>NW_028141945.1:28676033-34306033 GCF_025532165.1 Camponotus vicinus
AGGATATTCCGCCAGAAGCGAAGAAAGAAATGAAAATACGTTCTTGCGGTACAACAACGAGTTTAAGTATGAAGGATATTTTGACGAAAGAGGATACTACATTGCTCGTGGAGGACGCTTTGAGAAGTTATAGCAGTAACTTAATGAAAAACACTTCTTCTAAGAGCGTTCAATGCCTCCTGGAAACAGTTAAATTTGAAAAGCGAGATTATGCGGTCCAGGTGACTGAATTGTTTAGGATGCGTTCGCATGTGAGCGTAACCGCCAAGCCATCGATGACGGAGGTTGGAGTTGAAGTCAAACTTGATCCATCCACCAAGAGTGTATGCGTCGGACCAGACCCAATAACGGTGCAGCCACCAGTGTCGCTAAATTCGATGAACTCGAGGAGTCATTCGTTCAATTATGGCGACACGAGGATTAAAATGAAAGCCAACAAATCGGTGGCAGTGACAATGAACGACTTGGTGAGAACTATTACTCGAGGTACTGACACTTTTGGCCTCACGCCGAAATGCCGAGATGTCGGCATTTCGACGACGAAGAAGAAGTTCATTGATGTGTCGGTTGGTGACTCCGTTAGGCCACATATCTCAATTTCTTGTGCAGCTAACTATTGCGACAATTGCAAGGAAACGATTAAGAGTCTAGCAAAGCAGATCGCGAATAATGCAGAGAACAGCCTGAATCATCAGAATAGTAATATGGTATCTAGGATTCCAAGACCGTCTCATATTTTCTTGAATATTTCCGGTGATCACAAGAAGCAGTTCAAGCGTCAAGATACGTATACGAAAATATCAGCTGCTGGTGTGATAAGATACGATACAGACAACAAGGAGCAATACGACAGTAGTAATCGGTTAGTAATTTAGGATTATTTTTTCTCTCTTTTACACTTATGTGAGAAATTAAAAATTTAAAACGTTTATCACAAAATTGATTCTTAAGGGGATGCCGGAGTCCTGTTTTACCGATAAAATGTCATATTTCATTTTTGTCCGAAATCATTTTATTAATTGTACAGAATAATAAATGCTCCTCCACGATTAAAGTACATACAGAAACAAAGCGGGAACCTCTTGATTTTAAAAATTAAGAAAAAATTGAAAAATTACAGTTTTTTATCGGCTTCTGGGGTCAAATCGTAACAATATTTGCTTTGTATGCACAAAATAAGATAGGTTCCCGCTAGAAATTGTATGAAAGAATATAAATGAATTTTTAGAATTGGGTTTAGAAGCCTAATAAAAAAGATTTCGGTAAACCAAAATCTTTTTCATTAGCCTTCTAAACTCATTTCTAAAAGTTCATTTATATTCCTTCATACAATCTCTAGCGGAAACCTATGTTATTTTGTGCATACAAACTGCAAAACTTTTATATTAAGCAAATATTGTTATGATTTACATAACAATATTTGCAATATTTACATGATATTTGTTATGATTACTTTTTACGATTTTTCAATTTTTTAAAATTTTTAATATAAAATCAGAAGGTTCCCGCTTTGTTTCTGTATGTACTTTAATCGTGGAGGAGCATTTATTATTTTGTGCAACTAATAAAAAGATTTCGGACAAAAATGAAATATAACATTTTATCGGTAAACAAGACTCCGGCATCCCCTTAATCTGATAAACATAAAATTTCTTAACAATACATAATATTTAAATATACTTAATAAATTTATTTATTATTATTTTATAAAAATAAATTTTATAAATTTTACATTAAATTACAAAATAAATTTACTTTAAATTTAATCATTAAGGCTTAATTTAAGTATTAAGATTTTCTTACGAGGACACATTATCTTGTAGAAAAATATGTTGAGATATATACGAATTCACATTTATAATTTATAATTTATAATTTTTAATTCTTTGAAGTATATATCACAATCATAAATTATTTTTTAAATTTCCTCTTAAAAACTTCAAGATTGTAAATAAATAAGATATCATTTTGAATCCGATTTAGGGCCCTGGCACACAAAAATACGTAAGCAGTAAAACGTAGTCAGTAAGGAAACCGACCAATCGGAATTCTTACGTTTTCTTACGTTTTAATATGGCTGCCTTATTGCTCAATCATGATTGGTCAATTTGCTTACTGACTACGTTTCACTGCTTACGGCTGATGGCAGAGAACGAGATGTTAGCGCTTACGTCTGTTGTAGTCATGGACGTAAAGTAAGGCAGAGAAAAATGTACATGCAACTTACGTATACGTTTTTCTCTGTCTTACTTTACGTCCATGACTACGACAGATGTAAGCGCTTACATTTCATTCTCTGCCATCAGCCTACGTTTTTTTGTGTGCCATGGCCTTTACTCTTCCTGCTCGACTTACAATTCACGCCATCTGTTATTTCCGCGATCAAAGCTTATGGCTCCTGTACACAAGATGCGGCAACATCCCAGTCGACACAATTTGTTACTGCTATATAACTTGGGAGTAATACTTTATATAACAAATGTTTTGTGATATTTATATCACAGTTACTTCTATTTATCGCTTCCTGTTATGTAATATAAATGTACGAATGCAACATATTATTTACATAACAAGCATGTGGTGCTTCAATATATAACCAATATTGCAGTATGATATTGCAGCAACGTAAAATCAATATCATTAATCAGTTATATGATAATATTATTTTTATATAGAATTTAAACGTTGAAACTACATAGATGTTATATTATGGCTGCATTCCGAAATTCACTGCCAGTATTGTAAATCTATAGTTTACGTTACGTATATTGTAGATTTTCATTACTGCAGTATTTTCAAGTAAGTATGTAACATATATATAGCAACTATGTTTTTCGGTTATGTATTTGTAACATAAATGTATCATCACCGTTACTTTTGAAAAGGGGCGAAATTATAATATAACTACAACATTGCAGCAACTTTCACGTTATATAAAATGTGATATTGAAATGTATAGCTGTTATATAGTGAACACGTAATTGTGTCGACTGGGATGTTATGCGAGGCGAGAGGCGACACGATAAGCCAATGCAAAAGTTGGATTGAGTTCAACTTTAACGCACGGCGGATGTTACGTATTTGCTGATTGGTTATCGCGTCGCCTCTCGCCACGCGTAACGCGTTGCTGCGTCCTATGTGCAGGAGCCCTTACTGTGAGGGATGTTTCTCGGTAAAAGGGACGGCAAAAGGATTATGAATAATAGAACTGCGTATATTCACTTCATTTCTTTAAATTAATTGACCAACGCTGACCCCTTAATATAAGAGTCTAATCAATCCGGTAAACTGGTAATAAAGTATTAATAAACAGCAGAGTTTCTCACATCAAATAGAATATAACAAATTAAGGGACATGAGTAAGGAAGGGGGAAGGATGAGGGGAAGGAATAAGAGGGGGATTGGGGCGGCTATATCGCAGAAATAAATTCCTGCCTCAGCGGGATTTGAACCCGAGACCCTTCATACTTCATGGCAGACAAGTACCTTACCGCCTCAGCCACACGCCACCCCGAACTGCGTATATAACGTAATATTTCGAGTTAGTCGAGTGCATCGAGCGATTTGTTGTCCTTTTTTGCGTCCTGTAAGCGTCATCGAGTATTCTATCACGGCATAAATATCGTATTGGTGCGTGTCTCGTGTCACATTGACGGTTTTACTATGGTAAACAAGTGAGCGCGTCTTCGATCTCGACAGATCGATGCTACAACAGCAGTCGCCGTCGCCTCAGTGCAATGCCTCTCATTTATTCAGCGATCTTGAAGTCACTGATATTTTACCTTATCCTTATCCGGTCGTGAAAGGGTAATACGTTTTTCCATTTAGCTAATCTTTATTTATAGCGATTAATATTTTTACCGTTAATTTTTTATATGGCTAACATTACGTTGAATTTAGATATTTCGATATTATGTTGATTCTAATAGTTATAATTATTATATATATAATTTATATATTTATAGCTTTCATAATTTTTAAGGTTTTTCATTTAGTTGTCAACATTTTGATTGCACCAATTATTGGGTTATACCGGTTACAGAAATAATTAAAATATAGCAATTTTTTGCATAAAAAGTTCAAAGAATTATCAGAAAAAATAAAAATATTTTTATATTATTAAATAAGTAATAACTTGCATCTATATCTGTACATGTCATCTTTCTTAAATAGACATAAAAAAAGTTTTCTTTTAATTTTTCTAGCAATTTTCAGCAATTACAAACTGAGAAAAACAAGCATGAAAAAATCGCATCAAAAGAGATGTGTAGTATGGAAAAGGAGGATAATGAAGAAAAGTCCGAGCTATCAGAATCAACTTTGTTTCAACCAATTCAGGATAAACTAAGGAAGAAAGTTGAGCCTACAAAAGAGATGCAAGCTGCCATGAAAGTGCTCAATGACAGTATCAAAAAATCACCCAGTAGGAACATTACTCATCAGCTTAAAAACGCTACTAATATCATACAGCAAGAATGGTTCAAGATATCCAGTACATCTAATGCAAATCCATTAGATGTTGAAGATTATTTGGACCGATTTGAAGAGTGCTCTAGTACTCTGCTGGAATACATTGTTAACATGACAGATACCAGTGGTAACACAGCGATGCATTATGCAGTTTCTCATGGCAATTTTGATGTAGTATCTATACTGTTAGACTCCAAGGTCTGCGATATTAACAAAGCAAATGTGGCTGGTTATACAGCTGTGATGTTGGCTGCTTTGGCTGAAGTCAGAAATTCCACACATGCTTCTGTGGCGAATAGATTGTTCCAACTTGCTGATGTCAACATTCGTGCAAAATTGGTAAATCTCTTTAACTATTATTAAGGAGAATTCTACTATTAAATATAGGAAAACTGTTGTCTCTAAATATATATTTTTTTAATATTGTTTTTATTTTTAATATTATTTTTAATAATATTGATATTTCATATTAACATTTCAAATATTTTTATGTTTTTTCAAATATTCTTATAAATAATTTTCTTATTTTTAATAAGCATGGACAAACTGCATTGATGTTAGCGGTATCGCACGGACGTAAAGATATGACGCAGTTACTATTAGATGCTGGAGCGGCCGTTAATATCCAAGACGAAGACGGTAGCACCGCCCTGATGTGCGCAGCGGAACATGGCCATACCGACATCGTGAGATTGCTTCTCGCGCATCCGGATTGCGATCCGTCTATCGTTGACGTCGATGGCAGCTCGGCTTTAAAGATCGCTCTCGAGGCAGGTAATCGAGACATCGGGGTGCTACTTTATGCTCACGAGCATGTTAATCGAGGTACCAGTCCGTACTCAACTTTAAGGCGGAGTAGAAGAGGCTCCAAGCCGACGACACCCACTGGACCATCTCCGTCGGCTCCAGTTAGTCCAGCGCCGTCGCGGCGCCTTCATTCGTCCAATGTTTCTTTAAACACATCGAAATATTTCGCCAAATAATTCGATAGTGATTCTCCTTTCCATCCATCGTAAGCTTTCTCTTCACGCACATTACTTGATATATAATAATGATAATAACTACAGCAGGTAAACTACAGTATAAACAAAACTTTGTATTTAAATATAATTTTTTCGCATATTATTTTTTTATATTCTTATAAATTATGACATACACACACACACACACACATATACGTATGAAAAAATTGACAATATATTAAAATTTTTTTGTCTAATCGATTTGTCTCGATAAAATTGTATAATTTATCAAGTCAAGGACCATGCTCAACAATATATAATCTATTCAGGGTAATGTTAGAAAAAATCTTGTACTTCAGTTTGTAGTAGTAATTAGTTTGTAGTAGTTTAGTTATAACCATTGTAATTACTGTTGAACAAATGTTTGATGAAACTTTCATAATCTTTATAAATTTGATATAACTGATTGTGTAACATA
Organism: Camponotus vicinus; assembly: GCF_025532165.1. Lineage (NCBI taxonomy): Eukaryota > Metazoa > Arthropoda > Insecta > Hymenoptera > Formicidae > Camponotus > Camponotus vicinus. Next base: position 28,681,944 of record NW_028141945.1, read on the forward strand.
CTCTTGAGAACACAATTCTTCTCTTAAATAGAGTATGAAAGTACAAATTTTTCAATATCCATGATGAGATATAGGTCACAGCAAAAAATCAGGCGATTTTTTTTTTATCCTATGACATTAAACATTCCAAAACAAACGATCGCGATGATTCGAATTTTTTATAAGTATAATACATAGGTTTTAGGCCTAATTTCGAATTACTCCGGGATCAAATCGTCGATAGAATAATCTTATATCGATTAATAGGAAACATTACATGATACATACATATATATATATATATATATATATATATATATATATATATATATATATATATATAATAGATGTATGTTATAGCAACATGAAATTCTTTATGATTCGATGATGTTTTCATTTACGAGCGACATCAAATGTATTTATCACTGTTCTATATTGAAATAGAAAAAAATATTAAATAGCGAAAATTGTATACATTGAGATAATAGACCTTAAAGCAAGAATATCGAAGAATTTATGAAGAAAATTTTTTTGAACTTGTTAAGGTTTTCATATTGAGAACTTTATATGCGTAATATCTATATAGATATTAATATAAATTTATTTAATCGAATCCCGAACGAATTGTCAACATGAATGTTAATTGCATCGTGTTCATGTGAGAAAGGGATAAATACATTGAGCAATTTTCTTGTAAGGTTGTGAATAAATGTAATTATTTAAGTTCGAGAGATCAAAGATTTAGGTTAATGTTATGATGTTTTTCTCTATCTTCGAAAATAATTCTATAATGATTGTTAGCGTGGTATTATTATTCGCATATCGCGATATAAGGCAATGTACGAAACGTACCATATCTAGAAAGTAGTGAAGAGTACTCATTGTTTGTTGTGCCTTTATATTTAACACATAACACTATTAGTAATAAACTGGAACACGACGATTCTAAATGCTCTCATTATTCAGAATATGTTTAATATCCCTGTCACAAGATTATTTCTCTCTTTAGGATAAATGTCTTAGGTAGCACATGTTCATTTTATATACGTTTCTAAAACGTATCCAATGTTTTTTCATCGTAAAGCATTAATAAGAAACGTTTCTATAGATACATTTTAAAACTATAAGGAAACGTATTTTTCACGTTTCTATAGACAATAAAAATTAATTTTTAATTAATTTCAAACTATATATACATATTAATTATATATATATATATATATATATATATATATATATACACACACATATATATATATATATATATACAGGGTGAGCCATTTTAAGTTACCCACCCCAATAACTTTTTTATTTTTGAATGTAACAAATAACAAATGAACAAAATGTTTCAAATAAAAGTTGTTTGGTTTCGAGGGGGCCATAAGATGGTATCATTGGTTTGACCTTGGATAGTCATTTGAAGGTCACATAAAGGTCACCTTCAATTTCTTAAATGGAACCTACTATTTTTCATTGCATATTCTTGTAGCTTATCTCGAGAGCTTTCCAAAACACTATAATTAAGTACTTTTTGAGTGATGCTTGAAATAATTTCTTAATTTTACATAAACCGTAAAATATCTTGTAAAATATTCATTTTTCGATTATCTTACCTTAATACTTTTACGTACAAAATAATGAGAGGAATCAATTGGTGTAAAGAAAACATAATTGTTTCGAAAGAAAAAATGTAATTTGCAATTAACAATTACATTTCTTTTTTCAAAACAATTATGCGTTTTCTTTACACCAATTGATTTCTCTCATTATTTTGTACATAAAAGTATTAAAGTAAGATAATCGAAAAATGAATATTTTACAAGATATTTTACGGTTTATATAAAATTAAGAAATTATTTCAAGCCTCATAACTCAAAAAGTACTTAACGAAAAGGTACTTAATTATAGTGTTTTGGAAAGCTCTCGAGATAAGCTACAAGAATATGCAATGAAAAATAGTAGGTTCCATTTAAGAAATTGAAGGTGACCTTTATGTGACCTTCAAATGACTATCCAAGGTCAAATTTTTGCCACAATCTTCTGTCCCCCTCGAAGTCAAGCAACTTTTATTTGAAACATTTTGTTGTACATTCAGAAATAAAAAAGTTATTGGGGTGGGTAACTTAAAATGACTCACCCTGTATACAGGGTGTCCCATTTTAAGCGTCCACCCCAAATATCTCTCTCATTTTTGATTTTAGAGAAAAATGGTTCAGACATGTTTTGTATGGTTTCGAGGGGGCCATAAGATGGTACCATTGATTTGACCTTGAAGAGTCATTTGAAGGTCACTTCAATTTTTTTAAATGGAACACCTTATATATTTTTACACATTCTTGTAGCTCATCTCGAGGGCTTTCCAAAACACTATAATTAAGTTAGTTTTCATTAAGTACTTTTCGAGTTATGAAGCTTGAAATCATTTCTTAATTTTACATAAACCGTAAAATATCTTGTAAAACATTCATTTTTCGATTATCTTACCTTAATACTTTGCACAAAATAATGAGAGGAATCAATTGGTGTAAAGAAAACACATAGTTGTTTCGAAGAAAAAAAATGTAATTGTTAATTGCAAATTACATTTTTTTTCTTCGAAACAACTATGTGTTTTCTTTACACCAATTGATTCCTCTCATTATTTTGTGCAAAGTATTAAGGTAAGATAATCGAAAAATGAATGTTTTACAAGATATTTTACGGTTTATGTAAAATTAAGAAATGATTTCAAGCTTCATAACTCGAAAAGTACTTAATGAAAACTAACTTAATTATAGTGTTTTGGAAAGCCCTCGAGATGAGCTACAAGAATGTGTAAAAATATATAAGGTGTTCCATTTAAAAAAATTGAAGTGACCTTCACGTGACCTTCAAATGACTCTTCAAGGTCAAATCAATGGTACCATCTTATGGCCCCCTCGAAACCATACAAAACATGTCTGAACCATTTTTCTCTAAAATCAAAAATGAGAGAGATATTTGGGGTGGACACTTAAAATGGGACACCCTATATATATACAGGGTGACCCATTTTAACTTAGGCAGCCAAATAACTCGAAAAATAAGCAAGATAGAGAAAAATGTTTTAGACAAAAGTTGTATGGTTTCGAGGGGGCCATAAGATGGTATCATTGGTTTGACCTTGAAGAGTCATTTGAAGGTCACGTGAAGGTCACTTCAATTTTTTTAAATGGAACATCCTATATATTTTTGTACATTCTTGTAGCTCATCTCGAGAGCTTTCCAAAACACTATAATTAAGTACATTTTCGTTAAGTACTTTTTGAGTTATGAGGCTTGAAATAATTTCTTAATTTTACATAAACCATAAAATATCTTGTAAAATATTCATTTTTCGATTACCTTACCTTAATAGTTTTATGTACAAAATAATGAGAGGAATCAATTGGTGTAAAGAAAACACATAGTTGTTTCGAAGAAAAAATATGTAATTTGCAATTAACAATTCCATATTTTTTCTTAAAAACAACTATGTGTTTTCTTTACACCAATTGATTCCTCTCATTATTTTGTACATAAAAGTATTAAGGTAAGATAATCGAAAAATGAATATTTTACAAGATATTTTACGGTTTATGTAAAATTAAGAAATTATTTCAAGCATCATAACTCAAAAAGTACTTAACGGAAAGGTACTTAATTATAGTGTTTTGGAAAGCTCTCGAAATAAGCTACAAGAATGTACAAAAATATATAGGGTATTCCATTTAAAAAAATTGAAGTGACCTTCACGTGACCTTCAAATGACTCTTCAAGGTCAAACCAATGATACCATCTTATGGCCCCCTCGAAACCATACAACTTTTGTCTAAAACATTTTTCTCTATCTTGCTTATTTTTTGAGTTATTTGGCTGCCTAAGTTAAAATGGGTCACCCTGTATATGTGTGTGTGTATATATATATATATATATATATATATATGTATGTATAATCATTACGAAAAACTATATATTAATTTCTATTTTCAAATATATGAATATTCCTTTTTTTAAATATATAATTATAACTCAATTATATTTTAGATTAAAGTATATGCATTCTCCACACGGAAAAATTTATTTAATAGATATCTAATAAATGTCTAAATGTCTATATGAGGTCCGTATCCTCTATATGATAACTAATAGATGTATATATATATATATATATATATATATATATATATATATATATAGATAGATAACTAATAGATGTATATATATCATCCACATATCTATATCCACTAAGTAGCTACCAGAGATATTCACTAGATATACACATATGTTATCCACATATCTACATTCACATACAAAAAATACGGGCCACTAAATTTTAACACAATTTTTTAACATCTTTCAATAACAATAAATCAGTGAAAAATCATCGTATTAAGATGAAACAAAACTCAAATTAAAGCTTGAACATTTCTTTTAAAAAGCAAAAACACAAATTTAAGTTACAAAAAATGTTTTACAAAATGGCGAACGATGAAGATAGATTTTGAGAAATGAGAACCAATTTTTTTTTTAACTGACACAAAAATTTTTCAAAAATTTGTTTCCTGTTACAAAAATGTATGGGTTTTTAAAAGTTTATTTATTTCCTAATAAATTCATATTTTAATCAATTTTCTCTCTAAAGTTTTCCATGATAATTTGTTTCTGAATTGCAAATTTTTACAAGAAAAATTTCATTTTGTAATATCTTTTTCAAAACGGTATAACTTTATCAAAAAAGATCGTAGAAAATTTATTAAAATATAGATTTGTTAAATAAATAAGCTTAAAAACATGTTTGTAACAGGGAGTCGATTTTCTTGAGCAATGCAGCAGTTTAAAAAAAAATTTATTTTCTATTTCTCAAAATCTATTTTCAGCATTCGTAATTTTGTAAAATATTTTTTATTACTCGAATTTGGTTTTTTAGTTTTTAAAAGGACAGTTTAATTTGAGCTTTATTTCATCTCAATACGGTGATTTTTTGCTGATTTGTTGCTATTGAAAGATGTTAAAAAATTTTGTTAAAATTTAGTGGCCCGTTTTCTTGCGTGAGTGTATATTCACCAAGTAATTAACAGAGACCGGAAATAAGTTAGCGCTGGAAGTTCATATTTTTTAAATAAATTATAGCTCAAATGCTCCTTAATTGCTCCGTCCCAATCAACAATTGCTCCCCTTCTAAAATTAATACTTTTTTTAATATTTGCAAAAAACGTAAAATTTACAATTTTCACTCAGAAACATATTTCTAATGGTTTCCGGCAATTATATCCGGTATAAAACGATTGCTTAATTTCTTTACATTGCTCCATCGTTATTTTAATGATTTATTACATTTTTTTATCAGAAATTAAAAAATAAATCATTTCACAAATGACGACGTCGCCACCTATCGGCCGCCTTTCGGAACTATGGCTTAACGGCCGCATTGGCAATGGCGCCAATATTCAAACATAATATATCAGCACTATTGTTTAAAACTATATCTGTCAGAAAATAATCAATTTTTCCTATTGATTTTTTAGTAAAATAATTGCTTCTCACTTGCTCTATCGGAATATTTAATCGCTCCATTTGTATTATTAATTTTTTATAATATATTTGCAAGTAAAACCAATCATTTTCTTGAAAAAACATATTTTCCATAGTTTACGGCAAATATATCTAACATAAAATGATTGCTCCTTAATTTCTTCGCACTGCTCTATCGTTACATTAATGATTATCGCATATTATTCGCGAAACGACCCACACAGCACCAAGTCGTTTAAAAGTACTACTAAAACTGGACATTTTTTTATCACAGACATCTTTTACTGACATCGTTAAGTCGACGGAAAGATGGCTAAAAGTCGTCTCATGACCCGAATTCAGTGACTTTTTAGTCTTGTCCATATGATGACTAAAAGATGACTTGATTCATTCTATAGATTATCGACACTCGGTAGTAGGAATACTTCAATACACGCAATGGGCTATTTCTCCCATTTATCCGCCTAATTTCTAATAATCTGTTTAATATTCTCCCAACAAGGAATCCAGATTATTAAATAAATTATTTTAAATTCAATTTGTTAGAAATTAAATTGATAAACAGTAATGTCAGAAAAAGGATGCATCTTACACGCATACAATCATTCTGCGTAGCACATGTATATGGCTCTCTCTGATTGATGCGTGAGAGCAGTATCCTCTTTCTGGCATTACTGCTCGTAAAAGGCAAAAATATGCTTCAGATCTTATATTAATTACTAATTCTTTATATACATTTCGTGATAAATATTAAATACGAGATAAGTTAAGAGTGGCTCGCCGCGTAGCGGCAAGCGAAGAAACACATACTATTGTTACATACTATTATGTCTCTTTTATGTCATCTTTTTCGACAAAGCAAAAAGATGTCTTTATAGACATCTTTTCGTTTTGTCGAAAAGATAACTTAAAAAAGACATCTTTTCGTTATCTTTTAGTATAATGTGCTGTGTGGGATGTCTTTTTTATGTCATCTTTTTCGACAAAGCGAAAAGATGTCTTTATAGGCATCTTTTCGTTTTGTCGAAAAGATAACTTGAAAAAGACATCTTTTCGTTATCTTTTAGTATAATGTGCTGTGTGGGAAATTTCTAATATAAATATATAAGTTTTGTGTATGGTTTTATTTTCTTTCTCTCTTTATTATTAATATATTATTAACCTTTAGACTGTCGGGAAAATTACTTTTGCGGCTCTGAACAAATCTCGAAATTCTGCGTTATGTATATGTTCCCACACAGCACATTATACTAAAAGATAACGAAAAGATGTCTTTTTTAAGTTAACTTTTCGACAAAACGAAAAGATGTCTATAAAGATATCTTTTCGCTTTGTCGAAAAAGATGACGTAAAAGAGACATAATAGTATGTGGCACGTGTTTCTTCGCTTGCCGCTACGCGGCGAGCCATTCTTAACTTCCCAGTGAGCAATAAGTTATCAAAAAGAGTTCTAAAAGTACTAAGGTTTAAGAGTTGGACGTCTGAAAACGCCATCTGAATGATAACATAATGATATCAGTAACCCTGACAAAAATGAGACGTTTGTTTAGCGTTTACATGAACGTTTGTGGAAGTTCGTCGAGAGTTTAAAAACGATTAGTAAAGAGTTTGTAGAACAAAAATTGCAACACTGCAGCGTTTAAAAGACGTTTGTACGTTATAGCATAATCGTAAACGTTTGAAAAGTCTGAGTAAACTCTGTACACGAAGATGTATCAACGTTTACTGAACGTACTCTGAAAAATGTTACCTCAGCATTGCAAAACTTTCATGTAACATTATATAAAGAGTTTGTAGAACAAAAATTGCAACACTGCAGCGTTTGATAAGCATTCAAAACCCAACAGCGTTATGTAAGTGCTCTTACAAAGTTTGAAAAGCATATAAACTCTCAGAAAACCCTCACTCAACGGTTGTTAACGCTTTATAAAGTTTCTTATTTTCGCCAGGGAAGTCCTCTAATGCGTCGATTTTAGAGGAAAAAAAGACTTCATATACATGACATCTAAAAGAATACTGTAGCATGACTTCTTATAAATGTCATCTAAAAGAGTACTGCAAAATGACTTCTTTTAAATGTTAAGAAAATGTTACTATTACCCAATAAACACATGATGGTATATTATACGTTTAAATCAAGTATTTACGGGAGGTCTAAATGTGATAGATTTACCCAATAAACACATGATGGAATATTAAACATTTATTAAACGTAAAGTTAGTATAAATGTGGTATAATGCCCAGTTCCACAATCCAGTTAACCTGAGTTTAAGTGGCGAATGGACCAATCAGGACCCAGTTTAACGTATTAAACTCGGGTTAACTCGAGTTGTGGAACTGGGCCTAAGTATATCAAATAAACGTTTTAATTTTTATGGTTTTTATACAAACGTATAATATATGATAATGATATCCGTTTTTATTACGTTTGCATAAAACAAAACGGATTCTATGCGTTGAAAAATATTATATAAGAATACGAAAAGAAACGTTTAGTTTCTAGAATGTATCTGCGTCTATTTTATTTCTTAAAATCGTATATTTATGTAATCGAAGAAACGTTTTGTTCTACAAACTCTTTATATAATGTTACATGAAAGTTTTGCAATGCTGAGGTAACATTTTTCAGAGTACGTTCAGTAAACGTTGATACATCTTCGTGTACAGAGTTTACTCAGACTTTTCAAACGTTTACGTTTACGCTATAACGTACAAACGTCTTTTAAACACTGCAGTGTTGCAATTTTTGTTCTACAAACTCTTTACTAATCGTTTTTAAACTCTCGACGAACTTCCACAAACGTTCATGTAAACGCCAAACAAACGTCTCATTTTTGCCAGGGAGACTGAATGTCAACTTAAAGTCGACTAACAGCCAACAAATGACTCGACTATAGTCGACTGTCAGTCAGCTAATAAGTCGACTTACAAGTAACACTACTCAAGTGCCATTCGCCGATATTCTTGAAACTTTGCACACACGTAGTACATCGAAAAACATTAAACGTGTTTTTTTATTTTGGCTAACAAGGCGTTTTAAGGTTAGAAAACGCATTCGAAAGTTTAACACCATTTAGCACAATGCTAACTAACGCTACTCATGAGTGTCATTCTCTTACAGCTTTTACGACATTTCTCTATCATAATTTCATTGTCTGCGTGTTTTTGAGATCGCTAACGATTTTGACATCAGTTATATCAATGTAGAGGCTGGTGAAAAATGGCAAATTTAATAGTAGTCTTACGAAGGATGTCAAAAATGTGACTGGGCAAATATCGGTGGGCAAACTTCTTAACACCCTTCTTTCAAATGACGGAAACAATAAGCAAATCACGAAATTTTAAGAAATTGAACCTTATGAAGACAGGATTATTAGGTCTTTTTAATGTTTCCAATTATACAATCTGACATATAGTAATCAGAACGGCCGATGGTAACTTATATGTTCAAGTTTCGCCTAACATGCTTACGATACCACAATTTGCACATATATTGTCAAAATGAATTATATTTTTACCGCATTTCATTATCATTATTGCAACTTTTGCTAATACCATTCATAACGAATAAGGTTTCATCAATCGTTTTTAAAGGTTGAAATCAGGGAGCAATACGACAAGCTTCTGATTACAATAAGTTATATTCACGAAGTATTATCTTTTTTCATTGCGTATTTTCGAACTACAATTGATAACAATTAGTTTTTCATCGGCCGTTTTCACAGGCTTTAATATTTTCTACATTGTGTATCTCTTTGAATACAATTTACAACAAATAGGTTTTCATCAGCTGTTTCCACGTCTACTATTTGTTATTAATTGTAATAACATTAAGTACTATTCTTTCTCTGCGTTTTTCTCGAAAAAATTCATCAAAACATGTCTATGAATCCAAAAAATATTCTTCGTTTACTAACACATAGTTTCAGTGATTCGCAGTATGATGTTGAATCGATTGTGACAGAAGATGAAAGATCATTTGCAGCTTATTTGGAAGATCTCATTAAATCTTCTGTTGGTTCCAACGTGTTCACTGAAACTTACGAAACATTGTGTTATAATGATGACAGCGTAATACTTGATGCTGTTGAAGTCGATGACGATTTTGAAGATGACTTTGAATGTGTTGTTCAAGATGATAAAAAACTGAAAGTTGAGATAGACGTTGATTATAAAAACAGAGCGGTCAAGTTTTGGCGATCTGCTAAAAATGGTAACATGAGCTTTAGTACGGTAAAAAGTAGATTTAAGAGGGTTCCAGATAAAAAAAAGTTGTACAGGTGGGAAGCACAAGTAGCGGAGGGAGGCACAAGAAATGAGAAATTGTTTCGTATCAGTACATATGTTTTAGATCAATTCAAAAATGCTATGGAAAAATCACTACCTGTTCATGATTTAGAGTTGAAAAGATGGGCTTTGAAAGCAAGGGATGATGTTAAACTATCAAATAAACTCTTCTCTGCTTCTTCCAAATGGATCCATACTTTCAAAGTGAGACATGGAATAGTATCTAGAAAGATTAACAAGTTTGTTACGAAAACCCAGATAACGAGTAAAGAAACTCTCGTACAGAAGAGTAATGAATTCGTTGCAACAGTGAGATCAGAAATATTATCTATAGGAGAAAATAATGTATTCAATTCTGATCAATCAGGCTTTAATTTAGAATCACATGCAGGGCGTACATTGTCATTTAAAGGTACTTTGAAAGTTGAATGCTTGGCTCAATCTATAAATTCACTGACTTACAGCTACACTATACAGCCTTTTATATCTGCAAGTGGAGTCTTAAAATCACCTTTGCTAATAGTGTTACAAGAGACACAAGATAAATTTGGTCCGATCGTCAGAAACAATATTTATAAAGCTGAAAATATTCTTGTGCTTACTTCGAAATCTGGCAAACTTTCATCAGATCTTGCTGTAAAATGGTTTGTCGATGCTTTTTTGCCTAATGTTAATGAAGCATCGGCTCTATGTTTAGACTCTTGGACTGGACAAACGGAAGAAAAGTTCGATGTTATAGATAAGCGTGGTAAGAGTCAAAATTTTAACTATTCCCGCAGGGACAACTGGTATGATCCAGCCATTAGATGTTTATATATTCAGACCATGGAAGAACTTTCTTAAACATTTCTCGGACTTAATCATACTATATAACTACGACATCAATTTACATTTGAGGAATAACATCTTAAAGATTCAGTCATTGATTCATAACCAGTTCTCATCACCAAAATTTGTAAATTTATTCAAATACGCTTGGTGGAAAAGCGGGTATACTTCAGAAAAACCAGAAAAATGTGCAACACCTGTGGAATACTGCTTCGAGAATTGTGGTACACACTGTAGGTTTTGCACAAACATTTCCATCATAAAATACGCTTGGTGCAACGAATCTTTATGTATACAACACTTTTTTGCTCCGGACTATAATGCTTCTCCTCACTACTGCAAAAGATACGTGAAATGAAGGCAATATTTTTAATTCCATCCTTTTCTTTTTCAGCAAGATATGGGGAATTAAAATTCAAGTATATGGAGAAGGCCGCACCTTGTCTTCAGTGGCCGGGTCAAATTTCTATCTTGCCTTCACTGGTCGGGTAGTACCACTATCTTGCCTTCACTGGTCGGGTATAGTACCACTATCTTGCCTTCACTGGTCGGATATAGTACCACTATCTTGCCTTCACTGGTCGGGTATAGTACCACTATCTTGCCTTCACTGGTCGGGTAGTACCACTATCTTGCCTTCACTGGTCGGGTATAGTACCACTATCTTGCCTTCACTGGTCGGGTATAGTACCACTATCTTGCCTTCACTGGTCGGGTAGTACCACTATCTTGCCTTCACTGGTCGGGTATAGTACCACTATCTTGCCTTCACTGGTCGGGTAGTACCACTATCTTGCCTTCACTGGTCGGGTATAGTACCACTATCTTGCCTTCACTGGCTGAGTAGACCTTCCCATTGCCTTCAGTTTCCGCCATTTGGATGCGTCATATTGAATCCCCAATAGCCAAGTCTGCTAAAGCAGATCTTGTCAGGTAATCTGTTACAAATTTTTGTCGACAGAAAGATTACAGAATTGATGCAGGTTCTGATATATCATGTGATGTCGGCAGAATGTCAACAGAAATATAACAAAATCTGTTCACATAACTGGACAACAGATTATCAACAGAAACCGAGCAGAACTTGTTGATATAATTAACAGCACATTGATGGCAGAAACTGAACAGGATCTGTGCGGCGCAATTTTGACAGCAGATTGGTAACAAAAATCGAGCAGGATCTGCGCAATGAAATTTGATATCAAATTGTCAGCAGAACCCGAGTAGAGCCTGCTGATGTAACTAACGGCAGATTGATGGCAGAAATGAAACAGGATCTGTGCGGCGAAATTTGATGTCAGATTGCCTGTAGAAACCGAGCAGGATTTGCGCACACAATATCTGATAGCAGATTGACGGCAGAAGCAGAACAGGGTTTGCATGATTCGATAGTTCCTTCGTTTACCGCTATGTGACATACTTTCTCGCAATCAAATCTCTGTCAAAAATATATATAAAGTCGCGATTATTAATAAAAGATCAAAAATATAGTAACTATTTCTATCACTCTAATTTCTGACATCTGATACAAGCAGATGAGATTCAGAATATTAAACTGATTGGAATCAATAGAATAAATGATAAATTATTCATTTACTGCCTATTTGAAGCAAGAATTTAATTCTAAATAAATTATATATCTCGTTTTATAAATTAAATTACTTTTACTTTATTATTAATTTAAATAAATTGAACTAGTCCTTCGTTATGTGAGAATAATTACAATATAACATATATTATTATACATTATGTCATATCAGAAAAAATTGTAATTAACCGATAACTCACCGATAATACTCTTATTTAGCACCTGTAATAATCAATTTTATTGCATTTATACAACATTAATATAAGTAAGCCCAAATCTTGTTCGGTTTCTGCTGTCAATTTGCCATCAGATTGCGTGCGCAGATCCTGCTCGATTTCTGCCGACAATCTGTTGTCAGATTATGTTTACAGATTCTGCTCGGTTTTTGCCGCCAATCGAGCATCAAGTCATGTTAACAGATCCTGCTGGATTTCTGCTACCAATCTGCTGTCAGATTCTGTGAGCAGGCTCTGTCAGCAGAATATAAGCTGAATGAGGACGCAGTTGATGTCAGTCTGCTGATATACTTTGATTAAATCTGTTACCAGTCTGCCGACATACTGCTAACATTTTGCTTACGGGGATTTTTCATCCGCCACCTCTAGATTGATATAACTGTTGCCAAAATCGTAATCATGTATCTAATAAACTTCGCAAGTGGCGTTAAATAAAGTTTTTGAAACTTCTGCGATTTTATCCACCATTTTGTATTTGCCATTCTGAATCTCGTTAAACTAATGTCAAAATCGTCATTAGCGATCTCAAAAACACGCAGACAATGAAATTATGATAGAGAAATGTCGTAAAAGCTGTAAGAGAATGACACTCATGAGTAGCGTTAGTTAGCATTGTGCTAAATGGTGTTAAACTTTCGAATGCGTTTTCTAACCTTAAAACGCCTTGTTAGCCAAAATAAAAAAACACGTGTTTAATATTTTTCGATGTACTACGTGTGTGCAAAGTTTCAAGAATATCGACGAATGGCACTTGAGTAGTGTTACTTGTTAGAAGTCAACTTTATGGCGATTATAAGTCAATTTTCAGTCAATTTAATATCATGTCCATTAACTACTAAATTTTTATTTTAATGTCATTTCTCAAAAACTTGATCGATTTAATTCCCATACGGAAAATAATTGGTATTAGATATCCACTAGATATTCTTCATAGGCTTAAAGATTTCCACGAATATATGAAAAATAGCTATTGTAGATGCTGTAGATATCCAAATGTCCGCAATTCGAGGTTTCATAAATATCTACAAAATATGTAATCCAATATCCTATAAATATCTGTACAACATTCAGTGGATATTTATCATATAAATATAAAGACACATTTTTTATTACGTATATATTGATATTTATTTTTGGATGGATATTCATTTAATGTTCTGTATATAGGCACTTATATGATGGAATTAAAAAATAATTAACCGTCTGTGGTTAATTATATGGAGCTCTGAAGCTCCTTGCAAAAGAAGCTAGTCTTTGCTAAAGGAAATGCGGCTATAATAGTCCGCGCTCTTTGACCGATAAGCCGTGATTCGTGGGACCTGTGCTGCGGCCTTATATTACTATCTTAGATGAATTTCACTTTCGAGTTAGACGTTTTCCTTTTCGCCACCTAGCGGCGAGGCGTGAAGCTCGTGGAAATATATGAATATTTCTATTGTCACATATAATACAATTAAAGAATAATGAAATTAAATCAATCAAGTCTTTGAAAATGCTTAATTTAATTGAAAATGTCTAATTTAATCGACTTTTCGTTTTGCCGAAAGGCGACTTTAATTTTCTGAAAATGGTCGACCTTAAGTCGACTCATAGTCGATAGTTAAAGTCGACAATAAACTGTACTAGAAATAGTTGACTAAACGTTGACTTAAAAAGACGACTTTAAGCTGACTAAAAAATGTCGACTATCAGTCGACAAATAGCCATTCGTGCTGTGTGGGATGTTGTCAAGCTCACTCTCCTGAATCAAAAGGTTTTAAGTGTCACTCACTATTTATTAAAAAGTTATTAACGAAAAAAGTTTAATGAATATAATATGATTTTGCGACAGCATGTATGCTTAAAAAGATACATTTGATGGAATATATGTTCAATATATAGCGAAGGTCATCATTAAATTAGAGTAAACTTTGCTTTGTGTTGCAAAGTACATGCTTGGAGACAATGGATTCCGCCCCCCCCCCTACGGGGGAGCTCCACTTTCGAAAGATATAACCTAACCCAAACCTATTTCTGATTTGGTTTAAATTTGCAAGATAAAACAAAGTTTACGTGGGTTTGCAACTTTTCACGCAAAGCAAGGTTCACCCCAAATCAAATTTTAGTTTTAAATCAGAAATAGGTTTGGGTTAGGTTATACCTTCCGGAAGTGGAGCCCCCCCGTAGAGGGGCGGAATTCACTGTAGCCACGCATGTATATTTGCAAGATAAAACGAAATTCAAATCCTACTGGATACTTCCACGCATGTATATTTCACCTTGATTCTTAAAACATACATAATGTCTAAAAATTGCACATAATTCGTAAAACTTTTTTTGTTAATAACTTTTTAATAAAACGGGCGACACTTAAAACCTTTTGATACTTACTCAGGAGAGTGAGCTTCACAACATATGTCAAGATCATTGAAATCGGTGAGGGCATCCGTAAAATGCATAATTACCATGATTTCTTTAATAATATTTATTGTTAGAGTCAAATATAATTCATACGAGATGCTTTATCATTCTATTTTTCGACTATTTAAATATAATTCGATTTGAAAATATGCAGTAAAATAATCGAATCGGAAAACGAAGAACGCTACCGCGTTACGTATTGATTCAAACTGCATTATATGAATGTCACAGAAAACGTATATCACTTTTTTTAAATCCATTATTACTTTTCTTATAATCAGAATATCTTTTTATACAGAGTGATTCTGAACAAACATTTGTCTTTAAAATATCAAATTCTTGAATGAATTCTAAGACGATTTTTCCTCTTGCAAAATTTTGCCCGGAGCTTAGTTTTTAAACTATAAAGGAAAATAGTTAACTAATTACGGAACGAGTACGAGAGGGAGGCAGGGACGGCGCGATATAGGCGATTACGTGGGGCACTCGCTGCGATCAGCTGATCAGCTGATTGCCTACCCGTTCCGTAATTAGTTAACTATTTTCCTTTATAGTTTAAAAACTAAGCTCCGGGCAAAATTTTGCAAAAGGAAAAATCATCTTAGAATTCATTCAAAAATTTGATATTTTAAAGACAAATGTTTGTTCAGAATCACCCTGTATAGTAAATGTGTCTCTTATCCAAAGAGAAGATACTCAGAAATAAATTAATATAAGAAGTTTAATAAAATTCATTAAACAGTTATATATACATATAATTATTTTTATTATATATAGAACTATTTTTGTTTTATACATATATAATTTTTTCGTCAAACAATTTTTAAAGATTTTAATTTTTTTTTAAATAACGTCGAGTATCTCTGTAGAGAAAAATGTTAGGTCTATTCTGTAAAAATACTCTGTAACGCTGTATCTCTGTAAGCTATGTAGCTTACATTGTACTATGTGCGGAAGATACAGAGTTCTGTAAGTATAACATATTTGGTATTCTATAACAATCTCCATAACCTTGCACTATGTAAGTAATATTTAGGTGATTTATGTAAGTATTTATGTAAGTATTTATGTAAGGACTGAACAAAATCGATCCAAGAGCGATTAATCGTGTGTCTATATGTAAGAATATGTTTATATTGGAAAAATAGCATTAACTTAACATATTGCGGCATTAAATGCCGCGTACACAGAAAAAAGGACATTCTTATTTTGAAAATATATTTAGTTTTAACATGGAAATCTTGAAATGAGATTATATTACGTTAATTAAAGAAAAATATAATTGCTTGAATAATTGCTTACTTGAATGAAGCCATTTTATATAGTTCAATTAAGAAAAATATATTCTTATGATTTAAGATTTAATTTTCTTGAATGGAAAAGAAACAATGTTAGATAGAAAATAACATTTTTAAATCAAAGATTATAATTTTCTTAAAATAGAATTAAATAATTATATATTCTTGAGGTGACAATTACAATATTAAAATAAGACTATAATATTGTTAAAATTTAAAATTATTAAATTCTTCTAAGAAGATTATAAATTGTTGCGTATATACGAAACAATGAACGTTAGTTTAAGTATATAAGTTTTGATTTGACTTTTTTTTTCTGTGTAATCAATGTACATATTTCGAATATCGATCTACTAACAGATTGGCTTACACAATTAAAGTTATAACCACCTATTGTTGTTTGATATGATCCATTGTTTAAAAAATATAATGTGACCAACATTCTTAAATGAAATGGTATTCTTGATCCTCTTATTTCAAGTGCACTATGTGGTCTTATTGAATCACCAAGTTATAAAATATATCTTTAGTTAATTTGAAATATTTAATAATTTGTTCTTCAGGTATTTGAAATGGATTTTGCGAATCTTGTATGAGTTTCCTTTCCAAGTGCATATAATTTCTAGAAAAAGTTAGTAATAATTAATTAATTTAATTATTAAAACGTATTTGTGTATTAAAATTTATAGAATTTTGTGTCTGCGTGTAAAATTTCAAATGTGTTCTAGTAAAAAAGATTTGAAACAAATATTATTAATAATAATTAATAAAAAAGACTACTTTGTTTGTGTATATACTGAATATAATTAAAATTACCTGTTGTAATCTTCTTCCAAGAAAAAATACAGAAATATTGCAAAATTTGGATCATTCATCGTGTCTTAAAATTGTCAAAATTAAAAAAAAACAAGTTATTAACCTTAAAATATAGTGCTTACAGCGAGAAAAATGTCACTGTAAACTTACAGTGCTAATTTGCAATTATGTAACATCTTACAGAGATTGATTGTCATTATAGAATAGCGTTTTGGTTACAGTTTTACGTTTTTCAAAGTTACAGAGCTTACAGAGCGAAAATCTTCTTACAGAATAGACCCATAAATTACAAACGCAATGCAGCTAATAAGACGTCAGGCAACACATGATCAGATTGATCATTCGAAGTCAATTAATTATTATTGTGATCGCTAGCCAAAAAGCACTACCGCGTTATTTGTTGCTTGATTCAAACTGCATCATATGAATATCACAGAAAACGTGTAATTGTGTACGAATAGTGGATTTTAAAACGCATACGTAGTAACACAATTGTATGAACGAATTATCATAATTACATATTTCATAAAACCAAAGATATAGCAAATATTTAAGTGAATTCGATTATACGCTGCGTGTGCTTGAATATGGATGGAAATGTTACAAGATCTATAATTCTATAACTTCTTTGATCGTTTGTAATTTGATTGCGATTATCTTTTTATCGACTGCTTTTCTACTATAATATTAATGAAAAAGGAAAGCTGATAATAATTATATTCTTGTGTTCGCAATACAATCCAATGAATATGTATCATTTTGCATTGTCATTTGTTCTCCTAAAAAAAAAATAGAAATTATTTACTTACTAAGAATTCCCTAATTTAATCTTAAGATATATATTGTGATCACGATCATAGAGAAATCTAAAAACATAATATTAGAAGATAACTTGCGATTTAAAACTGAGTTTGAAGTAATTTATTGAAAATATATGTATTAGGTGTATAACTAAGTTCCCGCCGTTTTTTTACTTGAAAAATGCATTTATTTCAATAAGAAAATGAATTAATATATTAATCAAAATATAATCCTTTGTTTTCTATGACATTTTCCCATCTTTTTTGCAAAAATTGGATTCCGCGATGATAGAACGACTTGTTTTTTTAAGCAATCCATTGATCGATGCATTTTTGGACTTCTTCGTAATTAGAGAAGTGTGTATCAGCGAACACGTGTTGCATTGATAGGAAAAAGTGATAATCCGATGGAACCAAGTCTGGAGAATAGGCGGATGCGGGAGAACTTCGCATTCGAGCTCCAATAGTGTTTCTTTTACGATTCTTGCAACATGAGGTCGCGCGTTGTCATGCAAAAGAATCACTTTACGTCGATTACTGGCCTTTTTCGCATCAATTCATCATTCAATCAGTATAATTGTTGTTGGCAGCAGTCAGCCGTGACTGTTTCAGAAATCAGTCGATGAGCTTCAGCTGCAGTTTTATTTAAATCAAAGCAGTGAAGAAGTATATGTCGAAAAAACAACTTATCACGTTTCATTTTAAATCGATTAAAAAAATATCTCTCACAAAAAATGAATCTTTGCGCACTCAATTTTATTGACAACTGCCTAACTTCACTACATTTGCAGCTGGAGCCATTTAATTATGAGCGGCGGGAACTTAGTTATACACCTAATATACAGGGTGTCCCAAAAGTCCCGGAACGGTCGAATATTTCATAAATTATACACTTTAGAAAGAAATGTTTCAGACAAAAGTTATATGGCTTGAAAGGGGCCATAAGATGGTGTCATTGGTTTGACCTTGAAGAATCACGTGAAGATCACGTGAAGGTCACATCCAACTTTTTAAATGGGACACCCTATATGCTTTTGCATATTCTTATAGCTCATCTCGAGAGCTTTCCAAAACACTATAATTAAGTTAGTTTTCATTAAGTACTTTCCGAGTTATGAGGCTTGAAATCATGTCTTAATTTTATATAAACCGTAAAATATCTTGTAAAATATTCATTTTTCGATTATCTTACCTTAATACTTTTATGTACAAAATAATGAGAGGAATCAATTGGTGTAAAGAAAAAACAGTTGTTTTTAAGAAAAAATATATAATTTGCAATTACCAATTACAATTTTTTCTTAAAAACAACTATGTTTTTTTTTACACCAATTGATTCCTCTCATTATTTTGTACATAAAGGTATTAAGGTAAGATAATCGAAAAATGAATATTTTACTAGATATTTTATGGTTTATGTAAAATTAAGAAATTATTTCAAGCCTCATAACTCGAAAAGTACTCGATGAAGAAATACTTTATTATAGTGTTTTGGAAAGCTCTCGAGGTAAGCTCAAAAATAAGTAATAAAAGATAGGGGGTTCCATTTAAAAAATTGAAGGTGAGCTTTACGTGACCTTCAAACGACTTTTCAAGGTCAAACCAATGACCCCATCTTATGGCCCCCTTAAAGTCAATTAACTTTTATTTAAAATATTTCTTTCTTCAACGCTTCGTTTTTGAGATATTTCGCATTATCAACTTAAATGGTCCATCCTGTATATGTGTGTGTGTATAAACAATATTTTTTTCAACATGGAAACATAATTAATTTTCGACATTATATATGACCGATAATTACAAACTGATTGTAAAATTTATGAGTGAAAGAGAAAACGCGAATAATATCCTCTAAAATTAGTTATAAATATATAAATATAATAATATAATTATTTTTGAATTTATAACAGTTATCATGTATGAATTTTACAACATTCGGGATAAGTATATACATATATTTTATCTTTATATTTAATGACTTACTGTATATTTAAATTATATTGATGATTAAAAAAGTATGTAGTTGTAAAAATGAACTATACTTATTGCTCTATCTCCACTAATATTTAATAAAGCTAATAATGTATAATATTTGCACACAATTATGATCAGTCATTTCGAAAGATCACCAAATTCTGACAACGTTTTATAGACATGTATGATATTATGCATTATAAAAAATATTAAATAACATATGAGATTATATATAAACTATTTCATAATCGATGCACAGATACAACGATGCAGTATCTCGCAGTAATCTGGCGAGTATATTTTCCTGAATAATTCTAATCTTTACTACAGTATACTAATAATCATAAATCCACAAGTTATAAATTTTAAGTAAAAATAAAGATGGAAAGAATTATTGCGCGGAAATCACAAATATTTTAATATTTTAAATAATACTATATATTAAATGAAATAGGAGAACCGCTCACCAGATTCCGCGCCTTATTGACTGTTACTTGTCAATTTTTAATTATCTTTAATTATAGAATTGTGTAACACATTGCATATGACGAGCGCTAAATCATCGAATCGAAATTGAAAATCGCTGTTGTGAGTACTGTTGTGGAAATTCAAGTTAGTTTATCAATAAAAAAATTTGACTAGTTAAGATTGAGCTGCATTCACAAAAATTTATTGGCACATACAGGGTGGCAGGGAAATTTTGACAGTCCCGAAGTGTGAAGGTAGATTGGCTCAAATTAAGAAGGAAGCTACTATACTATTTTGCGATATTCGCAATAATTAACGAAAAATTAATTAAAGAAGATCGACCAATGCGCGTGGCTAGAAGCGATGAGTGTGTAAGCGCGTGGCGAAGGCTCCTCCCCTCCCCAATCACCGCTTCGCCACGCGCCGCCATTATGTTACAGTCAGACCGCCTTCGCCGTCGTGTGCTTCGAGCCACGCGCATTGGTCGATCTTCTTTAATTAATTTTTCGTTAATTATTGCGAATATCGCAAAATAGTATAGTAGCTTCCTTCTTAATTTGAGCCAATCTACCTTCACACTTCGGGACTGTCAAAATTTTCCTGCCACCCTGTATACGTACATACATACGTACATACATACCACACACACTCCCACCCACATATATATATATATATATATATATATATATATATATATATATATATATATAAGAATGAAAATTCTAAATAAAGATGTACGTGTATGTGTATATATACATATATATATATATATATATATATATATATATATATATATATATATATATGTACATATACAGGGTGATTCTGAACAAACGTTTGTCTTTAAAATATCAAATTCTTGAATGAATTCTAAGACGATTTTTCCTCTTGCAAAATTTTGCCCGGAGCTTAGTTTTTAAACTATAAAGGAAAATAGTTAACTACTTACGGAACGAGTACAAGAGGTAGGCAGGGACGACGCGATATAGGCGATTACGTGTGGCGCTCGCCGCAATCAGCTGATTGCTATACGCTGTAACAATCAGTGTGTGTGTGTGTGTGTGTGCGCGCGTGCGCGCGTGCGTGCGTGCGTGCGCGTACACATTCTCACACACACACTGATTGTTACAGTCATCGCGTATAGCAATCAGCTGATCGCGGCGAGTGCCCCATATATATATATATATATATATATATATAGAGAGAGAGAGAGAGAGAGAGAGAGGTCATACAGAACTCATTAAAAATTTATTTAATATACATAATGTACATAAGCGTCTTGCTATACAGCACTGGTGCTACCGCCATTTTGTGCACATAGCACGGAACAGAACCAGAAATTGTGTACATTATATGTTACCCTCTGAGAACTTTCGTGGACATTGGCTTTGTAGTTCATGTCCACGTTTTTTAGGTCCACAGAGGGCGTATCGCTTTCAGGGATCACCTAAGGGCTCGTTCCCACTGACCGCGTCACGCGTCGCGTCAACCAGCGTGAGCCAATCAAAACATCCCATTGTAATAACATGTTTTCCGTGTTATTACAATGGGATGTTTTGATTGGCTCACGCTGGTTGACGCGACGCGTGACGCGCTCAGTGGGAACGAGCCCTAAAAGCGGGCCATGACACCTCTCATTCTTTTTTCTGTTTTTAGTAGAAGTGACGTCAGATACTGCTGTTCTTTTTAGCAGTGCAATGCTGTTCAGTGCAACAGTTCACTGCACTGCCTGCCCTAGGTCTTGAGGTAGTGCAGCGGTGCAGTTCAATATGGCGATTTATTTAAACACAAACAGCAGTTTAAGGTACAATTAATAACGCATTAATTGCGAAAAAGAAGACATAATAATCATGTAAATAACATTAATATAAAAAATATAAATAAAAACAATTATTAATTAATAGAAAAATTTTAAAAATTAAAAAAAGAATTTTAAATAAATTTGTAATTATAATTAATAAACTTAAAGGTAATTTTTCTACAAATTTGTAATAAAATAAATTTTATTACAAATAAGTCTCTCTTCATCGGATAATTCTGTTATTTATAGAAGATTTATGTTTCTCATATTTTGATGTGCGATGTTAGTACTGCACTAAACCGTTCTTTTTATTTCTCATTGTGCTTGTGCACTGGCAGAATTTTCTGTGAACTCGCTAGTTCTAGTGCAGTCCCAGTGCAGCACTAGTTCAGCTAAAAAGAACAAACCTATAATTATGACGTCAAAATGACATCATTTTGACTATAATGGCTGCGTTCCAAAATTCGCTGCCAGTACTGAAAATCTATAGTTTACGTGACGTACACTATAGATTTTCAGTACTGGCAGTGAATTTTGGAACACAGCCAATGGGTGCATCCAGAAGCACAACCGCTCACTGAACGGCTAAGTAGCAATTGAATGTGATTGGTTTCTATCTTTGAATTCACCAATCACATTCGAGTGCTACTTAGCCGCTCAGTGAACGGTTGTGCTTCTGGATGCACCCAATGTGTTCTTTGGGTTAAGGGCCATCATACACGAAGGTCCATATTCTGAATCCTCTTTTATTGATAAAAGTGCTTCTAAAAGTGGCTTATAAGCCTTCTGATTGGCTGTAAGCCACTTTTAGAGGCACTTTTATCGATAAAGGAGGATTCAGAATATGGACCGAAATTGCATAATTGCATATGCATAACATAAGACCATATGGACCAATGAGCATCGAGTATTATGTTATGTAAGTCAATATGGCGACTTATATATAAGAATTTTATATATAAGAAATATTTATAAGTTTCTTGTTTTATATAAAATGTCATATACTTACCTTATATATAATGATATTTTTAATCAGTTCTACGGAAGCACATAAAATTGCAGGAGCACATAACCATAAGCATAAGAAAATTGATTGGTTCATTTTCTTATGCATATATTTGTGGACCAATCAATTTCTTTATGCTTATGGTTATGCTCCTATACAATTTTATGTGCTTTCACCTCAAGTTTACGTACGGAGTTAAGTTTACGATCAATACTTAACGTAACGTAATGCGTTACGAAACACCTTGTACGGAGGCCCTAAAGGCTTTCGCACATGAAATTCCATAAGCACGTAAGACATAAGCGTAAGGAAATCGACCAATCACGGTCGAGTTTTGACCCCTTGGAGGGGCTAATACTTGACCGTGATTGGTCGATTTCCTTACGTTTACGTCTTACGTGCTTATGGAATTTCATGTGTGATGGCCATAAAGAACAAACCTATATTGCATCGCAATAAAGAGCACTACACTAGTGCAGAAAGTTCAGCAAAGAAGAGAGAGAACAAATCTATGTATGTATAAATATCTGACAAAATTAACTGTCAATCTGTTAAATACAGGTTATTAGTCATATAAATGATATTTAAATTCTATTGGAAGAAAGATAATAAAAAATTGTATATTTTTATATAATTAGAATTACATTGATGATCAAGATTCCTAACAATATGCGACGTTCTCATTCAGGTAAGGTTTTAACTATGCATTTTTTAATGTAAATATATAAATAAATTCTTAATTTACACATAATTGTTATATTTCCAGGAAGTTATAGCTACGAACCATTACCAAGTACATCTACCCACAATGCCATAGAAGACGAAAGTGAAAGAATGACAGAAGAGTTAAAGCATAAAATTCATGCTTTAAAATCTTTGTCTATTGACATTGGTACAGAAGTAAAATATCAAGACAAACTGTTAAGAAATATGGTTAGTTGATTATTTTTTTTCTTTGAAGACAAATATACAATCTCGTTTTAATTTAATCTTTCATCTAAAAAATAAAGTTTATTTTAGGATGATGATTTTGAAAGAACGAGTGGTTCCTTATCAGGTTCTGTGACACGTGTTTTGCGTTTAGCAAAAGCAGGCCACAATTACTATATCCTATACTTGTTCCTTTTTTCTATAGCAGTATTTTTTATATTGTGGGCAGTTTTGAGATTTAAATGATTGGTCATAAAAACTATAACTAAGATAAAATGTATATAAGATGTAATTAAGTCAAAATTGGAAATTTTAAATAAGTTATGTAGTTTGCTTATCTTTGAATCTGTGAATTATATGAAAAAGTTTATTCTCATTTTGTTAAGATTGCATTGTTGTATATGTATATAAAAATATATATTAGTTATTCTATATCTACGCGTAGAAAGAAATATGACATACATTAGAAATAAATACTATTTTTTTTTTAATTTATAATTCTTATTTTTTTCTTTAAATTCTGCACAATCTTTAACAAATTTCATCAATAATGTTGCATTTGACTTGATGTTGCGAATCAAAAACATCGGTCTTTTATAATTAAGAGCAGTAATACATTGAGACTGTTTAGTTTTACTGTGAATTCTATTTACACAATTCTATTACAAATATATATATATATATATATATATATATATATATATATATGTATATATATGTATAAATTAAAATTTATAAACATTTAATATTTATAAGTTTAAATAACGTGCAATATTAATTAATGGAACAAATAAATATATGGTTAATATAGATGCTTAGCAATTTGTTTTCTCATTTATTATATTGTAAAAAAAAATACATTGGAGTAACATGACAATTCATATATACTTTTGCACAGATTATTATTTAAAAAAAATAATATAACTTAATTATGTTTCCAAGAATGATTAATTTTTCTTAAGTATGTATGATTTGATAATCATATTAGAAAGAAAATGATTTGATGAAGTTGATATGTAATCAATATCTGGAGTCTGCTTGTTTAATTAAAATGGAGTAATTTGACTGAAGTAATTCGAAATTCGTAATGTATAAATTTATTTTTTTAATAATTTATAATTTTAATAATTGTTTTAATGATTTATTAAGATATTTAAGAATATTTATAATATAGATTCAAGACTCTCTTTCATGAAAATCATTAGAAACATAACTTAAACATAAATTAAAAATGTTGTAAAAATATAAAATACATGCTTAAATATATATATGTTCTACAATAGAAAATAGAAGGAACTTTGAATAATCTATTAGAAAAATTAGAAGTCACACAATTGTTTTAAGTATATATATTAGTTTAATTAAAACATATATAAGTTCATTAATATCTCAGGTAGCACATATTCGTTTCAAAAACGTTTCACAAATATTCCCAATAAGCAATTTGCGCGCAAATTGCCAGCAAATTGACGACAAATTTGATCAAAACTTGGCAGCAAATTGGCATCAACTATGTCCGCAATACGCTCGTGTTTTGCTGGTAAATCTTGCTGACAAAACCTGAGTGCAAATTGGTAGCAAAACCCGAGTAAAGCTTGTTGACAAGATTTGACGACAAATTGACGACAAATTGTGAGCAAATCTTGCTGACATAACCTGACAGCAAATTGATGGCAAATCCCGAGCAAAACTTGCTAATGCTTGATGTCAAATTGTCGGCAAATTGTGAGCAAACCTTAACGTTCCGAAGCCATTTTATGGATATTTAATTTTTAGTTTCTAATTTTTTCTCTTTAAATAATTGAAATTATTTATACGTAGAAAAAACTTTATTTTATTTTATAAATATAATATCTTGTATCATACACAAGTTACTTGTATCATATACAAATTTTTTATATCAAATACACATATCCCTAACAGCACATGTAGATACTGAGAACTTGTATGTATTATATGTATATATATTCATATAGTATATCATAAAGTATATTCACATATGTAATAGAAATATTTTCAATAAATGCAATAAACGCAGACACATTATTTCTCATTTTAATTTCAAATAATCTGTTTAATATTCTGAATTCCAACAAGGAATCCAGATTACTAAACAAATGAAAAATTTTAAATTAAGTCAGTTTATTATAAATTAAACTGACTAAAAAGAAAAAAAGAAGAAACTTTGAAACTCATGTTAGTACCAGTCCTTTATATCCATTTCATCAAAAATTAAGTACGAGTTTGGTGGCGCGCGTAGCGGCAAAATGAAGAAACACATGCAATATTATAGAGTATCCTGAAAATATACGAGAAAGAATATACTAATACGAGATATTCAAAGTATATTTTAAGAATATATGAAAAATAATATACAACAAGAGATGTTATAGGAATATTCTCAGTATATTACATCTGTAACGTATATTTACAGTATGAGTATAGAATATTCGAATGATATCATGTGCTGTGTGGATATATATATATATATATATATATACAGGGTGGGCCATTTTAATCTATGCACCCAAATTTCTTTGTACCTAAGACAGATACGGAAAAATGATTCAGACAAAAGTTTTATGGTTTCGAGGGGGCCATAAGATGGTATCATTGGTTTGACCTTGAAGAGTTATTTGAAGGTCACATGAAGGTCACCTTTAATTTCTTAAATGGAACCTACTATTTGTCATTGCATATTCTTGTAGCTTATCTCGAGAGCTTTCCAAAACACTATAATTAAGTACTTTTTTGTTAAGTACTTTTTGAGTTATGAGGCTTGAAATAATTTCTTAATTTTACATAAACCGTAAAATATCTTGTAAAATATTCATTTTTCGATTATCTTACCTTAATACTTTTATGTACAAAATAATGAGAGGAATCAATTGGTGTAAAGAAAACACATAGTTGTTTTTAAGAAAAAATATGTAATTTGCAATTAACAATTCCATATTTTTTCTTAAAAACAACTATGTGTTTTCTTTACACCAATTGATTCCTCTCATTATTTTGTACATAAAAGTATTAAGGTAAGATAATCGAAAAATGAATATTTTACAAGATATTTTACGGTTTATGTAAAATTAAGAAATTATTTCAAGCCTCATAACTCAAAAAGTACTTAACAAAAAAGTACTTAATTATAGTGTTTTGGAAAGCTCTCGAGATAAGCTACAAGAATGTGCAATGACAAATAGTAGGTTCCATTTAAGAAATTAAAGGTGACCTTCATGTGACCTTCAAATAACTCTTCAAGGTCAAACCAATGATACCATCTTATGGCCCCCTCGAAACCATAAAACTTTTGTCTGAATCATTTTTCCGTATCTGTCTTAGGTACAAAGAAATTTGGGTGCATAGATTAAAATGGCCCACCCTGTATATATATAATAATTTATATTGCGTCTTGTTATTATTTTTGTCTATTCATATGCGATGCGCGAAAGTTTAATATTGCAATTTCTTTTAAATTCCGTTATATATATACATATAGGTATATATAACATATATACCCGGGAAAAAAAAGTCCATGTCTATTTATATAAAAAAAAGTAAAATTATATACAGTTTTATATAATTATATATAATATCACATATGATTTTATCAGAGCATACGTTTTTGTATATGCTTAGATATGATGTCCATGTCTGACCATTTCTAATCATAAAAAATGATATTAGATACCTCACGTCATTTTGTACAATCAGACATAGTCAGATATTGATATCATGGTTCATATTCTGAATCCTCTTTTATTGATAAAAGTGCCTTTAAAATTGGCTTATAAGCCTTCTGATTGGCTGTAAGCCACTTTTAGAGGCACTTTTATCGATAAAAGAGGATTCAGAATATGGGAAAAAAGTCCATATAAAATTGGCCATATATGGATTTTGTCAATATCTAATTATGTTTTGCCAAATATAGTCATATATGATATCATATATGAATAAATATTATCAGATCTGAAAATTAAGTACCACTAAGAGTATACCGAAAAAATTGTATTCTTAACTTAAGAATATGCCACTTATCTTTAGAATATATACCACTAAAATAGGCGCCAAGAGGATCCTCTTAAGTTAAGAGGAAAATCTTCTAAAGAGATATTCTTAATATACAGAGAAAAATATTTCTTTGGATTTAATAAATTTTGTTGAAGTCAAATAAATTTAATTATTGGTTAAAAAGTATTTTTCCGTCTAATTTCAAATAATCTGTTTAATATTCTGAATCCCAACAAGGAATCCAGATTGCGGCGTGGAAGTCGCAAATTATATAATTCTTATTCATTAAGAATATATTCTTATTTATTAAGAATATTTATTAAAAGGACTTATAAAGAGGACTTATAATTAATTAAATATATAATGCAAGATATAATTTTTAGGAAAAATTATATTTGTCTATATAAAGAAAGGTAAAATCATATATAATCTTAAATGATTATACAGGGTGTTTCATTTTAATCCGACCAGTCGAATATCTCGAAAACCAAGCCCGGGAGAGAAAAATATTTCAGACAAAAGTTTTATGGTTTCGAGGGGGCCATAAGATGGTATCATTGGTTTGACCTTGAAGAGTTATTTGAAGGTCACATGAAGGTCACCTTCAATTTCTTAAATGGAACCTACTATTTGTCATTGCATATTCTTGTAGCTTATCTCGAGAGCTTTCCAAAACACTATAATTAAGTACCTTTTTGTTAAGTACTTTTTGAGTTATGAGGCTTGAAATAATTTCTTAATTTTACATAAACCGTAAAATATCTTGTAAAATATTCATTTTTCGATTATCTTATCTTAATACTTTTATGTACAAAATAATGAGAGGAATCAATTGGTGTAAAGAAAACACATAGTTGTTTTGAAGAAAAAATATGTAATTTGCAATTAACAATTCCATATTTTTTCTTAAAAACAACTGTGTTTTTTTTACACCAATTGATTCCTCTCATTATTTTGTACATAAAAGTATTAAGGTAAGATAATCGAAAAGTGAATATTTTACAAGATATTTTACGGTTTATGTAAAATTAAGAAATTATTTCAACCCTCATAACTCAAAAAGTACTTAACGAAAAGGTACTTAATTATAGTGTTTTGGAAAGCTCTCGAGATAAGCTACAAGAGTGTGCAAAAATATATAGGGTGTTCCATTTAAAAAAATTGAAGTGACCTTCACGTGACCTTCAAATGACTCTTCAAGGTCAAATCAATGATACCATCTTATGGCCCCCTCGAAACCAAACAACTTTTGTCTGAAATATTTTTCTCTCCCGGGCTTGGTTTTCGAGATATTCGACTGGTCGGATTAAAATGAAACACCCTGTATATAATATCATATATGATTTATATCAAAGCATACATGAAACTAACCTTTGCTTTGGTTTTATACATGCTTAGATATGATATCAGTATCTGACTATGTCTGATTGTACAAAATAACGTGAGGTATCTAATATCATTTTTTATGATCAGAAATGGTCAGAGATGGACATCATATCTAAGCATATACAAAAACGTATGCTCTGATCAAAATCATATGTGATATTATATATAACACAGCTCCACAAAAAAAATCAAAAATATTTTTCCTGGGACCTGACCTACCTTACTATATGTAATCGACCATGCTGAAACCGAATCCGATGTCCAAATAACCCCATCACGTCAGATTTTTTTCTAACCTCAAAAAATAGGCTAAAAATGATAAAACTCAACAACATCAAAACAAAAACCCAAACAAACCCCATAACCCCATAACCCCCAAACCCCAGAACCCCAAAACCCCATAACCCAATAACCCCATAACCTCATAACCCAGTGAGAAAGAGACTTATGAGCGTTCAAACCGCGAAATTCAGTATGTTTGAAACAGCTATGCTCTTTAACCCCCTAATTCCATAACCCCACAACCCCATAACCCCCAAACCCCATAACCCCAAAACCCCATAACCCCATGACCCAGTGAGAAAGAGACTTATACGCTTTCACACGCGTTAGAGTGTCGTATTTAATCGATATGTTTTTCCGAGAACGATTTTTTTTCGTGTGTTTGCGTCCAGGGCACCTCCACGTGGTTGACGGTGGGCAACGGAGTTGATCCGTGATCCGGCAGAGACCCTGGATAACGGCGTTCATGCCGTCATGGCAAACACACGAAAAAAATTTACGATGCAGGGAGTCGGATCCCCAGTATCGGCGGCTGGTCGGGGTGAGAAAGCGGGCCCGCAGGCGTCGTCATCATGCAACCGCAGCTTTGTAAAGGTGGGTACTTTGGCCTCTACAAAGTATGAAGCTACAAGACGTAACACAACCGACAGAACCTCTAGTCAACATGAACATGATGATCAGAACAAACCGGACCAATTCTGTTATGTTTGTGGTATGTATGTACCATCAAATATCCGGAAAAAAATCACTGATGTCGTCTGTGATGCATACAACTATTGTTTCGCATCTGATATATTAAATCAGGATAGAAACTGGGTGCCACATACCATCTGTGCGAACTGCTATAACATGTTAACAACATGTTACAAGAAGAAGGACCTTTCGAATTTAAAATACTCAGCACCTGTCGTATGGAGCATGCCATCAAGAATCAAGAGAGGATTGTTTTTTTTGCATGACCGTCACTCATGGATTCTATACGAAAAATAGATCTAAAATCAAGTATATCTATACACGTAAAGTGGTTCCAGCTGTCTTGATTCCAACGAATTGTGGTGAGGCCGACAATAGTGCCGTAGAAATAGAAGATAGAGGAGACATAGATATGGAGATTAGTGGAGAAGAATCGGAGGAATCAAGTGCAAGCGACGAAGAGCAGGAAAAGAGAAACGAGATGCCTCAAAAATTTACACAAGAAGAATTGAGTGACTTAGGAAGAGAGTTAGGATTGTCAAAAGAAGCTCATGAACTTCTGGCTTCAAGGTTGAAACAGAAGAATCTCCTGAAAAAAGGAGACAATGATTTCAGTTTATAGGAACAGAGAGCAGGAGTTGCGACCATTTTTCACCCAGGATAAATCACAGGAATTAGTATACTGCAACAATATCGCCGGACTAATGAATAGTTTGAAAGCTGGTGTCTATAAACCAGAAGAGTGGCGGCTCTTCATAGACTCCTCTATTCGTAGTCTGAAGGCGATATTGCTTCACAACACAAACGTCCTGGCTCCTATACCAATAGCTCACTCCACAGTCCTCAAAGAGTCTTACGAAAACGTTAAAATCGTTCTAGAAAAAATAAAATATTCGGAGCATCAGTGGAGGATTTGTGGCGACCTTAAAATTATTGGAATTGTTCTAGGGATGCAGAGCGGAAATATTAAATACCCCTGCTTCTTATGCCTTTTTGACAGTAGGGATCGAGCAAATCACTACAAAAAGAAGGAATGGCCAAAACGAAAGTCACTGCAGCCTGGATCCTCAAACGTCATTAAACCGCCTCTTGTAGATGAATCGAAAATTTTAATTCCTCCACTGCATCTGAAACTTGGCTTAATGAAACCATTTGTGAGGGCCTTGGATAAAACTGGAAACTGTTTCAAATATATAGCGCAGAAATTGCCCAAACTCAGTGATGCCAAGCTAGAGGCAGGAATTTTTGATGGTTCGCAGATTCGGACTCTCTTCAACGATGCCAGTTTCACAGCCCACATGACGGATGCACAGAAAGCTGTATGGACTAGTTTCCGCAAGGTTTCTCAGAACTTCCTAGGAAATAATAAAAGTCAGGATTATGAAAAATTGGTGAGTGATATGATTAAAAACTATCAGATTTTAGGGTGTAATATGAGTATCAAGTTGCATTTTTTAGACTCACATGTCGATTTCTTTCCAGACAAACTCGGTGACTTCAGTGAGGAGCAGGGAGAGAGATGTCATCAAGACATGAAAGATATGGAGAAGCGCTACCAAGGAACATGGGGTGTAAATATGATGGCGGACTATTGTTGGAATTTGAAACGAGATGTAGGAATAAACAGGGCGAATCGTAAGCGGCGTTCACTTCGTAAATCGTTCGAAGAAAAACAAGTGCGTTATCACAAACAAGGGGACCTCACGTGAATAAAGCACCCCAAAGGAAACAGAAGCCTGCTACGTCCACGTCGTTGTTCCTTGGGTTCGGCAGAATGTAGGTTTTGTAGCGAGAAATACCCCGACCTCAGAGGGTCACAGGGTTATTCGATTATTTGGGTTATGGGGTTTGAAGTTTTATGATTTATAGGCTTAAAGAGCATAGCTGTAAAATTTTTATGTAAAATATTAAAATTTTTGTATGAAATAGATAAATTATATTATTATTTAATTTTGTTGGGCCAAATGTTTTATATATTATAAAGGATACATAATGCCATCCACTTATATATAATCAAAAATAATTTAATATATATATATATATATATATATATATATATATATATATGATTAGATCAAGTCCAAAATCCATACATAATTATGTACACAATTATATATAAAACATTTTCCCACGTATTCATATTCATTCAAGATCCAAAATTCATCCATTTAAGATCCATAATTCGTCCACTAAAGGACGTCTTATGGACATCTTATGGACGTCCAGAGCAGTTGCAAACGGACGTACAGTGGACGTCTTTTGTACGTCCGCTGCAGGTAATATGGACGTCCGATGGATGTACACAATGTCCGATATGGACGTCCGTTGTACGTACATAGGATGTACTTGTGCTTCTTGGGATATTAGCAAGCTTTGCTCGGGTTCTGTCACTAATTTGCTGTCAGATTATGTCAGCAAAGTTTGCTTACAATTTGTCGTCAATTTGCCGTTAGATTACATGCGCGCAGATCTTGCTTGATTTTTGCTGACAATTTGATGTCAAGCATATTAGCAACTTTGCTCTCTTTTTGCTGTCAGGTTTTGCCAACAAGCTTTACTCGGTTTTTGCCGCCAATTTGCTATCAAAATTTGTAATAGCAACTCTTGTACGCAAATTGTGGCCTTTTTGATGACAAGAATTTGTAGCAAGCCCTTGACAAAATCTGTTCGAGCAGACTTGGCTGACTGGGTTTCTTTGAAATGTTTCATAACCGCCCACACAGAAAAAATTATCTAATAGATATCTAATAAATATCTAA
This sequence comes from Camponotus vicinus, assembly GCF_025532165.1. Lineage (NCBI taxonomy): Eukaryota > Metazoa > Arthropoda > Insecta > Hymenoptera > Formicidae > Camponotus > Camponotus vicinus. The sequence goes on from NW_028141945.1 coordinate 28,715,016, forward strand.
ATGCCTATATATGAGGTCCATACCCACATAGCAAAAGTTGATCCTAGGTACGACCACCGGATATACTTCAAAAACTTTTAATTATCCAAAGGATATCTGTGTAAAACCGTAAAGGCCTCTGCACAAGGTGTTCCGTAACGCATTACGTTACGTTAAGAATTGATCGTAAACTTAACTCCGTACGTAAACTTAAACTTCAGTCAACGCACAGAAAAAATCGTAACGTAAAGACAGTAGAACTGATTAAAAATATCATTATATATAAGGTAAGTATGTGACATTTTGTATAAAACAAGGGACTTATAAATATTTCTTATATATAAGCGTATCGGGCGTATCGAGCTCCAACCAATGACAGACGATCCGTCATTTTTGATACGCTGATGATTCGCTGGGCTGCGTTCGGAAACATCACCCGAGTGCCCCCGGGTATCATTTTATCCTTGTTGTTCACCGAATGTTAAACAAGGATAAAACGATACCCGGGTACACTCGGGTGATGTTTCCGAACGCAGCCCTGAATTCATTATTCGAGTGCTATGCGATGCATCACATGTACGTGGTTTGTAAACGCATTTCAGGAGGAATTGGATCTCGAACTACATATTGTTTAACAATGAAAGGACCGACTAATTTAAGTAATTCTTGGAATATGATAGAATTCATTCAAAAATAATTGACAAATTTTTTTTGTCTTCAATCCATTTCTTTTAGGAAATTGTTACTTGCTCTTTGTAATAATCGCCAATGTACAGTAAATATAGGTCGCACCCAAAATCGTCGCTTTTTTTTAGATTTTTCTTCATTTACCAAAATTGTATACAATGCATATATTCGGAATATTTTGTATCGTAAGTCTTCTTGACAATAAATATTATAACTTCGTTTAAATTTATTTACAAAATAGAAAATAGCTAGTAGCACAGTTTCGGAATTCATTTTGTTTTTGATAGAAAAAAAACAATCTTATTTCATGAGATTATTAAGATAATAATTATTTGGAAAAAATCTTTTGAAGACCACTTTATAGATGCATACATGCTTGTGCGCGTGTGTTCAGTACGCCAGAGTTTGGTTCCTACTGTCCCATGAAGCGGATTACGCGGAAGCAGAATCAGCGAATCACTAATTATGAGACTGTTTCGACGTAATCGTTATCAGAATAATCCCGTGATTCAGCGATCCACTGAATCCGCTACCGCATAAAGCCCCTTGCACCCCATACAGCACAGAAACTTGCATCAATATTGCTGCAATGTTACAACATTGCTCACTGCAGTGTAATGTTGCAAAAATAATGCAGAGACATTATTTTGTAATATTACTTTGGCAATGATGCAGCAGCGTTTTAACATAGTGAAAATGTATAACATGTGTTTTTTTACTTGCCGCTACGCGGCGACACCAAATTTAACTAACTCGTATTCGAATTCATCTAAAGTGTATATAAGGTCTACAAAGGACTCATGTAGTAATTATATTTCTTGTCTCGTGTCAGTTTAATTTCTGATAAACTGACTTAGTTTATTTAATATTCTGAATCCTAATGAGGGATCTAGATTATTAAACAAATAATTTGTTTAATAATCTGGATCCCTCATTGGGTTTCAGAATATTAAACAGATTTTTCTCAATTGAATGGATAAATAAAAAATAGTTCATTTGCACGTATTAAAATATTCTGGTGTCGAATGTATGTAAAATAATTGTATGTATATTATTGAGATAAATATTTAAGAAAAATCTAATAAAAAACACTAATATATGTTATTTTAAAAGCATTTTTCCTATCTTTCTTAAACATTTTTTTATATTTTCAAAGTTTATTTATTAAATTTAAAACGGTGTCTGCATTTGTAGCAAAACACGTTTTAATATTACAAATACGTTGCACCGTAACATTGCTACAATCTTACATTGCAATATTCCTAAAAGTGGACATTTTAACGTTGCTGCAATCCCACAACAATGGTGCAGCAACATTTTGCAGTGAATTTGCAACGTTGCAATATTGCGGTGAAAGATTGCTGCAATGTATATGCAATCTTTGTGTGCTGTATGGGACAATGCTAGGCAACAGGCAATAGAAATAAGGAATAGAAACTATTCACCAATAAACGCGGAACAGAAAATATTCGCCAATAGAAGCAGAAAATAGATACTATTTCTGTTCTTATTGCTTGTTGCCTAGCATTGTGCAAAGAGTTTAATCCGCTCCATGGGACAGTAGAAAATCAAACTCCCACGTATTGAAAAGCGGAACATCTGTGATTGGTCACAGAGTTTGATACACCCGATACGCGCGTATCGCGATATGCGCCATGGGACGTCACCTCCAAGTGCTGAGGTTATGAATAATAATAGATAATAAAACTTTGGGAATTTATTTAAATTTTTTATTAATTTGGACACAAAGTATAAAAATGAGATTAATATTAAAAAGAAGGGAGTGCCTCATTTGACCACGTTGCGATTGACCACAGCCAATTATATCGACCTGTGCCTAGGGTAACCAGCAACGATTGACCAATCAGAGAATCCTATTTTGAATTGGCCAATTGGCGACGTGGTCAATCCGGTGTCACCCCGTCTATATGATCCTCTATTACTAAATTATTAAGATATGCTTCACATTGTGATCCAACAAAAATTTCATTTATATTTTAGTTATTAATTGTTAATTGCAAATTACATATTTTTTCTTCGAAACAACTATGTGTTTCCTTTACACCAATTAATTCCTCTCATTATTTTGTATATAAAAGTATTAAGGTAAGATAATCGAAAAATGAATATTTTACAAAATATTTTACGGTTTATGTAAAATTAAGAAATGATTTCAAGCCTCATAACTCGGAAAGTACTTAATGAAAACTAACTTAATTATAGTGTTTTGGAAACCTCTCGAGATAAGCTACAAGAATATGCAATAAAAAATAGAGGGTCCCATCAAAAAAATTCCAAAAGACCTTGCTCTGACCTTGGCGACGCCACCCAAACTCATAACGCCAGTAAATAGATCTTTTGAAATCCTACAACTTTTATCTGAAACATTTTTTTCTGAAATGCTTAGTTTTCGAGATATTTCACCGTCCCGGTACTTTTTATACACCCTGTATATGTAATATACTGGGTGTTAAAAAAGTCTGGACACAGTCGAATATCTCGATAAGGAAGAGTTTTACTAGAAAGTGTTTCAGACAAAAGTTGTGTGGCTTCGAGGGGGACATAACATGGTACCATTGGTTTGACCTTGAAGAGTTATTTGAAGGTCATATGAAGGTCACCGTCAATTTCTTAAACGGAACCCTCTATTTTTTATTGCATATTGTTGCGTCCGCGGAACGATATATCTCGAAACGCGCGACACAACGATCGGCACTCGCGTACACGCTCGCACACACGCTCGCGCACTTGTAAATAATAACACGGTTCTCTGTAACACCGAAACTTTAATGGGCAACACAGAAACAAAAGCAATAACTCGGAAAGATAATACAACGGCTCGTAAATAGAAACACGTCCGCTCAGCTTGACAGCTGGTTCCAGACGCAAATGACGGCTGCTCCATCAACAATCCCTTGACGACGAGATCTTCTTCCTCTTTCAAGACAGACTCGACCGCGACTCAAACCAGGGACGTAACACTTGCCCTCCTCTTCGAAAGATTGTCGTCGCGACAATCACAAAATGGCAAGTTTCTTCAGGAATCTGATCGAATTATAGTTCTCGATGTGTCTCCATGTTCTCCCTGAACTGATGTTCCAGGTTACCGAACTGCACACCTTCTTGGGATCAAACGACTCTATTGACTCCATAAATCTCTTCCAAAGACTAAAATCTTCAGGCAAGAGGGGGGGATATCTTCCCGTGGACCCTCCGTTCTCCCAAGAGAACTCCTCAGGCCCCTGCCTCGGCATTCGCCCGAAGACCCACGGGAAAACCACTGGTCAAAACCGTGGGTGAGACAGCCTTTATCCCTTCTGGTTATCGTCGTCTTTCTCTCTCCTTCCTTAATCTTTCTTTTTCCCTCGTCAAATTCAAATGAAATTTTTCTGAAAAGAATTATGCAGCAGAAATGTAAACTTTTTTAAAATAATCTTAAATGAATAGCGGGCTCCGAAAAACTCCCTCAAAACAATCTTTGTCGCTCATGAAAAGTGGCTAACCTATCAGAATGAACCACTTTACATTTATGTTTATTCGATTTTCTAATTCCATAGACAACGTCACTAAGTTTCTTAACTATTTTATAGGGTCCCTCCCAGTTACTTTGTAATTTGGGAGATTTTCCTATTTCTCTACGAGGATTATAAAACCAAACATTCTGATCAACATCAAAATTAATTTTTCTAGCTCTCTGATCGTACCGAATTTTAGAACAAAGAGATTGAAGATTTAAATGCCGCCTAGCATCATTATGAACATCATTTAATTTCTTCCTTAATCTTTGAACATGATTCTCGGAAGAATCCTCCTCCCCTCTCTCTGGAGGGCTTTCTCGCAATAAATCTAATGGTAATCTTAAATCTCGAGCAAAATATAGTTCCGCAGGAGAGGCCCCCATAGCCTCATGTTTTGAAAAACGATATGCTAATAAATACATGGGAACCCAATTATCCCAATCTTTTTGATCCTTCGAAATAAATTTAGCTAAATAATTCAGAATCGTTTGATGATGACGCTCAACTTGACCATCTGATTGCGGATGTAGGGCAGTCGTTCTAGTTTTCTTAATTCCTAGAAGACGTGTTATTCCTTGAAAAATACTCGATTCAAAATTCTTCCCTTGATCTGTGTAGATTTCTAATGGAACTCCATGACGAGAAATGACCTGTTTCACAAAAATATCCGCTATCGTATTCGCCTTGATATTCTTTAATGGGAAAGCCTCAACCCATTTAGTGAAACAGTCGATGACTACTAATAAATATCGATTTCCAGCTGAGGTAATTGGAAGAGGACCAAGTATATCTGTATCCCTCTCGAAAGGAGAACTTGAATCATAAATTTGCAAAGGAGATTTTCCCTTTTCTGACGGGCCTTTCTTTGCCACACAGATTCTGCAGGAACGACACCATTCTTCCACGTCGCTTTTACAAGTAGCCCAGTAAAAACGTTTCCGAATCTTTTCTAACGTTTTGTTCACCCCAAAATGGCCACCAGATACAGAATCATGGGCTTCCTCCATTATTTAATTGATGGAATCCCTAGGAACGATTATCTGAAAAACTTCGGATTTAAAATTTGGAGATTCCCATTTCTTAAATAAGACTCCTCCCTTTAAAACTAATGCATCCCAATAAGACCAATAAATTTTTGCAGAAACATCCTGTTTAACTACTTGCCAACAGGGACGTTCTCCTAACTCCTTTCCTCGCAAAAACATTGAAATAGTGGAATCTTCTATTTGCCTTTTACGCCATTCTTCAAGATTATCTTCCCTCAAAATTATTCGGGCAACAGAACTCTCCTTAAGTTCCACTTTTGAACAATAAGCACACCCTAATTCAGAACAAGGGCGCCTTGACAATCCATCAGCATTCTGATGTAGATGTCTCTTTCGATGGATAATCTCAAATTCATATTGCTGTAATCTCTCTAACCATCGGGCCAATTGTCCCTCCAAATCCTTGAAGGATATTAACCATTTAAAAGAAATATGATCCGTCCGAATTTTGAATTTTCTTCCATACAAATAATGGTGGAAAGATTTTAATGAAGCCACAATAGCTAATAACTCCCGACGTGTGATACAATAATTCCTTTCTGCTTTATTTAAGACTCGACTGAAGTAGGCGATAACTTTTTCCGTGCCATTCTGAACCTGTGGCAAAACTGCTCCAACTCCGTGATTCGAAGCATCTGTATCCAAAACAAATTGTCCCTGTTCCTTGGGGAAGGATAAAATCGGTGAAGAAATCAATTTCTGTTTTAATTCCTGAAATGCTTTTTGACAAGAAGAAGACCATTCGAATTTTACCTGATGCTCCGTAAGCGTAAACAGAGGTTTAGCTATTAAGGAGAAACCTTTAATAAACTTCCTGTAATAGAAACAAAATCCAAGGAAACTTCGAAGCTGCTTTCTATTCTGGGGAACAGGCCAATTCTTCACAGCGGAGATCTTCTCAGGATCCGTAGAGATGCCCCGTTCGGAGACAATATGTCCCAAATATTTTACCTCCTTTCCAAACAGAGAACATTTTTGGGGATTAATTTTCAAGTTTGCTGTACGCAAACGAAGAAAAACCTTCCTAAGATTGGCCATTTCTTCAAATGTCTTGCTGAAAACAATGACATCGTCAAGATATACCAAACAAACTTTTGATAGAATATCTTGTAAAACCTTCTCCATTAACCGTTCAAAAGTCGCCGGAGCATTGCAAAGGCCAAATGGCATGACTTTAAATTGCCACAATCCATTACCTACGGAAAATGCCGTCTTTTCCTTGTCTTCGGAGCTTACCTTCACCTGCGAATACCCACTCTTTAAGTCCAAAGTGGAAAACCAGGAATTCCCTGATAACTGATCTAGAATATCTTCAATTCGAGGCAACGGATATGAATCCTTTACCGTGACTGCATTCAGTTTCCTATAATCCACACAGAATCTAAGCGAACCATCCTTCTTCTTCACCAAAACTACAGGGGAAACCCAAAGGCTTTGAGACTCCTCGATCACACCTCGTTGCTTCATCTCCTGAATAATGTGCTCAACCTCTTCTCTAAGGTGTAACGGGATTCTTCGAAAAGCTTGTTTAATTGGTTTGGAATCTTTTATGTTGATGGAATGCTTCAAAACTTCACAATTTCTTGCAACTAAATTTTCTGAGAAAACATCCTGAAATTCTATTAGAAAATCAGCAAAAATATCTCTCTGAGAAGAAGAAAGATTTTTAGAATTTTCTTCGAAAAACATTTGTAAGAAATAAGGTACCTTTTCTTCTAAAGTTCGGGAACAAGAAAATTCATTTCCACTTTCCTTTTCAGGTTTTCCAAATTCTGACTCGAAGATCTTGTCTAATTTCACTCTCTCAAGAAAATCAGTCCCTAATATACAATCATCGGAAATATCTGCAACTAACATTGGAATTTCCAAAAGATAATTCCCTAACCCGATCTCGACATTGACTCTATATTTGACTGAAATGGTCTCTCCAGTCGGATATCTAAGAAAACAATTTTCTATTTCGAAACGAGACTTTGACCCTCCAATCAATCTCTCATTCACAACCGAAACATCGGAGCCCGTATCAATTTTAAACAAACAAGTTTTCCCGTCAATAATACCCTTGTAACAAAAGAAACTCTTCTTAATTCTACTTATTCTAAAAATTCATTGATTAACAATTCCTGGGGCTTCGGCCATAATAGTCGAACCTGCCCCACGAAGCTCGACTAGCCCTTGTTTTCCGCCAAAGACGGACATTCCGAACGAAAGTGCCCCTCCGCGCCGCACTGCCAACATTCTTTCTTTTGTTGACTAAATTTATTCTTTTGAAATTTATTGCTTTTACCATTAGCAAATTTCTTTCCATTTCCTTCATCTTCTTTTTTAATATTTTCCTTATTCTTTTGTTTGTTAAATTTGTTAAATTTGTTAAATTTATTATATTTATTATCATTTTGAGCAAATTTACTTTTCGAAAAACTATTCTCCTGGATAACTTTAACAGCCATCGCTCTTTCTACAGCGACTTTTAAAGAAGTGATATTTTCTAATTGCAAAGTTCTTTTAAGAAATCCGTCTGACAGCGCGGCTATAAACTGCGCGCAAGCAATTTTATCTCTCACTTCATGAGAGCATTCGGGATAAGCTAGGCGCGAAAGTCTTTCCAAATCCGCACTCAATGAAGCTAAATCTTCTGAATTTCTTTGTTTTCTATTCATGAACTGTGTATAATAAGTCTGGGCTAAATGCCCAGTGTAATTTGCAATTAACAATTCCATATTTTTTCTTCAAAACAACTATGTGTTTTCTTTACACCAATTGATTCCTCTCATTATTTTGTACATAAAAGTATTAAGGTAAGATAATCGAAAAATGAATATTTTACAAGATATTTTACGGTTTATGTAAAATTAAGAAATGATTTCAAGCCTTATAACTTAACAAGTACTCAATGAAGAAATATTTTGTTTAGTGTTTTGGAAAGTTCTCGAGATAAGCTACAAGAATATGTAATGAGAAAGAGTAGGTTCCATTTAAGAAATTGAAGGTGACCTTCATGTGACCTTCAAATAATTCTTCAAGGTCAAACCAATGGTACCATGTTATGTCCCCCTCGAAGCCATACAACTTTTGTCTAAAACACTTTCTAGTAAAACTCTTTCTTATCGAGATATTCGACCGTGTCCAGACTTTTTTAACATCCAGTATATATACGAGGTGTGTTCAAAAAATAAGGTGACTTTTCAAATTTCGCGGGTTAGGTACGTTCGATTTTTAATTTTTTTTTTTCTTATGTTGGTACACTCGTCCCGAACATATGTTCACAGTTTCAGCTATATAGCATTTTTTGTTTGTATGTGAGAGACATAAAGGTTAGAACTGTTTTGCGTGTTCGGCGATCTGTTGCTGTCGAAAAAATGGATCAAAGGATTTGCATCAAATTCTGTGTAAAAAATGGAATTAAGTGCTCCGAAACGCTTGAAATGTTGACAGTGGCATATGGTGAGTGTACTCTAAGTAAAAAAAATGTTTATAAGTGGTACAAACTCTTCCAAGAAGGCCGAGAAAATGTTGAAGATGAAGCTCGCCCTGGACGCCCCAGCACGTCAACAACAGATGCAAATGTTAAAGAAGTAAAGGAAATGGTTCTGAATAATCGTCGAATCACTATCAGAGAAGTTGCTGAAGATGTTGGCATATCAGTTGGCTCATGCCATGAAATTTTTTCCGATATTTTGGGCATGAAACGTGTGTCAGCAAAGTTTGTTCCAAAACTGCTGAATTTTGACCAAAAAAGTCGTCGCATGTCCATCTCTCAGGAGATGCTTAATGACGTCAATGACGATCCAGACTTGCTCAAAAGGGTCATAACTGGTGACGAAACATGGGTGTATGGTTATGACGTCGAAACCAAAGCCCAATCATCCCAATGGAAGCAGTCAGACGAGCCAAGACCGAAAAAAGCACGCCAAGTTCGGTCAAATGTGAAAGTTTTGCTCACCGTTTTCTTCGATTACAACGGCGTAGTGCATCACGAGTTCTTATCACAAGGTCGTACGGTTAATAAGGAGTATTACCTTGAAGTTATGCGCCGTTTGCGTGATGCAATACGAAAAAAACGCCCTAATTTGTAGAAAGACAATTCGTGGCTTTTGCATCACGATAATGCACCTGCTCACACATCGTTGCTTGTTAGTAGTTTTTTGGCCAAAACCAACACCATAATCATGCCTCAACCACCATATTCACCGGACTTGGCCCCCTGCGACTTCTTTCTGTTCCCAAAACTCAAACGACCCATGAAAGGACGGAGGTTTGCCACGATTGAGGAAATAAAGACCGCATCGCTGAAAGAACTCAAGGACATACCAAAAAGTGCATTTCAGAAGTGCTTTGAAGACTGGAAAAAGCGCTGGCACAAATGTATTATATCTGAGGGGGATTACTTTGAAGAGGACAAAATAAATATTGATGAATAAATAAATATTTTTTGAGAAAATTACAAAGTCACCTTATTTTTTGAACACACCTCGTATATGTATACAGGGTGTATCGTAACATTTCGGACCCACTTCAGGGATGGATAGGGGGCACACCAACAATGAAAAAAGTTCATATTAATATGTGTCCTATTTGACCTTGTTACAGGACGTTTAATATTTAAATAACCGACAACCGGTTACATTCATATAAGGTGCTCGAAATGGCTACCTCCGCTCTGAATGCAAGCATGCAGTCGCCGTATCAAATACTGTCGCACTCTTTCAAATATTCCAGGTGTATGTCGGATCTGTTGGCAAGCTTCTTGTATACGTGTACGTAGAACTTCAACACTGGCAATGGGTGCAGAATACACAATTGCCTTCAAGTGGCCCCATAGATAAAAATCTAATGGATTTAAATCTGGGGAACGAGCAGGCCAGGCAGTAGGTCTTCCACGACCTATCCATTTCCGTGGAAATATTGCGAAATACCCTGATTTGCCAGTTATTTAAATATTAAACGGCCTGTAACTTTGTAACAAGATCAAATAGGACACATGTTAATATGAACTTTTTTCATTGTTGGTGTGCCCCCTATCCATCCCTGAAGTGGGTCCCACATGTTACGATACACCTTGTATAATAAAATTATATTAATATTAATAACATGTTTTTTATTTGTGTGAACCAAATAAATAGTTATTAACTTTAATTCTTTTCATTTCTTGTATTTATAAAAATTTATAAAATTATAAAATATTTATGAAAACATCATCAGTGCGGATTGTATGATCCAAAGATGACAGTCCCAGCACCCATCGACTTGTTTCATGAAAACATTACCGATGCAGTCTCTGTCTTCCAAGAATTACAGTCCTAACACCCACCGTCTTATTTTATAAAAACGTCGCCAGTGCGGACTCTGCCATCTAAGAATGATAGTCCCAACATCCACCGGCTTATTTTATAAAAATATCAACAGTACGAATTCTACTATCCAAGGGTGACAGTCCCAGTGCTCACCGGCTTGTGTTATAAAAAATATCACGCGAACTCTGCAATTCAAGGATGACTATCCTAGCACCCAGCGGTAAGTGTTATGAAAATATCATGTGCGGCCTCTGCGCTCCAAGGATTCCAAACAGCACCAAGTCGACTATTAGTTGACTGTCAGTCGGCAGAAAAAGTCTAAAGTCGACTTCAAAGACTGAATGACAACTTAAAGTCGACTAATAGCCGACAAATGACTCGACTGTAGTCAGCTGACTGTCAGTCAGCTAATAAGTCGACTTAGAAGTCAACTTTATGGCGATTATAAGTCAATTTTCAGTCAATTTAATGTCATGTTCGTTAACTAAAATTTTTATTTTAATGTCATTTCTTAAAAACTTGATCGATTTAATTCCCATACGGAAAATAATTGGTATTAGATATGCACTAGATATTCTTCATAGGCTTAAAGATATCCACGAATATATGAAAAATAGCTATTATAGATGCTGTAGATATCCAAATGTCCGCAATTTGAGGTTTTATAAATATCTACAAAATATGTAAATATCCTGTAAATATCTGTACAACATTCAGTGGATATTTATCATATAAAGATATATTTTTTATTACGTATATATTGATATTTATTTTTGGATGGATATTCATTTAATGTTCTGTATATAGATACATATATGATCGAATTAAAAAATAATTAACCGTCTGTGGTTATTTATATGAAGCTCTGGAGCTCCTTGCAAAAGAAGCTAGAGGAGATGCGGCTATAATAGTCCGCGCTGTTTGATCGATAAGCCGTGATTCATGGAACCTGTGCTGCGGCCTTATATTACTATTTAAATGAATTCCACTTTCGGGTTAGGCGTTTTCCTTTTCGCCACCTAGCGGCGAGGCGTAAAGCTCGTGGAAGTATATGAATATTTCTATTGTTACATATAATCAATTAAAGAATAATGAAATTAAATCAATCAAGTCTTTGAAAATGCTTAATTTAATTAAAAATGTCTAATTTAATCGACTTTTCGTTTTGCCGAAAGGCGACTTTTAATTTTCTGAAAATGGTCGATCTTAAGTCGATTCATAGTCGATAGTTAAAGTCGACAATAAACTGTACTAAAAATAGTTAACTAAACGTCGACTTAAAAAGACGACTTCAAGTTGACTAAATAATGTCGACTATCAGTCGGCAAATAGCCATTCGTGCTGTGTGGGTAATTATGTGCCGAGCATTTTGAAAATGATGCAAATATTCTTACTAAGGCAATACTAAGAAAAACATTGAAGAGCACGTGGAAAGGCTAGATTTCGAGATCGCCCACGAAATCTAAAAGTGAGGGAATAATAGGAGTTTGAATTTCGCGGAGAAGGAAATTTTTGCTTCGTGGCGCGCGGATCTGACTGGCTCTCTTCCGCCCTTTTTTTTTATACATGGGGAAATACATTTATGCATACCCTCGCCTTGGAGAAATTGGCGGGGGTTATGCGGGACTCCTAGAGTTAAACCTCCCCCTAAAACCCCATGGTGGCCGCTATCGCGCGCGATTGGGGGGCCACGGGATCGCTTGCGCATTCGTCCGCGGTCCCCCCCCGCACGCAAGACCTCTCTCCATTTTATAAAGAGAGGTCCTTGTCCTGTTGGGGTGTTTCACAATCCCAACCCCTCAAACAAATATGGCGGCAAGATGCGGCCACGCGATCTCGTCGTCCCTCCGGGGAGGAACTTAGCGAGAAGGACGCTGTGTCACCGGAAATAACTTAGCGCTGGAAGTGCATATTTTTTAATAAACTATAGCTCAAACGATTGCTCCTTAATTGCTCCGTCCGAATCTACAATTGCTCCCCTTCTAAAATTAATAGTTTTTTTTAATATTTGCAAGAAACGTAAAATTGACCATTTTTACTGAAAAACATATTTCTAATGGTTTTCGGTAATTATATCCGGTATAAAGCGATTGCTCCCTAATTACTCCCTATTGCTCCATCATTAGTTTAACGATTATTGCATTATTTTATCGAAAATTAATAAATTAATCATTTCACTAGTGACGACGTCGTCACCTATCGGCCACTTATCGAAATTAAATATTTTAATAGTTTTCAACAATTATATCCAACATAAAACGATTGCTCCTTAATTGCTTTACATTGCTCCATCATTATAATTAATAATTATTGCACTTTTTATCGAAATTTAACAAATAAATCATTTCACTATTGACGACGTCGCCACCTATCGGCCACTTATCGGAACTAAATGTTTTAATAGTTTTCGGCAATTATATCCAACATAAAACGATTGCTTCTTAATTGCTTTACATTGCTCCATCGTTATAATTAATAATTATTGCATTTTTTATCGAAAATTAACAATTTAATCATTTCACTAGTGACGACGTCGTCACCTATCGGCCACTTATCGGAATTAAATATTTTAATAGTTTTCAACAATTATATCCAACATAAAACGATTGCTCCTTAATTGCTTTACATTACTCCATCATTATTTTAATAATTATTGCATTTTTTATCGCAAATTAACAAATTAATCATTTCACAAGTGACGACATCGCCACCTATCGGTCGCCTATCGGAATACATGGCTGAACGGCTAATGGCGCGAACATTCAAAAATAATATATCAACTCTATTGTTTAAAACTATAAAACTATTAAAACATGTAGTTCCGATAAGTGGCCGATAGGTGGCAACGTCGATACTAGTGAAATGATTAATTTGTTAATTTTCGATTAAAAAATGCAATAATTATTAATCATAACGATGGAGCAATGCAAAGCACTTAAGGAGCAATCGTTTTATATTGGATATAATTGCCGAAAATTATTAAAATATTTAATTCCGTTAGGTGGCCGATAGGTGGCGACGTCGTCACTTGTGAAATGATCAATTTGTTAATTTTCGATTAAAAAATGCAATAATTATTAATTATAATAATGGAGCAATGTAAAGCACTTAAGGAGCAATCGTTTTATATTGGATATAATTGCCGAAAATTATTAAAATATTTAATTCGGTTAGGTGGCCGATAGGTGGCGACATCGTCACTAGTGAAATGATTAATTTGTTAACATATGCCTATATTGCTCGGATATAATTATGTATACAGCTATTAACTCTCTTGAAAATGCAGTAGAGAATATAGCTAATTGGCTAGAGAATTTAGGACTAAAAATTTCAGCACATAAGACACAGTTCTGCGTCTTCCGAAAGACGACTCCAAAAGCCCGTAACAGAATTGAAGTTATCCGTATCAGAAATACTTCTATATTCGAATCTCCATCTGTCAAATTCTTAGGAGTTACGCTGCAAAATAATCTTAAATGGAACAAACATATCGATAATATTTGCACAAGTTGCGTTATAGATCTCTCAATGTAATTAAATTTTTACGCAACACTTGGTGGGGCTCGGACATTTCTCTTCTTTTAAACATCTATAAATCAATCATTAGATCTAAAATTGAATATTGCTCTTTTATATGGTACAATGTACCAAAATACTTGTGGAATAAAATACAATCTATTCAGGTACAAGCCTTAAGGCTAGCTTTGGGATACAGGAAAAGTACTCCTCTAAATATAGTTTTGACTGAGTCTTGCGAACCCATTTTTAAAGATAGAGTTGAGTTTTTGGGACACAATTATATAGCGAGAACCTCTTCCCAGCCTAACCATCCATTAAACACTATTTTTAACAAAATGGACGACCATCTGAACAATCCTACTCTGATAAAAAGAATATCTGCACCTCTATTGTACGAATGTCACTCTTCCTTTTCTCAGGTTGCGCACCTTTTTCATCAAAGTAATGTTCCTACTTTTTGTCTATATGATTATTCTCTCAAATTTTTCTGCCCACAGGTTTCCTTTGAAGAAGGAATACTTTTTAATGAAGACTCTCAGCCATCTCGTTTATTTAACTCATTATTCCCATTGCTCTCAAATCAAAACCATTATTTTACGGATGGATCCAAAATTGAAAATTTACCGTTTTCAGGATTTGCTGTTTATGACAGAAATAACAACCTGAACCTTAAAAAAAGAACTTCGGACAGAGCGTCTATATTCACTTGTGAGGCCATGGCCATTCTCACTGCCCTTCGAAGATGTGAGTCTGACATAGTTAACCTGATTTTCATTTTCTCCGATTCAAAAAGTGTGTTAGAAGCTATTTCTTCTAACAAGAATTTTAAAAAAAGAAACCATTTAATTTGGGAAATTATTCAATCTATTTATAAACTTTATTCTATTAACAAGGAAATTAAGCTTTTCTGGATACCTGTACACGTGGGGATTGAGTGTAACGAATTAGTTGATAAATTGGCGAAGGAAGCGGCTATCTCTGGTGTTGACGTACAGCTACCCCTACCTATTAGTGACGCAAAAACTTTATGGAAAAAAGATCAATATAACAAATTATGGACATGGGCCCAACTGGAAGGCGCTCATAAAGGAATTTATTATTTCCAAAACTTTTTTAAACCAAAAAGAAAGCAATGGTTTAACGGTCTAAAACTAAACCGGAAAGCTACTGTCTTCATTAATAGAATGAGATCTAGACATACATCCTTAGCGAAGAGCCTATGGCGCCACAACATAATTGACTCGCCCAGCTGTCCTTGCTGACCAATCCACTGAACATGTATTTTTAGAATGTCCAATGATCATTAGGGAAAGAGAAATACTTTCCCAAAACACTATTATTTTAAATTCCATGAATGTATCTAATTTAACACTATTACTACAAGCCGACAATAGTCAATTTTTATCAGCTCTAGAAAAATTTATCTGCTCTATTCCGTTTCATATATGATAAATTCTGCTCTGCCCCTTTTATCCGTATTTTTTGGATATGTCTAACTGTGTCTATTATATATTCCTGATCATTTTTCGGACATTTGCTCCAATTTCCACTACTCAATACAGCGATATGATGCAAGATTTCTAGATAGATATGCACGTTTGTGGGTGTGTATGTTTATTTATGTAGATTAGTGCATATATATATGTGTGTGTGTAAATGTGTAATTAAGTTAGTCTGTGTATATAGATATAAATATATATATATATACATATTTATAAGCTGCGTTTTGTATAAGTTTCATATAGCATATAGGCGTATCTGTTTTACTTGAGTAAAAACACTCTAATTTTAATATTTTTAATTCTGTAAATTCCATTTCATTTCATTTTATTTACACTTAATATTGACTTGCGTACATTTGTCTTCCATAGTTTTAAGCCCATTATAATTATTAATTTAACTACTTAAATTTATCTCGACTATTTTAATTTCTTTCACGTATAGTATATATGTATTTTGATACAAGGCTCTATGTAATTAGATAGACTAAGATTTAGCTTATTAAATAAGTTTATATTATAATTATGGTTCTTAGTGATAATTTTTATACCTAACTTTGATGTAATTGATTATTATGGCCCATATTCTGAATCCTCTTTTATCGATAAAAGTGCTCCTAAAAGCGGCCTGTAGCCAATCAGAAGGCTTATATGCCACTTTTAGAGGCACTTTTATCGATAAAAGAGGATTCAGAATATGGGCCTAAGTAATTTCCTAGGTTATCGACTACACTCCATATAACATGATGTACCGGCTGGATGGCGCTGCCATAGCCTTCTTTTTCTCTAATAAAAAAAAAATTAATTTGTTAATTTTCGATTAAAAAATGCAATAATGATTAATTATAACAATGGAGCAATGTAAAGCAATTAAGGAGCAATCGTTTTATGTTGGATATAATTGTTGAAAACTATTAAAATATATAATTCCGATAAGTGGCCGATAGGTGACGACGTCGTCACTAGTGAAATGATTAATTTGTTAATTTTCGATAAAATAATGCAATAATCGTTAAACTAATGATGGAGCAATAGGGAGCAATTAGGGAGCAATCGCTTTATACCGGATATAATTGCCGAAAACCATTAGAAATATGTTTTTCAGTAAAAATGGTCAATTTTACGTTTTTTGCAAATATTAAAAAAACTATTAATTTTAGAAGGGGAGCAATTGTAGATTCGGACGGAGCAATTAAGGAGCAATCGTTTGAGCTATAGTTTATTAAAAAATATGCACTTCCAGCGCTAACTTATTTCCAGTCGCTGTGTCTCTACACAGAACGTCCCCTCAGTCCCTAGCCGAGGGGAGTGTAAGCCCCGCCTTCGGCCCGCTACTAGAGGAGGTGTGAGGGTAGAATAATCCCCCGCTGGAGGCGCTAGGGTAGCCGAGCATAAGCCCTCCTCCTAGCGCCTCCCCTCCTCCTGCGGATGGGAGCGGAGGACGGATCGTCCTCACATTCCCGTTCCGCGGCCTCGTTCTGCGAGATAACATCCTCGCAGAAGAAGACCATTGCGCCCCAGGCACTCTCGCTCCCAACCATGGCCTTGACCACGATCGGGAGCCAGAGATTGTCGCCTACGAATTGTCTGAGGACACGGCGCTGCACATCCCAGGCAGGACATACCTCCAGGGTGTGCTGCGCTGTGTCCATCACCTCCGAACAATGGTGGCATTGTGTTGTCGGCTCGCGCTTTGCCTTCTCGTGCATGTATTCACCGAAGCAACCATATCCAGTGAGTATCTGCACGAACCTGAAAGAGAGCCCGCCTTGCCGTCGATCCACCCAGTCCTCGAGGACCGGGCGGATGGTCCCGGCAGCTCGGAGGCCGGCCCTGGCGTAGGCCAGCCTCTCCTTCCATTTAAATATTGCTTGCTGCCGGGCTTGGTACCTAGCAACTTCTGCCGCTTGTCGGAACAACACCCCACTGGCGGAGAGCGGTACGCCATTCGTATAGAGAGGCGTATATCTCCGCCAGCAGATCCCACGGAATAGACTCCGACATCGCTAGGGCCGCCTCACAGGAGGTGGTCCTATACCCCGTGTGATCCTGATGGCCAGCCTCCGCTGCAGGCTAAGCAGCACGGCTGTACTGCATCGACTGGCCATCAAATCTTTGGATCACACGGGGGCCCCATATAAGATCATAGATTCGATCACCCCCGAGGCGGCGGACCCTGTCCTTTGGTCCCCCGATGTTGGGCAGCAAACTTCCAAAGGAAGTTATAGCTGCCCCAATACAGGGGGCCATGCGGCAGAAGCTCTCTGAAGCACCAGTGGCTATCGACAGCCCTAAATATTTCATATAAGGTCGCACCTCTATGCAGACTCCCTCGATGGTTATATGGGGCTGAAATGACGGCTTCCGCCGAGGCCTTGTAGCGAACATTGCCTCGCTCTTATGAAGCGCTACAGTCAGCCCCAAGGCGCGAACCGACAACCAATGCCATCCCGATTCGTGCGAGGCGGGTGGCCTCCTCCCAGTTGTTCCCCCCGTCCACACAGCAAACGACACCATGGCCCGGGGGAAGGGCGCCCCGCAGCACCCAATCATAGCCGAGGTTCCACAGGAGTGATCCTAAGACCGACCCCTGCGGGACCCCGCAATGCGTCTCCCTCCGATACGGTACCTTGTATCGCGCCCGATATGTCACGGACCTGTCCCGGAGGTAATCCCCGATCACCTCTTGCATATAAGGCGGCACCCAGTGATACCCGAGTGCACGCCTTATACTCTCCCAGGGTGTTGAAGACGTTGGCTATGTCAAGGCTGACCGCCAACGCCACTCCACCCCGGGAGACAGCCTCATCCGAAAGGGCCCTAACGCGTAAAACCGCGTCCACGATAGAGCTGCCCTCTCAGAATCCGAACTGGCAGTTATCCAGATCGGGACCCATAAGGGACAGATGCCGTTTGAGGCGGACAACGAGCACACGCTCAAAAAGCTTACCCGCCTCATCCAGCAGACATATCGGGCGATACGCGGAGAGACTCCGCGGGGCGCCCCTCTTTACGGAGGAGGACCAGACCTGCCTCCTTCCATTTGGGGGGAAATCGCCCCGACTGAAAGCAGGCTGTAAAAAGCCGCCTCAGTCGGTCCCCAAGGACACCGATGGCCAAGACCCAGGCACGGCCAGGGATCCCGTCCGGCCCCGGGGCGGTATTCTTCGCCCGGAGCCTTTTGATTGCCCTGGCCAGCTCTTCCTCTGAGACCCCCAGATCGGCAGTCCAGTCTTGGACCGTCTGTCCCGGAGGTTGCCCCGCCTCTCCCCCATTGGAAAAAAGGGAAAAGGTTGAAGATTATATCCTCCAGGACCTGGGAGTGAAGGCCCTCTGTGATCGGCGCTTCCTGATGATCAGGTAGGGGCGTCCCCATGGATCATTATTGAGGGTCTCCAGGAGCTCGCCTCAGGCTTTATTTTTGGCCCTCTTTATGGCACGCTGCAGAATTTTCTTCAACTTTTTATAGTCCTCGTGCAGAAGGTTCAACTCCGCCATCCATTCCGTTAAGACCCGGCCTCTCGCGTCCGTCGCGGGGGAATCCCAATCCACCGACTTGGAGTTGAGGTCCCCCGCGACGAGCACCGGACCGGGCAAATGGCGATGGATTTCCGTCGCTAACCGGTCCAGGTACGCGCCAAACTGAGCCAGGTCACGGTTAGATGAGAAATACACCCCCACCATGGCACTTCTTCCCATTTAACGGTGACATAACCCTCCCCTCTTCCCAACAAGGAGAGGGGGAGGGCGTCTGCGCCGCATTTGCCAATAATGGTGACCAAGCCGTCCACATCATCGATCCAATAGGATCTGGTTGGAATGTGGTATGGCTCGGCCACCACGGCCAAATCAATATTCCGCCAGGGTTTGGAGTAAAAGATTCTACGCCCTGGTGCCTTAACGTTCGCCTGTAGAAGGCGATGGTTCATCTTTATTCGACGACCATCGCCTCCTCCCGGCTTTCCACCGGGCAAGTGACTGGCGTGGTATCGAAAGGCCGCTTTGAAATCGGCGGATCGGCCCCCTTTTTACCAGTCTCTTTCTGGGGAGGGGGGGAATACTCTTCTCCCCCCTTTTTTCGACTTCTTCTCCGGCCGGAGGGAGCTCTCTTCCGCCCTGCCGGTCGTCGCGCGTGTGCTTGCGTTTCGTTCCACATGTGTCTGTTCGCTACGATACCCAGGTAGCACATATTCGTTTTATAACCGACTCTTGAAAACGTTTCTGATTAGTTAAAATGTCCACTTGAAGAACATTAAAAGATACGTTCCTTTTTTGATAAAAAAAAAACGTTTTAAAAACGTTTAAAATACGCTTAAAATATGTTTTTTTTCTTTTACTTGTTAAACGTTTGTTTTTTTATGGAATTAATAAAATAATGCATTCATACATACTCTCTAAAAATGAATCAGTATATTCCCACACAGCACAAATGGCTATTTGCCGACTGATAGTCGACATTTTTTAGTCAACTTGAAGTCGTTTTTTTAAGTTGACGTTTAGTTAACTATTTCTAGTATGGTTTATTGTCGACTTTAACTATCGACTATGAGTCGACTTAAGGTCGACCATTTTCAGAAAATTAAAAGTCACCTTTCGGCAAAGCGAAAAGTCGATTATATTAGGCATTTTCAAAGACTTGGTTGATTTAATTTCATTATTCTTTAATTGTATTATATGTAACAATATTATATAATTAAAGTATAATAAAACCTACACGGAAAAATTTACCCAATAGATATCTAATAAATGTCTAAATGTCTATATGCGGTCCATATCCTCTATAGATAACTAGTAGACCCAGTGAGAAGTGAGAGGTTGATTCGATGTCTATGCATCTGGGACGCGTCGAGTCGAAATTGAGATCGACAAATGCCTCATATCAATGTGTTATGAACTCGTGTAAAATAAACATAACCGTGGTTGGTTTCTGACATCTCTTTAGCCCTCCTTCCCAGTGAGAAATGACAAGTCGGATAGACGTTTGTTAGACGTCTAAGATGTCTAATAAACGTCTATTGGACATCTATTAAACATCTTAGACGTCTATATTTGTGATCCTTTCCCATAAGAAGATTTTACACAAGACTTATTCCAACGACGTCGATTCGACGTCATTTCGATGTTGATATCGGCTCGAAGTGCATATGTTAAAATTATCGAAGCCCAGCTTCATATTATTATTCGCTTGCATAGCTCTGCTTCAGCCGAATTAAACATTAAACAACAAATTAATAAATTTATATCTAAATAATTATTAATATATATCATTAATATTATATATAATTAAATATTTAAATTAAAATTAAATAAATAATTATTTATTTATAATGATTAATAAATTATTAATGATCATATATTTTTATATATTAATAAAATTATATGATATTCTAATTCATATATAATGATATTCATCCTTCTTAATTGTTAATTATTATTATTAATCTTCTTTTTAATTTTAAAATTTTAATATTATACATTAATATTAAAGATTAATAATATTAATGATTAATAATAAATAATTAATTATAATTAATTATTTCATAATATACATATATACATATATATTATAATTAAATAATAAAATTTATTATACACTACCCTCCATAAGTTTGGAAACACATTGCATTTTACAGATAAACAATCGCATGGCAGCAATCTGTGCAGATTTTTCATATGAATATATTGCAAGACGTTTAAATGATGCTATGACGCCTGTTTATACCGAAAATATACCAAATAATTATTACGCGGCACCGAACTGCTCGGAGTTAAATTTCGCGCGTTGATTTGTTCTGCCAATTAGTGCTACTACAGCATATCAGATGCTGTAGTGGAATGCCTGTAATGTTTACGCGCATTAGAAACATACATCAGAGTAATAAGAACTTATTTAAGTGCAGTTTGATTTTAGTTTCTGTAAAAGTAACAAAAATTACTACAATCATTAAAAATGGCTCCGACGTGCCAGATTCCATATGAATTGCGAGTCAAGATTATTATTTTACAAGAAGAAGGATATAACATCCGGCAAAAAAATTAAAGTTATTTTCTTTATATTGTATATCTTTATAGAGTGTTTCCAAACTTATGAAGGGTACTGTATATATATATATATATATATATATATACATATATATATATATACAGGGTGATTCAAAATAACCCCCGTGTCCCTGAAATGACGTATTCTTGAATCAATTCTAAGACGATTTTTCCTTCGGCAAAATTTCGTCCGAAGCTTAGTTTTCGAATTATTAAAGGAAGTAGTTAACGTATGACGGGTCGAATACAAGAGGCAGGCAAGGGTGGCGCGATTCACCGTCAGACGCGGGAGCTTACGCGGGGCGCCTGCTGCGAGCAGCTGATCGCTATACACATACAGACACACATGCGAACACATACATTCTCTCTCTGTCTGTCTGTCTGTCTGTCTGTCTGTCTGTCTGTCTGTCTGTCTCTCTCTCTCTCTCTCTCTCATTCGCTCAATCACCTGTAAATTTTTTTTTTTTTTTTTTTTTTTAACGAGAGAGGGGAAAATGCATTTTATGCATACCCACCGGTCGATCCAGTGAGTTATGTGGGACTCGAGTACCAAGTCGAATTACCAACTCGGTACTCACTACCCACTAAAAACCCCTCTCTTTTCACGAATTTCCTTTAACACACTGTCCCTCTGACTTCCCGAGATCTGTTTTCACATAACGTCAAAAAATAGTTATTATTACCTTGTTCGATGACTTTTGATGTATTGCTGTAATTGCTTGAAGGAGAAATGAATTTTCCGATAGATCGTACGTTCTCAAATTTAACGTAGATATCACGTTGCAAAAGACAAGAAATCCACACTAAATTATTAACTGAAAGTTTTTCTCCTTTCATGAACTGTATTCTTTTATAAACTTTAACGTAATCACATTTATTTACTCACTCGATGAGACGAGAAATTTACTAATGACTCTCACTAATCACTATTAATCACTCTCGAATAATAACTGTTGGCGATTAAAAATCACTCGATGAAAGAAACACGCGCGGACACGTTACTACACGACGCGACGACGCGACAATGCGACGATAATTACTCGGCGACTGCAAGCAGTTTTTTGTCATGGTAGGTTGCGGTAGGTTAAGGTACTACTGGCGCAATCGAACGCGATTTATCGCTATTAGAATTATATTATCGTTATTTAAAAATTAATTAGATTAAATAAGTGTTTTTAAAATATTTATTACTTTTACTATTATCATAAAATATTAATATTAAATATTTATTTAAGATAATAGTAAAAGTAATAAATATTTTAAAAACACTTATTTAATCTAATTAATTTTTAAATAGATATACGATGTATGGATATCACACACATTCATGATAATAATAATATTAATATGTTAAATGTTTATTATGTTTACCGCATTCTTCAATCGAACACATGATCGCGTTCGATTGCGCCAGTAGTACCTTAACCTACCGCAACCTACCATGACAAAAAACTGCTTGCAGTCGCCGAGTAATTATCGTCGCATTGTCGCGTCGTCGCGTCGTGTAGTAACGTGTCCGCGCGTGTTTCTTTCATCGAGTGATTTTTAATCGCCAACAGTTATTATTCGAGAGTGATTAATAGTGATTAGTGAGAGTCATTAGTAAATTTCTCGTCTCATCGAGTGAGTAAATAAATGTGATTACGTTAAAGTTTATAAAAGAATACAGTTCATGAAAGGAGAAAATCTTTCAGTTAATAATTTAGTGTGGATTTCTTGTCTTTTGCAACGTGATATCTACGTTAAATTTGAGAACGTACGATCTATCGGAAAATTCATTTCTCCTTCAAGCAATTACAGCAATACATCAAAAGTCATCGAACAAGGTAATAATAACTATTTTTTGACGTTATGTGAAAACAGATCTCGGGAAGTCAGAGGGACAGTGTGTTAAAGGAAATTCGTGAAAAGAGAGGGGTTTTTAGTGGGTAGTGAGTACCGAGTTGGTAATTCGACTTGGTACTCGAGTCCCACATAACTCACTGGATCGACCGGTGGGTATGCATAAAATGCATTTTCCCCTCTCTCGTAAAAAAAAAAAAATTACAGGTGAGTGAGCGAATGAGAGAGAGAGAGAGAGAGAGAGAGAGAGAGAGAGAGAGACAGACAGACAGACAGACAGACAGACAGACAGAGAGAGAATGTATGTGTTCGCATGTGTGTCTGTATGTGTATAGCGATCAGCTGCTCGCAGCAGGCGCCCCGCGTAAGCTCCCGCGTCTGACGGTGAATCGCGCCACCCTTGCCTGCCTCTTGTATTCGACCCGTCATACGTTAACTACTTCCTTTAATAATTCGAAAACTAAGCTTCGGACGAAATTTTGCCGAAGGAAAAATCGTCTTAGAATTGATTCAAGAATACGTCATTTCAGGGACACAGGGGTTATTTTGAATCACCCTGTATATACATATATATATATATTTATTATATAAAATATTTATTAATGAAAAAAAATATTTTTTCTATTTTTTTCACTAAAATTATCTAAAAATCTACATTTTTTAAAATAAATTCATTTTTATTATTTTATTGATTTTTCACTTATTTTTTATCTTTTTTAATATTAATTTTTAATAAAAATTTTAATAATAAAATTTATATTTTATTTATATGAGTGTGTATATATATATATATATATATATATATATATATATATATATATATACAGGGTGACCCATTTTAACTTAGGCAGCCAAATAACTCGAAAAATAAGCAAGATAGAGAAAAATGTTTTAGACAAAAGTTGTATGGTTTCGAGGGGGCCATAAGATGGTATTATTGGTTTGACCTTGAAGAGTCATTTGAAGGTCACGTGAAGGTCACTTCAATTTTTTTAAATGGAACATCCTATATATTTTTGTACATTCTTGTAGCTCATCTCGAGAGCTTTCCAAAACACTATAATTAAGTACATTTTCGTTAAGTACTTTTTGAGTTAGGAGGCTTGAAATAATTTCTTAATTTTACATAAACCGTAAAATATCTTGTAAAATATTCATTTTTCGATTACCTTACCTTAATAGTTTTATGTACAAAATAATGAGAGGAATCAATTGGTGTAAAGAAAACACATAGTTGTTTCGAAGAAAAAATATGTAATTTGCAATTAACAATTCCATATTTTTTCTTAAAAACAACTATGTGTTTTCTTTACACCAATTGATTCCTCTCATTATTTTGTACATAAAAGTATTAAGGTAAGATAATCGAAAAATGAATATTTTACAAGATATTTTACGGTTTATGTAAAATTAAGAAATTATTTCAAGCATCATAACTCAAAAAGTACTTAACAGAAAGGTACTTAATTATAGTGTTTTGGAAAGCTCTCGAAATAAGCTACAAGAATGTACAAAAATATATAGGGTATTCCATTTAAAAAAATTGAAGTGACCTTCACGTGACCTTCAAATGACTCTTCAAGGTCATACCAATGATACCATCTTATGGCCCCCTCGAAACCATACAACTTTTGCCTAAAACATTTTTCTCTATCTTGCTTATTTTTCGAGTTATTTGGCTGCCTAAGTTAAAATGGGTCACCCTGTATATATATATTCGGGACAAATATTTACAGCGGTAAGTACTTTGGCAACATTTGGGAGTTGATGCGCGCAACTATTACAATTGGCAATATTTTATTCGTCTGTAAAATGATCGTCCGCATAGAAGTTCGAACCACTCATTTTCAAGCTTGGCGCCAATCGGCGCTTCAGCTGCTGTCAAGCGGTTCGCTTGTGTTATCCCCTCCACTCCGGTTGCATGTTGCTCGCGTCTTAATTCTGGCATCACTGCTTTAGATCGCTGGAAACTGTGGAAGTAGCTGAAATTTGATTGTGAAAAATAATAATGAATGTGGAACGAGAACTTTGAGGGACCTCCCCCGGTACGTATAATATATTCACTTCAAACGACTGTATTGCGTCGCTGGTCAAGTCGCATGCTAAGTCGCAGGTAACTCGACCCTTTTATCAAGAATTACCTAACCTATTTTCTTCAGTTCAAGCTCAAATAATAATATTATGTTTCTATAGTAAAAAAAAAATTAAAATAATAAAACATATATTAAATTAAATAAAACATATATTAAATACAATATATATTATTAAATACAACATATATTAAAGCATAAAAAATTTGATTGATATATATTATGCACACTCACTCTTTGCTCACATCATCATATATATGTTTTATATCACGGAAATCACTTTTAACTTTAGGCTTTAATTGTTCTTTAAACAATCGAATATTTTCAGCGTGATCATCGGCAGGATGATCGTGTAGTCTTTTAGATTGACGAAATCTATCATTTTTCAATTTTCCTCATCCAGGACATCCTTTTCTTTTTTCTTTGCATAATAAATATCTATAGTAAATAATTAAATACAATTTCTCAAATAAACATGCATAATATGCAATGATTGCATATAATAGAATATAATATAACGTATGTATAATGTATATGTAATGTCATAATAATGTATCCCAGCAAACACAGAATATTGTAGCAACATTGCTGCAATGTTGTAATATTGCCGCAATGTTGCCGTAATATTCTGCGTTTGCTGGGATATTACATACATATTGACTGTTCGCTTTTCATGATACACTTTCACACACGTATGAGTATCCATTATATTCGTGTCTTCTAAGAGAAAAACGTTCATTTTCTGTTTGATTCATTTTTCTAATTATTTAAAAAAAAAACAGACAATTCGAGAAAACACAGAACGACACAGAACATAATGAAGCATAATGATAATATTTGAATATATGACGATCGATAACGAATCGATAAAATATTTTAATGCAACAACTTTCAAACTGCTCTTGTTTGACAAATTTCTTCTCTAGATTTTTTCTGTTTGATATATTAATGAAATTATTCTTTAATATATATATCATAAGTTGTTAATATATATTGTATTATTTTGTTAGCTTTTTATTTTATAATGATATTTTTTGAATGTATATTTGTAGATCAAATTCAATCATGTAATTTCAAAATTGTTAAATTGTCTGTACAATATAACACACACACATACACGCGCGCGCGCAATATACATATAACAAGTGCTGTATCAATTATTATATTAAATAAACAAGTTGCAAGTTTTGCATATTTTTATCCTAGGGTATACCTTTTGCATGGGTTATTATGGAAAGCAAAAAATATTTTGATTATAAACCTATATTAGAATATATCTTCAATGAAATAGCACCAATTCTATGACTAAAAACCATTATGACAGAGAATATAATAAGTTACATGAAAATAATAATAATAAACTTTAATAAATTACATGAAAATTATAATTCAAAATTAAATTATAATAAAGTTTAAATTCTATAAAAATTATAATTAAACATGCTGTTCAAGTTTCAATTATATAAAAATTGTTTTCAACTATATGAAAATAAGAAAAAAATAGATTCAATTATACATATTATAAAGTTTCAATTATATAAAAATTATAATTAAAATGTCTAAAGTATCGAGATAAAATAAAATTATTTTCTCCGTATTTTATTATAAATATAAAAATTAACTTTGTGTCATTTTATAAAAATTATCTTTTCAAAATATACACAAATAATGGTTATTTTATAAAAATTGTCTTTTCAAAGTATACACAAATAAAGATGTGTGAAGAGCTTGATGTTTCTAAATCGGAAATTCAAGATTTTGTCTCACTTCTTAAATTTCGATTTTGACTTTTCGGGACAATGTCTCATATATATATCTCAAATTTAGGAATTATAATCTTTCGGGACTTTGCATGTTCTCCATGTTTTAATGTATGTATCATGGATGAGTGTTCGTAGGAATAAGAGGCCTACACATCTCGTTGTGTGCATTTCGGAGAATCATCTGAATTAATTAAGCAGTCACCAGCTTTTACTGATGCAAAGTTTTGATGTCTTCTGAAGATCTTAAGTCCTATGCATTTTAAAGTTGCTTGTTGACTGTTGCTAGATCAGGAGAGACGTTTTGCTGCGCAGACAAAATCGGCAGGTGGAGAGATATTTAAGGAGGAGGCAGGAGCTTCTTGCTATCAGGGATGTTGCAGATGCTCTGTACCCAACCGACGACGATAATGACGATGTCAATGAGTTTGCTTCCCAAGGGTCTGACCGTAACAGTTCTGCATCTGAAGATATTGTTGGGCATAATGATGTGATGGACTCAAACAGTGATGATATCAGTGATGCAGATGAGGGAGCTGCTCCAGAGTTAGAAATCCTTAATCGACAGGAAGCATCAGCAGGGAGTGGAGATACATCCCTTTACAGTCAGAGAAGTAACAGTGAGAGCAATCCTGATCAAGGTGAAAATCTTGAAGTAGAGGAATATGTTCAGGAAATTCTCCGTCAGTGGGCTCGAAATGGTGGTGCAGCATCCATGAGGAAGCTAGATGAATTGTTGATTAGGTTGTCAGTTGTGTTCCCTAATTTAAATCAAACAAAATCGTACAAAACGTTATTGCAAACTCCAAGAAACATTGAAGTGTCGGAGTGGGAAGATGGCAGCCTCATGTGGTACAAGGGTATTCGAAAGAACTTGGACTTAATGGATCTACAGGAGTATCTAAGGAAGAATGGTAGGGTGGTCATTGATGTCAACATGGATGGTTTGCCGCTTTCAAAAAGCTCGCCATTGAAGTTTTGGCCTATTCTTGGTTATTTAGTTGGCACTGAAAACATGCCTTTTACTATAGGCATTTATCTTGGAAAAAAAGATCCAAATGATCTGTATGCATATCTGTATGATTTTGTCCCCGAGCTTGACTCTTTACTTCGAGAGGGTTATTCTGTCAATGATGTCGTCTACCCGTTTCATGTGCGGCATTACATATTAGACGCACCAGCACGGGCCTTTGTGAAGTGCTGTGTTCGCCACAATGCTTATTGCTCTTGTGAGAAGTGCTGTGTTCATGGTGAATATATTGCAAACAGAATGACATATGCTGACATAGATGCGGGGCTGAGAACTGATGAGTCTTATAGAAACCAGACTCAACCAAACCATCATGAGGGACGTTCTCCACTGGAATTTGTTGGTACAGGAATGGTGACCCAGTTCCGACTTGATTATCTAGGTGTTTTCAAGCGACTTTTATCTGTGTGGACAATATGGAATGGTGGTTGGAAGCTGCACTGGACCGCTGTTGATGCAATTTCTGATTTATTAGACTTGCTATCTTCTACATGCCCTTTCGACTTCACTCGTAAGCCACGATCATTAAAGTACTTAAAACTTTATAAAGGTACAGAACTCAGGCGCATGTGTCATTATGATTCGGTGCAAGTCTTCCGTGATTGTTTGGACATTAATGTTTATCGCAACTTCTTGCTTCTATTTGTTGCCCTGTACATTCTTGGAAGTCCAGTATTTGTGAAATCCCAACAGATGCGTGAATATGCTGACAATTTACTGCAATTATTTATTCAGCATTCCATTCAAATTTATGGTCATGTATTTGTTGTTTACAATGTTCACGCTTTGTGTCATCTTTCAAAGGAGTGTGAGGCGCATGGCTCACTGGATGAGTTTAGTGCTTTCAAGTTTGAAAATGCATTGAAGTCTTTGAAGCAAACTTTAAAATCTCATTACCAACCGTTGTAGCAAGTTGCTTTTCGAGATTGTGAAAGGCAGTTGAACGGCAATGCAGTTATCCTACCATCTGAAGAGCTTCAAGTTTCTCTGTCTCAACCATATATTAACAATGATGAAGTTTTGCCTGGAAATCATTATAAGAGAATCACAATTGGCAAAATAATGCTTCATGTGAATGGCAAAGATTCTTGTTTTAAGACTCGTAACGGGAAGGTAGTTGTCCTCCATAATATTGTGTGTGGTAACGACAATGTTGTCAGTTTGGTTGGGAATTGCTTTCAGGAGAAACTTGACTTTTTTGTGTACCCCTTGCAGTCTTCTAAACTGGGAATATTTAAAGTGTCCAACCTTAGTGCAGCTAGACGTGTTTTTGAAGTTGCTGACATTGTTGCTAAATGTTGGCTTATGCCAGATAGAAATTCGCTTTGCTGTGTGCCACTCCTGCACACATGCCAACAATAAGAGTTTCAGTAGGTGTAATTTAGTTTGTATTTTATTGTTATTTTTATAGTTTGTTGTGCTGAAATTGTTCTATAACAATGATATTGAGGGTGAACTTGAAGAAAACGTTTTCTATGAAATAGGACTGTCTAAATGGCTTCTTGAAGTGGATGAAAACATGATTGGAATGACCTATTAGCCCTCTAACAATCAGAATGTGACACTTTATGTTCGAGAGAACAGAGCAGCTGACCCCAAAACTTGGGACAAACTTTGCATTGAGGTTAAAAGATACAAGGGTAAGTTACAGTGAAGTAATGCTCATGATATGTGGCTTCAATCTAGCACTTTGACGAAGTCTTCTTTTGTCATGACTACGTACTATGTTTGAAAGAGTTTGCATATAAATTATGATTTTCGATGAATGTAAAAGTTGTCAGGTGTTGGCGCAGTTTATTCTGTACTGACAAAGTTTCTCTCCTGTTTATGGTTTCATTTTCTATGATATTTGGTGTTACTGTACTATCATGTTTTTTTTTTTTTTTGACAGAATCTTACATAGCTGCCAGAAACACTTTAATCAGCATCATAAAATTCAGCTCGGCATATGAGACTAAAACTGAGTTTGGGCGGGGGATGAGAAGGAAAGCCAAGCGAAAGAGAATTCTCTCTTCATTGGAATCCGAAGAGGATGAAGCAGCTGAGAGGAAGCGAGTGAGGCTAAACTCCAAGATTTATATTCCTCCCCCACCTCCTGTGCCAGCACTGGAATCAATTAGTCCATCAGGACCAAAGAATTCTCAGAAAACCACCAGAAGTGAAAATTATGAAAGTAATGCAAAAGCAAAGAAAGGCAAGCATAACATGCACAGAGCTGAGATTGAATCCTCATTCCCCTCACGAGGAAGCCCGAAAAGATCAAGGTAAATCGAGTTATATTTGCTACTATTTTTCAATTCATCATAACAAATAATAATTTTTTTTCTGACTTGCATTTTTTCATGTCTGTGATAGAAAATCTGCCAATTCAATTATAAAATCCTCAGTGGCACGCATCAACAAAAGTGCCCAAAAGAGAGCAGTGGAAGATAATACAACCATGTCCAGCAGAGAGAAACTCTTGGCAAAGCTAGAAGCATTGCGTGGGAAGTTTAAAGAGAAGAAAACTACTGATATAGGCTCCTCTTTCATCCCGCAGAGTAGCCCTAATGAGTTGTCGGACCATTTAGATGTGAAGGAATCATTCCCAGTTAAGGTCAAATCATTTGAAATTGAGGAGTCGTTGGTAAATGAAAAGGATTTGTTTGGAAATATATTTCAAGGTGAAAGCTCTGCTGGGTAGGACACTTCTTCATTTTGAAATATTTTTGAAGGATATTTTATTTCAAATTTCTAATTGCATATGTTGACTAATGAATTTTCTTAATTTTGAATGTTTTATCTAGATTATCCACTTTGATTACACAAAAGGATGCTGAAGGTTATCAAAGTTCTGCACTCTCAGGCTCATCAGCTCTCAACTGTACAGCCACTGAATCACCTATTCCTGCATTTCCTCATGAGAGTTCTGGTCTTCTCAACCAGAGCATAATGAACCCTATGATGATATGCACAGAGCAAGGAGGAGGCCTCAATGGTAAGATTTTCTTTTCCTCCAAAATAGTTGTGCATTTTTGGGCAATCCCATTGTATTATTATGTGCATTATTGTTCTTGTGTGTGTGTGGCCCCAGTAGAAAGGAGGGGGGGCTTGACGATTAAGCAAGAGTTCCTTTTTCGTTAATTTTCTGTCATATTCTGTCTTGTCCCCAATGGTAGGTTCATCGGTTTATCAAGAAAAGGACATTGCTATGATCCGTCAAATGATAGATGACCTCAGCAGCAAGATTGATGTTGCACTTATGAGTATCGGCAAGTTATGCAGGATCCTAATGCCTCATGAAAAGAGAATTACAAGGCCACAAGGTATGCCATCCCTGCTTTTGAAAACATTGGAAGACTTTGACGTGTTCGAAAAATTTTTGGAGCAGAGTGTTAACCAGAGTACACGGTGAGTAACTGAATGAACGCCTTAATGTGATTTATTGTAAGTCTGTGGCAACTTGATTAGGCCTATTTTGTTTTACTGATAACTTCTGATTTTGTTTGCAGACTGACTACCTGGATGCTTTTCCTGTTCTACCCAAAGAATATAATGCTACAATGTGTTTATTGGGTAAAGTTATGACAAATGGTTTAGCTTCTAACTTTAACTTTGATGACCAAAAGCAAAAATTAGGTTTCCAAAAAACTCGCTTGTGGAAGACTATTGAAGGTAGGCCATTATCTCTTGCTGAACTCTGTTGGATTTTATATAGTACCTATTTTACATACTTTGAACCTCTTTTCTAAATTTTTGCAGCAATACTCCTGCGCAAGTATAAAGGCAGCCAACTTGCTGATGGCCTCAAGGCAGTCAAGTCGTGGCTGCGGAATGCACCTTGGCGATTAGAGGGTCAAGGACCCCTGAAGCAAAGTCAATGAGACAACCTAAGTACTAATTGCTGTTTTTTTCCTTTTTTTTAAAGTCGTTTGGTATAATGAATATCTCAAACACTAATGTGATTTTTATTTTTTGATTCATTTATTAGTACTGAATGTGATATTTTTTTTGTGAATTTCTAATAATTGTAGATTCACACAAGCAGTATCTAAAGTACAAATATGTTACTTGTATTTTTTGTTTAAGTCATTTGGTATAATTAAGTGTGATATTTTGTTAGTCATAAAAAAATTCATATAGACTGCAGATATCCGAGTTTAAAGCATCTAAAGTACAAATGTGTTATTTGTATTTTTTGTTTGAGTCATTTAGTATAATTAAATATGATATTTTGTTAGTCATAAAAAAATTCATATAGACTGCAGATATCCAAGAGTTCAAAGTATCTAAAGTACTAGTGTTTTTTTTTTATTCATTTGATGAGATCTACATATATCAGTTAAGCTGGTAAGAATAAAGTATTTTTATGTTTAAATCAAATATATTGATCTCGTTTGCATTGCCCTTTTTTACATTTCACGCCCATCTGTAAGTCCACTTCTTGTGGATTAGGATCGATCGCGATCGATTTTTGGCTTCTGCAATGTCGAATTGACATCGAGGCTCATTTTCGTGGGTTCTGGTTGAAATCGATGTGATTTTGACGTCGACGAGAGATCGATATTTCGGTCACTAAGACGTCGAATCGACATGAAATTTCGATGTCTTCGTTTGACGTCGAATCAACGTCAAATCGACCTTCCATTTCTCACTGGGGATGTATATATATCATCCACATATCTACATTCCCATACAAAAAATAGGGATCATTAAATTTTAGCACAATTTTTTAACATCTTTCAATAACAATAAATCAGCGAAAAATCATCGTATTAAGATGAAATAAAACTCAAATTAAAGCTTGAACATTTCTTTTAAAAAGCAAAAACACAAATTTGAGTTACAAAAAATATTTAAAAATGACGGACGTTGAAGACAGATTTTGAGAAATGAGAAACAAATTTCTTTTAACTGGTACAAAAATTTTACAAAAATTTTTGTTTCTTGATACAAAAATAGGTTTCTAAAAAAGCTCATTTGTTTCCTAATAAATTCATATTTTAATCAATTTTCTACGATCTTTTTTGATAAAATTATATCTCGTTTTGAGAAAAGATTTAAATCTGACCGTTTATCTCTATGTGAAGTATCGAGTTACACTTTAATTTCTTATTGAAAAAGTTTTTCAATAAGAAATTAATGAAAATTTGTTTCTGAATTGCAGATTTTATAAGGTTTCATTTTATAACATTTTCTTCAAAACGGTATGACTTTATAAAGAGGTCGTAGAAAATTTATTAAAATATGGATTTGTTAAGAAATGAATAAGCTTGAAAACATTTTTGTATCAGGGAGCCGATTTTCCTAAGCAATGCAGCAGTTTAAAAAAAATTTATTTTCTATTTCTCAAAATCTATCTTCAGCATTCGTCATTTTGTAAAACATTTTTTGTAACTCAAATTTGGTTTTTTTAGTTTTTAAGAGAACTGTTTAATTTGAGCTTTATTTCATATCAATACGGTGATTTTTGGCTGATTTGTTGCCATTAAAAGATGTTAAAATATTTTGCTAAAATTTAGTAGTCCGTTTTTTTTTGCGTGTGAGTGTATATTCACCAAGTAGCTATCAAAGATATCCAATGGATAAATAGAAATATTCATATACTTCCACGAGCTTCACGTCTCGCCGCTAGGTGGCGAAAAAGAAAACGCCTAACCCGAAAGTGAAATTCATCTAAGACAATAAGGCCGCGGCACGGATCCCACGAAAATCACGGCTTATCGGTCAAAGAGAGCGGACCAGACTTAATAAACTCTCCCCATGGAGTTCTCTGCACTGATGTACAGAGACATCTATGTGCAAGAAAAGGAGCTCCTGGGAAAACAGGTCAGACTGATCGGGAAAATAAGAAGGTCCATCCGGCTCCACTCCCGACGGTCGATGGTCGAAAGGTGGAACAACCACCTCTCGGACCCGAACACCACGGGTCAGAGATCCGTCGGAGCCATCCAGCTCTGTCTAGAAACATGGTTAGACAGGGCTCAGGGTGAGGTGACCTACCGTCTGACGCAGGTGCTATCCGGGCATGGTTGCTTCGGAGAATACTTGTGTCGGATAAGTAAGGAGCGCATCACTATGTGCCACTATTGCGGGAAAGGCAGAGACACGGCGCAACATACGTTGGCCAAATGTTCGGCTTGGAACGTTGAGCGCCATGCTCTGACCGACATCGCAGGGGAGGATCTCTCGCTTCCGGTCCTGATAGCAAGGACGGCCGGAAGCAAGGATAAATGCAAGGCGGTCGCCTCTTTCTGTAAGGCTGTTATGCTTCAGAAGGAGGCGGCCGAACGGATCAGGCGTCGGAAGGCGGTGTTACCCCTTGCTGATGGCGATGACGACGAGGAGGAGGAGAGTATGGTGGAGGGGACGAGCTCGCCCCCTGCCTCCTCTTCATCCTCTCCGCCCCCTCCTAGAAGAAGGAGAACAAGGACGGGAAATCGGGGCGGAGGGATCTCATCTCCCATGGGGAAATGATAATTAAGGGGAGGATGCAATAAACAGGGGAGAGTCATCCCCACCGGCGCATTCCTCCCCTCGTCTCTCCAGCCCCACCCGAACGGAATGGAACGGGAGCATGCTCTTCCTCTCGTCTTTCGACGTCTCTCGAAGTAAGAGGTTTTGAGTCCCTGTGTGAGGGGCCAGGAGGAGGTGCGGGCTCCCCGAGTGGGGGGCCAGAAAGGCTTATGAGGCCTGGCGGGAGTAGAGAGAGAGGGGAGGGGGGACAAAAAATTCCCCCTTTCTCATTCCAGGAGTGCGCAGAGCGCGATAGAGTACCTCATGGTTGGGGTACAAGCGCGAGTGCGTTGCTTCGGCTGTCCGGTCGCCCTGGGTGGGAACCCGGGTCGATCAGAAGTGGACCCTCGAGGAAAGCAGACAGACGGTGTGGCCCCGTCTGTCCACAACAGAGGTAGTAGGAGAGAGGGGAGGGCAATACAAAGCCCTCCCCCGGGAAGGGGACTCGATGGCGAGTACCAAGTCGACAGGGTCCAAGCACGAAGGAAGTCACAGGCAGGGGCATCCGTAGTAGTGCGTATGCCGCGCGCCTACACACTCATCGTTCCTCTCCTCCCTAATCACCGTTTCGCCGCGCACTGCCATTATGTTACAGTGAGACCGCCTTCACCGCCACGCACTTCTAACCACGCGCATTGGCCGATCTTCTTTAATTAATTTTTCGTTAATTATTGCGAATATCGCAAAATAGTATAGGACCTTCCTTCTTAATTTGAACCAATCTACCTTCACACTTCGGGACTGCGAAAAATTTCCTGACACCCTGTATATATATTTATGTATATATATTTATATTTATATGTATGTATATATGTATATATAATTTGAAATTAATAAAAATTAGTTTTTATTTTGTCTATAGAAACGTGAAAAATACGTTTCCTTAACTATAGTTTTAAAAGCATTTCTATAGAAACGTTTCTTATTAATGCTTTACAGTTAAAAAATATTGGATACGTTTAAGAACCGTATAAAACGAACGTGTGCTACCTGGGTAACGTGTAAATTCCTTTTTTTGTCTATTTTCTTTTTGTTGTATAGTCGTGTCATTAAGTTATATATACTGTAAAAGGAACTGCAATATATTAAATTAAATCCTGAGCAAAATAAAAGGGCACTCTCTGCTTTATTTATTTTAACCTACAACAAATGATTTTAAACAATCAGGAGACACAGTAGCATCACAAGAATAATCATACTGTCTACTTGTATTAATAATAATAATAATAATAATAATAATAATAATAATAATAATAATAATAATAATAATAATAATAATAATAATAATATAATAATAATAATAAATTTATAATAATTTATATTATTATAATAATTTATAATATAATTTACATAATTAATTTATATTAATCTACAAATTTATAATTTGTATAATTATTTATTTATTATTATTATAAATTATTATTATAATTATTATTATTTATATAATTATTATTTATAATTATATAATTATTTTATAATAATTATTATTTTAATTATTACTATTTACTTGTCTTCAAAATATAACAATACTTTCCTGCGCATGCGCCAAAATAAAGTATCAATTTTCATTCATTTTGTATTTTAATCGTTAATTGTATTTAACCTAATCTTTTTTCTTATGATTTTATGACAATGAGATACAAATGGGCAATTATTAGATGTCAAAGCACAGTTAATGAAGATAAAAAGAAATTTTATTCTTTTTTTCTTCATTAACTGTGCTTTGGCATCCAATAATTGTACATTTGTATCTCATTGTCATAAAATCATAAGAAAAAAGATTAGGTTAAATACAATTAACGATTAAAATACAAAATGAATGAAAATTGATACTTTATTTTGGCGCATGCGCAGGAAAGATTACGTTATTACATAAAATGCGAGGACATTTTATATAAGCAAAATTTAGAGATTTAGAGATTATATATAGCAGTCTAGTAATATATAGATGTCTGTGAGCTCTAGATGTACTCTCTAAAAGTGAATCAGTGTATTATCACTGTAATCAGTGCTGTACTTATAACTGCTTGTAATCAGTGAGTATTTACTGTTTTTCAGTGATAATACACTAATTACAAGCAGTTATAAGTACAGCACTGATTACAGTGATAATACACTTATTCACTTTTAGAGAGTAGAGTATACGTCTTAGCCCTAGCCACTAGCCATGCAGATCGCGCGCCGATTGATCGATCTTTTTTAATTGATATCTCGAAATTTTACGTGGTTGCTTGTAAAATGTTATAAGAGACTTTTTAGTTCAGTTTAATTCAGTTTTAGAGATCTACTTGTGTATTTTCGGTGAAACATCTTACGTCAAACATCCTGTATATGTATGTATATGTATTATATATATGTACATATATATATATATATTTTTTTTTCAACATTTTTTGCAAGATATATTCGTTTAAAAAACTCTCACTGTAATTTATTAAAAGTAAAATTATTTTTCCAATAGTTTATTTTGCACCATTTCTAGTTTATTAATTAATAGTAAAGAGCAGTAAGCTATCATATAATGTATATAATAAATTTCTTTTATTTAAATTACATACACGTTAAATTATAACTATGGGATGGACGCATAATACGTTCATATCCACACACAATATACATAGTATACACTTGTATGTGTGTGGTGGCGCATGTATATGTGTATATATGAAATGCACGCAGTAATTCTAAATCCAAATTGTTATTCAATGATTGCAATACTTAACTCTAATTAGTCAAATTGCCCTCGAGAGAGTTTTCGAAGTTGAATACAAAAACATAATTAAATATATAACTCAATATTTCAAGTTTACATCTAATTAATTTTTCAGTTTCTTCTCTCAAGCAATTTTTCTTTTTCCTCTCAAGCAATGTTTCTTTCTTTACTAATATACGTTATATGAATACGTTGCAATCACGCGTTCGCACGCGTTCTGCTTACTCTTGGAATAATAATGCAATGATGTCTTAAGACAAGAAATTTACAATTAAGAGATTAATAAGGCTCACTAGAAATTTACACATTTGTATAGATAATAACAGTATCTATACAAATCTCGTTAACAGGCATTGCACTTAATTATATTCATTGCAAATAATTTTTTATATCATCTAATACATTGAATTAATATCTGAATATAATAATTAATCAATGATCTATTATTAAAGTCAATGATAATTATGCAAAGTATGTTGAAATTTTTCATAAACTTTCTTTAATTTATATCTTTTCCTCTTTTCTTTCCGTTATTAAAGATTTAATGCTTATTAAAAATGTTAATTATATGCAATATAATGAAATCTCTCTTTCCCTCTTCAAATTTTCTCAAAAGAATTTCAATCACTTTATATTTTAAAACTGAATCTCTGTTTTATACATAAGAATAATTTGTTTTTTAAAAACGATGGTGTGCATGGATATATGTGTGTGTGTGTGTGTGTGTGTGTGTGTGTGTGTGTGTGTGTGTGTGTAAGAGAGAGAGAGAAATGGAAGAAGAGTAATCTGCATTTTACCTTTTCTTATTTGCAAAAACAACCACGAATATTATTTTAATACTCATTATTGCATAAGTACGTTTCGATTTTGGAATTGATTATAAATATCATATAAATATCAAATCACACTTCAGTAGTAATAATGGCACGATTATAATAATTTCTATGTGTCAACATGATTACATTATTATTACATTATTATTATTTATTATCTGTCCATTTGCAACGCACATAATCTGGCGACTAATGGCGCACATAATCATCAACTGATATTTTTAAATAATACATTGTTTCTAATATATGTCATAGAAACTGTTACCGCGCTAGAGTAGCGTAGACAGATTTCAACGATGAAGTATCAAAAGCCTCCACTTTGTTAATTCAAAAATGGATTTTTGTTTAGAGTCAGACAAAGTGTATAAAAATTCGTCGATATTTTCATTTAATATGTATATAAAGTTTAATATGTATATGCATACGAAGAAATGTAAGATATTTGTTTGATGTGTAATTCATATAGCCATTGTATATTATGCTCGATATAAAATCCATTTACGATATTGATGCGCAAGAAACTGAATCAACAAGATGATTTTTAGACCCCGTATGATTTTTTGATAGATGCTGTGAAACACTGAGAGCGTGTAAAATAACAATTCGAACAGATCACAAGTTTCTTACATCTATACTATCAAATATACGTATACATTATGTTAAGTATATTTGTCTACACTCTGTATATATGAGTTTTTAAATTTCATAGTAAACTTCATTCACTCTATACATATGCAATATGCGCCAGATAATTTATTTACTTAAAATATATATACAAAATGTTCCTTAATTTTTTCAGCCAAATAAAAAATCAATTTTCAAGAGAAAATTTCTAAAGAAGTTATTATTTCTAATAATTTTTAAAATTTTGTATTTTCAATATATCTCGTTAATTAAACTTAGAACTTTTCTCAAAATCTTTTATCGTTAAAATTAATGTCTGAAATACCCTGTATATTCATCTTTTAAAATATTTCGGTATGCGTTGCAAGTATATCTCGATGATTTTTAGCATGTTTTATCTGCTCGTTTCTCAATAAAAGTGGTTCTTACAATGTAACAACAAATAATATATTGAGTGGAAACAAATGATATGATTACAAAAGATGATGAAAAAGAATCCCATAGCAGCAATCAATCATTATGTACCCGAAAAAAATACTTAAAGTTAAATAATGCCAATTCGAGACATAATTTGCACATTCTTTATAAAATACACTTTCTAGCATGAAAATATCGATGTACGGCATAAATCTTAAATATTTTAGTTGAAAAATTGTCGTATATTAATTTAAAAAATCCATTTATTTCAAACTTACTTCAAATTTCAATCGTTAATATTGTAGGTGAAAATCTTACTGCATTGTATATATATTTAAAGTATCACAATGCACTATTATATTGATATTTTATATACTTATGTGTTATGGAGTCAAGAAATATCTAAGTTTTACAATAAAATAATTTCCTTCGTCAAACATATGATTTGTGCTATAATCGCTCGCATTATTCGTTCAAACGGGAATCAAATAGGATTTCATCAGGATTCCCAAGTTCTTCTCTTCGTCGTCTTGTCAACTCTTCCTAGTAGTAATATTTCCTGCTCTCCTCAAGCTAACTTAAACTACGTATATACAAGTGTTACGCTCGTGGAAGAGGCGTGAAGCGATATGGCCGATTCGAAAGTTTCTGTATACAAAAGATGAGACAAAATCGGCGTCAACATTATTGGCTATCGTTCACATTATTCGGCTGATTTTTCACAGAGTCCATATTCGGAATATAATCCATGGCCATCAAGCAGGCGAATACCGTCATCACCATTTTCGGCTTCACTTCAGTGATATCTTCTGGCAGGGCATAGACGCGTGCTCCGCATTTCCGCGCTAAGGATATCGCATATTTAGCGTTGTCCAAATTCTCCTGCGCAGCGAAAGACAAAACGATAAATGTTAACAATTAATCAAATCAACAAGATTGAAGTGCTTCTCTTTTCTGCACAATTGATTGGCTTCAACCGCTTAGATTTTTAGAAAGATAGCGAGACAGAATTCGTTGAATGTTAATTATGACTAATAGATTAATGCCCGTGGGCGTAAAGACTTATATCCGCCGATTAGAAAAAGTGATTTGCAGGTACACGCTGATTTTAGACATGTTGATAAAATCAATATAAACAAACATTTCTGCCGATACGCGCATAACTCGGCTCGGAGTTGTTTATACAACTGTAGATTGTTATTGATCGAAGTGAGAATCCCTTCAAGATTGACTTAAATGGATTTCATTAATATGTATTACGATAGCATCTTATTGCGTTAAAAGAAAACTAGAAAATCGCGAATAAATATGTTTATTAATTTTTGAATGTTCTGTGAACATTTTTGAGATCGTGTAGTAATTTTGGATATATCACTGGACATATTTTCTTCTAGAGTTCTTCTATAGTTTTTAGAAAAGTTTTGATTAACTAATTTTTTAGTTTTTAACAAATTAAAATTCAATTGAAATTTATAAAACTGTTCTTTTTGTTATTTAAATTCTTTCAAACTATTATTAAGAAATCATCATTAATATATAATATTTTAATATTAATAATATGAATGTAACGCAAATAACTGACGCGAAAAATTGATCAGCTACGAAAATAATTATCATAATAGACTAAATAGTATGCTTGATATCCAGCAAATATTAATACGAGCTTTATGAATATTAAAAGGCTTTATCGACAGAATCCTTACCTTTTCAGTCCCACCTTCCTTAATCAGATCGTAGTTCACCGAGCCGGGTTTAATAGCATCGATAAGATCAAGAACAACCTTGCCGTCTGATATCGCATAATCTTGGAATCCCTTGATGCTGCTAATTTTTCCAGCCGTCTGAAGTTTAGAATTTACCCATTGGACGATTTCTTTTTCAACAGTGCTTCCTTGAGTACCAGCTAGAGACGTCAAGATCGATAGGGTATATGACCTCATCAATTGCCATATAAGAGCTAATGTCAGGGTTGCGTTTCCGTCATTGATGTCTTGTCCGGCGATACCCACCAACGAGAAGTTCATTTGTTTGCCCAGTTCGACGGCGTAATTGCAGTTTTCCAGCTTTTCCATAAACTTCCGGAGCTTCGTAAACTTTTTGTGCACTTTGTTCCAATTTACAGTACCTGGTTTAATAATATCATACAGCTGGAAAATAACCAAGCCATCAGCCAGATCTGAATAGAGCCAGTTGACATGAGGCATCACACCCATCGAGTTCATCCAATTTCTATAAGTTTTTTCTTCTCGCGTCTCCTCGAGAGATTCCAAACCCTCAATGTTGCTTTCTGGCTTGTCTAATCCGGGGTAATTGTTGAACATATTAGCAACGAAGGCTAAATTGAGCTTGTAGATACCGTTTACGACATCACTAGGAGTTACAAAGCTACGACAGCCTAGTTTAGCGGCTTGCTGAAGCATGATCTCTGCTCTGGACATATGGTTTGGTTCCATTAAGGCCTCCAAGGTGATGCCAGCCGAGTTAGGTGCAATTTGTTTGATAAGATAAGTATAAATCTCAGAATCTGTAATGTCAGATTGGAAATTGTTGCACCGTCTGGCGATGCCAGCATTTTCCAAATGATGATTCACCCATCTGAGAAGAATGGCCTCCGGAGATAGTTTTAGCAGATCTTCGATTCGTTCGCCATCTTGCAGAAGCGTCGCAAGACCAGGACAATTCTCGAGAGTAATCTGATTGAATAAGCCAATTCGGATGATCTGCCAGAGCAGTCCCAGCACTAAATGAGGTGAGCCTTTCGTGAGATCGTGAGCGTCAATGTTTACGATATTGCAGCCAATAGATTGAGCCGAGGACAACGCCAACGTTAAATTCTCGTGCTTCTTGTACAACGTTAAGTTTTTCTTGTTAATCGTGCGCTCATCAATAGTGTCCGGACAGGAATGATTGATTATTTTGCTGAAAAATAGGTGAAAAATTAATTTCAGCAATAGAATGTAATAAATAAATTGTACGATTATTTATCTACTAAAACAAATTAACAGAGAAAAATTTATAATTTCGATATCTTAATTTGCTTTAAATATTAAAATCTATATACAATAAAAGAAGAGCACTAGAAATTAGATGAATTCACAGATAAGAGAAATAGGCGAGGGATAGAAAAGAGAAGTAAGAAATACGAAAAAGAAAACTAGGAAAGTGGGAACAGAAAGAATAAATGATAATGAGATAATAAGAGATGTGATAAAGTTGTGCGAATGGATCATCTAATAGTGTGTACATAGATAAGAATCAAGCAAATGAAATTAGATGTAAAAAGAGAATGAATGAGAAAGAGAAGATGATAACGAAGAAATATATTGAAAAGAGAAGGGAAATATTAAAGAATTATTTAAAAAAAAAAGAGAAAGAATGGAAAAGAAAAAATAAACAGAAAAGAAAAACAAAAGTAGACATTTCAGAAGGATTAGAAATTGTTGAGATTTACTGACAGGAGGAAGAATGAAGAATATTGTAGAATTATTGAAAAAATTGAAAAAGGAATTAAAAGAAAACGATAGTAAAGTTAAAATGAAGTGGTAGAAGGAGACATGAAAAAAATGAAAGAAAAATTGAAGGAGAAAAAGAAAAGATGAAAGGAAAAAGAAATAAAAAATAAAATTTAAAAAATAAAAAAAATAAAACATTGAGTAATAGAAAAGAAAGAGAGAATATGAAAGAAATAAATATAAAAATAGAGAATAAAAAAAAGAGAAAAAAGAAACAAATGTACAGAAAATGAAATGTGAAAACAGACAGAATGAAAAAGATAGAGAAAATTAGAATGAAAGAA
This sequence comes from Camponotus vicinus, assembly GCF_025532165.1. Classification (NCBI taxonomy): domain Eukaryota; kingdom Metazoa; phylum Arthropoda; class Insecta; order Hymenoptera; family Formicidae; genus Camponotus; species Camponotus vicinus. Next base: position 28,758,200 of record NW_028141945.1, read on the forward strand.
AGAGAAGAAAACAAAAGGAGATAAAGGGAGAAATAGGGAGAAAAACATATTAAAATTAATTAGAAAACTAGGAACAGTAGTATTGATAAAAAAAGTAAGAAAGAGATTGGAAGGACATGATATGGCAGGATAGTAATAAGACCCTGGAGTCCAGTCGGCGCGGGGAGGGGGATCCGTGTCGGCTAGCAACGGACCCCCGAGGAAGGCCACGCCACATCTGTCCGCAATAAAGAACGAGAAGGCGGGGAGGGTCGCACAATGCTGTCCCCCAGGAAGGAGACCCAGTGATAACAACCAAAGGATCACCGAGTCCCAAATGCGGAGGGGAGTCTACGGTCAAGGACCTGAAGTAATACCCTGTAAGTTCCAGGTCCTTGCCCGTCCCTCTGGAAGGCCACCTCGGGGGTTTTAGCGGGTACATCGGCGGGACCAACGTTAGGTTGCTGCTGGGACTCCCGCATAGCCTTCACCCGATTCTCCTAGGGTGAGGGTATCCATAAAGGATTTCCCTCGAGTTACCAAAAAAAAAGGATAGTAATAAGATTAAGAAAAAATAGAACAGAAAAAAATTGATAAAAAGAAAATGCTGAAAAGAAAAGAAAGAGTGATAGAAGATCTAATATGGAAAGAAAATACAAAGAAATGAAAATCGAGAAAAAAAGGGAAGATAAAAAAAATGAATGGAAAATACATTAGAAGAAAGTGATAGAGAAAATGGAGATAGGAGAGAAGAGAACCTTCGAGAAGGGTTTTGAGGATGAAATAAGAAAAAAAAAGAAAAAGTAGATGTACATGGAAATAGAAATAAAGATAGAAAAAAGAAAAGAGATACAAAGGGAAGGAAAAAGAATAAAGAGAAAAGAAGGGTAAGAGATGAAAGAGCAAACAAGAGGAAAAATAAGAGAAAGAGAGATAGGAAGACAGAAGAAAAGATAATTACAGGGGAGAAAGCAAGAGAAGATAGGTAACATTTTAGAATGTGACAGAGATGAAGAATAAAGATAAAGAATTGTGGAAGAGAATTGAAAAATAGAATGTAATGGCATTCAAGGAAACGTGGTTGGCTAAAAAAAATTGCTACAGATAAAGGACAAACTATCGAAAGAATAGAAATAAGAAGTACATATGCGATCAAAAAAAAATAAGAAACGAAGAGCAATATGTAGTAAGGATAAGATATAAAGGCATTAAAGGCAAAAAAGTGGAAATAATAGAAAAAGAAATAATGACTAATAGGATAAAAGTCGGAGAGAAAAAGTTGAGAACAGTAGGAGTGAGAGAGGACTTAGAGAAAAAATTAGAATGATTGAGGAAATAATTGGATGAAGGCAGTGAAAAGAAGTGAGAATAGTGATAGGAGAATATTTTAATATTAGAACAAGAGAAACTGGGTGTAAGGTAATTATAAAGGAAGAAGAAAAGAATATTCAAAAAAATGAAAAATCAAAAGATAGAAAAATAAATAAAAAGAAAAGCAGATTAATAGAATAACTAGATAAATCAGAGGAGCGCATTTTATATAGAAACATAGAAGAAAATTAATAATATACATATACAAAAGATAATATGATAATGGAGAATATAATAGAAAATAAGAAAATACGAGAAAAACAAGTTAGAGATGAAAAAGGAAAGAATTAGAAGTTAAAGAAACAATATTTGAGATATGTTTCACGCAAATAAAAAAGACATAAATATAAGGAATAAGATATAGCTAAGCAAATAGATATAAGGAATATGATAAAAGAGGCAATAAGAATTGAACAGATGTGAGATGTAGGGAAAAGGAAATTTGGAGAGATATTAAGAAAAAGATAAGATAGTTATTAAGATGGTTATTTGATTACCCTAATCTGAATGGTTTTATAAATTATAGAAGCTGAATGGAGGAAAAGTATTTAAGATAGATTCTAGATGTAGACTAGAGAATACCAGGATATATGATATGAGAGGAGTTGCAGGAGATAGTTAGCAAGTAGGACTGTACAGAAGACTTGGAATTTAAAATTAATTGGAGGAGAGAAGGGGAAGAAGATTGAGAAGATTGAAAGTAAAGAAATAATCAAAAAAGATTTAAGAAGATAAAGGGTTATTATAGAAAATAGAAAGAGAACATAAATGAATTTTTCATGGAGAAAGAATTAGATGAAATTGAGATAATATGGAAAAGAGAGGAAGAAATGCTGGATACTATGTGAAGAATAAGGAAAGAGAAAAGGAGAGGAAGAAGAGATAAATAAAAATCGAAAGTTCTACATAACAAATGATGCAAACTGATAAAAGCAGAAAGAATACCAGATTATCTGAAAAAATATTGGTCAGAATTAAGATGGAATAAATAACAAGATTTAAACTAGAAAATAAAATGGGAGAAAGTAGATATTGGAGGGATAAAGAGAGAAGAAAATGTAAGATATGTAGGAGAAAGAAAAAGATATAGGAACATGTTGGGAAAGATAATAGATTAGAAAAAAAGGAGGAGAAAAGTTAAAATGAAATGGAGAGAATATTAGGAAAAAAGAGAAAAGAAGAGAAATTAATGAAAAAAATATAGAGAAGAAAAGAGAGAAATCGAAGAAAAAAAGGAAAAGGGTGAAAAGAAAGAGAGATAAAAGAGAGAGAGAGGGAACAAAGAGGGAGAATGAGAAGTACTACGTACTATCGTGTGTGAGGAACTATGTACTCGGTAGATCTTCTAATTAGATTAAAATAGAAAGAGTGTGTTATGTGGGAAAATTTGAGGTAATGCGAGATTAATTTTAAGAAACTAATAATTGAATTGACATAAGTTAGTAGCTGGATAAGTTGCAAGCGTTAAAGTATCTTGTTTATTAATTGTATTTTTACAAGAAAAACCTAAAAAGACGCAGTAAATTTTCATTTATTTAGTCATAAATTTTCTATTTATTAAGAAATTATTTTTACTTATTAATTTAAATATGAGAATAAACATATTAAAATTAAATCTTAAAATACAATTAAAGCGTAATAAATGCAATTAGAAATTTATTTCATATTTAATCTTTCAAAAATATATTAATATTAGTAAAATAAAACAATAAAATAAAATATGAATATATACCAGAGCAATATTCCATCTTTGACTTTGTCATAAAGCGCCTTTCCCTCGGGATCAATAGGTAATAAGTGCTTCAAATCGGGATCATGTAAAAGATTGGTATTAATCCAATCGCTGAATGCCAACTGTTCCTCGAGCCTGACGGAATGTGTGGTACCTTCACTGGATGCTTCAGAAATCCCACCTAAAGTCTCAAGATTCTCCTTTTTCGAGACGACATGTTTAAACGTAGAACCTAGTTCATTAGCCTTGAGCTCCTTGCAAAGTTTCTCGAACTCCTCGAAGGAAAGACGACCTCTGTGCTCCAATCGCTGTTTATCATCGTATTCCTCGATCATTTGACGCACCTTGTAGCCTGGCATCTTAAAACCGCAAACGTCCAATGCATTTCGCAGTTCGGTAACATTGATGAAACCATCTCCGTTTGCGTCGATCTATCCAACGAAGAAAATGATCAGTTATTTCATTAATATAACATTAATAACACAGGCCTGCGAAATTTGAGCTTTTGTCAGTTACAAAAAGCAGAGTAGGTGAATCTGATAGATTTCAAAAAATTTGGTTTCTTCACAATAAATTCATGAAATTGGCCAAAATAGCGATTTTTGGGCCATTTAACTACAAATTACTCAAAAACCTGACGTGCTGGGGAAATTCTACAGCCAGATTCGTTTTCAGCGTCACAAAATCTTTCAGATTCACCTACTCTGCTTTTCGTAACTGAACCTCGCAGGCCTATGTAATTCGATAATATTATATGAAGATTAACTTGTTAGAGATAAAAATATTATTTTTCTATATTTTCAATTAAAAAATTTTCTCTGTACTAACATCAGTAATATAATACAATAAATAAATAATTTTATGAAGCAACATGTAAAATTTTCTTTTATTCTTTTCCATATTAATTTTTCATTTTGGCACTGGGTAACAATTGTGAATAACCATAGATAAATCAAATTTGCAACATCGCCTTTGGTAACATTGTAGCAATAGCTTTTCCGCAACACGATTTCTATGCGGAAGAAAATGTGTTCATTAAGGAAGGATGATTGCGTATACAACAGATAATAAAGTACAATTAATTTAATGATCATATTCATATAAAGAGCGTTAATAGATTTCGTAAAATATATCAAAAAAATAAAAGGGTAACATTGTTAGAATCAGAAAAAAAAGATGTGGAAATTATTTTTATCATAATGTGTTATTTTTAAGTTTATGATAATTTAATGATTCTGTGTGTCTGCCAAAAAACATTACATATATATATATATATATATATATATATATATATATATATATGCTGGGCCTGTTTGATATGAGATATAAACAATCATACCTCTTGATGGCTTCAATTTATCTATAATTGTTAAAAACTTTTGACGCATATACGTACTTTAACTTATATAAAATTCCAAAATTAATTCTAGTATTAAAACGAAGCATTAAAAATTACTTATTTAAAAACGTATTTTAAAAAATTACGTTTTTTTAATAAAAGAAATTAAAAAGTTTTTTAATATTTTTATTGTTCAAATTAATAAATTAAAAGTATATAAGTTTTATGTAGAATTTATATACTTTTTGTTCAATTTTTTTATAAAAGCTTTTTATAAACTCTTTTAAAAGATTTGGTCTAAAAAGATTTTTTACTTGCAACATGCATGTTAACATGGAATATTATAGTAATTTAAATTTACATTGCACGCGGGCGATATAACGAATAATAGAAAATGAGTAATTTCAAGATCGTTTTAATTAGTTCCTGTATGATTGCGCCCACCATTAAAGTTCCGTAAGAAATACATTGTGTAAGAAATAGACCCATGCCATTCTTGCAAAGTCGCAGAACTTACACGAAAGAAATACAAGCGAAAAACTCTACTAGAGACTAAGCATCGCTCATAATCATTCGCGTGAGAATAATAGACATATACAATAATGACGGGAACAATCTTGCGTGCAACTTCTTAGAAGGTGGAATTGCATCGTGGTTAATCAGTAGTTCCTTATACTATTCTAGAGAAATGCTGCCATAAATGCAATGCCGTATGTACGAATCGCCAGCTAATTAGCATTTAATTTTTATCGTAAATGTCGGATAATCATAAATTTAAAATCTATTCCATTTTTGTTATCGAGAGTATATGATAATGATGTTAAATAGATACGATCAGTTCCCGATTTATGAAGAAGATAAGGTAAGTATAAATCAATCTCCGTTTATCATATATAGATATATATATACACACATACATACATACACAAGATGATATGATGTTACATTTTCCTTGATTACGAGATGTAGACTAGCAAAAGAAAACTTGCATTAAAAAAAAAGACCAGTTTTTGAAATTCTCCTCGTGTTCACTTTTATTGATTCAACACATTAAATACAAAATCGAAGATATGCCAGAAGTGCGCGTTGAAGATACTAAAAAAAATTGAAGTTGAGAGTACTCACAAATTTAAATCTTGGAATTCCTAAAAGAATTCATCCATAATGTCCTATTCTTTATATCTTATAAATTTCCACATTGTCAAAGAAAGAAAAAAAATTACTAAGGAAAAAGTATCATATCATCACGACATGAAAGAACATACTAGGACTGTCATCAATATGTAACTTATCAAATCTTATCAACTGTATGATAAAATAGAAAATAGGTGAAAAATATCCAGAAAAAATCAATCGACACAATACAAGCAACATTTAGAAACGAAAAGATTATGCTTAATAAATTAACTAAAATATGCTAAAATAAATTAAAAATAAAATTTCTCTTTCTCTCTCTTTAAAAAGTAAATAATTTATAATACTAAAATCTTTTAAGTTAAAATTAAGATTGTATATTGTATATTGTATATTGTATTATTATATTGTATTATGCTAATATAGTATAGATATTCTCAAGTTTTGAAATAATTTGTATTAAAATATATGTATAATATTATTTATAACTGTAATTATTTATAATATTAAAATAAAATAAATTGATAACAACACACTTTCGATTTTATTTTCGAAGCAATTCAGTTTCTAGTTTATGTTATACGTATTAGGCATTTGACAAATTCATCAGGATCAGTAATATAATGAAATAATCGTTTCTCCCATGTTTCGATATCATTACTAAATGCTAGCAGAGAAACTGAAGAATTTTTACAATACAACATATATGGTTTGTCAAAAATATAATTCGATTTTATACATGTATCTCTCTATTGCAAATTTTTCGTAAGAGAGGAACGCAAGATATTATGATAGTAAAGATAAGACACATAATTTAGCTAATACACATAAGAAGCAATTAAAAAATATTTATGCTAAAATTTTGATATATTAAAAATGACAAGAACTATTCTAAAGATACTTTAAGACAAAATTCAAATGAATATGTTACTTTTTGACTTATCTGACTAAGAAACATAAAGTTTCATGTCATATATGTATGTATGTATATAAGTATGTATATATGTGTACACACACGCACGCACGCACGCACACCGCCCCCCCCCCCCCCACAGAGAGAGAGAGAGAGAGAGAGAGAGAGAGAAAGAGAGAGAGAGTGCTTCTAACCATCTGTACAGGCCTTTTTTAAAAAAAGGGATTTTATCTAAAATCGTTAGCCTTTTAAAAAAAGTAGATTTTATCTAAAATCGTTAAAATCTTGATGACTAAATCGGATATGTTCTATTACGTATATGGTGCTCTATTATATGGTGATATTTTCAGTTTCCAGTGCCGATCGGAAATGAGCTATCCAGACTGCAAGTTAAATTTTTTAAGTGGAACATGCTACTTTTTATTGCAAATTCGGATTCCCCGATGAAAAATAAGAAACTTTTGTCCCGAATATTTTTTCTTAAAATGCTTTCATTGACCTTAAAATGATTGTTAAAGTGTGATTAATGAATAGGATGTAGTTAGATAAGAAATGAACTATCTAAATCTGAAATCGAATTTTTTGAATTATATGTACACATAACACTTTTAATTGTAAATTTTGATTACATATGAATATGAACAGAGTAATCTTATTTACAAAAATGAATAAACAGTTTCAAGCTAAGTATGTTCAAGTTCAGCATTATGTAAAATTTTAAGATATATATAAGATTTTAAGAAGAATTTAAGATATATATAAGATATATATAAGATATATGTTATATATAAGATATATGTATATAAGAAATACGAAAACAATTTTTCAGACTAAAATTGCATCAAGCAGGAAATAAGATAGTGACTTCAATTTAACTTTAAATCAAGGGTAAATTAATTAATTCAAGGTTAAATTTATTTTCCTAAATGGAAACTCGTCTTTTTCCTTTTTGTTTCAAAGTAATTACTTTCTCTTTTTGTCCCCCTCTTAATATTTTTATCCTATTGTTAAATGTATGCACGATTTTCGAGATATTTCACTTTAAAGATCAGACTTAATCAGATACAGTTTAATTAAATGATTCAAGCAAAAATGTTGAGTTTAAACAACTACTACTAGATGTATAACGCATTTTGATAGTTTCCAAATAAGTTTCCAAAGAAGTTTATAAAAGCATCAATCAAATCAAATATTTCTAAAAGATTTACAAATCTTTTCTTATCTTAGTTTTCTTTAATTTCCATATATTGTACATATTTTGAGTATGCATTTGCAATAAGCAGCTACCTATATTTTTTCTTGAAAACAACTAGTGTTTTCTTTACATTATTTGTTTGTTCTCATTACTTTGTGCATAGAAGTAAGATAACTGAAAAATGAATAATTTATAACACATATTTCATATATGTGTATACACACACACACACACACACACACACACACACACACACACACACACACACACACACACACACACACACACATATATATAACTAAAATATATAATATCTCGTAAACAATTCAATTTTTGACCATTCTATTTTCATAATTTTTTACATCGAAGAATTGATAATTTATAAAACAAATAGAATGGTTTTATTTTAAAACAATTAAGTTGATCTTCGTATATCCTTGGCTCTTATACTCAAGATCAAACTAATATCCTTATCTTTTTCTCTTCGATTCAAATAACTTCTGTATAAAATGTCTTGTTATAATGCATACCTTCAAAAATAACAGCTTGTGATACTTTAAATGCCCCATCCTGTATGCATGTATGTGTAATATTACACACAGAGTATATATGCATACGTTTAATAAAATATTTTTTTAAAAATTTAGTTATTTTATTATATTTATTTCAAATTTTATTTTTTCTGTAAAATCATTTTATTTCACCACGAATGTAAAACGCACAAGAAATTTCTTCAAAATTATTCCATAAGTGTTATAACGAACATGCTATAATTTTGTAAACAACATAAAAGAATAAAAGTCGAATAATCGAAAATTTAGATTATTAGAGTGCCAAACATTGTATTGCAAAAGTGTACACTTATTGTCATTGTATGTTTATGCAAAGAAGTTGCGTGATATCTTCAGAATGCGACGCGACGCAATCGGCCATGCAAATGGAAATAAAAATACGCGTTCTTCACCGCACATATCATCCTGCGCGATGGAATCCGAAAAGTGGATAATAAATAAAAATCTATCACAAACTTATCAAAAACAAATATATTTGTTATTCCCCTCCTAATAAAATTTCTTTTTATCCTTTCTCATATATTGAATTATAATAACAAAAAGATAGTTGAGAGAGAGATAGATACAGAGAGGGAGAGAGAGACAAATACATGCTCTGTGAATCATGTCGTATTAATCACATCATATGTAATTAAATATTTATACAATGTATAATTATTATATCGATTTCTTAGGAAATCGCTTTTTGAATTATCCAAATATCCCGATAGGTCATATTTTTATTAGAATATAAAAATAAAATAAAAAATAATTAAATCCAAATATATATATATATATATATATATATATACATTTAATAATCGTATTTTTATACATATCTTATATACAGAATTATTACAAATATATGTGTGTGTGTGTGTGTGTGTGTGTGTGTGTGTGTGTGTGTATATATAATATAAAGAGAGAAGAAAAATAATAAAAAATGTGAACGTATTTTATGGTCAAAATAAGAAAAATATAAAAAATACGAAAATGGTTAATATAAAGACTGAATAAAGATTTTATGTTTGTATGTTCAATTTTATATCCGATAAATTGAAATAATATATTTTACTAAAAAACATAAAAATTTAAAAATTTATTATTGTTCTAAAAATCTTGGTTACTGGACATTATGCGCAATATTATGTAACATATATATGAAACACAATTTTTTATATATATTGGTCTTAACCGCGTATGCTGTTCCAGGTCACATATATAGTACATGCCACTTAAAATGCATACACCTGCCACTGCCGGTGTACCAAAAGAAACTGTAACCATACTCGTATAATAACTATCTCATAATAAGTAAAGTGCATTTCTGAAGTATACTGATACTGAAGTATTCCTCTAATTGTTTTTTAGTAAAAGACAAAATATACAAAAATAGTACTATAGTGTATTCCAGAAAGACTATTGCATATAATTGTTAATTATAATTAAAACAAAGCAGCGGAAGTATTTGATAATTCGAAAGAAATAGGCACACGTATCTCGAAACTTTACTGATATAGAGCTCTTTTAGGAAGATCACTTATCGTTTCCTGTCTGTCAAACGTTAAAACAACTGCAGATATCATACATGAGAAGGGGAAATACGTATCATCCTATGTGCACACATGTGAAATCCACATAGAATTTAATGCGCACAATTCTACATATTTAATACAAAATTCATATATATATATATATATATATATTTGATATATTTATTCAAACTTCTTTTTCAATGTTCTATTGTTCCATTGTTTTCTTGATTCATGAAGCTATTTATTACAAATCGATTGCATTTGATCGTGTAGATTTTTATTTAGACTTTAATTGATTTATTAATTTTTGACTCATGAAATGCGAGTACATATTGCAATTTAATTTATTTTTTTTCTTCGTACCGCTTACTGCACACGTCAGTCTCATACATCTTCCTCTTAATCAAACCAAATAAATATAAATTAGTTATTATTCAAGAAAAGCAATTCTCTTTATGAAACATAATTGTTCTGATAATGCTCGTGAAGAAAAAAATGCGGTCGATTTTTTTCAGAATTTAATCGCTACTTTATTTGGGCAGCAAAATATGAGGCACTCTGTAGAGCCTAGAGCCCACTCTCGGGGTCAAACTTCTCTCTCTCTCTTCGCTTTTATCCTGAGAACTGGTTTCACCCGGCATCACATTGCACATGTCCCTATCCTGTGTGTACCCGCGAAAATCACGATTGGATTACGCGGAGAGAGAAACAACAAAAAGAAAAAAAATATCAACGTATTGTAGATACACACTTCTAACACATTAATAGATAATCTAAAGATTAGGGCGAATGCCCATGTACATTATGCGGAAGCTTGCGTAAAAAAAGTAATAACACATTGGCCTGCGTCATAATAACATCGGTGCATTTTTGAAGCGCATTATTCGGATCGCCTCTTCAGATGTACGCGCGTTTTCTTCTTGATAAGTTATAAAAACTTTCTTAAAACATATGAATATTAATTGCTTGATGCAATTTTCATAACATATAGATTACTTGCTACTGAAATATTATATTATTAAAATGGCGGCTATAATTTTATTAAAATTATGCAAACACTCCTTTTGATATCTATCCTGTGAGATCAATAGAAACGATTCTTTTTCTTACTTTCTTGCTTTATTTTTTATCCTGTTTGATTTATAATTGTGCGTTCTCAAAAAAACATTAGCTATCAAAATCTTGTTCATCAATATGTAATTACAAACAATCGTTTAACTGCTTATGATTCGATTTTCCAAGCATTTCATAGAGGCATTTCAATGTTGCCGTTTTTATAAAATAGATAATTAGATATATTAAATCGATAGATTTGCGTGCATTTCTCGAACGTGCTTCTAAAAATAAAACAAATGGCCATGAGTAAAAATGTGATTCTGCGAATACATATCTTACAATCGATTATTCAATTTCCTCACTTTCAAGGCAATGTCATATAGCTATGCCATCTTAAGATTCTTCCCACATATTTATGTGCACACATGTATATTGGATTCGAAAGCAGCATTACTGTATTAGATCATATAGACAAATCAACAAGCAAGCAGACCGCAATCTTCAAGGTTTTTAATTTGTATATTCAAATTATTCTAATATACATATAATCTACAAATCCTTTCTGTCTCTCTTGTGATAAATAAAAAACAGATTTAAATATTATTTATGATGAAAAAAATATACGAGACAAAAGAAAGCGGAAAAGAAAGATAAATAATTATTTTGAGAGAGAAAGATCATGTTATGTTAATATTATTTATTTCAAGAGATCATGTTATATTAATATTATTTATTCTTATTGTCATTTCCCCAATATTGTCTCTCTCTCACTCTTTCCCTCTTCTCCCCCTCTTTCTCTCTCTCTCTCTCTCTCTCTCTCTCTCTCAATAAAGTCATTATACACAAATTATGATAAATTATAACATTCAAGTTATTTTAGACACATCTTGTGGAATTTATATAATCATTGTTAAATTTTGAATTATAATATTTCGATACTATCACAAGAAAAAGACCAAACAGTATTTTTCAACAGCAGTAACACTTAATTTACTTTTAAAATGAAAAATATGTTACACATGTTTCAGTGGCTGAAAAGCCACTATCGTGCATAGAGTAACATCTACATTATACCACCAGTTATCTCATATACACAAAGATAACGCACGATTAAATGTCATTAGAATACGCGTTCGAAGGTCAACTTTGCTTTCTTAATATCAGACTGTATATAAGCAACAATCTTTGATAATTAAGATCAACAAACAATATAAATATTACAATGTTGTCTCAAATTAAATTCGAATAATATGAAACAAATAATGTAAATAAAACAGTGTTTATTAAAGTTTCTAATTTTATTGATTTTAATGTATAATTAATAATTTATTTTCTTGATATCTTAAAATTTAGTATGAATATTTGAACGCTTCTTCAGACAACATCTGGGATTGATAGACAAGAGTTGTATAAGTTCATGACATTGACCATGATCACAATACTTTTATTGATAGCGTCAATAATCGTCTCGTTGTGATTTTCAACGGTTATCTATATTCATCTTTGCTGAATTCAAAATGTTTATTTTTATTAAAAAATATGAATATATTTGCAACGTGTAGCTATATATCTTTTCTTAAAAATAACTTTGTATTTTTTTTATACATAAATAACTTCTCTTTTATTAAAATATTTTGTAAAAAATATTTAATAAAATATTCATTTTTCGATTATCTTATCTTAATACTTTTATGTACAAAATAATGAGAGGAGTCAATTGGTGTAAAGAAAAAACATAGTTGTTTCGAAGAAAAAATATGTAATTTGCAATTAACAATTACATATTTTTTATTAAAAATAACTATGTATTTTTCTTTACACCAATTGATTCCTCTTATTATTTTGTACATAAAAGTATTAAGGTAAGATAATCGAAAAATGAATATTTTATTAAATATTTTATTGTTTATGTAAAATTAAGAAATGATTTCAAGCCTCATAACTCGGAAAGTACTTAATGAAAACTAACTTAATTATAGTGTTTTGAAAAGCTCTTGAGATGAGCTACAAGAATATGCAAAAGTATATAGGGTGTCCCATTTAAAAAGTTGGAGGTGACTTTCACGTAATCTTCAGGTGACTCTTTAAGTTCTTACTGTTCAAGGTCAAACTAATGACACCATCTTATGTCCTCCTCGAAGCCATACAACTTTTGTCTGAAACACTTTCTAGTAAAACTCTTCCTTATCGAGCGTGTCCAGACTTTTTTAACACCCAGTATATATATACAGGGTGTTTCATTTTAATCCGACCAATCGAATATCTCGAAAACCAAGCCCGGGAGAGAAAAATATTTCAGACAAAAGTTGTTTGGTTTCGAGGGGGCCATAAGATGGTGACAATGATTTGACCTTGAACAGTCATTTGAAGGTCACATAAAGGTCACCTTAAATTTCTTAAATGGAATACCCTATATATTTTTGCACATTCTTGTAGCTGACATCGAGAGCTTTCCAAAACACTATAATTAAGTACCTTTTCGTTAAGTACTTTTTGAGTTATGAGGCTTGAAATAATTTCTTAATTCTACATAAACCGTAAAATATCTAGTAAAATATTCATTTTTCGATTATCTTACCTTAATACTTTTACGTACAAAATAATGAGAGGAATCAATTGGTGTAAAGAAAACACATAGTTGTTTTGAAGAAAAAATATGTAATTTGCAATTAACAATTCCATATTTTTTCTTAAAAACAACTATGTGTTTTTTTTACACCAATTGATTCCTCTCATTATTTTGTACATAAAAGTATTAAGGTAAGATAATCGAAAAGTGAATATTTTACAAGATATTTTACGGTTTATGTAAAATTAAGAAATTATTTCAACCCTCATAACTCGAAAAGTACTTAACGAAAAGGTACTTAATGATAGTGTTTTGGAAAGCTCTCGAGATAAGCAACAAGAGTGTGCAAAAATATATAGGGTGTTCCATTTAAAAAAATTGAAGTGACCTTCACGTGACCTTCAAATGACTCTTCAAGGTCAAACCAATGATACCATCTTATGGCCCCCTCGAAACCAAACAACTTTTGTCTGAAATATTTTTCTCTCCCGGGCTTGGTTTTCGAGATATTCGACTGGTCGGATTAAAATGAAACACCCTGTATATATATATATATATGTATGAATGTATATTTTTTTCCTTTTTGTTTATGTATTTAACGTCTTATCAAAATGCCGAATATGCAGTATACATTTTTCATTGTAATTCGTAGTAACAAAAAAAAAAATGTATTATGGAAAGAAATGCTATCCTTACGAAAGCCATTTAGTTCTTTTTAGTACAAATATTTAATGCATTTCAAATATTTAGTACATACATTTTCAAATCTACTATTTGAAATTTAAGTGGCTCTTTATTTTTCTTCGTATAAATGAAAAACATTAACGTAAAGAAACGTAAACAAAAAGAAACAATAAGAAAAACATTTCAAAAAATTTTGAATAAAAACATAATTATAAAATAGAAATGTCGAGGAATTTTTTTCATAAAATTTGATTAGACAGCTTGTATTATTAAAATTAATTTTGTAGGATAATATTCAGACAAATGATGATTTTAGCATAAATCTGAATGTTTTTAATTATTACTCGTACAATTTCTACACAATTATTTCCAGAAAAAATTCTACATATAATCTAAAAAATAAAATATATTAAATAAATAATATATTAAAAATATTTAATATATTATTAAATAAATATATTATTAAATATATTAAAAATAAATTACAATTTAAAAATGTATATAATTATATATAAATAAAATATATATATATTTTTTGTATTAATATAAACTATGTATTAATATATACTATGTATTAATAACTCTCTATTAATATATACTATGAATAGGAAAAATGATAAGAAGAATAGTTAAAGGATAATTAGAAGAATAATTTTCGTATTGCTTTTTTAGAAAGAAATTTGAAAAATTAAAAAATTGCCTATATTTATATATATAATTATATATAAATTTATGTATAATTATTTATAGATAACTTTTATAGATTCCATTTTCTAAAAAAATAATGCAAATATTATTTTTTAAATTATATTTTTATTATTTTTCTTGTACAAGATATTTCAGAAAAAATGGCCCAAATTTTAAGAGTATCTATAAATCATAAGAATGAAGAAAAGACATGAATGTTGAACCCTGGAACTCTGGAAACGCTTTTTTTCAAAATTATAAACATTTTTTAGTTGCAACAAATAACATGCCTCATATCGACATCTTATGAATTGTACTTTTATTCACTAATTACATAGCCTATACGTTCTCTCGATTTAAACTTGTTGGATTTTTAAGAACATCTTACAACTTTTGTTTACGATACTCCTGTTATTGTTGAAGTACTTTGAAATCATATTATCGTTTTGTGTGACAAAGTACGAAATATTCCGGAAATTTTTGAATGCCTTTAACAATTCATGAGACATTGATATGAGATATGAATTTTAATGCGGAAGAAAGTCGCTAACAATTTCTCTAATAAAATGTTCTTATAATGTTTATTGTAAATAAAAAAGTGTTTATAATTTAGTAACAAAGCGTTTCCATACTCATGTTTATATGAGTTTTTTTTATTCTTGATGAGTAATATATGCTCTTAAAGTTCCCATTTATTTCTGAAACACTTCGAAACTATGTATACAGATTATACAAAACAAAGAAATATTTATGTGGACATAATATATATGGATTATTTTTCGGGATGTAATATTTTATTTTATATACAAATTTGTCTAATGTGAAATTTCGCGCGTAGAACACTTTAGATATTGAAGAACAATATCCTTATTTAAGTCAGATTTATAAGAGAAAATTTTGTACAAAATTTTGTAATTATTTATTAAAAATCTTGAGCTTTTTCTAATATAGATATAAAAAAACCTAAATCAATTAATGCATTATTTTAATATATTTGTATAATGTGAACATACTTTATACATATATTAGACATGTATATAAATTTACATATACATGTATATATGTATATATGTTTATATAGGGTGTTTCATTTGAAGTGATGCAGCTGAATATCTGTTAAAGTAAAAAAGATGGAAAAAATGTTTCAGACAAAAGTTGTTTGACTCGAAGGGGGACATAAGATGATGCCATTGGTTTGACCTTGGATAATTGTTTGAAAAGGACACCTTTAATTTTTTAAACGGAATCCTCTATTTTTTATTACTTATTCTTATAGTTTATCTCGAGAACTTTCCAAAATACTAAACAAAATATTTCTTCATTGAGTACTTGTTAAGTTATAAGGCTTGAAATAATTTCTTAATTTTACATAAACCGTAAAATATCTTGTAAAATATTCATTTTTCGATTATCTTACCTTAATACTTTTACGTACAAAATAATGAGAGGAATCAATTGGTGTAAAGAAAACACATAGTTGTTTTGAAGAAAAAATATGTAATTTGCAATTAACAATTCCATATTTTTTCTTAAAAACAACTATGTGTTTTTTTTACACCAATTGATTCCTCTCATTATTTGTCATTGTACATAAAAGTATTAAGGTAAGATAATCGAAAAGTGAATATTTTACAAGATATTTTACGGTTTATGTAAAATTAAGAAATTATTTCAACCCTCATAACTCAAAAAGTACTTAACGAAAAGGTACTTAATGATAGTGTTTTGGAAAGCTCTCGAGATAAGCTACAAGAGTGTGCAAAAATATATAGGGTGTTCCATTTAAAAAAATTGAAGTGACCTTCACGTGACCTTCAAATGACTCTTCAAGGTCAAACCAATGATATCATCTTATGGCCCCCTCGAAACCAAACAACTTTTGTCTGAAATATTTTTCTCTCCCGGGCTTGGTTTTCGAGATATTCGACTGGTCGGATTAAAATGAAACACCTTGTATATATATATATATATATATATATATATATATATATATATACAGGGTGAATTTTAATGGTTGTGTCAATCTTTTTATCATGCGGGAGATTACCGATTGCAATTTTAACAAATTGATCGATACATAGATGTCAGTTAATTGGATCGACCGTATCGAAGGCCGAAATATAATGTGTACAATTAAAGCAAGTTAAAAGCTGAAATTATATAGTATGGATTTATTATTATTGTTAAAGCTACGCACTTATTATTATTATTATTATTATTATTATTATTATTAAATATATATATTATTATATTTATTATTATTATTATTATTATTATTATTATTAAAGCTACGTATACATATATAATATATTAAAGCAGTAAGAATACATATTTAAAAATTCAGTTCAAATTTAACACTTTAACGTTTTATGTAAAACTTTATTTCAAATTCCGCATTTATTTTTATGATAAAAATTTTTAATATTGTTATACGCTAAAGGTATGTAGTATTTCTGCCTTCTTGAAATAAAATCACGCAATTGTTCCACAAGAAATACATTCTTATGAAACAATTGCGTAATTTTATTTTAAGAAGGAAGAAAATTTTTTGCTCCATATTTTTAGCATATAAAACAATAAAAATTTATCATAAAAATAAATGCGGAATTTGAAATAAAGTTTTACATAAAACGTTAAAGTGTTAAATTTGAATTGAATTTTTAAATATGTATTTCTTCCGCTTTAATATATCGAATATGTATAATAATAAATCCCTAATTTGATTACAGTAGAATAATAATAATAATAATAATAATAATAATAATAAATGCGTAGCTTTAATAATAATAATAAATCCACACTACATAATTTCAACTTTTAACTTGCTTTAATTGTACACATTATATTTCGGCCTTCGATACAGTCGATTCAATTAACTGACATCTATGTATCAATCAATTTATTAAAATTGCGATCGGTAATCTCCCGTATGATAAAAAGATTGACACAACCATTAAAATTCACCCTGTATATATATATATATATATATATATATATATATATATATATATATATATATATATGTATACTCCCCTCGTTTGAGATTTGCAAAAGAAAATATCGAAATGTTTTATCAATCAATAAATCAAAGCAAAGAAATCTTTGTTCTTTCCAATCTGGTTAGTCAATTAATTCAAAATTTTCGTAATAAATTTCGTAGTAAGTTTCAAACAGAATCGTATCTAGAGTATCATGTAATTGATTTTTATGCACATTATTATTACTATGATTTTGAAAATTTTTAACTGATAAAATGCATTTGAACATACTTATAGAGATAAACATTGTTTACTTTTGAAATGTATTTCACTATATGTGAATATTTGCCGCATTTATTTTCAATACTCTGTAATATTAAATATTATAAAAAATAAATTGATATAGATATTTCTGAAATAATATAATATATAATTATATTATTATTCTAAAGCGATGCATATAAGTGTGTAATTATTATTACTCTCTCTCTCTCTCTCCCTCTCTCTCTTTCTCCCTCTCTCTCTCTCTCTCTCTCTCTCTCTCTCTCTCTCTCGCATGCATGTTCGTTCACTCTTTCTTTCAATTTAAACGATACGAATTAAAACAAAGAGATCTTCATTAATTATAATTACTGGTAATACTAAAAAAAATAATGAATGTAATTTATGATGAGTTTTATATGATAAATATACCAGTAAAATTTTTACACAATCCCTCTTATATTCTTGTGTCTCTATTATATTTTAATATCTAGAAACCGTATAATTATATTATCAAATAAATATCAGATTTTTTAAAATCAGTTCATCATATAACATCTAAAACTTGTGAACAAAATATAAAATTAATAGAAATTAGAAATATTTATTGATGATATGCAATATATTTAGCATTTATAATAATTATATTTAAAATATAATACAGACCACAGTGAAACGCAGAGCTATAATATCGCATCATCACTTTTCTATTGTGTGCAGGCATCACGTCTTACTCGTATTACACGCGTCGTTGATCCGCGCGTGATTCGATTCACAACTCGCGTGTGTGAAAGTGAAACCTGACGCGGAAAGAGGTTAATGATAGGCATAAATTATCGGCAGTGGGCGATGACGAGTAAATTGATTGACGTGTGCCACGCTGAGTTTATAATCTCGCTAATCCTTTATAATTTGAGCAATTAAATGCGTAAATTATTATATTACAAAAATAATCATGTTACAAAAATACATCAAGAGTATTTTTGCATAGTCATAAAGATATACGTCACAAAGGTTAATGATTAAACATGGCTTGACGGCGCATAAATTATCGAATTACCTTGATGAGATAGCTTTCACCAATCCATACAACATTGGTAATGTTGCTGCAATGTTCTGTGATGCATGGGAAGAATTTAGAATACAGTATTTTTTAAATAATAAATTATTATTAAAACATTTTTCTCAATTCTTTCATGTAAATACTCTTTCTTTAGAAGAAAATAAAGGATGTTTATTAAAAATAAATCTCGAAATAAGATTTATTTAATCATTTGATATTGCACCAAAAAAATTGGTGCGTTGTACTATATTGATACAGTTTCAAAAAGAAATTAATCTTTTTTAAAATTTCCACTCTATTATTCGCGCATTTAATTCTTATTAACCTTAGGTAATAAATTATGTTTTACTCAGAGTCACATTTTCTTCCACGTAAATATACGATATGTAATATTATTATGAATCATACTGTGTCATTGAAAATATCCTTTGATACATGATTTCATTTTCTAGAGTCATGAACGGTTATGATAATCTTTTCGATGATTCAAAATTATATGCGAATATTATTGATTTTCTCCCTCGTAGATCATTAGATATATGTATGTATATATTGAAGCGGTACGACTCTATTTATGAATCATGGTTCGTAAATCTCGAACAAACAAAGCAATTTTCTCTTTTATATATTATTTATCCTTATTTTGAAAGCGAATGTTTTCTTCGAAAAATATTCTGCGCATATTACTCATTAGCTTTCGACCTTGGAAGCAATGATGAGAAGAGAACAAAACATAATTGTTTTACAGAAACAAAACAATATTTATTTTGCGCCATTACGAAAAATATTACAAGAAATTTCATAAAAAATTTAATAACATCAAAAAAGTCTGCATTTTTGAAAAAAAAACTCCAGTGACAATTTTTAATTTATTTTACAAAGAAAAAATCGCAGAAAAAAGAAAAATGATTGTTGAAAGTTTTTTTTATATCAAATTTTATATCACATCAAAATGATTAGAACTAGAGAATTACTATGTAAATATAAATGTATTATGCATTGCATAGTGAAGAAAATGAATGAAAAAGTAATGTTAAATAAGATCTCAATCAAAGCATTTGTTTCAAAATTCACGGAAGTGAAATTAGCACGACTCTTAATGAGTCATTGATTTCAAATGTAATGAAACGGTGACGTCAAATCAAACATTCATAAGTTCCAACTGAATGACTCATGTCATTGACGTACTCTTATAATCAATCAACAGCACATCGATAGCGGAGCATTTTTTTTCACAATCGCAGACTATATTCGACGCTATCAATCTCGATTTCCCGAAGAGAGAAAGAGAAAGAGGGAGAAAGAGAGAAAAAAAAGATAGAGAGTCGTTATTGAGCATCGACGGTGCCATGATAAATATCAGCATAAAATACTTTATTCATGTTAGCTAAATTTTCTTGAAGATGCCATATAAAGTAATGTTTTGCAGTTCCTTCGTTAAGATAATCATTTATCACTTTTGAGCAATCAAAAAATCGATATTAATATAGATTGTAGAGCGCGCGAATGCGAACTGAATTATCTTTCAGCAACACATCTAAATATATGATAAAAGATGCATATACAGGATACACGAATAGTATCGGAAATCTTTAAAATATTTCGGAAAATAAACATTTTTCAAATAAATATTAAATGATATAAAATATTAAGTGATGCATTATATCGCAATGTTAATTTGTACGTGTGTTTGTTTTTGTGTATTTTTTTATCTTGGAGCATTTAAAACTCGTCACATAAAAATCATCTTAAAATTTTTTAATTGGAATCTCCATTTTTGATTGTGCATTTTTGTAGCTAATCTCGAGCTTTTCAAAGCACTATGAGCTTTATTAAGTTAAGAGAGTTATAAGCCACAATATATACATATATATACAATACAATATATATATACATACATACAGAGTGTTGCAGAGCGACCGTATCAGGCGTTTATTTTGAAAAATATTCATTTCGATTCACATATTCATTTTCGTGAAAAATATTTTATACAAAAATTGCAGGATTTTAAGTGACGTATTAAATAGTAATATTAGGATGATCTTGAATAGCATTGTTAAGCTCACGTAGATCATCTTAAAATTCTTAACTGGAAATCACAATTTTTTATTACATGTTCTTATAGCTTATTTTCAGAGCTTTCCAAAACATTATAATTTAGCATTTTTTTATTAAATACTTTTCGAGTTATGAGGCTTGAAATAATTTATTAATTTTACACATGAAAGGATCATTGGAAATAATGTAATCGACCAAAACTAGCCAGAATTTTTGTTTATTAATTACGACGTTTCGACCATATGGTTGTGGTCCTTTTCAAGTATATACGGGAATATGAAATTACAAATTAATAAACAAAATTAATTAATAAACAAAAATTCTGGCTAGTTTTGGTCGATTACATTATTTCCAATGATCCTTTGATTAATTGACTAGCGATATTAAATAATTTATGAATTTACACATGAACTATAAAATATCTCATAAAATATTCATTTTTCGGATGATCTTACCTTATACTTTTATGTACAAAGTAAATGAGAGGAATCAATTGATGTAAAAAAACATATAGTTATTCTTAAGAAAAAATGTGTACTTTGCAATTAACAATTGCGTTTTTTTTTTCTTTTTTTTCTTTTTTAAGAACAACTATGTGTTCTCTATATATCTATCTTGCACATCTTAGTACACGAAATTATCAGCCGACAATTCCGCAAATTATTAGCTGTAATACCCGAACGCCTCTAAAAGAGAGTTCACAATATAAAAATATTTTAATATTTCCTTGTAGGAATAAATCTGAATTATATGAGAAAGCAATATTAAAATATAAAAATATTTTAATATTGCTTTCTCATATAATTCAGATTTATTCCTACAAGCCGATCTAGAACAAAAGAAAAGCCGACAGTAATTGCACTGTTCCTCATAATATTTAAAAAATTCGTATCGCGTCTTCCACTTCTGCCATTGGCGGCTTCTATTTTTGATATTAATAATTGGTCGCGAAAAGAAATGTCAAAATAACAAGAACGGTAATGACGAATAGATGAATATATTTCCTATCGTAATCAAGATTCCCTTATTCTGTTAAGTTTTCTCGAATCTAATCTCTCAGGCATCGAGATTTAAGCTCATTTTCTAGTATTTGTCAGATGTCTATATCGTGGCATCAATTAAAAATAAATAAGTTGGACAATTAGCATACCGACGCATATGATCGCACGACTAAATTAACGGTACTGCATGATACAAGTGCGCAATTAGAAAAATGACATGGGAATTTTATTATTTTCCGCCTGTTTCGCTTCTCCTTCTAGACTGTATTTACAATTTTCGCAGTATTTTTTCATAATAAACGCTATAATAATTAATATAATATAGTTTTATATTTAAATTAAAATGTAGAAAATAATATTTATGCGCTCTGTAGAAAATGATATTTATAATCGTGAATTCACATATTTTATTGAGGTTATTTAAGTGAGGCTCTTTTCGCTTTGATGTTTGCGCCTTTTGCTGATGCGAAAACGATGATTGAGTTTCAATGACATGTACAAGGGAATAAACGAACGAAAAGCAGAGTCGCGAGATTGACAAATTGAAATATTGCGAGCACTCGACACTGTCACGTGGCCCAGATTAGTAACTCGAGTGAACTTATTAGCCGCTGACCGAAGTCTTGTAAGAAGATACATCCGTTGTCTGATTCATCAATTCAAATATCTCATTTGCCCATAAAAAATGATCACTTTGATATCCTAGCCGCCATTAAAGCATCACGATCATCTGTTCTTCTAACTTATTTAAATTTCCTCTGTATACATATGTATATTCCTTAAAAATAAATTAAAAATATCACTTTGCAGAGAGAATAATACATATTTATACACACATTGTTGAATATTATAATTAAAATTATATTATTATATTTTGAAGAGACATTTGTAATTTAAACCTAACGCCAAAAAAATTATTGTAATTATTTTTGTAAAATTTTTAGAAAATATTAGAATGACATTTTCTTGTGTATAAAATAAATTCGCAGCTTTCGCAAAATGTTGTAAAACAAAAATATTTAAATATTTAAATAGCTTATTCAATCATATATATACTTATTAGTGTATATATGTTAAAATATATGTTTTATTTTAAAAAATCACAATAGTAATAGATAAACTTATTATTTTGCGAGTCCATTTATATTAAAAGTCTTGTATCTAAATGACACTCCTGCAAAGTCAAAAGTTGATTCTTAGAAAAATTCCAGAATGTGCAATTAAAAATGCTTCGTTTCATCGCGCCTTGTTGTTAATCTTAATCGCAGAACCTCGTCATGTGCCGTGAAAGAATTAATTATAACTACATGGCGTAATTAAGGAGCTAAGCGTGGGAACGGAACCGACAAAGGATGCATGTACGCACTACGGTATGAAAACACGTACATACCCGGGTGTTCTTATGTGAGAATTAGTTTCGAAACATGCATTGTCTGGAGCTGAGAAAGGAATCCCGGCCACGTTTTTTGACATTTTCGTTTTTCTTTTTCAGAAGTGATCCTCTAATTACAACAGATATTTTTATTCTTCCGCTGTGCATACTTTGAAACACGAATATCATTAAATACCAAATATTTTGTACCAGATATATATTAACAGAATTATATCTTACCGATCACTTTGATTTTTACAATTTTATAGTGTTAAAGTAAAAAAATAGAGACCTGAATATATCGCGTGCACTTTGAATCACGTTGCAAACTCTTCTGAAATATAAATTATTTATCAAATTTTTTTCTAAGATTATTTACAAATTAAATAATATATATAATTATTCTTTTAATAGTAACAGATTAATTTATTACAAATTGCGTGCTAATATTATGTCTATATTAAGTATAATATTTAGTCAAGAGAACAAATCACATCAAAAGATATATTTTCTATAGCCTTGCCGGATATGCACATAACTTCTGATTAAGACAAGACAAGTTAAATGTTGAAACTTTAAAATAATATTTGTATATATATATATATATATATATATATATATATATATATATATATTCGTTTTATTGAAGAACTTTGTGAACTCAATCTGCTCGCAGCACACGAAGGTAAATAGACGGCAGACATCCCCAGCTGGTATCACAGAGGCGGAATTCATAGATTAATTTTCTCTGGCTGGACAAAAAGAGGTTCGAGTGATAAGTTGCTTGCCATAACGATCGCATTCATAGTACAGCGTTCTTCTGTTAACCAAATCTATAGCGAAATCCCTCACGCGGATCACATTTCTCTGATGTAGAGCTAGCTCGAACAAGGAAAACATTATGTATGATATTTTTATACAGGGTGTCCCAAAAGTCCCGGAACGGTCGAATATTTCATAAACTATGCACTTCAGAAAGAAATGTTTCAGACAAAAGTTGTATGGCTTGAAGGGGGCCATAAGATGGTGTCATTGGTTTGACCTTGAAAAGTCATTTGAAGGTCACGTGAAGGTCACCTTCAATTTCTTAAATGAAACCCCCTATTTTTTGTTACTTATTCTTGTAGCTTATCTCGAGAGCTTTCCAAAACACTATAATAAAGTATTTCTTCATCGAGTACTTTTCGAGTTATGAGGCTTGAAATAATTTCTTAATTTTACATAAACCATAAAATATCTAGTAAAATATTCATTTTTCGATTATCTTACCTTAATACTTTTATGTACAAAATAATGAGAGGAATCAATTGATGTAAAGAAAAAACATAGTTGTTTTTAAGAAAAAATATGTAATTGTTAATTGCAAATTACATATTTTTTCTTCGAAACATCTATGTTTTTTCTTTACACCAATTGATTCCTCTCATTATTTTGTACATAAAAGTATCAAGGTAAGATAATCGAAAAATAAATATTTTACTAGATATTTTGTTTTATGTAAAAATAAGAAATTATTTCAAGCCTCATAACTCGAAAAGTACTCAATGAAGAAATACTTTATTATAGAGTTTTCGAAAGCTCGCGAGATATGCTACAAGAATAAGTAACAAAAAATAGGGAGTTCCGTTTAAGAAATTGAAGGTGACTTTCACGTGACCTTCAAACGAATTTTCAAGATCAAACCAATGACACCATCTTATGGCCCCCTTCAAGCCATACAATTTTTGTTGGAAACATTTTTTTCTAACTCTAAGTAATATCGAGATATTTGACTGACAAAAATAAAATGGGACACCCTGTATATACAGGGTCCCATTTTAATGTCCCACCCCAAATAACTTTCTTATTTTTAATTTTAGAAAAAGATGTTTCAGACAAAAGTTGTATGGTTTCAAGGGGGACATAAGGTGGTGTAATTAGTTTGACCTTGAATAGTTGCTTCAAGGTCACGTAAAGGTCACCTTCAATTTTTTAAATGAAACCCCTTACTTTCTATTGCATATTCTTGTAGCTTATCTCGAGAGCTTTCCAAAACACTATAATTAAGTACCTTTTCGTTAAGTACTTTTTGAGTTTGAGGCTTGAAATAATTTCTTAATTTTACATAAACCGTAAAATATCTTGTAAAATATTCATTTTTCGATTATCTTACCTTAATACTTTTATGTACAAAATAATGAGAGGAATCAATTGGTGTAAAGAAAACACATAGTTGTTTTTAAGAAAAAATATGTAATTTGCAATTAACAATTACATATTTTTTCTTTGAAACAACTATATGTTTTCTTTACACCAATTGATTCCTCTCATTATTTTGTACATAAAAGTATTAAGGTAAGATAATCGAAAAATGAATATTTTACAAGATATTTTATGGTTTATGTAAAATTAAGAAATGATTTCAAGCCTCATAACTCGGAAAGTACTTAATGAAAACTAACTTAATTATAGTGTTTTGGAAAGCTCTCGAAATAAGCTACAAGAATATGCAATAGAAAGTAAGGGGTTTCGTTTAAAAAATTGAAGGTGACCTTTACGTGACCTTGAAGCAACTATTCAAGGTCAAACTAATGACACCACCTTATGTCCCCCTTGAAACCATACAACTTTTGTCTGAAACATCTTTTTCTAAAATTAAAAATAAGAAAGTTATTTGGGATGGGACATTAAAATGGGACACCCTGTATATGTATGTGTGTGTGTGCGTGTGTGTGTATTGATAGAAAATGTAGCTGATTATATGCGCGGAATATATTAAACGCAAAGAGAAAAGATTCAATAAATGTTAAATAACAAGTATCAGCAAAAAAATTACTCTTTGATATAGTTCCTATTATTTTCATTTTATAAAAATTGATTCTACACGATAATAAATTTCTGATTATAAATATTCTAATTAAAAAGTTCTAATTATTAATAATTATAATGTAATAGGAATTAATAATAATTAAATATAAAGTATTATAATATAATATAATATTATAATAAAATATATTATAATAAAATTTATGATAACAATTGTAGTATATATTTCACTTTATTTAATATTTTAAATGATATAAATACATCGTATGATGATAATAATTCAATTCACTATAGCGCTTATTTCTTGCATATTTAATCTCAAGTTAGTTAAAAACATTACTATTAAATATATCAAGAATGATTCATCACAACTTATCATACATTATTGCGCCATTAACCGCTATTAATCTGACCGCTATCAAGAAACAAGGCTAGAATTCTATGTCAGTAATGCACTTTTATAATTTTATTTCATTTTTTTAACAATTAAATAACATCGAATAAAAACTTATTCATAAATAATGTTTAGTTGAACTGCATAGAATCGATCGTCTTCAAAATAATTAGTTATACATCATTAGAGTGTCTATTCAAATCTTGTAAAAAAATTCCTAATTGTAAGATTTCCCTACTTTTCCAGATAAATTTAAGATTCCAGATAAAATTAGAAAATGTTTTAAAATAAAAATTTAAACAAGTTTTCTTATTGTGTTGTCATTTTTAATATTCTTTTTTATTCATACAAAGGAAAAATAAATTTTAAATGCTACATTTCTGCTAATGTACTGAAAACAATTAAATGTAAGATAAATATTTTTGCATAACATATTTCATCTTTTAACATTACATAAAAATGAAGAATGTATATTGCATATTCAGTATTTTAGTAAAATATTGAATACATAAACAGAAAGAGATATACAGGGTGTCATGAAAGTGATCATAATTTTAAAAAATTAAGGTAGATTGGCTCAAAGTTAGAAGAAAAGTCTTGTACAGTTATGCAATATTCGCAATAATTAACGAGAAATAAATTAAAGAAAATCGGCCAATGCGCGTGGCTAGAAGTGCGTGGCGGTGAAGGCGGTCTCACTGTAACATAATAGCGGTGCGCGGCGAAACGGTGATTGGGGAGGGGAGGAGCGATGAGTGCATTGGCCGATTTTCTTTAATTTATTTCTCGTTAATTATTGCGAATATTGCATAACTGTACAAGACTTTTCTTCTAACTTTGAGCCAATCTACCTTAATTTTTTAAAATTATGATCACTTTCATGACACCCTGTATATTTTAAACATATACATATAAGTCACAACTTGGTTAATCAATGAATTGTCGACTTGCAATGTAAGAATAAAATTAATAAAAACGATTTTTGAAAAAATTTCCTGTCTCAATAAAATTCAATAAAAATTCCCCGATTAAAAAGGAATTCCCAGAGAAAGAGAATTCCAATTTTTTAGGGAGACACCTCCAATCATTGAGAATTATTTATTAATAAAATCTCGTAAAATATATGTAATATGTGCATTAGACCTTATGTCCTTTTAGGGACAGTTGCGCAATGATCTTACTTTTAAATAGTCAATTGTGCGACCCATTTATTATACCAGCGGCGTAGAATTGCATAACAATAATTGTAGCATGCCGCTAGGTTGTAGCAACGTAATTGAGCAACAATTGAAATAGTGAGCTTATTATTAGCCTTCTAATGATAAGAGCAGTCCTTGCGGCAATTGCGTCTGTTTGTACAAATTGGCTCGCTTTGCAAAAGTTCGAGGAATATCTTAAAACGCACAGGTATATAAATATTGCGAGATAATATGTATTATTTTTACTGTGGTAAACGAATTATTTCTTATCTCATTTCCCGTTGTCGAAATAAATATATAATGCAATAACATCTTGACATTGATGCACCAATGCAAATACTTGCTTCACGAGAATTTCGAACTAATGTCCATAGATAATGACTAGAAAAAAAGGAGAAAAGAAGGACATATAACAATAATTTTTAATAACATCTAATATTTTTCTAAGACAAATCAACATCATTAATACCATTAATAATGTATTCCATTTAATACCATTAATAATATATTCCTTCTAAAATTAAATAATTTTAATAAAATTTAATAAATTATAAAAATGCATTATATGAAGATATTTAATTCTCGTTTTTCGGCATATTTTTTCAAATCTTTTTGTTTTAATCAACAATAAAATAAAACAAAAAAATATTGTATTTTTCACGTGGATATTAATAGATTCCGCATTAATTTCATGCTCCTGAAGCTGTGAAATATTTTTCAACCGACTACATGATTTTGTGATATCTCAAGAATCTCCGGCGCATGAAATGCATCTGTTAACAACACACATCTGCATTTCTTTACTATTATTATATAATCAGCAAGCAAGCGTTTATTTTTAATTATTGTTTCAATCTTCTTATTATTAGCGAAGGAGGAAAACTTAGAAATTGAAAATCTTGAAATCGATGGACAGAAAAAGTCCAAATTGAATAATAAGCAAATTTTGCACACTTGGTAAAAGTCTTAAACATAATCTTAATCAATAAAATAATAAAATTGTATTGTTGCATATTTCTGTTTTGATATTAACGTCAATATTTTTGTTTTCGTTATAATCACGTATATGTCGAGTGAACTATACGAGTAAACACTACTTATTCACAGTGGTTGGTCTCCCACTAGTTTTTACGAAAGACCAACGCGGTTACTGGATAAGAAAAGAACGGCACGTGCCAACGCGATGACACGACGCGCTTCGGGTGGCCGCTTGTATATGTGCTCCTATTTATTCTGGAGTAATCTTTTCGCGTGTACGCACAATCCGTTATAGTTCTCGCGTGAGTAATAATACATGCGAAAATCACGTTTACTACCCATGTATATCTCATATATAAATGTATATACAGAGAGAGAATGATTTATTTTAAATAACACAGGGATTTCTCGAAAACCAAGTCTTCCAGCGGTAAATACTTGCTCCAAAAGTTTTATGATTTCAAAGGGATATAAGATGATATCCCTCTTGAATTATTTTAATCTTAGATGAAGGTCATGAGATTATTTCAAGGTCATCTTTATTTTTTTTAAAAATAAATCACTATAATTTATTTATATAAAACGATTTCTCACAATACTCGGCGTAAAAAGTTAAGTTAAGAGGAATGCAGCTAAAAATTGAATATATATATATATATATATATATATATATGTATATATATAAAATTCTATAATATTATCAATTTTCTTCTAATTATTTTATAATTCGAATCATCCGATAATCCGAATTAAAAATTTTAATTGGATTTCAAAACTGCTATTTCTAATATCTTCTAAATGAGTATATACATATACATACACACACACACACACACACACACACACACACAAATACCCATATAAAAAAATATATATCCTTTCAATTTAGATTTGTATTTAGATAAGATAAATGAACATAAGAAATACAAAAAAATAAATAAACTAATTTAATTTCAGTGGTTATAATTCGAATTTAATTATAATCTTAATGCTTTGATATTTTTACGTCAACTTGATAACACGACAAGAAAAAAGTTATCATGCTGACACGATGAATAGCCTTCGCTAGCAAATAAAGTGCGAAATTCCAGAAGCGAATATTAGGTAGGAAATATGAGCGAAATGCGAGTTCCAACCGCTCGAGTTCGTGCACACACTTCAGCTTACACACAATTCAAGATATACTTTATTGCATTGTTCCATTTTCAATAACCTGCAAAAAATGGTATTGAAAGAAAAACATATTGCAATGCTAATGCAATCTATAAAGTGTTTTTATTTCAAATGGGAAATGGTTTTTATTTATGGCAAATCATTAAAAGGCAATCTTAATGAAAATTTAATTAAAAACTTTTGAATGTGGCAAAAATGTAATTAAAAATTATGAAAAAATTGTGAAGATACATTAGAGACTATAAAAGAAAAAAAATAAAACTTCAAAAGTTATTAAATAAATAGAGTTTTAATAAATTGGCAGTTATTAATATTAAATATCTATATTATCATTAACTGTATCATATATTCTTTCATTATATAATGTTAAGATAAACTTTTTAAAATTCATTTATTAAGAAATTCAATGTTTAAATGTTAAGAAATTATCTATTTTTTCTTATCTATTTTTTTATTAATTAAGCACCACAGACATACTCATTTACTTATAATTATTTACAAAAAATAGTTTTTTAATGTGTATATTTTAATCCCTCGATCTTCTGATATTTGAATACGCATTTCACATAATCATGCTTACGGCGACGTAAAAAGTATACGCTCGACTAAAAGGATCAAGAATGATTGCAAAAGGGTGATGGGTAATCCACCAGAAAAACACTGAATACACGTCCCTTTTTCACACTTTTGCCTTTACAGCCAGCTGAGTTTCAAGAAAAAAAAACGAAATCTCGAAGAAGGATTATACTACTCTAAAATTACACTCACAATGTATGTGAAATTTTTTAATCATGAACTTTTTAATCATTATTACTTATTAATTTTTTTATTCTTTATTATTAGTATTATTTATTTTATCATTTTTATAAAATAAAATTTTATAGTTCATAATTTTTTATTTTATTATTTATTTATTTACTTATTTTAATATTACAACAAATATTGGTTCCCATATCTTTGACGCCATAATGTAAAAATAAATTCCAATAGTATTTTTAGCGGAGAATATGGGAAAAATAATTAAAAAATTCTACGATCAATAGATATTATTAATATACAATATTAATTCTGATATAATAAATATGTAATTTCCTGACACTGTATATAGACTATATACGTTTTCGTTTGACATTGTTTACCTTTCTTATATTGAAATCAGATGGAACAATGATTAACTTCTATGTTATTGATATTTTTTACGATTTTGAAAATTATTATATTTTTTACGATTTAAAGAAAGATGTTGTTCAGGCATATACTTTTCAAGGCGAACCAAATGTTAGTTATAAATCAGAATAGGTTTGGGTTATAGGTTATATCTTCCGGAAGTGGAGCTCCTCTTTAGGGGGGGGGGGGGGGGGGCGGAACCCACTATATCCGTATATATGTATTTTGCAAGACGAAACGACGTTCACTCTCAACAAGGATCCAGATTAGATATAGAATGAATTTTGTTTTTTAATGATATTTATTGCTTAGTAATGATATTTATTGGTCGTAGAATTTTTTAAATATTTTTCCAATATTCTCCGTTAAAAATATTATCAAAATTTACTACTATCGAAGTCATGGGAATCGTGCCCAAATATTTTAATATTTCTTAAAAAATTACATTTTTCACATTGATAAATATTTATAAGAAAGACAATGTTTATATAAGAAAGAAAATAATAATTAATCGGAAAAAAGTTGCACTAAAAAAAGAGAACAAAAAATATTGAAACTATATTTAAGATAAAAAATCCTGTATGAGAAATAAATAACAATAATACCAAGCATAAGTAAAAATTGATATTAAATAATTAAAAATGTGACGAATATGTATGTATATACATACATATATATATATATATATATATATATATATATATATATAGATAGATAGATAGATAGATAGATAGATAGATAGATAGATAGATAGATAGATAGATAGATGATCATATACAAAGGTATAAAAATAATAGTTACGAATCATTTATTCCTTTTCAAGAAATATTTTTTATACGCAAAAAGGAAAACTGATTTGTGTCCTCCGCAAGCAGGATATTGTATTGTATTTTATCGACTTTAAAGTGTGATGATTCATCATTCGCGCATCACGACACGGGGGTGATACGCTCTTGGAATGGCTCTTATACATCGTTCGCATACAATTTTACCATGCAGGATGTAGGAAAGGGTTGTGCCTCTTGCCTCACACCGGTAATGCGATCAATAAGATAATTGAAGACTTTCTCGACAGTATGATCGTGGCGGAAAAGAACAATTCCGCTATCTCGCTCATAGCAAGGTCATTATTTTCAAGGCAGCCTTTATTTTTCTTCTCGTAATTTTATTGTACATATCGGTATAAATACAGTAAAAAAATATCTTTGTGTCTTAACATTATCGGAGGGGGAGAGGGGGAATACAGACCTAAATTAAAGTCTATTAAAAAAAATAAAATCAATTCGATTAATAAAAATAAAGAATAGTTTCGTTTATTTGCGATTTTAGAGCTCGATTCAAAGATTGAAAATTATAACTGCGAGAATGATAATTTGTTATTCGATGACAATGAATTTAATTACATATTGTATAATATGCCGATATTCCAATACACTGATTAAATGTTTTCGTGCATACAGCAAACTCGTTATTTGTTATCACGCAAGATTCAATAAAAAGTACTCTACAAAAATTTTATTTTTAAAAAAGTCCTAAAAATTCGCGACAATCTAAAATACGTCAATACTCCGCATAATTGCACAAGCAAGATACTTACACACATTAAAATCTTGTAAAAAAAATTCCCTGAAAATTTCCTGTCATTCCAGATATTTTTATTTAAAATTTCAGATAAAGAGAATATTTTAAAATTTTGAACGGTAAATGTTTACTTTACGTCACACAGCTCGAAAAATTTTTATTTTCACATATGTTGTAGAGGATACATTCCTAAGTAATACACCGTTTGAATTTTGTGGCGCTCTCTCTTCGTTCCTGAGATATGCAATTTTGAAGTTTCATACTTTCATGTCATCTTTTCGTTATATCCTATTTATGTGTTTACATTTTTTCTTTACATTTGCTCAACACGGTTTCATATTATATTTTAGTTGTATGTTTATATTTTTTTGTTTACGTTTGCTATCTCTAATTAATATTCTAATAAATACGTTTGCTATCTCTAATATAAATATTCTAATAAAAAAAAGGTAAACAATTTAAATTTATATAGAATTTAATACAATTTAATACAATTAAAAAATATCACAAATGTATGTGTACACACACACACACGCGCGCGCGGGGGTGCAAGGAGGGCCTTCGGCCGAAAGCCCCCCCTCCCGCAACCACCCCGCCGGTAGTCAAGGTGGACCTCGCTTTACAACTTACAGCATATATCCATTGTGATTGAACTCTTCGCAATGCGTTCCCTACCGGCGGGGTGGTTGCGGGAGGGGGGGCCGAAGGCCCCCCTTGCACCCCCTGCGCGCGCGCGCGCGCGCGTGTGTGTGTGTGTGCCTATATTTCTTCTTAAACATACATGATGTGGTAAAATTATGTTGTATTCTTGAAACTTTTTTTGTTAATAACTATTTAATAAATAACAATAAGCGGCTAAAACCTTCTGAAAGTTATTCAGAAAGATGACCTCGGGAAATGTAAACAGAAAAATATAAACATATTTAGAAAGTAACGAAAAGATGATACAAGTAAGTATAAAATTTCAAAATTGCATATCTCAGGAACGAAGAGAGAGCGCCGCAAAATTCACGGTGTATTACTTAGGAATGTATCCTCTACAACATATGTGAAAATAAAAATTTTTCGAGCTGTGTGACGTAAAGTAAACATTTACCGGAAAAACATAGCACTTAAGTTTTAAAAACGAATCGCAAATCAAAAAATAAATACATTAAAATTGATTGCTAACTGATTGTTCAAAAATACAGCAAATTGAAAATATTAAATTTTTATAAACGCATAATGAACATGAAAGTAAAATCAAGAAATAAGGAGATAACAATATCAGCTTGGTAAAATTGATTCTTAAATTAATTGCTCTCAAAACATCATTTATGAATTTATTTGTTCATTGTCTAATTTAGATAAATAAACCGAACATGTTGCACACATAATGTTAAAATCAAGAAATAAGGAGATAACAATATCAGCTTAGTAAAATTAATTCTTAAATTAATTGCTCTCAAAACATCATTTATAAATTTATTTGTTCATCGTCTAATTTAGGTAAATAAACCGAATATGTGGTACACATAATGCTAATAACCTAGAAGAATAAATTATAATTATTGTCTACAAGAATAAACTATATTAACGCAAATAATTAATAAAATTACTTTAATCTTAAAATATTTTCCGAATTAACTGTTTGTAAGTTATAAAGTAATCAAACTGCCTTTATCGAATTAATTACTTTATTTCTTATTGTTTCACAATTGTGAAACAATAAATTAAGAATTAAGTGAATACTTTATATTTACTTAATTCTTAATTTATGCTTCTACGCTAACTAGCACTGTTATTTTTTTTAAATACTCTTTTTCTAATTAAACGATGAGCAATAAATTCGATATTCTATATTTTGAGAACAATTATTACTTTTTTATTCGGGAAACATTTTAAATCATAATAAATCATAATAACAAACGTAAATCATAATAACAATTAATTAACACTAATACAGTTTATATACAGGGAGTACCAAAAGTTTAAAAAAGAAATATCTAATTTGCAATTAACAATTACATATTTTTTTTTAAAAACAACTATGTTTCTTCTTTACACCAATTGATTCCTCTCATTATTTTGTTCATAAAAGTATTAAGGTAAGATAAATGAATATTTTACTAGATATTTTATGGTTTATGTAAAATTAAGAAATGATTTCAAGCCTCATAACTCGGAAGGTACTTAATGAAAACTAACTTAATTATAGTGTTTTGGAAAGCTCTCGAGATGAGCTACAAGAATATGTAATAAAAAATAGGAGGTTCCATTTTAAAAAATGCACTTCCGGTCTGAATCTCCTATTTCCGGCCGGAACCAGAAGTTGAAAATATCACCATTCGGTAGAGCGCACCCGATTTGTAAAGAAAATGTTTTTACTTTTTTGAAATAACCACTTCTTTAGTTTTTAAATGGGTGGTACGGGTGGTCTGAAACACCCTGTATATATATATATATATATTTTTTTTTGTATATATTTTTCTAAATTAAATGATGAGTGATAAATTCGTAAATTGTTTATTTTAAGAACACTTAATTTAAGAATCAATTTTATAACATTATTATTATTATCTTTTTATTTGTTGCAACTTTATGATATGTCATGTTGGGCCTGATTTTTCGCAGTGAGATATATTGTTTATACGTACATATAAAAATGTTTAAAACGTTTTATAATCTTTTATTCATCAAAAAGACTACATTATTCATATAGAGAAGTTTAATTAAATCATCATTATTTTTATTTTTTAAAAGTCTCACTAATTATTGTTAAAATTAATTACTGTTAATAATTAATATTAAAATTAGTTTACTGACTTTGAATTGACAATCTTGAGAAATTTAATTTATCTTTAAGTCCTTTCATTTAATATAATATTATAACAAAATTTCCATTATTGTTTATTATAATAAAATTATAATAAATTATAATGAAAAATTATAATAAAATTATAATAAATTATTCATTATAATAAAATTTCTATCAAAAAAATGTTGATAATGGATTAAAATTGTACAAAAAGTTACTTACTAAATGTAGATACATTTATTATTATGTCGTCTAAAAATTTAATAAAACGATCTAATCCTTCATATAGTTTCATTGTAAAAAATCGTTATCAACTAGTAGAGTCAAGTAGCCAAGTAGTCAAGTAGCCTTTCGAAATCGCGAATGGTAAAAAAAAATGCTTTTAGTAACAAGCAGTTATGCGCTCAGAATCGATCAACCGTGAAATGTCTATCACAAAGAATAGAATGCAATTGAGTAGCAACTAGACTAATTATACTTGCAAAAGCCGTAGCAAACATATTTGTGATTTCTCTGATTTATTTTCACACGAAATAAAATAAGAGCGATCACGAAATTTACTGATGATGACACAAAGGACAAATATCATCGAAAAACGAAATTATGATTAGAGAATATTTATACATGGCATTTAAATTGGCTATTTCTTCTACCATCTCCTTTCTCCTAGTTTATTTTGTACAATATAAATTTGGACTTCTAGATTATAAAATAACAATTGTTATCTCTAATTAGTATCACATGTGAGTTATTTTCTAAATTGCAAAATATAATTATTTGCATTTCTTAAACAAAAATTATTGCTAATACTTTTCGAATTATTATTTTAGACACATAATATTGTATGTGTGGAACTATTAATTATTAATTATTGTATAATTTTTTGTTATCTCAGTTTCAACAAGCTTTGTTTTTTCATCAATATCACAATCTATGTTTTAATTGCCAACAGTATTAAAAGAAAATATTATTCAATCAATCAAATATGTATACATAGCTACATCTCAATGCACGATCATATTATCGGTATTTAATAATATTTAATCTATATCGTAAAATTTTGCTCACAATCAACTGTATTATCTGAAGATGTGTAGACGAAAAATGATGCATTGATCAAACTTCTACAAATTGCTGCGTCATATCACATAGAAATGAATTCTAAATATATGACATATTTATTCATGTTTTTCAAAGTTATATAATATAATATTAATAAAACTAAAGTTATATAATATTAATAAAACTAAAAAACTTTTTGTAGAAATAAAAATTTAAAAATACAAAATATAAAATTTAAATTTAAATAATTTGTTTAATAAAAGTTGATTATTATTATAATAATAATTAACTTATATTATTCTTAATATAAGTATTACTTAATTTACATTACTTAAATAATTTAGTTTCAAATTTAAGTAATTAAATTTCAAATTTAAGTTTAAGTTATTTAAATATTGCGTAATTTATTAAAGTATAAGATAATAAAAGTGATTCACATTTTATATTTAAAATAAATGATTTCTGTTTGTTGATTTAAAAATTTAGTTATGTATAAATGTTGAATATGTACGTATACATATGTATATATATATGTATATATATATATACATATGTATATATATATATGTATATATTTATAGTAATCTACTCTCTACATTTTACATGTTTGTTTAGTTGGCTTCTTCATAAAGAAAATTTAACGAATAATTCATATAATGCACTATTTATTTGTTTTTAAAATTTGTGTTTATTTTGTGTTTATTTTGTTTAGCCAAATTTTTTTTTTGGTAATAAGATTAGGCAGCCAGTGAGTTTCTTCACATGTTAAAAATAAATTAATTTGTAAAACAAACATATAAAATTTATGAGTTAATAATACGTTTTTGTATCAAAATATTTTGGATTCTTGTTCATTTCCTAATTACAAGTCTTGTATTGAAAAATAATAACATCTTATAATGTCTTTAAAATTGCAAAATGAGACCTCCTAATTATATACAATTTGTTTTCTTTAAGTACTCTTATATCAAAATATTTTACATTCCCTAAAGGATTTTCCTTTTGAAATGAAAAGTAATATCTTTTTATAACTTTTTTAAAATTGCAAAATTAGGTAACATAATTATACAATTTATCATTGTTTTACAATTCAAGCTCAGTCAACGAGTTCATGAAAGGATATAATTATATAATTTTGTGTCAGACCATGACCAATCGAGTTTGAAATACTTGATCGTTTCCATTGAACGATTTTTACATATTACAATTGGAAAGAATGAAAGGTTTATTTTTTTTTCTGATCGTAAGCTTAACGTAAAAAACATTAGAAAAGAGATTTAACTGAGATGTGAAATACATGATGTGAAATAAATGATGTGAAATGTTGAAATTTCGATGTAAATTTGCGTAATCTTCTTGTTATAATCTTCTATACATGTATCATATATATCATATATATATTATAATTCTATATTAATTACGTATCATAATTTATATATTTTGTACATTTTTATTTTTAATTTTGAACAATTTTTATTATATACTTATATATTTTACTACAATCCATATTTTTTTATATATAAATTGTTTAATATAAAACTATTTAACAGAATTGTATAGGATATATACAGATTATATATTTAAAACAAATATATGTATATTAAAGACAAAAATTTTCAATCGTTCCGATGATTTTATATATCGTCAATATAATTTTTACGATCGGAAAATTCGCAATTCCGCTTATAGCTTGGAATGAATATGTACGATCGGCATGTTGAATCTCGTTAACCCAGTAAACACAAAGTAATAGTAATATAAGATTAATGTTATAATTTTCCACTCAACAACATAACTGCAATGTAACATGCCTTGTACGTAACAGTTACATTGTTGAATGGGAAATTATAACATTAATGTTATATTACTGTTACTTTGTGTTTACTGGAAAATGACCTGGCGCGAGATATAATTCACCTCAAAAGGACGTTGTCGATTGCAACTCTAATTCACAGGTGCGCAGGAGGCACCGGCTGATAAGGGTGGCGACAAAACCGGCGCGGCTTCTACAGGATTACATTCCAAAATTCACCTCTTGGAATAGAGAGTAGCGTTCAATCCACCAATCAGGATGGAAGAAACAAAAATTTCCTTGTCCTGATTGGTCAACGAAACTCTATTCCACTTCAAGGAGAGAATTTTGAGACGCAACCTAGAGGACAGGTAGATTTCCACACTGATAAAACCGGCGATCGATAAGAAACCGCGTGGAGTAGTCAAGACGACGGAAAAGTGAGGTGAGAAAAGTGAGCGAGATCCGCAAATTTCTCACCGAGGACAATACTCACCGCTTGAAATTGCTCCAATAGCTCCTGCCGGTCGTCGATCGCAGTGGCCATGTTTGCCCGAATATATAATCCTTCCGCCTTTCCTTTCTCCGCGACGGCGACCCCGGTCAATGCTTCTCTGTCACTCCTTCACGCCCTCTTTCTCTCTTTCTCTCTCTCTCTCTCTCACTTCCTCTTTGAAACCGTCTGTCCCACTCGGACCGGTGACTCGCGTATATGCTCCGTACACACGGTGACACAATGCGGCGCGCAACGTGCGACGATCACTGTCGATGGTCACGATGGGCGACTTTCTTATTTGATGTCGTTGCGCGAACACGAACACGCGATATTTAGTATTGACTAGAAACGGCTCGGTTGCGGGGCGCGTTTTGGAAAAAACGTTTTCGAGACTCTACGATCAGCCAGTCGAAGCTAAACGCGCAACAGCATCCCACCTACTCGGAGTCGCAGCGAACACTGGAGTAGGAATAAGGAGTACGGAGAGAAGACACACATACACGTACACATACAGTGTCAGCAGCTCGACCATCACCGAGAACTCACGAATCTTCCCGAACCGTCCAGTCAATTTGACTGGATTAGACATATGTCAGGCTTCGAATTTTTACTTTGTATTCAAAAAATACACTAACAATAAATCTCGTTTAACGAATACACTCAAAAATAAAATTAGTTGTATTACTTAAAAAGAATATATATATATATATATATATATATATATATATATATATATATTCTTTTATATATCTTTTATAAATCTTATATATCTTTTATAAATCTCGTTTAACGAATACACTCAAAAATAAAATTAGTTGTATTACTTAAAAAGAATATATATATATATATATATATATATATATATATATATATATATATATATTCTTTTTAAGTAATACAACTAATTTTATTTTTGAGTGTATTCGTTAAACGAGATTTATTGTTAGTGTATTTTTTGAATACAAAGTAAAAATTCGGAGCCCGACATATGTCTAATCCAGTCAAATTGACTGGACGGTTATATATATATATACAGGGTGAGTTTTATTTCGTGTCAATCTTTTTATCATGCGGGAGATTATCGACTGCATAATAAATTGATCGGTACATAAATGTCAACTTTTTTGATCGACCGTATCGAAGGTTCGAATATAATGTGTACAATAATAATAATAATAATAATAAATACGTAGCTTTAATAATAATAATAATAATAATAAATCCATATTGCATAAGTTCAGCTTTTAATTTGCTTTAATTTTACACATTATATTCGAGCCTTTGATACGGTCGGTCCAAATAATTGACATTTATGTACCGATCAATTTATTATGCAGTCGATAATCTCCCGCATGATAAAAAGATTGACACACGAAATAAAACTCATCCTGTATATATATATATATATATATATATATATATATATATATATATAATACAGAGTATGACAAAACACATGTATGACATCAGATATTCTTTTAATAACGAATTCTTTAGCCAATTTAATTTTTCCTCAACGAAAAATTTGAGGTATCAATAATTTTTTAATTATAGCAATATTTTTTTTAATTTAAGCGATTGGAGAAGAATTTTTTACAAACTAAATTTTGTAGAGAAAAAGAGAAAAACAGAATGAGGAAAAGAGGAAAGAAGAAGGAAGGGAAAAAGAGAAGGAGAGAGAGAGAGTTAATAAATTAATAAGATTACGTTTTCCAATTAATTTCAAATGAAGTTTACTTTATAGAATTTAATTTAATGTTTAATTACAAGATATGTGATAGCAAAATTGGAAACTTGCAAAAAAAATGACGTTTCTCAATATTTTCGTTGAGAAAAAGTTGTCTCCAAATTAGTTAAAAAATCTATTATTAAATAAATATCCGGCGATTTTCTGTAAACACTTTGTATGTAAGATTATTTAAGACTTTTGTATACATATACAGGGTGTCTGGAAAGGTAAGGTCAATCGAATAGGAGGTGAAAGGGGAGCATGAGTAGAACACATAATGTAAATAAATTTTTTTCGTATTCGTTATGGTTTAGAAAATACAGCGCTTTATAGGGGTGCATAAAAAGTGTTGAAACCCTTAATATTTCGAAAAGTACCTAAATAAGTACATAAAAACGTATTTCATTATACTGTTTTGGAAAGTCCTCGAGATAAGCTACAATAATATGCAATAAAAACTGAGGATACCCATTAAAAATTTCTAGGTTATCTACGTGACCTTGAGAACGCTATTCAAGGTCATACTAATTTTTTTGTGTAATGCTTCACTTAAAACCCTACAATTTTTGTATAAAACATTTTTCTCGAAAATACGTACTTTTCGAAATATTAAGGGGTTCAACACTTTTTATGCACCCCTATAAAGCGCTGTATTTTCTAAACCATAGCGAATACGAAAAAAATTTATTTACATTATGTGTTCTACTCGTGCTCCTCTTTCACCTCCTATTCGATTGACCTTACTTTTCCAGACACCCTGTATATTATGCGAAATTATTAAATAATTTGCACTGAAAAAACACCTGATAAAGTTTTTAGAAAACATGTCGTATTAAATTTGAAATTTATGTCCCGTGTATTTTCATGTTTTCTCGCTTCTCTTTATTGACATTCTATCTCTTCCATCCGTTACATGAATACGCTTCCACGGACATCGACCTCTTTTAAATAATGTTACCTCGCAGGGAGGATTAAGAGAGATAAACTGAATTCTTTCTGAATTCCCTAAAGATGTCACCTCTTACAATCACTTTTTAAGAGTTGTTTCGAAATTTGACATGAGAGACTTGGGAGGCTTTTTGGCGGGTTTTTTGTGCGGCAGTCTTTCGATCTTTTAAGTGGGTGTTATTAGTCCTTTTCCAATTAAATATACTTACCTAGCCTCTCGGCATTTCTTATAGTGCCTTGAGATATTGGAAATTGTTACGGTGTATACTATAGTACGTAGAAATAGACTGGAAAGACAGTCATAACCTCGCACGCCACATGGCGGGCGAGGCAGGTCATGCTTCAAACACTTCTAATTCATGTTACAAAGATATAATCATCGAAAATGATAGCTTTCCGAATGACGAGACTCTAAACAAATCGCAATTATTATCTAGCTTAAATGAAGAAGCGATAGGGGAACTAGGAAAAATGTCAAAAAAGAAAAAACCGGTTCAAAACAACCAGAAGCCATATAATAAGAATCGTAAAAAGGATTCTCCGACAGGACACACATCTGCATCATCAATTCCATCTTCTTAATAAGTTCGAACAACTCCATCAATGTAAGCCCTAAATCTAACAATAAGGCGATCGAGCCTGTGAAATACATGAGCACGGATGCAGGACCATACAAAGCTATTGTCACTTTTAAGAGCAAGGATCAGGAAGCTTCTTTACCTCGTCCTCCACTAGATGTTGAGGTAACAAGAAACCTAATTAATGGGTGTTAGATTTGAACTCCTGGAGCGAATGAGCAGATTTAAGTGGGTTATCATATGTAACAAAGCAGACGACGCAAATAATGCTTGTAGCAATGACTATGTTCTCAAGTCAAATTATTCAATAACAATTCCGTGGTATTTTGTATCACGAAAAGTAATTATCAAAGGTGTGCCAGCTGACGTTTCTGAGGAAGAAATTTGACAGGAAATATCCAGTAGTAACAAAAGCTATAGTTTCAACCGGAAAGATATATACAGATTAAAAATGAGGAAATATGAGGACGGAAAAGTGACTTATATTAATTCGGCCACGGTCAGGTTAAGCATTAGATCTTCAACCATTCCATCACACGTTATTATGTGAAAAACAAGGATGCCTATGGCGCCATATATTCCCAGTACTAGGCAATGCTATAACTGTGGACAATTATCTCATGCATCTAAATTTTGTCATAACAATGCTATTTGTTTAACATGTGGAGAAGGCAAACACAATACATTAAACCCCTGGTTCAAACGTGCCTTACTGCGTCAACTGCGGGGGTAACCACCGATCACTGGCAAAAGAATGTCCAGAAGTCATTATAAAAATGAAAATTACAGAACTAATGGCCTCACAAAACATAGATTATAACACGGCCAAAAGAATTATAGTACAACAAACCACCAGGAATCGTTCAAATTCAGAGGTAACGATTTTCCTATGCTACCTAATTTACTCAAGGGATTTACAAGTTCTTCCAGTACACCCAAATCGAGTGCGATAAAATTCTCTTCCTCTGCGGAAGCATCGAACTACGCGGCGACTGTTTCCAGTTCATCGCAACGCTCGCTGGTAGGAGTCTCAGAATCTTATCCCTCGGAGGAAATCCTCAAATTCTGGTTTGAAAAATTTGTTATTTTCCTTGCTTCTGTCAATGATGGTAAGATTTCTATTCAATCTCCGCCTAATCCCATATCATATTCTAATACTGTAAAGGAGGGAGCGCCCTCTACCGTTAATGTAAACTCTAATAATGAGTAAATATCGTATTTTGCAATGGAATGCGCAAGGTATGTTTAGAAAGAGACCAGAATTGGAAAAAAAATTTTTAGATTACGATATAATATTGATTTTTGAGACATGGCTAACTGATTGCAATAGATTTCTTATTAAAAACTTTGATACGATTAAGACTTGCAGATCCGACAGACGTGGAGGTGGCGTGGCCATCTTTGTAAAACACGGAATAGAATATCAATTGGTTAACAACTTATATTCAGCGAATAAGAAGATTTTATCGAAGTTTGCGCTATCAACTTGTCCATTAAAGGTGAAGAAATGACAATAGTATCGCTATACAAACCTCCAGATATGGCGATTTCACCAATGGAATGGCAACAATTCTTCACACAATTTACAAAGAAGGTATTTATTGGAGGGGATTTCAACGCCCATCATCCTTTATGGGGCGGGTCTATTACGTGTACAGAGGGTAAGAAGCTATTCAATTCAGTTGTCGATCTCGAGTTTTATTGTCTTAATAACGGGTCAGCAACCAGATTTTCCACTCCATTTTCCCAAGAAACGGCAATTGATATTTCTTTTACTAATAGCCCTAAAATTATTTCC
Source organism: Camponotus vicinus (assembly GCF_025532165.1). Taxonomy (NCBI): domain Eukaryota; kingdom Metazoa; phylum Arthropoda; class Insecta; order Hymenoptera; family Formicidae; genus Camponotus; species Camponotus vicinus. The sequence goes on from NW_028141945.1 coordinate 28,802,175, forward strand.
GCTCATTGGGAAGTATTGGAAAACTCTTGGGGAAGCGATCATTTACCTATTCGTATCGAAATCATGGGGGTCAGTTGTAACCAAACGAGATTTCCCAATTCGTATAGAATTTATAATACTGAAACTAATTGGTCAGCCGCAATTACGGAACTTGAGACTAATATTCCACTATGCGAAAAGCTTGTAAGAGACAATTCTATAGACACTCAAACTAAATATTCATCATTTATGGCCACCATTGAAAGCTGTATTAGAAATCATACTCCCTGTAAAAAGATTGATCCACATAACGGAGTGAAACTTAAATCTAATCCTTGGTGGAATGAAGAATGTGACAAATTAGTGAGACCAAGAAGAGCCGCGTACCTTAAATTCAAATTTTGTCATACTAGGGAATTGTTCTTAAAATACAAACAAGCGGATGAAAAGGCAAAAGGTTTTTTTAGGAAGAGGAAAAAAGAATCCTTCTTGGAATTCTGTAGCTCCCTTAGCCGATCCTCGAATATAGGATACGTATGGCATAAGATCCGTGCTATGGGCAATAAGTATCACAGAAAAGAAACGGCCAATTCATATAAGCCTAATTTAATTAATATAATTAATCAACAAATCGAGGAATTATCTGCTCCTTGCTTAAATTCCAATCCTGTAGAAGTTCTTTTCAATCTGCAAAACGAAGATCCTATCACATATGAGGAAATCCACCTATCCATAAATTCTTCTAAACCTAAGTCATCACCGGGTCCGGATGGCATCGATTACAGAATTCTTCGAATTCTTCCTAAGGAACTCATTGAATGCCTAGTCCATATATTTAATGAAATTTTAACTACCGGAAATTTCCTGCATGAATGGAAAAAATTCGGCGTTTTATTTATTCCCAAAAAAGACTCCGAAAAATTTCGACCAATCTCATTGGCTCAATGCACTTTAAAAATACTGGAAAGAATGATTAAGGACAGACTATACCATTGGCTGGAAAGTAATCATCTTCTCCCAGTAAGTCAATATGGGTTCAAAGCTAAACGTTCATGTCATGACAATTTAGCCATTATTTCTGCAGAAATACTTGCCAATAGCTATGAAAATAAGGAGAGGTGTGCACTCTTCTCAGATATACAAGGAGCTTACGACAATGTTGTCTGTGACATTATGATTCATAAACTTACTCAACTCAACTTACCTAAAATATTCATTTATTTTATTTACAATCTTATATCTAACAGAGAAGTACAATTTCGATTCAACGAAATTGACCGATTAGAAATAATTAATAAGGGCTTACCCCAAGGATCTATCCTAAGTCCCCTACTTTATTCTTTATATGTAGCTGATCTAGAAAACTGTACATATAACTTACCGTCTATTAAATATCTACAATTCGCGGATGATATCTGCATATACTGCTCAGATTATAGTACTCGTCAAGCTTTAGATACATTAGAACAAGCCGCCAATATTATGGATAACTGGCTAGAAGACATGGGTCTTAAGATTGCTCCAAACAAATCACAGTTATGTGTCTTTCGTAAAATTCCTTATAGAAATCAGGCTAATATTGAATCTATCCAAATTCGAAACATAACTATTAATGCCAGGCCCACAGCAAAGTTTTTAGGGATTACATTTCAAAATAATATGAAAAGGAATAAACATTTTGATAACATTAGCGCAAATTGTATCAAACCTCTTAATATTATCAAATTTCAGTAGGTATACTAGGAGAGTTCTAATCCAGGTCCTCTCAGAGGGGGTGAGGCGCGAGGGGGATTTCGGAGGTGCGGGGAATGACGTCACGCGGGACGGAGGGGATTTCGGCGGCGCGGGGGCTGCGGGGCGGGGGACGCTTGTTTCGGCGCGTGTTGGATGTTTTATCGCAAGTATAAGCAATATTATATTACATACCCGGTTGATAAATAATATAAACAGCGGTATTCCTTAAGCAATATTGTATTACATACTCTAACGCGTCGGGACATGTTTTCATAAACAAAATAGCTCTCGCGGTACGCCCACCCCAACCCCCCCACCCCCAATATAAGTAATTCTAGATTTTTTTCGTTCGACATATCCTTACAAAATAGCTCTCGCGGACCCCCCCTACACCCTCCTCACCCCCCTCACCCCCTCACCCCCAATATAAGTAATTCTAGATTTTTTTCTGTTCGACGTATTCTTATCTCTCGCATTGAATTACGCGTCGCGCGAATTTATAAACAATATAAACAAATGGCGCCCCCCAGAATCATCTTCCACGATTTTTTCTCGGAAGGAATGCAACGCATATCAGCGCCGATGTTCGGCTGCTTTGTGCTCTCGTGGTACACCCCCTCACCCCCAATATAAGTAATTCTAGATTTTTTTCCGTTCGACGTATCCTTATCTCTCTCATTGAATTACGCGTCGCGCGAATTTATAAACAATATAAACAAATGGCGCCCCCCCAGAATTATCTTCCATATATTTTCTCAGAAGGAATGCAACGTATCAGCGCCGATGTTCGGCTGCTTTGCGTTCTTGCTTCCTCCGTTCACAAAGATAAGAAAGGACGAAATATATATAAGGAGGATTGAAGCGCATCAAATCATAGTACGTGATTTGAACGCCCATCGACACGTGCAAGTGCTCCATAGAAAATTGTGACGTGTGTATTAAAAGTGTGAAAAAGACAGGAAAAAAATGGAAAACATCGAAGAGACTGAACGCGACCTGATGGAACAGTACCGCCAAATTGCCACCTTGGGCGAGTATTTTACATGGCTGCAGCGTTGCGAGGAATTTATCAAACAGCTCGAAGAACGCAGTCGTGTCAAGCGTCCGCGGCTCTCGATCGGAAGTAGACAATCTCTGGTGGCTAAAATCGCGCGACTCGAAGGTGCAAAGACTCGATTGCAGAGACGGTTTATACGCAGTGGTGGTGATTACAGCGGCGACAATAACGCGGAAAGACTCGTTTGGCGAGAGATCGATACCGCGTTCGATAGCCGTATTCTGACCGGTGCTGTGATTAACGCAAACTATATCGAACCTCGTCAATTTCTCGAGGATACCAAAGACATCGTGCTCGAGCAAGTGCAAGACGTTATAAAAAGACACAACAGTGTAAAAGTGAACACTATATTCAACGGTGAATTTGTGTCGGGTGATAAGCCTGCAAATAAAAGTATCAATACGAGAAACTGTGAACTCTTTCGCACGTCTGATTTACACGAGTGGTACGAACGGTGCGTTATCGAGCCCACCCTAGCATTACTAGAAAAATTTCAGGAACGCGATAGTGGCTGGGCATTGTCGCGAATACAGAATTTGACTGTTAATGTAAATAAATATAATCCTATGCGCGCGGGATGTCACATTAAATTGTCGCGAGAGATTACGGAGAAGAGAGCGGTGGTTAACGTGCAATCTAAAGACAATGCGTGTTTCGCGTGGGCAGTGGTCGCCGCTCTATATCCCGCTGAAAATCATACGGAACGGGAATCGTCGTACCCACATTACGCGACTGTGTTGAATCTCCGGGACATTGAGTTTCCAGTGACTGTGAATCAAATTAAAAAGTTTGAACTTGCAAACAATATATCGATCAACGTATACAGCATCGAGAAAGAGAACAGCATTGTCCCGATACGTCTTTCGGAGCAGAAGCGAGATAAGCACGTCAACTTGTTGTACGTGGAAGACGGCAACAACGTCGGACATTTCGCTTGGATCAAGAATCTATCGCGACTTGTCAGTTCACAGTTGAGCAAACACAACGGTCAAAGATATATCTGCGACCGGTAAGTTTAATTTATATAATATAAAATAATTTATATAATTGATATAATTTATATAATATGCATTGTATAAATCTTTAATTAAAAAATTTTCTTTTACAGATGTTTACATTACTTTAGTTCAAACGACAAGCTGCAGTCACATACGATCGACTGTCGAGAGATGAACGACTGCGCTATCCGATTGCCGAGCGACAATGACAAGTGGCTCGAGTTCAACAACTTTAATCGGAAGGAGCGGCTTCCATTCATCGTATACGCCGACTTGGAATGCATTTTGGTCAAGATGGAGGAAGAACAGCAAAATTTGTACCGACACCATCGGGTATTTAGTATAGCGTATTATGTGCATTGTTCGTACGACGACTCGTTATCCATTTATAATTCTCGCCGTAGCGCCGATTGCGTTTTGTGGTTCACCGAAGAACTTAGAAATTTAGCGTTACGTGTAAAGACTATTTTAACGACAAATGTCCCCATGATTTAACATCAGAAGAGTGGGAAAAATATCACAGCGCAACGCATTGTCATATATGCGAAAAACCGTTTACGCAAGAAGACGATACACGCGTACGCGATCATTGTCATTTGACCGGGCGATATAGGGGTCCCGCGCACTCAAATTGCAATCTAAATTACAAAGAATCCCGTTCGTAGCCGTTCGTTGACGTTCGATAATCGCTCGATAGACGTTCCTGGCCCATTCGTTGACGTTCGATAGTCGTTCGATAGACGTTCCTGGCCCGTTCGTTGGCGTTCGTTGACGTTCGATAGTCGTTCCTTACACGTTTGATAGTCGTTTCTGAACCGTTCACTGCCGTTCTTCACCCGTTTGTTGCCGTGATTGACCCTGTTGGTAGTCGCTTCTAAGTAGTCCGTAGTCTTGTTCACAGTCGTTTCTGACCCGTTCGTAGCCTCGTTGGCAATCGTTTCTGACCCGTTCGTAGCCGTTCCAGAGTTGTATGCCGCCTCGTATGTAGCCGTTCCTGACGTGTACATAGCCTTGTTCGCAGCCGTTCCTGAGGTGTTCGTAGCCTCGTTCGCGGCCGTTTCCTTTTCGATCACTGCCACTCATTGTAGTTTGATAGTCGTTCGATAACCGTTTGTAGTCGTTCGATAACCCTTCGTAGATGTTCGATAAGCCTTTGTAGATGTTCAATAATTGTACAATAGTCGCTCCTAAGTCGTTCACTACAGCTCATTACAGGTTGATAGCCGTTTCTGAATTAGTGTTAATCGCACGCCGAAGCTCGTTTATCGCAGTCTGCAAAGCTCGCATATCCTTCTCGAACGCAGTCAGCTTCTCGTCTGATTCTTTCTGTTGATTCTTCAACGTTTTAACGCATTGTTCCACGTACAGTTTGTTGACTGTATCGGTATCAGCCTCAGGTTGCGCTACACGGCGAATTTTGCGCGACCTCGCGTCATAGTCCGTAGCGACGCGACACAGAGCGTTTTGACGCAAGTAACTCGTCACCAATTTACCCCAATGATCGCTTGTGTCGATCGCATCATTTCTCCGTTCGAATAATCCAAATTTGTTGATTTTTTTCGATGCGAGTGACATCGATCGACTGATTAGTTTTGTCGAGACACCATTTAATTTATAATAAGGCTGACTTCGCGAAGTTCCTCTACGATCGACAGGATCTCGTTGTCGTGAGCGTTGTGGCCAGCTCGGTGCGAAGTGTCGAGCAATCGTAGTCGATCCACTAGCTCGTTGAGGTCGTCCCAGTGCACGTAATCGATCTTATTGTCGGTTAGCGTCGGCATGAATACTCCCGTTCCGGATTTATTCTTTTTCGATTCGATCGACATCAACGGTGCGATTATTTGTTTATACTTGTATCCCTTGTTGCTATTTAATCGACCTTGCGCATCATATTTGCGTTTATGCGCACTCGTCGCCATTAATATGCTCTTATATTTTTGCATGTCGTCCTCAGTGTATATGACGTCATCGGGAATTCTTTTGAAGATCAACTCGTATAATCCTGGTGTACCAATGTACCTCACTTTGTCTATGATTATAGAGTCATCTTTATCAATGTCGAATCGTTTGTTACCGAGACGCATTTCATTCTCCGTTGAAATAGACACCGTACACGTGATCGATCTCGTTTTTTTCGTCGCCACTAAGGAGAGCGCTCATGTACTTTTGTCCCAGTGGCCCCAAGTGTTCTCGTAACACTTCTTGACCTTCCGACGTTTGTAGCATGTTTCGAACAGATGTTTTGAGCGGGTTGCCCGTGGTTTCGAAAACATTTTCGATTGCGAGTGATTCGGGTATCGTGGGTTGTACGATTCTCGTTGTCGCGGACGGTGTAGAGGTTATTGGCGGTTCATCCAGTAAAGCATCCGATAGATCGGATGTACGCGGTGTCGATAAACGATTCGCTTTCAATCGTTTCCTCTTTTTCGGTGTCGCATCTTCCTCCTCTTCCTCCTTGTATTGCTTGATGGGTAACGTTTTAATTTTCGCATCAACGTTACTCTCCGGCTCATTTTTCACCGCGATTGAGCTAGAGTTGTCGACGATCTTTTGTAGTGGCTCGATAATAGGCCCAAAATGGGTCTTGACCGCGATATCGTCGATCTTACCGGTCTTCAAAGCGCGATGTTTCTTGCGGATCGATTCGCTCGTTTTCTCAATCTGCCTCGCAATCTTTTCACGCTCGCAAATATTATCGCTTCCAGCCATGTCGACAGAGTGTCGAGCGTTTCACTCCTCTCGACGGAATGTCGGCAGCGACTAATCGTTTTGCGGTATCGCGAACACATTAAATCCTTTTCTGTATCGCCCGTTCGTAAGCGAGCTGTCCTTACCTATCACTAGGAATCCATACTTTTGCTGCCAACAAGTACGACATAATTCACTGAAATCCTCGTACGACATGTCGGTATTCACGTGATCGTTGTACACGTGTTTCAAGTTGGTACCGTCCTGTTTAAACAAGATCAGCAGGTTCGCGTTGTCGCGTATAAGATGTTTTGGTATTCTCGCGTACGTCTGACAAAGATAGAAGCAATCAACGTTCGAGTGACGACCCATTGAGAAGTACTTTCTTATCGTATCTTGCTTGTCGCACGCCACGTCATCGAAGACGAAAATCGAGTTTGGACGTGCCTCGCTCGGTGGAATGACATCACTGTTATTGGAGAACGTAAAGTAGCCGATTTCGTCGATCGGCGTCAACAAATTCTCCAGATATCGATATTTCGGCTGTTGCAGCGACTTCGAGTACACGTACACGTTCTCGAAATGTACACCGTGCGGACTTTCCAGTAGACTTATCAGAACGTTGGTTTTACCACAATTCGAGGGGCCGCAAACGATCGCGCGTATAGTAGTCGGTAGCATCGTACCGTGTCTGCGCATCTCCGCGTTGTCCCCCATTGATCGTAATCTGTCATCGCAATTCGTCACACGTATCGTCAAAGGTTGTCGTACGAACCGCATGTTTTCTCTTTCAAATTAATTTTGCGAATGATCACGAGGGGGAAGATCTATTTATAGAGGTGTCTCGACTCGAAACCGCTCAGTATCAAAAATGTTTCTCCTTCTGTCGGATAAAAGAGACATTCTCTGGCTTACCGCTGAACCACTGCAGTATATCCCAAAGATTGTTTTACTGCAAAATTTTGGTAATTACGTGGAACGATTGTGGGACAAACTTCCAGAATATATAAAGGCTGATTCGGAGGTTCAACAATATCGTTCGTGCATGCGACATTACAATCAGCCGTGGCAGCGAACGCACATCGACGGTCCGCCACCGTTAATAAAAGATTGCGACGAATGTCAGCGAGAATTGTAAGAGGTGGCGGTCTCTTAAATCGTACGATAAACGCGCTTCCGATCGAATTCTATATTCCCGGCTATCAGTTTTGCGGTCCAGGCACGCGATTGCAGAAGCGATTAGCCAGAGGCGATCGAAGTATCAATCCATTGGACGCGGCGTGTCGTGAACACGATATAGCATACTCTCGGAGCAACGATCTCACCAAGAGACACGCGGCGGATAGGATACTCGCCGAGAAAGCACGAAATCGCATCGGTGCGAGAGATTCGACTCTCGGTGAGAGAGCCGCCGCCACAGCTGTCTGGGCAGCGATGAAAGCCAAGACGAAGCTCGGTATGGGTTTGAAGAGGACGACGACGAAGACGAAGAAAAAAACGGCGAAGAAACGGATACTTCCGGTAGCGAAATGCGGCAGCGTGTTGCCGATTCTACCAATGTTGGGTGCGCTCGGATCCCTGATCGGCTGGTGTAGCAAAGGCGGTGAACGACGGAAAAGCCGCGCAACGTCAGTTGCAAGAGATGCTACATCACAATCACGCCATGGAAGGTCGCGAATTATATCTCGCTCCATACAAATACGGACGAGGAGCCTCAACGAGAAAAAAAAAACATCAAAGAGACGCTAAAAATGCCGCAGGGCGCAACTACCAACGTATAATTGCTACAATTGGCAAAACGTATGCGCATTCCATATTTTAGAGGTGTTTTCATGCTCAACTCTTTACCGATCGGTGGTATATATCAAAACGAGAGCGGCATCGTAAATTTGGATAACGTCGAAGAACCAGGTACTCATTGGGTAGTGTACGCAAAGAGGGGGAATTGCGTTATATATTTCGACAGTTTCGGCAATCTTCGACCACCGAATGAATTGGTGCGATATTTCGGATGAAACGTAACGAAGATACAGTACAATCACACACCTGTTCAAACTTACGATCAGAGCATCTGCGGACAATTGTGCTTGCAGTTTCTTCGAACGGTCGATGCGTGCGAATTTAAAGACGGATATTGCGCTGTTTAATTCAGTATTCGTTAAACAGTTTTGCCGACATGTCTATGACATTCACGTTGACTGGGAAGAGTAGCGTTCTCGCGGCAAACTTCTTTCCCGCCGTAGATTTGGGCGACGATGCATACGAACTCGGTCTAACGGATTTTGAGACTTATCACACGATACCGAATGTGAATTCCTCGAATAATAAATTTTACTTTGGCAAAGACGACGCGGAAATTACGATTCTCCGGGATTCCGAGGGATTCTACGAGTTGCGAGATACACATGCATTTTTGAAACATGCAATTTCACGGAAACATCGCGATAAGAAACACATTGACGACGGTGACTATGAAGATGGAGAATATCCGATAGTGCTCCGCGCTAATTACAATACGATGAAGAGCGAGATCAAATGCGCATACAGAATAAACTTTAGCAAGCCCAACAACATTGGATCGTTGCTAGGATTCTCGAATCGTATTCTCGAGCCGCGAAAACGAATTGAACATGCCGATTAACATTATCAACGTGAATATTATCCGCGTAGAATGTAACGTGACCGCGGGCGCGTACAACAACGGCAAACTCGTTCATACGATACATGAATTTTCACCGAGGGTACCACCGGGATATAAGGTATCGGAAACGCCGGCGCAGATCATTTATCTGCTGATCATCGCGCGGAGCATTACGGATTTAATGTTACGCGTTGTCGACCAGAACGGATGATTGCTCGATTTTCGAGGAGAAGAGATCACCGTAAGATTACACGTACGACGGCTACGGCGATAACATACGTATGCGACGTATGAGATGCTCGTGTTGAACGGATTGAAAGACATGAGAGATAACGCAATCTTTACGAGGCCAGCGACAACAACAACAACGTCGACGTTCGCTAATATCCAATCATCCAAGAAAAAGAAACTTCGAACGTTGCGTTTCTACAATCTTTGGGATTCCCGGTGCGAAACAGCTGAACGATGACCGACATCCTCAACATCGGTGACGAACCGATCTTCGACGATCGTATCGTCAAGATCGAGACTCACACGTACAACCCGTTCGCCAATACAATGTTCGGATACAGTGACGAGATAAGAATACCCATACAACAACAGGATCTGTATACGTTGCCGTATGAGAGTTTCCTATACATCGAGGGAGAACTAACGAAAAACAGACCACCAGCTGACGGAGGAGCTGATGTGGCACTGGGAAATAATTGCGTCGCATTCATGTTCGATGAGATTCGATACGAACTCGATGGCGTTGAGATTGATCGCAATAGAAACGTAGGAATAACTACTACGCTCAAAAACTATGTAACGGTATCATCCGATAGAAGCGTGATTATGAGGAACGCCGGCTAGGATGCGTCGACCAATGCGAATGGACACTTCAATTTTTGCGTACCGCTCTACATGTTATTGGGATTTTGCGAGGATTACAAACGCGTGGTGATTAACGCTCGTCACGAATTGATCTTAATACGATCGCGCAACAATTGTCTGCTTGGAGATTCGACGCTGGAGCCTGCAATCAACATATTCAAGATACAATGGCGAATGCCACACGTGCTGTTGAGCGAGATTAAAAAACTGTCGATGCTGCGTGCTCTGGAAAGCGGACGATATCTCAGCATGGGTTTTCGCTCGTGGAATCTGTACGAGTATCCGCTATTGCAGCGTACAACCAAGCATTCGTGGGCCATTAAGACCGCGACTCAGCTGGAGAAACCACGCTACGTTGTCTTCGCTCTGCAAACAGGCCGGAAAAATGTTATGTCTGAGGATACGAGTCGATTCGACGACTGCAAATTGATCAACGTGAAACTCTATCTGAACTCGGAATGTTATCCGTACGACGATATGAACCTGGATTTCGATAAAAACAGATGGTCCATTCTGTACGACACGTACACGCGCTTCTACAAGAATTATTACGGATACGAGTATCTCGAGCCGAGTCTCACCGTCTCGATGTTTCTACGTAACGGTCCGTTCGTGATTATCGATTGTTCTCGACAAAACGAATCGGTCAAGAGCGCAACCGTGGATGTGAGATTGGAATTCGAGTGTAAGGAGAACGTGCCGACGAATACCACTGCGTACTGTCTCATCATACACGATCGCGTGATCCAGTACAATCCATTGACCAACGTTGTACGCAAAATCACCTAAGTGTTCGCGACAATATCGACACAAGAGAGAGGGAAAGAGGAGCAGGATATAAATCAAAGTGTTGCGAGGCATTGGTTTTAGAGTTTCGTCATTCCTCTCGACGAGAGATCTCGTCATGTCCGTACCAACGTTTGTGGATCTACAAGGATTTATTGTCGGGAGAAATTTTGTCGTGAAGGAAGCTGCGGTTCTGAGAAAGGGATATGTTCTCTCGCAAGTCCCGTACCGTGGACCAGAGAAAGATAGGGATGTATGTGGGAGGAGGTTAGACGTGTCTTTACGCCCATTTGATCAACGAGCGACAGAATCCATCCGTGGCAACAGCATTGACGCATATCCTGTGGAGAGAGCATTCACACATTTTTCAGCCTAACGAATAATTGCTAGAAAACAATATTCGCAGGCTAGAAAAATATGTGAGGCGCAAGTGGCTGGATCGGGAATCGAACCCGAGTCTTTCGCTTTCCGGGCAACTGCTCTAGACCACTGAGCTATCCAGACCTCACACCTAATGCTGCTTTTTAACACAGTGATATGCGACTCCAGAGCGATGTTGGTATCTCGCTCGATGGATGCAATGCCGATTGCCATGGAGGATCCTTGAAAAGGTCGCTTGCTGACCAAATAAGTGCCGGTGGAGGTATTCGCGTGCATATTGGCTTCCGACTAGCCTTCCGTATGAAACGGCACCGACGAGCACAACGCAAGTCCCGTACCGTGGAGCGTGCTTACAAAATCTGAGCGATGTCAAGTCTCATGGGTGATTAGAAATCATCATGGATTACAATGGAAAGACGGAAACGTTCCGTATGGCTTGGCTCAGCGTGTAATTACAACAGCTGTCGTTGGTACGATACACGAAGAAGAAGAAGAATTGTCTGTCGTGTACGTTAAAGGACTTGAAAAGCGAAAATGGCTGACCGATATACTAGACGATGCGAGAAACGGCTATATTATTGAAATGGATGTAGATTACGAAGATATTGATTCTCTAAATAAATTAGGTATTACCAATAGTATGCGATGTGGAATACATGTTAAGAATTGCGCATTACAAAATGTATTCAAAATATTTAACTGGTGGTCGCAACGCCAGAAAGAATTGCAAGACAAATAAAATATGTAAACATTAATATGTTTTATCTCTTATTTCCCCACTCTAATCCTTCCTTGCGTTTCTAAGAATTTTTTGTCCGAGCGCCATCTCCCCTTCTCTTAAATTTCAGTGCGTTAGAAGCATTGATCCCCCACCACATTATACTTTTGGAAGATGAGCGTCACGTACTCGGTTAATTCCTGTACGATCAGTGTCGCGTTAACTGCTCGTGGTTCACTTTTCATAACCCCAGAGAAATGTACTACGTCGAAAGAAGCAGCAGCAGCAGCAGCGGCGTCGGAAGACGCGTGAATAATTATGTATCGAATCGTGATAAAACTCCATCGTTTGAGAACAAATGTGACGAGTAAGTTTCGTTTAACTTCTTTCTATTTTTCTATTTTTACAAATTGTATTATTATTACTATTATTTAATTTTAATTTTTCCCGTAGCATTTCGTTGAAGCGTCGTGCGGTTCGTATACTAGGTAGACGATACGCCTTGACAGCTACGGAATTCAAATTCCTCGAAATTGATATCAACGTGGGTCCACCGAGTTACGTGGAGATTGCCGTAGGAGAAAGGAACTGATATTATCTCTCGAAACGTGGAAGGGATGCTCTACGAGCAACGTCGCAATATTCAAAATTTCCTTCGGAACGACTCTAAAGATGACTACAATTTCATAAGCGTTGGACCGCTAACAGTGAGAGTTCGTACGATTAACGACGTCAAACTCATAAGTCTCGAATCTTCAAACGTATGCATGATGATGATCGAATCGACGTTACATCGTATGTTCGATCTCGATCAATGCATAGATGTAACTTTTGCTCGATTGGATAAAATTATCGAAACAGTTGATGTCAAGTTTACGCAATTCTCCAATATCGCGTCCACTGTAATAAATCCGAAAGAAGTATCGAATGTAATACGCGCGAGTGACGCTTTCAACAAGCATCAACTCGTCGATTGCGAGCTGGCAGCTTTAGTTTTTAGTCCACATAGTACGTAAGAAAAATATGTATAAAAAGAAGAATAAAGAGTTTTAACTCTAAATCATGATGTAATTTCTTCGCACGTATTCCCACCCGCCCAATCCTCTTCAAAGGAATATCGCTGTTTGTATTGTTTATAAATTCGCGCGACGTGTAATTCAATGAGAGAGATAAGGATACGTCGAACGGAAAAAAAAATCTAGAATTACTTATATTGGGGGTGAGGGGGTGTACCGCGAGAGCACAAAGCAGCCGAACATCGGCGCTGATATGCGTTGCATTTCTTCCGAGAAAAAATCGTGGAAGATGATTCTGGGGGGCGTCATTTGTTTATATTGTTTATAAATTCGCGCGACGCGTAATTCAATGCGAGAGAAAAGAATACGTCGAACGGAAAAAATCTAGAATTACTTATATTGGGGGTGAGGGGGGTGTAGGGGGGGTCCGCGAGAGCTATTTTGTAAGGATACGTCGAACGGAAAAAATCTAGAATTACTTATATTGGGGGTGAGGGGGGGGGGGCGTACCGCGAGAGCTATTTTGTTTACGAAAACATGTCCCGACGCGTTAGGGTATGTAATACAATATTGCTTAAGGAATACCGCTGTTTATATTATTTATAAACCGGGTATGTAATATAATATTGCTTATACTTGCGATAAAACATCCAACACGCGCCGAAACAAGCGTCCCCCGCCCCGCAGCCCCCGCGCCGCTGAAATCCCCTCCATCCCGCGTGACGTCATTCCCCCGCACCTCCGAAATCCCCCTCGCGCCTCACCCCCCCCTGAGAGGACCTGGATTAGAACTCTCCTAGTATACCTACTAATTTCTTCGCTCCACTTGGTGGGGATCCGATCCTGCACTTTTACTAAAAATTTATAGAAGCCTTATTAGATCGAGAATAGAATACGGCGCTTTTGTATGGTACAACGTACCTAAGTATTTATGGAATAAAATTCAAACCATACAAAATCAAGGACTAAGGCTGGCAATGGGTTACAGAAAAAGCACCCCGGTAAATGTTATTATGGCCGAATCTTGCAAGCCTCCTTTCGCTGATAGAGTGGAATTCCTAGGCATGAATTTCATAGCTAAAATAATCTCCCAACCGAGCCATCCACTTAATAATATTTTCCACAGAGTACAGAGCTTTTTAGAAAATCCAATTAATGTCAAAAGGTTTCCTCCTTCGTTACTATATAATTGTTTTTTTTAATTTTTCTCAAATTGATCATCTATTCTATTAAGCAGATATGCCTACTTTTTGTTTATACCCATACAAATTCAAATTTTTCATTCCTTATGTTTCCTTTCAGGAAGGAAACCTCCTTAAAAATAGTTATCATTCAGTCACTCTGTTCCATAATTTATTCCCAACTAGAGAGTCACAAGTTCACTTTTTTACAGATGGCTCAAAAACTAAAGGGCTTCCATTTTCTGGATTTGCAGTATATAACAGTGCTAATAAGACAAGCTTTAAATATCGTACTTCAGACAAGGCATCTATTTTTACTTGCGAAGCCATGGCCATATTAACAGCATATTACAAAAAGTAGAATCGGATCCCACTCAAGTAATATACATCTTTTCAGGTTCGAAAAGCGTGCTGGAAGCTATAGTCTCTTTTAAAAATTACAGAAATAGATCTTATCTAATATGGGACATTATTCACTCAACATACAAATTATTTTTTAAGGGCAAAGAAATAAAATTTTATTGGATCCCAGCCCATGTAGGAATTGAAAATAACGAAAGAGCAGATGAACTGGCTAAAGATGCGGCTTTTACGGACTACGATACACAGTTTCTAATATCTGTTAGCGACGCTAAATCTTTGGCGAAAGAAAAATTATTCAACAAACTATGGAATTGGGTCCAAGAAAGAGGCAAGCATAAAGGAACATATTTTTTCCAAGAATTCTTCAAAAAGAGTAGGAAGCCATGGTTCTACAAGGCTAAGTTAAGCCGTAAAGTTATTGTATCAATTAATAGATTAAGATCCAAACATACTTCACTGGCCGAGAGCCTATGGTTGCATAATATCAACGATTCACCGGAATGCGATTGTGGTTTGGGAAATCAATCTGCGGAACATGTATTTTAGGAATGTTTATTAACAAAAAAATCGAGAGAGACTCTCGTACAGAATATCTCAAACCATATTCCTACAACAACAATTTAAGTACAGAGATTTTGCTCCAATTGAATGATATTCAAGTTGTCCCAGCTCTGGATCAATTCATTAGCACAATTCCTTTCCGGATATAAATCGTATCAATACCTAGCTTCTTTTCCCTCTCCATTCTGGTCTCTATGCGTACATAATTGAAGTGTTTTGAGTGGGTAAATAGTAATAGATAATAAAGTAATTATTTAGGTTAAGAGATAATTAGTTATAGATATTTTTAGCTTAGTTATTATTTATGTATATATATCCTACTATTGTACGCTACACTGTGCAATGATTATTTACTTTCTCTCTTATTGTATTGTAATACGCCAGCGAACTAAAAGTATAACAATTTAATTTAATTTAATTTAAGTTAAAGTTAATGTAAGTTCTAACAGTAATTGTAACTGTCATTTTAATTTTAATCAGTACAATGGTATTTTTTTTTAGTTATAAACGGTGCACACAAATTTATTCACTTGTGATAGCGACATATATAACAAGAGCATTTAATATTTAATACTTATTAATAAGTTAAATTATAAGTTAAAAGTCTAATTAACGCTTGTAAAATATTTTATTATTTTATATTAATATTATACTAGGTTTAATTCTACCCCATACAGCACAGAAACTTGCATCAACATTGCTGCAATGTTACAACATTGCTCACTGCAGTGTAATGTTGCAAAAATAATGCAGAGATCCCAGATAACCAAATCTGTTAGAACAGATTTTCGTCAAATGCCCATTACAAATTTTAAAGGCAGAAAGATTACAGTTTGTATAAAGAAACTGATATATTCGATTGTGTTGCCAGCATGTCAGCAGAAATACAACAAAATCTGTTCACATAACTAAACAAAAGATTGTCAACAGAAACAAGCAGAACTTGTTGATATAACTGACGGCAGATTGATAGCAGAAATTGAACAGGATCTGTGTGGCGCAATTTGACAACAGATTGTCGGCAGAAACCGAGCAGGATCTGCGCAATGAAATTTGATATCAAATTCTCGGCAGATATTGAGTAGAGCCTGCTGATATAACTGACGGCAGATTGATGGCAGAAATCGAACAGGATCTGTGCGACGCAATTTGACAACAGATTGTCGGCAGAAACCGAGCAGGATCTGCGCAATGAAATTTGATGTCAAATTATCAGCAGAAATCGAGTAAAGCCTACAGATATAACTGACGGCAGATTGATAGCAGAAATTTAACAGGATCTGTGAAGCGCAATTTGATAGCAAATTGATTACAAAAATCGAGCAGAATCTGCGCACACAATCTCTGATAGCAGATTGACGGCAGAAACGGAACAGAGTTTGCATGATTCGATAGTTCCTTCACTTACCGCTACGTGAGCTGTACTTTCTCGTAATCTAATTTCTGTCAGAAATATATATAAAGTCGCGAATATGAAGAAAAGACTAAAAATATAGTAATTATCATTTTAATTTCTGATATCTGATACAAGCAGATGAGATTCAAAATATTAAACTGATTGGAATCAATATGATAAATGGAAAATTATTCATGTACTGCCTATTTGAGGCATAAAGCAAGAATTTAATTCTAAATAAATTACATCTCCAGTTTTACAAGTTACATTTACTTTTATCATTTACTTTATTATTAATTTAATTAAATTGAATTAGTCCTTCGCTATATGAGATATAACTACGATATAACATATATTACATTAACATATATTACGATATAACATATGACATATATGTCATTTTAGAAGAAAATTATAATTAATTTGCCGATATAATATTCTTATTTAGCACCTGTAATAATCAATTTTGTTGCATTTATATAACATTAATAAAAGTAAGCGCAAATCTTGTGCAGTTTCTGCTGTCAATTTGCCATCAAGTTGCATCGCGCAGATCCTGCTCGATTTCTGCCGACAGTTTGTTCAGAGGTTATGTTTTACAGACTCTGTCCCCAAAACAAAAACTTAATGCGGACACAGATGGCTACGGTTCTGGTGTGGGATTTTGATCGAATTTGCTGCCAATGTGCTGCCAATCTGCTAACATTTTGCTTACTGGGTATTTTGTAATATTACTTTGGCAATGTTGCAGCAACGTTTTAACATAGCGAAAATGTATAACGTGTTTCTTTACTTGCCGCTACGCGGCGACACCAAATTTAACTAACTCGTATTCGAATTCATCTAAAGTGGATATAAGGTCTACAAAGGACTAATGTAGTAATTATATTTCTTGTCTCGTGTCAGTTTAATTTTTGATAAACTGACTTAGTTTATTTAATATTCTGAATCCTAATGAGGGATCTAGATTATTAAACAAATAATTTGTTTAATAATCTGGATCCTTCATTGGGTTTCAGAATATTAAACAGATTTTTCTCAATTGAATGGGTAAATAGAAAATAGTTCATTTGCACGTATTAAAATATTCTGGTGTCGAATGTATGTAAAATAATTGTATGTATATTATTGAGATAAATATTTAAGAAAAATCTAATAAAAAACACTAATATATGTTTTTTTAAAGGCATTTTTTCCTATGTTTCTTAAACATTTTTTTATATTTTCAAAGTTTATTTATTAAATTTAAATAGGTGTCTGCATTTGTAGCAAAACACGTTTTAATATTACAAATACGTTGCACCGTAACATTGCTACAATCTTATATTGCAATATTCCTAAAAGCGGACATTTTAACGTTGCTGCAATCCCACAACAATGGTGCAGCAACATTTTGCAGTGAATTTGCAACGTTGCGGTGAAAGATTGCTGCAATGGGTATGCAATCTTTGTGTGCTGTATGGGACTAGTGCAGCGGTTCTGATTGGAGTTTTTTTTTATATATACTACTCAGATATTTATAACTACACTTAGTATCGATTTTGTACTACTTTATCGACTTTGTACATATCTACAGAGATGTACAGGCATGATGGCGCTGCCTATGCCATTTTATTCTGAATAAAAAAAAAAGTTGTTTCGAAAAACGCTTACAAGTATTAGAATAATAACATAAAAATATAAAATAGTTTTAACAAGGGTGGAAGGGCAGAAAAAATAAAAACATAAACAAATTTTATTGAAAAAGATTACATTCAAAAAGTAATATAAATAATATAAAGTAATATAATAATGTAAATAATATAAAATAATATAAATAATATAGAATTTTTCTAATTTAAATTGTAGTTTATAAAATTTTAAGAAAATATATATTTTGTGATAGTTTTTATAATGATTAAGTAATAGTAAAATGAAAATAATGAGGAATAGAGAGACGTTAACAAATATTAAGAAAATGAGAAAAAGAGCATAAAATAAATCAGGAATAAGATTAAGTAAGTAATATCAAAGAATTAAAAGTACTTTCAAGAATTAAATAGTTTCACTAACCTTAACTGATTTATTGATAAATATGATAATAAATAATATACACAACAAGAAGTAAATTGCTTTCTTATCGAAAGAAATAGATCCATAAATAAAGTCCTATTGCGTAAAGTAATATATTTATCGTTACATTTATTAAATTAAAGTCTTCGATCGAAAATTATAAAATTGTCTTATTTTATACAATATATACTTATATAATAAATAAATTATGCATCGTTTGATTTTCAGATTAATTTTAGTAAAATTACAAAGGCCTAAAATACATAATTCACGGAATATTAGAATTCGCTACTAATATTCATTTAATAGAGAAAACTGCAAATATATAATAATAATCTGCATAAAAAAAAACTTAAAAAAAGTGCTAATAAGTATAAAAATTATCTAATAAACCAAGAATAATTAATGTCAATTTCTAAAAATATTTCTTTTCTTAAAAATTTCTAACACAAATCACACACACACACACACATTTCGCTCTAAAAATATAACATGTACAGATTAGAAAACAATTTCGTTATATATGAATGTGCACGTATACGTAACACAAGATTGCAAAATATACTTACAAAACTAACCGCGAACAAAATGCAACACTTTATGTCGTCATGACTTGATCGATTGAAATAATCTCAAGCAATTTACCCTAATTTAATATATTTGCACAATTATATATAATCGAGTGTCATTATTCATCAAATTATGGAAAACGATACTACAACGACAAAAATCAATGCATGTAACAGTATGCTGAAAATACACAGGCACTTACCTTAGATATTTAACAAGTGATTACATAATAATATGGATTAATATATACGATAATACGCAGACAATAATACGATAATACTCAGATATAATATATATATAATACAAATATTTTATAACATACACATACAGCATAGAACATTGCAGTAACATTACTGTAATATTCTGTGTTGCATGGCTATATAACTTTTTTGGTAATCTTGTTTATGATAATGTTCGTTATATGTATGAAGATACTAATATTGTTAAACACAAAATATTTTATTTTAAATTACCGAATATATAAATGCAAATATACATCGTTATATGAGATAGAAATAAGCCATACAATACAGGACATTGCAACAACATTGCGGCCATTCTATGGGGAAGGATACAAAAAAAAGAAAAATCGAAACTTAAAGATTAATACGTTGACGTTTTCGGTAATATACCTTATCCATTAGAAATATGTATACATGCATTTTCTGCACTATGTTTTCAGCACAATAATCAAAATTATCGATCATTCGGTTTTACCGATCTATACAAAAATATCGTATGCGTATCATCGAAAATTTTTGTTTCACAGCCTATTTTAAATGAAATGGCATACTTATGAAACATAGCATATTCATGTACGATTTATAAACAAAATTGCATTCACGATTACGATAGATTCTCTATTACTTAAATTCTTTGATATCCTTCTTATACTACACATTCAATAGTGTAATATAATAATTTTCCGTCTGTGTGTTAACAGGGCTTTTTCATAAAGTATCAAAATTTCTCACAATATTTTGCATAATATACAAAACTTGTATATACAGTGATTCTCATAAAGTATTATTGTATTTTTTCTGAATATTTCATATAAAATTTATAGTTTTCAGAGAGAAAAAAGTTGATAATCTTAAATTTTAACTAATAGAATCATTTTTCAAAATCATTTAATCGTGAGCTTAATTTTTTTTAAATGAAATCATCCTTTTTTTATATAAATAAATTTTCTTCACAATATTCGACAAAAAAGTTATAAGGAAAGAATAACCAAGAAATGAATATTTTATAAGATACTTTGTAGTTTACGTAAAAAATTGGGTAAATGTTTACTTTACGTCACACCTCTCGAAAAATTTTTATTTTCACGTATGTTGTAGAGGATACATTTCTAAATAATACACCGTTTGAATTTTGTGGCGCTCTCTCTTCGTTCCTGAGATATGCAACTTTGAAATTTTATACTTACTTGTATTATCTTTTCGTTAGTTTCTAAATATGTTTATATTTTTCTGTTTACATTTCCCGAGGTCATCTTTCTGAATAACTTTCAGAAGGTTTTAGCCGCTTATTGTTATTTATTAAATAGTTATTAACAAAAAGTTTCAAGAATAGAATATAATTTTACCACATCATGTATGTTTAAGAAGAAATATAGGCGCACACACACACACACACACACGCGCGTGCGCGGGGTGCAAGGGGGGCCTTCGGCCCCCCCTCCCGCAACCACCCCGCCGGTAGGGGACGCATTGCGAAGAGTTCAATCACAATGGATATATGCTGTAAGTTGTAAAGCGAGGTCCACCTTGACTACCGGCGGGGTGGTTGCGGGAGGGGGGGCCGAAGGCCCCCCTTGCACCCCCACGTGTGTGTGTGTGTGTGTGTGTGTGTGTGTGTGTGTGTGTGTGTGTGTGTGTGTGTGTGTACACATACATTTGTGATATTTCTATAGCTTAGCGACATGGAAGTCACAACGAGCAAACGTAAACAAAAAAATATAAACACACAAGGAAAATATAATATGAAACCGTGATGAACAAATGTAAACAAAAAATGTAAATATATAAATAGGATATAACGAAAAGATGACATAAAAGTGTGAAACTTCAAAAGTGCATATCTCAGGAACGAAGAGAGAGCGCCGCAAAATTCAAACGGTGTATTACTTAGGAATGTATCCTCTACAACATATGTGAAAATAAAAATTTTTCGAGAGGTGTGACGTAAAGTAAACATTTACCAAATATTATCATAATAAAGTATAAAATATTTTATAAAATATACATATATATTTAACTTTTGGTCATCGTATCCTTATAACTTTTTACGCCGAAATTCAATTTATATAAAAAAATAGCATGGTTCCATTTCCAAAAATCTAGATTGACTTTTACATGAGCTTAAAAAATGATTTTAACTTACAATTAGTTAAAAAAAATTCACAATTCAATTTTTTTCCTCAAAACTCTATCAATTTTGTCTAAAATATTTTTTGTACATCAAGTTTCGGAGGAAATATCTTATAATACTTTATATGAAATACCGTATATATAGAGTGTTTCATTTTAAGTGATGCAGCTGATTATCTCTTAAAGTAAAAAAAATGGAAGAAATGCTTCAGACAAAAGTTATTTGACTCGAAGGGGGACATAAAATGGTTGATTTGACCTTGGACAGTTGTTTGAAGGTCACCTTTAATTTTTTAAACGGAACCCCTTATTTTTTATTACTTATTCTTATAGTTTATCTCGAGAGCTTTCCAAAATACTATAATAAAGTATTTCTTCATTGAGTACTTTTCAAGTATGAGGCTTGAAATAATTTCTTAATTTTACATAAACTATAAAATATCTTGTAAAATATTCATTTTTCGATTATCTTACCTTAATACTTTTATGTACAAAATAATGAGAGGAATCAATTGATGTACAGAAAACACATAATTGTTTCTAAGAAAAAATATATAATTTGCAATTAACAATTACATATTTTCTTAAAAACAACTATGTGTTTTCTTTACATCAATTGATTCCTCTTATTATTTTGTACATAAAAGTATTAAGGTAAGATATAGTTTACGTAAAGTTAAGAAATTATTTCAAACCTCATAACTCGAAAAGTACTCAATGAAAAAATACTTTATTATAGTATTTTGGAAAGTTCTCGAGATAAACTATAAGAATAAGTAATAAAAAATAGAGGATTCCGTTTAAAAAATTAAAGGTGTCCTTTTCAAACAATTATCCAAGGTCAAACCAATGGCATCATCTTATGTCCCCCTTCGAGTCAAACAACTTTTGTCTGAAACATTTTTTCCATCTTTTTTACTTTAACAGATATTCAGCTGCATCACTTCAAATGAAACACCCTATATAAACATATATACATATATACATGTATATGTAAATTTATATACATGTCTAATATATGTATAAAGTATGTTCACATTATACAAATATATTAAAATAATGCATTAATTGATTTAGGTTTTTTTATATCTATATTAGAAAAAACTCAAGATTTTTAATAAATAATTACAAAATTTTGTACAAAATTTTCTCTTATAAATCTGACTTAAATAAGGATATTGTTCTTCAATATCTAAAGTGTTCTACGCGCGAAATTTCACATTAGACAAATTTGTATATAAAATAAAATATTACATCCCGAAAAATAATCCATATATATTATGTCCACATAAATATTTCTTTGTTTTGTATAATCTGTATACATAGTTTCGAAGTGTTTCAGAAATAAATGGGAACTTTAAGAGCATATATTACTCATCAAGAATAAAAAAAACTCATATAAACATGAGTATGGAAACACTTTGTTACTAAATTATAAACACTTTTTTATTTACAATAAACATTATAAGAACATTTTATTAGAGAAATTGTTAGCGACTTTCTTCCGCATTAAAATTCATATCTCATATCAATGTCTCATGAATTGTTAAAGGCATTCAAAAATTTCCGGAATATTTCGTACTTTATCACACAAAACGATAATATGATTTCAAAGTACTTCAACAATAACAGGAGTATCGTAAACAAAAGTTGTAAGATGTTCTTAAAAATCCAACAAGTTTAAATCGAGAGAACGTATAGGCTATGTAATTAGTGAATAAAAGTACAATTCATAAGATGTCGATATGAGGCATGTTATTTGTTGCAACTAAAAATGTTTATAATTTTGAAAAAAAGCGTTTCCAGAGTTCCAGGGTTCAACATTCATGTCTTTTCTTCATTCTTATGATTTATAGATACTCTTAAAATTTGGGCCATTTTTTCTGAAATATCTTGTACAAGAAAAATAATAAAAATATAATTTAAAAAATAATATTTGCATTATTTTTTTAGAAAATGAAATTTATAAAAGTTATCTATAAATAATTATACATAAATTTATATATAATTATATATATAAATATAGGCAATTTTTTAATTTTTCAAATTTCTTTCTAAAAAAGCAATACGAAAATTATTCTTCTAATTATCCTTTAACTATTCTTCTTATCATTTTTCCTATTCATAGTATATATTAATAGAGAGTTATTAATACATAGTATATATTAATACATAGTTTATATTAATACAAAAAATATATATATATTTTATTTATATATAATTATATACATTTTTAAATTGTAATTTATTTTTAATATATTTAATAATATATTTATTTAATAATATATTAAATATTTTTAATATATTATTTATTTAATATATTTTATTTTTTAGATTATATGTAGAATTTTTTCTGGAAATAATTGTGTAGAAATTGTACGAGTAATAATTAAAAACATTCAGATTTATGCTAAAATCATCATTTGTCTGAATATTATCCTACAAAATTAATTTTAATAATACAAGCTGTCTAATCAAATTTTATGAAAAAAATTCCTCGACATTTCTATTTTATAATTATGTTTTTCAAAATTTTTTGAAATGTTTTTCTTATTGTTTCTTTTTGTTTACGTTTCTTTACGTTAATGTTTTTCATTTATACGAAGAAAAATAAAGAGCCACTTAAATTTCAAATAGTAGATTTAAAAATGTATGTACTAAATATTTGAAATGCATTAAATATTTGTACTAAAAAGAACTAAATGGCTT
Source organism: Camponotus vicinus (assembly GCF_025532165.1). Taxonomy (NCBI): domain Eukaryota; kingdom Metazoa; phylum Arthropoda; class Insecta; order Hymenoptera; family Formicidae; genus Camponotus; species Camponotus vicinus. Next base: position 28,826,253 of record NW_028141945.1, read on the forward strand.
TCGTAAGGATAGCATTTCTTTCCATAATACATTTTTTTTTTTGTTACTACGAATTACAACGAAAAATGTATACTGCATATTCGGCATTTTGATAAGACGTTAAATACATAAACAAAAAGAAAAAAAATATACATTCATACATATATATATATATATATATATATATATATATATATATATATATATATATATATATATACAGGGTGTTTCATTTTAATCCGACCAGTCGAATATCTCGAAAACCAAGCCCGGGAGAGAAAAATATTTCAGACAAAAGTTGTTTGGTTTCGAGGGGGACATAAGATGGTACCATTGGTTTGACCTTGAAGAGTTATTTGAAGGTCACATGAAGGTCACCTTCAATTTCTTAAATGGAACCTACATTTTCTCATTACATATTCTTGTAGCTCATCTCGAGAGCTTTTCAAAACACTATAATTAAGTTAGTTTTTATTAAGTACTTTTCGAGTTATGAAGCTTGAAATCATTTCTTAATTTTACATAAACCATAAAATATCTTGTAAAATATTCATTTTTCGATTATCTTACCTTAATACTTTTATGCACAAAATAATGAGAGGAATCAATTGGTGTAAAGAAAATACATAGTTGTTTCGAAGAAAAAATATGTAATTGTTAATTGCACATTACATTTTTTTTCTTCGAAACAACTATGTTTTCTTTACACCAATTGATTTCTGTCATTATTTTGTGCATAAAAGTATTAAAGTAAGATAATCGAAAAATGAATATTTTACAAGATATTTTACGGTTTATGTAAAATTAAGAAATGACTTCAAGCTTCATAACTCGAAAAGTACTTAATGAAAACTAACTTAATTATAGTGTTTTGGAAAGCTCTCGAAATAAGCTACAAGAATATGTAATGAGAAAATGTAGGTTCCATTCAAGAAATTGAAGGTGACCTTCATGTGACCTTCAAATAACTCTTCAAGGTCAAACCAATGGTATCATCTTATGTCCCCCTCGAAACCATACAACTTTTGTCTGAAACATTTTTGTTTGCTGGGCTTAGTTTTTGAGATATTTTACTGTCCAAGTTAAAATGGGACACCCTGTATGTATGTATGTATATATATATATATATATATATATATATATATATATATATATATATATATATATATATATATATATATATATATATATATGTCATGAAATTCTTATGATATTTAATTAGAATTCAAGAATATTAAAAAAAATTATAATTGATATAATTTTGCCCTTATATTGCAAGCAATCTTAATTTACAACTTGGCCAATCGGTGAATTATTGCTCGCAATATAAGAACAAAATTATCATATTTTTTTTTAATACCTGAATTCTAATAAAATATAATTTTAAATAGAATTCCCTGATTTTTGTAGATAAAAAGGAACTCTGAAAATTTCAGGTTTTTTCAGGAAATAGATATTCTATAATATGAGTTTATAAAGTAATGACAGTTTTCGGCAGAAATTTAAGTTTTTAGTTTATCAAAAATTTTTTTAAAATCGACTCATTAATGAAGAAACTTTACAATTAATAAAAAAATATTTTCCTAATTCTAATTGTACACATTGATACACAACATTTGAAACAAAACATTGATATAAAACTAGTAATTTTATCATAATATATCACGATATATAAATTCAAAATTTCTACATTTATTAATGATTTAATATCTTTATTTTGATCACTACCTAAACTATATTTGAATTCACTAATTTAAACTCATACTTATAAGGGATGAATAAATCAAGTATTACTTTTTTTCAATTTTTTATTTAAAAAATATGATAGGAAAAACAAATAGGAAAAATGATAACCACTTATAATATCCGCATTTATGAATGTTATGTGTATGAACGATATTTTTTTACATGTGGACACATTTATTATTTTTTTTTCAAGATATATCAAGGAAAAATAAATGTACAGCTACTAGCTAGTTAGATTATTAGGAAAGATTGTAAAGATTATATTTTTTTTAAATAACAAAGATAATGGGAAAAGATAGCTAAAGAAATCGATAAAAATGCAAGAAAGAACAAACGCAAAACGCAATACACTTGTATAGCCTCTGGTGCAAAATTGACAGGAAACAGATTATTATTTCGGGAAGGCAGAGTAGATACTATATCTATATATCTGCTTGTTAATCGTTTCTTTTTATTTTATACAAACTATAGCTTACTTATTCTACGTGTTCTGATATATCCTAATATATATAGTGTCTCAAAAATTCCAGATATTTTTTTAATAGCAGATTCTTTGAACAATTTGCAATTAATTTTTCCCTAGCGAAAATGTCAAATCACTTTTTAAACATTTTTAATTTTTTAATGTAATAGATTAAAATTCTATTAAGTTCCATTTAAAAGAACACTAACTGAATAATTTATTTTGTTTATTTTATCGTTCTCGTACATGGAAACTATTAATATCTTTTCGCAAAGGAAAAATTGTCTCCAAATTGGCCGGAGAAATTGCTATTAAAGCCATCTGATAGCTTTAATACATCTTATATATATATATATATATATATATATATATATATATATATATATATATATATATATATATATAAAATCATAATACACACATCTCTTACTTTATTCTGTACATAATATACTTGGCGCAAAGAAAATCCTCGCTTTGTGCGCTCAAGAGACACTTAAAAGCCGGTATAAAAGACCGACCAAATCCCTTTCTGTCATAACACGACACAATATTCTGAAATTGATTGATTTCAAATTTTATCAATAGACTGAAAACGTTCTCACGACGTATCACTCATTGTCCAGGTCACTTTAACTCGCGATATATTCCCATTTTGGAATCATGTCTATCCAATGTCCAATGGATAAAATAAGGTAACACACATTATGGATCGTGTTGTTAACATCGCTTGAAAGGATACGTGATTGCAGATCTTTCATCTCGCGTAGAAAACTGTTTCATTCGATCATTCACAGTGTGATGCAATACACGTAAAATAATAATGTCGAAAACATTTTTCTATAAATTATAAAATTATGAAAATGACGTATATCAACGGTTCATCCGTGATTCGTCTCGGCGCGAAATATGCAAAGTTGATAATTTAAAAAAAAAAGAACAAATTCAATGAAACATAAAGACAAATACTCTCACAGTCGTGCAGATTAAAGTAAAATGGGCGCTTCTTATCTCTGTATAATCGAATTTCGAGGACGTGCATAAAGTGTACGCGCATATGGAAGCACGGAAAAAAACGATTCTTTGATATTATTATACATTGTGCAACATTATTCGTATTTACGTGAACGAAAATTTTACATATCGATATAAATGCAAATAGATGATTGACTAGTGGTACTACTAGTATCTAAAAAAAATATAATCGCAATATAAACGAAAGCCACTGTTAACAGGAAACGTTTATCATAATGTGTAATCGATGTGTTGTAATTCGACTATACTATAATACTTTACTTTTTAAGTTTGTCTGCTCGTAAAACTGTAGTAATCGAATAATGTACGACCTCGAATAATGTCGCTGGTTTCTTAGATAATGGTTTAAAGACAATCACATAAACATTAATTTTCGTATCGCGAGTTTTTAGATCGAGAGTCGTAATTATCGGAAACACCCCGGAATCTCGTGCAGAGCTAACGGACGACATGAAGTGGGCTAATAAATCCTAGGACAAGGGATGTCGCTTTTCTAGACGCCTGCTTCAGTGTCGGTGGTGCTGCCGTGGTATCCCTGGGGCTAAGAAAGGGAAAGAAGTGCATCCAGACCTAATGATTCAGTCAGATCTAGCGCAGATCTCGACTACAATGCTAAAAGAAAAAAAAGAAAAACCTCGCTCTAATTGAAATTATATGATAGAATGTATAATTGAGAAAATAATGTAACAAAAGATGTATATATGAAATGTTGTCAAAGAAAATGTAATGATCTGTGCTGTGTTTACAGGAATCTTTATGTAAACCATTGTTACAAATATACAGGTGCACATATATACAGGGTGTCCCATTTAACTTGAGACATCGAAGTAATTCGAAACCATGGCGGTTTCGGAGAGAATGTTTTAAACAAATGTAGTATGGTTTCAAGGGGGACATAAGATGGTGCCATTTGTTTGACCTTGAAGAGTCACCTGAAGGTCACGTGAAGGTCACCTCCAACTTTTTAAATGGGACACCCTATATACTTTTGCATATTCTTATAGCTTGCCTCGAGAGCTTTCCAAAACACTATAATAAAGTATTTCTTCATTGAATACTTTTCGAGTTATGAGAATAATTTCTTAATTTTACATAAACTATAAAATATCTAGTAAAATATTCATTTTTCGATTATCTTACCTTAATACTTTTATGTACAAAATAATGAGAGTAATCAATTGGTGTAAAGAAAACATACAGTTGTTTTTAAGAAAAAATATGGAATTGTTAATTGCAAATTACATATTTTTTCTTCAAAACAACTATGTGTTTTCTTTACACCAATTGATTCCTCTCATTATTTTGTACATAAAAGTATTAAGGTAAGGTAATCGAAAAATGAATATTTTACAAGATATTTTATGATTTACGTAAAATTAAGAAATTATTTCAAGCCTCATAACTCGGAAAGTACTTAATGAAAACTAACTTAATTATAGTGTTTTGAAAAGCTCTCGAGATGAGCTACAAGAATGTGCAAAAATATATAGGGTATTCCATTTAAAAAAATTGAAGTGACCTTCACGTGACCTTCAAATGACTCTTCAAGGTCAAACCAATGGTACCATTTTATGGCCCCCTCGAAGCGAAACAACTTTTGTCTGAAACATTTTTCTCTAAAATGCTTAGTTTTTGAAAGAAAAGGGGTGTACGGGTGGTCTAGGACACCCTGTATATATATATATAGGGAAAAAAAGCACTATTTTTTTTTATTTTGAATGGACCTGCAATTTCAAAATCATTTAAAGATCAACTTTAATTTTTATAATACAAACTTTTTTACATATTTTTCACATATTTGTACGTGAAAATTAAAACTTATTCTCTCCCCGACATTTTTCTCCTACCACCCAAGTACTATAATTTTTAAAATATTTCAAACTGAATAAATTATTCTTTTCTTATTTTTTGGATGCTTACTTGGAAAACTTCATTCAAGATAAAAAAAATAAGCCATATTTTTTCTTCTTGAAATCAAACAACTTTTGAAAAATTTTTTCGTTTCATATATGTATGTTTCTTCAGTTATTTTCAAAAGATATTAAAATGACTGACCTTGTATATATACACGCACGCGCGCATGCGCACACATACATATATACAAGGTCAGTCATTTTAATATCTTTTGAAAATAACTGAAGAAACATACATATATGAAACGAAAAAATTTTTCAAAAGTTTGATTTCAAGAAGAAAAAATATGGCTTATTTTTTTTATCTTGAATGAAGTTTTCCAAATAAACATCCAAAAAATAAGAAAAGAATAATTTATTCAGTTTGAAATATTTTAAAAATTATAGTACTTGGGTGGTAGGAGAAAAATGTCGGGGAGAGAATAAGTTTTAATTTTCACGTACAAATATGTGAAAAATATGTAAAAAAGTTTGTATTATAAAAATTAAAGTTGATCTTTAAATGATTTTGAAATTGCAGGTCCATTCAAAATAAAAAAAAAATCGTGCTTTTTTTCCCTCGAAACCAAACAATTTATATTTGGACAATTTTTTGTTTGATGCATATTCAATTATGTTGCAAATTTAGAAAATTTGTGATATTTTGAAATTAATGTATGATTTTTACGAAATTTTCAAATAAACCGCCAATAAAACGCGGCTTATTCTATTCTTAACTAGTAAGATTTCTAGAAAAAGCCATTGTTCTATTTCGCCTAGTCATTGTATTTAGTCTGTTTTTATAGTACATGTTTAATGCATCTGGCGATTTTTTGTTCGATTAAAATGAGTAATTTGAAGGAACAAAAAATTCGTATAAAATTTTGTGTGCAATTAAAAAAATCTTTTATAGATATTTGAAATATTGAAAATATTTTTGGAGATAAGACCTTAAGATTGCAATATATGAGTGATGGAAAAGTTTTTAAAACACGGCAAATGCGATCAAACATTATATTCATGCTGACAATTTTTTTTTTCAATTCTGAAGATATAGTTCACTATAAATTTTTCCGACAAGCAAAACAATGAATAAATTATCGTGAATTGATGCAATGATTTTGTGAAACTTACAGAAATATTCACAATTTCATAAAAACATAAAAGAAAGTTGATATATAACAGATAAATTTGAAAAAAAACTTTAAACAAGGCACTTAAAAGAGGTATATGACAGATAGATTTAAAAAGAAACATTTTAAATGTAACAAGGTTGAATAGTTTTTATATGAGTCAGAAAATGGTCTATTTTCTGAAAAGTTCAGGAATATTTTCCAGACAGATCTCGCGTATGTGTGTGTGTGTAATTCACAAAATAAATATAAAATCACAAAATATAAAAAAATAGATCATAAGATATACTAATAGAAAAATAAAGACTCATAATTCGAAAACATACAGAATCTGATAAAAGAAAAATAAAGCAAAATACGATTCATGTTTTTGCGAACATTTTTTCTCTTACCGATGCATTTTGATCGACTTCTTTACAATTGCTACAAATATAATCGTCTTCTTCAGCAATTTCTGTACGATCCAAACCAACACAATGCATATGGAACCAACCTTCGCAGCCACCATCACATTGAACCCAATCAACTTCTTTACCTAAACAACAAAATAAAATAATATATCTTTTGAAACATTGAAAGAAAACGTAATTTTAAATAATATCTAATTTTTAAAATGTGCGCGCGCACACACACATACACAATCAATCAAGTATATGCACAAATTATGTAATATGCGATATTTAATCTAAAAAATTTATGTACACTGATAATATTTATTGTGTAGACAATTTATGATATTTTTATATAATAATATAAAATTATGTTTAAAGCATTATTATGTTTAAAACATTTGTAACTTAACATCATTATATTACTAATATATAGAAAATCACAACTATATACATTACTAATATATAGAAAATAATCCTTACCACTAGGCCGCAAACAGTTAACTGCCGCGCAGTCATCCTCTTCATCTGAGCTTTCTTGTTTGGTTTTTTTCGTGCGATTACCACCTCGCTTCCTAGGACCTTCTTCACCTTCACTCTTACGCTTCATCTGTAATTCATATTTGATTGAATTCAAACTGATATTCAGAAAGTAAATTGTATCAATTATAATATCAATTATAATCAATTGTCATAAACTATTTCGATTTAAAATATATATTGTTTAGATAAATAAATAAACAAATAAATATATATATATATATATATATATATATATATATATATATATATACATATATACAGGGTGTTCCTAAAAGGTCTCGTCAAACTTTAACCATAGATGCTACGTATCAAAACAAGGCAAAATGTCCATATAAATATGGGTCCGGGAATGCCCCCCTTCTGAGATAACACAGGGTGAAGTCACGTATCTTCATAGGCCTATTTGGCTCAATCACTGTAATAATGATTTGCATCAGATAAGATGTTCAAAGTGGCCACCATGAGCAGCAATAGTGAGCACGTACTTAACGTAATACGTACAGTAGTAAACTTCTTCACTGTCAGCATCTGTGGACCACAGATGCTACGCATCAAAACAAAGCAAAAATGTTCGACAATCCATAGTGCGACGCTGTGGAGCGTGCATTGCTGCTCATGGTGGCCACTTTGAACATCTTATCTGATGCAAATCATTACTACAGTGATTGAGCCAAATAGGCCTATGAAGATACGTGACTTCACCCTGTGTTATCTCAGAAGGGGGCCTTTCCGGACCCATGTTTATATGGACATTTTGCTTTGTTTTGATACGTAGCATCTATGGTTAAAGTTTGACGAGACCTTTTAGGAACACCCTGTATACTGGGTGTTAAAAAAGTCTGGACACGGCCGAATATCTCGATAAGGAAGGTTTACTAGAAAGTGTTTAAACAAAAGTTGTATGGCTTCGAGGGGGACATAACATGGTACCATTGGTTTGACCTTGAAGAGTTATTTGAAGGTCACGTGAAGGTCACCTTCAACTTTTTAAATGGGACACCCTATATGCTTTTGCATATTCTTGTAACTCATCTCGAGAGCTTTCCAAAACACTATAATTGAGTTAGTTTTCGTTAAGTACTTTCCAAGTTATGAGGCTTGAAATCATTTCTTAATTTTACATAAACCGTAAAATATTTTGTAAAATATTCATTTTTCGATTATCTTATCTTAATACTTTTATGTACAAAATAATGAGAGGAATCAATTGGTGTAAAGAAAAAACATAGTTGTTTCGAAGAAAAAATATGTAATTTGCAATTAACAATTACCCATTTTTTCTTAAAAATAACTATGTATTGTTCACGTAACCTTCAGGTGACTCTTTAAGGTCAAACTAATGACACCATCTTATGTCCTCCTCGAAGCCATACAACTTTTGTCTGAAACACTTTCTAATAAAACTCTTCCTTATCGAGATATTCTCGATCGTGTCCAGACTTTTTTAACACCCAGTATACAGGGTGACCCATTTTAACTTAGGCAGCCAAATAACTCGAAAAATAAGCAAGATAGAGAAAAATGTTTTAGACAAAAGTTGTATGGTTTCGAGGGGGCCATAAGATGATATCATTGGTTTGACCTTGAAGAGTCATTTGAAGGTCACGTGAAGGTCACTTCAATTTTTTTAAATGGAACATCCTATATATTTTTGTACATTCTTGTAGCTCATCTCGAGAGCTTTCCAAAACACTATAATTAAGTACATTTTCGTTAAGTATTTTTTGAGTTATGAGGCTTGAAATAATTTCTTAATTTTACATAAACCGTAAAATATCTTGTAAAATATTCATTTTTCGATTACCTTACCTTAATAGTTTTATGTACAAAATAATGAGAGGAATCAATTGGTGTAAAGAAAACACATAGTTGTTTCGAAGAAAAAATATGTAATTTGCAATTAACAATTCCATATTTTTTCTTAAAAACAATTATGTGTTTTCTTTACACCAATTGATTCCTCTCATTATTTTGTACATAAAAGTTAATTATAGTGTTTTGGAAAGCTCTCGAAATAAGCTACAAGAATGTACAAAAATATATAGGGTATTCCATTTAAAAAAATTGAAGTGACCTTCACGTGACCTTCAAATGACTCTTCAAGGTCAAACCAATGATACCATCTTATGGCCCCCTCGAAACCATACAACTTTTGTCTAAAACATTTTTCTCTATCTTGCTTATTTTTCGAGTTATTTGGCTGCCTATGTTAAAATGGGTCACCCTGTATACAGGGTGGTCCCGGACGTTCCGGCCAGACTTTGGGATCTTATAGAAAATTTAATTCTGAACAAAAAATTTCATATAAACATGGGTCGAAAAATGCTTCCTTAAGAAGTTATCGCTCAAAAATTATTTTATTTTTATTAAAAAAAGATTTTTATTTTTTAATTTTTTCGTCTTTTTTTCAAATAATTTATTAAGTTTCTTTTTATTTCATTTTCTTTTCACCTTCTACTCTTCCTTTCATTCTCCTATGATAATTGATTTAAACAATACTGTTCAAAATATCATTAAGCACAGTCAAAGCGAATCTTCTGCATTAACTTGTGCGTTAAATCAATCACGATAAAATCCGTAACACGGGTATGAGAATTTGACTATTGTATGTATTCTTTCTACCATGCAAACAGTCAGAAATTTAAGAACTCGAACGACAGCCAAGTTCTAATACAAAACAATAAAAGTCACCTTCTCACGACTCGACATCGCGTTCTCAAGATTTCCAGAAGTTTCGAGAACACCGCTCTTATAAAATAACCGAACACGCGCCTGTGGAACGTACAACAATCATTTTTATCTCATTTGAAAGATAATTTAATTTTCTACAACTTTTGTTTCGGTACTTTTTGTTAAAAGATGCATATCTTCCATGATATTTGGAAAAATGTGTAAAATAATCACGATTTGAGAGATTTTTGAGCGATAACTTCTTAAGGAAGCATTTTTCGACCCATGTTTATATGAAATTTTTTCTTCAGAATTAAATTTTCTATAAGATCCCAAAGTCTGGTCGAAACGTCCGGGGCCACCCTGTATATATATTTTAAAGATTTTTTGGTGCAATTTTTCACTCATACAAAAGAAAAAAAACACAAAGCCATTTAAGTTTAAATTAGATTTACAAATGTATCAAAAAAAGCTGAATGGAAAATAAATATTTTTCACTTGCATAATATTTTCATTTATCATTAAAAATTAAAATAAAGAATATGTACTGCATATTCAGTACTTTATTAAAAATATATAAACACAAGTAGTTATGCAATTACACATTGAATATATAAAGAGAAATATATTTATATCTTAAAGACATAATTCACAATTTGGCTTATCAGGCAATTGCCAACTGCTTACATTATAAAGACAAAATTATCAACATAGAAAAAACATTAGCAAAAGAAAGGTACAAAATAGAGAGAAACACTTTTAAGAGAGAATTTTTGTAAAAATTTTATCAATTGATATGAATGGATATATGTTATTCAAATATGCTAACAAGATTCTCCCGTTATGTATTTAAAGGATATGAGTTACATCTTGTATTTTTTTTGTATAAATTAATAACTTCCGTGTATGTGTGTATGAATAAAATAAAAATTTATTGATATATAAATTAGAAAGAGAGAGTCAAATACCTTGCGAGGTCCACGTTTCATGAGAACCGGTGAACTGCTCTGTCTCTTCTCCTTAATGACAGGATTGCTTTTATTTCGTTTAACCGCGTTTTTTTCTTCGACTTTCTGCCGTCCAATTTTTTTCAACAATTCGAATTCCTCTTTCCGCTTCCTTCCTCGTTTTTTTATGTCTTTTATCTCCTGATTGGCATTCACTTGAACCTCTTCGAATGACTTATACTTTCTCATAGTGTTATGATTATTCATGTGACTTAAAATACGCCAGATATGTTGCGTCTCGTCTAAAGCAACTTCCAACAAATCACCCTCCATCATCAGTTCTTCTAAACGTAATCTCGCGTTTGACGATAATAGGCCAAACGACTCGCCACCGCTGTCATCCGATTGAGTTTTCCGCCGAATTTTTGAAACTAAAGTAATAACACAAAACATTATATTTATTATTCAATGTAAATATTATTCAATATATTTCAAATATATCGTATATCTTTGTCACAATTAAAAACTTACTATATGAATATGCATGTTCGTTGCTGTTGAAAGTGCTACACGTTGGTTCGTCATCCATAGCAATGACATCATCATCGTCATCCTACAATATTAAAAATATAGTTTATACATTTTATATTTTGTTTATACATTATATTTTAAACTACAATATTATTTATAATGTAAAAGATGAAAATATAAATTGACAAGTCGCACTGTACAATTGATACTCACAGCAGTACTAAGTGTGCTATCATCCGAATGCACTCCACTGAGAGGTGCGATGGCTTGCACTCTTTGATGTAATTCAGGATTATTTGCTGCTTTCTTCAACTCGCTGCTGATTATCTTTTCCGTTTTCTCTCTCGCTGCCGCTTCAACTAATTTTTGCGACATCACAGAAAGTTTCGCCAATATCGATGAGATCTCTTCAGTATCCAATGCTTGTCTCGCTCGATCCTATATATTATATGTTTATTAATGTTATATAGATGTCATTTAGTTAAACAATATTAAAAAGTGATATATACTTACCTGCCAATTCATTGCACGTTCAGTTAAGCATTGCAATGCCTCTCCCTCTGGCAATCGAATTGGAATTTTCTGGAGACTCACTAAGAGGGCTAGTATCGTCTCTAGACGAGGTCGTCGAGAACGTAAACAACATGGACATAAGAATTTTATGTCCCTGGGACCTGGTGGTTTACCTTTGTATGATGTCTTAGGTAAAGGCACGCAGTTTGCTGCAAAAATTGATGATTAATAATAGCGAAAATCATGTTTTCTTATGATTTACAATATATGTTGCCATACTTACTGTGAAACCAATCTTTGCAAAGCTCACATTGAAGCATAATGCCAAATCTTGGTCGCCGGCAAACGCAGTATTTGGAATCTTCCACATCGGCTTTCATCTTCATTAGATTTCTCTCCCTCAAGCTTCTCATTGCCTCCATCTCGCGTTGCTCTGCTAGTTTAAAGGCAGCAACCACATTTGCCGAATCACTAGAGTCATCCAATTTTGTATCACAGACATAAACAGCCCCTACAGACTCATCGCCCTTATGCTTTTTAGTCTTCATCGCTTGCACACCAACACCAATTCGCGGAGATAGAGCTTCCATTAACGTGTAGTGGGAGTTTTTCCTCAGGAATGTTCTCGCAGTCCTCTCTTTCCATGCTTTTGCCTGTGATAGCGTAGCTTCCAGTGTCGGAAGGGCATCCAAATGCAACGAAATATTTCTGCCTTTCCTTATCAGGTCGTCCAGAGTGTCGTAATATGGAAAGTTCTCTTTCGCTTGTATGTCATCTACGAGCTTTGTCCAATTTTTCGCCTTATTCAGTGTGTCTTGAAGACTATCTAAGCTCGGCAAGTATGCCTCGACTTCATCTGCCTCGCGAATAAACTCTTCCACATTGACAATTGTTCGTCTATTTTTCGAGTGAAGAAATATTTTAGCCTTCTCTTCCCATTTATCAATTGCTTTTGTTAAAGCATGCAATTCCGACAGTGTATTTTCGATTCTAAAATGAGGCGGTATCGTCATGCTTTTCTCGATTAACTTGGCCACCTCTTCGCGGCTGACTGCTTTCGGATCGTCTTGGAGGGATTTTACTTCTTCTAGCCACTGTATCTGTGTTAATCTCTGCGAAATAAAGAAAATGTAATAATATATCTAATCTTTCTTCAAGAGACAAAACTATATATTTTTACTATTACATACTTGTTTTAATAGCACAAGTTGAGGCAGATCAATGCAAATAGAGTCTCCAAATTCGATACATTTCTTCAATTTCTCAACATCACACTCTTCATCTTTCGACTCCAATTCCTCCGCATCCTTTTGAAACTGCAATACTTGATCGAGTATAAACTTTACACCATCCGATTCTTTAAGTTCGCAGCACAGATTGGTGATCTCCTTGTAAAAAAGTGTTAATTCTTCTACAGTGAGTTTATACTTGGTATCAACCGATTGCCTAGTCCTGGAATTGTATAAAAGCAAATAAAATTGCACGAATCATCACAAAATTCTACAAAAATGAAATTTTTATTCTATCAACCTTGTACGCTGTTTATTGTTCAACAGCTGTTGCGCAACACTCGCACACTTCTCAGCATCTTGCACAGCAGTGGTTAGAGCCGTGAGTAATTCGCTCTCAGGGAATTTCTTGTTCTCAGCCTCGTTGAGAAGTTCCCTCAATTCGCTCAGCTCAATCTTATCATTTTTGGGATCCATCGCCTCTTTCACCTTAGTCACCCACGAGTCGAACGACTCGGCCTTTAGTTTTAACTTCTGCAGCATGATGGGCAACTCGTCCAATGTATACCGATAACGCAAAGTGTGCTTCTCTGGTGGACAGGTGCACAGATCAGCGAAATGTCTTAAACACACTAACTGCGAGTTATGGCACGAGCATGTAACCGCGCTCAGGAAGCAGGTAGTCTTGCATGCCTCACACTGTCTCTCATCGTCCGGTAGAAGCTCGAACGCCTCCCGTTCCGCTTCTGTCACGCCCTAGAACGAGAAGAGCAGGTTCAACCGAAATTCAAAGTCACCGAAAAATCTTCTCCCCACTATTCCCTTAATTTCACGCATAAGTGACAAGATGCGTGTTTAGCATCATGGCACACGGCACAAGGCTTCGAAAACATAACCTGACCCTCTGTACGTACGTACGTGAGTTACATAATCTAGAATTGCCGAGACGCGTCTGACAAATGGGCATCGGTTTCGATGAAGGCTAACGGTAAAGCGAACTACGAATATTACATCGATGGTGAAAACATGATAAATTGACAGAATATTGAGAGAACATTAAAAATACGTGGCGGCATTAATCAGGATCTATATAAACGTGGACGAGATCGGTCAGTCCTATGCCAACTCCAACACGTCCAACGACAATATCGCGCGTATACGCACGCACGCCACGTGTGCATGTGTACATATGTGAGCTGCGAGCGCGCGCTCCGTATGTACTGCTTGACCTGAATATGTTGATCTCTCTCTCGTAGGAGATATATTGCCAGTGTTCGCATGTGGCGATTTCTTCGATGTTGGAAATGAGACCGCGTGTTTAAGTGCGATATCATTAGGTTTGTTCTTGTATGTAGCTAAACTGAAATGAGATAAAATGAGATGGAGATGTATAGAAGGCATCATTGGCTGCGTTCAGCAGAAACAGCTGCTTTACAACTGTTGTAAAATTCGTGAGCCTGATTGGTGTATGCTCTTAATCTTGGCTGAATCTAAGAGCATACACCAATCAGATTCACGAATTTTACAACAGTTGCAAAGCAGCTTTTCCTGCTGAACGCAGCCATTAGTTTCTGAAGTTAGCCTCTTTCGAATAATAGCTAGAATCATCGCGTCTAATTATTTGTATGTCATGACTGTTGATTCAAGAAATATATACATATATATATGTATGTATGTATGTATGTATGTATGTATGTATTTACATAATTATGTAAAAATTTCTTGAACCATGATGTACAAAAAACTAGATGCAATGCTAGTTATTATTTCAAGGGGCGAGAAAACATTAATGATGCCTTCTATACAGTGTGTTTCCAGTTTAAGTGTACATACTCGGTTATTTTTTTTTTAATGATATGCAGATAATTTAGTTAATAACTATTTTAAATAACTAATTTATATATAGGCTTATTTAAATAATTATTAACAATAGTAATTGTTTAAATTATTAAAACCGTTTAAATAATTAACTATAATAAATAGGTAATAAGAATAATAATTAAATAATAATAATAGTTGTAAATTGTTTAAATAATAATAATAGAATGTTTTCTTTTCTTTTTAATAATAGTTTTTTTCTGCTCATATAAAAAAAGCAATATGACAGTAACAATATCTTATGAATGATTATTAAATATCTCACTTTATTGCATATTATTGTATTTCTCGTAAGACACCTTATAGAACTACAACAAAATAGATATAATATTCTATTAAAAATATTATAGACAATATTTAAGAAGAAATAATTTAAAATTTAAAATTTTTCTTTAATTCACATATCATATAGATTTTCAATATACAACTTTTATTCAAAACACATTTTAAAAATTCTATTACTTAAAAAAATAACTGAGTATATATTCTTAAATCAAAAACATTTGTACTGTATATTTTGAAGTTGAAGAGAAAGAGAGGAAAGAAAAGTACAAGAAGCAACAAAAGAACAAACCTATTGATTTTCTTGTGTGAAAAATCAAACTACACATACGAGGATTATATCCTTATAAATTAAATAAAACATAGAATCAGCTATTTAGTGTTAAATGTAGAGTATGTATATGATTAGTATGGAATACATATATAGAGTCCCATAAAATTTCTCTTTCTACAAAAGCTATTACATGTAAAAAAGTTTTAGTCATAATCGTAAGACTATAAATGTAATAATGAATCACAATTAAGCATTTACACTACTAGTGAGAATATTTGATTGTGATTGCTCGGTTTTTGCTTAGAGTTTTATAGTTACAATTAAAACTTCTTCATGTGCAGTGGTTTTAAATCTTGGAATTACATATCAAACACTTTATATAAGCAGCATATAAGTGTATGTATATGCATTAATATTTATAAATATATAAGTAATGATATAAATAGATACACCTAATACAAATAAATACAACTAATAACGTGAATAATATAAATTAATAATTATAATACATAAGAATAAATATATTTATTTAATTAAAAATTAAAGAACAAAAAATTAAAGCTAAATATTTAAAAACTCAAAATAAATTCTTATTAAAAAAAATATTTCATGTAGAATGTCAAAGTTTTTCACTTATTGTTAGAAATTTATGATAATAATTATTAATTATATAGACTTCAAATATTATTTAGCAAAAAATATAGAAAATAGATATAGACTTACCCATTCCAGCAAGTTTTTTCGTAATTTCTTCTCATCTTCAACCATTTGCAGCATATCATAATATGTAGCTGTTGCGATACCAATATCTAGCAAATCCGGATCCAATGACATTTTACAAACTAACTCATCGTGAGAAAATACACAAAATCTCCTCAAATTCGAATAATGCGTGATACATTCTCGTCCAACCTTAAGCTGGAATAAGATATATAATTTATTATAATTTGCATGAAATTTAAATATATATCAATATTTTAATATATAAATAATAAATATTTAAATATATAAATAACAAAATTATAATAGAATACATTTATACAAATAATGCCTTTTATTTATACTTAAATAATTAAATTGAATTCTTGAATATATTAATACATTACACCCATGTTTTTAATTCAATAAGGTCTAAAAAAGCGAATTTGATTGCGCAACAATTTACATACCCAATCTGCAGGTGCGAAATTGACGGCTTCAGCAAAATTATAACCCTGATTGAAACCTGCGTGATATGCTCTTGGAAATGTCACAACAAATTCGCCTGCATGCTGATCTGTTCTAAATACTGGCACTCCTAATAAATAATTATAAAATTATTTTGATACATATATTTTGATACACATATATTTAGAAAAGTGTTTCAGTAAAAAATTTATTTCAAATAGGTATAAAATAAACTATATTTAGTAAAAAAATTATTTTAAATAGATATAAACAAATTGTTAGGAATTCCTAGCCAAATTTATTCAATTTTTCTTTTAACGAGATAAAAACATCTTATTTCTTCTTTTAATTTATTGGAACTTTTCTTGTTTAATTTTAAGCTTAATGAACAGTGATGTACCTTCGTTCGTCAATATGTTCGGATTCATGATGGTGACGAGCTGATGCAATAAATCAGGCTGACTATGAAACAGTTCTGGTGCAGCAGACTTCATGGATTGTTCAAAGCGCTCTGCCTGAGAGCCAGGTACACCATACCATGTTTTTGGTTCGCCCCAATGTAAATAATTGATGGAATAACTCCAATGGTCTTCGTTGTGCCAACAGAATGTGGCAAAGCACATACCAACATACATCCAAGGAACTTTCATGCCGCTGATATCAGCATTAATATGACCTAGGATGCTGCCACGCAAGACTGGCAGATTATTTAAATTCCATGAAGATTCGGCATACTCCTGATCGCAGGTGAATAAATTGACGCTGGTCTTAGTCGGAAATCCGGATCCATGATCCATCGTATGCAAATCAGCGCCATATTCTACAGTCACATCCTCATCAATAGATGAAACTATTCGCCAGAACTCCTTTTCCACCAATGATGTTGGAACCATCTGCAAACAAAAACTTATTAAATATACAATAAATAGAAGATAAATATAAAATAAATATACAATATCCCAAATTTAAATGTCAAAATTTCAGGAGATCAGTAAATAAAGAAAAAAAGTTTAGAGATCTCTTTAAAGATTTGATCATTTTTGCTTCATTTTGGAGAAAATGGAAAAAAAAGTTTTCATCAAAAAAACATAAAAATTAAAATTATAAAATTTATCGAAAAGTTGTAGAGCATAGAATTAAGAAAAGAGAGTGAATTAAAATCATTTTAAAGTAAAATTAGAGAATCGTAAATAAATACACGGCAATATAGGATTATTGTATCCTGTTTACTATAGTTTGTTTATGTTTATACATTTATATTACTTATATTTTAAATATCTTCATTAAAAAAAGTGACAACATAAATAAATAAGATTGCGATTCCAAAACAAAATAAAAAGGAGCAAAAGGATTTTTTTACTTACTTTATTCTTTATATGCTCTCAAAGTTTTGATATTTAAATTCAGGGCACCCTATATTATATATAGACACATATATACATATGTGTTAATTTATATTCACCGCAATCTTTTAAAATATATTTTGTAATTTGGTCTAAACAATAAGAACTTACATGAACAGGCATATTGAAATAGTCACTTTTAAATTGATCGGCCATTTCTCCGAATTGCTGCAATGTATATTCCCTTTGCGCTTGTTCAAAGCCGAAAGCCTCCATAGGCTTAGAAACTTCTTCGGCGACGCATTTAGGACATCGCCAATCACCCTTTGGTATCTCTGTTAAAGGCGGCATAAGGCAAAAAGTGTGATAGCTGTCGTCGCAACCGTCGCACAACAGCATGTTCTCTTCATTGTCACCTCTTCCACAATTGTGACAAATGTATTTTGCCAACTTAAGTAAAAGATAAAAAGATAATTAATATCTAATTAAATTATCTGATTTAATTTTCTAAAAATGCACAATATAGGAGATTGTTAAATCATATTTACAGGATCAAACTCGTAAACAAGCTTCAAACCGCGTGTTTTATTAGATTTCTTTCCCTCTTTGGTATTAAAACCTGCCATTTTCGGTCCTGCTCCATAAAATTGTAATTTTTTAAGCTCCTTGCTTTTATCCGTTTCAAAACTGAAATGCCTGCTTTTAACTTTATCTTTGCATTCGTTGTCTGAATCGCATTCCTCTTTATAGTCCTCTTGTTTAATTGATACATCCTGCTTCTCTTCTTGGCCGGAATACCGTTTCGATCGCCGCGAAAATTTCTCGTTCGGTGGTTTAATTTGCTGACGAGATATTATACCATGCGGCTTATAATCTCGATCCCTCTTCTCGTTCATGTCTGATTCTGGCTCGATTTTCTATATCAAACAAAACCACTTCTATATTAAATTGAAATTACACACACAAGTAATTATTAGATAATAATTATTATTAAATTATATTATTATTAAATAATTAATTACAATTAATTATATTATTATTAAATTAATTATTATTATTAATAATTAAATTATATTATTAAATTATAAATAATTGATTTCACGATTTGTTGTTTTTGTAAATAAATCTTTTTTCTGCAGGTGAAACTTTGACTTACAATATCTGACAATGTCTTTCCCTGTTTGAAAACATCAAATGGATATAAAATTCTCTCATAGTGATTTTTTAATATGCTGCCTACACTTCGACCTGATGGATAACCCAGTTTATTGGCAATTTTTGCCCATCTTCTTTCTTTTGTTACAGTTTCTATACCCCCTGTAAGTAACATATAACGATTAAAGCTATGAGTCTGTAAAATATGAAACATATAATAAATAAAACATATATAAATAAAACTAACCTTCATCTGTAACTATTTTATGTAAGGAATACAAATCCAATGCCTTACGTTCTACAAGTGGAATCTTCAAGGAGGAACCTTGGAGCTCCCAGAATTTTGCAATTTGATCTAAGAAATTAAGCTTTATCCTGGTTTTAGCTTCTAATTCATTTAATCTTTGTATTCTCGGAACAAATTTAAATTTGTCTACGTCCACGGCAAATGGTGGCTGCCAATTCTGCAACAAACATTAGACCTTATAAATATTTGTCTTATAAAAAAATATGATTTTTCTGAAGTAGATTTATTTCAAGAAAATTATTTTTATATTTATTGAAAAGATCAAATTCTAAAAATATTTTGATTTTAAAGTTCATTAACAAATATCTTCATATCAATATACTTCATATCTTCTTATATATCAATATCATATATATATACATATATATATATATATATATATATATATGATTTTGAAATATGAAGTTTTACATTGATATATGATGTTTACTATCTATCTATCTATCTATCTATCTATCTATCTATCTATATATATATATATATATATAGATAGATAGATAGATAGATAGATAGATAGATAGATAGATAGATAGATAGATAGATAGATAGATAGATAGATAGATAGATAGATAGATAGATAGATAGATAGATAGATAGATAGATAGATAGATAGATAGATAGATAGATAGATAGATAGATAGATAGATAGATAGATAGATAGATAGATAGATAGATAGATAGATAGATAGATAGATAGATAGATAGATAGATAGATAGATAGATAGATAGATAGATAGATAGATAGATAGATAGATAGATAGATAGATAGATAGATAGATAGATAGATAGATAGATAGATAGATAGATAGATAGATAGATAGATAGATAGATAGATAGATAGATAGATAGATAGATAGATAGATAGATAGATAGATAGATAGATAGATAGATAGATAGATAGATAGATAGATAGATAGATAGATAGATAGATAGATAGATAGATAGATAGATAGATAGATAGATAGATAGATAGATAGATAGATAGATAGATAGATAGATAGATAGATAGATAGATAGATAGATAGATAGATAGATAGATAGATAGATAGATAGATAGATAGATAGATAGATAGATAGATAGATAGATAGATAGATAGATAGATAGATAGATAGATAGATAGATAGATAGATAGATAGATAGATAGATAGATAGATAGATAGATAGATAGATAGATAGATAGATAGATAGATAGATAGATAGATAGATAGATAGATAGATAGATAGATAGATAGATAGATAGATAGATAGATAGATAGATAGATAGATAGATAGATAGATAGATAGATAGATAGATAGATAGATAGATAGATAGATAGATAGATAGATAGATAGATAGATAGATAGATAGATAGATAGATAGATAGATAGATAGATAGATAGATAGATAGATAGATAGATAGATAGATAGATAGATAGATAGATAGATAGATAGATAGATAGATAGATAGATAGATAGATAGATAGATAGATAGATAGATAGATAGATAGATAGATAGATAGATAGATAGATAGATAGATAGATAGATAGATAGATAGATAGATAGATAGATAGATAGATAGATAGATAGATAGATAGATAGATAGATAGATAGATAGATAGATAGATAGATAGATAGATAGATAGATAGATAGATAGATAGATAGATAGATAGATAGATAGATAGATAGATAGATAGATAGATAGATAGATAGATAGATAGATAGATAGATAGATAGATAGATAGATAGATAGATAGATAGATAGATAGATAGATAGATAGATAGATAGATAGATAGATAGATAGATAGATAGATAGATAGATAGATAGATAGATAGATAGATAGATAGATAGATAGATAGATAGATAGATAGATAGATAGATAGATAGATAGATAGATAGATAGATAGATAGATAGATAGATAGATAGATAGATAGATAGATAGATAGATAGATAGATAGATAGATAGATAGATAGATAGATAGATAGATAGATAGATAGATAGATAGATAGATAGATAGATAGATAGATAGATAGATAGATAGATAGATAGATAGATAGATAGATAGATAGATAGATAGATAGATAGATAGATAGATAGATAGATAGATAGATAGATAGATAGATAGATAGATAGATAGATAGTAAACATCATATATCAATGTAAAATTTCATATTTCAAAATCATATATATATATATATATATATATATATATATGATTTTGAAATATGAAGTTTTACATTGATATATGATGTTTACTATCTATCTATCTATCTATCTATCTATCTATATATATATATATATATATATATATATATATATAGATAGATAGATAGATAGATAGATAGATAGATAGATAGATAGATAGATAGATAGATAGATAGATAGATAGATAGATAGTAAACATCATATATCAATGTAAAACTTCATATTTCAAAATCATATATATGTAGGATTTATAAAAAAATCCTGTATTGAAAATGGAAAGTTCTATAACTTAAGATAAGATATATATTACGATCATCATTTTGTTTCATTGTAAAATGGCAGTTAAATTAATTGTTATTTTATAGCTTATACACAGTGGATTCAAAACTTTTATGATTTGTTTAGTGCAGTAAAATCAAAATTATATCTCTCATGAAATAATATACATATATACTATTAATCAATAGTGCATAATATATGCTCGCGTAAAAATTGTAGAATCGTGTTTCTAAAAATATATACACTGTATATAAACCGTCCATAAGAATTATGTGATGAAACGACGAAACGAGATGATCGATAAACGCCCCGAAAGCTTCCTTGTATGATAACGTAATATCATAGTAATATTTACTTGAATTTAAAAATATAAAAAAATGATATATGTGATTTTATCTGACAATATAAATAGATTGTTAATTATAAATCCTTATATTTTCCATTTAATCATAAAATTTAAATTTAATTTTTATGCTAAACTGTACCTTTTCTGGGAAGGAACTAAATTCAACTAATCAATATCACTTAACTGAGTAAATTAAATCATAAGTCTAATTGAATAAATAAATTCTAAATAATATTAAATTATTATTTAATTCATGTATTGATGATACATTTTTCACACACATACAATTCATAGCATTTTTATTTAAATTATTCCGAATAATAAAATCCCTAAATAATAAAAAATTTAAGTATTAATAAAATGAAAAAGAAATTTGGAATTTTATCATAATGATAAGATGATAAAAAAGTGACGAAATAATAAATACTTGAAAAATATATCATATATAAAAATCCAAAATAATCATAATAAATATCTAAAATATGTCACCCAACTATAGCTAATTAAAAATATCTTTTGAGAAATTTTTCTTGATATATGTATATACGAGAATATTAATGTCTTAACACATAAATTTAGGCGGTATAAATGATGGAAAATATTTTATAATTCAACAGCACACATCAGCAAACTTTATCATAGATCTCTTGCATTTCTATTTCAGTTATATGTATATATTTGAGTAATTTTGAAACAAAGAGTGTTGTTTCTCCAGATAAAAAATTCCATTTTCATGAAATATCTTTTATTTTTTGATAATAAAAGATATTTCTTTTTGTTGATAAAAGAAATGTATTACCTCTCTCAATTATTTCAAAGTTTATTAAATAATTGAAAAAAAAATGCGATATGTATTTGATATATTTAAAAATCAATGAAAAATTATGTTATTTACGAAACGACGAGTTTTAAATTTATTCAACTTTTCAATCAATATAATAATAAAAATTATTATTCGAAAAATAAGTAGCACTGCGCATTAACGTCTTCAATGAAATTCAACACTTTTACGTTACACTTATTTATGCACGTCTTATTGTTAGACTAGATAAACAAAGCAATTTTAAATCTATATCACACTCAAATACATGTGATTCAATATCACAAATAATGATTAGATAAAAACGTAATAATACTTATAAATTACATAGCATTATTCGCAATTGATTGTATGGGAGCAAAAAATACATCACTGGGGCAAATTTCAAAAAATTTGCCTTGAACAAGGAAAATAAACAATCGACTGTAGCTAAATATTTAATTATTAACTATTGATTAGCTGCGGCGTAGATAAAAATCAATAATCACTTGAGAGTTTGTGGAGCTTTGCTTTTGGCACTTGCCCGAGAGAATGAGAGGATGCATGTAATCACGTGCATCCTATGTATGTGTACGTGTATGTGTGATAATCTATTAATTTTTCTCGACAAATGAATGCACACGATGTATCTCGATTATTAAAGGCTACTATTATATATATATATATATATATATATATATATATTTTTTTTTTTTTTTTTTTTTTTTCGTTTATTGTACATTCTTTCTATTGCACTTCGAAAATTGCTAAACAAGGAATCGAAAATCAATATAATGCGAATTTTGTAAAAATATAATCAAAGTGAGACAAATTTATTCGGAGAACAAATATTTATAAAAAGAAAAATAAATATAAAATTTCGAATATATATTTCATTTGATGTGGCAAATATATATGTACACGAGGATTACGCTCATAATTAAGCTACCATTATGTAAGCTCTTAAATGTTCCCAATATTGTACGTTTTGTGTTATGGAAGACTTTTCCAAATAGGATTTTGATTATATTTTAGCAGAACGAAATCCCATCGAAGACACGTGTTCCTGTTGGAAATATATGTGCATCGCGGATTTGTCCAAATATATTCGTGCTCGCCTACGCTTCATGTCGTAAAGAGGAAAGGCTCGATTTCCGGTCCTAGTTTTTCTTCCGTGCACACGGAAACAAGATGGTGGCTCAAATCGTTTCTAATGGAGGCTTAAATCAACGACATGTGAGAGTAAATCGCCTTCATAAGGAAGAATATTGTCGGATGAAAAAATCGCGAAGAAATCTTCCATTAGCTAGAGATCCTAAAGTACAAAGGAGATTCCTGTTAAGGTCGAGAATCTCGCGGAGTGAAAGGTGACGATAGAAAGAATTATGTCACGCGGAGAGATTCTCACGCAGGAATAAATGTAATCGAGGCTTTGTACATTTTCACAAGTGCAATTGCGTGAAACAATTTCCTGGAAAAACGAACGAGGACAGGTCCGAAAGAGGTTCAGAGTGGTCAGGAAAAGGCACATATTTTTCGTCGATGAAATTTAGGAGCATAGCCAGTTTTCTAGTGAATTGCTCTTTTTTTTCCGGTTTCAGGATATTTTTCGTAACACATTTCTTCGACGTGACATCGTTAGATCCTACTGTCACGGCCATTTTATCATATGGCGTTGTCATTTCGTTATAAAACGTTGGCAGTTTTAGTTTGCCAGTTTTTTATTTAATTAGACGTATTCGAATTAATGTAACTAGTATTGTTTTTTTCATCAATATTGCCATTATCAGTCGAAGATGCGTTTTACAAAAAAGTTACATCCATTAATATACTCGTGCAATACTAGTCAAACGAAAGAGAGAGAGAGAAACAGAGAGAGAGAGAGAGAAGAAATATAATAAAATCTTTCTCTTTCCATCTTGTTTCATATTTAGCATTTCGAAACAGCATAAATTAATTTTTTTTTCTCTGTGACCCGTATCTCGGATGCAACAATGTAAAGTAATTACATGAGTATTTCACAAACGAAAATATTCAAATAGCGTGAACGCTATTGAAGAATCTTGGTTCCTTTTTTTTTTTATCCAAATCGTCATCATCGCAATCATTGGCGATTCTACTTATCCTGTAGAAAGTACCATCATAGATACACGAGAGAAAAATATCATGCTTATTATATTCTGAAAAAATAGTGACCATTTTTCAATTCAACATCCTTCGTTTCAATGAGGACGATAGAACGACTATAACAAGAGGCGTTAAGAATTATTCAATTTATGTCTCATTTTCATGCAATTTTAAATAAAAAAAATCTCGTGATAATTATTTAGACATGACAATAATAAGAGCCATGAGCGCTTGGATTGTCCTGGCTACTCACGGGCGGCGGTTTAATCTTGCAGATGCCGGACCTTTCGGCGATCGGGCGTATTTTCGCGATGTAGGCGAGGGGATCGTGAAACTCCTCGTTGGTAGGTTCGAATACCGGCGCCTCTGGCGGTACCGTAAAGTCAAAGTCGTTCTCGGCGCGATCGCAGGCCATGTTGTCTCGAACGGAACGATGAGCCCCGCAGTTACTCCTCGAGCCCGCTCTGGGGATCGCGGCTACTTTCAACGCTGCTCGACTGATTGGCTGCTGGCTGGCACGTATGCACGTATGTACGTACGTACGTACGCTTGCACGCACGCACGCACTTTAAATTCTAGAGCGAGGAGCCCACGCTAGACGATGTTCACCTCCGCGACGCTCGGTTACTCAATTCGGATTAACTTTCGTATGACCACGTAACCACGACGCTCCTGCTTCCCGATCATGTTTTCCGCGTGTGCACTCACTGCTGTTGTTGCTACGCCTGACAATGAACGACGCGAACGCGACGTATCACGCGGACGCAACATCGACGAAACGCATCACCCTGTCACACAACCCACCGTAACTGTATGTAACTGATTATTCCGCTCCGTGCTTCGTGTTTCGCTTGCTCCCCCCCCCACTTTTCGTAGAAGTATATAGTCTCGAGCATGGTGTAAGTAACAAGGTGTGCTACTGCGCAGGCATTTCTACTGACCAATAAGAGAGCGTGACAAGATTCCGCCATCTTGTATAATTTAAATGGATATTAAAACGAAGATTCGGGCAAGAGAAAGGGTTTTAATGAAAAATCTTTCGTGTGTAATTATAATTATGGTGAATATATTTTTAGAAAATAATAAATACAAACACAAATATAAATAAACAAATATAAGACACATAAACACATATAAGAAACAATAAACATATAATAAACGATAGGGAATACATAACACATAATAAACAATATAGAAGATATAATAAAAATGAAATTACTTTTTATTTGTGAATTTTGTCATTTTTCTTTTATGTTTTATTCTATTATTTTCTGCCGAAATTTTTTTATTAATTATTCGAAGTCTTATAAATGATCTTGTTCTAACTAAACATAATAGAAAAAAACATAATATAAAAAGGATTTTTTTTGTATTGCATTCACAAAACTCATGAAACTGCTGCAAAACTGTGCATAATGACACTGTGTCATGACATTTCATGATATTTCGTTTAAATTCAGCGTCGCGTTGCCATGGTGATTTGATAAGATGGCGGAAACTTGGTGCTGCGCAGAATGTGACCAAAATTCATCCGAGAAGATAGCACACCTTGTTACCATGAAGTAAGAGAGAAGGAGATCGAACTTGATAGCGCGCGAGTAGAGAAAATGGTCCCGATTTGTGGCACCTAATTGAGAGGGAGTCCGCTGAAAAGAATAGTTTCTCATGGATGGACGCCATTTGCAATTATTAACCTTACCCGGCCAGCCCGACTAAGGCTGTGTTCCACTTAACGATCGCAACGCTCGCAGAATCATCTTATCCTTGTTGTTCGCTAAAAGTTAAACAAAGACACATAATGTTTACGAGTGCCGCGATCATTAAGTGGAACGCAGCCTAAAGCAGTGTCAGTGTCAGTGTCATTGCGTCAATAGTTGCACCATCTGCCATATGAAAAATATCTTCTCGAAGAATGTTATCTTTCTGAAAATGTAATTCACAGATGCGACTTTTTTTGCTGAACTCATTGATGCCTCTTGCAGCAATTCCATTATCACACCAATTATTAAATATTTTTTCCGTGCAAGCTGTAAAAAGGCTTTTCTTCCTTGAAGAATCTTTCTTTCCTCCTTTGGTGGTGCATCCGCGTATCCAACATGCCATTTTTATCATGAAAAATGCATAAAGCCACAGATAAACAATTGAGATAAAGTCGAACTGGCCGGGTAAGGTTAATAATTGCAAATGGCGCCCAACCATAAGAAACTATTCTTTTCAGCGGATTCCCTCTCAATTAGGTGCCACTTTTCGGGACCACTTTTGTTTCATGGAGTTCGATCTCCTTCTCTCTTACTTCATGCTTGTTACTTACACCATGGTCTCGAGTAAAAGTTAGGATGCATCGAGTGATAGTTTTTCATTGGCTCGCCGATCTCTAGAGTTTTCGAATAAAAGTTAGGACACTTGTGTCAAGCGTCGTCTACAATGGCCGTAGCATAAGGTTGTAAGGCCGTAGTCGTAAGAAATTGACCAATCCCAGTTGAAGTTCAGGAGAATAATCAACTGTGATTGGTCAATTTCTTACGACTACGGCCTTACAACCTTATGCTACGGCCGTTGTAGACGCTTCAGAATTTTTTATTGGTGCTCTAATTCACTGGTCTCTAGAATTTTAAAGAGAAAATGCACTTCGGTTACGTCAAATTTTTTTATATCGCAATGTACTTTTAGCTCTTTAAAATATAAAATTAATAAGTAAATTTGTGAGTAAAGTATCTTTACTTCAAATGCCTTGCAGAATTAAAATTCTTATTTTCATAAATTTTTTGTTTACAATCACTGTAACATTATTGTGATAGAGTTTTAAAAAATTCGTTCAATATATTTATATAAATTTGTAGTACAAATATTAAAATATTTACATATATTTACATAATAAAATATTTAAAAAATTAAATAAAATGTTAAGAATAATAAATTATTAAAATTTTTACATAGATTTGTAGAACAAATCATCTTTACTTAAAAACTAATTATCAATTTTATATTGGTGCTTTGGTGTCTATTGATTTCTAAAATTTTAAAGAAGGAATTGCATAGACTCCACTTATATTAAAAATTAAATAAATCTAATATATTTCAAGATTTTATAAATTTAACATTATACAAAGTACTTTTAATCTTTGATAAAATATAAAATTAATAATATAAAATATAAAATTTAAAACATAAAATTAATTATTAATTTAAGTCAAAATAAAAATTTGTCTTGTAGAATATAATTTAATCCCAAATTATAATTATTATATTATATCTACAGACATATATAACTAAACATTGCCTATTCTCTCCTAAGGAAAACATTGCATGTCCCTCGACAAGTAAAAGTGCAATTTCACGTGCTGCTAAAATAAGCAATTAAAGCGACAAATTTGTCGCACGTATTCCAGCGGCTATAATTTTGTAGTTTGAACTGATTCAATTACAAAGAGAGAAAAAGTGTTATCGCTCAATTGCTATGTGAAACACTACTGCCGCGCTGTGTGATTGTGGTCCGAATTCATAGGCTGTGTTCCACTTAACGATCGCAACGCTCGCAGAATCATCTTATCCTTGTTGTTCACTAAAAGTTAAACAAAGACACATCATGTTTACGAGTGCCGCGATCATTAAGTGGAACGCAGCCATAGTCGTTTCTCAAATCTTAAGACTAGAGAATTTCTTAAATCTATCCTAATACGACCATTTCATTGGTTGAGCTATCCTATTCAACCAATGAAATGGTCGCATTAGGATAGATTTAAGAAATTCTCTAGTCTTAAGATTTGAGAAACGACTATGAATTCGGACCTGTGTGTACTAGGGTGCGTTCCGAATTACGCATGAAGCGCGTAGACTGCATAGAAAATCGTTCCGATTTAACCAATGCGCGCATTAGTAGCGCTTTAGTAGCACTGAGAATTCTCTAGATTGTACTAACTGTACTAAATTCTTAGCACTCCTTCCAGCATTAACATCTGAATAGATAGACGGTGCCTTTTGAGACGGGTAACTGATAAATGCAGTAAGGGGGGAGTGCATGAACTTCGGTTAATTCCGTCAACATTCGACTATATTCGGCACAATTTGACATTACATGACGATTCCATTGACATCATCGATTCTCAACTAGATTTTCACAGAAATGTTTAAAGTGTTTATTTAGAGAAAATCACTAACGCCGTTAAATATAAAAATAATATGAAAATATATAATAATATTAAATAATATATAAAATATATATATATATATATATATATATATATATATATATATATATTTTATATATTATTTAATATTATTATATATTTTCATATTATTTTTATATTTAACGGCGTATATATATATATATATATATATATATATATATATATATATATATACAGGGTGTCCCATTTTAACTTGGACAGTAAAATATCTCAAAAACTAAGCCCAGCAAACAAAAATGTTTCAGACAAAAGTTGTATGGTTTCGAGGGGGCCATAAGATGGTACCATTGGTTTGACCTTGAAGAGTTATTTGAAGGTCACATGAAGGTCACCTTCAATTTCTTAAACGGAACCTACTATTTGTCATTGCATATTCTTGTAGCTTATCTCGAGAGCTTTCCAAAACACTATAATTAAGTACCTTTTCGTTAAGTACTTTTTGAGTTATGAGGCTTGAAATAATTTCTTAATTTTACATAAACCGTAAAATATCTTGTAAAATATTCATTTTCCGATTATCTTACCTTAATACTTTTACGTACAAAATAATGAGAGGAATCAATTGATGTAAAGAAAACACATAGCTGTTTTGAAGAAAAAATATGTAATTTGCAATTAACTATTCCATATTTTTTCTTAAAAACAACTATGTGTTTTCTTTACACCAATTGATTCCTTTCATTATTTTGTACATAAAAGTATTAAGGTAAGATAATCGAAAAATGAATATTTTACAAGATATTTTACGGTTTATGTAAAATTAAGAAATTATTTCAGTTCTCATAACTCAAAAAGTACTTAACGAAAAGGTACATAATTATAATGTTTTGGAAAGCTCTCGAGATAAACTACAAGAATGTGCAAAAATATATAGGGTGTTCCATTTAAAAAAATTGAAGTGACCTTCACGTGACCTTCAAATGACTCTTCAAGGTCAAACCAATGGTACCATCTTATGGCCCCCTTGAAACCATACAACTTTTGTCTGAAACATTTTTGTTTGCTGGGCTTAGTTTTTGAGATATTTTACTGTCCAAGTTAAAATGGGACACCCTGTATATATAATATTATGTATATATATTATTTAATAAATAAAGAAATAAATATAGAAATAAATATATATATATATATTATATATTAAACAATATTAAATATATATAAATTTAAAAATAATATAATAAATATAAAAATAATATGACATTAGTCACAACACAACTTCGCACAATACATGTGAACTGAACTTTGATGTCAATGATTGGAGTCGAATTATTAACCGATCATTATCGGGAATAACCGAATTCAACCGAAGTTCATAGAGTCCTCCCTTACCGCGAATATCAAAGCCCCCCTCGTCCTAATCGATAGCTAATGTTCCGTTTATCTATTCAGATGTCAATGCCTTCCAGCGCATTGACTGCCTCTACTCTCGACTTGAGGCAGTTGATGCGTTGATGCGTTTATGCGATCTATGCGTTTTATGCGTAATTCGGAACGCAATAACAGATAACAGATTCTTTGTGACGATGGAAAAACAACAATTATATGAATTTCCAGTTTTAATTGAAGAAACTAATGAAATAATAACTTTGGTTTTAAATAAAAATGATATGGAGAAAGCAAGCCAAGCTAATATTAATATATTATTTTACCTTGATTTATTATTTTATTTTATTTATATTTATTATTTATTTATATTTATATTTATTATTATTAATATTTATTTATATTTATATATTTATTATTATTTATTTATATTTATTTATTTTTTTATTTTATTTGTATTTATTATTTTATTCTATTTTTATTTATTTTTTTTACATTTTACCATTTTCAAATCGTATTAGCGCATAGAATGCGCAGATACCGTTCCGAATCATTAAAGCGCTTCATGCGCATTGATAAAACGGAACGATTTCGAAGCGCTGCGCAACAGTAATGGTCGCATTCAGCAGACTCAACTGCTAAGTAGCAATCGAACGTGATTGGTTTCTACTTTCAGGTCCGACCAATCAGCGTCGAATTACATCGGAAAATCTAGTAATGTTGTCCAACTGTTGAGTCCGCTGAATGCGGCCAATGCAGTCTATGGGTGCGTTCGTTTACGCAGTCGCTGCCGCACAGATGTCATTCGTTTATCTATAGTGTACGTGATGTAAACTATAAATAAACAAATGACATTTGCGGCAGCGACTGCATAAACGAATGCACCCTATGCGTTACTTGCGTAAATCGGAACGCACCCCTAGTGTACCAAGAAAGACATAACCTGTGACATAACCTTGCAGACAGAACCGAGAATTCTTAAAGAATCCATGAAGATGCAAAGATGAATCTATTCGAGGAAGATGAATATGAAGAAAATAAAAAAAAATGCAAAATCTGTCTTAACTGATTACACAAATAACGCAAAATCTGTCTCAACTTTCAATTTTGTCGCTGCTACCCTTTTCATGTACAAAAATTACCGCTGTAATAGTTCAGCGACAAAAATTGTCACGTGATCATTTTTGTCGCTCAAACAATTGGTTTCAGCGACTCGTGAAAAGGCACCTTAACAGCAACCCAGATAGCACAGGACGTCCTATGGACGTCCCTTTTATGTCCATTTTGCATCCGCACGTCCATGGAGATGAAATGGACGTCCATCGTACGTCTGATTCCAGACATTCGTTAACGGCCAATATTTGGACGTCCATATGATGTCCGGTCTTGGACGTCAGAGTTTCGCGCGAGGATGTGTTAGTTCGTTCGTTTACCGCTACGCAACGTGCGATGCGCTATCATTCTCGTATTTAAGTTTTAGGCCGGTATTCATAGTCCGATCTTATATTTAAGATTGTCTTAAATCTGGTCCGAGGTTGACTTAAGACCTCATTCAACCAATCAAATAGCTGCGTAGCATTTCAAGCTCGAACTTAAGACGATCTCAAATATAAGATCGGACTATGAATACCGGCCTTAGTTAGAAGAATTATATAAAGTTTGCAAAGAGTAACAAATAACATTAAAGATATACTGTTCAATTTAATTTCTGATCTCAATGCTTCAGATATTAAGTTGATTTTATAAGTTGGACAAGTAAATGTCCGGCAAATAAACGAAAATAATTCATTATCTATTTAAGATGTAAAGTGCAATATGCAAGTATAAATATAAATAAAATTTTTATATGAAATTTTTATGTAAAATATTAAAATTTTTGTATGAAATAGATAAATTATATTATTATTTAATTTTGTTGGGCCAAATGTTTTATATATTATAAAGGATACATAATGCCATCCACTTATATATAATCAAAAATAATTTTATATATATATATATATATATATATATATGTGTGTGTGTGTGTGTGTGTGTGTGTATGTGTGTATATATATGATTAGATCAATTCCAAAATCCATACATAATTATGTACACAATTATATATAAAACATTTTCCCACGTATTCATTCAAGATCCAAAATTCGTCCATTTAAGATCCATAATTCGTCCACTAGAGGACGTCTTATATGGACGTCCAGAGCAGTTGCAAACGGACGTACAGTGGACGTCCTTTGTACGTCCGCTGCAGGTAATATGGACGTCCGATGGATGTACCAATGTCCGACATGGACGTCCGTTGTACGTACATAGGATGTACTTGTGCTTCTTGAGAATATTGCAGCAACATTGTAATATTGCCGCAATATTGCTGCAATGTTACAACAATGTTCTGTGCTGTATGGGAATTCAATATAATTTATTATTAATAATTTTATAATTTATTATTATATGAATAAAATGCATATGTGTAAATACACATAAATACACATGTACGTATGTATTTTGTTTAACAATAAATTCAAGAAATATTTCTTAATGTTTTTATTACTTTATACATTTTCATTTAATATATAGAAATTTAATTTATTTAATTTACAATTTCAGATTTTATTTTAGTAAAGCTAAATTATAAATTAAATAAACTCTAAATAATAAATTAATTAATTAATTATTAAGTAAATAATAAATTAATAAATAAATTAATCATATTGAAATTAATAAACTAAGTTTAACTAGTTATTTATAATTTAAATTTCCAAACATTAAATTAACTATTTTTGCAACATTAAAAAATAAACGCATTTATTTATAAATTATAATTTACTTATATATAAATATGGAAATTTTAATAATGTACGTATGCGCGAAAAGACAGAGAATGTCTATACACTTCCTGTTTCTATTGCAATCCCATTATATATTAAGGGCCTGAGCAGACCCACATAGCATCTATGTTCAAAAGACATTCACAGGACATCCTGAAGATGTCCAATCGCCCAAAGATGTCTTCTGGATACCTTCTGGACATCTTTTGGATATGCATGCTATGTGGGGAATGGCTGCCTTATAATTTTAAGACTATAAGCATCGAGTATTAAGTCGCCATATTGACTTACATAACATAATACTTGATGCTCATTGGTCCATATGGTCTTATGTTATGCATATGCAGCTATGCAATTTTGTGTGTGATGGCCTTATGTTTTATGCCTTAAGTCTTTGTCTTAAGCCGGGTCTACATTGGTCGTATCGTAAGGTTGTAAGGTCGTAGTCGTAAAAAATTGACCAATCCCAGTTGAAGTTCAGGAGAATAATCAACTGAAATAATCAATTTTTGACGACTACGACCTTACAACCTTACGATACGACCAATGTAGACCCGGCTTTATGCGGCGTCTACAATGAGATTTTAGGCGTAAGACTTAAGGCGTAAGACTTAAGCCTCCTTAAAATCTCATTGTAGACGACGCTTTAGGTAACGCACAATATTGTGTGTTATGTCTCGAGTCTTAGGGCCTCCGCACAAGGTGTTCCGTATCGCATTACGTTACGTTAAGTATAGATCGTAAATTTAACTCCGTACGTAAAATTAAACTTCAGAAGTTTAATTTTACGTACGGAGTTAAATTTACGATCTATACTTAACGTAACGTAATGCGATACGGAACACCTTGTGCGGAGGCCCTTAAGCCGGGTTTACATTGGTCGTATCGTAAGGTTGTAAGGTCGTAGTCGTAAGAAATTGACCAATCACAGTTGATTATAACACGGAAAACATGTTATTACAATGGGATGTCTTGATTGGCTCACGCTGGTGACGCGACGCGTGACGCGCTCAGTGGGAACGAGCCCTAACATCCACCGCGCGTCAAAGTTGAACTCAATCCAACTTTTGTATTATTCTATGCGCTAATACGATTTGAAAATGGTAAAATAGTAAAAAAAAAATAAAAAAAATAGAATAAAATAATAAATACAAATAAAATAAAAAAATAAATAATAAATATAAATAAATAATAATAAATATAAATATAAATAAATAATAAATATAAATAAAATAAAATAATAAATCAAGGTAAAATAATATATTAATATTAGCTTGGCTTGCTTTCTCCATATCATTTTTATTTAAAACCAAAGTTATTATTTCATTAGTTTCTTCAATTAAAACTGGAAATTCATATAATTGTTGTTTTTCCATCGTCACAAAGAATCTGTTATCTGTTATTGCGTTCCGAATTACGCATAAAACGCATAGATCGCATAAACGCATCAACGCATCAACTGCCTCAAGTCGAGAGTAGTGGCAGTCAATGCGCTGGAAGGAGTGCTAAGAATTTAGTACGGTTAGTACAATCTAGAGAATTCTCAGCGCTACTAAAGCGCTACCAATGCGCGCATTGGTTAAATCGGGACGATTTTCTATGCAGTCTACGCGCTTCATGCGTAATTCGGAACGCACCCATAGTTCGCAAGCTTTGCAACACTTGTCGGATGTGTTTGTGTGTCCACTGAGTAAGTGCAGAAAAATTACATAATTAAATAATAAGTTGTCATATATTTTCTTCAAAATTGCCAAATTTGATTTAAATTTAGGTTATTGAATTTAAGAAATATTTACGTTATAATTGCTCGAAATTGGTTATGTGTTGTTAAATTATATCAATTAAGTATATAATTACGACTTTTTTTTATAGAATCTATCTAACATGGGAAAGGAATTCGGAAATCTTGCCAAAATTAATGGCATTGTCTATTTCCGTCTTAGTCCATATGAACAAAAACCCTTCAAGGGACTAATCTCCGAAGGTGTACCAAACATTATACGACGTTTCCAAAATCGTGTATTTCGAGTTGCACCTTGTAAGCATATTTGATTACATATTCAACATGTTAAATATTCATAGGAATCCCCATTAACAAGTAGTCGATTTTTTTATAGCAACAATATTTAAGTTAATTTAAAACATTTACGACAAATAAATTGTAATTTTTGACTTCTAAATAAAATAGAATGTATGGGTGCGCCATAAGAAAGTCACTTGAGAAAATGACATAAATGTACTACATATATATATATATATGTAGCACATTTATGTCATTTTCTCAAGTGACTTTCTTATGGCGCACCTATACATTCTATTTTATTTAGTATAACATATTGTAACTATTGATATTACCACTATTAACATATTGTAAAATTGTATACTGAGTAAATTTGATATATGTTGCCATCTATGCAAGAATTTTTTATCATTGAAAGTATATAATAATTATAACAGATATAGAATATATATATATATATATATATTCTATATCTTTTATAATTATTATATACTTTCAATGATAAAAAATTCTTGCATAGATGGCAACATATATCAAATTTACTCAGTATACAATTTTACAATATGTTAATAGTTACATAAGTTAATAATTATTTATTTTTCAATTTAATAATAGATTTTAATACTCTAATAATGGATCATTTGTTTGTCACAGTTTTCATGTTTTCCTATTTGCTTATAAATTGGGCAAAGGAGAAGAATCATGAGATTAATCGCAAAAATCCTAAGGATTATGAAAATGATACATAAAATATATGAGTAAATAAATTTTAGCTCTAATAACATATAAGCATATCTAAGTAGTACATTGTAAAATACTAATCTTGAAATAAAAGAATAAATTATTAATATATATGTTATAAAATATATTAGATTCTTATTGGATTTTCTTCTTTTGTAAGTCCATTGCTCCTCTTTTTACAGAGAATATCTAAGTAAAATAGAAAGTAAAATTGAAGAAAAAACATTTGATTTATTTTTAAAGATCTCTTAAGGAAATAAGTTTTATATTTAATATAAATGTACTTTTGTCTACATTAAATTTGATATATCTTAAAGATATTCTGTGTAGTGTAATATATATATATATATATATATATATATATATATATATATATATGTTATAACATCACTATATGTATATACTATATTAATAGATAAACGTAATGTCAAATATAAATTTTTTTACAGCTTTTTACACATTTTTAAGATTATTTTCTTATAAATTAATTTCTTTTCAAAATTAATTTTTTCTATTCTTTTTATTTTTTAAATTTTTATAATTTTTGAATCTTTATTTAAATATTTATATAAAAATCTTTATATAAATCTTAAAAGAATTCTTTTCTTCTTTCGAGATAATATTGATTTAAAATCAATTACGTAAATGCAATTTTAAACTAATTAGTTCTACTTGTATATACGGCACTTAAATATTCTACATCTATTGAATAAAAGTAGTAGATTTAATATGACATTTGTTACATACAAGCGCGCAACATTTTAAATCGTTTCGCCTCATTTTTAGCCAATCCGATACATCAAACTGGAGCATCAACAGGTACTTTCCACCTTTCCTCGAGTCACATTCTTTATGATCTCTTTATAACAAGTAGTTTTATTGGTTCGAGATACCAGTCGGGTGCGTTCATCTCGTGTGGTATAACATCATCGCAATGCCTCGCGCTGCGTGTTTATAACGCATAAAAAATTTACATTTATTATTCGATGCGATCCTTTTACGATGATATTGTATGACTCTAATTACTGTTACTAGTAAACCCTAGAAAAAAGTAAAAAACATTTTTGCAAGAATCACATCGACCGTTGTAACGTCGATTCTAGTATACGATCCTGGGTTCGACGATGGCGTAGATTACCGATTCCAACGGGTCCGACCACCATATTGGTCTCGCTCGAGGTTCAGCCAATGATACGTTGCGT
This sequence comes from Camponotus vicinus, assembly GCF_025532165.1. NCBI lineage: Eukaryota > Metazoa > Arthropoda > Insecta > Hymenoptera > Formicidae > Camponotus > Camponotus vicinus. Next base: position 28,863,767 of record NW_028141945.1, read on the forward strand.
TACGTGAGGCGCACCTGAGACAGGTAAGATGCGTAGGATCGACGGCGATCGGTCGGATTAGTCGCCGGAGTATTTGCGGTCGAGCATGTTCGGGACGTAAATTTTGCGGCGTGTCTCTCTCGTGTCGCCTCGAACTCGTAAGCTTTCCCCTTCCTCCCCATCCTCTCCCTCCGTTTGTCACTGTCTCTGGGTGCGAGTACATGGTGTAAGGCGCGTTGTGAGAAATTTGTAAATAGGTAAGTAAGTTTTCCTCCTCTCGCGCAAATATTGCGTGCACGAAGTGATTTCGTGTATCTCTTCATCGAGAATACGATTGGTGCAACACGGTGACGGAATCTCGCACCGGGCTACTCCGAAAATGAGCGCGGGATTAATGCTGCACCGATCGTTGCAACGAGCTGGGACGAATCATCCGGTCACGCGCACCTGTTGCCATCTTCCATGGCCGCGTTGCGTGCCCGTGCGTGCTGCTCGTCTATGATGATGACGAGCAGGCCTCAACGGGCGCATGGCAGATAAAAATCGCTTGACAAAAGGCGCGGATTGCAGCGTTTTAACTCCCGTTACCGACGTGAGATTCACATATGAATTTTCCTTTCTACGATTAGTAAACACTGTTTGTTGCAGTAATATAACGTGGAAATAACAAATAATGTAACATGATATATGATATAAAATTGTATGTATATTCCCATACAGCACCGAAAGATTGCAAAAACGTTGCATAGACCTAACATTGAAATATTGTAATATTGCATAGAAGTTGCGAAATGTTTCTGCAACATTACTGTAAGCTTGCAGCAACGTTGAAATGTCCGACCTCAGAAATATTACAATGTAAGATTGTAGTAATGTTACGGTGCAACGTATTTGCAATATTAAAACGCGTTTTGCTACAAATGCAGATAGTTTTAAATTTAATAAATAAACTTTGAAAATATAAAGAAATGTTTAAGAAAGATAGGAAAAAAACATTTACCGCCTTTGAAAAAAAACATCTATTAGTGTTTTTTAATCAAATGTGTCTTATTAAATATTTATCTCAATAATATACATACAATTATTTTACATACACTCGATACCAGAATATTTTAATACGTGCAATAAATGAATTATTTCCCATTTACCCATTCAATGAAGAAAAATCTGTTTAATATTTTGAATCTCAACGAGGGATCCAGATTATTAAACAAATTATTTGTTTAATAATCTAGATCCCTTATTAGGATTCAGAATATTAAATATGAAGTCGGTTTATCAGAAATTTAACTGACACAAGAAATATAATTACTACGTTAGTCCTTTGTAGGCCTTATATCCACTTTAGATGAAAATTCGAATACGAGTTAGTTAAGTTTGGTGTCGCCACATAGCGGCAAGTAAAAAAACACATGTTAAAATGTTGCTGCAACATTGCCAAAGTAATATTACAAAATAATATTTCTGCAGCATTACACTGCTGTGTGCAATGTTGTAACATTGCAGCAATGTTGATACAAGCTTCTGTGCTGTATGGGTTATTTTGCAGCATTACAATAGTAACAGAATATATTATTGCAATATAATATTGTTATATACATGTTCCTTCGTTTGCCGCTACGCGGCGAAACCAGACTTAACTAATCGTCGTATTAAATTTTTCATGATGAAATGGATATAAAGCTTACAAAGAACGAGAATTAATGTAAGATTCAAAGTATATCACTTTTTTATCAGTTTAATTGCTATTACAATTTCAACACACAAGATTCAGAATATTAAATAGATAACTTTAAATTGAGCCTGTAAATGAGAAAGTCCATTTATTTTCTACTTTTGGAGCAAAAACTCGAAATTTCTATATAAATTATTTAATTAAACTACCTAAATAAAATTTCTATATAAATTATTTTAAATTTTATACATTAAATACATATAATTATTTTTATTTATTTAATTACTAATTTTATATATGATTAATATTCTATATGAAACAATTTTATATGGAATATAACTACAATTTAACAATAATACTTATATATATACATATACAAATGTTATATTATATGTTTCATTTATAATGGGAAATTACAATTAATCAGTAACTTATCGGTAATATTTATATATATTACGTGTAACATCCTGTTTTATTGCTTTTATATTATATTAATATAACAATATTTATTGAGCGACAAGAATTGTTATATTACAACGTAATATGACTGATGTCAAATCTATGTATATCGCAACCTTCTACAAATGCAGAAGGAACATAGAGTTAATATAGCGTCGTGTTTTAACTCTAGGTCATGACATCGACGGGAAACTTGTGAGTATGAGAAAAAATTACAGTATTAAAAAGTTAAGAAAAGTAACATTTTTCTCACGCTTTAAATTCGACTAATGTGAAAATTTCAAGTTTATTTTAATCAAAGTATAATTAAAGATCAGAGATAAAAAAATATTAAAGGAAAAATTAATATGAAAATTAATATGAATAATAAAATTAATATGAAATTAATATGAATTAATATAAAATTAATATGAATAGTAAAATTAACAGATTTTATCCTTATTAACATTCTAATTCTATATCATATAAATGTGCTTAATTTCTTTTACATATAATATAATAGAAATATATACATAATTTCTTTATTTTCATAAAATTTTGGAAAATAATTTGACATTTTATATAAAAAAGAGGATATTTCTATATGTTTTATAAATTATCTGCGCTTTTTCCTGACAGATTTATAAATAATTCTATCGAAATATGTATGTGTATATCGTACATATTTGTGTGCGTGTGTATGATGTGTTGTTGCATGCTGCATATGCGTGTGACTGTGCGCTTTTAATGACATTAGAACAGCTTTACGCTATTTTCTAACGTAATTAACTAATTAAATAATAATTAAAGATCGAAGTGTTTTTGAGATTAAGCTAAATTTCTTAATTGGATGGATAACATTTTAATTGTCGGATAGTTTATTGTATCTAGATCACGTATGGTATATATATATATATATATATATATATATATATATATGTTTAAATTTCTCGAATCTTTCTCCATATCGGTGTTTAAAATTTAAAATTCAATTATAAAATATTTAAATCTACAATATGAAAAGAATATTCTCATTTATAAAAAATAAATATTACATATTTTTATATTAGTCTTTATTATTAATAAAAAATCTTGAATATAAAATTAACGATAAAAATAGAATGCAATATTGTTCAATTACAATTGAGAAAATTACAAAAGTTGAAAGAAATTACAAGTTTGTATTAAATACAAGAATTTTATTGGTGATTTTAATGTTGTTATATGTACGGGTATCCAATGTTTATTGGAGAAATACTCTCTAATTATAATGTCAAGGATTAGCCATAAGGATTATTCCTTTGCGAATGTGCTATATCTATAACGAACGCGCGACATCGATCATTATTTCTATTGTAATATTGATCCGCCAATTCTTATCGGATTATCATTATCGAGATCTGTGATGATCTGATGATTCACCGATCGCCGACCTTTGATCATCCTCTTTTATTTTATTCAATAGTTGTATTACATGCAATTTCCATTTTTTATCGCAGATAAGCATTTAGTCATAATTTAAATCATAATCTTCATTTTATTTATCATTTATAAATGACAATTATATATTGTATAATTAATATATTGTATAAATACATAAAAACAATAATTAATTATATATCTATACAAATATAGTCATACATATATAATTATGTAGTTCATCATATTTTAATATAATACGTCATGATATGATTTAATATGTCATGATATAATCATAATATGATTTTAATATGTAATCAATGATATTTTTATAATTCATATAATTTGTGAATTTTTAATTTTTTTGTATGCACACATAATTACATATAATATTATCCGAAATTTAAAGAAAAATACTTGAATTAAAATAAATTATATAATTATACAATACCGATATTCATACTCCATGATGAATATAGTAATAATATTCATTATAAGTTATACGAACTTTTATCCTGTTCCATATTTACAATAGCTTTTCTTGTCACGATATCTCTTTTTTTAAAAAAAATATGTGTATATATATATACATATTTTTATATAAGATGTACATACACATTCTTTGTAAAAAACAATTATTGCATTCATTAAGGTGTCTTTTCATATTGACGCTCGATATTCATTTTCAGATTCAAAAGACATCAACTAAAAATAGATATCAATTCGTAATTTTTTGATTACATGATGTCTTTTGACGAAAATGAGCGTCTTATGTGAATGAATATCAACATGAAAAGATTCCTTAAAACTTAAAAGCGCAGCAACGTTGCTTGTAAATATAGGAATCGGTAGTTTCGCGGTATTTGTAGCTTAAAATCACATGCGAAAGTCGCGAATGTTAGCATCTTTCCATTGAATGAGCAGGTAAAAGTTCACGACGGACATCGCAATACGAGAAGAGCCCCCAGTCTCTTATTAAACCTAATCCCATGTCGCTGCTCGCCCGTGACATTTGCGATCTGCATTCTTGTGTTGTGTCACAATTGCACAACTGCATTGTTCGCTATTTAATCAGTAATAATCGCGATATACATATATAATCAGTGATGGATGATATCAGGACTTTGTCATATTATATATTGCGTGTATTATGTTTTCAAGCATGTTTATATTCGGATAAACACAATAATTGATATCGAGAATGACGTTGTCGTTTCCGAGATCGAGCAAAAACTTTGTTCTAAATGATCGACGATGATATATGTAATTCACTTTGTACCATAATAGGAGAAAAGACATCATACATAGTATGTCAATAATCCGTTGAGTTCATCCGAGCGATAATCCCATCGAATCATTTCTCGTATCTCATCGTCAAACGACACCTGTAATTCACGCCTACGAAATGCCTACGTGATCTCCCACGTGAAATCTAGCATTGTGACACAGATCGCGAATGCTTATTACTGTGCACATGGATTCTCATCGCTTTGATATTCGTGATAGATTAACGTACACATTGAGAAACTTATTTTTTACAAACTGCTAAATCTATGTTTCTGATGAGATTATTACAATGAAATTTAATTTGTATCTTCCTCAGAGGAAAATAAAAAATAAAAATTATTGATATAAATAATTTTCTTAATGTTTTTTTATATATAAAAAGTACTTTTTTTCTTTATTATTATATTCAAATTATTATTAAAATAAAAAAATTAAAGCAAAATCTTGAAAATTTTAATTTCATTTCTAATTTAATGTTCTATAGTAGTAATATAATTTTGAAACTTACCTATTAAATTTTGTTTTTATAATGTGCATATACACATTGACTTTAATAATGTCCTAGTTTCTTATAATCTAGCGTACACATGGAAAACGTAGTTGCACATAGCATTAGTTTGTTGACCTCTTAATACGTTTGCGATTTCGCGTGTGACACACATCAAGAATATTTCTGTTTCGTGTCCATTAGTATAATTTTTCATACACCACCAATCTATAAATATTAAAATTTTTTTTTGTAAATATTTTTTATTTATAAATAATCATATTTCTATAAACATATATATATATATATATATATTTATTTATTTATTGTGTTTTTATATTAATAATCCAGTCACAAAGTATTACATAAGCTTAATTAATACGTTTACTCATTTGATAGATTATTTATCACAGATTTATCGATCGATATTAATATTGTTATTTTTATTATATTTATTACAACAGTGTGTGTGTGTGTGTAAAATAAAAATAGAAAATGTTATATATTTTTTCTGAATAATATCTATATAGAATCTATATCGAGCAAATTTCTAGCTTCTATGGAAATATTTCGAAGTATGCATTTGGTATCATCAATATGTTTTTCGCGAACCAACATATTTTTGTATTTTTTGTGCACAAACGTTACATTGCAAAAAAAAGAGAAAAAACGAAAGGTACGGAAGCACAAATTACATTCACCATTATGAAAACTATTTGGAATTCTTTTTTTATAGACTCGTTGACTTCTCTTTCCGCCTTTTTCCAGGCTACGTTATCTGGAAAACTTGACATATGGACATGACATTCCACTCGAACATATTTTTTCAAGAGATTGTTTACGTTCGTAAGCGAGTCGTCTTGACGTGCGATGTTCTTCCTTGCAGTTAAACATACATACATACGTACATATGTACATCTCTTAAATATGTTGTATTTTAACGATTAGCTAGAAAGGCAGTTTTCTAAAACATTAATTTCGAAATCTATCCGTTTGATTATAATATATATGCAAAATCAATATTAAACCTGCTACACAGACACATAATTGCTTATTGTGTGTTCTTATATATGTGTAATATCTATACACATATAGAATAATATAGATTAACTTATCTATGTATACATAATATCTATATTTATACAGGGTGTCAGGGCTATCTGTTGCCAAAAAAAAGTTCTTGTAGCTTACCTCGAGAGCTTTTCAAAACACTATAATAAAATATTTTTTCATCGAGTACTTTTCGAGTTATGAGGCTTAAAATAATTTAATTTTTACATAAATTGTAAAATATCTAGTAAAATATTCATTTTTCGATTATCTTACCTTAATACTTTTATGTACAAAATAATGAGAGGAATCAATTGATGTAAAGAAAATACATAATTGTTTCAAAAAAAATATGTAGTTGTTAATTGCAAATTATAAATTTTTTCTTCGAAACAATTATGTGTTTTCTTTACACCAATTGATTCCTCTCATTATTTTATACATAAAAGTATTAAGGTAAGATAATCGAAAAATGAATATTTTACTAGATATTTTATGATTTATGTAAAAATTAAGAAATTATTTCAAACCTCATAACTCGAAAAGTACTCGATGAAAAAAATACTTTATTATAGTGTTTTGAAAAGCTCTCGAGGTAAGCTACAAGAATTTTTTTTTGGCAACAGATAGCCTTGACACCTTGTATATACATAATATCTATATTTATATATAAAAAAATTTTAATATACATATTATTATTTATTAATTAAAGGTAAATGATATATTAATCATATTATTATATTTTACATAAAATAATATCAATTACATTATTATTATAATCGATTACATTAGCTTTCTACGAAAAGCTAGCATTTTCATATAATTAGAATATTTGATATGAATTATCGTTTATTTAACTATGTTTAATTATTACTGTGTAAAATTATTAAAGGATTATAGATCTTTAGCGCGTATTTTTTAAAAAGATCATAAGAATTTCTCTATATATCGATCGCATATCAAGACTACTCCATGTTTATTAAACTATATCTCATATATACTTTTATATAGTTAAATGAAAAAAGATTTACATAAAGCACGCAATTAAAATGAATATTCTTTTAATCCTCTGGAATATAACGGATGATATGGGGCAAATGTACCGTGTCGTTCAAATTCGTTCGACAACAAATGATCGATTGAATTAATCCTTAATCCTTAATGATTAATCAACGCCAAACGGTCAAGTGAAAAGTTGATTCGTGCTACGATTCGGTCCATTCACTGCAAAACTCGTTCGCAACTCAACGCGAACGGATCGCTGTAGGTATGCGAAGTGCATTGGCAACTTTCTTTCCACTTTTTCAACGCTTATATAGACTTATGTCCGCGATGTATGTATTTACTTTCAACATGTCTTGTTGGCGTGGCCGGCATTCCGATCTTATGTATATATGAAATTGAAAAACGATCAAAGTTCCATTTATATAGTTCCATGTAAAAATATGTTTTATGCAAGGTTGACTTTATCGAAATATATTTCTCTCTTAAGAAAGATATTCTTTTTGTAGTTTTAAGACATTAAACTTAAAACGGTAAAACGGTATAATATGCTCCATATTGGCTTAAATAAATATAAAATACACATATGATGGACAGATTTTATTAGGAGTTCAAATTTATAAAGATTTACTAATTATAATTAATAAATGTATCAATTTTAGATTAATTAAAATATTCTAATTATGAGATCAACTTTTTGAAAATATTGAAACGGACGATTTCTCTCGGATTTCAGTAAAAAACATCTCAGATAATTATAACAAAAATAATTTTTTTGATAATTATTTATTTTATGGGAGCAACCTTTGATGACCTTGACCTTAACATATGTTATAGTGGTCACCCTTCTGAGTAACCTTCAGAAGGTTTTAGCCATCACTCGTGATTCGTTGAAAAGTTATCAAGATAAGAAGTTATAAATGGAATGTAAATTTTATTGACACTGTGTAGATAGAACTATAGTATATATAACCTGTATAAACATGAATTGTAGTCTCTGTAGAATTCTCGATTCTTATTTATATACAAGTGTTCAGTTGTTCCTTAGACATTAGAACTAAAATTTGGTTTAAATAAAAAATAGGTTTGGGTTAGGTTATACCTTTCGAAAGTGGAGCCCCCCGCAGGGGGCGGAACCCACTGTATTCACGCGTATACATTTTACTTTGACTCTCGCAGAGAGTGAACTTTGCTTCACCTTGCAAAGTACACGCGAGGTCCACCCCACACCACCCCTGAGTCAGCGCGTTCTTTTAACTCAAAAAGTACTTGAGGGAAAAATATTTTATTATAGTGTTTTGGAAAGCCCTCGAGATAAGCTACAAGAATATGCAATAAAAAATAGAGAGTTCTATTTAAGAAATTGACGGTGACCTTCACGTGACCTTCAAATGACTCTCCAAGGTTAAATCATTGCCACCATCTGATGGCCCCTTCAAGCCATATAACTTTTGTTTGAAACATTTTTTTATTTAACGCATCGTTTCGGAGATATTTGAGCGTATTATTTAAAATGGGACACCTGTATATGAATAAGAATCGAGAATACTACAATTCATGTTTATATAGGTTATATATACTATAGTTCTATCTACACGGTGTCAATAAAATTTACATTCCATTTATAACTTCTTAAGTTGATAACTTTTCAATGAATTACGAGCGACGACTAAAATCTTCTGAAAGTTACTCAGAAGGGTGATCACTATAACATATGTCAAGGTCGAGGTCATCAGAGGTTGCTCCCCTAAAGTAAATAATTACCCATACATATGTTGTGTATGTGACACCCGTTTCTATAACACCCCTATTAACCTGGTACCCCCACCATGAAAAATCGAGTTCGAATATAGTGCTTAATTAAGTGCTAATTTGTTCCTAATTTGTTGCTATAAGCGCGAATTTGTTGCTTTTACCGAGCAGGAAAATCATATTAAAGGTGGGGGTGCTAGCTTAACGGCAAGCTAGCACCCCCACTTCCGAACAACACTTATAGAGAGTCGCAAATTAAAAAACAAATACACTAGAATTTGTTGCTAATTAGTTGTTCAAAGATACTACAAATAGATTTTAAAAATATTAAATTTTTAAAAATACACCAATATAACATACACATATAAGCTTAAAATCATTAAAAATAAGTAATTAACAATATCAGTTTGTCATAAAATTGTTTCTCGCATAAAATAAACTATTTCTTAATTTATTGCTTATAATTTAAATGAAAAAAATCAATCAAAACGAGTGGCGGTGTTATCTTGCCATCAAGAGTAAAGTATATTAACGCAATTAGTTGCTTCGATTATTTTAGTCTTAAAATGTTTCCCTAATTAGTTGCTCGAAGAATATACAATATCGAATTTGTTGCTCCACAATTAACTTAAAAAAATCGAGCTAACACCGTCACCTGTTCGAGTCAAATTTTTTAAGTTAATTGTCGAGCAACAAATTCGATATTGTATATTCTTCGAGCAACTAATTAGGGAAACATTTTAGGACTAAAATAATCGAAGCAACTAATTGCGTTAATATACTTTACTCTTGATGGCAAGCCAGCACTACCACCCATTCGAGTCGAATTCTTTAAGTTAATTGTGGAGCAACAAATTCGATATTGTATATTCTTCGAGCAATTAATTAGGAAAACATTTTAAGACTAAAATAAGCGAAGCAACTAATTGCGTTAATATCTTTACTCTCGGTGGCAAGCCAGCACCACCACCAGTTCCAGTCGAATTTTTTAAGTTAATTGTCGAGCAACAAATTCGATATTGTATATTCTTCGAGCAACTAATTAAGGAAACGTTTTGAGGCAAAAATAATCGCAGCAACTAATTGCGTTAATGTACTTTACTCTTAGCGACAAGATAACACCGCCACTCGTTTTGATTGATTTTTTTCATTTAAATTATAGGCAATAAATTGAGAAATGGTTTATTTTATGCGAAAAACAATTTTATGACAAACTGATATTGTTAATTACTTATTTTTAATGATTTTACGCTTATATGTATATGATATGTTATATTGGTGTATTTTTAAAAATTTAATATTTTTAAAATCTATTTGCAGTATCTTTGAGCAACTAATTAGCAACAAATTCTAGTGTATTTGTTTTTTAATTTGCGACTCTCTATAAGTGTTTTTCGGAAGTGGGGGTGCTAGCTTGCCATTAAGCTAGCACCCCCACCTTTAATATGATTTTCCTGCTAATCGGTAGAAGCAACAAATTCGCGCTTATAGCAACAAATTAGCACTTAATTATGCACTATATTCGAACTCGATTTTTCATGGTGGGGGTGCCAGGTTAATAGGGGTTTTAATAACACTTATTGGTAAGCTTATTATGTCTGAATAATGAATTAACATTTTTTTCTATCGGAACGTATTACATTAGAACGTTCTATCCTATATATTGAAACAAATATATAAATAAGCGCTAATTTGATATTGACTAATGATTAATTAATATTGGCGCAATATTAAATTATTTTTTGTGTAACTGGTTACATACAGATTATATATTCTTATTGAGAGTCTTCTTTCTTTTCTGTAATTTGCATGTGCATCCTACATACATCCCAGATAAACGTATTTGAGTATTATTAAGTAATAATTACCACGCGTTTAAAGAGAATGGCGTAATATTCATGCACGATTATTTACTTTGTTCGTGTTATTCCACAACAGTCCCACACAATATGACATCCCATAAAATAATTATGCAGTAGTAATTGATAATAATGATAATTATTACAAATATATCTATAAAAGTTTTTATGTGCGTGATAAGATGTAATCAAGAGATCGTCATATAATGTCAACGTAAAAATTATGATAAATATACATCAATGTTATATCATCATTGACTAAATATTATGGGAATATGACACATTCGTCACGAATGATTATAACTCTATATGTCGCGTACACTTTCTCTCCTTTTTCCGATACCTTTTTAAATTTTCTGAAATTTGAGGCATGTCTATCAGCTTGTAAAACTGTCGCATATATGTGTATATATGTATATATGATCAGTGATAACATTAATGCATATTTCTCATAATTTTTGTATGTGCGCACGCGCGTGTGCATGTGCATGTGTATAAAAATGCAATTTTGTATTGATGCACGTATGCGAATACATATTTCGCATTGTGCGTTCGAAAAAATGTAATCCGAGAAAGAATATATCTCTATTTCTATCGTTTTTGCTATATTTTTTCCACGTATTTCTTTTCTGTTATAAATTGAATGTGAAATTTGTACAAGAAATATTTAAATTTTCTTGTGCTACGCACAAATAGCTCTAACTATATGATATATATATGTGTGTGTGTGTGTGTGTGTGTGTGTATGTGTGTGTGTGTGTGTGTGTGTGTACATGGAATAGAAAATATTAATGAGAATAGTAATTAAAAATTTCATTATAAACGGAAATCTATAATTCAGAGTGTTGGTGAGGAATTTCTGGCACGCAGAAAACACATTGGCAACTTTAGTGTTGTAGAGAGATATACACATTGAAGCCCACTCTCACCTTCCTTCCTTTTCCCTTCCCTTTTTGCCATGATTACTGTATGTTAGGTCGTTGTCGAGATTCTTATGCCCGCAAGCATTAGAACCGCACCATGAACAGAAATTCTTTCACGTCGAGTCGAATAGCTACCTACATGCGTGAGAGAGAACTCAAGGCGAAATAATTATATTTAATATTTTATATATATAATTTCTATAACGTTTTTTTACATATCTTTATTTTCGTAATTCGCATTCTGCTTAATTATTTTTATCTTAATTCTTAACTGATGAAGTAAAATTAAAGAAGTAAACTTAAAATTATATTAAACGAACTATATAAATATAGTACATTATAATCGTCTAAAATATTATTTATAATAATTAATAATATTCTTTTTAATACTTAAAAGAAATGAATTTTACGGATTTTTTTAGTTTTAAAGGATTAATAGAAGAAAAATGTTTTTAAATTGATTTTTTAAACATAAATTTTAAAGTTTATTTTTATTGTTTTAAATGAAATTATACATTTTTTTGTTAAAATTTTTATTGTAATTTTTATGAACAATCTAAGGATCTAAAATATTATTTAAACACAAAATTAATTCAAAGACTTTGAAATAACCTTGAATTAACTTTGTGCGCGACAAATTTAAAAAAATGTATTATGATAACAAAATATGTGCGAAATATCTATCATCATATTCCAGAAAATTATTAAGTCAATTATGAAAAAATGAAAATTTAATTCTGTTAATATCCCAAAACTAATAACCTGTAGAAAAACATGAAACAAATTTAGCGTTCTGCTTCACCGTTTTCACATATAATTTGCATAATTTTCGCAATTCGAAACATATGAACTAAAATATATAAAATTTGTGTCAAAATATAATAATCAATACTTATCTTTTTCTAATCGTCAATATTTAGCATTTAGCATCAAATATCAATAAGAAGAGACACATGTATTTATTGGGCAGCACATTTATCAAATTTTAACACATTAGATTATTTCTTTCAGAAATATTAAACATTTGCAAATACGCCAACAACGCCAAAAGATATAATAATACAGTGTAATATTATAAAAATAGCTAATATTGTAAAAATGTATATAATTCTATTAGTAATGAGACTCTATAACACACGGTTTATTATTTATTTATTTATGTACTAGTAATAAAACTCTATAAATAAAGTTTCATTTTTATTTATTTATCAGCTTAATAAATTTTTGAAAGTTGATGGTATATTGAAAGTATTTAATCATCATGGTATAATTTTAAAATTTTTTCGTACAAGGTTATTTCAAAAACATAATAATAAGTCATTGAATTATTCATAAAACATTTATTTAGAAAACATTTACAACAAAAAATGAATAATTTAAAAAAAAAATGTGTTTACACTTTATTTTAAAAAATCGATTTAAAAACATTTTTCCTCTCTTGAAATTGAATAAATCTATAAAATATGTTTTTTGAAAAAATAATTATTCAATGTAATATTTTAAATAATTATAATTGATGAACCACACACTGTATATATAAAATAAATAATAAAATTAATGCGAAATATATATATATACAGGGTATTTCCGGACATTTGCGACAAACTTAAAGGGGTGTTAGATCTCGATAAATGGAACAATTTTTGTTGAGCAACCCGTGTCCGGCGATGCTTCCTTAAGGCGCCAGGCTGCGATAAACATTTACGGTTGCATATTTCTTGCCCCCGATACAATGTCGTATGCAACCCCTGTTAATACCCGAAATGAGCTCATTGACAGGATTATGAACCCATGCGATACAATTCGCAATAATCCTGGCATTTTTCAAAACACCTTGTATATGAGATAGCAATATAATCAAATTTTTTATAGAATATTTTTATTTAAAACATAACTAATATATATAATGCTAAAAATTAAAAAATAAAATTAAATATGTTTTCTATATTATACGTTTACCAAAGAAAAAATGACAAATTAACCGAAAAATTTAAAGAAATAAAGTATAAAAGCCCTGTAAACATATACAGTTGCATCAGTCCATCACTGTGCTTCCTGATTTCTTTTCTTGTTAGCCGCAACCGCAACCAAAATATCAGCATAATTTTAGTAAAAAGCAATGACTGTTTTGTTCATGCGGAAATATGAACCACATTTTTACTGAGGATAATTGCAAACGTTTTTATCTAGTCATATATCCTTGCGCAATACTTATAATTAGTATTAACTTAGTTGATGGACAATATAATATTATATGACCTTTTTGACTACTGAAAGCAGTATCCATTTTTTTCTCTCTCTCTCTACCTCTTTTCTTCTTCTTCTTCTCTCTCTCTCTCTCTCTCTTTGTTTTTTCTTTGTTTCATAGAATATACTACTGTAATACAAATACATTTACCATAATAATCTAGCTTTATTTACCGATATTAAATCGAAAGAGACATAAAAGAGATATAAAATATAATTGCAAATTATTTTAAAATTTAAAATATTTCTTATTAATCTACTCGTAGGTATATATTAATTGTGGGATTGTATTAATTTAAATTTGTTATCTTAATTGATGTGCTTGTGATATGTACTTTATCGTAAGTTGCTTATCTATATTATCTTTTTTATTCCACAGTGAAAAAGAAAAGATAAATTCTGAACTAATATATAATGCAGCCTAAAAAGAACAGATTTTTTGTGTAGTTTCTTTAAAGATGGCATCTAGAAAAACATGAGCAAGAGACATAAGTAATAAGCAAATCAACATTTTTATTTGATTATTGCTTATATTTTACAATCGATCTGTCGAAAAACTTGACTGTGTGATTGATCCATTTGTTTATTGCTTATATTTTTCCATGCATCATAGCCTTTTTGAATGTAGTTTAAATAATCATGCGTTTACTCGTGTGATTGACTCGAGGAGAAGAATTTCTCTTGGAACAAATTCAGAATTTCACATTCCTCATGCATAGTTATGCAAAAACTAATCGTCATCTCAGTTTCTCTTGTGCTTATAGAAGTGATTATTGGCGAACGTGTAGATTTTATGATGCATCTATCTACACGCGATGTGAGAAATTTTTCCGTTAGGAAGTGAAAAGAAAAATATTGTTTTAACATGCCACAGCGATTTAGAAATTATATTGTATGCAAAATAATTTTCCTTATCAGGATAATACAGCTTCTCCCATAAATTGTTTTTATTTTAATTTATTTCCTTTGTTTACATATAGATATATATACTCATAGAGATATATAATATACTCATCATATAAATATATATACTCATCATTACACACGAAAAGGTTTATCATAATTCATAAATTATATGACGTTATTTCTTAATGAAAAATCCTGAATCAAAAAGTCCTGATCCATTTTTTTCTGTAATACTTAAGTAGTAAGAATTGTTAAATAAAGATTATCCAATCAACGCCGTTTTTTAAACGACATACGTGAATTGCGTATCAAGAAGTGTACATGGTTACATTCAATTGACGAATGGCTCATGGACGTGTCCTCGCTTAAAAATGTTGCTAATTAAATGATCTTTATTTAATATTTTTTCTTATGTTAAAAGAATAAATATGAATTGCACGAGCAGTTGCATATTTTTTTTAAAGCATCTGTCTTTTTTTATATTGATTCCTTTTATTATTTCTTTCATCATTTATGCATAAAAAAAGTATCCAGATAAAATTATCGAAAAATGAATATTTTATGAGATATTTCATAGTTTATATAAAATTATGTCAAATTAATAAAATATATAAAATATCTTGTAAACTACTCAATTTTTGGCAATTCTATTCTTATAATTTTGTATGCCAAATAGAGACATCAATTTATATTATATAAAAAAATTAGGATGATTCCGTTTACAAAACTGGATTGATCTGGCTACGATCTTGAAAAATGACCTTAGTAAAAATTTTAGATTAACTTTTTTTCCTCTCAAAACCCTATAAATTTTGTTTGCAATATTTTTTATACGATATTAACGAAAAAATAAAAATTACGCTTTATATGAAACAGCCTGTATATTCCAACAAGAAATGAGAAGTGAACGAAGAGTTGCATGCACGCAAATTAAATGACGAGTGAAGTGTCTAACGAGCGATTAGCTCCGCGTTAAGTTTCACCTTCGACAATAAAGTGTAGTAAACTAGAATAGAAGAAGAAGAAGGAAATGGAGAAGGAGAAGAGAGAAAGAAGAATTCCAGACACGCCTGTCAGGTGAATTTAGGTTCATTGAAATTTCACTTTGGCGATGCGTTGGCCTTTTTGAGCGCCAAGTATGGCACTCCTGACCTGGTAGCCGGATATGCATCACACAACGTGCTTCTTCTTCTTCCTCTTCTTCTTCTTTTACGAATCGCACATTGTGCGAATATATTGCTATTAGTCGTCACTGTTATTTAAGTTATTAAATAATGTACGTACTCTGTTGTTTGACTATTTGATGCTTAGCAACATTAGTATCTTTTTGACTAATTATGCGATCCGGAATAAAGAGATGACGTAACTGGATGTGCATAAATTAAACGGGCGGACGCGAACTCTGAAAGCCAATTAAGATTTTTGTTGTACTCTTACTCGCCCATGACGACTTGTTATGTATCCTACGTTCCTAATTCAAAGACTCATTCGTAATTTTACTGTTTCAGTTATAATCAGAAGGGAGATCGGTATATCCTGTTCATAATGCCGTACTACAATAGTAGCCACAGCCCCGCTTATAACAAAGGTGAGTAATCTTATTAGATTATATCACGGAATTAAAATTAATTTCCACATATATTATCACTTACTAAAATATTAATTTTCTGCTAATTTTATTTTATTTATTATTGCTAATGTTATTTCATTAATCTATTTATTATTGCAAATTGCACAGGAAATAACAAAGAGTAGCTTTATGTAAATATATAAAAAAGATCAGAATAATAAATCAG
This sequence comes from Camponotus vicinus, assembly GCF_025532165.1. Classification (NCBI taxonomy): domain Eukaryota; kingdom Metazoa; phylum Arthropoda; class Insecta; order Hymenoptera; family Formicidae; genus Camponotus; species Camponotus vicinus. Next base: position 28,880,587 of record NW_028141945.1, read on the forward strand.
AATAATAAATCAGAATAATAAATAGTATAACAAATTACACATAAATAAGAAAAATAAATTAAAAATATTTTGTTATTATTTTAGAAATAAAGGAGGAACAAATGAGGAATGTTTCGAAAAAAAAATTTAATAATAACATTGTCTTGGTTAAATGATTAAAAAATTAAAAAAGGATTATAAATATAAATGACACTTTGAAAATTGAATAACGAAAGAGCAAGGAAAATAGAGATAGATTTTTTAAATGAGTGAATTAATTAAAAACAAATCTCACATTTCAGATGGCGGTTCCAGCGGGCCGTCGAGCACTTCTGGTGGTCGTGCCAGCAGTTCGGAACCGACGTATATGATGGAGCACCTAGCCACGTTCACTGTTACAAAGGAAACCGGTATTGTTTATCCAGCAGATGGTATGCGCCGGCTTCTACAACTGGAGAAAAGTAATGGCATTTGGAGTCAAAAAATGCAGCTTCGTCTAGAACGAAACTGGGTTCTTATCATGGACAATGAAACAGGGGTAATTTATCTCTTTTAGAGATTTTACTATAAATATAGTAAAAATCGAAAATCATTTTTATGGGACTTCATAACGTTTTTAATTAAATTTAATTATGCCTTCCATCATGTCCTCTCTCGACCCTTTATATAATTGTAAAAATTATTACGATTTTTCTTTCTCTCTCTCTCTTTCTTTTCCTACTTCTTTCTAAAACTATAATGGTCACTTAAGACACTTAAGTCATACAAATATTATTTTGCATACCCTTCAAAATGCGATTTTTAAACAATTTTTTTCATAAAACTATTTCGTTATTTATAAATTTATGATATAACATATAAATTATTTAATAAATATTGTTTATAAATTACTCGTAAATATGATCTTTAAAATCGGATACTGTGTGTATCTAAAACTGATAATAGTTGTTCAAAACCTGTAACTAAATCAATTCTGCTCGAACAATAAGAGGGAGACATTTTAACGTTGTTCTAAATCCAGTTGTCTTCAATATTCATTGACATTATTTTTTTTAAATAAAATTATATATATTTTTATTTAGTAGTATGATATCTCAAACGAAATTATTTGACATAATGAAGACTATCTACATAATTTGTATCAACATTTCGATTTGACATTTCACGCGAAAAAGTACAATCGGTGACAGTTTCACTTAATAATACAATTAAAAATTTTTAGGCTGTCATGGAACGATTCCCGGCTTCCTTGATACAGGAACCGACGGCGTTTACGTCGAGGGATCCCATGGAGATGTACAATAACATTTTAGTCTTCACGGTGGCCGATGACAGTGGTTCTGGCCAGCGAGCAGAGATGCACATATTCCAATGCCAGAGTGTATCGGCGCAGGATCTTGTCGAGGACTTGAAGATGTTGCAAATGGGAAAACTTGTTACGGGTGGTTCACCCAGAGGTCCTAGAGGTCACATTCCACCTCCGCCGACCTTACCGCCCCCGGAACCACCTTTGAACGGCGTTAACGTCAGAGAACAAGTGTCCGCTTTCAACACGGCGAGTGGTGAGTATGTAATTGTCGAAAATCAATATTTTATATCGTTGGGAATAATATTAACGTTTACATAAAAGAAGAGCGTTAAACATTTCAAACATTAATTCAAACATAAGTGAAAAGCTCGAATGGAAAAATTACAGTGATATATACGAGTAAGGTAAAACGGTGTAATATGTTCTGGCAGGGAAAATGCTTCACTCATTGCTCAGACATAATGAGCTTACCAATAAGTATTCCTGAAACGGGAGAGGACAACCAACCAGGAAACCACACTCTAAATGTGATTTTACATTTTAAAAAGATTACAAAATTTCTAACATATAAAATATAATCGGCAACAAATGTTTTTTTCTATTCAACATATATGAGGATATACTTTTCTTTAAAAATGTTCTGAATAAGGGTAATATACTAGCTCTATATATTATAATATTTTTTCTGGTAGACTATAACTATCAAAAAAATTACAAGTGCGAAATAAAACAAAGAGGCATTAGCACTAGCGAAGATTAAGATATAAACATGTGTCAATATATTTTCCCTTGGAAGAAATAGAGAAAAATGTAATCTTCGTAAATATGTACAATTAATATTTTTAGTGAGTTAAAATATAAATTTTTATATTTTGTCGAATTATGTAACTTAAAAAAATTATTTTTTTTTAATCATATTTATCTGAAACTTTTCACGGAAATGAAAACGAAGTGAATATCTTTCCATCATTTATAAATATCTTTACTTTTAAAAAATTGATCTCATAATTAGAATACTTAATGAAAAATTGGTGCAATTATTAGTTGTAATATTAGTAAATCTTTATCAATTTCAACAATCAATAAAATCTGCTCATCATTAATGTATTTTATATTGATTTAAGTAATTGTGGAGCGTATTATACCATTTTATCCTACATAGACATATTTTATTTTGTGTAATCAAAGTTTTTCACGGTTTTTGGATTAATAATATTAATAATGTTAATACATGTGTGGAGATTTTTGTATATATTTATAATGTAGCAGACAGTCAAAATGACATTTCTCGAGAAGAAAACAACGATGAGGTATCATCAACGTCATCAGAGAAATACGAACGCGATGTGACGATTCTGAATCACTGCTTTGATGACATCGAGAAGTTCATCGCGCGTCTGCAGCACGCAGCTGCTGCGTCACGAGAGTTGGAGCGTCGACGACGTAACCGGAAATCGAAAAAGAGAAACCTCGGCGACGGTATGCTGACGATGAGGGCGAAACCACCGCCTGAGATGGAATTTATTGATATATTCCAGAAATTTAAGCTTTCGTTCAATCTGTTAGCCAAGCTCAAAGCGCATATCCACGATCCCAATGCGCCAGAACTTGTGCACTTTCTCTTCACGCCGCTCGCACTCATCGTAGATGCATCCCACGACACCAATTACGATCCGAATTTACCTAGTAAAGTGGTGTCGCCACTTCTCACGCGAGAAGCCGTCAATCTATTAATAAACTGCGTAACCAGCAAAGAGACCGAACTCTGGCACTCGCTAGGCGATACGTGGCTAATACCGCGCGATCAATGGAAAGGTCATGTACCGCCCTACCATCCAATTTTCATGGATGGTTGGTCACCGGAATATCCTATCCCCGAGGATAGAGACCACGATCACTTGGCGTCCTTACTAAACGCAGATAAACAGAAGAGAGATGAGTTACCAGAACAGCAGAATGATCCTTACTATAATCACCGTGATGTAGATGAGTCGCATTATAGTAGCGACTATCTAGAGTATGAAAGTCGAGAGGAGCGCGGCGGTAACGAGTACTTTGAGAGAAATTACGGACCTAGTTCGGAGTTATACGGTAGAGAGGAGAGAGTAGATCAGACTAGGGCGCATAGCGACATTTCTGTGGATTCGATTGAGAGAGCTCCTCGAACGTCTGCTGGTATAGATAGAGCGCAGGAAGCTTGGTTGGACGAATTGGCAGCGCGCCATGCCAAAATTGTACAAGTCACTTATCCGCGAACGGCAAACAACGACAAGGAGCTCACTGTGGTCAGGGGCGAATATTTGGAGATCCTTGACGACAGCAGGAAATGGTGGAAGGCGAGGAATTCTCGGGGACAGGTCGCTCACGTGCCGCACACTATCGTTACATCGCATAATTCCACTGCTCATACTGCTGATAATGATGTCTTCAACAATCCTTTGTATACTAGCAGATATCCGAGGCAGGGACACGGTTATAATTATGAGGTGAGAATCGTTGAAGAGTGACCCTAACAGCACATGTAGATACTGAGAATGTTCGAAGAATCGCAAAAGTATAATGCATATATTCTCAGAACATTCGAGATACATACTATGATATACTAAGTATATATTAAGAATGCCCTAATGTCGGCCTATTTTGGTTAATAGTAAATACTGAGAATATCTTGTAATATAATTCATATATGTGATAGAAATACTTTTAATAAATGCAGTAAACGGACACACTATTTCTCATTTTAATTTTAAATAATCTTTTTAGTATTCTGAATCCCAACAAGGAATCCAGAACTAAACTACTAAACAAATAAAGAATTTTAAATTAAGTCAGTTTATTATAAATTAAACTGACTAAAAAGAAAAAAGAAGAAACTTTGGAACTCAAGTTAGTACCAGTCCTTTATATCCATTTCACCGAAAATTAAGTACGAGTTTAGTGGCGCGCGTAGCGGCAAAATGAGGAAACATATGCAATATTATAGAATATCCTGAAAATATACGAGAAAGAATATACTAATACGAGATATGCAAAGTATATTCTGAGAATATACTGAAAAATAATATACAACAAGAGATGTTATGAGATTATTCTCAGTATATTACATCTGTATATTTACAGTATGAGTATAGAATATTCGAATGATATCATATGCTGTTAGGGGAATATTCCTTTTGACAAATAGTTTATCGATGAATAATTATGAGTAGTATGAAAAATGTGTGAGTGAAATTGTTTGGAGACAATACACAATAGCAAAAGTTGAAATGTATATCCAGTAAACACTATTTATTGTAGTAATATAACGTAGAAGTAACAAATAATGTAACATAATATAACATAATATATAAATAATATATAACAATAATATAATAACAATAAAATAATATAACAAAACTATAATATATCATATTATTTGTAATATTACAATAGTAATGTATAATTGCTAAATATTGTTGTAATATAATATTGTTATATATGTTTTATACGTGTTCCTTTTAGTTGAAAATTTGTAATATTTATAAAATGAAAATTGGAATTTGTATATGTATCGCAGGATTCGGAGATCGAAAGGACCAGCACTAGTCCAGGACCAGAAGCCACTCATCGAGCACACGCGATTCCACCACCAGCGCCTGCTGATTGGGTGAGAAAAGAAAGACTCGGGAAAAAAGGTGAATTTCGATACTTTTAAATTATTTCAGGCGATTACAGGCGTTCTATCTGCATTCGAATTTGAAGCAATTTCTAAATACTATCCCATCAAAAGTGAAATTATAAAATGCAGTTTTTACTTTCATTGCCTTTTTTATATAAATAAGCTTCGATTTTATAATTAAATATCAATGAATGTCTTCCAAAAATTGAAAGATGCTGCCTTAATTGGCGTGGATAGGACACTAAAATCGATATATCAAAAATTTGATAAAGGGAGTTGATATATACATAAGAGGTAAAGAAAAGCGTATTACGTTAGTATGTATATGAATTAGCATAATTAACTATTAGATCATCGCTCACGTCACGTCCCAATTAGCGCATTCGTCGAAGAATATTGTAATATCTGATGATTTTTTTCTCTTGAATGTGTACATAGAAAGAGGTATATAAATAAATAGTACGTAGACTGAGCCGTTCATACGACTACAAGATGGGCGTGGCATTCTAAACTCTTCGTATCGCGATTATTTTAACATTTAGAGTGACGTGTGAGTACATTTGATTTTTTTTCAAAGAACTATATTGCTCTTATTTTCTTTTCGTTGCGATACCATTGCATTTTTGTCGTACGACCTAAACTGTAATAAATTGCATGGTTGCTATCGACAGATTAATACATATAAATAAGTTTTAAATATGAGAAATAAATAATAATAATTCACTCTATTATATGTGGATATTTATATAATAATTTTTATTCTCGAAAATACCGATTAATTATTTTGTTGAATTTCTCTTATCGTTATCATAAACGTATCATGCGTTATCATAGACAGAGAAATTATGATTGATAATAATCAGAAATGAAAGCGCAATGGCAATATGACATTGAAGATATTGAAGGAAATTATTTCTCAATATATAATATGATATATTGTATCGAGAAAGGCTAAGATATATACATATATTGAAACTTAGCACGAAATTAATTAATTGATTAATAATATGAAATGTGTTAGAGTCATCTCGAGTAATAGTGACAATCATTTTCCAATATATTTAAAATAACACTATTTAAATTAAAAATAAATAAATAAATCGGTAATGACGATTGTCGAGTCTGACATCTAACTAGTGGCTGAGAATTACCGGATTAGTTTTTAATATTGTATTTTTAATTATCGATTGTATAATTAAAGATTACCATCATATATTATATCCTCTGTATTTATCGATTAACTAAATTTAATTATATAATTAAATAATTAATTATATAATTTTATAGTAACAGAAGGAAAAGAAATATATATGTATAAATATATATGTATTTTTACACACACATATACATACATACGTTATATACGTACTATACTTTATTATATAGAAATGTTATGTTAACTCATTGAACATATTCTAGTTAGAAAGTACTTACATACATATAAATACTTATATAAGTATATTTATACAAGTAAAACAGTGCAAATTATGTCAAATAAATTATATATACAGGTTGCTCCGAGATTCGCAAATCAAAATAATTTTTTAACTTAATTTTTCGAAAATTTTTGTGTTATAATATTTGCTTTGCAAATTTCAAGATACTCTATAATTTTGCTGTTCAAATATTATGTATATTGTGTATGTATGTGTGTGTAATATTCCTGATTAAGATTAAAGCATCACTTTGAATCGGTCGAAAAAAATAATGAAATTCGATTGTAACTTTGCGATAAATGATCATACAACAATATTCTTGGAAGCATTTTAAAATTGGAAATCTATTTTAAACACTATTATGCTTTTTTCCGGCAATCATTTTTTTTGGATTATAGGTATGTTTTTTTTAACTGAACTTGCTGTGTATGTACTATTATAGTTCATAGAATTTAATTCTTTTTTTACATTACATTGGAAGAAAAAATATAAACTCTGAATTAATGCAGCTAAAAAAAAGAAGTAGTAACTAGAAGAGTAATTAGTATCATTCTCAAATCAACCGTGAAAAATTGACCGAGAAATTTCAATTTTGAAATCACATGTAAGTAAAAGAAGGAACGTTCTTAAACTTTTAGGAACATTAATCATTTTTCACAAAGTTACATACTCTCTAAAAGTGAATCAGTGTATTATCACTGTAATCAGTGCTGTATTTATAACTGCCTGTAATCAGTGAGTATTTACTGTTTTTCAGTGATAATACACTGATTCAGTCTAGTGAAAGTAGTATATATATTACTTTCACTAGACTGAATCAGTGTATTATCACTGAAAAACAGTAAATACTCACTGATTACAAGCAGTTATAAGTACAGCACTGATTACAGTGATAATACACTGATTCACTTTTAGAGAGTACATTTAAATTTTATCATTTTTTCGACTTGATTCGAAGTGATGCTTTAATTTTATGAAGAAATGTATTTGAATGGCAAAGTTAAATTAGTCTGATTATGATATATCCACACTATATTACTATAGCAGAATTGCTGTGTCTGTCCTTTGTCTTTATATTGGGAGTTTCAATGTGAGGAAAAGTTTTACGATTTCAATAAAGGCTCTTGATAAGAATCCAATGAAAAAAATACAGAAAGGAAAAGCGAAGAAAATTTTTCTGATATTATTATATGATACATTTTGGCATTTATATTATATGCTCTGTATTTTATCAACAGCTTTTATTGAAGCAAAATATCTTTTGTTCGGTTCAGCTTGTACATGTCGTCGCATGCATTTTGTATTTATTAGATCAATGTAAATAAGCTTGTACAAATAATTGAAAGAAACAGTAAAAGAAAAGAAAAAGAAACAGAGGTAAAAAATGTTCGCAAAATCAACTTTAAAAAAAGGACGAAAAATTATATTTATAATTTTTCCAGTAAACAAAAAAATTTTTTTCTTGTATGATCAATTCGTTTCCCTCCTATGATTTATATTAATTTCATTATTAATGTAACACGGTCTAAACTTATCTCAATATACATTCATTCTAAATCTTTACTATTTTAAAGGATAGTAATAGAAGGTACAAGCAAAATATGAAAATGATATTATCAAATCGATACTGTCATGACTTCTTATAGCTTGCATTATTTATTATTATACATTTAAATTTACATCGAAGTATTGTAACATCAACACGATAATAATAAATAAAAATCAAGAAATTAATAAACAATATATTCGCGCGTAAACAATAATTATATAAACAATAATCGTGGACAAGAAATAGACAAGCATTTATTAATCCGTTCTTATCACAGAGGCATTTCTTTTTTTAATTCTCCATATATTATAAAATTACATAATATAATTGCGTTGATAAAGTGCTCTCTGAAATATAGCAACCCAAAATCACGACATATAATTTCTGCAAAATATTTTAATTACAACGTAAACAGTTACACGCGCGCTATTTCCTATCTTTTCTTTTTTTGCGATTGATGGAAATCTTTACTCTATATTTATATATGTTTGTCCATGGGTGGGTTGGGGATGCGATTCATGTCCAGAATTTCATTACACTGTAATTTATGTATATCACTCTTATTGTTAATAAATATATGCAGTTACAGATTGTATTTGTGTGAAATATCATCGTCTCCTTCACTTTTTTGTTTCCTGCAAATCGATTATTAAACTTAATTGTAGTAATATTGTGTCATATTTTATACAAACACATTGTTTAATGAAATATGAGAAAAGTACATTGTACATACACGCACATTCAATACAAGCACGTGCGTGCATGTACATATTTGCAGAATGAAACATGCATATTTGACAATGCTGATTTATATTATTCCGATTTTTATTAATAGAAATTAAATTCTAAACTGTAGAAAATTTTAAATATTGTCACTTGTGGCGCTTAAACTACATGTGCTTAATGTTTGTTCGTCCAACATATAAGATTGTGTGTATGTTTTATGCGAAAGCTTTTTAGGGTAAGTTATAGTTATATTTCATTTCTTTTCAATAGCTTTTTTATATTGACATTACGATTTATCTATATCAATCAAATGCTTATGCGATAAATAATTCTTTATGGTAGTTTACACAATTTAAATTAATATTACAAAATTATTTTGCAGACAACATTAATGCTTACAATGAAACCAGTAACAGCAGCAGATCAAGTATTTCCTCCACTGAAAGCATCTCTGAATCGCATGGAAAACTCAACACACAACAAAGTATCGTGGAAGTGCATTCCCCGCCTCGCGATGTAATACCAGATGTAATATCCGATAAGCCAGCGCCACCGCTTTTGTCAGCATTATCTGCGGCAACATTTACATCGAAATCAACATTAGCTACATCAAAATCGGCACCAATATTACCTGTATTGCAATCATCACCAGCACTATCTTCACCGAAATCAGCACCCGCATCACCTGCGTTAGCTTCGTCGAAGATTTCTTCAACGCCTCCCCCACCACCTCCACCACCACCACCGACGCCAATAAGACCTATTCCGCCGCTACAAACTCAAAAATCTGCGTCTTCAACAATTTCTATTCCCAATAAAACGGAAGTTTCCAAAAATATTAAATTTTTCAATGGTAAGTTATGATCAAATTTTAACTTTTTGCCTCATAATATTTTAGTTCTCAATACTGAAACATGAAAAATATTTTCGTAAACATGAAAAATATTTTCTAAAATAGTCAATTCTTATTAATTCTGATAAAAAGAAAAAGAATATAACAATTAAAATTCTTAGCTCTAATTTTCATGATATAGCTTCTTTTAGGATTTAAAGAAGTATTTAATTTTTATTAAAGAAATTTTGAATCCAAAGAATTTAGGTTCTGATTTCAATCATATTATTAAAATAGAAGCTATATTATTAAAATTTATTTTGTATTAAATTTATTTTGCATTTATTTATATTAAGGTAGCATAAACTTGATTTGATATGAAACTGCTATTTTTAAATATGTTGATTGCATGTTTAAATATTTTGTTTTATTTTACATTTCATTTTCAAAATATCACGTAAATATATATTGACAATTTTTGTTATATATAGATTGAGGTGATTTTTTTCATCTTAGAAACATGTAATTATTTCTTTAATTATAACAGCATATTACTATTATTTGGAGTGTAAAGTAGAAAACTAATTGTAAAAACCTGGGCACACACACTTCTTTAATTCATATGCTGTGAATCTTCTTGAGTAATTAAGAAATAAAATACGGTCAATGCTCTTCGCCATTCCTATGATACGGTGAGAGCCTAAAGATCAAGTAATTATTTTTACATGATGCCTTCTCTTCAGCATGAAATATCGAAGAAAGTGAATCATCAACAATCCAAATATCCCATCAGTTATATGATCAGTATCACATGGAAACAGCTTCCCAGCAAGCACACGTCTTTTTGACGTCTCAAATTGGTCATTTACTATTCTTGACGTCACGAGTTGACGTTTTTATGACGTAAAAGTGACGGTTTAATGTCACACATTCTTGACGTCATGACATGTACCGCATTTTGACATCATGATATGTACCACATTTTGACGTCATAAAATGTACCATATTTTGATGTATTTTTCTTAGCATAATAATGTATTTAATAACGTTGACGAATAAAGCAGATTAACCGATTCGAGAGCATCATTGAACAATTACAGCCATTCTATTCTTCAGAGGAATCTCGGATCGATTAAACTACTTTATTTGAAAAACGCTGGAAAACACAAATGGTAAGAAAATAGGTCACAAGTTTTATATTTGTTATTATTTTATTTAAACATAAATATAATGTAATATATATAATAGGTCACAAGTTTTATATTTGTTATTATTTTATTTAAACATAAATAAAAACTTACTTCTAATATCATATAAAATTTCAACAAATAATGTCTTCCGTTTCCAGTATTTTATAAAAAGATATTTTGCCAATCAACTGTATTATAAAAAAATGTGTATATTTTTTGGCACTTTAATTACACTCAATTGATATAGCTAATATTTTCACTATGCACTAATTTAAAATACATGAGTCGTGCATAAATAAACGCATGCGTCGAAAGAAAAATTGTTAAAGTGTGATCGCGAAAGTCATGTTATATGAAAAATTTTAAAAGATTTTTTTATGGGATCGATGTACTAACTAATCACAAAATTAATAATAAAATACTCGTCAGTTCATGACTGAAATATGACGTCAAAATAATATTATATCAAGACGTCAATATAAAGTCATGTAACAAATCAGTTATTTTGACGACATATGACCAAAAATGACCAGTTTGGATGTCAAAATGACGTGTGCTTGCTACCTGGGTTGTTTCTATCCCACCAGAATACATTCTGAAGCCTGATAAAGACATTGAAATTGGTTAAATTGACATTTGAATATTAAATTTTTCTGCAAAACTTACTAAATTAAATATTTTATTTATTAAAAAGGAGTTGAATATTATATCTCGAAATCTAGAACTCTCTAATAAAAATATTGTAGTGTCATATTCATTTTTCTTGTCCCATTTTTAGTAAGAATTGACTAATTTTATAAAGAAGAAATGAAATTTTTATTTTTTGGAATATCAGCATAATCACTTTTGTATTGTTAATATCATCCTGAATAAAAAAGGCACTTCCGGCCAAGATGAGGTTCAAAAAGAGCTCAAGTTTGTCTTGACGATGTTGCGAGAAAAGAAAGCAAGTTCTTCTCTTAACAGTGATATGCGGGAGATTTGGGTGAATCAATACTCGACCTCTCGGGAAATTCAAATTTGGTTGATGGCTAAAGGATTTTCAGAGAAGTATATTGATTTCATATTTTATCTCGATATTTATTATCCAATGAATTCGATTATTCAATGATTTACTTTACTTGCAGAGTTTGCAAACAATTGGAAGATATGAACGGCATGGAATTATTTAATTTATCGCGAAGACGATTGGAACAATTGTGTGGATTGTCCGAGGGAAGCAGGCTCAACGGTCAATTGACTTTAGCAAAAAATGAGTGCGAGGTAAGTGCATTTTAGATTAGATAATTCTGCGTCATTTTTTTTATGCTCGAAATTTTTTATTTTCAGTATAAAACAGCTCGATCATCGGAACTCAAGCAAATTTTAGAAAAAGCGCGCCAAAGAGCAGAAGAGTTAAACGATAAATGAAGTCAAACAGTGAATCATATATTCTGTGAATCATATGTTCCTTACATTACGCATACGTGCGAAAATAATGCAAATATGATGAATCACTAGAAACTGCCTTCTGAGATATTTTCATAAATATTGATTTTATATAAAAATGTTTTGTAAGACAGAAATTAAATAATTTTGAAAGAGTTACATTATGGTTGTCTTAATTTTTTTTAGATGGAAGCGTCAAAAAGTTTTGAAGATTAGGTCATCTCAAATTTTTTAAAATGAAAAATCCTATTTTTAATCTGCTATGATTATAGAGGATGAAAAAATCCAACAACATATAAAATATTGACCATAGGTTGATCTTGAAATGAAAAATCCAGAAAAATAAGATGAGTAATAGGTAGATAATTAAAGTAATAATTTTCGAACAAAATGGAAATTAATTTGGTATCATTTATTTACTTACTTTAGGTTACATAGCACGAAAAATTTTCATTTTGACATAATTGCAAAGGGTATATTCCTGAGTAATACACTGTTTAAATTTTGCAACAATCTCTCTTGGTTCCTGAGATATGTGATTTTGAAATTTCATACTTACTTGCATCATCGTTTCGTTATATCTTAAATGTGTATTATATATTTTTTGCTTACATTTGCTTTTTAAGTATATTCTTTTGTTTACATTCATCGAAGTCATCTTTCTGAATAACTTTCAGAAGTTTTAATCGTCGCTCGTCATTTATTAAAAAGTTATTAACGAAAAAAGTTTAATGAATATAACATAATTTCACGACCCCATGTATATTTAAAAAGAAATATATTTAATGGAATATATATTTGTATATGTAACTTTGCTTTGTCTTGCAAAGTACATGCGTGAACATCGTGGGTTCCGTCCCTATCCCACACTTCAAACACAGGTTAGGTTAATTTATATCTTCTGGAAGATAGAGCCCATGACGATGGGTGTTTGAAGTGTGGGATATACCTCGCTTCGCATAAAAAGTTGCAAATTTATATGGAACTATGTGGGCGGTATCCACGCATGTATTTTACAAGACGAAGTAAAGTTATTTACTTACATTTATTAAAAAATTTAGATAAAACAATAATTTTATAGCTTAACGACATTGAAAATGTAATGAGCAAATGTAAACAAAAAATATATAAATACATAAGTAAAATATAACATGAAACTGTGACGAGCAAATGTAAACAAAAAAGATATAAACACGTAAATAGAATATAATGAAAAGATAAGTAAGAAATTTCAAAACCATATCTCAGGAACACCAAGAGAGATTGCTGCAAAATATAAACGGTATTTTACTTAGGAATGTACCCTCTACAATATATATGTCAAAATGAAAATTTTTCGTGCTGTGTAACCTAAAGTAAACATTTACCATTAATTTTATTTATTAAGGTATTCAAAGTGTTGTCCATTTATTTTATGATACTTCTAAATCCGCTCTTTGTAAGATTCGCGAATCCTTTGCAATCTATCTTTTAAAATCATTCGATAAGCATTAATACGTACGTTATTAATATAATTTCTATTAATATATATTATTATAATCGCATATCTTCGAGGTCAATAAACACAAGGGAATAGAATGTGTCAATGAGATTTCATTGGAATGATAATAAACAAATAATATATCTAAATGTACCAATAATTCCCGAAGACACGAAGTAATTTGTTATCAGTTGTATTTGTTAAACGGTTCCAAAAGATAGCACTTTATAAAATTAATTAATTTTGTTTGGAAAATAATTATTTTTACTATTTATTTATTATTCACCCTGTGTTTTCCTGGATTTCTTATTTCAAGGTCATCCTAAGGTCAAAGTAGTTATAGATCGTTGGATTCTTTTTATCTTCTACAATTATAACTGATTAAAAATAGGGTTTTTCATTTACAAAATTTGAAGGTAACGTTTAAAACTTTTTGATGTCAGCTAAGAAAAAACCAAGATAGCCAAAATGTAGTCCTTTTAAAATTATTTAATTTTTGTCCGTTTTTATGTAAAATCAATATTTAATATGAAAATACTTTAGAAGGAAGTTTTTCTAAAATGACTTATCCTATATAAAAGTAATATGTGCGAGCTGTATCACGCGAGGACTAACAGGAAGGAGGATAAATAGAAGAGGATGAATTTTAAAATAAAATACTTTTTCGTAATTTTCCATAGAACAAACTTTTCATAAAAAAATTTCAATACAAAAATTGTCGATATAAAAATATCCCATCAAACTGATATATTTTATTTTACCTTATATATTGTGATAATATTATTTACATAGCGAATTAAAGCAATATTACATGCCAAAGAATTTTTAGCAAGATACAAGCATGTGTTATATACAATAAAAACCTGTGATGTTTTTTTTTAAGATTCAAGCAATATAATCCATTTATTATATTTTAATAGATTTATTCAATACATAAATATAAGTTGTTTTGCAGTGCGGTATTTGAATTGAAAATTCAATTAAAGCATTTTAATTTAGTATTTATTACACACATTATATTAGAGTTTGGTATTTATTATACACTTTATAAATATATATATGTAGAATAAATATATATATGTGGAATTACTTTATTACTCGACAGCAACGTAGCAAAATATTAAGCAAAATAAATTTTAGTTAAATTTAAATTAAATGTTACAAAAAAAGAAAATATTCTATCAAAACTAATATTTGGAAGTAGTAATTAAAAGATTATGTAATCAATGTATATAACGTATCAGCAATTTATATATTATATCTGTAAAATAAATTATCAAATCGTTAATTGATTAAATATTGTCAATTGATTAATTGATTAAATAAATAAAAACAGTCTACCGGATATGTAATCCTTTTACATATTCGGTAGACTTTTATATATCCCTATATTTTTTAGCTCACAACAAATAGATATATAACTATATTATATAATACCCCTGATGAAAATTATTTACAGAATTTCTCATAAAAATTTTTAAATTTTCTATAAAAATCTTCTAAAACTTTCTCAGAAATTTTAAGATTTTCTGTACAAATTGGTACACTTTTCAAAAATCTTCAAAAAAGAAATGAAGATTTCCATATCTTTACCATAAATGAATTTTGTTAGAATTTGTTATATATATAAATGTTAAATATTCTGAGATTTTTTTTTATTCTATAATTTTTTAAAGTAATGTATATATTAAAATACTTGAAGTTTAAAATACTAAGTCTGATATATTTTCTTAGAATTCTTCATGAATTTAAAACACTGTTATGAAACACAATGTTATGAAACACAATGTTATGAAAAATTCCTAAAATTTTCTAAGAAATTATGAGATTTTTTCGCGAGGGATGTAACTAACATATGTGCATTGCATATAATATACATGTTAGTTGTAAGTTTCCATTCATAGATGTAATATATGTAATATAAAATATTTTATAACTCGTTAGTATCTTAGGATACCGAGAATACTTAGTTAGCTTCTGCAATACTGATGAATCACTGTGCTATATATGGGATATAACTATAATATAAAATATATTATATTACTAATGTTACATTTATGAAATCGGAAATTACAACTAACATATTTTATGTAATGTACATGTTAATTATACATGTTAGGTAACAGTATTTGTGCTAAGATACATAAGAATAAAAATTTAAATAGAAAATTCTGGATCTCTGTATTAAACTATCAAAAAAATCATGTATCAAAATATAATGCATTGTTGCTATATTATATGTTTATTTAAAGCGATCACATACATTATAACAGACATAAATAGAATACCTTAGCTGTGCCATTTATATCGATAAACTATACATTTTTTCCGAATAACACGAGGTCATATAACGTGAACACATTGATTATTATATTAACGTTATTTGTCAAGCCTTCTTATAGATATGTCTGTTCTTATATTGTATGCTTTTTAAATAATTGATATCATATGATATATTCCCACACGGAAAAATTTATCTAATAGATATCTAATAAATGTCTAAATGTCTATATGAGATCCATATCCTCTATAGATAACTAGTAAATGTATATATGTCATTCACATATCTATACCCAGGTAGCAAGCACACGTCATTTTGACGTTTCAAACTAGTCATTTTTGGTCATATGTCGTCAAAATGACTGATTTGTTACATGACTTTATATTGATGTGTGTGTGTGTGTGTGTGTGTGTGTGTGTGTGTGTGTGTGTGTGTGTCTTGATATAACATTATTTTGACGTCATATTTTAATCATGAACTGACGATTATTTTATTATTAATGTGATTAGTTAGCTCCCCCTTGCACCCCCCGCCTGTGTGTGTGTGTGTGTGTGTGTGTGTGCGTGTGTGTGTACACATACATTTGTGATATTTTTAAATTGTATTAAATTGTATTAAATTCTATATAAATTTAAATTGTATTAAATGTATTTAAAATAATTATTTTTTTATACAACAGCTAAAATAGTAGGTTTATGAAAAAAATGCATATAACCTTTTTTGTAGAGTTTTTCAGCGGCTTTATTTTTTGTTTAAAATTTTATTTCTCAAATCAATATTTTCAGAGATAAAAAGGATTAAAATTGTGAAATTCTTTTGTTAATAATTTTTTAATAAACAACGAGCGACGACTAAAATCTTTTGAATGTTACTCAGGACAGTGACCTTGACAACATATGTCAAGGTCATTCGGGCTGGGTCCCCTAAACAGCAGTTTTACCAAAAATCTTTTAAAATTTTTCATATAACATGACTTTCGCGATCAGATTTTAACAATTTTTCTTTCGACGCATGCGTTTATCTGTACACGATTCATGTTACTTAACCACTCAAGTGTTCATTAAATTAATGCACAATGAAAATATTAGCTATATCAATTGAGTAGTTAGTGCCAAAAAATATTTTTTTTATAATACAGTTGATTAGCAAAATATATTTTTATAAAACGCAGGCAACGAAAGACGTTATTTGTTAAAATTTTATATGATATTAGATATAAGTTTTTATTTACGTTTAAATAAAATAATAATAACAAATATAAAATTTTTGACCTATTTTCTTATCATATTTGCGTTTTCAATAAAGCAATTTTCGAATAAAGCAGTTTAATCGATCCAAGATTCTTCTGAAGAATAGAATGGTTGTAATTGTTTAATGATGCTCTCGAATCAGTTAATCTGCTTTATTCAACAACGTTATTAAATACATTCCCCGTAAGCAAAATGTTAGCAGTATGTCGGCAGACTGGTAACAGATTTAATCAAAGTATATCAGCAGACTGACATCAACTGCGTCCTCATTCAACTTATATTCTGCTGACAGAGCCTGCTCACAGAATCTGACAGCAGATTGGTAGCAGAAATCCAGCAGGATCTGTTAACATGACTTGACGCTCGATTGGCGGCAAAAACCGAGCAGAATCTGTAAACATAATTTGACAACAGATTGTCGGCAGAAATCGAGCAGGATCTGCGCACGCAATCTGATGGCAAATTGACAGCAGAAACCGAACAAGATTTGGGCTTACTTATATTAATGTTGTATAAATGCAATAAAATTGATTATTACAGGTGCTAAATAAGAGTATTATCGGTGAGTTATCGATTAATTACAATTTTTTCTGATATGACATAATGTATAATAATATATGTTATATCGTAATTATTCTCACATAACGAAGGACTAGTTCAATTTAATTTAATTAATAATAAAGTAAATGATAAAAGTAAATGTAACTTGTAAAACTGGAAATGTAATTTATTTAGAATTAAATTCTTGCTTTATGCTTCAAATAGGCAGTAAATGAATAATTTACCATTTATCCTATTGATTCCAATCAGTTTAATATTCTGAATCTCATCTGTTTGTATCAGATGTCAGAAATTAAAGTGATAGAAATAGTTACTATATTTTTGATCTTTTATTAATAATCGCGACTTTATATATATTTTTGACAGAGATTTGATTGCGAGAAAGTATATATATATCACATAGCGGTAAACGAAGGAACTATCGAATCATGCAAACCCTGTTCTGCTTCTGCCGTCAATCTGCTATCAGATATTGTGTGCGCAAATCTTGCTCGGTTTCTACAGGCAATCTGACATCAAATTTCGCCGCACAGATCCTGTTCCATTTCTGCCATCAATCTGCCGTCAGTTACATCAGCAGGCTCTACTCGGGTTCTGCTGACAATTTGATATCAAATTTCGTTGCGCAGATCCTGCTCGATTTTTGTTACCAATCTGCTGTCAAAATTGCGCCGCACAGATCCTGTTCAGTTTCTGCCATCAATGTGCCGTCAATTATATCAACAAGTTCTGCTCGGTTTCTGTTGATAATCTGTTGTCCAGTTATGTGAACAGATTTTGTTATATTTCTGTTGACATTCTGCCGACATCACATGATATATCAGAACTGCATCAATTCTGTAATCTTTCTGTCGACAAAAATTTGTAACAGATTACCTGACAAGATCTGCTTTAGCAGACTTGGCTATTGGGGATAACATATTAAATTACAAGTAGTAATTTGCAACATAATCTTGCTATCCGGGTTGTTGAACATCAAATTACACATACTGCTTTAAAAGCATTGCTGCAGAAATTAAAGAAACACTCTTGTTTTTCAAGTTTATCATTAGATGCACGATCGCTTTTAAAAACACCAAGACAATAAGAAATACGTACAGTTGTACCAGGATCATATTATCATTTTGGACTATCAGATTCTATAAAAAAAAATATTAACATTCGTAAAGGATAATATTAGTTGCGTTAGAATAGCTGTGAACATTGATGGGCTGCCATTATCAAAATCTTCCCAACAACAATTTTAGCCTATATTAGGTTCAGTTTTTCTATACAGGGTGTCCCATTTTAATGTCCCACCCCAAATAACTTTCTTATTTTTAATTTTAGAAAAAGATGTTTCAGACAAAAGTTGTATGGTTTCAAGGGGGACATAAGGTGGTGTTATTAGTTTGACCTTGAATAGTTACTTGGTCACGCGAAGGCCACTTTCAATTTTTTAAATGGAATTGCCTACTTTTTATTACATATTCTTGCAGCTCATCTCGAGAGCTTTCCAAAACACTATAATTAAGTTAGTTTTCATTAAGTACTTTCCAAGTTATGAGGCTTGAAATCATTTCTTAATTTTACATAAACCGTAAAATATCTTATAAAATATTCTTTTTTCGATTATCTTACCTTAATACTTTTACGTACAAAATAATGAGAGGAATCAATTGGTCTAAAGGAAACACATAGTTGTTTTGAAGAAAAAATATGGAATTGTTAATTGCAAATTACATATTTTTTCTTCAAAACAACTATGTGTTTTCTTTAGACCAATTGATTCCTCTCATTATTTTGTACGTAAAAGTATTAAGGTAAGATAATCGAAAAATGAATATTTTACAAGATATTTTACGGTTTATGTAAAATTAAGAAATTATTTCAAGCCTCATAACTCAAAAAGTACTTAACGAAAAGGTACTTAATTATAGTGTTTTGGAAAGCTCTCGAGATAAGCTACAAGAGTATGCAATGACAAATAGTAGGTTCCATTTAAGAAATTGAAGGTGACCTTCATGTGACCTTCAAATAACTCTTCAAGGTCAAACCAATGATACCATCTTATGGCCCCCTCGAAACCATAAAACTTTTGTCTGAAACATTTTTCTCTAAAATGCTTTGTTTCCGAAATAATTGCGTGCGTTAATTAAAATGGCTCACCCTGTATACAGGGTGACCCATTTTAACTTAGGCAGCCAAATAACTCGAAAAATAAGCAAGATAGAGAAAAATGTTTTAGACAAAAGTTGTATGGTTTCGAGGGGGCCATAAGATGGTATCATTGGTTTGACCTTGAAGAGTCATTTGAAGGTCACGTGAAGGTCACTTCAATTTTTTTAAATGGAACATCCTATATATTTTTGTACATTCTTGTAGCTCATCTCGAGAGCTTTCCAAAACACTATAATTAAGTACATTTTCGTTAAGTACTTTTTGAGTTATGAGGCTTGAAATAATTTCTTAATTTTACATAAACCGTAAAATATCTTGTAAAATATTCATTTTTCGATTACCTTACCTTAATAGTTTTATGTACAAAATAATGAGAGGAATCAATTGGTGTAAAGAAAACACATAGTTGTTTCAAAGAAAAAATATGTAATTTGCAATTAACAATTCCATATTTTTTCTTAAAAACAACTATGTGTTTTCTTTACACCAATTGATTCCTCTCATTATTTTGTACATAAAAGTATTAAGGTAAGATAATCGAAAAATGAATATTTTACAAGATATTTTACGGTTTATGTAAAATTAAGAAATTATTTCAAGCATCATAACTCAAAAAGTACTTAACGGAAAGGTACTTAATTATAGTGTTTTGGAAAGCTCTCGAAATAAGCTACAAGAATGTACAAAAATATATAGGGTATTCCATTTAAAAAAATTGAAGTGACCTTCACGTGACCTTCAAATGACTCTTCAAGGTCAAACCAATGATACCATCTTATGGCCCCCTCGAAACCATACAACTTTTGTCTAAAACATTTTTCTCTATCTTGCTTATTTTTCGAGTTATTTGGCTGCCTAAGTTAAAATGGGTCACCCTGTATATATATATATATATATATATATATATATATATATATATATATATTATATATAGCATTAATAATAAAATGTACTATGTAAATTTAAGCAAATATAATTAAAATTAATTATAATGTGATTTAAAGCTAACCCAAACCCCAAAAAGCAACATACATTAAATATATAGTGTTAAAAATATTTTTGCGTATATCTCGGAAATTAAAGACAAATGGCGGTAATATATATAGGAAAAAGTTATTGAGAATGATGACTTTGACAACATATTTCAAGGTCATTGAAATCGGTGAAAAAAATCGCCCTTTTTCCGAAAAAATATCGCGAATCTTTTATATATTTTATAAATTAATTTATTATTTATATTTTATATATTAAATTATTAGTAAAATCAATAATATTATTAATAATCATTGTTATTGAGAATTAAAATAATTAATAATAGTAATAATGATTATTATACGTAATATTTTTTTCTGCTGTCAATATATGTGTGTGATTTCAACCGACCCTCTGGAGCTCCGACAATATCTTATGACGGCATGCTTGGAAAAAAACGCTCAAAATCTTAACTACTTTAAAAAATCCTCTCAAATGTTCTCGGACGCTCGAAAAATACGGATAAATCCGGAAAAAATTGGATGGACAGCAGCAATTAGAAGTTACTTTAAATTTTATTATACTAAAAATATCTTACCAGGTGTTGTAAGCAGCCCTCTTCCGAAGACTGGTTCAATAAATTTATATAATGTACTTTTCTCTATACTGTTTTGTAAGATTATCTATAATGTATAATATGAAATATTTTTTAATATTTCGAATATATCTGTTTGTCATTTTGACAGGGTTGGGAAGTAACTCGTTACTTGTAACGAAGTTACAGTTATAGTTACTTTCGTTTCGGTAATTTTAACTTAACTCGTTCCTTTTTTTCAATTTGTAACTGTAACTTAACTCAGTCACATATTCTTGGTAACTAGTAACTAATTTAATAATTACTTTAATAGTTACTATATATATATATATATTTTTTTTTTTTTTTTTTTTAATCTTTGCAAATCGTATTGGACCGCCTTGCACTTGCGCATAAACGCTTTTATCGATACTTTATGATCCAATGCGTATGCTCCCATTTTTTATTAATAAAAATTTTAAACATTTTGAATCATTTAACATATCTTAGTATTTCATGATGTGTATGATCATATGTGTTATGTATGTATTAATCATTATGATATGTAGAGTATTTCATGTATCTTATAAATATTAAAAAACTAACTAAAAGTAAATATAGTAATAAATATTTGTAATTTGGATTATTCGTGATGTATATATATACAAATATATAATAAATAATATAGTAAAAAGTAAAGATTTAATTATATACATATACTATCTATCTTAAAATAATAAGAAATTATAAGAGCGATGCAATAAAATTATATTTTTTTATAAAAGTTTTCTTTTACATTAAATAAAAATTTTTGTTTTTATTTAGCTTTTTTAAATTAAAATAAAATGTATATTTCTTTCTTTAAAGTGAATGTCATTTCTAAGATACCTTATAATTTGCAAGAATTAAATTAATACCTCACAAGATTGTCATTAAATTTTTATTATTGCGTACAGATTTAATATTTTTATTTCCATTGCAAGAAAGTAACTACAAAGTAACGGCTCGTTACTTTTTGAGTAACTGTAACTGAAATGCGTTACTTTTCAGAATCGGTAACTTGTAACTGTAACTATGTAGTTACATTTCTTAGTAAAAAAAACTGTAATTGTAACTAAATACTTTTATAAAGTAACTTTCCCAACTCTGCATTTTGACAATTAATATATAAGTAATTCAAACAAATGTATTATGGCAAATGATACAAGTCTATCTAAACGTGATATCGAGTTATTAACAGATTTGGAAAACAAATAATGCAATCAGTATAACTATACTGAATTTATCTGTTTTCAAGGTTAATCAAATTGTATAGTTAATTTCTTAATTATGTGTATTTATGATAAAAATAAATGCAAAAAGCTTTATTTCTCAAATTTTTTAATTTTTCCGACGCCCAGTGAAATAAATACCCAGAACGCGTTGTGGTTAAAAAATTCGGGCAATGGACAAATTCGGTGATTGCGAGTAATATATATACAGAATACTAACGCGACTCTGTATAGCAATCGTAAAACAGCTTATGATTTTTTTATTTATGATTTTCTATCGAATGGTACTTAATTTTTCATTTTGTTACAACACAACACAATTTACTTAACAGTCGCCATTTTTTCCAACAAATTAAAAATACACTATATTGAAACGTAACATATGAATAATATGACCGCTGCTAATTCAACATATAAAATTAGATTTTATTATATCACGTATATTCTCAACTGTTGCATTGCAATCATTAATCACTCATTAAGCGTTTCTTTCTGCTGTAAATGCAATTATTTGTCATCATTTTTCGCGAAATGTATATACAATCTATTGATTCAATAGTAATCACATTATAAGAAAATGATTTAACATAGGGGTTGAAATAAAAAAATTATATCAATATTGATAATATTTAAATCAGCAAAAAGAAAAGATGGCGCCAACAGTACATGGTGTTCCCAAGCGGTCACCCATCTAACTACTAATCACGCCCAACGTTGCTTAACTTCAGTGATCGGACGAGAATTGGTGTGTGTGTGTGTGTGTATAAGTTGTTTATTGAATGCCCATTTCAGTTACAAAAATTTTTTAAAAACCAATAAACGAGTTTTTACATTTTATCTTTTGAATGTCACTGTGGTCTCCGAGGAGAATCTCTCAGGACTTATTAGTTATTTATTATAATTGTTCTATGGTCGGTATGGTAGTTATTTTTATTATCGAGGTGATTCGCGGACGGATCTTTACAGGTCGGTATTATGTAATATTTATCCAAAGAAAAAGGCGCAGGAAAAAACTCCGGAGGACGAGAACTGGTGTTTTACAACGTGGTATGACCGTTGACAATAATAAATCTTCCGGTTGCTGAAGATATTTTTAAATTTTTAGAATGTCTTATAAATTTTTAAACGTATATTGAACGCATTTATTTATAAATTTTCAAACGCTACGAATGCAGTTATTTATTATCATTTTTCACGAAATGTATGTACTTATGGTAAAAATAAACGCAAAAAGCTTTATTTCTAAAATTTTTATTTTTCGGACTATCACTTGATATTTGTTATTCATATACTTTCGAAAATCATTTTGGTTAGACTTATTGTTAGTAATAAATAGAAGGGCTCCGTTTGCTTTGTATTCTCAGTTGCTAACTGCTTCGTTTGCGCACAGCATTTTGCCGACAGCTGCTTTTGCCAACATTCCTGATTGCCTGCACGTATTACACAGGTCTACAAAAAATGG
Organism: Camponotus vicinus; assembly: GCF_025532165.1. Classification (NCBI taxonomy): domain Eukaryota; kingdom Metazoa; phylum Arthropoda; class Insecta; order Hymenoptera; family Formicidae; genus Camponotus; species Camponotus vicinus. The sequence continues at coordinate 28,904,705 of NW_028141945.1, forward strand.
GGTCATGATTGTTGTTGGGCAGCTGGGGGTCATTTCCGAAGTAATTTTCTGCGTAGAATCCGAATCCGAGGTCAGAATTGGCCCATCACGTCAGGATTTTGAGATATTTGAGGTTATATGCTCGAAAAATGGCTTTTTGGGCTACTTTTGAGGTTATGTACAGGACGCACAAAATTTTTTAGCTCTTTTCTTCTAATTGCATCATTTAGTATTACTCTTTCCCTTCAAAATGAGCTGTCGAATGGTCATCTACGATTTTTTCTTGCAAAGTTACGGCCATTTTAAGATGACATGATGAATTCCAAACCCTGCGCCATTATAGCCCAACAACCTCATGAGCATTCACATTAAACCTGTAAACTTTGAACTATAAACCCGAAAACCTGGACTGAAAACTGTACATATGGGTTTTTGGAGTCGCTGATTACGAATCTGATCTCAGATCGACCCCAAACCTATTATATAACTAAATCCACAACTATTGACCCTTAAACCCTAAACCATATATACAGTTTTCAGTCCAGGTTTTCGGGTTTATAGTTCAAAGTTTACAGGTTTAATGTGAATGCTCATGAGGTTGTTGGGTTATAACGGCGCAGGGTTTGGAATTCATCATGTCATCTTAAAATGGCCGTAACTTTGCAAGGAAAAATCGTAGATGACCATTCGACAGCTCATTTTGAAGGGAAAGAGTAGTACTAAATGATGCAATTAGAAGAAAAGAGCTAAAAAATTTTGTGCGTCCTGTACATAACCTCAAAGGTAGCCCAAAAAGCCATTTTTCGAGTATATAACCTCAAATATCTCAAAATCCTGACGTGATGGGCCAATTCTGATCTCGGATTCGGATTCTACGCAGAAAATTACTTCGGAAATGACCCTCAGCTGCCCAACAACAAAACTTTGTAGACCTGTGTTATTGCACACACAAAAAAAATGAAAATACGAGAGTACAATTGCACACATGATATTGCGCATTTCACATTACACACATGACATTATTGCACACATACATATTGCACATATAATATTATTATGCATATACAGGGTGAGTTTTATTTCGTGTGTCAATCTTTTTATCATGCGGGAGATTATCGACTGCATAATAAATTGATCGGTACATAAATGTCAATTATTTGGATCGACCGTATCAAAGGCTCGAATATAATGTGTAAAATTAAAGCAAATTAAAAGATGAACTTATGTAATATGGATTTATTATTATTATTATTATTAAAGCTACGTATTTATTATTATTATTATTATTGTACACATTATATTCGAACCTTCGATACGGTCGATCAAAAAAATTGACATTTATGTACCGATCAATTTATTATGCAGTCGATAATCTCCCGCATGATAAAAAGATTGACACACGAAATAAAACTCATCCTGTATACATTGCACACATGCACATTGCACACATGACATTATTGTACATATAAAATAAGAAAATCATACACTAAAATTAACACTTTTCATATACGACTTTATTGCACACATGCACATTGCATACATGATGTTAATACACACATATTGAATATATACACATTGCACACATACAATAAGAAAATAGTTTTGCGTAATTAAAATCCACAATTAAACACAGATTAATACTGGATTGCTCACAGAATTTCATCTTAAAATTTTTAATCAATTGATAAGACTTTCATACTTCTACTTCCGAATTTGATCAACTTTTACAGGCATATAGTACTAAATAAAATCGAATGCTATGAGCGAATATACAAAACCGTTTATTTTTTGAGATATTTAAATTTTAATTATTTCCTTAAGTGAACAATATTTAAAATTTCTATACAGAAAAGAGTATTTTGGATCAAGGATTATACTTTAGACATAGGAGTGGCTCTCACTTCGTGTAAAAGTTGAAAACCCATATGAAACAGAACAATTATCTCCTCGTTTTGGGCCGCATTATGTTCAGTGACCCACTCAGTCTCCATAGGACCGACCTTGTTTACGCATTCGAAAAATCCAATATCTAGACATATAATAAAGATTTGAATATCGCAAGAACGAAATGTTTTTGCCCATTCGCACTTGTGGCATTCGACTTCATTTAGTACATACATGTCTGTAGAAATTGATTAAATTTGGGCATTTTGCATACGAAAGTCTTGCCCAAAACATCAAATTATATTTTTATTTTTTTACATGAAATAATATCATGTGTGCAATGTTCATGTGTATAATAATATTATGTGTGTAATAATATCATGTGTGTAATCTTCATGTATGCATTAATTTCATATATGCAACGTGTATGTGCGCAATAATGTTATGCGTGCACTCATAATTTCGTATTTTCATTTTTTTTATGTGTGCAATAATACACGTAGGCAATTAGGACGTAGGCAATTTGAAATGTTGACAAAAGAAGCTATCGGCAAAATGTTGTGCGCAAACAAAGCAATTGGCAATCGGGAATGTAGGCAAATAGGACTTTCTCGTAATAAATTATTGTTAATTAAAGATACGAAAAAATATGAAAAGTTATTATTTATTTGGAATATATATATATATATATATATATATATATATGTATATATGTATATATATGCTGCTCAACAAAATTATCGCATAGGTAACTTCACGTCAAAATTTTGTATAGATTCAAATAAGCATAGCTCCGTCAAAAATTGTTGTATCTGAATAATTTTTTTTTCTTTCTCAAGAGAATGAAGCCTCTACTTTAAAAAGTCAGATTACTTGTCAGATTTTAATTTATCTTTCCATCATCTTTTCAAAAGTAAGGACGTGTTTTGTATAAAAAAAAATTGCATAGTTTGACGCACTCTACAAGGTAGTATCAACGTTTCTCGCAAATTTCATGATAACTATCATAAAATATGAACTTTTCTTTATCAATTAAAAAAAAAAAAATGAAATTTGTACGATTTTTTTTCACGGAGTAATGGCGTATTAAAGTATCCACACATTTTTGTTCAAGTACCGACAACATTAGCATTACCTAAACTCTCTCTGCCATGTATGCATGTGCGTGTGCGTGCACGTACACGCAAACACACGCATGCATGCATACACAAACACGGACACACATACGCGCGCACGCATACACAAACAGATGCACACACATCCACGCACTATGCACGCTCACACACACACACACATGCATGCATATACACACATACGCCAAATCTGATTAGCAACTTCCTCGTGGTGGCCACTGATTAATGCCAATGTTGTTGGTACTTGAACAAAAATGTATGTACTTTAATCCGCTATTAGTCCATGAAAAAAAATTATAAAAAACATTTTTTTAATTGATAAAGGAAAGTTCATATTTTATTGATAGTTATCATGAAAATTGCGAAAAAAATTGATTTCACTACGTAAAGTGCGTCAAATTATGCAATTTTTTGGATACATAATACGACCTTATTTTTGAAAAGATGGTGAAAGGGAGGGAGGATAAATTAAAAATCTAACAAGTATTTTTTAAAGTAGAGGCTTCATTCTTAAGAAAGAAAAAAAAAATTACGTAGATACGACAATTTTGGATAGAGCTGTGTTTATTTGAATCTATGCGAAATTTTGAGATGAAGTTACTTATGCGATAATTTTATTGAGCAGTGTACATATTCTCTAAATAAATATAAGTTTTATTATTTATGAAATATATGACACTATTTTTTTACCTGTACTTGATGTGGTTCATGTAATCCAATAATTAATTTTTTTCCCAACCAAAATTTGAACGGAGACTTATAATCTTCCATTAATTTTAAGTTTATATTTAAAAATTCTACAATTATTTATATAAGATATCATATAATTTTATTATTTTAAATTAATACAATTTTAGCGATAATTTATTTTAAATATTTTTATCTTTTTATTATTACCATTGCAATTTCGTTGGAAAAAATAATGACCGCTTCCAATGAGCGGAAATGCTCTAGGGCCAGGTAAGGTGTATACCGTTTTAATAGGTCGTCCATGACATCTACAGAAAAGTAGTAACATACGTAATAGTAAAACCTACTATTTCACTGTTATCATTGTTTAATAATGTTATTTGTAGGTGTTGAAGAAGAAGAAGTAGGTGTTGTGTTAATTGCATTGGCTATCGTAAGTTATTTAATTTTGAATTACTTACGATAGCCAATGCAATTAACACAACACTTACTTCTTCTTCTTCAACACCTACAAATAACATTATTAAACAATGATAACAGTGAAATAGTAGGTTTTACTATTATGTATGTTACTACTTTTCTGATGTCTTTTCTAGATGTCATGGATGCTTTTATTATGTCTTCCCCACCCAATCATACTATAATAAATAAAAAAACACAATTTACATACAGTGTTGGCATGCGGGGCCGGTTTTTCGCGCATGCGCGACAGTAGTGGCAGCTAACCAGCGATGTACCACATGTGGAAGATTTAGCGGGCTCGAGGAAAATTACGTGGCATACAGACATAGTTGAGTGAGACACAGTTTATTAAAAGTTTTGATATTTAATAAATAGTCATGAGTTATTCGTATAGTGTATGATAAAAATGTGTGCTGTTGATCACTCGAAACAATTTTCTAAGAGAAAATTTTTTCGGGCGACCAGTGGCACACCTTTTTGTCTGTATTAGATACTTCATTGAAGCCTCGTTTGCCGCGCATGCGCGAAAAACCGGCCCCGCATGCCAACACTGTTTACATAATGCGTCCTTTAGATTAGAAAGTAAACGTATTATAGTTTATTGAAATAGCAAGTCTCACATAAAAGTCACACGTAAAAGATTTCAAGAATTTTGCAGTTCAAAAAAAGATAAAAATTAAATAAGTTTCGATTTAAAATGCAATACTTCTTAAGATTTTAAACGATAATAATTTTGATGTTATATGTTAAATGATAATTTTCACTTTGCTATTTTTTAAAATTCTTTTAACTTAATATTAGAGTTATTTTATCTTTAAAGAAAGAAAATCAAATCTTTCAATAAAATTCAAATCATTTAAAAAAAACATAAATATGAAATGAAAATATTAATCAAGACAGAAATCCTACTTTCGGTTTTCTCTCTTGTCTCTCTCTCTCTCTCTCTCTCTCTCTCTCTCTCTCTCTCTCTCTTGTTCTTAGGATTACATTATATTATATAAAGATTAGATGTGTATATGTATGTTTAGATATATAGGGTGTTTTTGAGGATTAAATGTCCTAATTTAAAGTATAAATTTAGAATTTATCTCAAAAGAAGAAAAAATTTTCCTCTAAAGATGTGCCCGTAAATGTTTTGTTTAAAAGATATTTGGTTTTCTACTATTGATAAAGATTTATGTATTTATAGTGCTATTTCTATTTTTCATAGATTTCCCTTGCCTCTTAGGCTAGAGACCAATTTATTATATATGCAGGGTTGGGAAGTAACGCGTTACTTGTAACGCCGTTACCGTTATAGTTACTTTTTTTTGGTAACGGACTGGTAACGGCGTTACATTTTTTTTTCTGTAACTGTAACGATAACGTAGTTACATTTTTTTAATAACGATAACGAATTTAACAGTTACTTTTACCGTTACTTTTCATATTTTGAAAATACTTATGACATCGTATTTCTGTCATATTCAATTTTTAGTCATCGACCGACATTCATATAAAATTCGATAATATTTCGGATGAAATTTATTGCTCTGAGAGGTGTCCGTGAAGCTGACACGACAATCTACGAATTTCAAAAAAATACTAAGAGTTCTGATAGCACTTTTCATAGTTCTACAGTTCCTGATAAAAATTAAAGAGTTCCGCATTCCTTATATTGAAAAGTCGAAATCGAAAAAATGTCGTGCTAACTTTGCGAATCTAGCACGACACTCTTCCCTCTAAAGAACCAAAACGCGTTGAATATTATTATTTTTAGCAAGAGTTCCCAATAATTCTGCTATAGTTCAGCCTATATATGCAATTTCAGACCGATATTTCAATAATTAATAATTTTTTATGAATTTTTAATGTCCTCGACCAGCACGACACTTAGTAAAAATGTGTCGTGCTGATGATTTTCCGTAGTTTTAACGGCAGTTCTGGACAGTTCTATAAAAGTTCTATTCTTTAGAAACATTTTTCAAGCAGAGATTTTTTAAATAATTATTTATAAAATAGTAAACGGTCGGAATGGTCTAAATGTCATGCTGATCTAAATGTCATACTGGTCAAGAACATTAAAATTCGTAGATTGTCGTGCCAGCTTCACAGCCACCTCTGGAGCGATTAATGACATCATTGGTCAATCACAGTTATTTCAGTCGTCCGAGGAATGGATATGATTGGCCAGCTTTTAAGTTTGACGTAATATCGGACGAGAGCACAAAAAGAATGCAAATTTAGTTGTATTTATAAATTTAATGAAAATTAAAATTTTTTTATTTACATGTGAAGTTACATGTTAAGTGCTTTAAAATCTATATCTCTTTAAATTTTTTACGGTTTTGTAAATTTAAAATAAAGAATTTTGCTTTTATATTAATATTTTAATAAAAAATATTACCAAAGTAAATTTTTTATTTAATTCTATCTTGTTTTAACATTAAAAGTAACGGGAAAAGTAACGAATCGTTATTTTTGAAGTAACGGTAACGCTAACTAGTTACTTTTAAAAATAAGTAACTAATAACGGTAACGAGTTACTTTTTTTACTCGGTAACGAGTAACGGTAACGAGTTACTTTTAAAAAGTAACTTTCCCATCCCTGTATATATGTTATTATATATGTAATAATATTTATTATATATGTTACTAATAATAAAGCTAACTAGTTTTTATATTTGGTAGCATAAATAAAAAATATATCGATGTTTGTGGAAAAGTACATGTTATAATTTATTTATATGTGTCAATGCAATCACGTAAAAATATTATGTACGGTAACAAATTATTTCAAAATTAAATGTCCTAACTTAAAATATGAATTTAGGACCTCTACAAGTACCGATTGTAATATCATTCATAAATATGACCATATTTTGTGATATTTTTACATAATTGCATTGACATATAGCATTGATATACATAAATAAATTATAACTTACCTTTCACTTACCTGTACCTTTCACAACCATCAATATGTTTTTCATTTACGCCACCAACAATGTAGCATAAAGACTAACTAGCTTTAATAACATTATCTAATAAACCGGTTTTTGTCTTAAAAGGCAGGCAAATCTATGAAAAAATTGAAATAGCATTCTGAATTCTTCAACTCTTGATTAATAGTAAAAAATCAGGTGAAAGGAATACATGTGCATGAATTGTTGAATGAGAAATGATAACTAACAATTATATAAATGTTACTTGGTTTGCTGGGTAGTGGCTGAGAATTACCGGATTGATTTTTAATATTGTATTTTTGATTATCGATTGTATAATTAAAGATTATTATCATATACTATATATCCTCTGTATTTATCGATTAACTAAATTTAATTATATAATTATATAATTAATTATATAATTTTATAGTAACAGAAAGAAAAGAAATATATATATATATATATATATATATATATATATATATATATATATATCCCTTTCATTACGGCGGTTTGCTGCGCCGCATCTCCGCGGACTATTTCGTGGATGCCGGCTATAGCCGGCTTTAGGAGTGAAAGGGATATATATACATATATATACATATATATATATATATATATATATATATATATATATATGTGTGTGTGTGTGTGTGTGTGTGTGTGTGTGTGTGTGTGTGTGTGTGTGTGTGTGTGTGTGTGTGTGTGTGTGTGTGTGTGCGCTTTTACACACACATATACATACATACGTTATATGCGTACTACACTCAGTCTAAAAAAAAGCGGTACACTTAAAATTGGGGAAAAATCACCAAATTTCAAATGACGATAACTTCGTAAATAATAAAGATAGAAAGGTCTGTATAAAATGAAAATGAAGCTTGGAATCTCTACTTTAAGAATCGATTTATTTCAATGTTGCGAGATAAATTTATTTAAAATGGCGGATGACAAAGCAAGAGCATGCGAAATTGAAAAATAATGGTCCAAGTTTGTCACGGCACATGGCGTGAGTCAAATGTCGCAACTCAATGGGATAAAAAGCATATGATAGTACAAAGTCTCTTCTTTAAAATGCTTTTTTATTCATCTCGATACCATGATTTTTTGGAGAGTTATTCGCATTGAAAGTAAAAAGCTGCCTTCTTATTCAAATGCGAATGTCTCGGCGAAAAATCATCGTATCGTGATGAATAAAAAAGCATTTTAAAGAAGAGACTCTGTACTATCATATGCTTTTTATCCCATTGAGTTGCGACATTTGACTCACGCCATGTGCCGTGACAAACTCGGACCATTATTTTTCAATTTCGCATGCTCTTGCTTTGTCATCCGCCATTTTAAATAAATTTATCTCGCAACATTGAAATAAATCGATTCTTAAAGTAGAGATTCCAAGCTTCATTTTCATTTTATACAGACCTTTCTATCTTTATTATTTACGAAGTTCGTCATTTGAAATTTGGTGATTTTTTCCCCAATTTTAAGTGTACCGCTTTTTTTTGGACTGAGTGTATATTATACTTTACACATAGAAACGTTACGTTAACTCATTGAACATATTCTAGATAGAAAGTACTTACATACATACAAATACTTATACAGGGTCTTCAAAAAGTCGCGGAACTCTAAAATATCTCGAAAACGATCAACTATAATGAAAAATATGTAAGGAACAAAGTTGTAGGACTAAAGAAAATGTACCTAATGATGATAAGAATTTGACCTTGGATGAAGTACTCAAAGTCATATGAAGGTCAAGTTGATTTTTCAAAATGGAACTCCCCATTTTTTATTCTTATAGCATATTCTTATAGCTTATTTCAAGAGCTTTCCAAAACACTATAATAAAGTATTTTTTCATTGAATACTTTTCGAGTTATGAGGCTTAAAATAATATCTTAATTTTACATAAACCATAAAATATCTAGTAAAATATTCATTTTTTGATTATCTTACCTTAATACTTTTATGTACAAAATAATGAGAGGAATCAATTGAAGAAAAAATATGTAATTTGCAATTAACAATTCCATATTTTTTCTTAAAAACAACTATGTGTTTTCTTTACACCAATTGATTCCTCTCATTATTTTGTACATAAAAGTATTAAGGTAAGATAATCGAAAAATGAATATTTCACAAGATATTTTACGGTTTATGTAAAATTAAGAAATTATTTCAAGCCTCATAACTCAAAAAGTACTTAACGAAAAGGTACTTAATTATAGTGTTTTGGAAAGCTCTCGAGATAAGCTACAAGAATATGTAATGACAAATAGTAGGTTCCATTTAAGAAATTGAAGGTGTCCTTCATGTGACCTTCAAATAACTTTTCAAGGTCAAACCAATGATACCATCTTATGGCCCCCTCGAAACCAAACAACTTTTGTCTGAAACATTTTTCTCTTCCGGGCTTGGTTTTCGAGTTATTCTCCATTAAAGGTTAAAATGGTCCACCTTGTATACAGGGTGACCCATTTTAACTTAGGCAGCCAAATAACTCGAAAAATAAGCAAGATAGAGAAAAATGTTTTAGACAAAAGTTGTATGGTTTCGAGGGGGCCATAAGATGGTATCATTGGTTTGACCTTGAAGAGTCATTTGAAGGTCACGTGAAGGTCACTTCAATTTTTTTAAATAGAACATCCTATATATTTTTGTACATTCTTGTAGCTCATCTCGAGAGCTTTCCAAAACACTATAATTAAGTACATTTTCGTTAAGTACTTTTTGAGTTATGAGGCTTGAAATAATTTCTTAATTTTACATAAACCGTAAAATATCTTGTAAAATATTCATTTTTCGATTACCTTACCTTAATAGTTTTATGTACAAAATAATGAGAGGAATCAATTGGTGTAAAGAAAACACATAGTTGTTTCGAAGAAAAAATATGTAATTTGCAATGAACAATTCCGTTTTTTCTTAAAAACAACTATGTGTTTTCTTTACACCAATTGATTCCTCTCATTATTTTGTACATAAAAGTATTAAGGTAAGATAATCGAAAAATGAATATTTTACAAGATATTTTACGGTTTATGTAAAATTAAGAAATTATTTCAAGCATCATAACTCAAAAAGTACTTAACGGAAAGGTACTTAATTATAGTGTTTTGGAAAGCTCTCGAAATAAGCTACAAGAATGTACAAAAATATATAGGGTATTCCATTTAAAAAAATTGAAGTGACCTTCACGTGACCTTCAAATGACTCTTCAAGGTCAAACCAATGATACCATCTTATGGCCCCCTCGAAACCATACAACTTTTGTCTAAAACATTTTTCTCTATCTTGCTTATTTTTCGAGTTATTTGGCTGCCTAAGTTAAAATGGGTCACCCTGTATATGTACAGGGTGGCCCATTTTAATACATCCAGTCGAATATCTCGAAAACCAAGCCCGGGAGAGAAAAATGTTTCAGACAAAAGTTGTTTGGTTTCGAGGGGGCCATAAGATGGTACCATTGGTTTGACTTTGAAGAGTCATTTGAAGGTCACATGAAGGTCACTTCAATTTTTTTAAACGGAATACCCTATATATTTTTGCACATTCTTGTAGCTTATCTCGAGAGCTTTCCAAAACACTATAATTAAGTACCTTTTCATTAACTACTTTTTGAGTTATGAGGCTTGAAATAATTTCTTAATTTTACATAAACCGTAAAATATCTTGTAAAATATTCATTTTTCGATTATCTTACTTTAATACTTTTATATACAAAATAATGAGAGGAATCAATTGGTGTAAAGAAAACACATAGTTGTTTTTAAGAAAAAATATGGAATATGGGTGTGTATGTATGTATATGTATATGTATGTATATATGTGTATATAATTTAAAATTAATTCGAAATTAATAAAAATTAGTTTTTATTTTGTCTATGGAAACGTGAAAAATATGTTTCCTTAACTATGGTTTTAAAAGCGTTTCTAGAAACGTTTCTTATTAATACTTTACGGTTAAAAAATATTAGATACATTTAAGAAACGTATATAAAACGAACGTGTGCTACCTGGGTTTCCATTGTACTGCAACGTACTATAAACAAGTTCATAGTAGAAAGCGAAAACGACAAGTGTGTAATTTTAAAATTAGTGCTCTAACAAGAACGTGGTTTGCACGTAGCACATTAACGTTACCAAAAATATGTCGTTTAATTTGTTATATTTTATTATTAAATTCTCCACGTCAATTATTTTTACAAAATGAATTATCAATTTCATTTAACAATAAGACAGCTGTTGACTGGATACACTTTTATCTTGATGTACGTTTTACAATTTTAATATATTTACACATGTATAGAGATACACACACACACACACACACACACACACACACACACACACGGGAGGATGCAAGGGGGCTTTCGGCTCCCTTCTCGCATCTTTCCTGGCGGTAAGGGACGCATTGCGAAGAGATCAATCACAATGGATATATGCTATAAGTTGTAAAGCGAGGTCCACCTTGCCTACCGGCGGAGTGGTTGTGGAAGGGAGGGCCGAAAGCCTCCCTTGCACCCAACGCGTGTGTGTGTACATATAGATTTGTGATATTTTTTAATTGTATTAAATTGTATTAAATTCTATATAAATTTAAATTGTATTAAATGTATTTAAAATTATTATTTTTTTTATATAACAGCTAAAATAGTAGGTTTATGAAAAAAATACATATAATCTTTTTTGCGGGGTTTTTCAGGGGCTTTATTTTTTGTCTAAAATTTTTTTTCTCAAATCAATATTTTCGAAGATAAAAAGCATTAAAATTGTGAAACTTCAATTTGTTGTATCTTCTAAACCAATGTTATCCCCCATTTATTTCTTGCGTAGAATTACTCAGAAAAAGTTTCTCTATAACATATTTCAGTGGCGATAAAATCGGCTTTGAGGTTTGACCTTTTATGCACATTTACCGAGATTTCAATCGCCCCTATTGGTACGGCTTTATGCTCGAAGCCGCTTTATCTAAAGAATTTTTAAAACAAAGATCTGCTGGTCCTCTGAAAGATTGTCAAAATCTAAACATACGAGAATATTCTTGAAATTGATAGTACACGTGCACTCGTTCGACAGGCCACCCTCAAGCGTTCTTCGAATCGTTAAATCATCAAGAACGATAAGTTAATCAACTTACTCCCACTCTCTACTGGATGGAGCTAAGTCTCGAGCCAAAGGGCTTAACCAATTAAAATCTTAAGAAACGCCTCTTCTCCCAAAAATCAGCCTCTTTGTCCTTAAGAAGAGAGTAATTGAAATTATTTCATTTGTTCAAAAAGATTCCCACCATCCAGTAAGGAGGAGCAATAACTTAAAAAAATGCAAGCGTAAGGCGCGCCACACAGTGCAGTTGACAATACAGTTCACAGTTCTTTACGCAAATTATTCAGCATTCATTCGTTCGTTCATTCTATTAGTCACAGTCGAAATTCACATTTTTGAGAATTCAATCTTAATTTGATTCAAATTATATAGCCTCTGGAATCCTTTTTTTTGCGTTATGCAATTGAGTTATTAATCTGTTTTATATCACAGCGAAAATGATTTTGTTAACATTTAATTGTGCATCGTGTGTAAGCAGATATTTATTGAAAATTTTCTGGTGAACATCTCCATTACCCAGCTTTTCATGTTATAAAGCTTCGACCTCAGCTATAGTAATTTTATCAACGCACCCTTTTTTGTGATGCCAACGAGTAGTGAGTAAAATTGAGTAAATTTTATTTTCTCCCTTTCCCATATCTTACTATTTCACAATTTAAAATCTATGTCTGACAAATAATTCTAAACGGTTTAATAACCATTAAATTTTTACTAATTACTAGTGATGCGACGAGTCTTTTATTTTGAGAATCGAGTAACTCGTACTCATTTTAGAAAAGAATCGAGTCTTGACTCGAGTCGAGTTATTTTGAGTACTAGATAAAAAATATTGATTCGATAAGCTCGATTAAATTGAAAATCTTAGTACTCGAGTACGGAACCATTAAATATCAATTTCAGTAGCGGAACTAAAAGTAAAGAAGTTCAATTTTAATATTTGTTTCGCTAAAACTTTTAGAATATTTTATAATTTTAGTCAACTACTAATAATAGTAAGTGCATGGTTTTTTTTATCATGCAATAAAAATCATAAAAGTAACAAATAGAAATAAAAGCACAAGTTAATTATTCCATGTTATAAAGCTATCAACTTTAATTAAATAATTTTTAAGTACAAGAAATGAGAAAAAAACACTTTGATTTTCTTGAACGAAATTAAAATCTCTCTTAGAGCATATAATAATGTAAGATAAGTCCCAATCTGCAATAGGTAATTTAAGCCCTAAGCCTTAAGAAATTGACCAATCACAATCGAATATCACGAGTATTCTATTTATACTTGACTGTGATTGGACAATTTCTTAAGTCTTACGCCTTAAAATCTCATCGTAGTTGCCGCTTTATAGCTGGTTACTCGGTACTCGGAATGCATCATTTTTTCATTCTTTCTTTATCTCATTAAATAAATATTGTATTTTTCATTTAATGTATAATGTTTAATTATTTAACCACCTCTCTTCTCCGAATCTCAAGATCGCACAAGGTCCTGTCCCGCGTAAAAAGGATTAAGTTCCTTTACCGAAAAGGGACCACTGAGCGAATAGGTTTAGAAACACAGCGTTAAAGGAACCTTCAGTCGCTGACCTGTGTCAGGCCTTTCACATTCGTTCGACCCGATCCATACACACTCCCGAATAAAGTGTGTCACGGGGTAAGTAAGTTACGTTCTTCCATACGGCCCATCCAATTCAGGGTCTGGACGTAACACTACATAGGCGAATTTATATTCAAACGTAAATATCAATATCATGAACGCATTGACAAATTTTTTGAAATTATGATTAAAATTTATTCTGTTGACGAATAAGAAATACAAAATGAGTAAATAAAATTTATTATTTTGCATAATTATATCTTGTAAAAATTTCTGTATAATAAATCAATGTGGAAATGTACGATTCCACAGAAAATATATGCACTTCCTTTTGTGAGTTCAACTCTCAACAAATGAAATATATTTTTTGATGTTGTGTACATATACAGGGTTTACCAAAAGTGTGGAAACCCCTTAATATTTCGAAAAATACGCATTTAAAAAAAAAATGTTTCATACAAAAGTTATAGGGTTTTATGTGACGCATTACACAGCAACATTATTATGACCTCGAATAGCGTTGTCAAGGTTATGTGAAGGTCACCTCCAACTTTTTAAATGGGACACCCTATATGCTTTTGCATATTCTTGTAGCTTATCTCGAGAGTTTTCCAAAACACTATAATTAAGTTAGTTTTCATTAAGTACTTTCCGAGTTATGAGGCTTGAAATCATTTCTTAATTTTACATAAACCATAAAATACCTAGTAAAATATTCATTTTTCGATTATCTTACCTTAATACTTTTATGTACAAAATAATGAGAGGAATCAATTGGTGTAAAGAAAACATATAGTTGTTGCAAAGAAAAAATATGTAATTGTTAATTGCAAATTACATATTTTTTCTTAAAAACAACTATGCTTTTTCTTTACACCAATTGATTCCTCTCATTATTATGTACATAAAAGTATTAAGATAAGATAATCGAAAAATGAATATTTTACTAGATATTTTATGGTTTATGTAAAATTAAGAAATTATTTCAAGCCTCATAACTCGCAAAGTACTCAATAAAGAAATACTTTATTATAGTGTTTTGAAAAGCTCTTAAGATAAGCTACAAGATAATGTAATAAAAAATATAGGGTTCCATTTAAAAAATTGAAGCTGACCTTCACATAACCTTGACAACGCTATTCGAGGTCATAATAATGTTGCTGTGTAATGCGCCACATATAACCCTATAACTTTTGTATGAAACATTTTTTTTAAAAATGCGTATTTTTCGAAATATTAAGGGGTTTCCACACTTTTGGTAAACCCTGTATATGTTCATGTTTCACACTGAAAGTATACATTTTACTTTGACTTTCAGAAAGTGAACTTTGCTTGCAAAGTACACGCGAGGTCCAACCCCTGAGCGAGGACCCATAGACCTCGATTCGCGCTGACTTAGGGGTAGTGTGCGGTGGACCTCGCTTCGCATGGAAAGTTGCAAACCCATGTGAAACCATACAATAATAGACCTCATTTTGCGCTGACTCAGGGGTGGTGTGAGGGTAGACTTCGTTTCGCATGGAAAGTTGCAAACCTATGTGGAACCATACAATAATAGACCTCGTTTCGCGTTGACTCAGGGATAGTATGGGATGGACCCATGGACCTATAATATATGGACTGCGAATTCCTCTCACTATACACAGGCTAGCATGAGACTAGCATGTATCCTGTAGAACTGAAAGAGTACAAAATAACTGGACATTTCCCCTCTGCGCACAACGTATACGCAGTGACAAAATGAGAAAAACTTGTTATGAAAGGTTAAATGCCGATTAATTTAAAAGTGTGAATAAAATTATATAAGGGCGGAAGGTGTTTTAAAAAACGACAAAGAATTTTGTTCAGTTGACAGCACGTTAAATAAAAAAAGATTAAGTGCCGATCAAAATGTTAATTTGCATTGTATGTAAATATAAAAAAAATTCGACCGACGATGTATCTTTATCAGTAAGTAGCAAGCAATATTTATAATTAATGAATTTATACGACCAATTTTTACGACCAACAAACTGAGACATGTAAAAATAAAAAAGTAACACTTGTTTTCTAATAGATTCCCAAAGAATGATGAGTTACGTCAACTGACGTCAACAACGATGGATTTCGATAGGATTGGAGAATTTGGAGTTGACGATACAACTGAAAAAATCAAGTCAGTTGTGTAGCCAACATTTCGAAGATGACTGCTTTTTCTACAAACTAGGAGGGGAGAAAAAGAGAAGATTTATCAAGCCGGATGCAGTACCAACGATTTTTGGTTTTAATTATTCACGGTATGTATTTGTGTTACATTGCTAATCAGACTAACAGATAATTGTTTGTGTCACCAAAATCAATTACCACCATTTTTTATAATTGAGTTGCAGAAAAGAAGCAACATATACAGAAGTGACCTCCAATGTTTGCGATGCAGATCAAGCTATTACTAAAACCGAGCCTGCTAATAAAAGTACTTCTAGCGCTGATCAGATCAGATCACCTTTGCGAGATCACCGATCTGATATCGATGACCCGAATACTGATTGTAATGAAAGGTACGAGAAATATTTATGTAAAGTTTTTTTTGCATTGGAATTATTTAAATTTTCAAAAAAATGTCTATTACAGGGATCCGCAATTGGATGTTGGGCTTTTGAAGTCACCGCCTAAAAAAAAGCAACTGTTCGAGCTCACAACATTTTGAGGACTGCTTTACTCAAAAATATCCTCTTATGACAGCACATAGGGTACATCCAGAAGCACAACCGCTCACTGAGAGGCTAAGTAGCAATCGAATGTGATTGGTGAATTCAAACATAGAAACCAATCACATTCAATTGCTATTTAGCCGCTCAGTGAGCGGTTGTGCTTCTGGATGCACTCATAAATTGCTAATAGCCACAAAAACAGTCAATGACCAAAAACGTAAAATACGAACGTTACAACAGCAGGTTTTACGTCAAAAAATATATAAGTACATAAGTAAAATATAACATGAAACTGTGACGAGCAAATGTAAACAAAAAAAATATAAACACATAAATAGAATATAATGAAAAGATAAGTAAGAAATTTTAAAACCGTATCTCAAGAACACCAAGAGAGATTGCTGCAAAATATAAACGGTATTTTACTTAGGAATATACCCTCTACAATATATATGTCAAAATGAAAATTTTTCGTGCTGTGTAACCTAAAATAAACATTTACCATTAATTTTATTTATTAAGGTATTCAAAGTGTTGTCCATTTATTTTATGATACTTCTAAATCCGCTCTTTGTAAGATTCGCGAATCCTTTGCAATCTATCTTTTAAAATCATTCGATAAGCATTAATACGTTATTAATATAATTTCTATTAATATATATTATTATAATCGCATATCTTCGAAGTCAATAAACACAAGGGAATAGAATGTGTCAATGAGATTTCATTGGAATGATAATAAACAAATAATATATCTAAATGTACCAATAATTCCTGAAGACACGAAACAGTAACTTGTTATTAATGTTGAACGGTTCCAAAAGATAGCACTTTAAAATTAATTAATTTTGTTTGGAAAATAATTATTTTTACTATCTATCTATTATTCACCCTGTGTTTTCCTGAATTTCTTATTTCAAGGTCATCCTAAGGTCAAAGTAGTTATAGATTGTTGAATTCTTTTTATTTTCTACAATTATAACTGATTAAAAATAGGATTTTTCATTTACAAAATTTGAAGGTAACGTTCAAAACTTTTGATGGCAGCTAAGAAAAAACCAAGATAGCCAAAATGTTGTCCTTTTAAAATTATTTAATTTTTGTCCGTTTTTATGTAAAATCAATATTTAATATGAAGATACTTTAGAAGGAAGTTTTTTTAAAATGACTCATCTTATATAATAAATAATATGTACGAGCCGTATCACACGAGGACTAATAGGAAGGAAGATAAATGGAAGATGAATGGTAAAATAAAATATTTTCTTTTGTAATTTTCCATAAAACAAACTTTTTATAAAAAAATTTCAATACAAAAATTGTCGATGTAAAAATACCCCATCAAACTGATGTATTTTATTTTACCTGATATATTGTGATAATATTATTTACATAGCGAATTAAAGCAATATTACATGCCAAAGAATTTTTAGCAAGATACAAGCATGTGTTATATACAATAAAAACCTGTGATATTTTTTTTTAAGATTTAAGCAATATAATCCATTTATTATATTTTAATAGATTTATTCAATACATAAATATAAGTTGTTTTCCAGTGTATTTGAATTGAAAATTTAATTAAAGCATTTTAATTTGATATTTATTATACACATTATATTAGAGTTTGGTATTTATTATACACTTTATAAATATAAATATATATATATATATATATATATATATATATATATATATGTAGAATAAATGGAATTACTTTATTACTCGACAGCAACGTAGCAAAATATTAAGCAAAATAAATTTTAGTTAAATTTAAATGTTACAAAAAAAGAAAATATTCTATCAAAACTAATATTTGGAAGTAGTAATTAAAAGATTATGTAATCAATGTATATGACGTATCAGCAATTTATATTATATCTGTAAAATAAATTATTAAATCGTTAATTGGTTAAATATTATCAATTGATTAATTGATTAAATAAATAAAAACAGTCTACCGGATATGTAATTCTTTTATATATCCCTATATTTTTTAGCTCACAACAAATAGATATATAACTATTACATAACATTTCTGGTAAAATTTATTTACAGAATTTATCATAAAAGTTTTCAAATTTTCTATAAAAATTTTAAAACTTTGTCAGAAATTTTAAGATTTTCTGTAAAAATTGGCACAAAAATCTTCAAAAAAGGAATGAAGATTCCATATCTTTATCATAAATAAATTTTGTTAGAATTTCTTATATGTATATAAATGTTAAATATTCTAAATAATAAGATTTTTAGTCTATAATTTTCTAAAATAATATTAAAATACTTGAATAGAAATCTGATATATTTTCTTAGAATTCTTCATAAATTTAAATTATGAAAAATTCCTAAAATTTTATAAAAAATTAGATTTTTTTCACCAGGGATGTAACTAATGTGTGTGCATTGCATATAATGTACATATTAGTTGTAATTTTCCATTCATAGATGTAATATATGTAATATAAAATATTTTATAATTCGTTAGCATCTTAGGATGTCGAAAATACTTAGTTAGCTTCTGCAACTGTTGAATCACTGTGCTATATATGGGATATAACTATAATATAAAATATATTATATTACTAATGTTACATTTATGAAATGGGAAATTACAACTAACATATTTTGTATTGTACATATTATGTATAACTGTTCGTGCTAGGATGTATAAGAATAAAAATTTGCTATCAGAAAATATTGCATTGTTGCTATATTATATATTTATTTAAAGCGATCACATACATTATAACAGACATAATAGAATACCTTAGCTGTGCCATTTATGTCGATAAACTATACATTTTTTTCCGAATGACACGAGGTCATATAACGTGAACACATTGATAATTATATTAACGCTATTTGTCAAGCCTTCTTATATGTATGCCTGTTCTTATATGGTATGCCTTTTTTAAATAATTGATATCATATGATATATCTAATAGTGATAACAAAAAATCTTTTACACCGATGTAAAATATCAATAGTGTCACATGCAAAATATAATAATTTTTTTGTGTGTAATTTAATTATAACAATATATTATAAAATATTTTTATTATGCATAAGACACGAATCTTTATAGCTTATGCTGTAGTTCATTGTCTTCGAATAGCGTTAATGCTTTAAGTAAAATTTGTTTTTATAATACTTTAAAGGAATTTTATTTAATTGTATGTTTTTATGTAATCTTGTATAATTTTCTTTTGAGTTTTTCAATGTCTCTCAAATTCAAAGTCTCAAGTGACTCCGAATAATAACATAAAATCGATAATGTAACTTTTGGAAAAAAGAAGCATTTTACAAAAAGCATTTTGCAAAAAGTATATTGCGTTGTTATTTTTAAAAAAAGTGAATTATATGAATATAAAAAATATACAAAAAGTTACTATTTTAAGTAATCTTACGCATCATACCTCTTTTCACTACATATTTCATTAGTGTAGAGAAAATCGGAAATTTGCTTAAAATGTCAATAAAAAATTTGTTAAAATATTTTTTATTTTTAATGTTGCTTATATGAAAAGATATGAAACGACGTTCGAAAATTGATAAAGTCGCGCGTGACGTTGACAATAAAAAAATTTTGATTTTTCCGATTTAGATTGCTTGCAGAAGCTCTAGTCCTATGACTTGCAGTTCTTACACTTATTAATAATTGTATCATTAATATTCGGTATGTAATGATGATGACTATACGATTATATTTTATTCTTTGTTATTTCCCAGTAAACACCAGCACCCAGTAACCTGTTATATTAATATTGTATAAAAGAAATAAAACGGAATGCAAGTAATATACATAGATATTACCGGTAAGTTACTGGTAATTGTATAGTTTCCCATAACATGTAACATGTAACATATGTATCGTTATTACATCGTACATAATTTACATAGAATTCATATAGAATATTGTTACTCATAAATTGAATTGGTAATTAAATAAATAAAATAAATTATATGTATTTAATTTGTAAAATTTAGGATGTAATTTATAAAAATATTTTGCTATAAATTTTGTATTTCAAAAGGAAGTAAAAGGCAGTAAATGGATTGTTTTCCATTTATTTGCCTAATTTTAAATAATTTATTTAATATTCTAAATCCCTTATTGGAATTGTATCAGAAATCAAAATGATAAAAAAAAAGATACATTTGAATTTTATTTTAGTATCTGTCTTTTGTAGGAGTTACATCGATTTCATGATTCAAAATTGAACATGAATTAGTTAAGTCTAATTTTGCTACAAGCGACAGAACACTTATAGAACAATATTATATTGGAATAATATATAAATATTCTGTTACATTACTGTTATAATGTTATAAAATAATATTATGATATATTACAATTTTATATCATATAAATAATTTGTGTTATATTATTTATTACTTCCACATTATATTACTGCAGCAAATAGTGTTTACTGGGTTCTTATCATTATCATGTTAAATAATCTTTGATAGTAATAAGATACTTTCTGATATAGTCTAAGTGTTAACATTGATAAAATAATAGATCAGCAAAAGATAAAACTGTTGAAGGGAAATAGTACTACGATACTTGAGTTAAAATAAAAAAAAAAAAAACAGATGAGTTTCATGTTAGATCTCTAAAGATCGGAATGTAGGGAAACTTGCGAATTATGCGAAAAAAATTAATAATAATACGTGAAAATGATTGATTCTACGAATGTCTCTTAAGTAAAGTTCTTATAATTTAATTAATGAATATGTACTTTTTCGTATTATAAAACGTATATTAACGTATTCTCTCTTATAAAACGTATTATCTTTTATTTTGTTCTTCTCGCAATGTCTTTTTACAGCGGTATGAGCGAATATTATTAAAAATTTGTGCGTCGTTTCATATCGTGCGCTCAGACGCTATAAAAGCGAATAATCGTCAGTATCGTAAACTTCTACCCATAAGAAGTACATACATCTAATATATGTTAAACAAAAATTCGGTTTCGCTGATAATATTTCTATTATTTAAAAGTGTATAAATTGTCATTTGACTTAGAATCATCTTCCCTTGATGTATTGCTTCTAGGATTCTATAGCAAGTATAAATTTTTATCGAAAATTTGATCGTAAGAAGATATTATTGTTTTCGGATGTCAAAATTCTCCTCTGACTTACGCCTATGTTAAATATAACATATGCTATTGGTCATAATAAATTTAAAATGCAACATTTAATCTCAACATTTTAGTAAAATTATGAAAAAATACATTTTTAAATTATACATATTTAAGTGTTAATATAAATTAAAATCGCGCATTTATATATATATATATATATATATATATATATATATATATATATATATATATATGTGTGTATATTTAACAACTTAATTAAACTATATGTATTAAAATATTTTATTAATTATAATATAATGTAACATAAACGTTATGATTTGTTGAGAAATATTAATGAAATAAATATACAGGGTGTCCGATTCCTGAGTGACCAAACGAAAAGTAGTGGTAGATTGGATCAAATTGAGAAGAAAAGTTCTCTACTATTTTGCAAAATTCGCAATAATTATTAAGAAATAAGTAAAAATGTTTCGACGCATGAGAAGCGGTAGATCGCTTGCAGTGTCCGATTAATGAGTGATCAAACGAAAAGTGGTGGTAGATTGGGTCAAACTGGAAAGACAAGTCCTCTACCATTTTGCAAAATTCGCAATAATTATTAAGTTATAGGCAAAAATGTCTCAGCGCATGAGAAGCGATCTGTCTACCGCTTCTTATACTCTAAGACATTTTTGCCTATAACTTAATAATTATTGCGAATTTTGCAATATGGTAAAGAACTTTTCTTTTCAGTTTGACCCAATCTATCACCACTTTTCGTTTGATCACTTAATAATCACACACTACAAGTGGTTTACCGCTTCTCATGTACCGAGACATTTTTGCTTATTTTTTAATAATTATTGCGAATTTTGCAAAATGGTAGAGGACTTTTCTTCTCAGTTTGACCCAATCTACTACTACTTTTCGTTTGGTCACTCAGGAATCGGACACCCTGTATATATAATTAAGTCGAGAAATATATAATATCTCTTTATAGTTGAAAAATTACTGCTCACAATATTTAATGCTCAACCTATAAAACTTTTAATTGTGTTAATGAAGAATCATTGGAGAGTCTTCATTTAACAATAAAAGATTTATATGTACGCAATTGATATTGATTGTTATGAAAATTAAATAATTAAAATCTCTTCAACGGCTTTTTGATTATATATAAGCATATACATATATAATTATGTCATAGAGTGCAATTAATCCATATATATACATTTGTGTAACATACATTATAAGTAAAAATAACTTTTTATTGTGCTGGCTCAATGTGAATATTATAATTAAATCTTTCACTACATTGCTTTGAGCCACAATTTTTTCCCAATGCATGTTTATCGCTGATAATAAATAAGCCATTATCTTATTAATAATGTTAATAGCAATAACAATAATAATAATAATAATAATAGTAATACTAATAATAATAATATAATTAATAATTTATTGTTTAATAATAATAATGTTAATTGTGTGTGACATTTAATATCACAATTGCTTTTATTTTCAATTTTAAGTTTCTATCTAATTTGTAATTTTTTCCTTTGAATTAAAAAAAACAAATATTATGTGAGACATATAGTGTAAAAAAGAAACAATTTTTTTTTTCACGAAACTCATAAACAACAAATGCTCCCAAGTTTGCTTTTATAATCTTCAAAATTTAATAATAATTCCAGCAAATGCAGATATACATATAACTGTTATATAATGTGTAACTAACATGTGCGTTACATGTAATATATATCTGTAATTTTTCTCACTTATAGATGTAATATTTGTAATATATGTTACATATTGTAATTATATCCTATGTACAGCGATTTACATTGGTATCATAGAATGTCGAAACTATAATAACTAACAAGGAGATGCACGAAAATGTCCCCCTCCGATTTTGATAAGCCTTTAGTATGTTGTTTTATCTCTCTAGATAAAAATAAGGGATACGTATTTTTTGTACGTGCTCATACACATGTGTAACGAGTAAAATATCCCTTTGAAAAAGATCGGTTTTTCCCTTTCAAGACGATTATCTCCGAAACTATAAGAGATAGAAAAAATTTTTCAAATTAAACGTTAAATGGTTTCAAGAGCACTTTACAATAATGACAAAAAATAAATTTTTTATTTGTTTAATTTTTCAAAATACCTCCACCACTAAACATTTTCTTTATTAATTTTAAAATTTCTTTGTGACTAAATGCAAGGTTAGCTTTTTATTGTCTATTAATGTTTACATTTCTTTCACGATTTTACTTTTATGCCTTTATAAAATTACAATTAAGACATAAATTTTTGTTTTTTTAGAGTATTGAAGAAATTTTTTTAGTATTTTTTAAAAATTTTGTGAAAAAAACATAAAACACAGACGGCATTACGTAAAGTGTTCATCTTTTTTATTGAACAGACTATTCACGAAGAACAAAAATTTTTCAAAACAAAGTACAAAACGTTATTTAAAGAATAAAAAAATATTTATTTAAATGCCATAAATAATATAATATAAATATAATAAGCATGCAATCAAATTTGTAAATAATAAATATGTAAATAATAAATTACCTTTAACCAATAAAGCCTACAATTCGTGCATGTATCCATATTGTAATTGTTGATGTACTATATGAACACTATAGCATGTATATCTATATATGTACAAAAATAATAAATATTAAATAATATAAATACTTATGTTAATAATAATATTAATAATTAATATATAATTAATAATAATAATAATATATATTAATAAGATTAGTAATAAATAATAATATTAATAATATTAATAATTATGTTTAAAAAATAGCAGCATTTTGTTGTATGCTTATTATATTTACATTATATTATGATATTTAAATAATAATTTTATTTCATTCTTAAACAATACATATTGTATTATATATCTTCTTTTGAAATTTTCGTTCTTTGCGAGAAGTCTGTTTGAAAGATGAGTATTTTTAAACGACGTCTGTATTTAATGTCTTTTCCACAATGTTTATTTCCTCCTACCAAAGAGCATTTCTTCACTTTAAGGAAAATACAACAAACAAGAATTTTTGTTATAAATAATTTTAAAAAATTATAAAAATAAAATCTTAAAAGAAATAAAAATATTTATAGATATTTTTAAAATATCAATACATACTAAAAAATCGCTCTGATTAATAATTCACGATGAAATAATGTCACGTATTAAGCTACTATAGTTCGCAAAAAGACAACATTTTATATTATAGCTCTCCCCCTCAGCGATATATGTTTATATTGTGTAATCAAATATTTTTAAATCATTAATCTTTGATCTTCAATTTTTTTAAATCTTTTTATCTGTTCTACAGAGTTTAAATTAAAACAACAAAGAAAAATGACAGCTATGATATTCATGATATAAGATTCTAATTCCATTTCTATATGAAATAATAAATGTAATAAGTAAATGCAGCATTCCATAAAGCTACGTAACTATATAATTACATAATTATATTATTAATATTATTATCATTACTTCTTGTGCCATCTTAAATTAAACAAGTTTAGTCACTCGTACATTATTTCGTGCATTTTGAACTTATTTGTATTTAACGTTTTGAGATCTGATTATATATTAAACTGTTACAATTCTAGCTATTTCTAGCACGAAAAAAACATTATTACATAGGCAAATGTATCAGTTATTATTCTATTACGGAAAAACAGGACGTGTTGCGCGATGAATCCTGCGCATAGACGGATACGGATAGCATATTTACAAAAAGATTTATAATTAATTCTGAAAATAATTGCGTTCGGAATACAACTTAATATATGGTTGGATTCGCAAAAAGATAACCTTTTATTTAGTGACAAAAAAAAGTTTTAAAATTAATAAAGAAAATATTTAGTGGTGGGGGTATTTTGAAAAATTAAAAAAATAAAAAATTTTTTGTCATTGTTATAAAGTATTTTTGAAACCATTTAATTTTTAATCTGAAAAATTTTTTTCTATTTCTTACAGTTTCGCAGATATTCGTCTCGGAAAGAAAAAATTGATTTTTTTCAAAGGAGTGTTTTACTCCTTAAACATGCGTACGATTATGTATAAAAAAATACGTGTCCTTTATTTTTGTCTAGAAAGTAACATATTAAAAGCTCATAAAATCGGAGAGGGAGACTTCCATGCATCTCCTTATAAGTATTCATGATATTCTAAGATGCCGACTCAGCAAACACAAAGTAACAGTAACATAACATCAATCTTATAATTTTCCACTGAACAATGTAACTGCAAAGTAGCATGTCTTGTAACAATTACACTGTCAAGTGGGAAATTATAATATTAATATTATGTTATTGTTACTTTGTGTTTGCTGAGAAGTCACTATGAAAAATGTGGGACATAATTACAAAATAACTATAATATAGCACATACGTTATATTATAAACGTTACATTTATGAGTGGGAAATTATAATTAACGTGTGTATTACATGTAACGCATATGTTGTTTATATGTTACATGATAATTATATGTTTATGTTTGTTGAAGTTACAAAAAAAATAAAATTCACCAAATACATATATATATATACACATATATAATAAATATTAAATATATATTTCTTTTTTTGCTCTATGACATAATATAAATTTGATATATATTTTCATATATGTAACAATAAATAAATATTAAAATAAAAATAACAAGTTATTTTAAAAAAAGTCTATATTGGTAAATTATCAAAGAATCTCGAAAAAGATGATTTACATATCGTAGAAATCGGAGAATATGTCGAGATTAATGATTCAGATATATTAGCGATACGATTAGTGCAATGCTAAAATGATGAAGCGAGTGTGGAACAATTAATATGAATATATGAAAACATACAACCTACTGGCCAGTGACCTCTGCATCCTCCTTCGATGGAACAGACCTTGATCGATGAGAATATAATGTGAAAAAATGATTGAATTTAATATTTGGTGAGTAGCGAACCTGAAAGCGCGAGTCTAGTATTCTTTGAAATGAATAAAGCATATGTATATATGTATGTGATAGATGGGGGAAGGAAGAAAGAGGATAAACATTTTTTTCTCGCGTTAAATGACTTTTATACATAAAGCGAATCTTGATGTTCTCTTTTTTTGTATAAATTACCAAAAGCCTCCCGCACTGCGGCCACCCGGTGGATTATTCACGCGAATACAAGCCCTTCGTGCTCCTTCGACATCCTCTGCAAGAATAACGCGTTTATATTTCCGTAATATAAAAAAAGAAGCAAATGAGACAAAATTAACATATTTTCGGCAATTAATATATAATATCAGGTAATATATAATATCAGGTTTGAACAAAATTTAGTATTTCTTTATCAATATTGCTATTATAAAACTATTAGGAAATATACTGGATAATTAGAAAAGAGTTATATTTTGAGAACAGGTAGCATTGATTAAAACAAAAAAAAAATCTAATAAACATGAGTCCTAAAATTAATATCTTTAGAGAATAGGCTATCTTTTGATTTGAGCTCTTTATTCTTTTTTTTTATTGATTATGTCATTTCTTCAAAGCAGTAAACAAAAGAGTATTTATATATACTAGTATTTACTATTTTATTATTATTTTTATTATTTTATTTATTTTTTTACTCATTATTATTATTTTTAACATTTAAAAGTATTTATTAGTATTCGGATGTGTTTAAAAGACATAATTCTTTAAGACGTAGAATTAAAGAAAGCATGACAACGAATAGAAAGATATAGAACACTCTTTATAATGATAGTAAATAATATTTCAATAAATAATATTTGTTTTAGTCTCGTGTTTACTAGACTTTTTTTCTTATTTCGATCTCTATCTATGTGTGTATAAAGGTTTAAAATTATTAAACGTAAAATACTCACCACTAATGGAGAAAGTAGAGTCTTGCAGGTTTCTCTGGCCCTCGAGTCTCGGGCCCTTCGTAGATGGTGTCACAACGGCGGAATCCGGAAAAGTAGATGCATAAGTAGGTTGAAATTTTGCTCTTGGACTCTCGTGAAGTGAACCATTGGTCTGATTAGCTTGTGCTGCAGCCACGGCAGCGGCTGCTGCAGCTGCTTTCGCTTCTTCTTTGGCCTTCGCGATCGCGGCATCTTCCTCTGCGAATCTCTTGGCTTCCGCTTCAGTTCGTGCGACTCCACGTGGTTTCTACACAATAGTTGCAGTGTTAGGTTAAATTTCAATTATAAATTTTAAATGATATTAATTTGTATTCTAAATAATTAATTTCTAAATTTAGTTCAATAATATACAGCCGATTCGATAATATATGGCCCATTATAAATGACACATTGATATATTTCTGAATTTGCAACGAAGAATTACAGTTTTTTCTTGAAAATAACGGCATTTTTTTAGACCAATTGATCTGATTATTTTGTGCATAAAAATATTGAGATAAAATAATCGAAAAATAAATTATATTTAATAATTATATTCTACAGATATAAAATGAATATTTTACGAAATATTTTATAGTTTATGTAAAATTATGTCAAACAAATTAAAATATATATACAATATTTATTTTATTATTTATTTTATTTATTGTTTTTAATCCGTGCCTTATGGTTTTGAATGGACTTCCAGTCTTACAAGCTTTACAAGTTTTGTATTTATTTACAGAATCTTATAACGTATAAAATATAAAAATATAAAATATGATATAATATATAAAAATAAAATAAAATATAAAGTGTATAGAGTGTAAGGTGTAAGTTATACAGTAGTTAAATGAAATAAAATCTAAATCTAAAATCTAGACTCTAGAGTAACAGGCGAGGAAAAGTAATATAAAATATTATAAAATAAAATAAGATAAAATTGAATTAAATTGCAACTGAAAATAAGAATAAAAAATAAAAATAAAAATAAAATAAAATAAAATAAAGTTGAATAAGAATAATACTAAAACACTATCTATCTAAGCTCCTATCTAATCTAGATGAGTAAAATGTTATGTATTATGTGTTATGTATTATGTGGAGTATATAAAGTCTCTTAAATCTCCCTTTGTAGTTTTTATAATTCTTTGTGGTTTTATCTTTAGTATCTTTGGTTTCTTTGGCTTCATATTGTTGTTCTTAGTCATTATAACTCCTTGTCTCTATCTTTCTTTGCACCTCGGGTTTCCTTGGCTCGCGACTTTGTCCTCCTTCTCCTCTTCTCTTCTCGTATTTTGTCTATTTTTCTCATTATATTCAATCCATTTCCCTCCTCGCTCAAAAATTCTTCCATTGATATTTCGTTTTTTGTTGCTTTGCATTCTTTTAGTACGTGCTTTAGGCTTTCTTTTCCACATATTCTACATTCTCTTTCTGTCTCCTCCTTCCAGTAATGTCCTCCTCTCATTTCGCTACACATCTATATCTTGCAATTCTGCTCCTATTTTTCTTACTCTTTTTTCCTTTCAGATAATTCGGTATTCCTTCTGTCCTTATCTTTTTATATATAGCGTTATATCTAGATTCCTCTGTTTTCCTCTTTCTCTCTTCATTTTCTCGTTCTTCAATTCTTTCCATTATCTTTTCCAATATCTCCGTCTCCCCTTCTTCTCTCTTCTTTTTCAATTCTTCTTTACCCATGTCCGCTTTCTCTAGTATCCTTCTCCTTTTCTTTTTCCATTTACTTTCTTCTCCACTTTTTCTCCTTTTCTCTATTTCTTTCATACATTCTACTATTATCTTCTTCTCCGATTGGCTTGCCTTTTCTTCATATTTTACTGCTCTTTTTATGGCCTCCGTTCTCAGTTCCTTCATTTTTGTTTCTTCTTCCAGTATGTAATTTGGTGCCCTCCTGTCTAGTTTCAGTATCCATTTTATATACTTCTTTATTTTCTCCATCCTTTCTTCATTTCCCCATCCCCATATCTCTGCCCCATATAGAGCCACGCTTCCCACTAACGCATTAAACATCTTTATTCTTCTTTCGTAGTCGTCCGCGAATATCCTTTCTCCTATGCTCCAAGTCTGCTTCATCGCCACCATCGCTCTTCTCATTCTTTTTATTATGTGTTTCTCCGCTCCACCGTTCTTTTGTATAATGTAACCTAAGTAGTTCATTTCTTTTACCTCTTCTATTTCTTCTTCTCTCCACTTCCATTCTCTTCTCTTTGTGCGTCCTCTTCCTTTCTCGAATACCATTACCTTTGATTTCCCTGCGCTTAAAGTTACTCCTTTCTTGTCAATGTATCTTTTAAATTTTTTCATCATCTCTTTAAGTTCTACTTCGCTTTTCGCCATCAACACAATATCATCTGCATATGTTATCGACCATAGTTTCTCTTTTTCTATCTACACCTCCCGTTTGCTCTTTTTTCATTTCTCTTTCCAGATCCATTATGTATATATTGAATAGTGTGGGCATCCTTGTCTGACTCCGCTTTTCGTCCAGAATTCTTTGGACTTTCTATTTTCTACCCTTACTATATTCTTTGTTCCCTAATTCTCCTTCTCAATCTCTCTCCGATTCTTGCCTCTCTCAGCATCTCTCCTAGTTTTGCTCTAGTTGTCCACTCTATCAAATGTCGCTTTGAGATCTGCAAAGAAGGCAAAGATCTTACCTTTATTCTTTGATAATTCTCTGTTGACTATGTAGTTCAGTGTGAAGATTGCATCTGTTGTCCCTCTTCCTGTCCTGAAACCAAATTGTCCCTCCTCCATCCTTTCCGCCATCTTCTTCATCTTTTCATTCAGTATGCTAGCATATATTTTATATGCCGTATCCATTAGTGTTATTCCCCTATAGTTCTTCGCCTCCTTCTTGTCTCCTTTCTTGTATATTGGGCTTGTTATCCCTTTAGTCCACTTCTCTGGTATTCCTCCTTCCAAACTTTGTTCAACAATTTAAACAATACTTCCCCTATCTCTTTCGGCATTAACCTCCATGCTTCGTTCTCTATTCCATTATATATACAATATTTTATAAATTATTCAATTTTTGGTCATCCTATCCATTTAACTTTTTATATATTATTATATCACATATACAAAAAATCGATTTATAAACAAATTTAAATGATCCATTAAAAAAAATGAAGATGATCTTAAAATAACTCCGATCGCTTTTCGATCAGAAGCCTTGGTTTTTCGATATTAATGTGTTATTTAAAATGGACCACTCTATATAGTTACTTCAATATTATTATTTAAAAATAACGCATCTATAAGAAATAGCACCATAAAGAACAAAAGAAAATTTGAAAATTACATAGTGTTAAAAAAGAGTCAAATATTTTGAGAGTAGATAATGTTGAACGATACAAAGGACTAGTAATAAACAAATATCTATTGAGATAAAACCGTTGTTTATGTTTATTAAAGGAATTATTTTCTATAAAATGCTCTATTTTCTCTCTCTCTCTCTCATTGCTCGGTTTTCATTCATTATCATTCATAGCATATTTTGCTGAATATTAGTAAATATTCTTTCATTTATTGCATTGTAGAAATGACACAACTATAAGAAAAGAATAAAGAATTCAAATAGAAAGATAGTTTGTATCTTCGAAGATATTATAATTCTAGGAACGATATTTATTAGATTTTTCTTCTTCTTTTGATCAATAGTACGTGCTCTAAAATACGACTCTTTTTTAACATTTAGTTTATTATACGTTATACCTTTTCCTTATCACTTATCATGTCATACACGTAAGTGCCAAATGGCTCCGTATTTATATATTTCCCGAAGCCGTGAACAGCTTTGAGCTCACATTCGTCTACGCATACGCGTCCACTGACAATCACATATTCAGGTACTCCAGTTACTTCCATACCCTGTATTAATAAGAATCGAATATTAATTAAATTGTACTAATGTGTGAAATATTTTTATAATTGCAATTAAAACAAAAAGATTGAACGAAATTTTCAATAATCTGCCAAAAGGAGACGATTTAATTAAACTCGCCTCGAAGATGTTGAAGTCAACGGCCTGAACGTGAGTCTGAGCGGAAATGGTGCGCTTCCTGTTGGGGTCCCAGACGATAATGTCGGCGTCCGAACCGACGGCTATGACTCCTTTTCGAGGGTACAAGTTGAAGATCCTGGCAGCGTTCGTGCTAGTGACTGCGACGAATCGCGTAGGATCCATTATTCCGGCGTGCACGCCCTTCTCCCAGAGCACTGCCATCCTATCCTCAACACCGTTCACGCCGTTAGGGATTTTCGTGAAATCGTCTTTACCCAGAGCCTTCTGCTCGGAGTTAAACGTACAATTATCGCTGCCAGTAACTTGGAGAGTATCTCTGAAAAATTGCCGTATTAATACACATCTATGAAAATCGAATTAGGATGACTTCAAAAGAAGAATTAAGTATTAAGCGATTACCTTGACATCGAATAGGCTGAAGTAATTGAAATTAATAATACGAAATAAAATTATCAATAAACATTGAATGATTAAAGACTAGAAGTAGCTATTTAATAGTAGTCATCAAATCATCAGTTTTTCCTCCATTAATTATAGTAACGCACTGCGTATAAGTGACTTCCCACATTGCGGCTATTAATATCAAAATTACGAGTTATGCTTATTCGCGTCAAGTTGTTATTATACTTCATCGTTGCAAACGTGGATATAAGGTATGCAAAATAACGCGATAAAAATAATATTAATCCTAGTGATGAAACCGTATTTGAAGCACCGAAATAATAAAATCCTGATAATTTAACTTTAATGGTAATAGAAAAATTTTAAAAATATTTAAATATCTTAAACATCTCAAACATCATTTCTATTAATATGTCCTGTAGTTATAAGCAAAACAGATTTTTAAATAATTTATTTTTATCGATTTTTGAAGAGAGATTTGTAAAAAAATTAATATCTAATATAAAAATTTACATACAACTTTTTAAAATTTATATAACTTTTTAAAAAATAATTTTGAAGAACAATCCTTTTATAAAGTCTTAATTTAGACTAAAAATTATGAAAAAAATACTTTATAGATATTATTAAAAAAAATATTTATTTCTTATTTATTTCTTATTTAAGACAAAACTATACTTTTAGATAATAAGATATAAGTTTCTGCGGTAAAAAATAATTTTTAATATTCCAAATGTATTCTATTTTATTTAGAAGAGAAACTATTGATTTAAAACTATTAATATTCTCTTCATAAGAAGAAAATTCATTGGAATCACTAATTGATACCACTCCTTAATAAACATTGCAAATTTTCTGCTTCAATAGGTCATTTTTCCATATAGTATCAATAAGATAAATTATTTTTTAAATGTATCATCACATACAAAAAACAAATTCTATTAAAAAAAAATAGATTTTCGAAAAAAAAAATGGATCATAAAAAATACACATAAAATGTGTGTATATGTATGTGTGCACGCACGCGCGCGCGCATGTGTGTGTGTATCCCTGGGTCTCTGACGTATCTTCTACTTTGACTTGCATTTGCTGATAATACAGGCTTGTGATAAAAAACTTTTATTTTTAATGTTTCTTCGATATTTTTAATTTTTGAGTGTTAAATTCGAAAAGCACAAAAAATATCACATCATAAGCAGTTATTTCACAAATTCTTTTGGCAACTATTGTTTATCAGGAAATTTGTGGAGGAATTTGTCAAATAATGTAACGTTTTTTTATTGGAAAAGTATACCATTCCTACTTTGGAGTGAAACTAAAAGATCAAGACAAATGAAACGACCGTTCCACATAAGGACGTTCTACACAAAGTATGTTTTATTAGAGTAAAGGATTTAGAGAAATGGTAAAAAAAGGTAAAAAAAAGCATTTAGTGTGCATTTTTAGTGTGCAAATAATACGGAGAGATCCAAGTTCAGATCCCCCAATTGTTTACTCAATCTAAACGATTTAATAAGAAATTTAGCATTATCCATAAATTTTGCTAAACTTTTAGGTTTCAGATTAAAAGAAAAAAATTATTAGCAGCTAAAACATCTCGACATATTTGTATGGAAACAGAGAAGAGAAGATTATTTCCTATTTTTCTCAGGAGAACGATTTAGTTTACTAGTGATATTGATCGTTTGATGGTTTAATAGAAATTCAACATTGAATACAAAATAGATGATTGAAGATTTTTTATTAACTTTTTTAAAAGAAGTTTAAACGCTTAAATTCTTTTGCAATAGAAACAAGTATGCCTCTCTATAATTTGCTATAATGCATGCTTTTATAGTTTCTATAGATAAATATATTTAGAACTGGCCATGAAATAAGTTTCATATGTTAATTTTTCACTATTAATTTCAGTCACATATTAACATAAAAATGTCAAAGCAAACGTGATAGAGCAAATTTAAAATCATTTTTAGATTCAAAAAATCCGAAATTTTTATAAAACTAACATAATTTTTAAAAAAGTTGTTATGGCTTTCAATTTTGCCTATAATCAAATGTACTGGTCTCTTTTTTGGCTTAATGATGTCAGACATTTTTGTATAATTTTTTTTCAAGGAAAACAATCAATTTAAAAAATTTCGCTATTTCCTCATAAATCTGAATAAAAAAACATTCCTGTGTATTACAGACTTACAGGATATCAAAAATTCATCTTCAAAATTAAATTGAAGAAAACCAACTTGAGAATTCACTATAAAGTGGCTAATTTAATATGCTGCTTTGTATGGAAAAGAAAAGAATACAATACAATAATATAACGTGGTAACAAATAATATAATACAAGTTATCTATGTAGAATGAGGAAAAAGTAGGAAAGTCCTGAAAAATGTAAATTTTACAAAAAATTGTTTCGGATAAAAGTTGTAGGGTTTAAAAAGATTTATTTATTAATCTCATCAGTTTGAATTTGAATGGTGTTGCCAAGATTACAGGACAAAGTCAAGTTGAATTTTTTAAATATAAATTTTTTATCACATATTTTTATAGCCCTTGTTAAGACATTTTCAGAATGTTATAATAAAGCTTTTTTAGTTGAGAATTTTCTGAGATATTTTAAAATTTGTCATGATATATTTTTTTAATATAAAATATAAAATATCTCGTAAAGTAAGTTCGACCATCTAAAGTAAGATCGAAGATCTACCTTTTAAAAATAAAACGTATTTTGAAAACGTCTCAACAAGGACTACAAGAATATGCAATAAAAATTCAGGATCACATTTAAAAAATTCAACTTAGCCTTGTCCTGATCTATGCTCTCCAAGATCAAATTGATAAGATCAGTAAATAAATCTTTTCATAAACCCTACCACTTTTCCAAACCAATTTTTTTTATATTTTTCGAAATTTTTCAGAGTTTCCATAATTTTTCCTCACCCTATATGATATAGAAAATAAAATTTACCAATAATATTTATATATATTATTTGTAACGTCCCATTTTATCTCTTTTAACATTAATATAATATTAATATTAATATTATATTAATATTAATATTAATATTATATTGCAAAAGAAATTATTTATTGGTACATTCCCAATAAATACTATTATATAATAGTATTTATTGGGAATGTACCAATAAATAATTTCTTTTGCATATTTCTTTGATCAATTGAAAATAAATTTCTCTTGAATGAAAGTATCCAAATATTCTTATAGCTATTAATCCGTAATAATACAATTAAGAGATAGTAAAGCAATAGAATCTAACTCGTTTGTTATGTATATGAAGGAAATTCTCTGTACACAATCTACTTACTGGGCCAGATGTTCAGTTAGATAAGCAGGTGTTGTTGGATCGGGCCGCAATGGTGGGTTAGTTATGAAGTGCCTCGCTTTTTCCATATCTTTACCATATTGCTCGCTACCATCGATACCGACAGTGCTCGCCAGAGTTTCTCCAAAAACGACGACACCCTCCGATCGTTTCGCCGACACGACGTCAGCGGCCGATTTGCTCGAAATCGCCGTTATATAGAGTGGACTATTTACCTAAACGCGATATTTTTATCCTCTCACTAAAATAACTTATACTCTCTTTCCCTCTCTTTTTATTCAAGATAAAACGCATAACGGCTGAAAATATTTTACGTTAAAATTTATAATTAAACGTTCAATATGTTTTATACACAGAATAAAAAATACTTGTGACAATTTTGTTATTCTATTAATTGTTATTCTTATTTTTTATTATATTATTATTTTTATCACAATTAATACTGTATATGCATGTTGTTAAAAAAATATTTCTATTAAAACAATAAAAATGTTTAAAATGTATAAGTAAAGACATTATATAATAGTTTAGATATTATTAGGACATATATAAGACATTATTATAGCTTTCATGCAAAATACAATTTAAATTCTTCGAGTAAGTAAGATACAAAGAGTAATAGAGTGTACATTTCAAAGAAAATTAATTTTCTTTTACTTGGAAGAGGAGGAAGGAAGTTAGTTTCTTTATTTCAAGATTTATTTTTAAATTTCTTAATAATTTTTTATTAAGAGAAAAATGAATCTCGAAATAGGATTTACTTAATCACTTGATATCGCACCAAGAAAAATTTGTAATCTATGCACAACTATTCAGTTTCACACACAAGAAAAGTTAATTTTCCTTGAAACTAATGCATTTACCATTCGGCTTCTACTAAGTAAATTTAAATTGTCTCGAATATACAGAGTGTTTCACATAAAGTATTACAAGGTGTTTTCCGAAACTTAATGTCATACAAAAAATGTTTCAAAATTTGTAGAATTTTGAGAGAAAAAAATTGATAATCTCGTCTTTTAATTACGGTCATTTTTCAAGGTAATGTGAATTTAAAGCTAAATTTTTTTAGATGGAATTACTCTAATTTTTTATCCAAATCGATTTCTCATAATATTCGGCATAAAAAGTTATAAGGGCAAGACGGCTAAAAATTGGAAGTTTACATGATATCTAACTTTAATTTCACATAATTTTACATAAATTATAAAATATTTTCGATTATCTTGCCTCAATACTTTTATGTATAAAATAATAAGGAAAATCAATTAGTAGAAAGAAAACAGTCATTTTTAAGAAAAAAATATAAATTTGCAACGAGCAACTACATATTTTTTTTCGGAGAAAACATCTTGTAACCTTTATATGAAATATTCTGTATGTATCTAGAATTAAGTTCCTAAGTAAATATACACATTCAGGCGTGTATATATTTAAAAAATCTGAATATTCATATCTTTAATATGAAATGATAATCAATAAAGATTTAATTTTGTTGTTAAATATTTCATATTTGTTAAATATAAAATTTTGATGGAAGGAATAGCAATAAAATTAATGGATTGATATTTAACTATATATCAAATTTTTAAGTCAAAAATCTTTCAGCCGTGCTCGATTTATCTATAATAATTTTTTAAACTTTATATTGTACTTTCTTATACATACATATATATATATATATATATATATATATATATATATATATATATATTAATTTATGTATTAATATATTAATACATCTAATGCGATTAACATCTAATGCGTAATATTGAAAATAACTGTGAGAAGAAATTGTGCTATCACATAACAGACGTATTTAGTATATCAAAATAAAAGAACGAGGAGGAAACAAAAGTAACAATATTTACTTTCAATATGCATGCAAGTGAATTTTCATTGTGCAAAACTGCAAAATAAATTTCAGTGTGCGCAATAACGGACAGAGGCATAATTGCACTTTATGCAATTTGCACGTATGTCACGCAAGCCTCTAGCGGGATAATGTATAAACTTAAATTGCTATTGCCGCAATTGTAACCTATTTTCGCTAATCAGCTAAATAGAAAGTGCGAGGGAGAACGGGAAACGAAATAAGAGTCGTTAATCGATACTTTACACCAAATGCATATGTATATCCATGTTATTTTGGGAGATATTTGATCGATGCAATAGACGAATAAATTCAAAATGAACTAGAATATCTCTTTTTCTCTATCCGAGATTTTCTATTAACATATATTTTCGATGAATCCAACATTTTTCCTCATGATATACGCTTAGTTGTTTAGGAAAAAAACTAGTCGGTTACTCCTTTTAAATAGAAAGCACGGCCGTTGATGCGTGCTAATTACGCCGATTTCGAATGACAGAACGTTTTCCGACAACATTCTTGCGGGTAAGAAACCATTTGGGGCGAAAGTTTCACTGTTTAGAAATGTCCATAACTGATGAATGTGTATTTAAACAGTCACAATTAGCAATTTATTTATTAATTCTGCTTAATCTTTTAAGAATAGCTATTTTTTCGAAAAATCAATCTTTTACAAAATTCATAAAAAATATTTATTTAATAACAAACAAACACCTTGATTAAAAATGAGTTAAAGTATGATATTCCTTGAAACAATCAATTATACAGAGACCAACACCACACTCTATACATTCGTATACCTCTAATATATATACTTTAACTTTTATCTTTTTTTTTTCATTGACTACAAATGACACATCTTTGATTTTTTTCTTTCTTTATGAGGTTCAGATTCAATAAGAAAAGAGAAATACCTATCAATAAATCTCTTCAGATATTCTCCTGCACTTGTTCTTCTTCCGATTCCAATTGATTTCACATGTTTATTGATAATTTCTCTGATCAATTGAATTTTAAAGTCACCAAATTGATTCCATTCTTAGAAAACTTCAAATTTTAGGAAGGAAATGAATGAAAACGTGCGACATCTATCAATTAAAGTTAAAAATTTGTACATATGCTTGCCATCCTTAAAGAATTAATTTTATGTAATTTGTGTATTTCTAATGATCGTGAATCCTTAAATTGCTTGCCTAATATCCAATATTAATTGCTTGCCCTGTATCATATTTATAATGCAGCTTTATGTAATAGACTCATCAATTTATGTTCTAGCCTGCTCCCGATGTCAAAGTCGTTCTGAATTTTTAGTTTTTGTTAGTTGTTTTCGACTCACTTGACTAACATATTCACGAGTACTTCTGGCGTATCCGTATCTGGTCTAAGTGGCGGACTTATGACATGACCGGCGGCGTGTCTCCAGCATTTATGCAAATAGTTGGTACCATCCGTACCTATTGCAGCCGCCAGGGTCTCGCCGAAGACACAAACTCCGCGTTTACGCGCGGCTTCCACTTCTTCGGCGGCGCTACGACTCATCACATGTACTACATACAGCGGACAATTGACCTAAGCAAAATTTCGATTCTAGTACTATTGAAAATGCTAGACGATGATGTCTGATGAATACATTTTCGCCCGCTTGTCGTTAGTCTCCTTAAGTAAAAAATTAAAAAAAAATTAATAAAAAAAAGAAGATTAATCAGAAATTAATAAAAAAATAAGATTAATAAGAAATTAATAAAAAAAAGAAATTAATAAGAAATTAATAAAAAAATTAATAAAAAATTAAAAAAAAAATTAATAAGAAAGGAAGGGGAAAAGCTCAAAATTGGAGATAAAAAATTTGGGAAAATGACATGGACATGGTGTCAGACTTTATCGCAGGACACAGATATTCCTTGATGTTGGTAAAACAATAATGAAAATTTTGAGAACACATTGAGAATTGGACATATGCCATGTAGCAAAGCAATGCGCTGTGCTTTATTTTGTCCTGAATTCTAATCTAGAGATTTATGATCGTTCATGAACTGAATACCGCGGTGAATAGCGTGCCAAGTGCATTCGTAACAGAAAACGGATAAATGTAAGATTTGCGTGCTTAGGACAAACTAAAATAAAATGGAAATAGATAACAAAGTATGAATATATATGAAATTGGCAAAAAAATATCAATGATGACTCAATGGTGTTCAAGTTAGCATTCCGCTTACCTGATTCGCGATAACGCACGCTCTATTGACGGCTTCTGCCTCAACTTCTTCAGGCCGTGACATTTCGTGGCCCTCTGGACCGGTCACTCCTGCAGCGAGTAATTTCTTCGCATTCTGTAACAAATTTATGGCGATAAGCAAAAATTTGTATACATATATTGCATTTTATATTAACATTTTATTGCAAACAACGCGGATATCTTCATCCTCTGTTACCCAACGTAACTTTCAAGTCATACATGATTTTTATTCACTTAATTTCCTTTTCACGTTTTTTAACGATTGATAATGTTGATATAGAAAGTCATTTTGATGGTTTGTATTGTCATAAGTAAAAATTTATTTATATATTTTATCGTTATTTATAGTTTCATATATATTTTTACATTCATTTTTAATTTAACTTATTATATGAAAATATATTTTTTTCTATTTTTTCTCAGCATAAATGTCATTTAAGCACAGAATTAAAATTTAAATAAAAGATAAAATACATAAAAAATTGTAAAATATTAAGTTTTATAATTTGTATTCTTATTAGTTTTAAGTTTTATTTATAATAACAAAATTCTATTTGTTTCCTATTTTGTTTTTTTCACATGGAATTTAATGTATGAATTGCAATTTTCTGTAGCAATTATAAAAAGAAAGAGCTTTTATTTAATATCAATTAAATCACGATAAAATCACTGCAGCGCTTTTATCGAATCAATAAAATCTTGATAATTTTGAAGAATAAAAATTATAAAATTAAATATTTTTACAATATCTCTTTTATGTATTCCTTTTCTTTGTTTAAATTCTGTATTCTCTAAAATTATATTTGCGTTGGGAAAATATTAAAAATATATTCACAATAAGCTAAACTAGAAACAAGCTTTCATAGGCTGTGAAAATCAGAAATCAGAATTATAAACGAAAAATTGTGAAATTGATCCTAAACAGTCATGCACATTGATATCATCATCATACGTACTTCCGCGATAAGATCACCGTTCTCTGCGTGTACCATAGCGATAGCACCGATCTCTTTGCACGTCTTGAAAGTCTCGATCAACTCCGGATCTCTGAGCATAAACATGTCGCGATAAGCCATAAACATCTTGAAGCTACCGACGCCGTGGTCCTTCGTCAATGTCGCCATGTCTTCTTTAACCTGCAAAAGGACGGGGTAGCGAGCATCGATGAATAATAAATTAAATGCGGCTTCCTTTTGAACAACGAATGGCAAATAAGGAGCGCTGAACCGCATTTGCTTCCATCGCGGTCTCGTGCGATTTCCTCGCACGTGCTGTACGGTATTTCAACTGCATAATCAGCAATCACAATTCACATATAAAATATGTCTATATATATTTTTTATACAATTCTGCCTGTATGTATGTACAAGAAAAATAATAAAAAGAATTAAAAAATAATTAGAAGAATAATTTTCGCATTATTTTATTTAGAAAATAATTTAAAAGTGAGAAAAATTGTCTATATATAATTACATATAAACTTCATTTCTTTAAATTTCTCTTTTCCTAAAAAAAACAACGTGAATTTTTATTTAATTTTTTTAAATATGTTTCAATTATTCTTATTATTTTTTTCCTACACATATTGACAGATACAAGAGAAAGATTATACAAAAGAAAGAAAACATACACAAACATATTTTAAATATAATTATTCATATTCACATCTGATTATATATAGATTTTTTCTAGGAATAATTAAAATTTAGAATAGAAAAATTTTAGATTACGTACTCATAAAAAAAACTAAATTAGATCCAGTTTAACTGAATTGATTTTTCCTTTTCTTCTCATTAATATTATAAATAAGAATATACATTTGAAAGGAAATGAATTGTTAACTAAAAATTATTAATCTAGGAATTATTTGATTGATTTGACCTATTGATGCAATGTTGTATTATTATAGTCTTGCAAAAGATTTCTCAAAAATGAAAAATGACAGTATATGTATACAGGATACAGGACACTGTTTAAAGATATTTTCCAACAAAAGAAGTTCATGAACACTATAAGTCGATCTAAGTATCATGGAATAAAACATTCATTGAATGTTTCAAATATAAAACTACTATACATATTACTTTTATTTGTTTAAAAAAATATTTCGCGAGTCAATGACTGTATTTACGATCAAACATACTGATAGATAGTGACAAGGTTTGAGTCGATAAAACAAAGAGACAGCAAATGTTTGCAAGTGTTCTCTTTTTTCTCTCAGGATGGGATATTTGAAGTATACGAAAAAAAATTAATGTTATTTTGATAAAGTTTTATAAAGTTTAAAAATCAATGAAAGTAACAAAATAACAATTTCTCTCTTTCTTTCCCTCTCATAATAATTTCATTTTACAATAAAACGTAGAAAATACTTTTAGATACATTAAAGTTTATTGATTCCCTTGCGGAACATTTTGTACTTTCAAAGTAATTTTTATTGATCAAAATAATTATTGGTTTTAATATTTTTTTATCTAAGAGAAGATTTTTTCGAAATATAAATTGAATGAAAAAAATTGTACATTTCATGCCATCTCTATGTTTATCGAATTAAAATCTTATTTAAAGTAGAACTTATTTAATACAAAAACAACAAACCTTTTTTACCAATTTAACAATATCAGTGACCTTAACCAGAGTATTCGATGAATTCGTTTAGATTTTTAAATTGAATTATATAACAATCACGTAATACTAATTTGATTACAATTGAATTGATTTTATATACTCTATGTACGTAATTTACGTAATTTACATTATTCTAGAATTACATAAATTGTCATTATGTTATTTAGCGTCTAGTAAATATTACCAACATAATTCTGATACATAAAAATCGTAAAATATTATGTGTCAACTTGAAAGAAAAGAAACGAAGAAGGAAAAGGATTAGCAAAAAAAGGAAAAGAATTATAAAAAAAGTCTTTTTTCTAGACGAGTATTGTATTACTGCAATTATTTCGTTCCGGGTGACTAAAAAGGCGGAAAAGTATATACGAACTGTATATCGTGCACGGCATAATCTAGCGCAAACATTACTGTACTCACAATGTCAGCGTTTAATTGACGGACATCAGTCGTAAAAATAGGATCCCAGTAAATACAAAACAATAGTAACATAACATCAATATTATAATTTCTTACTCAACAATGTAACTGTTATGTACAAGGCATATTACTTTGCAGTTACATTGTTGAGTAGAAAATTTGTATAATATTAATGTTATATTATTGTTATTTTGTTTTTATTGGATATTGTGTTTATATAAAAAAGCATTACATGTTAACATTTATTAAAAGTGGTCAATATTGAAATAATTAAATAGAAAACAAGGAATTGATAGGAAAGCTGATAAGATTAGAAACAAGTATTTTATGTGTCCTATCGATCTCAATCGGACAATCGAACTATAATGTGAAAGAAAGAATATTCAGATTGGTACTATTTAATCTTGAAATTATTATGCCTATTTATAATATTTACTACAACAATATAGTAACAATAAATAACACTATAATAACACTAAATAACAATATGGAATTGTTGTAAATTATGTGGAATCGCAAACAAATTATATAATAGGTAAAGCTTCAATTTAGTTTTAGACTGCAATTTTCGGTTGAAATATTATTTTTTCCTTATTACGAAAAAAATTTATCGTTAGAATAAATTGCAAAATACTAATAATAAATATAATAAATCACGCCAAATTGTCTGAAATATCTGTACGTATTGTCATATTATAACAAGAATATTTTATTTTTTAAGAAAAAAAAAATATATATATATATATCATAATAAATTTACTTTCGGACTCCAAGAAGTGACGGCGACGTGCAGCGCATAATCACAGCATACTTTTTCATCCGCCGAATTTCTGTACCTCTCGTAAGCCTCCACAAGGCTCTCTTCTTTCCGCGGTACTGCAAAATCTATGATCATAGTGGTACCGCCGGCGACTGCAGCCTTCGTGCCTTGGTAAAAGTCATCCACTGACTTGGTACCCATAAATTCAAATTCAAAATGCGTATGCGGATCTATGCCACCTGGCATTACGTATTTTCCCCGCGCATCAATGATTCTCGTGCCACCCGGTATAATAAGATTGCGTCCCATTTGCCTGTGGATTTAAGAAACAAAGATTTTTTTAAGCAGTTGTTTCGCTTCCTGTGCTTGATTAGCAAATGATTTTTTTCTAGGAAAAAAAACGGAGTTTAAGTTATTTAAATGTTTAAGCTAGCCACGTTTTTACATTACATCAACATATGATTAACAATAACGATTTAATAACAACAGTCCTTGCTGACTATGATCAGTCACGTCTCTTTGATAAATCAGACGCTCTATGATTGTCACTTCATTCAGCTCCAGTGATAAAATAACGATGTATTGCGTTTCACTTGTATGTAAAGTGGCGATAGACACGTGAGCTGAATATCAGCACGACTGTCATAGTATATATCAGTCGCAATAGAGAGAGAAATTTCGTTATTTGGGTACTTCCGAAAAGCCCATACCTCCGATTTTTTTTAAACTACGTGTACTTACGCATTTTGACGTGCTGATTACTAATATGA
The DNA here is from genome assembly GCF_025532165.1 of Camponotus vicinus. Lineage (NCBI taxonomy): Eukaryota > Metazoa > Arthropoda > Insecta > Hymenoptera > Formicidae > Camponotus > Camponotus vicinus. The sequence goes on from NW_028141945.1 coordinate 28,948,665, forward strand.
TAGTGAAAATTGGCGCAACTTTCATTTTTATGGTGAAAACCATAAAAAATCGTCAAAAATTGACGTTTTTTGGGTTTATTTTATCAAATACTGGAAAATTCAAAAAATATTTTAAACAAAAGTTGTACATCTTTTCGAAATATGCATTTTATGTTCTATTCATTTTTACCGTACGAGTGATAGTTTTCGACAAAAACGATGGACTCTAAATCTTATATCTGTCCTCTCATCTAAGCATGTATTTTGCAGTACATATACGATTCCACATGGGTTTGCAACTTTTCACGCAAAGCGAGGTCATATATTGGGACTTCTACGCAGTACTGTTAGCTTTTGTAGTTCCCACACTCTCAAGTTTTGTTATATTTTTTTATGTGGAAGGGCACAGCTTCGTCAATTTTTGACGATTTTTTATGGTTTTCACCATAAAAATGAAAGTTGCGGCAATTTTCACTATCATATTCGTAATCAGCACGTTAAAATACGTAAGTACACGTAGTTTAAAAAAAATCGGAGGTATGGGCTTCTCGGAAGTTTATCCGTTAATATACAGGGTGTCCCATTTTAAGTGTCCACCCCAAATATCTTTCTCATTTTTGATTTTAGAGAAAAATGGTTCAGACATGTTTTGTATGGTTTCGAGGGGGCCATAAGATGGTACCATTGATTTGACCTTGAGAGTCATTTGAAGGTCACGTGAAGGTCACTTCAATTTTTTTAAATGGAACACCCTATATATTTTTACACATTCTTGTAGCTCAACTCGAAGGCTTTCCAAAACACTATAATTAAGTTAGTTTTCATTAAGTACTTTTCGAGTTATGAAGCTTGAAATCATTTCTTAATTTGATAAAAAAATGTAATTGTTAATTACAAATTAAAAAAATGTAATTGTTAATTACAAATTACATTTTTTTTCTTCGAAACAACTATGTGTTTTCTTTACACCAATTGATTCCTCTCATTATTTTGTGCATAAAAGTATTAAGGTAAGATAATCGAAAAATGAATGTTTTACAAGATATTTTGTGGTTTATGTAAAATTAAGAAATGATTTCAAGCTTCATAACTCGAAAAGTACTTAATGAAAACTAACTTACTTATAGTGTTTTGGAAAGCCCTCGAGATGAGCTACAAGAATGTGTAAAAATATATAAGGTGTTCCATTTAAAAAAATTGAAATGACCTTCACGTGACCTTCAAATGACTCTTCAAGGTCAAATTAATGGCATCTTATGGCCCCCTCGAAACCATACAAAACATGTCTGAACCATTTTTCTCTAAAATAAAAAATGAGAGAGATATTTGGGGTGGACACTTAAAATGGGACACCCTGTATACTGTAATACATACTGTACATGTATTATTTTGAAACATTACAACAATAATGCAACAGCATATTATTGCAATATAACGTTATTATATACGTATTTTTTTGCTTACTGCTACGCAGCAAAGCCAGATTTAATTAATTCAATTTTCATCATGAAATGGATGCAAATGATACAAAAGATAGATTTGGATCATAAGATCCAAATCTTATATCTCTTTTTTATCACATTAATTTCTAATACATTTTCAATAAAAGATTCAGAATATTAAGTAGATTAGTTGCAATTGGGCGGATAATGGGAAATAGTCCCACTTTTACTGCTTATTTGAAGCAAAAAATTGAAATTTTTATGTTAAATTAAATTTTGAATTTTATAAATTAGATACAATTTGTTATTTAAATATTAAATATACTTTATTTAGTTAAAGTTACCAGCTCTATATATTATTTAGTTATTTATCAACTCTATGACTAATTTTCTATATAGGGTGTCTGGAAAGGTAAAGTCAATCGAATAGGAGGTGAAAGAGGAGCATGAGTAGAACACATAATTTAAATAAATTTTTTTCATATTCGCTATGGTTTAGAAAATACAGCGCTTTATAGGGGTGCATAAAAAGTGTTGAAACCCCTTAATATTTCGAAAAGTACGTATTTTCGAGAAAAATGTTTTATACAAAAATTGTAGGGTTTTAAGTGAAGCATTACATAGAAAAATTAGTATGACCTTGAATAGCGTTCTCAAGGTCACGCCGGCGGTACTGTAACCTTCAAGCCTCATAACTCAAAAAGTACCTAACAAAAACATATTTCATTATACTGTTTTGGAAAGTCCTCGGGATAAGCTGCAATAATATGCAATAAAAACTGAGGATTCCCATTAAAAATTTCTAGGTTATCTTTACGTGACCTTGAGAACGCTATTCCAGGTCATACTAATTTTTCTGTGTAATGCTTCACTTAAAACCCTACAATTTTTGTATAAAACATTTTTCTCGAAAATGCGTACTTTTCGAAATATTAAGGGGTTTTAACACTTTTTATGTACCCCTATAAAGCGCTGTACTTTCTAAATCATAGCGAATACGAAAAAAATTTATTTACATTATGTGTTCTACTCATGCTCCTCTTTCACCTCCTATTCGATTGACCTTACCTTTCCAGACACCCTGTATAAAATAATTCTGTATGCAGTATAATTATAATGTAAATAATATATGTTATATTACATATTACATTTATAAATGAGAAATTACAATTAACCAGCTACTTATTGGTAATAAAAGTAAAAGGACTTTTATGTTTCTCCAAAAGATAGTTTCTGGTAATATTGACTTCTTTATTCTTTATGATTTATCATAATTTTAAAGTGTTTTTAAATTTTTGTATTTAGAATAATGGTTTGTTGTGTTCATATAATTTTATGTCAGTTTAAAAAATAAATGTTCCATTATCCAACTGCGCCAAAAAAGATGTGCGAGCAGTAGCATTTTCTTCATTCAGAGAAAAGGTAAAACTTACAGAGATTATTCGCAAAATGCAACAACAGTATAATGAAAGTTGTCTAAATCACAGAAAGATCTATGAGTGAATAGATCGTTTTAAAAATAATTTCTGTTTGAACTTATTTTAAATTGACATAAAATCATAATGAAAGAGAGCTACACAACAAAAACTACACTCTGAACACACAAATAGTTTAAAGTTATAATAAATCATAGAGAAATCAGTGTTATTGGCCAGGGAAACAAAAAGTAACTTTACTTTTTGACTTGCTCTGATACATTATTTATAATAATCCATTTTACTGCGTTTATATAATATTAATATGTTAATATAATATTGACTTGTAAGTTTCCATTTTTTTCTAGAAATTAGACACCTTGTCACAAGCTATGTGATAAAAATGTATTTCAGAATCTCGGTTCACGCATACCTGATAATGCCATCCTCAATATAGACGTCGCTGTCGATAAGCCCGTCGTCATTCACAACTTTGCCATTTTTAATTAGCAATCTGTTCTGCGCACTCTGTGAAGCAAAATATTATTTTTACGTTAGTTGTAGTATAAGAGACGTAATTTCGAAAGTACAAACTCTTAAATAATTTAACACGAATTAAGCGATTCTTTTCTATCGACCATGAATCGTCCGACTATTGTCCTTGATGTAAAACATACGCGAGTGAGGTCCAATATCCGGCAACTAATGTGCGTACATGCATCGCCATATATTACGGTATTATCAATCAACGCTGTATGAGTGACAAATTTACGCACTTCCGCTAATGCTAGATTGAAAGTATGGATGCGATGTGCATGATCCAATAAGTGAACAGTTATGTTTAGGGGAAGAATACGCGCGCGCATGTACATACATATGTAAAAGGTAAAAATAAATAATAAATAATAAATTATACACATTTTATATTTTTAATTAATATAAATAAAAAAATATTTAAAATACAAATATTTTAAGTATATACATATATAAATTATATTTTTTTTCTTTCTTCATCATTTATTCTTCAAAGAAGAATCGCTTAACGACTCTTCATAAAATTAATAAGTAAAATTAAAAAAAATGTAATATGACTCAATTTCTGATTGGTTTTTTTACTTCATTGTTGACATAGTACCGAGGAGCAAACCGCTGAGGGCATTGCGGTGTACAGATTTGAGGCATTGGTAGACTTATTGGGCATTGTTTGGGAATTACTGGCGTTTCTTGGGCATTAGTGGGCATTGCTTGGGCATTACTGAGCATTGCTTGGACATTACTGAGCATTGCTTGGGCATTACTGGGCATTACTTGGGCATTATTAGGTTTTATTGAAGTATTAATGCGTATTATGGACGTATTATTAAAGTAATATTAAGTCTTTTTTTCCAAATAATAATTTTATGTCACAATTACAACACTCAATAAAACGTGTTTTTAAATTTTAGGTAAATTGTATAAATATCTTATGATGTTATCCGTTGAGTATTCCGGTCGGTAAACGCCGGTTCAGCGCTGCTATCACTACTATTGTTCTCGTTTTGTTACGTCATCATCGAAATTTGGATATAAGGGTGTCCCATTTTAAATAATACGCTCAAATATCTCCGAAACGGTGCGTTAAATAAAAAAATGTTTCAAACAAAAGTTGTATGGCTTGAAGGGGGCCATCAAATGGTGTCATTAATTTGACCTTAAATAGTTACTTGAAGGTCACGTGAAGGTCACCCTCAATTTTTTAAATGGAACTGCCTATTTTTTATTGCATATTCTTGTAGCTTATCTCGAGGGCTTTCCAAAACACTATAATAAAATATTTTTCCCTCAAGTACTTTTTGAGTTATAAGGCTTGAAATCATTTCTTAATTTTACATAAACCGTAAAATATCTTGTAAAATATTCATTTTTCGATTATCTTACCTTAATACTTTTATGTACAAAATAATGAGAAATCAATTGGTGTAAAGAAAACACATAGTTGTTTCGAAGAAAAAATATGTAATTTGCAATTGACAATTACATATTTTTTCTTAAAAATAACTATGTGTTTTCTTTACACCAATTGATTCCTCTCATTATTTTGTACATAAAAATATTAAGGTAAGATAATCGAAAAATGAATATTTTACAAGATATTTTACGGTTTATGTAAAATTAAGAAATGATTTCAAGCTTTATAACTCAAAAAGTACTTGAGGGAAAAATATTTTATTATAGTGTTTTGGAAAGCCCTCGAGATAAGCTACAAGAATATGCAATAAAATATAGGCAGTTCCGTTTAAAAAATTGAGGGTGACCTTCACGTGACCTTCAAGTAACTATTTAAGGTCAAATTAATGACACCATCTGATGGCCCCCTTCAAGCCATACAACTTTTGTTTGAAATATTTTTTTATTTAACACACTGTTTCGGAGATATTTGAGCGTATTATTTAAAATGGGACACCCTGTATATTAGATGATTTAAATAAAGTGTATTTATGTAAATCTATTAAGGTAAATATTAACTTATACAGTTTTACTATGACTGTGTTCAGCAGAAAAAGCAACTTATTTGCAACTGTTGTAAGATTCTTCAATACGATTAATTCTTGTCGAAATTCTTAGCCGTTCTTGCCCTTAGTTCTTATCGATCTAAATGTAATAAATCAATCATATAAAAAATTTTATAACAGTTGCAAAGCTACTTTTTCTGCTGAACGCAACCTATTAGTCTTGCTTAGGCATTGGTGGGCATTACTAGGCATTAGTAAAAAATTTAGCAGTAATGCCCAGGAATTAGTGTACATAATTTTGATCAGTGGTTTCCTCCTCGCATAGTACATTAACTAAGACGATCTACATTTTCTTTAAAGAACAAATAATGAAGAAAGAAGAAGATCGACCATTTTGAATGCCAACACAGTACAGGTTGACGAATAAGGGTGTCTTTTTAAGGGATTTTCAGCGTCAGGTGTCTTTTGTCCTGCGGAGAGAATATAAAAGCTAATCTTTAAAGAGAAAGAAACAGCGATGAGAATAAGAATAAGACTGGCAGTTAAGTGTTGGAGAAAAAAAAGAACAATTCTCGTGCTGCCGCCTACATTTCGGAAATATACTAAAGAATTCAGGCCTTTTCGCGCTCCATGAGGCCAACTGGACAATGAATCCTTACGGGTGAGCGCTACTTCATAAGATTTCGGCACAAATTTAAGTCACTTTCAGCTCTCCTCGAGATTTCTGCATCATCGAACTTTCTTTGTTTTCACGTTGAAAAACATATGATACAAATTGATCAAAAATTTACAATATCTTTAAAATTCTATGTATCTTTATACTAATCGCTTGTAGTATATAATCATTAGGTAATGTACATATATATATATATATATGCTATTATTAGTCTTTAAGACAAATATGATAAAAGCTAAGAGCTCCAAATTTTTTATCTTTCACTCTATAAAAAATTTAATTATATTTCTCGATAGATTTAAAATGACCGACACATTGAAAGAAGACATTCAACAAAATCGAAAAAGTAACAAAAAGTATATTACAATCGAAATAATAAATAAAACTAGATAAAATAAAAAATAACATGAATACAAGATATGTACAAAGATTTATATCAGAAAACGAGATGTTTAATTTTCAATTTTTACGTCGAGAACCCATTGAGAAACCTCCCGCAAATATAGTTTATATATAAGCGGAGACCTTGTCATTTTCAGAGTGTAGTTATTAACGACAAGCATATGTGTTTCATGTGTTAGGGACTAGCATTCGGATATTTTCGGCACGTTCTTATAATATATCTTCCACGCATACGGCATCTCATGTGATTTTTAAGAGAAATCTTCTCCAGAGTGTTATAAGAGTGCTATAAGAACGATAAAATCTCATTAAAACGAAGTACACATTAGTTTCTGAGACTAACTTTGTCAACATCTAAAAAATCCACATGCAAATTATAAAAAAAATAAATTACATAAAAAATTATATTTATTTTTCCTTTTCTCTCTCTTTTTGTTTGTCTCTTAAATTAATTAATAGTCAAAATTACTTTTACATTTTTACATCATTTTTTTCTTATAATTAACAAAAAAATAAAATCACATTTCTCATGTTTGGCCGAAAGATATAATTATCAGATTAATCTTGAAAAATTAATAGGTAGAACTAAACTAATAATAATAATAATACATGTTATGTTAAATTAGATATACATATAATGTATAAAATTATTATTTGTGCAACATTTGAACTGAGAAAGCAAGTCTATATGGCGCAAAATGCGGGCTGCGTCGAACCAGACGAGCGACCCTGGTTAAAATCAATAATCTCGACACTTCCTGTCTATACATCTCGAATCCGCTGGTACGAACTGATACGGTTTTAAGCGAAAATCGCTTATCACAAGTATCTTTTCGCAATTAGATCGCGAATAGCAATTTGGCATGTTAAAATTCTTTCCCACACACACACACATACACACACAAAGATCTTGCGAAATGTATATATGAGGAATAGATTCTACTTTTAGATTTTCGGCGCAAGGCGAGAATATAGGATTAGTTTCCCAGTGAAACTATGTTAAACTACTTTGTTATGATATTTAGATATGCAATACTTCGGTTATTATTAAAAGAAATCGATAGATGACAGGTGCAATTTTCACATGTAGAAGTTGTAACTTTCATAGCTCCAATTTATGTATATAAATTTAATTTTATAAATATTTAATTTAATTAAAAGTTATATTGATTTTTCAGACATACATAGAGATTTTCATTTGAATTGCAAAATATCATAAATGAAGGAAAAAAAGAAAATATATCTAAAGACACTTTATTTTTACCCCTTTAAAGAAAGAAACTCAAATTTTTTTTCTAACTTTGAATCGGTAAGTAAAATTGCTGGAACTCAGGAAGCACCATAATACAGATTAACTCATCTAACATAAGTTTGCTTTACGCAGCGTGAGATACGCGGTGCAAAGCAAATAACATACATCATGCATTGCATAATCACCTCAAGTGCATTCAGCGTCTCGTATCTTGAGTCAAGAAGATTTCATTAAAATAACTAAGAAATTATAAAATAAAAATGTATATGTCTATAACAAATATTTCCTCATTTTTAATCCTTTCAGCTATATATTTTTTACATCCAAAATTTTTGCAAATTTATTTTTTGAAATTTTTGTGTCGCTGAATCTGAATTTGATGTTAATATTTTTGATATAAAAAAATTCAAGATGGCGAGTTTCTCCAATATGGCAGAAAATTATAAGTTTTAAGAATTATAAATTTTTCCTTTAGATTCTGAGATCCTCAGAGAGAAGATATTAAGAAAATTAGTTGGGTTTAATACAGAAAATATTGTATTTTTTATATAGAATTAATAACAAAAATAATATTCTGGAAAAATTCTGAAAAATATTTTAGAATATACTAAGTTCGTAAAAAAAATTGCCCTTTTAATTTTCATAATAGATTAGTGGAAAATGTATTTCTTCATATATAATATACTAATTCTGATTATTCGTTTATACATATTTTATTTTTTGCAATTAACAATTAATGACTTCATATTTCCTTTACACTTATTGATATACTAGTGACTTTGTAGAAACAGAAAAGTTATTTAGGTATTTGTTGTTAAAAAAGTGGTTGAAAAAAATGAAATACCGCGAAAAAAACGATGGATCGCTGATGCAAAGGGTTAAAAATCAATTGTTCAGCGACCCATCGTTATTTCACTGTTTTTTATTTTTAAAAACGAATTCATGATATTCTAAATATGATTTAAAGATATATTGATAATGATACCCACATAATATTTCAATATATAAATATATACTACGAAAATTATTTTAAAAATGATAATAAAATATGTACATATTATATTTTTACTCTTCTTGAGAAAAAAGGTTCTTCTTAAATTTAGATTGTATTGAACAATGTAATCTTTATTTCTTTTCTATATGCATACAATACATGTAAATTAACTTGCATTTGAAAGATATACCAATAACGCAAGACAAACTTTGAATAATTAGTGATATCGATTGCATGATATGACGTATAATTGCATCTCGTTTCTTAATGAAAGATACCGTATGTGGATGTGCGAGCATCTAGTTTGCAGCCGCGCATGAAAGCTATAAGACGTCTCTTTGAAATAACATTATCGTCACGATCAAGGCGTCCTTGGACCATATCCCACGATCACGTTTCTTCGCGCAAGTGAAGATGCACAAGAAATATCTTGAATGGATCTTACAAAATATCATCCGAAATCGCCAAAATTTCATATATATATTATTTTACATATATATGTATATATTTTTAACTGAACAATTTATTGATATTAAGAGAACAAAATATATTAATATATTTAATAATAAATATATTTGTTCTCTTAATATCAATAAATGTATATTCTCTTAATCCCTTCACTGTCAGGGACCCCTATAGGGACCAAAAAAATTCGTGTCACTTTTGCTTCATGGCCCCTATAGGGGCATCTTGAAAAAAACATGTTATTACTGTTACGATTTGATTGTCCTTGGGTATTTTAAGGTTTCTGAGGTCGCTGAATTCGAATCTGAAATCAGAATTTCGAACTTCAAAATGGCGGATCAAAATTCAAAATAATTTTGATATAAAAAAAGGGTTTGAATAAAAATAGGTTTCTTATCGTTTTTGGGGTTGCCGAATTCGAATCTAATATCAGATTTTCCAAATTAAAAATTGCAAATTTAATATGGCGGACTAGAACAAATAGTTGCCATACATAAAAGATGTACACTTTTTTCTTCAATTACTTATAAATCCCGCTATCTGCTGAATCCAGAGTCACGAATTATCAAATCAAGCTGTTTGCACAGAAGTGGAAACGTATACCAATTTTCAAGAAATAAAAAAAATAAAAAAACGGAGTCAATAACCGCCACGTCCTCGATTCGTGACTCTGGGTTCGGCAGAGAGCGGGATTTAAAAATAATTGAAAAGAGAAATATACAACCTTTATGTATGTCAACTATTTGTTCGAACTCTGGTCCGCCATATTGGATTTGCCATTTTCAATTTGGAAAATCTGATATTAGGTTTGGATTTTGCAACCCCAAAAATGATACACATTTTTATTGAAATCCAAAATTATTTTGAATTTTGATCCGCCATATTGGATTCACCATTATGAATTTTGTAATTCTGGCTTCAGATTCGAATTCGGCGACCTCAATAATATTCATACTGACGTATTCATGCAATTTTAAAAACTTTTTTCTTTAACACACTTTTGGCACGGAAAGTTTCTTTTCGCTGGACTGTGAAGGGGTTAATATCAATAGATAATATATTTTTGAACAAATATATTTGTTGAAAATCACATTGTTATATTTAGTTCATTCTGCCTACATCTATATCTACTTCCTATGTCTAGCGCAGCGATCGTTACAGAGTTGTGCGTCTGCTCTCTGTGCCGAGAACCCGAATTCATTTGGCTAGAAACATGTAGACTCTTATTCGATGGCTATCTTTCAGAAGGCAATGATAGACCACCGAGAATATTTTGCCAAGAGAACACCTTTAATTTAGCATTTTGGAACTAGTGTTAAATTATAGATAGATCCCATATGTCTACGGAAAAACTATAAAAAATACACATCGCAGATATATATAGAAGAATTATTATCCTCTGACAAAGAGGTGTATATGCGGATCAAAGAGAGATGTCTATAGTTTTTTAAGCGCTTGCCTTTAGTTTGCCCCTGCAAACGGGATCGCGAACAATCCACGTACCTGTAATCTACTTTACATTCATACATACGGCGGGCACCGGAAGTGACAGACATAGGTCACACCTGGCTTCTTCTATCGTGGTCATTTACGTTTTAGAAATGATACCGGCAAACACGCATTTCGATTGACGGTCTTGGCGGCCGATTTAGCAGTCGAGCCAAATTTAACACTGTCTCATTGTGACGGACAAGAGAGAAGAAAGAGAGAGAGAGAGAGAAAATTTTGAGAAATTACTACGATCAACAATGAATAAATAAAAAGCTTAAGACTAGACGGATGTGGATAGTGCAAAGGAAACAGAGCGAAATAAGTAGACGACGATTGGCCGCGAATAATGATACTCTACGACATGCCTTAAAAGTTATATGTGTCGCATTTTTAATTTTGTGGACAATTAGATTATGATATATCGCAAATCCATGATTCACCCCTGTAAAGTTAGCACTTTATTTTTCAAATTTCGATATAATGGATAAAGTTTTGCTTCTTCCTCAAAAAATTCTGATGCAGAAAAACAGTTGCAATTAAATAATAGGAATTTGAAAGAGCAATTAAATAATAGGAATTTGAATATAAAATGTCAACCTCATGTTAAATCAAAATTGATAACTTTTTTTATTTCGAACATGATTCCTGAACTCTATCCTAATTAGAAGTTTGAGTAGCTATTATTCTCGAATTATGCGAGAATTATGCATATACAGGGTAGACCATTTTAATAAATACACGTGAATATCTCGAAAAGGAGAAAGTTTTTAAAAAAATGTTTCAGACAAAAGTTGTTTGACTCGAAGGGGGACATAAGATAATGGCAAATATTTGACCTTGGATAATTGTTTGAAGGTCACATGAAGGTCACCTTTAATTTTTTAAATGGAACCCCCTATTTTTTATTATGTATTCTTATAGCTTATCTCGAGAGCTTTCCAAAACACTCTAATAAAGTATTTCTTCATTGAGTACTTTTCGAGTTATGAGGCTTGAAATAATTTCTTAATTTTACATAAACCATAAAATATCTAGTAAAATATTCATTTTTCGATTATCTTACCTTAATACTTTTATATACAAAACAATGAAAGGAATCAATTGGTGTAAAGAAAAAACATAGTTGTTTTTAAGAAAAAATATGTAATTGTTAATTGCAAATTACATTTTTTCCCAATCTATCATCACTTTTTGTTTGGTCTCTCACGAATCGGACACCCTGTATATACAGGGTAGACCATTTTAATCAATACACGCGAATATCTCGAAAAGGAGAAGTTTTTAAAAAAATGTTTCATACAGAAGTTGTTTGACTCGAAGAGGGACATAAGATAGTGGCAAATATTTGACCTTGGATAATTGTTTGATGGTCACATGAAGGTGAAAAAATGCAATTGTTAATCGCAAATTACATTTTTTTTCTCGAAACAATTATGTGTTTTCTTTACACCAATTGATTCCTCTTATTATTTTGTACATAAAAGTATTAAGGTAAGATAATCGAAAAATGAATATTTTACAAGATATTTTATGGTTTATGTAAAATTAAGAAATTATTTCAAGCCTCATAACTAGGAAAGTACTTAATGAAAACTAACTTAATTATAGTGTTTTGGAAAGCTTTCGAGATGAGCTACAAGAATGTGCAAAAATATATAGGGTGTTCCATTTAAAAAAATTGAAGTGACCTTCACGTGACCTTTAAATGACTCTTCAAGGTCAAACCAATGGTACCATCTTATGGCCCCCTCGAAACCATACAACTTTTGTCTGAAACATTTTTCTGTAAAACGTATTATTCGGGAGATATTTGAGGTCGTTATTTAAAATAGGACACCCTATATATATATATATATATATATATATATATATATATATATATATATATATATATATATATATATATGAGATCTTTTGAAGGTGATATCTCAAAAATATCGAGGCATAATATTTCAAATTTTATTTTCGAATTATAAGAGATTCGAAAAAGAAAGGCACAAACTGAACTTTTTGAATATTAAAGGATTATCAAAATTACGTTGTTCAGTCAATATCAAGTAGAATTTATTTTAAATTCTACTTTACTGGATTTTTAATTTAAGGTTTAGTTATAAGATATATGGTAAAAATTGAAAACTTGCTAAAAATGACGACGTCCCTCGACATTTTCACTAAGAAAAAATCCAAATTGATCTCAAAAATCTGCAATCAGTAGATGCGATGCGATAATTCTAGATGATATAGGACACCCTATATATGAGGGAAAATTTTTTCTTTCCTAATATATTATAGACATTTATTTTATGAAAAGATAGCAGAATATTAATAAATTACGTGAAAAGTTTGATAAAATGTAAGCAACAGGAACAATATTTCTCCTTTTTCATATGGTCTAATTAACAAACTTGCGTTCGTTCCAGTTAGGATCGAGTTTATTTTTCATTTTAATTATTATAATAAACTGCACGCGCATATTTTTAATAAATAAATTTATATTATTTATAACAAACATATATTTTTAATAAATAAATTTATGATAAAAATGTCTGCCATAGATTTTTATACTTTAATTAAATAAAAAATAGTTTACTGTGCAAATTAATTAAACTATCAAATAAAAATTTATAATCTATTTTTTTGATGATTACAATAAGTTAACAAATTGACATTTTGATCATAAGAAGAGAGAATATATTGTTCTATTAGTAGTTATCTAGTTATCTATAATAGCTAATAATAGTAGTTATTTATAATAACAATAATACAGTTTTGTGTTATTATATAATAAAAATAATACAGTTTTTATAATGAATTATACATGTCATGAAGCGCATAATGTAACGTGAGAAATAGAACCGGATCAGTTCATTAATTACACGTTTTCATGTGATTATACGCCTCTCTCTCTTTCGCAGGTATTATTACTTGGGTTATTTAATACGTCGTCGCATAAACGCATCTTTGTGTGCTCTTTTCATTCTCAACATTATTAAGATATAAAGAACATCAAATGATTAAAGAGCAATTTAGGCGCGTTTTTTCTATGTCAACGACATTTTCACACATCTCACCAGGAAAATATTCATGTTTCTTCTCGTGGAAGCGTAAAAAGATCTTTTTATTTTTTCTGTCGCGAAGATCATTGTCATCTGAGATTTAGAGCGGTTGAATAATAAATTAAATAACAATAAATAATGAAATTTGCGAGGTAATATTGCAAAATGTATAGTGAAGGAAATGCTGGGGAGAGAGTTTTCCCGACATTAGGTCGACGAGTCGAGTCGACGAACTATTGATTCGGCGGCTACGTGTTCTCAACTTACTCTCCTGACACTGCGTCGCAGTGCCGTATGGTTTTCTCTTCGATTTTTCATTTTCTGTTACGTTCTTAATTTGGGATTTAATATAAGAGATTTTTGAGAACTTGGGAATTTACTTTCTTCACAGAATTTTTAATATCTCATATATTTTCTCTTGTCTAACAATAAGTTAAAATTTTTAGAAAAATTTTAAGCCTTTTATTTCTCAGCACATAATAAATAAATCTAATAGATTTAAATTTAATAAATAGATTTATCGAAATTATTTTTCTGTTTGATACATGATATTAGAAGTTATATTAGAAGTTGTATGTATTGTAAAATCAAGAAAAATGTCGAGGAATAGATTCCTGATAAATAACTTTTTATCATAACTCTTTTATCTCGATGGTATTAGCCGATAATTATAAAAAAAAATCATTATTATAAAAATTCGGTAGATTAGAAGTTTATGCAATTGTATTAGTATATAATTATAATTTTAATATTTCCACGTTAAAGAAAATCTGATAAACATCTTACATCAATTGTTATATTAAATACAGTTAGTGCTTGGAAACATGTTTGTTTGAAACATAATACAATGATTATTCTGTTTGCAGAGTCAGAGAAAGAGGATGGGAATTTTTTTGCTTTCAATCGATGCTAAGTAGCACGTGCTAATTAAACGCAACATCGAGTCCATCATTAACAGGTAGAATTAACATAAAATAATCAAAATGCAAAAATATTTCCAGTAGTATACAGACTCTTTACAATTTTAACAATTTCTATCTTAAAATACTCAAAATAGTTTCAAAATATAATAATTCTTAATAGAAAAATTTTATTTTCTTTCCCTATACAAGTTAAAATTTTCCGATCCTTATCTTCGTAAAAAATGAGTAGCACTTAAAGATTAGTAACTTTAATGAAAAGTTACAATGTCGCTTGAATCAATAATACATCAATTGTGACACTGGGCAACATTACTGTCGTTTCTCATAATGGAGCTGAAATGTTATATTTTCCTTCCACAAATGTTACATTATGTTTTAACACTTCTGTTGTATATAAAAGTGAATATATATTCAAAAGCAAAATATAAGATTTCATCCTGATAATAGCACGTCGACACGAGCATAATTAATGATAAAATTTTTTCTTATTCTTATTGTCGTCGGTAAATAAAGGTGCACACTGTATATAGCTTTCATAAGTGTGTGTGTGTATCACTTTATATTTTTTAAATATCTTATGATAGTTACATAAAATCGCGACGTAAGCATTACTTCATGATTTTTATATGTTTCAATCAATACGCGCTTTTTTACTAACTATATTATATAATATATTCTTCGCAAACATTCGTTATTCTATAGGCAATGGTTATTAATATAATTCAATGTATGATTAATATAAAATATGAAGAAAAAAAATGTAGAAGTAACATATCTTTCATAATTTTTATATTTTTAATACTTTTATTTTTAAGCTTTAACAACAATTTTACAATTATGTATTAATATATAACAATAATAAAATAATAAAATATCGAGTCGCAGAATTGATCGTGTGAATTAATCGCTATTCTTCAGCATCTTGATTGACTGAATGTAACTAATAATTTCATGCTATATAAGATATTTATGAGATTTGCATTGATATTGATTATAAAATAAATGGTATTATAATAAGGATATATAAGGAAAGAATATATCGAAAAGTTCTCAAAACATAACAATTAATTTTTTTGTTTAAAAAATTATTTATTATAATTATTTAAACATCTAAAAAATAATAATATTTTAGAATTAATTCCACAAAAATTTAAATAATTTCGCATAATATTATATTATAAATTCATCTCAAGTCAAGCATTATAAAAATTATGTTCCTCAATTTATATTGAGATTAAAAACCCTCTGCATCGTAAATAAATCATCCTAGTATATATATATATATATATATATATATATATATATATATATATATATATATATATATATATATATACACATACACACACATACACACACACACTATTATCAAAAATCAATTTCATACATTCCGTTATTTATGTAACAAGACACACACACACATACATATATGTGAAAATAAATGAAATAATATGTATTAGTCACGATTTCGATTACAGACCGGATTTTTTCGATTAGTAGACATTATTTCATATGCAAATTACAGCCTCAATAAAATAAACGGCTTCGAATAAAAATACTTGTGCCATTCAGATTCCGATTCTCACGCCAATTAAATTATTTTATATTAATCAAGCTTATTAATTAATATGAACGAAAAAATATCATTTAGAATCATGAATGTATAATTGATATAAATACATAATACACTATTTTTTATCAGCAACTCATTTTTATCAATAAACAAAATTAATTATTTCAAAGCGACTAACATGAGTTATAATGACTAATTTGAGCTCCAGCCTATATAATATATGGATCATATAGCAATCGCAACAAATCTTCATCAAAGAGAGCATAGGGCGTGATACCGTTCCTTATCATACAAAATGGCTATTTATCGCCAGCGTCGATTATATGTACATCAACAACGAATGCATAAAAAAAAGCGAAAGCGCGATTTTGCATGCAAATAACATGTAGATTTGCTGAAAATAGATTGTTCCAATGTTGTTCCAATTGGCTAGCAGAAAATTTGCGTACGTATTTAATTAAATCTTCTTTTTCCATATTAAAAAAATTTTTTGCAATTCTTTATATCTCTCTACAAATATAGATACAAATTGATAAAGCTACAAATATAGATATGTACAAATTGATAAAGCCCTCAATGTCAACAGAATATTGAAGCAATTTGTAATGAAACTAATAATTCTAGAAAATATAATTGACTGTTATTATAAGAAAAGTTTTAGATAAAACAATTTAAATATAAAAAATGAAATAAAACAATTTGAATAAAAAACAGTTCTAAAGTATTCTCGCATAGAAGTGAATAAAGTTAAGAAGTGACTTTCAATTTATTTAAGAAAATAAAATAAAAATTAAATTAAATTAACTGAAGCTAACAATAAGCATTTAAATGATGTTGATGTAACAAGTATTTGAACTTGAAGTTCTCAATCAATAATTAATAATCTGAATAATAATCCGAATTGTAAATGTATGTTTAATCTGCATGCTAGACGAAAATCTTCTTTTCCTTTTGAAAGTAATTTTTAAGAATAAAAACCATTTACATTTTACAATTATAACACATTTAAAATAATCTAAAAATTTTCTACCAAGTTTTGTTCGAAGTAAAAAAATATTTAAAAGCTTTCTCTCTCGAAAGTTATAATGTATGATGATAAGAATTTCTATTTGGTTGTAAAATAGAAATGAGAAAATCTTACTTAAAAGCATTGAGAAAGCAGAAATGAAATTCGCGAATGATTTTACGGAGCTTCCCTCATTGCTATGAAAAAAAGGAGCAACTCATAGGGCGGTTTTGATACGTTACATAATATCGTAAAATATATAATGCGTAAAAGATAACAAATATAAGTTTTACATGAAAAATATATATTTTCTAAAATATTACATTAAAAGAAATAAATATAAAAAAATAACTGAAAATAGAAATAAATATAAAAAATAACTGAAAATAGCCGACCCGAAATTTACAAGAAAAAATAAGGAAAAAAATACATAGAAGTCAAAAAAAAAGTAAAGAACTTTTTATTCATGAATCAATAAAATTGTTCACATATAATTTAGAGATTTTGCATATATTTTAAATAAAAGATGCTCCGATTTAATTATTCGTTGTTGAGAGTGATTTGTCCAACACTATTAAATGTGCGGTACTAAAACAAAAAAAATCAATACGCGAAGCCGAATCGAAAAATTTATTTTACCATAGGACAAATTATAGCAATGAAAGATCTATCGCAATTTATCGCTACCATGTTCGTCCACCATTTCGCTTTTATACGCAATGCGTATAAAAATAGCTTTTTTCTTTCTCGAAAGACGAGACCGAATGCGAAAAATTTACAGGTGCAAAACGCACTCACCTGCAGATGAATGGGCACTTTCTTCACCGGGGTACTCATCTTGCGCGTTCACAATCAATCGATCACAGAGTATAATTACTCTTCAATACGTAAGTCACTTATTTTTGTTCGTATAAAACAAATATTGGTTTTACGCGCGCGCGCAATTTCTCTCTCTTTTATTTTTTCTCTTCGTATAGAGGGATGCAAATTGGGAAGTAACGAGTGGAACGTAACACGCACGATGTACACGATCGACTAAATGCGACTGATGCCGCTGATGCGATGCGCTAGTATCGTTTTCGTCACTCGATGAGGGTGGATCCCCCACTCGACGCGTTCCCCCTCCCTCTCGCTTCCGCCAATCGGAATAGAGCATTGGCAGAACGCGGGAAGTGTCGAATGTAAAATAGGAGACCTAGTGCATTTAGCGTTAAATGCTTCGAATTACAGTTTCAGGAGATAAAAATTACTTTTTTTAATTGTTCGATCAGAATTCTTTTCAGTTTTTTTTACCCTGTAGGCAAGTGTAATCAGTTTCAAAATAAAATTAATTTTCCTTGAAATTGACGCCATTCCTTCTCGTCTCTTTTTTTTCTCTATTATTCGTTTAATTTTAAGCTGGAAAATTTAAATTTGTTTTACACGATAGTCTTACTAATTTCTTAAATTGAAAGTTTTTTAATGTCAAACAGAATGAAGTAAAAATATTGTATATATCTGTCACAAACTTTTTTCCCCATCTATAAAATACATTATATTTATAAAAATTTTGTCAAATTTAAGATAAATACCTAACATTCTTTAGTTAGTCTGCTTAAAGAAATGCTTAAAGAACATTCTTTAGTTAGTATGTCATTAATCTATTATTTTAGTCTCATATTCATACATTTTTAGGGTATTTATATAAAATTTTTGAAACACACATCTTGTGTACATAATAAATTAAATAATATGATTATACACTTTAATATAACTGAAATAAAAATGTATTTTCTCTTTCTTTAAAAAAATGATAAACACAATTAAATTCTATATTGATGAAATAAATACTCCGATTAGTTATTTTTTGCGTCAAAAATAAACAGTTATATTTGTGTAAAAAAGATACGTTTATTACATATAATGAATATATCGAAAACAGGCAGAAGAGTTCTAGGCATATATGAATCCTCTATCTTCAAATTCCATGTCGCACGTGATAATAGCTTAAATTATTTACAATTCTTATACATATTTATATACTTTTCTCTAGTGTTACAATAAAAAAATTGTAGCAGAAATATATATATACAGAAGCGTAACTCCAACATTTTAGACTGAATATTTAGAACCACATTTCTTTATTGGTGTTAATCTCAGGCCTTTAGCTAGCATTTGAGCTTCGAGGTCGCGGTCTTCGTTCTGATATCTAGAAGAAATAAATATATATGTATACATATATGTACATATCTATTTATATATATTTGTATTAATTAAATAATATTATGTGCTAAAAAAAAGTTGTGCTTATAAGATATTTATATAAATCTTTTTTCAAAATCATCCTTATCATTTTCCAAAATATATTAGTATTTAATTTAATTATTATCAAATGGAAAATTTGACTTTATGGAATAGTAGAAATATATTATTATATGTATTTGTTTCTTATTTTTAATATATAAATACTTGCGCGGTTATCTTAATAATAATAATGTCTTTATTTTAATGTTGGAAAAAAATAAGGAGTTTATGCATTAATTTGTATTATAGTTATAAATAACATTAACTCTAACATATATAATGTTTCCATTTATGACAATAACACACATGAAAGCAAAAATAAAAATTTTAATATATCTAAACATATGTATATTTTTCTTTCACATTAATATAATATTTATTAATAATTACTATCCGAATATCTATTAACTACATGAAAAGAATTAAAATTATAAATCACATAAGCCCACATAATCACATAAGCTCATTTTAAACGATTATAATTTGTAACAAAATTCGTTTTTAAAACAAAATCCTACTTAAAAAAATCTTTTAAAAATATAAAAACATATGCTAAATATATAAAAAGATATTCGAACTTGTATGTGCAATAAATAGAAGTTTAAAATTGTTAAAAATATGATTATTAAAAAATTAACTCTTCAAAACAGAAATATGAAATCAGCATAGTAAATTAATTATATGCTATCAATTTATAATCAACTCTAGAATTAGAATTTCTTTTAAAAAAGTACGTTTTATATATGATATATAATTTAGAAGAGTTTTCTGCAAATTCTTAGTCATATATGACAACAGTTTTCAGATTAAATTATAGAATGTAAATTTAATATACCCGATTACTTTAAGATACATTATCTAAAGTATTTTATAATTGTAACATATAAAAAAATATAATATATACATTAATTATTAAGTAATGAAAAGTAATAAATAAATATATATAACAATACAAAAATACATATATTATTTACATTTTTAATATAGTAAGTTTTATGCATGCGGAAATTATATATATATCAAAAAACATCTATATTGGCTTACTATTTTACCAAAGTTGTAACTTAAACGATTAAAAATTTATTATCATATACTATCTTATACTTTATTCAAAATAATACAAAATAATTTAACATCATTATATATATCCGTAAGTTATTAGAAAAAATATCAAAATAATAGATATTTATTATACATATTTAGCCATCCACAATCGATGTTTTATGAAAATTGAAGAAATCTTATATATAACTCATATATAATCGCGCCGATTATAAATTGATAGCACATAATCAATTATTATATTAACTATATTAATTTTATATCTATTTGTGAAAAGTTAATTTTTTAATAATATTTAACAATTTTTTATTTTCTACATTTTTTTTGTTGCACACATAGATGTGAATACTTTCTTATATATTTAGAATATTTTACTATATTTTCAGAACAAGATTTTTTAAGAATTTTTTGTTGATTATTTAAAATTGTAATATATAACAAGATTTTATATTTCGAATTTTTAATAGAATTTACAAGTAAAATAAAACGATACTTATAATGCCGATTAATTAAGAAATTTACGAATTAGAAGAATTTTAAGTTATTTAAAAGTTGATAAATATACATTTAAATATTTATACAGGGTGGCCCATTTTAATCCATCCAGTCGAATATCTCGAAAACCAAGCCCGGGAGAGAAAAATGTTTCAGACAAAAGTTGTTTGGTTTCGAGGGGGCCATAAGATGGTACCATTAGTTTGACCTTGAAGAGTCATTTGAAGGTCACGTGAAGGTCACCTCAATTTTTTTCAAATGGCACCCCCAATTTTTTATTACATATTCTTGTAGCTGACCTCGAGAGCTTTCCAAAACACTATAATCAAATGTTTTTTCATTGAGTACTTTTCGAGTTATGAGGCTTGAAATCATTTCTTAATTTTACATAAACCATAAAATATCTAGTAAAATATTCATTTTTCGATTATCTTACCTTAATACTTTTATGTACAAAATAATGAGAGGAATCAATTGGTGTAAAGAAAAAACAGTTGTTTATAAGAAAAAAATATGTAATTTGCAATTAACAATTCCATATTTTTTCTTAAAAACAACTGTATGTTTTCTTTACACCAATTGATTCCTCTCATTATTTTGTATATAAAAGTATTAAGGTAAAGTAATCGAAAAATGAATATTTTATAAGATATTTTACGGTTTATGTAAAATTAAGAAATGATTTCAAGCCTCATAACTCGGAAAGTACTTAATGAAAATTAACTTAATTATAGTGTTTTCGAAAGCTCTCGAGATGAGCTACAAGAATATGCAAACGCATATAGGGTGTCCCATTTAAAAAGTTGGAGGTGACCTTCATGTGACCTTCAAATGACTCTTTAAGGTCAAACCAATGGTACCATCTTATGGCCCCCTCGAAACCAAACAACTTTTGTCTGAAACATTTTTCTCTCCCGGGCTTGGTGTTCGAGATATTCGACTGGATGGATTAAAATGAGCCACCCTGTATATTGACAAATTAACTTGACATTTATATTTTTAAATTAGTTATTTTTTAACAAACTATTTTAACTAGTCCATTTTTAAAATTTTAGTTTTTAACTCATATATTTCTGAATATATTTTTTGGATATATATTTTCCAAAAATTATTTAATAATATATATTTAAATGATTTATTATTGTAATTCATATTTGATAATGATATATAACTTTGAAAAGTTTGATGTACTTTTTAACAATAATATTTTTTGATGTATACATTTTATGATGTATATATTTCAATAATATTTTTTGATGTAATATATTTTGATGTAAATATATATGATTTTTTAGAAATATAAACGTTTTAAATTTTATACAGAGACATTTTTATGTGATTATATATATTTCATTATTTTATTGTAAATAAAAATATTTACCATACACATCTTAGAAAAATTTGCAATGCAAAATAACGTTAAAAACGATTTTTAACATTTTTTGTAACAAAATTTGTATAATATTTATATTATACATAAGAAATATATTATAATTGTCTTGAAAAAAGAGATACATTTTTAGCATTTTAATTATTAATGATAAATAATGATTATATTAATATGATGTTAAAAAATATTATATCAACTTATAATGTAAATTTTTTTTATATTAATAACAATGAATAGATACAACTCTAATAAGATAAACGGATAAAACAAACATGGTAATGCTAATAAGAGCCAAGCACAAAAATTTATCTTCAGAAAAGTTTAATTGCAAATAGTATATTTCAATTTTTGTCGAATAATCTTCAGTAATTGTCACATTTAAAAAACAATCATAATAAAGAACAGAAAGAATTAGAAAATTACGTAACATAAGATACATACGCAAATTTAAAAAATCAGGTGTTCCGATCTCTTAACAATTTTTATAAAAATCAAAAGTGTCAGTCCGAACCATTAAAGAATGAGATTCACCATAGTAATAATTTTTTGTCAAATGATAAAACATATATTGTGAAAAGATTTTCGTGTAATGCACTGGGAAGTCGATGCAATAATTTAAAAGAACATACATATGATTTAAAAGAACAAAACATACGATTAAAAGGAGACAAAAAAATCGCAGGAGACAATCGGATAGATCGTACACATAATCCAAATGTTTAATATAATTATAAAAATATATGTCATAAGTAAGCAGAATTGTCGACAAATATAAATAGAGAAATGATAAAAACAAGCGCAGTATTTTTATTTTTGAATAAGCTCTTCATAATCATTAAATATACGTAATGTATTTTCATGACATATTTTCTATTCTTTTGGATATTTTTTTGTCATTTAATAAAAAGCATTTCATACAATCTTAACAATCTTAACAATCTCAATTTCTTTTACTTATAACATCATATTTTGTTTTATAACATTCAAGATTTCCACTTTATCCGAATCAAATCATGATTCATCAGTTTGTGGTGCATAATAACCGAATATTAAAGCAATTTTTACATTCTTGTATGAAACCTTATATAGTATATTACATTATTGCAAAAATATTTTGATATTTAGAATATTTTTATGTGAATGAAGCAACACACAATTTATTTATATCAGTATTTTAGTAAAAACACTGTTATATTAATATTACATGAAATCAATAAAACGTTACAAGTAATATACATAAATAGATAAATATTTAATGCTTGTTCTTACTATGTACTTTTTAATAAACAATGACCGCGGCTAAAACTTTTTGGAAATTACTCAGGGTCATGACCTTGACAATATATATCAAGGTCATTGAGGTTACCGTTAATCTAGACATTTACTCTTTGATTTTAATTGAAAAAAATTTATTGATGTTATGCTCAATCTTAAATCAAATCTATAAATTCAAATGTAATTTTTTTTATTCATTAAATAAGAAAGAATTCTCATCTAATTGTAAAAGCTCTTTTGAACCTCAGACGAAATAAATTCACAAACTAATCATTTTTAACTAACAATAAGAGCAGAAGAAAAGCAGAACCTTTAAAAATAGAAAGATCAAAGTTGAATCCAAAGAAACAAGAATATTCAACAGATTCAAAAGAGAATTCCATGTTTGTATAAATGCCTTTTTGAGAATTGTTAACTATTAAAATAAAGATTCCTCTGTACGGCAATATCAATATCAATTATCTCGTTAGTATAGAACAGTCTAACAGATGCTGATGGAAGATGAAAAAAGATTGAAAAGAAACATATTTTGATAATTAAACTTTTCTGAAGACAATTTGTTGCATACTGATTCTTATTAGTCTGTTTTTAGTCTGTTATTAGTTCGTTTTCATTCTTTATTAATTATATTTTGAGAATATTTAGAATCATTAATGATACTTTTGAGTTACATTTGCTAAATTAAATTATAGCTGTTTTTAACATTAGGAAATTTATTTATTAATTTAATCAATCATGTTTTACAATTGATTTATCTAATTAATTATTTTATTGTTAATAATGAGAAATATTGTTATTTTGAATCTTGTCACGAATTATAGATAAAATGGAGTTATATGTTATACATTAAAATGAAGCTATATGAGAAAAGCATTAGAAACTCATGCATTTTACAAATATTGAAATATAACAAATAAACATTTATATAAAGTTTGAAAACTTTGTTTTCTTTTCATGCATCATAAAAAAAATTATTATTCCTTCCAGCCGCATGTTATTTCAAATATTTATTAATAACAAATATAAAAATTGATGAAAAGTAACAGTGAAACAAGTAAGTAAAAGAGAAACAAAGCAAAACGATCATATGAAAAGTTTATCAATTTAAAATACATTGATTTTTAGAAAAGATATTGTATTTAGGAGAAGTGTATATTACATATTATTGCAATTATTCATAATCAATAAATGATGAATATTATATCTTGCAAAATGTACCAAAAAAAGCATACACTTATTGATTAATGACATTCCAAATGCGTATAAATTTTTGGAAATTTTAAAATTCAAAAAATGCTAGTAACTCCTTATTACAATTGATAAATATTTCTGCTACGTAAAGTAAGAAAATATACATAAATAAAATAATTAACAATCTAAAAGTGCAAGACAAATATTCTGAATTATGCAAAGGCATTTTCGAAATACGGATGTAATATGCATTCATATATATAGAAGTAATGCAAGTCAAATATGATGATCTACACCACCTTTGTCGTTCTTCTTCTAACAAAGCGATTAAGGAATCCCTCTTTGCTACTATTTCCAACATCTCCGTCAAGATTTCTCCTTCTTTTTTAACATCATCACTAGTCTTCTTATCATCTATAAAATAATGTGACGTGATATTTATCATACAATTATTTTATCTCTATTTTATAATATTATGCAATATTTTTTCATTTATAATAATGAAAATTATTATATATACTCCGCACTCATATATATCCTTATAATGATTTTATTAATCTTTATATTTAGTAGCAAAGTTTTAAGGAAAAAAATATCATATTGAATTTCTCTTTACAGGAAATATTTCTATAGAAAATTACTATATATTAGCCGCATCAATTTAAAATTTTCAATGTGTGAAATATCTTATATAAATTATATATAAATCAATAAATCTTAAATTAAAATTATTATTAATTAATGTTAATTTAATATTTCAATTATTATTTTCTAATATAGATTCAGAAATTTATATTAATACATAAAAAGCTGAATTATGTTTTATAAAGATGTAAGCAATATTTTACAAAAAAAAAAAGGAAAAATAAATTATAGAAATGAACAAGAAAATTATTAATAATGGCTATAATATATACATTGTAAGTTATTTTAATATTTCCTTGCTGTAAATGCTGTATGAACTCATTGTTAGTTGTATACTGTATTTTTGAATAAAAAAAGTATCATTTATATCTACATCATTAGCAGGATATTTTATATTCATCCCTTGTACAAGACCTTTCATATATTTTGTAATTAATTGTAATTATCTTATACAGATTAATGAATTAGAAAGAAAAATATTTACCATCATTAGCCAAACGTTCACGCAATTCTTGTTGCAATCGTTCATGACGATCTTCTAATTGAACTTCTTGTGCGCGTACTAGAAGCTCTTTTTCATATCTACGCAGTTCTGTGCGTTCCTTCATAAGATCAAACCATTCTCTAAGTAAATCAGCTTCTTCATGATTGGAACAATCTAAATAAAATTACATATAACTTTTCAAACTGTATTCTTTTCCCTTTTATATAAAATGCATGATATATTTATTTTTCTCTATCATATTTATTTTAAAATAAATGTAATATTCCAATAAAAAATTTTATTACATATTATATTATATTAACAAATAAAAAATGTGAAACAAAAGATTATCAATATATATTGAACAAAATAAAAATTAGAATTTATGATTCATAAATTACATTACATTTATAGATGAGAGCAAAAAGTTTAAATATTTTTTTTTTCTCTCATTCACATACTTATCTACATACTCATCTACATATGTATATATAATATTAAATATATTTGTTATAGTCAAAGTCTGCGTAGCACGGGCGCTCTTAGGATTAAGAGGTCAATGTGCAGAACAAGCATTTTAGTCAAAAATCGAAGTAGTTTTGTATTTCAACTTTCGACTGATGTATTAGTCAATCCTAGAAATGACTAACTAGCTGGTTAAAGTTAGAAATTAAAAGAATCACTTCGAATTTTATTAGTCCATCCTAAATATAACTATAATGAGGCCATCTAAGTCTGATATGTGCCTTGCATGTGCATGTTCTAATATATATATGACGTAAAAAATTACATATTTATAATTACATGGTAATTGTGCATAAAGTGGGCAACCTCACGGATGATCATGATCTTACATGTTGTTAAGATCATCATCCTGAGTCATTATGATCCAAAACTATGCAGCAGTGGTTCATTGAGAAGCTATGAAGCATTGAAGTTTGATTAGAATATGAAGCATTAAAGATAAAAAATAAATATTTAAATAAATATGTATTTCTGATTTTACATTGAAATTATGTTTGAGTTAAGTTAGTTTTTAGGAAGGAGGTGTAGGGAAAGAGGCCTTCAACCCTCTTGATGATGAATGATCTTGAAAATATGTCACTTGAAAATATCGGTCAAAAAAATGACATACTATTCATTATACTTTCTTTGTTAATAAAGTTTTTAATAAATAACGCCAAACAAAAATTTTCACAACATTAGTTACGATAATGACCTTGATAACATGTTTCGAAATTATTGAAATCGAGAGATGATCCCTATCTCTAAATAATTACCATTTTTCTACTTACATTTTTCAAGCTTCAATGTTTCATAAATTCTCAAGGAAGCACGACTGCTGCGCGAATTTTGGATTAGGACGATTCAGAACGATGACCTTAACAACATATATTAAGATCAAAATAATCTGTGAGGTTGCCCACTTTATACATAATTACCCTTAAGGACAATGAACTACAAGAATAAAGTAATTAAAAAAAAGCTTTATGTTAACAATAAAAACATTAAGTCAAAAATCTTGCTTTTATTTTTTAATAGACAAAGCCCGAATTCATTCACACCTAAGATTGACTAGTTAAAATTCGAGGGGATTCTTTTAATTTCTAAGTTTGATCAGCCTTTATTAGTCACCCTAAAATTGACTAAAAACACTTGGTTATTCCACATGTTGACTACTCAATCTTAGGAACGCCATGCTATGGGCTTTAACTATAACAAAATTTAAAATATTTTTTTTTTAATTTTGAAAAGATCAGGATCTTCGTATGCGTATGTACATAAAAATATATTACCTCCTTCACCACGTAGTGCTTTCTCGACACTTACACCTCGGCTTTCCAATTCTTTCTGTTTCACTTCAGTTTCCTCTAATTTTCTTTGTATTTCTTGAGCCATACGTAATCTTTAAAATATATCTATATTAACAATGTTTTCAAGTTAAAGCTGCTTTCCTAAACATTTGTATATTAAACGCCAAGAATGATGAAATAAAATTTAACTCGTTTAATTTATTAGAGAGAATATCTTCTACAGATTTTAAAAAATTATAAAATTATAAAATAGATATACAAAGATTTTGGTATTTTGATATTTTAAGATTTAAAAAAAAATCGGCTATATATTCGTCATGAAGAATAGTTTCGAAACATTTCATAAGTAAAATGACTATCATATTATTGTATTATATTTAATTATTGTAAAAGTTTTTCTAATATTTTTCTAAAAAATTTAGTGTATTTAATTGAGCATGAGTTATTCTTTTAATTGTTTTGGATTTTACATGAGTATAATTTTACCTCTTTAATTGGGCTTGTCTAGCTACTTTTTTAGCAGACTTTGATTTACGTGGAACGCTATTGCACGATTCTTCAGTTACAGTAACTTTTTGTGTACACGATGTCGACAAAGCAGCCGTTTTTGTATCGTCATCCGACAAACTGTTGTCTGCAATTTCTAAAATTTTTGTTTTGCTATATTATATAATATTTTGTTTCTAATGATTCAATGGAATTCATGCATTTTTATTATCATTATAAATATAATAAATATATCTAGACATATCACACAAATACACTTTGCTAAGTTGAACAATTATATAATATGTTATATTTGTAAAATTAGCGAATAAAAATAATTCGTACCTGATACTTGACTGGTAGATACGGAGTAATTAAGTGGTGGTGGTGGCACGGGTGGTGAATTTTCAGTGAGAAAATTTCGTACAAGTATGTCTTCACACATGCTTTTAGGTCTTGTATCAGATTTTGATGAGACCATTTTGTCGAACTGTAAAGAATTTTAAAATATCAATTAGAAAAAATAAAGTTAAAAAATTAAATGATTATTTTGAACGTTACAATCATAAGATTTTAAAATAAGTAATAAATAATAATAAATAAGATTTTTTAATAAAATAAAATAATAATAGAGCTATCACCAATAAAAATCTAGGAAAAATAAATGTTATATTAAAAAATATCAAATATAAAATATTGTAAAATATTAAAACATTTTATAAAATATTTTATAAAATATATATATCATAAAAATTGACAATTATAATATTTATAGATTTGCTTTGTTGAACAAAATAATAGACAAACTCAAGGAACAAATAGCTTACGTACAATATATTTATATTGAATCAAAAATTAACAATTCGTGAGAATCTTAATAAAATAGTTCACAAAAATAATATTTAAGCCTAAAAACAAGCATGTTGCGAATCGCATAAAAGTAATAAAGTACAAAATACAATAATAATACAAACGTTTCTTGAATGTGACTCTTTTTAATGATATAAAAACGTAAGAAGTTAAATATAAACGGACAAAATGTCAAAAATTGTCAAAGAGAATTAATATTGATTATTAGTGTTTATAAATAATTTTAAGGTGTTTATAAATAATTTACATCAGCAATAATACTCACTTTTCCTTTTGATTTCGAAGTCAGTCGAAACATTGACAGCTTGTCTTTCTGGGTAGGTGATGGAGTGGTTTCTTTTTTGAAGAAAAAATCTGATACTGCTTGTATAATGCTTTTTCTTCTCTCTGAATCTTTCGGTTTCTTTTTATCTCTCTTAATTATTGCACTATTGTTATCTGAACACGATAAACCTGCGGTATTCAACAATTCGTCCATTGATTTCGCGCTAGCCGCGGGCAATTTCTGAAAATTTATCTTCTTCGCGATATTCTTCATATTGTCAGTACTCTTACTGGTTTGCAATTTCAACTTGGAATTATCTGTTGCGCTGAAATAGGAGGACTTAGCTCTTTCAATTTCTGACGTATCATCACTTCTCGCATCATCCATCGAAAGTTGCCTGCGAGTCACCTTCATTCTTAATTCCTTGATTCTATCTTCGGGACTTAAACCTAGATCCTCGTCACTCTTCATTCTGGCTCGTTCTCTGGCATCCTGCCTGGCCTTTTCGGCTGTTTTTCTTGCCTCTTCGCTCTTATATCTTGGTGGTGCGATTGGCGTCTTGAAGATATCTTCTAGACTAGTCGGTCTTTTGTCTGTCATTCGCAATTCGTTTAACTGATCGGTCTTCTTTGGACTTTGTTCTTTGGTTTCTACTTGATCACATTGCTCATGAGAGCGTGAAGACGCTGAAGAATTCAGCAATTTATTTGTCTCGTCGGAAGTGCCAGCTGGACTGTTTGTTGATATTATAGAAGCAGGCACAAACTTGTTACCAATGGAAGAAACATTAGATGACTCCTGTTTCATCGGCGACAGCATTGTGGTAAAGGATGAAGCTCTAGCAGCTCTTCGAGCCTTTTTTTCGGCTGACTTTTGCTTGTGAGCCTCAACCTTATCCATCAAGAGATCCTGAATGACATTCTTCTGCTTCGATCGCTCTCTGGTGATTTCTTCAAGCTTTCTCGAGGTCGCCGGTGAATTAATACTACTATTGTTTGCAGCTGTTGTTTCCTGACACTTAATCTCTTCGGTAATTATTTCCGCAGTTTGTGCCATGCTCTTCGAGTTTTTCCGCTTCGATTTTCTTACATCAATAGAATCTTTCGCATTGCTAAATTCCGCAATTCTAAACTGCAGCCTTTTTACGTATTCTAAATAATCTGGATTATTGGAATCCGCTTTAGCTGGCTCATCGCGCTTTTCCGTCACTTCTAGAGGAACTATAGATACCTGAGGATTAACCGGACTGGCGAGTATAGTAACGACTTCGCTAGTTGTTGTGTCTTCTGCCTGCTCCATTATCAATAAACTATCTTCCTCCATCGATTGAAATAATTCCTTGTTAATAGCTTCTACCAATGGCTCTTGCGTTGTGTTCTTCTCAAACTTCTCTTCACTTTGTTCTTCGCCTTGTTGTTCGGTTGTTTGAATTTCTGATCTTATTGATGATTTATTCATGACAGGCTCGTTTAGCTTGTTAATCACATCCTCCATAGTAATAGGATCAATCTCAATCACATTAGCATCCTTGAAGCCTTCTTCTTCTTCGCTGTAGGAATCGTTTTCCAAGTCCAACTTTGCTATTGGCGCATCAGCGATTGATAAATTGCACGATGGGATATCAGGAAGAATCGTCTTAACGTTTACGAACTCGATGTAGCCTCGGTTTCTCAACATTGCGATATTGGAAGCGTCTTGGAGACTGTCATCTAGCAGTGACTCATTGTCCGTATCCATGTAATTAATATCCTCGCCATTGATCAATAATTTCGATGTACTATTGTTTGGGTATTTTTGATCGATTAACCGGTCAATCTTAGAATAGTCAAGTTCTGTGTCCTCCTCTTTTGCGATTTTGACAGGTGTGGAAGTCAACTTTGCGTTATTTCTTCGTATAGTAATAAAATTAGGATCAATGTCGAGTTCTACGTCGCGGAGATCGTCAGAGACTAAAGCTTCCCCATCGCGAGCCCATTCCGAGAATTCTGTCTCAGTAAATGCCGCAGTGGTAATATCATTCTCTTCGGAATCATCTTGTTTGTTGGATATCGCCGAAACTTCGGAAGAACTGCTGCAATCTTTTTTATTGTCCCGCAGGTCTAATTGTTCCATATTATTATTTAGTGTTTCAATAGTGCGTGCATTGTCTATTGATGAGTCGATATTCGATGAATCAATTAATCGGCGATCCTGCAGGAAGGAGACCTCGATAGAATCTGGCTCGAAAGTCTGACCATCGTCGGGATCATAATCGATCGGTTTGTATCGATCAACTCTTTCGTCCAGTAGAAGATCACCATCAGTACTGTGAATCTGTAATCTAGGCGGCGAAAGATTTATAGCGACAAATTCGTCATTCTCAATCGCTTCGTTGGAATCAGAAGAAGATAAAGAATCACTATCTATCTCAGAGTCGCCCGAACTGGCATCTTTATCCTCGTTCTTCTTGTTCCAATCTACTTGCGGAACAACAATGGACGTCTCATGAAGAGGACTACGCGGTCTGAAACCATTACTTTCTTCTGTGTTGCTTAAAAGTAATTTCTCTGTATTCTGCGAGTTTTTCATATCTTCTACGGAATCCTTGGTCAAATTATTAGTTTGATGTAGAAACCCTGGTTTGTCGATTAATTCTTTGTCTTTTATCGAAGACTCACCACAGATATTAGGTGCTGTCTTTGATTTCAAAATACTGGATTCCTTTACTAAATCAGGTAATTGCTGCGCTTTGGACGGATTTTCTGTCGGAGTTGTCGGCTTGTATGCAATATCGTTTGATAAATTTCGGCAGCGATCAGTTGAGAATTGTCGTGAAAATAAAATTGTAGGTGATAATGGAGAAAGCGGCGCATTGTTGGCTCGCAGCTTACTAGTACCTTGAAAAAATTATATATAATTTAATATAATTATATAATATTATGCATATAATACTTTTTGAGAAAAAGAAAAATTCCGATTTTCTAGATACTTTTTAATCAATAAAACAAATCATATAGTATTATTTCAATGTATCAGAAAATATGTTTTGTAAAATATCCGAAAATTAAGATATTATAAAGAGAAAATATGTTACTAAGATAAAACATTGAAACTGTATACATATATATATATATATATATATATATATATATATATATATATATATATATGATTAATATTAATATCGCTGTCATGTTGCCAACAATTATAATCAACAATTATTGATAAGCAACCTCATACACAATTGGCTATCTATACACAAAAATATGTGATATAAAACCATAACTACATAATATAAAACTAAAAAGATACCTTGGAGAAATGCTTGCATGGTAGGACTGGGTTCCGGCGCTGGATTTAACAGCTTTTGATGCTGAGAGATCGCATCAGTGAAGTTTCTCAGTTTCGTATCCACATTCGACGTCGAGCCTGATTTTACAACGGAACCACTCAAAACCGATCCACCCAGTAAATAACGTTTTTTCAACTCTAAAGAGAGTCTCGAGGCGATTCCTCCGGTGGAATGAGTGCGATTCAAAAGATAATCCCCCTTTCGTGGGTTCAGCAATGGTGTTCGGATATTCGTATCGACAGCAGTCGACACGTTGCAGTTCACCTCCTTACTCGGCTCGTATTTAACTTGATTGTCCTTCATGAGCTGCTCGTTGCTAATATCTTGTTGCTTCTTGTCCTGCTTTAGGTTGCTATTGATCGAAGAGATCATCTTGCTCTTGATCTGCACTTTCTTCGGCTCGACGTAAGTACCTCTTGTTTTCCGCACGTACGAATCATTGATAGTGATTTCAGGAATCTCGTGCTGTGTCGGAGTTGCTTCATCGTGATCGAATTCTGAATCAGTCGAGATCTCTGTTGCAGAATTTTCTGCACTTTCTTCAGTCGATGCGTCCTCCGATGAAGCAACCTGCGAAATAAAATGATTGTGTTGAATGAATATTATAGTAGGATATATAGCTAGATGTTAGTTAAGTTTTAGTAAATTAGTATAAAGAACGAATGTGAAAAAGAGCCACAAATATGCTAATATTCTGCTTGTAGTATGCATTGGATGCAATTTTATTATTGTGTGTAAATTAATACATGTTTTAAAATGCATTAATGAAAATGTTATTTCTGTAAGTGTTGCCTAAATTAGTGCTATATTATGGCTAAAATATTATGGCCTAGTTATAAAATATCGCAAAATTTTTGTTTACAAAAGTACATTAGTTTAAACTTATTCTTTTAAGTCAATCGTATATGTTATGTGATAAATGATAAGGATTTAGATATAAAAAACATAAAACAAATATAAAAAAGTAAACTAATTAAAGGAAAAAAATAAAGCCAAAGTTTATCACATTATATTATTATATTATGTATTTATAAATGTTCAAAAACTGATTCAAATAATATCAAAAGATAATTATTTTCTTTCAATCTTATATGTTGCAACAGACACGCACGCATTCACGCAAAATATAAGAGCATTTCTGGAATTACATAGCAATACTAATTAGTAATTACAGAGTATCTCAGAAGTTGTTGAAAATAATTAGTAGTTATTTTTAAACGCATATGAAGAGCAGGGAAAGTAAAATATCTTTTAATAGAGGCTTAGCAATTTTATTTGCATATAAAGATATTTTACTTTTTCTGCTCTTTATATGCTTTTAAAAATAATAACTAATTACTTTCAGTAATTTTCTATAGGACATCCTGTATGTAAGTTAATATTTAAATTAATCTTACATTTCATTGGCTAATTTTCGTTCGTGTTGATTTACTCGAATTATGTTAAATGTTTAAGTATTGCAAAAACATCAGTATATCAATCATATTATGATTGTTATAATTTAAAATCTTTAAAGGAAATATTCAAAAATTTGTTAAAAAGATTTGTTATTCATTCTTAATGTTGAACAAATGCATTATATAATATATTTATTTTGTATACATGTAACTATATTCTGGTATATGTATCAAATTTATATAACAAGATTTAAGTTTTGTAATTAAAATGAGAATGTGGTGAGACATTTAATAAAGTATCGGCTGGTGGTAATCTTTAAACAAATTAGTCAAAATTGGTGAGTAAACTATTTTTAACACGAGCACTAAATCAAACACAAACGATTAATGTTTTGAGTCTGTTAATGATAAATTAGTTCAATAACACTCCATTCATACACAATAAAATGATTACCTTTTCTTTAGTGCTTCTTATAGTTGATTAAAAATTACCCCTTTTGAAAATCAATAAGTCAATCACCAGCCAAGATTTATACACATGTTTCTTTTTTGTCTACTTTATTAACACATCTCACAGTTTTCTCAAGTTTAAAATCACAATTTAAAAGCAAAATTACAATATATATATTAGTGATATATATAAATATCCACGCATAAAATTATGAATCGTGGAATACAATTATAGATTTTCAATCTTCTAAGTGTGAAAAAAATAAAACCTATAGATTCGTAAATCTGCAGAAATTTAAAATTGCAAATCGGACAAGAATCAGATAACTTCATTGATAATTTCATTCATACATACAAAATACAGAATAATCGCGATACTCAATAATCAATTATATAATATACATATAGTATTATTGCACTGAGCTAGTATACAATATAAATATATATAAATTCTCTCTCTCAATTTGAAGTTGATTTGTTGTTGAGTTATCGAAAGTTTGTTTATATGCCATATTTTCATTGTTAATATTAGACTTTTTGATAAATATACATAAAAAATTACACCCTAATTAATCACTTTAAAAAGTTGGTCATTCATGTTAAACTGTATAATTATATTTATTTTTAATTTTTTATATTTATATTCGTTGATAAAATAATATAACAATCATACTCAAGAGATAACATACACAAATATAAAAATGTCAATAAAGAAGAATACCACGAGTAATAATAAGAAAACTAGATAGAATCAAGAATAAAAATGAAATATTTTTTAAAGTAATATATCACGGAAAGCAAAAATGCCTGCTACATGTAAATTCAAAGAATACGTGTAGAAGAGTTTAGAATTTTACTCTGTATATGTAAAAAAAAAAAATATATATATATGTATATACATACATATATACATATGTACGTATTTCCATATGTATTCAGGGTGTTCGGAAATTCAACCGACAAATTTTCAGAGATTGTCGGGGGCACCATAAGAATCATTTTTTGCAAATGAACCTGGGGTCGGAAACGTATCATTACATCGCTACGGCATACGGAGTGTTCGAAAGAGTCGGGACCTCGAAATATCACAAAAAATTGGTTTTACAAAAAATTGGTTCAAACAAAAGTTGTAGGGTGTAAAAAGGTCTATTTACTGGCGCCATGTGTTTGACTTTGGATGGCGTCGCC
Organism: Camponotus vicinus; assembly: GCF_025532165.1. Classification (NCBI taxonomy): domain Eukaryota; kingdom Metazoa; phylum Arthropoda; class Insecta; order Hymenoptera; family Formicidae; genus Camponotus; species Camponotus vicinus. The sequence continues at coordinate 28,984,457 of NW_028141945.1, forward strand.
AAGGTCACGACAAGGCCACCTTGAATTTTTGAAATGGAACCCTCCACTTTTTATTGCATATTCTTGTAGCCCTTCAAAAATTCAAGGCCTTGTCGTGACCTTGGCGACGTCATCCAAGGTCAAACACATGGCGCCAGTAAATAGACCTTTTTACACCCTACAACTTTTGTTTGAAACAATTTTTTGTAAAACTTATTTTTTGTGATATTTCGAGGTCCCGACTCTTTCGAACACTCCGTATGCCGTAGCGATGTAATGACACGTTTCCGACCCCAGGTTCATTTGCAAAAAATGATTCTTATGGTGCCCCCGACAATCTCTGAAAATTTGTCGGTTGAATTTCCGAACACCCTGTATATACATATACAAAATACATACTCTCAGGAAGATATAATCTTTTATGTATATTTATCAATTTTTTAATTATTAATATTAAATTGTAATAATATTTAATTGTTAATATTTTGCCACAAAATTAAGTTTCTCATGTTACTTGAATCATACAAGAATAAAATTTTGCTAATTGTATTTTCTAAAATTTAATTAAAATAAAAAACTATTTTCGTAATAATTCAACAATTATTTATATATATTTCTTAAAAACATATTTCTTTCTAAACTTTGAAGACAATATCCAAAAAGCTCAATCTTCTAAACTTTTATATCTTTTTTAAGCTTTTTATATCAAAAAATGATAGAAAATTATATATCCTAACTTCAATAATTAATACAAATATAATTTAAGTTAAGCTTTTGTAAGTAAAACATTATTATAAAATATAAAATTTTGAAACATGATTTTATATCAATATATCACGAAATTACGCATTTGTCTTTTTTCGAATTGCTACTATGAGAAACAGATTTTGTAAATTCCTCTGATTTATTTGACAAACGATTTGTAGAATGAGTTTTTTGAATCGATGGTATATTTTTGCTTTGATTTTGTAACTTTATATCTGCAATATTTCGATTTTCTGTTGTCGTTACATTCACGCTATCCTTTTTAATTTCGTTGTGTAAATTCGAGAAATCCGTTATATCCTCATTTTGTAATTTTTTGACATTTAATCTTAGGGGTTTTTGAACGCTCTTGATATCATGGTTTTGAATAGTTGAAATATCCTGATTTATTTTGGAGATATTACTAATACTTTGGCATGGTAATGTAACATCTTTTATACCTTTAGTTTTAATTTCTGAGAATTCCTCAGTAATCTGATTTTGAAAGTTAGAAACATTATTATCATTTTGATTAAATTTGCTATTCTCACATAATTTTGAAATATTGTTGACAGTTTGATCTTGTAGCTTCAATATATCTTCGACATCCTGATTTTGACTTAAAGATTTTAAGTTTTTCTTTGCAGACTTTTTTCTTGCCGGGATTTCAGGCGTAATTTGACTTTGTTTCGATATATTCTCGACATCTTGACTTTGATATAAAGGTTTCAAACTTCTTTTTACAGATTTTTTTCTTACTGGGATTTCAGGCGGAGAAAGTTCAGTATGAGCAATTGTAAATAAATTAGGAGTTGTAGTTGCATCATTTTGAGAAAGATCGCCAATGGACAAATTCTTTTGTTCCAATCTGTTAGGAACTTCTCCAATGCAGTTTTGTATTGAATTATCATTCGCAATCTTTGTATCTATAGCGTGGGCAGCTGCATCCATTACTTTGTCCACAATTGTAACTTTTGCCGCGAATACATCTTCATATATTGTATCTTTTAATACAGGCAATGATTTAGAATTAGTTTTAATGTTTTTATTAAAAAACTGCGGTGTACTGTCATTTAAATTCGTATCACTTTTATGTATCATATTATGTTTGATAGCTTTATCCGTATTATTATTTAACAAAGGAACAATTGACAGTGTATTAATATGTGTATTATTTTCAAATAATTTTTTATTTAAGTCTTTATCTTTATCCAAAATATTTATTTTATTTGCTATTTTTTTATTATTATCATCCAGAACAATTTTGTCTAAATATATTGAATTTTCTTTTCTTTCTTCGTTTGCTTCACTATTTAAAGTATTGCTCTCTAGATCAATATTAATTACGTTATCTTTATTAATTGTATCATTATCTATTAGGCTGCTTAAATTTACATTAACTTCTTTTTCTCCTTGTATGTTATTTACATCATTCTTCAAAATATTGTTTATTGAATTAGTTTTTTCTATTTTCTCTATATCATTCATAAAATCAGATTGATTATTTTCTACATCTGTAAGCAAAATATCATTAATTGTATCATTATCTATTAGGCTGCTACTTAAATTTAGATTAACTTCTTTTTCTTTATGTATGCTATTTATGTCATTCTTCAAAATATTGTTTATTGAATTATTTTTTTCTGTTTTCTCTATATTCGTAATAGATTGATTATTCTCAGATTGATTATTCTCTACATCTATAAGCAAAACAGTTTCTAGATCTATATCTAAATATGAAACTTCTGTATTGTAATCCTCTAATTTAGGAACATTATGATCTGATGTCAGAGGATCGACATAATCAATTTCAATATCATTTAAATGAGGTTGCAATTCGACAAGATCATCATATATCAAATCTAAATTGTCAAATGCTGTTTCTTTTTTGTCATTACATATTTCAAATGCTGGCAAATGAGATTGAGAATCCATTCCGTTATCTTCCATATCCGTAATCTCATTCTGCGCTTCGATTTGATTAAATTGTTGATCAATTGTTTTATCGTTTACATCCTCGATATCAATTTTCAATTTTTGATGTTCATTTTGCTCAATAGCGACTCCAGTTGTGTTGGAAACTTTATATTTGTCACAACTACTCGAGGAATTTGTCTTATCGAAATACTTTAACATTTCCTCTGTATTTATCCTGCCGGATAATCTAGGCTTAATATCTAACTTCACCATTTCTATTTCAGATGTGTCTTCAGTTGCTTCGTTTCGTGCCGATTGACATTTCGAAATCACCTTCTTATTCTCAATGAAATATTTATTCATTTTCAATCGGGCACTTTCGATCGATAGTGGTCGAAGTTCATTTCCTACGGCTTTGTTCCTTGCCTTTCGTTGTTGCAAATCGCGTTTCAGCTTATCAAATGCATTGTCGCGATCCGGAATATTATGCGATTCTAGGGGAACTAATAATTTCGAAGTTTCTAAAGGTAGTTCTTCAAGCTGTATTTCCTGCGTTGGAGATGGCGATGTCACTGTTACTGTTGGGTATACCGACTTTTGTACAATATTCGCAGCAATCTTTGGTATTATTTCATTTACGTTAATTTCTTTGTCAGCAATATCGCTCATATGAATATTTTTATCATCAACGATAATATTCTTATTTTTGTCCGTAGAATTGTTATCTTCACTTTGGTTAATTACACAAATATCTTCGTGTTTATGTATGCCAGTTTCTTCAAGTAAATCAGATTTCGAGTATTTTACCAGATTATCTAAACAATTGCTGCTGGCTGAATTGTTATTGGATATCTCAATCGATTGACATATCTCTGATGATAAAGAAGATGGACAGTTTTTATTTGTATTCAAAGACGAAGCGATCACACCCGGCAAATCACCAACATTCAGAATAGTTTCGTTATCAGAAACCTTGGGATCCTTGCTTACTTCAGTGCAAGGTGTAGCATCCGCAAGTGTAATTCTCGCAACTTGTTCCAAACCAGCTTCTTCATTTTGTGCAACAAAATCTTTTTCCAAATTATTTATAGAAAAATCTAACGAATTCTTAATTAAATCATTTAAGTTAGAATCATTAACATTTATGATTAAATCAATAGGATTTGAATTAAAATTTCTCATATCAACATTGACATCATTTTGCAAACTATTGCTATCTATTTTGTTATCTGAACTGTTTAAATCAAGCTGAACGTTTTCGTCCACAAAACTTTCGTACTCAGAGCTGCAGTTTTCTTTGTCTAAATAATTGTTATCAGGAATATTTGTAAAGCAAATTAAAGATCCGTTTGAATTCGAGATACTATCGTCAGCATCGGCCAGTATTGAAGAAAGCGAATTAGTCACGCAAATTACACTTTCGGAAGTTTGTGGAGCAACATTGAGAGATGTACCATTTTTATCGGCGGAAGTCATAGCGTCCTGATTATGAATACTTAAAGCTAATTCACTAGAAGTTAATGCAACCTCGTTGGAAGATTTTAGCGATTCTTCGAGATTGTTTCTGTCAGATAATGATTCATTAGCATTCGCATTCATGTTGGATTCTGAGGGTACTATTACTTTAGATTCGAAAGAAATGAGTGATTCTTGAGCTACAGTAGAGTCTATAGAGTCTTGAAAATGTTTCACCTCTGTTTCCGAGCCAGTATCAGTATCGGAGCTGCGTGGTGGTACCTTCAGCCATACTTCTTGCTTTCGGAGTTCTCGAGCGCGTATGTCCTCCTCGTCTTCGGTCGCAGTTCCACTTTCATCATCTAATAAAAAAATCAAAAGTTATATAATAATATAAGTTATAATATATAAGAAAATAAAATTTGGAATTAGATTTTCGCTTAGTAATATGATGATGTATGAACATAAAATTTATAAAACTACAATACAATGAGATATATTAACCCAATAAATATTATTATATTATAATGTTATATAAAAGCAGTAAAATGGAATGTATATATTATTATTGAATATATTATTGATAACTGGTTAACTGTACTTTTCCATTCATAAATATTTAATATAACATATACTGTTGTTATATCATAGACTCCATATAGAATTGGTTCGTACAGAATATTGGTCATATATAGAGATAGTAATTAAATAAATAAAATAAATTATGTTATTTAACTTTATATTATGTTGTTTAATTTATAAAATTTGAAATTTAATTTATATAGAAATTTCAATTTTTTGTTTCAAATAGGCAGTAAAGACTATTTATACATACATTTATTCGTCCAATTTCAACTAATCTGTTTAATATTCTGAATCCCTTGTTGGAATTGTATTAAAAATTAAACTGACAAAAAAGATATATACTTTATGTATTTTATGTTAGTAGCCATCCTGCGAACTTTATATTCATTTCATGATGAAAAATTGAGTATGAATTAATTAAATATGGTTTAGCATAGCAGCAAGTGAAAGGAACACCATATAACAATATTGCAATAATATATTATTGTTGTGATGTTGCAAAATAATATGTATGATATATTAGTTTTATATAAAAGTAATTTGCATTATATTATTTGTTATTTCCACGTTATATTACTACAACAAAATGTATTTATTGAGAAGAAACGATGAGAAAACTAAAAACTCTAAGATTATCTATTGATTCTAAATCGATTGAATGATACCTTCGCTAGTGTATTCATCACTAGAATCTTCATATTCGTTGCTGCCAGTATCCGATTGGCCGATTGTAGTATATGGATGAGAATAGCGTAATGTCCAATTCTTAGCTAACTCGAGAGTTCCTTCAGTTGTTAGTGGCTGATCTATAGCTTCCTCAAATATTTCATCATCTTCATCAGAATCACTGTGTATCAAAATTAAACATTAATATTAAAATATTATACAACTATGTAATATAAAGAATATTGCATATATATATATATATATATATATATATATATATATATATATATATATATATATAAAACTTGCCTCATATCAGAAATATCATCACTAGATCCCATTTCTGCAGTAGAAACACCAAAATTTCTGTCTGTCCATTCATCCTCATCCATTTGACTATGAGCTTCCTCAGGATCTGACATTTCTGCTAGATTTTCAAATTCAATTCTCTCTGGAGTTTGACCACGATCGAGGAGATCGAGTCCAACAATGCCTTCCAATGGTATTTTAGCCTAATATAAATATGCATATATGTTTATATATATTCATTAGAATATCGTTTTTAAATAGATAGTAAGATTTAAAATTTTCAGTAAAATTTAGATTTTAAAATTCTTTAGAAAATATTGTTTTATTTAGGATTTTATGTTTAGCGTTTGATGCTTTTTTGTTATGTCATTATAAAAAATCGTTCGATGTTATACCTTTTCTGGTGTTTTCAAAGTAATTCCAGCATTAGGTACATTTTCTTTATTCACTAAATTAATTCTTTTCTTTTCTGCTCTAGTCTTCATCGTTCCAGATAATCCAAAGTGTTGAGTACAATAAAAGCGGCCTCCATTTTTTTCTCGATCAAACGTATGATTTCCTATGAAATATAAAATTAAAGGAATGTCATAATTATTGCCGATAATATATAATTACAAAAACATAATAAAAATATGTATTATGTAAGTTTTGTGTTTAAAACATTGATACAAGTTACATTATAAAAATTTATAAATCAAAAATTTATAAATACTTACAAAGAACATGTAACAACTGTTCAAAAATGATGTAATTCTCTTGAAATATATTGCTAAATTACACAAAAATCTAAGAAATATGAATTTTTTGTGTGCCTATTTTAGGATTAAAGGTGAAACAATCCTTCAAAAATTTTTGTGTGTGCCTATTTTAGAATTTAGGGTGAAACAATCCTTTAAAAATGTTTATATTTAATTCTAAGCAATTATCATCAAAATGATGATATATAAAAAATATATTTTAATTAAAATTTTTTTAGTTTTTTATGTACATTAAAAAATTATTTGAATTTTCCAAAAATCTAATTTTTCATAATATTTTAATTTTCATAAATTTTATAATTATTTTTATGAATTCACATTTTTTTTAAATAAAAATCAGAGAGCTTTTTAATATTATTTATATATGATAAAAATTTCACAAAAATAATAATAGAATATTAAGATAATATAATAATGAAAGTATTTTAAAAATATTAGATTTTTGAAAAATCGAGAAAATCATAAAGTACATAAAAATCAAAAGTTTTGTCTAAACTATTTTTTTAATAATAATTATTTTGATAATTGTTTAAAATCAAATATAAATGTTAATTTTTAGAAGTTATTTCATTCCTTAAATCCTAATAAATAGATAAATACAGAAAAAATTGAGTCTGTTTTGTGTTTTACAACATATTTTAAGAACATCAACTTCCATTATATAAAAAAAAATTATATTTCAAAATATTTATAGTATACTTTTTGTAATAATTATGTTACTCTTTGTATTACTATTTGTAATACTACCAGTGTCAACATTTACTTAGATTTTCTTCAACAAAAGGTGAACACCAACTTAAATTCATTAATTAATTACTGGATTATTTGTTGATTCATTAATTATTTTTGATTAAAGAGAACTTGAAAATAAAGATCAAAATTTTAATACTGTTAAAAAAAATAATATAAATATTAAGAAATATGTACTGTAAATACGTGTATATATATATATATATATATATATATATATATATACAGGGTGGCCCATTTTAATCCATCCAGTCGAATATCTCGAAAACCAAGCCCGGGAGAGAAAAATGTTTCAGACAAAAGTTGTTTGGTTTCGAGGGGGCCATAAGATGGTATCATTGGTTTGACCTTGAAGAGTCATTTGAAGGTCACTTCAATTTTTTTAAATGGAACACCCTATATATTTTTGCACATTCTTGTAGCTTATCTCGAGAGCTTTCCAAAACACTATAATTAAGTACCTTTTCGTTAAGTACTTTTTGAGTTATGAGGCTTGAAATAATTTCTTAATTTTACATAAACCGTAAAATATCTTGTAAAATATTCATTTTTCGATTATCTTACCTTAATACTTTTGCGTATAAAATAATGAGAGGAATCAATTGGTGTAAAGAAAACACATAGTTGTTTTTAAGAAAAAATATGGAATTGTTAATTGCAAATTACATATTTTTTGTTCAAAACAACTATGTGTTTTCTTTACACCAATTGATTCCTCTCATTATTTTGTACGTAAAAGTATTAAGGTAAGATAATCGAAAAATGAATATTTTACAAGATATTTTACGGTTTATGTAAAATTAAGAAATTATTTCAAGCCTCATAACTCAAAAAGTACTTAACGAAAAGGTACTTAATTATAGTGTTTTGGAAAGCTCTCGAGATAAGCTACAAGAATGTGCAAAAATATATAGGGTGTTCCATTTAAAAAAATTGAAGTGACCTTCACGTGATCTTCAAATGACTCTTCAAGGTCAAACCAATGGTACCATTTTATGGCCCCTTCGAAACCATACAACTTTTGTCTGAAACATTTTTGTTTGCTGGGCTTAGTTTTTGAGATATTTTACTGTTCAAGTTAAAATGGGACACCCTGTATATACTTACATATATATATATATATATATTAGTTTTATTTATGTCGATATGTAGCAGTTCGTGTTAGTTTTGGTATCGTTATATTAATAAAATGATTATATATAAATTCGTTTTCCTACATTTTTGTAATTACCCAGTAAACACTGTTGCAATAATATAACGTGAAGTAACAAATGCAAAATATTTCTATAATATAAAATATATCAGATGTACTATTTTGCAATATTATAACAATTAATGTAATAGAATATTATTGACTATACTATACAACAAAACTAGATTGACCTAATTCGTATTCAATTTTTAATCATGAAACGAATATAAAGTCTACAAAGAATAGGTAAGATCAAAAGTATATTCCTTTTTTGTGATTTTATCCTAATATAATCCCAATAAAAGATTTAGAATATTAGACAGATTATTTGGAATGCAGCAGGTAAATGAAAAATAGTCCATTTACCTATTTGAACACAAAGTTGAAATTTTTATATAAGTTTCTATATAAACCCCAAATTTATAAATTAAATATATATGTAATTTATTTTATTTAAATAATCTATATATGACCAATATTCTATATGAACCAATTCTATATGGAATATAACTATGATGTAACGATATATTATATGAACATATGTTACATTTATAACTGGGAAATTATAATTAACCAATAATTTATCGATAATTATAACTTATATATATTATTTGTAATTCCGTTTTATTGCTTTTATATAACATTATATCAGTGTTTACTGGGCAATACATTATAAGAAAAATACAAATATTACCTATCCTTAATGAGGTAGAGCAATATTCGCATCGAAAACAACCACGATGAAAGAATTTGCCTTCCGCACTAAGTCTTTCCATTAAATAAACCCTTTTATTGCAAAAGTGGCACATCTCCGAACTTCCTTGCACTGGTAGCACGATGGTGGATTTAGTATTCTATAAATAATAAATTTGCATAAACTAGTATAATAATTATTAATGACATACTTTTTCATATAAAAAATTGTTAAAACTATTAATAAGATATTTTTTAAGTTTTGATAGCAATTCTTATTATTATTATTATCACAATAATCAATTATGCAACACATACGAACATGCACACATACGAATACATAAACAAGTAGACAGATACATAGAGATATTTCATAACACTTTGAGATATTTTAAATCATTAAAATATCTATAATTAAAGTTTTATGAAAAATTTTTCTAGACATAAGTGAAAAGAAACAGGTATCTTTGCTACTATTATTTTTGATATAGGTTGCTATTTTCAAAGTTATTTCTATAAATTGTTAAAATAAAAATCTATATTTTTTATCAACTATTATTTTAATGTTAATATTTATAATTTTCATAGATAAAAATTTGGTCTGTATATAATAAACAATTCTGCACAAAAACTCTAAAAAAAAATCAGTAATTTATCACATTAAATCATGAAGCTTTAAATATCACACGCTTAAATAAAACAAACGAACTCTTTTGCTCTTCTTGTAACTACAAAGAGAAAGGATGGTTGTAAATTGTCGGCTATAGATCATTTTTTTATATTAATTTTAGCTAATTTCTTTTATCTATGGGTAGTAATTATCCTAATGCTACTTTATAAAATTATAATTCCATTATATATTGACGTAAGAAAGAGATTCTTAAATAATTTTATACATTTAATTTCTTAGAGACAAATAAATAAAGCTATCATAAAAGTATAAATACAAATACAAATACATATCAAGAGTATAAATACAAATACATATGCATATATACAGATTCTCCATCGTCATGTCTACATCATTGACTCTAAATTATAAACAAAATACGGGCATAATTATTTTGAATTATATGCATATGTATGCATATACACGAATATTGACTTATTATTATTTATAGATATTTCTGATATTATCTGAGATAGAAAATATTTTCTATAAAAATTTTTATTGAATTGTAATAAAGTAGGAATAAAATTCTGCAATAGAAAAATAAATTTTTATTTAAAAAATAAAAACTAAATTAATTAATTTCTATCTATAGAAAAAAAATATAAAATTATATCTCTGACCCTCTAACTTTCTATCTAAAAGAATCTTTCATAAACTTCAATTCAATGCTTCAATTGTTTGAGATATCTTATTAGTTATTAAAACAGATCCATCATGTATATAACTTTTGTTAATCTCAGCAATTCTAATTTTAATTTATAAATAATTATTTCAGTCACGATATGCACGATTAATCTTGAATGCTATTTTCTAAATAATTCATATTTATAAAATAATAAATTTAATTAATTGATTTAAAAAATACAATCTAACTATTTCTTCAAAAATACAATCTTATTATTAATATTAACTGACCTGCATCTTTCTTAAAAGATTTCATAATTAAGAATTAAGAGTTCTTGTTATAAGTTAATCAATATATATGCATAAGATACACAAAATAGACACCTATACACCAACAAATATAAATTCTAATATTGCGTTGACCATTTTCCTATGGAGATCGTAAAGATCGTATTTACCGATTTCTGTAGTTTGGGTTCCGTATCCTGATTTTTATTCGAAAATTGCTCAGCCATGGCTGAAACTTTATTGTGTCCGAGCGCGCTACCCTCTCGGATCTTCTTGCCTATATTCTTCAGGGTATTGTCTATGTCAGCGTACTTACTGTAGGTGTCCCTTTGATCGTTGCCTCGCTTCTCCATCTTGATCTGCCGAGCTAAAAACTGAATGAAACATATACACATCTAAAAAAGTGCGAAAACGTCAGTGCTATTGCGTGTTTCTTTGCCAACCTGCTCGCGACTCCACTTCGGTACTCTCTCTACACGATCATGACGAATGCCACGGCCCATCTTGTTCTCTTCGATTTTTTTTTCGATTTCTTTTACGTTCCAGTCCGTCTTTTCGATCTTACCTATACATACAATAGTATCTTATTATTCGATGTAACACGGCATTAGTTGATTTGATACGTAAATAAATAAATTTTAGTAAATTATCCAGTAAACATTGTTTGTTGTAATAATATAACATGGAAGTAACAAATAATATAATAAATTATCTATATGATATAAAAAAACTGTCATATGTACTGTTGTGCAACATTACAATATTAATGTGACAGAACATTGATGCAATATAATATATTATTATGTGTTTTTTGCCACTACACGACAAAACTAGACTTAACTAACGTGTATTCAATTTTTCATCATGAAATGAATTCATCATTAAATCAATGAAATGTAACAATTACAAAAAGGGATACTAATAGGATATTATAAGATCTAAAATATATTTGTTTTATATGGTACTATAAAATCTAAAATATATCTCATTTATGTCAGTTTAATTTCTAATCTAATCACAATCTCAATGAGGGACTCAGAATGTTAAACAGATAATTTAAAATTGGATGGATAAGTGGGAAATCGTTCTATTTATTATCTATCTGAAATAAAAAAATAGAAATTTCTATATAAATTAAATTCCGAATTTTAAATTAAATACATATAATTTATATTATTTATATAATTATCAACTCTTTATATGTGATCAATATTCTATATGAATCAAGTCTATAGGCAGTATAACTACGATGTGACAATAATATAATATATGTTATATGTTATATTGCATGTTACATTTATGAATGAGAAATTACAATTAATCAAATAACTTACCACAATTAATCAATTAACTTACCACAATAATACTTATATATATTACTTGTTACATTCCGTTTTATTGCCTTTATATTACATGAATATGACAGTGTTTACTGGGAATATCCTCTAAAAATCTAGCGGCCATAAAATATCTTGAAAACAATCAATTATAACAACAATATATAACAAATATGTAAGAAGCGAAGTTGTAGGGTTTAAAAAATCTAAAAAAATCTAAAAATTAAAATTTGTTTACCAACAAGATTTGGAAACATTTCGGCGTCACATATAAAAATATGATAAAAATTAAAATGAAAAATGATATAAAAAATAATAATAATAAAAGTATCCATTTAAGAATTCACTTTGACCTTTATATAATTTGGAGAACTTCACTCAAAGTCAAATTATTAATCACCCATAGATTTTCTAACTCTAAACTCCACACAACTTTGTTTCTTACATATTATTTATTATAAATAGTTGTTTTCGAGATATTTTAGCGTTGCCGAATTTTTAAAAGATTCTGTATAACTGTAGATATAAAAAAAAATTATATTGGAATTAGATAAAGAAAATAAAAATTAAAAATGTGCACAAACCGATGGCGCGTAAAAGATCTCTGGGTTTTTTCTCGGAGGATGTTGTCCCTTTTAATTTATCTTCAAAATCTTTTATTCTACCCGAAAATTCTTCGTCCACATTACCTCTTTCGTAACCGATGTGTATCTTAGATTGTCTGTCCTAGGAATAATTGGTAAATTAATCTTTTTCACAAACGCAAACGAAGATCACACGAAATACCACAAATAATGCAAACAAATATCGCCGATATTTCATAAAGAGCAATTAATATAGATACAGTTTATCGAAAAGTTCATATTATTATATATAAGAGTAATTATAAAGCAGTGTTTTCCAACGAATTCAAAAATTAAATCTTTCATCAGATTTTTCATCCAAATTTTTTTTATTATCAAAGCTTGTCTAAAAATTAATAAACTTTTGGAAAATTAAGTAAAAAAATAAATTTTAACAGAACTAATAGATAATATTAATTCGAAAAAATTAAGCTAAATAGATTAAATATTATTAAATATGATTAAATATTAATTTTAAATTTAATATGGCAGTAGTCGAGATGTCAGGTGATACAAGTCTACTCAAACTTGATTTCGACTTATTAATAGATTTAAAATACAGATAATGCGATTGATCATCAATCAATATAACTACACTGGAATCACCTATTTCTAAAGTCAATCAGAACTGCATAATTAAATCACTTATATGTGTACTTATAATGAAAGCAAACACAAAAATTCTTATTTCTCAATTTTTATTTTTCGGATTTGATGTAGCACTTGGCATTTGAATCATTATATGTAAGCAATATTTAATAAAATTTAAAAAAGGATATAAACAAAATTAATATTTGCACAAAAATATAAATTTACTCATATTCATACATTTTCTTTCTGATTGATTTATATTTATATAAAATATATTATTAAATTTATATATTATTAATATATTATTTATATATTATTAAATATATTACTAAAAAAACTATAATTCTATGTACATGTGTATATTTTTACTAAAAAAATATCTGTTTGGCAAAAGATCCAAAATGTAAAAAAAAAGTTATGTATATATTTTTTTCTAACCAAAATAATTATTTACAAAAATGGAATCTTTTTAGCCAAGATAATAGTTGTTTGTTAAAATAAAATTAAAAAATATTTATACAGTATACCGGTCAAGAATATATCACCTTTTTTTGAGGATAACTTAATTCAAAGTGTATATATTTAATTAATGTTTCTTAAGTTGCTGTGTTCATTATTTAATAAAAAATCTATTGTTAAGTAATCTATATACCTATTAAAATATGTGACTAGACAGAAATATATACACTTTGAATTAAGTTATTCACTTTGAGTTGTTATTTTCAAAAAACATAAAAGTGATATATTTTTGGCCAGTACTGTAGATTAATAGCATAGAAAATTACTGAAATCATAAAAAAAACAAATATGTTAAAAATTATTATTTTCGTTGATGGACAGCGAATCATATCAATAAATCTACTCAAATCTTATAAAAGAATTCTCTGATTCTTCAGACTTTTTGTTTAAAATTTCAGATAAAGAGAATTTTTTTAAGGGCTTTTGGACGCAATTCTAAAATAGGTTTTCTATTATGTGTGTTTTCTAATACTTTTCATTCATATAAAGGAACAGGCTATTTCAATTTCATAAATGCTAGATTTAAAATATAAAAAACTGAATAAGTTTTGTAAAATAAATATTTTTTATCTGCATAACATTTTTATTTTGTACTAAAAGTTATAATAAAAAACATAATTTTTTAAAAAAATTCTCCGAGTTCCAATAAAATTCCATGAGAATTTCTACATTTTTCCAAATATAAAAAAATTATGTTAGATTTCCTAAGAATTCTAGGCACTCTATATTTTTCGAAGGAATAGACTTGAATAAAATTCGAGAATGAAAGAATGTTTAACTTACACTTTCGGGAATAATATAATTCATATATTACATTTGTATATATTAATCCGAGAAAAATACATTGAGATTGAACGATGATAATGATGGCAATGATATCTTAAACAGAAATTTTTATAATAGAAAAATTCAAAATTTTTGAAAATTTTTCATATATATTTTTTTTTATCCCTGTTTATAATATATAAAATTTATAATATATAAAACAATACTAACGACATTTTTGTTGTATTAGAGATCAAAGTTATCGATAAAAAATTATTAAGTACTGACTGTGACTCAACCGTTCCCCAAATTCGATAATCTTAATCGATAAAATACTCGCAATAATGTTGCTGCGAATCAAAGATTTTTTATATCGAATTGAATCGAATCAATAAAATTTTATTGGAATTAAATCGAATTGAATTTAAATCGAATTAAATCGAATTAAATTGTAAAAATATGACTCATAATTATTGCGAGATAATAATTATTGTATTATGTAATTATATATAAAGTTAGTAAGAGAAGAATTTAAAGATTTTAAAAAAGACAATATCTGTTGTATGACATTAATTTTAAATTGAGGTATACATGTGTATGTGTATTTATAATTATATAATTGTATAATATTAATGTCTGAAATGTAGTTTATTTATGTTCGCAATAATTAAAGCAGTCAAAAGCAAAAAATCACATAAATTGACTACTAATTAAAGTATTGCAATGTAATTAGTAAATGTATATTTTTCTTATAAAATGCACACGGAGTTTTTTTATAGATCAATATTCACAACTATTTAACCAAAAGATTACTACACTTTATAAAGATACTTTTTCAGATGGTTTCTAGCATCAAAATGAATGAAACCTTTATTATCTCACTTCTTATGCTAGCGCCGATTTGTTTACTAACGAAAAATATAAACATGCGATTTGTATCATAATCTTTTCAATTTGAAATATTATAATTGAATAGTTCGTTTTCGAATTCGAATAATTCGCACATCTGTAATGCGAGACACTATTGTGTTTCTTGATTATTTTAGTGTTAGTGGGACGAATTTAATGACATATGTTACAAGATTATTTGAGATCAGTCATTCAAACTAAAAAAAAAAAAAACATTTATGTTATTAACTTTTAAAATTAATTTTTTCAGAAACAAAACTTTTTATAAAATAAGTTTAGTCTACATTTTCGACTTATTTTTTTATGTAATATTATTATTTCCTCGATTATACCAGTTATGGGATACTTTGTATATAGAATTTCTAGAACGATATTTAAATATTTTTAAAAAAAGATTCAATAACTTTTCTTTAAATTCAATATTTAAATAACATAATTTAAGCACTGCAGGCACGTGCATAATATAGACCTAAATTAGTTATATTAATTAAATTACACATAAGAAGAAAGGAAAATCTATTACTTTGAAAACATAATTAAAAATTTCGTAATTATTTTGAAATTAAAGATAGATTTTGATTTCAAATTTTAATTCCCTTTAAATTCAAAAATGGAATATAAAACTAATGCAATTTAAATAATTAATCTCTCAATTAAAATAAAAATGAAATAAATAATTCTCTCTAAATATGTTGTTTCATGTATAATGTGTGTACATATTTTTTTATTTTGTAATATTTTTTCTTTTCACATAAATATTGATCGTACAAGTGCAACAATAACGAAGTATTAAGAATAAAGTAATTTTTCATACAAAAAGAAGTCGGAAAATGTAGACTTTTATTATTCCAAAAATGTTATTTTAAGCGTCATATTAATCAAAAATACTTAATAACGAACGCAATTTATTTTTTTCCTTCAAATAAGTTTAATTAGTTAATAGTAGCTATGCTATCATGCCGAGCATCTTTTAAAATATATGTTGTTATTTTTAACATCAAAAAACATAGATTTCTCATTGGTAATAGAAAAAAAAACATTCATCTGCACTCATGATCAATCTCTAGCTTACTGGGTAGAGTATTTTCTGTTCTAGATCTTTTACTCTGTCCTTAAAATCCGGTGCAGTTTGACGGTATAAGAATATCGAATAATCCTCAAATGGCCCGTCTTTCTCGTGTTTTGCATTGGCTTGTAGCATTTGCATACTTTTGTAGAATTGTTGCGTTGCCATCTTGCGCAAATATTGCCGCCTCTTCATGCGTTCGGTTCGATGCTTTTCGATCTCATCGAGTCTTTTCTGTCTCTCATCCTTCATTATGAGTTTAGAATTGTCATTAGCCGAAATTGACCAATTTCGTAAATTGTAAATGCTAATATTTTTTTTTATAGCAAAGCATACTATTACATTTCGAATTATGCTACTGCAAAATAGCATGAAGCAGCGATGAAATTGACTCTTAAAACATTTAAGAGCTTAATCTACTTTAGAGAATCAAACAAATTTATTTTTATTTTTTTACATTTTCGGAAAATATATTTGAAGAATATATCTAAAATTTTTTCTGAAAAATTCGCAAAATCAACGTAATTATAGAATTTTAAATAGAATAGTATGCGGGTCTTTAAATGGACTTGCAAAACTTTAAACATGTTTTTTTCAAAATACTGTTTTTAAAGTTGGTGTGATATCTTGAAAAGGATGGATATCTTGAAAACTAAACCAAACAACTTCAATTTTGTAATACTTTTTTGAGGATACTGAATCTATTGTAAGTAAAATTTAAAAAATTAATATTTTATAATTAATAATTAGTATTATTTTGCTTTCAAGAAATAAATTTCAGCAAAATTAAAGTATCTAATTTTACAATACACTATTTTGTTAATTTTCAACTTTCTCTAATAAAATTAGGTTGATGTCAATATTTTATAGAATAAAACTAAAGAAAGTTCATTCAACGCAGATAATTACATGAGATATAACACGTTGCACCATTCAACTATACATTTCCGAATACGCTATGCGCATGACTTGTATTAACAAAAAAAGAAAAAAACAAAAATGTTAAAATACTACGTATGCGTGCTGTTCATGTAAATATCAATGAAAAATATGTAAGATTAATTTCTAATATTCTTCGAAAAAGTTTCTAACAGTTATTAATTTTTTACACTGCTTTCTTACTGCTAGTCTGCACAAGAACAAAATTTTACGTATAGAATGCAGGAAAAAAAAGAAAAAACTAAAGAAAATAAAGATAAAAGAAATTAAATAAAGTAAAACTAATCGGTCTATAAAATTTGTTTATTGGAAAAATATTGCTAATTTAATTCTAAATTTCACATCTACGATTAATATAATCAACTATTATTTAGCTGTCATTTACACATAGCGACAAATGATTTATAATCATTTTTTTGTGTGGTCTCACTCGTAAGAATTTAAAGAAATTGTGATAGCAATTATATGATAACGTATGTATAAAATTGTATAAAAAATGACATAACTAACAGTCTTGTACACGTTTCCTCCTATGCTGTTACATGTATTCAGTATATGTCTAGTTTCTTCTGAAGTAAAGTATAATCCAACAAATAGATAAGGATAAGTGCAACAAATGCGATTAACAATGATATGAATAT
The DNA here is from genome assembly GCF_025532165.1 of Camponotus vicinus. NCBI lineage: Eukaryota > Metazoa > Arthropoda > Insecta > Hymenoptera > Formicidae > Camponotus > Camponotus vicinus. The sequence goes on from NW_028141945.1 coordinate 29,002,480, forward strand.
TCTGCGGCATCTAACAGCTTCGATTTTCTGCCATTGATATAAGATTCAAGCATTTCAGTTATTTTAGAAGTAAAGTATTAAACATGATTTAAAGAAAAAATAATTTTTTTTAAATTTAGATATGCTTTGTTCTATTATATTCTTGTCAACAAAATCTCCTTAAAATAAATTAGAATGTTTTTGCATAAATCAGGATTTTTTAACAATTTTTCTTTTTTATTCTAATCTAAATTTTTGGTATACATATTGTCTTTAAAAAAATAAATATATTTTTTTACAAAATATTGAATTTTGTTTCAACAACAAGTTTTGTTGGTGAAACTGTAAAATTTTGTCATTTTTGATAATATTATTTTCAAAAGTTTCACGTTTTTGACAAATTTAATCGTTTCTTTTAAGGTAAATATTTATACGATTAAATGTAGATTAAAAGTAGATATTAAGAATATCTCAAATAAAAATTAATTTACTATATATAATTAATCTGCATCATTGCACATAAACAATACAGAAAAATTACATTTCAAAATATATACAGAAATTAAAGTGATTTATATCGCATAATTTCTTGTAATTACATTAATTATTTATAACTTTAAGTGGTTTATATAAAACTGGTTTATATAAAACTTCAACACATATATTTTAATTTTATATCTGCAATATTTTTTATATTTTATCCATTCATATCAATTAAACCAAGTGCATTAATGATACCATATGTTTATATACAATTCGTAATAAAATATATAAAAAAGAACGTAAATAAAGTAGACAATACGTGCTAAATCCAAATGTACAAATATCATTAATGCATTCGTTTATTTTATTGTTAAATCGACAGAGCCATTATTCATCGTAAGCTGCAAAAAGAATAGAAAATTTATTTCACTTACCATTGTCGCACTCATTTTTTCGGTGCTACGTCTCTTCCGAGAACGCCGACTAGTTGTATTGTCTTTCTTATCCACGTAAGATTGTACATTTTCATTAGCGTACCGCGAGCGCGAGTGCCTTTTCGTAGCCTTTTCCTCAGGTGTCAATTGTTTCAGTTGTTTTGGATGTGTACTGCATTCCTCAATTTCTGGTTCCTATTATAATAAACATTGTTTAAATTTGCGATTATATACATATCTTATATAAATGCTTTCGGAAACTTTTAAGAAAATAGTAACAAATTAATTAATAAAATATTAATGTGTATTAACGAAAAAGAAAGTGTAATTTTAAACAAAAAGAGATTATAAATTCTTAAAAACATTTAATGAATAATTGTTACAATCCTATACATTACCTAGTAAACACTGTTATGTTAATGTTAAAAGTAATAATACGGAATGTTATAAGTAATATATATATATAAATGTTACCAATAAGTTCATAATTAATTACCTATTCAAAAATATTACATGTAATATAACATATGTTACATTGTTGTTACATCGTAATTGTACTCCACATAAAATTGGTTCATATAAAATATTGATATATAGAATTGGTAATTGAATAAATAAATAAATTATATTTAATTTACAAAATTTAGAATTTTTAATTTATATAGAAATTTCAATTTTTTACTTTAAATAGATAGTTAATGGACTATTTCTCTCATTGACTGATCCAATATCAAGTAATTTAATATTCTGAATTTTTTATTGAGATTATATTAAAAATTAAACTGACAAAAAGAGGTATACTTTGACTTTTAGTACTTATCCTTTATAGACTTTATATCCATTTCATGATAAAAAATTAAATACGAGTTAGTAAAGTCTAATTTCGCTGTGTAATTATAAGCGAAGGAAAACATATGTAATTATATATTGTGACATTATATTCTATAACTTCTATTATTCTATATTTTATCTTTTCTGTTGTAATATTGCAAAATAATAATGTATGATAAATTATAGTTTTATATCATAAAGGTAACTTGTTATAAAAAGCTATAAACTTATTATTTGTTACTTCCACATTATATTATTGTAACAAACAGTGTTTACTGGGTATGAGTTAACAATGAGATGACTGATTGTGAGATCGAAAATATTGGGAAATGTTAGATCTTGATCCTTATTGCTTTTCCTAGTAATAACTTCATATTGCAATTTGAAAGCGTGATATTTTAAGATATGTAGGACATTATAGAAAACAGGCAAGATTATCTAAAAGTTAATTACTTATTAATTTCTTCTCTTTAAAATTACTTACTAATTTTGGATGTTTGATATATGGAATATCACCTTTGAAAGCTTCGTATATTTGTGTTAAGTAAGAAAACATGGTAAGTGTGTCAGGAACATCACACTGAGCCATTTCTTCTCCTGTCATTATCTGTAAGTATAATTAAATGCGAGTTTTTAATTCTTTTTTATATATTCTTTTATATGTAAACAAAAATATACAAATAATTTTTAAACAATATTACACAATAATTTATATTACTGCTGTTAATATAATTACGACAATCTAATTTATGTAACTCAATAATTGTATTTATTATTTAAAATAAAATATTTATTAACTTATCATTTACAAACAATGTTACTTATATTTCTTCTTTCATTATTCTGTTTAAAAATCACAGAACATATATAATTAAAAAAAAATTTATAACTGAAAAAGTATGCAAATATATATATATACATATATACAATTGGACAATATCAAAAAATTTTAAAGATATATGTTTGTTACATTATAAACAATGAAACAAACAATGAAGAAAAAACAATGTGTATCCACATAATTGATAATATTACAGCAAACAAGATAAAAATGTAACATGCTTACCGGCGGTATATTCAATTCCTTTTCCAATATATCGAAGGCAAGTTGATTGTTCTTCACTACATCTTCCGCGTTTAAGCTATAAAAATTTATTAGATCTGGACGGTATCTATGAATGATTGCACAAATAGCTAAACCATCTTTGAAGGAGGCACCCATATCTTCAATGTGAACTTTATCATACAATGCAACTTGTTTTTGCAGCCAACGGAGCAATGTATCTGGATGAATTTGAGTCTCTACTCTCAGATCTACATAAAAAATATTTTCTCTTTTTATGCTTATATTAAAAAAATAATTAAAATATAGCATTTTTATCTGTGATCTTATTGTGTATATGTGATTTATGTATAAAAAGTAAATATCTTTACTAATGAAAATATTAGATATTTTCAGAAAATTATATTTTTAAACATAAAGTTGGATATATACATATAGAAATACAACATGTTGAAGGATATTGTTATATAATTAAAGAAAATATAGTTAAAGAAACAAATCGATATCAATTGTATCCATCGCATTTAATATCTAAAGCAAATTGATAAACATATTATTATTTATTTATTATATATTATTATTTACTATATGTTATTATTATGTATATTATATATATATATATATATATATATATATATATATATATATATATTTTTACAATTTTCTTCACTTCTACACAACAATTGAAAATCATTTATATTACATACCTCATATGTACAAACCTCCGTTTATTTTTGATTAAATTTATCACTTTTTATTATTATCATTTTTATCATAGTCTTTTTATTATAATCAAAACACAAGAATATTATATTGGAGAGAGTTTAGAACAAAAACATTTGCGGTTATTATTTTAAGCTTATGTCATTCTTGACTTGTTTGTGTTAAGTATTATTTTTGTAAAATTTTTCATTAAGAGATTCCTGAATCGTTTAATTTGATTTAATATTTATTATAATGCATGTATATCTGTTATTTGCTTGAGCCTATTATTTGTACGTTTTTGAAAAAGAAGAAAAAAGAAAAAAGAGATTAAGTAACTTACTCGAATAAGCTTCAATTGACATTAAAGATAACAGAGTCTAATAAAATAATTACAATGTAAATCAAGAATCTTATAAAACTCAATATTATATCGTTAAACTTACCGCGACGTCTTCGTTTCTTTGGAACATCGATCTCAGGCTGTACTGCAGATTGTTTGATACTTTCAGGATCATCTGTATCAAGAAGACTGCACACTTGTATCGGGAGCACAGAACGTACATTAAGATTTGGATACCTTGAAAAATAAAATAAATAAATTAGTTTCATTATTATTGCATGTGATATTTGATATAAGGTAAAAAAAAAAAAAACACTTGGCAAAAATTTTCTTTAAAATTTATACAATTTCTGTTATGATAATTTTCTAAAATTCAATACCCAGTAAACACTGTTTGTTGCATAATGTAGAAGTAATAAATATGCAAATTACCTATACAACATAAAACTATAATATATCATGTATTATTTTGCAACATTACAACAGTATAACAGTAATATAACAGAATATTGCAATTTAATACTGTTATATACGCATTCTATTGCTATATTCTATTGCTTATCATTAAGAAACCATATTTAACTATTTTGTATTTAATTTTTCACCAATAATAATAGATAAAACCTACATAGGACTAACATAAGATCTAAAGTATATTTCTTGCTTGTTAATTTCTACTACAATCCTAACAAACAAATGAGAATATTAAAAAGATTATTTGGAAGTAAATAAAAAAGTTTATTATTATTATTACTGTTACTATTTGAAGCAAACATCGAAATTTCTATAAATTAAATTCCGGATTTTACAGATTAAATACATATCATTTATTTTAATTATCAATTCTAGAACACAACTATAACAATAATATATGTGATCGTTGTTATATCATTATTGTATATTATGCTTACGGATAGAAAATTACAATTAATTGAAAATTTACAATTAATCAATAACTTATTGATAATACTTACATACATTATTTGTAACATTCCATTTTATTGCTTTTTATAACAATATTTACTGAGTGCTAGCTATTTAATATCTAATTGGCTTATTATATGAATCTAGAATTATAGTTTACCTAGTGTGAGGATCGAGAGTATATGCGGCGTAATCCCTATTTAAATTTTCCGGCGTCGTCTGTCCCAACAACCTGTATATTGATTCGCGCTCGGCGATTACTTCCAATGGCGAAAACGAAGCGCCCCAACCTTTGATTGCCCAACCAGCATCCAGAGAACTCAAAAATCCTCTCGCGCAACCAGAACCAGTAGGCCAAAATGGCTACAATCATTGATTTAATTTTTCATTAAAAATCAAATAAAATAAGAAATATAATGATGAAAATCAAAACTCTGAATATATGGAAAAATACCGAAATATATACTAAAAAAAAAGTGAAAAAAGTAAAGATTCAAGTATAATTAAAAAGCAAAGTTTCATTGCAAAGTGAATTAAGAATGACTAAAAAAAGATCTTTAATAGAATTTTATTTAATTCCAGGTATTGTATAGTTTTCATACAGTAAACATTTTTTTAAATAACTTGATAATAACTTAATAATTTACAAATAAATTTACAAAGTGTTTTATTTTTTATATAAACATTATTATTATATTATTTTATGTATATATAATATTATATAAAGTGTTCAGAAATCGTGGACTTATTTTAAATTACATATTTCTAAATTCAAGTGGAGAAATTTTATTATCAAATATATATTATTATATTATTTTTTAACTATATTAATTTTTAAATAAGGAATCAATCAAATAGTCCAAAGTTTATTTATAATTATTTCTCTAATAGGATTGCAATATTCTAAAATTCTTATTCTTAATAGTCAATTTTTTGTTGTGTATACATACATCTTGAATTTTTTTCCGAAGTTTTCTTTATGAATGTATGTATAAAATTTATGTTAAAAGAATTAATTTAAATTTATAGAGAATGAATTTCTAGAACAAATTTCATGGAATTTTTGTAAGTAATTGTAAAATATATCTCATTTACCTCTAAAAGACTATCGCCTACAAGGATCATAAGTAGTCCATGTCCATGACGTTTTAATACGCGACTTGCATTTTCTGCCGCGTACATTGAAGTGAAGTCGAACATGGCTACGTCCGGTTGGCCATAATGATTCACCGCAAATTCCATGTTCATCATTTGATATTCCGTCGAGAATTCTGCCGCTTCCCGCGCATACAACATTAACGCTTCACGATCTACGTTCTCTTTTGCGAGAAGTTTTGCAGTATCAGCATGATCCTAGAAATCAATAATAATTAAGTTTAATTGTTGAGAAACAAGTAGAAGTTTTTTTATAGCTTAGTGTGTATTATTTAAATAAATATTAAAAGATTGCTATTTTTATAATATTTTCTCTTTTTCCCTATTTTATATTATTAATAAACATTGTTATATTAATGTTGTATAAAAGCAATAAAAAGAAATGTTAATAATATACACAAGTATTATCAGTAAATTATTAATTGTAATTTCCCATTTATAAATGTAACATATAATGTAGCATATGTTATATTATTGTGGCATCATATAGTCATATTTCATATAAATAGAATTAATTCATATAAAATATTAGTCATATATAGAGTTAATAATTAAATAAATAAAATAAAACTTATATATATTTAATTTACAAAATTCGAAATTTAATTTATATAAAACTTTTTTTTCAAATATGCAGTAAATGGACTATTTCCGATTTCCTCAATTCCCATTTTCTAATTTCAAATAATCTGTTTAATATTTTGAATTTCTTGTTAGGATTGCATTAGAAATTAAATTGACATAAAAGAGATATATTTTAGAACTTATGTTAGTATTTGTTCTTTATATTTCTTGGTGAAAAAATAAATATATAATAGTTAAATTTAGTTTCGTTGCGTAGCGACAAGCGATAAAATACGTACATAATATTATATTGCAATATTCGTTACATTAATGTTGCAAAATAATAAATAATTAATAAATTATAATTAATATATTACAGTTTTCTATTATTTAAGTAACTTGTTTATATTATATTATTTATTATTTTCATATCATATTACTGTAACAAATAATGTTTACTGGATATTATTCATAATTTATATCAGAGTTATTGATTTGCTTATAATTCAATATTATTTGATATCATTATATATATATAATCATAGTTTTATAATATTAAGTTCGATTAATAAAAGATTAATGATAGATACAAACTGAACAAAATATGTAATATTTAATTTCAAGAAATTAATTTTTAAAAAATATATACTGATAAAAAGATAAAAGATTTACATTATAAGATAGAAGATTTATATTAATGCATCAACAGCATTATAGCATATAATAATATATTATGAAATTTTAAATAATATATGTACAATAAGATTTCTATCACAAGAGTGTTTAGAATCAACAATCATTATTTCACATATTTTTTAATATTATATAATTCTAATACATAAAATAATAGCAAATGATTAAAAGAAAGATATTATAATTACATAATATAATACCGATATTTATACCGATATACCGATTTTGAGCTATACTATATAGTGATTCCTAAGCTATACTATATAGTGATTCTTAAGTAAGTATAAAAAGGATAGAGTAAGAAGATATTCCTTAACTTATTTTATAAACAAAATGTCCAATAAATGTATGTCCTAAAGTGCTTTGTTTTCAAAATAATTAAAGTAAAAAATTAAAATTAAAAGTGTAAATAATTTCAATTTTTTACTTTCAAATTAGAAAAAGAGCATACATATGTATATATGGTTTGTTTTATTAGATATTTTATAACAGAAATTATATCTTATTTAAAAAAGTATAATAAACTTATCATTTTAATAATATAATATTATAATATTAAAGAAAAATGTGAGCTTGAAAAGAAATATTATATTATTTGTCTTTTCAAAGAAAACAAGCATTTTTTTCTATAGAAAAAAAAGCATTTTTCTCTATAGAAATATTTTTATATTTTTGAAAGTAACAGAAATATTGCAGATCTTTAATATGCTTTATCTTGTATGTATATAGGATATTTCATTATATAATATGCAAAATAATATACAAACTATATTACTGAAATCATTTTAAGTAAAAAAATTTTCTACAAATACCAACAATTTCAACAGTTCAATTCAACAGTTACTTAAATATAATTTCAAAATTCATAAAAAAAACAAGTCATAAAAAAATAAATTTTTTTAAATAGTTTCATTATTAAAAACAGAAAAATGAAATATAAATTAAACATTAAGGAAACAAACCTGAAAATAAATCTATAAAATAATATTTAAAATATTGCTTAAAATAATAAAAAATTTGACAATAATATATAACAAATTATATAAAAAGATTTGACAATATATATAAGAAATTGGAAATATATATGACTTTTTTAATTAATTTCAGGAACATGCTTCTTCACAATATGTATATTATATCATGAAAAATCCACTCTCTTTGTCTCTCTTTGTGTGTGTGTGTGTGTGTGTGTGTGTAGAAGTATATTTTTTTATATATACGTATGGATAATTTTGTATTTAATAGCAGATATATATAAAATTATACATATGTATATATAAAAAAATATACTTCTAATTCCAATTTTCAAAGATATTATTTATGATCTATTATATATGATCATGAAATTTTATGTTACCTGCAGAATAACTCCTTTGTCGATTAAACTATGTTTCTTAGCAGTCATAACGAAATAATGCGTGTCATCTTTATAATATACGATGTTTTCCAAATCGATTCCCGTTTCTTGATACAATTCCTTAAAAAACTTTTGATTAAAGATGAAGGCAACACCACTAATCTCTTCAACTCGCGCCTCTGCCTCGGTTCGTTTATTTATGAAATTCGCAGTGATTGCAATGGCTAATTTTCCTCGAAATTCTTTTCGTTTAAAACCTTCTAATGTATTTCTTTTGCCATCAGCTCCGATTAGCACATCAAACTCGTATTGAGAGACTGGATGATCCACTGGTAATGTTTTTGCTCTCCAACCAATCTCTGAAAAAGATGATATTAAAATTAATTAAAAATGAACATAAATTATATATTTTTATATATTAAATTATATATTTATTTTTTAAATATAAATCATATATTATAATCTTTATTAAGAAAGATTTTATTAAGATTTTAAATTATATAAACTCTATTCTTTCCTCTCTTTTTTATATATTATCTTTATATATTATTAGGTGGTAAATTTAATTTCTGCCGATTTTTCATCTCCAAAATTGATTTGTTTCGAAGGGAAGATGAATAAACCTTAATCAAAGTAATTTCCTCCATTTTCTACTACTTTTTCCCATCTCTCCGGCAACAGGGCAATCCCACGACACTAGAACGCGGTGTCTTTCGAGGTGATCCATTCATCCACCCATTTTTGGACTTCTTTGTAACTGGAGAAGTGCGTGTTACATCGACCGGAAGAGATGATAATCCGATGGTGCCAAGTCTGGAGAGTACGCTGGATGTTGGAGGAATTCCCATTCAAGCTCTAGAAGTGCCTACTTCACGCTTTTCGCAACATGCGGTCGAACGTTATCATGCAAAAGAATGATTTTGCATCGATTGTTGGCTACAGATGGTCTTTTTTGCATCAACTCGTCACTCAATCGGTCATTGGAGTAACATTTAACGCTTTCGACAACTCTAAAAGCGTTTGAGCTAGATTCTCATCGAACAATTCTTGCAGCTCAACATCTTCAAATTTTTTCGGTTGTCCGGGACATTCTTTGTCTCTTACGTCAAAATCACCGTTTCGAAAGCATTCAACCAAACTCTACATGTTCTTTTTGATGGAGTTTCATCACCATACACTTTGGATAATAAGTGATGAATTTCAGCTGCGGTTTTCTTAAGGAAGTAGTGAAGAAGCATATGTTGGAAAAACAGCTTATCGCGGTTCATTTTCAATCGATTGGAAAATGGCGTCGAGAAATCCAATCTGTGAGGATTGAATCACTTTCAGCAATGTCTAAACTACAAAAGACATGCGATCGTCAAACCTCGCCAGCGTTGGAGTCGTACCTCTAGTAGCGAGCGGCAGGAATTAAGTTTACCACCTAATATTATATATTATTATTTATTATTTTATATATTTTTTTATATATCTTTTTTATACATATTCATAAATTCATTTTATCATATTTTGTATATATTAAAATCATATATGCTTGTTCATTAAATATATCAAATACTATTTGAGGATTTCAGAATATATTTTTCAACACATGATTAATCATCATTATAATGTCAGTAGTCATAATATTACCATCATTATTATATCAGTTAGCTCGTTCCATAAATCCCAAATGCTACATATTTCAAGATTAGGCGATAAAGTCTAGAATACTCAAATCATGTGGCAGAAAATTAAATGTATATTTGGAGGAAGGAAGCTAAATTCACATTAAACTCTAATTTCTCTCCCTTATATAAAAAATATATAAAATCCCTTGTATAAAGAATATATAAAATATATAAAAATATATAAAATATATAAAAATATATAAAATATATAAAAAATTTCTTATATAAAGAATATAAAATATGAAAAAGAAAAAACAAGGAAGTAATAATTAGGTGCTTTAAGAAATCATTAAGATGTATCCAAAATAAAATCTTTTAACCAGTTCACTGGTACACACGAAATCAACGTTTTGTACCAAAACTGGTGAGAGCAAATAAATTCGTATTTTACGTGAAAGTTTACCTATAAGGGGTTTTTTGCGTCGCTGGTGACAAATCAAGGATCGAAATTTCAAAATTCAAAATGGCGAATCCAATATGGCGGACTAATTTTATTTCATTATAGAGAAGATCAAATTCGATATGTTCGCGTTTTTCGAGTCTCTTATGATGAATCTATAGACAAAATTGCAAAATCAAAATTTAAACTGGCAGATCCAATATGGCGGTTTCTAATGATTAACTTTGATATTCCATTATGGAAATATATCACACTCGGTACGTCTTTTGGTCGCAGATAACGGATTAGTTCAAGACATTCAAACTTGAACATATCGAATTTGAATCTTCTCTAATGGAATAATAAATATAATAATAAAATAACAAAATTAATTCACCATACTAAATCCGCCATTTTGAATTTTAAAATTTCGATCCCAAACTTGTCATCAGCGAATCGAAAAATGTGGGTGTATCAAGTTTCATGCAAATCCATTGAAAATTGGCAAAGTTATTCATAGTGAACATATATGGGTCATTACCAGTTGTGGCACTTTCTTTTTGGCCATATATGGGTCATTACCAGTGAACTGGTTAATTTCACTTTTTATTCGGCGATCCATGTCGAATATAAAATCCTGCTAAACAAAAGCACCCCCAATTATTACAATTGTCTTTGTTTTCTTTATTCATTATTATTTATATATCAATTATTTATATTGTTAATTATTTGTATATCTTTTTAATAGCAGAGCCAGCTTAATGTTAAATCGGTTCCCAAAATAAATTAAATTTTCTATCAAATGATTTGAGTATTTAATTCTGGACTTTAGCACCTAATTAGTACCTAATTTTAAAATAATTTAGCTCTAGTGATGGAGAGCGCTAATTTAATGAAGATTCGAATAATAATACTTATACGAAAATGCGATGTTATCTAATAAATAAATCATAATCATAATATTCATTCTTAATTGCTAATTTATAGATATAGGTCGAATTATATCATACTAAGTCATATCAATCTTTTAATAGAATAAAAATTATAAAAAATACGAGAAACAGCATTTTATAATAAAAAAGTTAACAAAAGAGTCGATAAATCTTCTCATATTTTTTTTAGATGTTTAAGCCAAGAACTTGAAAAAAGCTTTCTAAGAATTTTTAGTTATTCGCATTGTTGAGTTATTTTAAATTGCCAAAAATGTTTCAAAAACTCCGATCTTTTTTATATTCTCAAACAATTATCATTTTGTTTAAGTTATTATGTAATCTGAAAGTAATTTCAAAAATATTCTATAATTAATCACTAATCATTACTTACTGCCATCTTCTTGATTGTCCGGTGGTTGAATCAAAGAATCGAAACTAACACTTTCATGGAACTCAACGCCGAGAATCAGAGCAACCTTAAGTAAAATACATTGTAATTGCCGAATGCTAATATGATCGATGGAACCTGCGCAAAATTTTCCAAAGAATTTTTTCGCTCCTAAACCTCGTAGATCCTGGATAACAAAAGGCCACAAATGCAAAACATTGTTCCTAGACATCCGGTCCCTTTTCTCTATCACCACGACTTTGGCTCCTAACAATTGTGCCTCTATAGCTGTGCGCAAACCACATGGGCCTCCGCCGATAATCAAAACCTAAAGATAAATAAAGGAGAAATATTCTTGAGAGACAAATGTCTTTCAATATAATATTATATTGACAGAATGAAATTAAGTATCCAGTAAACATTATTATAATAATATAATTGTATATAAGTGTAGAAGTAATAAATAATATAAACAAGTTATGTGACACAAAATTTTAATATATCATGTTTATTATTTTGCAACGTTACAAAAGTAATGTAATAAAATATTATTGCAGTATAATATCGTTATATATGTGTTCTATCGCTTGTCATTATGCGACGAAATCTGACTTAACTATTTTGTATTCAATTTTTCACCATGAAAGGACTAACGTAAGATCTAAAATATATCTTTTTTTTTGTCAGTTTAATTTCTAATATCCCAATAAAGAATTTAAATAAATAAATATATATATATATATATATATATATATATATATATATATATATATACAGGGTGACCCATTTTAACTTAGGCAGCCAAATAACTCGAAAAATAAGCAAGATAGAGAAAAATGTTTTAGACAAAAGTTGTATGGTTTCGAGGGGGCCATAAGACGGTATCATTGGTTTGACCTTGAAGAGTCATTTGAAGGTCACGTGAAGGTCACTTCAATTTTTTTAAATGGAATACCCTATATATTTTTGTACATTCTTGTAGCTTATTTCGAGAGCTTTCCAAAACACTATAATTAAGTACCTTTCCGTTAAGTACTTTTTGAGTTATGATGCTTGAAATAATTTCTTAATTTTACATAAACCGTAAAATATCTTGTAAAATATTCATTTTTCGATTATCTTACCTTAATACTTTTATGTACAAAATAATGAGAGGAATCAATTGGTGTAAAGAAAACACATAGTTGTTTTTAAGAAAAAATATGGAATTGTTAATTGCAAATTACATATTTTTTCTTCGAAACAACTATGTGTTTTCTTTACACCAATTGATTCCTCTCATTATTTTGTACATAAAACTATTAAGGTAAGGTAATCGAAAAATGAATATTTTACAAGATATTTTACGGTTTATGTAAAATTAAGAAATTATTTCAAGCCTCATAACTCAAAAAGTACTTAACGAAAATGTACTTAATTATAGTGTTTTAGAAAGCTCTCGAGATGAGCTACAAGAATGTACAAAAATATATAGGATGTTCCATTTAAAAAAATTGAAGTGACCTTCACGTGACCTTCAAATGACTCTTCAAGGTCAAACCAATGATACCATCTTATGGCCCCCTCGAAACCATACAACTTTTGTCTAAAACATTTTTCTCTATCTTGCTTATTTTTCGAGTTATTTGGCTGCCTAAGTTAAAATGGGTCACCCTGTATATATATATATATGTATATATACAGTGTCCCAGACCACCCGTACACCCCTTTTAAAATGAAAATAAATGGCTTTTATCAAAAATCGCGAACAATTTTTAAGTAAATCGGGTGCGCTCTATCAAATGGTGATATTTTCAACTTTTGATACCGATCGGAAATACGCCATTCGGATCGGAAGTTGAATTTTTTTAGGGGAACATGGTACTTTTCATTATAGATTCGAATTGTACGTGAAAAAATAAGAAACTTTTGTATCAAACGTTTTTTTCTGAAAATGCCTCTGTCAATCTTAACATTTGAAATTCATTATTTTATCACAGTTACTTTCAAGGTCAATTTTAAGATTGACAGAGGCACATTTAGAAAAAACGTTTGATACAAAAGTTTCTTATTTTTTCACGTACAATTTTAATCTGTAATAAAAAATACCATGTTCCCCTAAAAAAATTCAACTTCCGATCCGGATGGCGTATTTCCGATCGGAATCAAAAGTTGAAAATATCACCATTTGATAGCGTACCCGATTTACTTAAAAATTGTTCGCGATTTTTGATAAAAGCCATTTATCTTCATTTTAAAAGGGGTGTACGGGTGATCTGGGACACCCTGTATATATAATTATGTAAATATAATCATACAATTACATTCTATATGTAATATAACTATGATGTAACAACAATGTAACATTTATTGTATTATGCTATGTTTATTAATAAAATTTAAGAAATTACAATTAATCTTTAACTTACCAGTAATATGCATAGTACAGTATATAATAATTACTAATTATTGTATAATATTATTAATTACTGTATATTACTTGTAACATTCTATTTTATTACTTTTATATTAATATAACAGTGTTTACTGGATATTGACGACATAAAATTAGTATATATAAGTCAATATAAAATATAATAAGATTTTCCTTCTTTTATTAGGATGTTTAGACTTTTTATCACTTAAATATTCTATTCGAATAATGAAAAATCTTCTAATAAAGAAGATAATCGATTATCAAATATAGTTTACATACACACATAAAAGAGAGAATCTTTTAAAAATATATTTCATTTAGAAAACGTTCCTTGTAAGGAAGAGACAATTGCAAAGTAAAAAATTAATAAATAAACTCACCCTTGTGTTCGGGCATGCTTTACCACGATTATAACATTTGTGATTGGCCCGTTGATCAAACTTCTTCCATAGCGCTTGTGCCTTCCATGATCGTAGTTTCGCCTTCAATTTTGGATAAAACTGATTAATGACATTCGGTCGAACTTTTAGCAATTCGCACAATTGTCTATAATAGCCGAGGATAGATTTCAATGTAGTGGCATTGCAAAACTGATCGAACACCTCGCTGGCCAACGCCATTTCCGGTGAGTTGACCGTCTGCTTCTTATTGGCTGAATCCATCGTCTTTCGCTTTCAGTTTCGTGATAATTCATCAGTTCTTCATTACCTGCAAAAATAGAAAATTTTGTTCAATTTTTATTTCACTTTTCATAATTTAGTATAATGTGTATATAAATATATGTATAAATGTAAAATTATTAATTATTATATTAGAAATTTAACAAATATAAAATGTACATTTTATTATGTCTTGAGCAACAATAAAAATCCATTAATTGAATAAACAATCATTAATAGGAAATAGAAATACACTTTTTGACAATTAAAATTAGCGCATTAGTTTCAAAAAAAGTTTTATAATTGAATATATGTGTATACAAAAACTTTTGAGTACTTTTGAATATCTCTTGTACGTTAATAACATGTATATTCGGGACATAATTATTTCTAGCAAAATAAACAATTTTTTTGCGCAGTTCTGTAAAATTAGCATTCTCTCCATATTCGGGATCTCAATATATATAGTGCAATTGATAGAGTTCTGGCGATAAAGTGTGAAAAAAAGAACTTTACTTTTCACAATTTTTTAAAAATTAATGCTTCAAAATATTTGCCTCACTTTTATATATTTTTATTCGTATTAGTATTGCATATTATATCATACAAAAATTTATTATTGATTAAATTGAAATAATTGAAAAATAAAATCGGAATAAATCAACTTGCATTTTTCCATCTTATTCGAACAGAAAACATGTAAACGAATTAATCCGCTCCATTATCAATTCTATTAAGATAACTCTCACTTATTCGCAGTCTTTGCTAGCAACTGTAATATGTACTTTGCATTGAAGGTTCTTCTTCAGTTCGTTGAACTTACGGTCTGATAACTTTGTAGCCCGTTTCATGCATTTGCTCTCACGTTTCGCCGAGGGAGAAGCGGAAATGCGAAAACTTTGCAGTTGATTTCCGGAAGAAATAAGCTTATCAATATTTCTTAAAAGTTCTGAATTAGGTTTTTTCCGCGTGGTGATGACAGAATACAAAAAAAGAGAGAGAGAAAGAAAAAGAAGCAGAGAAACTTCACAAGAATCTATGAAAAACTTTAGATTTTGAAATTTATTTCTTTTTGCTAACATCTGTAAAAACATATTTGGAAAATTACATGTATCTAATTGTATAACTACATTTATAATTTGTAACAAACATATATTATTATAAAAATTTATTATTATTACTAGTATAATTTAATCTCGCAAATACAATAATTAAAACACTTAAAGTAATGAAAATATTTTGAGATTATCACATTTTATAATTTAATTCAATTATTGATATGTGATATATATTTGAGAAAGTGACGAAGTTCTCTCTCTCTCTCTCTCTTTCAATAAAATCTCTTATATTAATTATATGATCTTGTTATTTAAAAAAATTTTGGAAATCCATGTCTTTCATAGAGCAAATTTCGAAATAGAGCACGTAAATATTTTATTATTATTTAAATATTTTATTATTATTTTATTATTATTAGTATTTTATTATTGTTTAAGCACTGCTTTTACTATTCTCATTTTTTAAGACAATGCAAGAACAATGCACTTAAAAAAAGGCGCAATGACTAATGTAATTAACTAACTGTTGACAATAAACATATTTTGTGTTATGTGTCATGAGAAAATAATCAAGGTCGGAAAACGAGTCAATGGAAAAAACTGTGGTAAATTCCAGTTTTTACTATCTTGGACTTTATCCAATGGAATAAACTGAACAAAAACTACAAAAATAATTAATATTTATACTAAAATATATTTATATAATCTTTATACTAAAATATATTTACATGAACTTTATGCAAAAAGATATATTTGCTTTCATAATAAATCATGTTAATTATTAATTAAAGAAATAAAATCAATATAATAATAAAATCTTTTCTAATTTAAATTAAATGTGAAATTTTTAAAATAAATAGTTTAGAAATACAAATTATTAAATTTCACATTAATTTTTAGTTTAGTAAGAAATATAACACAAAATTTAAAATTTTTACTAATATATATTTGATTCGCGTTTATTTTTTAACATCTTTTAACAAAAAACTTTATAATTAAAACTTTATAATTTTTTAATTTATTTGCTATATCAATTCCTAATTTATTACGCTTTTATTTTGGATAAAGCTTAAATTATAAACAGTATCTTAATTGATGAATATGAATAAAAAAATTTTTTATTTATTTTAATATTTTTAACAGAAAAGGTTTTTGCCAGTTTTCCCGAAAAATACTAATTCTTACCACTTGCATGTATTTTATTCAAAAATGTGGAATTTTGCCAACTCTAAAAATAACACAAGATATTTTTATTGTCAATATATAGTACGTTATAAGAGTGAATCAACTAATTTGGCATCAAATATATCTACAAATGTATCATCGCCTAATATACCACTATTATATTAAAAACAGATATTATTATTATTCCAGATTTCTGTTTGAAATATCCAATACTTCATCTATTTATTATCTTTTGTAATGTCAAAACTACTATATGAAAGATTGTCATAGAATAATAAAATAAAAAATTTTAATGCCATAAAAAAAAATCAGACTTTATTTTAAAATTCAGAAAAAAAAGAATAAAACAAGAAAAAAATTAATAAAACAGAAAAAAAAGATGGAAAAAATATTGAAATTTACAATCTCCTTCAATCTACATGTCAATGACACAAGATACAAAATATTTTTATTGTCAGTAGATAGTTAACTATATTAATCATTCTTTGTTAATTATATTAATCGTTCCTTTTTTTAAGTGCACTATTAAGGAGAGTTCAAGATGCACTTATCATGTGCTTTATCAATTATCACAATATTAATACCAATATCAATAGTTATCAATAGTTATCAGAAAAATTGAAGACTGAAAAAATGTGAATGGTTTATACTGGAAATATAACAATGGTTTCATCAAAATCCTACGACAAAGAGAATATAGTCTTATTCTTTACTCTCTAATTTAATGATGCATTTACTAATAAAAATTAAATTGTAAAAATGCTGGAATAAGTAGCTCCATTTTATAAATCATATGTATTTAGATTAAGATCGCACGTACACAATTACATGTAAAAATCATAAAAAAGATTTGTAATATTTGTAATATTTAAATTAAGGATTTTTAATAAAAGAAATACATATATAATATATGTAAAAAGTATGTGAAAGAAAATCAATAATTATATATTGTACATAGTTTATTCAAATTTTTTTTAGAAACAAATAATATTCTTGTATTTTTACTTATTTTTTCTTATTTGAATTTTGTTTAATTTATTTGTATATAAAAAAAAACATCGAAAGAAATATTAAAGAACAAAGAATATTTAAATATTATTTAATATAAATAAAAAATTTTCTTAATATTATTATTTAAACATCTAACAATAAAACTAATATATAAAAAAGCTATTTTTTAAATATTTTTAATATCTTTAAAATATTTTGTTAAGAGATATTTTATATTATCTAAATGTGTCATAAAACATGCACACAAAATATGAAAATAACTACAATGAATTTTATATTAAATAAATAAAAAAATAAATTGTAGTCTCTGCAAAAAGTGATTGAATTGAAAATATTAATATTTATTTTCTAGATAATATTTATTTTCTAGATAAAAATGAATGCTGTATATATAAATAAAAGAATTAACAAACATTTTTTTATTTAATAAAATATTTTTATAGTCACTTATATTATTTGCTACTATTTCCGATTTTTATAATACCCTCGACATTTGTATGGAATGTCTTTATATGTAATTTGAAAAATAAATATAAATATCTTTTGACAACAAAGATGTAAATTTCAAATTCTGTAGTAAATTTTAATAATTTACAAAAAAATCAATTTGAATCATAATAAAACTTCGTATAAATCATTTTAATCATTTAAAGTATTACTATCATTATTCACCTTTCTTATCATTTTTTGTTTTATCTTTATTATTATTTTTCCTTTGCTAAATGAATAATGTTATGTTTCTATAAGAAAACATGTAAGAACTTCTATTTCTTATTAGAAAAATTCTTAATCCATGTGAATCACTGTCAAATTTTTTATCATCTTTAAATGCAATGTAGAATAATCTATAATTTTTTATGATATATTTAAAGAGATGTCACAATCTTAAGAAAATAGGGATGATTCATCTCATAAACAATCTTAACTACAGATCAAATAATATGAATCATAATAAGATATGCTTCTTAAAACAATAATTTTATAACATTATTTTAAATAAACATTATTTTAAATAAGCATTATATTTTCGAAAATAACCAATACTTTCACGATTAAGTTTCGCATTAAAATTTTATCTGATTAAATATTTTTAATGTCAGATAATATAATGTTACATATTTCTATCTGATATTAATTGATATTAATTGTGATATTCTATTATATCTGTCTAGCATTAATAACATAAATTTGTTATCGATTTGACACTTTAAAATTTAATTAGCAAAAAGCTTTTTCTTTATTCCTTTGCATTTCGGAAATAATTTGTCTTAATAACATATTCTCGCAAAAAATCAACACTCAAAAATCTATTATTAGAAAGATATCCAAGTATATCTACGTTTATAAGATATCTTATATAATTATATGTATATATATATATATATATATATATATGTGATATATTCTTGTATAAGCTCATTTAATGTAAATAAATTAATATAATAAATGCTATGTAACATTTAATACACATGTATATAATTAAATCTGCGTATTTATATGCATTTATGAACGTCACATTACAAATATATAGGTGTATACAGTGTGCATGCTAGGCATACATACATGTACGAAAGGCTGCGTCACGCTGCGTATAATTGTGTGACTGATGGTATTACAAGACTGTGCTCTCTCTCTTTCTTTCACGAGATTCGATTTCGCAGAGCGGGATCTCTTCCTTTTTATGGACCTCGCACAAAACACATATGACGAGGGGGAGAAGAACGGGGGCGTAGAACGGGGTGGACGAGCATAAGATTCACACACCATGGAAATACCGATAGGATTTCATCATTCACATGATGCTAATCGACCTATATTTCGACTGATCATCGATACATACAACTCACCGCATAAATATAAGCATTACACACCCACTATCGTCCATTTCCTTCTACAATCTCGGCTCGACTTGCTCAGTCGCATCGAGCGCTATATGACACATACTAAAGGTAGCTGCTGAGGCTGAGAGGCTACTTCGAACCATAGAGTGGAAGGCCCCATAAGATCATAATGTATTTTCGCGTTTACAATCTTCAGTGCCCTCTCGTGAGTCTGATGTCCAACTAAATACTCCCCACTCCCGAAATTGCGCGATATTGGAATCAGAGAGAAGACTATGGCCGGTATTCATAGGCCCATATTCTGAATCCTCTTTTATCGATAAAAGTGCTCCTAAAAGCGGCCTGTAGCCAATCAGAAGGCTTATATGCCACTTTTAGAGGCACTTTTATCGATAAAAGAGGATTCAGAATATGGGCCATAGTCCGGTCTTAGGCCGGCATTCATAGTCCGTTCTTATATTTAAGATCGTCTTAAGTTCATCTTTAGATATTGTATGTATCATTTCATTGGCTATGGATTATCTGAAGATGAACTAAAGACGATCTTACTAAAATATAAGACCGGACTATGAATACCGGCCTTATATTTAAGATCGTCTTTAGTTCATCTTCAGATAATCCATAGCCAATAAAATGATACATACAATATCTAAAGATGAACTTAAGACGATCTTAAATATAAGAACCATGGACCTAAGAAGATATGGATGGAGTCTAAAGCGCTCATATGGGCGAGGGGGCTGTGAAATTTGCGGTAAGGGAGGTGTATAGCTCTGTCTCTTTCCAAAAGCAACCTTCGGGTGTTTCCGTCGCATATCCGATAATTCCCGAAAGGTTATATATCCCATATTAGCTAACTTTCGAATAAAAATACATGTATTTTTATTGGATATAATTACCGAAAACAATTAAAACTTGTAGTTCCGATAAGTGGCCGATAGGTGGCGACGTCGTCATTAATGAAATGATTAATTTGTTAATTTTCGATAAAAAAATGCAATAATTATTAAAATAACGATGGAGCAATGCAGCAATTAAGGAGCAATCGTTTTATGTTGGATATATTTGCGATAGACTATGGGAAATATGTTTTTCCAAGAAAATTATTGGTTTTTCGCTAATATATTATAAAATATTAATAGTATAAATGGAGCGATTGAATATTTCGATAAAGAAATCGAGGAGCAATTATACTACTAAATAGTTAATAGAAAAAGTTGATTATTTTCTTACAGATATAGTTTTAAACAATAGAGCTGATATATTATGTTTAAATGTTCGCGCCATTAGTCGTTTAGCCATGTATTCCGATAGGTGGCCGATAGATGGCGACGTCGTCACTTGTGAAATGATTTAAGCCCCTTGCACAATGCTAGGCAACAGGCAATAGAAATAAGGAATAGAAACTATTCACCAATAAATACGCGGAACAGAAAATATTCGCCAATAGGAGCAGAGAATAGATACTATTTCTGTTCTTATTGCCTGTTGCCTAGCATTGTGCAAAGGGCTTTATTTGTTAATTTCAATGACGTATATAACTAGACCAAGCATTCTCAGAGAGGGGTGAAGCTGGAAATTGGCAGTTTAAGACAGAGTGAGAACGTTGAACGGCATCTATGCTTTCCTTTTCTATCATACAAGAAGCAAATGGCCGTCCCAAAGCTGTCAAGAGCTATATATAAGGTGGTACAGAAATAAAAATGGAATCGAAATTTTCATTTATCTTGATACATTATTGATATTAATACTATTTTATGCAGTATACACATGATCATAATACAAATATTGTTATATTTATTTAGTAATAAAATTGATTTTGGTGCATAATCGATGCCACAAATACAGCAAACAGCCATTTTATCCTTTTTTTAATGCAATATTTGTAATATCTTTTTCAAAAAATTTATATATGTGTATATATTTTTACGTGTATTTTTATCAATTTTACTCATATACTGTTTCGCATGTCCAGTTTGCGTTTGTGTCATATCACGCCATATTGCTTTTGACAGTCTATAGAATAGAAAGAGAAAGCATAGAGTCCATTCCATGGACCTCCCTGGCAAAAATGAGACGTTTGTTTGGCGTTTACATGAACGTTTGTGGAAGTTCGTCGAGAGTTTAAAAACGATTAGTAAAGAGTTTGTAGAACAAAAATTGCAACACTTTAGCGTTTAAAAGACGTTTGTACGTTATAGCGTAATCGTAAACGTTTGAAAAGTCTGAGTAAACTCTGTACACGAAGATGTATCAACGTTTACTGAACGTACTCTGAAAAATGTTACCTCAGCATTGCAAAACTTTCATGTAACATTATATAAAGAGTTTGTAGAACAAAAATTGCAACACTGCAGCGTTTGATAAGCATTCAAAACCCAACAGCGTTATGTAAGTGCTCTTACAAAGTTTGAAAAGCATATAAACTCTCAGAAAACCCTCACTCAACGGTTGTTAACGCTTTATAAAGTTTCTTATTTTCGCCAGGGCTAAGAAGATATGAATGGAGTCTAGAGCCGGGGCGGTGTGAAATTTGCGGTAAGGGGGGGTGTACCTTCTCCAGAGAAAGATAGGGATGTATGTGGGAGGAGGTCGGACGTGTCTTTACGCCCATTTGATCAACGAGCGACAGAATCCATCCGTGGCAACGGCATTGATGCATATCCTGTGGAGAGAGCATTCACACATTTTTCAGCCTAACGAATAATTGCTAGAAAACAATATTCGCAGACTAGAAAAATATGTGAGGCGCAAGTGGCTGGATCGGGAATCGAACCCGAGTCTTTCGCTTTCCGGGCAACTGCTCTAGACCACTGAGCTATCCAGACCTCACACCTAATGCTGCTTTTTAACACAGTGATATGCGACTCCAGAGCGATGTTGGTATCTTGCTCGATGGATGCAATGCCGATTGCCATGGAGGATCCTTGAAAAGGTCGCTCGCTGACCAAATAAGTGCCGGTGGAGGTATTCGCGTACATGCTGGCTTCCGACTGGCCTTCCGTATAAAACGGCACCGACGAGCACAACGCCGTAGAGTGACCACATCCCCCAAGATCCCTCTAGAATATACTAAAATCCCCACTGTACCAAATAGCAGTGGTGGATGGACCCTAAGATAGGGCCGGGGCAGGCCTCCAGAGAAGGCAGAGAAAAACGTATATGCAACTTACATATACGTTTTTCTCTGTCTTACTTTACATCCACGACTGCGACAGATGTAAGCGCTTACATCTCATTCTCTGCCATCAGCCTTAATTATTTCTTTTTGATAACGCGATACATTTTAGAACCGGTTATAGTGAGTTATGCCCGTGGCTATGCATTATGTATTTTTATGTAGATTGGAAATCCAAAAGCCATAGACAGAATTCAGGGTAAATATTTCAATGAAGGGAGCCCGCCTCGATTACCTTGACCTTGACATATGTTGTCAAGGTCACTGCCCTGAGTAATATCCAAAAGGTTTTAGCCGTCACTCGCTGTTCGTTAAAAAGTTATTAGTAAAAGAAGTTAGAAAGAGAATATAAATTTTATTGACACCGTGTAGATAGAACTATAGTAACACAGTTCGAAAGTATTTTCCACGCAAAGTATGCTTATGGTCCGAAATATGTAAACATAACAATAATACAGACTTAAGCTGTAGAAATATTCCTTCCCAGATAGACATATGTCAGCATATTGCCTGCATAATGACAAAATTTTAAAATTGAAAATGCTTGCATGAACATTGAAAGATGCGTCCTCATATGACATGAGTGTTATCAGCGAGTGAAAGAGATCTTCTGATGCTGTAAAAATTCCGACAATATGCTGCTTATTTTGCCAGAAATAGAACGCAATTAATCCGACATTATTGGAGCAATAAGAAATGAATATATTCACTAAAATCATAATAAATGGATAGTAAGTCCTAGTAGCACACTTTATTGGAGCAATATTGGCTAACAATATATATCCAATATATCCAATATTGATCCAATATTGCAAAGTAGACGGGATTTCATTTTGAGCCAATATTGAATTGTAATATTGGACGAATATATTTATTTTCATCTTTAACCAAGATTGGCTAATTATACTCAAATATTTTTACATTGGATATAGATCAGTTTCTAATATATGACGAAATTCGCCATCAAAAAAAAAAAAATTAACCGTCTGTGGTAAATTTATGGAGCGCTGGAGCTCCTCGCAAAAGCTAGAGGAGGTGCAGCTATAATAGTCCGCACTCTTTGACTGATAAGTCATGACTCGTGGAACCTGTGTCGCGGCCTTATATACTGCTTTAGATGGAGTCCCACTCTCGGGTTAGGTGTTTTCCTTTTCGCCACCTAGTGGCGACGCACGAAGCTCACACATAATGTGTGAACGTGCAATAATACTAAATTAACATTCGTCAAATAGCTTGCTTCAATTATTGCTCCTACAAATAATACAATTACAACATAATTTTATATTAGAAACATTTCCTATAATGATTGCAGTTGTGCGTTTATAGCAAAGTGCAACATATTGCTATATCGTGAAATACACAAAATATATGATAACAATATGACATCATAATACCTACATTTAAAGTTATTTGTAATTTTATGCTGTTCTAATTGCATCACAAAGTATACATAAAATGTTTCCATGGTATGTTCAGCATATCTGTCTATCTGGGTTGTATTTAGTACTTGCAGAACTCTTAATACGTGAACATGCGACTTCACGAGTTTCTCCGTTTAACTAATAATTACGAGGAATTAGTTTCTTATCTTTGTGAAAAAAATGTGATTAGACGAACAGTTCCCATACGGAAAATAATTTTGGTATTAGATATCCACTAAATATCCTTCATGGGCATTAAGGATATCCATGAATATACGAATATACGATCAGTAATGAATGAAATAAATTGAGATAAGAAATAATAGCTGCAAATATACATATAAAATATGAAATTTTTATACGATATTTTAACATAATTCATAGGTATAAGAAAAAAGGTATTAAAATAACTATTTAAATAAAATACGTTTATACAAAATAGATTTTTTTATTTGGCAGACAGTGTAAGGTAAATATCAATAATTATAACGAGGAGAACTGCCAAAAATCTTATCAATATTCATAAAAAAATATTTTTTACAGAAAAAAGAAAAATTTTATATAATATAAAAAGTATCAAAACGAATATAATTTATATTGTATAATAGAATATATATATATATATATATATATATATATAAAATATAATGTATATATATATAAAAAATATATATAAATATAATATATATAATATATATATATAATATAATATTATACAGGGTGGACCATTTTAACATTTAATGGAGAATAACTCGAAAACCAAGCCTGGGAGAGAAAAATGTTTCAGACAAAAGTTGTTTGGTTTCGAGGGGGCCATAAGATGGTATCATTGGTTTGACCTTGAAGAGTTATTTGAAGGTCACATGAAGGTCACCTTCAATTTCTTAAATGGAACCTACTATTTGTCATTGCATATTCTTGTAGCTTATCTCAAGAGCTTTCCAAAACACTATAATTAAGTACCTTTTCGTTAAGTACTTTTTGAGTTATGAGGCTTGAAATAATTTTTTAATTTTACATAAACCGTAAAATATCTTGTAAAATATTCATTTTTCGATTATCTTACCTTAATACTTTTACGTACAAAATAATGAGAGGAATCAATTGGTGTAAAGAAAACACATAGTTGTTTTTAAGAAAAAATATGTAATTTGCAATTAACAATTCCATATTTTTTCTTAAAAACAACTATGTGTTTTCTTTAGACCAATTGATTTCTCTCATTATTTTGTACGTAAAAGTATTAAGGTAAGATAATCGAAAAATGAATATTTTACAAGATATTTTACGGTTTATGTAAAATTAAAAAATTATTTCAAGCCTCATAACTCAAAAAGTACTTAACGAAAAGGTACTTAATTATAGTGTTTTGGAAAGCTCTCGAGATAAGCTACAAGAATATGCAATGACAAATAGTAGGTTCCATTTAAGAAATTGAAGGTGACCTTCATGTGACCTTCAAATAACTCTTCAAGGTCAAACCAATGATACCATCTTATGGCGCCCTCGAAACCAAACAACTTTTGTCTGAAACATTTTTCTCTCCCGGGCTTGGTTTTCGAGTTATTCTCCATTAAATGTTAAAATGGTCCACCCTGTATATATACCTGTATAATATACAAATATATATATATATATATATATATATATATTTGTATATTATTATATAAAGGTATATTTTTATAATGAAAGTAACAAATATAGGTTTTTTTGTTTTTTATTGTTGCGTGCTTGTTACAAATTATTTACTAAGGCCCATATTCTGAATCCTCTTTTATCGATAAAAGTGCCTCTAAAAGTGGCATATAAGCCTTCTGATTGGCTACAGGCCGCTTTTAGGAGCACTTTTATCGATAAAAGAGGATTCAGAATATGGGCCTAAGTGTTACATCGCATTTTTATTGTCTTACATTTAACTAGATACAGTACAATATCCTTTGTAATCACGTGTATTTTGATTTAAAAATGTTCTTTTCTATCTAACATTTTGTTTCTTTTCCATTCAAGAAAATGAAATCTTAAATCATAAGAATATATTTTTCTTGATTGAACTATATAAAATGGCTTCATTCAAGTAAGTTCTTTAATTAACGCAATAAAATCTTATTTCAAGATTTCCATGTTAAAACTAAATATATTTTCAAAACAAGAATGCTCATTTTTCTGTGTACGATGATTTTTCGCTGATTTATTGTTATTGAAAAATGTTAAAAAATTGTGCTAAAATTTAGTGATCCGTATTTTTTGTGTGTGAATGTAGATAGACA
This sequence comes from Camponotus vicinus, assembly GCF_025532165.1. NCBI lineage: Eukaryota > Metazoa > Arthropoda > Insecta > Hymenoptera > Formicidae > Camponotus > Camponotus vicinus. The sequence goes on from NW_028141945.1 coordinate 29,029,413, forward strand.
GATGATATATACAGGGTCTTCAAAAAGTCCCGGAACGCTAAAATATCTCGAAAACAATCAACTATAATGAAAAATATGTAAGGAACAAAGTTGTAGGACTAAATAAAATGTACCTAATGATAATAACACACAAATTGTAATTTGCAATTAACAATTCCATATTTTTTCTTAAAAACAACTGTACGTTTTCTTTACACCAATTGATTACTCTCATTATTTTGTACATAAAAGTATTAAGGTTAGATAATCGAAAAATGAATATTTTACAAGATATTTTACGGTTTATGTAAAATTAAGAAACGATTTCAAGCCTCATAACTCGGAAAATACTTAATGAAAAAACATTTGATTATAGTGTTTTGGAAAGCTCTCGAGATAAGCTATAAAAGTATGCAATAAAAAATGGGGAGTTCCATTTAAAAAAATCAACTTGACCTTCATATGACCTTGAGTACTTCATCCAAGGTCAAATTCTTATCATCATTAGGTACATTTTATTTAGTCCTACAACTTTGTTCCTTTTATATTTTTCATTATAGTTGATCGTTTTCGAGATATTTTAGCGTTCTGGGACTTTTTGAGACCCTGTATATATCTACTAGTTATCTATAGAGAATATGGACCTTATATAGATATTTAGACATTTATTAGATATCTATTAGATAAATTTTTCCGTATAGGTTTTATTATACTTTAATTATGTAATATAATTACATATAATACAATTAAAGAATAATGAAATTAAATCAACCAATTTTTCGAAAATGTCTAATTTAATCGAATTTTCGCTTTGCCGAAAAGCGACTCTTAATTTTTTGAAAATGGTCGGTCTTAAGTCGACTCATAGTTGATAATTAAAATCGACAATAAACCGAACTAGAAATAACCCATACAGCACAGAAGCTTGCATCAACATTGCTGCAATGTTACAACATTGCACATAGCAGTGTAATGCTGCAGAAATATTGCAGAGACATTATTTTGTAATATTACTTTGACAATGTTGCAGCAACATTTTAACATAGCGAAAATGTATAACATGTGTTTCTTTACTTGCCGCTATGTGGCGACATCAAACTTAACTAACTCGTATTCGAATTTTCATCTAAAGTGGATATAAGGCTTACAAAGGACTAATGTAATTATATTTCTTGTCTTGTGTCAGTTAAATTTCTGATAAACTGACTTGATTTATTTAATATTCTGAATCCTAATAAGGGTTAATTTGCAATTAACAATTACATATTTTTTCTCAAAAACAACTGTTTTTCCTTTACACCAATTGAATCCTCACATTATTTTGTGCATAAAAGTTTTAAGGTAAGATAATCGAAAAATGAATATTTTACAAGATATTTTACGGTTTATGTAAAATTAAAAAATTATTTCAAGCCTCATAACTCGAAAAGTACTTAATAAAAATTAACTTAATTATAGTGTTTTCGAAAACTCTCGAGATGAGTTGCAAGAATATGCAATAAAAAGTAGCCGATTCCATTTAAAAAATTGAAGGTGACCTTCACGTGACCTTCAAGTAACTATTCAAGATCAAATGAATGACACCATCTTATGTCCCCCTTGAAACTATACAACTTTTGTCTGAAACATTTTTGCTGAATATGCTTCATTGAAAAATTATCGAGATGCGTTTTTAAAATGAGACACCTTGTATATATGTGTGTGTGTGTGTGTGTGTGTGTGTGTGTGTGTAAATTACAATTCCTGATTCCGCTCTTTTATCATGTCCATAGGACATCGGATATCATTCAAGGATTAAAGTATGTCCATCAATTTCATAAACAGATATACCACGGACGTCCATTGAATGACTGAAGAACGTAAAATGGATAATTACCCCAATAGCCAAGTCTGCTAAAGCAGATCTTCCCAGACAGCACAGGACATCCTATGGATATTCATTTTATATCCATTTTACGTCCACACGTCCATGGACATGAAATGAACATCCATCGTACATTCGATTTGAGACATCCGTTAATGGCCAATATTTGGACGTCCATAAGATGTCCGATCTTGGACATCAAAGTTTCGCGCAAGCACGCAAGGATGTGTTAGTTCGTTCGTTTACCGCTACGCGACGTGCGATGCGCTATCTTTCTCGTATTTAAGTTTTAGTTATGAGAATTATATAAAGTTTGCAAAAGGTAACAAATAAGATTAAAAATATACTGTTCAATTTAATTTCTGATCTAAATCACGAGTTTCAGATATTAAATTGATTTTATAAGTTGGACAAGTAAATGTCCGGCGAATAATTTAATATAAAATAATGAAACAAATTTAATATAAAATAATGAAAAATTTAATATATTAAATTTAAATTTTTTCATTAAAATATTTTGTAAAAATTATTTATACCTATTTTTAAAATATTTTTTTAATGTTCAAAACAAGTCCAATTTTAGTCCGTTTGGTCTTTAAAATGGACATTTTTGGGATGTCCAAAATAGTAACACTGGATATCCATAAAACATCCTAAAGATGTTTTAGGCTCTAATCTGGATATTTTAAATACGTATGAAACGTCCAATTTGTTTATTTTTAATACGTTTTTAAGATGTCATTGTGCTGTCTGGGTTGTCAGGTAATCTGTTACAAATTTTTGTCGACAGAAAGATTACAGAATTGATGCAGGTTCTGATATATCATGTGATGTCGGCAGAATGTCAACAGAAATATAACAAAATCTGTTCACATAACTGGACAACAGATTATCAACAGAAACCGAGCAGAACTTGTTGATATAATTGACGGCACATTGATGGCAGAAACTGAACAGGATTTGTGCGGCGCAATTTTGACAGCAGATTGGTAACAAAAATCGAGCAGGATTTGCGCAATGAAATTTGATATCAAATTGTCAGCAGAACCCGAGTAGAGCCTGCTAATGTAACTGACGGCAGATTGATGGCAGAAATGGAACAGGATCTGTGCGGCGAAATTTGATGTCAGATTGCCTGTAGAAACCGAGCAGGATTTGCGCACACAATATCTGATAGCAGATTGACGGCAGAAGCAGAACAGGATTTGCATGATTCGATAGTTCCTTCGTTTACCGCTATGTGATATACTTTCTCGCAATCAAATCTCTGTCAAAAATATATATAAAGTCGCGATTATTAAAAAAGATCAAAAATATAGTAACTATTTCTATCACTTTAATTTCTGACACAAACAGATGAGATTCAGAATATTAAACTGATTGGAATCAATAGGATAAATGGTAAATTATTCATTTACTGCTTATTTGAAGCATAAAGCAAGAATTTAATTCTAAATAAATTACATCTCCAGTTTTACAAGTTACATTTACTTTTATCATTTACTTTATTATTAATTTAATTAAATTGAACTAGTCCTTCGTTATGTGAGAATAATTACGATATAACATATATTATTATACATTATGTCATATCAGAAAAAATTGTAATTAATCGATAACTCACCGATAATACTCTTATTTAGCACCTGTAATAATCAATTTTATTGCATTTATACAACATTAATATAAGTAAGCCCAAATCTTGTTCGGTTTCTGCTGTCAATTTGCCATCAGATTGCGTGCGCAGATCCTGCTCGATTTCTGCCGACAATCTGTTGTCAGATTATGTTTACAGATTCTGCTCGGTTTTTGCCGCCAATCGAGCGTCAAGTCATGTTAACAGATCCTGCTGGATTTCTGCTACCAATCTGCTGTCAGATTCTGTGAGCAGGCTCTGTCAGCAGAATATAAGCTGAATGAGGACGCAGTTGATGTCAGTCTGCTGATATACTTTGATTAAATCTGTTACCAGTCTGCCGACATCCCGACAAAAACAATTACATATGTCACATCCTCGTCGAATTCACGTATTTTACGTGGCTTACGTGGATGCAGATTTATCCACGAATTATCTACGTGGATACAACTTTCTTTTTTCATTATTACATCGAGGTACTTTATTCTCGAAATATCAATGTAGATGAAGACTCGGTAATATTGTAATGTTAAAAGATATTTTATTAAAATTTTTCAATTGTAATTTTGTATCTGAAATATTTCAGAAATATACCTGCATCATGTTTTTTATAATATTTATAATATTTATATTATAATATTATAATATTTATATTTTATATAATATTGTATTTGCAATATTTCTGAAATCTTTCAGAAAGATAAAAAAGTTTGCTAAAAAAAAGATTATCTCTGTATGTTTCTAAATATGTAATAGTATATAGAATATGCTTCCTCGCTTTGCCGTTATGCGGCGCTGCATCAAATTAGCTAACTCGTATTCAACTTTTCGTCATAAAGTGTATATAAAGAACTGATACTAACACGGTCCGAAGTTTATTTTTTCTTTTAAGGACCGTCTACGATGGAAGTAATATTGGTGGAGTGGACGGTGGAGTAAGGCGTAAGCGAATAGTTCTTTTCCATTTCGCATTACTCCTAGTCTTACGCCTTAATCCACCGATATTATTTTCATTGTAGACGGTCCTTTAGTCAGTTTAATTTAATAAACTGATTTAATTTAAAATAATTTGTTTAATAATCTGGATCGCTTGTTGGGATTCAGAATATGGAACAGATTATTTGAAATTAAACGGATAAATGGGAGATAGCCTACTTATTGCGTATATTAAAAATAAAATATAAATAAAAATAAAATTATTCTTATGGCCGAGGGTAATTATATACTTTTATAAATGTTCAAGATATTCACTTATCAAAAATGAAAAAAGTAATATGTCTCGAAAATTCATGAAATTTTCACATAGATTCCACGTAGATTCTAGTACCGTTTTTGAGCGGATTATCTACTCGAATATCCACGTGGATTCAACGATATTAATTTACGTGGTAATAACATGGATTTCACGTACTGTTTTTGTCGGGATACTGCTAACATTTTGCTTACGGGGTATCTATGGATATCCTCTATATTCTTAACCCAGACAGCATACAAAGATCCGAAGGACATCCAATAAGACGACCATTAAGGATATTGAGGATATCCATAGATGATCCGTTTTATATTCTTCGGACATTCAGTGGATGTCCGTGGTATATCTGTTTATGAAATTGATGGACATGCTTTAATTCTTAAATAATAATATAATTTATCTATTTTATATAAAATTTTACATAAAAATTTCATATAAAAATTTTATTTATAATTTATACTTGCACATTGCACTTTACATTTTAAATAGGTATAATGAACGGATTATTTTCGTTTATTCGCTGGACATTTACTTGTCCGACTTATAAAATCAATTTAATATCTGAAACTCGTGTATTTAGATCAGAAATTAAATTGAACAGTATATTTTTAATCTTATTTATTATCTTTTGCTAATTTTATATAATTCTCATAACTAAAACTTAAATATGAGAAAGATAACGCATCGCACGTCGTGTAGCGGTAAACAAACGAACTAACACATCCTTGTGTGCTCGCGCGAAACTTTAACGTCCAAGACCGGACATCCAAATATTGGCCGTTAACGAATGTTTCGAATCAGATATACGATGGACGTTCATTTCATATCCATGGACGTGCGGACATAAAATGAATGTCCATAGAATGTCCTGTGCTGTTTGGGTTATGGTTGTTTTATGGATGTCCTTCGGATATTTGTGTGCTGTCTGAGATAATGTTGCCCAACTGTTGAGTCCGCGGCCATTGTTTGTAACGTAGCAACTTGAAATTAATGAAGGATATTTAAAGAATCTTGTTAAAATTTTGAACTTATATGTACATTAATTATATTTATATACGGGATTATATTTGTGCTCTATATATTGTGGATATTTGTGCTCTATGTATTGTGGATATAGTACGGACATGAATCAATCGACTGTTTTATCGTGGCATCGTAAAGTGGATGTGTCCATGTAGTTCCAGGTGGCGTAAAATGGATGTATGCGCCGCTAGTATACGACTTAGGGAAAGCGTTACAGGAAAAACAGCGGCCTGGCCCCTCTCAGGCTTCTCTCTGCTGATAGATATCTCGTGCAAATCAACTTATCCCACGTATTCCACGTATCCTACATTTTATATGTATATCAGACATCTATATTATACGTATGTAACAGCATGTCATAACGGCTAATTACTCCACTATAACGTTGTGAGAGAACCTGAAAATTCTCTGTTGTAGAACTAATAGAAATTACGTGTATTATTGTTTTTTTTCGCGTGTGTATTATAGTTTTCATGCTTGTCATTATTCAATCAAGATTTATTTTCGAATAAGAATAATATGGCAAAACGTACAATATTGTTTTATACCATCAGACTATTAGATTTGTATGTCCCATGCAATAGGCGTGATTGATGTGATTCGAAAATAACAGAGTTCCTTCTTCAATCTAACATTTTAAGATATACTTTATATCACGTCTTGATTAATGGTGCGACAATTAAGTCGCATCAGTTTTAGTGTGTTACAATGAATCTTGGGTACAGTGAGAGAATATTCTATTGGCTATTCCTAACAATTTTACTTTTTCACCTACAAGTAGGTGCAAATTATTTTAGAACCAATTCTAGGAAGGATGACCAATGTTTCTGCAAGGTATTGAATGTTGATATCATCTTGTGTCATTACCTCTTAAAAATAATATTTATGTTTTATAATTTGAAGTGTCTTACTTTCATGCATCTATCATATTTGGAATTATAATAATCTCTTCGTCTTTTTGTAGTTATATATTTTTCATTCTTTGTTTTTCTAATTTATAATAATAATTTCTTTAAAAATTTATAATATTAAATTAATACCTTATTAAGTATTATATTATATTATATTATATTATGTTATATCATATTATTAAGATAATATGATATGATATCGAGATATTTTGATGTAATTAAAAGTTATACTTTTGCATCTATATCTACTATTTATATACATTTTAAATTACAATTAAAATTTCAGTTGAAAGGATCTATAGATGACTGTACTTGTAATGTAGATACTGTGGATTATTTTAATAATATGAGAATATATCCAAGAATTCAAAGTCTTCTAGGCAGAGATTATTTTAGGTTTTACAAAGTAAACTTGAACCAGAATTGTCCATTCTGGGCAGATGATAGCAAATGCGCTATTCGTGATTGTCATGTATTACCCTGTCAAGATGTAAGTTCCATTTTATATATATATATATATATATATATATATATATATATATATATCAAATGAGATTTTAAATAATAATCTTAATTTTTATTTTTTACACTCTATTGTAGAACGAAATCCCGGAAGGTTTAAAAGGAGAAATTCTAAGAGATATTCACTTTAATGAAAGTCCAGAAGATAAATATAGATCCGATGCACAAATTACTGACTGCAGACATAGCTTGAGAGATCATAATATGGAACTTGGTTTCTTAAACACAACAATTAGGTAATTAAAAAATATATTTAATATTGAGTAAATGTTCAAGATAAGATATAAATCTTATTATAGTACAGAAAATTACAAAGAATTTGAACGATGGCAACGACATGATGATGCACAAGATAATTTTTGTGTAAAAGAAACTAGTCAAGGGGAATACGTAGATCTTTTACTTAATCCTGAAAGATATACAGGATATAAAGGATTCAGCGCACACAGAATATGGCGAAGTATTTACAAGGAAAATTGTTTTAGGTATACAACAATAATTATATCAAATGTTATTTATATATTTTATCCTAATATTTAATTTAATTTAGTAATATAAATTCAGTAATTTAATATTCATTTAATGTAGTAATAAATTATTGTTTGCAGACCTGAAAATTCACCTCACATTTTTATTCAATCTTCTAAGATAAATGGTAAGTTTGTCTCTACCACTTTGTTTTTTTTTTAATTTTATATGAATATGTGTTTCTTGAAATTGAACTCATACAAATATTTTTTCTCAAATTAAATTGAAACGGTTTTTATTATCATATATCTCACTTAAAAGATATATACATAACAACCATAACAAAAGCATATTGTTTTTATTATATTGTCGTATTGAGCGCTCTCGATAGAGAAACTAATTAAATTAAGAATGCGATTGATTCAAATTATTTCAAACATGAAATAGTTAAATATGTTTTTTCATATATCTGTATATTTTCCATATGTTTATTGTTATTATTATTATAATTTTATTATAAAAAAAACTTTTTTATAAATTACAAAACTTACGAAACTTATAAAACTGATTATTATATTTTTATTATTAAAAAACTTCTTTATAAATTTTATGCACATTATTTATAATATTATTTACATTATTTATATAAAATAGAATTTCAATTAATCTGAAAAGACGTTAAAAAATTAGACAATTATACATATTAAACTTTTGCATATTCATTTTTTAAATATATATATACACATACAAGGTGTCAGGTCAATCTCTTCCCAAAAAAAAGCTCTTGTAGCTTACCTCGAGAGCTTTTCAAAACACTATAATAAAGTATTTTTTCATTGAGTACTTTTCGAGTTATGAGGCTTGAAATAATCTCTTAATTTTACATAAATCATAAAATACCTAGTAAAATATTCATTTTTTTATTATCTTACCTTAATACTTTTATATACAAAATGATGAGAGGAATCAATTTGTGTAAAGAAAGCACATAATTGTTTCGAAGAAAAAATATGTAATTTGCAATTAACAATTATGTATTTTTATATATATATATATATATATATATATATATATATATATATATATGTATGTATGCATTTATATATATTATATTTTATATATTATATTACAGGAATGTGTTTAGAGAAGCGAGTTTTTTACCGAGTTATATCTGGCTTGCATGCTAGCATTAATATACATTTGTGTTCAAAATATTTGTTAGTCCCTCAAGATAGTTTGCAAGTATCCTCTGATAATCAGTGGGGTCCTAATTTGGAAGAGTTACAAAGAAGATTTTCTTCTGAAACAACAGGTGGTGAAGGTCCAAACTGGCTAAAGAATTTGTATTTTATTTATTTACTTGAATTAAGAGCTCTAGCTAAAGCTGCACCTTATTTAGAAAGAGAAGAATATTATACAGGTAATGAAATGGAAGATGAAGATACAAGATTGGCTATAAATGATATACTGAATGTCATCAAGTAAGTATTCTATACAAAAATATTTTATTTATCACAATATACATATAAAATGATTTATTGCAGATCATTTCCGGAACATTTCAATGAAACTGTAATGTTTACTGGTGGAACGGAAGCGCAATTGTTGAAAGAAGAATTTAGGCAACATTTTAGAAATATTTCACGTATTATGGATTGTGTGGGATGTGATAAATGTAAACTATGGGGTAAATTGCAAATTCATGGCCTGGGCACTGCGTTGAAGATATTATTCTCAGGAAAATTTGATAGATGGAAACCAACACTTAATAATCTGAATCGAAAATCATTTTTCCTAGAAAGAAGTGAAATTGTTGCTTTGGTAAATGCTTTTGGAAGGTAGCTTTCATTTTTAATATTTATTATACAGGGTGTCTACTCTATAGAAGAACATGAAAAATCTGCAATTCGAAATTTTTTTTATACCTAAAAAAATCAAAGGATTTGTATTTGAATTTAAAGAATTTCTAAACAAAATTCTCTTAATAATTTTGCTTATATTATAAATAGTCGACAATTCGCCGATAAGTGAATTATATATTTAAATTATATAAATTTATAATATAATTTAAATATAAAATATAAATTATAAATATATAATATAAATTAGAAATATTTATAATTTAATTTATTATTTATATATATTTATTTCTGTTTATTCAGTTTTAACAAAATATTGAATATGCAGTACATATTCTTTATTGTAATTTTTAATGATAAGGAAATGAATGCATTATGCAAATGCAAAATATTATCATTTTACGCTATTCATTATTTTTTAGTACATTTGCAAATCTAGCACTTAAATTTCAAGTAGTTTTATGTTTTTCCTTTATATAAGTAAAAACATCAGAAAACATACAATTAAAAAAACTTATTTTAAAAAATCTTTCTCCCTTCGAAAAATATTTTATTTGGAAGTTTGAACAAAAATACCCAAAAAATCAAGAAATTTTTTAAAGATTTGAGTAGATACCCTGTTATGAAAAATAAACTTTATTCATTAGTAATATTCCCAATTTTTACAGGTTATCAGAAAGTATTTTTGAATTGGACAGATTTCGTGGGATGATTAGATAACATATAATATCAGCTTATAATTAAAGTCTTCAATACTACTAAAAAACATCACATAAGGACATCACTCAGATTTTCTACCTTGTTTTTTTATTTCCGTATTTGTTAACGGATTTTGTTGTGCTAATCTAATTGAATGCGTATTTGTATTAGTATAAGTATTTTTGATGTTATATATTTGAATAACTAATAACTCAATAATAGAATTGATTGGAATTTTATACCGAGTTTTAGTGCAAATATCCTTTTTGAAGGACAGGATGAAGAATTTCATATTCTATTGGAATCATTTATTCAATTATGTAATTATTTATTTATAATTAATATAATTTTGAAAATGCATAAACGCAAGTTCAAATGTTAACTCTAATTAGATTATATATATTTATCTATTAGATATATAATATTTCTTCCAATTTTATGAAAGCTATGTATATATGCATATGCATATATAAATATATACAAGAGAAAGTCGGAAAATGAGATTCTAACTCATTTACTTCATTTTATTTTTGGTGAAGTATTATTTACATCTTTCAAATATATACATTTACTACTTTTTAACATAATTGCCTTCTCTGTCGAGTTATATTCTAGATAGTAAATCCATATATCAAATCTATAAATTGAAAGTAGAATTCCTTTTGAAAAATAATGTAAAGATATGTATGTATATATTCGAGTTTAAGTACCTTCACAAAAATAAAGTATTAAAAAAGTAAATGAGTTGAAAAACTTACTTTCTAACTTATTTCTCGAATGTATGTCAAGACCATACACATCTATGGTCAAGACCAATTGCACCAGTGTTTACTTATCCAAACTGATAACCAAGTGTATTCTTCTTATGTCAATGAGTAGAATAATAATATAAAAAGAAAAAAAAACAAAAAAAATTGAGCTACTTAATTAAACTACTTAATTAAGGGAAAAAATTATTGATGCAAATGATTACATACACACAAAACACAAATATGTGCGAAAAAGTGTAATTAGATATATATAGTAAGAGATATTGTTATTTGAATTGATATTTTCTTCCTATATTTATATCATAGTTTTTGACTCCGTCTGTGATAAATATTTTATCTAAAGCAACCATTTACATAACTTGAATTTTTATGTATATTATACTTTCAGAAGTTGAGTTCTGAAGTTGTTCACAATACATATTTTTATAATCAATATGATAAAATTTTATGCATAGTTTATAGTTCATTTTTACTCATAGTTTAGTTTTCATAAAAACAAATATTTGTATAAGTATATAAATATTTAAATAAATATTTAAAAAATACAATCTTCGACGTATGTCACTTGCAGTAATCAGAGAAAACTGTACTTCAATTTTTAATTATGCATGTAAATTTGCATGTTCATTTGCATTATTGGAATATAATTTGATATGTCAAATCTGTTTAATAAGAATAAGAATATATATATACGAGGTGTCAGGGAAATTTTCGCCCTCACGAAGTAAGGAGGTAGATTGGCTCAAATTAAGAAGGAAGGACTTCTACTGTTTTGTGATATTCGCAATAATTAACGAAAAATTAAATAAAGAATATCGGCTAATCTGCGTGAGTAGAAGCGCGCGGCGACGAGAGTCGTCCCACTGTAATCTTATACTAGGCGCGCGGCGAAGCGGTGGGCGGATCGCTCTTCGAGACATGATGGTGGCGTGCGATATATTGCAATACCGCGCCGAAAAATGACCCGTCCTTTTAGTGGCGAGAAAATGATGCGCTATCATTTCCACACCACCTTGCGGTAGATAGCATGGTGCGCTTTTTTTATAGTGGTTTCCCCCATAGGCCTATTCCACTCTCAACTTAATGTGAAAATTGTTCAAAATGCCGTTAAATACTGTACGCTGAATGTATCGTAAATGTAAAAAATTGATGATGACGGTACTTCCACAAAAATTGATCCGTGGTTGAAAATCCCTCGATAAAATGTGTTGCACACGTTGGTAATAATACGGGCGTAATCGGTTACACGTAAACCCTGGCGAAAATAAGAAACTTTATAAAGCGTTAACAACCGTTGAGTGAGGGTTTTCTGAGAGTTTATATGCTTTTCAAACTTTGTAAGAGCACTTACATAACGCTGTTGGGTTTTGAATGCTTATCAAACGCTGCAGTGTTGCAATTTTTGTTCTACAAACTCTTTATATAATGTTACATGAAAGTTTTGCAATGCTGAGGTAACATTTTTCAGAGTACGTTCAGTAAACGTTGATATATCTTCGTGTACAGAGTTTACTCAGACTTTTCAAACGTTTACGATTACGCTATAACGTACAAACGTCTTTTAAACGCTAAAGTGTTGCAATTTTTGTTCTACAAACTCTTTACTAATCGTTTTTAAACTCTCGACGAACTTCCACAAACGTTCATGTAAACGCCAAACAAACGTCTCATTTTTGCCAGGGAAGCGTGATGTACCGCGTATCGCGAAAAACCAAATTCGTGTGTCACACGATGCACGCTAGTTCCAGGATTTATATAAAATGCTTCAAGAATCCTTTCTTCATCTCGTACACGAAGACGCGCTGCTGGACCGGTTATCCCGATATTATGCACGACACCCAGTTTCACATAATTATTGCACAACACGTAAAATTGTACGTCCACTTGGTTTTCGTGCACGCCCGGGAAATCATTCCACGTAAATTGCAGCCGCGCGATAAGTATTTTCTCCCGCTAGCCCGTATGCCACAATCATATCCGTATATTCCTGCAGAGTATACTTCATTTTCACTGTTAATTTACTATGGTCCATATTCTGAATCCTCTTTTATCGATAAAAGTGCCTCTAAAAGTGGCTTATAAGTCTTCTGATTGGCTATAAGCCACTTTTAGAGGCATTTTTATCGATAAAAGAGGATTCAGAATATGGACCTATGCGAACACAAGATTTTTACTAAAACCGTCTTAGTTCTCGCAGGCTGTTGCCAGAGTGCATACGCCAGCAGCACGCAACTACAGCTGAACGGACATGCGAGTGTAAGCGTACGTGTGAGCTCGGCGCCTGCGCATTATGATTACACTCACATGTCCGCTCAGCTGTAGTTGCGTGCTGCTGGCGTATGCACTCTGGCAACAGCCTGCGAGAGCTGAGACGGTTTAGTAAAAATCTTGTGTTCGCGTAGTAAATTAACAGTAAAAATGAAGTGTACTCTGCAGGAATATACGGATATGATTGTGGCATACGGGCTAGCGGGAGAAAATACTTATCGCGCGGCCGCAATTTACGTGGAATGATTTCCCGGGCGAAAACCAAGTGGACGTTTTTACGTGTTGTGCAATAATTATGTGAAACTGGGTGTCGTGCATAATATCGGGATAACCGGTCCAGCAGTGCGTCTTCGCATGAGATGAAGAAAGGATTCTGGAAGCATTTTATGAAAATCCTGGAACTAGCGTCATGTGACACATGAATTTGGTTTTTCGCGATACGCAGTACATCACGCTTTACGTGTAATGGATTACGTCCGTATCATTACCAACGTGTGTAACACATTTTATCGAGGGATTTTCAACCACGGATCAATTTGCAATTAACAATTACATATTTTCTTTTAAAAACAACTATGTTTTTTCTTTACACCAATTGATTCCTCTCATTATTTTGTACATAAAAGTATTAAGGTAAGATAATCGAAAAATGAATATTTTAGTAGATATTTTATGGTTTATGTAAAATTAAGAAATGATTTCAAGCCTCATAACTCGGAAAGTACTTAATGAAAACTAACTTAATTATAATGTTTTGGAAAGCTCTCGAGATAAGCTACAAGAATATGCAAAAGCATATAGGGTATCCCATTTAAAAAGTTGGAGGTGACCTTCACATAACCTTGACAACGCTATTCGAGGTCATAATAATGTTGCCGTTTAATGCGCCACATAAAACCCTATAACTTTTGTATGAAACATTTTTTTTAGAAATGCGTATTTTTCGAAATATTAAGGGTTTCCACACTTGGTAAACCCTGTATATACAGGGTGACCCATTTTAATCCATCCAGTCGAATATCTAAAAAATATGGAATTGTTAATTGCAAATTACATATTTTTTCTTCAAAACAACTATGTGTTTTCTTTAGACCAATTGATTCCTCTCATTATTTTGTACGTAAAAGTATTAAGGTAAGATAATCGAAAAATGAATATTTTACAAGATATTTTACGGTTTATGTAAAATTAAGAAATTATTTCAAGCCTCATAACTTAAAAAGTACTTAACGAAAAGGTACTTCATTATAGTGTTTTGGAAAGCTCTCGAGATAAGATACAAGAATGTGCAAAAATATATAGGGTGTTCCATTAAAAAAAATTGAAGTGACCTTCACGTGACCTTCAAATGACTCTTCAAGGTCAAACCAATGGTACCATCTTATGGCCCCCTCGAAACCAAACAACTTTTGTCTGAAACATTTTTCTCTCCCGGGCTTGGTTTTCGAGTTATTCTCCATTAAATGTTAAAATGGTCCACCCTGTATATATATATATATATATATTTGTATATTATTATATAAAGGTATATTTTTATAATGAAAGTAACAAATATAGGTTTTTTTGTTTTTTATTGTTGCGTGCTTGTTACAAATTATTTACTAAGGCCCATATTCTGAATCCTCTTTTATCGATAAAAGTGCTTCTAAAAGTGGCATATAAGCCTTCTGATTGGCTACAGGCCGCTTTTAGGAGCACTTTTATCGATAAAAGAGGATTCAGAATATGGGCCTAAATGTTACATCGCATTTTTATTGTCTTACATTTAACTAGATACAGTACAATATCCTTTGTAATCACGTGTATTTTGATTTAAAAATGTTATTTTCTATCTAACATTTTGTTTCTTTTCCATTCAAGAAAATGAAATCTTAAATCATAAGAATATATTTTTCTTGATTGAACTATATAAAATGGCTTCATTCAAGTAAGTTCTTTAATTAACGCAATAAAATCTTATTTCAAGATTTCCATGTTAAAACTAAATATATTTTCAAAACAAGAATGCTCATTTTTTTGTGTACGATGATTTTTCGCTGATTTATTGTTATTGAAAAATGTTAAAAAATTGTGCTAAAATTTAGTGATCCGTATTTTTTGTGTGTGAATGTAGATAGACAGATGATATATACAGGGTCTTCAAAAAGTCCCGGAACGCTAAAATATCTCGAAAACAATCAACTATAATGAAAAATATGTAAGGAACAAAGTTGTAGGACTAAATAAAATGTACCTAATGATAATAACACACAAATTGTAATTTGCAATTAACAATTCCATATTTTTTCTTAAAAACAACTATGTGTTTTCTTTACACCAATTGATTCCTCTCATTATTTTGTACGTAAAAGTATTAAGGTAAGATAATCGAAAAATGAATATTTTAC
Organism: Camponotus vicinus; assembly: GCF_025532165.1. Lineage (NCBI taxonomy): Eukaryota > Metazoa > Arthropoda > Insecta > Hymenoptera > Formicidae > Camponotus > Camponotus vicinus. Next base: position 29,045,051 of record NW_028141945.1, read on the forward strand.
AAGATATTTTACGGTATATGTAAAATTAAGAAATTATTTCAAGCCTCATAACTCAAAAAGTACTTAACGAAAAGGTACTTCATTATAGTGTTTTGGAAAGCTCTCGAGATAAGCTACAAGAATGTGCAAAAATATATAGGGTGTTCCATTAAAAAAAATTGAAGTGACCTTCACGTGACCTTCAAATGACTCTTCAAGGTCAAACCAATGGTACCATCTTATGGCCCCCTCGAAACCAAACAACTTTTGTCTGAAACATTTTTCTCTCCCGGGCTTGGTTTTCGAGATATTCGATTGGATGGATTAAAATGGGTCCTTCTGTGGACCTTAAAAACGTGAACCTAAACTACGAAGCCAAGGTGCACGAATGTTCTCAGAGGGTAAAGCCTACGGCACACGGTACAATTTTTCGTACTGGATTTGATAAGATTTAGTAAAATATTAGAAATGCTGCATTCTGATTGGTGCATTTTTAGTATTTTACTAAATCTTATCAAATCCAGTACGAAAAATCGTACCGTGTGCCGTCGGCTTAACATACAAGGTGCACAATTTCTGGTTCTATTCCGTGCTATGTGCACAAAATGTCGGTAGCACCAGTGCTGTATAGCAAGGTGCTTACGTATATCAAATAAATTTTAATATAAATGAGAAATGACGAATTTGATATCCTCTCTTTCTCTCTCTCTCTCTCTCTCTCTCTATATATATATATATATATATATATATATATATATATATATATATATATATATGTCTTCTCTCTGATTTTTATATTATTTTTCTTTCCAATATTTTAATGTTGATATAAATTATAGTAACTCTAACCTCGCATACTCGACTATAACGCTATCTACAGTCATCAAAGTACAACTAATTCTATTCGAGATCTCAGATCGAGAATTCGGACCAATTTCTAGTGTCGTGGACACAGGCCTTAACGCACTAGCGCTCTAGCGCATTCATGGTGTTTTCAAGTGATCGGGTTTGACCCGACTAGAGACCCTCTAATCAGAGTCACGAAATAACGTCAATAAGGTTGGGTCGGCAACGCCATGTTTTTACTAAAACCGGAAAGTATTGGTTGGATTCCAATTTTTTCGTCTCACATTTGCTGCCCATTTTGCTCTTCGTTCTTTATCGCGTGGAAAAACTTTCATTACATATCCTTTTTCAGTTGAATTATTACAATTTAATGCGGAACAACTAGGCATGTTTGTAACTTTAAACTATTTAGTAAAAACATGGCGGCACCAATCGAAATTTGGGACGTTATTTCGTGACTCTGATTAGAGGGTCTCTAAACCCGACCACTCGAAAGCGCCATCAGTGGCCGCATTCAGCGGACTCAACAGTTGGGCAACATTACTATATTTTCCGATGTAATTCGACGCTGATTGGTCGGATCTGAAAGTAGAAACCAATCACGTTCGATTGCTACTTAGCAGTTGAGTCTGCTGAATGCGGCCAATATTGAGAGTTGACACCTCACGGGACGGAATTATACGCATACGCTATGCGCCATGTGCATGCGTCGAACAAATGATCAACGTTGACAGATCTGTATTTGAGTCTGTCTTCAGAGTGCCTCTTTTAGAGAGAATTTTTATAAATTATATATTTTTTCTATTATATTGTATTATACTAATAATATATATAAGATATATTAAATATTATATTTTAAAATATAAAGCTCAAATATTATCTTAATATTACATGATAGTTTATTTTTGTACACTAAAATATCTATGCAACTGACCGCGTAATATCGCTTTTTAAAAGGATTTGTTTCATTGCGAAGCAATATCTCGAGCTTTTCCAGTAAGAAAGTAGAAATGTATAGTGGTATCACATGATTGGCTGTCAAGCAGAAAAGTTTTCGGGACTATAAAAATTCCCTATTCAATAGCCAATTGCATGAGATTGTATCTATCTGTATTTCTTAGCTGGAAAGCTCCCTTTTTTTTTAACATCGCCCATTTCTACACACATTCTACGAGTTCATTATACGATAAGTAAGAAGAGAAGAGATATTTAAAACACAAACATATCTTTCTGAAGAACCAACTATACAGGAAGAGATTTCATTATGAGTGATCATAATTCTTTAGAAAAACTCTTTTCGGAATCTATTAATACGTATAATGACGATATTTTTATGATTGGAACCACTGTCGATACAGGTACAAGATACAAACTAAATTGAAAAGAAGTCGACACGTGTTTTTTAACACTTTTTTGAGAAAAATGTTATTTTTCTGAATAATCAAACTTTTATAAGATTCATAAAAAGTATATATTTAATAAAAACACATGATTTTGATGTGAAAATGAATTAAAATGTAATATTCTTTGAAGCAATCAGTTATATATACAGAGATCAATGTCACACTCTGCATTTATACTTTGATTTTGATTTTTTTTCATCGATTAGCTATAAAGCACATATTTTTGTTTCCTTTTTTTTTCACTAAGCTTAGATTGAATAAGAGAAGAGAAATGTCTATCAATAAATTTTTTTTGATTGATTCTCTTGCATTTGTTCTTCTAATTGATTTTGTATGTTATCTTGTTCTTTTAATTGATTTCTATGTTATCTTCTATGATTTCTTTGATCAATCAAACACTAAAGTTATCATTGATTTCATTTTTAGAAAGCTGTAAATTTTGGGAGAGAAATGGGTGAAAGATTAGAAAAAATGTCTATCGATGTCTATCAATTAAAATTAAAAACTTATATATATATATTTGCCATCTTTTGGAAAAATCAAATATATATAAGTTTTTAATTTTAATAGATTATTTTAGATAATTTTGATAGATATCAAAGGATTAAATGTAATCTAATTATATAAGCTAGAATGATGAATAATAATGTCTGATTAATAGGTTTTGAATGGGAGGCGATTGACGAATGCAAGGAAAAATTAGGTAAAGATGTACAAGTAGTTAAGCAGCGTGGAAGAATCTACTTTAATATAAACTGGGACCAGTTTGCAAAAGTATTTTTTTGTAGATTTTATATAAATATTTTTTAAATATTTTTTATGTTTGATTATGATGCATGATATATTTGATGTCACCCTTTGCCATATTGTAGGTTCAGCAAATGAGATCGATAGATAATGTATTCATAGTGGTTGATATAGGAAGACTTTCTTTTACCAATGACAAAGAAACAGATTTGAAATCTATATATAATTATGTAGTCTCAAACTTGGATAAAAGATGGGAGAAAACTCTTGATGCATGGAAATGTGCAACAAGATTCATGGGAAAGCTTTATCCAACAGTCGAAGAATATATCACAGCTAAAGAGCAAGCTCTTGTAACCAAGACAGAAACATTGGAGATACATGATGAAGAAAAAGGAGGAGAGCCTGATTTATTGGAACAAAATATATTGGAAAAAAAAGAAATAGAAAATAAAGGGAAAAAAAGAGGTCAAGATCCTTCCGAGTCCAAGGAAAGTGATATACTAAGATACAGAGTAACATGTGAGAGGACTGGTAAACATGTGTTTGAGTCCAAGGATATTGCTAGGATTACTGGAGAAGTAGTGCAGGACAAGTATCACTGGATAGTCAATTTAACAAAGTATCATTTAGAAGTTGTCTGCAAATTAATAGATGGTACGATAAATTAGAACAATAGAGAAGAATTTTAAAATAGACAAAAAAATAAACAAAATTAAATTTTTTAACAGCACAACTTATCCATTAATAATAATAGGCTAAATGTTGTGTAACTAATTATATTTAAATATTTTAGATTTATTGATAACGCATTTACGTGTAACACACGAATCCAAGCATCGCAGGAATATTGCAAGTTTTGGACCAACTACCCTCAGATCAACTATATGTTATAACTTATTAAGATTAGCAAATCCAAAGCCGGGAGATATAATAATTGATCCTATGTGTGGAGGAGGCTCTATTCCTGTAGAGGTATGTATTTATACAATAATAGATCAAAGATCACTTTGAGGGGACTCCAATTAATTCAAAATTAATTTATCTATTTTTAGAAATGTCTACAGCCCAATTTCTAATTAATTTATCGTTCTTGATTTATTCTTTTTTTACATAAACATTGTTAATAATTCTCTCCATATTATAACAATATGTATGATATTACTTGATAATTACTATATGATTAAATTAATTAGAATTTAGTTGAAGTATAGCTTTAACAATTTATTAACATTTATTTACAAACAAGAAATCATCATGTACATTTCAGGCAACATTAGCTTATCCATGCTCGTATGTCTTATGTGGCGACAATGATTCCAGAGCTGTGGAGAGGACAAAATCTAATATGAATGCCTCTACAGCTGGATGCAAATTAGATCTTATACAATGGACTGCTTCAAAATTACCATTCAAGGATTCCTTTATTGATATCATTGTTACTGATATGGTAAAAATTAATTTATGAAATTTGCATTTAATTTTTAAATATTTTTATTTTTTTCTTTAAAGAATAAATTTTTGTCTCTTTTAATAATTTTATAGCCTTTTGGTAAAAGAAGCGGAAATAAATCATACAACAAAACTCTTTATAAGCATTTTTTACTGGAACTCGGACGAATAGTAAAATTATCATATGGACGATTAGTTCTGCTTACATATGATAGATATAGCTTTAAAGAAGTAAGCTTTACTGTTATAATTTATGTGAAAATTAAATAAAGTAAAATATTAAGTATGTAATTAAAATATGTAATTAAATTTTAAAATGAAATATTTTATTATAATATAAAATAAATCCTGCTTTATCTATTTTAGGCTTTGCAGGCAGCTGGCGATTTATTTTGGGTAACAAAAACGGTTGGTGTAAATATAGGTGGTCTTCAAGCTGTAGTTTATGTCTTAAATCGTACGCATATACTTCACAATTGCTTCAAACCACGTACCATCAAACAATATAATTATCCGAGAAATAATAAAAATTCAACATTTCTCACCAAAGATTTTTCAACTAATTAAATATTTCAGATATTAAATATTTCATAAGTATTGTGATACATTCATACTTTTATATGAACAAATTAATATAGTTTATTTGTATGTTTAACATATAAGTATGATTGATTTTTTTTTAGCCAAACATTTCCCTTCCAAATAATTTTAATGTAAAATTCATAAAAAATACCTTCTGCTTATCGTTACATCATGCCTGCGCGACTATATATAATTTATTTATTTTAATTAATATTTATACTTGTAAGTATTTATACTATAAATATATTTATAATTATAACTTAACTTATTTAGTTTAGTTTAGTTTTAAAATAAATTTTTTAATTTTCATGGCTTTATACAGGGTGCGTAAAAGAGGTCGGAACCACAGTATAAGTAAGAACAGTAGGTACACTTCGGTGCCTTTGATCTTTATGGCCAGCCATATTGTTGATTGTGCAAGCGCGTTTTAATCTAAATAACAGAAACTATTTAACAACTATTAATAACTATTAACATGTTCAAATCTGCATACCAAATGTTTTAATAATACTTAAATAACTTTACTTTTGATAATTCTTAAATAATTATTACTACTTAAGAGGATTCTGTACCCTGTATTACCGACAAAATTACCATTTTCGTATTTCTAGTCTTTCGTCGCATTAATTTGACAGAATTGAAAATATTTATCCACGATTGCAATACATACATCAATAATCCTAGCAAACTTCGATTTCATATGAAAAACAAAAAAAAATTATGAAGCTTACGCCTACTGTTCCCCTCTTACCGCTCGCGTCTTAAGCCGGATCTATATTGGTCGTAGCATAAGGTTGTAAGGTCGTAGTCGTAAAAAATTGACCAATCCCAGTTGAAGTTCAGGAGAATAATCAACTGTGATTGGTCAATTTCTTACGACTATGGCCTTACAATCTTACGATACCACCAATGTAGACCCGGCTTTAGCGATCGCGCCGCCGGACGCTCGTAACTAAGGAGCGCTCAGGAACGTGAGCGTCACAAATGTAATGTGGCAATCTATCTAAGTTCTTTTTATTGTTTATTAATAATAAAAATAATTATTCTATTATTAATTACGTATATGTTCTATAACAATTTAAAATATTTGTGTTTTGAAACGTATTTAATAATAGAATAATTATTTTTATTATTAATAAACAATAAAGAGAACTTAGATAGATAGATTGCCATCTCAAGAAGCACAAGTACATCCTACCCAGCAAACACAGAATATTGTAGCAACATTGCTGCAATGTTGTAATATTGCCGCAATGTTGCCGTAATATTCTGTGTTTGCTGGGTATGTACGTACAACGGACGTCCACGTAGGACATTGTGTACATCCATGGGACGTCCATATTACCTGTAGCGGACGTACAAAGAACGTCCACTGTACGTCCGTTTGCAACTGCTCTGGACGTCCATAAGACGTCCTTTAGTGGACGAATTATGGATCTTAAATGAACGAATTTTGGATCTTGAATGAATACGTGGGAAAATGGTTTATATATAATTGTGTAGACATAATTATGTATGGATTTTGGACTTGATCTAATCATATATATATATATATATATATATATATATATATATATATATATATCTACAGGGTGAGCCATTTTAATTAACGCACGCAATTATTTCGGAAACAAAGCATTTTAGAGAAAAATGTTTCAGACAAAAGTTTTATGGTTTCGAGGGGGCCATAAGATGGTATCATTGGTTTGACCTTGAAGAGTTATTTGAAGGTCACATGAAGGTCATTTTCAATTTCTTAAATGGAACCTACTATTTGTCATTGCATATTCTTGTAGCTTATCTCGATAGCTTTCCAAAACACTATAATTAAGTACCTTTTCGTTAAGTACTTTTTGAGTTATGAGGCTTGAAATAATTTCTTAATTTTACATAAACCGTAAAATATCTTGTAAAATATTCATTTTTCGATTATCTTACCTTAATACTTTTACGTACAAAATAATGAGAGGAATCAACTGGTGTAAAAAAAACACATAGTTGTTTTGAAGAAAAAATATGTAATTTGCAATTAACAATTCCATATTTTTTCTTAAAAACAACTATGTGTTTTCTTTAGACCAATTGATTCCTCTCATTATTTTGTACGTAAAAGTATTAAGGTAAGATAATCGAAAAATGAATATTTTATAAGATATTTTACGGTTTATGTAAAATTAAAAAATTATTTCAAGCCTCATAACTCAAAAAGTACTTAACGAAAAGGTACTTAATTATAGTGTTTTGGAAAGCTCTCGAGATAAGCTACAAGAATATGCAATGACAAATAGTAGGTTCCATTTAAGAAATTGAAGGTGACCTTCATGTGACCTTCAAATAACTCTTCAAGGTCAAACCAATGATACCATCTTATGGCCCCCTCGAAACCATAAAACTTTTGTCTGAAACATTTTTCTCTAAAATGCTTTGTTTCCGAAATAATTGCGTGCGTTAATTAAAATGGCTCACCCTGTATATACCCACACAGCACATGACATCATTCGAATATTCTATACTCATACTGTAAATATACGTTACAGATGTAATATACTGAGAATAATCCCATAACATCTCTTGTTGTATATTATTTTTCATATATTCTCAGAATATACTTTGAATATCTTGTATTAGTATATTCTTTCTAGTATATTTTCAGGATACTCTATAATATTGCATGTGTTTCCTCATTTTGCCGCTACGCGCGCCACCAAACTCGTATTTAATTTTTGGTGAAATGGACATAAAGGACTGGTACTAACATGAGTTCCAAAATTTCTTCTTTTTTCTTTTTAGTCAGTTTAATTTATAATAAACTGACTTAATTTAAAATTTTTCATTTGTTTAGTAGTTTAATTGTTCTGGATTTCTTGTTGGGATTCAGAATATTGAAAAGATTATTTGAAATTAAAATAAGAAATAGTATGTGCGTTTACTGCATTTATTAAAAGTATTTCTATTACATATATGAATTATACTACATGATATTCTCAGTATTTGCTATTAACCAAAATAGGCGGACATTAGAGCATTCTTAGTATATACTTAGTATGTCATAGTATGTATCTCGAATGTTCTGAGAATATATGCATTGTACTTTTGCGATATTCTTTGAACATTCTCAGTATCTACATGTGCTGTTAGAGTATATAAAATTATTTTTGATTATATGGTATATAAGTGGATGGCATTATATATCCTTTATAATATATAAAACATTTGGCCCAAAAAATAACGAAATTAAATAATGATATAATTTATCTATTTCATATAAAATTTTACATGAAAATTTTATATAAAAATTTTATTTATATTTATATTTATATAAATTATATTTATATTTATACTTGCATATTGCATTTTACATCTTAAATAGATAATGAATTATTTTCGTTTATTCGCCGAACATTTACTTGTCCGACTTATAAAATCAATTTTTAATATCTGAAACATTAAGATCAAAAATTAAATTGAACAGTATATCTTTAATGTTATTTGTTACTCTTTGCAAACTTTATATAATTCTCCTAACTAAAACTTAAATACGAGAATGATAGCGCATCGCACGTCGCGTAGCGGTAAACGAACGAACTAACACATCCTTGTGTGCTCGCACGAAACTTTGACGTCCAAGACCGGACATCATATGGACATCCAAATATTGGCCGTTAACGGATGTCTGGAATCAGACGTACGATGGACGTCCATTTCATGTCCATGGATGTGCGGATGTAAAATGGACATAAAATGGACATCCATAGGACGTCTTGTGCTATCTGGGATATTACATTTGTGACGCGCACGTTCTTGAACGCTCCTTAATTACGAGCGGCGCGAGCGGTAAGAGGGGAACAGTAGGCGTAAGCTAATAAACCCGACAAAAACAGTTACGTCACATCCTCGTCGAATCCACGTGGCTTACGTGGATGCAGATTTATCCACGAATTATCTACGTGGATACAACTTTCTTTTTTCATTATTACATCGAGGTACTTTATTCTCGAAATATCAATGTAGATTTCATGTGGATATTTCTATTGAAATTATGATTAATCATTCAACGACTCGGTAATATTGTAATGTTAAAAGATATTTTATTAAAATTTTTCAATTGTAATTTTGTATCTGAAATATTTCAGAAATATACCTGCATCATGTTTTTTATAATATTTATAATATTTATATTATAATATTATAATATTTATATTTTATATAATATTGTATTTGCAATATTTCTGAAATCTTTCAGAAAGATAAAAAAGTTTGCTAAAAAAAAGATTATATCTGTATGTTTCTAAATATGTAATAGTACATATGTATATAGAATATGCTTCCTCGCTTTGCCGCTATGTGGCGCTGCATCAAATTAGCTAACTCGTATTCAACTTTTCATCATAAAGTGTATATAAAGAACTGATACTAACACGGTTCGAAGTTTATTTTTTCTTTTAAGGACCGTCTACGATGGAAGTAATATTGGTGGAGTGGACGGTGGAGTAAGGCGTAAGTGAATGGTTCTTTTCCATTTCGCATTACTCCTAGTCTTACGCCTTACTCCACCGTCCACTCCACCGATATTATTTTCATTGTAGACGGTCCTTTAGTCAGTTTAATTTAATAAACTGATTTAATTTAAAATAATTTGTTTAATAATCTGGATCGCTTGTTGGGAAACGGATAAATGGGAGATAGCCTATTTATTGCGTATATTAAAAATAAAATTATTCTTATGGCCGAGTGTATTTATATACTTTTATAAATGTCCAAGATATTCACTTATCAAAAATGAAAAAAGTAATATGTCTCGAAAGTTCATGAAATTTTCACATAGATTCCACGTAGATTCTAGTACCGTTTTTGAGCGGATTATCCACTCGAATATCCACGTGGATTCAACGATATTAATCTACGTGGTAATAACGTGGATTTCACGTACTGTTTTTGTCGGGAAAACTGGCCGAAAGTTGCAAGTAAATCCCAGCATTGGTGTAAGAGTTCGCCATTCAGTACAGGATCTCCTTAAATAGATAATGAAGGGATTATTTTCGTTTATCGGACATTTACTTGTCCGATTTATAAAATCAATTTAATATCTGAAACTCGTGCATTTCCCACACAACATTATGTCGTCTTAAAAATGTCTTAAAGACGTCATGAAATTTCTAAAGACGTCTTAAGAAGTTATCAGAATTACATTTTTATGACGTCTTTAAGACGTCTTATGTCCCGATTTAAGATATCTGTCGGGCATTGTTTTAAGACGTCTCACTCAAGACGTCCCAATCAAGATATAATTAAATGTCTCACTAAGGATGTCATAAAGACGTCTCAGACATTTCAATTAAGACGACTTTTAGACGTGCGTAATTCGGTCGGTAAAATAGCTGCATATTGATTTATTCTATAATAAATAACAAAACTCATCATCATTTTAAGTTCATTTCTTTATTATATTTTGGTTGATACAAAGTTTTCAATGGTACAACTAGTCTAGTAGCATCAATACGCGATGATGACCAAGCATTCCATTGCGCACATTGTCACAATCTTCATTTTGTTGAATAAAATCTTCATATGTTGTCATAGTGCTGTAAAAAAATATACAAAAGATAATTAATATATTTAATTAATATATAATTAATATATTTTTTTTTACAATATAGAATTTAATTTTTTACACACACACATACACACACACAAAATTAAATATATAAGTGAAATATGATATAAGATGATATACATTTACATATATTAAAAAACATATTAATTTCAATGTTTTCTCATTTTTAACGCTAAAAATGTTATGCAGCAACATTATACAGCCCTATTGTTTTTTAAATAATATCGTATGGAATTTTCAATAATTTACCAACCTTTTTCTCCTTATTTCTTAAATAGTCGAGGCGATCTCCCGCATGTCGTAACCATTCTTGGATGGTCTTTTTAATATCGTGCATATTACTTTTTTCGTCGTCCGAAACGTATGCTGAAAAACGATTTGTTACATAATTATTAAAATATTTTGTGCTTTAATTCCAATAGTTAGAATAGGGTAGTCATGAAGTAAAGTATAGCTATAAACGTTTGTAACTTTTGGAAAGAATATAAAAATTTTGATCCGTAAAAAATTGGAAAGAGTATAAAGTGTAGAAGAATATTTGAACGAAATTTGAAGTAAGATCTTATTAATAACTCTGAAGAAAAATTTAAAGTTAAAAGTGCACGCTCTAAGCATATGTTAGATACTATCTTGAATACTGATGTTCGAATACATTAAAGGTGCAACTATTTTTAAGCAATATTACATAAAAAGGAGAAATAAAAATATATCTTAAAGAAATAATAATTACCCATAATAACTGTGACAAAACTTGTGTCCTTAATTGCCGTTGATCCTTTTTGGCCTGTCCATGATAATTTGCGGCACAATTCATCCGATAATGTGTATTTTATAATATTCCTTGTCTTGTGAACGAAAGTGTTTCCTCCAATTTTTGCAATTTTCCTTTTCTATAATAGAATGTTACAAAAATGTTTAATAATATTTTCAATTTAAGCCGCTTGAATTGAAGAAAAAGGAAACATGAATTTAATATATTTTGAGGCCGAGTTATGAGGCTTGAAATAATTTCTTAATTTTACATAAACCATAACATATCTAGTAAAATATTCATTTTTCGATTATCTTATCTTAATACTTTTATGTACAAAATAATGAGAGGAATCAATTGGTGTAAAGAAAATACATAGTTATTTTTAAGAAAAAATATGTAATTGTTAATTGCAAATTACATATTTTTTCTTCGAAACAACTATGTTTTTTCTTTACACCAATTGATTCCTCTCATTATTTTGTACATAAAAGTATTAAGGTAAGATAATCGAAAAATGAATATTTTACTAGATATTTTATGGTTGTCTCTCTATATACAGGGTGTTCGGAAATTCAATCGACAAATTTTCAGAGATTGTCGGAAGGCACCATAAGAATCATTTTTTGCAAATGAACCTGGGGTCGGAAACGTGTCATTACATCGCTACGGCATACGGAGTGTTCGAAAGAGTCGGGACCTCGAAATATTACAAAAAATAGAAGTTTTACAAAAAATTGTTTCAAACAAAAGTTGTAGGGTGTAAAAAGGTCTATTTACTGGCGCCATATGTTTGACCTTGGATGGCGTCGCCAAGGTCACGACAAGGCCACCTTGAATTTTTGAAATGGAACCCTCCACTTTTTATTGCATATTCTTGTAGCCCTTCTCGAGACCTTTTCAAAGCATTAATTTTACCAACTTTAAGTAAGCCATTTGGACGTTATCGAGCTTTTCATGGTAAGATGTCTCGCCCACGAAGGCAAGAGATCCAAACACAAATTCAATTCCCAGATTGGAAGATGATCTAGTCAACCATGGCAAAATCGGTGGCTGACAATTTTTTGTAAAACTTCTATTTTTTGTGATATTTCGAGGTCCCGACTCTTTCGAATACTCCGTATGCCGTAACGATGTAATGACACGTTTCCGACCCCAGGTTCATTTGCAAAAAATGATTCTTATGGTGCTCCTGACAATCTCTGAAAATTTGTCGTTAGAATTTCCGAACACCCTGTATATATATATATATATATATATATATATATATATATATATATATATATATATACTATTACTATTTCTAAAAATAATTTTTTAAAATTAATGAGACATTCTGTCTACTTTTCCCTACATTTATATACACATATGACTTGAACAGATTTTTATGTTATTTTTCTTCAATTTTTAAAATTTCTTTATTTTTCTAGATATTTATAACATTTATTGATATATAGTATAAAATTTATACTAATTTAGATTTCATTTTATAAAATTAATTTAGAAAGTTAGCATCATTTCTTTGTATTAAGGATATTTATATAACAGTAAATATCGATACAGAAAGTTGAGTATCTGTTTAATGAAACTTCAAATTAACTGTAATGTTAATATTTTAATCGACAATATACGCAGTACCAATCGCTACACGCTAGAATTTACTAATTTTCATTATACATATATTTATTTATATATAATTATGCGCACATATTTTTATCGAGACATTGTCGGTTTATATATCATGTTTTCCAGGATTTGTTTGTATTAAAAATATAACGATAAGAGAAAAAAATTTGACAAGATTATAGATAAAAGAATTTATATAATTTCTATGAAAAATATTTAATAACTATAAAGACACAATATTTTTAACATTCTTATTCTTGAAGTACAAACATTATTAAAACTTTAATGATATCGGGCAAATTTTTGAAAAGAAATTTGAGTTGTGGTAAAATTGGAGAAGAATTAACTAACCTATCATATGAAAGAGTCAAATCGTTAGACAAAATTTGTTTCAACAAGTGGAAAGAGCTACACATTCACTTGTATTATTTGCTAAATGTAACGGTTATAAATCCTTATTGACTCTTATTAACCCATAGCACCTATATGACTTTCCTTTTTATATATGAATCATGTTCGATATGTTTATGCAAGATGTCTTTAAAAAGAGTAAAAAATAGATTTTACACAAATAAAACTACATTGTATTTAACATATTATCAATTAGGATTGGTATATATCAAAACCGATATTATTAACCAAACAAGAAATAAACGGTATTTTTTTGTTTCATTTTATAATTTACATAATTTGTTATTAAAAACACCAGAAACAACCGCGTTTCTGCTCCACGGTACTCATTTAAATTTTTTCGTATGTTATATTTTATTAAGGATATTTCAATGTCCGAGGAAAGTGATCATCATATACTAAATTACAAACCTAATCGGAGTCATTCTGATAGTACGACTGTGAGAAATGAGCGAGAAGTCGATAAGATTCCACTTGTAAATATTTCTATGATCCCGGAATCTATCGGTAAGTTGCAAAAAAATGCATAAAATATTAATAAAAAAATCTACGATGAAAAATTGTAAATATAATTTAAATTTAAGAGTGAAAATCAAATTTATAAAAATTTCCAGTAGTGAGAAGAATATAAATTCTATTCTGTCGAAAAGAGAAATAAAAGAAAGAAAAGCACAATATACAAAACATTGTATGTAAAAATTGTCATGATTTAAGGTGAAGTCAATATTTTATTAATTTGCTACTTTGTTTTGCAATCACAAATATTCTTCTGATTTTTTAAGTAATAGGAATTTTTTGAAAAGTATTCATCATTTTATTAAAAGAGTTGTTTATTCGTTTTTACTATAGACAATTACTTTTCTAAGTCTTAAATGACAGAAAAAAATGTATGTCATTTTATTTTCTTAAAGACCATTAGTATGCTCTAGTTTTCGTATTTTGTATAATTTACATTTTCTCTTTCGTTTATATAATTTACTTTTTCTCTTTTGTTTATTTTCATATTAAATAGCATATTATCTATTATAATATTTGCATATTTCATATTATCTTTCTGATTTATTAAGATAATCCACTTAATCTTATACATAATTATGTTAATACGTACGTTCTTAGAATCTGTAGAAAGCAGGTTTTTGAGCAAGCCAACATCTATCAGAGCATTTGTAGAATTCTCCCATCGATTTACGGAGAAAGTAGATGACATTTTTGTGACATTGAGGTAAAGAATTTAAATTCTCACTCTGTATCTTTCTTTTTTCTCTCTTTTTCTTAAATTCAACGACATAGCCATAAAAACGCTAATTCTGTTATAATTTTACTAAATGTAAAAAGACTAAAATTTTATTCTTTTACAGATGGAACCAACCTGAATTTACCGATAAAATACAAGGATACACAGTGCAATGTTTTTTCGAGGACCTAAAAAGCATTCAAATCTGCGACGACGAAAATATCACAACTACAACATTGGAGCACACGGTGCACAATCTTCAACCTAACACGATATATTATTTTCGAGTACGTGCACATACTGAAATTATTGCTGGTCCTTATACGGATTTAATCGATATATCGACTACGCATGAAAATCCAATACCTAAATTATTATTAGCAACAAATGATGGTGTCAACATATTATATACTTAGATTCAAATGCCATTATTAATCTCGTTGAACAATCGACGTAACAGATGTCGCTTACTCTGTACAAGAACGTAGAATTTATTGGATTCACAAAAATAACCTAATGACATTGGAGCTTAATGAAAATAATATTACAAGAATAAATAGTTTTCATTATTATCCATATCATCGCTGCATTGACAAGAAATCTATATTAGGGAGTTATGGATATGCTACTGGATAATGGATATATATATATATATATATATATATATATATATATATATATATATATATTATAAAGTTCGACTTAACAATGTGGAAAAATGGCATAATTAAATATAATAAGATTATAAGTATAAATTGGAATAATTCATATTTCGATTGGATATTATCGGCTTTTATAAATATATTACCATCTATAGGATACGTTTATTATCATCCATCTAAAAAAAATAATAATTTTCCGTTAAAGATTTTTGCAAATTTGTAAGTTACCTATAACCTTATGCGGTTTTATAATTAAGATCATAAGTAATAAAAAAATAATAAATTAACATATAATTATAAGAATTTTTAATTTTTACTACACATAAGTTTCTGTTCTTGTTAAATTAATGTTTTATTATAAGTAAAATAATTATAAATTTTTTTAGAAGTTTATATTACATCTCACATAATAGGACGAATGAAGAATTTGATATAGTGCAATGTGATCTCGATGGAAAAAACGCGTAAATTTTTCAGATAAATTTGTCCAATATGTGCTCCTGCGAATTTCATACGTTTTCTTTTAATTACATGAAAATTGATGATACGAATAATGAAAAGCCGTTAATTTACTACGTAAAGAAAGATAGCATAATTATGACAGACATTAACGTTTGTATGTGCAAAATAATTTTATACATCAAAAACCTGAGTGATGAAGTGAAATTTAACTCGATAATGTTTGACAAGACAAACATTTACATTATTATACGTGATTCAATGTTTACGAACAATACGTTTATGAATTATTTCTATGTTTTGAAAAAAAGTATGCACTTTTCGATAGCGTACACACATTCAAATACATTCAAAAGATAATAGTATCTCCAAACAATAGAAGTCTTGAGATTTATAAATTTCACTTTTTTGATAAATCTGTACAACCATATCCTCCAAAGAGATGTCTGATACCTGAAGAAAGAATTTGTAGAACAATTTTGTAGAAGTAATTGCAAAGACAAACAGCATCATTGTAAATCTTTCGGAGCCGGTTGTAAAGAGTGATTGCAAAAAATATAATTTACCAACTACTATATATACTATTTCTGTAAGCCATTATGTAGACAACCTCAACAAATCTGTAGAATTCAATGTGCAGACGTACGAGCGATATTATGAGATTGAGAATTTAACACCGTGAATTCAAATTGAAATTTGCTTTAAGCAATTATTACTTTAATTAATTATCGATAAATTCACTCGGTTCGAAAGTAACATTAATTAAAACGGGCCAGCTCAATGCACCGGAAAACATAAGTGTTCAAGCCTTGACGCCTACTATAGCAGCAGTTCACTGAATGCTACCCAAGAAACTAAACTACGTGGCCGTGATCTACGAAGTGCATTGGAATTCACTCATATTAGTGAACGGCACACAACAAAAGAGCAAACAATTAATCCATATGCCGAAACGTATGGTAGACGATAGATTTTTCACAAAGATTAACTTGTCGCTACCAGTACAAAATTACTGGATATACGGACGTTTGTATCCAGTTAATCTCAGTAATTTCTACAACGAGAGTTTAAACGAGATCGTTCATATGTACTCAAAACCAAACAATATTACTTTCAGCGAAGTCAATATAAATAGCATGAATATTTCATGGATCCCAAACATCAATCTGACGGGTTTTTCTGCAATAGAGTACAAAGATGTTGCAACAGGAAAGTGGCATAAAACAAATTACACTAAAATGAATTATAACGAAAACATAATATATCGAACATTTACAGCCCAGAACTTTTTACAAGTTTCGATTGATATTGAAATACCTCGAATATGACGAAATTTTTATATGGCCGGATGATGAAAGATTTATTTTTTCAACACATGGTAAGCAAATGAAAATACCCATACAATATTATAAGATTAATATATTGAATATATTAAATATATTATATATTAAATATGGTAAATATATTGAAGAACAATTTCTTTGAAACATTGAAATATTGCAAATCGATTGCGATCTGTGCCGAGTCATTGTTATAAGATTGTAACAAGGTTAAGATGTCCGCTTTTTCTAATATTGCAATGAAACATTATAGCAACATTACAGTGTAATATATTTAAAAGAATACTGTTGAGAGTAAATGGTAGATTTACTGCAGCTAGTTTTGTTAGTTAAATTGCGCGCTATAAGTAATGTAGTTCCTATCTGGTTACTTTTACATACTAATAGTTTTTTGTTTTAGTCTATGTGTTGGCACAATTTATTTTCGGGCGCGCCTTTTTACTTCCCTCCAAAACCATGTTCTGTTACCACGTTCTTTGTGAAACCGTTCTGTGAATAATCTAAATACAAAACGTTTAGATCTGTTTTTTACTTTGTCTTTTTTTACCAAACACCTAACAAATTAGGACAACAAATACAAAGTTTGCAACCATTTAATAATATTACATGTAGAATATTTTTGTTTCCGATAAATAAATATCACGGAAGCATATGGAATCATATAATTAAATTAAAAAGCTGGATATAAATAGAAGTTGCAACGACTTCGTATCTAAGATAATATATTGTAAAATTATATTTGAACATAATCATATAACTTAAATATTATATTCTACAAAATTAATTTAAACTTTTATTTATACAAATCACTTCTTTTATTTTAAATGTTCTATATACTCCTATGTGGGATATAAATATATAAACATTAATTATAAATAACTATACATTTATTTTTAATTATAGTTTTATTTAAAAATTTTTTAAATCCGTTAAAATACGTTCATCCGTTACATATATTTGCATGTGAAAAAGCATAGAAATACATATAAAAATAAATATTTAAAAAATACAATTTTAGATAAAATATTATTTATTCTTAATATAATAAAAAAATATATTAAAATTCTGTTACGTCCGATGGACATCGTGATTCTTTTCTTTCTTTGAAGCTATACAAAAACTATACGATAACCATGTGCGCGGGTAACTCTCGGCGATATCTAAATCAAGGAAACGAAAAATAATAAATGAGCCTAGACTACGCGGATAGCATGTCATTATAAATAAAAAATTCCACTAAAATAAAGAACTGTAATAAAATCGAACTCGCATATGTTTACAGTTGAGACGTCCGTTAGAACCATTGGAACTCTAGAAACAAAGCAGTCCTTCTTAAGAATCGCACCAACTATAAACATATGTATATCTAATCCTTGCAGCGGATATCTGAGACCGAGAGACTCGAAGCACAAAATAAACAAGAAAAGCTAGAGCTAAGGATGGTCAGTCGTTGGAACTTAGAAATTTTAAACAAAATCGGAACCAGAGCCGCAATAAAAATTTTATAGCGCTCCACACGTGGAGCTATGAAAACAGAAACCCTTCAGGGCTGCAGAATCTTAAGCGGGCAATCAAAAAAAAAAGGGGAAACTAAACAATTCGCCTGGCCATCCTTAAGTGCTAGCCGAAACGCGAAAAGACTCTCGCAAGTCGTAAAATCTGTCCGCTAAGCTCCCACTCTCTGCTGGATAGAGCCAAATTTTGGAACCAAAGGGCCAGCCTATTACAATCTTAGAACCGCCTTTCCCTCCAAAATCAGCCTCCTTGTTCTTAAGAAGAAGGCAATTGAAATTATCTCATTCGCCCAAAAGGGATTCCCACCATCCAGTAAGGAGGAGGAGTAATAACTTTAAAATGCAAGCGCAAGGCGCGACGCGTGCGATTAACACTTCAGTTGACAGTTCAGTACGCTATTCTTCCGACGAGCAGCAGTGCAGTTGACAGTTCAGTTCACAGTTCCAGTCAAGATTCAGTCATTCAATTTTAAAATTATATAGCCTCGGGCATCCTCTTTTCTTGCATTATGCAATTGAGTTATTAATCTGTTTTATCACAGTGAAAATGATTTTGTTAACATTTAATTGTGCATCGTGTGAATTTTCTGATGAACATCTCCATTACCCAGCTCTTCATGTTATAAATCTCCGACCTCAGCCATTGCAATTTTATCAACTCATTTTTGTGATGCCAACGAGTTGTGAGTAAAATTGAGTAATTTTTATTTTCTCCCTTTGTTCATATCTTACTATCTCATATTTTAAAATCTATGTCTGACAAATAATTTCAAACGGTTTAATAACCATTAAATTTTTACTAATTACTATCAATCAATCAATCCTTGTTTCACCTCTTCCTAATCATCTTCCTCATCTCTCCCTGTTCGTCTAGAATCTCCTCAAGGCGGTTCACGAACGATTTCTCGTTCGTCTAGAATTTCCACAAGGCGGTTCACAAACGATTCCCTGTTCGTCTAGAATCTCCTCAAGGCGATTCACGAACGATTTCTCGTTCGTCTAGAATCTCCACAAGGCGGTTCACGAACAATTCCCTGTTCGTCTAGAATCTCCACAAGGCGGTTCACGAACGATTCCCCGTTCGTCTGGAATCTCCGCAAGATGGTTCGCGAACAATTCTTTATTTCTCTTTATTAGCTCTTTCTGATTTATTTAGCGAGAATTTATATTGTTTTCTATCTTTATATCTCGTTTCAGCCCTTCTATATATATACAGGGTGAGCCATTTTAATTAACGCACGCAATTATTTCGGAAACAAAGCATTTTAGAGAAAAATGTTTCAGACAAAAGTTTTATGGTTTCGAGGGGGCCATAAGATGGTATCATTGGTTTGACCTTGAAGAATTATTTGAAGGTCACATGAAGGTCACCTTCAATTTCTTAAATGGAACCTACTATTTGTCATTGCATATTCTTGTAGCTTATCTCGAGAGCTTTCCAAAACACTATAATTAAGTATCTTTTCGTTAAGTACTTTTTGAGTTATGAGGCTTGAAATAATTTCTTAATTTTACATAAACCGTAAAATATCTTGTAAAATATTCATTTTTCGATTATCTTACCTTAATACTTTTACGTACAAAATAATGAGAGGAATCAACTGGTGTAAAGAAAACACATAGTTGTTTTGAAGAAAAAATATATAATTTGCAATTAACAATTCCATATTTTTTCTTAAAAACAACTATGTGTTTTCTTTAGACCAATTGATTCCTCTCATTATTTTGTACATAAAAGTATTAAGATAAGATAATCGAAAAATGAATATTTTACAAGATATTTTACGGTTTATGTAAAATTAAGAAATTATTTCAAGCCTCATAACTCAAAAAGTACTTAACGAAAAGGTACTTAATTACAGTGTTTTGGAAAGCTTTCGAGATAAGCTACAAGAATATGCAATGACAAATAGTAGGTTCTATTTAAGAAATCGAAGGTGATCTTCATGTGACCTTGAAATAACTCTTCAAGGTCAAACCAATGATACCATCTTATGGCCCCCTCGAAACCATAAAACTTTTGTCTGAAACATTTTTCTCTAAAATGCTTTGTTTCCGAAATAATTGCGTGCGTTAATTAAAATGGCTCACCCTGTATATATATATACAGGGTGTCCCATTTTAATGTCCCACCCCAAATAACTTTCTTATTTTTAATTTTAGAAAAAGATGTTTCAGACAAAAGTTGTATGGTTTCAAGGGGGACATAAGGTGGTGTCATTAGTTTGACCTTGACTAGTTGCTTCAAGGTCACGTAAAGGTCACCTCCAATTTTTTAAATGAAACCCCTTACTTTCTATTCCATATTCTTGTAGCTTATTTTGAGAGCTTTCCAAAACATTATAATTAAGTTAGTTTTCATTAAGTACTTTCCGAGTTATGAGGCTTGAAATCATTTCTTAATTTTACATAAACCATAAAATATCTAGTAAAATATTCATTTTTCGATTATCTTACCTTAATACTTTTATGTACAAAATAATGAGAGGAATCAATTGGTGTAAAGAAAACACATAATTGTTTCGAAAGAAAAAATGTAATTTGCAATTAACAATTACATTTTTTTTTTCGAAACAATTATGTGTTTTCTTTACACCAATTGATTTCTCTCATTATTTTGTACATAAAAGTATTAAGGTAAGATAATCGAAAAATGAATATTTTACTAGATATTTTACGGTTTATGTAAAATTAAGAAATGATTTCAAGCCTCATAACTTGGAAAGTACTTAATGAAAATTAACTTAATTATAGTGTTTTGGAAAGCTCTCGAGATGAGCTGCAAGAATATGTAATAAAAAGTAGGAGATTCTATTTAAAAAATTGAAAGTGGCCTTCACGTGACCTTCAAGTAACTATTCAAGGTCAAACTAATGACACTACCTTATGTCCCCCTTGAAACCATACAACTTTTGTCTGAGAAACATCTTTTTCTAAAATTAAAAATAAGAAAGTTATTTGGGGTGGGATATTAAAATGGGACACCCTGTATATTGTGACGTTGCCGTCCCGACGCGCGTCCATCCGCCCCGGAAATCTTGACGGGGCGCGAGCCGAGCGGCCGCGCCAGAAAAAGATTGCGAGAGCCGTATCGAAATCTCCGGAGAGACGAGCCATTATCATATTTCGCGCTATTATTAATTTAATTTTTTTGTATCATTTTCTTTACGTCGGGCAACCCGCCGGAAGGAAACCGGAAGAGGCCCAAGAAGAATCCTTGTTACAACAGCCGACACGACATTTCCTATCTCCGATTCGAGAACGGAGAAGGCGCCGGAGGAACAGGACAGCGCAGAGTCGCGGGTGGATTTCGCCCCCTGCAATTAAAGGCGGAAAAGCAGCAAAGAACCAGCTGTCTTGAACCGAGATAACCGGACCGGATCGGCGCTACCCTCCGAGGACGGAGGACGAAAGATCAGCCTCCAGGAGACCACCGATAACAGGGTCGCCGAGATTCCAAATTTCGAATTATCAGGGCCGTTACGGCCCCCGATACGGCGTTGTCGCGGGGCGCATTGATATCTCGCGTGTCGCGGCGCTATTGGCCGCGAATACGCGCACCCCTGCGCGCAGAATTGACGCCGCTATCGACCCTGGATCCCGAGATCCAGGGAATCATTCTGGTGCGGACGCTCTCAGCAGATAGTCGTTTTCGTAGTGCGAGTCGTTGTCGAGATCGGGAGGACGAGACCGAGAATCATCCCTTGTCCACGGGAACGAGTATCGGTGAGGTTGCCCATCGCTAATTTGTAAGCCACGTACGCGATTCCGTCCGCGAACCGGCCACTCTGTCGCCGTCGCCATTTTCGTGTTTCGTTGTCGCTCGGGCTTTGTACCGAGTTCGCGATTTTCGTGTATTTCGGGCGACCGGAGACAAGCGACCGAGGCATCAAGGACGATCGTAACGTCGGCCGTAACTGATAAGGAACCGTTCGTCTCTCTCTGGGATTCGGGGTGTCGTGAAACGCGTAGTGACCGGCTCTCGTATATCGACCCTGCGCGGTAAATCGCGGGGAATGCGTTCGCTATCCGTGCTGTCGAAAAGAGTTGTCGAAGCCGCGTAAGACATCCCTGCAATCGACCTCGGGGCGATTTTCGTTACTAATTAGCGTGTATGTGAGAGTGTGACTGTGTGCGTGTCGTGACGTGGCAAATGTCGTGCTGTCTTTGTCGCGCTTGTTGCTTGTATGAATTGCGCATATTGTGAGATATTTGTCGTGTGTACGAGTGTGTCGCGGTGTATAATAGATTACATCGAATTAAGAAAGTGCCGAAATTCGAGGGTTTCGCGTGGGTAAAAAGCGTTACGTCGAACAGAAGGGAAGCGGCGTTCGACGGCTATCGAATTTCGAGCGAATCGATCTTGTTCGTCGCAAGCGAGATTTTCCGTCTTCGCAGATTGCTTGATTACTCTCGCTCAATTATTAAGCCTCTTTCCGAACCTAGTGCTGTCGATTAAAAGAGCGAAAGAACAAAGGGAATAGATCTGTAAAATGAGTCATCGATGAAATTGTCGAAATTGTCGTTACGTTTTCGAAACGCCGTTCGACCTCGCAAAGTCCGGCCATATAAACGGGCCAGAAAAACTACAAATATCAAAGCTTTCTTATGGTCTCGATTTCGTATTGTTATTGTTATCACCGCTGTCGAAGAATTATCTGGTATACGTTCCGTTGTTTCAAATTTTCGAAATTATGTTAACCGCAGTTATATTCCGTTAATTCAGATTTGCTAATTTATGTTATTATTATTATTTCTTTCTGGAACTCGTTATTTCTTTCAGTTTATATTCTTTCTTTATATTTCTTTTCTTGAATAAATTTGTTATATTATCTTTTCTATTAAATTCGCGTAATTTATTTGAGTGTTCGTTTTTCGTGAGTGTTAGATTCCGTTGTGTTTGTCAATTTTGGTAATTACCGACAACCTCGCATAAAATAAATCAATATCCTTTTTAACAGACCCTGCCCTTCTACCGTTAGGTGAGCTAGTCGGCCCGTGGCGAAATAGGCTAACGTTTTCTTTTCGTGTTATTCTGGCTTTAGCGAACTGATACGCGAAAGACCGTATCTGGCGCCCAACTTCGAGATCTCGAGACGGTCTTCGCTTCGCCGCGGCTCGCGCGAGAACACTCTCCATCTTAGTTCCTCCGAGCGCGAGTATCCTCTATTCGCCTTGCGTTTTTAACGGCGTTTTCGCTCCCCCCTTAACATCCTTCTCTCCAACACCCGAGGAGGATTGTAAAATAAAAAATAAAAAAGCGTCGCAATATGTATATATATATATATATATATATATATATATATATATTGCGACGCTTTTTTATTTTATATATATATATATATATATATATATATATATAATTATATTAGGACTTGGTTAGTGGAATGTGTGAGGAGAGCACGTGTGTGTATGGAGCGGAGTGATAAGGCATAAAACAACCGAAGTTAGAAAGTTCAGTAAGAGAGGAGGTAGTAGGTAGGCGAGAGGAACGATATTAGAAAGGGCTGGGATATTAAAGGAGGGAAGAAAGTTTATTAGTTGGGGGAAAAGATAAGTAGAGTGGATTGTCAAAAGAGTGAGGTTAGGTAAGAAAAAGGAGGATAGATTAGAGAATAGCGTAACTTTGTGGATAGGTGGCGTCAACAGGTGAACGTTAGAGAAAGTAACAAGAAAAGAAGTAGGAGAGCGGGTAAGACAGGTAGTGACATAGGCGATAGAAAAGGTTGGAGGAAGAAGGTAGAAAAGGAAAACACGAGATAGGAAAGATTAAAGGGAATATGCAGGAAGAGAACGACATGGAGAAGACCGGAAAGGAGATGCTCTGCACCCCAAGAGGAAGGGGGAGAAGAACAGGTGAAGAATTAAGAGCAAGAGAGAGGTCAAATTCGGCAAGTATATTGGATTATGTCAGGAGGGAAGAAGATAGTGAGAATGAGTTGAGTAAAATAAAAAGGAAAAGGGAGGAAAAAGAAAGAGAGACACAGGAAATTTTCAAGAGGAGCAACATGATGGAGAGAACACCGCCAGGGGATTGGAGGGAGGAAAAAGACGGAAGAGTGGATGCGGGGAAGAGAGAAGAGGACGGAGCGCTGTTGGCAATCTTGAGAGAGATAAAAGAGGAGATGGCAGATATGAGAAAAGAGGTAAGAGAAATGAAAGAAAAGTGGAATAATTTGGAAAATGGATGGAAAATGAGAGAGAAAAGGATTGGAGAGAGAATGGACGGATTAGAAGAGAGATTGTCGAAGATAGAACAAAGAGGAAGTAATAAAGAGGAGGAAGAAGAAGAGAGAATAGAAGAGTTGGTAGGAAAAATAATTGAAAAGGTAAAGAAGAAAGAAAGAATGATTGAAGGTCAAGTTCCAAGTAGTGTAATGGAAACAAAGGAGGAGGTAAGGAAGATAAAGAAGGCGATGGAAGATAGAGAAAGGAAGGAAAGAAGAAACAATTTAATAATAAAAGGTTTAGAAAAAGGAAAGAAGAATATTTTTGATATGACGAGAGAATTCCTGGAGAAGGAGTTCGGAGTAAAAGAAGGAGTGAAGAGAATACAAGCGGTGGGGAAGGAGGGAAGAGAGATGATAATCGTGGAGATGAATAGCTGGGAAGAGAAGGAAAAGATAATGAAGGTAAAGAAAAAGCTAGGAAGTAGGAGAGTATATATTGATCATGATCTGACAATGGAAGAGCGGGAAGTGCAGAGGAAATTAAGAGAAAGAGCGGGAGAAGAAAAAAAGGAGGGAAAAAGGGTGAAGGTAGGATACAGGAAAATAGAAATACAAGGAAAGTTATACGTATGGAGTGAAGAAGGAAGCGAGATAAAAGAAAAGAATTTTTAAGAGGCAGCCAAGAGGAAGAGAGGAATGAGAGGTTGGAGGACGAGGAGAATAAGAAGAAGGAAAAGAGAGGGGAGGAGAAGAGGTTGAGTAGGGGGGTAAGAGGTAGGGTGAAGATAGTCTTTTGGAATGTGGCAGGCTTGAGGAGGAGGAAGGACAGAGAATTCTGGAATTTTATAGAGAGTTTTGATGTAATAGGATTGAGCGAAACGTGGATAGAGGAAAGAGGTTGGGAAGTAATAAAGAGAAGTCTATCGGAACGTTTTAGCTGGAAATGTACGCGATAAAAGAAAAAAAGAAAGGTAGGGCAAAAGGGGGGATAATTACAGGAATAAGGAAGGGGTTAGATGAGGTAAGAGGAGAGGAAGTAATCGATGTAAACGGAATACAGGAGAGGAGGTTAAGGATAGAGGGGAGAACATGGAGAATAATAACGTTGTATAACGATGGCAAGATGAAGGAGAAGAGAAAGGAGCTGGAGGGAAAGGTTAGGGAATTAGAAGAAGAAATGTTATGCATAGGAGGAGACTTCAACGCCAGAATAGGGAAGGAAGGGAAAAGATTTGAGGAGAGCGAGGAAAAAGAAAGATGGAGAAATTCTAGGGAAGGTAGGTAAAAATATGTAATTTGCAATTAACAATTCCATATTTTTTCTTAAAAACAACTATGTGTTTTCTTTACACCAATTGATTCCTCTCATTATTTTGTACGTAAAAGTATTAAGGTAAGATAATCGAAAAATGAATATTTTACAAGATATTTTACGGTTTATGTAAAATTAAGAAATTATTTCAAGCCTCATAACTCAAAAAGTACTTAACGAAAAGGTACTTAATTATAGTGTTTTGGAAAGCTCTTGAGATAAGCTACAAGAGTGTGCAAAAATATATAGGATGTTCCATTTAAAAAAATTGAAGTGACCTTCACGTGACATTCAAATGACTCTTCAGTATCAAACCAATGATACCATCTTATGGCCCCCTCGAGACCATAAAACTTTTGTCTGAAACATTTTTCTCTAAAATGCTTTGTTTCCGAAATAATTGCGTGCGTTAATTAAAATGGCTCACCCTGTATATATCCGATATATATATATATATATATATATATATATATATATCGGATATATACAGGGTGAGCCATTTTAATTAACGCATATATATATATATATATATATATATATATATATATATATCGGAATATATATATATATATATATACAGGGTGTATTTGAAATGATGTATTAAACACGTGTGTGTGTGTGTGTGTGTGTGTGTGTGTTTGGGTGTGTATATATTTGTGTATATGCGTGTATATGCGTGTATAATATTAATAAATTTACAAGGATAATTCAGATGTAAATCAGTCCTTATGTTACTAATACAAGTTTATTTTTGAAAAGAAATTACAATTATTGAATGTATGGCAATTATACATAATTATCTATAATCTAATTTTTCTACCTTTTCCATTTTAGATAAGAAGTAAGTATATATTCTTTTACATCTATTTGTGATGTTATTGTTGATAAATTTAATTTCAATCTCATAAATAAATTGCAGCTTATCTTTAGATTATTTTTTCCTCGCTTGTTATGCTACACTATGGGTGCGTTCCTTTTGGACGCTTACACGCTTAAAGCGCTTATAAGCATTGCTTACGCTGTTCCCTTTGTAGTTATAAGCGCTTATAAAAGCATTTATGACGTCACTATGACGACATAACTCGTGCTCACAAAAGCTTATCTCATCGAGGTAGGGCAGTAAAAGCGTGAGCGCTTATAGCACATAGCGTTGAAACGGAACGCACGTGTTCTGTGTAAATTAGAAAAATGGACGTTCCGAAGATATCAGTTGATATTGAAGATGGTGATACCAACAAAATTTATACAATATTAGTAACGGTAGAAGAAGCCAAACGTTTAGAAACTGGTAAGTTTATCATTAATATTTATATTATTCAAAATTTATATTATGTATTAATATAATAAAGTGGAATGAGGTTATGTAGACTTTTCTTTTTCTATTTTTCTGTTAATTAATAATATTCATGTAATTTTCATATCACTTTAATAATTATTATTTTGTTCTTTATAGATTACATTTTTGCAGCTCAAAAATTAGCAGAGGCAATAAATAAAAGTACTAAGTTGATTAAAGTTTCTGCGTCTAGTAATGGTTTTTGTACAGATATTTACTTTTTATATAATAAAATTTTTTACATAATTATAAATAAATTAATTAAGAAAAAGATGTAAATGCATCTAATTTTTATAAATTTATTGTAAAAATAATTTTATATAGATAACAATGATTTACATGGTGAAAGCAATGAAATTGTCGAAAATGGAAATGGAAATAAATTATCGCAGGGAGTTCAAGATGAAGAAGTTGGAGGTATTTTTTTGTTAAATGTATTATCCAATTTGTATTTATGTATATGCATATAAAAAATTAGTTTAATATATATAAAATTTTTTTAATAAATTTGTTTTAGTTATGTTTAAATGGCCTCATGAAGCAATTCTGTTGCTAATTGATGAATACAATCTGCGACAAGATGACTTCACTTCTGGAAAAATGTCGCATAAAAAAATATGGGCATTAATTGCAGCAGAAATGGTTAAACATGGCCATAATGTTACTGGGCCGCAATGTTTATCAAAATATTCTGGTTTAAAGCGAACTTACAAATCTATTAAAGATAACAATAAACAATCTGGAGCTGGAACAAAAACATGGCCATATTTTTCTGTTAATTATTATTATTAAGTTAATCGATAATATGATTAAGTAAAAAAAAATTAATTATTTTAATAATAATAACTTTTTTCACCATATGGATAACTTACTCCATTCAAAACCGTATATGTCACCTCTAATGACTGTGTCATCGACAGGAAAAAGAACTGAAGCAGAAAACAGTAGTCTATCTAGTGTTGAGAGTTCAGAAAATGAAAAGCCTGTATACAGTAAGTTAGCAGCTTTATGTAATTACAGTCAATATTTTAATTAGTAACATATTATAGGTTGTAATTTTTTTTAGAAAAACCTCGACTAATGTCTTCTGTGGAACAATTAATTGATGATTTAAGAACTGACAGAAATGCGGCCGAAGAAGCTATGGAAAGACGTCACAAAGAAAATATAGACCTACGCCAGCAATTTCTTCATTCATTTGAAAAAATGATCGAATTTTTAAGTAAGAAATAACTTTATTTAATGAAAGATTTAAAGTTACTTTAATTAATATAACTATACTTAAAGATTACTTATAACTATACCAAAGACTTAAAGTTACAGAGTTACAAAGTTTAAAGACTTATAAACAAAAGTTTATTTTATTATGTAGTTTATTATTTACAATTTATAATACGTGCGATAAGAGTACAAGAAATAATAATAGAACATAACGTAATATTCTATTATTATTTTTTTTGCATAAATATGATATTAGCATACTAGTAATAATGTGATACAATAAATAAATGTAACGTACATACAAAAAGTAATCATAGAATACTACGTTTCTATTTTAGACACTATATTATAACACTAAAAATACATTATAAAAAAAACTAATACATTATGAACATGTGATAATTATTTAATATTATTATTTATAAAGGTATAAAATTATTATTTATAAAAGAAAAGTTTTTGTATTGTAGTGTTTTTATGCATTTCGCATAAGTAAATTATCACAAATTGCATCACGTTTTGTGTTACCTGTATTTCCTCTCTCTCTTTGTAGATTTCTTATTAATATGTTATCGTTTTCTATTAAGTCTGTTTCTATAGGAAAATCGTCATGATGCAATAAACAGATATTATGCAAAACACAACATGCAATAATAAATTCAGGAATCAAGTCCACACGTTCCATATCGAGTACTGTTAATAAGCTTCTAAATCTTCCTTTTAGTAAACCAAAGGCACGTTTAATAACAATTCGAGCAGATGAATGACAAAAGTTGTAGTTCTTTTGTTTGTTTGTTAGATGCCCATTATCCCGATATGGTGTCATTAAGTGTTCGTGAAGAGAGTAAGCTGAATCGCCTACTAAATGGCTGTTGTTGGGAAATTTTGCTACATCTTCTAAATAATTATAAACTTCAGATAAACGAAATACATGTTGATCATGGACAGAACCAACGTGTCCAGCAAGACAGTGGATAAACCGTCGTTCATGGTCACAAATGGCCTGTAAATAATTAAAAAAATTATCATATAATGATAGCTCACGAGCCCGATAACTATATTACAATTTAAATTACTTGTAATTGTATACTATGATGCCCTTTTCTATTAATATAAGATTCGGGATAGATATGTGGCGCTCTTATATTAATGTGCGTGCCATCAATTGATCCAATTATCCCAGGAAAAGCACTAGCTACAGTGAAGCCTCTGATAATTTCTTCTGCTTTATTGCCTTCTGGCCATTTAATATATAGAGGAGATAATTTGGCAATTGCTCTTGATACTCTCCTCACAGCTCTTAATGCACTAGCTCTTCCGACATTAAATTTCTCACAAATAGATCTATAAATAAATAAACTATCAAATAAGTATAATTAAA
Source organism: Camponotus vicinus (assembly GCF_025532165.1). Lineage (NCBI taxonomy): Eukaryota > Metazoa > Arthropoda > Insecta > Hymenoptera > Formicidae > Camponotus > Camponotus vicinus. The sequence goes on from NW_028141945.1 coordinate 29,075,091, forward strand.
AAAAGCAGTATAATTTAGAAATGAAAGAAAAATTTGATATCTCATACCGATATGAATCTGGTGTAGCTATTTTCCATATGGCAATAAGAAATTGTTTTTCTGGTGATAATGTTTTGCGTCCACTCTTAGATCTTGATAATGAAGGTTTTATAATATTTAAAATATAATTAAATGTTGTCCGCTTCATTCTAACATAATTAAAAATTTAAACAAAATTAGCTTTAGAAAACAATTGTTTTTTTCACTTATATAAATATATTTAATAAATATATTTATTATACATATATATTATAATTTATTAAATAAAAAATAATATTACCCTTATTTGAAAAATGTTAAACTGCATAAAAAATTATATAATAAATAAAAATAGTAAAAGTAACAAACAAATAAAATAATAATTTATAATAATAATATAATAATAATAATAAAATATTATAATTTCATGAAATGTGATTTAAACTGTATATCAGTATATGATGGTAAAATATCTTCTACGTAACCCTTTAGTCGTAATATAGGATTTTTAATGCGATGTTTATTAAGAATTATAAAAATATTTTCCAATAACGAATAGGTCTGCCATCACAGAACATAGATTGAATTTTAATCACGATTTTAAATGGGATGACGTGAAGATTTTAGACAGAGAAACCTTTTATTACAAAAGGTTAATTTCTGAAATGATTTATATTAAACGACAACGTAACGGCTTAAATTCACAAACAGACACAGAATGCTTTCCTGACATATACAATGAAATAATAAACAAACTTCCTGATGCTTAAGGTCATACACAGAAAAATTTATACCAGTATAATGATCGTTTATCTATCATTTATATTTGTACCTTCGATGAAGGAAGTAACATATAGCTTTTAAGGGATTATTAGATTGGTATTCGTATATAGTTCATAAAGTTTTCCAATGACATATAAATTATCCGTATTCATCATGATATTGTAAGTTACTCTTTACTCATTAAACTTTACAATGTTAATTTGATGTAAATCACTGATAAGTGCAACAATTTCTTAATTTGTATTTATTTAATTTAATTTTATTATTTTTAATTTTAATTCTGTTCACCGGTTATTGTCTCATGTTAATGTAATTTCTTGAATCAACTGTATACGAGTGCACTTAATTTTAGTCCGGCTAATGATCTGGTGGTTGACAAACGTCCATTAGAACCACACAAATTTGGGCTTATTAACCTAAATTTGTAGTGTCCGTTTCCTCCATGGGTCTAACCGTAAGATGATCTCCCTGCCGTTTTACTGCGATTTATAAATTTATATACATGTTCATTGCGTACAACATTTGTATACTTTCCGAGAATAATATGCGCTGAAGATGACTTAAATACAAGTCGAAACGTCCGCTTTTAAATTGTCTAAACATCATTGTTTTATTAAATTGAAGTTTTAACTATTAATGTTTTCTACTGGTCTTTTTAATCTGTACAACTCGTTACTAATAATGATCTTCAGCTCTCCATGCCTATCTTAATCATTTATTTTATTTTCCAATAATTCTGTATTGCTTGGAGAATCTTCATCTTCAAACAATATTTCAAAAAATATTGCAATTAATGAGCATAAAATGACAATTTCTTTTTCGTCCATTTTTAAACATTCGTACTGCTCACACTGCTCACGCATCCAAAAGGAACAACCTTTTGTTTGCAATTTTAAGCGCTTAAGTAGCAAATGGAACGGTTGAAAATAGCGCTTATAAGCGTGAGCGCTTATAGCGCGTGAGCGTTCAAATGGAACGCACCCTTATGTATACAAAAACAACACATTATACAAAAAATATTAAATTGTCTTTTAATAAACATATTCTTACATTAATTTAATCTAATTCTCGTTTTTCAATAATGACTTCTAATGGTTTAACACTAGATAGTGTCATATTCATATTTAATTTAATTTTATCTATTTCAGTCTTTTTCTCCACTTTAAATATAAATGTTCTAATCAAAGTTGCTAAGATAACTTTTATTGAGATCATTGCATATCTCCCACCTGCAAAAGTTAATAGTTAATAGTTACTATTCAAGTAAATTTTTTTAATATGATGTATGTTTTATGTGATTTATTCATGCTTACCTATACAATTTCTGGATCCGTAACTAAACGGCATGCAATACTTCTTAGATGTTCCTATGTTTTCAGGCAGGAATCTATCCGGGTCAAATACCAATGGATTGGGCCAATACTTATCATTTCGGTGTAAAGTCAGTATTCCTACAATAATTTCAGTGCCTTTTGGCAAGATAAACTCTCCTAAAATAAATATACTTATATTTAAATGTTATTATAGAGGCATAATAAGTAGTTTATATATATGAGGTAATTTCAATCGTTTTACTTTTCATTTTATGGACAGATATGTATTAGATATACAAAATTGCTATTGAATAAATAATATTTCTCATTAAAAATTAAAATAATTTTTTGAAGCCTTTTTTTTGAGAATTTTGATAAATTTAAACTTTAATTTCTTTTTTGATTTTTAGAAGATTTAATTTTTAATTTTCTAAAAGATGTTAAAGTTGTTTTAAACATAATAATTTCCTTTTTTAAAACAAATTTTATTTTCAATTGAACAAAAAAGAATTGATTCAGATTTCATTTTGCTCATAATTCATAATCGAAATTAATTCCAAGAATAATTGCAGAAAGAGAAAACAATATTGATCATATAAAATAAATCTATTATTGAATATTTTTCTATGTATTTTTATTTTATCTCTATATATAAGCACGAAATAATTACACATAATTGTTAAATAATAAAATAACATATATATTTGTAGTTCTCCCCTAAAAATTATGGGATTTTTCGTATCTAAGTTATAATAATAATTGTGCATATCATAACATGCAAAATAACACAAGATAACAAGATAAGTATATTTAAGTATATTTAAAAACAAACCTATTTTTACATCCTTTGTTAGGTGTCGCCCAATTAAAGGAGCAGCAGGAAATAATCTCATTGTTTCTTTAATGACGCGATCCAAGTAATTCATACATTGTAAATCTTCGTATTTAACTGGAGCATATTTTGGAGTTTTCGTCTCATAAATTTCCCATAATTCTTTATATACGTTTTCCTATTATATGAGATTAAATAAGATACTTAATTATAAATATAAATATATTCAATATGTATAAATCATAAAAGAGACGTAATCTTATTCATTACATTTATGTGATCTTATTAATTACATTTACGAATTCGTATTCTAGTATCTAAATGCTAATAATGATAACAAACAATGAAGATATTGTATGGCTTCATTAAAATTCTTAATTTAATTAAAACATTGCACACAAAATTCTTATTTAAGTAAATTCGTAATAAGTTTTGTATATGACGTATACTACATTTTTCGGTTACTCTCTTGTTACTCTATAAATATACTTATTTTGAAAAATATAATCATTTATACAAATTAAATTAAAGTTACAATTTGAACAAAGTTATAGCAATTTAATAATTCTATTAAGCCCGGTAGAAATTAATATATAATTAATATACTAGTATATTAAAAGACGATTCTAAACAAATTATAATTTATGTGAATAATTGAATTTATTGAGAATTTTCTTGATTATTGTTTAAAAATATATATTTACCATAGAGAATTGTACGAAAGTGACCCGATAATAAAGATGTTAGTTATATTTGATCTATACCTGAAACCTCGAAGTTACGGATATATATCGTTACATGAAAAAGAGGAATAGTAACTATGCAACGTTGTTTTTATCTACTGATTGGAGTTTGGCAAGCCAAAGCAACAGGGGTTTCATAAATTATTGTATAAATTTGCAACGCGCACGGTTAGCAAATTACAAGAATTGAAGAGTGAAATTCGGCTACTACTTCTCTCCTCCATGTAATAACACATACCTATGGATTCCGAGCGCGTACAGATTACATATAATTGACTACATATTACTCATTGTTGGGCCACCTACGTATCATTCGCAACACATTTTGTTTATTGAATTAATTGCTTTGAATTTAATAAATACGTACTTGTATCTCTGGATAATTTGCTAACATAAAGATTGCAAAATCTACCGTGATAGCTGTTGTGTCGGTCGCCTAATAGATAAAAATTTCATTTGTTGATTAATATAAAGTAAAACAAAAAAGGTTATTTAATTTAATTTAATTTTATATTTTACATTGAATATAAAAAAATCGGAAAATATAGGGCTAATAGGATCCGAGCGCAGTAAATAAATGCACTTACAGCGTAAAAACAGTATATGTAAAAACAGTATAAAACTTAATAATAATATTTCGATTCCTTTTCTTATTCTATACACTAAATAAATAATTCTGTATACTAAATATTGGTAATTGTATTATAACAGTATATCTTATTTATCTTTGTATGATGAGAGAAAAGATGGTTCATAAAAGAATCGAAACATTATTATTAAAGAGAATTTTTACAATGTAAGCGCATTTATTTATTTGATTCGATTCTTATTAATCCTATTCTTTCTCAACTTTTTATAATGCAATAAATTATGTTTGTTTATATACAAATCTAATTATATAAAAATTAATATAGAAATTAATATAGAAATTAATATAGAAATTAATATAGAAATTAATATAGAAATATTTAATTTAAAATTAATATAGAAATATTTTACATACCCCAAATATCATCGTAATTAGATTATCATGTATCACATCTTGCGGATACTTGTTTTTATGAGATATTTCTATCAAAATATCGAGAAGTTTCTTATCTATATCATATAAAAAACAAAATATAAAATTTTATACGTGCGTGTATATATTAATTAGTATCTCAATTTTATAATAATAAGATTAAATACCATATGTCACTTTGAAAATTAATATTGAAAATAAATTTAGAAAAAGAAAGATACTTTTAATAATAATTAAACATTTTAATCAAGTGTTTTAACAATTAAAACAAATATTTTAAATTTTTGAAAAAAAATTATTTCTACAGTTTATAAATCTTGCATCATAATATAACAATAAAAAACTTATGGATAACTTACGAGTTCCATATTTGTTGGTAGTTTGTGTATTTAATGCATGTATGTGCTGTTGTATTAGCTGTGTAATAATAAATTATGTAGTAAATATACATGTATATATGTGTATATATATATATATATATATATATATAATAAGTTAAATTAATTCATTATTAATATTAGCATTTTACCTTATCTGTAAAAGAATGTAAGAAATTTGTATTCTTTTGCTGTTCTCGTCCCAAAGCAGTGAAATTGAATATAATATCAAAATGTAAGAATACATTTCGTAATCTTGATGTCAAAGTTTTTCTGAAGCTAAAAAATTTTTCTTTTAAAATATTTTATAGGATATAATACATATTTAACTAATCGAAATTATTAAGTTCTACGAATAAACTAAGAGGCAACTATATATCATTCTCTTAGTTATCATCAACAATATTATTTATAATAAAGATTTAATTTGAAATATAATTGCTACATTTATAAACATTTTTTTGAAAGTGCAATTTCTTAAAAAATTTGTAAGTTATTTTTAGATAGACTTATTACTATGATTTATATATATTAATATTGTAAGAAATTAGAGTTATTAAAGCTAAAGAAATTAGAGAAATTAGAGCTAAAAAAATTATTTTACCTCGCAATTACTTCGAGATATTGATTGATTTGTTTGGATAGTGATTCCGTTTTGATGTTCGTCATTGTACCTTCATAGTGTCATGAAAAATAAACTAATTATTTAAGATTTATAACTATGAACTTATAACTACCAAGATTTTTATCAAATTATTAATAATATTAAGTTATATATTTTATATTTCGTTAAACAAATATGATACGAAATTTTTAAACTTAAAATGAATGTTTCTTATATAAAATACTTGATGATAACAATTAGCAATATAAGATTATGATTATTTTTATTTCAACGTTCTGTATATATAAATTTATTTATATCGAATGTTGAACAATGTTTTACAACATATATTGCATATCTTATTATCAAAATGTTCTAGAAAGTAAAATATAATAAAACTCAAAATCACAAAATATACAGTAATAATTCGTGCCAAATTATACATAGCAATAGCGAAGCAAACTATGCATATCAGCCGTCCAGTTACAAAGATAATAGATTATTGGATCTCACAAAGTAATAGGCTATTTGAAATCTTAATAGTCTTAATCGATAGCTTGCATTTCATTGTAAAGAAAGTGACTCTATTTTTGTTCTATGTACTCAATAAACGAAAATAGAGACGATGCAGAATTCTAATGTCAATATTTACGTTTAAGAAATATTTTGGTAATCATCATAGTTGCTTGTCGTTCCTTTCTACTACATATGTCTCCATTGTACATATTCTTTTGCGTACGATTTTTCCTGTTATATGTAAAAAGTTTCTGTACAAAGTGATATAAATCCTACTGCACATCCTTCATTTTGAATACTTTGGATAAAGCTTGTCGGCGATAAGTTACTTCGAAATATGGGATGTCAGGGCAATCTCTTCCCAAAAAAAAGCTCTTGTAACTTACCTCGAGAGCTTTTCAAAATATTATAATAAAGTATTTTTTTATCGAGTACTTTTCGAGTTATGAGGCTTGAAATAATTTTTTAATTTTTACATAAACCATAATATATATCTAGTAAAATATTCATTTTTCGATTATTTTACCTTAATACTTTTATGTACAAAATAATGAGAGGAATCAACTGATGTAAAGAAAACACATAATTGTTTCGAAAAAAAGTATGTAATTGTTAATTACAAATTACATATTTTTTCTTTGAAACAATTATGTTTTCTTTACACTAATTGATTCCTCTCATTATTTTGTACATAAAAGTATTAAGGTAAGATAATCGAAAAATGAATATTTTACTAGATATTTTATGATTTATGTAAAATGAAGAGGTTATTTCAAGCCTCATGACACGAAAAGTACTCAATGAAAAAATACTTTATTATAGTGTTTTGAAAAGCTCTCAAGGTAAGCTACAAGAGCATTTTTTTGGGAAGAGATTGCCCTGACACTCCTATATATAAATATACAATATACACATTCTATATTTATATGATTGAACATGTACATTTTATATTCTGTAGAATAATTTATATATTGTTTAAACTTCTGTTTTTCTATACAAGAATATAAACTAAATTCATTAAATAAGAAATTAGAGATCTAATCATTCTATATGTTATTAAGATCTAATAAATAAGATATTTTTAATTAAACGATTTACGTATAAATATTATTAAAAACAAGATTAATGTAATCTTTAAAAATTCTTTAAAAAAAAAGTCTTTTAAAAAAATTGGTAAAATGCGCTGTCCACACATGTATGATCAAAAAATTATTGTACAAAAATTAATTTACAAAATACTAATAAATAAACATAAAAATATGTTATTTAAAAAAGCACTATTTTTTCTTCTATTATACAAATTTATCTCTTCTACAGGAAAATTTAATATAAAAAGAAATAAACTAAAAAACTATTTAAATTTATATATCTTTCTTGCCAAAGTTATAATATTTAAAATTTTGCTTATATACGTATTGTTATATCAATCGTAACAAAGTAACATGAATAATATGATAAAAGAATTTACTATTAAACTATGTTGTTATCAAATTTTAAATATAATACATGAAAATTATTAGGTTTTATAGATCATCTTATATGACAATTAAATATGTTTTTATCGTTATAATAAGTTCTTATTGAGAGACGATAAATCCAACAATAAATGAGAAATACAATATTGTATATATAATATGAATAAACAATAGCCTAAAGTTTCTTTTTGTATTATTTTATTAAATTTTTTATAATTTTTTTATAATTTTTACATTTTTGATATTATTACTTTTGCAAGAAAGAAGTATAAGTTTAAATAGTTTTTTATTCCCAATTGTACATTTTTATGTCATAATTTCTTTTAAGAAAAACAGATTTGCGTAGACAACGAAATAATGCTGCTATATATTAAATTAACAACTCCTCGGAAATAATTCTTTGAACGTGGTCGTGTATTTTGGCAACTTTTTTTCAGATTTTCTTGAAAAAATAAATTTTTTATATGAATCATTATGCTATAACTTTGATTAACATGCAAACTTATGATTAACACAACCAATTTAGATGAAATAAATCTAATTCTGCTATTGTTAAATTATTATAACTATAACAATTTTTTATTCTTTGCATCTTCACATCTATTTATCTTTATTTAATATTATTTAATTTAGATATATAACACAATTACTATGTACTATTAATGCGTTTTTGTCTTTATCTTTAGTAAATTTTTTATTTTTTTAAATATTAACGATAACAGATATGCAAACATTTTATAAATAAATAAAAATATTTAATCTTACCACAGGCAGCACTCAGGGCATATTGTGATAAGTGACTGTGAAGGATGATTTTATTCCTATTTAGTCCAATTTTTTCTAATTGATCTGTCAGTTTTAGAGATTGTTCGACAAATACATTAAAAGACTTTTGTAATGCAATGTTACTAAAAATCTGTACTATTATTTTTCGATTTTTAATCCATGTCGACACTGAAATAAATATTATAAGAAGATATAGTGAAAATAAGAATATATAATATACAAATAAAAATCATAATATTAAAAAATGTTATTAGAAATTTAAGTATTAATAATTTTAAATTTGCCACACTGCTGTTGAAGTGTAAATAAAAATATTATATGACTACAGGAATGTAAGTAAATTATAAAAGCTATTTTTAATTATGTTATTATATAATTTAAATATTAGGAAGAGAACGAAAGAGAGAGAGAGAGAGAGAGAGACAGAGAGAGAGAGAGAGACGGAGGGAGAAGTAGGACTGCCATCTCTAATTTTACTGACCTAGGACCTAGAAAAATTTAAAATTTCAGACTTTCCGACTGAAACAGATATCCGTAATTTATAAAATAAAATTATTGCAACTGCTGATAAAGCGATAAAAATAAAAAATCTTTTATATTTTGAATCATTAATATAATCATTAATATTATTAATAATCATGATTATTAAGAATTATTTATAATAATTAATTTCTTTTATAATAATTAATAATAGTAATAATGATTATTGCGATATTATTTTTTCTGTTGTCAATGATTCCAACTGATATCCTCTAAAGACAATATTCCGTTTCCAATATTTAGGAAAAAAGCGCTCAAAATCTGGACTATTTTATAAAATCACTATGAATGATTTCAAACGCTAACAACACTATAAACTAGGATAAGTCTGGTGAAAATTGGACGGAATGGCAGCCCTAATTAGAAGTTATTTTAAATTTTATTATACAAAAAATATCTTACCAGGCGCTGTGAGCAATCCTTTACCTAAAATTGGTTTAATAAATTCATATAACATACTTTTCTCTTCACTATTTCGTAAGATCGTCTACAATTTAAATATATAAAATGTAAATATATAAAATGTTAAATGTAAAATATTTTTAAATATTTCGAATGTATATCCTAGATAGCACATATTCGTTATAAACGTTTCACAAATGTTTCTTTGAAACGTTTCATAATCAACTATTGAAAACGTTTCTGATTAGTAATAATTATATATATATATATATATATATATATATATATATGTATGTTTGTATGTATATATGTATATATAATTTAAAATCAATTTGAAATTAATAAAAATTAGTTTTTATTTTGTTTATAAAAACGTGAAAAATACGTTTCCTTAACTATGGTTTTAAAAGCGTTTCTATAGAAACGTTTCTTATTAATGCTTTACGATTAAAAAATATTAGATACGTTTAAGAAACGTATATAAAACGAACGTGTACTACCTGGGATTTGTTTATGTTATTTAGCAATTAACATGAATAGTTCAGATGTCAAATGATACAGTCTATCCAAATTCGAATCAATTATATCAAATTAACAGATACAAATTGAGATACAAATAATATAACAAGTAGAACTATATTGAATTCATCTGTTTTCAGAGTCAATCAAATTGCATAGTTAAATCATTTTTATGTATACTTATGGTAAAAACAAACGCAAAAGTCTTTATTTCTCAAATTTTTATTTTTCTAACTTGTACCACTTGAGCCATTCATATACTTTATCTTTAGAAAATCATTTTGGTTAGATTAGTGATAAATTATTGTAAAAATGTAAAGAGTTATTATTTATTTGGAATATATATACATATTCTCTAAATAAATTAATTAGTTTGAACTATTCATGAAATATATAAGCACTATTTTTCTACCTTCATTTGATCTACTTCATACACTCCAATAAATAATTTATTTCCCATCCAAAATTTAAATGGAGATGAATATTTTTCTGTCAGTTCAATTATAATCTCTAGAAAGTCTGAAAAAATGTTTTATAATTTATTATAAAAGGTAATTTATCTTATAGTATATATAATTAACCAGTTCACTGATACACCCGAAATCAACATTTTGTGCCAAAACTGGTGAGAGCAAATAAATTCGTATTTTCCAATATTGATCGAATATTGCAAAGTAGACGCGATTTCATTTTGAGCCAATATTGAATTGTAATATTGGACCAATATATTATTTTCATTTTTAACCAAGATTAACTAATTATACATACTCAAACATTTTTACATTGGATATAGATCAGTTTCTAATATATGACGGAATTCGCCATCAAAAAAAAAATTAACCGTCTGTGGTTAATTTATGGAGCTCTGGAGCTCCTCGCAAAAGCTAGAGGAGGTGCGGCTATAATAGTCCGCACTCTTTGACTGATAAGTCGTCGACTCGTGGGACCTGTGCCGCAGCCTTATATACTGCTTTAGATGGAGTCCCACTCTCGGGTTAGGTGTTTTCCTTTTCGCCACCTAGTGGCGACGCGCGAAGCTCACATATAATGTGTGAACGTGCAATATTGGCACACATTTACATTTACTTCATAACCAATATTGGTATTATAATGGATGCAACCATTTTGGCAACACATTTATATTTATTTAGTAATAACCAATATTGGTCATCATGGGCACTGCAATATTGGCAGAACACTTGCATTTTGTTAACAACCAATATTAGTTTTACATTGGGAAATATTGGCCAAGACATTTCCAATATAACCAATATTGAGCCAAGGTATACCAATATTTTGCCAATGTTTTGTGCTACTAGGCTATCTGGTATCAGGTATCACATGGAAGATTTGGCGGGCTGAAGGAAAGTTACTGGGTGCACAGACATAGTAAACAGTTTATTAAAAGTTTAGTGATATTTAATATCGTTTATCTGAATCGTAGTGAGTGTTAATAATAGTGAGTTTATTTATACCTTTAGTGCAATAAAAATAAAGCAGTAAAAATAAAGAAGGATTTGGCGGGTAAATGATCAGGTCTGGTTAGGAGAGTTTTGGGTAAGTTAATAAATATTATTAATATTTATAAAAAAGATGGAATTTAATAAAAGAGCTATTAAAAAACGTAGAATTAGGGAATTTCAAATTTCTTGGCTGGATGAAAATAGTTTTAAAGGACGGTTAGCTCCTCATCCTTCAGAAAATAAAGCGCTTTGCACAGCATGTAATAAAACTATCAGTTGTCGGAAAACAAATTTAATTGAACATTCACAAACGGTCAAACATATTGAGAAAATAAGAATGTTAAATTATAAAGCCGATAATAATAATAATAATATATTGTCACATAAAGATAGAGTCAAACGCGCGGAAATCAAATTAGCTGCTTTTTTCGCGGAGCATAATGTTGCTTTTTCCACTGTAGATCATTTAATTCCGTTATTAAAAGACATTTGTATAGATTCTGAAATTGCACAAGATGTTTCACTTGCTCGAACAAAGTGTTCAAGTATTGTCAAAAATATTATTGCAAAACACGAATCAGAAAAAATCGTTGAATATTTAAAAACGCGTAGATTTTCGATTTTAGTTGACGAAAGCATAGATATATCAGATAATAAATTAATGTGCATTTTAGTTCGATATGTTTCCCCTTTAAATAAAAAAGTTTCTACTCGATTATTAGAATTATTAACTTTAGATGCGACAGATTGTTCAGCAAATAAGATTTTCGAAACATTTAAAAATTTTTTGGAAGAAAAAGAAATCCCTTAAAAATATTATTGGATTAGCGTATGACAATGCATCTGTTATGGTAGGATGCAATAATTCTTTTATGAGTCATTTAAAATCAGAAGTACCGGAATTAATAACATTAAATTGTATTTGTCATTCATCTGCACTCGTAGCTAGTAAAACTTGTGAAAAATTACCTTCATCTTGCGAAAATTTAATTAAAGGAATTGCCACTTATATTTCGGGCAGTGCAAAGAGATGTGCAATTTTGGTTGAATTTCAAAATTTTTTTGATATAGAGCGACATAAAATATTAAAACTTTCCAATACTAGATGGCTTAGTTTACATAAATGTGTTTTTAGACATTTGGAAAATTGGGAAGTGTTAAAAAATTATTTTACTTTAGCAGTAGTTGAAAATAAATTAAAATCGGCAGAGATTATTTTAGAAAGTTTGAATAATAACTCAATTAAAGATATATTTATTATTTTTGAAATATTCTTTAAATATTTTAAATAATTTTAACGCTTTGTTTCAATCGCGTAATATTTTAATACATAAATTATATGAAAGCAGTAAACAATTAGTATTTCAATTTGCGCAAAACTTTGTAAATCTTGACGTATTAAATGATATTTTTATTTTAAATTTAAATGATCAAAAGAATATAAAACATATAGATAATGTATATGTAGGATCGGAATGTGAAATAAATAAATAAATAAATAAAATGTTAAAAAGATCACAAAAAACGAAGATAAAAGAGAGACGTTGATAAAATAGAAAGATAAAAAGCAAAAAAAACAAAAAAGTATAGTCAAAAATTAAAAGAATAAACAGAAATTGGAAAAATGAGAAAATTCACAGTACCGCAAGCCTGAAGAAGAAAACTTTTTGATCTCAATAAAGCGACGAAGCGGCGATAGTGCCAGAAAAAACATGTGAAAGCTGCGTATTTTATAAACAAAGGCACAACGTCTATTCAGTAATGTACTAACAGATAAAACAATAAGGCAAATATTTTGAGAATAATAAGGGTACTTAGAAATATACAATATCAATGTCGTATATAAAATAATAATGTATATAAAATTATAATGTTAAATTTTTGAAAAATATATTTTTATATTTATTTATATATTTTTATTGACAAGAAAAGTACTAATCTTAAGTGTTACAAAATTTTATATATTTTTGCTACCATTTTTATTTTTTTCTAATTTACATTGGAAAGATAATTTATAAAAGATATAAAACAGAAAGAGAAAGAAAAAGAAAATCTGTTCTTCATCAGTTCTCATCAGTATTTTTCATGTACGCGCTTTTATGTAATTTAAAAAATCATATTTGAAAGAGAAGAATCGGTTTGCACTCTCGTTTTGAAAAAACATGAAAATTAATGTTTAATTATCATTGGATTTTAATGCATTAAATATAACATAAGAATGCATTAAATCAATTCAAGTGAACCGAATAGAAATTAAATCCAAATATTCATACGTTGATATATACATGTAAACCGTTATATTAAATAAAATCATTATATAATAGAGTGGAAAGACAAACTTTTTACATATGCATAATTGTAATTTTTAGTTCTACAAAAAACATCATAATGAAGAATATTTAAAAAGAATTATTAACAGAAATGTTGCAAAACGTGTTGGCAAAAATATGCAAAAAAAAATATTTCTTCAAAAGAAAAAAATATTTGCTGCTCCTTCGTCTGTCACATTGGAGCGATCAAATATCAATAATTTTCCAACTGTAGAAAATTATATAGAAACCAATAATATTTCACGCAATATGCCATTTCATTGTAATAATTCTTATGCTTCTGATGAAAATACTAAATTATTACATAATTTGGAATCATCAACCGAGATATTTTTAAACCATCTGAGATATTGGGCAATTGAACATCATATCGCTTTAACTGCGATTTATTAAAAATTTTAGCGATTTATTAAAAATTTTAAAGTTAGCGATTTATTAAAAATTTTAAAATTATATCTAAAATTGAACTCATTGCCTTCAGATGCACGCACTTTAAAAACTGAAGATATAAGTAAACAAATAAGTAATCTACTTCCTAGAAAATACTATCACTTTGGATTAAAATCAACATTATTAATGAAATTAATACAGAATAATTTTGAAGGAGTTGAAATAAACATATCAGTTAATATTGATGAACTTCTTCTAACGAAAAGTAGTGGTAGTCAATTTTGGCCTATTTTGGTAAAAATCGACGAATTAAAACAACTTAGACCATTTCTAATTGCTGTATATCATGGAGAAAATAAACCTGATAATAGTAATATTTTTTTGCAAAAATTTACCGAAGAAATAAAAATATTGCAAGAAGGTTTACATTTAAATAATAGTCGAATATTAAAAGTAAATCTTAGTAAAATTCTTTGCGATGCTCCTGCGAAAGCCTTTATATTATGTGTAAAAAATTTCAACTCTTATCAAAGTGTACCAAATGTTGGGCCGAAGGATTATTTGTAAAGAATAGAATGACTTTCCCAGAACTAAATTCAAAACTAAGAACAGACGTAGAATTCCGTTCTCACAATTCATAAAAAGAGTTAAAGAATTTGACAAATATGCTTCTCATACGACAGAACAAACAATTTATCTTAAACAAGATGGTCTTCGTTTAATTAATAATAAATTAGTAGAACACTTTTTAGCAATTCATTATAAGAATTTCGGAATAGAAAATAAAGAGCCAAATTGTAATTTTCTACTAAAAAATAATAAACCTATAAAAGTAATTGATATTTTTCAAATTAATAGCACATTTTATATTAAATACAAATATTTTAAGATAAAACCTTATTTTGAAAATCCAATGGACAGTACTATTTTTTGGTATGGTTTTGTTGAAGAAATTGATGAAGAAAATATTACTTCTGCTGATAATATATCAAGAAAAGCTTTCAAAATAGAAAATTGCTTTTTATGAATATTACATGCGGATTGATTTTAAGGTAAGAAGCTGACTTATTTTTACTTATTTTAATTTATGTTAAATTTATAAATATTATAAATATTTTCTATAATTTTTCATTTAATGAATTCTTGATTTGAGATTAAAATTGTATATCTAAGAATATTGATTTTAAGAAATATATTTATCGACAATTAAATATATTTTTATTAAATATACTTTTTCTTATACGAAAAGAAAAGGCACCATTTTTATATTTTTATATTTGTTATAACAATGTATAATTGTATAATAATATATTATTAACATTTTATGTTTCAGTATGCTGTGGTACAATTTGATAATTCAGAATTTTCAGTAGTTCCTATAATTTGGTTGCTAGAATCAAATTATTGTTATTGTCCTGAAAAATGAAATCGATGAAGTTTCTATAGTTTAATGAAAGCTTATTGTTAGTTTAATGATATCTCGCTTAGTAAAGTTACTTTATCTAAAGAAATTAATTTTTAGGCTCATCGGGAGAAAGCAGCCAAACTTCGATGTCCGTTACATCCGATGTAGAAGATACTGATGGTAATAAAATAAATGTATGTTTTTTAATACAAATATATTGTATTTATTAATTAAATTTTTTTATTTTTCAGATAGTATAACTTTAACAGATAATAACATCAACCATATACCAATAATTATTGAATAAGAAAATAATAATGTACTTATTCAAATGAATAATCTTAAAGTAATGATGAAAAGTATTCAAACTGAAATAGAAAGTATGAAAAATAAACAGGAAAAATCATTATTGCAAATCCAAGAAACCACAACTGTTATTTTAAGTAAAATAAATAGTGCGCAATGCTATAAGGAAGATGCTACAGTAAGGGATAAGATCGGAAAATACTTTCCTTTAACTTCCATCGAATACTTCCTTGAACTTGAGGATGTATTGAAAGAAGATCAAGAAGCCTTTACGCAAGTAGTAAGTAAATATGCTCATCAATCATTTTTGATGAAATAAAACTTTTATACACAATCAATATATTTATTTGAAATAAAATATGATATATGTATTATATCATATTACAGAAAAATATTAATATAAAAAAAGTGTAACTCCAATTTATATAATTCAAAATATATATTTCTAATTAATCGCTTAGGATTATTCGCTACCTCTTCTTTAAAGGAATTTTATTGATAGAAAAAAAAATATTTCGACAATAATGATAACTAAATGAACACTATTATATATTTTTTGAAGTTACTTAAAATTTTAAAAACTTTAATGCTTTATATATTTTGTATACATTGCTTAACAAAAACAACTTTTTAACAGATAAATAAAGTATTACTAATTGGTGGAAAAAATGAGAGAAATTTCGTTAAAAGGACACTGACTACAATATTTACCGATAATATAGCCTCCATGTGTTCGTGGACGGGGCAAAAAAATAATTTCAAGATTGGAGATACATGTACAATGACGGCTATTAAAAGTAAGTATATTTCTTAATATAAAAAAAAATATATATATGCATTTATATATTTTTGTGATATTTATAATTGCTCCATTTTAAAATCTATTGTATATAATTATAGTAACTATAATAAATTTTGTACTACACAATAAAAGTATTTATTGTATATATTGTTACGCGCGCGCCCGAGTCGTGCGACCCTGCCGTTGTCCGGATCCCGTGGTCAATTGTTTATAAACAACGAGAGTCAAGCGGAGTCGGGAAAATAGCTGTCGAGCTATACGGACGCGTTTCGATCCGCGGCTTATTAATATCGTTATTGTGTATTCTCTGAGTTCTGTGTTCTGTTATTAAAGTTCTCTTAATCATTTAAACCGTGTCATTATTTACGAGTGCGCGGGTGCCGCGTAATTAGAGTGTACCGATCGGTTGTGTCGCGCGCGTTCGATAAATATCGTTCCGCGGGCGCAACATTTTGGGGGCTCGTCCGGGATACCAGAATCCCGGGGAGAAAGGATCTGAGAATCCCGGGAGTGAAAGGATCTGAGAATCCCGAGAATAAAAAGAACATCCTGGCGTTAAAAATGGCAACGCTCCGTGAAGGACGAATGCGGCAGCGGACGGAGTATACGGAGCAGCTGTGGCGAAATGCTCCGAGAAAGGGAGGAGAGGAGGCAAACGATCCAGCTAAGTCGCTCCAATATTTTAAAAATGCGGCTAATAAATCGCACGCAGTCAGATCTGCACACGTAATTTGTTTCTTTTTAAAAAAAACGTTATATTAAAAGTGTTTCCTTTAAAAAAAGTTTTTCTTTAAAAAAAGAATGAACTGGTGTGTGTAAATTAAGGCGGGCTCGGATGTATCTTGGATAGGGGATTAATTCTTTCATTAGAATGCCTGGATGGCAATATTCGTGATTTCCGGTGCCTGTTTTAATAATGGTTGTATTGGTTCTAATTATCTTTGAATGAATTGTAATTGGTAGAGTAATCCTCGAAGTATTGTGGGAGGGACTCCCAAATTTTATTTTGATTAGGGATTGGTTCTACATCCGAGGCCCGAGGGGAGAGTTATGAATGGAAAAGTTTAGTGCTTGTTACTCGTTTTATTGTTTTTGTTATAAAGGAAGGAAATTTTGGAGACGCGTCGGAGTAGTCTACTGTGACAAACATTTGAAGAGGAGATCTTAATAGAAGACTGCCTCGCCCACGGTTTTTGAGCCGTGGTTTTCCCGTGGGCCGGAGGGCGAATGCCGAGGCAGGGACTTGGGGAGTCCTTTTAGGACGATGGGTCCACGGTGGATACCCCCCTCTTGTCCGAAGAAAGACATGGGAAGATAAAGACGGAAAAAGACTTGCGCCGGGCACGAGGAAGATGACTGAAATGGGAGGCTGTCCTGGAGTCGATTCTTGGGGGTCTGGCCAACTCCCTGGAAGGAATTGATTGGGAGTCTGCCCAGTGGATTGGGGCCTGGTCGGAGCGATGCTCGGTAACCGGGAGCAACAGCTCAGGGAGAGCAGGATATCGTTCGGGGTCCCTGGAGTCCGCGAAGATTGGTCATCGAGCCCCTTGCTAATTGTCGGGACGACAATCTTGAAGAGGAGGGGCAGTGTTACGCGCGCGCCCGAGTCGTGCGGCCCTGCCGTTGTCCGGATCCCATGGTCAATTGTTTATAAACAACGAGAGTCAAGCGGAGTCGGGAAAATAGCTGTCGAGCTATACGGACGCGTTTCGATCCGCGGCTTATTAATATCGTTATTGTGTATTCTCTGAGTTCTGTGTTCTGTTATTAAAGTTCTCTTAATCATTTAAACCGTGTCATTATTTACGAGTGCGCGGGTGCCGCGTAATTAGAGTGTACCGATCGGTTGTGTCGCGCGCGTTCGATAAATATCGTTCCGCGGGCGCAACAATATGTATATTCTGCTATCAATCTCTAGATTAAAAAATATATATGATTTGTTTTATAGAAATCAAAGGAAGAAAAACAAATCAAAAATTGGTTTATTTTAAATATTAGTTTATAATTATTGATATGATTTTTCTATTTTTTAATTACTTACTTTTAATTACTTATTTTTATTTTTAATTACTAATTTTTTAGTTGTGTAACTTGTCTTATTTCATTACATATAATATATTATACTCAACATATTATAACTAAGGCTCGGACATTCGAGCATAAGCCGAAAATCGCTGCGTGCGAGTTGATATAAACGACGCGTCAACAACAACCGCTTCTATCAGCACTCACACCAACTCACACGCAACTGCACGTAATTCTTTTCAGCCCGTGCTCAGTCTCCGTGTCTGAACATCGATGCCCTAATCATAACAAATTAAGTGGGAATAACAATGTGTTCTAAACTGTTTTACACATATTATTTAGATATATATTTAATTTTACAATAATACAATAAATTTTTATTTATTTTTTTTTGTTTTTATCTATTGATTTTTTCTAATTTTAGAAGCTTTTAGAGCAGCATATCCCCGTAATACTGAAAAAGAATTCGAAAATTACGTGATGGAATGATTTAGATTTGCAAACGTTCGTAAAAAAAAACGCTTCTGAAAAAAATAAAACAATTTAAGTAAGTATAAGTTAATAAATAAAAAAACAATATAAGTGAAATATAAGTTAATATCTAGTGATATCTAATAATTCCAATATACAGAATGTAAATGAAAAGAACGTATATAAAAGCACATAATTTAATAGATAATACACTTTTAGTATATAAAATAAAAAATAAAATAACCGAATATATCTATATTTAATAACATATTTTTATGCCACATAAATATATATTTAAAACAAATATTTAAAAATTAAATTACAAAAATGAGAAGTTTATATAGAAAATGTAAATATAACAACATACATGAAGCACATGATTAGATACGAAAAAAACTCCAAATTGAAAAGTTTTGAGCCATTTCTCGATTTGTTTGATCTTTCTTTCGTTATTATACAATGTTAAAGTCAGTGCCTATATGGAAAAGATAGAAGGATGTGGAAAGATAGAACGACGAAAAATCGAAGAGTAGCGAACCATCTTATCTTTTCTATTTTTTCACTGCAGTCAAGCGCTAATTAGCTAACTTAACAACGTACAACATTGAAAAAAAAGTTCAGGTAAAAAAATGAGTCAGGATTTTTCGATTTGGATTGTTTCTGTATCTGATACAGAATAGTGTGTGCTTCTATATGTTTTTCCAGTTACACTCTACATGAACTACATATGAACTCTTCATTTATAATTTAATCTTTAAATTTTAAACATATATTTATGAAATAAAGTATGTTATTGAATATATGGTTATATTTATGATATAGTTATATTTATGAGTTATAGTTATATTTATTTTTTGATGATTTTATATACTAAAAGTGTATTATTTATTAAATTAGTTAAAATTTAATACAATTTTTTTTTAATAACTAAATGTTACTTTTATTTTTTTAGAAACATCTCATCATTTTTATTTTTATGAATCAAAGCTTTATTTCGGATTGAGAGGATGGAATGTGGAAATCACCGAAATATACATTTTTCAAAACGAAACAAAGGATTGGCTAACAACAACGATATTGATGTAATAATGTACACTCTGTTTCCATTAACGCTAATGTATAATATTGCGAAAATTATCTAATTTTGAAACGTGACAAAATATGCTTGCACTCATGACCAAGCTCTGTGATATAGTTATTAGCATATGATATATAACTAGAGATATATGTATTTTTTTAATTATTGAAACCAAAGACAGTATGACTTAAAAGTGAGCAAATAGATCTCGCGTTATAAAGATCGCTAGACATTGTGATTTAAAATCTGTTAGATATATTGATCTTTTCTTTTTTTCTTTTGTTCCGAGAAAACGCTTAGAACATATATTAATGGATAGGGAATTGGTTTGTTTGAATTTGTTTGTTTGTTTTTGTTTTTTTTTTAATTCAAGGAAAGCCATCTCATGGCAACGATGATATCAATACGTGCATTGCGGATGATAGTTTGTCTCTTCCATTCTTTTTCGCACAGCTCTTGAATTCAGGCTCGTTCGCCGGAAATATAGGCAATTTCCCTTTTTCAATAATATATGTTTTAAAAGAAAATGAGAAATTACTTGAATGTGTAAAAACAAGGTAGAACTTTGATATTAAATACAACGTAGAGCATTTTATTTTATATTATTAGAAATGTTATATAGTATAACAGAGGGTTATATATATTTTCGAAAAAAACGCAGAAAGTGTCATTCCATTGTTTCAAACCAAATTTTTTTTTACTTTATTCTCTCCTCTGCTGATTGTGATATTATATGCGACATTATATGCAACAATTTTGTCATGGTGTAAAATATTTCAAATGAATATAATATCTGTTCTTTAAGATGTTTTTATTTTCATTACTCTTAGGTACATAAATGTAATATTTATGTGATATCATAAAATGATGTTTGTTTCTTTTTATATTTTTATATAATTTAATTTTATATTTATATATGAAAATAGATAAATATATAGAAATAAATAAATACAGGTTTTTCTACAGATATTTTTTCTTATCATCATTCATATTTTTCTCTCTCCCTACATACATACACATAATATAAATATATTGTATTATATATAAAAAATAAATAAACAATAATATATGAAGTACGTAATATATACATATATACACATTATTTTCTCGATATTATATTAAGTGAAATATGTGCGCTTTTTTCTGGTTTTGTGCTTTTTCTATGTTCTATTCTTTATATTCCTTGAAAATTTAAAGGAATATAAAGTATATACATATAAAATAAATATAAAAAGATATAAAATTTAATGTCTATCTTTTCTATAACTATCCTTTCTATAACTATCCTCTGTTTTATCCTCTGTATTCTTTGGAAATGTATAAAAATCCTTTTTAGATTTTTTAGATTTTCTAAGAAAACATTTTTTACATTTTTTCTTGACGGAAGAGACCACCACCTTCTCGCGGTTTTCGTTGAGCAACAACATGTACTTTATTTATTTACGAATTGATAAATTATACATGTTATTAGAATATTACTCGTTAGAGGATATTATTAACATGCATGATTTTTTTAGGAAAAAACGTACATGTTGGCCAAGAATGGAATTTTATCGTTTATATCTCTTTCTCTCTATGTTTTATTTGTCAAATTTGTTTACATCTTTAATATTCGTTTTTATCATTTATATTCTCTTTCTATCCTTTATTTTTCAAATTAGTTTACATCTTTTATATACAGAATAAATTATAATTAAAAGATTTAATTAATTTATTTAATTTTTTACAGGATTAGAAGATTTATTTGATTATTATTTGTATACAGAATTATAATATTTATTTAATTATTCATATATAAATTTTGTGTGCTTTTACGCGAGACGCGAGATCTGATAAACGGATCGACACGATACTGGGTATAGACACGTCTGACCTCCTCCCTACCTTTTCTGGACTGACGCCCGTGAGGGCGTCTTCCCAATACAACTAGTTCGCACAGAGAAAAATATCATTCTACTGCCAAGAAAAACGATTACTCAGTTTATTTTTCTTTTTTTAAGTAATAGTTTTCTCTTTAACAAAGATTAATCTTGATAATAGTTTTAAAATATACTCATCACAAGTGTTAGAAAATCTCATTATCATGTACTCAAAAGAAGAATTTATTTTCTCTTCAAGAATATTGTAAAGTTGTATCAAAGAAAAATCAAACTTTCTTTATGTAGTAAGCAAACCAAATTTTTGTTTTAATTTAATATTCTTTACTAAAATACTGCACTTACTAAAATTCAGAATGTATTCAATTAAATTTAATGCTTGTGATGAACTTATATATTTGCGGATATACAAACTTATGATATACTTAAAATAAATAATATTTACTTGAATACAGTATACATTTTTCTCTGTGCGGCTGCGACTCCGGCATCCTCTTAAGGTAATCTTATTATGGTAAGATAATTTATCTATCTATAATATATCTCTATAATTTATGATATAAGATATTTTATTGAGTGAATATTTTTATCTTCTTTATTCTTACCATTACAACTCCGCCGAAGAAAATAGTAAGCACTTCCGATAATCGGAAATACTTGTGGACCCGGCAGGGTATTTATCGTTTTAACAGAAGACCGTCGGTAACAATTCAAAATGAAATAAGTTATGACGATACCTATCAATGCAATTAACACTTCACTTACAAATAACATTATTGAAAAATAGTAACAGCAAAATGATAATATGGTTATACATTAATGTTACTACCATTCTGTAGATGTTACGGTCGCTTTTATTATGTCTTCCCCACCCAATCGTACTATAAATAAAAAAAACACAATTTACATAATGTGTCCTTTCGATTAGAAAGTATTAGAACGTATATTAGTTTATTGAAATAGCAAGTCTTACACAAAAGATTTCAAGAATTTTTCAGTTAAAAAAAAATTAGATAAGTTTTGATTTAAAATGCAATTTTTTTATAAGATTCTATACGATAATAATTTTGATGTTATATTTTAAATCAGTGCTGTCACTTATTTGCAACTTTTGGCCGGATTTCTTAGCTCACGCCTATCGCTCTCCTCTTACCGCGCGCGCCTTAGCAACCACGCCGCCGAACGCTCGTAACTAAGGAACGCGGCGGTAATCTCAGGCATGTGCGCGTCACAAATGTAATGTGGCAATCTGTCTAAGTTCTCTTTATTGTTTATTAATAATAAAAATAATTATTCTATTATTACGTATATGTTCTGTAACAATTTAAAATATTTGTGTTTTGAAACGTAATTACAATAAAGAGAACTTAGATAGATTGCCACATTACATTTGTGACGCGCACGTTCCTGAGCGCTCCTTTGTTACGAGCAGCGCGAGCGGTAAGAGGGGAACAGTAGGCGTAAGCTAAGAAATCTGGCCGAAAGTTGCAAGTAAGTGACAGCACTGTTTTAAATGATAATATTCACTCTGCTATTTTTTAAAATTCTTTTAACTTAATGTTAGAGCTATTTTATCTTTGAAAAAAGAAAATAAAATCTTTCAATAAAATTCAAGTCATTTTAAAAGAAGATGAATATGAAATGAAAATATTAATCAACATAAATCCTACTTTTAGTTCTCTCTCTCTTTCTCTCTCTCTTGTTCTTTAGGATTATATTATATAAACATTGTAGATGTGTATTGTATAGATGTTTACATATGTATATATGTATGTTTACATATATGAAGATTAAATATGTACATATATGTATGTATGTATGTATATATATATATATATATATATATATATATATATATATATACATACATAAAGATTAAATGTATATATGTATGTTTATATATATAGGATATTTCAGGATGTGTTAAATGTCCAAATTTAAAATATAATTTTAGGACCGCAAGAAAAAAATTTTCCTCTAAGAATGTGCTTATAAGTATTTTGTTTAAGAGATATTTGGTTTTCTACTGTTAATGAAGAGAAAGGTTTATGCATTTAGAAAGCTATTTCTATTTTTCATAGATTTCCCCTGTCTCTTAGAATAAAGATCGATTTATTATATATGTTACTAATAATAAGGCTAGCTAGTCTTTAGAGTATCTTGTTGATAGCATAAATAAAAAATATCAATATTTGTAGAAAAGTACATTTTATAATTTATTTATATATGTCAATGCTATATGTCAATTCAATTATGTAAAAATATCATATACGATAACAAATTATTTCAAGATTAAATTTCTAACTTAAAATATGTCTTAACTTAAAATATGAATTTAGGACCTCTAAATAAGTATCGGTATTGTAATATCATTCCTAACTTTCCTTTAGATGTCAAATGATATATATTGCTGCTTTTTGTGTAGCAATCGTTTATTTATCGGCTGCTCTTCCGAAACCATGTTCCGATTTGGGTCAAATTTTGTAAATAAGTTCCTTTTAGATAAAACAAAAAATGCTTAAAAAGTATCTTAATTTTTGAATCGCGAAAAATCCTTCTCGTGTACTTCTTTTTTATCTAGCAATATATGTCATTTGACATCTAAAGTTACAGAAAAGTTAGGAATGATATTACAATACCGATACTGGTTTAGAGGTCTTAAATTTATATTTTAGGACATTTAATCTTCAAATAATTTGTTACCGTATATGATATTTTTACATAATTTACATATAGCATTGACACATATAAATAAATTATAACTTATACCTTTGCACAACCATCGATATATTTTTTACTTATGCTACCAACATGATACTAGAAAGACTAGCTAGCTTTAATAACATAATTAGTAAACAGGTCTTTGAAGGCAAGGAAAATCTATGAAAAAACAGAAATAGCATTCTGAATGCATGAACTCTTGTCCTGATTAATAGAAAAAAACCAAATGATAGGAATACATGTGCATGAAAAGAAACACTCCAACTATCAAAGAAAAATACTATGCAGTATAAGTAGTAATCTACTTGAACAAATTCTACCGTTTATGCATTTAACATTTAACATTTAACATTTAACATTTATCTTTCTATGTACGCAAAAGGAAACACTTGACATAGCAGCCACATGATTGACTCTTGCCCTCTCATTGCGCAAGTTATATGTATGTCTGACGCAATCACATGTTCGATCGTGATCCTGCACTCTCTTGTCGCAGTGTCTGTGTCATTTCTCGGTTATTATTATATATTAAACCGTGGCTGTGTATAATAAAAAAAGTTCACAAGTGAAAGTGTGCAAACCCCGTGTACGTTTACGGAGATAACCAAAACGAGAATTTTCCAGGAACAAGATCTTCTCTATCGGTGAGTGTGCTTTTCTTTCAGTATAAGTCGCAAAGACGAAAGATCGAATTCCGCGGACATATCAGCTTTTTTATTTCTTGTTTTCTCTTTGGAATGTTGCAAAAGTAATATTGCTTTATAAAATTGAAATTTCGAATAGCTGAAATCATATAGTTTTTGCAAGAGTGGTCGACTAAATTATTGATAATAAAAATAATATTTGAAATATTTGATAAGTCGTGGTTGCCTGAGAACTATCAATATAATAAGTCGAATGTGGTCAGTGATGCACGAGTTTGTTATTCTGATTTTTGTATCTTTTGTTTTCAATAGAACGAATTGTAATTATATAATAAATGAATCTGACAATAATAAAGGTCATTCTACAATGGCAGTAGCAGTAGGTCGTAGCAGTCGTAAGCGAAATGAACCAAATCCATTTCCTACGGCTACAATGTATGTTCTACGGCGGACGCGCAATCAGAATTAAGAACGCAGAATTCTTCCGTGACTGCGTATGCGCGACCGCCGTAGAACGCACGAAATCCGTAGAAAATGGATTTGGTTCATTTCGCTTACGACTGCTACGACCTACTGCTACTGCCATTGTAGACTGCCCTTAAGAGATCTGCGCGTTAGATATTAAAAATTGTGAACAAATCACTATTGTATAATAATGTCGCATTTGTTTTATTATATATATGTATATATATATATATATATATATATATATACTTATATATATATATATATATATATATATATATATTATTTTTATATATATTTTTTATATTATTTATTTATTACGTTATATATATATATATATATATATATATATATAATATATATATATATATATATATATATATTATATATTACAATAATAATATGTCCATTAGAGTTAATCATTTGCCTTGAAATCAGATAAATCTTATATTATTTTATAAAATATCAGATAAATCTTATATTATTTTATAAAATAATTATTGTTTTTATGACACACAATTACATAATTGTTATATATTATTTAGTGTTTTCAGATTGTTATTGTTCTCAAGTTGTTTTATATCTTTATTATACATAATTTTATTATTGTATTGTGTTCTCATTCAATTTAAATATTTCCGTGTATTTCACAGATATGAAACGTAAATGTTCGTATTTAGTTAGGACGACCGAAAAAAGGAATGTTTTCGTAATTTACATATACATAAGGAAATTATAAGTTAGTTCTTCTAAATGTTCTTATACATTAACTAGTTTTAAATTCTATGTGAAATGTCATATATTTTAGGAGCAGTAAGACGTCAATGACTAAACGAAGGTTTAATAACAATAAAATCAATAATTAGCAGATGACTAATAAATGCTAAACTCAGATTATTAGGATCTATGTAAGTGTTTATTATATTAGTGACTAAGAGGTATTTAATTTCAAATAACTGTATTTAAAAGTTTATTCTCTTTAAGGTCTAAGAAATTCGAAAAGGAATCTTTTAAATGCATGAAGAGAAATCCACTATATCATCTGATATATATATATATATATATATATATATATATATATATATATATTAATATGTATAATTGTGTATAATTGTGAATATCTATTCGACTTTCTCAAGACTTGTAATAAACGTTCCAAAGAAGCATGAGTAATACTATACTGTACTGCCCAATTAGTAATATCACTACAAATATTATTTTCAGCATTTTTATCCTCACTACAGGATTCCTCAGAATTTTCTGGAGCATCATCAGATTGTACATCAGAAAAAAGAAATGTACGTCTCTTTGTAAGCAAATTTATATCTTTGCTAGACTTGTTACATGTAGCATGTGTAGTTTGCAATGTCATCAATTGCTCTCTATCAATATCATTATTTTGAATTATTGAAGTCAATAATCCATTATCTCTAAATAATTCTTTATAAATAGTATCAATATTTTCTGATATTGCAATATATTTTGCTGCTTGTCTATTTTTACAAAGTGCTGTTGTAATTGTCATTGAAGCTGCTCATTTAATCAATAGCCTTTCATGTGATTTTGAGTAATCTCAGATATCCTTCCTTCTTAACATAATTATACCTTTAACACGCAAGGAAAAAAATAAATAAAAATAATACGTGATATAGAGCTGTAAGATTCAATATCTTATTAATTTTATATTTTCTATAAAATTGATGAAAGATTACATTTTAAATTATTATATACGCAATATAGCACATAGAGTAATCAATATCTTTTTGTAAATAGGAAATACATGAAAAATATAAATGGCACTTTATCATATACTTTATCGTACAAAATATGAAGGATTTCATATGGAACGCATGTTTAGTCAATTGAAGAAGATACGTAGACATTTGGGATTTATCTGATAATTTTACATAAAAATAAAACATTTAAAAATAAAAATGTAATATATACATACATGTGTGTGTGTGTGTGTGTGTGTGTGTGTGTGTGTACATATGTATATATTACTAAAAAATGTTTAACATCACACAAAAAGAATATCGCGGAAAAATGATCTTTTTTAAAACAGATAAAAAAGTCGCCAAGTGCAGGCGCCAGCATGATAATTGTTGTATATTTAAAAAATCTGTTGCATAAAATTGTTATACATCCAATCATAAATATGAAATGGTGCATCACAGTATAAATAGTGTTCAAAAAATGGCTAATAAGTGTTGTTTAACATTTCAGTATTTAAAAATGTTTTTTTAAGTGTTAAATGTTTTTTCAAGTGTTAAAATCAGGAAATTCCGTCAAACAAAAAAAATATAATAAATATTTTAAAAGTTAAATATTTTTAAACTCAACAAGAAAATAAAAGGTATATAAATGTATAATTGAATAAATAATAAGAATATTTATAGGCCCATATTCATAATCTGTTTTGATTTCATCTTAAGTAATATCTTGAAGTTAATATAAGTTTATGATTGATTTATAACATCTTAAGAGAGAGAGAGAGAGAGAGAGAGAGAGAGAGAAAGAGAAAAAATAAATAAATATAAAATCTTCTCAAGTTGTCTTAAATGTAAAAACCGAGTATGAATATTGGCTATAGAGTATGATTATAAAAACAAAGTATTCAGTGACATAAAAGATTTAATAATTTTAACAGAAAATAAGAAATATTCAAATAAAATAAGATTTGCAAAATTAATAGTTGTGTTTAGCAAAAAAATAACTTCGCAGTTGTAATTCATTCATTCATACATCCATAGTGCAAAATAAGGATACTAATTATCGTCAATATCGCAAAATTAAATTTAATAAAATATTACTTAGTACTGATGTACGTGATAATTGCTGCATTTTACATGATGGATCCATCTGCATTGTTTTTAACATTGTTCCACACAATAACTCCTATACTTTAGGTGTAAAAAGATTTTTAGAAGTCCATGATTTTTATGATATTGGCATATTATCTTCAAATGTGCAAGTATATAAGTGTGCGATGTTAAGCAATGACATATTTTACATTTCTTTGCATGAAGTTAATACTAAGTGTTATAGAGTGCCTTTTTGGAATTGTATTTCAATGAATGATGGCAACAGTGACGAAGACGATTTGGAAATTACGCAATATATCGTCATTACTCTATATAGCGAGAATCTATAAGATTCATGCTTTTTTCGATCTTTCTACAGGAACTGCAGAAAGTATTTTTCATTTTTTATTTTTATTTATTGTATATTTATGATTTCTCTTTTAATTTATTTTTTATGTCTATTTGAGTTTCTTTCTTAACTTCAGTTTCTTTCTTAACTTGAGTTTCATTTTTACTTTAAAAATTTACAAATCATTGTTATTAATTGCAAATTTTTCAATCCATTAATATATTACAATCTTCAATGTTAAATTGTCTAAGTCTTGTGTTTATTCTAATTTCTTTAAGATAGACTTTTTAAATATTTATTAAATATTTAAATTTTGATAATTCGTTCACTATTAAATAGATATTTCATTGCATTTTCTTTAAACATTACCACTTTGAATATTATTAATTTTTTTAAGAAATACAGATGTATATTTTGTCATTAAGAATGTACTTATACATATAAAAGATAATGTAATTTATGAGTACGTACACTACCCTTCACAAGTTTGAAAACACATTGCATTTTACAGATAAACAATCGCATGGCAGCAATCTGTGCAGATTTTTCATATGAATATATTGCAAGACATTTAAATGATGATATGACGCCTGTTTATACCGAAAATATACCGAATAATTATTACGCGGCACCGAACTGCTCGGAGTTAAATTTCGCGCGTTGATTTGTTCTGCCAATTAGTGCTACTACAGCATATCAGATGCTGTAGTGGAATGCCTGTAATATTTACGCGCATTAGAAACATACATCAGAGTAATAAGAACTTATTTAAGTGCAGTTTGATTTTAGTTTCTGTAAAAGTAACAAAAATTACTACAATCATTAAAAATGGCTCCGACGTGCCAAATTCCATATGAATTGCGAGTCAAGATTATTATTTTACAAGAAGAAGAATATAACATCCGGCAAATATTGAAGAAATTAAAGTTATTTTCTTTATATATACCCCAGTGAGAAAGCTAATATCAATTCGATGTCGAATCGATATCAATACCGTCAGAATATATCAATATGAATGCAAACATCAACGAATTTTCAAATTTCGATCTTTTCTCGATATATCTCTGTAAGATTTATATTTTAAAATATAATTGATTTTACAAGCTTTAGTACTAATTATAACAATTTTTGAAAAATTAGCTTAGTTACGTTCAAAAATATTCATAAATTCGAGTAAAAAAATGTTTGAAGCGACTCTTAATTATATTTTAAAATATAAATCTTACAGACATATATCGAGAAAAGATCGAAATTTAAAAATTCGTTGATGTTTGCATTCTATGTAGCACATTGATATATTCTGACAGTATTGATATCGATTCGACATCGAATTGATATTAGCTTTCTCACTGGGACTTATGGAGGGTACTGTATATTCGCTTACTAGGTAAATGGAACGACCGCCGAAGCGAGTGATTAATAAGCCACCGTTATGTAATAACCTCGTTATGTAATAACCTCGTCTTCAGAAGAGGCTCCGAAGCGCAAAAAAATACGAAGTAATACCAAGGAAGGAGAAATCGAAAAGAATATTGAAGAATTGAGGACAGTATTAAAAGAGGACAGCGCCATAGATGAGAACAATATTTTTGATAAAGATTTAGTGACACAAACACAACATTTATCATCACAGACACAATACTTGTCATCACAAACACATACACACTCATATAACGTATACAAATACTCCGTCATACACAAACTTAGACACATATTCAAATAAAACCTACAACACTTGTGCCACTACATACACATCGCACACATATTCTTCAGCACATGATTACACACCACACGTACAAAATGATGTATTAAATTACCCTGCAACATTTTCCAAGTGTCAGGACAAGGACTGCAGAGTAGTTTAGGTCATCCGCACATCCACAGAATGCATATCAGGATGAAATCTGTGACAATTTGATTCATCGTGGCCGGCGAGAGAATCCAATGCATTCCAAAACAGAAGAAAAAGACAATCGGTAAATTCACATGTACACACACATACAGTGCGCGTCAATTATTCCGTTTTCCTAGCAAGGATTGGTAATATCTATCCTCTGCTAATGTACAAGAATCCTATACAAAGGATAGATATTACCAATCATCGCTAAGGAAACGGAACGAACATTCATTGATGAGTACTGTACACACTCACACACATACACACACACACACACATACATATCAGTAAAAATACTTATTTGTTATTATCGTTATGCTTACAGAAGAGTACATGAATGATTAGGCACATCGAGACAGAATTCAAGTAAGTGTATTGTACCTTTTAATACAATCCTAATATTCCATAATACAATCCTAATGTTGCTTCATGTTTTATTTGCAGAAGGATGAATATTTTACAAAGCATTTTAAAATGCGTACAAATTCGCAATCATCCATCGCGAAAACCAAGGAATTTTCCTATAGCATCCCTAGAAGAAATGGATAATTTTGAAAACATTGATGAGAATGCTTACTCTGATGTCGTGAGGAAAAAATTCAAAATTACTATCCAGCAAACATCAATTAAAAATTATATACTCTTACTTGGTGTTTGCTAAGTATTCATCGTTCTAATATAACGTACATTAGCACTAGTTTTCAATATTTTTCTTAGGTAAACTATTTTCGTTACATCGGTGGCTTCAATTTAAAAGAAGCCATAAATTTATACTTGAAAGAATCCTTAGAAGATTCGTTAACACCATCATTTACTTGGTTTGGTCACGAAAGAGATTAACGAGCTCTGTAATGCTCTTACAATGGCGATTTACGGTATATTTAATTTCTTTACATATAATTGTTGGTATTATATTATTTGGTCGTTAATGATAATATATATCTTACATTTTTTTAGAGGCAACGTGCAATAATCAGCACTTCAAAAAACCAACTCGCTCGAAGTTTCAAATACAGATGCGAGAGGCTCTTCGAGCAGCGAAATAAAGATTTAGGCATAGGTTACGTGCTCAACGTATGCAGGCAACTAACACCAGGAATCAGGATTTTTAGAGCGACGAACAGTCAGAGACGATTGGAACAGAGCACACGGAAGATTAAATTAAATATGTGGTTTTCTTTTATGCGATTTCTTTGCGATACATGTATAAGATATACAGATCTTCAAAAGTGCAAAATTTTTATTATTGCGTATTATTCTAAACTTCGTAAAAAGTGTACAATATTCTATATACATTACAGTACAATTATACTGCATATTTATTAAAAAAAAAAAAAATTACATTTACATGTGTTAAAAAAATCTGTCTTAATTATCATGTTCGTTATCATATTATTTTTCTATTACATTTAGAGAAATACGCAAAAATATAATATTTTGTCTACGTCGATGAGAATGTATTTTAGATATTTATTTTTTGATTACATAATTTGGTTATAAAATATATATACACTTATACATATATAATATTTTTATTACAGATTTATTATTATGAAGATTCCATGGCTTTAAGAAGAACGGAACCACTCGCAAAAGAAGGAAATCGTTTGCAGGGAGAAGAAGAAAGACATCAAACACACACACACACACACACACCAAATTTAAAAAGGAGGAACAATCTAGTTCGCAATATAAATCGGCATTTTTCAGTGCCCATTTGAAAAAATATGACTGAAGTAATCTCACTTCGCAATTATTAAACGGCACTTTTTAGTGCCAATTTCTTTAAGCTATATTTTCTACAATTTTCTGAAAAAAATTGATAAACTCTATATAATCATTAATTGTTTTATAATTTTCTATTTTAATTGTGTGTTATTTCGTTTGTTTAAATTTTATTTTAGACATCGGATTCATCGAAAAAACTGTCCACGACGTCGGATTCATCGAAAAAAACTGTCCAAAATTACATGTCTTACTCATATGTGCAAACACGTACATATTTACATATGGACACAAAATTATGTACACTTAATTTAAATTATATATAATGTCAAATTTTATAATATAAAAGGATACAATAATTTAATAATAATAATATATTTATGTAATAATAATACATTTATGTAATTAACAGTTTTTTTTTTATAATTTATTTATTTATAATTGAGATAATATTTAAAAAAGTCTGTCGGTGTTTAAAAATCTATAATTTATTGATCTATGATGATATATAAACAATCCTTCTTTGTTTCAATTAATATTTCTTTTTATTTTTTTATTGGAAAATAGTAAAAATGATATAACATATTAACTTAATAATTTTTATGTTAATTTATTAATAACGAATAAATTATTATAAACAAAATTGTTAAGTTAATTTTTGTATATCATTTTTACTATTTCCCAATGAAAAATAAAAATAATTATTAATTGAAGCAAAGTACGATATTGTTTAAGTATCATCATAGGTCAATAACCTATATAGATTTTTAAATACTCACGTGACGTCACATTTAAATGGTTACAAAACGGCAGATTCGTTTTTTGCCAACAATTTGGTGTCAAATTATGTGCACAAACCTTGCTCGGTTTTTAACGTCAATTTGATATCAAATTATGTGCACAAACTTTATTCGATTATTTATGTCAATTTGCTGTCAAGTTATGTCCGCAAGCTTTGCCAGCAAAACATATACGTATACATATATACAGGGTTTGTCAAAAGTGTGGAAACCCCTAAATATCTCACAAACGGTGCATTTTAGAAAAAAATGTTTCAGGCAAAAGTTGTTTGGTTTCAAAGGGGCCATAAGACGGTACCATTGGTTTGACCTTGAAGAGTCATTTGAAGGTCACGTGAAGGTCACTTCAATTTTTTTAAATGGAACACCCTATATATTTTTGCACACTCTTGTAGCTTATCTCGAGAGCTTTCCAAAACACTATAATTAAGTACCTTTTCGTTAAGTACTTTTTGAGTTATGAGGCTTGAAATAATTTCTTAATTTTACATAAACCGTAAAATATCTTGTAAAATATTCATTTTTCGATTATCTTACCTTAATACTTTTACGTACAAAATAATGAGAGGAATCAATTGGTGTAAAGAAAACACATAGTTGTTTTTAAGAAAAAATATGGAATTGTTAATTGCAAATTACATATTTTTTCTTCAAAACAACTATGTGTTTTCTTTACACCAATTGATTCCTCTCATTATTTTGTACGTAAAAGTATTAAGGTAAGATAATCGAAAAATGAATATTTTACAAGATATTTTACGGTTTATGTAAAATTAAGAAATTATTTCAAGCCTCATAACTCAAAAAGTACTTAACGAAAAGGTACTTAATTATAGTGTTTTGGAAAGCTCTCGAGATAAGCTACAAGAGTGTGCAAAAATATATAGGGTGTTCTATTTAAAAAAATTGAAGTGACCTTCACGTGACCTTCAAATGACTCTTCAAGGTCAAACCAATGGTACCGTCTTATGGCCCCTTTGAAACCAAACAACTTTTGCCTGAAACATTTTTTTCTAAAATGCACCGTTTGTGAGATATTTAGGGGTTTCCACACTTTTGACAAACCCTGTATATACAGGGTGACCCATTTTAACTTAGGCAGCCAAATAACTCGAAAAATAAG
The DNA here is from genome assembly GCF_025532165.1 of Camponotus vicinus. NCBI lineage: Eukaryota > Metazoa > Arthropoda > Insecta > Hymenoptera > Formicidae > Camponotus > Camponotus vicinus. The sequence continues at coordinate 29,109,695 of NW_028141945.1, forward strand.
CAAGATAGAGAAAAATGTTTTAGACAAAAGTTGTATGGTTTCGAGGGGGCCATAAGATGGTATCATTGGTTTGACCTTGAAGAGTCATTTGAAGGTCACGTGAAGGTCACTTCAATTTTTTTAAATGGAATACCCTATATATTTTTGTACATTCTTGTAGCTTATTTCGAGAGCTTTCCAAAACACTATAATTAAGTACCTTTCCGTTAAGTACTTTTTGAGTTATGATGCTTGAAATAATTTCTTAATTTTACATAAACCGTAAAATATCTTGTAAAATATTCATTTTTCGATTATCTTACCTTAATACTTTTATGTACAAAATAATGAGAGGAATCAATTGGTGTAAAGAAAACACATAGTTGTTTTTAAGAAAAAATATGGAATTGTTAATTGCAAATTACATATTTTTTCTTCGAAACAACTATGTGTTTTCTTTACACCAATTGATTCCTCTCATTATTTTGTACATAAAACTATTAAGGTAAGGTAATCGAAAAATGAATATTTTACAAGATATTTTACGGTTTATGTAAAATTAAGAAATTATTTCAAGCCTCATAACTCAAAAAGTACTTAACGAAAATGTACTTAATTATAGTGTTTTGGAAAGCTCTCGAGATGAGCTACAAGAATGTACAAAAATATATAGGATGTTCCATTTAAAAAAATTGAAGTGACCTTCACGTGACCTTCAAATGACTCTTCAAGGTCAAACCAATGATACCATCTTATGGCCCCCTCGAAACCATACAACTTTTGTCTAAAACATTTTTCTCTATCTTGCTTATTTTACGAGTTATTTGGCTGCCTAAGTTAAAATGGGTCACCCTGTATATATATATATATATACAGGGTGTCGCAGACCACCTGTATCAGCCGAATATCTCAAAAACTGAGCGCGGCAGACAAAAATATTTCAGACAAAAGTTATAAGGTTTCAAGTAACGCATTACATGGCGATATCAGTTTGTCCTTGAAGAGTTATTTGAAGGTCACGTAAAGGTCATCTTCAATTTCTTAAATGGAACTCCCTATTTTTTATTACTTATTCTTGTAGCTTAACTCGAGAGCTTTCCAAAACACTATAATTAAGTTAGTTTTCATTAAGTACTTTCCGAGTTATGGGGCTTGAAATAATTTCTTAATTTTACATAAACCGTAAAATATCTTATAAAATATTCATTTTTCGATTATCTTACCTTAATACTTTTATGCACAAAATAATGAGAGGAATCAATTGGTTTAAAGAAAACACATAGTTGTTTCGAAGAAAAGAAATGTAATTTGCAATTAACAATTACATTTTTTTTCTTCGAAACAACTATGTGCTTTCTTTAAACCAATTGATTCCTCTCATTATTTTGTGCATAAAAGTATTAAGGTAAGATAATCGAAAAATGAATATTTTATAAGATATTTTACGGTTTATGTAAAATTAAGAAATTATTTCAAGCCCCATAACTCGGAAAGTACTTAATGAAAACTAACTTAATTATAGTGTTTTGGAAAGCTCTCGAGTTAAGCTACAAGAATAAGTAATAAAAAATAGGGAGTTCCATTTAAGAAATTGAAGATGACCTTTACGTGACCTTCAAACGACTTTTCAAGGTAAATCCAATGACACCATCTTATGACCCCCTTAAAACTATATACAAAAACGTATGCTCTGATAAAATCAGATGTGATATTATATATAATTATATAAGACTGTATATAATTTTACTTTTTTTTATATAAATAGACATGGACTTTTTTTCCCGGACAGTTTAATATTCTGAATTTTATCTGCTTGTATCACATATCAGAAATTAAAGTGATGGAAATAGTTAATATATTTTTGATCTTTTATTAATAATAGTGACTTTATATATATTTCTGACAGAAATTTGATTGCGAGTACGTGTGAGCTCGGCGCCTGCGCATTATGATTACACTCACATGTCCGCTCAGCTGTAGTTGCATGCTACTGGCGTATGCACTCTGGCAACAGCCTGCGAGAGCTCAGACGGTTTTAGTAAAAATCTTGTGTTCGCGTACTAAATTAATAGTGAAAATGAAGTGTACTCTGCAGGAATATACGGATATGATTGTGGCATAGGGGCTAGCGGGAGAAAATACTTATCGCGCGGCCGTAATTTACGTGGAATGATTTTCCGGGCGTGCACGAAAGCCAAGTGAACGTATAGTTTTACGAGTTGTGCAATAATTATGTGACACTGGGTATCGTGCATAATATCGGGATAACCGGTCCAGCAGTGCGTCTTCGTGTACGAGATGAAGAAAGGATTCTTGAAGCATTTTATGAAAATCCTGGAACTAGCGTGCGTCATGTGGCACATGAATTTGGTTTTTCGCGATACGCGGTACATCACGCTTTACGTGTAATGGATTACGTCCGTATCATTACCAACGTGTGTAACACATTTTATCGAGGGATTTTCAACCACGGATCAATTTTTGTAAAGGTACTGTCATCATCAATTTTTTACATTTACGATACATTCAGCGTACAGTAACGGCATTTTGAACAATTTTCACAAATATTTAAATTGAGAGTGGAATAGGCCTATGGGGGAAACCACTATAAATAATGCGCACCATGCTATCTACCGCAAGGTGGTGTGGAAATGATAGCGCATCATTTTCTCGCCACTAAAAGGACGGGTCATTTTTCGGCGCGGTATTGCGATATATCGCACGCCACCATCATGTCTCGGAGAGCGATCCGCCCATCGCTTCGCCGCGCGCCTAGTATAAGATTACAGTGGGACGACTCTCGTCGCCGCGCGCTTTTACTCACGCAGATTGGCCGATATTCTTTATTTAATTTTTCGTTAATTATTGCGAATATCATAAAACAGTACAAGTCCTTCCTTCTTAATTTGAGCCAATCTACCTCCTTACTTCGTGACCGCGAAAATTTCTCTGACACCCTGTATAATTTACTTTTTCTCTTTCGTTTATTTTCATATTAAATAGCATATTATCTATTATAATATTTGCATATTTCATATTATCTTTCTGATTTATTAAGATAATCCACTTAATCTTATACATAATTATGTTAATACGTACGTTCTTAGAATCTGTAGAAAGCAGATTTTTGAGCAAGCCAACATCTATCAGAGCATTTGTAGAATTCTCCCATCGATTTACGGAGAAAGTAGATGACATTTTTGTGACATTGAGGTAAAGAATTTAATGATAAATTCTTGAACGTCGCCAGTAGATAAAATAAATGAAAGTAATTTAATCGACCACACCGGCAATATTTATTGATGAAAAAATTCACAACGTTTCGACCATGGGTTTTGGTCCTTATCAAGTGAACTGAAATTATTACATATAATATAAACAAATGAATTACAATAAGATGTGACCAAAAAATGGAGAAAGAAGAAAAAATCATATACATACATTGTCTTAGGTAACTAATACGTGGTGAGAAATAAAGAAATCACTGTGTCAAGTCATGTCGACCTCTCGATCCAACACAAAGAGAAAGACTAAACCGCCTTTATTAGTCTATCATAAATATCGTTTAAACTTTCAGTGTCCTTTTGTAAGTTAACAGTGTTGTCAGACTTTTTGATGAAAAACATTTCAGCAATTTCTCTCTTTCTCACATGTCTCTCATTATGCAGAATAATCGGTGTTTATATTATATGTAATAATTTCAGTTCACTTGATAAGGACCAAAACCCATGGTCGAAACGTTGTGAATTTTTTCATCAATAAATATTGCCGGTGTGGTCGATTAAATTACTTTCATTTATTTTATCTACTGGCGACGTTCAAGAATTTATCATTGATTTTACGCTCCTGGACCTAATTATGGAGCTTCCGCAATCTAACATGTTTTTCCAAATGATTACGAATCGGTTTGGCAATACTTACACGACCTTGTTGAAGTCATGGATTAACAATAAGAGGAAGATCTGTACCGCTAATCAACAACTTATTTTCTTACTTCGATGCAGGAGCCACGATTTAATTCCTTCCCATATTGACAAGTTAAAGGCCAACATCACATTTCATAGTAGCAGCATCAACCGTTCTTTTGAAAAAACCACTAAGAAATTCCGCTATAGATTGCTGAATTTAGAAATTAAAGATCTTAATTTTAACCTAAATTATTTGCGTGCCAACGTTGAAAGGATCGAAAGAGCACTCAGTGAAGGTTTACCACGAGATCTTGTTCTTAGATTTTTTGAGTTCAATGAACGGAGGTTCTTAAGAATTACCAACAGATTAAAATCTAATTTAATCAAGAAATTCAACAATTTGACTAATAATAATAAAGCTTTTAATCCTTTCAACAATATCGACACAGCGCGTTGGCTGATTAACATTAGTGGTAAGAATATTCCCGATAGAGTTTCTGAACTTCTGAGTCTTGGTGACAATTTTGGGTTACCGGTGCATCAGTCTTTTAAGAGCGACCGCTTGGGTGTTGTTCTTGAGACTTTGAAGAACTTTGAAATCAATTATAATCGCATCCCCAGGGAAGCTGTTGAAATGACCAGAATTTCGATCGCCAATTCTCTCCAAAAATTCCTTTGTGAGAGTAAGCATATTAGCTCTGTAGACAGATATATTCTTAAGGGATTCTCTCTTTGTAAACGGTTCTTGCGTGATAATGATGATTTGTTTGTCACCAGGGCTGATAAGGGTCAAGTCACAGTAATCATGGACAAAAGTGATTATGTGAGTAAGATGGAGGCTCTTTTGGGTGATCAATGTACTTATAGAAAATTGAATAAGGATCCGATCAGAAAATTAACCAATAGAATTAATACTATTATTAAGTCCTGGCGAAGTAACGATTTAATTAATGAGACTACATATAGAAAATTAAACTCTACTAATGGTAACTTGCCGCGGTGTTATGGTCTGCCTAAGATTCACAAAGCGGGTTTTCCACTACGGATTATTGTGTCATCACTTGGCAGTCCGTTATATAATGTTGCGCAATACATTCACGATATACTACAGATTTCGATTTTGGAACCTAAATCTCACATTAAGGATGGTTGGACTTTTGCCAATAGTTTGAAAGATAAATTTATTAACGATGACGATTTAATGATTTCACTTGATGTTGCTGCACTTTTTACTAATATTCCTAAAGATTTAGTTGTAAATGGTGTTACTAAACGTTGGAATTACATTGCGCCTAACACTAAATTTAGCTTGTCTCAGTTTTTATACGCGATTGAAACGGTTTTGGATTCCACTAGTTTTTCGTTTAATGGACAGTTTTACGAACAGATTTTTGGTAGCCCCATGGGGTCTCCCTTGTCTCCTATTTTGGCAAATATCGTGATGGATGATCTAGAAACGCATTGCTTGAGTTTATTGAGCTTTGATGTGCCGCTGTATTATAGATATGTTGATGACATTTTTACCATTGTTCCACGCTCAAAAATTGACGAGATTATATCGACTTTCAATGACTATCATCAACGTTTGACATTTACACATGAAACTGAGTTTGATTCGCGTATTGGTTTTTTGGACACGACTGTTATTCGCTCGGATGGTCGGCTTTTGACGGATTGGTACAGAAAACCTACTTGTTCTAATAGATACACTAATTTTCATTCCAAACATCCGTTTAAATATAAAATTAACACCATTTATAGCCTTGTTGACCGCGCAATTTTATTATCTGACGCTCGATTTCATTTTAAGAACATCGATATTATTAAACAGATTCTTTCCAACAATTGTTTTCCAACTCAAATTACAAACCGTTACGTTAAAAAAAGACTAGAATTTTTGAAACATCGCGACAATGTAAATATGAATACGGAATGTGATAATGCGACTACATCATGTTACATCTCGTTGCCGTTTGTAGAGAGCTTGAGCGATGAGATTAGTCGCCTTTTTAAAAATGTTGGTCTGAAGGTTGTCTATAATGTACCTAATAAACTGAATTCATTAATCAAACGTGGAAAAGATAGATTGCCTATTAATAACAGGACTGAGGTCGTTTACAAGTTAAACTGTAAAAATTGTAATATGTCATATATTGGCCAAACAAAAAGACATTTAGGCACTCGTATCAAAGAACATTGCAACAACATTAAATTGCACGAAAGCAATCTTTCTGTGGTTAGCAAACATAAACTGGAACTTAATCATGACTTCGATTGGTCAACACCGATTATTCTGCATAATGAGAGACATGTGAGAAAGAGAGAAATTGCTGAAATGTTTTTCATCAAAAAGTCTGACAACACTGTTAACTTACAAAAGGACACTGAAAGTTTAAACGATATTTATGATAGACTAATAAAGGCGGTTTAGTCTTTCTCTTTGTGTTGGATCGAGAGGTCGACATGACTTGACACAGTGATTTCTTTATTTCTCACCACGTATTAGTTACCTAAGACAATGTATGTATATGATTTTTTCTTCTTTCTCCATTTTTTGGTCACATCTTATTGTAATTCATTTGTTTATATTATATGTAATAATTTCAGTTCACTTGATAAGGACCAAAACCCATGGTCGAAACGTTGTGAATTTTTTCATCAATAAATATTGCCGGTGTGGTCGATTAAATTACTTTCATTTAAAGAATTTAAATTCTCACTCTGTATCTTTCTTTTTTCTCTTTTTCTTAAATTCAACGACATAGACATAAAAATGCTAATTCTGTTATAATTTTACTAAATGTAAAAAGACTAAAATTTTATTCTTTTACAGATGGAACCTGAATTTACCGATAAAATGCAAGGATACACAGTGCAATGTTTTTTCATTGAGGACCTAAAAAGCATTCAAATCTGCGACGACGAAAATATCACAACTGCAACATTGGAGCACACGGTGCACAATCTTCAACCTAACATGATATATTATTTTCGAGTACGTGCACATACTGAAATTATTGCTGGTCCTTATACGGATTTAATCGATGTATTGACTACGCATGAAAATCCAATACCTAAATTATTATTAGCAACAAATGATGGTGTCAACATATTGGACTTAGATTCAAATGCCATTATTAATCTCGTTGAACAATCGACGTAACAGATGTCGCTTTATCTGTACAAGAACATAGAATTTATTGGATTCACAAAAATAACCTAATGACATTGGAGCTTAATGAAAATAATATCACAAGAATAAATAGTTTTCATTATTATCCATATCATCGCTGCATTGACAAGAAATCTATATTAGGGAGTTATGGATATGCTACTGGATAATGGATATATATATATATATATATATATATATATATATATGTATATATATATATATGTATATATATATATTATAAAGTTCGACTTAACAATGTGGAAAAATGGCATAATTAAATATAATAAGATTATATGTATAAATTGGAATAATTCACATTTCGATTGGATATTATCGGCTTTTATAAATATATTACCATCTATCCCAGTCAGAAATGTAACTTTGATTCAAAGTTGATTCAACATCGATATGGTTGACAACTGGTTGAGTCGATATTTAGTCAGAGATGTAACGTCAATTCAATGTTGATTCGATACGTTTGACCTGCAGTTGATGCGTCCGCTTGAGTCGAATAATTGAATAAATTTTTTGATTTTCGTGCAATATCGATTTATGATTTTTGAATGTTTCATATAGCGTGAGATTATTTAAATTAATTATAAGTAATTTTTTTATTATTACTAATTAATAAAATATTAAATTTGCAAGAGATAAAAATTATACGCGATAATTAAAATTAAAAATTTTTGATATAATTAATATTAGAAAAATATTAAGAATATATTGAGGCATAAATATATAAAATATTATATATATATATATATATATATATATATATATATATATATATATATAGAACTATTTCTATAAGGTTTTGCAATTTTTTTGCGAATGCGTTCTAACTACGCGCGGTAATCATAACCGCGGTGAAACAACAGAAAGCACAGATCGATGTGTGCAAACATATGTTATGTGCAGTTATTGTGTGTGCGATATTTCTTTTTGCTAACCGAGTTTTGCAAGTCTCGCAGTCTCGACAGGTAAGATTGGATAAATAAATTTCTATTTTAATAAATATAATATTCGGTTGCAAATAGTTAATTTAGTAATAGCAAAAATATTTGTCCGCTACGTAGTGCCTATGCCGGCTTTGCCACACGTGGACACACACCATATATTATAATAAGTTAAATTGAATAGATCATTAATATATATTCTTTTTGATAGTTAAATTATAAAACAATTTTATTCAGTAGTGAAAAATACACATAGTAATGTAATCTTGTATCATATTTATTTATCTCTCAACCTAACCTAAAAGTAATAAAGCTATTAAATTTTGAGAATGGAATATTTATTAATATAAGATAGAAAATAAATATTTTAAAAGTGTTAAATTGTTTATTAGTACAATTGGAAAATTTCCGTATACAGAATAATTAATGCTTTAAAATGTAAAATTGGCTATTTACTTTGTAAATAGTGTATAGCGAACAAATATTTTTGCTATTACTAAATTTAACTGGCAATATTTATTTTTATTTTATAATATTTTGCTATTGTATGTAGAGATTAACATTTGCTGAAATAAAAATCAACTCTTATTGATGAAAGCATCTTACAAGATAAAAAAAGAAGTTCAAATTAACAGTACATAATGGACATCGATGAGAATAACAAGGTACATATATAATTATTTTTACATATAATACATTGTACATTTTTTTATGTGTGTGTGTGTGTGTGTGTGTGTGTGTGTGTGTGTGTGTTTATATCCATTTCTTATATCTGATTAGTATTATTTTTTTATGTAATAAGAATGCTATGCTCAAGTGATTAAGATTTCTGTTGTTTGTTTCATACGAAATTCAGATACTTTAATAAAAAGAATAAAGATTAATTAATTATTCTAATTATATATGTTCATATTCTATTGTTTTCAATGTTACAGATGACATATATTGTTTCTATATTCTATATACTACTTCTATATGTACTAACAATATTACATATATTGTTAATACATTTATTAACAAATATTATTATAAATTATCATGCAGTCTAGTCTATGTTTCTCAGATAAACTATGATAAATATTAATTTATTTGATTATTTTTCTGATTTTAGAAGCAAGTTTAGCTATATTAAAGTCATAAGTACTTACTATTTTATATTATTTCTCCATAAGGATTTTGAGTGTCATCAATCATTGATCTGGCATAATATTTAGAAGGTACATAATATGAAGTATATCGCAGAAGTCATATTCTTATTTTCTATGTAAAAAGATATAATAAAGTTTTAATTTATCTCTTGTACACTTATTCACGGATTATCTTCAGCTAACAATAAATGACAAGCTTTTTTTATTAATCTTTAAAACAATTTAAAAAGTTTTTTTATATTTAAATTTTATTGATGTCCTTATTTTACATGAAGGAGGTTTTTATATTTCTAAATTCCTTTAAATATCATTTATTTGTAATTTGTTGTAGAAGTTTTTGCAATGTAATCGTAATTGGAAAAAGAGGATTGAGAGGAGGGCTATGAAACGTTTGAGGCTTGAAGAACAACAAGATTATGCCCTCGATAGAGTCTGTACATTACTAAAAAAAAAAAAAAAAATTAAGATTCAATAATTCTAGCAGTAGCAGTAGTAGTAGTAGGAATGATAGCTTTTTTACAGATATTTGACCAGATCTGAAATGTCAGATCAAGTTGAAATATTTGCAGAGGAAGAAAATAATGTGTCAAGTGAATTAAATAATTTGAATCAAAATAATTTGAATTCTGAAACTGAACTTGAGATTAGTGATCATGAAGAAGACACAATTTCTAATAAGGATGCAAATATCATGAGTTCAGAAACAAATACTGATGATGATAGTGAAAATGAAAATATTGATGCAATTTTTGATAACGATGAACAAAAAGAAAGATATATCACATTAAGTTTATATGAATGGGCATTATCAGGTGGAATTCTTTCTATGAGTAAAATTGATGAACTTCTTGCATGGCTTCGTCCAGTGTTTCCTAATCTGCCTAAAAGTTATAAAACCTTGCTTGGAACATCTGATAATATAAATATTATAAACTTTCGGAATGGAGGGCAGTTTTGGTATAAAGGAATAAAAGATAATTTAGATGGATTTATTTTAGAAGAATACTTGCAGAGAAAAGAAAAGATTGAAATAGATATCAATACTGATGGACTTCCTCTTTTTCGAAGTTCTAAAAAAAAGTTTTGGCCAATTTTAGGACATCTGGTAGGGACTAAAAATGAACCATTTGTTATTGCCATTTACTTTGGAACGTCTGATCCTAGTGACATTGAAGAATTCTTGCAAGATTTTGTTAATGAGGCTAAAAATCTAATCGACAATGGTTATGTACGAAATCAAAGAACTTATGATTTTTTTATTAGACATTACATTCTTGATGCTCCAGCTCGAGAGCTTATAAAATGTTGTATAGGTCATAATGCATATGCTTCTTGCGAGAAATGTACAGTGTGGGGAGAACGATCGGATAACAGGCAGACATATGTTGATCTTGATGCTCCTTTGAGAACTAATGAATCTTTTAAGAATCAAACACAGTCTCACCATCACAAAGGAGTGTCACCTCTTCTTAGATTGAATACTCAAATGATTTCTCAGTTTCGTTTAGAGTCCATGCATTTAGTATACGAGTGTGTATTTAAGAGATTGTTAGAAGTATGGATGCGATGGATAGGAAGCCCATGGAAGTTGCATTGGACTATTGTGGAAAGAATGTCTAATATGCTTATCCAAATAGCTCCCTCTTGCCCTCAAGATTTTGCCCGAAAACCAAGATCTCTAAGTGACTTAACATTTTATAAGGCAACGGAATTCCGTCGTTTATGCTTATACGATGGCATTGTGGTGTTTGCTCAGCATCCTGATATTAATGTTTATAAGCACTTCTTATTATTACATTGCGCGATTTTTATTCTTGCAAATCCTGTCCTGCATAAAATTATGAATGACTATGCAAATATTTTGCTCAGAACTTTTATTAAACATTCTGTTACAATTTTAGGAAAAAAGTTTGTAGTTTATAATGTGCATTCTCTTTGTCATTTAGCGCAAGAGTGTAATGATTATGGCCCTTTAGAATCATTTAGTGCCTTTTGTTATGAAAATAAGTTGAAAACAATAAAAAATCATCTTAAATCTGGTTTTAAACCTCTTCAGCAGGTAGCTAAGCGTGAAATAGAACGAGGAAATGAAAAAATTGTATTCATGGATTCTGAAATTAACGAGATTGTTTTATCAAAGAAACATAGAGATGTAAATGAATTAATTAATGGCAGTCAATTTAAAAAAGTTTCAGTAAATGGTGTAATTCTTCAAGTGAATGATAAAGATTCATATTTTAAAACAAATTTAGGTCAAATTGTAGTCTTAAAAAATATTATTCTTACAGAGGATGATAATGTAATTTTTATTGGTAATACTTTTATAAATGTTGGAGATTTTTATACATATCCTCTGAATTCCTCAGAACTTGGCATTATTAAAGTATCTGAATTGAACAATGATAAATTAATATTTCGTTTACAAAATATTGTTGCTAAATGCTGGCTTATCCCTTTAAAAGATGAATATGTTTGTATACCTTTGCTTCACACAATGCCTTTCTGCAAATAAAATGCCAGAATTTTTATTTATATTTTTAAGTATTTTTATCAAATATACAATTTTATTCTCTTTTATTATTTATTTAGATCCGTTATTATTAATTATATTTCTTATTAAATTTTATTATTTATTCTCTCTTGTGTAAAGTTCATATAGATTAATTCAATTTAAAATAATTTTTTTCAGTTTGTCGTTGTAAAGTTTATAAATGAGGATGATACTTGTAACGATGAAGATAATGCTGTTTTCGAAGTCGGTCTTACAAAATGGCTAAAAGAACTAGATAATATGAAAATAAATATTTCTTGGCCTCCTCGATCTGCGCAAAGCAGCGCATTAAAAAAAGAAATGGATGCATCTCCTTCATGGCCAACATATAATGTTATTGTTTTAAAATTTTACAGTATGTTGTTTTTTGTGCATGTATATTTGTATATTTTTTCTCAATTTTATTTTGAAGTTAAATTATTCTCTTATAATCAGATACGCTTTTGGCTGCACGCAATGGACTCAATGGTTTCATTATGTCTTCTGCTTATGAAACGGATGTTGAAGTTGGTCGTGGCAAACGAAAAAAAATTGAGCGACGACGTTTTTCATTCGATTCTCCTGAAAAACAAATTACGAAGAAAACTAGGAAAATTCCGAGTTCTGATTCATCAGATTCTAATCCAGATGATCCTGAGATTTCGCAATTTTTAAATAAAACAAATGTTGCTGCTCCACCACTTGTCTCTTATAAACCTCAAAATAATAAAACTGAGTCTCAAAGAAATATTACGCATGGCGAAAATATAAAAACAAAGATATTTGAAAAAAGTCAATCTACAAAAACTATAATGTCGACGTCTCTTGAAAACAAAAAATCTAGAAAAGAGCTTTTGCTTGCAAAAATAAATGAAGCAAAGAAAATAACTCCCGTTGAAGATAATAGATCAGAAATTATAAGAGCTGCAAGAAAAAGACGGCAAACGTGTGATATAACAAAACAATTTACATTATCTTCTACATCACCTCAACATGATATGTCTGAAACTTAAGTCAACTGACGTAAGCTCGAAGTTTGAAATGTCTTCGTCGACAGGATGTGATGTACAAGAAAATGTTCATAGCATTTTACAGCACAGTATTTCAAAGAAAGTGCAAAATGTTAAGAAATTGAAAAAAAATGAGAGTTCCTCAGTTGTGTCATCAGAGGACGATGATATTTTGCATCCCAAAAAATGTACGAGACCACTAACAACAGCAAATATGTCAAAAGAAAATATTACTACTTCTGATACTGAATTTATAGAAAAATCACCATCCGTGTCAAATGTTTCACATTCTCAATCTGATTGTGAGTTCAGTCAGTCTAGCAATGCTTTCTCCCAAATAAAAGAATCATCTACACAATCTACACCTCGCTCAGTTCGTCAATCAGGTACAATTAACATTTAATAATTCTTTACTTTCTTCTAATTATTTTATTTAATATTAAGTTGTAATATATAGTCATTTATGTCACATTTTTTTCCAGGTAATCTGTCCTAGATTTTATCTGAAATCAGAGATTTTCCTAAGAAGACATACATTCAAACCCAAGAAATTAGTAGTAAACTAGACATAGTTATTATGAATTTAAGTAGATTGAATCGCTTTCTTCTTCCAAATGAAAAAAGGATAGTAAGACCAACAGATCTTCCTTCGCTTCCAATAACAACTAATGAAGAGTTAAACAAATTTGAAACATTTTTATCAGAAAATGATAACATAACTGGAACTGTAAGCTATATTTAATTTTGTTTTTTATTGTTCTACGTTCTAAATGTTTTTTATTTGTTTAATTATTAATATTCTGTTTATAGATTTGTTATATGAGTCAAATTATTGGCTCTAAGGATAATATTAAAGAAGCCACATATAAAGTGTTAAAGAAGCTTATTTCAAACACATTAGCATCAGAGTTCAATTTGAAAGGTGGTGGTAATCCGTCCAAAAAATGTTTTGAAAAGTTAACATTATATGAAGTTGTTGAAGGTAAAAATTACTTGAAATTAACTTAACACTATTATTAATAACAATATTTATATTATGAAATTTAAAAATTTTTCTTTTAAATTTTTATTTGTTAAATTATCTTCGATTTTTTTTACTTAAATAGGCATTTCTTTTTATTAAATTCTACATATAGAAGATAATAAGTATATATAGGATATAGGTTTTATGAATCACCGAGGTTGGTGAGCAATAAATTCTTCTATTAATAATTTTTTTAATTCACAAAGGATACATTTAAATAAATGATCTCTTTTTGAAAATACCAAATTAAATTAATTAAATAAGAATGAATGTTTTCTCAATTAAACTATACTGACTACAATTCTCTCTCCCGAAAGATTTGTGTTCGACTTCTAGTAACTCGCATCCAATATTTTTCTTGCATATTTTTCTCTTTTTATCATCCTTGTTTAAATAATTTAATTTAATATTTCCGAAGAAATATCGTTTATCTAAATCGATTCTTGATGGATTAAAAAACTCTATAATAGAAAAATAAAAAGTTATTTTGCACCAACAATCGTAGCGGCTCATGAAGCTTATATATATCTTCTGTGATTTAATAATCATATGAACCTAAAACCTAACTCATACTGTATTTGTATTATTTTTTATGTATTTTCTGCATTTGACTTTTATTTAATCTCTAATATATTATTATAATTATTTTGTTTTAGCCTTTAAATCTTATATTTTCTTTTTGCTATCATTAATTTAGTGGTCGTATTTTTATGCAAACTTTTAAAAGAAATTGCAAAACATAAAATGTGTTGCATTTTCAGGTGCTATTTTAAACAAGAAGCCACAGGCAGAATTAATTGAGATTGCTGCAGCAACTTCATCTTGGCTGAAGCAAGCTCCTTGGCGTCGGCAGGATGATGGAACAATGGGCAAGAGAACAAAATAATATATCGTCTAATATGTGATATTCAATTTATAATAAGATTATAACTAGATATATGTAATTATGCATAAGATACTTTACCAAACATAAAAATGCTTTAAAGTCTATCGGCCGCGTTCAGCAAAAAAAGCAGCTTTGCAACTGTTATAAAATTTGTGCATCTGATTGGTACATTCTCTTCATCTTAACTGAATCTAAGAGCATATATGCACGAATTTTACAACAGTTGCAAAGATGCTTTTTCTGCTGAACGCAGCCAACATTATTTTTCACTGTAACGAGTATGTGATATTTAATTTTGTTTTTAGTATGTGATATTTAGTTTTTATTTCAGTTTACAATTATCTAGAGAAATATGCAATATATTTTTTTTGTTTGATAATCGCAGGATAATTCGTACATTTACCTTAGGCCCGGTTCCACAAACGTCGGTTATAACTTTAACCTCCGGTTAAACTATATCTTTGTTTCTTTTCAGATACGTTCTTAAAAAGATACAAAGATATAATTTAATCGGAGGTTAAAATTAACCGACGTTTGTGAACCGGGTCTTAATATGCAAATCAAAACAAAAATACAATTCGCTTTTTTCCTAGTATACTCTTTTAACATTTGTGATTTAAAGAGAATAGAAATAGATAAGGCTATTATTTTTGCGTTCATTATTTTATAATATAATATATGATATAATATGATAATAAACTCTGTCAATATTATTTTAAATAAATATAGCGTGCAATAAAAATTTTATAAAAGTAAAAGAAAAATTATTTTTGATATGATTATAATGATTACATAAAGTTACTTTTTTTATAAAAGCATTAATTATTGAAATATATATTAATAAACTGGTTGATTCAACATTGAAATTATGTCGAAATGATAGTCGAAAATTCGTCAAAATTTTGTACTATTTCGATGTCGATTCGATCAAAATTTCAACTTTATTTCAACATTGGTTTTTGACGTTAATTCGACATCACAACAACTATACATTTCTGACTGGGATAGGATACGTTTATTATCATCCATCTAAAAAAAATAATAATTTTCCGTTAAAGATTTTTGCAAATTTGTAAGTTACCTATAACTTTATGCGGCTTTATAATTAAGATCATAAGTAATAAAAAAATAATAAATTAACATATAATTATAAGAATTTTTAATTTTTACTACACATAAGTTTCTGTTCTTGTTAAATTAATGTTTTATTATAAGTAAAATAATTATAAATTTTTTTAGAAGTTTATATTACATCTCACATAATAGGACGAATGAAGAATTTGATATAGTGCAATGTGATCTCGATGGAAAAAACGCATAAATTTTTCAGATAAATTTGTCCAATATGTGCTCCTGCGAATTTCATACGTTTTCTTTTAATTACATGAAAATTGATGATACGAATAATGAAAAGCCGTTAATTTACTGCGTAAAGAAAGATAGCATAATTATGACAGACATTAACGTTTGTATGAGCAAAATAATTTTATACATCAAAAACCTGAGTGATGAAGTGAAATTTAACTCGATAATGTTTGACAAGACAAACATTTACATTATTATACGTGATTCAATGTTTACGAACAATACGTTTATGAATTATTTCTATGTTTTGAGAAAAAAGTATGCACTTTTCGATAGCGTACACACATTCAAATACATTCAAAAGATAATAGTATCTCCAAACAATAGAAGTCTTGAGATTTATAAATTTCACTTTTTTGATAAATCTGTACAACCATATCCTCCAAAGAGATGTCTGATACCTGAAGAAAGAATTTGTAGAACAATTTTATAGAAGTAATTGCAAAGACAAACAGCATCATTGTAAATCTTCCGGAGCCGGTTGTAAAGAGTGATTGCAAAAAATATAATTTACCAACTACTATATATACTATTTCTGTAAGCCATTATGTAGACAACCTCAACAAATCTGCAGAATTCAATGTGCAGACGTACGAGCGACATTATGAGATTGAGAATTTAACACCGTGCACAGAATACAAATTGAAATTTGCTTTAAGCAATTATTACGTTAATTAATTATCGATAAATCCACTCGGTTCGAAAGTAACATTAATTAAAACGGGCCAACTCAATGCACCGGAAAACATAAGTGTTCAAGCCTTGACGCTTACTATAGCAACAGTTCACTGAATGCCACCCAAGAAACTAAACTGCGTGGCCGTGATCTATGAAGTGCATTGGAATTCACTCATATTAGTGAACGGCACACAACAAAAGAGCAAACAATTAATCCATATGCCGAAACGTATGGTAGACGATAGATTTTTCACAAAGATTAACTTGTCGCTACCAGTACAAAATTACTGGATATACGTACGTTTGTATCCAGTTAATCTCAGAAATTTCTACAACGAGAGTTTAAACGAGATCGTTCATATGTACTCAAAACCAAACAATATTACTTTCAGCGAAGTCAATATAAATAGCATGAATATTTCATGGATCCCAAACATCAATCTGACGGGTTTTTCTTCAATAGAGTACAAAGATGTTGCAACAGGAAAATGGCATAAAATGAATTACACTAAAATGAATTATAACGAAAAAATAATACATCGAACATTTGCAGCCCAGAACTTTTTACAAGTTTCGCTTGATATTGAAATACCACAAATATGACGAAATTTTTATATGGCCGGATGATGAAAGATTTATTTCTTCAACACATGGTAAGCAAATAAAAATACCCATACAATATTATAAGGTTAATATATTGAATATATTAAATATATTATATATTAAATATGGTAAATATATTGAAGAACAATTTCTTTGAAACATTGAAATATTGCAAATCGATTGCGATCTGTGTCGAGTCATTGTTATAAGATTGTAACAAGGTTAAGATGTCCGCTTTTTCTAATATTGCAATGGAACGTTATAGCAACATTACAGTGTAATATATTTAAAAGAATACAAAGTTTGCAACCATTTAATAATATTACATGTAGAATATTTTTGTTTCCGACAAATAAATATCACGGAAGCATATGGAATCATATAATTAAATTAAAAAGCTGGATATAAATAGAAGTTGCAACGACTTCGTATCTAAGATAATATATTGTAAAATTATATTTGTACATAATCATATAACTTAAATATTATATTCTACAAAATTAATTTAAACTTTTATTTATACAAATCACTTCTTTTATTTTAAATGTTCTATATACTCCTATGTGGGATATAAATATATAAACATTAATTATAAATAACTATACATTTATTTTTAATTATAGTTTTATTTAAAAATTTTTAAAATCCGTTACGTTCATCCGTTACATATATTTGCATGTGAAAAAACATAGAAATGCATATAAAAATAAATATTTAAAAAATACAATTTTAGATAAAATATTATTTATTCTTAATATAATAAAAAAATATATTAAAATTCATTAATATGATTATTATATTTAGATGTCATCTTGCTACCTGATATTAATATATCATAAAATATACCATGATATAAAATTGTTATATATCCTTTAATAGAAAAAATAGCAATGCTTATCTTTAGCTTAGATTTATATTAATCGACTCATATTATATCTGTGTTATTAATTCATTTGACTTTATCTGCAAAAAAAGTTAAAAATTATATATATATATATATAATTATATATATTATTTCTATAGATATATTAAAAAGCATTATTGCAATGATTTCAAAATATAAATGTCGTATTGCTAATATGTAACAAAGATTTTGTTAATTTATATATCTACAATGTTTTTGTAATGTTGCATTGAAATTTGCAATATTGCAAAATTGTCGCAAAGCAGTTGTAATATTTTCTATTTTATATGGATATTAAAATATTATATGCTTATTTTTCTGGATATTAAGAGGCTTTTAAAATTTGAGAAATTAAATATTTATAATAAAGTTATAAGTAGGAATAAGTTTTTAAATGAAATACACGAACATATTAAAATTATATTTGTACGTATTATAGGTGATATTTCGAGCACTCCTGGAATATTAGCTATAAAATATTACCTACCATTGATGTTAAGTTTTATCGTTATAGTTATTGTAATCTGCGTCTGCTACTTTTATGGTTGTAAATATTGATATATGCGTGTATTGACTTGAATTGTAGATTTTATGTATATACATACATATATATATATACAGGGTGTATCTGAAATGATGCACTAAACACATGTGTGTGTGTGTGTGTGTGTATACATATATGTGTTTGTGTGTGTATATATTTGTGTATATGCGTGTATAATATTAATAAATTTACGAGGATAATTCAGATGTAAATCAGTCCTTATGTTACTAATACAAGTTTATTTTCGAAAAGAAATTACAATTATTGAATGTATGGCAATTATACATAATTATCTATAATCTAATTTTTCTATCTTTTCCATTTTAGATAAGAAGTAAGTATATATTCTTTTACATCTATTTGTGATGTTATTGTTGATAAATTTAATTTCAATCTCATTATAAATAAATTGCAGCTTATCTTTAGATTACTTTTCCCTCGTTTATATACTATATTATGTATGCAGAAGCAATATATCTCTTACAAAAAATATTAGATTATTTTCAATGAATATATTTCTATATTATTTTAATGTAGTTTTCGTTTTTCAATAATTATTTCTATTGATAAGAACATTTGCGTTTAAAGTGGAGAAAAGGACTGAAATAGATAAAATTAAATTAAATATGAATATGACACTATATTTAGTATTAATACTAGATAGTGTCATATTCATATTTAATTTTATTTTATCTATTTGAGTACTTTTCTCCACTTTGAATACAAATGTTCTTATCAATAGAAGTAATTATTGTTGATAAATTTAATTTCAATCTCATTATAAATAAATTGCAGCTTATCTTTAGATTACTTTTCCCTCGTTTATATACTATATTATGTATGCAGAAGCAATATATCTCTTACAAAAAATATTAGATTATTTTCAATGAATATATTTCTATATTATTTTAATGTAGTTTTCGTTTTTCAATAATTACTTCTATTGATAAGAACATTTGCGTTTAAAGTGGAGAAAAGGACTGAAATAGATAAAATAAAATTAAATATGAATATGACACTATATTTAGTATTAATACTAGATAGTGTCATATTCATATTTAATTTTATTTTATCTATTTGAGTACTTTTCTCCACTTTGAATACAAATGTTCTTATCAATAGAAGTAATTATTGAAAAACGAAAAATGTTATTGAAAACTATTGAAAACGAAAAATGTTATTGAAAACTACATTAAAATAATATAGAAATATATTCATTGAAAATAATCTAATATTTTTTGTAAGAGATATATTGCTTCTGCATACATAATATAGTATATTGGAGAAAAGTGGAGAAAAGTGTAGTATTAATACTAGATAGTGTCATATTCATATTTAATTTTATTTTATCTATTTGAGTACTTTTCTCCACTTTGAATACAAATGTTCTTATCAAAATAATAGATAACTTAAGATAACTTTTATTGAAATCATTGCATATCTCCTACCTGCAAAAGTTAATAGTTAATAGTTACTATTCAAGTAAATTTTTTTAATATGATGTATGTTTTATGTGATTTATTCATGCTTACCTATACAATTTCTGGATCCGTAACTAAACGGCATGTAATATTTATAAGATGTTCCTATGTTTTCAGGCAGGAATCTATCCGGGTCAAATACCAATGGATTGGGCCAATACTTATCATTTCGGTGTAAAGTCAGTATTCCTACAATAATTTCAGTGCCTTTTGGCAAGATAAACTCTCCTAAAATAAATATACTTATATTTAAATGTTATTATAGAGGCATAATTAGTAGTTTATATATATATGAGGTAATTTCAATCGTTTTACTTTTCATTTTATGGACAGATATGTATTAGATATACAAAATTGCCATTGAATAAATAATATTTTTCATTAAAAATTAAAATAATTTTTTGAAGTCTTTTTTTTGAGAATTTTGACTTTAATTTCTTTTTTGATTTTTAAAAGATTTGATTTTTAATTTTCTAAAAGATGTTAAAGTTGTTTTAAACATAATAATTTCCTTTTTTAAAACAAATTTTATTTTCAATTGAACAAAAAAGAACTTATTCAGATTTCATTTTGCTCATAATTCATAATCGAAATTAATTCCAAGAATAATTGCAGAATGAGAAAAAAAATATTGATTATATAAAATAAATCTATTATTGAATATTTTTCTATGTATTTTTATTTTATCTCTATATATAAGCACGAAATAATTACACATAATTGTTAAATAATTACGAAATAATTACACATAATTGTTAAATAATAAAATAACATATATATTTGTAGTTCTCCCCTAAAAATTATGGGATTTTTCATATTTAAGATATAATAATAATTGTGCATATCATAACATGCAAAATAACACAAGATAAAAAGATAATTATATTTAAAAACAAACCCATTTTTACATCCTCTGTTAGATATCGTCCAATTAAAGGAGCAGCAGGAAATAATCTCATAGCTTCTTTAATGACACGATCTAAGTAATCCATATGTTGTAAATCTTCGTATTTAATTGGGGCAGATTTTGGAGTTTTCGTCTCATAAATTTCCCATAATTCTTTATATACGTTTTCCTATTATATGAGATTAAATAAGATACTTAATTATAAATATAAATATATTCAATATGTATAAATCATAAAAGAGACGTAATCTTATTCATTACATTTATGTGATCTTATTAATTACATTTACGAATTCGTATTCTAGTATCTAAATGCTAATAATGATAACAAACAATGAAGATATTGTATGGCTTCATTAAAATTTTTCTTCATTGAATGGATAAATGAGAAATAGTTCATTTATTGCACGTATTAAAATATTCTGGTGTCTAGGGTATGTAAAATAATTGTATGTATATTATTGAGATAAATATTTAATAAGAAATATTTATAGATAAAAAATTAATTATTAATAAATTTATTAATAAAAAACACTAATAGATATCTTTTTAAAGGCGTGAAATTTTTTTAAAGGGAAATGTTTTTTCCTATCTTTCTTAAACATTTTTTTAATATTTTCAAAGTTTATTTATTACATTTAAAACGGTCTGCATTTGTAGCAACACGCGTTTTACTATTACAAATACATTGCACCGTAACATTACTACAATCTTACATTGTAATATTCCTAAAAGCGGACATACATTAGTATGTTAAATAATATAAATAATATAAATAATATTAAATAATATTAAATAATGTTAATTAAATATAGTTAATAAGATAATATGTTATTAATAATTGAATATCTGTCTGTGTTAGAAATATTATATATATATATATATATATATATATAATATTTCTAACACAGACAGATATTCAATTATTAATAACATATTATCTTATTAACTATATTATACATATATATATATATATATATATATATATATATGTATATATATATATATAGTATATCATCGTACATTATTGAATATATTATACATGTATGTTAGTGTGTAAATAATAGATTTATAGTACAAATTTATATATTTCATATACGTACAATATACGTATAATATACGTGTGATGTAAGATACATACAATATATGTATAATAGTCGTATATGTTCTTATGCACATAAAATAAAACATAAAATACTTCTAATAAACGTTTCTTAGTCATAAATAATATATCATTGTAGGAACATTTATTTAAAAAATCTAGTAGATATATTATATGAATATTAATTATATGCGAAAACAATATATTGTAATAATGCTTTATTAATTATTAATGTCGCTAATATTTATTTTTACTTTCTTTTTTATTTTTTGATTTAGTCTAATATAAAAAATATAAATATCATTCAACGTATATTAATATACATAAAATAAATGTTTGTATGATAATATGTTATTTACGCGACTAACAGACGTTTATTAGAAGTATTTAATACGTTTATTTTATGTGCATAAAAACATGTTATATATATGACTCTTATATGTATATTGTATGTTTATAAAATGCATATACAATGACGAATAATGTTTGTCTAATAAATATCTATGGAAAGTTCAAAATATGTGCGTACCCAGTGAAAAATACAGATCGAAAATACGTCTACTAGATATCTATTAAACGTCTATAGATGTTGATAGATATCTAATAGATGTATAATAGCCATCTTTCTGACCTATCATTTCTCACTGGATACGTTACTGCAAGACGATATGCATTCAATTGTTTAACGTTAGAAGCACATGCCCGTACAGAAAGGTAGTTGACAAGCAAGAGCCCTGACAAAAACAGTTACGTCCTCGTCGAATCCATGTATTTTACGTGGCTTACGTGGATTACGAATTATCTACGTGGATACAACTTTCTTTTTTTCATTATTACATCGAGGTACTTTATTCTCGAAATATCAATGTAGATTTCATGTGGATATTTCTATTGAAATTATGATTAATCATTCAACGACTCGGTAATATTGTAATATTAAAAGATATTTTATTAAAATTTTTCAATTGTAATTTTGTATTTGAAATATTTCAGAAATATACCTGCATCATGTTTTTTATAATATTTATAATATTTATATTATAATATTATAATATTTATATTTATATTTATATTTTATATAATATTGTATTTGCAATATTTCTGAAATCTTTCAGAAAGATAAAAAAGTTTGCTAAAAAGAAGATTATATCTGTATGTTTCTAAATATTTAATAGTATATATGTATATAGAATATGCTTCCTCACTTTGTTGCTATGCGGCGCTGCATCAAATTAGCTAACTCGTATTCAACTTTTCGTCATAAAGTGTATATAAAGAACTGATACTAACACGGTCCGAAGTTTATTTTTTCTTTTAAGGACCGTCTACGATGGAAGTAATATTGGTGGAGTGGATGGTGGAGGGTGGAGTAAGGCGTAAGCGAATGGTTCTTTTCCATTTCGCATTACTCCTAGTTTTACGCCTTACTCCACCGTCCACTCCACCGATGTTATTTTCATTGTAGACCGTCCTTTAGTCAGTTTAATTTAATAAACTGATTTAATTTAAAATAATTTGTTTAATAATCTGGATCGCTTGTTGGGATTCAGAATATGGAACAGATTATTTGAAATTAAATGGATAAATGGGAGATAGCCTATTTATTGCGTATATTAAAAATAAAATTATTCTTATGGCCGAGTGTATTTATATACTTTTATAAATGTCCAAGATATTCACTTATCAAAAATAAAAAAAGTAATATGTTTCGAAAGTTCATGAAATTTTCACATAGATTCCACGTAGATTCTAGTACCGTTTTTGAGCGGATTATCCACGTGGATTCAACGATATTAATCTACGTGGTAATAACGTAGATTTCACGTACTGTTTTTGTCGGGAGACGAACGAAGGAAGAAAAGACAAGTAGTATAAAAAGACAAATCTTTTAAATAATTAACATATAATCGGTAAGTTAATGTATTATGTGTTGACGTCTTAAATCTCAAAAAATGTGTTTAATTGTACAGTTTCTGAAGCACGTAACTTGAGGTTAGGTCGAATCAAGATATTAATATACTTAATTGGACGTATACATAGACGTGTATATATTTTATAAATTGGTTTCTCTCTTCAAATATATACTTATATATGTTTTCATAATGAAAACTGTTTTAAAAATATGTAAAGACGTTTATGCCAGACAAACCTCTAAAAGATATCTAAAAGATATTATATTTTTTTACACATCTTTTAGATGTTTTTAATATGTCTTTTAGAAGTTGCTACTTGAAAAGTACTGAAAAAGAAGTACTGAAAAGTAATTTTTTATATTGAAGAAAGCACGTATCTATTAAAAATAAAATCATTTGCATTTTCCTATTAATCTCAAGTTTTGCAGCAATTAAATAAGACATTTAAGTATGGTTGTAATATTGTATTTTAAAATTACACACGTACAGTTTTGTACTGTGATCACATTATTTTCATTTAAAGTAATTTTTTTAAATATATCACAACGCCTATAACTTATTATATATTCGTTAATTATTGTATATATATATATATATATATATATATATATATATATATTTATTTATTATATATATTTCTTTTTGCAATATCTCTCTCTACATTATTTTTTTCCCGTAATGTTAAAAAAGTACTAATATTTATTTATTAAACATGCACATTTTTCAGTTTATTCATCTTTTCATCGAATCATTTATCGAATTAATCATCGAATGTACTTAAAAATGGACCGAAAGAGAAAAGCTATAGAAAATATATAAAAAAGGCATTTTCGTCGACTTAAAAAAATACGTCAGGAATATTCTACAGTTGTAGATGTCATTAATACTTCACACTTATTATCGACTAATGAAGTGCAGAATTCAGCTATGAATTCTTTATAAAAAAATAATGTTAAAGAAACAGTATTATTAGAAGACAAGAATACGACACAAAGCATAAAGAAAGACAATAATATTTTATTTTTAAAAGACTGTGATGAAATGTTAATACCTTCATGCATAACTGAAAACAATTGCTATTCTCGCAGTGAAATATGTTCTGTAGAGAGTCTGAATTATATAAAATTACAATTACGTTTATGGAGTCTGTCGAATAACATATCACATACAGCTTTAACTTCGTTATTATTAATTTTAAAACAACATCTATGTTTTAATAATTTGCCGAAACATGCAAAATCTTTTTTAAGAACGCCTCGAGAAACAAATGTTCGTGACATGCCACCAGGACAATTTTGTTATTTTGGTATTATACCTATTCTTGAATCTTATATTCAACATTATGGGAATAACAATGAAAATCATATAAAACTTCAAGTAGGCATCGATGGGCTTCCTATTTCTCGGTCTTCCGAAAATCAATTATGGCCCATATTTGGTTCAATCGTACCACATTCTGAAGTATTTTTAATTGGTTGTTTCTTCGGAAAATCTAAACCATCTGACGCTAACTTATTTTTAGAAGATTTTGTAGAAGAATGTAAAATTTTATGTAAAAATGGTGTACAAAATGATAACAACATCGTAAAATTTTCAATTCATAGTTTAATAGGAGATGCTCCTGCAAAATCATTTGTAACTTCAACTAAAGGGCACAATGGATATCACAGTTGCTTGAAATGTAATATTGAAGGTTGCTATATTAAGAATCGCATTTGTTTCCCTGGTACTAATTTTCAAGAAAGAACAGATGAGCTTGCAAGTAAACAATTTGATAAAAATCATCATAAAGAATATTGTAAATTAGTAGAAATACCAGATTTTGGTTTAGTCACCAACATACCATTAGATTATATGCATTTGGTATGTATTGGTGTCGTGAAAAAATTGATAAAATTATGGCTAAGTGGGTCTTTAAAAGTAAGATTACCAGCATTTAAAGTTAAACAAATATCAGATTCATTAAAAAATATAAGAAACTATATTCCAAAAGAATTTTCCAGAAAACCTCGTAATCTGGATGATGTGAATAAGTGGAAAGCAACTAAATTACGATAATTTTTGTTATACACAGGACCATTTATTTTGAAAAAAATTTTGTCGTTAAAAATATACGAAAATTTTATTTTTTTACATATTGCTATTCGAATTCTGACGAGTCCAGAATTACATATAGAAAAAATTAATGACGCAGAAAAATATCTGGAAAAATTTATAATATCTTTCGAAAAAATCTATGGCAAGCACTTAATGTCCTACAATATTCATAATTTATTACACTTAACTAATGATGTACGAAAGTTTGGAACACTTGATACATTTAGTGCATTTAAATATGAAAATTATATGAAAATTATAAAATTCAAAATCAGAAAAGCTGATCGTCCATTGCAACAATTATGCAATAGATATGCAGAACTTAAAGTATGTGAAAATATTAATACACAATTGTCACACTTATCCAGACAAAAATTTCATGGAATACATAGCAAAGGACCTCTTCTCCATGACTATAACGATCCTCAATATTCGAAAATATTTTTTGAAAACTGTATTCTTACAACAGAAATTCCCAATAATTGCTGTATTTTGAAAGATAATTCTATTGTTCTAATTTCGAATTTTGCTACGTCAGTATCTGGAAGCGTTTATATAATTGGAAGAAAATTCTCCAAAAAAAAGTGTGTATAAAAGTCCACTACCATCGTCATTATTCAATTGCTTTCGAGTTTCAAATTTATTGGAATTAGAAGCTTGGTCTATTTCCAATATTGATAAAAAAATAATGTTATTTCCCTATGGAAAATATTATGCTGCAATTCCTTTATTACATTGTGAAATTTCATTGTATGTATAATATATTTGTAAAATATCCTTTAATAAAAATATATTAAAATTCTTTATTAAAAATAAATTATAAAAATTTATCAATAAATTATTAAATAAATATTTTGCTCACATTTTTATCACGTTATATGTATCTCAAATTATTGAAACAGTTTATTACTACATATAAAATATAAAGTTTACTTATTATCTGAATTTGATTTTATAAATTTTAATTTATTGCTTATTTATAAATTCAAAGATATAAAATCCTAAACTTAATATTAACTATATTTTATATAATGTTTTATTTTTAAACATTGTTGACAGCGAATCTCAAAATTGAAAAAGCACCTAAAATGAGCATTAAATATCATGTGGTTAAATTTGAAGACGGTTTTGAAATTGTTTCATCCTCATGGATAACAAATAATAATAATACAAATATCCTGCAACTAAATCCAAAAAAAAGAAAGATAAAGCCGTTATCAATAACGCACATGATTCAAATTGGAAGGATTATATAATTTTAAGAACATTTGCAGTGTGCGGTAAAATATTAAATTGTTAAAACATTGTTAAAATATTGAGAATTGTTCAAAATACATACATATTAGGATAAAATAAATAGTTCCACGATAAAATAAAATGAATTATATACAAGTATATATATTGTAATAAAAATAATACAATATTATTTTTTTTATTTTAGACACTTACGATGAAGCCTGTTTGAAATGTGACAAAGTAATATATGTATCAGATTTGAACACAGACATGGATGACAATGATAAAGAGAACAATCTTTGTGAAAGAATTAAACATACCAAAATAAAGAAAATACAAAATAGTCAAGTACATGAACATTTATTTGAAGGTAAAAACATTTGTCTGATTAATTGATTGTTAGAATATAAATAGTAATTTATTTATGATTTTTGTTTAGAAATATAAAAAAAATTCGTGTTTCATGTTTAAATAAAAAATATATAATTACACGCACACACACACACACACACACACACACACACACAATTATTTTATATATATATATATATATATATATATATATATATAAAATACTTTGCAACTTTTGTATAAAAAGTGAAGTATACATCATTATATTTAACAACTTTCGACATATTATAAAGCAAAGTCTTTCCTTCACTTCCTTTTCTACATGAAACTTATTCTGTAATCATTCAGTTCCATATGAATTGCAACTTTCTACGCAACATAATAGTATAATCTCTTTCTGTGTAACACTTCAGTCTCTCATTATATCCTAATTTAATCTTTATATATGAAACAAATTTAATTATTAACTTTTCAATAAACAATAACTGACAATTAAAATTGAAGATTATTTAAGATCATGATGTTGATAATTTATGTCAAGACTAAAATCATTAATATCATTAAAGTTTCCGTTAAAACGAATAATTTCCATTGAATAATTAATGTATGTACATATACACAACTTTTTCATCTAATTCTTATGATATTAAAAATTTCACATTGATTTTTAAGATTTAAATATGCTGATGACAAATACAGTAACAGAAATACAGAATTTGAAAATAGTCACAAATATTATGAGTGCCGATATAAAAGAAATAAAAGCAGATGTTATAAATATGAAGATGAATATCCAACGTATGTGTGGTACAATTTCGAAATTAAAAGAAAGTCAAGATCTAACTATACCGCAATCAAAAAGTACCGTTGCTTCACAAGCTGTTGTTGCTTTACATTCGATTTTCCCATTAAAAATAAAAGAACAATTAGATCAATTGGAAAAAGATCTTAAAACTGTCGAAAAAGAAGTGCAATTGGTAAGATTTTATTTTATTTTTAATAATAAATGAATAAATATTACATGTAAACATTATTTTGTGTCGTATTGTTTCATTGATTATAGAGTGCATTGTTTGATTTGGAGGCATTGATTCAAATGAAACAGTGAAAAGATCACTTGTAAAGATATTTAGCAATAAATTAGCCACAGAATTTTCATGGCAAGGTCGTAAAGGAAAGCATCAATTGTGTAATTTAAAAATAATGGATACAATGTATCGTAAGTAACAGTATATTAGCTCACAACTATATATATAATATATTTTAAATAATAATACATTTTTATAATGATATAAAAATATAGTTAATATTATTACACATTTTTTTTCTAAATATTATGAATACGTGTTATCTCAATTTTGTTTATTAAATATATATATATATATATATATATATATATTTATTTATTTATTCTGTAAAAATATATGCTGTATATATTTCGTGGATATACTGTCAAGTTAAGCAAGTTAATATTGTTATATAGGTTCATTACTCGCTCGTTGTATTAATATAGACGAAAAAAAGTTCCAATTTCGTGTTCAAGAATGGTTCAGACAAGCTGCAGCGCGCTATCGCAATGAAATTCATAGAGAAACAGAAAAAAGTATTGTTTTGGAATTAGAAACAGGAAATGAAATTGTTGAAACTGCTGAAATCGTGAATTACATTCAATTTAATCCTACCAATTTATTACAAGATGAAGAGCAAGTACAGTAAAATATTGTTTTTAATTATTATATATCTATTTATGTTGATTATGCAAGTTTTATACTTTGTTTTTAAAAATTAAGAAAGGTTTAATAAGTTATATTTTATTTTGTTTTATTTTTTTTCAAACGACTTACGTCACATTAAAAAAGGTTTTATTATATTATTTACATTTTCTAAGATTATTTGAGATGATGCACCAAAATTGATGTACAACGCGAAGATTTCGCGAAAAAAATATTATCTTAATATAATAATATATTTTTTTCAGAAATTCCTAAATTTAAAAATATATCTGTTTCAATTTCAATAATTTCATTTCTATAAAATCATAATAAATCATAATATTAATTGTACTTTTACAATTATAAAATATTTAAAATTGTCCTTTTTTTTGAAATTATTTTACATTTAAGCAATAAAACTTATTTTTAATGAAAAAATGAACTGTGTATATATTCATTTTTTAAAATGATACTCTTTCTAATGTTATAACATTTTTGTATATTGAATTATTTGATAAAAATTGGCAAGTCCAATACACTTATTCCTTGTAAAAAAGATAATCTTGTAATAAATATACGAATAAAAACAAATTTATTGAAGATATAAATAAATGTACATAATTGAAATAAAGATAAAATTAAGTCACAACGAATAGTTATGTATTTATTTGTATAACTAAATATGTACTTATATCAATATATCTATTTACAGATAATAATACAGAGTATCCCAGAATTCATGGATACGGAATGCGCAGCATGATTGTTTGTGCCAGAAGAAGCAACATTTTTCTTTGGCACAATTGCATCTAAACACTTTATTTTTGAGTGCTTATTCGTTAGCTTAAAATTGCTCTCATTTAAAAAGTAGTTCAGATACAATTTTACCAGAAAAAAAGTTGTTTCTTCTGACACAAACAATCATGCTGTGCATTCCGTATCCGCAATTTCTGCGGTACCCTGTATATGAATATATATATAATAGATATATAGTCTATAAAATAACTTCTATTATACGTAAAAAAGAGGAATATACAAGAACATTTATATATGTATAGATATTTGATAGATTAAAACTGAATATCTAATAGATATATGTATATTAACTGTAGCTCTCTATTATACATATATTAGATGTAACTGTGTGGGTATAGATATTTGATAGATTAAAATTGAATATCTAATAGATATATAACCATCTATAAAGTAACTTTTCTTATACGTAAAAGATAAGTATACAAGGCGGACATTTACACTATGTATAAACATTTGACAGATCAACATAAACATCTAATAGATATATGCGTATTAACTATAGCTCTTTAATATACATATATTAGATGTAACTGTTCTATGTGGGTAGATGTAACTGTTCTATGTGGGTATATATATATATATATATATATATATATATATATATATATATACACACATATATACATGACTTGCAAAATCCGATCGACTTTTCTTTGATGCATATTAGATCGGCGGTATTCATTTCATTAAAAAAAATAGAATAAAAAATAAAAATAATAAGGAAAAAATACAAAAATAAATTAACAAAAAAGTTAACTTTAAAATTGTTTTATTATAGAAAAAAAATATAAACACAAAAATATGGACAAATAAAAAATATAGTCAAATTTATAAATATGTATCTATGTAATTGTTGTTATAAAGCTGTATTTATGAAACTGTTATTTTAAATAAGACATCTCTTTTTTAGATTCGAAAGATGTTCTTCAATAAAATGCGGAAAGCATTTTTCCTTATGTTCCTTTGTTTTAAATGCTCATTATATAAAAGTATGTGTGAAAAAGACAAGATAAATTATTTTTATCATATGATTACACATTTTTATCATGTAATCCGATGATATATGAAGTTAATCTCTATATTCAAAAGTTCAACTTTTACGCGAGACGCGAGATCTGATAAGCGGATCGACACGATACTGGGTATAGACACGTTTGACTTCCTCCCTACCTTTTCTGGACTGACGCCCGTGAGGGCGTCTTCCCAATACAACTAGTTCGTACAGAGAAAAATATCATTCTACTGCCAAGAAAAACGATTACTCAGTTTATTTTTCTTTTTTTAAGTAATAGTTTTCTCTTTAACAAAGAATATATTCTTGATAATAGTCTTAAAATATACTCATCACAAGTGTTAAAAAATCTCATTATCATGTACTCAAAAGAAGAATTTATTTTCTCTTCAAGAATATTGTAAAGTTGTATCAAAGAAAAATCAAACTTACTTTATGTAGTAAGCAAACCAAATTTTTGTTTTAATTTAATATTCTTGACTAAAATACTGCACTTACTAAAATTCAGAATATATTCAATTAAATTTAATGCTTGTGATGAACTTATGATATATTTGCGGATATACAAACTTATGATATACTTAAAATAAATAATATTTACTTGAATACAGTATATATTTTTCTCTGTGCGGCTGCGACTCCGGCATCCTCTTAAGGTAATCTTATTATGGTAAGATAATTTATCTATCTATAATATATCTCTATAATTTATGATATAAGATATTTTATTGAGTAAATATTTTTATCTTCTTTATTATTACCATTAGAACTCCGCCGAAGAAAATAGTAACTACTTCCAATGAGCGGAAATGCTTTTGGACCAGGCAAGGTATACTGTTTTCATAGAAGATCGTTGGAGACAATTTAAGATGAAATAACTTACGACGATACTTGCCAATGCAATTAACACATCACTTACAAATGACATGGTAACAAGCAAACTAGTAATATGGTTATACATTAATTACTACCTATTCTGTACATGTTATGGTTGCTTATATTATGTCTTCCCCACTCAATCATACTATGTGGGTCTTTTAGATTAGAAAGTAAATTAGAAAGTAGATTAGGAAGTAGATTAGATAGTATAGTAAGTATCAATTTATTGAAATAGCAAATCTCATACCTAAAACAAGGTTAGCTAGTTTTTTTTGTAGTATCTTGTTGGTATATAAATAAAAAACATATCGATGCTTGTGGAAAGTACATGTTATAATTTATTTATATATGTCACAATGTTATATATCAATGCAATTATGTAAAAATATCATATACGGTAACACGGTAAAAAACATTTTGTATTTCTGTTGAAATTTTCTCGTGTAGAAATTTTTGTGTTAAATTACTTAACAATAAATAATATATAGTATCACTGCAACGATAATACTAATAATATATCAATTAACATTTAAAAAATGTAACGTTAACATTTTTTTTGCGTTAAAATATAGAATCCTTAACACACGGATTATGTAAATTTAACATTTTAATTTTATCAAAATCTTTAAATAACTACTTTTAAAAAATGTAAGAATAATATTTTCTTTTAATTAAATTTAATACTATAAATATGTTAATTTAACATGAACTTTACTTCCAGATAACGTTTAAGTGTTACATTTTTGTATTAATTTTTCACATATTACTTGTGTTATTTATTTACATATTTACATTTATTTGCCTTCTGTTAAATTAACATTAAAATTAGAGTGGATAAATTGGGACATGTGAAATATGTTAAATTTAACACAAAATTTTTTAACATTAACAATATATATACACATTAACAATACACACACACACACACACACACACACACACACACACATATATGTATATATGTATATATATAAAGAATATTATTTTATGTGTGCATGATAATGTTGTTACAAAGAATAATAAAAATTAATTAAATTGTAAAAAAATATGATTATAAAAATATGATTATAAAAAAAATGTTGACACTGCGAGGACTCTCCAATCACCACGCTTCACGATTACTGTAATTAAATTACTGAACTTAACGTATAACTGTTTAAATAATTGCGATTTTCTTATAAACGAAAGCCTATGTCCTTTTACAGTTTTGCTATATTCAATTTCTCCCTTTGAATGAGCTATGGTACATTTTGATATTTCGCACTTTTTATCATTTCTTTGTATAGCTAATATTCACTTGTACAAAAAAATGTTTAAAAAGTGTCTTAATTTTTGAGTCGTGAAAAATCCTTTTCGTATACTTCTTTGTTATCTAAAGAAACCTATTTACAAAATTTGATCCAAATCGGAGCATAATGGTTTTCGAAAGAATAGTCGATAAATAAATGATTGCTAAACAAAAAAGCAATATATGTCATTTGACATCTAAAGTTACAGGAAAGTTATAGGAATGATATTACAATAGCGGTACTTGTTTAGAAGTCCTAAATTCATATTTTAAGTTAAGACATTTAAGCTTGAAATAATTTGTTATATTTGCAATTTTCCACGCGAAATGAGCCTCATCCTACGTCATCCCCGCAGTCATTACAAAATATGGTTTATTTTGTATAGATGTATGGTTCTAAATGAGAGTTTACAATTTTCCACGAGAAGCGAAGTCCACCTTACATCACCTCTAAATCAGTGTGAGAAAAACGAGATCTATTATTGTATAGTTCCACATGAGTTTGTATGATATTTAAAAATTAGATATAATTCGTAAAATTTTTTTGTTTATAACTTTTTAATAAACAACGAGCGATGGCTAAAATTTTTTAAAGATCATTCAGGATCGCGACCTTGACAACATGTCCTTACAAGTTTAACATCAAGACCAACTGAAAGTCATTTCGTACAGGCTGTCTGAAGGTAATATTCACTTTTACGAAAAAATGCTTTAAAAGTGTCTTAATTTTCGCCAAAAGTTCTTCTCTATGCTACTTTTTTTATCTAAAAGAAATCTGCTTACAAAATTTGACTTAAATCGGATGATGGTTTTCAAAAGTTTCACCTATTTATTTTATAAATTTATTATATAATTTAATCTTACATTATATTATATTATAATCTTCTAAATATAATTTATGTAATAATAATAATAATATCTTTATTGTTCCCCTCAGGGTTACAATCTATATTACAAAAAATCTTAAATCTACTTTTATCCTAAACTTAACCTATACTTATTAACTACTTGAGGGATCGCGAATCTCTTCGCTCCCCCTTCCTCCTTTACACACACACACACACGCCCTCGACTTCCGCTTCCTCTTGCTTTTCATTCAATCTCTCAACTTCGTCGTCCCTCCCTCTACCCTCTCTCTCTCTCTCTCTCTCTCTCTCTCTCTCTCTCTCTCTCTCTCTCTCTCTCTTTCTTTCTCCACAAACTAAAAGGTACAACTTCTCCCCCCCGTCCTGGCCCTTGTGCGACCATTACATACTATATTACCCTCACCCTCCCTACGCATCCTCCCCCTCCTTGCCCTCCCTCCCTCGTCCCCTCTGTCTCCCGCCTGGCTCCTGACCCTCCTTCTCCCGCCTATGTTTCCTTTTCGTGGTTGACCGCTTCCTCTCCACCTCTCCCTCTTCTCTCTTTTCTCCTGTCCCTTGTTTCCTCCGTCCTGTCTCTCTTCCTTCCTCGTATTTATTCCTTCCGCTCTCATTCTCTCCTTTCCCTTTTCCTTCCTGCACCGTACATGACTGTAAAGCCTCCTCCAGTCCCAATACCATCTCCACCATCACCTTCCTCAGCTCCCTGACCTCCTCCACTAGCTCTCCACCTTCCATCCTGCTGTCCGTCTTTTTGTTTATTAACTAACACTCTCGTACTCTTCATCACCTCAATCGATCTACGCATCGATCTCTCTATCCCCCGCTTCCTTCTTCCAGCCCCTGGCGCCATCTCCACTCTCCATCTCTGCCATTTCACTCTCTCCTTCCTTCTGCTTCCCGCGCCATCTTCACTCTCCATCTCCGTCACTCTTCCCGTCTCTCCCTCCATCTGCCATTTCCCAACTCAGCACTTTTTCCATCAGCTTTTCTCTTCCAAAAACTCTCTAACCTTTCTCTCTCCAACTCTGCCTCCACTTCCATCCACTCCCCCGGTCTACCTCCGCCTCCTCCTCCGCTCCCAACTCTCATCTCATCTTCCAACCATCCTCTTTTCCTTCTCCTATCGGCCCACACCTCCACACCTGTCACCTCTCTCGAACGGCCATCCTATTCAATATAATTTATGTAATTTTTCTTATAAATTTATTATATATGACTATTAAACAAAAAGTTTTAAGACTATTAAATAAAAAGTTTATCGAAGACTGGTTAATAACATTAACTTTTTAAAAAGAAGTATTATTGAAGCATATGAAACAATTACAACTGTCCAGTGCCGTGAAAGAAAGATACCGAACCAATGTCTAAATGTTCAAGACCATCACTGAACAAAATTTATAATTATGTTAAAGTTTTCATATTTTCTAGTAATTTTAAAGTAGTTGAGAAATACTATTAATTTATTTCTTATAATCTGATAATAATTCTAAAATATATTTTATATTCTAAATGTTTAGATATTAATATCTCTTAAACAAAACGTTTACGGGCATATCTCCAGAGAACAATTTTTTTCTTGTTTTGTGGTCCTAAATTCATATTTTAAGTGAAGACGTTTAATCTTGAAATAATTTGGTTATCCTGTATTAATATTTTTATATAATTCCATTGACATATAGCATTGATATATATAAATAAATTATAACTTATACTTCTCTACAAACATCGATATGTTTTTTAGTTATGCCACCAACAAGATATGTAAAGACTAGTTAGCCCAGTGTTGGCAAGCGGATCAGGTTTATCGCGTATGCGCGACAGTAGTGGCGGCTAACCAGCGATGTACCACATGTGGAAAATTTGGTGGGCTCGAGGAAAATTACTTGGCATATAGACATATAGTTGAGTGAGACACAGTTTATTAAAAGTTTTGTGATATTTAATAAATAGTCGTGAGTTATTCGTATAGTGTATGATAAAAATGTGTACTGTTGATCACCCGAAACAATTTTCTAAGAGAAAATTTTTTCGGGCGACCAGTGGCACACCTTTTTGTCTGTATTAGATACTTCATTGAGGCCTCGTTTGCCGCGCATGCGCGAAAAACTTGACCCGCCTGCCAACACTGAGTTAGCCTTAATAACATATCTAATAAACTGGTTTGTTTTAAGAGGTAAGAGAACTCCATGAAAAACAGAAATAGTATTCTGAATGCATCAACTCCTGTCCTAATTAATAGAAAAAAATCAAGTGAAAGGAATACATGTGCATGAAAATGTCCCTTCCACTGTCAATGTATTTAGCATCAAGTAGACTTTAGCATTCAGTAGACTCAACTGCTAAGTATCAATTGATAATTGGTTTCTACTTTCAGATCTGGCTAATCAGCCGAATTGCATCAGAAAATCTAGTAATGTTGTCCAACTATTGAGTCCGCAGAATGCGGCTATATTTATTTTTCTATGTACGCAAACGACCATGCACGCCGCTTTCCCTTTGCTACAAAAATCTAATTAATCCAGTAAAATTACATTTAAAAAGATTAAATAAAAAATAAGTTTTAATGTTTATTTTATAAAATGCTTAAATTTATAAATTATTAAATATAATGGAAAACAAAGAGAAAGAGGGAAGGAGAGAAGGAGAAAGAAAGAGAGAAGGAGAAAGAGAGAGAGAGAGAGAGAGAGAGAGAGAGAGATTATATTTCAAATGTATATTTAAATAAATATTTATATACAATTTGAATTACAATGGATTTAGAATTTACAACTTATAATAAAGATAAGACTTTATAACACTGTCCAACAAAATTTGACTTTTTTTTTTGTCTTTGACTTGCGAAGTGTCATTTTGCGAAGATTTTTGATTGCTGAATTTGAATCCGCGCTCAGAAAAATTCTATCACGTCACATTTTCGAGAAAAATAATTTTGAAGATAAAAGATAACACTTTAAGATAGTGTAGACGAAGTTAGAAAAATTAAATTCTTTTAAACGCAATGTCGTTCTAAATATGATCGAAATAATCATTATTGACTCATGTTACCCCATTTTTTTCGAAAATGTGATGTGATAGGCAAATTCTGAGGACAGCATCGTTTTCAATGTCAAAAAATACTCTGAAAATGATACTTTGCAAGCCAAAGACAAAATCAGTGTCGGACAGTGTAATTTTTGTCTTTCTAAAGTAAATTGCTAAAGTTTAACGTTTTACTATTTACACATTGGAAATTATGATTGTTAATTATAATTAGAAAGAAGGTGTGGTAATTTAAAATATTTTCAGTATGTATAACTAGATATATTTTTTCAAATTAAAAATTACTTAGTAAATTAATATTATTAAGCCTTATTTGCATTTCCAACTTTTTTGTAATTTCTATTAATATAGCTTGAAGAAAAATTGTTATCTCGTTTGTGTGTATAATGTTATTGCATAATATGTATTTGATTAAATATTATAATGTTATGTTATGTTGTTATTAATCTTCAAATTTAATCTTTTGAAAATAATAAGATTACTCTTTAGATTAATATAATGTATGCTAGAGATCCTTTAATAAGAGACTGGCCATCAGGGGGCCACTTTTGAATGGTCTGCCATTTTTATGCAACTTCCGCTCATATTCAAATTTTAATAATCCTATTTTGAATATAAATGATATTTATTATTAATAATAAATATTATAAATAAATAATGAATATTATATATATATATACAGGGTGAGTTTTATTTCGTGTGTCAATCTTTTTATCATGCGGGAGATTATCGACTGCATAATAAATTGATCGGTACATAAATGTCAATTTTTTTGATCGATCGTATCGAAGGTTCGAATATAATGTGTACAATAATAATAATAATAATAATAATAAATACGTAGCTTTAATAATAATAATAATAATAATAAATCCATATTACATAAGTTCAGCTTTTAATTTGCTTTAATTTTATACATTATATTTGAGCCTTTGATACGATCGATCCAAATAATTGACATTTATGTACCGATCAATTTATTATGCAGTCGATAATCTCTCGCATGATAAAAAGATTGACACACGAAATAAAACTCACCCTGTATATATATATATATATCCGCGGATATATATATATATTTCCGCGGATGTTACAGTGGTTCGGAGGTTATCAGTCAGAATGTACAGGGAGGAATTTACGTTAAGAATTAAGTTCTGACTGGTTGTTGCAATATATATATATATATATATATATATATATATATATATATATTCTGACTGATGACCTTCGAACCACTGTAACATCCGCGGAAATATATAATACATACCCACACACACATAGTTATAAACGCTAATATGTAATTTTTCATTCTTTCTTCATTTCATTAAATAATATATTGTATTTTTCATTTAAAATGTATAATATTTAATTATTTAATATATATATATATATATATATATATATATATATTAAATATATATATATATATATATATATATATATATTAAATAATTAAATATTATACATTTTAAATGAAAAATACAATATATTATTTAATGAAATGAAGAAAGAATGAAAAATTACATATTAGCGTTTATAACTATGTGTGTGTGGGTATGTATTATATATTTCCGCGGATGTTACAGTGGTTCGAAGGTCATCAGTCAGAATATATATATATATATATATATATATATATATATATATATATATATATATGTATGTATATATATTGCAACAACCAGTCAGAACTTAATTCTTAACGTAAATTCCTCCCTGTACATTCTGACTGATAACCTCCGAACCACTGTAACATCCGCGGAAATATATAATACACACCCGCGGAAATATATAATACATACCCACACACACATAGTTATAAGCGCTAATATGTAATTTTTCATTCTTTCTTCATCTTATTAAATAATATATTGTATTTTTCATTTAATGTATAATATTTAATTATTTAACCCCCTCTCTTCCCTGAATCCCGAGATCGCACTAGGTCCCGTCCCGCGTAAAAAGGATTAAGTTCCTTTACTGAAAAGGGACCACCGAGCGAATAGATCTAGAAACACAGCGTTAAAGGGACCTTCGATCGCTGACCTGTGTCAGCCTTCACATTCGCTCGAACCGATCCATACACACGCCCGAATAAAGTGTGTCACGGGGTAAATAAGTTGCGTCCTTCCATACGGTCCATCCATTCTAGGGTCTGGACGTAACATATATAAACACAAATATAAATCTTCTTGCTTCAATATAAGCCTTCTTTTATTAATATCCTCAGCCTCGTTCTTAATTCCGTTAGATTTCTGGCACTAACAGATTTTCTTTTATTATTCGATACGCTAAGTAGCGACTAACCCTTCGACGTATTCTTATTAATTGATTTTTAATTAACGACTGTCCGCCGCGGATTCGCGATGGATGGTTTTTAATACCTTGTTTTTGGGGGTATTTTGGAAGGGATCGCCTAGCGACATGACCATACGGTCATGAAGGACTTCGTGGAGGTCAAATCTAAGTGCAAGCGAAGGAGGTTCAAAGTCGAAACCCTTCGTTGCACTTTCGCGTTTCCGACGAATTCGCACGTGGTTCGCTGAGATGGCGGTTTTACGCGGTTCGCGAACATTCCATCGCGTTTCAATAATAAAATTTATATTAACTGTAAAATAAAGTTATAGTCCTTCAGACTATAACAACTGTTATTTTAAATTTAATATTATTATTACTTAATATTATTATTATTCCATTTTTTAGTCCAATTTTATATAATGATTTCTATTCTATTTTATTCTAGATATTCAAACATTGTAGGCATTCATTTTAGATATTTAAGAAATTCATTGACATTACGCAAAAATTACAAATGTAAAACTGAAAGGCATCCAAAGTCGAAAAGCATGAGTTAAGAAATAAATAAAATTAAAATTAACCTTTTAATTACTATTACCTCATTCGAGTATTGAAATGTATGACGATAACACTTTTAAAAATAAACAAATAAATTCAAAATTAAACAAAAAATATTGAAATAAAAATGTGAAATAAATATGAAATAAATATGAAACATGAAATATGAAATAAATATGAAATATGAAATAAAAAATCAAGCGCTTAATATACCACTGGTATATATCATTGTCTGATGTAAATGTGTTATCTTTACAACGCTTAGAATAATCACCATTTTACAAATGAATTGGGGTGTTCTTCCGAATAGGGAACCCCTCTGATTGAGATGAAACTTTGCACATAGCTTCAGGAAATCATATTAAGATCAACTATCAAAGTTATTTTATTCGGGTTTTGAATGATTCAAAAATTATGAATAAAAATATAATTAAAAATCGTAAAAATCGATAAAAATTAAGCTTCAATAATCTTGACCTTGACATGTTATCAAGGTTACTATTCTGAGTAACATTTAAAAGATTTTAATCGTCGCTGGTTGTTTATTAAAAAGTTATTAAAAGTTAAATAAAAAATATTTTATAAAGAAATATAATTCTTTATCTATGTGAAAAATAAAAACTAAACTAAAAATCAAAACTAAACTAAAATTCTTTAATTTTTATTCTTTTTCCTTTTTTTTGGAATTAAGTTGAGAATACGTATCTAACCTAACCTCACTTAATTAAAACTAACTTAAATTAAACTTTATTATTTTATATTTCTACTTCTTTTTTCGAAAGTCAAGAACATACTTATATACTTAACTTAATCAAACCTAGACTAAACTAAACTATTT
This sequence comes from Camponotus vicinus, assembly GCF_025532165.1. NCBI lineage: Eukaryota > Metazoa > Arthropoda > Insecta > Hymenoptera > Formicidae > Camponotus > Camponotus vicinus. Next base: position 29,150,798 of record NW_028141945.1, read on the forward strand.
AGGATTTCCTTTTTTAACTTTTTTTAAATTTTTCCTTTTTTTAGAAGTTAAAGATATATTTACATATTTATATATCTAATCTAACCTAACCTAAGCTCAGGTGTAAATATCACTAGCTTATACTTTTTTATAATAATCAACTATACCTCCACTCATCTCTGACCTATACAAAAAATTATTTTAGAATCATAGTTGCAATTATTCACCAACCCCCGAGTACATTCTAACAATAAATGTTATCAAGCAAACAAATGGGTGCATATTTTCTTTCGTTATTTCCCCACGCCAAAGACACTCGCACAAGTGAATCGAGGTCATCCTTAGAAATACCTCCTCGCTGGAAATGCCGCCATTGAGACTGAATCATCTGAGTGTTTACCCCGGTTTCTGGATCTACAAAATGTTCTTCATGATTAACGTTCAAATAATTATAACCATGATCTTTAAGACAATCATAGGCACGCCAGCAGTCCGAATAGATTATTGTCCCGGAAATTATATGTTTTTTTATTAAAGGAAGCAAAGTCTCACTTGTACGACGATTTCCGGAACAAATCTCCAAACGGAGCTCTCTCGTGTCCGTCTGAATTGTCCCAAAAATCCAAGTTCCTTCAATGAAGCGACCTCTTTCATATTTTCGCTTACCAAATTTCATTTCATCGATTTCGATAATTTTAGCCCGGCCCGCCAAGCGGTCCTCGGCTTTCAAAGAGCCAATCAAGTGCAAACATACATACTTCTCTTGAAAAACTATATATACTATGGCAACTATATACAGGGTGATTCATATAAAGTGACCGATGTGAACATTAGCTAAAGTTGAAGAGCTATGAAAAAATTTTTATATCGACAGATGTTTGACACAGAGGGGGACATCGTATGGTACAAACGGTATTTTTATAGATGAAGGCATTAAGGAGATTTCAAGATCAACTTAATTTTTTTAAATGGAATCCCCTACTTTTTATTACATATTCTTGTAGCTCATCTCAAGAGCTTTCTAAAACACTATAATTAAGTTAGTTTTCATTAAGTACTTTCCGAGTTATGAGGCTTGAAATAATTTCTTAATTTTATATAAACCGTAAAATATCTTGTAAAATATTCATTTTTCGATTATCTTACCTTAATACTTTTACGTACAAAATAATGAGAGGAATCAATTGGTGTAAAGAAAACATATAGTTGTTTCGAAGAAAAAATATGTAATTTGCAATTAACAATTACATTTTTTCTTAAAAATAACTATGTGTTTTCTTTACACCATCTTGAATTGATTCCTCTCATTATTTTGTACGTAAAAGTATTAAGGTAAGATAATCGAAAAATGAATATTTTACAAGATATTTTACGGTTTATGTAAAATTAAGAAATTATTTCAAGCCTCATAACTCGGAAAGTACTTAATGAAAACTAATTTAATTATAGTGTTTTAGAAAGCTCTTGAGATGAGCTATAAGAATATGTAATAAAAAATAGGGGGTTCCATTTAAAAAAATTAAGTTGATCTTGAAATCTCCTTAATGCCTTCATCTATAAAAATATCGTTTGTACCATACGATGTCCCCCTCTGTGTCAAACATCTCTTGGTATAAAAATTTTTTCATAGCTCTTCAACTTTAGCTAATCGGTCACTTTATATGACTCACCTTGTATACTTTGAAAAGTATATTATCTATAATTTATTACTGATATTTGTTATTTAACATATTTAAAAAAATTTTTTTCTCTAATTTTAGATTTCCTTTTTCGAAAAGATAGCGTAATAAAGAGATATTGAAGAAAAGTTTTCATCATTTAGAAACAAGTGTAAAATATATAGAAAAATTACAGCATTATGTATCACTAATGTCCAATAATAATTTACGGGGTACCAAGGAAATGGAATTGAGTAATCTTCTGCGTTCTATAACTGGACATTTTATAATTTACTGTTTTGTTTTGGATGATATAAATAGAATTATTTCACAATATATACACAATATATACACAATTATAATGGTATATAATAAACCAAATTTCCATTAACATTATAAATTAATGTAAATATTGTACAATTAATATGTAAATTTTTTTTCAGGTACAATAACTAATTTGACTTATATATAATTTTGGTCTAATTTTCTATTGAATAAGATAATATCGGTTAATATACAAACAGACCAAATTTATATGCATGTCAAAGATGTTCTTAGAAAAGCAAGTTACTATTATTGCACAATATTTTCATCCATACATTACTCAATCATCGATCGATGATTAAATGATATGATGCAAATTGTATTATCTCGCCTAAAAAATAAATATGCTACTCACTCAGTATTTTTGACGTCTTCTGAGCAATTTACTTTTTGGAGAAACAATAATATCAATGATAACATTTGGAATCCAAAAGATGCAGATCAAATTATCAGTATTTTTGAAGAAACTATATTTTCTGAATTATATATTCATCAATTATACCAATTATTGATTACATTAAATATCTCAGCTAAATATATAGATTATGTAAGTTATTTTACATTATATTAAATTGTAACGATACTTTGTTATGCACATAACTATGTGTTATATATCTTATAAATATAATTATATAATTATAATTTTTCTAATAAAATTTGATGATTTGATAGATTAGAACATTACGAAAAATGTCTACTGTCTACTACATATCACAGCGTAGCTAGAAGACTTGATATACGCTGCTTTCTGAACGTTACTGATAACGGGAATCTTTTTGTAACAATTGCAATATTTGTTGCAATTATATGGAAACCAAAATAGTTAGTAAACAATTTTAATTTGAGAGCTTTTTAATCTATTTGATATAATTATTATTATACATATAATTATTTTTAGTAATACTATTTCTATTATTTTCAGTAGTACAGAAGATTGTCAATTGGAAGAGTATTTTTATATGATGAAACATCCCACTTTATGGATACGTCGCTCAAACATTAGAGGGAATTATTTCGTACCCCATCCAATAGATCCATTATGTGATATATCGGTAAGCAATTTTTTACATATAATTTATTTATTAATTTTAATAGAGAAGAGAGAGAAGGGAAAAGAAGATAAAAATTAGTTTTAATAAATCTAATAATCAATTATAAGTCTTATAATATAAATCATTAGAATCCATAAATAATAGTTAGTTAATGGGTCAATATATTCTATGAGCAAAATTTAACTTATTTTCATTTTCTTTTCTGTAATTAAAATATATATATACAGGGTGTCCCATTTTAACTTTCACACTCGAATATCTCGAAACCATGGCGGTTTCAGTGAAAATGTTTTAAACAAAAATTGTATGGTTTTAAGGTGGCCATAAGATGGTGTCATTGGTTTTACCTTGAAAAGTCGTTTGAAGGTCACGTAAAGGTCACCTCTAACTTTTTAAATGGGACACTCTATATACTTTTACATATTTTTGTAGCTTGTCTCGAGAGCTTTCCAAAACACTATAATTAAACATTTTTTCATTAAGTACTTTTCGAGTTATGAGGCTTGAAATGATTTCTTAATTTTACATAAACCATAAAATATCTAGTAAAATATTCATTTTTCGATTATCTTACCTTAATACTTTTATGTACAAAATAATGAGAGTAATCCATTGGTGTAAAGAAAACATATTGTTGTTTTTAAGAAAAAATATGTAATTTGCAATTAACAATTACATATTTTTTCTTAAAAACAACTATGTTTTTTCTTTACACCAATTGATACCTTCACCAATTGAAGCCTCACATATTTTTCTGCCTCACATACTTTTCTAGTCTGCGAATATTGTTTTCTAGCAATTATTCGTTAGGCTGAAAAATGTGTGAATGCTCTCTCCACAGGATTTGCGTCGATGCCGTTGCCACGGATGGATTCTATCGCTCGTTGATCAAATGGGCGTATAGACACGTCTGACCTCCCACATACATCCCTGTCTTATATGGTGTGACGTTGTCATCCCGACGCGCGTCCATCCACCCCGGAAATCTTGACGGGGCGCGAGCCGAGCGGCCGCGCCAGAAAAAGATTGCGAGAGCCGTATCGAAATCTCCGGAGAAACGAGCCTTTGTTATATTTCGCGTTATTAATTAATTTTTTTGTATTATTTTATACGTCGGGCAACCCGCCGGAAAGCAACCGGAAGAGGCAGAAGAAGAATCCTTTTTGCGACAGCCGATACGACATTTCCGACCTCCGATTCGAGAACGGAGATAGCGCCCGAGGATCAGGACAGCGCAGAGTCGCGGGCAGAATTCCTGCAATGAAAGGAGGAGAAGTCTCCAAGAAACAGCTGTCTTGAACCGGGATCACCGGGCCGGATCGGCGCCACCCTCCGAGGACGGAGGACGAAAGATCGACCTCAGGAAGACCGCCGATAGCAGGGTCGCCGACATGAAGATTTTCAAATTATCGGGGCCGTTACGGCCCCCGATACGGCGTTGCCGCGGGGCGCATTAATATCTCGCGTGTCGCAGCGCTATTGGCCGCGGATCAGCGCACCCCTGCGCGCAGGATTGACGCCGCTATCGACCCTGGATCGCGAGATCCAGGGAGACACTCTGGTGCGGGCGCTCGTTAAAAGCAGTCGTCTCTTGAATCATTGTCGTTGTCGGGATATTAGTGTGAGCCGTTGTCGAGATTGGCGAGAGGACGAGACCGAGGATCATCCCCTGTCCACGGGAGCGAGTATCGGAGGTTGCCCATCATATAATTGTAAGCCACGTACGCGATTTCGTCCGCGGACCGGCCGCTCTGTCGCCGTCGCCATTTTCGTGTCTCGTTGTCGCTCGGTCTTTGTACCGAGCTTTCGATTTTCGTGTATTTCGGGTGACCGGAGACAAGCGACCGAGGCAACAAGGATGATCGTAACATCGGCCGTAGTCGATAAGGAACTGTTCGTCTCTTTCCGGGATTCGGGGTGTCGTAAAACGCGTAGCGACCGGCTCTCGTATATCGACCACGTGCGCGGTAAATCGCGGGGAATGCGTTCGCTATCCGTGCTGTTGAAAAGAGTTGTCGAAGCCGCGTAAGACATCCCCGCAATCGATCTCCGGGCGACTTTCGTGTATTAATTAGCATGTATGTGAGTGTATGATCGTTGCGTCTCGTGACGTTGCGAATATCGTGCTGTCTTTGTCGCGCTCGTTACGTGTATGATTTGCGCTTATTGCGAGATATTTGTCGTGTGAGTGTGTCGCGGTGCGTGATAGATTACGATAAATTAGGAAATTGCCGAAATTTGAGGGCTTCGCGTAAGTAAAAAGAGCGTTACGCCGAAAAGAAAGTAAGCGGCGTCCGACGATTGTCGATTATTATCGATCGCATCGAACGCGCTCGTCGCAAGCGAGATTTTCCGTCTTCGCAAATTGCTTAATTACTCTCGCTCAATTATTAAGCCTCTTTACGAACATATTGCTGTCGATTAAATGAGCGAGTGAAAGAATAAAAGGGAAAAGATCTGTAAAAGGAGTCGTCGATGAGATTGTCGAAATTTTCGTTACGTTTTCGAAACGCCGTTCGGCCTCGCAAAATCCGGCCATAAAAACAGGCCAGAAGAACTACAAATATCAGCGCTTTCTTATGGTCTCGATTTCGTATTGTTATCTATTATACATTCCGTTATTTCAAATTTTCAAAGTTACGTTAACATCTGTTATATTTCGTTATTTTAAATTTGCTAATTTATGTTATTATTATTTCTCTCTTGGATTCGTTATTTCTGTTACTTTATATTTTTTTTAATTTCTTTTCTTGAATAAATTTGTTATATTTTCTTTTATATTAAGCTCGCGTAATTTATTTGAGTGTTCGCGTTTCATGATTGTTAAAGTCCGTTGTGCCTGTCGATTTTCGTAATTCTCGAAAGCCTCGCATAAAATAATTCAATATTCTTTTCAACAGAGCCTGCCCCTCTGAGTGGGATCCGTTAACGCACGGTGCGATAGCGCACCAACCGATAGCACACGAAAAATTGAACACAATTCCCGACAGCCCACGTCCCGATAGCCCACGTCCCGATAGCACACAAAGTAAATCGCGCACAATCCCGATAGCACACCAATGAGAAAGTACACGCACAGACTGCACCCTCGCCCCCACGCCCCCCCGCCCCGTTGCAAACCCATGTGGAACCTTGTGTGCTATCGGGACGTAGGCTATCGGGAATTGTGTTCAATTTTTCGTGTGCTATCGGGTTGGTGCGCTATCGCACCGTGCGCTAACGGGACCTTCCCGTGCGGGGAACACCCTCCATCTTAGTTCCTCCAAGTGCGAGTATCTCTATCCGCCTTGTATTTTTGACGACGTTTTCGCTCCCCCTTAGCATCCTCCTCTCTAACACCTCGAGGAGGAATTGTATATAAAAATTATCATTTGTGAAAAACGTCGCAATATGTATATACATATGAGTAGTTCAGATGTTAATATATAGTGATAACTATCTATATAATTTAAGTAATTACAGTAATTGCTTTGAAAACACTGGATCAGAGATATTAGTTAAATATTATTACATATTATATACATTTATTACGTACATATACAGGATAGATCTGACATCGTGATAAATGAACAATTAGAAATAAGAAAGGAAAAAATTAAATTTACGATTGGTATGATCGTAATGCATTCAACTAAACCGTATTTGTATTCGATTGAAAGATATTATCATCATATTGGCGTGATAATTGGATGGCATTACAAAGTTATGTTCGTACGAGAATTTTCTAGTTCCGCATCTGAGTGAATGCTGTGACAATCAGCATATATGTTTATGTATATCTCAAACTTGCAATTCCAGATTTACCAGTAAAACACACTATATAATTCTTGCAGAAAATCACAAATATGTTATGTACCACAAGGTATGTATAAAATATTAGTAGCATTCTCTTTTATAAATTATATATATTTTATATGATTTTTCATTTATCTACACGCAATATATAAAATATTTTTTTTTTTATTTTAGATACTGTATCAATAGGTCCACCAAAATTCGTCAAAAATGAGAGATAAGACGATACTTTTCTAAATTCAAAGTTACTCATTACGTACCAAATGAAAACTTGGCAAAAAATTATCCAATTGACATTGCTGTTATGCACGAAATATTTCCAAAGCAATAGTGTGTATAACAAAATTTAAAATTTATTATATATATATATTTTTTTTTAAATTATACATATATAAATATTTTTTAACTTTTCTGTATGAAGATATTATACTGTGGGTATTGTATATATAAAATTAAAAGTGCAATGTTAATATTACGTCTAGATCCGGAGAAGGATGGGTCGAAGGAAGGGCGTAACAATGATATTTTCCCGAAGTCGTACAGTAGAAGATGAACGACTCGGGTCGATCGAAATTTAAGGCCCGTAAACGGCTCTCTTTAAAGTCGCTATTACTCTGTTTCGAATGTTCGTTCGGTGATCCTCTTTTCGGTAAGGGAATTTAATCCCTTTTACTCGGGGCGAGACCAAATGCGATCCTTAACAACTAAGAATGAGAGCAGAGTATTTAATCAATAGAAAAAATTAATCACAAAATTTTAAATTTATTCATAAAAATAACTGATTAAGTTTAAACATAAAAAAATAATGATATAATTATTTTTTCTTTTTTATAATTAACCGTTTGAGTGCCAAGCGGCGCGACCGCGCTCCCCCCGTCCAGTACCCAAAAGTGCCAGCGCATCAATCTATAAATTCACAGTAACTGCACGCTCGAGATATCGCTCAAGATATTCTACACAGAACGAATGTTTACACTTACAATATAAAAAAAAATGATCACAGAAGTAGTTTTTAACAAATTCCCTGAGTCTTAATAAAATTCCATGAGAATTCCCTGATTTTCCAGGTTAAAACAAAATCCCTGAGAATTCCAGGTTTTCCAGGTTTTTTCCGGTAGTATACATCCTGGATAATAATTATTGCTTATAAGTAAAAAACAGCGCAATCGCGCTTGGTACTTTCCGACATGGAACCGAACAAACGCTATCGCGCCGCTTGGCTCTTTTTGACTCGGAATTGACAAGCGCTATCGCGTCGCTTGGCATTTTTCGATCGAGTTTCTACAAAAGTCCGTGGCACTCAAACGGTTAATAGTGGTATATCAAGTGTAATGAGAGTGTGTATGAGTGTGTGTTTCCTCGCGGGTATTACATGAGTCATCAGTCGAACAGAATAAGGCTGACGCTATTTTTATTTTTATGCTCGACTGGAGATTACAATGATTTTTTTTTCTTTTAAATAACAAATCAAAATTAATTGTGAATGTGTGTAGAAGATGGAGGAAAAGGGAGGAGGATTCCATTAAGAGTCAATGTCAGATTTTAAAATATAAAAATTATAAGCAAAGAAGAGGGAAATGAAATAATTCAAAGATCAGATTGATTTACAGTTTTGCAATAAAAGATATTAGTGATGATTGAGTTGCGACTCTCAGTGGACTCCTGGTCTTTAGCATCGAGGATGACGGGATGCTTGTAGCGTTTATTCGATAACCGAAAGTGTGTGTCCGCATCACGCAAACTGAGGATGAACTGTCGAAGACCGATGACGAACTGAACTGACTGATGGAAAGTGACCGATTGAACTGACTGATCTGAAGTGACTGATGCTCCGTACGAGCTTCCTCTTTTATACCCGATATGATTTATTTTTTCGGTACGTATCTTATCCCTCGATTACATTTTAGATTAACAAAATTTGTTCAGGTATCTATTTCTTACTAATTGTAAGATTTCGAATTTTTGTAAAATTTATCTAGCTATTGTTGATTAAATTTGTCGATTTAGGTCGACTAAATTCGTCATTTATTTCTTATTTTCTTTCCTGATAAGTTTCGAAATGTTACTATTTCTATTTACAGAGGGAGATCTATGTTGTTATATCATCGATATATTTCTCTATTTTCCTGCCTATATTCTTTTTATCTTCAGAAAATTATTTGTTAAAGGGATCGGTATTGCTTCATTAGCATTTCCTGCATGTTTTTTCGTGATTACTCAAAGATATTAAATGACAAATATAGATTATTATAAGGTGCGAGAGACTGTATCTGATCAATGATTTTGCTTCACTAATCGAACGATCGTTGCCGCAACTTCGTGGAAGGAAGGAATCATGGAATCGGCTGGATGTAACATTAGTATCATATTATATAAAAATTTAAATTAATATCAAGCGTCAAGAAATATTTGTAGAAAAAAACAATCCGATTTAAACGATTTATATAATTAAAATCTAATAAATTATAACAAATATTGAAAAAGTTGATTGCGTATCAGAAAGAAATTAAAATGTAAAATATTTCTTTCCGCATACTTTTTTTTCGAGATAAACTATTTTAAATTTATAGTGAAAATCTATTAGATTTATCGACATTTAATTATATTTGCCAACTAGTAAGACATCTATTAACGAACTAGTTAGTCGAAGCTGTTCTGTTAACATGATATTAATAATATTGGTAAATGTTTACTTTAGGTTATATAGCTCGAAAAATTTTTGTTTTCACATATGTTGTAGAGGATACATTCCTAAGTAATACACCGTTTGAATTTTGTGGCGGTCTCTCTCCGTTCCTCAGATATGCGATTTTGAAATTGTATACTTACTTGTACTCATCTTTTCGTTACATTCTAAATATGTTTATATTTCTCTGTTTACATTTACCGTGGTCATCTTGCTGAATAATATTCAGAAGGTTTTAACCTTGTTATTTATTAAATAGTTATTAACAAAAAAAGTTTCATGAATAGAATATAATTTTACCACATTATGTATGTTTAAGAAGAAATATATTTAATAGAATATATGTATTTGTAAACTTTGCTTTGTCTTGCAAAGTACATGCGTGGACACCGTGTGTTCCGCCCCCCGTAGGGGGGGGCTCCACTTTCGAAAGATATAACCTAACCCAACCTGTGTCTGAAGTGTAGGAAATACCTTGATATATGACATTTCGCTTCACATGGTTCATATGGTTCATGAGTTTATATAAGTTTGCAACTTTTTATGCGAAACCAGGTATATTCCACACTTCAGACATGGGTTAGGTTATATCTTCCGAAAGTGGAACTCCCCCATAGGGAGGACTAAAAGAGACCGCCGCAAAATTCAAACGGTATATTACTTAGGAATGTATCCTCTACAATATATGTAAAAATAAAAATCTTTTGAGCTGTGTATTCTAAAGTAAACATTTACCATCCCAGTAAGCAAAATGTTAGCAGGTTGGCAGCAGATTGGCAGCAAATTCGATCAGAATCCCACACCAGAACCATAGCCATCTGTGTCCGCATTAAGCTTTTGTTTTGGTGACAGAGTCTGTAAAACATAACCTGTCAACAAACTGTCGGCAGAAACCGAGCAGGATCTGCGCGATGCAATTTGATGTTAGATTGCCAGCAGAAACCGAGCAGAATCTGCGCATGCAACCTGATGGCAAATTGACAGCAGAAACTGCACAAGATTTGCGCTTACTTTTATTAATATTATATAAATGCAACAAAATTGATTATTACAAGTGCTAAATAAGAATATTATCAGCAAGTTAATTACAATTTTCTTCTAAAATAACATATGTCATATGTTATATCGTAATATATGTTAATGTAATATATGTTATATCGTAGTTATATCTCATATAGCGAAGGACTAATTAAATTAAATTAAATTAATAATAAAGTAAATGATAAAAGTAAATGTAACTTGTAAAACTGGAGATGTAATTTATTTAGAATTAAATTTTTGCTTTATGCCTCAAATAGGCAGTACATGAATAATTTACTATTTATCATATTGATTCCAATCAGTTTAATATTCTGAATCTTATCTGCTTGTATCAGATATCAGAAATTAAAGTGATAGAAATTAAAATGATAATTACTATATTTTTAGTCTTTTATTCATATTCGCGACTTTATATATATTTCTGACAGAAATTAGATTACGAGAAAGTACAGCTCACGTAGCGGTAAGTGAAGGAACTATCGAATCATGCAAACTCTGTTCCGTTTCTGCCGTCAATCTGCTATCAGAGATTGTGTGCGCAGATCCTGCTCGATTTTTGTTATCAATTTGCTATCAAATTGCGCCTCACAGATCCTGTTAAATTTCTGCTATCAATTTGTCGTCAGTTATATCTACAGGCTTTACTCGATTTCTGCCGATAATTTGACATCAAATTTCATTGCGCAGATCCTGCTTGGTTTCTGCCGACAATCTGTTGTCAAATTGCGTCGCACAGATTCTGTTCAATTTCTGCCATCAATCTGCCGTCAGTTATATCAGCAGGCTCTACTCGATATCTGCCGAGAATTTGATATCAAATTTCATTGCGCAGATCCTGCTCGGTTTCTGCAACCAATCTGATATCAAACTGTGTTGCGCAGATCTTGCTCGATTTCTGCCACCAATCTGCTATGATAATTTTAAACAAATCCTGTTCAGTTTCTGCTATCAAATTATGTCAGCAGGTTTTGTAACATTTCTGCTGACATTCTGTTATCATTATTTGATATAACAAATTTTTTATACAATCTGCAATCTTACTGTCGACAAAAATTTGTAGCAGAAATTGACAAAATCTGTTTGAACAGACTTTGCTGACTGGGATAATATTTATTATGATGATATATAAATATTGTCAATATTTGCTGATCTTTTGAAATGATAAATCGTAATTGTGTAAATATTATACATTTTCAGCTTCATTAAATACAGTTAGTGGAAATAGAGCAATAAATGTGATTAATTTTTATAACTTATACGTTTATAATTATTATATATATAATCTGGATATATAATAAGTAATTAAAAATAAAGATAAAAGATATGCTTATACTTGTCTCGAATAATGTAAAAAAATCGTACATAATAACTGTTGTAAATTCAATATAATTTTTCATTATAGTAAAAAACATTATCAAGCGACGCGGTAGCATCGCGTTACCAAGTAAATTTTTATGCAGCTTGTCAACACTTTTGCCTATGTACAAAGGTCACGGCACTATTAAGTAGCTTATCCAGAATTTCATATCAAGAAAACTTTCGATTAAGATTATTTAATAAACTAAAGCCATAATCATAAAAATCTAACATTTTTATAAAAATTCTTCTGGTGGTATGAATCCTCTTAATGTTCTTTCATAATTCATGGGATTTGGGTACAATGGGGTTTAATAATGCACTATATATTAAACTATTTTGTGTTTTTTACTTGCTTGTAAATAGTATTTTCGAATCAAGTGAGTTATATAATTATCAATTCGGGAGGTATTTGTTTTATTATATAATTTTTGATTGCTAATGTATCTTGTATAATCAGATTCTTCACGTTCAAACATGTAAGTATCTTCTTTCGAATTTTCTAATTTTCTCTGTGAGAGATACATTAATATTGAACCATATAGGACAATCATATTTAATTTCTAGCTGAAGATCTTTTGAATAAAATAGTTTATTAAGATGTATAAAGGTTCGTAAAGCCTTTTCGAGGTGTATATCTTTTGATTTTTGTAGTTCAATCTCTCATTGAGATTAATCCTAAGTATTTAACAACGTTTTTATGAGGAATATTTTGTACATTATTTTTTAGTGTACTCCTAGTCATAAATGCTTTATAATTCTTTTTGACATTGCAATTCGCATACATTAATGATGATCTAAATAGAATAGTTTCACTATATTTTGATTGTTATTTCTTTCATTGATTTACAATGTTTTATAAAAGATATCTAGTTTTTGATAAGATAGCATGCTTGAAATTTTTAGATAGATTATTAACTCTAATTTGCATTATTTTCTTAGTTAAGCTATTGTGTTCGAGTTGAGTATTATAAAATCTTTCTGTTATATTATAAATGAAATCTTTAATATACGGTATCTATGTTTGTTCATTATTGTTCATTCACAATTTTATTATATCTATTCGTATTAAATACCAATCTTAAGCATTTGTTTTGAACTCTACAATGATTAGTTACCGCTGTACGCACCAAGCATTCGCTGCATATGTAAAAATTAATATTTTATATATCCATATTTCATATATTAATATTTATATATTAATATTTTATAATTTATTTATTAATAATTTGTTATATTTACTAACAGTAAATCCTTTAACCATTAATGAATAAATCTTCATTATCATGTGTTTTTCTCAGTACTGTATTGATATGCATTTTAGATGTTAATTTAGGATCTAGATATACTCCTAAGTATTTTACGGTATTTTTATTACTTATTTGTCGATTATAAATTTTAATTGATTGATGTGACACAAGAAACTTTAACTTTCTTACTGAATACTATTGTTTCCATTTTGGCAGCATTAAGATATTTTCCATTTCTTATAATATTTTTAGAGTATACATGTATTTATGTTTTGCAACTGTTTTACTATAGCACTAAATGAATGACATATATCGCTGTATCATCCGCAAACATTGTCAGTTTGATTTTTCTCGAATTTACCTACGTTTACATATATTGAAAACAATATCGATCATAACATTGAGCCTTGTAGTATAATTACTTTAATAGCTTTCTCGTTAGAATATACATTGTTAATTCTTAATTGTAATTTCCTATCACAAAGATACGCGAGTATAATAGCCTAATAACTATAGTAAGATACCTAATCATTTTATATGTATATTAGACCATCCATACTTTATCAAATGCTTTTTCTATATCAAGTAACAGCATAACCGTCACATTATATCAAAGTTATATTTAATATCATTAATTATTCTGACAACTTTTGTTGTACAATATTGTGCTTCTCTTTGAATCCAAATAATTATTCATCAATAATTAAATTATTTTGTGCGACATACTTTCTAATTCTATTTAATATTACTTTCTCCACAACTTTGTTTATACTGGATAAAATACATGTCTCTTATTTTTGTCTAGGAAACAATGTTAAAAGCTTATCGAAATCAGAGGGAAACTTCTATGCCTTTTCTTGTTAGATGGGTGACAGCTTGGAAACATCATGTACTGTTAACATCTTTTTGTTTTTTATTAATTTAAATATAATCAATATTGATAATTTTTTCATTCCAATCCCTATGCTAAATCATTTTCTTATAATATGATAACTATTAAATCAATAGATTGTATATACATTTCGTGAAAAATAATAATAAAATGATAATAAATAACTGCATTCTCACCATTTAAAAATTTATAAATAGCTGCGTTTAATACGTTTAAAAATTAATAAAATACGTTCTAAAAATTCAAAAACTATATCTTCAACAACCGAAAGATTCATTATTGTCAACGGTCATACCACGTTGTAAAACACCAGTTCTCGTCAGTTCTCGTCAGTCGTACCGCTAACGAAATCGATTATCCGCTAAAATCATAAAAATAAAGATAGAATTCATAAAGAAATATTGCAAGACAATATAAAACTCTCCCATTACAGAAAAGACACTAAATACGTTATGTGGTGAAAAGATTAGCACCACTAAGAAATCCAATACGACCGACGCAGGCGACATAACCTCGTTGCTAAGAAAGTCCATTATAAACAATCAGCTTGATACAGTAAAGTATAAGGCAACAAATACAAACAGTGCCTTGCTAAGAAAGTTGCACCAGCAATTAATAAAGAAACAAAAAAGTAGAAATCTGCATCCAAATCTTACTTTAGTCAAGATGAAGAAAAGTCAACATGTAGATGACTCGAACAAAGAAAACCTACAGCCCATAAAAAGCACTATACCGATTAATAATACACCCTTGAAAGAAGACGTACAACCACAAATCGACTCCCAAATCGAGGATACGCCAACCTATAACGTACTAACGAGGAATAAATACACACCTCTTAATGAAATCATAGATCTAATGGAAACAGATTCAGATGCTAACGACAATAACAACATCGTAGCCGAGTTAAAAAATCGGAATAGACGGACTCATCCGATTATTGAAGCCCCCAGCACCCAGGATAAACCCTTCCACGACAACACAAAAAGGAATAAACGTTCATCCAGGGCTCTCTAATATAACAATATCCAGAGAAGACGACAAGGATCGGCCTAAAGGAAAGGATCAAAAGAAGGAAGAAAAGCCACCTCCGCTCAACATCATTTATCAAAACCCAAAGGACACAAAACGGCTTATATCTAGCCAAATAAAACAGGCAAATTTTACAATTAAGCGTATAAATAATAATAAACATATATTAAAGATGTTCTCACTAACAGATTTCCATAAAGCTAAAAAATTATTAGAATCGGTATATACGTGTTTTTATACTTTCACACCAAAAAAAGGTAAAGCTATCTCAGTTCTACTAAAGGGATTACATCACTCGTATGATCCACAGGCAATTCTAAATGAATTAAAATCGCTAAAGGTCGAAGGTATAGGCTTTCATAAAGTTACACTCTTTAAGACAAAAAGATCCGTAAGCGAGAATATCCAATTACCTATTTTTTTGGTGCAGTTGGAGGCAGGAAGTAAAATACAAAATCTTCTCAAAATAAATAGACTATGTCATCACGTTATATCGTGGGATAAATTAAAGAACAAAGACATTATACAATGTAAAAGTTGCCAACGATTAGGACACGTAGCATCCAACTGCAACCTCAAATATAGATGCGTAAAATGCAATGATCCGCATCACCCAGGAGAGCGCAAATTATCTCCAAATAGCATACAGGATAAGATCAAATTATATTGCGCAAACTGTCAAAGTTACGGCCATCCCGCATCCTATCGTGGTTGTCCAATACTCCTTAACCTGAAAAAAAAGCACAAGAAAAAAAATAGAGCTACAAGAGAAAAGAGAAAGAAAGATAATAAATCTAAACAACTACGTAAAGAAAAATATCAATTTCACAGACATAGTAAAAAATAATAACACAACATCCTCACCTGCAGAACGAAACCCTACACCACACGAAAACACATCTCCAAATGCACTCTTAGCGTCTAGTATCAATGATATCATAAACATGTTCAAAACTCAAGTAATGACACTTCTACAAAAGCAACAGGAACAAATAAACAATCTTACACAGCTAGTTGAGAAAGCTGAAAAAAAAACAGATTACGTATTAAATATAATCGACTCTATGTGCCAAAATAATGACTAACTTTAATCAAAATAAAAAAACTTACCCAAACTTAAATTACTTGTAATTAATGTAAACTCAATCGTAACAAACCAAAAAAGGTCTTCGATAACAAACATACTAAAGACACAAAATCCAGACGTAGCTTTACTCTCTGAAACAAAACTAAAACGAAATCACGTGGTAAACTTTAAAAATTACAACATAATAAGAAATGATAGAAGCGATAGACAAAGAGGCGGAACAGCAATAATAATAAAAAAAAATATAGACCAAAAGAGAGTACATATATACACGCCTCAAACAAAACCCTTCTTAGAAAATACTATTATAAAAATAAAACTAAAAACTAATACATACCTATTCCTAATTGGAGCCTACGCGCCTTGCGGTAATCAAAAAGAATTTATCCCAGAGCTCAATAATTTATTCGGGCAACTCTAACTAGAAAGAGAAGAAAACTATTATATTATTGCAGGCGACCTAAACGCTAAGCACACCAATTGGTTAAATAAAGAAAATAACCCTAGAGGAGTGTCTCTGAATAAATAGTTAGCGAACAATGAATTCCAATATCGAAGCAAACTGTATTGTACGCAGTTTTCCTCCTATCCTTTAGGAGAATCACATTTCGATATCATAATAGCAGACGTACGGATAGATTTCAATAACACAGTAGACTCCTTCAAACTACCAAGCGTCCCATATGATAGCGATCACAACGCGATTCTTGCACATGTCTCTTTTACAGAAGACACACAAATACCGTTCACAAATAACACTGCAACACAAAAATACAATTATAGAATGACAGACTGGGAAAAGTTCGATAACACATTAAAACAAGATTTTAAACTCGACATCCCCAATGACAAAAACTTAATTATACAAGAAACAACAGAATACTTAAAACAAATAGATAATATTATTAGCGAAGGAATCAAAAAAGTTATTCCAAAAATAAAACCTAAAGACAGAGTAGATACCTATCTAGACTCAAATATCATAAACTTACAAAAATTTAAAAGCCATATACTAACACAACTACATAAAAAACAGAGAGAATGGCCTAATGCAAATGAAAACGCGATTAGAATACTAAAAAATCTGTTGAGAGATGTCAAGAGTAGACTGAAAGTAGAGTTCGCGAGCTCGGTAAACAAATACTGGGAGGAAAAAATTCGCAACATCCCTGTTAATAACTCCGCGTTAATGTTCCCGCAAGTAAACTCAATATTCCGGAAAAAAGCATAGCCGAAATATCACAGCTCAAAATCCCGCGCGAGAGTAAGCATATTTTAGATAAATATAATATAAATACCGAGAATATATCTATAAATAAAAATAATGAAACTATAGTCAGCAACATTGAAGATAAACTTAATGTAATTGGTGCTTTTCTTGCAAACATAAATAACGAAAACAGGACGAGCATTAGGTTTGAAGAGATAATAGAAAACAAAGCGCGCGAATTAGTCAACACAGCGGAAATAAAGCGTAAAAATAACGAAGTAATATGCACATTCAACGAAAATAACACTTCTGACAACCCATCAACAGAAGAGGGACCGAAAAACTACTTTACTAGTATTTTCTCTCTAGGAAAAAAATTCAGACATCTTAATAACAAAAAATCATCAGGTATAGACGAAATATCAAATATAGTACTCAAACACTTACCTTCAATTATGATACGAGCTTATGCGATCCTCTTTAACAATTTATTAAACAATAGATATTTTCTACTGCACTGGAAAAAAGTCTTAGTAGTACCGATTTAAAAAAAAAATAAAGAAGACACAAAATAAATTATAGACCCATAAGTCTACTCCCGAATATAAGTAAAGTATATGAAATGATAATAAATGACGCGATATTAGCAGAGTGCTCGGAAAAAAACGTCTTACCCGAAAATTAATTCGGCTTCAGATCCAAACACTCCACTTTACACGCTATTAATAAACTTACCTCAGACATCTGTTGGGCCATAAATGACAAGAAGTGCGTAGGCGCCTGTCTCATAGATTTAGAAAAAGATTTTGATTCGGTCTGGCTATCAGGCCTCATTGTCAAGCTTAGTCAAAACAAATTCCCCGATCACATGATAGAATTAATCTGGAGCATGATAAGTGAAAGATTTTTCGTGATCGTCATAGGAAAGCTTACTTCCTCAAATGACTTCGTTATAACAAATGGATTACAACAGGGCACAGTAAACTCTCCCATTCTTTTCAATATATACACATGTTACGTGCTGAAATTCTGCAATACAAATTTGGTTTGCCCCATAAAATCCATCGCCTTCGCGGACGACTTAATAATTTATCACGAGGATTCATGGCTCTCACGAATACAATGCAAGCTTCAGGATTGATTCGAAAGAATCAATGCATATTATAAATCGTGGAAGCTGAAAATAAACATAAACAAATGTAAAACCATTTTATTCAGACAGAACCTAGAATATGCGAACAAAAACGTACGAAAGAATTATAAAACATTCTCCATAAAAGAAGGAAATGAGATTATACTACACAGGAGTTGTGTAAGATATCTAGGAGTTTATTTAGACGAAAAGCTAAAGTTCAACAAACATATAGAAACACAATTAACAAAAGCAAAAAAAGCCTTCTTTCAACAAAAGAAACTCTTTTACTCAAAAATATTAAATACAAAAATAAAAATAATATGTTACTTACTTCTAATTAGACCTATTATTACATATGGATGCCCTGTGTGGTATAACGTCAGTGCCTCACAATTGGAAAAAGTCAGACAGTTCGAACGTAAATGCTTAAGAGTTTGCCTGAGAATGTTCGCAAACCCAGAACATGATTACTGCAAACATTATAGTAACAAAAAGATATATGATAAAGCAAATATCCCAAGAATAGACAATTTTATAATAAAACTCACACGAGACCATTTTGCAAATGCAAGCCTCATTAAACACAATAGCTTAATCTTTGGTGCATTATATCCACACCCAGAGTATCACGCAAAAACATTAACCTCTGGCTTTATCTCTCCTGAAGCTTTCCCATATTTAGACGCTAATGGCTATATACAAGACATAAATGGTATCGCAACCATTTATCACATACCTAGACATAAAAATATAAAAACCATAAAATATCTGGCAAATGTAAACTGCTTAAGAGATAAGATTAAATTACGTTATTGCATGGACCTTCCAGAAAGAGATATACAGGATAAACACCGTGAAAATTCCAAATACTGGTGGATCGAAAGAGATAAGTAGCCTTCCTTCCTTTCCTTCTTTCTTCCTCTTTTCTACGATTAGTACAAAGTAAGGAAAAATCCATTAAAACACACAAACAAACAAATATATATATTAATGACAATGTATCAAAGCGCAGACCACTAGTCTTATGCTACTAGTAATGTATATAAGTTAATGTAAGCTAACCTTTAAGACTAATAAGATTTACAAGTCGTAATAATAAGTCAGTATAACCCCGGTAAGCAAAATGCGCGCAATTTGCCAGCAGATTAGCGACAGATTTCCACAAAAGTTGCTAGCAGATTGGCATCCGTTATGTCCGCAATAGGCTCACGATTTGCTAGCAAAACCTGCTCACAGAATCTGACAGCAGATTATTAGCAAAAACCGAGCAGGATCTGCTAACATCACTTGATGTCAAATTGTCGGCAGAAACCGAGCAGGATCTGCACGCGCGTAATCTGACGGCAGATTGGCAGCAGATCCCGAGCAGAATCTGCAGCTTCTGGTCATTCATATAAATAAGTAATATAAATACAATAAAATTAATTACTACAGATGTTAAATAAGACTATTATCGGCGAGTTATCGGTTAATTTTCTTCTAATACAACATATAATATGTAATATGTTATATCGTAGTTATATCTCACATAGTAAAGGACTCAATTTAATTAAATTAATAATAAAGTAAATGGTGAAAATAATTAAATTTAACTTACAAAACTTGAGATATAATTTATTTAGAATTAAATTCTTCTTTTATGCTTCAAATAGGCAGTAAATGAATAATTTTCCATTTATCCTATTGATTCCAATCAGTTTAATATTTTGAATCTTATCTGCTTGTATCACATATCAGAAATTAAAGTGATAGAAATAGTTACTATATTTTTGATCTTTTATTAATAATAGCGACTTTATATATATTTCTGACAGAAATTTGATTGCGAGAAAATACATCACATAGCGGTAAGCGAAGGAACTATCGAATCAAATGCAGATTGTTGCCAATTTGCCATCAGATCACGCATGTAAACCCTGTTCCACTTCTGCTGTCAATCTGCAGTCAAATTGCGCGCACGTAGATTCTGCTTGATTTTTGTCGATAATCTGATATCAAGTCATGTTAGCAGATTCCGCTTGGTTTCTGCCACCAATCTGCGTCAGATTCTGTGAGCAGACTCTGTTCGATTTTTGACATCAATTTGTCAACTTAATTGGTAATAACAGCTTCAGTACCAAATTTGTAGCCGTTTTGCTAACATTAGTTGATAGCAGACACTTGGCATGATATGCTTTCTACAGACTTTGCTATCTGGGACAGTATCCCCGTCCAATGTACATATTATAACCTCTAAGTATATTTACAAAACTATTAGTGCCTAAGTATATAAAAGAATAGCGGATAGAATAATGTCTGATATGACATAGACTGATAATTTGCGTTGTTTTGTTTCTCTTTTTTAACTATTTTAATTTATACTATGTTATAACAGCGTAAAACAGATCTCCGGAGTTTTTTTCCTGTGCCTTTTTCTCTGGATAAACATTACATAATACCGACCTGTAAAGATCTGTCCGCGAATCACCTCGATAATAAAAATAACTACCATGCCGACCAAACAATTGTAATAAATAACTAATAAGTCCTGAGAGATTCTCCTCGGAGACCACAGTGACATTCAAAAGATAAAATGTAAAAACTCGTTTATTCGTTTCTAAAAAAATTTTTGTAACTGAAATGGGCATTCAATAAACAACTTATACACACACACA
Source organism: Camponotus vicinus (assembly GCF_025532165.1). NCBI lineage: Eukaryota > Metazoa > Arthropoda > Insecta > Hymenoptera > Formicidae > Camponotus > Camponotus vicinus. The sequence continues at coordinate 29,171,949 of NW_028141945.1, forward strand.
CCAGTTCTCGTCCGATCACTGAAGTTAAGCAACGTTGGGCATGGTCAGTACTTAGATGGGTGACCGCTTGGGAACACCATATACTGTTGGCACCATCTTTTCTTTTTGCTAATTTAAATATTGTCAATATTGATATAATTTTTTTACTTCAACCACTATACTAAATTATTTTCTTAAAATATGATAATTAATTAGTCAATAGATTGTATGTACATTTCGTGAAAAATGATAATAAATAACTGCATTCGTAGCGTTTGAAAATTTATAAATAATTGCATTCAATATGTTTAAAAATTTATAAAATATGTTCTAAAAATTCAAAAATTATATCTCCAACAACCGAAAGATTTATTTTTGTCAACGGTCATACCACGTTGTAAAACACCAGTTCTCGTCCGATCACTGAAGTTAAGCAACGTTGGGCATGGTCAGTACTTAGATGGGTGACCGCTTGGGAACACCATGTACTGTTGGCATCATCTTTTCTTTTTGCTAATTTACATATAAATATTGATATAATTTTTTTATTCCAACCCCTATGCTAAATCACTTACTTATAATGTGATAACTATTGAATCAATAGATTGTATGTACATTTCGTGAAAAATGATAATAAATAACAGTATACGTAGCATCTGAAAATTTATAAATTAAAATAAAAATTGGTTTTTTCTTTTTCGAGATGAATATTTCAGAAACTATGAGAGATAAAAAAAAATTTTCAAATTAAAAGTTAAATGGCTTCAAAAGTACTTTACAACAATAACAGAAAAAAATTTTTATTTTTTTTAATTTTTTAAAATAATTTTTCAAAATTTTTTTTGTTATTATTCGAACTCACAAGTGAATAGAATAGGGATAAGATAAAGACTACCTGCTATGACGGGAACTGAGATCTTTCAATAATATCAGGACTCGGGAAAGATCGAGATTTTCGATTCTCGATGGTTTCCGATGATTCCTGAAGTCGAGATGATCCGGCGTATGCGACATATTACAATAAATTTGAATAAAATTGCAATTTCACTTTTTATTTATTTATTTGAACAATTTTTATTAAAACTCTAAGAATTATTAATAAATTAAAATAAAAAATGCAATAAAATAAATAAAATTTTCTTTAATATTATGTAATAAAATTTATTAATAAAAAAATATTAAAATAAATAAAATTAATTAGAAAAAAAGACGTAAGTTATATCGACCACACTGGCAAATTTATTGATTGGTAATATATCACAATATTTATGATAAAGGTCGTTTAGTCTTTCTCAATTAGTTGGATGGAGAGGTTGACATGATGAAATCTTGACACAGTGATTTCCTTTTCTCTCGCAATATAATAGCTAACTAAGGCTCTGTATGTATATGAATTTTTCGCTTATTTTTATTATCAATTTAATGTATGTCAATTACTTCTTATAATACTGTATAAATTTTAGTTCACTTGATAAGGACCAAAACCTTGGTCGAAACGTCGTGATATATTACCAATCAATAAATTTGCCAGTGTGGTCGATATAACTTACGTCTTTTATTTTATTTACTGGCGACATTGAAGAATTTAACATTATTAATTAGAAAATATAAAATATGTGTGTATATTTATATTCGAAACGTACGATACTACTTAAGCAACTACTTTAATAAATTGTTAAAAACTATATTAAATAAGTAAATTAATTAAATAAATGAGTAAACATAAAATATGTAATTATATGGAAATATATAAAATATATATTATAAAACAAAATATATATATTATAAATATATATTATAAAATAATATATAAAAATTATATGTTCTAAACCATCCTTGGTTAATAAATAACTGATGTGCAAAAGATGATACTGAACTATGTTATTGTTATCGAGAAAAGTGGTAACAACCGATCCGAGCTCGGTGAAACGTATACTCCCTCCGTCTTTTGCCAACCGTAGGTTGGCAGCAGTCGGGAGTAATAATATTAAAATATATATTATATATATTATAAAACAAAAATGATAAAATAATAAAATATTTAATATATATATATATATATTTTTTTATCTCCATTTTAATTATAATAATTATGGAATTTGATCCCAAAAATTCACTTTCAAAATTCAATTCCAAAAATCATTTATATGCTTGATTCAAACCGAAAAATAGATTCTTGGAAATAGCTGAAGTTAATTGTAATTTTGAATTTACAACAAGAAATATTCTTTCGCAAAGAATTTATTCAGATATTTAATAATACATATCCAGAGCTTATCCAACTATTTAATAATATAATTTAATGAATTGTAAAAAATGTAATCATGTGTATTGTTTAAAATAATTATTTAATTCAATAATTGCATATAATCCAATAATGGTAATGGATAGTTCGAAAATCATAATCGAATAAAATGATCACATAAGCGAATTATATTCGAAATTTTAGATATTCAAATGAAAAATTTATACAGATATTAAAAAATACATAGATAAATTATTTATATAAATTCTTTCAAAAAATATATTCTTTATATATTAATTAATTCAATCTTTCTGTATCTAATGCATTGAATTAAAAACATATTAAAGAAAAATTTAGATTTAATTAAATTTTAATTATATGGGGTATATGTTAAGAAAAGTAATATTAAAATAACTAACAAAGCTTAATAAGTTACATTTATTGCGAATTATGTATTACACATTAATACATAAATCCTAAACATCTTATATTTAAAGTTAAATAAAAAGAAATTAATGCAAATTTGTTCCGGGAAAAAAGTTAAATATCTAATCATGTATAATTATATGTATATAATAAGATCTATATTTATTATTATTATTACATACAATTATATTAAAATATTTCTAACTTCATATTGAATTATGCAAAAATGTCGAGTACAATAAAATAAAATAGAAAAAGAAATCTAATATAATTCTGCATAATAATGATATATAACATATAAATAACATATAAATATAAATCATTTATATGTTTCTATTTCAAGATATTTGTGTAGTTTCTTGCGTGTAAATCCCGGGAGGTTCCACGGTCGACGAAAGTCGAGGCATAGGCCTCTAAATTTGTGTGGGTGTAGCCACGGCTCCTTGGAGGGTATTTATTAAAGAACTCTCTTTCGTCTTTGATGTGAATACTTTCTTTATTTTAATACTTATTTCTTGACTTGCCCTAACGTAATGTACAAGGCGGCAATAAGATTAGCAAAGGCGCCTAACACCGGCTCCGAGAAGCTTATACAGGGTGATCCAGAACAAACGTTTGTCTTTAAAAAAATAAATTGTCGAGTCTATTCTAAGACGATTTTCCCTTTACCAAAATTGTCTACGAGGCTTAGTTTTTAAATTATTAAATAAAATAGTTTGCGAATTACGGAACGAGTACAAGAGGTAGACAGGGACGGCGCAACTCACCGTCCGATACAGGCGATCATGTGGGGCGCTCGACGCGATCAGCTGATTGCTGCACACGATGAGTGTAACAATCAGTGTGTGTGTGTGTGTGTGTGTGGTGTATTTATGTACGCGTGTATCCACACATGCACCGTACTCTCTCTCTTTCTCTCTCTCTCTCTCTCTCTCTCTCTCTCTCCCTCTTTCTCTCTTACTCACTCACTCACTCACTTATTCTTACCTTAATAATGAGATTCTTCATACTGCTGATAAATAGCAGTGCCCAGTGTGTTGCACGATAATAATCGTCGTCGACGAGACGTCGTTTCTTCAACACGCAGTCTGACACATCGTCAAATAAGCGAAGTTTTTTCTTTCATCACTTTCGACACTTACAAATTTACTCGCGCACTTAATCACTCACGATTGATAAAAGGAGGAATTTACCAACGGTTACGGTACGAATTTAATAAACGGTTAACGCATTTAATTATTAATTATACACTCGATTAAAGAAACGCGTTAACAGAACGTGATACTCGATGCAAAGCGCGCGACGCGACGACCGACGACAAGCAGGTCAGGTTAGTACTAGCGCGTAATGCTACACGTTTATGTTTGGCAGCGCTAGAGGCGCTATACACCACACACACACACACACACACACACACACACACACACACACACTGATTGTTACACTCATCGTGTGCAGCAATCAGCTGATCGAGGCGAGCGCCCCACATAATCGCCTGTATCGGACGGTGAGTTGCGCCGTCCCTGTCTACCTCTTGTACTCGTTCCGTAATTCGCAAACTATTTTATTTAATAATTTAAAAACTAAGCCTCGTAGACAATTTTGGTAAAGGGAAAATCGTCTTAGAATAGAATCGACAATTTATTTTTTTAAAGACAAACGTTTGTTCTGGATCACCCTGTATATCGCGCATCTCCCGAATCTCGAATGTTCCAAAAATTTACGAGATCTCACGATCATCTCGTCTCTGTAAAGCGACCACGTTTCACAACAACCATCGACTCGAAGCCGGAGATAACATTATAATAACTTTCGACAACAGATACAAGCATATAAAGTCAATAAGAATATTCAATAGCTCGTTCTAGAGGCTTATAAGGATGATAAATACATGATGAAATATATGAAAGCAAATTGAAAATAATACGAAACACCGCCCGCCTTGGAAGACTGCGTCTTACAATATTAACATATGATAATTGAACAAATATAAACAATATACCAAGTAATATAAATAAATACTAAATAATGAAATGTACAATGCAATGACAATGATTGCAAGTCAGCGTAGTACATAATTCAAATAAATTTAAATTGAGTCGAATAATCATTTTCGTCAATACATATCAATTAATTTAGCTTGCAGTCAATTAAAGAAGTAAACTAAGAAAATTTGTCCTTTGTCTATACTTCGCCAAGTGCGTCAATTTAATATAATGATTTAAATCATGCTAATCTTTTAATGGCAATATCGATAGTTTTGACAGAGGTCTAACAATCGATCCCTTGGCTGTGACCACTGTTGCTGACCGGGCGATGCCATCCGCTCCAGGATGAATCTCGCTTATGCGACCAAGCATCCATTGTAAAGATGGAAGGCCCTGTTGTCTGATTAGCACCATCCGTCCGGTCTCGATTTGTTCACCCTTGCTGATTGCCGATTTTTGCCGCTGCTGCAATTGGTTCAAATACTCGCGGCTCCAGCGACTCCAAAAATGCTGACGGAGTTGCTCGACTCTCTGCCAGCGTATCAATCTATCTTGCTTAATATCGTAAGGTCGGGACAAGGAAAATCATTCAATGCGCCACCAATCAAAAAATGCCCTGGCGCAAGATAGGCTAAATTATTCGGATCAGAACTCAGCGGTGTTAACGGACGCGAATTGAGTACGGTCTCTATTTCGCACAATACCGTTTGCAACTCTTCGAAAGTCAGATGCGACCCGCCTACAATGCGCTGCAAGTGATATTTTGCGGATTTCACCGCCGATTCCCACAGCCCGCCAAAATGCGGGGCGCCAGGCGGGATAAAGTGCCACGCTATCCGCGAACTACAGTAAAACTGCTTTATTTTGTCTTGTTTCTCAGTCGACCTATAACTTTCACAAAATTCTGACAACTGCCGCGATGCACCCTTAAAATTGGTGCCGTTATCAGAAAATATGGCGACCGGACATCCCCGACGCGAAATAAAACGCTTAAGAGCGGCTAAAAAAGCTTCAGTTGTTAAATCGCTAATTACTTCAAGGTGAATTGCTTTAGTAGCGAAACATGCGAATACACCTACATAAGCCTTACTGTTTCGAGCATTTCGTCGCTTGCTTTCTCTTATAACAAGAGGTCCAGCGTAATCGACTCCGCAGTTAGAAAAAGGCCGAGAAGGTGTTACTCGAGGTGCCAGTAACACCCCCATTTTCGCCTCTGACATAACCGGTTTGCATTTAAAACAGACGAGGTATTGTCTAATGATCTTTCGCGTGGTTGATCGAAGCGAAAGCGGCCAAAAGTTTTGTCTCACCGCGGCCATAGTGCCTTGTACTCCCGCGTGCAGACTGCGCGCGTGTTCCCGTTCTATTATGAGCTGAATAAGCCGATGATTTTTTGGGAGCAAAATAGGATGACGAGCATTATATGACAACTGCGAATTCTCGAGTCTCCCCCCGACGCGAATCAAACCTTGATCATCTAAATAAGGCGACAAAGATATTAAAGCGCTAGCGGATGTAAGAGGATTTCCCTTCCCCAGCCGCTCGATTTCACTCGAAAAAACATTCCCCTGTACCAATTTACAAAGATTATTTAGCGCGACTGAAATTTCCTCATGCGAAACGCGAGTGCCCAACCTCTCACCCGATTGTCGGCGCGATGTGAGGAATCGTCTGCAATAGGCAACGATTCGGCATAGCTTATCTAATTTCGAACATTTGATGATGAGTTCTGCGAAAGGGTTTGCCATTGCCGTGCGAGTAACAGCCGCAACTGTCCGTCGCGTCTCAGGCATCTCTGACTCCGGAATACCTACACCGCTGCTTGGCCACGAGTCTTCGCTGTTCCTCAGAAACGCGGGACCACGCCACCATAACGCGGATTCTCCGATGTCATGCGGGGAAATGCCCCGAGACAGCAAATCTGCGGGATTGTCGGTTGTCGGAACGTGCCGCCAACCCGAACCGGAAGTTAACCGCTGTATTTCGCCAACGCGATTCGCTACAAAAATCGACCACTTCCTGGAGCACGAGGAAATCCACTGTAACGTTATTGCCGAATCGGACCATAAAAAATGTCGCACGCTACTTATCTCGATAGACGCCCGCACCTTATCCCATAATCGAGCCAATAGCGCGGCACAGAGTTCAAGTCGAGGGATTGAAATAGTCCGGAGAGGAGCGACTCTCGTTTTTGAACACAATAAATCGACATGAAATTCACTGTCGTCGATTTGTCTCCGAATATACAAACAAGCGCCGTATGCTCGCTGACTGGCGTCACAAAAGCCATGTATTTGAAAGGCATGCCTACTCCGACCCCCAACCCATACAGCACAGGTAGATCCTGAGTATGTACTCAGTATATCGCAAACGTAGATTGTGTATATCCCACTAATATTCGATATACATACTATGATATTTTGAGAATGTACGGAGGATGTTCCTATGTCTGCCTTAGAAACCTACTCAGTATATACTCAGAATATTTCTTGGTATATTATGAGTATATTTTTAGAATATTTTAAGCATATTTTTACATTAATAAATTATATATGAATATAGAAGACAGTTGGACTATATGTAGAATAAAAAATAGATTCTTCGTGATGTAAAAAATAAATAAAAATGTGAAATTATTTACTTTATAAACAAAACTTCAGACAAAAATGTTATTTCTAATAGATGAATATAAAACGTTTGAAAAACACCTATTAGTGTTTATTAAATGATTCTTATTGAAATATTGATCTCGATAATCTATGTACAATTATGTAAGTACACTCGGTAATAGATGAAATACCTTAATAAATGCAGTAAATGGATTACTTCTCATTTTAATTTCAAATAATCTGTTTAATATTCTGAATTCCAACAAGGAATCCAGATTATTAGACAAATTACTTTAAATTAAGTCAGTTTATTATAAATTAAACTGACTAAAAAGAAAAAAGAAGAAACTTTGGAATTCATGTTAGTACCAGTCCTTTATGTCCATTTCACCAAAAATTAAGTACGAGTTTGGTGGTGCGCGTAGCGGCAAAATGAAGAAACACATGCAATATTATAGAGTATCCTGAAAATATACGAGAAAGAATATACTAATACGAGATATTCTCAAAGTATATTCTGAGAATATATGAAAAATAATATACAACAAGAAATGTTATGGGATTATTCTCAGTATATTACATCTGTAACGTATATTTACATGAGTATAGAATATTCGAATGATATCATGTGCTGTGTGGGAATATATCGCGGGATACTCAACCTATTTAATTCGCTTAGCTGTTTTCTAAACGCGGACCATTTTTCGTGCATATCTAACAGAATGGACTCGTCCCAATGCATTTTTAACTGCCAAATCTCTTGCAACAACATTTTCGGAATGACAATAACCGGTCCGATTAATCCCAAAGGATCGAATAATTTTGAAATTTCTGATAGCATTATGCGCTTTGTTATTTTATGTGAGTCAGCCGGTAATTCATCGCAATTCGAAACGTGTCTATAGCCGGATTCCAAAGTATTCCTAGAATACGTGATACCGGATCTCTATCAATTGGAACTTCAGCATTATGCTTATTTTGAACGTCGCTTATCAATGCCTTATTATTTGAAGACCATTTGCTAAGTTGAAAACCTCCGCGTCTCAAAATCTCAATGACCTCGCTCTTTAATACCAATGCTTCCTCGATCGTGTCAGCGCCGGTAAGCAGATCGTCAATATAAAAATTACGCGTTATATGCTGCGATCCTAATGGATATTCAGTTGCGTATATTTCCGCCAGATATCGAAGAGTTCTAGTAGCTAAATAGGGAGCGGCCGCCGTGCCGTATGTCAATGTTACTAGTTTAAAAGTCTGCACGTCCGCGACGGCCTCGTCCCGCCAAAGAACGCGCTGCAGTCGCGTTTGTTTGGGATCAATCAGTATCTGGCGATACATTTTTGTGATATCCGCGGAGAACACAAATTGAAAAGTCCGAAATCTTAAAATGATAGAGAATCCTGCTGTACCGTCGGGCCGACCATAAGAGTGTCATTCAATGAAATTCCGTTTGAACCCTTGCACGAAGCATCAAAAACCACCCTTAATTTGGTCGTCTCATTTAAAGGCCTTAATACGCAATGATGCGACAGATAACATATTGGTAAATTTTTATTGTCATTTGTTTCATCAATCAATTTCATGTGTCCAAGTGACAGGTACTCGCGCATAAATGCTACGTATTGCGACTTCAAATTCAAGTCTCGATTCAAACGCCTTTCCAGACTATGAAATCGTCGCATTGCTATATCTCGAGTTTCACCGAGCTCCTTTAACTTGTGTTCTATAATCGGAAGCGTAACTATTACTCGACCTTCGAAATCTCTTCTGGTATTATCAATGAAATGCCGCTCGCAAAAACGCTCTTCGCTCGAATATGAATCGGCAGGACGGAAATTTTCCTCGATACGCCAAAATCTTGACAATTGATTCTGCAATTCTGCATCTGTTATTGTGACATGAAACGCACCCGCTTCGGGCTCGCAGGCCCAATACGCGTCGTTATCTATTCGACTGGCAACAATCCAGCCAAAAAGCGTCTTTTGCAACGTGGGATGTGCCCTCGAGGATTTCAGCCTACCTATGCAAAGCAATTGCCAAAATAGTTGGGCGCCTATTAGTATGTCGATATCGGAACATCGATAAAATTCTGGATCGGCTAACTGAATGCTCGATGGTATATGTATTTCTTCCCGTTTGATCGGCGATGTAGGAATACGCTCCGTGATGCGTTCCGTTAAAATACATTCCAAGTTTGCAAAGAAACCGTTTAATCGCGACTGTAATTTTATTTTAACAATCTCATTTGCTTCGCTAGTCATGCCATTTATTCCTGAGACCCTAACCTTACCCGGCATAGTCTTTAAATTTAATCGTTCGACGCAAGCTCGCGTTATAAAATTTGCTTGAGAACCGTTATCTAATAGAATTCGGCAAGGTTGTCTTATTCCGTTAGCATCTACTACGTGTACAATCGCCGTCGAAAGCAATACATGGACATTATATGCGGCAGACAATTGAGTCATGACTGTGGCTTCCTTTGTTGTTGCCTGAGATGACTCATTTCCCGTTTTTGCGTTTTCAGAAAGTTCGCTAGATTTCGACTGAAAATGAAGTAAGGAATTGTGCTTGACTCCGCATATTTTACATGCGCCCGCTTTACATTTCCCCGAAACATGATTATTCCCGCGCAAACAATTAGTGCACAGTTTACGTTTCCGAATTTCCGCGAGCCGTCGAGCAACAGGCAATTTAATAAAATCTCGACAGTAATAAATAAGATGCTCTCCATTGCAATATCCACATAAGGGAGAAGTAGTCGCAACGTGAGTCGTCATGCTCTTCCCGACGGGTTGAATCATTGAATTATTTCGAATAAGCGATTCTAGCAAATGGCATCTGTGCTCCAAAAATTCCGCGAATTGTTTAAAAGGTAATTCTGCTCCGGTAAGCGACGCCTGCCATTCTCTCCTAGTGATCGGGTCAAATTTAGAAGAAATTAAATATATCAATATGCTATCTCAATGCTCGGTTGGGCAGCGCAAAGCATTCAGCGCTTGTATGTGTTTTGTAGTATTATCCGTCATTCTACGCAATTCAACGGCGTTCTCCCTCGCAACTCTCGGCAGCTCGAACAAAGCACGCAAATGCGTTTGCACTATGGCCCGCTTATTGTCATACCGCTGCCTCAATAAGTTCCAGGCTACTAAATAATTTTGATCTGTCAATTCTAATGATTTAATCACATTAGCTGCCTCGCCCGTTACAGATGCTCTTAAATATTGAAATTTTTGAAATGTACTCAACGACATATTACTATTTATAACCGAATTAAACATCTCATAAAATGGAAACCATTCCTCATATTTTCCTGCAAATTTCGGCAAATCTAATTTTGGCAATCGTATGCTACATGCGGAGGCGGCCATTTCGGCCGGGGATGCAATTGGTGACATCGCGGCACTAGTAGACGGTGTTTGACTAAAGTCCGAAATCCTGCAGCGCAATGCAGCGGTTAATTCATAGAACATCTCCTCAAACGAAGGGCGATCTTCTTCCTCGTCTTCACAAAGAGCTTCCAACTCGGATTGCAAACTATTATATTCCGTCCAATAAGTCGCTAATCTTTCTTTTCTTTCCTCTAAATTCGCGATTGATTCAGGCATCACATGCGTTACAGAATCTACATATGTCTTAATACGGGTACATGACGTCTTTATTGATGTGCGTTTTCTTTTAAGTGCCGAGATCTGAGCCGAATGAGCCATAATTTACGCAATATACGACGCGCGCAAACTATGTGATACTCGCAAACTATCTTGCGCAAATACTGAGATAGCGAATAGATAATTTGATTGATAAAAGAATGATATACCTACCGTGACTGCCGATTAACTGCTCCACGGATGCTTCCTTGACCTTTTACGGCTGCCAGTCCGCCACCTCTTCAAAATGTGGAACCGCCGATTGACCGCTGCTATTGACTCTCCAGTGCCTCGCGGTTCAGCTGTTCTCGTCCTTATTGCTTTCCCTCGCATCCAAAGGAAGCTCGCGACCGTAAAATGTTGCAGTGGATCCAAATTCTCCCAACTTCTCGTCCAGGAATCCGGCTCGAAGGACCAAAATGTGTAGTTTCTTGCGTGTAAATCCCGGGAGGTTCCACGGTCGACGCAAGTCGAGGCATAGGCCTCTAAATTTGTGTGGGTGTAGCCACAGCTCCTTGGAGGGTATTTATTAAAGAACTCTCTTTCGTCTTTGATGTGAATACTTTCTTTATTTTAATACTTATTTCTTGACTTGCCCTAACGTAATGTACAAGGCGGGAGTAAGATTAGCAAAGGCACCTAACACCGGCTCCGAGAAGCTTATATATCGCACATCTCCCGAATCTCGAATGTTCCGAGAATTTACGAGATCTCACGATCATCTCATCTCTGTAAAGCGACCACGTTTCACAACAACCATCGACTCGAAGCCGGAGATAACATTATAATAACCTTCGACAACAGATATAGGCATATAAAATCAATAAGAATATTCAATAGCTCGTTCTAGAGGCTTATAAGGATGATAAATACATGATGAAATATATGAAAGCAAATTGAAAATAATACGAAACAGTAGTTTTCGTTTTTCAATAATTACTTCTATAGATTCAATAGTAGATAGTGTCATATTCATATTTAATTTAATTTTATTTATTTGAGTACTTTTCTTCACTTTGAATACAAATGTTCTTATCAAAATTGCTAAGATAATTTTTATTGAAATCATTGCATATCTCCTACCTGCAAAAGTTAATAGTTAATAGTTACTATTCAAGTAAATTTTTTTAATATGATGTATGTTTTATGTGATTTATTCATGCTTACTTATACAATTTCTGGATCCGTAACTAAACGGCATGTAATATTTATAAGATGTTCCTATTTTTTCAGGGAGGAATCTGTCCGGGTTAAATACCAATGGATTGGGCCAATATTTATCATTTCGGTGTAAAGCCAGTATTCCTACAATAATTTCAGTGTCTTTTGGCAAGATAAACTCTCCTAAAATAAATATGCTTATATTTAAATGTTATTATAGAGGCATAAGTAGTTTATATATATGAGGTAATTTAAATCGTTTTACTTTTCATTTTATGGACAGATATGGGCTATTCTTCCGAAAACGATCATGCTCCGACTTGAGTCAAATTTTATAAATAGGTTCCTTTTAGGTACAAAAGAAGTACACGAGAAGGATTTTTGGCTACTCAAAAATTAAGGCACTTTGTAAGCCCTTTTTCGTAAAAGTGAATATTACCTTTAGACAGCTTGTTCGAAACGGTAAATATCTAGAAAACTGGCAACCTCACCAATGACCTTGTCCTTGATATATATGATCAAGATCATGACCCTGAGTAACCTTCAATAAGTTTTAATTGGTGGTGCAAACCTATGTAAAACCTTACTTAATAATAACCTTAATTATAATTACTTAATAATAACCTATATGAAACCGTACAATAACCTCGTTTTGCGCTAACTCAGCGGTGATGTGGTGTGGACCTTGCTTCGCGTGGAAAGTTGCAAACAGGACCCTGCTCGTATGACTTTGACCTTGACATATGTTGTCAAGATCATCCTCCTGGGTAATATTCCAAGTTTTAGCTGTCGGTCATTGTTTATTAAAAAGTTATAGACAAAAAAAGTTTTATTAATTTCACAAATGTATGTGTACACACACACGCGCGCGCGCGCGCGCGCGAGCGCGGGAGATGCAAAGGGCTTTCGGCCCCCCTCCTGCAACCACCCCGCCGGTAGGGGCCGCATTGCGAAGAGTTCAACCACAATAGATATATGCTGTAAGTTGTAAAGTGAGGTCTACATTGCCTACCAGCGGGGTGGTTGCGGGAGGGGGGGCCGAAGGTGATGTGGTGTAGACCTCGCTTCGCGTGGAAAGTTACAAACCTATGGTAGAACCTTACTTAATTATTGAAGGTTACTCAGGGTCATGATCTTGATCACATATATCAAGGCCAAGGTCATTGGTGAGATTGCCGTTTTTCTAGATATTTACCGTTTCGAACAAGCTGTCTAAAGGTAATATTTACTTTTACGAAAAAGGGCTTAAAAAGTGCCTTAATTTTCGAGTCGCCAAAAATCCTTCTCGTATACTTCTTTTGTACCTAAAAGGAACCTATTTACAAAATTTGACTCAAATCGGAGCATGATCGTTTTCGGAAGAATCGCCCAGATATGTATTAGATATACAAAATTGTCATTGAATAAATAATATTTCTCATTAAAAATTAAAATAATTTTTTGAAGTCTTTTTTTTGAGCATTTTAATAAATTTAAACTTTAATTTGTTTTTTGATTTTTAGATGATTTAATTTTTTTAAAGATGTTAAAGTTGTTTTAAACATAATAATTTCCTTTTTTAAAACAAATTTTATCTTCAATTGAACAAAAAAAAATTTATTCAGATTTCATTTTGCTCATAATTCATAATCGAAATTAATTTCAAGAATAATTGTAGAAAGAGAAAAAAAATATCGATCATACAAAATAAATCTATTATTGAATATTTTTCTATGTATTTTTATTTTATCTCTATATATAAGGACGAAATAATTACACATAATTGTTAAATAATAAAATAACATATATATATTTGTAGTTTCTCCCCTAAAAATTATAAGATTTTTCGTATTTAAGTTACGTATAATAATAATTGTGCATATCATAACACACAAAATAACATAAGATAACAAGATAATTATATTTAAAAACAAGCCCATTTTTACATCCTCTGTTAGATATCGTCCAATTAAAGAAACAGCAGGAAATAATCTCATAGTTTCTTTAATGACACGATCTAAGTAATCCATATGTTGTAAATCTTCGTATTTAATTGGGGCAGATTTTGGAGTTTTCGTCTCATAAATTTCCCATAATTCTAAACATATTATGATTTATGTGAATAATTGAATTTATTGAGAATTTTTTTGATTATTGTTTAAAAATATATTTACCATAGAGAATTGTACGAAAGTGATCCAATAATAAAGATGTTAGTTATATTTGATCTATACGTGAAACCTCGAAGTTACGGATATATATCGTTACCTGGAAAGAGGAGTAGTAACCATGTAACCGTTGTTTTTATCTACTGATTGGAGTTTGGCAAGCCAAAGCAGCAGGTGTTTTATAAATTATTGTTTAAATTTGCAACGCGCACGGTTAGCAAATTTTTACAAGAGTTGAAGAGTGATACGGCTACTACTTCTCTCCTCCATGTAATAACACATACCTATGGAGTCCGAGCGCGTACAGATTACATATAATTGACTACATATTACTCATTGTTGGGCTATCTACGTATCATTCGCAACACATTTTGTTTATTGAATAAATTGCTTTGAATTTAATAAATACATACTTGTATCTCTGGATAATTTGCTAACATAAAAATTGCAAAATCTACCGTAATAGCTGTTGTGTCGGTCGCCTAATAGATAAAAATTTCATTTGTTGATTAATATAAGTTAAAACAAAAAAGGCTATTTAATTTAATTTAATTTAATTTAATTTTATATTTTACATTGAATATAAAAAATCGGACAAAATTGGGCTAATAGGAGCCGAGCGCAGTAAATAAATGCACTTACATTGTAAAAATAGTGTAAAAATGTGTAAAAACAGTATATAAAAATTAAAAATAATATTTCGATTTTTTCTTTAAGCCATTTTCATCATACAGAAGTAGATAACATGCTGACAAAGTATTAGATGTAAAAAAATCCAGCCGAATAACCATTAAATTGTATATAATGGGAAGAGGAGGATAAAATAAACATATGTGAACATAGAGTGCAAAACATTTAAATTTTCAATTTAAATTTTCGTTAAATTTTAAATAATCATTACATGTGCGTGATGAAGACATTTGACATCTGTTTGTACATTAAAACTACACTTCTGACGTTTAATAAATAACATTTATATTATTAATCTCTTATTTAAAATATCCTATACATCCAAGACTTCAATCTCGTTATTTTACTAAAACTCGTGTTGTATTAATGTATAAAACATGATATTGCAAAGTACTTTTTTAATATTACTATGATGCTATTAATGCGTATTTTTAATAATCTGTCCGTTTAGTCAATATAATGCATCACAATCTTTAGCTGAAATTCTACACATCACAATTTTATTTGAATATTTAAGGAGGAAATCTTTATGAAGGTGTTTGATGAAAGTAGACAATTTGACATAAAGGTTATAGATGAACTTATTCTCACAACAGATCAAATTCCAATAACCAAGGAAGATTATGCCGAAGATATGCATCAAGATAAATAGAGTAAAGACGATACAATTGAAAATAATATAGAAAGCGATCAAGAAGAAGACGATTTAAAAGATGAAGGGTCGCCTGATCTTCAAATGAACACGAATAGAGAAAAGGACACAGATTTGAAAGATTATATGACCCCAAAACGTAGCTCTGGTAGACCAAAACTACTAAAAACGAGAAAAAGGGGAAGACCCCGGAAAATTTATCAACCTTATGTCGAGCATTCTGACAACACTGAAACCGACACTATGCAACATAACGTACAGATGGCATATAGTGCAATAGGAGATATCACTGTAAAAGAAGCATTATCTGGACCACAAAAACAAGAGTGGAAAAAGGCCATGTTTGAAGAATACGAAGCCTTAGTGCGTAATAATACTTGGACGCTATGCGAACTTCCTGAAAACTGCGAAGCCATCGGTTGTCGCTGGGTACTGAAAACTAAATATCGTCAAGATGGATCCGTCGAACGAAGAAAAGCCCGTTTGGTGGCTAAAGGCTGCGCTCAACGACCTGGACTTGATTTCGTCAACACTTTTTCTCCGGTTGCAAGATTAAGCTCGCTGAGAATCTTAGTTGCTCTATCAGTAGAATTAGATCTCACTCTACACCAATTAGATATAGAAATGGCGTATATCAATGGAGATTTAGAAGAAAATGTGTACATGAAGCAACCTGAAGCTTTTATAAAACCTGGCGAAGAAAATTTAGTTTGCTTACTTAAAAGGTCCATTTATGGATTGAAACAGTCTGGACGACAATGGCACAAGAAATTAGATTCGAAACTAAAAAATCACGGAATGAATCCATTAAACAGTGACAAATGTTTTTATGTAAAAGGGTCTAATTCAAATATTTTGTTTGTTTTAGTTTACGTAGACGACTCAGTGATTGCTACAAACGATGTCAAGCTTTGTCATGAATTAATACGATGCTTAAATCGAGAATTTCAAACAAGAGAACTAGGCTTACTACGTTATTGTTTAGGCATCGAGTTTATCCAAGATAAACTCACAAAATCAGTTTCTGTAAAACAGCAAAAGTATGCTCAGGACTTACTGTTACGTTTTGGTATTAGAATCAAAACCCAAAGCAACTCCGCTAATACCAAAACTTGATTTATCAAAGGAGATAAGTATAACAGAGAACGCGGAAGTAAGTAAACATGAATACCAATCTTTAATTGGAAGTTTAATGTATCTAGCAGTAGCAACGCGTCCGGATTTAGCTTACTCAGTAAGTTTTTTGAGCCGATTCAACCAAAATCCCCAAAAACAACATTGGCTTGCCGCAAAACATATACTTAGATATTTGAGAGGAACGACAAATCAAAGTTTGTATTTTCAGAAAACTGGGAAGCCAATTTTAGGTTACGCAGACTCAGACTGGGCCTCAGATTCGACTGATAGGAGATCTCATTCAGGCTATTTCTTTGTGATGGCTAACGCTGCAATAACATGGGAATCAAAAAAACAAAAAACAACTACCTTATCTAGTACTGAGGCAGAGTACATGTCTTTAACAGAAGCAACTAAAGAAGCAGTGTATCTACGTAGCATGATGCAAGAATTAGGCATAACAAGTTTAAAAATAGATAAAATAATTATACACTGCGATAACCTAGGAGCCCAAGCTTTAATGAAAAATTCCGTGCATCATTCCCGTACAAAGCATATAGATATAAAATATCATTTTGTGCGCGAAAAATACGAAAATGGCGAAATAGATGTTAAGTATACTCCAACAGAAAACATGTATGCTGATATTTTGACAAAAAGTTCTGTTAAACATAACCATATCAGATGCGTACAAGGTATGGGTCTAGCCCTAATGTAATTTTATAAGTATGCTCGTGTTGAGGGGGAGTGTTAATTTTTTAGTATAATTAATGTTTCTTTTTGTTACCAACACTCGCTCGAGTAGTTTTATTTTTATTTAGTACAACGCGCGTGCGCCCTTCCTTTGTTCAAGTTAATATACATATATATATATATATATATATATATAACGTGCAGCGTCTTGCGTAGCATTCATTGTATCGTTATCACAAGAGCTTTATTATTAATTAAAGACTGTTAAAATAAACTTTGTGATAACAATTATGAATCTTTGCGAAATTTATAATGTAAGAAATTGTGTTTTCTTTGGAGATGCACTTCAAAGATAATATAACTATGAAACAGATTTCAAGTGAAAATAAAAATGTGACTCAGAAATTAATCCTGAGAGAATTTTTACATATTAAAAATTAATTAAATATAAGTTGATCAATCATAACTATTATATCGATTCAAATATGTGTATTTTTGTGCTGTTACTTTCTATATATTATTGATCTCCTGTGTTAAAACAATTAACAACATTTGTGTAATAAATGTTCACAAATCATTTATTTCTTTAAATCTTAACTATACATATAATCTTAATAATAATCTTAACTATAGTAATTCATATATTTCGTACATATATATTCATACATATATATTCATATACATATATACTCGATGCTTCGTTCGAAGAACGTTCAAACGTTTATCTCATATCACTTAAATACTATAAAAACATATTGTATAATACTAGTACTCTATATCCGTAACGAGAATAATGATTCAAATTCTGTAAATGAAAAAGATTATAAAAATTGCGCACGATAAAGAAAAATAGACATTTGCTGTTAAATTGATTATTTCTTTGGTATGAAATGGATGCATATTTCTTCGCTTGGTCGGAACATAAGAGTTGGCCCGTATTTAACGGCTTCTTTTACACTTTTCACTCTCCACTTTCTCAGAATAGCTGTTAACAACATTTTCTCTTCGAGTAAAGCAAATTTCTGGCCGATACAATTTCTTGGTCCTGCGCTGAATGGAATGTAGGCATATGGATTCCTGTGTTTCGAATTTTCCGGAAGAAAGCGATCTGGATCGAATTTGTATGGATCTGGCCAAATATCCGGATTTGTATGCGTTAATGCTATGGCCAATATGATTGTACAATCTTTCGGGAATGTATAATCACCTAAAATAAAATTGACTGTGTATTTTGCTATATAAAATTTTATATTCATTTTTTTAATATAAATATTCTTGGAGTCTAATATTTCTGTGTAAAATCCATAATATAATGTTAAATCTACTTTAAAAAATCTACATATACATGATAGTAATCGTGAAAGAATTCTATTTGTATAATAAAGGTATTTGAAGAATTCACACGCGGAGCAAGAAATGACAATTAAATTTTATCTTAAATTCTGTCACAAATTAGAGACCGTTTAAAATTGAATTTCAAATTATTGAGCATCAAAACGTTTTAATTTAGCTTTTAATAAATAAGGGAAAAGACAGAACCATTCACTTCATTATTAAAATGAAAATATTATTGTCTAATAACGAATTTTACAAATTTATAGGTTAATTTGAATAACTTAAGATCTTTTTTATCTTTTATATTAATCTTAATATTAAATATATTAATCTTAATATTAATAGAAATAAAGTCTTATCATACCTATTTTTACATCTTCCGCTAATTTCCTTGTGATTAAGGGTACACTTGGATATATTCTGAGAGTTTCCTTTATGATCCTATCGAGGTACTTTAATTGCGACAGCTCCTTTACGGTGGCTGGTGTTTCTGAATCTTTGAAAACTTCCTCGAGTTCTTCATGAACTTTTTCTTGATGCTCTAGATTATTGCCCAAAAGAAAGAGCGTCCAGGTTATCGCAACCGCAGTTGTGTCGTGACCCTATATCATTATATATTTTTATTACTCATTTATAATTATATACTCATACTATTATATACTCATTTATAATAATATTATAAACCCTGATAAGAAGGAGCTTCGCTTTAAATTTCAAAGATTTCTTTCTCTCACCTCGAACATGAATGTGTCGACTTGTGCCCTCAATTCATCATCATTTAACGGAGTTTCGGCCTTCTCATTCTGATCTAGTAATAGATCCAGAAAAGCTTTCCTCTTCCGCTTACCTAACGAAATAAATTTCATCAAGAATAATTCAAAAATTTATTAACACAAAACCATTAAAACATATATGTATAATTATAATTTTATAATCACTTATATCAAGTTCATCATCTTCACTTTCCACTTTGGTAGAACCGTTTTGCGATTGTCGTGTGATCTTTTTTTTACGTATTACCTGAAATTTGATATTTATTCGTTTGTAAATTTGTTGGATTCATCCAAACAAAAAATAGATTCAACAATTAATTTAATAAAATTCTGCTGATATCTTAATATATCATTAATGTTTTTTTTTTTGCGCATACCTCTCCCGTAAACTTATGGATTATGTTAACTATTGATTTATATTCCCTTCCTTGAGGTACTAAATTGTAGAACCAATTTGACCAATACCATGGTCGAAAGAATCGCTCCATTATTAATTTCGAACCTCTAAAAGTATGATGAAAATAATAAAACGTTAAACCAACATAACAGCATATTTATATAGATGCAATTATGTTCATGAATTAATTACTAAATATGCTATTAGTTTTTATAAAATTTTCTTAATAAGTCATTAATGCTATCATTTTATTACTAATAAATTAACTTATAACTCATGACTTCATGACTTTTCGAACCTATGTATCATAGCGGTATACTTGGTTTCCTCTTCTTGAGCATGTACATCCACACCCATTGCCGTTTCTGCAAAATAATAACTTAATGTCATAAATCTCTCAAAGTATTCTACACTGCTTATTCCAAAAAAGAAATGAAATTTATATTTATAATTATCGAAAATAATATAGTAATAATTACATTTAATGTTAAAATAAACTAATCTCTTTTTCTAATAAACTTATTTAACCGTTGCTTTGATACTAAAATAAATGAATAAATGGATGAGCAATCATCTACAACTTATTATTATGACGAATAAATTTGTCGATTCAACAAAATTAAAATTTAGTGTACTTGACAAGTCTATTGATATTCATATCCTAGTTCGTAATAGCTTCCCATTACAGCATAAAATATACTACATTAATATACTCTTTTATGTTCAAGAGAAATATCATATATTAATAATATGATACATATATATTTATTACCACATATAACATCGAGAGCAGCATTATTAATGAAAGGAAAAATATTGATGGCCTTCCCTGGATTTTTTGCTATCTCTTTCTCGAGACATTTTGTCAAGATCTCTGCTTTTTCGGACATAACCACAGCAAATTGATCTAATATACTAAAATGGAACGTTGGTCCGATCAGTTTTCTATCATGGAACCATTGTTTTCCTAAAGTAGTATGAAACAGTGATACATTTAAGTAAATGTTGTTAAAAACACCATATGAAAGATAAAGACTATATGGATATTTATAAATAAAAATGAAAAAATCTATTATTATATAGTTTTTTATGACATTTTAATATTTGTTTTGCATATTATTGTTAATAAATATTTATTATATAAATAAAAACAATTACACAAACAACTTAGTGATGTTTTAGAACATGTCAATTTACATAATTAATATTAATGTAAAATAATAGTAATAAATATTAATGTAAAATCAATTACATAAATAATTGGACAAGGATAATAATGTGAAAGAATGTATCTTCTTTTTCTTTTGCCAGGGTACAGATGTATACAAATTTGCATATGTATTAAAGTCAAACTTTACTCATCTTTTTATAATTTGTTCAAAATACTTTCGAGAATAACCATATATCAAAAACGCATAATCTAATATAAACTCAAAATTATTTTCATATTTAACGAAATATTAAAAATGGTCTATGAAAAAATAGACTGAAATAGATTGTGGATTTACCTGTAGATGTTAGAAGTCCTTTGCCTAACCAAGATTCCAGCATATAATAAGGATATCCTTTCTCGATATTTACGGTGCTGGGCATAATAATCTACAAAAATAAGTTTAGAAATAATACAAATGTATATAATAATTTATCACATTCGTTATACAAGATGTCCTTTCTTTAATTTTTTTCAGAAATAGTGTCTTGTATACAAAAATTTTATTCTAGAGATTTTCAATTTATTTATTTATTTTAACGCGTTACATACGTTTTTCCTGATATATCATTAAATTAGGAGATGTTCTATATAATATTTTAAATCGATAATAGAGATTGTGATAAAATGCAGTGATGCCAGTTTCGAGACGCTGCCCCCACCACTACATGTAGAGGAGGTAGCGCACACAAAGAAAGAGCCGTGTCCGTACACGCCGCCCGAGCGCTGGGCGCTGTAGTGGTGGGGGCAGCGTCTCGAAACTGGCATCTATGATAAAATGTACAAATTAATTTGGAAAATAAAGTTTGATCGTGAATTATTTCGCACGAAAAGCAAAGGCGTTTTTTTGATAACGTAAATAAGATAAAATAGAGTAAATAATAAGAGAGTAAGATAAGATAAAATACAAGTTTATCTCTTATATATATTTTAAATAATGTATCTTCTTTTCATTTTGTATAGATAGTTTCATCACATTTGATCACTATCTAAAAAGGCTAAATAAACTTTTTCGTTTTACATAAAAAGAGAAATTTACAAATTTGGTAAATATCTTATACTATTGTAGCAAATTTAAATCAATTTATTACATAGATGGCGAAAAAAAAGATTTATTCGGAATTTTAATTTTTTCTAAAATTGAAAACAATTTTGCTAAAGCAGCTTCAGCGCGCGCACAAATACACACGCTCATATGCAATCTAATATGAGACACAATATGATATACACATAAACAAATAAAATTATTTTGATAAAATAATGAATAATTTTCTACTATGCATAAAAGCAATAAACGGTAAGAAACAATTACTAGAAATATATTATTTTATTTTAACAGCGAATTTTGATATTTTTATAAATAAAAATTTATTTAGAAAAAAATTTTTCTATTACACCAAAAGAAAGAAATTTTTTGTTAAAAAATTAAAAAATTTAATATAATAATAAAATTTGATTACTTTTCATATGTATGCAAAAGTAATAATTGTGTTAATAACTAATAAAATTATTTTTTTCCATGTAATTATTACATTGAATCTTTTTGATAATAATTATATTATTTAATAATAATAATAAAATATTTTTTAATAATACATTTAAAACGTTTACTTCCGCAAAAAGTTTCGCTTTCTTATAATAATAAATTATTATGTATTTATACATTTATCATCGCAAAAAATATAACAATCGATACTTTACACTAGCAAAGCTCTTTTCTTTCTTACCTCTAATAATTCAGGTTTATAAAGATTAATGAACGGTTTCAGGCCAATCCAATATATGTACATTCCTTCTTTAAGATATCGTAGCATACGTTCAGTTATCCATAGTATACGTTCTATGGATAAATACATAATCAGATATTTATAGTATTTACTTTTTATTATTATACTAATTATTTAATTATTATACTGATTTAAAATGAATAATGAATTTTTGTTTTAAATTTTATATATATATATATATATATATATATATATATATATATATATATTGTGACGTGACACTTGGCGGTCCGTCACAAGGATCGCGAGATCCGACCGAGAATGAATTTGGGCCCTCGTTCTCCCCTAATTTAGGGAGAGAGCGGCTATTGGAGGCGAGATTATACTCGCCTCCCGTGCCTACAAATTTATTTGTTAGCGTTAAGATTAGGCTTAAGAGCGGGCACGATGGGAAACGCTGACGGGATCTCATCCGGTGGCTCAAAATTGAGGAAGAAGTACAGGATACAAGGAAACGGGCGAGCGGAGGCGCCGACTAAAAGGAACACGCCAAGCTAAGTATTATTATTTAATTGCGTCAATAATAAAGTCCACTTAAGACTACCGCTGCCGCCCCTGTAAACATGCCCAGCAGGTACGGGGAACAATTGAGGGGAAGGCCAACCAGCGGACGAAAACTGACACTGAGACCCCGAGTTGGAGTCATCTCGGCCGGAACAGCGCTAAAGAAGAACATTCTAAATAACGGCGAGTGGCTGCCGAAAGTATCCCTCCTGACGGGCCTCGACGAGAGGAATTATGGAAAATAAAAGAGGAAACGGGGTGCGACAAGCACATGTACAGCCCTGAAGGCCGCAGGATTAAATGGGCCACACGACGATCCTGAGGGTTGCGGAAGCGCCACAGGTGGCCTAGTTACGCATTAATTTGCTAGCGTGATTCCGACGGGCCTTCCGCTCGCCACTGTTCGGCGGACCGGCGAAGGGAACGACGGCCCAAAATTATCGATCCGACACGTGGATGCCGAGAGCACGGAGAACCGCAAGGAGTCACCGGTGAGACAAGCGTCGACCCCATCTGGCCGTCTTTGTTAAATAATTCAGGTAGAATTAGCTCGAACAATGTCGGTGCCGTATAGCTGCCGTCATTAAATTTATTGTGAAATTCCTTTTCTGCGTTCTCGATATTTGCGTCTTAGAGTACGACGGCCGGCCGAAAGACTTTGTTCGAGCTTTCGTAAAATTAAGTGCCCTCTCTCCCAGTTGCGCGCCGACAGTCACTGTAAATGTTTATTTGTACAATTATTACTGTTAGCTGTAAAACTTTGTCTGTTAAAAGTACTGTAACTGAGCTCACGCACAAAGGCGATTGCGATACTCGATAACCGGCAACTACGTCGCGGCGTCGGCTCGCATATTTCCGAGGCTCAAATCGTTTGATACTTTATTGTTATTTATAATTTTTCATGTCTAGATTCAACCGTCTATGTTAGATACGTTAGTAGTCGCTCAATTCTTTCGTTAAAGCAGTAGATCTGAATAATCGACTCGCATCTATAATCGATTCTGTTAACTGTGCGTGTGGCGAGTAGATCTACTATTGTAATTAATTATTTTATTTGCGACAGACGGATGTCATTAAAGGAGCCAAAACCGCGGTGTTTATTATTAAAAATTATTTGGGAATTCGTAGCTGCCGAAACTCTAACAAGTTTCGTTTAGCGCGGAATTCCGGGACTTTTCTTTTACGCTTTCTTCCTGCCGCGTGACACGTGATACTGCGGTGATCGCGCTCGAATGCCGGCCCGTCGCTGCCGGCTAATAATCTGATAATCAATATTATAAAATCGTTCTACATCTACGCGAGTCTGTCCGCCGTTGAAATTTATTCATATGTTAAATATATTAATTCTTGTTACTAAAATATTTGTGTATGTTTTATTTGCAGCCACCTTGTATTCTCGATCCTTCCTTGTGAATTATTAAAACGGACCGCCCCTCTACCAGTTTCGAGACGGGGCTAGCCGAGCGTCCGTCGCGGTTTTTCTGAGAGCTTTGCATTTTTTTCGTGTGTACTGCCGATACGTTAAATTTTATTAGAGTGGTGCGGATTCCCGCACCTGGCGCCCATATATTTTACTTTGGAGAAGAAACACTTTTCTTTTATATTAGAAGATCGCGCCGAAGGTGTGCCGTGGGCCATTATCACCGGTCATTTAATGTCATTAGCCCTTAATAAATTAACGGTCACAATATATATATATATATATATACAGGGTGATTCAAAATAACCCCTGTGTCCCTGAAATGACATATTCTTGAATCAATTCTAAGACGATTTTTCCTTCGGCAAAATTTCGTCCGAAGCTTAGTTTTTGAATTATTAAAGGAAGTAGTTAACGTATGACGGGTCGAATACAAGAGGCAGGCAAGGGTGGCGCGATTCACCGTCAGACGCGGGAGCTTACGCGGGGCGCCTGCTGCGATCAGCTGATCGCTATACACATACAGACACACATGCGAACACATACATTCTCTCTCTGTCTGTCTGTCTGTCTGTCTGTCTGTCTGTCTGTCTGTCTGTCTGTCTGTCTGTCTGTCTGTCTGTCTCTCTCTCTCTCTCTCTCTCTCTCTCTCTCTCTCTCTCTCTCTCTCTCTCTCTCTCTCATTCGCTCACTCACCTGTAAATTTTTTTTTTTTTTTTTTTTTTTACGAGAGAGGAGAAAATGCATTTTATGCATACCCACCGGTCGATCCAGTGAGTTATGTGGGACTCGAGTACCAAGTCGAATTACCAACTCGGTACTCCCTACCCACTAAAAACCCCTCTCTTTTCACGAATTTCCATTCACACACTGTCCCTCTGACTTCCCGAGATCTGTTTTCACATAACGTCAAAAAATAGTTATTATTACCTTGTTCGATGACTTTTGATGTATTGCTGTAATTGCTTGAAGGAGAAATGAATTTTCCGATAGATCGTACGTTCTCAAATTTAACGTAGATATCACGTTGCAAAAGACAAGAAATCCACACTAAATTATTAACTGAAAGTTTTTCTTCTTTCATGAACTGTATTCTTTTATAAACTTTAACGTAATCACATTTATTTACTCACTCGATGAGACGAGAAATTTACTAATGACTCTATCACTGATCACTATTAATCACTGTCGAATAATAACTGTTGGCGATTAAAAATCACTCGATGAAAGAAACACGCGCGGACACGTTACTACACGACGCGACGACGCGACAATGCGACGATAATTACTCGGCGACTGCAAGCAATTTTTTGTCATGGTAGGTTGCGGTAGGTTAAGGTACTACTGGCGCTATCGAACGCGATCATGTGTTCGATTGAAGAATGCGGTAAACATAATAAACATTTAACATATTAATATTATTATTATCATGAATGTGTGTGATATCCATACATCGTATGATATCTATTTAAAAATTAATTAGATTAAATAAGTGTTTTTAAAATATTTATTACTTTTACTATTATCTTAAATAAATATTTAATATTAATATTAATATTTTATATGATAATAGTAAAAGTAATAAATATTTTAAAAACACTTATTTAATCTAATTAATTTTTAAATAGATATCATACGATGTATGGATATCACATACATTCATGATAATAATAATATTAATATGTTAAATGTTTATTATGTTTACCGCATTCTTCAATCGAACACATGATCGCGTTCGATAGCGCCAGTAGTACCTTAACCTACCGCAACCTACCATGACAA
This sequence comes from Camponotus vicinus, assembly GCF_025532165.1. Lineage (NCBI taxonomy): Eukaryota > Metazoa > Arthropoda > Insecta > Hymenoptera > Formicidae > Camponotus > Camponotus vicinus. The sequence continues at coordinate 29,198,507 of NW_028141945.1, forward strand.
AAAATTGCTTGCAGTCGCCGAGTAATTATCGTCGCATTGTCGCGTCGTCGTGTCGTGTAGTAACGTGTCCGCGCGTGTTTCTTTCATCGAGTGATTTTTAATCGCCAACAGTTATTATTCGACAGTGATTAATAGTGATTAGTGATAGAGTCATTAGTAAATTTCTCGTCTCATCGAGTGAGTAAATAAATGTGATTACGTTAAAGTTTATAAAAGAATACAGTTCATGAAAGAAGAAAAACTTTCAGTTAATAATTTAGTGTGGATTTCTTGTCTTTTGCAACGTGATATCTACGTTAAATTTGAGAACGTACGATTTATCGGAAAATTCATTTCTCCTTCAAGCAATTACAGCAATACATCAAAAGTCATCGAACAAGGTAATAATAACTATTTTTTGACGTTATGTGAAAACAGATCTCGGGAAGTCAGAGGGACAGTGTGTGAATGGAAATTCGTGAAAAGAGAGGGGTTTTTAGTGGGTAGGGAGTACCGAGTTGGTAATTGGACTTGGTACTCGAGTCCCACATAACTCACTGGATCGACCGGTGGGTATGCATAAAATGCATTTTCCCCTCTCTCGTAAAAAAAAAAAAAAAAAAAAAATACAGGTGAGTGAGCGAATGAGAGAGAGAGAGAGAGAGAGAGAGAGAGAGAGAGAGAGAGAGACAGAGAGAGACAGAGAGAGACAGAGAGAGACAGAGAGAGACAGAGAGAGACAGAGAGAGAATGTATGTGTTCGCATGTGTTTCTGTATGTGTATAGCGATCAGCTGATCGCAGCAGGCGCCCCGCGTAAGCTCCCGCGTCTGACAGTGAATCGCGCCACCCTTGCCTGTCTCTTGTATTCGACCCGTCATACGTTAACTACTTCCTTTAATAATTCAAAAACTAAGCTTTGGACGAAATTTTGCCGAAGGAAAAATCGTCTTAGAATTGATTCAAGAATATGTCATTTCAGGGACACAGGGGTTATTTTGAATCACCCTGTATATATATATATATATATATATATATATATATATATATATACATATATACAGGGTGGCCCATTTTAATCCATCCAGTCGAATATCTCGAAAACCAAGCCCGGGAGAGAAAAATGTTTCAGACAAAAGTTGTATGGTTTCGAGGGGGCCATAAGATGGTACCATTGGTTTGACCTTGAAGGTCACGTGAAGGTCACTTCAATTTTTTTAAATGGAACACCCTATATATTTTTGCACATTCTTGTAGCTTATCTCGAGAGCTTTCCAAAACACTATAATTAAGTACCTTTTCGTTAAGTACTTTTTGAGTTATGAGGCTTGAAATAATTTCTTAATTTTACATAAACCGTAAAATATCTTGTAAAATATTCATTTTTCGATTATCTTACCTTAATACTTTTACGTACAAAATAATGAGAGGAATCAACTGGTGTAAAAAAAACACATAGTTGTTTTTAAGAAAAAATATGTAATTTGCAATTAACAATTCCATATTTTTTCTTAAAAACAACTATGTGTTTTCTTTACACCAATTGATTCCTCTCATTATTTTGTACATAAAAGTATTAAGGTAAGATAATCGAAAAATGAATATTTTACAAGATATTTTACGGTTTATGTAAAATTAAGAAATTATTTCAAGCCTCATAACTCAAAAAGTACTTAACGAAAAGGTACTTAATTATAGTGTTTTGGAAAGCTCTCGAGATAAGCTACAAGAATTTGCAAAAATATATAGGATGTTCTATTTAAAAAAATTGAAGTGACCTTCACGTGACCTTCAAATGACTCTTCAAGGTCAAACCAATGATACCATCTTATGGCTCCCTCGAAACCATACAACTTTTGTCTGAAACATTTTTCTCTCCCGAGCTTGGTTTTCGAGATATTCGACTGGATGGATTAAAATGGGCCACCCTGTATATGTACAGGGTGAGCCATTTTAATTAACGCACGCAATTATTTCGGAAACAAAGCATTTTAGAGAAAAATGTTTCAGACAAAAGTTTTATGGTTTCGAGGGGGCCATAAGATGGTATCATTGGTTTGACCTTGAAGAGTTATTTGAAGGTCACATGAAGGTCACCTTCAATTTTTTAAATGGAACCTACTATTTGTCATTGCATATTCTTGTAGCTTATCTCGAGAGCTTTCCAAAACACTATAATTAAGTACCTTTTCGTTAAGTACTTTTTGAGTTATGAGGCTTGAAATAATTTCTTAATTTTACATAAACCGTAAAATATCTTGTAAAATATTCATTTTTCAATTATCTTACCTTAATACTTTTACGTACAAAATAATGAGAGGAATCAACTGGTGTAAAGAAAACACATAGTTGTTTTGAAGAAAAAATATATAATTTGCAATTAACAATTCCATATTTTTTCTTAAAAATATGGAATTGTTTACTATGTGTTTTCTTTACACCAATTGATTCCTCTCATTATTTTGTACATAAAAGTATTAAGATAAGATAATCAAAAAATGAATATTTTACAAGATATTTTACGGTTTATGTAAAATTAAGAAATTATTTCAAGCCTCATAACTCAAAAAGTACTTGATGAAAAAATACTTTATTATAGTGTTTTGGAAAGCTCTCGAAATAAGCTACAAGAATGTACAAAAATATATAGGGTATTCCATTTAAAAAAATTGAAGTGACCTTCACGTGACCTTCAAATGACTCTTCAAGGTCAAACCAATGATACCATCTTATGGCCCCCTCGAAACCATACAACTTTTGTCTAAAACATTTTTCTCTATCTTGCTTATTTTTCGAGTTATTTGGCTGCCTAAGTTAAAATGGGTCACCCTGTATATATATATATATATATATATATATATATATATATATATATATATATATAAGTGATGTAATTTATATAATTTATAAAAGTATATATATGACAATATCATTTGTAAAGTTCCTCACCATGATCCGTTACGTTTATTAATTCAAATGCCACACCAACAGGAAATATGCCGCATTGAGGAATGTTGTTGAGTTTTCGTCGAAGGACATAATAATTGTATATTGTCGATAAAAATGAAGAAATTATTAAAACAACGAGCACAGCACACAGTATCAAAGAGATTAAGTCCATCATTGTAGGCTGTAAACATATTGAATAGTTTATGTACGTAAATGCATAAATTATTACTTTTTAGAGTAGAATTATATTGGAATTTCACACACATACACGACAAAGATTTGATATTTACATCATTGAATATTTAATGAAGACTGATGTTAATACGATGATTAATATGATGTGCATATATTTACATATTGCTCAGACGAATATAAAATCAATGTCGGTGAGAATAATTTATCAACGAAATACATCCTGATTATTTCTAACTCGTTTAAGAGTATCGAATCTATACTCATTAACAACATTAACAAAAACAATAAATATTTTATATTCCACTTTTGTATGTCATATTTCGGTGATATCTTTAAAAATATTTACTGCTTCAAATGTATAATTTTTCTCCTTTTAATAAAAATTTAAAGATGAGTATTTATAGAATATTCAATCATTTGATTTTCTAATCAAACATACGTTTATGCAACAACGTAAGCGCTCCATCATCACTGTTTAATTGAAATGTTTGTATACAATTAAATTTAGGAGACTTATGAATTACGAGATTTTAAATGTACATTTAATTCTGCCTCCGAATAATAACTTGCTATAATTTTTTACATAATATATTTTAAAGAATTGAAACAATCAAAAAAAAACATTTTATCATAAAATCTACTCTTTGTTTAATGAATTTTTTATTAAATTATATTTAAACTTTGCGTAAATTATTTTGTGTTTTAAAAAAATAAAAAGCAAAATCGAAAGTTTTAACTACATGATGCTAAAAAAATACAAAATTAATACTTACTGTTGTAGCATTTAACATTCAAACAACGATACTTGGACAAGATATTTGGCACTGTTACTTGATGTGTGTTTCACCATTAGTTATATATCACAATTTATCATATTTTACAAATATAATATAATTAAATACAATAAGCTAATCAAAAAAAGAGAAAAAAAAGAGAGCGGATTTCTTTTCTTAAAAGAACTTTTGAAAGAATTATTTTTAAATACCAAAAGATTATAAAGATTATACACTCAAATGATTATATAAAGTCTTCACTTCTTCTTGAGTCAAGATTCAATCGCGAAATGTTATTGCGATCTTGATCTTTATCACGAAGGTCTCTTTCTCACTTTTGCGCTACTGGAACTCGCAATATATAAATACTCACACAATGTAACGCGTACGCGAGGCCACACCCAATAAACACATGATGGTATATTATACGTTTAAATCAAGTATTTACGGGAGGTCTAAATGTGCTAGATTTAACGTATATCAATTGCGTATAATTTTAGTTGTGATGTCCGACTGATATACGTTGTCATAAACTATATTTATTCGTTTTTTAATGCTGTTCTCAAACCAATTAAAATCGTATTTGATAAACTAATAAACTACGTTTTATGAATACATAATTTTTACGAATTACGAGTACCTATATAAACGTATTACAATGACTATTTAAAATACGTATTGTAATGACTATTTAAAATACGTATTGCAATGACTATTTAAAATATGTATTGCAATGACTATTTAAAATACGTATTGCAATTACTATTTAAAATATATATTGCAATGACTATTTAAAATACGTTATTTTTATTATACTTTTAAATGATTTTTGTTTTTAAATAAACGTATTATATACAATTATACAGGTTGTCCCATTTTAACTTACATAACAAAATATCTCGAAGATTAAGCTTCATCGAAGAAAATGTTTCAAACAAAAGTTGTAGGATTTAAAAATATCTATTTATTGATCTTATCACTTTGACCTTTGGATAGGGTAATCAGTTTACAGTTATATATTTTTTTTGAAAATCAACTATGTATTTTTTTTACACAAATTGATTCCTTTCATTATTTTATGTATAAAAGTATGGGAATAAGATCATCAAAAAATGAATATTTTATGTGATATTTTATATGTGTTTTATATGTGATATTTTATAGTGTATATAAAATTAAGAAATTATTTTCAAATTTAAATCGAAAAATACTTAATGTAAAAATACTTTATGATAGTATTTTGGAAAGCTCTTGAAGTAAGCTACAAGCATGTATTAAGTAAATAGAGATTTTCGTTTAAAAAATTTAAGATGGGGATTTGCATTTAAAATTTAAAATCATATTGGTATTATTACATATAATGCGCTACTTAAAACCCTATAATTTTTGTATTTAACATTTTTTTCTATATCTTGCATATTTTCGGAATTATTCAGAGGTAAGGTTCCGACCTTTTCTCCGCATCCTGTATAAAGCCATGAAAATTAAAAAATTTAGAAGTTATAAAAATATTAATTAAAATAAATTATATATAGTCGCGCAGGCATGATGTAACGACAAGCAGAAGCTACTTTTTATGAATTTTACATTAAAATTATTCGGAAGGGAAATATTTGATTAAAGAAAATCAATTACACTTATATATTAAACATACAAATTGTGCCGGACAAGTGATAAAGAAATTCAGTGAGACTGTAAATAAATGTAAGAACACTGCAAAGATTTAAAGATTTTACTTAATCACATCAGAAAGATAAATACAAGTGTCTTCTTCGTTAAACCACACCAAAATTTATGGAAAGAAAAGAAGTCCCGAATATTCATTCGTGTTAAAGAGTCCTATATATTAACTTATTATGATTAATGAAATAAAAGTAAATAACGCAATATATCTAAAGGTAAATTTCAACGATTAATAAAGATTAAGTCTTATAATATAACGATAATATAAAAAGAAAATTAATGCTGGACTATATAATAATAAATATTTAGAATAATAATTAATATAATAGAAAATTTAGAATCGTATTTAACATAATATCAAATATTGCATATTGTTTAGCATCACATAAATTTTAGCTTAATAAAAGGTTTCAAAATCTTAAATACTTAAAATTGATCATATCATTTTACGAGTAAGTAATTGATGGATGTTACCTGGAAGAATATATCGAAAACTTGAATTAATCAAGCCGTTAGTTTAATTATTACTTATCTGAGAATCGTACGACCATTTAGCTGAGTGATTTTTATTCTTATCGTGAGAATCGTACGACCAATCTGTTTCCTCCACGTTTGAGCGTGTGTAGTCTTAGCGGTCCTACAGGAACTTTCCGCTGCGTGACGTCAATGATTAAAAAAAATGTCGGACTCGTTCCGACCTTGCTGGGAGAGATCTCTCGCGGTATTCGATCCCTGATCAACACCGCCTCTGGCCACTGTTATAAGAGAGAGAACTCAGAGAACGACACGAGGCCGCCTTGGTTGTATGAGAGAGAACTCTGAGCACGGTACGAGACCGCCTTGGTAGTATGAGAGAGAGAACTCTGAGCACGGTACGAGATCGCCTTGGTAGTATGAGAGAGAGAACTCTGAGCACGGCACGAGGCCGCCTTGCAAGAACTTTTGCGAATCATACGAAATTGCCTTTGTCTTTCGTCAAAACGACGAGAAAGTTCTGAGAACGGTCCAAGGCCGCCTGCGTCGTTCGTAAAACGACGAGAACGTGTTGAGAACGGGTAAACCCCGCCTGCGATTACTTTGATTTCTCGATCTTTAGAATTCTCGGAAAACTTTCTCCTTTCTCTATATGAGAGAAGGCCGTAGCGAACACTGTCGATCCCTTTTCCGTTTCTTTTCGCAGTCGTTTCGAAGAGCAAACACACGTAACGAGAGCCGAACAACGAATACTAGCTAACAATGGCGGACAGAGAGAGAGCCTTCTCAGCGCCTCTACCGATCTCTTCTTTAGAGAGAGGCCCTTCGCTGCGCCAGCAGCGCCGTGTACATCGGTGGATGTTTTCGACATTGCGCGCGAGTTCAAATTTCTTGAGATCTTTTAACACAAATAAACTATATTAATTTATTCATATAAAAGTATGAATGTATCACAATACTTATGAAATATTTAATATCTGAAATATTTAATTAGTTGAAAAATCTTTGGTGAGATATGTTGAATTTTTGTTATTTCTCGGATAATTGTACTGTTTGATGGTACGTGGTTTGAAGCACTTGTGATATGCGTACGATTTAAGACATAAACTACAGTTTGAAGATCACCCACATTTACATCAATCGTTTTTGTCACCCAAAATAAATCGTCAGCTGCCTGCAGAACCTAAAATAGATAAAGCAAGATTTGTCTTTAGATTACAATAAAATATTTTATTTTAAAATTTAATTATATACTTTAAATACATACTTAATATTTTTACTTTATTTAATTTTCACATAAATTATAACGGAAAAGCTTACTTCTTTAAAGCTATATTTATCATATGTAAGCAAAACTAATTGTCCATATGATAATTTTATTATTTATCCGAGTTCCAATAAAAAATGCTTATAAAGAGTTTTGCTGTACGATTTATTTCCGCTTCTTTTATCAAAAAGCTATGTTCCTAATTCATTAATATTAACAAATATATATCTATATATTCACGCTAACACGCCTGTTGTTCCTTTTCACCCGCTATCATCCTCACACATACTCGCTGTCTCGCTCATTCTTACACTCACTTGCTGTGTTGCTCACTCGCTCTCTCGCTCACATACTTGTTTTTATTTTCATTTTCTCACTCGCTCACATTATTTGGCGCATGCTGTTTCCCTCGCTCGGCTGTTTATTGTCTCTTTCGCACTCGTGCTCTTACCTGAGCGACTCATCGAGAAGGGGAACTTCGGAATACGATCGACCGGGTATAGCCAGCCTAGCCGGCACACCGACATCAGATTCCGTCCTGCAATCCTAACGCTCCGATCAGATCTCTCACAACCGAGTTTCTCAGGCTCGCTACTTGTCCGGGCCGAGGTGTTTCATGGTTCAGCCGGATATCTCCGACTTCCCACTGCCTGTCCGAACCGAAGTGCCTCTCGGCTCAACCAGGAATCTCCGGTTTCCGTTACCAGTCCGAGTCGAGGTGTCTCTTGGCTCAACCGGCTCTTCTGAGTTGACTTGACACTCTGCTCCGTTGACAGCACTGTATAATAGTTATAACATTGTCGCCGCATAAGACATACGAGCATGGATAAGATAATATTGCCTGAAATTGTACATGATTTCTTGTTTGTAAACGAATTATGGGATGGCTTTTCGCGCTTCTACTATTATTTATATATATGATTATTTATAGTTGAAGATGATATAATATAAAGAATATTTAACATAAAACATAGTTAACATAAATATTAATTCATATAAAAACTTAGTCTCTAATTAGTTTTTGATCATTTTTATTAGCGCAGTAAATGCAAACACTAACATAAGGCAATGGGAAGACTGTAATAATAACATATCTCATATACCTCCATTAAAAATCAATTTTGATATGTTGCATTTCCGTAAATCTTTATCAGTTTTTAATGTGGGAGAAGATCAAACAAGTAATTATAATCATGGTTGAAATGTGGAATGCAACAAAACTACACAGATGCCACAATACATCTTGGAACACTATCAGATTTAGAATCATTTTCTAATACAGCAATCAAAAATGCAATTTAAATGCAGTTAAAGAATTAATCAATGTGCTATAGGAAGATCTCACTGAATTATTTATTAAATTTGCCGTTTGAACTCGAGAAAATGTTGCTATATATCAGTGTACTGAAGTGTTCAATTGTATTCGTGTGTATATATGTATATAATTTAATTTATTATATTATGATATTCTCTAGAAAAAATTAAGCATAAATACTAATTAATTACTTACCATTACTAATTTTTTATTTTTTTTATAATGGTAGAAAAGGCAATAATTTAGTTATCTTTAATAATGTTTATGTAATTACACAATTAATTTAGTGTAAATAAATAATTGTTTATCAGATTGTTCTTCTAATTTTCGAGTATTTTTGATAAGAAATCATATTAAATATAGATAATTTTATTTATCTTTCAAACTCTATTCGTTAACGTCGTCTCGAAAATCTCGTAATTCTTTTCCACATATAATTGAGTTAACAAGATCTCAATGATATAAGTACACAGCATACTGCTATACTAACTTTTTCGTATTTATTCTTGTTAGATTTGTTAACTTTTGCCTGAAAACATTTAATGTAAACTATTAATATATCAAAGTTTATACAAATATACAAAATAAACATGTAAATCGATAAAATAACATAATACAATAATCACTTTTACTTTTTTATTATTGCAAATTGTCGGCGAATATTTTAATATATTAAATATAAATTTTTACAAACTTTAGAGATTTGTTTGGCAGATATTCTCTCTTAGTTTTAACAATAATAGTGCGTTATCAACGAGATTCGATGACTAAAGAAAAGAATGGAACCAAACGTCAAAGCGCATTTAAAAATTATAGTATATTAATATATGAACAAATGCAGCAAACCACTGAAAATTACGCTATTGTAAGACTGTAAACTAAATATTTAAACTTCACTCGAGAATTATGACGCAAGCTGGGAAGAAAAACGGTTATATTAAAAAATAAATAATTTCATTAATGTTAATATTAACATTCTACGATTAACGACTTATAATGGGTATCAAGACAAAAGCTATTTAATGTACTAATTTTAAGTATATCATTTGTTACGTCCGGTGGACGTCGCGATTCTTTTCTTTTTTCGAAACCGGGTTCTCGGCTTTCCTTAGGTGTTCCTATCCAAGCCCTTTGGAGGAAATTCCCCCCTTCCGCCGTTCATTTCGAAAACTCCTGATCCCCACCTCTCCTCATAGAAAACAAATGTGTACATAATCCCTCCATATCTTGTAATACACACACACACACGCACGCACGCACGCACGCACGCACGCACGCACGCACGCACGCACGCACGCACGCACGCACGCACGCACGCACGCACGCACGCACGCACGCACGCACGCACGCACGCACGCACGCACGCACGCACGCACGCACGCACGCAAGCACGCACGCACGCACGCACGCACGCACGCACGCACGCACGCACGCACGCACGCACGCACGCACGCACGCACGCACGCACGCACGCACGCACGCACTCATTATGACTTATTTATTTATCCAATATTGTACCTTCCAGTCGGAACTAAAACACATTCGATTTATATAGTTATTTAAAACAAAAATCAAAGTATAATTATAATATATCTTTTTTATGGCAATATATTTACAGATAATTATTTTCTAACAAAGAACTGTACATAACAAAGAATTATATATAACAAATATGTATAACAAATTGTTTATTAAAAATATATTACATGTTTAATTTTTTTTTAAATAACAGATTTTTTAAAGAATTTGTAAAAAAAATTAAATCACAGCTTTAAAATTTTTATAACTGATTAAATAATTATTAATAATTATTAATAGTTCAACTTTTAAATTACCTTAGCGTTAGAAAAAAATTAAAGAGAATTGAAATAAATAATTGGGCAAAACCCTTTAAAGAAGAACAAACAATAGTAAAGAATAAAAATTATTCTTGTTGCACAACTATTAAGTTCTACTTAAATTACAACTTTCAAACTGAACATTTAAAGCACTCAAAAGATATTTCTAAGAAAAAAAAAACATTTTTTATTATCTATTTTTTTAATTGGCAAACTATCATTACATAACAAAAATATCGTGTCTTTACACACACACATATACATTTTAACAAATATTTAATAAATATTATTTAATTATTAAATGAAACAATTGTGGATATGTATTTTTTTTCATTTATTTATGATGTTAATGTTGACACTTACATTTAATTTCAATCACGTTATGAATAAATTGTGGCTTAACTTTAGATTACTCTTTCTTCGTTCATTATGCTATACTATGTATATGCAGAAACAACACATTATACAAAAAATATTAAGATTGTCTTTCAATAAACATATTCTTACATTATTTTAATGTAATTCTCGTTTTTCAATAATGACTTTTAACGGTTTAGTAGTGCGTAGTGTTATATCCATATCTAATTTTATTGCATTTATTTGAATATTTTTATCTACTTTAAATACAAATGTTCTTATCAAAATGGCTAAGATAACTTTCATTGAAATCATTGCATAATTCATACCTGCGAAAGTTTGATAGTTATATTCAAGTAATTTTTTAATTATGACGTATGTTTTATGTGATTTATTTATGCTTACCTATACAATTTCTAGGACCATAACTAAATGGCATGTAATACTTATAAGATGTTTCTATTTTCCCAGAGAAAAATCTGTCCGGGTTAAATATCAACGGATCGGGATCAACGGACCAATATTTTTCATTTCGGTGTAGAGCCAGTATTGCCAAAACAATTTCAGTGTCCTTTGGCAAAATAAACTCTCCTAAACATATGTACTTATATTTAATGCTATTATAATAAAGTTAGAAAATATTAGAAATATTAAAAATTATAAATTATTAGAAAAATAATAAATAGCTTATATATAAATAAAGCAATAGGAATATAATTTAAATCGTCTTATGTTCTTTCATTTCACAAACAAGTATATATTTGATATACAAAATTGCCATTGAACAAACAATATTTTTTATTAAAAATTGAAATGATTTTTCAAGTTCTATTTTATTGAGTATTTTTATTGAGAATTTTGATAAATTTAAACTTTATCTTTTATTATTCTAAAAGATTTAATTTTTAATTTTCTAAAAGATATTAATGTTGTTTTAAACATAACAGTTCCTTTTAATTTTAAAATTTTTATTTCCAATTTGACAAAAAAGACTCATGTGCTTTTTTCGGATCTTATTTTGCTCATAAATCATAATCGAAATAAATTCTATGAATAATTGCAGAAAGAGAAGAATATCAATCTTATAAAATATATATATCTATTATTGAATACTTTTCTATGTTTAACTTATTTTCATATATAGAAACGAAATAAACACATAATTACTAATAATAAAATTGCATATATATTCGTAGTTATCTTGTAAAAACTATGATTTTTCGCGTTTAAGTTATATATAATAATAATTGTGCATAATAACACACACACACACACACACACACAAACACACACATAAAATAACAAGATAAATATATTTAAAAACAAACCTATTTTTACATCCTTTGTTAGGTGTCGCCCAATTAAAGGAACAGCAGGAAATAATCTCATAGTTTCTTTAATGACGCGATCCAAGTAATTCATATGTTGTAAATATGCTGTATTTAATTGGAGCACATTTTGGAGTTTTTGTCTCATAAATTTCCCATAATTCTTTATATGCTTTTTCCTAATATATAAAATTAATAAGATATACATTTAATTATATAAATATAAATATATGCAATATGTATAAATTATATAAATTATAAATATATGCAATATATATAAATTATAAGAGATTTTAATTTTACATAATTTAATTTTAATTTAATTTTATTACATTTAATTTAATTACATTTACAGATTCGTATTATGATATTAAAATAATGATAAAGCTCAATGTAGACATTGTATAGCTTCATTAAAAATCTTAATTTAATTAAAACATACACACAAAATTCTTATTTAAACGAATTTGTAATAAGTTTCGTATTTGACGTATACATTTTGTTTATTCGCTTGTTATAAGTGTAGTTATTTTGAAAAAGAAAAATGTTTATATACTAACTAAATTTAAGTTACAATTTGAACAAAGCTACAGAAATTTACTCGTAATAAATATATACAATAATATATATGGATTTATTAACCTCAGTAGTAGAAATTACTTCATAATGCATATAATAATATATTAAAAAAAGATTTTGAACAAGTTATGATTTGAGTAGATCTAATTGAATTTATTGAAAAAGAGTTTTCTTGATTATTGTTTAAAAATATATCCGCCATAGAGAATCGAAAGCAGCCCGATAATAAAGATAAAGCGTTAATTATTTTACTTATACGTGAAACCTCGAAATCATAGGCATGTATTGTTACATGGAGAAGAGAAGTAAGCGTTTGATTTTCATATACTGGGGATTATATCGGGATTTTAACAATGAAAAACTGATGTGATAATTATTCGAAATCCGCAATGCGTACAGTTGGCGAATTTTTGCAAGAGCTGAATCAGAATGTAAAATTTGGCTACTAATTCTCTCCTCTATGTAACAATGCATGTTCATGAACTTTGAGGCTGCGCGTACAAATTATAATTACATTATAATCAACTTCTGTTTCCTTGCCGAGCTACTTACCGGGTTATCATTTGTACATTTCGTTTATTATGAATAAATTTAATAAATACGTACTTGTATCTGAGGAAAATTTGCTAACATAAAGATTGCAAAATCTATCGTAATAGTTGTTGTGTCGAAAGCCTAAAAGATAAAAATTTCATTTGTTGATTAATATAATAAACAAGTTAAAACAAAAAAGGCTCCAATATGTTGAATATAAAAAATCGGGAAGAAATGGAACTAATAAGATCCGAGCATAGTAAATAAATGCAATTATATTGTGTAAAAAATTTTCTTTAATAATAATTTCGATTTAATAATAGTTTCGATTTTTTCTTTGAGCCATCTTCAGCATACAGAGGTAAATAACAGGCTGACAAAGAATTAGATATAAACAAACGAAGACGAACCATTAAATTGCATATGAAAAGGAGGGTAAAATAAACATGTGTGGACATAGAATGCAAAACATTTGAACTTTCAATTTAAACTTTCAGTAAACGATTATTTTCAATAATCGTTACATATGCATGATGAAGACATTTCATATCTGTTTGAAACTATCTTTCTGACGTTTCATAAATAACATTTATATTATTAATCTTTTATTTAAGACATCCGAAACACTTCAATCTCCTTATCCCATTAAAATTCATGATTCATTAATGTATGATATTCGTAATTCGACAAAATTGCAAATTACTTTTATTTATTTATTTAATATTACTATGATGCTATTGATTGCATGTTTTTAGTAATCTGCCCGATTGGTTAATATAATACACCAATCTTTATCTGAAATTCTACACGCCACATTTTTATTTGATTATTTAAGAAGAAGATCTTTATAAAGTATTTAATTTAAGTATTTGAAGGAACGTAATTTGTTTATATCAGTATAAAATAAAATTATATTTTGATCACAGATTATATCTCTAAAATGTTCAGAAAAAAGTAAAACATATTTATGGTATGTTAAAAAATATACATATAAAGCAATTCATGTTATCAACATTGTAATCGATTCTTTCTGTTTCTTATTCATATTAATCTTTTGCACTCCATAGGCGCCAATATCCCGACAAAAACAGTTACGTCACATCCTCGTCGAATCCACGTATTTTACGTGGCTTACGTGGATGCAGATTTATCCACGAATTATCTACGTGAATACAACTTTCTTTTTTCATTATTACATCGAGGTACTTTATTCTCGAAATATCAATGTAGATTTCATGTGGATATTTCTATTGAAATTATGATTAATCATTCAACGACTCGGTAATATTGTAATGTTAAAAGATATTTTATTAAAATTTTTCAATTGTAATTTTGTATATCTGAAATATTTCAGAAATATACCTGCATCATGTTTTTTATAATATTTATAATATTTATATTATAATATTATAATATTTATATTTATATTTATATTTTATATAATATTGTATTTGCAATATTTCTGAAATCTTTCAGAAAGATAAAAAAGTTTGCTAAAAAAAAGATTATATCTGTATGTTTCTAAATATTTAATAGTATATATGTATATAGAATATGCTTCCTCGCTTTGCCGCTATGCGGCGCTGCATCAAATTAGCTAACTCGTATTCAACTTTTCGTCATAAAGTGTATATAAAAAACTGATACTAACACGGTCCGAAGTTTATTTTTTCTTTTAAGGACCGTCTACGATGGAAATAATATTGGTGGAGTGGACGGTGGAGGATGGAGTAAGGCGTAAGCGAATGGTTCTTTTCCATTTCGCATTACTCCTAGTTTTACGCCTTACTCCACCGTCCACTCCACCGATGTTATTTTCATTGTAGACGGTCCTTTAGTCAGTTTAATTTAATAAACTGATTTAATTTAAAATAATTTGTTTAATAATCTGGATCGCTTGTTGGGATTCAGAATATGGAACAGATTATTTGAAATTAAACGGATAAATGGGAGATAGCCTATTTATTGCGTATATTAAAAATAAAATAAAAATAAAATTATTCTTATGGCCGAGTGTATTTATATACTTTTATAAATGTCCAAGATATTCACTTATCAAAAATGAAAAAAGTAATATGCCTCGAAAGTTTATGAAATTTTCACATAGATTCCACGTAGATTCTAGTACCGTTTTTGAGCGGATTATCCACTCGAATATCCACGTGGATTCAACGATATTAATCTACGTAGTAATAACGTGGATTTCACGTACTGTTTTTGTCGGGTATGGCGATGTACATTTTATAATGAAATTATTTATAATACTGAGAGCAGTAGTGACGATAGTTAAGTAAAATTTTTTTATTTGATAGAATAACATTTTTTAATGTTCACTAAAGATATCACAAAAATGCCTTGGAATTGCTGGTACACTGAGAAAAATATCCAGCAATTTTAATCGGAAAAAACCATTCGAACACTTTATCCGATCGGTTTTGAATAGATCTTGGACTATCCGATGAAATGACGGATATCTTTATCCGATGAAATGTAATTTCCGTTGAAATATGGACGGATAATGAGCCGCCATTTATTTATCCTTGAAATTAATGTACAATATGATCGGACATTGCACTTGATTGGATAAAAACAGAGTATTTTTTCCGATCAAGCTGAATATCCGATTTAATGTACTATTTCCGATTAAAATATATCCGATGATACAATTTATCCGTTCAAACTACTTCAAACATGTCCGATAGTGCGCGTAAACAATTGCGATTGCGTCATGCTGGCGGCAGTACCGATCAGGCAGACTAGGCGTGCACGAGCTTGTAAGCTTTTGTCTCGTGCTTCGTCTTGTGCCTCGTGCCTCATCTTGTGCCTCGTGCCTCATCTTATGCCTCGTGGCCTCATCGAAGCAGTGTATATAAGTGTTGTGAAATATTTTTTTATCAGCTCATGAGTGTTATGTGCCAATTATCAGTGTAATTAGAACGGATTTTTTGAAAATATTCATTGATATTTGAGTCGTTCACAGGCTAAAGCGATTAACTCCATTTTTTGAATTTTTTAAAATTTTAGTTCTAAAGCACATGATTGATCAATCAAGTGCTTTGGAACTAAAATTTTAAAAAATTCAAAAAATGGAGTTAATCGCTTTAGCCTGTGAACGACTTAAATATCAATGAATATTTTCAAAAAATCCGTTCTAATTACACTGATAATTTAATGGGAAAATTCCGATTAAGAGTTAGGTCTATTGATCGGATATGATGTAATCGGATTATCCGATGAAAAAGTAACAAACGGATATTTTTAGATTGGATATTTTCTAATCGGAATTTTCTGATTGGATATTTTCTAATCGGAACTTTCTGATTGGATATCTTTGATCGGTTGTTTCGGCCTTCATCGGTTTTTTTTTCCGATTAAAGAGATCGGTAATATCCGTTTGTTACCTTTTCATCGGATTTTTCGTTCAATTTTCACCGGATATTTTTCTCAGTGTAGGCCATATGACAAAATTAGTTGGAGTAAAGTTAAATAATATTAATTATATTGTAACAATATATCATTTATTTTTGTATGCTGAAGATAATTCACAAATAACCGAAACATTATTATTGAAGAGAATTTCAACACAAAATAAATACGTTTATTTTGTTAGGCTCGATTCTTATTAGTCTTATTCTTCTTCGCCTTTTTATATTTAATATAATAAATTATGTTTATTTATAAACAAATATAATTAACGTAGAAATTATATAGAAATATTTTACATACCGCTAATATCATTGTAATTAGATTATCATGTATCATCTCTTGCGGGTACTTATCTTTATGAGATATTTCTAATAAAATATGTAGAAGTGTCTTATCTATATCGTATAGAAAATAAAATGTAAAATTTTGTGCGTGTGTATATATGTTAATTAGTGTCTAAATCTTATAATAATAGAATTAAATGTGTCACTTTGAGAATTAATATTGAAAATAAATTTAAAAAAAGAAAAATATCTTTAGCAATGATCAAAATTAGGCATTTAATAGTGTTTTAACAATTGAAACAAACATTTTATTAATATTGTGTTTATAAGAAAAAGTTATTTTCACAATTTAAGAATCTTAAATCATAATAGAACAATAAAAAACAAATAAAATGTGGATAAAAACTTACGAGTTGTTTCATATTTAATGTTGGTATTCTGTGCATTTAATGCATACATGTGCTGTTGTATTATCTGTGTAATAATAAACTATGTAGTAAATATACATGTATATGTATATGTATATATATATATATATATATATATATATATATAATAATATAAGTTAAATTAATTAGTTATTAATATTCCCACTTACTTTATTTATAAAAGAATGTAAGAAGTTTACACCCTTTCGCTGTTCTCGTTCCACAGCAGTGAGATTGAATATCAAATTAAAATGTAAGAATACATTTCGTATTCTGGACTTAAAAGTTTTTTTCCAGCTAAAAGATTTTTCTTTAAAAATATTTTATATTATATAAGCACTTGTATGATATAAGCACACAATTAACTAATTGTAATTATTAAGTTCTATACGAATAAATTAAGAAGCAAATATTATTCTCTTAGTTGTACATCAAAAATATTATTCATAATAAAGATTTAATTTGAAATATAATTGCTACTTGTACATTTAAAAAAATTCTTTTGAAGGTGCAATCTCTTAAAAAATGCATAAGATATTTTTAAATAAACTTATCATTATGATTTTTATATACATTAACATAAGAAATTAAGGGTTAAAATTATTTTACCTCGCAATTACTTCGAGACATTGATTGATTTCATTGGATAGACATTCCATTTTGATGTTCGTCATTGTGCCTTTATAATGTCATGAAAAATAAACTAATTAGTCAAGATATTAATTATTAATTTATTAGTAATATTAAGTTATATATTCGCTAAACAAATGATACGAAATTTTTAAACAGAAAATGAATGTTTCGTTATAAAACACTCTTGAAAATTACAATTAGCTATATAAGATTATACTTGTTTCATTATTTTTATTATATACAGGGTGTCTCTGAATTCAGTGCCAAAATTGATACAGCGGCTTTAGGACATGAAAACAAGTCGAAAATGTTAATAAACATATGTCTGAATTCGAATGGTTTTGGAGTTATAAGGTAATAAAGTTTTCTAAAGCTTTCTTAAGACAATATAAATTGAAATAAATGTTGTTTAATGTTCTTTATTTTGTTTAAAGCTTTACAAAAGATGCTCAAAAATTCTTCTGTATTCGACTTCGATACACTTTTAATGTTGCGGATATCGATTGTAGAACTCCAAATATTTTCCAAAACAATTTACTAATTCGTGCTAGAAAGTGTATCGAAGTCAACGAAAGAATTTTTCAGCATTTTTTGTAAAGCTTTAAACAAAATAAAGAACATTAAATATAACATTTATTTCAATTTATATTGTTTTAAGGAAGCACTTTATAATCTTATAACTCCAAAACCGTTCGAATTCGAATATATGTTTAACATTTTCGACTTGTTTTCAACTCTTAAAGCCACTGTATCAATTTTGGAAATGCAGGAACATCCTGTATATGTATATATAAATTTATTATATCTAATGTTAAAAAATTTAACAGCACATTTAATACATTTTATCATTAAAATGTTTTAGAAAGTAAAATACATAAAAACTCAAAAAACAATAGACACGGTAGCATCTTGTGAAAATATATGTAGCAACAACGAAGAGAACTGTGTATCTATATGTGAGTCGCCTAGTTATGAAGATAATAGATTATCGGATCTCACGAAGTAACAGTTAGACCATTTAAAATCTTAATCGATAGCTTGGATCTCATCATACAAAGAAAATCTTTACTTTTGTCCTACCCTCTAAAAGTGAATCAGTGAAAATATTACTAATTTAAACAGTAAAATAAGATTTTACTGAGAATCAGTGAGTATTTTATTGATCTTCAGTAGAAACGCTTATTTTTTGTTATTTTATCTTATATCTCACTGATTATGGTCAGTTAAAGTAAAATTCACTGTAAAATAAATTTAAAACGGTAGTTCGCTAGTTCGTTCGATTACCGCTATGATCGCTATCTCTCTCGTATTTAAGTTTTAGTCATAAGAATTATATAAAGTTTGCAGAGAGCGACAGATAAAATTAAAAATATTACTTCGATTTAATTTTCTGATACAATAGAGAGGCTCCAAATCGATTAAATCGATTTTATAAATCGGACAAATAAATGTCTGGCGACTTAATGAAAATTATTCGTTCGTTATCTATTTAAAGTAACAAGTTCAATGTGCATGTATAAATAAAATAAAATTTTTAATATAATAAATATTTATATTACTGATTGTTTCAATCAGTGATAATACACTGATTCACTTTTAGACAACACGTTTTTTTCTATTATATGTTAAAATTCTCGTACAAAGTATTATAAATCCTACCGTACAAAGGTACAGGTTTCTACTTCATGTGGAGTATTTTGAGTAAAGCTAATGCCGACGATAAGTTACTTCGAAATATATATAAATGTACAAGATACATATTATATACGTATATAATTGAACATATATATTTTATATTCTGTAGGATAATTTATATATTGTTTAAATTTCTGTTTTTCTATACAATAATATAAACTAAAGTCATTATTTAAGAAATTAGAAATTTAACCATTCGATACGTTATTAAAATTCAATAAATAAGATATTTTTAATTAAACGGTTTATGTATAAATATTATTAAAAAAATATTAAAATGCGCTGTAAAAACCAAGAAAGTATTAATTTATAGATATTAATTTGCAAAATACTAATAAAAAAAATGTTATAAAAGTAAAAGTGTTAAAAAAGTACTAAATGTTTAAGTAAATGTTTAAAAAAGTACTATTTTATCGTCTATTATAGACAAATTTACTTTTTCTCTCTATAAAAAAATTATAAAAAGAAATAAACTAAAAAATTATTTAAAATACATATGTCTTTCTTGCCAAAGTTACAATATTAAAAATATTATAAAAATATGAAAGTTATAAATATTTCATACAAAAACTTAATTTGTTATATCAAACAAAGTAACATGAATAATATGATAAAATAATTTACTATTAATGATAAAGTATTTTGTTATCAAATTTCAAATATAATACACATGAAAATGATTACAGATTATACAGATCATCTTATATGACAATTAAATGTGTTTTTATCGTTATAATAAGGAAAGATCTTATTAAGAGGCGACAAATCTAAATGAGAAATACAATATTATATACAGGGTGTATCAGACCACCCGTGCCAGCCAAATATCTCGAAAACCAAGAACGACAGACAAAAATATTTCAGACAAAAGTTGTAGGGTTTCAAGTAACGTATTATATAGTGATATTGATACGATCTTGAATAGTGTTATCAAGGTCACGTGAAGGTCATCTTAAATTTCTTAAATGGAACCCCCTATTTTTCATTACATATTCTTGTAGCTTATCTCGAGGGCTTTTCAAAACACTATAATTAAGTTAGTTTTCAGAAGGAACTTTCCGAGTTATGAGGCTTGAAATCATTTCTTAATTTCACATAAACCATAAAATATCTAGTAAAATATTCATTTTTCGATTATCTTACCTTAATACTTTTATGTACAAAATAATAAGAGGAATCAATTGGTGTAAAGAAAACACATAATTGTTTCGGAAAAAAAAATGTAATTGTTAATTGCACATTAGATTCACCTACTCTGCTTTTTGTAACTAAACCTCGCAGGCCTGTGTAATTAGAACTCTATACTATATAGAAGCAGACAGTTGAATAACCCATTCCAATTAGAGATGAATTACATTTTTATTTACCTTTATTTGGGAATATAAAGAAATTGATTATGAAACCATTTAAGAATAGACCTAACAAGGAAAGGCACGGAAGTGTTCCCCTCCGATTTTGATGAGCTTAAAAGCTATTGAAATATGTTGTGTTGTAGACAAAAATAAGGAACACGTATCTTTTTTGAAGGAACACGTGCCCATTTTATATGTGCGTGTCTAGGGGATAAATCATCCCTTTGAAAAAAATCGGTTTTTTTCTTTCGAGATGAATATTTCAAAAACTATAAGAGATACAAAAAATTTTCAAATTAAAAAATAAATAAAATAATTAAAAAATAGCTTCAAGAGTACTTTACAACAATAACAAAAAAAAATTGTTATTTTTTTAATTTTTTCAAATACTCTTACCACTAAATATATTTTTTTTAATTTTGAAATTTCTTTGTTATCAAGTATTATTTTTTTACGAATCCAACCATATATGATATTATGTTTCGAAAAATCATTTTCCAGAATTAATTATAAACTTCTCTGTAATATGCTATTCGTGTCCGTCCATGCGCTCGATTTTTCGCATAACACATCCTGTTTTTCTGTAATGAAAGATAACTAACACGGATACATTTATATATGTAACTTATCTATTATATGTCATTTACCTATGCCACGTTTTTTTCGCGTGCAAAGCTAAAATAACATTGATATAACAAATCAAATTTATATTTAATATGTGATAAGATATTAAAACGTTAAATATAAATAAACTCAAAATGTATGCATAAAATACCGCACGAGATTCTAAACTTGTTTAATTTAAGACAGCACAAGATGAAATAATAATAATAATAATAATAATAATAATAATAATAATAATGATAATAATAATAATATAATTATGTAATTATGTAATTGCACAGCTTGTAAGATTGCTAGAATTGATTTAAAATAGCGATTGTTTTTGTTTAAAATGTGTCTTTCTTAAAATCAAGATATTAATAGTGATAATAACAAAATAAGGAAAAAAGTTTTATTTCTTTTTACAAATTTTCATATCAAACTTCTTAACGCTTTCAATTCAGTAGATTAATTTTTAAATAGGCGATAAATCATTTAGAAATTTATCACCTCGAATTATCTTTAGCTAACAAACGACGCTAGTTGCTATTTTTGAATTTTATTTCAATTTCAATAATTGCTCTTATCGTTTTTTTAATCGCATATTATATTTCGAGAGAGATTTTATTTATAAAAAACATGACAAAAGTATGATTGCCATCGATTTTTATGAGACATAATATTCTAAAAGTCAATTTTTTAATGGAGTATTTCAATGTAAGAGAACAAATAAAAAAATACACACATCTCTCTTAGTCTATATATCTAAAGTTAATCAAAATCGCATTTTGTAATTTTTGCACTTACATTTACATATCATTAATCACATTTTGTAATTTTTGCACTTACATTTACATATCATTAATCTAAAGAGTCGATTGATTCGTTAAAAAATTATTATTGAAAACAAAGAGTCAAATCCATGCCACGAAAATTATTCTGCAAATGAATGTTGCTGTTATGTATTTTATTGCTTAACTCTGTATTTTGCAACAATAATGTTATAACTTTTGAAAATACGGTTCAAATCTTGTTATACAGGAAAAATACATAATATTGCACATGCATTGCAAATATAAATCTATACGACAGATCTTCCGCTGTGTTTATGCGTAAAGCATTAAATTTATAACCATGTTTTGCAAACACCGATGCATATATCATTTAAAATATGTATTTACTTTAAAATAAAGAATAGGAAAAAAGAAATATAACATAAATAATACTTTATATTACGTGAATTAAATTCAGTTATATAATGTGATGATAAATCCTCTACATCATTGAAATATATAATTAAAATATTTCTCATTAAAAATTGCAGATTGGCGAAGGAAAAATATGAAGATATTTTTGTGCATGATAGAAAAAAGAAGAAATTAAATTTAATTAAATCTCTTGAAAAATTTAAACAGCTACAGATATAAAGATATAATTGCAATATATTAAACTTGCGATCCATGTATGCGTATTAATATATCTCGATGCGTATTAATATATCTCGATTAAAAATGGATTTCGAAGGAAAAAATTATAACTACAAGAAAATAGAAATAATGTACAAAGAAGAATGCAAAGAAAAAAAACTTGTTGCAGCAAATGAAGTAAATAAAATTTAAACGGTTTCAGATATAAAAATATAATTGCAACGTTGTAATTCGCGATCCATGTATACGATCGATATTTTCGTCGCAGTCGAGAATGTTATGGGGCTTTTAGGTTCAGCGAAATATTCTTTTAATTCTATGAATTACTGACTATAAAAATTGGAAGAAGAATGCAAAAGAGCGAGACAATATTTTTATTTGAATAGAGCGCGTTAGAAAAAAAAGAAATCTTTTTATGTGTTAAATATTTAATATAAGAAAAATTAATATAAATTATATAAAAACATGTTTAATTCACGTTACATTATTATATAGAATATTTATCATAAGTTTCATATACAAGGTCTCCGATTTTAAAGTTTCCACTATTCTCTTCAGGAAAGCATTTTAGGAAAAAATATGTAATTTGCAATTAACAATTACATATTTTTTCTTAAAAATAACTATGTATTTTCTTTACACCAATTGATTCCTCTCATTATTTTGTACATAAAAGTATTAAGGTAAGATAATCGAAAAATGAATATTTTACTAGATATTTTATGGTTTATGTAAAATTAAGAAATTATTTTAAGCCTCATAACTCGAAAAGTACTGAATAAAGAAATACTTTAAAATAGTGTTTTGGAAAGCTCTCGAGATAAGCTATAAGAATAAGTAATATAAAATAGGGGGTCCATTTAAAAAATTGAAGGTGACCTTCACGTGACCTTCAAACGACTTTTCAAGGTCAAACCAATGACACCATCTTATGGCCCCCTTCAAGCCATACAATTTTTGTCTGAAACAGTTTTTCGTATTTTTTAGACTTTACGAGATATTTCGATGGGAAAGTTAAAATCGGAACTCCCTGTATACATATATAGATTTCATATTAGAAGAAGAAAAAGAGACAGAGAGGAGAAGAGTGCAAAAATTTTGATATAATATATAGAAATAGTGCACTTACAGAGAGAGAAAGATTTAGAGAAATATCACATAGTATGTAATTTCAACTCAAGTTACATGTTAATATAAATTAAATTTTTTTCAGTATAAAACAAAGAATTTTGTTGCTAATTCTAACAACAAACATGATACAAATAGTAAAGAATCTGTATTGGATTATGAAAATTCTGGAAAAGTTTTGTTTGAGGAGAGTAAACCAAAACAAAAGGATCACTTTAAATCGAGTGATTCCATTAAAAAGATTCTTAATAATGATGATAAGAATATAAAACGAAAAAAGAAGAAACTCCCTCGGAATGAAATTAAGAATCGTATGTCGGAGCATCCCGATGATTATCATAAATCTAAGCAGTCGTTTAACAGCCGCGTAACAAAGCAAAATAACCAGGATTATATAAATATGGATTGGCAGAGCGATAATAAAAGGTATTAATTTGAAAAATAAAATTTAAGAAACAAATAATACAGATATAAGTTTCTTATGTTGAAAAAGTATGTTTGCTATACTTAAGGCACTATAGCTTCTAATCCTTATAATATCTTTAACAAATAATACTCTTCATTCTCGCAGATTTAATACGCGCAGGAAGCAACGGCAGCGTAGCGCTTCCGATTGGTATTTTCGAAGAGTATTTTCTCGTAGGAAAGCGCGAAGATACGCGAAGAAATTATATCAACAGAATATCAAGGGGACTTGGGGATTTGGGAACATTTGGATACATCGAAAATAAAATGTATATTATCGAGATTTAGACATAGATAATAGATTTGAAAATGTAAGCAGTGTGTTAAATGTGGGATATTTTTGTGCATTTTGTGTAAGCTTTTATACAATGTTCCATTCGATATGTTAAATATTTTTTAAATATTGCTGGAATATTCAAATGATTTCTGAAATATTTAGATATCTGTATATTCGTAAATTTTACATATTATTTGGTGTAGACATAGACATACTTATGATTAATGAAAAGAGAAATTCTAGATAAAAGAAATTGGTATTCTAAATAAAAATTATAATATGTCATGCTTCACCAAGAAGAAATTTTATAAAAAAATACTTAAAATATAATAAGAGGCACTCGAAACATATGTAAAATGGTTGTATAATATTAGCATATCAATAGCATTATATAAAAGCTTCACACTGTAATGTGATATGACATTTTTTTATCTAAATAGTTATAATTTTGTATCTTGTTAGTATTTGAATCTCACTTAATATACGTAAGATATTAGGAAATAACAGATAACATTTTTATTGATCTAATTTCGTGATGTGACATAAAGTGCTCATCAAGAAATTTTAATCATAACAATGATGTTGTGATTTGTACCAAGTGGTCACCGACAAAGAAATGGTGCTCAAAGAGATATTTCTTTGCGACAAAGTTATTTTAATCAAAACGTCTGCAGATAGTCGATTGCTCGTGTGTAGACAAACAAATTTTGCAGCTTTAAAGTACAAGATATGTATAGATAGATAAAAAAAAAATAAAAAAGTAGATTATATCTTTCGTAAGAATATATACTCGTATATTATATGAATGTAAGATAAATAAAATGTAAAACGTAACAAGATATAAGTGAATATGAATTGTAATATGCTAAAACTAACAATAAGAATCAACATGATTAAAATAAATATTTAATATATGATATGTTGCATTTTTATTAATATAAAATATTAATATTTATTAAAATTTAATATTTTTATATTTACGTTGCGCAAATGGCGCTGATTATACGTTTCACTTATACCCCACATTTTTCACAAACGATTGGAGATCTTTGTGGTCTCTTATTAGTCGATAAATTGTTAATATATATATAAACAAATAAAAATGCAAACTATTATTTTAAAATTCAAATGTGTGGTTCATTGGTTCGTTATTTTATTTGTACCCTTTATTTTGTCCTTATAATCTCATGACATCGTCATGACATCGTCATACGAGTATATGTCATATACATAATTTTTATACAATAATTTTTCAGTGATATTTCTCAATTCTAAAATCTTATTTTTTCGTTTAATTTATTATTCTCAAAAATAAAAATTTATATTATAATAAAAAATATTTTTAACAAACTTAAAATATTTATATATACTTTGTATTATAGTTTTATCCTGGAGATTATCACTTAATATAATTTTCAATATAGTTTTACATGTTTTCTTCATTTCTTTATTTAGCAATTCGTGATATTGAAATATTAACTAAATTTAAACTAAATTTTTTAAATCCCGTACTTTCTAATTTTTGTTTTCGCTTTTGTTTTGCTCTGTTTTTAATTTTCTTTTTATTTCGGTAATTTTAGTTTGTTTCGACAAGAATGAATGTTGTACGACGTTGATGAACATTGTATAACTGGAGTTTCAATTGTTTCTCTCTTTTCATATTTATATAATTATAAATTAGCCATTGGCAGCTGGCTATATTAATATTCATATCGTTGTTTCCTGATATATTGAATTCTTATTCTGGAAAATATAATAAATATATAAATATAAATAAATAAAACAAATTAAATATAAATAAATATAAATAAAACTTAATAGTTATATTAGTAGATAATACAAAGGTAGCTTACCCTCCTATTCCTAAAATATTCAAACTTTTATAAATTTCAGCTATCTTTAGCCACATATTTATTTTTTTTAAGTTGGCTTTTTGTAAAGAAAATAATAATTAAAGCTCTCAATGTATGAAATCCTAACACATTTTTAAATATCTGTGTGTTTAAAATATCATTTACATAAAAGATAAATTAAGATGTACTAAAAATTGAAATTGTGTGTGTGTGTGTAAGTGTAAATCTACGCGACAGATCTCCTTCCCACGATTTATGTGAAGAAGGAATTCATTAACATATAGAAAAGAACAAATATAATATAACTAATATTTTATGTATGAAGGAATTAAATTTAAAGTATGATCTCCTTCCCACGATTTATGTGAAGAAGGAATTCATTAACATATAGAAAAGAACAAATATAATATAACTAATATTTTATGTATGAAGGAATTAAATTTAAAGTATGATAATGTAAGGATAAATATACTGCATCTTTCAAATGTATAATTAAAACGTTTCTCACTTAAAATTGAAAATGGACAAGGAAAAAATATAAAAATATTATTTCACACGACAGAAGAAAAAGTTTTATTTAATTAAATCTCTTGACAAATTTAAACTGCTGCAGATATAAAAATACAATTGCAGTAGTGTAAATCGATTCAAGTATACGATGAATATATTTCGATTAAAAATTATTTCCAAGAAAAAGATTCTAGCTACCAAAAAAAAATAGAAAACAATCCACTAGTACAAAAAAAGGGACTTGTTACAGGAAATGAAAAAGAAAATTAAAACAGCAACCATGATCCACTATGGCGTTCCCTAATCATCAGAAACAGACTTCTATCAACCTTGACAGCTTGATATATGATGCGTGTATTATTCCGCGAGAAGAAGATATTCATTTTCATCCAGCGCAATACTCGTGGGAAATGTCGATTGCGTCGATTGGAATTTTCTTTGAATTCTATGAATAAGACGCAAAGAAGTAATTGTTTTATTAGCTTTAAACGTATATATTTTATGGATAAATGTTCTTTTTGCGATTGTGCATGATAGGGGATCTTTACATATGTTAAATTTGGATATACTGGGTTCTATAATATATATTTATAAGATATTCTGTGTGATTATTTTCATGATTAAATGTAATGTTTATATACATAATATTTTCTTCATAATGTTGAACATATAATATGCATAACAATTTTCTTCGATTTTTGCACCGCATCAACTTATACTCTTACAGTATCCACTTTAGTTTCAAACGGCTGTTTTCATTTGATCGGTATGAATCTTATATGAACCGGATGAGCAGGACGTATTATTATATCAAACATTAATCGGATATTTTTTAAATACTCAACAGGTTCCAAGCAAAAATTATGTATTAAAGGAGCTATCATAGCTTTCATCATCAGCAAACCGAGACGTTGACCTACAATTCGAAGTTTATGATAAATTATCGATACGAAGAGAAACGAAAATCACGATCAATTTACCTATGCAATTTCTCGGTCCTGCGCTGAATGGTATATAAGAATAAGGATGACGATTCTTTACCATTTCGGGTAAGAATCTGTCCGGATCAAATACATCTGGATTTGGCCAAAAATTGGGATCTCTGTGAACTCCGTAGATACTAAGAAGTAAGATCGTTCCAGCGGGCACGATATATGATTCTGAAAATTATTATAAAATTGGAAAATAGTAAAATTTACGAAAATAAGAGCTTCTTTGAGAAAAATAAGATATAACAATATTGCATTCTTAAAATACTAATTAATCAATACTTTACATTCAATAATATATACTCCATATTGTGTAACATATTCAAAAATATATGCAGCAAAAAGTGACTAATTACGTAATTTTACATCATTCCTAGGCTTGCGTGATATGATAACCGCGCTGGGATACAAACGTAGCGCTTCCTTTAAACATCTGTCTAAATATGATAAATTTTCTAATGATCTCATGTTAAGTTTTCCTCCATTCTCTTGCATCACAGTATCGACTTCAGCCCTCACACGCTCCTGTGTCATCAATAATATAATGAAAATGTATTTCTCAATTCTGATTTTTAGTGCACAGATAAAAATAAATTCTTAATAAATTAAAATATTTTAATATTATTTTAAATACGGTTAAATCTCTTCCGAATATTCTAATATATCTAGGAAAAATATATCGTAACAAGAACTTGATAACATTATTACTTTGAATAAAAGTCTTAATTTAAATTATATATCGCAATATATTGCGAGAAATAGGTACCTGGATATCTTTGTGTTCAGCTAAGAGTAGTAAAGTAAACATTATACCCGCCGCTGTAGTATCATGACCCTATAATCATCGTCATATGCATATCGTCATATTGTTATACATACTTAGATATCATGTAGAAAAAGATAAAAAAAGTTTACAGATACATACTCCAAACATAAAAGTGTCGACTTCTTCTCTGATATCCAAATCAGTTAGAGAATTTTCTCGAGATGCCGCTATTAAAATTATTATCCAACATGGCTAGCCTATATTTTTTAACTAAAAAAAAGCATATTAATAACGATTTCACTTTTCCATGCCACGCTTTAATTATATAACAATTCTTGTTTAAAAAATTCAAACTCTATTACAAATAATAATGATTTAATTTTACAGCAAACATATGTTGTATTATTACATGTGATTATGTGTTTAATATAAATAATGCAAGCATAATGGATAATATTAAATTAATTGCGCAGCCAAACTTAAATTAGAAGCTCTGATCTCTTACGTACTTCCAAACACGTCGAAATTTTCTGTCTCTTTGTTACTTTCAAGGTTTTTTAAGTATCGATCATTGGTGCGTTCGTGATAAAGTTTTCTTTCCGCGATGATCTATACAAGTACAATATTTAATTTTTGACAAGATTTTTTGTATTAAACAGCAATGGTATTATATTATATCATAGATATTTATAACATAATATTAATATTTAAAATAAATAATGTAATCCTACAAAGATTACGAGATTTATTGTTATTTTACACATAAAAGTGTTGTAAGATTTAAAATAATGTGATAACGTACTTTTTCCGTAAATCCATGCAATATTTTCAAGACTTTCTTTTGCTTTCTCCCTTGTGGTGACAATGAGAATAATAAATCATTATACAACCAAGGCCTTAATGCTCTAAAATTCAATAAAACTACATAATTTCAAATGATGAAATAATTTCAATAATGTTATTTTATAAAATTAAAGCCATCATGAAATCAATTTAATCTTTAATAATTAAAGATTGTAAAGAATATATAAAAAATTTAAATCTATATATATATATATATATATATATATATATATATATATATATATATATACAGGGTGACCCATTTTAACTTAGGCAGCCAAATAACTCGAAAAATAAGCAAGATAGAGAAAAATGTTTTAGACAAAAGTTGTATGGTTTCGAGGGGGCCATAAGATGGTATCATTGGTTTGACCTTGAAGAGTCATTTGAAGGTCACGTGAAGGTCACTTCAATTTTTTTAAATGGAACATCCTATATATTTTTGTACATTCTTGTAGCTCATCTCGAGAGCTTTCCAAAACACTATAATTAAGTACATTTTCGTTAAGTACTTTTTGAGTTATGAGGCTTGAAATAATTTCTTAATTTTACATAAACCGTAAAATATCTTGTAAAATATTCATTTTTCGATTACCTTACCTTAATAGTTTTATGTACAAAATAATGAGAGGAATCAATTGGTGTAAAGAAAACACATAGTTGTTACGAAGAAAAAATATGTAATTTGCAATTAACAATTCCATATTTTTTCTTAAAAACAACTATGTGTTTTCTTTACACCAATTGATTCCTCTCATTATTTTGTACATAAAATTATTAAGGTAAGATAATCGAAAAATGAATATTTTACAAGATATTTTACGGTTTATGTAAAATTAAGAAATTATTTCAAGCATCATAACTCAAAAAGTACTTAACGGAAAGGTACTTAATTATAGTGTTTTGGAAAGCTCTCGAAATAAGCTACAAGAATGTACAAAAATATATAGGGTATTCCATTTAAAAAAATTGAAGTGACCTTCACGTGACCTTCAAATGACTCTTCAAGGTCAAACCAATGATACCATCTTATGGCCCCCTCGAAACCATACAACTTTTGTCTAAAACATTTTTCTCTATCTTGCTTATTTTTCGAGTTATTTGGCTGCCTAAGTTAAAATGGGTCACCCTGTATATATATATATATATATATATATATATATATATATATATATATTACAAAAAAGGAGAATTTTCTAAAAACTTTTTATTTTATGTTAGCTATAGACTTCTGATCAAAGATAATTTCTTTATGAATTTTGGACACAATTTATTTTTCCTTGAATTGTTCTGATATTTCCAACATTTAAAAGATTACAAACAATTATGTAATGAAACATTTAATGATACACATACAATAGAGTTTGATTGAAAAGTGTCGACTTGTAAACGAAGTGACATTTTCACTAAGTCCACTTTTACATAATTATTCATTAATTAATCTATTTTTCAAAATGTATAATGTAATGTGTCACAGTTAAAAGGTTATAAGTTTAAAGATGTGGATTATAAATTAAAAGATTATACAACTATATTCTGTGTATTCGTGAATTACCTATAAGTTATTAATTCGGTTATATCGTGAATAGCATTTCGATACTGTTGTTGGAATTCGCCAAATTTTTGCAGAGAAACGCCCATGATAGTTTCTACAAATGCATTTAAATAAAACAGTCGAAGATTATTTTCAGGGGAATATTTTGCGGACAGCCTTTTTTTTTATAAAATATTAGATATTATCTATCTTTACTTGTAGCATTGATACTTCGTATAGAAACATTATTCTATTTTTATTTTAAGCTATAATCACTTAGAATAAAATTCCTGTACATAATGTAAAATAGGAACTCCTTACCGCATGTCGCGTTTAACGTATGTTCACTAATAAATGGTAATAAATCCTTTACAACTGTCCCTCCGACATCTTTCAACGATTTTGTCATGCAATCGCCCTCCTTGATCAAAATATCAACAAATTTATTCAATATATTAAAATGGAATGCAGGTGTTAACATCTTTCGCCGCGAGTGCCACTTAATCGCTAAAACAAAAACAAAATAATGCAACATTGTGCTATAAAAGAGGAATTGCAAGTATCAACGTAGGTGTAATTATTATTTTGTAATTAACTTTTATAAATTAGTAAATAGAAATAAATCAATAAAAATATATAATATATAGTAATAATATAAGTATATAACATATAATAATAATATAAATATATAATATAAAAAAATGTATAATATATAATATATAAATTAATATTAATTTAATCTATTACTGATAGTACAATCTATTAGTGATGATCTTCGATTTAACTAAATTATCTGTCTTACTTCTATTTATGACAATATGAACATACATCACAGCGAAATTATCTCTCAATATCTCATCTACAAATTTCTTTTAAAATTATTAGTTTTTAACAAAGAGGTTGTATACATTCACCATTTAAGATAATATTCAAGTCTAATTTTCACATTTTATTTGATTTTCTGTGACGGGGACAGATTAACAACAAATTGTAATAGAAAAGTATGTATACTCTCTAAAAGTGAATCAGTGTATTATCACTGAAAAACAGTAAATAGTCACTTATTACAGCAGTTATAAGTACAGCACTGTAAATCAGTGATATTTTATTGAAAGAACCAGTTAATAATTTTGACTGTTTCAATCAGTAATATTTCTCAATATTAGTAATATTTCTTTCGTTATTGTCAATAATATTAAACTACAATTCATCTCTCTATCTGTTTCATAGAAACAGATAATAAAAATTTTATTTATATTTACTAAATATTTATTATATTAAAAATTGTATTTTATTTATATATATTACATGCATATTGAACTTGTTATTTTAAATAGATAACGAACGAATAATTTTCATTAAGTCGCCAGACATTTATTTGTCCGACTTATAAAGATCGATTTAATATCTGAAGCCTATCTATTGAGATTGTATCAGAAATTAAATCGAAGTAATACTTCTAATTTCAAATGTCGCTCTTTGCAAACTTTATATAATTCTTATGACTAAAATTAAATACGAGAGAGATAGCGATCGTAGCGGTAAACGAACGAACTAGCGATTACTGGTTTTACAGTAAAATTTACTGGTTTTACAGTGAATTTTATTTTAACTGACCATAATCAGTGAGATATAAGATAAAATAACAAAAAAGTAAGCGTTTCCACTGAGGATCAGTAAAATACTCACTGATTCTCAGTGAAATCTTATTTTACTGTTTAAATTAGTGATATTTTCACTGATTCACTTTTTTAGAGAGTACTTATACATATGTTAACATTATTATATTATTACCTGTGCTAGTGCCGAGACCTGTATTTAACCAAGGATGAAACACGTTATACAAACGACTTTTTTCGATATGTTTAGTGCTGCCTAGTACTGTCTGAAATAATCGGAAAGAGAAAGAAATATATATTATTCACTTATTATATCACTAATCTTAAATACACAAATAATTTATTAATTGCATCTCTGTATTTTATTCTAATCTCGATGGAGTATCGATTTGGCTTTTCATTTTTATAAGAAACATTTTTTATTAGTAAAAGTCTTTCTGTGAATCGCAAGACTCTTCAATCTAATTCACATACCCAATCGTAATGTGTACAGAGAAATTTCTTTTATTACCTTTAAATCATCTGGATGACGGATACCCACTCCATGTATAAATAAACCTCCGATTTTAATAATGTAATATTCATTAGATAATTTACAGAAGAGTTTCCATAGTTCCTCTGAAAATTATATTATAAATATCAATACAACACAAATGTTTTCATGGGATTAATTTTATTTTTAATATTAATGTGCACTTCTATCTAAATACGTTGAAAATAGATAATAAAGAAAATGGATTGCAAATTGTTATTGCAAAGAGAAATAATCTACATGTAATAATCTTGATAGATATATGTTTTAGAATAAATGATTTATGAATTTTTGCTTGTATACGTGACACAGATTTTGTTTGTCAATTAATGTAAATAAATTAGAAATTTTGTACTTACCTGCTGACACATAGAATTGGAGCGCATTCCCAATAATTGGAAAACCCGATGGTCCCGGTATAAGATTAAGAAGTCGCTCGTATTTTTCATAATATACATAATAATATATTAATAAAATAAACATAGATAATATGAATATAGTCATAAACATCGTCACTGTCTTGATGTTTCTTGATTATCTGATTAAGCTTCTTCCGTTTATTGTTTTTTATTCTTCGTACAGTAGGCGCCAATAATGCCTTAATATATGAAATTGGTCGCATTCGGGATTAATAATGACTAGATATTATTAAGTTATTATTAGTTTCGAATGCGACCAATTTCATATGTTAAGGCATTATTGGCGCCTACTGTACGTGTCATAAAATAAATATTTTTTAATACATATAATAATAGATATTCGATTTTCGACAAAATTCGTAGTTATCTTGATAAGTTAAATAAATAATATAATTATATAAGCTATATAATTATTGTTTAAAAGCTTATTTATTTATTTTATTTGTTCTTTTTGTTTATCTAATTATAGTACATCGATACGATATCTAATAATTA
This sequence comes from Camponotus vicinus, assembly GCF_025532165.1. Taxonomy (NCBI): domain Eukaryota; kingdom Metazoa; phylum Arthropoda; class Insecta; order Hymenoptera; family Formicidae; genus Camponotus; species Camponotus vicinus. The sequence goes on from NW_028141945.1 coordinate 29,233,055, forward strand.
TTATGTCAAATATTTTCGCAAGATTAATATAATGTACATTTTATAAGACAATAACATAAAATATATATTGCAACATATTATAATAATTTAATAAAATTATAGCAATCAAATAAAATTAACAACTTATGATATTTAAAAAAATTTGTTTTAAAATTACATCTCGTTTTATACTAATTGTGATATTAAATATTGGGATTTTGCAATAGAATGTTTTATAAAATTTTATAAAGATTACCGGATAGATTCCATGTGGTACAACAATCAATCGAAACACATAACTCAAATGATTAAGATAGAATTGTAAATCTCGTTAAACAGATGCATAAGCCAGTTTAACAAAGTTGCATAAACTGATAATAAAAGTTTGAAGCTTGTATTTATTGTTCTATTATTATACCTATGCTTCAATCTCAAATGATAGATATTTAAAGAGCTATTATAGCTTTTCGTAAGCACGTTGATTGTTACTTTTATCCTGGGGGCATTATAACCTAAATATGTTGCAAGGCTTAGCCAAATCAACTATAAAAACTTATGAATACATTTTAGAAAAATGCACCGGCAAATAATTATGCCAATATATACACTTTAATTAGGCACAAATACAAAAAAAACTAAAACAAGAAATACTTAGGTGAATAATACAAATACACTAATTTCACTCCTGCATGTGCAACCGGTGCGATCGTTCTACACCAATTAACTGAAAAGGAAGAGAATCGAGGCGTACGCGTTTGACTATACAGGGTGAGTCAAAAGTATGTTTTAAAAATTTGTGAGCGTGTTCCTGGATAAAAAGGAAGAACAAATGTTCATATGAACATATGGTCGCAAATGCTTTGTTGTCGAGATAATGGACATAAATCAGCAGTATCAAATAATGCTTTATTTGAACGAAAAAAAAACAAACAACAATAACAAAATTGTAAACGTTCAAATAAAGCATTATTTGATACTGCTGATTTATGTCCATTATCTCGACAACAAAGCATTTGCGACCATATGTTCATATGAACATTTGTTCTTCCTTTTTATCCAGGAACACGCTCACAAATTTTTAAAACATACTTTTGACTCACCCTGTATAGTACAAATTATTCAACATACTGTGTAGTTTAGTAGGAGGCTTGTTACTTTCATGACGCTGTTACTTTTCCTCCCTACTCACTTTCATCTTTCAAATCCACTTTCGATTACCATCGCACGATTTTTTTTCGCTCAGATATGCAAATGATAAGACCGGTCATGCACAGCGATCTAATAACTCATTCTAAATCAACCGTGTCACCTCTCTATCTCACTACGAATCAAAATTAATGTTAAAACATACATTTTTAAATACCTTCTGTCACCTTTTGAAATTAAAAATGGCGCATCCAGTATGGTGGATGGAATCATAATAAAAAGGCATAAAATTTAGAAAAATTTATCAAAATGTGTAACAACTGTATTAGATATTTCTTTACAATACTTTTTTGGGCAACTGAACATGACATATGTCAATCTTAAAATTTTAAGATGATGGATCTACCATATTGATGTAAATTTTCTATGTAAATTTTCTTTAACGTAAATTTTCTTATAACTTCATACTCATATATCTCAGCGAAAAAAAATCGTGCGTTGGTAATCAAAAGTGGATTTGAAAGGTGAAAGTGAATACTATACGATGCCATTGGCAGAAATATTTCAAAAAATTTGATTTCTCCACAATAAATTCATGAAATTGGCCAAAATAGCGATTTTTGAGACATTCAACTAAATTACTCAAAAACCTGACGTGTTGGGGAAATTCTACGGCCAGATTCATTTTCAGCGTCACAAAATCTATCAGATTCACCTATTCTACTTTTTGTAACTAAACCTCGCAGGCCTGTGTAATTAGAACTCTATACTATATAGAAGCAGACAGTTGAATAACCCATTCCAATTAGAGATGAATTACATTTTTATTTACCTTTATTTGGGAATATAAAGAAATTGATTATGAAACCATTTAAGAATAGACCTAACAAGGAAAGGCACGGAAGTGTTCCCCTCCGATTTTGATGAGCTTAAAAGCTATTGAAATATGTTGTGTTGTAGACAAAAATAAGGAACACGTATCTTTTTTGAAGGAACACATGCCCATTTTATATGTGCGTGTCTAGGGGATAAATCACCCCTTTGAAAAAAATCGGTTTTTTTCTTTCGAGATGAATATTTCAAAAACTATAAGAGATACAAAAAATTTTCAAATTAAAAAATAAATAAAATAATTAAAAAATAGCTTCAAGAGTACTTTACAACAATAACAAAAAAAAATTGTTATTTTTTTAATTTTTTCAAATACTCTTACCACTAAATATATTTTTTTTAATTTTGAAATTTCTTTGTTATCAAGTATTATTTTTTTACGAATCCAACCATATATGATATTATGTTTCGAAAAATCATTTTCCAGAATTAATTATAAACTTCTCTGTAATATGCTATTCGTGTCCGTCCATGCGCTCGATTTTTCGCATAACACAACCTGTTTTTCTGTAATGAAAGATAACTAACACGGATACATTTATATATGTAACTTATCTATTATATGTCATTTACCTATGCCACGTTTTTTTCGCGTGCAAAGCTAAAATAACATTGATATAACAAATCAAATTTATATTTAATATGTGATAAGATATTAAAACGTTAAATATAAATAAACTCAAAATGTATGCATAAAATACCGCACGAGATTCTAAACTTGTTTAATTTAAGACAGCACAAGATGAAATAATAATAATAATAATAATAATAATAATAATAATAATAATAATGATAATAATAATAATATAATTATATAATTATGTAATTGCACAGCTTGTAAGATTGCTAGAATTGATTTAAAATAGCGATTGTTTTTGTTTAAAATGTGTCTTTCTTAAAATCAAGATATTAATAGTGATAATAACAAAATAAGGAAAAAAGTTTTATTTCTTTTTACAAATTTTCATATCAAACTTCTTAACGCTTTCAATTCAGTAGATTAATTTTTAAATAGGCGATAAATCATTTAGAAATTTATCACCTCGAATTATCTTTAGCTAACAAACGACGCTAGTTGCTATTTTTGAATTTTATTTCAATTTCAATAATTGCTCTTATCGTTTTTTTAATCGCATATTATATTTCGAGAGAGATTTTATTTATAAAAAACATGACAAAAGTATGATTGCCATCGATTTTTATGAGACATAATATTCTAAAAGTCAATTTTTTAATGGAGTATTTCAATGTAAGAGAACAAATAAAAAAATACACACATCTCTCTTAGTCTATATATCTAAAGTTAATCAAAATCGCATTTTGTAATTTTTGCACTTACATTTACATATCATTAATCACATTTTGTAATTTTTGCACTTACATTTACATATCATTAATCTAAAGAGTCGATTGATTCGTTAAAAAATTATTATTGAAAACAAAGAGTCAAATCCATGCCACGAAAATTATTCTGCAAATGAATGTTGCTGTTATGTATTTTATTGCTTAACTCTGTATTTTGCAACAATAATGTTATAACTTTTGAAAATACGGTTCAAATCTTGTTATACAGGAAAAATACATAATATTGCACATGCATTGCAAATATAAATCTATACGACAGATCTTCCGCTGTGTTTATGCGTAAAGCATTAAATTTATAACCATGTTTTGCAAACACCGATGCATATATCATTTAAAATATGTATTTACTTTAAAATAAAGAATAGGAAAAAAGAAATATAACATAAATAATACTTTATATTACGTGAATTAAATTCAGTTATATAATGTGATGATAAATCCTCTACATCATTGAAATATATAATTAAAATATTTCTCATTAAAAATTGCAGATTGGCGAAGGAAAAATATAAAGATATTTTTGTGCATGATAGAAAAAAAAAGAAATTAAATTTAATTAAATCTCTTGAAAAATTTAAACAGCTACAGATATAAAGATATAATTGCAATATATTAAACTTGCGATCCATGTATGCGTATTAATATATCTCGATGCGTATTAATATATCTCGATTAAAAATGGATTTCGAAGGAAAAAATTATAACTACAAGAAAATGGAAATAATGTACAAAGAAGAATGCAAAGAAAAAAAACTTGTTGCAGCAAATGAAGTAAATAAAATTTAAACGGTTTCAGATATAAAAATATAATTGCAGCGTTGTAATTCGCGATCCATGTATACGATCGATATTTTCGTCGCAGTCGAGAATGTTATGGGGCTTTTAAGTTCAGCGAAATTTTCTTTTAATTCTATGAATTACTGACTATAAAAATTGGAAGAAGAATGCAAAAGAGCGAGACAATATTTTTATTTGAATAGAGCGCGTTAGAAAAAAAAGAAATCTTTTTATGTGTTAAATATTTAATATAAGAAAAATTAATATAAATTATATAAAAACATGTTTAATTCACGTTACATTATTATATAGAATATTTATCATAAGTTTCATATACAAGGTCTCCGATTTTAAAGTTTCCACTATTCTCTTCAGGAAAGCATTTTAGGAAAAAATATGTAATTTGCAATTAACAATTACATATTTTTTCTTAAAAATAACTATGTATTTTCTTTACACCAATTGATTCCTCTCATTATTTTGTACATAAAAGTATTAAGGTAAGATAATCGAAAAATGAATATTTTACTAGATATTTTATGGTTTATGTAAAATTAAGAAATTATTTTAAGCCTCATAACTCGAAAAGTACTGAATAAAGCAATACTTTAAAATAGTGTTTTGGAAAGCTCTCGAGATAAGCTATAAGAATAAGTAATATAAAATAGGGGGTCCATTTAAAAAATTGAAGGTGACCTTCACGTAACCTTCAAACGACTTTTCAAGGTCAAACCAATGACACCATCTTATGGCCCCCTTCAAGCCATACAATTTTTGTCTGAAACAGTTTTTCGTATTTTTTAGACTTTACGAGATATTTCGATGGGAAAGTTAAAATCGGAACTCCCTGTATATATATATAGATTTCATATTAGAAGAAGAAAAAGAGACAGAGAGGAGAAGAGTGCAAAAATTTTGATATAATATATAGAAATAGTGCACTTACAGAGAGAGAAAGATTTAGAGAAATATCACATAGTATGTAATTTCAACTCAAGTTACATGTTAATATAAATTAAATTTTTTTCAGTATAAAACAAAGAATTTTGTTGCTAATTCTAACAACAAACATGATACAAATAGTAAAGAATCTGTATTGGATTATGAAAATTCTGGAGAAGTTTTGTTTGAGGAGAGTAAACCAAAACAAAAGGATCACTTTAAATCGAGTGATTCCATTAAAACGATTCTTAATAATGATGATAAAACGAAAAAAGAAGAAACTCCCTCGGAATGAAATTAAGAATCGTATGTCGGAGCATCCCGATGATTATCATAAATCTAAGCAGTCGTTTAACAGCCGCGTAACAAAGCAAAATAACCAGGATTATATAAATATGGATTGGCAGAGCGATAATAAAAGGTATTAATTTGAAAAATAAAATTTAAGAAACAAATAATACAGATATAAGTTTCTTATGTTGAAAAAGTATGTTTGCTATACTTAAGGCACTATAGCTTCTAATCCTTATAATATCTTTAACAAATAATACTCTTCATTCTCGCAGATTTAATACGCGCAGGAAGCAACGGCAGCGTAGCGCTTCCGATTGGTATTTTCGAAGAGTATTTTCTCGTAGGAAAGCGCGAAGATACGCGGAGAAATTATATCAACAGAATATCAAGGGGACTTGGGGATTTGGGAACATTTGGATACATCGAAAATAAAATGTATATTATCGAGATTTAGACATAGATAATAGATTTGAAAATGTAAGCAGTGTGTTAAATGTGGGATATTTTTGTGCATTTTGTGTAAGCTTTTATACAATGTTCCATTCGATATGTTAAATATTTTTTAAATATTGCTGGAATATTCTAATGATTTCTGAAATATTTAGATATCTGTATATTCGTAAATTTTACATATTATTTGGTGTTTCATAGACATACTTATGATTAATGAAAAGAGAAATTCTAGATAAAAGAAATTGGTATTCTAAATAAAAATTATAATATGTCATGCTTCACCAAGAAGAAATTTTATAAAAAAATACTTAAAATATAATAAGAGGCACTCGAAACATATGTAAAATGGTTGTATAATATTAGCATATCAATAGCATTATATAAAAGCTTCACACTGTAATGTGATATGACATTTTTTTATCTAAATAGTTATAATTTTGTATCTTGTTAGTATTTGAATCTCACTTAATATACGTAAGATATTAGGAAATAACAGATAACATTTTTATTGATTTAATTTCGTGATGTGACATAAAGTGCTCATCAAGAAATTTTAATCATAACAATGATGTTGTGATTTGTACCAAGTGGTCACCGACAAAGAAATGATGCTCAAAGAGATATTTCTTTGCGACAAAGTTATTTTAATCAAAACGTCTGCAGATAGTCGATTGCTCGTGTGTAGACAAACAAATTTTGCAGCTTTAAAGTACAAGATATGTATAGATAGATAAAAAAAAAATAAAAAAGTAGATTATATCTTTCGTAAGAATATATATATTATATGAATGTAAGATAAATAAAATGTAAAACGTAACAAGATATAAGTGAATATGAATTGTAATATGCTAAAACTAACAATAAGAATCAACATGATTAAAATAAATATTTAATATATGATATGTTGCATTTTTATTAATATAAAATATTAATATTTATTAAAATTTAATATTTTTATATTCACGTTGCGCAAATGGCGCTGATTATACGTTTCACTTATACCCCACATTTTTCACAAACGATTGGAGATCTTTGTGGTCTCTTATTAGTCGATAAATTGTTAATATATATATAAACAAATAAAAATGCAAACTATTATTTTAAAATTCAAATGTGTGGTTCATTGGTTCGTTATTTTATTTGTACCCTTTATTTTGTCCTTATAATCTCATGACATCGTCATGACATCGTCATACGAGTATATGTCATATACATAATTTTTATACAATAATTTTTCAGTGATATTTCTCAATTCTAAAATCTTATTTTTTCGTTTAATTTATTATTCTAAAAAATAAAAATTTATATTATAATAAAAAATATTTTTAACAAACTTAAAATATTTATATATACTTTGTATTATAGTTTTATCCTGGAGATTATCACTTAATATAATTTTCAATATAGTTTTACATGTTTTCTTCATTTCTTTATTTAGCAATTCGTGATATTGAAATATTAACTAAATTTAAACTAAATTTTTTAAATCCCGTACTTTCTAATTTTTGTTTTCGCTTTTGTTTTGCTCTGTTTTTAATTTTCTTTTTATTTCGGTAATTTTAGTTTGTTTCGACAAGAATGAATGTTGTACGACGTTGATGAACATTGTATAACTGGAGTTTCAATTGTTTCTCTCTTTTCATATTTATATAATTATAAATTAGCCATTGGCAGCTGGCTATATTAATATTCATATCGTTGTTTCCTGATATATTGAATTCTTATTCTGGAAAATATAATAAATATATAAATATAAATAAATAAAACAAATAAAATATAAATAAATATAAATAAAACTTAATAGTTATATTAGTAGATAATACAAAGGTAGCTTACCCTCCTATTCCTAAAATATTCAAACTTTTATAAATTTCAGCTATCTTTAGCCACATATTTATTTTTTTTAAGTTGGCTTTTTGTAAAGAAAATAATAATTAAAGCTCTCAATGTATGAAATCCTAACACATTTTTAAATATCTGTGTGTTTAAAATATCATTTACATAAAAGATAAATTAAGATGTACTAAAAATTGAAATTGTGTGTGTGTGTGTGTAAGTGTAAATCTACGCGACAGATCTCCTTCCCACGATTTATGTGAAGAAGGAATTCATTAACATATAGAAAAGAACAAATATAATATAACTAATATTTTATGTATGAAGGAATTAAATTTAAAGTATGATCTCCTTCCCACGATTTATGTGAAGAAGGAATTCATTAACATATAGAAAAGAACAAATATAATATAACTAATATTTTATGTATGAAGGAATTAAATTTAAAGTATGATAATCTATAACGATAAATATACTGCATCTTTCAAATGTATAATTAAAACGTTTCTCACTTAAAATTGAAAATGGACAAGGAAAAAATATAAAAATATTATTTCACACGACAGAAGAAAAAGTTTAATTTAATTAAATCTCTTGACAAATTTAAACTGCTGCAGATATAAAAATACAATTGCAGTAGTGTAAATCGATTCAAGTATACGATGAATATATTTCGATTAAAAATTATTTCCAAGAAAAAGATTCTAGCTACCAAAAAAAAAATAGAAAACAATCCACTAGTACAGAAAAAGGGACTTGTTACAGGAAATGAAAAAGAAAATTAAAACAGCAACCATGATCCACTATGGCGTTCCCTAATCATCAGAAACAGACTTCTATCAACCTTGACAGCTTGATATATGATGCGTGTATTATTCCGCGAGAAGAAGATATTCATTTTCATCCAGCGCAATACTCGTGGGAAATGTCGATTGCGTCGATTGGAATTTTCTTTGAATTCTATGAATAAGACGCAAAGAAGTAATTGTTTTATTAGCTTTAAACGTATATATTTTATGGATAAATGTTCTTTTTGCGATTGTGCATGATAGGGGATCTTTACATATGTTAAATTTGGATATACTGGGTTCTATAATATATATTTATAAGATATTCTGTGTGATTATTTTCATGATTAAATGTAATGTTTATATACATAATATTTTCTTCATAATGTTGAACATATAATATGCATAACAATTTTCTTCGATTTTTGCACCGCATCAACTTATACTCTTACAGTATCCACTTTAGTTTCAAACGGCTGTTTTCATTTGATCGGTATGAATCTTATATGAACCGGATGAGCAGGACGTATTATTATATCAAACATTAATCGGATATTTTTTAAATACTCAACAGGTTCCAAGCAAAAATTATGTATTAAAGGAGCTATCATAGCTTTCATCATCAGCAAACCGAGACGTTGACCTACAATTCGAAGTTTATGATAAATTATCGATACGAAGAGAAACGAAAATCACGATCAATTTACCTATGCAATTTCTCGGTCCTGCGCTGAATGGTATATAAGAATAAGGATGACGATTCTTTACCATTTCGGGTAAGAATCTGTCCGGATCAAATACATCTGGATTTGGCCAAAAATTGGGATCTCTGTGAACTCCGTAGATACTAAGAAGTAAGATCGTTCCAGCGGGCACGATATATGATTCTGAAAATTATTATAAAATTGGAAAATAGTAAAATTTACGAAAATAAGAGCTTCTTTGAGAAAAATAAGATATAACAATATTGCATTCTTAAAATACTAATTAATCAATACTTTACATTCAATAATATATACTCCATATTGTGTAACATATTCAAAAATATATGCAGCAAAAAGTGACTAATTACGTAATTTTACATCATTCCTAGGCTTGCGTGATATGATAACCGCGCTGGGATACAAACGTAGCGCTTCCTTTAAACATCTGTCTAAATATGATAAATTTTCTAATGATCTCATGTTAAGTTTTCCTCCATTCTCTTGCATCACAGTATCGACTTCAGCCCTCACACGCTCCTGTGTCATCAATAATATAATGAAAATGTATTTCTCAATTCTGATTTTTAGTGGACAGATAAAAATAAATTCTTAATAAATTAAAATATTTTAATATTATTTTAAATACGGTTAAATCTCTTCCGAATATTCTAATATATCTAGGAAAAATATATCGTAACAAGAACTTGATAACATTATTACTTTGAATAAAAGTCTTAATTTAAATTATATATCGCAATATATTGCGAGAAATAGGTACCTGGATATCTTTGTGTTCAGCTAAGAGTAGTAAAGTAAACATTATACCCGCCGCTGTAGTATCATGACCCTATAATCATCGTCATATGCATATCGTCATATTGTTATACATACTTAGATATCATGTAGAAAAAGATAAAAAAAGTTTACAGATACATACTCCAAACATAAAAGTGTCGACTTCTTCTCTGATATCCAAATCAGTTAGAGAATTTTCTCGAGATGCCGCTATTAAAATTATTATCCAACATGGCTAGCCTATATTTTTTAACTAAAAAAAAGCATATTAATAACGATTTCACTTTTCCATGCCACGCTTTAATTATATAACAATTCTTGTTTAAAAAATTCAAACTCTATTACAAATAATAATGATTTAATTTTACAGCAAACATATGTTGTATTATTACATGTGATTATGTGTTTAATATAAATAATGCAAGCATAATGGATAATATTAAATTAATTGCGCAGCCAAACTTAAATTAGAAGCTCTGATCTCTTACGTACTTCCAAACACGTCGAAATTTTCTGTCTCTTTGTTACTTTCAAGGTTTTTTAAGTATCGATCATTGGTGCGTTCGTGATAAAGTTTTCTTTCCGCGATGATCTATACAAGTACAATATTTAATTTTTGACAAGATTTTTTGTATTAAACAGCAATGGTATTATATTATATCATAGATATTTATAACATAATATTAATATTTAAAATAAATAATGTAATCCTACAAAGATTACGAGATTTATTGTTATTTTACACATAAAAGTGTTGTAAGATTTAAAATAATGTGATAACGTACTTTTTCCGTAAATCCATGCAATATTTTCAAGACTTTCTTTTGCTTTCTCCCTTGTGGTGACAATGAGAATAATAAATCATTATACAACCAAGGCCTTAATGCTCTAAAATTCAATAAAACTACATAATTTCAAATGATGAAATAATTTCAATAATGTTATTTTATAAAATTAAAGCCATCATGAAATCAATTTAATCTTTAATAATTAAAGATTGTAAAGAATATATAAAAAATTTAAATCTATATATATATATATATATATATATATATATATATATATATATATTACAAAAAAGGAGAATTTTCTAAAAACTTTTTATTTTATGTTAGCTATAGACTTCTGATCAAAGATAATTTCTTTATGAATTTTGGACACAATTTATTTTTCCTTGAATTGTTCTGATATTTCCAACATTTAAAAGATTACAAACAATTATGTAATGAAACATTTAATGATACACATACAATAGAGTTTGATTGAAAAGTGTCGACTTGTAAACGAAGTGACATTTTCACTAAGTCCACTTTTACATAATTATTCATTAATTAATCTATTTTTCAAAATGTATAATGTAATGTGTCACAGTTAAAAGGTTATAAGTTTAAAGATGTGGATTATAAATTAAAAGATTATACAACTATATTCTGTGTATTCGTGAATTACCTATAAGTTATTAATTCGGTTATATCGTGAATAGCATTTCGATACTGTTGTTGGAATTCGCCAAATTTTTGCAGAGAAACGCCCATGATAGTTTCTACAAATGCATTTAAATAAAACAGTCGAAGATTATTTTCAGGGGAATATTTTGCGGACAGCCTTTTTTTTTATAAAATATTAGATATTATCTATCTTTACTTGTAGCATTGATACTTCGTATAGAAACATTATTCTATTTTTATTTTAAGCTATAATCACTTAGAATAAAATTCCTGTACATAATGTAAAATAGGAACTCCTTACCGCATGTCGCGTTTAACGTATGTTCACTAATAAATGGTAATAAATCCTTTACAACTGTCCCTCCGACATCTTTCAACGATTTTGTCATGCAATCGCCCTCCTTGATCAAAATATCAACAAATTTATTCAATATATTAAAATGGAATGCAGGTGTTAACATCTTTCGCCGCGAGTGCCACTTAATCGCTAAAACAAAAACAAAATAATGCAACATTGTGCTATAAAAGAGGAATTGCAAGTATCAACGTAGGTGTAATTATTATTTTGTAATTAACTTTTATAAATTAGTAAATAGAAATAAATCAATAAAAATATATAATATATAGTAATAATATAAGTATATAACATATAATAATAATATAAATATATAATATAAAAAAATGTATAATATATAATATATAAATTAATATTAATTTAATCTATTACTGATAGTACAATCTATTAGTGATGATCTTCGATTTAACTAAATTATCTGTCTTACTTCTATTTATGACAATATGAACATACATCACAGCGAAATTATCTCTCAATATCTCATCTACAAATTTCTTTTAAAATTATTAGTTTTTAACAAAGAGGTTGTATACATTCACCATTTAAGATAATATTCAAGTCTAATTTTCACATTTTATTTGATTTTCTGTGACGGGGACAGATTAACAACAAATTGTAATAGAAAAGTATGTATACTCTCTAAAAGTGAATCAGTGTATTATCACTGAAAAACAGTAAATAGTCACTTATTACAGCAGTTATAAGTACAGCACTGTAAATCAGTGATATTTTATTGAAAGAACCAGTTAATAATTTTGACTGTTTCAATCAGTAATATTTCTCAATATTAGTAATATTTCTTTCGTTATTGTCAATAATATTAAACTACAATTCATCTCTCTATCTGTTTCATAGAAACAGATAATAAAAATTTTATTTATATTTACTAAATATTTATTATATTAAAAATTGTATTTTATTTATATATATTACATGCATATTGAACTTGTTATTTTAAATAGATAACGAACGAATAATTTTCATTAAGTCGCCAGACATTTATTTGTCCGACTTATAAAGATCGATTTAATATCTGAAGCCTATCTATTGAGATTGTATCAGAAATTAAATCGAAGTAATACTTCTAATTTCAAATGTCGCTCTTTGCAAACTTTATATAATTCTTATGACTAAAATTAAATACGAGAGAGATAGCGATCGTAGCGGTAAACGAACGAACTAGCGATTACTGGTTTTACAGTAAAATTTACTGGTTTTACAGTGAATTTTATTTTAACTGACCATAATCAGTGAGATATAAGATAAAATAACAAAAAAGTAAGCGTTTCCACTGAGGATCAGTAAAATACTCACTGATTCTCAGTGAAATCTTATTTTACTGTTTAAATTAGTGATATTTTCACTGATTCACTTTTTTAGAGAGTACTTATACATATGTTAACATTATTATATTATTACCTGTGCTAGTGCCGAGACCTGTATTTAACCAAGGATGAAACACGTTATACAAACGACTTTTTTCGATATGTTTAGTGCTGCCTAGTACTGTCTGAAATAATCGGAAAGAGAAAGAAATATATATTATTCACTTATTATATCACTAATCTTAAATACACAAATAATTTATTAATTGCATCTCTGTATTTTATTCTAATCTCGATGGAGTATCGATTTGGCTTTTCATTTTTATAAGAAACATTTTTTATTAGTAAAAGTCTTTCTGTGAATCGCAAGACTCTTCAATCTAATTCACATACCCAATCGTAATGTGTACAGAGAAATTTCTTTTATTACCTTTAAATCATCTGGATGACGGATACCCACTCCATGTATAAATAAACCTCCGATTTTAATAATGTAATATTCATTAGATAATTTACAGAAGAGTTTCCATAGTTCCTCTGAAAATTATATTATAAATATCAATACAACACAAATGTTTTCATGGGATTAATTTTATTTTTAATATTAATGTGCACTTCTATCTAAATACGTTGAAAATAGATAATAAAGAAAATGGATTGCAAATTGTTATTGCAAAGAGAAATAATCTACATGTAATAATCTTGATAGATATATGTTTTAGAATAAATGATTTATGAATTTTTGCTTGTATACGTGACACAGATTTTGTTTGTCAATTAATGTAAATAAATTAGAAATTTTGTACTTACCTGCTGACACATAGAATTGGAGCGCATTCCCAATAATTGGAAAACCCGATGGTCCCGGTATAAGATTAAGAAGTCGCTCGTATTTTTCATAATATACATAATAATATATTAATAAAATAAACATAGATAATATGAATATAGTCATAAACATCGTCACTGTCTTGATGTTTCTTGATTATCTGATTAAGCTTCTTCCGTTTATTGTTTTTTATTCTTCGTACAGTAGGCGCCAATAATGCCTTAATATATGAAATTGGTCGCATTCGGGATTAATAATGACTAGATATTATTAAATTATTATTAGTTTCGAATGCGACCAATTTCATATGTTAAGGCATTATTGGCGCCTACTGTACGTGTCATAAAATAAATATTTTTTAATACATATAATAATAGATATTCGATTTTCGACAAAATTCGTAGTTATCTTGATAAGTTAAATAAATAATATAATTATATAAGCTATATAATTATTGTTTAAAAGCTTATTTATTTATTTTATTTGTTCTTTTTGTTTATCTAATTATAGTACATCGATACGATATCTAATAATTATTATGTCAAATATTTTCGCAAGATTAATATAATGTACATTTTATAAGACAATAACATAAAATATATATTGCAACATATTATAATAATTTAATAAAATTATAGCAATCAAATAAAATTAACAACTTATGATATTTAAAAAAATTTGTTTTAAAATTACATCTCGTTTTATACTAATTGTGATATTAAATATTGGGATTTTGCAATAGAATGTTTTATAAAATTTTATAAAGATTACCGGATAGATTCCATGTGGTACAACGATCAATCGAAACACATAACTCAAATGATTAAGATAGAATTGTAAATCTCGTTAAACAGATGCATAAGCCAGTTTAACAAAGTTGCATAAACTGATAATAAAAGTTTGAAGCTTGTATTTATTGTTCTATTATTATACCTATGCTTCAATCTCAAATGATAGATATTTAAAGAGCTATTATAGCTTTTCGTAAGCACGTTGATTGTTACTTTTATCCTGGGGGCATTATAACCTAAATATGTTGCAAGGCTTAGCCAAATCAACTATAAAAACTTATGAATACATTTTAGAAGAATGCACCGGCAAATAATTATGCCAATATATACACTTTAATTAGGCACAAATACAAAAAAAACTAAAACAAGAAATACTTAGGTGAATAATACAAATACACTAATTTCACTCCTGCATGTGCAACCGGTGCGATCGTTCTACACCAATTAACTGAAAAGGAAGAGAATCGAGGCGTACGCGTTTGACTATACAGGGTGAGTCAAAAGTATGTTTTAAAAATTTGTGAGCGTGTTCCTGGATAAAAAGGAAGAACAAATGTTCATATGAACATATGGTCGCAAATGCTTTGTTGTCGAGATAATGGACATAAATCAGCAGTATCAAATAATGCTTTATTTGAACGAAAAAAAACAAACAACAATAACAAAATTGTAAACGTTCAAATAAAGCATTATTTGATACTGCTGATTTATGTCCATTATCTCGACAACAAAGCATTTGCGACCATATGTTCATATGAACATTTGTTCTTCCTTTTTATCCAGGAACACGCTCACAAATTTTTAAAACATACTTTTGACTCACCCTGTATAGTACAAATTATTCAACATACTGTGTAGTTTAGTAGGAGGCTTGTTACTTTCATGACGCTGTTACTTTTCCTCCCTACTCACTTTCATCTTTCAAATCCACTTTCGATTACCATCGCACGATTATTTTCGCTCAGATATGCAAATTATAAGACCGGTCATGCACAGCGATCTAATAACTCATTCTAAATCAACCGTGTCACCTCTCTATCTCACTACGAATCAAAATTAATGTTAAAACATACATTTTTAAATACCTTCTGTCACCTTTTGAAATTAAAAATGGCGCATCCAGTATGGTGGATGGAATCATAATAAAAAGGCATAAAATTTAGAAAAATTTATCAAAATGTGTAACAACTGTATTAGATATTTCTTTACAATACTTTTTTGGGCAACTGAACATGACATATGTCAATCTTAAAATTTTAAGATGATGGATCTACCATATTGATGTAAATTTTCTATGTAAATTTTCTTTAACGTAAATTTTCTTATAACTTCATACTCATATATCTCAGCGAAAAAAAATCGTGCGTTGGTAATCAAAAGTGGATTTGAAAGGTGAAAGTGAATACTATACGATGCCATTGGCAGAAATATTTCAAAAAATTTGATTTCTCCACAATAAATTCATGAAATTGGCCAAAATAGCGATTTTTGAGACATTCAACTAAATTACTCAAAAACCTGACGTGTTGGGGAAATTCTACGGCCAGATTCATTTTCAGCGTCACAAAATCTATCAGATTCACCTATTCTACTTTTTGTAACTAAACCTCGCAGGCCTGTGTAATTAGAATTCTGTACTATATAAAAGCAGACAGTTGAATAACCCATTCCAATTAGAGATGAATTACATTTTTATTTACCTTTATTTGGGAATATAAAAAAATTGATTATGAAACCATTTAAGAATAGACCTAACAAGGAGAGGCACGGAAGTGTTCCCCTCCGATTTTGATGAGCTTAAAAGCTATTAAAATATGTTGTGTTCTAGACAAAAATAAGGAACACGTATCTTTTTTGAAGGAACACGTGCCCATTTTATACGTGCGTGTCTAGGGGATAAATCACCTCTTTGAAAAAAATCGGTTTTTTTCTTTCGAGATGAATATTTCAAAAACTATAAGAGATACAAAAAATTATCAAATTAAAAGTTAAATATCTTCAAAAGTACTGTACAACAATAACAAAAAAATTGTTATTTTTTTAATTTTTTAAAATACTCTTACCACTAAATATATTTTTTTAATTTTGAAATTTCTTTATTACCAAGTGGAACGTTATTTTTTTACGAATCCAACTATATATGATTGAGTTATGTTTCGAAAAATCATTTCCCAGAATTAATTATAAACCTCTCTGTAATGCGCTATTCGTGTCCGTCCATGCGCTCGATTTTTCGCGCAACACATCCTAAGCAATAAAATACACTCCAACAATATTCTCTTGCCCAACAATTTTTTTCAACTCTTTCGTGACCGTGAATCTTCTGCCGTCTTAAATTAAACAAGTTTAAAGTCTCGTGCGTCATTTCATGCATACATTTTGAACTTATTTATATTTAACGTTTTAATATCTTATCATATATTAAATATAAATTTGATTTATCAATGTTATTCTGGCTTTGCACGCGAGAAAATACGTGTTTACATAGATCCGTGTTAGTTATCTTTCATTACAGAAAAACAGGATGTGTTGCGCGAAAAATCGAGCGCATGGACGGATACGAATAGCGCATTACAGAGAGGCCATATGTGGGCCATTATCAGTTATGGCACCTTTTTTTGCCCATATATGGGTCATTACCAATGAACTGGTTAAGAGGATGTCGGACCGTCCTGTTTTACCGATCAAAACAATTATTTTTTTGAAAACCGAATTTTTTTTATAGGTCGTACGAACCTTAATAAATATCACCTAACCCAAACCTAACCCAAACCTAACCCAAACCTAACCCAAACCTAATAAATCCTTTTCTATGATTAAAGTACACATAGTGATATATCCCGAAGCTATTGATATTTTGTTAAAAATGAAAGAAAAATAGAAAATTACAGTTTTTTTATCGACTTCTGGCGTCAGATCGTAACAATACCCTCTTAATATAAAAGTTTTACAGCGTTTTGTGCGTGTAAAAAGAATCAGTTCGGCCTCGTAATTACATGAAGGAATATAAATAAACTTCTAGAAATAAGTTTAAGAGAATGCTGGAACAGTGTTGTCAGGTAGGTCAGGTTTTTCGCGCATGCGCGACAGTAATGTCGGCTAACCAGCGTTGTATCACTGCCCTAGTAGCACACTTTATTGGAGCAATATTGGCTAACAATATATATCCAATATTTCCAATATTGGTCGAATATTGCAAAGTAGACGCGATTTCATTTTAAGCCAATATTGAATTGTAATATTGGACCAATATATTATTTTCATCTTTAACCAAGATTATCTAATTATACACATACTCAAACATTTTTACATTGGATATAGATCAGTTTCTAATATATGACGGAATTCGCCATCAAAAAAAAAAATTAACCGTCTGTGGTTAATTTATGGAGCTCTGGAGCTCCTCGCAAAAGCTAGAGGAGGTGCGGCTATAATAGTCCGCACTCTTTGACTGATAAGTCGTCGACTCGTGAGACCTGTGCCGCAGCCTTATATACTGCTTTAGATGGAGTCCCACTCTCGGGTTAGGTGTTTTCCTTTTCGCCACCTAGTGGCGACGCGCGAAGCTCACATATAATGTGTGAACGTGCAATATTGGCACACATTTACATTTACTTCATAACCAATATTGGTATTATAATGGATGCAACTATTTTGGCAACACATTTATATTTATTTAGTAACCAATATTGGTCATCATGGGCACTGCAATATTGACAGAACACTTGCATTTTGTTAACAACCAATATTAGTTTTACATTGGGAAATATTGGCCAAGACATTTCCAATATAACCAATATTGAGCCAAGGTATACCAATATTTTGCCAATGTTTTGTGCTACTAGGCTATCTGGTATCACGTATCACATGGAAGATTTGGCGGGCTGAAGGAAAGTTACTGGGTGCACAGACATAGTAAACAGTTTATTAAAAGTTTAGTGATATTTAATATCGTTTATCTGAATCGTAGTGAGTGTTAATAATAGTAAGTTTATTTATACCTTTAGTGCAATAAAAATAAAGCAGTAAAAATAAAGAAGGATTTGGCGGGTAAATGATCAGGTCTGGTTAGGAGAGTTTTGGGTAAGTTAATAAATATTATTAATATTTATAAAAAAGATGGAATTTAATAAAGGAGCTATTAAAAAACGTAGAATTAGGAAATTTCAAATTTCTTGGCTAGATGAAAATAGTTTTAAAGGACGGTTAGCTCCTCATCCTTCAGAAAATAAAGAGCTTTGCACAGCATGTAATAAAACTATCAGTTGTCGGAAAACAAATTTAATTGAACATTCACAAACGGTCAAACATTGAGAAAACTTATTCTATACTTATTCTTAACGGTCAAACTTATTGAGAAAATAAGAATGTTAAATTATAAAGCCGATAATAATAATAATAATATATTGTCACATAAAGATAGAGTCAAACGCGCGGAAATAAAATTAGCTGCTTTTTTCGCGGAGCATAATGTTGCTTTTTCCACCGTAGATCATTTAATTCCGTTATTAAAAGACATTTGTATAGATTCTGAAATTGCACAAGATCTTTCACTTGCTCGAACAAAGTGTTCAAGTATTGTCAAAAATATTATTGCAAAACACGAATCAGAAAAAATCGTTGAATATTTAAAAACGCGTAGATTTTCGATTTTAGTTGACGAAAGCATAGATATATTAGATAATAAATTAATGTGCATTTTAGTTCGGTATGTTTCTCCTTTAAATAAAAAAGTTTCTACTCGATTATTAGAATTATTAACTTTAGATGCGACAGATTGTTCAGCAAATAAGATTTTCGAAACATTTAAAAATTTTTTGGAAGAAAAAGAAATCCCTTAAAAATATTATTGGATTAGCGTATGACAATGCATCTGTTATGGTAGGATGCAATAATTCTTTTATGAGTCATTTAAAATCAGAAGTACCGGAATTAATAACATTAAATTGTATTTGTCATTCATCTGCACTCGTAGCTAGTAAAGCTTGTGAAAAATTACCTTCATCTTGCAAAAATTTAATTAAAGGAATTGCCACTTACATTTCGGGCAGTGCAAAGAGATGTGCAATTTTGGTTGAATTTCAAAATTTTTTTGATATAGAGCGACATAAAATATTAAAACTTTCCAATATTAGATGGCTTAGTTTACATAAATGTGTTTTTAGACTTTTGGAAAATTGGGAAGTGTTAAAAAATTATTTTACTTTACCAGTAGTTGAAAATAAATTAAAATCGGCAGAGATTATTTTAGAAAGTTTGAATAATAACTCAATTAAAGATATATTTATTATTTTTGAAATATTCTTTAAATATTTTAAATAATTTTAACGCTTTCTTTCAATCGCGTAATATTTTAATACATAAATTATATGATAGCAGTAAACAATTAGTATTTCAATTTGCGCAAAACTTTGTAAATCTTGACGTATTAAATGATATTTTTATTTTAAATTTAAATGATCAAAAGAATATAAAATATATAGATAATGTATATGTAGGATCGGATTGTGAAATAAATAAATAAATAAATAAAATGTTAAAAAGATCACAAAAAACGAAGATAAAAGAGAGACGTTGATAAAATAGAAAGATAAGAAGCAAAAAAAACAAAAAAGTATAGTCAAAAATTAAAAGAATAAACAGAAATTGGAAAAATGAGAAAATTCACAGTACCGCAAGCCTGAAGAAGAAAACTTTTTGATCTCAATAAAGCGACGAAGCGGCGATAGTGCCAGAAAAAACATGTGAAAGCATATTTTATAAACAAAGGCACAACGTCTATTCAATAATGTACTAACAGATAAAACAATAAGGCAAATATTTTGAGAATAATAAGGGTACTTAAAAATATACAATATCAATGTCGTATATAAAATAATCATTATAATGTTAAATTTTTGAAAAATATATTTTTATATTTATTTATATATTTTTATATTTATTTATATATTTTTATTGACAAGAAAAGTACTAATCTTAAGTGTTACAAAATTTTATATATTTTTGCTACCATTTTTATTTTTTTCTAGTTTACATTGGAAAGATAATTTATAAAAGATATAAAACAGAAAGAGAAAGAAAAAGAAAATCTGTTCTTCATCAGTTCTCATCAGTATTTTTCATGTACGCGCTTTTATGTAATTTAAAAAATCATATTTGAAAGAAAAGAATCGGTTTGCACTCTCGTTTTGAAAAAACATGAAAATTAATGTTTAATTATCATTGGATTTTAATGCATTAAATATTACATAAGAATGCATTAAATCAATTCAAGTGAACCGAATAGAAATTAAATCCAAATATTCATACGTTGATATATACATGTAAACCGTTATATTAAATAAAATCATTATATAATAGAGTGGAAAGACAAACTTTTTACATATGCATAATTGTAATTTTTAGTTCTACAAAAAACATCATAATGAAGAATATTTAAAAAGAATTATTAACAGAAATGTTGCAAAACGTGTTTTCAAAAATATGCAAAAAAAAATATTTCTTCAAAAGAAAAAAATATTTGCTGCTCCTTCGTCTGTCACATTGGAGCGATCAAATATCAATAATTTTCCAACTGTAGAAAATTATATAGAAACCAATAATATTTCACGCAATATGCCATTTCATTGTAATAATTCTTGTGCTTCTGATGAAAATACTAAATTATTACATAATTTGGAATCATCAACCGAGATATTTTTAAACCATCTGAGATATTGGGCAATTGAATATCATATCGCTTTAACTGCTGTTAGCGATTTATTAAAAATTTTAAAATTATATCTAAAATTGAACTCATTGCCTTCAGATGCACGCACTATTTTAGAAACTGAAGATATAAGTAAACAAATAAGTAATCTACTTCCTGGAAAATACTATCACTTTGGATTAAAATCAACATTATTAATGAAATTAATACAGAATAATTTTGAAGGAGTTGAAATAAACATATCAGTTAATATTGATGAACTTCTTCTAACGAAAAGTAGTGGTAGTCAATTTTGGCCTATTTTGGTAAAAATCGACGAATTAAAACAACTTAGACCATTTTCAATTGCTGTATATCATGGAGAAAATAAACCTGATAATAGTAATATTTTTTTGCAAAAATTTACCGAAGAAATAAAAATATTGCAAGAAGGTTTACATTTAAATAATTGTCGAATATTAAAAGTAAATCTTAGTAAAATTCTTTGCGATGCTCCTGCAAAAGCCTTTATATTATGTGTAAAAAATTTCAACTCTTATCGAAGTGTACCAAATGTTGGGCCGAAGGATTATTTGTAAAGAATAGAATGACTTTCCCAGAACTAAATTCAAAACTAAGAACAGACGTAGAATTCCGTTCTCACAATTCATAAAAAGAGTTAAAGAATTTGACAAATATGCTTCTCATACGACAGAACAAACAATTTATCTTAAACAAGATGGTCTTCGTTTGATTAATAATAAATTAGTAGAACACTTTTTAGCAATTCATTATAAGAATTTCGGAATAGAAAATAAAGAGCCAAATTGTAATTTTCTACTAAAAAATAATAAACCTATAAAAGTAATTGATATTTTTCAAATTAATAGCACATTTTATATTAAATACAAATATTTTAAGATAAAACCTTATTTTGAAAATTTAATGGACAGTATTTTTTGGTGTGGTTTTGTTGAAGAAATTGATGAAGAAAATATTACTTCTGCTGATAATATATCAAGAAAAGCTTTCAAAATAGAAAATTGCTTTTTATGAATATTATATGCGGATTGATTTTAAGGTAAGAAGCTGACTTATTTTTACTTATTTTAATTTATGTTAAATTTATAAATATTATAAATATTTTCTATAATTTTTCATTTAATGAATTCTTGATTTGAGATTAAAATTGTATATCTAAGAATATTGATTTTAAGAAATATATTTATCGACAATTAAATATATTTTTATTAAATATACTTTTTCTTATACGAAAAGAAAAGGCACCATTTTTATATTTTTATATTTGTTATAACAATGTATAATTGTATAATAATATATTATTAACATTTTATGTTTCAGTATGCTGTGGTACAATTTGATAATTCAGAATTTTCAGTAGTTCCTATAATTTGGTTGCTAGAATCAAATTATTGTTATTGTCCTGAAAAATGAAATCGATGAAGTTTCTATAGTTTAATCAAAGCTTATTGTTAGTTTAATGATATCTCGCTTAGTGAAGTTACTTTATCTAAAGAAATTAAATTTTAGGCTCATCGGGAGAAAGCAGCCAAACTTCGATGTCCGTTACATCCAATGTAGAAGATACTGATGGTAATAATATAAATGTATGTTTTTTAATACAAATATATATATTGTATTTATTAATTTAATTTTAAATTTTTTTATTTTTCAGATAGTATAACTTTAACAGACAATAACATCAACCATATACCAATAATTATTGAAGAAGAAAATAATAATGTACTTATTCAAATGAATAATCTTAAAGTAATGATGAAAAGTATTCAAACTGAAATAGAAAGTATGAAAAATAAACAGGAAAAATCATTATTGCAAATCCAAGAAACCACAACTGTTATTTTAAGTAAAATAAATAGTGCGCAATACTATAAGGAAGATGCTACAGTAAGGGATAAGATCGGAAAATACTTTCCTTTAACTTCCATTGAATACTTCCTTGAACTTGAGGATGTATTGAAAGAAGATCAAGAAGCCTTTACGCAAGTATGTAGTAAGTAAATATGCTCATCAATCATTTTTGATGAAATAAAACTTTTATACACAATCAATATATTTATTTGAAATAAAATATGATATATGTATTATATCATATTACAGAAAAATATTAATATAAAAAAAGTGTAACTCCAATTTATATAATTCAAAATATATATTTCTAATTAATTGCTTAGGATTATTCGCTACCTCTTCTTTAAAGGAATTTTATTGATAGAAAAAAAATATTTCGACAATAATGATAACTAAATGAACACTATTATATATTTTTTGAAGTTACTTGAAATTTTAAAAAGTTTAAAGCTTTATATATTTTGTATACATTGCTTAACAAAAACAACTTTTTAACAGATAAATAAAGTATTACTAATTGATGGAAAAAATGAGAGAAATTTCGTTAAAAGGACACTGACTACAATATTTACCGATAATGTAGCCTCCATGTGTTCGTGGACGGGGCAAAAAAATAATTTCAAGATTAGAGATACATGTACAATGACGGCTATTAAAAGTAAGTATATTTCTTAATATAAAAAAAAATATATATATGCATTTATATATTTTTGTGATATTTATAATTGCTCCATTTAAAAATCTATTGTATATAATTATAGTAACTATAATAAATTTTGTACTACACAATAAAAGTATTTATTGTATATATGTATATTCTGCTATCAATCTCTAGATTAAAAAATATATATGATTTGTTTTATAGAAATCAAAGGAAGAAAAACAAATCAAAAATTGGTTTATTTTAAATATTAGTTTATAATTATTGATATGATTTTTCTATTTTTTAATTACTTACTTTTAATTACTTATTTTTATTTTTAATTACTAATTTTTTAGTTGTGTAACTTGTCTTATTTCATTACATATAACATATTATACTCAACATATTATAACTAAGGCTCGGACATTCGAGCATAAGCCGAAAATCGCTGTGTGCGAGTTGATATAAACGACGCGTCAGCAACAACAGCTTCTGTCGGCACTCACACCAACTCACACGCAACTGCACGTAATTCTTTTCAGCCCGTGCTCAGTCTCCGTGTCTGAACATCGATGCCCTAATCATAACAAATTAAGTGGGAATAACAATGTGTTCTAAACTGTTTTACACATATTATTTAGATATATATTTAATTTTACAATAATACAATAAATTTTTTATTTATTTTTTTTTGTTTTTATCTATTGATTTTTTCTAATTTTAGAAGCTTTTAGAGCAGCATATCCCCGTAATACTGAAAAAGAATTCGAAAATTACGTGATGGAATGATTTAGATTTGCAAACGTTCGTAAAAAAACGCTTCTGAAAAAAATAAAACAATTTAAGTAAGTATAAGTTAATAAATAAAAAACAATATAAGTAAAATATAAGTTAATATCTAGTGATATCTAATAATTCCAATATACAGAGTGTAAATGAAAGAAACGTATATAAAAGCACATAATTTAATAGATAATACACTTTCAGTATATAAAATAAAAAATAAAATAACCGAATATATCTATATTTAATAACATATTTTTATGCCACATAAATATATATTTAAAACAAATATTTAAAAATTAAATTACAAAAATGAGAAGTTTATATAGAAAATGTAAATATAACAACATACATGAAGCACATGATTAGATACGAAAAAAACTCCAAATTGAAAAGTTTTGAGCCATTTCTCGATTTGTTTGATCTTTCTTTCGTTATTATACAATGTTAAAGTCAGTGCCTATATGGAAAAGATAGAAGGATGGAAAGATAGAACGACGAAAAATCGAAGAGTAGCGAACCATCTTATCTTTTCTATTTTTTCACTGCAGTCAAGCACTAATTAGCTAACTTAACAACGTACAACATTGAAAAAAAAGTTCAGGTAAAAAAATGAGTCAGGATTTTTCGATTTGGATTGTTTCTGTATCTGATACAGAATAGTGTGTGCTTCTATATGTTTTTCCAGTTACACTCTACATGAACTACATATGAACTCTTCATTTATAATTTAATCTTTAAATTTTAAACATATATTTATGAAATAAAGTATGTTATTGAATATATGGTTATATTTATGATATAGTTATATTTATGAGTTATAGTTATATTTATTTTTTGATGATTTTATATACTAAAAGTGTATTATTTATTAAATTAGTTAAAATTAATACAATTTTTTTTTAATAACTAAATGTTACTTTTATTTTTTTAGAAACATCTCATCATTTTTATTTTTATGAATCAAAGCTTTATTTCGGATTGAGAGGATGGAATGTGGAAATCACCGAAATATACATTTTTCAAAACGAAACAAAGGATTGGCTAACAACAACGATATTGATGTAATAATGTACACTCTGTTTCCATTAACGCTAATGTATAATATTGCGAAAATTATCTAATTTTGAAACGTGACAAAATATGCTTGCACTCATGACCAAGCTCTGTGATATAGTTATTAGCATATGATATATAACTAGAGATATATGTATTTTTTTAATTATTGAAACCAAAGACAGTATGACTTAAAAGTGAGCAAATAGATCTCGCGTTATAAAGATCGCTAGACATTGTGATTTAAAATCTGTTAGATATATTGATCTTTTCTTTTTTCTTTTTTTCTTTTGTTCCGAGAAAACGCTTAGAACATATATTAATGGATAGGAAATTGGTTTGTTTGAATTTGTTTGTTTGTTTTTGTTTTTTTTTTAATTCAAGGAAAGCATACCATCTCATGGCAACGATGATATCAATACGTGCATTGCGGATGATAGTTTGTCTCTTCCATTCTTTTTCGCACAGCTCTTGAATTCAGGCTCGTTCGCCGGAAATATAGGCAATGTCCCTTTTTCAATAATATATGTTTTAAAAGAAAATGAGAGATTACTTGAATGTGTAAAAACAAGGTAGAACTTTGATATTAAATACAACGTAGAGCATTTTATTTTATATTATTAGAAATGTTATATAGTATAACAGAGGGTTATATATATTTTCGAAAAAAACGCAGAAAGTGTCATTCCATTGTTTCAAACCAAATTTTTTTTTACTTTATTCTCTCCTCTGCTGATTGTGATATTATATGCGACATTATATGCAACAATTTTGTCATGGTGTAAAATATTTCAAATGAATATAATATCTGTTCTTTAAGATGTTTTTATTTTCATTACTCTTAGGTACATAAACGTAATATTTATGTGATATCATAAAATGATGTTTGTTTCTTTTTATATTTTTATATAATTTAATTTTATATTTATATATGAAAATAGATAAATATATAGAAATAAATAAATACAGGTTTTTCTACAGATATTTTTTCTTATCATCATTCATATTTTTCTCTCTCCCTACATACATACACATAATATAAATATATTGTATTATATATAAAAAATAAATAAACAATAATATATATGAAGTACGTAATATATATACTTTCCATTTTTAGGAAGGAAATGGAAACATCAACATTATTATTATTAATATATTTTTTTTCTCTTGTAAGTGATATATTTCTTCCAATAATTTACAATTTCACATTTTTTTATTTTCCAAGAAGAAAATAGAAACGTTATAATTTTAGAAGTTTCAAATATAAACAACTTTTTATATTTGAAATTTCTAGAAACGTTTTCATTTTCTTCTTGAAAAATAAAAACGTGTACAAAAATTGTAAATTAGTGGAAGAAACATATTACTTATAATAGAAATAAAATATATTAATAATAATAATGTTGACGTTTCCATTTTCTTCCTAAAAATGAAAAGTTAATGAAATGTTAATTATAATAGAAGTAAAATATTAATGACAATTTTAAATAAATGTTAGAATATATATGTATATATATCATAGAAAACATCTTGTTAATATTAATATTGTTATAGAAAAATGTAATTAACACTTTCACATAAATATTAGAATTAATATTATTTAATGTTAACATAATGATAAAATATAGTTACAAATTAAATTTAAATCAGCATTTATTTAATATTATTAGAATGTTACAAAAACATATTATAAAAATATTGTCGATATTTCGAAATCTGGGTCAAAGTTTGTTCATAGTGATGTTGTATACAACATTAAAAACTACATATTTGATAACGTTAGACATTAGAAAATATCATTGTAATAACGTTAGGATAATGATTTTTTGCTTACTGGATATATATATATATATACATATATATGTATATATATATATATATATATATATATATATATATATATATATATACAGGGTGTCCGATTCGTGAGGGACCAAACGAAAAGTGATGATAGATTGGGTCAAACTAAGAAGAAAAGTCCTCTACCATTTTGCAAAATTCACAATAATTAAGTAATAAGCAAAAATAAAGGTTACCTTTAATTTTTTAAATGGAACCCCCTATTTTTTATTATGTATTCTTATAGCCTATACAGGATGTCGCAGACCACCCGTATCAGCCGAATATCTCAAAAACTGAGCGCGGCAGACAAAAATGTTTCAGACAAAAGTTGTATGGTTTCAAGGGAGCCATAAGACGGTACCATTGGTTTGACCTTGAAGAGTTATTTTAAGGTTACATGAAAATCACCTTCAATTTCTTAAGTAGAACACTATATTTCTTATTACATATTCTTATAGCTTATCTCGAGAGCTTTCCAAAACACTATAATAAAGTATTTCTTCATTGAGTACTTTTCGAGTTATGAGGCTTGAAATAATTTCTTAATTTTACATAAACCATAAAATATCTAGTAAAATATTCATTTTTCGATTATCTTACCTTAATACTTTTATATGCAAAATAATGAGAGGAATCAATTGGTGTAAAAAAAAACATAGTTGTTTTTAAGAAAAAATATGTAATTGTTAATTGCAAATTACATATTTTTTCTTCGAAACAACTATGTGTTTTCTTTACACCAATTGATTCCTCTCATTATTTTGTACATAAAAGTATTAAGATAATCGAAAAATGAATATTTTATAAGATATTTTATGTAAAATTAAGAAATGATTTCAAGCCTTATAACTCAAAAAGTACTTGAGGGAAAAATATTTTATCATAGTGTTTTGGAAAGCCCTCGAAATAAGCTACAAGAATATGCAATAAAAAATAGGGAGTTCTGTTTAAGAAATTGAAGGTGAACTTCATGTGACTTCAAATAACTCTTCAAGATCATACTGATATCGCCATGTAATGCGTTACTTGAAACCTTACAACTTTTGTCTGAAATATTTTTGTTTGCCGCGCTCAGTTTTTGAGATATTCGGCTGATACGGGTGGTCTGCGACACCCTGTATATACACATTATTTTCTCGATATTATATTAAGTGAAATATGTGCGCTTTTTTCTGGTTTTGTGCTTTTTCTATGTTCTATTCTTTATATTCCTTGAAAATTTAAAGGAATATAAAGTATATACATATAAAATAAATATAAAAAGATATAAAACTTAATGTCTATCTTTTCTATAACTATCCTTTCTATAACTATCCTCTGTTTTATCCTCTGTATTCTTTGGAAATGTATAAAAATCCTTTTTAGATTTTTTAGATTTTTTAAGAAAACATTTTTTACATTTTTTCTTGACGGAAGAGACCACCACCTTCTCGCGGTTTTCGTTGAGCAACAACATGTACTTTATTTATTTACGAATTGATAAATTATACATGTTATTAGAATATTACTCGTTAGAGGATATTATTAACATGCATGATTTTTTTAGGAAAAAACGTACATGTTGGCCAAGAATGGAATTTTATCGTTTATATCTCTTTCTCTCTATGCTTTATTTATCAAATTTGTTTACATCTTTAATATTCGTTTTTATCATTTATATTCTCTTTCTATCCTTTATTTTTCAAATTAGTTTACATCTTTTATATACAGAATAAATTATAATTAAAAGATTTAATTAATTTATTTAATTTTTTACAGGATTAGAAGATTTATTTGATTATTATTTGTATACAGAATTATAATATTTATTTAATTATTCATATATAAATTTTGTGTGCTTTTACGCGAGACGCGAGATCTGATAAACGGATCGACACGATACTGGGTATAGACACGTCTGACCTCCTCCCTACCTTTTGTGGACTGACGCCCGTGAAGGCGTCTTCCCAATACAACTAGTTCGCACAGAGAAAAATATCATTCTACTGCCAAGAAAAACGATTATTCAGTTTATTTTTCTTTTTTTAAGTAATAGTTTTCTCTTTAACAAAGAATATATTCTTGATAATAGTCTTAAAATATACTCATCACAAGTGTTATAAAATCTCATTATCATGTACTCAAAAGAAGAATTTATTTTCTCTTCAAGAATATTAAAGTTGTATCAAAGAAAAATCAAACTTACTTTATGTAGTAAGCAAACCAAATTTTTGTTTTAATTTAATATTCTTGACTAAAATACTGCACTTACTAAAATTCAGAATATATTCAATTAAATTTAATGCTTGTGATGAACTTATATATTTGCGGATATACAAACTTATGATATACTTAAAATAAATAATATTTACTTGAATACAGTATACATTTTTCTCTGTGTGGCTGCGACTCCGGCATCCTCTTAAGGTAATCTTATTATGGTAAGATAATTTATCTATCTATAATATATCTCTATAATTTATGATATAAGGTATTTTATTGAGTGAATATTTTTATCTTCTTTATTATTATCATTACAACTCCGCCGAAGAAAATAGTAAGCACTTCCGATAATCGGAAATGCTTGTGGACCCAGGGTATTTATCGTTTTAACAGAAGACCGTCGGTAACAATTCAAAATGAAATAAGTTATGACGATACCTATCAATGCAATTAACACTTCACTTACAAATAACAATATTGAAAAATAGTAACAGCAAAATGATAATACGGTTATACATTAATGTTACTACCATTCTGTAGATGTTACGGTCGCTTTTATTATGTCTTCCCCACCCAATCGTACTATAAATAAAAAAAACACAATTTACATAATGTGTCCTTTAGATTAGAAAGTATTAGTTTAGAGAGAAAGTATTAGAACGTATTAGTTTATTGAAATAGCAAGTCTCACATAAAAGATTTCAAGAATTTTTCAGTTAAAAAAAAATTAGATAAGTTTTGATTTAAAATGCAATTTTTTTATAAGATTCTATACGATAATAATTTTGATGTTATATTTTAAATTTTAAATGATAATTTTCACTCTGCTATTTTTTAAAATTCTTTTAACTTAATGTTAGAGCTATTTTATCTTTGAAAAAAGAAAATGTATGTTTATACATATAGGATATTTCAGGATGTGTTAAATGTCTAAATTTAAAATATAATTTTAGGACCGCAAGAAAAAAATTTTCCTCTAAGAATGTGCTTATAAGTATTTTGTTTAAGAGATATTTGGTTTTCTACTATTAATGAAGAGAAAGATTTATGCATTTAGAAAGCTATTTCTATTTTTCATAGATTTCCCCTGTCTCTTAGTATAGAGATCGATTTATTATATATGTTACTAATAATAAGGCTAGCTAGTCTTTAGAGTATCTTGTTGATAGCATAAATAAAAAATATCAATATTTGTAGAAAAGTACATTTTATAATTTATTTATATATGTCAATGCTATATGTCAATGCAATTATGTAAAAATATCATATACGGTAACAAATTATTTCAAGATTAAATTTCTAACTTAAAATATGTCCTAACTTAAAATATGAATTTAGGACCTCTAAATAAGTATCGGTATTGTAATATCATTCCTAACTTTCCTTTAGATGTCAAATGATATATATTGCTGCTTTTTGTGTAGCAATCGTTTATTTATCGGCTGTTCTTCCGAAACCATGTTCCGATTTGGGTCAAATTTTGTAAATAAGTTCCTTTTAGATAAAACAAAAAATGCTTAAAAAGTATCTTAATTTTTGAATCGCGAAAAATCCTTCTCGTGTACTTCTTTTTTATCTAGCAATATATGTCATTTAACATCTAAAGTTACAGAAAAGTTAGGAATGATATTACAATACCGATATTTGTTTAGAAGTCTTAAATTTATTTTAGGACATTTAATCTTCAAATAATTTGTTACCGTATATGATATTTTTATATAATTGACATATAGCATTGACACATAGAAATAAATTATAACTTATACCTTTCCACAACCATCGATATGTTTCTTACTTATGCTACCAACATGATACTAGAAAGACTAGCTAGCTTTAATAACATAATTAGTAAACCGGTCTTTGTCTTAAAAGGCAGGGGAAATCTATGAAAAAACAGAAATAGCATTCTGAATGCATGAACTCTTGTCCTGATTAATAGAAAAAAAACCAAATGAAAGGAATGCATGTGCATGAAAAGAAACACTCTAATTATCAAAGAAAAATACTATGCAGTATAAGTAGTATCTACTTGAACAAATTCTACCGTTTATGCATTTAACATTTAACATTTAACATTTAACATTTATTTTTCTATGTACGCAAAAGGAAACACTTGACATAGCAGCCACATGATTGACTCTTGCCCTCTCATTGCGCAAGTTATATGTATATCTGACGCAATCACATGTTCGATCGTGATCTTGCACTCTCTTGTCGCAGTGTCTGTGTCATTTCTCGGTTATTATCATATATTAAACCGTGGCTGTGTATATTAAAAAAAGTTCACAAGTGAAAGTGTGCAAACCCCGTGTACGTTTACGGAGATAACTAAAACGAGAATTTTCCAGGAATAAGAGCTTCTCTATCGGTGAGTGTGCTTTTCTTTCAGTATAAGTCGCAAAGACGAAAGATCGAATTCCACGGACATACCAGCTTTTTTATTTCTTGTTTTCTCTTTGGAATGTTGCAAAAGTAATATTGCCCCGGGAAAAAAGAGTCCATGTCTATTTATATAAAAAAAAGTAAAATTATATAGTCTTATATGATTATATATAATATCACATATGATTTTATCAGAGCATACGTTTTTGTATATGCTTAGATATGATGTCCATCTCTGACCATTTCTGATCATAAAAAATGATATTAGATACCTCACGTCATTTTGTAGAATCAGACATAGTCAGATATTAATATCATATCTAAGCATGTATAAAACCAAAGCAAAGGTTAGTTTCATGTATGCTTTGATATAAATATCATATATGATATTATATATAATCATTTAAGATTATATATGATTTTACCTTTTTTTATATAGACAAATATAATTTTTCCTAAAAATTATATCTTGCATTATATATTTAATTAATTATAAGTCCTCTTTATAAGTCCTCTTAATAAATATTCTTAATAAATAAGAATATATTCTTAATGAATAAGAATATATTCTTAATGAATAAGAATATATTCTTAATTTGCGACTTCTACGCCGCAATTCAATTTTCGTGTGCGCGACATGTTTCTTCATTTGCCGCTACACGGCGACACCACTCTTAATTTTTTTCGTATTCAATATTTATCATGAAATGTATATAAAGGACTTGTATTAACGTAAGATCTAAAGTATATTTTTTTCCCTTAACAGTGGTGTGAAAGAGAGGACGCTGCTCACACACAGGTTCTCTGTGTGCCGCATCCTGTTTCTGACATCACTGTTTATCAGTTTAATTTCAAACTGAATTTAAAATAATTTATTTAATAATCTGGATTCCTTGTTGGGATTCAGAATATTAAACAGATTATTTGAAATTAGGCGGAAAAAAACTTTTAGACCAATAATTAAATTTATTTGACTTCAACAAAATTTATTAAATCCAAAGAAATATTTTTCTCTGTATATTAAAAATATCTCTTTAGAAGATTTTCCTCTTAACTTAAGAGGATCCTCTTGGCGCCTATTTTAGTGGTATATATTCTAAAGATAAGTGGCATATTCTTAAGTTAAGAATACAATTTTTTCGGTGTACTCTTAGTGGTACTTAATTTTCAGATCTGATAATATTTATTCATATATGATATCATATATGACTATATTTGGCAAAACATAATTAGATGTTGACAAAATCCATATATGGTCAATTTTATATGGACTTCTTTTTCTCGGGACTTTATAAAATTGAAATTTCGAATAGCTGAAATCATATAGTTTTTGCAAGAGTGGTCGACTAAATTATTGATAAAATACTTGATAGGTCGTAGTTGCCTGAGAATCATCAATATAATAAGTCGAATGTGGTCAGTGATGCACGAGTTTGTTATTCTGATTTTTGTATCTTTTGTTTTCAATAGAACGAATTGTAATTATATAATAAATGAATCTGACAATAATAAGAGATCTGCGCGCTAGATATTAAAAATTGTAAACTAATCACTATTGTATAATAATGTCGCATTTGTTTTATTATATATATATATTAATATATTATTTTTATATATATTATTTATATTATTTATTTATTACGTTATATATATACAGGGTGACCCATTTTAACTTAGGCAGCCAAATAACTCGAAAAATAAGCAAGATAGAGAAAAATGTTTTAGACAAAAGTTGTATGGTTTCGAGGGGGCCATAAGATGGTATCATTGGTTTGACCTTGAAGAGTCATTTGAAGGTCACGTGAAGGTCTTCAATTTTTTTAAATGGAATACCCTATATATTTTTGTACATTCTTGTAGCTTATTTCGAGAGCTTTCCAAAACACTATAATTAAGTACCTTTCCGTTAAGTACTTTTTGAGTTATGATGCTTGAAATAATTTCTTAATTTTACATAAACCGTAAAATATCTTGTAAAATATTCATTTTTCGATTACCTTACCTTAATAGTTTTATGTACAAAATAATGAGAGGAATCAATTGGTGTAAAGAAAACACATAGTTGTTTCGAAGAAAAAATATGTAATTTGCAATTAACAATTCCATATTTTTTCTTAAAAACAACTATGTGTTTTCTTTACACCAATTGATTCCTCTCATTATTTTGTACATAAAAGTATTAAGGTAAGATAATCGAAAAATGAATATTTTACAAGATATTTTACGGTTTATGTAAAATTAAGAAATTATTTCAAGCATCATAACTCAAAAAGTACTTAACGGAAAGGTACTTAATTATAGTGTTTTGGAAAGCTCTCGAAATAAGCTACAAGAATGTACAAAAATATATAGGGTATTCCATTTAAAAAAATTGAAGTGACCTTCACGTGACCTTCAAATGACTCTTCAAGGTCAAACCAATGATACCATCTTATGGCCCCCTCGAAACCATACAACTTTTGTCTAAAACATTTTTCTTTTCGAAAAATAAGCAAGATAGAGAAAAATGTTTTAGACAAAAGTTGTATGGTTTCGAGGGGGCCATAAGATGGTATCATTGGTTTGACCTTCAAGAGTCATTTGAAGGTCACGTGAAGGTCACTTCAATTTTTTTAAATGGAACATCCTATACATTTTTGTACATTCTTGTAGCTCATCTCGAGAGCTTTCCAAAACACTATAATTAAGTACATTTTCGTTAAGTACTTTTTGAGTTATGAGGCTTGAAATAATTTCTTAATTTTACATAAACCGTAAAATATCTTGTAAAATATTCATTTTTCGATTACCTTACCTTAATAGTTTTATGTACAAAATAATGAGAGGAATCAATTGGTGTAAAGAAAACACATAGTTGTTTCGAAGAAAAAATATGTAATTTGCAATTAACAATTCCATATTTTTTCTTAAAAACAACTATGTGTTTTCTTTACACCAATTGATTCCTCTCATTATTTTGTACATAAAAGTATTAAGGTAAGATAATCGAAAAATGAATATTTTACAAGATATTTTACGGTTTATGTAAAATTAAGAAATTATTTCAAGCATCATAACTCAAAAAGTACTTAACGGAAAGGTACTTAATTATAGTGTTTTGGAAAGCTCTCGAAATAAGCTACAAGAATGTACAAAAATATATAGGGTATTCCATTTAAAAAAATTGAAGTGACCTTCACGTGACCTTCAAATGACTCTTCAAGGTCAAACCAATGATACCATCTTATGGCCCCCTCGAAACCATACAACTTTTGTCTAAAACATTTTTCTCTATCTTGCTTATTTTTCGAGTTATTTGGCTGCCTAAGTTAAAATGGGTCACCCTGTATATATATATATATATATATATATATATATATATATATATATATATATATATTCTATATCACAATAATAATATGTCCATTAGAGTTAATCATTTGCGTTGAAATCAGATAAATCTTATATTATTTTATAAAATAATTATTGTTTTTATGACACACAATTACATAATTGTTATATATTATTTAGTGTTTTCAGATTGTTATTGTTCTCAAGTTGTTTTATATCTTTATTATACATAATTCTATTGTATTGTGTATTGTGTATTATTGTATTGTGTTCTCATTCAATTTAAATATTTCCGTGTATTTCACAGATATGAAACGTAAATGTTCGTATTTAGTTAGGACGACCGAAAAAAAGAATGTTTTCGTAATTTACATACACTTAAGGAAATTATAAGTTAGTTCTTCTAAATGTTCTTATACATTAACTAGTTTTAGATTCTATGTGAAATGTCATATATTTTAGAAGCAGTAAGACGTCAATGGCTAAACGAAGATTTAATAACAATAAAATCAATAATTAGCAGATGACTAATAAATGCTAAACTCAGATTATTGGAATCTATATAAGTGTTTATTATATTAGTGACTAAGAGGTATTTAATTTCAAATAACTGTATTTAAAAGTTTATTCTCTTTAAGGTCTAAGAAATTCGAAAAGAAATCTTTTAAATGCACTGATGAAGAGAAATCCACTATATCATCTGATATATATATACATATATATATATATATATATATATATATATATATATGTATAATTGTGTATAATTGTGAATATCTATTCGACTTTCTCAAGACTTGTAATAAACGTTCCAAAGAAGCATGAGTAATACTATACTGTACTGCCCAATTAGCAATATCACTACAAATATTATTTTCAGCATTTTTATCCGCAGTACAGGATTCCTCAGAATTTTCTGGAGCATCATCAGATTGTACATCAGAAAAAAGAAATGTACGTCTCTTTGTAAGCAAATTTATATCTTTGCTAGACTTGTTACATGTAGCATGTGTAGTTTGCAATGTCATCAATTGCTCTCTATCAATATCATTATTTTGAATTATTGAAGTCAATAATCCATTATCTCTAAATAATTCTTTATAAATAGTATCAATATTTTCTGATATTGCAATATATTTTGCTGCTTGTCTATTTTTACAAAGTGCTGTTATAATTGTCATTGAAGCTGCTCGTTTAATCAATAGCCTTTCATGTGATTTTGATTAATCTCAGATATTCTTCCTTCTTAACATAATTATACCTTTAACACGCAAGGAAAAAAATAAATAAAAATAATACGTGATATAGAGCTGTAAGATTAAATATCTTATTAATTTTATATTTTCTATAAAATTTATGAAAGTTTACATTTTAAATTATTATATACGCAATATAACACACAGAGTAATCAATATCTTTTTGTAAATAGGAAATACATGAAAAATATAAATGGCACTTTATCATATACTTTATCGTACAAAATATGAAGGATTTCATATTTTCATATGGAACGCATGTTTAGTCAATTGAAGAAGATACGTAGACATTTGAGATTTATCTGACAATTTTACATAAAAATAAAACATTTAAAAATAAAAATGTAATATATACATACATGTGTGTGTGTGTGTGTGTGTGTGTGTGTGTGTGTGTGTGTGTGTGTGTGTGTGTGTGTGTGTGTGTGTGTGTGTGTGTGTGTGTGTGTGTGTGTGTGTGTGTGTGTGTGTGTGTGTGTGTGTGTGTGTGTGTGTGTGTGTGTGTGTGTGTGTGTGTGTGTGTGTGTGTGTGTGTGTACATATGTATATATTACTAAAAATGTTTAACATCACACAAAAAGAATATCGCGGAAAAATGATCTTTTTTAAAACAGATAAAAAAGTCGCCAAGTGCAGGCGCCAGCATGATAATTGTTGTATATTTAAAAAATCTGTTGCATAAAATTGTTATACATCCAATCATAAATATGAAATGGTGCATCACAGTATAAATAGTGTTCAAAAAATGGCTAATAAGTGTTGTTTGACATTTCAGTATTTAAAAATGTTTTTTTAAATGTTAAATGTTTTTTCAAGTGTTAAAATCAGGAAATTCCGTCAAACAAAAAAAATATAATAAATATTTTAAAAGTTAAATATTTTTAAACTCAACAAGAAAATAAAAGGTATATAAATGTATAATTGAATAAATAATAAGAATATTTATGGGCACATATTCATAATCTGTTTTGATTTCATCTTCAGTAATATCTTGAAGTTAATATAAGTTTATGATTGATTTATAACATCTTAAGAGAGAGAGAGAAAGAGAAAAAATAAATAAATATAAAATCTTTTCAAATTGTCTTAAATGTAAAAACCGAGTATAAATATTGGCTATAGAGTATGATCATAAAAACAAAGTATTCAATGACATGAAAGATTTAATAATTTTAACAGAAAATAAGAAATATTCAAATAAAATAAGATTTGCAAAATTAATAGTTGTGTTTAACAAAAAAATAACTTCGCAATTGTAATTCATTCATTCATACATCCATAGTGCAAAATAAGGATACTAATTATCGTCAATATCGCAAAATTAAATTTAATAAAATATTACTTAGTACTGATGTACGCGATAATTGCTGCATTTTACATGATGGATCCATCTGCATTGTTTTTAACATTGTTCCATACAATAACTCCTATACTTTAGGTGTAAAAAGATTTTTAGAAGTCCATGATTTTTATGATATTGGCATATTATCTTCAAATGTGCAAGTATATAAGTGTGCGATGTTAAGCAATGACATATTTTACATTTCTTTGCATGAAGTTAATACTAAGTGTTATAGAATGCCTTTTTGGAATTGTATTTCAATGAATGATGGCAACAGTGACGAAGACGATTTGGAAATTACGCAATATATCGTTATTACTCTATATAGCGAGAATCTATAAGATTCATGCTTTTTTCGATCTTTCTACAGGAACTGCAGAAAGTATTTTTCATTTTTTTATTTTTATTTATTGTATATTTATGATTTCTCTTTTAATTTATTTTTTATGTCTATTTGAGTTTCTTTCTTAACTTGAGTTTCATTTTTACTTTAAAAATTTACAAATCATTGTTATTAATTGCAAATTTTTCAATCCATTAATATATTACAATCTTCAATGTTAAATTGTCTAAGTCTTGTGTTTATTCTAATTTCTTTAAGATAGACTTTTTAAATATTTATTAAATATTTAAATTTTGATAATTCGTTCACTATTAAATAGATATTTCATTGCATTTTCTTTAAACATTACCACTTTGAATATTATTAATTTTTTTAAGAAATACAGATGTATATTTTGTCATTAAGAATGTACCTATACATATAAAAGATAATGTAATTTATGAGTACGTACACTACCCTTCACAAGTTTGGAAACACATTGCATTTTATAGATAAACAATCGCATGGCAGCAATCTGTGCAGATTTTTCATATGAATATATTGCAAGACATTTAATTGATGATATGATGCCTGTTTATACCGAAAATATACCGAATAATTGTTACGCGGCACCGAACTGCTCGGAGTTAAATTTCGCGCGTTGATTTGTTCTGCCAATTAGTGCTACTACAGCATATCAGATGCTGTAGTGGAATGCCTGTAATGTTTACGCGCATTAGAAACATACATCAGAGTAATAAGAACTTATTTAAGTGCAGTTTGATTTTAGTTCCTGTAAAAGTAACAAAAATTACTACAATCATTAAAAATGGCTCCGACGTGCCAAATTCCATATGAATTGCGAGTCAAGATTATTATTTTACAAGAAGAAGAATATAACATCCGGCAAATATTGAAGAAATTAAAGTTATTTTCTTTATATATACCCCAGTGAGAAAGCTAATATCAATTCGATGTCGAATCGATATCAATACCGTCAGAATATATCAATATGAATGCAAACATCAACGAATTTTCAAATTTCGATCTTTTCTCGATATATCTCTGTAAGATTTATATTTTAAAATATAATTGATTTTACAAGCTTTAGTACTAATTATAACAATTTTTGAAAAATTAGCTTAGTTACGTTCAAAAATATTCAATTCGATTTATTAAATTCGAGTAAAAAAATGTTTGAAGCGACTCTTAATTATATTTTAAAATATAAATCTTACAGACATATATCGAGAAAAGATCGAAATTTAAAAATTCGTTGATGTTTGCATTCTATGTAGCACATTGATATATTCTGACAGTATTGATTTCGATTCGACATCGAATTGATATTAGCTTTCTCACTGGGACTTATGGAGGGTACTGTATATTCGCTTACTAGGTAAATGGAACGACCGCCGAAGCGAGTGATTAATAAGCCACCGCGTTATGTAATAACCTCGTCTTCAGAAGAGGCTCCGAAGCGCAAAAAAATACGAAGCAATACCAAGGAAGGAGAAATCGAAAAGAATATTGAAGAATTGAGGACAGTATTAGAAGAGGACAGCGCCATAGATGAGAACAATACTTTTGATATAGATTTAGTGACACAAACACAACATTTATCACCACAGACACAATACTTGTCATCACAAACACATACACACACTCATATAACGTATACAAATACTCCGTCATACACAAATTCGTTAGACACATATTCAAATAAAACCCTCAACACTTGTGCCACTACATACACATCGCACACATATTCTTCAACACATGATTACACACCACACGTACAAAATGATGTATTAAATTACCCTGCAACATTTTCCAAGTTTCAGGACAAGGACTGCAGAGCAGTTTAGGTCATCCGCACATCCACAGAATGCACATCAGGATGAAATCTGTGACAATTTGATTCATCGCGGCGAGAGAATCCAATGCATTCAAAAACAGAAGAAAAAGACAATCGGTAAATTCACATGTACACACACATACAGTGCGCGTCAATTATTCCGTTTTCCTAGCAAGGATTGGTAATATCTATCCTCTGCTAATGTACAAGAATCCTATACAAAGGATAGATATTACCAATCATCGCTAAGGAAACGGAACGAACATTCATTGATGAGTACTGTACACACTCACACACATACGCACACATACATATCAGTAAAAATACTTATTTGTTATTATCGTTATGCTTACAGAAGAGTACATGAATGATTAGGCACATCGAGACAGAATTCAAGTAAGTGTATTGTACCTTTTAATACAATCCTAATATTCCATAATACAATCCTAATGTTGCTTCATGTTTTATTTGCAGAAGGATGAATATTTTACAAAGCATTTTAAAATGCGTACAAATTCGCAATCATCCATCGCGAAAACCAAGGAATTTTCCTATAGCATCCCTAGAAGAAATGGATAATTTTGAAAACATTGATGAGAATGCTTACTCTGATGTCGTGAGGAAAAAATTCAAAATTACTATCCAGCAAACATCAATTAAAAATTATATATGTACTCTTACTTGGTGTTTGCTAAGTATTCATCGTTCTAATGTAACGTACATTAGCACTAGTTTTCAATATTTTTCTTAGGTAAACTATTTTCGTTACATCGGTGGCTTCAATTTAAAAGAAGCCATAAATTTATATTTGAAAGAATCCTTAGAAGATTCGTTAACACCATCATTTACTTGGTTTGGTCACGAAAGAGATTAACGAGCTCTGTAATGCTCTTACAATGGCGATTTACGGTATATTTAATTTCTTTACATATAATTGTTAGTATTATATTATTTGGTCGTTAATGATAATATATATCTTACATTTTTTTAGAGGCAACGTGCAATAATCAG
The DNA here is from genome assembly GCF_025532165.1 of Camponotus vicinus. Lineage (NCBI taxonomy): Eukaryota > Metazoa > Arthropoda > Insecta > Hymenoptera > Formicidae > Camponotus > Camponotus vicinus. The sequence continues at coordinate 29,274,384 of NW_028141945.1, forward strand.
CACTTCAGAAAACCAACTCGCTCGGAGTTTCAAATACAGATGCGAGAGGCTCTTCGAGAAGCGAAAGAAAGATTTAGGCATAGGTTACGTGCTCAACGTATGCAGGCAATTAATACCAGGAATCAGGATTTTTGGAGCGACGAACAGTCAGAGACGATTGGAACAGAGCACACGGAAGATTAAATTAAATATGTGTTTTCTTTTATGCGATTTCTTTGCGATACATGTATAAGATATACAGATCTTCAAAAGTTTGTGCAAAATTTTTATTATTGCGTATTATTCTAAACTTCGTAAAAAGTGTACAATATTCTATATACATTACAGTACAATTATACTGCATATTTATTAAAGTTACATGTGTTAAAAAAATCTGTCTTAATTATCATGTTCGTTATCATATTATTTTTCTATTACATTTAGAGAAATACGCAAAAATATAATATTTTGTCTATGTCGATGAGAATGTATTTTAGATATTTATTTTTCGGTTACATAATTTGGTTATAAAATATATATACACTTATACATATATAATATTTTTATTGAGAAGAAGAAAGACATCAAACACACACACACACACACACACCAAATTTAAAAAGGAGGAACAATTTAGTTCGCAATATAAATCGGCATTTTCAGTGCCCATTTGAAAAAATATGACTGAAGTAATCTCACTTCGCAATTATTAAACGGCACTTTTTAGTGCCAATTTCTTTAAGCTATATTTTCTACAATTTTCTGAAAAAAATTGATAAACTCTATACAGGGTGACCCATTTTAACTTAGGTAGCCAAATAACTCGAAAAATAAGCAAGATAGAGAAAAATGTTTTAGACAAAAGTTGTATGGTTTCGAGGGGGCCATAAGATGGTATCATTGGTTTGACCTTGAAGAGTCATTTGAAGGTCACGTGAAGGTCACTTCAATTTTTTTAAATGGAACATCCTATATATTTTTGTACATTCTTGTAGCTCATCTCGAGAGCTTTCCAAAACACTATAATTAAGTACATTTTCGTTAAGTACTTTTTGAGTTATGAGGCTTGAAATAATTTCTTAATTTTACATAAACCGTAAAATATCTTGTAAAATATTCATTTTTCGATTACCTTACCTTAATAGTTTTATGTACAAAATAATGAGAGGAATCAATTGGTGTAAAGAAAACACATAGTTGTTTCGAAGAAAAAATATGTAATTTGCAATTAACAATTCCATATTTTTTCTTAAAAACAACTATGTGTTTTCTTTACACCAATTGATTCCTCTCATTATTTTGTACATAAAAGTATTAAGGTAAGATAATCGAAAAATGAATATTTTACAAGATATTTTACGGTTTATGTAAAATTAAGAAATTATTTCAAGCATCATAACTCAAAAAGTACTTAACGGAAAGGTACTTAATTATAGTGTTTTGGAAAGCTCTCGAAATAAGCTACAAGAATGTACAAAAATATATAGGGTATTCCATTTAAAAAAATTGAAGTGACCTTCACGTGACCTTCAAATGACTCTTCAAGGTCAAACCAATGATACCATCTTATGGCCCCCTCGAAACCATACAACTTTTGTCTAAAACATTTTTCTCTATCTTGCTTATTTTTCGAGTTATTTGGCTGCCTAAGTTAAAATGGGTCACCCTGTATAATCATTAATTGTTTTATAATTTTCTATTTTAATTGTGTGTTATTTTGTTTGTTTAAATTTTATTTTAGACATCGGATTCATCGAAAAGACTGTCCATGACATCGGATTCATCGAAAAAAATTGTCCAAAATTGCATGTTTTACTCATATGTGCAAACACGTACACATTTACATATGGACACAAAATTATGTACACTTAATTTAAATTATATATAATGTTAAATTTTATAATATAAAAGGATACAATAATTTAATAATAATAATATATTTATGTAATAATAATACATTTATGGCATTAACAGTTTTTTTTTATAATTTATTTATTTATAATTGAGATAATATTTAAAAAAGTCTGTCGGTGTTTAAAAATCTATAATTTATTGATCTATGATGATATATAAACAATCCTTCTTTGTTTCGATTAATATTTCTTTTTATTTTTTTATTGGAAAATAGTAAAAATGATATAACATATTAACTTAATAATTTTTATGTTAATTTATTAAGAACGAATAAATTATTATAAACAAAATTGTTAAGTTAATTTTTGTATATCATTTTTACTATTTCCCAATGAAAAATAAAAATAATTATTAATTGAAGCAAAGTACGATATTATTTAAGTATCATCATATTAGGTCAATAACCTATATAGATTTTTAAATACTCACGTGACGTCACATTTAAATGGCTACAAAACGGCAGATTCACTTTTTGCCAACAATTTGGTGTCAAATTGTGTGCGCAAATCTTGCTCGGTTTTTAACGTCAATTTGATATCAAATTATGTGCACAAACTTTATTCGATTATTTATGTCAATTTGCTGTCAAGTTATGTCCGCAAGCTTTGCCAGCAAAACATATATGTGTGTATATATATATGTATATGTCATATGTTATATCGTAATATATGTTAATGTAATATGTTATATCGTATGTTAATGTAAGATATGTTATATCGTAGTTATATCTCATATAGCGAAGGACTAATTTAATTTAATTAAATTAATAATAAAGTAAATGATAAAAGTAAATGTAACTTATAAAACTGGAGATGTAATTTATTTAGAATTAAATTCTTGCTTTATGCCTCAAATAGGCAGTACATGAATAATTTTCCATTTATCATATTGATTCCAATCAGTTTAATATTCTGAATCTCATCTGCTTGTATCAGATATCAGAAATTAAAGTGATAGAAATTAAAATTATTATAATGAAATAAAGGTCAGTTAGATAAAATCAATAAAAAATTAGTTAAAAGGCTACAAGGACCAACGCAATGGTGGAAATATGCAAAAAATAATAAAACGGTTATTACAATAAAATAACCATATGAAAGTGTTTATTTAATTAGAACATGACAAACGCCGCGTTTCAATCCAATTCGGATCCTTTTCAATGTCGACTAACAAAGTGAATAATAAACATTAAGATAAAATTAAAATTAACGGTCATAGGAGAAATGTAAATAAGTTTCGGAACAACGCAAAGTCAAAAAAAGTCAAAAAATCGGAAGCAAATATATGTACAAACGGAAAATTTAAACCGTCAATCACAAAAAAGGAAAGAACGCATCGCATTAACGTATCGCCACAGAAAACCCGAAAGCTCGTACCGCATACCACCAGTATACCGTTAAAAACGAGATGATCCTCTCCAAAAAAACCGGAAGGAAAACCCACATACAGGTCCATGACCATTTCCAAAAGAAAAAACAGTCAAAGATGCATAAATCGATGACCAGTTGGAAACTTGATGGTCCAAATATGTGCGAGTAAAAGCTTAAAAATATGACACTCTAAAAAAGAAAAACAAGACAGAGCAATAATTTAACAAACATCCGGAAACTACTTAAGAGAATCCTTCATATAAAGCAAGAGTAAAGTTAATATAATAAAATCACATACCGGTCTCTAAATTTGAAAGTGATCTCAAATAAAAAAATCGAACACAAAGGGAGAGCAAGTTAAGCACAACTTGACGTTCCAATCAACAGAACCGAACTGAGGCACATGGGGATCACATATAGCCAAGAACGCGAAACATCAAAAAGAGGGGGGGGGGGAGAGAGAGAGAAGGGAAAGGAAGGAGAGGAACAAAACGTCACAGAAGGAAAGAAGACAGAACGAAGGAAAAATTTCAAATAATCACTGCGAACATTTTTTTATAATGGGCAAATACATCTTGTCCAAGAATTCGGTATCGCTCTGAATGTTAAGGCCATGGTTCTGACCAGAGATATGTAACATCTCAGCAATTAGCCTCTTTTTATATCTAGGTTCCTCCTCCAAAATGGAAACATTCTCCCAATCAAACTCATGTCCGTTCAATCTATGAAGAGACACAACTGAGAGAGAACCAGAAGATTTATTGATATCAGAACGATGTTCTTTAATTCTGGTCAGTAACTTCCTTTTAGTTTGTCCCTACTGTTTGATAGAAATTAAAATGATAATTACTATATTTTTAGTCTTTTATTCATATTCGCGACTTTATATATATTTCTGACAGAAATTAGATTACGAGAAAGTACAGCTCACGTAGCGGTAAGTGAAGGAACTATCGAATCATGCAAACTCTGTTCCGTTTCTGCCGTCAATCTACTATCAGAGATTGTGTGCGCAGATTCTGCTCGATTTTTGTTATCAATTTGCTATCAAATTGCGCCTCACAGATCCTGTTAAATTTCTATCAATTTGCCGTCAGTTACATCTGCAGGCTTTACTCGATTTCTGCCGATAATTTGACATCAAATTTCATTGCGCAGATCCTGCTCGATTTCTGCCGACAATCTGTTGTCAAATTGCGTCGCACAGATCCTGTTCAATTTCTGCCATCAATCTGCCGTCAGTTATATCAGCAGGCTCTACTCGATATCTGCCGAGAATTTGATATCAAATTTCATTGCACAGATCCTGCTCGGTTTCTGCAACCAATCTGATATCAAACTGTGTTGCGCAGATCTTGCTCGATTTCTGCCACCAATCTGCTATGATAATTTTAAACAAATCCTGTTCAGTTTCTGCTATCAAATTATGTCAGCAGGTTTTGTAACATTTCTGCTGACATTCTGTTATCATTATTTGATATAACAAATTTGTTATACAATCTGCAATCTTACTGTCGACAAAAATTTGTAGCAGAAATTGACAAAATCTGTTTGAACAGACTTTGCTGACTGGGATGTAATATATATATAATATATACACAACATATTTAGAAATAATATATCCACAACATATTTAGAAATATGTTATAATATTCATAAAAGAAACAGGTACCAAAATGTTTTAACGAAATGCAGAACTAAACAGAACTATGTATTATTATACGAAGATTATATCTAAGTGTCTAATATCTATGAGATACATATGAATTAGAAAACAATTTATAAAAGTAACTGTACATTTCAATAAAACCAGAGAAATAAAAACTAGAAAAAAACGATTATTGTTCATTATCTATCTTGGTAGTTGTATTCAAAATAAAACTTTCTTTTGTTTGTAAATCTTACGAATTTTTTTCTTTCGTTGACTGCTTCTGTCGTTCGATAGATTTTACAAGCCAATATTTTATTACAGCCTCTATCATCGCTTCGGAACAGCCATGCGTTTTTTGTGTAGCAGTTAATATTGCTGAGCAAGTTCGAAGATTAGAAAAATTACGTTTTCCTTTAAAACCTATCCAACTATAAGTCTTAGACAAATCATTAGACATTATTCTTGTTAAAATGCGTTTCACCATCTGTTTGTAAGATGTTCCTCCAATTTTTATAATTTCCGTTACCTAAAATACAAATTTATAAATTTATATAAATTGTAAATACAATAAAAAATGCATCAGTAAATTACTTACAAACTTTTTGAAGTTATTGTCCTCGATTAGAAAATCTTCGAGCGCTTCTAATTGTTCTACTTCTTTTAAAGGAAAATTATAATTTTTAAATATAGAATCTTCATTTGATATAATTGGTTCATCTTTTTCAGAATTTGCTTTCGTCAAAACGCTCAGATCCTCTGAAATTTGTTGTTGTCTTAGATTAATTATTTGCAATTGTCGTAATACTTGTCTTTTGAAATTATTATCTGAAACAAAGTATTTTTATAAACATACATTTTTTACAATTGGTAATGTTCATTTTTAGATATAACAAACATTAGTGCAAATTATTGATCATTTTAATGTACATTAAAGAAAGAATACACTATCTAGCAAATATTTTTTAGTAAAAATAAAAATAGAATGTAATATATAATATTACCAGATAGATTATCAGATGGTTTTGCAGTTTCAAATGAAGATTTGTAAGCAGATGTAGAGGGTAGTTCACGATGTAAAGTGTTTTCTTCTTCATGATGTTTTCTTACTGTAATTGATTCGATCACAGGTTTATTTGTAACTGTAGGTTGTAATGATTTTATACCAACTGTAAAAGTTAAAATTATATTTTTCTTATTAAAGTTTAAAACTATAGAACAAAGCTGACGAAACACAATTGATGTTAAATATATGCTAAAACATACGTTTAGATGGTGAAGAAGGCATTGTTGTATTCGATAGTATATCGTGTTCAGAATAGTCAGAACTTGAATCTTCAGAAATAATCCTATAATTAGACGAAACATTCTATTTATCGTCAAATTAAAATATTATATAACAAAGTAAAAAATGGATAGTCTTATTTTTTTGTGAGGTACATAACGAAATGTTATGTCGGGGGGTAGAATCACTATCAAATTGAGCAACATCGTCTCCAGAACTTTTTTCATCAAAAAATCGTTTCGTTTTAATCTGTCTTTTAGTTTCCAAATCTGAATTGAGATCGGACGAATGTTCTGCTTTTGCGGACTTTGCTTTAGCTTTCAGCAAATTATCTTAAACAAACATATATCAAATTAATAATTTAATAAGTTAATAAATTGAAACAAAATATTCGATATAATATAATGTAATAAAAAAATTATTCCAAATTCAACATTCTATAAAATTACCATATGTTTGTCCATTTGCTAATTGTCGTATTTTACATATATTCCATTCACCAAATATTGGCGATATACACGATGATATGGCTCGTGTTAATTTTGACCCTTTATAAGGTGGCCAATAACAAATGTCATCGAACACCCAAGCAGATGGTACAGCCTCAACAACATTATCATCAAGGAAATGAATTATCTTCCATTCCATGATCTTTACAGTTTTATTAAGATCGAATCTTATGATGCAATTTCATTATTGTTTTGCTAAACAAATTATATTTTCATTTATGTAAATAAAAACATTTAATTAAAAAAATTGTATATTCATTGGTTTTATAAATTCAAAAGCCATTGTTAAATTAAAAATGTGCAGAATCAATTTTGTGTAGGCAATATTTAAACATGAAGAAGAGGAAAAACGACGAAATCATTATTATTTGGAAAAATAACAAGTTTGTTAATAATATCATTTACTAATCAAAATGAAGTAGAGCCAAGAGTATTTACAGAATAAATATTTAATCGCGAAGACTGACATGGCTTATTAAAAAAATTACAAACATTTTCAAACTTTCTACCGATAATATAATAATTATTATTGCGTATAGCGAAATTATCAATAAGTACTATAAACTTATTTTTAAGTAAACAACAATTGTTTCCAATGTTTGTACTCAATTTAAAATGTTTGAATGTACAATTCTTATATTCTTTTGCAAAATCATTTGACGGTAAAGGTCCTTCATTATGCTCTGTGCTGAATAATATTTCATTTTCCATTGTATCACATATTGATATTGTATAATTTTTTTCATGTAAACGACGTACAATTTGAGCTAATGGTTGATTTGGCTTTCTTACCAATTTCTTCAAAACTTGTAAAGAATTTTCAAACGGAAACGCACTGAATGAATCTAATGTTCCATAGATTTTAGTGTCTTCCACTATATGTGCTAATCCATGCACATTATGAGAAATATATTCATAACCATAAATAATTTTTACTTGATCAATGAAGTACAACAATAAGCTATTTGCAAAATCACTATATATTTTGTATAAATCTTTAGAGATCAAAATTCTAATTGCAATATGTAAAGTGAGAAAATGTAAATATTTATCGTATGATATTACATTCTGTAAAACTAATGGTCCGCTATATAGCAAAAAAAATCTAAATTCTGTTGCTTTCCAACGCCTTACTTCATCCAATGAACGCGTTTTTCTAACAAATTCAATTGGAACGTAACTTCTTATCGATAAAAGTAAATGAGATATTTTTTTTTATACATTCCTTTAATAATTTATGTGAAGGTTTTCCCGCATAACCATATATTTAAAAGAAGTTTTTTTACAACGCCTAAACAAATCAGATGCATATATTCCAAAGGAAAATTAGTTGCCATATCAAGATTAGGTATATCTTCTAAAATAGATACTCCATTATGATATTCTGGGTGCAATTTATGGCGAAAACTATCATTTGTTCTTTTTGTTGCATTATTTTTAATAAAAGAGACTCTACCTTTTATGTATTTACCTTTTTGTATACATTTAGTACAAGAATAAAATCCTGAATGACCTTTACAGTAAGTTATGAAAGATTTTGCAGGAGCATCACAAATAAAACCTTTAATTGTAAATGGTAAAACTCGTCCTTGAAATACAAAACCATCGTTTACTAGTTCTATAGCTTCTTTCACAAAATCTGAGAGATATTCATTAGGATTAGTGGGTTTTTCATAACCATGGTAAATACCAATTACGGATATATTATAAGGATATTTAAATAAAGAACATAAAATTGGATAAATCTGACTACTGGAACTTTTACTAAGAGGTAATCTATCTATGTTAACTAATAAATCAATCGATAATAATGTGGAAATATCCACCTTAGAAATTAATTTATCTATTGCAAACTTTAAGCCAAAGTGTGCATAAATTCCTGGGTCTATATTTTTTGAAAATGTTTTTCGAAGTGTTGTCAGTAAAGTTCTAGGGTCATTTGGTAAATTTGAGTGAATAGGTATTGTTTTCAATAAACTTAATAATTTTCTTAATGATTCGTGAGACACATTATATGTAATCGCCCATTCACGTAAACCATGAAAAAAATTATTTTCCGCACTATTGTTTTGTAAATTAACATCAAAGTTAGTCAAAGGCTGGCTATCAAAATTGTTTAAACTATTGTTGCCATTTTCCATAAAAATATCAAACAAATTTTCGTTAAAAATATAGCTTTTATTATTATTTGTCTTGTCAAAGCTATTATGTTCATTACAATTGATTCTGCAAATTTCTATACAATTAACAATAGCATCAGCACGTGTATTAATAATAGGTGCTTTCCATTTACATCAAAACTCAGATAAATCTCACTTCTGTCTTTCTTTAACATGAATGTTGAAGAAAGACAGAAGTGAGATTTATCTGAGTTTTGATGTAAATGGAAAGCACCTATTATTATCATTAATATCATTCATAAGTTCATAACACGTGTCTATGTTTTTTTTAACTTTTCTAAAAAAAGTACGATTTTTTTTGCATTTAGGCATTATTTAATTTTATAACTAATATAATATAATATAATAACTAATATAATATAATATAATGAAATATAAGGCTAGTACCAAAATCTGAAATTGAAACAAAATTCAAACAATTTAAATTTAAAGTGAAACAAATGTCATGTGTATATATCATGTGTATATATATGAAAAAAGAATAAATAAACTAATAAGGTAGTTTTTAATTTGTACTTACTTTATGCTTCGTGTCCTAATCACCCAGTGCAAAAGTGACGCAACGTATTAGCTATTACTATTAGCTATTACATATTAGCTTACAATAAATGAAGCTGCTTGAATGCTGCAACATAAAGAGAATTTTTCATGAGAATAAGAAAATAAATATATATAATGAGATAAATCTCATTTGTGATGTCATAATTCAGTTGAATGCATTTTCCTTTTGATGTTGGCAAGTGAGATTTAACTGAGTTTTTCTCTACAATCTGAACACAGAACTATACAACAAAACTGATACAATTTACAAGACACTCCATAAAATTGACTCTACTGTCATGCGCTAAAAGGTGCGACTTTCTTCAAGCATAACCTTAAATGTACTGAAGTGTTTTATCTTGAATTGTTGAAAATGTAAAAAATATTACTAAAAATATATAGAAAAATATTCTTAAGTTTTATTTAATGTTGGATAAAATGAAATTAATAAAAGAAAAAGGATGATTACCTCTGATTAAAACGATTTCAGGCACATGCATGGAGAGCACTTTTCCACAGTATATCTTTTCCAAAACCGCTCACGAATATGGCCGTCTAAAGGCTTGTTCATGGTGCGTACAGTCTTAAGGGTCCTTTTACACTTAACCTAATTCGAATTAATTTATTACTGCACATGTGCAATAAAATGTGCAATGAATAAACTCAACGAATATTCTAAGAATGTTCTTATTTATTACTGCACATGCGCAATAAAATGTGCAATGAATAAACTCAATGAATATTCTAAAAATGTTCTTCTCTAGTAGAAATATATGATTTCCATTCTACGTACATTCATATAATATTCAATTCGAATATTCCAAAATTAAGAACATTCGTACTTTATAAGAATATTCATAGAATATTGTGTGCTATCTGGGACGTCACCTTGCTACCTGGATATATTCTTAAGTTTAAACCGATCTTAATTTGTTGGTTATCGATAGTGGAATAATATAGGTGAAGGGATAGTTAAGTAATAAAAAAAAGAGAAATAAAGGAAAATAACGTAGTTTGCAAATGGTTTCAAAGAAAAGTTTCAAATTTAGGAGAGTTCAATCGGGAATCGGTTTTCGGAGATTCGAGCCGGATTAGGAATCGTTCGCGAACCGCCTTGCGGAGATTCTAAGCGAACGGGGAATAGTTCACGAACCGCCTTGCGGAGATTCTACTCTCTAAAAGTGAATCAGTGAAAATATCACTAATTTAAACAGTAAAATAAGATTTCACTGAGAATCAGTGAGTATTTTACTGATTTTCAGTGGAAACGCTTATTTTTTTGTTATTTTATCTTATATCTCACTGATTATGGTCAGTTAAAATAAAATTCACTGTAAAACCAGTAAATTTCACTGTAAAACCAGTAATCGCTAGTTCGTTTGTTTACCGCTACGATCGCTATCTCTCTCGTATTTAGTTTTAATCATAAGAATTATATAAAGTTTGCAAAGAGCGACAGATAAAATTAAAAATATTACTTCGATTTAATTTCAGATATTAAATCGATCTTATGAGTCGGACAAATAAATGTCTGGCGACTTAATGAAAATTATTTGTTCGTTATCTATTTAAAATAGCAAGTTCAATATGCATGTAATATTATAAATAAAATAAAATTTTTAATATAATAAATATTTAGTAAATATAAATAAAATTTTTAATTTTATATGAAATAGATAGAGAGATGAATTGTAGTTTAATATTACTGACAATAACGAAAGAAATATTATTACTGATTGAAACAGTCAAAATTATTAACTAATTCTTTCAATAAAATACCACTGATTTACAGTGCTGTACTTATAACTGCTGTAATTAGTGACTATTTACTGCTTTTCAGTGATAATACACTGATTCACTTTTAGAGAGTAGGCGAACTGGGAATCGTTCGCGAACCGCCTTGCGAAGATTCTAGGCGAACGGGGAATAGTTCGCGAACCGCCTTGCGGAGATTCTAAGCGAACGGGGAATCATTCGTGAACCGTCTTGCGGAGATTCTAGGCGAACTGGGAATCGTTCGCGAACCGCCTTGCGGAGATTCTAGGCGAACGGGGAATAGTTCGCGAACCGCCTTGCGGAGATTCGAGTCAAACGAGGAAGAATGAGGAAGATGATTAGGAAGAGGAATGAGACAAGGAGTAATTGAATAATTATTAAATTATTAAAATTTGTTTTCCAAAAAAATGGATGTCGATAATTTCTGATAATTAAAAATTAACTGGTCAAGGATCGTTCCCAATGACAATCAGCTAACATGAGGGGGGGGGGGAGAGAATAAAGTTAAATTAAACTTACTATTTATAGCGAGCGTTGAGGTACAAAACCAAATCGAGTAGAACGCAGCTTGAACCCCTTGGTTTCAAAGTAGGCAGATCCCGCAAGTGAAGAACAGGTGGGTTAGTCGATACAAACTGGCACTTCACTCACACTTCACGTGTTTAATCAAATGATTCACGAAAATTTCGTTGATGTCAACTACCGGACTTTTTGTTTAATACAGGCGAATTGATTAGAAATACTATGAAGTGCCGGAAAATTTGTGTTCTGAACTGTGTGTCGCTCCTTGTGCTCGCGGTTTTTAAAGTTGCTCCTCCTCTCTTCTGGATGGTGGGAATCTTTTTTGAGCGAATGAAATAGTTTCAATTACTCCCTTCTTAAGGTCAAGGAGCCTGATTTTTAAGAGGAGAAGGGTTTCTTAAGATTTTTAATTGGTTGAGCCTTTGGCTCGAGGCTTAGCTCCATCCAGTAGAGAGTGGGAGTGAGCTGATTATCTTATCGTTTGATGATTCAACGATTCGGAGACCGCTTGAGGGTGGCCTGTCGAACGAGCGCACGTGCACTATCAATTTCAAGAGTTTTGTCTTATGTTTAGATTTTGACAATCTTCCCGAGGACCAACAATCTTTGTTTTAGAAATTCCTGAGATAAAGCGGTTTCGAGAGTAAAACTATATCAATAAATACGGGGCTATTGGAATCTCTATTAACAACTTGCGTCTCATAATTCATGAACTTATTTAGAGTTTTGTTGACGCTATCTCGACTGGCCATTCTCAGTATTAAATTTGTTTAGTTCGAATGTCGATTATGTGCGCGGGTTAAGTTGCGTTCTTTATATGCTATCATAATTTTTAAGAAGGATCGCTTTGCATTTCAAATGCAAGCCGATCCTTGGTTTCTTTCTCTCATGATATAATTTCGAGGAAAGAAAAGAATCGTGGAGTCCACCGGACGTAACAATTATTTTTTTGATAAAGAATTGTACATAATAAAGAATTGTATATAATAAAGAATTGTTTATTAGAAATACATTAAATGCTGAATTTTTTTCTTAAAAAAATTTTGTTAAAGGATTTAAATGTACAATTGAGCGAACAATAATAAAGGAAAAAATTATTCCCACCGCAATGATATTAAGTTTTGCAAAAAAATTGAATCACATAGCTTTAAAACTTTTATAACTGATTAAATAATTATTAATAATTATCAATAGTTCAACTTTTAAATTACCTTAGCGTTAAAAAAATTAAAGTTAAGAGAATTTAAATAAACAATTGGGCAAAACCTTTTAAAGAAGAATGAAGAATAAAAGTTATTCTTGTCGTATAACTATTAAGTTCTATTTAAATTACAACTTTCAAACTGAACATTTTGAAACATTCAAAATATTTTTCTAAAAATAATTTTTTGTTATCTATTTCTTTAATTGGCAAATTATTATTACATAACAGAAACATAGTGTCTTTACACACAAATACACACACACACACACACACATTCATTTTAACAAATATTTTGTAAATACTATTTAACTATTGCATGAGACAATTGATGTAGATATGTATTCTTTTGCATATATTTATGACGATATTATTGACACTTACATTTAATTTCAATCATATTATGAATAAATTGTGGCTTATCTTTAGATTATTTTTTCCTTGCTTGTTATGCTACACTATGAATACAAAAACAACACATTATACAAAAAATATTAAATTGTCTTTCAATGAACATATTCTTACATTAATTTAATGTAATTCTCGTTTTTCAATAATGACTTCTATAGGTTTAACAGTACATAGTGTTATAGCCATATCTAATTTTATTGCATTTATCTGTATACTTTCCTCGACTTTGAATACGAATGTTCTTATCAAAATTGCTAAGAGAACTTTTATTGCAATCATTGCATATCTCATACCTGCAAAAAACTTGTTAGGTATATTGAAGTAAATTTTTTATTATGATACGTTTTATGTGATTTATTCATGCTTACCTATACAATTTCTGGGACCATAACTAAATGGCATGTAATACTTAGAAGATGTTCTTGTTTCTCCAGGGAGAAATCTGTCCGGGTCAAATATCAACGGATCGGGCCAATATTTTTCATTTCGATGTAGAGCCAGTATTGCCAAAATAATTTCAGTGCCCTTTGGCAAAATGAACTCTCCTAAACATATATGCTTATATTTAATGCTATTATAATAAAATTAGAAAACACTAGAAATTATAAATTATTAGAAAAATAATAAATAGCTTATAATGAATAGCTATAAATGAAGCAATAGGAATATAATTTAAATCGTCTTATGTTCTTTCATTTCACAGACAGATATATATTTGATACAAAATTGAACAAACAATATTTTATATTAAAAATTAAAATGATTTTTTAAGTTTTTTTTATTGAGAATTATTGAGAATTTTGATAAATTTAAACTTTAGTATTTTTTGTTATTCTAAAAGATTTAGTTTTTAATTTTCTGAAAGATATTAATGTTGTTTTAAACATAACAGTTCTTTTTAATTTTACAATTTTTATCTTTAGTTTAACAAAAAAGACTCATGTGCTTTTTTCGGATCTTATTTTGCTCATAATTCATAATCGAAATAAATTTTATGAATAATTGCAGAAAGAGAAAAATATCAATCTTATAAAATATATATGTCTATTATTGAATACTTTTCTATGTTTAGCTTATTTTCATATATAAAAACGAAATAAACACATAATTACTAATAATAAAATTGTATATATATTCGTAGTTATCTTTTAAAAACTATGATTTTTCGCGTTTAAGTTATATATAATAATAATTGTGCATAATAACACACACACACATAAAATAACAAGTTAATTATATTTAAAAACAAACCTATTTTTACATCCGTTGTTAGATGTCGCCCAATTAAAGGAACAGCAGGAAATAATCTCATAGTTTCTTTAATGACGCGATCCAAGTAATTCATATGTTGTAAATGTTCGTATTTAATTGGGGCACATTTTGGAGTTTTTGTCTCATAAATTTCCCATAATTCTTTATATGCTTTTTCCTAATATATAAAATTAATAAGATATACATTTAATTATATAAATATAAATATATGCAATATGTATAAATTATAAGAGAGACAATTTGATTAATCACACTTACGTAATCTTATTAATTACATTTACGGATTCGTATTCTGATATCAAAATAATGATAAACGTCAATGTAGACATTGTATGGCTTTATTAAAATTCTTAATTAAAACACAAAATTCTTATTTAAACGAATTTGCAATAAGTATATGAGTTACTTTTTGTTTGCTCACTTGTGTTATAAGTTATAAGTGTAGTTACTTTGAAAAAGAAAAACGTTTATACAAACTAAATTTAAGTTACAACTTGAACAAAGCAATTTAATATATATGATATTCTATTAACCTCAGTAGTAGAAATTACTTCATAATGCATATAATAATATATTAAAAAAAGATTTTGAACAAGTTATGATTTGAGTGAATATAATTGAATTTACTGAAAAAGAGTTTTCTCGATTGTTGTTTAAAAAGATATTCGCCATAGAGAATCGTACGAGAATAGTCCGATAATAAAGATAAGCGTTAATTATTTGATCTATACGTGAAACATCGAAATCATAGGCATGTATTGTTACATGGAGAAGAGAAATAGAAAGCGGTTGATTTTCATCTACTGATCGGCATTTCAGCAATAAAAAACTGATGTGACAATTATTCGAAATCCGCAATGTGGATTTTACAGTTAGCGGATTTCTCCAAGAGCTGGCATTAATCAGAGTATAAAATTTGGCTACTACTTCTCTCCTCTATGTAACAATGCATGTTCATGAACTTTGAAGTTGCGCGTACAAATTACAATTACATTCAATTACAATCAATTTCTTTCCGGATTACTCACCGGGCTATCATTTGCACATTTCGTTTATTATAAATAAATTAATGTAAGTAAATTTAATAAATACGTACTTGTATCTCTGGAAAATTTGCTAACATAAAGATTGCAAAATCTACCGTAACAGCTATTGTGTCGAAAGCCTAAAAATAAAAATTTCATTTATTGATTACAATAAACAAGTTAAAACAAAAAAAGCTCTAAAATATTAAATATGATAAATCGGGAAGAAATAGAACTAATAAGAGTCGAGCACAGTAAATAAATGCATTTATATTGTGTAAAAGCTTTAATAATAATTTTGGTTTAATAATAGTTTCGATTCTTTCTTTGGGCCTTTCTACAGCAGAAGAAGCAAATAATATGCTGATAAAGAATTAGATATAAACAAACCAAGATGAACCATTAAATTCCATACGAGGAGGAGGGAAAAATAAACATGTGTGGACATGGAGTGCAAAACATTTGAATTTTCAATTTAAACTTTCGTTAAATTTTCAATTATTACACATGCATGATGAAGACATTTTATATTTGTTTGTCTATTGAAACTATTTTTCTGACGCTTAATAAATAACATTTATATTATCAATTTCTTATTTAAAAAACGTTATCTCTCGTTAAAACTCGTTAAAAAGCGTGATTAATTTATGATATTCGTAATTCGACGCAAACTACTTTTATTAATATTATTATGATGCTATTGATGCGTGTTTTTAATAATCTATCCGATTACTTAATATAATACACCACATTTTTATTTGATTATTTAAGGAGAAGATTTTTATAAAGTATTTAACGAAGGAACGCAATTTGTTCATATCAGTATAAGATAAAATTATATTTTGATCACTATATCTCTAAAATGTTCAAAAAAAAAGTAGAACATATATGTGATATGTTAAAAAATACGTATATAAGGCAATTCGTGTTATCAACACTATAATCAATTCTCTTTCTGTTTCTTATTTATATTAATCATTTGCACTCCGTAGGCGCCGCTACGGCGATATGCATTTTATAATGAAATTATATGATATTTATTTTTCAATCGATTATAATGAAATTATTCATGATACTGAGAACAGTAGTGACAATAGTAGAATTTTTTTATTTGATAGAATAACATTTTTTAATGTTCACTAAAGGTACCACAAAACTGCCTTGAAATTACTGGTAGGCCATATAACAAAATTAGTTGGAATGCCAAAGTTAAATAATATTAATTGTATTGTTACAATATATTATTTATTTTTGTATGCTGGAGATTCACAAAAAGCCGAAACATTATTATTAAAGAGAATTTCAACACAAAATAAGTACGTTTATTTTGTTAGACTCAATTCTTATTAGTCCTATTCTTCCTCGCCTTTTTATATTTAATGTAATAAATTATATTTATTTATATACAAATATAATTATGTAGAAATAATATAAAAATACTTTAAAGACCCCTAATACATACCTCTAACATTATCGTAATTAGATTATCATGTATCATCTCTTGCGGATACTTGTCTTTATAAGACATTTCTAATAGAATGTCAAGGAATGTCTCATCTATCTCATATAAAAAATAAAATGTAAAATTTTCTGCGTGTGTATATAAAATTAGTGTCTAAATTTTATTATAGTAGGATTAAATGTGTCACTTTGAGAATTAATATTGAAAATAAATTTAGAAAAAGAAAAATATCTTTAGCAATGATCAAAATTAGACATTTTAATAGTGTTTTAACAATTGAAACAAACACTTTGAATAATAGTATTTTAGGTTTTGGAAAAGAAGTTATTTTTACAATTTAAGAATCTTGCATAACATAAAAACATACAAATAAAACATGGATAAAAACTTACGATTCGACGTTCCAGATTCAATGTTGGTATTCTGTGCATTTAATGCATATATGTGCTGTTGTATTATCTGTGTAATAATAAATTATGTAGTTAATATACACGTATATAATTAAATTAATTAGTTAATATTCGCGCTTACATTATTTGTAAAAGAACGTAAACAGTTTACACTTTTTCGCTGCTCTCGTCCCACAGCAGTGTGATTGAATATCAAATTAGGATATAAGAATACATTTCGCACTCTTGATTTAAAAGTTTTTCTCACGCTAAAAGATTTTTCTTTTAAAATATTTTATATAATATAAGCACTTATATGATATAAGCACACATTTAACTAATCGTAATTATTAAATTTTACGAATAAACTAACTAAGAAGCAAATATTATTCTCTTAGTTATACATCAACAATATTATTTATAAATATTTAACTAGAAATATAATTTAATGAAAGAAATATATTAAAAGAAATTACATTTAAAGAAATTCTTTTGAAAGTGCAATCTATTAAAAAATTTATAAGTTATTTTTTAAATAGACTTATTACTATGATTTACATATATACATTACAATAAGAAATTAGAGTTAAAATTATTTTACCTCTCAAATACTTCGAGACATTGATCGATTTCATTCGATAGAGACTCCGGTTTGATGTTCGTCATTATGCCTTTATAATGTCATGAAAAATAAATTAATTAATTAAAATATTAATTATTAATTTATTAGTAATATTAAGTTACATATTCGCTAAACAAATGTGATACAACATTTTTAAGCGGAAACGAATGTTTCGTTATAAAATTCCTGAAAATTACAATTAACTACATAAGATTGTACTTGTTTCATTATTTTTATTATATATATATATCATAATATATATATTTATATATATTATATATATATAAATATATATTTTTCTATATATATTTCAATGTTATTGATATATGAATTTATTATATCAAATGTTGAATAATATTCAACAGCATATTGAATACATTTTATCATTAAAATGTATTAGAAAGTAAAATACATAAAAATTTAAAAAAACAATAGACACGGTAGAATCTTGTGATACTATATATGTAGCAACAGCGAAGCGAACTGTGTATCTACACTCACCCGCAAAAAAAACGGGCCACTAAATTTTAACACAATTTTTTCACATTTTCAAATAGCGATAAATCAGCAAATAATCACCGTATCGAGATGAAACAAAGCTCAAATTAAAGCTTGAACATTTCTCTTAAAAACCAAGAAAACCAAATTTGAATTACAAAAAATGTTTTATAAAATGGCGGACGTTGAAGATAACCTTCGAAAAATGGAAAACAAATTTTTTTTTTCAACTGTTGCGTTGCTCAGGAGAATCTACACGCTAATACATAAATGTATCAGTTTTGAAGCTCATTTATTTCCTAACAAATCCATATTTTGAACAATTTTCCATAACCTTTTTTAATAAAGTTATACCGTTTTGAAGAAAATGTTGCAAAATGGGCCTTTTCACCGCAACGCTTTGCAAGAGGAATCGAACAATTTAAAACAGGAAAAAATTTGATTAACAGTATGCTCCAACAAATCGAAGAATTGATAAATGCGAAAGGAGGCAATACGCATTATTAAACACACACACACGCACGCACACACGCACGCACGCACACACACACGCACGCACACACTCACTCACTCACTCACTCACTCACACACTTGGGATCAGATTCCTGCCACGTCCACGTCGTTGACCCTGGATAATGCCAAGAGCAGGATACACGCATATGCATATGTACACGCACGCATACACACAAGATTTAAATCCAACCATATGGAGCATCTTGGGTCGAGTTACACTTTAATTTCTTTTATTGAAAAAGTTTATCTCGATAATTTATTGATTTGAATTGCAGATTTTACAAGAAAAGTCCCATTTTGCAACATTTTCTTCAAAACGGTATAACTTTATTAAAAAAGGTCGTAGAAAATTGTTCAAATATGGATTTGTTAGGAAATAAATGAGCTTCAAAATTCATACATTTGTGTATTAGCGTGTAGATTCTCCTGAGCAACGCAACAGTTTAAAAAAAAAATTTGTTTCCCATTTTTTGAAGGCTATCTTCAACGTCCGCCATTTTATAAAAAATTTTTTGTAATTCAAATTTGGTTTTCTTGGTTTTTAAAAGAAATGTTCAAGCTTTAATTTGAGCTTTGTTTCATCTCGATACGATGATTTTGTGCTGATTTATCGTTATTTAAAAATGTGAAAAATTGTGTTAAAATTTAGTGGCCCGTTTTTTTTGCGGGTGAGTGTATATGTGAGTCGCCTTTCGCCTAGTTACGAAGATAATAGATTTCTAGATTATATTATCGGATCTTACAAAGTAACAATTAGGACATTCGAAATCTTAATCGATAGCTTGAATCTCATCATATAAAGAAAATATCTATATTTTTCTTCTATGTAATCGTAAATGTAAATATTACGATGCAAAATTCTAATATGAATATTTTCATTTAAGAAATATTTTGGTCATTATCACAATCGCTTTTCTGTTCTTTCCTATTACATATGTTTCTATTGTATATGTTCTATCACACACGTTTTTTTCTATATGTTAAAATTCTCGCACAAAGTGTTATAAATCCTATCGTACAGTGGTACAGATTTCTACTCCATGTGGAATGCTTTGGATAAAGCTAATGCCGACGTTATTTTGAAATATATATAAATGCACAATGTACATATTATATATGTATATGTGATTGAATACATACATTTTATATATTCTGTAGGATAATTTATATATTGTTTAAACTTCTGTTTTTCTATTCTAATGATATAAACTAAAGTAACTAATTAAGAAATTAGAAAGCTACTCATTCTATGCGTTAGATCCAATAAATAAGATATTTTTAATTAAACGGTTTATGCATAAATATTATTAAAAAAGGATTAAAATACATCGTCTACACATGTACGATCAAAAAATTATTGTAAAAACCAAAAAAGTATTAATTTACAGATATTAATTTACAAAATACTAATATATAATAAAATGTTATAAAAGTAAAAATGTTAAAAAAGTACTAAATGTTTTAAAAAAGTACTATTTTATCGTCTATTATACAAATTTACTTTTTACACAAAAAATTATAATATAAAAAAAATTATAATATAAAAAGGAAACTAAAAAACTATTTAAATTTAAACATATATCTTTCTTGCAAAAGTTACAATATTAAAAATATTGCAAAATTATGAAAGTCATAAATATTTTATACAAAAAACTTGATATTGTTATATCAATCGTACAAAGTAACATGAATAATATGATACAAAAATTTACTATTAATGATCAAATACTTTGTTATCAAATTTCAAATATAATACATGAAAATTATATAGGTACATAGATCATCTTATACTACAATTAAATATGTTTTTATCGTTATAATAAAATAATAAAGAAAATTCTTACTGATAGACAATAAATTTAAATGAGAAATATAATATTATATATGTAATATGAGTAAACAATAGCCCAAAATTTCTTTTTGCATTATTTTATTAAATTTTTATAATTTTTACATTATTATTTTAGATATTATTTTTGCATGAAAGATATATAAGTTTAAATAATATTTATTCTCAATTGTACATTTTTTTATATCATAATTTCTTGTAAGAAAAACAGATTTTCGTAGACAATGAAATAATACTGCTTTGTATTAAACTAACAGCTCTTTGGAAATAATTTTTTGAACATGGTCGTGTATTTTGGCAACATTTTTCAGATTTTCTTGAAAAAATAAATTTTTTATATGAATCATTATGCTATAACTTTGATTAATACACAAACTTATGATCAACACAATCAATTCGAATGAAATAAATCTAATTCTGCTATTGTTAAATTATTATAATTATGACAATTTTTTACTCTTTGCAATTTTATCTTTATATCATCTTTATTTAACATTATTTAATTTATAAGATATATAATATAATTACTATGTACCGTTAATCCGTTTTTTTTCATCTCTTGTAAATTTTTTATTTTTTTTGAAATTTTAACGGTAACAGATATGCAAACATTTTATAAATAAATAAAAATATTTAATCTTACCACAGGCAGTATTCATAGCATATTTTGATATATGATTGTGAATGATTTTCTTCCTATTTAGTCCAATTTTTTCTAACTCATGTGTCAACATTAAAGATTGTTTGACAAATACATCAAAAGACTTTCGTAATGCAATTGTACTAAAATTCGATGCTATTATTTTTCGATATTTAATCCACATCAATTCTGAAATAAGTATCATAAGAAGATATAATAAAGAAAGAAAATATATAATATACAAATAAAAATAATGATATTAGAAAATGTTGTCAGAAATTTAATTATTAATAATTTTAAATTTGTCATATTAGTATCGAATTGTAAATAAAAATATTATATAACTGGAATGCAAATAAAATATAAAAGCTACTATTTTTAATTATGTTATTATGTAATTTAAGTATTAGAGAGAGAGAGAGAGAGAGAGAGACAAAGAGGGGCGGGGGAGAGAGAGAGAGAAAAATAAGGCTGCCATTTGTAATTTTACTAATCTAAGATTAAAAGATTTAAAATTTCAGATTGAAATCCGGACACTCATAATTTATAATGTAAAATTATTACAACTGCTGATAAAGTGATAAAAATGATAGAATATTTTATATTTTGAATCTTTAATCTTTTATATTTTGAATTCTTAATATAATCATTAATACTATTAATAGTCATTAATGTTGAGAATTTTTAATAAGAATGATTATTATAATATTTTTTCTGCTGCCAATGATTCCGACCGACGTTCTGGAACGACATTCCGTGCGATCATGCTTGGATAAAAAGCGCTCAAAATCTGAAGTACTTTAAAAAATACCCTTAAATATTCTCGGATACTCGAAAAACCCGAGCAAATCTGAGAAAAATTAAACGGATAGAAGCCCTAATTAGAAGTTATTTTAAATTTTATTATACTAAAAATATCTTACCAGATGCTGTGAGCAATCCCTTGCCGAATGCTGGTTCAATAAATTTATATATCATATTTTTCTCTACATTGTTTTGCAAAATTACCTATAATGTAATGTGAAATATTTCGAATGTATATTTGTTTGTGTCATTTTGACAATTAAGTATGAGTAGTTCAGATGGCAAATTATACAATTTTATCTAAATTTAATATCGAGTTTTAATATATCGAGTTTTAACAGATTTGGGACACAAATGATGCGATCAGTATAACTATATTGAATTCATCTATTTTCAAGGTTAATCAGATCACATAGTTAAATTTCTAATTATCCTTATGTGTACTTATGGTAAAAACAAATACAAAAAGCTTTTTTATTTTTCAAATTTTTATTTCTCGGACATGTATAACTTGAGATTTGAGTTACTCATACAGGGTGTCCCGAAATTAACGCTTGATATTTTAAAGGCAGATTCTCTGGCCAATTTAAAAACGATTTTTCCTCAGCGAAAATGTCGCGGCACTAATAGTTTTCGAGGTAATAAACGATTGAAAATAAAGGGTTTTTCGCAAACTAAGGCTTATGGGAATAAAATATTAATAAAGTCACATTCTTTAGTTAATTTTAGGTAGAGTTTACTTTAATAGAATTTTAATTTAAGGCTTAGTTAGAAAGATACATGATGACAAAAATTGGGAATATGCAAAAAATAATGATCTCCCTCGACATTTTCGCTGAGGAAAAATCGATTTTAAATTGGCCAGAGAATCTGCTTTTAAAATATCAAGCGTTAGTTTCGGGACACCCTGTATAGTTCAGAAAATCACTTAGATTAGTGATAAATTATTGTTATATTAATTTATTATTATATGAAAAAATATGAAATATTTATTTATTTGGAACATATATATATATATATATATATATATATATATATATTTTCTCAATAAATATAAGTTTATATTTATGAAATATATGGCACTATTTTTCTACCTGCATTTGATCTGCTTCATGTATTATAATAAGTAATTTGTTAGCCATCCAAAGTTTAAGTGGAGACGGATAATCTTCCGTCAGTTTAATTATAATATCCAAAAATTCTAAAATATGGTTTTTGATTTATTATATAAAATAATTTATGAACATTTTATTATTTTAAATTAATACAATATTAACGATAATTAATTTTCGGGCAAATATTTTTATCTTTTTATTATTACCATTAGAACTCCGCCGAAGAAAATAAAAAGCATTTCCAATAAGCGGAAATGCTCTCGGTCCAGGCAGGGTGTTTACCGTTTTAACAGAAGATCGTCGGTGATTCAAGATTAAATAACTTATGACGATACCTACCAGTGCAATTAACACAACACTTACGAATGACATTATTGAAAAATTGTAACAGCAAAATGACAGTATGGTTATACACTAATGTTACCATAGATGTTATGGATGCTTTTATTATGTCTTCCCCACCCAATCATACTATAATAAATAAACACTATTTACATAATGCGTCCTTTAGATTTGAAAGTAAACGCATTAATTTATCTTAAAATATCAAGTCTCACACATAAAAGATTTCAGAACTTTTCCGTTTAAAAAAGATAAAAATTAAATAAGTTTTGACTTAAAATGCAATACTTTTATAAAGTTCTATACCATCATAATTTTGATGTTATATGTTAAATGATAATTTTCACTTTGCTGTTTTTTTAAATTCTTTTAATGTTAGAGCTATTTTATCTTTGAAGAAGAAAATCAAATCTTTCAATAAAATTAAAGTCACTTTAAAAGAAGATAAATATGAAATGAAAATATTAATCAACAGAAATCCTACTTTTAGTTTTCTCTCTTCGTCTCTCTCTCTCTCTCTCTCTCTCTCTCTCTCTCTCTCTCTCTCTCTCTCTCTCTCTCTCTCTCTCTCTCTCTCTCTCTCTCTTTCTTTTGTTCTTTAGGATTACATTATATTACATGTGTATATGTATGTTTATATATACAGGGCGTTTCAGGATTAAATGTCCTAATTTAAAATATAATTTAGGACCTCAAGAAAAAAATTTTCCTCTAAAGATGTGCCCGTAAATATTTCGTTTAAGAGATATTTGATTTTCTACTATTAATGAAGAGAAAGGTTTATGCATTTGGAATGCTATTTCTGTTTTTCATAGATTTCCCCCGCCTCTTAGTATAGAGACCGATTTATTATATATATGTAATAATAAGGCTAGCTATAGAATCTTGTTGATAGCATAAATAAAAAACATATCGATGTTTATGGAAAAGTACATGTTATAATTTATTTATACGTGTCAATGCTACATGCCAATGCAATTATGTAAAAATATTATATACGGTAACAAATTATTTCAAGATTAAATATCTTAACTTAAAGTATGAATTTAGGACCTTTTAACAAGTATCGGTATTGTAATATCATTCCTAACTTTCCTGTAACTGTAGACGTCAAATGACATATGTTGCTGTTTTTTGTTTAGCAATCGTTTATTTATCGGCTGTTCTTCCGAAAACTATGCTCCGATTTGGATCAAATCTTGTAAATAGGTTCCTTTTAAGTAAAACAAAAAATATGCTTAAAAAGTATCTTCATTTTTGAGTCGCGAAAAAGCCTTCTCGTATACTTCTTTTTCATCTAGCAATATATGTCATTTAACATCTAAAGTTACAGGAAAATTATAGGAATGATATTACAATACCGGTACTTGTTTAGAGGCCCTAAATTCATATTTTAAGTTAGGACATTTAATCTTGAAATAATTTGTTACCGTATATAATATTTTTACATAATTGCATTGATATATAGCATTGACACATATAAATAAATTATAACTTGTACTTTTCCACAACCATCGATATTTATGCCATCAACAAACTACCATAAAGACTAGCTAGAATCTTGTTGATAGCATAAATAAAAAACGATGTTTATGGAAAAGTACATGTTATAATTTATTTATATGTGTCAATGCTATATGCCAATGCAATTATATAAAAATATTTTAATAACTAGCCTTAATAACATATCTAATAAACTGGTCTAACAGGTAGGGAAATCTATGGAAAAACAGAAATAGCATTCTGAATGCATCAACTCTTGTCCTGATTAATAGTAAAAAACCAAATGAAAGGAATACATGTGCATGAAAAGAAACACTTTCACTGTCAAAGAAAAATTCTATGAGCAGTGATAATCTAATTAAACAAAATTCTATTGTTTATGTATTTAACATATTTATTTTTCTATGTATGTTCTTTGCTACAAAAATCTAATTAATCCAATAAAATTACATTTAAAAAGATTAAATAAAAATAAGTTTTAATCTTTATTCTATAAAATGTTTAAATTTATAAATTATTATATATGAGAGAAGGCAAAGAGAGAGAGGGAAAGAGAGAAGGAGAAAAAGAGAGAGAGAGAAAACTCATATTTTAAATGTATATTCAAATAAATATTTACATGGATTTACAATTTACAATTTATAATAAAGATAAGACTATAATTTTTCTTCTAAAGTTAATTGCTAAAGTTTAATATTTTACTATTTACACATTGGAGATTATGATTGTTAATTATTATAATTAGAAAGAAGGTGTAGTAATTTAAAATAGTTTCTATATGCATAATTAGATATATTTTTTCAAATTAAAAATTACTACTTGGTAGAATAATATTATTAAGCCTTATTTTTATTTCCGACACTTTTTTGTAATTTTTATTATTTAAAGAAGAATTTTTATTAGTTGATCTTGATGAATATTTTATTAGTATCTTGAAGAAAAATTATTATTACCTCATTTGTGTGTATAATGTTTATATTATATTATATTGCATTACATTATATTGTATTTGGTTAAACTATTGTAATGTTATATATGTTATTATTAATCTCTAAGTTATTGTTTTTAATTTTTTGAAAATAATAAGATTACTCTCTAGACTTTAATATAATATATACATGTTTTCAAGATGTCACTCCATTAAATATATATTGATATATATAGAGAATTTGAATATAGATGCATATACATATACTGAGAAAAAATCTGGTTTCATTAATTAGAAATCTGGTATCCATCAGATTCCATCAGTATGTCTGTTGGAAAATGGACGAATCAGAATTCCTTTAGAAATTACCAGATAAATATGATTAATTTCTTCTTATCAAAAGACACAGTAGTGTTTCGCGCCAAGTAATACGCATCACAACATTCGCGCACAGCAGCAGCGAGGGATCCCGTGTATCTTAACGCGAGTCGAATATTTAAGACCTTATAGAATTATTGGATTTCAATAATGACTGAACCGATTAAGTTTTCAAAAAGCTTAATAGATAGCTTGAGTTTGATTTATATTATACAGGGTGTCCTAGACCACCCGTACACCCCTTTTCTTTCAAAAACTAAGCATTTTAGAGAAAAATGTTTCAGACAAAAGTTGTTTGGTTTCGAGGGGGCCATAAGATGGTACCATTGGTTTGACCTTGAATAGTCGCTGGAAGGTCACATGAAGGTCACCTTAAATTTTTCAAATGGAACACCCTATATATTTTTGCACATTCTTGTAGCTCATCTCGGGAGCTTTCCAAAACATAATAATTAAGTTAGTTTTCATTAAGTACTTTCCAAGTTATGAGGCTTGAAATAATTTCTTAATTTTACATAAACCGTAAAATATCTTGTAAGATATTCATTTTTCGATTATCTTACCTTAATACTTTTACGTACAAAATAATGAAAGGAATCAATTGGTGTAAAGAAAACACATAATTGTTTCGAAAAAAAAATGTAATTTGCAATTAACGATTATATATATTAAAATAATTTATATATTTCTTTTACATATTTAAATGCAAAATATTTTGCATCTTATTTTCTTATTTAAAATATATTAATAATGTGAAAGTGTAATAAATATGTGAAAGAAATATATAAATTATTTTAATATATATAATAAATTAAAATAATTTGTTTCACTGCACAATATATAAACTATTTAATATTAATTATATTGACCATATTTAGACCAGGAGACGTCATGTGAACACTACAATTGATAACATTGAAAATGTATTAGAAACTAAAATTTTTACATTACTTAATTTATCTTACTGAACATAACTTTAGAATTAATATGATTTTTACGACTGAAATCACATTAAACCCAATATTTTATTAGAATAATTTTCAATTAGATACATTCTTTTACTTATATAACAACTTTTACTTATATAACAATAAATAAAAGTTGTCCAAATTATATTGTGTTCGATGTCATTTTAAACGCAAAAATTTCATTAATCCCTTTTAATCAAAAAGATCAAATAAAATATAAAAGCTTTAGTTTTTATTTTATGGTAATTTAAAGTCGTATATTATTATAAATAACAAAAAAATTCCCGATGTCGCAGATTCCGAAGTTTCTTACATGAGACTTCATTTATAATATTCACGAATATATGTCAAAAAATGAAATGCATTTTTTATTCATTTAAAAGTAATTTTAATAGAATAATGAGAATTTTGCGATTAAAATAATATCAAACACGATATAAATCGCATAAATTTAGTTAAATATATAATTATAAAATTTTTATTATCAGACCAATTAAAAATTATCCGACTTACGTCGTGTTTGATATCATTTTAATCGCAAAAATCTCTTTAATTCATTAACATTACTTTCAAACCGATGAAATTAAAACTAAAAGTTTCAATTTTTATTTTATAAGATGTTTACATTTTCGTGAATTGCGAATGGATAGAGGATGCGAAGAAACCGATTGTAAGAGTACTTCGGAACTCTTTGATAATAGGTCATCTCCCTCGCTCTCTACTCATGGTCTTACTTTCTCTGTCACACTTGACAATCGTGATAGATAGCTCGGAAAGATAAGCGGACCCAAGAATCGAGAGCGAGCGAAACAGTAACAAGAACGAGCGAGACAATAATAGGAGCAAGCGAGACAGTAATAGGAGCGAGCGAGACAGTAATAGGAGCGAGCGAGACAGTAATAGGAGCGAGCGAGAGCAAAATAATATCGCGCAAGAAAAACCCGATTCTTGAGCTCAAGGCTCGAGTCCTCGTTGCTCGTGCTATTTCTATCTCGTTTGCTCTTATTGTTATTTCACTCGTCCTTCTCGCTTCCTCATGTAACTCTCGCATCGCTTTTATACATACATACGTACATACATACATACGTACATACCATACACACACACACACACACACACACATACACACACACATATTACATACTATTAACTGTGCGTAATCTCTTTTGTTTTAATACATATTAAGGTGCTATTTCATACATCGCTGTATCGCTCGATTTTAGCAACATAATGACGTCACGTAGTCGCCAGCGACGGGATTCTGTAGTTGGATTTTTCCAACTACAAGCGACATTCACGAGCGATAATTTTGAAATTTTAAGACTCAAATGGATAATCAAAGAGTAAGTATATAATTTTGTAATAAATATTAAATATATATAATAATAATATTTTATAATGTAATTTTATACATAATAAAAATGTAAATATAAATCTGCTGATATATAAGATTATGTTAAAAATCTTTTGTGTAATGGCAAGAGAACATTAAAATAAACGAAATATTTTTATTTATAGAATGTCATGTGAAACTATTTGTAATGAGGATGAAGTACCGACGCATACATGTCTAGAAGGCTATTCCAATTTTATTACGGATGAAAATTTGTATTTTTATCCTGTATTAGGTAGAATGTTTGTATTTATAAATTTTATATTAGTTAATTACAAAAATAATCTATTTTATAATGTTTTTAGATGAGGAGTAACCCAAAAACTTTTTTTTTGTATCGTCGTTTCTTTTTTCCCTCTAAATAATAAAGAACTGCCGCTACTGCTAATCTTTTCTTTATATTGTTCTGCTTTATATTATTTTCATTTATAATTTTTGTGCACTCAATCATCCAATTATAATATTTTCTTGCTTGTAACATTTTGTTTATATTTATTTTATACTGTGCGTGTCTCAACGAAACTTTTCTTTCTAAATCGCTGCTGGAGCCCTTTTCATGCTCAATAGCTAGTCGCTAGCGACAATCTAGTCACGTGACTTTTTTATCGCTCAAAACGAGCGATGAGCGACACATGAAAAGGTACCTTTATGAATTCGAATAATTAATCATATGAGAAAAAAAATTATTTCACACTGAAAATGTTTATCATAAAATTTTGCGAGACGTCTTTATATGTGCGTGACGACACACATATATGTATAAAGATATGTTAACTGGATTGTGGAACTGGGCATTATACCACATTTATACTAACTTTACGTTTAATAAATGTTTAATATTCCATCATGTGTTTATTGGGTAAATCTATCACATTTAGACCTCCTGTAAATACTTGATTTAAACGTATAATATACCATCATGTGTTTATTGGGTAATAGTAACATTTTCTTAACATTTAAAAGAAGTCATTTTGCAGTACTCTTTTAGATGACATTTATAAGAAGTCATGCTACAGTATTCTTTTAGATGTCATGTATATGAAGTCTTTTTTTCCTCTAAAATCGACGCATTAGAGGACTTACTGATATCATTATGTTATCATTCAGATGACGTTTTCAGACGTCCAACTCTTAAACCTTAGTACTTTTAGAACTCTTTTTGATAATTTATTGCTCACTGGGATAGCTCGCAAAATTTTATGATAAATAAATATTTTTAGTGTGAAATAGTTTTTTCTCATATGATCAATTATTCGAATTCATAATATGTATTAAAACAAATGAGATTACGCGCAGTTAATAATATGTAATAAAAATTAATAAATGTATGATATGTTTCGTACTTTTGAGATCCACAATTATGGATCTAGCACGGACATAAACCAATCGGTCATTTTACCGTGGCAGCGAAAAGTGGTTTCGGCCACGTAGTATCGCCGGCCGTAAAATGGATCCAGTTAGCGCCACTTTATGGCGGGGAAAAAGCGTTCCCTGGAAAACGGCAGCGTGACCCCTCTCAGTCTTCTCTCTGTCAGTACTGGCAGTGAATATTGGAACGTAGCCTAAATGCGCTAGTGCGCATGCGTCAGAAAAATCCACGCTTGGAATTACTGAATTCACACGAGGTCTTCGAAGGAAATAAGGGAAAACAGTTCGAAAGTGAATAAAATTGTGCTACAATTTTAATTAAAAAGATACTATGAAGGTAAAAAATGATTTACGAAGAAATCCTTTAAGTCGACCTAAAGAAAAGGTTGATGAGGATAATAAGGACCAAGATGAACAGAGCACCTCGGCAAGTAAAACGTCAGAGGTTCTGCTACCTTCTGATAATAATTTTAATCATATTAAATGCAAAGCTGTGAGATATAAAAAATGCCAGCAATTGATGAAGGAGAAGATGAAGGCGAAAAAAGCGGCCAAAAAGGCAAGGATACAAGAAGGTGTTCCAAAACAAGTGCCGCACACTATAGAGAGCTTGCGAGAGAAAGATGAGACTATGATTGTATCCAGTGATTTGAATGATGAAGCGAATCAGGAACTTAAAGTTGAATGTGAGCATGACGAATTTGCTGCCTATTACAGACAGGATTATGAGCCCAAGGTTCTCATTACATACGCAGACAATCCTAATAGAAAGACGAGAATTTTTGGCAGAGAGCTCACAAGGATAATACCTAACTCCATCTCGCTATATAGAAATCGTTCCGGTGTTAAGAAGATAGTAAAAAGCGCTGTTGCCAGGAACTTTACAGATATAGTAATTGTTAACGAAGATCAATGCAAGCCAAGTATCCTTGAAATTATGTTATATTAATATTCTAATGCATAAAGTTTCTTTTTATGAAAATAGGCTGTTTATTATATATACCGACAAATTTTATATAGACAAATTGATAAACAATTATTTGAAGCTCTGGAATTTTTCAGAAAGCTGCTGAAATGATTTATTTAATTGTTTATATTTGTAAAGATTTAATAAGTTCTTTCTATATATATATATTAAATCCATACTGCATAATTTCAGCTTTTAACTTGCTTTAATTGTACATATATTTGGGGCTTTGATACAGTCAATCCAAATAATTGACATTTATATGCCAATCAATTTATTATACAGTCAATAATCTCCCGGACGATAAAAAGATTGACACACGAAATAAAACTCACCCTGTATATATATATATATATATATATATATATATATATATATATATATATAATGTGTTACATAAAATATAAAATAACAAATGCAATTTAAGTTTTTATCTTTAAAAAAATTTTCCTTAACATTTGTTAGATGGAATGTTAATCATTCACCTGCCAGATGGTCCTACTGCGCACTTTAAGCTCAGTAATGTCAAAATAACAACAGAATTGAAGCGTAGCCACAAGGAAATCACAGAACATAGGCCAGAAGTTATTCTAAATAACTTTTCTACACGTTTAGGATTTACTATTGCTAGGATGCTGGGAGCATTGTTTCATTATCAACCAGAATTTAAAGGAAGGAGAGCTGTGACATTTCATAATCAGAGAGATTACATATTTTTCAGACATCATAGGTAAATTTTATAACAGCTATTTTTAATCCTTTATAGATATTATAAATTTTATTACAATATAAATTCAGTCGAGTTTATATATATAATCTTATAAAATTTTATTAAAGTTTAAGCATTTATATAAAGGAAAATGATTCTCTTGAATAATATTGTACGCATATGTGTAATTATATGTATTTACATATGTAAGCTTGTTTATATTTTACTATTAATTGCAATAATTTCTGTGTATAATATGCTATAAGATAATTTAAAAGAATTTTGATGGAGATTGATATCAATGTAAACTGTATTATATAATTTAATGTGAATCAATACATTTACAGGTACGAATTTAATCTTAAGACAGGAAAACCAAGATTACGAGAAATGGGCCCACGATTTACTTTGAAGTTAAGATCATTGCAACATGGAACGTTTGATAGTAAATACGGGGATTATGAATGGATCATACAGGGTCGCAGACATGATATGGAAACAAGCAGAAGAAAATTCTTCTTGTGAATTCTGTATGAAATTATTTAAGTAAATTATTAAAGGAAGAAACGTTTTGTCGTAAAATTCGATCACAATTATACATCAAATAAACTTTATTAATTTCTTTACATAAAAGTATGGATATATTTACTAAAAACAATACTTAAGAAAATAGAATATCCAATTGTTTGAGAAGTCTGATTATATGTGTCAGATTTTGTTGTCTCTTAGATAATTATATTTCTGGAACAATTGTTCTAAAATGTTCGTAAAGTATATATATATGCTTCAAGATATCAGTTGTAATTTAAAGATTTCTCTTTTTCTTAGTCTTTCATATCGTCGTTTTCATCTCTCAGAATCATAAAGTGTTTACAAAATTTGAAATACATTATTTTTATTATTATAGAATTTCTCTTAAGAAAGACTATAGTAAAATATTTTACTCAAATTCTAAAATATTTTATTTATAATATTTTATTTAAGTCGAAAATAATATAAACTAAAATAAATGTATATTTTGTAAAGAATAGATTTTATTTTAATAATTCTTTAATATTTAACTTTATTTAAATTTTGCACATAATTATAACAAAAATTTACATTTAAAACTATATCTATTTTAAGTAAGTAAAACTATTCATCTAATTTATAATTACATTATTTATGTTTGAAAGAATTTCAGCAAGACATGCTTATAGGAAATTTTGTATGCCTATACTTACTCAGTCTTTTATCAAAAGACTAAGAGATTATATTGACAATTAATAGTTATTTTCTTTAAAGAAAGATTTAAAACATTTAAAAGCAGTAATCATAAAAATGAAATAAAATTTTTAAAAATTAATTTTTACATCATATCAATAATATATAACATTAACAAATTCTTAAATGGCAAGTTTGAAACAATCTACTATGAAGTATATTTTGTATTCAACTGTCGAGGAATTTATATTGTATCCACAACTTTAAAATCATTGTCATCTGAATAGATACATAAATATCAATAAATTAATGTGCTTCATATCATGTGAATGAATA
The DNA here is from genome assembly GCF_025532165.1 of Camponotus vicinus. Classification (NCBI taxonomy): domain Eukaryota; kingdom Metazoa; phylum Arthropoda; class Insecta; order Hymenoptera; family Formicidae; genus Camponotus; species Camponotus vicinus. Next base: position 29,308,003 of record NW_028141945.1, read on the forward strand.
TTCAAATTGTTAAAGGTATACATACACACACACTTTAAAACTAAATTCTGGTTAATTTTATATTTATATTCTAGAAATAGTCTGTCAAGTAATATCTACATTTTGTTAACACTATTATTAATATACATGGAATTGATTTTTCTTATTTATTATATGGAAGGAATGATTAGATTAAGAATGATGAATTATGCAATTAAAAATTTGGCTGTATATACACACACACACTATAATTATTTGAATTAATCACTAATTGAGTGTTTGCAGTTTAGAATTCGTCATTTTTTAATTGAAATTTATTATTGATTCAAGAATTGACCCACAACTTACATTAATTGGATCTGTTAGTTATCAGTAGATTTAAAAAGTGTTTTAAGAAATAATTACTTCCTAACAATATTTACCTAATCATTATTTATATCAAAAGATTCATGGTATTAAGAAATTTAATATATGTATTTTCAAAATTCTGTTATTAATTTTAATTTTTCATTTTCGTTTATTAATTTGCAGACAATTTCTAGATGATGTTTTGTTAAATCGCGACTATCAGTCATATTTACTCTTATTACTTATTACTGTGCTTTGTCTAAATATTCTTAGATACAAATATTTATTTACTAATTTTCTCGCATGTTGTTCTGTATATAAATCTATTTTCTTCATATTATATATATTTTTGATCTCATATTTTTAATATCTGTTTTTAGTTACAAAAAAGTCTTTTAACTACAATATACTCTTTGATTATTGGATAAAACATTCCTATGAAATTTGTATGTTTATATATTCATTTCGAGAAAGTTTTTCTTTACATTTTATCCAAATTTGTAACTATGTATGTAATTATATACAAATTTTATCTATTTTTCTATCAGTGCTAAAAGTTAAGTCTTTTTATATGAATTACTATGCATATGTTATTTGTCGATATTACAAAATAATGGCTGAATTTCGAAATACATTATACATATGAGCTAATATATGAGCTATAATGATACAAATCCAACTCACAATTTCGAGTATATTTATTAGTAGATTTGGAATACAGACAATGCGATCTATAACTAGTTAAATCTTTTTTTCATATGTACTTATGATAAAAGCGAACGCAAAAGTCTTTACTTTTATTTTTGTAACATGTACCATTTGACACATGAGTCACTTATAAAATACACACACAATTATTATATATGTATATAATGAATGTATGTTGGTGTGTGTGTGTGTGTGTGCTTGTGTATAATACTATATAAACTATATATCAACTATAATTTAATATATATATATAGAAAATCTCAAGGAAAGTATTTTTGTATTTAAATAGTATTTTTGTATTAATTTTATACTATTTTAAATAATGTATATTAAAAAGTATAAATCTCTATACATATCTATATATATCTATATTAAAGTAAAAAATTCTCTCTCTCTTTCGCATAGATATATTTTTGTTCAATTTTTTCTTGCTTAATCGTCTCTCATTCAAAACCTGTATTGATCAATAGGACAAGAATTTATGAACAATTTCGTTTGTGTCTAAAATGTCACAATCATAAAAATTTAATCATTACGCACATTAACAAAACTCGATAAGAATCTATTTAAAGATTTTGACGTCACTCATAGCGAGGTTTCTCCTTCTATATAATCAATCTCCGAGATATACGTATAAGAGGTGTTCTTTTTAAATATAGTACAAACTGATATTTTTCATAAAAAGATATGTATCTTATTTTTTTTGATAAAATTTTCTGAAATACATACATTATTTTCGCGAAATTCAATGTTTTAATATGCCAATATTTTGTATTTGTTATTTCTTGATACTTGATGTAGATGAAATTTTGGATTCGTAGAATTCAAGAATTTTATAATTCGGTCATAATTACATTTATATATAATATTTTATTATATTATTATTACATTATTATATTATTAATTTTTTATATAATATTTATATTTTTATAATAAAATATTCTTGAGAGAGAGAGAAATTTTGAGTTAATATGAAATAAATTCCCTTAACAACAAAGTATATTTGTCAGTTTTAATGTAAACAAAAGGAACATTAATGTTTATATATAATGTAAATATTAGACTTGCATTAATTATAACAAAATCACATTAAATAATTTATATAAAGAATTAAGAAGTAGTAAATGCACACTGTATTGACATATTAAAAAATGAGATATCTCGAAAACGATACATTTCCGGAAATTTGTCGAAGAAGAAAGATATTTATTTTTTTAATAAAGGAATACAATAAAAAGTACAGGCTATACATACCTGATCTATATAGAACATACTGTATGTACATACATATATACATACATATATGTACATGTTATGTATCTCTCTTCCTTTTTTATTTGCCTTACAATTAATGTAATGTCCTATTTTATTGTAATTTACATTTTGATATGAAGGAAATATACAGGCGCTGTCCCGTTTTAATTTTAACTTAAACACCGTAATATATCTCGGAAATAATATATTTTCAAAAAAAATGTGTAGAATTTATAGGATTTGGAAGGGGAAAAAGATAGGAATATTAGTTTAACTTTGGCTGTAGATACTAAGGCCATGTAAAGATCAAATAAATTTTTTTTAAGAAAAAATATAAATTTGTAACGAGCAACACATAGTTTTGTTTACACCAGTTGATTCGTTTCATTATTTTGTACATAAAAATGTTGAGATAATTGAAAAATAAATATTTTATAATTTATGTAAAATTATGTCAACTATGTAAAGTATAAAATATCTCGTAAATTATATATATATTTCATTTTTGGCTATCCTTATAATTTTTTACGCGAAATTTTACGAAGGATCGATTTACACAGAAAAATTAGGATAATTCCATCTAAAAAATAACTAGATTGACCTTTACATGGTTTTAACTTACACCCAAAATCAAACTAATATTCTGTCGTTTTTCCTTCTTCAAACTCTACAATTCTTATCTGGAATTTTTTTTTGAAAATGCATTGTTTTCGAGATATTACGATGTCTAAGTTAAAATAGCACAGTCTGTATATTATTAGAAAAGTTTAAAGAAGAAAATTAAAATTGCAACTAGTTTAATCTGTCGTATCTATGTAGGTATTTATATCGTATTTATATCCTCGTAATTATTGTATAAAATATAAATACGAACATATCGTATTTATATATCTCTCCTTCATAATTAAAATTTTTAATGATATTTATATTTTTATAAGAAAATATCCCTCTAAATGATTAATTTCTTCTCATAGCATCTTCGTATAGCATTTTACAAATTTTAATATTCAAACTTTGTTTTAAGTCCTTTAAATTTTATAATAAAATATTCTTGTGCTCGCGAAAAAAATATTAAATACATGAAATCAATGTTAAAATTCATAAAAGTAATTCTAATGCAACAAAAACATATAAAATGCCTCTTCCATAAATTAGATAAATAGGTGACAATAGATTAAATTAGAGAGATGTTTTTAATTTCAATGATATACATCAATAAGTATTTTATAAAATTATTATAGTAAATATATCTGCACATTTTATACATAAACTCGGATGATGCGATAGACGTTTTAAATGGATCTGCATCGGATATGCAGACGACATTATACCTTTTCGCGCTGTCAACTAACCGGTGACCGCGTCCGGCAGCGCTCGAAAGCGCTTTCTCGTGTTTTAATCTATTTCATTAATTAAGGAAAATTAACGCCGACCGGTATACAATTCCGCGACGACGGACAATCAATTGCTATTTTACGATATACCGATAGAAATCGTGCGGATATAGCAGATGAAGCATACAGATCAATCAAATGCGCTATTGTTGGTCTGCGCGCAAGTATAATTTTGCGATTAATTAAAATTTAATTCGATGCACGATATTTGTCAAAGAATCCAAAAATATATGATATTATGTAAATATTTTTCAATCTTTATGAAGCAGAATAATACTTGCGTGGAGTTACAAAAAAATGTTGAATTATTTTTCGTAATTATTGTTTTACTTTATCCTCTTAGGCTATACATTTTTGTTATTAATTTATTTGTTAATAAATTGATATTAATATTATAAATAAAAATATTTCTATTAGGGACTGAATTAGGAACTCGCTGATAATATTCGAAATTTGAAATATCGATATTTTTTAATAAGTAAAATGTGTATTAATATTTAACTACATTTATTTATAATTGATTAATTAATAATATACTAATAATATTGTACAAATATATTTAATGTATTAATAATATATAAAAAGTAATATATAAATATTAAATAAAATATAATATAATTGATACAATAAAATAATAATTTTAAAATATTAATAATTTAATAATAAAAATAAATATTTAAAGTATGAAATATAAATATAATATTTTTAAAATATGAAATATAAATAAATATTTATAAAATATAATAATATTGATCAAATTTAATGATATTAAAATAATAACTCCTTATAAATTAATATATAACATATCATTGTGCCAAATAACATGGGCTGAGCTAGCGATATATATACGTCCTCCGCATAATGAAGTACTTTTATTATTTAGTGCCGGATGATTATATCTGATGAATTGTGCACTTTTTACAAGTCGGCAGCGATCTTTATGTATAGCTTAGGCGGCTCATTCACGAGGTCCCAGGCTTGAGCGAGTTCAACAACCCTTTACCACGATGGCGCATGAATATTCAGCAAAAGTGCAATAGGCGTCCATCGTAAAGTGCCAATTTCAACTTTGCGCTTACCGTCTATGACTGAAATCCAGTTCCTCCACTTCACCGGACCGGATCGGACCGGCTGGACGTTCGCAACTTGAAGGCTCATATTTCAGTTTCGTTCATCGTAAGACACCAAATGTCAGACAGACTGCGAAGGGAGATCCGCGCAGAATGACTATAAATCTCAGAGAGATTTTCGTTTTTTTTTTTTTCTTTGTATCTTTCTCGTATACTTACGGTTATGAACAATATAGCTTATTATTATATAACATTGATAAATATGAAAAATATTTCCGCTTCTAAAAAAATAGTCAATTCTTATTAATTTTTATATAAAAAAAAGAATATGACATTTTTTTAAACTTTTAGGCTTTTAGGTTTTCATTTTTTTATGATATAACTTCTCTCTCTCTCTCTCTTAGGATTTGGAGAAATATTTAATTTCTGTCAAAGAAATTTTGTGTGAATCCGAAGAATTTAGGTTGGTGTCACGTCTAAATATATGATTGAGACGAAAGTCATATTGTTTAAATTTATCTTGTTTTTTGAGCACAAACCTGGTTGAAGGTGCTTTTATTTTTAAATGTTTTTAATATCATTCACTTCATTTTACACTTTATTTTCAAGATATCTCACAAATGTGTCGAGAATTTTTGTTATGTGTGAGATGAAGTGACTTTTTCATTTCAGAAATTATTGCAATTTATTTCTATAATAATTAAAACAGCATATCATCATTATTTCGATTGTAAGGTAGGAATCCAGGACAAGGGAAAACTTTCTGTAATTTATGTACAATGATTTTTCGTGGTTGGTTCAAAAGTGATACATGGTCAAGTTTTTGCCATTCCTATGATATGGTGAAAGTCTAAAGATCACGAAAGTAATTATTATTTTTGCATGATGCCTTCCCTTTAAATCGGAAAAAGCCGGACCATCAACTATTCAAATATCCCATCAGTTAAGACGAGTATCCCCATGAAAACGATTTGGCTACTTCTATCTCATCTTAGAATAACACATCCTAAAGACATGGAAATTGATCGAGAAACATCTCGTTTAAATCTTAATATTAAATTCTCCCGCAAAACTTATTTTAAGTATTTTATTTTGCTAAAGCAAGCTTGGAAATATTATATTTCGAAACTTAGAGCTAATAATAAAAATATTGTAGTTTCATATTCTTTTTTTCTCATCCCATTTTTCATAAAAATTGATTAATTTTATAAAGAAAGGGGAAAATTTTTACTCTTTTATATATCATTCTAATATATGTGATTTGTGTTATAATGTCGTTGAAATAGCACCAAACATTTTATGAAAGTTTTATACGTAAGTTTCTCGGACATCATATTCTTTTTGTCTATTAATCAAAATTGTCATTCTAATCTAATATCATTAACAAATATAATCCGTAATGTAGGATTTAATCGGTGGAATCATCTCACAGTCGTACAAGGCACTCGCAAAGTATCATTTATCTTGTATGCTAATTTGCATATCAATTTTGACGTATATCTCATCCTGGAATAACTATATCTAACATGATTTGCCGCACTTAAATAATAATAATCGACGAACTATTTAAGACGATTCTACGTGCAAATCTTCAGCAGATTTTAATAATAGAACGTTACATCGAGAGATCAATGAGAAATTAATATTCGGAAACGCGGTAGAGATTTCGTATAAAATATGAAGCGTTTATTTTAAAAGCGATTTAAATCTGTTTTTAAAGTAGTATGAATTTTAATAAAAAATTGATTAGATAGGAAGGTGTGAAAGGAAGGGGAGAAAAGAGAACGTGTCGGTTATATTGAGAATTTACAGTAATTTAATTATGATTGTATCTTGTACCAATGATAATTAAAATACCCTTCATTACCTCCTTTTAATTAATGAATATAGGTTGGTAATAAATTAATGCTATTAGCTATTCATTTCACAAATTAATAAAATTATAAAACCGATGGTTATACGAGGGGCAACCACACTGTTGAAATTTTAATCGAAGGTAACGACGAGAAATTTTGCGCATTTCTCTTCTTCTTCTTCTTCGCCTCCCCTCATGCAGACGATGGGCGAGCGAACTGGGACACGTGCGCAAATAAATACGTAATCCTCTGATATTCATAGACAATCGATCGGCATTCTGGAATTAGATTCATCATCGCCGATGGCGGCGAATCGCAACGAAAACGATAGAGAGAAAGAGAGAGAGAGAGAAAAAGAAAGAAAGAGGGAGAAATCGAGAAAAGGTGGAAATCTACCTCATGGCGACGGAGTCTACGTCTTCTTCGCCTCTCAGGTCATTTCGGGTCGAAAGTTCGCCAGGGCACGGCCCCCCTATAGATAGAAGCAACCCCGCCGCCGCCTCTGCTGCTCTTTCTCTTTCGCTCTTTCTCCCTCCCTTCCCCTCCCCGCGCCCCGTGGCATCCCGCGGGCTGACAGGTGAAGCCGGGCACCTGAAATATTCATCGGACGCTGGGCTGAACGAAGCGCGACCGAACGTCAATCTGTCAACCTGCTTCCATCCTCGTATCCTGCACTCGAGGCGCGCATGTTGGTGCCTAAGTATGTATGTATGTGTGTAGGTTTTCGCGAGTATACTCGATTATTCGCGCGACGCGCACACACACACACATACAGAAGTGCACAGACGCGACTTCTCGCCGCTGGTTACGTTGTTGCAATTATGTGGAAGGATGAGATCGATTCAGCGACGAATGCAGATTTTACGCTCGCGAACGTGACGCGTATATCGTTTTTCGAGAGGCGATGATATCGCGTTCCACATGAAAAATATCTTTCATTAGACGGTGCATCGCAGATGTACGAGTGCGATCGCACGTATATGTTGCAAATGTACAATCTGATGTACTCTATTTGTAGGAAAATTTAATGAAATTTGAAAGTTCGCTTGATTTTTACCCATTTTTTTTTATTTGAATTATTGAAAGCTTTTTCGGTTAAAGTTATAATTGAGAATACACGGTTACTTTTTTTCGTTTCAGGACTTCATCGTACAAGAAATAATTTGATCAAGCGCACTTTCCGAGTTAATTTATCAGAATTTTGGCTAAAATAAGAAAGGCTAGAATAAGCAAAGTTAACAGTTGAAAATATTACAGTAAAATTTAAAGAGTCATGTCCTGCTCATATTATGCATGTCTACTTAAAATCTATTATCTTACCTTTAAGACGTCATATAAATGTCATTAAATGCCACATAAATATGACAGTTATTATTCAATCTCCTCGAGGTAATAATATCTTCTCAGTTATTATAATTAATTATTTCAAGAACAGAGAGAGAAAAAGAACAAAAGGATCTCCATCCAGAGGAGCTGCATCCTGCGCATCCTGCACATCTACGCACGTGTCGAGGCACGTGTGAGGACGTCTCGCTTGTCGCTTTCCCGCGGTTTTCGACCGCGCACAGTTGGAGGTAGACTAAAAGACCGGCGAATTGAGCCGACACTTTGAGGGGCTTTTAAAATTTAAATAATGCATCGTGTTTTGCCGGAACCATTGTCCGCCTTCCGTCGCGAACTGCTCGTTGTTGCCGGCTGTCAACCCTCGTTGCGCCGACTCTTTGGCAGTTCTCGACGAAACACCATCGCTGCCGACATCGAGGCGCATCGCGGAGATTGTGTAATTCTCGCGGAGAAAACGCGAACGAAGGAAGAAACTTTTCGGAGCCGACTCGCCTGACGTGGGCTGATGCATCCTTCAGAATTAATCCTTTGCGATTTCTCCAACATCGAGATAAATTGGACACAGTGATCTACAATGTTAAACTTTACTCTCTTGAGTGTCTTGAGTTTTTCTTATTATGATAGTACGAGATATATATATATATTATAATGCATTATAATGTAATATATTATAGGGAAGACTATGTATACATATAATACATATATTTATTTTTATTTACTTAATTTAATTTAATATTTTTTTTATTTTGGAATTTAACAAATTAGAGAAAAGACAAAAAAGAAAACTAATCGACTATTTATATCGAAAATAATGCTTATATGATTTTTTATGATAGAACGAGGTATTATATGATATGTTATAATTTATATTATTGTATATAAATTTATTTTTATGATATATATATAACCACGTATATTTTGACATACACACATATTATTTTATCAAATATATTTTTGTTTTAAATACAGTGTAAAAAATATCTTAATTTATACATATTTCTAAGTTTTAATAAAATATAATAAATTATGGAAATTAGAAAGAAAAGAGAGAGAGAGAGAGAGAGAAAAGTAGATAACTATTTATGTTGAAAATATGCTTATATATGTATATATAATTTTGCTAATAAATTTATTTTGAAACATCATGTGTCATTTTTTTAGTTTTGTATGAAAATAATATTGAGAGTTTATTGGAAAGTGATGTAAAATAAAAATAAATATTTCCCGTTGAAAAGGGGAATATTTTTGATAATTTACATCATGTATGTTCGTAAAATTTTAGGAGAAATTTATTGAAATAAATTTTATTTATAATGGATTTTATCATATGTAAATGTAAAAGTAAGCGATAAAGACTGAAGAGATTTATCAAATATATTATGTTTATTTTGTAAGCAAGTTTAATGATGTAGTGTTACCATAAGCATTCGTATTATAATATTCGTTAAATTTCGAAAATATTAAAAAAATAATATTTGAAAAATTCATAATATTACAATAAAAAGAATTATGATAATAATCAAAAAGAGCCAAAGAACAATTATTATAAATATAAAATCTAATCAATATTGTGGTCTTCTGGTTTTACAATATAAAGATAAATATATTTTAATTAAGCTCTATAAAAGATTTGCTTATTTTTCATACTTGTTTAAATTATGTATAGATGTATATATCGCATCCATGCTTTATAATATTTTGATTTATGCCAGAGCTTTCATATTTATTAGCGAGAAGCGAAATAAATTCATTGGAATATCTACCTCTCTAGAATAATGTTTTATAATTTTAAAAGTTAGACGTGCATATATAGTATTGAAACAATATTCGCACAGTTTTCGGTCCATTAAAATCTGCGGAAACAATGTATCCTCTTTCGCTCTCTCCCCCGGATTAAATTTTTAAATAATTTCGTAACCAATATCGATTGCGCCTGTGTGTTTTCCGTCTATCAAAGTTATAATTAAAATATCGTGTGTTTATTACAAATTCGTTACTCGATTTTCTGTATGAAAACCCATTCTGTTTCTTTCTACAGAAATACTGACGAACGTAGAATTATGTTCAAAACTGCATGTATAATTTTCTTTTGTAATAGAAATTATTTTAGAAAACAATAAATACAATAAAACAATAAAGTATATATTATATATATGACAATATAATATATTTTCTGTTTTTTATAAGATATTAATTTCTTTTATTACTTAAGGTTCTTTGCATTAACAGCGTCTTTATCTAGGAATTTAATGGATTAAGTTTTTAAATTGTAAAAACTGAATCATTAATCTAAATTTTTAGATTCCGATGCAGTCATAAATTACATTTTTCTTACAATTAGATAAATGTTTATATATAAGCGTTATTTAAAATAATAAATTATTTTCCCTTAAAAATTAAGGAAAATTAAAAAAAATATTCTTGCTCAAAATATTCTGGGATGTTACAATTTATTAATCGTTTTATCTTTGCATGAAAGATCTCTTTTATGGCAACACATTTTACTGAATACCCTGTAATTAAACATGAGTACAAAGATAAAAATACAAATAGATATTCTAGAGCTATTTGCTTGCTTGAAACAATTTACTTTGCGGATGAGAATGCATATTAACTGATAGACATCACATATTATTACTTATCATTTCGATCCTATTTATTTATCGCGTTATAATCCATTGTCTGTTAGCTTATTACTCACTTTGCTCCGTAAGCGCAGGCTGCAATTATTTTTAATATCTTTACGGAAATATTAGTCGTACGTCTCGTATCTTATAATGCGCGGTAATAATCGTAATTAAAGGGATCATAACTATCCGAGGATGCGATGCACTTCCTCCTGCGATATAACGCTTACGTGAGGAATTCCCACGCTGTTACTTCCAATAAAACGAGATTGATACACACTACTACGAATTTGAGAAGGACCGTAAATTGTTGTACAAACATATCTTCTTTACTTTCGTAAGTGCAGCATTAAAAAAAGATTTTAATAATTATCTGAAGATAATCGCAATGTATCTTATTTCTATATAAAGTGTAATATTATTTAATAATTATGTAATATTTCTATACAAATATAAAGTATTCTCACTAGATTAATAAAATTCTAAAATATCAATATATATAAATAGGTATTATTTTTTTATTGCTTCATATATATTATATAAATTACGTATATAAACATAATAAAGGAAAGTCTCTTAATTTTATATGTGCAATAGAACTAGTGTATATAAATATAGCATTGAAATCTTTTTAGGCGATCTATAATTTGCGATAAAGTTTAAGATAGAATTTTATTTATAATTTTATGTCACAATTTTATTTTAAAGTATACGTCCTGATATATATTTTGATTTTTATGTACTTTACGTGTTCAAATATATCTATATTATATGTATACATGACACGTCAAATTTATAAATAAAATTTTATTTTGTGAATTCTGTCGCGAATTATAGATCATCTAAAAAGACCTTTAATTTATAAATATTGGATATATACACAAGTGTAGAAAGACTATATATATATAGATAAAATTTTCAAAATACAATACAATATTTATTATAGTTCGATGATACACGCAATCACAGCAGATAGCGATGATAATCGGCTCTTCCGTGATTATGATTATTGCCCGAAAGCCAATAGCGTAAACAAGGCTTTCTGAGCAACAATCAAAAGCATAAAGAGCTTCAAGTCGAGGACACTTGCCAGGATACTTGCAGCGCCGATTTAGGCAAAAATCTTGCATAGTCCTGTAATAAAAATGCATCTTGATTAGTGATTATATATTTATCAATTGTAGCTTATCACTTTGCGGTATCTTTATTAAAAATGAAATCACGATTAATTTCACAGTCTACTCAAATCTTGTAAAATATTTCCAGAAAATTTTTTGAATCTCCAGGAATTTTTATTCAAAGTTCCAGATAAAGATAATATTTTAAAGATTTACAAATTTATGTAATTTTCTAAAATAAGATTGTCTGTTGTATGTGTTTTTTAATGCTTTTCATTATAATACAAAAGAAAAAACACATAATCATTTGAGTTCCAGGCAAATGTATGAATAACTTTCGTGAGATAAACATTCTCCACTTGCATTTCTATTTTATTTTATCATTAAAAATTATAATAAAAAATATGCATTGCGTATTCAATTTTGTTAAGACATTGAATGTATATAAACAGATATTTATAATATATTTTAAACATATAATTCATTTGTCGCCTACTAATATAAGCAAAATTATTGAAAAGAAAATTTAAAAAAAATTTAATCCCAATAAAATCCCATGAGAATTTTTCCAGGTGAAAAAGAAATCCGTGAGAATTCCAGATTTTCCATGTTCCTCCAAAGACTAGACGCCCCGTACGCCGACACTATAAGAGTATCACGTCGAGTTATGATGGGATTTTAAAATCAGTCGCGTGACGATATAAATTTTATCGGCGAGGAAAAACAAGAACGCGGTAGAAACAAGAAAGAAAGAGGGAGAGAAAGAATCGGAAGTGCGCGGAATACCCGGTGCTCGTCAATCTTCGCGAGGAAATGATTGAGACGAATGGATGGAAGGGCTAGTGGCCGATCATAATTTTATTACATCGCACGTATCGGACGTCGAGATGAGGAGGAACTCCGGCTGCGATTTCTTTTTCTCTCTCGCTCTCCTTCGATGCCGCAATCTCTCTCTCTCTCGGCCGGTCGAGAGGCAATATCGATAACTACGTTTCACGTCCAATTTTAAATCGATGTCTTACGAAAAGTAAATCCCTTTCCACTCGAAACTTCTCCCTGCGGATTCTCACTTACCTCGATTTTTTTTTATCGAGCTGTTATTTTTTTCCGCTCGCGATGCTGTTTTCCTCTCAGAGTTGAAACGTTCACCGACTCTTTAAGTGCTTTAAAATGCAAACGTAAAGGGAAAGAAATAGAAAATGATGGAGAGCTTTTGAGAAGGATCTTCTTTGTTTCATCTCAGAAATATATGTCACATAAATCTAAAATTGCGAAATGTACTTTTTAATGAAAATATCTTCTTCGTTAAATATTGAACTTCACTCTTTGCACCGTATGCTTTGAAATAAAGTTAAAATAAGTAGAAAATATTTTAAGTACAGAAAATTTACACGATATTCATTTCCCGAATTCTGACAAAGAACATTCCCTTACGTCACATTATCATTATCCATATAACACATAACATTGCAGCAATATTGCGGCAATATTGCAATGTTGTTGCAATATTACAATAACATTACAATATTCCCGCAATATTGCTATATATATATATATATAAATCGAATCGCCTACGGAGCCTGCTGTTAATATGAAATTCTATCTCTATTACAGCTTTCGAATATTGCCTGGATTATTGCAATCCGTAATAATATAAACCGCAATGTTAGTCTATTTGTGGCTTCCCATTTAAATATCCTAGTAATATATTCTCTCAAATTTTACAACCTGCAAACAAATGATTTTTCTCAAGTTTAGAGATTCGGAAATTTTAACCCTGTTATTTCCAGTGCCGTTAAGATTTTTGATTTATTTGTATTTTGAGATTTTTTTAAAAATCTATTATTTCTATTCTCTCTCTCTCTTTCTATCTATCTATCTCTTTCTGGTTATTTGTATTAATTTATTTACTAAAAAAATGTATATATACGTTTTATAAATGCTCTCTCGAATATAGTCAAAGAAATTATTACAATATTTTTGCAGTTTATAAATATTTAAATACTTCCAGATTTTTTTTGTGAATGTGTGATATAATTTTTTGCGAATGTATGCTATTATCGAAAATTGCATAAAGTGCATAATAACAAAACGTCAATATCGATGACTCAGGAAATCACTGACGAAGGAAAATTGAAATTTATCGGAGGCACAATTTTTTTCTCATTATTTTATCAATGCATCTTGATATACGCGTACAAAGCAACGTAATATATCTAGGATAATAATACGTTTCACTAGGTGTACAATCAGCTTCAAACTACTGATTCTCAGCTGATTTTCTCTACGGGAGTAGTTTAAAAAAATTTACATTAGATCGAGACACACACACACACACATACACGATGACTACGCATTATGCAGCTATGAAACGGCAGATCTGACAATGCTTGACGTAATAGCAGTACGTGTGTGTGTATGTGTGTGTGCGTGTATGTAATGCCACTATATTTGAATAAAATAGCTATTTGAGGAGCAGTGCCGGTCGCATCTGCCTCGGAGCAATGCGCAACATGCAACAGGTATCTTACGGCCTTCTGCAATCCCCCCACTGTTAATTTCTTCACTTTCATCTCGTAGCGGTCTCGGAAAATAATCTCAAATTCGCTTATCACTTAATTATAGCACATAAATATTTTACATACATTCACAACACACATTTTCATTCAACTTGGCATCGATTAATATCTAAAAATTCTACGGTTTCCTTCCCTTCTCTCTCTTTCTCTCTCTTTCTCTTTCTCTCTTAAATGCATTTAATTATAAAATAAATTGCGTTAGAAATAAAATATAATAGCTAACAAGAATAAAGCCTACAGCGAGTCTTATTTTGTCAAAAATGAGAGATCCCTATACAAAATAATTAATGTTATTATACACTGACATTTAGAAAAGGAATGATATGTAGTATTATTAGAGAATCTTGTAGTATTTTAAAATTTGGAAGAAATTAATGGAGACTGTCAAATTGGAAATCCCACCAAAAATTAGCACTGACTGGCAACTGAATAAACAGAATTGTCGTCTACGCGAAAAGTTAAAGGCAGAACCATCTTAAACCAAAATGACAGAAGTGTAATGTGAAAAGAATCGACTTAGCATCGCTCAATTCAAACCGTAATATCGCCCTGTACCGATGGTGGTTGAAGCTACGCTCGATAAGTGGGAGAGGATGCTTGACGTAGGAGCCGCTTTACCTGGTAACAGAACCTGGAGTCTCGTCCGTCGGGAGAGAGAGTCTCGCGAGCGGGAGCCGGAAGCGGAAGTCGCGAGGGACCCACGCCGATCGTCGCCGGAGTCCGGGACTCGAATGACGTAACATTGAAGCCGTCGCGGAAGGGTTGCAGGTAGGGAAAAGGGGTAGGGATCGACGGTAGCCCGCGTCGCTCGGTGGGGGACGACGTCGGATTCTGCGCGATCCTCGACACCGGCGTCGCGACGCCGCGCGTCCCCCCCTCACCCCACCCCCTCCTCCTCCGATCACATATATATATATATATATATATATATATATATATATATATATATATGTACACACACACACACACACACACATGCCCATCAGATATTCGCGATCTCCTTGTAATTTGACAATCGGCCGACGTCGGGTGTCATGTCAGTCAGCCAGTTAGTCAGGCTCGCTCTAATGCCCGGGGTCGTCGCACTCCTCGTGATCGGCGCGCACTGGCTGATTTATTTTATTAATTAGGCGACGCCGATCTCTCTGATGCAGAATCCTATCCCGCAAGGAAGCTAATCCCATTAAGCGAGATGTCGGAGTTTCCTTTTTATCGCGACGCGGGCATGTGCTCGATGAGGATGTTACGTTAGGAAGTAAGTGGCGTTTCTCGTCGTTGCCAGAAATAATACTTCTCTGTTTGCGCATTTTTCTTTTGCATTTTACCCGCGGACGTTGCTGACGCGGGTAATTGAATTTATGCGATATGGAGGAGCGAGCTTTTAACGGATTTCGATTTAGGAGTGGAGTCTATTAAATATTTTTTACCTCGGAGAGATTAATATGGTGTCTCCGCTCGTCTTGTGAAAAAATTTCCCGATTTTTTTAGATGTTGTTTTATTCAAAGAAAGTGTAGATAAAGAAAATATTTTAAAGATTTTTTAAACCTTCCAGAAAATAAGATGTTTTATTGTATGTGTTTTCTAACACTTTTCACTCATACAAAAAAAAAACACAGAGCTACTTAAGTTTCAAATGTTATATTTGAAAATTTATTGAAAGAAAATCTGAATAGGTTCCTAAGATGAACATTTTTTACTTGCATAACATTTTCATTCTTTACTGCAAACAATTACAATAAATGTATTGTATATTCAATATTTTGTTAAGGCATTGAATATATAAACGGAAACAGAGATATATATTTATAATATATTTTAAATATACACATTTTATCAACAAATTGTCGATTATAATATAAAAACACAATTATCAAAAAGAAAATTTTTTTAAATATTTCCAGAGTCCCAATAAAATTCCACGAATATTTCTTGATTTTTCCAGACAAGAAGAGAGAATTTCAGATCTTCCATGTTTTTTCAGTGAATAGAAATTCTGGATTAATTTCTTCGTAAAAGAAATTATTTCGTAAAGTATAAAATTCAAAATTTTGAGTCTCTTAACATGAAAAGATACATCACTCTAAATAAATATTTTACAACAATGAAATTATTCGCGAATTGATTCCAGAAATAAATAATTTGGAAATACTAATATTAAAAAAATTTAAAAGTAAGGATACAATCTATTATATGTATATTTTTTTATTTCAGAAATTAACAGATCTATATCTATTCAAATCTTGCAAAAAGATTTCCTGAAAATTTTTTCGATTTTACATATTTTTTTACTTAAAATTGCAAATAAGGAAAATATTTTAAAAATCTTTTGGTGCTATTTTCTAGAAAATAAAATTGTTTCTATATTTCCTAAAAATAAAATTGTTACTACATGTATTTTCTAATACTTTTGACTCGTACCAAGGGAAAAGTAGAATAATTTAAGTCTCAAGTGCTTAATTTGTAAATGTACTGAAAAAACTATTTTCGTGAAATAAATATTTTTCGCTTAAGTAACTTTTCAATTTTTTATCATTAAAAATTACATTAAAGAATATATATTGCATATTCAATATTTTGTCAAAACATTGAAAATGTAATATATAATAAATATATAATAATGTATAAATAAATATATAAACAAATCAAAGATATATTTATAATATATTTTAAATATATAATTCACGATTATTGACTTTTATTAGCGAATTGACAATTGCTTACAATACAAGAGAGGAATTATCAAAGAGAGAATTTGTAAAAAAATTTCCAGAGTTCCAATAAAATTCTATAAGAATTTCCTGATTCTCCCAGATACAAAAGAAATTCCTGAGAATTCCAGGTTTTCCATGTTTTTTCCAGACATCCTGTTCAACGATTCCACGAGACTGTCTACAAACAACGTGGCCCACACGCTCAGTTGCACATATACGTGTGTCGATTATGTACAGGTCGTAATTGCGTAAAAGGAAGTTATTTCGTGGCATATAAGATTCAGAATCTTGAATCTCTCTCAGCAAAGTGAAAAGGTACACCACCTCTAAATAAATATTCTTCAACGAATGAAATTACTCGCGAATTGATTCTAGAGATATATAATTTGGAAATATTAATAATTCAAAAATTTGCACACGCGCATCTGCCTCAGGGATGCAATTAAATAATTAACGTCCGTTTATTAACCGTTCGACATTCTGAAAGAAAACTCGTTTCGATGTACGGCGCTTCTAATTTCGCGGCGATGTATATTGCGGAAGTTACCGCAGAAGTTTAATTCCTGCCACTGGCTTCGAGGCATGAAATTGACTTTGACGAATGATAGCCCGCTCGCTTCGCGAACAGTGTGACGTTAATGGGAAGTTGATGGTTGATAAGTCGGTTTCCGAAGGATATTTAATTTGCCCGTGATGTGTGTAAGCGAACAGATCGCGAAAAAGGAGAATTAACTTTGTCGAAAGAGTCCTTGCTCTCCTGTCTGGCCTCGCGTAATTTTATTCAATGTTAATGAGAAATGCGCGCTGTTTCTTTCAAACTTGCCGGACGAATAATAGCTGCTCTCGAATGAAGATTGATCGTATTGATGTGCGAGATACTTCTGTAGATTGGAAAAGCAAAATCAAATTGTCGATGCAAATGCTGACAACATTTTTCACAATATTTTCTTCCTCTCTCTCTGCATTTCATGTGTCATATTTTCTTTGTAACTACAGTCGTATTTTGGAAATATGTATGAAATGAGGACATCACTATCATTGCTTATCGCAAAGCATGACATACTCTCTCTCTGTGCCATTCATTCCATGAAAACTGATTCTTGTCTCGATAGAGAGCGCGCATCTGCTTTCCCGTGGCTGTTAGTACTCTCGACTTATTAAGCTGTGCGAATTAATTGCATTATGCATACGTGAAATATTAATAATTACGACACACAAATGTAAGATGTAAATTTTACCATCTGAGATAAATGTTATTAAAGATGAGGTTTCTCTTGTACATATAATGAAACAAAATATATTGTACTCTAATTTAGAGAAGTTTCATGTATATAAATATATAGAAAATATATATTTTTAAATTATAGTAATAGATATAAAATCTTTTATACAATAAAATATTTACAAAAGAAATTATAACATTGCTGGTAAAAAAATTAAAAACAAGTTTTTAATAAAAAATTGAAATGCAAATACGAATATGTCTGTACGTAAAAATATTTGAAAATAGCATGTAAAAATATTTGAAAATATTCATATTTTTTTGTGAAGCACGAATAAAAAAACAAAGCCATTCGATCGATGGAAAGAATAAAGATAATACAATTCAAAATTAATCATTTTCCGATTTTTAGATTCTTTTTATAAATATAATGTATTGATTTCCATCACATCACAATTTTGGAAAATTTGCAGTTAAAATAAAGTTATTTTATTCTATTTTGTCATATTATAACTACGGTAACTGACGTATTGGAAAAGTTTTATTAAAAATGAGTGAAAATTAAAATTGAATTTATTAGAATTTTCATCTTTTAAAAGCAATTTGTTACGTCGATGCTTAATAAGATATTCACGATTAATTATAGAATCTATTGAGAATTAAATTATTAAGGATTACTAAATAATTTTCAATTATGTTTATTTAAATTTAAAAATTTTCTAGATAACTGAATACGTATCCAATGTCAAAATTGATAAATTTAAAATGATAAAATTAATATAGACAAAATGAAAAATATTTGAATTTTGGAAAAAAATATACATAAAAAAATTTATGAATTTGTCGATTTTGTATATTCAGTGTTTAAAAAAAATCTTTGAATTTTTAAATAAACATAATTGAAAGTTATTTAGTAAATTCCCAATTCTTATTCACAATTTTTCCGCAATAGAAGAGCCTACATATAATCATGAATATCTCAACTCAATCGATAAAAGTAATATCTCATCTCAATCAACAAAAAATAAATTACTTTTAAAAACTATAAAAACTCTAGCATATTTATTTTTAATTACAATAAAATTTCTCAAACACACACACACATCACATATTGTAATTATAATATAACAAAAATAACATATAAAATATAGCCATTTCTCTTGCAACTTTGAAAGAAATTTTTTAAGATTGTAATATAATAAAACAATTTGGAAATCAAAATTATTTTCAGCATAAAAGACAGGAGGTAACTAGAGTCTTTCAAAAAAATTATTTTTTGTTTAATTGTGTAATCGATTGATAATTGTAACATTAAGAGACATTTGAAGCCATAATTATATGAGACTATCATTTCAAAGATGAAAACGTCATATCAACTGAACTTTATTAAATTTATTGCCTTTTTCCCTCGTCTTTTAATCTTAATTAGCTTTCGAAACGAGCATAGGTCATTCTATGCATTTCTCAAAGACGATATGGCGCGATGATCGTTTGAACGGATAAAATTTTCACGTTGATTCGACTTGGACGTCGGAAAAAGTACATTTCCACGAACACGAGATGCCGGATGTTAATTCGCTTTCGTTAATTGGTGCTCGTTCGCGAATGGAAGACGCGAGCTACATTATGCAGGATCTTCGGATTCGCGATCGGATTAAGCGCGTTTAAACATTCAACTTGATCGATCTGGACGGCGTAGCGGGCGATTATAAATAGGAAAGAACACGGTTGCATATAATGTTGCGATCTCGGAAATTTAATTACGACGCTTTAACGTGCTCCACTTTGTAAAAGCGATATTTCTCTTCTTGAAAATTTAGAAAATGCAATGCTATCAATTTAAATTATATACCTTGTCTTTTCATGTTTTATATATATACAGTAGTAATTAAAAATATTACATTTATAGAAATAGGAAAGCCATTACGTTAATCAACAAAAACATAGATTAACATTAAGTTATATTTTATTATTATTATTTTAATTATTATCGTTTTAATATCATAAAAATTATATAACAAGTAGAATAGTATAATAGAAATATTATTTTTCAATATTTTTTTCATATTTTAAATTTTTAATCCAATAGAAATATTAAATTTTTAATTCTTAAAAATAGTTTAAAAATCCTTTTGCTTTAAATATTCTCTCTCTCTCTCTCTCTCTCTCTCTCGTTCTCATTCTCTCTTGATATTCTTGATGAATAATACTTTTGAATAATATTTTTTAAGTTGTTATATATATTGAATAATATTTTTTAAGTTGTTATTGATATTATATTCTAACATATATTTGCAAATATTCCAACAACAACTTATAACAATGATTTTTTATTAATAGGTCACATTTTTCAGACACTTCTATCAAATTTATCCTACAACATTCTATTGGATTAATATTCGGTGATTGAGACGGCTAGAGAATTTATTTTCAAGAATTAAAAATTGAATATTTCTGTTATTATTTGTTACAATTTTTCTGATATTAAAGCATGAGATAACAATCATAAATAATAATATTTACATAGATTTTTATTCATTAATGTAACGACTTTCCTGCTTCTATAAGTGATGCAATACTTTTAATCGGTACTGTACATGTATATGAAATTTTTATATACAAAATTATATGATATATACATGATGTGCAATATATAATATATGCATAAAATTTCATATCTTATAATTTCTAGTTCACGAGAGCCCTAGGATACGTACATAAAATCTAGCAAACTATTATTAGAGTTTGTATGTGTGACAAGCTTCAATTTAAATATGATGTTAATAAAGATTCCTCCTCTTTCAAGTCTTCTGCATTTTTAAGGTCGCATTAAATGTCACGCGTGAGATTGCGTTCTTGGTGAATATTCAATTGCGAATCTCCCCGAGATGCGGTTAAAGTTCAACGATCTCTTAGATCTCTATTATCCACTGTAGAAGATTAGACACTGAAGCACTGAAGATACTGTTATTGTAACTAGCCTTTCGAGAAACATTGCTAACTCCGACACAATCAGATAACAATTGCGCGGTTGCGTGAATTTTTTGTCATAATATTTTTATCACAATCAAAGCAATTTTATTGATTCACAATTTTTGATATTTTCGTAATTATTTCTTTATTGCCTCATATTAAAATGGGTAATTAAAATAGGTAATGAAAACGTATTTGTAATTAAAATTCGTAATTAAACTTTGTGAAAATATGAGTCGTACATAACGAACAAGTTAAATCTATAAAAGAATAAAAATATTCTTAAAATTACTTTAACTCCTTCATGAAATTATTTATTCAAAGAAATAAAAAATATAATCTTAACAAACATTTGCAACTTACAATCTATATATCTTTAAAAATTATATTTTGTATACACATTCTTGCAATCAGTTATAAATTATAATAGTTTAAAAAAAATTAAAAATTTAAATTTAAAAAGTATAAAATATAATATAAAAATTATTATATAAAATATAATGATATATAAATTATATATAAAATTATTATATAAAATATAATATAAAATATAATATAAAAATTTAAAAAAAGTGAAAAAAAAATATATTTTTTTTTTATAAATAAATTTAAAAAATTTAAACAATTTCTATTTTAAATCTATAATTTTTTAATAATTATTTATTGAGAATAACAAGCCGAACTTTTATTTTTCCGACTTCAGTGAAAAAATTCGAACCGAAAATTTATCTGAGAAAGTCATCATCTCCAGAAAATATATTTTAAAATACATCGTCGCTATAATTGAAGATAAAAATTCTGGCGTATCACATCATTCTATCAAACAGCAGCCACCTGTAACGGCGGTAGGTATTTCGCCAGGAATTTTACAATTACATCTAAAACACCAATCGATGGAGAGATTTCTCAGAACACGTGTTAAAAAAATACTAGAAACGCGAACGCGGGAAATGTCATCGCGTCATTGTTTCCACGCGTCGCATTCCAGGGATGCATCCGCAACTGAGCGCATCCGCGATTCGCGAAAGCTCGATTTTGTAGATTTATCTTCGTTTCGGCGCAATGAAATATCATGGTTTATATTCCACAAAAGCGTAAAAGTTCGATCGCGCGATACTATTAGCGCGCCATTGTTCTCCAAATGCATAGCCGTCTGGCTTGCAACCGGCTCGCTGCAACCAGGTGCATTGCCCTTCCCGTCGCCGATGATTGCCCAACAACCGAGTACAGGATCGCGCCGGCCGGCCGGTCTACAAAGAAGACTCGATTGTGATCCAAGGTCGCGCGAGAAGAAGTACCGTGAGTAATCCAGCGTGGTCAACGACATGTTATGCAACGCCGCGGTCGCGAATCGTTTCGTCTCGACGATTTATCCTCCTCCTTGTTCCTCGCGAGGATATATTCGTCCCTGCGAAACACGAAGATGCTGGATATTTCACTATAAACTTAATTGTAAATTTACATCTTTATCAACTAATAATGTCATATATAAGGATAAATATCTCGAAATTATGATTTATTAGAATTCTTATATTTTTTCAATTAGTTATGTGTGTTTTATGTCAATAAATTATTAATTATTAATATTTTTTCATATTTATTTGTTTATATTTATTTTACATTTATATTAATTTTATATTTATATTATATTTATTTTATTTATATTATTTTATTTATTTATGTTATTTATTTTATTTATATTATTTTATAAATATTAATTTAAATTTAGTTATGTGTTTTATACGTAATTTTTTATTTTTCTATATCTATTATGATTATAGGAACAATTTTTTTGCAAAGCGTCACATGCAAAGGTTTATTGTACAATCGAATTTTTTAAATATGTATTATTATTATGAACATAATTTTCTCGCGATTTAACGAATTTATCAAAATTATATAAGAATAAAATATCTTGAAATATACAATAATTTATTCGAATTCTTATATATATTTTTTCAATTTTTTCAAACTTAGTTATGTATATTTTATACATAACTTTTTAATTTTTTAAATACGATAATTAAAATAATTCGGACATCGAAAGCAGAAAATAAGCAAATATAAATCACTGAAAAAAATGTTTGCACTGAGAAAGATAAAACAATGAAAAAAAACTACCCCGCTTTTTTCAGATACGCATAATCTCGTGTGTATAGTGCTTTTAGATTTGTCCCCGCGATGAGACACGAATTTTTTTTACCCTCAAAAATCCAACATATCGACTAACGACGGTGCTGAGAATTCTACACGTGTTGTTCCATACTCGAGAGGAAGATAGTTTTTGAGAGAGATGAACGGGAGAGAATGCGAGAAATAAAAAAAGACATGGGGGAGGGGGACAAGTGAGATAGTAACATTCGCAACATGCCCCTAAGCGAATCTGTTCTATCGAGAGCTGTATTGAAAAGTGTGATCGATCATCCGAAAGCAAATAGTACCGAATTTCTCAATAAATCTTTCGTAGAAATAAGCTACAAATATAATTGGTAGATTTTAATATTCAATTAAATATTTTCATTTTTCGAAAAAGTAATATTTATAAAAAGTAAAAAAACGTCTAATTTTTACATGACTTATTTTAGATTATACAAATATATTATAAATTGTTATTATAGTTTGAGACAACATATAGGGTGTCTAGTTACAAAAACTATCGAATGTTATTTTAATAATAAAAATCCTTACCAGAAAATGATAATATTTTAACTAAAAAAAATCGACTCCAAATTTGACAGAGAATCTGCTAAAAAAACATTCTATAATTTTGAAACACTCTATATATGTACTATTAACATTTGCAGAATCTATTTTATGATAATTAAACATACAAATATATATTTCAATTTAAATTAAATTTAAATTAAACATTGATTACCAGAATTTTTATTATGTCATTTTCAAAAGTCAATATTCCTACTATTTACCTCGAATCTATCCTTCTATCTTCCTGAAAACATATTTCACAGGCAAATATGTCCATAAATTTACCACTACTGTTTCTCATCGTCATCATTACCTGGCTACGTCAAGTATCTTTGAATTTGTCGCTCATTCTGCGATATGAAAGTCATTCTAAAGAAATGTGACTTTAATCGCACCATGGCTAAATGTTTAATTCCGAGCATGGCTCTGATGAATAGACGATAACTGACAGTGACAGATTCGCTTTCGACTCTATGCAGCTTGTATTATACATAGTTCCCGGCTCTATGCGGTTCTATCATTATCGAGTGCCCTTAATTGCCAGCACCGACGTTTTCCGCGTAGCTGACGCGTTTGAACTTGAAATTGCACGGCCCTGAGACGCAAATCATGCTCACCTCGAAGAAACCTTAAACAGCTGTTACGTTTCGCTTGTATAGCGCGATTCAATCTGCATCGTTTCATCCTGACACTTTCAAACGATATACAAAGTAGATAGAAAATAGAAGCATCTTTTTAAAATCAACAATAAAAAAATAATAAAACAGTTTCCTATTTTTTTAATACACTGTATTATTAAAAAAATTTTGTGAAAATTTACATTTTTTTTTCTATGAACGTGAAAAAATACGAAAGAGGCATCAAGCACGACTGGAAACGCATATCCATTTCGTTCCGTGTTGAAAATGAGTGCGATATGATTTGTCCAACAGAGAGAAAATGGGTTTTCTAATCAAACGCGCGTGCACATCGAAAAAAATGCACAAACACGCGTAATCAGAAATAAAAAAAAAAAAAACCTATGTGAATCCTGAATGCAGGCTTCACCTGATGCTGTTTGCGCAGCTGTAACACATTTCGAGTACCTTTCATCGTTTGAAACTCTTCAAACAGCTTCAACCTTCTATTAATAAAAGCGGTAACTCTGTTCTATACATCAAACGCACCCGATATAGGTGCACTTCGGTTGTAATGCATTACATTGATGTAACCCAATAGATGTACTGATTTATCTTTGCGATGAAGAAAAAAAATATTTTGTCATATTTTTCAATGTTATAGGAAAAGAGAAACGATAAAAATATGACAAAAAAATATTTTTGAAATATTTTCAACGTAAATATTTAAATATGTTCAAAGTATCTTTAAATATTTTTAACATATGTAACAAAAATATTTTTTACTTTATATAATTTTTTTAATCCTTTTTTATTATAAATTTTCGCGGTGGTAGAATTTCTTGGTAGGTAGATAAATCGCGCAAAACTTCATTCAACTTTTTTAATTGGTAATCATCTTATTTCTTCAAATAAAGAGAAGTTGAATCATTAACGTAAGAAGGGAAGAAAATTGAACGTAACGGTTGAGAAGAGAGAATTTTGTGTGCATATCAGTAATTCGAGAAGCTGCTCTATGTAATCTACAGCGATCCATAACTGGTAATTTGTTGCACGATAGCAGTCGTGAGATTTTACGACAAATTGTAATTTCTACGTCAGGTGCTTTAATTTGATCTTGTAGAGAACTGTAATAAGAAATATCAACTAAAATATTAACTAAAATAAAGTAACTAGAAGAAACAATTTTTATCCACCAAGATATATTCAATTCTATAGATTTTATAAAATGGAATATTATTTTTAACTTAACATATTTTCAATGTATCTGTTCTTTTAAACTGAATCAATGTCATTAAAAAAGTGGCACAAAATATTTCCCAGATCAAAAAAATCATACTTTGTTCATCTGTCTTATGTCTCACTGATTATGAAAAAAAAGTTTTTTTAAAATTTATTTTAAATTGCTATTTTTGAGAAACTGCCCCACAAAACACACGTATATGATTTGAAATACATATAATTCGTATTATATTCTTCTTATTTTAAAAATATGATGAGCTTATAACATAAATAAAACAATCCAGATTCTTATTAAAAAAATATTTATTGTTATACATCTCATATACAGGGTGTCCCAGACCACCCGTACACCCCTTTTAAAATGAAAATAAATGGTTTTTATCAAAAATCGCGAACAATTTTTAAGTAAATCGGGTACGCTCTATTAAATGGTGATATTTTCAACTTTTGATTCCGACCGGAAATACGCCATCCGGATCGGAAGTTGAATTTTTTTTTAGGGGAACATGGTACTTTTTATTACAGATTTGAATTATACATGAAAAAATAAGAAACTTTTGTATCAAACGTTTTTTCTAAAAGTGCCTCTGTCAATCTTAAAATTGACCGTGAAAGTAACTGTGATGAAATAATGAACTTCAAATGTTAAGATTGACAGAGGCACTTTCAGAAAAAACGTTTGATACAAAAGTTTCTTATTTTTTTACGTACAATTCGAATCTGTAATAACAAGTACCATGTTTCTCTAAAAAAATTCAACTTCCGATCCGGATGGCGCATTTCCGGTCGGAATCAAAAGTTGAAAATATCACCATTTGATAGAGAGTACCCGATTTACTTAAAAATTGTTTGCGATTTTTGATAAAAGCCATTTATTTTCATTTTAAAAGGGGTGTACGGGTGGTCTGGGACACCCTGTATAATATTATAAGACACATTTTAAAATATCACTGATTGAAATAGTCTCTACCATTAATTCTTTCAGTGAGATTTTACTATCTATAATGAATATATTTATAACTGAGATTATAGTGACCACTTTTCAATGATAATTGGTTTCACTTCAAAAAACAAACATTCTTTGATTTCTAATTTTTTATATTGAAATATTTAAATAACAAAATAACAATATGAATATGGATAAAATTTTTCTATTTTATTTATTTATTAAATTAAAACAGAATTTAATATATAATTAATATAATTAACATAATTAATATATAATTAATATAATAATATAAATATAATATATTTTTGAATTGCAATTTAAGTGTTAATAACTCGATTATATTTCGGTAATTCTCTGTAAAACTGTTTTCTGTATTAAGTGATAACTGATATCAGCTATTTTTTATCTTATTGAAAGTCGGAGCGGAATGTGTGTAGGTAATCTTCCCGCGCTCGTGTGGTGATTTAAAAAACTTTGTTCTGATCATGACTTCCGCAACGCAGCGAGAAAAGTTGCGTCATTAACTGGAGGCAGGAAAACTGGAGGGCGGAATAAAAAGGAGCACCGCATAGGGCCCACCAGGACCGTGAAGCATTAAAGCGCTATTACGAGTACGCGCGCGCGCGCACGAGAGAGAGAGAGAGAGAGAGAGAGAGAGAGAGAAGCGCTACGCTTATACACGATGATGCGGCAGAAAACGAGAGAGGACGGGTTCCATTATCCTTGAGGAAAAAATCTTCGCCAGCGCGCTCGGATATCTCTCCTCTCGCTGGAAGAAGCCTGAATTGGATTCGCGGAGAGAAGATCCGCGAGCAAGAAATCGAACGCGGCGATCGTGAGATTCACAGGCGCAGGAAGCGATTCGTCGATATCGCGATAAAAACCCCCAGGTCCGATAAATAATTGTAACAAAATATATACTGTAAGCTCCATCGAGACACTGAACAACTAGAATTTTTATACGATATTCATTAATAACAAATTTTAAAAAAATTGCTTCTAAATATGAAAAAATTTGTATAGTAAATACTTATATAAATATATTATATTATTTGATTAAAAAAAATAATTAAAATTCCAGTGAAACTAATTGCATGTGAAAATGGCTCTGATAATATACATACAAACATGAAGAGCAAGTAAGAATCAGACGCAGATTTTTTTTAGACATGTGACTAATCTATTCAATTTAAACAATAATTAAAATAACGATATTATTTTTATTATTATAATAAATATTAATTAATATTATTTTTAGATGGATTTTAATCATTTTCGCGTCACTGATTTTCGACATTAATTAAATTAAATTATATTAAATTATTGATTAAATTAAATTAGATTATATTATTAAATTATATTAAATTTCCGAGACATTAAATTATAATTATATTAAGCATTTTTTAGTATTTATCTGAAATTAATTTTAAAAAATTATACATAATTTTTCTCACTTTTTAGAATGCATCAATATTTTATAAAAAGTAACGATAATATAATTATAACGAATATATTATATTTGAAATTATTTTTAGTGCGCTTTTAATAAATTTCGATATTGACACTCATTAAGTTACATTATAATTATGTTAAGGCATTTTTTAGTTATCTGAAATTTCTTTTAAAATATTATATAAATTATTATATATATTGTATAAATATTATATAAATATTATATAATTCTTCTCTTCTTTCCTGGGGGGTATCAATATTAAAAAAAAAATAATAATAAAGAAATATTACTAAATGAATATTATTTTTTTTAATATAATTTTCTCTTCCACTTTATATAATTTCCAATATTAATTTCTAATCAAACTAAACTTATGTCAAAGCTTACAGTTTTTATCTGATATTAGTTTTCAAAAAACGTATATAATTTTCCTCGCTTTTTAAAATATGCCAATAGTTTAGAGAAACTTTCATACCTTATATTAATGCTTTGCGATCTATCTTCGATAAAATATTGCAGTCTGAAACGCGCATGTGGCAACAATAACTGTAGCAAGGTCTGGTTCGTCGGAAGTTCATCGCTCGTGTTTCGCTCGCGTTCCTTGAGAAATTCTCGCCTCGATGATTACACGCGCTTCCAACGATCCGTGATGAAACAATTACCGGCAATACTGTTCTCTCTCTATCAATAAGCGAAAAATGAGAAAAATAATTGCGGGCTTCGGCGCGCGCGTGAGAAAAATAAGGTCCCCGGCGATCGGGACCACCCAGATTTCACTTTTTAATGTACAAATAACATGATCGTCCGACTGTGCGATAACCGCAAAATTTTCTCGTCCGTGTAAAAAAATACGATTGCACGACCTTAAGAAATTGGCACGTTTCTATTGACACAAGTGTCCGCTGAATCGCTTTAAGTGCAAAACGAATTTAAACTCTCGCGATATCGAGATCATGTTGCTTCTCAAATCTCTATTATTCTTATTTTTCAAAAAATTTTATACAATTTATTTTTGTACTGTATGATTCTTAATATTATCATGCTTTATCTTAAATAAACTATAAATATTTTAAATTCACTACAAATTTAATATTGAGCTCTTGATTCTAATTTTTATTACACACGATTTTTGTAAAATATATTTATTATTTTATAGAATTCATAAATAATATTATAATATAAATATAATATAATATAATATAAATGTAATATAAATATATATAATATTAATATATATATATATATATATTAAAAATTATATATTAATATATATTGATTTTTCTGATATCAAAATCGACATATCAGATAATGAAGATGATTAGATTTTCATAAGAAAAAAAATTGATTAATTAATCAAGGCATAAAGTAGAAAGTCTTTCAGATGATATATAGTTAATAAGCCTCATGATACGCTATAACGTTTTCAATTGTATAAAAATATAGAAAATCATCGCGGATCAACCTGTCGAACATCTTTTTCTACAGACTAGAAAACAACTTCGATTAGCCTGCGATCTTTAAGGAAAGCTGAACAGGAGCGATTCAACTTTAACATTAATCGAGCTTCTATTAATTATTGGATACTAGTTTATGCGAGAAAAATGTATGATCTTAGATCTAACGGATGATCGATTTTTATTCGATGATTGAATATATACGATGGCAGAAAATTGGCATTGATATCGATTTATTCAACGATGACGAATATCAGCGCGATTAGATAACAAAATTTAATGTCTTTCTTGCTCGACGAAGAAGAGACGACCAAGTAAGATTTTCATTCGCAGATAATTTTCTATTATTTGCCGCACAATACGGTGTTAATGATTGCTATCGAGGTGAATGGTGATTTTTTTCTTTTCGTAGAAACATGTATCGTCAGTGATCGTAAAGATAATACAGCATCATGATAGGCGCGCAGAGAGTAAGGATCCTCGAGGACGATGCATTCGTGATTAACGAAATATGGTCCCGATGTTTATTTTCTCCCGGGACTCTGCTGATTAAGCGTCGTGCAAAATACATGTCGCTTGTTGGCATTTGCATCGTTGAAATTGCGAGAAGCTATCATCAAGTTAGTTTAACATAATTTATTGCGACTCAAAAGAGAATATATATATATATATGTGTGTGTGTGTGTGTGTGTGTGTGTGTGTGTGTGTGTGTGTTTTGTTGGATATATCGAAATAAAAATGACGCAAAACAAAATAAAATGGAAACTAAAAAAATAAGCAAATATAATAGATAATTTTAATAATATTTCTTTTGAATTTTTTAGGAACTATGTTATGTATATATTTTTGATATTGTATTTTTTAAATTTAATAACCACATTTTAATAACGCTAATATTTTTTAAGTAAATATATTTAAATAAATAAAATTAAATACATAATTAAACAAATATATCTAAATAAATATTTAAAAAAAAAAATATATATATATATATATATATTTTATATTATATTCTATAAAGTGATGTATCTTACTGTTTACATTATAAAATGCAATTTGCAATATTATTCGTCGTACATTGTATAAGAATAATATCCTCTTATGTCATCTTCGTTTCTCGTTAAAATAAAATACCAATTATCACATTGCACGGGCTTATGTTCGTCGTATGAATCGCCATCCGAGGGAGCTAATGCTTTTTGTGCAACTTTTCCAAGAAGCTTGCTCCAGTTTCTGTTTCACGGAGAAACGGAAGGAGCACCAGGCGCCGTTTGTCGGTCAGCCTCGGGAATCTCGCGCACGGAGGAGCACGATTGTAAATGCGCTTAGAAACGACGCTGGATACCGAGAACTCGGTCTTCCAGAGAGAAAGAGAGAAAGAGAGAGAGAGAGAGAGAGAGAGAGGGAAGAGGGGGAGATAGCCAAGCAATAAACGTAATGCAAGGATCGCGATGCGATGCTTTCCGTGTACCGTGGAATGCTTAGCCTTCTCCCGGGATATTCGCGAGATATTCCCGAACAGATGTGTCAAGAAAACGGAAAATTTCTGCTGAGATTTCTGTTCCTCGTTAATATTATATTCGATAGAAAAAAAAATTTTATAAGATAGAATCTTCCTCGATAAATTTATGAAAATGGAATAATAAAGCAGAATTATTCAGTGGGAAACTGATTCAAGTGTCTGTGCATGTATATTTGAGAGTATGCAATTTAATGAGACTCATAATTAAGTATTTTTATTTACAATTAAGGATAAATAGAACTTTAGATGAGTAATGCTAAAAATGTAAAAAAATTGTTTCAAATTCAGTTCTTTTTTTCATTATTTTCCATTATTTCTTATTATTTATTAAACAAATTTAGTTGTTTTTATATTTTATTTTTTTTAATATATATTATTTTTTTCCTCTATTTTTTTATTATTTTTTTATTACTATTATAAGAAAAATTAAATCCTCTCTCTCTCTCTCTTATACTTTTAACTTATCTTTTTCGAAAGTATTTTTAATGAATTAATGAGACTTGATAAATTACATCAAACACAACACATGATTTGGGTAATCTTCAATTAAATGTATAATAAAAATTTCCACCCATCTAATTAAAAATTATCCGACTTATGTCGTGTTTGGGTATCATTTCAGTTGTAAAAATCTCATTAAAATTTTACCCTTAAAAATTATATTCAAAATATAAGAATTTTAGTTCTCTTTTATTATATTAAAATAATAACTAAAGTACATTTTTAAAAATTAAAATTGTGTTTTTGTATATATAATAAAGACAATTCACACAAACTCAATTTTAAATTGTTTGTTTTTGGAGAATTTATCTAATAAAAATATAACTACATAATTATATAACAAATTGGAATGCGATCTATATTTAAAATAGTAGTAATTAATTCAAATCTATCATCTAAAAAATCAAAAATAATGAAAAATCAACTTGCAATAATAAAAAAAAATATAAAAATTTTAAATATCTGCAAAAAAAATTTTTTAAATGATATTATTTCTTCTTATTTCTACTTATTTCTTCCACTAAAAAATCGTATTTGAGAAAAATGCATTTTATTTTTTTTCTATTTACACATTTCTAGTAACTGCACATGTAATATTTGTATCTGCTAGGCTATAAGAACATGATTCGGTTTCTGAGCGCGTTAAATCGATATTCGCACGAGATATCCTATTACGGAATGCATATTTCATTAAGTGTCGGAAGCTTATTGGCAAGATTCCGAGGGATATTCACGTATTGAATCAGGACCGCTAAGTAATAGAGATAGTTACGAGAAACATCCGATACCACGCGGCCTAGAGCGATACTACAAAGTTCATCGCTCTAGGTGAGGAACAAGTTTCACAACCGAAGTGCGAATTCCAGCGAGCCGAGCATTTACTAGTTATGGGTAACGCATTCAAGTTTGGCTTTGTATATTAACGTTATATAAAATTTGTGCAGTATTTGATATTCGATATATGAAAACAAAAAATATAAAATAAATTTTTAACAAAATATGAATTATTTCAAGTCTTTTTCAAGTCCATTCACAGTCTTTATTTTTCAATCTTTATTACAAGATATGAAGAAAAAAAATTTTAGGTAGTAAATAAGATTTATATGAAAATAGGATTAAAAAAGGAAGTCAATGTTCAGTTTCATGTTTGGAGAATCTTAAAACGAGAATATCGCAATCCAAGATACTTTCCAACTTATATTATTTTCTTTTTGAAGCTTCGCATTTATATTTTGCAACCAGAAGCTGAATTCTTAACAAGATGTCAAAAATCTTGTAAAATAAAATCTTTGCGTTTCCTTATTTTTGCTCAAAATTCCAGATAAAAAGAATATTAAAAAAATTTTTTATGCAACTTTCCAAAATAAGTTTTTTATATGTATTTCTCGTTTTAATGTTTTTCATTCAATTAAAAGATAAACACGGAGCCTTTCTTACAAGTGCTAGATTTGTAAATATATTGAAAAAAAACCTGAATAATTTTCATAAAATAAATATTTTTTATTTGCATAACATTTTTATTTGTTAATCACTAAAAATTATAATAACAAAATATGTACTACATATTCAATATTTTATATATATATATTTTTTTACAATGTATTTTGAATATATAACAAATTTTATATGTATTAAATATTAAATATATTAAGTATTATTTAAATAAATATAATTCAGATATAATTATATAATTGACAATTTGGCTTTTATCAGTAAATTTTTAATTGCTTACAATAGAGCAAAATTATCAGAGAGAATTTTTATAAAAATTCTCGGAAAAGTTCCACTGAGAATTTTCTGATTCCTCCAGGTTCAAAACAAATGCCTGAGAATTTCAGATTTTTCGTGTTTCTTTCAGGATGTAAACATCCTGTTCAACGATTCCACGAGACTGCTCACAACATGGTCCACACGCTCAGTTGCACGCATACGTGCGTCGATTACGCACAGGTCGTAATTGCAATCGGATTTCTAATTAATTCAGTTCATCGGAACGTCGAAGATTCTCCCGCGCGATGCGTTAATATAGAATTTTACGGCGCGAATTTTAGAATTTTATCTCGGAAACATTGTATGTATACGTGGCACAGCTCTCTCACATGGAGTCGAGAATCTATGGCAGTGGCAGAGAAACCAAGCCGAGTAAATACGAGTCATGCTCGAAGGGCGCATTCTTCGCAGAGGTTCTCCAGTCGCATCTCCTGGCGATGGAGGATTCGATTCCGAGGACTCTTCAATGAAACTCGCCTTTTAACCGTCTAAGATGGATAAACACGTGTCCATCTTAGACGTCAAGATGTCAAATATTTTTAGAAAGACGAAATACGATATAATTGCCTTAAATAATATAATCTCTTAAATTATTGTTAGGTTAGGTTAGGTTAATCTTTTTAAAACGGGTATAAAAAAATAATGATGAAGGTTTTTCTGGTTGGCAACCGCTGCGGTTTTAAAGCAGGAGGTCTATTTAGAATAAACACTCATGGACCGAGGAAAATTACTGTCTCACATTCCCATCTCTAAGCGGAGCTTTCAAAGAAAACCAATCGCGTCCTTCGGATGCAAGAGTTAATGGAAAAAAGGACATCACATTCGCGTATGCTGCATCCTCGAGATGAAACGTCATCTCAAGACGATGTCACTTAGTCCTATTCCATATCAAAGCGATTTACTTGCTCCTCTTTCAACATCTCTCTCTCTCTTTCTCTCTCTTACCGAGAGAGAATAATAAGTAGGAAGGAAGAGAAAGGACACACAACCGTTGGGTAAGAATTGCACATCTTATATTGCAAAATAGATTTGCATTCTCATTTCGCGTAACTCGCATATATTTGCGTAATGAAAAAATTATAAAAATATCAAAATAATAAAAAAAATAATTATAAATAATAGAAAAAATTATAATACATAGTAAATCGCGTACAACAATAATTTTTAAAAATATTAATTTTAAAAATTGAGATTCCAATGAAATGTCAAACATTGAAACTCACGTGGCATGTAAAGTCTTGATTTTGAGAACAAATTAATTTAACAAGGACATGATAAAATTTGATGATGTCGATTTTATTTTTTTCTGTTGTCGACAGGATTACAATACAATGATATATACGTACGTACGTAGATGGAATGCATGGATACGAGAGAAGAGGAAAGAGGGTGAAATCGGGAGAGTTTAAAATTCAATTACACACCGTGGATAGAGAACAAATCCGTCGGTCTAGCTATCATCGTCCCTACATTAATCCTGCACCCTCGGCCACCAAATATCCGATACATCGCGCGTGTTTCGCCCTTCATGTTCAAATATTCATCTCGCGTTTCGTCATCGATATATTTTGGGCAATCGTGTTATACGAGATATGATTACACTCGTAATTAATTACATCGACGCGTTGATCATTAAAGGTAGGCGAGATCTCGATTGATATGAGTGATAAAAATAAATAAACGTCCCTCTTCCCACACAAAACTTAATTATATATTTATAACAAAGTTTATTATTCTAATTATAATCATTATAATTAAATAACAATAATTATTATTATTCAAAAGAGATTGACGAGAAAATTTCCACTAAAAATGTTATATTTAAAAACTAATTATTATTAGAATTTTATATTAATAATTAATATTAATTAATAATTTAATTAGAATTTTACATTAATAAAATATGATGCATTTCAGAGTTAATATAAAAAATAACCAAGTTGTAAAATATGCAACGCATAAGAGAGAAATCATTCGCTTGAAATCGGTTCCGATAAATGAGAAAAATAATAATATACATATTCGGTTCTTGTATCGATTCGGACATATTGGTTTGACAGGAAATTTCAACGTGGTCGAAGGTCTGGCACGAAGACCGCCAATTCTGCGGTCGGGTTGAAGCTCCGAGATATCCCGATATAGTACACGTGCTCTCTCTCGTGAGTATGCACGTGCGTGCACGTCACTGTCAGGTCGGATCAACCGGTTCTTATGCGAGAAGTAAGAGGCGCACGAACTACAGGCCACGAGTGCGGAAGAGGAAGGTTTAATGAGGTTTCGAGTCGCTCGTACGCGCGAAACTTAATTAGAAGGACCACGTAGATTCATAGAATAGATGTCGAATTTTTAAGATTTGATATAATTGCGAGAAATATTATAATTGTCAATTGAAATAAGAGATAAACGAAAAAAGTATTTCAATTATTTAATTAAAACTTAAGCGCAAATGCTATATAATTACCTTATAAAATTCATATTTCAGATATTATGTAGGATATTATTATTAAATATAATATACATATTTTCCAATTTGATACTGAATATATCTTTCACTATTTATAATAATAATAAATTCAATAAATTTAATAATAATATAATAAATTCCGTAATAATTAATTCATTGATTACATTAATGTATAATAAATTTAAGCTTGTGTTTTTTTTCAATTTAATTTAATTCTTATAAATAGAATCACATTGAGTACCGGAAGTAATGTAAATATTAAATAATGGCTGTATATTAGAGATTACTCTTCACGGTAGCTATTTTCTGTACAGAACTATTACATTAAATAGTTATAACATGTTATGACAGTGAAATATGTCAGTATGAGATGTGACAGATATGAAAGACATTTAAGATAATATTAAATTATTCATATTAAATTTTAAAAGCGAGTTTCGATAAACAAGAAATTCCCAGCGAGATCGATAGCGGAGGAAAACGCGTTGACCGTATTTTTCTCTCGGTCAAATGGAAAGGAAATTTTCTGAAGTAGAGAAAGATAGAGAAAGAGAGAGAAAGAGAGAGCTCAAAGAGAGTGAGTCCACCCCTAACGCAAAGGGTGGGATTGGCCCGCACGTCCCACCGTCGCTATGGTAACTATAGGTCAGGACAGGGATAAGCAATAGTAATGTGCCCTTTTTTTCACCGAAGAGGAACCATCTTTGCCAAGACGACGCCGGCAACAATTTATTTCGACCCTGTCAATCTCACTCGCAGTTAATTCGCAGGATGAACGAATGCACCCCGGCAAACCGAGACGCGATCCAGGTGTCTCGATAAAGCCTTGTTTTTTTTCCCTGCGGGATTAAATCGGAAGACTGGAAATCGGATATGAGAGTTTGAAAGAAGAAGGAGAAAATCTATACCGAATCGAATCTGCGAGGAATTAATTCAATGCGAAGATCAGAGAAATATATTGAAATATATTCTATCGATTGCCATAATCTCAACTGGTTCGTAAAGAAATTGAGCATCGACTCTTCTCTCTCTCTCTCTCTCTCTCTCTCTCCCTCTTTTTTTCTCTCGAGAAACGGTGATCGATAGGAAAGTTATTCGCTTTTGGCCGAAGAGAAATATCTTGGGTAGCTTTACCTTGTTTTTCACACGGCAAGTATGTGCCAGAAATAGAAAGATATATTTCAGATAAACGAAAATCGCTTGACTTTGAACAAATTTAAGTTTTATTTTTCTTTTCTTTTTATTTGAATTATTTTCCATAAAAAGATTGCAATACGAATATCAAAATTTTACGATGAAAATGAAAATATTTGAGGGAGGAAAATATTTTTTTATTTTGTTTTTTGAAAAGTTTTATTTTACGTTGTTTTTCAAACGGCAAATATGCGTGAAAAAAAGAGAAAGATATATTTTGAAGAAAATCGACTTTCATCAAAATCAATTTGACTTTGATCAAATTCAAGTTTTACTTTTATTTCCTTTTTATTTGAATTATTATTTCCCATAAAAAGGTTGTTACGCAAATGTCAAAATTATTTTACGATGGAAATATCTAAGAGAAAAATATTATTTTTTACATTGTTTTGTACTAAAATATCGATAACATGAAAAAAACTATCAATTTGATATAAAAAATTTGCGTTTGCTGATACATTTGTTTACATTTACGATATTTCGAACTGTTATCTCTTCTATTCAATATTTGCCTATATTCGTTAAATAACATGAAAATATTTTCAGGTATCAAT
The DNA here is from genome assembly GCF_025532165.1 of Camponotus vicinus. NCBI lineage: Eukaryota > Metazoa > Arthropoda > Insecta > Hymenoptera > Formicidae > Camponotus > Camponotus vicinus. Next base: position 29,345,613 of record NW_028141945.1, read on the forward strand.
ATCAAGAGACACGACGAGTCGTTTTACAAAACAGAATGCCTTCCTAAAAAAGCTTGAAAAACCTGTAATTTTCTTGATTTCTTTTATACCTCAAAAAATCAGGGAATTCTCATGAAATTTTATTGGGAATTTTATTGGGAAAAAAAATTCTCTTTCTGATAATTTTGCTCTTACATTGTAAGCAGTAGACAATCCATTAATAAGTAAAATTTATAATAATAGTATAATAAGTTAAATTGTGAATTATGTGAAATATTATATGTAAAATATCATAAATATACATATATATCATTTTATTATGTATGTATGTGTGTGTGTAATTTTCGTGATAAAAAAATGAAAATATTGTTCAAGCGAAAAATGTTTATCTCACGAAGCTATTCAATTTTTTTTCAATATATTTATAATTCTAGCACTTGAAGTTTAAGTTATATTTTTCCTTTGTATGAGTGAAAAACATTAAACAATAAAAAATCTTAGTTTAGATAAAGTTGTACCAAAAAATCCTCAAAATATCTTCTTTCTCTGAAATTTTAAATAAAAATACCAGGAAGGTCGAAAAATTTTTTTACAAATTTTGAGCAGACATCTCAAAAATATATTCGCTCTTTGTTTGTCGATCATTTATTTCGCTGAAGAAATCTACGTCGCGGAAGACGAGTACAGCGAAGCGTGACGAAAAAAAAATGCCGATATGAAAATCACATAACGAGCATAAAAAGCCGGTTGAAACTATGTCGTCTCGCGAGTGACCTTGCCTTGGTTTTTCTCCGGTAAATGCACACGTCCAGTAAATATATAGAAATCGGGCCGCCAATGTATATATCGCATTACGCGAAATTCAACGCGGATATAGGAGCACGTGCCTCTCGTGCAAATTTGCCTTTAACTGCCTTTAATGCTCCGCAAACATCCCTTGAGAAACGCGTTAAGCGAAAGCTCATGGCGGATCTATAAGTCTAATAAAACGTGAGACCCTTCCATTATCGAGCCATTTCGCGAAACAATTATCCCCAAAATATGCATTCGTCTCACCTAAAAATTTATTTTATTAAATTAAAAATTAAAAATCAATTTTATAAAATAGAATTAAAAATTTATTTCATAAAATAGAATAATTATATAATAATTATATATAACAATTATATATAATAATTATATAATAATTATATAATATAAGATTCACCGTCATATTTTCTGTTAAGCTCTCTTTTTCTAATAATTTCTCGCGAGGAGAAGAATTATTATCCGCATCTGCGGATTACACGCGAGCCATTTATCGGCCGCTTTGATCAACACACTCGTGATACTTCTATTACAAAACTAATTACATCTCGTTGGATAGAGAGCAATGTGCTCGCGCGCGCGATTCTATCAGATGGGATTTACACGCGCATCTTCCTCTTTCCTCCCCTTTCCCCCCTCGCTACGTACCTTGTCTAGACGAAGCCAGTGCCCGAATCAGCCGCCCAGTCCGTCCCTAATTAATCGCGTTCTCAATTAGTGGCCCGAAAGCACGGCTCGATTATAATAACATGATAATACGTGGGCTGTGACGGGGTCATTCAACTCGGCCGATTTAAGCAGGTGGAAGATTGTTGCGATCATCTTGTACGAAAATCTCTCATCGGGGGAAGAAGAAAGAAGGGGGGGAGGGAGAGTGAAAATCACCCTAACGTTAATTGGAAAAGCGCCTAAATTAATCGAATCGTGCGACTTTTTGTCGAAGCGTGTAAATTTTCGTGACAAACTCGACTCCTCCTTCCATGTTACAGTTTTACGAAACGATGAACGCCGGTGTCCGAAATCGCATCGCGTTACGAAAAAGTTGAGTCAACAGTTCCGACTGCTTCGTCGGCGCGAAATTATTATTGACATCACTCGCGAGAGGCGAAAAGAAGGCATTCAAATTGAAGTATATTCAGTGATTCGTTCGATGTATAATCGCAGGAGTAATGTAAAAATTTGTGCGGAATTTTATATTTTTGTTCAAGCTAGATTTTATCTCGGCGGAAATTCAATTGCTAATCCTCCTCGCTGATAAAATTGATACCGAGTGCTCGACGATTAATTACCGGCGATTCTGCTTCATACGTAAACTATTCAACATCGCTAAAATTGCATAGATACATTATTATTTGCAGACTATTTATTATTATTCTCGACGTTGGAAATATTTATAATTCATGGAAACGGGGAAACAATGCAAATAAGTGCAAAAAATTTATTATATCGTTGAGATTCTCTAGATTTAGATAAACGTTTCTTGAATTTTGAAATGAAATGGAATTAAAGTGATTAATCAATAATTTTATTTCGAATCTTGTTAATAATTAATTATTATCAATTTTTAATTTAATTCGCGTAATCCATTATTGAAATTATTTAAAGAAATTGGAGCTTACGAGAAAAAAGAGGAATTTATATATTTAACATTATAATTATATAAAATATTCTGTCTCGCATAATTATTACGTCAAAATAAATCTAATCAAATATAAATATAAATTCTCTATCGCTCTCAATTGTTATGGGAATTTTATGAGATCAACATCTTTTTTTCTCAAATAATTAATTTAACTAATATACCTTAATTAAGTCATAAAGTTTGTGAGAGGAAAAAAAGAGGGATTTATATTTTACGCTAATTATACAATATTCGCTTTTGCACAATTACTATACATCAAGATAAATCGAATCATTATAAATATAAATTCCCTATCGCTCTCAATTTTCATGAGAAATCCATATTAAGATTAACATCATCTTTTCTCTCAGAATAATTAATTTAGCTAATATACCCCTTAATTAGTCATAAGAATAATAACGTGACCTTACTTGAACTCCTGCGGATCTCGAAGTCGAATTCGAATCATCAAAGAGATCAGCAATTAAGGTACCCGTGGATCTCGCGGATCGTCTCCGGAAACGAGAGATCTCCCCCTCTCGAATTTTCCACATCACTGGCCGCAGAAACACGTCTTTGCGAAAAACGCTGCACGATTTTCTCGCCGTGAAAATGCGCCTTTAAAAGGCAGCGCAACACGTCCGCCGGTCATGAACGCTCGTGACGGAATGCTGGACGAGGGACTCGTGCTCGATCTCTCTCCTACGTCGGTTCGTTACCCCCACTACGTAGAGGGTCACCCTTGTGCTTTTTTAAATCGCGATATCTTTTCTCTCTCTCTTTCTTTATCGATCATCGATTTTTTTGCTGTTTGATTTTGCAAATCAAGATGAAAAACCGAGATGGATCACCATAGATTCGAATAACGCGAATACAGGATCCACCGATCCACCGATAATGTGAAAAAAAATGTGTAAAGTGTGGTCGAATAAAATTAAAAAACAAAACTTGAGAGTCAATTATTATTGTTTATAAAAAACTGGATAATTGGAATTTTGTTTTATTAAGCAAAGTTGAAAAGTATTTATTATTGAATGATGGATGTTACATTATTAAAATGTTATATATTAAATAATTAAGATTTAATATTTAATATTATCAAACTTGATTTTCAAATACGTATTAACTCGAAATCAGGATAATAAATGTCAACCAGATAAACGTTCTCGATTTTTATTTTATTAAAACACGCTTTATGTGTTTTATTATAAAATAATAAAAGAGAATAAAAACTAATCGGAATAAAAAATTGAGACTTTTTATCCTCTTGATTTTTTATCCCCTTGACATTTATCAAGATAAATCCTGATTTCGACATAATATATACGTGAAAATCAACCCTGATAATATTAAATCTCAGTTTTACGTTGCACAAAGTGTTGCACGTGTTCCGTCTGACAATTTTCTCATTAAATAGAGGATCTTTTTAAGAGTCTTATACAGAGTCTTTTACATCCTTTGTAAATCATGGTAATACGTGAAGCACATTAGTACATTAGTAGAAAGCATATGATAAAGCAAAGTGCAAATATATTTTATACAAGAAAGTAATGATTTAACGATCCTTGATTATTATTCTCAAGCTCAACATATATTTTCTCGGGAATGCGTTGAGAAATAGTTAATTATATAAAGAGAATGTAATTTGCAACTGACAAGTAATATAATAAACAACCGATTGTATGGAAAATAATTTTTCTATTTTTTTCCGCGTACACACACACACACACACACACACATCTATATTATTATCGTAAATCGTAGATAATTGTCCCTGTAAATGCAATCAAGTCATAATAGAGGAATATATTTGCCAAATTATTACTCACAGAATTAAGAGATAAAAGTATAATTTTGAAAATAAAATACTTCGTATATAGCTAATAATTAATTTCATTAAAGAAATAAATTTATCTTTTCCTTCTAGAAATCAATTTATAAAAAATGATATATTATACACATATGTATATTATAATTATCATTGAAATTATAAATAATTAAAACATATAAAACAATACTTTTATTTTTTCCAAATTATTATCGAATGAAACACAATTTTTCTGTATTAAAGAGAAACAAATATTTCATGAGATAACCTCTCTGATGGTTTTTGTTAAATCCTTATCTCATCGTGTCCGAAGAAATAAGATTAATTGGAAATAAAATATTTTATATATCTATAGCAGATAATTTTGTTAAAAGAAATAAATTTATCTTTTTTCAAGAAATCAATTTATGAAAAATATTATATACATATATTATAATTATCATTAATATTAATTGTGCAAAACATTATCTATTATGTATCTACTTTTTTCAAATTATCATTGAACGAAACATAACTATTTTATAAACAGCGATAAATATTTTATGAGATAATCTCTTTCTAACAGTCTTTGCAAATTATCTCACATATCAAGTATTAATTAATTTCCTTAAAAGAAATAGATTACTTATATTTCTTTTTGGAAATCAATTTTTAAAAAGATATTACACACATACACATACATTATAATTATCATTAACATTATAAATAATTAACTAAAAAAATATATTTATTTTTTCCAAATTATTATCGAACGGAGCACAACTTTTCCCTATCAAACAGAAATAAATACTTGATGGGAGATAACCTCCCTGACAGTTTTCGACGAAGCCTTATCGCACTATGCCCGAAGAAAGCAGAAACCGTGTAAGCGAATATTGCGAATCGCACCATACCTGCTGTCGATCATCCATAGGCAAGCGAGAATCCGTCGTTCGACCCGCGGTACTGAATAAATCGCGCCAACAGATCCGCCGAATTCAACGGCGAGCACTCGTTCGTCGACTGTTCTCTTTCCCGCGCGCGCGAGCACACACACACACACACACACAACACACATATACACACGTACGCAGCCGGTGGGTGGATACATTCGTTCGGTTGTCGTCGATCGCCAGCCTAGGCAGTCGGCGCGTCGTCGCTTTATTACGTCATCCGGGACGCCGCGGCCAGCCAATCCGGGAGCGCGTTGCCGTGGGTCACGTGGCTGCCCCTCGCCCCCGCGCGCGACACGAGACTTGACGTACCGCGCGCGCGCGCGCGCACACGCACGCACACGTGCTCAGGGTAGTGTCTAGAGCGCGCGAGCGCGGACACAAAATGGCGACGCCACTGCAGGGGAGCAATGACCAGTGGCGTGCGTCGCGCGTCTTGCTCCTCACGAAATATGGATGCTCCGGCTTCTGTTCGCGTCTAATTCGCGCGCGATTATTTCGAGCGGGAGCGCGCGACATGCCACGTTGTGTGTGTCAGTCAGGTCGTCTGGAAATTAATGTCATTCGCGCGCCGAATTACGTATCTCCATTTGCCGCGCGATGGCCCGCGATTGATTTTTCGCGCTAAACCCGACGGTTGCATTTCATGCAAGTTGCATCTTCCATTTTCCACCGTCTAGACATCATTGTCAAGTTTTCAGCATGCAGTTATAATGCATTTATTTTTGAGCGGTTCTACGTAAATTGTATGTTCATGCTTTTTTGCCGTTTGTTTTTGTGCAAGCAGAAAATATTGGTGATATAAGAACAGTGGATAATATGAGCAGTGATAGGAGTATAATTGACGTTTAATCAATGTTAATGTTCTTTTTTTATATTTGCATATATGGTTACAAAGCAAATGTTTCATTAAATGTTTATTTTATTCTAATATATAATTTATGTTTATTTTTGTAGAATCCTAATAAGAGTATTCTGATGAAATTATAATAAATTTATTGAAAATGTAATTGAAAGTGACAATTGAAAATGAATAATAACTGAAGTTATTTTAATATAAATTTTCATAATAAGAATTTTCATAATAAAATGTAATTAAATACTACGAATTTTGAGGAAAATTAATAAATCAATTAATTTTTATAATATTTTTGAAAACTCGAAATTATTTATTTTATTTTCAAACTTGCAGAATTTTATTAAAACTATTTTCAAAGTTCATTTAATTGAAATTTATTGAAATTTATTGATTGATATTGAAAGAAATTGATGAATTGGTAATGAAATTAGTGATGAATTTTTATAACCTTTTTTATATCTTTTATTATATTATCTTTTAATTTATATAGTTGATGAAATTATATAATCTTTTAAAATTGAATCCTTAAGAAGTACAAAAAATATAGGAAAAATTTTGAATTTTAGTAAATTTAGTAATGTTCCTTGATTTTTCATATTATTGATTTATACTAATTTATTCTGAATTGACTGATTTATTATTGATTTATACTGATTTATTCTGAAATTTTCTCCCATATTATAGTATATTCGGTATAATGAGTAATAAAATGTTTAAAATGATTAACTTAATATAGCTAATTGTATATAAAATTTTATTATATACAATCGTATAAATTAATTCCACGAAATGTTTATATCATGATATTTAAAGGAATCTATTATTTATATAATTTATTTTATCTTGAAACTAAAAATCATTTGTGTGCATTAAAAAATGACTTTTAATATATAATATTCAATGAATATTATTCATAAATTTTTATCAAAATAATATAAAATTTATATCATTTTTGCTTCGTAAATATTAAATTTGTAATGAATTCTGTTGAATAACCTTTTTCCATGAAACATCACGCAATTTTACCTCATAAATAAAATTTTATTGAAATTTATTTAATAAAAGTAATTTGTAATAAACTTTTTTAAATATTTATTAAGATTTTAATTAAATTATAACAAAAAAATCGATTGTTAGAGATTTCAATATGATTCTCTCTCTCTCTCTCTTTCTTTTAATGTTATTTTAATATTATTTTATCATAATTTTCAATATTATAAGCTCCAACTTTCACGTAATCTGTATATTGATTTAAATATCACATATCTTTTAAGAAATAATATGGTATAATTAAAAGAGGAGAAAAGAAATTAAGATAGTGTAATTTAATCGGTTTATTAATAATATTAGAGATTAATTTTTCCATATTTATCTATTTTAATCTTTAAATAAACGCAATATTAATATGTGCAATTTAGAAATGAGAAATAGAAATGTCACACACAGATATTTTCAGAATTATATATAATTTAATTTATAAAACAATTAAAACAATTAAAAGGATTATATATACACTTATTTGAGACATACACTTTATTTTAATTCTGTTTTACTCTATTTTAAACATCATTTCGAAACCTTACGAATAAATAAAAAATATAATTATATAATTTGCAAAATTAATATTTTTGCATAATAAAAAATACTTTTATTAGATTAAAATAAGGCACAATTATTCCAAAGTAAAAATGGATACATTATAAAATTTATATGTACGTAAAATTTTTAGCTGTCTATATTTTTAATAAACTTAACTGAATTTTTATAAAAATTTTAATAAAATTACAACGAAAAAGTCAATTGATATATTTGTAACCAAAAATTTCAAATTAAAATTCTGTTAAAGTAAACTACACTTTAAACTAAAGAATATAATTTTCTTTTAACTCCATAAAGTTTAACGAGAAATGTCCCCTTTTTTGATTGCTAATATAACGAAAATTATTAATGCTTTAACATTTTCATCAAAAATCGTCTTCAAGCGAATCGCAAAATTGTCTATTAAAAGAACATTCGATAGCTTTAGAAACACTTTGTAATGAAATGCAATATATAATATGTAATAAAAATTTGAGCGTATTATGTATAAATGTATATTCTATAATTAAACATGAGAATAAAATGGAAATGATTAAATTCGCGGAAATGTATTTTTTTTTTTTTTACAGATTCTCTTTCGAGGTACAGCTTTTTTTATTCCGTTTATCAATGAAACAATTTTATGTTCACAAAAATAATTTCTCTGTCCTATTGTAATAATATGGAGGCATTTTGATGCTCTCGGATTAATCAAAGGCAATAAAGAAAGAAAGAAAAAAAGAGAGGCGAATGATTCCATTATACGAAGGAACCAAAGATATACAGCAAAGGGAGGTATCATCCTTCCAGCTGACAATACGATTGTCTGCTTTTTTCTGGACTACGCAATTTTTAATTGCGACTCACGTCAGGACACCATTTCGATTCACTCTGTTTGTGTGGATAAAGAAAGAAGTAGAGGAGAAAATGGAAATCGTGACAAGTTTTTAAATTTCATATTCCAGTTTTCACTCGAGTCTACGAGTGTTTCTATTCTTATATGTGATATTAATATCGACATCTTTTCAATCGCGAATTTTTCATGTCGACGGTAAGAAAAGGATGAAATAGAAAAGATCTTTTTCGTTAATTGTATAGACGATGGAGTCGATTCTTTATTAACGAAAATATCAAGTCATTTAATTTCGAGAAAATGAAATTATACCGTCTCTTTAATTAATTTCAAATTTTATATGTATGTAACTTTAATTTAATAAAATTTTCATTCACGCGTAATTTAATTATAAACAAAGGAATATATATATTAAAAGCTAAAAATGTGATAAAAATGACTTTTGACATCTCTACTAAAGAAAAATCTAAATTAATTAAAAATAAAAGTATAAAAGAGGATATTTTCTTGTGCACATAATTTTTACTATAATATGTCGTTATATGGAATTTATATGTTTACGATGATGATAAGGAAGCGTAATCACGCAGATTTATGTACTGCAGCAAGTACATTCTCACAGAAGGACGATGGCAATTTTCCCATACATTAACATTATTATAACGTTCTCGATGATGCGTTAATTGCCATCGCGATAGGACGATGTGCGTCCCGCACAACCCGGCAAGAAAACGAGGATCGATCGTTTACGATCAGCTGGAACTCGCAGCGGGGATCATCTGGGAGAGACACATCGGCGGTACGATTTGCATAGCAGGTTTTAAAGGGCCCCGTAGCAGTCGCAAGGACACAGACCACACCTCCCACCGCGGGCGAACAGGAACTGTCCTCGACTGCAGGTAGCCCCTGGAAATCGAATGGTAACAAATAATCGATAGTCCCGTCCAGGGACAGAGTCTGATCTGACCAATGGGCTGGCCTATCGGGAGGGTAAAGAACGATCCCTCGCATGGCACCCCCGTCGAATCCCTCGCCAGATCACGATGTTGTCCACACGCTACCCCTGGGCTACTTGTCAGACTGCCCGATGACTGGTGGCTTGGCAAAATGGCGCGCGATAATGTTCATTGTACACTGTTATCAAACATTTATATATACATACTGTATATGTGTGTAAAAAATATTATATATATTATATATATCATATATATTATATGTGTATATTGCAGTAAAGGACATTCTTTTTACGTATAACTTATACACATTTTATAATTATACACTTCCCACGCAACTTTACTTAATATTATTATTAATTATCTTATTATATATATAATTATAATTATTATTAATATTGATATTATTACTTGATATTATGATTCTTATTAATATTATTAATAAGAATTTATTTTATAAGAATATATTATATATGGTATTTAGTAATAATAATAATAGTAATAATAAATACATAAAAATAAATATAAATAAGCAGGATTTTTTTGTTAATAATATTAGTAATAGTAATAATAAGTAATAATAATAGTAATAATAAGTAATAGTAGTATAATAATAGTAATAATAAATACATAAAAATAAAAATAAATAAGCAGGATTTTTTTTGCTAATAATATTAGTAATAACAATATTAAAATGGTAAATGATAATAATAATATTATTTAATATTAATAAAATAATTAATAATGATATTAAATAAAATTATAATATTGTCATAAACATAATTTTATCACTTTGATATCTTTTCACCCTTATTTTTGTCTCTCTTGCTTTTACAGATATATTTTACAGATATTTTATATTTTCGACAATCACAATTTTATAATGAATATTATGATTGATTTTCTTCTGTCCGCTTCTCAAGTTATAACTCCATTTTTAGAGCATGAAGAGCAAATGTTACATTGATCCTCCCCCCCTCTTTCCTCTCCAAATCACAGAATTACAAAGAAGATTATTAATGAAAAAAATGACAGATTTTACGACTTTTACATACGATTTTTATTCTAGATGCAATTAAATGTAATTTTTATTCTCTTAGCTTTCCACGTAATCAGCATCGCAAAGTACGTGACGTGAAAAAAAATTAGGCTATCTATTTATACCTTGGTATTAAAAGCACTACTTTACACACATTTTGTCTCATATATATAAATGTAGTACATTTTTTGTTGGAATAATGGACAATTAAAAGAAAATATAATACTTTTTATTTTTATTCTTTTCAAAATATCAAATGGGTATACAAATCGAAATGTCAAAACTATATTTAATTTTTCAATATAAATGTGTTAAAATAAAAGGAAACTAAAAATTGTCTTTTTCATGGATTTTATGTTAAAAATTATTTATCCTCTCATAAAATGTCCTTTTTTTCAATATCTATTTTTATACAAAACTATAGGGAAATATTCTGATATATTTCCTCTTTATTGAATACTTAACTAATGTAATCTTTAAAATAAAGAAACTTTTTTTGATATCATAAGAATTTCTTTTGATATCATAAGAAACAAGAAGAGAAAAAGTGGAAAATCATATTTCTCCGTAATAGAAATCTCGTGTATTGCTTGCGCTCGGAAAAGATTTTTATTGCTTCTTCGAATTCTACTCCACGACTTGTGTAACTAAGCAACGAATCTATACGGATCTATATCCTATCCAATTTTGGTATTATATATTGAAGAATATACGAAGAGAGTTGAACGACAAGATAGATCAATCACCTGAATATACGAAAAAGTAAACAACAAGATGGATCAGTCTATTGTTTGAAGTACGAAAAGCGTCGGAACCACATTTGAACTAAAATACCTAATCATCAATAGCAAGTTTAAATTGACGATGGAACAATTTAATGCATTTTATGTAGCTTCATGTAAGAATAGATCGAAAGAGTGCGGCGAGAAGAAAGAAGGAGGAGCTAATAAGTTAATTATATTTTCATATCTTCGGCATAAAAAATTAAAAAGTGAAAAATTAAGAGGCCTCAGAAACATATCATAGGCTTAATTAATAAATTATTGACTATAAATATTAATGTTGCAAAAAGAAATGACAGTTTCCATAAAAGAACATAATTTTTCATTAAAAAATGCTTCTTTTTTTAAATTAAATAATACGATATTTTCTCTGATATTTATTCGAGATACGGATTGCGAGTCTCCAGCATTTGCCGAACGTGATAATTTCGTGTCACAATGCACGCGGCTTTTTGTGGGACGCGAGTATTGTATTCCCATTGTGTAACTAGGCGGATTTGATCCACATTTTTTTCTCGTTCTGCGAGCAACGAGCAGGAGGTAGAGGAAAGAGTGACGGAGATCCGCTGAAAATCTACGCTTTAATGTCGATCCGTGCCGGGTGCGAGTGAAAGAAAAGGAAGCCAATATACTCGTGGAAAATGAAACACAATGCCTGCAAGCTGATACCAACGCAAGGGATTGACCTAATAGCCAATGGAGTTTTCTATTGACCGCCAACACCCCCTCTATTTCTTCGTCGAGCGATTAGCTCAATTAAAAACGCCCGTGAAAAATTCGACAGTTCTGTCACATTCGCGTCAGATGCTTAAACTGCAGCGACTTGTCGCTATTTTATTATGTTGCTCTAACAGCAACATGTACATTGGATATAGAAATTTACTAGTTTATTACAAATGTAGAAAAAATATTAAAGAATTATATATTACAATTATATTACAATTATATTAAAATATATATTATAAAATATAAGTTAAATAAAATATATTAAATATATAAATATAACAAATATATTATATTAAAATAAATTATATTAAAATATTTTTATTATATTAAAATAAAATAAATTCAAATTTTTATTTAAATCTTAATATTTAAATTTCTTTATTTAAATTTTTGATTTAAAAATCGATTATATGTAAATAGTACGACATCGACTATAGAATAAATATTTCTACAAAAAGTAATGCATTCTTTACGCTCGTCTGCCTAATTATCTAGCAGACGAACTAATCGTCAGGACGACATAAGGATACCGAGCGACGAGAAGCTAACGGATTCGCCGTAGAATTTCGGCATTATTTCCACCTTTTCGTAAACTCACGCTCGTGCAATTTCGAGGGACCCGGGACTATAGGTTTGAATAGGGATGACACGGTTAGGGGTAACGGGCTACCCCTAAAAATCCAACTAACCCTCTGCCTCGCAGCCGCGCGTGCACGGGATACCCGCTGTTTTATTTCTCGCTTTTTTTTTCTTTGAATCTAACACGCCGCTTTTTTTTCTGTACCGCGCCGCCGACACACATGTGCGTCGACGAATGCCGCCGATTTCGCCGATCAGGGTAATGAGTCGAGCAAAAATTGCCACTACAAAACGCGCGCTAGCGTGACTCGTGATTTTGTGATCGGCGTAAATTCGACCTCCCATATGAGAATTTGTTTTCTCTTTTCCTCTAAAGATACCCTCTGAATTTTTTAAATATGTATGTAAGCTTTAATAATTATCAATTTTTATCAATACGAGAAAGAGCAAGATTGTGTTCATAAACATTATTTTATTTTTATTAATCGTCTCATTTTAGAATATTTTTTCAATTATTTCAAAATGTTGTTTAAGTTTCTTTTACAAATTTATATTGTTTAATATTATTGTTTTCAAATATGATTAATTAATATTTTAAGAAATTGTTATTATTTAATATGATTATAATTAATATTTTTAAAAAATTTATGGAATTAGAATTTATTTTTACATTGCTTGAAAATAAAATATATTTTAGCCTGTTATAATTTTGTAAAATGTTTTAAATTATTAATTAAATATTTATTAAACCAAATACACATTTATTTTAATTATATTATACATATAATAATAAAATAAATATTTATTTGATATAAATATAAATATATTTACTAAATATTTAATTAATAATTTAAAATATTCTAAAAAAATTATAGTAGACTAAAATATTACTTATTATTGTTACTCCGCTTTTCAGATTTTAATTCGCATATTAAAATATGATATAAATTCAAATTTAATATAATAAAATGTTTCATAACAAAAAATTAATTCGCTTTTATAGATTTGTCGATTTTAAAAGAAATACGCCAGCCTAAATCACTTATGAATCACATTCGGGTTACATTACGTAAAACGACTTACCGGGCATGAATCAGCAAGAAAATCATCCGAGCAAGGAATCGACTAGGATCATGAGATGAAGATCGTGGTAAGATCCTTCTCTCGTCTTTTCTTCTCCTCTCCGAGATCTCGAATTTACACGGCGGCGTGCACGATCGATTCTCTCCGTCGTGCAACGCTCGAACGAATCCGTTCAACACTCACCGATGGAACAAATTACTATAGATATTACACGCCGCAGATCACTCGGACTTTTCTTACGGAATCTTCTTCGTTTCTTTTTTTCCCCGACAACGATGACGACGATTGCAGGCAATGACGCCCGTTAGGAACCGCAGAAGAACCGGAGCAGCGCGCGAAACGAAACGAGAAGTTTCATCGACTTTACGCCTCGGTCACTTTACCTCCGGCGCTTTCTCGTCGACCATTGTTCGAAAGGTCAGTGATGCCTCTTCTTTGATTTTTTGTCTTTCTGTGTCTTTGTGTGAGAGAGACTGAAGTTAAAATTCCTAATATATTCCATATGATGAGGAATGTCACGAGAAACAAAAGAGAAGTTGCTGCTTAAAGTTGATTGTTCCGTGGATTTCACAAAAAAAATTTCTTAATAGAAAATGGAAAATATTCTTTTATTATATATATATTTATTATATTTTATTATATTAATAATTTTATTATATTTATTATATATTTATTAATGTGATTTTTTATTTTTTATTATAATTATATTTTTAAATATTTTAATATAATTCTTATTATATTAATATAATTTTATTTGTATTTGTAATATTAATAATATTAATAATATTAAGTAATTATTAGTAATTTTAATAATATTAATAATTTTATTATATTTATTATATTAATATGTATTTTTTATTTCTATTTAATGTCACACTGTTTAATAAATATTTGAATATACTTAATATTGTTATAATATGTTTGTTATATAATTGTTATAAATATTTGTCACACTGTACGAAATCGAATACATAAAATCACGCGACGCGAAAGAACACGTGGCTTTACCGGTAACATACTGAAGCTTGACGAGGATCGAGTTCGTCGTCCTGTATGTGATCGGGGTTGGGTTATTATTATTTAAAACAACCCTTCGAGCGATCGTGCAGGGGGTAAAAACTTCGAATCAGGGGCTGTAGATTGGAGAAAGGGGGAACTCTAAAAAGTTGGAAGGGTGAACGGTTTCAAGTCCAGGTGCCGGCAGCCTCCGGGGGGTTAAAAAAGGGGGTACGCGAAAGGGAGATCTTCTTTCTTTCTTTCTCTTTATTTTTTATCCTTCTATTCTACAGAAAAATCTGGGACGGAAGCATATCAGACTTAACTGATTTGTTCGGTTTAAAACTCGAACGAAATTTCGAGAATAAAATTCTTATATCGTAATTGAAAAAAGAGAGAAATCGAAAATATCATGGGTGGATTTATTATTTAATATATTTGTTTCGAAGCTATGCAACGAATATTTTAAATTGTTAAAATTATTATTACTAATAATAACATAGGAAAACTGTAATAATAACATAGGAAAACTTTGATAGAAAAAAACTATTCTCATATTATTGTTTAGATAATATTTTAAAATATTGGATACATAAATTTTACAAAAATCTGCGAATTGGCTTAGGCTTAATAATTTATAGTTAAAATTGCTATAATGAAAAATGATTAATAATATCTAATAACTACCTAATAGCTATCACATTTCTACCTCTATAATATGAATAAATTATTTTTTGAAATATATTACGCCCAAAGGCCTTCATGTACTTCCAAAAAATGTGAAAAATATGAATATTTTCATATTGAGTATTGCTTAATAAGTAAAAAATCCTATTAACAGAACATATAAAGAGTATTAAGTGGAAACTTACTGCGGGAAATTATTTGTCCGTTTGGCCATCTAGTGACGAATTGAGAAAAGAAATTCTGTTCAAATACATCACAGTTGTTTTCCATAACCGAAACTTTTTATACATCTAGAAATAATCATGCATAATATGATAATTATGTAATTAATAGTTTGATGATGTCGCATTGAGACTATAGACGTACAATAGACCGCGCATTCTCATTCTCTCCCGCCTGTTTCGGCAACATAAAATTTTAGAAAGAGAGAACTTATTTTCATAGTTTCTTCTTTGTTTAATGACGTGTGATGGAGGAAAGAAATCGATCAAGACATATGTCAAATGTAGTAGCCATATTAAATTTTTGCCCCACTCTTGTTATTGATAGACAGAGAAACTAACACCACGAAAGCATGTTGTCTCCTTTTAAAATATGTTCAACTTTTTAGCCAAATACGAAGTCTATGATTGAGACTCTATTAAAATTTGCTCCGAAAACTTAATCACAAGTCTCTTTTTTTCTGAGAGTGTTCAAGGAATATTAAAAATTATTTATGAAGGTTTAGAGAATTATTAGGAAGGTGCATAAAAGGGTATACACAAAATAACAACGAAAATTTCAAGCTTTTAGTATATCTAAACGTTTATTACGAATCTAAAACTGTTAATATCGCAGCCTTACAAAAAGTTTTACTTGCTAGATTTCCATTTTTTGTTTATTTTTCCATTTGTTTATCTTTCTTGTGATAATTGTTTATATAATTAGTTATATAATAAAAGATAATTCTTTAAATGTACCTAATTTACTTTTATATAAAAATGTATGAGTAAGATATATATCTTTAATTTTTTTAATTAAAAATTATACCAATAATTTATTTATTAAAATATACTTGTATGTGATACGAGATCGTATTTAATTTTCACTATCATAAAGCTGTTTTTATAATCTTTATAATTGATTTGAAGATATTTATTAATTTTTTTTTCATAACATTAAAAAATTTTCATTTTATAATAAAAATATAATCTTTCTCTTTCATACAAAAGAACGTTCACATTAATATTTAACCATTTTGTAGGACATGATGAAAAAATCCAATGCCTTAAAAATATATCAAAATATTGGTAAAATCATAAATATTTGATAAATTCTTTTAATATTTCTTTTAAATATCTATCCAAAACTTGAGCCTGATTCACTAAATTTTAAAATAATGTCTAAATATAATAGTATATTTTGAAAATAATTTAATTTTTATATTTGAATTCTTGATAGTTTGTATCAAAAATCGCATTGTAGTGCTTAACAAGATTAACGAAGAAAAGATGCTGAATAAATAAATTTTTTTATATATATTAATAAAATTTCAACAGTGCTAAATTGGTTCAGATTTATTCATAGGTTTTAAAATTATTGATCTAGCAATACAAAATTAAATGCGTATATAATAAGCAAAAATTTTCAGAGTTATAAAATTTAATTTGTTTTTTACTTCTTGTGAAAAGTATTTACACTCTAAAAGTTTTTTGCCATTGATTAGGAAAAATATTAATTACAAATATTTTTTTCAACAAAAATGTTATAAATTAATATTTGCAATACATTAATTTTTTATGTTTAATATAAAAATTTATTTGATATTACAAACATCCTAAATTTAAGAATTATATTGACCTTATTTTCAATAATTTTTTCCTATTATATATGTTTTATATAGCTTACACGCGCACACACACACACACGCACGCACGCACGCACGCACGCACGCACGCACGCACGCACGCACACACACACACACACACACACACACACACACATCTTTAACAATCCAATTTATTTCACATAGAAAAAACAATGTAATAAAAAGTATATCATTAATATCTTGTATTAAATATTGCAATAATAAATGGCTCATTAAAATATATTTGTATCAAGCCAAAAACAATTTGGTTCTTCATAATTATAAAAATATGATGTAATAATTTTTGTAACATTACTATAATTATTGTGATATATGTGACAATTTGTAATATTACTATATAATTATTTTTGATATTTTCTTTAATAATACAACGATTACACGCTACCTTTATTTAAAAAAGCATCAACCATTTAGAGTCTCGATGGTCTATACTTTTGCTAATTACATTGTGAGTGACTTTAGGTTATGATAATAATGCTGGATAGCAATGGTTAGATTTTTCCAACTTTTTTTTGTTCAGAGTTCGAGATGGGATGACTCTCGATGTGTTCGGTATAAGTGTGTAATATTAACTCTCTAAAAAATGAATCGATGGAAAAAAAATTTGGCGTGCAATAAAATTCGAGAGAAATATTAATAGAGCATAGAATAGAAAAGGATTCGCAAGGACGTGTTGTTTCGGGTTGCGTCGGAAAAGTTCCTTGTGTTCGCCAGATGTTAATTATTTTGTTAATTATTTTGAAAATACCTATAAATCGATTGTAAGATTACAAGGAAACTGAAGGTACTAGAGAGAAGGTTCAAGAGTTGTAAAGGAGGTTTTTAACGTGAAAGCAGATATTGGATGTATGCATGTATAAAGAAAACTGAAGGAAGGATTAAAAATATTGTTAGCATGCTGCATTACGCAACGGAAAGATAGTAAAAAAAATGGATATAGTGGATGTATAATATATATAATATTTGCAAAAAAATATGTTCTGCATAAATATGTGTATGCATCGTGTGCGTGTATATATATATAGTAAAGAAGGAATAGAAAGACATTAGCCTGATAACATTATAAATTAATTAATTTTGGTAATACGTTTACATCTTTCAAAAGAAACTTTACTTCCAAAAAATAACATGAGTATTGTTATATTCAGTATTGCTTATATAGCGATACTTGAACGTACGCTATATATATACACAAAATGTAAGATTTTAACTTCGGGAAACTACTTTCACATCTTGGCCATCTAGTGTTAAATCGAGAAACTTTCGAAGTATACAGTTCTTATAGGTAAAGTAACAGAAAGAGAAAGAGAGAGAAGGAGGGAGGGGAGAGAGAGAGAGAGAGAAAGAGAGAGAGAATGAGAGAATGAGAGAATGAGAGAGAGGGAGAGAGGATCGGTACTATTGTATTCTTTGTCAAAATAGCATCTTTTTCTCCTTGGTAGAATTTCTGGAAATTCATTGCTTTGAAGATATTTTATTTTTATTTACAATGCATCTTTGTAAATAAAAATATTCATTTTTATATAGAATGCATCTTTGTTGTTTCTTGATCATTATTATTTAACAATTAATGTGTGAAATAGATTGATAGTCCGTTGATGCGAGAGTAACAGCGATAATGCATAAATTTTATTTCTATCTGCAAATATCATTTTCTATAATTTTAATAAAATGCAATAAAAAATTAATTTTTTATTTGAAAACTGAAAATCTTGAAAATAATATGTTTCATAGGAATTTGTAATTTCAAATATATAAAACAAATTTTTTTCAAATGATATCGCATTTTTACAAGTTACACTGTATTACGCATAAAATTGTAAAATTTAAAAAGAAATATTTGGTAATGATATAATTAAATATAATCTAGAAATATTAAGAAATTAGTTGTATTATAGAATTAGTATATAGAATTAGTTGTATATATATATATATATATATATATATATATATATATTGTATATATATAATATAAGCAGTAACATATAATTAAGCTAATCATTAACTAGTAACTGCATAAACTCCAATATAATAAGTAAGACATGACATAAATTATAATTATGTATATGCATATTCATGTAATAATTGATATAGTTAATATAAATATTAATCTAATGAAAGAAATCAATGAGTACACATTTTTAAAAGATAAAATACAAAATAATAAATATATTGAATTTACTAAAAGGAAAGTAATGAAGAAAGATTTAAAAGATTCAAATGGAAGTGATATTAAAAATAAAACGTTATTAAACATACATATTTTAATTAAATATTGTCTAGTCATATCCTAGAAGAAATCTTATTTTGGATTTTCAGACATTAAGCGACGTAATTATTTGCTTGTTTATTTGTTATTTTTTACATACTTCACATTATTGATCAAAAAGCATTAATTTTATACTTATTTATTTTTAATACTACTCTTATTTAATTTTTATTTTTAATATTACTCTTATTTAATTTAATTCTTTTAAATATTTTTCATCCTTTTTTTAATCGAAGTTGAAATTATAATCAAAATATTAATAACACTTCTCTGATATAATAATTTAAAACAAAGTTTAATTTCTAAATTTTATGTATCATGTAATACAGAAAAACACATAAAATATAAACAATAAAAGAATGTATACAAATCAAAATCAGAATACATGTATACATTAAAACTTGCGCCATATAAAATTATATAGTTCTTGAATTTTCTCTTTGAATTTCAAGAATTATAGATTGTTAAAGAAGTCTTTAAATTTAATTTTTAATTTTGTTTATCTATGTACACGCATATATATAGATTTCATTCCCTAAAATTATTGAGTTGCTCATGTATTAGGATATGTATTATGTATGTAAGTGAACATCGATGCAACAATTACAGCAACATTTTGATATTAATTTGTGAAATAACACGTTGAAGAGACATGTCTTGTCGTAGATCATTTTTTAAAAATTTATACAATTTTAAAACTAAAATCTTTTAAAATATTTAATAAAATAGAAATCTTTCTTATAAATATTTCGATTTAAAGAGTATTCTTAATCTTTAAGTTTTTTGTTTTTAAAAGCGAGAAATGCTTATATCCGGTCAACACAATATAATAGTTACGATGTATGGATAGCTTTGTAATTATAATTGAAAGATAAAATTGTAATATTTATAGTTATTTTTTATTTTGATATATTTATAAAATGCTGATTCTGCGTTTGTCTCTCTCTCTCTCTTTGCCCCTTAAACTTTATCTTCACGTAAAATAGCATTCAAATGTATTACGTTGCAAAATCGGCTAAATATGTTATCGCTGCAGTATGCAATGTATTTCTTTTCGTTTATTTTTGCATAAAAATATTTCATTTACATTTTTCTTTTTGAAGTTGAGCTCAATTCTTAAAAAAAAAAAGAAAAAAAGACAGAGAGAGAAAAGTTCGTTTAATTGTTAGATGATTCATCAAACACCTTTTCTTTGTTTGCATTCAGTAGATACAAAAAGGAACAAAAGAAATAGGTAGTCGAATTTTCACAACAGAATCAATGCAAAGAAACAGTTATCGACACAAGAACAAGTAAATTTCTGAGCTCTTCGGTAAAAGAAACAAGAGAGAGAGACAGAGAGAGAGAGAGAGAGAGAGAGAGAGAGAGAGATTTGAAGCGAGAGATGTCGTTGGAGTATTTTAACTAAACTTCTTTATGATTTCTCTTACGTGTCTTTTCCTTTGAATTCTTTTGATAAATGATAATCAAGATTTATTAAGACATATTCAATTTTGGAGAAATTTAAATCACTTTAAATTTCTTTTATTTTAATAAGATGTTTTATATTTCGAAATTATAGCTCTTCTTCTCATTTTCTCTCTCTCTTTTTCTGTCAGAGGATTCCAATTTTTATCTGGATTTTATTCAAAAGATTTAATGGTAGAAGTGGTTTATTTAATAAATATAAATTTACTCTTATTAATTTTAATTTTATTACTGTTAATATTAACTATCTCTCCTATTCACATTTTATTTATTTATTTTGATAAAATAAAAAGATCGCGAAATTTTATTTTTCTGTGAAAAATGAATTAATTAATTTTTCTATAGTTATTTCGTTAAAATTAGGAATATTATACGATCCATTATTCAAATCTTTTTAAAATATCTTTAAAATATCTTTGATAATATGATATGCGTTATAAAAATTAATATCAAAATAATTATATTTTCAATATTAATTTTTAAATAACATGTTTTTAAGAAATCGTTTAAATATATATGTAATCTTCCTAAATTTTTTAAACCTGAAATTAATACATTAAAACTACAATCATTTTGATATCAATTCTGACATGAATGTCATATAAAATGTTTTAAAAAATATTCAATTTAATAGTAAATTACATAATATTCTTCATCTTAATTGAACAAAATAACCCTAGAAAAATTCATTAATTTATCTTTTTTAACGAGACAAAAAATCTCTTTTTTATTATATGTATATATGTATATTGTTATTACATGTATATTAAACATGCATTTTTTTCGCTGACTGTCGGAGAGATCCTGCTCTTTTCTTCCCCCGAAGATCTGTGCACATTTCTGTTAACAGCAGGAGATGCAAGTGGAGCAAATACTTGGCGCTCGTTATCCCTCTGTGTCCATTGTGTCCTTTAATGCTGGATTCTACGCGTAATCCTTGAAAAATTCGGGCAAAAGCACACGCTCCCCCTTTTGCTTTTTTTCTCTCTCTCTTTCCATTCCTCCCTCTCCTTTTCATTCATTTTCTTTTCATTTTTTTCTTCACTTTCGCTCGGATACCTGCTAATTTGCTGACATCAGATCACTGCTTTCGCTATCATAATCTCAATATCTGTATAAACGTGTCAAATTGCTAAATAATTGAATTGTGATCATTAATATTTATTATTTAATATAGTATACATTAATTAATAGTATACATTAATTTATTTATTTATTAATACTCGGGGAATGTCATTTGATATATGACACAGAATTGTAATATTGTTTATTTTAACCAAATATTGTAAATGCATATGTAGCATAGCAAATAATTTCTTTGTACTATAAGAATGGTATTAATATTTGTGCAGTCTGAGAATTTGCACGTAGAATCACACACATACAAAATATTTTATAAACATTAAAATAAAAAGCATAATTAACGTCGTAGTTTTATTCAAATTATTACGTATATATGGATATGTGTAAAGTTACAATATAAGAATGACATCAACATATCAATACACATCTATAATATTTTATATGTATAAGTAATATTACAGGATACAAAATATATATATAATATAATGCAAATATATGTATATAAGAAACGAAATATATGTATATAATTTTGCATTCTAATTTTAAATTTTTTAAATTACTTAAATTTTACTTTGCGTTCTTAATATTTTTATCTTACTTTGTAATACATTTTTATCTTATTTTGTAATATATTTAATATTTTTATATATAATACTACTCTCTCTCTCTCTCTTTATTATATTACATATTTGTAATAATAACATGATGTATTACATGAGAAGTTTTCCTAACTTTTTATAGAAACTTTTATATAGAATAAAATAAATATCCTCTTAGTTGGTGGTGTTCTCGAATTGTTCTGAAATTTATTTTTAAAGAACTATTTTTTAAAACTGAATAATTACTATTATCCTGCGATAATAATTTTAACGAGTACTTTTATAAAGCTTATAATTTGAAAAGAAACTACAATTTTTTTATGCAAATTCAATAGATTAAATGATAAAAAGGTCATATATTATATTTTATATATATATATATTTATTTATTTAAAAATTGTATTTAATATAAAACCTTAGAAAGTTTTACTCACAAACTATACAAATGTCAAGAAGGATATTCATGATAATGGTCTGTTGAGACTTAAAGTTTATTATTATTATTAAATAATTTAACTAATTAATTTACGAGTAAAAAACATTACATGTACATATTGTCTAATGTATTTTACATTATTCAAGACTTTTTTCGTATGTTTGGAGGATTTCATAGAAGGCCCTTTCGAAGAGAAACACGCTATTTCAAAGAATCGACGCATGTTATTTCCAAGAGATGTGATAAATATATGATTAAAGAGAGATGATGTCAAATTTCTGAACATATTCTTAATCTTCCATTTGCAAAGTTATTTTTATTGACGCAGTTTGCAACCTGAATCGTTTAAGTCCTCCCCAAGTATTTTTATTGTTCTAAGATTTTTAGAAAATCTGAAAAAATTCGGGATTATTCTTTGAAGTCTCTATAATATCATCCAATCGTTATGATCAAATTAAATATTAAAACCTTTTTTTATAAAAATCGAAATTTAAACGAGAATCAATCAAACATAGAAATTTCTTAAAAAATTTGTAACTTTACAATATTAAGAAAATATTAAGATATAGATTTTTATAACTATGTAATCTCTCAAAAGAATACAAATTTATTTGCAGCAGTTCTAATAAGTATAATTATTTTGAGATCTGAAGGTGGAACAATTTTATAAGAATGTATGCACAATAATGAATAATTAAATCATCTCTATAAGTAATTTTTGGTCGAACAATAATAAAAGGTAATAAAGGAAGAGTAAATTAAAAGGCGAGCTGAAAAGCCAAGGTTAGCCTAAATGATTTTAGAGAAGCATCTACCTGCTAAGTAAATGCACAACTGTATAAAAATATAAGATACTTTACTAGGAATATATGTTTATATTTGAACAATTGGAAATTACATGCAAGAATGTCATATATTATTTTTTCTGTATTTATCCCATTAGAAAAACTTATTTTAGCTATCAATGTTAGAAAAAAACGTAAAAAAAAAACGGAAAAAATTAAAATTTATTTACTTGAAAATACTGACGCAATCTAGATCGTTTATAATTCTAACATCATTTTATTCTATGCTATCGAAGACAGACAATTGTATCTTGAAGTCGCTTGAAAAGAATAAGACCTCACTACTAACAAGTTTTTTTAGAAGTTTTTTAGAAGTAGAAATCAGATTCTCCCCCCTCTTTCATTTCGGAGTAATTTGAAATTGAATTTTCGTGTGGTTCGTTAATAATTCAGACTGTAGACAAAGAGTTAATTATTATCGTTTTTTGTAATATAATAGATTATTCGTCAATATATTTATTTATAAACATTCGAGATTTTATTTATTTTAATCTTTATTTGACATGCTATCTTAAATAATTAAGCTTAAGTAAGTTTGTACGATTGTTGTTTGTGTAAAAATGATTTGTTTTTTGGAAAATATTTATAAAAAAATCCTAATACAGGTTATTTTAAAATTTTACATATTTTTTTCTCTCATATTTAAATTAATAATAAATAATAAGTTGTTAGAAATCTAAATATCAATTATTTATTTATGTTTTATAACTAAAAAAGGTACTTAAACAAAATATATGCGGCGAAGGTGTCATTGATAACAGTAAATAAAAAAATGAAAAAGAAGATGAATCATGAGCAAGACAAGAAAATGCATAAGAGATATCTATACAAATTTCTTTTCATTATCATTATTCGTTAACAATTTCTATGACATTTCATTTTGTCCTGTAATTTCTCATATACATACATGCATGAAAATATATCTATAAAATATTTTTGAATTCGAAGAATGTTTAAACTTTAATTTTTGTTCTCAAAAGCATGTTTATATTTATAGATAATATGATATAGTATAATTATCTTGCGATAAATTACTACGTGAATTCAATTGAAGGATTGAATTATAAATACATATATATATATTTATAATTAATAATTATACTATACTATATTATTGTAAATATAAACATTTTCTTTACATCTTATAAGCAATATATTCGATATAATAGACATTTATATTTATCACATCTTTAACGGTAAAAATCTAAAAAAATCTTTTAAAAATAATATATTTTAAAAATTAATTAATTTATAATATAATAGTTATACGCAGTAACATTTTACACTCAAATATGCTTTCAATGAATCTCACCCTGTGCAACACTTTTTAACAGTATTTTTAGATATTGGGAATTTTACCTGAATTTGAACCTTCTTTGGTCTTCCACTAGATGGCTAAACTTGAGAACAGTTTCTTGTAGTTAAATATGTCTAAGTTGCTTTTATATAGCTTCGCTTTACACAGATATTTCATATAAGCATACTCAATATAGATATTAATCATATTTGAATTTTTGGAATGTAATTCCGTACAAGAAACGTTAGTCAATTAAAAAATAATCAATTACTAGTATAATATTATAAACGCTGAAGTTTTAATGTTTCACAAATTTTTTCAAGAGATATTGATATGCGTTCGAGTTTACGTGAACATATTTCCACATGTATGCGTCGTTGATCTAAACGAAATTTATTTTCTACTCTATCATTGTTACCAGACAAACTAACACATCTCAGAATTCTTGAATTCAAACGTAAAACCTTACAAACTTTTTCGTACTTCAGTAATGATAAGATAGATTCTTTGTATTTTAAACAGTCATCAAAGTTCCGTATGAGAACAGAAAAATAATTTTTGCGTTGTTTTCTTTTGTAAAAATGTAAAATTTGAAGAATTTAGAAAAAGTTGCTCATATATTTTATATATAATCTTGTGTATAGATATTTTTCTCTTAATCCTTAAATTTCACTTTTTCTAAAGAAACAATGTAAAAATTATTTTTTAATTATTCTTTTTATTTTATACATTATATATATATTATATATAAATATATATTAATATACGTATTATTTATTATTCTCATTTTTGCATATTCTTTTTTCTGCACATACGAACGAGAGATTATATAAGGGATTATAAAGATGCTATATAAGACAGAGAAAACATACATACATATATATATTTTATATACAATTACATATATTTATATTTTATTATAAAGAGATTTTTTTCTCGAATCATTGCTTTATTAATAATAAGGAATAAGATCTATCTGTATGCGTAAAAACTATTTGCGCAGAAGGAATAAGTTATACGATTTTAAAGTTTAGATTTGATTTCAATGTGTATATTTGTTAAAAATAAAAAAAATAATTTCTAAGCTAAGTAATAAAAATTCGATATTTTCGCGTTCAATGCAATTATTAAAATGTTTATATTAGTATACACTGGCAAATGGCTTTAATCTTCATATATCTATCATTAATCTTCAAAAATTGTCTCTCCTTGTTTGCTAAAAAATTATCAATAAGTAAAAATTCATGTAAATCGAGTCTCCAACATCCTATGTGATTGTGTGTTTGTCTAATTATATATGTACAGTAATATTTATATGAACTGCGTTTACAAAATTGAATTTTCCACTTATCTATGCTTGTTTTACACTTTTATTTGTTAATAATTTTTTAATCAACGAGTGGCAAATTAAAACGCTGGTTTTCAAAAATTATTCAAACCAATGATTTTGATAATAAATCAAGATCAAAGTCAAGATCATCTGCGGTATTACGTTAATATAAACTTTTGCGTGATTATTTATCTTTCTTATAAATACATATTATTGAAAACAAAAAAAAATATATGACTAAATCTTAATTTTTCTATGTCTAGAGAGAAAAATATAGATCAACGACTCGTCTTTTGTTCGTGTTTCTAGAATCTAAAAATTCCGCGAATTCATAAAAAGTTGCGCATAACTCGTAGGAAATAGTAGACAATCGAGAATTTTATTTATAAAATTACTAGACTTTTTTGTAAAAGAATTATACTATTTTCTCGCGCTAAATATTATATTTTATCGCTGTTTTGATGCACATATATCAAGAATTTGAAGCTACTAGACAGTTTTGTACCTAAAATACATTTTTTGAATTTTTTTTATATAGAAAAATATATAATTTAAGGTCACACACATATACATATATATATGTATAAGATACTTTTCCCTCTTTTTCTGAAATCAGATAAATTGCATTCAATTCATTGATGTATGTAACGTTTTTTCTTTTATTCTTTTTTAACACAAAATTAATTCTTCCACGTTTTTAAACTTGATCAAACAGCACAATAATTATTTTATTCAATCCTTCAATTTTTATCCATTATAAATAATTTTTTTTCGATTCCGCCGCATTTTTTACTACATATTTATAATTTTCTGTGTATTTAATTTTCAAGTTAAATTATCGATTATTATTATATATCATCTTTCTCTCTCTCTCTTCGTGCTCGCTATATCTCATTCTTAACCCTTATATCGCATTATCATTTTTAGCACCTTCAAAGTGTACAGGATAGACTCTTGTGTTGCAGCATCACGTCGTTGTCGTCGATAAATTATCATCCGCCGATTCCATCGCCGCTGATCTTGAAATTTTCGTCGTAAGTCGCCGCCGCCGTCTCCGAAAATTATTGCGTCGCGCCGAAAAAATAAAAGATGACAAAAGATGCTAAAAAAAATTAATAAATAGTGAAATTAGTGAAACAATATATACTTTTAAGATCTACATAAGGAAATTATTGATCTCTTATGACAGTCATTATGGATACAAATTTATTAATATTACTATTTTTCTAATTCAGAAAATATATGTGCCTTAAAATTTTATTATGTGGATCTATGTGTTAAGTCACTGCTGTATAGAATAAATTGGAATATATATTCTTGTAGTTTTTAATAAGAAATGTGATTAACATACATACAGGGTGTCCTAGACCACTCGTACACCCCTTTTCTTTCAAAAACTAAGCATTTTAGAGAAAAACGTTTTCAACAAAAATTGTATGGTTTTGAGGGGAACATAAGATGGTGTCATTGGTTTAACCTTGGATGGCATCGTTAAGGTGAGGTCAAGGACACCTTTAATTTCTTAAATGGAACCACCTATTTTTATTGCATATTCTTATAGCTTATGTCGAGAGCTTTCCAAAACACTATAATAAAGTATTTTTTCATCAAGTACTTTTCGAGTTATGAGGCTTGAAATAATTTCTTAATTTTACATAAACCATAAAATATCTAGTAAAATATTCATTTTTCGATTATCTTACCTTAATACTTTTATGTACAAAATAATGAGAGGAATCGATTGGTGTAAAGAAAAAACATAGTTGTTTTTAAGAAAAAATATGTAATTGTTAATTGCAAATTAACTTTTAACACAATTTTCTTCTTAGTTTGACCCAATCTATCATCACTTTTCGTTTGGTCCCTCACGAATCGGACACCCTGTATAATTAATTTAATAATTGTGATGAATGTGTTTATTATTATAGTTTTTAAGCTATATAAATATCTATACAAGCAATATCCAGGTGATTTACAATATTTAATTCTCTTATAAAATTTAGGCTTGATATAATAATTTTATGAATTTTATTTTTAGCTGGTTGAAGTTTGAAACGTTCCTGGAGCGATTTTTAGAAAGTACATATAAATAATAAAAATACATCATATATATGTAGAATAGTACAATATAGCACAGCATAAAATATAATATTTCAATATGTCCTACGAAAGACATCCTTATTATCGAAAAACCACCCTTCAGATAACTAAAAAAATTCTAGCTTCGTCAAAAATAATTTCTCCCATTTCTACTATCACATATGGCGACTTTCAAGTGCCACGCACAAAATGAAACCGATATTGGCCCGATATATCCTGCGGAAAATATTCTTATTATTGAAAAATTACCCTTTAGGCCATTAAAAAAATTCTGGCTTCGCCAAAAATGATTTCTTCCGTTTCAGCTGCTACACACGACGACTTTTAAATGCCACGCACAAAATGGGACCGATATTGGTCCGATATATCCTGCGAAAAATATTCTTATTATTAAAAAACCACCCTTTAGACCATTAAAAAGATTCCAGCTTCGCCAAAAATGATTTCTTCCATTTCTGTTGCTACACCTCGGCGACTTCCACGTGCCACGCATAAAATGAGACCGATATCGATTCGATACAACCTGCGGAAAACATTTTTTTAGTCGAAAAACTACCCTTTGGACCATTAAAAAGATTCTAGTTTCTTCAAAAATAATTTCTCCCCTTTCTACTATCACACACGGCGACTTTCAAGTGCTACGCACAAAATGGAACCGATATTGGCCCGATATATCCTGCGGAAAATATTCTTATTATTGAAAAATTACCCTTTAGGCCATTAAAAAAATTCTGGCTTCGCCAAAAATGATTTCTTCCGTTTCAGCTGCTACACACGACGACTTTTAAATGCCACGCACAAAATGGGACCGATATTAGTCCGATATATCCTGCGGAAAATATTCTTATTATCGAAAAACCATCTCTTGAACCATTAAAAAGATTCTAGTTTCTTCAAAAATAATTTCTCCCATTTCTACTGTCACACACGGCGACTTCCAAATGCCACGCACAAAATGGAACCGATATTGGCCCGATATATCCTGCGGAAAACATTTTTATTACCAAAAAACCACCCTTTAGGCCATTTAAAAGATTCTAGTTTCTTCAAAAATAATTTCTCCCATTTCTGCTACTACACACGATGACTTCCAAGTGCCACGCACAAAATGAGACCGATATCGGCTGAATAAATCCTGAGGAAGATATTCTTATTATTGAAAAACCACCCTTTAGACCATTAAAAAGATTCTGGCTTCGCCAAAAATAATTTCTCGCATTTCCTCTGCTACACGCGAAGACTTTCAAGTCCCACGCATAAAATGAAACCGATATTGGCCTGATATATCCTGCGGAAAATATTCTTATTATTAAAAAACCACCCTTTAGATCATTAAAAAGATTCCAGCTTCGCCAAAAATGATTTCTTCCATTTCTGTTGCTACACCTCGGCGACTTCCACGTGCCACGCATAAAATGAAACCGATATCGGTTCGATACAACCTGCGGAAAACATTTTTTTAGTCGAAAAACTACCCTTTGGACCATTAAAAAGATTCTAGTTTCTTCAAAAATAATTTCTTCCATTTCCGCTGCCACATATGACGACTTTCAAATGCCACACGCAAAATGGGACCGATATCGGCCTAATACATCCTGAGGAAAACATTTTTATTATAGAAAAACCACTTTTTAGACCATTTAAAAGATTCTAGCATCGTCAAAAATAATTCTTCCCATTTCCGCTGCCATACACGATGACTTCCAAATGCCACGCACAAAATGGGACCAGTATCGGCCCAATATATCCTGCAAAAAACATTCTTATTATCGAAAAACCACTTTTTAGACCATTAAAAAGAATCTAGTTTCGTCAAAAATGATTCCTCTCGTTTCTGCTGCAACACGCGAAGACTTTCGAGCGTCACACACAAGATGGATCCGATATCGGCCCAATACATCCTGCGGAAAACATTTTTTTATCGAAAAACCACCCTTCAGACCATTAAAAAAATTCTAGCTTCGCCAAAAATGATTTCTCCCACTTCTGCTGCCACAAGTGGCGACTTCCAAATGCCACGCACAAAATAGGATCGATATCGGCCCGATACACCCTGCAGAAGACACCCTTATTATCGAAAAACCACCCTTTCGATCATTAAAAAAATTCTAGCTGTCCCATTTTATACCTGCCACTTGTAACAAGGGTGTCTTCCGCAAGATGTATCGGTCTGATATCGGTCTTAATATCGACAAAGTACTAAACATACATTATTTCCTTAAAATTCCTGACAAAAATTATGAAAAAGAATTTATCAACATTTCCTTAAAATTCCTGACAAAAATTATGAAAAAAAATTTATCAACTTTTACGGCCTACAACAGTGTCTTCATATGAATTGATATCGGTCCCATTTTGTGCGTGGCACTTGGAAGTCACCGTGTGTGACAGTAGAAATGGGAGAAATTATTTTTGACGAA
This sequence comes from Camponotus vicinus, assembly GCF_025532165.1. Taxonomy (NCBI): domain Eukaryota; kingdom Metazoa; phylum Arthropoda; class Insecta; order Hymenoptera; family Formicidae; genus Camponotus; species Camponotus vicinus. The sequence continues at coordinate 29,376,628 of NW_028141945.1, forward strand.
GCTAGAATTTTTTTAGTTATCTGAAGGGTGGTTTTTCGATAGTAAGGATGTCTTTCGCAGGACGTATTGAAATGTTATGTTTCATGCTGTGCTATATTGTACTATTCTACATATACAGGGTGTCCCATTTGAATGTCCCACCCAAAATAACTTTCTTATTTTTAATTTTAGAAAAAGATGTTTCAGACAAAAGTTGTATGGTTTCAAGGGGGACATAAGGTGGTGTCATTAGTTTGACCTTGAATAGTTGCTTTAAGGTCACGTATAGGTCACCTTCAATTTTTTAAACGAAACCCCTTACTTTCTATTGCATATTCTTGTAGCTTATTTCGAGAGCTTTCCAAAACACTATAATTAAGTTAGTTTTCATTAAGTGCTTTCCGAGTTATGAGGCTTGAAATCATTTCTTAATTTTACATAAACCGTAAAATATCTAGTAAAATATTCATTTTTCGATTATCTTACCTTAATACTTTTATGTACAAAATAATGAGAGGAATCAATTGGTGTAAAGAAAACACATAGTTGTTTTTAAGAAAAAATATATAATTTGCAATTAACAATTCCATATTTTTTCTTAAAAACAACTATGTGTTTTCTTTACACCAATTGATTCCTCTCATTATTTTGTACATAAAAGTATTATGGTAAGATAATCGAAAAAAGAATATTTTACAAGATATTTTTTACGGTTTATGTAAAATTAAAAAATGATTACAAGCCTCATAATTCGGAAAGTACTTAATGAAAACTAACTTAATTATAGTGTTTTGGAAAGTTCTCGAGATGAGCTGCAAGAATATGTAATAAAAAGTAGGCAATTCCATTTAAAAAATTGAAAGTGGCCTTCACGTGACCTTCAAGTAACTATTCAAGGTCAAACTAATGACACCATCTTATGTCCCCCTTGAAACCATACAACTTTTGTCTGAAACATCTTTTCCTAAAATTAAAAATAAGAAAGTTATTTGGGGTGGGACATTAAAATGGGACACCCTGTATATGATGTATTTTGTTATTTATATGTATGTACTTTCTAAAAATCGCTCCAGGAACGTCGCAAACTTCAACCAGCTGTTTTATTTTTGTTTACATAGTTTGTGTTTGCTTCTGTATCAATCATCAAATACAACTCAGCGAACACAAAATAACAATAACATTAACATCAATGTTATAATTTTACAATTCAATAATGTAATTATTATGTGCAAGGCATGTTACTTTGCAGTTACATTGTTGAATAAGAAATTATAACATTGATGTTACGTTACTATTACTTTATATTTGCCAGAAAGATCGCTTTTAATATAATGTAAGAGATTTTTTTGTCTAGTTCTTAATTTTTTTATAATAAGCATCTAATAAAGAAGCAGATAATTATTTTAATAAATCGTGTTAACTTCCCGGAATTAAAAAATTACGACTGGAGTTCACTGCAAAAACATACAAGTATTATTCCTCTTGAAAAGATCCTATTCTTATAGAAGTTAAAAAGTATTTACATATAATAAAATTTATCAAAAATCCTCTATAATAAAAGAACCAAATAAAATTTTCACTGTCGAATTTATTCAAACTGGAACGCTGCGTTTATATCATATCGATTACAAGTTCAGCATCCGAGCATGTGTTCTCTTCCTCAGGTTTACTTTATCACAGCAAAATATTCTGCATTAAAATCAAAAGCTAATAAAATATTATTTATTCATGATAATTTCAAATTAATGAAAAATACATTCTTAACATCATTAAAATGGATGTGCAAGTTAATATATGATATAAGCATGCAATTTAATCCATTAAAAAAATCTTTGACATGTAAAAAATCTGATGATTAGAATAGATTATATTTTATTTTTGTATTTTATAATGATTAGTAATGACTATTTTGACATAAATTTCACGTTATTTTGTTGAACAATTTTTGAAGCAATTTTTGTCTGAAACGTTTATCTTTCATATTTTTCGAGATATTTGACTGGAGAGATTAAAATGAAACATCCTGTATTATTTTGTAATTTAAATAGCATTAAAAAATTAAGTTTATTATATAATATATTATACATATATGTAATTAATAATTAAGTGTATTTTATAATAAAATATAAGATTTTTGTTTTTTTATTCCAAAAGAGAGTTAAATTATTGACGACATTGCATTATTAAACTAAAAAATATATAATAAATAAAAATTATATCAACAATCTCATAAAAAAAACGTTTTGTTTTTATATTATCTGTTTTTGTTCTTATTAAAAGTAAAAAATATATAATATATAAAACACAGTTCTACAAAATTTATCTAAATAAAAAACTTTTACTAATACATTGTAACGTAAAATTAAATTATAATTATAATCTATCATTTTATTAAATTTTTAATATCTTTACGATCTTTTTATATATTTCTTTACATCTTTATTAATAACTTATTTGTTTAATATTTTTAAAAAATTTTTACTTTTTATCAATTTTTCAGTAGGATATGGCAATACTATGGCTCACAGAAAGTCAAAAAATTTATTTATTTGTATGTATAATAAGATAAATTTGATTTAAAAGTGTAAGAAAACGACATAATAGATAAACGAAATAATTAAGGCCAGCTTGTATCAATTATTATTTTGGATATGTATTATTTTGGATATATTTTGGATATATCTTGGATTTCTCTCTCAGCGAGACTTAATATGTGTCTATCTTTATCTTTCTTTCAAAATAAATAAAAACAGACACATTTAAATCTCGCTTCATATGAAAATAACGATTAGTGGCAATTGATTTTAAGAGATACAGTTTTTAAAATAAGCTTAAAAAATTAAATAAAATCTTAAAAAAAGACAATATATTTCAAGATAAAACGTATATTTAAGATGTTTTTCAAAATTTTCTAATATATCAACATTAAAAAACCTACTTATTCAATTATTTTAAAATTTAATATTTAAAATTTAATATTTTTATTTTAAAATTTAATTCAATATTTATTCAATTATTATAAATATTATGTATTATTCAATTATTCAATTATTTAATATTATATATATTATATATATATTATAAATTATTATAAATTATTATATATTATTCAATTATTTTAAAATTTAATATTTAAAATTTAATATATTTATGTAAAAAAATGTACGAACGCCGCTATTCGCCGCTGATAAATTATCATCCGTCGAATCAGCCGCCACCGAGCTGTTTTGTCTTGAACGGCGCCGCCGGTATATAAAGTATAAAGACGCAGGAGTATCATTTTTGTCTGATGTGTGTTTTTTAAAGGGTAAAAATGTTCAATAAATTCGAAAAAAATTCATACGTCTTCTTTGATTCTTCTAAATAAAGGCTATAATAATAAATTTACAAATTTTACAATTTGTTTTAATATATTTATTTTTATTGCAAATATATGAAGCAAAATGTTCAAAGTGCATTGAGAATTAGTGGGGTAAAAAAATGACTTCCTCCCTCGTATACGAAGTAAAAATTAAATTAAATTGTCGATTTTTTCCTCACATACAGCATATAAAATTGTATAATATATCATTGAATCCATATAAAAAAAATCGATGCTTTTATTTTGATCATCTTCATAAAACAAGGAAATATTAATGGAAGACGAGGGAGTTGATTTCGATCAAAATACATTACGTATCTAATTAATTCGCTGCTAGTTAGTAATTTCGTCATTAAATGTTTGTTTGCTTCTCTTCGATGTAAGCGCGTTGTCTTTATTTCACTTTGAGATACCGGGTGGACGAATAATACGCATTTTCTCGCGTCAAATGTCGCAAATGTTTACGCTATTTATATTCCGCGGTTGCGATTCGGGATTAAATTATGCGTGTATATCGAGGAATTTTACATCCACACACGTCGTGATTTTTAAAAGCCTCTCTCGAAAGAGCAACTGCCTAGAGCAAATTCCACGAAGTAAAATGTGTGTGTCTCGTTTCTTTTATTATATAAATAAATAATATACAGGGTGGCCCATTTTAATCCATCCAGTCGAATATCTCGAAAACCAAGCCCGGAAGAGAAAAATGTTTCAGACAAAAGTTGTTTGGTTTCGAGGGGGCCATAAGATGGTACCATTGGTTTGACCTTGAAGAGTCATTTGAAGGTCACCTGAAGGTCACTTCAATGGATGGATTAAAATGGGCCACCCTGTATATCGCTTCGTTGCAAGTACAATTGCAGTCTGAAGGTTCGTTTATTGAGCGGACGAAATAGGATCTGGGGTCTTCATTGTTAAAATTCAAATGGCCAGAAGGGGATAACAGGTATCAAAAGTTCAAAAACCAGCTCGAAAGTGCAACTTCCGAGCATTGCTCTCTCTCTCTCTCTCTCTCTCTTTCTTTCTCTCTTTTCCCCCTCTTTTTTCTCATTTTTTATTCTTATTATAGATTGTTCATTCTTGACCGAGGAAAGAGAGAAAGAGAGAGACAATCTAAGAGATTTTTCTCTTTCTCTCTTTTTCTTTGCATTATAATTATTGTTAAAAATGAACTAAAAACAAACGCACGATATATACCTGTAGATAAATTATCAGGCGCTTGATCGAAAGTGGAAAATAATTGATGTGAATTGTACTTTTTGAAAATATCGGAAGAGAGTTCTTCGATTCTCATCGCTAGATGATCATACGCGATTATAATTCAAATTATACTTATAATTCCACACATTCTTCTCTCTATGTATATATTTAAAAAAAATTACATTCTCCACGATCTCCTAAATATCGCAAAATAAAATAAAATAATAAATATTTCATACATATTGGAAGAGTGAAAGCTAAATTACGCTCGCAAAGTAATTAATTTCACAAATAACAAATAAATTAAGTAAATTATAAATTGCTCATCTTGCATCACAATGTACTGTATGCATATAAATGATTTAATATGTATAAAAAAGTTAAAATTTGAAACATAAAAATATATCCGCGAATTGTATAGTGTATTCAAAAATATAATTGGACTTCCCGATTGATCCCGCAATAAATCTCGATTGAATAAATTGTGCGAAATATGCATTTTAACATTATAACAACAGGTAAAAATACTGACTTTACGTTTCTTAATAGATTTACGAGGATTACGCTATTTTCTAATATTACATTAATTATCGATCACAATTGTTGAATCGATGTGATGTGTGTGTGCGTGTGTGTGTGATGCTGACGTTCATTATTTTAATCATTCGATACGGTGAATCATATATTAATACGCGTTCTTAATCGTTTGTTAGTAATTGTAAGTGTAAAAAATTAGCAACTCAAATTTAAATGAAAAAAAATTAAAATACAAAATATATTTGAATCTCTCTCTCTCTCTCTCTCTCTCTCTCTCTCTCTCTCTCTCTCTCTCTCTCTCTCTCTCTCTCTCTCTCTCTCTCTCTCTCTCTCTCTCTCTCTCTCTCTCTCTCTCTCTCTCTCTCTCTCTCTCTCTCTCTCTCTCTCTCTCTCTCTCTCTCTCTCTCTCTCTCTCTCTCTCTCTCTCTCTCTCTCTCTCTCTCTCTCTCTCTCTCTCTCTCTCTCCCCCCTTCTCTTCTTCTCTGCCTCTTTCTTTCTCCCTCGTCTCTCTCTCTCTCTCTCTCTCTCTCTCTCTCTCTCTCTCTCTCTCTCTCTCTCTCTCTCTCTCTCTCTCTCTCTCTCTCTCTCTCTCTCTCTCTCTCTCTCTCTCTCTCTCTCTCTCTCTTTCTCTCTCTCTCTCTCTCTCTCTCTCTCTCTCTCTTTCTCTCTCCTTCCCTATCTCCCTTTCTCTCCCTTTTTTTCTCTCTCTTCCCCTTTTTTCCTCTTTCTCTCCTTCCCTTCACTTCCCAAGCATATTTAAAAAAATAATTATCGCCCGGAAATATCACAATAACATAATTTATAATCTTCCATCTCACTTTGATTCTTCGCATTGTACTTTAAAATGCGATTATTTCGTTGTGCAATTAACGGTTATAATTATCAATTTGTATGATGGATTAAACTCTCGCGATGAAAAACTCGCATGAGTGTCATAATGATAGCTGTTAATCGGAAGTTTATATTTTCACCGATTTATAAACATCATTTTCCATTTTTAGATTGACAATAACGTGCCAATCGAATAAATCGAATTTCGAAAAATCATAATGCAATCGTATGCTCTTTAGATACTATTGCGACAAATATTATTAAGACAAGTGCGATTATTTCTTGAAATCAGTGCAATTAGAAATTATCAATTCGCCACGATTGATTAATTGCGAATGTATTCATAGAGAATTATAATTACAAATTATTGTTTCACTCCAAATTTAATGATAATTCTCTACTTAATTCTTTGATATATCTGGCATTTATATTGAAGCTTTTCGATAAATATACAATTTTTAATGTTTTTCGAGTTGAATATAATTCATTCACATTCATTTTGAATCGGGAATAATACATCGAATAATTCAAGTAATGAAAAGCCGTGATGTGTAAATATGTATCATTTATATAATAATATCTTTATTTCACGCACGAAACATATATATATATATATATATATATATATATATATATATATATATATATATAGCGTGTTTGATGTTATCGAAAGTGTCCGAAAATATACAAGTAGAGCCTCATTAAACCGAATTAGAAAATCCATTTTGCAACCATGTAAAATTTTAAGATATTAAAAAGAGATCGATAAATGAGCGCATGATCCGCGTGGCTAGACCATAAGATGTATGCTCTAGGTAACTTTCTGTCCATATGACACTCGGCACGATTAATATATATAGGGAGAGAGAGAAAGAGAGAGAAGATACAAAAGAAAGAAAGATGAAAGAGATACTACAATATAAAGGAAAGCATGAAAGAGAGAAAGAGATATTGAGAGATAAAAAAGAAAGATTGAGAGATAATTAAGAGGAAAAGAAAATGAAATAATCAGAAAAATGGGGAAGTAAGAAAAAAAGAGAAAAAGAGGAAATAATAGAAAAAAATGAGAGAGAGAGAGAGACATTGAGAGATAAAAGAGAGAAAGGTTGAGGAAAAGAGAGAAAATAATGAAATAATAAGGAAGAGAAGATTGAGAGAGAAAGAAAAATAATTGAGAAAAAGAGAAAGAATAAAAAGATAATAAAATAAAGAAAAAAAGGAGGGGACAGAGAGAGAAATAGAACAAGAAAGGGAGAGGGAGTGAGGGAAAGAGAAGAATAAGATGAGGAAAAAAGGAGTTGGTGTTTCAACACTTACACTTGTATCGATTTGTCATCCGTGGACTTATTGATTTTGTCAAATCAAGTGAATTTAAATTTATTTGATGTTTAATGCAATTGACTTTATTTCGTCGCTTCTTATATGTGTGTGTATTACATCATGAAGATTAGTTAACATTAACAATTTATATGAAAAATATTTAATTCATTTTTACTGATTGATTCATTATCATATTTAAATTATAACATCTAATATTATTAAAAAGAAGAAGATATTATTTAAAAAAATAATAGAAATTCATACATATACTATACTTATTCATTTTTGTCGAATAATAGAGCATCACGGTCCAACAGAGTCAACAATTTTTTGGGGATAAGGAAGGGCGAAGGATGAGGGGAGGGAGTGGGAGAGGAATTGGGGCGCCTAAATTGCAGAAATAAATTCTTGCCATAGCGGAACTTGAATGCTTGAATGCTTGAACCCGAAGCATCTCACATGACAGGTAAAAACCTTGTCGCCTCAATCACACGCCTCTCCAGTTGATAAAAAGGAAACTAAGAACGGATCAATTGATGATTGCATTTTATGCCGCTAGATGGACAAATGTTATATCACTTTCTCGTACTAAGAATTGTATTTTTTGTCTATTTCTTCTCCGGCGCATCAGGCTTATGCATATCAAACGATTTTATATCCATACATTCAATTTTTGGATGTGTTTTTCGAATAAGGTTTACTTAACGCAATTCCAAGGTAAAATATTCTTTTTCTTAGGACGAAGATGATCGATGTAACAAGAACGAAGTTGTATTGCGATGCTAAATATGTGGAAGTTGATTGAAGAGATTATGTTTATAATATAATTCTGTTGAAATTGTGTGTGTGTGTGTGTGTGTACTTTATTTGAATGTAATTTATTTGAAAGAAATTCATATATGATATTTTTGATGTAATTTATTTGAAAGAAACTCATAATGATAAAAGTGCCATCAGATTTTTGATAACGGCTTCAGTTTAGTAAATGTCTTAATCGAAAGTTTACTTGACGTGGAAATTCCGGATAAGCTACGTGGTACCGCCTTATATATAGGCAAAATTGTTGAGCCGGAAAGAAATTCTCATGTACTTGGCATCGCGACGCTACCACGTCGTTTGATTTACGCAGCATATCGAATTAAAAAACAAAATTAATTGTAAAATTAATTAATAGAAAAATGTAATCTTTTATTGTTTGTGCACTATTTTAAAATTTACAAGACACTCAATTAATATTTGCTATAAAATTTGCATAATTTAATAATAAATTTTAAAACGATATTTTATTATTGATATATTTTTATATTAATGCATTTTGAATGCCGAATAAAATTTTGCGTATTTTGCCGCCAACATCGAAAATTTTTTCTATGTATTACATACACATAATTACAAAATATATATGGCTTGGGTGGGTGGAGTGGATTTAAATATTTCCTGAAAATAGAAGTCAGAATAGTGCATCATTGAAAAGCATTGAGAATACCATAGTGAGTTTGGATGCTGATAGGAAAATGTAATAATATATGATTGTACAGAACTACGTCAGTCTCAAACTTAATGCATTTTATAAACAACACTATTGACTTTTAAGTTTCATAATTATTTGATACGATTATTTTATACGATATGTAAAAAATATATATGTAATAATTATGTAATGTTTATATATATATATATATATATATATATATATATATAAAATATAAATATTATAAATAAAATAATATATTTTTAACTTATTGTTAGAATATAAATGATTTTACTTTTTGAGGACATATATATTTATATTTATATTATTGATAGATAGTGTATATTATGCACATACATGCACATTATTTGATCCTTTTTATATATTTTTCGAATAGTTTTTTTTTAATACTAACTTAATTAATTATTTTTATTAATTTTTATATAAGGAGAAAAGACATAGAAAACATAAGAAAAGAAATAATAAAAAAAGAAATTATTACATGGAGATAAAAATTCTAATCACTTATTTTATATATATTAAAAGATAAAGTTCTAGTCTAAGATATTTCCATATAATTTATTTAAATTTCGATATAATTAATGTCAACTAAATTGTTAAAAAATAAAAATTTAAACGTATTATGGATTATTGAATTAAAACAATTGTTTTAGCCTTCCTTGCTAGCTATGTCTACATATATTCGCTAATCAATGTTTTGCGTACTTTACAATTAGACGCGCAAATTGTTTATTTTAGAGAAGATATGATTACTATAAAGTTTTTAAAAAAATGCTCAATGTCAACTCCTTTACTGCCGATTCGATTCTAGAAAATTAGAATCAATTACCTTATATAGTTATATTTACAATCAGTTGTAATTGAGTGTTGTAGTTTTTCGTTATAGAATATTTTTAATCTCTCAACTATGCATATATATGTATATAAATATATGTATATTGAGATATATATATGTATATTGAAAAAGTAGCACCTTATTCCATCATCAATTTTGCTAAATGCAAGAAACAACGAAGAAAATAAGACAGCTGATTGAAGTTTGGAACGTTTCTGGAGCGATTTTTAGAAAGTACATATAAATAACAAAATACATCATACAGGGTGTCCTAGACCACCCGTACACCCCTTTTCTTTCAAAAACTAAGTATTTTAGAAAAAAATGTTTCAGACAAAAGTTGTTTGATTTCGAGGGGGCCATAAGATGGTACCATTGGTTTGACCTTGAAGAGTCATTTAAAGGTCACATGAAGGTCACTTCAATTTTTTTAAATGGAATACCCTATATATTTTTGTATATTCTTGTAGCTCATCTCGAGAGCTTTCCAAAACACTATAATTAAGTTAGTTTTCATTAAGTACTTTCCGAGTTATGAGGCTTGAAATAATTTCTTAATTTTACGTAAATCATAAAATATCTTGTAAAATATTCATTTTTCGATTATCTTACCTTAATACTTTTATGTACAAAATAATGAGAGGAATCAATTGGTGTAAAGAAAACACATAGTTGTTTCGAAGAAAAAATATGTAATTTGTAATTAACAATTACATATTTTTTCTTAAAAATAACTGTGTTTCTTTTACATCAATTGATTCCTCTTATTATTTTGTACATAAAAGTATTAAGGTAAGATAATCGAAAAATGAATATTTTACAAGATATTTTATGATTTACGTAAAATTAAGAAATTATTTCAAGCCTCATAACTCGGAAAGTACTTAATGAAAACTAACTTAATTATAGTGTTTTGGAAAGCTCTCGAGATAAGCTACAAAAGTGCGTAATAAAAAGTGGGCAGTTCCATTTAAAAAATTGAAGGTGATCTTCACGTAATCTTCAAGTAACTATTCAAGGTCAAATTAATGACACCATCTTATGTCCCCCTTGAAACCATACAACTTTTGTCTGAAACATTTTTGCTGAAAACGCTTCGTTGAAGAATTATCGAGGTGCGTTTTTTAAAATGGGACACCCTGTATAGCGTGGTATATCGGTGGAATGAGTTGTGATTAATATTCTGATTAATTTAATTTTTATTCAATTTATTTTATATACCGCCTAATTCTAAAAAATACGTCGTCATCATTTTCTGTTTATTTTTTTATCAAATTCAATAATATATCCATCACGTCGGCTGACTCATTTGCTGTTCGAAATAAAAGTTGCATATGTATATAATATTTGTACCTCTTCTACAAATAATATTCATAAAAATGTAAAATTTGATTAGGAAAATATAAAAGAGAAATACACATGTGCTATTTTTCAAAAAACTTTATTTTAACAGAAATAATAAACTGTTTTTTTCCTTTTTTACTCCCGACTGCTGCCAACCTACGGTTGGCAAAAGACGGAGGGAGTCTGCATTTCACCGAGCTCGGATCGGTTGTTTCCATTTTTCTCGATAACAATAACATAGTTATCGGTGTCATCTTTTGCACATCAGTTTTTTATTAACCAAGGATGGTTTAGAACATATAATTATCATTCTTTATTTTATTAATAAAAAGCGGAAAAACAATATTATTTCGTCTATACATGCTCTCATTGACTGCGAGTTAATTTAAGAAGCAAGAATGATTCATCAATGGGTGCGTTCCGAATTACGCATGAAACGCGTAGACTGCATAGAAAATCGTTCCGATTTAACCAATGCGCGCATTGGTAGCGCTTTAGTAGCGCTGAGAATTCTCTAGATTGTACTAACCGTACTAAATTCTTAGCACCCTTCCAGCGCATTGACTGCCTCTACTCTCGACTTGATGCAAAGTAGAGACCCTCTAATCAGAGTCACGAAATAACGTCAATAAGGTTGGGTCGGCAACGCCATGTTTTTACTAAAACCGAAAAGTATTGGTTGGATTCCAATTTTTTCGTCTCACATTTGCTGTCCATTTTGCTCTTCGTTCTTTATCGCGTGGAAAAACTTTCATTACATATCCTTTTTCAGTTGAATTATTACAATTTAATGCGGAACAACTAGGCATGTTTGTAATTTTAAATTATTTATTAAAAACATGGCGGCACCAATCGAAATTGGGGACGTTATTTCGTGACTCTGATTAGAGGGTCTCTAATGCAAAGCAGCTTTTTCTGCTGAACGCAGCCATTATCACACTCCGTGAAATTATCCATTGCCGCCATCTTAGATGCCTCATTTCCGTTGCAATAGACATTTCATTCCCCTCACCTTTTGGGCTTACCCCCGCAGCAATACGCTCTGTCCTGTATTTTTTAAGTCCATGTGAAAAAGTGAATTTATTTATCATTTATTTATCAAACATGGGAAAATTAGATGTTAAATTGTTGCGATATTTGACGTCGGAAGATTTTCGTGTTTTAACAGCGGTATGTATTTCTTAATCTATAATAGGATTTTTCAACTTGTATTCCTTTTTTATAAAATATTACAAACTGCACAAGAATTTACTTCCGTATTATTTTTTTCTTGATAAATATGCAAAATGGTCGCTTTTTCTCGCAATAAAATTTGTATATATTTTATCATGTCAAATGATGATTTTAACTTTTCAAATCTACTTATAATCTAAAAATAATAAACAGATTAATCTAATAATAAATATTTATCCAATCTTTTTTAGATTGAAATATGCTCCAAAAATCACGAACTCGTACCTGGAATTCTCGCTGCAAAAGTAGCGAATCTGCGTTATGGTGGAGTTCAGAAATTATTAAAAGAGTTGTGCAAGCACAAGTTGCTTAGCTATGAACGAGGGATGCGATGTAAGGCATAGGAAATCAGTTGTATATAACTAAATTTTGTTAAAAATACATTTAAAAAATGTTTAATAATAAATTTAGATGATGGTTATCGTTTGACAAATGCTGGTTATGATTACTTGGCTCTGAAAGTCTTAACACAAAGAGGAATAATTTCTTCATTTGGTAATCAGATTGGTGTTGGCAAGGAATCTAATATTTATATCGTTGCCAATGAAGAAGGGACTTCCCTTTGTCTAAAGTTACATAGGCTAGGTAGGACATGCTTCCGAAACATTAAAGGAAAAAGAGATTATCATCAACACAGGCATTTTGCATCTTGGTTATATTTATCAAGAATTTCGGCAGCTAGAGAGTTTGCCTATATGAAAGTGCTCCTGGATAGAGGTTTTCCTGTACCAAAGCCAATTGATTTTAACAGACATTGTGTTATAATGGAGCTGGTTGAAGGTGGACCTCTGTACGTTCATCAATAATATTTCCTGGATTATCAATAACATTTCTACTTTTTAGTTTTACATACTGTTTTGATTACACATGGCTTGTTTTATTTGCAGATGTAATGTACATGAAGTAAACAATGTAGAAGCATTGTATGATGAACTTATGGATTTGATTGTTAGATTGGCGAATCATGGTGTTATTCATGGAGACTTTAATGAATTTAACATAATGATCAAAGATGATGGTAAACCAATTATTATTGATTTTCCACAAATGGTTTCTACAGAACACGAGAATGCAGAAGAATACTTTCAAAGAGATGTGAACTGTATTCGTGATTTTTTTAAGAGACGTTTTGGGTATGTGAGTGAACTGTATCCAACTTTCCAAGATATATCGTAAGTAACAAAAAAAATGTATATTCTTTATTTCTTCTTATTCAATCTTTTATTAATTCAATAAATAACATTTGGTTTCTTTCAGACGTGAAGATTGCATAGATGCTGAAGTCAATGCTAGTGGCTTAATGAAACAGGTGCAAAAAGATCTTTTAAAAGAACTGAACATAACAATAGATGCTGAAAATGAAGAAGATAGTGAGACAGAAACATATGAGGATTGCATTAATAATGTCGAAGGTTTAGAAGATCGAATAAACAATTTACAGCTTAAATCTGAAATTTCTGAAAAAAAAGAAGAATCTACTGTTTTTACATGTAATGTAATAACAAAAGATAATAATGAATGTTTTGAGAAAATATCTACAATATGTTCTGAGAAACAAAACAATTCAGAAAATAAATGCAAACAGAATAATGAAAATATAGAAAATATAGTGGTTAATAAAGAACATAGTAATGCATTATATGATTTATCATCAAATGTAGAAGACAAGGTAGCTTATATTAATGATTATGATGATATAGAAAGTATACGGAGTGTCTCAACAGCTGCCACAATCGCTCCAGAAATGATAAAAAAAAGGGTAAAAATTGCACTTGACAATCGCGAGAAGAAGAGCCAATCAAAGAGGAAAATTGTGAAAGGAGAAGCGAGTGCAGTGACAAGGATACGAAGAGAAAATAGGGCTACAGTTAAAGAAAGTTTAACAGGAATTTGGGGTTTGGAATGAAGCAGTAGTCATACATTGTAAGTCATTTATCATGCATATAAGATAAAAATAATTTTAATTAAAAAGATATCATTTTGTTAATAATTTGATACAAATACACGTTCGTGAATATGATTTTTTTGTACATTTCCATTGTTTATCCTTTGCTGTTATCTCTACATGTTGCGATTATGAGTTACATAATAGAAATAATCGATTTCTGATGTTACCATACTTGTTTTTCGTGAGTCTTGTAAAAATATTAATTGGTGCAAATAAGATAAGTAAAATGTGTTTAAGAGAATTCATAAAAATACTTATCTTAATGTTAAGTATCTCTTATGTTGTGGGAAAACAATTTTGTGTGAAAAGAGTAATTTTCTCAAGAATATCCAATCTATTATTTGTTTAAATTATATATATATTATATAATTTATTAATATTCTTAAATGTGTGACTAGCACATAATGACAAAATATGTATCAAAACAACAATACAAAATGCATTATGATTTATTATTATTAAATGCTATATAAATTAAATGTATATAAAGATCTACACATTATTAATGAACAGTTTTGTGTACAATATTGCTAATATGAATTAATGTGAGACTTTTTTGCAACATATGTTAAGCTTACGCTAAATTAAATATAGAAAGTTCAGATATTTTCTTCCCCACATATTAAAAAAAAAAACTGATTTCCAAATCCAAAAGTAAAATTGTCACTATTCTAAGAGCAAAAACGTTACATTTTTTATATGACATTTATAGGGCACAGGTTTTATAGCTAGATTTATTTTATTTCTTTGCTCTTTTCTAATCAAAATCTAACAAATTCCTTTCTTTTAAAACGTTGAGCCAAATGGGTCATAGTTTTGAGGAATGTATCCCTCCCGACTATATACGAGATGCACTGGAAAAGATAAAAAAACATATTTAAGATTTCTAAAATTTCTGAATATATTCCAAATATTATTCATTGTGCTGGATTCAATCTCAAGTTTATAAATATATAAGTGAAAAGATAATCCTATCTTGTATTTTATATCACATAACGTTACTTTATCAACGTAACGCCACACGTGATTGCGGGAAAATAGGACTCATTGATAGCAGGAAGGAAAAGCGAGATTACAATATACAGTGCGCGGATCGATTTACTAGTTCCGACAAAATAGCGTATCTCTATGACGCAACGACCGATGGTGCAATCGTGAAATATAAACAAAAATAGGATCGATCAGTTTGTTGTGTCTACCAAGGAGATGTTCGCTGATAGCGGCAAAATTTGTCTCAGCGAACGATAATAAAATCACTGATAGCACAAGGCAAACATATACGTATAACTTGCGACACGTGTATATAAGCAGCGAGTTCTCTCCTGAACCCCGAGTCTCTTCGTTTCGTTCGTTCTGTGCTTGTCGGGATCTCAGGAAACGTGAATTTCTTCGACAAGCTAATTTTCGTGTTACAGTGATTTTTTTTTTTTAATCAAATCCTCAAACCATGACTAAGGACAATCTTACTGCTATATTGTACGCCGTCAACGATTTGCGTTTGGTTAGTACTTGATGCAGAAACGATGGCTAATCGAGCGCATCATTCTTATGATCTCTCGATCAAGTTTCGAACTTTCATTGAACTAATATTTTGTTTTAACTATTGAAGAACGATGAAAAAAATAGCACGAAACGCCACGTTATATAATAAATTATGTTTTATCGATCAAGTTTCGAACTTTCATTGAACTAATATTTTGTTTTAACTATTGAAGAACGATGAAAAAAATAGCACGAAACGCCACGTTATATGATAAATTATGTTTTATCAGTAGTTTGAAAAATGATAATTCTACTTTGTATAATTTAGTCGATGCAGTTTATAATTTTTTAAATATTATATTGTAATATAATAATATTCAATTTCTATATTAAAGTGTATTATTCTATTAAATTGTCAACTTTTGTAATATTTATTCGCGTTATAAGTGCAATCTAAAAAAAATAGAGTTCTTTTGCGTTTTTCTATGATTTTTTTTCTTGCAATCCTCAGATGTATGTTTGTTATTTTGAATATAAAAAAATGTAAAAAATAATATAGCTAAAAGGATTAAATTTTTTAATTTGTAAAAAATGGAAGTGGTATAGTATTTATTTTAATTATATATCATAGCATCAATTAAATATTATAATAATAATTAAAAATACTGTTGAAATTAACACTAAATTTCAACATATATAATCGATTTTATATATTTGTCCTTTAAATGATTAGGTCATAAACTATTCCAATTAGATTTAGAATATTAGAATTGTTTACTTGATCCGGATAGATCTCTTTACGTCAATTTTAGTTCATAGAATGATGTTATTTACGATAATATATCGCGCAAACATATCGTAGTGTAAAACTATTTTTCATATATTAATATATATGTAAAATAATTAAATGTATGTAAGAAAATAATTGATTACCTTTTTTGGGGACAAAATCCTCGAATATCAATAATATAGGATAATTTTGTAAAATAAATGTTTATAAATTCTTTGATTTAATCTTTTAGAAATACTAATATGTCATGTTGCGTATATAATTATAATTCTTTTTCTCAAGAAACAAATATAATTATCTATTATCGCGATACTACGTAAGCAACTTTACAGATAATTTTATTTATATTTTCATAATACATCATACGAATTATAAGAAAGATAAACTACGGATGGCCTATTGAGATTATCACGAAAACATTATTTTTTAATATTTAAATTATCATTGCTGCGATTACACGTTGACCCTTAAGTATAAGAGATTGCAGCCGCTTTATAAATTGACTGCACTTATGCCCGATTTCACCAACCGCGTTTAACTTTAATCTTAGTTTAACTCACTCTTTGTCTCTTTCTAAAGGAAGAGTTAGAAGACGCGGTTGGTGAAATCGGGCATTAGTGTAACAGATTGATCTTTAAATTTGCATTATTCAAGTATTCTCATTAAACAATAATCTCTTTTCCGTACCAAGACCATTTTTGCTTCAACAAAAATAGAAAACATAGAAACTTTAAATCAATTCTTCATTAAAATTGACGATTCACATCACATTTCTACATTGTGTGTGTGTGTGTGTGTGTAATCTTTCTTTATTATTAATAAATATGTGTCTTGCAATTAGATCTAATGGACTAAATTTAATTAATCTTTTTTTTTTTTTTTAGGAAAATACGAGTATTGAAGAACCAGGAGACAATGGTAAAAATATTATTTTTCTCTTATTATTTATTGTCAATATCTTCCTTATCAGTATATTCCAATAAAATAAACATATTGTCAAGAAATTCTATTAGTGTACACTATTCCTTTAAAGAAAATAATGTTGCTAGCAAAGAAACATTGAGTAATTTATGCTGCTTGTGAAAATTGTATCATTAATATTAATTTACATTTCTTATCAGATTTGAATAATTATAACTTTATTAATGATAAAGAATATAATTAACACTAATAATATTATTTTCACTAACAGTTTAAATTAATCAACATTTCTTTGCTAGCAAAATTATTCTTTCTTCAAAGAAATATTGCACGTGCGTGAAAATCTATTTTTACATTGATTTAATATATAAAAGCAGAGCATTCTTTATTCGAACGTTACTTAATATCTTGATATGAATCAATTTACATTGAATGCTATTAACAACATGCGCGATGACGTTCGAAATAATACGCAACACTATTCTAGATATGTACGTAAGCGTGATAAATTAAAAGAATTAATTTGTACTTAAAGTTTCTATTACTATTGAATGCATGTATATTTGGAGTTTATTATATATAATTATATATATTATATATTATATATTATTTATTATATATAATTATATATAATTAGTTGAAAAGATACTTTATTTATAAAATTATGAAAAATCAGAAAAAATTACATAAAATGTTGATCTAAATAAGAATTAACTTCATTGAGATATTAAAGAATTAATAGAAACAAACATTTATTATTTTTTATACATTTTAATAGATTAGGAAATAATTTTAATTCAAATTAAAGAAATATTAAAATAATAATAAGAATATTGAGAAAAATCTAAATTATGATAAAATTTGAAAAATTGATGAAATATAACAAATATGACTAATATATAATAATCGATATAACTATCAATATTAAAGATGATAAAAATGAATCACACTAGCAAGATAGAAAATTTTATTATTTTATTGCAGAGGTGCTTATAGAAATGGGATGCGTAGGAATTTGTGGATCGGATGTTCATTATCTCGTTAATGGAAGGATCGGCGACTTTATCTTGGAGAAACCCATGATTATCGGTCATGAGTCTTCTGGTACTGTTGCTAAACTTGGAAAAAATGTCAAGAATTTGAAAGTATGTATATCGTTTATGTTACACATACATATACATATAATTATGTTTTTATTAAATGATCATGTTATTATCTATTGAAGAATTATCTGTTTGTATTATTCCCGTATAAAATATACTCTTATGCACATTCTTCATTTCTTGTACAGGTTGGCGACCGCGTTGGCATTGAACCCGGTGTACCTTGTAGGATATGCAATTTTTGCAAGGAGGGACGTTATAATTTATGCAAGGATATAGCGTTTTGCGCGACTCCGCCCGTGCACGGCAGCTTGAGACGTTTTTACAAACATGCGGCTGATTTCTGCTTCAAGTGAGCTTAACTAATATATTTCGTTCGCATAAATTTATATTGTAAAATGTAATAGTATGCGAACACGCAAACAATGCTTAGATAACTTTCTAAAATATATATAATTTAATTTTAAAAAATAATAATTTTGCAAATTAACAAAAATTAATTATGTAACAGATTGCCCGATCACGTGAGTTTAGAAGAAGGAGCGCTTTTAGAACCATTGGCAGTGGGAGTGCATGCTTGTAAACGTAGTGAAATCAACATCAATTCTAAAGTATTAATCCTGGGAGCTGGTCCAATTGGTTTGGTGACGTTATTGGTAGCCAAAGCTATGGGCGCAAATAAAGTCGTTGTCACGGGTATGTGCTTAAAATATAAAATCTTAGACGAAAGAGAAAGTGCTCTTAAGTTAGAAAATTCAGATGATCTTTTTTCTGATGTATGTATATATTAAATAAAAAATAAGATGATCTATCTTATTTTTTATTTAATATATACATACTACTTTTATTTAAATAGTCTCTGCAAACAATTGAGAGAAGCATAAGCTAATAAATTGACAAATATATTTGTACCTTATTATTAATTATTTATAGTAAAAGTAATCACACAGTGAAATAAATGATACGATAACGTACGATACGTGAAATAAAAGACAAGTACGTATTTAAAGGTTTTTCTCTTTTTATTAAATTATTTTATGCGTCAAATCAATTTTTATGTTAATTTTTATAAAATAAAAGATAAGATAACATAACTTGTGCTGGAAGAAAATTGTAATGATTACATTTTTAATGATAATAAAATTTCTTACTTAACGTATATTGCAAATCATTTAAAAATGATAATAGTTTATCAAGTTATATCAAGCGAGAGATACGTATGAGAGAAAGAAATACATTCACATTTGAGATATGGAGATTGTGCAACAGTGTTGCAATTGTAAGATAAGTCGTCGAGATTGCACTTAGCATGACAAATACTACTTGTAGAACAAGGACATGCATTATCAAGATCATATACTCACAATATGTCACATATTATGTAGTAGTCTTTAGTAGTGTCACTTTTTTATTTGAATTGTATATTAAAAAGGATACAGTGGAGAGCGGTCCTTTTCAAAATAATATTTTTTTTTTTTCTAATACATGTATCTCCATCTTTTTTGTGTAGATAATAAAATATACATTCTATAAGTAACATACAAGTTCTCTTTTGATGAATTCTAAATGTAATCTATAGAAGTTGTAAATAAGATGTAAATATAGGCATGATTTATATTTATAGATATCGCAGAAAATAAACTGAAGATGGCGAAGAAACTTGGCGCCGATGATACATATCTATTCCGAAAGGATAGGTCAGAAAAGGACGTAGTGGCTGACATTCATGCAATTTTTGATGATGAACCTAACAGAACAATAGATGCGTCCGGTGCACAAGCATCAATTCGCTTGGCGATTTTTGTAAGTTTCAAAATATACACCTTTATAATATATACTTATATATATAATATACATATGTAATATATTTAACATATTTAATACTCTAAATCGTATTTATATTGTATTATCAGGCAACAAAATCTGGTGGAATCGTGACATTAGTGGGAATGGGTGCTCCAGAGATACAAATTCCATTATTAAATGCTGCGAGTAGGGAAGTTGACATCAGAGGTGTCTTCCGATATGTAAATAAGTAAGTTCCAGTAATTAACGACAATAGATATTAAATATAATGACATTTTGAAACATATATATATATATATATATATATATATATATATATATATATATTACGATTCTAAGTTTTATATACAGGGTGAATTTTTTATCTTGAGACATCGAAATATCTCGTAAAGTCTAAAAGATACGATAAAATGTTTCAGACAAAAGTTGTATGATTTCAAGGGGGACATAAGATGGTGCCATTAGTTTGACCTTAAAGAGTCACCTGAAGGTCACGTGAAAGTCACTTCCAACTTTTTAAATGGGACACCCTATATGCTTTTACATATTCTTGTAGTTCATCTCGAGAGCTTTCCAAAACACTATAATTAAGTTAGTTTTCGTTAAGTAGAAATCATTTCTTAATTTTACATAAACCGCAAAATATTTTGTAAAATATTCATTTTTCGATTTTTATCTTACCTTAATACTTTTATGTACAAAATAATGAGAGGAATCAATTGGTGTAAAGAAAACACATAATTGTTTCGAAAAAAAAAAATATGTAATTGTTAATTGCAATTTACATTTTTTTTCTTAAAAATAACTATGTGTTTTCTTTACACCAGTTGATTCCTCTCATTATTTTGTACGTAAAAGTATTAAGTTAGGATAATCGAAAAATGAATATTTTACAAGATATTTTACGGTTTATGTAAAATGAAGAAATGATTTCAAGCCTCAATAACTCAAAAAGTACCTAACGAAAAGGTACTTAATTATAGTGTTTTGGAAAGCTCTCGAGATAAGCTACAAGAATATGCAAAAATATATAGGGTGTTCCATTTAAAAAAATTGAAGTGACCTTCAAATGACTCTTCAAGGTCAAACCAATGGTACCATCTTATGGCCCCCTCGAAACCATACAACTTTTGTCTGAAACATTTTTGTTTGCTGGGCTTAGTTTTTGAGATATTTTACTGTCTAAGTTAAAATGGGACACCCTGTATATATATATATATATATATATATATATATATATATATATATATATATATATATATATATATATATATATAACTATAAGAAATTAGGCTCTGTGTATTAAAACATAAACTTAAATTTAAAGGCCATAAGAGCTAAACGCGGATGATAGTGCGTAAGTTCAACGAGAAAATAAGTTTTTCGTTGAAACTTATTTGTGTGCACAGGGCACAAATTTTCTTGGTACGATACCAAGCAAATTTAAATAATTCTCAATTCGAGAATTTATTTAATTATTATCCCTCTTTCCCCCCTGTAATGGATAATAATTAAATAAATTCTCGAATTGAGAATTATTTAAATTTGCTTGGTATCGTACCAAGAAAATTTGTGCCCTGTGCACACAAATAAGTTTCAACGAAAAACTTATTTTCTCGTTGAACTTACGCACTATCATCCGCGTTTAGCTCTTATGGCCTTTAAATTTAAGTTTATGTTTTAATACACAGAGCCTAATTTCTTATAGTTATTTAAAATTCACGCCGGCGGAAGATGGCGTTATTCTTCAATTTAATATATAATTGTAGGCGACCGAGAAGTATCGAGTTGAGGGGTCTGAATAGCTCAGTGGTAAGAGCAGTCGCCCGGCAAGCGAAAGACTCGGGTTCGATTCCCGATTCAGCGACTTTCGGCCCGATATTTTTCTCGCCTACAACATTACAGGGGGGAAAGAGGGATAATAATTAAATAAATTCTCGAATTGAGAATTATTTAAATTTGCTTGGTATCGTACCAAGAAAATTTGTGCCCTGTGCACACAAATAAGTTTCAACGAAAAACTTATTTTCTCGTTGAACTTACGCACTATCATCCGCGTTTAGCTCTTATGGCCTTTAAATTTAAGTTTATATATATATATATATATATATATATATATATATATATATATATATATATATAATTTAGAATTGTAATTAATTTATTTTTCAGAAAGAGATTTAAACTTTTTAGCTTAATATTATATTTAATAAAATTTTTCCTATGTATAATTTTTTTTCAATTCGTAGCTATAACGACGCATTGGAACTTATCGCATCTGGCAGAGTAAACGTAAAGCCGTTGATTACTCACAATTATAAAATGGAGGACACCATGCAAGCGTTTGAGACTAGTAGAACTGGTGCGGGCGATGCTATTAAAGTTATGATTCACTGTAAGTAGATGGATCATAGCAAGATTTTGAGTCTCAAAATTTTAAATGTGATAGTGGTCTTCTGTAAAAAAATGCTATATAAAGAAATTGTAATGACATGTTAAACTGAATTTTATCGTTTTCCTATGTAATAAATTGTTACATTATAACTTAATATGCACAAACATAAGGAAATATGAGGAAACTAAATAAATATATTCGTGCATAGATATACGCATATGTATCGACATAAATTGAGATTTTGAAGAAATCTTTTTCAATATTGCATGAATTTTTTATCGTGCTATCTCGTATAACACTGAAATGCTAATTTAGATATCATGCATCTTCGACTATCAGTAATGCAAAAAGCATTCTTGAATATTGTACAGAAATCGCATATGTATAATGCGTCATTGTATATGCAATAGAATACAATAGCTCAAAAGAGTGAAGATATACAACACGAAACGATCGAATTTCAGTTACGAAACAATATTCGTGCCTGTTTTAATATTCTTTTAAATGATGATATATTTTATATGATATATCTTAGCAATAAAGAGTATTTTAACATTTTCTTTGGACAGAGAAAATATATCTATCAATATATATCTATATATCTTTCAATACATATAGCTTTTTTATTTTTTTTATATCCTCGAAATATACATATACAGACATTTTTTTTTAATTTTTCCTCGAAAATTATACTTTTAATTTTTTTTAAATAATATATTTAAAATTAGATTATAGATTTTCCAACTTAATATCCTCTTCAATAATTAAATAGTAAAGTATAATAATTATATGCCAATCATAGTTTATAAATTAATATTTAATATTCCATAATTGTTAAGACATTTTAAAGTTTATACTCGTGTCAAATAATAGATACATCTATTCATTGTTGTTACATTTTCCATGATTATTATTTTATGCTTTTCATCTTCCTCTCTAAATATATACTTATTTCATAATAAGTTAATAAGACTAAATATATATACTTATAAATATATATACTTATTTCATAATAATTAGAAAATTTAAAACGGATAAACTTAATTACTATAATTGGTTCATTGTTCTAATTTTTCAAAGTTCGCGGTATCACTTCTCCAACTGCATACTTCAGTTAGAATCGTGTAATCGTGTCGCGACGAGTCGGCTACCGGCTACATTTCGCTCCGCATTTTCTTTGGTTTTATTCATAGACATATTAACATAGACTGCTTACAGAGAGAAGAATGAGAGGTGTCACGGCCCGCTTTTAGGTGATCCCTGAAAGCGATACGCCCTCTGTGGACCTTGAAAACGTGCACCTAAACTACGAAGCCAAGGTGCACGAATGTTCTCAGAGGGTAACATATAAGGTGCACAATTTCTGGTTCTGATCCGTGCTATGTGCACAAAATGTCGGTAGCACCAGTGCTGTATAGCAAGGTGCTCACGTATATCAAATAAATTTTAATATAAATGAGAAATGACGAATTTGCGATCCTCTCTCTCTCTCTCTCTCTCTCTCTATATATATATATATATATATATATATATATATATATTTTTTTTTTTTTTTTCTTTTTTTATTATATGAATGCAATGAGCAGCGACATATTGTTTAAGAACAATCATGTTTTCTTTACATTAACTGATTCCTCTTATTATTCTGTGCATAAAATTATTAAAGTAAAATAATTGAAAAATGAACATTTTATCAGATATTTTATAATTTATATAAAATTATGTCAACTTAAAGAATCAAATATCTCGTTAACTATTCAATGTGTGTGTGTGTGTGTGTGTGTGTGTGTGTGTGTGTGTGTGTGTGTGTGTGTGTGTGTGTGTGTGTGTGGGTGTGTGTGTGTGTGTAGCGTACACGGGAGTTATGTGAGCAAGCGAGAAGGTAATAAGAGAGAGCAAAATGGCAATAAGAATGAGCGAGATAGCAATAGCACGAGCAACGAAGACTCGGAAATCGAGTGTTTCTTGCAGCCTGGCATATTATTTCTCTCTCGCTCGCTCCTATTACTATCTCGCTCGCTTCTGTTATTGTTTCACTCTCTCTTACATACTCATGTATTGTCATGCTCATCTCGTTATCAAATCTACCGCTGGCAAGCGGCCGATGACAAATTATGACAAATAAATAAGTTAATTATTTTAAGATATATTTATAAGGGTAAGGGAGTAATTTTAATGGAATAATGAAAATTTTGCGATTAAAATAACATCAAACACGGTATCAATCGGATAAACATAGTTAAATATATAATCAAAATTTTTATTATCAGACCAATTAAAAATTATCCGATTTACGTCGTGTTTGATATCATTTTAATCGCAAAAATCTTAATAATTCATTAAAATTACTTTCAAATGAATAAAATAAAAAATAGGAGTTTCAGTTTTTATTTTATAAAATGTTTACATTCGCGAGGAAGCCGAGTCCGCTTATCTTTACGACCTGTCAAGTGCGAGAGCGACAGCGAAACCGCGAGTCGAGAGCGAGCGAGATGACCTATCATCAAAGAATTCCGAAGTCTCTTACAATCGGCTTCTTCACTTCCTCTATCCATTCGCAATTTACGAGATTATAAAGTAAAAACTGAAACTTTTACTTTTTATTTTATCGATATGAAAGTAATTTTAATGAATTATTGAGATTTTTGCGATTAAAATGATATCAAACTAGAGCACTAAAAACGTAGGTATTCTCGTCCGCCATTTTTCTTCCAACCGTATGTGAAGGTTAGGTATGTTTTGTATATGTCAAACGTCAATAACCTTTACAGTCTCGAGGTTATAAACACATCGTGTCTTCGTTTCATCGTCGCATAAAGTTCTAATGGTGCTTTCAAAATGCCTGGCTGCAGTTGACATTTTACAAATAGCCAAAACTTAACTTAAAAATACAAATATGTGAAAATATGACAAAACTGCAACATAAAGACAATTTTTGCGATGAGTATTATTTAAATAACATGCCTTTAATCCTTGAAATTGTTCCAAATATGTAATGCTTCAAAAACGTGCAATGAAACGGAGACACGATATGTTGATTTACGAAAAATATGACACATTCTACTTGCGCGTTTAAGAACATATGTCTGATTAATTAAGAATCAATTAACACCTATTTTCAGTTTAACAGAATCGATATTTAAAATTAATTTTTAGATTAATCGCGAGATCGAAAAGCGTATGTATGTACAATCAATGCGTATTGACATATATGAAAACATACCTAACCTTTCATGCAGTTGGAAGAAAAATGGCGGATGAGAATACTCACATTCACAGTATATACAGTGGCGCAACTCTCCCGATTTTATATTGGCCAAAATGGAGTGCGCATGCGCGAAATAAAGGAGTTGAATAGTAACGCCATCTAAACTTCTCTCTCGCTTACTCTTTCGTTTTTCGTTCTCTCTCACACATTTAAATACTCAGTTTAAATGGCTGCGTTCCATTTGAACGCTTAAGGTGGAAGCACATAAAATTGCAGGAGCACATAACCATAAGCATAAGAAAATTGATTGGTTCATTTTCTTATGCATATATTTGTGGACCAATCAATTTCCTTATGCTTATGGTTATGCGCCTATGCAATTTTATGTGCTTTCACCTTTACACGCTTAAAGCATCATTCTGTCTTTGTTGCACATCGAATATCAAACGAAGATAGAGCGACGCTTTCAGCGCTGAAAGCGTAAAAAGGAACGCAGCCAATGCCTACCTAAGTATATCGCGTAATAAATGACTTTTACATGTCGTTCGCGCCAATTTATCATTGTTTATTTTATTATAAATATTAATAATATTGTATATAATTAATTATATATTTATCTTTTGTATTTTGTATTTTTATATTTTTTTTGCTTTTTGAATATATTATAACAATTTATCTCTATATATATCATTAAAATATATTATTTTGAGTTCTAACATCATTATATCGATGCTATTAGCATTAACAGCGTCTCTTTTTGAACCCATGTTTGTATCAATGGCCGGTATTCATAGTCCGATCTTATATTTAAGATTGTCTTAAGTCTGGTCCGAGGGTGACTTAAGACCTCATTCAACCAATCAAATGGCTGCGTAGCATTTTAAGCTCGAACTTAAAGCCGACGGCACACGGTACGATTTTTCGTACTGGATTTGATAAGATTTAGTAAAATACTAAAAATGCACCAATCAGAATGCAGCATTTCTAATATTTTACTAAATCTTATCAAATCCAGTACAAAAAATTGTACCGTGTGCCGTAGGCTTAAGACGATCTCAAATATAAGATCGGACTATGAATACCGGCCAATGAGTTTAAAAGAGAAGAAAAATGAGAGAGTAAGCGAGAAAGAAGTTTAGATGGCGTTACGATCAACTCCTTTATTTCGCGCATGCGCACTCCGTTTTGGCCAACACTGGTCTAGTTTCCACCGAAGCGTTAATTCGCATCTAAACATCCCATTGTAATAACACGGAAAACATGTTATTACAATGGGATGTTTTGATTGGCTCACGCTGGTTGACGCGACGCGTGACGCGCTCAGTGGGAACGAGCCCTTACATTCAACAAAAGTTAAGTTGGCTGCACTGAAATTTAATCTTCCTCACTTCTATTCTACTTTCGATGGAAACAATATGTTAAATCCGATGCGCACCGAAGCAGAATCGGATTGAAGACTTCGGTGGAAACTAGACCACTGACATCAAAGGTGCCGACAGGGAGTTGCGCTATTGTATATACTGTGTCACATTTATAGAGCCTTAAGGCCATCACACACGAAATTGCATAACTGCATATGCATAACATAAGACCATATGGACCAATGAGCATCAAGTATTATGTTATGTAAGTCAATATGGCGACTTAATACTCGATGCTCATTGGTCCATATGGTCTTATGCTATGCATATGCAGCTATGCAATTTCGTGTGTGAGGGCCCTTAAGGCCATCACACACAAAATTGCATAGCTGCATATGCATAACATAAGACCATATGGACCAATGAGCATCGAGTATTATGTTATGTAAGTCAATATGGCGACTTAATACTCGATGCTCATTGGTCCATATGGTCTTATGCATCTGCAGCTATGCAATTTTGTGTGTGATGGCCTTAAGTGCTTGTGATCACTTGTGATGCATCGAGCGATGTTCTGCATTCGAGCTGCAACGAAAATATGCGATTGGAGCATAATTTATCGCCAACGTATGTACATGTATATCGTTTTTCTATTAGCCTATTATGTCGATCATATATAAGGATATGGATATTTAGTATCATTGCATTGATATCTTTGCATTAGGGTTTCTTTGTCTTTCTAAAACGGTGAAATAGAAAAGCGCGAAATGTACTGATACTTACTTTTGAATAGTCACGTGATCACGACTGCCATGACGTAATCGTGACGTCTCGAACACAGCTCGAAGTCGCCATATTGTAGCTACGTCACACGACCTTCGCGCGTTGTTTGGTGTCGTTTAGTACGATTTGACGCAGTTAAGTATTCAAGCGACGAATTATTTCACATAAAATTATGAGTTATATTAATTTGAATGAAGTTAATTACGCGCGTTATAGAGGTTACGATTCGCTGAATCGCAAAATTAACGAATAGTGCACGTTTTATGAATGTTTCACTCATGATCGAGATGTGACACAAGATTTTGCTCCAGAAATTCGGCTTGATGAAGGTTTGTTGACTAATATACTTTATTACAAAAGTCTCTTTCTCTTTCTCGTGTTATAAGAACATAAACGAAATATGGATTCAGATAACCTTAACATATAATTTCAGTGTTATTTTAAAATGTTAATTTTAACTGTTGTGACAAAATTAACCGCACGGATTGAATGATTAATTATAACAGAATAAATATGCACATAGTATTTTTTTAGATAAATGTGTGTTTCATATTTTATATTTTATTTTAAAGTTTTGTTAATTACATTATTATATATATTTATAATACATTATTCTTCAGAACTCTTTAATTGTTATAAATATACTATAAGCTTATCTCTTATCTAATAAATAATCTCCAATTTAATAAATGCAAATCTTAATCGTTATTACAGGTTGGGAGCTTTAAAAGTTTGAGGCTACAAAGTTGTACGACAAAGGGGACAAAGTGTACTATCGTTATTACTGGCACAATTCTAATGGAGAATATAAAGGAAATATAGTTTGTAAGTAATTTGTATATTGTAGATTAGATATATGTTTGTGTGCATATGTTAATGGTCTTATTAAAATTGTTTGCAATTTGGATTGTTACAGACACCAAAATGCTGTAATGGAATTTAAGGATAGAAATTCTACAGGATAAAAATTCTAACTCTATTTGCAACATGAAAGGGAATACATCGATTATATGTAAGTACGCAAAATAAAATTTTAATCTTATCATTTCCAAGATGATATTATGACTATTTTATGTGCATTCACTATTAAAACATTTTTATGATCTCTTTTTTCACATAAATAAAATAATGTTTTCAAGTAAATAAAATAATGTTAGATAAAATGTTAATAAATTTAATTAAATGTTGAAAAAAATGTTCTGCTATATAAGAAAAAAATGTTGAAAAAATATTTTATCATATAAAATATATAATATGTAAAAATATAATTTTATGTATTTTATAAATGCAAAGTACATCATTAATTTTTACAATATAATTTGTATACAGGATATGGAGCATACATTGAAAATATCTTGGTATTGTTAAGGTTAACAGTAATTTTCTCCATATCTATGTTTTTATGCATGTTGCTTGACATGTTTTTATTATTATATAATGTAGTAATTATAATTTGCAATAGACTGTAATATATTCATTATCTGCATGAATTAATATATTGATAAAGTAATTTTTTTATTATATAAAATTATGTATGTTTGATGAGATCAAATATTTTCTATATAATAAGAATTAAAATAACGTTTATATTCTAAAAATGCTGCTGTTAAGAAAGTCATGTTTATAAATATGTTTGAGAATTATAAGGAATGAAAATTTATTAGAATTTTGCTGAAAATTATTGCGAATCTTATAGAATATTTGAAAATATGTATTATTTTAATTCTATATCCGATAATAGATGTATGAAATATTTTATCGCTTAAGATATTCATTTTCTGATATCGGGTTTGTTGTTGAGTATGTAATTAAATATTATGTGTAGTCTATGCTTTTTGTGAGATAAAACACTTCGGTTTGCTAACAATTGGTAATTCACACTGAAATATAACGCGTACAAAAACGCATTAAGTGCTTCGCGCACTCGCATTCAACAGCGAGCATAGGGAGATGAGAATCATTTTTAACCATCTGCAGCATTGTCCACTAACAATAGCACTGCGTGACTTCTTCTATTAGCCTTCTACATTACCGAGTGCATACTTCAGATCTATGCCCTATATAGTTCTTTAGCTATACTCGAGTAAACTGTGAAGTACATATCGTCCTCGTAATCTTAAAACCAATTTAGTTAACAACAAACTGATTAATAAATAAATTACTTATGATAGATGCACACAGCAGTGAATAATTAATTAAAGAATATTACTAACTATTCTTTTCTTTTTTTTTTTTTAATAAAAATAAGATTCAAATTTTCAAATATATTATTAATTTTTCATAAGAATGATGAAAGATATAGAAATTATTAATTATTTAGAATTAAAGACAGTAGAGAAAACATAATAAAATCATTATCGAATTATTATTAAATTACTAAATTACGAATTACTAAATTTAACGAGCGACTTAAAAATTATAAATATCATACTTTAATAATATCTACAATAATATCAGACTTATAAATAATATCATTGTCTATGATTTTCTCTTGGAAAAAATATTATAAAAATATTATAGTGTTTCTTTGTGCCATTACACATAGAAAAATGAACATAATTGCTCTAATTGTCCCACTGATTAATTATTCAGTGATATAATTTCGACAATTGAATATTGTAAATATCGAAAGAGTGGGAAAAAGAATTCTGTTATATAATTTTGCATGCAAATTATTGCTATAAGCTTTATTACATGCACGAAGTCGGATTGTTCATCTTTGATCATCTGTGGATATCAGTGTAATAAAAAGGGTTTGGCGAGATCGCGTGTCCATTTACAGACAAGCGGTTAGCTGAGAACCCTTAGAAAGCTTTGATAATGGAACAGCGCGACTCCTTTTATTAGCTCCCAGCGTTACCGAGTGGTGCTCGACGAGTATTTGTCCATCCGGTGGATGAGCGTCAACATATAACTTTCATGCGTTGCGTTTGCACGTGCCGTTTGTCGTTGGAAAGTTAGAACAGCGAGAAATATCGAAATAAATTTTGTTCCTCTTAGATTCTGTTATTTCAATGACAGTATCTCACTTTAAGATAGCTCTTTATATTTTTTTAATACATGATTCTGTTATGCTATCAATCAGATAAAAATCTAAATATAAACGTAGTCATTATATTGGAAATTTATAAATTTAATTTTATTATTACATTAGATTTTACGCAAGATTTTTTTATTAGTGAATATAATTTTAACATTATTCACTAAGTTCTCAATGTAAAATCTTATTGAGAGATCTTATTATTTTGAAGTCAAAATTATTACTTGTTTCCTACGTATAAATTTCCACTTGATTAAATACATCTCGGCAAATCTAAAATGAAATTATAAAATTAAGTATAAATCCACTGTAAAATAATTCGAAAACAAATTTTCATTACATTTATATTTTTAAAATTTCATTGGCTATTATTTCCTTTATAATTAAAATTTGTTATTATTTCTCAATATTAAATATCTTTATAGTTACTCTCTAAAAGTGCATCAGTGTATTATCACTGAAAAACAGTAAATAGTCACTAATTACAGCAGTTATAAGTACAGCACTGTAAATCAGTGATATTTTATTGAAAGAATTAGTTAATAATTTTGACTGTTTCAATCAGTAATAATATTTCTTTCGTTATTGTCAGTAATATTAAACTACAAAACATCTCTCTATCTATTTCATATAAAATTAAAAATTTTATTTATATTTACTAAATATTTATTATATTAAAAATTTTATTTTATTTATAATATTACATGCATATTGAACTTGCTATTTTAAATAGATAACGAACAAATAATTTTCATTAAGTCGCCAGACATTTATTTGTCCGATTCATAAGATCGATTTAATATCTGAAATTAAATCGAAGTAATATTTTTAATTTTATCTGTCGCTCTTTGCAAACTTTATATAATTCTTATGACTAAAACTAAATACGAGAGAGATAGCGATCGTAGCGGTAAACAAACGAACTAGCGATTACTGGTTTTACAGTGAAATTTACTAGTTTTACAGTGAATTTTATTTTAACTGACCATAATCAGTGAGATATAAGATAACAAAGAAATAAGCGTTTCCATTGAAAATCAGTAAAATACTCACTGATTCTCAGTGAAATCTTATTTTACTGTTTAAATTAGTGATATTTTCACTGATTCACTTTTAGAGAGTAGAATTCAGTAAATTTTTTTGCTCAAAGAATTTTTGAGGCATAGACACAGATTCTAATAAAAGATTTGAGAGTTTTAATAATAAATAATTTTATATGTCAATATCTCGGATTTTTTTTAATTAGCGTCATATTTTTCGATAAATTTCTTAAATAACTTAATTCCAAAATACATTAATGTATTTGTTATATAATGTACAATGTTGAGATTGTTTCCTAAAATGCAGGTTTTCGCCAAACGCAGAATTGCGGAAAATTCCCGTTAATACAACCGTTCGTTTCGAAAATTACGCGCGTAAAATTGTCCATTGTCGGGACTCGGGACGGTCGTAATCTCGGATATTCGTAGAGAGCGGGAACGCGCCTCGCGCGGTGTTACATTATCGGAGATGGCGGATAATTAATTAGAGTGCCGGTGCAAACAGAGTAGATTCGGCAAGAGGAGAACGATCCATCCCGGAGTTCCCGCTCGTTCGGGAACTCCGGGCGTACCTCGTGCGCTTGTCGGTGGCCGCTCGTCATGCCGCAAATATAATTGACGGCATTTCCCACGAGAGCACGACGGCGCCGGTTGTGCATACGAACGTCCGCCACGTCGACGTGGTTGGTGTTTCCTTGTTGGAGAAGCGCGGCTTCCGAGTTTGCCCGCGCATATTTGCACGCGGCCGGGATGTAGCCAGACACGGCGATATGTACGTTTAATCGCTTCGATAACCGATCGCCCGTGTTTGTCCGTCGCTGTTCGCTTTTGAGTCTGTTCAATTGGATTGACTTGCGAGAATGGCTCCGTTGTTTGTTACCTATTAGTAAGGACTTTTCGTGTAAATCGGTCGCCAAAAACGGTCACCCACGTCGTTCACTCGTTCTGCCTTGCTGTTGCACTTTTTTTATTTGCTTCGAGAATCGGTCGCAAAAAATTTGATAAAATCGCAATTTTGTAATTCGTTATACAGGGTGTATCAGACCACCCGTGCCAGCCAAATATCTCGAAAACCAAGAACGACAGACAAAAATATTTCAGACAAAAGTTGTAGGGTTTCAAGTAACGTATTATATAGTAATATTGGTACGACCTTGAATAGTGTTGTCAAGGTCACGTGAAGGTCATCTTAAATTTCTTAAATGGAACCCCCTATTTTTCATTACATATTCTTGTAGCTTATCTCGAGGGCTTTTCAAAACACTATAATAAAGTATTTTTTCATTGAGTACTTTTCGAGTTATGAAGCTTGAAATAATGTCTTAATTTTACATAAACCATAAAATATCTAGTAAAATATTCATTTTTCGATTATCTTACCTTAATACTTTTATGTAGAAAATAATGAGAGGAATTAATTGGTGTAAAGAAAACACAAAATTGTTTCGAAAAAAAAAATGTAATTTTGCAATTAACAATTACATTTTTTTTTTCGAAACAATTTTGTGTTTTCTTTACACTAATTGATTCCTCTCATTATTTTGTACATAAAAGTATTAAGGTAAGATAATCGAAAAATGAATATTTTACAAGATATTTTACGGTTTATGTAAAATTAAGAAATGATTTCAAGCCTCATAACTCGAAAAGTACTCAATGAAAAAATATTTTATTATAGTGTTTTGAAAAGCCCTCGAGATAAGCTACAAGAATATGTAATGAAAAATAGGGGGTTCCATTTAAGAAATTTAAGATGACCTTCACGTGACCTTGACAACACTATTCAAGGTCGTACCAATATTACTATATAATACGTTACTTGAAACCCTACAACTTTTGTCTGAAATATTTTTGTCTGTCGTTCTTGGTTTTCGAGATATTTGGCTGGCACGGGTGGTCTGATACACCCTGTATAACGAATTACAAAATTACACCCTGTATATGTAGGACCTCTTATTCATCGTATGATTCCTCATTTATCCCAGTGTGTGTTTAAACTTTTTATTTATCATCATCGTGTAATTTTGATGCTTTTTTAGTCATAATAAGTTACAGAAGATATATCCTTGTTCAAGTTCGGAATTGATTATACAGATATGCTATCTCTTCTTATAATTTTTTTAGATTAAATATCCTTTTACATTGGCTAGAACTTATAAACTTAAATTGTTTACCCCAAAGTAATTAATGTCTGAATATTGTCAGAATTATTATTTTTTTCATTATATAGTTTTTACAACATGGCTAGAGTGTGTGATTTCCAGAATATCCTATATAAATTCGATGTTTCTCCTATATAGAAGTTAATACATGTAGTTTTATACCTTTACTTTGCGGTTTCTTTTCGCGTGCACGTGCGTCTTTCGACATTTTACGAAGGGCTGCGCTTTAGCAATAGCGGAAATAGTAGTATCAGTCTTGCGGTCTGGCAGCTGCGAGTCGCCTGAGCACGAAAAGATCCTAGCCAGAAACCTTAAAACCGAAAAGAATACTTGGATAATCGTCATCTAATACTCTAACCGTACCCTTGCTAGTCGCATGCATGTATAGAGGATATCCTGTGCTTGAAATATATCTGTTGCAATGGAAAGGCAATACATGTGCTTATACATATATAAAATCATGTACGTTTATGGTGTCGATGTATAATCTTTTATTAATATAATTGTTTTATTATTTATGTATTTTAAATTGCGAGATCAAGCATCTTAAAACAAAATATTGTATAGTATGCAAAAGAATTATATAAATAATAATTTTAGAAACATTAAAGATTGAATTAGTCTTATTTTTTAACATAGAATTTTTGATAACATTAAGACTTACATTTAAAAAGAATATATAAGTTTCTAAATTTGATATAACTGATTCTAAATTTGATATTATAATTGATTTTATAACTTTTTCTGTCTTTACAAACTTCGATGATGTGTTTTGATCCCGGAATTTGAATTAAAATATATCTTTTAGACTCTTATTTCTTTTGGGCAGCTACTAAGAATTTTCAGAATGGTTTTTTTCTCTCCCTCTTAATTTTTCTATAATATGTGTATGATATACGTGTATTCCTAGTGTAATTAACTTATTTTAAACAAAAAGTGTCATTTATACACCTACAAACAAATATTGTAATTTCCATTTGCAGATCTTCAAAACTGGACTTATTTGGACTTTAAATCCGACTTCTCATTTTGGATATGTATTAGTTCTTTGATATAATTATTTAATTTATTTTATTCCTACAGGAAGATGCAGAAGTAAAACATATTTATATAATGTTTATGCAAGAAACGAAAAGAGCAATGTATGTTTATGCATTTTTTAGGAAAAGAATAAATATATATACTGTATTTTGTAATTATATTTTTTTCTTTTTAATGATTATGTTAATATCATTATATTAATATTTTTTTAAAAAAGACTAGACTTTACAAGCATAAAATTCAACATGAAAATTTTGTATCATATAGAAATGAGATTCTATCATGTCTGAATCAAGTTTACTATTAGAAAGTTTACTATTATTAATATATATATATATTTCGTACAAATAAATTAATCAAATAATTTTGAATAAATCAAGTTTAAAATATAGACAGAGTTGTATGAGATAGTTGATATTTTCTTTAAATTTATGTATTAATTTTTTTTATAATATCATGTGTATATAACATAAGTATCAAAAAAATTTTATATTAAATGTGAGATCGCATTGTATACTTTTTTATTAAGCTATCTATACTTCAGCTACCTCTATTTCAATCTGCTTTTTCATTAGTAACGATCATTATGCACGAAATTCAATAATCGCAGTTGACAATAGTATCGATTTTTGATTTGACGCCTATCTCATAATATTCGTTAATCCAATCTGTGTCGAGAGAGCGGCCCGTTTCTAGAGACAAGAAGCAGACCAATGCGCGGCGCTCCTAACTGCGTTAGAGTAATTACGTTATACGTGTTTCAGGCAATAACACCCTATCAAACAATAATACTGTACAGATACCGGCGGTTATTACGCGCCGGAACAATTACTAAATCGTAATGAGCGACGTATCTGCGAAGGGCCATTGTGTAATTAGCCTCTTCGTTTCAGATTTAATTACGCGGCTTGAACATCATACGTTACGCAGAACGTCAATTATAAGTTATTGAAAAATTTATTTGACATTATGACCATAATAATTACATACAATGTTAATTCAACATATAATATGCAATAATAACAATGTTTTTAAAGATTCTTTTTCAGGTTTTACACATCTGTACACATCTTATACATCATATATACATTTTTTTCTTTCTCCTATAACGTTCCTATCTCCTTTTTCAGTTATCTTGTTATATTATATCAATTTTTATGATGAGTAAATTGCATCTATGTGTGTTGTATGATATAAAAAAATACTTCGAATTTTTTATGCGTATCGTATCCCATAATAAGAGATAGCATAAAACAAATTGTATAATCAAATTAAGCTTTTAAAGTATATACATTAGTAAATTTTTTATTGCAATTTGATTTTTGATCTCGTCATTTGTTTTACAATCGTTTATCACAATAGAAATCAAGGATTATATCCACTCGTTTTAGTCATAACTTTTTTCACTTCATACATCGTGTCATGGATCGTGGAGACAATAAAAAAATAGAGCAGCCGCTCTAATCTGCTGTATTTATATCGCACTAAATTTGGATTACCGCATCGGCGCACGGCGACATTTTCACCCTCGCGTGTTCACCGAGGGTTGACCGCTTGTCTAATAATATCGCGGTACGATAAAAAATCCTCGGTAGAAGTTAATTGCTACGGTTTGCCGGTTGTCCTCTGCTTGATGAATGGCATTATAACTTTACGCTCGTTTTAATTTATCCTTTTTTTTATTTCTACTGTTTTGCTGCTATCGCGAAATAAGGATATATTATTTAAGCCTCGTGTAGTTTATTAAAGTCGCGAGAAACAAGAAAAATGCGTAAGAGATAGTTGTCTTTATTTTTTTTAATGCGATTATCTAAATAGTATATGAGTTTTAATCGAGGTTTGAGACGTAAAATATGAAAATTAGAAATTGAAAATTTTAAGTTTGTGCCTGTGCACAGAAAGTTTATGTATGATATAGATTTACATATATATTTATATTTAAAATTATATTTTTTTAAGATTATCATTCAATCGCAGAAAGAATTTATCATATAAGAAATGCAAAGGCAATTGCGTTTCTCCGAAGAGTTTAGTTCACGTAGCTGAAATGTATGCAGTGTGTTTCGTCTGTTTTTAAACGAAACGCCGCAGTTAATTTCCTTGCTATCAGATGAACTGAGCAGAGCAACTTCTCCCAGATTTTTGCACTCGGTGTGCTGGAATGCGCAACCCTCCGGAGAAGGGTGGCGGTTATATACTAGCTCGCGAGTTCGCGTGGGAGGTCAGGTTGGATTGGGGGTAGGTGAGGCGACCCTACGACCTTCGACCAATCGCGATTCTTGCTTGGCATTGGCCTGCCAATAGGAATCTGCCTAGTGTAACCCCACGACGTGACCTTATGCGCGATTCTCATCTTGCACTTTGCGCCGCGAAAGTTACCCCCAACTATCCTCTCGTCGACGAAATCACTTGCGTCGGTCAAAACCATTCCCCATCGCCCGTATGTAGACTCACTGCTCGTTTCGGTCAAACAATCGGAAATATATACAGCGCGATCTCGAATGAGTCACAAACAGCCCGGTATATATTCGACAATACTATTTATATTACCATGTTTGTTTAATTGATTGCTTATAAAACGAGTGATTCAGTTGATAATGTTATACCAATAATATTATACCAATTGTTTAACATAGCTAAATCATTTTAATAAAATAGAAAAAAATTATTTATTAATAGCATGATAAATTAATCAACGCTGTAAAAATTGTAAAATTAATGTGAATATAAATAATCATCTTTTTAATATCTTCTATATTAAGTTTTCGTTTTTTGTACTTTCAAAATAAACCTATTTAATCAATGTTAAGTAACGAAGAGCTTATTTTAGATGAATGTTGTGGCAGGCTATAATAACATTAACGCGGAGATGAAAGGATCGATTATACGAGACTCGCGATTATTTACATATTAACGACCATGTATTTATTTACACACATCAAAGGATATTCTGCCACCGTGCTATTATCCCATGTGCCTCTGTCAAGGTAGAAGCATCGTTAATTTTGTCCATTACAAACTGTAAGAAGGTTATATTGTGCATCAGTAGAAGTAACTTTGCGTCACATTGAAACTTGTGGCTTAATTTAATATCTAGGAAAATAATTTATATCTAGCTAAATTAAAAATTTTCTTGCGCAATATACTTCTAAAACAATTTGATTTATATTTCTATTAGAACATATCAAGTTGAATTTATAACAGTCAATCTCAATTTCCTTCTTGCAAATGTTATTACTATTTTATTTTACATTGTCTTATTTTTCGGTCAGTATACGTGACAAAATTGGGAGAAAAAACAGTAATAATTTGAGCTAAGGGAAAGTTGAAAAATATTGCTTTTAAAAATATTGATTTCGAGAAGCGTGTAAAAAGAGGGATACGCGATTAATCTTTTTCTCTTATATTCATTCATTTTTTATTTTATAACTTTTAACAATGATATAATTAAATTAAAATAATATAATTATAATGATAAATTCTTGAACGTCGCCAGTAGATAAAATAAATGAAAGTAATTTAAATCGACCACACTGGCAATTTATTGGTTGAAAATGTATCACATACTCTCTAAAAGTGAATCAGTGAAAATATCACTAATTTAAACAGTAAAATAAGATTTCACTGAGAATCAGTGAGTATTTTACTGATCTTCAGTGGAAACGCTTACTTTTTTGTTATTTTATCTTATATCTCACTGATTATGGTCAGTTAAAATAAAATTCACTGTAAACCCAGTAAATTTTACTGTAAAACCAGTAATCGCTAGTTCGTTCGTTTACCGCTACGATCGCTATCTCTCTCGTATTTAATTTTAGTCATAAGAATTATATAAAGTTTGCAAAGAGCGACATTTAAAATTAGAAGTATTACTTCGATTTAATTTTTGATACAATCTCAATAGAGAGGCTTCAGATATTAAATCGATCTTTATAAGTCGGACAAATAAATGTCTGGCGACTTAATGAAAATTATTCGTTCGTTATCTATTTAAAATAACAAGTTCAATATGCATGTAATATAAATAAAATAAAATTTTTTAATATAATAAATATTTAGTAAATATAAATAAAATTTTTAAGTTTATATGAAACAGATAGAGAGATAAATTGTAGTTTAATATTACTGACAATAACGAAAGAAATATTACTAATATTGAGAAATATTACTGATTGAAACAGTCAAAATTATTAACTGATTCTTTCAATAAAATATCACTGATTTACAGTGCTGTACTTATAACTGCTGTAATAAGTGACTATTTACTGTTTTTCAGTGATAATACACTGATTCATTTTTAGAGAGTATCTTACATAACGTTTCGACCATGGGTTTTGGTCCTTATCAAGTGAACTACAATTATTACACATAATATAAACAGTAAATAAATTACAATAAAATGTGAACAAAAAAGGAAAAAATTATATACATACAATATAATTATATATTATAGTAGAATAATTATCAATTGCTCCAAGTTCGGTCTCGATACACGTATCGTCGAGGGCGTGTGCTCGTGAACACGCGCGCGACCCGGTAGTCGCGTCAGGACGGGGCGTCCGATAGCGTCGGTTATCGAGCGCGGGTGGCAAGGTAATTACTTCCTTGGGGTTGGAGACGTGCGCGCGCCCCACGGGGGTGGGGTCAGAGGTCACGCAGTCGGCTGCAACCACCTCCGGACAGCCAATCAACGCTCTACGCTTCCTGTCTTCGGGGGCGATACGTGCATGCGGGTATCAACGCGTGCGCGCGGACGACACGCGTGCGGATGCGACGTGCCGCCAATTGCGCGGTCGGGCCAACTAACTCCAGGTGCGGTAATCGCGACGACACATTAGCTAATACGTCGACCTGGACCTGGACTTCCCGTGGTAGTTACTGATGAGAACTGCTCCCGGCACGACTGCCATTAATATCTCCCTTGCGCGAGGTAGATATGTGTCGCTTATCAAGATGAGGAGACGTTCCTTATCATGACGTTGCTTATCCAGAGTGTCCAGATCTATTATAACGTTAATCAATCTTATAGTCTCCGAGGAATACAAAGACGATTTTTTTTTTAAAGTTTGAAGATTATTACTTGCAATATTTGTTAGCTTTAACCTGGAATAGTTAATTTTCGGTTTCATTTTTTGGCTTGGCCATATAAAGATATGAATTAAAGAATAAGATTTTACTAAAAGTTATTATAATAATTATATTATTGAGATATAATAGTAACACAATTAAAAAATGGATAAATATATAGGTTTATTGCGGACGTACAGATTGATCGATGAAATCAATTTTTTCTGAAAGCAAATTTATTTCCAACTTTTTTCTCTTCATTTTTATTAGCTTAATTTGAATTATTACAATCCTCTTCCAATCGCTTCATGTATATCATATTTCTCTAACTTGTCCATACTTCATCTTGTCATCTTCTCTCCGATCTGAGAGATCAATCGCTGATACGCCTAATTAAAAATTTTGAGCGTCGGTCGATCAAGGTACAAAATATAACTTACGTTAATCGGGACCAAGAGAGCGGTCTCTCTCTCTCTCTCTTCTTGTTTCTCTCTTCTGTTTTCCATCATTCTCACGTCATCTTGTCTCTTTTCATCATGCTCGACTCGCTCCGTCCTTCCCGTACCAATCGTGGTTTCATTAGCTGTCTAATCTTTCTTGTAACCTTGGAAGGAGAGGATGGGAACTTAGAGCTCTCTCGCTTAGGTCCGCAGAAGATCTTCTTTCCCTTGACTGTCGGGGGATCTGGCCGAGTGACTGATGAACTGGCCACTAATTACCTTCTCTGTACCACACAATACTAGCGTATTAATAACTCGCATTTATATGCCCGTGAAAAATGGACGTGTGGCCCGTTCGCTTCCTTTCGCTCTCGTTCGTTCCTCTCGTTCATTTCTCTCTTTATTCGATGAACAAAATGTGCAAGCACTCGCGCGATTGTGTGGACAGATAGATGCATACGCGTAGATACGAGAGCGCGAATGAAAGAGATAGCGTTCGACCGGATTGCCCCATCAGCCTGTCGTTTCGCGAGCGCGTATAAAAATGTGAAGGATGGATAATGTTGCTGTTAAACGAGGCGAAGGTGCTATTACCGGCATCGCTTTTTTTATGTTATGATAAATGAAATAACGCTTATCATTAATTCATCTAAATGGTTAAAATTTAATTAATATTTACAATTTAACTGTATAAAAAATTATGAGACTTGCAGAAAGATAACATATAAATAAAGAAATATAACATATAAAGCAGTGCATTTTGAAGAAATTCAAATTTTTGATTGAGGTATGTGTTGTGTATGCGAGAATTTACAGATTATTTTTAAACTATAATTTCTGTGTGCTATGGCTATTTAGATTATTTAATAAGGAATTCATACAATATAAGAAAGAAAAGAGGGAGCAATTTTTGTAGTTTTTTAGTAGTTTTTTTACATTTATAAACTTACATTTAAATGCTTTAATAAACTAAACGTATTTTAGAATATACAGTTATGTATGCGTGAAGATGATCTCTCGAAATTATTCACATTATTATCTTCTTCACTCGGATATGACGCGTATCGTCTCTTGGACATTTCGCTTAAGGCTCGGTTCGCTACGCTTATTTATCATCACCGGATATTAAATGCTGTTCTGTCAACTTGAAGCTAAGAGAACGCGTACGTCGATCGATGACTGGGCGCGCATTGAAGACTACGTAGGCCGAGTCGACCAGTTAGTCCGCGAGTTATGCGAGCGATCGAAGAGAAGAAAAGGTCTTGACATTTCCTCCGCGCCTCGACAGAACTAAACCGAACCCTTCCTGACATTAGATGGAGTCTTTTAGATTTCTTCGACATTTATAAAGTAATAACATATGACGAACAAGTAGCGCGTCGATCTTAGCGTCTTCATTCTCGGTGATAATTCAATGGTGTTTCTTCAAAACAGAGATAAAATGCGCAAGCATTGCATGCGACAGAGAAACACTGTAATGCTATTGGTGTTTTTGACGAGAGAGTGATGTCTATAACACCATCCACTTAGGAAATGAAGAACGGTACTCTATTTTTTTTTTTTTTTGAATGGCGCGACGTGTGTCGGACCAGTCTAGATCAAAACGTTTTAGATTACATGTCGCACTTTGGGAAAAAGAATACTGCAACTCAAATTTTTTTAACAGGTTTTAAAAGTTTGAGAGAGAATATGAAAAATAGTATATGTATATCATATAAAACGAGAGAGATTATTATGTGTGTGTGAGAAATATATAAAATATATAACATTATTTTCTCTTGCATATATTTTCATATTCTTGTTATATTACAATCATTCATTGAGTGTGTTTTACAAATTACGTACATATAATTTTTTGAATGTAAAAATAGATTATATATATACATGAATTACATATACACACAAAAGTTTATGATTAAGATGCAATAAAATTATTGCTTTGATCATGCATTGCGATACACTTATTCAAGATATATAACGTAAAGCATTTATAAGAGGAAAAATTCGACTTTTTTAAATCGTATTTTTTCCAAGATGCGATATTCTTATCATTTGATTTCCATTAAAAAATCCATTAAAAAAATGTTATCTTTTATTATGTATGGTGATATATTACGAGCTAGATATTATTATTTTTATAGGTCAAGAATATGGCGCGAAGAAGTTCAAAGAGCACTTCGATGAAATTATACGATGAGTAATGCAAACTCGATTTTTGCTCCATTTAAAATGATATATCGTATTGCAATTATAGTATAATATGATAAACAAATTTGATATAACTTTAAATGTCAAAACTCTATAAAGAACTGCGGATAATTTTATGATTGTAATTACAAGTTTTTAAAATAATATAAAATTAAAGAAGTATGAAAAAGAAAAATAATAATTGACATCTTGCAAAAGACTATACGTAAAAAAGCTATCAATATCTTGTTAAATTACAATTAATTGACGAAACTTAAAACTAGAGTGATACAAAATTTTGCTCTTTTAGGAGTCAAAAATTCTTTTTTAATAATATTGGTAATACAGTTTTACTTTATATATACAACGCAATTTTAGTAAATATACCATTTTCTATTATCTCACACACTATTTATACAAAAAGTATTATTATTTATGTATAACTATTTATGGAATGGCCGATTCGATGCGAATTTGTGATTAACTGGACAACCGCATATACGACACCTTGAGATTCGTTTCTGGAGTAATTCATAATTCAGTCGGTTTTTGCCTGAGCACTTTGGCAATATTAAACGCAGACGCGCGGAACCCACAAAGGGCATCCACAAAGCCGCGGCAAGCTCAAAGCATCCCTAACCATCGTTCTACCCTTCACCCACTCCCATCCCATCTATCTCTTGTATACGATGGTGCGTACTCAACAGCGATCTCATTTTACTGAGTTTGCAATGACGACGATGTCGCTGGAATAAGATTGAAAAATCGCAGCTTACTACTTCGCACGTCGCTACACATTTATTGACAACTTTATATCATTTTCCAATTTATGCATTTTATCGATATACCGTTAACATTATAATGCTCGAAATGAAGAAGAAAGAATTACAAATATATAAATTTTGCCATCTTGTTCTATCAATTAATAACACAGGTCTACAAGGTTTTGTTGTTGGGCAGCTGGGGGTCATTTCCGAAATAATTTTCTGCGTAGAATCCGAATCCGAGGTCAGAATTGGCGCATCACGTCAGGATTTTGAGATATTTGAGGTTATATACTCGAAAAATGGCTTTTTGGGCTACTTTTGAGGTTATGTACAGGACGCACAAAATTTTTTAGCTCTTTTCTTCTAATTGCATCATTTAGTACTACTCTTTCCCTTCAAAATGAGCTGTCGAATGGTCATCTACGATTTTTCCTTGCAAAGTTACGGCCATTTTAAGATGACATGATGAATTCCAAACCCTGCGCCGTTATAGCCCAACAACCTCATGAGCATCAGCGACCCCAAAAACTCATATATACAGTTTTCAGTCCAGGTTTTCGGGTTTATAGTTCAAAGTTTACAGGTTTAATGTGAATGCTCATGAGGTTGTTGGGCTATAACGGCGCAGGGTTTGGAATTCATCATGTCATCTTAAAATGGCCGTAACTTTGCAAGGAAAAATCGTAGATGACCATTCGACAGCTCATTTTGAAGGAAAAAAGTAGTACTAAATGATGCAATTAGAAGAAAAGAGCTAAAAAATGTTGTGCATCCTGTACATAACCTCAAAAGTAGCCCATAAAGCCATTTTTCGAGTATATAACCTCAAATATCTCAAAATCCTGACGTGATGGGCCAATTCTGACCTCGGATTCGGATTCTACGCAGAAAATTACTTCGGAAATGACCCCGCAACAATCATGACCCCATTTTTTGTAGACCTGTGTAATTATGTAAGAGAAATCTCCTTGCAAAAATTTTTTCCACATTTCACGTGCACTTCGCAAAGAGGTTTGCGAGAGATTATTTTCTCTCTCTTCGCCACAACGAACATAATACAGAACTTCAACTTTGCGCAGAGCATTTTATTCGCTACCGGAATAGTATCCGGCAGGCAGAAATGCCTGTTAACGTTAACCTCACGCGTAAATGTAAAATATAATTAGACTTCGCAGTGACGCGAGCTACGATCTGGAAATATCGTCTGCAAGGTTTGCTCGCTCGCTCGCTCGCGGCTGGCGATTTATTCGCGCAATAACGTCACGTACTTTACAGACGTA
The DNA here is from genome assembly GCF_025532165.1 of Camponotus vicinus. Classification (NCBI taxonomy): domain Eukaryota; kingdom Metazoa; phylum Arthropoda; class Insecta; order Hymenoptera; family Formicidae; genus Camponotus; species Camponotus vicinus. The sequence goes on from NW_028141945.1 coordinate 29,421,581, forward strand.
CGTAACGTTTACTGCATTTTCTATTCAGTGGATAAGTTACAGCTACCGTTACCATCGTGCGCGGTCGCGTCGCGCGAATATTCATCCCGGGCATTCACCGTGTATCTACCGGTATACACACAAATGCCACTATTTTTCCCAGCAATATTTATCGATGTCCAACGGATTACGAGCGCAGCCCAACTGCTGCCAGTTGCTGGCTACCAGATTCTGCGACCAAGTTAATTCTTAGCTAATAGCATAAATATCCGATCGTATTTTCTGTTTCGTATATAATTGTAGGAATCATAAAATTATATGTTTATACGTTAGTAAGAACTTTTTAAATGGCTTTTATAGAATGATGACAATTATTAATTATTATACGAGCATCTAGAAAAAATTAAATACACAATCTTTATTATAGTTGATTTATTTTAAATATTTTAAATATTATTATTTTATGAGATCAAGACAATAACACCTGTAGCTAATATTAAACCTAAAATTGAAAACCTTCGAAAAGAGGTTCTGGTTTTTTATGTAACAAAATCTATTTTCATATTATAACAAATTTATAATTATATGCTTTATTTTTTCAATTTAGTTTTCAATTTATCATCCAGAAGATATTTTAAAATAATAAATTCCATGTGTGAAAATATTTTCTTTGCCATGATATATAATATATAATATATATAAATTTTAAAATTAATATTAAACAATATATATCTCTCTTTATAGTTTTTTATCATATATATAGTGCAAATTAAATCAATAATTCTTCGAAAAACCTGAGGTAATTTTACTTTAGGAATTTTATAGTTTGAAGTTATATCAAATTTTTTTGCACGCATCCGACGATACTCGCGCTATTGATTGAATAATCTTGAATAAATAATTGCAAAGAGTCGATCAATCGTCTGGTTCGTGCGGTTAAAAGAGTGCACGATTTGCGCGACCCACGATTTCGTGCACGCGATATCAAACTCGCTCCTAAAGTCTACGAAGGTAACTTCGGTCAGAATCCTGGTCTCCATCTTCAAGGCGGGGGTTGCAATCGATACTCGGCGTGCCCTTTGACCGATACTCTCGCGTTAGTATCGATCCTATATGATGGTCGAGCAATTCATTCTCTCTCTCTCTCTCCCGCCCCCTCCCCCAATTCTTACTCGCTTTCGATAAGTAATTTAAAAATTTCTAGAAGTACGTATTAATTAAATTCGCATATATTCAAGATAAAATTATTTTTATTTTAATATAAAGCACACAAATTTTTACTAAAATTATTTAAACCGTTTGCTTCTCCCGTTTTTTGTAATCGTGACATACAATAGAATTGATAAAATCTTCCACGAAGTTTGCTGATGTTCCACCGTAAATATGCATACGTACACGTGTTTTCTGATACTTATTATCGTACATCGGCGCCACACCTGGCGATGCGCGGAATCGAAACGACACGATAAACCAAAGGGTGGAAACAATAGTGACTTTCGTGGCGACCACCTGGACCTGGCGCGAAACCCCCGGATATTAAGCGCGGTGAACAAAGCGGACGGAAGTAATTACCGCTTTTAAAACTCACCCCGGAAGCATCGGACGACAAAGGGAAACAAGGGAGAAAGTACGAGACGCTTCCTGATTTCGTGCTGTGATTCGGTTAAATCATCGCGCGTGAAAAGTCGCATCGCAATTGACCGTGACTGCCTGTCTGATGCTCGTTTTTTGCATTTTTCGAATGCAGAGAATCATTTCGGGAATCACGAGCTTAAAAACATTATTTTAAATTTAAATTTTCGAAATTATAAAAATATTAGAAATCTCCAAAAAATTATGTAGATATTTTTTCTTATATTTCTATATATTTTCTAGAATTTTTGTCATTAAAATTATTGTTTACATTTTTCAACAATAATTTAAACAATAATTATTGTTTAAATTATTGTTTTAATTTGCAATTAACAATTCCATATTTTTTCTTAAAAACAACTATGTGTTTTCTTTACACCAATTGATTCCTCTCATTATTTTGTACATAAAAGTATTAAGGTAAGATAATCGAAAAGTGAATATTTTACAAGATATTTTACGGTTTATGTAAAATTAAGAAATTATTTCAAGCCTCATAACTCAAAAAGTACTTAACGAAAAGGTACTTAATTATAGTGTTTTGGAAAGCTCTCGAGATAAGCTACAAGAATATGCAATAGAAAGTAAGGGGTTTCATTTAAAAAATTGAAGATGACCTTTACGTGACCTTGAAGCAACTATTCAAGGTCAAACTAATGACACCACCTTATGTCCCCCTTGAAACCATACAACTTTTGTCTGAAACATCTTTTTCTAAAATTAAAAATAAGAAAGTTATTTGGGGTGGGACATTAAAATGGGACACCCTGTATATTAGGAAAGGACCAGAGAATTTAATTTTTTTTCCTTCAAAATATAATTTAAGGCAAAGATGAGTCATACTACTAGAATAAAAATAATTTATATCATTATTGTACATCAGATTTATTTATGAATTGAAAAATTCCTTCTAAATTCCTCCTAAATTCCTTCTAAATTTTAACTGTGCTCTCGGAGTCAAATTTTGAGATATAATGTGTACAGTAACGAATACCGGTAAGAATACGCAGCCGCAAGAGAAGCGGGCTTAACGGTTTTCGCGAAGAACTCTTCAATTAAGAAGATTCCCGGCATTATCGCGACCATGGCAGCTACGCGCGCCTCGAGGAACTCTCGAACTGGTTGTGGTTTAACGGCCGTAGTCGTGCTGATGTCTCTCATATAGCGTCGCGTCGGTGTGGCAACTTAATACAAAGAGGGAGAAAGAGAGCCGCAGAAATCTCCACGCCAATAACTTTTTATTGAGCGAGCGACTCTTGCGCAAGAAATATGAATTGTTAATAGAAGGTAAAAGCAATTTTATGTACTCTACATAAAGGCGTGTCGATATATTCTAAGAAGTGGCTCTCTTTCTCTCCCTCTCTCTTTTTCTCTTCGCTATACATCGCCGACGCTCCGCTATGTAAATCACGAGAGAACCATCCCTGCCACTGCCACCCGCATACATTAGTTTTTATCTGTTTTACTTTTTTATTTGAAGGTAATTTTCATAAAATGCTTCTTACTCGCTCGAACTCCTCTTCCGCTATCCCCTCAAACTCTCCTTTCCCCGACGACTCTTCTTAAGATTTGATTCTACTTGATAATTCCGTCACTTTTGCCTTTTAGCCCTTCAATTTTCGTTCCTATTTTCTAAACTTTCCGTATCGCAAATATATGAATTTTTTTTACATGATTATATCGGAAGTATACATGTTGCCAGTCTTAAAGAAAAAGTCATTGAATTCTTGGAAATAATAACAAAAAAAATGTTCTACCTAAAAATCATTTAAATGAAAAATATAAGTTTTTAATCCCGAATTAGTCATGAGATACACGTGGATATCGTATAAATGTAATTAATGCTCAGAATCGAACTGATTATAATACTCATAATACTCAGTATCTTAATTAGACATAGATTAGTCAGATAATCCGAAGTTATAACTTATTAGGTGCTATGTTTCAATTTCTGAAAGTTGTAAGACCATGTACTCAAAAGTTAGTACATTTGCGTATTTAACTCTGAATAGCTTGCATAATATATGCATGTATAATAGTTAGTTATATATGTATGTACAAGATCATGAGATCGAACGGCATGAGAGTATAAGATGTCAAAATTACCTTATAATCTAATACTGCAAAAATCGATCTAATGAACCAATGAGGATTACTCGTTTCTAGCTCGATTGATTGGATAGTGGCAGAATATTGGCAAAACTAACAATTATTATTTCCCTAATTTTTACTGTATATATCTCAGATTTATTTTGCAGGTTTGTCTCTTTTTTAAAATTATGATAAACAGAAGGAAAAAGAAAAAAATTCAGATTAAATTCTTTGCTATAAAATACGATATCTCGAATTCTTTTGACAGTTCGCTTTTATCATCGATGCCAGATTTTTTCTGACCAAATATCCCATATATATCTCTCTTTACGTATTCTCTCATTCGGATCTATTTGCGTCGCGTCCGATCGTTCAGGGTGACACATAGGGGACGATCGTGGCCGCGGTAGCCCGCCTTCTCGAGGTCGCGCGGTATATTGCGAGGCCAATGAAAAATTTAATAGAACCCGCCGGATGATCGATGTAAGATAGTCGGTGGAGAATAGCGAAGATTATAAGGGGGCTGGGCTGCGCCGCGGCGAACAACCGCTATTCCGAGATGAGCGATCGACCCCCGGAGACACCGGAGTCTGATCTCGTCGTCGCGCCACCCCATATACCGGAGACTCGTCACTCGCCTTATCTCTCGACGGGCCTGTCGCCCGATATAACGGAACGTCGAGTCCTTACGTTAAGCTGTTGTGGGATGACATGCTCGAAGAGTGACCGCGTCGATGTCCAAGTTTGGATTGCCTCGCGATTGCATGCTTTTGGCGTGATGTCGATCGCGTCATCGTATTGCGACATAGACTATTGTAGAGACCATGACACATTAGTTTACTCCAATTTAATTCAATTGTGGATTATTTAATCAAATGAAGAAATCCATTTTCTAATCCATTTCTTTTAATTAAAATGTAATTATAATAATCCTTGAAATAAACGATTAAAACCAATGTTTTTGATTAAACTTTTAAAATGTAATTATGTAGATGAGTTACATATATTGTTTTGTAACTAGATTTTTTATTTTATCTTTTTTTCATTTTATTCATAATTTTTATTTTTTATAATTTTTAACTCGTCACAGATAAAAATTTCAATTATTAAAACATGTTAAATATTAAAAAAAAATTTATAGAAGACATATACTTGTCTTCCTCAAAATTTGTCCTAAGGAGTAAATAAATATATAATTCATAAATATATATAATTCAAAATCTCGAAGACTAGATAGAATAACCTAAAGATTTCAATGCCTAATTTTATCATTCGTGATAAATCCATAAAAAAATAGCATGTAATAAAATTTTTATAAAAGAAATCAACTTTTTTATTTTCTCTAGGGGGAAGTTCGTTTTAAAACTTTCTTTTTTGTAAAAAAGTAAAATAAAAAATTCTCATCAAAATTAATTATATATAAAAATAATTATATATCTCATACACATAGAAGAAACATTGAGATTATATTATTTTCTTACATGATGGGAGTTTGATAAAATTTTCAGCATATTCTGCCCGCGATGATTACGTACATACGGATATACGTGTCCGGATTTGTTTGAGGGGTTCCACCACCGAAGAATCACGCTGTCGTTGGTGAATTCACCTCTCGCGCCGAAGGGAATAGCATCGATTACGTCGGGAGGCGCGTCGGGATTCCATGGAAATGTTGCGCGACGTAGTGTGTCTTTCGCGCATTCGCTTTCTGTGACAATCTCAAAAGAATCACTGGCGTGTACGGCTCTCCGGCTCGGTCTTCTCGGAGCTAACTTTATTAAAGCGCGCGACCGTGCGTAAACCGGAATTATGAAATAACCACCGGCGCTGTCACGGCCGTGTTGTTATTATCGTCGCGGCTGTCGTGGCGGTTCGCCGCTTAAGAGGGGCCCGTGAAATTATTTATGCGTCGTCGGTTCACGCGCGCGCATTCCTACAACACGCGTTCCGTCCAACGATCGCGCGTGCGAGCTCGTAAAAACGCGCGTCGAGAGTCGATTAAGCAACACGTCGAAGAGTATAATTGATCGTTTCTGGTCAGAGAAATAACACATTCCTATTTTCTTTTTCAAAGTCCTGGGAAAAAAGTTAATTTATGGAGGGGTCCATAAATTGTTATTATAATGCTACTTTCAAGAAGATTAGTCTATAACGGTATACTTTTAATTGAGATTGTCTTTCTGTGTTTTTCTAGTTTCTGTCTTTGTATAAAGAGAAGCGGAAGAAGATAAATTATATCTCATTTATAATGTTTTTGTATGTTGGTTAATTTTATATTATAAAAAATGAATCTTTATTCTCGCTTAACATACATAAGTGTTAAATAATTTTTTTATATCTATTAAATGTAACAAAAGATGACGTTGCAAAGAAGAAAAATTTATGAGAATTTATATATCATTTAATTATATATATTTATTTTTGCTATAATTTTTCGTTAATAAGGCTTTCTGTCGTGTTAATGGTAAGTTAACCATAAATGAGATTCGACTCCATGAGTTAAATATGCTCTCCATTCGAACGATTCTTTTATATTCACGATTGTGTCGCATGTTTGAGATGAAAAAGAAGGAAATGAAAGTCAAAGGGATTTGGACGCACGTATCGCGCCGATAGTCCCGTTCTAAACGGTGCTTACGGAGCCAGCCACCGCGGTCGTTAATCTCGTTTCCCGCGAAGAGAATCAAGAGAAAGAGGGAGAGAGAAAGAGAGAAATGTACAGAGCGAGTTTCGGATTCGAGTTAGGGGTAGACCACAAGGATCGCGGTGGCTTAGGTATCAGAATGTTCGCGGTTGGTCACCCTCGAGACTGGAATCAGAGACTGAGAGAGTGATCTGGAGCAAGCGGGGGTGGCGAGAGTGTCTTGCATATGTGTGTGTGTGTGTATGATGCGATTCGTGTACGAGATGGACGAGGAAGACGGAGTGCGAGACGAGAGGAAGCGAGAGAAAAAATAACGAGGGGAAAAGGGTGAAGAATAGCAGGATGGAAAAAAGAGAGAGAGAGAGAGAGAGACGGAAAGGGAGAAGGACCGAAAGAGGGAGAAAGAGGGCCGGGGGAGCGAATGTGGCGCGAGATTTACCCTAAAACCCCGGGCAACCGCAACCCCCGAGCGATTTCGATTATCGATAGCACTCGTTTTAAAACACCCAGTGTCGATTTGCCGCTCGTCCCACTGGTAGTGCGTTAGGTGGTTGGTGGTCGCCCACCTCCGCCCGCGTTCCAGACCCTCCTGTGTGCGCTCTGTGCGATTCTTTTTATTCCCCACTCGTTGACGGACGCGACGATTGTCACGTTGGGAATTTGTAGTCCCCGCAGATGCCATTCGAGATTCGTCCGATTGGATGGGCAACTGTAGACACTTGCCATGCTTCTTTCGCGACGTTCACCTCGACGAGCGACCGCTTGATTATTCGTCCGATAATATTCCGCGTCGCTGAAATAAATCGTATCACAAACAAAATTGCGCGATTTCCAAAAATTACATTCCGTGAGAGAGGATAAGGAGGATTTTAAATCAATGCTTTATTATAATTAAAAATATGAATACAACGAAAGATTTTAATGGAACTTTGTTGCTTAAAGTTTTTTTATATAATAATATTTAATAATTTTTCCAGAAAAATTATTAAGTATTGTAAAATAAAGATATTTATACGTACCAGAAAAAATATTTTCCGAATTTACTGATTTTTTAAAAGATCTCTCTTGCATATCTATATGTTTTTAATTATATCGTGATTACGAAAACGATTTAATGAAAACTAATTTCATTAAAAAAATTATGTTTATTAATAGTATCTCTTATGTTGTAAAATATTTAAGTATATTATTTTCTCTTAGAGATTACATTCTCGAATTTTTAAATAAATTTAATATTATTGTATTAACTTTTTTAATATAACATGTATTATATATATAATTGATAAAACAAGGAAGATTCTTTTTTATAATCTACGTATAAATAATAATGGCATAAATATGAAAAAAAAAATAAATAATAAATAAAAACGGCAGTTAGCATAACGGAAGGAATCTAACTAGGTTGAATTCAATGGAAATTGCTCATTAGTAGGAACTTTGCGGAGCAACCGTATTGTTTCTCATGCGTGAACTCCTCGCATGTGCCTTACATATGTCAGTCGAATCTCGGTCCCCTCATGTTAGATGAATACCAGTCCACCCCCTGACGATCAAACTGGCGAAGTCAGGTAATCGGCGTAATCACGCATCGTGATTTTTGACCATCTGCTGGACGAGTTGCATCGTGATTTTACACCTGCTCGTCGCTCGTTTTGAAATCGCTCGTTCAATTTGTTGTCGCGCGAACAATCGTTGGTGTTTCCGGAAATATCGGGCAAAGAATCATGTGTTCTCGTTGGCTCTTTTGTTTCCCGATACATCCGCTCCGCGATGTCGATCGCGTGGGAACGTTAATGAAGAAGTTATCGTACGAAATGTGTCACGCTTGAAATTAGGGAAACTGTTGCCTCCCTCTTTCCCTCCCTTCTATTCCTGCCCCAGCTCTATCACCTCACAATGCATACGTAGTCGCCCCATGTGAATTAATGTGCGTTCGGATTGCTGGTATGACATTATATGATCGGCACATATAACAATAGCATGAAAAAAATTATCGTTTGATCGCATGCGCTGTGTTGTGAAATACAGCACTCTGTGGACTAGAATCCGATTCACGAAAATAAATTCGAAATCCACATACATATTTAATTTATATCAAGTTTCCTTAATTAATAAGAAATTATTACTAATTACGTAATATCTTGGTTTATCACAGCTGACTATGAACAATGAAACATTTTATAATAAATTTAATTTGTAAAAATAGATAAACTTCATAAAGGAGAACCAAGAATTTAATTTTTTTTTATATACATTAATAAGAACTTGCGAAAATATTTTCTGCATTTATTGCAAATTTTTATTTATTTATTGAAGTATTATATTTATATATTACATATTTTTTTTTACATAATCGAGATGAGAGCAACAGTTCCTTGTACTCCTTTGTGCGTGTCAACTTCGAACGTTATCTGTCGAGATATTTTTTTCCTGCGATGGAACTTTTTTCTACGATCTCAATGACAAACGACGCGGGGGCCGCGGGAGGTTGGGAGACACAGAGGGCAACTTTAGTCCATCGTAAGTTGAAATTTCAGTGGCCGGAAATTCCGCGGCATTATTCGTCTCCGAGATCTCGCTGCCGTTACGGTATTGTGTGTCGCGGTAGGAAATGATGCAGGTTAAATGTACCGAGCGGTAGATAATAAACAACAATAATACACACTCGAGATAAATAACGTGCGACAGATATCGCGCGCGCAGAAAACATAAAATATTTGTCCCCGGGAGTCGCGCCAGGTCATCCGTCATTCCCGGCTCTCGTGAAATCGATAAAGCCACTAAAGGATATTTATCGCTGAGAACGCGCTGTAAAGCTTTCTCCCATTGCCTTCTACTTTGATGCACAAGTATCTGGATTCACAACACGCTTAGTGTGCAAATTATCGATTAAATTAAATGAATTTTGTTACATCATTATATTTATATACATCTATAATTATATATTTTAACATTTTTATAAAATATTCTCTCGCTCTTGCTCTCTCTCTTTCTCTTTCTAATATTTTTAAAATAGTATTGTCATTGTGTAAAGCATGGAAAAAGATTATAAATATAGGAAGATTTTTTATTATAATATATTAATAATATAAGTTAAACTTGACTTTATATGCGACTTTAATTTCATTCGCAATTACATGTATTTTACAGCAATATGTCGTTTCTTTGCGGGATTCGTTTTCCTTGTAATTCTAATATAATGCATAATATATTCAATCATAGAATAGGTTAATGCTATGCGACACGCAATGATAATTTGCGAAAGCGGCAAACGATCAAATAAATGTTAGTTTACTATTCATTGTCAGTTGTAAATGTCACTAAAAGTCTTTTAGAACTTTCTGTAATATATAGTATCTGTGATATGCGCTCTCTCACGATCTTTTTTTCTTAAAGCAAGCCAAACAGTTACTTGGCCAAGGAAAAGTACGGACAGCTCTTGGAACTTTCAGAGTAAAATTGATTGAGGTGAAAAATCTCTTATACAAGAATATATATATATATTATATGAATATTAATATGCGTATACGATTGAGAAAATGCTGATCTTTCGATTTTCTCTTATGTCAATCATGACGGGATAAATTTTCTTGAACATCGACCTGAAAGTGTGCAATCAATTTATAGTTTTATCAATAAATAAATCGAATAGAAAATATAGAATGCACATGATGACTATGATTATAAATTAATCGCACAAGATGTGTTTGTTCAACGCAACTTTCAAATCACGGATTGCATTTCTAAAATAACAAGAAATAGAAATACGATACAACATTAATAAGCACTCTCTAAAAGTAAATCAGTGTATTATCACTGAAAAAAAAGTAAATAGTCACTTATTACAGCAGTAATAAGTACAGCACTGTAAATCAGTGATATTTTATTGAAAGAATCAGTTAATAATTTTGACTGTTTCAATCAGTAATATTTCTCAATATTAGTAATATTTCTTTCGTTATTGTCAGTAATATTAAACTACAATTCATCTCTCTATCTGTTTCATATAAACTTAAAACTTTTATTTATATTTACTAAATATTTATTATATTAAAAATTTTATTTTATTTATATTACATGCATATTGAACTTGTTATTTTAAATAGATAACGAACGAATAATTTTCATTAAGTCGCCAGACATTTATTTGTCCGACTTATAAAGATCGATTTAATATCTGAAGCCTCTCTATTGAGATTGTATCAAAAATTAAATCGAAGTAATACTTCTAATTTTAAATGTCGCTCTTTGCAAACTTTATATAATTCTTATGACTAAAATTAAATACGAGAGAGATAGCGATCGTAGCGGTAAACGAACGAACTAGCGATTACTGGTTTTACAGTAAAATTTACTGGGTTTACAGTGAATTTTATTTTAACTGACCATAATCAGTGAGATATAAGATAAAATAACAAAAAAGTAAGCGTTTCCACTGAAGATCAGTAAAATACTCACTGATTCTCAGTGAAATCTTATTTTACTGTTTAAATTAGTGATATTTTCACTGATTCACTTTTAGAGAGCACACATATGTATATGACCTTTGATTTTTTTTAAATTGTTATACTACCTTTGGCAGAGGTAAATATTTTTTAAAAACTTTATATAAAAATTAATATTCGAGATGTACGATATCTCAGTTTATATATGAGACACTAGAGACGTTGAATAAAGAACGAGCCACTTTAGCTTTTGCAATAAGGAATACTTTAGTTTACGCTGTTTGCTCTTATCAACCATTTAGAAGCCGATTTCTTCGATTTCTTAGAATCAACGTTGATCGCCGTTTGCGAGACGACAAACTCAACAGACACGGACGAAAAAGCGAAAGACCGGAGTAGACGTTCGTCGTATTCGCGCGCGCGCGCGCAATTGTGAATGTGCGTGGCTGTAGGGGTTTAATTTGTCGAGCTATAAGCAAATAACGTTCTCTCTGAGTTTGCTCGGAGTAGAGCCAACGACGCGACGTCCTTTAATTTAAAGTCCTCCTTCGATATCGGGCGATGTGAGCTACCTACCTACCTATCTACCTACCTACCTACCCCGGCTTTGGTTCGCTCTCGGTATCACCGTCGGGGCGTGCTTCATTTTCAACCATCTCGCCGTGCTTGCACGCAGCCTGCGCAAACAGATGGGGTGGCCTCGTGCAAACAGTTATTGTTTGGCACAGGCGCTTATGCACGCCTGTGAACCAGTATCGACGCAGAGATCTCAATTAGTACGGCACTCACTTAACGCGATCAGCCGTCGTCGACGCGACTCCGACATCCGGCATTCAATTAATTGAACACTTGTTCTCCCGCGCCTTAGAAGGATTTCTTTCTCTTTTTCTCTCTCCAAGGCATTTTCTAGTTTTTTTCTTTGAAAAGGGCTGACAAGTTCTTAATTCTAAAGATTTATACCAGTCGTATACTTGAGTTGCCATTTATAAAGCAAATATAATTTTGTTAGGGAATTATATTAAAAAGAAATTAATGATTTACAATATATGTACGTATGTATGCATGTGTATGCATGTGTACGTAAAAATTAATAACACTGCATATCAAAAAGATTTAATTTAACAAATGGAAATCTTTGTTTTAATTAGATTAGATATATTTACACATATTAACGAGTTTTCTTGCAGATTTAATTAAAATACATAGGATTAAACCAAAATTTGTCATTTTACTGTAATAATTGAAACATACATATTACACTGTGATAATCGTGAAATATTTCCCTCTACTTGACGTCTACTACTTCTTTGCAGATCAAGATCATTCCAATCGTTTAAAAAACCACCGAGAAATCTTGCCTATAAACAAGAAGGCTTAAGCGCGAAATCCTCGAAATGACCAAAGGCTGTTCTCACAAAGGGAAGCAGTGACTGCTCGAGAAACTTGCGCGAGATCGCGGGGTTGGCTGGTAAAATCCTTAGCCTCGGATGGGGTAAAATTACACATGTGTGCGAAGGACGGACGAGAAGGAGGGAAAGAGCGCGCGAGAGAAAGAATCTTACATTCAAAATAGCAGGGATAAAGCTGAAGCTTTCGGATTTGGCAGTCACTGTGGCGAGGGCGTACGGGCGGTCGCGAGACTCTACGTCGAGGAGACAGGATCAAGAAAGGTGGGGTACAGGTTGTAACATGCAAATTTGAACCTTAAAGGTTTTATGTCGGTGATATCTCGGAATCATCTTCCCTTCTTCCTCGATCACGTCGGCGGCGTGGTCCTGGGAGGATTTCGCCTTGATCTTATCTAGGGCAAAATTGTCTCGCGCGTTGAAAAGAGAAATAGACATTCTCTTGTTGTCCTCCTCTATAAAAAGTAGAATCGCGTTAGCCTTTCACCGTGTGTACGATCTCCAGGTCGATAGCGATTTCTCGGCGGTTAGCGATTTCCTGTTGGTATACGATCTGGATGTTTCTGCGAGATTTTGCATTTTTCAAAATGACATATGTCTTATATACACTCTCTAAAAGTGAATCAGTGAAAATATCACTAATTTAAACAGTAAAATAAGATTTCACTGAGAATCAGTGAGTATTTTACTGATCTTCAGTGGAAACGCTTACTTTTTTGTTATTTTATCTTATATCTCACTGATTATGGTCAGTTAAAATAAAATTCACTGTAAAACCAGTAAATTTTACTGTAAAACCAGTAATTGCTAGTTCGTTCGTTTACCGCTACGATCGCTATCTCTCTCGTATTTAATTTTAGTCATAAGAATTATATAAAGTTTGCAAAGAGCGACATTTAAAATTAGAAGTATTACTTCGATTTAATTTCTGATACAATCTCAATAGAGAGGCTTCAGATATTAAATCGATCTTTATAAGTCGGACAAATAAATGTCTGGCGACTTAATGAAAATTATTCGTTCGTTATCTATTTAAAATAACAAGTTCAATATGCATGTAATATATAAATAAAATAAAATTTTTAATATAATAAATATTTAGTAAATATAAATAAAAGTTTTAAATTTATATGAAACAGATAGAGAGATGAATTGTAGTTTAATATTACTGACAATAACGAAAGAAATATTACTAATATTGAGAAATATTACTGATTGAAACAGTCAAAATTATTAACTGATTCTTTCAATAAAATATCACTGATTTACAGTGCTGTACTTATAACTGCTGTAATAAGTGACTATTTACTGTTCTTTTTCAGTGATAATACGCTGATTCACTTTTAGAGAGCATATATGAAATGCTTACTGAAGGAACTGTTTATTCTAGGAATTTTTCCTTTTCCTTGAAAAACAATGTATATCGCAGAAAATAAATTCAAAAGTTTGAGTTTATTCCAGTTTAACGCATTTAAGCAACGAATTTTTAATTTTTTTTGTAAAAAATGCGAGAGCGCGAGAAATTTGTTGGTCTTTATATAAACATCGTTATTCTAAATAATAATAAGCAATGAGATATTTTGTTTCATTATTATGCAATATAACATTTTTATTTTGATAATATTCTTTGAACTTATTTTTATTAAATACAAATTTTTTATTACTTTTACATTGTTACAATGGGACGATTATAGCACGATATGTTATCGATATTTGAAATTTTATGCGGCGCGTATACGAAATTTCCATTCTTTTTTTCAACCAATTATTGTGTGCGTTTCACCAATGACCGGATCGAATGATAATCTTCCTGCAAAAGAATTTATTATGAGTACAGAACGAAACGGGAACGGCTTATACAGCGTGTCGCGCGCCACAATCAGATACAAAATTGCAAACGATTTTAATACGGCGCCTCCATAATTCACGGTCGAACCGCGTATTTTTATTGCGCGTGCGGCGATCGAGATTGTTATCTAAATTGAATCGGATACCGGAGTTCTGGCATGCCGCTTCTATAAACACGGGCGTAAACCAGACATACCGCGATTTTTTAAGCTGCTTTCTATGAAAATCGCTGAAAACTTGCGATATTATGATCGAAACTGCTAGCGTAGATAATAGACGTAGTCGATCGCAAGTTTATCGAAATATTTTTTATTTTATTTTATGTCTAATATAGACTATTAAATTATAGCTTCTTTCGCCAAGCTATTAAATGGAAGTAATAATTAAATTTTCGTTGTATTTTCTCTTCATTATTTTTTCCTTCTTCCTTTTATTTTTTTTATGTAATTGCTAATTGTTTTTGTTTAATTACGATTACTCTATCATTTTTTTAATCGATAGGCTGGAAATTTTTTATCTATTATTTATTTAATTACGATTATTCTGCGATTTTTTAATCAATATGCTGAAATTTTCGAATAATTAAAACGCTCCTCGCACAAAGAAGGAAAAAAATATAGAAAAGATCATGTGCCAAATTGCAAGTTCGCATCGTGATTACCACGGACTCGTTTGGCGCTTCTGAAGTTGTACGATGCAGATCAATCATGCAGATATTAATATCGCGGGTCCACATTGGCCGCGCATTCGGTAGTCATGCTGCACTCCGGCCATTCATCATAGCGTAGTAGGTTACGGCACACCGAGGGCGTGTGATTAGAATCAGTTACCCTTTACTTGTGCGCGCGCGTTGCCACTGTCCCCGTAGTAGCAGCGGGTAACCCTTGATATCCCGGACAAGGATATCCCCTCGGGTACCATCTGCCAAGAGCCGTTCCTTCTATCTCCATAGTGTCGCTTGCTCCGATGGGAGAGGCTGGGTTGCGCGGTCCTCTCTCGAAAAATTAATAATCCACGGTCTCTCTCATGGCTACATCATTAAGGCACGCTTAACTTTCAGCTCTGCTCGCGCTTGATGATTGCATGATCGCAGCGTCCCTGAATTAATCGCGAAAAAACATTTTATTATATTTACATGTCTTGATATTATTCTATATTTGATCATTTGAAATTTATGTTATACATATTTTATTGTTATTTATAATCCTTTCATTATTTTATTCGAATCAATTGGAAGACGAAAAGTGATTCAACATTTTGTGAATCTTTAATATCAACATTTTAGTATTTTTCAATATTAAGTATCACTTTTATTTCATGTGTTTTCGAGTTTTATTATGATATAAGTTCTACTAATCAATTATGTAACGGGATTTTATTGGGACATAGATATGATCCAATGTAAGCTAAATAGAGAATTTAATAGTGTAAGTGGATTATCGTATAGAAATCACTTAATACAGGTTTTTAAATTATTAAATAAAAAAATGGATAGAGAATGAATAGAGTATTATTAAATTTTAAAGAGATAGCGGATCGCGCCTTTGTTACGCCAGGAAACAGATAAAAAGTTCATTTGCTTTAAAAGTATCTTAATTCACTTTAATAACGGAAGTGATAATGGTATATAATGTAGTATCCCGACACTTGTAGGCCTTGATCAGCGCTGATAACGTCACTTACGTTATTCCAATTACGTGCTCCCGTGTAATGACTTACACACGATACTTACGGGAGAATGTGAAGCACGGGCCGAAATTACGTGAACTTCAGCGACGCGTACTCGCGCACAATTTACAGCAACCCTCCAAGTTATATTACGTGGCCATTTTGGTCACGACGTCGTAAAATCTATTATTTAAGCGGCTACCGAGCCAGGGCCAAGAAGATTGCATCTAAAAGCGGTAGACTACGGACGAAATACCTCTGTGTATACGCGCGTCCACATTTACAATGTGCGCCAATGTGCGAGATATAAAGGAAGAGAAAAAGAGAACGAGGGCGAACAGACTGCTGGAAATTTGGGACAACTTTCCATTGTTCTTATGGAATAGTAATGGCAATGGTCACGTTGACGATGTTTCCCGGTCGTAAAATTTTGAAATCGTATTAATCTCTTTTGTTCCGCAAGATATGTAATACACGCATCTCTGATATAAAAATACATGTATACATATATATATATATATATATATATATATATATATATATATATATATGTGTGTACTCTCTAAAAGTGAATCAGTGTATTATCACTGAAAAACAGTAAATAGTCACTAATTACAGCAGTTATAAGTACAGCACTGTAAATCAGTGGTATTTTATTGAAAGAATTAGTTAATAATTTTGACTGTTTCAATCAGTAATAATATTTCTTTCGTTATTGTCAGTAATATTAAACTATAATTCATCTCTCTATCTATTTCATATAAAATTAAAAATTTTATTTATATTTACTAAATATTTATTATATTAAAAATTTTATTTTATTTATAATATTACATGCATATTGAACTTGCTATTTTAAATAGATAACGAACAAATAATTTTCATTAAGTCGCCAGACATTTATTTGTCCGACTCATAAGATCGATTTAATATCTGAAATTAAATCGAAGTAATATTTTTAATTTTATCTGTCGCTCTTTGCAAACTTTATATAATTCTTATGACTAAAACTAAATACGAGAGAGATAGCGATCGTAGCGGTAAACAAACGAACTAGCGATTACTGGTTTTACAGTGAAATTTACTGGTTTTACAGTGAATTTTATTTTAACTGACCATAATCAGTGAGATATAAGATAAAATAAAAAAATAAGCGTTTTCACTGAAAATCAGTAAAATACTCACTGATTCTCAGTGAAATCTTATTTTACTGTTTAAATTAGTGATATTTTCACTGATTCACTTTTAGAGAGTAGATATATATGTACATGTATTAAATTTTTTTTATTATATTTTACTCTTCAAAAAATGAAAAGTGTAAATCCGTATAGAAAAATTTATTCATTATGCATGATCGAATATATTATTATAATTTAATTAAATATATAAATATAAAATGCATAACAACATAAATTGCATAAATAGAAACACTTTTAGATTTAACAGAAATGTGAGACACACAAAAGAGTTTATATATTTAATTAATATCTTTTCACTCAAATATATGATATTGAAATATAAGAATATTTATTTATCGCAAATATGAAAAAATGAAAAGCATTTATGTATAAGGGAAGCATTTGTGATAATTATCGATGTGTACAAGCGTGTCAAGCTTGATCGCGCAATTTGATTTGTGGGTGGAAGAGCACGAAGGAGGAGGAACGTATATAGTCTCCCTTTTGTAGGCATCGGATGCGTCACTTTGCAGAAAACAGTCTTTTGTTCCTTATTTATTGCGACATGAATAAAACACGGAGGAGGAGCAGCGGCGAGCGGCGTATTAAATGCGGTATAATTTTCAAATTTTAGGAAATAAATAACGGGTAAACGATACGCAGACACGCGTGGGGCGTTTCGCCCTTTTCGCTTTCCTCTCATCCTCCCATCCTCTTTCTTTCTCTCTCTTTCTCTTTTTCTTCGTCTCCCTTAAGCATACATAAATTGTCGAGTACACGTGGGTTCGGATCCCGCGAAGAAATGCCGAGAAGGATGCAAGAACTCTCCTTTAAAAAATATTGGGTAATATTTATATTTAGTATGTCATGTGAGCAGTCAGAAATTATCATACATTTCGAAAGTACACCGATTATTAAAAGTAATTTTAAGCAAGCACAGCAAGCGAAAATAATATTTAAAATTTAATTTAAAATTTCACAGCTTGTTGAATTATTTTTTTGAAAAAATGTAGAAAAACATTTTATTTCTATATTTTTTATATAATATATACCGATATGTTCGGTTGGTATCCAAAAATATTCAGTTAAAATTGTTCCTGCTGTTCTAAAACACAGAAAGGAGAAAAGCAAGACAAACTTTTGAAACGGTAGTTTCTCGATTACGCGCGAGCGACGCTCATATCGTTTCACCGCGTTTCTTTAATTGCCGGCATTAATCACGCATAATTACTGAGCATCTTGTAACGGTGCTGGCGTTTGGCCGGTGAGTGTTTCCTCGCGCGATTTCGGTCTAACCCTTTGACGCCAGGGACGCAGGGACGATGGAAAACGGATCCGCGGACGGCTCGCCGCGTCGCGCTATTCCCGCGGCTACGCCATTGGGAATTAACCCCGAAGAGCAGTAACCGCCATCCGCGGCCGCAATTAGTACGATACTGCATGGAGTGGTTACGGAGGGTCTCCAGCCAAACCCCGTTTTGATTGTCGCGGCTAACGAACGGTTAACCGTCCTTAAGTGGCGCCCGAGCGACGCGTACGCCACTAGCGAAATTGCGCTAATCTATGCTAATATCGATCGGCGACTATTGATAATTCCGCAGCTATAATGCGCTCTCCTCGCGAGGAGTCTCTCAACAATTTGCTTGTGTAACGCCAATTCCGAGGACGTAATAGCGTAATCTCGTAATTTTGGTCCCACTGTGTCGACAGATGTCGTAAAAGCTGCATTTACCGCGGTTAACCGGACAAAAATATTTTATTAAATTTCTTTGTTACGTAAGTTTTTGTGCATATTTTATTTACTGCAAATTTCAACAAATTTGTTCGATAATAGCTTTCGGATTATTATGATTAAAATACATGCGCGTCAGTAAATTTTGGTGTGATATACTATAACACATATTCTAGCTTAAAATTCAAAAAGTAGCTTAATTCGTGCCAGAAGATTAGTATATAATCGTTACAATTACAATTATAAATTTGAAATAAAAATTACAAAGTTCCTTTTAAAGTGCCACAATAAGCAATTGAATTAAATAATTAATTTGTTTATTGCAATATGTACCTAAGCATTATCATTTAAATATCATTGAAAGAAAGCTAAACAGCATTTTTATATTAAACTAATATGCTGTTAATTTTAATTTTAACTTACGATTTTATCTCAAATTTAAGCCTCTTATATTTGCAGAGCTTAGTTTCTTCTTAACGTTGTTTTAAAAAGGATCTACTTGAATTTATTCCGACGAGGTAATGCGTGGAAAATTTTTATTTCACATAACACTCGTGAAATTTGCCTCGTCGTTAATACCGAATATGAATCCGGTCGATTAACGTACGATGCGATGTTGTTATTTTAACATCGGGCTTCGTGATCGGGAGAGAGCGTGCATTAGTTCGTCTCGTGCAACATTAAATACGGCGCGAGCGTTTTACAGCAGGCGCTCGCACAGCCATCTTGGTTATTGATTGCACCCTAGTTACGGGCACACGGACGACGACGACGACGACGACGACTACGAGGCCGGCTGTCTCGTTTGCTTTGGTTGCTCATTACTTTCTATGCGACCACGCATTAGCTCTCGCCAAGTCGACACGCAGTCGCCGATATGTACGTTCGCAAACACTCAACGCGAAATTATCTCCTTTCGAACGCGAGAAATATCTTCAACTGGAACGAAATAGAATCGACTTTTTATTTAAAAACTATCTGTGATATTTGCGATCGAAAGAAATGCAAGAATTTTTTTATAAATTACAATTTTGCAGAAAAAAAAACAAAAATTAAGCGAATTCTTTGTACAATTTTGTTATCTGAAGTTTAAATATTTAAATAATATTTGATGTTAAATATATTTTTCTTTCTTCTCGGATAGTAAGTCACTTAATATAATCTAAATAATAAAAATTGTGAAAATATTATAAATAGGTCAAGAAAAATTAATAATATTAAACTTTTAATTTTTTTTTTGCAGACAATTTATGAAATTTTTATGAAACAAATAAAATATAATTATAATAAAATATATAAATTTTATATATTACAATGTGGTGAAGCATATATTGTACGCTGTATTAAATGTCAAAACTTTCTCTGTGGTCAGAAGTATGAAATTTTCTCCGTGTCGAACGTAGAACGCACTCGGTCAGGTCCCCGCGGGTTGCTGGATTAAATATTTAAACACTTTCCATTAGCGTACCGGTTTATACTTATCAGGGATAAAGTCAAAGGGGTCTTCTGCAAAGTCACGTCTCGAATAGGAAATAAAGGGTAACTGCCTTTTCGCGCTATGCTCCGAGTTTTTCGTTTGATTCTCCGATTATAAATAACTAAAATTTTTTATTTGTTTACCTGATTTACATAAAAAGAAAAAAAGGCGTGAAAAATAAATGGTAAAAATTTTGGAATTAGTTTGTTATAATCATACGAATAGAGCGATAGTTGGTAGAGAGAATTATAAATTGTATGAAATGAAAGAGAAATGAAGTTTCTTAGGATGAGAGATTTTCAAATTATTTTTCTAAAGATTTCATGATGTTTAAGACGTAAATTATTAAATCTAGAATTCGCGCTTGTAATCGCAATGATTTCGTTATAAAAGAAATAAATAGAAGAAAAGAAAAATATCATCTCTAATTTTCTACAAACATTTTCTAGGTGAATTTTTTCCCTTTCTCATTATTTAGAATGTTTATATCGTTTATACACTACCGGTAATTATATCTACTGGCAACAGTACACATGTCAGCTATTTGTATCATGAAGTCACGAAGTCTTCAGTAGCCGTTACTCGCGCTTGGAATCATCGTGTATTCGAACGAATGCCATAATTTTATAGCGTACAAGCGGAAAGGCTCGCGGCTGGCTAGCCGTTAAGCAAATGCTCACCTCACGCGAGTTGATTTAGCTTTCAAAGCGATTCGACATGAGACATCAATAATATGGTACGTCAAAAATTGACCTATCCATAACCCGGCAAGAAGGAGGAGGAGGACAAGGGGGAGGAGAAGAAGGAGGGTGTTCTGCATGATTTAAATCGTTTTCCCCGTTAGACAATTTATCGCGGATCATTCTCTCGTTATTCAATGGGCATCTCGCGAGGTTCACGGCTGCCACGTAGTCCATCGGGAGTTGCATGTAATAGTTTAATTCATATGTAAATGCTATGCTGAACCCCGCGGTAGGCAAGGTGGCAGGACATATATGCGAAGAGAGTACACGCGAGAGAAAGAGAGAGAGAGAGAGAGAGACAGAAGGGGGAGAGGGAGTCGTTCGTACACTTGCACGAGCAGTCTCATAAATCTGCAATAGGATACTTCACATAATTAGAATTAGCCTTTCTGCTTCACCGAGCTACCGCCACGTCGTGATAGATCATCCACGTGCATTTTCCACTTTACTGGACTAAACGGAAGCATGCTCATTCGCGTATTTCGGAGTATTAATCCGTTAATTAATTACAGCTGTTCACGGGAAGAAAGACAGAACTACCTTTTCTAAAATATTATCTCTCTAAGGCGTGGGAGATATCACCGTTTTTAAGAACGTTGTTCCAAATTTCTTGATCAATGGAAATCATTTAACCATTTTAATGTATGAATATATTTTTCCTGAGATATATTTAAGAATTGAAAATGTTTTCTTTGGCAATTTTTTTGACACAAATACTTCAGAACAACATAATATACTTTGCATATACAGGGTGGCCCACGTAAAGTGTTACAAATTTATATCTCGGAAACGAAGCAATCTAGAGAAAAATGTTTCAGACAAAAGTTGTATGGTTTCAAGGGAGACATAAGATGGTGCCATCAGTTTGACCTTGAAGAGTCATCTGAAGATCACGTGAAGGTCACCTCCAAGTTTTTAAATGGGACACCCTATATGCTTTTGCATATTCTTGTAGCTCATCTCGAGAGCTTTCCAAAACACTATAATTAAGTTAGTTTTCATTAAGTACTTTCCGAGTTATGAGGTTTGAAATCATTTCTTAATTTTACATAAACCGTAAAATATCTTGTAGAATATTCATTTTTCGATTATCTTATCTTAATACTTTTATGTACAAAATAATGAGAGGAATCAATTGGTGTAAAGAAAACACATAATTGTTTCGAAAAAAAAAATGTAATTGTTAATTGCAAATTAAATTTTTTCTTTCAAAACAATTATGTGTTTTCTTTACACCAATTGATTCCTCACATTGTTCTGTGCATAAAAGTATTAAGGTCAGATAATCGAAAAATGAATATTTTACAAGATATTTTACGGTTTATGTAAAATTAAGAAATGATTTTAAGCCTCATAACTCGGAAAGTACTTAATGAAAACTAATTTAATTATAGTGTTTTGGAAAGCTCTCGAGATAAGCTACAAGAATATGCAAAAGCATATAGGGTGTCCCGTGTAAAAAGTTGGAGGTGACTTCACGTGACCTTCAGGTGACTCTTCAAGGTCAAACTAATGGTACCATTTTATGTCCCCCTTGAAACCATACAACTTTTGTCTGAAACATTTTTCTCTAAATTGCTTCGTTTCCGAGATATAAATTTGTAACACTTTACGTGTGCCACCCTGTATATATGTATATTTAAACTTGAAAAATTCGCCAATAAGAATTTTATTTTTCTTACTCATAATAAATTAATTATATTATATAGTAAATTCATAATATTTTTTTGCTGATAATAAAGACTATCTGTCGGGAGAGAAATATTACAAATGCATATTTTTGTGTAACAAAGTTTTATAATAATTTTTGATAAAATATATTTTCAAAGCCTTTTCAAAGCAAGTCACATCTTTTTATTATCCTATATATCTAAATTTAATGTCTGTAAAAATTCGATGATAGAATGACATAATATATTCTTTGAGCATATTGCAAGTGTTAAAATTTCTATTAGACAACGCATTTATCAACGCTTTAAATGGTTCCTAATACAGTGATACAACCTTTGATCGATATCGAGTGTATGTTTTTCCGACAGGCGGATCGAAATGTAAAAGATATTCACGGATGTAAAAAATATTTGAATTACCGAGCGAGAATTGGCGATTCGACGAACATCGACGTATCACCCGTACGCTTTTAATTGAAACAAATAGAGTGATCAGCGAATGGTAGTACGACAGAACGGAGAGCAGAGGGGTTGTAGGCCATCGCGAACGAAGCGAGAGTGGCGATAGAGGGTAGAACGAGAGCGCGTGGGGTTGCCTGGTACACCCTTTCGTGGGATTATTCGACCGGGTAATGTATGGCAAACATAAATCACAGAGAGAACGCGCGGGACTGTCGCTTGAACCTACACGAAACTCTGTGTCGGAGATGATCCACTCGCTGCACGCCGCGGTTAGACTAATTGGTGGGCAGAGCCAGCCCGCGCCGCGGCTTTAAGGGGGTAAAAGACGATCAACCTTCTCGAAGTCGCGAGCAATGTCGGTCGACGACCAGTTGAATCGCGAGAAACAAGGTCTCTAACATGGAATTTTAGAATATGACCTACTTGAAGAGAAGAGAATTAATTTTGTTTAGGCAATAATTTAATTTAATAAACTAAAAATTGCATGGAAAAAATTTCAAGTGCTATACTTGTCAGATTAAAAAGATATTTATGAAGTGAAAGTTTAAAATATGATTAACTTCAGCTTTAAACGAAACAAGGTATATGGTACAGAAAGATATAGATATAGAATTTAAATCAGAATTGTGCTGAGTCAGGATTATTTAAATATCTCGCTTAAATATATCTCGACTTTAACACAACACCCATCTTTCTACCATAGTACAGCTATGCAAAGGCTCTTGACGCCGGTTCATTAGTCCCGCGTTCTCGCTGACGTTTCGTTTGTAATCCGCGATAGTGGTCTAGTTGCGGTAATACGTTAGTCTGTCGTGGTATATTCGTGCGTCGTTACGCTAAGTTCTAATGATGGTAGCGATCGACGGAGTCTGATCAGCACCGTACCGGGGGAGAATATTGTTAACAAGAGTATCGGTGAATCGGTAGTCCGCGAGTTCGATGTCATAGGAACCAGTTGTTTTGTATTATCGGCACAGAATCTGAAACCAGAAGTTACGGGTATCGAGTCGCGTTGTACGCTGCTGGTTAGGGTTGGACGAGCGACTGCGTTGGCGACTGCGGGGGTTAGCAAAAAGAGAGAGAGAGAGAGAGACGACGGGAGAGAGGACAGCCCTAGCACGTACCAGTGTGGAGTCGATGTAACGGGTAGACAGTTGTGCCCGCTGGATACACTCTAGCGAACTCGTACGCGCGAACTCCTGTGTAAGCCTTGTAAGCGATACCGTTGTAGCAGACGCACGCGAGTCTGTTGATACCAGCCGTTGGATGCGGCATGCTCACACCGCATGTGATAAATTACGTTGGCCCGGTTCATCAATATACAAGAAACAAAAACGTAGAAAAAAAATCGTTCATATAGATATTAATTACACAAGCCGACAAAATTTAGACCCAGAAACCAGAATATACTTTTCCTAAGGTTTTTGACGCGCTGAATTCGAATCCGAGGTCAGAATTTCTCTGGTAGCTCCGGTTTTCGAGATATATTGTACTTACCTGATGCTATTCAATTTCCAAATATCAAAAATGTCAAACTACTTAATTTGAACATTCAATTTCTCAAAGATAAAAAAAGATATCCGGACAAATCAAAATGTCTTTTAAAGAGGAAGAGTAGTTCTTTCGGACCCCATTAATGGTTTTATGAAAAAAAATTACCTTGCGATGTAACATAACCTCAAATATCTCGAAAAACCGTGATTTTGGCACTTTTAGGTTAGAATATCTCGAAAACCGGAGTTACCAGAGAAATTCTGACCTCGGATTCGAATTCAGCGCGTCAAAAACCTTAGGAAAAGTATATTTTGGTTTCTGGGTTTGGCCAAATTTTGTCGGCCTGTGTTATAGAAATGATCATTAATCCTTGTTTTTTAAATTGATTAGCATTTTAATCGATGCTATGCGAGTCTAGGATCTAGTATTTGCTCAAATTCCTTAATATTTTTTTTATTTTTTATTTTTTATAATGTGTTTTTATACTTTTTTTATATATTATTTTTAAATGATGAAAAAATACGAAATATACGATAGAAATAAAATTTCGCTCATTTGAAAATATTATTTTATCATTTTCTCGATCTTTGATTTAGTTTGAAACGAACAGAATAAATATAGAGAGAATATAGAAACCGAAATATATCGAAGTCTCTTTAATATATAAATGCTTCTTAGTATTTTTTTAAAATTTTTCTATTTCACCTATAATTTAGCAATAAGAGGATTCTATTTTTGAATAAGAAAGTTTTTGATAACTTGACTATATATTCTTACATTATATAAACGTAGGAACATTCTAGTAAATCAAGAAAGCACGAAGTCATCGCCGAAATCCGTCTACCGCAAGTAGCGGAATAATAAGACGTTTCTAATCAAGGGAAGGCTTGACTGTCGTTATAACAAACTCTATGGTAGATAAATCCGCGTCATCATGCACATTCTAAGTCATGACGAATTGTTAGGCACGAGCATCGCGGATCAGTCGACGCGGATGCAAGATCCTATGGGAATTGCGACGCGTCATGATGTTTAATCGAACGACTATCGTAATAATCGTTAGCGTAGGGGAAGAGACCGATGCGATACGAAGGAGGCACGACGATGACCCCTTCGTGAGAAGAAACGAGCGTCGGAGAATACGGCTCCGCCGTCTGGATGCTTCCTACTTCTCGTTTTATTATCCTCCGCGTTAGACACTTGTCCCATAGTATCGTGGCAAAACGTAACGCCGTTAGAGTTTCTAAATGGCTTTGTGCTCGACGGAAACAGTCATTTGCGATAAGGGCTTGTTCGCGTCTTCGGGAGCGCCGTATTCGAGAGGGAGAAATTTCAGAGTGAAAGAACGCGAGGGTGAACCTCGCGGAAGATCGAGAAAAGCGACTGTGATCGTTAAAGGGCGACGAACAGAAGTAAAGAGAGAAAGAGAAGAGGTTGGAAAAGCCTGGAAAAGGTGGCTTGATAGTGTAGAGAAAGGTAAAGGAGGAAACAGAGAGTCTTACGATTGCGATAGAGGAGAATAAGCGACATTACAATCAAAGTAACATGTTTTAAAGCGAGCCAGACGTTCGAGGAAGCTTCTGCGCCGTCTTAGCAGTTTGCACCGCTTTGACCAGATATAGAATCTTCCCAGGTGCATTTGAGAAATAAATCTTATATTATTTTTAAGATCGAAATAATACAGATATATTAATATTTCATTAAAATTTATTATTTTTTCAAAATTAAAATAATAGCATTTTTTTAAAATACAAGTCGCGCTGAGACACTTGAGATCAAAAATTGGGTTGAAAAAGATTAAAAATCTATATATGCAATAATTTCTATTAATCTATTAATTATTTTTGCAGATATTAAAAATATCAAATTTGAAATACGAGGAACTGTTAATAATAACGAAATATTGTAAAATTAAAAAATATAGTGCACTATAATATAATGTATATAACGCACTAATACTACCTTTCTGTGAGATATACACTAAAGTATAATATCGAAATTTAAAAACGATGTTATGTATAAACTAATGTACTACAGTAATTTCATTGGAGGATAAGATGGATAACTTTTTACGTATTCCAACAAGTTGTACTATATAATAAGCGGAACATTATCAGCGAAAGTTTAAAATGTTTAAGAGCGATGGTTTTTACGGATAGGACTTTAAAGTGGATCGGCGACCCTTTGGCGGGATTATTATCCAGTTAGTGTTGGGGTTGTGGTGGCGCACATGGGCTCTAAAATCGCATAAATAACTCAACGGGGATAAACTTCCCGTGTCGAAGGAGAGACTAAGGATAAGGGGGACGAGGTAGCAGAGAACGATCCAGAAAGAGCGGAAGGGCCGTATTAGAGGGTGTATACCATTACTCAAGGTTAAAAGATACGATTTTAGGTAGTGATTTGTCGAGTCGCGTGTACGGAAAATTGCGCGTACCGTGAATTTTATAAATATATATAGCCGATAAAACAATTTTCCATCTCGATCAAATGTGGATATGCGCTGAAAGAACCTTTTTTTGAATGCAGTACATAATATTTTCGCATATAGAAATAACAGTCTTATACAAGAACAAAAATATTTCAATGTGCTTCTGCACATTTCGTTTTACTCTTTAAAACTTTACATACAGTTTCGTCTAATTAATTGCATTATATCGAGTATTTATGCATTATATTGTGCATTATATATTATGCTTTTAACTGTGTATAACTCTTTAGACAATCTCTATTTATTTTAATAATATTATTTTGAGAGAATATTTTCATATTCTCTCAAAATTTCAAATGCAATATGTACATGAATAATATTCAAATACAATATGGATCATATATTGTATTTTAATATTATTCATGTACTCTCTAAAAGTGAATCAGTGAAAATATCACTAATTTAAACAGTAAAATAAGATTTCACTCAGAATCAGTGAGTATTTTACTGATTTTCAGTGGAAACGCTTAATTTTTTGTTATTTTATCTTATATTTCACTGATTATGGTCAGTTAAAATAAAATTCACTGTAAAACCAGTAAATTTCACTGTAAAACCAGTAATCGCTAGTTCGTTTGTTTACCGCTACGATCGCTATCTCTCTCGTAATTAGTTTTAGTCATAAGAATTATATAAAGTTTGCAAAGAGCGACAGATAAAATTAAAAATATTACTTCGATTTAATTTCAGATATTAAATCGATCTTATGAATCGGACAAATAAATGTCTGGCGACTTAATGAAAATTATTCGTTCGTTATCTATTTAAAATAGCAAGTTCAATATGCATGTAATATTATAAATAAAACAAAATTTTTAATATAATAAATATTTAGTAAATATAAATAAAATTTTTAATTTTATATGAAATAGATAGAGAGATGAATTGTAGTTTAATATTACTGACAATAACGAAGAAATATTATTACTGATTGAAACAGTCAAAATTATTAACTAATTCTTTCAATAAAATATCACTGATTTACAGTGCTGTAATTAGTGACTATTTACTGTTTTTCAGTGATAATACACTGATTCACTTTTAGAGAGTACATATTGAATTTGAGAACCAAGTTTTCTCATTTTCGAAAATTTTAATTCTCTCTTCTCTTTCGTAATTTTTTTCAAAATTTTCATAAAATCAGAAGCCTGTGTCAAGAATGTCGGCAGTCTAATGGCGCGCAAAATCGATACATGCGATTTTACGCATTCGGCGCTAAAACGACGTAGACGTCCGGTGGCCGCCCTCGGCGCAAAGGGCAGCAAGAGCCCGAGTTAAGGCGCTAGGGAGCAATTCCCTTAAATGCCCTGTCGCCCGCAAAAAGCCACTTCGTCTAAAAAACACCCCGACCCACGTCCGTGCACGGTGTAGGCACGTGTGTGTGCGCGTCGACACCCACCACTCAGTCTATTGCGTTTCGCGTTCTCTTTCTCTCCGGCCTCGGGATTATATTAGTGTTTATGGCGCCGATAAAAGTGCACTGTCGACCTCTCTCGTTTTCTCGCACGCTCTTCCATTTCGCGCCGGTCGTTTCCCATCTTCATCGCGCGTTATAATGCCTGGATTTGACATTCGGCACCCTCGATCGCTTCCGGATTCTCTTATTCTCTATTTTCGATATATATTTCTTGAGTTATTCAATTCTCATCTAGATATTCAATTCTCATCGAAGAAAAGATAAAAATGAGCAAAATTAGAGCTATTTATGACACGACAGCTGATACTATGAATTTAAATTTATGTCAAGTTTAATTAAGTTTTAGAGCACAAGAAATTTCATTAATAATAAGTAATTTATCGGTTCAGTATATATTTTTTTTAAATGATGATGCGAAGATAACTATTCGCTGAGAAGAATTTTTAACTTGTCGTCCTGAGAAGGGAGAAAATAACGCTCTTTCAGCAGAGAAATTTCAAGGATAAGCGTTCGGCGACATCATCGTCATCGTCATAGTCCTCGTGGCGGACGTAAGCGTGTACATTCGCGCGGTCGCTTTTTCTGCGCTTATAAAACTCGATCGGATCGCGCGATAAATTGAACGCTACCGCGCGATATTTCCAATATTTGAAGCCACGACGGAAATCGCAGTCGCTCCAGGAAATGAAACGTGTGTCTAATTTCCAACGCCCGTTGGTGCCGCTTCTCGCGTTCGTTCCCTCGCGTCCCCTCGCGTTCTTCGTCCTGCCAGAAGTGACATGGGCATTGCCGAAAGAACGATTTTTATTTTTAGGTCGCGCATCCAGAGGAAAACGCGCGATTCGACGGGCCGATCTTTCCGCTCTAACATTTTTCACCTCTTGCTAACAGATTGTGTTCGTCACATTTGACATAATTAACTCGAAATATGAAGATATTTTTTTTTATTCTTTGGCCTGTAGCGTTTAATTTAATTTTTTTATAATTCTGTATTAATTTTTTTCTTGTAATTATGACAAATATATTATATATTTATAGATATAACAGCATAGCAGTTTGAAAAAAATCAACGTAAAGTTAATTATACAATTTACTGTCTTTACATTTAATGTGACATTTTTGTCCATTCTCTACGACTCTCTATCCTAAATTGTCCCTTCTTTTATTTTTTTATTATATTTTATCTTATTTTTTTATCTTTATCTTTTTATTGTATTTTATCTTTAATTATTAAAAAACATTTTTTTTATCCACGATGATAAATGTCGAGAAAAACTAATCTGAAAAATATCTTTGTCAATTTGCGTTCATCCTGAGACGGGATAAGTAACCGTTCGACATTTCGATCGCGTACCAAAGCATCGGGGGGCGAAGAAATTGAAAAAGCTCGTTGTGAGAAATATGTGTATACTCGCGTACATATATATATAATAATATATATGCGTGACGGTTGCTTTCCAGAAATGAAACGCATGAATGGCGGGTTGCTCTCTCACCGGCATCATCCCCCGCTTGCATTTACCAGCGCAATCCGCCGCCGCGCGATTCTCCTCTCCGGTCCCCCTTCCTCCAAACCGTCTCTGAATGAACCCTTGCGGTATTCGCCACCTTTCCTCGTCCCTCATGGCGCGGAGAGGCAGGCAGAGGGTTGTGCTCCTCGCGTTAGGTATGCGAAATGAAAGTACGGTCGCGATTCGCGATATCGCGCATTACGCGTGTATCGAAAAAAATATGAATAAGCTTTCCAATTTCCGACATTCCGTGACATTTTTCTATTAGGGCGGCTCTGAATGGGGCGCGTCGCGGAACGTACAGCGAAATGCCATCTGATATATTCCGATGTGTTCCTACGTGCGTGCATGCATGCGAGGGTGCATAACAGAATCATTTTTATGGATCTACGTAAGATGACGATGACGACAATGATTTTATTGAATTGAATTGGTAAAGGAATTAAAAAAGCGTTATATAAATACATACATTTTTTCTGCTTAGAATCAACGAGAATACAAATAAAGGTTGCTTTTTATATAAAATTTATTATAAACTCTATTGATTATTCTGTTAGCTTCAGTCCTAACTCGCGTGACAGCTCGTGATATCGATCAGCTTCATATCGACAGCATAATCAGTTCTACAAATCTTCTTGTTAGTTCAAGTCTTCTCTTTAGCGCTTAGATTTGTGCAAATTCCTCGGAAATCTGTGATCTATCAACTAGATCCGGATCTACCAATTCGAAAAGTAATTTGCGCGGGATGTCATTACGGTAGCTCAAGAGCAAACGAAAAGTACGGTGACAACGAAACGTCGACCGAAATGAATCGTCCGTGTAAATACGACGGCGCCGCTCGCATCTTCGATGATTAAACGTCTGCGACGATACGGGAAAGAAGCATGACCGCGTGCGAGAATACGCCACATCAAAGTCGAAGAATCTCGTTTCGATTCGATGCACCGGAGCGCAGAGAGCTCGGTAACGTCGCAAACGGGATATGTCTCGTTATTGAAAGGAATGCGTATCGCGTCCCTTCAGTTTTCCTCGGATTTCGTCCGATTTTGGTCCCGCTCCGATTTTGAAAGTGATAATATTAAAATGATATTGCAATATAACTAAAAAAATATTGCAATATAACTAGTAATAAAAAATGTATTAGAAATATTATTATTATTATTATTATTATTATTATTATTATTATTATTATTATTATTATTATTATTATTATTATTATTATTATTATTATTATTATTATTATTATTTTAGTAACATATTTTTTTGTATGCATTACAAAAACCGTATATGCGAATACACAAAGTAACAGACGTGAATGCAGTGGAATTCCGGATGACACAAAGAGCTAAATATTAAGTTTATTAAAACGTTAAAGAGTTAACTGATCGTAAATTTTAAAGAAAATAATAATGTGTTAAATTACATATTATAAAATTTCATTTTTTTATATATTCTCTAAAGCTATAAAAGTCTTATATTAATGTGATATTTATGATTATTATAAAAAATTAAAAAAAAAACTGTCTTTTACGATCTGGGTCTACATTTGATCCAGTTATAGCGTTATCAGGATATTATAATAGCTCGAGGGTTAATGTTGAACATATCGCACTCTGGAAAAATGATCGATGCTGCGCGTTCGCGACCGCGATGGATATGGATCCATTTGGTGCGTAATCCGTTGCCGGGGATGAGAAATCGAAGTCGAATACTGCATACGACGGGACTGAGGGAGCCACGATCCATCAAGGGGACGTAAGGGGTCTGGGGTGATGTATCCGAGGCCAGGTTGACCTCTGCGCCGGACACTATAAAACCGCCCTTAAACATTGCCGACCTAAAGCGACGCCGTCCGGGTTGGTCGCCGAATTACTTGAGTCCGAACCCGAAAGAGCGTATTCGATCGAAAGCGTTTACTTCAACGTCAGCCCTTTGCGATGGAACGGGCCAGTGACTTCGCGTTTTTTTCTCATACGATGACGTTCGCGAGAGAAGAAAAAAATCAAATAATTTATTCGACAATATTATCTAACAATACTCGACATAATTAAAAATTATTATTATTTATTTTAACTAATCTATGCATACACAAAGTAGTCAAAATACTGTAAATACCAACATAAATATAATAAGGTCATCCGTGGAGAAGAAAGAGGTTGGAAGCGGAAGAAAGGAAAAAGTCCAGAGAGACGCACGAGTTTCCTCTCGGATTCCGAGTCCGTATAACTTCTTACTTTGGAATTCCGTCGATACATCACGCCTTTGGAACTTCACTCAGCTCCGCCCTTGCCACCTTTATGCTCCGCCTTGCAACGCCGTTAAGACTTTACTTCTCTCTCTGTCTCTCCGATTGTTACGGATCTCGTCTCTTTTCCTGTCCTCCCGAAAGGTCCTCTTTCCTGCCATGTTCTCTTGTGCGAGAAACCACGGTATTTTCCCGCAGAATATTACGATACTGTGATACATTTCGATACTTGGTGTAGCGTTATGGAAGAGAAACGACTTTTAGTGTACCTAAATTGATCGTGAAAATTAAATAGCTTGCTGTATTGATTTATTCAGGAAGTGTTAATTGAGTTATATAATATATAAATTATATGTTCTAAAAAGACCGATCTCGATATAATATCCATCTCTGAAGCGAAACTGTATTCTATCGAATCTGTATACTTTGATTTAAACAGTGAATTTTAGTTCTCTATAATGTAATATTATATTTTATAATGACATAAGGTATTATATTAATCAAATATTAATATGTCTATAAGATGATGATATTACGGATTAATATATTAACATATTAATAAGTACTCTCTAAAAGTGAATCAGTATATTATCACTGAAAAACAGTAAATAGTCACTGATTACAGCAGTTATAAGTACAGCACTGTAAATCAATGATATTTTATTGAAAGAATCAGTTAATAATTTTGACTGTTTCAATCAGTAATATTTCTCAATATTAGTAATATTTCTTTCGTTATTGTCAGTAATATTAAACTACAATTCATCTCTCTATCTGTTTCATATAAACTTAAAAATTTTATTTATATTTACTAAATATTTATTATATTAAAAATTTTATTTTATTTATATATTACATGCATATTGAACTTGTTATTTTAAATAGATAACGAACGAATAATTTTCATTAAGTCGCCAGACATTTATTTGTCCGACTTATAAAGATCGATTTAATATCTGAAGCCTCTCTATTGAGATTGTATCAAAAATTAAATCGAAGTAATACTTCTAATTTTAAATGTCGCTCTTTGCAAACTTTATATAATTCTTATGACTAAAATTAAATACAAGAGAGATAGCAATCGTAGCGGTAAACGAACGAACTAGCGATTACTGGTTTTACAGTAAAATTTACTGGTTTTACAGTGAATTTTATTTTAACTGACCATAATCAGTGAGATATAAGATAAAATAACAAAAAAGTAAGCGTTTCCACTGAAGATCAGTAAAATACTCACTGATACTCAGTGAAATCTTATTTTACTGTTTAAATTAGTGATATTTTCACTGATTCACTTTTAGAGAGTACATTCATTATTAATACGTGTTAATCATGCCAAAATATTTTAGTTTTATTATAATATTTCTTATAATTAATTTTTTTTATTTCAAAATTGAAAATAAAATCCAGTTGAATATCATTTTGTAGCTTTTAGAAAAAATTATATTTTATGCCCTTCTAGGATTCTAATATTTCAATGAGACGTAAACTTTATCGCGCTTTACCTAATATTTTTCGTTAATTAGAAATATTTTATCATTTTACTATTTAATATCTTATCGTCTTCAAATTAATAAGAGATTAAATGTTGCTAGTTGCACATTGGGAATTATCGATAATTTAGTAAATTAGTTAGTAAATATTTTTAGAGAACGCACACGTACACTACAGCGGAGGCGGAAGTCGGAGATGCAGAAGAGAACGCAATCCGGTGCTTTAAAAGCGCCATGGCGGAGCGAGGAGAGAGCAGCGTGAAATATTCAGTTAGTACTCGCCGCAGAAGCAACACGTTTGCTATTCTAAATATAGTTGGTGAACAATACCTGCGGTGCGTGTACGCTCGCTTGCCGATTCTCAAAAGGGAAAAAGACGAGTTTTCCCCAGAGGGAAAACCAACCTTCCAACGCGCGGGCCCTTCTTATCTCCTTCACCTCGCTATCTTGAAAATATCCCAGGGCCGTCTTTCTTCTTTCTTGTTTCTCGTTGCTTCTCGTTTCCCCCTTCTAGTTCTATCTCCCGTTTTGAGCATCCGTCTTCTCTGTGCGTCGAGATTCGCCTCGGATTACTGATCAGCATAAAAACGAGCGATAGCCCTGGATATGTAGGGTGATTCTTTAGTGGAATCTCAAGCGTTAACAGGTACAGCTTTTGCGACGTCTATCAAATTCAGAATGATCCGATAACGTAAAAAATATAAGATCTTATAGAGACACATTTATCTCAAAATACCTTGCTGTCAAGGTTCGCTTTTGCGAAATAGAATTTGCGAATTAGAATTGTGATTTTTTAAGTAAGTAATCTAAACAATTAAATATGTATGCGAGAAAGAATTGATAGATAGATTCTCTCTCTTAATGTTCAGATTTTGTATATCTAATAATTACTCTCGAAAATATGACTTATTAATTTAGTATAGTAGTTACCGATCATATAAATTAAGAACCAAAAAAATAATTATCTTTAATTATAATAATAAAAAATAATGGAAGAAAGAATTTCAGTATCTACAAAAAAATTGAACAGTGTCAAAAATTACGTTATAAAGATAATAATTTCTTGTAATATCATTTCCTAAGCATACGGTTTAAAAATTGCTAAAATATATGCGCCAGTTTATAAAAAATAGACCATGTAAGTTATCGTATCTTTTTCTTTATCTTTTAAAAAATTTTAAATGTTTGTAATATATCTTATACAAACTTATAACAACAATCAACTCTCTAAAAGTGAATCAGTGAAAATATCACTGATTTAAACAGTAAAATAAGATTTCACTGAGAATCAGTGAGTATTTTACTGATTTTCAGTGGAAACGCTTACTTTTTTGTTATTTTATCTTATATCTCACTGATTATGGTCAGTTAAAATAAAATTCACTGTAAACCCAGTAAATTTTACTGTAAAACCAGTAATCGCTAGTTCGTTCGTTTACCGCTACGATCGCTATCTCTCTCGTATTTAATTTTAGTCATAAGAATTATATAAAGTTTGCAAAGAGCGACATTTAAAATTAGAAGTATTACTTCGATTTAATTTTTGATACAATCTCAATAGAGAGGCTTCAGATATTAAATCGATCTTTATAAGTTGGACAAATAAATGTCTGGCGACTTAATGAAAATTATTCGTTCGTTATCTATTTAAAATAACAAGTTCAATATGCATGTAATATAAATAAAATAAAATTTTTTAATATAATAAATATTTAGTAAATATAAATAAAATTTTTAAGTTTATATGAAACAGATAGAGAGATGAATTGTAGTTTAATATTACTGACAATAACGAAAGAAATATTACTAATATTGAGAAATATTACTGATTGAAACAGTCAAAATTATTAACTAATTCTTCAATAAAATATCACTGATTTACAGTGCTGTACTTATAACTGCTGTAATAAGTGACTATTTACTGTTTTTCAGTGATAATACACTGATTCACTTTTAGAGAGAAAACATGCTGAAGATCAGAAGACTATCTTCTTTATCGCATTTTTATTAACATCACAACTGCATAACCTTGTGTCAAGTTTTCATATAAGGGTATCTACGTTTCTTGCGATTCTAACTTTTGGAGAAAGCACAGTTTTCTTCTCTCTCTCTCTCTCTCTCTCTCTCTCTCTCTCTCTCTGCATTGTATCATTAGTATCGTGTTCCTGGAGACGTCGCCCTTGTGTTTTCCGAGCATACTCTTCCGAGCCTAGCGACCAAACAACCGAGTTCCGCATCTCGGTGCGGAAAACTTTAGCCGGCGTGAAAGAGCGAGCTTGCGCGAGCTTTCGTGAGCTTTCTTGCCGTGCGTCTCGACCGTGTTCTTAGACAATGCGGCCAACTTTTGTAATTAAAGTTATACTCTGCGCGTCGAGTCTAAGTTACGCAAAGTTAGACGACAACGACGATGATGATGGTAGACACGCAGTGGTCGTCTTCTTTGAAGAAGAAGGACCACGCTTCAAAGGCGCTCCTCGGTTGTAGATTGTTGTAATTGTTGGACAGGACGATTTTCCTTCTGATAATCATTGAATAATAAATTATTTTAAATTTTTCTGTTTCTAGTATTATGAAAAAGTTCCTACAAAAAATATAATTAAATTTTATTAAGCAAATTTGTAAAATACTCTCT
This sequence comes from Camponotus vicinus, assembly GCF_025532165.1. Classification (NCBI taxonomy): domain Eukaryota; kingdom Metazoa; phylum Arthropoda; class Insecta; order Hymenoptera; family Formicidae; genus Camponotus; species Camponotus vicinus. The sequence goes on from NW_028141945.1 coordinate 29,457,839, forward strand.
AAAAGTGAATCAGTGTATTATCACTGAAAAACAGTAAATAGTCACTGATTACAGCAGTTATAAGTACAGCACTGTAAATCAGTGATATTTTATTGAAAGAATCAGTTAATAATTTTGACTGTATATTTCTTTCGTTATTGTCAGTAATATTAAATTACAATTCATCTCTCTATCTATTTCATATAAAATTAAAAATTTTATTTATATTTATTAAATATTTATTATATTAAAAATTTTATTTTATTTATATATTACATCCATATTGAACTTGTTATTTTAAAAAGATAACGAACGAATAATTTTCATTAAGTCGCCAGACATTTATCTGTCCGACTCATAAGATTGATTTAATACCTGAAGCCTCTCTATTGAGATTGTATCAGAAATTGAATCGAAGTAATATTTCTAATTTTATCTGTCGCTCTTTGCAAACTTTATATAATTCTTATGACTAAACTAAATACGAGAGAGATAGCGATCGTAGCGTAAACGAACGAACTTAGCGATTACTGGTTTTACAGTGAAATTTACTGGTTTTACAGTGAATTTTATTTTAACTGACCATAATCTATGAGATATAAGATAAAATAACAAAAAAATAGTTTCCACTGAAGATCAGTAAAATACTCACTGATTCTCAGTGAAATCTTATTTTACTGTTTAAATTAGTGATATTTTCACTGATTCACTTTTAAAGAGTATATTATGCATTTCAGTTTTTTTTATTCTAAGATATTTTTGTTATATTAATGTGCGAGCTTTAGTATTATCGCATTAGAATGACTGCCACTTGACGATTATTTTTTTTCGAGAACTAAATTGACTACAATTTATTGGTAAACGACGATTATTCTTATACCTGCTCTGTGTGCAGTTAATTACGTATCGTAATTTACATTACCGTAGAGACGAGCGGATGGAATGCAACGAAACGTAAAGAAACTGCATATGTCTCACTCCCTGGTTGATATCAGCACGCGACTAGCAAAAAAACTGGGAACGTGAACGTTCTCGGTAGGCTTAATTATCTTGTTAGTGGACCCGCTACGTTAAGCGTACTCGACAACGTCGTCGTCATCGTTCTCTGCACCTCGACTGACTTCTTGCATCGCCTTCATTCGAATCGTCACGCATTTTTCAATCTCACACTCGTCGTGTCACGTCATAAACTGTTACAGAAGTGTTACGAAGTGACAAAGTATTATGTGTGGCTTGCTACGAGAGTCTGAAATTTGCGGAAGACCATTGTCAACCATGCTTAAAAGTATTCAAACGCATATATATTATAGCACGAGCTTCTATTATTCATTAAGCTGTGTTCGATCTTTTGACAATTTAATCATGAATTGAATTAGTAAAGTATTGAGAATTATTAAGGATATTCAAAATGTTTTTGCGAGAATAAATTAGAGCGTTTATTAAAAACAAAAAAAAAACATTTTTTTCAAGGATTGTGGAATATTTTATTATAATATATTTTACAATTAATCATATTACATGATATTTAAATAATTTGTGAAAATATATTTATAATTCTACGTAATTTTTATTGAGAAAAAGGCGAAAGATACTTTATATTTCAGTTGAAAATAAATTGATCAATTGATGGAATTTCCTTCCGCTTTGACGAACCGACGAATCGATCTCTTAGACTTCATTTCGCATATCGCTCATTATCATATGAGAGTAATGGGTTGCTAGCGGACATTGCGCGATTAAACGGTTGACTCAATTTAGGATTAAATTGGCAGACAAAGACCTTAAGTCGACTGCTTACTAACATGCGAACGGACCTAACCAATTATAGACCACCCAAATTGTTCTTCGAGAAGGTTTCGCGTTGATAAGTCCGTATCTTCTGTTGCTATACTTTACTGCTTATATATGCATCTGCTTTTATTGAAAATTTATTAGCAATTCAATAATAATAATAATAATTCAATCATATAAAATGAGTCTCAAAAAGATTTCGATTTTTTGCGAATATTACAAGTATGATGTAAATGTAATAGTCTCTAGATGTAATCCTACATTAGTAATTTAAAAATTCCAATATTATTTTAAAATCATTAAACTTTTATGATATAAAATTGACTTTAATATACAATAAAATGAGGATATAATATAAACCAATTAATTATATATTAGAATTACATTTTTTTAATAAATAGCATATTTTAATAGTAATAGCATATTTTAAGTGTCATACTTTTTATTTATTCGATTAAAATAAGATTGTATGAAAATTTTTCTTGTAAAAGTTTTTTTCTTGTAAAAGTGAGAAAACATTGATTTTTTAAAATGCATATAATTATATGAAGATATATTTTATCTCCTTGAAAATTCTAAAAATGGTTGATATAAAAAGTAATGATATTTCATATGCAACGATTCGATAGAAAAAAAAGTACTTGTATGCGTTAGACAGAACAACAGAATGGAAAATACAACAAACAATTATAAGAGATCGTCCATATTTTAATAGTAATAGCATATTTTAGGTGTCATATTTTTTATTTATTCGATTAAAATAAGATTGTATGAAAATTTTTCTTGTAGAAGTTTTTTTCTTGTAAAAGTGAGAAAACATTGATTTTTTTAAATGCATATAATTATATGAAGATATACTTTATCTCCTTGAAAATTCTAAAAATGGTTGATATAAAAAGTAATGATATTTCATATGCAACGATTCGATAGAAAAAAAAGTATTTGTATGCGTTAGACAGAACAACAGAATGGAAAATACAACAAACAATTATAAGAGATCGTCCATATTGATTACATAACATTTACATGCATTACGTATGGAGAGTCTACACGTGGGCATACAGACTATTGTTATTTACATATGGGCGCTTTTATGCATCGCGCCTAACGCCGACTGAAGCTATCTGGCTCATAAAACAGCGTATCTCCCCGTCCATCGCGTTTATCGCACTTCGGAGACGATGAGCATTCAATTGGAACGAAGACGCTCTGTCGGCCGCGCGTTTAGACGTTACGGCACCCTTTGACCCGTAAAAATCCGACACTTTCGACGACAATCCCGCATGCGCGCGAGGCGCTCGAGAATTGGTCCCGAGGCGTCATCGCATCATGGCAAAGGTTTGTCGACCTCGTGAGAATAGTTTTGTTCCAGTTAAACGAAAGCTAGGTACCCGTATGACTGCTAGCCGCCGCCGAGTGTGTCATCAGAAATTGTTTCCATCACATACTTTCCTACCAGCATACCTTCGCACGACCGTATCGCGTTTCTCAATTTGGTGTCGGGTATCTCTCTGATTGGCGACTAGATCTCCTCTGAATCGCAGTTCTGGGTAAAAAAAACGTAATCCTTGTATATTACAGTTATTATACATTTTTATCAATAACACAGGTCTACAAAAAATGGGGTCATGATTGTTGTTGGGCAGCTGGGGGTCATTTCCGAAGTAATTTTCTGCGTAGAATCCGAATCCGAGGTTAGAATTGGCCCATCAGGATTTTGAGATATTTGAAGTTATATACTCGAAAAATGGCTTTTTGGGCTACTTTTGAGGTTATGTACAGGACGCACAAAATTTTTTAGCTCTTTTCTTCTAATTGCATCATTTAGTACTACTCTTTCCCTTCGAAATGAGCTGTCGAATGGTCATCTACGATTTTTCCTTGCAAAGTTACGGCCATTTTAAGATGACATGATGAATTCCAAACCCTGCGCCGTTATAGCCCAACAACCTCATGAGCATTCACATTAAACCTGTAAACTTTGAACTATAAACCCGAAAACCTGGACTTAAAACTGTATATATGAGTTTGATGGAGACTCTGAAATCAGATTCCAAATCAGCGACCCCAAAAATCCATGTTTTCAGTTCTCAGTTCAAATTTGAGCGAAATTAAAATTTTTGTCCACCATATTGGATCCGCCATCTTGAATTTTCAAAATGCCCAACAACAAAATCTTGTAGACCTGTGTAATCATATAATTTCATATAATCATAAATACGCGAAGAATTATGTTAAAAAATAATCTGAAATGTTTGTCCTGATGTTTTTTTGATTTTCTCGATCATTATTGTTTATTATTTCGATTTAAGGATTTGAATTGACAAAATTTACGAGAGAAGTCACAAGTGTCCTTGACGAATTTTATATTTGACATACGAAAAGTGGCAAGGTATCAGTGAGTAACTTGCTATCGATTAGCTGTCGCTTTATTTGGAAGAAGTAAAAGAAGAGCGAGCCCTTGGGATCTAATGGAGTCGCCTGTGTGATTCGAATTGAAGGATACACGAGAACGCTCCTAATCTTGATGCGCGAGCTTTTACTTGCCGAGCTCTTTTCGAAAATACTCCTTTGTTTCTGTCACCGTTTTCTGAATTTAACTATAAAATTTGAAATATTAGAATATATTGATGAATTTGTATGCAAGATTAACAAATGAAATATAAATTTTTTTAATTTTTATATTTCAATAGATCCTTTAAATATGATATAAATTAATTTTTTTCTCGCATATTTTTCTATGATTATGATTTTCGTGCTTAAAATTATACATATAGATTTTTTGTGAAAAAGAATATCGTAGAGATTGTATAGAGTTAATTTTTTAATATTTTGATAGTGTACAATTTTCATTAATTCACTACACTTTCATTAATTTTTATCAAGATTCTTTCAATTTTAATCAAATCAGACGTTTATTGCGAAAGGATTTATATAACGATTTTAACGTACTTGTGGAGAAAAGCAATTCTCGTATTAAATATATTTCTTGTTTGAGCAGTTTTTTACATCTTGATACGGCTCCTTTCTCCTTTTAATGGTTTTCCCAGTCGGTTTACGGTGCCTAATGATGATAATAAGCGACTTCATCACCTGAGTAAGCATCTAGCTATAATGATGGACGATCAACGTAGAATATAGCACCTGCACGATATCCGTTGCTTTGATACTCTATACTATAATTCTCTATACTATAATTAGCTTCGATCACAAAATTCATGTAAATATTGTGCGCGATAATCTTCTGGTAAAATCGTATTCGCGAGAGCTCTGTTGTGTTTAAAAGGCGAAGTCGCAGCTTTCCACGCATCGTAATTCTCGTTCCGTAACTCTTAATGGCCGGGATACCTAACTCCAGGTTAAGCAGAGGGTTTCCTTGAGATCTCATCTTTATGCCTCGCAGGACTTTTTCGAGGGTCTGGAAACGGCACCATAAAAGACAATCTCGTATTCGAGAGTCTACCGTACGCATCGCCATCTTCCTAGAACAGTTTGTCGTTCTGAAATTTCGAGTAACAATTACCATCGTGCCTCTGGAAGAGGGAACAAATAAATGATATTTCATTGTAGCAACTTGTCATCGCTCTGAGGAAAGAATTTTATTTTAATAATTTTCGTTAATTGAGCCATTATTAATTTTCTTTATGAGAAAATTATGATAAAATATAAAAAGTATTTGAACAAATTTTTAACTTTTTTTTTTAATAGATAGAACACGATTAAATTTTTTTTCTAGATGTTCAAAGTATTTTACATTTCATACATTTGTATTAATTATTTTCTTTATGATGTTATCATTATTAAATCAATATCTGAAAAAATAATTTATTGCGTATGTATATTTGTAAGCAAAATTATTCTAATGTCATGAAAATATGAATAATTATACAATGGCTTCTATTTATTACATGCAATTTATATGGATTTAGAAAGATCGACAATGTTGTATAACATAAGTATATATAAATACAACAAAACAATAAGTATATATCCTGTGCAAAAGTTTATTGTGCTTACTCATTATGAAGTGGCTGATACTTCGAGAAGCGACCGAGAATGTGTGTACTCCTCTTGTTCCAAAATAAATACATCTTCGCGATGCGGTCGAGAAAACGGGCGAGTGCTTTTTTAGGCTTAGCCGAGTGAGTTGCAGGCTTCACCGCGTGCGCGATGCGGCGAAGAAAAGGCGGCCGAAAAAAAGAGAGCACAGAAATAAGTGGCCTATTGATCCCAAACACCGTGTCGCCGGTATGCTGGCGTGTTCACTTTAGGACGAGGACTGTCGCTTTTGTGAAATTTTAAATAGATTTGGTTCCGCGACTCCGGCTGCTTCTCGCACCAACGAGACGTGAGGTATTTTCGTTCTACGCACAAATTGCAGCAATTCGATCTTCAAATCTTTAAAGTATTAATTTTTGTGCATATTATAAATATTATTTCTGATTAAATCATATCTTTGTAGATATTTATTAATTTAATATCTAAAAATGTGAGAAAACTATATAAGAATTTTTTAATTACATTATCATATTGCATAGTATCATCTATCTTTATTTTGTTATGCAATTATACATAATTTAAGAAAATAAGAGTGTGACAATTTTTTAACAAGTTTTTAATCATTATATTAATATTTTTATTAGCAATTTTAAATCATGTATTTTTTACATAGAGCTAATAGCGTTTAAAAAAACTCAAATTATAATTAATATCGAAAAAATATAAGTAATAATAGAAAGTAAAGGTGTATTTTTTTCAAACAAAATAATTAAATTATTGACGCTATTAATCATATTTTTATTGAAAATTCTGTTTTATTAAAATGACTTTCAAACTTGATGTCAAGTACTCAATCGCAACATTTTTATCTTAATTATTAATTTGTCACAAGCTTATACAAAGTAAAAAAATCATAAACTGAGATCAATCTAACGATGAGGTAAAAAATGGAAAATTTTTTTAACATTGGAATTGATGCAACTTGACAGTAGAACAAACGTCTTCTTGCTTTACACGAACATGCTAATTTCTCGAAGTGTACATTACATATATATATGGATACATATACAAATGAGGTGGATTAGTTATAATATGAAAGCGTGACGGGCATGATAGCGCAAGCTTACACTAGCTGTAACGGCTGAACGCACATGTTGCTAGATGTCACTGGACAGATGCGATATTGCTCTTGTGGAAGCTGGTGTTTCCTGATCTCCGACACTTCCTGACGCCTACGAATGCGTTTCTTGTGTCTCCCTCTCTCTCTTTCTCTTTCTCTATTCCCTTCTTCGTCCTACGTGAAATTCCCACAGGATCCGAGAAATATCCCCTCCTCCCATGCACGTCCAAGAAACATTATCATATGCTCTCTCGGTTCGCGCCAGCTTCTTGCCAGAAGGTTTCGGTCCAACAAACCAAGGAACTATACGAAAAATGATCTCACGCGACTCGCCCTTTCCGGAAGTTCTCTATACGATCCATTTGCGTTGGAAGTAACATATGTCAAATTTTGGGGCACTGTAATATAATTGACATTAGTGAGTCAAGTGTAAAAAATCAAAAAGAACAGGGATAATATAACGTAATTGGAGCAATTAAATTACAAAGTTTTACTTGAACATCTACCTTAAATTAATTATTACATTTTGTTTTTTTTTAATTTAATAATTTTTTTTTAAATTTAATAATTAGTAAAAATAGGATTACCCTATAATTTTTTTAAATATTTTCAGTCCTCTAATAAGGAATTATGCATGGATCGAAGTGGGACGGATTACATAAATCATGAGGATGCATCCCTTAGTACGCCTCGAGCAATCGCTGATTGTCAGGATCGCAGCGTCTAATGGCCCGTCCGATTCATCTTGGCTTCAGTAGCGGGCAATCGACCACGACTCCTGGTTTGACCAGATTGATCAAGGGGTTCAATGACGATGCAGATAGCTACTGCGGATGATGTATTCCGAGCACGCAATCCACTAAGACGAGGTCAGTGGCCCTTGCTTACATACCAATCTATCTACCTACCTGTCTTTAAATAATGGAATTGACATTAATGTATAAATCTGTAAATTTCTTTATTATATGACAATATTTTAATCAATTATTTCTAGTTCTGAAAAATCCCAATATTTCTTGTTATGATCATGTTATTGTCATGATCGCGAAAATTTGCGAATGCGAGCCAAGGTAATGGATGCGGTAATTTTATTGCCGAAGTAAACGATTTTCAAGAAGTATGGAAAGAAGCGAATGACAGCTGTGCTAAAATTTCCACCTCTGTCCAGCGTTTTGTTCGCGACACGCGTTCGCTGTCGGTTAAAATAGACGTGCGACACACGTAACGAGACTCGAACGGCTGCTGTATATATGAATTCGGACAATGCCGGACAGCGGTCGCGCTTGTGTATCGACTACAATGCCGGTATGCGACCGGCGTTGATGGGCGTGCAAGGGTCCTCTATGGAAAAACTCTGCGCTATGGCTTGTGGGCGTACTGGGTTACGTCCGCGTTTTATATCCCGATCCAGGGGAAAACTAAACGTCTCATTTAAGAAAAACTCCCGTCGGGTCACGCCCTGTGATCTCGGTTCGCGTAATCATCTGCTCGAATAGAGAGCGCCTTACGAACCGTTTGACAAACGGCGGCACGCCGTTATATCGTTTATTTATTGCCTCGTTTCCATCGTGACCGAACTTTTGCCTACTCCGCGAGTGATCGAGATAAAAGTAATCCTGGAAAATGATCGTTTACATAAGGAAAAAATATATATCCATACGGAATATTTGGAATTTGGAAAAAAAACATTCTTCTCTTTTCTCTATCTTATATCTTATTGTTAGTTTAATAAAAAAAATTAAATCTATTGTTAATAGTACTAATTTTGTTTAATTATATTATGATTTATAGATTTACACAGATAAGATACATTTATAAGAAAGTATGAATCTTATAAGCCAATTTTGTCGATCGAGTCGTAAAATTGATTTTGAATCGAGATTAAATATACGACTTGAAGTTTAAAATTATAATTACAAAGTAGCCGCATGCTGTAGCACTTTATGAAAAAATTGCAATTGACAATGAATTACTCGCAAGAGATATCATCATTGCAATCGTGAATTCATATCGAATCTGTTATTATCCTATTACGATCTCGGTAGTTTCTCAACGACGAAAAGAAGAGGGTTTTGCTTTAGGCATCGATAATCACAGAATTGCATAGAAGAAGCTGAAAATTCCATGTCGAATTGATGTAAGGTTGTCGGAGCATCGTGTCACGTGGCCCGGTGTGAATAATTTATTGTTTGCCGGCGGGTGTGACGATTCCTCGTTTAATGTATCTTAAAATTGCTTTCCGGCGTCACGCATTCTGGGCGTGACGATCCGGACCAGATGGTTCGATCTGGATGCGATCACAAGATTTCTATCTATGCTCGGCAAAGACGTTCTAATCATCTGTCTTCCATGAAATTACAAAGTCCACTGGCTACATCAGATCTCGTTATTTCGCGGTCATTCGCCTAGTATTTTATGGTACAACAATTAGCATTAATTACTTCTAGAAAACTTTATAGCGCTTCATGAATTAACCAGATCTTTTTTATAATAATTTATATAATCACAATATTTTTCATTTTTTTAATAATTTAACAATTTATCGAAAAAATCGTTTGCATGTAATGTTTGTGTTTTTCATAATCATTAATACTCTTTAGAATATTTCGTAATTTTATACATTATTTAATTAAAAGAGTTCATTTAAATATTCTCTATTAATTGTGTTATACAATAAAAACATGTCTAAAGATGTTATGCATATGACTTCAATGCTTTATTTGATTAAAAGATGTATTATCTGATATTTATTTATATTGCAAAAATTAAATTAAATTTTCTTATTGATTAATAAATTAAAAAAGAAATGTAAAATAAAAAAAATTTGTTCAACTAAAAAGGATCTACCAGCGCGAATTTATATAAAACTTTCGCTAATCTTTTTCTGCGCCATCGATCTTTGCTTCGAGACGGATTTTGAGGCGATTTTACGGTGGTTCGACAACAATGCGGGGCGTGGGAAGCTCGGTTAAAAGCTAAACGATGCAATTTGTCAAACGGCGACTCCAAAGATGGTCGAATATTATATACGCGCGTGCCGCGACAGAAGAAAATTTTTTCGACAGAAACGAATTCAATTTTTATTAGAAAAATGAAATATAACATTACATTAATATTATTATATTACATATAATATTATATTAAATGCAAATATTACATGAAATGTCATGTGCAAGAATTGTGATATATATGATATAAATAATATAATAATGTTATTTTTTGTATGATGAAATTCATCTTTTTTCTAAAGTATCTTCTTTCTAAAATATTAGTCTAAGATATATAAAATGCGAGATTTATTAGTCAGAATTAATTTTAAATTATTTTCCTAACATTTTTATCAATTGAAACTCATTAAGCTTGAAAGACGTAAATGTAATACAATTTAATTTTTCGAAATCTTACTTTTCAAATGTGATTAGATTCATCCACGATTTAATTTAAAACTTAATTACCAATTTATTCAATATTAATTATGTAATGATTATATATCATAGATAACGTGAAAACGTTTAAATTCGCAGTAGAAACTACAATAAATTTTTCAAGAATTTCTATTAATTCGTCGCCGAAAGTATGTAAAATTTATAAAAATATGTTTTTATTATTAATTATTCTATATCTATTTGTCCAGAAAAAAATCAAGTTTTTCAAGAATTTATTTCTGCTATCGATTCATATATTTTAGCCATCCGGCTGCCGTCGTCGCTATCGTCATTCGCCGATGAAGAAAAATGTGGTGCTCCGTGGCCCGTAGATGGCAAGGTCGTAAATTTCGCGTTGACTGCACGCACTTGCCGTTGATGGACAGTCGTGACCTTTCTCGGTGGGAAGCGCGCAAACGCGTACCATTTCTAAAAATCACAGAATGGATCCACAATTAACGGTGAACGTAATTCACTCTATCCCGTCTGCCTTCACGGACGTTTATGTTCGCGCGTGAACGAGTCATTTGATGCAAATACGGTTCGATTCTTCGTTGTGCATCGCTCTAGACGAGACCGTCTTGTGCGATGGGAACAAACGAGCAAGCGAGAAAGACCGATATCTCTCATTCACCTTCTCCTTCGTCGGCAAAATTTGTTAAACGTATCATCTGATGCATTGTGATCGAAATGAAATGTACAGGTGTAGGAAGAATTTCTTGCGACGAAATTACATGTAATCAAAAATTCTCTTTTTTGCATAAAAATATCAAATTAAAAATGCACCTCTAGATTAAGAATGTCTGGCATTAAATTTAGAAAAGCGAGACGTAAGATTATTAATGATCCAGCTATTATCCAGCACATATCGCTTCTGCTTTTTCAATACATCATTAATATTATATTCTTATAGTGAAAACCAGGATTTTCCGCTGAGGAAGAAAATCAGTGAAACGTATATATAGGGTGTCCTAGACCACCCGTACCCTTTTCTTTCAAAAACTAAGCATTTTAGAGAAAAATGTTTCAGACAAAAGTTGTTTGGTTTCGAGGGGGCCATAAGATGGTACCATTGGTTTGACTTTGAAGAGTCATTTGAAGGTCACGTGAAGGTCACTTCAATTTTTTTAAATGGAATACCCTATATATTTTTGCACATTCTTGTAGCTCATCTCGAGAGCTTTCCAAAACACTATAATTAAGTTAGTTTTCATTAAGTACTTTCCGAGTTATGAGGCTTGAAATAATTTCTTAATTTTACGTAAATCATAAAATATCTTGTAAAATATTCATTTTTCGATTATCTTACTTTAATACTTTTATGTACAAAATAATAAGAGGAATCAAATCTAGGACACCCTGTATACGCATGTGTAGTAGCGGAGCAAAATTTTAGAGTCACCTTAACAAAAGGAGTTGTCGCAAGTGGATCTATCGCATACGTAACGCAATAATATCGAACTCTATTCGGCGGACCCGGGACACATACAGAATGCGCGACGCACGCACGTACGCATGCACGCATGTACGTATCAAGAGCGAGCGATACTTTATCGCAGCGCGTGCCCGCCACTTGGTTATGCGGAATGTGTCTCCCTGATGCCGGTCTCTCTTTCCCCCTCGGGCGGCGAAACTACCGATATCTACTACTGCGCCGGTCCTCCTCCTCCTCCTCCTCCTCCTTCTTTTGCTTCTTCGTCCTCTTCTCCTGCTCCTCTGCCTCGATCTCGTCATCCTCCGTAAGGCGACGTAACAACTTGATTCCATATTCCCGGGGCGGTTGTCGCCCGTGAAGAATTGAATGAAATAAAATAAAGCCCCGGATTCCCCGTGTTTTATGGCGTGGCTCGTTCCCTACCCACTTCGGCAACGTGCGCGCGTGTCTACATAATCGTGTGCTTCTTTCTTCCCATCTTGTCCCTTATCTCTTCTGTTGGCCGTATAGTTTTTCGTTCTTTTACTGATGATGGCTTACGTCCGATTATATTCGTGGATTATTACATTACTGTTTATTAATAATATTCTTTTATGCTAAATGATTATTAAAAATATATGGAGAGTGTTTTATGCTTTTAAATTGCATTAAGATTGTTCAAGCAAAGACGACTAGACGAAGGTTGTTTAAATTTTATATTGAAGCTTTTTCTCTTAAACCGTATTTCTATTTGCCGGAGTTTTATAATAAGATACACATACTATCTCTGTTATATACAGGGTGTCACAGGTATCATCCGTAAAAAAAAAACCATAAGTAGAGCTCGCTAAACTGAACTAAAAAGTTCTATACCATTTTGCAAACAACCACGTAAAATTTCGAGATATTAATTAAAAAAGATTGGTTAATAAGCGCGCGATCGGTGTGATTAGGCAGGTGGTCGGCCATTTTAGCGAGGACGGTGCGAAGTGATTGGATCGTATTTTTATGACATTTCCACGCGGTTTTGTCAGAAATTTTAATCACTTTCTAGTCAAAAAATTATTTTTCAAATAAGGACCATATTGATTTTTAAATGTTAAAAATGGTTTTTATTTGAAAAATAATTATTTGACTAGAAAGTGATTAAAATTTCTTACAAAACCGCGTGGGAATATTGCAAAAATACAATCCGATCACTCCGCGTTGTCCTCGCTGGAATGGCCGACTGTCTAATCACGCCAATTGTGCGCTTATTAGCCGATCTTCCTTAATTAATATCTCGAAATTTTACGTGGTTCTTTGCAAAATGGTATAGGACTTTTTAGTTTAGTTTAGCGAGCTCTATTTATGGTTTTTTTTGACGGATGATACCTGTGACACCCTGTATATTTTATGATAATTTATGATGTGACAATCCCCGAAAGATCTTTGTTTTATTGGCCGATATATTGGAGAATATTTTGTTTCGAGACTAATTGATGCATCAAACATCAATCGCTGACATTGCACATTTTATTCGATCATTTGATCATTTGATAAAAAAGTTATTTTTAATCAAAAAATTTTTTTGTAATAGTAAATTAGGGATCAACACGGAGTGTCTTGTTTCTATGAATTTTTTTATGCCGCAGAAAATTACGCAATTTATAATATATGGAATGAATAATGATTTTGGATAACGTGATAATCCGATCAGGATCTTTAATCTGCGGATTAAGTGTCGCATTTAAAGAGCGTTCGAAATAAAGTACGATACAAACCGGCAAAGTAGAAATGATCGCCGACGAGAAAAAATACAGAGGCCGAGAAGGGCGGTGGCGGCGAAAGAGATGAAGAAGAAGTAGGCGCGCGGGAAAAAAGTGATGCCGTAAAGCACTCAGCAGTGCGCGTGATCCGCTTACGAAAGTCAGCTGGGTCTACGTTACTACATTTTACCGGGTTACCATCTTACCAATTCCGAGCTATATCTTCATGCGTGAGCATGACCGAAAATGCTTAACGCTTATTTCGTGCTTAGCGCGTAAGAATTTTCGCAAAAGCTACGTATGAATCAACACAACAACATGACAAGACTGAAGAACTAGCGTTATATCAGCGATAAATTGAGTCTGCAATTTAAAAAATAAAATTAAACAAAACAGTTATAATGGCAATACGAGTCGAGTGTCGATGTTATAACACATTTATTTATAATACAATCAAATAAATATTGATAGTAAACGAATACAAAGAGAGGATAGCGAACGTTTCGACCCTATTTTTGGGTCATCTTCAGCGCGAAAGTGATAATATAATAAAAGAAATAACAAAAGTATTTTATATCGGAGTCTGTTACAAAGGGTGCTGTCTAAAGCGATAATAAATGCGATAAAAAATAAAAATTTGATTACGTTTTTTTTATTTAATAACTTGTATATGTAACTACTATTACACGCTCTGATGACTGTTTGTACTAAATTATTATACGCGAGAATGAACGAATAGGGTTGACAGATCTAGCTATGTAAGTTTTGTAAAATAGTATCTCGGGGAAACGGAACGTGCGAATACATACGGAGCAACGAAGGGTGGCGATGGAGGGTGAGAGGCGGGAAGTAAAAGTTCGCCGAGGAGGAAAAGACGTGAATATAACGTGAATAAGGGGAACGTATGTAAACCGCATTCCTGCGGGACGAATACGCGCGCGCACCCAGTTTTTATATCGCGCCTTCCCATCTGTGACCGCGCGACGAGGCTGTAAAACCCGCGCTTCGTTGTGTACCAAAAGGTTTCCAGGAAAGCTTCCTCTCCTCCCCCTTCTTCCCCCCTTCTTCCCCCTGCTCCTACGTTCTGGCTGTCGCGGCTCTTGGGTGACTTTATGTCGCCACGTAGCCGCCCATACCAAGGATTGCTGCGAAGTAACAGGATGGAAGACGTAATAAGACGCGTATAAAATCCGCGCTGTCGAAATTGGTATATCTAATTGCAACATGTTCCGTTTCTCGGTTAATTAATTCCTCCAGATTAAGGCTGGAGTGCAAATCAATCGGATTTACTTCAGAAGTATCGCCTACTTCCATAGTTCAAACTACAGAAGTAATTTATACCGGGAGTAAATTACTTCTATTGTACACGTTGGAGAGCTAATATTAAATTTACTTCTGTAGTTTTAACTATAGAAGTAAGCTCTATTTACTCTTGTAGTATGGTTCTTTCCTCTAGGGAGCAGAGTTATTACAATATTTTTGTGGTCTAATTTGAGGTTAGATTAGGTTAGGTTAGATTAGTAAGGTCTTAAATATTTCTACGTCTTTATTAAACTTTCTTCAGTTTTATTATTGCGTATTTTTACGAATATTTCGTATTTTGTGTGTGAGCAATTATGCATTGCTTTTCTTTTGACTTGTTGAAAATGGAGAGAAAAGAAGAAGAAAAGAAAAAACGAAGCAAGAATATGACAGAGGCAGAGAAAGCTAGATTTGTTGAGCTAATGAAAAGTCATATTGGTATTATTGAATCTAGAAAACATGATGTTATGACATTAAAATTTAAAAATAAAGCTTGGCGAAAGATTCGTATTGAGTACAATGCTGAAGCACAGCAGGAGAGATCTGAGAATCAGTTGCGAATTTTGTGGAAAGATTTAAAAGCAAAGGCAAAGAAGGCGAAAGCTAAACCAAATCGCTCTCGGAACTCCCCGTCAGTATAAATCTCCATTGGATTTCTTCTCTCTCTTATATTACGTATCACTACATTGTCCTCCTCATCAATATCCATATAATCCAAATAATCTAGTAGGCCTAAATCTATTTTAGAAACTCAAATGAAAAGGAACATTAATTGCTTGCTATTAACCTTATTTCTTATTTCTGATTCCTTACTCGTTGACTTTACTCCTACCGCACTGAAGAAGTAATTTTTGCTCTAGTTACTCTTATACTTTAGGCTAGAAGTAAATTACTCTACAGTGGTGCTCTCTGCACATTATTTACTTTAGGAGAATATTTAATTTTACTTCCAAAGTAATTACTATGATAGTAGCAATTGAACCTTACTATTGTAATAACTCAATTTCTAATGGAAGTCTCCGATTTACTATAGAAGCCAATTTTTACTACCAGAGTAGGGTTTACTCCGAATTGGTGCACTCCAACCTAAAACTTTTAACACTCGAGCAGTTTTTTGAATCTACGAATAAAGGTTGAAAAAGATTTTTCATGACGATTGCAGTTTTTGATCAAGATGTTTATGTTGTCGATATATTTTAGGAACGTTTTTTTAATAGGAAATTCTCTCGAAATTATTCATTTAGCATCGTCGAAAAGATAATTTAAATGATAATGTTATTTCAGACAAACGTGCCGATACTGAAAGCAATGAATTTTCTTAAATTTTAATTAAAAAGTTAAAAATCGTGCATAAAAGAATAAGAAGTGTTTTTAACTTAGTTTACAACTTTTAAAAATTCAGTGGAGCTGATTCAGCGGAGCTTAAATCAAAGAGTTCAGAACTGTTACTCCATCTCTATTATTCTTTCATCACGGGGATATTACTGTATTCACAAAGTAACTTTACTTGTGACGATGTTAAATGTGTTTTGGCATCGAAGCGAGGAACCCCGCGAGCAGGGCCGTTTCGCGGCGTAACAAGTGGCTAACGCGTTGCTTAATAAATTAAGTGACAACGGCGCAGCTGTTCCTCTTAATGAAACATTAGTTCGACGTGGTGCTGCGTCCTCGAGTATACTCGTTTGCCTGATGATAGACGATACGCCCTGATGATTCCAGCGATACTCCTTCTTGTCATTCCCCTTCGTTCTCCCCTCGGTAGACTCATTGTGCCTCTTATTCTCGCGGAAACGCGGTTTATTTTTAAACTTTTTAGATTTAATCTTGCGAGATATTACACAGCTTTAAAATCTGAAGTATTATGTGTAGAGATGAGAATGTGTGAGGATGTTTTACTGAATAATTGATCAGTTGATCTTTGTGGATGATTTCGCTCGATTTGCAATGCACGAGCCATCGTTGCACATTCATCAACGAAACTTTCTCAGGGTATAGCAGCAGAATAGAATAGAAATTGATTCGTTAAAATAATGAAACTTATAGATATCGCATAAAAAGCTATAAACATATGTTTCATTAATTTCTTTCTTTAATAAACAATGATAAAAACAATGATAGATTCAATGTAGAATATACTAACTATTATTATATATTCGATCATATGGAATCATATTTTAATCATTTGTCTCTATCGTATGAATCGTGTTAAATGACATTCATTCCTCATAGCCTGCCCTCTGATCTTCACTAATCGAGAGCCAGAGTTTTTGCTTACAAGACCAATCACGCATCCCACTTGCTTGGACGTCACTTTTTTTAAACGTTCGATGCGGATGATTATCGATTGGATGACAAAAACCTCGAGGCTATCGCAGCAAATAAATAGAAACCGTCCGTTCTCAATTCGGTCGCTCGCTACAATTCGCACTTAATTCATTTGCGCATTTTTGACTATCAATCTGAAATCTATCGAATTTTTTTTTAAATGAAGAGTTCTTTGAAGGAGTAATCTAAATTGTGTAAACAGATAGATAATATTAAAATTATCCTATAAAAATGTAACTTGGTTGTATCTAAAAATTATATATTTCTATTTCACATACTTGCAAAGTGTTGCATTTTTAAAATGTGATATTTGGCACGAATATAGATAAAGATACAACTGATTGAGAGGCTGAAAAACGAGCTAACGGGAATTAAACTTTTCTTCCAGAGAACTCTACACACAATTCCAGTTGCAACACAGAGAAAGAAAATATAATTAACCGGCTTCAAAGAGGAGACTATGCCGTATGTCGGATAGAGCGCGGTGGCTTTGCAGCCATTCGTGCAATCGGCCCTTTGACGCGGATGGAAGTACAGAAATAACAGCGACGCTTTTCATCGAAAGCGGAGAGGTTATATTATGCATTTTCGCAGCATACATACATCATACATCACACACCATATGTATATGTACACACATACATACAGAGAAAGAGAGAGAGAGAGAGAGACACAACACGGCGGTGGCAGTAGGCAGCATTGGCAGACGTTCCCGTCATTTTCCAGACGCGTTTCCATCCTTTTTTTCCATTCGTTTACAAAGCTATTATTACGAACGTTATATTAAACTCTGGCTCGCGCGGTATGACTTGTATGGCAGACGCGCTCCTATTCACAACATAATTAAAAGCCACATTCATACGGCGGAGTCCATTCGCATCGCGCGCCGCGTGGTCCCGTTCTTCGCGACAGTCCGGCCGGAGAGAGTCCTCTGGGAGGACAGGATCGCGGAGTCCGCGAAAGTCAAGAATGACAATGCTTCTTCGTCAGCCCATTGTGGACGACCGTCGGCTTTTTACGTCGTTCGATTCGTCGTTGGATCGAACGCGCTGCACAACTTCCGTCCCGCTCGTTAACATTCATTCGCCTGTGCGTTATTTCATAATTACTCTCTTATAAGTATTAACATTATTTCTTGCTTTAAGAGCGATAATTAATTATATATATTACTATGCACCATTATTTATTATTTATTAGAACGCGATTATCATTAAGTCTTAGTTTATTTGTCTACCTTGCTTATTTCTGATTTGAAAAACTATTGGTTATATAATTTTGAAATATATTTTCTGACAAATATATTTCTAAAAAATGGACTCCGCTCTTTGGAAATAATTTTTTTATATGCTTGCTGTATTTTTTTCTATTATTTAATTTTTTAATGATTTGTTACTTTTAATTTTTTACGAAATACTCATTATGATGATTTTTTTTCGATATTAAGTGACTGCAATTTGTTTCTTTGTTATTTCTCTGCTATTGCAACCTTTGTCGCTGTTCGACCTCCATCTTACAGTACATTGTTCCAAGATATGCACTCGGTTCTCCCGAGTACTTCTCTCGAGAAAGGGAGACTTTATCCGAAGCGCCGGTCGAGCGATCGATTCTCGGGCCAGCACGGCCGAAGAAAGAGAGCGAAGAGATCTCCTTTCGAATCAACATAACAAATTTAATCTCACGACGTGTGCCGACGTGGACCACGATAGCCATCGCCGCTGACGTCCCCGCGAAATGTATGGGTGACATCAGCATATGCATGAAAGAAGGGCAGCCGCTGTCAATGTCGGCCGCCCACTATCGATTGCCTTTTGACTCTCGTGCTGCTAGCCAGTGGTGGCGATCGCTCGTCGAAGGGATGAGGGCGAAGGGCGAGAGAGCAAAGAAAAAAAACGGAAGAATAGGCAGGCGTGTCTGCGCAGAAGTATCGGTCGCGATGTGATGGTCATGTATGCGTTAGGGATGACCATCAATACTACGGTGCCAGAAAAGAAAATTATCGACTTTTGATACTTTGATGAGTCAAAAATCTTTTAATATTTAGAATTTAATATTTACATAATTGAAAACAAAATTTTCGATATTTATTTTCTCAATTTTTTTCGTGCATTTTCTATATATTTAATTATTGATACTGAAATCATATGATAATGATCATTTATAATATATATATTTTTTTCTTACTTTTTAAAAATGATGTACGTATTATTATTTTTTTTATTTTCATTCTTAATTAATATTTTCAATGCATGTTTTTAGAAAAAGAAAAGAAGAAAGAAAAAATATATTTCTCGTTTTTTGATAATTTATTATATATTTTCAGAGAAAATAAATTTGAATTGTTTCTTCTGTTTGTGAAATTAATCTTGATGTATAATATAACGAGAAATAGCTTTTCTATAGAGAAGAAATTAAAAGTGCGATAAGTGCAACACGCCTTTGCTATTGCTTCTATTTGAATATTTTCCTGTTCAGTACATTAAATTATCGCACTATTTTGAAAAGGAAGCTCTTCTCGACGTCGACGTTGACGCTTTGTTTCGAAATTAATCGAATTCCGCGAATTTCCGTTTATTTTTCCGGGGAAACCTTCCAATCTGTCTCGTCGCGCGCGTTAACGATCTAATTAGAAAAATAGCCGATTTATATTTATGAGTTCGCAATGGCCGCGCAAGAGAAAGAAAGAGGAATCGCCGCGAGGAAAACTTTAGGTCGACGACGTCGAGAAATGATGACAAGTTTTTTAACCGTTGAAGAGCAGCAATGGTTTATTAAGAATAACGGGGCTGAGCATTCTTATATTGTCATCGAAAATAACTTGTGATTCTCACATCAAACTATAATTTACTTTCACGTAACGCATCGACGGGAAGCGTTAAAGGGTACAAGCAATGAAAGCGTCAATGATGCGTAAGTTTGGAATTTATACGATGATAAATAAACATCTTCTTTAAAAGTGACAAATAACGCTTTGCAATAAACAAAAAGTTGGAAAGGTACAAATCAAATTAAAGTTATATCGAAAAAAACTTAAAAAATGATTAAAATAAATCTCAAATCGCGAAAGCGAAGTAATGAAGCAAGTGTGAGAGTCTATAATATTAAAGAATATACCTTATATAATACAAGGTACACACATCTTAATTGAAATTTTATATATATTACTTTTTAATGATATATATATACAACATTGCTTTCATTCAAAAAGAAATAATTAATAATTGTTAAATAAGAAATGAAAAATCTTGTAGTACTATTTTTCACGAAAAAAGATTAAGAATTATATCATATAATGAATGATTAGAGATTTTAGAATTAATGTCCGATTCATATCTGTGATTTCCTTATCATATTTTTTATATTTTCACATTTATTCATTTTACTCTTATTCAATAAAATTATGCGGAGGTTTACTGTTTTGCAATAATTCTTAAGAAACTGATTGCTAGGCATTCATTAAATCCTCGCGTGACCAAAAGGGCGCTTCCTTCGTTGCTTCTACGCTTTCTGCGGAGGGGGAAGTAAGAAAAAGCGATACGCGTTCGCTACAGTTCGTTAGCGGCTCCAGGGAGTTAATTAGCGAAAAAGTTAATTTCTTGCGCGCTCATAAACGGACACCGGTGATGAAATACGAGCTTGATAAAGGCAAGTACTTGCGGGGAAACTGGAGTTTTTGGTGCAGGAAGAAAGGGAGATCTCTCCGTCGCAAGTAAATAGATTAACATTGTTCTCGCTTGACGAACCGCTGCTTTATAGAGAGAATTTTCGAATTACTGTATTTACTTAATTTTTCAGCTTTTCGCGATAGTTTTTAAACTCATGATTCTTTAACGTATAAGAAATAAGACGTATAATATCGTTTTTTGCGGCATCGTTATCTACGAGATGCCGCGAAATTATTTTTTTATTCAACGCTACTCTCTAAAAGTGAATCAGTGAAAATATCACTAATTTAAACAGTAAAATAAGATTTCACTGAGAATCAGTGAGTATTTTACTGATTTTCAGTGGAAACGCTTATTTTTTTGTTATTTTATCTTATATCTCACTGATTATGGTCAGTTAAAATAAAATTCACTGTAAAACCAGTAAATTTCACTGTAAAACCAGTAATCGCTAGTTCGTTTGTTTACCGCTACGATCGCTATCTCTCTCGTATTTAGTTTTAGTCATAAGAATTATATAAAGTTTGCAAAGAGCGACATTTAAAATTAGAAGTATTACTTCGATTTAATTTCAGATATTAAATCGATCTTATGAGTCGGACAAATAAATGTCTGGCGACTTAATGAAAATTATTCGTTCGTTATCTATTTAAAATAGCAAGTTCAATATACATGTAATATTATAAATAAAATAAAATTTTTAATATAATAAATATTTAGTAAATGTAAATAAAATTTTTAATTTTATATGAAATAGATAGAGAGATGAATTGTAGTTTAATATTACTGACAATAACGAAAGAAATATTATTACTGATTGAAACAGTCAAAATTATTAACTAATTCTTTCAATAAAATATCACTGATTTACAGTGCTGTACTTATAACTGCTGTAATTAGTGACTATTTACTGTTTTTCAGTGATAATACACTGATTCACTTTTAGAGAGTAGAATGAAACAAATTTTTATATCAACAACTTTTAAAGGAAAAAATTAATCCAACTTACAAAACATTGTAATTTAAAAAACTGCACTGTTTTCTTAACAAATTGTTTCATTCTCGGGTATGACTTCAATGAATCATTTCCAAATTATCAATGCAAAAATCTTTAATTATATTTCTAGGAAGAATCATATCTTTGAAGAAATGATCATATTAGATATCATTATTGTTATATATACACAAAGGTAAAAAGAAATTGTACCACCTGTGCGCTGTCATAATATTTTCTATAATTTATACTTGAATATCTTTTATTAAAAAAGACAGAAGTAACCAATAATAAATGATTAAATAATGAATGAAACTCGCATATTCGATGGTATACGGGAAGACAAATTCGACGAGAAGTTTGTGGCGTTATGCAAATTCCGTGAGCATCATCGAAAAGAGGAGCAGCAGCCAGGCGGGCGAAGAAGCCGGAGATAACCGATGGTGCACCGCAATGGTGCCGTCGAAGTCCTAGAAAGAAAAATATTTTTGTTTCGTTTCGTGCCGCAAACGCGCGGCCGACTCTCGCCCGGCGGCGGTAGCAGCTCTGAACTTTCTGAATAATTACTGCGGCTATGAGCTTGATTCATCACCGAAGTTCGCCTTCCTAAGATGCTTTATCTGCGCGTCGCAGTCTCAGCGAAATTAATATGCTAATACCCCGCGTGGTCCCCTCGGCCTCGACATCGTACACCCTCGAGAGCTCGGGTTCGAGAGATCGAGCTCCCGAGCCCTCGACCTTACCTCGTATCGGAGTCTCGTTGTCTTGGTACATCCTGACGATCTTTAACAAGTTACCGCGTTCTATTCGTCCAATGCCCAAAGCTTAGTTTCGCGGAAGATTGATAGCTCGATCAATTTCCTTAAACTCGTCATCGAACCAAATCTGACATTATTTATTTATTAGATGAAAAGCCTCTTATCACTATTATCGAGTAAATTGATTTTTCAGATTTATTTCGAGCCAATTACATTTCTATCTTTAAAAATTATATCGATAACATAAAGAGATAACTATATTAATATATTAATATATTAAGGAAAAATATAGAAAATTTTGTTAAATTTGAAAGAAATACACTTTTCGAATTTTTAAATAAAACTTATATTTGAATTTTTAATATGTTTAATATCTTGGCAACTGAACGCGTAAGCCTGAAATTAAGCTTAATTAAACTTCATTAGCTGTCTGCAGCTTACTTTGGCATATATATAAAATTCTTTAAATAACTCCGCGCAATTATATCTCTCGGCTTGATTGGCATCTGGTAATAATATACAAACACTTACAAACTAACAATTTCATTATTTTCGAACACTTTATAACTCGTTTAAGGGGGGGAAATTATGTAAAATATTCTACACAAGTTTCTCAGACAACTCGCCGTTATTACGAGGTACAAGTTCAGGCATGTAACCCCGCGCAAATACGCCGTCTTACAGTATCAGCAATATTCATTACAACCGTTTACAACGAAGCTTAAATAACTCTTTCGGCTCACGTCGACTTCGCATAACGAAGTGTACGAATGTGGTAATCGAGGTAGGCACATGCCAGCAACGGTGAATATTCCGCTCCGCAGAAAGAGGGGGGGAGATAGAGAGACAGATAGAGCGGGAGAGAAAAACCGTGGGATAAAAATTGATCCGTCAGTGGCTGGCACGACGTGTAATTTAGTAATGAAGTCCATACCTCGTTCGAGAGCGCGCGCGCGCGCGGTAGTAAATCACGGGACATGGATTGGGGCTCGTCCCGTCCAGATGTGACCCAGTGCTTTCCGCTAATTTGCTGTTCCCGCGCTGTGCGGCCGTGTTCCCCGTCCTCGTCAGGCCGTGCCGATGATAGAGTAAGAGGCGGACCGGGAGCAGTTGCCTGGTTGCTAACCGTGTTTCTGCTTTTTGCCAACTATGTTTCCGTCTGTTATTAGCGAAGGCGTGCTTATCAAGAGGCGCCCGTCTTCCCACGCTTTACTAATGGGGACGCCCGTACGCGAGACGGTAATTATGATCACGTTGCCGATCGAAAAGCCGACGAGGTCGCCTCCAGCTCCATCCTCTCGATTCACTCCAATGATTATTCTACGCGAATTGGATATAGTCTCCCGTAATCTTTATCTTAACATTGTGTAAAACAATTATTTTTATTTATATTAGATTATATTTATATTAATTTTATATTAATTTTTCTTTTTGTTAAGGCATTATATTTATATCAATGCAATAGTGGTGCCGAGCAAAAATATCAAAAAATCGCGACAAGATTGGATACGAATGATATGAATTAAAAATTGAAAATTAAATTTAAGCAAATCTGTCTGAAATACAGTAAATAAAAAAAATAATTATAATTTATATCATTCTAAGTATCTAATTAGAAATAAAAATATTGTGCAACAGGATATTATTGCTCGAGTATTCCTAATCATAAAATACCAATGATTGATCAAATAGCACATCGATGAACAATTCTGGCTTTCATATCTGACTGTCTCGCATCTAGAGACGAAAGTATCGAAATAATAATATCTCGACTTTCTAATATCAAAATATGTATCAGTGGACATATTCGTGATCGATATCCGAGCTTCATTCGCCCGCGAATCACGCGCTCTAATCAGCAGCGGAAGGAGAGAAAAGTACGGTCGTATGTTCGCCTCTGGGATTCGAGAGCACAATGGAATTATGCTCTCTATCGTATCGGGGGGGAGGGAGGGGGCGGTTGCCGCGGTGCTATATGGGGAGGCCTCGGCGACACACGCGCGTGTATGCGCACACACAAACGAGCAGTGTGCACGCGCGCAGCGACAGGACGATGGACGGGCGATATATAGCATCGCGGTATGTCGGATATGCTCGCTATGCCGGGACCATGTTCTGGTTTTGATCCGTGCGCCAGATAAGATCGCCCTTTGTTACCGAGGCTCGTGCCTTCGAGACTCGAAAGAGAAAGGGGGAGAAAGAGGGAGGGAAGGGAAGAGAGAGAGAAAGAAAGAGAACCACTGCACCGGTGCGCTTTTACCTATGGCCTTCCCTTCGTCCCTCGACCTTATCCGCGGATTCTCTTCTTGCGAGAGAAAGACAGTATGTTTTGCGTGAAAATCAGAGAACACTTGTGAAAATAATGATCGAAAATAAGGTCGACTATCATAATTATTTTAGAGCTATGATATCGTGTTAGTTAATGATCAGAAATTTTGAGGGCAAATTAGAATCATAAATAATTCGATGATTAAAATAATATATTTTGATTAATGTGCTGATTTTTTTATGAGATTACAAAAATTTGTTTCTCTAAGATTATCTTTTTCGAATTATACGTATAATAATTTTTCCTTATTTTATGAATCTTATTAATTTGCATCATTGAATTTAATTTTTTTTAAATTAATATATTAATATATAATATTAATATTAATACACATACATATTCCACTACTATAATCATATCACAATACATATTTAAATTTCTACAGATCTATTTTCTATATTAATAAATTCAAAAATTTTACTTGTTAATTGACATTCAGTCTTGACTTGCGGTATTTCCGTCATAAGTATTCATTATTTAATTTGATATTATTAATTCAGTACATCATTTTATATAATTTGAACGTTTCCAGAATTAAGAAAAGTTTTATCTCTCTGTTTTCTTTCCGGAAAAGGACGAATAGATCCGAGCTATCGTGATAGAACATTCGTCGTGTTAATTCGCGAGAATATCGACTACTTCTGGTTAACGATGGGTTTATGTCAGTGTTATCGGCGTACTTTAAGTAGACCATATGTTCTATTACGTGTTAAACCCATTAAGGTGATTCAATCGAATGGCAGGACAATCGTTATAATACTTGTTTATACGTCATTCTCTTACGTTATATGATTTAATATCAAAATTTTAATTCTTGCAATTTTGTTTTTATATAAAAATTAGAAAGATTTTATATATAATTTTCTTTGCATTTTATCAAAATTATAGACAAATAATTTAAATTTTTTCCGTGACAATTTAGTTATTCTCCATCATTTTTTGATAATCTATGAAATAAACAATTGTCCAATTTTTAGTTGCTTTTTAGATTTAAACTCAGATTCTTCATTAGAAGATATTTTTGTTCATTACATATTTTGGTTCATCTTATATATGGCATAAGTCGAATTTTTAAAAAACACAGGTCTCATTGGAATCAGAGTATTCGCTCGAATACATAATTTAATCATACATTCAAATATCTTTTCGTACAAAGCCACTATAAAAGGATTAACGCAATTCCACCAAAAATTTATACATTTTATTTCATGATCTAATCCTATGATCTTGTTCTCATGATCTAATCGCATTTTTTTTTCGATTTACAACACAATGCGCGTCGTCATTCGGCTTGTACGCTTCGTTTTATCATCGCGAGACCGGGAAAAGCAGCAGCCAAGTCGAGTAATAGGCCGTCTAATGGAAACGTGCTTTTGCCGGACAGTCGGGCGACCATTCTCTGGACCATTGGCTGGATGTTCGACGTTGCCTCTCATTGCAGTGATTAGCGGCGCGGCGTCGCGTCGTCGGACGCCGTGACGACGATATAAAATACCATCAGCTGTCCCCGAAGGGAAGGAGTCGTGCTTAAACGCGTGTGCACGCGTATGTCGCCGTTTGCTCGCGCGTGCCCGCTCGTGCTTCATGAAGTCTGTACGCGCGCCAGGCCCGCGACCGATGAGCGTGACCCCGCGGCCCCTTTTTGCCTCTTTGGTCCGAGTACCATTACTGGCCCTGCTACATAAGTGCCCCAATTAACATGGAAATGCGCCTGATCGATCCGCCGAATAAACCTCCTCGTCGGTATGTTGCATTCCCACGTGCTCGTCCTCTTTGGTTTTGAACGGGCTCCTCGAATGGCTGGCCTAATGATCGTCTAATGACGCTCGGTAATAAAGTTCAGGCTGTACTGCTCGATATCGAGATGATCCTCGCGAATTTTCAAGCGTTTGATACTTCTTATTGCAAAGTTCATATTCTCATTGAATATTTTTAGAGTGTATTGTATTATTTTTGGAAGTAATAAATTATTTTAAAAAATATTTAGAGAAGCAATTCTCAAAGTTTTTTTATCTAAAATTTTACTAATTTAAATAACGTTGATACTTACTATTTTAGATTTATTACGTTAGATTTATTACGTTTTTGAAATTAGAAAATTTCTCCCTGAAAATATGTATATAACTAGGCAAGTTAGTTGAATCGATATTAATGATTCTGAAATTTCATCTGAAGTACCATCTATTGAAAATTTTGGATTAAGAAATTTTCGAGGTACGCTATAATAATTTATAAAAATTTTTAAATTTAAGTTTTCCACTTGGAGATTATTTTTCGCGAGACCTTCTTCTCAAAATCGATGGAAGAAATATTTATACTTGAAAGAATCTCTCTCATATTGTTACCCATCTCGCTGGCAAACGGCAAACCGCCGAGGGCTGCTAGCTGGCAGGCTCGCGAACGGCAAGACAAGGCAATGCAACGGCAAGACGATATAAGCTGTGGCAGAGCATCGCGGAGATATGCCCTGCCTGCCTGCGGGTGCAACGACCCGTCTGACCTTTGTCCGGCCTGTGCTTCGGCCTGGCCCTGCCGGTACCAACGAGACGCCCGATCTACCGAGTCCCGCTCCGAACTTGTACTTGAACTCGCGATCGGTCCTGTATCGGAGCCAAACGCGACAAGATAAACTTGAAAACTCGCCGCTGAAACAATTCGAAACAATTTGTATCGTGCATTTTGGTGGAAATATTTTATTAACATGTAGATTATCTAGAAATATTATTTCTGAAGTTTTCTAATGAAATTTGTATATAATAGATTTATTTTATACTTCTCATTAAATAAAAAAATATTGAAATAATTATAATGAAATATTTAATTCGAGCTTTTGCATTTATAAATTTTTCAACACAAATAATTGCTTCATCTTCTTTAAAAATCATCTTCAAAAAAAAATCGAAATATAATTTATTTGAAGTTGGAAATATATATTTATAGAGAATTATAAATTTAATTCCTTATAAAAATATTTTATTATAAAAACGCAAAATATTAAAGCACGATAGAAATTGCATTGTACTAAATATTGTCGAGAACCATTATATTTTTAAAATTGTAATAGTTCTTATTAAAAACAGAGAGATATATGCATATGCTGACTATAAATGATATTATATACCAGTTGGCGAAATGATAATTTATTTGAAGTTGGAAATATATATTTGTAGAGAATTATAAATTTAATTCCTTATAAAAATATTTTATTATAAAAACGCAAAATATTAAAGCACGATAGAAATTGCATTGTACTAAATATTGTCGAGAACCATTATATTTTTAAAATTGTAATAGTTCTTATTAAAAACAGAGAGATATATGCATATGCTGACTATAAATGATATTATATACCAGTTGGCGAAATGATAATTGATACAGTTCGAAGTTTGCAGTTATAACTCGTGGTAATGAGAATATTACGCGAGTCCCACGAAGCCAAAGCACGCGATAATTCCTCGGCTATTCAGAATTCCTCGGCTGGAAAAACGTGTCAATGACTCCGCCTGAGATCCGGGAACATAAAGAGCGCAATAAAAGGGCGTAAACTTGTTGTCGCCGGGAATGAAATTATTTTTAATCCAGTTTATTCTAACATGTGAAGAGAGAGAACGACGCTCGCGGGCGCTGAAGATGAGACGAGTCGTTCCTGAGGAACGCCCGGGGAGACCAAACCATCTTTCGAGGCGAAGTTTAATGACGCAATAAAAATCTGAAGGTCGTTAGGTGGAGCAGTTGAGCTTTATATTTTTTCCGATAATATCCACGTATGCAATTGCTTCAAAAATGTCATGACAAGTATGAAAGATAAATTTATATGCGAGATAATTGTTGATTTGATTGATTAGAAACTGCTTTATTTTTACGAGTTGAATAATAGGATTGCCAGACATTTTTCTATAATTTTTGTTTTGAGATTTCATTTTACATACCGATTGATAACAACTCGAGAAAAGTCAAATGAGATGGATTTATAATTTTCTTATCAATTTTTTTATATCTTCTTTTCATATTTTATTACATTAGAAATATGAATAATATTGCTATCGATAATTATACTCATCATGATAAAAATATTGAAATGATATTAAGATATATTTTGATCTCTTTTAATAATTACTAAAGAGTTCTAAAAATATCGAACTAAATAAAATTTTGAAAAAATATTTTGTACGTTACTTTATAATTCTTCATCTAAAATGAGATAATCAAGCTATATTATACCACGACATTTTCTAGAACGTTAAGCGATGCGTTACGTAGATAACTACAAGAGCGATTTAGCAGATGGCGGAGCGCAGGTGACGTTGCGTTAAGTTACTCTTAAGATCATGGCTAAATAATTATTACTGGCAGGAGGATGGATCTCCGCGCCTAATTTGATGACGAAGATTCACCTGTTTGACGTAAGGCTTACCATGTGGAACTCGTTATGTGGATTACTCGCTTAATCAACAAAATTTCTTCTATCGTTGAGACGTTGAGATAAAAATTATAATTATCTTATGTAACAATAATCATTCGTATTTTTAAGATGTTTTCTACAATAAATTTTTATTCATTAATAATGATTCATTAATAAATTAATAATAATTAATAATAATTCAATAATAAATTAATGATGCATATAAAGCAGAAAACGAAAAAAAAAGAAATAAAGATAGTGAAATACTTATATATACGAAATGCAGCAAATAAAATTTCTATTGTAAGCAGTAAAATGATTATACAGTAAAATAACAATGAAATTCTATTGACATAAAATAGTAAGATAGTAAATTAATAAAAAGTAGTTTAATTTACTTTGTCTTTAATTTGATGTCTTAAAAATAAATGCTTTAATTTAGAGAGAGAATTATTTATTTTAATACTATTTTAATAATTATAAAGTATTTTATTAATAATTATAAATGTCGCAAGTCTATATAATTTATGATGAAACATAAATTCTCGATCTTGAAAGAATTAACTAATTAGCAGTTTATAACGCGTCTTTGTTCTATCGTGCTTCGCTAAGTTAAGGATCGCATTCGGTATCGTCTTGCTAACAGCAGGTTCGCGTGTAAATTCCTTTGCCACTTTTTGCTAGATAACGAGACGAACTTTTCGCGATAAAAGCACTTTCTTGCCGAGCGTCGCCGCGATATTACTTTTCACGGGCATGCCGTTGTTAGACGACATACTCTAGGGATGCATTTATCTTGCGAAGTCCCCTTAGGTACTTCAAGTACCTCGATGCCATTGGTATCAAAAGTAGGATGAAATTTCACAATAGCTGTGTACTCCACTATTCATCGATACGAGATTATTATTAACGTTTTCGTTTCTTTATATCTCATGCGTCTTTACTATATCTACGTAAAGAATATATATTTTTGGAAAATATAAATTTTTATTATTATCTATTTAATGTAAAATATATATTTATTTATTCTTGACATTTTTTTTAAATGTTTTAGATAAAAATTGCAATATTTTTATTATTATCTATTTAATGTAAAATATATATTTATTTATTCTTGATATTTTTTAAAATGTTTTAGATAAAAATTGTAATATTTTTATTATTATCTATTTGATATAAAATATATATTTATTTATTCTTAATATTTCTTAAAATGTTTCAGATAAAAATTGTAGAATTTTTAACTAGATATTAGATTATAAATTTATACATAAAAATGGAACTTGTTAAATATTTCTATAAAACTTAACATTTATTATATTTTATTTGGATAGTTTTAATATTTCCGAATAATTGGAGATAAAAGATTAGAGATAAAAGGAACTAGAAATAAATGAGAGAGAAATAAAATCACATAGACTGATTCTATTGACCTAGTTTCGGATTGTGCAGAATTATAAACTAAAATGCGATTGGACGATGGATTGTATTGCATTTCGGATTGCATTGCGAGAAGGGAATACGAAAGTTCCGTATGTGATGTGGTAATTGTAATCCCATATTGCACGAAAATTCGAATATCTCAATTCGATCTTGCGTTCCACTTTGTGACTACGATCGATTGATTCAGTGGCCTTAAAAGAGTACGAATCGCAGGATTGCAGTTCGACGAAAATCTAAAAATTAATCTAAAAATTTCTAAAAATCTAATAATATATTACACATAATTGTATAATATATTATTTTTAATATAGTAATTCATTCTTTATAGTGATTAATTAGAAATTTAAGAATATTTTTTTATAGATATATATATGTAATACTTTTTATAGATATAATTATAAATATAGTTTAAAAGTCCACACCGTAATATTTTGATAATTCATCAAAATTAAGCCAAGGAGATTATATCACTTTTTTCTATTTATTTCATTATTTTAATACTAGATATGTGGTTTTATGATTTTTTGAATATAGTCAGACTGTACTCTCTAAAAGTGAATCAGTGTATTATCACTGAAAAACAGTAAATAGTCACTAATTACAGCAGTTATAAGTACAGCACTGTAAATCAGTGATATTTTATTGAAAGAATCAGTTAATAATTTTGACTGTTTCAATCAGTAATATTTCTCAATATCAGTAATATTTCTTTCGTTATTATCAGTAATATTAAACTACAATTCATCTCTCTATCTATTTCATATAAAATTAAAAATTTTATTTATATTTACTAAATATTTATTATATTAAAAATTTTATTTTATTTATATTACATGCATATTGAACTTGCTACTTTAAGTAGATAACGAACGAATAATTCTTATTAAGTCGCCAGACATTTATTTGTCCGACTCATAAGATCGATTTAATATCTGAAATTAAATCGAAGTAATATTTTTAATTTTATCTGTCACTCTTTGCAAACTTTATATAATTCTTATGACTAAAACTAAATACGAGAGAGATAGCGATCGTAGCGGTAAACGAACGAACTAGCGATTACTGATTTTACAGTGAAATTTACTGGTTTTACAGTGAATTTTATTTTAACTGACCATAATCAGTGAGATATAAGATAAAATAGCAAAAAAATAAGCATTTCCACTGAAAATCAGTAAAATACTCATTGATTCTCAGTGAAATCTTATTTTACTGTTTAAATCAGTGATATTTTCACTGATTCACTTTTAGAGAGTATATTCGAAAAACCTGAAAATTGTTCTGTCCGCTATATTGAAATGATCCGATGCGGATACGAATAAAATTGACTAAAAAATATTTCACTATGATGAGCGAATACTTTGAGGCTGGCAAATTACGAAAGCGGTTAAAGCATGGTCCTTTTCAAGGCGACGTCGCTATCATATTGCGCGGCAGTGTGACCAAATGTAATATCACGGTCTTCCACGAGAGCCAAGACTCAACGTCATGCCTATCCGCTTTGGAAATCTCGTACCAAACAGTTTTTCTACCACGTTACAATGAGTTTATCGCCGCGAACACGCTCGAACGATCCGTGGTCGCGCTTTTTGACCCTTTCACGTTTAATGAGTTGCACATTTTACCTCATAAAAACAATAAATTGATCAATATTTTCCAATGATGAAATTAATGATAATTTTAAACTTATAATATTATCTATAATATTGTAAAATAATTTAAACAAAATTTAAAAAGACGTGTATTGTATCATTCATAAAAAATATCTAGTTACATTGCATTTGTGTACTTTTACAATAACAATATATAAATAATTATATTTTTAATAAAAAATTGTAAGTAACTTTGTAAAATTTTTAATGTGATTTGCTAATAATAATACTAAACTTTTTGCGCTTCTACACCGGCGTTTGGTTCTTAGCCTTTGTAATTTCAATT
Source organism: Camponotus vicinus (assembly GCF_025532165.1). Classification (NCBI taxonomy): domain Eukaryota; kingdom Metazoa; phylum Arthropoda; class Insecta; order Hymenoptera; family Formicidae; genus Camponotus; species Camponotus vicinus. The sequence continues at coordinate 29,490,468 of NW_028141945.1, forward strand.
GATTTATATTTTTAATAATTTATTATTAAATTAATATTTTATTAAATTAATAAAATTAATATTAATATTTATTATTATTAATATTTATATTTTTAATAATTTATTATTAATATATATACAGGTATTAATATTTTTAATATTTTTAACAGTTAATTAATTTAAACAAGCGTGAAAAACGAATCAAGACAATACTCTCTATTTATAACTCTCTCTTTTGAATTACTATTATATTTTTTATTGTCTAATATATATTAATATATAATATCTAATATATCTTCTAAAATTATTGAAAATCTGAAAAATTAGAAATAAGACTTATAATCAAAGTGTAAATTTATCTCATTGAAATTTGAATCATTTTTGAAAAGAAAATTTAAAATTTATTAAATAATATATATATACAATTATTTAATAAATTTTACATTTTCTTAAATATATAATTGTTAATTGCAAATTACATATTTTTTCTTCGAAACAACTATGTGTTTTCTTTACACCAATTGATTCCTCTCATTATTTTGTACATAAAAGTATTAAGGTAAGATAATCGAAAAATAAATATTTTACAAGATATTTTACGGTTTATGTAAAATTAAGAAATGATTTCAAGCCTTATAACTCAAAAAGTACTTGAGGGAAAAATATTTTATTATAGTGTTTTGGAAAGCTCTCGACGTGAGCTACCAGAAAATTCAATAAAAAATAGGTAGTTCCATTAAAAAAATTGAAGGTGACCTTCACGTGACCTTCAAACGACCTTTCAAGGTCAAATCAATGACACCATCTTATGGTTCCCTTCAAGCCATATAACTTTTGTCTGAAACATTTCTTTCTAAAGTGCATAGTTTATGAAATATTCGACCGTTCCGGGATTTTTGGGACACCCTGTATATATAATTTTAAATTTTCTGATATATATATATATATATATATATATATATATACATTATTACATTTATATATAAAATTATATGTGAATTAAATGAATTTTTTTATGTATATTTTTTTTTATTGATTTTTTTACTTTTAATTTCATGAAAAAAGAGGTCATCGTTATGTTTTTAATATAATTACGTATAATATTCATGTATATGTTCACATATTGTATAATATCTTTGTAAAAAATCAAAAGTAATAGAAATAATAGAAAACGTGTGGAATTGTCCGATGTATACATAATACAGTCGTCTTATTATAAGAATAAAAACAAGACTCTCTGTCGTCATTATTATTGCATGAAGCATAGTCGGGATAAATATTATCAAATATAATTACTTCACACGATTATTACGTTATATCTTCTTTAATCAAAACGAAAAAACTAAGTTTTATTCTTTAATACACGTTAGATTCGCGATATACGCATAATATACGCAATAATATAATCTATTGAAATTAATGTATGTACAAGAAGGAAACAGAAAGAAAAAAAAGAGAGAAAGAAAATACGTATTCATTATTATCATAAGTATATATTTCATGATAGAATGGAATTCGTCAATGCAGCGTTCGACGCTCAGCTGTTTACATGCGGTGACCTTGTTATCATTCGTACGGCGTAGTTCGTAGGTAGCGGATTGTAGCTCTGCTCCTCTAAACGCGATCGTGGCAATTATGTATCGAAATATGCTAAACGCGGACATTCTGTATGATTATTATAACTAGCGATTAACGACTCGTGTTAATGAATATGACGATCATTAATAACAGCCTCGAATATGACAGTCATTAATAACAGAAGCTACTTGTGAAGCAGACATTTTACATGAGTTATATTTATCCAGAGTAGAAAAAATACATCGATTTCGCGAGATTATTTATGTATATGTTTAGATTGTATCGTGCATAGAGAATATTACGTCTTTTCGGAGTTTTAAATAACTATTAATTATCCTGTCTAGCCTGTCTAGTATCGCGCGGTATTAGAGTGAAGTTGCCGATGTTTCAAATTTTTCGGTCGTTATCGAAACGCCGCGAGGCAGATCGATTCCGGTTCGGACAGCATCACGACGTATCATGGACGCATCTGTTTAATTAGTAAGCGTAATCGTTTGTAATCTTCACATTGTAATATTTACCAATCGCGTATCATACATTCAACGCTTGTATTCGTAATCGTAATTGGTTGAAACGCATATTTCGCAAGACTCGTTCAATCAAAATCTGTCGCATGAACAATCAACATAACCTCAATTTTTAGAATGTTGCAACTCGTGGATATCCATCTTTATAGTTTTAACTTGCATATTTACATCATTCATGTGTTTCACCACTCATTACAAAGCAAGATAATAAGATTGTTCTAAAATATGTATCTTATTTGTTTACAGGTAGCATTGCTATGACAAGCTGCGTGCGAGTGGCTACGTGATTCTCGAGTGTCGAACGTATCGTTGCTTTGTGCGATTATAGTTTTCGCGTCGTTTTGCGATGTATATTAAATACACATCGGGAATGCCGTCAAGTGTCGCGCAATCGTAATTAATCATGTTTTCGCGAGTGCCGTGAGTGCTACGGAGGAGCAGTAATGCACGAGCAAGAGAGAAGGAGGAGGAGGAGGAGGAGGAAGAAACCTGGGGAAACATCGGGCGACAACGGAGCAACCATGGGGTATGTGTGAATACAATTATAACTTATTTATAACTAATTTATTATTCCCTATTTGTAAGCTTACTCGCTTAATTTATTTTACAAAATATTTTCCGCAGAATTTCTTTTACAAAATATTGTTTATTATTATCTATATAAGATATCTTAGAAACTTTACTTTAAAATTCTTCCTTTTAAAAATATTTATAATAAAATATATAATAATTGATAATAATTAATATTTTCATATACAGGGTGGACCATTTTAACCTTTAATGGAGAATAACTCGAAAACCAAGCCCGGGAGAGAAAAATGTTTCAGACAAAAGTTGTTTGGTTTCGAGGGGGCCATAAGATGGTATCATTGGTTTGACCTTGAAGAGTTATTTGAAGGTCACATGAAGGTCACCTTCAATTTCTTAAATGGAACCTACTATTTGTCATTGCATATTCTTGTAGCTTATCTCGAGAGCTTTCCAAAACCTCTCAATTTCTTAATTTTACATAAACCGTAAAATATCTTGTAAAATATTCATTTTTCGATTATCTTACCTTAATACTTTTACGTACAAAATAATGAGAGGAATCAATTGGTGTAAAGAAAACACATAGTTGTTTTTAAGAAAAAATATGGAATTGTTAATTGCAAATTACATATTTTTTCTTCAAAACAACTATGTGTTTTCTTTACACCAGTTGATTCCTCTCATTATTTTGTACGTAAAAGTATTAAGGTAAGATAATCGAAAAATGAATATTTTACAAGATATTTTACGGTTTATGTAAAATTAAGAAATTATTTCAAGCCTCATAACTCAAAAAGTACTTAACGAAAAGGTACTTAATTATAGTGTTTTGGAAAGCTCTCGAGATAAGCTACAAGAATATGTAATGACAAATAGTAGGTTCCATTTAAGAAATTGAAGGTGACCTTCATGTGACCTTCAAATAACTCTTCAAGCTCAAACCAATGATACCATCTTATGGCCTCCTCGAAACCAAACAACTTTTGTCTGAAATATTTTTCTCTCCCGGGCTTGGTTTTCGAGTTATTCTCCATTAAAGGTTAAAATGGTCCACCCTGTATAATAAAATATATGGTAATTTGTAATAATTCATATTTTTATTATATATAATAAAATATATAATTTATGTAATTGATATTTTTATATACAATAACATATACAATATTTGATATTTTTTCATAAATAAATATGGAAAAATTATATTACATGGTGGAAAATGTTTTAATTGTCTCTTCTTCTTTTAATGAAGCGTAAATTCATTTGCTTGATAAAAAGTCTCGTGATGTTTATGAATTATCGGATCAATCGGTGGTTGCCTATTGATGTTTCTTCGAGTATCGAGAACAAGCGAGTAGGTCATTCGTTACTGCCTCTGCCGATCGTTTTACAAGACTTTTACGATAGCCACACGCGCGTGGCGCACAAGCCACGCTTCCGTGCGATCACGATTCTCAGTGTGTTTCTCTTTCGCGGTTTCCGCCATCGGTAGCGATTTAAGAGGGCTACCGCGCGGTAGAGCACTGGCTGCTTTGCGGTTACGGCTGACTTCATTCTCGCGGTGCGTAAACGACCGCACGAAGAACGTAGAGTGCGACCGATGTTTGCGGTGTATCCTATCGCCACTAGGGATGTTCCAAAGTATCAAGTTTCTATTTTTATTCGACGAAAGAGTGTGCTTCTATCAATCGATACTATGTCCAAAAATAGAGCGTCGTAAAAATAATTTAGATAAAAAGAATTTTTAGAAACTTTTAATGTGTAAACATCAAAGGTAATAAATAATTAGAATAAAATTAAATAATTAAAGATAAAATTAATTGATCAAAAAATATAACTAAAAAAGATTTTTGGAAAATTTTAACTTGAAAATACATTCAAAAATTGTTAATTTTTAGAAACTTTTATAACAAATATTCGTACCTTTATAAATATACATTGACTTATTCGATTATTATATTTTTATATTATGAATGGAGAGAAAGCACAATTGTTGGAAAATGATACAATGCATTTCTTTTTTCAAAATGATTATACGTAATACATAATAATCGTGCGAGAGCGCATTCCGCTTGACGACTTTGTGTCCTCCTTAAAATACCATAACACTGGCATATGGATATTCTCGCGCGAATAGAAGGGAGAAACAAAGGATGTAGGGAACGGAAGTAGAGAAGTTCCGAGGGCTGGCGAGAGGGTGAGGATTATGGCGAGATCGACGAAACGTGTATAGAGAAGTGGAATCTCCGAGGTAGATCGTTCCTTCTTTCCGCTTCGATCTTACGAGCTGTTCGTGGAACGGCTAATTAATGACGCGCCGGTCTGTAGTTTACAGGGGTGTGAAGATTAATTTGTTATGGTCGGTGCTTCCTTCGTATATATATGAAACAGTTGATTCTCTGATTGATCTCGGTCATAATGTTGTAGCTGGATAGATATTAGGATCGGTGATCCATTTGTGACCTGTGATGTATTATAATACGTAGTTATAAATTTTTATAGTCTTTTGATATATTTGATATTGAGATATATCTATCATTAGTAGTTATTTTCGAAAATTGTATTTAAATCTAAAATATATTAAAGTATATAGCATGAATTTTTAACCAAAGGACGCAAATAAAAAATTTATTTGAATGTGATAATTATTTTAAATATTCATGATTGAGCTTTATTTAGACATTTTCCTATACAGGGTGTCCGATTCGTGAGGGACCAAACGAAAAGTGATGATAGATTGGGTCAAACTAAGAAGAAAAGTCCTCTACCATTTTGCAAAATTCGCAATAATTATTAAGTAATAAGAAAAAATGTCACATGAAGGTTACCTTTAATTTTTTAAATGGAACCCCCTATTTTTTATTATGTATTCTTATAGCTTATCTCGAGAGCTTTCCAAAACACTATAATAAAGTATTTCTTCATTGAGTACTTTTCGAGTCATGAGGCTTGAAATAATTTCTTAATTTTACATAAACCATAAAATATCTAGTAAAATATTCATTTTTCGATTATCTTACCTTAATACTACAATTAACAATTACATATTTTTTCTTAAAAACAACTATGTTTTTTTTTAACACCAATTGATTCCTCTCATTATTTTGCATATAAAAGTATTAAGGTAAGATAATCGAAAAATGAATATTTTACTAGATATTTTATGGTTTATGTAAAATTAAGAAATTATTTCAAGCCTCATAACTCGAAAAGTACTCAATGAAGAAATACTTTATTATAGTGTTTTGGAAATCTCTCGAGATAAGCTATAAGAATACATAATATAAAATAGGGGGTTCCATTTAAAAAATTAACCTTCATGTGACATTTTTGCTTATTACTTAATAATTATTGCGAATTTTGCAAAATGGTAGAGGACTTTTCTTCTTAGTTTGACCCAATCTATCATCACTTTTCGTTTGGTCCTTCACAAATCGGACACCCTGTATACATGTATGATACATATATATATATACATAATTTGAATATTTTCTATTTTCAAATTAATGTATTGTACTACAATTCCGCCGTTACACGGATCGGTGAGTGAGAAATTGTTTAAAAATAGATACATTTATGAATATTAAATTCGTTGAAATTTCGGCGCTTTAATGCGACTGGAAACTAAATCCCAAGTGGTCGAAGTATCGTGCGATCTGATCCTTTGCATGTATGTGCAAAGCCTGAGATGTTTAGAGCGTATAATAGGGTGAATAACGTCGAAACTGAGGTGCGTTACGGGATAACCCTCGAGAGCAGACTGAAAGGCTAGCAAAAACGAAGCAGCCCGGAGATAGGTAGGGCCCTTGTCCGCGTGTGTGATTAGAAAGGGATTCCTGGCTCGCTCGGTTTCTTGGCGCATTCTTACGCAGCCGTAGCGATAATCGATTGGCCACGAGCCGTCATGGAGGCGAAGGGAATCGATGACCTTCGGGCAGCAGAATCCGCGGTCGCTTCTTTTCCACGTTTAGGATCGTATCCCGTTGCCTACGTTTTCCGTGCGCTATTAATTCGTCGATGGCGTGACCGCTTCGCCGATGTAAACTCATTTATACCTTGTAGTTTAACGGAAATATCGATGGATCGCTGATTCTAGCTAGTTATAATAATTTAGACATATTATAATAACTTATGCTGTAATATAATATTTATCCAACATCATCTTATCTGATCAGGTTTCCCCTAACTCTCTCTTGAATTCGAATGCACTAACCCGAGTTAATTAAATACGCATAATGTTTGAAAATTACGGATGAATACAAATAAATTTAAAATCTTTTAAATAAGGAGAAAAATAATTTCCATATTTCTTTCCATAATTCTTTAATATACTTAATTAGAAAACTCGTCTGACAAGACAAAGAAATTTTCGAAAAAATACATATGCGTATTATATGCCCGTCTTGAAGAGTTAAAGGTTGAGTGGAAACGGTTCTGGACGCGACGTTAAGTTGCCTTCGGACGGTCGGTGAACCAGAATGAGTCTAACGTGGTCGCGCTCCGAGGGGGATCGTGTACCTGGTGACGACCGAATGTCACCGGTGACATGACAAAGAGGAGGTGGGAGACGAACGGTATCGCGACGTGCCGCGCAGTGATTATTTCTCATTTTGCTTCGCAGCGTGCGGTCCCTGTAGATCGCGCGATCTTACGCTACGATCGTATACGAAGAGCCGGCCGGCGCCGCTAATGATCGTAATGGGCACGTTGCGTTGTACGTAGACGAGACGAAGGGGCCGTTTCTTGGTCGGGGCTCGCTCGTAGCAGCCGAGAATGGACCAAGGTAATGGCGAGATATTAATAGTGGTGTATCTTGAGGCTGACCGCCATCGCGATTTTGCAGCGTCGATAGCGCGCGAAAGAATCGCGCCTAATACTCCAAGATTGCCGTTTCTTCGATAGTCGCGAACCCTAAACGCCGAGGTCGCCAGATCGTCGTCGTCCAACAATCCCAGCGAGCTTTTTGCGCACGTGTAGTTTTACGTGCGTTTCCTCTCGAAGCTCACCTAATCTTGGTTCTCTCTCTCTTCTCTCGATCTAATAGGAATTAGAATATATTTCTTAAGTTCCCTTCCCCCCCTCAAATTTTTAAATATAAATTAATACCTTTAAACATTCGCTAATTTATGTTGACATATTTCTTATTTTAGAAATTGGAATTCTTGTATCTTCAATAATATGTTGAAGAAGAAAGATACTTCATTTTCATCTTATAATATAACGATGAAATATATACTGTATATTTAAGAAGGGGGAGGGGAAGAGAGGGAGAGAGACATGAATGATGTTTAATATTGGATATTCGCGATAATATGAGGATAAGCGAACATATCGATATAAAGAATTGAAGAACATAACTCATGACATTGGCAACAACAGCGATTCCCTGACTACATCGTAGATCTATCATGGAGATATTTAAAATTAGCAATGATAAATTGCCGTTATGTATCGAGAAAAAAATGGCATGCGATTGAAAAGACGAGGTTTCGAAAGCGGAAACGTATGATTAATTGTCAAATAATTTAACACGTCGATTGAGAAATCGCGCAAGATAATTTCGATAGTCCATTTATATTTTTCATTCTCGCAATACGTATGATAAGATACTCGCGCGAGAAGCAAAGAAATCGCGAATTTGAAAGAGCGTATTTTTCTGCGCCAATATCTTCGGGGAAAAATGTAAAAGGCGACATGTATATTATCGATTATTTCGTCCAAGACAATGATGTTTAACGGCTCGTCGATTCCACGGAAACGTCGGCGCGGCAGGTAATAAATTTTAACGCGTGTAATGCGGGAATTAATGCGGAATTGTTTCCGCGTATCGGCGGAGAGACGTAGAGTCGCGATTCGCGTACGATAAACTCGCGTTTTAAGTGCGCGTTTAACGGCCGAAGTTACGACGCCGCGAATTGTTGGATCGAATTAAATTAATTCGTACGATATCGTGCCGTCATTCGAAACGCGCGAATTGGTGAGCTCTTCTTTGTGCCGTCCTCGTCGATCGAAATTCCATTGGCGATAATTTTGCGCTCCCGTTCTCTTCTGCCAATTAAACTTTCGTCGCCTTTATAAGTGGTCACTCTTTACCGCGGTACAATTAATCGTTTTTCTCTATACGTATTATTATATTTATTAAATATCGTTAATTCGCCCGACAATCTCCACCTGATAACGTCGTCGAAAATTGCCAGCTTATTTACGCGAGAAATTCTGCACAATAAGATATGAATTAATTAAAACGTCAGGCGATATTTTATTTAAATGGACGATCATGGGCGATATTTTATTTACAAAGAATTATTATTAAGAAATATCCAGTCTCATTATTCATTATCAAGCATTACGACATCTGAATATAAAAAGAGAACGAATTAATTAAATTATTAACGATCTTTTTGAAAAATAAAGAACGATTATTATTACGCACACATTATTATATATCGATTATTCGTTTTTTTTTTTTTTTTCAGATTGATCGCTTCTTGCGCTCTTTATCTTATCTATAACACTGAATTTTATTTTTGTCATTCTTCTCTGTCTTATGACAAATATCTCAACTATAACGCGCTCGACGTGCAGCGACCCGTTGTTATCCGCCTCTTATCCGTGGTTGCGGATGCGGCCGATAAATAACACGGTCCGCTCCTTTTTTTACACGAATTCTCTCACGATTCCGCGGCTGCTCGCTAGGAGCATTATACATTAAACAACATCACGTATCTCGGTTACTTCATCGCACGTGTCTCCTTCTCCACTCTCGAAACTGCCCCGTGTAAATCATACGCGCGACAACGCGGCTGCGAGCGAGCGAAACGCGTACATAAGGCCCCGCGAGCCGGGTCTTAATTAGACGATGAAACGACGATACGCGCCTCGGTGCTGGAATCGCCTCTAATTCGTCCGTGTAACTTCATTATTTCGAACGACCGTGATCTCTCGGAAAAATCGTCAGCGGAATCGCTTAAAACATAGCACTCGGAAAGAGAAAGAGAATAGTCGTTAAGATTAGAAAATTTACACTATAAATTTTGTGTCTGTGAAGCTGGGACGACAATCTACGAATTTCAAAAAAATACTAAGAGTTCTGATAGCACTTTTCATAGTTCTACAGTTCCTGATAAAAATTAAAAAGAGTTCCGCATTCCTTATATTAAAAAATCGAAATTGAAAAAATGTGCCAACTTCGCGAATCTAGCACGACACTCTTCCCTCTAAAGTATTAAAATGCGTTGAAAATTATTATTTCTGACAACAGTTCTCGATAGTTCTGCTATAGTTCAGCCTATATATGCAATTTTAGATCGATATTTCAAAAATTAATAATTTTTTATGAATTTTTAATGTCCTCGACCAGCACACTTAGTGAAAATGCGTCGTGCTGATGATTTTCCATAGTTTTAACGGCAGTTCTGGACAGTTCTATAAAAGTTCTATCCTTTAGAAACATTTTTACGCAGAGTTCCGTCCGTTTACCATTTTAGATCGATATTCCAAAAATTAATAATATAATTTATTAATTATATTATATTATATAATTATATATATTAATTTTTGGAACATCGATCTGAAATTGCATATATAGGCTGAACTATAGCAGAACTATCGAGAACTGTTGTCAGAAATAATAATTTTCAATGCATTTTAATACTTTAGAGGGAGAGTGTCGTGCTAGGTAATTGTAAAAAATTGTTTAAAAAATGGTAAACGGACGGAACTCTGCGTAAAAATGTTTCTAAAGAATAACTCGACTCAAATTAATTGTATTAATTCCGTAATAAATGTGTCCATCCACTATTGGTCTTATTACACATGTAGGTGGTGACTTTTTGGATGATTTTTACAATTAAATCGAAATTGGCACGTAAGAGCCACATCGCGGTAGTTGGAGCGCAGGGAAGAAACAACACTTTCTTCTTTTTTATTATTGGTTTATTTCAAAATTAAATATACAATAATAAAAAGCAAACATTTCGGATCATCTTTTGATCCTTCCTCAGCGCGATGTTAACAATATATTACGAATCATGACGCATTACATTATAAAAGTTTGTTTCTCCACGCGCAGGTGACGGAGATCTAGCAAGTGCGCTGCTTCCAACAGTCCACCAAATATATTATAATTTTGCTGTGCAAAGTCGCAGCAGATCTAACAAATCGAGTAAAAATAAATATCGAGATATTACACGTGAATTCGTTTTTTTATTTAAATTAATAGTTTGAAGCATGACTCACCAGATTCCGCGCTTTTTATATTAATAACCGATTCGATGATGGAATGTTATTAATTTAAAAAGCGCGGAATCTGGTGAGTCATGCTTCAAACTATTAATTTAAATAAAAAAACGAATTCACGTGTAATATCTCGATATTTATTTTTACTCGATTTGTTAGATCTGCTGCGACTTTGCACAGCAAAATTATAATATATTTGATGAACTGTTGGAAGCAGCGCGCTTGTTAGATCTCTGCGGAATGCAATTTAGCGTCACCTGCACGTCGAGAAATAAGCTTTTATAATGTAATGCGTCATAATTCGTAATATATTGTTAACATCGCGCTGAGGAAGGATCAAAAGATGATCCGAAACGTTCGCCTTTTATTATTGAAATTTTAATTTTGAAATAAATCAATAATATAAAAGAAGAAAGTGTTGCTTCTTCCCTACGCTTCAACTACCGCGCTGTGGCTCTTACGTGTCAATTTTGATTTAATTTTTAATTATTTGAGCCAAAACCCAAATTATTAAATATATCATTTATGAACGATCTTGATAAATTGATGCATTTGACGTTTGAATTCTTGTCGAATGCATGGTAGACCGGCCAATTAAGAATTCGCCGCGTTTAAAACCGACGATGATACCGGTCAACAGGTGTTTTTAGCCTTAGCAAGCGACTCGAAATCACCAGCTTCATAGGCATCCCATAAAACACTCGGGATCCTGATATCCCGTGCGGCGAGCGTTTATGAGCATGCAAAATCAGTTCCCTGGCGCATGGCGATACGCCGTTAATCCGTGAGTGTCATAGAACAGCCGTTTGCTTTCAATCGAATTAATTTGCATCCTGTAATATTTATATGTACATGTACTTTTTTTAATCAATTTTTTTTATTTGACCGTCGCTTAAAATATATATAATTATATTTGTGCAATAATTTACTTCACTATCTTTTCTGTTTTTCATGAAAGTAAAACTTGCATTTCTCAACAGATACTTATATATTATTGAAGATCAAAAATAAAAATAGAATTGAAATTATTATAGAAATGAAATTATTATAAAATAAAAAATACGCATTATACAAGCAATCGGCATGTTAAGCGAGAAAATCTATCTTTGAGATTTTAAGTTGATTTTCGATAAAAAAATATTTTTTATATTAAGCACTGTTTAAATGTCGGTAGTCATTTTTATTTCATCAGATATACAGGGTGAGTCTGATAAAACGTCCACCGTGTTTTTCTCGAAAACGGTAAGAGATAGGTAGAAGACATCCATTATGAAAATTATAGGATAAGTAGGGGCACATACTTTGATGTCCTTGAATAACCTTGAATGTCCGTTTTTCACATCAAGAATTTAAAAAAATTTTTTTTTAAATGGAAAGAGGTACTTTGTAGTCACTCTATCGATAGTACTCAATGAGCTTAATAACTTGTGCTAGTTAATAACTATGTGCCCCTACTTATCCTACAATTTTCATAATGGATGTCTTCTACCTATCTCTTACCGTTTTCGAGAAAAACACGGTGGACGTTTTATCAGACTCGCCCTGTATAATGCAATAATATAATGCAATTTCCGAGAACTGCAAATAAAGAAACGGAAATGTCGCGTAAAGATCACCTGGCCTCGCGATCTCAACGCGATCCTGAAAAACCACCCGGTAAACTAAAGGAGGATATCGCGTCCCTCGGGAACCGGAAAAGTCTGCTCGTGAGAAAACATGGTTCGACGAACCGTTACGCCATCGAATCTTCGTGTTGAGCCTCGTAAATAGCTGCTTGGGACACGTTCTCGCGATTCGTCACGTCTTGGACTTCCGTGAAACGGAAGATTGTGTCGGAAATCGGGCCCCTGAGACTGATTAGCGTGTGAACGATCGGCTGTCCGTTTACTAACGCGAAATGTTCACCGACCGTGCAATTTCTGTTCAGGCTGTAAGTTTCTAAAAAAAGTAAAAGGTATATTGATGCACTTTTTTGTCATTGATGTCAAATAGAAGTCAAAATCTTTTTTTTCCAAAAAAATGTATTTATTTATATAATTATATGCACTTATAAAATCAATAATAGATGTTTTTCTAAATTTTTAAATATTTTTTTATTGTGTACTTGAAACTATAAATTTATATAAAAAGTTTTTCCTAGTTTTTACGCATTTTCTTGTGGTTCTATGATTGCATTTTTTCTCAAGAAAGGAATATATTAATTCTCAAATGCATGTCTAATAAGATTTGCAAAAATTACAGTATTAAAAAAAAAGAATTTTGAAAAATTTAAATCAAATATTACCTAAATTTATATAATAAATCCAAAAATATAAAATAGATAGTGCTTAATATCATCGAACATATTTATTGTTTTAAAATTCTCGAATCGATCTTCGCAAGTATTCGCAGTCAGAGAATCATATAGGGGGATAACATCACAAATACATTCACGAGGGGGATAATACGTGTGTTCCCAAAACCAGGAGACACGTCGGAGCGGCGTCAGTGTCGAATTCGTAATTGGAATGTCGCGAGGGAGCGCGTGGTTCATTCGGGACGGGGGTTGCAACCGGAGAGACCTCGAACTGGGGGGAATCCTCGAGCAAAGTAAGGGACCGAAAGAAATGTGGTCGGCATGCGAGATATTTGTGTGTGTCTCCCCTGATGTAACGTCGATATATACCGAGAAAGGGGGAGAGAAAAGGGGTGAGGGGAGGGGAACTAGCGAGGCGACAGTGGTGCCCGTCGGCGACTCGTTTACATATTGGTAAGCTCTGCGGGCTTTCGGATCCGTAAAGCGATAGATGCGATGCGGCGATACCGCGGCGCCGGAGCTCGGGTATTCCCTCCTAACTTCCTCGGTGGCGAGGAAGAAGAGTAGAATACGATGAGGGGAGAGGGCAGGGAGAGAGCAAAGAACTACGTGAGGTGGTGTCGAGGATGGCAGGGGCAGATCTCGGACGAACGGTGCGAAGATCGGACCATTGTTTGCCTTCTGACAGCGATAAGTTCACAATAAAGTTACATTCGCTTCCAAGTAAGTTCCTGTTCTCTTCTTCCTTTGCGGTTCCGCCACTTCCTCCCCTACCCCGTCCTTTCCCTCGAGCCGTCCCCGCTCATCTCTCTTAGCGGGGAGCTTCCTCTCCTCTGCGGACACATGGGGGCTTCTTCGGAGGAATCGTGTGGTATACTCGCTAGCGATAACCATAACTCACTATACACCCGCGCCATCGTGTCCTCCCTCCTCTCTCCCCGTTATTCTCTGCCCTCTTTGCGTTGTTCCTCGCGTTTTGCACTTCTTGTCCTCGTACAGATTCGCTGTATTCTCTATCTCACTTTCTTCGTCTTTGCTCTTTGCTTTTTTGCCGTCTCCTTCCCCTTTTCTCCTTCGATTGTTCTGTCGCATCCGCCATGGCTATTCCGCAATTGTTTTCGACCTTTCTTGCTCTTGTTGCGGTTGCAGCGGAGAATTTCGCGTGCCTTCCGTTACCGCGGAATTTCTTCTCTCTTGTTCTCTCCCTCTTTCCTCTTTTCGTTCTTCATCTCTTTCTGCTTGTTGTCCGGCACTTCGGTTGGCATCTATTTCTCGGTCCATCGTACCTTCTTTCCCGGACTTCCTTCTCTCCTTTCGTTTTCTTTGCACTTTCTTTTATTCTTGAAATGCATGTCGGAATTTATGAAACAAAATTGATGATTACGACGTCGAAATATCCAGCGACTACTTACCATACCGTTTATATATATTCTTTCCTGTTTCATCTCTTACCGATCCGACTGCGTAACATATTCTTTAACGATTTCTTCGTTTTTACATTGCTTCTCAGATATTTTGGCCATCGTATATAACGAATATGACTATAAGTACCGTTCTTTTTGTACGGGCTCCCTTTCTCCGGCTGCTTCATTCCGCACGCTGAATACGATACGCGGACGATGGCCGCGGTTCCCCGTCGAGATAATCGTCTTTAATGCTTGTCATTTGTCACACTTTGCGTTTTGCGGCTGTAATGATGTGTGATTGAGAACATTTTATCGAGACTTTTCAAACTATCGATTCAATAAGAAATTTGTTAATTAAATTTTTCTTTTACATATAAGTTGCATATATCGTTTTCAATATTGGGATTATTTAAAGATAATTTAAAAGGAGATATTTTAAAAAGTAAATCCCTGAATATTATACTTATAAATAAAAAATGCTTGAAAATATTATTAATATATAATTTAAATTATATGCATTTTTGAAGCATTGCCAAGCATTTTTTATTTATAAGTATAATATTCAGGGATTTACTTTTTGAAATATCTCCTTCTAAAATTTTAGAAATAGAAATAAAATAAAAAAGTAAAATGATTTTATGTAATAAATAAAATAATAATTTTTTTAAATATTTAATGCCCTTTTTTAAATCTAAAATAATGCGGAAATTCAGAGCGTACTAAATTTGCAATAGATTGCAGATCCAATAAACTTTCGAAAACTCGATCTCATTTTATCCGCGGATAGACAGTAGTACGATGTTACTGATTGCAAATCATGTTATACGTGCAATTGTGTACCGGCACTTCGTGTATTGAAAGCGAGTGAGCGAATATTACTTTGGTACGCTTCCTCTTGCCATTTCTCTCTTATCTTATAAAGTATCGGAAATGTTTGGACTGAAAGGTACTAATTGAGATGAGATTAAAGTTACGAAAAGTAGAATTAAGAAATTTATATATTTTTTGATAAAAAATATTTCATTTTCTATAAAAATACATACTGATATATCTCATTAAGTACAAAAGATCGCACATTATATAACCCATTGCCATTGAGAAAATTACGTTAAATCAATTCGTGTGTATCCTTTAATTTTATTTATTTTATTAAGAAGTTTATTTTTTAATTATTTCCTTTTATTTAATTTTTTATGAATTTTAATCATTTTGATCTTTTTGGAAATATTTATTTATTTAAATCCTTTGGATTTCATTAATCATTAATATTCCATAAGATGATGCATTTTTGCGACATGATCTTAAAAGTCAAGATCTTACAGAACTTTTTTTTTTTTAAATGATTAAAAGAAATATTAAGAGAGAGAAGCTAAAGTGGGACTTTGGGTGATACGCAAGATGCACCGCGATAGTTGACGCTTAACGCGTAATACACGGATAGCTAATATCGCTCCATTAGGTCCAATTAAACAGACAGTTAAATACACATTCCGAGCATAGTAGCACGCGCTTATGCTCGGTGATAGGAGCTGCTGCCATTTGGATACAGTTACCAGAAGATATCGGTAATCTAAACATATTAAAACTAATTCATTGCATAACATTATATTCCTAGATATTTTTTATACTTTTTTCTGTATTTTATTGTATATATTAATTGATAATGAATACTCATTTCTAATATAGTTAGAAATTATGTAGAATGAATTAATAGCATAGAGAGATTTTTTATGCTTACAAAACTAAATATATCAGTATACGTAATTTTTTTTTAAATGTATTTTTATTTATTGTTATTTTTACTCTTACGATATTTTAATAAAAAAGAATTAAATTGTCTGACAAGCATAATTTTTAAAAAGAGCTACAGCATCATCATAAAAATCGATTTATAGAAAGATCGTTAAGTATACCGTACGATTCCTCCGAGGACCGAAAGCTCGCTGTCCCGGTGAATTATTACTGTAGATAAGTATATCATTGGTCAGATAAGGGCTGCAACGGGGAAGAAAACTGAGCCGCTAAACGCACCATCGAACCGAGAATGGTCTGATAACCGTTATTATTACTTATCGTCTTTCGAATAACGCGATTCTCATTCTTCGAGCATCTCGAACAGTTTCGAAGATTGATTGTGAAAAAATGGACATGTTTTGAATAAAAAAATATTAATTAATAATTAAAACATATTGGAACTCTAAACGCAATTTTGGAAAATTACAAATATTTTGTTTAAGATAAAGTACATTTTTTTAATACAATATATTCTAGGCTGGGGATGTTTTTTTAGTATTTATTATTCTTGTTATGAATCTCTAAAAATTAATTGTCATTTTAGTTAATGAACACTCTTGAGAAAGGATGATCACGAGAGCTCCGAGTTGACAGATCGTATTCTTAATAATGTTTTTTTTTGCGTGCGTTTCGCGCGTGCGGACTTACCAATTTTTGTACATAAAATATATTTTTAGCCGGCTCGTGGCAATTCCACGATCCCCGATAAAGACGTCGCGCGTGGAAGCCGTCGTCGGCAAGAGAAAGAAAGAGAAAAAAAAAGAGATAGTTTGGTGGCACTTTGGTAGTGTATTCGAAGAAACGCGGGGCCATTCGTGGGAATAATATAAGACGGGCTCGCATCTGCGCGAGTTATGACGTAGCGAGCTATTAAGTGGCCGTGTTTATTTTTAGAGGGAACCGAGAGCGCCTTAGAGAGCGCAAAGTGGAACTTCTAATTGTTCTCGTTAGCGCTCAGCTCGCATCTGTCTGAACCCGTGAACCCAGGACGACGGACGACGACGGGCGACGAAGAATGCACGGGGCCCTCGCGCGAGACGGGAGGGGTCCGCGAGGGTAAGAGGGACGATGACGTCAGGACTGACCGGTGGTCGCACTGAACGGACGATCTTGGCCGAATAAAAAAGGAGGATCATAATAAAACGAAGAGCCACATCGAGAAGCGGGGCGGAGCGGGTTACGAGAACGAAAAACGCATTCCGGGCCGCGTTTCGCGGACTGCGGGCGAAAACAGATGCCCTAGCGGGATTAGCATAAACGAGGCTAAAGCCGAAAGTTAATGTCGCGCGTAACGATCTGTCCCGGATTGTGGGTATGCCGTGTGACGTCGTATTGCCCTCGCGCTTTATTGTTATTCATTGGGATCCCGGGGCTCGACGAGCTATGGAAATTAATTCCACGTTTATACACGCTGGTTATTCTCCGTTTCTCTGTCGTCCTCTTTTCGTCCCTCATCGCGCGATGCGTGCCACTCTCGTCGTATCGTTCATAATCATTTCAGGAAGGATGTAAACAAATCGGTTACTCGTAAGAAACATTTGTACACTGTGTGTTTTTTGATGAAACTTTGTGCATACATGAAGCAAAAACAGTTACATATATTTTATTTAGATAAGGATGTAAAAGAGTCACTTTTAATAGTTTTTTTTATAAATTATTATATTTAAACAGAGAAATATATAAGTTTAATAATTAAAAAGAAGATATTTCTGAAAGCAAAGTGTTTAATGTTTTAAAATAAATTTTTATTTGAAGTCGATGACCCAAAAATCAAAATAAAATTGAATGTCCAGTGGCTACTTGTGAAATAGAAATTTATATGACAGCTGTCAGTTTAATAGGAAGATGGGAAATTGCGGAAATTAAAATCTGTATATATTTACATATACAACAGCGACGGGTGAATAGGATGGAAGGTTGTTTTAGATTAAAGTAAAAATGCAATTATTGTTTTAAATACATGGCTATATAAAAGAATTTTTTCTTTTAGCGTCGAAGGATATCGTCATAAAATACGATACGTAAAAGAAAATTGATCAAGTAACTAACCAACTAAATGATAATTATTCAGATGTGAATATTGAAATTAATTTATCCGCATAATATATTCAAAATTCATTATATTTAATGGGTAAATATCCGAAGAAATTCTTAAAATAAAAAATAATTGTCCGTATAATTATTCATACCGAATGGTGATAGTAAATTATTCGAATAATGGAAATTCTGATATTAAAATGAAACTGAGAATAAACTTCTCTCGCGATATGTAAACGATAACGATTTCGCGCGGTGGTAGATGCTTTACGCGGGTGCGAAATACGACCAGGGGGAATACGGCAATCCCTTTAACGAAAAGCTCGGCTGACACGTTGCTGCTGCGACGAGGCAGCGACATAATATGAATAAACTCCGGCACTTTTCGCATACATGTGGTCGGAGAAGGGAGAAAAAAAAAAACGGATTTTCTATTTACGATGACCATTTGGATTTCGTATGCCGGCCGGGCTGAGGGGCGACTCGTCGTCGGTGATTTTGCCAGCTTTATAGTAAATTTCCCCGCATAAAGGCGGCGTGGCACCCCTCGGCTTTATGCCATTATTACGTATGCAAGTGTGACTGGAGAGTTCTACCCCAGTAGAGAATGGAACGGAACGGTGTGTTCCGTTGTGCCGAATCTTTTCCGGGTCACAATTGACCGCTATGCGGAGACAAACCGGTGGCCGATGAACATTATTAGGTATATACGGGATTACTATTTTTTTATAAGTAATGCGAAAAAAGAACTTGCTATGTGCGTCAGGTATATTTCACCTGATGCACAGTTGCGAGAGAAAGCAAACTGATAATTTTAAAATTTATGACAGAATCTCTCTCTCTTTCTCCCTTTTTTCATATAATACGCGCATGTAATATATTAATGGCAAAATATATTAAACAAATTTTATGAAAAAATTATTTTAATAAAATTTTCTCAGAACTGCATTTTTAATGATGCTTCAATTTCCATTGGAATTTTTTTAGCATTCTTTGATCCCGTGGAAAATTTTATATTATATATATTTATATAATTTTATAATATAGATAAACATATTAATTACAAATGCAACATATTAAAATGCAGCTATGTATGTTTTACTTTTTTAAAAATATCTTTGTTGTCTTTGAAATATACACAGATGAAATTACAAAGATTTTCCATATTCAACTCTGATATCTATTTTCGTTCTTTATATATTGTGAAATTTTTATTATATTTTATATATACAATATTGATGTGCATTATTATATATTTCATGTTATTCTGGAAGGTATATCTAGAATACGTAACAAATGTATTTAAATTTTGCTCACTCTTCTTATTATATTTAGATAAATAATTGCATTTTTTAAATACAACAAAAATTTCTAGTAAAATTATTAGACATTTTTGTATTAAAATCTTTATTTACTTGCAAAAATTTAACGACGAGTTTATTTAATTAATTGCAAAAGTTGTGATATAACTTTGAAACGTTGCGAAAAGGCGATCGATTAATAGCCACGGTTGGTTTCGCCCGGCTCTAATTTCTTTTGCTCCATTGAATATTCTACACGAGGAGCACTTTGTACCGAGGATACCGCGCGCCCTTCGTAGGGCCCATCCGACGAGTGACCTGACCTTGTCGCAGGGTCCCGAGGAGCTTGTCATTGTGTTTTGGGCGTGCTGTAATCCGCGTTGACGCGTTCAACCGAGCGTTTATCGAACCGCGAAGGAAAGGAGAGAGAAAGAGAGCAAAAGAGAGAGAATCGGCAAGTTTCGCACGGCCGTTGCAAGTATTCATAAGTTGGGAACGCTTACATAACGAAATATGCTAAGTTAGAGAATAGTTTGTCGGTAAATGAAATATCCATGCGTCAGATTATTGCGTGTATCGTTACTTGTTCGTTAAAGCAAACTAACATACTTAAATAAATAAAACTTGTCATTTACTTGGAACCTTTTTTCTTGAAAAATTAAGGGGAGGAATAGAAGAATACAAGATGTATTATGAGATTTATTATTTTTTTTTTAATTTGAAAAGTTCAAAATACCCTAATTGCGCGTATAAAAACAATAGGTACTTCAGTAATTTCAATTCGATTGAATCTATAGAATCGATCGTTTGAAAATTCACCGGAAACCGGCAGTATTAATGTAAACGCATTCTAATAGAAAAATTAAATAAAACTGAGACCGGCGGCGTTGATGCTATCGTAAATGCCGGCGCGTAAGTGGATGAGCCGGACGACGTTTAACAAGTAGTCACGACCTTTGAAAAAAAAACCTGCCGAGGTAGGGGAGATTTTCATCTACGTCGCGGGCGGATGACGGCAGGTGATAAAGCTTCGACTTTACGATAGTAGTCTCGAAGACGAGAAGAGGAAAGGAGGGAGGGAACAGCCCTTTCGCTCGCGTTCTATACAGATCGTTCTACTCGTCCCGAGTAGCGCGCGCGCGCGCGATTTATATCTTAGAAGTCAAACGCGAGAGAGGGAGACTGAAGTTGCACACATCCTACGTGTGCCAAAAATTATATTATACGAAAACATTTTAGTGGTATCGAATTTTGAATAATTATAATCTTATAATGATAGCGCGCACACATGGTGAGATGTACTCTCTAAAAGTGAATCAGTGTATTATCACTGAAAAACAGTAAATAGTCGCTTATTACAGCAGTTATAAGTACAGCACTGTAAATCAGTAATATTTTATTGAAAGAATCAGTTAATAATTTTGACTGTTTCAATCAGTAATATTTCTCAATATTAGTAATATTTCTTTCGTTATTGTCAGTAATATTAAACTACAATTCATCTCTCTATCTGTTTCATATAAATTTAAAAATTTTATTTATATTTACTAAATATTTATTATATTAAAAAATTTTATTTTATTTATATTACATGCATATTGAACTTGTTATTTTAAATAGATAACGAACGAATAATTTTCATTAAGTCACCAGACATTTATTTGTCCGACTTATAAAGATCGATTTAATATCTGAAGCCTCTCTATTGAGATTGTATCAAAAATTAAATCGAAGTAATACTTCTAATTTTAAATGTCGCTCTTTGCAAACTTTATATAATTCTTATGACTAAAATTAAATACGAGAGAGATAGCGATCGTAGCGGTAAACGAACGAACTAGCGATTACTGGTTTTACAGTAAAATTTACTGGGTTTACAGTGAATTTTATTTTAACTGACCATAATCAGTGAGATATAAAATAAAATAACAAAAAAGTAAGCGTTTCCACTGAAGATCAGTAAAATACTCACTGATTCTCAGTGAAATCTTATTTTACTGTTTAAATTAGTGATATTTTCACTGATTCACTTTTAGAGAGTAGATTATTGTATTAAACGTATTCGAATCTTGCGATTTATCTCTCTATTCAATTTGCAATGATAATAATATCTAGTTAAATTTTTGTTAAATCTATTAATATATCCCAAAGTGTTTAGAAAAATCTAGTCTTATTGGTATTGAACACATTAATAAAATATGTAGCGACGTTGAGTCCTCTTCTTTTATGACACGGGTTCTCGTAACAGATGATGATAACACTCTCTCGCGGGTTCGACGATGCGGCTGACAAAAAAATGTCCGAGTAGGATAACGACGTTCAATGGTTCGTCCGTTCACGGTTGCGGATTCAGTGTCCTGTATCAGTATTGGCGGCAGATTTATCGCCCCGAGGAAAATGACTCGCTCACTCTCGCATCTCGCATCAGACGAGAGCGAGCGTATCGTAATCTTCGAGTCGATGAAGATAACCCTGGTTCGTATCGATACCGAGCCCCGATGAAATTGACACATCCATCTATCACTCGGCATATGCATGGTATGCATGGGAAAGAGCCGGCATGACGCGACGTCGCGGGACTGACCATGCATAATTCACCGTATCTCCGTCGAACGGTCCGAAATCCTGAATAATAAGAGTGGGCTCGAGCGTTTTTTCGGTCAAACCCCGCGGCATCATCCACGGTGGGATGTCCGCGCATCCTGCATTTCGTCGAGATTATTTCCAACGGAAAGAGAGTGAGAATCGTCGTCCGTTAGTATCGCAATGTATTCGTATGAAACGTTCGGATTTATCTTTCACCGAGATATTTGGACTTGCTTTCTGAGACAGATTTTGAAAATTATAATTTTTCCTTTCTGCAAAACTAGCATCGCCAATTCTCAAGATATGAAATTGAAAGATATCTTCAGAAAATACATTTTTCAAAGAGAAATATCTCTTTCGATCTAAAAACACTGATATCAATCTAAAAAATTCCGCTAAATTCACGCTCGGAAAAAATATAAAAAACGATATAAAAATTATAATAATTATATATTCTCTGCGCTTTTTCGAAAGTATCTCATTCTAGATCGCAAAGTGAGAGTCCAGAGCGCATAAATGTTTTGGCGCGCGATCGATGCCAGCTGGATATTGCGAAATAATTTACAACGCGTCCTGCGGCTCCTATCGATGGCATCGACGTGCGAGATCGTGGACGGCTGGACGCGCAGAGACAGCACCGAGGTCATTTCCGTCGAGGCGGCGAACGAAGGGTCGATGGGTTTAAGGCAAAGGACGATGACAGAGAGAAAGAGAGAGTGAGAGGCCGAGTCCCTTACCGACAATGGCGATCGGTTCGGGTTACGGGGACCGGCAGGGCGAGCCGAAGTGCACGGCATCCAATATGCAATAAACATACGGGGCTTTGACGTATTTAATAGTAACGTGGTCGTATAATGCTTGACATGCATGGAAGCTTTTATGGGGATGCGTATCTCGGCGCGCGGCTCGAAGCACCGGCCGTGTCTCTCTCGGACGGCGAAAAGAACCCGAAGATACTCGGGCTATCCGGATATCCAATATTGCGGTCGCGAATTAGTCGGTTGAGAATCGCTGTTTCCCTCGTCCTGCTCCCGCCGGAGAAGTGTAGCCGGCGGTTAATTGCGTGTCCAAGCTCGAGGAAGGATCCTTAGGCTGTCACGAGCTCGACGGGCTCCGCTTCTCGCAAGACCCAAGTGCGGGACGCTCGTCTCCGTTCGTGAAATCGAGGACTTCTGAAACTGCGAATCTCTCGTGACGGAGAAAATTTAGATTAAGAGTTCTGGGAGCGCGACTCGCACGTCTCATCGGCGAGTTTTAAAATTCGCGATTTTTCCTTGAGGTTTTCGAGAGATCTCTGATTAGTTAAGATTTCTAAAGTAACGATATAGAGATCGATAACTTGTAAAACTGCTCCAAAATTATCTTGACTCCTAAGAATAAGAATATTACTCTTGAAACTGTGACTCTTGACATTAGGAGAATGCAATTTAAAGATGGCAGACCATTAACAGAATGTGTCACTCATATAATTACATCGATCGAGATTGTAATGTACTCTCTAAAAGTGAATCAGTGAAAATATCACTAATTTAAACAGTAAAATAAGATTTCACTGAGAATCAGTGAGAATTTTACTGATCTTCAGTGGAAACGCTTACTTTTTTGTTATTTTATCTTATATCTCACTGATTATGGTCAGTTAAAATAAAATTCACTGTAAACCCAGTAAATTTTACTGTAAAACCAGTAATCGCTAGTTCGTTCGTTTACCGCTACGATCGCTATCTCTCTCGTATTTAATTTTAGTCATAAGAATTATATAAAGTTTGCAAAGAGCGACATTTAAAATTAGAAGTATTACTTCGATTTAATTTTTGATACAATCTCAATAGAGAGGCTTCAGATATTAAATCGATTTATAAGTCGGACAAATAAATGTCTGGCGACTTAATGAAAATTATTCGTTCGTTATCTATTTAAAATAACAAGTTCAATATGCATGTAATATAAATAAAATAAAATTTTTTAATATAATAAATATTTAGTAAATATAAATAAAATTTTTAAGTTTATATGAAACAGATAGAGAGATGAATTGTAGTTTAATATTACTGACAATAACGAAAGAAATATTACTAATATTGAGAAATATTACTGATTGAAACAGTCAAAATTATTAACTGATTCTTTCAATAAAATATCACTGATTTACAGTGCTGTACTTATAACTGTTGTAATAAGTGACTATTTACTGTTTTTCAGTGATAATACACTGATTCACTTTTAGAGAGTACTTTTTTGTTTTATAAATGACGTTATTCGTTTCATTAGTCTCTATTTGCCGAGTGTATTATATGCCGCGCTAATGCTTCGCATGAACTTGGCGCGAGACACTACCGTGTCTCTTGATATTGTCAAGGAAGAACGGCCTTGCAGATTAAAATATTTCAGATTAGATTTCTACTTTTTGTATTTCCATATTTCATATTTAAACATAAGTATCTTCTTTCTTATTGTTTTTTAACATTCGACAATATTTCTTGTCAAAGTGTTTTTAATATAGTTCTTGTCTAATAATTTTGTCTGATGAATATTAAATTATTATACCATATATTATTTTATTACATATAATTGATATATAAAAATAATTTTTATTTTATTAATAGTTATTTTATTCTTATGCAAATGGAAAATGCATGCGAATAATGCATAGCTATTATACGCAATACTCAAATAAGCACTGCAGTCCACGCATTCTTGACTAATGACGATTCTCGTCGTATTGCTGCAACCGTCGCTGATGGATTACAGACCCCACGTGTTGCTTGGACATTCGCATAGGATAAATTATCGGATAAATATCGAACATGGCGTAAATCATTATATTTATGCAAGAAATTAATCAATAATTTATGTTTGTTACAAAATATACTAACTAGAAAAATTGAACTTTCCTTTAAATCTGATATGATTAAATAAGATAGTGATTTTAGACCGCGAAGAGTTTGACAGTTTAAATTTTTAATTGTGTTTTATCTAGAAAAATTTAACATTTACAATGAAAATAAAGAAAATAATTTTTACAAAGTTTTTTTATTATTTATTACAATGATATTTATAATGCTAAATGTAATGCTTTAGTTATAAATATACTAACTTGTTTTTAATTAGTTTTACTTAATAATTACAAATTTTAAAATACAGGTAATCATAAATTCATAAAATAATGATAGAACTGATAATTATGGCTACTTAGGGTGTTTATGCGTAAACTGTCACCGCAAAGCATCTTTTCTCATTATGCGATTTTTTCACTTGATTATGCGATCTCAAATGAGCAAACGCAGACGAAAGGAAGGAGGGGAAAGGGACGAAACAAACGAATACGTCGTCCGAACGGTGTTTCAATCTCCGTAATGACCGCTCGCTTCGTGGTCGTGCACCGAGAGACAGAGTGGATGCTAATAACAGGGAAACTCTATAGTGTTCGTAGGTAGTGCTCATTCAGAGATACTTTTTTTCGCGTCCACACGTTTGTTCGCGAACGGAAGATGGGAGAGAGGAAAAGGATTGTTCGAGTGGGGGGGTCTGAAGAGTCGGTCTGAGGTTGGAACGAAGAGGAGGGAAGAGACGAAAGTCGAGTATTCAATGGCCCGTGTCATCGCGCGGAGACACGTACGTAATGCTCGATTTAAATGCGACGAAGAGAGAGAGAAAGAGCGGTTGAAGGAGGGAAAGAGAAGGGTTAAAAGAGAGGGAGAAAAGAGAGGTTCGAGAGAGGTTGCGGTGGTTGAACAATGAAACGTCGCAACGTCACTATATCTCCGATACCCCCTTCGGTCTCATCCCGAATGTTTCGCCTCGTCCTCTGTTTCTTTCTTGCTAGCCCATCCGTGTCTCTCGCGGGTTATATTTTAAACGTTTGTAAAACTTGGTAATAAACGCGGTGGGTTGAAACACGACTGCCATCGCGACGACGAACGAGGCCATGAGGACGATAACGACGACGACGACGACGACGATGAGAAACAGGGAGAAATAGAGAGAGAGATAGCCCATCGGGGATGGTACCGGGGTAGAGACCGGGCCACTGAAGGCCGGGGCAACAATTACACAGAGTGCGCTGCCGCGAAGCCCTTTCAGCCTCTCTCCCACCGGAGATGATGGATTTGTTGTCTTCGTGGTCTCTCTGGCACATTGTGCATCCACCGGACCGTGCCACTGTGCGGTTACTTCCCGCCATCCCCCATCCTTCTCCTTTTCTCTCTCTTTCTCTCTCCCTCTCTTTCTCTTTCCGTGTGGCACTTTCGTATAATTCCCGTGTTATAGAGAACCGCTATTGGGGGAAAATGGACGCGCGCGTAAATAGCGATGAGCGTAGAGCAATGAGAAGAGAATTGGGGGATGATGAAAATTAGCGGATAGTATCATCATCACTTACCAGGGTAGCTTTTAGCAACTTATCTTAGAGCAGATATTTTTTCTTTCATATATATATATATATAACAAGATGATATTGATTATTCAGTCTTTAATATCGAATTTTTTAGCAGCAAGAAAAAGAGTTATCAATTATTCTTTATCAAAAAATGTAAAAATTTTTAGTAAATTAATACATTAATTTTGTTATTATATATTTATATTTTTAAATTTAGGGGGCATAAACAGAAATAGATAATAATGAAATTAGTATATTTCATATCATGAAAACTAAGAATTTTGTCTCGTACTTCGCGGATGAAATAATTGCATAGCGAATAAGCAGTAATATAATTGCGAAATAAGGAGAATTAATATTGATTATCTTGACGATCTTTTATCGATATCGATCACGTCGGTCGTCTCGATGAAATAGTGCTCCGCTTAACTCACCGGCTTGCAAATATCTATGTTAGACCGGAATTTACGACGCGACCGGCATATTTTATTAGCACAGGACGGGCATCTTCCACGACATATTTATACGACCGGACCGGAAGAAGGGAATTAAAAGAGTGGAATGAGACGGTGAGCGGCTTCGGTATAGAATTAAATAAAAAAAAGTTAACCACGCGTCAGTATAGGATTAAAAAAGTAACGGAATCTCACGTCCTCTAGATAAACTGCGACAAAAGTAGGTAGGATTCCATCCTCGTGATTCGAAAAAAATGGCAGAAGGTATTCGACAGAAGGAGTAAGCCTATCGAATTAACGTCGCGAGTTTCGATTTGCGAAACCGACATTGCTCGCCAGTAACAGTTCCTGCGAAAAGAGGAATGCAAACTTTTCCGCATGACGAAGCCTCTGCGAGATGTTGCGAACGAGTTTTATAGGTATATTTTTTGCGAGATGAAACGATCAAAGTCACATGAAACATACGTGAATCCTTATCGATTTTGAAATAATAATTCTTAATTGATATAAGAGCGATACTTTTCTTTCACATTTACATGAGTAGATCGAGCAATGAAAAAGCTCCATGAAAATTAAGTAATATATTTAATTATATACTCAATAATAAAATACATTTTTTTAAAATTAAATTCTATTAATCAATTCCTATATTAAATTTTTATATCCAGAAATAATATGTACAAATATTTTTTAAAAATTATTCTAATCATCTACTTTAATAAATATGAGAGAGATTCTTAGCTTTTACTACGTAAAATTACAAGATATCATAATATTCTTTCTTTTTATCAGTTTGAGAAATGTAACTCGTAAATAACGCGATGGAAACTGCTACTAATAGCATATCTGTCAAATGCATAACTATTATTTGCATCTCAAGAGTCACGCGAGTCATATTTAGCGTTTAATCGAGAGAGACAGAGCGCAAGAATCCGCTTGCCTTGGGCTTTAACGCTCTGGGCGCTAAAGGGTCATCGTCGTGCTGATTACACGAATGCGGGGCAAAGCCGATGGGAAGCGAACCGCGAAGCGACCGGAGACGCGGCGTTCCTCTTCCGCTAGTGATCGACGATGATGGCCCATGGGTAGTGGGGTTGGAGGTCAGCCCCGTCGAGATACACCGCGGGCCGCTGGGTGAGCCACGAGGGTAAGACCTCGGTGCCCTGTGCAGAGGTCCGGGTCTCCGATTAAGAGGTTCCTTCTTATAGTCGCGCGCCACGCGAGAGAGAATCGCCGGGTCTCCCCGTTTTGTCTCCTCGCTTCTTTTTTCTCTCGTCACCCAGACGGCGTGACTGCAAAACTCGAGATAGACGTTTCTTCCCCTGCTTGTAGCTTGGATTATTGATTGTAGAATTATTTCCGTATTTACATTTGCCTTTTGTTCTTTGCGTACGCTTCTCTCTTTGTATTTTCCGAGAGTAACTTTGAGATTGCAATTGTTGTGAACTTGAAAGATATCTGCTAGCAAATAAGTCGTAGTCCTGTGTGTGCTTCTTTTCGAAAATAATTATTCTTTAGCTTTTTCACCGTCAAATAAAAATAATTATTACACATTTGATTATAATTTATGACATCAACAATATAACATTAAGGATTAATACATCAGAGAAGAAATCTTTGCGATGATATGATGCAAGCTGATTCTTGTATCATATTTAGCGCTAAATATAGTTGTATATCTTTAGATATTTCGGCACATGCTTTATGAAAAGAGAGATTTACTCTTCCCTCATATCATTGATGGTGTAATCATAAAAATGTTTACATGAAAAAAAGCTGCGATTGCGTTGGCCAGAATACAGCATAAATTGGCGTAAATCGACGAGAATTTTACGTGAGGGATCGACGGAGGATCGTGTAAGGATCGTTTACTATCTACGCGTCGGTCGCGACGGCGATCCTATGCTGGGGTTGAGATCGTCCTCCTCTCTCTCTCTCTCTCTCTTTCTCTTTATTCTTCCGTCCGGCACAATGCCCAGACTCCTTGCGCTCCTCTTCTCGTCCATTCTCTTTTCTTCCGCGGAACAACGGATGGGCAGAGGCGGGAGGTTGGGCAAGCTTCGGAGATAGATGGCAGACTTTCGTGGTGCGCGCCCACGTAGCAGCAATGTAAGTCATGCTTCTTTATGGGGCGGCCCGTGACCCCGCTACTTGTAAACCGACTAAAGATTCAGAAATAGCCGCGGCACGGGCTCCCCATCTCCGCGTTCTTCCCTCCTCGCTTTATTCCGGCTCGCTCGCGCATACCTGCTCTCGATCCACCTCATTGTCTTTTCTTTACCCTCCGATGTTTCTCCCCGTCGACCGATTCGAGAACATTGCCGGCCAATATCGTAACGTATTTACCGCAATATCCAGACGACAGGACCTCGTGAGATCTTCCTTCGTGTCGGAAGAATGTCTTTTTTTCCTGAATCCTCGCTCGTCAACGATGCATGATCGCGATCTCGCGTCCTTTTCCTATCGCGAAAATCGATTTCAACGATGGTGGAGCATTCTTCTCGCTTGTCTCTCGAACATGATCGATTCCCCGCGTGATGCCGTACGGCGCCGAGCAGACGGAGGAGGAAAAGGATTGTCCGCGCGGCGCGTGGATCGAACTCCTTACAATAGGCTTATTATGTCGCGGCGCTTTCCATCCAGCCAGCGGCCGATTCAAAGCATCTGTCGATAGTCGTCGCGGAATCACCGCGTCGCCATATATATATGTATATCACGCACACACACACACACGCAGCATCGAAATATAATAATATTACCGGGTGCGCGTTATCTGAAAGAAAGAGAGAGAGAGAGAGAGAGAGAGCGCTCGCACCGATGCGTGATCAATCATATCTCGCGGAGAAAGGCGCCTATCCTTCGGCGGTCGGAGCGGAGACTATTCAGCGCTTATTTATCGGTCTAGAACGCGTGCCTTGTTGCTTGCACGTTGTCGGAAACGTTGGTAGAAAACAACCACGAGACAACTGCATGAGTTTGTCGCGAGTGTTTCGATGAAAGAGCCAAGACAGCAATGCGATGTAGAGACGCGCGATCTGTTACGACTCTTCGTCTTTGCGAGATCATCTTGAAGAACGTTTGTCCTGAACGGTGGTGCCTTCCTGGCGGCTCGTAAGTCGTGATGTCTCAAAGCGTACAGTTATCTAAATATTGTACCGCGACTTGAAGGAGAGGCGGGAAGGAACGCGATCGCGTGTACTTCATTTATCTTTCAACTAGATACGACGCGTGTGACGCTTGAAATTAATAGACATAAAGAGAGACAAAGAAAGGGAAGGAGAAATTATACATGTTACATTTTGCTTTGTGAACACATGACTCAGAGATGCAGAAATGATCTAATTTTTTTATACGTAGAGTTGCATGACTCCAAAAATAAATATTTAATTATTTGATTTTATTAATTTATATATTACTCTCTAAAAGTGAATCAGTGAAAATATCACTAATTTAAACAGTAAAATAAGATTTCACTGAGAATCAGTGAGTATTTTACTGATTTTCAGT
Source organism: Camponotus vicinus (assembly GCF_025532165.1). Classification (NCBI taxonomy): domain Eukaryota; kingdom Metazoa; phylum Arthropoda; class Insecta; order Hymenoptera; family Formicidae; genus Camponotus; species Camponotus vicinus. The sequence continues at coordinate 29,521,078 of NW_028141945.1, forward strand.
GGAAACGCTTATTTTTTTGTTATTTTATCTTATATCTCACTGATTATGGTCAGTTAAAATAAAATTCACTGTAAAACCAGTAAATTTCACTGTAAAACCAGTAATCGCTAGTTCGTTTGTTTACCGCTACGATCGCTATCTCTCTCGTATTTAGTTTTAGTCATAAGAATTATATAAAGTTTGCAAAGAGCGACAGATAAAATTAAAAATATTACTTCGATTTAATTTCAGATATTAAATCGATCTTATGAGTCGGACAAATAAATGTCTGGCGACTTAATGAAAATTATTTGTTCGTTATCTATTTAAAATAGCAAGTTCAATATGCATGTAATATTATAAGTAAAATAAAATTTTTAATATAATAAATATTTAGTAAATATAAATAAAATTTTTAATTTTATATGAAATAGATAGAGAGATGAACTGTAGTTTAATATTACTGACAATAACGAAAGAAATATTATTACTGATTGAAACAGTCAAAATTATTAACTAATTCTTTCAATAAAATATCACTGATTTACAGTGCTGTACTTATAACTGCTGTAATTAGTGACTATTTACTGTTTTTCAGTGATAATACACTGATTCACTTTTAGAGAGTACTTATGTTAGTAAAATATTTTGAAAGATTTCAATCAAAATTATTTGTAAAAACAAACAAGCGAAAGTGGATTGTACAAAAATAACACCTTTTAGCTGACGTATATTTTTTTTAAAAAGCTCTATATAAATTACATTTTATTTCGAGTAACTTAAAATCGGCAACTGTAACAAGGTGTCGCAAGAGTACCTGACACGAGTATCATTCAACGATCTCGTCGAAAAAGCCAGGTGAGCATCGCCGGTTCATTGTCATAGTATGCAACGTCAGCAGGTTTATGCGGTGTCTTTTTCGCGAACTATCAATGAAGTAGATTGAACGATATCGAATTTCCTCTCTTATGTATCGATCATCGTAAACTATTCAAACTGGAACGCCACAGCATCTCGATATATATTGCGTCGAAAAAGATGTCGCATATTATATTTTGAAGAATTTTCACGTGTTGATAAGAAAGAAAGATTTTTTTTATTTATGTTCATCGATTACTTTATTTACTGTAAAATTCTTTATTATTCACATATGCATTATATAATTCTTTTCTTATTACATCTAGTTTCGTTATATTTCTTATTATATAATACGTACAATTATATATGGATATACTTTTTTACTGGAGAACAGTATCATATTCATTACGTTAAATATTCTCTGATAAAAGATTCATAATTAATTTGCGATTGATTTTTTAATTATTTTTATTTGAACTTTTAGACCTTTAATTTTACGTTATCAAATTATCACCGACGATATATGTTATATTATTATCGTACGTATATAATTATCAGAATGCGATTTATAGAGAAGAGCGGATAAGCGCCGTCGGTGCATCGCGTCGGATGCGCGTCGCCGGGTTGACGCGACGATTTTAAAGTCCGACGATGATCGCAGCCGATAATAAATTTAAATCACGTAATGGTAATGAAACGCGCCGAATTCAATACGCGCCGCGGCGGATATTACTTTGGATGTAATTTCCTTTTAAAGGCGTTAACCGTTAAAACGCAGCGCATATGATAAATTCGAGTTCCCGTATCGCGAGAAGTATTTTCCACGATCCTGCTCGTCCTCCCTCTTTCTCTCTCTCTCTGTTTCCCTCTCCCTTTCTCCGTCAGGATACCGGCGGAAGGATGCGGCTTCGTATCGGATGCTTTTGCGCTTATTTTATCGCGCCGAGCAATTTTTCGCAACCGAATCGAGCCTTCCGTTATCGGCGATTTATGATGGCGAATCTTTGTAATATGCGAGGCGCCAAAGATTTTGAGAAAATGAGAGAAAATCCCACTTCGAAGAGTTACAAAAATAAATGGCTTGTATTCTTGTAAGTTTTACTGTTGTTCATTTTGATGCGTGTGAATTTGTTATCTCTTTTGACGCATGTTTCATCATTCTTTGACGATTGATTAATCGAAGAGATGAAACGTTCTCGCGATAAAAACTCAAAGCGTAACTGATAATTCACTATCCTTGTTTGATCGCTCTCGACGAGTGTAAATATGAATTGCGTTCTCTCGTTCTTTAAGAATTTTTTCAAAGATAAAATTTAGAATTTTTCAATAATGAAAGAGATTTTATAAAAAAACTCGGGCAAAAGTTGCATAAATCACAATAGTTAACGCGATGACACGCTTTGCAATAAACATGATTTGTTATTTAAATGAAAGGCTTCACCGAGATTGTTTAGACAATATGCGTCAAGCCAACTAGTTGTAAATGCAATGCGGTACACCGGTCACATTCACGACAATCGACAATTTTCACCTCGGGCACCTGAAATTTGTTATGCCAATGAGGACAACTTCTTCGAGGCCCCGTCGTTGCACAACATATTATCGTCCCACTCGGAGACGCGTATAAGGAAATGACGACATTATTTCGCTCGTATTTTCCCAGACGGAAAAATAAGGTGTACTTCGCACGACATTACTTGTTTGTTTATACATCATTATCGAACTGACTTTTCACGTTGTTTGAATTTCCATTAGAAACATTTCAGGTTTCAGTTATTACTGGACGTCCTATAATAGACGTATTTGCATAATACAAACGTCTTTAAATTAAATCTGTAAATTAAATCTTTAAATTAAAATTTAGTGTCTCTTTCTTTTCAAAATTATTAAAGTTAATGTAAATTATGTTTTAAAATCTTATTAAAACTAGGAGTTCAAAATTCTATTATAACAAAATTTATCTACTCAAAAAAACAGACACAATTTGAACATTTGAATAAGTAGAATTTCGAATAAAACAATCGCATTAAAATAAATAACAATTTATATAAAATCGAAAATACGAATATAACAGAGATTTTTATACCTACTTATGTATAATAATAATATTATATAGAATAATTTACAATAAATTTTTATAAAATATATTTTTATAAATTCTGTATCCCTTATGTTTTTTAATTTACAACTTATTGCAAAATAACAGTTTGTTTAATAATTAAAATAATATTCTCTCCTTTTCTTTCTTTTTTAAAAACAGTATTATAGAATATATGTATATACAATATACTAACATTTCACGTATTTGGAAGACAATCTCAAAATAATTTAAATACATAATTATTAGTTTAATACATAAACAAACAAATAGCAACGTAAATGAATTATTTTATCATTCTTTTTAATTTGCATTTTTAATGCTCAATAATATAATTCTTTGTTTATTAATCGCTATTATTTTCTACATTGTTACCACCACAATTGCATGAAAATTTTAAATGGATCAAACGATATGGAAGCGTCGTTTCGAATAAAATTCGACAATTGTGGAATAGAAATCGTGATCGGTGCAAAGGGAGGATGATTCGTATGGCTATCATGATTCATGGTGGCATGAAATCGGGAAGAGAGAAATTATATATAGAAAAAGGGAAGAAAAGAGAGAGAGAGAGAGAGAGGGAGGAGGGATGCTCATGGACACTCGAGCGTTAAAAGCACATCGCGCGGGTGCCACGGGAATATGGAACGTGCAGGACGGGCGGAGTCGCGTCGACGTGGAGAGACGAGTGGGTGCTTCGAGAAAGTGCATACACTCCTCGCTCTTTGCACCCTCCGCCACCCTCCCCCTACGGGGCCTGCTCTCCTCTTTGCCCGTTCGCCGACACTCCAGCCCCTATATCAGCAATGGCGCCTCCGGTGCTGCATCGTATCGCTGACGCGCGGAGTGTTACTCGATTACGATACCGCAAGATGCCAAAGTCGAAGAGCACGCGCCGTATTTCTGTCTCTCTCTCTCTCTCTCTCTCTCACTCGCCGAGAAATCGATCGCTTTAGTCTCTTTCTCTCCCTTCGATTGGTACATTTCATATACGGCTCTTCCGTCTCTTCTGATGTGACTGATTCTTTCTGCGGTTACCGTTCGTAACCGCTAATGGACTTAAATTCGCGATAAACAGACAAGTCATCTTTTTTTCAGGAATACGCGATAAATTTCTATATATCAACATATATATATATATTTTTTTTTTACTCATCGTTATATTCTTAATGAACTTTATATGGCTGCTAGAATAATTCACAGATATCGCAATATTTAGAGAGAAAAATGATTAGAACCTATTTTCAATCATATATATTTCATATATATGTGTATATATATGCATATATATATATATATATGTATATATATACAGGATTTACCAAAAGTGTGGAAACCTCTTAATATTTCGAAAAATACGCATTTTTAAAAAAAATGTTTCATACAAAAGTTATAGGGTTTTATGTGGCGCATTACACAGCAACATTATTATGACCTCGAATAGCGTTGTCAAGGTTATGTGAAGGTCACCTCCAACTTTTTAAATGGGACACCCTATATGCTTTTGCATATTCTTATAGCTTATCTCGAGAGCTTTCCAAAACACTATAATTAAGTTAGTTTTCATTAAGTACTTTCCGAGTTACGAGGCTTGAAATAATTTCTTAATTTTACATAAACCATAAAATATCTAGTAAAATATTCATTTTTCGATTATCTTACCTTAATACTTTTATGTACAAAATAATGAGAGGAATCAATTGGTGTAAAGAAAAAACATAGTTGTTTTAAAAAAAAAATATGTAATTGTTAATTGCAAATTACATATTTTTTCTTTCGAAACAATTATGTGTTTTCTTTACACCAATTGATTCCTCTCATTATTTTGTACGTAAAAGTATTAAGGTAACATAATCGAAAAATGGATATTTTACAAGATATTTTACGGTTTATGTAAAATTAAGAAATTATTTCAAGCCTCATAACTCAAAAAGTACTTAACGAAAAGGTACTTAATTATAGTGTTTTGGAAAGCTCTCGAGATAAGCTACAAGAATATGCAATGAAAAATAGTAGGTTCCATTTAAGAAATTGAAGGTGACCTTTATGTGACCTTCAAATGACTATCCAAGGTCAAATTTTTGCCACCATCTTCTGTCCCCCTTGAAGTCAAGCAACTTTTATTTGAAACATTTTGTTGTACATTCAAAAATAAAAAAGTTATTGGGGTGGGTAACTTAAAATGGCTCACCCTGTATATATATATATATATATATATATATATATATATATATATATATATATATGTATGTATACAGGGTGTCCCAGACCAAAATTGACCTTGAAAGTAACTGTGATGAAATAATGAACTTCAAATGTTAAGATTGACAGAGGCACTTTTAGAAAAAATGTTTGATACAAAAGTTTCTTATTTTTTCACGTACAATTCGAATCTGTAATAAAAAGTACCATGTTCCCCTAAAAAAATTCAACTTCCGATCCGGATGGCGTATTTCCGGTCGGAATCAAAAGTTGAAAATATCACCATTTGATAGAGCATACCCGATTTACTTAAAAATTGTTCGCGATTTTTGATAAAAGCCATTTATTTTCATTTTTGATAAAAGTCATTTATTTTCATTTTAAAAGGGGTGTACGGGTGGTCTGGGATGCCCTGTATATATATATATTTTTTTTTCTTTTCTTTTAAGGAAATAAATTTCTTAAATAATTTTGTAGTGAATTATTACATTGCAAAGCATCTGTATCGATGTCGTCACGCGCTCGTCTCGAAGGTCGAACGTCGAAAGTTTTGAGACCAACGTCTTTCATTCTCGATTTTATCAGTACCGTCGTCGCGAGCAAACTGTCGTCGTGTGCATCATCATAGCATAGCTTCAACGATATCAAACGAGATACAAAGTTCTCTTGTAATAGCATCGCTTTCCATGTTTCGCGGCGTATACCATGGTTACGAAAGTAAAACGAGGCGCGAGAAGACTGGCCGAGGAATGGTCGGGGAAAGGGGAACAGACAGAAAGACAGTAGGAGACGAAGGGAGGAGGATAGAAGAGAGAGAGAGAGAGAAACTACTCGACTCTATCTCCCGATGCCTTCTCGGTCGGGACCAAGAAGTACCGGGGATACCGCTAAAGAGGCAATTACGGGACTCTCTCGCTGGAAGACGCTCGTAAAAGTTGGGGCGAACGAACGAATAAGAAGATCTCTTCTCGCAGCGACGAGGCTCGCGCGGAGAAGAACGTAGGTAGGAAAATAGGAGAAAGAAAGAGACGACGAGGAAGGGCGGGCGGGAGGGGGATGGCCGATCGAGCCTCTTAGAAGATTTCGTCCCGGGGCGGCGTGTCATCGGTTCGCTCTTCTCCTTTTAGGCCGAACCGTGCCGAATCCGCAGATGCGAGACTGACGCGCTCGTGCTCTCTTCGACGAGATCAAGATAGCCTGGCTAGAGGGGTCCGACGGAATACGACCGCGAGATACGATCCTCTCGAGAACAGAACCGGCGACCGCGAAGCGAGCGGGCATTCCTCGGATAGTATATGCGAGTCGTTATCGATGATTTTCTTTTTCAGATCGCTCGTAAGTTTTTTGTTACCGCCGAAGCGATTCTCTTCTTCTCGGTCCTTTTGTTACTAAAAACGGTCACTATCGGTGCATTACACACCGAGTTCCAACATGCAATAAAAATAATCAGATTAATTTTATTAGATCAATATGTATATATGTATACTGTATAAATCACACATATAATTCATATATTTTATTCTTTCTCATATCACTTTTAATCAGTACATATTAAAAATGTTAAGTGCGAAAATACTCAAATAGATTTAATTATGAATATGATATTCTAATGACGAACATAAACTTTATTTTCATGGATTAATATTTTATCAATATATGATTTTTTGTGAGGAAATATTTAGCGAATAATTATCTTTAAGAAATTTGTTATTTTTCTTTTATAGCATTTTTTAAATTAATAAAATTTAAAAAATTTTTTTATATTATCGTTTTATATAGGATACTTATGTGTAATTTCCACATAATTTATCACATAATTGCCTTAAATTCTCTGTATCTAAATTTCGATATTATTTAATAATAATATCGTGACGTAAAAAAATTTTCAGGATCTTCTCGATCTAAAGCGAAACAGTGTGTTTGAGGAAGGAAGAGGTAAAGAGAGGAAGATGCATTGAAATTCGAAATCCGATCGGAAAAGTTCTCATCGGAATATATCCGGCGACCCTCTACGGAGTCGATAATCCGGCGAGGCTGGACTTCGGGGTTGTAGGTTCGAACCGTAAAGACGGAGATGGGGATGAGAAAGAGGCGAGAGAGGAGAGACCAAGAGTTCGGGCTAAGGGTGGACGACTAAGAGTAGATTGATCCGTGGCTATCGTACAGAATACTCCAACTTGCTCGCTGTCAAGCATCTCTTCTCTCTTTCCCTCTCAACTCCTTTCCTTTTCTCTCTCTCGTAACGTGCCCTCTGCAATATACATGTATTTCGTTCTGGTCTCCGAGACTTATATCAGCCGGTCATTCGTCCACTCACTTCATTACAAGTGGGACGACGATGGCAATGACAACGATTCTCTCCCTTCATTGGTTCCCGGCCGCCCTTAAGTGAAATCCTGACATCGATCTTGCTAACGACCCGGGATTAACGCTAATTTGTCGACCGTCGCGATATTACCGAATCGCCGAGATAACTTTGTGGCTCATCTACCTTGCTCCCCGACCGTTTCTTTCTGTCTCCCTTTGTAAAGTTACTCGTCGGTGGATAACGCGCGTCCTTTGCGAGGGAAGACTAGTGAGAGGGGCTGAATGGATGGCGAGACTCACTTTGTTCATCTGTAAGGATATTACGTGCAACGTGAGTAGACTATTGTATCTGGCAGTGTAAAAATTCGCTTCGTTGCGGACCTTTGTCTAAATCAAAACGATTAATTAACCCATTAACAACTGATATATTTTTAAAACGGGGCAATTATGAATTTAAAACTTCTAATGAACAAGAACGAGTGAATAAAGCGGAACAAAGAGTTTATTTATCGAAAAAATTATTTTGTAGATTGATATATAAGATATGCTGGAATTATTAATATCGAGAATTTTTATCTAAAATTTCGCTTCAGAATTATTTTAAATTTAACATAAATCTCTCGGATCTTTTATCTAAACCTTAAAGGATGAGACGCGTGCGCACGGGTCGTAAATTCAGTTCTTAAGAACTCAAATAGCGAAAGTAGATTTGTAGCTGTTCTATCTTTAGAACAGATAAAAAGGCAGATGTTGATGACTTAATCAGCATCCCCACTCAAATGCTTGGAAACTTTTCTCGAGTAGATTCAATATATACGATTTTATAGAAACTAAAACTGCATCAAACTTATTAAGAAATTTATACATAATAATAATCGCACAACTATTTATAATTAAATTATATAACATGTTGCATTAAAGAAGAATAAATAATTAACGAGTGACATTTTTTTGTGAGTATAATGAAGAAACTATTTTTTTATCTAAAGAGCATTTATTTAAATGATATAATTGCACAGAATATGACCAAGAATTTAACTTAATTGCTCTAAATGAGTGTTTTAAATAAACGAGAAAAATACATTAGATTTATTTGGAGATCTTGCTGTTTTAATCGCGATAAAAAATGAAGATATTTAAACCGCCGAAAGGCAATTAAAATGCGAATAAGAAATGGGGGAAGCAGAGAGGTATATTATTCGCGCAGTTTACGCGCTTTATTACCGTTAATTATTGGACTCGGGTGCATTCGTTGTGTATATGCGTGCGAGCTCGCGATGTAACACAGTTGCTCCGTATCTGTCACGATCACGTCACGAGTCACGTTTGCAAACTGCTCGTAACCATCGTTCATGTTGCGCGTGAAATTGATTCGTCTTCCTCATGATTCTCTTACGATTCTCTTACGTATCGAATCTCGCGGCGGGAAATTCCCTATATTAAATATAATTATCTCGTGCTATCCTTTGTCTAACGTTCTCTTTAATAAGTTTGCTTGAATCTTAGAACTGTAGTTTTGCAATATTTAATACATACAGTTTTATTATTAATTATTGTAAGCAACAATTTATTTTTTTTTTTTATTCGTTTGTAGAATAATATTTGTGTATCGATATTATTCTACAAATGAATGAAAAAATTCTTCAATCTATCCTATAGATATTTATTAATATTTATTATATTTATTTTTATTTATATTTATTATATTTTTTTATTATATTTATTTTTTTTATTTATCAAATTATATTAAATTTTTTTTAAAGATCCTTCTATAGGAGGATTTTTAATGATCTTTTTCGCATTTTTATATAAGTTTCTTTACAAATGTCTTGATAAATTTACGATGATCACTATATTAAGGCGATCGTGTCACTAGCAGAGCATGAAGGGCGCGAAAAGAATAGTTAAACCTCGATACGACTACTGAGAACCGATTTAAAGACTCTGCTTGAGGAAAAAGGGAACGTTGTCATTACGACGGGCACGGCAACTAAAATACCGAGAAGCAATGTTGCTTGTAGCTTTGAAGTCTGCAAGCTTTCGCGATAATAGCGTCAAGAGTGTCAAAACGGACAGCAAAAAAATAAGTAGCCTTCTCTGCTGAAATTAGATTATGGAGGGAGCCATCATCATTATTTTTCATAGCAACTACCTCATGGTATATCATTCAGCCATTACAATTGAAAACGTCAATACTATAGTTTTATTTATCGCGATTTTTTTGTTCGATATATAAAGAATTCAACAATATTTCAACCGATCTCTTTCATCAATACGTGCAATCGTGGCGATATATCGAATCGGATAATATCCTTCCCTTCGGCGGATCGCGCTCGACTAATCGTCTCGAGGATGGTATTAGAAGAAGGGGTGGCGAATATGCAAAGTATCTTTTTCCTCTCACCCTCGCTGCACGAGATCGGGCTCTCGGGCGGAAGGATCCTCCGGCGCGCGGGAATCGGATTACGAGGCTCGTTAAAATATTATTCGGGCGTAAGTTCTTGGTGACACGCGGCGCGGCTCGGCTCGGCTCGGTTCGACGTCGGTGCGTCGTCTTCGTCTATGCAAAATAATCGCTTCTTAATTGCGGAGTAATTGCGAATTCGTGGAAGGCACCGGGCGCGCATCTCTGCCTCGTCCGCCCGTCCCACCCCCTTTCCAACCCCCTTTTGCCACTCAAAACGGCGCCGTCTGTCGCCCGCATTATCCGCGCGAACTTAAACTTAACCCTTCGGGCCGCGCAGAAAAATGTCGTCGGTCGCAGCCTGCGCGACTGGCGAGAGATTTTTCGCCGCATTTTGTTCGGGATGCAATTCGAGAAGGCAGATGTTGCGCACTTATAGTAAGAACGATCTTTTCAATGTTTTTTAATATTGCATTAAAAATAGAAAGAGAGAGAGAGAGAGATTTATAAGATATTAATTATTAAATTATATTTCAGATATTGAAAATTATTAAAATATCATTTATTGTTATATCTACATTTCTTTATATTTTTGGTGTCTACGATTATATTTACAATACGGATATTTTTTCTAAATTATACACACATTCTAATTATAATTTAAATTTTTTTTATAAATTTAGGAAGAAAAATAATTTATTGATGGGTAAAGTTGAAGAATTTTTAAATTATTTTTAAATTGCTAATTGATTTAATTATTTATATATAAATTTATAATTGATTTAATTGTGGAATATTTTATTCTAATTGTAGCTCGAGTCGAAATTAAGGTATCGCCCGAATTGTTTCGTGCTTCTTGAGTTCTGGATTTGGAGTCGTTTCGATCAGAAAGTCTCTGCCAGAGCATCTCGCGCGAAACTTGAAACGGCCTTGCTTATCGCAGCTGCGTCGTTCTCGTCGGACACCAGGGATATTTTCACAAAGGGCTACTTCCTGATCGTCTGGCATCTCATACGGCGCATGCCTTGAAATCATGGCTGATACGGCCGTCGGGTCGGCCGGTGCGTTAGCGAAGGCGCGCTCGATGGCCGTGTTACGGCGATGGCGTGCTTAGAGTTCGCGCGAGAGTGTACACCGGTGGCAAGAATAATAGCGAGGGTTCTCTCTCCGGGTTGCTCTCTTCATCTCGCTTCTACGTATACCGGGTGCTTCTCTTTCCGCGGCGCGGATAACACGCCGCAGTCCTTCATGCCGGTCGCCGGCGACCCTGCGAACAAACGGGCCGCCAGGCGGCCTTATCTCAAGACGCTTTAATGTGTTTAACCCGGCGAAGATAGTGGACAATTTATTGCTCCCTATTTTAAGCGGAATCTCTCTCTCTCTCTTTCTCTTTCTCTTTCTCTTACCCTCTCCCCACCCTTTCGTTCTCTTTCTCTCGTCCTCCGCGACTACTGTTTTGCCCCGCGTTGGTAGCCTTCTCTCTAATTTGGCTCGAGTTACCCAATGAGACCCAGATCTTCATAAGCGAAGTGACGAAGGGAAAAAACGGGAATATTTCCATCGTCGTTATCTTTTATAGTCTAATTCCTTGCATGGCATTCGTTTCTCTTTAATCTTTCTTGGCAATAAATTATTGGTCAATTGAATTAAAGTAATGTGTACGATTTGTCGAGTTGAATAACTTGCAAATCGACTACAAAATTTTACCGAATTAATTAATTTTTATTAAAAAAGTAGGAATATTATGAAAATTCATTAATTTCTTTAATCTTTCTTACATTTATATTGATACAAATCAATTTAATATTTTAATTAATGATAGTTTTATATGTACAACTATTTTTTTCGCGATAACAAGAATGGCACGAGTATCAATTTTTAACGCCAATATTTAATTAATTAATATTTACTGCCATATATTCAATGTGTAATGTATTCAAATAGATTTTGAAGACAGAGTCGGCAGATGTTTTCTTTCGAGTGTAAGTTAACAGGATTTTGAACTGTCTCGGTCCAATTTATTGGTCAACGATAACGGCAGAACACATGCGTTTCAGGCTCGAAATCGGAGTCTTTGCTGTCATATGTTCCTTCATTCCTTGTAAGATCCCGTTTCGTATCGCAGAACATTCCGGGGAGATTCTGAGAGAATGCGGTGGTCGAGTCTTCGATAAATGGCTTGCGCGTGAAAGGAATTAATTAAACGAAACGCTCAAACGCAACGATAATAACGAGAATATATCTCAATTGATAATGTTCGATTAATTTTCACTTTAATCATGTGACATGTGTATTTACATATCGCTTTAAATTGGTCCCAAATTTAAGATTTAAAATTTGAAAAGTACACTGAGAAAAAAATCTGGTTGCATTAATTAGAATTCTGGTAGATTCAACCAGTATGTCTGTTGGAAAATGGACGAATCAGAATTCTTGTAGGAATTACCAGATGAATCTGATTAATTTCTTCCTGTTAAATTTACCAAATTTTCTCGTTAATAATACTAAACTCACCAGCACCAAGTCGTCTAAAATTTTTTCCATCCAATTTCAAAAGTCTTTAATATTCTGAATTCCAACAAGATTATTGGATAAATTCAATCCAGATTATTGAATAAATTATTTTAAATTCAGTTTGTTAGAAATTAAACTGATAAACAGTGATGCAAGAAGAGGATGCAGCTCAGACACACACAATCAGAGAGCTAGCGTCCTCTTTCTGGCACTACTGCTCGTAAGAGAAAAAAAATATACTTTGGATTTAATGTTAATACTAGTTCTTTATATACATTTCATGGCAAATATTGAATACGAATTAAGTTAAGAGTGGGTCGTCGCCTAGCGGCAAGCAAAGAAGTTAATGTAACAAGAAATTTTATAGATTCAACCAGAAAATACTAACCAAATCCTTATAGTAAAATTTATTAAACGTTCTAGTTATAAAAAATCGAGTCTTATCATGATAACTAGAAATTCTTGTTTGATTTAATCAAAATGCCTTCAATCATATACGTCTTGTTGGTACAATCAAACGATTTTTCTCAGTGTATAATCAATTACTAAACATTAATTTTATCACTATTCCTCAACAATACAATAGCTTCTGTCATCAGTAGGGCTCCATCGAAATTTAGAAAACATAATGTAATGATACAATTTACGAAGCTATAATTAATTATCTCTTTCGATCCTACACAAAATTGAGTTAACCAGATTCACGTTGAATTTTATCAATCTTACAATTGGATAGGGAAGCGGAAGGAAAGGGGATGCTCCAATTATCCTGCTCAATTCATATTTAAGCGTTCGTAAATCGGTGGGATATGCACCATACATCGGGAGGTCAACTGGCAGACACCGGATTTTTTCGAGCCGCGGTTGATAGACGCGACACCTTATTTTCCCGTTCCGGCTCCATAAACCACCTGGCGAGACCATCGAGACGGCCATTGAGTGAGCGCGACCGCCGCGATTTTTCCCCTCGCGCGAACTCACTATGCATCTCGTCGCGACGAATGAATACGCGACCTTTCCTCTCGTCGTTGCACAACGACGGCACTCTCGATAATAGAGCCGCATCCTCGATGCGCGCGCGCGCGCGCGCGCACGGGGACGCACGCAAGTGCGGAGATGCGGACGAGAGCGCATTTAGCGCGATGCATCGCGCGTGCTCTCGCTTGAATAACGATGTATAAAACTCTCGCGACACTCGCAATACTCGGTCGCTTATTCTCGGCTGGGCTCATTACGTTATTTGTACGTCTGGCCTCCACGATCGCGACGAGAGATTATCGGGGTCCGCAGCGCGCGTTCGTATCTTCGTTTTTTTTTTTTCTTTTAGCATGAGCGCGCGTTTATTACGATGATTTCGCGCGGCTCGTACAAGTGTGACGCAATCGCATTAATTATTTCGATGATAATGTGCGGATAAAGTTTAATCATGAATATGGTTTCGTAAAAATATAGGATGGATGTGGAAAGATTAAGAGAAAGAGAGGAGAGAAAAATAAGAGAAAATAATATACGAAAGAGGCAGGAAGATGTAGAACATAAAACGTACGGGACAAACGAAATATATAGACGTGAAGATGTAGTAAAATTCAATATTACACAATATGTGTATAAGAAGTATCGTTTTTTCTCTTACAACCAATTTTTTTTCTTGCAACAATTAATATTATTTTTTCTTAGTATTATTTCTTATATAATGGAATTTGTTTGCCATCGATGTAAGAATTCCTTTATAATTTTTCTATGATGGTAATTGACGAAACGATATATTTTAAATACGAAAAAACAATATTTTTCATACCTATTGCAGTATGCAGTATTCTTTTATACAATGTTTCTCGAAGATATGTTTTTTTTTCTTCCTCCATGCTTCTTCGCTCCTTCTCTATCTCTTATGCGTCTCGGCTTTCTTTTCCCCACATGGCCGAGGATGAGGTCAGCCGGCGTTAATGAGCGAATAAATACGCATGTGCGCCGCCTATGCTAATTCGGCTTATACTCGTGTCGATGACAATGCGCGTAGCAATCGTCCGTCGCCGGCCGATTGGATTGCGGCAGAGGTGACGCGCGCACTTTGGCCCCCGTCGTAAAAATCGCCGAGTTACCGTTCCGCTGCAGCTGCTACGGATGCAAATGTCGATGCCGTCGATGTCGTCGTCGTTGTCTTCACGGATATAACGGCCCCGATTATTCGCCATGCCGACCGTCCGAATCTGACCGCTGCGCGTTTCTCGCTAATTAATTAATAGATCGGCCTCTGCACGTTCGCCGGATCAGACCACAAATGCGAATTTCTTTTAGGGTTTCCCCTCTCGACGACAGGTGGTCGCGATTCTGATCTAGCGACGCGTGCATCGATAATTAGACATCGTTTAATCAGGAAGGATCGTATTTATAAATCAGGAGAATGTGCAGCTTGGAAGTTGTAAACAGTTTGTTCATTAAAATGCATATATTATGGAATTTTCGAGATTGTTAGAATGATAATATAATTGAATATCATAAGAGAATACTTTGTGCAATATTTAATTGATGTATTAGAGTAACTTGTTTGCTTCAACGGCGATAATTTTTAAGTTTTTTCTAGTCTTTTATAAAAATTGTTCTTTCATGTCTTAGGCCAAGAAAATTTCAATTTTTTGATACACATATATCTCGATATATTCTAATTTCGATTTATTTTATGATATATTTTGAATCTTAAAAATAGAGAATTCGCTTTCAATTAAATTATATAAAATATCGTAAATATAAGCAATTTCTCTCTTTCTCTCTCATATTTTATAGAAATGATTAATCTTATTTATAACAGGATTGCAGGATTCTAATTATATTTTCCTGATTATATTTTTTTCATCGACTAATTTTGAAAAATATTAAATTTTTACGGCATGCACATATTTCTTACAAAAATATTTATTGGTATTTTGGATAACATATTTTATTGCTTCACAGTCTTAACTGTACATGTTCGATAATAATTCGCAACCAATGATCACGTCAATCTACGATTCGCGCACTCGGGCAATCCTCTCATGAACGTAATCCGTTCCCCCGTAGAAGTGATCTCCTTACGAAGGCGTGTTATTTGACATTTGAAACTTTGTGCCCGCTACCGTGCACGCATTATCACGGTGTATCATTATGGTTAGAGATACAAAAACGCACGGCACGTGACTTGCGCTGATTAAAATGTTAATCAGCGGTTCACTATTCTTTTTTTCGCTCCACCCCGCTCTGTCTCTCTCCCTCTCACATCCGATATCTTTCCAATAACTCGGTCCGGAGTCTCCGTCCGTGAATGAGCCGCCCCCGTAGGTCCCCGTGCGCCCATACGCGTCTCCGGTTACCTCTGTGGATTAATTATGGGGGTAGATCAAAAGAGCATGCGACCACAAAGCCGGTAATGCAACGGGTGGTCCGTATTCAAAAAGCGCGCCTCGTGTTTGGACTCGGTCGAGGCCTTCGTGAAAGCGAAATGTGTATCTCGTCGTACGCGCGTTCCACCGAGAACTCTTTTTTTTCCTCCCTCTCTCTTTATATCTCATTCTAGTGCTTCTTGTGCAAGATTGAGGCTGCGAGCCTAATCGAGACGAGATATTTTAATCTCTCGTTTTAACGGATTATCAAAATCGGTCGCGATATAAAATATAATTTCTAGATTCTTTTTATTTTTATAATAAATTACGAACATTTAAGGCAAATTGGATTTGGAAAAACGATGAGTATAAGAATTGTAATTATATGGAAAACAACTCGCACTATTTTGGAGAGATATATATATTTTTCAAGTAAAATAATAATTACTATAGATAAGAAAAACAAGAAAAAGAAGATAATATTTGTCATGCCATGCAACTTAATATTCACTTTTTTATTGTGGCATTATTATTAATATTGTCTTTCTTTTCTACAAAAAAGCAAAGCAGATGTTTAATAGAGATTTTTTGAAGATTGCAGTATTTTCGATTTTAATAATAAATTCCCACTTTTAATTAACAATAAGTAATATTTTTAAATATATAGAATATGTATATCTTTTTAGCATTACTTCTTTTAAATTATCTGAAAAGAAGGAAAGATATGTGACGGAAAGTATTTAAGCAAAAATTTTACATTTATTTGATTATAATTAATTATTTACATGATTGCGTCAAGAAGTTCGATTACTCGTTTGTGCATGACGAAATCTCATCTTCTTTTTCTTTTTTGCGCTTCGGACGATTATTAAAAAGTCTCGAGAGCTGATCGAGTAGCCTTGACTTTGGGTTATCGCCGGGGTCGCAGGGTTCCACCGATATGCTCGCAGAGTGGAACGAAAAATCACGAGAGGAAGCTCTTTTTCTGTATATGCATTATGCGCGGATTTATATACTTTACGAGTTGCAGGAGTTCCCGATGACTCGCGTCTACTCGGACATTGAATGTCAGGATGTTAATTGCACATCGCGTTTCTCTTTTTTGCCGCCTTTATTATCAATGCACAATCTTTTCGGCACATTAAATGAAAAGACTGACAGGATTTTTACATTAGGCTTCACGCTTTTCTTCCAAGCTCGATTTATTTACTTCTCTTTCTCTCTCTCCTTCTCTTCTTTTTTTACAGGTAAAAGTCTGTGCATATCAAGCTCCGGGTAACCGAACATATTCTG
The DNA here is from genome assembly GCF_025532165.1 of Camponotus vicinus. NCBI lineage: Eukaryota > Metazoa > Arthropoda > Insecta > Hymenoptera > Formicidae > Camponotus > Camponotus vicinus. The sequence continues at coordinate 29,538,089 of NW_028141945.1, forward strand.
TGTTTCATGCTGGACATACATATCCTTCAACGGGATTCGTACTTCTCGGATTAAACGAGATATTATTTTTACCATGCGCGGCCGCAAAAGCGAAGAGTCGCGAAGTGCGTGCGTGTGTGTGTGTGTGTGTGTGTGTGTGTGTGCGGTATTTTTGAATTTTTTAAATTCTGCACACTTTCTCTATCTCCGCTTTCTGTCGCAACGAGTGTTTTTAACTTTTTGTGGATTACGCTTTCGTCGCAGTTGTCAACGCCGGGCATCACGTACACGCGTGTCTGTTATTCGTCACGAGAAAGAGTTCGAGTCCCACATTTTCGACGTGCATTCACGTGCTGCAGTTCCGCACCATGAAACATTAATACAAAATTAGTACGAAAATCCTTTGAAGAATCGTTAAATCGTAATTTTTATTGTAAATAATATCTATGTTTTTAAGCAACAATTTAATAAAAGTTTTAAATATTTTTTTTATCATAATATATAACTCAGATATATTTTTGAAGAATTTAAACAGATGATATATTTCTAAATAATTATTTTGTAAAGATAGAATCTTGAAAATTTACTGCGATGAAATGATGAAATTTTACTTTAAGCAATTTTAGCTTTTTAAGATTTTCTAATTTTTCTAAATTCCTTCGCCCGATGTGAAATATCTGTTTCTTCATATATAATTTTACAATTTCATTAAAGCTGTCACATATATATATATAGACGAATCAAAATGGAAAATTAAGCGCTTGAAAGACGTTTCGGCTCGTATACAAAATCATAGCATATCGTTCGATCCTCGCCGAATTAAAGGTTGCCATTGGAAGCTCAAGAGTATTCATGGGGGAGGCGAAAGGCGGCCGCCTCCAGGCATATTTATAAATTCACGCCGCAGATGCGCATAATGGCGCCGATTCATGACATTTGATTAGAGCATTGTCGCGGCTCACCCCATCGACCGCACTCGTTCACCCGCCGTTCTTCCTACGACTCCCGTAATCGTGGTGCGCCGCAAATCGCAACCCTTGTACGCGACATCTTTTCGTAGCTGGCCCTCTGCTGGGTTTCGTATTCAATCGCGCGCGATCATTAAACCGCGTCACCGGTCATTATTTCCCGATCGTCGGATCGATTTTCGCGTCGACTGCAAACTTGCGCGTGTCCCGGCTTTCGAAAGTTCCGCTAACAAAGGGGTCGAAGTTGTACAGTGCACCGGGTGCCCGTAAGTATCGACCTAACAGTTCTCAGTCAAAAGATCCGAGACAACGAGCTCGATCATGTGGATGCATAGATAAATAAATCCTCAAAATAACATTGATCGGCGAGATTAAAAGCTTATTTTTATGGATAATTCTCATCAAGTTAGATTTTTAGGATTCTTATTAAAAATTATACGAGGAATTAGTGTAATTTTATATAAAATCCAAAATCAAACATTTATTTGCATCGCCTAATGTACGATACACATTATTTGCTTTTAATTTTTTATTAGTGTCTAATTATGTAATATTATTTCATTTTAATCAAGTATTTTTGCATATTTGTCTTCATAATATATTAAATCAAATCAAATCCTTTCGCGAAAAGTATAAAATCTATATACAAAATCGAACTAATTCTTTATAGTACTATTGTATTATAGCACCGACCTATTCCAACAATTCGCGTGAATAATTCTATTCACTGAATCTATAAAAGAAGAAAATAATTTTGTTGGATTAATAAGGGCTACCGCTAAATATCTGAAGACAACAAAGCGAAAAAGAATATCGTGTCGCGTCAACTTGCGTAACAAGATGCGGCTCGATCGGCACAAATAGTTAGCGCGCAACGATGGCCACCGGCGGCGATTAATTTATTTCAATCATCCACAAGTCATAAAAGTTTCTTTCGTTGTCGGAGCGATGACTCGCTCTTTCTCTCTCTCCTCTCGACTGGCTATTAGGACTTTCAACCAGTCCGAGCCGCGAAGTCCGGGACGGTGCAACTGGTTATTAATTCAATGATATATTCCGATCCCTCGTCACACCGGGGGCCAATGGAGACTCTCTCTCTCTCTCTCTCCTCTCTCTTTCTCTCTTTATCTATCTATCTATTTACCTCTCTGTTCTTCCCTTCGGTATCCATCTATCCATCCATCTACGTCGCCCATTTCTCTCGCCCTTTCCTCTCTCCTTCGTCGCTCTATCTTCTTCCTTCTCTTTCTATTCTGTGCTCCTGTCGCTTCCTAACGGCGAGACCGTATCCTCGCGTTATAGTTGGGGTAGTCGTATCGCCCGCGGGTTGGTAACGAGGTTACGGACTCATCTCCTACTCGCCCGACAACTTGGGCCCTCGGTTCATCAGGCCACAATATTACTAATCAGCGCGAGGATTGGCTCGGTCGCTAAGTGCTCCCAGGATTACCAATTCACGATGGCACGTGGAGAGCTGCGTAGCACACAACGAGCACCAAAAACAATGCAAAATGTCGCGCGAAATGTCATTTAGATTTTCGATAATCTCCAAAATTTTGCGCATATGTTAGAATATTTTCAATCCCTAGTGGCCCAAATGACTGGCAAAAAAATAGATAAAAATCTAGTGATTTTTAAAAATACGATTTATGTTTACTACTTTGCGCTTTTTAAATAAAATAGTAGAAAAATTTAAAGTCCTTAAAATACTGATTTTACACATCGTAAAATATTATTATATTTATTTATATAATTTTATTTTATTTTAATATTATTATTATTATTTTTATATATTTAATATTATATATTTAATATTATTATTATTTATAATATTATTTTAATATTATTATATAATTTTATTTTATTTATTAGATCTTTATTATGCTTTATTAGCTTCAGACTCATAAAAGTTTTGTTTATTACATTAGATTTAAATGTTTATATGTCGTGAAATAATCTTATTCAATAACTAATTTTTCGATTGAAAAAATTGCATAGAATAGTTTATATATAATTAAAAGTAATTATATTTTTCTCTCTTTTTCTCTCTGTTAATTTCTGAAAAACGATTTCTCATACCATGACTCTCTCCTTTGAAGTGCAATAGCATGATCAGCGATTAGGTCGCGCGATAATTACGCGCGATCAGGGCGTGGCCGCGTAATGCAAGTTTAATGAATTGTCATCTAGGGGATCGTTAGATATAACCATCAGACGGATATCCACGCCGTTCAACAATCTGATTACACGTCGGCTAATTATAACGCATTGCGCCGGTAATTAATAGCCGAGTTCGAGATTCGGTCGAGGTGGCTCTCGTCCTTTGAGTTTCCAAGTATCTCTGCAAAGTCAATCTCCCTCTCCACCCCCTCCTCTTCCTGCTCTCCCTGAACTCGGGCTCCGTTCCATCCGATAACTGGATGGATCGAGTTGTACCTCGCGAAGTCTAAGAAAGTTGCGTGCTGCAAGTCGCGAAACGTCCTCGCCGCGTCGGATCGATGTCCTGCCGACAAACTATTCTCGTCGAGGCGCAGTCGGGAAACTCAACGGGGTAGCTTCTGGTATATTAATCGACGCTTGAGAAAAGCGCTAAGATGCTCGCGACATATCAGTGTACATTTAACTCTAAACTCGCAAATTGAATTTCAGAATAAATATTATCTTTTCGAATATATTTTTCGAAAACATCTATGATTTGTCGATTCCTTTTTCGTCAGATTAGACACAATCTATGTTCGAATAATGTTTATTGATTTTTTGCAATTTTCGTAATGAAAAAGTGAATATGTGTATCCCATTGATTTATCAGCCTTAATTATTGTTTTCTTATTGTTATTATACGAAGCTACATTCAATTTATGACATCGGAGCTAATTGCTTATTAAACGAGTTGAATTGCATGTCGTTGTTTGAAAAATTATCGTAGCAATATTTTTTTGCGCGACAGTCTTCATGTCGAATCAACAACTCAATTATCTTAACGACTAACTCGCGTCATTGATTCCGATCTAATAGCGATGTGACCTATTTTGCTATCGTTTTTGTCACCCCATCTCGAAAAGGTCATCGAGCAACAGTGCGCTCGTCACGATGACAGTCTGAAGAAAATCACATCGTTTCGTCTCCCAATCAGTTGAATCTCGAATCGCAGGAAGAAAGCCGATTTTCGGGACGCGCACAAACGCACAATCTGGATTCCGAATGATGGAAAAACGTAGAAATCGACATGGAAAATGCGGCTCGCAACGTCATGTGAGAAGTGATTTCTTCGAAAGCCGGGGGCTCCGGGTCCCAAGATTTACAGCATCTATTCTCCTCGCGGACGCTCTCGCGCCCGCCCCTTGCCATTGTCCATAGCCCCGAGACCATATCTCCTAATGACCGCTTATTAATATCGGACACTCCTACCTAGCACCTTGGGTGCTAACGTATTTATGGCTCGTCATTTGTTTGCCGAGGGGGTTCCGCTTGTGCGCGTTCGCGTAATCATGAACGGTCACCACTACTCTGTTCGAAAAGGTGAAACGGTGGTCGGCGTCGCTCCGAAGAGGGTTAATCGATAGTTCCGTTATATCTGTTTCTTTTTCCGATAATTGGTCCCTCGTTATTTCTAACTATTGTATAAAATAGGAAAGAATATTGAATTGAATTGAAGCTTTTTTTATCGCATACTTTCAGGAACAAGTGTTTTTATATTAATTTAGAGTTTTTTGTAATAAGAGTATGACGTGAACACAATTTCTTTTCCTGTAAAATATTTATTATAATTGAGAAAAATTTTTTCTTCTTAAATCGGTAAATTTAAATAAAATAATGAAAATCAAATTTTCTCTTCGGCAAAGAATGTTTATTTGGAATAGAACATCGAACAGATTGTTCAGATATTTTGTTAGTTTTCTCAAGTTATTTTTTTGTAAAATGTTTAGATAAATAATATATAATTTTAGTTTAATATAAAATTAAGTACGATGTATTGCATCTTATGTTGCAAAAGAAAATGAAATGGTTTTTGCGTAATGTTCCTCCTGATGTACGAAGACCAATTAAGAACTTTTCCTATGATGTATCTTCTATGGTATATATGAATATTTTAACTGGGCGTGCGATTTTTTCCACGTTTCTTCATCGTCTCTATAATCGACATCGGCCGTTTTATCGCTGTCTCTTTTTTTCGCCGGGCTTCTGTTTCCGGCAACACGTCAACGCGAAAGATTGATATGGAAACAGCCTTTATGCCAGCGCGGCCGCGATTAATTATTACCTACTAGGTGCTGCGTTATTACGGTCGGTTGCTGCAATATCGATCAATTTCTCTCTACTTAATGGCGATGGCTAGCGCCCGGCCTGGCACTAATGGCGTGGCAAATGTATGGCTCCTTTGCCAAGTTTCTTCGTCTTTTTCCTTTTCCCGCTCGTGCTACATACGTGGCTTGCTGAGCTTTCGTTTGTCTCTTCTTAACGCGCATTTTTTTCAGCCGTCTGTTTTTTTATTTTATTTATTTTTATCTATTTATTTTTTGTTATTAGGTCATGTTTAATTTAATTACAGTTCTTGCGTATCAAATGAGAGTAATATTTATATTAGACATTTATTCTTTTTGGAAATGCTTATAAAAATTGCAGTTTAAAACGTTTCTTTCTAGTGATTTCACAAATAAATTATTATACGATATATAGTTATTTTTAAAAAGATTTTACTAGTCCAAGCATCAAAATTTGCATAACTATCTCCTTAGATAATTATGATTCTACAACAGACATATTGCGCATTTCCTTCTGTCGATTAAATATAGATTTAGAGATTGATGTAGAAATCAACACAAGTACCACATTACTATTAAAATCATTATTTGTAATATTATTTATTACGTAAGGATTTATTTTCCATAGCACATAACGATGTCACGACCTAAGATTGCTTCGTCTTACTTACTTTATTGGATTTCTATAGCCGGAAGAAATGGCACTTTCTCTTCATATATATACATACAATCTCATCTGTCATAATCAGTACAAACTGTCAATACAGTTGAGAAAAAATACGCTACAAAGTTGATGGAACCAAAGAGAAAAGGAGAAATATTGTATATATATTATAACTTTGACTTTTCACAGTTTTATTTAATTTATAGATATATTATGCAATTTTAATATGTTTTATATATATAGGGTGTCCCAGACCACCCGTACACCCCTTTTAAAATGAAAATAAGTGGCTTTTATCAAAAATCGCGAATAATTTTTAAGTAAATCGGGTACGCTCTATCAAATGGTGATATTTTCAACTTTTGATTCCGACCGGAAATACGCCATCCGGATCGGAAGTTGAATTTTTTTAGGGGAACATGGTACTTTTTATTACAGATTCGAATTGTACGTGAAAAAATAAGAAACTTTTGTATCAAACGTTTTTTCTAAAAGTGCCTCTGTCAATCTTAACATTTGAAGTTCATTATTTCATCACAGTTACTTTCAAGGTCAATTTTAAGATTGACAGAGGCACTTTTAGAAAAAACGTTTGATACAAAAGTTTCTTATTTTTTCACTTACAATTCGAATCTGTAATAAAAAGTACCATGTTCCTCTAAAAAAATTCAACTTCCGATCCGGATGGCGTATTTCCGGTGGGAATCAAAAGTTGAAAATATCACCATTTGATAGAGCGTACCCGATTTACTTAAAAATTATTCGCGATTTTTGATAAAAGCCATTTATTTTCATTTTAAAAGGGGTGTACGAGTGGTCTGGGTCACCCTGTATATATACTTTGATTTATAAATATATACATATATATTTATTTTATTTTATTACAAGAGAAAAATATATATCTTTGAGATTCGCATTTGTATCGAGCAAATATAATTGTGTCATATTCTCGGATATATATGTATATAACGGGTCGAGTTAACTGATTGTCACCTAATCGTTACCACAGTGGCATTTGCGGTTCGCCGTGAATCAACGCTGGCAGCACGCCGCTCGTTTCGGGTGTCCCGGCCGTTAAGCTTTTTTAAATTAGCTTTTTACGTCCGGACCAACGTGTAGGTGCGCGTGGAAAGAGAAGGGACTGCAGGGGAAAACAGAAGGAATAAACGAAGAAGAAAAAAAGAAAGAAAGAAAACCGGGACGGGGAGGATACGATTGGCAGAGTCCGTGCGTCATGGCCGGCCCGTGTAATCGGACTAAATTGGATAATGCATATTTAGAATGGCCTAGAAAAAAAGCGAGATGCCCCAAATGCACCGGGTTAAGCATATAGGGTAGACGCAAGGGATATATGGGAAAAGGGAGGCAAGAGGGAGACAGACTTTAAAGGTCCTCCTTGACCTGCTCGAGAGGCAAGACGTATCTTCTCGTTTGGATTTTCGTCGTCGCTTTGTTCTGCAAAGACCATGCGATTACTATAGTAAATGGATGCTAAAATGATTATGTTCCCATGTTATTTTAATCTCCTTACATTTTTCGAAATTTTTCGTAAGTAACAGATCAATTCATCGCATGTCGAAATTTATCTAAATTAAACCTTTGTTTTTCAATAATGTAATAGTAATGTTTTATATATATTTAATATTCATTGCAGTAATGTTAAACAGAATATTAATCTTTAAATTACTTATTAACATTTTTTTATCTATATCTATTTTCTTATTAAGTATTTAATTTATTTACTGTTTAATTACAAGTTGATATTTTTTTATCTATATCTGCATTTATATTTTTTATTCATATCAAAATTGCCGTTTATGTCGAAAGAAACTCGAAGCTGATAAAAAAACGAACGTTGCATAATCAAGAGTGAGAATTCTTTAAATTAAAAAAAAGGCAATCGCCTCGTGTCCCCATCGAGATAAGGTCTCTCTCAAAATATATATCTTTGTCCGATTAAGCTTCTCGGTGATTAACATAGGAAAGTTGGACGATGGGAGGTGATATGGGATACGATCGATTGATGGTTTCATTTACTCAAATCCGGATAAATCATGCACGCGATTATGTCGTGTTCCATTTAATGCCGGTGAAGCTGAACTCTCTCTCCGTATCTCTTCTCTTTCTCTCTTTTTTTCCTCTCTTAAGATTACGTGCTTACAATAAGTGCCATATAAGCTTCCAATTACTTCCTATCTTTTCCCCCGTCTTATGTTATCGCCGGCGCATTTGGCGTCGCTCATTATGGGGCAGTCGAGGCGCGATAGAGCGTTGAATTATGGCGCCGATAAAAGCAGACGCTTCAGATACTCTAGTGTTCGGGATAAACTATTTTTCAGATCTAAGTTCTCGATTATCACCCGTCTTCAAAATTCTCTGGCTGGTCCTAGCGAGACAGGCCCGAATTTTTCTCCGTTAACATATTAACTGTTATGTCGAGTCTGATAAAAAAAAGTAAAAATCCCAAAGGGATCTTTGTTACTCAAGGAAATATTTTAACGCCCATCATATTATTGATGATATGTTAGATTAAGAAGATTAATATTATGATAATTGAGTTGATTATGTGTTCGTTGAATTTATTTTAAAAGTTATGAATGTAAAAATTTCTATTTATGATTTTATAAAAAAAAAGAATAATTATATGTGATGGATTAATTTTCCATTTTTTAATTAAAAATAAAGAATGCATAATAATTATAAGATTAGAAAAGAAGAAAAGATATTGCAAAAATTAATTTATTAAGATAGCATTATATTATTGAAATCGCTTTTTGTTGAATTAAACATGTTATAAATATTAGTAATTCCTATCGAATAGAAACAGGTTGATTTACAGTAAAATACTTTTCGATATCTTCACGAAATTTTCAAAAAGCTTTAATAAATGACCAATCGAAAGAATAGATGAAAAAAAGAAAATACAGGACTAAGGAAGAAGAAGGATTAAAATAATCTATAGCATCGGAAATCTAGTCAGCGCCTCTTCTTGGCACGTTCAGGTTCGTTAAAGATTTAATCTTATTTAAAAGATACAAACGATGTTTGGCGCGTTTTACGAGTTTATTTACAACTTCGTCTCTGTCGTTCTCGCAGATGAGAGATAACTCTACTCCGGTAATGACGCGCGTGAATACCTTTCCCGCGTGCAATGCGACACAAATATCCGGAAGCACTTAAAGCGACCGTGCTTCACATGTATATTCACATCATCGTTCGAGCTATCGACTAAAAATCGTTGATACTCGATGTACGATATCGGTTCGGCTATATCTATGTATATAGTAGTACGTAGACTTGCATCTCTCGTTGGTAGTTGAGGATAAACGCGCAATCGATCCGCAATTTGGAAGATCGGAAAGAACATGCGGAAGATAATGGCCGCATTTCCTACTACGAATTCCCTTTGATTTCTCGTCGCCACGTATTTCGTGTGATTATTCTCTTTGCGGCTGATCACATACAGCCTCGCTACGATCCATTAATGATTTTGGCGACCGAAACGCGACTGCCTGGTTAAAATTTTCATTCCTCAAGAGCATGATGTAGCATATACGTCACCCAGATTTTAACATGCTCTCTGTACTTAACAAATGTATATACGATTAATTCACGTTTAAGTGGATTATTATCACGATTGTCAGAAAGTATTTTTCTCTCTTGATATTATAATTAAATATTTTATAGATTCAATTAGTGGATTATTACTGAAATATTATCGAGGTATTATTTACTTAGATGTGAATCGAAAGATAAACAATTTCTTTGTTTTATGTGTTTATATTTATGTTTCATCTTTCATACGAGAGATTCATATCTATTGCGGTTATTTCATCGCATTTTACAAATGTTTAAATTTTATTAATGTTTTAAAATGATTCTCTTCAAATTTTTTTTTATATTGGGACTGTATAGTACTTTCTACGATTATTAATGCGTTTAAATCGTGGCATTTTTATCGATGATATAACAAGTCTATTGTCATACTTACAATCCTGCAACCGTAAAATTTTCTATATCTGAGAACGATTTATAATGAATTATAGAATGATTTAGATTTGACATTATAAAATTTAAAATAAATTTATTATTTAAATCTAACGATAAGATTACGGAAGAATATCGTAATATCACTATTTTCCAATTCTAAATGATTAAAAATAAATGTCTTTTTGCGAATTAAACTTTAAGAGAGTACAATTAAATAATCAAATTTTATTCTCTGTTTAAATTCATGAAAACTTATTAAATAACAATTTAATTGCGAAACATTTATAATACGAAGAATCTGTTCTCATAACATTTTATATTGATATTTGCAAATCGACCTGTACATATAACCGCATACACGCGTTGCGTGCGCTCGACGGGGCGTGTAGCCGCGTATTAAATTTCGGATAATACTAAAGGAGCGTCCGTTCGCGGGGTAATTAATGTGCCTTCGGGGATCCGGTCAAGGAAACGGGCGCTCGGAGGGGGCAGTCACGGATGAAGGAAAAAGGCAACGTAAAGGAAAGAGAGAAGGGGCCCAACCTCGGATTGGTTTTCTCACAGTATGTGCGAGCAGTCCGTCCCGTACCCGAAAACCGGACATCTGGACGCAGGACAGCTGCGCCGACCACAACAGGGTCGTGTCGCGGAAGGCAGGGTTTCACGGGGGCGAAAACCGTGCGCGATACACCACCCCGTAGAGCGCGCGCCTGTACCCATAAGAGGTAGCTCACCGTGTGGGCACGCAGGCCGTCGAGCAAATCGCCAAAATGCGGAATCGCGTTGCGGATCCCCGAAATCGTCGAGCGCGACGTGGACGGGACTCGCCCCCCTTCCCCCTTCCTTCCCCCTTCCTTTCCCCCCTATTGCTGCGCCGCGGAAGCGCCCCGTGTCTTTTTCCCATTTTGAGGGTACACACGCGAGAGGATCGACCAAATATCCGTGTGACCCGAAATCGAGAGGGAAGGAGGAAGGGGAAGGGGCTTTATTGACTATGCGTCGAGCACAGGTATTGATACGCGTTCGGGGAGATACGATCTTTGTCCGCGATGCATATTCGCCTTTGCATTCCCTCTGATCCGCATTCACGTTGAATTTAGGGATTATCGATATGATTCTGTGACCGTTTCCCGATTTTTTTAAACTTCAATAATTTATAAAATTCAAAAGAATATATACTAGGATACTCTTTCCATATTCATACATTTATTTTTTCTTCTCTACTAATATTTTATCAATTCCTTTAATCTTTTTTTATTACATTCCAAGGTGATTTCATTTAAATTATTCTTGTAAACGTGTATTACTCATATATATACAGTGCATTTTTTTAATAATTTTTTTTTATTTTATTATATTTTTTTATTATATTTTATATATTTATGCATTTTAATTACTTTTTTATTTATTTTTTATTTTATTTTATTTTTATTTACTTATCTGAAAACCCTATTTATATTAATATAAAATTTTTAATTTCTAAATCTATTCTCTTCTAATTTCTATTTATTTTAATCTATCTATTCTAAATCTATCTTCTAATTTCTAATCTATTTTCTTTTTAAATGTCTATATACTTCATGTTCATATTTCTTTCTTTTTTTTTAATAAAGACATTGAGTAACATGTTGCTCATTTTTCTTCGATGTGAAGTATCGAAATACTAGATTGATCGCATTCAGAACGAACGCAAAATGCTGACAAAATAAGAGTGCGAAGATTTTTGAGACATTTCTCGAAAAAAGAGAATGGGAGAATACGAAATCTGACACGAACTAACACGTGGTCCCCGGGTAAAGTGGCACTCGGCACTTCGCCCCAGGCTTTCCGGACCCCGTCAAGTGCCACCCACCCGTATTCTTACTATAGTGCGAGGCTGCGCTTTCTTGCTCCTCTGCTCGCCACTTGTCCACCCGCACGGAAAGGACGCAAGGTGCCTTTTTCTTTCTCTCTTTCTGTCGGTTCCTTAGCTACCTGTCAATGGCGGAAACGATCTTGGCAATGATAATCCACGGTCGATCGATATGTGAGAAACTTATCGTTGTTTTTCGTTATATTGCTAAAAATTTCACGATTATATAATCGTAAATTTGATTCTCTTATAATTGGTATCATGTGTTAAGAATATTTATACTTTAAATTATAATTATTTTAAATGATTTACTTATATTCAAAAAATTGATTTTTTAATTTGGAGATTTTTAAAAAATATTTTTTATAAAATTTAGCGTTATTTCTAAAAAATAATAATTTTTTGTAAGATCATAATTATACTAATTTAATTGTAATAATAAATGTATTCTAATTTGCTCATTAATGTTGACAGCATCGTAATATTGCATCATTTCCTTGTCGATATCTATCATTCAGATGCATGAAACTATCGTTTTATGTTATTGATGGAAATTTCCTTCTCTTGATGATATCAAATCTAAACGCGAGTGATTCACTGTTTTCATACATTTCAATAGTTTGAAATATATAAGTTATGTATAAAAAGTTTCTCTCTCTCTCTCTCTCTCTCTCTCTCTCTCTCTCTCTCTCTCTTTCTATCTCCCTTCATGAATTTTTGCTTCGCTCCCTCTTATTTTTAGATATCCGAAAATTTTGAACGTTAACCATACGTTAGCTCATACCTTGAACGCAATAGTCGATATGGCAATTCGAATCAGGTATCAACTTCCGCGTTGTAGGTCCGAACAGGTATTTGTAGAGAAGCAACGCGCGGCGTTTTGTTCGAGAACAGCACGGACCTGTCTTTCCTCGCAGAGTTCCCACCCTAAAAGGTGGACAGTGTCCAGCACGTAAGGACTATGGCAATTACGAGAGAAGCGGGCGAGAGTCCCGCGACGAGAGAACTAGTTTTCTCTAGGAGAAACGTCCCGGAAGCGACATCGGCCTGTACCCCGTATTCGAGGTCGGCGAAACTCGCTTTTGGATTTTGATTATCAAGAAAACTCGATTTCCCGATCCCCCGGTCCCGGTCCGGATCCCTGGGATTCCCGCGGAGAGAAACGTGTGTAACGTGTCGCGCATCACGGGCCGGCCGAGAAAGTCATCGAAAGCCCTGTTAAGGTCACAGGGTTGGTCCGAGGTCACAAACGGCTGTTTCTGCCAGTTAGACGTTCTTGGTTGAACGATTTTCTTCGGTCTCGACGAAGACGATCGTCTCAACGATTAATAAATTTTTAAGCTATAAAGATAGTGAAACTAAAGAAATTCAGTGTTATAGTGGTTTAATAGTGATTAAATTTTTTAAGAACTTACATATCACACATAATCTTACAATTAAAAAAATTAAACCTAGAGATTAATTTTTTTCAAGTTTTTCAAGAAACAGATTATTATATTTTGAAATAATTAAAGAATTAACGAGTTATCTTTCTATTTAATGAGGTGTCATGATAAATAGAATCAACAAAATATATAAAACTACGAATACAAGCTATAATCGCAAAATTTTTATATAATAATCTTTCATTAATTCTTTATCATCTTATTCTTGCAAATCTCTTACTATATAAACCGACGATGTTTTTGATTAATCAACCGCACCGATTATATCAATCTGCATGATTTCACGTGAAAGTATATTATTCATGAAATGAATAGCAACTGATTTCTTTGTATTCATAACAAGGTGGTAACATTCATGTATGTGACGCGATAATATAATCTATTGAAATTAATGTACAGAAAAGAAACAGAGAGAAAAAAGAGAAAGAGAAAATACGTATTCATGATTATCATAAGAATATAATAAATATCTCATAATAGAATGGAATTTATCAATACAGCGTACGACACATCGCGCTCGGCGCTCAGCTGATTACATGCGGTGACCTTGTTATTATTCGCCCGGCGTAGTTCGTAGGTAGCGGATTGTAGCTCTCTCTGCTCCTCTAAACGCGATCGTGGCAATTATGTATCGAAATATGCTAAACGCGGACATTCTGTATGATTATTATAACTAGTGATTAACGACTCGTGTTAATGAATATGACAATCATTAATAACAGCCTCGAATATGACAGTCATTAATAATAGAAGCTACTTGTGAAGCAGATATTTTACATGGGTTATATTTATCCAGAGTAGAAAAAATACATTGATTTCGCGAGATTATTTATGTATACGTTTGAATTGTATCATGCATAGAGAATATTACGTCTTTTCGGAGTTTTAAATAACTATTAATTATCCCGTCTAGCCTGTCTAGTATCGCGCGGTATTAGAGTGAAGTTGCCGATGTTTCAAATTTTTCGATCGTTATCGAAACGCCGCGAGGCAGATCGATTCCGATTCGGACAACATCACGACGCATCACGGACGCATCTGTTTAATTAGTAAGCATAATCGTTTGTAATCTTCACATTGTAATATTTACCAATCGCGTATCATACATTCAACGCTTGTATTCGTAATCGTAATTGGTTGAAACGCATATTTCGCAAGACTCGTTCAATCAAAATCTGTCGCATGAACAATCAACATAACCTATTAATTTTTAGAATGTTGCAACTCGCGGATATCCATTTTTATAGTTTTAACTTGCATATTTACATCATTCATGTGTTTCATCACTCATTATAAAGTAAGATAATAAGATTGCTCTAAAATATGTATCTTATTTGTCAGGGTTGGGAAGTAACTCGTTACTTGTAACGAAGTTACAGTTATAGTTACTTTTTTTAGGTAACTCTAACTTAACTCGTTCCTTTTTTTCAATTTGTAACTGTAACTTAACTCAGTTACATATTTTCGGTAACTAGTAACTAATTTAATAATTACTTTAATAGTTACTTTATATATATATATATATATATATATATATATATATATATATATATTATATATATAAAGATTTAAAAAATATATATATATATATATTTTTTTTAATCTTTGCAAATCGTATTGGACCGCCTTGCACTTGCGCATAAACGCTTTTATCGATACTTTATGATCCAATGCATATGCTCCCATTTTTTATTAATAAATATTTTAAACATTAAAAAAACTAACTAAAAAAATATAGTAATAAATATTTGTAATTTGGATTATTCGTGATGTATATATATACACATATATAAAAAATATAGTAAAAAAGTAAAGATTAATTATATACATATACTATCTATCTTAAAATAATGAAATTATAAGAGCGATGCAATAAAATTATATTTTTTACAAGTTTTCTTTCACATTAAATAAAAATTTTTGTTTTTATTCAGCTGTTTTTAAATTAAAATAAAATATATATTTCTCTCTTTAAAGTGAATGCCATTCTAAAATTCCCTATAATTTGCAAGAATTAAATTAATACCTTATAAGATTGTCATTAAATTTTTATTACTGCGTGCAGATTTAATATTTTTATTTCCATTCCAAGGAAGTAACTACAAAGTAACGACTCGTTACTTTTTAAGTAACTGTAACTGTAACGCGTTACTTTTCAGAATCGGTAACTTGTAACTGTAACTAATTACATTTTTTACTAAAAAAACTGTAACTGTAACTAATTACTTTTATAAAGTAACTTTCCCAATTCTGTTATTTGTTTACAGGTAGCGTTGCTATGACAAACTACGTGCGAGTTTGGCTACGTGATCCTCGAGTGTCGAACGTATCGTTGTTTTGTGCGATTATAGTTTTCGCGTCGTTTTGCGATGTATATTAAATTCGCATCGGGAGTGCCGTCAAGTGTCGCGCGATCGTAATTAATCATGTTTTCGCGAGTGCCGTGAGTGCTACGGAGGAGAAGTAATGCACGAGGAAGAGAGGAGGAGGAGGAAGAGGAGAACTGGGCAGTCATCGAGCGACAAAGGAGCAACTATGGGGTATGTAAATACAATTTATACTTCATTAGAGAAACATAAGTCCGCGTAGTTTCGTTCAATTAAATTTAAATGATTCTCTCGTATATGCTCGATGTTTCCAAGCTCACGCGATGCTTACGTAAAGAGATTGGCCGCCTAAAAACACAAGCAGAATTTTCTGCGCTTATGCTCGTTCGCTTATCGCATTAATTACGAGCATGCCGTTGATACTGTCGCGTTGAACGCTTGTTGACACGCTGAAACGTTTTTTCTATCGCATCTTCGATTATCGCTGTTGCTTTTATAAGCGAGTATTTTGAGAATATGGGAAAACCTCGTTTGCTTTGTTTTAGATTAATTTGAGGAGTTATTTATGAGAAAAAAACTTAAATTAATACATGTGCATGCGGATGTCTCGCAACGTGAATATAAACAGTTAATTCTAAAAGCAAGTTGAAATTAAAAAACTTTGTAATTATGCATGAGTAGTTTTATTTAGAAATTGGTATAAATCATAAACTGTTATATTCCGACAGTTATTCATATATTCAATGACTGGTACAATTTGATTAAACTATCGCTTCAGATATAATTTTAATTTTATTAAAATAATTATATTTTAACAGAGTTTTAAGGAATTGTTATTAATTTCAAATAATTTTAGCTCTATTATTAATTTTGAATAAATGAGAAAATTGAATATACAAAATTAAATAATATGTTATTAGTTAAATAATATATTATTATAATAATCGATAAATATAACGTATGTTATTATATCTTCTATTCTTTTAAATAATCGGAATTAGATCTCCTAACAATTCAATAAACACAATTTAAGTTTTTTCTTCTTCAATGCGTTTTTTTAAACATAAGCAACATATATGATTAGTTTTACTTGTCAATTTTAATTTTTATTTTAATTTAATTTTAATTTTCAATTTTAATTTTTTGCGTTTGACATCTTTAGAAAGAGAGACAAAGAGAGGGATTTGAATCGATTTAGATAAAAATTAACATGGACGCAGTTCATAATAACAAATATTATTATGAGAACGCGGATGACCATCTAATTATATCTCCACTGATACTGCTAGTTACCAATTTTTTGCCGGTCGACAGTGAACGTGACGCAATTCAGCTAACAATAAGTGATAAGTTACGCTTGCGAAACGACCCGATCTTGTACTCGCGATCTTGTACCCGCCGTTTCTCGTTCGTCGTTGCGATTTAATCTTAAGGGCCACGCATTATCATTCATCGCGCGCCATATCGTCCTTCGTGCCGGAACGAACGACTTCGAATTCGAGAGTCCCGGGATATAGAAACGACCGTTGTCTCGGACCTAATGTCGCGGAAGAGAATGGGGGAGAGGAAAGGGACATAGGGCGGTTGAAAAGGAGAGGAAAGCGGGAATCGAGTCGGATCATGAGAGTGTATCGTTTCCTATTTAGCGTCGCGGTCGAAACTTTTAAGGGGCGGCCTCTCTCCCTTTCTTTATATGTCGGAAACTGCAGGAAGAGGAAACAACGTGGGCGACAAGGAGGGAGCGTGCTCGGCAAAGTTGCGGTCTCGAGATCTCGCCGATGGTCAATCGTATGGTACCCTTCGACCGAACGGACACGATGTTTGTTTGTTCCGCTCTGGGTGTCACAACACACCCACTACAGATCGCAGCGGGGTGTTAACTAGCGTTATGTACTTCTCTAGAATGCAAGAGGCAAGCAATCTTATTGACAGAGTGTATAAATATGTATCAATTATTGAAAATAAAAAAATGCAGTTTAGAATAAATTATAATTGAGAGCACTTGCATATTCTGAATAACATCCTTACCTGATTTATATTTAATATAGAGTAATAATATTATAGATATATAAATATTTGTTTCCAGAAATTATTTTAAATTATTGGAAGTGAAACAAAAAGAATTACGATATTTATTAATTTCTCTGAATATTTTATACGAAAGCGCTTAAATCTTTGCCCATTTAAATTTATGCATTTGTTTCCATTATGCTAGCCATTTGAAGAACGTTGCGATCTTGCCGCTCTATTAATCGAATCGGCGATTCGGGGTTTCCGGGCCGTTGACCGCGTCGCCGTTCGTAAAGTTACCGATGGTAGGCTGATCACACACTCCTTCCGTTCCGGCGGCCCCCCGCGCGAGGAATTTTATTTGCGTCCTAGCGAGATTTACTGCTCCGTGCGACACAGGATATGGGAACCTTCGGCTCTCCGATCTCAGGGTCCGGCTGCGTAAACTTTTGGGACGAACGAGAGCTCCTCTCGAGAGCTTCTCATCCCTTCGACCCCTCGCTCCGTTTCCCTTGCCTCCTAACTCATGCTTGCGGACTCCCGGACTTGCGGTGTCCGACCCCTCTCGCCGGACACGGTTCATAAACATTTTAAACAAAATTTGGGAAAATCTGAATTCGTCTTGCGGGAAGGGTCGTTTGCCGGAAAGGAACCATCGAGAGGAGAGCAAAAGGGAAAGATGCGAGGTCCGATTTATACATATATCACTAGACTATGTCCATGCACTTTCATAGGTATTAGATAAGTATGTATTACATATAGTTGCAGAAGAGAGCAGGACATGCACGAACACATGCGAGAACACACATACACACACACACACACGTACACATAAACGTGTTCCAAACCTGAGACTTCTCAAGGCCAACCGCGTGCGGTCGACAACTTTGCGGGATTCATTTCCGCTTCCGCTTTATGTTTCCGTTTTATGCAGACATTTGTGCATAAAATCTTTGCGGCCGAATTCCGAATGGAATTCGGTGATCGTTGCGGTGAAAGTTATTCCGTGTCGAATTTCCATATAGATTACGTGCGACACGTGCAACTTTGATTTTACTTATCCTCTCTATAATGATTGGCATGTCTATGTTATATTATATATCAGATATGCGGAAGACGCCTTGAAGAAAATAGAAGTATCCAAGACACGTATGATTTTATATTACATTGGAAAAGTAAAATTATTAATTATTAATTATTAATTATTAATATTAATTTATTAGTATATTATTAAAAAAATTTAATACATTTAATTTTAATATTAAATTTCTTTAATATATACAATTTTTTTAATAGATATTATTTAATAACGAATAAAAAAATATTTAATTATGTTCAATATTCTCTCTCTTTTTATAAAAGCTAAAAAATCTCTTATTAAACGACTATTTTAATTTTATGATTATGCATCTATTTTTTATCATTTACAATGCCTACTATATGTATTAAAAGTGCTCCCCTATTGAAGTTTAAAATAATATTTGAGTGTAAACAATATTTTTACATTGCCAATCTCACTTCCCCCTCCCGTTTCTCTATTTTTCATTTTTCGATATCACGAATGAAATAAAGCTATGGTTCGCGAGTTTTTAATACATTTATCGACATCCGAGTTATTTATGTCCACACGTGACAAGTATTTCAGTTTGTTCAATGGAGGGTCCGGGTCTCGGCTTTTGCCCCGAACTTTGGATCAATAGCTTAAAGCTTAATGCTAAAATTCTGTTCTGAATCGTGCCATTTACACCGTATTTACATGTTTATGTCGAAATATTTTTTAATAAATAATCTGTTTGTATATTGTTTACGTGAAAAAAATTATTACGTGTCGCTATTAATACAAATTTTTTATAATAGTAACATTAATAGTTACTCAATTTTTGTTATATTGGCACATATTATTTGAAGCATTTTAATTTTATATTTATAGATTTTTAGACATAAGTTAAAAAAAGATATAAAATCTTTCTTTTGTATTTTTTATATCGACGTCATATTACACTTATAAGAATATTAAACATATATAAGTCGCATATAATAATTATAGATAAATATATAAAATGTAAATATGTAATTTTGAAAATTAGTTTTATATAGCTAGATAATAAAAAGACGCAGAAGAGAAAAGCACCGATGAGAAAACAGATTGCAAACGGCGACAGTAATTTCGTCGTTCGCGTCGCATGAATACCACAGTGATTGCTATCGTGGAGTGCAAAATAATTTATTCGCGGGGCATCGCGTCCGCAAGATTCCTAGTGATTCCTTAGATTGATATTCTCAGCGCTCCTACTGAAACACCACCCGATAATGGAGTATTGTTTTATTAATTTTATCTAGAGATAGAGAAAGAGAAAGAGAGAAATTAAGAGACAGAATACGTACCATCTTGGAATCCGCTTAAATCGCACATCATGAAACAAACTCCACTTGTGAATAAAACTACTTTTTAGTATTTTGCTTTTATCGTTATAATTTTTGAAAGAAATAATTGAAAAGAGAGAGAAAGAAAGACTGCTTTGTTTCTATAGTTAACTCATTATAAATTATTGCTTCATTTACTTTAAGATGAAAAATTATATTTATATAAATATTAAGGGGCAGAAATATTATAAATATTGTTTTATGTTTAAAAGAAGTGTCTAATATCCATATTATTTTTAATATAACATAAACGCCGTTTAAATTAATTTAATTTATAAAATAATTAAAAACATTATTTCTCGTAACAAAATTTAAAAAAAATTAAAGACAAATTATTTATTTGAAGCAAAAATACATTACGAAGATTATTCAAATTAATAAAAAAAATAAGGGCATGGATATGACAAAAATATGGAATTTTTCGTTCCGATTTATTATGGAAGATGCGGAAATACATATATAAGAATGTGGGACAAATTAACGCGTCGAGAAATTCCCGTTATGACGTAGAAATTTCTTTGGACGACGCGTTTTGCGGCAATAAGCGAGGACAAATAACGAGAGGAGGACGGGATTTCTCTCCAGCGTGCTCTCGGAAATGCGTCAGGTCTGGTCCTCGTGTTATAATGACCAATAAAATGAAACCATAATCGATTTCTCGCCAATCGAGCTGCGCCCCGGTAGAGTCAATTTGCCTTCGGTTAAGTGGTTTACATCCGGCCAACACGTCGTCGTAAAATCGTTTACATTGCGCTGCTTAGGCTTCTTACGCCAATTTATACATACGCGGTCCCCCCAGCTTCGTTCGTTCGTTCGTTCTTGCGCACCATCGAGATCTCGTTACCGAGCAGTACCTTAATACGAGCGCTGCGCGGATTGACGTTGTTATTTACTTTGCTCATTTACTAATGTCCGCCGATAACGTATTACCATCCTTTGCGCCGTATGAATTTATAGATTGCTATTGCTTCGATGGCTTTTTGCATTTGCGACCATCGAGCGAATGGAGCTCTATTCGCGATCGCGATGCTTCTCTCTCCGATGTAGCCGTGAAATCAGCGCGTGAAAATAATGACTATATTAGCAGATATATTTACCGTTATTACTCGACTAATAATTGGACCAATTATACGTGGTTCTATAATTTACCGGCACTATTTCTTTAAATAATACACCCTCACACTTGGAGAGATCTTATCTTGCGGTATTCTACTTTTTTGTAATAATTAAGATGGGAAGAAAGGTTCAAATACGGTCTCTTCCTGTAAATTTTTATCATCGATTTAGGCCATGAAATACAGGCGTGTATATGTACGAGACAGATATTACCGTCCAGAACTAATCGTTTTAGACAAAATTTTCTCTCGACTGTGGGAAATGCAGCGATACTGGCTTTATATCGCAATAAGCCTCAAGTATGGCAGCGTATTTGTGCGTTTTCCGCGCCGGAGAGCAAACGGAGACTCGAGCGCATTGTCGAGCCGGACGCATGGCTGCTTCTCGTGAATTTACAACGCGAGAGGAGTCGAGTAAAACGCGATATGCGACGTTTCCCTTGTTCGTTGCCGCGCGAAAGGCTCGCCCGTCCCTGTAAATTATACGGCAACGATAAAATTGTGCGGGAGTAATTTTGCGGGTGCATCGTACTCGGTCGTCATCGTGGATGTGCGACATTATATGACGTATCATTGTGGTGTCATGGGATTAAAGTTGGAGGAGAAAGTCGATCTAGAAGTCTCGATAGAATCAATCTTTGTTTTCTGTTTCTTTCAGAATAGATACTTTATTATACTCTTGTTTCGCGTTATAATAAAACAGCGAAACCAATCAAAGTAATTCGGTAGATAAATCGATAGGGGTGCAATATATGGTGTCGTTAAAAATACATCGTAAAAACGAGGTGTACAATATTAAAATAAAAAAATATGAAATTTGTATTTAAATTATTTGTCTTTTTAAAGCAAGTAATCTTCATTCGAAATAATTATTCTAGGATAAGAAATAATTTAAAAAAAATAATAGCGCATTAACACCTTTAGAATTAATACACTGTGCTTTCACATTGCATGTGCAATTGTAAAAACAAGATCTCGAAAATGTCGAGCGACACGGATATACCGAATAGCCGTCTCGACGCCTGTGGTAATCCGTTCTCGGATTCCAATGGACATTTTATTGCGCGCATATGTCGGCGAATTGATCCGCTCGGTCGTAAAGCAAATGACGTTGCGAAAGGAGAAAGGTACCCCTATTATTTTATGAAATGAAATCATTAACGTTCTAGCCAGTGGAGCCTGTAATTGGGACGCCATATAAGAACGAGCGCGCGTTCAGAAGCGATGGATCGATTACGGGAGTAGGTGGCTAACGTTATTTCCGCGGTATCTTAGCAAGATGAGTCTCCTTTTATTATTAAATGTGACGATTCTATGCAGGTTCCATCAAATCTGTTGTAATTTTAACGCTAATATTTTATGTTGTAATCGTCATGGGGTTCTATCTCATTGCAAATTAAAGTTTCGCAAGATTAAAAGAAGTTATTGTAATCATTCACTTGAAATAAATCTTTAGAAAATTATTTTGAATTACATTTTTGTTTGATTTATCTTCTGCATTGATGATAATAATAATTAATGTTAATAATTAATAATTGATAATAATAATAAATAATAGCGAATAAAAAGGCTTTACTTTCATTAATAAAAAAATTATAACGCGTATTCTACTTTCAAATAAATGGCATCATTTCTTTCAATCTCGCGAAGACGATGAAAAAAAATGTTCCGCACATACGTAAACCAGGGATGATTGCACATACACCTCACTAATGTCGAGAGATATCCGTCGTGCACATGGTCGAGGGCGAAGTAACACCGGCCGTGGCGGGGGTGCCGAGGGTGCGAACGCCGGCCACATTTAACTCGTTACAAAGTACTCGTTCGGCTTTTAATAATGCACCTCGATCGCGCGTCGCGAATAGCGCGCCGCGACTCTCCTCCCGCGCTCGTCACCGTAGCAACGCGACATCGTTCTCGGGGTTGGAGCATTGTGGCAGGTCTCACCCCGGGCACCGCATTCGCCACATCCTGCGGCATCCGCGGGGATACGCAGGAGAGATCTCTGAAGAGGCTCTCTCTTTCTTTCTCGCTCTCTGCCTCTCTTTCTCTCTCTCTCTCTCTCTCTGTCTGTTGTCTCGTTGTCGGGAGGCGACCGAGCGGGGCTTCGACAAACTCGTTCGGAACTTGACGGAGACGAGTTTGCACGCGTGCTCGCGTGCGTGAGTGCGTACGTAACGTGGTAGCCCGGGGTAGATGACGGTCGGCGGGAGAAGAGGGTTCGAGAGGCTGCGGATAATCGAGGTCTGCTCCGACATCCGGGGGATGTTACGTCCACCCCTATCGTCGCGCCGCGCCGCGACGACACATTGATGGCAAGCGACCGACCGAGGACGGATTAATTCTGCCGGATTAGCGGCTTTGCGTCGAATTAGGCACCGTTACCGGCTAATAAAATCATCGAGACGCGCCCGCTCCCCGATGCGTTCGCTGCCTGGGAAACTTGCCTTCGCCGCCGGCTATAGTGAAGCACTGTAGCGATCAGCGTCTTGCCGGAAATTTTATTCTGATCGTATTATCGGGAAAGCGAATCCTTCGAGCTTATAGGGTGTTCCGTAAAGTTTGCATCAAGTTTCAAGAGTTTATTTCTTTAAACTAATTTACAAAATATCAACGCATACAAAAAATTATCTATTATAATCTAATATTAATGTCTCTAATCTAATATAAAAATTATCTATTATAATCTAATATTAATGTCTAATATTAATATCTAATATTAATGTTTCTCAACTTCCTACAAATTTTAATTGACTGATTATGATTAGATTTATATAACATAATTACATGTAATAAGAATAATTTTAATTTTACTTTAAAAATTAAATTTTATTGACATAATAATAATATTAGATTTTTTGCAGAATTTTATCTTTTAAAATTGCTATTGATTGATCCTAATAAGCTTAATCCTTAATTAGTTCGATCAATTTGACGCAATATTGTATTCATAAAAATGAGAGATAATTACACATGACTCGCGAAAACTTTTAACGCGCTAGGTACATATTATCGAAGGCCATGAGCCACGATAGCAGGATTCCTGTTGGAAATGGGGGTTCGTTCCGCGGTTAATTAAAGTATCACGACAGAGCGTTTACAAACGAGGCGGGACGTTTCACGACAAAAGATGGAAGAGTCTCCCTTCGTGCGCGTTCACTTTGAACCGATATCAAGCTGAGAGAGGGTCGAGGAGAGCTCGCGGAATCGAGGGTCGGATTCGCGTTCTCGTTGTTCGTGGCATATCGAGGGAAAGCATCCGACCGGAGTCGGATTAATTCTGCCAGATTAACGCCTTTGCCGGTACGATCTCTTGACGGGCTAATGAAAGTCGGAGAGAGATTTCTTCCTCTTCGCCAACGGGAGATCTTCCTCGAATTAACAGCGACGCTAGAAATCCGTTTCTGGCTATTATTGGCACCGTCGATTGCCGTCCTATTATCGAACTCAATTAGCCAGACATTACGTATTTCTCGTCATTATGCTTCTACTCGACTGCGTGGCGGTCTCGCTTTGACGAATCGAACCTATTAGCCGAAGCAGGGATTTTCTTTTTTTGTGAAAAACTATTACAGAATAGGATCGAACGTAATCCATTAAGCAACTATCTTTAGTGTCCTTTCTGGATATATCGTGTAACATCATAAAAAGAATAATTGAACAATTTATATTTATTTATAAAGAAATAAATATGTAATATTCGAGGGAGAAGATTTAAAATAACAAACACCTGAGTTTAGTTATCAAATTATTTTTATCAAGATCAATTTAACTTTTCATTAAAAATGGTTATATAAAATAATTTTTATCGTGTAACATCATAAAAAGAATAATTGAACAATTTATATTTATTTATAAAGAAATAAATATGTAATATTCGAGAGAGAAGATTTAAAATAACAAACATCTGATAAGATTTATATCGATTATAATGACAGAGTTTAGTTGTCAAATTATTTTTACCAAGATCAATTTAACTTTTCATAAAAATGGCTATATAAAGTAATTTTGTATATTACATTTTATGCGTTAAAATTTACTTCTCATTATTATATTGCTAAAATTCAAAACATTGATAAATATAGCAGAAAAATAATTTTTACGAATTATTAATAAAAATTTAATAATAAATCTTTCTAAAAAAATATCCGTCTACCGAGAAACTATTTTTACAAATTTAATTATAGCAAATTTGGAAATGGATAAAATTGAAAATAAATTAAATTAAACGCGTAATTTTTATTAAAACATGATTACATCGTAATTGTATTTTTTTCAGCCGCGAAAGTAAATGATATGCTCACGAGACATAATTGCGAAGAGTTTAATGCACTCTCAAAGTTTGAAATATCGATTCGCGACGACGAACGTGTACTCATCTGTCACGAATCTGTCCATTGATCGAGGATCGTCGAAGGGTCGAACGCAATTAGAGCGAGACCAAGATGAACGAGGGTCCCTTCGAAATTATCGTGGCCGGTCGACTATCCCACGACGATCCGCGAGAAATTTTTTCGTTCTTCGGCGCTCTCTCTCTTTCTCTTCAGGCTGCGTGACATTGCGGAACTCGGAACAAGCTCCACGACCGTTTTTGTCGCGAGTTCGAGTAGGAGCCGGCCCGGGACCGATTTTCCAGTCGATGATTCGCCGCCGGCGAGCGACTCTATTACCGCGTTTCGTTCGAGCTCTAAAAACCGTTGGTGCACATACGGTCCGCTTTTTCGCCCTCAACCTCATCCATGCGATTGAAGGGCCAGGAGGGAAAGGGCGCAGAGGAGAAGCAGATTGAACGAATGAGCGAGCGAAGTTTATTTAGATCCTGTATCAAGAGAAAGAGACAGAACTATCGCTTTTTATTCCGGCGAGCAAAATATTGCTAGAATGAAATTGCTAGAGTTGGAATTTTTATTTTGAACTGTTTGATTGCGCTCAGAAGATGCGACGATTTAGTGTGTAATCAGGCAACAATTAAATCTAGTAAGATAAATAAGTATAGTTATAGCTATTTGCTATTCAATTCGAGTGATTTGATTTTAGAAAAGAAACAATCTCTTTATTATTTAATTATAATTTAAAATAAATTATCAATTAATAAAATGTATTATTAAAATATTAATGCAAAGAAAAAATAATCACATAAAGAAGCGAAAATAAAAACAGGAGAAAAATAAAATAAAATAAATTAGGTTCTTTTAAAGAAAAAAGAAGAAAGAAGAGTTAAATCAATATCTCCTAAGAAAGGCAAATGTGTAGGAAATAAGGAATAGGTACGTAAAAATACGTCAATGATAGAGATAAAAGTTTTATCATGTTTTGCACTAATATCATAATAACGAAATAGCGACAAATATGAAAAATGGCTGAACTGGAGGAAATACAAAAAGGTGCATATAGAAAAGCATGGTAGAAGGACGAACTCACGCACGCACGTATTCCAGCGAGAAGGAACCGGCGAGAGAGGAGTCTCTCGTTTTTCATTTCTTTTCACGAGCGCGACGGACAAAGGCCATTGTGGAGGATCCCATTGTGGAGGATTAACGTATGCACACACATATACAATACACATATGCACACGTGTTTAGCCGGCGCGACTGTGCGAACGCGTGCGCTCTCTCTCTCCCTCTTTTTCTCTCTCTTTCTCTCTCTTTCTTTCTTGGCCCGTCCATGGAATATGCACGCATGTGCATGTGCACCCGACCATCGAGGAATCCGAGCTGCTGACCCCCCGGGTGACACGTTGCATATTTATACCAGGAAACGATCGGCTGTCACTGAGCGCGCGACGGTTATGCTCCTCGTGCCGATAGATCTGACAAGAAGGGTATAAGCCCGAAAATTCATTTTTTTCCATGGATAAGTTTACGAACATTCAGAATCATGAATGTGGCTTTCTCGAGATGAATTTTATTTTTCAAATTTTCTAAGATGAAAGACAAAAATGGGAAAATAAATAATCAGCTGATTAGGTGGAGATACATGAATATGAAATAAAAGAAAAAAAATCTCTTGATATCTACTTGCAGCATTGCTTGTCTAAAAAAAAAGTCCAAATTAAACATGTAACTTTCAACAATTAAACATATAATTTTTATTGTTATGCAGATTTACCATGCATTCAAATTATTCTATGAATGTGTACATATACAGGGTGGCCCATTTTAATCCATCCAGTCGAATATCTCGAAAACCAAGCCCGGAAGAGAAAAACACATAATTGTTTCGAAAAAAAAAATGTAATTTGCGATTAACAATTGCATTTTTCTTTCGAAACAATTATGTGTTTTCTTTACCAGTTGATTCCTCTCATTATTTTGTACATAAAAGTATTAAGGTAAGATAATCGAAAAATGAATATTTTACAAGATATTTTACGGTTCATAAAATTAAGAAATGATTTCAAGCCTCATAACTCGGAAAGTACTTAATGAAAACTAACTTAATTATAGTGTTTTGGAAAGCTCTCGAGATGAGCTACAAGAATGTGCAAAAATATATAGGGTGTTCCATTTAAAAAAATTGAAGTGACCTTCACGTGACCTTCAAATGACTCTTCAAGGTCAAACCAATGGTACCATCTTATGGCCCCCTCGAAACCAAACAACTTTTGTCTGAAACATTTTTCTCTCCCGGGCTTGGTTTTCGAGATATTCGACTGGATGGATTAAAATGGGCCACCCTGTATATACGTATATATATTTACGAATTTCACACAGCTGAAAAATTTTATTCTGTAACTTATATTTTCTCGATTACAATGCAATGCACAATAATGTATTTGGCGCATCCGATAAGGCGGCGGAAGTTGTAGCTGGCCGTGTCGGGCCCGAAAATAACGCGCGATCGAACCCTACTCGCGTCGCATCGCGTCGACGCTCATTGTTACACGTCGTCGAGGAATCCGAAGAGGAAGATGACACCGCGGTTTCGTTCGTGAGAAGTCGGCGCGAATAGTATCGTCCAACTTGACGTTTAACCGCGGCGCGAGTCAATAGAAGCGCATAGAGCTCGAACCGGCCCATAGATAGCAACAAACGATAGGGATTAAAGTGGACGACAGTTTCTACGATCTTTCCCACGGATCGTTGCTCATCGCGAGAGTACTTTGCGATCGACGCTTGGCGATTTACGTAATAAGCTTGCGGCTGAGGACTGAAAGACTTGCAATCATTAGATTTACAGAAACGATTGTACATTTGATGATTTGCGAAAATATTCGTGACGTCAAGCCTCGATGAGATTGCCGCTTCTAGCAAGTTTAGAATCGATCATTACGGATTTAAATTAATGATCAAAAGTTGACACGCAACGTGCGTGAAAATTACACATTAGATTATTTTATACGACTCTTACTATCGGAAGAGAGTATTGATACCGTGTGATAAATTGAAAAAGAAAATCTGTTAAGGAAGATAGTGTTTAGAAATTTATTATTGCAGATTTTTCATCGTCGTTCGTATCTGATAATAAATGCGAATATGTCGAAAAATATTTCTATAAATATTTGTCCAAGATGTTTAATGATATTTGAAATTCATAACTTACTTTTATTTTATTTTAATGAGGCAACGTTATAAATTTTTTTTCTTTTTCTTTCTAGATAATATATTACATTACCATAAGTAATATATACAGGGTGTCAGGGTTATCTGTTGCCAAAAAAAAGCTCTTGTAGCTTAAAAAAAAATATGTAATTTGCAATTAACAATTACATATTTTTTTTTTCGAAACAATTATGTGTTTTCTTTACACCAATTGATTCCTCTCATTATTTTGTACATAAAAGTATTAAGGTAAGATAATCGAAAAATGAATATTTTACTAGATATTTTATGATTTATATAAAAATTAAGAAATTATTCCAAGCCTCATAACTCGAAAAGTACTCGATGAAAAAATATTTTATTCTAGTGTTTTGAAAAGCTCTTGAGGTAAGCTACAAGAGCTTTTTTTTCGCCCTGTATAATATATTAAGTAATATATATAATTAACGATATGAAAGTTAATCGCATACCAGCATTACACATAATTAATCGTTTTACGGTTATTATGGCTTTATGGTTATATAACGTATATATATTATTTTACATTACATCTTATATTACATATCGCGTCTATTATTACGTTTTCCGAGATGACTCGTACGTGGCAAACGTATCTGCGATAATATCTGATGGCAAAATAAGACTCGGTCCTATTCGTCGAGAAACCGGGATGTACGCTTAACAAGAGACGCTATCACGGTTCTACGAAGATGGGCAGGCATGGTGGATCCACCGCTATAGGTTCGGCTGGTGCTATCAATGACGCTTAGCAACGCGGAAGCCATTAGCCATATGGCATATGGCATGCTGTAACACCGTACGTACTATACCTCGCATTGCGGTACGTCCGTACGTCCGTCAGTGATCGCGCTGCGTACGCGTTGCATCGAACAGCGGCAAGTGCCGGGAGAAGAAAGATGAGGAAGAAGAGGAAAGAGGCTGGCGTGAAGGAAAAGCGTGCGAGAAACCCGCAGTCTCACCTCTTTCATGTTACTTTTGAGAGATAAAGCCGAGGATGCGGATACGCGTATACAGTGTCCGTAATTTCCTTTCGCAGCTCGGATCTTGCGTAGATAAGCGAGAAGAGGAAATATTCATGAGGATACGAGAATACAAGTTCGATTGTACGATTGCTAAATTCAAATTGTCTTATTAATTTTTATTTTTAAAAAATTTATTAATTTAGGTACAGATGAAATATTTTTTTTTTGCAAAATTTGCATAACCGGTTTAATAATTTGAGTAGAAATTGATAGCAATAGCTAAAATACTGCCCGTTTAGCACACAAGTTGCATCTTCGGTTTATTGAATGTATCTGACATTGATAATTACGGATGTTCGTAACACTTTGGAGATAAAAATGATCTTCCCCCACTCGTAAATCGCGAAGCCGTACGATTCCGGGGCCCGGATTAATATCCCGACATTAATCAGCGTTCTAATTAATTTACTCGCTATGACATGGAGGGCTCCCCTAATTAGCCGTGCCCGACTCTCGCCGGTGTCGAAATCTTGCACCATGGGCTCTTACACTATCGCCGTCATCGTCGTCGTCGACTTCGTCGTTATTGTCGTTGTGTCGGCAGTTCGCCAATTTGTAAACTCGAAACTGGGAAAGCACGGAACCTTCATTTATAATAGTACGGTTTCACGGTTTGCTTTAACACATACACACACAGATCCGAGAATTAAGATTTAAATCCATTGTTGTGGTATCAACTTCGCGAATTTTATCCCAAAAGGGGAGAAAGATCGATCGTCGTTATATGTTTAATTTTATATAGGATTAATTGCAATATATTCATAATTGCACACAAATGTATCTTGTATAAAGAAGCTCTTGTATATGTTATTCTTCTTTAGTTAATCTTCTGAACCTTGAATCATTTACGTTGCTTTATGCGAATATTTCTCTTTTTAAAAATTATTTTTATTTCTACTTTTTCCATTGAAATTGAAATGAAAAATATTATTTAACGCACGAATAATATCAGTAATATATGAATAAAATTTGTTTACGCAACCCCACACGTATATAAATTGTTTTAATATTAAATAATATTAAATTATATTAAATTTAATATTAATTTATTAATTTATTTTAATATTTAATTAAATTATTATATTATATAAATTATATTAATTTAATAATATAATTAATTTATATAATATAATAATTTAATTAATATTATTATATTAATTAAATTATTATATTATATAAATTATTATATTTTATAAATTATTAATTTAAATTTAATATTTAATTAAATATTAAATTATATTAAATTATTAAAGACAGGATAAATATTTACATTAAATTATTACTTGATAAAATATATTTACGACATGCAGTTCTTGTATATTTATAAGATTGATAATTAAATTAGATAAACAAATTAGATATTTTTACTAATCTTCCTTATGATTCTTAAAACATTTAGTGAGTTAAATCTTTTCCCCCCATGCACATATGTATTCTTGCTTCGGTATAATTTAGTTCGTTTTATTTACAATAAAAGTCATATAAAATGCATTGCAATTCTTGTGAGACATTCGATCAGAGAACGCTGTTCGTTTTTTCGCCATTAAGGAAGATCGCTCCGATTTCGCCCGCGAGGATCTTTCGTTCCGCCGTGAAAGATCGTCGTCTAGCGTACGCACGATGCATTCCGGCGTGGCTGTAACACGGAAATGAACGTCGAGCAGTCGTAAATTCCCCCATTCCCACCGTTCGTCCGCGACTTTTGTACGGGCGATAGTATAATAGCATAAATAGCCCGTCCGCACGGTACGTTGCATCGCACGTATAAGACAAAGTGTTAAGATCCAGGGGTAGACTCGGGGCGCACAAAAAGGCCCTATTAATTATGACAGGTTGATGTACGAGCCGTGCACACGGACCCAAGCGAATGAATTCGATCCTTGGCGATCCTGAAAGAGAAAGAAAGAGAGAGAGAGAGAGAAGAGGAGAACCGGCCGCTCGACTCTCGTCTCCGACTCTTGCGCGAGGATCATGGTCCTTTTAAATCTGTTCCTCGAGCTGGGTCGGGATATCCATTTCGTAACGTGACGCTTATCTAACACTAACGAAATTATTATTGCCCGCATGCAATACATAACGTTGCATTGATTATTATTTACGAGTGTATCGATGTAAAAAAAATATATATAATATATAATAATACATATATGTGTATTATACAAATTTCTCACAAGGTTTCATAAAATGGGCAGAAAAATATTGTTGTTTAATCACTAAGCTTATGCCATATCAAAATTTACAAGAAATATCACCAATTTTATTTAGCTCATTAATGGTATAATTGGGGGTAATATTAATATATTAATTATATAAATAGTATTTGTGGAACTTATTGTATTTATTACACATTTAAATGAAAAACAGCATTACTATATAATAAAACAGATAAATTGGTTTATGTTAACATACTATCAGTCAAGATAAGTTAGAGAAAAGAAATTTTGGACTTACTTTCTTCTTCTTTCGAATAAAATAGTTGATAATTAAAATTAATTAAGAAAATAATTTTTATAGATTGGAAACTCTTATAACATGAAAATTTAATACATGAAAGGCTACGCTGTCTAAAAAGCATCATATATTTTCGAGATTATTTTTTAATTAAAAAATATACATTTTTTATTGCGTGAAATATTTGTGTTAGATTAAAAATAATGTAGCAAAATGAATATATTTTTAACGTTAGATATTAAGTTTCCTTCGACATGATTAGATATTAATTATCAAATTTTTTTCTTTATTCTTGTCTTTATTTGCAGCCAAATTTTTCATCTCCGTAACGAGAATTAACGAAAGCAAGTAATTTACTTTAAAAATTATGAACGAGCGAATCGTTATTTGGATATCTCGCGCGATCGCTGGATCGGCCAGATATTTCTTTAATAAGCGTAAAGGCGATCTTTCTTGTTTTTTCATTCTCTCTTTCTTTCGGCATGGCGTACTTATGGTAATCCAGCTGATGCGTTTTATCGACAATGGCAGGACGGTACCGCAAGTATTAAAAGCTTCGCCTCCCCTGTCAACCCTTTCTTCGAGCCCTCGCTCCCGGGGGATGCACCCTATCATCGGTACACTCTCGGTCTCTCCCCGGGGAGACAATGATGCCCTCCCCCCGATACATCCTCCCTCTCTCTATCCCGACCGTCACTCTCTTCTTCCTGCTCTCGGATCTCAATCGTTCGCAAAAAATCTCATTTATCCATTGTGTTCCGCGTTACCCGGTGAAAGGAGAGTCGAGAGAGAAGAAGAGAGAGGCGGAATAGAAAGAAGAATGAGAAAGGGCATATCTATTCTTGCTCTCTCGGTTTCTAGCTCGTGCAGGTTATGCACTCCGGCGTTCTTGTAAGACGTGTTTATTAAGGCGCGTCCCCGTTTTCTCTCCCCTCTCCTTTTTTTCCCTCCCGATCCTCGTCTCCTCGTATCGGAGGTCGCGTTGAATGGATCCCGGGGATCGAAACGCGCGCGCGCGGTCCACAGGGCCCGATGACTTGCTTGCGCATTTCATCACGGACTGACCCGTCGCGGGCCGTTTGCAGCGCGTGAAGAGATCCTCCTTTTTTCCAAGCCGATGTCTCGCTTCACCTGCGAGTTTTAGCGGCACCCGGAATCGATTCTTTGCGGCAACGTGATGCTCTTAGCGTAGGAAATCGATAGCATGCGACGTCGTTGATTTTATACATCGTTATACAATACATCCCGATCTCCTGTAAAATCATCCCTAGACGTTAGGCCTTTAGAAAATGCACTCAGGTTTCAGTCGCGATCGATTATAACTAAATACAGAACGTATAGAACCGCAATGAGGTGTTTAATAAAAAGTTATTACTTAGTAATATCTTTTTAAGGTATCGATAATAAAGACTATTTCAAATTTTTTTTTAAACAGCAAAGAATTTTTATTTATTCGGAATAAGCTGCTTTAAAATTTGTTTAAACATAACGAAAGTTTTATTAAATGTGTCTTTTTTATAAAATTTTTTAATAATATATATAATATAATAATTTTTTAAATTTAATTACAATATAATTTTTTAAATTAAATTTTTTAAGACAAATATATAAGTATAATAATATAATTGTTTAAATTAAATGTCTCGATAAATCGCGAATAGAAATTAAAACCAAGTATAATTGATATAAATTTATTAAATGTTTACGAAAATTTATTTTGTAAAACTACTATTCACATGTATGTTTAATCACTTAGAACTTGAAAACTATCAACATTCTTTATCATTCTGGAAAAATTCAATTTGAATTGAAGCAAAGAACTCGGCAAGTGTTTCAGAGCACTTCTGTATACACGCGAGATTGCGTGAATAATACGAATTGTCGATGTCATGGTACGCGTTTGCGCGTACGCGCTTGCACGCCGAAGGAGAACAGGGGTGAGGGGCCACAGAGCCAGAGATGGAAGGAGAAAACTGCAGATTGGGATCGAGAAAGAGAGAGAGAGACACAAAGAGGGATGCGACGAACATTGGGGTGCAAGTTTCGAAGCTACTCGCTCGTAGTACATGTGGGTGTAGGTGGCTCTCAGGGGCTGCAGAGATGCGAATGAACGGATTAAGGGATGATCCCTCGGCACGGGAGAGGCGCCCGCCCTGTCGGCGACGTTAACAGGATTGACGATTAACGTGTGGGTGGTTAGTATGCAACCGTTTTCATTGTTGCCAGTCGGGGTGTAGGCCTCTCACGATACAGCGAGAGAGCAGCGGAATGGTTCCCTTGAATATTTAACGGCCGGGAGATGCAGCCGAACGGGAAAGAAACGGGAGCGCGATAAGGGAAAGCAAAGATGGGCCCTGTACCAGGACATTATCGCGTACCGTTTCGTCTCTTGATCCGGGATTGGATCTTCGTCGATTTCGCTTGGCTACTTCTGGACAAAAGAAGAAAATATGTCTTCTTTTTCCATATGCAAATTTTAAAAGTTTTGCGATGCTTTTTTATTTAGCAACTAATTTAATTATTTTAACAATTTATGCTAATATATTAATCGAAACAAGATTATATTAATTTTTAATTCATTCGGCTTTTCACTTTTATAATAATAAAATTTCAACATTGTCTCGCTAATATTTACTATATTATTATTTTGATGAATAATATAACCGGCGAGTCATGTGATTCTAGCTACATAATTTTCATAAATCAAGAAAATACAGTCACACACACTAGAAAGTAGCCACGAGATCGTTCAAGCGGAAACTGAGAACCGACCGACCGGCCGTTCTTCTTTTCTACGGCGTATTGTTTCGGTTATGGGCGATTTTGGCCGGGTCTCGGGCCACCCTGCTGATTAATGCTTATGTAATTCATTGCACGAGACGTTAAAGGCATAATCTCCGCGGCCTAACTGGCGGCCCCCGTCGTCTCGTTTTCCTCCTCTTCCCCCTTCGTTCGGGCATATCAGTTACCGCGGACAGGTATGTGCGCGGAGCAACCCATTGGGGCCCCACCTGGCGCGCACGGACTGACCGTGGTTTTGTTTCTCACGAGCAACAAGGGGCACGAGCGCCATTGTTTATATATAGTATACGGAGTAATTACCTTTCGGGATCTCGTCGTCGCCGCTGTCGTTGTCCGCTACAGGGACCCACGGTCCCTTCTCTTGGCCTACGGGCCCTCGTTCTCCCTCCTTTCCTTTAAGGATAATCGATCTCCCTCATGTTTTTGCCCTCGACCACGACGCTATCCAGCGAGAATCTCTCGATTTCATTCTAGTTATATTAATATTTGATTGTCAATAAAGGTTGCGTAATATACGATATAATATTTTAGTATTCTTATAACAATTATCATATTTTTATTTATGACAATAGTACGAAAATTGCCTAATATTTTTATAAAAATCGGAATATTATTTCCTATAGTCTTGCATATTTTCCTATAATATATTGCGATTATTTCCAAAATTTTAATTTTAGCAAGACAGACAAGAAGATACAAAATTCTAAAGCTTTAGACTCAAGTCAAATACTTTCAAGCCCGAAAATGAACACAGTATACAGGGTGTCCCATTTTAAATAACGACCTCAAATATCTCCCGAATAATACGTTTTACAGAAAAATGTTTCAGACAAAAGTTGTATGGTTTCGAGGGGGCCATAAGATGATACCATTGGTTTGACCTTGAAGAGTCATTTGAAGGTCACGTGAAGGTCACTTCAATTTTTTTAAATGGAACACCCTATATATTTTTGCACATTCTTGTAGATCATCTCGAGAGCTTTCCAAAACACTATAATTAAGTTAGTTTTCATTAAGTACTTTCCGAGTTATGAGGCTTGAAATAATTTCTTAATTTTACATAAACCATAAAATATCTTGTAAAATATTCATTTCTCGATTATCTTACCTTAATACTTTTATGTACAAAATAATGAGAGGAATCAATTGGTGTAAAGAAAACACATAATTGTTTCGAAAAAAAAAATGTAATTTGCGATTAACAATTGCATTTTTTCTTTCGAAACAATTATGTGTTTTCTTTACACCAATTAATTCCTCTCATTATTTTGTACATAAAAGTATTAGGGTAAGATAATCGAAAAATGAATATTTTACAAGATATTTTACGGTTCATGTAAAATTAAGAAATGATTTCAAGCCTCATAACTCGGAAAGTACTTAATGAAAACTAACTTAATTATAGTGTTTTGGAAAGCTCTCGAGATGAGCTACAAGAATGTGCAAAAATATATAGGGTGTTCCATTTAAAAAAATTGAAGTGACCTTCACGTGACCTTCAAATGACTCTTCAAGGTCAAACCAATGGTACCATCTTATGGCCCCCTCGAAACCATACAACTTTTGTCTGAAACATTTTTCTGTAAAACGTATTATTCGGGAGATATTTGAGGTCGTTATTTAAAATGGGACACCCTGTATATAGAGGGAATATTGTCCTTCGTTTAAATTCTACCTCTGTGTATCGCAATTTGCATTCTTTGAAATTATTATCGACTTTCATAATCTTCTCTTAATCTTGGATTCTCTAAGAGGGATTTTTTCCTAAGAACTCTGCGCACAATCGATCGGGAGGAGGAAGGACTGTGAGAGGAAAGAGGATCGCAGATGCTTTTCAGAATATTCGCTAATATATCGAAGCGGGCTCAATAATCATTGGCGAGGCTGACGGTCAGCGGTCGGGCCGTCTATTCACGCGGTGTTACGCGGCCTTTCACGGATATCGGGTTGCCCATTAGCAACTAGAGAGGCTGTCCAGTAATTACGGCTTAATTAATCTCCCGGTGCCGTGCTCCTTCTCTCCTCCCGGTCCTGCCGACTGATTAACGTTCGCCACTCTCAAAGGAAGAGCCGACCGCGCGATGACCTCTTGCGCCGAAAACCAGCTACCAGCTTCTCTGTATACGCGCTCGCTCTCGTTGACCAGCAAGCGCTGGTTACATTATCCTAAACGGTTCATCATGTCGTAAATTCTTGTGCAGAAATACACATCAAAGCAAGCATATTACAAGTTAATGTTAAATATATTTTTTTCATTTTTTATTCAGTTCGACGACGACAGATAATATTCTACGATATATTTTACGATTTTATTATCCTAATTAATTGTAATATTTTTTTTTTATATAAAATCATCTTGACTCCTCAAACAACGAGTTGCGTGCTCGAGAAAAGGTACAAGTGCTGACGCTTGTTTTTAGATGCGTATCCCCTTGTGCGACGCGCTAACGCTCCTCGCTTCTCTTTGCATCTAATTTAGCTTTTGTAAGATCTCTTCCAGTCGCACAGGTGAACAGGTAGACGGGTAAACAACTGAATCAGCTTACCATTTTTCGAGGGGCGCAGGGAAGCGTCCCCGCCGGGTTGCTGCTGAGTCGTCGAGCGCGCTCGACTAAGATTCATGGAGCAGAAAAACACTAACGCGCGCATTGCGTTCCCGCGCGGTGGAAGGATAATAGGAGGGGATTTTGTTACGTAGTCACGAGTCTTCGTCGCCATTGTCTAGCTAATTATGAAATACTGCCGGAGAAATACAGCTCGGACGAAGCGATTGTGACAGACGACGAAGGGTTGACCGACGAAGTGTCTCTTAGGCTTCGACGAGCTTTATTGACTTTGGTAATGGCTATGCTGTATGTCGCTACAACGAATATAACATGATCGTTTACAGTAGTCGCATTCGTAGAGTTAAAATAAGGGAACATTTCTGTTTAAACCTAGGATACGTTTGTCGTTAGATTAGTTAACTCGAAACGTTTCAGACTGTCAACATTTTTCTAAGTGGTTTCATATTGTAATTTGATTTCTTTAATGCATTCAGGGATATTTAATGAACAAAAAATTATAATTGATTTAATTATAAAATAATAAAGTAATAATACAATAATTTTAAATTTTACCTAATTAAATATTAATAATAATAAAGTAATAATACAATAATTTTAAATTTTACCTAATTAAATATTAATTTATATATAATAATAAATTATAGAAAATATAGAAAAAGATACACGTCATTTTTATTAAACATTTTTGTAAAATGTGCTTTTTATTTGAAAACATTCAATTTATTAAAGCTGCTTCGCATTTTTGCGCAAACTAACGGTAACGCTAGGAAAACCGAGTCAATCAAGAATGTCGTCCTCAATAGCCGTTAAAATCGAGCAGACAGGCGCGTCAGTCGAAGGAAGCAACAAATCGAAGAGCGAAACGCCAAGAAGCTTTCGCGCTCGAACGATCGCCCCTCATCAATTACACGGCTGCCTAATTAACCGCGTCGAACTATTTTACGATACCGGTTGCGCCACGATAATTATTTATCGCACGCCACATCGATATCCTTTATGCGATGGGTCTCTTATCCATGATTTCTCACCTATAATAAATCACGCGTAAACGCGTAATAATCGCGAAATCATAGATATTTTCTAACGACGTCCAGTAAATCCGTCGTTAGCGCAGCTATAACGCCTCAATATTTTATAGAAAAGAGAAGATCAAATTTATTATTCTTTAAAAAATAGTAAAAATGCTATTTTATGTATATGATTATATTTAATTATATAGATTAATTTAATTATATTTAATTATATTTAATTATATTTTGTCTTTAATTGTAAAGATGTTTTTTTGAAAAATTATAAATAAAATGTAATTCTTGGAATTATTTATATGTTAATATTTCAAGAGGCGAGGGAAACTGATCAGAGATTAAAATTAAGATTAAAGCTCACAATATTATGGAAATTTTAATTATTAAACAATCTTGTCTCTTTGGCAACTTGAAATTCCATTTTACCTGCAAATTATACTTGCAATAAACTCAACGCGATCGCGATCGATCGACAACCAAATTTCCGTGGATAGGGTCAGGTCGCATCGCAACACCTGTCGTTAATGCATAGCCGTGCGCGATCCTAAAGGAGCATTACTGTCAGCCTCTCTTGGTAGTTCGTTAATATTTCTCTGCCGCAATCTTACGTGGCGCGCCGTACCTTTTATCGAGCGGGTCCTTCTCTCTCACTCTCTCTCCCTCTCTCTCTCTTTCTTCCTCTCGCGCGCGTTCTCATTCTCGCGGGGCCCAATCGATACCGGCACGCTCATCAGCGTCCGACGT
This sequence comes from Camponotus vicinus, assembly GCF_025532165.1. Lineage (NCBI taxonomy): Eukaryota > Metazoa > Arthropoda > Insecta > Hymenoptera > Formicidae > Camponotus > Camponotus vicinus. Next base: position 29,577,298 of record NW_028141945.1, read on the forward strand.
TAACGAGTAACGTTCGGACACCTAATGATGGACAAGTTTTCTCCTTGAGGTATGCCAGCCGGAATTGAATCGAGATGCAAATTACAGCGGCCCGGACCCGCGCTCTTCGCGCCTCCCCACAAATAGGGCCGCCGTCCTTAATATCGTGCTCGCGCGAGCGGCTATGCGATGTATCTACTAACGATCGGCCACAATGAGTAATGGAATTTATCGTGCGAGCTGTTCGCCAGACTTGGCTCGAAAGTCTTTGTGAACTTTAGTGCCGGTAGTACTTTCTTGCCAAAGAGCGTATATACAAGCGAGAACGTAATCGCGGACTGTGCTCATTAATCTGGTTAACGAGATCATGAGTTTATTACTACATGTAACGCGAATATTTTCCATATAGCATGCGTACGGACAGCCCATGCCATGTTATCTACATGTAATTTGCCGTCGTGTATATGATCTACCAATAAACTTCCACGAGAAGACTGCTTCATCCTGATGTACTTCATGGGAAGAGATTATTAAAATTATTAATAATTTCCTCGGACAATTTTACAGCTTTTTCTTAGCTAAAAGGAGTCATTACAACGTTATGAAAGATTCATCTGTGCTAAGAAAATTATCATAAATTTTCTAGAATGACGAAATAAAGAATTTTACTGTTAAAACTAAAGATGAAAACAATTTATATCAACACTTGTACTACTTCATTAAAAAAATTATTTTTATAACTTATTTTTTCTAAACTAATCTAATTCGTTTTTTTTATTTCCTATAGGTACCGGTCATTAGTAATTGTCATTCTGCCATTCCACCTGATAAGAGTCACCGATGGAAATTCTGTGAGTACTCTTGTGCAATTGTTTCGTAAAACGATTCTAAAAAATCACATCGCAGTAGTTTAGCATGATTTTCCGATTCAAAATAATAGCTCGATGCACGCGAGAATCAAAGGAGGCTAGGCTACCGTGAGAGGCGCCGGTAATTATTTGCCGAGGGGTGTCAACGAGACTAATGACGTCCGTAGATGGCGAGCGCTTTCGACGGGTTGCGTTGCTCGTCACGTTGACGCAACAACGATTCCGCGTCATTCTCTCTTTCGTCTCGCTCTTCTCTCTCCGGCTAATCATCCTCAATCATAATCACGCGCGATCGTCGCGTCGATCAGACAGATTGCGCTTTATCGCCGGAATTAACGTATGGCATGCCTTGCAGCCGTACTATATCTGCAGATTCCTTTTGCCTTGCGTTACTATTATACATCGACTCTATCTCGCCGTCTGCGATGTATGTGCTGCACATTGTAAATAATGTTTATTTGTTCGTTTTTTATTTATTTTTATTGATTTAATTAAACGAATAAAATCACGCTAAACTGCAGAAGATAAATAGCAAGATATTTTGTCGGGCTTTTGTTTACTTTCAAGCGGGTTATTTAGGATAATTTTTTAAAAAACTATGTTATATTTTCTACATAAAATTTGTGTAATAAAAAATCTTGTTATAAATAATATTTAATAATAAATTTAAAATAAATATTTGACGTAAATTACACTGGATCTTCAATTTTTAGCAAGAAACTAAAATTTGCATATCTTTAATTTCCAAATATTTTATCTCATAATTTTATATTAACTGTTTCAACCGAGTTCTTTTGAATATATACGTTTAAAATTCTTACAAACAGTAGCGCACGAAACAGAATATGCTAGAGATTGTAAAACGTTTTTCTCGTACGTGCTTTTTTTGTATCTTATATGCATATTCATACAATGTGTGTAAAAAAGCTGGAAATTTGCTTAACATATTCATATCGCGGCAATTAAATAATAACGGGCTTCTTGAATAATAATCCTGTCTTTACGAAGCTCCTTTTTTTACGAGTGCGCGCTGAAAATCGAACAACGGTCTCGGGATTTCGGTTTTGAACATCCGGTTAAAGCGCAGAACCGGGGAATGGGTTTTTAATCAGGGTATTCCGGACAATGGGCTCCCCAGGGGGCAGCAGCCACCCTTGTAGTACCTTTCTTCGCCCTTCGTATATCGAGGTGCCTTGAAACACCCTATCGTGCGTGAGGAGTTTCTCATTATTGCCAGTACAGCCTATATCATTGATAGTATAGTAAATTTTCTTTCGCGCAATTTATCACGTTACAATCAATATAGAAGCACAGAGAAAAGATGGTAGGCTTGTCATAAATAGAATCTTAATCATAAGAATTTTGAAACAATGAAAAAAATTTTATTCATATTTTTTAACAACATTTTTTTTCTTTATAATTACTCTTTTATATTTTTAATAAATTTTCTTAATTATTATATGAGCTGGCTACAAATAAGTTTGTTAAATAAATATTATTATCCAAATCTGGTAACATAACAAATAAAGAAAAATGGAAAAGCTGTACAAATAAATAATTGAATCTATATGTATTTATTTATATGATTATATCAAAAAATAATAAAATAATTAATGACAAAATCATTATTTCAAAAATAATACATTAGGTTTATAGTATAAAAAATACATTAGATTTATTTATTAAAAATTAAAATAGTTTATATTGAAAAATTAATACTTTGGTCTATTAAATTTAAGAAGCTTTTTTAATTGTTAATTTTAGATAAAACATATTTTGTATAAAGGTAAAATCATAAAAGAAGAAATTTTAATTGATAAAATCTAATGATATTCATGTGTATCAATAAATGATATCAATCGAGATTTAAAATTTCGGAAAATTTAAGCAAATCCTTCCCGCATCAAACACTTGCTCAAGAAACCGGTAGCCGGTGTATTAATTCGAGCCGGGGTGGTTACAGGAGGGTCAGAACGGGTCATTACCACGGTTACGAAACCACGCTCTCGCGGTGCGCCGAGCGTGGTTGAAAGTGAAACCGCGCGGTGCAATCAACGACGGCCATATGTCGCTCGGTGACGTTACGCGCGTCGTCAATCGAGGGGAAACGCGATTCGATCCCTTCCGGCGCGTCTCCCCCGACGCCCCCTGCCTGTCACTCTACCACTCGAAAAACTCCCCCGTGTCTTCTGTATTTCTCTCATTCGCATCGACTTGTGTCCCGCGAATCTCAGTCATTACCATTGCATCAGATTTGGCAAGTTCACTGTTCGTCATTTAGTTTTGAATATATAAAAAAAGAGCCTGCAAACGCTTTTTTTAAATATAAATTATTAAATTATTTAAATATACATTTTTTTAAATTATTATTTAAATATAAATTAGAATTAGGAGTGAAAAAATGATGAATTTTTCACTTTCAGAAAAAATAGAGAAGATATTTTCTTGTTTTAGTGTCTCATAGTTATTGATCAAGTTAAAGAAATTAATAATTATATTTGACAATTTGATTTTAACTAAATATTTTTATAACAATTTACACTTGCACTTAAGTCAATGAATCAATTGGAAAATGTTACGTTAACGATCTCTTCTGATATTATTCATAAAAGTTTCTTTAACCAGCTGCCCCCTTCTTCGTCCTCGGAGCTTTTCCATTTAGTATTGTCGAGAGCGCGCAGGAAAGGTTAAACGTTCGGCCGACGGATGACTGATGCGGATCTCACCTGCATCTGGCATCTGCAGTCGATCGACTCGCGTCGACGTAACATTTTCCGTGAAATTTTGCAATTCGCTTAGTTCGCACCGTCACGGAATCTGTTTCCTCGGAGCTGCCAATAAAGCTGTTTACACACGAGAGGACTTCAGGGGAGATTAATGATGAAACTCTATGAAAGTTTCTGCGCGGTTAAATGGCCCCGGCCGGTGTTTGATATAGAACCATTAGCGTTCCCTACAGAACTGGTATCCGATTCTCCTTCATTCCTTGGAATCGTCAAATTTTCTCTCCGGTTTGTACCGAATCGTTAATGATCGTGCACGAGATGACCATTGTCCATTTTCGGGTCATCGAAAGTAAATAGAACCGCGCGTCGCACTGCATTTTGTAAATTTCCGGCAAATAGATGTTTTTTCAAAAAATGTGCAAAATTAAATATTATTTCTGTCTATAATTTATTTTTTATTCGTTTATTTTCGTTCTTTTCACGATATTTTAAAATATCATCAATATTAAAAATATATACTTGTCAATGTATAAGAATTATATATTTAAATATCTCTAAAATTTAAAATTATAAAAATTATATATTTTTCTCATAATGATATATTGATAGCTTGTCCAAATTTTAATAATAATAACAATATAATATTACGCTAATTTTTTTCTTTGATCTTATTTTGAAAGAAATTAGTTATTTAATTTCTTCATGGATTGCATTTAATATTGATACTTAAATTTAATGCTAATGTTTCTCGGAGGAACTTATTAATTAAAAAATTCTTTTTTAATTTTCGAAAAATGTTTCATCTTTGAACGAAGAAAGTTTGCCTATGTCGTACGGTCGATGACTCGAAACGGACGACCGTAAATAATAACAAGACAGTTGCCGATTTGAATTTCCGTGAGACCGACCAGAGCAAGGAGCCCCGAAAAACCATTAATTTATCGTAAACGCGTCGAAGGCCGACCGGTGAGTCGGACGGGGAGGAGGGCTACTGACCAATGAAGAAGGGGGCGCAGGGGGGGGGGGCTTCGTCGAGGTGCAAGGGTCCCGTTCCCGGCAAAATCCCTCTCGCAATCTTGACCCCGGATAATCATGGGACAGGTGATCCCAAAACTGGACGACTGACCGGTAACTTCGTCCACCAAGACGAAGGGTCAAAATCTCCCCTATGCAAATGTCCCGGTAGAGGGTTCCTCCCTTACGTGGTATCGCTTGATTTATCGCTCAATTCGAAAGAGAAAGGTCCGGCCGATCTCCGTCTTTTCCGATTGTGATTCGAATTTCACGCAAAGTGCCGAGAATTTCACCACGATGCTGTTCACTACGAGGACACCTTGGTCTGCATTTTATTCTCGCGTTTAATGCTGAATATATCTAAATGTGAGTCAATTTGTACTCTTGGTACATGAGGTATATTACAATCTAATATTATAAAATTATAAAGATAGTCACACACACGTTTAGGGGAGTGATAATTATATTTCTAAAGATTACAATTAAATGTAAAATAAGAATTCCAGTTTTTGTTTCATAAAGAAAAACACAAGTTCTTATTTCATTTAAATTGCTTATCCTATTGTGCCATTATCTTCATCACTTTTCAAGAATAAGAATAATTACTACTAAAAGATCAGCGATCACGGCAGCTTTTAACGCCGTCCGCGACGAGTAATCAAGCGCCTTTTTCATTACAACAGTTACCGCTCTCATTGCGATTTCAGTCCTTAAATCGTCGTAGTCCTCCTTCGCCTCCGATCTCTCTGTCTACCTCCGTCCATCTCTCTGTCTTTCTCGCTCGGACATTCTCCGCAGAGCAGTTTCTTTGGCCGGCGATAAAACGGGACGCAATAAAGGAGGAAGCGTTATTAGGACTACGTCCTTTTGCTCGGCGAATCCTAAGCCCGGGAGAGTCTCGACCGGCTCCGACAACCATCGACGACAAGGGGTTGAACCGCTGAACCTCCAGAGACAAATCCGACGATGAAACTCAAGTTTCGAGCTCTTGTCTCTTACTGTCTTTCTCTCTGTCTCGCTTGCGCGCAGTTCATAAATAAATTAATTAAGCGCAGCAACTGATAATGTTAAAATAATACCGCTTGCGGGACACAATGGGGTAGTAGTGAGCGAAGAACAGTGGAAACGGACGACGAGAAATACATGTATATATATAAAATATATATACATATCTGGTCTCTCGCGCAGTTCTTAAACTCGCTCCTCCCGGAGTTAATTTCGCGGCATTAACAGTCGAAAGAGTGCGAACAAAAGGGCTCCGAGGGTAGAGAAGACAGATAAGGGATGGAAGGAGGCAAACGCAGGAAATATGAACACACTCATAATGCAGGCGCCGCCTCCACCGCCGCCACCGTTGTCGTGATCGTCGTCGTCGTCGTCGTCGTCGTCGTCGTCGTCGTCGTCGTCGTCGTCGCGACGACCGCGAGAGCAGTGATTCTCTCCCTCGGATCTGAAACTTATAGTCGTATAAATATTTTTTTGGACGCTTTCCGGTGCTCTTTATTTCTCTCTTTCCTTTTTCTCTTAATTTCTCGATTTTACAAAAGTCAATGACAGTGATAAAGGATTAATGATGCCTCCTTAACCGATATAAGATAGAGTTCGAAAGCACGTAAAGATGTTCTGGTTTTAACTCTGTTTCGTTAGATGAATTTAGTCAAGAAACAAGAAATTATTCATTCCAACGAGACGGAAATGTAAACATTGTTATTTGTAAAGGAGTGATTTCTCATTTCGCAATCACACTTATGTTTGATCAAAGTGCATAATCACGAAATTTATAATATATAAAGTAAAAAATATCACACACACGTGTGTGTAAGTGTAGATCTATATATAACAAAAAGTTTAAAAAATCTTCATTTACACATATGTATGTATAACATGTGTTTTTCAATGAATTTACCATTTATTACCTTTAATATGCAAGCAAATTAAACAAATCAATAATGCACCTTGAACGAAATAAAAGGTGAGTAAGGAAAGCAATCGATAAATTGCAATGTTAATCGCGATTACGCGAATATCGCAAGGATGAGAACCACGTTCGGAAAAAAAGTCAGCGCTACTTTATGTACACGGAGCAAACAAGCCCGAGAGTTCGGTAATAAACCTATCAAAGACGTACGGCAAGATTACACGGCCATCGGATGCAGGGGCGGGTAATATCTACGCTCTTTGCGAAAAGTTGAAAGATTGGAAAAATATCCGGATCGCCGTTTGCATTTTGCGAACCTGCTCGCGACTCAAACGAGCAACCAACTTTCTCAGTACTTAATTAATAGCACAAGATAAATATTTGCTCAACGAAACGTGCCGCATTTTTTCTTCGCGATTGATCCGTGACATGAAACGTGTATATGTGTTGATGCAAAGAGATTTTCGAATCGATAATATTTAATATGTAATGCATATCAAGTGTTATAAGATTTAATGAAATGTTTATTATTATTTTTTTTCATCTCTTTAATAATCTTAGTAATCCGATGGTTTTTAGATAGCTGATAATAAATCAATTTTAAAATCAATTTTAAAATTTATATATATAACAATTTTTATAATAGTTTATTTATAGCAAATTTATACGTTTATGTCTTTATATCAAAATCATGACGAAATAGAAAATATAATACATATTTTACAATTTTATAATATTGTGTGTGTATTAATATAATTTCACAAGATCATAATTATTTTCAATTTTTACTTCCGACTGCTGCCAACCTATGGTTGGCAAAAAGACAGAGGAAGTATGCGTTTCACCGAGCTCGGATTGATTGTGACGGGTATTCTCGATAACTAACGTAGTTCGATATCATCTTTGCACATCAATTTCTTATTAATCAAGGAAGGATTTATCAAACATATAATTATCGTTATTTGTTTTATTAATAAAAAACGAAAAAAAAATAATATTATTTTGTCTATACGTCCTCTCATTGGCTGCGAGTGAATCTAAGAAGCAAAAATGATTCACCAATAAGAATCGTTCTAAGCAACCGTATAGGGAATTACAGTAACTTGAGTTGAAGTTAAGACATCTCGAAGTAGTGGCGGGAATAATAATTGACATAACTCTATATGTCAAATTATTATTGATGATAGTAAATTGTTGTCAGTAATTATTACTTAAATTGTGAAGTTATAATTATTACTTAAATTGAGGTTATAATTGTTGTGAAGTTATATTTATCAGAAACAAAGTTTTACAACAAACATGGATATATCTGAAGAAAATGTTCCTAAACAGGTAAACTTTTCTCTCTTTCTTATTCAAATTGAACTGTACATTTGCAATAATAAAAGAAAAAAAAACACGTATTATTATTAAACTCAATTTCTTTTGTAAGCTTTTCGGATTTTTCGGATATTGTGGACAAATACCACGAGTACTTTGCAAAACCGTCACGTGGCTTGAAGTGCACCGCGAAGTGTGACAATTTCGATAAATCGTCTTGAGAACGGCGAGTTAACGGGTGAGCTCAGACCCGGTTAAAAGCACGACCGAGAGGGTGGAAAAAGGTCGTTGCGTGATCCAAGGAGCGCCGTGACAGCGATGGAAACGGGAAAGGGGCAGACGATAGGAACGGCAGAGGGGGTAACTTTTGAAGGAAGGAGGGAAGCGAAGGGCCTCGTGCGTTTTCGATGTACAAAAAGTAATTACGGGATGGTTTCCGGTAATCATATCTAGAGCGCATTGAATGAGCGCATTGTTCGGGCACCCCTTCACCGATATGCACTTGTACGCGGCGCCCCTGCCTTTCCTCTTCGCCCTCGACTCATCATCAGGACTTCCACCCCATAGATGTATACTCACAACGACCACACCGCGTACGTACCCCTTCCTATAACTATTACGCCCGCTCGCTCACCCCCGGCGGCGGTTGCGGGGGCTGCGGTTACACCGCAGGTCATTCTTGGGTTCACCACGGGACGCTCCCGTCTCTGACGGTTGATGCCTCGAGCGATTTGAGATTTTTGAATGCTCTCCGTCTCGTTACCGGATCCGAGGTTTTTTAAAGACGAGTACATATGATACGGATGTGTCTCGCACGCGATCACGAATATATAATTACAAATAAAAAAAAAAATAAAAAGATTATTATTAATAATAGAAAGAGAGAAAAGTTTACCTGTTTAGGAACATTTTCTTCAGATATATCCATGTTTTTTCTCTGATAAATAACCAATTGTTCACAATTTATAATTATTGATAACAATTTATTATCAATAACACTAATTTATTTTATTTGACATATAGGGTTATGTCGATTATTTCCCGCCACTACTTCGATGTCTTAACTCCAACTCAAGTTACTATGGCTACGGTCGGGAAGATGCTCTGGATACTTTGAAGCGTTTGATTAACCAATCAAGACAAGAGCAGTAAAAAAATTTCTTTAACTTGATTGGTCAATCAAACGCTTCAAAGCATCCAAAGCGTCTCCCCGACCGTAGTCTATATTTCCCTATATGCTTAGAACGAATCTTATTGGTGAATCATTTTGCTTCTTAGATTCACTCGCAGCCAATGAGAGAATGAATAGACGGATTAATATTATTTTTCCGCTTTTTATTAATAGAATAAATAATGATAATTATATACTAGAAACCTTCCTTGGTTAAAAAGAAACTAATATGTAAAAGATGATATCGAACTACGTTATAGTTATCGAGAATACGTCTGGTAAACAATCCGAGCTCGGTAAAACGCATACTCCCTCCGTCTTTTTGCCAACCGTAGGTTGGCAGCAGTCGGGAGTAAAAAATTATTACTATTAACAGAGAGCTGGCTTGATTTGATAAAAACGGAATAATAAATGTCATTTAAAATAAACTATACAATTTTGAACTCGTCGATTTGTATTCCAATTTGTTAAATTATATTAAAATCTATTTGATTTGATATGTACTGCAATAGATAAGTATTAAGCGAAGATTTAAAATAAAATAAAATAGCATATGTGTGTGTGTGTATATATATAATGATTTAGAAATAATTCTATGAATGATAAGATAACATGCAGAGTTCAATTTATCATAAATTTTTTGACAAGATAACAGAATTAAATTTCTCTTTTAATATATATATTATTGCTTGCAAAAATTGAAAAAATATGAAAAATATAATAACAATAAGATTATTAAAAAAGAGGAAAAGGTTTTTACATTCTTTTCTAGTAGCACAAATGTACAAAACGATATTGTTTTTCCGTCGATGAAACAAAATCCCAAAATGTCGAAAGAAATGATTGAGGCGATGACGTCGTCAGGTGGAACGTCGGTGCACGAAATTCGATGCGGTCGCAGCCTAAATTTGACCCTCGACAACGTCTACGACAGTCAGAGGTCGCATTTATTGAGTTTGATTCAAGAGCGCGCAAGTGCCAACGATTCGCGATCTTCGAATCTTTCGTACTCTCATCTCTCGTTTTTCGCTCGTCTGTCCAATCGACTATTCATCGTTCGCTATTTGCGTGCACGCAACACGCAGAGAAAAGAATTGTACTTTCTGGCGATGGATTGAAAGGGCAAATTCTTCGCGCTCGAATCACGCGTCGAAGATGTCTCCTTTCGATTTCGTTTCTTGGCGAGAAGATCGTCTTACGCGTCCGCTTTGGTTCGATTACGGCGTAGAAAACAGAGAACGACTGCGCGATAAGAATGTTGACGACGGAGTTTATTGGCAACGGGATAAGATGATTGATGACGTAATGTGAAATTTGTTGTTTTTTAACTTCAGCATCGTTTTATTTTCACACGCGTTTGAGATGAAATAAATTATGCTGATTTGAGAAAGAAATATAGTTGATTGCTAATTTATCAGGCATTTTTTTTACTCTTCTTGGAGAAACGAAGATTCAGTAACAGAAATTATGCGAATCATAAAAAAGTAGATTCAAAATATGAGAGGAAAAAAAAGAGGAATAATCGCGAATTTAACGATCACCGAATCATATGTATCACCAATGTCAAATCAATGTTTTCTTCATATGGAACGAGAAAGTTGAAAAGAAGGATTGAATGTGGAGAATATCGGGTCCGGGCAGCTCGAGAAACTATGTACGAACGACGCATTGCAGGGGGAAAACGATGGAACGGGAGAAAGCGAGATGGAGCGTGGAAGTGCGAGCGAGATCCGAAAAGAGAGCAAAGAGCATGACAAGAGCGAGGCTGTAGGGGCGCAGGGCTGCGACCCGACTGACCCTACCTCGATGCCCTGGCCGCCTTCGGAGCCCTCTCTAGCCCTACTCCGCGCACCCTTACCCTCACCCTTAGCCTCCGGGGGTGGATGGAAGGCGGGCCGGCCCATTTTTCGCGCCCCACTTGACTCCACGTCCTCATTGGCTGCCGCCCTCTCGCTCTGACCTCTCTTCCCTTGGCTGCTTCTGACACCGGCGGGGTGGACGGTCGCGTTCCTTCCACCTGGCTCCTTTTTCCAGAGAAGAAAAGCAGAAGAGACGGCCGCGAAGATCCGGATGAAATGTTAATCGCTCGTCTATAGATTCGTTGTTCGTCGTCTACCAACCGGCTAAATTTAACGGATTTTCACAAAGCAGTTTTATATGACGTGTGGAGGAAATAAAAATAGTTTTTTATCGAAATGAAACATATATAAGGAAAAATTAAATATTAAAGAATGAAAAAGCTGCCAAGAGAATTATATTAAAATTGTTATTCACATATTGCGACATTCATCAAGACGATCGAAGCAATAATCAACGGAAACAAGACGCAGATAAATTGAGTTGAAACGATAAGCGATAAAAATCTCAAGAAGTGTAAATATGTATGGCTAAAATGAGTCCAAGGTTGAATCTAATGAATCGAAATGCCCCTTCCCGATAACAAAGTTGTTCGACAGACGCTTAAAGACGGTGATGATGATTCGTGGTAGTGGTCGGTTTGATAAAAAGCGTAGTAATATGATCAGCAGGTTGAAGAATCTGGAGAGCTCGGTCCACGAGAGAGGAGATCACGAGGAGAGTGGTGAGATAGAGGGTAAAGGAGAGGACGAGAGAAACGCGATAAGGAGAACTGCGGATCGCTTGTTCGTCGAGTTCGCGTACAGGAAGAAAAAGAGAAACTTGAGGGGGTGAGGAAGGAAGGGTGAAAGAGAAGGAGAGTAGAGGACGAATAGACCGACCGTAGACGGATAGATAGATGGAGAGCGATGCGAGGCGTCGGTGCGGCGAGCGAGACGACCTCAAACGAAGGAGGGAGACTGGCTCATCGCGAGCGCGGGACTGAGAGAAGAAGGGAGAAACTGCGACTAGATCGAGGAGTCAAAGTGGGTATGGAACTACTCGGTCGGGCAACGCGTGCTGATCAACCAAGGTAGGGTAGACCCGTAGCCAATGAGAGGCCGACCGGGGCGAGCCCGGGACTCGATCCCACCTTCGGTAGTCATGGAAACTGGCGGAACCCGCGAGAAACCCTCGCGGGTTTGCGATGGTGGGAGAGCCAGGTCGGTGTCAGGGGTCGCCTTAGTCGGCAGTCGGTCTCTGGTCGGCCCCAAGAATAGTCGTATCGAGGCGGTAGTCGAGTATCACCTCTCTTCTTCTTCTTCTTCTCCTTCTCCTCCTACTACTACAGCACGGGCCGCCGCTCTGCTGCTCCTGCTGCCGTTGCTGCTGCCGTTGCTGCTGCCGCCGCCGCCGCTGTCGCCGCCGCCGCCGCCGCTGCTGCTGTTGTTGCTGCTGCCCGGCGCTGCGAGCGCGCGACAGAGGGACGACATCATCACGCACACCATCGCGCAACACGCATCCGCGAGAAGTACACGCGCACGCGAGCGAGCGGACGTACACACGAGATTCGCGCGCAAACGCAAGTGTCGCTAAAGGACATACACGTTATATCGATTACATACGCGCACGTACGTACGCACGCACGCATGCACGCATGCATGCATGCACGTGAACAAGAGTGATCTTCGGCGTATACTCTGATACGCGTCAGAGTGCGAAACATCAAGCGGTGCTCCAAAGGACGCGGCTGCTCCGAATTGTTGTGGGTCGTCCGGACCTATCTGTCTCTTTCTTTCATCTTCTCGAATGAATCGTGTGTCGTCGTCTTGATGCTCGAAGAATTGCTGGGATAGACCGATCAGTGTCGATGTGGATGTCGGTGTCTTTAACGCGAGACCTTTCGCCTCGGGAAATCGCGACGTGCACGTGGAAAAGTGAAGTGCCTCCGAGTGCATGGCCGAGTGTAACCGAAATTGTTACTGTTTGATGTTGTTGCAGCGTTCGCGATCGCCGTTTACGCGCGTTTACCAAAAGTTTTCCCGATTTGATGTATGATTGTTGCCGCGCCAACAATTTGTGAGCGATAACGGGATTGATTGGAGCTGCGAAGTCTTCGCTTAGAATATCTTTGAGGAAATCGAAAGATTGGACGCATCTTCGATCTCTATAGATTTTAGGAAACCATCTAATTGGAGATTTAAAGAATCAAGACGGAAGCAATCGAGAATACTACTTGGAAGAAGTAGTGCATTGAAGTAGAGTAACTTTGACATCTTCAAGTATCTACGTATAATTGCATCCGAACAATAATTGAAGAATGTTACGTCGATCTAGTCATGCTTCTCTGAAAGTATGATAGGTGTCGAACATCTCTCGTACGATTTATTTCGCGATGATGCGTGCCTATCTGCAGATATATTCAGGACAGGAAGAAGTGAATAAAGAGACGTAACTTATAAACGGCAGTTTCAGAATAATCAACGAATAAATTGTCCAGGACATTGACTGTACCAGGATTTCGCATCTTGCCGGATCGAGCTAAACCCAACTCGAGGAATTAACCGGACGATTCTGGTCGGAAGTGTCGAACCGACCCGGAAACAGCTGGCCCCGTCGTCGTCGGTCGCGGGTCACGGGCAGGAAACCGGCAGGGTGGTTCGAGGCGGGACGGTAGGCGCGGACGCCCTGGCGACTGCCGGGGTGGTTTACCCGGCCGCGACGGCGACGTTGTTCCCTGGCCGGGTGCCAGCCGGACACCACCACCCCGAGTTCACCACCACGTTGGAGCTGGGGTTCCCGGCGCGCGGCACCACCGCCTCGATGGCGTTGGTCGCGCCGCCGCCCTCCTGGGCCTCGCGGGACCCCGGGGCCGCCCTGGGTGCAGCCGGCGGCGGCGGCGGCGGCGGGCCCCTCCAGGTAGGCCCGCCGCCGCCGATGCCGTCCGCGCATCTTACACCTTCGGCCACACCGGAAGACATCACCTGCTTAGTGCCCGCCGGTTCGGTTCTGACCTCGAGGGACCCCCTGCCACCCAGCACCACCCCCGGTAGCCAGGCGAACAGCTCGCAGTCCGGCAGCTCGCAAACGGACAAATCGCCGAACATCGAGTGCGTAGTCTGCGGGGACAAGAGTAGCGGCAAACATTACGGACAATTTACCTGCGAAGGTGAGTGTCGCTTACGTATGGTGGTCTTGTCCAAGTTTGAGAAAGTGCGCAAAACTGTTGCGGGAATTGCCGAGCACGTTCTTAATATTTATATCGTTCGTGTGATAATAAGTGGATGCTTGTAGTCGATGAGTATAAAATTGAGCGAATTGCAGTGACATTTCACGCTTCGTGACGCGAGACAATAAGCGAATGAATTTTGTTTCAAACTCGTATGTGTTAAGAAAGATGTATAATGTCGGAAGATGAAAGTCTGTCATCACTTGATCGCGATAATATATGTAAAATAGTCTGAAATGAAACTGAAACTATGACAGTGACCTTTCATATAATTAATAAGCCGATTCTTCTCGTCGTTTAATATTGCCCTTTGATTCGATTCGCTTATAATCTCCTCCTTTTATCGATTGCACATTGTCTCGTTTAAGAAATTTTGATTGACTTTCGTCGATAATTTGAATCAACTCTGATTTAAAGAGCATAATTTTATATTTATTGTCTGCACATTATTTTTTGCTTGATATTTTAGATTATACTTTTTTTATTTAAAATAAAAATACAATTTTTGAATTTTTAAATTACATTTTTATTTTAAATATGCAAAAAAGCATAATCTAAAATATCAAGCAAAAAATAATGTACAGACGATAATTATAAAAGCGAATAAATTGACGTTTTATCCGTGATCGAGAGCGGAAATTAGACATCTCGTCGAAGAGATTCCACGACAGAGATTCCAAGATGAGCGACACGAACGGTAGCACGCGCGTTAAAACAACCGGACGAGAATAGGACAACCGTCGAAATCTCTACCGCCGAGATTCTCGCGACGTTTTTTTTTTTCCACGTGGAAGAGCGCGTGCACGCCCTTTCGGCGACTGTTCCCCTTACCGTGGATATTATAGGGCGCGCGAAGAGTATCCCTTTACCTGTGCCATCAATTTGTCACCGCGCGAGGCAGATCTCATTCGCATCAGAAAGCCCGACACCTATCTTAATGCCCGTTTACATTAATTTATTCAAGACATGCGTGAGAGGAGGGACGGAAGTAGAGAGAGAAAGAGAGAGGGAAAACGGCAAAACCTCGAGTTAACGAGAGAAAGAAAGAGACATACGTCGTGATAGAGGAAGGAAGGAACAAAGAAGGAGAGAGAAAAAGGAGAAGAGGAGTACATCGTGGCCATCGGGCGTGGAGAGTACGAAAAAACAAAGAGTCACCATTAATAACCCAGTGGGGTGTTCCCCGGAACGCTTACACGTCTGTTACGAGCCTAATAACGATGTAATAGGGCCGAGGAAATGAAGCGGGATGAACGAGGACGGACGCCGAAAGGGAGAAGCGGACGCGAGAGGGAAGGGTTTATCCCATTCTGGCGCCGATGATGACGGGGTTCGGTTCCGATGGAATGAGAAACAAATTGTTTTCACGGGCGGAAACAAATCCCAGCGGGTCGTCGGGAACGTGCGCGCGAGCGAGCGGCGAGTTATCGCGCGTATAAAGCGTAGCGGCTAATTATCCATCAGCCAGATGTATCGAGGATAACTAATTAGCCGGCCGCGCCGCGTGTTGTATCGCGCCGACGAATCTCGCGATCTGTCGATACACGGGAAACGACTCGGACGATCTCAACGTCGATTTGAATATTACACAACTCGCGATTTTCCTTTTTTTACACGGCCGAGTGTATAAGTTTTCCTTTGAGTTACCGACAAAGCTGCATATACAATCGTAATTAGAAAATAGAAGTGAATATTAAGTTGAGCCGAGCATAACATCACGATTCTATTCGTGCATATTTTGATGAAAATATATTCTACATCTCGTTGAAAATACTTGTTTACTCTTTAACAGCGACAATTTTTTTCCTCTCGCAAGTTAAAATTTGAATTAATATTTTATGAATATAAAAATTCTCTGTCTATTAAGAAACTTAATAGCTTTAAGGAAAAAAGCTAAAAAAAAAACCGCTAGGTCGATTTTTATTGAGATTATCATATAAGATCCTATTTGATATGTCTGAGAGATGTTTTTTATTATTAAGATAGTCTTGAAATCTGTTTGATGAATACTTCTGACTTTCGTGATTTCGACGCTTTCTTTCGTGTCGGCTCCTTTTGTATTTGCGACGGCGACCAGCTGGCCCCTGTGCACATCCGTCCGTTAAATCATTTATACGAAGGCGAAGGATCGAAGGTTCGAGACGAGAAGAGGGTAACGAAGAGAAATGTCGCGACTCGGCTCGGACAGACGGACGGACTCGGGTTAATCGAAATCTACAGCACCCTCGGAAATCAGGAGTTATATACCCTCCCGCGCTTCTGCCCTCTCTTCTCACCCTGAACCGCCTTCGCACGCCCTATTATCCCGAATTACGCCTTATTGATACCAGATTGCCAGCGGTAATTTATATCTCGCGGGTGATTTAGTGCACTTCGAGGGCCTTGATTAATGACACACGGCTATCTGCGGTTCCTCCTCCTTTTTGACCTTCTCGCACGCTTTCGACTTGCTATCGAAATCACAATAGGACGCGCGAAAATATTAATTGGAAAACTCGAGTGATAAACGTCGCGTAAAATAATTACATAAATTAAAAATCGAAATTGCGCGATATCGAGATTGCGTTGATACTTGCAATTTCGCATGATTTGTTGACGCTTTTGTTACAATTAGAGTTTTCGCTGATTATAAACTTATAAATATACATGAAATATAATTATTAATTTTATAATTATTAATGTACGAAAGAATTTTAATCTTCTTTTGAAAATTGAGATCATTATCTGCGAATCATATTAATAATTTACGTGAAATATATCATAAATTCTTTTCCCTTCTGCAACTGGAAAAATCTTCAAATTGTGTTGAGATAATCTAAGATTCATATATTATTCTTCACGCCTTAATCATTTTGATATAGATGAATTTTGAACAGTTATTCTCGTGTTTCGGACGATAATTAAACTCGATAATAAACGAGATAGATATGCTTTCTATTAAAATAAGGAATACGTAATTCTTCCCGCTCTCTCGGTGGTCGAAATTATTTTTATCGGGTGTTAAAACGGTACGTTCTGCTTTCGTGACCCCCGAGGGGCACCGTATCGCCCGTCGCCGACAAGTATAGCAACCGAGCGGGTACCTCATGCGAGCTCATAACATTCTTCCATTCACCGCACATTATCCCTCTCGCTGCGGAGTGGTTCCGCATTTCTGCGTTTAGCATTCATCGCTCGCTAGACGTTACCGCAGGATTGAGCTTATTTGCGGTAACCGACAGCAGGGATCAAGCTATTGAGAGCTCGTTAGGTTTACTATCGTCGGTGTATTGCCCTCGACGGAGACGAGACCATGCGTGGGATCTCGCACGTAACACGCGCGGAAATCATGGGATACTGAATCGCGCGAGAGAAGACGAGACGGATAGACAGATGGATAAATGGATTTGCTCGACGCTGAGTTCTGATCGATTCGGATAGATAGAAAAAATGTACTTTATACCGGGGGATCGGTCCCGAGATTGTTCGTAAAGTGCCTAGGAGTATTGGTACAAAATAACACGCGAACATCATCGCCGTTCCGTAATCTATACAATAAGCAGATGTAGAATAATGATGCGCGAGGTAGAGGCTGTGGAATCAATTGTAATAATTTTCATAAACTCTTTTAAAGTAGTTACTCTGTAATAAAGTAAGACGTAATATCATAAATTTATTTTTAATATATATATCGTTCTGCAACTATATATATATGTTAGGAATAAATTTATTAATACGTTTGACTTTATTATAATTGACATTTTTTTATCGTCAAGGATCTAATTCTCTGCCTTGTCTTTATTTTAAAATATTGTTACATTATATACAAAAAAATGGATTTTATTTACAGAAATAAGATTCTTTTATCTGCAAATTGTAGAATTATAATATTCTTTATTCTCGTAAATATATCCTCGTAATATTATATTTATGACATAACAATTTTTAAAATGCAGATATAAACATATATCTGAATTTAAAAGGCAAAGCAGACACGTGTGATCTATTTAGAGGCAAAAATATATGAAACCACATTTCCTCTGCTTTTTCCCTCACGCGCTATAACAGTATTAATTATTACACATACACACGTAGCATCTCGCATTATCGGGCAATACGCTCCACAATTTATGGAGCTATTCGGTATTTAGAAAAATCCTTAACTAACCGTTGCGGAGATGAGGGCGAAGCTGTCGGGCAATTAAAGCGTCGCTCGGCGTTACTGCAGCATGCGACCGCGATAATTGCTTCCGTGTACAATGTGTAAACCGTTTCCGGCGGCTCGCGCGCGGTTAAACCGCGCGTAATCTGTGCACGACGAATTTCACGAATTGCCCCGGCCACGTCGGCCAGATGTCGGTCGGCCACCATCGCGCTCGCTCGCTCCAAGTACGCGGAAATGCGGGGATTCACCATGATGCTGGTGCTGCAACCGACCGACCGACCGCGTCGCATCTCCCGAAGGGCTTGTTCTCGCTGCGCGAGTTAATTGACGGCTAGGTCTGTCGGAAGAACCGGCCGACTTCATTCGATAAACGAGTTTAGTCGCAGTACCGGCTATTAATCTGCGCACGCTTATAATAAATTGACCATATTTTTTATGAGGGAAATCATCTAAGAGCCTTCCACACGCGTTAAATAACTTTAAGATCGAAATAAATATTGATTTAAAATAAAAACTTAATTTATTGTTAGTATTTATTTTTTTTTCTAGTTTCTCATTTTTATTTTTATTTCATATATTTTAGAATTATTTATTGTTATCTGATAAACTATTATTATTAATAAAGATAATATTAATAAAGATAATAAAGATAATCTATTATTATTAATAAGCGTAAAGTTAAATTTATTATAGAAGTGTGAGAAACAGATTTCAAGCGTATTCTCTAATTAAAAGTCATTTATAGGTAATAATAAAAATATAATAAAAACTCTTATCAGAGATATATGATATGATATATTTGACAAAAGCTAAATAATAAAATAATTATTAAGAAATGAGTTCTTTAAGGATGTTTCTTAAGTGATTGTCTATTCGTACAATTATTCTGCAGTATAAGTATAGCATTATTATTATTCATCTTTTTATAAGAATGTTTGATGAAGAATTTGCGATATCTTACGCGACCCTACTTTTCGGTATTTACCCTTCATTATTATATAACGCTTTGAAATAAACGCGCTTGCCTGACTCTCGTATCCGCGTTGAATCGCCCCGAGGCCGAGTTACTGCCGTCGGTCGCGTGGCGGAAACTGTCGCCAAGATACGGCCAGATATCCTAATGAACCCGAGCTTCTCTAATTACTCGCCCTGCAATGCACCCGACGCGCTCCGCCGGAATTCCTCGAGCGAGACGATCGTCTTCGTGCATCCGTCGACCTCCTCGTGAACTCCAACGCGTCCTTCCAAAGGACTCCTCCAGTCTTTTACGAGATATTTTTTTTCTTTAGTATAGACAAAGTAAAGGAAATATTTTTTTTTAATTATGTAATAATGAATTTTTATTTTCTATTACATCATATATTACTTAATATGCGCAAGATTATAAAAAAAACCTATATAAGTTGTACA
Source organism: Camponotus vicinus (assembly GCF_025532165.1). Lineage (NCBI taxonomy): Eukaryota > Metazoa > Arthropoda > Insecta > Hymenoptera > Formicidae > Camponotus > Camponotus vicinus. Next base: position 29,596,914 of record NW_028141945.1, read on the forward strand.
AGTGTGAGAAGCAGATTTCAAGAGCGTATTCTCTAATTAAAAGCCTCTCATAGGGCAATAATGCGAGAGATATAATAAAATAAAATTAGAAAGTTCTCACGAATGGGTTATCTCGCGCACCCTTCGCTTAAGCAACAAGCCTGTGTTTATTTAAAAGAGTCCGGATGATGGCGGGACGATAACAAGTGCTTACGGGAAATACGGGAAACATAGTGTAGCGATACCGCGACGGATTACACGCGATACGGTCGATGCGGAATCGTCACGGTGGAAACGAGGAGGAACGAGCCGAGCCGGGTTAAGAGTCGGGATCCTTAATTGAGCGCTCGAGTTACAACGGCGAGTCACTCTCTCCCCGGTGTACCAATTACAACCGCGGTAACGATATTTACCATTGTCAGGGCGAAGCGGGAGGCTCTCGCGCCTATCCGTAGCATTAGCGGTGCCGTAATAACACGGTTAATCCGGCGATAATTTCTGTACGGCGGTAATCTTAATTGCCCGGAACACCGCGAATTCTCTCCCTCGTCTCGTGTAGGAGACAACGTGCGCGCAGCTGTATGAGATACGTATCCTCGTCCTTCTTTTTTCCCTTCTCACCGTGAAATAGGGGTTAGATTGCATCCCGACAGAGATGATCGCGTCGGGATAAGACCCGTTCTACAATAAGTGTATTATTATAAGACCCGTTCTATAATAAGTCGTATGTCGGAGTCGGATGTCGTTTGTCGTACGTTGAATGTCGGATCCGAATACGACTTGTCATTCTACAATTGTGTCGCAAATCGCGGAACAAGTATTAGGATAATTTAAGTATCAAGCATTAATTTTTTTTTATATACTTTCGAATGAATGATCACGAAGAATTTTTTAAACTCACGAGAATGCAACAATTCGATTATTTGCACAATCTTCCAAAATCAAAGTTACGATTGCGACAGTTTTATGACACCTAAAATGCAAAGTATGCGCCCGACATCTGATTCCGACATGCGATTTATTTATTTAAAGATATAAAATAAAAAGGGAATAATAATAATCAACGAACTTTGTGGACGGTTAAAAAAACTAATAAGAATATTTAAAGCTTCACAAGAAAGACTTATCGTAAAACGGGTCTAAAGAAAGATGTTTCGGAAGGGATGGACAATATCGAGAAATTCATCCTCCTGAAAAATCATTGTTCATCCTTAAAATATCAAATTTAATATTTAAATTATAGTCTTTTATAAGAATCACTTTCTTGAAATAATTTCTCGCAAAAATTGGAGATATTTCTCTCATTCTCGACACGCGTGTTGTCAGTCTTGGCTCATTCCACGTAATCTGCCTCGAGACTCGTCTCGATCGACCGGACAAATTGACGATAACTCGCAGCCGTTTGACATCGCTTGACATCAAAATCAGCCCGTCGACGTAATAAAGTGATCGCCGACAATCAGGTCGATTATGCCAATGAACGACCAATGTGGAATGCGCGTGTACGATATATCGGCGGCGTGTTTCGCCGATTTCTTTCGGATCGTTAATGACGATTGTACGCGATCGATTGAGAGCGATCGAGTAATCGGCTACCGGCGCGACTTCTCGCGGAAGGCTCACTCGTTAAATGCACTTTTCGCAGCATCATGCTGATTGCGTAAGCGCCGTGTGCGTCGATCGGCACGCGTTACACCGGTTATGCGTTCCACAATGGGATAGCAGTCGAGATATTGCGAGTAACAGGTACGACGACGACGTCCAGAGTGAACAATTGAAAGACCATTGGAATGATAAAGCAATGATGTGTTGCAGAAATGCGTGTAACTATAAATGAGACGTGAATGCACTGGTAAATAATTGGAAGAGTGGAATTTTGCTGCTAAAGGAAAATTTTTTCTTTGCAATATTTGAAATATTGACGGAATAATCTTTTTTTAATTACTCAATTTTTCTTTTATGTTTTTGTGCATAGGAAAGATATTTGAAATAATAATTTTTGATAAAATTGATAAAAGCGCAAAACGTTACATTTGGAAAAATTTGATTGTTGAATTGTTACATCTTATAAATAATTTCATTAGTATATGAGAATTAAAAATTATTAATGCAAACGTCATTTGATGCATGTAAATGTAGGAAGAAAATCATTAGTTATTTTTACAGTTACTTTTATTACTTGCTATTACAATGAGAGTAATAATAGCAATAATATAATTTATGTAAATAAATTATATATGAATTATATATATAATCGAGGGTATAAAATCCTGTGGGTATAACGCATATATGTTAAATTTAATTTATTTGAATTTACGTTTGGAGAGTTATTTAATTACGTTATTTAATTAAGTTATTTAATTATAGCTTGATTTACTCCGATTTTAAAAAATCGTGAGGTGTCGCGGGAAAACGACGAGATATCGATCAATTGAACGGAAACAGGGATATTTAACTCGCACGAGCGAAATGCTCATGGTGGTCGGACGCGCGGCCGCTTTCGTGGATGATGGGAATGAGCTATAATTAAAGCGGTGGCCGGGTCATTACGCTGTACCAGCGATAAATTACGACTTTTACGAGGTTCGGAGAGCAAGGCCGCGCGCCAACGCGCTCGGAGAGGAATCTCACCGGTGCGAGCGTCACGGTATATTCGTCGTGGAATCGAAAATGACGAAGAGGTTCACGAGGGAGGAAAGGGGGAGAGGTGGAAAGAGAAGGCCCACCATGACGTCAAGTCGCGGAGGGACTCACGAAAAACGCACGCACGTTTACACGCTGTGAGGTATATAAATTACTAGTAGATGATCGTGATGTGCTCTCTCGGCGTCGAGATCATCCGACAAGGCGGGCTTCTTTCTTCTGCTTTCGCCCTTTCCCTTCCCCTCCTCTTCTCTTCTTCCCTGCGTGCAGCAGGACTAACGGGCACCCGTATGTAACCCTTTGAATGCCGAAAATACATACGAGACGTGACATCGGATAATCGATAAGACGAAGTGTCGGGACAACTCTCCGGACGCTCGCACGTCCCTGCGCGTAAATATTTTGATTAATGATCCCGCGAGGACCGTCTGGTCCGGTCTGGTCCGGGACCCAACGGCCCGATTCCAAAACCGGATACCCCTTCGCGTCCCCTTCGCGTCGGCGATCTTCCTTTCGCATCTTTCCCTTTATATTCCCGTCCTCGTCCTCGATTGACGATTATCGATTCCCTCTTTCTCTCTCACTCGCGCGTCCCTTGATCCGATCTTTCTCCTCAACGTGTTTTAAGGAGGCTTTCTTGGAAGGGTTACGTGGAGCATGCACACTAGCAAGACCCTGGGAAAGACCCCGGGCGTTGTCCTCGCGGTCGGAAAAACTGGTCGTCGGTCAACTGACCGTCGATGAATGCCGAACCCTTTGCCGGCACCTTCGACCGCGTTAAATGCCCCGTAGGATATTATCTTGCCTTGGCCCGAAACAACGCCCCGGACGCGACCGGAGGCGTTAACGCTTCGCGACCAGTTCGACTTGTTCGAAACGCGTGCGTCAGACTTTGGAGGGTCTTACCGGTCTCTAGTTCCGCAGAAGCGTCCTCGTAAAACGTCAGACATTCGGATCGCGCGCCAAGAGAGCCCCAAGTATACCTGCTGTAAATCAAACCGTCCGTTCATCGGCGATCTCGAACAATTCGAACGATACGCGGTGCGCCCTTCGGACAGATCCTCGGCTATCGCTATGAGATTAGGCGTTCCAGACGAACGAAGAGAGAGGGAGAGGGAGAGAGAGAGAGAGGTGAACATTAATCTGCCGATTACAGGAATCCGGGAACCTCCCATTCCAAGTAGCACGACTCATACAAGATTCTCTGTCTCTGGTTATTGCGCAATAGTCGTTCGGGTATTCGACCCTGCGTTTCCGCGAATATGAGTTCAACCCTCGGATTCTATCGATCGCCGACCTTGAAATTAAGATGATATTTAAGAATCGCATATTAAAGAATGATGATGAGTACTTATCAAATACTTCGTCCAATTCTATTTTTTCCGAAGATTGAAACTCGTTCGAGGCGACCTTGGAAGAGATTGGATCGACGTTAGATCGATCTTAAAATCTCTGGAATGCGTTTGATAGATCGATCATACTAGATACGTTGGATCTAATTAACTGAACGATAATTCGTAGATCAGAGACGCCGATTATTCACTTCTAAAATCAACTATTGAGTCTTCGTTAGATTTGTGTTAGGCTAACATTTTTTATATTTTAAGGAAAAATTTTGGAATATGTACTTATCAAAATATCCGTTTTAATGTGTAATTTTTTATATAATTATACAACTTTTTATATTTTATATATTTATAAAAGTTTATATAATTTTTGTCATGCATACGTAAAATTAAATTAATATAGCGGTATTTTTTTAACAAACATGATACATAAACGATTATTCAGATTATAATATTAATATTAGATTGCATAAAGCATCTTTTTAGCTCTACATTAATCCGCCTTCCCACTACATAATTAAATTTTCTAAAAATATATAAATATTGATAAAGGCAACTCGCATAAGATCTTTTTAATGTTTAGGAAGATGCATTCAGGATAGGCCCGGGTCCAATTCGTACATTCTCCTTCCATGTGGCGGCGAAACATTGTTTCACACGCTACCCACGTTGCACCCTGTCATTATATCCAAGCCACGAACCACCCCCTTATTTTCGAGAACATCGACTTTAGGCACACCTGCATGTTTCTGCATTTTCACGATTTTGGTGGATGCAATTGAACATTTTTTAGCCGCGATACACCGCTTTCGCGACCTTGAGTGCGTTCGACCTTGTATCCCGCAAGAACCAGGGGAATATTCGATGTCGTCTGTTCCCAGAGGATACACACATACAGCTAATTATATTTATTATTATTTATTCTTGAGGTAAAAGAGCGGGAATCAGAGCATTGGAGGCATTGGAGTGTCAATGTGAACGCAAATCATGACACGGTGAAAATCGCGATTAAAACGAGCAACTGACATTTAATTGTTTCTTACAAACATGATTTTTTTACTATTAATTAAATTAAGTTCTCGTTTAATTAAATATAATATTATTTTGTTTGCTTGTCAGACGAAGGAAAGAAAGAAGGGATTATAATAATTTTATTTTTTTAATTTCATTATAAAATTATATATAAATTTAATACAATAAAAAGGAGAAAATGAAAAGATTTTTTACGATATAATTTTATAATTTAAAATGTATTAAAATTAAATTATTACATATTTTGTATTGGCTTTATATTTTCTTTGAGATTAAGATTAATTATTATACATTTGTAACAGTTTAAAAAATACAGAAAATTAATATAAAATTTAATATGAAATGTTGATATATCAAAATTAAGTAAGTTTTCCCATAATACTTTGTGGGACATTCGCATTTCGGACAATACGTCGAGACGTGACAAGCAAATTCCACGTGCATATATATATATGACCGTCGCGAACATTACTTAAGAATGTCCATGTGCTTTTGATTATAGTAATTACGCGCGGCGTGGGTAAACTGGTGTTTAAGACAGGGATATTATTTGTCGCGGAGTGAAGTCCACTCTCTATACGAGTCACGTTACACCTCTGAGAGCACGGCGATCGTAGAAAGCGTATTATATGCGTTTCGGCTTTTTTCTTCTTTACTTAACTCACATTCGAATAAACTCCCCCTCGCCCATCCTTGCGCACTAGCGAATTACAGACTCAATCTGTTTCGGCATAATTACACGAACAATGACGAATATAACGAACGCGGAATAAAATGAGCAAGAACGCATTTCCAGAAGCGATTAAGAATAATTGTCTCATGGAAATCTGCCAGGAATCTGACTCGATGTCACGAATAGCCCGATAAAATGCAGTTTCAAGATGCATCGGGAAAAAATTCGAGTTATTTTATTCTTTCGTTGTCTATTATATATAATAGACTGTACATTTTACAATATTCGATCCTGCGAGGTTTTTTAATCCAATCTCATTTAACGACACTGTTTTTGTGATCGCCGAATTTTACTTCGAGTGAAAGCGAAAATCGTTTCTCATTTAGCAAAAAAAGCTCCTGTATTTTTTAATTTCTTACGTAAAATAATATCCAGGATTCTAATAGAACTTTTCTATGATTTTAAGAAAAAATATATGTAAAGATATCAAGATTTTTCATTCTAAAAGTATACTTTTTTATTTAAGAGCCAGTAACAAGTATTTAAAATGATAAAAGTTTTTACTCCATTTTTATGATTTATTCATAAAATATGACACAAAATATGACATCGTATTTTTATACGTACGATGCATGTATACATAATGAAGTATTAAGAAAGTATGTTAATCTTCTCTCCTTTCTTGAATTCGGCATTTGCAAATACGCCGAAAGTTTCGCTGTTCTCTTCAGGGTGGAATTTGATTCCGGTTGCGCTGTCTGAGATACAACCGCGAGAGGCTTCCTCTCTTCTTCGGGGTCTCTCGCTCTCTTGCGCCTTAAGCGAGTCTTACGCTTACTTACGGACTTAGGACTTACGCTAGAACGACGCGCGGAAGGAAGAAGCCAGAAAGACGTCTCGAAAGACCCCGCGGGCTAATCGTTCTAACGAGATCATGCTATATTATTCCGACTTTGCTAATCTTTATTAATCTCGTTTCTACCTGGGGAAGTGCGTCGCGTTTCCGCGGCGAATGTTTCGCGGAAATAAGCGGTGAGCGTCTTCGGAATAGGCCTCCGGCTTGTTTCGATTGATGTGATTATTACGATGATTTTTATAACGATAATTTTAACGATAAAAAATTATAAAAAATTTATTAATATAATATGTGTGTTAAATGTGTCTGAAATAAATTTTATAAGGTATTTAAAAAGATTCAATCATTTTTGATTATACATTTACTGAGACTAACATTTACTGAGACTAATTATTAGCGATTAAAACGTACAAAAAATTATATCGAAATTTATGCAGATGACTTTGACATCTAGACGGTTCTACCCAGATATTTTATAATCATGCAAGTATAAATAAGGACACGTCGCACATAGTACGATTATCTCGGCTATGGGGCGTTACGTATGGTGAAACGTACCGGTATGATATTCGCTCCGCGATCGAGGTAACGTTGTGGAACACAAGGCGAGCCTGAATCACGGCGCGACGTGCCGTTTGATCTCGCTAAGACGCCCGCTAAACACCATTTTACACCGACAGCATATCACGAGAGTCGGACTTTCTAATCGGTAACTACGCGCGCTGCTCGATATCGTGGAACAACGTTTCATCTCCCTAGAAGAGCATCTCGACATGTATTTTCGATCGTTACGATCTCGAGGATGTAGGGCATAGGTAAAAGCGGCAATGGAGAACGTGCGAATAAATATATTTGTGAATGAAACTTTTTATTTCTACATTGCTATCTCTCTGAAGAAAGAAAGAAAGAGGGAGGAACAGCAAAAAAGAGCAAATAAAATTTACTTTTTAAAAGCGAGACATTTTTTCTCAACTAAAAATTGAATAAAAGTAAATTCGAAAAAAAGCTGAAAAAATATCATCTAATTTTATAAATATATTTTAAACAAAAATTCAAAGTAAAAATATTACAACATAGTTATTGAAATTTTAAGATATTGAAAATTTTATAAACATTATAATTATTATAATAATTATTATTATAATTATTATATTATAATTACACTATTTATAATATTTATCTATTTTATAATTGGAGAGATTATTTGTGAGAAATAAGTTTGCAGGGAAAAAGAGATAGACGACAAGTTATATTTATTTCCTCTTGCCCGGCGACGATGCAATGTTCCGTATATCGGATAGGCTCCGGTCTGTTTCTAAGAGCATGCACCGCACGCTCTTAAGCAGCGCAAGGTCTTACATCGCCAGGACGTCGGACACGGCACCGCGTGCGTACGTGTGTACGCGCCGGGCATAGAATTACTAAGGCGCGACTTACCTGGACGCATCCTCTGTGACCAATTATCCCGCTAACGAACCCCACGCGCTTGCACACCGCCGCCGGCCGGGCTAATTAATTATAACAATGTCGTTAATTTTACGCGACCGAGTCGAAATGTTACTGACCGAATCGCGCGCCAGCTCTTTTCCTAGAGTAACTCCCATCGATCGTTCGCTGTTAAAAATCCGAGCGTCGTAAAAGATTGAAGGAATTCGGAATAAAACGAGAATGATGCATCTTAATGAATTATTAATTTAGAATATCGTTGAATAATTCAGTATTTCTCTTCTTTTTTTTTGGCAATTATAAATATTAAATTTGTCGTAAATTTATTTTTTTACCATTAACACTCTTCGCTTAAATTAAGATTGCATATTTTTGAATGCTTGAACTAGTAATGAGGAAGGAGAGGAGAAGAGAAGAGATATCTTACAAGAATCTCACTAAATAAGACATTCAATAAGCATATTCGATGACTTTATTTAATATTATAAATATTAATAACAAGTTTATTATCTTATATAAATATTAATAACAATTATTATCATATAAACTTGTTATTAATATTATAATTGTTATATTAATAACAATTATAGTATTAATAACAAGTTTATTATCTTATATAAATATTAATAACAATTATTTAGTATCATTTTTTCCCTTTTATTTCAAAAAGATATAATTCTTTTCTACGTGACACAAAAATATATATATTTTCACTTGTGATTTACTCTACTTTTAATTAAATTTTAGAAAACTTCTTAAAATATCTCACGCATAATAATGTCTTTTTAACTTTCGACAACATTCAACATTCGTTAATTCGCTCTATCATCTTCTATTTTCCAAGGACAAATAATTAAGAATGTAGCATGCGAAACGAGATCGTAATGAAGGGAAGCTCGTGATGCAGCAGTTATAATGTAGAAGAGCGTGGTCCGCAATCGTTATCCCTTGGCCTTAATACCACCTCTTGCATATCTTCTTGTCGGTCTTATTATTATAATTACTGTCATTATTCGCCACAAAGTCGCTCGTACCGAACGTCGTGACTCACATCTCGTCGCAAGCATCGCCAACGAGGATCGCTCGCGATCGATCCCGAGCTGCGCTTTCGTATCGGCGCGATTAACGCCTCATCCTGTATAAAAAGATAATCGCGAAATGAAGTGGAACACATCACATCACACTACACCAACATACACATGGAGTCTTTATCCAATTGACGTTTCGTTCAATCATTATTTCTATTTACTAAAGCTCGATCAAAACGCAACACAATTTTTTTTCTAAAATTATACGATACACATTTCTTGAAAAAAATCCTGTATTTCAATTGGTATGTCTAATTGAAGAGCAACTATGAAGAAAATGCGAAAATAACTCATTACTTTGCCGTAATACTCGGCATGAAATAATAACGAATCATTTCCGCGCATATTTTCACTTTTTTTAATTTTTTTTTTATTTTTTGATGTAACACGTTTTAATACGTAAGGTTACATAATCTGTTAGAAACCGGTACGGGCAGCAAAATAGAGCACATTTTATAGAGCGATTTTATGGCAATAATAGATATATCAAAACGATAATATTTGTAAATGTACATTATTTATAAAAGTTACGCATTATATATTCTGTCTTTTGTATGTAAATTTAAATGCAATACTTTTTTATGAAATTTTTTATTTATAGCAACTTCTATAGTATAAACTATTATAATTTTATTTATATTAAGCTTCTTGAATTATAACCTTAAATATCTAAAAATATATTATTGTATGCACATATATTGTATACACACTTTTTTCTTATGAAAATTATGTTTTTTTATTAGAAACTTTTTAAAGTAATTAGAATTAACAATTTTTAGTAAATTTTTTAAGAATTTAATTTAAATATAAAAATTTAGATATAATATTAGTGAAAAAGATTGTTTATTACATGGCAACGTAAGGTATCATGCTATATTTGTGATTTAAGCAATAGATTTTTAACAAAATTTATATTCTTACTGTTTCCGTCGTATCGGCAAATTAAAACTCATCGCATCCACAATGTTCAAAGTCTACAAGTGCCAAAGTACTCTGTCAAGTCACGATATCGCGACAATGTAATTATGAGTCACAATCAGTCAATTCTCTTCAGCATAATCGCGTATCACGTTCGACTCATCTCATCGCGAATGACTCCACATTATCTTGCCGTGCAATTTTCCCGGAAAAATCGTGAATTTTCGTGTGACTCATCGCCCGCAAACGATGGATCTTTAATTAAATCGCTTAGGAGACCATCAATGATGATTTTCTGAAACGTTGACGTTTTCGAGATTATTAAGCGACACCGTGTACGAATAATGACAAGCGGAAATGCTCGTTGCAAGAAAGACGTGCGCGAAACACTTGTGGTTTGTTGGCACAACCATAATGCCCGCTTCGCACGACTGTGATTAGGAAGATAGAGATCTTTTTCGGAAATTGCAGCTTTATTAAACCCTCGCGAAATTTAACGTGTGAACAACCTTCCGTATCTAATATTCATTAGCTTAAGTGAAATAATTATACAAGATTAAAGCAAAATATTTAAAGTAAAAATTAGAGGAAAATCAACACGTATTATTTTATTGAAACATTTTTCTTTCCAAGAAATGTATGATAACGTCTTTTTCTCTCTCTTTTAGCGAAAGAGATTATTAAAGGTAAACTAGAAATTTTAGTATTGGTTTAATTTGGATTTTTATAAATGCTTTAAACATTACAAGGTACCAATGTACCTTGCAATGTATAAGTTGAAATAAATATCGTCGTTTATTTAAAGAGAAGATGAGAAGAAACTAGGGGAGGGACTTAATATTCTCTCATCACTCTCTTTCTACGTGTTTCACTACATTCCATTCTCAGATTCTCTTTTCTGACTCTCGCGCACATTCTTGGATCCTTTTTACTCGCCTCTTCGCGAGCATAGTTATTTTCTCGCGATCCTCTCATATGAGTCGCTTCCTTCTTATTGAGACTGCAACATCGAGAGCTGTCTAGCATATTTTATCAAGTGATATTTCATTCTTTTATTTTATTACATTATATTCTAATCTTAAGAAAGATCAACTTTCTGAGGAATAATATTTATCGAGCTTCCTGTATAGATAAAATTTGAAAAGGACTCGAGTTTAATTTGACTCGAAGAATAATATAATTATAATGTCTTGAAAAGAGTAAAAAGTTAAAGAGCTGATAAATAAAAAGGAAAAATCAACTAAAGGAGATAATATTTATTTATTTTGCTACTGCCACCTTTCTTACAAATATAAAAAAATTTTTATACATATTATAATGATTCGCTTAATATTAAATTATATACAAATATATGTTGATTTAATCTATTTGTTGTCTCATTTACATCCGAGTTTTCGCAATTTTCTTTGCATCTAAATAATTAATAAAAATAAAATATTCATCGATACTTTTACTGATTTTCTCTAAAGGTTTTTATGCACTTTGAGGATAGTGTTATCGATGCATATTACGATGAAGTATGAATCGATCGATTGCTGTGAATTCGCAGATCAATAAAGAGGACGTCGCGTCGATTTTGCGACGTAATTATCGCCACGACTATGAGTAACGCAACCTATTAAAATTAAATCAACTTCTCATTAGGCACGACAGTAAGCCAATCAAGCCTTCGGTGACCCTCCAGGCGACGTCTTTTTTGCAGGATAAGCAACAGTACTGTTTTCGTAACGTTAATATAGAACGGTGAACGCTTACTCTTTCGTCACAAGTGAGACCTTAATTAAGGGAATTGATCGAATATTTCGACAATTTTAAATACTGCCTTATAATCATCAATACCCTCTATTTTCCCCAAAAGTGCTCCATAAGGTTTCTGTTACAAAAAAAGTTACAGCTGTTGAAAATCGATTATCTAGAATTAAATCGCGTAAAAAAGTTAAATTATGTTAAATTGTATGTCGGCGCAAAATTGCATATGCGATGCTCCAGAGATAAACACTGCAATATATAACACATGTTATATAACAATATTCCGAGATATATGACATACTATATATACTATATAAAGCATCCTTAAAATTTCATATTTTTCACCGTGCATTTTAAATAAGCCTAAAAGGGCAATTTCTACCTTAAGCTCTCCAAGTACTTTAATCCGCAATTGAGAAAGATACCATATGACATTCGTCTAACTGAATGGATTAAGGTTCTTTCATCGATGCTCGTGCGAATAGTGAGGATTTGTCCCTCCAAGAGTTGGCACTCGGAACGCGTCGTGTCGACCACGAAGGACTAGTCCGAGCAATGAAAATTCAACGACGCAAGCAATTTGAGCTCGCGGCGAGCGTGCAAGCTGCAATCTGAAAGTATAAACGGTAGTTGTGTGTGCTCCGCGAGAGCTTACTTTCTCTCTTTCTCTCTCTCTCTTCCTTTCTGTCTCTTCATCTCCGTTGTATTCGCTCAGTGTTTCTTGCTCTTTCTCTCGCGCTACCACAGAGCTCACATGTACTGCGTGGTTGGCTCGCACAGAGTAATCGCGTAATTTGCGTGTAACGATGCAATTTGTAGTTATGGCGACCCGGCTCTCCTTCTGTCTTTTTTCTTCCCCCGCTCCTTCTTGACCTTCTTGGTCGTTTTTTGCCGATACCGGCGACATCGACGTCGGCAACGACAGGGATAACGGCAGCGATAACGTCGAAGGATCTTAAGGACTTGAAGACTTGTAGATTTTTAACATGGATCGGTTTCCATTTCTCTTTGGCGAGTTTATTTTTTTATTCTTATTTGCGGAAAAAAAGAAAAATTTAAAATTGTAATGATTGTGATAATGGGATGTCAATAATAATTTATTTTTTTTTTATTACATTCATAATTTTGTAGGCTACATATTAAATGTTAAGAAATATTTTATAAGTAAATTATATATAGACATTATATTAAATTTTTAATTCTATTTAATGTAATTTCAAGTATATCCACATGTATTACAATTTTTATCGTGACATTTCTTTGATTATATTTTTGTATTTAACGCCTAGTTATACACTGAGAAAAAATCTGGTTACATTAATTAGAATTTTGATAGATTCAACCAGTATGTCTGTTGGAAAATGGACGAACCAGAATTCTTGTAGGAATTACCAGATGAATATGATTAATTTCTTCCTGTTAAATTTACCAAATTTTCTCGTTAATAATACTAAACTCACCAGCACCAAGTCGTCTAAAATTTTTTCCATCTAATTTCAAAAGTCTGTTTAATATTCTGAATTCCAACAAGATTATTGGATAAATTCAATCCAGATTATTGAATAAATTATTTTAAATTCAGTTTGTTAGAAATTAAACTGATAAACAGTGATGCAAGAAGAGAATGCAGCTCAAACACACACAATCAGAAAGCCAGCGTGCTCTTTCTGGCACTACTGCTCGTAAGAGAAAAAAACATACTTTGGATTTAATGTTAATACTAGTTCTTTATATGCATTTCATACACTAAGAAAAATTGTTTCATTGTACCAACAAGACGTATATGATTGAAGGCATTTTGGTTAAATCAAACAAGAATTTCTAGTTATCATGATAAAACTCGATTTTTTATAACTAGAACGTTTAATAGATTTTACTATAAGGATTTGGTTAGTATTTTCTGGTTGAATCTATAAAATTTCTTGTTACATTAGCTTCTTTGCTTGCCTCTAGGCGGCGAGCCACTCTTAACTTAACTCGTATTCAATATTTGCCATGAAATGTATATAAAGAACTAGTATTAACATTAAATCCAAGGTATATTTTTTTTCTCTTACGAGCAGTAGTGCCAGAAAGAGGGCGCTAGCTATTTGATTGTGTGTGTTTGAGCTGCATCCTCTTCTTGCATCACTGTTTTATCAGTTTAATTTCTAACAAACTGAATTTAAAATAATTTATTCAATAATCTGGATTGAATTTATCGAATAATCTTGTTGGAATTCAGAATATTAAACAGACTTTTGAAATTAGATGGAAACAATTTTAGACGACTTGGTGCTGGTGAGTTTAGTATTATTAACAAGAAAATTTGGTAAATTTAACAGGAAGAAATTAATCAGAATCATTTAGTAATTCCTACAAGAATTCTGTTTCGTCCATTTTCCAACAGACATACTGGTTGAATCTACCAGAATTCTAATTAATGCAACCAGATTTTTTTCTCAGTGCACTGAGAAAAATTGTTTGATTGTACCAACAAGACGTATATGATTGAAGGCATTTTGGTTAAATCAAACAAGAATTTCTAGTTATCATGATAAGACTCGATTTTTTATAACTAGAACGTTTAATAGATTTTACTATAAGGATTTCGTTAGTATTTTCTGATTGAATCTATAAAATTTCTTATTACATTAACTTCTTTACTTGCCTCTAGGCGGCGAGCCACTCTTAACTTAACTCGTATTCAATATTTGCCATGAAATGTATATAAAGAACTAGTATTAACATTAAATTCAAGGTATATTTTTTTTCTCTTACGAGCAGTAGTGCCAGAAAGAGGGCGCTAGCTATCTGATTGTGTGTGTTTGAGCTGCATCCTCTTCTTGCATCACTGTTTTATCAGTTTAATTTCTAACAAACTGAATTTAAAATAATTTATTCAATAATCTGGATTGAATTTATCCAATAATCTTGTTGGAATTCAGAATATTAAACAGACTTTTGAAATTAAATGGAAAAAATTTTAGACGACTTGGTGCTGGTGAGTTTAGTATTATTAACGAGAAAATTTGGTAAATTTAACAGGAAGAAATTAATCAGAATCATCTAGTAATTCCTACAAGAATTCTGGTTCGTCCATTTTCCAACAGACATACTGGTTGAATCTACCAGAATTCTAATTAATACAACCAGATTTTTTTCTCAGTGTAGCAAATATTGAACACGAGTTAAGTTAAGAGTGGCTCGTCGCCTAGCGGCAAGCAAAGAAGTTACTGCAACAAGAAATTTTATAGATTCAACTAGAAAATACTAACCAAATCCTTATAGTAAAGTCTATTAAACGTTCTGGTTATAAAAAGTCGAGTCTTATCATGATAGCTAGAAATTCTGTTTGATTTAATCAAAATGCCTTCAATCACATACGTCTTGTTGGTACAATCAAACGATTTTTTTCAGTGTATACATAATCATGAGAATTATTAAGATAATTGGTAAAAAATCTATATTTTAATAAAACTTCTTAATTTCGACATATTCATAGTTATAATAATAAAGGATAATTATGAATAAAGGGTAATAATTTCATCTCGATGTAACACATCAAAAGACACTTTCAATAGTTCATTCCCGGATCACGCCACGACTCACGCTTTTCTTACGTTGTTACCGATATCACATCCTCTATCTTGACGGCAAGATAGAGGATGCCTTCTCAGGATCTTGCGCGCGAGAGAACGAGAGCGTCAAATATAGTGAGCTCGCGAATGACTTACAGATCGCGCGAGCGAAGCCACCTCTTTATCTCGATTCGAAAGTTCGTGCGCAGCGGGCGTCCTGTTACGATATAAATTGCCGACTTAGCTACGGTAACTACTTATCTGTGTGTACACGTCGTGCCATCGATCGTGATAGTCGACTTCGGGCTACACCTAAGGCCGAGCCTCTCTCGCGAGGTGGTACACGTAATCCTTATGAAGTACGCCCGCGATTCTTTACACCGCATCGCCGTAATTTCACCCCGCGTGGATTTTATCGCCATCCACTGAAATAATTTCAAGTGAAACTGCGATAAAGGAACTGCCAAGTGTATACCTAATAACTCTATAGTGTCGTAATTATTAACATTTAAGAGCAATGTCATTAGTTAAATTATGAGAAAGAGAGAGAGAGAGAGAGAGAGAGAGAGAAAGAGAGACAGGGATTATATATTGTATATGTCGAGAAGAGAGAGAGCAAGTTTCGGAATTTTGTCGGCAACAAGATAAAATACACGAAATTATTGTTTTGATATAATTAATTACAGTATCTCCTCTATTTTTTACTTTATATACTCTGAAAGAATTAGCGTTTTAAATTAGCTTTTCAAAACTCTGGAAGCATTTCGTAACGTTCCTTTGTGCCTTTAACGCAAGATTTTGATCAAACCTCGAAATTCGCTTTTCACTATCTCACTTCTATACGTTTATTATCACTCTTATTAAGGTAAACCTGTTAATTTAAGCACTTCCTGTAGAAATACCTTCGATTTTAGAGTTGCCACGCACGCAGGTGCGCGCGCGCTCGCGTACTTTATCCGGCGCGGGGTCCGTTTTAATTAAAACCAACGCGCGCAGCCCGATCACCTTTTAACCCCGGTATCGTGCGCACGCCGCCCGGCGTTGGTCTGCCTCACGTGCGTGTCCCACGTGCTTTTACGACATGGAATTATTACTCGCTGTTTATTAAATTGAATTGTGTCGCACCACGTCATCACCCCTGGCCCTTTATCGGACCTCCTCTCCCCCTTCGCCCATTACCCACCACTCCATTACCACTCGCAATTAAGCTAACCACTCATTAAGAAGCTACGAGCACGATGGTTCGCCAATCAAAGGGCAGCCGACTTATCGGTTCGATATGATTGCATTTATTTTCACAGTTTTTTACGAATAAAAAATAGAAGATGAGGGAATCGAAAAGGATTAATATAGTCGAGCATAAATATGGTCGAGAAAGATAAATATTATATTTTACATTCGAACAGAAAATCACTTTAATCTATGTATTTAAATAAAATAAAATTATTTAATTAAAATTATTTAATTAAATTTAAAATTAAATTATTTAATTAAATTAATAAAATTAACTCTGAAATCGATAAATTCTTTAAAGATAAATTGCTCGATAATAAATTGTTCAGATATATTTGTATCTATCAATCTGATTATTTATTCAGATTAATTGCAAATTAATTTATAAACGACATTAAATGATTTTAATTTTAAACATAATTTCTCCGATAAATATCGAATTTTTCTGGATGAGAGCAGCTTTCGTAGGTTGGATTTTCCAGGCGAAATTTTCTCGCCAGCGACGTCAGCACATTTCGCGAGGCTCGAAGTTATTGAAATCAGCAGTCACATAAATTCCGTGGAGCGGTAACGGGAATAATACGGCGAAAGCCCGCGCTTTGTCGACACCGATGACGAAGAAGAGAGAGCGCCGGATACTCGATCTCTCTCGACTGGACGGCTACTAATAGGATTTTCGTGATCGTCGGCACTTTCGAGATACTCGACTCGCTCCCATAAGGAACATCGCGTATCTACGTATATATTGAGTGTGTACGTACGGCCGCTATTGTGCCAGATCGTGCATCCATCGTAACTTAGATCCGCGCTCCCTACGTTGACCTTAAAGGTGCATCGGTCTCGTTGCAACGTGCATGTTACAGAATTTGCGTAATCACGTATCATCGGTCCGAGTCTCTCCTTCCCTTGCTTTTCTGATCGCGCTACGCAATCTTCGTCCTTCCAACGCGTATACGTTTATGTGTAAGTACGTGTGTACGGCGAGATGTATCCAATAACAAGAGAAACTTATCGTGTTATTCCATAAGCACTCTGGTACCGTCACGTTTATGGCTGCTCATACAGGTTCTATCAATAGGAATCTGCATACTATCTGCATTTAGATAGATCTTGATTTCAGCACGTGGTAGCTAATCGCTTATGCTTTATCGATTGTCGATTGTACCAGCTTCCGCCTTCCACGATTGCACTGTGAATATTGCGAATTAATATAAACGTTGGTAGAAAAGTAATCTCTTATTGTGTCGCGGAGATGGTTGATATTTTTATTTAAAAGATTGAACACACAAGGTGACTAATCATACATGACATTAATGGGGAAAGTTGTATTGAAGTATTGAAATTTAAATTGACTGCTGAATTTTTACAGCGGGAAGTATATTTTTATAGTTGAATTTCAATAAGATTGAGTGTGCTATGTTACATAATTTAAAAGATGCTGAAGAAATATATTTTATAGAGAATTAAATTTTCTTTTATGTTATTTAATAAATTTACAGAACTTTAAGGCCTGTAAAGTAAAAAATTAAATTATATATATTCGAGAAGATATTTAAAATTTTTTAAATAAATATAAACAAAATTTTTAATCTTGAATTTAAATAACAGATCCTCTACTTTTTTCAGGATGCAAGAGTTTCTTCAAGAGGAGCGTCAGGAGAAACCTAACGTACTCATGTCGAGGGAACAGAAACTGTCCCATCGACCAACATCATAGGAACCAGTGCCAATTTTGTCGCTTGAAAAAGTGCCTGAAGATGGGCATGCGCCGGGAAGGTATGCACTGTACTGAACCCTTTTTACAAATTTATTAGCGATAGATCTCGACTGGTGATCATATCGAAGTCGCCGAAACATCTCGATGGCGTTGAATGTGCTTCAAAATTTTCTCGAGGAAAAAGTTACAAGCTCTAGGAAAATTTCATAAAAATATATAATTTCATTAAATTTGAGACTTGAAACGTTTCTCCTACATTTTGTTCTGTCATTTGCTCGTTTTGTTTTTATAATAAAAGCACTAAAAATCATCGCGATGAGGCAATATCTTTGCGATATATGAAGTAAATTTCGAAGATTTAAAAGTGCACAATGACAAAGACATTTCTCTTTATTTATCGCACTGTTGTTCGAGAAGAAACGCGAATCTCGTAATTCGATTCGAAATAAGAGACGAGACATTAAATTCAATTTTATTTCATAGGTTGTTCGAAGAAAACGATGCTCTTTACGACTGTCGGTTAAGGAGCCACTTGTTTGATCGCGATCTGTAGAAATATTGCCGACGAACCATCAGTTCGATGATAACGTAGCACTATGCGACTCGCTATGATCACCCGTTAAACTCTCCGTCACACGGCCCGTATCACGAGCTATCGTGATAGGTATCACGTGTTATCCCGATCGAGCTACGAGATTTATGACATTGCGTATATTATACTTACATCATGCACAATATGATACGCGATAATTCCAGACATATCGTAGAATATGACGCGATAGAAGCTATTAATTATTTTAATTTATTCGTTATAATTTATATACACACAGAATCACAGAGATCTGCAGAGATTTATTTCTAAGAGACTAAAGACAAGTGTATTTTTTGCAAGTTTTCGAAGCTTATACTACTGTCGGTTAAGTGGTTTGGATCCCTTCGCGAGATTAAGCCTTCAAACTATCCGTGTCCTATAGAAAAAATCAACTTTCTACAACTGTCTAAAGGACATTAGGGTCCCGAAGCGTGCCGAACTCGCTTTCGGCGCGCTCAGCCGGCAGGAACTTTTAATTGCAGCCCCTGAAAAGGCCGGAAAGGTTCCCACGCCTTATCCCCGCCCGTGATTCCACGTTCCACCGCTCTTGAACTTGGCTACTCGCACCGCGAGCGATAACATCTAACCTTGTTCCGCCGCGCATACGAGGAGGAGAGGACCATGCTTTGGTCATCGGCTCCTCTCTCTTTCTCTCTCATTCAGGTTTGCCCAGGTGTATACCCACTTCCGTCCGAGACGACTCGGCCGTCCATCGTGGCCGGCGCGGCTGTCTGTCTGCCCCGAAGCGCGCGCGCGCCGCGATCGTAAATCCGGTAAATCATGCGTTTTTACGCGTATCGGCCGCACGTGTCGATTTGCGATCGCTATCGCTGGGAAATGCGGAAGGATATCGGTAAGTCTGCGTGTTGAGAGGAAAATGAGGAAATATGATGAGCAAATTAAGTTGAATTGTTCTCTCGATCTGTAATCAATCAAAAACACGTTATTCCGCATCCTTTAGATTCAAGAATAGCAAATTGAGAAAGATTAACAATAATAAATGTGTAAGTTTATTTATAGGGAATATTATTTCAGACTACTGTCTTTTTATTTTACGCTACAATAATTATAATAATTATAATATTTAATAGTTTAATTGTAAATTCTATTGAAAAAGAGAAGAGGAAGAAGTAACTTCTCTAAAAAATTAAGATGAATATATAAATATATAAATTCTTTCAACATTTCTTTAACCCATTCAGACTCTATGTACATAATTATGCACAAAAACTTTAAAATCATGTGAAATAGTTATTTTTTAGAATTAGTTTCCCTGCGATCTCTCGGTGGACTAAATAATAATAAAAATAATAATAATAAAAAAAAATAATAAATAATAATAAAATAATAATAATAATAATAATATATAATTTTTTACATTACCAGAAAAAATTCAGGTCTGAATGGGTTAATCTTGAACTTATGTTTTTAACATTCTTAAATTTTCTCTCGTTATCTTCCATTATCTACCATTATATATTGAGATCTTGAGACTGGAACAATTGTCCCTCATTTCAATAAGGGCTCCTTTGCTCGCTATTCAAAGAAAGTGCACGACTTCTTAGACGCGGCGCGCATTCTTTAATAATACGAACGAAAGAGAAGCACTTCGCGAAAGGGAAACTCGCGCACGATTATTCGCACGAGAGACGGCAGCTCGTCTGCCTGCGGTACGATTTTTCCCACAGGAATGTAGACACGAGAAGTGCAGAGAAGACGTCGCGTTTTCTGCCCTGTCACAGCGACATCCGCCCATTATCCGCGATGATGCCTCGGTCTTTGATAATAATTCGAGTCGCTCGCGAGCGCGGGGCACGTAACTTTATATACACTCACCTGGCCCCTATAGATGCCTGTATATGCTCGCACGGAAGACGCACGGGAAGGAAAGAGAGGAAGAAAAAGAATAGAAAAGGAGAGGGAAAAGCAGAGGAAGCGGAGAAAGAAGAAGGAGAAGATGAAGAAGAAGAAGAGGAGGAGAAGGAGAGTGCACGAAGGGCGGAGGGTCGCGGGAAAGAGGGTGATGAGGGCAAGGGGGGTTGGCCTGTACCGTCGACAGCAGCAGGAGCAGCAACAGCAACAGCAGCGCAACGGGAGAAGGTAGAGGACTGAAGGAGCGAGAGGAGAGAAGCAACGAGGAGGAGAAGAGAAGGTGGAAGAACGACGAGAGGAGGGATGGAAAGGGGAAAGGAGGACTGGAGGGAGGGGGAGAGACGATGGTCCGAGGTCAGCGGGGTGCATGACCTTACCTCGGGGGCCCCTTCCTTCCGTGGGGCCCTCGAGGCAGACAGGATGCGCTGAAGATTACCCCGTAGATACTGTCCGCGATGATTACAGAAATCTAGGAAGCCGCTCAATTTAATTAACCCTTAATTGCGAGCGCTCGGGACAGGATGGTGCGTTTACTTCGGGACCCCGGCGCTTTTCCCCCGTCCTCCTTTTCTATTCGAGGATGATGATAATGATGATGATGATGGTGTGGTGACTATGACCGTGTGTATGAACGCGCGACGATGCGTGAGTTATCGCCCCGCGAAACGCGAAGTGCAATTTATTTTAAAGGTGAGAGCGAACGAAATGAGCGAGTTGAAAATGACACGTAGAGACTTGCGTTGCGGATCTTTATTAAGGATGGAATGATTATTTGCAATTTGTTAGGTCTCAGCTGAATTTAACATCCGCATCCTTCAGATGAAACGAACTTTTTAAGCACTATTAACGAATAGAAAATCTGTCAAATTTAATATTTTATTATACATATATTATTTATAATTCAATTATTTATAATTCAATTTAATATTTATAATTCAAAATCGATTTATATATTTTTATTGAAAAATATAATGATATTAGAGCATATTTTTTAAAGACGTATAAATGATATAAAGTTTCTCAATAAATGCGAATTTATAAATACATATGAATAATTTAAAGAATTTTATAAACCGAAATAATGCACAAATATGTAATAGTGCGATAAGAAACTCGTAAAAATTCTTCAAAAATACAAGTTTTTTTATATATTTTTAAGAGCTTCTCTCTTATCGCATAATCATCACATCCGCAGTTGGCCGACATATCGACCCTTTTATTCTAGTTTTTTCAAGATGTTAATCTCAGTGTGTGGTTCCTTGTGCATTTTAATTATCCAATATACTTAATTTATCTTAAGCGTAAAGTGCCTGTTTTTGATGACGATACGACCCGAGTTTTTCGAACTCGTCTTCATTATAGTGAAAAAAAAACATGATTAGTCGATTTTTTTCCGGTTCGCGAGTATGGAATTGGAGATTAGCTTTATCATGTTGGGCGCTCTTTAGTTGGTCGCGTAACTATCGAGTTTACCCATCGCGATACACCGATAGCGACCCGCGACTAGAAGGCCCCGTTACGTACTTAATACGCTCGTTAAAACGAGGAACTTAGAAACGTATTCATTCGCTGGCGCGCACGTTTCTCCCATATTCTCGCAATAAATCTGTACTGTGTATTTTACAACCCACGGCCGTTAGTTCGCGCCTGTTTTGATATTTTTTTTTATGAAAGAAAAAAGGAAAATAACAACGCTCGATATATTGTTTATGCCAAAATGACCAGCTCGGTGTAATTTATGCGCGTGCTAAAGTAATTAACCCATTTACACACGGACGTATTTCCATTCCACGTGATTATGTCGAAAGAATTATAGCTTTAAGAACACATTAAAAAAATGTGTAGTTTAGATATTTCGGTTTTCTTTTGCGATCGTAAAGATTTAAGAAATGGATTCAACTTTATGATTGGAAAAGAGGAGCAATCTATTAACTTCAATATTTTAATTTTTTTAAGATGCTTTCCTGTCATAACATCATATTAAAATCTTTAAATATTTAAACTTTATGTATATTTGCTTGATATATTTGTAACACATTCTCTCACAGCTGTGCATTTTTAATATATATTAATATATATTATTATTAATTATATTATTATTATTATTATTATTAATATATATATTAATATATATTAATCGCTTATTTTTATAAAATATACAAACATTATATATTAGCGCACAAAAATGTACGAAAAATATAAATTACTTCTCTAGAAGATATTAAGAAGTTAATTTTTGCGCGTTTTAAAATAATTAAAGGAATAATAAAGATTATATATTATAATATTTTATTATATATCTATTTATTTTATCGACAGTTTGCGGGATTATTTCAAAGATTTTAATAGATTATTCCTCTTTCTCATAAACGTGTTCACTTGCCGTATCATTTTTTCCGTAACAAGCATAAATATACATACCTCGAATTTCGTAAATTCTCACGTGGACGTAGATGTGTATCATCGAACATTCGTTAATGCCGTAACAAAAGGAGACAGGACGCGCGACGGCGACGAGGAAGGTGATGGTGGTGGGAGCCGAGAGAGGAGATGTGGAGAGAACTCGAGAGGCAAATAACCCTAATTTCATCGTCGGAGACCTGCATTCAGAAAGTCATTATCAAACGACCGTCCCACACGCCCGTTATAATTACGCGGGCGTCGTTGCACAACAGAAATGTATCGAATTCTCTCTCTCTCTCTTTCTCTCTCCCTCCTTTCCCTCCATCACCACTTTATTCTGCCTCTCTCTATCTCTCTGCCTTTCCGTTTTTGCGCTTTTTCTTCTCTCTGTCTCTTCTCTTTCTCTGGTCTTTTCCCGTTCTCACGTTCTTTATTTGCACGCGTTTCACGCCAATCATTTGCGCCGACCTCTATGCATACTTGCCTCTTTCTGTGTTAACTCATTTCGCTTTCCTCCCGATTGTCTACCGATTACGCGATTTTCTGATAATTATCTAATCCTACGCTTATTACGTTTTTCTCCGATTAAACACTCCGGTTTATTCCCTTAAGATCACGTTTTAAGTATAATAGCAGTTATTCTGAACTAATTACAGGTCTCGGAAGGTGTTAAGTTATTTGTAACAAGTAAATTTGTAACTCGAAAGTAGCAAGAGCAAAATGTTATTTTGATTTTTAATTATTCTCATTTCTCTTAATCATCTATAATAATATTTAAATATAATTTATTTATTTTATATATAATATTTAAATATAATTTAATTTATTTTATATATAATTTATTTAGTTAGAGTTAAGTATTAGTTATTTATTAGATGCTAACAAAAATTCTTTTAAATTTCTTTGCAATAGCAAATATGTATGTGCGCGTATTTAGCGATAAATATATAATGGAGATAAATTTTATAAATATTACTTACAAAAAAAAAGAAAGTATTCAGAGCAAAAAGCTTAATCATTTAGAAATCTTTCACTACACGTAACTATTTGCGGTCAAATTAACCCATACGTTGATCTTAATAATAACAGCACAATTTAATTGTTCTTATCACATGTTGATATCAAACGATGTATGGAATGGAATTAAGTATTATTATTAATAGTATTAATATTTTTAATAATTAATATTTTTTCTGATTAATATCTTTTCTCCCGGAAGCTTTCAAGCAACAAGTTTTTCTCAAGAATTTCCCCCGACGTATGTGCGTCCGGAATGCCGAAGAATCGGGAGGGATTTATCAATCTATCGATATTACGTTCAATCGGTCGATCGATCGATCCGGTCGGCCGATCGCTCGATCAAGCATCGATCGATCGTTGCCCTGCCTCTTTCCCTCCCCTCCGGTCACAGATAATCGTACACATTCGCAACCGCGCACGAGGATCTCTGCCAGTTATGAAATCCTCGAAGACAGCCAGAGCCGATAATCCAGCGCTTCGGTCGCGATCGCCTGTGTGTATGTGTGTGTATGTGTGTACATATAGGTATAGATGCGGTTGGACACACGTTTGCGATGCATGCCGTGCCCGGCGCGGATTTCACTTATCTCTCTCTCCCGGCGTCGAAGTTCCGCGGCCCGATGCAACGACGATGGGGCCATTATGGCCGCATTAACTGAAATTAGACATTGTTTCCCTTGCCGGGGTGGAGTAACAATGGGAAGACGACGCAGACAACGACGAGGTGAGCCAAAATGGCGGGGGAGGGATAGGGAGCAACGAGAGGGAAAAATAAAGAGGTGTACATAGAGGGAGGGGCGGAAGAAGGAAAGATCAAGGAGGGAAAAATGCGCGCGAGACGTCCACTTCGAAAAATAGCCTCTCTTCTTTCCCTCTCCTTCCCTTGGCCTTTATTTATCTCGTTCTCCCTCGCTCTGTCTTCGCCAGTGTACGCCGGCGAGAGATTGCCGATATTACGGCAGGGTCAGGATCGTGACTTTAATCAATTAGCGGGGTTTCTCGGACCCGGGAAATGATTAGTAATCCGGCCGGCAGCGCCAGACTCTCCCGGCTCTCCTCTCCTCGCCCTCGCCCGGATGCCTCTTCTTTCGCTGCTCTTATCCGCATCACGGGGGGATAAGAATACGCGCGCGCCGTCCCGATGAGCCGCACGAGGAAGTAATTGATGAGAGAAAATCAGCCCATCTTCGCGGATGGAGCTCATTACTTGTTAGGCTCTTGCGGAAACTAGCCGTTAGATTTGCAGAATACCTGCTGATTCATTCTCGATATCAAGTTTGACACGAATTACGAGTGTGGTTTCTATACAAAAAGGTGCGGTAAAATTTCTCTTTCGAATATAAAGAACATGTTCCTGATATTATATGTTATTATTACAAGAGCAATTTAAGGCTTGTTTGACAAGTAAAGTATAGAAAAGAAGCATTAATTTACTCGAGGTGCAACTTAAATGTAATTTGTTATCTTTTTTCTAAATTTAGTCTAATCAATCAAATTCAAACATAAATCTTACGCACAAATTTTATAATTTTCTTTATATTCTCAAAGCCATTATAATTCAAAGGCTGTTTGCGGCTCGACCAAAAAATAATTTCTGGTTATTCAAGAAGCCACGCGTAAATAAGCGGACGTTTGTGTAGAGAAATCCTCTTGTGTAAAAATTCAAGAGAGGAGAGTCGCGGTTCGAAATACCGTTACTACGAGATAAACGTTAATACGCAACGCGCCGGATCCTTGTTTCTCGAATCGATCGGTCACGTACCCTCCGTGGCTGCGGAAAGATTGCGGAAAAGATGCGTGGACAACTTTGACGGGATTCCAACGCTAATTACGATTAACAGTATCGAGTGGCGTCGCTCTGCTCCACTTGACCGCAGCTATTTTCTAGGTCGTCTCTTATGCACAATCTACTCTCATCTTTTTTTATTTCTTTCGAGAGATCCACGTGTATCCGACCTGACAGCTTTTATTGTCAGATCGTAAAAGGAGACTTCCGCTTCGATTCATTTTCGTAGAAGAAAGAATGCTTCATTAAAATATACGTGATAGAGAATTCTTTTCTCACATATTTCTAGATGAATCTGATCTATATAATGAGAAGTAGTACGTTAATTTATTGACGTAAATAAATCTAAACTTATAAATTGAAATATGCAAAAATTGAGGATATTTTTAGGGACCTTGGAGACAATACTCTAAATAGATTTGAATAATATAAATAATAAATGAAGAAATTTTCAAGCATTTTTGTGCGTCATTTATCAGTAGTGATTGCTGTTTTACATCCCAATAATTTTCTCATCGAAAAAAAGAAACATCTGTGCAAAGTTCAATACAATCGACTCGAAACGGCACACGACTAAAGTATATAATTAAACTAGGCTATAATTAAATTGAATTACAGTACGCGAGTCCGCTGTAATAAGAAATCTCTCTCGTTTAGATCTCCCGTTACGTCTACCGAGGAGAAATTGGCAAGGAGTTGTTTAACCGATGAGCAATAAAGATTTTGTTAACACACTACGCTCGCCTACTCCGAAAATTCTTCATCGATCGGACAAGCTTCCTGGCGCGCGGAGCGACCACGTTTCCCCATATTTACCCGTATAATCTCTTTCCGTGCATTAAAATACAAAGTAGGCGCATTACCATGACAAAACTGTCGGGTCAAGAGAGCCTGACACCGCCTGTGGGGGATTACGATCGGCGGCCAAGTCCGATATGCATATTCAGCGGTGCAAGGTCCACCTTGTGCGCGTAAACTCGCGCCTTTTGTTCATCCTCGGCCAATCCAAGCTCGCCACGGCTTTTCCACTCGATCGTCAACACGTCGGTCTTTTCTTTCTTTTTTTTTCTCTCAGACATACATACGCTGAATTATCGCCACTGAATATTCGACGAGGCGCATCCTCGGAAATTTGACATTGAGTTTTGCTCGTGCGCTCAATTCGCATTGTCATCGACTGCGCGTCGGGCTGTTGCGAAAGAAATATTAGAATTGAGAAACCTCACTGTCATTCTAGAATCTTCGATTTAATGCGAACGAATCTTATCTGCGGGTCTCGTAATCTAAACGTGAATATGAGAGGATTTGAGAGATAAATAAGAAATATTCAGGATGGGAAGGATTAAGATGATTTAATAAATAATATCACAATAATATTATATAAATTAGAAGACTACGTATTTCATGAATTTACGAGGTTTTCAAACTATCACATTATTTGCTCATTCGAGTTTACTCTCTAAATTTCTTAGAGTGAAGCTTGCACTCGAAAAATTGAGTGACTGGTCAAATCACTCTAGTTAGAGTGATTTTTCACTCATAGGAGTGAAAAATCACTCTAACTAGAGTGATTTGACCAGTCACTCAATTTTTCGAGTGCAAGCTTCACTCTAAGAAATTTAGAGAGTACACATATAATGATTTCAGAAATTAATAGAGTATTATTGTTCACTGATGTATTGCGAATTATTATTTATAATTATCAATTAATATAATTTTTTCATATATATGTACTTTTAATAATTAGTAAAAAGTCTTTCTTGAGAAATTTTAATAAATAAACATCGAAAGTTATATGATAATAAGTATCTAAATATTTCATTGTATATTATTTAAAACATCATATTAAATTCATAGTATGTAAAATAAGGGAAAATATCTAGGATCGTTATTTTTTAATATAATTTAGTGTGTATTTATAATTTAATATAGAATTAAATACATTAGATCAACGTACATGCGCAATTAGAAACAATCGGCTTTTGACTCGGAACAACCTTAGGAACTCCCGGAGCACCGAGCTCTCTGTGCTCCAATCAGAATGTGAAAGTTCAGCTGCAAAAGGCTTGCTATGTCAGTCGGCTTTATGCGCTCTCTCATACGCAGACATACACACTAGAAATGGTCTACGTCATTATTCGCTTTTCCAAACCTCTGTTTATGCTTGCTTTGAAGACAAAGTCGATTTAAGATACACAAGATGATTGATTACGGTCATCGATTTGTTTTTTCAAAACAGATATATTTGTCGTGATTTTAGATAAATGCATTTTTTTTAATTTAATCAAAAGGAGGTAATTAAAGAAATATTATTCATAGAAATGTTAAACATCTTGAGGAAAAATTGTATATCTTTAGCAAGAATTGTTTGTAAAATTCCGAGAACTGGCGTTTTAATTTAAGCGAGGAATATATGACATTGTAGAAAATGTCTCTTGGCGTCACGAGAATAATTAATATCGTGTTTAGATATACAGTTTGCTTGAAGATAGTCACATTGACGTCGTTTATCGCTCGGTTAAATTTTCCTCAATACAGCAGCAAATCTCGCAATGCGTCAATTTATTAATTAACATCTCTATTCGTACTTTTTTACGAGAGGCAATGGCAAGTATAAATACTTGATTCTCTCCTTCATTGAGCATTGTATTATTACGTTAGATGTCAGATGATAAATTAGTTATATAAAATATATTAGAAAAATAGCTAGAGCTTCTTTTACACAACATGACCCACTCTTACTCTCTTAATTCTATTATTAATTAATTTTGATTAAATTTGGACCAAGTGCAGATTAATTTTCGAGTTCTCAAGAAACAGGCAGCGCTAGACAAACCGTTGCGCTTGAACTCTTAGACTGAACCTGTCGAAGCTATACCGGTCTTGAGAGATACATGTCTGCCCACCTCTATCGCGGTAGAAGAGCTGGTTCACGCGCGATGCAAGGCAGGTGAAGTTCCGCCGCTCTGAGGCTGCCGTTATTTGCATCGCGGCGAGTTTCCGCCGTCTCTCTCCCGCGGACGCTCTTCCTTTCTCCGTTCTTTCTCGTCGGGATGCGGCAATTACGACGTTCCCTCGAATACGTGCCAATAAGCGATGCCGCACTCTCGGTTGGGGCCACATTTACAGAGGTTTTGCCCGCCGCTCGCGGAATCGCGAGGCCCGAGCTTCTCTCAATAATCAAGAATTTTCTTTCGCACGCCTTCGGCTTTCATTAAATCGCTATTTATCACGGCCGTTGTCATATCGGATACACGGTAACTCGATTTACGCATTCACCGGGCGATTCGATGCGCGTCGTCCAACTCGACAAAGATCGAGAAGTACGTATCCGGTATCGACAGGGACATAAATTTCAATTTTACTCCCTCGAAGGTATTTGAATTCTTTGATAATTTTAATTTCACTGAGGAAAATAAATCGCGTATCTCTTCGCCGAGTACCACCCTCATTTCATTGCGCCCTCCTTTCGATCCGATCGCGCGACAATAAAGTTTCTCGTAAATAGCTCCAATTCAACGACACGACACGAACGACGTCAAATGAAAGCTAAGTCGCATTCCTAGCGTTTGTACATCTAAAATTACGGATGAAGTAAGAAGCCCTGATGAGGTAAGAATAATACGTGGGCGCATAAAACACGCGATAGCGCGGACAAGCGGTCTGTCTGTTTGTTCGCGTGCGCGGAGTCTCCGTCTCATCGGTCGACATCATCGACGTAAACAGCGTGGGAAAGCCTTACGACGAGCCGCGAGACTCCCGCGTCTCTTAAGGATGCCACCAATTTTTAGGCTCGCGCACCACCATGTGAAAGAAGCGTGCAACCCGCGCTCGGAATTCGAACAGGTGAATCACGGTCGAGCAATGTGCATTTCGCCTCGGTGTCACGAATAGAGGCGAGAAGCGGGGGAGGGTCACTCGCGAACCGGAAAGCTGGAAGGACATCGTCGAGAAATTTCAGCGTCGACGACGAGGACTCTCCCACGTATTGTGCGTACGCCGTTTATTCTTTCGCATCTTCGTCGCGATTCGCGAAAAATGATTCGGGGTTGCGAATCGCGGCGAAATCCGAGGGAGATCGGATGCGCGCAGCATCCGATATTAATACCCAAGCGGATATAATCTCCGGCGATGTGCGGATTAACGGAAACTGAACGGACGATGCCGTTAAGCGTCTGTCCGTTAAACGGCAACGTTTAAGCCTATTCGTTTCGCACCAGCGCGCTGCGCCTCGATCGCGAGATAAGCGAGAGATGTATCTAGCTTGACTGGATTCTTGATCGAAATCACTAGATATCGGTGAATTCAAAGCGATTCTGTCGAACAAAAGTGTCATGGAATGAAAAGATGAGATACTTAACTGAGACCGTTTCAAAAGAAATCGTCTTACGAGTAATTCGTTATCAAACTACATCGTCATTGAATTTATTTTTCTTATTCATTTATTCTTAAAACAAAATTGATTATCACAAATCTGAATAATTTCAGAATTGCCATTAATATTAATGTTACTATTAATAAATTAATATTAATAAATTAATATCAGCGATATTCAAATGAACCTGATGTTAAAAACGTAGAATGAAATTATTTTTCGTAATGAGACGATTTTTCGCCGTTGAACAAACTCGTCAGCGAGATTTTCGTCCCCGAATAAAAACTACAGGCAACGTCCCACGTCTTTAATTCACGCATGCAAGCCGATCGGCGCATTATTCCCGTTTGCGGGGCTAGGCTAACTCATGAAACTCTTAGAGAGTCGTTCTCGTCTCGCGACTACGAGTCCCGCGTGGTTGTTCGGAACCAGTCCATAAGCATAAGCGAGCGAGTTTGGTCCCGCGGTTGATCCCGCGCTTACGAATCACCGGGCGGCGGGCGGAGGTGAACGAAAGCAGATATTAATAACGCGCCGCGTACATGATTGTTGCGTGGTCCCACCTTCACCCTCCACCTCCTTTTCCTCCCGTTCCTCTCTTTCTCCCTCTCTCGTCGAGGTGCGCTCCACCTCTTTCCGACCCGCACCCTCTCTCTCTCTCTTTCTCTCGCTTTCCCGCACAACGTTGCCTATCTCCGTCTATCTTCCTCGCCAAGTTCGCCCGGGTCGCTCGTTTCTCCATGCCTTCCTCAAGCTTAATGTTGCTCGTATAGCGTAAGAGCATAGCGTGGAGTAGCATGCGAGAGAGCCGGGGCAGGCACCGTGGGAACCTTAGGCGGGCCTCACCGCGCGCACTCGCTCGCGCGAGCGCACGGGGCTCTGTTCTGGACGCGTGTAACCTTGTAACCTCCACCGACCTCTCCCTTTCTCAATCTCCGTCTCTTCCCTTCTCTCGCCGAGTCTTCTTTCCGTTCCTCCTTGTCCTTCTCTCGCTACGCGCTTCGTATGGCCTCCGAGGATCCGCGATCTCGATCTCGTCGGCGACGACGATCGGCGGGGAACGTCGGGACGCCATCGACGCCGACGATGAGGAGCATCTTGGCGAATCGTAGGAAAGTTCGAGAGGAGCGTTCGCGCTCTTGATTGCGATAAATGTAGCGTAATAAATTTCATACGCGTCAGCCGAGGATCGCTCAGCCGCCCCGTCGATCGCGCGCGCGATAACGCGAGCGAGCGCTCTCTCGTCGTTAAGTCCGATCAATAATAAATTTCGCTATCCAAGAGAAATAAATTCCGCGTGCTTTGCCCCCCTTTCAACTGGTGATGTATCGCGGTTCGAGAGATGAGACGGATTCGTTCGTTTGTCAAATCCTCTTTCCAAGAGAGCGCAAGGATATTCCAACAGAATTTGTACTTGATGGAAAGTGAACGGGAAATTTCCCTCATATAAGATTTTATCTCAATAGTATAAGTTATTGAGTTATTGAGTTTTATTTCATTATCATATTATATATTAAATATTATAAACAATATGTAAATATGACAATTGCTATCATCCAGTTTAAGGGGATCCTAAAGTCGTCTGTTTTATCGACAAAAACGCTGTAATTTTCGGAAGTATGTCATTTTTTATTGCCTGTATGGAATTAAAAATCCTTCTTCAAAATTTAAGTATACACGCAAACGGACACGTGGAAACTCTATACAGCATGAGATTTTATATTGAGAAAGAAAATAAGTATAAAATTATATTTTTATTTATCGACTTCTTAAATCAATATGGCGTCAGAGCTGTTAACTTGTACAAATATTAGCTTCTTATAAAAGTTTTATAGCTTTTATGCATAAAACAGTAGCTTTCACGATTGTGTACTGCACCGTAGAACATTGTCGAACTATAAAAACTGAATTTAATTGCCTAATTAATAAATGGCATTCTTCCGCAAATTTTTCTTCCGTATGTACCTGAAATATCGGTAAAGTAGAGTGGAAAAAGCAATACATCTTTATAAATAACGTGATAGAGAGAGATACGGGATGAGGATTAGATGAGGGTGCTGTAATCGTGTAAGAGTTCGCCGTTCAGTTTAGGATCCCCTTAAAAGATAGGAAAATACCCAGATGGAGAATATTAAAAATTATTGTAAAATATATGCGGGTTGCATAATAAAATTTTAAAAGAAATAAAAATTTTAAACAGATTTATATCAAGAAGGAACGAAAGGAAAGAAAGTGTTTTTTAATGACATTTTGAAGTGGTACGACTGATGAAGAAGACCAGTTCTTCCTTCCAATACCAAGATGATTCAAAAATTCAAGTTTTCTTTGACAAAAAAAAATTCCAATTTCTCGAGAAAGTTTTCATAAGAAACGATAATGTCCCGATATAGTATACGTATGAAAATCATCGGAGGAGCGAGCAAAGGGAGCTTCCCGCGGACGAGATCGGCAGCGTCGAATTAGCGGGTCGTAATGGCGCTCGCGCTTGGTTCGGACACGATCTCCCGCGGATGAAACGGACGGCCGTGAGTGGCCGGTGCGGTCGAAGTCGCCGACGGCCGAAGTCGGTAACCTTCTTTCCGGCGAAATTATCATAATGGCTCGGAACAGAAGCATGGCCCGGAGCGACCTCCGGCTCTCGCCTGGAAACTGCCTCCTCTCTCGCGCGCTACTCTTGCATATACTCCTTACCCGCATCTTCCGCGAGTCTAAAAGCGAGCCCTCCCGCGTGCGTGCGTACGTACGTTGCGTGCATGCGTGCATGCGTGCGAAGCCGTGTTGCTGCGCGCGAGAGCGTATTCGCGATCGCGCGCGCGGGCAGTTATGGCATCTTCGCTCCCTCTGTCTCTCTCTCTCTCTCTTTTCGTAGCCCAACAGCCCGTTCTCCAAGCAAGACTTTGGCCGCTCCGCCGGACCGGGGCAACGCCAGGTATACACACAGGTATATATCCCCTCGCGCACGGTAATTACGTGACGTATTAATACCAGTTATTCCGCGTCGACTGGTTCTCTCTGCCGGTCGGTCGGCTGTCTCGATATCCGCAGGTGTATTCGGCCTGTTCTTTCTTCCTTTCCGCCTCTCTCTCTCTCTATCTCTATCTTTCTCCTCCTCGTTCTCTTTCTTTATCTCTCTTCTCGAGATCTCTCGACTTCTCTCTCTCTCTCTTTCTCTCTCTCTTTGATCTCCTCCAACGCCTCCTCGCGATCCCCCCCGCGAAAAGTACTCGCCCGTGCCCCGCGAATCTAACGAGAGATACTTTTGCGATGCGGCGAGACAGACGTTGCCTCTTTAAACGCCCGCAAATTGTGAACGCTCAGTCGCGCGCGACGAAGCCCACCGAGCCGGTGCTCTCTTCGCGCCCGAGAGAGCAAGCGGATTTTCCAGTCTTCTCTGCACTGAGAAAAATCGTTTGATTGTACCAACAAGACGTATATGATTGAAGGCATTTTGGTTAAATCAAACAAGAATTTCTAGTTATCATGATAAGACTCGATTTTTTATAACTAGAACGTTTAATAGATTTTGCTATAAGGATTTGGTTAGTATTTTCTGGTTGGATCTATAAAATTTCTTGTTACATTAATTTCTTTGCTTGCCGCTAGGCAGTGAGCCACTCTTAACTTAACTCGTATTCAATATTTGCCATGAAATGTATATAAAGAACTAGTATTAACATTAAATCCAAGGTATTTTTTTTTTCTCTTACGAGCAGTAGTGCCAGAAAGAGGACGCTAGCTCTCTGATTGTGTGTGTTTGAGCTGCAGCCTCTTCTTGCATCATTGTTTATCAGTTTAATTTCTAACAAATTGAACTTAAAATAATTTAATTCAATAATCTGGATTGAATTTATCCAATAATCTTGTTGGAATTCAGATTATTAAACAGACTTTTGAAATTAGATGGAAAAAATTTTAGACGACTTGGTGCTGGTGAGTTTAGTATTATTAACCAGAAAATTTGGTAAATTTAACAGGAAGAAATTAATCAGATTCATCTGGTAATTCCTACAAGAATTTTGGTTCGTCCATTTTCCAACAGACATATTGGTTGAATCTACCAGATTCTAATTAATATGCAACCAGATTTTTTTCTCAGTGTGTTTAATGAGCAAAACAACATATTTATGACTCGAGAGTTTAATAACTTTTCAATACGAAATTTATCCTCTTCATTGATATCCGAAATAGCGCATTTTCCATATATTACCATATTAAAAATTTGCATTTATTTGATAATCATATACGTTTGTATCTATCTGTGTACATTGAAAAAAATTAACTTTCTGAAATTGTAAGAAAGAATCATAGAATGAATGCTATTTATTTATCGGAATTATAAGATGTTAAATTTCTTTTATTTATTAAATAAAGAACAAATGCACTCATACAAAAATTACTTGGATGGACCTAACATAATTGAGTTTGAAACGGAGTTTGTTGCTTCAAGACGCGGGCTGCATCGACGTTGGTCGTAAAGGGTACGAGAGCTTTAGGACGATGTGGAGTCGATTATTTTACAATTACTACGATAACCGATCACGCACATTTGCGCGCGTTTTAAGTGAAAACTGCATCGAAGGGGCGTCCGAGGGGTCGCTTCTCTCCCTTTTTTTCCCTTCTAACGGAGAAACTTTGCCGGCGTATCTCGGATCTGCTGCGCGCAGCGACCAGGGCTATGGTGGAAAAGCATGCCGAGGGCCCGTAAATGATCGAGTACGCCCCTCGGATCCCAGGACTATCGCGAGACTCGCCCGAGCAGGTCGCAATCACGACCGTTAATCGCGGCGCGATTAACTCTCTCGAGAGCCGCTGCGAAGAGTCCTGGCCGGATTCGAGGCGAGCTTCAGGGAGGATCGTCCTGCTCGTGAAATCCCGATCATCCGTTTCGTCTCCTCCTTCTCGCGAGATGAAATGCGCGAGAAACTAGAGATTATTCCAGATATGATTGTCCCTGATAGAGCGAACGCTAAATTCATGCGAAAAATAAACATAATGTATTAATGAAAAATCCAACGAGATTGACAGTTTATGCTATATATGTATATATTATTTATGTATTTATTTATTTGACGGTTATATTGAATTTTGAGGTCTCATTCAATGCATTCATTTACATTTATTTTAGATTTCATTTTCTTACGATGTACGATTTTTAAGATAAATAAATTGATTATTTCTTCATTCAATTAATGAAATAAGACAGAGTGACATTTTGAAACGCAGCTGATTAGAGATATACAGTTACCGACCATATATTAAACTTTGATCATGAAGTTTTTTTTCAATCCGTAATTGATGGTTACATCCTCCACACACACACATAATGATTATAGAAACCATTAGTTTAATCATCGACAAGGTATCTGCGACTAGCGAATACGTGCTCATGATCGAAAGTGGGCCAAACACGATGATATCTCCATGGGAATCTTTCAACCAGGCCATACGCGACTCGAATCTCGCATAAAGTCCGCCCGCAAGAAGTTTAACTTCATCGTGATTTCGCGTTGCTTTACCTCCAAAGTCGAGCAGTCGACGAAGCGGATGATTCGTTGGGACAGGAAATTAACTCGGGCACGTGACGACACGCGTTCGTAAATACGGTGACGTAACACGCGCGCGCGAAGAAGATGAAGTGGAAGGAGGTGGAGTTCTCCTAACAGGACGAAGGATCGCCCGGGGCGTCCTGTCGTAAACCTGACTGCTCACCGCCCAGAAGTTCGAGCTAACGAACTTATCGAACACGTGCGTTCGGAAAAAGGAAATATATTGCCTGATCAGGATTAGGATTACACCTCCTTTATGTTAATCCTCACAGCCACGTCGTGAAAGTATCTTAATATTCGAAAATGATTCCGCGCAATCGATCATGTAAAGTCGTGTAAAATCATCAATCGTGTAACATCTCGTAAAACGGGAAATTTAAATTTATGCGATTTTTTACATGCTACCATTAAGACAATCAATTTGCATATCTTCTATAGATTAATTTTTCATGGAATAACATTTGTTTAATATCTTTATATTAATCAAATACTCGTAAAAGTTTTCTATAATTTATTAATTAATTGTGAAGGTATCATATTGACTTGAATATTTGTCACAAAATTAAAGAACCTTAAAAGTTGAGTCTTGTAAATCTTGATATTAAGAAAAGCAAGAAAAGTTTAATCAAAAAATTTATTATCTATTTTATTACATAAAATTTTAAGTGCGTATAAGACTCTAAAGATTTATTAAGATTGTATAGAAATTAATATTTATTAATATGTAACGCAAAATTTACAGAATGCATTTTAAAATAAATGATTGCACCCAAAGACTTTAATTAAAACGAACTCAATCTTATTGAATTTCTAAATATATGTAACATTTTATAGTTTCTTTCCTAAAAATCGTGGCGATGAACTTTTTAGATGTTACGTTTGCGTCTCTTATGTTCACACAAGGGCCGGAATAGAAACCTTTAAAGTCTTCGAGGGAGTCCCGTTGCTCCTGACCTTTCCATAACCGCCCCTTAAATGATAATTCGCGTCGCGATATCGCGAGGACGTGCTCGACTATCGAGAGCCCTCGACAACGCGAGGTAATGTTTCGAAAGCTATCCCAAACGTGATATTAGCGTCTCTATGACTATCGTAAAATCCCACTCTTGCGTCGGATTTGTGAGGGATGAATTGGCTTTTTGTTAGCATACGAGGATAAGAAGAGTTAATGATAATCGCACTTTGTAAATTCGAAGAATATATTTAAAAAAAAAATAAGAAATCAATTAAAAACTTTGAATATATGTCGGAAGAAAATGAACAGTAATTCTAAAAATTTCTTCGTCCACTTTATATTAGAATAGAATAGCTAAAAACTACAAGGAATATTTTAAAGTTGCGATTAGCTTGAAATATTGAACTCGAAAAATGTGATTTATTAAAATATAGAGATATACTAGATTGATCAGACATGTTTTATCAAACATAACTAGCTTGTTAAACTCATATGTAAATCTTGTCATTAATCATATAAGCATACGAATGTAAATGTTGGATCGGTTGCTTGTACTCGCACTAAAAACACGTTTTCAACATGGAACTAATAATGGACGTAGTGATGATTACGTTCTGATAAGTTCTGTTAAAAGAAACATCTATAATTTGTACCTCCTATCGGACTAATAGCAGTTCTCTATTCGAGTAATAGCGATCCAGTTCAGTAATAATGATCAGCGAGAGTTTCGAATTATATCACTTTTCTCACGAAAGAGAAAAACGAGCAATAAACATAGTTGCTATCTAATTGATTGGCAAGACGAATAAATAATGGAAGTGAAATGAGGGTTTAAACATCTTGAGAGACGACGCAATTATCGAGAACACGCGTGCGGACGTTTCGTAAAGGAGTCTTTAGAACGTTGCGGAAAGATCGTGAGAACCGGCTCGGTGCCAAGGTTGTCGGAACAAGTGCAACCGCCCAGCGGGTAAGCAACGCGCGAGCCTGCTGTACATCTAATAATTATTAGACGAGCTATATGTCGCAGCGAGTCGCAAAACGGCCTTGCAGCTAGGCCGTTATACTAGCTCGATTTTCCACAACTCGTATACGTGATTCTATCGTTATGCTATCGCGTCGACGTTGACGAGCGTCGCGACACACGGCAAAATTACGTAAAACTCTAGAAGGTTGTCGTTAGATTAATATAGAAAAATATCATTTCACTGTGCTAGCAAAGTGTCAGACGCCATTAGTCTCAACGCCATTCGTTTTTAATCATTCTAAAATATGTTCTATTAAGGAATATGAAAGAGAAGAAAACAAGATCGCTATTTATTGATAGGATGTATCATTTCACAATATGAGAAATTATATTTTTAAATTAACAAAAATGAAGACGAGATGGCATATATTTTATAATTCAAATTATTTCAATTATTATTGAAATGATTTTAATAAAAATTAATTAAAATAATAATTAATAAAAAATTTTATTGGATTATTTTATTTTTGCTTTCGAAATTCGAGAGCGAAATCTCGTAAACGAATAAATTTGCCGTTAGACAAAATCTCTCTTTCGTCTTTTCAACGGGCAATCTTGTGCATTTCGTCGCATTATAACGGAACAATGCCGTGAAAATCTTAATAGTATCGTCATTTCGCTTTGCTCCTATTCTTCCTCTCTCTCTCGCGTGGCACTTCCGAATTGCCGCCCGAGGATATCTGCGGACACCCATTTATTAGATACGTAAAAATCATTCCGTGCTGCATCGGCCACGCGATATGTTGCATATTGCCCGATCTTCTCTCGCCCGTCATCCTACATTCCGTTCCGCTCCGCTCGCTCACCTCGTCGCTCCGCTCTCATCTTACGTTTTTTTCTCGTCGTCGATGATTGACCCACGTCAATTCTGACATCGCGACTTTTATGAAACGATGTATGAAACGCATCGTTGAACATTCGACGATGAAGTGAATTCGAGAAATTCGCTGGAATCGATAATAATAAGGACAATCTCGAATTGCTACGTCACATGTTATCAATATTTTCTTCGCAGTTGTATTTTTACCCGCGGCCATGTAAATATGACGGCTTTTTATACACCAGAATAAAAACAAGATAGAAATGAATGACATCTGCATTTTAATATATAAACTGATATAAAATAGTATAAGAGATAGCACAATATCGCAATTAATTATGCACGTTTTATTCTACTAGATCCAGTTTTCTGTGAAGTAGAAATCTTTTAATCGTGCACCAAGGGGCATAGAGTATATTCAAGAATAGATATTATATATTACAAGTCGCAATTCTTTCTTTTGAAGAGAGAAAGAGACATCAGAGAGGATTGGGACCAGGAAGCACTTCTGTTGTTATTATAGCCTTCCGTGATAGATTCGCCGTAGGGCACTTATGGTGGATGTATATTTTTCGTGAGGGCCCGTGTACACCGGGAATTAACCTTTTTGCTCGAAGGGACGTGAGTATAAACCACGAAGAACCTGCCATTCATTTACGTATGTGGAATGTTCGCGTGCGGGAAAAAACTATCTAGATTTGAGGAATATTTTATCGAGGTGACGTCAAATAAAAACATTTTTTATTAAAAATTATAATAGAAACTTTAAGCGTGCTGTGTATTTTTATTGTATTAATTAAACATTTATTTATTTATTTATTATTTTTGTATTTATTTATTATATCAATTAAACATAATTTTAATTTAACGATTATAACTACCTGTAAAAGTTTCAAGTCGCACTTACACTCGCATTAATTTTTCAATTTACAATATTATAAGTATTTAATAAATATTTTATAAATGTTTAATAAATATTTTATAAATATTTTATAAATATTTTATAAGTATTTAATTCCTCCTTTTCTCTTTCTATCTTTCTCTCTCTAATATATTTTCTAAATCGAATAGATCTATGGCACTCCTCTTGGAAGCCATTCGAATCGATGACACGGATATTGATGCGATATTCAGGTCGTCGTGCGTCGCGCTCCTCGTCATCCTCGTTAATTCGATGCTGATTTGAAGAGGAGCACACGAGGAAGCGCAGTTGATGATAGTAAAAGAAATAGAAACTAATAGAAGAAACGAGAAACTGGCACATCGCGGGGTGATCGAACGTGCAGCAGTCGTGATCATGTTGGTCAGGCGCGCTCGAGGGATTTTGTTAAACGGTGGGCGAAGGCAAACAGCTCGAGGATAACGTTTGCACGACGCCTAACCGATGACCCAATGACCTCGTACAGCGGTGGCTCATGTAGGTCGTCACCGTTGTTGCTGAGGAGAGATCGTAGGCGGACGATTCGCCGGCTCTTTCTTCCGCTCGTGCGAACTTGTTTCCTGCGAAAAGTCATGTCCCTCTCTCTTCGTCGCAAACTTGTCTCTAACAGAGCGACACTTAAAATGCTTCCATTTCGTCTTATTTCCATTTCAATTTGATAGAGTGATCCTAAGATGGTCCTTGAAGTATATATATTTATTATAAAACTATTTTAGGTGTCTATGATGAATCGCGACAAGTTTAGCAATCATTCAAAAAATAGAAAGTAATTTGTAGTCAGTTAATATTTAAAAATGAGATCATTATATTAAATTAATATTATAAAAAATATATTGTAATTAATTAATATTTAATTACATTATCAATATCGTTGCTCTGTTAAATACAAGTTTACTTTGAATATTGTATTTGAAATGTGCTAGGAAAGTAGGCAAAATATTTGCAAGTATTCATACTTGCATTTCCTTTTGCAATCCCACGAGATTCCTGCTTTATGGCAGGCCAGTGACAATAATTGCAGTATTTTATGCCAGGCAATTAACGCCTCTCCCGGTGAAATCTCGGCGACGCGGCGCGACTTCCTCGCTATCGGCGAAGTCGCTTCCAGAGCGTCGTAAAACCTCGTAAAACATAGAGGTATACATCGCGGATCGATAAACACGATGACGAAGCGTCGAGTTTCACCTGCGAGGTATTTAGGTCCATGGAAACGTATCGCGCTTGTAGAGAGGAGGCGCCGCGTGCATCCCGTTAAGATATCAGCACCGACGTGAGAAATATCGTCCGGCGATATAAACCGATGACACGCTGGAAAACTTTCATGAGCGTAATCGAAGACGGTCGCCATTCGTTACCGCGGCCGTTTGTTTTTGCTCGCGAGGAGCAAACGTCAACTCGCGAGATTGTCAGGAGCGTGGCCGTAGAATTTATGTTAATGATCCAATATTTCTTCTTCCGTAAGAATATTAATTCCACGCTGCATTCCTCAATAATGAAAATAAGATGTAAATGCGATCGTCAGGTGTTGAGGAGTCGGTCATTAAGTTTTTAGAATGTATGAAACTAAATGTAATGTATATAAATTTATCATGTCAAACGACATTATGGATTCGTATCGTTATATTTATCTTATCGTTATAATTATCATATACTGCTAAACTTATCCGTTGAATGAAATTATATTCTGGCGTAAGAATACTTCATATCTGCGCTAAAACTGCTATATTAATCGTCATGGAGATTCAAAGTTAACGTTGTTTTATTTTTTATTACATGTTTTTAAAGATCCGACGATGTATATATATCTTTACACACGTTACTATTAAGCTTATGATTTTTTCGTCGATGAGTATAATTTCCACTTTCGATCATTCAATCAATCATAATCGAAAAGTCGTTATATAAATATAGACACATGTAAAATCAGTTAAAGTTCAAAAGACCACAGTGTATTTTAGAGTTACACGGAGATAATTTGAGCAAAAAATACGTGTAAATGATACATCATCGCAAAGTTACCTTACATGGAAAATTAACGAGCACGTAGTTGCTAATGGCTCTTGATAACAATGTCGGATCACCTCGCGATAGATTAATCAGCATACAGGAAACGTCACTACATTTGCAAGCAAACGATCGATATCATTCGCGGCTGAATTATACGGGAAGCTACGTTTGCGATTGGAATATTTATGCATGCAATGGTTGATTGACACGTGTCGAAATTCTCCAGAAAAGTCGCACCACCTCGACGAGGCAAAGCCAGAGTGTCCTTGCGCGACTACATATCGTTGCGTATTTTTCCGCTATCGTTCGCCTCTTGGAATTATATGCAAATCCTCGATAACTGTTCATTGAACGGCAATCGTAAAGTCGGACGCGCGACCGCAAAACAGCGCCTCCAGAAATAATGAAATGCGTAGAATTTTCCACGCGAAATCAAAATTGATAATAAACAAGAGAAATATGCAAGGTTCCACATATCATACATCTGATTAATCGATCTCTCTTCCTCTCTCTCTCTCTCTCTCTCTCTTTTTGAACATGTATCATACTTTCAGTGATTATGCAAATTTGTCTGGATAAATCTTAATTTGCATTTGATTTAAAAACTACACCGAGAAAAAATCTGGTTACATTAATTAGAATTCTGATAGATTCAACTAGTATGTCTGTTGGAAAATGGACGAATCAGAATTCTTGTAGGAATTACTAGATGAATATGATTAATTTCTTCCTGTTAAATTTACCAAATTTTCTCGTTAATAACACTAAACTCATCAGCACCAAGTCGTCTAAAATTTTTTCCATCTAACTTCAAAAGT
The DNA here is from genome assembly GCF_025532165.1 of Camponotus vicinus. NCBI lineage: Eukaryota > Metazoa > Arthropoda > Insecta > Hymenoptera > Formicidae > Camponotus > Camponotus vicinus. The sequence continues at coordinate 29,639,315 of NW_028141945.1, forward strand.
CTGTTTAATATTCTGAATTCCAACAAGATTAATGGATAAATTCAATCCAGATTATTGAATAAATTATTTTAAATTCAGTTTGTTAGAAATTAAACTGATAAACAGTGCACTGAAAAAAAAATCTGGTTGCATTAATTAGAATTCTGGTAGATTCAACTAGTATGTCTGTTGGAAAATGGACGAATCAGAATTCTTGTAGGAATTATTAGATGAATATGATTAATTTCTTCCTGTTAAATTTACCAAATTTTCTCGTTAATAACACTAAACTCATCAGCACCAAATCGTCTAAAATTTTTTCCATCTAACTTCAAAAGTCTGTTTAATATTCTGAATTCCAACAAGATTAATGGATAAATTCAATCCAGATTATTGAATAAATTATTTTAAATTCAGTTTGTTAGAAATTAAACTGATAAACAGTGCACTGAAAAAAAAATCTGGTTGCATTAATTAGAATTCTGGTAGATTCAACTAGTATGTCTGTTGGAAAATGGACGAATCAGAATTCTTGTAGGAATTACTAGATGAATATGATTAATTTCTTCCTGTTAAATTTACCAAATTTTCTCGTTAATAACACTAAACTCATCAGCACCAAGTCGTCTAAAATTTTTTCCATCTAACTTCAAAAGTCTGTTTAATATTCTGAATTCCAACAAGATTAATGGATAAATTCAATCCAGATTATTGAATAAATTATTTTAAATTCAGTTTGTTAGAAATTAAACTGATAAACAGTGCACTGAAAAAAAAATCTGGTTGCATTAATTAGAATTCTGGTAGATTCAACTAGTATGTCTGTTGGAAAATGGACGAATCAGAATTCTTGTAGGAATTATTAGATGAATATGATTAATTTCTTCCTGTTAAATTTACCAAATTTTCTCGTTAATAACACTAAACTCATCAGCACCAAATCGTCTAAAATTTTTTCCATCTAACTTCAAAAGTCTGTTTAATATTCTGAATTCCAACAAGATTAATGGATAAATTCAATCCAGATTATTGAATAAATTATTTTAAATTCAGTTTGTTAGAAATTAAACTGATAAACAGTGCACTGAAAAAAAAATCTGGTTGCATTAATTAGAATTCTGGTAGATTCAACTAGTATGTCTGTTGGAAAATGGACGAATCAGAATTCTTGTAGGAATTACTAGATGAATATGATTAATTTCTTCCTGTTAAATTTACCAAATTTTCTCGTTAATAACACTAAACTCATCAGCACCAAGTCGTCTAAAATTTTTTCCATCTAACTTCAAAAGTCTGTTTAATATTCTGAATTCCAACAAGATTAATGGATAAATTCAATCCAGATTATTGAATAAATTATTTTAAATTCAGTTTGTTAGAAATTAAACTGATAAACAGTGCACTGAAAAAAAAATCTGGTTGCATTAATTAGAATTCTGGTAGATTCAACTAGTATGTCTGTTGGAAAATGGACGAATCAGAATTCTTGTAGGAATTATTAGATGAATATGATTAATTTCTTCCTGTTAAATTTACCAAATTTTCTCGTTAATAACACTAAACTCATCAGCACCAAATCGTCTAAAATTTTTTCCATCTAACTTCAAAAGTCTGTTTAATATTCTGAATTCCAACAAGATTAATGGATAAATTCAATCCAGATTATTGAATAAATTATTTTAAATTCAGTTTGTTAGAAATTAAACTGATAAACAGTGCACTGAAAAAAAAATCTGGTTGCATTAATTAGAATTCTGGTAGATTCAACTAGTATGTCTGTTGGAAAATGGACGAATCAGAATTCTTGTAGGAATTACTAGATGAATATGATTAATTTCTTCCTGTTAAATTTACCAAATTTTCTCGTTAATAACACTAAACTCATCAGCACCAAGTCGTCTAAAATTTTTTCCATCTAACTTCAAAAGTCTGTTTAATATTCTGAATTCCAACAAGATTATTGGATAAATTCAATCCAAATTATTGAATAAATTATTTTAAATTCAGTTTGTTAGAAATTAAACTGATAAACAGTGATGCAAGAAGAGGATGCAGCTCAAACACACACAATCAGAGAGTCAGCGTCCTCTTTCTGGCACTACTGCTCGTAAGAGAAAAAAAATATACTTTGGATTTAACGTTAATACTAGTTCTTTATATACATTTCATGACAAATATTGAATACGAGTTAAGTTAAGAGTTGCTCGCCGCCCAGCGGCAAGCAAAGAAGTTAATGCAACAAAAAATTTTATAGATTCAACTAGAAAATACTAACCAAATGCTTATAATAAAGTCTATTAAACGTTCTAGTTATAAAAAATCGAGTCTTATCATGATAACTAGAAATTCTGTTTGATTTAACCAAAATGCCTTCAATCATATAACGTCTTGTTGGTACAATCAAACGATTTTTCTCAATGTATTATATTTATTTCGATCAGAAGAGAAAAGAAATATGTAGTTCGCCTGACGCTTCTAAAATCTGCTCGACGCGGAGAGAAACGCTTTCACGGCACATCCATCTGAATGCCTAGCAAATCTTCCGCAATGCACGATGGATAGGCACGCACGCGCTCTCTGTCTCCGTCCGCGTGCTCTCCCGGTGTGGATCGTGTTAAATTTCTAAGTCATAGTACATCACGAGCGCTAATGAAATTCCTCTACCGCGTCGCGTCCGGTCCGTCTTAATCAACGCGGCTGTCGCCGTGAACGAAAGGAATTAACATTTTAAATCACGCGCTCCGCGGGTGCTCGTTCCCCGTCTCATCCGGAGGAAGGTGGCGGAGAGGGAGGAGGGTACCTTCTTTTCCCCCGTGCCGTCTTTCCCTTCCGAGCTACGGCCTCTTCGTCCCCCCCCTCTCTCCCCGGTAATTCGTTTATTATTATCGAGAGAAGGAGAGCGGAAGATTGATCGTCACTCCCCGATGTTTATAATTATTTCGAGCGATACCACGGCGCGTTTTCACATTGTACGTTACGTCGAGATGTACGCGTCTCGCCCTCACGTGTGGACACACACATACGCACACGCGTGCGTCCAGACAGACGCAGCCACCTACACGCAACGGCACAAGCATACGCGCGCCGAGGTGTCCGTGTGTGTGTGCGAAAAGAAGAAAGGTATAGGTTCGACCTCGATGCTTTTTTTTTTCCTCTCTCTCCCTGGACGGATACCTTCCACTCGGCCTTCCCTCTTCCCCCCCTCTCTCTCCCCCAATTTTTCGAACCGCGCGCCAGGATCATCAATCCACGTCTCGCGGACTTCTTCGAGAATACGCCACGCGTTCGCCGCCGTAGAGATCGCTCAGGATCCCTGGCAAGATCTCTCCGGTATGCGCGCACAACGCACGTCAGGGTCTCCTCTTCTGTCCTCTCTTCAATAATCCTCGCGATTCTTCCGCTTTATCGAGGTATCGAGGCCTCGCGCGACGATCGGTAATCGCGCTAATGAAGCCGCGTCCCTCTGACGTGTAGCACTATCGTTCGCCAAAGGAAAGTAACGTAAGACCCCGTGGAAGACAGATCTCTCATTGTGGCTTCAATGTACGTACTTTACGGTACCGCTTTCCAACACTTGATTCGAACGACCTCCAACATTGAAATCAACGATGACTTTACTTAATCCTTACGCGTGAAAAATCTAGCGTCTCACCGTTAGCAGCGTCTCTTTTTGATTTAATAGTCTTTGATTTATTGGAAAAAAATTTATTATAATATTTACATTTTCGAATGTAACATTAATTTAATCCTAAAAGAGAAAAAGGAAAAAATGAAATTAATAATTTGATGTTTTTTTCTAGTTTTATTTTTTTATATCGAGATATTAAACCTCTCATTAAAAAATGATGATTATTAATTGTGCTCTCGTAGAGAAGCTTTAGAAATAGAACGTTACATTTGGAAGTCTTCTGATTGATTAATCCGATTTATATCTTGCGATAATTAACGATATCGACGTACGTCGCTAACACGGTACCAAATAAAGTACAGTAGCGACTTGTATCGGGATTTGATCGCAAAGCGGCGCATCAGCCCGAGCGGTGAGTCTTTTAACGAGGAGAAACCACGGGCCGAGAGATGCGGTTAATCCGGCACGTTGGAGACGGTATCGCCTGATTGCGACTACGACGTCACGCGGCCTGGTGGGTAGGTAAGGTACGAGCCGAGGCGAGCGAGCGAGCGAATCGGGTAGATGACTACGATGGTGGTTGGTAACGGTATACCGAATCTGCATACACCGTAACGTATACTGCACGTTTACGCCGCGCGCGCACTCGGCGCTATCGGGGAACCGCATCATGCTAATTCGCATCCTCTCCGCCGGCCGTCGAGATCCGTTCTCGAGACGTTCGCCTCTCGCGCGGATCGTCTCTCGCCATGGACCACGGACGCGCCGATTTTGCTTGCGAACTCAGCCAGGTCGATATGCAACTATTCCCATCTGTCCGGTTTTCTCTTTGCGAAATACGTACGTCGTCTTGCGAGATGCTCCGATTCGGGGTTACTTGGGAGATTAACGTCATCGTGAATGTGTTGATCGGATAAAATTATTAAGATATTGTGTAAGAGCTTATGAAATGGAAATAAGATCAAAGATTTCGATTGAGAATCTCTCTCGTAAAGATAAAAACTCACCTATTTGTTCTAAGATTAAACAAATAAATGGAAACATATTTTATCGTGCAATTAGGTTGATCTTATATTTTTCTAATTCCGTTTCTTTTTTATACCGATTATCTTCACTATCTTATCCGCGCATACGATCAGCCACGATCCTGCGAATGCGTATGCGATTACGAAGATGTTTTGGAGAAAAGACGGACCGAGATGTCGGCATAAGAAATGAGGAGAAAAAGGCCACGAGTCTCTGCCGATGAATCACTCTCGGCGATATCGGCCGATCTGGACAAGTTCACCCGCATGTTCGGAACATGTTTATCTTGGGTTTCGCGTGTCAACTTCGCGTCATTGTCACGACTCTCTCTTTTTCTCGGCCTTATTATCGATGCATCGATATCGCGGAAGTGCGACGTCGGGGCGTTAAATGGGACTTTGGTCGGTCCCCCACGCGCTCTGGGGGACCGACCCTCTCTCGAGGAAAGCAGAGAATAGGAGAACGAGAGGGGACTTATGGAGAGACGAATAGAAAGAGAAGCGAAGGAATGGAGAAGGAAGGAAAGAGGAGAGCCCGTTCCTTCGTTAGCCGCGGGGCGGAGGCTGGAATCCAGGCGCTTCTCAGCGGGACGCCGTTTCTTCGAGTCTCGACTCTCTCGAGCGGGAGAGTCTCGTACGTGAAAGACTTCCTTCCTCGCTCTCCATCTTCTTCTTCTTCTTCTTCTCTTCTTCTTCTGCGTCGTCTTCTTCTCCTGCCGCCGCAGCTCCTCGTCAGTCCTCCGTTTCGTTTTTAGCGTGCCACCTTCTCTTCTGGTCCCGCACCAGCACTATGCTCTCGCAAGCTAGAACGAGCGATTCTCCTTCTCGCTCCCGCCATTTCGCTCACAAGCCGCTATTTCTCCCGAGAACACGAGCGCTGCATCGGTGCACCGTACATACGCCCACGCGTTGTTACGAGTCGCAATTTGCCGAGGTACGTCTTAGACGGTGTTTCCTTTTGAGGATTAAGTGTGCTCTCAATGTTGTCTCTTTCTCTCTCTCGGTTCCGCGTTCCGACCATTGAGAGCCCTCCAGAATGTCGTCGAAGCTGCGCCGTTCCTTCAAGACGGTCGCGATCATTCTACCATTGATATTAATCTTAAGTCTGTTTTATCGACAAAAACGCCATAATTTTCGGAAGTGTGCCATTTTTTATTGCCTGTATAGAATTAAAAATCCTTCTCCAGAATTTAAGTATACACGCAAACGGACACGTGAAAACTCTATACAGTATGAGATTTTATATTGAGAAAGAAAATAAGTATAAAATTACATTTTTATTTATCGACTTCTTAAATCAACAGCGTCAGAGCTGTCAACTTGTATAAATATTAGCTTCTTATAAAAGTTTTATAGCTTTTATGCATAAAACAGTAGCTTTCACGATTATGTACTGTAGAACATTGTCGAACTATAAAAACTGAATTTAATTGCCTAATTAATAAATGATATTCTTCCGAAAATTTCAGTCCGTACGTACCTGAAATATCGATAAAATAGAGTGGAAAAAGCAGTGCATCTTCTTTATAAATAACGTGATAGAGAGTGATACGGGATGAGGATTAGATGAGGGCGCTGTAATCGTGTAAGAGTTCGCCGTTCAGTTTAGGATTCCCTTAATAGTTTAAAGTTTAGTCTTAAAAACTTGGCATAAATAAAAAAATTTTTTCTGAAATTTACCTAGCAAAAATATATTTATATCTTGCATTTCATAAATGTTTTTCTGAAAGAGATACACAATTTCCCAAAAGAAATGTATAACATTCTTATTCTCTTATGTCAAGTTTTCAAGGTATGCAGGAATAATTATTGCCGTACGCAATTTAATATTTCTAGGAAGGGGAGCGCAAAGTTATTATTCTAAATTACGTCGCGAAAAACGCAACCTTGAAAGGCCCGAAGGCTCGTATGGCGAGCACGCATTTAAATAATTCACCCACCTACTTGAATCGTCGAGAAGTTGAAGGCTCGTCGGCAGCTCGTTCCAAGTTTTCAGCATTGTCACGCGCACGCGTTGCCCCGTCATTTGCCAATTATCGCGAGTGAAAGCACACTCGTGTAACGCCAAGTAATTGCGTTACGCGGACAGACGAGCGCAATCGCGCGGTGGACAATCGCGCAAGAGCGGTCGTTACTCAACGGAGTAATCGCGTCGCCGTCCGCCTCCTCTCCCTCCTCTGTCTCCTCCCTTGTATATATGTGTATGTAAGCGCGGAAAAAATACGCGGCCCGGTAATAATCGCGGTAATCACGCCCGGAGAATGCGGCAGAGGCGCGTTTATAAGTACATAACGGTTTGCAGGACATCTCGCATGATCGGGCACGAAAGATACGATCCTCTCGCCCGCGATCGAAGAGCCGAACGAGGAAGTCGGTAACCAAGTCGATTTTTCAGGACGACATATTTATCCTGCAATTGAGAAATGTGCTTTTTTATCGATTAAAAAGAGAAGACTCTAGTTAAAAGAGATACAAAAGAACAATTGAATTTTTTAAATGTGTGTCTTACATGTGAGAGAAGAATAAATTTTATAATAATTATATACATTGAATAAATTTTTATAATATACGTCGCAATTACATTTCTCATGTGAGAACATTGCTATAAAATTTCAAGTAACTTTTAATTATAATATTAAAATGATCGCTCTCTAGATTTTACTCTCTTGGATACTTGTGTCTTGGGAGAAGAATACAATGCGCATTGTAACAGAGAGAGAGAGAACGCAAATTATACACTGAGAAAAAAAATCTGGTTGCATTAATTAGAATTCTGGTAGATTCAACCAGTATGTCTGTTGGAAAATGGACGAACCAGAATTCTTGTAGGAATTACCAGATGAATCTGATTAATTTCTTCCTGTTAAATTTACCAAATTTTCTGGTTAATAATACTAAACTCACCAGCACCAAGTCGTCTAAAATTTTTTCCATCTAATTTCAAAAGTCTGTTTAATATTCTGAATTCCAACAAGATTATTGGATAAATTCAATCCAGATTGTTGAATAAGTTATTTTAAATTCAGTTTATTAGAAATTAAACTGATAAAACAGTGATGCAAGAAGAGGATGCAGCTCAAACACACATAATCAGAGAGCTAGCGCCCTCTTTCTGGCACTACTGCTCGTAAGAGAAAAAAAATATACCTTGGATTTAATGTTAATACTAGTTCTTTATATACATTTCATGGCAAATATTGAATACGAGTTGAATTAAGAGTTGCTCGCCGCCCAGCGGCAAGCAAAGAAGTTAATGTAACAAAAAATTTTATAAATTCAACTAGAAAATACTAACCAAATGCTTATAATAAAGTCTATTAAACGTTCTAGTTATAAAAAATTGAGTCTTATCATGATAACTAGAAATTCTGTTTGATTTAACCAAAATGCCTTCAATCATATAACGTCTTGTTGGTACAATCAAACGATTTTTCTCAGTGTATAAATTCTTTTAATAGCTTACGTGTGTTCGAGCAAAAAGAGTGTGTAGATAAATCTATCAAAGTAGTACATTATTTTACAATTGCAGTGGACATTAACCTCAATGATATGATGATGATGATGACGATAATAATGATGAAGATAATGATGATGATGATAATAACGGCTGATCAATGAAGCGGTAATGCCGGCGAAATTCGTTTAGATCCGATCGAAATCGCCGACACCGGCGGCATCGCCGTCTCTCTTAGGCGATCGTATTTGCGTGTACTTGAACGTGCCACGTTACGGCCGTGCGTATACAATATTTGCCTTTGCACAATATTTGCAGACACTCGAGGGTATTGCCGCGATTCGTCCGGGTTCCGGTACAGGTGTCGTGCACCTTCGCGTCGGTGACTTCTTGGAAGGAGCTAGCGAAATAAATGAGTACATTATATATGTATCTCCGACGCACACGAAGGCACGAAACGATCTCTCTCACTCGAAACGGACCGTTAGCCGATGGTCAGCGAGGATCCACTCGTTACGTCACGTCTGTATTCGATGAGAATGATCGCCTCGGGCGACCGTAGAAATTCGCGCTGTCAATGTATAGGCAAGCGTGGCGCAATCCGCCCGTCAGATTTTTGACGGATCGTGCGGATCCTCTCCGGCTGGCTACAAATGAGAGTATCCTTGACGCTGTAATGTTTACTTGGGGGATATTCGATATACGATCGCTGCCAAATGTTGCTCCAAGTCCAGCTTATTCGTTAAATGCTCTCGTCTGATCCTCGCGACGTTATCGCAGGAAACATTTATGTAATAATCGACGAATAAGTATGTATTTCTGATTAAAGATAAGCTAAGCGTGATTTGGATACGTTAATATTTCAATCAAGAATCGTTGCAAAAGTGAAAGAGCCCGTTTCTCTTTTCTATTGAAGCCGCGAATTCGTTGACGTGTGACTGCATAGATAAGTCTCATTCCTAGTTTCTCGAAAAGGTTTCAAGGACGAATGATTGAAGAAGATTTTGGGGCGATTTAAAGAGCGCGTCGAAGCTTCAAGAGAGAATCGCATTAAAAAATATACATTTCGCATATTTTAAAGAAAGGAAATTAAAAAAATATGCGGTTGCATATTAAATAAAAACACATGTTACATTTTTCTATCACTATTTTTGATTATTACTTTTTTTTCATTCGCACTGCTTCAAGATCCTCGAACAAAATTTCGTAAGCTCGATCGATTCCGCCACTTTTCACCGTCTTCGTATGCGAATGAACGGCGATGGCAGATACTATACCGTGTAACGTGAAAGAACGAGATCAGAATCTTAGGTAGAGACGCGAGTCTTCACATTATCGAGCTTCATTCTTGTTTCAGCCGTGCAAAGGGGGCGAGTACCTCCATCGCAACCCTCGCTGCCGGGTCTGCCGGGTCAGTTCGCCCTGACGAACGGGGACGCGGTCGCGTGCGCCGGCCTAAACGGACACAATTACCTCTCGTCGTACATAAGTCTGCTGCTGAGGGCGGAGCCGTACCCTACCTCGAGATACGGCCAGTGTATGCAGCCCAACAACATCATGGGCATCGACAATATCTGCGAGCTTGCGGCGCGGCTGCTCTTCTCGGCGGTCGAGTGGGCCCGGAACATCCCGTTCTTCCCGGACCTCCAGGTGACGGATCAAGTGGCGCTGCTCAGGCTAGTATGGAGCGAGCTGTTCGTCCTGAACGCGAGCCAGTGCTCGATGCCTCTCCACGTGGCGCCGCTCCTGGCGGCGGCGGGACTTCACGCCTCGCCGATGGCAGCGGATCGCGTGGTCGCCTTCATGGACCACATCAGGATCTTTCAGGAGCAAGTGGAGAAGCTCAAGGCCCTTCACGTCGACTCCGCGGAGTACAGCTGTCTCAAGGCCATCGTCCTCTTCACCACCGGTGAGTCTGGAATTAATGTTTGATCGCTTTTTAAGGCTAAATTAGGTTGATTTGATTTTAGGTTGATTATAACATTTTTAATTAATTTAGAGATATTTTTTATTCAATTCTAATCAACTTTCCGATACATATATATATAATTATTTTTGCATAAAATATATATAAATTAGGTTGATTTGATTTTAGGTTGATTATAACATTTTTAATTAATTTAGAGATATTTTTTATTCAATTTTAATCAACTTTCCGATACATATATATATAATTATTTTTGTATAAAATATATATATAAAATTTAAAGTGATTTTTAAGTACAGATACAGTTCTACTTAAAACTCTCGTAAGATTTTTTTAACTCATTATTTATTAAAAGTCACACTTTTACCTATCGAAAACTTTTTCGAGAGGTACGTTTTTTATATTTTTAATAAATGCACAAGAGATATCGCATAAATATTATCTATTAAATATTGAAATATTAAATATTAAATATTTATCTATCTATTATCCATGCATCGCAACGACATTCATCGAGATTCGTGAACTCCCATTGAAAAACGAAGAGCACTTGCGCTCAAAGAACTAGAAAATCATTTGACTTTGCGTCTAGCACGAGGGTCTCCTATAACGTACTCTCATACACGATACTTCGGTCATCGTCTGCATTACCCGCGCCTGCCCGCCTGTCTCGCCTATAATCGTCATGACGATGCTATCTCGAAGACGCTCGTTGTCACGTAGCCGCGATCCTTGACGGGCCTAGAGAGAAGCCTGGCAGTGCACGAGAGGGACAATGCTCTCTCTCTTTCTCTCCCTCTCTCTTCCCGCGCTCGCGAAGCTTCACAGTTCCTATACCATGTACCGGGTGGCGGGAGAGCACCGGAAGAACTCTCCGAGCCTAAACGGAGCGGGTCTCTCCCTTTTCCTCCTCCTTTCATTCTCTCTTTCTCTATCTAGAGAACCCGCTCTCTCGACGGTGTTCGTTGCTCGCTGACCGTAGGCTTGGTCTAATCGACATGGCGTAGATATTATCGCCCGCGACTGTCATCCAGCAACGCTGGATCCTCGTCCAGGACCAGGAGAGAGACCCGACGACGGCATGACGACAATTCACTGACGTAACAATGTGTAGCGCCGCGGACGTGCGTTATGCCGTGATCGTCATCGAGCGCACATTGAGACAATGCGTTTCTCCTGCTTCCTCCTCCCCGTCCGTCTCTCATCGTAACGTGTTCTCGCTCTCCGAAGCCAATCTCTAGTCCCTGTATCTATCTCTTCCCGTTTCATCCATCTCACTCTCGCTCTCTCTATCTCTATCTCTCTCTGTCTCTCTGTCTCTGTCTCTTTCTCTTTCGCAACATCCGATGACAACCGCATCCTGTCCGAACGAGCGCTCGCGCGAGTTATCTCCCGGCCCATCTGCTCCTTTCTCCAGGAGGAACCACTATTATCGCATACATACACACACATGCACAATTGGGGGAGATTTCGGTCGGGCGATCCTTTCCTCTCGATGTGTCCTCTTGATGCTACGTGCACGCATATTCGTACGCACACGACTCGCGTACGGGCGGTGAGATTTTAGTTTAGGGGAGGTCGACGAGCAGAAACGACGAGGAGAACGTCGGCGACGGCGGCGGCAGCGAAGATGGTCCATGCTAAAACATCTCGTCGTAGATACGAGACGGGGGGGCTATTTATTTCCGTGCTATATGGGCGCGCTTAGCTCGGTTTAGCTTATGCTAATGTCCCATTCTCGAGGAACCACCTCCGCCTCTCCTCTTTTTTGCCCCGCTCGATTTTTTTTTAATCCTTCTTGCGCTTGAACGCGATCGCCGGACGACTGGTTCTTTTCTTCCTCGCTCTTTCGATCCTTGCTATAAGTATCGTCCGTCCTCTCTCCAGTCTCTTCGTAAAATTTAACGTTTAACTCTTAGCTTATATGCGATCTTTTTCGAGTGTAATTATATTTTTAGGAACACAATTGTGTATGGGATGAAGATAATATTGCTTATATAAATAAATAATAAATTAAACAATATATTTTTAATGAATTATAAGAGAAAAGTGTAATTTAAAAAATGTGAACATGAAACTTTAAACTGGATCTTTTACTTATTAATTTTGAAATACAAATTATATTAAAGACTAGAAATAAAATAAAAACTAATATTTTGATAATTTGCAATCCTCGAAATTCATTAAAAAACTTTATTTTTTTAAGCATTTGTTATTTAAAGAGAAGAAAAAAATTGTTCTCTATTCTTACATTTTTTCAATATAAAGATAATTTCTTTAATTAATTTACTGATAACAAACACTCATGCATACAAGTTGAAAATAAATACTAGTCAATAAATTACCGGTAACATTTAACCTGTAATATATCACCACGGAGATAAAATGCCGACGCAAAAGATAAGCTTATTACTTATTACGGGGTTAAGGGATCGTTATTGTGAAGGTTAAAAAGTAAATGGACCAGGACACATCATTCCGCCCAATTTAACATAATGAAAGGTAAAAGCAAGGAAACGGTTCGTACTCCGCGGTCGCGAATGAATTCGTTTGAAATGAAAAGTGGAATGAATGTTCGCACGTACCGCACAGAGCCGCGTTATTACGCTAATCGAGGTGTGTCACTACATAGCGAAACACAGAAGTAACGAATGCGAAATGCATTATTAATTGCGTCGAGGCCGGTTATGCCGCCTTAAGATCGTATAAAATCGAGATAACGAACGGTCGTCACTTAAACTTTTGCTTCGTATGTTCCACATAAATATACGAGCGTTTGATAATTAACGCACGATAGTTAATGAGATCGTGGGAAATATCTAGGATTTTGCGATGTCAACCGATTTGAGATGTAAATTGCGATTATCAATTATATGTCGCAATAATTTATATCGGACCGTTTGGATTGTCAAACTTTAATAATTTAAATGTAAATTGTTTTCTGTTATGTAAAAAATTATATTGGATAGATTAGAATTATATGAGAACCGCATCAATTTTCGAAAATAATATGAAATATGTGATTCCATAATATATAATATGTGATTCCGTTTTTTATTAATATATTCTTATTTATTCATTTATTACTTTTACATATGGTTCATGATTATTCGTTACTTCTCTCTCTCTCTCCTTTACTGTCTTTTAGGATTATTCATTATTTTTATTAAAAGGATAATATATAAATATGAAGCAATGTGTCTATTAATCATAATAAAATCAATTTTGTTGCAAAAATTAGTCAAATTTAACTTCAGTAGTTGAGATTGAAATAAATTGTATTTTTTTCGCATTTTGTCTCCTGTGTCACATTTTCTAAATATACATTTACTATATATATTTAACATTAACATGAGTTGGGAAGACTCCCTGCGATTATAGTACTTATGTATCGCTCGTAATTGACGTGAAATTAGCGTGTCCGCCGACGAGCGCGGATAAATTTCTTTCCGCTCCCTTTCTCTCTTTCTCTCACAACGGAAATTCCTCGCACCGCTCGCGAGATGGAGGGTTGCGGCTTTTTTTCGTACACCCCGTAGCCGTCGGATCACGTGTCTAATTGTTCGGATAAAACGGCGGAACGAGGGCACGATACATAAAGTACGTTTAGCTCGCTAAGATCGGCCGCCTCTCAGCTTTCTCCGGTGTTGTGCATGCACGAGATGTGCATACCCGGTGGTCCGAAACGATCGGGCGCGCCGCCGCTTGAATAATCGTCGCCCAGGATCATTATGTCCCGACGTCGACCGTAATTATACGGGAAAAAAAACGCGCCCGCGCTACGATAGTTTGCTCTTTCTCTCTCTTTCTCTCTTTCTCGGCTAGACCCTTAATTGCAACAACAACCGACGCTGCCATTTATCCTGCAATCAGTAACATTTCCTAAGAATCTCGCGATCAATTTCGAAAACGGCGATTCGCATCGCGTTGCGAAATCTGACGTGAAGAAAAGCAGGTTCTGATTTGAGATTTATTATCTTTCGTGTTTTCTATTGTAAAGCAATATATGTAGAGTGCAATATATCTACTCCTAAAGCAATATATCTACTCCTTGGAAAAATATGGAAAACTTAAAATTCTCCAGGATTTTGTTGTGCTTGAAAAGAAATCAAATCAAGGAATTTTTATTGCATTAAAAATATTTTTTTTTGCCAATTCTTCTCGTATTGTAAATAGCTGGCGAGCAAAGTGAATTATATGGTATTTAAAATATTATAAATATATGTTTTAGTTTAAATATCCAGTGTCTCTTAACAAAATATTGAATATGCATATTTTTTGCATGAAATGCAACACATTTATTCTTGAAAGTTGCATAAAAACATCTTTAAAATATTCTTTTTACCTGGGATTTTGGATAAAAATATCTAGAAAATCAGACAATTTTCAAAGAATTGTTTGCAAGATTGGAGCAGACATTCTCTATCCTAATTTCTTTCATAGTTAATAAATATTTCATAAACACAAAATTATTCTACATATACTCTGTATAACAATCGAAAGACGCAAGTGTTATTAGTTCTTCGACGTTTCTTGGGGGAAAGAGACACGTGCAAGAATCGTCGTTACAGTTTCAGATTAGGGGTGGCTCGATTTGTTTCGAAATTCAAGCTCCGCTGCCGGGATAAGATCGGCCCGCGTTATCTGGTCGCGCGTCGCGAGCCACCCCGTAGAGTCGGGCATGTAAATGCGCGGATATATTTATGCGCGAGAGGGTATTACTGGGGCCCCGTGAGTGTGCGCGGTATACCTACCTACGTGTATCTTGATGGGAAACACTCCCACGATTATGTGGCATGCAATGCAATTCCCTCTGCCTTGCCCAACAACCAGCAACCATCGCGCATGTTGCTGCCGTCGCATTTCTGCGCGCGCGCGCAGAGATGCCACCGGTATTTAACGATCTAATTAAGAATGTAAACTCAACGAGAAACGGTCCCGACATCGGGCCTACGTAGATCTCGTGGCAATCTCCGCGCGATCCGATCATCTGTTCGTTGATTTTTTTTCCGCGTGTTCAATCTCCTTGATTGTAATGAAAGGAAAAAAAGTCGAGAAATAATTATTGTGACGAACAAATACTTGGATATTGGTATTTATGCAGATAAATATTTGCAATTTTTATTTACAGTTAAAATATGTTGAGATTTTTAAGATTTTTGTAGAAATTATATTTATTTAAAAATTTTGCGACTTATTATGAATCATTTTTTAATTAATTTATAAATAATTACAGAATCATTATATATATATTAAATAGAAAAAAATATAGAGTTTTGGCTTTTTTTATAAATCATTCTTGTGCCATATATACATATATTTTCTTTAGATTTCTCATTATAATATAATTTTAACATCACTTCTAAGTCCTTTATCCTTATTATTTAAAATATTGCTCATAATTATAGTTTCGAAAATATAACAAAGCATTAATATCAGATTATTGCTTACATCTAATGCCGTATACATCCTAAATAAGTATATAAAATTGAAATAAACGAATAAAGATCGGAAGAAAATAAGTGATCTCAAGGAGTATTGAGAAATCGGGCGAGATGAATGCAAACCGCTGTAGCCGTCGGGGCTTTCGAGCACCGGTGTGTGTGTCGGTGTGTTTAATAAAATATTGCCACATCATTATATATATATACATATATATATATATATATATATATATATATACATATATATATATATATATATATATATATATATATATATATATATATATATATATATAATGTAGGCACTACGCGAGGCCGCGCAGTCACTCTTCTCTTTTTTTTTCCTCCGTTTCCTACCGCCGCCGTCGATGATGACTCGATACATTTGGACAGCGCACCCTCTATTCGAGCCTAGATACAGGACTGACACAACGCGATTGGTACACACCCACACCTGTCAACTGCCATTGACAAGAACTGTCAATAGTAATTATACCTTAATTTCATTACGCAAATATCTCGCGGTATTCCTCTTTACTCGCAACTCTCTATCGCAGGATTTTTTGCTCGAACGATGATCATTTTGAGTTTATTGCAATTTATCTATTTTCTTGTCAGAAGATATGTGTGAAAATTATTTTGTTCTTGTGTGTTACGAATAAATAGTGGGAATAAATCATTTAAGAATTCTGGCGAGAAAGAGATTATATGTTATTAATCTTTTCCGATCAATTTCAAGATTATTTACAGCATTTATATATTTTTAATTAATTATCTATCATTAATTTGTTGTACAAAAATTTAAGCTTTATAAAAGGATATAAATATTCCAATTCTAATTATATAACAAAATATAATTTCCTTCATCGGTACTTTTCAGAGAGAAACAAGTGTTGTAAAATAAACAAAACTCTTTTACCTGAAACGCATCCCAATTAATTCAGGAAGGCAATTCGTGGACGGGATATGCGCCTCGTATCCCGAATTTGCAATCGAATGTTAGGTAACATACGATTCGTCATGATGATTACACATGATCCATCATCGATATCGTCCGTGTTCCCGGGATAGGTCGGCGTATTATTGACGCGTTTATCGTTGTCGCTATTATCGCCGTCTGTGCTGTCCGTACTCACCTGTTAACCTCGGATAATTTATCGACGTGGCGAAACAATCGTGCTCTCGAAATGTCGAGCAGGAGCGAGAAAGATCAGCTTTCCCGGAGAGAATACGAGAAGAAAGAGGGAATCTGATGTGCAGGACACACACACATATGAACAGAGAATATGGTATAGAAACTGCATACTTCAATGGTATCCACGTCACCGACTAATCAACGTCTATCAACGGATTGAATATAAGCGAGCGAATCCCGAGCTTTCCAGATGTTCATCAATCAGAAATAGTTTCCGCGATACGATAACAGTAACGGGTGACGCGGATTGCAATGATCTAGCGGAAAATACCGGCGACACTTTGCGTAATTGGATGCGCAATCGTGTTGCAAATGCCCTACGAGACTTTTTGCGCGACGCTTTCTTTCTCCAGCTAGTTCTCTTCCCTTAATATCGCGCTCGCTGATAACACGTGTATTTTAATACCGTTAAATGGATCGTAATTAACCGACGCAAAAACTGGTTCGGATAAATCAGCAATTTGCGACATCTTCCGGGAAGAAGACGTTGAAATATTTATATAATAAAATTACATTAATCATGCATTCAACTAAATAACGAGGATAAAAAGGAGATAATTACGTGACCGTTTCTAATGTCTTAATTATTATGTAAAGAAACTATAAAAATAAAATTTATTGGAATGAAATTAAAAGCCATGAATAAGATATTCTGTTTAAAAGGAATTTAATTATTTGAATAATATTATCGATTGATATTTTATAGTATTTATAATGAATTAATTAATAGTATTTATTAATAGTAATTATAGTATTTATAATGAATTAATTAATTTAAATCTGCTTTGGTGACAATCAATATTTTAAAGACGAGCTTTTGTTTCTCCCGATATTTAAATTAGGGGGTCCTTATTTATCTTGAATTACAATATCATTTTATTGAGATTATTAATAAAAATATGATGATACATTTTTGCAATAACTATAAAAATATATATACATTTTTATTATCCATTCATCTTTCATTACTTTGCAACAATGTAAATTTAATGTATTAATTAATATTTAAATTTCTCACATAAAGATGAAAGAAACTGATATAAAGAAGTGCTAATTAACTCTTGAGAAATGTAACTTAATTTCTTACAGAGATAGCGAGTGCATATTTCCCTAAACATTTCTTGGAGAAAAACCCATGGAGAAACGCTTCATTCTCGGGAAAGCCGACACAAAGCGCGATTAACGCGAGCAAAGCAGCGCGGTTCTCGCACTCTTTAAAAAAAAATAAGGCACAAGCTCGACGGTGACATTCGTAAACGTCATCCCGCGCGTTTTCGTTCGCGGCCCGAAGGAAAACAATGCAAATGCCGACGCCACTGCGACGCACCGCCGCAAACTACCCCGGCTACGTTTCGAGAGGGTGACGAGACTCTCGGCGTTGCACTCACACATACGCGCACACACCGATAGAGCGAGAAAGTCGAGAAAGGGAGAGATATACGGAAGGGATAGAGGCGGACAGTGGTGTTGCAGCGGGTGGAGGAGGGATGTGTTATCTGTGAACCCGAATCCGCGACCCCACGGTGTTGTGGGCTCCTCTATCTCGCATTGTTATCCCGGATCGGAGAGAGGGGTCGCCTCCCCCGAACTCTTGACTTTAAGCGTTACCCATTTTCATTTTATTATCTGCCCTCTTCATCTGTGCATCGCGCATCGCGAGCATCGATGCTCGAATCGCGTTCGCGCCCTCAGGATTCCATGACAGATCTCTTGTTCATCGGACACAAATTGGGGAATAAAATCGTTGGATTTTTCTTTGTCGAATTGGAAGGATTGCCGATAGTTATTGAACGAAAAGATCCATCGTGATATTTTTTCGGCTGCAAAATGTTTTAATTGCGTTATACAATTAATTAATATTTTGTACTTTGACGTGACTTTAAGAAGGAAGCTTTAAGATTTAAACGAATTTTTTCTAGTCAATCCTATTACATAATATGTATTGTATAATGAAAATTCTATAACAGTGATCAACGGATTATTAACATAATGCATCTTTTAATAATACATTTTTTGCATAATTAATATTCTCTTGCGCAAAATGGAGCTAAGATAATCGTTGATAATCGTTGATTGTACAAGCTGTAATGAATAATCGTTGATTGTACAAGCTGTAAATGTTGAATTAATATCTTCAAAATGTCACAATCATTATATTCGAAATTAAATATATTGTATCAGAAACGTATATTTGTACATTTTCTGATTGTGCAGAATTTATATATCGCTATATTTTGATGTGAAATTATAAAATTATATAATCTGTATTAAAAATGAAAGAGGAACTCTTTAGTTAATTAAACTAAACTGAATTTTAAGTGAAAAATGCATCAAATTACATATAAATATCGAATCGCGATTAATTGCATTAATAATACATGGAAAATAGAGATTCATTATGTATAATGATCCGCAGAAGTCACGCTAAATCGGATCATTATCCTGTTTAAGCATATCGCATTTATCTCTCTCGCAACTGCTTATAAAATTAAGACATATGACTATTATACAAAAAATAAAAATATGCACATAATTATATTGATATACACATTTTTTAAAGTAGTATTTTTTAAATAATATTTAATTTTCCTCTATGAAATAAATGCAAAAAAATATTCTTTATCTCACATGCTATTTCATAGATGTTAAAAGGTACAGAATAGATTAAATATCGGATTCATACATATAAATATTGCTCACATATAGCAATACATACATACTCTTATCATCTTAAGCCAGCAGAGAATTTTAAAGCTAACAATTCTTTTTTAGAATATTTTCATAAATATTATCTCTTCTATAACCCTATCGGTTTTGAATATCTATAGGCTTTTGTAATCATATTATAAAAAGAGTTTCTTTAAAATTTTGCAGAGAATAATGTTCTTGACAAATATAAAACGTTTTAACTTATTTCTGTAAATGTATTATACATTATTATATAAACTTTCTTGTATCGAAAGCCTTTGAATTGTACGCGTTGTAAACAGCGTATTCAGAGTCGCGAGAAAGACAGAGAGAGAAACAGATACTACCGCGTGTCCGCATGCATATTCCTTATCGGTGTATCGCAGGGCAAAGGGTTGCCCCGGCATTAGAGTAAGCCACGGTATTAACCCCGGAGTTTAATATAAACAGCGAAGCGGGATGGCTTGGCATTCCGGTGAGGGGTGGCGGAGTTAGGGCACGGACGGAACACGTGACCGCCGGACAATGCCAGGCGCCTTATCGACGTCGTCGTGGCTAGGACCGGCAAACCCCGGTCGGATTTTCCGTGGTCCTTTTGCCAATCTAACTCCCTTTCTCTCTCTCTCACTCGCGCGTTTAGACCGGCCTCGGCCCCAGCCCCCTCGGCCCCTGAAACAAAACTATGTCCACACGTCGTCGCTTAACCCTCGCTCGCGCGTATCCGCGAGCAACGCGCCGCGGATCCGTTCGAGCGTGATATCGCGGACGAACGATGGAAACAAAGAACCCCATTTCGAGCGTTCGCCGAGGGTCGGCCTGAGCTAGAAAAGAGCCATTGTGGAAACGAGCACAAGGACGATCGCATTGAATTTGTAACGTTCAAGTCACTTTACAAAGCGATCGCCTTTTTCAATTTGAAAAGAAATATTTGGATAATATATTTCGTTCGTTCAAGAATTTCGAGAGAATCAGAACGTAACCGATAGTATCGGATTCCGTGCGATTTTGTAAAATCATTTTGGGAGGAGAAACTTGGTATCTATTATATGTATATAAAATTTCAAACTTATGCTTGAGCTGTATTGTAGAAAAAATTATTTAAATTTAAATTTGATTATATTACTGAAAATATATGTATAACAAAAAAGATTTGTAGAGATCAACGTAAGAATATTCCTGTAGAATATTCAGCTTACAACATTGCACATAAATTATTGCATTTATATATATTTTATCATCGTTTCTAATTCTCTGTATAAAAATTATTAAATGATTATATCACTTATAAATATTATTATGTATATTACTAATTATTATCATGATTAATATATTGTCAATATTAACATTATTAACATTGTTAATATTATTATCAATTTTTTAATTTGTCAAATTTCTTCAAATATTGCATTATGTATATAAAATAAAAAACAAAAATAGATATTTTTCCGGAAACAATTCTCGCGCGACTTATCGCGAACTGCATCATGATCGGTTCTCGCTAACGATAAAGAATTAATATTCTTTGCATGACAATTTTTATCCAATATTTATTGCCACCTTCCGGGTACGAATAAACGTTTAAGAATTAATCTGCCGCTTATTGCGATTGTCGTGCGCGTACGAAGAAAGAGAAAAGAGGTACGTTGGTAGAAAAACGATCCTGCGAGAGAAGAACGCGCGCGTCTACCGTCGCGAAAGAAATTAGCGTGGATTTATGCGAGGACGGGTCACTGGGGGGATCGTCAAAAACCACGTTGGCGGGGCCAACGGCGTCGTCGAGTAAATAAGGACGTAAATCGGCGAGAGGGCCGTAAATTCCAGACGCATTTGTTCCTAATTTAAAGAGTCCCCGGGCCGGGGCCGAGCAACCGAAATCGCGTCTCGCCGGAGGGTTCGCGAAAGGTTCGCGGAGGGGAAGGGAACCGCAAGGAACGGAGAGGGCTCTCCTCGGTTTTGCGGTGATACTCTTTAGCGGGTGCCCCGTTCCGGTGAAAAAAGGAGGGAGAAAAAAAGACGAGGCAACGCGCGCGATTAATCTTCCGTTCGAGCAAGCCGCTCCAGGGAAGTCGCTTGTTTCTCTCCCCGCTGCTCTTCCTCGACCTTGCGACTTACACGAGGATCTAAATTTGACCGTGCGCGCTAATGAGCGTAGGCTGGCGATTCATTGAGAACGGGGGGGAGAGGGAAAAAAAGTATCGCGCGTCGTAACGCGTTTGCTATAACGATTGCACTTGCCGAGAGCATTTAAGCGTGAGCGATCGCTCGACTTCTTGTTACATTTTATGCTTTTCAGTTGCAGACTATAAGAATGATGCGAGTCTTTGTAAGGCTTATTTTAATCACAAAATTGTATCTAGAGTGTGTGCAGATATATTTTTATTTTTTATAAATTATATTCATTGCCATATTACATATGAGCTGATTATATTTAAGAAAGGGTCAAATAATAAATAATATTATTTAATAATAATAATAATAATAAATAAATAAATATCATTTAATAATAATAATAATAAATAAATATTATTTAATAATAATAATAATAATTAATAATAATAATATTAATACATTATTAAAAACGTTATTAAAAAAGAGACAAAAGGAAAGAACATACACATATATTGTGTATGAAATATAAATTAGATACTTAAAATATTATGTAGAATTAACTTTAAAAAATATTTAATTAATATTCTAAAATACGTTTGATTTAAATATTCATTGGAGGATGTGGATCTTTATTGGAGTTTAACAATGTTGCGTCCATACTCTCGAAATAGGTGCCGCATAGTCATAGTACTACATAACACGTAGTAAGGGATTCCAATGCGTCCGCTATTTTTACGGCGTGACGACGTGATAGCGGCGCGTCATAGCGGGAAAGAAGAAGTTAGTCCGTCTCCTCCCGCATATTTAGCACCCTCCCCATGTCAAACGGGGCCATAAAACACGCTTGCGCGTAAATAAAATGCGGTCGGCTTCGCCGTCTGCTCGGCGAAACTAGGCAATAGATCGCTACGGAGAACCGACTCGTATTCTCTTTGACACTTCCCGCCTCTTTCCCTCATCCCACGTTCATCCTCACTCTTACTAGCGTGAGAAGAATGAGCCTACAATATTTTCTTACATGTTAGTAAAATAGAATTTTTTTTTAAATTGAATATATTGTCAAAATTAAACAAATTTTAATACATATAATAAATTTCTTTCCTTACATAATTATTAACAACAATCTTTATTTTTTTTTTAATTCGGTTTTCTTGTTATGAATTGGCTTAGTCGTCTCAGAAAATATGCGGAGATAATAGATAATTTTCCGTCCGTTTTTTTCCTCGATTCTCGAGCGCAATCACTTCGGATCTGCTCTCGCGACATCCCTTAGGCCGATTCCACATATCCCCATGCACAAAGGTAGGACCTTCTCGTGACATTTCTAGTAGGTAGGTATGCTATGTTGGTTCGCTTCCCGCCGCACGACGCGAGTCAGACAATATCGCGCATTCACAGATTGCGCTGTCAGGCGGCTCGAATAATATTCGGGGTGACACGCCATGTATCCGCTATGCGGTGCCGCCGTGTCGAGGGTGTATGACTCAGCATCCCTAACGCGCGGGAGCTGCCCCGAGGAAGCGGAGGGAGATTTAGGAGGTGGACCCTCTCCTCCCCCTTGCCCCGGCCTCTGTCTCTTCCTCGTTCTCGTCTTCTTCTACTTCGTTTCTTCCTCGTCTCCCAGAATCCCGGCTCCTTTTTCGCTTCGGGTAAGAGTCCCCGCAGGAGAGTGAGAAAACGAGCGAGACCGTCGTCTCGCACCACGTGTCCGTGACCGATCCAATTTTTTCCTCCACGCCTCAATATACGTCGCGCACCCTCGTACGTGAGCACGCACACGCGCGCACGAATGCCTTCGTCTTTCCCTGACTTCTCAATCAGGAATAACCGCGTCGGCGGTGGGTATCGAGTTTGCCAACGAGATTCGTCACGCTAGATAGATCCTCGTGAAATACTTTGAACCCGGATTTTAAAGTGGTTCGTCGATACCGCTCGGTTGACGACGACCTGTGGGCATCCGTGACGAACACGAATACATCATTATCCGCACATTGGAATTAGGTCTCTTTCTTCCGTCGATTGTCGGGATAATTCCGATGGAACTTTTTCCGAGAAACTTGAAGTTTTTTGCGCAGATTCTCGCTAATGATACGCGTTGAAAAAATATTACAATGTTGAACTGATTTTTCCTCGAACAAAAATTATGTATTTTTCAAGATGTAATTTATTTTTTTATTTGTTTCTTATGTTTGCATCATGCGTGATGGGTACTTTTACTATCAGCTGTTACTATAGACGACTGAAAATTCGTGAAAAGAAAATTCTTTCCTTTTGAGACCTTTTTTATGAAATTTTCCCACAAATCGATCATCCGCGATGAAAGCCGTTGTCCGAAACATCAACATATGGTCCAGCTAAGTTTCTTCCTGAAAACTAAATGTGCTATGCACATTTATCTTGGGAATGCCTTCAATGTTTTTTTTCTCATCGTACTTTTCTCACTAGTCGACTTGGTTACAATATTAATAATAAGATTAACTATAATGTAAGAAAAAAAATATGATAAAATATGATAGAATTATAATATATGATGAATAATTCAAACTCTTATCTTTACTTTTAACGTCATTTCTTTGAAATATATTACGGATAAATCCGAATGTAATTGGAATAATAAACCTATAACAAGCATAAAGATAATTACACACATTTTTAAGACATTAATAACATACCTTATCTATAAACGAGATTTACCATAAAGATATATCTCATAACGTGAATTACTGACGAGTTTATAGGATTAGAACATACATGTAGGCGAGAACGGACGTCGAGGAAAGTTTTTTGCTGTACATAATATGATCGCGTAAACGAAGGAATGCCTTCATTTGCGAGAGACGAGTGTCACTGAATTATTGCACGTGTACGAGGCAAGTCGGATGGTCCATCCTCGGGGAGCATCGTAATTCCCGTTGGGAAAAGAAGGAAGGGACGAGGAGTCCCCCAAAACAGGAGAGAAGACGCGTTTTCCCTTAACAAAGTAAATTCCGCACTTATTCTCGCCGCTCCCGGATCGGCGCACGCCTTGTGTCCTTGTGCGTTGTACAGATCTTTAATTAATCTGATTTACATCGGGCTCGATGGAGCGCTACAATCGCGACAGAACCTGCGCATACCTACTTTTACTTCCTAATAGGGCTCTCATTAAGGACGAAATAATGCTTTTGTCGAAAATGTTACTTTCACTTACGAATTGCGTCCTCATTTTCACAATTTAATATGACAAGTTTCAAATGAAAACTTTTTAAAAAAATATGATGAATTTTTTGTGAGTAATCCATGATAATAATTTCAAAATCTTGTAATTTTCACTGTTGAATTCATTTTTTGTAACTTTTCTTATAGCAATAACGGTTTCAATCAATTATTAAATTAAATTTTAATAAAAATATTAAAATTTACAATTTAATATGTATTAATATATTTTTTCCTAATTTCTACAAAGCAAGTCTCTCTTAACTAATCGAAAGATTTTTTGATATTATTTTTTTCGTTTATCTTTACAATTAATTAATCACGATTGAAAGAGAAAGAAAAAGAAAAAAACAAACCTGTGAAACAACAAATTTAATAAGATAACATAATAAAACGATCAAAAATAAACTTCGCAAAAAGCCGTACAGATTATTTCACGAAATCATTCTGAATGAGAGAATTTTGTCTAATTTTCGTATCGATTCACCTGACGATAATTTGTCACTGTGTCGCGATACATCCCGACGGATGCTCCACGCGAGGACGACTTTCCCCGATTCCCAACGTGCCCGCTGCGTCCTACACCACTGTGCATGGAACGCGGGACTTTCGGTGCTGAAGTGTCAGGCCACTGATAAGCCGAAGGCATTAATTTTACGGCGTGATCCCCACCGCGGTGGTGTGGTCCATGGACCCTGTCTCGACTAATACAATTATGTTATAACCCCTTGCCAACTCATCCTTTCCAGCCTCCCCTCGGCGCCCTTTCTCTATCTCCCGACACCCTCGGCCTCGATCTCCGGCGAGCCACTGTCGAGGGGTGAGGGAGAGAGAGGGCTGAGGAGGGGAGAGTTGCGGAAGCCGAACACGCGTTTGTTTCGAATCCCGTTTACGACCGAGGGCATACTGTGGCATACCCTTCACCGCAATCTTCCTTTTCCGCGCGCTAAATTATCAGGATCGCCTTGCAACCTAGCAAGATATTTCAGCGCAATTCGCGCCGAATTTAACGCGAGAATATTAAAACATGTATCATGGCAAACAGAATCTAAATAAACTAATAAAAACACCCTCAGGACGAATCGTATCTTCAACGCAATCCATAAAAGCAAGTGCAATTAATCAAGAAAATGGACATCTCGTGTAATTATGCACTGAGAAAAATCGTTTGGTTGTACCAACAAGACGTATATGATTGAAGGCATTTTGGTTAAATCAGACAAGAATTTCTAGTTATCATGATAAGACTCGATTTTTTATAACTAGAACGTTTAATAGATTTTACTATAAGAATTTGGTTAGTATTTTCTGGTTGAATCTATAAAATTTCTTGTTACATTAACTTCTTTGCTTCCCGCTAGGCAGCGAGCCACTCTTAACTTAACTCGTATTTAATATTTGCCATGAAATGTATATAAAGAACTAGTTTTAACATTAAATCTAAAGTATATCTTTTTTCTCTTACGAGCAGTAGTGCCAAAAAGAGGACGCTAGCTCTCTGATTGTGTTTGAGCTGCATCCTCTTCTTGCATCACTGTTTATCAGTTTAATTTCTAACAAACTGAATTTAAAATAATTTATTCAATAATCTGGATTGAATTTATCCAATAATCTTGTTGGAATTCAGAATATTAAACAGACTTTTGAAATTAGATGGAAAAAATTTTAGACGACTTGGTGCTGATGAGTTTAGTGTTATTAACGAGAAAATTTGGTAAATTTAACAGGAAGAAATTAATCAGAATCATCTAGTAATTCCTACAAGAATTTTGGTTTGTCCATTTTCCAACAGACATACTGGTTGAATCTACCAGAATTCTAATTAAAGCAACCAGATTTTTTTCTCAGTGTGGATAATCACTGTAAAACGAAAAATCATCCCTAATTATTGACAAAATAATTTTTATTTGCGATAGTCGAGCAACCTATAGCGCGGACCACCCTGTACTTTCGCGAAGTGCGTTTGCCAGAGCAGTAAGAAAACAGTTAATCCCGTAATGTTACCTCGGCGACGTATGTAAGTGCAGGGGACTGTCTACGGGGCCGTTCGTGCATGACGTAGCCGGAGGCCCCGGAAGGCATCGGCGACGCATATGCGCCCAAGTCTTTATTACAACCGAGAAGAGCGATTTTGCGGTTTAGAACCGTGCTATTAACATGAGTCTGTCCCTATCCCATCTCGCGAGCGCGCGGCCGTCGATCGGGACAGAAATTTCTCGTTGTAATCGGCCGGTCGAGCGCACGATGCAAGAATACCAGATGCAGCAATGCGCATAATAGCCGCGTGATAAATCAGGAATCGGTTCCAAATGCGCGAGGCGTGCAATCCGAGAGAGCTGAAAAATTTTATGGACAATCAGCTGCGCAGTTTTGCATATATTTACTCTCTTTCTCTTCTCCGCTCTCTGTATTATTCTTCTGCTCGAGAATGCATTCGAGTGCATTCCAATTTCTTCTTCTACATCGTTATCAACGTAGAAAGTTGCTACGTAACGTGTGTTATGTAGCATATGTTAAAACTCTGTATTCGAAAATTATTTCTTTATTTTTAGTCAGCTGCTAAGATGATGGCGAATTGTCAATTCAATTATTACAATTTCTATTCTTCAATTTTCAATGCATCACGCTTCATTGTAATTTGATTGGAATATTATCAATTTTTAACTTTGAGACAAAATTATGACAGCGCCAACCAATAAAAAGTTGCATCGTCAAACTTAATTAATCTCCTTCTTTTAAAAGAAGGACATTTGTACTCGATACATGATTTTATTTACATTCGGTAAATAAGAGCGAAGTGTAACATTGAAATTGCTGGTCCGTAAAATAACGTTCTAACGAAACGACCCATTTTTTGCAAGTTCGGACATCACGTAGCGAATTTCTTTCTAGCGAAGAGAAAGACGTGCCCTCAATTTTTCGGAGATTAACGCATCGGTCGAGGAGAAGAGTCAAAACGAGGGAGTGGTCGGGGGTGCCACGGAGACGAGACGGAATAAAACGAGAGCGAGCGAGGCGTAGGAGATAGCTCGAACGAGGGTTAAATAATCTGGTTAGCCGTTCTCGCTGACCGCCGGGTGAAGTATGGAAATGAAGGGCATTCATTGGACACCGGCCACCGCCATGGGCGAGCAGTGCGATGCCATGTGGTGGCCAGCGACCATCACCGTCACGGGACGGAGAGAGAGAGAAAGAGAGAGAAAGATGGGGGTGGTTTCGTTGTGTATCTGCATATATATAGAGGCGACGACGAGAGCTCGCGGGACGAGTAGCTTTGACAATTAACTAACGAGCAGTTGACACAACTTATCAAATCATATCGCACGTCATGCGCTTCAATTATGCACGGGGATAGCGCGCTTTTTGCCGCTCCACGGACTCCCTTTTTGCGCTCTCGCGATTTCGCGATGGGAGCGAGACGGGCTTGAATTTTGCACAATGCGCGTGTTGCGTTGTTACATCGTCGAACTTGTTAACGTGTCCGACTGTCGCGGTAACTAGATACTACAAGAAAGATACATTGCGCACTGAAATTGTCGAATGCTATATATATATATGTTTGTATGTATTTGTATTTTGTGCGAGTGTACGTGTATGCATTGCATGTAAAATATTTATTTCTTCAACCAACAAAAACGTATGAAAAATTTGCAAATTTTATTTTTCGGATCTAAAGCTTTTTTTTGCCAAATACTGTTTATAAAGTACAAAATATTTATGATACAGAAAGAATTTTAATTATATAAAATTAAATTTAATTTAATTTAATTTAATATAAATTTAATTTATATTAATCTTAAGGAATTTAAAATATTTCGATTGTGAGAACAAAAATTTATGATATGTATTTATGTAATGAGTTTATAAATTAGTTGACTGGATGATAAATTTTTTTACATAAAGAAGTTTAGAAATTGATTAAGATTTATGTGACTATGTATATTAGTTTCAAGTTTGAAACGCTCGACCATTTTACGTATAAGATTATAGCAATTGATGTCGATTGGCAACTGATTGGCGATCCAGTCTCTTTATAAACTACATCGCTCGCGAAAAAAATCGTTTAATCATATGCAGCGCTAACTGATGAAAACCGGTTCTAAAATGTGCAACTATCGAACCCCGATACGAGAATCATGGAGCATTGCTAAACGTCAACAAGTCTAATTTATGGATATTCTTGTGTCAATGCATTACGTATTCTATTAATTGCCATAGTATATAACATTTCCTCATAACCGATTATGAAATTATATGAAAGTGTATTCTCTCTCTCTCTCTTCTCGAATCGTGTATTTTTCAACATGATTGTCTTCCTCTTTCTCCCTGTTTCTTTTTGGTGTCGCTCAATTTTTTTCGCTAATTTATTTATCCTGGAATTTCTGCGTATTTTTGGAAGTTTGTATTTCAACGCAACATGTACGAAAAGAATCCTTATACGAGGAATTTGCGAAACGCGATTAGCGCAAGGGGTATAATAGCAGCGAGAATCGAACTCACCGAAATTATACCGGTCTCAGCCGTGGCATTCGATAAACGACTCGCGTCACGCCTCTCACCGTTCAATATTTAAAAACCAATGTCGACAATCATTGGCACCTTTGCAGGTGTCGATGTTGCAATCGGCCGGAGTTTATCGCCCGAGCGAGATCAGAGTCCGTTGCTCCGGACTCGGAGCGCGACCGGGCGATCTATCAAGAACATCGTATTTAACTTAGCGCAACGTGTTCCGTGCATACACGCGATTCCATAACTACGCCCGTGTACCTACACGACGATCCGCGTTTACGAGTGCGTGCGTGTGCGCACAGGCCGCGATACAGGTTGCTGACGCTGGTTCTGGCCAGCCTCCTTTTCCCAGGCAGTTCGATAAACTGGTCGGGAAAGATTTCACCTCGTGAGTGCACGTATCGCCTCTATCATCCCCGCGCCAACGACGAGCTCACGAATGCGTTTACGTCGTATTTACTCGCGACCGCCGGTTCTTCCTCTATATGTAAATTTTATGCAAATGCCTCTCGCGAAGAATGTTCACAATGCGTTTCACTCGGATTTCGAGACCTAGTGAGTCCGATAGAGCCAACGAAAATCGAAACTATTCTCCTCGACTCGTCTCGTAGGAGAATAAAATAACTTCTGCAAAAACATTACACATAGATACTCCGATCCTGTTTGCGCGAAATGCATATTCCCTCTGCAAGTTTGACAGCAACCGACAGCAGATGGTTCGATGAAACTCGATGATAGATCTGCAAAGCAAACAAAAACAATTTCCACGTCTCTTTCCTGTTTTCACCGATACACAAATTTCGGCAGTTGAAATAACTCCCCTTAGATAAGAGCGCATTTTTCTATACTTTGTAATATCTTATCGAATTTACGATTAAACAAAATCAAACTTTATTATATACATTAAGTATAAAGGACACATTTAAGGAAATAAAAAATAGGATCTCCTAAAGCGTCGGTGAGTGCAAAAAGAAACCAGCGATGAAAATCACTCGTGTACTTCGGAGCTTCATCAAAGAAGGGAACGCATCGCGATACATTCCTCGCGAGACAATGATAAATAATTCATGGGATTTCTAATTCCTCGTCGAGAGACATCTTGGGGCTTTCGCTCGTTCCGCGCGATCGCGACGCGTGTCCCCGTGGCATCTTTCTCTCCCCCTCTCCTCGGCAGCGCGTGGGTGTCCGCAGCGGCAATCAAAGCGCGAATGACAGTTTAATCGTAATGCGCGGCACGCGCTCTTGTCGCCGACCGACATGTGCGTAGCGCACGCCGCTCTTGTTGATCGACGCCGCTTGGCGTGCGGCGGTAATCGTCGAATGGCACACACGCGTGAAAGGATCACTCGAGTTAATCTCGGAGTACGGCCAAGCGCGCGGGCTCTCATTCACCTACCAACATGGAGGGCCACCTCCGATCGTCGAAATCTCCCGTTTTTTTTTTATGTGAAATACTTGCGTCTTTTTTTAAGGGGATCCCTCATTGAACGGCGAACTCTTACACGATTACAGCGCCCTCATCTAATCCTCATCCCGTATCTCTCTCTATCACGTTATTTATAAAGAAGATGCACTGCTTTTTCAACTTTACCGACATTTCAGGTACATACGGACCGAAATTTTTGGGCATGTGCCATTTATTATTAGACTACTAAACTCACTTTTCACAGTTCCTCAAGTTTTTATTGTGCAATCCGCTATTGGGTATGCTATTGTTTTATGCACAAAAGCTATAAAACATTTATACAAGGCTAATGTCTTTATGAGGTGATAACTTTAGACGCCATGTTGATGTAAGAAGTCGATAAATAAATATATAATTTTATACTTTTTTTTCTTTCTCAGTATATAATCGGCTTCCCCGTGTCCGTTTGCATCTATACTTCAACCGTAGAAAAGGATTTTTAATTCTATGTGGACAATAAAAAATGGCACATGCCCAAAAATTACAGTGTTTTGTCGATAAAACAGATAGGTTGAGGGATCCCCTTAAAATTGAATTTTTTTATATGGGATGCTTTATTTCTCGCGTTTGAATTACTACAATTGCGTTTAATTCGCATCGAAATCGACTTTAATCCAGTCAAGTGTCTGCTACGATTGATTACAAAGGCTCTATTCTCGAGTTGATAATTTATATGATTCCAAATGTCATTCTATTGAAAAAAATATTCTATTAAAATAAATTGTTCAACTATTGTTAATAAATATTAACTGCGTTCCAATCGCGATGTTCCGTTATACGCTGTTGCTAATCGTTGATTAGGTTCATGCGAGTTACTCGAAGGAAGGAGGAAATCGTCGCGCTGTTGATTTTTGTTGCTCCTCTCCGCCGACGACCTGTCCTGCGTCGATCGCAATTATCGAAGCTACACGAGATGCGCAAAAATATATATTAACCACCAGTTCGTTGGGTTTCACGAGAGCGAGGGACGCGAGATAACATCCCGGTGCTAACGTTTCTAATAACGTCTCGAACGCGCGCAAAAATCCCCGAGCTTTCGTAGCTTTCGCGGATAATCTGATTTCACGATGTGGCTCGACGTTTTCGAGGGAACTTTGCGCGTATCGGAAACTGAGAAAGGAAATGGAGAAGGAAGGGAGAAGATGCACTTTGGAGAGAGAGAGAGAAGAATGGAATGAGGATAAATAAAGGAGAGAGCGAGAAGGAAAATAAGGAGGATAGAAAGGAGGTCCCGACGTCGAATATCGCTTCTCTTCCTCCGTTCTTTTCCTCTTCTCTCTGCTCTCTCCCGGGCCTCTCGAGATGAGAAGGCAGGCCGCTTCGGATCCCGCGAGTGGATAATTATTAATCGTTATTTTCGCCAATCACGGCCGTTTATCTTGAGGCACGCAACGCCAATTATCTATCGGCGGTTCGGCCGGTGGAGAGAAAAAGAGAGATCGAAATATAAAGGGAGTGAGGGAGAAGGAAAGAGAGAGAGAAGAATGCACTTTGTAAAGGGCGGCAAGAGGGGTGAGGGAAAAAAGACGAATAGAGATCGCTTAGCTCGGCTCTTTTGCGCTATACTCTTCTCGTCTCTACACTCGGTTGCACTTCTTCAGATTGCACGTAATGCACGTGCGTAAGAGAGACGGAGGGTGCAGCCAGCGCACGCATCGCTAGCTGTTTCTTTCGCGTTATTCCGGGACTTGAAGGTTGCCAGCTCAGGCTACATTTTGACCCGCGAACTGCGAAAGTTCTTTCCAGGTGTCGGAAAGAATCGAAATATTTTTCCTCGGAAATTTGATTACGAACGGGGTATCCTGTAAAATTAATCTTTATATTCATTAACGCATTTTTCTCACATAAATCTAAAAAAAATAGAGTAGATATTATTTCAAAAAGATGATTTTTTAAATGTAACAATATATAGCAAAAATGCGCTTATTTTATTTATTGGAAAAGATATCATATGATAAGTCTTTTGATTGAAATTTCCATGATATTATATCCAGAAAATTCGTAGAGAATGTATTCGATATAATCTTCTCTTTATTCTGCGTATATATCTATTTCTCCATCTGAATATATTTTCTTCTCGCTGTCAAACGTCCGATCATTCTGAATAATCATCAAGCCTGTTTTATCACGTAATAACAGCAATGGCAAACCTTAACGGTAATCGTTTTATAACAATTTTATTGTGGAACGACGTTCTCTCGAAGGTTGAATCACCGGAAATGAAATCGCCAGGCAGCGGCGTTGGCAGCCCTAATCTAACGCGGCATGTTAAGGTGCACGGTGGAGCCTCTCTCTCTCCTTCTCTTTCCTTCTTCCTCTTTCTCGTCGGTGTTTAACGCGTCGGGCAATTATTAGCTTTCCGAGTGCGCGGCGGCGCGCAACGGCTCTTATTTCATTCGCGGCGTTTCCGCGTTGGCCGGCTTCAAAAAATCGGCGCTCGTGCGAGGCGAAGCTCGGTAGAAAGATCGAGGGGAGGAGAGAGAGAGACTACGGAGCGAGAGAATTCTCGACGAGATAAATTAATCGGCCGATATCCGGACCACGACGTCGTTAACTTCTCGACGGGGTGTGTCGCGATCTAAGAATCGCCGTTTTCTCCGAGTATCCAAGAAAAGTGATTTGTGCTATCTTTACGGGCGGTGGCTAATCTATCATTTTTGTAATTAAAATAAACCTCTTTTAATTAAGAAAGAGAGAGAGAAGAATACAATCGGTATAATTAACTTTATTTAATTTATAAAAAGAGTAGCATAGAAGAAATTATTAATAAAATAATTAATGCATAAGATTTGCACATTTACGAATTTTAAAAAATATGAGAAAATTTTTAATAACTTCTTTTGCTATTTTAATTTCAACGTTAATCTCAATTATAAATTGATTAAGAAATCTATATTTTTTTTGACTGTTGCAGCACTTTTATTTATTTCCTTCTCATGGAATAAATAAAATCTTACATTTATAGATGTGTAAGACAATAAATTTCTTTGTCAATAATTTTCGTCTTTCTTTTTAATACAATAGTTGCATTGCTGAACATAGATGACTGATAAATAAATATCTTCACGATTGGATCGCTGACCTATCTTATTTATTACTAGCGCGATTTATCTTGATGATCCATCATCGCGAGATGATCAATATACTATGGGAGATGCCTCGAGATGATTATAACGAAATAAAAAAGGAACGCGCATGCGATAAAAAGTCTTCGTGCTCGAGTTGATAAGGCCATTTTAAAAGGGTGGATTGCGCGATCGGCAACAGGCGTGCATACATACGCAAATAACCGTCGTGTTGCTTCCGCATGCGAGGGAAAGAAGAAAATGGGCGATGGAACGTCAGGCGAGACATTTACATTGGCTCGTTCGCTCTTCAGGGTCCATCGATCACGATCCCCGCCGCGCAGATCACTCGTGTCTTCCGCGTGTTTCCTACGACACCTTTGCGTTTTCTCGACTCGGACTCGCGTCGTGGCGCACGCAATGCACGTGATGAACGGTACCGAGACGACGCGTTAATAATCCCGAAAGATTGATGCGCGTTCGACGTAAAGCTGTTGCAACATGGGTTACCATTTGTCCAAGGAAAGTTGAAGGCTTGAATCCGCAAATGGATCTTTTTTATATTGCATTATAATTGCACGGCATTAAGTCGTATATGAGTCTTAACAATGACGAATGTAATTGCAATATATGATACTTGCAAAATCAATTTAAAAGACACTTGATGCTCTAACGAAGCTGAAAGAATGCTGTTAATTATTTACGAAAAAATTTATGATATATATAAAAATTTCTCTACTCTCTTATTCAATTAAATATTATTTAGAATTATTTCGTTTTATAAGATTTTTATAGTTTCTACACTGAGAAAGAAACCTGGTTGCATTAATTAGAATTCTGGTAGATTCAACCAGTATGTCTGTTGGAAAATGGACGAACCAGAATTCTTGTAGGAATTACCAGATGAATATGATTAATTTCTTCCTGTTAAATTTTCCAAATTTTCTCGTTAATAATACTAAATTCACCAGCGCCAAGTCGTCTAAAATTTTTTCCATCTAATTTCAAAAGTCTGTTTAATATTCTGAATTCCAACAAGATTCTTGGATAAATTCAATCCAGATTATTGAATAAATTATTTTAAATTCAGTTTGTTAGAAATTAAACTGATAAACAGTGCATTGAGAAAAAAAATCTGGTTGCATTAATTAGAATTCTGGTAGATTCAACCAGTATGTCTGTTGGAAAATAGACGAACCAGAATTCTTGTAGGAATTACCAGATGAATATGATTAATTTCTTTCTGTTAAACTTACCAAATTTTCTCGTTAATAATACTAAACTCACCAGCGCCAAGTCATCTAAAATTTTTTCCGTCTAATTTCAAAAGTCTATTTAATATTCTGAATTCCAACAAGATTATTGGATAAATTCAATCCAGATTATTGAATAAATTATTTTAAATTCAGTTTGTTAGAAATTAAACTGATAAACAGTGCACTGAGAAAAAAATCTGGTTGCATTAATTAGAATTCTGGTAGATTCAACCAGTATGTCTGTTGGAAAATAGACGAACCAGAATTTTTGTAGGAATTACCAGATGAATATGATTAATTTCTTCCTGTTAAACTTACCAAATTTTCTCGTTAATAATACTAAACTCACCAGCGCCAAGTCGTCTAAAATTTTTTCCATCTAATTTCAAAAGTCTGTTTAATATTCTGAATTCCAACAAGATTCTTGGATAAATTCAATCCAGATTATTGAATAAATTATTTTAAATTCAGTTTGTTAGAAATTAAACTGATAAACAGTGATGCAAGAAGAGGATGCAGCTCAAACACACACAATCAGAGAGCCAGCGTTCTCTTTCTGGTACTACTACTCGTAAGAGAAAAAAAATATACTTTGGCTTTAATGTTAATACTAGTTGTTTATATACATTTCATGGCAAATATTGAATACGAGTTAAGGTAAGAGTGGCTCGCCGCCTAGCGGCAAGCAAAAAAGTTAATGCAACAAGAAATTTTATAGATTCAACCAGAAAATACTAACCAAATCCTTATAGTAAAATCTATTAAACGTTCTAGTTATAAAAAAATCGAGTCTTATCATGATAGCTAGAAATTTTGTTTGATTTAACCAAAATGCCTTCAATCATATACGTCTTGTTGGTACAATTGAACAATTTTTCTCAGTGTACTTGCAAATTGTCTTTTAAGTAAATTGATACCAAGTATGTATGAAATATCTGCCTCTTAATGGAAAAGAAAATTTGTTATCAAATTTTGTACGACAAAGCCACTAAGTATCAAACTTGCATCCTTGAGAAGAAAAAAATTTAGGACACCTCCCTAGAGTGCTTGCGAAATGGATTTTTCTTTTCGCTAACAATATAATTTTTCCGCGCATAATACGATCGTTAAGTCTCAAACCCCTTTCTCTTGCCCCTGTTATCGTCGACGGCGGAAGTAAGGAGCGCTCGATAAAACTTCTCACTTATCCGGACTACCCCTTTCGCTCCACAAATCAGAAAGTTACGGGAAAACTACGCTGGAGTCGCATTTGTGTTCGATTCGGAATGAAGTTTAAAACTCGACTCGCCGCATTCTCGAGACCCATTGTGTCCCGACGCCGGCTCAAAGAGGTTCTTTGAGCGGGAATATTGTAAGATGCCAAATGACGGTGCTCGGGCATTATCATAATCGCGACGAGAGTGGAACTTCCACCTTTTTACCGAAATATGCTCTCTTTCCCGGAATATAACTGAATTATCAAAACTTTCAAGCGTATTCTAGTTTAAAATCCATCTTGATAAAAATTTAATTATTCATTTCCTCAACATTAGATGTCCTCCTACCTGAGCCTCGAATTTACAATCAAGCTCGCAAAATTACAATATGGAATACGATTGTGTTATCTGTCTTTAATGAACGCAAAATGATTTAATTTCTCTTTGTAGTCCTCGTATTTGTTCGTAATCTTCCTCGGAGTTCTTCCGCAAGAATCCAAAGAATCTGGACGGCTTTCGCAATCGTCATTCAAGATCCGTCATTCTGCATCGTGACGTGGCGCAAATAGTGGCCAGTCGTCTCCGACGTCGAGATTTTCGATGGAGGACAATGACTCTGACGCGCGCACTTTTCACAATACTACAATATATACCTGGCAGCCGCTTGAATAAATATCGATCATAGCTCGCGCTCGGTTCCGCAGAAGGAAATATTATTTTCATATACGTCGGGCATTTTCCGTGGCGCGTCGGGACGCGCAGCTGGCCGACGACAATACCACCGTAATCCAATAACGCCGGTGTTGCGTGTCCGCCCCGGTGAAGAGCAATCCCCGGCGACTTCTCTCGTCGGATGCAACGGCCACCGTCGTTGCATCGTTGCAACCAGCCGGCCGTCTCTTCTGCGATTGCGCCTCGTTGGAATTCCCAATCTTGTTAATACGATTTAATAAAAAAAAAAATGTTTAAACTTTACGTGAAAGCTGAATATTTTTTAAGATTCGGAATTTTAATATTTAAAAATTTACATTTTATTTTTTTATTTCTGGATTAAATCGAAATGGATAATATGAGTTTCGATAAATCGAAAATAAGAAAAAAATTTGAAATTTATTTTTTAAGATTCAGAATTTTAATTTTGAAAAAGTATGCATTTTTATGAAGTAAATCAAACTTATCAAGAATACGAGATGTCATCTAGAGTTTCGATAAATAAAAAAAAAAAAAAAAAAAAGAAAGAATAAAAATTGCGAGAAATTATTTCCACTTGTAATATGCAAGTTGCAATTACTAAACTCCGATGTAAAATAATAATACAACGTCGTAAACATTTTTACATGCGAGTATAGCGCATATAATTACTTTAACATGATATAAAATTCAAGATCATAAAAGCACTGAATATTCGCACTAAAGAGTCCGAGTACTTTCGTCCCGAGTACTAAGCCCCTTTATTTCTCAACGAATGAGGAAAATATAATTTAATCCCATTATATTCCATGCAACCGCTCAACCGCGGAAAGTGCCTCGGTATTGCTAGGGTTAATGGAATGACGACTAAAAGCAAACGAGCCGGAGAAAGACAGAGAGGGATGGAAAAAGAGAACGAGAAGTTGCAGTCGGTGCAATCTCGTGCTGCGAGGCACGCGTATGCGTTCGCTAAACAGGGGGATAGGATTACGCGATATTACGACCAGGGCTTCTCTTTTTCTTCCTGTCTCTCGTGTCTTTTTCTCTCTTTCTCTCCCTCCTTGACGAGCGTTCTCTGTGTGTAACAGCATTCGGCAAATCGGATAACCTGGCGCGACAATGAGCCAGGAGGTTAAGCGTGTTTGCCCTTCTCTCGAATGCCCATTCGCGACACAATGGCTCCTGCCAGGGAGCTTTTCAGTTCTTTTCAGGAGAGGTGTGGGGGGAACAGGATTCCCTCCCTTAGGTTACGCGCGAAAAGATCCGAGAACGAAACAGAGACGGAAGGAACAGAGAAAAGTGAGTGAATTAGAAAGGAAAGAGAGATTCATCCCCTAGACCCGGTCTCTCCTTCTTTTCTCGGCCGGGTCGTTTCAGGAGACGGCATTCAGGAAACGGGACCACCGGGCCCAACGGCTGATGTGCCTCGGTGGCACGAGTCCTACGACGGCTCGCGTCTCCTGACAGAACTCGGAATGCACGCCCAGATCTGCCACAATGAGCCTAATCAACCGACGAGTGTACACACAATCGACAACAAACCATATATATTCGACTCGAGGAGTCTTCGACGGCGATCTTTATCTAAGAATAGCGGAAATGCGATCGAAATTTGTTGCTACTGTGGAAGAAGACGGAAGCTGCGTCAGCTGCTGTTCCATCCGAGCAGCGATAGGTACTCGGCGAAACGCTTGACGAATCGCGGCGTTACATGCGATCTTGACGATTTTTTAAAAAGGACCGCTCGATTCGATACGCATATTACGAGGAGAAGCGTGTTTTACGACAAGCCATGAGAAGAGAGGATCCCGCGGAGAATCGTTACGGGATCGGCGTCAACATATAAATATGCGTCCCATTTATTTCTCGTCTCTTATAC
This sequence comes from Camponotus vicinus, assembly GCF_025532165.1. Lineage (NCBI taxonomy): Eukaryota > Metazoa > Arthropoda > Insecta > Hymenoptera > Formicidae > Camponotus > Camponotus vicinus. Next base: position 29,678,019 of record NW_028141945.1, read on the forward strand.
GTCTTTTATCCATGTGTTCTCATACTATCCACGACTTTAATATCACGCAGCTATATACTATAAGCTGTCCTGCTGTCGTGCTATTTTCTAATCATGGTGTCTGATCAAATTAAACGTAACTTGTATATCAAACTAGTCCTCAGTAGTTGAAATAAAATTGAACATTACAAAAATGTAATCTTATATAAAATAACTGCATAATTATATATATATATATATATATATATATATATATATATATATATATATGAAAAAGTTTTAAATATAATCTTATTTCATAAAAAAGATATTTAAAGAAAATTTAATATAATATTAAAATATTATATATATAATATTTTAATATTATATTAAATTTTCTTTAAATATCTTTTTTATGAAATAAGATTATATTTAAAACTTTTTCATCTTGAGTAAAACAAATAGTTTCTGAAAATTATATTGAAGCAAATTACAAGCACCAAAAGATAATTGAAAAAATAAGAGAATTATTTTCTAATCGTGGGATTTGATCAAATTAAACGTAACTTGTGTATCAAGCTAGTCCTCAGCAGTTGAAATAAAATTGAACATTACAAAAATGTAATCTTATATAAAATAATTGCATAATTATATAAAATATTTTAATATTATACTAAATTCTCTTTAAATATCTTTTTTACATGAAATAAGTATATTTAAAACTTTTTCATCTTAAGTAAAACAAATAGTTTCTGGAAATTATATCGAAGCAAATTACAAGCATCAAAAGATAATTGAAAAAATAAGAGAATTATTTTCTAATCGTGGTATCTGTTCAAATTAAACGTAACTTGTCATATCAAGCTAGTCCTCAGCGGTTGAAATAAAATTGAACATTACAAAAATGTAATCTTATATAAAATAATTGCATAATTATATATAATATTTTAATATTATATATATATATATTAAATTTTCTTTAAAAATCTTTTTTATGAAATAAGATTATATTTAAAACTTTTTCATCTTGAGTAAAACAAATAGTTTCTGGAAATTATATCGAAGCAAATTACAAGCATCAAAAGATAATTGAAAAAATAAGAGAATACAATAAAGTATTATACATTATATAACTTGGTTCCTTTCTATAAGAAATTAAAAACCGAAGGCTGTTGAATGTATGAAGGAGAAGCTACTCCAACAGCGACGTCCATCAAAAGCGTCAAGGAGACTTTCTCGTGGTCGACATATTGCGCGAAAGCACCGATCGTTTATCTCGGTAGAACGATCTCGCAAGAATGGGGAATCGGGGATCTCCCCGAAAGACAGACGGGTCCGAGTGGTTCCAGCTGGCGCGACTCAACACGCCCATGAAGTGGCGGTCCGGTCTCTCTTATGGTGAGAAACAGCGACGATGCCGACGGCGTAGAAGAAGAAGAAGAAGAGCAGGAGGAAGATTCGGGCACGTGTTTGACTAAACACTCGTGCGGTCGTTATCTTGTTCACGCTACGGCGAGGACGGGCCCACCGGGGACAGAGCGATGCGCCCAAAACACGAGCCATTCTTCCGCGTCCCGGGGAACCGAGGCCGGAGAGAGAAGAATGGCGGTGATGCCGCGACGCGCGCGTCGGTGCATCACCAGTCTGCCGATGTACAAATCACAGCCCATTTACTCCATTCAGCGCGACACTCGTTTAACGACACTCGGACGTGAGAGAGGACGGCCGTAAATCCTCGCTGGGTCTCGTGACATCCTCGCTCTTTCTCTGTATCGCTCTATCTCTCTCTGCTTCGCTCGCTCTCTCACTCCTTTCCATTTTTCTTCTCGATCAAAAAAATATTGATAGACATTTCAGATTTGTAACAAAGCCTCTATGTCAATAACGCGTCTTTTCTCTTTTTTTTAAATGAGAATTGCATATTAATTTATCCAAATCATGATTGCAATTTGTATTTTAACATAATTGTATAATTTGTTTTATGTGAAACGCGATTTTACTAAATCGGATTCACGTGAAATTTGAATCGGTGAATAGTGAAAAATAAATTTATTAATATTTTCGCGATTGATTTTCTAAGATCAACTATAATAATCTCGATAAAAGTGTCAACTTTTTATCACGAAATATCTCTCGCTTTTCATACAATAATTTGTTTCGCACGAATTTGAATCCCATGACATAAATGACAGAAAATGAGTTAAAATGAAATTTATGGGATGAGGTTTCTTTTACAAATATATATCTGAAATATTGTAGCATTAATTCTGTCTATTCTCATTTCATCAATCACAATTAAAAATAATTAATGCGGAATAAAAAATTGATACATTAGTTATTGAATATAAAAATAGGTTTTTTTTAAAGTTACGTAATAAATATAATTTTTCTGAAAAAGATTCGTTCGCGAAGAAAAGATAGATCTTAAATAATTCTGTAATGAGTAGTGTAGCTTTTTTTCTCTTTCGATCCTTGCCACAATTCTACTGCCAGCTCTGTAATAAGCATTCCAAGACTACACTATACAGGAAACTACCATTTTTTGAGGACAACGACGAAACGGGCCTGACTAGATCGACGAGATAGGAAAGCAGATCCGATCGTATTGCGTTCAATTGGTAGTCATCTAATAGGCAGCCACGTGCATACGCGTCGAACCTTTCGATAGATTCAGCCTGCGGCTTGCAGAAATCGCTTTGAAAATATTATAGAATTCAATGAAAGACACCGCAAGATTTCTCTATTCCCATCCTACACGCAGGTAAAAATTATGCTTATCGAATAATAAATTATTCATAATCGTTCTTATTTATAATCGTCTTATATTGTATTAAATTTGAAAGGAAAAAGGGATGCACATCAATGTAAAATTAAAAACAAGTTCCTATCTACTCCACAATATTATATATTATTACTGCCTATTTTCTTAGGCCTTTTGTACGATGCTATCTCATTCATTACACAAATTGCTTTTTTCGGAAAAATTTTTCGAAACATGATATATTTCTCTCTGCCCCCTTTATCTGTTTCTTCATCTTCGCGAGGCCCGTACAGGGTACCGGTTTACCTTACGGACAATGTTACGTAGCCCGTAGCAAAGCACGAGCGAGGCATAAGCTATTCCTTTGCGGTTTATGCTCTATCCTGTGCATGAATGCGCTCGCATGCACACGACACGCGAGTGTGTGAACCGTGCGAGTGTCGAGCCGCGAGCGGGCTCGTCCGTGTTCCTCGTGTATACAGGTACCACACAGGACTACCACCTTGGTAGTATCTTGATAACACGACTCTCTCGCCGTGTGCAGAAGAACGCGAAGTCGAATCCCAGTGATCCGCATTCATCTCACATGACGAGACTTTTTTCATAGACCGCGAGACATTAAAATGCCTGCAAAATCGGTCTCATTTTCAGATACAAAAATTATATTAAACAAGGGAATTTTCCAAGAAAAAAATATAGGTACATAGGTTTCAGCATTAAAATATAAAATATTAATTCGGAGATTTTTATAAGCAAGAATCAATCTTGAAACTAGACAATTTTGGACAATTTTTAAGTTTACTGAAATTTAAATTCTAAATGAAAGAAAGAAAAAATGTTTAAATTTATTTATATCAAGAAAAATACTTTTCTACTTCTTAATTCTTTATAAGTAAATCAGGTGTTTTAATTTGTATATCGAAACTCTGACAATAGTGTAGATAATAAACAATTTATATCTCTGGCTATAAATAATAGTATATGATACCAAATACTTGTTAAAAATTGCGTACGGCTACTAATTCATTTAATACTGGATTCAATCAAATTATTGCTTAAAGGTATTAATGATGATGAAAACTATGCTGAAAAGAGCCAATCGTGCAAAAGCGATGGATGGCAACCACTGCCGGTGGTATCTGCGTATCTTTCAACAAGCGCGCAACATGGGGCTTAAATTGAATGAAAATCACAATTGACGAGGCATTAGCATAATGTAGCACGAATCGGTTGGGTGAGGTCCGATACGGAACGACCGTGGATGAGCCGACCGTTTCGAGTGTGTCAGCGACCCACGCTGCACGCAGATTAAACTCACTTTCATCCTAGACGCTCGCTCGACGCGTTAAATTTCGTTTGAAAAAATAAAACGCGTGCGAATTCCATGGATCCAACACCGGTGAAACCAAAGCGATATGATTGCGCAAAATAAACAAGATTATTTAAAAACATGATTAATCGGTATTGCAAGATATGCGTAATCTCTGCTTCAAGTATCGACATATATGTGTAAAATTCCTTGTAATTAGCTGCAAAAATAAGATTAGTGATTGGATAAAAAATGGTATTAAAAGAAAGAAAGAAGAGAGAGAGAAAATTTTAATAAAATTTATATATAAATGTATGTGAAAAAATTATCCAGGAAATATATAATAAAATCTTTATTTCTAAACAGATTTTATTTTGGAATTATTTTAAAATTTGTGTGTATGAGACTTAATTATTAATATTTAAAAAAGTTATGAAAATGAATGATAATTTTTTAATTTGCTTATTGAACAACCATATATATTTTTTGTAATTCTAAAAATATTAATACCTGTTTTTTATAATTTTCTCATATTTTATATTTATTTGCATATATTACTATATATTTAATTCTTTTTAATCACATAATTCGATTAATTTTTAATAAATTAGAAGAGAAAGAAAATTGTTGCAAAAACTTTAAATAGCACTATATATTAACAGAAAATAAAATATGATAAAAACGCTGGTTCCTAGCATTATATAAAAGATGAAAACCGGTTATTTCCGCGTACACGTTATTTCAATCGATACTAAAGCCGAATCCCGATGAAGTGAAAGTATTCGCGAATGCAAAATGTTAAATCTCGAGGCATGAAAATAGACGAGACCGCTAAAAATGACCGATCTCTCAAACCTCAGCAGCTTCTGAAATAAACGGCTCAATTACGTAGGTGATTTTAGTATGACGGCAACGGATCATGACGGTAGTCCGACAGGGAATTTTCGCGCTCGTCGCCGAATAAAACCACTCACCGCGATGTTCGGGAACTGGTTGCTTTGTTCCATTTAAGTGCGCCACCATAAATCAGTCATGGTGCCCTTTCCGAGCGAGTGATTTATGTTCGTAAGCAGCTATCGGATAAATTAGCGAACACGAGCGCGCGCTCGCGAATAAATGCCTTCTCTCGCCGGTAAACATCTACAAATGTACAACATCTTTCATTTCTTTTATCGCCGTTTCGGCTCCGTTCACACGCGATGAAAATAAGATGAGATTCGTGATCGATGGAAACGGAATCTCGTTTCTTTACGCGCGAATGCCCATGGATTCTGGGAAATTCGAATAAGTCTTAATGTCCTCGGAGTATATTTAGAGTAAGCGGTATAATGATGAGCTCTCTTTCTCTCTCACATTCCTTAAATGTGTCGATAAATATTATCTGTTTAATAATGTCCAATAATTAATTTTTTAAGCCATTAAATGCTAATGTGACCAAATATAATTATAAAGTTATTCAATATTGGAAATTGATCTTTTGTTGACATATAACGGTGATGCAGCGATGTGCAAGTTAAAGATGAAGCCAAAAAAGGTTGCATGCGCAGAGGTAAGGTATCAGGGGAAACGCACCTGTGATCCACAGGGGTCCTTAATCGTCGCGCGACAAGCATAATTAGTCGAATATTAATACAAGCTCCCCAGCTGGGCGCGACGTGTTCTCCGCATACTTCTCCATTGAAAAATACACGGCGAGAATCCCCTGACGGGCCAAAGAGAAGCGGGAGCGAAGGAGGAAGAGAGCGAGATGAATGTCATGATCGGCGAGAAGAAGGAGGAGAGGGAAGGAAGAAAAATAGTATGAGGAGACAAAACACGTGCAGAGAACGAAGAATGGACCTGACGAGAGAAAGAGAGAGACATATTCTAATACAGGCCTACCCAACCTTTATTAAAGTGTGATCGACAGACACACATCGGTTGATTACTTCATTTGCTTTATTTTTTAATTTTTTTTAACCATAAGGTAAAGGCTCATTACAATGAAAACATTACAATGAAAATAAATATTAATATTGCACCATACAATTTATTTTTTTAAAACTTATAAAAATACTTTTGTACCTTTTCAATTAATATGATGGCTGCGCCTGCGCCTCATCCATTAAAAGTTGAAAATTGAGTGAATAATATATAAGAACTAGATCTCACTGAACCTTCTATGTATTTGTCTGTCAAGCTGCAACGTTAATGCATTACATATCTAGCTAATTAAAAACAAATAAAAATTATAGTGTTTTATAGAAAACACTGTAACTGATAAAAACTATAATTTTTATTTGTTTTTAATTAGCTAGATATGTAATGCATTAATGTTGTAGCTTGACAGACAAATACATAGAAGGAATCTCTAATTTGTAATTTCGCGTTTATTATTAGAGTCAATACTGACTACACAATTTTTTAAGCTTCATAAAGTATCTTATGCATTGCATATCTATAATAGTTATAAATTGAAATAAAAACTATAGTTTTTATCGGTTGCAGTTTGTTCAGTTTATAATTCATTAAATATGTAATGCGCGTAAGATACTTTACAAAGCTTTAAAAAATGCTCCAATATTAGCTTTAATAATAATTGCAATGCGTGCGTGATTTTTAATACACGATATATTTAGTTTTTATTTCAATTTTTCATTAGCTATAGAGTTGTGCGTTTCTATTATTATTATATTTATATTTAAATTTTATAATTATAATATTTATTTTCTTTTAAGAAAACAAAAAAAATATTTTAGAAAATTAATTTTTTTTTAAATAATTATATTTACATACATTTTTATATGATACTTTGTGCATTCATAATAAATTGGCAATATTCTGTTATTGATATGACAAGATCGTTATCGTTATCATTCAAATTAACATATCAAGTATAATTAATATTTATGTAATTATTCTTTAAATATTCTTAAATATTTTCTACTTAAAAAAAATTAAGTTGATGGAATTCTGTCTTTAATTTTTTCATAAATTATAGTCTAAACAACATCATCAAAATGATTTTTAATTGCAAAGAATTTGGATAATTAATTGATTGATTCAACAATTGAAATTATGTTGAAATAATAATTGAAATAAATTGATTCTACAATTTATACTATTTCGAGGTTGATTCAATTAAATCTTATTTCAACATTCGGTTTTCGACATTAGTTTGATGTAACATCAACTATATATTTCTAACAATGAATAAGAATCACGCGAGTCGATCGTAATCTACGGATTGAGCAGGCCTGCTCTAATATAATATTGAGAAGAGAGAAAGGGATATCGAGAAAGTATGCGTACGCATCGTGGCTATGGGGATAGAAAAAGAGGGTAGAGAAGACGAAGAGAGAATCTCGAAAGGAAACATTCGTCGTAGAGATCGTTATGCGGGTGTTTATGGCTCGCGCCAGGACGATTCGACCCCTCTTCCTCTTTTTTTTCTTCCTCCTTTCGCGCATTCTTCGCGCGAGGACTCGCACCGACACCGGGACATCTCTCCTCTTTTCTCTTCTCACGAGAAGAGGACTCTCTCGCGTTCGGAAAGAGTTTCAGATTGTGTGATAACTGGCTCCCACACGAGCCCGAGTCGCCGGCCGGTCCGCTGCGACCCCCCAGCGTTCAATGAGAGACATTTCTCATCATTTTCCATTCAGCCCGTCTGAGTTATAAGCCCCGGCTACGCCTTCTATCCGCGGCCACAATCGTTCGATTTATTATAAGCGCGCGAAAGAGCCTAATGAATTTAATTTCATATTTCACGGCCGGTAAGTAGGCAATCTCGTGAATATCCTCGCGGATACGAGCCGGCGTGGATTTAGGTGGCAAGACTCGTGTATATATTCGACGTCTGTTGCGCCCGAAGCGAGAAAGGAGCGAGAACGAAAGGCGAGGAGGATCTCGCCTTTCGTATTTTCGTGGCTGACATCAGAAGATGAGAAAACGAAATGGTATTCGTCGTAGATAATCACTGATCATATTCCCAATTCGTGATCTCGATTAATTTGCAGGACGGAGTGGAAAAGGTTGATCAATATATCTCTGAGAAAAATTAGCGATACGAGGAGCAAGCCATGATTCTTTTTATTGTTTAAACATTTAATCTTCATCTTCTTTCATGCATGAGATGAACTATTTCTTGAAGTATATAGATGGGCTGATTCTAACATTAATATTCTCATTTCTCATTCAAATTGCATTATTGCTTGTAATTCTGTCCACACATGTTTTGCATGTGTCAATCATCTTCGATAATCATGTGATGACTGAAATTACATCACGATTTAACTGAATTACGATACCTGCAAAAACAAATGTGCTTTTTATCGATCACTTAATTGCAGTTTGTTATCTCGAATAATCACGCAGGAGTTAACTGCTCAATCAGAATATTGTTATCCTGGATAACGCTCAAGAATCCATTAGGCACTTTCCGCGAAAAGCACATTTTTCCACGCGAGCCGTAATTCTTGGCGGTTGGTGTAATGATCTCTCTCGGAGAGAAACAGCGCGCGGTAGTTAAGTTATTAAATTTATCTCCGTGAGCCCGAGTATAAAAATCGCGGTGATTTATTATTTTTTGCTGCTTAACGATGCGAGCGGAGAATATGGCGCGGGTGGCGTCTCTGCATTCTGTCCCTCTCTGTCTCTCTCTTCCTTTCTCTTCCTCTTTCTCTCTCGAATCGTCTCCCGCTTCCTTTCCCGCTTTTTGTCCGCCCAAGTTTTTCTCTCTGCGCGAATAGTAGAATAACTCTGTGGTATAAATTTTCGCAGTCGCGATTCCTGGATACAAACGATCGGGTAACTCGTCCCCAGGAACCCAGCGGGGAAGTTCATTTGCGTCGCGTGAACCACGCAGCTTCTATTTGTCGAATTCGCTAAAAAATTAGGAATTCATCAATAGAATTATCAATTGTTGCGTCATGTAATACTTATAATTTTACAAAAAATTATCATCATATTTCACGCACTGTTGCTAGATTAATATTTCAATTATTATTTTGTTTTGTTGAAAAAAGAATTAATTATACACGTAGAAATTATATTGTCATTTTATAATGTAGGATAATGTAACAATGTAATTATCCTAATTATTTCTTTCTCAACATGTATTATTGAGAGAATTAATTTTTTACAGAAGCTGAACTTTTTCCAACATATTATCTATTTTACGAATAACATTACAATTATCTTACAAACGTAGAAATTATTAAAATTGCAATATTTCGGTGATGAAAAAATTAATGTAATGTAATATATATTAATTTCTACGTTTGTAAGATAATTGTAATGTTATTCTTAAAATAGATAATATGTTGGAAAAAGTTCAGCTTCTGTAAAAAATTAATTCTCTCAATAATACATGTTGAGAAAGAAATAATTAGGATAATTACATTGTTACATTATCCTACATTATAAAATGTAGGATGACACAAAGATCCTAATAACCCAAGATCTAAGAAAATTACATGACAATTACATTACATGACAAGCGAACCATATGTATTATACGAGAATAGTAAGATTAATTATACGCTATCCATCTTGAAGAGATTGATTAGGTTGCTTCTTATTCTTCCTCCTCTATCCTGCTTCCTCCGTCACTTATTACGCGGATCACGATCTCTTCGACTTCCGGCGGCGAGATACAAGAGTCTCGGTGGCGCTTGGCCGGCGCGACACGGTTCGTTTGCCGCGTGGTCGGCCTGAAGAAACCTCCTCTGCTCTTCTTCCTCTTCTTGAGGCCGGAGCGGATGGTTCGCGAGGGGCGATCAGGTGAGCAGGTAGATACAGACAGGCAAAAGCGCAGGTAGAGTGAGCGACTTACGGAGCCGCGGAGATTCCGTCGAGTACGTCAAGCGGGGCGAGTTCGTTCTCGGTCACGAACCCTCTCGCTAATGGCGTGCATTAACGGTTAGGAAAAAAGGGATGAGAAAGAGAGAGAGAGAGAGAGAGAGAGAGAGAGAGAGAGAGAGAGACAGTGGAGATATGCAACATATCAGTCGCGTTTTCCCGTAAAAATCCACGTCTATTTAATACCCTTCACTTCATTTGCACAAGTCTGCGCATACGGGGTTTCTTTATCTTCGAAAACATCTCTTCCTGTTCCTCTTCTTCTTCTCTTGGTTCTGGGAATTTGAAAAACGAGCAATCTAAATCGCACACAGCATTCGCATATAACACCCGCTTAATGCGTACAAGATATGATAAATTCCAGAATATATTTGCATCCCGGAAAATTTTTATACAACAAACTTTAATAATTTTTTCTTTTCTCTTCTTCTTCCTCCTTATATTATATTCTTCTTTATTCTTCTTTATTCTTTTTTCCTTCTTTATTTTCTTTCAGATTCTTGCTCTGGAACATAAGATTATTCTAAAGTTTTCGATCCATGCCATTATTTCTTCTTCTCTTTTCCGTCCTTTTGTTCGATTCCGAACGTGGTGGATCTTTCTTTCATATATCTGTGCGCACCAGATTATCACACGTATACAGGATCTACAGTTTAATGCCGATTCCGAACGGCTAGATTAGAGAGATTTTCATGGCAAGATTTCTCGGTGGTTTGCCATTGCCTTCCGAGAGAGGAGGGAGCGTATACAATTTTTCGGTTTTATCGGGAATCGAACCCGGGACTTTTGACTTTGTAGGCTAGTGCGCTCTATGCCATTATTTAAAAATCTACAATTAATTATTGTTTTCTTTTCATCATTCTCTTCCGTTACTTCTCCTTAAACTCGTATTATCTTAACGCAAAATTACGTGGTATTCGGCATCAGTTCATCTCCAGACCTCCGGTCCTCTCAGATCCGAGTCTGCCACTGACCCCTGACTGAAAACTGGCCGCACCCAGCGATTAATTCCTCGTTCGGCTCGCTTGCGCTTTCACGCGTTTGCGATGCACATCGAGAGGAAGAAGAGAGAAAGGAGGAATTGTGAGAATGAAGAAAGCGCCGCGGCGCAGGATATGTTTACCGTTATCGTATACGATCACCGCGTCGATGACCCCCGGCTCGTTTAATGGTGATTATAGGAAAACGTGGATGAGCGCCGCGGCGTCGTAAAATGATGATTTAGGCCGTCGTTGGCCGATCCTCGAGGACGGCGATGATCTCGCGACGCGATCTCTCCGAAATACGCTCATCCTCATCATTGAGCGAATTATTTATGGACCTGGCGCCTCGAGGGATGCGATCTCTTATGGAAAACATAAAGCTGCCATTTAAAGTTACTATTTTTTATTATTATAAAATTTCCATTAAAGTTCCTAGTTTTTATTACCAAAAATTCTATGCGTTATTTACTACTGTTTAATTTAATTTTTGGTTATATAATAATAGCTGCTTTATATATTTCGTTATAAATTCTGTTTCGGGGCACAATTGCTTAGATCGCTTATCGATTAAATCTGCCAATGGCGAACGATGACGATATATCCGATCTGTAATCGCCATTGCTCGTAAAAGAATATCTCCAGGGAAAACGGAGACTTCCCTTTTCCCTCCTTTTCCTCCAGTTATCCGGGAAGCGATAATCAAGTATAATGTGATACAACTTTGTGCCTCGAGTCTGTCATTTACGGTAGCTCGAAGGCCCGTTTCGAAGCTGGACTAGGCAGATATCGTCGTTTCAAGATCGAAGAGATCATCAACGAGAGATCGTCACTTCTATCTCTATTACTTTTGGCCGTTCAGGCGATACAATGATTGTGCAATGACTGATATTTTGATGAAAATTGCGACTAAAAGTTCGCTTATAATAGATAGTCTTCAACGCAACAACATGTCTTTGATGTCTTTACCGATATCGATTCCAAACCATATAATCATGTGTAGTATAAATATTATATTAAAAGTATATAATGCAGATGCGAGACAAATATTTTGTAACACATAACATTGAAAATTTTAAATTTGATACAGAGAAAAAATATCAAATATAAAAATCGTACAAAAAGCAAAATTCCCTTTTGTAATTAATATCTTTGCTTTGAAAATCATATATACATATGTAAAATATGGAAGGGTTTTTCACATTTATCTTTCATATTATAAATAATTTTGTAAACGATAATAGCGGGATATTTTAGTCTTGGTACAACATAATTTTCAAGGAATATTTATAGCTATTTTATTTATGTTAAATCCTCAATTGAGCTCACCGAGAGATAACTACGATTTTAATATTCTTTCTCGACATTACTAGGATCCCGGAAGGTTTGATCGGATAATTGCGATTAATATTCTCATAAATAATATTATAAGTAGCAGTTACAACTTTTACAATGCTATTGACCTTGTAAGAAAATCTTAAGAACATGATATATTCGCAGCTTTCTCTACATCAGGTCTTTAATCAAGAATTGCAATTATGCCGCCTTCAATCTATTATTAAATCTCTGTCATTCTCTCTTCTCTCTCTCTCTTTCGCTCTCTTTATGACAGATTCCGCAAAATTTGACGGTTGCGTTAAAACATTTTTCCCTCTCTGTCCCTCCACTTCTCTCGCTATCAACTTTTTTTTCTCTTGGTGACCGTTCATTACAACGTTCGCGCGAGGTCGTTACAGTCACTGTAAAAGCATAATTGCATGCGAGCGGAACGGCGACGCTCATAAAAATGCCGCGCATTTTCCACACACGCACGTGCGTATGTGTGCACGCGTATGCACGCGGGACGTCTAGTTAGCTAGGATGATCGTGCGCTTTTTAAAGTATCTGTACATGTACGCGCGCGCGTGCAAACGCGATCTTAAATCAATATTCAGATAGGCAGGTGCGCGTCGCGTTGCTCTAATCAAGACGACGCGGCTTTAATTAATCAGCGAACTGCGCCACCGTCGAGAAGGCTTTTCCTCGGTCGCGCACAATGCCCTGCGGCCACGGCTGCGGTTTTACTCGCGAGTTTCACTATCGAGAGTTGTTCTCGTAAGGCGAGTAAAGTCAAAAGTGTACACTTTCGGATTCGCATACATTTGCGCTGATTAATTTTTCCATATTGATTTTTCAATATTCTTAGATTAAACAAAAATCTTATGCTTGATAAAAATTCCAAATCAGGTGATCGCATTTAGCGTATTTTGAGAAATCTTAATGATTATTCAATTTATCGTTATATTGGTTTCACAATGGAAAATTGATTTTATCGAAGTAATTTTGGAGTTATATATCATTTTAGAATTAGCTTGAGATGTCAAGGTTCATTTTTACTAGCATCAAAGTAATAATCACAATAAATCTTTAAATTACATTTATATTCGAAGATACTCCAAATTTAATGTCCATATTAATCAAATTATTTTGTTTTCGATGCTACGAAATATAATTATTTAATATCGATAATCCTAGAGAATTGTCCGCTAATTTCGGCAAAAAATACTCTCGGAAAATGTAAATATATTCATTAAAAATTACAATTCAGAGAAATTTCATTCGGCCTTTACTGAATATTTTCAATCTCCTCTTGACACAAATATTTTTAAGTACGTAAGAATTTTTGTATACACTGAGACATTTTACATTTAATCACACTCCTGAAACTTATGTCTTCCGTATAATAAGTTGAACATTCCATTCTCCTTGAGAAGAAAAGATACGACTTTAGTTCGCAAGGACGAAATGAATTCGGAAAAAAGACCGAGTGGCGACAACGAGACGACGACGACGACGACTTCAAATCTTAATAGCGTGACGATTTGGAAGAGAAAAGAAACGGAAACGGGACGAGGGAATCGAGGAACCGGTTCTTACGGCACCTGCGAATCTAGCGTTTCTTTTGTTTGCGTTATCGCCACCGCGAAACCGCAAAATGCGTACGCGGGGAGAGCACAGGAAGGAGAGGGGGGAAGGGTGACGCCGCGACTCCCCTCGTAGACGCGCTCCCGTTTTTCGTTTGCGACCCCAATGTTGCCGATCATAGCCGGGGGCCGCTTCCTGGGGGAGCGCGCGACCCCTCGCACTTGGAAAATAATTCTATTAGGTTATATCGCGGTCTGTGCGAGAGAATGACGCGCGTCTCGCACGAGGGTGGCCGCACGACGTTCCTGCGATTCGTCGCGTACGAACTGGAGATAGCGACGGTGATGGTCGGTTGCGATGGTCGTGGTGGGCCGATTCACTTCGCAACATCAATCCCGATTGTTACGCTCCGAGTCGCTCTCCTAATCAATTTTATTTAGCGCGCGTAATTGCCAGCGATGTATTAGATCAGCTGGACGAATAGCGTTGTCTTCCTCCGGATTCTTCCACTCGAGAGAGAATGCGATTATATTCTTTTCATCCACCACCTTATAAAGCAGTAAACTTTTGTCTGCATTTTTTTCCTTGCAAGACTGGATAAAAATCAGAGATAAACGATGGAAAAAAGAATTTTTGCAATCAAGTCTTTATAATCTTCTGTCTATAAAAATGAAAGAACAGCCTGTTTAATATTATTAATAATTGCATTATTCGATCTAATAATGTCTCGGACGATTTGCGAGATACATAGTGATGTTGGAGCACATTGGCGATACGCGAGGCCGACTTTTTCGTGATTTATCCACGCCAGGAGGAGCGCAGCGTCATACTTTTTTGGAGAGAAACCGCGCCAGTCTCTCTCGACCTCGCTCCTGGGGTCTGCCATGTCAAGCTGACGCCGAGAGCACGATGTTAATGCGCCTTTCGCGCTCGCGCGATCTTTTTTTTATTCTCCCTCCCCATTTCGGATCTAACGGGGCGCCTTCTGCGTTTCGGGTGTCCTTGGTGGCGATGGTGGTCGACGAATACGTACGATACGCACTGCTCTATCTCGCGTGTCTATAAATCAAGGATGGGCGGAACCGACATGGAGAGACACCGTAGAGGTTGGAAGGAAACCCGTCTCTCGAAGCAACGCCTGGTTGAATTTATTGCGGGGCGAAGATGAGGAGGCTCCTCTCCTCTGCTTCGCTTCTCTTTCTCACTTTCCTCTCTCTCGCCTTCCTTGTTCGTTTCTTTCTTCCGCCTAGAACACCAACCGTCCTTCTAGCCTCACCTCCTCCTGTTCCACCTCCGACTATTTAGATATCAAAGCACGATAATTGGTATTATGCCGCGGATAATCGCTGGTACGAGCCTCATCTCGAGGATTCGATGTGTCTCTCTCGAAGAAACGAAGTCCTTAACTCTTGGCTACGAGTTTCATACAAGACCCTCAGTAAATTACTACTTCCGCGTTTCCTGCAATAAAATATCCAAATGTCGAAAATTATCTAAATCTACAGCGAAGCTTGATAAAAACAAAACCGGAAGCTCGTTCTTCTTGGCGCGACGCAACCGGAGGCAGCGGTGAAAAACATCTTTGCGCGTCTCGTTCTACTTTAATCATCGTATAATATAATATATCACAAACTCGTAACTCGAGCCTTTGTAAACGCGCGTCTGCACTATCGCTTCTCCGACGCACTATCGTGCCCGGAAGCGCATTATCGCGCGGGGATTCGCATTTCCATCTTGGTATTCGCGAGAGAGAAAAGAAGAGAGGTGATCTCTCGGTTGCGTCGCAAAATACAGGATGATCACTTCGTCCGAGAAAACGTCGATATTTTTCCTGCAATGTTTAGATATTAGAAACATCAAAAATTATGAAGATATAAGTCTCTTTTATCATGTCCTAAAATCCTCCTATTTAAAGCTTCTTCTGTAACAAGTTATTTAAATCATTTTTGCCAATTTTATTTATTTATTTATTTATTTATTATTTATTTATTTTTTATTTTTCGTCATTTTATAGTGATTAAATTATTGAGTTTGAAACCTTTGGATTCGATAAATTTCATCAATTTTAAGATTTGTGTGATCATTTCAAAGGATATATTTATAGCCGAGTATTGATACTTTATAAATCAGCGATTCCTAAAAATACTAGTATTTAATTATAAATAACTATTCCGCGTTGACAGATACCGTAACCCTTTATTTTTTATAGTCGTCGCCATGATCTCGATCTGAAAATAATCGTAGCGACGATTCGTCATCGCGAGAACTCTCGTCCCCGATAATCGCGGCGACAGCTGTCGCTTGGGAAGTTTAACGTTAACGCGATCACTTTCTGCCGACCTTTCACGAGGATAATGCGCGCTAGGTATATGCGCTCGCTTATCTCTGAATATGAAGAGATATCTATTTGAGACCGACAGTTTCCTATAAAGCTATTGTCACGATTGTCAAATTTTCAACAAATATCGTAAATCTATTTCACACAGAAGCCAACTTACAACAAAGCACGATAATCGAAAAAGCAATCTCGTATATTTTCATTTATATCATGTTAACAATTCTTTCAATTGAAATGGGTTATTGAAATTGGATATTGTATTATTTTTCTCACACTTTTCAAAGATTTTATCACTTATACATTGATTTTTAAAAGTCACATGTGGACTCTATCGATATTTTATCTTAATAATGAAATGCGAAACCTCCTCTATATAAAACTTTAATCAATAAAAAATCCTTGAAATTTATTTTTTAATTTTTGTTATAATAATGAAGTGGATGTATTTCCTCTATATAAAATTTTGATCAATAAAAAATCCTTGAAATTTATTTTTTAACTTTTGTTATACATTTTCTAAATCAAAGAATATATATAATTTTTTTCAAGCACAAATAAAATATTGCCATCTATACACGATCAGGAGGAACAGTGCAAAAAAATGTGACCTACAAGGGTTAATTATTTCCTCTAGTACTAAGAGAAATAGCAATCAAGAAAAAACACGGAGATTAAATCTACATTATATAAAGGACAATTTTTATGCAATTTCGTTGTTGATCTCTCGCGGATTGCGATTTAATGCGAAATTAGATCCCGAGGCGGGGGAATCGATAAGGGGTAATCGCGGTAAAGGGGCTGGCGCGTGAAAGGCCATGGAGGGGCGCACGTATCCTTGAGAATTGCGCGCATTAACGCGCGCGCGCGCGATGCATCTCGCATGCCACGCTCGCGAGCGATGCGTGACACCATCTACCTACCTCCGCCGTGTGCAACGCCTTCGAACTTCCGGCACAGAAGGCATTCAGTAATTATAACACCGGCCGGCCTCCTTGCCCCACGACAACACGAGATTGGAACGCGCTAGAGCGAAGATACGTGCTCCGTTAGAGGATATGCGATTCCAATTTATTCTTTGAGAGAGTCACGGTAACGATAATATCAATTGGAATTAAATGTGATTTAATAAAAGATTATAAAATAACAATATGTGATATAAGAATATATATGAAAAAATTGTGTCTTCTTTCGGAATTTTTTTTTATAAACATAAATTTTCTCGACATCTTTTGAATAATTTAATTACGTTTATTTGACATGCAATATTGTTGATGTGCGATACTTTATATATTTTTATGCATATTTAAATGTCACCTCGGTTGCGTCAGTATCTTTTAATCCGACACTTACGGTCCTCGTTATTAATGATACCATCCTACGCGCTCCGATATCACTGACTTGTCTTATATACCACATGTGCATACAACATTATCAATGATATTTCTAACAAGGTCGCGCAAACACTGCGCCGGGAGATTCGAGATCCATTTTGGCGCCTCCCTCAATAAACGTCTGTCTAAGGGTGGGTTTTCGCTCGACGCTCATTTTCTAGCGTCAAAAAACATCACGTGACTAAAAATAAAGATACCAATTCGTCATTTTTTGATCACATGATGTCTTTTGACGCTAAAAATGAGTGTCGAGCGTCAAATCAAAACCCACCCTAATGATTGCGTGGACCTACCTCCGATATACTCGCGCTTCTCGCCTATTCCCAATCCTATTACGATCTCTCGGAAGACGGTAGATTACGATTTACCATTCGGACACTTCGGGGCGGCAATGCTTCGTGGGTTAGGAACTGGTTTTCTAGCCATTACTCGCGACCCGCCGTCACGTTTCGCATAAACGCACCAGCGGGATATTGCGTTTACGGCAGAAATCGGCGAGCACGCACGCGCGTATATAATACGGGCGTATCAACTATCTCGCATCGCTCTCGCCGTTAGAAAAGCCTCGGGGTTGCCCGTCTCTGAAAGAACTGTCTGCGCGCCGGGCGTAAACTAATAATAGCTCGGCGAACAAAGCTGATTGAATAAATTATTGAATAGGAACACGGATGAAAATGTTACGAAACACACGTGGGATGTATCATTTCTTATCTGAGGGCAGGTATCGCAGCTTTGGTATTGTACGTGTCATGGGTTGCGTCGATTTTTGCGTCTTGCTTCATTTTTCACGTATGCAATAATGAATCAGCTGACTACCTTAAAGTGTCAACAAGATGCAGCAGATTTACAATCTGTTTATTCCACAAAGCGTATTTCTACACTGAGAAAAAAAATCTGGTTGCATTAATTAGAATTCTGGTAGACTCAACTAGTATGTCTGTTGGAAAATGGACGAACTAGAATACTTGTAGGAATTACTAGATGATTCTGATTAATTTCTTCCTGTTAAATTTACCAAATTTTCTTGTTAATAATACTAAACTCACCAGCACCAAGTCGTCTAAAATTTTTTCCATCTAATTTCAAAAGTCTGTTTAATATTTTGAATTCCAACAAGATTATTGAATAAATTATTTTAAATTCAGTTTGTTAGAAATTAAACTGATAAACAGTGATGGAAGAAGAGAATGCAGCTCAAACACACACAATCAGAGAGCTAGCGTCCTCTTTCTGGCACTACTGCTCGTAAGAGAAAAAAATATACCTTGGATTTAATGTTAATACTTGTTCTTTATATACATTTCATGGCAAATTGAATACGAGTTAAGTTAAGAGTGGCTCGCCGCCTAGAGGCAAGCAAAGAAGCTAATGTAACAAGAAATTTTATAGATTCAACCAGAAAATACTAACCAAATCCTTATAGTAAAATCTATTAAACGTTCTAGTTATAAAAAATCGAGTCTTATCATAATAACTAGAAATTCTTGTTTGATTTAACCAAAATGCCTTCAATCATATACGTCTTGTTGGTACAATCAAACAATTTTTCTCAGTGCACTGAGAAAAAAATCTGGTTGCATTAATTAGAATTCTGGTAGATTCAACCAGTATGTCTGTTGGAAAATGGACGAATCAGAATTCTTGTAGGAATTACTAGATGATTCTGATTAATTTCTTTCTGTTAAATTTACCAAATTTTCTTGTTAATAATACTAAACTCACCAGCACCAACTCGTCTAAAATTTTTTCCATCTAATTTCAAAAGTCTCTTTAATATTCTGAATTCCAACAAGATTATTGGATAAATTCAATCCCGATTATTGAATAAATTATTTTAAATTCAGTTTGTTAGAAATTAAACTGATAAACAGTGATGCAAGAAGAGAATGCAGCTCAAACACACACAATCAGAGAGCTAGCGTCCTCTTTCTGGCACTACTGCTCGTAAGAAAAAAAAAATATACCTTGGATTTAATGTTAATACTAGTTCTTTATATACATTTCATGGCAAATATTGAATATGAGTTAAGTTAAGAGTGGCTCGCCGCCTAGAGGCAAGCAAAGAAGCTAATGTAACAAGAAATTTTATAGATTCAACCAGAAAATACTAACCAAATCCTTATAGTAAAATCTATTAAACGTTCTAGTTATAAAAAATCGAGTCTTATCATGATAACTAGAAATTCTTGTTTGATTTAACCAAAATGCTTTCAATCATATACGTCTTATTGGTACAATCAAACGATTTTTCTCAGTGTATAATTCAAAAGTAGCCCTTGTACTTATATTATGTGCAGTAGAATTTTAATGATGCACGTATTTGTCTTTAAATGTCTTCGTCCTTTCGGATTTATAAATTAAATATATTTGTCAACCTCTTATAAATTAAATATATTTGTCAACTTCTTCTATTCCATTCCGGATTAATTGAAATGTCCAGCGAGCAGAAACGATTGTTTGATAGAGCGATCGATCGATCTCTCGACGGGCATTAGCGGAGCGTGAAACACGCTCGCGACAAAATGAAATTGAATGAACTGGCGCGCTCTCGCTTGCGTAAGCTTACGCGTGTCTCGAGTAAATGATTATGCGTGAAAAAAAAGGAAAAAGAGAAACGGAAAGAGAGAGAGAGAGAACCGTGCGATCGCGTTATGTCGGTTTCGCAAGAATCGCCGCGCAGGAAAAGCGCACGATCTCATTATCCCGTACGCAAGCAATCATTTTCCTCCGCGGTAAAAAGGCAGCGCACGTCAGGTCGGCGATCCAGATGCTTTCGACGATTAAAGAGTTCACCGTTTTAACGCTTTGCGTCCAACGCAAGCTTGTAATAAGAGCGGAGAGCGTGCTCTCGGATAATAATGTGGCGGCACGTGCACATCTAGCGCCGATCGATTATCCCCGATCGGCGCCGTTTGACTCGGTCGACGCGCGTCGATTGCGAATGAGTGCGAATCGAGATAATTATAGCAATTTCGTGACGAAATCGCCCGTGGTGATTCGTGCGTCTCGGCGGAAAAGTCTCGCGGTGCGTAAGGATTATTATGCAGGGAGTCGCTCGATCATCGAGCTTCTTCCAATGTTAGTCTAATGGAGACTGGTGTTTTTTACCGCTATTTGCTGGATACCAAAGAGTAAAATTGAACGTTGCAAATTATGTATTCACATACGCGCTTTCACTTAATCCTTTAGCGATGAGAATTTGTTTAATTGTCGAGAAACAAGAAGGAAATGGATTATCGCAATACCTCAATTGATTACGCACTTGATTATTTTTTATTTGATTATTTTTATATTTGATTATTTTTACTGAGCAATTTTTATCATTTATTTTCATAAAATTATTTACAAATAAATAATACATTTTATAAGTAATTTTATTTAAAAAATTAAATTACAACGAGAGTTGTTATTTTATTATATAACGAATAAGGATTATGCATAATATCTCCGTAAACCAAGTTGCGATGAAGCACCTGACTGAGAAGTGGATAAAATTGGACATTCTGCTAGCCGGTGAAGATTCTTTAAAATATGCTCCAGTACGTCCTAAGAGGATCACATGACGGCTAAGTCAACAGTCTCCCTCGTCGTCTCTCTCGCGAGAACACACTCGTATACCCGAAATTAAGTATGTAAAATCCAGCGGTGCTCTTAAATATTCCGGGCGAAATTTATTATGAAAACAGGATAGCGGCGCGCAAAGAGAGGAAGAGAAAGAGAGAGAGAGAGAGGTGTCGGGTTAACAAAGGGCGACCGACGTTTTAATTGGAATCGAAGTAATGCCGGGCAACTCTCTCTCTCTCTCTCACTCGCTCGTTCTCGAGTATCTAACCCGAGTGTCCGGTGTGGCTGTTCGGTCCAAAACTCCCTTTCGTAGCCGGTTACAATGTGTTGCCAGAGTTTCTGCGCTCAGCCTGACGTTGATCCGGCCGGAAACACGCCAGCCAAGAAGAGAGGGAGAGAGAGAGAGAGGAGGAGAGTCACCTATCGCGAACGCAAGCGACAGCTCCATTAACGCTCACCGCGGGAATCCGCGAGAACGGTTCTCTCTGTCTCGCTCCGTCTCGAAAACGACTTCAAAGAAAGTCGTTTTGTTCGTTTTCCTCTCGCACCCGCAATCTCTCATTCCGCCTTCCATGTCGCGACTCCACGAACGCAACAGCGTGCAGCTCTCGTGGAATATAGGATGGATAATTGAAGACGGAATGTCTGGAACGTGTTAACTGTCAAATTAAGAAATCTCTCGGTCTTACGAGAGTGATCTCGCGACAATGCATTATTATCCGACGCGTTAATATCGTGTCGAATAGCGACAAAGGGAGACAAGTGCTACAACTTTTCGCAGATAGCAATTAATAAATAAATATCTGAAAATCCGATTGTTACCCGAAAATATATTGTCACAAGATTTATGTAACATCTCCTTAATTTTTTAGCTTTTTAGATTGAATTGAGGAGCTCGAAGATCATTTATGGCATTGAAGTAAATATAATTGTCAGTCGATAATAAAATTAGACAGAAGAATGATAAATTATATTAATAAGAAAATCTACGTCGGTTCTATGGATTGTATTATTTACACTGACGTGCCTCTCGCTGTGTCTTTTAACTTCACCCTCTTCAATTTAAAATTTTGTCTGGGAGAAATTTCGGACCTTGTTTGACTCCGCTCGCGACTCAAAGAGTGACGCGTGCATTATAAGAGACGAAACGGCAATAAAATGATAAAACCAATTTCGTGGCGCGTCCACTTAACCCGTTCCCTTGGAACAAAGGAGGCAGCCCTCGTCTCTCGGTAGCGTCAATCTCGTCGGCCGAAAATCGCATTACGACACCGGCGAGAAAGCAATCTCTGCCGTCGCCGACGCTTTCGGAAGGAGGACGTCCGCGGATATAAAATATGCCGGAAGGAGGATCCGCTTTTACCGCGTCCCGTCGTCGTCGACCCTTTTGCGCGTCGAAATATCCCCCACCTCCCCCCAAAAGTGATCACCTCGTAGACGCTCTCGCCGGAAGAGACGAGAGTGGTTTTAAGACCGGTATGTGGTTTTCTCTCGCCGATTCTCGGTAATCTTGAATTTGCATTCGCCACGTTGCTCGCGAATTTATAGCTGATGTTCTCTTCTCGACGACGAAAAAATTAATTTATCGGCTTATATTTAATTAAATTTTAAAGTTTAAGAAAAATGAAAATAAAAAATAATAAAAATAATAATAATAATAAATAAAAAATAATAAAAAATTTGGAGTAATAATCAAGACTACAATTTTATGTATAAGAAAATTGGAGCGCATCGATTCGCAAACAGAAAAGAAAGCTGTTGCGACAAATAAAATCGCAACGCTCGAAAGAAGCTGGCAATAAAAGACAGATTTCACAAATCACGTTCTCGTCTCAAATCATACGTCAACTATATCATTTCGCTCGTGGTACATCATCAAGAATAAAATCTCGAATTACATTACATTTTCTCCGTGTGATCAGTTTATTTATGTATAATTTAGCTTCGTGATAGGGCGCGAGAAAAATCTCGAGCTCTCGAAAGAAGAAAGGGATGCGAGAGCGGAAAACCGCGTGGGGGGGTTACGCGTAGAAAACTCGGTAGGGAAGACCCGAGGCAAGACCTGACATTTGGTTACTGACATTTTCACCCCGGGGTTGACGGCGGGCAACCCTTTGGCGTTGCCCGCGCTCAATCACTCCATTGTCTTCGGCCGGCGCGCTCGTTTTATGCCCGCGTCAACGCTTCATTATGGGGCCCGGGGAGGGCCAACAGACCGACCGAGGGGGGTTGAGGGGGAAGGGGAAAGGGGGAGGAAGGGGGAGGGGGACAGAACCGAGTCCGGTCGAGTTGGCTTCTATAGCCCACGTGCCCGCCACATTGTCTATCCCAAGAATACATTACGCGCCCACGCGATCGCCTGGCACGCGGCTCTCCGACGGCGAGAGAGTATCTCGCCGACCTCGCCGACGTCGCTCGGGCAGGCTATCGATATCCGCGATCGCGATCGAGGCGCGATGAGTACGTCGAGCGTGTCGATGAACGTGCGCATGGATAATGCATAACGTCGCGCCGCCGTAAACTTCGACGGTTGGATTGAAACCGATGCGCGATTTCGACGCGTTATACCTCGCGTTATTTTGATGGATCTTCGCGAGAGAAGCTCGGAGGACGAAATGTTCTCTATGAAGCAAAGATTAAAGCAATTTCAATTAATCTAATGAGTAAATGTGGAAAAAATGTGTGTATCTCTCTATTATTTACGAATAATCTCATTATTAACCATAGGGCACATACCTTTTTGCTCTGTTCTTGATCACAATATCTTGTCGCAGTTTTAGCTACCTCAAAATTGCTTGAAAAATCTACAAAAATTTATACATATTCCTAAATATTTAGAAAATAATGTACAATAAAAGTTAAGATAAATTTCAAACATTTTTTTTTATTGATTAAGGTCCTGGGAAAATGTTTCGTGTTAAAATATCGATAGGATCTAAATGATCCATGTGTGTCTTTTAAGATGTTAAAATGTATTATAAGAATAATAGTAAAAAAAAAATGTAATTTTTTCGTTATTGCTTTAATCATAATTTGCATAAAATTTTCAAATTGAAAATTAAATTAAATTAAATAAGTTTAATTAAAAATATAATTCTTTTATCTCTTTTTAAATTAGTTTTTTTAAATATTAAAAAGTCTTCTTCATCAAAGATACTTAATAGGCTTATAATATTTGTTTATACATAAAATATTACGACATCAAAAACTAATGGAAATTATATTTACTCCGCAATAAACCATGTTGCAAAATCGAAACTACATGTTCCCCGAATAAATCACTTTAATTAAAGCGACCCAATTGAAAACGAACGATCGTGGCGAGAGCCAGCGAAAGAGAGAGGGAGAGAGGAGAGACAAACGCGCATGTAAGGTCGCGTTTGAGGCTCCGCAAGGTGGAAGCCGAGTAAAACTCTGTTGGGAGGTAGTCGATGCAAAGTTGCCGAGGTCGAGCGAGGTCGAGGCGGCTTCGTATCGGTCGGTTTGCTCCACCACTACTACCGGGCCGGGGCCGAAAGTGCAATGTTGCGGGCCAACGCTGGTAAACGCGCCGACACGCATGCACGCCACGCGGCGCAATTAATTACCGCGTAAAGTCGCGCGCGCACCACCCGATTAATTGCAGCGGCCGGCGATCGGCGCATAATTGACATTGTTGCCGCATTGTTTACGTTGCCCACTGAATTTATCAATAGTTTCCTCTGTGTGTACCGTCGTACGCGGCCCGGCATTCTGCCCGGCGTCCACCCTCGCCTTTCGCTGCCGCCAGGCAGCCGATTTCAGGCATCCACGAATCGCTCGTCTAGAGACCAATTCAATTTTGCTAAATTTTAATATCGATTTTCTACGATAACGTAAGCTCGATATTTATTCGTGAATTTTTTTCGATAGAAATATGATGAAAAATGACAATTTATTTAAGTCTAGCGTTGAAAATTGAACTCACTGAAATTATGATGGTTTTAATTGCTGATTTATATAAATTTTATTATTTGCATATATGTTAAAAATTTTCTGAGTAATAAAACTCACATAATTTTGAAAATTTTATCTGATTGATTTTTTATACTGTTGAAAATTGTACAATACAATTTATTTATTAATTTGTCGATGTCGAAATCAATCGATATATCTCTCGCATTAAAGTTGATCCGTATTTATATCTGGTATTAGATATGATTATCTCAAACTAAGCCTTTTCTTCATATGTTATCTCAATATAAATTAGAATTGGACAGAGCTATGCATAAATAAATGTACAATCCTTTCTTGTCATCCCACGGGTTTAGAATTATGTAATGCCGACATTGGAATTGACGTCGCGCTAATCGTCGTCGTTGTGGTCGACCTTACGCAAAATACGTGAGAAAAGCGACCTTCCGCTAATCCCTATCTTTGTCGGCGACCCTCGTGTTCGGGATTTAATCAGACAGTGGTTCTCCGCATCCTTGAATAGAATAGAATGGCATAACGGGTGTCTTGGCTTTAGAAATAACTTCTGCAATTGTGGGAATTAACAAGAAGCACACATATAGACATTATATAAATATAAATTATTCAATATATGAAAAAATCGCACGTTTGTACAATATTGTAAGTTATGATTTAATCATGATTTCTAATCTCTGAAACGATCTAAACGTGAAGTGCATTTTCCTCTGGTCGTTAAAATAATCTATTTTTAAAACAGAAATTACATTTAACATTTACAAATTTGATATGTGTAATTATATTTCGAAAGAAATGTTTTTTTTTTCAATTTTACATTTTTTAACTTTTTTCCAAGTTTAAAAAAAAAGTACAAGAAGACTTAATTTTTTTATATAAAAGGAACAATATATTTTATAAGGCACTTAAAAATAATAACAGAGTATTAGAGAAGAAACTAAAGATTAAATTATAAAAATTATCAAAAAATATATTACTGTAAATATCAAAATTAAAATCAAATCTCGTTGTTATTTTTATAAATCCAATAAGTATAATCTTATAAACGGCGGCATATGATAACAGCTTGTCCCTCGCGAAAATAACGAAAAGGAAAGGAGAAGGAGCGACGGCGAATGGCACGGAGGGCGCGAAAGAGCGAGATCGGAGGCCGCGAATCCTCTCAGACGGATTATGACACGTAGAAAGTTCACGACCTTTTGTAGTCTGGCGCTACCCTCTCCGGCCTCGCCCGGACGGTGGTAATCCTCTAACCAGGCCGTTATGCCTGTTGTTGACATTTAGCCCCGGGCGCTCTCGAAACCGGTCCGCGATCTCCGGTGCGCGACCTGGGAAGGGACGAAGGGAGGAGGGAGTTTTTGTAGACACACGAAACGACGACACGCCGCATCCCGGCGCAACTTTCGCGAGAGAAGGAGCGTCGATGGGAAAAAAGTTGACCTTCGTAGCACCTGCCTGCCGGGGATCTACCTGCCTGTGCGAATCGTGAAACGCGCGGGGGGAACGGAACTACTCGGGGGCCCATCGGGGGGAGATCGGCGCGCGAAAGCCCCGAAAGGGCCCGCGGCGCGCGGCTACCCGAATGGCGTAATGGGATTGGCATTGTCGGCCATTAACATGACAATGCGGCTCCTAAACGGGACGCTTGTACGTACGTACGGGCCACCTATGGGGTGTGTATTCCGGTTAAATGCGTGTTGTCCCCGATGCGTAGCACCGATAGGGACTAGAGAAAGAGAGAGAGAGCTGCCTCTAAATACGCGCGGTGTTGTTATGATAATTATCGCGCGGCCCTGCCGTGCGTGTACGCGGCGCTCATTATGCATGAGGAGGCGCCTCCTCACAATATTGTGATATCCGATACAGCGTGGTGCGCAGGGAACCGAGTGTGCTATGACACTTCCGTTCATCGGCATTGTCGATCTGAGGTTTCATGTTTACGACGGTTTCAAGCTGTATCAGCTACTTGAAAAACGCATATTTTTACTCCCGACTGCTGCCAACCTATGGTTGGCAAAAAGACGGTGGGAGTAAACAGTGGTGCGTTTCATCGAGCTCGGATTGATTGTAACGGGTATTCTTGATAACTATAATGTATTTCGATATCACCTTTTGCAAATCAATTTCTTATTAATCAAGGAAGGTTTCAAGCATATAATTATCGTTTTTTGTTTTTACAAATTTCAATCACATGCGTTTACATAGATTAACATATATAAGAAAACAATCCCTAAAGAATTGTTTTAAAAATATGGAACTGACAAATTCAGTTTCAGCGAAACGAATCAATGTATATTTTTTTAAGAATTTGAAGAGATTAATTTTTGGAATCCAAAAAACAGCTAGACTTTTAATACAGTTTTGACATTTCATTTAGACATACATCTTTGATGATTATTATACGAGTGTAGAAAGCGAGTAGACAACCGCCGAAAGGAAGTGGGTTGAATATTACGATGAGACGTCTCGAGCACATCGCGCCAAGCGACCGACAATCACGAGCGATGAAGGGCGAGACTTAATTAGCCGTTCGCGTCGCGTAATTACGACATTTTCGATTCTGTCACGAACGAAATGGCCTTTCTCCCTTCCTCCGTCAAGTCTAGCCGTCCCTTTATGCCCTCCCCCGATATCCCGTCCGTCATCTATTACCTTGAGCAGTCTCTAGGAGGAAACGCGAGGCGCCGCGACATACATCAAGAGCATAATTATTACCATCGTAGAGACACTTTTACAGACGATGATTCCGTCGATGCGCCGTCCGAATAAGTCACGAAACGCGACCGTTCAAAAACGATTATCTTCGATTCTTCAAAGTCCGAATACTGAGAAGCAAAACACTGCTTAAGGGAATCCTAAACTGAACGGCGAACTCTTACACGATTACAGCGCTCTCATCTAATCTTCATCCAGTATCTCTTTCTATCACGTTATTTATCAAGAAGATACACTGCTTTTTCCATTTTACTTTACCGATATTTCAGGTACATACGGACTGAAATTTTCGGAAGAATATCATTTATTAATTAGGCAATTAAATTCAGTTTTTATAGTTCGACAATGTTCTACGGTGCAGTGCACAATCGTGAAAGCTACTGTTTTATGCATAAAAGCTATAAAACTTTTATAAGAAGCTAATATTTATACAAGTTGACAGCTCTGACGCCATGTTGTTTAAGAAGTCGATAAATAAAAATATAATTTTATACTTATTTTCTTTCTCAATATAAAATCTCATACTATATAGAGTTTTCACGTGTCCGTTTGCGTGTATACTTAAATTCTGGAGAAGGATTTTTAATTCTATACAGGCAATAAAGAATGGCACATTTTCGAAAATTACGACGTTTTTGTCGATAAAACAGACGACTTTAGGATCCCCTTAAGTGCAATAAAGCATCAATGGTGCGAATTAAAGACGCCAATCATCGATCATAAAATATAATTCAAATATACAATCTTAATGAAGATTCGCGGTAGCGATCCTTATTCGAGATGCAGTCGCAAGTGTCATTGGATGCGACACGACCGATCAGCGAATCTTGAAGAATTGACAAGCGTCATTAAGATTTCGCGCTGGTCAGAACGTCGGAACGCTCCTTTTAGGCGTGCTTATTAACGCGTCTGTTAGCACCCGTCCGTGGAGCCTCTCTTTCGCTCGATTAGCCGACCGTATAATTATCGCCTCTTCGCGTCCTTCCTTCTGGCGCTTTTCTTCGTTACATCTTATCTTGGCCTGTCGCCGCACGCGTCCGAGGAAACGCGAACGAACACTCGAACGTAATGCGAGGCTGAAGGTGCTGAAAAGGTCTGGCTGTCGAGTACTTATTCAGTGCTGGGAGAAATAAACATTGATGCTAATAGGATAATAATATATAAATAATTTGTTTTGCAATAAATATAATAAGATATGTTTTTTAAAAGTATTCATATAAAACAGAGCAAAGAGTACCTATTTTTTATATAATATTAGTAAGCATAAAATTTTATCGTAAAATACATGATATTCGAGCATTTAAATCTGATACTTAAAATACAAAAAAATTATGATAAAAATAACAATTACATAATAATCCTAGAATTTCTAGTTATAATTATAGTTTCATATAACAAAAACATGCAATATTGTTGTACAAAATATGGAAATAATATAATTATTATAAGAATAAAGTTATAGCAACGATATAATTAAACGTAAATTTTGCAACATTTCATTTCTAGTTAACTTTATGCTATTGAGATTCTTGTTTATCCGTTAACCATCTGCGACTAGGACGTGTAATGACTTTTTCAAACGATTTCTAATCTTTGATCCTTTATAACATCTCGCGGAATTCGCCTTCGCGCTGATTTCACGACGACTCTTAATCATCCGCGCGTTAGATCGCGCGTAAAGGATTTATGCTCGCAATTTGCGCGAGAATCGCAAGCTCGTAATGCAACTCGCTGCACGAGGCGGAGAGACAGAGAGAGAGGAGAGCCTTTCGCGTGCGATTCCGCAACTCGCAGCGCGATAAAGCGACCGGCTTTTCTTCTGCGTCGCGACCGCGAGATAGAAGCCATTAATGTAAGTCACCTGTTACAAGACGCGCGGAATTAAGCGCGGTAAATTATATGTTGTGTCACGTCGCACACGCGCTCGTATTCCCTATCTGCCGTAATCGCGGAGAAGTTATCGAGTACGCAACGATCGTAATGAACCTCCTCTGGCTGTCGCGTCCTTCTAGTTTATCATCACGACGCGCCTTGTTGACGCGTTTCTCCATTATCTATCAAGATCATTCTTGTGGAAAATTAAACGATTATGTATGAGAGAAAATAATTACACGGGATAAAAAGGAATGTCGTAGATATTTCACTATCACTCTGAACAGAACTTGATATTTCTTAATAATATTTGCGATTTTTTAACATTATATGTTCTTATATTATTATTATTGTATTCTATTTTAGTCATATATTTTGCTGTTTATGGTTTTAGGGATCTGTTTATTTTACTGCCTGGATCCTACCTAGCATAAGATTTATTTGCCGTCCAAAGTTTGACATTTATAGTTCACTATGAGAAAGAAATGAGAATGTAGTTTGCCATATATGTATGATATAAAAGTTGGAAGATGGATATTAATCTCTCTTGATTTTTTGCGATTATCTCTGAAAGTTATGCGCATTATACGTTCTAAAACATGTCTGCCCTTTCTAACGGATGTTGGAATCATTTTTAATCAAGAATCGTCCTTTACGTAGAATCATCGGAGATAAAAATAATAGTGAAAAGTCTTCAGTTAGTAAAAGAATAGAGATCATAATCGGGAGAGATGAAGAAACATGTAGTAGAACGGAAACGAAGAAAGGAAACGGATCATGGTCGACCGACATATATAAGGTGTCTAGTTTCTGCCGCTTTCAAACTGTCAATAAGACCGTCTTGTAAAATTTCAATTTTAATAAAACTTTGCGTAGACCTAAAATATTCAACAAAAGGATTTAGAAATAATTATTGTCGACAAAAGTGTTAAACTAAATTTAAAAGCATATATCTTTCAAGCCTTTTTATGCAAGTTATATATAATATTGAAAAATATTATATAAAATTTATAATAAAAAAATATAAAAAAATTTTAAGTAAATGATTTTTAAAAGTATTGAAAGAAATAATTATTTAAAAAAAATATTTACTTAATTTCTCTACCTCTAAATATACTTGTGTGCTGTATTAAGATTGCAATACACGGATTACACAATTTTTCTCATAGTCAGTCTCGGTAAGAACTGGACACTGTATACAAGACGGCAATCGGAAGAGCGAGAGCAAGTAAGGTTGAAGAGAGGCTTCGCGGGGATTCTTCCATGCCCTTCGGAAACGTCATATAGCTGTCGGATGCCGCGGAGGCAATATTTCACGCCGGTAGGTCCCCCCGGTCCCCCTTCGCGACTCGTCCCCTCTCTCGCGGGCCTCACCTCCCGGCGTCATCTCCCCCGTCATCGGTACTTTTGAAGGAGTTTTTACGGAGTCTCTCGATCTTTAATCACAGCTCGACCTTCCATTGTCAGTGACGTCACCTCCGACTCCGGGAAGGGTGCTCAGGGGATGCTTTGTGTCGGGCTACGCTGATCCCTCTCCGCGTCATTTGTCTCCGGACGCCTTATTTGTACGCGCGTGCAGAGAGAAAGAGACGGTAGAAAGAGAAAGAAAATCCGTGATTCTACGCGACGCGACTTTTGCGCGAGAGAAGAGGAGAAAGACAGGCCCCGGAGAGGAGATTCCGTCGCGCATATCGATATGTATATTCCTGCAAGAAAAGCGCGCCGAGGACTTTTGCTGAACGAGCGATTTCTCGCGGTCTTACGTACCCTTCTTCCCGCGGTCACCCTTGTTCTCTCGACAATCTGCTCCCGCTAGGGTGGATTACAACCAAGTATATAGTATATACGTACCCTCGGGATTATCCTACCGATCGGCGATCATTTCCGTCTCGGCTGTAATATCGGGACATCAGCCCAATCTTATGAATCAAACTATCCGGAAACTGCTTAAGATCTAGATGCGAGCAAAAATGGTTCCCTCGGCTATCTTAAATTTTAAAAATAAAAAACCAAGTATTAATATCAATCAATTAAAAATCTGTTTCGAAATTACATTATTTAAAAATGTGAAAAAATTAATTATAAAAATGAAGAAAACAATTTTTTAAAATTCAAAACTAATACAAAATAACTTCTTTTCAAAATAATATTATCAATTCAAGAATATATAAAAAATAAAATATTAAATTGCACATTTTTTAATTCTTTAAAAACTTAGATAATTTATAATAATTATATAGACATGCCGCAATTATAACAAAAGTACTAGAATCATAAAGCGGCTGACGACATCAAGTATGTCCCCGACGAAATTGAGATTAATAAGGCAAGAAATGATGCTGGATCTAGCCGGTACGTACTGGAAAATAGTGGAACTCGAGTGTCTGATATTAGTTTCGAGAAAGAGAACAATGATCGCGTGACAGAAAATGATAAAAGATGCATTAACAGTCGAGAAGAAATGCAAAAAAAGGCCGATCCGCAATTTTATCGATTTTACGAACAGCTGATTTGCGTTAAATTCCATGTGTCTTTCTATTGGAGATTCTATCTGCCATATCTTGCCAGTGCAAAACCATTGCAAAGTTACCAGTAATTGATTCAATATCGCGCTTGCGATACACAAGGCTCGCAATATCGATAAATCGCTAGCCGTCAAATTTCAATCGATCGAAAGCAACATGAGGGAAGTGAAGGGGTTTCGAGGGCGTGCGTCTTCAACGATGACATGTATAAGATGGCAATGGGAGCTCCACCGCGGAAGATTGGTCACAATTTACGATGGTGCTCGGTCAACGAGGCGCCACAGCATTTAGCGGTTAACGCGTGCAACGAGAGAGATAGAAAGAGAGAAGGATGACACGAGAAGGAAACCAGAGATGCCACTCAGCATGGCATTATTCGAACTGATGTGGTGAATTGGCGCTGACGACATCGTGCAGAGCCAATCCGACAGTTTGTTTATTGGCGTTGGCGGATTCCTCGCGGTCTCTCCCGTTTAATTGAGTGCTCGTCGATCGAGACTGATACGGGTACACAGTAGCTCGCGTTCGGATTTCATCGACCAGCAACATTTATGATGAGGAAAAAAGATCTTCTTTGATTATTTTGACAGTTTCCAAACAGAAAAGTTGGACCTTGATATATTTGTTGAATTATTTATTCCTTATTTATCCATTAAAATCGTTTTTTAATGATCGTCTAGTCTATCTGTAACAATTGTCATATATTATCTTGAGATTTTATTATTCATAATCTGATATTTTTATAAATGCATTCTTTGATTACATGATGTGACGAAAGAATAACTTATCGAATAATTTATATGAATAACGGATTCGCATGATTAATCAATCTTTCGAAAAAAACAGTTCATGTATATTTATAAATTTATAGTTGCATTAATAATTGTAATAAATAATCGCGGACAAACTGTGTTTCTTGAGAAAACTATAATGAAAGATCTGTTAAAATAGATCTTGATAAAATTCCCTCGAGTGCTTGGCAATATGCAATCAAGTGTGTCGTAAGCACAAATAACAAAGTATGAATGGATACATTAGATATACTATGCATTAACATGCATTAAAATTAAATAGGTGAACCGTCATCTATCTAAATTATTAAATATTGTCTTATAATAATAAGTATGAATTATATATTCTTTATCAAATAAATATACAATAATTTTGATTTCCTAGACTCGGGAAGAAGGATAAAAAATTTATCTTCGATAAATATGAAATCTTTTTCAATTAGACGAGCATTATCTTTTAATCTAGCTTATCGAATTAATCAATTTAATAAATTTGTGACCAAGTTAATATATAAATAATTTACAATTCATTAATAATTAGCTTTCCACCTCTCAATAAATAGCATAATTTAAACTTGTAATTATGAAATAATTAAAAATATAGAGATGTGCATCACTTTATTCCATCCTTCAGAAATATAATTATTATTATCATCCTTCGCCACGCGATGTACACATACATGGACAGAGGTAGTTGTGGAATCAATTGTAGAGTTATTCACTGGCAGTGTCCGGTCGTTCACTGCATGTACCTATCTATTCCAATAATTGGCAAACTTCGCGGTTTCGGTCGCGGAGTAATTTCGTTCGTTCCGCGCATCGTTTCCGCATCGTCGCCGCGCAGACGTCGTCGCAAACATCGGAAATGCAAATGCGAGAATCGCATTATTTCCCTACGTACGCGTAATAGCCCATTATGCGCACGTGGGCCACGCCACAAAGGAATCCGACGTCTGCGACACGTTTATGTACGTGCCGCGTGTCGTGCCATGCCGTGTCGAGGATCCTGCGTAACGAGAAACGACAATGTATCTCCTCCAGTTGTATAGATCGCAAAAAGAATCCTCGACCCCCTCGGCACACGCCCGGCTTTTCCCCGTCGATTTATTTGCGCGTGGACAGATACGATTCTTCATGCGTGAACACGCCTCCCGATTCGTCGTAGCAATACTCGTTTCACGGAAATAGGCAAATGATGAAACGTGTGTGTGATGGACGAGCATTTCAAGCTGCTAATCAATGTAATTTAGAATTCCTTTTAGAGATGTATAGATAATTATATGATCCAGATTAGCAAATTTTACCTGGATTAGAATTGGATTTAAATTGACGTATTGTTTTCGTCGTACACCCGATATACTTGGGCAAACACGCACGATTTCTCTTTCTCTCTGTAGGAATGAGAGACTGAATTTTCAACAATGGCGCAATTTCACGAGTAGCATCGAAGAGCA
The DNA here is from genome assembly GCF_025532165.1 of Camponotus vicinus. Taxonomy (NCBI): domain Eukaryota; kingdom Metazoa; phylum Arthropoda; class Insecta; order Hymenoptera; family Formicidae; genus Camponotus; species Camponotus vicinus. Next base: position 29,712,370 of record NW_028141945.1, read on the forward strand.
GATGGCCCAGGTGATTAGTCTGACATTTGCACTATCTCCCTATCTGCTTGGCACATGCATTCCAATGTGGATTTTAGTTTCATTTGCCTAAAGGCGGTTTTTGCTGCAACCTTATGAAGGCCTTAATCTTCAGAATCACACCTGTACTATGATTCAAGTGATAATCTGTCAACATTGATCCCTAAATTGTTTCTTCTTCTTCGCATAATAATATTTAAAATTGATATTTGAAGAATTTGTCAACTAGCCGATCATAATTAATTAAATTCTCCCTAACAAAAGATAAACAATCGGATAAGCCGCGCTTGAAGCTGACCAAAATAAGGATATTCCTACATTTTTTTCTCATTAGATATATTTAACTAGAACGTTAATGATGCCGAAGAATTTAATTCTAAAGAAATGTGTAAAATCACGTAGCCAATCTTGACAGGCACGATTATGCAGATAAATTCGATGCAGCGCATGAAAACACCATTTCATGATTGCCCTCGCAAAAACACTTCCGCTCGATTTCCGTCCGTTCGCCCATCATCTTTGCGGTAGGTTACGTTTAATTTCTTCTTTTTTTTCTCTTCCTCTCGCCTCTGCTTCCGTTCCCTCATAGTCGCGGCGGCCGTTCTATCCTACATCGCTAGAGAGGAACTCTCCGGCTCGCTAATCATGCCTTGGCTAATGGGCAACAACGATAATTAGTCCGATAATAAAGCGTAGGCGCTTCTTCTTTGCGCGTAGATTAAACGGCAACAGTTATCGCCTGCCGCGCGTATCGAGAAACGCGCCTCGCCAAATGAAGAAAACGTTCGGAGCGGAAAAACTGAGATTTTCTATCATCGTCCGCGAACACGAGCAAGAGATTAAGGTCAAGGCACGTGAAAACGTGCTAAGCTTCTTATGACGTATACCTGCAGGCTGGTTCAATGTTCACCGACATTAATAATTTTGCTTCAGAACTTTGATTCATCTTTTTGCTTCAGTTTCTTTTCAATAATATCTCACGGCCAATAATATCTCACGGTTCTGTTTTTATTTATTTATTTATAACATTTCAAGTTCAGTGTAATATAAGATATATCCTAATAAAAAATATAAATCTAATTATAATTCTTGCATGATCAAACATTGAAGATTAATTACGATCAAAGATATTTTATTAATATCATATCACGTGGAAGCTGAAGAGGATGCTTATTATTAGAAGTTACTAACCGTACTGAGAACAAAATCTGATTGCATTAATTAGAATTCTGGTAGATTCAACCAGTATGTCTGTTGGAAAATGGACGAACCAGAATTCTTGTAGGAATTACCAGATGAATCTGATTAATTTCTTCCTGTTAAATTTACCAAATTTTCTCGTTAATAATACTAAACTCACCAGCACCAAGTCGTCTAAAATTTTTTCCATCTAATTTCAAAAGTCTGTTTAATATTCTGAATTCCAACAAGATTATTGGATAAATTCAATCCAGATTATTGAATAAATTATTTTAAACTCAGTTTGTTAGAAATTAAACTGATAAACAGTGATGCAAGAAGAAAATGCAGCTCAAACACACACAATCAGAGAGCTAGCGTCCTCTTTCTGGCACTATTGCTCGTAAGAGAAAAAAAATATACCTTGGATTTAATGTTAATACTAGTTCTTTATATACATTTCATGGCAAATATTGAATACGAGTTAAGTTAAGAGTGGCTCGCCGCCTAGAGGCAAACAAAGAAGTTAATGTAACAAGAAATTTTATAGATTCAACCAAAAAATACTAACCAAATCCTTATAGTAAAATCTATTAAACGTTCTAGTTATAAAAAATCGAGTCTTATCATGATAACTAGAAATTCTTGTTTGATTTAACCAAAATGCCTTCAATCATATACGTCTTGTTGGTACAATCAAACGATTTTTCTCAGTGCGATAATAAAAAATAATAATTTCCCTTGTAAATACAATGTGACTAAGCATCCTTGCTCTTCATTTTTTGTTGCAGACGCTTGCGGTCTTTCAGACGTGGCGCACATCGAGTCTCTCCAGGAGAAGTCGCAGTGCGCGCTGGAAGAGTACTGCCGGACCCAGTATCCGAATCAGCCGACGAGGTTCGGCAAGTTGCTGCTGCGACTACCATCGCTGCGGACGGTCTCGTCGCAGGTGATCGAGCAGCTCTTCTTCGTGCGACTGGTAGGTAAGACGCCGATCGAGACGCTCATCAGGGACATGCTGCTGAGCGGCAACAGCTTCAACTGGCCCTACATGCCGTCTACAATGTGACACTCTATCTGGCGGCAGCTAGCTTCCGCATAATATTACAGCTCGAGCGGTGACGTCGCGGCGCCCTTCGACGATCCGCAGGCCCGACACGCGCGCGAATAAAGATGATCGAACGATGCCGCGAATCCTGACTTTGATCACTCGTTGGTCGTGAAGAGATTGCAAATCTGCGAGGTTCCAAACGTCGTTACTAATCCGGTTACGTATTCGTGATGTTCCAACTTTGATGATGACCGCGAACTCTCGTTGTTCACCGTCATCGGTGTCTGTTGCATTCACGTTTCGTTAATTCGGTGCTCGTGAGAAATCGAGACATCCAGTCAGGACTAAGGGCTTTTGTACGCGAAACAAAGAATGAAGAAGGAAGGATCACGAGAGGAGAAAAAAGAGAGAGACACTCGAGGGAATTAAGCGCAGTCATTAATGAAGTTCGACCGAGGGTGGTAGAATAATGCGCGAGAGAAGGGTAGACGGACGAGATGTCGTCTTGTTCTTGAGATAAGGGGTCTCGGAGACGGGCAGGGAAAAGTGAGAAGGAAAGAATACGGAGGAAAGGCGTAATAAAGACGTTGCTCATTCAGAGAATCATGGAGGCGCCGAGTAGCCCGACAGCGTCCAGGAACGTCCACTGGGCGTTAAAACTTGGTGCTCGCTAAAGTGGTCGAGGGAGAGATTTTATACGTGTAAGGAGCTTGTTAGTTGTTGCGTGCGTGTGTGCGTGAGTGAGAGGGTGAAAGAGAGCGAGTGAGCGAGAGAGAGATCGAAAGAGGTAAAGAAAGGATAGAGGAAGGGAGGGGAAATAGATAGATAGATAAGTGTTTTGTTATATGGCAAGGAATATGAAGTCAAAAGAACGAGAGGGAGGAAGAAGGGAGACGAACGTGGCGTGAAGAAGTCATAAATTAGCATTTATAATCAACGATGGGGGGAGAGAGCTGGTGGATCTCCCATCGCTATCTCGAATCAATCTTCGCGTCGAGTACTCGCTATTAGTCGAGTCATGCCATAGGCCTTAGTCATTCGTCTTGACGCCTCTTCTACGAGGCTGCACTCTCCAAGTCCCGTAGCCCGTGAAACATTCTTTCGGAAATATCCCTTTTGGTCGGAGACGACGCTAACTCTTGCACGTGCATCGCAGATCCCACGACACTTTCGTCGCTTTCGTCGAACTCTTTTGTGACTTTCGAGAATTATAGCAGGCAAGTTTTACTTGGTTCTTCTCGCGCAGTTCTTCTTTATTCTTAAATTATTATGTGGGAGTCTTTTTTAGAATTCCAAATATTTGATTTTTTTTTAAATTATTTATATAAATTTTTTTCCCGATTATTATGCACTTTAAAGTGACAATTCTCATTTTTCTTGAGAAAGATATTATCCCTAGGATTGCTGAAAATTTTCGTAGAATTCTAATATTTTAATAATAAATCAAATGTGATAATCTAAAAATTATCTATACCCCTATATGTATCTCTTCTATTGAAATTTTATTATTAAGTTATAAGTTGACAAAAAATTATTTTTTAAATTAGCATACTAATTTTTAATATACGAAAATGATTTTGGATGTTGCTATTAAGAATTATTCTTTTGTTTCCTCGATATTTTGCGTCATTTTCCTTTTTATATCCGCTCATGATTGAATACGTGTATATGATGTAATCCCATCACTCTTATATTATTGTGATAAGCCATTTATTGTACTTTGGGAGTTCCTCGAGCGATTCATATCGTTTTATTCTTAAAAATGAAACTCTTGCAAAGGCCACGGTACACGGTACGTTATCGAAGTTTATACATATATCTCTCTCTATTTAAAGATAAATATATTGTACAAATTCTCTCTCTTACGTATAGTACTTAGATAGGATCGAAGAGAATCGGGCTTCATCGGCATACCCGGTATTTTAGCGCGAATCGACTTTATTGATATAAAAGAAAAAAATTGTTTATTGTAAGTATATATAGGATGTAAAGAACTAGGCGTTTGCGTTTTTAAGGCGTGAAATTCACGAAGGAAACTTATGAAATCCGTGCGGAATAAATTAATCTTTGCGTTCACGCGTTCGCGGTGGTATTTGTAGCAGCGTTTGCGCGAATAGCGTTTAATGCGGACGATAATGTTTACTTGTATATCGTACTAGACTTACGGCGGTGATTTCGTCCGTCTCGTTTAACGCGATCATCTTCGAGGAGAAAGTTTCGAGAGAGGAAAGCAACGAGCGACGGCGAGACCCCACACGCGACGCTCAATTTGAATGACAATATCGCGCGATATCACACATATACATACATACACATACACACACATAAACAGCCAATATTATATAGCTTGTAAATATGATATTTTTACCTTGGGTTACTTAAAAGCGTGTACGTGACGAAATAACTCGAGAGTGCGAGAGTCGTCTCTGTATGTCAGTGCCATTGCGCGTCGCGTCATCGCATTGCGATTAATCCCGATCGACACTCGGGGCTCGGTGGAGGCGAAACGAAAATGCCCACCAGGTCCAGAGGAAACACGCTGCGAAGAGGTAAGTCGAGGCTATTTTGTTGCATCGAGATGTCTAAATGAGCCCTCTTCCGATCGCGAGTAAACTGCGCCAAAATTTATATTGTTACTATTTGCAAAGTCACACGTCGAGTTATTAAATCGTGATTGTTAATAGCTAAAAACTTCAACGAGATGATACGAGAAGATTTGTTGGATTGTATAAAAAAAAAAAAGAGCGACAGTTTGACTCGTTACGTCCCCTCCGGTTTATAATACGTTATTAGACACAAATTTTTTTTAAGTTGAATGTGTACAATGAAAATGGTAAAAATGTAGAATTAATATGTACGAATAATATACGAATGATGTATTTAAGTTATACTCGTGTAAAATGCTATTAAAATTTTGGACCGAGAGAATCCTAAAAATATAAATTATTAATTATTAATTTTATTTTATATTAATATATTTATTTTTTTAAATTATATAAATTGTATATTATTATTTGTTATTTTTGTAATTAAATTAATATAACTTTTAAAAAAGAATTTTTATGTTTTGCGATACTTTCGGTAAATCCACTATTATTTATGATAATAATATCTTAATTTTTGAGGCAAAATTAATGTAATATGATTAATATAATATGATAATGTTTCCTTTTTAATTTTTCCAAAGATGTTTTATGAAACTTATTATTTTTTATTATTCTACGTATGAGAATAAGTAGAAAACACAAATTTTTCCGAACCTCTTGACTTAACTCGAGAAATATTTGAGTTTGGGATGGAACGAGTTAAAGTCGAGACACAATGCTACGAGATATATCGAGATATATTTTTTATTAAAATATGAAGAATATTCGATATTGTTCGTGTATGCGTCTGTCGTTTGGAGTTTTCGATAGATAAAGATAAAAGTAACTATGAGTTGAATATATACGAACGGCGCGGCGAGATGTGCATGTGTATTTCAATGTGTGTACGTTCGTGTGCGTGTTTTATGCGTATGGAAAAATAAGCGAGTGAAAAAAAATGAGCGTGTGAGAGAAAAAGAGAGAGGATGCGAGGTCGCAAAATAATGTGATATATGTATGTCAAAATTAAAATCCGATTTTTCGAAAAACGGTGCTTTTTCTATCTTATAAATATTGTACAATATATTGTATACACAACTCGGCGCGTTGTATAGGGTTGTTTAATGATATTAAGAAGAAATATTTGAATACTACGTTATAGTAAAAATGTGGCAATGTCGAGCTAGTTACTTAGTGGAACACTTTTTTTTAAGGGTATATGGGATATTTCTAATATTTTTAAGCAGCGGTCATTCCTTACAGGAAATTCTGCGATTGGGTTTCCTCGAGCGGGATCCAGTTAACGAAATTGGTTTGTTCGCGCGAATATGTGTGAGTATTTATGTATTTCAAAATTAGTGTACACTTTAACAATTTTCTTAAAATAGATATGACATTATCTTCATTTTATACTTATTTATTGTTTTTTTGAGTTTCATGCTCGAACTTTACACTTTATGTGTAATTGAATATAGAGTTTTGTCTTTTTTCTTATTGAAATCCAGAGATACTGAAAATTCTAAGCAACTTTTTAAAAAAAATCATGTTTTATTTTAGAAAAATAAGAAATACGAGATACAAAAAAATATATCGATTCGGAACAAAAGACGATAACTATTATATCGAGTACTTAAATACTTAATGCCGAATAATATCACATTTATTTGTCTTCGTTTTTTAGCTTTATTTTTCAATTCTGATTGCTAGAATACCGAAGAAATCTTTTTTAATTAAATAAATCAACTAATAGACGAAATAGTGTTATAAATTATCTTTTCCCTAATTAAAAAAAAAGAATTCAACATTTTATGCTAACTTTTTAAGATAATTATCAAGATTAATAACATATATTCTAAAATAATTATGCAGGATAAGTAATATTAGATATCGAACTTTTATTTTTCTTTATTTAAATCGCTATTCCAAGAAAGAATTAAAATCCAAGTATGACATATCTTTATCGATACGCATAAATTTTTTGATATCGCGTTCGCGCGACGTGGATCCCTCTCGAGGTTCTCGCCGATGAAGATGCGGTTGCTCACGAAACTCAAAAATGTATTATATCGACAAATGTACGTACGTCAGGGCGCGAATGACGTTCTTATACATAGTTATGTATAAAGTCGTGAACATTTTTGTATAAAAAAACGTGTAAATAATTAATATATATAAATATAAATATAAAGAATATACAAAAATATGAATGCATATATAAATATATAAATATGAAAATATATGAATATAAATATATATATATAAATAAAATGCAAATATATATATATATATATATATATATATATATATATATATATAGACACACACACATACATATTGTATTGTCGCGTAGGATATCACTACGACAAGTAATAAAAGCATTATTGATGATGTAACCAGTGTCGAGACGCATAACGGTGGTATGTACGAGTTGTAGATGTAACGCGACTGGTCTTTTTTGCAGATGTTATAATAAGAAAATATCACGTTACACAACAAAATATAACCGGTGTACTCATTATTCTGACCCTTGTGTACGTAGTACTTATGAGGACGCAGACCTCGGATCTGCAATTTTCATCACGTACGCTGGCGAAACTAAATTGCAGATACATTGTTCAAGCTTTCGAACATAATTAATTATAATTAATGTAATATTATATTTTTCCAGTAAAATATTAACAGACTAATTATTTTTTTTTATAAATGCAGTCGAAAATTTATGTCGCCATTTTTTATCCTCGTTTAAATTTATTTTTAGTTTTAAAATTTATAATTTCTATGGAAGTTATAATTAATCTAGAAACTACAGTTTTAATATTTATTTGTTTGACAAACGATTGTGCTGTGAAGAGCATCACGCTGATTAGAAACAAATGTAAGTATTAAATTATTAAATATATCTCATATAAATAATAAAAAATTTATTATTCTATAAAATTTTCTTTTTTCATATTAAAAAAATTTTTCACAATTTTTTGATTTTAAACTCGATAAACTCTTAAAGTTTTGTTTGATTATTTACACTCACAATTTATCTATTTAATTATATATGATATGATATGATTTTTTACATTGGATTCTCAAGATTAATTTTAACGCGGTGCAAAACTTGCTATAATATGGTGCAAAGTAAGAATTTACAAAATGTTAAAAGTCTAGAGGGAAAGAGAAAGAGAAGAGGAAAACGAGAGGAAGCTTGGGATGCACGGAGGGGAGAGGAGCGACGAAAAGAAAGGCAACGGGAAGTGGAAAAAGGAGAAACGGATTCGCGGAGTGCCTTCGCCGTCGAGAGGCCGCCGAGAGGTCGCGATCGCAGACAGAAGCATCGCCGTCTCACGTCGGCCAGAAATCACTCGCGCGCGGATCCGGGGAAAATTCGCCCGCCAATTGTTTATATTGAAATACGCTCGTGCAGGAATGCACCGCGGGGCACGATAAGTGCGCCGGGGTATTCAAGAATGAGGGATGAGAACGGGGGAAGGGGATCGAGATGTGTGCCGTTCGCGTGGTATTCGAAAAAGAAGCCGAGAGCGCAGCATCCGCTTTTTTTTCGCTCGCCAAATTCTTCGCCTTCGTCCTACTGGCGCGACGAAAGTGGACGAGAACGACCCCCTATTTCAGGATAGAATCCTCGCGCGACTCTTCGAACATCCACGTTGAACGAAAAATGCGCAGCCTATACTTGACTATTAAAATGTATCTTAATTGAGAGTAACATTATATGAAATAATATGCCATTTTACGTATAATGAGACTCGTATTAATAAGAAAAGAAACATGATGATGGAGGGAACATAATTTAATTTCAGAGCAAATAATTTTAATAATAATAATTATATTAAATAATAATAATAATTTTCTTATGCGATATGAAATAATAATTTTCGATAATAATAATTTTCTTATGCAATATGAAAAATAATAGATTAATCTAATATTGGTTTCGAGTTTCGCATTTTTAAAAATGGATCAGAAACAGTAGTTCGAGAGTAGAATAAAAAATAATTCACGGGGACAAATCTTTCCTGACATTCCCGACACGTAGTAATAGATAACAAACGAGGTGACGTAATGCAGCGTTCGTGCATCGAGAATTAACGACAAATCAAGTCGAATAGAGCTTCTGAAGCGTCTTTTCCACGAGGAGAGACGTCCTGTCGGAGTCTATGGAGGCATACATAAATCCCGAATAAATCATGGAGCGGACGGTTTGGACTCTCGTCGGGACGCATGAACGGAAAGGCAAAAACGATGGCTCGGTTCGGGTTTACAAACGAGCGCTCTGGTAATCTTATGGCAACGTGTCGCGCCGAATGCTTAGGATTTCGATAAATCTAGGAAATCGGGAACGGACAGAATCGGAGATGACCTGGAAGCCGTCGTAAAAGACGTTTTCCAGGACACGTAAGACAGAAGCCCCTGCTCTTTAAAAGCAATCTTGTTTATGAAGGATATAAAGACTTGTAAAAAATTATCTCGCACATTATTCGAACGAAACAATGATAATGATAAAAATTTTGATAAAATGTTAGTCAAACAAAACTTATCTATGTTAATCTATATTTAATTGTATAAAGGATTCAAATTTAATATTAACCTGGTTATTATTTTGGTATTTATTTTATAAATATACTCAGATACATATTAATATTAATATATCTTTGAATATATTTCTAAATAATTTGTACGTATTTATTTCTGTCTACATGTTATTCACAAGAAATATTAATTTTATATTCTTAAATATATTTCTTCTTTTTTAAATAAAAATTACATAAACAAATACATCTCAAATAATATCTTGTGAAAGATAAAAATAAAGTAAGCTGAAAGGGACGGCAAGAGACGAGAATGATAAAGGCAGATCTCTTTCGAGAGCGGGTTACTGGATTGGCGCGCTTCCAAAAGTCGCATTTCTCGTAAACAAAGCGCTCTCGCGAACTCACGTTGACAGGCACGCGGTACTTTTCATGCAGGGAGCACCCTGGCTCGATCGAAATTAATCGTTCCGCTTTCTAAACGCAAGATGTACACGCGACGACGCGACATTCGCGACTGAATTATTGCGATGGCAGGACACGTATCCTTTCAGCATTTCACGGAATTTATCGTCGGGACATCGTCAGATCATTGGTAATATTTTGAACATATATGCTTTATCGGATTTAATTCTCTATAACGATATTAAAATATTTTCAATAATTTTATAATAAGGAAATGAAATTCTTTGAATTTCTTTTGAATTTATTAAGAAAATATCATTGTTATCAAATAGAAAATTATATGCAATTTCTATGCTGGACATATTTTAAAGAATTCAATTCTATGTACAAAAATATCCGCATAATAAAAATTTAATATATTTGCGAGATATTTATATTAATAAATTTTATTATTACACAAATTCAAATTAAGATTAAGTGCTTTTTCTTTATACATAAGAAAATGTCAAAACTTTTTCATTTTCTTCGCTCATTTTTTCTTCTTTCTTTTCGTTAGATTATTAGTGTTAAAAAATCGTTTTTGATATTTAACAATTCTTCACTGATAATTAATAGTTTATAAAAATCAGTAATATACATATATATAAATATATTTTTATTTTCATATGAGATAGTTAAATTTCTGATATCGATAATAAATAAGCATATTTCTTTACTTTGCTACATCTTGATAATAGAATTAGAAAGGAAAAGTGCTGATAAATCTCGTTTCACTTCATTAAACAAGAAGACGTTGCGAGGTCCCGATCTCGCTAATCGCACGATTATAAAGAATAACGATTGATGAAATCGTTTTGATTGATCGCGGAAATGCGGAGAATCTCGGCTCTGATTAGGCATGCGCTAGTTTTTAATACCCGATGCTTGCACAGCCAACGATTTGTGCGCCATGTCGAACACAACGCTTCATTCAGAATCCGCTTCTCATCGTGCTCATTATCAAAGTGCGACCAGATAACGGTTCCGCATTTACTCTCTTCGAAATTATTCTTCATCATCACAATTATGTATCTCGTGTTTATACGGTTATGCAAAACAATAATCCATTTTCTAGGAATATTTTTTTTCGAAATAGTAATATATAATATATATATAAATTGAAAGAAATCTACACATCTCTTCAAGTAAGGAAATTAATGTAATTGGAAAAAGCTTAAGTCAAATATACTTCCTGACCTCTTGCAATGTAATATCCTAATTAAAAGGTTTAAATTATTTTTATAAAATTAATTGAATTTTAATAAAAATTTAGTATTATAATTTAAATATTTCTGTAACACTAACAAATTAATGATTTAGATAATAAGCTAATGGCCCGAATGTGTGTATGTAAAAGTAGCACATTATGAAAAAGAGAGATTTAATAATAAATATATATCTGCTTGATGAAAAAATAATAATGCAACCGAATATATCTCTTGTAATTTAAAAATTTTGATGTAGAAAACAAAAAAAAACAATGTGCAAATAAAAAAGAGAAATATATTAATATTCTAAAAAATATAATAAAATAAGAAATATAAATTAATTCTACAGATCAAAAGATAATTGCGTTTATCGAATGTCAAACAGAAAATTAGTTCAACTGGACAAGTTAGCAGAGGCAAAAGGCAGAAACAGCGAAAACCTCGAAAGGGTGAAACGGAAGAGGATGCTGCGGAGATTTGGAGCGACTCCAGCGGCGGCCGCGCGTTCTCTATATATACATTATTCCTCTATATATTATTCCCGTTTTATCGTTTCCCGAGGAGAGAGAAAGAGATACGGTCAACCCCAGCGATAACCCCGGCGTCTGACCTTATTATATCTCGCGAGGCGGGGTAGCGGGGGCGGAGAGCTCCTCCTCGCCGATATAATTTTAACGGCGAGGCGCTCCATGCTTCTCTCGTTTGGTCGCTGAAAGAGCAAGGGAGCGGAGACTCGCGCAAGAGATAATGAATTTCCTGGAAACCGGCGGCTGTGCGCGGCCGGTGCATCCGACGGGACAATCGAGGCCGCGAGTCAATGAATATTTCCCCATGAATGAAATCGCGGACCCTATCGCGCGTTTCCCGCGAAACGGAAAGAACGAAATCGCGCTCCTCAATGGTGCTAGAAGAGTGTTTTCCGTATTCTCAAAATTCGTTTTCCAAAATACAGGAAATTTGGGGTTACCGAATGGTAAAGAACAATCAATGGGACTCATTATTTAAATTATTTAATTATCATTTAATTTGAGTGAAAATACTCGAGTAACTTTCTCGAGTAACTTTGAATTAAGATAGATTTTAAGTGAAATAAATTAATATCATATCACGCAATTTTTTAAATGTGTATTATATGTATATTAAAAAATTCATACAAATTAATAGTATTCTCGAAATTTTTTCAAAATACAGGAAATTTAGGATTACGCAATGTTAAGGAAAAATCAATGGGAATCATACGCATTAATTGTTCAACTGTCATTTAATTTGAATGAAAATACTTCTCGAGTAACTTTGAATTAAGATAGATTTCAAGTGAAATAAATTAATATCATATCACGCAATTTTTTAAATGTGTATTATATATATATATATTAAAAAACTCATGCAAATTAATAGTAATCTCTAAATTCATTTTTCAAAATACAGGAAATTTAAGATTATGTAATGTTGAGGAACAATCAATGGGAATCATACGCATTATTGTTCAACTGTCATTTAATTTGAATGAAAATACTTCTCGAATAACTTTGAATTAAAGTAGATTTTAAGTGAAATAAATTAATATTATATCACGCAATTTTTTTAAATATGTATTATATGTATATTAAAAAATTCATACAAATTAATAGTATTCTCGAAATTTTTTCAAAATACAGGAAATTTAGGATTACGCAATGTTGAGGAAAAATCAATGGGAATCATACGCATTAATTGTTCAACTGTCATTTAATTTGAATGAAAATACTTCTCGAGTAACTTTAAATTAAGGTAGATTTCAAGTGAAATAAATTAATATTATATTACGCAATTTTTTTAAATATGTATTATATGTATATTAAAAAACGCATGCAAATTAATAGTATTCTCAAAATTCATTTTTCAAAATACAGGAAATTTAAGATTATGTAATGTTGAGGAACAATCAATGGAAATCATACGCATTAATTGTTCAACTGTCATTTAATTTGAATGAAAATTCTCGAGTAACTTTGAATTCAGGTAGATTTCAAATGAAATAAATTAATATTATATCACGCAATTTTTAAATGTATTATATTGTCAATTTTATAAGTTCCTAATATTGCTGAAATAAATGAAACTTTAATTTTCTATATCAGAAAAGAGCGATTGTGTTCTATTGTCTGACAATTTGTTTATTCGATTACTCGTGTTTTCTTATTAGTTTGGATAACGACAGTTGTATTGTATTTTCGCAAGTTCTACTGCTCGAGGAAGAGAGAAAGAGAAGCTATTACACTGATCCAGTTCCAAATTTAACATATTGCTGGTGAAACGAGAATGAAATTCTACGGAGATGTATATAAATTGAGAGATTTATGCATCTCTCTGTCTTTATAGCAACTACCAGAACTCGACAATTTATCGATCTCGTATATAATACGGTTTCCGTGTATTGCGCAATCGAAGATCCATGGATCGAGATCTATTCCACGAATTTATAAATTAAGATACTCGCTCATAAATATGATACGTTTGTCATTGTATATTGTTAGTGTAGCATAGCGTGACCTAATATTGCATCACTGGTAATGATGCGGAGTAAACAGCCGTTTTTATGTATATCGTCTAATCGCTTTGAGATAACAATTATTGAAAACAACGATTACGACACATCTCTTTTGATTGGATTCGCGGCAGGAGAATCGGTAGTTGATATCACGATGTTTCCTTAATAAACGAGAATCAAAAACTGTTCTGCTTGATAAATGGTAATTGGTCTCGATTTGATAAAATTAAGGAAACAACTTTATAAAATTACAGAGTGTGTAAAAATTCTTCTGAGGCCTTTTTTATTCAATTCTTTCTTTTAATATTCCTAGAATAAAATATTTAATATTCCTAGAATGTCACTTATAAAAATGCGAATAATAATCAGTTCGGAGGGAGAGATAAATATATATGTATATATATATAATAAAATATAATTTATAATAAATCTTGAAAATTTGAAAGCATGTTTCAGTTTCAATAGATATTTTATAGAACAAATTTTTTAAATTAGAAATAAAAATAATAAAGATGTAATGAGTAAATATTAAATGTTCATTTTTAATAATAATTTTCACGATCCCATCAATCGATGCATCTTTAATTTAAACATAGTAATTAAATATCAAATAGATGTTATTTCTATTTAAAAAGAAAGCTCTGAAATATGTAGTATATGTACTGGAAAATTTTTTGTGCGGAAAAATAATTTGTTTTAGAATAAAAATTAATCCGAATACGAATGAAAATACAGTAAAAATTTAATGATAGTATCCGACGATATATATCATCGCACAAGAGTCAAAGGGCTCAAAAGGAAGTCTACGGGGGAATTGCGACTTCTACCTTCCGTTTCTTGGCGAAGTAATACGCATTTGTTATGTTTCAATTGCTGTTTGGCCACCCACGCATCAATCATCCTTGACTTTCATTGAATCGTCTAATCGTTTTTCGGTCATCTCGCTAATTTATTTAAAATTCCCTTTTAAAAATACACACCCTTTTTCTTTCGATATTTTTATCGAATTTTAAAATAAATATTACAAACAGTACAATTTTAGTAATATTGGATTCGGCTGCTATAAAAAATAATGATCTCTATCCTCATTCGCGACAATTGATTAAAATTTTTCTATATCAAAAATTGAAATCACCGAAATAATGTCGCTTTTCAAAAAAGAATCTTTTTTCATATTATTTAATATATACACATATATATAGTATATTAAGTGCTATCATAATTTTTTTAATATAGCCGTAATAATAAAGCTCCGGAAAATTAATAAGTTTTTGATTACTATCACAATTCCTATTGCACCACTATTAAAAATGATAATTAATTGAACATTTTTTTATCAATATTGCAATTCTAATTATGCTTCAAGATTAATTGAAATAACTTATGTTAGTTTTAATGATATAAGAAAATTAATCGATCAATTTGATGAACTGAACATTTTTAAATATACATATTTTTCAAATTTATATAGTATATACATCGCGTTTATTTTTTCAAATGTTAAACATATATTGGATTCGCGCAGGCTTGAGAACATAAACGTTTATTCTGAATATATTCAAAAGCCGGATGTTATTGCCCTAGATGGAACGTATCACGATGAGCCGAGTAATGTCGTAATTTATCATGATTAAACGAAAATCACATGCAATCGGAAGTAACGTATGAGCGATAGGAGTCAAAATGGGTCCGATCGTGAGATCGCTGGCGCAAGATCGTGATGACGCAAATTTAAAGCTTTTCGCAGGAAATCGCGAAATAATCATCACGATAACGGAACGATCGCAAATTATAGTCGACGCGCGCGGTAAGTTAATATCCGCAATGTTGCACAGAGAAACGATAATCCCCTTCTTCTCATCCATAAGGACGTATGATGGAGGGCGTAGCACGTATTCGATTCTTCATCGATCGCGAGCGAAAAGCATCGGCGGCGGGAAAAGGGTGCGGGGAGGATACCGTTGCGTAACTCCCGAGAAATAAATTGCACGAGCAAGAATCGATCGCGCTGACCTCGATTAACCCTTTAACTATGCGAGCGAGTCATATCCAAATTTCTCGCCAAAGTCATTTTTCACGAAATTCCGCGCAGCTTCCCGATGGAAAATTGTTAATACATTAATATGATAAATGTATCACGTTAGATAGCGGTAAATTGTAATCGACGTGCGCGTTAGATACAACACTTTTACTTATTAAGTTGCGACAAAAATTTTGCCAATCTTGGCGTATCATTACGTAAATTTCTCTGAATCTTTAAATTTATATAATATTTTAATAATGTGATCTAAGAAATTAAAATTTTAAAAATATCAAAATAAATGAAGATTTTCGATAATTTACAAGCAAAAATTAAAAGGGATAAAAAAATTTAAACATCTGAGAAAGCTTCAATTCTAAATTCTAGAATTCTAAAGAACGGAAAGGCTTCATGATTTAAAAATCCAATAATGCAAGCATTATTAGAATTCTAGAATTTAAGATTGAATTTCTCAGATGTTTGAATTTTTTGATCCCTTAATTTTTGCTTGTAAATTATCGAATATCTTTGTTTTTTTGGATATTTTTACAATTTTAATTTCTTAGATCACATTATTAAAATATTATTGTGTTAGAAATTTAAATTTTTTCCCTTGCATATTTAAACCATCGAAATTTGTGGTCTTTCTAATCTGTAAGTTTTCTCTCGAACACCTCAAATTACATTGCAGAATCTTTGAATCGATGTGATATATTTGCTTCAACTTTTATATCATCGAACGTAAGAAAGCATCATATTGAATGAGCAGTAAGAGAGACTTAAGTAACGAACTAATACACAAAGAGTATAATTTTCATCTGTCAAGCTCTCAATTAAACCCTCAGCGGCTATAAGCGTACGGTGAATCATGCGAGAATCAAAATACCAAATCGAGCGATTGTCATAGCTCGTTTAGAGTCCACGAGACTTTTAGCCCGACTTAATTAACGAGGTCGATGAAAGAGAACCAACACTAATAAGTGCTGGAACGCTAATAATTCCCGTTACAACGCTTGCATTATGAAATATATCGGTCGTCGGTGTCTTTAATTATCAAAGGATGCCACTCGAGATAATTTCGAATCGATTTCGCGTATTTCGGATACCTGGAAGAGAAGATATAAAATGTAGGACCAAAATAGTTTTCTTTGACATTTTTAGAATAATATATTTTATACTATTTTTGTGGATATAAAAAATTGATTCTGAAATCTAACATTTTTAGGATAAACTGAAGATTATTTTTTCAATGCAAAAAGACAGGAGATTTTGTCGTATTTGGATGCTACGAGTCGTGATGACGTCACAAAGTAGCGAAAGAGTGTTTTAATTCGCTCTTTCCCCCTCGGGCTCTCAATTGGTGGTATCTTGGCTCGCGGAAAGCGCGGTCGCCATCATGATGCTAGAATGATGCGACGAACGGCAGGCCAGCAGCTCGCTCGCTCGCTCGCTTACATACGCAAAGAAGGTCCGCTTTTAATGCGTGCGTGTCGGTGCGTAAGTGAGAGGCGGAGCCGTGCCTCAGCGGAGGTCATAGGGCAATACCAATCACAGCCGCGTGATAACCACTCTCCTGCCATGCGTCTTGCAGATGCGTGCGTGCGTGCGTGTCTGGTGTGCGTGCGCGTATGTGAGCGCGAGCGTTTTTACGCGTGCGTCATAGTTGCAAAACTAATTATTCCTCTCGTTGCCGTCGGGCGTATCCCATCGAACCTCGCGATTTTCAGAGAGGGAGAGAGAGAGATTGAGTTTGCATGAGATCTACCAAGATCTACCGACTTTTGCGAAGAAAACGCGAACGCTAGAGATCAGGTCCGCCGCGCCGGAAATTCAGTCTCAATCCGAACCGGAGATTTGATTGATTATTGATGACTCCGTTCCGGGACTGTCGCGTTTGCTTGCCATTGATTGCAGCTGTCCGATAAGGGTTGTCGTCTTCTCGCTATCTAGTTGGCGCCGCATCTGACGTTCTACGTGCTTGTCCGATTGATAATTTTATCTGTCGAATATGAAGCTTTGCCCTTCAACATTGTAGTACAATAAAATTGATAATCAGATATTTAATGTATACGACTATATGAATTTCAGATCTTATATAAGTTCAGAATTGAAAATATTTAAATAATTAAAAATTCAGTGATTAGTAAAAAATTATTGAAAATAAATTTAATAATTTAAATATTATAATTATAATGGTTTTCTAAATAATTTAAATATTTTTAAAAATTTAGATTTTCTGGGCAGCTTTCTTTTATAGAAACTTTTATCTCATATTAAATAAAGTTAAAATATTCTGTTGAAATTTAAACTTTTTGATATTGGTAATTCACTTTTCTTGGAATAGCCAGAAAATTAATTCAATTAAAGACACAGTTCGATTATATCCTCTAATAGCATTACATGCTGTTTTAATTAAAATGTACATATTTGTCAAATATATTCTAAGTGTGTTCAGTCCTGTAGAGATAGATGTAACTGCAGACGCAACGAATGTAAATTTTCTTGCGATCGCATAGGAAATTCGCTTCTGGTTCGCGAGAGTGAGGGAAAACGCGAAAATGGACGGCGATATATCACCGGGATCAATCCAATCGCATTTTCTTAGAGTCAACTGCCGGTCCGTGCTCGGTGTCACGACTCGCATAATCATACGATTTGTACATGTCGCTGGGTTGCCTACCCCAAGACGTAGGGTTTCTCAACGAAGCAGTCATCGAAACGAGATCCCGAGAATTCTCATCGTCTCGAACGACTTTCCGTTGTTTCGTGCGACAAATCAAATGCAAAATTCGTCCATTATCAAGCATCTCTTCGTGCATATAAAAGATACAGTGTGATCGCATTTTAAGCAATGATGCTCGGAGAATCTTGCATAACTCGAAGCTAATCTTTTTAGTAGAAAAAAAGTGACTAAAATTATTTCAAAATTGTATGCATATAGTGAAAAATGTCATTTATACATATTTTTAAACATATTTTTTCATATCATATTATTTTAAATTCACATATAATGTAGTTTAATATGTTTATAGATAAGAATATTGTTATGTTTTTGTGTTATGTACTGAGACTTTCACACACTATCTAAAAATTTTAATATATAATTAAAAACTGTTTCTTAATAAGATAATTTAATTGATATATCTTTGAAAGAAGAGTAAAAATAATATGATAAAAAATACATATGATATTTAAAACAATTAAAATAAAAATTCAGATATTGGCGATTAATTATTAGCAAGACAATTCCAATTTCACTCATTTTCTACATTGTCAATTAAAATCATAGTCACAATCAACTTTGTGATGTTCTTATATATTTCTTGTTATATAATTCTAATCAAAATTATCTGTAATATTTCTGAAATCAAATAACAACGTGAAATACTAAATTGTGAGATTAATAATCGAAATGAGATATTATAATATGATATAATAAAAAATTGAACTTATTATATATATATTTAATAATAAATGGAATCAATAGTTCGTTGCTGCAAGAGTCCGACAAAATTGATCAGAAAATATTAATAATATAAAATTATTCATGGACGATTCAAATCCGAGCTACTAACGCCATCATCTCGGTCATTTATGGTGAACTAGAAGCCAGAATCAAATTGAAGAGGTCAGTAGCGAACAAGGATGCAATCGTTCCTATATGAAGCGCTTGCATACTATATGTTGCAAATCTTGACTGTATAAAGAATATTGAATATTGAATTTCTCAAATCGAGTTATTTGATAAATTATTTTTCATTTTCCTTAATATACAAATTGCTGATTGTATAATATATTTATTAAGCTAAAAGATTTTAGCCACCGAATAAAACTGATACGTCATAATTAAATCAATTATTTTGGAAAGACAATTGAAAAATAAAATAAATATTAATATTTTCTCTCTATATATAATATTATAAACTTTCCAAAAATGACAATTTCTTAAGTTTTACATTCTCCAATTTACACATTAAAAGCGAAACTGTTACGTGTCTCGTCAAATAATTAATTTACCTTTTCGAGTTGATTTTTATTGAATTTCAATTAAGATTAAAAGAAACGTAAATTTGTACAATTGTTATTTCAGGAAAATTATATTCTTTTAAGGTTTTAAGGTTTTACATATGAGATTTTTGAAAATGTAGGAGTCTTAAATTTTTATAATTTTAAATTGGATCATATGTATTTCATTTAACGTTCCAATTATGCTTAAATTGAATCGTGCTATGCAATATGAAATTAAGGGATGTTTCGATTTAGGACCCGAAAATACGTATCCTCTTCCTCATCATTCGAGTTATAAACCTATTCTCTCCAATTTACAGTAAATGTCATTCATAGAGAGTTTCACAGTTATCGTGCTCAACTATCAAACTAAATTGTGCTCTGCAAATTATTTTCGGGATGTATGTATCTTCCTCAATGGGATTTCATGCTAAAAAATCCTAGCTATCTATCATAATATCGGGATCATAATCGGGGACATGCACAAACGCTCTCTTACGAGAGAGTTAAAATAAAAAACAATTTATTAACGACATAATTACAATAGTATATTCTGCGTGTGGAAAGCAATATTTTTTCTCTTTATACATCATTTTTTATTTTATCTCGGACCGTTCGACAATAATTCCTCAATTTATAATCACAAGCCTACTATAAAATATCCGCATTCGATATATCTAATCCGCCGCATGTGTGGTACGTCCTCCTTTCATCCTCGAAAACAATTGCGACGATTTTTCGTTTTGCGTGTAGACGCTTTTAAAATAAGCGCGAACGTTCCACGGCAAGTCACAAACAACGGAACGGCCGGATACCGCGTTGTACAAATTTACTCGACGAAAAATCTATCCCCGCACAATCGAGTGCAATAATGCAATCGCGTTTATATTTTTATATCGAAACTCCTAAGCTTACATCGGATTTCTAAAGTTTTCCGTAAAGAAAATAATGTGCTAATATTTGATCTAATTTATAGCAATAATCTAAAACAACTCTTAGATTTAATATTTAACTATTAGTAATTTTTTTATCTATGTCTATTTTTTTCGTTTCTTTTTTTCTTTTTTTAAAAGAATGTCTAATAGCTGGCGATGTTATTTGCTTTCTATTTTCTAAAGGATAGGTAGAACTTGAATATTTATAAATTAATTATTTTACAAATCAGATATATTTCCACAAGGCATATGCGGGCTCCCGAAACATTTTCAGAAACTGTATTCGACTCTGTACCTCTTTAATATTAAGATCGTCTACTTAGGAATAAAATAAGCGTCGCAGCATCATTGCACTCGTTTGTACCATGTTATCTAGTCACCGTAGACTAACGACGCGCGAAACTGGCCATATCTAACAATAAGAGAATACGCTTGTGAGTGGGATTAATCGTGAAGAATTTCTACCTATAATAATGCTATCTCCTAAATCTGGCTTATATAAAATTCAGCTAAATCACTGTACAAAACGAACGGTGAAAACGAAATGAATTAAGCCGCGCTGCTACGGAACATTAGTGCAGTTACAGTGACAGATAACACTCGTATCTTCGATAAAAAATTCATTTGGTTCGCATATCGTAACACGCGTCTGCTTCCGTTATGTTCAAGCGAAAACGCTGCTTTTATTGCGATTTCTCGGCTAATGCACATCGGGAGGTGTCGAGTGATCCGTGTGCGATTCAACGATTTGCGCATCAGTGTAAAGTGGGATTGAGACAATAAAATGTAAGAATAAGATGATATAAGAGACAAGAAAAAAGTGATACTCTGAAAAAGATGTCTAGACATTTTCTTTAGACATCCTTTGAATTTTTGTATACTTTGGAATATCAAGAGAAATTTTATATTTATTTACAATGATTCTACGTATCCTTATAATTTAGATACTATGACAGATATATGTATTTTTTCAGTATTAATATAAATCACGAAAAACGCATCTTATTCTTTTAAACTTTGCCACGTCTCAGCCCTCGTGTCATCTTTCGTTGTAAAATAATAAATATTAAAAAATGTTACAAATGTACAATTACATAAATTTTGTTTATTACAAAATGTTTATCCAAGAATATTTTGCGCAAATCGTTATTTCACATATGAGGCAATCAGGAGATCCTCATCACACGCAATATGATCTCCTTTGACCCTGGATAAGTAATAATACATAGAATGCAATAAATGATAAACTTGTTCGAGAAATGATTTTCGCATTAAATCTATTAAAGGCGTATTAAGTAGGCAATATAATATTTATTTTTTATCTTTAGTGAGAAGAGAGTCAATGATCAATTTTGTGAGAGAATTTTTGTGTATCTGGATATATCTTTCTAATCAATGAGCATTTTAGCATTCATGATCTTAAGATATTACTCATCCAGGCGTAAAGTGTATCGATTGAATATTCAGAAGAACAACAGCGATATTCGAACGCGAAGAGATGATTGTTCCGCCTTGCCACACGCGATCGATATACGTACGTGTGCATGTGATTAATCGTGTATGCATGATATTACATGATCGAGAATCCTACGTATCGCGACAGAAAGGAATCGCGTGATTGGACTTGAAAATAATGACAGCTACAAGGAAAAGAGAGAGAGAGAGACAAAAGAAGTGGGAAGCGAACGTGAGAAACAAAAGCTCCAGACGTAATCGGAATCGTCGAAAGTCGTCTAGGAAGTGATTCCTATTCGACGAAAAAAAAGGAAAAAAAAGAAATGGAAAGAAAAAACTTTTTGCCGAGAAAAAAAATGACTTAACGCTTAATTAGCTTATTAAAAATTAGCTAAGAGAGATCTATCGCGGTTCTTTCATTTAAATTAACCGTAAATTAACAACTAATCAGTAGTCGCGTACAATGATAAAAGAACACTAGCATAAACACGAGCAAAAACGTGAAATTGGATGATATACCGTACGTTTAACACACCCGTAATATGATTCATCATGCGCGATATACGACAATAAAAAGTCGAAGATGGCAGTACAACGGTAACCAATTAAACACCGGAGCTCAAAACTGCCTTGCCTGTCTTAATAACATTTAGTTGCCTCGTATATTTACAGTGTACATCGATAATCAATATCGTTAAGTCTACTTGGAGATTTCTCTCTCGCATGTCCTCGGAATTACATCGAATGTGTAGTAGCTCGATACGTGCGAACATACATCTCGTCATCATCCGTTATATCATAATACGTACGTTTTTTTTCGTCTTTGAAAAGAAAAGAAAATCTACACCCATCTTGACTTCGAATCAGCGCACATCTAATTTAATATCTAAATTTAGCGCATATTATTACACACTTCTCTTTCTTTGCTAAAAGATATCTATGTATATATATATATATTTTTTTTACATATATATACTTATATAGGTTGTTTCAAAACTACCGAATGTCCTTTTAATAAGTAATTCTTTCAATTGGAGGCGATTTTTTCTTAGCGAAAATTGAGGGAGATTACCGCATTTTACAATTTTGCTCATCATATCTTTGTTAATTAAGCTCTTGTAATTAAGCTTCAAATCTAAATTCTATAAAAGTAAATTTAAAATAAAAAAATACAATTTGATTAATCTTTTAATTCTATGAAGTTTATTTTACGAAAAATCCTGTTTTTAAACAAATTTATAATTCGAATGATTGTTACTTCAACACTTTCGCTGAGAAAAAATCGCCTCCAGAAGCGAGAACTGTTCTTAAAAAGCATTCGACAGTTTTGGAATATCCTCTATACATATATATGCACTGTGTTCCAGGGCACCCGAAACTTGTTGCGTCAAAGGCATCTCGTGGCTATTGTTGTATCATTTATTTAGACTTTCTCTTTAAATAAATAAATTGCGTCATCATTTCTTCGTTTTTTTTTTCTCTTTTTACTTAGTAGCATGGACGTCAGAGCATCTGTACTCAACGGCAACAAGGAGAGACTCTATAAAGGTATTCCATAACTCCCAAACTTTCCCCGCTTACGTCACACTCGTCGATTTAACTCCTAGCATAATTAGCAGAAAATAGTTTTTACCTTTCTCTTTTTTTACTAGTTTTCTTCGTGGCTAATTTTCTGTTTCTTTTTTTCTCTTCGTTTAAATCACTGGCTTAATTGGTAGTACAATGTAACCTAGGCGCTCTCTGCTTTATTAGACTATCTGAAGACTTCGCTTTGTAAATGGCGTGAAGATATATATATGTATACGCAGGTGGAGTAGAGTCATACGAAACTAATCTCTTCGTCGAATGTACAACACAGCGTGATTATTAAGTAAAAACACGCTGGAACGTTACGAGGAAAGAGCGTCGAGAGTTTTTTTTTTTTTTTTTATACATGTACTATATTATCCACAATGTAATTACGTTTCGAGCGCGCACGCGTGCATTTCCTTTCTTTTAGTGTATAGGTACTTCTGTGTGTGTATGTATATATGTTTGTTATCTTAAGTGTACCTAGTCTTTAACGTTATTTTACGCTATTTTATTACCAAGGTGCCCTGGCTATGTCAGCAAAACTACGAAATGTAAATCGTAAAATTGTTCACAGTGCAATCGAAAGGAAAGGTATCCGGTTCCACAGAGTGTTAAAACACACGGATGTGTCGGTTGTGTATGTATATGTATGTGTGTGTCTGCGATTTTCTACATATCGTCGCAACACACTGCGATTCCGTTTTCTTATCATTTTCCATTTCGGAAAAGTGGCTTGTCTGGCTCATCTCTTTCACGTTTAAACGTACGGGTTTGTTGGGCTGTCTGTTAGGAACCTTAATAAGGCAACGAAGGAGCCCTGAATCTTACAAGTGTATTTTTCTTCCTCCTTTTTTACGCCTTTTTATGGTATCTTTTAAAGCCTAGCATCCTTTATCGTGTATTCAAAACACGACTAAAAATGTTTATTATTGCCTTACAAGAAAAAGAGAGATAGAGAAAAAGAGAGAGAGAAAGAGAGAGAGAGACTCGGTACCCGAAGAGTACTATTATATAATATTAAAATCACTTAACGATAAAATGTGTAAAACATATCTTTTTAGATGGAGAACCTCACGCGTGTCGATTGTTTAACTTCTTGGTTCCGTGAACGAACAAAGCTCTCAAAAGTAGCGCGAAAACATATATATAATATAAAATTCCACCGCAACTTACATCCCAACAACTCTTAAATTTTCAGGATAAATCAAAATACAATTGCTCATATATATACAACATCAATAAAAGCGTAGCAGCATCCGCTAACAGACACGAAAGTCCAAAGCAGAGATTTTCAACAACTTTATATATCACAGAAAGTTAATTATAAATACAACATACAAACAGAGAGAAAGAGAGAGAGGAGAAAAAAAGAGAGCTTGATTCGAGAGCTTAGCCAGACGTTACTTTTAACAAGTATACATTTCTCTCAATAAAATACTATTCCGATGCACGTCGTAGAGATAAATAAGAAGTACGTGAAACTGTGAGGAGACTATGGTACCGAGGCTCCCTCTGATCCTTTTCATTTAATACCATTACCACAGAGAGCTTATTATGCTACACTTTGCACAAAACGCCTTCTCCGCGGCACGATAAAAGTGAGGAATAATGATCCTCGACGAATATTTCTGTGAAAATTACCGTAAGTTACACAACGAAAGACTTCGTTTACGTCGCTTTATCGCGCGTCGCACCGTTATTGACGCATAAGGCGTGCGATATTTGTGTGTATTGTGCACCGTTATCACTATACTTTCCCGTATCAATCCGTTTATCTCTCTGTCTGGCTGATCGAGCTGTTCATGGTCGCTCGCTGTCGTCGCAATCATTGATATTCGTGATAACGTTGCGTCCATTTAATCCGTGATCATCACGTATATACAAGAATGACTCGCAAACCGCGCTCGAAAGCGAGACAGGTCAGCCATCCGCCATGCGCGACACCGTTGCCGTCGACGACGGCGGATGAGGATGATGTACCAAGGCCGGAATTTCGATCATATCAGCCGGCTGCTGATTGGCGACGGCGGTGCTGATGATCGAGCAGGAAGTGAGGGGTTGCTATTTCTTGGTCGGTGTGCCCCGTTGCGTCAGACCCTCGAAGCGCTTGAAAGTGTAATTGATGAACACCCAGTCCTTGTATATTACCTCGCCGTCCTGTGGCATTGGCGCGGACGCTATAACGAGATAAAATTGAAGGACGTAATTAAAGGTGTGTCATTCTCTACGAGTATTGAAGGTAATGACGTGACGTTACGGGCAAAGATGCACATACGTATTTCCAGTTTCACGTCTGGAAACTCGTCGAAGTTGGACGTGTCGTCGATGGATCGCACCTCGACCGGTATGGCGGCCGGTCTTTCCCTGATGTGCTCCCAATCAACACCACGGAAGAAAGGTGCCAATTTGAGCTCCTCAATGCCTCGTTGCGCCCCTAAAGAATAATCACAATGAAGAGATTAGTTTTATAAGAAGACCTATCGCTGCGTGGGAGGAATTTTAATAATTCCAAGATGAAAATCCAGTAATTTACCTAATCTTCTGTCGGCTTCGCAGCAAAATCTGATAATGGTGTCTTTAGCTTCTTCACTAATGGGAACTTCCGGCGGGAATACGAGCGTTTCTCGCCAGTTCATTACTTTTCTATACGTCTCCTGTGGATTTTCGCTACAGAACGGCGGATAGCCTGAAAAAATTGCGTTATCAGAATGGATACAGATTAGTTTTTCAACATTCGGAACTTTTATTACGGTTTGTTCTTTACAATTATCTTACACTCGACATAACGTTACAATTATTAATTATCAATATTACATTATAATCATTATTACAATGCAATTTATATGAAGTGTAATATTTAATTTTACATACTAATATTTAGTTTAACAACAAAATTTTCACATATTAATTAATATAGATAAATTAACATGCCGATTATTTTTCTCAATAATTCACTAGTCGTAGTAAAATGCACTTAAAAACGGAAAATACCAAAGACATCATACCTATAAGCATCTCGTACATAATAACTCCCAGGGACCAACAGTCGCAAGCCGGTCCATAACCTGTTTGCAGGAATACTTCCGGTGCGATGTAATCTGGAGTGCCGACCGTACTATAAGCCAGCGCTCTCCTGTTTCTTTTCCAACTCTCGGCTCTTCTTTTGCTGTCCATCGCACCGCCGCTTCCACTCCCACATGATGTCACTGCGAAACACAGGCGAGGTATCAGTTAAATCAGCATCATTGATGCTACGTAAATATCTCCGTTTGACGCGACCAACGATGCAACTTACTGAAATCGGAAGGTTTCGCTTGACTCAGGTCCCGATAGAAATCAGTTCTGTGCGACTTCTTCAGACCCGTGCACAGCCCAAAATCAGAGAGTTTTATATGGCCCCGTGCATCCAGCAACAGGTTGTCTGGCTTGATGTCTCTGTAAAGTATAGTTAAATTAATATAAATGATTTCTTCAATTTACGTAAAAGTATTAGACATGCTTAAACAAAATATAAACAAAGTATGCTTAAATAAACAAAAATAAAATTATGATTACAATAAAAATATATTTTAAAAATGTTTGTAATGCACTTTAATAAAATATTACAAATAAATGTTGAAGAATAATAATCAGACTTTAAAAATCTACGACAGTTATATTTGTGTAAAACAGTTTTGAAAGATTAAATCAACAATTCATAAGCGATTTTATTTAATCTCATAAAATTATTTTCTAACAGTTGCAGCAGATTTTCAACGGACGTACCTATGAATAAAACCTAATTTGTGTATGGAATCGATCGCTAACGCCGTTTCGGAAATATAAAATTGCGTGCACTCCTCGGAAAGCGTATCCTTCTTCATGAGCAGCGTCATCATATCACCTGTAATTCATCTCAGTTTAAATATCCGCTCAAGGGTAACACCTTTGCTTTCATCGTCGACGATTAATAATAATGACTTACCGCCGGGCAGAAACTCCATTATCAGATAGAGATTTATAGGATCCTGGAAACTGTAGTACATTTTTACGACCCACTGATGATCCGCTTCCACGAGAACATCTCTCTCCGCTCTGACGTGCGCGACTTGCTCCTTCTCAAGCATATCCGCTTTCCGGAGGATCTTCATCGCGTACACGTGTCCCGTGTCCTTCTTTTGAACGAGTCTCACCTGTTTATTTCGCAAAGGAGAGCGTTTCAAGTGAAAATTCCGACAAGATTCCTGTCGCGAACGATTAAAAGCATTCTCTAATTTCAGATCTTTGTGTGAAAGGGATTCCACTTGCTTCGCGAAGCGAGGAGAAGTACTACTTTTCTTGAGAAATAATGAGATAATTTCGCTCTCTCGTGGACGTGATCACTGCTTGTGAGAAGCTTCGTATTTCCGTTATTATTGTAATTCTTCTAACTACAAGCGAAGCTCAATCTTCGTCTCTAATGTACTCAAAATGTCATGTAAATTGCGAGTAATTTATGTATATATACACGCGTACGATAAATATATTATTTATACGATGAATATATAATTTAAGATGTCATTTAAATCATCAGAAAGTATCAATGAATATCGCAAACTGCAATGTATGAAAGACATATCTAACTTATACTTGGAAAATAATAGAATTAAATTCAAATTCTTCTCATCTTTTCAAATTACTTAAAAGTACGAACTGTGAATAAATTAAATTACTTACAATTAAATAAATTAAATTACTTAAAATTAATTACATAATAAATTACATTAATTTACATTAATTACATTAATTATACGCACGATATTACATCTATCAGATTTCATCCCTGTTTCCTCGCAGAGAAATTTTGCTTTGAAATTGCTCATATCTCAAACTGTAGCCAATTTGGCAATTAAACTAATACTGGACTTCCCGAAATTCGCTCGGTCATTAGCATCGTTATGCATCATCGATCCTTCTTTACCTCGCCAAAGGCACCTCTACCGATGACTTTGAGTGGCTCGAAATCCTCGACGCCGAGCCTGGACCGCTTGAGTCGAAGGAACTCAGTCTCTTTCTGGGCATGCTGCAGCCTCTTTTCCTGCTTCTGCTGCTCCGAAAGGCCCTCATCCTTGAGGGACTCCTCGAGCTTCGCCAGCCTCTGCTTCCGCTCGATATGTTGCGCTATCAGATTGCTGTAATAGTTCTCCAACGTTACCTGCAAAAGACAAAATGCAATATATTTACATGCAATGCTCCGATTATCATTGTATCAAACGCATGATATCATCATCATTTTCCTCCTCCTCCTCCTCTCGTCACGAGAACTCGACGTAACGCGATCGATAACGTTTTATCTTGTGCAACAAAACCACTTCCGCTGGCCACATGCGACTGCCTCACAGCTGGTGCGATTATTACGCTTTCCGAGATCAAGTTTGCATTCACCATCGCGAAACACTTCGGTGCCAATGTTATTTTTCGTCAGAAGCCATAGAGAATAAAATTTGCAAAAAATTTCAAATTTTCTGGAGTATGTCATTCTTGAATTTTTCCAAATTAAAATAATCAATTGTCAATTAAAAATCTTATTTTAATTAAATTTTTAGCTCCGTTCATTAATGTAAATATCTAATATTGTAATTCAAATTAAAATTCAGAAAGAGCGAAATAAAATGAAGACAAAAGAAAAAGGAGAAAAATATTTTATTATATTTCTTATATTATCTTTAAAATAATATTTATAATGATGTTTGCGATATGCGGACACTTTAATGATTATTGTTGATTAAATGAGATATTATTTGAATTCTACATCATCGGAGCAGCAAACTTCAGAAGCATTTTTCTCAAATGTTTCTAATTCTCTGACTTTTTCCGGAAACTTTTACCAACTTTCTCCGTATCGTGTAATACGCTAATATCTGATAAGAAATTGCTTTCTGTGATAGTCAATGCTTATTATCAACAAAGTTATCGTCTTCGGCAATAATTAATAAATGTTGCAATTGTTGAGCAATCGATGAGTAACAACGGGAAGAGTTGGGCAATTTTTAGTAATTTTTCCCAGAAAAACGTAAACAGTTATTAACTGCCAAGTATTTCAGATTAAAGCGGAAAATTTCGCAATTCGGCAGACAACATGTGATTCATCACAAACATTAACTCGCGAAATGTAATCAATATTACATTTTGTTTTTTTTTTCTAATTAAATTCGCAAGAAAACTTCAACCAATACAATATAAATTTTTCTACGGCAACACTAAAACATCTACAAATTCAGATATAAATATTATTAAGAAAAATAATGTTTTTAAATATAAATTTATATTTTACAAAGTATCAAGGTATTTTTACGAGACTTGCGAAAATATCATCATGAATAGAAGCTACTGTATATTATTTATTTATTTTAATTTTATTTATAACCATATACTAAACAAGTGAAATCGCGAATTCATCATGTTATTAATCATAATCCTGAATGGTAATCCTGATGGATTAAATTTAATTATGTGGATATACAAAACATTGCAATATTTATCTTGTTGAAAAACGGCGACCATTAATTAGCAACATAGCTCGTCGATATTGCCTCTACATACGACGGTTGGATTGTCCTGATGTTGACCTACATTTCTCTTGCTTATATAAACGTACCTAGATATTCTCAAGGTTCTTCGCAGAGTAGTGACGATTAAGAACTCGAATATTAAATTATATTGCAATAATCCTTTTAATAACCGATTGTCTTTTAACGACATATGACTTCAAATTAGAATTAAATTATTAAGATTCAAAAATTCTGCTATATAAATAGCAGAAAAATAGTAGAAAATGTATCAATTTATTAAAGCGTCAAGAATATATATGTACAGTGTTTGCACGAAGGCGTGAAAATTAGTAAGAAAGTTTAATCGGCTTACGTCGACCTCCTTCATCGAAAATTTAAGATACACAGGTATGTTTACAGTATTATTTATTGTAAAAATATTCTTTATATATAATTAAAAATTAAAAGAATCTAAATAAGGTTTTATTTTTCGCTTAATCTCAAATAAAAAAATAATCAACCTTTATAAGTTATTAAATGTCAAATATTTTATTTAATCAAATTATTTTTACAGAATAATATCTGCAAAATTAATCAACGCCATATTGTTGTAATCATGTCAATTTTTCTATAATACTTTATATCTTTAGAATCATCTATCGCGAAATGGATTGATGAGCGGTGATATATAGAGCAGAACAGCTATTTAATGAAATAATCAAGTTGAAATTAAATTCAAACTCACCTTGGCCTTGGTCGCCTTGTCCAACGTGTGGCCACTAAATCGGATCGTGCTCTCGGTGGCCGCCATCTCCAGCACCCCTGAAACAAACAAGAAAAGAAGGTCATTGCATGTTTGTAAATTTCAAGAATTAACATCTTTGAATCTTAACGCAATCTTCTATATATATTGTCAATAAAATATCGAGCGAAAGCGATAGGAGGTGAATAACATCTTTGTTGCTAAGTAACCTGACAACTCGTTGAACGAAATATCGAGCTAGATGATATCAGTTATTTCCGTACTAATTATAAATAGTCCTGTCAAAATGACTGTATATATTCAAACTATTTCATATATTTATTTTTCCATTTATAGAAAAGAGAAGATAGAAAGATAAAATATTCGTTACATTTTTTAATAAAAGTAGACATTTAATTTAACGAATTTAGCTCAGGGGTTTTATATTCTAGTAATATAAATATACGTACGAACTGTAATACATTTAAAATTTTATATTTAAAGTTCTCAGAGAAAAAGCGAATTCATCTCAACATCTCTATAATTTTGAATTATATATTTCTATTTTCTCTTTTTATATTATATTTTATATGTATTAATGTATTTTATGTCTCTGTAAGTATTTTAACAGATGCAATTATAACAAGTTTTCTAATCATTCTTGGTTATAGATTTATCATAATAGTGCTTTTATAAATTAATTTCTTTTTATATAAATTCCGAATATTCAGAAAAAATTCAGCAAAATTGAAAATTCGTTATCAGCGTTATTTGGAAAATTTATGGCGGACGCATCTAAGATAATCTATATTCATCTTCTATATTCGCGCTTGGAAAAGTAAACTTTAGACAAAAGATTTATCGTGTACTGCGCGCTTTACATGGTACGACTGCGTATGAACATTACTACTTTTTCAGAGAAAAGAAAAACCGATGAAGAATTACACATCCATGAATGATGACGGAACATTATGAATACGCATAGTGAGCAAATTGCCCTGAGGCGATTATAGGCTTGGATCGCGCGTTTGTATTCGAATGTCGACATGTGGAAAAAAGCCAGAACGTCATATAATTGTGAAGGGATTTTAAAAAATTCCACTCCTTTGCAACGCGGACAACACTATTTTTTGCTATGACAAAATATAATAAATTTGTGACGTCAACATTCGGTATGACCGAATTAACTGATATATTTGGAATAATTATCGGATAGAGCTTTTTATGAGAGAATATATACATTAATAACTTTTTAATTTTGAAACTTAGCTTTGTGAAGAATCAATAAAAATCTAGAACGAATTAAAGAGAGTCGATTTATATCTGACTATTCTTAACTACCCCAAAATCTACCTCAAAAATCAATCAGCATTTCATACAAACACGTCATATTCACATTTATCTTATATATAAGACAAGTTACAAAATTATACTACACAAAAAGTATGATATAAAAATAATTCTATTAATATTTAATATTTATGTCATTATTAATGTATAAGAAATTGAATAAAAAATTGGAATTTCATGAAAATAAACAAGATACTCTCGTATTATACTTTCTATTCTTTTTCATTGGGAAACCTACTATTGAATACTTCAAGTGAATACACCCTTTTCATTAACAGAAAAGTAAAGAGAGTTAATGGAATATATTTCCTTGTGATTCAATCTCGTATATCGCGACATTGTTTCTACACTAGCTCGCTTTCCTTTGACACTTGAGTGCAATTCAGAATTAAGTGACTCATGACAGGTGCTCAAAATGACCTAATTACGATTTAATGCTCGACAGAACAGGTTTGTCGCAATTCAAAGGGATCTTTTGTTAATTGCGCGTTTCATAATGTTATATAATAAGCAGGGATCTGCTTATAACTTCATGTTAAATTTTTAAGTTAATGACGCCAACCGTGAAGAGCTTTACAACAGATGTTAATTCACAATTGTGTTGCGCGAGGCTATTATCCTAACTCGTTATCTTCGCAGTTTTGTGGCTGTAAATAATTAAAATATGTATGTAGTTATATTTAGAACAATCGCTTTTAGAGTGAATAAAAGAGGTGTAATATTACTAATAATGTAGCTATAATAATCGCATTACATTATACATGCGTGATGTTTTATCTTCATAAAATATTTTCTTAATTCTTATTAATTATTAGAAATCTTAATCAAATTATATAATCTCTGAATTCTGCTTCCGCATTTTTTAAAGAAGAGAGAAGTAAAGATCAGTTTTAAAAAATAATAATGAATAAAATGTAGCTAAAAAAGAGCGCACAATAAAATTATACAATAAGAAATAAATGCGTGAACAAATCACGTTATATATAAATAATAGATATTTATATAAAAGCCTGCGGCAGAGCTGCATGAATTCTTGATGCTGTACAAAGTGAGTCCTTGCTGGATACATTTAAAGCAACAACGGAAGTGTCATTACGTTATCAGTCGAATTGATGGAGCGACAAATCTCTCGTCCGGCGTAAAAGAATGACATATCTCATAAGCACATGCCAAGTATGTTTACCATAACGTAAACGATGGTTCTTCGCGAGGGACACTTATTTCGAGGACATCGCGTGGTGTCATCGAATGAATCATTATTACGCAATCACGCATAACACGCGCACATACATGTACGTTGCAGATACTACAAATACATAAATGAGTTACAAGGAGATCCGTTTTGTTAAATAATATCGTATGTTTCTTTTGCGTAAGCACGACAATATTTTACGCTTCCGTAAATGTGCTTTGACGCATTTGCCAAAAAATTTGATTCGTATAAATATTCATGAGACTAGACAAATACTGAACTTTTTAAAAACACCCCGTACCTTGGCTGTCTTTTTTTTATAATAAGAGAAACTCCGTGTGTTTCGTGCATGAGCTTGATTGATTTAATGGCTATAACACACAAACTTTGTTAGTTTAACGACAAAGTACACTAATTTGCGTTAATTTGCCGTGTACCTATTTGTTTCGGGACTCTTGGTTCAATAGGATCAGTGATACTTAGCAAGCATATTGATCCCACAAACGTTATCGCGAAATAATTGCTAATTAATACACATAGTTCTACGTACGAGAAGATTATATAGTCGATATGCAACTAAAACGTGATGTAATATCATTACTATTTGTGTAATATATTACGCGTGTAAATAAAAATATATCAAGAAAACCTTATCTAAAATTATCTTTGAGGTTTTTAAATTCAAAGAGATCCTTAAAAAATCGAGATAAATCAACAGAAAAGTTAATAAGAAATTGTCACATTTCGGCATTAATATATAATTTCATCTGCAATGCAGTAGAGAAAGATTCAATGGCCCGAGGTGCAACCTGGTGGACCCAGATACGAGAGTTTCCCCTTGCGGTTTACTTTATGAGCGTTGATTAGACGCGTTCGTGTCAGGAATATCGCGCTATCATAACTATACTAGACGTTAATTATCTCGGACATCGTATTAATTATATCGTTCCGTGATACATGCCCGGGAAACAATGCGTTCAACTAAAAGCGGATGTTTGTTTCCCGGTTAATTCGACGCGTTCCATTTCTGACTTTTATACCAAAAAATGAGTCTAGAACAACCGTTGTCGCTTTAACGAGAAACTTTTGGAAGATAGTTATATGATGTATATATTATATATTCAAAATGTGTTTGATGGATTGATTAATATCACATACGTGGACGTATGACATTTGTCCTTCTACCATCCAGAGTGATATTGATTGCTCCGGTTTCGCAGACACTTTTATATATCGACAAATTCAAAAAGAACGTTCGTGTGACAGCCAAATTGAAAATACTTCATTTACTTATATTTTAATTTATTAACATTGCTATTATATTTTTTCTCGATGTTTTTCAAATTTCATATATATTTTAAATATAAGATATAAAAATACAAAATATTTGCGAAACAATGAAGTTTAATATTAAAATTAATTGTTTAGTAATATTAATATTAAAATTAATTAATAGTTTAGTAATATTAATATTAAATTTTATAAATTTTTATGTGATTTAGAAAATTGTTAGAATATACAACGATCTTCATTTTTATCATATTTCTCTATTTTTATCTATTTTTATCTACTGTTATCGATAACGAATCTGAAATAAAATTGGTCAGTAATTAAATTTTTTGATATATACATTTATACATGCGAGTGATATAAATGATGGCACGCGTTTAACTGAATTAAAAATAGCATAAGATCCTTGCGTTTCACTCAATGACTTCACGTGAAAGATCTGCGGATCTGTTGGAAGTCAACAGGTTCTTACGTACAAATTTTATATACGTTTTCAAGAAGGCTCCTTGCGTCTGTCGTACGTGGGCGTAATTCGTTTTAAGTGATGGGATAAATGTCTATTAATTGCCATCACGCGAGTAACATGAGTTATAGAACGTGTAAACAAACTCGCTGACGCGAAGCACACATGTGCATAGTGTGGACTGTGTACACATCGTCTTCATATGTTATCATGTATCGAGAATTAATCAAGATTGCGCGATCTTAGTTGCTATAAACTATTGCAGAATTATTTATTCTATTGGTACCCTAGAAATATCGACGAATTATTAAAGACCAAATGTCGAATAATATACGAAAATATTCGACAGCGAGGAAGAAACGTTATCGAACGATAAAAGCAAGTTATAAAGGCACGTATGTTCCGCATTATCATGTAAACTATAATACGCTTATTCATTTCCAATCCGTCATGAGTCAATAAGTGCAAAAGTTTTTATATCAATATCGAGGATATCGAATGTGTCTCGTTACAGATTTAAATTTTATCGAGGGATTTCATTAATTTTATTTTTTCACAACAAATATATATTAAGGAACTTAATTATAAAATTACTTCAAAATTAAAAGATTTCATTAATTATGTCTGCAAAGATTGAAAATTTTAATCAAATGAAAAAGTTGTAATAAATCATTAAATTTCTATAAAAAAAGACTGAATTTGAAATATTAGAAAATATTATTTTGTAATACATATTCTTCTCTTTATTATTATTATAGAATTAATAATCATTCAAAATAATTTATTTTAAAAATATCCTAACTTCTCTGATATTATCTGATGTATTCAAATCTATTTTGGAAGGAGATATTTTTTCGCTCTCTTCGTAAAGACTCTGTATACCGAATAATGAATGTGTATAATAAAGATGTATGCGGAATGCGCAAATTCTTTTAGCAGGATATGACGGAGCGCTCCGTTATCGAAACAGAGTAAACCGAGACGTCACGTCACAATAATTTCAGGGAGGCAGCGGGTCACGTTTCAGGAGAGAAAGAATCATATGTGCGCCTCCAAAGTAGAACGTAGGAACCGTAAAGCGAGTCTCCAGTCCTTAAATGGCAACGAAGCGTGGGTGAATCACAGGGACAACAGCATTTGACTGCAGTCACATGCAACAATGCCGCACATTTACGCCGCGATGTTTAGCCTTGATGCTCATTAAATAACGGCGACAGACACAGTCCGCGCGCCGCCGATATTTATGCGGACACGAGGCGTTTTGCATGCACCGGGTTTTTTTTTTGTCGCCGACTCATACAAATAATCGCCGTAAAACGTCGACGTCAGCGCGCGATTAAAGCTGCCCGTGCAGCTGTGCACTCAGAAAATAACACTCCGTCGATAGTGGTAGTTTTCCTTCACAAAACGTAATGCGGTGGCGTTATTTTGAAACACGTGTTTAAACGTCGATTAAACGATAATTGTCGCGTCGACGCAAATCGCGAAACTTTTGCAATTTTATTTCGTAACGATAAAATGATTTTATCCCCCCCTCCACCCGTCCAATCTCCAATTTTCTCGATCCCGCGCAATTTTACAGATTCGCGTGACAATTCTGATGGTGTAACGCACCGTTAAAATTTCGCTATTTCCATCTCGCAATTTTCGGACCGAGACTTCCGTGACATTTGCCGATTCGTTTGGCACGCAACAATGTATTATAACGCAATCCATCCTGATTACATTACGAATTACATTAAAGCCACAGCCCCAGAAGCTACGTCTATTTGCTCCGTTTATTGCGTGCGTGGGCGAAAAGGGACATCATCAGGAAGTCGTGATAAGAATGGGACGAGGAAAGAAAACGTCAAAGTTCATCATCTTCGTAAAGTATATCGTTAAATAAAAATGAATGCACGTGTAGATAAGCGCTCTCTTGCTCGAAACGAATGAATAAAGCAAAGAATTTTACGCGGAACACTGGTCCACGTCATTCTTTTTTAACTTTGGAAGATAAAAGGATTCAAGTCGAACAAAAGTGGCGTGAAAGTTTAAAATCGCTTCCTTTAGAATCCACGTATAATAGTTCTTTTACGGAGACATAACATATGAAATGGCTAATCTATTATTCGTTTGAATAACATTCC
This sequence comes from Camponotus vicinus, assembly GCF_025532165.1. Lineage (NCBI taxonomy): Eukaryota > Metazoa > Arthropoda > Insecta > Hymenoptera > Formicidae > Camponotus > Camponotus vicinus. The sequence continues at coordinate 29,749,588 of NW_028141945.1, forward strand.
GCAGCTCTACCTTGTATAAAAGCGGTCGTGAAGATGTCAAATATATCTGTATCTCTTGCATCTATTTCCTCGGTGCTCTTAATAATTCGATATCAATTTACCGAACGTCGTACATTCTATTCAACTTCATTTATGATCAGACACAATATTGTTCCCGCACTGAGAAAAAAATCTGGTTGCATTAATTAGAATTCTGGTAGATTCAACCAGTATGTCTGTTGGAAAATGGACGAACCAGAATTCTTGTAGGAATTACCAGATGAATATGATTAATTTCTTCCTGTTAAATTTACCAAATTTTCTCGTTAATAATACTAAACTCACCAGCACCAAGTCGTCTAAAATTTTTTCCATCTAATCTCAAAAGTCTGTTTAATATTCTGAATTCCAACAAGATTATTGGATAAATTCAATCCAGATTATTGAATAAATTATTTTAAATTCAGTTTGTTCGAAATTAAACTGATAAACAGTGATGCAAGAAGAGGATGCAGCTCAAACACACACAATCAGAGAGCTAGCGTCCTCTTTCTGGCACTACTGCTCGTAAGAGAAAAAAAATATACTTTGGATTTAATGTTAATACTAGTTCTTTATATACATTTCATGGCAAATATTAAATACGAGTTAAGTTAAGAGTGGCTCGCCGCCTAGTGGCAAGCAAAGAAATTAATGTAACAAGAAATTTTATAGATCCAACCAGAAAATACTAACCAAATCCTTACAGTAAAATCTATTAAACGTTCTAGTTATAAAAAATCGAGTCTTATCATGATAACTAGAAATTCTTGTTTGATTTAACCAAAATGCCTTCAATCATATACGTCTTGTTGGTACAATCAAACGATTTTTCTCAGTGCGGAATTTGCTTAAGGGTAAGTTTCGACCCACATTTCGTTAATCGCCGGTTCACTGTGCAACGTGACGATTCTCACGCGGTGGTGATTTCTCCTTCGTGATAAAGAGAAAGATAAAAAGAAAAGGGAGAGAGGGGAAGAGAGAAAGAAAGATACGGAAAATCGATTTTATGGTGCAAAAAGACGATCTCTCGCATATCGCGTGCGCATTATGCACACGATCAACCTACTTGCTCGGAGCGAGGATAACCGTAAATAACGGTCACAACATTTCTTGCCGGATCGGTCGGACAAATCGGCGGATGCACGAGAGGCGAAGAGGATCACGGATCCCTTGCTTGTCTCTCGTCTATTTTCAGCGGAGTGACATTCAAGAACATCGGAATAACAGAACTATATAAAGAGAAATAAGGATGAGTGCGGTTTAGTCGAGAATCAATCAGTCGGACATAGATGTATATCTAAAGCATTTTAAATTTACAATAAAAATAAATTATGTATATATGAAATATTCTTATATCAAAAAAGAAGTATTAAAAGAATTAATTATTTAAAATATTATTCAAAAATTAATTATTTAAATTAAAATAAATTATTCAAAAGTTTATGATACATAAAATAAATGCATCTTTCTAATTTTTAAGATTTAAAATCTTTAATAATAATAATTGATGAATTTCCTGTGAGAAACAAGATTCAACAGAAGAACTTAAACGACCAAAAAAATAAATTGAAAAAGTGTATATGCGTGTGTGATAGAAAAAAAATGAAAAAAGGAAGTAATTATACCACAAATGAATAGATCTATTTTTGAAAAGAGAAGAAACGAAAACTCTTAAAAAGCAGATAAAATGAAGCAAAGACGGTTTACGACATTAAAAAACTTCAATATTTCAAAGCCAATACATAAAATTCTTGGATTATTGATTGGCCACTTAAAATTTCACATCGTTTGTGTTTTAACAATTTTCTATAAGTGCATTCACACTGAAATATTTTCGTGTCGCTGATGTAACGCGGTTAGTTTGACATGTTGTAACACGATTATCGAACAAATAATACCAAGGCCGGTAGAAATCGCCACCGTGTACATATATATGCACACATACACGCAAAAGTACTAGCTTTCTCTCTATTGGTTAACACCGGAGCAGGGCTTCTCTGCGACATCCGTTACATAATACACGATCGCACTGGTGTTAAGTTCCGCAGACAGATGCAAACGTAACGACTGGAAAAAAAAATAGTAGAGTGCAAGAGATATTTAATTAACTAGTGTACATTAACAAAATGGAAAAAGCTGTTTACTTCCTGATGTATGCGTAGATATGCTTTCCACTTCCTGATGAGATGAATATGTACGATTATACGTGAATATATATGATTACATACGATGTTATTTAGATTCAATTCACAAAGTTAAAGAACTGCTATCTGTACGTCACTAATTAGATGCAGAATATCTCGTGTATGTCGAATAAATGCGAGAAAAAATATGTAATTAAAATACAATGTAATTTTTTCTGCACTAGGGAAATTGTTCCCTCATTCAATGTATTTGTAAAGTTCCATCGGAAAACTGTTACATGTTATTTCATGTTGTTTCATTGCGGTAATTGCTACAACAATGCGAGTAAAATTATGACTGTGGAAAATTGTGTTGGATTATTTTAGTTAGTGAAAATAATTCGCATGTTTATCTTTCCAAGGAACGCTTCCAATCCATTGTTTTCGAATAACAGTATTCCCTGATGGATAGATGTAAAAATAGATTGCGTGGATTCATCGATAAATGATTTAGCTCGATTAATTACCTTCCGAGAACTCTATCAATTTATATTGAGAATTGTAATCGATCTGAAGAAATCGTAGAGCTGCAACTGTAAAAATAGTAAACACTTCCGTTTTATAGAATAATGCTGAAGATACGGCATTTATTTTTATATTTCGAGCATAGAATAGAAATTAATTTAATTTTATATATTCAGATTTATATACATATTTAATACAATCTATTTAATTACTCGAACATTTTATAGAAAAGAATTTTATTCATAAAACAATTAACATTTCAGTCTACGTTAAATTTGCTTTTATGGAAAATAATTTCGTTATATGCGGCTGACATGTATATAAAGCATTGTTAAATTAATTTTTACTATTTTACTAGTTTCCATTTTTCTCTTTCAGTTCTGCTATTTGATGTGCATTCCTTTTTTTAAATATGTAAAAATTATTTATCAATATTTTATTCTTATTAAGCTCAAGTATTTATAATTATGTTAGAATCGTAATTAAAATAATATGTTCAACGCAGATTTAATATCGATAATATATTATTATTATTCGCCAATAATTCAATGACGTGCAATGTTGCATTTCTCTCGTTATTCTAGAATTAATACCGCGGATTGTATCTCATCAGATCTGCTTCGAAAACGCCGAATTCTTCGGTAACGGAGAAACTTTGGTTATTACGCGAATAAATTGAGTGCAGGTTTGCGAGCGTCTCACTAGGCAGGCTAGCGAGGAACACTTCGAGTTGAGTTGAAGTTTAATTTGCCGAGTATACGAACGCGAATCTTTAACGAGAGCCGAGAGTACGCGGAAGAGTGCGACATGATGGCGCGACTACCACCATCCATCTCGGCTCGAGGAACAATGGATAACACGAGGAGAAGAAAGAGAAGGAACGGAAAAAAAGGGAGAGAGAGCATGGGGCAGACAAGGAGCATTGATGCGTGTCCCGCCTCTTTACTCTCTTTTCTCATTTCCTATTTCTTTTCCCTTTTTTATGACTCCATCTTAACCCTGCCGTTCTCGGTTAGACCTCTCGTCACGAAATGTCGGTACTCCATAAAAACCGCCGTGGGAATCATACGATTACGATGGAAAATTCTTCGCGAGAGATCTCGCTTAAATCATCGAAATTGCCGTTTCTTCCGTGCAATCGACGAAAATAATCGCAAGCTTGATCTACATCATTTTTTTCATAGGAGCGTTTAATAAAAAGTAGAGGGAAGAATTAATTTTTCTTTTATAGAATAAATTTTTTATAAGGAAATTTTGTGAAACCTTAAGAAATGCAAGACTTCTTTCTTAAGCTGCAAGATATCTAAAATTTGTCCAAATTATAAAGCATATATTACATTCAAAAAAAGAGTATATAAAATCTCAATGTTAATATAATAACAAAATTATCTATAAATAGATATTTATTTTCCATAAAATTAAGATTTGTATTTAAATATATTTAATCTATTTTTATAAATTATAACAATAAAATTTTTATAAATTATAACAATAAATTTTAACAATAAATTATAACAATAATTTTTATAAATTATAATAAAAATATTTTAAATATTTTTTATTAATATAATTATATATACTTTTTATATAATTATCATCAAAAAAGAAAAAGGTATTTATCGAGGTATATTTCATGAGATTCTTATTAAATTACGTTGTTCACAACACAATGCTTTTTGTCAGTACTGTGGTCATTTGTCTATCATATTATAGACACTACTAGTAGACACTAGGAAGAATAATACAATTCGAGTTCCACTGAGGATACTCTGCACACACTCGAGAAACAACAAGATTATTTCTCCTCGGCCATTCATGAAGATAGAATATACTCGATAACGTGACAATGACTTAATCAATAGTCGCAATCAAATTCCGCCATCGAGATGAGAAATACGCTTCGTACTTTGAAGAAGCACGTGCAAGAATACATGAGAGCATCAGATTATTAAAAGATTAATTCTACTACTAAATAAAATTATTATTTCTACGGCGAATCTGCTTTAAATATCAACCACGATTCCTAAATTTTTGCACATTATTAGTTTTAATTTACATAAAAATCGCATTTAATATTAATGAAACGAAGATGTCTCTCTCTCTCCCTCTCAAAGTACTGATAGTGTTAATTCCAAAAATTGCGCTACTTTTGAATAAACGTATACACTATTTCGTAGAGACGATCACCGAAATATACCGCATGTTACAGGCTTTAGTTTATTTTATTTGCAGCCAACGGGAGAAGCCGGCTTAATTAGTTCGCAGGCACGTGAGTCTATGTTTATCACGACTCTCGGCGAGCATTTAGACTGCGTAGTACTATTTGTATAAGCTGCAGTAAAATGTTCAATAGTTTTCTTCTAGCAGAATGTCTGGCTTTATATATTGAACAGCGCGAATATCGTTAAATATCTCTTTCCATGAGCAAATATATAGTTATCCCAATTTAATTGGAAATTTTCACTTGTTTAATCGAACCGTATTGCATAAGAAAAAGGCAGAAAAAAATTATTTCTAAAAATAAAATATCTGTTCCAAAGTAACAGATTTTTATCCAAATGGAAATTACACGAATTCAAAATTGATTACATTATTAAATTAAATAATCATGTTTACAAAATTAGAAGATAATGCAAATCTGGACATGCGACATCTCATTGATAAATCGAAGCTGAAAAGAAAATTGAAAAAAAAATGAAATGGCTAGGCATATTATTGCTGGCACGATTATTGTGAGAAAAGCCAGGTACTATTTTCGCCTTTTAATGCGTGCATACGAATTCCGCGGCAGTCTATTTCCGTGGAACATTTCACATTCCATCGCAGAAGCGGATAATAGCCGGCGACATCGATACCTGCAATTGAGGTGAGAGAAGAACAAAAATGCGGGGAGAACGAAAGGAAAAAAGAAAGAGAGAAGAATATAGTGATACAAAAAAAAAGAATAAAGAGACTAGATCGCGTCAGATCGCGAGCATCGATAAATATCGTTCGTGCTTTCCCTTTGAGCAGACAAAAAAAGCGCTCACGTGCGAAATACTAGGTGTACATAGTAAAAACATCCCTTCCGCTACGTTGTGCACAAATAGTGTCGATCAAACTGCGATGAAATGAAAACTGACCATAAAGAAACGCGTTGCCGTGTTCTTCCGGATCGCTTACACGCACATGGAAATAAACAAGATAGGTGAATGGATTAGATATAAGTAATTTAATTTGAAAGCGGAAAATGTGAAACTAATCTTGTTAAACATCGATACACCGCGTCGGGGAAATGGATTCACGGTGTAAGCGATAATATTATTAGAATTGAGCTGATTGTGCTAACGGAATCAAGGAAGTTCAGTGAAATAGAGAAATCTAATTTGTGATTAGAGAGAAAAGTCAAACAATTATTGCATAATTCATGAAGAAGTATTTAATTGTAAATAGATATATCGCGCACAAATGTGCGTTTTTTAATTAAGTCAAAATAATAAAAAAAGACTGTACATTTCTACAATAATTGTTCATCGAATCAATTTCATCGGCTTCGTGTTTTCCTACAAATTATTTAATAGCAGAAAACACTGTGCGCGATTTAATATATTTCGTGATGTACAATGTAACTATATTAATTATGATAATTAGTTGTTTAATAACTCGCGAGCGTTGCGTTTGCCACGTGAGCCCAACGCACACACACACACACACACACACATGTGTAGCTACACGCGTGGTTATACTTGATGAACGTAGCCACGTGCGAGGCAACCGGTAATTGGATCTAGTCTACTATCGACCGGTGGAGCATGCGAAAATAGACACTGGCCGACGACGACGATGCTAATCGTGAATACATCCGACGATGATGAAAGAAGCCGAGGATAGCGTCACGACCGCTTCGTATTAACTGTTAGATACTAATTAATTAAATTAAAGCTTATTAAATTAGCGTGTACATTGCAGAAAGCGTGATATACAAAAGTACACTTTCTCAACGAGATTAACTAAAAATTTGCTATGTTACATAAGGTTACATAGCTAAAGGTATTTGAGCGAGAGAGAAAAATGTGTTTTCATGAAATTAAATTTTTAGAAGCACCGAATATTTTTCCCCAATCATACATTCCATAATTTTGACGTAAAATTTGCTAATAACACAGATTTTTACGTGGAAATTTTTTTTTAATTAAATATTTCGGCGATAAAATCTCTTACAATTAGATTTAAAGAACCAATATGAAAAGTTTGTCGACTGTTTATTTTATGCGCAACTAACAGCTTAATTTTGCAGAAAAAGGAACAAAGAAAAATAGCGAGTAATGAATAGATAATGTAGAAAGACTCGGAGTCGGAAATTAGCCAGAGCTAAATACGGCATCAGATGTGGGTATGAATATTAATCACCGGATGCTGCGCTAAGTCGTATCGATCGAAGCAAATGTATTTCTGTCGTCGGCCATTTAATTTCAGTCGGCGAAATTTGTTTGTCGCATTCGCGACGCCATCTTAATTAATATCGCAGACAGCAACGCACGGTATGTCGAGTGCAGAAAGTTGGAGCCCGACCAATCTCTCTCGCTGTCACGAGAGAAGAAGCAGCGTAGCCGGTACATTCATAGCCCGGATACTACACGCTAAGCGTACCGGAAGTATATCGTTCACAATTATGTTCATTGTGAACGGTAGATGCACCTTGAATGCAACGCAGATACGCGGATGACGACTCATTGAACTTCGACGAGAAATCGTGTGAAAGTGAAACCTCGGTTTGATCACGTTCCAACGACTCGTATAAGAGACAGTATGAATAGATGCGGAAAAAGGGGAAGGAGGAATAGGGGGAGGGGGAGGAATAGGCAGACGGCAATAAATGCAAATGTTCGAATCACCGAGGAGAGAGGGAAGGAAGATCTGCATCGAATTACAGCGGTGGAAATAGATAGACACGCGTCGCAACCTCGAAAATCTTATTTTGCACCTTTTGCGCTGTATTTTCAGCAGCGCGTTTTATGTTATGCGTGAGCATGTGATATCGACTTCTTCGCGTGTGCGCGAGGGAAACTTATTAATATCAAAACGGGAAGCTGAAATCATTCGACATTAACGGCTTGAGAAATTCAAGCAACATAAAATTCTAGAACTGATAGAAGATATATCACTTGATAGAAAAAGTAATTAATAAACATATAATTCTCTTTTTTCCCACACTGAGAAAAAAATCTGGTTGCATCAATTAGAATTCTGGTAGATTCAACCAGTATGTCTGTTGGAAAATGGACGAACCAGAATTCTTGTAGGAATTACCAGATGAATATGATTAATTTCTTCCTGTTAAATTTACCAAATTTTTTCGTTAATAATACTAAACTCACCAAGTCGTCTAAAATTTCTTCCGTCTAATTTCAAAAGTCTGTTTAATATTCTGAATTCCAACAAAATTATTGGATAAATTCAATCCAGATTATTGAAGAAATTATTTTAAATTCAGTTTGTTAGAAATTAAACTGATAAACAGTGATGCAAGAAGAGAATGCAGCTCAAACACACACAATCAGAGAGCTAGCGTCCTCTTTCTGGCACTACTGCTCGTAAGAGAAAAAAAAATATACTTTGGATTTAATGTTAATACTAGTTCTTTATATACATTTCATGGCAAATATTGAATAACGAGTTAAGTTAAGAGTGGCTCGCCGCCTAGAGGCAAGCAAAGAAGCTAATGTAACAAGAAATTTTATAGATTCAACCAGAAAATACTAACCAAATCCTTATAGTAAAATCTATTAAACGTTCTAGTTATAAAAAATCGAGTCTTATCATGATAACTAGAAATTCTTGTTTGATTTAACCAAAATGCCTTCAATCATATACGTCTTGTTGGTACAATCAAAACGATTTTTCTTAGTGCATAAGATTAAAAAATACAATATCCAAAAATTTCAAAAAGAGAAAGAGAGAGAGAGAATAAAAAGAGTTGTATAACAAATTAAAATTTCTCAAAATTATAAATTGCAAAGATAAGATCAAATCATATTTCACATAAATATCTTTACATTGATTATAAGATACTTTAATTTCATACTGAAAAAAATCAAACAAAAATCATGAAATTCGAACGAAATAATGTTTGAGGTTCGCCGACACAAAGATGTTTCTACGATTATATCTGATTTTACGTCATCGTGAGCGTGCCACATTATCCTAGCCGACGTACACATATGTAGCGACAAGGTCTTATCCAACCGGCTGAGAAAAGGTGATGGACATCGAGATACATCGCAAGACAACGATGCGGCCGTAATTGCACGTAGAGATATTACTGATGTACTATATCTCGATGCCAGGAACAACGTAATGGCGGTGAGCGCGATAGTGTCCCTATGATTAATGCCCGCCTGAATTAGAAACGAGCGCGCGCGCGCGAGTCTCGTTTCGACATCGAAGCCACCCCACGTAACGCAAAGACGCATCTCCGCGCGATCGCGGATGATCGGAGCAGGTTTTGACAAGGAAATGATTTATGGTTACAAATATAAAAAAAGCAACGTGGAAGCGCGAGAGACGCAAAACGAAGAGAGATAGATATCTGTTTCTTGCTCGACGAAGACGAGCTATAATTGAATATAATAACATGTGTGTAACGGAAATCTATAAATAAACAGTATAAAACATAAAAAAGATATAAAAATATAAAAAAAGATATTAAAAAAATCGCTCGTTGGAAATTTATAATTTTAGAATAAGCGAAATTATCTGTCAATTAATTTTATATAACCATCTGTCAATATTAATTATAATTAATAAAATTATAATTTAATATAATTTCAATCTACGTCAGTTTATATATATATATATATATATATATATATATATATATATATATATATCTTAATGTATTTAATATTAAAAATAAAAATTGCAGGAAAATTGTAAAAGAGAGAGAAAAAATTAATTGAAATTTTTCTCGAAAAATTTTTTACTTAAAATTTCGTTAAGAAGAAGCGCGACTCCTGTGGATCGTGCATCTGTATCTATGTAGATAACTTATTTCTAGCATGCATTATTCACATAGCACCTTATTTGAAAGTTAAAGTATCAACTAGAATTTCAAATAAAAATTCAATTTTGACACAGTAAACTTTAAAATGATAATCGAATTGTTCATACGCACTTCTGCAACATAATACAAAAATTAAATAATTAATAAAATAAAAAAAAATCAATTTTATATCTTCCGTCATTACAGAACGAATGAAATAACGACTCGAACATCGAAAATTAGATCTATTCTCACGTTAAATAACGCTCCGATGCGTTTCTCATTGTTCTCAGACAATAGAAAAGCTAATGACAAATTCGACTGACGGTGCAATCGCACACGGGTGCATTTAAGTAAGCACAAATCTATTTTTATGCATTTTTTGCTTAGCGTCGCGCAGCTAGTTTATTTTGCAGCATGCGTTGGAAGACGAGACGGGAGTGTAATAAATTTATGAATGAAAAGATATTTTTAATCCACCGCCGTTGTAACGATTTTCTACGAGGATAACCCGTAAAGCCGTGGGGAGAGATACACTTGAGAAGGCTTCTCGGGTTTTCTATTTTATTGCTGCGATATCGATGCCATCTTATATAAGTAAACATAAATCAAACGTGAGAAAAAAATGCCCTACATAATATGCTCTGCTGAAATTATATCTCTCAATTTATAAGCAAAATATACTTGTGTAACATTTAATTTTTTTAAAATTATATTTAACATTATAAACACACATGATCATCAAATTAATGAAATCTGAAGAAAGAATTAAAGTTGTAAATATTTATTCGGTTTTTCCTGCGCTCCATTATCTATTAAAAAAATCCAATCAAGTATTAAACCATTTACTTAATTTTGTAATGCTCTTCGTAAATTGCACTCTATACTCTTATCGTTATCTTCTATGTAGGGGTCTTCGTCATAATGGATGAAGCGATATTAAATAAGCCTTCCAGCACGGAAATGCTGTCGGTCTACTGATTGAAAATTTATTTCGCGGAATTTTAGCAATCATGTCGCGCGATCTCACGGTGACGTATAATAAATCCTTTCTTACGTAAGAAATCCGCAAGTGAATATTACAGTATATCGATCATACGATGCAGCGCACCTGCGTTGCACTTCGCGACGATGGCAACAGCATGATTCACCACCCACAACTGTAGGCGTCATGCCATTATCTTTATCGGCGCGTTTTACGTGAGATTATACTTGTTCGATGGCTGAGTAAACAACGATACGATGTCGCAAGTGCGTTAGCCTCAGGAGAGGCACATATTTAGCGTCTTAACCGTAGGTTAAATAACGTAAATACCGAGCTTAATCGACCGATTGACTCAATCTAAAATTATATTCGAGTGCGATTAGCATTCTTTATTACGTGATATTAAATCATCGCATGCGGATATAAATTGTTAATTGCACTTAGCGGTTATTTACGAGATTGGTGCAATTGTCAGCTTAAAAGAGATTACTTCGCACGTAACATCAATATCCTATAAAAAGGTATCAGAAGATAGAAACTTTCTTTGACATAATCGATGTCTATTTCTCCATCAATAAAGATTAATCTCACTTTTAACTACTGAAAGTTATAGGTAGGTTTCGAGAAGATAATCAACTAATAGAAATTTATATTGGTCTTTCAATGTTAAATATAATGTACTTTACTGAAGATGTTTTAGCCAACTGGCTGTTACAAGCACAATATTTAATACAGGAGATTGTAAAACTGTGATAGGAGAAGGATCGGTTTCAGATTGCTGCGAGAGATGAGATTTCTTCCGAAGAATAAAAATTATGGACCGATTTCATTAATCTCCCTTAAATTCTCATTAACGAGGGTTGAATTCGATTTTTAGTGGCTCGTTAAAACGGCTTCAACAATCGTCAGTAGACGTTGATGAAACGGCCGTTATCTGCTTGAGGAAACTTGATGAATTTGGTCATAAGTCTTGCACTCGAATCTGTGAGATATCAAAAGGTATTATTTACTTCAAATTTCGTTGACTATGAAAAGTGAATTAAAACAAAATTAATTAACAAAATTATAAGTGAATATTAGTGGATTAATAAAATTATTATTCCATACAAAATGTCCTAAAACTCGACCTTTCTATAGTTTCTAATTATACCTATACATTGAATTTTTTATGAATTTTTTAATTAAAAGCTATTTAAAACTTTATGAGAAACTAAATTTTAAGAATGACGGAAAAATATTTTTAATTTCATGTAGTTTATATTGTTTATTTCATATTAATATTAATAAATTTTTATATTTATTACATATTTAATTAATTTTCTATTTGTTTCAAATCGCAATATGAATATTTTTACGACTGTAATATAAAAAGAAAAAATGAAAAAATTCTTGTAAATAAAAGGAAAAAATTCTCGATTAAACATTCGAGATAATTGATGCTAACAAAACTCTCTCTGCAGCCTTAATAATATATATTTGAAGTTCTATACTTTCGAAAAAATTTTTAATACTATTTAATCTTCTCGTAATTTATGTGATTATATAATATTTGACGTTAGAAATCACTCGACTTTCCTTTTGAGATGCAAACAAAATGTTCAATGGGCCAACTAATTACGCGAGAGGCTACAGCGAGATAAATCTCTGTCTCTAAATCGTCGGAAGTTGAGAATAGCGCGATCTGTCTGAATAAGAGCTTTGCCTCCATTTGTTCAGCAGTTCTTCGATCATCTTGTCAAATAGAATGAAAAAAATGGTACGCGCGAATCGAGTCTTTTTTTTTTAATCGCATCTCTTTCTGATCTATTATTTCTCTCCCATTCGCCCCATTTCTCCATTTTATCAATCTCATTCAGTTCGCGAATAAAAGTCGCTAAATGAATGCTACATCGCTCCGCACAACGAATTTTCCAGTTACTGGCGCAGCAAAGATACAGTAACGCAATTTTGCGGGCATCGTTACGCAGCGATGAGGAGCAATAAAAAACCGGGACATAAACCGATAGAGCAATAAAGGATAACAATAGATATAAAGGACGTACGTCGCGAGCATCGCGATATAATACAATACACCTTGCAACGAATATATGGGTTAATTAATGCCTATTGTTTAAATATCTCCGAGCTAACGCGAAGCAGTGATGCACTTAATTCGCATCCGTCACGTTCGTTACGCTGTTAATATTACGCGCTGCGATTAGTGCTATTATCTCATTTTATTATCACCGACATTACGATCCGCGATTATAATTAATAGACGGTTTCGCTGGTAACGAGGCGGATGCTCTTGCGAGGCTACTCTAATGCATTTAATTTCTCTCCTCTCTCTCTCTCTCTCTCTCTCTCTCTCTCTCTCTCTCTCTCTCTCTCTCATGAGACACTAATTTGAGGACATTAATTAACTTTTCGTCCCCTACGTCGATAATGGAGTTCGCGTTGTTTGTTCGGATGGAACATTCTTCTTGTTTTTACTTGCGCGACCAATCCCCAGTTTTCACTTTCCCCTTAACTTAACCGATTGAGGAGGAGAGGAGGGAAAGGCAGACGGCCATTATAATGGACGTTTATCGTTAAAAGCGATTTCCATTAACTGCAGCTCCAAGTACCAACCGACCGAAGCGGTCGACCCGCTGGGAAAAGTGGACGTCTATTGAAAACTTTTCGCTCTCACATGTTTTTGTGCAAATCTCGTCGATCGTACCAATGAAAGTGCTAGAGGTATGCATGTAGGGCATGTAGAGGTATGCCTTTGATGTAGTTTCTTTCGGTACTGCAGAAAAAGATTGATAAAACGATAGCAAGTACGCATAAATAACCGTAATAATAGACACCGTAAATGTCACTTCTCCCCCATGCTTTTAAAGAAAACACGACATATCGCGGCTGATATGAGCGCGGAAGAAATATTTGATAAGAAAGTATACGCACTCTCTTCGATACAAGATATCCTCGCAAAATTTTACTCTGAAAAATGTGTTTTGAATTTAAATATTCATTACTCGATTTTATTTTGTAGAAACAAATTTTAATGACGTGTTGTTTGAGAAATATAAAATTACATTTCGTTTAATAAAAAATTGATAGTAATCGTAATCGATTGTAGTTTTTTAAATTTTATGTGCTATGTTGGATATTTTAATTACCTGAGTCATGTATATGTATTAATAATTTATAGTATAATTTATTTAATATTCAATATGTGCTACTTTACATACGTCATTTGAAAAATTTGTTGCACATTTTTATTCAGGATATATGTTAATTATTTTATCTTATGCTTCTTGTTTGAAATTCGTAAACAGAGAATAAAATATGAAAAGTAAAAATAATAATAGATAATAAAATTAAAAATAATGCTTATAATCAATACTTTACATTGTAAATATTCAGCAATAATGTTAGTTTATTAAATTTTATAAAATTAGCAATAGAAAATGAATATGATTTTTATGTGTTCAATATTCATAATTATAATCATTATATGATATGACGTAATATGATCATCTTTATCTCTATTGCAAGCTATCATTTATTATTATTAAATGTAATTAATTTATTTTATTCCATAATTTTAATATTTTACATATAATAATGCAATTGAAATAACTCTGCAAACTGCAATTTGTTTTCCTGTGAAATATCACAATAAAATAATAAAATAATAAAGCACATTCGCAAGTTTTACTTTAAATTTATGTCGGAGAAATATTCGCATTGCAAGAGTACCAAATTCAGTCCGGATGTGACGTAAAGTGGAATAAAAGTCGCCCTACGTAACGGTATGTATACCCGTCGGATTACTTTTCTTTGATAAGAAAGTCGAAGGTCACGATCGATCTTCGAGCCCTGTCGGATCGACTCGACGTGGAATAGGTCTTGGCATTCGGTCTTGTTTGATTTTCTCACGGATCGCAGGATCCGCGTTCAAGATCCACGAGAGAGGGCAAAGGTAGAGAGCGCGAAATGGAAAATACAAGGTAAAGGCGAATTTGCACGGTTCACTTTTGATGATGATCTTGAATGAAACGTTCAAAGCGGATGAAAGATAAATGAATGTTTTCACAAAAATAATCTCATCGGCGTTAAAAGAACTCAAAATATACTTTCGTTTTCACACTTTCGATAAACATTCACCATGGTTCCGGATATAATATGTAAATAATGTGTCATTCTCAGAAAAATTACATGAACGTAGTAATTAAACTTTTAAGGATAATATGAAATAATCTATATATAATGTTAAATTATTTTATAATGTAGTCCAAGATCTTATATATATGTATATATCGGACCAAACTTTAATGACTTTCTGTAATAATTTTTATGAGTAAATTTTCTTTTTAAAAGTTTCATAAAAAGGCTCTAAAAACTTTTTAATAACTAAAACATAGATTTAAATAAAAATCAAATATAAAATTAAATAAAAATGAAAAGTTTAATTTCTCATTTACATATATATATTTTTTCGTATTTTTATTTCTCTTCTTTTTATTTAATAACATTTTTATTTTTATAATAAATATATACACGCGAAAATTTATTTATTTAAAAAATCAACTAAAATTAACAAATTTGGCAGATTCATTCACGACAATAATTGTGAGTAAACCGTATAAATTCGCTTTAAGAGTTTATGAGAAAAATGCTCTCACTTGCTTGGTGGTCTCTTCGTGAGCGATTCCGACATGGCTCATCCTTTGGAGATGTAAATACATCAGTACATGATATTCTCTGGAGAAAGATTTTACGACTGGCATCTTACTTAAATAACTACCTCCAAACAGGGAGAATGCGCTTGTGCGGTCTCCACTTAAGCAAAACACGTTCTATCTTGCAAAAAATGCATTACGAAGTTTCGAACAATTGCATACAAGTTAAGTAAAAAGAAGTGAAACTAGAATTAAATTTAGAGATTTTTTTTCTATTATAAATATCAATCAAAATTTAATGATTTACTTAGCAATTATTTAATATAATAGCTAAATAAAAATTAAGAAATATAAACTTTTATAAATCATCTATTGAAAATATGATAAATTAAAAAAAAAATAAAAAGTAATATTTAATTTACTCTGGATATAATTTAATTAAAAATTTTTCTTTAAACATTTTTCAAATCCATATTTCTCTTTTCGAGCAAAACTTTTGCGAAATGCTTTAATTATAGGCAAACAAATAATGTTGCACACCATTATTTACAAATGTATTAAATTAGACGATAGGAACATTCTAGTGTTTTCTCCGAAGCTTGATAACTAACTGATTGTTTCCATATCAGACGAGCTTGATATGTTGTGTCAGACGAACGATCGTATACATGGCGTTTTCAGTTGGCGTTTTCAGTTGGCTCAGCGAGATGCTATCGATCTCCCATGTTAACCAATGCCATTGAATAATTAATTTCTACAATAGTCCGACGACTCGATTGCATCCGTTGAATCAAATTTTAAATTAAATTACGGGAATTATCATGTTGCATATAAAACGTATAATACATGTTGGATAATTTCACGATGCTCAATAATATCAGATACGATGTAGTTACCATCGATCAAAAGACCGCATTCCTTCAAATGGCACGCGAAATAATTGAAAAAGTTTTTCGAACGGTAATAGTCGATACGTGGTGAGCGTGGAAGCGAAGAGTTTCCATTCGACAAATGGCCGCTTTGTCCTTTGTGGAGAAACTAAATGATAAAGTTTCTAATATCGGAAGCTTTTGGCCAAGTGCCAAAAGTTACATGAAAAAGGGTACATGTATCGGCACTTCGATAGCCATTCGTATGATTCACGGCTTGAACTAATATTCTTTGACTAAAAAAACTATCAAATTGTAATCATCGTATTTATTTGATTAAATCAAAATCAAATTTAAACAATTTAAACAAATTGACTATTTGTAACATTTTAAAAAAAATTTTTAAGATCAATGAAAGAGTATAATATAATTAGAAAAAATAGATAATTACGGAATTATACAAACATATACAACATGAATTAGTGGAGTAAACAATGTGCAAGACAAATTTGTAATAAATAAAAATATATTGCAAATAATAATGTATCAATATCGTTTCTACTGCATTAAAAATTAATATCATAATACTAAATAAAATTTTAAATCTGCATTTTATGATTTCTATCAAACTATAACATACTTATCTCTAAAAATTTTAGAAAAAATGAAATTTATATATATATATATATATATATATATATATATATATATATTGTTATATTTTTATTAATTATTTAAAAATGTGAGATTTAATAAAAGTATAAAACTTATCTTAAAAAAATATCTAAGATATAAAACTTATCTTCAAGCTATATTGTTGCAACTCTCTCTATTGTTTCACTAATAATAAAATTTATTATAAAAATCTAATATAAAATTTAAAAAAATATAAATAACCTTTATGAGAACTACCACTTTAAACATATTAATATATTATTACGAGATAAAGCGAAAGCGTGCATGGTAATTGTTATTCTCCATAACGATGAAATTCTGACAGTAATAACTCTGTCATCGTTCGTTTCACCGTCGACGATATATAATTTATGCCTCAACAAATTGCAGATGAAGAAAGGAGGATAAAGTCCATCCAGTTAGCAGAATGTTAATTATGGACCAAAATTTTCGCCGAACGTTTCGCAAAGTGGCATATACATACGTTTCAAATATTGACTCCGAATATTTGTTTCAACGCTTTAACCTTTACATATTTTTTTCGCGATTATTCTCGTACTCGCATATTGCGAAACGGTCAGAATGTTTGGCGAAAGAAAATAACGCGTAAAATTAGTTTTAAAAAACGAAACTTCTACAGGATGAAAAATTTTGCGTACTATAAAGCTAACGATTTCAAATGTGTAAGGAATAAATGATGTATAACTTCATAAGTTTAACTTCAACGAACATTTTTTATCGAATTAGAATTAGATTTTAATTCGCTACAATTTCGAAATTATATTGTAGATTTTGAATATATACTTTTAAATTTTTTAAAAATTATTTTGTTAAACTGTTTTTTCTCCTGATATGCAGATTCTAATAGATCTGAGTATATATAAATACTAATAACGAATAATTCGAACTTATAATAACAAAAAATAATAAAAAATTAAATAATAAATATAATTTTGTGTGAAAAAAAATAATATTACTATTATATTTAATATATAAAGTATATAGAGTAATATATTTAGTATAATTAAAAATTGTCCATTAAAAATAATGTCTAAAAACATGTTTTAAAAATAGGTCATAAGTATTATCTATTATCCTTTTTCGAAATTTCTAGAGAAAAAGACTTGTTTCCGATGTAATCGATAATCTGTTACGTAATGTTCAATTTGACGGAACGGCTTTCACAGCATATCCCGTGTCAACGTCAAAATAAAAGTCAGGTGTTTGTTTGGCTTTTATAATATTCCCAAGTTCGCACACTCAACTTAACTAATGTGGCGAGAATACGCATATTAAGATGACACGTGATACGTAACATTTACTTACATTTGAAAACAGACTTTAATTTCGATTCTCATAATGTATGCAACGAAATATGTGAAATTTTAGTGGTATCTGATGAAAGTAATTGATAGAAATGTATACATGATAGTCGAAATTTTTTAAAATTTCTACGCGTAAAATAAAAAAACGAAAAAATAAATAAGTCAGTCATTTGTTGATTTAAGTTAACAAAAAATTATTCATAAATATTATAATTAAGCAATACGAAACTGACAAATTAATTATCAATAAATAATTATAATTAATGTGTGCTTATAATTAAAAATATCACTGTTGCTTAAAATAAATCTAATAGAGAGAGAAGAGAAGTACGGGTAAAAATAAAAGGACAAAGATATATACTTCTATCTAAGATTTAATAGATAGACACGCAAGTGGAAACTATTGTATTAGGAAATAGATCAAATTGTGTCTTTTATCTGATTAGAAATTTTTTCTCGTAGCTCATATAATAAACCAATTGGAAGTCAATGTATTTTTAGATGCAATCGTTTCGAGGAATAGTCGTATCGAACTCGGAGATGTCCGATTTTACGACCAAGCCGTTCGCATTTTCACGCCATTGCGTGTAAATCAGCGAAGAACCTGTTTACATACTTTACCTGTTTTCGAGGCGCCAGTTTATAATGCCAAAGAATCTCGCTTTGCCTTTGATAAACGAAACTTGGTGAAAGAAAATTGACGAAATAAAAATAAAAATTACAAAGATAAAAATTTCATCTCACTGATGTTACGTAAATGTCGCGATAACAGAAATATTCTTTATATATTTTCTTTTTACTTTGTTTTTGTAGATTATTCTTAGCTTATAATATATCGCGTCTCATCTTTGATGTTTTCATTATTTCTCAATTAATGTAATATAAATATCATTCAATAGCATAACGATATAATAGTTGTGTGTTATACTTCATATTATATTAAATTACATTAATAAATTATATATATATATAAATAATAGTATATAAACAATAGTATATAGTAAAATTATTATTTAATAATTCTAATATTGTTATTATTAAATGTTATTATCTCATTTGCAACTGCAACAAATAAGTATATAACCGTTGTTTTAATATGAATAAATATAAAAAAATATCCTATATCCCCTAAAAGTCAAATAAAAAATATTGCTATAAAAAAACCATTTTATCTGATCATATTCTGCCCGGTAGTCACAAAATTCTTCGATAAATAAGTCCGACTGATGTGTTTCGTTGAGAAATTTACGAGCGTCAAGGGAAGGAGAAAGGACAAGGTTCTATCTCTATCTACGGTTTCCACGCCAGTTTGTAGCTTTCGGGTTATGCGCTTTAAAATCTGCGGTATTTCTTAACCAAAATTATTCCCACGTATTATAACGTTGCTAACTTAAGGACTTCATATCGATCGTTTTCGAAAGCATTGTTGCGAAAAGAAACCATTGCGCGGTAGAATTTCCATGAAATAATTTAAACAGAATTTATGGAACTTTCTTAATGTCAAAATTTCTTTCTCTTTTCTCTGCAATTTTTTTTACGATTTAACAACTGCTAACAATTTTTAAAATATTTTATTTGTTGATAAATATATTTGTGCTGTTTTCACAATATTAAATCTATGAAAATATTTATATGCAGAGTAAATCAAATTTATCATCTGTAAGACCTATTAAATAACGATTGTATCAATTTTTCGATTTACCAAAAAATATGCTTTGAATTACAATTTCATATATATTAAAAAGGTTGCGATCTTTTTTTAGGATGCTATATCCTTGTTACTTATTTATATTCTTCGTGCTCTTTTCACACGGTAGCAATCAAGTCTGTGCTATAGCGACGTTATCATTATTCTAGACGTTTATACACTCGCACACACCGAAAAAGCCGATGAAAATGGAAGAGGCACTTACACTATGTTACTCGGGCGAATAGTCTGACAGCGTTATCGATATTCCTGTCTTTTGTATCATCACGACGACATCTTCCTGATAGCGATATCGTTGCATAGTACTTCCGACAGCAAAACAGGCATAATTCTGTATTTAGGTCAAACGTAATCTGCGTATGTAGAGAAAACCAGAGCAAAGCTCGAATGCTAGGGATGACGTTTGAAAAGATTCTCTATCGTTATGCTCATCGTTCTCCCTTTTCTAAGTTCAGAATCGTTATTTAGGTCGAGAGGGGAAATACTTTGGGGAATACTTTGTGTAACGAGGACACAGAAGAAGGATCTCTGTAGGATGTTCCAAAAAATTCGGATTGTTATTCAATGCTTCGGAAAAGATGTATAGAGATTTTGTCAATTTAAAGAATTTCGAATAAATCGGCAGCTAATATACTATCCTAAATGTACAAGAATCGCGTAAAATATTTCTGAGCATGAATAGAATGTGATCTCGCATAAGTTGCATCGACGACGAGATTGTCTCATTCCTAACGTCATAACGGCAAACTCGTACGTCGCGATCGATATTAGGAATTCCACGAATAGATTGTGAAGCTCGATGAAAGAAAGGTGATCACAATGGCGACGAGTTTCTGTGCCACGGATACTCGAACTCTGAGTCACTCGGGTTCGCTCGCTCGCTCGCTCGCTCGTTCGTTCGTTTGCTCGACCAGTCGCTCTGCATTGTGATCTTTCGCCTAACAATATATCGGTTCCCAAACTGGACGCACAGATGTAAAATAAAGATGTTCAAAATGAAGGAAAAGTTCGAAAAATTTTATTTTTTTTCTCATTTAAAAACTAAAAGATTTTCCAACGACATATAAAATGTATGTCGAAAAATAAAATCTATTATATGTATTTCTATCCCAAGTAATTTGCAGAAAAACATAATTTATTTTTTGAAAATTTGAATTTTTTATTTTTATTTTTATTTCTTTTTTATTGTAATGAGTATCTACAACGAAAATTTTTAATTCTACAGACAATTAAAAATTTACTCACGATGTAAAAGTCAGAGTATCTAAAAGAATGTGAGATCGAGCGGTTTGGGAACCTCTATGCTAACGGCTTTAAAATCTCGAAGCGACAATTCCTGCCGACTGGCACAGAGGAAAGGAACGTCGGTCCCGGTCGACGATAATGCCTGCTTCGCAGTCATCGAGTGCGTGACCTGCGTTTCACATGGTCGATACTGGGATTCATCTTATTTATGATCTATAAATAAACTAATAAAAAGCTTAAAAATTGGATACCAATCGTATCGATCAGATATACAGATTTATTTTCACTAATTTAATTAAACCAGAAATATTTTCCCTAATTTAATTAAGTTGTATAAAACAGAAATACGTGTATATTTGTTTAATTCTTTCAAATTTAGCCGAACGTTTTCGATTAATACATGATATTAATTAATTATATTACGCAATATTTTTAACAAAGAATTTTTTGATCACGGTTTTTTAAACTAGAATATAAATAGTAACATAAAAGGTGTTCTTTAAAATTAAGAATTTTATTTGAAAGAGTTAATATCTTTCGATTGCTTGCTAAATCATGAAGCTGTGGGGGGCTCTTCACACGCGTTTTTTTATTATTATAGTCGCAAAGAATGCATGACGTTCGTTCAGAAATCGCTCTCTATTCTATGGGAAAGCGCGTATCGCGACGAAGGGAAACCGATGTCGCTCGGGAGAGAGAAATCAGACCGTATGATGATCGCAGATACATAAGCATTTTGCAAATCGACGAAAGCGCACGAGATCTTGGCGTGCGGCCGAGATAAACAAAGTATTTGGCAATTGAATCGTGGAAATTCATGTTTCCGCGCAGATTGAATCGTGATTTAGAAACGTTTTCTTTACACCAAGAATCGACACGATTTAAGTCTATCATCTGGAGGAGAAATACATTCATGATATATACACATATATTAAAAAAATCTCTTATGCTTCTCGTGTAAAAATTTGACATACGAATATCTGACATGCTTCATTGAATTAGTAATGAAATAAAAAGAAATATAAGTTTTTCCATCGTCTATAATATATAATATATAATATATAATATAATATAATTTTATTATTAATTAAGTTTATTTAAAATTATATAATATATTATACATTAATAATATATATTAATAAGTATTTAATTATTTATAATATCTTAATTAATAATATGTTATTATTAATTTATACTTCTCTAATTTTCTTTTAAGTTATTAATAATAAATTTTAATATTAATAATTAATTTCATATTAATAATTAATAATAAAATTATAATGATATTTAAGTATTAAATAATTAATATATATATAATAATAGGATAAATTGATATTTTCAAGAATAATTTTCTCGAATTACTTCTTGGAATATTTCTCTAGTGATGATAAATTTTTTTTATCGTTATCATTGATAATAATAAATC
This sequence comes from Camponotus vicinus, assembly GCF_025532165.1. Lineage (NCBI taxonomy): Eukaryota > Metazoa > Arthropoda > Insecta > Hymenoptera > Formicidae > Camponotus > Camponotus vicinus. The sequence continues at coordinate 29,772,160 of NW_028141945.1, forward strand.
ACTAATGTTTTATATAATTCGAGATACGTACTTCAACAATTTACCAGAACTTGTTTACCGGAAACAGTAATGAAGAAATACAAAACAATATCTATAGATCTGACGTAGCTTCAGAAATACTCATGACATTACATATAGATCTACAGATATTTAGATTCACGTAATGGATATAATGGATATAATAGCAAAGGATGTAGATTTAATTTTGTTCATTTGAAACTCTTTAATGTATGTATACATTAACATTGGCTCTCTTTCCATCTTGCCAGAAGCAGAATATCTTATGTCACTTGTGATCGAGCCATTGCATTGCTATGTACGCCAGGTGTATCAGCTTTTCTACGTGCACACGTGTTAAGTCGTTAGTAGGAATGAGTCTCAAGTAAATCACTTTTTTATATAATAGATATAAGAATAGACATAATAATATAGCTGTAACATTGTGTAATAATTTACAATTTGCGTTAAGAGTCTTCGAATTAGGAATTTTGATGAGAAATCATGCCAATTAAGAGCTATAATGAGGACGATTTAAAATAATTTAATGTTTTATGGCATAATAATTAGATACTAATTATTATATTTTGCAATACGTGTGAGATATTAAGTTATTCATATGAGAGAGAACGAAAGAATATCTGTGATAATAGATTATTCATAATGAATTAATCTAGTAATAATTATCATGATAAGTACCTATGATAAATATTAAATATTTTCATGTTAAATTGCGTGCATATTAAGATAATTTGAATTAGAAATAGTCATTTATGAAGAGGAAAATAAAATAAAATTATTATTTACGTGATACTACATAACCTAAAAAAAATATTATTAGTCAAGTATTATTACAACAGTTAATTGGAAACAAAAGTAATAATTTTTATTTCCACAAGATTTTTGTAGTATCTAAACAATTATTAAATGATAATTATAAAGTGATTTATTCGAATTACAAGCAGAGCAATTGTAAATTAATCGAAAAGAATTCAAGTCATTTTCACGACGGAAGATCTCATTCTCAGGTGGAGAAAAAACTGTTTACTCCAGTATGTTTTTTATTCACGCTCACGTACAGTACTATCAAGCATTACCAGATATTTCAATATCATAGTTTCTACAAAGATCGATATATTCACGTTGTACGAGTTTTCGTAAGCGTGTTTTTTGTCTCGCGAACGAAGCGTCGGTCACCTTTAATTAGCATCGTCGGCGTATTTACCTCGTTTGCGAGAGGCATGCAAATGTGCGTACCTTCGTTATCGTCCGCGGAGAGATCTCACGACGTGGTGCATCGTCGTCCGGTTGGCGCGGTCAGCTGCACGAGCTCGGCGCGACCAAGATATCCAATTTTAGCGCGACTCTCTCGGCGCAAGTCAGTGTCAGATAGCACGCACTCTTGTCGAAATAACTCGCGCGATGCGCACCGACTCGTCTCGAGTCGCCCCTCGGCTCGAGGATGCTGTTGCTCTCGCTCCTCCCGTATCTACCCTTTCAACACGGCACTCGCAGCGTCTCTTCCTTCCTTCCTTTCGTTCGATATCGAAACTTACGTCACTTACGAGAGATCGGAGAGACTGGAAAGTGTTCTTCACGCGACGGTGTACATCTGTATATCGTAAGACGAGGAATCCGAAAGTGTCCGTTAGCTCCGAAGCGAGGAGATGGAGCTTGTCCGTGCGCGCGTAGACACACATACACGCACGCACGCACACTCACACACGTACAAACGAAACGACCCGCGCGAATGCCAAGCGCCGACTATTCCGATTTCTTCGGCGCGCACGGTAAAGGGGGAAGCGCTCCCCGAGGGGTGACGAGGAGACCCGAAAACGTCCGACGACCGCGTCACCTGATCGCGCGCGCGCGCGCGCGCGTCTCTCTTCCTTCTCCTAATTCTTCTGCTCCCGTCTCTCTCTCTCTTTCTCTTTCTCTCTCCACCTTCGTTGCACTTGGTAGTAGGGCACGTTCTCTGGAAGCTTCCGCGCACAACCACGTGTCGTTCTCGAGTCGACGTCGCGTTCGTTCAACTTTAAGAGCCGCTCGAGCGGGGGACGGTCTTGCGTTTCCGATGATCGAAAGGACGCTGGAGTAAGAGAGCGAAGCGAAGACGCGACGCGACGGGATGCACGGTCCTCGGGCATCTGAGCGCCGATGCGCGACCTGGTCTCACGCGAGCGATCCTCTCGCGCTTATTTCCGTCGGCGCCAACGCGCGCCGCCAATCGGCCCGCGCCCTCGTCCCCCACTCCCGCCGGTCACGGTCCAATGGCGGGGCGCGGACGAATGGACACCTATGCGCGGCGCGCGCGATGGCGCGAGTATCCCGATAACGCATCATCCAGGCGTCAGGTCGCGTCGGGCTTCACTTCGTTTCGCTCTCTTTCGTCGAGACGAGCCCCTCGCTCGTTTCTATGTTTCTGTCCGTCTCCTCCCGCTTTCTGGCCGGTCGAGATTTGAAAGTAAGCGCGCCTAAGGATCCGGGACACTGCGCGATTTACGACGGGGAACAGTATATGCGCGAATGCCCCGTTAACGAGTCAAACGCGAAGGGGGTCAAACGCGAAGGATCCAGCCTTTCTCGTCGCGCTTTCTAAAAATTAGCGCGGCTCTGATGGCAGGCGGGTGCGCCTACTTGATCGAGGGGATTTATCAATCGGCCGTTTCGATGCGCGACGAAATATAAACCGAGGCTCACTGAGAAAAATCGTTTGATTGTACCAACAAGACGTATATGATTGAAGGCATTTTGGTTAAATCAAACAAGAATTTCTAGTTATCATGATAAGACTCGATTTTTTATAACTAGAACGTTTAATAGATTTTACTATAAGGATTTGGTTAGTATTTTCTGGTTGAATCTATAAAATTTCTTGTTATATTAACTTCTTTGCTTGCTGCTAGGCGACGACCCACTCTTAACTTAACTCGTATTCAATATTTGCCATGAAATGTATATAAAGAACTAGTATTAACATTAAATCCAAGGTATATTTTTTTTTTCTTACGAGCAGTAGTGCCAGAAAGAGGACGCTAGCTCTCTGATTGTGTGTGTTTGAGCTGCATTCTCTTCTTGCATCACTGTTTATCAGTTTAATTTCTAACAAACTGAATTTAAAATAATTTATTCAACAATCTGGATTGAATTTATCCAATAATCTTGTTGGAATTCAGAATATTAAATAGACTTTTGAAATTAGATGGAAAAAATTTTAGACGACTTGGTGCTGGTGAGTTTAGTATTATTAACGAGAAAATTTGGTAAATTTAACAGGAAGAAATTAATCAGATTCATCTGGTAATTCCTACAAGAATTCTGATTCGTCCATTTTCCAACAGACATACTGGTTGAATCTACCAGAATTCTAATTAATGCAACCAGATTTTTTTCTCAATGCACTGTTTATCAGTTTAATTTCTAACAAACTGAATTTAAAATAATTTATTCAACAATCTGGATTGAATTTATCCAATAATCTTGTTGGAATTCAGAATATTAAACAGACTTTTGAAATTAGATGGAAAAAATTTTAGACGACTTGGTGCTGGTGAGTTTAGTATTATTAACGAGAAAATTTGGTAAATTTAACAGGAAGAAATTAATCAGATTCATCTGGTAATTCCTACAAGAATTCTGATTCGTCCATTTTCCAACAGACATACTGGTTGAATCTACCAGAATTCTAATTAATGCAACCAGATTTTTTTCTCAATGCACTGTTTATCAGTTTAATTTCTAACAAACTGAATTTAAAATAATTTATTCAACAATCTGGATTGAATTTATCCAATAATCTTGTTGGAATTCAGAATATTAAACAGACTTTTGAAATTAGATGGAAAAAATTTTAGACGACTTGGTGCTGGTGAGTTTAGTATTATTAACGAGAAAATTTGGTAAATTTAACAGGAAGAAATTAATCAGATTCATCTGGTAATTCCTACAAGAATTCTGATTCGTCCATTTTCCAACAGACATACTGGTTGAATCTACCAGAATTCTAATTAATGCAACCAGATTTTTTTCTCAATGCACTGTTTATCAGTTTAATTTCTAACAAACTGAATTTAAAATAATTTATTCAACAATCTGGATTGAATTTATCCAATAATCTTGTTGGAATTCAGAATATTAAACAGACTTTTGAAATTAGATGGAAAAAATTTTAGACGACTTGGTGCTGGTGAGTTTAGTATTATTAACGAGAAAATTTGGTAAATTTAACAGGAAGAAATTAATCAGATTCATCTGGTAATTCCTACAAGAATTCTGATTCGTCCATTTTCCAACAGACATACTGGTTGAATCTACCAGAATTCTAATTAATGCAACCAGATTTTTTTCTAAGTGAGTATCCGCGATAGATGGGGGATAGATAAGCGAATGTATTTCACGCTGTGGAAGTAACGGACGTTAATCCGCGTTAAGATATTACACGCAATCCAACGGACTCTGACATCTTGGATTTATACAAGAGGAATTTATAATTTTTGATTAACTCCACCAATTGATTTTTTGTTCTTCCCAGAAGAGAAAAATTTTGAAAATTACCCGGTTTTAATGATTGTTTAAAATTATATTTGTTTCCTTTATGTTGATGAGAATTTTAAGATTATTATGATATTGTACTTTGCTATGCAATAAAAATTGCAATGCGTATTGATTATTTCTCTGTCTTCAGTTGGTTTCATTAACATCCGGACGCGAGATTCTAATTTCAGGAAACCGATAGCGGTTGCTACGAAGGACACGATAATTTCTTTTTATCTGCTTATTCAAGCAGGGCGTGAAAAGTTTGCGGTATTCCTTATCTCGTCGCTATATTAGACGACCACGTGGTCAATGATAATGCGATCAAACACGTACTTCAGTGAACGAAAGTGTACGTTTCCCATGAGATATAATTAATAAATTGTTTTTCAGAAAACAAATCCTTGCGCTATTCGATAGAGAAAATAAACAAAATTATTTGCGTAAATCTGATCGAGATTGATTCATCCAAACATATGTTCAAACTTCAAAGTACTACACATCTGTTCTCTCTTAAATGTCTATAATCGCAGAATAATGATGTATTCCTAGAAATGTAGAGATTGTAAAAATAGAATAGAGATATACTTGTTCCCACAGCACTAATTTACATTTTATGATCCTATTCAACATATACACGCATTCTCCAATAATATAAATAAAGAGAAAAATTGATTTCTAAATACATAATTACATTAAATACATAAAAATTGATTTTTAAATATATAATTGTTTATTTTATTAAGTAATATTTTAATTATTTTAAATATCTAATACATAATTAAATATATAATTAATAATATATAATTAAATATATTAATTTAAATATATTTTTATATATCGTATATATAACTTCAAAAATATTCTTCGATTATACAAGTCTGATATTTATAAAATAATTTGTCAACACTTGCTACTTTTAATACTCATCACGTGATTATCAATAAATAACGATTATTAGTTATCTCTAAAACGTATATCTCTAAAAAACGTTTATCCAAAATTACTCTGTCCAACGATCGGATCTTTCCCAAATCGCACATATTGTTCGCAAATGTGGATGGATCGATCAATGAACAATGACTATTATTTATCATATCTGGGAAACGTATAGTGTTTATCCGAAATAATTCCGCTCTCGATAATCGGCATCACTACTAATGATCGTCACCTTTCCCGGGTCCCGGATGCACGTATCGTTTGCAAGCATGGATCGATCCATGCGTACGCTATATACGCGTACACGTGAGAATATTGATTCCACCGCGTCAGCTGCTTGCTTGCTCGCTCGTCTGCTATCTGCTTATGCCCGTCGTAGCTCGGTTACCCTACCGCATTCTAACCCACATTCACGTGCTCCGCCACGCGACCGCGCACAAGTAACCGGACTAGGATATCGCTGTTCCGGAGTGTCTGATACTTTCCAGTGTATCGGATTTACCAAAGAGACGGATATCGCAATTCGGATACTCCCAATCGCGCGATCGCGATTTAATCCTTTCAAACGCGAAATTTCAGCCCCGTTTTTCCGTCATCGATAGATATCGCAAAATTGTCGCGGAATATAATTTTTCCCCATCGCATTGGGAAAAATCGTTTGATTGCACCAACAAGATGATATATGATTGAAGGCATTTTGGTTAAATCAAACAGAATTTCTAGCTATCATGATAAGACTCGATTTTTTATAACTAGAACGTTTAATAGACTTTACTATAAGGATTTGGTTAGTATTTTCTGGTTGAATCTATAAAATGTATATAAAGGATTAGTATTAACATTAAATCCAAAGTATATTTTTTTTCTCTTACGAGTAGTAGTGCCAGAAAGAGGACGCTGGTTCTCTGATTGTGTTTGAGCTGCATCCTCTTCTTGCATCACTGTTTATCAGTTTAATTTCTAACAAACTGAATTTAAAATAATTTATTCAATAATCTGGATTGAATTTATCCAATAATCTTGTTGGAATTCAGAATATTAAACAGACTTTTGAAATTAGATGGAAAAAATTTTAGACGATTTGGTGCTGGTGAGTTTAGTATTATTAACGAGAAAATTTGGTAAATTTAACAGGAAGAAATTAATCATATTCATCTGGTAATTCCTACAAGAATTCTGGTTCGTCCATTTTCCAACAGACATACTGATTGAATCTACCAGAATTCTAATTAATGCAACCAGATTTTTTTCTCAGTGCACTGTTTATCAGTTTAATTTCTAACAAACTGAATTTAAAATAATTTCTTCAATAATCTGGATTGAATTTATCCAATAATCTTGTTGGAATTCAGAATATTAAACAGACTTTTGAAATTAGATGGAAAAAATTTTAGACGACTTGGTGCTGGTGAGTTTAGTATTATTAACGAGAAAATTTGGTAAATTTAACAGGAAGAAATTAATCATATTCATCTGGTAATTCCTACAAGAATTCTGGTTCATCCATTTTCCAACAGACATACTGGTTGAATCTACCAGAATTCTAATTAATGCAACCAGATTTTTTTCTCAGTGTGCCAGAGGACACTGGCTCTCTGATTGTGTGTGTTTGAGCTGCATCCTCTTCTTGCATCACTGTTTATCAGTTTAATTTCTAACAAACTGAATTTAAAATAATTTATTCAATAATCTGGATTGAACTTATCCAATAATCTTGTTGAAATTCAGAATATTAAACAGACTTTTGAAATTAGATGGAAAAAATTTTAGACGACTTGGTGCTGGTGAGTTTAGTATTATTAACGAGAAAATTTGGTAAATTTAACAGGAAGAAATTAATCATATTCATCTGGTAATTTCTACAAGAATTCTGGTTCGTCCATTTTCCAACAGACATATTGGTTGAATCTACCAGAATTCTAATTAATGCAACCAGATTTTTTTCTCAGTGCGTGTTTCAATCTAAAGATAAATATTTCTTTTTCTATCTTACTTGAGATTAATTTTTGTATCGAAGAAAACTGCAAGATATAAAAGAAATGACGCATTGCACGTTGGAGGAAGGGAGACACGATGAAATTTCCCGAAGATGGATATCGGACTAAATGCTCGGAGTATTCCAACATTGTGTAGCTTGGAGAATAATGCGGATTGATAATTGGATCGGGCGCATAATTGCGCTTAATTGCGGAAGCCGAGCAGTCGCGCTTCCGATGGGAATCAGTTTAATGCTTCCTTAACGGGAATCTCGCGGGTGGGGTCGCGAGAGCTATTCTATTCTTTATCCGCGCGACATGCGCCATCCAATCTTAATGCAAGGAATCCGTACAATAACGTGCACGGTAAATGCATCCAATAACGTTGACCGTCACGCGAGTACAAGCAACGTTAATCCGGTTAATCCGTTTAAGTAAGTCGCGTTCAAACTCGATACGCGATATACCTGGACCGTAAAGACTCTGTTTGCTCGCGAACGTAATGAACACGAGCAGGGAGATGATTCGATATCCGGATGTCGATTACGATTATCGAACCGCTCGACCGATTCGTTCGGTTTACGATTCCAATCCGAGTCGCTTGAAATAGACTCGATAATCTGTATTTTTAACGTGGGCTAAAATTTGCCAATACACGTTGCTCGTGATACTTTATCATGATTCACGATAACCGGTACCAGCAGCGTTATCGGACTGAAATAATTAGAAATATATTTCAAACAGATTGTTAGTTTATTAAAAGCAAATTTTACATTTAATCGCGCTTTTCGTGAATTTTTGTTTCGGTTAAATTTTCATTCCAACAAAAGATCTCTTAATAATCAATTAAGTTCTAACGTTAGAGTTAAATTAAGGATTATAAATATGGTCATTAATTATTTAAATATCGCTTGACTGTCAATTTCTTATGAATTGTTGAAATATTCTTTTTAATTATAAAATTTGGACCACAATAACCTTTTATTAAAAAGAAGACCGGTTGTTCCAGATAAACACATTTTTTTACGTTGTATTTTACAAAGTGTCCTCGAGCTATCCTTTGACCTACTTCAAATCCATTTTTCTTTAGTAAATATTTGATTGAACTATCTCGTTAAATTTCTCTGCATTGAATATTTTCGTAAGCAAACCTCAAAAAAGTTCATTCGTCTAAAATTAAATAAAAAGATTCGTTATCCATTTTCTCGTTTTCTCTATTTTTACAACTCCTCATTTCTTATAATTCCGAAATTAAAAGCCACGGACAATCTTCCTCTTTGTTGAAAAGAATGTTACCCAAGTTGCTTCGAGAATTCGTACAGGAAATAACCGAAAGAATGATAACGACAGACCCTGTGTTCAAGGAAATAAAAAATTAATACATATGCTGCGAACGTTATTCCGGAAACATTGGCGCAAAAGCGTGAAACTCGGCCCCTTTGTTTCTGGGCACGCTCGACGGTTTCGAACGGACGCATTGACCCGCTCAAAAGTACCGTTCTCTAATTGAGGCGAACGCGGACCGTGAAAAGTAACAAAAACACAAGGTAGAAACCGAAATGAATAGTTTCCGAGCCGCGGGACGAGAGGCAAGGAAAAGCCTCGGGATGAAAGTCGCGTTTTTAGGTTTGACCTATCGGAAGATCGCGGCAAAGACGAGCGATATGTCGCAATTCGAGTGCAATCTTATCGAGTTTATCTCTCTCGCGAGCCTCCAGAATCAATAACGAAATCGTACAATTCCCCTAAAAATATTAACGATCGATAAATAAAATATATTTTCCTCTCTTTTTTTTGGTACATATGCTAAAAATATAAAATATTGTCCAATTTAATATTTCATTCCTGTCTATTGTCTATGTATGTTTTTAGTCCTTTATTTATTCAAGCTTTTTATTCAAGTCCTTTATTTATTCAAATTTATTTAATACTTAGAAATTTTCGCCCAATAGATTTAGATAAAACAGCTGATACCAGCAAATTGTAGATGCGTTTTGTTACGAAATTAAAACAATTGAGATGGCTTCTACGTAAAAACAGTTTGTTTTACATTCGGTCTTTAGTGGGTTAAATGTGCTGCAGCAAAAAGGTAACCGACCGTCGAGAGGATACACTAAGCAAAGGATTATGTAAGTTTACATAATTTGGACGAACGTGACTATCACATGTGGATCTACTGCGATCGTGTTCTCGAGCATGAATTATAGACTCCGATGTATGCAATAATAACGGGATAGATTCAAAATGTGTGAGAATAGTTTCTTTCGCAATTCATTTATAGTGAGGAAAATTGTTGGCGTATTAAACGCGAAAATAGAGTAGATTTGAAAGTTAATAAATTAAGTTAATAAATGATTTCGATGTTTACAAAAAGAAATTAATAAATAATTTCGATGTTTACAAAAAGAAATTAATAAATAATTTCGATGTTTACAGACAGAAAAATCAAATAAAATCAGATATATAATATTGTATCATCAAAGAGAAGAAAGACTTTAAAAGTACCTGATTTTTAAAACAACAAAAATAAGAAAATATCCTAAACAATAGAAATATAGTCCTAATAAATTAATTCTTATATATTAAATAAACTGTCGACTATGATATAAATTTTGTAAGTTAAATTATATATCAACTCTTCTCTTTTTTCTCTTTCAGATTACAAAAAGTATCACAATATTCTGAACATTGTGCTTTTTATGTTTTCACAAAATTCTTTATTGTTTAAGAAAGAAAAAATCCAATTCTTATAATTCGCGAAAGCTTGCTATACATTTTTTTATCCCTATCACTATAATGCACAGTCTCATAATCTAGACCTATCTTAGGGGAAAAGTTTATTTCACGTGAAAAAAAGTTTATAGAGCAAACTCATCACTTTCGTGCGTTAACGACTCTTCATTCCGTTTCGCATTTATTCGCTGGCTGTCTGACAATCATCATCGAAAGCTAATCGTCAACAACTGCGCGTTACCGAATAGAAAACCGCATCGGTGCGACCGACCGTAAAATGTAAAAGGATTGCCGTTAATGATGTAAGACGTTTCACTGCGCGTTGTAAAATGTCGCCGCCCGACAACGTCGGATGATTTCAAGTTTTTACTTCGCGTTCACGTAATCGAATCTCCTTGACTGTGAACAATCCGAATACGTGACAATTCGAAAGGCAGCTAAAGTTTTAAAATTTCTTCCGGAGAAGAGAGTGCAATAGATCTTTGTCGCCGAGACAATGTATAGCACAGAATGATATAAGTGATTCATTTGTTTAGTAAAAACAGTAGCATGTTAATAATATCATATGTACATATTATTAAGATATAATATTTACATAGATAAATTTAATTTATGGCTTTTTGCAAAAGCCAAAATTCAAAGATCTTTAATTCTTTTTTTTATTCAAAAGATAAACATTTTATCTTAATTAATATTTTTCTTTTGTATAAAAGCCATTCAAGCAATCTAATGTATCATCAATCATTCGAATGTATTATTTACCCGTTTCATGGACAACTTTCCCCGGCATTTTCATCAGCAAATACTAACCTGCAACATAAAAAACAAGGATATGTCAAAACACATTGTTTTAATCTAGAGATAAGGATCTACGATTTCAGATTGACTTTATTGGCAGAACAAAGAGCTCGATATCAAGATATCGTTCGTATAAATGTAAACAATATTTTTTATCTACAATCGAAGATGCGAAATATATTAATAAAAGAGATAGAACAATATAACGAATACAATTGAAAGAATGCAATTAAAAGTCCGGATAATTAAGATTCTGAATAAACGATTTTTTGTAACGTCTTATATTTTATAGTTGATTTCGAAAGGTTATCACATTTCTTGATTTATTTTATAAAAAGAGATATATATGGGTTTTTTATTTAGATTTATTTAGATGGGAATTAATTATATAGATTGTATTATATAGATGGAAATTAATTTAATTATTCTGTAAAAAATATCAATCATAGAAATTATATAAAGAAGTGGTTTATCAAAATATACATAGTTCTTGTTACAAAAACTTAAGTTTCTTTTTCAAAGAATATCAAAGAATATTATTAAACCTAATTTTGCAGCCTTATTTTAAAGATATGATATTATAGTAAATTACAGTTATGTAAATTTAAACTGTATATTTCTTTTAGTTTATAGTTGAGATAATTGTATGAAATTGGCTAACGGAACCGATAACATCGATAACGCAAGTCATCGTGCGATAGCAACGATTAATACAACAAACGATGATAATATGACTGAGTTTATGGAATTTCTTTGAACGTACAAAGAATTCCCGTGAAGTGAAGAGAAATTTCGACGAAAGAATAACAGGATTCAATGTGTGCTTGATGAAATATATATACAAGTTGTATAAATAAACGTCCGAAACTGGCTGAATCATGGTAAAAAATTTTTGAAAAAATTACCTGCGTATTCAGAATTAGAGCGTCCACTTTTCCAACTGTGTGTTATCAAAAAGTGCGAAATAGACACTAATTCCTCTAAGTTTTTTCGTATAATTTTACTTTTCCACGCATGAAATTTATAACTAGACATTCAGAAAAAAATGGCGTGAGTCACTTCATACACAACTTTCTAAATTTGCATTTCAGATTTCGAATCAAAATTTTCTCAAAATAAAATTTACTTCATATTAAAACGATGAATAATGTTTCATTATTTGCTTACTTCTAAAGATCAGTTCGCAAGGAGCTTTAAATCTTCAATTCGAAAGTTATTTTATTAAGAAGAAATACCTGTATTTCTTCGAAATTGTGACACTTTCCGCCACACTTCTGGGACACCCTGTAAAACGGTAGCCGGTCATTGTCGAGCGTAACTTCTTTCCCATTGCTGCCCGTGGGAATTTAAGCGTACCGGTTCGCCAGACAACCGCTACGAACTACCCAGAACTACCGCGAAGCACTGTTTGTTCCTGAAGATGGGGAATTTTATCGTGCGCCGGACGGAGAATATAACGAGTTTCTTTCAGCTAGTCACGATATTCATCGCGGCTCTAAATCTGCGATAAGTAGTCCTCTTGCATAAAGCTCGTTTATTACAATAAAGCGAGGGGTGAATGACACGAGGGGTGAAGCGGGTCTAAAGTTAGATCTCGCTCATCATTTTCGGCCTGGACCGTTAAAATATTTTAATCTCGCCAGAAATTAAATAATTAATAGCATAGATTTTTGTCGAACATTTTAATCCGATTTTTCTAGGCTCACATGTCGATTCGTACTATTTATAAAGAAATTCAGTTCCTGAAATAATTCAACATATTAAAAACAAATAATAAAATATACAATAAAAATATATAAAAAATATATGTATATAATAATAAAATATATAATAAAAAAATATATAATAAAAATATATAATAAAAAATATATAATAAAAATATATAATAAAAATATATAATAAAATATATAATAAAAAAATATATAATAAAAAAAATATGGGAAATACACTTTCCCATATTTTCTCGCTCCAATTGCAAATGATGTATCTACATAAGAGAAGTATATCAAACTAATCTATTTGTTACATTTTCAGGACAAGTCATGGAAGGTTCGTATATCCGAGTCGAGGAGGAGTTTCGGGAGGATCGATGCTTGTCCTCGAAACGTCGAGTCGCGTCGCGCAGGAGCAGCAGCTCGAGACACGAGTACATGCACGCGCGATCAGCTGTGCCGGATACTCGGTGGCCCCAACCAAGCGCGCCACGTGCATTCAACCCTCCCTAGTCGTCCTGTCCTTCTTTATCTCCACGCGATGGTGCCTTCACATTCTAGTTGCTCTTCTCTTGGCAGTATGACGCAAACAAAGTGTCGCGTTGGAGACGAGAGAGAAAGCAACAGAGCGAAACAGAGACGACCGTTTCGAGGAAAGGGAAGACGACGGGACGAGTCGGCAGAGAGAATCTTATTGATTTTTTCGAACATCTGATCGGACAAGGACGAGATGGAGAAAAAGGATGGACAGGAGATCTCTGAAGAAAGACAGCGAGAAGTAGCCGAGAGGGTGAGAGAAATCCGTCCGTTCTTGTCCATTCTTCTCCTTTCCGATGGCCTTCGGCGGAGACTTCAGTGTCTCGTACCTGTGTTGCCACGGTAACAGCCTAGATTCGAGGGGAGAGAGGACGAATAACTCGGAGAGAGGAAAAGCGGACGAAGGAAAAGAGGGCGAAGGAGAGGAAGGAGTTGGGAAAAGAGAAGCTTGTATTATATGTACGCGGTCGCGTCCCTCTGTTCCAGATTTCCATCGTGCCGCTCGGTATCCGCGATAACTGACACGCCGCGGAAACGCAGACACGTGATGAAATATGACAGCGCGCGTCATCATTCCGCTCTGTCGGAAGTTAGGGTAATTTCGTGGGCACGTACATGACGAAGCACGAATGCGGAGCAAGTTTGACACAGTCCTTGGTTCACGATCAACAACTCGTTAGTTGATCGGAACTAGTTGCGGAAAGATTACTCTCGACATACGAGAGAACTCGCGTACATTAATGCGAGTTTTATCAGATGAGAAGAATTTCTAACACAATTCCAAAGCGGGAAAATGTCAGTCACGGATGTTAAAGTGTAAATGTGACATTTAATGAAGCTATGATTTTGCTATAATTTGAAAAGTAACGATGGTTATAAAACCGAGCGATGCAATCATAAAGAAGCAATGGCTTCAATGCATTCAAATATTACAAAGCTGTCTAATGATTAGTATAATATTTTATTTTACATTTCTTTCGTGTTTTCGATTGTTTGTTTGCGTGTCGTCATAAGTGAAATATATGTTAAAATATATGTTAAAATATGACAGTTCAAATAGAGATAGTTAAAATGTGATAGTTTGAAATATATTGTTAAAATATGAGTTCTATGTACATATTATTATATATGTATATAAGTTACATCAGAGTGCTTTTCTTAGTAGAGCACGATTAATTATACTGATGGTCGATCTAGGTTGATTCCGGATTTTGAAAGCATGAGAAAATTCAAAATTCATGCTTACGAATATACAAAATCGCGAGCGAAATTTTAGAATAGAAACTAAAGAGCTGAAAAAAACAATACAACCGCCAAGTTTTAGATGTCTGACAAAGAACTTTCTCAAACTTTAAAAAAGTCTTTCTTCTCATCATTATTGTTTAAGAGAAAAAAAATTTACAATATAAATAATTTTTTTGAATCTTAAATTACACATCAAAAATATTCTTATATTAATTTTTTGTATTATATATTTCATCAAAAATATAGTTTTAAATTTCTAATAAATAGAGGCCATCATCAAATCACAGTAAACAGTTTTCGAAAAATTGTATAATCAACGACACATATTTTCATCTGCTTGTGTTTGTCAAACAAATGAGTCATGTAAGTCTATCATTCTCTCATCATTAGTTCCCTTCATTGGACTATATTTACCCGAGAAATTGCGAAACGATGCAAGAGTATACATGTAGAGACTTATATATTACTATATGTTGTGTGTGTGTTTGTACATGTGAAGCCATTAAAGATCAGAAGTTCGAACAAAGTGGAGAAATTGCGTGGAAAAACTGCAAAAGGTACTTTACTACGACGTCATCGTAGAGTGATGTATTTCTCTTCTTCTTTTATCTCACGAAGTACATATATCGCGATAAAGAAAAAAATTTTAAAAAAATAACTATTATTTTTATACATAATTCTATTTTTTTTCTATTATTTTTATACGTAATTCTATTTTTTTGATAAATAAAAACTGCAAATCTGATTGTGACAGGTTGTGGTGTGGTTACGACAATTCAGTTTTGATTGCAATGATTCACGTTGTACAAATGGCAAATCGAGTATAAGCGAATGTTCATAAATATACGATAGAAGCCGCAATAGCGCATTGATGATTATACACGTCCATTGAAATAAACATCGGCTTAATTCTAGAGCTCTCTCACTACAAGCTCGCAATTATTTTCGTGCTAACTATACCCCTTTTTGTGAAAAGCTTTCTCTTGAAAACCCACACAAATAATAAATCGATGCGCTTGTAAAATCATTAATTCACGAGTTCACGCGCTAGTGACTTATTAAAAAATGATCGTAGATTACAACGTTCATAAAGACAAATAACATACAATAAAACAATATATATTTTACAAGCAATTCAATAACTACAAATTCCTCTATAGAAATTCAATAAAATCTTTAATTGATCCGGATGATATCGAAATATTTTTTTTTAAACACATATATGAGTCAAATAGCATTTCCTGCATTTTTTAAAACTGCTCCACAGTTTAGTTTATAAAGGTATATTCTTGTATATAAAACAATGAGGTATAATTATTGTATTGCTCCAATATATTTTTGGAGCAACATCGCAATAAGATAAAAAAAATTCTATATTAATGTTATTTTTTAAATAATCCTTTTTAGTTGATGACTTAAGACTACTATTAGTCGGAGGATTCTCGAGGGAAACATAAATTTTAGACACAATCGTCATTTTTCATGGGATACCTGTATAAATCTAACAGTGATTGTGCTAACAATCGCTGCAATTAAAACAAACCTACCCTCCGAACAAACTACAAAGAGATTCGTAAGCGCTCAGTGGGAAGCACACAGATCTATTGTAGTTACGATTTTGCAACCTCGCCCATGATTTCTCTTCTCACTCCTCAGTTTCAAAGACCATCATCCTCGGCATCTCTCTCGCGTGGCAAACCCAAATCCGGATGGACCCTGCACTCCGCATAACGATGGGCATCCTGCCAGATAGGATGAGAACGTTCTGTGCACGCCAGAATACACAGAGCGCGATAATCCGACCGCTTGTACCGCGGACGAAGATTTAAGAGCGAAAATAAGGTACTGCTGGAAACTGCTGCGGTGTGTCTGAATGGTTTTTGGATGAAGAAGAAGCGACCACGTTACAACGGTTCGCGCGATGATAAGATCGCAAAATAAAACGGTAAAGAAAGCAAAAATACGCGGCTTAAAGCCTAAAATTCCACGATGCATTTCCACAGAAAACTCGAATTTTTTTTCATTTTATACAAATTACAATTTTATTAAAATTAATTTTTTTTCTTGAATTTTCTACGAATCAGATTTTAAAGATATAATTGTCTTTATTCAATTCCAAAAGAATTTAATTAATAATTTAAAGTTTTGTTAAAATATCTGATGCTATGAAAATAAAGAAAATATGAAGAAACGACGAGATCTCGAAAGAGGTCTAACTCGATTGAGCTCATTCTAAAAGTGGAAAATTAGCTATAACTAACTTCTAGCTCGTTCATTCAATGACATTTTATTTTTGGACTAAATGAGAATGCAAATGTCTCGTCAACATTTTTCGGTATTGACGTAAGACACGAAACTTTGTGACGCACATTAATCAGGAAGATCTATATACATTTCGTACATGTGCATATTTTCGCGACACACACACACACATATATACACATGCAACATACACACCCACACATTTTTACAGTTGACAGAAGCGGAACGTCAAAGTACTTATGTGCCATGAATCTTTTAAAAGACACGTGGGTGTATCACATGAGCTATGATTCCAAGTCGGCGTGACTCTGAGGACGTAGTAAAAGCAAAGAGTGACTTATACTCTTTATGTAGGTTTTACACAACGGAAACATACGGCTGAAAGGACGTTTTACCGCGACGACTTACGTACTTATGCATATTTATAAGAAAATACTTTACTGTGTCTTGTGGTACGACGTGCCATAATTGATTCCAAGTATATCCAGATTGTTCGTATTGCTATGTGTAATATAACACATATATAATAAGCTCCACAAATTTTTATAAAAGTTTTATATGTTACAAATTTGAAATGAATATCAGACTTATATAATATTTATCACTTATAATCCTTTCCGTTATTAATTACGACAAAATACATCGTACCATATTAATTTTGGAATTAAGGTAAATTTATACGCGTCAATAAGCGTTAATCGATTATCAATAAAACCTTTTCTGTCTCAACATATTATATATGATAGTTTCATAAAACAATTGACTCGTAAAATGTCTTCATAGATTTTACATAGATTTTTATATTTTCCAATAATCAATAGTAAGTAAGAAAGTGAAAATGTATTATATAATCTTTCCTCTGCAAAATATTTTCCTACTTCGAAGTAAAAACTATTTTCCGAATGTAGATTCGTAAACTTGCGATTATTATGCATATTAACTTTTATCTATATCCACTATTATCGCAAAGTATGCAGACTTATTCAAATATATAAGTTCACTTTGATAGTAACATACGAATAAGACAGAAAAAAAGTAATAATGGATATAATAAAGCATTTTACACGCATACGAATAAATTATTAAAGACTTGATAAAACAATGTGACGCGCTAAATCACTTAAGAAACACTCCTAATTCTGCTAAGGAATATGAGTTTGTTAAGCTCCTTACGAAATCGCGAATTTCGGTCAAGATCGTATCTGGCAAGACCGGCGGCAAGCGCATCGATCGTAAGGATGTCAGACCGGAAGTGCCGAAAAGGAAAGGAGTTCTAGGTCGGGGGCTCGGTGAACCCAGCTGTAACCCAGTTTCACGAAATGCGTGGTCGGGTTCTCGCGATGCGTCACATACTACGCGCGAGTATGTGTGATATGTGCACATGGCACGCGCGCGTGTGGTCGGCCAATATAACTGATCGTATCATTGATCCATCATCGGCCATGCATGGCCGCGCGTACC
Organism: Camponotus vicinus; assembly: GCF_025532165.1. NCBI lineage: Eukaryota > Metazoa > Arthropoda > Insecta > Hymenoptera > Formicidae > Camponotus > Camponotus vicinus. The sequence goes on from NW_028141945.1 coordinate 29,790,353, forward strand.
CATTCTAACGATTGCCGATACTTTCGTCCCGATTAAATCACTCGCGTGAGCTTTTGTTTAAAACATGCCACACATATGAGAAATGTGAACGAGCTCTCACTCTCTCTCCTTCTTTTTCTCCCGCTCGCCTTTTTTACATCGATATTGCTAATTATAATGCATATATACATTAGGACACGTGCATATCGGATGACTCATTATGCGCTTTTCATCTGCTCCTTTATCTTCGAGTTGTGTTTCTAAATTTAAAATGGAATGATGCAAGCCAAAATGATGAGTGGATTTAAACGATATATTTTTTATTCGTCATATGTTGCATAGATTTATATTTCTTTATAATTTGCATATTTAAAGTATTTGTGTGTGTGTGAAGATTATAATAATATAATGATGAATATTTAAAATTTTTCCACCAAATTATTTTTATTAAACTACGATTCGTATCATTTATGAATGTATTTATGAATATTATAATTAATAACTGTAAAATACTAATGAATTATCAGTTTATTTTAATTCTAGTGGATACACACACGTATGAATGTACATTAGTGCTGAAAAAATAAAAGAGAAGAAGACTCGTTTCATCTATTTTTTTCTATATGTTATTTTCCACTACGATTTTATTCGTTCATTGAAATGTTTTTTGATGACAGGAAATTCATCAGGGGATATATATTGACTTCCGTCAAAAACATTTTGCGGAAGTACGCGCTATAGAACAAAAGTCAATGTCCAGAGCGTGCACATTGCAGGTTGACAATGGGACACTTTTATCAATAAAAATAATTTCACATGACAATGTTAGAGTTACTGTATTAGAAAGATATATATTTATTTGTGCGGTAATGTTACGTCTTCACTTTCATTCTTATCTAAGTTTCCTTTTCCTCCAATTTTTTATGAGTCGATAAATATTTCATATACGTGCAAACTTCTTCATTCTATTGCTAATTAAATAATATATATGTTAAAAAAAGCACTAGTATATATAAATATTTTTTCTCTCACAGTTTTTTCTTTCTTAATAAATCACTTTCTTCTGCAAATGCAAATATTTTTTCTCTCAGTTTTTTTTTCTTTTTTAATAAATTACTTTTTTTCTGCAAATGCAAATATTAATTAACATCTATTAATATTTTTTATATATATTTATTAATATTTATATCTTATATCAACATTAGAAATTAAAAAATTTTAATCGAGATTAAGCTTTGCGAAGATATAAATCATTTTCTTTCAATTTTAATAAAAATTCAACGTTTTAGATCACAATTAAAATTAATATTTAGCAGTAAATAATAGCATTTTATAAAGTTTTCATGAAAAGAAAAAATCGATCTTAAACATTCAAAAAATTGAAACAAAATTTCCGAACGATCGTTCAAAGGGCCATCTAATCAAAATGATGCGATAGCGATATAAGATTTTCCTTCTTGAGAAAAATGCGTGCTTTTTATCAAAAGGGCGGATCGGTACGGAAAGTTCATTATCGGCAAAGAGTGAAAGTGCATCCGCGTAGCGATTACCGCTTTGTTAACGACCGTCTTTTCCGGCAGCGCTTTCGCGCGAATCAGTAATTCCGTTCGGTCGAGCGATTTAGAATCGCACAGCACCGTTATCGGGGAGCAAACATCCAATCTACGTGCCCGAGGTGCAAGTCCGAGAATTACAATTGCAAAACGCCCACGAGTTTACGCAACGCAATCGCGCGCTATCGATGTTATAATCGCGCCTGTTTCTCGGAGCGAAATCGAAATGGATAAATAGGCTTTATGTCAAAAACAGGAACGCGCGTAAAGCGATGTTAGACTATAGATATGATTGCAGACACTACTACAGAGAGATTAGCTCTGATGATTGGAAAATAAATGGAGAATAGAAAAAACTATGCGTGTGTGTCTATAGAATTGAGTAAGAGAAAATGTACAGATAAATTAGCCAAGTAAAACTAAAATTATATTATGCAGAAAAATATTTTTCTGTTATCTTTTTTAATACAATTTTTTTTAAATTATGCCTTATTTAAATGCAACAGAAAATAATTATTTGTGAATGATTATTTAATTCACAAAAATTTTAAAACGAAAGGAATACAAGAATATAGCAGGCAATGTGTAAAACAGAGAAAGTTATTGTCCAATTCCAAGTTTATTTGATAGTATATTTGATTTATTACCAATTATCCGAAATATATTATCGGCGAACTAGCCAATAGTAAAAGAAATCATAGACCGAGAATAATATCGGCCGGCAAATAATTGATTTTGCGCGATAGCTCTTGTGGACGTTGTGCCTGTAAATGTCAAGAACTCTTCGCGAGGATACTATTATCCTAAACGCAAAAGGTACTATTATCCTAAACGTCCGTTTCTCGTTCTATGCTAAATTGTTTTCGCGATAATCAGCGGTTCGCGTTCTCCGCAGAAAATAACGCGGAGAGTTCTTTTGCACATTCGAGGGAGCAAAGAATCAATTTCACTTAGAGATAATACTGGAATAATTATAAAGCGGAAAAAGCGATTGCTATGCTAATTATAAAGTAGCTCCAATATTTTCTGGGGAAAGGAACATTTTATTATCATTAATTATCAGAATCAATCATGATTACAAGATTTTACCCAATTAAGTTTATATCATTATATCACTCTATATTATTGCATTACGGCGATATTATATTATTATATTAGTGTACGTCCTTCTCAATTTCCAGCTAATGTAATTAATATTCACAAAGACTCTCACAGATCCACTTTGCATGTCTCGATATCTGCAAATTCAATACTGATCTCGAGCCATTATCGTAAACGATCTCGCTAAATGTGGTCGTAAACGATCATCGTCACGCCTTTTTTCGATTTCAAACCTCCGCACACAATGTCAGAGAAAATATTACGGCGAGATTTTCCCGTTGTTGAGAATATCCTCGGTTGCTTTCACTCGTTTTTCCGCTTACTTTCTACAAACAAGCAGCCGCCTCCTTTTCTTTCTCTGCTCGTGTTGAGGAAACAGGAGCGACAAACGCGCTTTGCCGGCCTTTTTGTTTGCGCAATGAATGCTTGTCAACAACCAGAATTATGCTTCGGAGAAAAAGAGAGAAAGAGAAAGGATTATCACTTTCTGCTTTGAAGTCTCCGCGTTAAAGTCTATGTGCGAGATATACATTTAGTCTTAAATGCGATATCGTGTGATTCTTTCAGTGGGTTTTATAAACTTTTCTCGAGAGAAAGAAACATCTATTATTAATAAACATATGACTTAAATATTTTCATTTCAACGATTATTTTTACTTTATTTCGATTTTTAACGAAATATTAAAAAATTATACAGTTATTCTCGTTCAATATCACTCGACAAAGAGATGATAAGATGATAAGAGGAAGATTGATAATAAAAATGAACAAACGATAATACAAATTTCAAATTGGATAAATAAAGTTCGAAATTAAATCATACCTAGAACCGAGCATGAGATATTCAAAACATAAATATATGAAAGATAAAGTATTTATCAATACATTAATTTACATTTCATCTTTTCTTATCTCTAACAGAAATGAAAGCAATTTTCAATTCCTATTATTTCGAAAAAAATTAAGTCTTTAAGGGATCGTGCATATATTTACTCAGTATTACTGAAAAATTATCGGTGATTGTGGATAGAGATAAATTTGAATTATAATTAAATATAAAATATAAGAATTTGTAGCAAAATAAAATTATTATACAAAGTATGAAACCAAACATAAATTGAAATAAAATTTTCAGATATTATTTTCAAACTATTTCTCGTTATTTTCACATAAATTTCAAATGTAGCAGATAAAAATAAAAGATTAATCATAACGTTAAATAATACACATTAGAAAAAATCTAATAAAACAATAAACGTCGAAAAATTAAGAACCTATCAAATATAAATATGATAACAAGTTATAAGATTAATTCAATTTGTTGTATATGTGTGACACACAGAGAAAAATGTATACTGTGTATTCAAGTAAATATTATTTATTTTAAGTATATATCATAAGTTTGTATATCCGTAAATATATCATAAGTTCACCACAAGCATTAAATTTAATTGAATATATTCTGAATTTTAGTAAGTGCAGTATTTTAATCAAGAATATTAAATTAAAACAAAAATTTGGTTTGCTTACTACATAAAGTTGGCGTAAAGTAAGTTTGATTTTTCTTTGATACAACTTTACAATATTCTTGAAGAGAAAATAAATTCTTCTTTTGAGTACATGATAATAAGATTTTCTAACACTTGTGATGAGTATATTTTAAGATTATTATCAAGAACATATTCTTTGTTGAAGAAAACTATTACTTAAAAAAAGAAAAATAAACCGAGTAATTGCTTTTCTTGACAGTAGAATGATATTTTTCTCCGTGCATTGAGGTTGCATCCGAGATTCTGATAATCCACACACCCATAGAATCGATTCACTTTAAAAGGCAAGATATCCGCAAGATAACTAACAATAAGATCCTGCGATTTTTCGGACGGTGTACTGACCTGAGAGGTAGGATCTAGCGCAAGTGATGTAGCCGCACATCCGTCCTACCTTCGTCCACACGGTCTTGAAGAGCTCAGAGTTATACATCGGTAACAATGGCAACCACCTCCGATCTTCTCTTCCTCGATCGTTCCACCTCGATGGCGCCTCGCGTGAACGCGATGCAGTCGGCTCGCGCGTCACAAGGTACGTCTGCGCGAGTGTCGTTGAACCCACGCGCGAATTCACGCGGCGAAATGTCACAGCGAGTGGCGCACTTCCGAGATCGCGACGATGCGTGGGCAAGGCGAGGCCATCATTTTCTTACGGCCACAAGACGTCGACTGTCGATATCGAACTCGATGAATCACTGCGATTTCTCACTCGATCATTAGCCGCACGAACAATAAGGTGACATTTACTATCATAATGTTTGTTTATGTCATGCTATCGATCTTCGAGATACCTCTAAGCAATAAATAACGAGATGCTAAAATATTTATTTGAGAATTAAAAATGTTTCTCGTTCAAATAAAAGGTAATTCATTTAGATTTTGTATAAATCGGAAAAAAATTAGATATAATTGAAAATAAATGGAAATACATAAGTTTTGAAAAGAAGCTTTTTAGTTTTACTTTTGAGCTTACTATCAATTGCTGTCAAAGGTAAAAATATCACAATTTATCGAGTTTAATTAGAAGAAAAATATATATTTTATATTGAATATTTTTTCACACACACATAACTACGTAATTGTTCTCACTTTTTAACTTGCTTCTTAAACAGTATTATAATTTTAAAATATCCAATAATATTCTCCTGTTTAATAATATATTATTCTGAAGATTTTAAACTTTCAAATTTATCTTCTTCGCAAATATATAGCTATTATTCATCATTATCTTTGTGGCGAACTCTCTCTTCTCAATAATTCTCAATTTTATAATTTTTATCATCGAGAGTGATTTTCAAAGTGAAACTCTGAACAGTAAACTCTATACAGTAAAATATACGGTAGTCAACGAATGATACTAGAACGAGCGATCGAGTCGACACGATATATACGATTAATTGTGCTCCTTGACCCTTTTTATTAACTCCATCGTGGTACGAATTTATTGGTCGCGTGTTACATCACTGGAAAATACGTCACTTATATGCACAAGCATTTCGTGTGTCGTCATAACAATGTTCATACATGTAGTCTGCCACTCTTTAACCAGCTGAGAAAACACAAAATTACGCGTATACTCACAATTTTCTCGTCCGACGAGCTGGCGGTGATTGTACTCTTACATTGTCGCATGTGTGAGAGGCCATATATTTCAAACTGTTTAAACTGTGCGACCACCTGTCAGATAAACTCGTAATTTTAGAAACTTCGTATATAAAGTTTTGTAAGGCTTACGTCGAGCAATAAATCTCAAATTGCCTTTTTTTTAACAAGAACATAAGTCAACTTCAGAAAGAGTTTACAAAATTTTTACAAACTAAACATGGAATATGTATACAACTGATAATAAAATCTTATTTCTTCTTTAAGTTTAAATCTCTTATAATTCTTGGATTTATATTGCTATGGCAATTTTCGTGTTTATTTCGCAAATGTTCTTAAGTAATCGCAATCTTCACTGGCTTTTGACACGCGATTATATCCACGTATATTAAACTTATATATATAATGAAAATATGTTCTCATTTTAATATCTGATTATTTTCACTCGACAACAATATCATCATCATCCTCTCATGTAACCTTTATTTTAAAATGATAAAATCATGATCAGATATATGTAAACAAAATCACTTCGTATTAATTATATTTACTATCTACTTATTGTATTTATAAATATTATATTGCTAATCAACAATCAAAAAATTGTAAAATTGTATTGAACATATTCCGGTTAATATGCTTCAAAAGTTAAATATCAAAATAGCTGCAATTTGAGAGAATTAAATAAAAAAATTTTTTCCCACACATTTCTCAATTATATAAATCTATAAAAATAGAATTTGATCGAATCCCTGTCAACATCAAAATTGCATTTTTATATCCTCTGAGGTTTAAAAAAACTATTAACTTGTTCATTAAAAAAAAATAATTTAACTTTTATTCATTTGAGAAAAGCATTATGTTTTTGATGTTGTTTTATTCTTGTATATGCTCAGATATTATTTGCAAGGATCACAATTAATATTCTCAGATATTATTTTTTTTTGAACTTGAATTATCAGCGCAAATAGAGAAGTAAAAAAGCACAAATGTAAAAAAAAAGATGGTGTTTGCGAAAACGCACTGCACTTTGATAAATACATATGTCGTCACACAACGATAACAAAAATGATTAAAATTTCTGCTTCTCGTCTATGACTTGACAAATACAAAAAATGGCATTAACGTTTTTATCTTGGAAAAATGCTTCCCTCTATCTAACGTTATCGAACGGTATACGTATATTTTCTATGATATACTAAGAATTAAGTTGATCTCACATTAAAGCAACTCGCATGATTGCTGGATATCTATTAATAATTTTCACTTCAATGATAATAAAACTCGAAATAATTTTTATTATTTAATCTTTTTTTCTTTATTGTAATACTACTCGTACAATCAAGATGTAGAGTTTTTAGATACAAAGCAACATAACTCATTATTTAACATGATAATTTTGTAATTTTAAATTAAATGTCACGATTAAATGAATTTTAATCATTTCTCACATTTTCAACTTTTACGAATAATTTACAAATTTTCGAGAATGCATTTCTTTGGCAAGTTTTACGAATATTAATATCGAATAAATGTTTATATCTTGCAATTCTTTTTTATTTAAATCATATACTTATTCGAATTTCAATGTTTATTTAATGGTAATAAAAGATTGAAAAAAATATAAAGAAATTAAATTTTTCGCAAGTTGCTAAAAAATGTTAAATAGGTGCAATATAAGATTATACAATTATGCACGAGATGATCGAGTACATTTTTCCGTTGTGTGGCTTCAATATTAGATTAAAATCACTGCAAATAAGCATCTAGATTCACAGTTTCCGAATAATAATAAATTTCAAATGACAGGCATTTAAATGTCACAGCGTTTCTGGTGTCCTTGCAAAATCAATGAAGAATACAAAATAGATTCCGCCTTCAGCAACATATCACTCAATGTTACGCAATATCTGTTGTCATCAATATCTCGTCTCTCCTAATCTTTTATACAGCAATTTTATGGTGACAAAAACTCATTTTGTCGTTACAAGACCTACAAATAATAAAAATAGCGAATGCGAGAAAAATAAAAATTTTTTTTTAATAAAACATCTTTTATTTTGTAATAATAATCGTTGTCTCTAATTTTTTTCGTACATTACTTTCAATATTAATAGATAATTATGACATGCACAACAAAAATTATAATAATCAAAACTTGAATTTTCTGACTTTAATATTACTCACTAATATTTTCCAGTGTTAGTTTTAAGTGATTGATATAGTCCTATGTCAAGTACATGATAATTTTCTGACACGTGCTAATAAAAATAGTTTGCATAGTGATAACTGAGTTCTCTAATACCTTCAAAATATCGTAATCTCTCAATATCAATATTACACACCTAAATTACGAAACATCAGGTAATATGGTGATATAATTTCATTAGTCACGATAAAATTTACATTCACACACAACAATAAAAAATGAAATTCTTTCTAATTATTGTAAAATATTTCACAAATTTTTAAATATTTTTCAATAGTTACTGCAAAAAAAATATCCGTTCAATAATAATCACATTTCTTCTAATTATTCTAAAATTTATAGTACAATTTTTTGCTATAATAATGTTGCATATAATATCTAAATCGTACAATGTTAAATATTGTGTACAATAGTATCGAGTTGCAAGTTCGTTTAATTCGAATCTCGTTGCATGCGCATCGACTTCCTTCCTCTCGATGCAATGTGTGCACAAGCAGTCATGTGTAAAAATGTGCGATTCAAACTTCACTCACTCAAGCGTGCGAGATTTACTATATTTATAGTACACATGTACTCGAAAAATAATAGCGAAGAATCGACAAGCTATTGAAGAGTTTGACAAAAGCTTTAACTTTTTCTTCCTTCAAATCTATTTCTTTGCAAAAGAAGTATCATCGCTTGTGTCCCAGAAAAGTGGCTCTTTAATTTATAAATAAAATGTAATTAATTTTAAAAACCTACCCTTCTTAAAATTAACAAAATTGTTCACACTATCTTTCATAATTTGACACTGTTGCACCTGAATTGAAACTTCAATTGTATCGCGTATATATATATATCTCTCTCGTTTATTCTGAAATACACTCGAAAGTTAGAAAGGACTAGTTAAAGATTCTTCCTCCGAAGGGATTGAAACTTTTGCAACGAATTTACGCGCGCCACTAAGTTTATAAATCGCTCACATTCAAGACCCGTACCGAGAAACTTAGCGTTTGGATGTTCGATATAAATTTTGCTGAAGTTGATTTCACAATTATCAAAAATGCAATTGGGCTGACCGTTCGCGAATAAATATCGAGATTATTTTCGCCCATTTACACCGCGCAAGCTCGGATTACATACGCTCTCGATGTCCGATATTAATCGAAGCGATTTATACGCACGAGCTAAGTTTCGAACCGGTCGCGCGTGCTCGAGCTGACTGACTAAGTGACTGACTGACTGACTGGCTGACACTAATGCGAGTGGAGGATTCGTGTGTGGTAGGATCGGGGAACGACTTTTGTACCCACGCACAACTTTGCCTTTACGAGTAGAGAAAATGGACGCAAGAGTACGTGTCGTATGTCTATGCATGTGTGTTACAGGTGCGTCGTACATGCGTATGAGTGAACGTTTGAGCGATAGTGTCCGTGCTCGATGTGGAAATACGTGTGAATCGCGCATATTAAAAACTCGTTAATTCTAAAGAAAGGAAACTGGCTGTTTGGTCCGTGTAATACTGACACAAATCGACTCTTTCTATGACAAATATGAAATGACAAATTTTGCGCAAATATGATATCTTATCAATCTTAATTTAAATCAAATTAAATGGAATTTTAATTCTGTTTAATAGAATATAATTTAACATAATTCTAAATATAATTGTGAATTTATATTCCAATTTAATTTATTTTTTTATTCATTAACGTCAAACATCGAGAAAGTATGGGAAGCTTTACTTTAATTGGCACCAAACGTTGGGACGAACCGAGTAAATTTATTGGTTTAATCATATGCGGAAAATAAAAAATTAAAAGCAGGATTATATATCAGATGTTGCTCATTTTTCTGATAATGTTGAAAAATAAAATATCAATAACTCATGAAATTATTCAGTTAGTCAAGAACTCGTTATCGTCTTAAGAACTCGTCTTTCGTCATAAAAATTTATATACTTGTGCACTTTGACGAGACCGGTAAATTACAATTCTTATTTTTAGTTTCTACTTCACACGCGCGATTATACGTTTGCTGACGCTGGCAAGGATGCATTCGCGCCGATAATACGATATCATTGTTTTGAACGTTTTCTTAATCTTCCCTAGAGTATCAAGGTCGATAAAAGAATCCGAGATTACCGAGACATTTATTTCGCTTTTCCTGGCACGATTCCAACGGAGTCGGATCGTTAACCGGAAGCAGAGTGCCGGAATGAGCACCATCAAGACGAAATTTGTGCTACATGCGATGGAGGCACTCGGATGAACTCGTGCGCTCGCTTAACTTTCCGCTCGGTTTTTCTACAGAATTGCGATTCTAGTTACTAAAGTTGCATTAAACCAGATACACGAACAGCATCTCAAAGTTGTACTCTAACAAAAGCACCAATCAAAAATCTGCAGAGTAATTCTAATAATTAATTAGATATTAAATAGCACTTTTAATATAATACAGTATTAAATTAATGCCATATTTTTTATGATGCATTCATGCACAAATATTGTTTCGAATAAATATATGTCTTTAAATCGATAGATTTAAATAATTTTGCACTTACCAAAAATTCAATATTTAAATTTTACTTTTTTTTAAATTGCTAATTAAGTAATATTAATTAAATAATGCTTAATTCCTAACTGTGATGATTTCACATATAGAACGTTGCAGTAATATATTATATCCCTCATCTGTAATTGCATATTATAAAAGATTAATAGCATTTCTTTCTCGTTACTTTTAGAGAGATATTAATTATGTAATTTTATAAAATCACATACATATATGAGATTTTATTAAGTTACATAATTATATTATATTATAATCATATCTCTCTAAAAATAGCGAGAAAGATGTATAATTATTTGATAGATTAAATATATCACTGTTATAAAGCGAGTTAAAAACACGTCTCAACGAGTCGCATTCGATGAGACACTTCCTATTAGCGTCTAGCTGACGACGGTGGAGGGCAAAAAAAATAACAATTATTAATTCGCAACTGCGTGGCGAAGGGGCGAACCAACGATGTGGCTGACAATGAGTTCAGTTCGCTTGGCCCCAATCGACGGCCGTGGTGACGCCATCGATATAAAGTTGCATGCGTGTGTTGACTAACTGTACCTCGCACGAAAGTATGAGCGGTATACATATACGCAAACAAACAGGGTGTCCCAGAACCATCACCATTCCTCTCAACTATAAGGACACGGAGAGAATCATGGTCTCATTATCGATATGAATAATCATTGTCGCGTTTAATGGCAATAGTCATTGACTTATAAACGAATGGAAAATCGAACGGTGGTAAATTCGCATCGACCTGATCTCTAACGGTCTTAGAAAAATTATTAAAATTGCAAACTATAAAAATGGATTACGAATTTTTATCCAATTTCTCAATAAATTATTTCAAATCTTCAGATTTGAGAAGAATCATTCAATTAAAAATATAAAATAGGGAATGAATGTAAGAAATTAAATAAAATACTAGTTAATAACTCCAATCAATTTTTTTTTGCTAGACTTTAAATATTTATAATTTTATTGAAAATTAATAAACTGATTAAAAAATAATAATTATTTCTAATCGAAGAATTTATAAGCTGCAGGCGACAACTGCAAATCACTCTATGTATATAAATGATATCCACATACACAAATGCTACGATAAATGTGTGTATGCGCGTGTATGTGTGTATAATAAACGACAAAAAGATAGTCGTTCTCGTACGTGCTCCGGCACGTAATACGAAGGAGACGGTTGCGAGCGCGATGACACAAATAAATGTCGATTATTCTCGTTATCTTGCGACCGCGTAGCACCAGAGACAATGCAACGAGATGAGGCGGGCGTCGACTTTTAATAGTCGCGTCGACTGAAAAGCCTTCGAGGGAAATGAAAATTTTACTCGTGGCATTTTGACGTTATATTCGAATTATGTATATATCGCGCACATTAAATATGTAGATGTAAGGCCATTAGATACCGTAGGCAAGCGGAAGTGTATTAATGTCTGCGCTCGATATTTTTCTCGCTTGTCTGTCTACTGAATGTAATCATGGATTACAGAATAAAAAGATACAAAGTATCATTTTTATTACACGTATCATTTGCTGCGCGATTATTTCACACATTTTAACTTTGCTCCTGGCAGTACCTAAAAAATCATTGTAATAAGATAATTTCACTCTCGAGTTTATTTTTCGAAATTAATTTTAACTATGAAATCAAATTTTTTGAAAAAATATTGAAATATTTTTTTAATACACTGAGAAAAAAAAGTTGTTAACTTGACTAAACCATTCAACTAAATTATTATTTTTCTAATTGAAATATTTAACTATTTAAATTAAATAATACATATTAAATCTAACATGACATCTATTTAACTTAAATATTTAAAAAAATAATTCAATTAAAAAATAATAATTTAGTTGAACGGTTTGGTCAAGTTAACAACTTTTTTTTCTCAGTGTATAACAAAATCTTAATATTTTTTAGAAATAATAATAACAATTATAATTTTTCTGCTAGTGCCAATTTATATTTTACATGATAATAAAAGTATGAATAAAAAAGATAGACAAGAGAGTGATATAAAACAAGAAGAAAGAGAATTCAAGTATCCAACGGTGTCCGTAAAATCCCGAGTTAACTAATTTCGTTTAACGGTCTCCTGTCCTTCTTTGCGAGACCTATCACGAGTGAACTATAATGTAGGCCGACAGAGAAAATTGAGTTAACTGCGCTTAGCGCTAAGTGAGTCGTTACACTTACACTTACAACTTTGTGACTAACAAACTTATAAATAGCCGTCGTGAAATGAAAAGTACTAGAGCCGTTAATAATATATTTTTGCCGAAACCTCGTTTAGCATTACGGGTCTTGCAATTTTACGAAACGAAGTCTGGAACTAACCCGCTTTCATGCGTTTTTTATTAGTTTCATAAAATTGTAGTAAATATCTCTCGCGGACGTTTTATACATCACTCTCACATATGACCATCGATATATGACACGGTAATAGAAAATTACAAGGAGATTGAAAGGGAAGGAGATACATGTTTATATTACTCAGCTTGATAGGGAGCACAACAGAGGAGATTAATGTTACGTAATAGATAGTAATTAGAAGACTAGCGCGCTACGTCAGCCGCGTTTAATCGTAGTTGGTCGCGCCGGTAAAATTGGAGCGGCTGCTAATCGGTAATCCAACTCTCGCAAGCACCCACGCGATATCCTTGCACGATGTGAAAACGAGGCGTCCCCGACACACGGGCGTCACACGACGAAACAATATCCGCGCTCTCAATGGCAAGCCATGCTTGTCCACCGGTCAGGTACGCCGCGAGTTGTCAGGGTCTGTCTCAGATAAACTAGATGCACGCATCTAGGCCTTATACTTTTTAGGATTTCATAAATAATAGAAACAGATGGAAAGAAAAAATTAGTTTGTACTAAAGAAGGTGTCTAAGAATTTTTAAGCATGGATGTCAAGACCAATTTGAAAAGAATCTGGATAAAAATCAAAATTACTTTTCTTGCGATTGTATAATACATACAGGGTGTCCCAAACCACCCGTACACCCCTTTTAAAATGAAAATAAGTGGCTTTTATCAAAAATCGCGAACAATTTTTAAGTAAATGGGGTACGCTCTATCAAATGGTGATATTTTCAACTTTTGATTCCGACCGGAAATACGCCATCCAGATCGGAAGTTGAATTTTTTTAGGGGAACATGGTTCTTTTTATTACAGATTCGAATTGTACGTGAAAAAATAAGAAACTTTTGTACCAAAGATTTTTTCTGAAAGTGCCTCTGTCAATCTTAAAATTGACCTTGAAAATAACTGTGATGAAATAATGAAGGTCAATTTTAAGATTGACAGAGGCACTTTTAGAAAAAACGTTTGATACAAAAGTTTCTTATTTTTTCACGTACAATTCGAATCTGTAATAAAAAGTACCATGTTCCCCTAAAAAAATTCAACTTCCGATCCGGATGACGTATTTCCGGTCGGAATCAAAAGTTGAAAATATCACCATTTGATAGAGCGTACCCGATTTACTTAAAAATTGTTTGCGATTTTTGATAAAAGCCATTTATTTTCATTTTAAAAGGGGTGTACGGTGGTCTGGGACACCCTGTATATTTTAACTATTGTGCACAAAAATTTGGCTAACAGCTCATATGCGTGGCTTTAATATCCTTGCCTTTAATATTATATTCTGGACTTAAAAAAAAAACAAATTAAAATTAATTTTTGAGATCTTACATAAGTTAAAGTGTACGCTTAATGCATGGGATACGTAACAAATATTTCATCATGTTTCAAGATTCAATATAAAGAAAATACAAGATTCTTATATAAATTTTCTTTTAATTTTTTAAAGCCTATTTGTGGACTAAAATTATCATTTTTTGTGTTCGAAATAAAAAGAAAATTTGGAACGTTATATAATAACAAAGCTGGCAAAACTAGCAGTCACAGAGTCACAGAGAATATATACTTGAAATAAAAATATTTGGCAGTTTTAAAAAAACAGCGCAAGCTTGCAGATATTTAAAGCGAGAGAGAGGCATGCGTCGTTGAACTTGCGTTGTTCTATCCGGGCGACGCATAAAAATACAATGCCCGCGGTCGAAGAATAAACGTTGACGCGATCGATGAAATAAACAGCGTTATAGCTTAAGTTTGTACGATGCGGAAAAACGCATTGCTCCGATAAAAAATCTGTAGAAAAAATAAATCACCGCTCCTTTAAAGCGATTGGATAAAATCGCACGTTACCTTGCGTTACTGTATGAATATGAAAAAACATGCAAAAAAAGAATACGCATGGATATTAGACGTTAGAGACGAAATATTAAAAGCAAACACGTTTTTCGAATCGATTGGACAAATGTATCGGATATTTTTATCGCTTAAGTGCTATGTAATTATTATAAAAATGGACGATTTTTTTCTCAAAACGAGTTTTATCTTTCTTATTAAATTAGATTTCAACATAAGTGCCGAATAACACATATATTTTAACCGATAAGTGCCAGGAAATTGTATTGCATGTCATAACTTCCACAAAAATTTTTGTGAGAATTAATAAAAATGTCAAATTTTCATACATGAAATAGTTAATAAAAATGTGTGAGAAAATATACATAATATCTTATATAAAAGAACGAAAAGAGAATTAGAATCTTTTTTTTATATTTTTCTACAATTTAATTTTGTAAATTATTAATCCTTAATTTTTTTGTACAAGAGCATTGTACAAAAAAATTAAGGATCCTCATTGTGTTATAAATTTGACATTTACAACATATACACTTTTGAAGTCTGCATTTCTTAAAATAGTTCTCACGCTAAAAATCTATGCTAAAGAAAACTCACCGATATTTAACTGTAAATCCCGCTAATTTTACTTGTGTACATTCCCATGTGCACTACAATCAAGTATAGTGCATCAAGGATAGCTTAACTGTCGAGAATTAGGAATGATCGATGGATGCTTCTAATACACGATATTTCTTTCTCTCTCTTTCTCTCTATCCCTATCTCTTCCATCCACTAGATTCTCTAGTGTACCTATCTATTGATCATGTCTATACTGTGGGAAAATTTTCATCGCAAGATATAGCAATAATTGCTTCAGGTAGAGAGTATCTCCAATGCCTTGAAAACCTTTTACTCACCAAAGCAAGAAAGGAATTTCATAGAAAGATAAATATATACTTAAAGAAATAATAAGGTAAAAATAATAGAAAAAATATCTAGACCAAATTAATATCTATAATAATTTTTCAAAAGAGGAAAATATATAATATATCAGTAAAGACATCGTACATAAAGGATCGTGAAAGAATACTTATATTATTTCTGCGAAAGCTATTCTACATTTATTTAGAGCGTAAATATAATTATCCATTAAAATATAACAATCTCCACATTCATTCGTATCATAAAAGATCTTCTAAAGATACATCCATTATATTTTTTTTTCATCGCATTATCGTTATTGAAGCAAATATACAACATATCCCAGATTTGTGCTACGCTTTTATCTGTAGATTTTTCAAACAATTTAGGCTACTTTAATCAAGATATGTATATAAATATTTAAATATGTACTGTAATTTTTGAAGATAAAAATCATACATATACAGGGTGAGCCATTTTAAGTTACCCACCCCAATAACTTTTTTATTTTTGAATGTACAACAAAATGTTTCAAATAAAAGTTGCTTGACTTCGAGGGGGACAGAAGATGGTGGCAAAAATTTGACCTTGGATAGTCATTTGAAGGTCACATAAAGGTCACCTTCAATTTCTTAAATGGAACCTACTATTTTTCATTACATATTCTTGTAGCTTATCTCGAGAGCTTTCCAAAACACTATAATTAAGTACCTTTTCGTTAAGTACTTTTTGAGTTATGAGGCTTGAAATAATTTCTTAATTTTACATAAACCGTAAAATATCTTGTAAAATATTCATTTTTCGATTACCTTAATACTTTTACGTACAAAATAATGAGAGGAATCAATTGGTGTAAAGAAAACACATAATTGTTTCGAAAGAAAAAGTGTAATTTGCAATTAACAATTACATTTTTTTTTTTCAAAACAATTATGTGTTTTCTTTACACCAATTGATTCCTCTCATTATTTTGTACATAAAAGTATTAAGGTAAGATAATCGAAAAATGAATATTTTACAAGATATTTTACGATTTATGTAAAATTAAGAAATTATTTCAAGCCTCATAACTCAAACAGTACTTAACGAAAAGGTACTTAATTATAGTGTTTTGGAAAGCTCTCGAGATAAGCTACAAGAATATGCAATGAAAAATAGTAGGTTCCATTTAAGAAATTGAAGGTGACCTTTATGTGACCTTCAAATGACTATCCAAGGTCAAATTTTTGCCACCGTCTTCTGTCCCCCTCGAAGTCAAGCAACTTTTATTTGAAACATTTTGTTCTACATTCAAAAATAAAAAAGTTATTGGGGTGGGTAACTTAAAATGGCTCACCCTGTATATAGTAAATATATGTGCGTATGTACATATGTATATATGTATATATATATTACAATATAAAAAAATTTCTTTTCGCAATTCGCGTAAATTTACGGCCGCAATTAAGCTTTTTGTAAATTGCAGCGCGATAACAAGGACGGATTAGAAACTGGCGTCGATATATAGCCCAGGAGAATAGCGGGCACCGTGAGATTAACCGCTGCACTTAGGAACCGCTAAGAACAGACCCATTACATAGAAAGGTGCTAAATGTGGCTTCGCGAAGTGGTTCTGTCCGCGCGCACCTCGCATCTCGACGATACATAGAGAAGTTTATGACGCGGGCGATGTATGTATCGCCGCCCACAATGACAAATGTACGACTATCGCGTATTTATCCTCTCGAAAGTCGACAAAGCGCTCTCAAGATTAGTCTCAAACTACGAAACTGACGAAAACCGAGTAATGACGGTGTAGCGCGATGTAATTACGCTAAGTGCGACCGTTACGACCGCACGAATGTGGTCGGCTTTATTAATTATTCAACGAAACATTATATACGGTAATTTCGACACAAAAGTTTTACGTGATCACGAAACACTTCGTTCAAGAAAAAAATTATGATAAAAAATTATACTGTTTAATATTTCTGCGCTATTGAAATATCTTTAATATTGCATCTCGTGATCGCATGATACTTTTTTATGTCTTATTTTCCGCAGAAAATCTATTTTTCTAATGTATTATCTATCCAAAAATATATTTGCGCGTGTCTTGTGAAAAAAGATCAATTACTTTGTTGATTAAATTAAATGTAGCAAAGCAATTTCTATAAAGATATGTTCTAAAAATATCCGCAATTCCAAGATTAATAATGTCGTAAAACAAGGCGATTAATAGACACAAATAGGAACACAAATAGAAATAAATTAATGCTAACAGCTTCATCGAAGCAAGTTATGATAAAAAAAAACATCTTATTTCTCGTTAAAAGCATGCTATCAATAATAGATATCCAAAAATAGATGATCAAATCGTTAACACGACTATAATCCAATGGATAAATATTATATAATGGACGAATTTTATATAACTCAATAAAACGCCATTATTCATAAGACCATCAAAAGGATTCGCTATGTACAGAATGTCTCTCATTTCTCAATCCACGGATTCTTTATCTAATTTGGAATATAGCAATTTTAATAATAATCAATTTTTTAAATTTTATTTTCAAGGAATAAGAGTTTCATAATAAAATTTTGTTTATGTAAAGCTAATGACACTTTAGACGAATAGAGGAAAAATTAAAGTGCATATTTATGGAACATCCTGTATGTAGGAAGCACATTACCCAGCCAATTTTGAGAAGTTGCGAATTTTTTATTGCGCGAGAATCGTGCACTCTCACGAGCACAAGGTAATAACAACAATAATCTTGTAACACACACGTGTGCAAAACATGCTCGTGAAATAAGTATGATAGCGGGTCGAGATTGTCGACCCGATGGCCTACTTTGGAGGTCAGGACACGCATCAACATCATCCTGGTTAAGCACGCTGATCCTGCGAAGTCAAGGTTGGCGAATGACAATGTCGTTTAAAGCGTATCAGATAAAAGGCAAATTTGGCGCGTTTTTTTATCGCTAATAAATCCGAGTACTTGAATATATGAAGCATTTTCCTTGGCCGAGATAATGATATTATTATGATGACTATGACGTGAAATGTTATGTATTCCACAATTGGCGTGTTTGCCTTCGGCAAGTATTTCTTGAACTTGCTATGCACGTCATATTTGATGAAAGGCTTCATTGCGGATATATTTGATATATTTGAAAGAATTTTTAAATGTTCTAGTGAAAGATCTTCTAAAACATCAAATAATTAAAGTCTTATATATAATTATTTTATCATGTTTTAAAACTCTTAATTCGATAATGAATATCTTATCTTGCACAAATATATAATATTTTTAATTAAAATACACAAGAATAATTTATGATAAAATTTACGATAAGCACAAGACTTTTCATAGAACTTTTAATCTTAAAAAAAAAATTCACGCTAAAAACAAGTTTTCTCGTAAAACCTGCCGAAAAATGGCAGTGCTGCCATCGAAAAATTCATGCTCAAAATAGGATATATATTGGTAGAAAATTGAACCGATAATGGATAGAAGAAAACGTAACCTAGTTTGAGGGAATAAAGAACATGACTTTTCGATCCCAAGAAGTTCGAAGACACAAATATACGATTTCGATATCGGATCGAATATAGTTGCAGCAGCTGCAAGAATAATGTATGAAAATCATAAAAGTAGTTCACAGGTCATGTCATATAATTATAATCATTGTTTAATTAATTAAAACATAAGCAATGTGAAATAAAACAACATGATTAACACGTACTAACGTATCATATCATTTTTTAAGATTTTAATTGAAAATCATTCGTACGTGAATATTTAAAATCTACTTTTACATTATTTTATTCGACATTACGCTTTTAAAATATGATAATTGCAATTGACCGACTTGACTTAGGATAAAATCTCAAATGTTTTCATCGCTACACAGAAAAAAAAAGTGTCAAATCAAAACTTATATTCTTAAACTAACGCGTGCATTGTTTCGTATATACGCAACAATTTATAATCTTCTTAGAAGAATTTAATAATTTTAAATTTCAACAATATTGTCTTATTTTAATATTGTAATTGTCACCACAAGAATATATAATTATTTAATTCTACTTTAAGAAAATTATAATCTTTGATTTAAAAATGTTATTTTCTATCTAACATTGTTTCTTTTCTATTCAAGAAAATTAAATCTTAAATCATAAGAATATCTTTTTCTTGATTGAACTATATAAAATGGCTTCATTCAAGTAAGCAATTATTCAAACAATTATATTTTTCTTTAATTAACGCAATATAATTTCATTTCAAGATTTTCATGTTGAAATTAAATATATTTTCAAAACAAGAATGTCCTTTTTTTCTGTGTAAGTCTTGCAAAAACTTGGAGCAGCGCGATTTGATATATTTTATAGAAATGCATATGCTTTGATATAGATTAATAAATGCTGATATGATGCGTCTGTGAATGAAATATGTAATCCCGATAAAATTCGATTTCACAGAACTTGCGATTCGTGTTCTGCTTAATCAAAAATTTAATGTAGCTGCTATCAATATTTTACATATCAGCAAAAATTATATTTTTTTTATTTATTGTGATATAACTTAGCAATCAATTCATAAATTGATGTTTTGCGAAGGTAAAATTGACGTTTAAATAATTTTTAGTTAAAGAATGATATACACAATATTTTTTTAATTTTATGGCGAAATAATTCTTTTATTAATACATAATTAAAATTATCAATCGATAAACAATTTTTCCAATAAACGTTATTATTTCCGCCACTTATCAATCAAAATATGATGCGATTATACTAATTTACTAATTTAATTGTGCAAATGATCGCACGCGATCGAACAGCTTCATTACTCTCGAAAAAAAATTCAGCAAATCGAAAGAACAAACGGTATAATCGTAACGCTGAGAATAATCTCGCGGCGATTGATTGGAAGCAGACGAACTATCGATCACCGTACATTCAAGTTTGGTACTGTAATGGAAAAGCGAATTGAAACGTATTCTCCATTATCGACATCCGCGTATCCATCCGGGTGAATTCGATATGCCAGTTAGCAACGTCATCGTGATATCGAAATCAAATATACACGTGTGTGACTGACTCCAAGCTCGGTAATCTTTCACCGACGTCCGTCGATTCGATCGCGGGACAGCTCGAGCAGCCTGTAATACCCATCGCAAAATATCGATAGAAAAAAAAGAATCACATGCGGAATTTTTAATACAGCCCGAACCCGATTTCATGATTGCACTATTTTTATCACCGAGCGCTAGCAATCAATTGATACATATATTTCATTGGAAAAAAATAAAGATCAAAGGAGAATCGAAGAATAGATGAAATTGTAACATCGATCAATTTAATTTTTAAAATACAAAAAAAACAACGCGCTAAAAAACATTGAGTTTAAATCAATATAAACTTTGTATTTTTTCAGATCAAAATATCTATAAAATTAGACAATTTAAAAAAGTAATAAAATAAAAAAGATAGTATATATTTTGAATGTGGATAGTACAAAAATGTAGTTTTCAATCTTGAATTAAATCATAAACTATTCACATTCATAATGTTTTTGAAAAAATTGATCATAAAGAATAAAAAAAATATTCTTATAAAAATGATATCTTGCATTACGTTGCTAAAAATACATATAATATCACGTGTTCGATAGAGTTATATAAAAAAAATCTTCTTATAAGTATGCTTTAACATCTATATGATTTTCAGCATTTCATTTATAATTCGCGAATTTCGACACGCGATTATTTGAGCGTTAAATGAAATTAAGCGTTAAATGAAATTACGCACGCTACTGACATGAAATCATTAACGCGATACTATCCAATTTACAAGGATCTTAGCGTGTAATCGCGTAAAGTTGGGAAGGAAAGAGTTGGGAAAGAAAAAGAAGGAAAGAGAGAAAAAGAGAAGCATGTGTTTCGACTGGGAAAAAGAAATGTCCGCATCTTACATTATTATACCGTTAATAACGTTACCAATCTTACGGCGCTATCTTGCCCTCGTTATGTTCCTGAGCCTCATTAATGCGACCAGAACACTTGACATCAATCGTTCGCAAGTTTTAAGGAAAACTGTCAAACAGTTGGAAGTATCGTAAAATAAATAAATCAAGCTATAAATAATATTTAATAATTAGAGATTTGGCTCAAATAATCAAAAAATTAAAAAGAAAGTTCTTATGCCATTTTCTTTTTAATAAATAATATTGAAAGTAATATGATAACGAATTTTATATAATTAATTTAGCTTTAGCTGAATGCTTTTAAGAAAAAAACAGTTATTCCCTCTCTCATATGTTTTAGAATTTTTCGTTTTTCTACAAGAGAAAGAGCATTTGCATAGAAAACAAATAATATTTTTAGTATCAGTAACAGTAATAGAATCTTGAGATATATAAGAAATATCAAAACAGACATTAATAATTCACCAAAATACTAGCATAGAATTATATAATTCATTTATCCTATTCTCTTATCTTCTACATATTCCATAACTTCTTATTTATAGAAGCATAAGCACATCAAATATATGCGAATACTTTAATATCTTTTTCGTGTCGCGATAAATAAAGGCAAAAAGATCCTCTCTATTTTATTCACAAAATCTCGTATATCATAAACGAATATGCACGCACATGTTGATACATACATATTTCCAAATATATCGATACAGGTTTGAAATCCGCGAAAATTCCTTCGAAAATTTTGCAGCGATATCCAGGCGATATAATGATATTTTTTGGAACGAGTTTTATCCACACGTTGGCTGGATTGGCTGAAAAATTGCAAGCGAGAGTTCGATGGCTATCGTCGGGGTATCCTACGTGCTCGCGCATTTCACACGCGCGTGAACGCACGCACATACCTACATGCGTGCGTGCGCGTCACGTTGCGCAAGCACGCGCGCTCACGTTGCGCAACTCGGCGAGCGCTTTTGCAGAGCGAGCGAATAAGTGGGACGGGATAGGCCCCGTTAACCCATAACCGTATCGTTAATCTTATCCGGAGACCAATAAAGTTGGAAAACACATCGCTCGTTTCTGCCAGGAAAGCCAGCAAGGACAATCATCACCCTTAACAATGAAAATGAGTAGGCGCAGCCGCAGGCTCTCCGTTATTTAATAGAGTTGGCAATTTCATCTTTGGAATACACTCCTCCGCTACATTTCATCTTCATAGCAGTTACAACACATACATGTATAAAGAGTCATGGCTCTCTCGCTCGAGTGAAATATTGCAAATTGCGCAGACGCGAATAAAAATAGCACGATATTGCATTCGCCTACGTGTATAATGCATTTGAGAGATGTTGACATTTTTCACAAAAGGGAATTACCAGCATGCGAATAACTTAGCTACTCTCTCGCGATCGGGAATAACTGCGCTCAATATTTACCTTCCGTATCGAAGTCACGTGTCATTTTATTCGCATCCAATGTATCCGCGTCACCCTTACCGCGGAATCGATATCGCGTTCGCGACGAGAGCTCGTCGTCGCTCTCGAATCCAGTATACGAGATCGTTTTCCGAGAGAGAGAGAGCTCGTCGCCTTGACCCAAAAATCTGCGACATAGACGTCCGCGTTTTAACGCCGCTGCTTGCTTACCGCCGCTCACCTAATCCATAATTTCGTCACGCAACGAGCTTTAAATACCGGTTCTCATGCTTCTTACACGCCACGCCATGCCGAGATGCCGAAATAGCGGGGCCGCGAAGCGGAATAATAATTATTGGGCCACTTGGTACGCACCAGGATTATATATTTCTTCCGCATTAATCTTTTAAAGCCACGTTGAATTAATATATCTTCCGAGATCTTTTTCGTTGAGTCATTCAAATTTAGATGTATAAAGAACAAGGCTCGAGAATGAAAAAAGGGAGAGAATAAATCGATATTCTAATAAAATGAAGCCGGGACACTTTTTCATTCTCTATTTTTGCATCAGTCATAGTTGGATCGATCATAGATAAGATTAATTAGAACTTGTGACAGAAGTCTTCCTGTGTATGGTGATTAATACGGTTGTAAATTTCTTTTTAAATTTCCAACAAATAAAAAATGTAAACGTATATCATTGAAACTTTATGTTTCTTGTATAAATAGGTAAAAACAAAATAATGATGACACAAATTAACGAGAAAAAATTTTAATCTTATTACGTTATTCAATCATTATTTTATCAATCATTATTAAAGTATCATTAATTATTATTTTTTTTAAATCTTGCATTGGCTGTATTTGTTAATACATAATTATAGCTTGCATCTAATAAAATATTGAAAATGTAAAAAAGTATAAGCGAGCATATATAATGGCAGATGATTAAAATACATATGATGCGATAACTTATCAACCTTAGTTAGTTGTTGATCATCTGCGAAAGTACTTTTGCCTTATCGCGAAAAAATTGACTTTTATAAAATCTTTAAGCAACTGTCTGCATTAAATTTTTCCTATTTCTTGAGATAATATCAAAATTAAGGAAATTTAAGGAGAATTTTTAAGGAAATAATATATATTTAGATGAATATATAATGCTATATATTTCGATTTTATGATTTCCTTCTCTTTCTATTTTTATCTACATATGTGAAGTGAATGAAACGAATAAATTTGAATAAAAAAATCATCGCATTAAAATATACCGACATTTATTTTCACCTTGGTATATATTAAATGTGTAGGAAACGAACAGAACAAACAAGGTTAAATTAAGATGAAAATTGATTAAGAATGGAATCAGTCGTCAATCCTTTCACATTTGCCTCATCCATTCCGGATTTTTCCATGTAGATACATCTGCTTTGATATCGTACGATGGAATTCATTGAGTAAATAAAGAGAGAAAAAGAAAGAGGACGAGAAAGTTGATTACGCGAGTTATTGAGCATGTGATTGTGCGTTTATACATGTATTTTCTGATATCAATATTGCATATAATACAAAATGTCCCTGAACTAAATTCTGAGAACCAGAATTTTATTTAAAAATAAAATAGCACTAAACCTTATCAGTGGTAGAATAACGGAAATTAGAAGATAAGTTAAAATTGTATATGTAAATATAACGTACGTAAAACTCTTAAAAATTCAAAACCACGCTCATTTTGCAAAGCAAAAAACCGGTCAAAAATTAAAAAGTTATGAGTTTTAATTAAATGCATGTCCAACTGATTCTACAACTGACAGATTACAACGCATTTTGTAAAAATATATTGCCAAGAATGCGAAGAATATATTATCGGTCAAAGAGTTGGGTGAAAGTCTCGCAGTATTATTCTTTGGAACATTGAATATTTCGTAAAACTGCACGTATATCATCTTGTCTTAAAATGAATGCAAAATCGCGTGACTAGAAACGACGAATTTGTCCAGCCGTTTCTCAAGAATTTTTTAATATTGCATAAAGATAATACATAATATTAACTATCGAAATTTTTATCTATTCAATACATATTTACGCGCGCGCATATGTATGCATTTATATGCGTGCCTACATGTATGTTTAATATAAATAATATAAGATAAAAAATATAACTTTTTTTTTATAAATATTTTATTCTTCAAAAAAATCTATTTATATAGTATTCATTT
This sequence comes from Camponotus vicinus, assembly GCF_025532165.1. Lineage (NCBI taxonomy): Eukaryota > Metazoa > Arthropoda > Insecta > Hymenoptera > Formicidae > Camponotus > Camponotus vicinus. The sequence continues at coordinate 29,815,638 of NW_028141945.1, forward strand.
TGTCAGTATCAAATAAAACATATTTTTTGAATAAAATTAATACTTGTCTTTCCAGGTAAATACGTCTAGTAATATTTAAATTTTTGATAAATCAGATAAATAAATAATCGCATTGCATGACTAAATAAAATATCAATATCCTTACTAACCCTTTTAAATCTGGAAGATCAAATAACTGTGAGTCATCAAAAATCACGAGATCCTGTTTCACTTAAAATACGTAACAATGCTCACGTATCGGCCATTTCGTACAAGGATCAAGAAGTAAACGCGATTTTTATTCGTCTCGCGACCGTAATACTCTCTTGAATCAGAATACGAGACAGGCAGTCGAGTAAAAATTTTAACGCGAAAGATCGCTCGAATACGAATTTGAATGTGCAATCTGCAAAGCTTGTTTTGAAAACCCAATCGCGTTTGCAAAAAAGAAAAGAAATAATTGAACAAATATAAGAGAGGGAGTAGAGAATAAGAAATAAGAAGACTGAAAAATAATGAAGTGAAAAATAATAAATTCCACTGCATTGCGGTATCGCTCTTTAAATAATGTATCTCAAACATTAAGTCGGATTAAATCGATAAGAAAACATATGAAATATGTATATAGGTATTACTATTTAAAAACATTATTACAATAAATCAATATAAATATTACTATTTGAATATTGTTATTTTTCTTAAATGACAGATAAAAATATGGAAAAAAAGATTATGATGCGACAAATATTTAAATCAATTAAATCTTAATCAATTGAATCTAAAATATTAAATTCTTGTTGATTCTCGTTAAACCTGTTAATGATTAAAAATAAAATAATACTATTTACACCTATATATTTAAATTTTATCTTCATTATCGTTGTAACCACGTCACATTTTTGCTTAAAAAATCGGCTTTAAATTTATTAATGAATTTTTAAGTCGCGATAAAATGCAATCGGTCAAGTACGTTTCATATCATTATGCGCTCGATATTCCGATGAAGTCGGCGTTATATGTACGATTGCAAATGCACATCCGGGTCGCATAAATCGCGTGGTTTGCTGGCAACGAGAAGCATACGGACTCCTTCATAAATTCACCATCGTCTGATTCGAGAACGAATGGTTCACCGCGAGAAAATATATTCGCACGGAAGGCGAAAGGAGACACAAGCAACGTAAGGTCGATTGCCTTAAAAATGCGCGTGAGAATTTAAGACAGCTTGCGAAATACGACGCGTAACCTTGGAATACGCTACACGTGTTGTCACGTTGCAAACTTTATCACGAATGCAAAGGGAAAGGCGAGAAAACAATACGAATCAATTCTATCGATCACATCAATTTATGTCGCGTTGATATCTACAAATTTATGTGATGATAAATTTACGAAGGGACTTCTAATAAAATTAAAGTATGAGAAAACTGAATATTTTTTTATAATAATTAAGATATAAAGTTTATAATAATTACTTAATTAAATTACTAATAATTAAACTATTATAATAATTAACGCTTTTTTTAGTACTAATTATTTTATGAGTATCACGCAAATGTTCAAATAAATTATACATGTCGCGTCAATTCGACAGGTAATAAATGATTTGCATATGTCCGTCAAAGTCCGTTAAGAAGTTGTTTCACGAGCAAGTCGAGTAAATGATTTTCGACTCGTTACCAAGTCAGCTCGTTACGCGTCGACAGGGTCACCGTTAGCTCGATTTCCACGTGGCATTCCGTGCGACTCGGCTTCGCAAATTTTATAGAGCCCGCAAGTTGTGCCTACAAAGCAAGGTTTCGTAACATCCGTTAAACCCTGTACGCAAAATTATAAAATATGTGCGTTCAGCGTTCAAAGGTATTTAAACAGACAAAATTTTTCATCGTTATATAATTTAACAATAATCGAATCGACGATTAATTGTAATTTCTCCAATATGATATTGATAAAATAAAATGTTTACTTGATGAAACTTGTATTAAAGGAAGGTTCCGGATTAAACTTGATTTACAAAATTAATTTCCAATCTTTCCGATGACAGACGATAATTGCTTCTCATCGAGAATGCAGTCGGGTATATCATTGTAATTTCGATCGGTATCGATTATCGCTTTGTAGGAGGTAAATAATTAAAAGCATTCTCTTACCTGCGCATTGAACCTTTTTTTGTCTTCCCTACAATATTAATAAACCCGTTCTACTCTTTTATCTTTACCCTTTTATGCACCCTCGAAACTCTAATTCATTTTCATTCCCACGTGCGATGCAAAGTTTCTATTAAAACAGTGTTAGGAGAGATGGAGGAGAAAGTAAAAACACAATGCGATACCTATTAAGCTTTAAGTCTCGAAATAAACGGAAAATTGAATTACAAGCAGAAACCTTTATGTGCAATCTCTTTTCAATTATCATATACCTTAAAAATACCTTAAAAATACCTAAAATCATATCTTACGTAAAATCTATCTACAACGTATATGAACATAAAAGTTTTTAAAATGTTCAGATATGATTTTTTTCGGAAAATAAAAATTTTGAAAAAATATAAAAAATTTACCACTGTAGAGAAAGAAAGAGAGAGAGAGAGAGAGAGAGAGAGAGAGAGAGAACAACTTAAAATTTTCATATTTTTCTGAGAAAAATTAAAATCGCATTTTAATATTCATGGAATCTGATTTATATAAATAATTTATATAATCTGATTTATATAAATAAATTCTAAACTACAAGTGGTTTGCTTGGAACATTTAATTTTTTTACGCAGGTAAAATAATTTGCACTCTTTAGTTAAAATAGTGATGATAATAATTATGCATAATTTAAATTGATATTGCACGCTCGTTTTAAGTGATGCACGGCATGCATCATTTAATACAGTAGCTCTCGTAGAATTGTAATTCATACGGAATAATAAACATTGAATAATAACATACGCGATGAATTTCCGCTTATTTTACAAGTAGCTAACTGATATACAAGACAGTAAGAAAAGCATTATAGCTGTTAATTTCCTTTCCATAATGTTACAGTCTATAATAATATTATACTGATGCTTTTAACGTGGTCTTAATTATTTAAATTGCTAAAAACATTATTTTAATATATTTTCAGTATAAGAGAATAATCAATACGCGATTCTAAATAGTTAGATAATTATAAAAAATATTGTAAAAAGTATAAATTCGCAAAAATATACAATCTAGCAATTACTTAAAATAGAAAAAACTATAAATTCGTTGGCAGTGCATTATTAAATGGTTACTTGTGGACGAGATGTAATATCTAACAATGGTGATATGCATATAATATTATTAAAAAGTTTTTAAATTATCTGAAAAAGAGCATGAATAAATTACATTGATATGAAAAATCAGGCTTAAAAAACTAAAGTCTATTTCTATCTTTAAAATTGTTACTAAATTATATATAAAAAAGTGTGTAATTAAATAATTAAATATAATTTAAAAAATATTCTTCAAGGAAATTAAAAGACAGATATAAGATTATAATTGTTTATATAGCTTACATTTTCCACAAATGCCCTTTTTCAGATGAATTTTTTTGTGATTCCACTTACATGTAGGTAGATAGCATCTCGATTGTAGTTTGGTCATTGCACTCACCTGAAATAAAATATGCAAAAGTCCAGTTAATAAAGTCCTGACCTCTTCATGAAATATTAATGAGGCTTAGCCAGACTATCGAGGATCGATAGTAATCGGAGTTGAGCTTATAGATATATACGAAAGCATATTGAAACTAAAACATTTTTTAAATATTCTATCGCCATCTCGACAAAAATCTACAAAATCAAGTCATTTTATATCTTGAGGTTTCATTTAATTATTAATAAAGGGATATAATGGCTAATAATTCAATCAAGAACTAATTAAAAATGCTATTTGTACAAACAAAATAATTTAATACAACAAAAATAATACGGAAATAATGATAATAATGGTCAAATAAACTCACTAAATTGCTTTTATTGCTAAAAATATGCAAAAATTGTTTAATTTAAGAAAGAAAATTAATATATATGATCAATTATAAACAAACAGAACTTTTAATTATATTAATATAAATGTTGAAAATTCTCAAGCCATATGATCTCTTACATTTTTTTTCTCTTTTCTAACTCCAGAAATAAAAACTCTTAATTTCCTCGATTTTAAATCATTCTTTTTAGCTAAAATTATCAAGAAATAAATTGATTAATTAATTATATTCTAATTCTGCATAAAATTTAAAAATTTAAAGTAGCTTATAAAATATATTTCATTCTAAATTACCAGTTATCAATTATCATAAAAAATAATCAAAAATAAAATCTTCACCTTGTGCATTCGCATAATAATCGTATAATTCCGTATATAACCAGCAGTTTATTATATTAAATTGCTCGAAAATCTCGAAACTCGACGTCGTGTCGTGCGTCGCGTTTCCCACACGATTTCATTTGACCCGAGACGCTATTAGCATATTACTGCATTAGCCGCGAGAGTTAAACGAAGGCCGGGGTTACATCGCGAGTGGGTGGACAAGCAAAGCAGGCAAAGCAGCGCGCACGCTGCTCATTGTTACGAATGCTACATTGCGAAAATTACGAGTGCGCCACGGTTACCGCCCATGTTCGTGTCCAGTTGTTCGCTCGAGCAGAACCAACGAGCTCTTAGTGATCTTTGCTTGCTTAGGCGCCGATACCCTCCTCCAAGCTTTCAGGAGTAAACGATTCCTTTGTGCGGCGATAACAAATCGTAGAAATCAATATTTAACAAAGATTTTTATCTAAGTTGTAGCTACTTAATTTATCAAATCTATCTTATCATGCAGATAAAATTTTACAACGGATTTTATATATTATTTTGTATATTTAAAAAAAAAATGAGGAAAAGCGCTCGATATATCTATAATATAAATATTTACAATATTGTATGTATTAAATATGTATTACAATCTGTGTATGTTTAAACTTATTTTTAAAAATTTTCACATTATCTAGATATTTGATGCGGAAAATCTACTTGGTATCTTATAAATTAATCTCTCGGAAATTGCATCGGCATTTTTTATTCCATCGATAGTTAACATTTAAGAAGAACCCAAAGAAGGATCGAAACTAGTTCTACTTTATAATACTGTGAATACTATCTGTGTTTGCCAATTCGTTGACCTACTTGTCATTGTCTAAATTTTCTTATTCCTTTTGATGGTAAAAAGATTAAGGATCAAGGACAAATAATGGCATAGGAGCGAGGAAACGTTTCGCGCAATTTCCTGTGTCTTTTGAGTAGAGGGACAAATGTCGCAATGCAGTTTCCTCCGGAACCGAAAATTAAACATTCCTTTGTATCAACGCGCACGATTGCGAAACGCGTTATCCTTCTTTTCGCTGACAAGATATACGAATCGCGCGCACAATGAGCCGTGTTTTCCCGTGGAGGAATACACGCGAACCTGTCACGTGCAATTAACAACCGTCGAGCTCACGTATTCTTTATGTATTCGCGTAGGCGACTGGTTACTCGCGAATTCACTATCACTGAATAGCAGCCATATAAGAAGAGACTCGAGCTTTATTAATGAGAGGTTCCAAATACACGCGACAATAGCGAAAGCCCAACATATAGAAAGCCACCTCAACTTTAACAATAGATATCCTCTCTAGTTATTCATGTTAGCACGAATATATTTTATCTAAAAATGAATCAAAAAATCTATTTATTTTTATTTTAAAAAATTTTATTAAAAAAATTTCGAAATCTTATGCTATACCACATTAATCTAAAAATTATTTTTTTCTAGACGCATGCAGTTATAATTTGAATTATTAGATTAGAATTTTAGTATAAAGAATTGTTATAAATGCGTAGATTCGTTGGGTATAGATGTTTATTTCAAAAGTGAGAAGAAAAATATTTTCTCTCGAGAATGGAAAACGAAAATGAAATCTAACCGAATGCAACGCAATAAAACGCAATAAAACAAAAATCCGGAACCGTAAATTAAATCTAAAAATTAAATCTAAAAATTAATCAAAAAATCATAATCTAAAAATTAGATCTGCTGTGCAATATCTGTTACTTTTTTTGCACACAATTACGGCACATTCACTTCCTAGTGTTATGCAAGATGTGTGTTTGCTCAGAGAGAAAATACTAAAGTGTATGGCTTATATCAGGATGCGAAAGCTTGAAAGCCAAAGTTGCCGCAAGGCCGACAATCTATTGCAGAATGTGCATTATATGAACAATTCATCGATATGGTTTTAGAAACGATAAACTTATTTGCAATACAAAGCTTACACATTGCATTTTTACTTCATTATATATTTTAACTATTTACTTGATCAAATTCATGCAACTCAAGTTATTTTCTGTAACATCACAGATTTTAATTCGCTCAATTCAAATCATAAATGTCAGATTATCAATGCATGTAATCAACAATATATATTCTAAATTATATTATATATAAATTATATTTATATATAAACTTTTCGATATAAAATAAAAACTAAATATGCCGATTTAAAAATATAATCATCTTATCTAATCTTATCTCATCTAATCTTCATATTATTTATTTTAATAATAATTAATGTAATATTGATTATATTATTTATTAAATGTGATTATATGTTTACATTGAGAGAAATCTTAATAAAATAATTCAATTAAAAATTTAAAGATCCCCTCTCTTTTTGAAAGATCTATATTAAATATTCATAACATGTTAATATGTTAATAAAACATATTTAACGATAAAATAAAACTTTTTTCACAATATTATTTATATTTATTATTATTTTACATTGTTATTTTAAAGGCCGAACATAAATTAATCGAGTGAAATTAAATCGTGACGTTAGTACTCATTCGTCGCAATACATCGAAAGATTGCCGACTTATGTTATCAATAGATGTTAATCATTGAATGTTTATCGTATCGGCTATAGGTGTATAAATCTATTAGTCATCGTGATGAATAACTCAATACCGTGACTCTCTTGATTGTCCACCTGACTCTGGCGAGTCCCAGTCATCAGCGACAGTTTTTCCTCGATCTGCATTTCCACGCCGCCATTTTCCGCGTTACCCACGATGTTACCTGCGTGCGTGATTTACGACATAATCATGCGACCACATGAAGCCCGTCTAACTCGGTTCCGCGGCTTAGCGTCCCGTTATAAAATGCAACAGCCAGCGTCGTTAACGAGTGCGCGTTACTCGCGAATTTTGAGAATGGATGTGATTCCCTCTGCAACCGTTTTGCATGCATATTTAACAATATTATTCGGTGAAACGCAAGTATTTTATTTCGCGTAAATTGTGTTTTATTACATGAAACTCTTAATACCATACAATAGTAACGCTCAAATTTTTATGATATAAAGATTAAATGTCCGTTTGAAATTTAAACTGTAACAGAATACGTTTAATAAATGCTATAAATTTTCTTTTTATAAAAAAGGAATAAAAAAATGTATTAAAATAATTTTATTCATCTTTGAGGAGATAAAAGATAAAACATTCATGTAATATCTAACAAGCCTATAAAAATTATTTATTATATTCTTTTATTATTTTTCACAATCTTTTATTATTTATTATTGCTTTTCATAACATATAAGTATTTTTATTTGAAGTAGATTGATTTGAAAGAAAAAATGTATAACAAGATTCAATTACATTTGATCATTAATGCTGTATTAAAAGAGATACGGTCAAAGATATAACACTGCAATAATATCCACAATGACGTAATATGGAACACAAATAGCTCTTTAACGATAATCGATATAAATTCGTGATATATCATGGTTCAATTCCGATTCGCTTACTTGTTCGTTAAGTGGCGCAAATACATTGATTTCGCAACACAAGCACGAATTAAAAAATTTAATCATATTTACGGCATCGTAACGTGACGCGCGATTAGGTTTTATTATATCTTGCATGTATGTAAAAGAGAGTATAATTAAATTTTCAAGGTAAGCGTATAAAAGTATTAAATTCAGAAATAAAATAAAATGCAGTTCTCTTTCTCTATCTCCAAAAAGATAAAAAAATTAGATCCAGAAAATAAAGATTAAATTAAAAAAAATAATGCAATTGTAAATAACTTTTGCAAATTTATTTCCAAATTTTTCGACAGCTACGGTCATTATAATATTTTCAACTTTTGAGTATTCCACTTTGAAAATTGATTTGTTGCATTAAATTAAAATTGATGTTAGTTAATAATATCTTTTATTATTATATATATTATTATATATATTATTTCCCAATTAAATTCGTAGAATGAAAATATATAATTTATAATATATGATATGTTAAGATATTATAAATATGTGTATATATATATATTAATAATCAGAAAAATTGTGTATAAGGTCGCTGTTATTCGATATTTGCGTTACATATTTGATAAGAGAATTGCTGGACGAGTTACTTCTGCTCCGAGACACTCGGCCTCGTAGGACTCCGAACAAATAATGGCAGCCAGTGTTGACCCGTTATCCTTCCCTTACGTCGTAACGAGAGACGGTTTCGCAAACGGCCGGCACACACTATAAGAACTCGCGCGAAAGACGCAATCTCGCACGCATATGTCGCACGCGCGCGATGACAATGGACGCTTTGTTTGCGACTAGGCGTTTGCAGATTACTAAAATGGACTTGATGAGAGAGAGGGAGAGAAGAAAAGGAAAAGAGAGAGAAAAAAAGAAAGAGACAACGAGTCGCAAATTACAAATAATAGCTGTTGTAGCGCGTTGTAATCCTTGACCTCACGTGGGATCTTACGGAATATCTCCCTTGAATGTTTTCCACGCATCGAGTCTATGTGTATTATGACATTGAACAATTATTTTTTCTAAAATATGTATATACATGTACAATATGATACTCAAAGATTTCTTATTAAAAATTTTAAGATGTGAGAAATATTTTAAGATATGAGAAAATTTAAGTAAAATTTTTAAAAATAAAATTAATCTTAAAAGGAAAAAAACGAGACTATAGACATTTTTTTTTTATAACAAAGTAATTTGTTTAAATTTTTGTTATTATTAATAAGTATACACTAATATTTTACTATTAATATAATTAATAGTTTTATTAGCTTATTAATTATTAATAAGCTTTTCATAACACGTTTCATAATTATATATATCCTCAGTTTCACCTCACAAAATAATGATTACATATATATTATTTTATTTAAGTTTTATGTAAATAAAATTAATTTTTTGAAAAATAGAGGATTCATTTTTAATTATTATATTACATATAAAAAAAATAAAATTCACATAAATATTAATTTTATTAATATTATTACTACAATTAATTGTAGGTGTAAATAATTATGTTTTTTGCTTATTGTGAAATTTGTATGATTATACTTGCTTTTTACTATTTGAAAAACAGAAACGTAATACTAGAGTGTATGTATAACCTTACACACTTTGAAAGCGATACGTATAGTGACGGTCAACGAATGAGGTCAGATGGTGAATTGCATTAAGCTTAAAACTGGCGTCTCAGAGGGAATGGGATATAAAAGTATCTGGCGAACAATTAGCAAAGTGGCAAATAGCCAATGTAAGTGAAACAGTACAAAGCGAGTTTTTAATCTTATAATTTCATTTAATTTTCGATCCAATTTACTCGCGTTCCTTCGATATATTTCGCGTGATATATTAATAAAGTATATCGGAAAAACGGCATCATCCTCTACATCTTGGCATCTTTCTAATTCGCGTTTGAAAATTCTCACATTACGTCACTACATTATATATTATTAGTTCCGGTTTATAATTTTTCAGAATTAATTTTAATATTTTGTCACTCTAATCATATTTTGGAATCTCTAAATTATATAAATTATATTATTATACAAAAATGTGTAGAGATAAGCGAGTAGAAACTAAAAGATACGTTGGTGAAACGAAAGAATTGCAGGTCGTCGCATCCGTCCGTTTCCGCAATCGCGTGAAAGTCCCGAAGAGGCCATCGGTTGTGTTAATCTTCGCACGAAAATCGCGTTCGACGGGCCCCCGTCCTGAATTTCGAAACCGTCGTTACGCGCACGTGCCTCGGAAATTATCGCGAGAGGTTTCGCTTTCTTGTCGAGTGTAAATCTTGCAGGTGACGTCTCTCGTGACGTTCGTCAACCGAGTCGCGCGATGCAATTGCTCAATTCTGACCTATCCCCTTATTACGTAAATCAAGATATTAAAAAATCGATTTTATGTTCTTGTTTATATTCACATATTTTTATATTCAATATTGTATAAAATTCCAGAGATGCATTTCATAAAAACGTAATCCACTTTTTCAAGTTTGAATAAACAACACATTTCAACAATTAAAATTCTGTACATATTCTCCACATTGGTCGCAATTAATGAATTAATAAATGTGATACATATCTTAATATCATTTAATAATATAATTATAATCATTCTATTTCTCAATACATTATATAATTTATATAATTTACTTATTAAATAAGTACTCATATCTGTCATTTCTAATTTCTAACAGCATATTATATCGATTATTGGTTTATTATTTTGACTTGTGTCAAATTAACATTACGAGATGATAAACGAGAAAAGTATCATTTTCCTGTGATACACATGTCATGCAAAATAAATAAAAATACCGGAAAGAACGTTCACTCTTTCCAGGAAAAAAGGAATAAACGATCTTGTGCAATGACCGTGGCAAGGAAAAGATGCGGTGGAGCATCGTTGTTCCGATCGAGAAGATTCTCAAGGAAATCCAGTCCGATCTCACGGAGACGAATCGACGTACGTGTTTTCCTCGATGCATTAGTCATCGCGGCGACAACGACGGTGTTTGACATTCGTGTGCGTGTATTGTATACGTGCAGACCCGCGAGAATCAGTCGCAACGACAGACGATGAATTCCTCCAGACACCTGGATAATCCCCTCTTTCCCCCCCTCTCTTCGCCGGTAGATTACGGGGCAATGACCTCCTGGCTCCCGGGTTCTCGATAACGAACTAGACGACTGCAGGAATAATCGACACGTTGTCACGTCACGTATATTAACACCTTGTGCGGGTCGTTCGTTATCGTGGCCGTTGAATTACGATAGGATGTGTTACGGTAATTTTGTTGAACGACGAGCGCTATAATTGTACTAATTTCAGATGACTCAACGAGAGTAACGGAATCTATATTAGCTTTTACAATTAGAAGTAAAAGTTCGACTCCTGGAACAAATATATGTATAATTTATTATATAATTATATTAATTATTATTAGTAATATGGTAAAATCTTGTAAAATTTCTGACGAAGAGAAAAAATTCTAGTGCATCTCTTCGTACAATTATTATTAATTTTATAAAAGAAAATATATGAAATAAAACCTCATAAAAGTGATCAAGTAGTGGCTTTTTTATTTCTCTTCGCTGCGAATATCTTAATCGGAAGAAGAGCATGTCTGCTTTAAATTACACACGTGAGCGAATAGTTTAATTATACGATATTATATAACAGAATTTCCTAATATTACGTTCTGCAATAAATTCTTGTAAATATGATTCAATTAATTAAAAATATATAAGTGCAAAAATATGTGAGTTCTAACATATCGATCAAGATTAGAATCTATCTCGGTTTTCCCCGGCGATAAGAATCGAATCGCTGAGCTCTCACGTCGCACCTGAGACAAGTCGCGGCGATTGCACGTGACTTTGCCTAACATCGCTGTCCCTCGTGCATCGGGCGAGCCCGAAATTGCACAACGCCGACAACGTATTGTCGTTAAGAAGTCTCTCGTGTGCCGTATTTCTGTACGAGACCCGCTTACGTTAGCGCCGTAAAAGCCATTTGCAAACGCGCCTTGACATACGAATCGGCGAAAGCTCGTACGCGCGTACATAATGTAAGTGACTGACGATTATCTACCGAGTGTGTCATTGGCTGGCGCATTACCAGAGTTTCGAAATGTTACGACACGTAACGGCGAAGAGTTCGGCAACGATGTCGATCTCAAACTGTACAGCATATCACGTTCATTTTAACACAATTAAAATAAGAGAGACTATTAAAGAATTTATTACACTGTTTTAATATTATTTGAGGAAATTATAGATATATATTGGTGATGAAATTTTTTGTCAAATTTGGAATTCTTTGTAACACATGTGGAAAAATTGAAAATCATAGTTTTGTTAATTCATAATTATAGAGAATAATATATGATAAATATATGAAATATATGATATGAATAATATATGATAAAATAACGGATTTATGTAAAACAGATTTTATTTTAATAAAAATTTACCCTAACAATTGTTAAAATACTGAACATTGTAAAATAGAAGATTGCGACAAATAATTCCTTTTCTGGTTTTTTTACAAACATGTCTTCGATTATCGATCGTTATAATTAAATTCTGAATATTTCTAATATGACATAATAATAATATCAGTTAAAATACGTTTATGAAAAAATAATAATTCATATCCAAGAATTAATGATTTTTGCGCAACAATTCGAGTCGCAGAAACAAGGACGAGAATGCGATGAATAATTTCAAGACGCAATTCAATGGCCCATTTCGACAGCGAGAGGTCAGTCAGATCATTGGTCGGTCGACAGGTGCGAATGGCAGCCGACAGGTGACAATGTGCGGTCAACCTGCGAGTCGACTACGGAACGTGCTTTAATTACCTAACCGTCCATTTCCGTCTGATCTAACAGCCGCCGTCATATATCCGGAGATACGTATTTTCCTGCTAATATCGGCATATACGAAAAGATAAAGATGCCGATTCACATATTAACAAAACATAAAAAATAGTACTCTGACAAATTTTCACGCGAGATAATTTAACAGGACAAGTTAAATTTTTATTACGTCGCTTGACAAATAATTAAAAATCTGAATTTACGATCGAGATATTTCTTTTTCTATAATTGTACGAAAAAAAAAAAAGAATACTTGAGCCAAAGGATCTTTTTGACCGCAGCCTACTTTTGATGCATAGTAATTTCCGTAGCGCGGGCGTCGGCTAGCGTGAAGCTCCTACAATTCCATCCAGCAGAACACAATCCTGTTCACGTCCTGTCCCGATCCTCTCTCGGAGGAGAGCTCGCTCACCCAACCCACTTCCAGCATTGTTATCGCGTCGCGTAACATTACACCGACGTGCATCTCTTTTCGCGCCAAGGGGACGAAGGGGCGATTATTATTGCGAATTCCTTCGCCAACGGCGGCGCGACCTGGTTTTACCGTCGAGTCTAATGTTTATTTATCGAGTTTACGGTTCATCCTCTTTCCGGCCCAGTTATCGCGCTGTACCGCGTTGCGTCGCATCGCGAGAGAATGAATGCCAATCTCAGAAATATTGCAGCGTACGGTTCGTCAGCAAATATGTTTATTTTCGGATTTTTACGCAGACTGAGTATCAAGAGAAATTACATTCAAATTACTGTCAATAAAAATATAATGAGCATATTTTGTATGACGCTATACAAAATTATAATGAGTAGATTTATAAGATTCATATGTAATTTGTAAATTTCCTTCATTTTTGTATTAATCAACGATTAAAATGGATTTACTTTTACTTTAAATTATTGTCAAAAATATAAAGAGCATATTTTGTATGACATTGTACTAAATTATAATGAGTAGATTTATAAGATTCATGTGTAATTTGTAAATTTCCTTCATTTTTATATTAATCAACGATTAAAATGGATTTGCTTTTACTTTAAATTACTGTCAAAAATATAAAGAGCATATTTTGTATGACATTGTACAAAATTATAATGAATAGATTTATAAGATACATATGTAATTTGTAAATTTCCTTCATTTTTGTATTAATGAACGATTAAAATGGATTTACTTTTACTTTAAATTACTGTCAAAAATATAAAGAGCATATTTTATATGACATTGTACAAAATTATAATGAGTAGATTTATAAGATTCATATATAATTTGTAAATTTCCGTCATTTTTGTATTAATCAACGATTAAAATGGATTTACTTTTACTTTAAATTATTGTCAAAAATATAAAGAGCATATTTTGTATGACATTGTACTAAATTATAATGAGTAGATTTATAAGATACATATGTAATTTGTAAATTTCCTTCATTTTTGTATTAATCAACGATTAAAATGGATTTACTTTTACTTTAAATTACTGTCAAAAATATAAAGAGCATATTTTGTATGACATTGTACAAAATTATAATGAATAGATTTATAAGATTCATATGTAATTTGTAAATTTCCTTCATTTTTGTATTAATCAACGATTAAAATGGATTTACTTTTACTTTAAATTACTGTCAAAAATATAGCATATTTTGTATGACATTGTACAAAATTATAATGAGTAGATTTATAAGATTCATATGTAATTTGTAAATTTCCTTCATTTTTGTATTAATCAACGATTAAAATGGATTTACTTTTACTTTAAATTACTGTCAAAAATATAGCATATTTTGTATGACATTGTACAAAATTATAACGAGTAGATTTATAAGATTCATATGTAATTTATAAATTTCCCTCATTTTTGTATTAATAATCATACGATTTATTAATAATCAACAATTAAAATGGATTTGATGTGTTAAATGACATAAGTATCAATACATATATTAAAAACAATTTAATTTGCGGTTAATTCGATCATGATCGGTTAAAAAAATTAATGAACCGAACAGAGAAGGTGTTGTTCTGAATAGAGACAAATTTCTGTCGCGTTTTGATAAACGACAGTAAAGTTTACCGACACTGTTATTGCGACACTCGAAATCGCCCGTCTGTAACACATTCGACTCGACACGTGTGGGTCGACTTATCGAACTCTGACTGCAATCGCACAATTTGTGTTTCGTCACGTGTACGACCCACTTAAGCTATGAAATACACTATAATGAGAATATCAGTTCGAAAGCAATTTCCAACCATCAATTTGCAAGGGTATATTGATAGATTTATAAAAGGACGATGGATCAACTCGACGGATTAATCACAGAAACGCCATATTTTTTGCTGTTTAAGCCATCATTGCTATTTTGATGATTATATAACTTGTTAAAATTTTGAAAATTCTCTAAGGAAAAAGGATTCAAAATAAACCATAAACATAACAAAACTGAATTAACAACAAATAATCACCAGTAAGAATGGTTATCTAATCTATAATTCCAAGTTTCAGTTCTCTTCCCGGATTACATAATCATATTGGTGAGATTTCGAAATGACTACAAGTGTAGAGCATTACGTCTATAAAAGCTATGTGATGCTACTATTCATGATGCAAACATTAAGAGGCAGAAAATAGACATTCTATATTTATATTTGCAGTACAATCTGCCAATAAATTTATACGTTAGATGGGAGACAGAGATATATTTTATGACTTTTGTATCATTTCTAGTCACTGTATAATATTTTGAAACAAATAAGACACAAGTTAATCATGATCCGCGCGCAATAAATGTTTTATAAATTTTAAATAAATGTTACACACATATTTATAATTTTATTTAAAAATAAACTCAATAAAAAGATATACACCGCTAATTAAACGTTTAAAATACTTTTAAAATTGAATACGAATCGTATTAAATTAAGATCAAATTAATAATTAATAAGTGTAAAACAAATTTCACGAAACATTTTTTCAAATTATTTGTTCTATTAAAAGTGCTATAAAATAATGAAAGAAAAAACCCATATATTGAAAAATTATTCTCCATTCAAAATTGAATTTTCATATATAATATGGCAAGCACAGAGACAAGACGCCTCTTGTTTCCTAAATATCGACATTTATTCGTATATTAGCTCCGACCCTAATTTTCGAAAGAGCGCTCAACGAAGCGAAGGAGTAAAATCAATGCCGAGTCTCGAATGTGGCACGTGTGTTATACGTGTATACTCAGTTCCGCCCGAGGGAGCAGCGGCTTTTGTGCGAATTTTAATACCTTCGTTGGTGGCGGAGTCCTCATTTTACGCTTTGTCGATAAAATTTAATTAGGCGATTTCTTTTACCGCCCAGCGGAAATTCTGAATAATGCCAGATGCGTTAGATATACGATATCGATTATTATTCCGCGTATATGCCATATAAACGCGAAACGCTCGTTAATGCGCCGTTAGACACCCGATATAAATTTCGCGAGAGTTGCGCTATCTAATGCAATTTCTAAAAATCCAAGTTAACAAACGAAACGGCGCATCAAGTGCCATAAAAAATTGGAGACATTAATGTTTCATGAACCAGTCATATCCCTGGAAACATTCGACTATAATAAATAATATACGAGAAAGATGTACCTTTCGAAATATAAAAACGAGAGAGTCGATAAAATAGTAATTTTAATAATTTTTTTGCGTAAAAGGTATTATTAAAATTGAAAAAAAAATACGCACGAAATTTTAGTAATTTTAATAATAAATTTCTAGCGTATTTTTTTTTTATTTTAATAATACCTTTTAATATGGAAAATTGAAAATGAATTATTTCTCGGCAATAAATATCGCCTTAAAGTTTAACTTTTGGCTCACGAAAGGACGAGACGTTTCGTGTGGCGCGTAAACACGACTGTTATAATGAAATTAAAAAAAAAAAAAATACTAAGAGTCCATCACGGTATAGATTCGTGAGATTCAAACACCTGGTGCATCGCGCTACGTGAAACCTGTTCAACCGAAGCGACTCATTTGTCACTCGTTTTAGATCTGCCGGTTTCTTTGTCCGACGCCATATGGACGAAACAACATCGGCAACGAACGACCGTGTATACACGTATTATGAAAGGCAGAAATCCGTGTAAGAGGGAAAGAACCGTTAACGCGCTGCACTTGGCTCGCTCGTACATACATACGTGTATACATACGTGTATAAGCGTATGTGTGCTCGCGCTTCTCCTCAATTACCCATTACTACTACATACGAGAGCGTATTCACCTCGCGCGCGAACGCATTCTTTTTATTAACGGCACACGTACGATGCACCTGCGATGACTAACAGTAACACACGGATAAAAGAAGAAGAGAGGAGGGGGAGGGGAGAGAGGAAGAGAGTAGGCTCGATCTATGCGATTGGAAACAATCGCGTGCGGGAGCTGCTCTACCGGTTTGCTATGAATCTTACCACGACCACGATTAATTACGTCATGCTTAATGGTTTTCAATCGTCGTCTCTAACGATAATATGTGTTAGAAGTTACTTGTTGTACCGGCATAATCCCGCGTCATTTATATATATAAGGAAAGAGGAATAAATTAAGAGCTTTTCAATACTACATCCTCTCTCATAATTTTATGTATTTTTTAAATAAGAATTTTTTACGGATTTTTTAAGGAAAAGTAAAAATATTTTTGTAGAGAAAACTGGTTCTCTGCATAGAGAAGTCAAGGATTCAGAAACTTGATAAACATAATTTTTGTTTTTTCATAATTCTCTTAGATAAGATTGTTTAGATAATAAATATATTATATCATTTTTTTGTACATTTATATTTGACATATAAAATAAAAAAATGTAAAGATTGCGATAAATTTTAATGTCTAAGATGATAGACTATTTTATGGATCATGTATGCGAAATGTTAAATTAATTAATTTAGAAATAAAAAACAAATTAAGAAGATATCAATCAAAAGATATCGATCAAAAACAAATTACAGAAGGCTAAAAACCAAGCGCCGATGTACGAGCGTAACAAAAAAATATATAATTATTATCAATTATTCACATTAAATTATAATAAATCAAATAGATCGAGATCAATTAATTTCATTTTATAGAGTAATGACACAGCGTTACACACACACACACACACACATCAACATCATTTAACTCTTTGAACTCTAAAAATGCAAGTAAAAAAGAATAAAATGTGTATTAATTATGTATTCCTTTGCCTTCGAGCAACTTGAGATAAATTTAAATATTGCAACAAAACAGTTTGAAGGATATCACTGAAGGAGATATCGAGATCACAAACAATGAATATACGTTATTCTTCAAACAGACAACCAAGTCTGTTCAACTCACTGCTAAACCCAAGATTGCTTATATAGACAGTCAATGGAGGGATGAATCTATTTTTAGAAATAATCGGATAGATATTTCGAAAAATCTGCCTTGTTACAAAAAAAAAGAAATTCCACAAATAGCTCTTGTAAAGCTACGAAATAACGATTATCACGAATATTCCTCAACTCTTTCACTTGTTTTCTCTTTACCTGATTTGCCCATCGGCGGTTGGCCCAGTCTGCTGAACCACCTGAAAAATCTCCTGGCCGTTGTGGCCGCTGGCGGTCTACAGCCATCCAGTATAACCACACCGTTATTGTTGTTATTGTTGTTATTATGATTGGGCCCTCCACGATCGGACGGTGTCGTCCTACTGTAGGGCGACATCCAGGCCGTCGTCGTGCTCTGGATAGTGGCACCCTTGACGGTGGTGATGGAACTGGTTATCTTGGCGCCCGGGTGGGGCACCCAGTCCTCCGAAGCGACCGGCATTTGTTTCGTCTTCTCGTCGGACGAGTCGAAGACGAAGCCGCAAAATACGAAGGTCATTCAAAGTCGCTTGGCGCCCTGCCGCGCTAATAATTAAGAGAGGAGCCTCTCTCTTCCGAGGGAACGTATCCCGGATTCCTCTCGTCCTTCCGCCCTTCCCCCCGTGTCCTCGATGAAAGAACTTTTCAAGGTTTCTTCAACACCGACACTTCGTATCGCGCGATTTTATAAGTAACGTCGCCTACATCGCGAGCATCCGCGAGGATTCCAACCCACCGAGTTTCCAAGTTTCGAATCGAGACGCTCTTCTCTTGAAACTCGACCCGCGAGTTCGTCGTCGTCGTGGTTCGAGACGCGAATTTAAGACACTTTCAGCTTCTCTTCGCGAGGAAACTTTCGCAACGAGATCCACGCGCCGCGAATCGCGATCATCGACTGATCGCTTCTCGACTTGTCTGAGCTCCCGGCTTCCTTATCGGCGACGACGACCAAAAGTTATCGCCGTAGCACGCGTCACCAAGTCTTACGTAAGGACAGACAATTTAATTGATTCGCGCGCGCCTGTCGCATTCACCACGTGCTCGTCCTTCAACTTGTTGCGCGTTCGATGCGCAGGCTGCTCCGAAATCGACCGAGGAAGCACGTAGTTCCGGAACCAGGTCTCTCCTCGACACTCGATCGTGATCGCGATGATGTCGAAGATTCCGTCTCCCGGGTGATTTAGCAGCAGTGTTTTTCGCAAGGTCGATCGCGACGCGAGATCATCAGCTGATGGTTGACTCCAGAGAATTGGTCCGATGAAATCCTCGATAGGCTCTTCTCGATTCGAAATATCGCGAGGCTAATCTTCGTTGGGATAAATTCCTTAATCGAATCACATCGAGACACAACTATTGCACGTCGACTAAGCGGGTTTGCTATTTGGTAAGTTACAAGGTACTCCGTTTCCACAGTGTGTTGCGGCCTAAATAATACTAGACTCGTTTCATCGCGAAACTCCCGTCGTTATTGCGACATGTTGCACGCTGTCAAAGACACCCGTCTACGTGTGACGTGACGACAACGTCGTTGATGCCGCACGCTGGTTGCGACTGTACAGTAACAGCCGACACGGAAAGGTCGAGGTTGAATGTATATATATGTGTGTGTACATATATCTATATTTTCTTCTTTCTCCTCTCCCCTTCTTTCTCTCTCTCGTTCCCTATCACCGCCGGTCGTGCTCGGTCGGTCACGTAGCTCCCTCATTACTCGCGCATCGCCGCACCACCAAGAACCATCATCCGTACGCAGTTCATTCGCCCTGAACGCGAGCGCGACCAGCAGACGATTCCAGAATACCGACCACTTGGACAATACGATACGCGTTTCTCCCTCCTGGAAACAAGGACAATTGGGTCAAATCAGCCGGCCTGCGCGAACTTCACACTGTAGCTAACTTCTCTCTCCTCCGGATCCTCGGGGAATCAGACCGCGTCACGTCATTCTGCGATATCTCGACGAATTCAGTGATACTTTGCACTCGCGAAAAGCGCGCCCTTTAACCCATCCTGAAGAGCACCGGTCCTGAAGAGCACCGATCCTCGCCAACAGCGGGAAGGACGTTTCTCGCGCGTACTTCACTTCGGAGCTCACTTCACGCGTTAACAAAGCGATCGAGAGAGACCGGACGGATCGTTCGTTATCGAGACCACAGACTACGCGCGCGTACCGAGCGCGCCGCTTCTCCTCAGCACTACTAACGTGCCACCTTCGCCGCGCTATGCCGTGCCTCTCTTCCACTCACCCCTCCCTTCTCCTCTACCACGCTGCCGTCAGCCGATCGCGCGCGGCTCGCGCGTTGCTTGTAGAGAGGCTACGCTTCCCCCCTTCCTCCTCCCCCTCCTCCTCCTCCAGCCCACTTGCTTTCTTACGCTCCGCTCTGCGGCACGCACACCCGCGCGTCACCGCTTCTTCCACTACTACTACTACTACTACTACTACTACCTGTCTATCCGCTCTCCCCGCGATACGTCTCGCTCGAGGCTGCGTAAAGGCCCGATCGCGACTTTCAGATTTTAAATCAATTGCACGGAAAAATATGAGTGTCAAATCAAAATTTATATACTTAAATTAATTTATTGTTTTATATATACGCAACAAGCTATAATCTTCTTAGAAGAATTTAATAATTTTAAATTTTAACGATATTATAATCTTATTTCAATAGAGTAATTGTCATCTCAAGAATATATAATAAGAATATATAATAAGAATATATAATATATAATAATAAATATATATAATAAATATAAATATATATAATAAATATATAATAAATAATAAATATATAATAAATATATATAATTATTTAATTCTACTTTAGGAAAATTATATAATCTTTGATTTAAAAATGTTATTCTCTACCTAACATTGTTTCCTTTCCATTCAAGAAAATTAAATCTTAAATCATAAGAATATATTTTTCTTGATTGAACTATATAAAATGGCTTCATTCAAGCAATTATATTTTTCTTTAATTAACGCAATATAATCTCGTTTCAAGATTTCCATGTTAAAACTAAAGATATTTTCAAAACAAGAATGTCCTTTTTTTCTGTGTGGAAACAGATTTATTCGTCTTTTTCGGTATGTATATTATTGGATCATGTGATCATCTTAGGAGCTAAACTGATCAACTCCAATTTTTGGAGTTTTTCCAATTTTTCTAAATTTTTTAATTTTAATTCCTGTCGTGTACTTTTAAAATTAAGAAATTAAAAAAATTGAAACTTATCAGTGTGACGTTTGAGAGGCTTATTTTTGCTTACATACGTATATTATAATTCTTAAGATAAAAATGTGAAAATGTTTATATTTTGAAATAGAAACGAACGCAGTAATAGAGCAATTCTTATCTTCTTTTTTGTCTATATTATAATTGATGCTGCAATAAAAAAAATAAATATCGAGTCACTTAGCGCGAATTTTAATTAATTCAAGCTTGTTAGAAGAAACACCTCTCGTTGAACCACTTTCGTAAATATTATTGCGATCTCGATCTCTGCGGACGTACAAAACAGACTTAATCGTTCCTTCCCTCTCGATTCTCCCTACCAGGTCTCTGTGCCTTCATCTCTTTTCCTCTCTCCGACTAGACCGGTCGCTCGTAAATACATTCACACGCAACCAAGTATACCTCATACTCTCCCTACCACACTATGAAATGCCGTACGCGTCTATCGGACTCGCCAGGTCGACGGGTCGACAGGTTGCGTTCGTCGACCAGGGATCCTCTTCCAAATCATAAAAAACTCTTTCAGAAGTGAAGTAACCGGAGGATGTAGAGATTAAGGACGAACGAAAAAAAAAGACAAATGTAAAAAATCAATAACAATAATAAGCAAGCTTTTCAGCTCATCCTCTTATCATATTCATCTATTTTTTGGGGGGAGGGGGGAGGGGAAGGAATTTTCACGATCGATATGCGTTTGGGGCCCGAAAAGTAGCCGATCCGACACTGGACGCTCGCGATGAAACAACGCGACAGACGATGTTCATGACGAGTATATCCGTCTCACGTTGATACGCGTGTGGTATTGTGGCGTAGGCGGTGCAACGCGAGTACACGCGTGTGTGTGCGTGAATGTACGGATCCAAGAGGGGAAATCGCAAGAGAGAGAGAGAGAGAAAGAGAGAAAGAGAGCCGGGCCCACCGACGTGTTAGCGCATCGTAACTGACAGAGAGTTGCTCTCGCGTGCGTATGTGTGCGTGTACGCGTACGCATAAGGTGTTTCTCTATAGGTACACCTATACCGGTTACGCAGTTTCGTCTCGCGCCATGTTTGAAAATTTCTAAGCTACCTCGTGATTTAATTCAACGAGACAAACAACTGGAAACATGTGGATTTATTCTCTGGATCTAATCTATTTTCTCTGATTTTAAAGGCGTACAATTAAATGTGTGGTTTTATTTGACTCTGATTGAGTTTATTTCGTCCCTCTTGATGCAAATAATCAACTCGAACTGATTCTTCTATTGCCGAGATCGAAATGTGATTCTCTAGTCAACGAGCTGGCATTATCGACCTTTATTACATGCTCGATTATTTGCTACGAGAGGTCCAATTTATAGGTGCCCTAAGAGCGTGATGAGGTTCACGCGAGTTGGCCATGTTCGCGTTCTGAGAATCGGTCAATTGATTCGTTGATAAGTCTAAACAACGATTCGACATATGCGATCGATAGCAAGTGATCGCTGGGGCGGCACATAGCTGGTTGCTAACCGGAATACGAGGGAAAACAGGGAATAATGCAACGCGCGGAACGAAAGGAAAAAACTTTGTAAGATAAACGGGAGAGGATAATAGAATAAAACAGGAGGGAATTTATTTCAGATTTGAAAAATGCAAAATATCCTCTTAAAATGCCCTCTCTGCAATGTTAAAGCACTTAAAGTATTGAATCTAAACAAGCTTTATAGGAAAAAAGTACCATTATAATCATATTATTCATTATAAATTATAATTTTAATGTAACTAACACGCGAATATAATGATGTAAAATTATCTTTCCGCGTATAAAATAATTTAAAATGTAAAATGAAAATAAAATAGAATATAATTAACTGCTAAATTCTCTGATAACGAAATAAAAAAATAACACTTTGTCATCTATTTATAAAAGCAGATAAAATTTTGCAGATTAAATAAAATTATGAAGAATGTAAAATATAACAGAGAGAAAACTATAAAAATAATATAAATTATAATAACAATATAATTATAAATTTAAAGTTAACACAATACACTAACAATTAATAATACACTAACAATTAATAATTTGCATTTAGAACGAAATGTATTTTGTGTTAACTTTAAATTTATAATTATATTGTTATTATAATTTATATTATTTTTATAGTTTTCTCTCTGTTACATTTTACATTCTTCATAATTTTATTTAGTCTGCAAATTTTTATGCCAAAAAGGAAAGAGGACAAGAGCGAGAAAAGGACAAAATTTTCGAGAATTTCCTCGATAGTTTCTTCTTTTCCTCCACTATTGACAAGCAGATCACATGTTCACATGTTGGAAATGGAAAGTCGAGGCAATTATTATTCGTTCGGACGGCATAACAGAGTCCGTTCCAAAGGCGAAGTAAAAACAGAAAGCGTGTCCGCTCGCGAGCGCGAACGCGGCGAGACTTCACGCCCGCGCGTCTGTTCGCCGCGTTTCTGCAAACAAGACGCGTTACAGGGGTTTCAGATACGGATGTGCACTTAGCGCTGCGTTAAACTTCGCCATTACCGCAAATGTACGCAGATTACAATTACCAAGTATCCCATTAGGAGCGCGCGCGAATGTCTTCCCAGCCACGTAAAAGTCAGAAATGAAACTAGGACGAATATCATGTAAACTACCATGAATCATCCGCGTAAACTTTTTTCAGGATTTTCTAGAAAAGTGTCTCTGTTGATGCGATATATCCAATTTTTTTAGTGGAAAATATTTCTTGCTTTAAATATATTTTTTTTAATATATCATAGAGATAAAAAAAATATATTCTAATTTTATATGAAAATATATTTTAAACAACAATTCGCAATTATATATATTTTCTTGATTGTGTTAACGAGGATATATATGATTTCTGGAGTGCTTGTTTATTATACAATATATTTAGAGAAAACATACTCTGACAAGCGCAAAATGTGGTTCCATTTCGCGGTGAAGCCCAATTTTACAAACGGATAACAGATCCATTATCTTTAACCATGTCGCTTTTGATAGCTAGTACAAATGCAATTAGTAATATTAATATCATATCTAATTTAAATAATATTTATAATATAAATAATAAATAGATAAAAATAAACAGATGACAAAGCAACATTTTTTATAAGTTTTTTATATTAAACTTATTATAATTAAAAAAATAAAATACGTTTTGCATTATTCGCGATTAATATAAATATAAATATAAATAATATATATGAATTAATATATAACATATAAATTAGAATTGTAATGTATTTTAAATATGATCAAAAAAATGTAATAATTCTTTTATCTTCTTATAAAAAAAATTAATTCTCCAAAATTATTTTTTCAAACATCTTTTTCGTTTAAGAAAAGACACTTTCACATATGAGATTTTAAAAATTAAGATCAAAAAAGAAAGGACAAGTAATACTTAATTGAACAACATGCACAGCGCAGCCAACATTTGCTGATAGGCTGAAAGCTTTATATTAGGGACGCACAATTTCCCAAATTGCCGAGGATTAGAACGAATTTCACGGCTATTAGCTCGGAAATTTTCCGTTCGTTCGCCCAGCTTCCGCGAGATGTTAATTACGATAAACCGATTACACATACACGCATTCATACACACGTACATGCACCGCCGGTTGGTGATTAGTAGCGGCGCAAGTAGGTAATGGTGTAATCAGAACGGCCCCGGGGCCGCCATCGCCGACCTATCTTCACCTATTATCAGCATCCTGATGGGTTTAACCGTCAAGAAGCAGAAATCGGTCGAAGAGGCATAATTATTCGCAATCGATTTTCAATGCACCGGAAACTGTCATAACATCGTAGTTGCTGGAAGACAAATAAAAACGTATATCCTTCATTGTTGCGCACCTGCGAGTCAGAGCGAGGACAATGTACCCGATGTATCCTCGCCGCATCTGGGTAAACGAAGCCGGAGATTTATCAGAGCGGCTCTTCCGCGCCATGTGTAGACAATGACCTCGGTTTACAACGCGTTATCTCATGTTAAGGTGCGAGCATAAGACAAACGCGCCCGTAATATAAGAAGTATCTCATTAAATAATATTTTAATATAATTATTATAATATATTTTAATATCGAATAACACACACACACACAGATACCAGATATATATGTTCTGCGAATATATCGTGTAAATTAGTTTTTAACACTAAATCAAGACATCCGTAACTCTGTAGTTATTAATTCTAAAATTCAATAAATCTTCAAGAAAAAAAATACGAAACAAAATTTTATTTTCGAATTAATGTCAAATAAATTTTGATAAAATTTTAATTCGAAAAGCTTGGGTGTTAAAATAATTTTAATTATGACAATTAAAAATTAGAATCTTTAAAATTTTGAGAGATGCTGTATGTCTCTTTGCCAAAAATAATCGAGAAAGGAGAAAAATATCAGTGAATATTATTCAACAGAATACTGAGAGGAATTGAAGAATGCAAATTTTACTTCTTGTAATGAAATTCACGTCATTGGCATAATGTAATCGTTAAAAATGACGAGCGCTGCTGCACAATTGCCTCAGTTAATTATATGTTAATATAATGTAAATACATATCTCTCTCCAACTAAACGTTGGTCTAAATATATTTGATTATCCGTAAGTAAACTATTTGTGCAATTGTGCATTTCAAGTTTCATTTGAATTTTATTATAGTATAAATATTCCGACAAGTATTTATGATGAGTATTTACGATGAATATTTATTTCCAGTATTTTTTTTTTTTTATAAAGAACATTCATTCTCGTTTTCTATAATATTTTAAGATATTATTTATACAAATTATTTACTCTTATTTTGCATGTTTTAATTTTTTCTATCTTTTTTAATCTTGAGATGTTCAAAATTCCGACAAGTATTTATGATGAATATTTACGATTAATATTTATTTCCGATATTTTTTATTTTTTTTATAAAGAACATTTCATTCTCGTTTTCTATAATATTTTAAGATATTATTTATACAAATTATTTACTCTTATTTTGCAAGTTTTAATATTTTTATCTTTTTTAATCTTGAGAAGTTCAAAATTTTTAATTACGTCACAAGAATAATACATCTTTATGTATTATCTCTATGCGAGACTATCACGAAATTATTATTCAACAGTCTATATCCAGGGTGATTTCATTTTCCAACAATATATAAGTAATACTAATACATATTCATCTCGCACTTATTTCTCATATCATAAAATTTCCATTTAAATGCATTTGTTCAATGTTTTTACCTTTTAATCATGAACTGTTATATAATCTCAAGCCTATCTTTTTCATTCCCTCTTTCTCTTAAAAAAAAACGCATAAACTTTTTTATTCAGCGAATCGTAAAACAGTCACTTAGTCACTGAAAGCCACTGTTTTACCTTCGAACGAGTCTACGCATGACTACCATTCGCAGCAGGTCACGAGATTATTACCGCGTAAAGGTCTCCGTGATAAAAAACCGATATTTTTCCGCAGTATTGCGCGAGCGTAAAACGTGCATGTTAAAAAAGCCAGGAAATATAGAATGAGAATTCAAGCTCTACTCCAGCTCGCTGCATTTTCCAAGAGAAGGTCTTATCCACCAAACGAGCATTTTTTCAGAGTATATATGAGATAACAGAGACAGTGCACATACGAGCCAATCAGAACAGGATGTGGCTCGTGCTGCTGGTTGTCTCGGCGAAAGGATGTGTCCACAATGCGTGCGAATGTTAATAATACGCATCGTGCGCGGGTGCGATTCAACTACGCGGTTATGCGAGCAGCAAATAAGTGCAGCATTTAAAGAAAATGCGAGAAATAAGAATTAATGAAGAAAGGAGAATAAAATTAATTGTTACGAGAATGGAGAATAAAATTAATTGTCGATTACGTAAAATGTACTGTTTTCATCTCCTCGAAAACAGATACATTGCATGCATCATGCGTTTAGAATAATAGTGTTGAGAAATAAGGCGCACTAATTGTAAGTATCTTATGTGGGTTCGGTTAGAACAAAGTCCATTTACAATAAAACATTGTTGACGTTTATCTGACGCGGGACCTCGCGGTCGCGAAAAATATGCAGATACGAGCGTGTCACACGTTAGATATACAGTTCCATAATATTAACATATTATGCAATATGTTAATTAGCCGATTGCATTTGTAAACACGTTTCAGAAAAACCGCATGTGCGTTTTACATTTGAGACAAACATCGGTAACTGAAATAAATTACCGTAAAAAAGATTTTGTAAAGAAACATTTATTTTTTTCTTTGTGTTTGTGAAAAAGCAAGAAGAAACATTACAATTTATGTGTGTGTGTGTGTGTATGTGTGCTTTCTCATATAATTCAAGTAAGCGAAATAAGTTTGGCAACTATTAGAAATGACGACAGCACAGAAATATTAAAGTATGGAAAGAATCTGAAAGTTTTTCTACAGAACTTGGTGAATTCATCTCTGCAGTTTAAGTTTTGACCAAATAAAAAAAGTTAGCGACTAGTGGAAAATAATGATGAGATTAAAGTGTGTATATATTTCAGTTTTATAAGAATCAGAAAATGCGTCTTGCCTTATATATGAACTTTACGAAAGCGTATTTAGCAAATTCGAGTAAACAAAATAAAGACGCAATTGCCTGGAATGAGCAAAATATCTTCTTATTTAGCTGAGTTAATATTTTACGCACATTTAACAAATGATTATCTATTAGATAAAGCGATCGACTTAAATCTGCTAATGCTGCTCTGATTTTATTCCATCGACACTTTACGATGTCGTCGATAAAGTCTTCCGGTTAATTAAATTAAGTCGTCGATTTCCAAGAAGGATGATAACATTGTGATATATCTATTACGACAGCGGATTATGTATTTCAAGCGAATTCAATGTATCCGCTGTATTTCAACTGTGTAGGCGCGATACATCTCTGCCAAAGACGTAACACAAATGTTTACGGTCACGGTTATCGAATGCAGTTTATGCGACGCGTTGAGCTATCCGGAGGTGAATGGCATCATCATTTATATGCAGAGCGAGCGAGTAACGCGAGAGCAAGAGAGAGCACAACTCATCGTATTGATGGTTCGTAAAAAAACATGTCTCCGGCACTTATCATATGGCTAGCCGATGTATCGATTACCCAATCTTCGTATCATGTTTAGCGTAATAGAATACTTTGTTTAAATATATCATTGCATTTAATTAACAAATATATTTTTATTTTTATTATATATTAAATTCGTTTAAAATTAATTCGAGATAAGATTCCTCAAAGTTTTTTTAACAAGCATTAAATTATTTGATTTCTAGATGCGAGTTTTATATTAAAATAAAATCTCGTTAATTTATATAAAAATGACAAATAAAAACAAGATTTTCTGTAAAATAATAAGAGTTAATTTGCAATAACGCAGATCAAAATTTAATAAAAAGATATATTCAAATATGCAATTATAGATCTTGAGATTTTATTACATCAAAATTATATTTTTATTATATGACACCTTTTATATTTCCATGTTTAAAATAATTTAAGTACGATTTTTTTATCGGCATTTTAAAATTACAAACATATTTTTGATAAATTTTCTAAAATGAAGAATAATTGATAAATCTAATAACAAAAATTGAATAAGAAAAAAATATATAGTAACTAAAAAAATCCATTCCTAAATCATCTTAAAAATGAAAATCGAATAATAATTTAAAAAATTGAATAGTGAGGAATAATAATAGAATTGTGAATACGCGCCAAGAAATTATAAGGATCGAGATGAGGTTCAGGGATAACACGAGAAGCTGCGATCTCAAAGCGGCAAGTGCGGAGAAGTAGGTTAACAATCCGTACGGCTAATTAATGATTTCATTTAATAAGGCGCCTAGTTGAACTCTCGCGCAATTACCGTCGCCAGGACTAGAACTTTGTTACACGAGATCCCGATCTCGGACGTTGATCAATGTGTAAAAAAAATTTGAGGGAGAAGTAATTTTTCATGAAAAAATAAATTGAACATGCAAAACAAAGCGCTTGTTCGTCGGTCGATTTATATATATTTTCAAAAAGAATTTGAAACTTGATTTAATATAAATAAATTTGTTTGAAAGAAACAATCGACGCCAAATAATTCAACAAATTAATTATATATATACAGGGTGACCCATTTTAACTTAGGCAGCCAAATAACTCGAAAAATAAGCAAGATAGAGAAAAATGTTTTAGACAAAAGTTGTATGGTTTCGAGGGGGCCATAAGATGGTATCATTGGTTTGACCTTGAAGAGTCATTTGAAGGTCACGTGAAGGTCACTTCAATTTTTTTAAATGGAATACCCTATATATTTTTGTACATTCTTGTAGCTTATTTCGAGAGCTTTCCAAAACACTATAATTAAGTACCTTTCCGTTAAGTACTTTTTGAGTTATGATGCTTGAAATAATTTCTTAATTTTACATAAACCGTAAAATATCTTGTAAAATATTCATTTTTCGATTATCTTACCTTAATACTTTTATGTACAAAATAATGAGAGGAATCAATTGGTGTAAAGAAAACACATAGTTGTTTTTAAGAAAAAATATGGAATTGTTAATTGCAAATTACATATTTTTTCTTCGAAACAACTATGTGTTTTCTTTACACCAATTGATTCCTCTCATTATTTTGTACATAAAACTATTAAGGTAAGGTAATCGAAAAATGAATATTTTACAAGATATTTTACGGTTTATGTAAAATTAAGAAATTATTTCAAGCCTCATAACTCAAAAAGTACTTAACGAAAATGTACTTAATTATAGTGTTTTGGAAAGCTCTCGAGATGAGCTACAAGAATGTACAAAAATATATAGGATATTCCATTTAAAAAAATTGAAGTGACCTTCACGTGACCTTCAAATGACTCTTCAAGGTCAAACCAATGATACCATCTTATGGCCCCCTCGAAACCATACAACTTTTGTCTAAAACATTTTTCTCTATCTTGCTTATTTTTCGAGTTATTTGGCTGCCTAAGTTAAAATGGGTCACCCTGTATATATTGATAGTATTGCAAATGTAAGTACCTGCGAGAATGTACATGATTTTCTACATTCACTCGCACTGAGACATCATTTTTGAATTGAAAACTAGCATGTATAAATTTAGTGAAGAATTTAAATCACAATCTGAACTGTAAGATATATATCTAGATATAAAAGGGCAGAGAAAAAGATATTGATTTTTGATTAAAATAAATAAAAGAGGATAACAACGAGAAAAGAGAAATGAAATAACGAGAAAAATAAAATAATAATATTGGTAAAACAATAATATCTCTGTCTTTTGTGTTATCCATATCATTTTCAAGAGTTAATTTATCAATAAAAAGAAAAATACTTTTAATTCCCTCTACCCTTCTGTCTCAAGCAAATCTCAAATAAAGCAAGAAGAAACTTCTACAAAAAAAATGGCAAAAAAGTTATCAAATCAATTGAACGTCAGTGATATTTAGGATCATCTTTCAAACATGATGTCGGAGAGAAATAATTAATCCTAGCCAAATTCTAATATGACTGACTGCAATTCATTTAATCGTTCGCCCTAATTTTCACAGAACCGATTCTCTGTACTATTTGATTAATAACGTGCCGATCAATACAACATGATCGTCTGCGGACGGCATAATGACGTCAAGTAATTAACGATAAAATAAACTAGAGACGCCAGCGCACGCGGCAAGTCGCACCGCGTAAAGACGGCGCCAAGCAACGATTCCGCGATAATTTCACAAGTTATGCAATGCATTAGGAGACAGTGGCCGCCGTGTGCGCGGATGAATCTCTTCGAGCACGAGCATGGGCACGCATGTTCATGGCTGCATGCATACATGCATGCGTGCGTGCATGTAATGTACGCGTGTTAAGCACGTTAATGATCGCCATCGCGTCGCATATATGTGACGGGGCGTCTTGAATATATTATTAAACGGCTGAGCCGCGAGCACGTTTTGCCCCCCGCGACGTGTTTCGAAGTGCAAGGGGAACTCGTGCCACACACGTGTCTCGCCTCATTTCTCTTTTTTTCTCTTTTTATACGAACACGCCGACGCCATTAAAGTTCTAGTCGCGATACCGACCTCGAGGAGCGAAAAATCGATGCATAAGACCGACATCGACACAGCACGAACCAACTAATACACACGCTTCTTTCAATTTTCTTGCTAAATTCAACATCATCAGAAAACTAACGCAATTTCTTTCGATTTAACAGCGTTATATAATTTGATTCTTTTAAATAAAAACTTATAATGAGCTAATAATTTTTTACTTCAGTGAAAAAGATTTAAGAAAATATGTGCTATTATTCTCAATTTAACTGCCTCATTACAAGAAATCAATATTTTTAAAAATATTAAATAATAAATTAATGAAATTATAAATTGCTCTTTATGATTGCTCCCATCGATGCCTCTCCAAATCTTCCATTTATCCTTGGTGCTCCTTTATGGCACTTTATGACACTCACTCGCGAAAACACGATTCATTACGATCACTACGCACTAATCATTAATCGTATACTAATATGACAACAGTTCGGCACTTTACATTAATACATGTGACACGCACTTTATTTTATATTATGTTTCAATAGATTACCGATATAGCATCTAATGTTTATATTTATTCATTAGACACCTTAACTCATTTTACGCTTGAGATATTTTTTTTTAATAGTTGAAAAATTCGGAAATCACATCAACAGTTTTATCTTGATACTTCACGATACTACATAAATTAATTAAAACATGATAATTGCTAAAATTATAATCACATAACATTTCTTAGTATTTGTCTCGATGGTAACTCGATAATATGACGACACACGAAATATACAACGATTTTCATTTCAAGGTCAGGTCACGCGAATGACAGCAACCTATCGCATGTGAATAATAGCGCGTTATCTATCGCAAAAACTCGGCCTTTAATACGCTATTGTTTACATGCGATGATCTTGTTGTCGCGTAGCGAGATCCGAACAAACATGACGTGTCATATTCCGTGTGTATTTCTCAAAGTACAATTACGAATAGTAAAAGATGCTAAACGCGATCTTTACGATTATTAAAATTAACGATTATCAATCCGATGATTTTCGTGTTCTTATTTTAGATTAATGCGTCATAACTAATCGTTAATTTGCGTAGCATTGCGTAATATCAGGACAAAGTTATCTATGTCATTTTTTAATCATTTAAATGTCGCAGACTTAAAACAGATTGACTCGAGAGTTATTGCGTGATATAAACATTTAATTAATAAATATAGTTATTATTGATCCTGTATGTTAATTCATTAGTTATACTAAAGTTAGCACTCGTATATTATGATTTGTATTTCGATGATTTATTGAAGTACATAATTTAATACACTAGTACATAATAAAATACATAATTCATTCAATTGTACTCAAATCACGTCGATTGATAAAACAATACATTGGATATTGCATTCTATGGATATTTATCTTTAATGTTAATTTGTATACAGGGTGTCCCATTTAACTTGAGACATCGAAGTAACTCGAAACCATGGCGGTTTCGGTGAGAATGTTTTAAACAAAAGTTGTATGGTTTTAAGGGGGCCATAAGATGGTGTCATTAGTTTTACCTTGAAAAGTCGTTTGAAGGTAACGTGAAGGTCACCTCCAACTTTTTAAATGGGACACCCTATATATTTTTGCATATTCTTATAGCTTGCCTCGAGAGCTTTCCAAAACACTATAATAAAGTATTTCTTCATTGAGTACTTTTCGAGTTATGAGGCTTGAAATAATTTCTTAATTTTACATAAACCGTAAAATATCTTGTAAAATATTCACTTTTCAATTATCTTACCTTAATACTTTTATGTACAAAATAATGAGAGGAATCAATTGGTGTAAAGAAAACACATAATTGTTTCGAAAAAAAAAATGTAATTGTTAATTGCAAATTACATTTTTTCTTCAAAACAACTATGTGTTTTCTTTAGACCAATTGATTACTCTCATTATTTTGTACATAAAAGTATTAAGGTAATCGAAAAATTAATATTTTACTAGATATTTTATGGTTTATGTAAAATTAAGAAATTATTTCAAGTCTCATAACTCGAAAAGTACTCGATGAAGAAATACTTTATTATAGTGTTTTGGAAAGCTCTCGAGGCAAGCTATAAGAATATGCAAAAGTATATAGGGTATCCCATTTAAAAAGTTGGAGGTGACCTTCACGTGACCTTCAAACGACTTTTCAAGGTAAAACCAATGACACCATCTTATGGCCCCCTTAAAACCATACAACGTTTGTTTAAAACATTCTCACCGAAACCGCCATGGTTTCGAGTTACTTCGATGTCTCAAGTTAAATGGGACACCCTGTATATCCATTCACTTGTATTAATATGAGATGATTAAAATTGTCGTATATCCATTCACTTGTATTAATATGAGATAGTAAAATTGTCGTAAAATATGTATTAGAATTAGTATTGCGCGAAATTTTTGACCGTAATTTTTCAATACTAATCAAATCACATTTTCTCAAGTAAAAAATAACTATAAAACTTAATTAATTGTGATTTTCATGTTCTTTCGTCATAATATAAAGTAAAGTGCGCGTCATGTACGTTGATAATCAAAGTGCTACGTAAAATGTCGGACCATCGTCATATTCTAACAATTAGTGCGCGCGCACATCATAATTAACTGTGTTTTCGAAAGTGAGTGTCTCGTCGAGTGTAAGTGCCATGAAGGAACAAGAGAGGATGGAAGTTGGACCGAGGAGACATTAAGGGCGACAGCAGAGCAGCCATGAGGTGAGTGATTTATAATTTTATTAATTTATTATTTGTTGTTTATAAAACTAATTGCTCTCTTATCTTCGTGCAATATAACGTAATTTATTTTTATAATGATATAAAAGCGTTTTCAATTATTTTTGAAACTTATTTCTCGTGTAATATTATATTGGAATTAAAATATTTAATAATATTAAATTTATTTCGTAACAATAATACATACAGTAATCGCGAAAGAATACAGTATTTTATCACAAGTGTAAAAAATAAAATATTTCATGAAGAAATTTTAAGATTTGCATCTTTCCAAGAAGCAGATTTTAATTCCGTTAGATAAACGCGGGAGAATTAACGTTGCAAGAAAGAAAGTAACGTGCGAATATTTGCAAGGAGATAAGATTGAAACCTGACAATTTACCATAATTATCCGGAAGTAGTTTCTCTTCGTACCTATGTTCACAATGTCTACATACAGATTATCTAAACCGGTAGGTAAATTATTAATCCAAAACATGTATGCTAATTTCATGATGTATAATTTCATGTATTAAAAACAATTAATAACACTAATAGAAATGCAGTTAACAATATATTAAATATATATTTATCTTTAAGAAAATCACATATGTAATATATATTATTATATTCTTTCTATTAAATATATCAAATACATGTATAAACAAAAAGATAATTGTTATCTACAAATGTTTATCTCTCCCTCTCTCTTTCTCTCTATTAATGATTTTAAATTATAAATTATTATAATGTTATAAGTAGTAATATTATAAAGTAAATATTATTTTATACTCCATATAAAATTCGATATAAAATTCATTGCATATAAGCAAACATATATATGTATGTGCTTAATTGATCATACGCATCATTAAATCGCTTTGAATATTTTATCATTTTATTTGCGACGTAATAAAAAGTAAACATCAATCTTTAAATCAATCTCCAAGTGCAGTTTAAATAATCTACTGATTCGGAATATTTTAAGTAGTTTCAGAAGTATTTTGTTTAGAAATATCTTGGCAGAATCTCTAGATTAAGAAGTTGAATTAAGAAGGATTATGAAGTTTGATATTCTACTGTCTTATCTTTTATTTTAAACGATGCAATGCTTTTAATGTAATTAATTCGAGAAGATATACTATTTTTCTTAAGAATTATTTTCTGTCTCTTTCTTTTGATCGTACAATTCCATTTTAAATTTTGAGTTTATCATCGAGCAAAAGATCTTTTTTCTTCTAATACATGTAACATACTTATATTATGTATGTTATAACATAACAATAAACAATTGCTTTCATCTCTTTTATGTGTTGTATTTTAACGGATAGAAAATAAATTATGAAAAATGCTGCTTTCACCGTATTCATCAATTTTACGGTTATACCAGAAAATTAGCAACGGAAAAGAAAGAGAGATGCTTGATGGGCATACGTATGACATAAGCGACGATTATCCAACAAAATATAGCTAAGCCTGACATATAATGACTATAATGATGACAGTGGAGACGACAGAGTCATCATAGTAAATCCCGAAAAGAAGGGGGATTCCGGGATTAAATAAGGTTTCTAGTGCTAAATGAGAATGTATGCATACATGATTAATAATATACTGAAAAAATCAATTGATAATATATTAATTTATTTTATAAAAATTAATTTAGATTTCATTTTTCCAAATTTTGAAGAGAGTGAATTAAATCTTTCAATCGTTATTGCAATAATTTTTCATTAAAAGATGATTTCTATTATATTATTAAATATCAAAAAGGCTTTTGTAAAAATCAAATAGAACAAGGTACCGAATAAAATGTTACCAAATAAGTATTATAACTAAGGAAGAAGCATACATCCGCTACATTATATACTGTGCACGTGCACACATAGTGCAAATTTATAGGAACTTTGCACGAGTATCCTGCTGTCATTAGAATGCACACTTGACCCAGAACACCTACGATAGATTCGCAGGCAGAATTCCATAAGCTCACTAGGACGCGAAAAACTTGGCGAACAAAAGGGGGAGCGGTACATTTGGCATCGGTTCAAGGGGACGTGACCTAACTAAAATACTGCAGTGCTCCTCTACATATCGCATACTAGGTGAAAATATCGCGGAAATAACGGCCAAAGAAAAATTGCTGATTTGCCGTCAGTTACTCGTGATATCATAAATCTTATTATCGCGTTGAAACTATTATATATGGCGAGGTAAAACGCGATCGAGTCATGCAAAAGTTGCGGAAAGTTGATAGGATCTTCGTCGAATTTGTTCTTTTTCGCTTTATTAGTTTCTTTACAATTAGCTAAAGACTCTTGTTAAATAATACAAAGATTTTTTTTCAAACCGTATATTCCGTTAAATTGCGGTACTATCAAGATATAACCGTCTGTGTGAGTGACCTTAACCGCGTAAATTATGTATTCTTCCCTCAGTAAATTACGCTTATTCTACTTCATGTTTCTATTATAACATTATAATAACGTGCTTCATCGTAATAATGCCTATTAAATGCTAATTTCTTTTCCATAATAGTTATTATGTAAAACGAATATTCAAACTTTTTGTGATGCTATCACAATACGAATATTTAGAAAACTATACAGTATTAAACATTACAATATTTGCAATCACATATTTACAATCACAATCCCATTGTGTGATCCTAATAATATAACATAAAAATAATAAAAAAAATAATATATATAAATATAATAAATATAATTCCAGTTTTTCTCATAAATTATTATAATTTTCACATAAGATTTTTAAAATTATATTAATTTAATCATTAAAAAACAATTTTTTATTTACATAGAAGAAAATATTGATTGCTCAAAGCAAGAAATATATCACGTACATTTTAATCACAAAAGTCAAGGCTATTTCTAATCTATCACCTGATAAACTCTATCGTACCTTTAATGTAGATCAATAACGATATTTAATCTCACGCTACGATTTTATATTTTTCTTAAAATCGATTTTATCATGTTTTAAAATGTATGCTAATATAATGTGATGCTAATATCTACACACACATAAACTATGTATCAAAACGTACGCAAAATAAGATACGGATCTTATGTCCTGCGAATAATCTTTTGAGCATAAACGGCAGGAGCTGAGTACCGTTGTCGGGAATGACTCGTTACATAAGCGCGAGTAGTTAACGCGAGAAATTTAGTACACCTGCGTGACGAGGGAAAGCATTAACGGACCGAAGATTAAGGATTAGTGGGAGCGAAGCTCGCGGATGCGTAATTTTCGACGGCATTTTATCGCCATCTCAGTCAGCCGGCGAAAATTAGCGGAGCGATCACGCGAATATGTAGCAAGACAGGATTTCCACTCTGATAACGTGAACACGATGCATCGCGACGAACAACAACAATGACGA
The DNA here is from genome assembly GCF_025532165.1 of Camponotus vicinus. Taxonomy (NCBI): domain Eukaryota; kingdom Metazoa; phylum Arthropoda; class Insecta; order Hymenoptera; family Formicidae; genus Camponotus; species Camponotus vicinus. The sequence continues at coordinate 29,853,168 of NW_028141945.1, forward strand.
ATATAACAATAGCGAGGCGGCATGTAAACCTTGCTTGTTTTCCGGAAACGCGTCGCGGCGCGGGTCAAGTGGCTATGCTTCGTTAATCTCTTCAGCGACAGTTTCTCTTTTAAATCATAAATAAAAAAAAAACAAAATTAAAATCGAAATCTTTCATTTATCTATTATACTCTAAATTACTCAAATTTAGCAAGAGGGAATAAAAATAATTTTAAATTTAGAGATATTTATCCAAAATTATACACACATGTACGCACACATACAGGGTTTTCGAAAAGTCCGGAAACGGTCGAATATCTAAAAAATAAAGCATTTTAGAGAAAAATGTTTCAAATAAAAGTTGTTTGGTTTAAAGAGAGCTATAAAATGGTGGCAATGGTTTGACCTTGAATAGTCGCTGGAAGGTCACATAAAGGTCACCTTGAATTTTTTAAATGGAACACCCTATATATTTTTGCACAATCTTGTAGCTCATCTCGAGAGCTTTCCAAAACACTATAATTAAGTTAGTTTTCATTAAATACTTTCCGAGTTATGAGGCTTGAAATAATTTCTTAATTTTACATAAACCGTAAAATATCTTGTAAAATATTCATTTTTCGATTATCTTACCTTAATACTTTTATGTACAGAATAATGAGAGGAATCAATTGGTGTAAAGAAAACACATAATTGTTTCGAAAGAAAAAATGTAATTTGCAATTAACAATTACATTTTTTTTTCACCATTTTATAGCTCTCTTTAAACCAAACAACTTTTGTTTGAAACATTTTTCTCTAAAATGCTTTAGTTTTTAGATATTCGACCGTTTCCGGACTTTTCGAAAACCCTGTATATTAAAATTCTATTATTTTATGATGCGGAAAAAATGCATATATATTTCTTAAAATAATGTACATATATATATATTATTATTTCTGGAAATGTTAAATTTAAGTGGGACAAATTGCAAGTGTGGAATTTAGAATCAAAATATTGCGAAACCACGAAATTAAAAAAATTCATGAACCTGTAAACGTAAAACAGTTCGAGTCACATTATAATGTAAAATTTTTTAAATTTTGCAATTCAATCTCTAATTTCATTTCGCGTTTGCAATGTACCGTCTGATTCGAGTTTCACACGCAAGATACCTGCATTATCGGTATCAGCAGTTTGCGGCAACGAGTTGCATGCAGATTTAATATATTATAGACGTATAATAAGTCGATATTTTATCAAAACTTTGCCAGAATATTATTTATCAAATATATTTTGATCCGTTATAAATATGTTTCTTTATTCCTTACCATTGCGATAATAACTAGATAATTCCATTCATTAAACTTAATTAAATGTGTTATTATTGGAAACATGTCTGATGGAAAGATGAGAAATGTTTCATATATTTGATAACTGTAATATATAAAATATTTCACATTAGCGTATATTAACGGAAACAGGAACATAGAATAGAGAAAAGCTTACTTTCGAAAGCATTGCACAGTTGGATTAACACATCTCTAAATAACAATGTTACAACTTTTCCCTCGTATCTCTTTCCTCTCGTACAATTATTATAATTATCCTTCTTAATAAGTAATCTTCCTCTCTCTCTCGCGAGATTTAATATTTACCATTATAAGAAATACAATATTCAAAACGTCAAGATATGTGGTCGTTGACGACTATTGCTATAAGATTACTGGCCACTTGCCCCGATATTTTTACCGTGATTGCAGTGATATGCAATTTTCATCGGAAACGACTCGCGCCGAAACGAAAATTTGTTCTCGAATAGACTCGGGTGCTTGGAAACATATTTCGGAACATCGATTTTCGCGACGGGACTTCAAAGTACGGTGATGTAATTTGGATGAGGTCTGCCTTGTTCGCGTGTATCACACGATTTTCCCGCAACCGCGAAGAGAGGCATTCGCGGAGAAATATACAAGTACATCCTCCTGTCGCTTCTTCCGCAGGAAGTCGCGGGAACAATGGTCCTTATATAATACATTCTGTCTCACGTACGAAACATCACCGATACTTTGTCTCTGTTCGTATATTTTTTTCCTTTTTCCTTCAACCTCCAAGAAGACGCACGTGACGAATGCACGACGTGGAAAATACGAAAGAAAAGGAAGAATAATGTCCTAGAATTCTGTCTTTTCACGAGAGGTTAATTATTCATTCGACGATTTTTCGTCGTATTTTTTTATATAAATATATGTTTTATATGAATCATATGTATATAGAAAAAAAATATTTTATATGAATCATATATACAGGGTGTCCCAGACCACCTGTACACCCCTTTTAAAATGAAAATAAATGGCTCTTATCAAAAATCGCGAACAATTTTTAAGTAAATCGGGTACGCTCTATCAAATGGTGATATTTTCAACTTTTGATTCCGACCGGAAATACGCCATCCGGATCGGAAGTTGAATTTCTTTAGGGAAACATGGTACTTTTTATTACAGATTCGAATTGTACGTAAAAAAATAAGAAACTTTTGTATCAAACGTTTTTTCTAAAAGTACCTCTGTCAATCTTAAAATTGACCTTGAAAGTAACTGTGATGAAATAATGAAGGTCAATTTTAAGATTGACAGAGGCACTTTTAGAAAAAACGTTTGATACAAAAGTTGCTTATTTTTTCACGTACAATTCGAATCTGTAATAAAAAGTACCATGTTCCCCTAAAAAAATTCAACTTCTGATCCGGATGGGGGACACCCTATATAGAAAAAAAAACAAAAAACGAAAACAATATAGTACGCATTTGCGCGCCTCTTATTGGCATAATTATAATGAGATCTGCGTAGGAAAATTCATAATAAAGAGGATGAGGTGTTACTCTCTTGCTCCGTATCCTCTATCGTTTTATCTTGTTGCAAAGCAACATGGATGATTTAAAAAACGAGGATATAATTTTTAACCGGAAAGGATCACGCGCGTATCTGCTATCGCAATCTACTATAATTGAGAGATACGACACAGTTTCATCCTTCGACCATATCCCTCGATGCTGCATATTACTCGGAGAAAGCAACGCTAGACGCGGAATATTCGCGCGCATACGGCCCGAGATATCGATACTCGCGGATCTATATTTCGCCCCAGATTCGGCTCGGTTACCATGTAAATTGCCGATACAGTTGGGGAGAGGAGGTCTTAATATTCTTTTGTTTCTCTTCTCCACGCGGTATTTTACGATAGCTCGTTGAGAGAGATGCCACGTTGATGATAGTGCCAGGTCAGATACGTCGCCTCATTCTCTCGGCCCCAGAAAGGAATTATTGACTATAATGAGAGAAGCGAAGAGAGAGAGAGCGAGAGGAGGAGGGGGGGAGAAAGAGACGAACGTGAAACAAAGGGAATGCATTGTTGCGCGCGGAACAGAGCTAAGTAAATAACAGTCCGCGCACACGTTGCCATCCTCGTGTAGCAAGTCACGTGCTTCGCGCGACGACAGACAGAAACATGCAGTTCTTGAACTTCTCTCTCCGTACAATTGTCTTCGATCTTAGAACATTGACTGCCGCTAATTGCGGAAGCATTCCTTTTGATATCGTGTCCGATAAACGTGTGTTCACTTCGAAGTAAGATATTGATATATTTATGTTGTATTGAGAGAGAAAATATAATCAATTTTTATCCCATATACTATGTATGGTTTATATCAATGCGATTCTATTTTACCCAGATTCGCAAATAATTGCAAAATTAAAAATTTGACAAGCACACTTATATTTTCTTACACGTTCAATAAATTTCCCAAAATGACTTTTTAGCAAAGTTAGATTAAATCATTCATAATTGACTTTAAAGAAAAATAAGCTATAATATTTACTTAAAAGATTAATGTGTATAATTATGCAGAAAATTTGAAATTTAACACTAAAAAAGTTTCAAGATTTTAATCGTTATATAAGCATTGGACTTGATGTCAACTTGTTGAAAAAAATACCAGATTGATTTAAATTATTAAGAGTTCAATTAAAAAGATTTTAAGGATGCATTTAATGTTAATGCAAGAACATATATATTTTTTTAGATGGTAACTTATTTGGAAGCGCTATAAACAACTGATTCAAAGATGCAATAAATGTGTTTTGAAATGCAATATATATTTCAATAATGCCAATCGCGAGTTATTCACTGTAAATCGGGATCGTGCACGCACATCCTCAACTAACGGTCTTGAAAATGAAGGACGAATAATGCAAGTAAATAGTAAAACGAAGCGACGCAACCCAGAATTGAGAGCCGATGCAACACAGTCACCATCCATCTCTTCGGGGCAAGTTCAATGGTCAACCTCCGACTTGACCTGGTAACGAGTTTCCCGATATAAAAACCATCTCGTTGTGAATAATCTTAGAGATTTTCTAAACTATGACACAAAATCCATTTTGGATATATAATCTATTAAACATGTTGCTAATTAAATTTAACAATACAACTAAATATTATACAAATTAACATATTAATAACGTTACAGGTGTTGACATATTTGACTAAAATATTTTTTTAAAGTATTATAAAGAAACATTTTTCTTTCTTTAGAAATTTAAATAACTTGACTTTAACAAGATAAGAGTTACAAAAATATTTCCTGCTTACATAAAAATGTAAATTAATCACTGCAGAATAATAGGACAGAGATGCATTTTTTTAAAACAGTTTTGAGAAAGACTCTCTAGTAAATATGCGTTATATTTTATATTCTTAAAAGATATATATTATAAAATTAATAAATAAATTTTAATTTTATATATTGTATAATCGTGGCTTGCTTTAATATAAAAGTAAAAATCTTTCAGTGAATTTATATCAACGGAATATAAAAATTTTTATTCATGCTGATAAAGAGATAGGAAATTCAATAGCGACAGATTCAACTGAGTCATGTGTTCAATCCAAGGCTAAACTCTGATAAGATTAATCTATTTATCTTTTCTTCCTTCTCATATCAATATATTCTAGTTGTTTACAGTTTGCAAAGTGTAAAATATCATTGCCATATGGCATGCAATGAATTCATTTGCTAAGATAACGAAATCGAATAAGTAAAAATATCTATTGACATAGAATGATTTCATCATATCATCGATATATTTGCCCCGATACAATTTGCAAGAATTATCATGTATTTTTTAATAAATTTTTATTATCCATTTTATATCACTAATATATTATCGAGCAATTTTTTTCATAACGAATCTGTAATAAAAAGGAACAAAAGATTTTTTTTTTTTCAAAAACTATAAAAAATATTTAATATCTTAATTTTAAAGTCAATTTTCGTAAAGATTCTTCTAAAAAAATTAACTCATGTTTTTCTGAAATCACTGATTTAATTTTAATGCAGAAAAAAAACTACTTTTATCAGTATCGATTATCACTTGCAAAAAAAAAATGCAAAATACCATCGATGTTAAAATGCTAAAACATAATAATATTATGACTACATAATAATGATTTATTGCCTCAATATGATTTATTCTTGCAGCTTTTTTCCTCGATTATGATACCGATCTACACAAAGTATCACTTAACGCGTAAAATGTGACTTGCTGATTTAGCGAAAGCATCGGTGCTTCATTAAAATTGAAGTATCCATGACTCGCGAGTGCGTCCGAGACATCGTTGCACACTTGGGAGAGTCGAGAACGACGTCGCATCACGTCGCATCGCGTGTATAGTTCAATGGACTCGCGCTACATAATCGTGGCTTGCAAAATTATGCGTTCTGAGAATGCGGTGCATGTACACAACGTGACTCGATAAAGACGCATTTAAAACACGGCAGTGCCGTGCACGAGGTATGACGTTTAGAGCGAGCGCCGCTAAGAGCTGTACCGAGGGGACGCAGACGAAAGAGGAGAGACCATTTTCCTCGCTGAATAATTATGACAGTTTGGAGAAAGCGAGGCGCGCCTACACTATCTTTCGTCGCTCCCTGTTCATAGCCGTATCGAGATTATTATTCGCGTGCTCATATTGCCGCGTTTCATCGCGATTATCTACAATAGCAAGACGCGGATTTGAATCTGCAGCGAAGCAAAAGTGATATATAATTAGGCTTTCCCTACGCGAATAGCCCGACATCGAATTATTATTCTATATTTTATTCTATATTTATAAAAAATTTTATTTAAATTTATTTATAGATAAATAAAATATAGAATAAATTTTTTTATTAAATATAGATTATTTTTTTTATTAAATATAGATTAAATATAGATTATTCTAAATTACTTTTACTTAAAATTATTTTTTAAAAATAATAATCGATAAAAGTAGATTTTCTTTGCTATATTAATATTACTATTATATAAATTGTTAAAATGCATGTTACAAGAGAAAACACTTTCATTGTCATTATTAATCAGATGGTTACAAATTGCATTTGCCCTCAGCTTCCGCATTTACGCGAAGAAATGGAGGAATTTACCGCAAAGTCCCATCGAAATATTTGTCCGTGATAGGAAAAATCTTTCGCGGAGGATATGAGTTTGAGGCTTGTACGTGCAATGGACATGCACGGTCGAGCACAGTGGCATTGCACGCGTGACGTTACATCGTAGTTAGATAAACCCCATTGAAACTCAACGTGGCCGGACGACAGGACGTCGCGACTTATATACGACCGCAGTATATAACTTCGCGCGAGCAGTCGACGGTAGATTCAAATTAATTACGGCAATGACATATCGTGCCGTCGTGACGTAAAAAAAAAAAAAGATTACGCGAGACCAAAACTTCAATGACACGCGATGTGAGAGCAAAAGAACTTTATTTACGGAGAAAATAATACGCCATACACACTTTTACAGCTTATTGTTAGTTATAATAAATTACTTTTGGCCACAAAATATGCATCAATTATATAAAAATGAAAAGAATTCGAAATATTTAAAATGCTAAATTTAAAAGAGAAAAAATTTTATTTACGAGATTTTGCGATAGAAATATTACATCTCTTTCTCTCTCACATACGTATAGTAATATTATATTAACGTAAATAATTTTCAATTAATCTGACTTTAGCTCGAATCAATTTAAACTAGACTTTAGGTTCTCTCTCATATTCTTACTCATCATTGAATTTTTACGCAGTTAAAAAAATAAGTGGAAATAAATCAAATAAATTATAGAGATATCAATTCGTTTTATAATTTTGGCTTAATTCAACTCAATTTTCCGAATACATTTCTTCGCGCGAGTATTTCACATCTTTTTACACGAAGTTTGATCTGACATAAAAGAACGATATTTTTGTTCTTTACGAGAAACGATAAAATGCTCGATATTGTTAGAAACCGATTGACCTTTCGGCTCCTTTTCCGACTTCTTTTCAAGGCAAAACCGAATTCGGCGATTCTAAACACGGTTCACGAATATTACGCGGAAGAGAAATAAAAAATAAAATATAGCGTGGCACTTAGCGTCTGTCCAGCTCGTTACCCTTCCGCGATCGCAATCTATCACGGAACGAAAGGCAAGGGTAAGGCACCGTTTCGCGACGGTCACCGTCGAGAAGAAGCGGATGACGATTCTATCGTGTCGCGCTGCGAACTTCCGCGACGGGATGATTAAAGCGATTAATGAGCGGATTCTTTTCGCAGTCTCGTGCGGAAGGGAAAGAGCAGATAAAATAACAATTTAGGATAAATTTTAAAGCTGAGAAGCGCAATTATTTCCTTTGTTTATAAAATTAAACTCATTTACTTCAGTTATAAATATCATTTAAATTTTTATGGAATCTGATTAATTCGATGCGACGCAATATATTGTTTCATTCTTAATTATACAGATTTTGCATAAAATTGAATCTCTCCAACTTGTCAAATTGAATGTTTATACTGAATGCAGAATATTAACACATGATATGTTTATCAATTAACATAAAAATATAGTTTTATATTAGAATATATATAAATTTATAAAATAAATTGTATACAATAAAAAATATCCAAAAAAATTTAATATTATTAGAATTTTAAGTTACTAAAAAATATTTATTTTCCGAATACGTATATTGTATTAAGTTTTCATTTGATGCACAAGATATGCATTTATTGCGATTTAATTTTTTTGCGCGTTGCACTAAAGTAATATCGTATAAGTGCAATGCTCTGTATCAAAAAAATTACCGCGATAAGGGTCAAAACACATAGCGCAATGGGATAAAAGCGACAAAACACACACTCGAGAACAGCTGCAGAGCAGCAACGTGACTTTCATTCTTTGCGCTTATTCTTATGCAGCACGAGAGCGCTGCACTTGAGTAGACGCTAGCGCAAATCGGCCAATCCCGACATTACGATTTTTGTTCCTCACATCTGCTGGAGTCGACGATCTAGAATCCGTCGGGGAAAATCCGAAAGATACAACGTACGATATCTACACGACACTGGCAGCTATGAGATTTTTTAAAAATAGCTACGTGACACATCAGAGATGATAAGTCTGTAGACTCACCTTCCTGATTGGGATTGTTGGTGTTCGGATGCGACGAAGTCAGGGAAGAAGGTGTCTCGTCCTCAGCGACGCCCATCGTCGTAGCTGCCGTTTGTTGATGATGCGTCTCCACTTCCGTCGCCTCTTCGCACCTGCAATTATAAAATTTATAATACAGATTTTACACGCAACAAAAAAAAAGAACTAAATATTTTATATTGAAAAATACATTCCTCCTGTTGCATAAATTTATTCCGATATTCTGAAAATTTAGGTAGATACATTAAATCAATCAGCAATCTCGATGTGTCAAAATAAATACAATATCGATTTTTTTTTAATGCAAATTATTTCTAATGAAATAAATAACATTGATTAGATGTTTCTTCATTATTCTCTACATTAATTGCGTGTAAAAACTACGTGAAAATCATCTAATTTATTTTACATAAGTAATTTCCAAGATACATGTGGAATTATAATTCACACTGACTATAACACGTGCGATTTGGTACGCATCGACTCAGCTTTGTTCTCATTTGCGTATAATCCACACTGCATCGTAATGCCTTCGTTTAAACGAATTCACCGTATTAGTTTAGCTCACGATAATTATGCTTTGTACGCGTAGAAAAAAATAATACAAGATGCTGGTTCCCATTCAAAACTAACTTATTGATAATGCGCGGGTAATTATCAAAATAATGACGCAAGACATGATTTACGATACTTCTACAAAAGTTCTAGAAGATATAAAACTATCAATAACTCTTTCAATATTTTAAAAAATGGAACAAACAAATCACTCAAAAAACGTGCTAAAGTTCGTATAAAAATGCAATGTGCTGATACAGCAAAAGCGCATCTAAAGATTAAATTAAAAATCAAAACAAAATAGATTTGAGAAGATAAAAAAAGAGCTGAGGAAAAAGAAAAAAGCTTGTTACAATAGCAAAAGTTCGATAGAAATCATAAAGATTTCATGTCTGGTCGAGGATCGTTGCATTTCACTGTACGCGTAACCTGATGCACTGCAAGGATCAAAGAAGCATTCATTGGATCAAAATCTCCTCTTTCTCTCTCTCTCTTTCTTTCTGTCTTTAAAATTTTATATATATATATATATATATATATATATATAAAATATTTATTTATAAAATATTTATCATATATATATATAAAATTTTTCGTTAAAATTTAAATATCATCTTTTAAAGAAAAAGTGAAAAAAAAAATTATGCGTTAATTTTGTCCAGTATATATTTCTCTTCTCTTTCTCCTTTCATCCTTCATATTGGCCGACATTGTTTCTGGATAGGGTGTTTGTACACGTACGCGTTTATTGCCGCGATATTACGCTTTCGCAATTACGCACGTGGACCGATGCGATGCAATGTAGCGCACACGCAGTGCGTCATGCGTATTGCGGCGGCGGTGGCAGCAGCAACGTCGTCATCCGAGCACGGTCCGGTCCGCGAAATAGAGACGACGACGCGCGGCTATAACGGTATGTTGACCTCCGACGCCAATTGCTGCCTTGCTCGGACAACGCACACGGACATACACGAATTGCACACCGGAGAATGTGTGCGTGCGCGTTGACTTTTCGGACTGGCACCGGTTATGTTAGGTATCGATTAATCGGCGATGTGCGGTACAACGGAAACAGCGCGTTTTTTCCGCGATATATTCGAATTTTTATGCATGAAACAAAATCGAATAAATCATACATGATAAAAAAAATATACGATGTCTATATATGACAAATCTCGTAAAGGATGTTAGAAAAATTCTACATAATCATTTTTATAAGAATATAAAATTATTTTACGTACTTTATATCTCTATTTTATTTTGAATTTTTTAATTATTTTTAAGAGAAAAATTTAGTTAGATATTTTTAATATAATTTGATATTCAATTTTATAATGCTTTTGTTAAACGTTAAAAATATTGGAAGCATATTTATGGTATACATGATAATCTGCATAATAATATATGAGAAAGATATCCAATAATGAAAATATATAATATTATATTTTTTCCTCTTTTTAAAATATATCATAATCGAAAGGGTTTAATATAGAATCATATTTTATAAAAAAAGTAAAATTCCTCAAGGGAGTTTGATTTTTCCCAGAATAAACACAATTTTCTTTTGCTAAAATAAAAAATTCTTCTCTTCAGTTATCATAAAATTTCCCCATCTCGTTTTCGAGAAATCAACGATATCCGATGAATCATATTGCGACCTTGTTGCTTAGTAAGCGAAAGTTAAATATAGCTAATAGCTACACAAAAGAATGTATTCATGTGCATCCGTTTTGTATGCATCAGTCGAATAGCATTTTAAGTAGCAGTTTAATTTTTTTCATTGTAAAAAACATGTATATAAAGAAAATCTCTGAAAGAATTCAACTTAATATTAATATCACATGCTTTGAGAAATTATTGAATCATAACCTCAAGTAATTTTTTTATCGCAAAAATATCGATTCTGAAATAAAAAGAGAGAGAGTTTTACTTATAATTCATATTTCTCAATGATAAAACAATTATAATTGTTGTAAATTAAAAATAAGGAAATAATTATAATCGAATATTAGGAAATAATTATATCGATATATTATTTTTAATGTGAAATTCTTATCATTTTTCTTATCTTTTATTCTATTATAATTCTATTATAATTCACAACAAAGCTGAAGCACTTCTTGTACGATTTATGCACTCAGATCAGACTTACGATCGATAAGGGGAAGCAAACAAGACGCAAGGCATCGTGACAAGTCAAAACAAGCTGTACGACGCGTAGCGAAATCGAAAGTAGCTAACCGCAAATCTTGATTATTTCGCTAACAGTACGATGGTGATGTGTAATTTTTTCTTAATAACACTATAAACAATTCTGACAATAAATCACATTTCGCATATAACAAAATGGCAAGAAATTGACTTAAACCAAGTTTTTTCGTTCATTGCTAAATTCGCATTTAAATGTAAAAAGCTGCATAACAATTTTAAAATAATTTTAAAACAACTGCAATTTTTATTTTAATTTATTTTAATTTATTGTCACTATTTTATTGCAAATTTTACGACTGCAAATATATTCGTTTATATCTTATACAGGGTAAGCCATTTTAAGTTACCCACCCCAATAACTTTTTTATTTTTGAATGTACAACAAAATGTTTCAAATGAAAGTTGCTTGACTTTGAGGGGGACAGAAGATGATGGCAAAAATTTGACCTTGGATAGTCATTTGAAGGTCACATAAAGGTCACCTTCAATTTCTTAAATGGAACCTACCATGTTTCATTGCATATTCTTGTAGCTTATCTCGAGAGCTTTCCAAAACACTATAATTAAGTATCTTTTCGTTAAGTACTTTTTGAGTTATGAGGCTTGAAATAATTTCTTAATTTTACATAAACCGTAAAATATCTTGTAAAATATCCATTTTTCGATCATCTTACCTTAATACTTTTACGTACAAAATAATGAGAGGAATCAATTGGTGTAAAGAAAACACATAATTGTTTCGAAAAAAAATGTAATTGTTAATTGCAAATTACATTTTTTCTTTCGAAACAATTATGTGTTTTCTTTACACCAATTGATTCCTCTCATTATTTTGTACATAAAAGTATTAAGGTAAGATAATCGAAAAATGAATATTTTACAAGATATTTTATGGTTTATGTAAAATTAAGAAATTATTTCAAGCCTCATAACTCAAAAAGTACTTAACGAAAAGGTACTTAATTATAGTGTTTTGGAAAGCTCTCGAGATAAGCTACAAGAATATGCAATGAAACATGGTAAGTTCCATTTAAGAAATTGAAGGTGACCTTTATGTGATCTTCAAATGACTATCCAAGGTCAAATTTTTGCCACCATCTTCTGTCCCCCTCGAAGTCAAGCAACTTTTATTTGAAACATTTTGTTGTACATTCAAAAATAAAAAAGTTATTGGGGTGGGTAACTTAAAATGGCTCACCCTGTATATTAATGTACATAATATGGCCTTTAGCTTTGAAGTCATAGAAAAAGCTACATTATAAATTAATATAAAATTAGCAAATAAAGTTAATTAAGTAAAATAAAAATAAATTTACTGTTTATATCATTATACACATTTTCTGTAAAAAACAATAATTAATACAATATATCTTTTTTAAATATTATTTAATCATAAATATAATAAATCTACACGAATATCGAATAATTATAACTAATAAATTTATTAATTCAATAAAACTTATTATTTTTCCTATAAATTAAAACAAAAAACTAATAATTTGCTACAACACTCCGAATCTCCGAAATCGGCGTTTCCTAGATATTTTATTATATTAAACGGCATTATAAGTTTGACGAAATCAAACACTTTGCTTGAACGTTAGCACAAGCATTTTACGTATCTAGAAGATATAGCATAGTTTAACTATAGGAAACAACTTCAAGGGTCAAACTAACCCTGAGCACTGCGTATTATAATTTTCTTATCGCTATAATGACACAATAACGTAACGTGCACGTGTACTTGCGTAATAATGTAGTAACATAACATGCGACGATTACATGAATCGATTTACCGATTTTCGCGTTCTTTTATTTTATATTCGTCGTAAATATTTATTTGACACATCGTATTATACAAACGAGAGAGAGAGAGAGAGAGAGAGAGGAGAGACAGAAAAATATTACTTTAATTATAGCTCTATAAATCGCACGCTCATAATCTTAAAGTACAAATTGAACAATGCATCGTAGACCAACGTAAAATCCCGCCACCTCTCTGAAAAGGCTCGCGAAGAGAGAATTGGCAGAGCGTAGCTGCATAAAACAGCTCTTTCTCTCTCTCGTCCTCTCTCGCTCCTTCTTTCCCTCTTTCCCTATCTCGCTCTCTTCCTCACGTCGAGACTCAGGTCGTTTCTCTCCCGGCCAACGACCGTCCACCTTCAGTTTTGTACCCTTCCAGACAGCACGCGCCTTATACGTCGACAGGTAGATGCAACGTTCGAGATATATACGCGTCCAGGGTGGTCCGATGATAAGGACCAAGGATCGAGCAGAAAACTGTCTTGATCGACGTCATTGTTTAGAGCTAAGCTTTCGTATGAATCGTGCTTAATTTTCGTCTATTTTTCGGGTTTAAACTCGAATTGATTAAATTGGATTGAATAAAAATTTAATACATGTATACTATTTCTAGTTTTTGGTTGATAATTATAATAATGAATTATATATTTGGAAATTAAATGAAGGTTAAGAAATTAAAAATATATCCCTATTAAAATTATAATTTATAAATATATATATATAAAATTGAAATTATACAAATATTTTTAAAATTACAAAAATTGTGTCAAACTGAGATAATCATGTGTCTGATTACTTTATTTCCTCAAGATTTTGTTTCATATAAATATGTTCTTTTTTTTCAAATTCGGATATTGAATTATCCATGTGTAGAAAATAAATAAAATTTTCTTAGATACATTCAATAATAATAAATATTAATTTATCGTGCTAATTTCTTAGACATATTTTGAGAATGATTATAAGACAGTTAAATGTTAAAATCATATTTAAGAGATGAATAAAGATGACTATAAGCAAGTCTTTAATATAAATCGGCAATAAACTCTTTACATTTGTCAAATATTTATCTGTAAACAACGACAACGTGTTAAAAATGATAATGTGTTTCCTCGTAATACTCCCTAGTCTCCATCTACACCATCATTTACCAGGTTATTCTTCACATCGCCCTTTCTTAATCGATCTTTCTCTCTTCCTCCTGTATAATTTTATATCTTAATTCTCCCATTTCTCATATCTTACTCCAGTTGCACGCTTCGCGAGAGCGAATCACGATTAGACAAGAAGAAACCACGGACAGGAAAGTGAAGGGTACAAAGGAAGGAGGATAGAAATAACGCAGGGGGAGAGGGAAGGGGCGAGAGGATGGAGTAGATCGGCCCTTTTGCAAAAAGTGGCGTCCAAAGTGTCGGCCGACCGGTTCCACGCGCGCATGTACCTGTCACGTATATCCCCTTAAATGCGGCGCTAGAGAAAGAGAGAGAGAGAGATAGAACGAGAGAAAAAGGAAACAAGACATAGACAGACAGAGAGAGATGGAGCACACATGTGTGTCGAGCACACGAATGAAGCAGCGGCGCGCGCACTTACACCGACGCGCATGCACGCGCGAGCGTAGGCGACGTCATATATAGGGTGTTCGAGAATCGACGGAGACAGTTTCTCTTGGACCTGTCCGGAAAATTAACAGTAATCGTGAAACACATTATCCAATTCACTCTTTCCTAGATTTTGTTCTCGCGAGTTTTTATTTGAGATTTGATTAAAATTTCAAAAGGTTGGTAAATTATCATGAAATAATTATATGTTCTAAACCATCCTTGGTTAATAAAAAACTGATGTGCAAAAGATGACACCGAATTACGTTATTGTTATCGAGAATAGCGATAAGAACCGATTCGAGCTCGGTGGAACGCATACTCCCTCCGTTTCTTGCCAACCGTAGGTTGGCAGCAGTCGGGAGTGAAAAGAAGTCGCTTTCAATTTTTCACGAGAAAAAGCCACGTAATCAGGAAATTTTTGATACACCTTATATATGCACAAAGCGCATATATACGGGCACCACGGTGCGCATATGTGCATGCATCATGTATATGTATGTGTGCGAACCTGCATACACAGCCAATCTGTTTGTGTTTATAACAATACCGTCGACGAGGCCACGGCGGTAATCGTCGACGAAACCCTTTCCCTCGTAAGGCCACCGCTCGCCATAACTCGTTCATAGCTCGCGTGCGAGAGAGAGAGAAAGAGAGAGAGAGAAAGACTCGGTATATACACCACAAAAGCAAATGTACTCACATCTTAATGCCCGGTCGCGGACCACATTCGTGGGCAGAAGGACGCTCCGTGGCTGGACGTAGATATCGCGATCACCGCTCCCGGCTGCTGCTCCGCGCGTATTATCCGCCAGATACGTCACTGTATCTCGTGCGATCCTCCCCCCGGGACGGCGGGGATATCGTCACTCGCGTGAACGGCTGCACACAGGTATCGTACTTACTACTACTACTACTACTACTACTATCTATAACTTACTACACTACTATACGCGCACTCCCGAACTCGTTCGCTCGGCCAGGTTCGCAACGTCCGTCGTCCCGTCCCGTCGCGTTGCGCTCGCTCGTTCGTTCGTTCGTTCGTTTGTTCGTTCGTTCGACGGCGACCCCCGTTCGTTGGAGGTGAGAAGCGGCCCGCCCGCCGAGAAGCACACGGTCGGCAACAGACGCGAGACGCGCAAAACCGCACGACGACTTCTTGCGTGAAACGCGAACCGCGCGGATATACGTGCGTTTACGCGGCGCGTTGCATGCGCGCCCGACACGCAGAACGCCGAAAATCCCGAGCGGAATATTGACAAATACTCGCGGCGTCGCGCGACACCGTCGCCTGTCTGTCTCTCGCCGCGGTTTGCCAGCGCCACCGCGCGGCAGCTCTCGCAACTAACGCGACCCACCGTGTTTCGTCATCGATCAGGTATTACGAGAGATTCGCGCGGCTCGAGGCAGAGTTTCGCGATTATCCGGCGAGCCCTAAATGGACCCCCCCGGGGATATATGAAGGAATAGACATGATCGATAGTCGGTAACGTCGCGACATAACGAGCGTGCTTAAATTTCAGAGCTCGACTCAGCTATCTTTGAATATTCATAATACGAGAAAAATATGAATTTTATACAATTATATTGGAAATTTAATTACATGTTTGAAACGATGTCAAATATAGATAAAGTATATGCGAAGGAACGTATGATCGTTTTAGAATATATGTGTAGGTGAAAAAAAAAGGAAATATGCATAGATTTATTTAAATAAATCACGAGAATTTTCACGCTATTTATTGAATGAATATATCTGCATAAAATTAATGCGATTGAGATTTTTACAAAGTTTATTTTTCGATGATGAGAATGCGAAAAATAATAGCGACACAACTTGGACTAAGAATATATACCTGATTCATGCACCAATTGTACTTTGATGAGGAAAATCGTACTTTGAGGAGAAAATTAGAAAACACGACGAAAGCACATACTGCACAAACGCACACGCATATAATATATTTATTAATGTGCAACAAATATTTGTCACTTTACGAAATATATTCGCGAAACTTTTCGCGCCCGAAATTCTTTAGACATTAATAATCGCGATAAATATAGAGCGGTTGAACGCAACTTTCGATGGCGATGATGTGTTCTGTGATTGGTCGCAATTCGAGATTTACCGAGAAAAAATAAATCTTTGCTCCGATTGGTCAATTGCTTTCAACGAATTAAACGAATGTGATACGAACACAGCCGAAGTGAAGTATAAAAATTAAGTTGAACAAACGAAACAACGATCTATATTCTATATTCTATGGCTGTGTTCCACTTAACGATCGTAACGCTCGCAGAATCATCTTATCCTTGTTGTTCGCTAAAAGTTAAACAAAGACACATCATGTTTACGAGTGTCGCGATCATTAAGTGGAACGCAGCCTATATAGTCACTGGTGGTCGCGTGTCCATATCGTGTATTGTCAAATGTTGTTTATTATCAATATATTGTTTCCCGCTCAAAAATATATCGTAGCATAATTAATATTAGTGACAGAAAGGTTATTTTACTATCTCATTAAGTAATGAATTAATATATATTGCATTAAAATTTTGTATTTTTATCATGTTTAATGTAAATATTAAAAGTATTAACCTAAAACGATATAGGAGTAATTTATTTCGCTATCGATTTTTACCAAATAATTTGTAAAACGTTTATACTTTTGATTATATATTGCAATATATACTATTAAATTACGAAATAATGTTTCATATTAATAAAGATATTGTACAAAATTTTAATTAGAAAAGTACATTAAAATACTATATAATATTATTGATTAATAAAATGTCATTTATTAACATGTTCTTAATATGTATGTATTAGAACATTAATATTCCTAATGTATATGTTTCTTTTAACTAGAATAATGGATAATATCTTTGGGAAGGAAGATTCTGGAGATGAAAGTGAGCATAATGATATCGAGGACAAAGATGATAAAAATAGTCCTTCACAAAACTCAGGATCTAAAGATACTGAAGTTATGGATGTCGATAGTGCACAAGTCAAAGTATAAATATGATTGAAAAAAATTCAGTTTCTTCAGTATTTGTATATATTTAAATAAATTTGTGTATCTTTAAATAAATTAATATTCTAGACAGAATCTGATGCAATGAGTTCTCAATCGCAATCGGATACAGAGGAGAATGAAAATACAGGATCAAATTCTATGTGTCCAATTGTGACGGAACAAATTGAAGAAGTTGAAAAACAGAAACTTAATGTAAAGGAAGAACAGATTGCGGAAGATATATTTGGTAATGATATCATGTTACCTCGCGCAAATCCAGTCAACACAAAAGAAAGGAGGGAAAGTAAAGAAAAAAGCAAGAAAGAGCTAGAGGAAGAGGAACGAGAGAAGATGCAGTATATATAATTTTTAAAAGTATATTTGATATTTATATTGCTTTGAAAATATATTAATAACCACATTTTATTTTTATAGGGTATTAGTATCTAATTTTACTGAAGATCAGTTGGACAGATATGAGATGTATAGACGATCAGCATTTCCAAAAGCAGCTATAAAAAGGGTACTGCACTTTTAGTTTTAGTTATTATTTATAAAAGTAACTATTTTTCATTTTTTTTTTTTAATTTATAACATTTAATTCTGATAATAAACATTTTTTTCCAGATTATGCAAACCATAACAGGTTGTTCAGTATCTCAAAATGTTGTCATAGCTATGTCAGGAATTGCCAAAGTATTTGTTGGCGAAATTGTTGAAGAAGGTATAGACTTTCTTGTGTAAAATATATATATTTAATTATTAGGATTTGATATTATATTATATTCTTTTAACTGCAGCTTTAGATGTTATGGAGACTCAAAATGAAACTGGCCCGTTACAACCGAAACATCTGAGAGAAGCTGTTCGCAGATTAAGGCTACAAGGTCAAATACCGAATGGCCGGGCGTACAAAGCTTTTTTTAGACTATAATTAGTTTACATTTATGGTATGTTAGTACAATGCTTTTTATCAAGAAATCTGTCAATATTAAAATTTGCAAACTTGTACAAATTATATAATTAGCAAGAAATCAAAATTTTTTACATCTCTTGCAAAACTACTATTATTTCCTGTATATATTTGCAGAATTATTTTAGAATTTGTTTATATATTCGAAATATACTGTTTATATTCTCGATTAGTATATTAAATTTTTAATATTTTATAGGCATATATATTTTACTGACAGCTAATTTGTGCTTTCATATTTAAATTAGAATATAAACTGAATGTATATTTTTATACTATTAACAAATCTTTCTGATATAGTGATTGTAAATTGAAAATCACACAACAGTTGTAAATCACCAAAGTATATAAAACAGATATAATAGCAAAATATTTTACTCAGAACTACATACATCTCCGACCTATATATATAATATATAGATTCATACGAAAATATATACTACAAGTATAATATAACATTTTGATGATACTTATTTACATTTTTATTCATATGGTAAATATTAATAAATTACAACAGATATATGTGAATTACTTGCAATTTATAATTTATATAATATAATTTTAGTAGAAATTGATGTAATTTATATTTTTGTTACCATTTGTTTCCTATCACAAGATTATTAATATTCTACTTTATATAAATTTTGTTAAAATATTTAGATTTAATTATTATAACTTAATATATACATATATGTATATAACAAAATATATATCTTCTTAAAATTTTAGAAAGAATAGCAATTGTGTATGTGAAAATATTTGTCAGTATATTATTCTAAAAATAGTGATTAAATTGTAATATTGTGATAAAACTTGAACAATCTAACAAAGTTTTTTGAAATAAAAAAAAAAGAGAAGAATATAGTATTATGCAAAAATGGCTTGATTTGAAAATCTATTTTTTCTTCATATTTGCAAAAATATTTATCTAGCTTTGATTTTTATTTGATTATGAAAGACATATAAATATTTTATTTCAAATATTCATATTGTGAATTTAGGCAAAATTGTTATCGATTCTTATATATATGTGTTCACACACACACACACATACATAATTGTGCGAGAATTCAAAATATGATACGCAAATATTTTTTATTTACATTAATATTACTGTGTAATATTTATTTCGGATGCGTCATTTATGAAGTATACAGATTTTCAAAACTCTATATCGTAAAAACAGTTGCGATTAACTCACCGAAAAAGAACGTAATCTTATCAGTTACTGATTTGAATAATGAATCTCAAAGGTAAAATTGCGAGGTTATACGTCATTAAAAAGCTATTATCCGTACATATTACGATATGCAAAGCATATTGTAATAAACTTGTAAATTCTTCACCCTTTCATGGATGATTGCAAGAAATGAACATCTTGTCGTTTTGCATACCGCAGAAATCAATTTCTCGGTTGCGTCATAAAAGAGAAATAAATATTCTCACCTCACTAGAATACTTGTCAATATGATTTATTCAATAGTTCGATGTGTTTCAGCAATAAACGGAGTTGCTATTTTGACATTTATTCGCGATTATGTCGGCGTCCCATCCGATTTACGGCAAATAACTCTGAGCAGGTTTGCGAAATAGGAATGAGTGCAAATTTATGCGAATTTTAATCTAATATTTCAATTTTAAGAAAGAGATTTCGATTTCTATATTTACATTTTACATCGCATATGTATATTTTTCATTTTTATCTAATGTCTCATTCTTTAGATAAAAATTGAAAAGTTACCGGAACAATATCATTGCAAAAATACAAGGAGAAATTCGCGTCTATGTTCTCGCACGAATACTAATGGAATGTACCAGCGAAAGTTACTCGGTTACGAGCGAAATTTTTATGCACGGCCCACGAGACATCATAAATCTAACGAGTTGCAACGAGAAATTATCGCGGCAAAAGGATTGCGATTAACGGAGAGAAAGCGCGATATTGCAAGGGACATCGAACCGACCAATAATAAAGATAAGGGTGAGATGGGACACTTTGATTTAAGCGATAACATATTCTCGAAAAAAAAATAAAGTAAAGTCGAAAATGAGAGGGAAGAAATTTATTTTTGCGAAGTTGAATTTTTGAAATTTATATAACTTCAGAAGCTGAATTCCGATCGATTCACATTTTAATTCATTGTTTACATAAGATCGGAGTAAGGTAATCTGAAAAACGACAAACTCTATTTTTTTCTCATTTGTTGTAGACTCGGAAGCATGGGACAATTGGAGTAATTGGAGTGCGTGCAGCGTGACTTGCGGACAAGGACGACAAGTTCGTTGGCGTCATTGTTTGTCTGAATATTGCATCAAAGGTCTCAAGAAGGCTCAATTGAAAAGTTGTCGTCTCAAGGATTGCGGTACTAAAAGTTTTTTTGGCTGGCTCGGAATAAAACCTTGATCTGTATGAAGGTGAATAATAATTTACCCAACATATATTATACAAAAATTATATTAATGATCTTAAAAATGTTATGTACAGATAAAAAATCCTCATAAGTTTATAAAAATCCTCATAAGTTATAAGCTAATCTCGTGTTGTTGCTAATCTGTAGATATTTTTTAGATAATGATATTTTCAATTATTTTTCAAAAATTTTTCAAAAATTGCATTTATTGACAATCGGAATTAAAATATTTATTTATAAAGCAAAATTGAAAGGTATATTACAGGGTGTTCGGAAATTCAATCGACAAATTTTCAGAGATTGTCGGGGGCACTATAAGAATCATTTTTTGCAAATGAACCTGGGGTCGGAAACGTGTCATTACATCGCTACGGAGTGTTCGAAAGAGTCGGGACCTCGAAATATCACAAAAAATAGAAGTTTTACAAAAAATTGTTTCAAACACAAGTTGTAGGGTGTAAAAAGGTTTATTTACTGGCGTCATGTGTTTGACCTTGGATGGCGTCGCCACGATAAGGCCACCTTGAATTTTTGAAGGGCTACAAGAATATGCAATAAAAAGTGGAGGGTTCCATTTCAAAAATTCAAGGTGGCCTTATCGTGACCTTGGCGACGCCATCTAAGGTCAAACACATGGCGCCAGTAAATAGACCTTTTTACACCCTACAACTTTTGTTTGAAACTATTTTTTGTAAAACTTTTATTTTTTGTGATATTTCGAGGTCCCGACTCTTTCGAACACTCCGTATGCCGTAGCGATGTAATGACACATTTCCGACCCCAGGTTCATTTGCAAAAAATGATTCTTATGGTACCCCCGACAATCTCTGAAAATTTGTCGATTGAATTTCCGAACACCCTGTATATACACTCACCCGCAAAAAAAAACGGGCCACTAAATTTTAACACAATTTTTTCACATTTTTAAATAGCGATAAATCAGCAAAAAATCATCGTATCGAGATGAAATGAAGCTCAAATTAAAGCTTGAACATTTCTCTTCAAAACCAAGAAAACCAAATTTGAATTACAAAAAATTTTTTATAAAATGGCGAACGTTGAAGATAGCCTTCGGAAAATGGGAAACAAATTTTTTTTTAAACTGTTGCGTTGCTCAGGAGAATCTACACGCTAATACACAAATGTATTAGTTTTAAAGCTCATTTATTTCCTAATCCAACAAATCCATATTTTGAACAATTTTCTACGACCTTTTTTAATAAAGTTATACCGTTTTGAAGAAAATGTTGCAAAATGGGCCTTTTCACCGCAACGCTTTGCAAGAGGAATCGAACAATTTAAAACAGGAAGAAATTTGATTAACAGTATGCTCCAACAAATCGAAGAATTGATAAATGCGAAAGGAGGCAATACGCATCATTAAACAGCCCGTTTTTTTTACACACAAACACACGCACGCACGCACACACACACGCGACACGCACACAGATACACACACACACACACACATAAATGAGCTTCAAAACTCATACATTTGTGTATTAGCGTGTAGATTCTCCTGAGCAACGCAACAGTTGAAAAAAAAAATTTGTTTTCCATTTTTCGAAGGTTATCTTCAACGTCCGCCATTTTATAAAACATTTTTTATAATTCAAATTTGATTTTCTTGGTTTTAAGAGAAATGTTCAAGCTTTAATTTGAGCTTTGTTTCATCTCGATACGGTGATTATTTGCTGATTTATCGCTATTTGAAAATGTGAAAAAATTGTGTTAGTGTCACCGTTTTTTTTGCAGGTGAGTGTATATATATATATATATATATATATATATATATATATATATATACAGAGTGTCCCTGAGCATGTGCTCACGCACTTGTGAAGAAGTAGAGCGCAGTAAATTAAATAAAGAAATCCTATTCCATGTAACGATTTTTGTAATAATTGACAGAGGCACTTTCAGAAAAAACGTTTGATACAAAAGTTTCTTATTTTTTCACGTACAATTCGAATCTGTAATAAAAAGTACCATATTCCCCTAAAAAAATTTAACTTCCGATCCGGATGGCGTATTTCCGGTCGGAATCAAAAGTTGAAAATATCACCATTTCTTTATTTAATTTACTGCGCTCTACCTCCTCACAAGTGCGTGAGCACATGCTTAGGGACACCCTGTATATATATATATATATATATATATTTTTTTTTTTGGTATGTGTTTAGTATACCTGATATATATTTATGAAAAATTGGAATATTATATTATATACATATATATTTAAATAGATTAATAAGATATTGAGGAAGAGAGAGAAAGAATTATAATTTTATAACAACAGTATATATTTAATAACATAACAATTCTCTCTCTCTCTCTCTCTCTCTCTCTCTCTCTCTCTTTCTCTCGATGGCTTTTTATTCGTTGAAAACTTCAGATTATTATGTATGGATTAAATAAAATAATATGAAGCAAACTTTGATATAACACAATAAAATTGATTACATGAATACAAAAAGTTACATTAATATGAATAGAATTCGATTAATTTCAACTCATTTTATTATATTTTTACTTTTTATGGGTAACACACTGCTGAGATATATTTATATCTCGAAAACACATCTTATTGTCATTCTTTTATAATGAAATTATATTTTTTTTTTTTAGTGTTCAAGGAAGTCACTTTGGAAATTGGCAAAATATCATCGAATATTAATCCTCCCTTAGAAAGTAATATCAAAAATAAACTGGAAATGAAATTGAGACTTCGACATAATAATTATAATATAAATCACAATATCAAGGACGAAGATAACGACATTCCAAAACAGATAAAACGAGCAGGTAAATAATATCAGTTGCATAAAATTGTATATGTACATCGATAGGAAAAAATATAATTAATAAATGTATAATATATATATAATTATAAAAATAAGGGGTTATATATATCTCGTAGGAAATGTTTATATAACTGGAGTAAATTATTATTTATCTGTAAATATATTTATCAACAAAAATTTTATATTATATATATATATATATATATATATATATATATATATTTCTCTCTAATAGACAGATTTAAATAGTCCATACAATTTCCACTTTTAACTATATGTACTATATGTACAATATTTTATCGAAACGCTAATATTTTACCCCTTGATATTTGCTGTAATTATATAATATCAAACGAAAACTTCAAAAGCTTAACGAATGAGCATGATTAATTATTAATATGCGACAGATTGTAATGTTTAGTATGATTATAATTATGTTGCAACATGCGTGCAACACGAGAGATAGTAAATAAATAAGAATTAATAAGCATGAGAAGAGACAAAGTACCGCAAGTTGTATATGCTTAATGATCATAGCTTTCTCCAAGACCGGTTCGAGATTTACCTTCTCACAAAACCGATCATCGAAATGTATATAAACATTTGGGCTGGTTGGAAATTTGTGATCTGCTTGGCTATAATGTTTTTTCCTTTCTGCAATTTTTATGAATAGATTCTTGCTGATATTAACTGCAAAAGTTCTTTTCGTGACTTTTCGTATAATTTTTTCTTTTCTTTTTTTTATTTATTTTCATTCAAGGAGGCAATATTTTATTATAACGTCTAGATGATAAAATTTGATTTGACCTATATTGAAGCATAACCAGTGAAAGGAAGTTTCATATAACAACCATAAAGTTTGAGTGGTGAACGTAAATTCGATAGGAAGCGTTTGGTTGAAATGTTTTCTTTTAATTTTTAACCAAGCCCTCCCATTGGAGAACAAACGAGTGAAAGTTATCGCCATGCATGAACAACATGTAATGGAAACTTCCATACACTGTTCACAGTTGAAATATTGTAAAAAAATATGGTTTTTTATAAATTAAAAACTGTATAATAATTTTTCTTGATAATATTTCGTACACAAACAAAATTTTCATAAACTTTTTATTAATTTATAACTTATATCTATATATAAAAAGATATTTCATTAATCTTTATTTAGTCATTAAAATTTGATTGAGTTACATATTGTATAAATGAAATCATAAGTGAAAAATTATGTCGACAGGAAAAAACGACAGAGAACCAAAAATATGGGATCAATGGGGCAATTGGTCCACATGCAGCGTCACTTGTGGAATAGGAAAAATTATGAGATGGAGACATTGCATAAGTGGAAGTTGTTCTTTAGGCGAAAAGAAAGCTCAATTAAAAACTTGCACTTCCGCAGCATGTTAAAATATTTTGCATAGACACTATAGCTCTAAGGATAATAGTATATATATAACGTTATCAATAAAAACAAATATATTCTTATTTCTGAAAATTGCATGTAATATTTTATACAAGACATAACAGAATTGGGATGCACTTTTGGAAAATTTGGAAGAGAGAAATTAAATAATCTTTTTATAGCATCTCTTTACAATCTAGAAATATGAAAATTGAAATTGTATAGATGATTATATTGACGGTAAAAAACAGACACATATAAAATGTTTTCAATTAAATAGTTATTATTCCTATGACAAACAGCTAATGCATAACACAAAAATAAAAATCAAATTTATCCAAACAACTTTGTTTTACAGTTATATTTAAATATCATTAATTTACTTAAGTTTATTTTTTGAATTTAATCTGAATTATCAAATATATTATGATTCTCAAACTTTCTATTCATATGTACATGTATTTTATTCTCTTTGAAAATAGTCATCAGACCTGTAAATTACTGGTGATTTATACATTGGTGTTGTATTTGACACTACAGGTTCTTGAGTTTTCTTCTGAAATGTTAAAAATCAAATTCAAGCATTTTATTTCAAGAATTATTATATAATTTTAATATGTGAAAAAAGCATATAGTAAGTTTTATATATGTGTAAAAGGTACATAATTTTTAATTATTTAATAATTTAAAATATATTACACAAAAAATATTCTCTGAATTATACTTACAAAGAATGATAAAGGGTTTAGTATCCCAAATAATCTATCTGATACTCCTAATTCAGCTTCTGCCTTGTCTACAGCAGCTTCTAACGAACTTAAATTTATATTGGCCATTGCGACAACATGTTCCAATGCATCTATTCTTTTACAAAGACTCGTCATACCATCTTTCATGTGTTGTAATTTTGGGAGATGCTGCTGTATGCACTCTGTACTGCCATTCTCCACCTTAGAATAAGATGTTTAAAAAAATATGAATTGGAGTACCAAGTTGTTTGTATTCTATCTGAATATCTCCTAACCATTGTAACAATTGATTGAAACTCCTCTAGTCGTATCAATGTATCTTCAATGATGTCACGAAAATTTTTCATCTGCAAACCCGTATTATTTAATTAAAATAAATAATCACAAAAAATTATTTAAACAGCAAGAAACAGATGATACACTCGCCTGATTGTCCCAATCTACTTTGGCATAATTCGCATAATCTTTAACCAATTGTTCGGTCAATTCTGTCGTATGAGAAGATGACATTTTACTAATAATACGTAATTAAATACACAAAAGGTATGTATATTATAGGTTAAAAAACATGTAAGTTTAAAACGTATATATAAAACGACTTGTTATCGTATTAAAAAATATTAAACATGTCCCGGTTCTGATATATCATTCAATATAAGTAAAATATTAAATCGCGATTGCGAAGGCAATTCATTAATCTGAAAACTCGTACATATTTTCTCTTTATTGTCATCGCAGACTCAAATGTCAAACGTCATGATGCATACTGCGTGTGCGCCGTTACTAAGATTTATTACGCGCGAAATTTTAAATTTATTATATAGGCGACGAATTTACAATGCTTTGGAGCTAAAACGTGTAAATAATTAAAACGTATGTATGTGAATTAAAAACTAAATATCATTTTAGTTTATAATGATTTAACGATTTATAATAATTTATTTATACGTACGTATATGTGTATAAAAAGCTAAAAAGAGTTACCTTAGCGATTAAAATTAATATTAACTAACATCAAGTTGTGAAAATTAATAAGAAAAAATTATCTTGGTAAGTGTATTATCTAAACTTCTATGTAAAAATTAATGAAAATAAAACATGTATATCTATTAAAAATATTATATATATGTATATATAAAATTAATAAAATTCCGCTTAAATAATCCTTATCAGCATAACAAAATAAATATATTTCGAGTATAACTTTAAGAAATGTATTTGATTCGAAATACTTACTTTGAATTTCGCCTGAACGCTTAATGTTATTTAAAGAATGGTATTTCTAACATCCAATAATAATTGCTTATATTCTTACTTAAAATTATTAAATTATATTAAAAATGACAAATGTGTGTGTGTATGCGTGTGTAATTTGATATAACTTTAACCGTTAGACTATGGATGATTTATTTATGCTATAATCATAGACATAGTAAGTATAGACCGAGCATCCATTGTATAAGCGTTAAGTATACGAAAAGAAAGACAAAAGATGTAAGATGAGTTTCTTTCTCTTTTCAATGCCGGAGGAGTGGGGAGCATTTCTCCTCATCTCAATAGGGGAAATGACGAACCGGCGCGAGGAGATGAAGAGAAGTGCTCCCCACTTCTCCGACATTGAAAAGAGAAAGAAACTCATCTTACATCTTTTGTCTTTCTTTTCGTATACTTAACGCTTATACAATGGATGCTCGGTCTATACTTACTATGTCTATGGCTATAATATTGTGCATTTACTTGCAATTATGAAAAATGAGTTAGCAAACTGCGAGGAAGTATCATAGTAATTGGATTATTATGTATTGTATATTTACGCAACATAGAAATCGATGAAGATTCGAAATAGTAAAATATTAAATATTATGTATTACATCGTAAAAGAGACAAGTATATCATCAGAATATGATATAAAAGAAATTTCCTTAATTTTTTTTTATAATAATTAAAAGAGATTAAAGTTTCTTTAATCTGTTTTACTTCGATAATGTTTAATATAACAAATAATTTAAAAGATAAATAAAATTTTGCTATTTAATTATATTTTTAAATAAAAGCTATTAAAATATTTATAAATCACGCATAAATTTATATTGTAAAAAAATAAATTTATAATTGTAATAATATTCTCAATCTCTTAATTAATATTTAATAATTGTAATTATTATATTATATATATGTTGAATGTCATTTTATGTCAGCTAATATTATATAGAATTAATATAATTGCATATCATGTAAATCTTTATTCAAGCTATAAATAGAATTTATATAATTATTGTTATTTCTCCCTTTACAGTAAAAAATGACATCATTACAGTACAGTTACATTATTATTATAGTAAAAATAAATATTATCGTATAGTGAAGTATGTGCAATCATTCAAGATTATTACGTATAATTTGGATACAGTTTTAATATTATATAAAATATATTATATAAAATATTATATAAAATATTAAGACGTTAAACTATTTGGAATTAGAACGTTAAATTTATTTGGAAATTAGATAAATCCGTAATCTTTATATTGTTTGATGAAAAATACAGCGAAATATGTATCAATAAATACGTCGTATTATATTTTACGTAACAATTAAATAATTGTGCACAATTTACTACACTCTTGATAATAATCACTTCTTATTATTGTAAAAGAAAAATATAAATAATTTTGTAAGTACCATTTTTAGTTTGAAAAAGCAAATAATTATATAAGTATAATTATATAAGTTTAAAGAAATAATTATATAAGTTCCATTTTTAGTTTGAAAAAAGCAAATTTATATGATATACAGGGTGTTAAAAAAGTCTGGAAACGGTTAAATATTTCGAAAACGAAACGTTTCTGAGAAAAATGTTTCCAACCAAAATTGTAGGATTTCAAAAGATCTATTTACTGGTGCTATGAGTTTAACCTTGGGTGGCGTCGCCAAGGTCAGAGTAAGGTCACCTAGAATTTTTTAAATGGGACTCCCTATTTTTTATTACTTATTTTTATAGCTTATCTCGAGAGCTTTCCAAAACACTATAATAAAGTATTTCTTCATTGAGCAATACTGAGCTTCATTGCAATTAACAATTCCATATTTTTTCTTAAAAACAATGTGTGAAAACATATGTTTTTTCTTTACACCAATTGATTACTCTCATTATTTTGTACATAAAAGTATTAAGGTAAGATAATCGAAAAATAAATATTTTACTAGATATTTTATGGTTTATATAAAATTAAGAAATTATTTCAAGCCTCATAACTCAAAAAGTGCTCAATGAAGAAATACTTTATTATAGTGTTTTGGAAAGCTCTCGAGATAAGCTATAAGAATAAGTAATAAAAAATAGGGGGTCCCATTTAAAAAATTCTAGGTGACCTTGTTCTGACCTTGGCGACGCCACCCAAGGTTAAACTCATAGCGCCAGTAAATAGATCTTTGGAAATCCTACAACTTTGGTTCGAAACATTTTTCTCAGAAACGTTTCGTTTTCGAAATATTTGACCGTATCCAGACTTTTCTAACACCCTGTATAATAATAATAATTCTATATAATATTAGCTGACATAAAATGATATTCAACATACATAATCATTGCAATTGCAAAATATAATCTTTTACTTCTACAATATCAGCTTAAAATTGATTCTTAATTTGTGAAAAATTAAATGGTTAAATTAATATAAAAAATTATATATATATATATAATATATTATATATATATATATATATATATATATATATATATATATATATATATATATATATAAGCTTGCTTGGATCACATTCTGACAGATCGTTATTAATGTTAATATTTTAAATAAATTTTTTATATTCTACGTGCAAAAGAGGATTCTAATTTTAGAATAAATTTTTGCAGTTGCATTTTTCTTTTCAAGAAAAATTTGCAGAAGAGATTATTATTAATGTGATAACTTTACATATTCTATATAAATCAAATTTTGTTGAATTAAATTTCTTCTGAAATTGATTTATAATCTATTTGTCGCTCTTACTTCTAAATTTATATTTTTAAAATTATTTATACAAATTAATTTTTATAATCTTTTAAACTTCAATATTAATTAAATATAACAATTGAATATAAGAAATATAGTTATATAAATACTGAAATTAATTAATTTGACTATAAATTTTTATATAAATTTTTAATAACTTCTCTACAGCAAGTGTTTCTTTTTACAAACATTTAATATATGTTTAATATATGTTTAATATATTTTATTTCATTTGTGTTTTATTTACTACATATTTAAACCGATTATTTAACATGTAGATTAAATGTAGTTATAAATATAAAGTATTATAAACTTCATTATAAACTTTACACATGTTTATGTTGAATTTTTATTAACGTATTGCGTATTTACATGAAATAAACATTATGTCGAGTTTCTTTATTTAC
Source organism: Camponotus vicinus (assembly GCF_025532165.1). NCBI lineage: Eukaryota > Metazoa > Arthropoda > Insecta > Hymenoptera > Formicidae > Camponotus > Camponotus vicinus. The sequence continues at coordinate 29,883,608 of NW_028141945.1, forward strand.
GTAAAACATTGTTTTGCTTAAACTATATTTCTTGCTAGCATATAGATGTGTTTATTATATCTTCGAATAAGAAATCAATTGCAGTAATTGCGCCATATAGCAAATTTCATTTTTAATAAATCAATTTCAGGCGAATGCGTAATTCTACATATCCTATTTTTTTATATTCTTAGCGAAGTAAATATATGAAAAAGAATAATATAACATCAAGCTTGTTAAAATTTTTAGAATATAGAGATTTTTTTTTCGCAAATATTTTCTATGTATGGCTAACGCTTGCATATTATTTAAACTATTAACAATTAAAAAATATATAATAAATATAAAAATTATTAAACAAATAATTATACAAGAATATACTATATATACAGGGTGTCGCAGACCACCCGTATCAGCCGAATATCTCAAAAACTGAGCGCGGCAGACAAAAATATTTCAGACAAAGGTTGTAAGGTGTCAAGTAACGCATTACATGGCGATATACTGATAAATAATAAGAGGAATCAATTGGTGTAAAGAAAACACATAATTGTTTCGAAAGAAAAAATATAATTTGCAATTAACAATTACATTTTTTTTTTCGAAACAATTATGTGTTTTCTTTACACCAATTGATTTCTTTCATTATTTTGTACATAAAAGTATTAAAGTAAGATAATCGAAAAATGAATATTTTACAAGATATTTTACGGTTTATGTAAAATTAAGAAATGATTTCAAGCCTCATAACTCGGAAAGTACTTAATGAAAACTAACTTAATTATAGTGTTTTGGAAAGCTCTCGAGATAAATTACAAGAATATGCAATAAAAAATTGGGGTTTCCGTTTACAGAATTCAAGGTGACCTTTACGTGACCTTGACAACACTCTTCAAGGTCATACTGATATCGCCATGTAATGCGTTACTTGAAACCTTACAACTTTTGTCTGAAATATTTTTGTCTGCCGCGCTCAGTTTTTGAGATATTCGGCTGATACGGGTGGTCTGCGACACCCTGTATAATTATAAAATATTTTATAGATTCTTTTATAGATTATATATTATAGATTACAAATACACATAAAGTATGTTACAACTATCTAAAAAAGAGTCTATAAATTTTATAAAAAATTGAATACGCCTATGTTGCAAAATATTTTTTTAATGCTATTATTTTAAATTGTGCTCTCTCTTTTTTATTTTTGAGGTACTTCTTTGTCTTAAATATCTATTTGTCTTACAGAAAAAATTTTGATTATCGAGTTTTATTAAATTCTGACAAACATTATTTTGATCATCTCACGAATGACTTTTTCTCATTTATAGCATTTTGTATGTCAATTTTATAATCCAATTAATTAAATTTACCCATCGAATTTATTCATATACAAATTCAATTTATTAATTTCTGTTTGTGCAAGGAGAGAAACAGGCGGAAAGCAAAAGATATTTTAATTACGGTGTCTATTATTTGCTTCATATGCACTCACCTGAAATTGACGTGCGTCTTTTGAATTGTTTATAAATTATTAATATGAGCATTGAAACGTTGGAGAGCAATAATTATCAGTTACTCATACATATGCATTTTCGAAATTGACGCAGCGCAATCTGTGAAAGTGCAGTTAATACTCACTTTTTTCATGTTGGCCGGTAGAATTTCTTCCCATAATTGTAAACTGTAGAACTGGATACCATATGTAGCTACAGATAGTAAAATTGTGAAAGGTTTGTCACTAGACGGACATTAATTTGTATCGTAAGTGCACTGCCGGCTCTTATGTTTTTCCTAAAAAAAGATAAGTCTCCATTTTAACTTGTTGACAAATAAAATTTTCATTTTATATATAGTGTAATTTAAAATATATAATTTAAAATACATACATACATACATACATACATATATATATATATATATATATATATATATATATATATATATATATATATATGTGTGTGTGTGTGTGTGTGTGTATGTTGTGTGTATATATATGTGTACATATGTGTACATATGTATATGTGTGTGTGTGCGTGTGTGTATCTTTATTATATTTATGCAAAAATCATAATGTAGTAAGATTGGAATAGAATATTTTATAATAATTTAGAAATAGTAAATAAGGATAATTAATATATTCATTATTCACATTGATTTATAAGAAGTTTTATAAGAATTACCCCGAAAGAATAAAAAATTTATCAGTTTTTATCGTGTCGTAGTAATGTTAAGTAATACATTATAATTAAGCATACTAATAAGTTTGATCGAGAAAATACATCGGACAATTAAATTTTAAACTTTCACTCTTTTTCTCACAATGCAATAAAACAGTATCATCAAGATGATTAGTATGAAAGCCGTAACATACTTTCGCTTTCTAGTTCTCGTCATAATTTATTTCATTACTCTTATGTATATATGTATCTTGTTTATTAATGTATTTCATATAGCCCTAGTGTGTAAGTCAAATTATATAAACATAATTATTAAACCGAGTACGATTATAACGAGCGTAATACGTATCATGATAATCTTCATCAATAAAATCACATTTCTGTCAAGTGTATTTTATGAACTATCATGCTCACGGCTTTCATACTAATCATCTTGATGAAGACTAAAGTGCGGCAAATGTTATATAAGATACTGAGGAAAATCCTTGTAATTATTTTTACTATATTGCTTAATTATATTTTCATTTTCTTTATTCTGATCTGATAACGTGTCATTAGATCAGATGTATACAATTAATAATTAACAATTAATTATATAATTAAAAAGAATCATAGAAAGAAATAATCAGTTTATATTATATTATTTTTTTTGACAATACGAGTTTTTAATTTTTGTTATGCATTGAGATCACTGTGATTATATAATAATATTTCGATACACAAAACAAAACAAGTGCAACTTGCAAATCACACGAAGGTAAAAATATTAAATACTTTGTAAGAATAGTATACTTGTAATATATCACATATACAATTACAAAACTTACGTAAAAGATTAAAGGTTAATAAAAGAAGTATCTTGTTTCTTTAATAATTAATCACACATTTCATAAATCGGAATCGCTCGTACCAATATTTTTTAATATTTTTCTAAAATTAAAATTTGGCATCAAATTTCTCGCAAATAAGGCATGCATTCCATAAAATTCACACCATAAGCAATACATTTTTTTGATTCTAATTATTGCAATGTCGATATATGTTTCATGAGTGTACTTTGAATATTCCACTTCTTTTTTCTTTTTTCATTATTTTAAATATCTTTCTTACATAAATAATAACATATTAATATATTCCGAAAATATTCTTTTTTAATGAGATATTAAAATATTTTATCTTTCTATCTTTATTAAAAAGTGGAAAAAGATAAAATTAAATAGAGTTTACGTATTATTTTAATAGTAAACTGAGTTTACGTATTATTTTAATAGTAAAATAGAGAAAAATTTAATAGTAGAATATAATATCTTACTTTTTCTTTTTTCTTTTCTTTTCTTTTCTTTATTTCCTTTTTATCTTATTTGTTTATGATATTAAACGATTTCTTCAGCTGTCAATATTTAAAATTTCTTTATATTTATTTTAATGAAACTTTTTACATTGATACAAATTTTGTCAAAAATATAAAAGAATTCAAAGTATTTAAATATTTTTGTAAAATATCAGTATTTTGTCTGACAATTTCATAAATTTATATATTCCATATTTCAATTACATCAACTATAATCTTGTAAAATGGTTAAAATCTATGAACTCATAACTTATGAGAAAGAGTGAGAGTGGAAGAAAATTGATATTGTTTGGATTCTCTTTCGAAAAGAGAATAGACTAATCTGTTGCGATTGTAACAATTTCAAGTCAAGAATACCGGCAAATTATTCGCAATCTATGATAGAATTCGTAAAATCAAAGACTAATTCTTATTTTTTTAGGATTTTTGTTAATTCATAATTATGATAAGTATAATACGTATTAAATCTCCTGCATTAAATGTTTTGCATTTAATAAGTGACTAAAGTTATTTAATACTGAATGATGTTTTAAGGAAACTTTTAAAATAAATAACTTTTTGTTTACTTTTAATACACAAGATAATGATTATGAAGAATATTAATGAATTCAATAGAGTATAGTTAATTATAATCGGATAATTGGCACGAAGTACAAAGAACAAGTATGTAGCTCAGTATAACAGCTACAGTTACGTGCAGGTGGGGAGGAAAACAGATAGAGGAAGGAGTTAAAAAGGAAGAGAGAGAGAGAGAGAGAGAGAGAGAGAGAGAGAGAGAGAGAGAGAGAGATCGGCAGGTCTTTCTACAACAGTACAACTTTCAGCACAGATTACGCTGGAGCTCAGTAAGTTCACGAGCACAGAGTACGCGCTATCCATTCTCGTAAAATAACAAACGCATAGAACGAAACATCGTATTATTATCGTAATCGCGGATGATCGAAGGATTAAACCGAACGAGTGAAGCATCGTCAACAGGTATTTAATTCATTCTTGCTCATCTTCTTTTTATATCGTATTTTAAAACAAAACCAGTGTCAATTTTCGAATGACTTTTTGCTGACCTGCGAATATACTGACGTAAAAGATTTTAGTCCAATAATTAAACTTGCTGACTTTTGAAATTTTTAATCGAAAAGTTGGTGCATTTTAACGTACTCTGTCACTTGCGTTCAATTTTCATTGACAGATTAAAATATAAATATCAGATTTTTTATTATTATTTCTTCTCGACATTTTTATTTGTATTACAACATATCAGGAGTTTTTTTTTATAATTTGAACACTACAATAATATAGAAATTAAATATTAAAATTTAAAAGAAGAAAAAAATGAAAAAAAAAACAAATATTATATATAAACATGAATACATTAAATCAAACACGATAAAGTATTTTCAAAATCTCTGCTTATTCCTAAATTTAATTTTTATATTGTGCTATGTTATATTTTTTTATATACTTATTTTTTTATATACTTATTTAGATTTAAATAAGAATAACTATGAAATAATTTTTATTTCCACGACACATTTTATACTCTCTTTTATTTTTATTATTTAATTTATTTTGAATGTTAATACACAAATGTACGAATGATGATACATTTTAATCTCTTTAAATTTCTTAGAGTGAAATCTTAATTGGCAAGAACTCTTAGGAGTAAATAAGGGAACATTAAAAATTTGCTAGAACTATTGTATATCAAAATTGAATTTTCAAAATTTTTTTTATTTTTTTTGGTCGACTGATATTTTCTTTTAAGTATCAGGAACTCTAGTACCATGCAAAATAAAGCAATTAAGCTATTCGGAACTATTCGATCTTGATTTTCGATGAGAAGTTAGCACCCCATTTTTCAAATTCAAATTTGGAACTGTTAATCGACGGAACTCTTTTTATTAATAATAAAGAACTCTTAAGCTCTTTAAAAGGAAACTAAACCTCTAATCGGAACTATCGGAACTGCATGTCGGGATGCTAACTTCACACACCGAAGAATAACTATAAAATAATTTTTATTTCCACGACACATTTTATACTCTCTTTTATTTTTATTATTTAATTTATTTTGAATGTTAATACACAAATGTGTACGAATGATGATACATTTTAATCTCTTTAAATTTCTTAGAGTGAAATCTAACTCCAAACGAGTGAATATTCACTTCAAGTGATAGTAAAAATACTGTCATTCGTAATTAATGAAAATTCACAAAAATAAATCATTACTGTCATCAATAATATTTTACTCAATTATAACAAATATGAACAAATTTCTTCTTAGGAACTACTCTAAGCCGTTTTTTATACTAATAGATAACATATAATATGTTAATATATGTATATATCGTGAAGCTTCGATTAGTTGAAATGAGAAGCAATCATTGTATTTTAATCGAAGCTGTACATCGCACATAATATGATGATTATTATCTAGATAATTATAAGATAATTGAACACTGACGTACTGTGCAAAGTACTGCTTCGATTAAATAAAAAACATTAAGTAAAAAACAATGATTATTTCTTATTTCAACTAATCAAAGCTTTACGTCATATTCATATATTTATCATTGTCATTATTATTATCATTATTTATCATTATCTCAGTGTAAAAACCGATTAAATATTTCTTTACTTGTCACAGCCATATCATTAAAAAATAGCTTTTTAAAAAATAGCTTTTTAATCTTACGAAGTATATTGAAATAAAAAAATGTATGAAAGTCACTTTAATATATGTCTCATATATCAAGTGCAACGAATAAGTAAAGGCCATGGCACACAAAAAAACGTAAGCAATAAAACGTAGTCAGTAAGCAAATTGACCAATCATGATTGAGCAGTAAGGCAACTATATTAAAACGTAAGAAAACGTAAGAATTCCGATTGGTCGATTTCCTTACTGACTACGTTTTACTGCTTACGTATTTTTGTGTGCCAGGGCCCTAACGCTGTAGGATAACGATACGACAGTTTTTTTTTTTTTTTTGCTAATGGCGGACTTATGCGCACTTCACATGCGTTTCACTCTCTCTTCACGAATAAAATTCACTCTATACTACATAGAATGAAAATAAAATATTCGCTCTACAAAATAGAGTATATTATACATATTTACTCCATTTTGCAGAGTGAATTTTTCACTCTACAACAAAAAGTAGGAAGAATTGACTTCTATAAGTAAAAAATCGCTCTAACTAGAATGATTCGACCAGTCACTCAATTTTTCGAGTGCATTATCGCTCTAAGAAATTTAGAGAGATCATATTTGTTGTTTGTTCGTTCATGAATGAGACTATTCTTGCGTGTCATATTGATTTATCTCGAGTATTTATTCGAGTTTATGATATCTTTGTTCCCTCTGTAAACTATCGTTATGCTAACGTACAAATTCTAATATGGCATGTGACGTAATGCTTAAATTGCATGCATATTGCGTATTATGTGCGTAGTAGTGCGTAGAAATGTGTTTTCCTCGCTGGATGAAGATAAGATGGAAAACCGTCTTGTCACATTTTTTTGAAAATTGTTGTGTAGTATTATACAGGGTTTGTCAAAAGTGTGGAAACCCCTAAATATCTCACAAACGGTGCATTTTAGAAAAAAATGTTTCAGGCAAAAGTTGTTTGGTTTCAAAGGGGCCATAAGACGGTACCATTGGTTTGACCTTGAAGAGTCATTTGAAGGTCACGTGAAGGTCACTTCAATTTTTTTAAATGGAACACCCTATATATTTTTGCACATTCTTATAGCTTATCTCGAGAGCTTTCCAAAACACTATAATTAAGTACCTTTTCGTTAAGTACTTTTTGAGTTATGAGGCGTGAAATAATTTCTTAATTTTACATAAACCGTAAAATATCTTGTAAAATATTCATTTTTCGATTATCTTACCTTAACACTTTTACGTACAAAATAATGAGAGGAATCAATTGGTGTAAAGAAAACACATAGTTGTTTTTAAGAAAAAATATGGAATTGTTAATTGTAAATTACATATTTTTTCTTCAAAACAACATTATAATCTCTGCAATAATTCCAATTAATGCAGAGATTTATGTAAAAGTATAATTTATGTAAAAGTATATATTGATTATGTAAAAAAAACGAACAAATAAATTAAGAGAACTGTTATTAAGTATATACATTTAATTTTAATAGATATTTTGTAATTTTAACTTTACACATTAACGACAAATTTATATACATTTTTTTTCAAGATATTTGTAAAATTTAATAAAGTAATCAAAACATAATATCAAATCACACACGTATATCTACTTTTCCTTATCTTTTGATATTGCTAAAAATAAAAAATTTTAAATGCGTTCAAAAACGCTTAAACGAAAAATTGTGTATACAAATGGCACTATTTTTTTTATGCAATAACATTTTCTTTTCACTCACGCTATTTCTTCAATAAAAAAATTCAATTATATATATGAAGTGCACAGGAAACACATGAATTTAAATGTTTTAACACATGAATTTAAATGTATGGAGGGACAGAAATGGACAATGCATATATGCTTTGGTACGTGCATAAAGTTATATGTTAAGGCATTCCTATTGCTGGGTATACAAATATAGTTTTTCTTGTTATTCTTGCAATAAAAAATGTGAAGCTTATGTGTTAATTTATGTACTCAAAGCTTATATAATTAGCTCCAGGAATTCTCTATACAATATATATGGATGGAACGATTTTGATGTGAATTGAATAATTTATTGATTTATTCAAATTTATTTTGTTTGAAAAGTAACTCTTTCAAGCACATTCGAACATTACGTTAATAACTTAGTCTCTAATCAAGTCAACATAGTAAATGTAACTTTATTTGTGCTAAATTAAATCTGTGTGTGTGTGTATGTGTGATGCTATAATATAATTCTTTCATACATTATATATAATTATAAGAAACACAACTTTAATTTATGTATTTATTATGTTTTTGTAAATCTAAGAAATGATAACTATTAATCGTTCTAAATAAATAAGATTTAGTGATAGAAATTCTGCGAGACATTAAAAAATTTTGTAAACTTTTATAAATTTCTATAAACTTTTTAATTCACAATCTTTTTACTTAATTTCAATATTTTTTAATTATGCATCTATGCATTTCTAATATTCTTTTAAGCAATTTTGAGAAAAAAAGAATAATATTAATAATTCAAAACTAAATATTTGTTTTTATGTCATCATCGATTATGGACCTGTCACTTCTGATTACGAAAATCTTATAATGGTTATTTATATATGCAACTTTTCCTTTCGAATCGAAATGCAATTGAATAAAAAAAATGTTAAAGAGGGAATGGCACATTTTGGAGAGGTAATACAGTTTTACGACATAACAACTTCATTTATGAATGCCCTATCATTTTGGATAATTTGGTCCGTGCGAAAAGAGTGAAAGTACAAGGTGCATAATGATCACGAAAACGTAATGTAGATTCGATATATATCTTTAACTGATGCATACTATTAATTACAAACGTAGCAAATTTCTATTTTGCATTATATGTAATGTCTGAATATATTAAATTTGATTGACACTGTATCATCAATGTCAGTAAATATTTTCCATTCTTTTTTTTATCAACACTAATTTAAAATCTAATAATGCATATGTGGCAAGTGTAATCGCTGAAACCATCATTGTTATCATCATGAAGATTGTTTAAAATTTAAACTTTTAACATTAAACATACATTGACATATATTACTACAAAATAAATAAAATTGAAAAAAGATACAAAATATGTGATTTGTGGCTTTTAATTTCGTGAAAAAAGTGGCAAAATATCTTATATAAGTTTGTAGCAAAAAAATTAATTTACATATTAATATTGCTTGCTGTTAATATTATTTACAATTATATCTTAATTGTATTTTGTAAAATGGATATTGCATTAAAAAACTTTGTAATCTAAAAATTAATTTTAAATGCATAAAAAGTCCTAAAAACTTTTAACCTAAATATAAGTAATTTGTACATTATATATTCAAACATATAATATATATTGCAACACTTGTAGATATTGCACAATCTTTTTACATGGTCTTTTTGGTAAAAGTAATTACCCCAGATACTCATGATCTCTTTATTGGGTTCGAAAAGGTTTACTGCCAAGGTTAAATAACAATCTCTCGAGCCTCGAATACATTTACTTAATATGCATTGCAGTCTTTCACAATTTTTTCAGTAATAAGTCGCAACGTATATATTCTCCATTCGCTCGTCGATATTAAAAATCATTTATATAAGATGCAAATGCATTCTTAAAATTTTATAAAGATGTGACACAATGTGATCTTAAATAATCTTTTTTATAACTTTTTTAATGACAAAATAACCGCCGTATGTTTACTTGTGTACGAATCGATATTGAAAAAATTTTAGTATTCGATAGAGATATGGAAATCGGATTACAAAATTATAATCGTTTAAATACAAAAAAGTCGGCGTATCCTCAATTTTCTCTTATTATGATTCTTATTTGCACAGACATTTCCATAATTTTTACGTGGAAATGATTACCGCGCTACGGTAAAATAACATAATACGATGATTTTAAAGAAATGTGTGTAACAATGTACGACATTTCGCGTAGTTGTGAAACAATACAAGCTATAAATATTGCACTTCAAATTGAATTTGTGCGGTTTCCTACATGTTTTACCGCATAATAAAGTGCACTTTCTCTTTTTCTATTTTTCTGTTTTAACCACAAATTTCACAATATATGATAAATTTCAGCCATGGCCGAATCAAGATCTACAATTCAACCTTTCTACAAAGACAAGATCATCTTTATTACTGGTGCTTCTGGTTTCATGGGCAAGGTCCTTGTAGAAAAATTGTTATACAGCTGTTCTGATCTTAACAAAATCTACATCTTAATGCGAGCCAAAAGAGGTCGCAGTTTCGACAATCGACTTGAAGATATATTCAAATTACCTGTAAGATATTTAAATTACATTATCTCCATTTTTGCCGTAATATCAAGAAAATGTTACGCAAGATAATGTTGCAATATTCTGAAATATTTTTTTATAAGAATCACAATACATGTTTGTACATTTCCACTTAGATTTTTTGAATATTGGCACAATTAAGTTTTATATTAAATTGTCAATTATAAATTGATTCTTAGCTATCAGAACTCGCGATTAAGAAAGCCATATATTGATTTATTAGCTAGTTATGTAAAGATTATTAAAGATATTTTACAAGTAAGAATGATTACATAAGTAGCGTCTCTTAAGATGCAATCTTTCTATTTAACAATCTTTCATATTTTTTAAGTATATTTTTTAATAATTTTTAAAAATAATATAAAATTTGTTTTTAGGATAAAATGTGTTGTACACACGCACACACACATATAAATATTAAATGTGTTTCTCTCTCTCCCCCCTCTCTCTCTCTATTTTTTATATTTTTTTAATTTATAGTTTATTATATATAGAAATTATAATATTCTATATAATTTTTTAAATTAATTTAAATAGTTTTACTTCAAGATATATAAATAAAATTACAAAGAGTTAACGATATTATTATATTATTCGACATATAATGTATGAATCACGCATACAAATGACAATATTACAATATATTATTAAATTTGGAATATAAACATATTTAATATCAATGAGATTATTTAAATAAATGTTTTTAAACAATGAATACATATGCAGGAGATTAGTAAATAGAACTGATATTTTTATATATAGCTATTTCAAAGAATACAAACTGAGAAGCCACAAGTTTTGAAGAAAGTGATACCGCTTAATGGTGACATATGTTCGGACAATTTGGGCCTTACTGATGAACAGCGTAAGCTTCTAATAAATGAAGTAAACTTGGTGTTCCATTGCGCCGCAACTCTTCGATTAGAGGCGAAATTGAAAGATGCTGTCGAAATGAACATGGTAAGAACCTTCATAAAGAAATCTAAATCTAATAATAATAACGTTAATTTGAACAATTACATTTATATTTTCCATGTGTTATTAGTTATTAGTTTGCATTGGATGTATAGCTTCTGATTACAATATTATTTTTAAACTTTGTATGCTCATGACACATTTTTACATGATAAAAGATAAAGACATTTACTTTTAAAAAGTCTTAAATATGTTAAAGCAATATAGAAATTAGTCAAATTTACAAATAATGAGACAAAATATATCTTTTAAGCTTAATTTTACAATGTATATTTCTTGATGATATATAAAAAACATGCTTGATTTGATTTTCAAGATAGGTACAAAAAGAGTATTAAACTTGGCAAAAGAAATGAAACATTTAGAGGCTTTTGTGCATCTAAGCACAGCCTTCTGTCACGTCGACCAGAAGGAATTAGGCGAGCGTACATATAATTCCCCTGATGATCCTCAGGATATCATGAGACTCGTTGAATGGCTGGATGAAAGTTCTATCGATCTTATTACGCCAAAGTAATTAAAAATCAGTGATTTTAATAAATAATAATATTCAGCGTAAGCGCAACACGTACAAAGATATTTTATTAAGTTATTAATTATATATTTTTTAAATTATGAATTTTTATTAACTATTTAAAATATTTAAAATTAAGACTAATAATTATATATATATATATATATATATATATATATATATATGTATATATAATATATTGATGTAAGAATATTGATAAACAATATTAGTGTAAGTATAACATTTATAAATATTTAATGTTTGATTAACTGATTAAATTAATTACATTTAATCAAGTTATTTCTCTTTCTTAATTGTATATGTAAACGTTAATGGTATATGAGGTTTTGCATGTTTATTTTTGCAATTTTTTTATAGATTACTACATCCGCATCCAAATACTTATACATATTCGAAACGTCTGGCTGAAACATTAGTAGCGAACGAATTTCCTAATCTGCCTTGTAGCATCGCTAGACCATCGATTGGTAATTATCGGTATATCTTTTAATTATAAAAGAATATACAAAAATATTTCGGCGGTTGTGTATAAAAAAAAATATAAAAATTAATGAATCTCATCGTAGTGATACCTGCTTATAAGGAGCCATTACCAGGATGGGTCGACAATTTGAATGGACCTATAGGATTGCTTGTCGGTGGAGGCAAGGGTGTTATTAGATCGATGCATTGTAACGGCAATTATAACGCTGAAGTTATGCCGGTTGATCTTGCAATTAATAATTTAATTATAATTGCATACAAAACTGCTACTAGCCTGAGAAAGTAAGTACCTTCATTTTGCTCAAACTTTTTTTCTGTAACATTGGAATCATCATGATCATAATTTCATCTCATATTATGCTCGTGATAGAGACAATTATTTTTGTTACTGTGTTCTTTAAAATATTTTTGATATTAAGATGTATAATAGATGTATAATATTTTAAATTGTTAATAGTTATCCCAATTTTTCAAAAAATTTTAAACTTTTCTTGGATTTCTTGACTTGATTTATTAAAAATTTGAATTTATCACAATTTCTAAATTTTTTAATATTATACAATAAAGAGAGATGTTCAAAAATTTTTTATATATTCTGGATTGCATTCTTTAACTATTTTATATTTGCATGATTACATTTTATCTTAATAAGTAATAAATAAATAAAAATATTAATTTTTTTTGTTTAATCTCTCTCTTTGATTTACCATTTATAGTTTGAAAAGTATACCTGTGTTCAATTTAACGCAAAGCGATACAAAGCGTGTCACATGGGGCGAAATATTAGATAAGGGTAGGCAAGTTATTTATGAATATCCTTTCGAGGGGCAAGTTTGGTATCCAGATGGCGACATACGTAGCAATAAATTTATCCATAATATTTTCATTTTTTTCTTCCAAATCATACCTGCATATTTCATCGATTTTCTGATGCTGATATTTCGACAGAAGAGATTGTAAGTTTCGTATTTTTTAATATTTTTAGATATTGCATATTTTTTTCGATTTTTATCTATTGACGCGTTTTCTTTTTATTTTCTTACATGTAAGTACACAATATTATATAACTGTATAAATTTTCTTAACTATTATCTTTTTTTGTTATTTTTACAAATAGTATGGTCAGACTCCAAAAACGAATTTTAGACGGTCTCACGGTACTGCAATATTTCACCACGCGGGAATGGATATTTTATAATAAAAAGCTAGTTGCTTTATGCGACGAGCTAACACCATCAGATAAAGAAATATTTCCACCTATGGTTTTTAATGTCGATATAATGGAATACATTAAGCACATAATCCTTGGCGCGCGACAGTACTGCATGAAAGAAGATCTGTCTACTTTGCCGAGAGCCCGTCGGCATCAAAGAATGTGAGTATTCTTTATATAAATTTATTATATCTCGCGATATTTTTGTACAATTAAACAATGTTATTTACTAGAAATAAAATCTGCTAAGTCATTTTTTAGAGATCTTCAAAATATGCACAAACAATAAGATAAATCGGTACATGTTTACCTTAGGTTACACAGCTCGAAAAATTTTTATTTTGACATATGTTGTAGAGGATACATTCCTAAGTATTGCACCGTTTGAATTTTGCGGCGGTCTCTTTTCGAGATATGCACTTTTGAAGTTCCATACTTTTATATCATCTTTTCATTATATCCTATTTATGTATTTACATTTTTTGTTTACATTTGTTCATCACGGTTTCATTTTATATTTTACTTGTGTGTTTATATTTTTTGTTTACGTTTGCTCGTTGTCGCTTCCATATCGCCAAGCTATACAATTATTGTTTAGTTTCGCTAGAAATCTTGAAATCTAGAATATATGTATTTGTAAACTTTGCTTTGTCTTACGAAGTACATACATGCGTGGATACCGTGTGTTCCCTCCCCCCTCCCCCTACGAGGGGGCTCCACTTTCGGAAGATATAACCTAACCCAACCCGTGTCTGAAGTGTGGAATATACCTGGCTTCGCATAAAAAGTTGCAAATTTATATAAACTCATGAACCATATGAACCATGTGAAGCGAAATGTCGTGTGTCAAGATATTTCCTACACTACAGACACAGGTTGGGTTAGGTTATATCTTCCGAAAGTGGAGCCCCCCGAAGGGGGGGGGCGGAACACACGGTGTCACGCATGTACTTTGCAAGATAAAGCAAAGTTTACAAATACATATATTCTATTAAATATATTTCTTCTTAAACATACATGATGTGGTAAAATTATATTCCATTTATGAAACTTTTTTTGTTACTAACTATTTAATAAACAACAAGCAGCTAAAACCTCCTGAAAATTATTCAGAAAGATGACCCCGGTAAATGTAAATAGAAAAATATAAACATATTTAGAATGTAACGAAAAGATGATACAAGTAAGTATAAAATTTCAAAATCGCATATCTCAGGAACGAAGAGAGATCGCCGCAAAATTCAAACGGTGTATTACTTAGGAATGTATCCTCTACAATATATGTGAAAATAAAAATTTTTCGAGCTGTGTAACCTAAAGCCTTTATCGATAAACATTTACCGATAAATCTTTTAATAAAAGAGAGGAGTAGATATACACTATTTGATTATAAAATTTGCAAAATTTTTGTATATTAATAATATATTAATAATACTTTTTATATATACATTCTTGCGGAAAGATATTTAATCATATAAAAAAGAAGAAACTAGTAAAAGAAACTGAATATTTAAGTGTTTGAAATTATTTTTTATATAACTGTATGTTTTTTCGTCTTAATGTGACAAATACATTTTCTATTGGTTTCATGTTTGTATAAATTACATTTAATTGTAATGTTGCTTTTGGTGCAACAACAATTTAATCTATTTTTCTTTAAAAATTTGAGAAAATTATTTTCGAGATTTTTAAGTTATAAAATTAAATAAATTAAATTATATAATATATTAATTAAACATTATAATAAAATTAAACTTGGATTAAATCTAAATATACACTCAGTTCCAAAAAAAGCGGTACACTTGAAATTTGGAAAAAAATCAAATTTCAAATGACGATAACTTTGTAAATAATAAAGATAGAAAGGTCTATAAAAAATGAAAATAAAGCTTGAAATCTCTACTTTAAAACTAGGTTCTCCGAAATGTTGCGAGATAACATTTTTAAAAATGACGGATGACGAAACGAGAACATGCAAAATTGAAAAATAATTGTTTGAGTTTGCCATGACACGTGGCGAGAATCAAATGTCGCAGGTCAATGGGGTCAAAAGCATATGATAGATGATACAAAGATTTCTCTTTAAAATGCTTTTTTGTTCATCTCGATACGTTGACGAACCACAAGGTTCTTATTTTTCCAATTCAGCGTTATTAAAAATTCAAAATTGAATGTTTCAGCATCTAATATAGCTAGCAAGATTTTTAAAAAAGCATTTTAAAGGTCCGGATGTCTACTTTTTGAAATTTTATATCGCAATTGTGTGCGACAATTTTTTAAAAACGACGAATGACAAAACGAGCTCATGCAAAATTGAAAAATAATTGTTTGAGTTTGCCATGACACGTGGCGAGAATCAAATGTCGCAGGTCAATGAGGTCAAAAGCATATGATAGTACAGAGATTCCTCTTTAAAATGCTTTTTGTTCATCTCGATACAATGATTTTTCGCCGAGTTATACGCATTTGGAGTAAAAAGCCGCTTTTTTCTTCAAATGTGTATAACTCGGTGAAAAATCATCGTATCGAGATGAACAAAAAAGCATTTTAAAGAGGAATCTCTGTACTATCATATGCTTTTGACCCCATTGACCTGCGACATTTGATTCTCGCCACGTGTCATGGCAAACTCAAACAATTATTTTTCAATTTTGCATGTTCTCGTTTCGTCATCCGTCATTTTTAAAAGTGTTATCTCGCAACATTTCAGAGAACCTAGTTTTAAAGTAGAAATTTCAAGCTTTATTTTCATTTTTTATAGACCTCCTATCTTTATTATTTACAAAGTTATCGTCATTTGAAATTTGGTGATTTTTTTCCAAATGTCAAGTGTACCGCTTTTTTTGGAACTGAGTGTATATTAAGATCTCAAACTCTGAATTGATTTAAATTGAAATTAACTTTTTACATTTTTTTGGAACTTTAATATATATTTTTATTTATTTAAAATTTTTTTTATTTATTTAAAATTTTTATATTATGTTATTTTTATCATATTCTATGAAGCACATTTGTTTCAGGATGTACGTTATCCATATTACAACAATATATCTGTTTTACTTCGGTGTATTATATTTTATTTATAACAACGTTGAAATGGTGAGATTTATCCTGGATTACGTTACTGAGAAAATCAAATCGCTACTGTTTATACGCGAATCCGTAGATATGATGCTTTGAGAATCTATTCAAACATTGTATTGCATATGTGTTTATTGCACTATCCATATATAATTTGACTGGGAACGTGATAAGAAGATGAAAAAGGATAGTCTCTTGACCGCTCATATTGCCTGACGCATTTCTCTTATGTATCTACATTTTTATTACTTATACTTATGCGCAATGGGACGTGTTATGGAGGGGAGGGGGGGTGAATTATGGGGTGAAAGGGAAATTTAATATACCATCAGTATAGAAATCTTTCTGCAATTGTCAATATTAGCTATAATCTCAATATGAAGACAAAAATTAGACTTTACATCGCGAGCATTTCTAAAAAAAGAGTAAATCTTACTAAACAGTTTTAATTTCTCAATAAAAATATAAATGTAATATAAATGTTTCTAAGAAACTTGAATGAATATACAAGTTTCTTAGAAACATTTATATTACATTTATATTTTTATGAGATATATATGTTACTTTTGATAAATATATTATGTTATAAGAAACATATGTATATTTACTGCAATAAAAGATATATATATATATATATATATATGTATGTATGTACATGTGATATATAAAACATGTGGTGTGATATGAAAGATTTATTGTTTTTAATGTTAACCCTTTTCATCATGACAAAAATCCTATTAAAATCTAGTACAATACATACGATTTATCACATATATATCATTCATCATTAAATGTACAAATAAAAATGTACATCACATATTTTAATATCTGAAAATTCTAGATAAACTTATTTGTCATTCATTTGTCGTTCATTATAATATTACGTATATTTATAGAAAATATTTTTTCTATAAAAATTTTTATTTTTAGAAGAAGCGATCAAAAAATCGAATTGTGTTTCGAATCTCGGGAATCAGAGATCGTTTAAAGTGAATTTTTTCCATTATAAAGTATTTCAAAATCTTATAAGAGAAAGATAGCCAAGATATGTCCGTATCGAACATGATGCAACAAAAGAGAACCTTTTCGTCTTTTTTATATTCGGAGTTTCTAATAAGTATTTTTGTCTTCGATCGTTTAAAAACTCGAATCGATTTGATATAATCGAGAGAGTTGCAAACTCTATATCGAGGTTCGATAATTCATTCAATTTCATAGATACGACTTTCCATATCCGATATCTCTGACCTCAATCGCTTTTCTTAGAGTATAAAGGAATGTCAACTACATACATAGAACTGCTCTCGTATAATTCATTTAGGATGTATTCATACTGTTAAAAAAAAAGAATCTGCCGTGATATCCAGTTTAAAACTATACATAGCCTAATAAATGCAATTTACTAAATATTTGCTGTTTCATAGGAGGATATAGAAACTTTATGATAACTTTTTACTTTAAATAATGAAATAATAAAATAGTAAAATTTATATATTCTATTAGAGCTGCATTTTCCTAATGGTCATCTTTTATGTGTAGATTCTTTTATAAATTTAGAGAGAGAGAGAGAAGGAGACCGCCAAAATTTTCGATAAAAAATTAATTGCAAATTGATATATGAAAGAATAGTTTGATATATTTGAAACCTTATTTAATATTTATTTATATAAAATAAAAGAAATCAATTTTGTATACACTCTGTATAAAAGCAAACATTTTATTACAACTATAACTCATATATGTTAATTTTAGTATCTATTGGAACATTATGTGCAATGGAGTTAACTGTATAGAGCTACTTACATTGATAATATGATAATGAACGATCGCCATTATTTCTGACACATAAAGTAAAATTTATGTATAATCAGCGATATGTGAAGCAAATTTATGAAATTATAAGCCAACTCCATAATTAACATGTATTCTAAGGAAATGCATACAGAAACGATAAAAAAGAAAAATAGATTTGTGTCGTTCGCGATAAATTTAACAAAAATGTAATTAAAATAAGAAAGAAAAAAGTATCATTTTAGGAAATTCTAGTTAAAAATTTCCAATACATGTAAATCACGGTTTAGAAAGATAAATCAATATTCTTTTTATTAAATTTTTATTATTACTAATTTTATTGATAGTTAAAATTATTATTGATTATTGAAAATATGAAAAAATTTTGATAGCCTTAAACTATTTTATTTTTAATTGATTCTAATCTAAAACATGTTGTAACATCAGACTGGATATATAGGTCATGGATATCTAGGTGAAATTAAATCGTGTTGTAATAGATATAGAAACGCAATATATCTAGTCGGTAATACAGGAGAAACAGATTGCTGTTTTCAGCTTATTTCAAAATAAAATTCAAGGTGAAAGAGGAGAGAGCAAACTTCCTACTTTTATATGTGTATTCATTAGATTCAACAAAATTATAAAGTAATATTTAAAAACAGAAATTACAGAATTTTTTTTCGTGAAAATGTCTTTATTATTATTTTATTTTAGACAACTGCGTTGCATTTCGAACAACACAATTTTCTTTTTTGGAATATGTAAAAAATATCTTACAACAACATATATATTTTAATTACGCATTCAACTATAATAATCCGATAATAATCCGAATCGATTATCGTTCGTTTTCTACATTTAATAATAATAATACACTGAATATGAAGTTAAAAACTTGATTTTTATATATTTCAATATATTCTAATATTTATATATTTTTAATATGCAACGCAAGCGTGTAAATCTTTGTTTGTATTATGCATAAATATGTATTTAATTAAAATAGAAGATTAGCCAGTAGAGTCATAATCTGTAATCGAAAATAATAACACCTCAAAGTTCAAAGCTTTTTTATTTAAAAATGAAAATGGATCAAATAAACTTAAACGGATTAGCAAGGTTAAAGCTCATCAGCGAAGGAAAAGGTAAGGGATGAAGCAACAGTTGCTAGTTCGATGTAATATGGAGGGATGGCGCTGAGAAATCCCAGCCAACCCCCATTCTATTATTGATCCACCCTTCACATTCCCTTTGAAAAACAGGCAACAGCAGCTGCTGATCGGTCGATGTCGGTTAACAACAAGATCTCATTTTTCTACCTTAATTTTACTCTCAGTCAAAAAGTACGATAAAAATTGCATCTGAAGTTGATCTGATATGTTAGTCTTGAAGATGCTATTTATCAATTTTATTTTCCATTTGTTAGATACACTTTCACGTAATTACCGAAAGAGGTGCTGCGTTGATTTTTTCTCAAGATCTCTTATCATTCTTGACCAATAAATCTTATCCGAGGCATTAACTTACACTTTCGCACATATCAAACATCTTAAATAAGTCGAGGAAATATTCACATTATGTATACGCTATACATGAGCAGAGGCATAATTGGATATACGTGAATAGTGATAAGTGAAATAATATTATTTTGTATAAAATTACAGTCTTACAATTAAAAGTTTGTAAAAACAAAGGTTTTCATAAATTCATAATATTTATTTAGAGCTGAGAGAAAAAGAAGCGTGGCTTAGAATAAAAAGTCCAAATAAAAGTTCAAAACATAAAAGTTAAAAGATTTCTAAGAAACGTTTAAAAGAGAAAGACGCTCCTTTACAATCCTCTTCAAACAATTGTTTTATTTAAAAAGCATCTAAAAAACTGAGTGTATTGCCACTTTCAAGTTTAAAAACTTAAAAAATTGAAAGTCTGTCGCTTTGAGAAACTGAAATTTTCAGGGATTAAATTATTTTAAATCCAAAGGGAGTTCTATGTTTCATGTCTATGAAAATTTGAACGTCCAATAGTCCAAGACTAACAGTAATGGCCTAAGACATTAAATATTAAAAGTACAGTACATGCGTTTCATGTGACAAGAATTAAGGATATAAATCGCAGAAATATAAATGCAAAAAGTACCGAACAAAAATGATAATAATTTGATCTGATTATATCTGGTAGCTCAAAATGTAAGCTTTTCGAATTTTTACCTGATTTTTATTTAAAATTTTTATTTTATTTTTAAATAACTGCGTTATCGAGTCAAATAATTTGGGAATATTTCATAATTTCTGCAATCATTGCATATTTATGTATAATAATTATACATGAAAAAATAGTTGCAAAATTATCATCAATTTTTATTTTTTGCCAGATATTACATTTGTTCACATCGTTTTATCAGTTTTATACAAAATTTGATATACATATAAATAGAATAATTATAACATGAAAAATATAAGAGTAAAAAATATCGAAATTATAATTTTTAAAGGAATATGTGTATCCGGGTCTGATATAAATACAATAATTTTATTGACGTATAAATAATAATTTTATTGATACATATCGATTTATTTATCAGTATTGATAAATATAGTGTTAATATTCTCTCAATTTTATTCCAATACAATTTATGATATTTTTTACGTTGATTTTATCTTCACCTTTCTATCTTTTCTATCTCATCTTGATATATTTTATATCCATTTACGAGAACATCTTTTCACTTATGAACAATTCGCAATTTTTCTGATAACATCGATTCCAATGACCCGACTGACCTCTCACATTTGTACAATACTTTGTCGTACGATGCGCAGAAAGTGTCTTATATCCTTTATGTAATTTAATAAGACTTGCAATTATATTCTATCTTGCTTTTACGTAAATGTGCATGATAATCAAATAACTAACATATAGAGTATACGTATAATTGATCGTAACATGTATACATATTTCTGCATATAAATTTTTGTATAATATAAAAATATTTGTAATTTATATATACAATTTAATATCTTATTTGCAACAATACATATCTCTAATTACGCATAAATGTGATTAAAAAATAAAATATTGCATAATAATTATAAAGCTGTATTTTGATTTCTTAAATATTTAATGAACAATATTCTTTTCCTGTATTTTCTTTTTTATTCTTTATGCATCGCGTAACACATACTTTTATATTCTTAATGAGAATATACTATGCAAAAGATATAAAAGAATCTGTGAACCCATTTTCTTCCAATGTTGCGGAGAAAATACTATAAGATATCTCGTATCTTTGACCTAAAATTTTAATTGTATTATATGAATTATATTTATTACGTTTATGTAAATAAGTATTATATTAAGTAATTGTATATATTTTAAGTTCATATAATATATTTCAACAATACATAAAATAAAGTAATATAAGACAAATTTCTCAACGTATTTTAAATATTTAAGTGTTTAAAAGGTGTTTTATTTTAGAAATCATCTCTCAGAGACTCTTTTCTTCTATTTTAGATATTTTAGATATTTGTTTTTTAATTTTTTAAGGAATTATGAATTTATAGTGTTGAGATGTACATATATTGAGAAAGATATCTCTTCTTCTGTAAAATTCTGCAAAATTCTTTTCTATTTATTATTCTTTCTTCCTATTTAATATTTTTTATTATTTATTTTTACAACCAGCGTTACATCCAAAAAATCCATACGCTTGTTGCTTCTTTTTTCCGGTTCCTATATTTCGTATCAAGTTTTTGAGTGATTAATTCACGCGAAGAGGAGACAAGCGCAAGCTATGTATGTACGTCATTCATTAATGACGTTCGGTGCTCCATGTAATGTGTAAAAGCCGTGCCGGTTTCAGCGGGGATGGCGGTAGCGATGAACGCCAACTATGGCAACCACCACGCACCGTTAGGGGCGCGTGCGCCGATTGTACCCCGATGAACATTCGCGAGGGTTGTTTAAAGTGCGAACTCGCTAAGGACACAGCAGTCGACGGGTCAGCCTCCAAGAGGCACGATCGCGCTCATCAACGTGACCGCGACCGTGTCGCGCTCCTCCGAGAAGTGACTGAAACGTGACGTGTCTCAGACCTCGCTATTCGGGACAGCTCCTCCTCCACCTTGACCCCTAGCTGGTCGCCTCAAGCGTTTCACCTGGTTCGATATCGCACATAGCTCACAGCGAAGGGATATCTTATTACATAGAGCCCCTGTTTTTCGAGGCTCATCTCTGCGATTTGAACAGCATCTGCGAAAATGAATGGCGCGAAAACGTTCCCGATGAATGGAGTCATAACCGACGATATCGTCAGTCGCGCAAGATCGATCGTCGAGAATTAGACGAGAAAATTCGATTCCTATATAACAATTCCGGTAATCGCCTAGCAGAGGTGCAAGGATGTCGCTCGTCGTTATCCTGAAAAATTTTCAAGGTCTTAAGTGCAAAGGCGAGAAGGTCGCGAAAATCGACTTTCGAGGTAATTAATAATTTTTGAAATTTATTAACTCATCAACGTTTGCACCAAGTAGAGCTTTTGTCGAAAAAAAGTTATTTGAGAGAATTATTCGAATAATCATTCTAGATACGCATTGCTATCCAGATGGAGAAAATCGTTCTGCAAAATTGATTGCATTAAACATTTTCTTTTGTCGAAAAACTCGTTGATATTTTCTATTATTTATAATACTCAGGAATTAATTATTTGCTATGTACATGTCATCTTTTTTTATTTTAATTTTTATTTATCTATATAAACTTATTTATTAAAAATAAATCAATATTTCAGATTAATAGCAATTGAATGCTTCTTTTTGAAAGAAAAAAACTATACATAAACTCATTCTTATCTATGATTCATATAGTATAATAGTTGTCAATACATTAATAAGCTATATATCTTTATTACTGCCTTTATATTATCTGAATTCTCTATATATTCTCGGTTCATTGCTATGCACATTCTATGAATTAATGCACAAGACACGTGCTTGGATACATTCCAACGCATATACGTCCTTTTATATACGTCTAATGCACTGTATTCGAGCAACTGATTGAGTCGCAGATTTGTGTCCTCGTTACAGGAGACCTTTTACTAACGATGATCTGGGTTCAATTTGCCTAAATTTCAGGTTAATTGGTTATAGTTGTGCACTGTTGTGCACCGATGATTTTCCGATAATCGGCGAATGTGCGTCGATCGAAAGTTTTCGATAATCAAAATATCGGTATGGTTATAACAAAGTTGCAATACATTCTTTAACGAACTCTAAAGCACGTTTCTTTTTCATCTATTGTACTTAAAATATTTTAATTCAATTGTAAATTCAACTTTTTTAATATCATAATGTGTATCATGTGTATCATATTACAATTATATATTTTGTTTTAATTATATATTTTATAGTTTATATCGAGTTTCAAATCTTATAAATGCGTTATTACTGGAAAAATAAAAGGTTTTGTAATTTGTAAGATATGTAATTTATAGAAAAAGGAGTAAAATATCACAATGAAAACAAAAAAATGAAATATTATATTTTATCATATCATATATATATATATATATATATATATATATATATATATATATATATGTATATATATATTTTCTTTTATCATACTTATTATTTCAAATATGCTTATCTCTCTTCTTAAGGTATAAAAATTAATTTTCTCTTTTAGAACGTATATCATGCCTAATACTTTTATTTACAATAAAAACTTATATAAAACATTTCTTTATAATACGGTAATAATAATGATAAAAATTACAAACGTGCACCAGAATTTAATTACTACAAAGTATTTAAGAATTTAATTACTATTATTAATAATTATGCGTATCTCCAAAGACATTTACTTAATATCTATGCTACATATAACACACCAATAGTGCAGAATGCCCTAAGTGCTATAGAATTGGTAACATTTCATTTAATCATATTTGCCCTAGTTTGAATAAACACGCTATATTGAAGTTCGAGAGAAAGATCTCTTTACTCAAAGCGGTACGTCGGCGATGTACACGCAGATATCTGTGTACATATAGTATCTGTATAATAAGGAATTACACACAGAAATGTTGTACAAATGGTATAAGAGATCATTGTCTGACTTACATAATCCGGCTTCATACGCAATTTCTTGCAACATGCTAATACCTGGCTTTCACAAATTATTCGCCACGAATATATTGCCGAACGCATCTACCGCGTATATTATAAAGCTGACTGCATAAATTAGAATTATTCTGGTATTAATACGCAAGAAATGTCAAATTAAATAGTGAATATAGCCCGAAATCTCTGAACTATCCGCAAACGAAATCCATAATTCTGCGAATTAATTCTGTTTAGGGAGAGAGAACTTTAATTATGTATGTTTTTTCAATGAGAAACAAAATACATTTATTATATAATCGTATTTATTTCATTAGAGAAGTAAAAATTAGGAATGAGATTTTTGGATAAACATGCTACATTGAAATCTGCAAGAAAAAGTTTCTTAAATATGTGCAGTAATGTACACATCTGTGTATTCATATGATAAATTTCAGTTCTTTCAATAAAATAGAGGCGCAGCATAAAATTAAAATAAAGTTCCTTAAATAGAAATTTATATTTTTTTATATAAATTGGAATAAATAATATTTATTTCCAACAAATTTTAACTCTATAAATTTGAATAACTTTTACTTTCTTTCTCGTTTATTGTTTATACTAAAAGCTTCCTATCGTAGAAATAAAAATATAAAAAATAATATAATTACTTCATTTCTCTTGAATATTTCTATTGCAACATATAATCAAATATTTTTAGCGAATTATTGATAAAGAAAAAAGTCATATTTTATACAATAGGTAGACACATATAAAACATAAACATATGTAGAATTGTAAAAAATACTGCATATAAATAGGTGTTGTTAGAATTAATAAATAATATGCTTACCTTTTAAAGCAAATTATGTGCACGTATCTTTCTCGATAAAACTGTTTCATATAGTATCATATCAAAAGAACGCGTTAACAGAATTTAAAACATAAAGATAAAATAAAAATAAATTACATATGATACACAATGCACATGAAAAAAAACGAATAAGCTTGACAAAATAAAAATGGATGAATTTGACAAACATACGATTGCTTTGACGTGCATCAGCTGTGGAAATAGCAGCAGTTTATCACAAATATCGCTCTGTCGGTCGTTGTATTTTTTTCTTCTTTACATATTGCGTTTCTGTAAATCGTAAACAATCACTCAGCAATGTTTTCATAATTTTATCGATATCTCATATAATGTATATAATTTTGAGTCAATATTTCAACAAGAAAATATGAGTCACGCATATTACTTGGAAAATTAATTAATTTGCCATCAAACCGTATCGCGGCACAACAAAAACGAAAATTACACTTGTGTAGTATTATACACTCTACACTTGTACAGCATTATGCATTACGATTTATCAATAATAATTACTCGATTATTACAAATAGAATTTCTATTGTGTATCATTATGACATTTTATTACCGAATAATTCACGCAACTTTCTACGGGCGCATTGCGTAATTAATTATTAAAAAGCAATTCGCGTGAAATCTTCCATAAATCTACATAGCAATCGTTGAGATGTTATTTTTAGAATAGGCAGCGTGATCGTAGACGCGGATAAAATAACCATTACTAAGTAATTTGCAAACGAATGCGAATCGATAGCTGCATTTGTAATGCAAAAGGAATATAATATTCATGTATTCGCGGTCGAACTTTTTTTTTTTATAAATGCTATTCAGTTTTCTGCATAATATTAGAGTTCCTATTATGCTCGTAACAAAAACTGCCTTCAAGCATTATAACTACTTAGATACAAATGATGGCATTCGCAACTTATTTTACATAAAACCGCATATGAGTAGAACCGGATACAAGGTTGTGATGCAAATGAATTTATAATAATTGCAATACTCTATGCTCTTTAATTGTGCACCTAATTATGCATCTAATAAACGTAAATACGCTTCTAAAGCAAGATTGTGATGACTGGATAAGCAGATCTATTGTGAGTAAACAAGATAGCACAATAATTTTTAGAATTTATAAAATATAGTTATTCAAAATTCATTTTAAAGAATAATAAGTTTTGTAACTAATTTTATAATAAGTATTAATTTTATCAATAAAATATTACACTGTCTTTTTGCATACTTTATTGGTAAGCTTAATTAAAGAGAAGGAAGTAATAATTTATTTATTTGTTATTTTATTGGATTGTTTATAATAAAATTAACGGTTAATAGAATGTGTAATAATATATAATTAGAGGAAAATTAAGCAAAAATAATTTTCTAATAACAGATATTAAATTATTTGAAAAAATTAACATTACAATAATATTATGTTTATTTGTTTGTTCATTCTAACAATATTTTTTATATGACGCTAATAAATTAAAAATAATTAACTGTACTTGAAAATATATGATATAAAATTAAAAGAGAATTAATAGAGTAATTTTTTTGCTCATTAAATTATAAATTTATATAATATGTACAATTAAAAGACATCTCTGTCAATATTCAATATATCGATACATTTTTTTCAATTAATTTGATTTTTAAATTCCTATCCAAATTTCTCAAAATTTTGTGGTCATGGATCATAAAAATGCGATTCTACTCGCGCGTGATGAATGTTTCCTATGCGTACGTTTCCTATGCATACATTTCCTATGCATTGTATCATCGGAAAAACCAATTTTTTCCGCTTTCATTAAAAAATGTTGACGTTCATAGAAAAAAAGTTGTGACGAGTGAAAAATGGAATTGCGTTAACGAACAAGCGCTTCGTATGGCTGCGCAGCAGCTTCGTGTGGCTGACCATAAAGCTCCTTATCTACTGCACGGAACTTTCTATCGCCGGTTTTCCGTTGGTCAAGCGATAACAATTTTGTTATCTCCTCGCTTAAACTGTACTACAAATAAAAAGTAAAATAAGTTGCTTGAAACTTGTTCGATAAACAGTTTGCAGAAAATTGTCTAGAGATATTCGCCAAAGATAAATACATCGCGCTATATACAAAACCAGATGTTTTTAATATAATATATAAAGTTTGTTCTATAAAACATAAAAGCAAGAGAGTGATGTTATATTGTACATTTATTTAACTACAATATTATCGATAAATTAAATTATTTTATTATTTTTATTTCAGTAGCTATCGGTTTATTTATGATTGATCTGCGAATACAAATAAAATGCATTACTCAAAGCTGATCTATTTTTCATATTTAATAAATACGTCGAAAAAATTATATAGATTTTTGTTAAAGAAATAAGTTATGATTAATAAGCAAAAAAATAAAAAAGTAAAAAGGAGTTCTTTCTATCGTGCCATAAAATCTCATGTTTCACGAAGCGGAAATGCTGACTTCAAGGGCATATTATTTTTAATGATACAACGCTCTCACAAAGTAAATCATTTTCACATTAATATACGCAATGTTGGACATACCACAAAGCGATATGACTTAATCGTATCTTGCATTGTGAGAATTCCGAGTGAAAGTATCGTATTTATCGTTGTTGTAAGAATAAAGACACTTTGTATTCTGCCTCAAGGAGTTCTTGTCCCTGCACGACTCTAAAGCTGGATTTTAGATATGCTCTTTTCCCGCTTTATAAATACCAGCAACCACTAGTACGCGTTTCTAACATAAAACCAGAGAATATAATTTTAATTTGCCTCTGAGTGCAGTCATTAAACCAACGAATTCGTGAAGAACTAAACTAATGAATCTATTGCATAATAAGTTAGATATAACAGTGATATAAATAATATTTTTTTCTTTAATTTGCAAAGGATGAAAAAGTTTATATGCAAAATTTCTCATGTTATTTATATTAATTAGATATTAATTTAGATATTATATAAGCCTTTTTTTGGTTCTATAAACTTATATTATTTTATCTGTAAATTACATTATCATATTAAAGAATAAGAGTCGTGCTTTAAATTTTTAACAAGATGTCTTAAGAATTTATATTCTAAAAATTACGCTTTTTTTCTTCCTATATACGATATAGTAAGAAATATACGAAATATTAAAATTTTTACATATACGTAGAAAATATTGTTAAATATAAATATAAATATAAATTTTTACATATACGTAAAATATATTGTTTTTGTCTGTTGCAGAGGTATCGCATTATTCAACGAATCTCGAAGACAATGAAGATGTTATTGAGGTGGAACAGGTAAAGTGTGTGTGTGCTTTTTCTTTCCTTACATAAAACGCTTTTTTATTTCTACTTTTTATTTTCATTTTTATATGGAACATGACAACTGAATCTATGATAAGCCTTATAAAATGTCGGGAATATATATCTGTATCCAAGATTAAGTTTTAATTGACTGTGGGCGTAATAAACAAGATTAACACGAGAAAAGTTATCTTGACTTTTTTGCAAACTATTGTACCACAAAAGTTGATCTAATTCCGCTGGGAAATCTTCGCTATATTGTTCTCTTTTTCCCTCTATTCTGTTCTGAAATCATTTTACATGTTAGATTATAACAAATAAATTTCTTTAAAAAAGTTTATTCTAAAATTTCAACCGAGAAAATAAAATGAATCTTAAACTTCGTTAATAATAATAATTATGAAATAAAGTAAATGTCATAAGAAACAATTTGCTTTATTTGATATAAAACTTTAAAATATTTTAAAAATTTTTTAAAAATCCCGAAAAAACACAATGCTTGTAACTTTAAAAATCTTTTATTTTTATTAATTAAGGATATGCTAAAGCCAAACAAGATACTGAAGATATCAAATTATTATAATTAACTTAATTGTCTTCACGTTACATTTTATGAGAAAATATTTCTGTTTAAAAAGTATTTCTTTGAAAGTATTCTTATTATAGTTCTAATTATAATAAATCTTTTATTTTTGTGAAATAATTTTATGGCTGATATTATATTTATCGTACGACATATTTTTTTAAATATATGGATTGGCTGCAGAGTAGATATTTTCTATTCTGTAGCTAATCAATACGTTTAAAAAATTTATCGTACAACAAATGTAATATCAGCTTCATATGCGACAACAATGACAGATACTATCGCGATAATTGCCTCTTGAATAGAGTGTTGATATCTTGTTATGAGTGTATTGTGAATGTTAGAAAAGCAAATGTGCGTATCATTTCATTGCGTTTCATTCATTAAAAAATCTTGTTAAATCTTGTACTTTATATTGCAAACGCATCAGATCATTTAGGTATCGCTTCTGAATAATTTTCAACGTTATTTATAGATAGAAAAATAAATTATTGCAAACAATGAGATACAATTATTGTTTATTGACAGAATAATTTGACATATACAAATTGAATGTGAAATGTCAAGGTAATGGCGCGTAAAAATAACTTGAGAAAGTATCCGAAAGATAAATTAATAAGACAAAAGAGGACATGTTAGTCTGACAGAACTATTACCTTTAGTAAGGGTGAATTCCATACAATTTATTCGAGTTCCAGAAGCTTCTTACTCGCATATTTCTCTAAATTGAAGAGAGAATTCCAAAGAAAATCCTAGAATTTCTCCCCCAAAAGTTTCCTAATTAACATTACAAATTAACTGTAGTACAAATTGTATGTAATAACTATCTAAAAGATGTTTATAATTAAGAATATAGTTGCAACGTTAAATTCATTATCAAGCAGATGAGAACCCGAGGGTGTGTCATGATTGATAATCATCGTTCTCGATGAGAACGCAAGATGAGATCTCGATTTTATATGCACATAACGTGCGCGGCCGATGTTCCATTCAACTTTTATGTTATAGTCGAAGGAAAAGTGCGTGATGGCAAAATCGATCCACGTACTCATCATACGACGCAGTCATGAGAACGTGAAAACGAGAATGTTTTCACAATCTTAAATGAACCGATAAATATCTTTCATAAAGCATCTTTCATTGCGATCGGAGCATCATATTCCGGCGCGATAGAAAAGCGAACGATTGAAATTCCATATAAACACATTTGTGTATTTATCTTAGCAAATATAACATATATATATTCATCGAAAATGATACGATTCGAATGTGTACCTCTCGCGATTTAATGCAAATTTAATTGTTGATTTTATCCGTGAAAATATATATACTGTTATTTTATTGTTTGCGATAACTCATCAATAGAACGCGAATGGTAAAGTAGCTTTGTTATTGTCTCTTCCTGCAATATAACTTCGTTTTATCGATATATATGCATGATATGTATACATATATATGTGACATAAACGTTGTGAAAAGGGCAAACTTTGATATTTCCAACGGGTACATTATTTACGTAGGAAATTGTAAAGTTCGTACAATAAGTATAAAATGTTTGGTGAACTGATTCACCGCATTGCGATTGCATAGGATATGAAAGTTGCTTAATAAGTTAAATAATCAGAAACTCAATTTAATAATGTCAACGTGAACCAATCTATTAGTGTTTCCACGTTGGAGAAATTCGTTTGACAGTTGCTTAACAGTTCTGTACGATGTGTCATTACGTCGTATTTCTCGATTTGTTAATCGAGATCTATAAAGGAAATAAACATTTTGCAATATCCTGATATCTCGGACAGCCATAACACGATGTAACTAATAAACATGTGAAATTTTCATAAATGACCAATATTATCATAAATTGTAGAATTCCAATTTTGCAATACTTTGAACACGATTTTATTTTGCCTCTTTAACATCGCAAAGTTTTGATGAAATTAGAAAACAAATTGCAAATTCATGGAATTGTATATTTCTTCGATAACAGAGATTAATTTCTCAAGTTTTTTCCTCTAATAGAGAAACAATATAAATAATTAAAACAATCAATTAAACACTGAAGTAAAAGAGAGGAAAAGAATAACTTCAAAGAGCTTTTTTAGCTTGAATAAAAAGTTTATTTTTTGTAATTCTTGTTTACTTACAAAAATTAATATGAAAAATAGAAAATCGGATAATAATAAAATGTTGATTTATTATTTACTAATAATAATAATAATAATAAATTAGAAAATTAGAAAGACACGAACTTCATAAACTGAATTTTTTGTACATTTTTCTTACGTATATGTTTGTACTAACGGGAAATAAAAAATAAAACAAATAGCTACATTTAATATAGATACAAAGAATTTCTATTTAAATCTGAAATTGAGTTTGCAGTTTTTATCTATAAAACGGTTTTTTTGTAATTTACATTCTTTTCTATTAGTATATTGATTCTATTTAATATATTGATATTGCGCGATATGTAATTGCCAAATGGAACACAAAGAAACGCACAATTGTTTTTTATTAAATCTTGCTTTTCCGTTAAAAGAATTAAATTGATCGTTATAGAATTGAGATTTTAATGATAATAAAGCATTTTCTGGTTTTATAAGAAATTCTATAATTATTTTTCTGATTTTACAAAATTCATAACTTCATCACTACCGGTTCTTTTTAAAAAATTCATACCTTCGTCATTATAGATTCTTTTTAATAACTATTGGTTTTTTAATTCATATCTTTTATATTCAAAGGACGACAAAAACGAAACGAGATGATGAACATAACTATATGAAAAATCTCGTAAAACAGCGTCTTATGCTTTATCGAGCATAAATAATAGACTTCACTTGATAGAATCAACTTTTAGCAGGTTTCCGCTTTGGAATCTTTTCAATATCATCTTTTTCTTAAATATTGCGCGTCCATTCGTATTTAACTTATCGATCTACTATTTTTATTTATATATCCACCTGTGTCATAGTATTTCTCTCGTGCATTTTTCACATATGCATATGGATTGAATGCATATAAGCTCATGATTCAAATTATCTCGCTTATAGTAGTAAGTGTGGTGAAGGAAAGATAATATTTTTCTTTGATGTAAAAAAAAACTTTTTTTCTCTAAAAAATGAGTAAATTTAAAGAAGTTAAATCAAATTTAATCTGTAAAGATCTTTTATTTCTTAAATTAAAAATTAATCTCAAAATATGTATGTAAATATGAAAATCTTTTTCTATTCCTTTTTATTTATATTAACAGTTTTGAAAATCAAATAAATTTAATTATTTGATAAACAATTAAAATTAGATTTTTAAACTTTATTACTATAATTAATATATCTTACATGGATGTTGTAATTTTTATTAAATAATAAATATAATAATAATAATAATAATAATATAAGCAATTATGTTTTAAGAGATAACACAACATATATTACGGTTTTTTTAATTGATATTGAATACTTAATTTATGTTTAATATTATTTTATAGGATAAAAGAGAGAGAAAAGGGTTTATTTTATGGAAATTTATTTTATCCTACAGAACATATTTCATTTTATTTAAAAAATTTTTAAATAATTATTAACGGCTAGATAGCACATTGTTGAAAAGCATTGTTGAAAAAAACATTGTAAGAAGAAAGAAATAAAAATTCAATTTTAAACAAATATCTGTTAGTTCAACTTTTGTCGATTTCCTTCAATCTATTAGTGTTTAAACTGGAATGGAATGAAAGAACTGGAATGCGATGAAAGAGATTTTTTATATCCTTTTTTTAAATATTTTATTCCTCGTTTTCAGAGTTTTACATGGAATCTAGGGAGACCAGTGGATGAAGCAGAAGTATTGCAATTGGCAGTCGTGTCTCGCGGAGTCCTGAGAAACGAAAAAGTTGCGGCGAGGTACGGACTGGTGTTACAGACAGTGGTGCGCGAAGGAAGGATCCTAGTTTCAGATTCCCTAGTTGACCTCAATAACAAACCGCTTCCGGTACGTTCCGATATCGAGATGAATGATTGAACATGTAAGCGCACAATATGTACACAATACCTACGCCTGCATATTGGGGATATAGTGTTCACCCTGTATTCAAAATGGTACCTATCTGCAAGATGTATATTGGCATTTCTTCTCGTAAAATTTTTTTCAATATTTTTACGATTTAAATGTCCGTTTTTTTTTCGCTCTTTCAACTATTTTCCACAGATAGTACAATAGGGCACAATAGTCTCAAAAAATTTCGCACGCGGAGATAATATACTATATCTAAATTTTTTTTTACGTACTTGACATATATTGTCTGAGATATATAAGATATCCATAAAAGTCAGGGCCAAATTTATGCAATGTGTTAATGTGATGAAGTAAATGAGAAAAGTAAATGAAAATAAATTTATGTCTAAAAATGTCTAAAAAACTTTATTGAAAATTTATAAGCGAGATTCAAAAAAAAGCTAATGAAATGTATGGTATGATCAAATTTATACAATATGTCGATAAAGTGGAGTAGATAAAAAAAGTACATATAATATAAATCTATATCCTATGAAAATGCTTTATTAAAGAGTTATGAACTTTCGAAGATAAGTGAATAAAATAGTTTTTATAACTTATTAGATGGAATCGCTAATACATACATATTATGCAGATCGCATAATTCAGAAAGAGTGGAGTTGTTAAATGTTGAAAAAGCATTGTTGTTATAATTGCAAAAATTACAATGATTCGAACATAAAAATTATAATATTTAAAAAATTAAAGTCTAATCAAAAGCAAAAACATGTGATGTAAGTCTAGAGTGTAAGTTAAGACATAATAATAAATAAGAGAGTTGCTTATTTCCATCTAATATACTCATAGTTTAAGACTTTAATAAAGTTTTAAGAACAATTTTCTCGCTTATCTTCGAAAGCTTATAACTCTTTAACAAAGCATTTTTATAGAACACAGGTTTATATAAACTTTTTTATCTACTCGACCTCATTGACATATTGTATAAATTTGATTTCGACCTTTACGGATATCCTATATGTGCAAATATTTATACACACAATTTTAACCATCATATAATATCTTCAATTCTTCTGAAAATACTAAATGGCAAGCATTAACGAAATTTCATGATAAATTTGAAATAATATTGTAATTATTAATTAAATTATAAATGTTTTAACTACGTACTTGTATCCAAGAAAAAACTAAAAGTACGACGTATTCATGATTCAGACGTCGAAAAACAAAACATAAATGGCAGATGTTTCAAAAATCTATATATTTTTTATATTTTATATTTTTTTAATATTTTTTTATATATTTTTTATATTTTATTCCTTAAGAAAACAACAAATCTAATTTACCCGTAATTTGAATTTCGCTTCTTGCCTAATACTCTTTCCTCTCACAATAGTACTAAATACTTCGTTCCGGCATACATTTTTGCATAAAAGTACTTACGTGACACACTAACATTTTAAACAGACAAATGCACTCAGGTACAAGTGACGTAAGTTAGTAAACATATACTCTTTAGTGCATTTCTCTTTCTACGATATAACATTTTTTCCTTTGAATAAATAAAAATATATAACAAATGAAAAACTTATTATCTTAATAACTTATTACACGATATTGAAAAATTGATAAATTTTGGTTAATTTTGCAACTCTTGCAAAATTTAACAAATTTTTTCCTCTTTCTCTCTCTTGTATTTGTATGCTAATTAATTCATTAGGTTATTAAACAAAAAAAGAGCAAAATTATTCTTAATTATATTGCTAGTAATTCTATTTTCATTATTATTATTGCTATTGGAAAAAGGCAAAGTTTTAAATTGGTCTTTTTTTAAGTTCATTTTTATTTCTAACATTTTACACAAGGTTATCGCAACCAGTAGTTATTTATAACGAAAAGCGCTGTGAAAACAAATTGTAAAATCGTAAAATCAAAATGAAGTATATTGTTAACAAAATTAAAATAGGTGATAGACATGGAAAATACTTCCCGCAAGATAAGCACGGATATTAATTTCCCTTGTGGTCTTTATAATTTCTGAATTGCATATTGACCTTTATAATTATCATATAAATTACTACCTATAATAGAAAGACGAAGTTTGCAAGCGATTTTTCCTCCTAATATTGAAAATAATTTATGATTGTAATATATCATAAACCTTTTTATCTTTATAAAATTATAATAAATAGGCATTTGATAAAAAATAGTCAGTCTTTTTCATTCTTTATAGGGATTTATCGTTATTTTTAAAAGACAGAAAGCCGCTAACGATATACATCTGTATTATATGTATTTTTAGCGGTTTAAATACATCGTTTTCTATTTTCTGAGAAGCGTACTATGAAAAAGAGAAGAAAAGAGACAGGGAGAGAGATTTTTCAAATATCTAAAATTCCTAGACATTTTTCCTGACCGTGGTGCGTATTTCCCATCAGATTGTGATCTAAATTATGTCGTAACATTATTCTAGCTGTCGTTATTGCAGCCACGCGATCTTTCTGTGCACGACATAAGGAAAGCATGATTCTTCCAATTTCTCTTACTCGTCGATTATCCTAATTTCTGTCTAACGGTTCCTTTTATAATCCGCTATTATCTATGCGCAGGCGGTGGTGTGTTTCGAAATTCGATACAATCCCCCGGACGGAAGTTGCAGCTCGTACGCGGCCTCCGAAATAATGGAAGATGAGCAGCAGATGTTGATCGATATCGAGCAGAACATCGCGAACCTCGAGAGAAGTCTCGAGCAAGCCAACAGCAGTACGACCAGCGGGAAAAGAAGAGGTTCCTGGCATACTCCCGAAAAATCAAAGAGGAGCTTCTTACTAAAAGGCATCTCTATGTCGACCAGCGATAAATCACCCGACACCCGGAAACGGTGAGTATTGTCAATAACATGTCATATTTGCATTATTACAGAAGATGCGCTCAGAACTGCGCTTGAGATGCGCTTTACTCTATACAAATAAAAAGTTATTAATTGTATAATGTATGATCGTGGAAAATAATCAAATTTTTACTTATAAAAGTGTATAAAAGTAGAGTAAATAAATTTTATACAGTTTCATATCATTCATTTTACAATTTTATTCTTAAAGTACTATTTTTTCAAATCATGCTTCTCTGTAATATTTTTTTAAAAGTAAATATACATTTCGAAGTTTTATAATTAGGGATTTGGCTCAAGTAATCAAAAAATTAAAAAGGAAATTTTATATTTAAGATTATTGAAATGCTATGTTTTTTTTAATTTTTTAATTGATTTCATTGTATTTGCAAATTGAGTTAAATTGTATAAGCAAATTTGCCTTAGAGATATTTCCGGAAAAACCAATTAATGAACAAACAACAGGAAATTTGTAAATATGAAAATTAAAGTTAATAAATTATTTTATTTTGCAAATATAAACCTGACTTGAAAAAAGTTTTGTTGAAATCAATAAATCATATTATTTAATCAATCGCGTATATACATGTTTTATTAATAAGATTTAGATTATTTCTAGATTGTTTAATGTGTGTATTCTCAAAAGAAATAGGTCGCGCGCACACAAAAGATAATATTCTCTTTATTCATTTTACCGGAAAATTATCCGTGTTGGCTAATCCTATCTTAATGTGCTTATATACCGCATTGATATTGTTGGGATGATGATTCATATTGTAATAACGTTGCTTTTTTGTGCATCGTGTCACAAACGCCTGAATAGAATATGACATTTTGGCGCGAATATGACATTTTAAACACGCAATGAATTGTCATCTTTTATCATATTTTATTTCAATAAATGTCACGAAATTACATGCCATTTAATAGCAATTGTGACTGCATTTTTAATGATATCATATTTGAAATTATATGTTGAAAATGTAAACACAATTACGAGATAGAATTACGCCGTTCTAGTGTTACTACACTAAATACATATTGTACGGAAGTACATTACGATAAGGTTAACGTAAATTGCGACAAGCTAAAATTATGCATCACTAAATTTCATTAATCATAAACTTCATTTAAGAACAATACAAAATAAATATTGAATTAATAGTAAATAATATAACAATTGAACTAGGAAGCATATGTGTGAATTTACACACTCTATTTATTCAAATTTATAAGACTAAACATATACGAACAGTCATATAAAAAATAATTTCCATATTGCGTGTAACGCTACTAACTAAGCGCGATCTTATGATATTTAATCACGCTGCCTATTAACATTTTTACTTTTATCGCAACTAAAATAATTTTAATTCCAAACACGTAAAAATATATATTTTCGTTAAAAATGTATATTTTATATATGTAATGTAAATTATTATGTATATAAAATAAATACATAATAATCGCATATTGAGAGAAATTCAAATTATTAAATTTGTTATTTATTATTAAATTTTTTTGTCAAATAGAACTATTTTATTTCAATCTCTTACATATTTATGTTTTACATGTCGAATAAAACTATTTTCTAATATATTACTGATTTTTACATGAAAAAAGTATAATTTAAAGCCAACTTAATTTTACAATTTGATCAAATAAAAGTGACTAATTGACATTTTTAGCTATCACTCGTTTATTAATAAATTACTTAAATTACTTTTTATTTATAAATTATTTAAATTATTTAAATTAGGTAATGACTATGACAAAATATATCATTTTTTTTACTTACATTTTCTATGCTCGTAAATATGAAAATACAATTATTCTATTTTGCATATATACGGAGATTAACGTAGATTTTCAAGAAACATGAGATTTTTATTATTTTTTCTCTTTCTGTTTAAATCCATCTAGATTAGTCCATCGGAGATTAACGTAGATTTTCAAGAAACATGAGACTTTTATTATTTTTTCTCTTTCTGTTCAAGTCCATCTATTTTTCACTTTATTCAAGCAGAATTACATAGAAATTTCAGTATAAACGTCTCTTATGCAATTTTGTTTTTCATATTCATTTTTGCGAGATGCTTACATGTAGTATGTCTCTTCGGCAATATTAATGCGCCATCAAATGTAAAAGATACATTATATCTAGATACGCATGTGTGTTTAAATAAATTATATAGATTTTCTATTTTATTCAAAATTTACATGAAAACTAGAAAATACACCTTATTCAAGAAAGAAGTTTCCATATTTATTTCTTGCATATTTATTTTTGCAAAATATAGTGATATGTCTTCTAATTGTTAACATTTATTTTTTATCGTTATATTAAAAATATATAATAAAATAATGAAATATATAATAAAATATAAAATATATAGAGTTTTGATATACCTTTGATTTACTATTGATTGATTTTTTCCAATTGTTGAAATGTATAGAAGAGGTATCTATTTTTTACTTTATTTGAGAGAACTCGAAATTGCGAAAAAATAAAAATTGTGTGCGCGTATCCAAAATCTGATACTTATACATTTATATTTATGAAAGATATCCGCGCATTTAATAACATAATATCGTCATCGTTAAAATGTGTCCTTTTTATTATCGTATATCGTGTAGGCCATAAGTCGAGTCTATTTCTTGCTCCATTCAAGCTCGGGATTTCGAAAAAATAAATAAACTGCTAATTAAAGCTTATCGATTTTTGCTAATAATCTCTGTTGACAGTCCACTCCGATGCAAGTTCCGTCATTAGCGTATTATTACTGTAAGGTACCGTTACATCGTCGTGTCATCGAAACGTAAAGAGATTGCTTAATAAGGACATCCGGCAATGCCGGTGACGCTTAATACGTTAAAGTTTGTTACCGCGATGTTCTCGATAAATCTTTTAGTGACGTAAAGGTCAAACTAGAAAGACACGGAGAATATAAAAAGATTAACGCTGATCTAATACACGGGGGACGATGTATTTATTTTAGCACATACGTTGATTTATATATGAATCTTTACTCAACTTTCAATTTCTCTTAGATTGCGTTAAAATTACTTTGCGTCCAAGAATTCAAATTAGTTTAAATTGTTACATTAATCGTGTAAGTGAGAAACATTTGTTTTATTTGTGTGTATGTGAGTATGTATGTGTGTGATAAATGAAACTCTTAATTGTATTCTCAGAACATCTCGTACAAATAGAATTAAATCTTTTACGATAACATAAAATGTGAAAATTCTTTTCAACACACATACATATACAATCTCAAATAACTGTACAATTTGTTCAGATTTTTATTGTAAAATTTTATTGAATTTATTGCACACTTGATCCTAAATTTTTCTATTTTCTGTATTTCAGAATGAAGTAAAGATATAAAGTACTACTCTATATAGTCTACCAGATATTACTGAAATCTTATCCCCGATGCGTTAGAAAGAAAGCTACCTTTTATATCTTGCGAAATATATATATATATACACCGACTTCTTCGATAAACTAGGTCCTCCTCAGGGAGTGCCACGGCAATTCCTGTCACTACCTCCGATGTAGAAACGTAATCGAACGTAACTCGTGGCCGTCCATACGTGTAATAATGTGCCTGTGATATATTTTCATTTGTAAAACCGCCCACGCTGGTTACATTTGCGGCGATATTATAATCAATAACGATCGAGAGAGAGTGAATGTGGCATATCATATGGGTGAGAAAATATAAGACCCTCGTCAATTTTGTCTCCGTTTTAGTATATGTTTCAGCTGGCGGATTATAATGACGAATTATAATGAGTATGAAATATATGACATAATCGTTTCGATTTCATTCAAGTTTTAAAAACTTGAAATTTTATTTTTAAGTTTTTACTAATTATTGAAGAGAGGGAATCGATAAATAAACTCAAATAGAAGATTAAGAATTAATTAATTTAATTTTCATAATGTATATAAGCTTAAATATATAAACATTGTTTCAAGTTATTAAATCTATAAATTGATTATATCATCTATATTTAATCTATAAATCTATTTAATCTAAAAACCTTTTGTGGATAATTTAATAATATTTTTTATAATTAAAAAAATTATAGATATATTAAAAATATACGCCTCATAATTCTCGCTATATTTAAATTTTAACTTAGGAGATTTCAATGAGATTATTTAGAATCTCAGACCATTTTAATCTACTATTGTATACCTAGTTATAAAGGAAATTTAGATGATATTGCAGAGCTTAGAAAGAGAGAGAGCGCGATGCGAATTGGAATCATCGACATTCTCGATGCACAGGAATAAGAAACTCGACCGAAGTGATATAAATATAAGATCTTAGTAAGCGGCTTTCCAAGCCATCTAGAGAAGTTATGTTTATACCCTGCGAAGAGGATATATACAAACTAAATTGGACTGAGACTCATTTCTACGAAACTTACATTTAATATTAGAAAATGTCTATTTAAATATAAATTTTAAATGGCATAATTTGTTATCTATACATTAATTATACATTCCTATCATGAGCAACATAATTTTTAGAAATTATCACGTCGCTTGAATCGTTAAAGTTTCTCGGCACGGATTACAACGAGAGAAATAATTTTCAAGGAAATTTATCCCATTGTTATATCGAATTCTTTTACGGCATTTTCTGTAGAACCACTTTGAAGAGCATGCGATCCTTGTTGAAATTGGGAAAGCAGAGACCGCCACGTGCTCGGTCCTGCGACAATAACTCGGAAACGAGAGAACTCCTCGACAGGCAGGATTCCAGCTGCCCAACTTCAAACGAACCCTCACGTACGAATTCCATGACATCCCTTGAATTGAATACGTCGGATAACGACAGTCAACTGAGTGCCAACCCCGAGCAAGAAGAGACGACTGTAAAACAGACCAAGAAATCGAAGCCTAAGGTTAATATCTTCTGTAACGATTAATAAAATTTATTAGTTACGTCACATCCGACATGCGTAGATAAAAATACTAGATAACATTTTCTCATTCTCGCTTAGGACTCTCATGTTTCAAATCACAAAATATCATACATAATAATACATATAAAATATTATATAATATTATATAATATTATATAAAAGTATTATTATATAATATTGAAACTTTGCAA
The DNA here is from genome assembly GCF_025532165.1 of Camponotus vicinus. Taxonomy (NCBI): domain Eukaryota; kingdom Metazoa; phylum Arthropoda; class Insecta; order Hymenoptera; family Formicidae; genus Camponotus; species Camponotus vicinus. The sequence continues at coordinate 29,925,085 of NW_028141945.1, forward strand.
ATAATAATTCCCCAAATATGTATTTTTCTGTATTAATTATTCTTTATTAATATTAATATTTTATTAAAATATTATTTATAATATTATATTTTTATGCATTTTTTATGCATTTATATTATTATTATTATATTTTTATATAATAATAATATTATTACATTTTATATCAATTTCGAAATGTTTTTCTAATTTTGCAAGGAATTATTACTTTTTACAATAATTAAAATTTATAAAATAAATTTTTTAAAGAGAATGTGTGTAGTGCTCACAATATAAAGTAACTTTAATATGGTATGGCAAATTGCGTTAAGCATTACAGCGCGATAATACCGAAGTAGCAATTGTCCATAAATGATAGCTCAATTATGTCTAAATGAGATTGAAATCGATCGAATGAGGACGAGCGAGAGTAAGTTGCGAAGTACGAGCAAAGTTTTTACGTGGAATTATTTAGTTTTTTTTTTTCTTTTTACGATTACGATCCCATAGTTGCTCGTACGTGTCACAAAATATTAATGGTCCGTGTTAATATTGGGAAACGAGAAAAAAGTATCATTCTTCTTCATAAATATCTTGTAGTTATCAATATATATTAGTATAGTTTGATATTATCTTTGCCTTAGCGTTTTTTTAATTTTATGCGTCATTTGTGTGTGTGTGTTACTTTTACAACAAATAATATTAAGCTACTTTTAAAAAAGAAGATTTGCTTTGAAACTGCAAATAATAAGACATAATTCTGAGTAAGGTTTTTTTTCTACGAAAGTATGAATAGAATTTCCTATGCTTAATAAAACATTTTACATACTATGTTCAATATCTATCTTCATGATTTTAAATATAAATATTGCATCAGAAATTGCAAGAATATTGCAAATGAGAAATTTACTTTAAAAATGCTTGAAATATTATGTTATTACATAATAATGTACAGTTTGTGTAATATCTTTCTTTACCTTTTTCATTACATTCAACTCACTAACGCAAACATGCAATATTCATTTCGAAATTTTATTACGAAATTCATTTCATTTTCTTATTACGTTCAAAACATTCGCATGTTGCTTCTGATAACTGTAAACGTTATTCGAAGCTTTGAAAATACTTAAAAATAATAAATGTGCATACATTCTAAATGTTATGTCTTTTTCTTTGTTACATACAATTATCGTGTATATGTATAACATTTATTCTCTCTTAAACTCAAAAGTGTTGCACTTCAACGTGCCGCATTCTTTTCCATAATTCGATAATTTCACTTAAATTGAGATGAATCAGCACAAACTTTTCTCGTTTCACAGACAAGCGACACTTGGCAAAGTGCATTAAAAGCCCAGGATTACCAAGTATGCGTTACGATCATTGAAGCGAGGCAACTCGCCGGTCTCAACATGGATCCAGTCGTTTGTGTGCAAGTTGGAGATCAGCGCAAATATACGAGCGTCAAGGAATCTACGAATTGCCCATACTATAATGAAGTAAATAGTAGAGATTTTTGCGCGATTATATAGATTTAAACAATAAGAAATATATAAAATTATAATTAAAAATTAACGATTCTTTATACAATTTTTATTTAATTCGCAGATTTTATTCAAATTATTGACATTTATAATTATTTCAGAATAATTCTATTGTTATAATTTCACTTATTCACGGTTCTATAACTAATTCTTTTTTTCGATTTATATTTCCAGTATTTTGTCTTCGATTTTCACATGCCGCCTGTTATGCTGTTCGACAAAATTATTACGTTGTCGGTAAGTTTATTCGCACGTGTAAATTTATTTGTGATATTGAAACTCCGAAGCACACAAGAAAAATGAATTAATTTGTTCATTAATATTTAATACATTTGAAATGCACTTAGTTGCGCGATAAAACGCCCTTTAGTGAATTATTTCGCTTCATTAAATCTTCCTGTGTCGCTTGTCACAATTACATTCAGAGGACATTTAGATGCGTATCGAAAATCGATCATTGAGAGATGGTTTAAGGGGACAACATTTAAATTCTGTTTTTTGTGGAATTTTATTCGATGATGAATTAGGTGCTTGATGTTCAAGATGAAAACGCAAATGAGAGATAAGGAAGAAGCTCAAACAGCACATTTTTTAATAATACACAGGTGCAGCAATCGCGGAATCTCTTGCGCGCTAATCTAACGCTGGGCATCTTTAAGTTAGACATCGCGACGGTATGGGCACAACCAGGTACAGGTTTCGCATTGTCCAAAGACTATACGAGTCTAATGCTCGGTGTAAATAAGAATTTTATATTTCGAGAGCGACTCACGGTAAACGAAAAAAATTAACTCATTCAAAAATAAATTACAATGAAAGAACTATATTGGAAGTACAAGATATATTTTTGTTTTTAAAAAATATATCTTAAAAAATATATGCAAAATATACCTTAAGAAAAAAATAGATAAATATTAGGTTGATTATAATTATATTCGAAATATATTAATTACGTGAAATAAATTCTTCAGTTTTTTATAATTGTAATAAAAATTTTTAGCACTTTCTTAATAACTATGAGTTTTTTTAACAAGAACGTTTGTCATTAGAAATATTATTTCTTTGAAAAAAGGCTCGTAAATATTTGATTAATAATTAATAATTTGAATGATTAATAATTTGAATAAATTATATGAAAAATCGTAATTTGATCATTTGTATTGAGAGTTACTGTCGCGGACTAAATTCTCAAGTGTACACCCGGTATGAGACTCGATATTTACTCAGTATATGATGGCAAGTGTATTTCATTTTATCGGCAATGTTATTGGCAAATAAAGTATTTCCTTATTACATCGTTCTTTGCACTTTGCTTGCGAGTTTCGAAGAACTTCGTGTTTGTAAGGCAGATATTTTCTTGCGCGGTATAACTCCAAGAACTTTGAAAGCAGTAAAATTCGTTATGACATATTACTATCTTCTATTGAGAAAATCTCGCCAACTCGAGTCTTGCTTTCTCAACTCTTCGTGGTCTTGAATTTAAGAAATTCTCTGAAAGTGCGTGCGCACGTGATATATGTATTTCGTAACTGCATAATTGCACGCTTAAGAGTCTAACTGGATTTTACGGGCTTATATTTTTTTGTTTGCCGATATAAATGATTGGTGTGATAATACTTTTTTTATTTAAAAACATTAATTTTAATTAATCTAGCATAAATGCATTTTAATATTATCTTAATCAAATGTATATTTTAACGGAGTAAATAAAAGAAGAAAAAATAAATTAATCTTACATATAAATCCACTTTTAATTTCTTTTTAATAGTAATCAATTTCATGTTCAAATTGATTATATGCTATTTTTTTATATACATCACATATATTAATAGTAATCTAAATGTTAGTAGTTTATCGATGTTTTATCTCGAATTCTATTACATACTTTGAAACATACACACGTTTCATGTTTCATTATATGCGATAACATTATTAGCAAATGAGTAAACATCTTGTAAAACATAAATTTGCATAAGATGTAAATTTTAATGAATGTGAAAATTGCAATTCTTAGCATATATTGTTACGAAAACGTTTACACGTAGTCATATACTAATAACACTTTTATCCATAATGTATTATAATAAAAAATTCTTTCTCTAATGACAAAAAGAATTAAAAAAAAAAAACAGAATGCAGACAAATTTATTCCGAAAAGTCTGTTCACGTAATATCTTTTTCTGAAAGCCCTTTTATTTCACTGAAATCTAGCAAACTCATTGTACGTAATTCATCGGTCAGCATTTCGGATAAAATCGTTAGGAAAAACTATGGAGCGTTGGCGAAATATCAATCATCATTTATCCGACATATGGTGCACGAACAAACATAGAAACATAACGTTCTATTTTTATCGCGAATCGTTCGCATGCCAGGCTTTTCACTTCCACATATACATGTATATGTATATATGTACAAGATGTTTCTTATGCATGTATTCTTCGTAAATGTGTATACACTCAGTTTAATCCTGAAAGCATTCCTAAGCTAAAATTTGATGTGACACGGTTACAAATTATACGAGATAGAGTTTATCCACGTCGAGTTAATAAATTGCTCATAAAAACGGATAAACTTCTTAAATTACAGTTAAATTATGAGTTCTTTTTGAGCCGATTTATTAGAATTAATAAAAAATCGCATGCGATATTCGACTTGATAAGAAAAATAGATAGACCATACGCGCACTTAAACAAATTTCTAAATTTATCCATTATTAAAAATAATGTGAATACAACAGCAAGTTATTGATTAAATGTACAATTACTTTTTAAGTCTGTAATAAATTAAAAATTTTCTCTAAATTTTCTCTCACAAAAACTATTGAATGCCATTATTTTATTTTACAAGTTTATAAATATCAATTTTAAATATAAAAAAAATAAAATTCTAAATTAATATAAATATAAATTGAAATTGATTAAATAAAAAGAACTGGAAGAAATTTGTTAAATATTTTATAAATATTTGGTTTTTTAATAGAAAATGTATATCTCTCCTGTTTAGTTTTCCGAAAAAAACTTTCTTTTTCATTAAAAAATAATATAATTAATATCTTCTGTCTTATTGAATTATATTAATTTACATTACTTCGACACTTTAATAAAGTAATAATATAACAAGATTAAAGGTCCTGAGCAAAGTATCGATTATGTCGTTAAAAGTGAAATGAAGTATAATCGTGTAGCTATTTAATTACATTAAAGTTGCGAAATAATATCCGCGCGCTCTTTTAATATACGCTATTTTGTCAAATAACTTGCATTTATTTATGAAAGAGACAAAACGTATTAATTTACGAATGTGCGCGAGAACGTTTGATGTGAAGTGACCAATTCTAATTAACACTTCACTCATTGATGCGCCCTGATATTAAAACCATAATGCGTGGGTGAGGAGCAAAATATAGTGACTTTTTAAATATACGGGAAAAATGTTATTTATATTGTTTTTGTTTTTATACCACAGTCAATTAAAAAAACTAATTCACATAAATAACTAAAAAAATAAAAACCGCAGTTCTCTCAATTGTTATTCGCTCTATGGAAAACAACAAAGCCATTTGATTGCTTTTATAAATCTCATTAATTCTCAGCTATTTTCTTTCTCTTTCTATCTGTATTTTATTGTTATGTATTGTTTAATTGTGTAACCTATAAATTAAAAACTGAGGAGTTCCCTCGAAAAGATTAAAAATATGAAAAATATAATAACTGTTGCATAATTCAGTTTTATAAAGAAATTTTAAAAATATCAAATTTTTAAATTAATATTGTTTTAAACACATATAGCACTATTACGGATATTACTTTTTAGAGTGAACTTCTCTTAGAGTTAATTGCAAATTTCTCTCTTCTTTTAATAAATCACGAATCGACATCAGTGTGAACTTATATCCTAGATCATCAGTTCTATCACAAATGGGCCTTGCTTACCGATCCGGATGACATTACTGGTGGTCCCAAAGGCTACCTTAAATGCGACATAAGTGTCATCGGCAAGGGTGATACCGTAAAAATACCTCCGAAAAGCGAAAAAGATGAGGACGACATTGAGGGCAATCTCTTATTGCCTGATGGTGTGCCGATCGAGAGACAACGTGCGAGATTCATAGTGAAGGTTTACAGAGCTGATGGCTTACCGAAAATGAATAGCAGCATTATGGCGAACGTGAAGAAGGCTTTTACGGGGGAAGTGAAAGACCTGGTGGACCCATATGTTCAAGTGTCTTTTGCTGGGCTTAGCGTAAGCTCCATGTACCTTTACAACGAACTTAATCATGATATTGTAAAATTATCTAAAAATATTTATTATAATATTGCTATAATATTGAAAACTTTAGTTATAAAAACGTGTTTTATAATATAAATAAAAATAATTGTTTACATATATGATATAAATTTAAAAATGATATAAAAAACTAAATATTAAAAATGCTTGCTTTTAAAAAAATGAAGAGATAAAAGATAAATTGTATTTTATTTGTACAGGTAAAGATAAAAAAACATTGTCATAATTGTCATTCTCATAAATATTCTCTGACTTAAAAATGTTTATATATAAAATTAATTATATTAATTAAAAATATTGAATTTAAAAATATATTGCTATCTTTATTAATTTATATAAATATTATATATATATATTTCATAACATAATATAAAATCATATTTTTTCTTTATTTTTATATTTTAGGATTATAGTATTTATTTATTTTCGCGTAAATACATGTTGTAAAAATAGATTTACAATTTGAATAAAACATAATATTAAACAAATTACACATTATGGAGGCAATCCAATATTTTTCTATTTATGGGACTTTAGGGGAAAACAAGCGTGAAGAGAAATAGCTACGCTCCGGTATGGAACGAGCAAATAGTTTTCACCGAGATGTTTCCTCCTCTTTGTCAGAGGATAAAGATACAATTATGCGATAACGATCCAGTGCACGCCACCGTCATCGGTACACACTTCGTCGACCTGAAACAAATCAGCAATGATGGCGAAAAAGGTTTTTTGCCGACCTTTGGTCCAGCGTTTATTCATCTTTATGGCAGCATTAGAGATTACAGCCTCATAGATGAGCATTCGACATTAAACACCGGCTTGGGCGAAGGAATCTCATATAGAGCAAGGTTGTTATATAACAATGTATTATTTTATTATTATTCTACTTAATAATAAAATAGTTACATTATATATAAACAGTATTATAAACAGCATTATATAAATAATATAATTGATATTATAATTATATTAATTCATTAATAAAAATTACATTAATTAATATTAAAATTATATGTTAATTATTATAATAATATAAAATAGTAAATCTGTGGAGTAAATCAAAACTTGACTTAGAGATATAAAAAATTATTGCAAAATTCAGAAAATTGTAACTTTGCTTCACTGATTGTTAACGTTTAGGCTATTGATAGCGATACGAACCGAAATTACTGACAACGTGGAAATGGCACCTTCGGAAATCGAAGTGGAACCAACAGTACCGATCAACGAGACAGCGTATGCAAGAAACGAAGAGTTCTTCCTGTTTGCCACGATCATGGATGCTACAATGATCGATAAGAAACTCGGCGACAAGCCAATGTACTTTGAAATATCGATTGGGAATGCGGGCAACGCTCTAGATGGTCACAATGAAAGTTTGAAGGTGAAAAATCTTATGCAATTAATTCTCGGAAATCAAATCAGTCGGAAAGATTTTTTATTAGAGAATATCACTTAAAGCAAATTTTTTTTAACAAAAGAAAGAAAAGAGATGGGAAGAGATGTCCTAAAGATATTAATTTCATTTTATTAATATCATAAAGATATTAATTTCATTTTATTAATATCCTAAAGATATTAATTTCTAGAGAGTGAAATTTGTTTCGTAGATGTACGATGCAGGATCGAGGGGTGGAGCAAGCGGGGAGGAGGACGATCTACAGGAAGTGCTTGCTGGATCCTGGCAGAGTACTACACCATCTAATAAGCCGATGACGCACGATAAGATTTATTATTTTCTACCGTATTGGGATGATAAACCGTGTCTTCACGTAAGAAGCACATGGCCAGATTACAGACGCAGAATGTATAATAGCAATATCATCAGCAAAATCATCGATAAAATGGTAAATTATAGCAGTTATAGGTTTAAGCTAATTAATTTGATTACACATATTTTGAGTTTATATTTGATTATATATTAATATTTTATTTATGCTAAAACATTATCATGATGTTTCATTATAATAAGTATCAATAATGTTTTAAACACATACGTCCAATTTTGTTGAAATTATTTAATGGAAATACGCTTACTTCGATCAGATCCTCTCAAAAGCATGAAATCGATAACCGCTTCTCTTTGTATTTTCAGGAGGAAGGATTGTCGGAGGTGCAGTTGCACTTGGAGGATTCAACGTGCGAGAAGCTTCTAAAGACTACCCTCGAAGAGCTAAGCATCAACTGTAACCGATATGTCAGTATTAGCAAGTCTAGCGTAACCGGTCCAGGAGTTGGGAAGACGAAACTGGACAAAGAACGAACGAAATTGTGCCAGCGGGAACTAGAAAATATCGGAATCATGTCGCGGAACCTCAAGGCTCTCGTGACAAAAAGTAGCTTCAAGGAGAGATTGAAGACAGCTCAGAGCTATCTACAGAAATTAAAATTCCTCGTCGAGGATGTCAGTAGTCGTCATTCAAATACTTACATACATGTCTCACGAAATAAAACATCGAACCTTCTTTTTACAGCCGCAAGATTCCTTGCCGGATGTTTTCATCTGGGTAATCAGTTCCGGTAGACGAATCGCATACCAGAGGATACCGGGTCGTGAACTCATCTACTCGGTGGTCGACGAGGAATGCGGACGACATTGTGGCAAAGTGCAAACTATGTTCCTCAAGGTAAGTAAGTATACTAAAAATAATGTTTTAAATCTGTAAATATGCAATCTATTTCTACAACTAAATGTACGAGAGATTGATCAGCTAAACTTAATAATAAACTTATAATATGCTTATTAATATAATAAAATATAAATTTATAATACAATTATTCTTTTTTATTTATATCTATCAGAAATTTTTGCAAAATGCAATTTTATGGAGATATCCGTGTGTAATTTATTATTTATCTTTCTTTTTAATCCAAGAAAATTTATAATATAATAATGCGTGAAAATATTGAAAGAAGAACGTGCGTATTTAAAGATTAAATATTACGTTAAGACACATCCGGTCAACGGTTCAAATAATATCGTGCTATTCTCGTGTTGAGTAGAATATGAATTTAATATTCTTTTCAATATAGCTTCCAGGTAAAAAGAGGTTTGGACCTTCAGGATGGGCGATTCAGACGAAATTGCAGATCTACATGTGGTTGGGGATACTAAAGCACAAAAAATACTTCATCCAGAATTTACCGAAAGGATACGAATTCAGTCACGAACTGAAGAACGTGGACAGGCCGCGCGCTTTGCCGCCCATTATGCTTCATTACGTCCAGAAACATGTATGTATTTTCTCTTTTGACTCGTGCAATTTCCCGACAATAAATATATAATCGTATACTGTTCCAAATCGATTGCCAGAAATTTCAACTAAGGGCTCACATGTACCAAGCAAGGTCACTGATCGGCAGCGACGCTTCCGGTCTTTCCGATCCATTCGCGAGAGTGATTTGCGGTGAATTTTGCAAGTGCACCCAGGTAATCGACGAGACTCTCAGCCCGACATGGGACGAGCTGCTGCTGTTTGATGACATTTTGATTTATGGCACTGCCGAGGAGATCAAGAAAGATCCGCCGTCCATTGTCATCGAGCTGTTTGATCAGGATAAAGTGGTAAGTAAAAGTTTGCAATTTATCGATTTAATTATATATTTCTTTTTTCTTCTATTTTATAAATATCTTTCTATACTTTTTTCACTTTTAAAATAAAAATTCATGAAAAATTTATCCAAATGCATTTAGAGTAGCAATTATTCTATTACATTTAGAGTAGTAATTATTCTATTACATTTAGAGTAGTAATTATTCTATTACTTCGGACTTTTCAAATGTTGCTGACAATTTATTCTATAAAATAAAAAGTTACTCAAGAATATTCAATATACAAAAAAATCGAAGATTGAGAAAAGGTGTATTTAATTTGTTGTAATTAAATTCAGATTCATATGATTGGAATTATATAACCAGATGAAACGCGATGATAGGAAATACTACATAGTCATTCCTACATCGCTTCTATGATTTGGTATCGTTCTTTTTACAGAGTCATAGTGTAGCTATGGACATAACACTGCATGAGGGCTCTGCTTTAACAGTTTGTATACAACATATTGACATATTGACATTTACCTATACGATGCTGGATAACACGACGCACATTATGCAACACTCGCACCGGAAATACCATAACTTAGCATGGCATTCGTTATTTATATGTTAGGATATAGAGGCACAAAGCGGATTCTTGTTGCATCAACATTCACGAATATGGAGTTCCGTAGACTGCAAGTTTCCAATTTGTGAAATTGCTGCGGTAGCCCACGGAGAGTCACATGTCCACACATGACCGCAAAACTTTTGTGCTTGGTTTTCTCTACCTTACACGATTTTATGCTGTTGCAGTGAACAAACATCTTTCCCTCTATTAATAGCAGTATTTTAATTACACTATTTCTACGTGTGAAATATTTCCAAAGGAAAGTCTGCATCGTTGTCGGAAAAAAGCATATAAATTAAATTAAGAATTTTTTTAAATAAAACATCATGGGAAACTCTTAAAAATATTTATTTATTTGAAAAATATTATACATATATTTTATAATAGTTTATTTTTCAAAATCTAATCCAGAGAACATCTCTCAAATATTATATGTCAATCTTGAGAATTGAAAAATGTTCTATTAAATTATTTTATTATAAATATATATATATATATATATATATATATATATATATCATCGTTTAATAAATAATATATGATTAAATATATAATTATTTTTTATTTTTCATTTATTCTTTATTGATAATATTTTTATCAAAATTAATTCAAATTACATAAAACGCTAATCTATTTTCCCTTAAAACTATTTCCTGTCACAAATGCAGAATTTAATCTTTTCTCACGCTGTTCATGAATATCTCAACTATAAGCATATTTGAATCTACTGAATTTAAATGATATTGCAGCCTTCCCACAATTTCCTAATATTCTCATAATCACATAGTTGATGAATGACATTTTTTGCTTCGTATGCATCGGAATTTCTATAAAATCGATTTTTCAGGGAAAATCGGAATATATCGGACGAGCGATCGCCCGACCTCACGTCAAGCTCGCCTCGGAGCCTTACACTCCTCCGCAATATCCACCGTCGTTGGAATGGTATGACGTCACTAGAGGTGCCTCGAGGGCTGGTGAACTTTTGGCAGTCTTTGAATTATTGGAATATCCCTCTACTAAAGATTATGGCTTTCCCACTCTGCCTGATCCTAAGGATCTTAGCTACGGTTCTCAGACTCCGGGTTCCGGTCAGGATCAAGGCCCGATTCTTCCCGTGCCCGTAGGAATTCGACCTACTTTGGCAAAATATCGGTAATACGATCGATTTTTTATATTATTTATTCAATCGTTTTTTTATATTTTTTAATTCTTGTTTTAAATAAAGATTAATAGTTAAAATGAATTGTATAGAATCAACACTAGAGAGATGTATGCGCTCTTTCTCCTTCAAACGTCACCGTATATGATTAATTCTTTCAGTATCAAACAGAAGAAAAAAATTTATAGAAAAAATATTAAATTGTTTTTGCACGACTATGTAAATAATAACCGTAATTAATGGTTTTAGAATCGAAGTGCTTTTCTGGGGTTTACGAGATTTGAAAAGAATTCACCTTTTAACCGTCGATAAACCACGCGTGGACGTCGAATGCGCCGGCCACATTCTCTATTCGTCTGTCATAGCAAACGCGAAGAAAAATCCAAATTTCAACACGCCGATTAAATTTCTGGAATTGGAACTTCCCGAGCAGGAACTTTATCGACCGCCATTAACTATAAGAGCGGTGGATTGCCGGAGTTTTGGCAGATATACCCTCGTCGGTACTCACACCATTAATTCGATTCATAAATATATGTACTATCCTTTGACTAAAAGGGCAAAGGATGCTCAAGAGAGAAAAAAGAGCTTATATCAGCTACAATATACAGGTAACTGTGTAATTAACTTCGCTAAAAGCGCTATGAAACTGCTTTATAATTGTGATAAATGAAACGTTGTGTAATAAGTGGAAAAATTAATGTAATATACAATTTGTGATTAAATTATTAGAGTAATATTAATATTGTTCCATTATTAGAAAATATATTTATTTTAATCATATGAGATGCATAATAAAATATGCTCTTTTGTTGAGTAATAAATTAACTTGCTTATTATAACTATATTTGAGTGGTAGCTAATAAATAAATAAATTAAAAATAAATAAAATAAATAAAATAAAATAAAAATAAATTAAATTGTAAAATTTTAAAATTGTAATTTTTGTAAAATTATCGAATTAAGTCAATTTTATTATAAATATATAATTTTTTTATGAATTAAATCTATATCATTTTCAATTCTTTAATTTTTAATCTAAACTTTATATGTTTATTGTAGCTCTTGATCCATCTAAATCAAGATATCAGCAAACATCATTGCCTGATTCATTAACCGACTTGGAATCTAATAATGGTGATACCATTATTACTCTTGGATTCGAGATCGTAAATGGTTCTACAAAAAAGGACAAAACGGAGCAAAATATACGCAGGAAGCAGAGTTTAGCCAATGACAACAGCATAGGTATATTCATCTGAAAATTATATTTAATTATGTTTAATTGAAATCAAGAAATTCATTTAAAATTAAAATCTTAATTATCTTAATTAAAATATTTTTAATATTTTCTCTCTGTTATACATATTCTTTATTAGTTATATTTTACTTTAAATATAATATATATGACAAATTTCTTTAAATATTTTTAGGCGATTTAGGTGCATTAGAGGACGGAGACGGTTGTCAAGATTGGTGGACAAAGTACTTTGCGTCTGTGGAGACGATGATCGAAGAGAACAAGGAATTGCGCAAGGAGAAATCCATATTCCAGAACCAGCCAAACGGAACATTACCGATGCTTCTGGACGAAGCTGTCGCTCAAGGCCAGTTATCCGCTTCAGGCGAGAAGAATTCCGGAATTACTCCCACAAAAAAGTTGTTTGGTTTGAAATCACCGACGAACGCAACAAGATTCGTTTCGAAGCTTAGCCCGAAACAAACCCAATACCAGTCTAAGAAGACCGCTCTCTTGAAGATTTATCCCGGAGAATTGGAAACTCAGCCCGAGTTTGAGCAGTTCAAGGAATGGCTGCATACCTTCGAACTGTATCGCGGTAAAAAAACCGGCGACGAGACCGAAGACGAATCAAGAATCGTTGGCAGTTTCAAGGGTGCATTGAAGGTGTACAAATGGCCACTGCCCAAGGATCTGGTGAATCACACCGTGATGGGTTTCGATCCACAGTATGGATTCTTCCAAGGTGTCCCCTCGAATGAGCCTATTCACGTTCTGGTACGAGTTTACATCGTTAAAGCTAATGATCTTCATCCTTGCGACCTGAACGGAAAAGCGGATCCTTACGTGGTCTTACAATTGGGAGGCAAGAGAATTAGCGACAAGGAGAATTATGTATCGAAACAATTGAATCCTGTCTTTGGAAAGTATGTATTTTCTACTAGTATTGTTACATGTATACAATCAAGAATCTTGATAATATAGTAATGAGTTAAATATATTATAGCTCATGGGACTTAAGTTTTCATCGAGATATTGGCATTTTTAATTTTTACAAATTTCTAAATTATATAATTTAACTTTATTCTATTAAATTATATAATTTAAGTTTATTCTAAAATATATTGTTCATATATGCTTTGCAAAACTTTCATGCTTTTATTTTATTTATTACTTCCTTTTATCTTGTGCTGTATATTTTTAACGTATATTTTTAATTACATGTATTTTTAACTGTACTCTTTTAACGTTTGCATTTGATATTGCGTTCCATATTTTTCCATCTCAAAGAACAAATTAAAGTTATTTATGTTCACTTCTAATTTAATTGCGAATTCGCGTTTTTTAAGGTGCTTTGAGATCGAGGCTACGTTTCCACAGGACTCTCTGCTCACTGTGCAAGTTCTAGATTGGGACCTGGTTGGAACAGATGATATGATCGGAGAGACCAAAATTGATCTAGAAAATCGTTTCTATAGCAGACATCGTGCTACGTGCGGACTCACGAAGAAATACGATGAGTAAGTCTAATGAATAGCGATTATACCACGACGTGCATGGCAAATAAATTTCAGACCTTAGCAGTGAAACAAATCGTGTCACGCAATTCGGTAATCTAGCAACGGAGCGACCTTTTTTTTATCTCATCAGTAGCAATCATTTATTTAAAACTATTTAAATCCACAAAGAACAAAATACTGTAATTTACTTTTAACAAGCTTTTCTGAACTAAAAATTATTTTTATACCGCAATTTCTTTTAATCAAATTCATCGTCTACGTCCTCTTTTACCTTCGCGTTACATTTGCATATATTATTTAACACTTAACTTTATAGATTATACGTTTACGTCAACATATATTAAGATAAGGAAATTAAATTTCAGAAATAAGATTTATGTATGAAATTGATTATATGTTATTTTTGCTTTAGGACTGGATATAATAAATGGAGAGATGCGATGAAGCCGACTCAGATACTTTCTAAATTATGTAAAGATGGCAAAATCGATGGACCAGTATATTCTCACGGACGTGTTACAATCGGAAGAAAAACATTTTCTCTCTCGAACGAGGAGATGGAATATTACGTGCATACGAAAGGTATTTGAGAGATTTTATAAAAAAATACGCAAGAAATTCTAGATTCAATTCTAAATTAATATATATTTCTACGATTATAATTTTTATCTATTATTCTATACACATATTTACTTGTTAATTGTTATTATATTATATCATTAATGAACTGAAATTAAGGAGGTTTTAAATATGCAGTTTCGGTTATGCTAAAATGAAGTATTTTTTAATTATTTTTCCAGGAATAGAAGAACATCTTGCCTTAGCAGTTCTCCATCAATGGAGCAGCTTTCCGCGAATAGGTTGCGCTCTGGTACCTGAACACGTGGAAACCCGACCGCTCTATAATCCAGAAAAGCCTGGAATTGAGCAGGGAAAGTTGGAAATGTGGGTGGACATGTTTCCAATGGACATGCCTTCACCTGGACCATCTATCGATATTTCACCTAGGAAGCCCAAGAGTTATGAATTGAGAATTATAATATGGAATACAGATGACGTCGTCCTAGAAGATGATGCCTTCTTTACTGGCGAGAAGATGAGCGATATTTATGTAAAGGGGTAAATTTCTCCTTTTACTCCTGAAATAATCACATATTTATTTAATAATTATATATTAATTAGATACGTAAACAAAGAGAGAGTTATTTTACATATTTATTACTTTCGAATAGATGGTTAAAAGGACCGGAAGATTGTCAATCCACCGACATTCATTATCGATCATTGACCGGCGAAGGAAACTTCAACTGGCGTTTCATATTTCCATTTGATTATCTGGTAGCGGAAGAAAAGATTGTTATTAATCGTAAAGAAAGCCTGTTTAGTTGGGACGAAACTGAGTGCAAGATACCAGCACGTCTAGAATTGCAGGTAATTCCAAACGTGCGCAATCATTGCTTTCGCAATTTCATTCCGATAGATAATAACGACGCTCTTTGCAGGTCTGGGATGCAGATCATTTTTCTGCCGACGATTTTCTAGGTGCTATAACTCTCGATCTCAATCGGTTTCCCCGAGGAGCAAAGAACAGTAAACTTTGCTCGTTGAGCATGTTGAAGACAGACGGCTCTGTGCCGACAGTCAACATCTTTAAGCAGAAACGTATAAAAGGCTGGTGGCCATTTTATGTGAAGAAAGAAAACGAGGATATGGAACTGACAGTAAGTTGACAACATGAAAAATAAATTTGTAAATGTATATCATTATACTTTGTACAGGGCAAGGTGGAAGCTGAGATACATTTGCTCACGAAAGAGGAGGCCGAGAAAAATCCTGCTGGGTTTGGTAGAAACGAGCCGGATCCGCTAGAAAAACCAAAGTATAATAATATAATATGTATAAATAATAATTCTTCTGTCTCTTTATATTTATATTTAATCTGCTTTTATTTTTCATATATTTTGCAGTCGACCAGACGCGTCCTTTATGTGGTTTCTCAATCCGCTAAAGTCCATCAAATACATAGTTTGGCACAATTACAAATGGGCTATCTTGAAGGCTATAGTCGCGATCGGTTTGATTATACTTATGCTGTTATTCTTTTACGCAATACCAGGTTACTCCGTAAAAAAGATTTTAGGAGCTTAAATGCTATTCATCGCAATGTATAATTGATAGAGAACAATTTTTGACGATTTGAGAATATATATAGTCGTATTGCTATATTGTTACGTTCCACAAAAACAACGTAAATTAATACGTTATCGGATTAATTTCTCCAATTTTTCTTTAATGATGACTTGTGGAAATTATTTTATAGCGATTAGATAAATGGATATTAAACTCTATAAATGGATCTCAGTAAAATTAATGAATACAGGATGTTTCTCTGAGCAAATATTATAAAAATCTCAATTGAGAAATATCCGCTTTGTATAAAATATCAAAGTGAACAAAATATTTTTCAGAAAATTATAGAAATCATTTATCATTCTTACATTTATTTCATATTATAATTATTTTAGGATAGTAGAAATTATTTACATAAAAATGTATCGTTGTAGATAATTTTAATGATAATGTATAAAATAACTTCGTCTCTGTACAAGTTGTGCAATGATGTAGCTTATTATAGTTATTATAGTTAAAAAAAAATCTTTACTCGATTATCAGTTCATAGTGGACCAAAGTAACACCAGAATAGTTGCAAACTAGAATTACATTGTAAATAACTCATGCGCACAGTGAAACTACCTTAGGAAAACGAGAAAAATGTAATAGAGTAGTGGCTTGTATAAAATGATCTATTTTTACTCGTAATGTTCTGTCATAGTGACGATTGTGTTTCGCGGGCGAAAACACAGTTCAGTCGACTATTCTTCACTATCATCAGCAAATTGCTCATTGTACATTAAAGAAGGAATCTATGTGTATAAAAAAAGATAAAAATAAAAAATCTGAAAGACGTAAAATAATAAATCATTTTATTGTTCAGTAGACAATGCTGAAAATTTATTAGCTACAAGCGGCATATCGTTTTCCTCGCTCGACGATTCCGCTGAATCATTATTCGTTGCATCTCGATATTTTTGTTCTTGCTTTTCGTTGTAAGTTTCTTCGTCTTCAGAAGATACGTATTCAGTTGGTGTACCAAGCTCATCTCCTCGATTTCTAGCTTGAATCCATCTTACTATTTTAACATCTGAATGATTTTCCCATTTTTCTGAAAAAAAATTCATCAACAAAATTATTTGTCTTTCATTTAAACAATTTCTCAAATATCTCTTTCATAATTTTTAAATTATTAAAGTATTTTCAATCATATTTTATCGAGTAAATTTTTACAAAGAAAATATTTTAACCAATAAAAAAAGAATAAAAGAAGAATAATACTTTTATCAGCAGTCCAATTTGGCGGATATATGTACAAGCAAATTTTTCCTTCTAACGCCATGCGTAGCAGCGAATTTGCCGCTCTATATGTATCCAATCTAGCCGCTCGAGCTGTCCTAAAATCCCTTTTGATAGCCCAACCATCGCAAATGTCCATAGCGGACCACGTATCATCATTTTCTGGATGAGGAATCCTCAACAGTTTTGGTAAATCCATCCTTTCAGCTAGAAACTTTACAGTCGTATATGGTTCTCTGACTTGGGCGATCGGAAACGAGCCCATCAATATCTGCAACTGTTTTGGCACAGTTGAAGGAAAGACTAAACCAGGGCAATCGCACAAGCACACGGTCTTTGTTAGATAAATAGTTTGAAAGTGTTTGGTGTGGCCAGGTGTGCGAGACACGCTTACGACTTTCTTGCCTGCAAAACAAGCAGAGAGAAATAACAAGTGACTTTTTGACACTGAAATCTCTTGTTATGAATCTCGATACGATTTTATTTCTCTAGTTTAGAAAATCAAATACACTCATATTTAACATAGAATATAAGTATTTCTCAGAAATTGATTATAGATTGAAAAGTTCTGCGTACCCATCAGTGCATTCATTAAAGACGACTTTCCAACGTTTGGCGTTCCAATGCATCCAATGGTCAAAATTCCATTTTTATATTTTTCGTGTTCGAAATAAGTAGTGTCCTCTTTTTCTATTGTTATATTATCTTTATGGTCTATATCATCTAGATCATATTCTAAATGCATCTCCTCTTGAATCTTTTCGTACCAGGAACTCAGATCAACTTTATCCTTGACAATGTCTTTACAAGCCTCCAACAACTTTTGCGCTCCTTCCGCGGCCATTCGTAATTTTCCCCTACGACGTCTTTTCTGTATACCCTCCTCGTTATTCGTATTACCACGAAGATTATAAGTAGGATATGAAGTAAACATTAAAATGTGTAATTTTGGATATTGACTGCAAAAATATTCCCTCCAAGCCACTACCAAAGCTGGAGGCGCTAAATCGACTTTGTTTAACACCATAATCATATCTTTTTGCAACATGTTAGTCACATAATGGTACAAATATGGAGGAAACATCAAAACAGGATATCGAATATCAACAATGATCAACAGAACGTCTGATATCTCTAAGACTCTCCATAATTGTCGCCAGGTTTCTAAATTCAACTCAAAATAACTCAAGGTACCTAATTCTTCCATGCTCTTTAAGTATTCCTAAATAGAAAGAATCGTATTGTTAGCTAAAAGTAAGTTCAACATAAGATATAATTTTGTTTAACACAGATTTGCAATTGCATACTGTGAAATATCTCTGTTCTCTTATATCTAATTGCTCTTTCGTCATATTAAAATCCCACGGAGGCCGCTTTGGCATGTCAATCCCAGGTGGAAAATAATTGTCGGAAATTTCTTGATCCTCGAGGCTCACAGGCTCAATACTTTTTAAGGCTTGTTCCTTGCGTTTTCGCAATTCCTCGTTAGTCTCTTGAAAAAATTGTAGTGTATATCTATTCCTTGAAGATTTATTATCCCTTGGTTGCTTATTTATTTTTTGTACTTGTCTCCCATACTCTGTATTGCTCGCATTGCTAGAGCATTCGTCTTCATCGTCATCTTGATTTGTGGCTAATATATAAACATATATATTGTTATTTTATATATTTTATAATAATAATCATAAATTGCTATCTATCACCATAATTAAATAAAATATCTACAGGATCAAAATGACCTATATCTTTAAAAATTAATAATATAATTCTATATTTTAATTTCAAAAGCACAAGCAAAAATTCTGTTATCTTTAAATTTACAAAAATTACAAATTGGTGTAAATCTATGTTTACATTATATTTGATATATAAAAACAAAAATTAAAAAAAAGATTTACCGACATGAAGAAAGAGAGGTAAAAAAATATATCAAAATATTTGTATAACATTTTATATAGATAACATTTTAAAAACAATAAAATCGTTAGAAATATCGGAATTTCTTATTCTAAACTTTCCAAATGTCACTAAAGTCTTTAATAAAGATATTAACATATATACCGAACGAAGTTCGTTGACGTTGTTTTTTAATCTGCATTTGCAGCTTCTTGGCCTTGCCGGTGAACGGAGTTTTTCGTCTTCCCTGAGGCATGTTTCCGCAATTTTAACTTCTTCTCAAATACTCAATTCGACAATCGGATGTAATCGAATGTGACTTATATATCAATTTATTAATCTCAACTTTATAATCAAAACCGTTATATTAACGCTAGTATCACGTTATTCGCAGCATGACGAAAGTCCATCACTCGGACTGCGTTCCAAAATTCACTGCCAGTACTGAAAATCTATAGTTTATGTGACGTACATTATAGATTTTCAGTACTGGCAGTGAATTTTGGAACACAGCCTCGGTAAGAAAGTAATCAGCTGATCGCCCAATCGCGCAGAAATGCCAGATTAGACGCAACAACATGCTGTAAATGTCCCCTCCACACGTTTACAACGTGTTTACAATGTGTTATAACGTTGCGTTTATAATTTGGCATTTCTGTCTTACAATATTAGCATTATATGAAAATAAATAAAGGCAATATCCAGACGAAATTATAAGAAAAATTGCATATCCGATTTTCGATGTATTACCACGGAAGCCTCTGATTGGTCAATCCAGTAAAAGACCTTAGGGCTCGTTCCCACTGAGCGCGTCACGCGTCGCGTCAACCAGCATGAGCCAGAGAGAAGACTGAGAGATGTCATGGCCCGCTTTTAGGTGATCCCTGGAAGCGATACTCCCTCTGTAGACATTTAAAACGTGAACATGAACTACAAAGCCAATGTCCACGAATGTTCTCAGAGGGTAACATATATGTCTCTCTGATAATATAAATAATATAAATAAAAATATAAATAATTTAATTAATAATAATTTATTATATAAAAATATTAGTATGTTCTCTCTTTACACGCTATTATTTATTTATTTATTTATTTATGTGTGTTCTTTTTCTTCTCAACATCATTTATTTATTTTTTATTTATTTATTTATTTATTTATTTAGCTCGCTCTAAGTCAGTCTTCTAAAATGCAAAACTAAATATTATAGAATTTGACTTTGAAAATAAAATAATCGAATAAATTGAAATAATTAGCATAACGAAAGGTTCCGTGATAAGTTATTTAATAAATAATCAATTTTAATTAATTAATAAAAATACTTCTATAATTTAATATTCCGCGTTAGCGTATATTTTATAATATATAAAATATTTCGGCAACGAATTATCGATAACACGGTGTTCGACTTTGGCAATACAAAAAATAAACAATAGCGCGCTATGTTAAAGCTTTAATATTAAAATTAACTATATTTCGACCAATGCTTTAAATTTTCTCAATCCTTGTTATTAAACAATGTACAATTTAATCGAAAATCGATTAAATGATAGAAATCTAAAATATTAAATAATTACTTCGATCGTTGCGATTTTTACAGACAATAATAATTATTATAATATTTAGAGTCACAAATATATTTCATCCGTGTTACTTTATCGTTCTACTTGACAATCTAAATGTAATTTGGATTGTGAGAGAACACGAAGTAAATCAATCGAATTATAGATGCAAATAATTAGCATAATGAAAGGATAAATTGTTTAATAAATAATCAATTTTAATCAATAAATTAAAATACTTCATTAATTTAATATTCCGCGTTAATGTACATTTTATAATATATAAAATATTTTGGCAACGAATTATTGATAACACGGTGTTCGACTTTGGCAATATAAAATATAAACAGTAGCGCGCTATGTTTCGGCTTTGTCTTTGACTCTCGAGTAATAAGGTAGTGGTGAGAAACGTTTCGTATTGTATTGTAATTTTTTTACTAAACACGATTACGATTAGTATCGAAACATAATTTGCTTTAAAAATATTAATATAAATAAATTAAATATAAATAAATATTAATATATAAATTAAATAAATAATAAATATTAATATAAATAAATTAATTAAAAATTAATTCACGACATGAAACTGTATCGCAACTATAAATCTTTATCGAATCGCAATCATTCATTACCGTGATTAAAAATTGAAACAAAATATACATAAAAGGGGATAAGAGACTTAATTATGTTATGAACTTTCGATCATTGATGCTTATTATATTTCATTAACAATATTAGAATTAATTATATTTCGACCAATACCTTAAATTTTAACAATCCTTGTTAATTAAACAATGTACAATTTAATCGAGAATCGATTAAATGATAGGAATCCAAAATGTTAAATAATTGCTTCGATTGTTGCGATCTTTACGGACAATAATTATTATTTCAATACCTAGAGTCACAAATATATTTCATCCGTGTTACTTTATCGTTCTACTTGAAAATCTAAAAATAATTTGGATTATGAGAGAATACAAAGTAAAACAATCGAATTATAGATGCAAATAAATAGCATAACGAAAGGCTCCATGATAAATTGTTAAAAAATAATCAATTTAAATCAATAAATTAAAATACTTCTATAATTTAATATTCCGCGCGCGAATATTTTATATTACAGAGAATATTTCGGCACGAGAGAATTATCAATAACACCGTGTTCGACTTTGATAAACAGTATCGCGCTATTGTTAATACGTTACACGGCTTTATTATCATTCGCACAATACCTTGAGCAATAAAGTAGTGACGTTTCATATATTATCAAATTCTTTCTTTACATAGTCGAGCCTGGCGATATAAACAGTACCGCGGTAATGTTCTTGACTTACGATCATTCGCTCAGTGGCTCTTGAGCAGTGAAGTAGTGATGTGAGACGTTTCATATATTATCAAATTCTTTCTCTAAACACAATTGCAAGTGCAACGAGGAACTTTTCGTGAATAAGTGTAAGTGCAACGAGGATTAAAGTGCCACGAGAAAAGAGCGAAGGAAACAAAAGAAAAAAGGAGATTTTGGAAGTGGATGGATCAATAAGATATGATGTAAGTCATTAATATAAATTATTTATCACATTCATTATTTATTATATTGTTGCGTCCCCGCGTCCCGTCTCGCTGAATGTATTCGTCACCCGTTGAATTCTTTCGAAGAAGATCGTTTTCGCGCGCGTTGTCAAGATATTGTTATAAACAACGACTGTCAGAGAGTCTAAGCCCAGCTGTCAAGTTGTGCGGACGCGCGTCTATTTGTGATCCGTTTTACGATTATTCTGAATTCTTGTATGTTACTCGCGATTTATTAAAATTCTTGTGCACCTTAAATCGCGTTATTATTTACGAGTGTACGAGCGTCAGCGTATGCTAAGTATTTTGCCGATTGTTTCGCGTGCGTTCGATATATATCACGTTCGATATATACCGCGTTCCGCGGACGCAACAATATATAAATTATTTATCAATAATATATATATTCAAAATATACATATTTCTCGTTTCGTTTTATTTCTCTGATTGTGATTTAATAGTGATTTTAAATTGTATAACATATATAATACATAAACTTATAAAAAATATTCCATTTTAGTTTAAAATAATTAAAACATTTATAAAATTTTTTATTAATTAATATTTTCAGATACTTTTATGTTTTATAAAACATTTCAAATTAATATATTTATTTAAATATTTCATGTATAAAAAAATAGAAATTTTTTTATTTATCATATTTTTAAAAGTTTATTTCTAAGAAATATAAATTATTTTGTAATTACGCAGTTTATAATATTAAAATATATCTATTTAAAAGTAAAAATGTAAAAATTAATTGCGCGCAATAATTAGGTTTAAAATCAATTATTTTGAACATTGCTTTGTATAATAGATGTTCTCTTATCCTTTATATTTTTATTTATCATTCATATTTGCGAATTTAAATTTATGTACTATATTACAAAATAAATTTCAAATTATGTATTATATTATATATAAAATTATATATAATATAACCCTCCCATGGGGTACACCTTGTCGCGGTGGGAGGGCTTAGTACTTGGATGGTGCCTTAAGGTTTATCTTAAATTTTTCTATTTATGATAAATCTTAAGGTGCCTGAATGGGAAGCTAAGTACCCTTTCGCGTCGTCGGTGCCGTCAACGTACCGCGGACGGCAAGCGCTTCGTTACCGCGTTTTCGCGTTGTAGTATTCTCGCGTCGTCGCGTTTTCGCGGAACTTTTGGACTTTTCATATGAAATCCCAATTTCATTTATTGTCACGAGTCTCTACTTCCGATGCCAACTAACTGGGATGTTTCGAGTTTGCACACGTTGCTATGCAACGTACACTCTTGCTTCGTGCTTCGTCAAGTGATTCGGCCCGAATTAGTTAGAACTCGATCGATTGCTCGGGATGGTCGTCAATGGGTCCCTTCTCTTTGCTCGTCTACAGCCACACGCACTGCGTGTGTTAACCCTGTCGAGGAGTCGAGTGAATTCCCCTAGGCACGATTTTCGCTCGGTAAAAGGGGTTGCCTCCCCATTTTCTAAATTGCTGAATGTTAGCATTTAAAAAATGTGGGTATCCTCTTCTTTTGCCGTCTACTAGCCTGGTGTAGCATATAGCAACCGCGAGAGGCATAATATGTCCGGGCGGAGCACCTGAAATCGTGCTTAGCGGGTCCAGGTTCGATACGAGATAGGATAATTATGCGCGAAAAAGAGTTGGTGAACTTCATTTTCCTCTATTTCCGTCAATCGTTTCGTCTTCTTTCCGGTTTGGACTTAGTCCTTGCTCGTTGTATCGTTGCAATCCCGACCGGTTGGCTCGAAGTTGATTCTCATAAGTGAAATGGGATTTTTGCTCGTACCGAAACCGGGAGAGCCGTCTAATGTATAGGTATACATATTAAGTATATCCATCGCGCGATCAAATATAAAATTTTTAATATAAGTTCTTCTACAAAATTATCGTTTTAACAAAAGATTTTTATCGCTGTCCCTCTCGTCAGATAATATTCCTAAATATTGCTAATTAAATATAAAGAATTATCGAATAAGAGTGTGAAGATTCGATGTGATAAGTCAACGATTAAATATTAGCTTCACAAAATTTAACGATCACTTTCGATATTATAGAATCGCGAGTTAATTATTATGAATTTAATAATTTGTTTTTTCAGTTATATTTATACTTACGAATTTCGTATCGGAAAATATTCATAAATAAATTAATAAATTACGGTTGCGAAATCACCGTGTTTTTCCCGCGTTCTTTTCGCATTCTTAGACGAGATTGTCGTTTTAATAAAAGAGTTATCGTTGTTTCTTCGGTTAAATAAACGTTAATAAAAATTGCGTGGCTCGTACCGCCGAAAAGTCGAAACGATTTTCATCATGGAGAATTATTTCTCACCGGTTCTTGTGAGATCCATTCGCGACGTCTAGTTCGGTGGCCTGTTAAAAATTGGGAATTTTTATTGTAAGATTGGAACTAATCCCAGGTTTTCCTGGCAATTTCCGAAAGCAATGATTTCGGTAGTAATTTAACGTCGATACGCTTCTTTAACGTCGAATTAATTTAAATAATATATATTTAGATGAGAGAAATGTATCTTTTCTTTTCTTCGTTAAAAAATGTTCTTCATTATTAGGATTGGTATCATTATTGTCTATATAACGCCAGAAAGATTTAATAATAGATTAAATATGGATATAGCGTTGTGTATAAATTTTAATTTTTTAAATAATTTCATAATTTAATTAATTTTTATTAATTTTTGTGATAAAAATGATTACGAACAAATATATTTTATTAATTATTAATTAATTTGAAAAAATTATTTAAAATACATGCACAAATTAACGTATCCAAAATATTTTTATAATTTTTGTTAATATAATATATTATATATACGCGAAATATTATACATGAATGTTACATAAAATGTGCGAGTACTTAAAAAGAGACGAATCGAATGGGTACCCCTATATCAGTAAGATATTGATTAAAAGAAAAAAAATTATTAATTTAAACGTTACAAGAATAAGAATCTAGATAATTAATCTAGAATTAATTATATATTTAAAATTATTTCATTTATTTTATTTTGAACACTATTCGAATTGAAATTGTTTAAATCTTGCTGTTATCGGGTTCGATTCGTCTCGCGCGCGACGGTACCCCAAATTATGTGTTCGCACATTTAACACAAACTCCAATAATGCATGTATTTTATTATTTATAAATATAATCGTTCGTAATCACATTTCGATAATAAAGGTTATATCCATTTAATTTTCAGTAAAGAAATATATTTCTTAGTAATGGAAGAACATGTTTTCTGACGTGAATATCAATTTCGCGAATTGAAAATAATGACGAGGGATATTTATCTTTGATTTAATACTGAAATCATTGCTATCGGGAATAGTCCGGAAGATCCAGGATTCGTTCCCTCCTACAGTGAAATTCCCGACGTTCAATGGATCACTTAACTTTTCTTCGCAGATTGATCTTGCGAAATCTGATGTAGAAACAAGATGTTAATCGTTCTCCATTTTTAAGATCGGTCCTCTTTTTATCGGATATTACCAGTATGTCACTCGCGTATCTGCAATTGAATATTTTGAATATTATCGATTTATTTATTCGTCGCGGTTTATCGCGAATTTTAAATCCCGATTTATCTTATAAAAATTTGCAAGTAAATCGGTCGGTGAATTATATATTCACAAACATTACAGACCTCAAATAATTGTTGAAATATTTTTGGTTTTTTATACTTACGTGATAATAATTATATCGCGCTCGTGTCTATTGAGAGCTTCGATCATTATATTTATTCGTCGCGTTTTCTCGGGAATTTTAAATCGCGATTTATCTTATAATTTAATCGTTGACTTATACATTAAAGCTTTGTTTATCTTTTCACGTCTTTGAATATTGTTTTTAATAGTTCGTGCAAAATGCTGGTAGTGCAAATATTTTCTTCTATAATTTAAAAGACGATCGATGACTATATTAATGACTGTTTTAATCGTGATTCTTTACATTATTTAAATCTTATTAAACTCTACTATTACATCGATTATTAAAGGGACTTTGAAAATCATTCGTTCCGTTATTTTCTATTAAACGTGGCCACAACGCGATTTTTAATTATATTTTAAAACTTATAGAGCTCATTTCTTCTGATTCAGCTAATCATGCGCGAAATAAGATATGTATTTTATTCTCAATCGTGAAATTCGTATAAAGTCGCGTATTAATCGCAAATAAATCGGACAATAAATTTTATGTTCATAAACAATACGGATCACAAATGTTTGCTAAAATATCTTCGTCTGTCAACATTTGTGTGATAATAATTATATCGCACGCGTGTCTATTGATGGTTTCGATTATCATATTATAAAAATTATGCGTATCTCGCAATCGCGCGAATATTCCGATTATTGTCGATTTATTTATTCGTCGCGTTTTCTCGCGAATTTTAAATCGCGATTTATTTAGTAACTTGATTGTTGATTTCGAAGTTTATTCTATCTTTTCATTTTGAATATTTCCTTTGATAAGGATTCCTCTACACAAAATGCGCCAGTAATGCAAATATTTTCTTTTACAATCGAAGAAACGATCAATAATTTTATTAATGACTCTTTTGATCATGATTATTTACGTTTATACGTTATTTATATAAAACTGATTAAATTCTATTATTCTATATCGATTATTAATAATATATATCGCGTAATTAATCATCATTAATCAGTCTTGTCTGGTCTACGTAAAAATTTTTAGTAAATTTTATATTATACGTATACTTTGGACACTTTCGTGTAATAAATTTTATTTTGTATTAAGTTTAATATTATAGTTTATATTAAATTTGTATTATATTTTGTAATACATATTTCTAATGCATTGTATTTTATATATTCTGCATTAAATTTTGTAATATATATATTTGTAATGTAATTATTTTTATATTACATAATTTAATATTTTGTAATGTGTTTTTTATGTAATTGCAAATTAATTATAATTTACGTTGTATATATTATAATTATGTAATATATATTTTTTATATGTATTATATATATTCTCTGTTTAAAAACTTCATTAAAAAAAATAAAAAAAAATAAAAAAATTTTTCCTCCTTAATTTTTCCTCCCCTGTATCTCCGCCTTAACGAAGGCATTTGCCAGGTGAGGAGGTTTCAGTACTCTCATGAACCTGAGAGCTATGCCAGCGGTAACATATATATGCCGATATTCATATAGTCTATTCTTATATTTAAAATCATTTGGACAACGTATGGGCACACATACATACACATATAGGTAAGTAATTTATAAAAATTATTTTTATAAAAATTATTATTTATCATATTTATCTATTATTTTCAAAATAATGATTGTTATACTCTGGTGCTACCGGCATTTCGTGCACATAGCACGGAACAAAACCAGAAATTGTGCACATTATATATTACCCTCTGAGAACATTCATGGACATTGGCTTTGTAGTTCATGTCCACGTTTTCAATGTCCATAGAGGGAGTATCGCTTTCAGGGATCACCTAAAAGCAGGCCATAACATCTCTCAGTCTTCTCTCTGCATGAGCCAATCAAAACATCCCATTGTAATAATATGTTTTCCGTGTTATTACAATGGGATGTTTTGATTGGCTCACGCTGGTTGACGCGACGCGTGACGCGCTCAGTGGGAACGAGCCCTTAGGCAGCGATCGCGTGCAATTGATTGGTCGATTTAGGCTGTGTTCCACTTAACGATCGCAACGCTCGCAGAATCATCTTATCCTTGTTGTTCGCTAAAAGTTAAACAAAGACACATCATGTTTACGCCGCGATCAATGTGGAACGCAGCCTTATTTGGGCAGCTATGCAAATTATCTGGGAGGTCTTTAAACTAGTCACGTGTTCTAACTTGTCAAAAGACGTTACGTATGTGACATTTGCACCTTCGCAATCTCGTTCTTTCTCTCTCCCTCTCTTTCTCTTTCTCTTTCTCTCTCTTTGCCCTTGCGTGAACGAGTACGTTTTTCAAGTGTCGGAAGTGCGAGAGGTTTAAGGAAACGGAAGTGGCGTGTGTGTTTGTAGTTACTGCCAGTTCTGCGTCAATAAACTATCACGTCGTTAGATCGTCACCAGTCGTCACCAGCGAGTAACGTTGAAGCCACGTTGTGTATTTTTTCAAGAAAAACTTGTATTTACCTTTCTATTATGTCGACTGCAAAAAACGTGCTCGAAATGAGTTGGGACAACGTCGTCAATTATTTGCAGTACATTTCGGAACCTAAAAAAACGATACCTCAAAACGGCATAAAAAATATGAAATGCGAGAGTGAGCTAATGTCTCATTTATTGACCAATCAACAAATTACGTGAGTATAGATATGTTTCCTCCAAAAAAAAACATTTTGTAGTTTGATTGCAATTTGCATTGTCTAAATTTCTAGACGCTATATTTCTAACAAGAGAATTGAGTTTATAGCGTATATATATTTTTACATTGAATTGCAAACTGAGCCATCTCTATGTGCTTTGTAATTATTTATATTAATTAATTATATAGTATACTTATGTTTGTTTATTATACTGTAAATTGTGGCTTTCCTAATTATTTGTCAGTTTCTTAATTATTTATTATAATTAGTAATAATATACTCGTGTATAATATAGTTTTAATTACGATGCAGAAAATGTATATCTTTATGGCTGAGCAAACTTTACGACAAAAGAGAGATGAGAAAAGAAAAAAAAAATCTGGAGACATCAATGTTTTACAAGTCAGAAGGGAACAAAGAATTTCAATTAAAAAATTATAACACATCACTGAAATTATATACGAAAAGTGCGATATACGCTCCATCAGGTAGCATAGATCTGCCAGTAGCAATTGCAAATAGATCAGCAGCCTTGTTTTATTTGGAAAGATGGCAAGTAAGTAAAGGAATTGAATTATATTCAAAGAGATCAGTGTACTTTTGTTTTTTATATTTTTAGTTATTTATTTAATTCATAATTTATTTTGTTTATGGTAACTACCTAAAAGTTATAAGGTTATACTTATAACTTTTAAATAAATGTAAATGTAACTTATGAATCTTGTGCAAAGGATTGTATCAAAGACATCGAACTGGCAATCAAATTAGGCTATCCGGAAAAATCACGGGGCAAATTATATCTGCGTATAGTTGAGTGTTATTTGAAGCTAAATAAAAAAATACTAGCTGCTCGAATTATTTCTGAATTGAACAATTCGAATCAATACGATATGACAAATGAACAGAGAGGCAAGTATTTACATATATTTATATATATCTGACTTAAAAAGAAAATTCTTTATTATAGGCATCTTTTATATTTCTAATATAATCAAGAATGAATAAAATTTATAGAGCGATTACAGAAAATGAATGAAATAAAACTGCAATCTTTAAATGCAATTGATGACGGGATAAACGATGTAAATCGTACATGTAACATCGTAAATGTAACAGAATCTCCTTCACAACCTAAACTTAAACGCCTAAAATCTGGTGAAAATCCTAATTTTCGATCTGCATCAGCGAGTATAGAAGTGAAGCATGCGCCAGGAAAAGGGAGATATGTTGTAGCTAATAGAAATATCAAAAAGGGTGAAACTCTTTTCATTGAAGATGCATTCACCTTTGTGTTAGTAAATAACAATAAAGACAATACTCATTGTCACAATTGTTGCAAGAGCTACCTCGATGTTCCTGTACCGTGAGTTCTATTATTTTTTGCAATGTGAGGAATAACAATTTTAAAAAATGTAAATATTGTACATTATATATAATATTACATATTACATACAGATGTACAGAGTGTGTGGACACTTTGTTTTGCAATATGAATTGTTGGGACGAGGCATGCTTATCTCATCATCGTTGGCTATGTCTTGCCAGTCAAATGGGCCTTTTGCGGCAGATTGGCATAACACATTTGGCTTTAAAATTATTGTGTGTGTGTACAACTACAACCAACAATGAAAAATTTAATGATGTACAACAGCTAGTGACCAATTTTAATAAACTTACGCCGGAAGACGCTTTTTCGTATGGAATTGTGAGTTATATGATTTTTACAAAGATAAAATGCATAAAACTCATATATAGACAATTTTATTGTATGAACTAAATTATCTCTTTTTTTTCAGACGGCCATTATGCTTACATTCTATTTATCAAAATATACAGATTTTTTTGAAGATATCAATTTAAAAGAATGTTTAGCATCAAAGTTTTCCAATGATGATTTTAACATTAAATGTGACCTTGTAACAGAAGATGATAAACGATTGTATGTAAGTTCTTTATTGTTTAGACATATACTGCAGCTTGTATGTAATGGACATGCTATCACGAAGATAAACGTGACAGTAGATGATCATGAAAATAAACTTCTTATTGAGGAACAAATTAGAATAGCTACGGCGATTTATCCTTCTGCAAGTATGATGAATCATTCTTGTGACCCTAATATAATTAATAGGTAATATATAGACATTTTAATTACAAGAAATAAAAAGAATTACTTCTATATACAAAATATAGATACTTTCTATTATTTAAATATCATAATACTATTACTTTTTAGCTTTTTAGATCAGACTTTAATAGTTAAAGCTATACAGGATATTAAAGAGGGTGAAGAAATTCTTCATTGTTATGGTATGTTAAAAAATTAATAATAAAAATTTATAATAAATTTTATTATATTCTCTATTAATATTAAATTTTTACATTGTATTATATGTGCGAGACAGGAGTCGATTTCAGAAGAATGCCAAAAGCAGAAAGGCAAGAAAGCCTGGAAAGTCAATATTATTTTACATGTAATTGTAAAGCATGCACGACGCCAGAATATGAAAATTTTATGGTAAATTACTTACTATTTTTACATATATATTCAAAATTTTACATTGATTTATAAGAGCTTGATTTCTTTAAAAGAAAAGATTTACTGCGATAAAGTGCCCTGAATGCAGTGGACCATTATTATTATGTGATGATCATGATCCTCCGATGCTTTGCTCAGATTGTGGAGCAACAGTTTTTGAATTAACTTATATATATAAAGCAAAACAAGCACAAGTTTATGCTAAGAATTATTTCAAAGAAGCAGAATATTACATAAGGGAAGGAAACTTGGAAGAGGCAGTTGTTGAATTAAAGAAATGCTTGTCTCTTAGGAAAAACATTTTATATAAATACCATGAGGACATTATTATAACCTTGGATTTGTTGGCAAAGTTATATATTAGTATAGGTTTGTATTAATAACTTTATTTTTTCTTTAAATGAGAATAAAAAAAAGCGTTCTCGTGAATGTTACTTTAACATATATTTATCGATTACTTTTTGGTACTAGATCAACGATTGCCTGCCATTTATCATCTTGAACATACCATTGTGGCGATTGAAGAAAGATATGGTTCTTGCAGCATAGAACTTTGCAATGAATTAAATAAAATAACGGATATATGCATTACTTATTTGCAAATGGAATCTAACACGACATCCAAATTTTATAAGTATATCATATTTTTATTATTTATATTATTTTATGTAATATAATGTTTGGCGCACATTTTACACAATTATTTATTATAATGTACTCATTTCATGTTTATTTATGTATTTTGTTACAGAAATATTTTGAAAAAAACACGACGATATTTAAACAATGCTCAACAAATCCTGGATATCGTTTATGGTCCATGGCATGAAATTTATAATGAAATTGAAACAAAGATGGCGATTCTTTTCAATATTTTACAAAATTTTAATGTCTGATATATATGTAATCAATCTGTAATGTGTGATAGATGAGTAAATAAAAAATGCACAGAAAAATGTTCCTCATATATTCTCAAAAGCATAGTCATCTTTCCACACATATTTTTTAGTATATTTTAACGAGATATAACATTTTGATAGTGCAGTGTGTATAGAAAACAACTATGTTGTCATTATTTTTTACCTTATAGCCTTATGCAATCTGTTCTCGTTTATTTAATTTTCAATTTATTTTAACAATTTTATAACAATCGTCTCATGTTTAAGAAAAAGAAGAAATACGAAAATTATCCATTGTATTATAAATTTTTATTTTTCCAGATTAGAGAGAGATAAGACTTAATTAAAGTTGTTTTTTTAATATAATAATGCATAAACAATTTCTTTATTTATATTTATGCTATGTTTTGATAAGTCAAACTTTATCTGTATCTCTTTTATGCTACCGTTTGAGATTGTGTTTAATTTTCTTCATTATCATTTTCGGCCAATTTATCGCTACCAAAACGATTGTTATTTCTTCACAGTACAGGGCAATATGAACGTAAAGAGCTAAACATAAAACACAAGAAGATAGTTCGGAATTCTTTGGCTTCTCTGAATTGGATCGTTATCGGACTCGATCTTCCGGTATTCTATGCTCCTCCAATTTCGAAGTTTGGCAAGGAAGTAATTACCGAGCTATGTAACAGAATTCCCTGTATCAAAATCAAATAGCATCGTCGAATACCTTTATCGTCGCTGCGAATTAGTTATTAACAGGTAATTTATTGTACTTTGCGCGTAGTTATTGTGAATAATATAAATATCGAATAAAAATATTATCTGTCATCAATTCAAAGATCGATGTTTTCTCGATTACGCATTGAAAACTATCGGCATTAATTCATTTATAATCTTTTTTAATCATCAAATGTGGAATTGGTTGAGGAGAATTTATATTTCGCGAAATTAAATATTGTGTTTTTGTAATTGAAAAAATATATTAAGTAAATCCGATTATTTATTTTTCAAAACAGTCCATAATCTCAAAATAAGATGAAAGGTTATCATTTACCATACAAACATTAACACATACATATAAAATTAAAAATAATATGCGCAAAATAATGTTATATTTAAGTAAGAAATCTAAAATATTGAAATTTAATCTGACATATAGTAAGAGAAATAATTGTCTAAAAGTATCGAGAAGAAAGAAATTATAATTTATTATTTTTGTTGCTTTGATTAGTTGTTGAAATAATAAATACATATTGTAAAGGCAGGCTCATCATTGCGATATAATTGCGCATTTATCTAAAATTGATTAATCATTAATCATATTATGACAATATGAATTATTTTTCGATATTTATCGCAATTGCGTTTTGAAAAAGAATTCCATAATATACGGATCATCTTGTACTAACAAGATGATTTGTGTCAACAATCATATGATTTCGATATAATATAATAATATGTATAAATTTAGACTGAATATTTTATATGTCTCCTTGCATTTTAAATTAATTTCGACGATTAAGCCAATATTGTATTTATTAAAAAATGTAATTTATCCTACTTTGATCAAGAAATAATTTAAATTTTTTATTGACTAAATTAATTTAATATATTATTATTTTATATAAAATTTTTTTATATTCCGATAAGATACATCTTATTTTAAATTTGCGATTTTTTAATTGCAATTTGTTAAATAATACACGACATAAGCATATAAATGGCATGCAACGTGCGCTTTGTAATATTTCAATATTTGTAAATTTATCTCTTGTGAAAAAGAAATATACTATATCTCAGGAAAAAGAAGCGTAAAAATATTTTAATTTAGTTTCTTTCTGGGAAAGATAGATATGGGAAGATAGATATTTCGGGCAGAATTTCACATTCAAGAGGTACCTATCCACGATATGATTCTCATTCATCTAGGGAATGTAAAGAAGAACCTTCGCTGTCGGATTTTTATTCGTTGTATAAAAAAGCTTTTACTTGGATTGTTAAATATTAAAATTATTAATAGTTGTATCTATTCTGCATGACACTTGCTTTTACACTCGCGGCACTCGACTTTCGCGACACGGGTTTCACGTCCAGCTTTTATGAATATTACAAATATTGTCTCCAGAAACATTGCCACGCATTTTTTAAGCTTATTGTCCTAATACATTAGCTTGAGCTACATATGTCGTAAAATCATGATAAAGAATATTATTCGACGTCTAATCACGTGCGCACGTTGTGTAATTTTTGTCTTTATCTAAATTTTCGTTCTATTATATGAGCGGTTTCATTTTATTAAAATCTCATGCATATTAAACGTAATCATTTATAATATATTTAAATACGTTTTATAAATATTTATTATCATAGCTGCTGTTATTTTCGGAGCGTATGCACGATATTAATTAAAACAATTCGCCATTTGGGAACTTTAATTTTACTGCACAGTCGGTGGTATATACAGCTACTCTCGAGTCTATGAGCTCTACTTCATTAAAAATACATCGAAGTGCATTCTCTCCACTGTGCCGAGCAGCTTCATTTGCAAATGGCTCCATGCGTCACTGTGTAAAATAAAACACGACATCTCCGGTTATATGCATTACCATTGCGAGCGAATAAACCGATAACTTGACATTGGAATGGAGGAATTCTTCATTAGTATGCTGTTCCGGTGTGACAGGAATTCCTTACGCATCCGCGGACAATCCCGAGAGGCATGAAAAGTGCATAGAATGTAATTTCCTCTTAGCTTTAATGCGCACCCGAATGGAAACGATAATTGAATTTTTATGCTGTAGCTGGAGCATCATTGTTAATCAGAATTATTTAATAGGATTTAAAAGAAAACCGACAATTTCTACCAATGGCTTAGCATCTAATAACATGTCTTGTAAAGTATAATAAAAATTTGTTGGATGTAAAAGAAAAGAAAATTATGTTGTATCTACATAAAATTCAAGATCGAACAATTTTATTTTTTATTTTTTATTATTATGTAATTAATTTAACTTTTTATTATACTTTTACAATATATATATTACATTTGTTCTAGTTTTGATAATTTTTACGAAAACTTATACAACACTTGATCTTGATAGGTGTTATAGAGAGTTTATTCTTGAGTAACATGCAATCAGGCGGTGCTCTCTTACATATATAATTGTTAATTAATATGTATAATGTTATAATTGTTAATTAATATATGTAATTGACTAATTAATGATTAATTAATTGATAATTAATATCTTTAATTTTAAATTAAAGATATACGTATATAGCTAAAACTAAAACTGAATATATTGTAAATTTAGAATTGCAAGTTTAAAATTATTCAAACTCAAAAATTACCGGTTAATTCCGGTTAATACCGGTTAATTCCAATATATTACTTAAAAAAGGATGAATACTTTACATATGTCAAAGTCAAAATAATCCGCGTGCTAGAATTGCAAGTTTTTGTAAAAAATTATTTTAATTTAATTGAATTTAATTTTTCGGTTAGGTTCAAACCAGGACACAAAGTGAGAAAAATTTAGCGTTTTAGTAATTGATTACAAATACCTAATATTACGTTGATTATAAATATTTAATATTGATATTTTTACATTTATCGTTGCTAAAAAATATATATATCTTAAAAGAATGCTTAAGAAAATCGTCCTTTTAGCATCTCTCAAGCATTCTGGCTAAAAAACGGGAATATAATTATTTTTTTATCGGTCGGTCAGATTTAAAATGCCAAATAAATTCGTTTACTTTGAACCTGTATGCAACAGGACATAATATTCGGTCGAGACATGTTGTTTCTAAAAGATGAGCGAGATTTACATCCTTGCGATTCCTATCTCGTCTCTGGGATATTCGGATAAACAGACTTGTGTGCAAAACTGTCGCGTCCCTCAGATACCTGGGGCGCTCCTTGAAATCCGGTATTTCGCGTTCGGATTTGCTTCGCTATCGTGTTTCCCTGGAATGTACATACTACCACACCGACTACATCGAGAAACATTCGATGAGAAATTTACAGCCGGAAAATGTGTGTGCAACGCATATTTTAAACGACATATTGTATTTATATCGTGCAAAGGTACTCAAAAATGCAACGCGGTTTATTACTGTCGCATTGATTGCATATTGCTATCGATTTATTAAATTAATCGAAGCATTTTTGGAGAGTAAAATTGAAGATTGTTTCATATCAAGTTCACGGCAAGATATGCATATTATATATGAGACACATTGTTTGGATTTCGATTTTAGTCATTTTATTGCTATTTGTAAAAGGAGATTTTGTATTTGTTTTATATTTTAATTATATTCTTACAATTAATGAACTTATTAAAAATAATTAAAATGTAATAAAAACAATGTGAAACTGTGTAATAATATCTTTTTATATACATTTAGCAGAAATGTATTTAGACTCTCGATAATCTTTTTATTAAAATTATTGATGAACAAATAATGATAAAAAATTTTGCTAATTAATTGTGTCAAGGTGTGTTAAATATTTGATTTATCTTATAATTATTGTTACTTTATTTACTTTAATAAATTATTTTAATAAATCACAATATAATATATAACTTTCTTGTTTTATAAACAGTACTGTAGATAAGTACTATATTTTTCATAAATATTTTAATCATAATTGGATATACATACTGATTTAGAAAATGAAGAATTTTTAAATTCATAGATGTATATGGATTTCGTCATATATAATTGTCTTAGAGCTTAATAGCCCATTGAAATTGGACACCAGTGATTGATCGAGTAGGTCTT
This sequence comes from Camponotus vicinus, assembly GCF_025532165.1. Taxonomy (NCBI): domain Eukaryota; kingdom Metazoa; phylum Arthropoda; class Insecta; order Hymenoptera; family Formicidae; genus Camponotus; species Camponotus vicinus. Next base: position 29,962,001 of record NW_028141945.1, read on the forward strand.
TCAATACTCAGATCATTAATCGCACATTAATCCGCATTCGGATTATGCTAGTGCGCCTTTCGCGTTTTAGCAGAACAATTACTCAGAAGGGGAAGATTAGGATGATTATATATGTAACAATCGAGGACTCAATCATCTTGTCCTAGCAAAGCTACTAGACGGAAGTACCGTATTTAGTCTAAGAACACTGCATGTATTACAATATGACAGAGAGAGAAAGAAAGAGATGTTTTATAAAGGAAAAATTTTATTTTTGTCATCAAAAAGCTTTCTTTTCGCTTCTTACTTTTTTATTTAAATAAATGTTGCTGATGCTTGGGACTGTCAAAGTTGGGGATTTTATTGATCTAATCAATTATTAATTTTTATTGATTTAATCAATTATATTTTTGTTTAATTGCATCAATTAGTTTTACGTTCGCACATGTGTCTTCCGATTCCACGTGAATTCGACAAGTACGAACGCATAAACTAATTTGCGCGAAATAATAAATTTTTAAACCATTTTCTTTTACCATTCGCGGTCGGACTAAGGGAGGTGTCAACCGTCGCTAATTTACGGGCGCGTAATCCCGCTAGATTGGTGGGATTTATCGTCGGATGGATGCATAAATCTCACGGCGAGCGATTATGCGGACTTATCTTCCTGGCGGCCCGCTAAATTCGCGAGTAGCGATATCGCGAGTCGTGAAGGGCCGGTTAAATATGCGCGGTTTTAGTCTCGCACGATGTTGACGGCTATAGGTCCAATTCCGCATTAATTTCCTGCTTTAATCCCTTTCAGAGCAACTGTTTCGAACGCTATTATTTTTGTAAATATACAGAAAATTACGGTACTTACCTACATTTACTTCTCATTTACTTACATTTTTGCCACTATTGTATATCCTCATTATATCAAAATATTTTAATTCCTTTTTATTTTTTCCACGAAATTTATATTTCAATAAATATTTTTTTGGTTAAAGAAGAGATTTTTTTAATAAGAATTCAAATAAATATTAATAAGCTACGAATATTATTACGTGCCTAAATTTTACGTGATATATAGAAACATATATCAGTATATTCCTTGCGCTAGAAAATGATAATGAATTATATATAAACAGGTTTAATATTATATACCGTACTTTAATATTATATATCATATTATAATATCCTATAATAATAATTTAATAATGTACACAAGAGGAGAATGTAAATAATATATTCAATAAATTATAATTCTTTATAAAATTTATTAGTAATTTCATCAAAAAAATAATATTTCTATACTAAATTTTCAGCAAAACACCACGAGCATTCATTAAAAAAATTTTTGATAAATTAGTACAAATTCGACTGTTTTTCCTTTGACGTTTAATAATATCCTATCAATGCATAAAAAAAATAATATGTCTAGATATTATATATTTTTATACCTATATTTATACATTTTCTATTACAATATTTTATTTTTTATTTAGAACAATCATGTAAATATTAACTATAATTTCAGCTTTGATAACATATTTATTAAGTACACGATCAGGAAATAGATAATATTTCTTGTCATAGCATAGTGATAATTTGTCGATTCGGAATAAATTTTACAGGAAAACAGGTACATTTGCAAATTATTTATAGTCACAATTCCCACTCAGCTAGTTAGAGTTCTAGCCGAGCGTATGTATAAAGCGTAGTATGTATATATTACTTGCTTGTTTTAATCTATAAATAACTAAAACAGAACCAACCATGCTGAATATACGTATGCCATGATCAATAAACATGCAATCATGTTCAACTACATTTGCTCTATTTGCTGATACAAGTAGCGAGTTGTCTGCATATTCCGTATCTTCCTAAAATTACCATATAACTAATTACCATATTGAACTTTGGCCACAAAGAATTAATGAATATAATATATATAAATTAACTTGGTGAAAATTCCAAACTTATTCTTTAAATCTTCAAATAATATATATATTTGAAGAAAATATAAGTATAACCCTAATAATAAATTCATTTATAATAACTGTAAGATAATAATTTAATGGATTTTTTAATTTTACCAGAATATATCTGTAATGCATATTGAAAATTAAAAGTTTACTACGAGTAAATCGCGATCTCATATGCCTGCATTGTAAACTGATGTATGATAGTGATAACGAAAAAAAAACGTTTACAAGCAAACTCTTTAAAATACGAAGCTTTGGCGTAAAAGCAAAACTATTCGCACAAAAGAACGCGCCTTTGCATAATGTTCTTACTTTTAAACGGAAAATTTAGCTTCTACCTTTCGCTAACAGCATTTGCATCACTTTTAATCGTACACTTCATTTACATTTCAGTCATTACACTTTTTTCATATTAGAAAATTTCCCAGATATACAAGAGATAATTGAAAAAAATTCGATAAATCCGTTTCTTCTAAAAAAAATTAACGAATATTATTTTGAAAATAATTTTATTAATTATATACAAGTTAAATAAAGAAATTAATCAAAAACAACTTTAGAGAGGGAATTTTTATGTCGTAACAAATATAGGGAATCACCGATTTCAAATTTAACACTAATTCATGAAAGGTGATTCATGAAAGAATGATATCTCTCCGCCAATGGCGACATTCATCGTTAATATTCTTACTTTGCGAGGGGTGCAATCGAGGATTGGTATGAGGCAGGCTCGAAAACAAGATAATCATTCGTATTGACGAGTATTCGAGCGAATTGGCCTATCCGATTTCGCCGGAAACCGGCGTCATGCTATTTGCGAGCCGTACGATTCAAGCTCACTCTCATTCGAGGAAGCAATCGCAGTTACAAAACAAGTCGCTATCTAAATCACCGAGAGCGCCGAAAGCTCATTTATGTGCATACAATTACGTCGCGCCGCACGTTTACCGTTGGAGAAAGTTCTCCGATTGCTCTCGCTGCGATAACGTATCTTGGACCACGTCCCATCGAAAAACTGGGATGCCATATACAAATAGAAACAAATACTTTTTACAAACTTTGGAATTTGTACGATTAATTCGAAGTCGACCTTTCCTTAACAAAGATGTTGAATTAATTTCCAAAGAAATTAGGAAGAGTGAAAGAGAATAAACTCTCGCGAATTAATCTTGTTAAAAATTGACAACAAAATAATAATATCTAATTTCAGATAGACTTTTGTTTACTAAAACTTTCATTTGAAACATATTAATATTAAATATTGGAAAATTAAAATAATATCCTTGACACATATCACGCATATCAAAATATAATTTAATTTATAAATTGGTTCCGATGCATTCCTTTGTATCTGATGTACGAAATAATATTTATTAATTGGTTAACAAATCATGGCCGATGAAAATTACGTGGAGAAAAATTCAAAAGATAATTTATCGCGATCATCGAGGCTAATTAATTCAGTAATTTTCTTCTGGATCAATTTAACAAATGATATTACGACACTAATCAATTATTTTCAAATATGTGTTAACAAAAGCGTTAAAAAGACAAATAAAACTTAGCGAAATTGTAAAATATATTCTCCGCGTGTTGAAATATGAAATATCAGTTGTTCTTTCGTATTTATACAGACTTGATTTCAAAGTTTCAAGGCACTCGGGATCAATTAAAACTTTTCGCGTAATCGTTAATTTAAAACACAGGTAGATATGTATCTCTTGAGAAAATATATGCTGCAGGATGGTATAATTCCTTCTGGAAGGTCATAAGATCTCTATTTTGAGAGATAGTCACGGTGGCAATGCAACCGACAGTAGTTATGGTCAGCATATATACAGACATGTAAAAACACAGCCAAAGAATTGCCGGGCGTATTTTATACAAAATTATATCATATACATTTTAGTCTCATAAATTTATAGAAAAATGTAAGACAATATTAAAAATTAAATGCGCGAAAATATATTTACAATATTTCTCTAATTATTTAAAATTATATCATATATATTAAGCATTGTATTTTATAGATACATACATATATAATTAATATGTATCAAAAGATTCAATTTCAAATATATACACATACATATGTTTGAGTATTTTATAGAGTTGCTGTTTTTTATTGTATTTTATTATAAAATCTTGCTTTATTCATACTTTATCAGTTTAACAGTCTGCTGTATATTACAGAAGCGCTGAAGAAGAAATGCGGAGATCTATCTTGGGTACACGTTTCTAAAAAGAATGATGTCTGTTGCTTGCTTACGTACGGCGATTCTCCGTGACGTGAAAAAAAATTGTGGTTACCGGTACCGTGCCGAATTTAAACGGCCGAATTTAAAGGTATTATCGCGCACGTTCGAGACTACTCTCGACTTCTCCTCGTTGGCTTGACACTTTAATAAGACGGGTAATTTTCGCGCATATACGAGAAATGTTGCTTCGTTAAGGTACTTGTGCGAATATACTCGAGAGAGAGCTTCTGCGGTGCAGTTTGCAGCTTCCGCAAGCTGCAATCGACTAACTCGAAACAACAACGGCTTGCGAATGACTTTCGGTGGACAAATTGAGACGCTATCTGTATAAATGCTGGTGATAATATTTAAAAGCCAACTTGATTAAACCCTTTGTTTAGCTCGATGTTACTTAATGTTATTAATAAAATTATGTTACTTTACGAAGTTAGAAAAATTTTAGACTTTAGAATTAATTTTTGCAATAAGAGTTATATTACGTAGGTAAGAATTAACGCTAAATAAGGATAAACATTTTTTAAAAGAAATCATTTTTTATTTAATTATTTGAATTCAATAAATGTAAGATTAATATTACTTACAATTTTGATTGCTAATATTAAATATTTGAATCGTTAAAGCTCTGACTCTCTGAAATTTTAAGTAAACGAGAATCACTTGAAGCGAACAGTAAAATTTTGTTAATCAATTATATCCTATACATAAGAAATTAAGAGGTTTTATTTTATTTTGAAGAGCTTGCTCTTTCAATTCACATTCTATTGACAAAAAGAATAATTAAAATTGCTCCAAGTACTTGTTATTAAAATCAAAGTCTGCTCTTCTCGAACACTATATCGTCGAGTCTCTCAGAGCTAACACAGATGATACGAGTGGAAAATGGATGATATATCTATTTCGGGCGAATGTGAACGGTCGCATCAGTGCTGATGCAATCGATGATACTTCGGTCGCTTTTAACCGATAAATCGTGTCGCCCGGATTTCGGCTTTCTCCTTTAATCTAGCCTAGTGCGTTTATCGGTGCTGAAACGCTTGTTGCCCCACTTTGCCGCCTTTCAACGCGCAGCATCCCTTTCGGGGCGACGAACTCTTCGTCGGTTATTATCCCGGTAAACCAGGGCTGAATTGCGAAAAGGGAAGATCGGTCGTAGAGGCTGTCGTAGAGGCAATTCCAAAGCAAAGCTCGCCATCGAGTGTGCCCAGTCAGACATACATGACGCGACCAAAGTCCAACCAGACGTTTGAAAAGTGGAAAATTGTAATCACAGGAAATGGACGAAATAGCGTATCTTTCGCGGATGGACAAAGCAAAGCGAGAGAACACGCGGCAGTCAAAATGTTGAGCTCTTCCGCGTTTTCGTGGCGGGTGAAAATATTCTCGTGTCCTCTCTACGCTTTGATCAGAGAGACCTTGCCGAGCTCGATCTCGAGCTCGATAATAGCCATTTCTTTCCAGGTCGCCTTTGACTTCTCTCTGACTGCGCTACATGGCGTTTCGTAACGAAAAATCGATTACTCGTGATCCAAAAAAACAAATGGTAGGAAGATAATTAAATTCAGAGATACGTATTTTTTTTTAAAGTTTGATAAAATAGTTCCTCATTTCGCTAAAGTTTGGCCCCATCATCGAAATATTTTGTCTTTACATCAATTACTTCATTTCTCTGTAATTCAAATTAACAATTTCCATAAATTTATTCACAACTTTCCTTTATTAATAAAGTAAATTTTACTCATATATACTCATTTATATGCGTATTACACTGTATGTAATATAATATACTATATTATAAATCAATTTAGTCCAAACAAGATTATGATTTCAATTTTCCCTGATTTTATTTTTTCCATGTGAGTGTATTATGTATAATCTATACATTAAAAAAGCTTATGAAATATTTTATGATAAATATAATTCAAAATTAGGAAAAATTTCAAAAAGATGGACAGTTTTAAATAGTTTAAGGAAGAAAATGTTAGAACATTTTAGATCATGTACGATTGTATCTCTCTTCTCTTTCTTTAAAGGATAAACGATTCTGTATTCGGTGCATTCCTATAGAATCAGATCGTGCATTACCGATAAACATCAGCACATATATATGAAGCATCGGCACAGATTTCGCCTATTGCGAATTTATGATATCCGCTTATGATGCGCATCAGGACGCTGATAAAAGTAGAGATCTCTACTCTCGCTTCCTCCCCTGCGAATTACCACCGGCGAATTTACGACATTATCCCGTTATCTCGATTGGCGTTGGCCGAAACACACTTGTATATGTTATCCCGGAAATGGTTACAGATGAACGGGTGTCCGGTTCTTTCGCACGATAATAATGAGATCAAGACGAGACGATATTTCAGGAAGGGAAGTTTATGACATCTAGATCCCCGGGAGCACGACAGTCATTCTCGTCTTGCAGAAAACGACAGACGGTTTTATGGTTTAAGAGAGGGATTTTACATATATACGAGAAAGTCGTTTCAACTGTGATGAAGAGCCATAGCCAATCGAATTATGACGAAATAAAGGCACGATCGAATGTTTGGTTTTGAATAACGACATGCTAAGGATATAGAACGAATTTTCGAAGGAGAGAGAGGCTATAATATTTTATAGTAATTCTATAATAAATAAATGATATGGGAATATTGTGCAAGAATAAATTTAGGGATGGAAAATGGGTAATATTAAAATCACAGTATTCTCACGCATGTATATTCCTTCTTATCATAAAAATAATATCATAGAAAATTTATCCAAAAATAAAAAAATTATTTATTACTTTTAATTTAATTGAACTCCAATTTAATTCTGATTTCTTATTTATATAATTGATATAATTTTAACAATTCTTTAAAAAACGACAAAATAATGTTCCATTATTTTAATGATAACGAAAAGAGACAAAAGCTATAATACGCACACAGATTGGTTTTTCAAATTTTTCAATTTATCATCTCGGGTTTAAAAAAATCCGAAATCACAGAAATCGAAACAAAATACATTCACTTCCATCTGGCTACCCGTAAAGATCAGAATTATGATGGTACTGAGCGAAAGGAGAAAGGACATTCGGTGGGAACATCCCGGTACGAAGTTTCTTCTCGCGGTGGAGTTTTTACGGTGTTCCGTTTTCCGCATGCGGCACCGTATGGTTTAAGCTTTGATGCTGCGCAGAGGCAAGTAAATGCGATCTCCTCCCTCGCGAGAAAGGCTATAAAAGGGCTCGGCGGGACTCGGCTGCGTCGAAACGAATTTCCTTCGCCCCCGTCGTTCTTTCCGCTGAAGTTTCTTGCCGCGTTACCGTCGTGCCGTTAACGTTTCCGGTCTTGCGGGAAAATGTAGCGCGATCGCTTCCGCCGCCGCTTTATTATCCGCGATAACGGATTACAACTTACCGAGTGCTCCGAGTGCTTGCTTTCAGAGGCGCATTGTTGAGGTACCGAGCGCGATTTTCATTCGCGAAACAATGCAGAGTATATGGGAATCGTAACGTAAAATTGACGTAGATATTCTAAGAGAATTTTCTATTATTTAGTTAAAAGAGGGATAATAAACTTGAAATTCGGCAAGGAATTTGTTTCCAACACTTTCGCGTAAAAATTTATTGAAAGCAATGGTCATTTTGTAATTTTCATCAATTCTCCAATTTTTTTATTATTAAATATTATTTACTATTATTAAAATTATTTTTCACATGTATATAGAGTTGCATTAAGAAATACAGATTTTATTACTTGCAAGACGAATATATTGTTAATTTAAAAAAAAAGAAAATCCTCTTTAGTAATATTCTCTAATCGATTACTGTTATATAGAGATATATGTCTCCGCATATTAGAAACCATACCATTCCGAAAACCACTATAATATGAATTACCGTATTTCGGTTCAGCATCAATCATTTATTTCCAAAAAAACTGAAGGAATTTTAGAAAAATCCCATTCGCGAGAAAGGATAGAACCTCGTGTAATGTCTTGTTTATTCTTCGAGGCTCGAAGGGATCGAAGGGAACCTTCGGCCCAAGGCGCCACATCGATCTTTTCTTTTATTCTGGCTGCGGCCCACCTTCTTTTTTATCCCACGTACAACACCTTTAGTTCCCTCATCGAATCGCCGTCGATTGCACGCTTTTATATCGCCGCGACTTCCATTCTTATACACGGAAAGCTTATTTATTTCTTGCCGGTCGGACTCGTATGTAGTTTCGTATTCGTTCGTTTCCGCGAGAACGGATGGAAAAACAGCGCAGTGGAAACGGATGATTTGAAATGGCGGAGAAAGGAAAGGTCAACTTTGATTAAAGTCGCCTCCATGCTCTTTTTCTTTTTCTCTCTCTCTTTCTCTGTTTCAGTCGTGGACGGATTTTGGCAATATTTCCGGAGAAAAACGCCAAGTGCACATATCTGTCCCCTTTTGGATTCTCCTCCGGAACATTTGCGGTCGTGGAGTGATATGAAAGTTATATGACTTTGTAATACCTTTACTTCTCGTGTGAACGAACAAGTAGATTGAATGGAAAATAATTTGCTTTTCTGAAAGAGACAGGGAATTTCTGATCTCATATTTTATATATGAATAGATATTAAATTTTATTGGACTGTGCGAAAAAGAACTAAAAAAAAATCGAACTTCATCCAAGATTATTTTCCAACATTCTCAAATTAGCGTCCAATTTAAAAATGCGAAAAAAAATAGAAAGAAAATATCTGAACTAAAAAAAGTTGATCCACTTGCTAAAAAATTTATTGATTAGAAAATAAAGAAATAGTACATTTCCGATCTACGAAATATAAAATCTTTTTAGTATAAAGCATACTAAAACTAATCAAATAAAAATCAGTATTTAAAACACATTAAAATTTTGTAAAATATTTTATCAATAATCATGCATTACTAATATCTGTTATCATTTCAATATAAAAATTTGTTTTCTGAAAAGCTATGTTTAAAAAACAGGCAAACAACTACAATTATTAAGGCATCCTCATTTTTATACAAACAGATTTTATTTAAATGAGCAGATTCTTGTGCCAATGACGCATAGTAAAATGAAAGAAAGTTATCCGATAGGAAACGATAATTCTTTTTAATGAAATTGAAATTCGGATCGTTTCTCTTTACGTTGCAGCTGTCGCCGCTCGTCAGCAGTTATATCAACTTTTAGATTTAATATACATGAGAAAATCGAAGAGCACACAAATAGAATGTCAGTGATGACTGCTGACAACTCGTTCCCACCAGTTTTACCTTATTCGTGAGGGAAGTAAGACAATCGGTCGAACGTAATTTCTCCATCTCGTTGGTAAACTCTGCTGACACGCGCCGTTTCCCTCGTCGCGTGACACGGCGATTTAGTAGTTCCTCGTATCCTAATTAAGAACTCCATTTCGCGATTCTTATTCCCGATAGAATCCAATCCGAGATCGATGTTCTCAATAGCAATTGGAAACTAGACGTGATTGATACGTAGCTGTTGAATATAAGGTGAAGGATATTAATTTAAAGTTAAATGACCGAGATAAAAATTGTAATTTTTATATAAAACTACATTTTTCTTTTTAAAATTAAAAAGATCACCTTTTCGAGAAAAACTTTTAGAAATTCCCCTTTAATTAAAATTTTAAAGATGTGTGTGTTCTTGAGAGTTAATCTAAGAAAAAGTTTCATCATTTTTCTGTTATATTAAAGTTGAAATAGCCGCGACTTTACTTTCCTTTCGCATGATCTTCAAAATTTAGAAATCCTGCGATCATATTGCAGATTTCGGGTTTTTTTTTCCGTCATGTCTCATAAAACACATGCCCATAAAACCATCGAAAACTAACATCGTTTACGTTTTTATGCGCACGAATATATGATGAAAATTTATGATTCGGGTTAATCCTTAAAGTATTAAAATCAAGTAATAGCCGCGGAGAGATCGGAGTTACGGAATTGAATATACTCATTCCCGACTTCTACGGTCGAGAAGATTTGCCAGGACCTTTCTCGCACATCGCCGTAATTGAAGTCAATATTGTAGTCGTACTTACCTGGAATGATATGTACCTCGAAATTGGAACATCGGGAAGATCTGAGAGAGCGAAATTGTGTCGCAAGGATTCTCAAGAGGAATCATTACATATACTCGCGCGTGTTGTATGTGTGTAAGTATATATGTATATATTTATAATCGCGTTCATCATAAAAGTACAATAATAGCTTTATATCAAATCACGAGGAGAAAGTCAATGTTTTTCACATGAGTAGGCGTGGGCGATGGCTTTCAATAATATCGATTCGCTGCGGATCGTTGCGTTTGGTTTTCTCTCTTCTTTCTTCTTATCCATTCGTCTTTTTTTTCTTCTTTTTTTTTAAACAATTTTTTTCCTCTCATGCGATCCCAACGAAACGGAAAAAAAACAGATACGAGTGAAAATTAAAAAATTGTAAGAACAACGCAAAGAAAGTGGGATATTAAACAAAACATCAATGTAGACAATCAAATAATAACAACAAACAGTTTACAAAACGCAGTAGCTGTGTCGACGGCATGTGTTGTGTCAGTTTGGGAGGTACTGGAATGCGACGACTGACGTCACAGACGCGTCGGATAACTAGGCGATCGCAGTAGCAAACGAGAGTAACAGTCTGTTGGTTCCTCCGAGTACGCGAATTGCGTCGATTAGCCGAGACTCGATTTCGAAATGGTATTCGTCGTCTCGTTCTATCGTTTCTTTCGCCTCCCCCTCCTGATCCTTGTGTGATTATCCCCTTTTTGTTCGCTCACTTGTTACTATTATCATTTGTACAAATATATAACAATCATAATTCTCACGATTAACGATTACGATTACGTGGTCCGTGGTTCAGCCTAATATACGGAGGTCACTTTTACATCCCTTCACCCCTTAACGGAATGTTGGCCTTTCCGAAGAGGCGAAGAAGAGATGTGCCTTTGTTCCTTCAATAACTTGACGACGGTCGTCGATTGTACCAAGAATGTTGCGCGAAGAAAAAAAAATGGCAATAGATACCATTCAAAGATGCTATTGAACAAACTAGATTGCTTTCGACTCTTGTACCGCGCAACACTTATAACTTGTTCGTGTTGTCCGTCGCTTGGCTGAAGTTCTATTTGTTTGCGGATGCACGCGACGATGATCGACGCGATAATCGACGAAGATTCGGCGTTACTTCGTGGACAGAAAGCGTCGGAGGGGGAACGCGAAAGGGTGTGGAATCAAGGGTGTCACTATAATCAGGCACTTCATAATGTCCTTCACCCTTTTTCTCCGTGTTCGGAATCACCGTCAGTGTCTTGATGTGTGTGACGATGGCATCGGCGACGCACTCGACAACGATGACGGGCAAAAAGTATATTTCTAACTAAACACACATCTCTCATGCATTCGCACATTCATGCGACCGTATCACGGCTAGATAAACAACAATCACACTTCCTTTCACTCTCTCTCTTCCTCTTTTGCTGTTTATACTCTACGGAGTTCTATCACGTTTTCGACGAATCAACCTTTGCTTGCTCCTCCTCCTGTTTCTTCTTCCACTTCTCCCTTTCCGTTACGTATTTACCACCGTTTTCCCATTTTCCTCATTATACATATGTAGACTATCTCTGGACCTCGTTGACGCGCAGACACGTAACTTCTGACTCGCGAACTGATCACAATCGAGATTCATCGATCTCTCTGCGACTCTTCGATAAGAGGTCAATAGCTACGTGGCAGTTAACGAAGTCTAGGTCATAAGCTCTGTTGCGTCGTCGGCGTCCAGGTCTTCGGACGGTTCCACTTTTACGGCGAGCTGCGTATATCCCATATTGATCTCTCTTCTGCCGGACCAGGCCTGCAAATAAAATATTAACGTACGCATATTTATCTTCCCTTGTCATTGAATCATTTATTGTTCGGAAGATATATAAATCATACTTTGAACCATAAATTTAAATATAATACTGAGACAAATTTTAATGCAGTTTTGAAAATATTTCTTCAATATAAGCTTGCAATGATTTTAAAATCGCTAAATACATCAATTTTTTAATTTGAATATATACCTGAAGAGCAACGAATATCACTGCAAATAACGCGATTGATGCTAAACAGATAGCAACCGCCATCGTTGTAGCTGCTGTTACGGCGAGCGAAGACGAGTCGTTGTTACTTGATCTGCCATCGCTGTCAGAGTATGTTTCAGAGAGAGCCGTGTCGGCTGAGAATTCTGTTCCTGGTACTCTTCTCTTACCAGCTGGCGAGCTGTTCCTGCAGCCGCCTACAAATATTAAAATTACACCATTCAGTAATTATACGATGGTATATTTATAACAGTATAAAACTATAATGTAACAATCTCATATCGATAATAACATAAACTAACTAGAATAAAAAGTATAAATTTAGAAAAATTATTTTATTCCGATAAACGTGTTCATGACTTGCTGCTTATATAACATCTCTCTATTAATGAAAGATACATTATTTACTCAAACTTCACATGTTATATTAAGACATCAACACATGAAAATTACCGGTTTCTGGGTCGCAGAGACAGCATTCTTCAGCCTGAGGCCCCTTTTCGTTGCCCGTACAGCAAGGCACGCACTGATTATTCAATTTGTCCAAATGCAGCGGCGGTGAACATGCAGCGCAGCTGAACTTGCCGGGACCAGTACATCTTCGGCAGTCGGAATGGCAACCCTTGCAGAGCTGTGTCAAGGAATCATAGTATTGTGCACCCAGACATTCCATGCACAATCCGCCTTCCAACATCGAATGAGGTGGACAGGAAGTGCATTCTAGCGGACCTTCTCCTGGAATATTTTCTCGTTGAAAAGCAATTAGGTTTAATTTATCGAATTATAATTTATTTTTATACCTTTGCACGTGCGACAATAATGATGACACTTTTGACAACCGAAATTGGACTTGAAGAAACCTTCTGGGCATTCGGGATGGCATTCGCCGGCTGCCAGTTGCCAGCCTCTTGGACAAGTGACGCACTGATCCCTCCTCGGTCCCAAACACGTTTTACATGACAAATAACACTTGGCACATTGTCCTCTGTCGCTATAATAACTAAAATCAAAAGAGTAAAGGAAGCGGAACATATCAATGCTGTTCCATAAATCTATTCAATATTGTAAAAATAAATTCTTCCGTCTTACCCTGGCGCGCAGGACGATCTGCATTCTCCGCTTTGTAGCTGCAGTCCATCTTGACACGCCGTACAGTTCAGACGGGAGACGCAACTCTTGCAGGTGTGCAGACAAGGAACGCAAATCGGCCGCGAGGGTTGTACCACAGAGTAATACGCGTCGTCACATTGAGACACGCAACGTTTGCCTTGAAGCAGTAAAGGGTTCGGGCAGGATATGCAGTGATCTTCCATGGGACCGGCGCAGGTCTCGCAAGATGAATGACAGACCTTACACTGGCCACTCTCGTAGTACTGTCCCGAGTTACAATTGCTGCGACTCTCGGGCGCGCACAGCCCCTTCTTGTTCAAGCTCCAGCCTTCGATGCAGCTGGTGCAACTCAGCGTAGCGCAGGTCGCGCAACCAGGTGGGCACGCGACGCATTCGCGCCGTTTCTTGTCGGCGCTATAACCCGCTGAGCACGAGGCGCGACATGTGCCTGCAACATTCGAACCAGAAACCACGTATGATATAGAATATTGTGACAATTTAAATTTTAGCAACTTCTGAGATAAAGAATCTTTTTATTTCATATTTAATAATTATATTGTTGTAATTCAATTTCTTTAATTAAAATTTCTTTCGGATACGTGGTTTTACTTATTATGTAGCATAAATAATGCTCACCGTTTAAAGCGAACAGCCCGGACCGACAAGTAATGCATTGGTTCTCTGCCGTACCATTACAGGTCTCGCAGGTAGCATGGCATGGAGCGCAGCTATAATCTTGCGTCTCGTATGTATATGGGGGACACGCGGCGTAACATTTGTTCTCATGCATCACCAAGTGATGCTCACAGCTGGTGCACTTGTCCGGTCTGTCCTGACAGCTGGCGCAGTTGGCTTCGCACGGCACGCACGTGCTATTCTCGGTATCTATGTGGAGAAATGCAGAAAAAATCGCGCGTTACGTCATTCAATTTCATGAGACAGAGATCATCGCGATCGATGAATATAAATTGATTTTTTGTCGACATACTTTCGTAGTAGCCTTCCGGGCATTGCTGAAGGCAGACCGCCAGATCAGTGACTCGGAGGTGAGCGGGAGCGCAGGAGAGACAGGAGTCCTGACCAGCGCCCGCGCAAATCTCACAGGACTCGTGGCACGGCCAGCAGACGCCGCCCTGATTAGGAAAGCTTCTTGGCGGACAACGACTAACACATGTGCTAGAAAAAAGAAAAGACACCCCTCGCGTTGTTTCTCAAACGATTTTACGTTGAGGAGGGCCAAACGAAGGGAAAAAATATAGATTTCATTCATTAAAAGTTCTTATTATAAGTAAGAAATAAATTGTAGTGTGGTTAAGAAAGGATTAATTTTACGATTGTAGCGTGTTAGATAAAATTATAGCATGTGATATAAAATATATGAATCAATATGATATTACCATTTGCTTTTTTAACAAATAGTTTTATACTCGAATGTGCCTACCGTTATAATCCATAGTTTCATAGCGTTGTATAAAATTGTTTTATGATTTATTAGTTTATGAAGATGCTACAATTAATGAATCTTGATCTGTATATCTATATTTAAAATTAAATATAGTGTCATACAGATCTCTAGAAAATAAAATATTTATTAGAAATTTATCTATTTAATATGTTATTTTGATTTTATTATTAAGAATCTCGGCGGATAAACACTATACTAAAGAGACTGTATCTTTTCACCGAGACAAAAAAAACAATTGTCCCATGCAAGAGTTTTAAGCATTTATCTACTCACTTGTCGAGACGATAATTCTTACAGGCGACACATTGAGTCGGCCCTTTGCCGTAACAGCCCTGGGCATCGCACTGAGGATCGCAGTCGTGTAGTATCCTTCTGGTAGTATCGAGAGAGCCGTCTTGCGCGGATGACGCCGCCGAGGGTGAGTCGAAGGCGGATGCCGATGAGACGTCGCCGGGCAAGTGGTTCGTTAGGAGTGGCGCCGACGAGCCGTCCAGAGTGGCCACCGATGCCTGTAGGTTCGATGCAGCGCCGGTGTATGGACCCTGGTAACTCTGAAAGGTAGACGAAGAAAAGAAGTCGCTATTGCCCGGATAACCGGACAGCTGTAGCGGATCATCGTCTACCGTGAACGGATAATGCACGGAATGGGAAGGAAGATACGCGGAATGTACCGGATTAAACTGCCGTGTGCGTATCCGGATCGGGTTCGTCGACGTGCCGTAGAAGATCAGCTGCCACTTCTTCAGTATGCCTACAACAAGATTAACAAGATGGTCAAGTTGACGGGAACGATAGGACACGTTCAGAAAAACGTTAAGCTCGAGGCAATGTAGTTAACTTGATAATTAAAAATAATGTAAATCGAAAATATCTTAGAAGAGAAGAGAAGAGATTATTTGGATAAAAATTATAATATATCTCTGGAATGTAAGAGATTTTAAGAATAATAAATATTAAAGTTTCATTAAATATTAATACTGAAATAATCTCAAAAATATTTTTAAAACAAAAATTATTAAAATATGAAAATTATTTTACTTCGCGAATAAAAATTAATTTTTCTTTTGGGCGCGTAGATATCGCCCGTGTATAAAATCAAGAAATTAAATTGAGCTTGCCTGGTGAGTTGACGTGTCGGTTGCCAGCATTAATAATTTGCAGAGTCCATCGACCATCCGCCTTTTCGCCCCAAAAATGCACGCTGAGGAAGGGCCAATCGTCAAAGTTGGAACTGAGAACGTCGCGTGGTCGCTCAAACAATAGGGTCGAGGTTGTGCCCATCGGGGAAGTCAGTAAGAGTCTTAAGTTTCCTCGAGGGAAGAACCTCAGGGAAACCTGTTTTACAACAAATAATTCCAATTTTATTCATATTTCAATCAAATTTTAAATTTTAACTTGACGCATCAAATAATATAAATATTAATTTTACACAGAATATGAGAAATTCTAATTATTCTTAAAGAATCGATAAGATTTTTTAAATCTTCTTTAAAAGGAAGATTAATCTTAAAGAAAATAAGTTTCTTCAAGATTTCAGAAAATCTTGTGATATGAAAAAAGTTTTGAAATTTTTTCATAAAAAGAATTCAGCGAAAGAGAGAGAAAACTCAAAATTTAATCTTATAAAAAAATACCTGAAACTGTATAAAATATTTATATAAATATAATGTATATTTTTCAAAAATTAAATAATAATTCTCTCGAATAAGATAAATACTATACATATCAAAGTATTTTAAATAAATATTTTTATAGCTGCGTTTAAATTCATTCATTGTATTATAATTAAATCTATATTAATATATGTTAGAATAATAATTTTAATAATAACAATTATATAATTTAATAAACTGTATTAAATAGCAGTTATTAATCTATTCTTAGATAATAACAGGAACGTGACGATCTCTTTCCCGATCTTACCTTGCACTGCACGTGCTCCAAGAATCGCACTTCGTTCAAGGACCCGGCGCATCCGGTAACGTCCATGTATGCACTCAAGGTGTAGCCATACGTGGGATCAATCGGTCTTTCCTCATTAATCTCGTCAGACTTGCAAATGTGCTGCGGCGGCACATTGGTCCATTGTTCAGCCAGGCTGACCATGGCGCCCGCGTCCATCAGACCATAACCGAACTTGTGCGAGACCTTCCTCTTGACGCCGTTCAGGATCCAGCCGGGCTCGTTGCTCAGCGGCTCGGACCGCGAGGTGAGCACCACCAGGTACTGCATGTCGCGCCACGTTAGAGTCGGGTTCGCCTCGAGAGCGAGGGCGGCGATGCCGGCGGCTAACGGCGCCGAGGCCGATGTCCCGGTGTGCTCCACCGTGCAGATGTGATCGGGACGCAGCTTGGCGTCCATGTCCACGGTGGCGACGCTCTTGTCGTTGCCGGGCGTGCCCGATGAATAAGTGGATGCCAGGGTGGAGCTGCATTCCTCGAGGTACCACGGCTTGTAGCCGCCCTGGGTCGCGCTCGATATCGACAGTGTAAATATACTGTTCGTGTAGCCGTCGCAGTTGCACGAGTCGGTATGCCGGCCGCCGTTTCCCGACGCCCACACGAAGATCGAGCCCTTGCCCTTGCGACCCTGCGTGGGAGGAAATAATATTGTCACGCGTGTGTTGACACGAGGAAATGGATCGCACGATCAACGAAGCGATAGGATATTTGTAGCTTTATCAGATAATAAAAAGACTTGCTTATGTAACAATGATATGATTATGTAATATAACGTGACAATTTGTAGGATATATATTTAAAAAATCATAATATGGTAAGTTCTAAATCAAACATGGAAAACGTTTTTGATTATGAAATTTTTTTCATAACTAGAAACTTTATTTTTCTATCAAATAAAGGCGAACATGAGATGAATTTTGTGCGAACGATATTATTGCAGCGGTATTATTCTGGTTGGCAATTGTTCCGAAAAATTAAAAATTAGATTCTTTCAATTTTGTCATAGTGTGCGTAAAAAGTTGCCTCCTAGCATACTATTTAGTTAGTAAATTACAAAAATCACGAATTTTCAATAGAAAAAAAAGCAATTTATACCGAGGTTTCATATGTTGAACAAATTATTTTCTGGAAGCGAATTTCAATAATTGTTTTCAGCCGAAAAAATTATTTGGTATGCAACTGAAAAGAATTTTATTTGTACTCTCGAAATTGTTCCTGCAAATATTTAAATTTCATGAAATAATAATCCGACGTAATTATTAATTATGTCGGATTATTTCATGAGATTTAAAAAAAACGTAATCGCCCTCTCGTAAAAATTTTCCCTTATAATATCGATAATTTTTATTTTATACCATCGCGACATCAACGTCGACAAAAAGAAGGTTGTCCCTAAATCGTGCCAAAGTAATGGAATAAAATGTCGGGGTGAAAGCTCGCGACAGAAAATAAATTGATCCTCTCGCTTCGTGGACGCGATATATGTAGCTTACGCTCGTCACTCCGTAAATAAACGCCCTCCTGGCGAGCGGGCCCGGGCCATCGACGGTCTTGCCGTCGTCCTCGGGACCCCAGGAGGCGCTGTATATGTCGATGTGATCAGGATTCAATCCCAGCGCTCTGGCCTCGACAGCGTCGTTTACCGGGCCATCGAGCATTCGCACGCCTGAGAACACGGGAGATATGTGCGTAAGTCTTCCCTTCCTCTCTCTCTTTCTCTCCCTCTCATTCTCTTTCTTTCTCTCCCTCTCGCGTGCCGTGATTTCAAATCACGGTATCGTGTATGCGAGTCTAGCGGATTGTTATCGATCTTAAGGATAATCGAGACGAGTAAATGTTCGAAATATAGAGAATAGCAAGACGCAGAATTATACATAATAATCTTCAATCCAGCATTAATTTAATCTAAATATTACAAAAATAAGTTCATCAGACGATGTATATTTGCAATGTAAATCTCTCTCATTCAACTGCATCCGAAATCAAATTTATCGAGATATTATGTCACCGAGGGAAATAACCGGCAAATATCTTTGCGCAAAAATATCTCGCCGACACACGACAATCCTGATTACAAACGCTATTACCGTCGTAATTCTGACGAAATTTCTCGCCGCTGCGCTATATCGGAATTTCTAATTTCGCTGCATACGATCATCAATTGCTCGAATTCAATATCGAGAGATCCGGCTAACCCCCCGTATAACGATACGCGCTATCGTTTCCGGCCCCGCTTCGCTCCGTTCGTCGTAAGCCCCGACGGCTTACGACGGACGTTCGTTTCGTTTCGAAGTGGATTAACGGAATTAATACAGCTCGATAGCATCGAGAAACCGGGAATAGCGGCGAACGACCGGAAAACGTGGCCTATTCTTCAACGAGTCGAGACGATAAAGCGACCACCACCAGGTCTGACAGTTCCAGCGGCCGCCGCACTATTTATTTCCGCGGAACGATTCGCGCCAGCTAAGTCAGCGCTGGAACGCTCCCAGAAGGATCCGCTCTCACCTGATGTAAAATCAAGATAAATGCCGCCTTCGAGAAACAACGAAATCTCTCCTTACGTTGCATCAACTGATTGCTAACATTGATGAAAAAATATAAATGTAAAATTAATGACAATTTCAATAAATTACAAACTTGTAACTAGAGTTATTTTTCTTTTTTGACGTAACGTCGTATCTCATATGCATATAATTTTTCAATTTGTTTTAAATGACATTTTCAAAAATATTCTTAATCATGAATATTATTTCCTAATAATAAATATATACATCGTGGATATTATATGATGAACTTATGTAAATATATCATACATCGAAAATACGAAAAGATATTGGATTTCTTATTAATTTGAATATTAAATAAATATTTTTCTATATTTTTATATACATGTATATGTATATGCACATACATGTGTTTCATATATCGTCAATATTTTTACCCATTAGTTGACACGCGAATATCTTCTCATCTCTGATATTAACATCCTTGGATAACAACTCACACGCATGCACATCTTCTCACAAATTTCCGTCAGGACATAAAATAACTCTATCAATTTCTAATCTAGTGAACGTAGGAATATATAAGGAAAAGAAAATATTGATCTGCGTACATGTTATCTTAACCGAGAGAGAAAGAGAGAGAGAAGCATTACTCAATTTTCATATTATCTACACGATATACGCATTCTCTCTCTCTCTCTCTTTTTCTAATTTAGAATGATAATCCAATCTTCATATTATTCTAACAGCAATCATGTGTTAGCAATTCGTTATCTTTCTTTTTAGATTATAATCCGAGATTATATGGAAAATTGGAAAATTGTTATCCAGGATTATAATACTAATCGTCATCGATGCAACGGATTAAAGCATATCGGAGAGTTAACGCGATCAGGAATTATTGGAAGAGATTATTTTATTCATAAATTTTGTAGAATAGTTAGCGATATTTTTTTTCGATTCTGAAAAATATTCATATTCTTCTGTAACACATCGATAATTTCCTATGAATGAGAGAGAGAGAGAGAGAGAGAGAGAGAGAGAGAAAGAAAGAGAAATCTTCAATATACTGCTTAATTAATTTATCATAAACTGTCATCATTTATCCAGTAAAGCACTAAATTATATATCTAGATATGTGAGTCTCTTTAAAGTAATCTTATTCTTCTTTCTTATTAAAATTAATTAATAATTTAATTTCTTTGATTATATATAATTTAGAGAAATTAATTTCTCTAATTAAATTTAGGAAATTAATTTCTTTGATTATATATTCATTAATATTAAAAATATCTTTCTCAACAATATATCGTTGATAGCATCTATAATTAACAATTATTAACAATTCCTAAATAAATGAAAATATTAATGCGTTTCTAGAAACAATCATTCCGATCTTCTTATTGCGATTTCTCTCACCTCCAATACTAGCATTGTAGGCGACACCGACGCCGCAATACTGGTTGAAGGCAACGGCGGCGACCTCGCCGGCACATCGAGTGCCGTGTTTATTGTCGCCGTTATCCCTCGGCATTGGATCGTCATCGTTGTCATTGATGTCCGTGCTGGCCTGGTGATCGTAGTTGAGCGCCAGATCAGGATGATTGGTCTGAATGCCGTCGTCTAGGATCGAAACGACGACACCCTTGCCTGTATAGCCTTTCTGCCAAGCCGGACCGAGATTCATGTCATAGCCATCCTTGGCGCCGCCGTTCTACGGTAACGAAATGCCAAATTTAACTAACAATCCAATGGAAATGGTATTATGATTGTTTTAGTCTCTTAAATAGGAATATACTATGCAGAAATTTTTATTTATTTTTTTTGTAAAAATCTGTTAAAAATTTGTAAGACATTGTGTGTGTTAGATTTTAGGATTTACCAAGTTAGGAAATGATATGTATATAGATATTTCAGAAATGAAGAAAGAAATGTATAGAAAAAAGAATACTGTTAAAATTAAGGTATCTGAAAAAGTCATCTATTTAAATAGATCTCTTATACAAAGAGAAAAGTTTTTCTTTAATTATATTATAATTAATAATATAATATATTAATTTATTATTCTACGGAAAAATTCGTATTTCTTTTTATTTTCCAGATAAATTAATTTTACACTAATATATAATATATATTGCATAATAATTTTAAAATTAGCGGTAGAATAGGAAAGATTAATTTTTTCTTATAATTTACAATTGCTTCAAATAAATTCAAATAAATTCTCCTTGTTTGTATAAATTTTATTATATCTCTGTAAACATAAAAATTTTAATATTGAGAAAATACTTTAACCAAAGATCATGATGAATCGTATACGGAACGATACATGATTCTTTGACAGGAATTAATTCGCGAATTTCATGTTGCCGGGTATGTGACCGTTGATTGATATTCTAGTAATCCATTAATCCGCGATGTAACACTATACATCTTCGCATGCGTGTATACGATTTGGTGAATTAATGGATTACTAGCCACACGACAAATTCGGACGCTACAACTTCATAGCGCGATATAAGTTACACTAGCAGACAAGATAGCCGACGTCTTCAATAGCACCATTTTTTGTCTGGAACCTTGCACTACTTTTTTTTCTTTTAATATGTATATATGTGTCAATTAAAGAAATAATATATATAAAATTAATAATCATGCTATATAAGTGTAAAAAGAATTAATTCCAGTTTCGAAAAATCAATTTATATCTAGAATTTTTCAACCGCCGAATCGTGTACATATGTATCGGGGTTCACATAAAAATATCGATCGCCTTAAAATTTCATACAAATTTTGACAGAGTTATTAGCTTTCCCGGCATCGCTATTGGTGGTCGCCCAAAGTTATATCGAGCCGGAAAAAATATATGCGAGACACGACCGCCAAACGATTCGAGCTACGTGATTTGTATCCTCTAACAAACGTCCATTTTATGCATTTATAATGGATTGATTATTGCTCCGGCTATACGATGAGCGATGTTTTGCATTTTGCGCCATGAATTTGCGTAATAAATGTACGATATGCAAATACGCGAATGTTTCGCACGTGTTTTCACGGTAAACGTGCGAGTTCGCGTATGATCATGTCCCGAATCATGGTGAAAAAATTTGCAGCAGCGACGCGATAAATTCGTGCGTGCCTAGAATGATTATTTGCACGGTTCTCGTAAATTAACATCTGGGGGGATGGGCAATCAAGGATCGTAAGAGAGCACGACAAACATATCAATGCCAGGTAAATTGAATAATTTACCGTTTTAATTGATATGAAAGCACTTGTATATTTGTTGCAGCTAAAAAATAATAACTATAAGTATAATAAATAAAATAATAACTATAGCTAAAAAATTATGAGTCAATTATATATATATATATATGAACAGTTTCCAAGCTTTAAAGTTTAAAAATAATCCAAGCTTCTGCAGCGAAAAAGGAAGGTATTTCAAGATTCTTTCCAGAGCGCATATTTTATATTCCGCATTTTTACAAAAGAAATGATATTAAAAAATTGCACAATGTGCAAAAATCCGAGACACAGTTTTGATTATCGTGCACATGAAATTGCGCGTTTTTGTCCTTGTACCGAGACTAATCTTGGTCTCGTATCTTCGGATGGGGACGCTCAACCAGCGTTCCCGTTTTCCACATGCACGAATGTACGCGAGTAGAGTGAAATACTTTTACGGAGTGCATCGCGAAGCGCAAAAACACACGATGCTGTTCTCTAATCTCTATGACTACCAGTGTTCTTCCGCAGGATATCAAAAAGAGGTAGAATAGGTACGTAAAATGTATGACTCGTAAGCTACATACACATAACAAAGAGTTTAAAATTTGTTTTATAAAAATCCTGTTTGTCTCTTATTTGCTTTGGCAAATTTTTCTGCGCAATGTGTATGTATATGCAATTGTGATTTATCAAAAAATCATATATATATATAAAATAGATAATAATAAATAATTTATAATAAGAATGAAATGTCTGCAACATTTTTGAATTAAAAAATCAAGTATTTATTTGCATCTTTTTCTAAAAAAAAAAAAAAAAACTTATGTATATATTATAAATATAAATTCTCTTAGTACGATAAAAATGTCGAATATTTTTATTTGTCAATCGATTTAAATTAATGATCCGCAAATGAATGATTGATAAATTCTCCGAGAATTTTTTTTCGACAATAGCAAATAAAAAATATACTTTAAAATAAAAAAAGAACTGAGAAACTGTCGTGAGCAATTCGCAATTCAAATAATACTAATTTACGAAAATATTCTCTCGCAAAATCTAATGCGTCGAGCTCGTCTCAAACTCGCATGTAAAGGAACACGTTTCTCTTGATCCTGACTCTTGTACGCTACGCCCGTAGCTTGTCGAGATCAGAGGACGAGGCAGACGCGTGTTCTTGTCGCAGAGAGAACACCATGTCGCAATGGGGAATGTGCCAATCTCCACGTCGATGCACCTTTCCCAGTTGTTGTTGCTTTTTTACTCATCCATTTCGAGCCGGGCGTGCCACATGACGGTACCCGGGCTCCGTTTCCCCTGCGATTCCATTAACTAGATTGCGCATTGTCGTGCTTGCCCGAGAGGAGGGCCAGAGGCATCGATGCATGTCCCCCGTCGTCCGTGTCAGCGCTTATCTGCCCTGAGATTTTGGCGCTTCGAGAGCAAGAGAAAGAAAAGGAGAGAGAGAGAGAGGGAAAACGAATAGTCGAGAGCGCTATGTGCAACGAAAATGCAATGCGGAATCAGAAGAGTTCGATAGCTCAAAGAAAAGGAGAAGGAGGAACCCGTCACCGGAGGGAACGAATTACCGAGCTTTCCGCTGTAGCTATCGTGCGCTCTCGTTGATACGACGGAAACGTCAACGTTCAACTTGGTATCGACTATCATTAGTGTTTGATGGAAGACTCTTACTTAATCTTGTTTCATTTTTACTTTAATGAAAATTTTTCGATCAAATCATGTTTAATACTTTTGTTGTATTTTATCATATCGAGTATTATGACCGCTTATATGCACAATCAAGAATTATTGATATAATTCTCATTAAATTTTTGAAGTTAAAAACCCCTGTATAATTTAAAAAAAACTCGAGAGTTAAGAAACGTAGATAATTATTCAGCTTTTAATAATTATTATTGCTATAGCATTTTTTAAACCAATTTAGAGATATTTTGTATAATCGCATAATCAAAAATTGACAACCGACTATGATCCAAGAATAATCCTATCAGATTCCTCGGCGATTTAAATTCATTTATTTTTGAGATCCGATAATAATTTATAAATCACTCGATATGCATAAAATACATATCAAAAATAATCTATTAATTTCTTTCTAAATTATAAATTAAGTGATAAAATTCACTCTGAATTAAAAGCATAAACAATGTATCGCAGAAAAGATTTCGAAAGTTACAAATCTCCTATAAAATAACTTTTGTATTATTTTATTATTTGCTTTATATTTCATGAAAGATATATAATTGCTTCGTAGAAAGAACGAGGAGATTCCTGATTGTGCCATGCTTTTCTATACGATACGCGATCGTAGATCCCTCGGCTGCTTCTTCCTCTCGGACGAGCCGACGCGAGCAAAATTATCCAGCAAGAAACGCCAAATTTACGGGCGCCGCGCATAAGAGCGCCGTAATCCCGTCAGTTCAGTGCGAAGGGCGTACGGAATGGGCTCGTGCACACATTGTGGGCGCATATTGTGCCCGGGGAAGACAATATATATACGACCCATTGTCTCACGCGACGCGTGCGGTCGACTCGGCAAAAAAAGGGCAAAAAAAATCCAGGGACGACCTGGGGTTACTTCGCTGGCCCCAGCGTCTTCCATGACCTGATAAAAACGATTCCTCCTTCACCCTCATCACGTCCAGACGAGTTCTCTTGTCATAATCATAGGTGCAAGAATGTAAGACGAAACGTGAGGTACCAATTTAAAGGCATGGAGTTGATAAAAAAGCACATAAAAAACAGAACTCGAATCTGGATCATTATCCTCTTCTTCATCGAATCTATTTTTCATAAAAAAAAGAATAACTAGAAAAACCATAAAATAATTTATTGGTAGATAAAGCATCTAAATTGAAACTAAGAGAGAAGACAGTAATAAAATGTCACGTCTGAAAAAAAGCATAAATATAATTTAGATTCAATCTTTGTAGTCTTTTGGATTTAGAAGTTCATCTATTTTTTTTTTTTTTTTTTCGAATTTTTCGTCTGTTTTTTCCTCTTGATAATGCTATGTCATATTACAATTTTATCCAATATATGAAGATTAGGTATAAAATATCTATTTGAATGATATTCTCATATGCTGGAGATGCGGGTTGCAAGTCTGAATATCGGATTCCACTTATTCAGACTTCGTTTTTCCATTGTCACCACGTATCATCTATTTGAATGAATAAATAAAATCCTATCATTTAAAGAAACGATCACCGAGGATAATGCTAAATTTAGTTAAATTTTAAAGGAAATGATAATCATCTGTTCAGAAATATGAAGGAATAAAAATAGCATTAACAGTTTTCTATGTCAACAGAGAAATTTGAAATTCTATCGTTTATTAATTCGCTTTCGAAGTTTGAAATTCTATCATTTATTAATTCACTTCCGAAATTTGAAATTCTGTCATTTATTAATTCGCTTTCGGACATTTCTATATCAATTTTTATTTTGAGATCAGAGTATCGATACCGATATATAGAATATCAAAGCTTGATTCCTCGGCTTACGTAAACCTTGGTTGCCTATCGCACCCCGGGCGACGCTCCGAGCGCGTCACGAATATTACACACCCTGTGCTTTTATCCCGCAATAGTGGTTTCCGCGCTCGAGAGTATCGGCATACTTGGGCATCACCCTCTGTAAATAAAAGGCCTCAGGTATCGGACTTTGCTCGACCTGCTCAAGTTTCATATCGCGCGTCATCACGTCCATTACGCAAGATCGCAATCTCGCGTTCCTGCCATTTTCAAGAGCTTTCTAAAGATATTTTTATAAACGCGCCACTTCGTAAAATAAATTTTATCTTTTATTTCGAATAGTATATTTTTCTCTCTTATTTATTTTCCAAATCGATCAAAAATTATATATATTTTTTGCTCATTTAATTTTGTTCCCATTTAAAATCGATTAATTTGTATATAAAAAATTGTAGAAAAAATATAAAATATATCTTAGATTTCCAACGCTTCCTTTCATTTGTCGATTTTGTAATTAAATTTGAATTGCTTGTTTCTAAGAACGCCAAATTCGACTGTGCACCATCTTCTGTCATAATTCTTGGACATGTAATTTGACAAATAACATTGTAACTAAACCTCAAATAAGCTTGAGATTAAATAAAAAGATTTCGCGCAAACAATTAAGGACCAAAGTAATTAAGAGATTATTTATTTAATTCGGAAAAATGAGTAATCGGCGTGTTCCTTGCTTTCGCCAATAAAACTGGCTGAAGAGTTAGGAGCAGGACACTCGATATAATCGAGAACTCGGCGAAGAAACTTAGGCCGAGACGCCGCGCTGGCGAGACGCGCTCAGAGACAGAAAAGTTTTCCCCGGATCAGGCGGAATCTGCCAAAAGCCAGTTTGCTCGCTTCCGTTGTTTCTCGCCACCGTCGTTCCGGATGGCACGCGGCTGCTATAAACCGCTTACAACACTAAGAAAACATGTGCACGGCACAACGGTTCCATTAAGGCCCCCTGATCGCGCGAGAACTAAATACAAAGTCCGGACGCGCGATGCACTTGGCGCGCTAAGTGGAGAGATTTATTAGTCCTACAAATAAAATCCCAACTCCTCGTAATTGTTATTTTTTACTTGCTATTATTAAATATTTTTTTAAACACCGAATTAATTTATATGAAAAATATATTCATTATACTTAGGGGAATATTTGATAAAATATATATGTTAAATAGTTGATAACAGAATTGGGCCAGATAGGTTTAATTCGTTTTTGCAATTATGCAACTATTTATAATGTTAAAAAGTGATTTTATTTAGTATCTAAAAAATTGTTAATTCTGTCATTTTAATTATCTTTCATTTTATTACATATTAATACAAATATCTTTTGTATTTTACTTTTACTTAAGATAATTCCGTACTTGTTAATATTAAACATGAGACAAGAAATAATTCTTGACAGGAAAATTCTGTCAATCAAAGTACAACCTATAAATTAAATAATATTAAAATAATATATAATATTAAAAAAAGCCTGTTAAAATTACGAGTCCTTTTTAGCCGATTAAAATTATAACTTTTTTTACAAATTGCTTTCATAAATATATCGTTTGAAGATACTAACAATTTTTCGTATCATTAGAAAAATGATGTAAAAAATATTTCTGTTAGTTTCTATAAATTATTATCTTTATAATATCTAATATAAATTATTATCTTTATAATATCTTTCATTGGAACTAAATAAATCATATTTTTAATTTATAATTTAAGTATAGGTATATTAACATATAGAGTTAAAAATGATTTTATCAGAGTACTTTAAATAAGAGAATATTTTAAGTCTAGTGTGAATGTGCCAGAGCGATTAATCTATGGGTTAATTTGGAGCTATTAAACCACTCCAACAAATGACAGAATATGCAAAGTGAAAGAGGTTTTAAACGCCAAACGCATTGTTCTCGATAATCTCGGGTCAGGCCGTTAATTGATTCAACGGCTCTCGTTCAATAAGATCGCATTAGTTGCGACTGATAATGATCGGATAACAAACAAGTTGATTGACTGTTTATACAAAGCCCAAGTAATTACCCTAATAATTGTTTACAATACATGTGCGTGGTGTTTTATGCAGGATATCTACTTTGTTTCAAGTGCACATCGAGCCGTAATGAAATCCTATCATGTATTACAATAAGATACGCCATAATTTATCGAATCTACAGCTATAATAAATCATACGCGAGACTTATATCAAGATGTCGAAATAATTATAGTTTTTTTTTTATTTAACGCCGAAATAAATAATTGCAACTAGAGATGTTACAATAATTGAAAATAATTAACGTTATTCTCGTCAGATTTAAATCAACGAAGATGACGTAAAAATATATCGAAATATTGCTCTTATTAGTTTATTATTATTATATTAAAATAAGTAATTAAATATCTACATGTGCGTTGAGAGATTGCAATACATCGTCAATTATAATTTTTAATTGAACAATGTAACATGATATTACATATTTTCTCTTATCACGTAGAGAT
Source organism: Camponotus vicinus (assembly GCF_025532165.1). NCBI lineage: Eukaryota > Metazoa > Arthropoda > Insecta > Hymenoptera > Formicidae > Camponotus > Camponotus vicinus. The sequence goes on from NW_028141945.1 coordinate 29,990,597, forward strand.
TCCGAGAAATATGAGGATATAATGTAAATTTTTCCGAGCTGAGACATCATCGATAGATTCTTTTCAAGAAGAGAGAAGAAATAATCGAAAATGTTGAATTGCTTCAACACTTTGCGCGATTCGTTTGATTCTCGTCACGTATCCTGTCGCGGAGGTCCCTGCAGTCGAAGTCCATACTTACCAGATACCACTGTTCCTTGAAGAGCGGATCCGTGAACAGGTTTTGAAGCGGCAAGCCTCTGTTTCTTTGGCGATGGAACAAGGTGGCCTGTCGCGGACGCGGGCCAAAATCGAAGAAGGGCGAATAATCGGCAAATGCGTAGGACGGGGCGCCGAAGTCGCGCTTCTTGCGCTTCTTCTCGTGCTGCTGTTGAAACCAGTGCACCTGCAACCGAAAGCATAATCGGGTCTGTAACAACAAGTTTTCTTGCCTCGCTGTGATCGACTCCGACGACGACTTTGTCATCACATTACAAACTTGGATAACTTGGTAAACTGACCCGGGGCCATTAGCTATCGTTTTGTTATCTCACGACGTACACTAAGTTCCACCCGATATTACACGGTAATGTAAACCAGTAACACAGCAAATTTTCCTAAGTGCCCGGAATATGTCATCAGTGTCGTCAGAGTCGGTGGACGAAACATGGTTCGCGTTAATGATGTAGATGAATTATATGCCATCTCAAAAATGAAAGGTATTTCAATGTTTTTGAATTATTAAAATTTTATTGCATTTTTAAGTATAAATTATAAGTTGAATTTATAATCATACACAACACTTCGCTATATAAATCTCTCATTAAGACAAGAATATTAAAGAGATTAAGAAAAAAGCATTGATATTTATATGCACTAAATTATCTCATTTTTACTTACATCGTCAAAATTATTAAAATATGAAAATCCATGACTCATATATTTATTTAGCATTTGACAATCATAATAATTTATTTGATAATTTGAGTATATATATTATGTCAGAACATTATTAGTCGAAATTGTTAAAAAATAAGAATTGAAAAAAAAAATATTTAATTTTTCTTTTTTTTTTAATAAACGACACTAAACTAAAAACTATCACAATCGCTGTTTTTTATCCAGTTGATGAACAGTTATATACACCAGTGCTCTGATGCGGAAAATTTATCGATGCAGATTGACTCAATCGAGAATCATAAATCGCACAATCACCGAAAAACGCTTCGGGGAACGAGCTTTAATTCTGATGCGCGTTGCGTTTCTCTCGTTTCATTCATATTGCCGTACTAATCTAGACACGCAATGCGATTCGGTATCGCCGATAGGGTCACGATCCTTACACAATTCTGGCGAGATGCCAGAATCAACTGAATTAGTTTCACGGTCGTATCCAAGCGCATAAGGATTTTAGAATATTCGAAACAACGATGAGTGTAAGAAAGGAATTTGGTACATATGTTGTTCTACATCGATTATTGAACATGCTAAAATTAAACGATTATGGCAGTCGTGTAGTAAAATAATAACAGATGTTGCTATCTTCTCTTATGAATTATAAATAGTTTTGTAGATAAAAAATTCTAAATATATAAAAAGTATAGTTTATAAAATAAAAACTTTTATCACAAATACATCATCATTCTTAATAAGGTTGATATATCATGCAAAAGTCCTAATTTTTATCATATTTATGTTTATAAATATATATATTGTTTAAGAAATAATAAAATATTAAAAAACTATATTATAATAAAAAATCTAAGTGAGACACTGTTTTTATGATCAGATTCTAATTGATACGCGCTAACATAAAATAATATTAAAATATTGAAAGATATTAACTTTGAAAAATATATTTAAAATAATCTCTATCTTATTATACGAGTTATATGTTTCATATATATCCATATTATATTCGAATCATTATATCAATTTTATCTTCGAATAAATCGTCGAATCATTTATTTTATCAAAGTCATTTTATTAAACGTGAAATATTAAACTTCTTTGTGAGAAATTAAACAAAATTTACTTCTGACATAATAATAAATCATTGATAAATATGCCAGTGAAAATAATAGAGAAATGTCTAATGAAACTTATCTATTATCTGAAATTTTAATTTGCAAACTTAGTTTGTTTGATAATCTCAATAGCGAAAGTTAAAATCGAAAGTGAAAACACGAACACAAAGAATCCTTTATTTATTTTACTCCAATTCTGCGATTTTGTAATATTTTATGCAGAATAAAAACGGTGCAATATGATACAAATTTTCCATTATTTATAATATAAATTTTCCATTCATTACTCAGACATAACGAGCTTACTAATAAGTTATTGAAACGAGAATCAATAGATAACAATATACAATTACCGAGAAACTACATAAAACTGCTCTGAATGCAATTTTACATTAAAATATAAATATATGAAAATGTAAATTTTTTTTAAAAATGCACATTGGAATAATGTGACCTAGTTCTATTATAACATTTTTTTATTTTTTTCTGGTAAATTATGAGCAAAACGAATCAAAGAAAAACTACAAAGGCAAAGATCAAACGTTTTTATATTTTTAAAGAAATAGGAAGATGCAATCCTTGTAAATATGCAATCAATTTCATCAATTTTTATTGAATTAAAATATGAATTTTTATATTTCAGCGAATTTAATTTAAAAAAAATATATTTTAATTATATTTTAATCTCAATTATAGTTAGCTGAGATCTTTTTCACCGGAAGAAAATATCCTTCTCAATATTTTCAAAAAATTAATAATATAAATTTCATGAATAGAATACTTAATAAAAATTAATAAAAAATTGGTGCAATATTATTAATTGTAATATCACTAAATCTTTGTAAGTTTTAACTGCCAATAAAATCTGTTCGTCATAAGTGTATTTTATATTGATTTAAGTAAATGTAAAGCGTATTATATTATTTCATACCCTGAAAGAGGAATTAAAAGAAGAAATGATGTCTCCACATAGAGTTCGTTCGTTCAACATGAGCTGCGTGACGTTTCCGTAAAGCAAGCAATTAAAAATAAAACGTCCTTCTCTTATTTTTTTAACGAACAATTAAGCAGTTAATTAAGCGTGCTGCACAATTAATAAGCAGCCAGTTATGATCGTTGGGAGAAAACGAGAGAGATTTCCCGGTCACGTATCTGTGGCATCGTCAGCAATAAATCTCGACGATCTCTGAGCGCAACGAGCGTTCAGAAAAAAATGTATCTCTCGCGCGGAAGTTACCTCCGCACATCCGCCCTGTGCAAATGGCATTTTCCTCGCGATCACGTGCTCTCCGCGCCTAGTTCATGATTAATGCTATACCGCGTCCACTGGCTGCATGTGAAGAACTGCATTACTTTCTCTCTATATCTCTCTTTTTTTTCGACGCGATATTTTTCTGACCATTTCGCCTGCCCTTCTTCCGCTCCGCAATTTTCACCCACGTTGAGGAGAAGCTTATCGAGACGAGGACAATGGCGGAAAACGCGGCGATGACAATATTGTCTCTCGAAACAGTGAGATATTTTGCCACGTTCTCGTGAGAGCAGGGACGACGAGGCTTCTCCGAGAGTGCACTTAAAGCGGCCACCAGGTATTTCCCGCACGAATACTAAGATAAAATTATAGTGGAAAGTTTGAAAAATTCACAGGTACTACAAAATTTCATGACTTATTTTATGATTTAATAATAGATTTATGTTTTTTATTATCGTGAATAATATAATAATTTGTAAGCTAATCGCATATATTACTTCTTTGCGTGTGGTACGTGCAAATATATACGCACACACAGACACAAGAATTATTAAGTTAAAATATACTGTTGTAAAGCAGAATATTCTGCTTCTCTCTTTTACTGAATTATAAAACAATTTTCCGTTTCTGGATGTTTTCATAGCACACTGAAATTCAACGTTTGTCACAACGGTAAAATTTAGATCAGAGCCAAACAAAGAATACATTTATAGTCAATCAAAAAAGGAAGAAACATTTTGCAATCTTTTGTGAGGTGTACCGCTGAATATTCTATCGCAGCGACACAGAATATTCAGCGATAGAAAACTGCATGTAAACTGGAAAATAACTTTTTGAAAGCACAAGGGACATACCGAGAAAAAAAACGATACTTTTATGACAGGACTATTTAAACAACGCATATTGCATAGCTTTTTCTCAAAATATCCCAGCGCAGAGCTCGTCCTTCCCAGCATCAATTCCATCAACTTTTGCCAATGTCCTTCCAAAAATGAAATAGCTATTTTTGTAGTGAGATTAAATGACGCAAATAAAACAATTAAAGCAATTGAATTAATATTTTCAAGAAAGAATCTTTTATTCGATATCTAAAATTAATTATTCGATATCTAAGAGAGGTTTTAATATATTTCACAGGTTCCGAGATAAATGTATCGTAATTCTCATGTCAACTGCGTTTTACCAGTTTGATAATAAGCACTCTCTAAAAGTGAATCAGTATATTATCACTGAAAAACAGTAAATAGTCACTGATTACAGCAGTTATAAGTACAGCACTGTAAATCAGTGATATTTTATTGAAAGAATCAGTTAATAATTTTGACTGTTTCAATCAGTAATATTTCTCAATATCAGTAATATTTCTTTCGTTATTGTCAGTAATATTAAATTACAATTTCTCTCTATCTATTTCATATAAAATTAAAAATTTTATTTATATTTACTAAATATTTATTGTATTAAAAATTTTATTTTACTTATATTACATGCATTGAACTTATTATTTTAAATAGATAACGAACGAATAATTTTCATTAAGTCGCCAGACATTTATTTGTCCGATTTATAAAGATCGATTTAATATCTGAAGCCTCTCTATTGAGATTGTATCAGAAATTAAATCGAAATAATACTTCTAATTTTAAATGTTGCTCTTTGCAAACTTTATATAATTCTTATGACTAAAATTAAATACGAGAGAGATAGCGATAGTAGCGGTAAACGAACAAACTAGCGATTACTGGTTTTACAGTAAAATTTACTGGTTTTACAGTGAATTTTATTTTAACTGACCATAATCAGTGAGATATAAGATAAAATAACAAAAAATAAGCGTTTCCACTGAAGATCAGTAAAATACTCACTGATTCTCAGTGAAATCTTATTTTACTGTTTAAATTAGTGATATTTTCACTGATTCACTTTTAGAGAGCAGTTTTTAAATTAGCAGAGTACAAGAATGTGCGTGTGTGTCGACTTACCCGTGGTTCATCCCTGAGTGCCTTATGATGCGGTTCACTCACAGTGATAGACCTCTTGTGCAGTCGCTTGTAAGAGAAGAGGTAATAATTCTTCAGAGCACCGATCTGAAATGAAAAAATAAAGCATCCTTATTATCTCTGATTCAAGTGCGATTTGAGAGGATGTGCAGCCGTCGCTCGGGCATTTCCCTCTCGCGACTCTTGGATTGCCTTTCGATGGTCTTGTAACTCGATATCGTTTCGATTGAAGTTCGACAGTAACTTCCCCAAAGTGCCATTTCTGAATTATATGGCGAAACTTGCTGGAACCCGTTGACATTCATCGCTATGTTTTTCGCAGACGATAAATGTTCGCTGACATGTTCACGCATGACAGACGACATAATAATAATCTTTAGCGTGCAAAGATGATTTTTTAATCATTCAACAAATTTCTCTTGAATTTTAATAACGATCAACATAAAGCGATAATATATTAAATTGACACAAGTTCCATATTCATTAAAAATTATGCATCATAATTTATATATAAATAATATTACATTTGCATATTATCAGATTATTGTCAATATAAAATATTATTTACTATTATAAAAATTTTGGCCGAGTGTGTACGATTTTATCAAGTTTAATAACATTAAATATGAATTCGGTTTCCATCAGATCATCAAGAAGAACAATGAACGTGCCAAGAACTCAGCGGCGTCGATTAAGCCGATTTTTGCCAGCTACTGATTACCGACAGCTTTAGCATTAAAGGCTTTTGTTTTTGGATTTAACGGCCAGGAAGTTGCTAAATCCAAAATCAACATTAACGAACGACGTGCACGCGATATTGACTACCATTTTGGAAGTTTAACGCGATCCAGAGAGATAATTGGCAGCTTATTGGACGCTGGACGGTTATAATTATGTCTATATGTACGCACCACACGAATAGAGTAGCGTTTCAGTTTGGCGGTCGATGAAAATGATTGTCGATAATTCTAGGTGCAGCATAAGCCACGCTCCAATAACGCTGTACATATACATATCGAGAATAACTAATAAACTATTCCAGTGATCTGATATTTGGATCGGTGATCTGATATTTGACATCGTGAGCCTTAATTAAATCAACTGATATTTTCCAAAATTAGCTTTAGAGTGAAATCAAGGAATATCAGGTATCAATGAGGTCAAATTTTAATATTTTCGTACACTGAGGGTATATTATTATTTTCTGTAAAAAATTAAAAAGTTATCTCTCTTCTTCTTTCTTATATTTATTTAGTAATGCATACACATTTTTATATAAATTGCTTGTATGTATAAATTTATATATATATAATGTGTGTGTGATGTATTATTTTAAATATATTTTTCAAAGAAAAAAAAATTTTTTTAAATTAAAGTGCAAAATTTAAAAAAGAACTAAATAAAGACTAATCAATATTCAATATTGCTTCTCTTTCTCTCTATTAGGATTTTTTTCAACATTAAAAAACTCGTATGTGGAAGTGCATTATGCAAACAACGGCACATATCGGCACGTGTCTGTGATTTACTGGCGCATGGCTCTCACATTACTTGGATATTCTCCGACACTTGGAGAAGAAGTCGTAGAGGAACCCGGTTCCCGAAACGGCGCAACTTCCGCCGGCGGGATTTTCCTAGCGGAAACGAAAATCAAGCAAAACTGCATCACGCCGCGAAGTAGAATCACTTTCTGAAGCTGTTTTTGCGCCGCCGATGCTTTACACGTGTCGCCTACTTGAAATTCTTCCGCGGTGCACCTACCTCCGGAGCCGCGGCTCGAAAATTGAAGAGCAACCCCTGAAGAACTCTGGCGCAACTCGCAAGGAAAAAAAGAGGAAGCGCACGCTTTATTTCGCCATCGAGTTTTATCCGGAAATTTTCGCGGCGAGCTCGAGACACCTATCTCGACGCTCCTCCGGACTTCTCGAAAATCTAAGTAGCCAAAGAGTGGCAAAGTGCATCACTTGCTCCTCTCAATCTCGAGTTATCTTTCGTGTGAAAGAGAATTACTTGCCCTAGTTCTTTCACTTTTGCCATTTTTATCTCTTTAGAAGCAACAGTGTGTATATCCATGTGCGAGTTTATTTTATTTCAACCTGTAAACTTGCATCCCTGCAATAAAATCATAAAGTAAAAAGTAATAAATGATCCAAAACTCGTAAATAAATAACTTTTCCTAAGCGGAAATTTGATTGAATATTTTTCTTTAAAATTCATCAATCATGTCAAATATTCTGAAATTCAATGTTTGAATAAAACATCTCTATATGTATGTGTGTGTGTGTATATATGGAATTAATTCAATCCAAAATTTAATTAATTAAGAAAACCTTTCAACTTTCAAATTAAATATCTTTCTTATATTCAAATCACATACATAATAAAATACTATTAAACTAAAATTTATCTGGAAATCAAAATTAAAATTCTGTTTCCTTTAATTTCACGACAATTAATTTCCAATCGAATAATTTGAAAAATTTATTAATATTTTTGTTGGTGAACCAATTCAAAGCTGCTTAAAAAGCTTCGTTCACATGAAGATGTCAGCTTCAGGCTACATTGTGTGCAGAAAAGGGATGCAAAAAGGAAAAGCGAGGCTATCGTTATCTCTCGAAGATATTCCACGGGCATAGTGGGACATGCCTCGACAGTTTTACTAACGGCCGACGTTGGCAACGACAATGCCGATGAAGGTCCATTCGCATATTTTCGTATTCCACAATTTTATGTTCAACTTGTGCACGACACACTCGTGCCGGGAACTCTATGACGCAAATTTCGCAAGGGACAGTCAAGGACTCGCTCGAGGGCTTCTACCATTCGGAGCCAAACGGCGCTCGCCGAAATTCTTGCTCGAGACTATAGGGAATTTTGATAATATTCCCGTGTATGCGATTATTTCTGGCGTGGAAACGAGGCGCTGCCAACGATATTAAACTTGATGATGTGTATCCTATATGTCTTTATATCTTGAAAACTCATAAGCTTGTTGTGACTTGTATTATAAATATGCACAATAGAATAATCTAACGGAAAATAATAAAAGTAGGTAAATTATATACAAAAATAAATATTTCTCTTAAAAACTAATGAAAAAATATATATTATAAATATGGAAAAATTGTGGAATTTACTACAATAATAGTATGTTATTTTTTAAGAGTATGTAAAAAGTAATCTTAAAATTGAGACATTTAAATTATTATTAAAATTGAGTTAATGAAAGATCCTAAATAAAATAAATGTAAATCTAAATTAAATTAATTTAAAAAATTTAAATTAATTTAAAAAAATTAAATTTAAATTTAAATTAAATTTAAATTAAATCAAATTTAATCCTAAGGAATTTAAACCAATTTTATTTTAAATCTAACAAAAATTCGTCAAAGAGAATCTAGTAAATAATTCTATATAACCATCCCTCGTATATTCAAAATTTCGAATAAAGTCATACGTGAGAATCTTAACAATTTCAAAAATCGAACCAGCAGGCTATCTTTCTATTATTGACAATCGAGTACCTGCGAGTTCTCTTCTTCATGAGGATGACGACATAAATGCGAGGTCACGTCGTCGCTACTAAAAATGACAAAGCACCCAACTTTGACGCGATCTTTCCCTCTAACGTAGATACTCGCAAACTCTCCAGAATAGAGTTTTCCCATGCGTTTGTTACCGGTTGCATGAGTGATAGTCTCCCCCGACCTGCTTCTCCGACTCTATGTCATCCGCTCCATTAACGCCTTACTTCCAGCTTCAAGCCGGAGGGCGGTATAAAATAAAGCGACAAAGACGTCGGCGAATACGGGCTGATTCGGCACGATTAGCGTAAGAAACTTCTACGCGAATTTTCAAACTATCTTTGTAGCATTCTATCAACAAATTCGCTCAATTCGAAATAACTCAGCTCGAACAGCTGGAGGTGATATCAATTAAAAATCTTACAAAATCGACAAAGAGTATGACACGCACAATAATACATCAGGGTCGAAGATTAAAATTCCGACAATACGATTCTCGATCACACGTCGAGTACGGAGTTGGAGCATTTTAATCTCGACCCGAAAATCTCGGTTAACCCCGCAAAAAATTCTTACAGGGGGTAAAAATCGGTCGACGCTAAAAGAAATTCTGGCGAAATTCTCCCGACAATTACCTACGTTTCTTCGGCTGTGCATCACTCGTGCGACGCTGGCAAAATCCTCGAGCCACGTCGACCTTGGCGCTCTTCCCGGGAATCCCTCTAAATCCATCTAGAAGCTTAGCTTTTCGGGAAGCTATAGCACCATCGCGTTTTCGCTCGCGCCTCGATGCGCTGCCACTCCGGATAATCCCGATGGGAGATACTCGTCGCGGTAGCTCCTGCGCGCGAGGAAGGCGGATAAAAAGACGAGAAAATAGATGAGAGCGCGGTGGTGATGGCAATGCAGGTGAAGGCGATGCACGCGGAGGTGGGAATCCGCATAGAAGCAGAGCACAATACGGCGCAATTTATTAATACTCTGGGACTCGCCCTCAGAAGCAAACGGCGAAACAGATATGCCAGCTGAGCGCGCGAGCGGAGCCTGTTACAGGCCTGAACGGAGAAATGTCAGAACAAAGCATCCTGTGTACAACGTACGGCGCAATCTGCGAGAAAATTGCGGTAGAACGTTGCCTGAAAACACATCGATTGTAACCGTAAAATAAAACGTTTTATTTAATTTGAAATGTGTATCTCTCTCTTTCTAACAGGATTGTAATTTGGAAGAAAATTACAAAGGAAAATATCTTAAAGTGGAATGCGTAATAGCTATCGAAAGAAATTGGCGTGTAATAAAAAATTCCCGTCGAAAAATATGATTTATAAATTTGCAGTCGCGATTCATTTGATGTACGATAATAGATCTTGACAGAATTGTATAGTTTACTGCTCCGATATTTTTTTTTAACCACCTTAGAGTCGAGAAAAAATTGACGCACATATCTCGAAAAATCTGTCGTTTAAAATTTATAATAAATGTTAAAAATGGGAACATCTGAAGAATCCCTTTATCTTCTGACTTGTGTCATTTTCAGCATCATCAACTTCTATAAAGATTTCACGAACAGGTGAAGAAATCTGACGGTAAACGTTAACTGCAGTGAACTTAATTGTAACATCAGGATGATTTTTTTCGAGGAGCTGAGCGCACTTTGATGACGTACTTAAATCCATTTTATTTATCGAACCGTTTTCGCGGGATTCAGTATGTCATGACATGAAGTCATAAGATCCAAAGAAGAAGATAGTACAGGTGATTTATCATCCCGAGTCTGCAATAAGCTTGCGTTAAGGCGCGTGCACACTAAGCTCGTTGATTTTAGGGAAATATTTGTTTCTCATTGGACGAGAATAGAGAGATTGCGGATATTCCTCAACTGTGCATGTGCTTGATTGTAAAAGTAAATATTAAACTAACTAATCTGTAGTTCCCCAACATCATTTAACTTTCATTTCACAATTGGTTAATTTTATCTTACAATAGTAAAATTTAGAAAGAGGAGGAGAACATGTAACTTTTTTTAATGCGTACATAAAAAAATAAATATCATAAAATTATATTTGTTTTATTATTTATACATTATTATATTATATATAAATTATATTTTATACATATATATTTTTTATAATATATAATTAATATCTCTTTCTCTCTGTTATTAAGAATCTTTAAACGATCATATTTAAACTAAAGCAAACATCACTGCCGAACTGTTTATCGCCAACTGTTAACGAATTCTCTTTACAACTGTTTGGCCAACCGTTAGTCAAATAACAAAATTTGATCAGCGTTCAAAAGGAGAGAGAAGATAAAGGTTCTAAAGTACATTCTATGCTGAGCGGCATGTGGCTCTCGATAGCACGTTCACACAGCAACGCGAACTTATTCTCCACTCGTGCGCACCGCGTTGAGTTTGTACAGTCTGTACGAGCCTTTAGGCTGCCCCGCGCGTGTACTTCCGCCAAACTTCCGGTTCGTTTCGCGTGGTAGTAAACTGCAGGTACGGACGTGTATTGCAGCAGAGAGGCAAACGCGCGCGGCGAGGGGGATCGGCCGTTCCCGAACAACGTTAGATAACGGCGGGGGATAGTGTAGTTTGAGAGGGCCACTAAATCAAATCGCTTGAAGAATGTCTTATGGTGACCTGCAGGTTATCGCCGGCCATATACGCGACATACGCGGATATTCCCGGCGGGTACGTAGCCTTGCAAGTTGTCATCGCGCGCGATCAAGTTAAGATTAGACGCGAAATAGGTACGAAGTTGAAAAGGTCAATTTCTAGTTTTCAGCGTATTTTGAGAGTGTCACTTATTTACACGTGGAATATTAAAACATATTTAGAACTTGTTGATTGATGTTTAAGAGCAAATATCAATGATTTTTCAGAGGGATATTAAATTGCCATTAAATTCGAATGTAAATAACGTGTATATTTTTACAGTAAAATTAATGTATTATAGATTAAAATTAAAGGCTCTTCAAAGTAACATAAAATAATTATGTAATATATAAAAAAATAATAAAGAAATATAATAAATATTATAAATAAAGAAAATATTATTCATGAACATAATGACTCTAATTTAAGTTAAACTATTACAAGAATGTGCTTATGTCATTCAGCTAAATTCTTTTTTATGTTTTAACAATAAAAACAATTTCAATCCATTCAACAGTTGAGGAATATCCGCAATCTCTCTATTCTCGTCCAATGAGAAACAAATATTTCCCTAAAAAACAATGTTTTCCACTTCAACAGCAGAAAAATCGAGAGGCATTCTCGCGATACGCGCGAAAAGTTCGCATGCACAATGCACACACACACACACACGCGTACAGAAAGACACGTAGGAATCAATGCCGGCAATGCTACGATGGAATATCGCGTAAATTGCATCGCGGCCGCATTCGCGCCGCGTGCAGCGGCCCGTTCACTTCGGCTCGCTCCTGTCGTTTATTCGTCGCGGATACATGGATACATCCGTCCGTCGCGAAATCCTTGATCGCGGGATCGCGCAGCAGGTCTCGTAATGCCAATCACGTATTGCCGATATCGTAGCCGCGATCCCCCATTTAACGCTACCGTGTATAAGTTGGCGCTGTAATAAGTGCGGATAGACTCGTATATAGGTTCCTTAGTTCCTTAAAAGGAACATAGGGCTTCTACAAGCTGTTGGATAGACTCGTATTTGGCGATAATTTAAAAATTTAATGTCATAATGTCGGCTTGAAAGTGAGTGACATTTGACAATGCGAGTCTTGAAGGTTGTTGTTGTTGAAGTGTGTAAAATCTAATATGCAATTATTCTGAAATATTTTCGGATAAAATCGAGCAACTACTCGTGTAAAATCTAATATGCAATTATTCTGAAATATTTTCGGATAAAATCGAGCAACTACTCGTGTAAAATCTAATATGCAATTATTCTGAAATATTTTCGGATAAAATCGAGCAACTATTTTAAGTTAGTTATATCTTCCTTAACGCTATCAATCATATGTTTAGCATCGATTTTTAGATATTTAAAGATAGTACTATTTAAACGTTCGGCAATGCATTAAACTAGGTAAAATTGTGCAAAACGTGTATTCAAAATTTAGCCGGATTTTTAAACGCGTTGACATTTATGATTAATGTTAACTTATACAACAGATATATAGATATAGTAGAGAAAAAAATGATTATACAGAGACGAAAAAAAAAACAGATTCATTGTTAAAAAATGAAATCCAAATGTATCGCAGAAAAAGAGAGGCGTTCATGTCATTTCTCGATGTTGATTGCCAATTTTATAGAAATTGCGCATGAAAATTTGACTTGGTGATGAGCTCAGTATTGACAGCTTGACATTCAACGTTAAAAGAAATATATCGAAAAATCATCGAGAACGAATGAAACTGAGAGGATAAAAGAAAAACGGAACATGAAATAAATAAAATAATGATGTATACATGCATGCATGTCGGAAACTCACATGTAGTTTTTGTAGAATCAAATAAAATATAAGCATTTATAATTTTGTGATTTTTTATGTTTTTTATGTTGTATTTTTTTATATTTCACAATCCACATTTGCGGAATACAGGATCTTATTAAAGACCAGTCTATAATTTCAATGAATAGAAAGAAGAGGGTTACGTATAAAATAAAAGATACGATATTGTAATCGGCAAAATGTGGCCGCTCGAAAAACAAATATCGCTTATCGCGAATGAAGGACATACTGAAACATACCCTTCTCCGTTATGTACCCTCGATTTTATATCTCCGCCTGTTTATCGGCGCAATCGCTCCGTGTGCATTGCTTCACGTGCAACACGCGCGAATCTCGAATTTTTTTTTCTATGTAGACACACCCGCAAAACGAGAGAATTAAGTAATTTTCGTTGAAAAAACCTTCATTTAAAAATAACTTTTTCTTAATCGAAAAAATAATCGGATCATAAATTATCAATAAATTATCTTTTTATTTTCTTATGGGATCAAAACTTCAAAATTATAGTTTAAATAGTTAATAAAACAAATATTGTGTGTTAAGAATTTTAATTATTTTATAGTTTAAATAGTTAATAAAACAAATATTGTGTGTTAAGAATTTTAATTATTTTGCATTGTTTTAAATATAATAGGAAATCTCTAGATGATGTTCCATCCGAATTCGATAGCGTGAGGATAATGGAGAAATCACTATGGCGAGGATTCAATGGCGTGTCAAACACTAGGTCGAAGCCAGGGCGTAAAACGCGTCAAAGCGGAGAAACATAATATCATTATCGTCGGAGTAATTGAACATTGGCCGTTTATTCGTCTCGCTTGCTATAGGGCCTGCCATAGCAAAGGGGGAAACGATCCGAAATTATTCCTGCCACGCGACAGCTCCAGTATTACACGAAAGTGTTGACGTTAAAAAAACGAGCATAGAAGAAAAAATCAACCAAAACAATTTAACAACTATCAATTCTTCTTAAACAATATCGAGTAATGTGAAAATTTTAATTTACTTAAAAATAATAAATAAAATAAACTTGTAATTTATTAATGTAATTTTCAATTAATTTTTCGTTCGTCCCACATTTTAACACCATTTTCGCGCGATTTATTAGTCGCGAATCTTACGAAAAGGGGAGAAATTAATCAGAATTTTCGTTGGCGAAAACGCACAACGGGAATCTCGAAAACGCAAACAATCGATTATCGCAACCATAAAACCTGTCGCGGTTTCGAGAAGATGTTATAACCATCGCATTGTATCTAGATATATAGACTAGTTCGTTGCCAAATTTCTCCCGGCGCGTTGATTGAACTCAATTTCCAACGCATTAGTCTCGATTGGTCAACGCCATTTCCGCCGGATACGGCGATGTTACATAATTAAATCGATCACGGCTCTCTCTCTCTCTCTGTTTATAATTAAACATAGGCGTTACATTATTGACACTGCACAATTAATTGGCCAATAATGGTTACGCTAGCGGCGTATTGTCTGTCTTGTTCGGTACATCGGCGGTATCGGTGGCTACAATACCATATCACGAGTGATGAAAATTTCATACTGTTGTATGACACACGCACGGTGCCATTCGGTAATGGGTTAATGCATTTTTACCGAGACCTGCTAAGGGAATGACATTATGGTGCGCAACGTAAAAAATTAAATTCTCCGACCAGAGAATACCACGAGTCAGAAATAGTGGCCTCGCGTTAACAGGATCGCTGTAACGCACGCAAATGTAACGGGATCGTAAAAGCGGCCACCTTTCTGCCGCATTTAAAGCGCGCTGAAAAGCTAGGTGACGTCAGCTAATAGTGTGAGTCTGCATTATATATAAAAAGTATTAGTGGAGTTTAGTCTTTCGTTTAAAGAAAAAAGACAACAAAGCATTGTTTTATATGTTTTATTTGTAGCGTTACATATTTTTTAATGATTATAAATTATTATATGATTACGAATTCTTACTATTGTCAACTTCGTTTACAATTTTTCATCGATGAATTTGTAACTGAACGTAAATAAACATAAGAAAAAAATCGAGAAAAGAGACACAAAAATTGGATATTTATTTTTGAAAAGGATTGGATTATTATATTTTGCAAGGAATTATTCGATGTATATTTCCGCGTTTGACCTACATAATAAATAATAAATAAAACACAAGATCCCCCATCAATAATAGATGTATAAAATAATATGCGTTACACAAAAAAAAACATTTTCGAGTAAAAAAAATCCATACACAAAACAAAAAATATATTATATACAATACGTGTAAGTGAGAAGAGAATAAAACTGTTGAGCGAGTAAAAGAGAAGCGTGTAAAAAATTCATCTACACGTTATGTGGAAAATATGAAGCAGCACAAAAAAGTATAAAATGAAAAAATATGGAAAAGTATAAAAAAATTTGTATGACATTTATATCGTCCATTTTGAATTTTTCAGTCTACAACAATAACCGCAATTAATTTCTCGTGTTTACATTTTAAAGTTTATGAGTAAATTCCCCATATTAGAGAGTCAAAATAAAGAAATGCGTGATATGAAGATACTCGGAAAAAAAAATTTAATATAAAATTTTTTCAAGCGATCAAAAATGTGTACACACGCATAGATTACACTTTGATCCCGACATGATCCGATCACTTTACTTTCTCCACTTTTTCACTTTCATACATAAAATGGAAAAAGAATCCAACTACATTTTCTTGAAGGAATCTTGAGAACTGTAGCAATGAAAAGATCAGAGATACCGAAACAAGACGGGCGCCGACAATGGTGCGTGAGAGCGGAGCACGATGCGCAACAAATGGGAGAGATTCTTAGCGTAATGCGCGGTAAACGAGAAGATAGAAGTGTAACGCCGTGCAATAAATGGAGAATTCAAAATACGGATAGTGCGCCAGAAAAGCGGGGGATAACGCTGCGGATCCCGGTGTCCCTCCCTTCCCGATCCTCCTCGTTCGTCGGCAAATAAGCCGACCGTCGTTCCGGATCGACGGAACTCAAAGCGCGAGAGGCGGGAGAGATCGGATAAGAGCGTTCGTTCGTTCGTTCAAACGGCGGAAGAGAACGTTTAACGGCGAAACGGAGATGAGACGGAGCCGCGCGTCTTTTCCAAGAGGACGGGGGAAAGAGAGCGGAAGGAGCGAACAGCAAGGGGACAGAAGAAAGGAAGGAAATTGCGGTTCGAGAATTCGAGCTTCTATGCGCGAGATTCCGCACTACTTTCGGTAATGCTCAGCTGTTTCACGCGTTATACCCGTCGTCGGCGGGATCGGCGAAATCGGAGGGAGATATCGGCGGCTTCGACGCGAATAGAATCCCGTTTTCCTCTAGAGGGAAGTTATTGTTCAACGAGACACACCGTTCTATGTAATTTTCCTTAGTCTCAAGATATTACACGAGCCATTGCGTCTGAAAATATATCACTTATTTATTTTGCTACTATTTATTTTATCAAGCCAATTATATCGTATGCTCTAAGGACTGTCTCTTTGACGTCGATTAATTTTTATTTTAGTAATATTAATAACAACTGATTTTTTTAGCCTCGTTCTAGAATGAAAATTGAAAGATAAAAATTAATTATATTCCTGATTAAAATTAATCAATAATAATGCAAATAAAATATTAATAATATTATATGATAATAGATATAGATATTTTTTATTATATTCTGCATTATATAATCAGCTACTTTTGTTTACATTAAATAACACGTGTCAGAAATATATATTTATCACATACATAAATCGACTTGGAATATGAAACATAAATGACGGTTTAAAGATATGACAAAGATTAATTCTTCACACGCAAACGTACTTGTGTAATAATCATGAATTATTCTACAAATAAAAATAACTATAATATTGTAAAGAGAGATAGATTAGCCCCACAATGCGATATACATTTTATATTTTTATGTGACACGCTTCTTTGACATTTATTATTTTTCATACATATGCTTTTTCCACCAGTGGTTCTCTCTTTTTCTCGTTATCCTCGTCTCTCCATCTCAGATGTATTTTCTCCTTTTTCCCTTTTTTCCTTTTTTTCTTGAATGGCCCCTCATATTTCTTACTTCGCGTTAAATCGTCGAGACACGAATACGATTGTAATGCACGATCCGCAAGCGAGTAGAACAACAAGAGATGCATCACGTTCATGTCAGTGTTCCGACTACCATGCGATTCTTTTACAGTCCTGCCACGCAGACGTCACCCTAACGATTCGTCTTTCTTGTCGCGTGGATTCTCCGCTTTTTTATCACGCGAAAACTCAAGAAGAACCTACGTAAAGGGACGACTAATGACCGGAAAAACACTGCGATCTTAATTGTGCATCTCACTCTGCAGCTTTTTCTCTCTCTCTCGCTGATTATTCTCTTTTTTTTTCTTTATTTTTTCCGCAGCCTGAATAACGAAAGACATAAACGAAAGGCAGGGTTCGTGGTTTTAACATCTCGCGAGACCGCAACATAGAAAAATTCGCGTGAACGACTAACGAGCTCAAGTTTTTATACAGGGTGTCGTACGAGTTTGCTATAAAATAAAAAGTGATGCTTTTAATATCGAGAAATCGATAATTATTTAATAAAAAAATTCATAATTATAATACTAATATTATTTAATAAAAAGCAATCACTAAAATGACATTAAAATTTTAAGTGTGTGTATGTATGATAGAAAGAGAGAGAGAGAGAGAGAGAGAGAGAGAGAGAGAGAGGAGGGGAAGAAAACATAAAAATAATAGATGAAATTTTTATATATTATTTTTTTTCCTCGTTTCATTTGATTCGACATAAACTTGAATAACTTAAATTAAGATTTGGATATCGACATATTTTATGTAGAAAATGAAGAAAAACTTTGCGTGCAGCTAAAGTTTCATTGAGAGTTAAATTTATATTCGCTGAGAGTGTATATAAAGTAGAACATGCGCGCAACAGGACACTCTGTAGATCGGCAGAGCCGATTGCCGAGAGATTTTACAGCGCACACAAATGCGCCGGATTCGATTTTTTGTCCCGCAATGTTTAATTTCTCCGACCAGAGACGGGACAGAATTACGGCCGCGGTAGAGAAATTGGAATTGCAGCTTGACATGCAAATTTCCGTCTGCCTCGATGATAACCGCAAGTGAGCCTGGTACATTTAAATTCAACTCTATCGATATGTTTACTCGTTCAATATTCGAACAATCAATATGTATTCAATTATCACCGACATTTTTACAGATCTTCATCAATCCTTCTTAATATCGGCATTGTTCACAATAAGTAATTGAATAATAGCATAATGCATTATTATATTAATAATATTATTATTAATACAATGTAATGCATAAATAAATTAGTAATATAAATACATAAATATATAATATATTAACGATTATTATAATATACATAGAATGTATAATATAATATTTCTCTATAATTTATTAATATATCATGTATACGAAAAACACAGCGGGAAAACGTTACTAATTATGCTAATAAATAATTCATAATGTTATACGAGAACAAATAGAAAATTCTAATTAAACCAATCAATGTCTAGTTAATAAAATAAAAGCAATCGCGATTTGTTTCAATAAAATGTTTTGGCAACACCATAGTTTAACAATATACCAAATGGTCCATGTAATTGTTACGTCTTATTGGAACCTCGTAAAAAAAATCCGTTAAATGATTATCAAAAATGCTAAATATCGACGATATCGGTAGAGACATTTCCGAATGTCGAAATCTCAATCCGAGACATTATTTTGCCATACGTTGCGATCGGAAAATCCTCGACGAGGGTCTTATTACATCGGAAAATCGAACGACGTATTCTTCTTCGGCAAACAATATAGTATAAAACTACACGCGACGCGAAAGGGTCAAAACGGAGGGAGTAAGCCCGAGGGCCGTAAGAACGAACAAACAATTTCCTTGGAGATACCCCCGGGACAGCGAACGAGCGGTGCTCGCGGTACGTGTCATCGCCAGAATACGCAACCGAAAATCAATTTCCGCCGAACGAAAGAGAAACTAAGCAATCGATGTGGATCTTAAATATAAATATATGTTCCGATAACAAACGAACGAACCTAGCATCGCTAGCAAAAATTTCGAGGAGACACGTGCTGACACGTGTCTTTTCCATTATATTTCGATGCATTTTATAATGCATATACTAGAAACTAGAATATTGGACGAGTGCACCCGTGGAGCTAATTTTTCTTTAAAAAAGAAAGATTGTGCGAAGAATGATTCGATTGATGTAATTAAAGTCATCCATTTTTTCTCTATTTTAGATTAACAAACTAATTATTTATTTTTTATCCTCGATAAAAAATTTAATTTTAGATTAAAGTATTATAATGACATATTCACGAATAAAAAAATATTGGATTAATTATCTACAGAATTATATTCTACCTCTATAAGTTTTTTTTATCAAAAAGTTTCGACAAATTTCAACTTTGGAAATGTTATAAAAATAGTAAAATATTATCTCTCTTGAAAAAATAAACTTGAAATTTTCTTATAAAAATATTCAATATTGAAGATTAAGTTCAATAATCGGCGAGTTTTAATTAAACTTCCGCCAAGAGAGAAAAGATCACAGCTTCCCACAATTTTCTTAGAAAATAAAAATTCTTCAAATTTGATATCGCGGTTACGGGTCTGAGCAAACATACTCGATTGCTATATGAATCTTTCCCGCTCTGTGCCTGATGTCCTTATTTGGTCTTCCTGTCTTGAGCAGTCTCGTTCTTTCTCAGAAATCATATATCGGATTCTTTGCTGCCACAAATCGTGGCAAATCGAGCGCGACTGAACAATTTTCCCGGGGCATGCGGAACAACGAGCCGTAAAACAATGTCAGCTGACAGAAGTATCGAAGATGAGTGTGAGTTGAACTCGATATGTACACGATTTTCATCCTCAATGCGGCATCGCAATGTCTCGAATCAATCATACGAAGCCGATACGTTGACGCGTTATTCTTAATGATAAAATAATCAATCGTTTCTCTGCAAAAATTGACAAAAAAAATTATTCATATATTTCAAATAATCTTTAAATCTCGTAGGAATCTTGTGCAGAAAAATTGCAATTGTGAAAAACACCTTTTCATTTATGCTTCTCTTTTGAATTTTGAATAATTTGTTTCAAGAATAATTCTGAAGATGAATCTAAATTCGCTTTAAGCAAGTTGAGAGGTACGACAAATTAGCGCACGATTAAATTACGACACTAATCCTCTTATTATCCTAATGAATAAGATGAACCGGATATTACGAAATGTAGAGCTTTGTCGCCGAAACAACTACGTTTATGACTTTCTTAGAAAGTCATCGTCGATTCGAGTGTGTTTGAAATAAAAGTTGAAGCAAAAGTAACGATAAAAAATACGTACAATTTCTCGTAGATACGAAACTTTTCGAGAGTTAACGTTACACGTTGAAGTTTCTTTTATGTCAAGTATACAGTTACACAATTCTTTTTAAAAGGAAACGTATGCTGAATAACGTTGTACGACTAGTGACGGCTCGAGAATCATTTCGCTCTTCCCTGTCCTTTCGCACACGAGAGCAACTTTTATATCGACTGTTTCGATAAATAAAAACGATCCGTTTTCCTTCTATTCGGCACGAGACACGCATGAAAAGATAACGATTCGCCTAAAAATATGCGAACGGGCGGGACCGCGTCGTAATCTAACAAATCATACAAATGCGTTCTCGGATCGCTGCATTAATTTATATCGTCGCAAAGCACTCGGAATCGTCGAGAATAAACGAGTTATAACGCTCGTAAGTTCGAAGCAACGACTGTGTAACGTGCCATCTTTAAGGCGCCCTTTCTCGTCCTTGCACGAGCGGAATCATCGCGCGGAACAGATTGTAAATCGCGGAAAGCGATCGTGGTCGCGAAAATGCGCGGAACGAGCGCAAAACCGTTTTATCGATTACTGGATATCCTTTAAGCCGTGATCAATCCTAAGATTCGAGTAACAATTTTGTTAGCGGCTGATAGTATCGAAAAATATCAGAATTCGCGAGGTTTAATTCCTATTCGCGAAAGCGAATTTTAATCTCTGTTTAGCCAGCAGTTTATTCAAAATTTAATTATTAAAAATTATTTATTTTTATTATTTCATATATATTTATAAAATTAGATAAAATATAGTTTTTATAATTAATATTTATACTAATAGAAATAATTTATAAAATAAAGTATTTATAATAAATATAATATATGTATATGTTGTATCTACAAAAAATTAAATAAAACATAATTAATATAAAATATATTCACTTTAATTATCAAAAATAATTCTCTGAGAACTTATAGAAAAGCCCACACACAATATCCTTCTAAATTAATTATTATATTAATCCATGTATGGATTATCTAATAATGCCATTATTGTGAATTTGCATTTTAATACAATTGTGCTTCTTTGTTTTTTACCATTTCTGATATATAAATAAAGAAATAATTAAGCTAAAGTTAAGTGAAAGCAGACATATATGCACAAAAAAACTTAAAAGAGGGACTTTCAAAGGACTACGATTAATAGAAGGCACGAAAGTACACGTGCAATGCCAACTTCATCGTTCCATTACGTTCTTCCTTCATTAGATCTCGAGGATTCGCGGTTCCGCGGTTAGAAGTATGAGTTCATCAAACCCACACTGGCCGACTCGAATCCCAATCCGGTTGACAGAGGAGAACCCAATGTTCAGGGATTCAGGACAAACCGCGGACGAGACTCTACACGAACCATTTGATGCGAATCGATCGATAGAAATTTACCGAGGATTACCGATAGTCGTTGCACCATTACAATCAGAATAGAGCAGAATTAGAATAGAGAAAAGAAAAGTTTCTTCATAGTGTTCTTAGTTTATAAGAAACACATATAAAGGAGAAATTGAATAAAATATAATAATCTTCCTGCAAAGGTAATCAGTTGAATGGAACAGTTACAATGATTTTTTAATGGTTAAAAGATATTGATCGTTAAATAAAATATGAAAAATTAAATTAAAATAACAAAAATGATTACATTAAATAGTAAAATGATTATATTAAATAATATACTAATATATAATAAAGAAAAAAAAATTAGACGCACACAGGTACAAATATATTAAAATATATTAAACAATAATCTGTATCATAAAACCTATTATAGAATTTATTTTTAAATAAATCACTCAGAAATTTTATTATCTCTTTTTGTAGAATCTTTGTTCTACTTGATTAAAAATAAAAATAATCATTGAAATCTTTATCTTATATGAAAGTCAAAATAAATTTATTTTAAGATATCATAATTTTAATCTCATATCTATGTCTATATATATATATGTGTGTATATATATATAATAATGAAATTTGCATATATATCTATTATAATAAAATTTGCATTTCTTTACGGAGAGAGTATAATTTGAATCTAAAAGTATATTTTGGAATTAAATAAAAATACATGTATCAACGCAGTGTGAAACACATATAATAATATCATTATATTAAATACAGCCAAATGTGTTTCGCGAGATATAATTACTTCTGTAATATGTATGTTCAATCTGCTTTGCAAATGGCACTTTGTGCAATAAATATATTACAAATTATGTTTTACTAATTGCATATTCAATATTGCTTTTTCATCGCGGGATATGTAAAATGTCGATAATTTTTAGAAAATTACTAAATCAGTTATTAATAGTCAGTTATAATATATTTCATAATTGTTTTCACATAATCGTATATGTCGTAAAATGTATCATGTGTCTTGTGAAATTCACATGTTGTATATAAATTGATTTACCATAATATTGATTTATCTTAATTTTCGGGATTAAGATTAGTGTATTTATCGATATATAAATGCAAAATAAAGTTATAGATATAACTGTTATAAGTAATCTTTCAGAGAAGTGAACGAATGTATTTTTCATGAGATACAATTATTTTATTTTTATAATATCGATGTATTTTTTTCTCGGCGCGATTATCCATTTTTTTTTGTTTATTCTTGAATAATTTAACTGTCTCGGGCGCGTAATGAACGTCAGGCTTAAAAACAGCTTTCTTTAAGTTTGGAAAAGAGGAAACTATACCAACTATCGTTTCATAACTTTATATACCTTCACTTTTGAACTTCTAAAATACAGAATGTCCCGAAATTATCCCGTTCTAACTTTCGAGTGGAGACGGATGATTAAACTAAAACGGTGGGATGAGATAAAATGCAATCGATGAACTGATAGAATTAATTCATCAAAGTACTTTAAGTTGTCAGTTCGTCCACTAAATTTTTTGGTTTTTTATTCTATGCGCTTGATAATTCCGTAATGTTCGAATTAATGCATTTTAGTGTCCAACACATTTTCATCGTACCTAAAAAAAATTAAATATAATAAGATATTCCAAAATCTCTTGTATGTAGGGAATCTTTATAATCTCTTAATTATTTTACAAAGTCTAATGTTTTGGTTTCTCACAAATTAATCTCCAAATTTTAATTAATATATAACGTGATATGATACATGACATATCACAATATTATACACAATGTTATATCAATGTTATATTTAATATAATATCACATTATATACAATATTATACCACATTATATTATAAATTAGCTACTTAATGACATGTTTAAAGAGGGAACAAACAAAGGAATCAAAGGAAATAAATCCCTTCTTTCCATAATAATTTCTTCGAGATTGATCACGTTAATTGTGATTTATCAGACAATATAACTGAAAAGTCTAATTTTCTATTATGTGTATTTGCTATTTTAATTTTAGGACGCGCGTCGCGTGCACCGTTTCCAGGTAAAGGAAAAACATTGCGACTTTAAGGAACGAACATTGCATTATGCATCGCGGAGCAAATTTTTAATTATCCTAGTTTCGCGATAACTAGTCGGTGGGTTTTAATATCGCGATTATGAGGACGGGTATGACAGTTACACGACCTGTTTGCGCGTTTCCATGTTGCGATGATAGGCCGTATGCGACACGCTCTATTTGCTCTTAGAGGAACGGACGGATTCGCCGATGCGAACGTACGTATATGTACGGTACCAGGTACACCAAGGTTTATCTCGCCTGCTATAGATAGCCGGGATTTTTTTGCGACTAAATGCAACCGTAATACGCACGATCGAGCGCGATGAGAGCAATAGATAGATTCCTGCGGATATTAATCATAGTTTAAACAATCATCCGCTTTTAATTTTAAGAAGATGAAAATCTCAGTTCTTTTCTACGCAAAAAAGTGCAACAGTGATTTAGCCAATTCTGTCGATATCATCCGGATCTTAAGATGCATTGTTAATTACGGAATCGTAATTCTTCGTCGGAGAAAATAATTCAGCGCGGTCGTCCCTACAACCTTCCAATTAAGGATGAAGGCAAACGGTATCAAAGATATATCGATCGCGCGGTGGAAAGTTCAATCGTCTTCCGTTTTTTCGTGCGAGTGTAGGCGAAAAATTAATTACTATCTAGGAAGATTTTTCGGACGGAGGCAAAGGAGCATCCAATTACGGGGAACTTTGCGTTCAAATCGAGACTATCAAGCACAAACGCGCTTAATTAAAAATGAGATGGCGATATCCGACAAATATCTAAAATATAAGAAAAAAAGGAAAAAGAAAGAAAAGGATCGAGGAAAAGTTACTACAAACGACATTTATCAATTTTCTGACAACGTCACCGATTTCCTGAATATGTAGAATATCAGTTTGATATTCAACAAAGAAAATGACACACACGATCAATAGACATTTTGATTAAATTATTTCGTCAATTCTTCAAAAGTAAAAACATGATATTACTAATTAAAATACTTAGTTATAGCAACCAAATTATAATTGTAATCGACTTCGAGAATTGAGGCTGTAAGTTAAAAGAAAAGGAGGCAAAAGGAAAATAACGCACGTCGTTCAATTTTGAGACCTTACTTTCAATATGAATTTAACGCAATGCGAAACCTTTCAGTAAGAAAACACGTCGACAATTTCGTCTAGTTGTTTTTAGCGGCGTATCTATTATAATTTATGGAATTTTCTGCTCCATCGGACAGAGCGTGAAAACTGATCCGAGGAAAAAGAATTTGTAGAAAACTGGAACCACAGGAAAAGGATCTTATTTATGTAACATTCTTGTTTCTTGAAACAACAATGCTACATAAACATGGAAGGATAAATGTTTATAACAGGATAAAATAAATAGATATATACAATAATAAAATAAAAGCGTAATACCATAAAAATATATGAATAACATAAATTAATTTTGCAAATTTCCAAAATGATAAATTACGAAAATTTTGAGAACTTGGAATATTTTTAATTGTTATATGTACCGATTACAAAAATAATAGAAATCAACATGTAAATTCATATATCTTTTCATTAGTTTTTAAAGCGTTTTTTAAGGAGAATCGATTTCCAATTATTTTTAAATCAATTTATATTCTAATTTATAATAATTCTATATTTATATTGTACACATATACACAAAGAACTCTGAGCAAAATTATAATAATTATAATAATATAATAATTACCGTATAATTTGAAAATATTAAGATTCCCTAGATAATAATATAATTTTCTCTCACAGATCTTATAAATTAGCTTCTAATTAACAATTTTCTCGATTATCACATCATTGACAAGGGAATCGAAAGCTCCTATTTAACATTTATCTCTTCGGAAATCAGACCAAATAGAAACTCGCAACACGGCTGACCAGACACAATTTCGTCTATGCTGCTTGTAATCGAAGGCAGTTCGCGAACAAAGAAACAATCGTGACAGGGTGCAGAAATATGAACGATAAAGTGTACCACTCCGCGCACAACAGCCGCAGGTAGCCGTGCGTTATTGTCGGCTGTCGAGCATTGTTGCCGGCTAACAATGAGCCATGTTGCATAAACAATTACGCGATGCGGCTACAGCGTTGATTAATTACCGCGCGACTGGCAGAACCCGGTACTCTTTATCTTCGTGCGCGATTTAGCGCGAGCAAGCGCGAGCGCCAATTTGTCCCTGAAATGTCACGCTCGAGGAGAGCAAATCCGAACCCGGTGAATCAAAAGCTGTCGATAGAGAAAATGCGAACAATTAAAACGCCCAGCGGCCGTTAATCATCGCGTGCGCGCGAGCGTAATTAGAGGATTTTTCATGGAGGCGACTACGATGGAAGTTTCTCCCTTTCTTTCTCTCTTGGTCTTTCGAACGTTGCACTGAATTTAGAGATAATCAGACACGTAGTGCTAAAATGCCGTACAGATTTGCAAATTTTTGTGGCAATTATGTTCAATAAAAAAAAATGTGTATTTGGGATAACGGGAAATAGTATTATTACCGTTATACACACAGGAAAAAAATAAGTGTCAAATCAAAACTTATATACTTAAACTAACGTGTTCATGGTTTCGTATATACGCAACAATTTATAATCTTCTTAGAAGAATTTAATAATTTTAAATTTCAACAATATTATAGTCTTATTTTAATATTGTAATTGTCACCTCAAGAATATATAATTATTTAATTCTACTTTAAGAAAATTATAATCTTTGATTTAAAAATGTTATTTTCTATCGAACATTGTTTCTTTTCTAGTCAAGAAAATTAAATCTTAAATCATAAGAATATATTTTTCTTGATTGAACTATATAAAATGGCTTCATTCAAGTAAGCAATTATATTTTTCTTTAATTAACGCAATATAATCTCATTTCAAGATTTCCATGTTAAAACTAAATATATTTTCAAAACAAGAATGTCTCTTTTTTCTGTGCATACATAACTTTAATATAAAGCGCATAAACACATAAAAGAAAAAGAAATGGACAAAAAAGAATTTTTGTCTCAATTCTGAAATGGACACATCATTCCCAGTTTATACGACTTGCATTTTTTATGAGCTTCATATCGATGTTATGCAAATTCCGAGATTTAGATCGACATTATGTAGATTAATTTGATGCAGATTGTGAGAGATGGCTGCCGTTTATCACTGTTTTATCTCTAATGTCAAGATGGAAAGAAATATTTCCTTTGCGGATAAGATGCTTTGGCCCCCATTTATTTCTACGTTAAATATCTATATAGTAAAATATGATGATAATTTAAAATATGATGATAAATTTTTAAAATATGATGATAAATTTTATCAATCTTTTTTATTAGGCTCGTATATTAAAACAGAAATTTGTAAAAAAATCTAGTAAATGTTTTCTATTATTTTTCTTCAACGTAAGCAATCAAATTTTATTCGATCGAGTTGATTTTCTACAAAATTTAGATAAAAAAAATAAATAAATCTTGTAGAAATTACTCTTAATTACTCGACGTTAAATTGATAAGTAAATGATAAGTAACTGATAGTTAGATTGTTAGTTGAATTAATTTAAGATAAAGCAATTGTAATATCTTTTACTCTTAATTTTTTATCACCCGCGTAGAACACGCGTGTATTACATATCAATTGGTTTTTTACCAAGTTATTAAGTCGTCGTAAGAAATCACATTTTCTTTTGCGATTTGCCGTTTCGAAAAGCTAATATACGTGGGAGGAATAATTCATAAAGGCCATCTAAATAAACATGACCCCTGCATTCCGATAACTGTAAAGCTAGACAAGGAGAGTGAGAGACGGTGACGGAGAGACGCGAATTAAGCTGCTGCTAATAAAGCAATCTCCACTTCGTCCTTGTTATCTTGACGTGCGCACGAGGCACCCGCATCATGCTCCCGGGTTTCGCAGGACGGGTTTAACCATCGAGACGACGGGCAAGATTTCCCGCGGGTCCACTCGGCGCTTCGGGATCTGGCCCCGAAACCATCGACGAATCAAGGCCGACGAGGAGTATTTCGGAGACGCGAAACTTAATAGCCGATTCTCCGCTCCCGATCCAAGGGTGTGCACCCCAAGTCGGCGGTGACTGTCCTCGATCTTTTTCCCAACGAGTTTCCCGAGGAAGCAGGCTGGATTAGAGAAGAGAAAGAGAGAGATGAGGAGATATCTAGCTCGCGAGAAAAGACAGATCGCGTCGAGCGAGCAGTTGCAATAAATCTCGCTCGTCCCCCCTCGCCGTTGGCATTTTATAATCACGACGCGCTTAAGTCGTAAATATCTCTCCGACTCGTAAGTAGAATTATTAGACGTTGCCGATGAAATATTTTCCAGCGACGGAAATTAATGTACATGTCGCTAGCCCAAACGAATCCTTCGTTGTGTTGTCATCTCGGTGGAAACGATGAAGATATCGCGTGTACGCGATCTCTGCTCGTGTATCGTATCGTTTTGTTTTTTTTCGTCGTAACACGAGTGATTTCGATAAGCGGATAGGTTTGCATCCAAAATGGAAATGAACAATTCTGCCGAAATTGCCCCGGAACAATTTGAAATCGAAAATCAAACAAGTCTCGTCGAAACGTCATCGTGTTACAGATATCTATGACGAGGCAAAGTTACAAAGTTTTCCTGTACCAATTATCTAAACGTAACAGTATTGTTATATTCTCGTTAAAAAAATAATCGAGTTGTTAAAAATCAAGTTTAATATAACTTCGAATTCGATTTAAAAATAACGATTTTTTTAATTTCCAAAGAAAGCAGATCGAAACAGATCTGTTAACTGTACGGCAAAAAAATACATTCTTATTTATGTTTAAAAAATAATGATTTTCGAATATAAATAATCTGTCATATTTCGCGAACATTATTGTTTGTATTATAAATTTATTCGCGTAATATTTTAATAATAATTAGCATCAAAATTACTGAAATACATAGTAAATTACACGAAATAATACTGCATTATCTCTCTACTCCAAATAATATCTCTCCGAATAATAATATCCAAATAATATTTATTCAAAATCAAAAATTGATATTATCGCTTTTCCCATTTTGTACATAATGAGTACAAATTCGGGGCGATTTGCGTAGAGATCCCTACGCGAGAGAGAGAGAGAGAAAACGCGAATTGTGGATCCTATGGACTCAGCTCCATTTCCGCGACAAGCACAGCCCTAATTCGAATCCGCGATAACATTGCAAACGATATAATTGCGATGATCGAATGACCGGGAAGCGTGGGAATACGTTACCGAAGGACCAAGCGGCACCTAGTTCTGCTGAAGTGGATTATCTTGTATTACCTGAAACAGGTGCCAACGCACGCCTATCTATTCATATCGTTTGTATTAGCACGACGTGGTACGTCGGAGCGCATAATTATGTCGTATTCGACAAACCGAAAATATGTTTGGTACAGATTTAGCGATTAATTGCTAATAATGTTCAAACTCGAAAGCAGCAGCCCGATAATAGATTGATTAACGGCTTTTCATAAAAGCGCACTGTGCCTTTTATCGTATAAAGGTTTATCGTAGAAATCAATTTGCAACTCTTGATCCAAGATTCAAACGCCGATAATATATGTATACGTTAATAAATATTTAACGAAGGAATTATTATTTTAAACCTCACCTGCAGAATTATAATTATTATGTTGCGTCTATTTTGAATGCATTTCAATCTCATGAGGATTAATCATTTCACTCTGTTCAGGAGATACATTGTTTAGCGCGATTATAAATGAAACTGTGAATAATCATCATCAGCGTTTGTCCGTAGATAACGATAAATGAAAATTTGTATTCATAATAACAGATTTATCTTACAGAGTACGCGGAGTAAAAAAAGATTACTACTACATTTCACGAATAAATGAAACACCATGTGTGTGCAGCAATAACATTTTATTTAACGATGTGGAACAAACACTACGCAAGAGTCGTTGAAAGCTCGATGTCTCTACGTGTATGTGCGATCTCGACACACACTATTGCTCCGCAAAACTAGTTTCTACCTACGTGGCACAGCGACGTGCAGCTGCATCGATCATCTCGCGTGTGTGTATGCATATGTGTACACGCGCTGGCGCATACACGACAAACGTTCATGTAATTAAGAAGCTCGTCGAAATTAATAACCGGCTAAAATCGCCGTCGAGCGAGAGGATTCGCGCCCAGGGACGCGCGCGATCCGATTACGAAGAAACGCGTGACGCGCATTCGCCCGGAGATGCGGGATGCTGGAGCTTCGCTGCGTGTCGCGCAAACAAACACGCGAAAATAGCGGGACATTCGTACGTGACGCAGACCGTGCATAACCAAAACGGCGAACACACATGTCGTAGAACGTTGCCGATACGTTCTATCAAAGCGAAATGAAATTCCGCCTCCGGGAGGCCGATGGCGACATCGCTAGCTTGGCAGGGTATTCAAGATACGAGCAAAGGCACGCGCGTACGAATATCCCGGTAATTAAAGTATATTGATACGCTGGTGATATCGAATTTGGCCCGATGCGTACAGCTGGCCACGACACGCCATCCAATCCATCATCGCGAGAAGTGACAAAAGAAGCGAAATCGACGGATATGTCAATAATAGAAAGCTTGTAGCGCTCGCGATGAAATTTCATGTATTTACTTACGTCGAATATGCAAATTAAAAAAAATAAACAATTAAAAAAATTAAAAAATTGGAAAACATTAGAGATAACAATTTGGCGGTGTAAAAAAAATAAGATAAAATAAGATAAAATAATAATATATATTAATAGTATAATAATAATATAGTATTAATAGTAAAATAATAATATATAATAATAATAAAATAATAATATATAATAATATATTAAAATAAATAAAAAAATAAGATAAAATAATATATTATGACAAAAAAAGTTCAAAGAAAATAATCGCCTTAAAATGCAATAAAAAATCTTGTGCTCTTTTGTAATTGCGTAAGACATGTGTTATATTGTATGTCATTTTTTTTCACTATCGCCAATACATTTTCTACATAAAATTATTCTGAAAAATAGTTTGAGCACGATACTTGGAGAAGTGCAACATTGAATGATTCGAGAAACGTGGAATATTTTTATCGAAAAGAAATGAAAAAGCGATACACTGTGCTTAATTACCGGTGCACTTGCACTTAATAATACATGATCTACTCGATCAGATATGGCCCGTCGTTGCCATTGAATTTGATTCTATTATAGTGCCGCAGCCCGATCTGAATATGCGCCAACGTGGCAGCTTTTAACTCAGTCCCACCATTGTACAACCCGCGATCCAACCCCGAAGTACGCGTCTTTGTGTTGCGGGGGCGTGATGCGCTTCCATCGGGAACGTGACTCAAGAGTGTATACGCGACGTGTATAATATCGCGGCGCATTTACACGGAATTGGAGTACAACTCGCATTCGGACGTAATTCGAAGGAAGGTAATTGTTCGCGAAACGCCGAAAAGGGTCGCGCAGTCAAAAGGACAGAGATCGGGAAGAAGAGCGGAAACGCGGGCGGAATTTCCTGCGTCGCGTCGCGTCGGCGAAAGCCTCGTTACCTCGTGTATACCTACTTAAGGAATTAGCCGCGTTGTTGTTGTTGTTCCTGCAGCATACGACGCGTTATACAGAGCGGACGCGGTACAAAAGTACTTACGTACTTAGCGAGAGGGGGCGGTTGTTGGGCGAAGAAGCGAGCAACGCTCGACCCTTTTCTTCTCCGTTCCTTACCCTTCTCGTTTCAAACCACCACCCCTCCTCGCTCCCCCCTACCCCCGACTATCTGCTTACGCTCGATAAATCATGGGAGACCCGTCGCGCATCCAACAACGGAAACGTCGCGTAGCTACGTTCAATTAGAGCGAAATGAAATTCCGGCTCTCGCGTGATAAGCTCCGTAACGACGAAGAAAGACAAAGATGGAGAGATAGACTATACCGGAAGGAGAAACGGGTGAGGGAGAAGGGAGACAGTTGACCGGAAAAGAGCTGATGAAGGGCGGAAACGAGATGCTGAGATGCGGAAAGAAGTCCGGGCGATCGACAACGAACGTTGCGATAATTGGAATATATCGAATTGGAGAGTTCGTCCGATAACGCCGAACGATCGACAAGCGACGTCGTCGTCGATGACGAAAGACAATGCCGGATGGGGATCCCAATGTGACGCGAACGAATGGCATCTAGTGAACAGACGAAACGAAGTGAGAGAGAAAAATAGAAAAAGAGGAAGGGAAACAAAGTAGTTTCGCACATACACATACAATGGATACAAGTTTCGGGTTACAAGTGCTCTAAGTGCAATTTACTGTGTTACCGCTGTAGCTTCAGCTACAGTTGGATGCAACTTTGTTTTCTAAGCTCGAAAAAAAATGTGTCGTATGAATAAAAAGGGGCATATTTCCGGATAGCGTAAAAGAAGAGAAGAGGAAACACTCGTAATATATTTGGGATTTTATTTTATATCTACGTATATGCGAGAAAATTAAAAAAATGGAAATGGGCAAACTTTTAAAAAATACGTACTCTCGAAATAGCACTCATTATCTCCGAGTCGTGTATTTCTTTCGTAAATACAGACAAACATAGCGCGCAATTCGACGAGTGTGTTGGTGCAATTATAAACGCAAATTACGTACTCACGTATTCACATTTCAAACATTTCATCGAAAAGAGTAATTTATTGGAAAAGCAAGCAAACTTTAAATACACACACATATACGTAAACAAATCAAGATTGTACTGCACATCGAGGAAGAGTGATCCAAATAACACGATTTATGCAAATAAATTTGAAGGGAAAAATTGGGAGAATAATTGCGAGGAGAACGAGACGAAAAAGGAGACGAAAGAGAAAGATTGCAAAACACCAAGGAGAATTCGGCCGTAATGAGATTCGATCTGTACGCCCGCTCTCTTCGGAACAGAAACTTCGCTCGCAGTTAAACTCGTCCAAAATCCTGACGACTTTTAACTCGCTCAAACTTCGACGGCGGATTTCGAATCCTTAAATTAACCAGGGATTAATGTCGACGGCGCTCACGCGCGCCAACGCGAGAAAATCGCGAGGATTAAATTGAACTCGTCTCGTTTGCTAGTGATGTTGCAAAAATAACGACCGAGTCATTCTCGTCCTGTCGCGTGCGCCGCAAACGAAATATTTTTGTTGCGATAAAATAATCAGATAAACTTACATTATTTTCTCAACATTTAGCAGAGAAAAAAAGGATAAAAAAAGAGAGAAAAATGAGATTCTTTTTTAATTTTAGATAATTATTCAAAATGCGTTTATCGTTTAAAAATATATAATATGGAACAAAAAATAGAAAAAAGAAATAGAAAAAAGAAATCGCTCTCGTATCATTAATTTATATATTTTTTTTTAACTGGATAAATATAGATCTTGAATAATTTATACATTTTAAAAATAAGCTGTTAAATGTTTATTTATATTGATAAAATATTGTTCTATCTTTGTGCAATTTATCGCAGTAATGGTGCGAGTTCAATTTTTACAAATTATTCTCTTGCTGATGAAAAATAATCATGTAAGAGATGTAAAATTATTGATATACGAAAATACGGAAATTTAAATTTTCATAAAAATTCACATTACATTTTCAGAGGGAGAGAAAAATGTCGAAGAATGTATATATATCACAATAATATAATAAGCATCTCTACAGTCATATCGTAAAGATCCCCGGTACGATAGGATCAAGATTGACGGAATGGATACGAGCTTGCGGACCTCGACCTATATGGCCCTCAGCCCATAAGGACAACGAGGGTGAGTAGCAACATCATCCCCGAAATCTACGATCGGTATTCCTGCCAAGAAACATTTCGCGTCCACGGCACAATGGTGGTTGTACGGTAAGTTCACGTTCTTAAAGGTCGTTACAGATACGTTACGGTAATGTGTGTCTCGCAACGGGCTTGGACGAGGGTGGCGGACACAGGGTGATTCGGTTTGAGGAGCGATAAAAGAAAGAGGAAACAGACAAAGAGAAAAAGAGAAAGAAGAGGATGGTCTGAGCAAAGAAGGACGAAAGAAAAAGAACAAGAGGAATCCGGTGCACGTATGGTCGCGAATAAATGCAGCCGTCCGATAAAAGGATGAACCGCGATAAACCGGAAGTTGAGATCGACATGTACAGGATGTTTCAATTTTAAATATATTTCGTTTCAAGTTTCTTCATTTTAGATGAGATGAGCTCTTTCGCAAATATTTAATCGACAGACTCGTCGATTCTTTAATTTCAACATTAAAAATTATTGTTGTCAAATTCTTCGATATAATAAATATCTGTCAAAATTGAATTTTGCTTTGATTTATTAAAAATAAAATTTTATTACATTGACAGCTAATTCGCTAAAATCTGAGTATTTTTAAATATTTAATGTCGTAGAAATTAAATTTTAATCAATCAGAGAAAGTCCAATTTTCATGTATTAAAAAACAAGATTTTGTTTAGAATTAGACGTTTATATAAATGTTAATTCATGAATTTTTTTTAATATAAAATATTAAATTTATTTAATATTAAATATTTAATATTAGATTTATTTAATATTAAATATTTTGGCTATTAAGTTATAAATAAAAATTATTACATTTGTAACAAAAAAAATTATTACATTTGTCACATGTTCTCATGTACAACCTTTAAAAAAAACGAAAACTTTTAATTGCAACAATCTCTCGAGTATCGCAAAAATTGTTTTTTAAAGTTTTAATGATACAATTTTGCTAGACTGCCAGTTTTGCGGCTTCCTGTACATGACGGTGCATGCGTGGATGAAGAGTATAGGTCTTCACTATGGATAACGTTCGAAGAGAGACGGGATATATGTGTGCCGACAGTCGCCGAGTAGGCGAATGACCGCAATCTATCTCATGTGTCGTTTCGCAAAGGAGCTCTTTCCCTTCGTCGTCATTCTGACGCGATGGACTCGCGAAAGTCGATAGTTTGACCGTTTTATTGCGTAATAATTTGCTCCTTTTCACGCTCTTGCTCACCGAGTCTTATTATTGCCCAGATAATGTATGTTATCGAAATTATAGAGCAATATGCAAATTTAATGTATCTTGATGCTGCAGAAACGTCAAATAATACTTTTCAATCAGATATTAGAGATAAAGGTAAAAAAGACAATTGTCTCTGAAACAATAATAATGTTAGAGATATTTAGCATAAAAAATTAAAAGATGTTTAGCAAAGTTTCATGATGTAAACAATTAACGCATTCTATTCTTCAATCAGTTTTAATTAGATTTGAAGAAGCAATGAAAATTTTAATTAAATCGACGCTTCGGAAAATCTCACTGCGAAAGATCTCATTTTCAAGTTTATTTGCGTAATATAAAGATTGCAGTGTAAGATGACTATCGAACACGGCGACATTGAGCTAAATGTACGTCAAGGATACGAGCTATAATCCTGGCAAACACGTAACAACGTAAACGCTCTCTTCAATTCGCATGACGGAGCACGAAACAAGGTGATCCAGTTAAGGCAACCGATATATTTTAATTAAGCACGTACCGCCTCTAAATCGTCGGATCCGTAGATACGTAGCAGATAGTGCGTTTATTTCCGGTGTCGATAATTACTGATTAGCATTACCAAAGCCGTTGGCGTGCCAGTGTCTGGTGCACAAAGCGCTGTAACAAGGGATCGGTGAAGATCGCGCCAGCTGCTTTTACGTTCGATATCGCGTTGCGTAACTTGATGCGGCAAAGCACGCGGCGGTCAGACGAACGCGCTTTGCGATCCGCTTTGTTACCGCGTTTCACCGTTAAACGCCTACTCAAAGGTGGCTCTCTTCGCCGTAAATTGGATAAATCTGGGCGAAGCGCGCAATCGGATGCCTCTTGGAGCAGCGGCGGTGGCGGTGACCGTCGCTAAATCGACTCGGAGAACCGGAATCCTTAAATCCTCACCCGGGTTACACCAAGTAAGCCACCAAGTGCATTGTAAGCGTCTCGTAAATACTCTCGCGTCGTCTTCTTTTCTCTTTGACGTGTCCCTTTGCAAAATCTCTCTGGCTTTTATCGCCAATTTATTTTGCCATATCAATTTTTTATAAAAAATATTATTGAGCGCTCGGATGAAATTTGTTTTGTAAGCTCGTGTATATTAATTTGCCCCATTTATCGTTTTCTATAGTATTATTGAATAGACTACGTAAGATACATAACATTTAATTGCAGCTCACAAACTTGCAATTACGCTGCAATATGCAACCCCTTGTCATAATCATGAAGTTTGTATATCTCCGACCCCGAGGAACGTGGACGACACCACTCGATTAAAGCGACCGTGTATGCATTTTCGCCGCGAATACTTAATTTACGAGGTGCACCAGAGGAGAGACGCTGGAGGGAATGCAATGAAACGAGTCCGCTGACCGGGGGCGAAATGCTCAGCGATGGGAACAGCCGCGATCCATTTAGCGATTCGTTTACCATTATGTACAGAGTGAACTAAATTCAAACCCCTGTATTACACAGGGGTATCGAGATATCTTAATTGAATTGTAGACCACTTTATACGTTAATAAAAATGTCAAAGTAATTTTCAAGATATACAGGACGATAAAAGCTAAATTATTTTGAATTAAGAGCTAATATTAAGATGATAAAACTTTTTCTTCATTCAAATCTAAATAGATATTATTTAAACGAGAGAGATTTTAATTTAAAACACACAATCATCGAGCATTTAATTTCACATACTGGAAAATTTCAAAAAACAAAGCCTATTAAATTCAACATAAAATATATATTGCTACTGTAATAAACGCAATCACAAAAGTTTCTTACGTTATAATAGAATCTACTTTTTTCCCCAAGTAATTTCCTTAAGCTATATTAAGCTACATAAGCTCTTTCCCAAACTTGTTATAAAGGTTATGAAAATTAAGTTAAATGTTTCAGGATAACGTATTATTTGCGGTACGCATTAATCAGGGAATTTCATGGCGCAAGTTTGAAGACACTCTATATATCCCGTGCGTCGCAACGTTAATACTCACGGAAAGCTTTCGCGACCCAATTGGGAAACTCCGGACATAATCGTGACCCATAGCGTTGGGAAAGTCGACTAACGAAGGTACGAGGGTCGGGTCGGGTTCGCGGTCGTGTGTGCGCGTGACATTTATTTGACAGCGGCGGAACGACGATTGCCGACCGGACCCCCTCCGGACACGCTGCTCGTGGAAACCCGGACTTATCCAACCGGATGCACCCTTCTCTCCTTCTCTCCCACGTTGCACCAACAGCTGCGACTCTCGGCGCTGCGATCATCGATCGTCGCGTTTTAATCCCCTCGCCACGCGCGAAATAATAGCGTTGAACAAATTTGTCTCTAAATATATCTTCCGAATATGGTATCGAATCTTCTCCTTTTAAAGTATGACCGTATTTCGATTAGAAACGATATTAAGAATTAATATCGTCGGTGCTTTTGTTCCTTGTAATAATCCGATAAACTGCTGTTGAAAATTAATGTATCGTTAATATTAAATATCGTACTGGAACATAATAGCAACGATCAAATTAAATTGGCTTAATTAACAAAAAAA
This sequence comes from Camponotus vicinus, assembly GCF_025532165.1. Classification (NCBI taxonomy): domain Eukaryota; kingdom Metazoa; phylum Arthropoda; class Insecta; order Hymenoptera; family Formicidae; genus Camponotus; species Camponotus vicinus. The sequence goes on from NW_028141945.1 coordinate 30,028,376, forward strand.
ATTTTGCGCGCAGAAATTTATAATAAACCTTAAATTAAGTGATACAAAATTAGCAATAATTTTATAAAACATTTCTCGTAAAACTGTTGATTAGCACGGACACTAATGGCTTCTACGGATAATAATAGCACTCTAAGAATTGCAGCATAATATGCAGAGGAAATGTCGATTATATTCGGAGAATATCGATCATCCTATTTTCACTCCAGTGGTCGAGTTTCATCGTAGTAGCCGTAACATTCAGCGTTTCTCTTTCTGACGCATTCTCGATTCATTCACCGTCGATGAATGACGACGCCGTAGGAGATGCATAAGAGCGGCGTCGTATGATCGAGCGCATAATTGGCCGCCGGTTCATTATAACTAACAGACACGTGCCAGTTTCTCGACTCAATGGCGTGCGCGATTCCTCGTTTCCGCGTTAAATGTCCGTGCGAACTACTAGCTGACGATAATTGCGTCGTTATTTTAATGGCGACGACGGTCGGCGTCGTCGTCGCTGTGATCCCTAGAATATATTCCGTCCTATGTATAGGAGATTTATCAGAATTTTAATTGTTCAAAAACATTGCACGGAATAACGACCGTAGCAATATCTCCCTATTATCTAAAATATATAAAATTACAGTTTACGACTCTAATTATTGTAACATCTTTCGAATTTACAATATAACTTACAATATAATTTACAATATAACGTGATAAGAAGATAATAAAAAATATAATGACAGCATATACAGCTGACAGTAAGAAATTCTTTATTTAATTCTTGCATTTTATTCATGAATATTATGGAAGCCTGATTGGGGCCTCGAAGAGCAGCGAGGCAAGAAGAAGAAGCTTGCCGTGAAATCGAGTTAAATGAAGTCGTTATCATCGGATTTATGAGACGATAAAAGCGCCTCTAATAATTCAGATAATAAAGTTAGCGTATGCGCGCGAACGGGCGCGCGCGGCCTACATTAAAGTTTTCCGCGTTTTCCGCGCCAAGGTGGAGATTATCAATTAAGCTCAGTACAACGGTATCACGGGATGATCGCGGGATTATGCCCGAATTCGCAATTAGCGATTACTCAGTCGGGGTTGCAAAATTATCGGGCTGCGCGCGCGATACCTCGACTGCTGCTGTTAATTACAGCGTCGTATCCGGAATGAGTCCGAGACTATTTCTGCTTCAAGATACTGAAGCCAAAAGTACGATAATTGGCAAAGTTATACGAGAAGCGTACATTATGAAAATTATATCTCCAAAGTTGGACGAGACACATTTTCATTAATAATTATATGGATTAAAATTAGATATTTTATTTATAGAAATATTAAGGATTTTCCATTGTAAGAATCTGAGAGGCGCAAAAATTTCAATAACTCCCCAAATTTACCATGAATATTGGAAAATCATATTCAAAGTCACGTTACTTCAATATTGATTAATTAACTTTATTGATGTAATATAATTTTAAACAAAAATACTACAAAAATGTTCAAACGTGCATTATAAAATATTACGTTTTACTTAGTTCTATTAGCCATCTAAATGCAAAAATTAATGTAGCGAATTTTAAGATGTTTTAATTAACATTATATTGGAAGTACGCAATGAAATAATCTAATGAACCTAAGAGAACTCGTCCTAAGAGAATTCATCGAAATTACGTCTGCTAGTAGGTTAATAAATTCTTGAAATAGCAAGGAAGCCATTTTTAAATCCGAATAGAAAAAGCAGAAAATGAGCAAAGAGATAGGCCGAAAATAAAGAACTGCTGCTGGATAAGTTGATTACGAAATCCGATCGAGAAGAGATTCATTTGGAATTATCTCGCGAAGAAATCTCTAAACTAAATTAATCGATGGAAAAACGATAATCAAGAGGAAAGCGATATAACAAGTCTGCGGCAATGTTGCCAACGTGTAAAGTAACTTTCGCTAAATATGTTCATGTTTCGACTCCTAATTAACCACGATTAAATTCGGATAACCTAACAATCAGCATAGTTTCCGTGGCATAATTTCGTTGAGCTTAGATGAGCATGTTACAGATTCATGAAAACTTCATATATATTCATGTATGATAACAACAAGATATGCTTCCCTATGTGCAACATCGGAAATTGAATTAAATCACTGAATTATATCATTGTAAATGTTTAAATAATGATAAGCTCTCAGTTATTCGGTTTCTTCCAATAAATAAAAGTGTTATAATTTATATGAATAAAAGTTCTAAAACTCTGAAAGTATTTAATATTTTAATAAATCAAACTACAATATTCGAAAATATAAAATTTCTGTTATAGAACTTGTGTGTATATAAGGCAATTTGAATCTAATATTAATAAAATGCTAATATGTAGTAAAAATACCGTTAAAATATAAGCATAGAACAAATGGAAAATAAAAAATATAATGAAAAAGTAAAAAAATTATATATATACAATTTTAGTAAGATGCACTATAACAAAATTAATAACATAAAAATAAAAGTGATACTTTAATACAAAGATAAAAGTATAGAGAAACCGCAGAAGGGATAGAGAACAAGACGAAAATAAAGTGAAATGTCAGAGCATATCACGCGGTGTTGTTCCCAAAGCACATGCTCCGTCTTTCCAAGCAACTGGAGAAATGCCTGACATTATACGGTCGCATAATGTTGCCTAAGCCGGCATTTAATATCCGTACGAATGAGGACTCTCGGCTGTGTCACGGGCAGGGAGTTGTAAAAGCGTACCTGTTCGCCGTGAAAGGAAAGCCGAAGAATCTTGACGGAACGATGGCGGGTCTTGCGAAGAAGAGCGTTTTACGAGCGTTCCTCCCGTTCGTAGGTTTTGCAATCCCTGACACGGGTTTAACGGGAATTCTTCGCTAAAAGTTACGACTAGCGAAAAGTTCTCTCTTTCTCTCTCTCTCTCTCTTTCTTTCCCCCACATTCTCTGGAAGAGGGAAGAGAGACGTCTCGTCTTTCACTGTGATTTGAATTAATGTCCTCTTGCGGTTATCCGCGTCCCGAATTTCGCCCTCACGTATCGATTCATTTTGGTCAAACTTGATCCATTTCATCTTCGAAATAATGTATCACCATTAATCTCGATACATTAGAATCGTAAATATTACAAAATCTATTATATGCTTTATACGAGACAAAAGAATTATTTAAAAAATATTAGAAAAATTTATATTGCATTTTCAATCGCGTTCCCAATCCAAAAATAATGCAGAAAAGATCAACTCCAAGTTAGTAACAAAGCCCAATAAAATTCATCCTACTTTTTCGCTCGCGCTTCTAACGTAAAAATGTAAATTAAAGCAATATCCATAAATCGACAGAGATCACAGCTCAAACTTGCGTTATCCACGGCCATTTTCTAATATAAATAATATGTTTGCTCTTCTAACTTTTCGACCTGCTCTCGGAAAAAAGAATGTCGCGCATTATCATCATTTTCCCAAGTTCCGACGTATTATTAATATCGTCCTGAAATAGAGCTGAAATCCGCCCACGATATAAGTCGCGCGAATGAAAAGCGGAGGCGAGAATTATTTTAGGAACATGGGACAAAGTGTTTATGGACGTGCGTAAGCGAGAGAGAAAGAGAGAGAGAAGACAGGCAAAAGATAGCCAAAGTTCACTAAATCTCGATGCGGACACACCATGAGGAAGCACTTAGAAACCAATTTCCGGCAACACTTCCAGATGGTCGTCTGGCGCGATTAACGTCCCGGGCACCGTGATTTGCCGAGAACTCCACAGCCGAGTCGAGTTATCGTGATTAATGTGAGGGTACGTTGATACAGGAACTGGACGGAAACTTCTTCATCGAAGCGAGAGACTTGACATCGCGTACAATGGAACGGAACAGAAGAGCTCCTTTTTATCCTCGATAAAAGAAGGAGGCTCGTTCACGTGTTTTCCCTCCGGGATTTACTCGGAAATACGTTCGAGCTGCTAACGTCCATTCTTGGTGAATTAATCGCGCTTGGCTACACGTATTCAACGATCCACACGCGTGCTGGTCAAGAGATGTTGCTCCACCTTGTCCCCATTGTCCGCGTATAAGGCACGTTTTCGCGCCAAGAGAGGCGAGAGCAAAAAGAGGCATAGCCAGGAAATAGAATTGCACGAATGCGACTTAAGCTCGCTCACGTGAAACTTGCGCGAATTACGCCACTCTTCTTTGTCATTATTTTTGCCTCGATGTTTGCTTTAACATAATTGTATCTTTGGTACATGCAGAATTTTTTTTTTTTTTAAAGCTTCAAATAATATTTGTTTTCATTATCCTCTCATTATAATCTTTTGAAAAGAATATTTAATATCGTAATATATATTATATTCCAATATATATTTACTTTCGTATTTGTTGAATATTTATTTATTAAACATCTGATGAATATTGAAAGATTATTATATCTTTGATTAGCATTCATTACTCTTGTAATAACGTATTACACATACATAAAGACTTACTCGCTTAATTACTACGGACTGCAGTTCTACAATTATACTATGCTTAATACGGACATTAGAGGATAACGTGGCTAGAAATACCGGATTATGCACGCTTGTCCTGGATTTGTGTTGTCCCGCATTATGCACTAGCTCAGAAAATGTCGACATACTGTATAATAAGAAGTATATATTTTATACATCTTATTTTATGTATCGTATTATTTTGCATACAGAAAGTGCATAGCACCGATTTAAATGTATATTTAAATGTAGATTTAGATTTAGATGTAACAAAAATTAATTTAAAAAATTCATACACTTCATAATTAAAAAGCAGCTTGAATTCCATTATTTATTTTTACATTTCTCATTTTTTCATGTTATATATTTACATAAGATGTAAAAAATTTTTTTTAGGAAATTAGAGATGATTAAAAAATGATATATTTTTGATGTATCAAATTTTTTAAATCATTTTTCAAATTAATGATATAATTTAATGCCATCTTTAAAATGAGCGACCCATTTTCTTCCCATTGTTTCAACAATCTTAAAAAATAATCCGAAATCAATACGAGAACTTGTCGTTATGATTGACATAAAATTGACGGGATAAAAATACGTCGTCAGAGATACGTCGTTAAGATCTTCCGACATTGCAAGTCATCATATTCTTTTCATTCATGTCACATCGAAAAAGACATGGTACAGATTGATGGCGGACGTAATCACTCGCATGATTTGTAATTGAAAGAGATTCCTTTTATGCCTACAAGCGGAATCAACGATAATCAAAAGCTCTCACGAGAGCAAAAAGAAAAAATGTGTGTGTGTGTGTGAGTGTGCGTGTGTGTGTACACAGGGTGTCCCAGATCACCCGTACACCCCTTTTAAAATGAAAATAAATGGCTTTTATCAAAAATCGCGAACAATTTTTAAGTAAATCGGGTGCGCTCTATCAAATGGTGATATTTTCAACTTTTAATTCCGACCGGAAATACGCCATCTGGATGTACGGGTGGTCTGGGACACCCTGTATATAATTAACATTACGAGACGAATGAAATAGCGGAAATAAACGAGACAAATATCATGGAGATAGAGCAGATAAAGTCGTGAATTTCAAGCATTTATATATACGCAAATTATGAAGAGTAAATATGTAACGCAACGTACGTACTTGTGATATATTAATAAACAAATCATCTGAAAAAAAACCTAAGTTAACATGACGACAATAGAAATAAATGATTATGTATTTGAAATTAATTTAAATTATTTAAATTATATTAAATAAATTATTTAAATTATATTTAAAATATATTTTGAATCATTTTAAATATTACTAAATCATAAAACATTACAGAATCTTTTCTGTTTCGACATAGGCGTGCGTGTAATTAAAACTTCTTCTAAAAATATATAAAATTTATAGACATGTTTTTTGAATTAAATTGCTAGATATGTTGTAATCTTTTTGAAGCTTTCAAATTTTTAATTTTTTATCTCTCTTTCTTTGTCTCTTAGGTTTTTATAAAATTCTTTAAATTAATTTTATATTTATCTTTAATATTTATCACAATTAATTCTCACTATAAATTATTGAAAAAAAAGAAACTATTGCATCTATTAAAATCTACTAAATTAAAAATCCTGAAATTTTTTAAGAATTTTTCTCTTACGACAGTTTACAAAGATGTCAATTGCGTAAAGCTGCAAGTAATAAATCGAAAGGATTAAACTGACTGTATTTTATAATGGCTGGTAAAGCCAATTAAAAAAATCCTGAAATATCTTCTCGCTCAGGTAATTTGGAAATCTGAGGATTATTTCGCCGCCGTGCGCGAATATATTTCGCATAGTCTTCGTTTTTTTATCGTATTAACTATTTCGAATTTTTCCGCGAGCAATTAACCGATTAGCTTCGAAAATCGCGGAAGAAAAGAAGCGGGGCGAAAAACGAAAGGAACGAAGCGAATTGTACAATCTAGCTATGACATTTATGCAGAATAACGAGGCGCGGTGCGGAGAGGGAAGGGGAATGGGAGATTAAAAAGTACTTATTACCGAACAGTTCCCGACCATTGCTAACTTTGTGCAGTTACGGGCAGACAGTAAAAGTAATTAGCCGAGATGCAGAGAAAAACAATAAGAAAGCAAGTGGGAAAATGGAAAATGAAGGTATAGAAAGAGCGGAGGGGGAAAAAGATGAAAGAAAGAGAGAAAGAGAGAGAGAGAGGGAGGGAAAGAACGAGAGCGGACTTCGGCACCGCTGTCGTCGTTATATTTTACAAGAAGACCTCGTTATCAGCAAACTCGTAATTCGTCTTTTCGATAAAACCATTTTCTTTACTTACGAAAGGGCTTTTAGACGGACTTCTCAGGCACTGATGTGCCTCATTAAAATGTAGAACCACAGTACGACAATGCGTCACATATTATCACGTATCGAGCTACTCGTGTGTCGGACAGGTCGGAATAGTTTGCTACGTTACGTCACGCACCAAAGTCCTTTCTTCCTTTTTAAACGTTAGTTCACGTAACTGTGCGAAGGGCTCAACGTCGAAAATGTTCGTGCCAAGCTAAGGAAATTAAAAGTCGAAGCGTTCTTGGAAAATAAGCAATGGAGAGAGAAAGAAATGAATGTGTACTTTCTATTACAATACAATTTAATAGTTTTACTATTTGCAGTAGAATAATATAATAATTTTACGTATTATACTCAAAATTTTGATACATTTTTTAATATTCATAATTTTAATTTAATAAATGAAAATGATACATAATTTAATTCCAGAGAGATATGAAAAATAAATGTACGAAAGGTAATTTAATTGAGAAATATAAATGCATGGTTTTGTACATTACTCTGGTATTAATATATATAATGATATCTTTTTCTCTGTCCCTCTGATTATACATATTTCCAACTATAAAGTATTTAATTAATTTTCTTTTCGTAAAAAAATTCACATAATTCTTCGGATACAGAAAATCATAATATTTTGTGATTGTATTTATGATTAAATGTATGAAAAATTACTATTAAAAAATCATATAAATTATTGTACAAACGGCTATAAAATCCCATTAAGAGTCAGCAGATCATATTGCTTAATAAGCATACTTAACATTCGAGCGTCTCGTAATTCAATAAATAAAAATGTATTGAAAAATATGGAGGACTATATATTTTATACATACATTTCAACGTTATGATGAATATATGACGAATATGTGATAAATATATAATGAATACCTACTCACATACAGCGTGAACATACAACGCCCGAACTTTGACAATGGCTGCGATCGCACACAAATATGAGCTTACTGAAAAATAATCTGTCCATACCTGAAACAAGAAAGATAAATGTAAGTATGGTTCCCGCGATTAATTATTTGGGTCAAAATTAATTGAAAAAAAAATAATAATATTGAAATCCATCAAATGTATTTTAATAGCACGCTTCGTTAACGTCGCGCTTCGCATTTCTCGCTTAACTTAGGATCCCGTAAATTTACTTAATAGCGCTTATCATCGTCGTCGTGCTTTACGTTCTATTACGGGCAGCGCGTTCGCTTTTGATCTTGATTTATCAGCATTTCCGGCGCTGCGAACGTTCATAGGTGGTCAGAGTGTTCGTTTTTTGATTTATGCTTTGAGAGTGCTTTGAAAAAAAAACTGTCTATTAAGATTTTTATGAAAGATAAAAGAATATATAAAACTTACTTGAAAAAAAACCCAGCAATCGATAATTAAATCTGGATATAAAATAGATACGCATTACATGTGCATTACGCGCGCGCGCGCGCGCGCGTGTGTGTGTGTGTGTGTGACGTTTATTGTTATACATGTAAATTTGCTATTATTTCGTGTAAATTATTATCATCTTGTTCAAATAAAGCATTTTTTAAAAATATGAAACGTACAATATGACAACTCCATTTTTTTCAAAAATGTTAAATTATCTTTCCTCGCTAAAAAACATAAATTTATACTATTTGACAAAATATACTCGCATTTATTTTGAGTTTTATTTATCTGTCTAGTTTGCGTATACTATTTAATATTAAGGAGGAGCGGATCTAAAGTAATGAGATATCATCCTGTTTTCATTCGATATTAACTAGTGCTAAATATGCAACAAGAAAAATGTTTGGTCGACGTAGAAAGGACGGGCGGACGGTGAAATAGAGAAGCAGAATAATAACAATAAAGTTCGCATTTCGTACGCATTATTAACCATATTAGAATAACAAATTTGCAGAATGCTACAGATATATATATATAAAGGATGATGTATAAGCTCACACGTATACATACATGTATAAAGTTCTACTACAGGTACACGTTATAGAACTATATAGTCCAACAGCGAAGGGTAAGTCGTTGACAGGAGGATAATATACCACGGATTTAGAGGAGTTGTATGCTCTCGGAGGACATGTGGATAAGGATTACTTCGATATATAAAGTTGGCATGATGGTGACTTTATCTTAATGCGCCAATACCAAAAAATTTAGTTCAATACATGCGTCATTTCAACGAACAGTATGATTCAATGAAATCATATAGCTTTGCGAAGACACCTAAAGCTAAAATAGAGTATTTTATCTAACTGGATCGTAAAGTACTCTTGTTAAAAATGCGTTAAAAAGTGAAAAATCATTATGCTAAAACTATTGTAGAAAATCGACAAATTCCTGGTATATTGATCCAGAAATTCTTAATGTCTTCTATTCTCCTAGTTAGTTTAAATGCGCGCGACGCGCGATATTTGAAGAAAGCGGTCGTATCCGATGTAAAGACGCCTTCTGCCGGAAGAAGGGCATCCTTTCTCTCAAAGAATCCCTTCCACGAGCGTTCGAGTCCCCGAGCGGATTCTCGTCTTCTCGAGGGATCGAGAGGTGTCGTCTATCGAGCGTGCAAACGCTATCAAAGACACTTGGCCGCGTATTATTACGCGCGCGATGCATCGCGATGCGACGCAGCGTTTGCAGCATCAAGAGCGCACGTGAACGGAGCGCAAACCGAGCTCCTTTACGTGTCCCCCTTTAAGAGGTCCCAGCGGGATATACGCGAATTAGCACGTCGTTAATGGTGCCGCGATTAACACCAGATATACGCGGCCCGCGAGTATAACCGCTGATCGAATATTAACGAGCTCTATTACCGCTCGAAACTTGGCCACGAGAGTCGATATTAAACCGTGTCAGTCGCGCAGAAGGCTATTAACTGAACTGAAGACTATTAACACTGATCGGGACATCCCTCTCTCTCCTTTTGGATCTCTTCGGTACATGTTTCTCAATTGAAAATAGTATAATTTCCATCAATTCCGATTTCGAGACTGTTTATATACTAAAATGATTATCATGCTCTTCGCGATAACGTGAAATATCACGTACGTTATCGAAAGTTTAATTTAATTTAAATTAAATAAAATTCCAATTCTCGGATTTTAATAATCTAACAACAATTTCAATAATCTGCAACTCTCATTCGAATTTTATAAAACATGTATTTTTAAAAATCTTATGTGATTAATATATATGATCAAAATTATGATAAAATTAAATTTTCTATTAAAGATGTTTTATTTACATTTATATTATAAATATATATTATATTTGATAGTTTATTTTTTGAATATTTAAAGATATTTTATATTTTTTATTTCATTTTCATTATTTATTATTATTGTATCGTAATATTACATTTATTTATGTATGTTAGAAATTGTATGAATGTCTTTATCAAGATGAATATAGACACACATAATTCGAGCAAACAAATAATGCAAATCACATTACGCGATTGTATAAAATCAATTAAAATGTCGAACTATTTGCTTCTCCACAAATAATATATAACTTTATAAGCGGTGTAAACGTCATTAAAACTTTATTCACCGCTGTATATGTATTTATATTAAATGCATGTTTTTCAATTATTGATTTTCTGATGAATTACAGCGGGGTCTAAATCCATCATTATCGTTACATTATAATATTATAAACTCGACGTATAAAAAAATCATGATACGGCAACGCAAGGTGAACAAAAAACGAACAATTTCATCAACATAAGATGGATAAATAAAAAATGTGGTTTTATAAAATTATGCAAATAATAGCGGCACGATTACTCTATAAAATCTATCATTCATAGTTTAAAGAAGAACTAGACGAACTTTGCTATTTCAAAAGTTAATCAATACATTTTAAGATTCATGAATTTTTGACATTGCGCAAAGCACTTTTAGCCTTTTGAAATATAAAATTAGTAATTAATTTGTGAGTTAAAATAAATATTTGCCTTGTAGGATTAAAACTTCTATTTTCATAAATTTTTGTATACATTATACAGTAAAAAAGCTAATTTAAGGTAATGTGTTTACAATTTTTAGATTAAATTATATTCTAGAAAGCAGATCTTTAATTTATAAATTAATTATTAATTTTCTATTAGAAGGCTAAAAGTGTTTTGCAATATCAAATTCATGAATTTCAAATGTATTAGATTCATTAATTTTTAATTCACCCAGTTTTCCTAATTTAAAATCATTCCAAAGGATAGCAGTCCACGAAAATTATAGGAGAGTAAGTCAAACTTTATAATTTACCAAGATTTATTGTCAAATACATATATTTTTAGTTTCTCAGATTCTCCTACAAGATCACATACACACAAAATGCTTTTATACTTATTTGTATAAATATATATAAATATTTTTAAAAGCGAACAAAAATATATATATAAAATAATGATGAAATTACAGATATTGAAAGCGATAAGAAAAAAAAGATAAATTAATAAAATTATACTTTTAAAGATCGATTCGTGAAAAGCTGTTTACAATAATCTGCATGTCAAAAACTATAAGTAGATATTTCGATAACTGACTCAAATTTTATAACAAGTAATGTGCTCTCTACATGTTTCGCTCAATTTTAAAATACTGCTGTATAACTGCAATTCAATTTAACAAGATCAAATTTTCGCCAAAATAAATTGAATTGCTGATGCGCCAAGAATCAAAAGACTTCCTAAAATAGCATGTACTTTAAGAGATTGGAAACGCTGTCAACTGTAGCGAGATGAATCGACGAAGATCAAATATATATCGATTAAGTCATACATGTATATGTTATACACACAAGTGCGCGCGCGCATATGCACATATAGTATATATATATATATATATATATATATATATATATATAAATAGATAAATAAATAAATATGTATACAATATTTAAGTAAATAAGATTTTTCAATAAATAACGAATATCGAATAATTTAAGTTCTTAAGTGAAAATACCATTCTCATCGTATATTTTACTGTCAGGTATAAATAAAATTAAGGTTTATATTTCCGAGAGCTTCATTTAAGTTAGTAAAATTAGTATCAAATTATCTCATCGTTTATAACGCGTGCGTATATGTGTGTGTGTGTGATACTATATAATGATTTAAAATCCACTGTATATAATTATCCTCTCTCAATTTCAAAAAGCCACATACGTAACGGGAAAATAGAATAATGTAACTGTTATATTATGCACATTCATAATAACAAAATATAAAATATATTATAAAGAGTATAATATCTGTATCTTCGATTCTAGAGGTAAACAAACGGGGGGATAAATATAGCCAAACGCTCAATTGTGAGACGTCAGTTCTCGACACCTGCACGGCAAGAAAGAGGGAGTTGGACGAGGAAATTCGTGATAACAGGCGCGCTCTCATTCCCTGCAGCGTATTTTGACAGGACTCGCGCACCACGTGCAGTCGCGCGTAGTTTAACGCGGACGGGTCGTCGTCTCTCCGGCCGAGATACGGCTCGTCGGGCCGCGACTTGACACGGGAGGGTGGTCCGGTGCTGCCCGATGGCTGTGATATCGCGCACATTAATATCGACCGTGCGACCAGCCGTGTAACGGCATTTCCCGATCAACGATCCGGAAGAGTCTTACCACCCCGTTTGTCCGTCCGCTTTTGTCATTCCGCCCCGCTATTCCGGAATTCCGACAGCGGTTTCGCCGCTAGATAGACAGACCGATAGATTCCGCGGACATTGCACGCGGGAGGAAAGAGAAGGAAAACGGACCCGATCGGGTGCTGAAAATAGTGCTCCCTAGTCGTTGTCGAGTATCTCGGAGTCGATATGCAGGACACGGAAGTTCTCCCTTCGAAGGAAGGGAGGGAGAAGCGAACTTTTGTTACCGCTTACACCAACGTTTCGTCCGCTCGCCTCTGATCGTTTTCGCGGAAAGTCATCCCGGAAGTATTTCGATTATCCCTCCATCGACTCGCGACGCGGACCGCACTGAGAGTGTGGCTTTATTCCGGTTCGCTTCCTTCCCCCGAGGATTTGTCGCAGCTGACGAGTCGCCGAATTATCAATGAGAGATCGAAATTCTCGGAGATAATCTCATAAAATTTCAATTTCCAGTATTAGAGATGTGGAAAAACATGTTTCATGCCAGTTCGCGTTAAAATGTTTCAAACATTATGACCATTAAAAGTGATTACCAAATATAATAAAGTTTGCTTATCATCATTATGCTAATGCGATTCATCGACAATACGCAATTAACTACGTATGAAGAATTATAGAGACAATTAGAGGAAGAGATGAATATATTTGTCAAAAATTGCATTTATTTTTGCGCGATATTGGATCATTTTATATATGTCCGCATTAAATTTAATAATTTAGACTTTTACAAATTTAAGCGAAATTCGCGCAATATTTTACATATTCCATAATATTTGATATATTAAATTCTCACATTATTTTTATAGAATGTGACAAATGTTTTTATATAGCTATTGTCATAATAAATAAATCGGCTATAGTTTATATTAAGATAGAAGGAGCTATTTAGAGTGATAATTTCAAGAGCTAAGCTTAAATTCACTATTCAATTAAAAGTTCAAACCCCAGAGTTGATTCTCTATTAATAATTTATTGTAAAATTAGAAGTTGTTTACTAATGATGGCAGATTAACTTAATGGATGTTTTAAGCGATTCTCATCTAATATCCAAATCTACTTTAAATTCTAATTATAAAATACAATTTTAATTTCGTCGAAGGATCACTTTTGCGCATCTCACCAGCATCCAAATTTGACCTCTGCGAAATTATCAATTTTAATTCCGCAAAAATGCGCCGTTCGTAAATTATCGCGGTCAATTCCCGCGCATTGTTGCCGATAAACATTCAATTCACGTTCCGTCGAAGCTCGTCCTCGTTGCTCATCGGCGTTGCGTTATTGTTTCCGATATCCAATCGGCACGGCCGGCGAATTTATTAACGTTGCAACAAATCAGATTCCGCGCAGGCGACGACTCGTTATCCAATCCGAATGAATTGCCACAAAAAAGGATATCACATTTCGATCCGCGCGTATTTCGATGTATATAATCGATAAAAAGAATTACGCCCGATCCCGTCAGAGAGGACGGCGCAAATTCAGCTTTATTGAATATATATCGCCGGAACGTATCTTGCACTTTCTCTCACGACGCGTTCGCGATTATTGCTCCAATTTCTGAAAAAGATTGCGCGTGGTTTTTCTCCGCGTGGCATTGATTTATCTCGCAATGTATTTCAAACTTATTTTCGAAATATATTCTTGTAAAGTCTTTGATCACGACGCGTATGAATAATTACATTTATAATTATCGCACAATTAATTTAAACACACGCGTATAATTAATTTGCATTACGGCTTGCATTGCGCTGACAATGAATATTGTGAATATAATTTCTGCTTTTCGCACGAAAATATGCGCGAAATATGAGCGAGGAAAGTGCCTCTCGTAATTTAAAGCTCCACTCATTGTTGCAAGGTTTCCCTAGACCGATGCGTTCAATAGGAAATACCGGAAATTGCTTTGCATCTTCGAGAAGGTGTTTTCTCGAGCGAAATAATTCATCTCTATTCTGTCGAACGAGCAATAAGTGTTGTCGCGGTAAAAAAAAAAAGAAAGAAACGCAACCGATATTGGGAGTTCGCCTCGCAATTTCAGCAAACCGAGGAGGGATAAATCGGAGATCTCGGCGTTCTGGATTACGACGGATTCCGGATAAGAGTGGGAAGACGAAAAGGGAGCCTGGGTATCGCTAAAAAGGCTCGGGATGGCTTTAACCCCGCGATCCCGTAATGAATAACCCGGAAGAGCCTTCGGACCGTCGACCGAGATCGGCCGGATGTGGACTGCGCCCCGTTGTCGACGGTGGCAATCGCGTTTTCGACGAAGGGACAGAGACGAGGAGAGACGTAATGGTCCACAAATCACGCGACGCGAAAGGATAAAAAGCTGTCCTCCGTCCACCGCGCGCGCGACGACAGGGAATATAATAAATCTCGGAATATTTTTAAATAGAGTCGCCGGAATATTACATCTCCATCTCGCCATCGCCCGACGTCGTTGCTGTCGTGCGTTTTGGCGAGAATACATTCAAATGCTTTTACGCGGTCCCGACGTTAACGAGCGTATTCGTTCTAATCACCACTGCCGACGCCATTTCGTAATATTGGTCGCCGAAAAACTCTAACGATTGATAGATACCGGATAATATTGAAGAACATTAATCAGCTGAAATTTGCGGACGTGCGGTATTCAAGCTTTTTACAATTGATTTTGTCCTGAAGAAAATTTGGTATCGACTTTTGGGTAGACACATTTCTTACAATGCATATACATGCAGTTTAATACTCTTAACATTAAATATTTTAATAATTACACACATATATATATTTATATAATACATTAAAATTTTACAAAAAAGTTAGAATTATTGCTAAAATTTAAAAATTTGTAAAAGTTACTTTAGTCTTTACTTTTTCTCTCACGCTTGTTTATTTTATTTTTTAACTTGATACTATCCTAAAGTTTTATTATTATATGTTGTTACATTTTGCACATATCTCTGAGCTTCTCGCGATACTTGACCCAAAATTTTTCATCGAAATTTTTCGACTTACACTAAAATAAATTCTTGTTAAAACATTTGGAGTCAGCGAAGTTTCTTTTCTGATAGAAACGTCATTAACAATTAAGTTATACTCTCATAAATTTAAATTAAATATAAATAAAATTTTATGCGTTGTTACCCCATCATATTTTTCTATATTAATCTCATACAGTTCTGGAACACATTATAATTGATTTTTTATGTTTTACAAATATTAGCCTTTCAAACTTTGACGAAAAAATATATGAAAAAATATATGAATAAATATTACATTTGTTATAAGAAAAACAAATATAAAATTTGTGATTACTTTTATATTAATATACAATATATCTCACTCTCTCTAAAAGAATATACTAATTTGTTTAATACGTAGAGTATTGATTCTCATAGCATATTTTCATATTGGACGAGGAATACATGAAATAACATTCAAAGAGTTTTCATCATAAAATCATAATAGGCAGATGATTGATATAGCGATCGGCGGATTGCGATAGTGAAAGACATACCATTCGACAATCTTTCGCAGCACTATAGTAGATATCGTCTTTAATCGTTCTTGCCTGTTGCCCAAGTAATTTCCGATCGAGGAAACTGTTCACCGCGTTCTATTAACTCCGTCAGTCTGCTTCATCGCTTTTCTCCGTCGTCACTATAATGTTACAAGTCACCGCAAATAAACGTCGTCGAATCAATCGAAACGATGTAATGAAGAAAGATCATTTTAAACTATTCATTCTGATTTCTAGAAAACCGTGGAAAGATCTGTGTTTCCTCAAATTATGTATCACATCAGTCACATATATCTGTTTCAAGCTAAAATATAATTTTTTCGAAAATTCGAAAATTATTGAATAAATTTCCAATAACTAAAATTACATTTCTAAGATATTTACGACGATATTTTTACTGCAAAATTTTGCCGATAGAAGTTATTACTTTCGCTTGTGAAGAAGCCGATTAATCGAGATCAAAAATTCGATCAAGACTGTAGACATTTTGCATTCGTGGACTTGATCCCTACAGCGGAATACATCAAAGGACACGAGGCAATAGTTTCCCGGGTAACGACAAGAGCACCGTAACGAGACCAATTTCTATGTCGAGTAGTATATATGCCAATTTGGGAAAACCAATCGAATCCGTCACGGTAGACAACTCGGTTTACCCATAAGTTCCTCCAAATCCGCAAACGTTACCCGAGCGAACGAGTATTTCACAAAAAATAAATTTTTCTCTTGTCCATAAGTTCCTACACAATCTTGTTAGGAAAGTAGAAATCTTGGTTAAGGTAACATCAATGTCGATATCACGCTGAAACTCTTTCCGTGCTATAAATGTTAACGATTTGCATTTATGTCAGCGGATTATAACTTTTGCATAACTCGCGATCGCAAAGTGAATTTATTTTTGAAAAGTAATAAAATTTGAGAGAGAGAAAGAGGGGAATTTAATTTTTTTAAATTATATTAAACCTTTATTTTTCATTCTTATTCTTTAAACTCTAAATCACACTTTATGCACAGATATTGCTCAAAAGTTACAGGAAAACATGTTACCTTCAATATTTGACGATTTTGCTATGTGTTGCAGCCTTCTAAAATTAATTCCGTAATATTAGTTTCACGTGAGTAATTAATTCTAAAAAGTCACCAACATCGGCTCTCGCAAACTGCCGCGAATCTCATAAAATCGACGACACGGAACAGTAAACGAATGTAATCCACAGGGAGGAGAGAAGCGGGAACGGTAAACGCAAATTAAAATCCGCGATTAACGTCGATGATTGTGGTGAACGATAAAGCCATCGGGATGCAACGCGCAATGGCTCGTTCTCGTTTTACGCGCGACGAGAATCTACTTCAGAGGCACGTGTAAATGGACGTGGATTAAAAGGGTAGATTACATGGCGGATGCGCCTGTCAAAGGGACAAACTCAATTATCCAGGCGCGACCGTTCCTGACCAGCCTCGGAATTGTATCTATCTGGCAGAAGGTCGGTTCCGTTGCAAAGAGGCGAACCGATAGAACAAATAGAAAATCATGAGAAGAGGAGGGAGAGGACGCGAGAGGCGACACGTTCGCGCACTTTGTTAGGGATTCCGTCGATAAAAGGGCCGGTGGGGCTGATTAAGGAACGACCGCCGGCTCTTCCGCGGTGACGCGATGACAGAAGCACAAGCTTCAGCGAGAAAGAAAGGGAGGACGAAGGCGCGTAGTCGCTCGCGGTTCGTGAGCAAATTACCGTCCACCAGATTTAAATTAATTTCTGCGCGCTCGCATCCCGCTGAAAAGAATTCATTATCCTAGAGTCGCGTCTCGGCCATTGAGATGAAAAAAGCCAATAATTCTCGCCGACGAAAAAATGCATTCGTCGTAGCGCGTTTGCGAGGCTCGTCGTGAAATTCGCGGTCGACGTGCAAAACGAATAAATAAATTTCTCGATTTGGGGAAAGGAATTTTCGAGGAGAGAAAAATACGCGCGGTAATCTTTCGGAAATAAAAAGCGACTCTGCAATTAGTGACTTATAAATGCAAGAAATAGCATCGCGTGTCTCAGAATCGGATTTCCTTTTTTTAAATTAACATCACGCATGATTTACTTTAATAGGTATGCGCATAAGTGACATTTGTAAAATTTATTTATTTGTTTTTATATTCTATCTCTTTAAAAAAAAACATAATCAAAGTATATAAAACTCTCTTGTTCTTCAAGTTTTGACTAGAGCTCTTATAAATTCTAATTTTATGTAAAAAAATCCTATTTTATTCACTCTGTTTACATAGATACATATCTAATATAGATTATCTATTTAACGAGAAGTTCCAATCTCTATTGTATATATTTTCCATTTTCCATATAACATAGTGATTCACAATAATGCATACTATTGTGTAAATGTACCATTATATGAAATATTCGAGAGAGAAAGAGAGATAGTCATAGTATAATGGAATTCAAATATCTTTTACATGACCAATACTCACACATATGATTTATTCTATATTGTTATGTTTATGCGATTCTCAGCTTTCGTACTAGCTTCCTGCTATGCCTCGTACGATTCTCGCTGACAGTTTTCTAAAGTGGAAGGCCAAGATGAATCTTACGACGATATCGATGCGAGGAATCGGCCTTCAAGTTCTGTGAGTTACACTGTGAGCTAACGTTACCGAAAGATGCAATAATCCGCTGACACATGGGAAAATTCCCGCGAGCGTCACAATGACGCATTGCGCCAGCTATTTGCAGGCATCTCGTCTCTGACATGATTGCGAAAAGTAGCGGCAGAAAGAGAGAGAGACGAGACAACTTCCGGTTCCGGTAATCGTCTCAGTATTTCTTTCATATATCGCCGGATTATAATGCAACTGTCACACCGACGTATATGTCACAATTTACAATGACGTCATCTTTCTAACGCATTCGAACAGACTCCTCTAAATTCGAAATTCGTTGCAAGTTTATTTCCTAAAATTCGCGAGTCATTTCTCGAAGAATTGAGAAAACAGATTAAAAAAAACAACACATTTTGATTTATGTGTATCGATAGGAGTGTCTGAAAATTCTCAATGCGATAACTTTATTCACTTTCTCTGATATTCAGTTAAAAATTATTTATTATTTCAGGAAAGCTTTTTAACTGTATAAATACATAGAAAAAAGGGCATTCTTGTTTTGAAAATGTATTTAATTTTAATGGAAATCTTGAAATGAGATTATATTGTGAGATTATATTAATTAAAGAAAAATATAATTGCTTGAATGAATCCATTTTATATAATTCAATCAAGAAAATATATTCTTATGATTTAATATTTAATTTTCTTGAATGGGAAAGAAACAATGTTAGATAGAAAATAACATTTTTAAATCAAAGATTATAATTTTCTTAAAGTAGAATTAAATAATTATATATTCTTGAGGTGACAATTACAATATTAAAATAAGACTATAATATTGTTGAAATTTAAAATTATTAAATTCTTCTAAGAAGATTATAAATTGTTGCGTATATACGAAACAATGAACGCGTTAGTTTAAGTATATAAGTTTTGATTTGACACTTATTTTTTTCTATGTATTTGTTACTGTCTTTTAATTTGTTTGCTATTAAAAAAAAATCTGATAAACTCGGAATACCTGATTATACGATACGGTTGGAATCCCCGAAGAATTAAACAAAATTCATATGTCAGAATATAACGAGGGTACTTAGCGAGAATAAAAAAATGGACTGTGTGATATGAATGTAGAGAATGGTGCATTATGCATTACGTGTTACGCATTATGAATACCTCTCCACCGTTGTAGTAATATTTATGTTTATGCATTCGCAATATCCACGTTGCGTCTGCAACTTCTTAGTAATAAAAGGATTAAGCATCTGTATTTGTCTGCGTAAATTAAGGCGCGCGTTCCTGTCGCGATTTGCATAAGCGATGATTCCGTAGTTCTCGCGTGCCAGCAGGATTCAACCATGGTGAAGATTTATTATTTCGCAAATTTGTAAAATGTCACAAAAGAATACTGCGAAAAACAAGATTCGTTATAAAAATCATACTATGGAATTCTAGAGAGAGGGAGAGCTTTATATCTGCGAATTAAAGGATATTTTTTCATTGCACGTGGGACGCTCTTGTGCGACAACGAATTCAACTAGAAATTTATGGTTTCGCAAGTTTGTAAAGTGACGGGAAAATATTGCGTGTACAGTACTGTCTGAAGAAAAGTGCAGCTCGATTGAAGATCACGGTTGCTTTAAAAGTATACTTCTGTTTATAACATTCTGTTGTATCTCAAAGCGTAACGATTAAAATAACAATTATAATGTAATAGTTTTTAATAGAAAAATCGTGAATTTAATATATATTCCAGAATATAAACACAAAATAAGTAAATAGATATTGAAATTTTTAAAAACATCAAAACACATACAATATCACAATTTTTCCATTTTACATTTTCCTTCTCTTTCCATTTACGCCAATGAACGGAGTATCCTCAGATTTGAAAATACCAGTCGCGATGTCTTCACGGAACCATTTTGAACAGAAAAGAGCAAAGTATTTGCATTCCACGGATAACCGAAGAAGGCTTCCACCTACGTCTACCCCGGATGTAAGCCAATGAAATCAGGGCGATCCGTGTCGTTACCGGCAAACAGACTGCCGCTTTCTCCGCGGGTGGTACTTACTTCGTGGTACAAGGTGGGTTTTGCCGTCGCCGGTCGAGGAAATAAATTGGGGGCAATTCCGTATCGCCAACGCTGGAATAGACTCCGGCACGAGAGAACTCGGAGAAAGGTAAGGTGGAAAAGTGATATGGCAGGGGCGCGGAATCACGATGAGATGGCGAGATTTCCATTTTCATTCGATGCGCGCGCGAGCCACGACAATCGTCGCGATTGAATGCAACAGGAGAATCGAACGGAAACGAGTTTGTAATTCGCCAAGAGGAAGACTTAATCGAAGCCAATAAACATCGCTCGGTGGTAATTCGTGCCCGGTCATCCCGATTTGATTGTCACGCGAATTTCAGGACAAACGATTAAGAGCAGTCCTCGTTAACGTTGCAACGTTATGGTAATGAAACACACGAGCGATGTTTAACTAGCAATTATCCCATATCTAACATACAGTAATACCACAAATTTAATAAATTATTAATACTCATAATGATTTTAAATTTAAATTTCTACTTGTTTCAATTGTGTATTTAAATGTATTATTTTTTTATAATCGAAAAGTTTGAAGAAATCAAAAGGGTAGAAAGATTGAAAAAGAAAGAAATGTTAATAAGAAAAATATATATCAAATAGAAACGTATCAATGTTAGATTTAAAATCAATATTGAACTAAATTTATCCATTTTTATTTGACGCTTTTCTTCATCAATATTTTCCCATCGTAACGTCTCTTTAAAAGAAATTTTTTGACATTTACATTATGTCCATCGGACTCAGGTGTTACGCAATAAATGTCAAATGTTAACCCGGCATTAGGATCGGGCTGTTAATCAGATCCCGCCTTAATCAGTGTCGCCTAAAGCCGAACGGATTGCGCTCGCTTTGTTGGGACACGTTCATAATTCACGCGGCACGATGATCCTCTCTGTGTCTCCCTTCCTCTCTATCTCTCTCTTTCTCTCGCCATTCGGATGATAAAAACACGTGGCGCGGACGTACGCCGTTGGACATACGTGTCATAATCGCGTTCGACGACGTGTGAAAAATCAATTCGTAATTCAGCCAAACGCAGTTGGCTCCCTCCATCTGCTCTGCGGCTCTGATGGACGTCGTCGGCGTTCGCTCAATTTATGTACCACTCTGTCACGTCGATAGACGCGCACGCGCCTGTACATCTACGCCGATAGCGCGACGTAATCCTGGAGAGACGTCTGTCTAATATATCTGTCAAGAATAATCGATCGTCGCGGCTGCCGCACGCGCAAGATGCATCGTCCGTGTATTTTACTTTCCGCTCAACACATACGTATAAAAATCGTCTTTTTCGAATAACCATTTCATCCGTAAAAATCACATTAACCCGATTGTCATCGAAATCGACGAAATTGAAGCAACAAAGAGAGAGAGAGAGGTATCTTAAATTCTAAAATTATTATAAAATAATGGAAATCGATTAAAGACCTCGACCGAATATTTATGATGCTTTTAACGTTTCAATCTGATTATTACAAATTGCAATCGTATAACGTTTAATTAACTGTAATACAATTATTACAACTTTATATAATTTATGTGTGAATAAAATACCATTAAAATAAATGTACTATTTATATCGGACCGTTGTACAAAAAGTTGCGATAAATCTTGGTACCACAAGAGCTGTCAGTGAAAGCTGGCTGCACGTGAATAGAACGTAAATTCAGTCTGTAATACGAGCGTCGGAGTTTTGCAGTTTTATAAACGCGTGCGAGCGGAAACCGCAAACTGCGCTGTCGCGATTCCGCTTGACTTTCCTCGGTGTCAAACGTCCGCAAAGCGTGTTATCGATGATCTCTGGCCACTGAAATACCGCCTAAAGTTGAGGACTTTCTCTCTCTCTCTCTGTCTCTCTTTCTCCCTCTCTTTCTCTCAATCAGGTCGATTGAGTGAGCCGCGATCGTACGACTATAGAAAATAGTGCGTTTCGCTGGCATCAATAGCCGAAATGGATTTAACGGATTGAGCATCGGGTATTATTGTCGCGGGGCAAAGCCGATAGATTACGGATTGCATTGCGAGAGTACGGTATAACCATCTGCCGTCGACCGAGAGAAAACTCCATGGCTGTTTTGTTCGCCATCGGTGATGCACGCAGCAGCCAGCGTGATGCAGCCAGTGGATGCGAAGTGATTGCGCGCTTTCTACCGCGAAACGTTTCCCGCTCCGCGTTATCGCGACACGAGGGTAGATCCGCGCATTGTTCGCTTCAACATCGACGCGAGATGAAAAATTGGTCCTTGTATTCAGATCGTTAATGACCAAGTCATTCGAAGCGAAATACAAATCATGTGACACGAGTTTGCGACACTTCCGCGGGATAAGAGATGAGAAACTTTCCCTCGTTCGAATCTTATTACTCGACAAATCTAGAGAGAATCGCGTAGCCCGCTTCCGCTGGCCGAGGTTTCACCTCGACAAGTTCTCGGCGGAATAAGAGGCGAACTTCTGGCCGCCGTTTCGTGCCCTCGTTATAGCGCGGGTCAACCAAAAGTATCGTAATCCCCGAGCCGAATTGGATCCGGACACCGGAGTGGTAGTCGGAGACAGTCGAATTAATGAGCACGATACGGGTGCACGTGAACGAGCTCGACATTCACGAGGAGAGTGGCACGGATTCGTCCGGTGCATTTCAAGTTAGCCAAGTTAATGCAGTCCGTATCTGCAGCGTCTCGACATTCTCGCTTCTGGCGCGGAAACTAATTTCTTTTCGCGGTTTCCCGGTAGACGAATGCACGACATATATATGTCCCGTTTGTACAACTTAAATTGTCGAGTCGACGCGACGAGGATGAAATCGTTTCGAAGAGGGAGAATAAGAAAGACAACGTCCGTTTAAACGATACGGGGGATATAGAAAACCTTGTTGGGACACTATTTCATTGAATGCTATTTCCATAGTTGGCTTGTATCAATTGCGAACGGATATTTATTGACTATAGATATCTGCCAATCACAGCAATCTCTATAATTATCGTAGCAATCCCTATAATTATTGAGGATATATCCAGTGATTATCGAATGTTGCAATGTTAGTCCTTTGGTTAATCTGATATGTTATCAGTGAAGGATACAAGGACATTCAGTGATTATGCGGTTATCCTCATGATCGCTAAATCATGATCAAGGAGGATCATGCTATTTTATACATATTTGTGTACTTTTCTGCGCTTCTGAATGCTCACATAAGCAGTTTAATACTTTTTGAGTATATTTTAAGTCGATATTTTCAAGTACGCTTTTTTGCAGTAAAAAAAGTAAAAGCTTCTTTCTTGAAACTCAAGGAGACCATAATCCTGGTCCTTTCGTTAATATAAATTTGATAACCCAAGCATCGTCCAAGTAAATTGGGAGAACCGACACGACGAAGAGGAACGAGAAAAATGCGGATTGAAAGGAATAAATCCATTCGTTCGGTCTGACAATTGCTGAATTCGTGGAGATAAAAATTTCTTTCGGTACGCGGACGTGGAGACTATAAACTCAAATAAACGGGAAGATTCCTCCGCCATCGTCGTCGTCGTCATCGTCATTGCCGTGGATTATTTGCCCTTCATTTCTCGCGGTGAAAGCATTCCCGGGGTCTCCCGCGTGCAACGATGTCCCAAATAAAAACGGGGGAGAATTTATTTATCACTACGTGGCCGTTGCTCTCTAAAAGCGCTTCTTCGAGAATCGAAGAAAACCGGCCGCGGAATTTCCCTCCACAAGTAAGAAAGCTCCCTTGACAGCTCCAAGGATAGACACGTAAATCCCATTCCATTAGAGGCGCATCTCGCGCGCGAGAAGAGGGTCGTGTAATAATAAAATGCACGCTCTCTGAGAACCTTCTCAGCCGCTTCGATCTCGCGTAGCCCCCTCGCAAGATCGATCTGGTGGTAATTAGCGCGGCGCGTTCGTTAATTCGGCCAGCCGCAAATTAAGAAACAGACTCTTAGCAGCTTTCGCGCAGCCCCTAATGAAAATTCATAATTTACCACCACGAGCGCCAGAAGGGATCGTTTCATAAATATTTATATCACGCGCGGCTTTAGGTATGCCGTTGCGCGCGCGCTTTCCACGTCTTCCATCCTTGCTATTCCTCGCTATTCTTCGAGATAATATAAATTCGTAACATTTAAGATCGTTCGTGTTTAAGGTACGCAGAGTGTGTTGCGAAACTAAGCTGCCTCTTCTCGCCTCTCGCCGCGGTTATTGCGCTCCGAATTAAGAAGAATAGCGCTATTGCCTCGACGTCTAGAGCGTTAATCCAAGTTTTCCGAGTTATAAGCGGTTAGGAAGTAAACGGTTTTGCGGAATTAAACTTTGCGAATGCGAATGCGCAATAAAAACTTCAGATTTCCTCATTAGATATTTAAGATTTTTCATCAATGAAATATTTTATTCGTGGAAATTGAGAAAATGACTAATTATACCAATTGTATTCAAGCTTTACCAAAAACATACCCCAAGAATTCTTACTGTTGGTTAAAATGCGTGGTTTTTGCTATATTCTTTATATTTGATTATTCCTGTGGCTCCTGTTAAATTTATAAATAAATATTCGAATAGTCGTCGATTCGAAAATCTATTATATATGAAAAAAAGTTAACATCCTAGCTTGATATTATTTTGCAGAATTGAGCCAATTTTTATTGTTACAACATAGTGAAATATTTATCTACTTTCTGCAAATTGATCTTCAACGATTAACAAATTGTTTTGATAAATTTTTGCAATCTTTTGCACAGGTATCATAATTATGTAATATATATGTAATGTGATATAATTTCTACATTATATGTGTGTGTATATTGTAATACAAAAATAAATAAAAAACATCATTAATATGCATATAACATGTGCGTCTCGTTAAATATAAAATAGAATTTTTAATTCCTGTAAAGGGAAATCATCAAACAAATTTGCATTTTAAGGTCACGTTGCTACGTTAAACGACCACGTTTCAGCATGCCCGGTATGCCAAGGGTTAATTCGTGTCTCTGTTGTCGGAGTTAAGGCGCTCGGGAAGAGCCGAGAGACCCGAATCTATAATTTATCGGGCTTCGATAGAGAGACTCTAGGTCTCCCTCTCTCTCCTTCGCGGTCGATTGCTGTCTCCTACGTCGCTTGGAAATTTCTCGCGAGCCATCGGCAAATCGGGGGCTCCGCTGCACAAGCATTTAAAGCATTTGCGGTAGCGCCGCTACGCTATCATCCTAACCCACCCTCCTCCGCTTTCCTCTTCCCGAATACGATTACCTAACCGATTTATGGCGTGGGCCGAATAAACTCGACGCCGAACATTTTCAGGAGGATTAACGATCCGACGCGACCGGTTCTCCCAGCGAATCTACGCCGTTATAGCTCAATATAATTCACAATAACCGGATAGAAGGCTAGCAATCTCTGCACTGCGATGACCATTCGAATCTAGAATGCCAATCACAACTATCGGTCATCGATAAATCTTATTTATATTGGTCATGAAAAATTTATACCATAAATATATCACTTACAATAGAAAAATAGATACAATGACAGATAAATAAATAGCACGCATTTTGCATTGTGCCTTTGCTCGATGAGAGATAACGCACGGATTAATCGCATTTAAACTATTTGTTATTTGTACTTCCTAATTGTATTTTTATATATTTTTATAATATATAATGTTTAGAATATTGCACAAAACTCAAAATGAGAAAATATTTAATTAAATTAAAAATATACTCTTTCTCTTTCTTTCTCTAAAAAAATATAGATGTCAAAAATGTCTAAAAAAAAGTAATCACATTTTTTAATGTAATTTTTTTTTCAATAAAAAAATTATGTTCTAATATTAAATTTCCCTTTAATTAAAATCATGCCTGAGATTACATTATTATATATATCGTAATAATTTATTGAATATAATTATATATTATATATTATATATTTTTATATTTATCTAAGACGATACAATTCTTTAAAATTTTCTCTATATTTTGTCAACACAAGGCTGCCTCGAATAATGCTTCCGGTCCAAAATTGACAAAACTGTTTCCAATCAACGAAACGGGAAGCTTCATAGAACGACACTTGATGCTGGTAGCACCGAGGGTAGCATAAAAGCGACGCTTCTCGAAGTGGAAAACGTCGCTGGAGATCGTTCTAGACGAAGAACGTATCTCTCTTTCAACGAGCGCGAAATCGATAATCCATCAGAGTCATGGGACGATTTTGACGTCCGGTCTCAGGGGGCCGTCATCGTTCCACGGGAAAGGGGTTATTGCAGGACGTAGTCTTGGAACGCTTCGGAAAAATAAGAAAAAGAAGAGAAAGGGGAGGAAGGGGAGAGAGGAAAAACGAAAGCTCCGAGGGAAAACGAAGGGGACGGAGGTCGCGAAAGGACGGCGCCTCCGAGCAAATACGATCCCGAAGGAGCCAGGCTCGATTAGCGAGGCCGTTACTTCCGCGAAACGAGCTTCGTTCCTTGGGAACCGGAAGTTACGACGACCGAAAGGGAAATGTCGGCAAGCGATGTCGCGCGTTGTCTTCTATTCCTTCTATTCTCCCCTAGAATTTCCTTCTTCCTACCTTCCCTTGGTTATGATCCGTTAAATATTCTCTCACATCACAGCATCGCTTCATTTCGTGCGATTCCTAGAATATCGAGTTTCTGCAAGAAAGAGCTCGGAACCATCTATCGCGAAAATCAGTTGCACTGAATGGAATGTAATTTATTTTACTTATTAATTATTATTAATATTATTAATTATTATAATTTGTATTTATTAATTTTTATCGATATTTATTAAATAGAAACCATAGAAAATTAATAGATAAATAAATAGATTATCGATTGTAGAATTTTTCATTATATCTTTTTTAATATTCTTCCTACCCACTTCTGCAACTTAATTCTACAATTTAAATGACTTTTCATCTTTTTCTTATTTTAATTTGTAATTACTCTGCTCGAGAATCTCTTAAGGGACACTTGCTTCTTTAGATTCCGAATAGAACTCCGACGTATCTATCTATCCTTTTGTTCTTCTGCGTTTTCCGATAATTCGCGCGCACGTCTTGGAATATTTTTCGATACTCTCTAAGTCGGTTTACCTCCCGCGAGGCGCAATGCCGAAGGGATAAAACGTCGGAATAACGAGTCCCGTGCGCGATCTCATTACGCAAGAAGGTAATGTCTATATTTTGAGGGCAAACGAAAGAATGGCGCATGTCGGCCAGCCATTAGGAAAGAACGCGCATCGCCCGTGAGCTCCTCGTGAATTCTTTCGCTTTATTATTATGATGGTGTAAAGGGAACGAATAATACGTCGGCCATTCGGCGTGAATTATTTTTTAATGTCGTAGTGCGAATAGCGAACGCGCTCTGGCACGACTATAA
The DNA here is from genome assembly GCF_025532165.1 of Camponotus vicinus. Lineage (NCBI taxonomy): Eukaryota > Metazoa > Arthropoda > Insecta > Hymenoptera > Formicidae > Camponotus > Camponotus vicinus. The sequence goes on from NW_028141945.1 coordinate 30,056,423, forward strand.
AAGAAACCGAATAGACGCAGGAGGCTCCTCTACGGTCTCGAAGGAATAAGTTTTGTGATTCTTTCTATTCTTTATCATTTTTTCGAGATTTTTATTTTCACTTTGCACGAATTTCTCTTCAATTTTTCCGTTCAATTTCGGATTTATAAATAAAATAATTTTCAAGCTGTAAATTCGTTTAATTATTTAAAATATGCGAGATTAAAATTTCATTACACAAAAATGGAAATAAAAATCAGCATTAAATTATTTAAAATATTCGCTAATTAAAAAGAAAATCAATGAATTTACAACGTCATTATATTTCCTGAAGGAAAACAAGGACGGTACTTCTGTCTCGTATCGAATCAACTAATTATAATTTTTTTTCAAAGATCCATTATGATCGTTTCAATCTGGAATATTAATTTCCGCGAAATAATTGATTCAACAAAAAATTTCCTCGGATATATATATTTCGTATTAATTCTAGAAGGCAATTGAATGTACACGAGAGAGTAAGTAGGTTATTACATAAGAGAAGTTTGTATAACTTTGTGGACAGAAATTTGAGTGAGTTTCGAAGCGCATGAAACGATATACGCCAATTATCAGACTACGAAATATTAACCCGTCTGCTAGTTTGACACTCTTCATTTTATAAATTATTCGCGCTTTCGTGGCGCACTCGCGAATTTATTTCATATCCTGACACAATTAATACGGCCGATACTTTTTAATCGCGCCTGATTTAAGGACCATCAATCGTCAGAAATCATTCACATTCCGCAGACTCTGACTACATCCAACACTACATATATTTCGACAAAATCTGTTTTACATAAAAAAATTGTGTGCATTTCATATTTTGTATATCCAAAATAAACTTTCTCGCGGGAAAAGATTTGTAGACATTTCATACTATCTGTAAATATATGTAGAAATATATAGAAATATCTATAGAAAAATATGGAAAGTTATACAATAGTATAGATATTTTAAAATAAAGAATATATAAAGTTTTACTTATTATTTTCAAATTATTACACAGCGTAGATACACTCGCATACACTAATAAAGATTTAATAGAAATATTCAGAAAAAATAAATTTTCTCATAACAAGATTTGTAGATATTTTTAAATGATATAGATAAATCTATCTATATCACTATCGATAGATTTATAATAATATAAATAGATATTAATATATATAGATATTTTCAGAATTTTATATGGAATTTTATAATAAAATTATTTTATATTCAGACGGATATAATCATCTAAAGATAATCACTTTATATTCATCTATTTCAAAACTTTTCTTAATATGTATATATGTCTAACATAAGACGATTATATCCATTGATATTCGTCCGTTATTTTTCAGCTTATCCATCTTAACACATTACAACATAGCGTATTTTAATTCGTATTAGAATTTTTTACAGTCTTCTCCGAGCACTCAAAAAATTTCGTTTCGTTTCAACCTGGTTTTAGCACACACCAACGCGATTAATACAGCCGATATTTTTTAATCTCGCGTCCGTATGATTTAAGGATAGCCAGCAGGATTTTCTTTGCGAGTGATCCGAACTGTATTTCGCATAAATTTCGATTATTAACGAGAATTATTAGCGATGAGAGAACAAAAATGACCTCTTTCTTTTCGATATAATTGCATAAAAATATTTACGATAGGCATAAAAACGAAATTCATTCTATGGATCCATTCATATCATCGGTTGCTGATGGTAATTGCCCCTTAAAAGTCTCAATATCCACATCGAACATCAAAGAATTTTTCGTTTGCGTTAGGCAGATATTAACTCGCGTACGTGATTTTAATGTGCTCGCTCACGTAATTACATGGTTATACCACCTACGTATCGTTAAACGATTCACGTAGATTCCTCGATGAAACGCGCGTTTAACGACGCTGATGTTCTTATGTTCTTTTTTTCTCTTTCCGAGCTTCATTTAATCATTGCAGCCGCGGCGCCCGATTCAACTTTCCGCCAATTTCTGCGGAAAGTGTTTTCGCCGAATGAAATTTTGTTGATATAAAATCACACACGACGACGGTTTCGAGAAGATATATTAGTATGATTTATAGTTGAAAAAAAAAACGTGTTTAATTACTCGACATTATTGATGCTTCACTTCACATTAATGCAAGTTACTTCAAAGCGACAGATCAGCTATGTATCTTTCGCGTGTATTGACGTTCTATTTCCTCCTCATGCAAGTTCATTATTTAACTTTGTACAGTAAAAATATTTTTCAATTTTATAAGTCGTCATTCGTGCAAGCTTTCAATTTATTCATGAATAATGTAGCCGCTTTAAACATCTCAAATATCTAGTTATTTTTTTCTCGCGACATTTATCGCCTTACGTAATATTTTAAATATATCGCTTAATATATTTTACACGTAGATTGTAAGAGTAAAATAGTAGTTTTAAGACTCCTACGCGGTGTATTGCGCATTGTTTTATAAAAATAACTAAAAAATAATAACGTGAATTATATCAGTTATTATTTTAATAATATTATCACACTTTTTATATAATATAAATATTTTATTAATGAATTATAACAATGAATATTAATTTATTGTCCGTTATCTAATTAAAGGAAAATTTTTAATGTAAATGAATCTTAATGTACTATCTTAATGTACTAATGTACTATCTTAATGTACTAATGTACTATCTTAATGTACTAATGTACTATCTTAATCTACTATATAAAAAAATCTTAATGTACTAATGTACTACCTTAATGTACTAATTGCATGATAAAAAAATATAATGTAATGGTATAAGGGCATTACATGCACTTTTAATCTTTGAAAAAATAACTGCAAATTTTGTTGAAAATTCTCGATCGATGCGAATTTTTTCCTCTTGAGACGTCATTCTAGCGACACAATGTCTCTTTCGTCTTGTTATATCCTTAAATCTATCGAAAGACGACAGAAACGTACACACACAAATGTACATCTAGTCATGCTTGTTACATTCGCTCGCGATATCGATTCTCTCTCAATGCGGGTCACTGATTTCCTCCTTAACGATATCGCTAAGAAAAATGGATTCTTTGAAAACTTTGTGTTTTTGTCTCTGCATCATCAATCAGTGTATTGCTTGTTCAATTTATAAAACAATTAAATTAATTAGGAGCCATTTACGGTCATCGATTAAATGGATTAACGGCAAAATAATGACGCGTGACATTTCCTTCACTTATGATAAGAAGAAAACAATTCAATATCAAAGAACGCGAGTCACTATATCAGAAAAATGGTTCATATATCTCTCCAATTTTTTTATATTTGTTAAGTTTGTAAATCAAATAAACGTATTTCGACATATTTCTTTCTTTCTATAAGAAATTCTAGAATTATTCTAGAAGTCTTTATTTTAGAAGTTTCAACTTCTAGAGGTTGGTTCTATCGCGAAAGCTATCGCAAATAAAAAAAATAAATAAAAATCGAAATATGAAGAAATATTTTCTTTGTGCACAATTTTGCATTATAACTTGAACGCGCTCTGCCCGAATGCGTTTTGAAAAGGACTTTTGAATGGCTTTGACCATAAAGCCCGCGTCTTGATTCTCGTAGAGGAATTCTCTGGCTGACCACCTTCGTCCCTTTCTACTGGAAGTACTACTAACACTACTCACGTCTGTCCCGCTTTCAGGACAAACTTCCGCCCAGATACAGCAGCTTGAGCCGTTCTTGAAGTGAAAACGTACGATACCGTCGAAATTGTTAGGACCATGCGAGTAAAACACCTAAACTATAATAAAAAACTCAATACGCCGTTTCTTGATATTACACAAGAAAAAGAGGAAAGTTTATTATAGATTTAATTTTATTTATTATAGATATAAAGTTTATTATAGATATATTTACAAATGTTATCTTGAGAAAAACAGATTTAATTTAGTCGCGCGTTTGTTTAAAGTTTAAAAAAAAGGTGCAATCTAAATAAAAATTAATTTTCTTTAAAATTAGATGATAGAAAAGGGATATAATTAGAAGAAAGCGTTTGTTTGTGATTATAATTAAAAATTAAAATATATAATTGCATAATTAATAAATCTGAAATTTTTCTATAAGTCCGTGAGGGGAGATATAAGAATTTTCTATTAAAAGCGTAAATAAATAAATAATAAATAATAATAATGCTGTGTATGATTTTCATTTCTTTCAAGTAATTTTTATTTAGTAAATGAAATCACAAAACGTCAAAGCTTTATTGATAATGTTGGCTAAAAAGCTTCATGCTTCTCTTACGAGGAAGGAAAACGTAGAAAGGAGGGATTCTCGTCGATACGATTTTCACTTTTCGCCGATCTCCGGGATCGAGAAGAATCAGAACTCGAGAGATAAATCTACGAGTGAGCTGCGAGTGACAGTGTGATGCAAGATGGGATTCTGCAATGTGCATTACCTGAAGGAAAGCTTTCTAAAAATTCGTGGATAGGAATTGCAGAAGTGTCCGTAAAATGAAATTTTACGACACCTGTCCGCCGGAATCGTTCCCTCATAACTCGCGTGAAAGTAACACGAGAATCGATTTTTATGTGCTGCACCGTTTAGTTTACCACGGGACATGGAGTAAATAGTAGCTATGTATTTTTGAGCTATAATATAAAAAATATAATGTCGCGAAAATATTTGTCGCAGATAAAGATGTCGAAAAAATTTTTTTTTTATGAGAAGCGTTGCCAAGTTTATAAATCTTTCTAGAATTTGTGTATTATAAATTTCTTATAATCTGACAAAAAAATAAAAAATTTCGCAAAATGCTAAATAAATTTGACATCTTAAATAATTTCCTTGATTTAATAATTAGAACTATTTATTTAAATATTATCAAGAATTATTAAAAAAGTAGAATTATGAATAATTTACAAGGTTTTACGAAATACTCTAGCTCCACACACAAATTAAATAAGAATGAAATTAATATTTAAACAAAATTTCATTACAGAAAATATTGATTCCAAATTAAAATACAAGTTATACAATAGAAATAACTTTTTCAGTTTATATTATGAAAATCTAAATCTAAACATTATACAATCTAGACAAATATCCGGCTGTAACAAATAATATTATATCATTGGATTACGATAAAAATCCACTGAGAGCGATTTTAATCCTTAATTGGTTAAACGAAGACCCAACTTAGAGAAGACCAAATATGTAATGTTATTTCCTAAATCCGTAAAGCCTTTGATAGTCATGCATTGCTGTCTTATGATTTGATATACTTATCTATAATTAAATTTTGCGCGCGCGCGTTATTACGTATACTTACATATTTTGTATAATATCTCATTTTTCTTATAAAAATAATCCGGTTATTTATTACAGCAAAGTATGATATTAACTGTAAGGTAAACAGACGTCTACGGGTAATCTCATTAGCTTTGTTTTATTTCTCGCCTCTAGAGAGAAAATTTATCATGTGACAGCGTTACGAAAGTTGGCGCAATTAAGCTGATATTGGTGTCTACATAATTAACAGCAGCAACAATACCAAGAGCGCACAAAAAGTGCTCGATTAGTTTTAATCGGGATTCACGCAGCATACTCATATTTCATAATAATCGTTCATCTCAATATTATAGTTGACGCTTGTTTCATACTTTCGCATTTAATATACCTATCAAAAGCCATAAATAGCAAAGTTCTGTCGTAGAGACGTTTTCTGTTCTTTGTAATTTAGAAAAATGCGCTCTTTTCTTCTATAATTCAAGAAATGGCGTAGCGGCTTTGTATCGTCTATTGAAAATATAAGGCGTTTCCAATTTCTTTTACAATATCGACGGGCAGAAAATATCTTCCTTTGTAGTGCACGTAACTAAGAAAACAGATCAGTGGTTCTAAAATTAATAGAATTTTAAAAATCCTTTGCAACTCATCGTACACTTTATCGGTATATAGCAGAATTGTATAGTACTTTCAAATTGTATGTGTGTTTGTATTTGATATCTAGATACATTTAACTTGCATTTCTTTTATTGCATTAAATTTTATTCTTCTTTTTTCAATTTCTCTCCATTTCTTCCTTTTTTCTCTTATTGTTTCGTATTTTATACATTCTATTTATACATTGTCTTGTTTACAACGTGGTCCATGTTAATTTACTTTTTTGTCGATACTTTTTAATTTACAAAATAAATATTCTATTTACAAAATAAACTGCTTTCACGAAATTAATCTTTTCTAAAGTATAAATATAAATCTTTCTATTATTATATTATTTTTACTACAAATCCATTATCTCCATTTTTAATTCAATTTCTTAATTTTAATTTTCAGTATCAATTTTACGAAAGAGTTATTAAAAAATCTCGAATACTACAGCATCACCAAAGGCCGTTTTATTCGCACATACCCCAAAAATGCACATTGTTAATGCGTGCATAGAGAAGCGATGAAATTTATTTAGACCAAAGGAGAAGGAACACCCTTGCTGTTGGCGTTCGCGATCCGAACATTCCGTGTCGGTACAGCTCGCGGATGGCACGTGACATCAAACATTGGCGATAAGCCAAAACTAATTACAACGACCTCCATTCTCCTCGAAATGCTCTGTCTCTTTCTCCTCTCTTCACGAAGAAGGTGGATGCACACGAGTTCGCTATCATCGACATCGATATGGTACATCTTCGGTTCTCTGGACGAAACGAATCAATTTCTGCCTCATCTTCTTGGCTTTGTCTCGCAGAATTCCGCCCTCTTGTCCGGAGTCCTCGGGAAACTCGGTCAGCAAGCGGCCGCATCAAGAAGGTTCCGAATAGTAGCATGGTCCGAAAATGGGACAGAGAGGGCGAGGGGGAAGGCTAAGAAGAGGCAGCGAGGGATATGCGATTCGAGCGGATGGAATTAGCATTTTAATTGAATCCGCGAGTTCCAGATGTCTTTTTTCTTCCGCCTAGTAACGCGTGTACATATATATATTTATTTCTTGCGGAAGGCCACTGAATATTGTACGCTTCCAATTCTTAAATTACACTGACATGCTTGAATTGGAAAGATAAGATGATATCGCCGATTGCTATTTTTAAGAAACGAATATAAAACGACAGTTTTGTACTGATTTACTAAAATGTATTACTATTTCTGCAAACGATACTATTTTTAAATTTCATCATCTCATAATCCGGAATTACATCCGGAATAAGAGGTAAGATTTTATTGAGGAACCAGGAAGAGGAAGAAAATTCAATTAGAGTAATCTAAATTATCGTTCCCTGTTAGATTAAATTATCATTACTAATATGAGGCGACAATTATATTGGTACGGACTTATTCGATGCGCGAGAAGACACGATGCATATAGTTTTATGAAATAATATTTCTCATACCGGTGGAAATTGTGATGCGGCAGTCACGATGACATCGAGAATCGCGCTCTTTTATCGAGGGACGACGGCACTCAATTTCCATTTCCATTCCTGAATATTTCAAAATATCGAACGCGCGGGGTCACTCCATTTCGTTAATTAATTCGGATATATGAGTGCGGCGGGGCGGAAGTACTCGGTGGTTGATCGATAGAGCGGCGTTATGCGCGCGCGATATGGCATAAAAGCGAGGCTCCTGCGATTCCGCCATCGTTATATCGGCAGTCGTGATATCGCACTTCCCTATGTTACGCTCGATCCTTATTCGTGATCGTTAATCCGCGCATTCTCCAATATCCGGAAGTTTTAGAACCCATCGTCGACCAGTATCCAACGCCATATTCCGCGCTATTTCAGAAATCCTAGACGGCAGAGTCGTTCTTTGACATCGACTCTTTCCAATGGAACAGAAAAATAAAAGATGCAAGAACGAATTTTTTATATTTGTTGCAAATTGTACGAAATACCCTTTGTTTACTGATACTATTGAGCACTTTTTAAGAGAGAGAGAGAGAAGATAAGAGAAAAGAAGAGATCCCGTATGCAAAAAAAATATTGCAAATAAAATAACTTAAAAAATAAAATGTAATAAAAAATTACATACATATACTTCATCTTTTGTATTATTTATTCTCCGATATCCTCATCTTTATATAACTTTCTCGCCAAATTAATTTTTAATTTTTTCCAAATGCTTTATAATAAATGTATGATTTATTAATTGATAAAACATTTGCTGAAAAAATAAGAGAAAATGCAAATTGTAACGTGATGTATTATTATTAAATATGAAATCTGTCGAAAAAATTAATTTTATCTCTTTCCTTTTAACGCTTAAGGGGGGAAGACCCTCCAGACAACAGGTTTTTCAATAATTTTTTACAAAAAACTGAGAGTATTTATTACATTGAATGAAATTACATATTGACATTGATGTTCAAATGTATACACACAAATTTTTTTATAAGAAAAAAAAACAAAATGGCAGCGCTACAGCTGCTCAAACTTGGCTCCTTCAATTTGCGCTGTGGAATGCCCAGCCCCTTGTAGTCAACTGAAATCAACCAATCAAAAGTTTTTCATTAAAATAAGTTATTTCGCTTTGTATGTACCTATTTTTAACGAAAAAAAAAAAAATGAAAATTTGAACACAAAAAGAAAAAAATTACACTTTTTTTTTATAAACAAATTGTTAAAAACAATATTTTTAGTAATAATTATTACTAAAAATATTGTTTTTAACAATTTAATTTTTTTCTTTTTGTGTTCAAATTTTCATTTTTTTTTTTTTCGTTAAAAATAGGTACATACAAAGCGAAATAACTTATTTTAATGAAAAACTTTTGATTGGTTGATTTCAGTTGACTACAAGGGGCTGGGCATTCCACAGCGCAAATTGAAGGAGCCAAGTTTGAGCAGCTGTAGCGCCGCCATTTTGTTTTTTTTTCTTATAAAAAAATTTGTGTGTATACATTTGAACATCAATGTCAATATGTAATTTCATTCAATGTAATAAATACTCTCAGTTTTTTGTAAAAAATTATTGAAAAACCTGTTGTCTGGAGGGTCTTCCCCCCTTAATTATAAGAACAATACGGAAGAACAATGCGGAATGTTTAATAGTACATGAGACTGAACTATTTATAGATTAGAACTAACAAATAAGTGGTGATTTTCTACTCTTGCCGTGATAAAAATTAAATAATGTTGACTTGGACGTATGAGATAAAATGTATGCCACAATAGAGTATTCGCGATCGATCTTGTGCCCCTCCTCGACACAGAAAGATAAACTTTAACAGGGAACTTATTTACTACGGCTACCTTTCCTGAAACACGACCGCGGTTTCGTGGCTCGGAACAATGTTACGGGGCTCTCACGCGTCGGCGGGCGAGATTTACCGAGGTACGAGATCAAGGTTACGTCAAGACACAATGGAGAGACCCGGGAAGATTCAATGATCCACGTAGGACGGCACTACGTCGTTCGTAACCACCTACGCGCCAACGAAGGCAATCGTCGACCTGGACATATGGATCACCGGTCAGCACGTGAACGTGCGATTACATTTATGGAGCAATAACACGTGCGCGAATAAATCGCCAAAGGTTCGCGATCGATAGATCTTTTTAGATTCGATTGTCTCTGAGACATAATCTGTGAAGAGAAAGACGGAAAGATAATCCGCATGCGACAGGCTTTCGCTAAAAATTGAAATATTAGTACACAAGATACAAATATCGAGCTTATTTAGTTCATCATTAATTTGCGCGACGTGTATATATGATAATGCGATGTTAATTTATTTAGTAAGGTACAACCTAATTTGTGACGATCACAGTTTTGCTTCTCTTTGAATAATGGATTAATGTTAAATATATAATAAGTGTAATTAGGCATAGCAAACATTTCCAAACTGACAGTTGCTAAATAATATTACAGATCAATGCGGAGATTTATTCGAAAAGGAGATATGAAAAACATGACGTATTTATATCACTTGTTTTGACGTAATTATATTCCTTGTTTTTCTCTTAAAAAATTACATAAATTTTTTTCACAAATCTTGTACATATCTTTTATATCTTATCTACACTTTTTAAATAACGTGCAAAAAATTCCAATCTTTTAAATCGATTTTGTCTAAAATCACTCCACTGTACATGTATGTACTATTAGAATATGTCTTTCGATCGAGATTAAAGTGTATCAATTAAGTATGAACGTGTGCATCTGATTCAGATAATATTTCTTCGATTGTTCGAGATTTAGTGCACGGTTAAGTCTGTTGTTCAGTCGAATGTAAAGTCGTATTTGCATATTTCACAAAGTGATTCTTCTTGCCACCATTTTGCCCGTTCGTTCAGCTTTTATTCATAACAAAACGAAAAGTGGAAAATTGCGAGATCGTTTCGCAAAACGCGTGTTGTAACTATCCGCTTTCCTCGATTGAGCAGATTCAGCGCGATTGATTCTGACAGCCATAAATTCACCCTTTCAAACTCAACGAACATCGAATTTACATGTTGAAACGATAAATGCGCGAATTCTTAGAACAGCTAAGGAACTATCGTTTTAGATATCTCGATGCTTTTCGTGCATTGGCCTTTTCTCCGATTTCTTTTCCAGTTCTCTTTTTTTCTTACTTATTATTTTTTTATCAATTTCATTTTATATGTCTACACTATCACTGTAGTTTCTGCATCCATATTGTTAATGATTTTGATTTATTCTTTTTCTCTATTTCTATATTTTCTTTTACACATATATTATTTAAATATTAATTACCTAAAAAATATAATATTTAATTATAATAAATAATGACATCTTTAAAAAATAATATTTAATTTGTTAAAATTAATTTGTAAAATTATTTATTAATTATTTATGTTAATTTGTAAAATTAATTTTAATAAATTATTTTAGTGATATTATATAGTTAATTATACTATGCGTTAATATTTATTAACGTATATTTTGTCTTCGATCATTTAAAAAAATTTATTTCCGCAACGAAATAAGTCCGTTTATTTCCATGGATTTTGAGGAACATTTGTTTATTGAATTGACGAACGAAAAATCTGTGCCGTCGCTACCATTTCCGGGGAACGTTTGTTCGCGTCGAGACCCGCAACGGAAATCCCATGAAAACGTCAAGGCCTATCGAGATTGCAGATCGTCCCGGGGCTTTATCTCCTGCTGACGTGGAAGAGGTTCTGCAATGTCCCCGTGAACGTGCAACGTCCGAACGTCGGTGGATGGATGTATGGGTACCGACGACCGTACCGTAACGTAAAGTCCGCGTGGCCGATGCAAATTTACGGGGTGACGGTAAATACGGCGGCCAAGCACATAATTCACTCGGACGCATACTTGACGGAGCGCGTACACGCGTTTACACTCGGCATGGACGATGAGACTCGGATGGTACCGGATCCTCGGCCGCACGAATACCACGAGGCGTATACGTCGCGTAGGTCGTACGCACGTACGTACGCATTCACGCGCGCACGCACCCACGCACGCACGCACGTATGCACGTGTGCACGCACGCGTGCACACGTGCCTCCGACGCAGAGCTATGCTTAGCGCCTGAATATTAAGCGACTGATTTATTATGTCCGAGTGGAGCTCGTAAGTCATGCGCTTCGACGCCTCGAGTTTACCTGAATCTACGAAATTTCGAACATTCGAGAATTCATGTATGCTAATGATTTCATCTTCTGCGAGAAAATGAGATTTTATACTTTGTTGCTAATTAAAAGTATCTGATATTATTTATATATTATACAGGGTGTCCCAGAGCACTATATACAAGCGCTTGTGAGGAGGTAGAGTGCAGTAAACTGAATAGAAAAGTCTTATACCGTTTTACGATTTTCGCAATAATAATAGAAATATTAAATATTAAAAACGGACGAATAAAAGGAGCGCTCCTTTCATTCGTCCGATTTTAATATTTAATATTTCTGTTATTATTGCGAAAATTGTAAAATGGTATAAGACTTTTCTGTTCAGTTTACTGGTCTCTACCTCCTCATAAGCCCTTGTATATAGTGTTCTGGGACACCCTGTATATATTTTTGTTTACACATATCGAGAAGCAATTTTTGTGACATAACAATGCGTATCATTTATGAAATTTCTCTCAAATCGATTACGCATCTATATTCATCGTAGTTTCATTTTCATAATAGTTCAAAACTAAATTCAAATCATACAGCTCTTTATATAGTTACATTGAAAGTAAAAGAGTTGAGTAAATTTGAAATACAATCTGCTCGGTCACTAATGAATGTGCTTTGTTATTAAATAGAAATCGTGAAATTTTATAGTACGTTTGCGAAGAATCATTTATTACGTGCACTTTTCGATATTTTGCCGATTTTCAATTAAATGCCATCGCCTAAAAGGACAATTGAGAAAAAAATACACATCCCGGAACCATATTCTTTCATTCAGGACATGTGTCATGTTGACGTTGTTTTAAAAAATACATCGGCGTAGCATCATGATAAAATCCTCTGTAGTGGTTTACATTCTATAAATATGAAACCGTATGGTTCATGATCAAATGTAAAATCCGCACAAAAAGATGTACCCTTTGAAAGTCTTTCAATTATAGTTACATTGTACGTATCAATCACGTAATTCCAAAGTTATATAAAAAGCTAATAGTAGAAAAAAAAATATTTCTCGATTCCAAAAATCTATTTCTCTAAATAATAGATTTTACATATACGTATACATATATTTTATTTAGGTCGAGTACACATTATGATCGATTTTTCCAGTGAAAAAAATTTTGTTATTTTTTTATTCAAATATTACAACCCTTTTCACGGCCTATTCTCGATTGTTAATGTCCCAAGTGTCAATACATCGAGTAAAAAATATATAATACTTTTTCATGGCGAAAGCGATACGATCATCCGGAATAAAATGCTTTATGCTACTCTGGCGCTATGACGTTCCGGTGTTCGTAATAGTCGGAACCAAGTTATTGGGCAATGATAGGCACAGCGCCAATATCCCCTCCCCCTCCTTTCGCCCGGTGTGCATTTACACGCGAATACGGCTGACTTAGTTGACCTAAAAATTAAGCGATGGCCATAACTCGACGATGAAATATGTCGTGTCTCCCGGCGAGATTTATATGAGTGACGTTATTATCGCTCGAAATGAAGCACCGCACAACTGTAACGAAGTGAAACCGCAATTAGGATCAATGTTTGATCGCTAATTAATCGATCTGATGATACTGGATAGTGCCAACTCTCTATAAAATCGAATCTATTTAAAAAAAAAAGGAATGTTTACATAACATTTACATAGCATTCTAAATAATTGTGTTATCTCGCGCGATATAGGATCGTTGCCCACATTTATAATGCTCTAGATCCGCGACCCAATTAATCCTGAACAGCGTAAAACATTTTAGTCACGTAAAAGCAGAAAGGAGGCCATGTATTATAATAATAAATTTAAATATAATAAATTCATATTTGCCGAATGAAATGCCTGTGTAAAGATACACCTCGAAATTCAATTCTATCATTTATACATGTAAAACTTTACAAAACGACAAGAAAGATAACAGCTTCATCTTTGTGCTTTCAACATCGACGCGAAATTGGATCGACTCTTCTTTAATGTTTACAGCACGGAGGAAAAAAACGCGATTTAGAACGCTAAATAAAACTCGTCCATCGAAACATTCATTTACCGCATATTCGCGTTCGAGCGTCATAAATATTTCTCCCAAATAATCTACTCCATCGCTCGGTTATTTACATGGGACGAAGTACGACAGAGGCGCGTTGAAATTTTACAATCCGAAAAGTACCCGCGAGCGACGCCGACATGAGACAATTGCGTACGATAAATAAATAGTCTTTCATCAAGCTAATTGCAAGTAACGTAGATTGGTACATACGCTAGAATCTCATTCCGCAAAGGCGCAATGCGATGCATCAAGCCGTGAAAGCAACCGGAACAATTACGTTACATCTCAATAGGAATTATTTACATTCGCGAGAGAAAGACGTCAATACACGTGGAATGTAAGAGCACCAGTGTATTCCACAACCGCGCGGCAGACATAACCGATGTAAATTACGACGCCGCCTAAATAGAACGCAAACACCGACGCGAATCTTCTCTGCCAGCTCGCGCTATGACTACATTACGACTACGCGAGTACGCGTTCGCTAATTATTCTATTGTACGGACCGTTCCCGATAGCTTGTACCTCGTTAACGAAGAACTCTGCTTCTCCCCCCTCCCCTCCCCCCGCATAAATTTACACCAATTTCTTTTTTGTTTTTAACCAATCTCTAATTTTTTTACTTATAGGAAACATCAGAGATAACAAAATTTGCATTCTTACATTAAACTTTAATATATTTCGTAATCGTGAAACATAACTTCTCTCATTAGAATTTAAATTAATTCCAGCATACATTTTCCCGTTATTTATTCATATTGTTAAAGTTTAATTCGTACCCGGAAAAATTTTAATTTTTTCCATATCAAATTTCTCGTTTCAAGAATCTCTCAAGTTATCACATTTCTACCGAGAGATGAAATTATTATTACATCTACTTTTCGTATCTTCATAAATTGTAATATATTTGTTTCTCGACTTTTATATCTCAAAGTACCTTGTTATAATCTTAAATTTCGTCGCCGAACATTTCTACCGTGCGATTATTCCGAGAGGGAACGTCGATACCTCTTACATCCTCAATACTTGCACGCATTATACGTCGCCTTTGAATAACTCCGTTTGTACGCTTTTCACCGGCGAAAATCTTGAAAGTGCCAACGCGTCCATGCGATAAATCGTACAAACACGGCACAAATATGATTTATCGCCCGCGGACCTCCAAGTTTCTCTTTCCCGATAACTGGCAAATATTCCCCGCGTCGTCCCGCTCGAAACTTATGTATGTATTTGTGTTTGCTATTCATGCCTGCCAGCGAACGCGTGCTCGTTTTGCCCTTCGGACTCTGGATAAAACAAGCGGGGAATATTCGCAATTCGCCGGACGCGCTTGGAGATGCTTGAAGTGCCCTTGTATGCCCAGAGGGCACGGAAAGGAATAAGGGCCGTTGGGAAACGGAACCATTTCCGCGCCGAGTCCGCCATTTGCAAAGGAAATTAAACGATTCCGCGCAATTTGCTTGGACGCGAAGCGTGAGGTGTACATTCATGCACGAGTTACAGGGCACCGCGCCCTCTTTTTCCCAGGGTCGATTATGCCTTCTCTTTTCCATTCCGCCGAGATATTAGAACGCGAAATTCGAGAAAAGTTACGCTAATCGAGGCGGGGTCCAACGATTAAAGCCCGTCCCGAGTACTTTAAACGCAATGATACCGTTTTACCTTCCTCCGCT
Organism: Camponotus vicinus; assembly: GCF_025532165.1. NCBI lineage: Eukaryota > Metazoa > Arthropoda > Insecta > Hymenoptera > Formicidae > Camponotus > Camponotus vicinus. The sequence goes on from NW_028141945.1 coordinate 30,071,728, forward strand.
GATGATGTAATTCTTTTTTACGCGCTCATCATTGTGAAATTATCACGCCATTCCGTGTGTAAGATTGAGACATCGTAATAACCTTTCGCGAATTGTCGCTTAATTCCATATATGATAATATGCTCGGCGACTGTGACAGTCCGCATCTCTCATTTAACGATGGTTATCTGTACTTTAATCGAAATGTCAATAGGAAACCGAATGTAATTTCGTAGCGTCCAATTAGCTTTAATTTCGATATTAAACGTAAATTAATTAATTAAATCCATTTACCTATTTATTATCGGAATAGAGAGAGAAACGGACATTTTCCAATAATTAAAGATACAGACGCATGTAAGGCCAATCGATGTTACATTGAAATAAATGCGACGCAATTTATATACATGTATGCAAAATTAACGTATTATTTTTTATTCGACATTTCTCGACCCATTTCTCCACATCTTATTAAATAAATCTAATAAGCAAAAAAACAAATATTTATATTAATTTCATATAGCATGTTAATATATTTAATTATTTACAATTTAAATATACTGAAACATCATCTATAGATTATGATAGTTTTTCTTTTCTTTCGGAGATTACAAGACTCTCTTTATTCCATAGATTTCACGAGTCATTCAGTACACCCTCTTAACTAAAGTTATATTTAAGCTCTTATTATAAATTCCCAAATTACCGGATCTTCCTTCGGAATGGCAAATTGTATCTTTCGGCATCCGATCGCAATAAACGCGTTACACGCGCGCCACGCGCTGAGCTTTATTTCTCATTAAGCCCCTCGGTTCTTCGCGGCACCGATGCTTTTCTTGAGCGAGGCATTTTAATGAAGAAACTTCGCCCGCTCGCATAAAGTGTGCAAGCGCAAACTATTACATCACCGATAATTGATAACATTTTCCACGTTCCCTCGCTCCCTCGCCAAAGATGTTCAGCGTTAAACATCGGGTCCGTACTAGACTCTCTTCCTCTCCCTCCGGTCCCTACCTCGCGTTATTCTCAGCTTACGGACGCACGCGTGTCTGCGTTCTCAGCAAGTTTGCTCGCGCGAATACCTGCAGACGTTGCAAGTATTAAACATCGTTAACGGATACGTTGTGCTATACCGTCGGCGCGTAACGATCTTCGAAGAGGCGACATTTTCGTTTCGTCGACGAGGCGGAGATTAATTTATGAATTGCGGTTCATTAACGCACACATCAATTTTTCCCACAAAAATCCTATCGCCACCGTCCTGACGGATAATCGGATTTATTGAATTTCAATCATCGAGAGCGTAAATTCGTCTCACGATTAAATTAGACGCGTTATATAACGTGTGAAGAATGAAAATATATGGTAGATGAAATTTTCATGTGACAGATGGTCGGATGACATTCGTCAAATGTAAATAATTCATTCGTAAAGTTTTTAATTAAAAACATATTATCTCTATATATAAGCCCAATCGATTATAGATATAATAAATCTTTGTTTTCTAGCACGTGAATAAAATCCTTAGTAATTACATCAAAATAATATAATTATATAATTATATTACTACAATTGCTACTCATTTTATGAGTATCATCATTTTCTTCATTTTCTTATTTAGTCTTGGACATTTTACTTATTAAATTTGTTATTAAAATTATATTATAATTACAATATTATAATTACAATTATATTATAACTACAATATCATGTTTTCGATTTATAAGAATTTGAAGTTTTATTTTCATCTTACTCTCAATATCCACTATCAGGTATTATCTTACTAATAACAGACGTACATTCGTGAGTTTAAATAGTAGAAAAAATTATAATTAAATATATAGCAAAAATATATAAAAAATGTCTACATAATAATTCCGAATCTTACGTTATCTTGCGATGGGTAACCTCAATTCAATGACAATGGTTCGCCATGTGGTGTGTGCGTTCGAAATTCATCATTTATCCTGACGTAACTGTAACAATCAATCTTGGAGACCGCGGTTGTTTGATGCAAGCGTTGACTTTGCGTCAATGCGACGCCGACCGGCGAGACGCGGGGCGCATTCTATTTGCGATTCGGATGTACTTGTGTACACGGCAAACCGAGCACGATTGTCCAGCACAATGCGGAGGTGGACCGTGGATCGCGTCACTGCTCGTCGAATGGCATGGCGACGATCGTGAGCCCTCTGGCCTTAGTCATCCTCCAACGCGAGAGAATTCCATTATTCGACTTCGAGACATAACATGACCGGGGGCGGAGGGGGGGAGGGCGAAAGAGAGAGATCTCCCTCGATCGCGCGCCCTCCGGCTCGGCTAATACCGTTAATTACTCTCCCGCCGGAGGACTTGTAGCCGAGGCTCGTCGTGTGCCGCTTAACGAACGTTAATTGGACGTCGCCAACGTGGCGTCGTATAACGCCAAGAATATCCCGGCCAATCTGTCCCGATGTTCCGGGTCGGTGTCATCGCTACGACAACGTTGTCCTTTTCTGTCTCTCTCTCTCTCTCTCTCTCTGTCCCTTTTCGGACGTTCGTGCACGGCTACGAAAATTTCTAGCGAAGCGTGGCGCTACTCGCTAATTCTGTTACCGTGTAACGCCAACGGATTTATGGAAAAGGCGATTAAGGCTTGTGATTCGTGCGCTATAGAATCATTCATGAACGATGTGTTCCTCGATGAACATGTATGCATCTGCGGCTCGGTCACAATACTGCTATTCATTACATTAACGAGTAAATCTGCGGTAAGCTTAGGGTTGTTGACCGAAGGCTTAGCCCGTGCGAGTGTTTCACCGACTAAGAGCTTAAGTTAAATTTAAATCTGGAATCTTTGGATCAAGCCGAATAATTTGTAAAATTTATGGAAACCCTGTAGTTGTAATGTTTTGCTTGTGGAAATAAATGTAAGTAATTTAATTGAAACATTCGCGCACTCTAATATTTTTATTTTTATTTTTCCAAGTGATTTCAATTACTAAAAAAATAAAGTACATTCGAGGAAAAAATAATGCATTAAAATATTTAAATACATTTTTTATCGTAAAATGTTACAATTATTTTAAACTATAATTTGGTTTTATTAATGTTTTATATATTCGAAAGAATTATATAAATATTCGATAATATTACTCAATTATTTATACAAAAGAGATTATACTATATAAATTTTACAGTTAACAGCAGCGATACCAAATTACTTAGATACGAGAGATATAAAATTAGTTTCCTCTCATTTTCAGCTGAATTTTGATTTATTTTTATCATAACTAGTTTGCGAGTAATGAGGAAAAGTAAAAATAACAAGAGCCGCGCGAGAAGAGCTTTCAGTGAAGCATCTTTATTATCAGCACTAAAGTAAAGTTTTTCAAGGTGGATTTGCCGCTCGATGGTCGATTCTCCATGATTCTCCTGTGTCGGCAAACGACGAGGAGCTACTTAATTGGGATATCCGTCATATTTGGAGCCCCCTCTATCCCTATAGGTCAAATGAGCAAATTACGAAAGTTTCGCTCCTCCTGTCTTAACACATTGGCTCTCAGTTAGGGTATGAAGCCGGTATATCGAAAAGCGAGCGCTATCAGGATGAGAGTTTCCAACTAATTCGTGCGGGATCGTCGTAGCGGAAATCAAATGACTCTTCTTTGATAGAATCTTTTCTCTAAAGAAATTAAACTGCTTTTCAACATTGAAGCGGTCAATGTATTTATCGATTAATTAATCATTTGTTATCATGTAATTTTCATTATCTGTTCATTATTTTTCATCATCTTGCTTTTATTCTGTGTTCCTAATTTTCATTTAATTATCAGATAATATATTATCAGAAAAATGTATTGATTAATAAAAATAGCAGCTATTAATCGCGGAATATCAAAAATATAAATGAGTGAGGAAGAATTTTATCTTTATTATATGCTACTTTACTAGAAGTTTCATTTGATACTTTTATAATATTAAAAATAAAATACCATCCATATCATTGTAAATCATTTTATCATCGCATTTAAATATCATAATTCGATGATCAGGCGCCTCCTCGAACTATCCCTCGTCTTTCTAAAGAGGGCAAATTTTGCCCGAGGGTTCGTCTTTTCTCAATTCCCGATTCTCGATCACAAAGCCCGCTCCTCTCTCCTTCACAAGGCGCATTCGTGCCGACGTATTTAAGCGATCTGTCGATGTCTACACGGACAACATAGGACAATGGGCTCTCTAATTCCGCCATTCCATCAAACTCCGTGTAATGGGCACGTTTGAGACTCGCGGGAAGAAGGGATCATAAAGCCCCGGGCGGAGCTTACGGGTTACGTAATCAATCGGTTCGTTCGTAACCGGGGAGCAGCTCCTTAAGAGACGACACGCTTTCATCCTCGTCGAGTCTGATCGATCTTCGATCGTCGATACAGTGAGATAGCCGCTTTATACAACGGATTGCGATTCTGATCGTCGGCTTCATTCGGAGGATCTGTATATCGGATTGACAGGGATTTTCCTTGAGCGCCGCCCCGTTCGTATCGTTACTCATTCCACCTTCTCTCCTTCTAACTAATGTAAGCTATTGCGGAAGATACCATCTTACGCAAGCCTAATTTGTTTGCAAACTTATGCGCTGTATACCTTAATAAGGAGCGCGTCGCGGAATAATTAGTCAAAGTGCCGCGCAGTTGTTATTATGTAAGTTGGGATCTTCTTCTTTGATAAGTATCGTGGGTGAGCTGCTCCACTGCTTTTGATAGCTATTACAGATACCAGATATCGCTTTGATCTTGGAAAGTGAATTTGAAAGGTATATCGATATTTTAATTAGTTGACAACTCTGTAAGACGCATGCGAATGTAGTTTTATTTGTTAGTAAACGAGGTGCCCGTTTGATGTTTTCTAAGAGAAAAATGTAAAAACATTAATATCAGAGCTAGTCATCACTGAAGCAATTTTGCACAATCGATATTATGAGTTCCACTTTGACAGATAGACTTCTATTTAAATAGACGGGGCGTGCGTTAAATGCCAGTCGATCTCTTTCGACGAAATTTCACTCAATTTCTTGTCAGATGATGACTACTCTCTCTGCACCAATCAATTCGCAATTTGCTTCAATTTGTTCGATACTCGGTATAATTCGTCGGTTTAATTCATCGAGAATTCAATATGATGCGATGAGAGCTGTGACTGTGAAATACCTTTAATAACTTGTTTACGAGTTCGTATCATGTGCATTAATAAGGTGATATTATTGTATCACACATATGTATTGAGAAACTATTATTCAAAATGTTGCAGATCGTATTATGAAAGTTCTCGTCGATAGATATTAAAAGCTTTACTGACAGATAGCTGCATATATAGAGTAAGTAATATTTATCAAAAGTGAATAAATGGGATATTCTATTGAATAGAAAAACGAACATACATATATTCGGATATAGTATTAGAGACATGATAATAATAGATTTATGAATAACTTATAAAATATGTATAACTTATAAAATTTGTAATTTAAATACTTAATTTCAGACGTCATAAATAAAATGAAATGAGTGTCCATTGCAAACTAAATTTTATATATAATTTTATATATTTATATAAAGTAAAAGTTTATTTATTATAAAAGTTTATTTATTATTCTCTCTCTCTTAAATTTAAATTTATCTTTTGAGAATTTTTATTCAAAATTTTGATGTAGATTACAAAATTAAAGATTATTAAAGTATTAAATAAATTCAATAAATTATGCCTCAAGAATTTCTTCAAATAAAGATGACTAAATAATTCCCAAGAATATATTATTCAAATTGAAATTCTAGAATATCCTGCATATTGATTAGTCGTATGCATAAAATTATATAATAGACGAACAAAATATATAAAAACTGTCATATGAAATTTAATGAATTAAATTTATAGCTCCAAGTCAGACACAAAATTGACATTTTATTAGCACAAATATGTAATTATGTAATTAATCTTTCTTATTACATTACGTATACCAAAAGATTTCAAAATCTTTCGTGTTGACACCAGTAAAGTAATATTTTATTAATTTTATTTCGTGATGATGTAGATTTTGAAAAGTGGAACGATGTAAAAGTGATATCGCAAATATAGAAAATTCCAGATCAGAGCGATGGTGATCCATCTTTCGCGATCCACGATTCGATTTTATTATTTAAGGGATTGTCCCCTCATTCTCGAAAAATAGAGAGCGGGTCGCACAGTAAAACGTCACTCGATATCGAAGGGAGCAAGGATGATTTGAGTGAAATCGAGTCGATGCATCAGAAGTGTTCTGGCCATATTCGCCATCCTCCAGAATCGTACGATCTGGAGAATTCTACGCCCGCTCGTTCCTCATTTTCTGGCAGACGTTGCTTTTTTTCTGCGGCAGATGCGCGAGATACGCTTGGCAGCTGAATTTCGAGAGGCACGATCGTGATTCCCCGACGAATCTCTTCGATTTCAATACCTTCTGAGACGCGGCAATAGGATCTTCTATCGAGGGATATTATGTATATTCGAGACATCACGTATCCACACGGAGATGTGAAATAAGATCGACAATGATGCGATTTATACAGTCGATTTATCATTAAAAAAATTTTTATCGGTACACATTGTATATTAAAAATAATTAAAATTGATATTTTTGTAAAATCACTGATAAACTGTTTTATTGAATACAAAATATTCGTTTTCCATGCACGCAAACACTGTAGCTTCATTAAATTACCTAATTAAGTACATGCAGGATGTTAAGATATCTTACGATGATTTTGGGAGAAAATGTTTCCAATAGAATATTTCGCGAGAACAAGTACTATTATAACGATATAATAATCGCGTTAAATGCTCGCGACAAAAGTCCGGCAACATCCATATCTCGGTGAAACATCGCAGTGTGCCGGTTTTCCCGGGGAACTTCGCTGATAGTCACGCCTCGTCTCCTTTAGTCGCTCGTATACGACTTCATAATACTTCGCCGCGCGCCAGGTCGCGTGCAATCCGCGATGTGATTATGACTCTCTCGCTCCGGTTAACCCATTAAAGCCCGAACGTAAAATGAAACGAAACGCTCCTTTCACGCGAGCCATCTCAGTCATTTTACCTTTTGTAATAATTGAAACGACGCTGAAGCTAGAAAACGCCCGACATTAATACGAACAAATCCGTTGAAAATTGTACGACATCTCATTTCGCGTAAAAGAATAAATGTATTTTAATACACGAGTATATTAACACAATTTTTCTTGTGAAAAATTCATGCAATTTTTGATTTTATCTTCAAGATATATGATAGATAATGTACGTATATTATATACAATAATATTAAAACAATAACTTTTAATTTTAATTTTTTTTCTCTTTCTCTTAAAAATTATTTTTCAAGATACTACATTGTTTTATTTTATATTTCAATACTTGTAAAGAAACACAAATAATATACAGGGTGACCCATTTTAACTTAGGCAGCCAAATAACTCGAAAAATAAGCAAGATAGAGAAAAATGTTTTAGACAAAAGTTGTATGGTTTCGAGGGGGCCATAAGATGGTATCATTGGTTTGACCTTGAAGAGTCATTTGAAGGTCACGTGAAGGTCACTTCAATTTTTTTAAATGGAACATCCTATATATTTTTGTACATTCTTGTAGCTCATCTCGAGAGCTTTCCAAAACACTATAATTAAGTACATTTTCGTTAAGTACTTTTTGAGTTATGAGGCTTGAAATAATTTCTTAATTTTACATAAACCGTAAAATATCTTGTAAAATATTCATTTTTCGATTACCTTACCTTAATAGTTTTATGTACAAAATAATGAGAGGAATCAATTGGTGTAAAGAAAACACATAGTTGTTTCGAAGAAAAAATATGTAATTTGCAATTAACAATTCCATATTTTTTCTTAAAAACAACTATGTGTTTTCTTTACACCAATTGATTCCTCTCATTATTTTGTACATAAAAGTATTAAGGTAAGATAATCGAAAAATGAATATTTTACAAGATATTTTACGGTTTATGTAAAATTAAGAAATTATTTCAAGCATCATAACTCAAAAAGTACTTAACGGAAAGGTACTTAATTATAGTGTTTTGGAAAGCTCTCGAAATAAGCTACAAGAATGTACAAAAATATATAGGGTATTCCATTTAAAAAAATTGAAGTGATCTTCACGTGACCTTCAAATGACTCTTCAAGGTCAAACCAATGATACCATCTTATGGCCCCCTCGAAACCATACAACTTTTGTCTAAAACATTTTTCTCTATCTTGCTTATTTTTCGAGTTATTTGGCTGCCTAAGTTAAAATGGGTCACCCTGTATACTTGGTTTTAATATTCGCTTTGAAATATTCTTCTTGAAAATTATAGTTGCACAATATTTTTATAGCAAAATGTATTCTACAGAAGCTAAGATTAATGCTAGATTTATTGCGATATTGAAGTTCAATTCATCTCGATTGTAGCAACTACATTGTTAGAGCCATCATTAAACTTTCTCGCGTGCTAATGCTAGCAAGAGTACCATCATCAAGACTTTCATCATCACGAAACCAAAAGTACTACAATATGAAAGACGAAAATTAAAAATTCACGAAAGACTGACTAAAACTGACTATCAACATTGAATTCATTTTTTATTAAAACCGACATAGTTATTAATTCTCGTCTAACTTCTTGAGAAGTCTCAGCACTTTTGCAAAGATTGTTGAAACAGATGCGTGTAAAAGTCGGAAAAGAAAAAAGAAATGTGAAACCTTCTAATTTTACATTTTTAATGACTTCCGACATGAAAACAATTTATTAAGAAATTGCATTTTGAAATGGCATTATATTCGATTGCATAATGTGTTATTTTTCAATAAAAAGTTCTATCTATAACATATCATTTTTTGTATTGACATAAAGAAATTATATTTTTATAAATATTATTAGGTATACGCATATAATATTTTAGTAATATTATAGGTATATTTTATACTGATAAATTGTAAATATTACATCTTTATAAATCTTTAATTAGAAATTTAATTTGGTAATATTTATACGTGTTTTTATATTTATTGACGATTTGACTGTTTTTAGTGATGCAGTGTTTTTGATCGATACTGTACATGCTATACCGCTATTTTACTTTCGGTAGAGATGAGCGCCACACGCGCGTCAAACCGAATTTATTACAGACGTTGCGATAAAAATTGGCGCGTGCCCGGCCCGGCAGCCACGTCCGTCATATTAAGGGAAACGAGATTTAGGTGCAGCAACCACTATCGCGCGCGCAGCATTCTTTCTCCATCGCTCGATCGAGATAGTACTTCCTGCCGAGGAAATAAAGTAACGGCCCTGCAGAGTAGAAAGAAGTAGTAGAGGAAGTTTTTCGAACATTCTTTTGTGCGTCGTGTCTCTGCTTCTTCTAGAACTCCGAGAACTGGAGTTGCCCGGGTTTTCGTTCTACGTTCGACGTGTACTTGGATAGGTCGGTAAGTTCGATTTAACGGGTATATCGTTCCCGGGGAAGCGATTTACGTGAAAGTCGCTAATGTTTTCGCGAAGTGAAAATATACAGAAGGTGGAAGAAATCTTTTTCTTTTTCATTTTTCCCTTTATTTTTTCCTTTTTATTTTATTGTGCATTACTGTCGCTGCGACGAGCCAGGTTTTTTTTACGCCAGCATCGAGAGCGAGCTTCTCGATGCTTTCGGAAAATAAACTTGTACGCCTTTCATTCGAGGGAATCCCGGAACCCTTTGATGCCGCGATCGAAAACGAGACGGTATTCAATCTCGTTCCCCTTTCCTTTGACTCGACGCACGGCGATAAGGACTTCTTCGGAAAATAAGCGAACTGCGAGAAGCGCGCCTAAGGCAAACGTAGTAACCCATTCAACGACTTTGAGAAATAAGCTTAAAAGACGTAAAATGTTCTAATATCCCATTAAATTCGTCTTGTACGATTATTAGAAATAAATACGAATTAAAAAAATATTTACGATATATAAAATATTAAATATAGAACCTCAATTTTTGATAATTTTATACTATAACACAGAAATATGCGTTACATTTTAAATTGTGTTAATTTTAAAACAATAATTTTTATTAAAAATAAATTCAATTTCTAGTTTTGTATTATATTACAATTTTTTAATAAAAAATTATTAATGATATGATTTTATGAGATACAACTTTGTTTTTAAATATATAATATGTAATTATATATTATATATAATATTAATATTATATAATATAATATCATATTAATATTATATATAATTATATATAATATGTAATTATATATTATATATATTTTTATTTATGATCATAAATATTTTGAGAATATTAAATTATATTTTTAATTAGATAAACACTCAATTCATCAAGAGACCGTATATTTCACACGTTACACAGCGCATAAATCAAGACACGATTATTCTTGACAGTTAAATGCATGCAACTTACTTGATTCAGTATGCTCGTGTGACCTTGTTAATACGTGCGAATATAATTCGAATCTGCACGAGATGCCAGACATATATGTATATCACGTGTTTCGTCAAGTAAAAAAGGTGCTTGTTTCCAAGTCTTGATATGTCTATCCGCGTTTAACATGCAATTTTCCGAAGAAAATTAATTTTTTAATAAATATTATTTTTTAATGCATCAAAATTTCATTATTTTATCGTTATTTTCATGATATTATTTTTCAATGATACTCGAAATATAAAAATGCATAGAAAATAGAGAAAAGAGTAAATGAAAATTCCAAAAAAGTTGTTTTTACAATATTTCAAGCAGCAAAAATATAATATATATTCACTTTACATGCGAATTATTTTATAGATTCTTTCATGAATAAAATCAACAATCTCGTTTCTAGTGTTTTGACACATAGAGTCTTTAATTAGAAAAATATGATAGATAAAGCTGTTTATCTGGAATTTTTCTTTCTCTAATGATTTTATAATGTTCTTATATATTAGTTAAACTAACGGTTTGAATTTCTAGTTTGTAAATGGTAATACCTTTCAAACATAGATATTTTTCGAATAAAAATCATAGAACTCTCCTCAAAGGTACAAATCCTAAAGGACTTTACTTTCGTCAAAGTGGAACATCAACCGATAAAATTGATGTTCTTTGAAATCTTATGTCTTTTCTCCAAGTTTGCTCTTCAAAATCAATTTTCAATTTTCTTTCTTTCTTCTTTAGAAAATTCAATTTACTTAGAAAATATAACACAATATATGTTGTGCTTTACATTTAAAGTTTGTGGTAATATTAGGAATAAGAATTGTTTGCAATGCAATTTTTTTTTTCATAATCAGTATCATTTGCCTATCTAGCTGTAATATCATATCGATCGCAATCGGAAAATCATGTATATTATTGTATCTTATGAATATTGGTAAAAACGTACGATTCAAGATTTTCAGAGCAGAACCAAGGCTGATCGGCGGGAATGACAGTAGACAGGAAAGAGAAGGCAGAGAAGAACAGAGAAAACGTCCTTGGAGTTACGTTTCTTGCGTAAAGATGTTAAAAAGTCAAAGGAGCGCCATTGGTTCATTTTTGGCTTTTTCTCTTTAATTGATCAATCATTGAGAAACGGAGATTACAACACGATGAATACCTACAACATAATAAACACGATTGAAAGGTTCTCATGCAGCGTTTAATCGATACGATTATAAAATGATATAATTAGAAATCAAAAACAATTAGCACAAACAATAATTTGTGCCTTTTAAACAGATATTTGCAAAAGCAAATTTATTTATTATGCGTTATCTGTGCTTATATTAAGTAATATATTACTTTGCTTTGGTCTCACGCTTCGATAAACATAAATAATTATTACAAAATAACTCTGCAATATAATGCACATCAGCAATTGGATGTATAATAAATTGCGCGTTTAATGTGCGCGCGATAATTTTTACAATTTATTGCGATTCGATAAAGTTCATGGAATTTATTGTCGGTCCTTTGAATATGATTGTACATGTGAATAGTTAAAAATTTGAAAATTCTAAAATTTCATAATTACTAATTATAGCGTTAATCTTTTGTAGTCTTATGTCGAATCTGACTCAACATCATATTTCATTCCAGCCGATCCTGTGTCAAATCTAGTTCGACATAGGAATTTATGATTATTTTTAAACATTCTAGCGATTCCAGAAATATTTCTCGTAATATTATGACTACATATGGAGAAGACTTCTTATCTTCTTTTACGAATTTATCTTCTTTTCTTATCTTCTTTCTACGAATTACGTAATCTGAGAGATTACTAAAATAAAATGGAAAAACATACAAACCATAGAGTATAAGTAGAAATAGCTAAATTATGTAAAATTACCGGAACGAAATGTCATAAATGGCCCAGACTGCAAAAGGTTAATGCATTTTAAATCACACGACCGTAGAAAGTCCATTTCATTTTTTCGATCTCATTTTTCGTGGCAATCTTCGAAAAAGTGATAAACGCGCGTGCCACAGCATAATTTTGATGTAAATATATTTCCACGTATGTATATAATTTAATTTTTATTTTATGATTAAAATTATTTTATGATCATTTTAAAAGATTAAACGAATTATATAAATTATTAAACAAATTCTCAGTATTTCAGTGAGAGGAAATCGTAGTAATCGAGTAAAACTCGAGCGTAAAAAAGCGCTTTGATTAAAAAATAGCCGAATCATTTCGGGATCGCCCGGTTAATCCTCTCGACTGTCGGATCGGCAGAAACTACATTTCCTCGACGCAGCAAACTTTATTTAAGCATTTATATGCATTTATAAAAATCTGCTTTGATCTCCGCTTTGAATTAAACTGAAACGCTATTCATCTGCCATTAGATGCCGCTGCGATGCAGAAATAAAGTCACAAGCACTCGCACGCCACCGTTCTCTTTTTCCCGTTTTATTCGAACGTTCTCATTGCTTGGCTCAATTGTCAGAGGTTATTATTTCATTAATGATACTCGTAAAAGCTCTGCTGTACTGCATTTTTTTCGTCACTGTTGAACATACGGGATGTGTTAAAAATTGAATACTCTCGTGACTGGTTATGTGAGTCAAATTAGAAACCGATGTGAACTTTTGTCGAGTTATATTTTGAAAATTTAAGATAATTTACTTAGAAATTTCAAAATTCTATTCCATTCATTTCATTCAAGAAATACTATATTTTAGAATACATTATATATATATATATATATATATATATATATATATATATATAATTTATAATATATAAAATTTGTATAAAATTTTTCTAACTCCTTTTTTTGTCAATGCTGCCAAAATATTTAATATTATAATTTGAAGAAATCATAAAAAGACGGCATTCAATAAAACTTACGTTATCCAAAAATTCGCACTAAAATTTTCAAAGAATTAACAATAATCGAGAATATAAAATTTCAGCGTCACCCTATAGAGTATATCAATGCTAACGCATTGTTAGAATGCTTTGAAAGACTTATCTTTATATCAGAAAACGAAAAAAGAGCAAGAATACGCTCGTTTTTTTAAATCCTACGGCATTCCGCTTCTATCTTTGTAACATGACATGATAGTGAAAAGAGAGAACAGAAAAAAGTAAAATGATCAGCTGATAAAAAAGGAGCCTTTTTAGATCTGCGTTTCGTTCCGTCGTCTCACAATACACTTATTTTATCAGTAGATATTTTATTAGAAGATAATTCAAAATTCTTTAACTTTTTTAAATACATTTAAAATTTAATAATTTTAATTTGATAATTACTAGATAAATAATTTTATTAATAAATAATCGTTGTCTATAAATTTGTCGATTGTATTTGATATAATCCTCAAATACGCATCTTTTTCTAACAATAACTTTATCTTCTTTGTTACTTTATCGCGTATTTTCTATTTACCGCGATTTTTCGCGATAAATTTGGTGGAGAAATTTACTACAGTTTCTCTTTTTCAAAATTGGCAATTCTACCTCGCTTTCGCATTCAGGTGTCTCGTGTGTCATATCGCGGCAAAGATAGCAGGACCCACGGGAGAGAGAAGCGCGCGATGGAAAAATGTATTAACCGCGTATGCGCGCCTGGAGATCGGCGAACGATTATGCAAAACTTGACTCGCTCATTTTAAATGTAGAAACGCAAAGCAACCCCGCCGTTCGCGGTGTATTGCCGTCTGGGGATGGATCGCTGAGTGCGCGCGCGCGTACAGGATATCCACATTTGCCGGAAACTCGTTTCATCCGATCTCGATTATGGTACTTCGTGCTTTACCGAAATCGAGAATCTTTGAAGAAGTCCCATTTCGCGGAAACGATTTTTGACACGATATCGTTACGATATCATCGCGATATTACACAGCTTTTCGCGTTGCACTCTCTTTCTATACTTTCTATACATACGCATTATCGAAATAACGATTATATAATAATGTAATAGTCATTCAATATGTTATCCGATATCCGAGATTTGTCGTATTAAATACTCGACAAAAGTATTATTAATTCAATTATTTTCAATATTATAAAAAAATGCTTTTATTCGTGTTTTAGTCGCTTTTTTATATCGTTAGACATCAAGATATATGTATTTCACAATATGTATTATGCGAGCTACGGATATTTGAGCTAGGTATGAAAGCATCCAATTAAAGCAAATGATAATCCGCATGTTTTAATCTGGCGAGAGAGAAATTTGACATTTCAATTCGAAATGTGAAATATTTTCCGAGGAGGTCTTGTATAAACTCAATATGTACATACATATATATTTGTGTATGTATTTATAAAAATTAAACTGATTATGTAATACAAGGGCTCATATATATAAATAGAAAGAGGAATTTAAAACTCTAAATTTTAGACATATTTTTCAAAATACAGTCAAAGGTTAATATGTATAAGTTGTATTTTAAAGATGCTTAATAAAATACTATCAATAATGAAAATAAAATTAATTATATGTCACGACTTGTATTATTAATATTGATGTCAATACAAAAATGCAATATTTAGCATACAGATTTATGCTTGTATTAGAAATGCTTTAACCGCAAACAGTTAAATTCAAAATTCACGATTGAAGAAGTTCCGTACTCGTAACCTGAACTTTTATTGAGAGTTATACAATGTACGTAATAATACAAAGTAGCGCGACTCAAAAAAAATCTCTTTACTTCTATTATCTTTCGTATCGTATATATTCGTGTCACGTATATCGGACTTGCATGTTCCTCATTTGCATACGAAATTCGAAGGAGGCAAAGAATAACGTACAGACAATGAAACGTGGCAAACTTTTCAACGATTTAAAGAGAAAACGTAGAAATCGAATTTAAAAATCATAAATATTAACATAATTTCGAAACTATAAGCATTTATAGTCGTCATCGTGCTTGTCTACCAATTTATTCACGAGTACGTGAATAGAAATTTGTTTGAAAATTGTTGCGTAGGTGAAACGTCTATGAAATATAAATAATTTTATCTTTTAATTTTTCATTTTTATCTTATCGTATCGGATCTTAAATAATGAAAATAAAATTGATAAATTTTTATTCTTAATTTTTATTCTCTTTTGTTCATTTATATAATACGACAAAAAATATATTTATTATTTATATTTAAAATTTTGAACACAGCATTTTTCTACACACTTTTAATGTCGCAATTACTGTACAATAATCACATGACATATCATAAATCTAGAGAAAGATGAGAGAGATTAATTATATTTCAACTATTCTTAAATATAAAAAATATAATTGCACAAAGAAAAAAATTGAAATTATTGCAACAGCAGGAGGAATCTATATAAAGCCTGAATTATATGCAACGAAACAATGGATTAAAGCGACTTGAAAATATATACGGCATTTAGAAAATAATACAAACATTTGCGCCGCGCAAATGTTCCATTAAAATCGCGCAAAAATAATATCCCGCGGCAAAAGAGTGGTTTCCCTGAAACAACATCACTCCTCCAATGCCATACTTTCAACCATCAAAAAACATTAAAATACCTAATAAATCCGTACATATATATAATCAGAGGTAAAATGGGCAAAAATTTTATTTACTCACTACTTATTCTTTTTATTATCTTTATCGAGTTACACATTCATATTTTTAGGACGCTTAAATTAATCTTAAAAAACATGATCCTCGATTACTTCGCTTACGTTCGGGCAACACCTGGGTAAAGTGATTATCATCGGCATCCGAGCCACAAAGTGTACCGCGGTGTTTCTCTCAGGTGGCCGCATAAAATTACGGCGTCCCGTCCTATCGCGTCTCGCATGCGGCGAACCCGATCTTTATTTTCCACGGTATCGCGTGATACGCTTTGTTCTCCGTCGTCGTTGCCGAGGGTTTTCGCAAAGGAGAGACCGTGGGCGGAACGGGAACCCAGGAGCGCGATAAATAAAGAAGAAACGAGAGCGGGAGAAGGCACGTAAAGGGAAGGGGGAGGAGAGGGAGGACGAGGAGGACGGAGGAAAAGTTTCTTCGCGATCGCGAGACAGAGGAGAATCGCGTAAATAGGAAAAGCCTCAGATAGCCCTGGCGCGTTTTCATTGCTATTTCGCATTACACGCTACGTCACACAAGGAAAATAAAAGAGAGAGAGAGAGAAAGAACCCGAGTCTCTCGCAAGCTCTCTCCGACACGCGACACGTACACATGCGTATCAGAGAAAAAGACCACACCCCACACAAACGCAGCCGCCCCTATCGTCCTTTGTCGCGGTCATTCTTTGACCTACTGCCTGCGACCGTTTTACTTCACGGTAGATATCGCTCGCAACGAGTATGAATAGTACTGGCGCAGCTAATTAACGTTTGCTGACGACGAGAAGAGCCACGACAGTCGAAGTATTTCGCGTATCCCGCGCATGAACGTGACGCGAAACGCGATCAATTGTCTCTTTCAGCGCGCCAGAGCATCGTCGCCGACCTGGCTTTTCCACCCGACAGAATCGTATACAGCCGACACCATCGACGGCCGGCTACACCGACCCTGGAAATGGGCGAATAGGTCGCGTCCCATTGTGCCGGAAGTTGCAGCCGGAAGGAGCTTAAAGCGTATACACACGCGCGCGCGTCTATCCTAACCGGTTACCCTGGCCCGGCCAGACGTCCGCGTAATGTACGATTCGTTTCCGTGCCTTCCACGTCGGAATTCCGGACGGCACGCCGGACGGATCGTGCCAGATTTACGGCAATTCTTTGTACCGTTCCGGCAATCGCGGCAAATCAAACGATCGACTTTTACGAAATCGAAGATTTTGCATACATTGCGATCCAATCGATTATCTTCTTTCGCCAAATATTTCATCGTTTGATTCGATTACGTAAGCTTTATAAATATTGCATGATAAATTGCGATATATATCTTATCTTGTAATAAATTTTGATTCTAGTTTTGATCAGAAACAATAAATATATATATGAGACAGTATTAATTAAAAATAATACACATAAATAAAATGTATATAGAATATGTGTTTATATCTATAAATGAGATTTTAAAAGAGTTATTAAAACATTTTTGTATCACAACATAATTTAAGATAATCTATCATAATTAATAGATGATATGCTAATTTAAAGATTATTTTAATTGAAAAAAAGAGAATAAATAAATTTATTTAAAATTATCTATTGCTTTATTTATATTGTTGCTATATGATAGTTAGAATTTCGATAAAACTTTCAAAATTTGAGACATGTTCCTTGAAAGAATCACGAACAAAATTTACTGAAACGCAGTTAGATAAAAGTACAATATTATACATATATAAGTTGCAAAGATGTTCATGGAAGAAAGACGATCATGGAAGAAAAAGAGAATGAAATGAGAAGCAAAGTGCAAAAACAACACAGACAATTCATGATAGTATCGCGTTGATACTTTGTACCTGAATAGCTATTATTTGTTTTACCAAAGAGACGGAAACAACACAGACCTCAACCACGTAACGATCCTTCTGCGGTTTCCTTTCCAATTACCTGCTAAAACTTTTTCGAGCTTATTTTCTCGCACGTATTATACTGAAAAATTAGGAAACGTTAACTAACACTTTACCAGAGACACAGTACTTCGATAAAAACTTTCTGCGTAATTTAGTTTTTATTACATACATGTGTATATGTGTATAAAATTATTTAATATTTTATAAATTATTAAATATAAATTTTTATTAAATATAAATAATTTAAATTATTAAATATAAATAATATAAATTTTTTCCTGGTCGTCATTCTTTCTCATAATTAAAAACCTCTTTAAATAACTATTTTAAAATGTTATTTATACCTCAAAAATAGACAATATGTAATTTTACACATCTCTTTCAATTTCACATTAAAAGAAGAAACTTTTTTTGTATATAAATGCTAAAATATATTTCAAGAGGGATTATATCATTTTTTGTTTAAATTCAAAAATATACATTCACGTATCAAATCTCGTATTTAATTGGTTTTGTATTTTTATTTCTGTTTTATTTTGTACGAATCGAGTCGAAAAACGGCTATCATAACTTCCTTTCAATTGGACGCACTGCTTTCGGGCACGCTACACGCTAAACGAGATCTTATGCCGGCAAAAAAAAGATACTTCGCTAGGAAAATGACTACAAATTGACTCCACTTTTCTTTGCCCGAGAAAGCTGTTACTGTTGCACGATGCTTGGATGCAACGGCACGTACTTTACACCGTTATAAAAAGCTTCCTCCGTTAATAATGAATGCGAGCCGTATCGCAAGATAAACAAAGTCGTCCGAAATTGATGCAGTTTCGGTAACATCCCGCGATAAAAATGCGCGTACGCGTCATAAAAGAAGCATCACCGTGTTGCAAGCGATTTCTTACCGGTCCTTTAGATAACACGGAAAATCTATCACATCGCGCTTATACGCCTCATAAAAATCTCGGTCAGCTCTTTATTGCATCATTTTTTTGGCCGTGACATACCAGCGGTACATATATATCTCATTGCCATACATAAAACATCCTAAGAGGACGAGGCAATTTGCGCGACCTAGATTTCAACTAAGATTATTTAATCGGTAATTATGAGTAATTATATACTGAATGATCTCACACATATATTTGCATTCGATTAAAATTCGAATTAAAGAATGCTGTTTCTTTCAATGTACTGACTCGATATAGTTGCAATTATAGATGATTATATTAAATAAATTTTCCTCGATAAAAAAGCGCAAATAAAAGGCAATAAAAAATCTATTTCATTTCAATTTTAATTTAATAATTTTCAATTTGCTCGCTTTTAATTATTAATATTTGTTTTCAATTAATTTTTATTTAATAATTTTATTTAATTATCTAGATATTCGATATGTAAAATAAAAGATGGAAGGAATGTCCAATAAATTTTTCATAAGAGAAAATTGGATTTTTTAATAGTTTACCAAATAATTTGTTGCCAGAGAGAAAGAGAGAAAGAGAGAGAGAAGGAATCAATTCGGAACAGCCCGTGTATCATTCCCAATTAATTCTGTTGAGCCTGTCATTCCGCGAGATACCGAATCAATTAGAAAATAGTCTTAACCCAATTCAATTTAACTAAATTGCATCGATTTGCCCTGGCGCTAAATTTATCGCAACCGTCTCACAACTATAAACAGAACAGAGCTGCATCATAACAGTGCAGATATAGTACTTTACGGAGATGTGGAACGCGATGATATACGCGAGCGTAATCGCGCATCTGTGACACCGTTGCTTGTGTGAGTGAAATTTGCAAGAGGAGAGAAGCGTAACTCCACATGAAGCCGAATTTACACTATTCGCAGTGAATCATCATTTGGATCGAATCGATCAAAGCGGATGCAATAGATAAAGGAGTTTGGCGAGATCATCGACACAGATAATTCCAAATATGCCGTAATTTTTTCAAAAGTTTCACGTGATATGCGAGTTTAAAGAAAAGGAATGAAAAATATAAAAGAGTAAAAAATTCGCGATAGCTCTATTGACTTGTTTTAATTATGAAAAGAAATCGATTATCGCGATTCTTAAAAATTATTAGCAAACTCCACATGAAGCCGAATTTACACTATTCGCAGTGAATCATCATTTGGATCGAATCGATCAAAGCGGATGCAATAGATAAAGGAGTTTGGCGAGATCATCGACACAGATAATTCCAAATATGCCGTAATTTTTTCAAAAGTTTCACGTGATATGCGAGTTTAAAGAAAAGGAATGAAAAATATAAAAGAGTAAAAAATTCGCAATAGCTCTAGCGACTTGTTTTAATTATGAAAAGAAATCGATTATCGCGATTCTTAAAACTTATTAGCAAACTCTTCCATAAATTATCGGACGGTATTTTTCAATTTTGATGTTTGTGAAATATATTTGTGTATATTCTATGATACATTTTTAATACTTTGTGTTACAAGAGAAGGATGTAAATTTTAATACAACCTTTTTCAGGCTGAAATATTCAATTACAGTCCAGCGTACATACTTGCACGAGCGAATAAACGAATCTTGACAGTTATAAATGAAGAATATATATGCATTAAATGTTAGCGATACATTTATCTTCGTGACACGAGTAGAAGCTCTAATATCGCATTTCCTTCTCTCTTATTTTATACAATTTCGCGGGATCATCGCGAGAGCGGAGTGTAAACGCGCCTTAAGGCAGTAGCGGCATCCGAGAAAGTGCAGGCGCCAAGTTGCAGCGGAGAACACGAGAACGCGAGGCGACGAGAGCGAAACGAGGCAATAAGAGAGACGAGCTGGCACGGCAGGCAATAGCTTACGCGCGGACACTCGTATTTCATAGCGCGGAATTGCTAGCAGTGGCGAAGCGCATCGTTACCGTCAAGGAGGAGCACGAGGAGGAGGAAGAGGACGCAGGATCCCCGACGACACGCAGCGCGAGAAACTACCTCGAGTTTGCCGACGACGCGACGACGCTCGATCACATCTCGACGTGCGTCTTTGAAATCGACCGACCTCGCAATCTCCTTTAATCCCTTGTTCCTTGGCGCGGCAAATTTTCGCGCGATAAGCGCGAAAAGACTAGCAAAGATTTAACCGAGCGCAAATATATCCGAGCAAGCACAAGAGTAATAAAATTTCGAAAAATTTTTAACTTCAAATTTTTTAAATTTTTAAATTAATTAGGGATATACACTGAAAAAAAATTCTGGGTAAATCTATGAGATGCATTTAGTAATGCATTTTTTGAAATATTTTTATCATCAAGTATGATAATAATAACAAAATATTTAGTAATAGTTATAAACATTTTCCAAAAATATTATAAATAGTTATAAATATTTTACGTTTAATTGAGTTCACTAAATATTAAAAATAATTAAATAATTTCGTCTTAATCACCTATACGTTTAGTTGAAACTATTTCACCACAGCGGTGGATAATAATCGAAATGAAGAAAATTTTTTCACGATGCGAATTTTTCGCGCGTCAAATATATTTAATCTCCGGCTAATTCTAGCTAGCATTATTGAAATTCTTACGAGATTTATATCTTGTTTTATAATTTAATAAAAAGACTGACCTATTAGCATCGTGTAATACTGCTTGTTATCGTGATAATGTAATTTATCGCCGTATCATAAATATTTGTAGCTTTATTAAATTCTTTGTAATATTTGTCGCGATTATATAAACAGGATAAATGTGTCTCTTTTGTACGACAATGAAAAATTGCGAATCACTTTCCTCGTAAACTTGCAGCAAAGAACAGAATCGATTGTTCCTAAACTCGAATAGCTGAGTGTTATCACGAAAGTGTATACTTCTTATCGCACATACAGATTTAGAGGCAAAATTTGGCGAGAGTTTTACTTTACCCTCGTCGAGTTAAGACGTAAGAGAAACATAAAATTTAATTGTCAAACCTGAATTACATTACGTATATTCATTTCCATAACACAAAGCCTAGATTATGTATCGCGGCATCGATCTCGTTAGCATACTGCACAAGACTTAATACGCCAACAATGTAATCCTCTCTGCAATATCCAATACGATACAATCGTGTTTCCCCCCGGGACAAAACGCGCGTTATGCGGTTAAATGCACCTTTTCAGCACGCTTTGTCCCATGGCACGATAAAAAAAAAGGAAAAAAAAAGAAAAAAAACAAAGAGGAAAGGAATACGAGCAACAACTCCTCTCACGCGCGTGCCTCGAGGAGCAACCCGCTTCCAGCCATACGGCACACATACGGAAATTCCCTCTGACGAAAGTTCCCAGGCATTTCCATAACATTGAGTTGGATGCGAGCGAGTTACGTACAGGCGAATAACTCGCCGAGTATGTCCTTTAAAGGATGTCTTCCGCGCGTCGTCGTTGCAGCGATCGCGAAGTGCAACGCGCGCGCGTCAACTGCATTTGCAGAGCGCTAGAATGCACATATCTCTACTTCTTCGGGGAGCGACGCATCGAATCGAGCGTTCCGCATCTCGTATTACGCGCCCAGCCGCATTTCCGCGCGCCTAACACGCGACACATTGTTCCCTTGTTAGCCGTAATCTCGACGACGGGAGATGCCGTGATTTATGTTATTCCGCGCACTCACACACGTCATTATCCCTCTTGCAAATTGCATCGCTGCGCGACGCGACATACGACTAGTAATTATCCCCGATAAAAATATCAATAACGTTATTCATTAAATGTATTACAACGTTCAATCTTCGATTACATGCGATTACATGCGTTATTTATATCGTCATAAATGTAGGAATTTTTGCAAAATATTCATTGTTATTTTTATTCCAAAAAGAGCATTAATTTGACTTTTATTTTATTTGAAAATTATATCAAGTGCAATTTAAAATATCTAACGTTTATAATATTTTTTAAGATTTATATAACTCGATATAATATGAAAAGAGCCTTTCTTGATAAATTAATATCTCTAGAGTTTTATATATGCGAGGAGAAAACTATAGAGCTTCGTCTCAAGTCAATTCATCTTGTTATTTTTATTCCAAAAAGAGCATTAATTTGATTTTTATTTTATTTGAAAATTATATCAAGTGCAATTTAAAATATCTAACGTTTATAATATTTTTTAAGATTTATATAACTCGATAATATATATTCAAATAAGAGCCTCTCTTGATAAATCAATATCTCTAGAATTTTATATATGCGAGGAGAAAATTATATAGCTTCGTCTCAAGTCAATTTGATAAGGAGAAGGATTTGATCGCAATGTCACTGCGATCTCGCTTAAAACATTCCACGACGAATGGCAAACATATCTAAAACAAGATCACCTTACACGAGCTCGAGATAAATGTATGCTAATCGTGCCAAGGAGATCCGTGACTTCGCGCCACATTGGACGAAGATCGATTCGGGATCGGTTTAAATCCGACTGTCTGCAAATGGGAGAAGCCCCAGTCTTTCTTTATATCCGGACCATCCGTAATACATATGTATACACCTCGGAGCGCCATTTCTCGTCCAAGTGGAACAACGGGTAGCGCGACGAGCCCGAGCGCTGTCTTTTCTTCCGCTTCGAGCTTGACGTAGAGTAACGTCTTCTCCGCATTCGACGTGGCACGTCGAACCGTCCGTTTCGCTTGGTGTAACCCGCCGAAGAAGAAACTATCCTTTCTCCCGGGACTTCTTTCCGCCGAGAGAGGAAGACAAGAGATCCTTTTGTCGCGTAAACCGACTGGAAAAACCGTACGCGACTTTACGTCTCCCGGTCCGAATGCGACAGAGTGATCGACCGGCTGGGAGGGAGATCCGCTTAAGGAAAAAAAGGGGAAAGAAAAAAAAGCAAAAAAGCTAGCAGCTCCAACGCATTTCAAACGAAAGTTTTAGAGCGATCCGCGCGATCCGATGTCAACGTCAGACTCTCGGTGAACCGTCAAAGTCAACTTCGACGCGGCTGTCGATGCCCAACTTTAAGTTCTAATGCGAGATAATGGTAATTATTCGACGTTACGGCGCTGTAACACTTTTTTCCGTTCGATGGAAATTAGCTTAAATTGACGCCGTTCGAGAAAGAAAACTGTCAGCGGATTTCATCGCGTATAATTCTCGAAAAATGTAAAATTTTACAAGGAATAATTTTTATCGCGAATGTCGATGTAGATGAAGAATATGGCGTAATTTCATTCGTCACAAGCATATTAGTTTGATTCGCACGATTGATATTCATCATTATTCGATAGTTTTCATCTACTTTTTAAAACTCGGTTAAAAGCAAAATATAATTGCCCTATGAATATTATTATCGATTAATGAAAACTATTAAAATATATATATTATACGTATTATATATATATATATATATATATATATATATATATATATATATATATATATATTATATATTATTATATATATTATATTATATATAGTATATATTATATATATTATACGTAATATATTATATATATATTATACGCGTACAAAAATTTTATTTATTTTCCAAATCGACATGATTGAAAAGATTGTTAATTATCCTCAGCTGCTAGCCCTTTCCAATTACGTTAAATCTCGCACTTTGAATCCGCGTAGAACGACAGGTTGCCGCACTGGATATTTCCGAGTTTCACGAATACGTCGTAAATAATTCAATGCGAGTGGCAGAGATCTCATCGATACGCAGCGGTGCGTAACGTGTTATTTACGATATAACGGATGCCGCGTACAGAGATTACCGCGCGAAATTGTGGCTTTCTACTCGTCGTCGTCGTCGTCGTCGTCGTCGTCATCGTCGTGGCAGGGACTGATCCTGACATCCTGGGAGGATCCTCGTCGGATCATCGTTGAAAATGTTCAGACTCGCGTTTCCCCGCATTGCGTCGGACCGCTTTCGTCGGGTTGCGTCGAGATTAATTCGAGGCGAGTTCATAAGAGCGGTTTTAAGCTTCCGCTACGATACTACGTGGCCCACGGAGACTGAAGGGAAGCTCGTATCGGATTTCTGTCACCGGGTATATTTCACGCGCGCGCTCGCGCAAACTTGGCCGAAGTGAATTTAGCAGTTCGCGGCGGTGATAAAACGGCGTAAGGCGACGTCACGCTGCCCGTCCGGAGATATATATGAAGTACAAGCCGGCGCGCCCTGCGAGCCCCCGCTCACGAGAAATGTGTAGGGCCGCCGACTCTGTTCGGCGGCGTGTAATCGCGCGGCTACGCTGTCCGAGGCTAATTAATCGGGCGACAGTGCGGCTTAACGTCGGCGACGTAATAATGCCCGGGTTTATGCGCAGGTGCGCCGCTTCGCAACTTCCTAAATAATACCGGCTCATCGTTCTTGTCGAGCAAACCAGGCCAGCTACGGCCAATACTTGTCAACGTGTCGCTCCCCGTATTTGGCTTTGAACCGTCAGATTGTCGATAGACGCGTATGATTAATGCTAAAGAACCGCGATCCCGGAGAAGCTGCGCTACATTTAGTCATTACGACCATTTTTATTGATCGCAAAATCACACTGAGAAAAAAATCTGGTTGCATTAATTAGAATTCTGGTAGATTCAACCAGTATGTCTGTTGAAAAATGGGCGAACCAGAATTCTTATAGAAATTACCAGATGAATCTGATTAATTTCTTCCTGTTAAATTTACCAAATTTTCTCGTTAATAATACTAAACTCGCCAGCACGAAGTTGTCTAAAATTTTTTCCATCTAATCTCAAAAGTCTGTTTAATATTCTGAATTCCAACAAGATTATTGGATAAATTCAATCCAGATTATTGAATAAATTATTTTAAATTCAGTTTGTTAGAAATTAAACTGATAAACAGTGATGCAAGAAGAGGATGCAGCTCAAACACACACAATCAGAGAGCTAACGTCCTCTTTTTGGTACTGCTCGTAAGAGAAAAAAAATATACTTTGAATTTAATGTTAATACTAGTTCTTTATACACATTTCATGGCAAATATTGAATACGAGTTAAATTAAAAGTGGCTCGCCGCCTAGCGGCAAGCAAAGAAGTTAATATAACAAGAAATTTTATAAATTCAACCAGAAAATACTAACCAAATCCTTATAGTAAAATCTATTAAAATTCTTGTTTGATTTAACCAAAATGCCTTCAATCATATACGTCTTGTTGGTACAATCAAACGATTTTTCTCAGTGCAGCTTGAACCAATTACCGTTGAATTATAGTTGAATTCGCGACGGAAATCGCACACTTATGTGTAGCTATCCAATTCGGAACTTTGCGAAAGTAATTCCAGTTTCGTAAAACCAGAGCGGCTAATGTCACTTGACAGTTCGGAATTAAAAGTGATATCCAAAAAGTAGGTTGTTTATTTTTTTATACCCGACCTACGAAATTGGATTAACTACCGACTCACAATATCCCTGTGTGTTTTATGTGCACATTTGCAGGGTTAAAATTACCGCTTAAGATTACACTGAGAAAAATCGTTTTATTGTACCAACAAGACGTATATGATTGAAGGCATTTTGGTTAAATCAAACAAGAATTTCTAGTTATCATGATAAGACTCGATTTTTTATAACTAGAACGTTTAATAGATTTTACTATAAGGATTTGGTTAGTATTTTCTGGTTGGATCTATAAAATTTCTTGTTACATTAACTTCTTTGCTTCCCACTAGGCGACGACCCACTCTTAACTTAACTCGTATTCAATATTTGCCATGAAATGTATATAAAGAACTAGTATTAACATTAAATCCAAAGTATATTTTTTTTCTCTTACGAGCAGTAGTGCCAGAAAGAGGATGCTAGATCTATGATTGTATGTGTTTGAGCTGCATCCTCTTCTTGCATCACTGTTTATCAGTTTAATTTCTAACAAACTGAATTTAAAATAATTTATTCAATAATTTGGATTGAATTTATCCAATAATCTTGTTGGAATTCAGAATATTAAACAGACTTTTGAGATTAGATGGAAAAAATTTTAGACGACTTGGTGCTGGCGAATTTAGTATTATTAACCAGAAAATTTGCTAAATTTAACAGGAAGAAATTAATCAGATTCATCTGGTAATTCCTACAAGAATTCCGGTTCGTTCATTTTCCAACAGACATACTGGTTGAATCTACCAGAATTCTAATTAATGCAACCAGATTTTTTTCTCAGTGTAAGATTGGCGTTGATTAATATTAAATAAAGCCGTTAATGACACCGTAAAAAATGGCACTCGCTAATTGTCGATACGAAAGATCGTAAAAATGCCTCGCGCGCGCCCCTTGCTACTCCGATCACTTTTATCGCGACAATCTTGTTTCGTCGACACGTCGATAAGATTCTTTTTAGGTCCATTTGTATCAGGAACATCTCCCGACACGCGGCACGCTTCTCTCTCATCGTTATTCAGGTGCACGCGCCGCCGTATCCGCGATAAAAACGTCGTGGATCTCGCCGGTCGCCGTGCATTGTCGGCGATTCTTCGTTTTTATCGAATAACGATAAATACAATACATCGATAAACGTCCCCCAGCATTAACGTCGCGGTCCCGATACCGTCAAAGTGCACGCATCGATATCGATTGCGTCGATTCTCTCGCGGCTGTATGCTCACCCCGTGACAAAACAAACGAGAGATCGCGTGTACGCTTGTCCCTCGATATTTTAACCAAAAGTTTTCAAGCCTGGTTTACCGTAATTTCGCAATCCGGTTCCCGCTCTTGTTTTTATTGCTGCACAGCTGCATGTTAATATATTTCGCACACAAGTTAGATTAAAAATGTATTTCGAGAAAAAACCTTTGGAAAAAAATAAATAAAAAAATGCAGCGATATGCATGTATGCCGTGTGTGTCTGTGCGTGTATGCTGTGTGTCTGTGCGTCTATGTACGTATCAAATTATAATTATTGAAAAATAATACAGAGAGGAAAAAAGATAATGAAAAGTAGAACAAATTATAATTCAAAGTTAATGAAATTGTGTTCAATGTTAAAATCAGTATGACAATTTAACAAATTCCGATACCAAATACTTTTTTGTTGTTTTATTAATACTGTCATTTTATTAGAATATCTTTTATGCCAATAGTTTTTAGCATAAGGATTTCTTTTAATTACTTTTCGTCAGCATTTCATCAAATTCCTCTAATAGATTTTTACTCTCATCTCTTAAAAAGTAAACTAGAGAAAGAAATCGGAGGAAAACATTGCTACTTGCTGTTGAATGAAGAAATTTTGTAGAAAAATTTTCCTTCGTACACAAAGAATTTCTAAAAGAAACAGAAACCGTTTAATTTATTTAATGCGTTTCTCTATTTAAAAATTTTTAATATCGATCTAGCAATTAATATATTTTTACATCAAAAATTCCTCAAACTTCACATTTTAAAACTAGACTTGCATTACTTTCAAAATAAACGACTGATATATATATTTGAAAAATGTTCTCCTTTAAATAAATGTAACTATTATTTATTTATAATAATGTATCTCTTTAGGATAATAAAAATATGTAACGAGAAATATCGAGAAATATTTGAAAACCTGGATGTTGTGAAATATTTGAATATCTAATAGATATCTATAAATATGTATCGAATAATCGTGCTGTATGGCAAGAAACGATGCAATATGGAAAAAGTGCGCAGGCCACATTTTACGATCGGAAGGCTGCTGAAAAATTTATACCGTGGCTGATTGTATTGCGCGGTATTTGTATTCGGAATTGGTACGAGTATTATCTCTCGGTATTTCTTGGAATGGCGAACAAAGAGAAATAATGTACCATTATCTGTCATACACGTAGATATCTAGACACGAAAAGTAAGAAATTTTCGTGCACAAAATGAATTGCGCTCCACGTTACGTGCTATTTACAACGCATCTTTGATCATGAATAAATATTCATCGCTATCTGTTCATCAAGTGGCAGAATAATTTAAAAATAACGCGAGATATCTCTAATAAAAAATTATTCCGTAATTTTCAACAAGGAATTACTATGCGGTTGAATTAATGAATTAATGAATAAAAATTATCTTGAACAAAATGGCTGCAAAATTCATGGAAATTTTTCGCGTAAATATATTTTTCGTCCATTGTAATTTTGAAGGCGATATCTTTTTAACAAAAATTCCATTCTTTAGTAAAATTTTTTCAATATATTAAATATTTAATTAAATATAAAATTGAACGTAATTAAATATAATTAATATGATTTATTTTATTTATTATTGATTTATTAATCAATAATAAATAAAATAAATCAACAAATTCATAAATTAAATAAATTAATATATTAATATACAGAGACGTCAAACTATAAAATTCAATTTTAGTTCCCTCCAATGTAAGCGAAATGAATTTTCTTTACAATACCGCTAGAGCATAGAAACAATATGATGCATCGTTTAAAGATTCAAGAAAACGTTCGTATACTCCCGGAAATGAGGACGAAGGAAAGGAACCTTGATTCTTTTAGCTCCCGGTCATATATATTTCATGTTTCTCCCAACGATAATGATGTTTCGAGCGGTATACGGACAGAACAAGATCGTACATGATTTATTCAGGGGGATGCTCAAATTATTATCTCACTCTGTGTAATTTCCCGATAAGATCCCCCGTAGTTGCATAATATTCGACGAGATATCGGACGCGATATTGATAAGCTCTGTCGATAGTTCTATAACGTTTATAACAACCTTACTTTTTCGCGTAACGTATCTATACATCAAGAGAAGAGTCGCCTCTAGCAAGTCGTCTCCCTTCGCGAAATGGATTACGCATTTATAAAGCGGATGGTTCAGGAAGCAGGAGGGAGGGGGGAGGAGAGAGAGAGAGAGGAATACGAAAAAAATAACTAGTGGTTAAGTAGTAATTTCCCGTCGACGCGGTAATTACTCCGGTTTGATACCTGGCGGCCGATTCGATCGGACTTCCCGGAAACTGTCGAGCGCTTTTTGACAGAAACTTATTTCAAACGAGCGAACACGGGCGCCGTCGCCTGCACGACCTATAATGAGCAAAGTTTTTGGCGATCGCAAGAGCAGAACGAGCCCCTCTTCCCCCTCTCTCTCCCTTCCCCCCAATCTTAAATAATTACTTTTGCCTTTGGTCGTGACGCCGGGCGTGTTTTCTTAATTAATCGATTATTCATCCGCGCGCGACAATTCGAAAGATTAAATAACGTCTCCTGCGATGTCGGAAGTTAAAAGAACGGAATGTATTGTATGACACTGTCAAGAGTTTAGACATTTCGTGTAATAATTTATCTTTTTTAACCTGTATTTTTGTTATAAGAGAATGTGAAAATAAATTTTATACACATTTTCTTTGACACTATAAAATTTAATGCTTCGTAAATCGGTAATTACGTTTACGTTATCATGTAAATAACGTGCAAAATGCAAATAATGCAAAATAATGCAAAAATTGGGAAAATATATATATTATTTTTGATACAAAATTTTTTAAAATAATTTTTTGTCATATACTATTAAAATGTTTATATTACTCTTGATACAAAATTTTAAAATAATTCCTTGTCATATACTATTAAAATGTTTATATTACTTTTGATACAAAATTTTAAAATAATTTTTTGTCATATACTATTAAAATTTTTCAAACAATAAAAAAGGGGGTTCATAAAGAAACGGGATTTATATAATTGAGAATTATTATTAAACGTTTATTACTATACATTCGTGTCAATTCGTCAACATACATGGACTCAACATCTGGTTTAATTAATTATGATAATAATAATTCTGGGCTTACCGGTTATTATATTGTTATGGAGTTGTCACTCTTCTCATATCCGATCCATTCATTTTTCCATTCATTTTTCGGAGCCTCGATGATCGATGATCCATTACACATGTAATGAAAGTTAATCGATTGGAAATCACTATCAATAACTATCATCACTCACGAGCGTCGCGATATTTAAAATTCGACGATCGCGCGGTACTTTTTTCGACACTCCCGATATGCGTTTAATCATTGCAAAAAAAAGTACAGACAAACTTGGGATACAGTTTCTTCCGGCATCACTTTACGTTAGTTATGCGACATACCTTCCATCGATCACCAGCAACACACTTCGCGTAGCATAGAAATCGCCCGATACTTTTCGTCGGCGATTTCTCCTCCCGACAACATTTATACGCGACAATCCATTGTATCCACACAATGTACTTTCGTCCTCGATATGCTTTTTTTCTCGGCGCACTCGAAATTTGCGTACGCGCGATTGCTGTTTCGACGGTTGGCGGACGCGCCATTTTAATATTCGGGACGCTCGCGTAATCGTGACCTTCGAAACGTTCGTTCGAGAAACGTGAATAATTCACGAAGCAACCGCCGAGATATTCGTCGAAGGGAACGTTCGACGAAGCTAATCGCGACTCGCGCATCGATCGGATAGAAATTTGTCGTCTTGACGACAAAATTAATCTCGATATAAACGCGATAATCCCCTTCGTCCCGACACTTCACACGCCCGAAAATCAACTACGCACTTCACGACGGTCGCGCGCGACGTGAAGATCGCTCCTTATCCCCTCTCTTCTTCCGCGGCAAATTCCGGGAATAGTCCGGCGAGCCGTGTTTTGACTCGAGTAATCGGGTCTCGTGATACGCGTATCGGAAAAAAAATTGTGTTTATACCACACTGTGTTTATATCCTTGTGTCGAACTAATACCAGGAATAACATTTTTCGATCTTTTTTCTTCAGTTACCGAATTCAGTTACCGTGGACGTGTTGAATAAAATATCGAAATGGATTAATTAAAAAATATATTAATGACATAATTGATAATGAATAAAGTAAACGTTTCTCTCTTTTTCTAATATAATGGTAATTACTTAATGATAAAGTAAACGTTTCTCTCTTTTTTTAATGTAATGATTAGTAATTACTTATCAATCGATGAAGTTTAATTTA
Source organism: Camponotus vicinus (assembly GCF_025532165.1). NCBI lineage: Eukaryota > Metazoa > Arthropoda > Insecta > Hymenoptera > Formicidae > Camponotus > Camponotus vicinus. The sequence continues at coordinate 30,103,603 of NW_028141945.1, forward strand.
ATCATGAAAAAAAATGTCAAGAATAAAACATTATATACTAGTGATTTTTTGGCGAAGGACTGAAAATCACTAGTATTTTTCTTGCAAATACGCAAACGTGTGCACAAAAATAAATACGCTTCGAAAGTGTAATATTAAATCGCGTAAATTTACGCTCGCGAACGTAATCAAGCGTGTTTTACGCGATTTATTCGTGGAAGTAAATTTTTTTCATAAAATTTTCGAGCAAATGGAAATCGACATCGACTGAAACAGCAGATATGTATGCAAGAAGCACGTAGTTGGTGAGTAAATTATGCTACATTTTTTTCCTCATTTTCCGTAACGAAATGTACTCGAGATGATTTAAAAATATGAAAACTCAAAATTACATCTTTTGAGTTCAAAGTTTTATAAATAGAACATGAATATCATAATTATTGAAATAATAGATTTTCACATAATATTGTATGGATCACATACATTGTATGTATATCATTCTTCTAGAAATTATAATTATATATTATGTAAAAATGAAATAATAAATTACATGATAACATAAGAACTAATAAAATAATAATTGTAAATAATTATATACATAAATTAAATATTAAATATAATTATATATATATATATATATATATATATATATATATATATATATGTGTGTGTGTGTATAAATGAAATAATTAAGTCTTTTCAGAAATAAAAAAATGTTATTTTCTTTCATATACATATACATATACATTATATATAACATGTATATGTATGTAAAAGAAAATAACTGTGTGTGTGTGTGTGTGTACATACACACACACACACACACGCTTGTTTCTGCATTCTGAGTTTATTTTCTCTATTTCTAAAATTCTCATTCCTATCATAATATAATTAAAACTCCAGCTTGTACAAATATTAGAAAAAAAATTGTTAGTACAATTTCAAAGACCTTTGAGAGAGAAATAGAGAAATTTTTCGGATTCCCTGTACAGTAGAATCGAGATGGAAAATTTACGAAGTCAAACATGAGAGAGTTTCTGCGATGTCAAAAGTAGAATTATTCGGTCAACATCGTCTCCATGTAATAGCAATCCGGGTCCGCCGTTTGTCATTAAATATTCAATGAGCAATCTTCGCCGCGGCGAGCTCGTGTAAATTGGTCGGCAATAAGTAAGATTCATTACGTAATATTTCCAGTTCCAGCTTCCAAACGATGCTTGTCGCGAGCGATGATGCATGAGAAGAGAGCCGACAAAGAGAGAGAATCACTCGTTCCCGCATCTACCTAAAAATAGCCCTCGCACGTATGAATGCAAATACTGCAATCGAATGCTGAATGCCAGTGATTAATGATACATTGAAAATACATTCAATATCATTCTGAAAGGTACGTAGAAGAATATATGTTTGCATTTGAATTTTAATGAATGTACATAAATTGACAAAAAAAAAATAATTTTTAGATTTCAACGAAATGTTTATAATTCTGTTGAAATCAAGTTTTTTCGAATCAAGAGAAAAGGAAAGAAAGAGAGAAAGATATTAAGAGATAAAATAATACATAAAAATCATTAGATTTATGATTGCTTATAATTCACATTTTTATCGAAAGAAATCTTCCAAATCGATTAAAGACTGCAATAATTTCGTTTTTGCATTTTAACGATATAAATTCAAAGATTATACAACGATTGTACATACATACATAACACATCACGCATTGAAAATATTTTTATTGTACTAAGAGATAAAAAAACGTACTTCAACACATCTTAAAAATTTCTAATCTTCATCTTGCATTGATATTTTTGCACATAGTAATTTTTCCGAGTTTGTCAACGAAAAAAAATTTGCATCGATAATTTCTCTGTTTGAAAAATGATAATTCTTGTTCGAAATGACAGGTGCTCATTTATAAATTTCGTTAAAAGCTACGGTATCAATCAATACGAATAATACGAGCCGCTAATGTCGTGTCACGCTCGCCAAATAGCCGAGTATCATAGAATCTAGTAAACAAGCATTATTTACACGCACACTCTGCTATCTGACTGATACGATAATTATCGGATTAACTACTGTACGAGATGCATATGTACGAAAGCGATATAAAACGATTATTATTATACAGATTATTATTTGCCGAGGAAGATCCGGCTCAAATTGATCATATCGACTAATTTTAACCAAATCGGATAATTGACATTATCGCCGAAGAGGTCTTTCTCTTGTCCATAGTGATTTTTGAAGTACTTTCTGTGGCCTCGACAAAACTTTACTTTCAACAGAGTAAAACATGTTTATGATTATAATTACAAAATTTGATAAATTCGATATTATATATATATATATATACATATACATAACAGTGTAATAATGTATAATGTATAATTAGTATAAGCTTTTTAATTAGATTGTTATTTATAAAATAGAATACGATGTTTCTCTCACAAGGAAATAAATTTATGGCAGGTTATATTAAAAAGATTGAGAAAAGATGTGAGATTATTATACAAATAAATAATTTTTAAAAATATTACTTTAAAAATTTCTCATTATATGTTTTCACAAATTTTTTATATTGTTTTTTCAGGTACATGCTAATTAAAATATATTATTAATAAGAATTATCTCTCTCTCTTTCTCTGTTTTCTCAATGCATAAATCAAAAAGAAGAAAATTTTAATTTATATATAATTCACTGAATTTTGTGGAAACTGAATTAACTGAAATTTAAAATTAATTATGTGACTATTATCATATGCGGATCCATTAATATAATTCGATTAAGCGTTCGATTTTGTGTTGTAAAATTTACTCAGCGTTCATAATTTCTTTGGATGGCTTAATGTGTGTTTTCGCTCGTAAAAATATGTATAATTTCAGAATATTCCGTATACAAAAAGAAAATCTATAATTATTATTTATAAAATAGTATAAAATACATTATCAATAAAAAACAAATTGAATAAGATAACCAAAATTCACTCTCAGGGATTGAAGGAGATTATTTTAACGTTAAATATATAGTCGTTAAGTAGGTTTCTGCATAGTTAGCGGAAATCCGGGGTGCTGAGCGTGTTAAAGGACTAATTCCTGGTTTACACGGAGTAGAGACAAATGAAGTGTGAGCGTTACTTGTTGCTGAGCTGATTGTCGGTTATAAAGATCGGTTTCAACATAACGATTATGCTGATTTATTAGAATTGTTGGTTTTTTACAAGTGATATATTTTTATAGCTAATTTTGTTTAAAATGTAAAAACTAACTACAAAAAATACTTTTTTGTCTTTCTGATATAATATTTTATTTCATTTCTTTTTCTTAAGACATTTCTCTCAAATCTTAAAAAATATTTGGGTTTTTATATTATTTCTGATTTTTTTTATTAATTATTTGATTTTTTTCATTCTATTTTGATAAATATATATCGATATAAATTTCTGAAATATTACTTTAAAAATTCTGAAATATTACTTAAATTTATTTCGCCTCTTTTTTACTTGCTTTTATTTACATTCTTCTCGGTGCATTTTTTATATAAAATTAAAAGAACTTTGATGCAATAATTTGCGAAAAAGTGCAAATCAATTTAATGTTTCGATTGTTCTTTACATGTTTTGACTAACTAAGCAATAATCATGCAACAAATAAACTCACTTTACGAGTATTATAGTTACACGTGTTATATAATATAAATAGCTCCAAGTATGTATTTGATTTTTTTTGTTGCACCTGACGATTGGCTATCATGAAAAGCATTAATTCACGCTAGCTCGCTAGCGCTTTCGCGTACCAGGGCTCTGAATTATTCATTTTGTTTAGGGTCTGTTGACACGCGGCAGGTACACTCAGTCGGACAAAGGAACAATCGTGGCGTGTTTTGAACAGCGTAATTATATTCACGATTTTGTACTCTCTATGCGTGTGAAAGGGAGACAAATAGACAGACGGAGAGAGATAGAATGACGTTAAGTATGAATAATGTCGACCGATGTATTTGATTATTAAGAGCGCGATTTGCATATCCGCTCAAACGTTTTCGACAAACAGACGTTCGCATTATGTTTAGTGTTATCCTCCTAAAAAAATCGAGAAATTTACAAGCGTAATAAAGAGGTTTAGAAAAAGAGAAATATATACATGAGATATCCCTATTCTCTATTATATATATATAATATTAATAGTCTTAAATTTTAAGATTAGATGCATATTTAGATATATGTGGCGTATTTAATGTACATTTCAGCATCATAATAAATAAAATTACATATTCAAAATTTTTATACACTTTTAAAAAAGTCAAGATATATAATAAATGAATATTGATAATCTTTATATATATATATATATATATATATATATATATATATATATCAATGATTAAATTATTATATCAATTATTAAATCAATCACTATTTCATTAATTATTTGTGTAAGTATTACATTTTTTGTAAATCACACACAGGCGTTTTATTACGTTTTGCTTGGAGCAATGATAACGCGCGAATGCGCCCATAGATCGTTATCGTTATATCGCGTACGATAGGTAGAAGGAATCTCTTCGGGGTAATTGCGATCCCCGATAAGGGCTGTGCGTAGCTGAAAGGCTGTAAGGATGGTACCGTCTGTGGCGCGACCCCTATCTCGCGGAGAAAAGAGACGCGATCGACTCGCCATCGAGTGAAAATTGCGGAATTGCCCTTTCAATCTGGCCGCAATTCCCGTCGAAGATCGTGTTCTACAAAGAAAGGGCGTCCCTGAGCTTGTCGTGACCAGACGAGGGTACGAGGTTGGTTGAAGAGTAACGGGATGGAAAATGAGAAAGAGAGAGAGAAAGAGGGAGAGACGGAAAAGAAGGAGCGAGAGACAGAGATGGATCAGGCAAGGAGAGGAACACAAGGGAAACTGAATGGGGTGCTGAAGGAAGGGGAGCAACAGGCGGTAGATATTGACTTCCTTGAAAGTGCCGAGAGCTAAGAGAGGAAGAGGCGAGAAAACGAGGGCATGAGAGAAGGCACCACTCTTCGGCACCATCCTCCCTTTCCTCCGATTCCGAAGATACGAAATGAACTTCGTTCCCACGTCAGAGCACTACTAGGAGTGGTCTTGCCAGAAGAGTCTTTACTTCATTTACGCGAGAGAGAGAAAAAAAAAAAAAAAAAAAAAATATATATATATATATATATATATATATATATAACGCAGAGATACATATACATATGTATATACAACATAAATAAATGTGTGCATATATATGTGTATGTATCGCGAGGAAGTATCTCGTTCTCGAGAAAAGCAGGACGACGAAAAAACTTGCGCCGCAAATCCTGTCGTCGCGTCGGACGTCGTAATTTCCACACTCTTGCCACACGGTACGATCTTCTTTTCCCCTTATTTACCATCCTGAAGTCACACTTTGCCGACAGCTTCGTCGAAGAAGTTCTCTCCGTCGACACTCCATCCGGTTATTTCGATGAATATTTATTCAGAAAGCCGTACTTCCCTCGATACACGCATATATGTAACGCAATTAATTCGTAAATCGAAATGTCAATAATCGAAATGTTTTCTTTTGTGAATTAGTAATTTATAAGAATAATTTGCCGGTATAATTGAAATTGTTTAACAGTAAAAATTAAATGCTTTCGTTAAATTAAATCACTAAAATAGAGAAATATTTTTTTATAATTTCCTGTTTTAATTTAATACATTAAAAATACAGTTTGATCGCTTAAAATGCTTTCTGTGAAAAATTTAAAGATATGATTTTAATTTTTAATTTTTAATATCAACCAATGATACCTTCTACTATTATATAATTTCATGGACCATAATAATTTGTAAATATAATAATTTATAAATAATTTGTAAATATAATAATTTGTAAATAATTTGTATATAAAAATATGAATTATAAAAAATTGCGCAAATATAAAATTAAAATCTTCCTTCTGAAAATTCTTTCTTAAATATCTGCCGGACATTTGAAATATTAAAACGTCTTCAAGATATCTGTTGGACGTTTATCTGTCTGAGATATGAGATAAAACTTATATAGCAATGTTATATACCGTAAAAATATATATCTCCAACATTTTCTGGTCAAGCAAACTTTTCGCGGAAAGATTTACGTTCCTAAGCTTGTAAATTATGCAAAAACAAGGAGAGCGTTTTCTTGTGTCACTTCGAAGAACAGAATGTCCTTCAGTCCCTCGTTATATAAAATTGACAGATAACAGACTTGAATACAATACGTGACGTGAAGATAAACATGATAGTTCCTTCAAAAGCCAATATACTTCGACCCTGACAAAAAGGGTCGTCATCAGCCCGAGAAATGGTCGAAAAGGTTATCATCGAGGGTTACAGTCCTTCCATTATATTACTTTCATTAAAAGCAGTGGTTCTCTTTCAACTATTTTTTACTTTTGTAAAATGTATTCTTTTAAAAAATTTTAAAATATTAAAATAAACACTAATGTATCTAAATATGAAAGAAATGTGCGCTAATCATCTTAATTCTATGTTTTGGTCTACAATAAATTAGTAGAAGGTAAATTATAATATAATATAATTAATATATATAATTAACTATAATATACAAAAATAAAAAAGGTCCATTTAAATTAAATATATTTAAATCGAAAAAAAAAATATTTAAAAATTAAATTTATTTTACATTACTTTTTTTCTCTCTTAAAAAATCTGTCGCAAAATATTTCGCATTTTTAAAAGATACCCTGCAACTCTGAAAATTGTATGCGTGTCCGATTTACTTTTATCCTGTACATGTATCTCTTAGACTCAAATTTTTCAAAAGATTTTTCAAACAGCCATGAAATGCATCTTAATATTATGTTTTAATGAATTAATTCGAAATTTAGTTATTCGCGAGTCTTCCAATAAAAACCACTATATAGGATTAGGAATCACTGTTAGGCCTATCGAACCTGTTGCTTTCTGGCTAGCTGACAAGCTCAATTTTCTCCCGGTTATTTTGTGTCCATCCGGTGTTTCCCCCTTCGACTATTCTCCTTTGTCTGTTTCTCCTTCTCTCTCTCGCTCTTTTGCGAAAAGGAGGCTTCACCGAGATATGTTCCGGTCTCGCTGCTCGTAATAAATTTACGCTTAAGTAGTTCCGAGTAGCAGTCCCGAGCGTCGGAGTAACTGCAAATCATCTTCGCGGTTACGATAATTCACAGCCGATCTGGCAAAACCGCTCTCGACTAATCGAGACAAACGCATGGTTTAGCCGGTAACCGATAACCCGGACGACGCGACTTCCTTTGTGTCGCGAACATCGAACCTGTTGCTCTTGCCGCGCCTGCACAGGCTCGAGCAGAGAGATCCATTCCTCTGTCTTTCTCTCTCTCTCTCCGCCTATCTATCTATCCGTTCTCTGTTTTATACGTGCTCGTTTTCACCTGGTTGCCCGATAGAAAGAATGCGAATGCGCCCGCTCGCTGGTAGAATTCGTTTGTTCGATCGTATCACACCTGAGAGATTCATTCCGTGGAAGAATCATTTCGGATTATTTTGCGGCCGTAATCGTTATTCGTGAATCTGAATTCATCGAACATGATGATTCTCACATCAATGTGAAACTTGAAGTTTGGAAAGATAAACCTCAGATGTTGCAAAGTACGTAATATATAAAAATTTTTTAAACATATGTTTCTAAGTATAAATTTTTTTCAAAATATTAATTCCATTTACATTTTATTATATTTTTATATATATTATAATTAATATTTTATATAATTTTTTATACGTATATAATATAATTATTTTAAAAAATTTTCTATCATGTTTAAATTTAATTTTTTTTAGGAATAATATAAAAATAACTGCATTTAAAAAATTATCTCGAATTAAATTCATCTGAAAATCTCCCCATATTTAAATGTCGACAATTGCCTGCTGGGACACGTGATTCTGTGGGCTCGTTGCCACATCGTTGTGGCTATCGAATTTACTCGTTTCAGGTGTGGATAGTAGTACACATTGGCAAGCATGCTTGCGGATTCTAAAATCTAGTACTCGGTTTTGTTACGTGTGCGGAATCTACGTCCAACGAGATATTTCCTTTTCTTTACACGCCATTATGCGTAAATTCCCCTTTTTATCTCGCGCATGCATTAGGAAAATGTTATTCTAGCTCCTACAATTCGCAAATGCACGTGCAACGTGTGAACTGCACGAAGGAGTATTACGATAGGAGGAATTTGCACGTATACTCCATTCTCGAGACACTATCGCTTTCTCTCCACTTATACAAACACAACTATTTTACAGGATATGATTAAAATAGTATTATATTATAATATTATATTATTTATATATTATTTTAATGCCAAATGTTAAGTATCATGCCATTTGAATTTTTGTTTAAAGTTTAAGTTTTTGCAAACTTATTCTTTGAAATGCTAAGTAAAATAATTTTCATCTCACTGAATCTGCATTAATTTGAAAATACTTAATTTTATTTCTGCATTAATCGCAATGTAGCTTGAAGCTTTATTTAATTCTAAAAAGAACAAGAGTTAATAATCTTTATTCTAAATTTTTAAATCTTATTAATTTAGATTTTTTTCTTTCTAAATATAATAAAAAATATATATATTTATCTTATTAAAAATAATAGAGATTCTTAAGAAAAAATAAAAACAGAGAGAAAGAGAGTTTTCTTCTACTTACAATGAGAATAACTCTTATACATGTAGGAAACCTAATTTTAATTTGCACTTCAATTGATAAAAGGATTTGTCATCCTATGAAATTAAGCTCGATTATTCTAGGACTACACTTCAAGTATGCTCTTCTTACTCTCGCGTGAACACGAGATAAGGAGCATCCTCAAGTGAGGTTCGTCTTCATCATAGAGTTATTTTAAATGATCGCTTGACCAACAGCTTCGTGTTTCTCAGTGTTACATGACAAAAGGATAGTTTAGCGGCCCTCTATCTCAAGATGCCCCCCAAGTGGTGACATCAAAGACGACATCAATCCCCTAATTTTTCGTACAACCGGAATGTCTATATAGTTCTCATGGTTCGAATAGCTGCGGTAACCGAGATTATCACTACAAGCGCATACACGTACGCATACATACGCGGGTATCCGAGATAGGAAAGCCTCCGCGGTTTGAATTGCCAACACTCGACGGAATTGCGGGGTCCGAACAAGGTGACGCTGCCGCAATGGCCACCGCTATAAGTGCCGTCCGCAAATTGGTATTTTGGTACGACATGAACGTAAAACACTCACACACGCTTTTAATCCCTTCGAAACACGTGTGCACGTTTTGCTAAGCCACAATTATTTTTAAATTGCACGCAAATAAAACGCATCGTGATTTCCACGTGTCATGTGTTGTTGAATCATATTCGTATCGAGTAGGAAATTTTTACATAAAAGAAACAAGAGAGAAACGTACCAAAGCTACCTTTCTTTGGAAAAAAATATAAAAGCATGCGCTGTAAGAATTTACTTAAATCTGTGTCAATCATTGGCATGGCAGAAGTTTGAAGATATTATTTTTATTTCAAAAAATTCGCAAAATTTTCACGCATTTAAATGGAAATTTAATGTAAAACTTTATTCAAGATAAGCAAAAAAAAATCACAAAGCAACCATTTGTTTTTGTCCCGAATACTTAAGAGAAGAAAAAGTTGGAGATGCGTTTCATCTCCTAGGCGATCCCTTTCGCGTCAGGACTGTCACGCTTCGTAACATATTTTACGGAGATATCGCCGACAGGCAAAAATCCGTCCCGAAATTTGTCACTGCAGGAATACGCGAAACTGCGGGCATTTGTCACGAGGAACGATCTTCCGCGAGTACGTTCTTTCCTCTTTGTAAAATAACGATCGCGCTATTAGAGGTAATAATGTAAAATACAACGCGCGATTAATCGCTATATTATCATTATTCAAATTAGCCACGTGACGAAACGCGATGATACCAAGATCAAGGTAGGAATAATAATCGAGAATTATCGGGAACGTGATCTGGCAGCGTAGTTCGTATTCAAGGATACCACGAGAGAGATACATAGGATACGCGTTATGTGATATTCGAAGGACGATGATAGTAGAGATATCGGTATCGGATACCGTGCATCAATTTGTAGTCGTAACAAGCTCAGAAAACCTCAGAATATGAAAATCCTGATTTGAATAAAAGGAAATGAACAATCTTCTATAATTATTCATCCAGAACAATATAACTACAAAACGATCAATTATAATTTTCTGAGAAACGTATAAATAATTATTGAAACACGAAACATCACATCTCAATGATTATTTTAATTATTTTTATTTTAGTTATTATGACTTTATTATTGGTCACTCTTTTTAGAAAAAGTAAGAGTTTATTCGAAACTTTTGTGAGTAGATTGTTTTAATAATCATTTTTTTCTTAGTGTTAATTTAATTGAAATAATATATCAAGTTCTTTTTTGAAAAAACTACAAAATAGATAAACTATAAAGTAGCCATCTTCACATTAGATTTGGTGTTGCCTCGTAAATGCAACCACGAGATAAGCGGTCGTGACGCAAAACGACGAGATTGAGATTAATTTCTGGAAAATTGTTACGAGTAAAGCGAGCGAAAAGTGTAATAACCATGAAACAGACTAGCGCGATAAATCATTTTAAAACAAGGCGTCCGTGCGTGTAAGATGAATCATATCGTTAAGGGCCGTGACGCGCGAATAATATGAGGAATTCACTTTTCTCATTAAAATCGGCTTCTCCTCATCATCGACATTAACCGAGAATCTCTTCGTGATATAGAAACTATTAATCACTCATTATCTGAGTAAAAAAATGTATCAATCCTTTCATCAGCATCACCAATCATGAATTTTATTACACATAATTATAATAAAAATACTCGAGATAAATAAAAGAAAAGATAAAAACATGAAACTCTCAAAATTTTTATAAAAAATCAGTATCATGCGAAGAGAGTAAAAATAGAAATTATTGTTACATGCCTAATTATAATTTTATCGTTTTACATGTGTCTGGAACTATCTCTGCAGATTTGCTTAATATTAAGTAAGTTTCAAATGTTCTCTTTATATTTTAAAATTTAAAGCATTGTGAAAATAACTCATGACAAACTAAAATTTTCTATTAATAGAAAAAGACTCGATATTGGAAAGGTTAAAATCGTTCCGTGCACAGCAGGTTTGCGGTGTAATTTCTACGATTATGTGAATTTATCAGAATAATAGCTTTGCGATTCTGTGCGCGAGCACAATAAAGTTTTTAAAAATAAATTTACTTTTTGCAGGATTCTTGGTCATAACTGCGCTGCGAGTTAATTGTTTTTTCTACAAAATATATATATTATTATGTTTTAAAATTGCATTCGCTAATTATTTATCTAATTTCAGCGATTTGTCTTTTTAGACGTAATATAAATCATATTTGAATAAAATATAATACAGCTATTTATTAAAAATTCTTTTTCAAGAAGAGACAGACTCAGTAATAATCTCTCTGCGTATTTAATTTTTTATTCCCTCTTCGAGATTTTCAGCTGTCATCGCAAACATGAAAGTCTTTGACGAACTCAATTTTGCGTAATGTAGATAATAATCGCAATTATCGCAATTTTTAATATTGAAACGCGATTATGAATTCCAATTATGGCTTATACGAACGCGTCAATAAATATACTATTTAGAGATAATTGAATTTCTCGCTTAAAATGCCGCTCAATTTTGTTTTTCGTTCAATATCGGCTGATGAGTCAGTAATTGAAGACAATCGATATGGTATAAGTAATCAAACCCATCAACGAGCAGTCGATAGATGGACTTGAAAAGACTGTCTCGAGAGAGAAAAACTCACGAATGCGAATTACAAGAGAAACACATTGTCGGAGATAAAACGAAATCGTCACTAGAATAAGAGCGGAATAAGAATTATAATTTAATAAGTTTCTCGAGTTAGTTCTTCGTCCTTGTGATGGTATTTAACTTGCCCTCTTCTTTTCTGGAAATGAAAACTGTAGATGCTAATAGACCTATTAAGAGTCCCATCATAGAGCTTTACTCTGGAGCTTTACTCCTTTTTCTTTCTCCATCTTATTCTACCATGAACTCACCATTAACTTTACATTTCTCGCATTGTATTATTACAATAAATTTCAATTTTGTAATAATTAATTGAGTAATTGCAATATTTCAGACAAAAATTTTATAATAATCTTGCACGAAAAAAAAGTACGAGTAAAATAAGTAACAATTTCGCCTTCTAATTTTCCAGGGAAATAAAGTTGGTTTTGCGATTGCTGTAATTTTCACGGTTTTTCGTTCGCGGATTTATATCGTTTCTGTTACCGCGACGTAACCGGAAATTAAAAGAGGAAACGACCGAAATTTTATTCGCATCAGCGTCTACCTAATTTCGTTCCCAACTTTAATTCCGCATTGGCGTTAAAAAGTGTGTTTATCCGCGTCTGCTGGATCTTGGGCTTTTGGCTTGCGCGGTAAAATATGCAGTTCCCATCCGGGAATGATCACGTTTGAAAGTTCCAGTTACGATTTCTCGAAATGATTCTTTTTACGACGCTCTTTCCACCGCTACGGGGAATAGTTACGATTACGGCGGAAACTCGCGACGTTATGAAAATACAGTGGCTCGGGATGGCTGCACCGCGCGAGTAGAAAAGTCATTATCCCGGGACGCGAGACTTCCACGAGAAAACGTAAACATATGCTTCTATGGCGAAAAAAAAGGAAGAACTAGATGTAGAGAGCGCGCGGATTTCCATAAAGCTGCCGTCGTGTTGCGAGCAATCCCGAAAAGAGACTCAAAACGGATATTTATCGCGAATCTTAGAATTATACCGTCATATTTCTTCATTTTTTGAATAGGAAATGCACTGATATAATATTGTTGTTTCAAACACAAAACTTTATATCACTTCAAGTTCAATTTGTTTGAAAAAAAATTGACTTTAATATATTTTTCCTAAAATAATTCGTCGTCAAACGGCAGAAAGCACGATAAAAAAAATTAATAAAATAAAAAATATTTTGCGAATTTTTTAATTCGTTTAAATTGGCATAAATAAAGTAAAAAACAAAAAATATTTATGATATTCACAATTCATATTCATATTTTTTCAGTTCTCTTTTAGCACAAAAGAAATTAAATAAAAATAAAATAAAATAAAAATAAATGGCATAAATTAATAATCAAAGATTTACAATAAAAATTATTTTTTAGATTTGATTGATGATAATTTAATGTCGTGAAGAGAATTTGTTTAAAAAATTCTGGTCGAAATTTATACCCGCAGATAAATTTTGAATTATCGAATCGAGCGTTCAATAGCGGGAAGGAAATCGTGAACAAACGATCGAATTATCGGCAACATCGTTATCGTTATACGCGCTCGCACGTAATTAACGTTGTTGCTTGTTAACATTTTAATATTCCCACATCGTCTCGTTACACGCAAGCTGATGAGTGTAATGTGCAGCATGTTGCTTGTTTACTTACAAATACACGATGAATATCGATTGCGGCTGGGAAGTAACGTACCTGAAACAGGAAAAAGCCATCGTTAATTATATCGTCTTTTTTTCCGCGGAAATAATATGACAGCAAAATATATGAAATAATGATATTTACGTGGCGAAAACCAGAATATTATATAACGGATGATTACTTGACATCCTCGGTATTATCGAGAGACTTATCCTTCGAATTAATATCAGTATTTTGTAATACGTACCAGGATATGCTCATTTGAATTTTAATGATTATTTATTTTTATGGAAATATATCTATTAAATATTGATTCTTTTAATTTTAGAGATAATTATATATAAATTTCTTAATATCTGCAAAATCGGAGACTGATTATATTTTCATTTATTTAATAGAATAAATGTCTCGCGATGATAAGACTATCTTTTATTTTTTTTAATAATTCAGTTTATTCTGAATTTTTAAGTTTATTGGAAAAATAAAAGTATACAAACAAAATATAATAAATTTATATATATATTTATATTATACAAGGCAACTTTATTTGTGAATATTTATTAATAATTTAAATCGCAAATTTTTCCTATAACTGCTTTTTAATTTACGCATTGTTTTTTAAGATAATAATACTTTACAAAATATAAAAAATTTATAAAAATTAAGCTTTAAACAATTAATCAATCCGTAAGAAGAATGTAAAGACTAAAGTTAATATCAATCAAGCACATAACGTAGCTATCATAGTAATAGCCATATATTCAGAATTATAAAGGAGATCAAAACTTTTGACTCTAATTTCGAGATCGTTATCGAAAGTTCCTAACGAACACCTTTATGTACATGGTACAAAATTTCGAATAAAGCGACGCGATAGAGCATTTGGCTAGGAAATGATTAAACCGCAGCGCATGTCGAAGAGCAAACGAATACATATAACGTGTCCTAAACGAGCGGTGGTAGTTAGCGACCCGGCGGTAGAATTAAAGCGGGAGACCTAAAAGCGCGACCGCTCGTTATCGCAATAAACCGAGCGTATTCGTCTACGAGAAGAAAAAAAAGCGCGAGAGTGGCAAGGAAAGAGGCATTCGTCGTTGTCGCGACGCAAGAACGAAAGCCCGTTAAAAGGCAGACGCTGGAAGGAGAGGAAGAAAGGAGAAAGACTGAGGGATGCCGAAGAGAGGCGGAAAAGGCAGATTTTTTTTTACGGAAAAGCCAGAAAAAGGGGGGCGACTGTCTTACGCTCCGTAAATACAAGACGCCGGCATTTTCATTCGTATTATTCGTGAGTATTTCTCCGTGCTTAAACTCACGAGTCAAAGACGCCCTATCCCCGAAGGGAGGAAAATGCAGTCGGGAGAAAAGGAGGAGAATCCGCGTCGTTTCCTCTCTCCTTTTTCCCTTCTCCCTTTCCGCCCCGATGGAGAATACAAGGTGAGATATAACCCGGATGCACAACCGCCGTATGGTTACAGTTTTAATCTTCTTTCGCAGCCCCCGCGGTTTATGGGCCCGCAGGTATTACTCGCCCACCCGAAGGCATCTACTCCACGTGTTTACCCTTGCGCTTATGCACCCCCAGCCGTCCGCTTTTCACCCATTCTCCGCATTTCACTCCTGCAGACGCACGGAGCATATGACGAGCAACGAGCGACGACGTTGGAGAAGCGTTTTTCACGAAGAACTTGGCCGAGCATTCTGGTCTTGGACGCGAGAGCATGTCCTTCGTGTGCTCCGTCGTGAGTTGTCGAAAGATTGTCGCATCACATATTTGTACAATCGCGATTCTACGGATGAAAAGATCGCGTAGCTTAGAGAGAAGAAAAGAGTTACACCTCGAAATATTCGTTAAGAATTACAACGCTGTAAATCGAGCGCTTTCCCACGTGAAAAATCTGTGTGAATTCTTCTTGAGAAAATAACTCTTAGCAAGCGTTGAGTGCAAGAAACTTAAATATAAAACTTAAATATAAACAGATGCAATTCAAGGTGTTACAGTGTAAATGGTAATGTTATTTTAGAGAAATTACATTCAAAGAGTTTTATTACGATCTTTTTTATATATTCTATCATAAAGCAATTTTAAATCACCCCCCCCCCCTCCAACTTTTCTTTAATTTCAGTAAATTTAAAATTAATAATATTGTACAATTTGTTGTACAAAATTTCCATGTTCAAAGACTCAAGATAATATTCTTTTTTTTTTCACACCTACATCTGTACTTCTATCATTCTTCCTCGAGGTATACTTTACATTATTCATATTTTTGCGTCTTAATCTAAAATATCGGTTTTCCTTTGTCACAACGCGACAAAGCTTTCGCATCGCGAACTTCCTTTACAGAGCTAATCTGTAATCCAAAGTTCAGCTTCCGTCAATGTAAATTAAAGAACTCGGCAAATACTGGCCGAGATTAAACCTTCACGTATTCAAGTTATAAAAGACTGGCAAAAGTTTTCACGTATTACTCATTTTCGTTTAAAAACGTCAGTAAAATCCTAATTAGAATTTCGTTCGCTGTAGGTCGGAAAGAAGTAGAAAAAAAAACTGCCATATTTTAAATACTCGAAGATTCCGCGCGTCACGTAAAATTTGCAAGATTCAGTCTGATAACGAGGATTGGCACGGATGTTAAATCGATATCGGAACTTCCGTTGGGAATTTTACAACTTCCCTCGGCTCTCTCCATCTTCTCTTCCTCCTCTTGATCGAACGACGATAAAAAAAATAGCCTCGTCGAGTATCGCGAGATAGATCGAGTCGTGCTTGTCTCGAATTATGCTAAATCCCGGCAATCGTAGGAGGATTCCCGTCACGGCTTCTCGAACAGCACCCGAGGAATCCAACCGAAAAGTCTCTCGCCGCGAAAATTGAGTTTACCCGAAACTTACTACCGCACGCGGAACCGCCGAGGGATCGGATGTACTATAGGGTGGCGAGGGCGAAACGTAACCGTGCATATACGGAGGAGAAAAGGCGAGAATAGGATAGAAAAGGGAAGCGGAGGAGGGCAAGATTGCGGCTTGAATTTTCGATCAAAGAGCTACAACTGGTCGATATATTCTTCCGTCTTGACTTGTCTATCTTTCCCCCCGTCTTGCCCTCGAGCAGTATTGTTTTATTCGCTTCGACTTTTGTCTCTCACGTGCAGCGTAAGACTCGAAGAAGGAGCCGGACGACTCTCTACGTCGCTTCTACGTAATTCCATTACGATAACGAGATCGCCGAGACGTGAACCCACGTTCGTCGTCACTCTTATAGTTTCATCGTTGCTACTGGTGGCATAAGATGGAGAAGAAAATCCGAAAATGTCACCATTTCTCAAAGATCACACAATATTGGAAAGTTAAGATTGGAAATTCGTTACCTTTGAGGACGATCGAAATTTATTTTGGCGAAATGGATATGAGCTCAGAGATCAGTTTACGAAAATTTAAGCGTATATAAAAATCTCTAATAATTGATGAATCCACTAAAAATAATCTCATTGAAAAGACAAAGCTTCATTCATAAAATTGATGCAAATTAAATATTTGTCACTATTCAATTAATCAGACGAAGCATTCTCACTGTGCCATTATTCTATGTGCATATTTAGCATAAGATATATAATAATTATATCCAGAATTATTCATAATCATGGTACACGTTAATGGATTAAATAAATGTTGGAATTTAATCATGTATGTGCACTTTTCGGTACAAGTTTAATAAATACCTAAAACTAGAGAAAAAAAGTTTTATATTAAGTTTTTTATAAGATAGATTTTCTTCATTGAAAAATTACGAAGTTTGTAAAAGTACTTAATATAAAAGTTATGCCCGCGATTTATCGTATGACTTTTTTATAATTATGCAAAATGCAGTCTAACAGACATCATGCTAAAATAATCATAGATAGAAAGATATAATATATACGTGTGAAAATGTCACATTTTCGTACCATTTATATAATTTTCCTTTTATTTTTACTCAAAGAATATTCATAAGTCGACTTTTCGGTGCACTTTTTCGTTACGAAAGAATGAACTGTATACGACACGAATCGATTTAGCAACCTGTGCACGTATTATCGGCGATTTCCGCGCGCGAAGAGTAGTAGTCTCGATTATCATGGCGCTCGCGGAAACATAGTCGGCCATAGTCGCGAATCTAACGCGTACGACGCTCGTTGACAATGCGCTCGGGCGAATAAAAGCAAATTCCGGCAATCCGATCGCAAATTCGAGCACGTACGCATCGTTGATGACGGTAATCGAGCGGAATTTGTAATTACGGTATCTATATAATGTCCGTTACGGGCGCTTTACGATGGCCTCATAACGTATAAAGCTACGGTTATGTTACATTCGCACGCACAGTGCACCTCGGGTCGTCGCTTTAGGTGTCGGAGATAATATGATAGAGACTCGCCGAGTTGTCAGATCGGTTTACAAATCTATGCGTGTTTTTAAAGAACTTTAAGATTTATCGAAAAAATTAATTATTTCTTCCGACTAATAATATTACAATGATTCGCGCTGCCTTGTGTCATTAACACGTGGTTTTCTACACAGAAAAAAAAGACATTCTTGTTTTGAAAATATATTTAGTTTTAACATGGAAATCTTGAAATGAGATTATATTGCGCTAATTAAAGAAAAATATAATTGCTTGAATAATTGCTTACTTGAATGAAGCCATTTTATACAGTTCAATCAAGAAAAATATATTCTTATGATTTAAGATTTAATTTTCTTGAATGGAAAAGAAACAATGTTGGATAGAAAATAACATTTTTAAATCAAAGATTATAATTTTCTTAAAGTAGAATTAAATAATTATATATTCTTGAGGTGACAATTACAATATTAAAATAAGACTATAATATTGTTGAAATTTAAAATATTAAATTCTTCTAAGAAGATTATAAATTGTGGCGTATATACGAAACAATGAACGCGTTAGTTTAAGTATATAAGTTTTAATTTGAAGCTTCTTTTTTTTCTGTGTATTTTATCCTTTTCTATATTTTTATTAACAATTAATTACAACTTGTCGGGAAAATAAATATGCATGAATTTATAGATTAATCAGATAATTTGAAGGTAGAATAGAAAAAAATATTTGTTTTTTTCTTCTCGAATAAAAGCTCATTAATTTATTATATTACAATGTCATCGTATTATATCAATTATAAAGTGTCATTTTTGAAATTATGTAATTTTTTATATAAACTTTTAGAAAATATATTGCAAATTTGCTCATTAGACTGCAACGACTATAAAACTATATTTTTTTAAATATATTCTATAATAAGTCGAAACTAGATTCAAGTTACATTTAACCTTACTCGAATATTGTTGAACAACCGTTATACTACTTGTCTAGTGGTTACAGTAGCAGCTAGAAAGCATTTCGTGGTAGAACCATTATATTAACAGTCTTGTACAAGGCTGGTTTAAATCTAAGGTAGGAAAGAGGCTCAAAGCGAAAGTGGACCACATCCATAATTTACGAGCGCCACTTTACATTTTCATATTTGAAGCGGACCCTACAAATTACGGATTTGATCCACTTTTGCACTGAACACGTCACTCTACTCTGTCTGCATTTTTGCTTTACATGTACCACTATCCGATTATTTTAAATTGACTGTCGTGTTATTGTTTTGTTTAGCGTTACGCTTCCTTACACAAAAGCAAAAATAAAATTACGTCTCGGGTGGAAGAAAAATGAAACGAAAAGTATGAGGAGCGTAGCCAAAAAGAATGAATTAAAGAGTTACGATAAGCTCGGTCGACGTCGTGGTATCACTCTGCGCGAATTTCGGCGAAATTTAGCTATTCGCGAAAATCCACACGTGCTCACAGATAACCGCGGCCGAACGGTAAACGGAAGGAAGTGGAAGTTACGATCAAAAACGTGGTCCGACTGCGAAAACCGTCGAACTTTACACACAGAGATCCCAACGTTTGACTAGCAATAGAGCAATCCGAGTCCAGCTATCAGCGAACATGAAAAGGATGAGAAATTCAGGCGCATAAACTAATACTCGATCGAAATATATTCTTCAATCTTGCTTAGAAATATATTCTTCAATCTTGCTTAGAATACCTTATTGAGAAAAGAGAGGATTATATGTATACGATATGAAATATATATACTTGTATCGAATATATGATAAATACATGTTCCTTATTATTCATTATACTTAATATTTATTAATTCTATATCATCACGAATAAAAATATAATTATATTATAGTTATTGAAAAAAACATGTAAACTATATTATTAATTTCTCTCTTTCTCATATTATTATTATTATTGAATATAATTATAAATTAAAGAACAATACTATTGTGGAATTGGATATTACTTATCACAATAACTTTGTTTTAAAATCCTTCTGTTATTATAAATTTTTTAGGTTGTATTATATTCTCGCATAAAATTAATATAGTTCGAATATGTAAATTAAAAGTTAAATATTCACGTGTGATAATATTATTTTAATTCAGCAGAGAAAATTTAATTATTTGATTAATTTTTTAATCGATTGATACGTATGATCTGCACATATCAAAAGTATATTAAAGAACGAGGAATTTGCTACAATCTGAAAATCACGTAGCTTGTAAAATTACGAATAGGTGGCCATTTCGATTCATCGAAAGGCGAGAATATCTCGATGGGAACGCAACGATAGTTTGCTTACCCCTGGTGCATTTCATCTCTCCTTCTGTGGAGAGACCTTTTCATATCCCCTTCGAGATCGCCAATATTTGCGGTTCTATTAGTAACCGTTGGGGCCCAGCCACTCGAAATTCATAGCGCACGATGGGCCCATCCTCCTGTCGCTCTCCGAATCTCGCAGGTTGACGCGGCACGCCGCGAGAATTCGTAGCGGATAGCAAACTGTGAGGTAAGAGAGGATACAGTCGCATCCCGAACGTCACAAAATACCGCATGCATTATGCATGGGCGAGACTCGGCCCGTCGCTCGCGCCAAGTGTGCCGTTATGACTGCGTAGGGGGCGACCAGCGTATAATTTAATTTAACGTTATCGTAAGGAATCCCTCTCGGCGTCAAATTGTTGGCGAGAATCGCGAGCGCGTTTGCTTCGCGAAAAGTCTAACGATTCGTTGACAACTTGAAGAGAGCAAAATGGAATGTATATTATTGTCAGTTTTATAAAGTGTGTAAAAATTTGTATCTGTTAACGCATAAAAACATTCTTTGTTACAATTCGGAATTAATGTTCGCAAGTCTTTTCTCAAGTTCTTAAGATTTAATAGTGGAAAGTCAATAATTATTTCGAGTTCAAGTTTGGGAGAAATTTACTTCGATTTTCGTTGAAAAGACACTTTTACTGCGAAACTACACGTGTATTAACGATCTCAGTTAAACTCGTAACCGTGGAAACTACAGAAGTTTCTTGCGGTATTGAATCGAAAACTTTGATGCTGCGCGAAAGAAGCCGTCATTGTTTTGTGTTACTTTGTAATTTTCGAGACCGACTCTAGAGACAAAGGCAGTCTGCGAAGCATTTCAGGATCAAAAGTTCGAGAAGAAAGATACTTGAGAAAATAAGGAGAAAGTCGGCGACATTTATAATCGGCTTTTCTTAAACCGTCTCTAAACGCTAAGATGCATCGCTAAATCGTTATAACAAATTGAAAGGAAGAAAAATGATGCTTAATCAAGAAAAGAAAAACTAGACGGCAATCTATTATCTCGACAAACTTCGATAATGCGTGTTTCGAAAGTTTTACTTAACTTCTTTATTATTTTCTTTAAAAAATCGAAGATGGTTTATAAAGTTACTCTTATTTTGTATCAATGTGGTAGTAAATTTTTAGTAAAAATATATATATATATATATATATATATATATATATATATATATAAATTATTTCACATTATGTAATGTATAAATGATAATATTTATATCTAAATATAAATTAATAATCTTAATTATATAATTATTTTTTATTTAATTAGTAATTAATCTTAATCTAGTAATGTAATTAGTAATCTTAATTTTATAATCATTTTTTTTACATAAAAAAATCACGTTAAAAAAGTATACTGTATATATGAATATTATAAATATATATAAATATATATTTATAATATTCATATATACAGTATACTTTTTTAACGTGATTTTTTTATGTAAAAAAAATGATTATAAAATTAAGATTACTAATTAGTGTATATAGCAAATATATATAGTAGCTATATTTTTCAACAACTAGCTAGTAAAGAAATATGTACAAATTAATACATCTACGTCAAAAATATATTTATTTTAAATTACATCATGTTCATGCTTATTTATGCAAATTAATACACACAATAACAATGCATTTCCTGCTTGCATCCTTTGATATATTATTTTCTTTCAATGAAAATTAAATAGCAAACATTTGTAAACTAAAATTAAAATTACTAATAATTATTTATTCTAATTAAATAATTTATTCTAAAAATGGAGATATAGAAGATTAAAACTGCTGCAATTTCTCATATTAATTTCGCGTAAGATCGTAAGATTCTCGAAAATTAACTCGAAGAAAGAACCGACCTGATATAAAGCACTCGCAAACGGTATGGTCCAAGAGATCGAGGATGCTGAGAGATGATTATGTTGGAGTCGCTAGCACGGCGTACCCCTTTAACTTCTCGCGCTTTTGCCGGTGGTGAAAATTAATTCGAAGCCGCTGGGCTGGCTCGGGCGACGACGTGCCGCGGACTCGATTGTTATTCCTGGTGCGCGACAGGATGGTTATTACGCCGGGAACTCCGGATTAAATTTCTCGCCGTGAATAAATACCCGAGTGAATTCCTTTTGCGGCGTTGAGTCCCGCGGGAGACCCGCGACCGCCGAACGACGGTAGCGAAAACAAAAACCGGGATGAGCGAGAGAGAAAGCGAGGGAAAGAAAATGAGCGAATGAGACGAAGGGGAGAAGAGGGGAACCCTTGCTCGCTCTTCGTCACCCCTTTCTGTGTGTTTGCGGGAATTAATTTTCAAGGTCGAGCATCAATAAAGACCCCATCGACTTGCCCGATCCCCTCGTCGCTCTATTGAAAGAAGGGTTAAAAGGCAGTTAAGCGGGTCGCCGCGCTTTGATGAACGCCCGGGACGAGAGATAGTTTTCCTTTGTACTCGACACGTCTTCTCGAGATCGTCGTGCCGTATAGCAGGGCATTGTTCCGTGTAGATTCTACGCGTTCGTTCCCGAGGCTCTCCCGCCCTCACCCTACTCGGAACAATAAGTAATCAGGAACGAGTACAACGAGCACGAGCACTAGGACGAATCTCTCTCTCTCTCTCTCTCTCTTGCACGCGCGCAGCAAGTCGCACGGGGATCCGCGGCGCGTTTTAATTGCGGCGCGGCCAGGCGCATTAAATTCTCTCGGCAAATGAACACTCGGAGGAGTTCTTTGTGCGACAAGTTCCGACGAACGGGGACCCGGGGACCGGGTTTGAGTTTTCACCGCGCATTTTCATCCCTTCTCGCTCGAGATCTCATTCTTCTTACCACGACCTCTCTCGTCTCTCTCGTCTTTCTCATTATTATTCTTTTTATTCTTTCCCCCCCTCTTGTCCGAATTAGTTCTCTTGGTGCTCTTTCGCCGAGGCAAACGTCGCGAATTTACCGAGCTTCTGCATTCGTTGATGCCAATCAAGCTCGCGCGGAAAAGACATAAATCTTTCAAGCACTCGCGTTGATTCCTTGAGAGCCCGCTTCGAGATGTGCCAGATGGGAAGATTCGCGAGGTAGTTTAAGATTCAATGTCGTCTAAGGAGAAAAGAGAGAGATGGAAAATAAAATTTAGCAGACTTGTAGTACACTAGCTCGTTTCGCACAGGAATGTATCCGTCTAAGAGAGTCGAAGTAAAGAGAAACGTGCACCTCGCTTGATCGGCATCGATGTCGTCATCGTCTGATTGTGCATGCTTCTTCTCCAATTCGTCCGTTTAAGCAACATCGATCGCACGGATTCCGAACAGATACACCTGTCGATCGTGCACCTGTAACGCTGGAAATTCTCTTTGTGAATGCGCGTTAACCGCTACCGAGGGTTCCACGACGGAGACACGGCGAGCTGCGAGGGAATACGAGATCAACGCGGCTGCTAAATAATTTCGCGAACCGTTGAACGTTTGCGCTTCCCTTCTTAAATTCTTCAAAATCTTTATGGCTTGTTAATCATGCAACATACATGCCCGAGATCTTAAAAATGTGAAACTGCGCGTCCCTCGAGCGAAATGTATGACTACACAAAAAAAATAAGTGGCAAATCAAAACTTATATACTTAAATTAAAGCGTTCATTGTTTCGTATATATGCAACAATTTATAATCTTCTTAGAAGAATTTAATAATTTTAAATTTTAACAATATTATAGTCTTATTTTAATATTGTAATTGTCACCTCAAAAATATATAATTATTTAATTGAATTATTTAATTCTACTTTGAGAAAATTATATTTATTTAATTGAATTATTTAATTCTACTTTAAGAAAATTATATTTATTTAATTGAATTATTTAATTCTACTTTAAGAAAATTATAATCTTTGATTTAAAAATGTTATTTTCTATCTAACATTGTTTCTTTTCCATTCGAGAAAATTAAATCTTAAATCATAAGAATATATTTTTCTTGAGTGAACTATATAAAATGGCTTCATTTAAGTAAGTAATTATTCAAGTAATTATATTTTTCTTTAATTAACGCAATATAATCTCATTTCTAGATTTCCATGTTAAAACTAAATATATTTTCAAAACAAGAATATCCTTTTTTTCTGTGTACGTTAGGCGAAAAAGACAGCGAACTCTCCGACAGTGATTGTGCATATATAAATTCTCATCTAGTTGCAGTACATTTTAACCCCGGATTCATTACATATTTAGGAAATTTTAATTTACATAACAGAAATTATTTATTTGAAAAGTACGAATATATGTATGTTAAAATTTAATCGTGACCTCAGAAATTTACTTATTTGCGTATCTTAAATATAAAAACACATATGTATTTAATGTATTAAAATAGAAATTTATAATTTCAAATTTATAATTTTATCATTCATTATCATTTCAATATCATTTAATATATATTGATTTTATTGTATATGCATGTATTAATAGAAATTAATAGAAATTTTATACATGCATATACAATAAAATCAATACATATTAAATATATTAAAATTTCTTTCAAGATATCTTCTTAGTTCGAGGGAGAAATCTTGTGATATTGGCGATTAGGAAAAAGCTCGAGAAAAAAAAAAGAGAAAAAATAGCGGCCGAGAGGCAAAGTGGACCGCCCGAGGCTACACATTTCGCGAGCGAGCGGGGTGAGAAGTAGAGGATGCCGTAAATCCCGGCAGCCGAGTAGGTGGCGGGCTCTTAATAAAAGAGGATCGCCGGCGGTGTTTCGGAGTTCTCGGGTCTCGGTGAGATACGAGATGAGACGTGGCATGGCATGGCATGGCAAGGCATGGCATGGCATGGCGCGATGTGATGTGATGTGATGTGGCGAGGAGGTACGTACGCGAAAAATGAGTATGCAAAGATACGCTGCTGTATGTTGCGCATCTCTCTCTAAGAAGCTTGTCACAAAAGGAAATTCTCCCTCCCTCTCTCTCTCTTTTTCTCTCTGTCTTGTCGACTTCGTCTCCTTAGACCCTCCATTGTGCCGTTTCTCTCCTCGCCTCTACCTGGTGATCATCATTCTCCCTCCTCTCTCCGTCCACCCTTACTCTTCTTCTTTTGCCGCTCTCTTCAACGTTCTCGTTTGCTTTCCAAGCGAAGGCGCTGGCGCGCTTTTCTCCACTCCTCTTGTACGCGACGTTCCTATGCAAGAAACGTCCCCGTGGAAAACTCACGCTCCTTTCCCGCTTCCCCTCTCCTCTTGTTCTATTTTTCTTCTTAACGTTTTCCTTCTCTTTCTCGTTACGAGTCCTAAGGAATTGCATGGTAGAACGCTTCTTACCGGTATAATGTCCGGTCGTAGGCAGGTCTTTTGGATGCTCAAAAACGGATTCTCGTTTCATTCTATCTATTTGTTCACCAACCAGCAAACGGATGCTTAGTACATATTTGCTTTTAGTGAAATCTTTCTGTTTGATCACTCATCTTCTTAATGGAATTATTATATCTATCGTAGCGTCAAAGTATTATTGTCACTTTTATGCTCGATTACTGATAAGATGCTATGACTTTATTGTATCTAAGGATTTTCCAGCGATACATCTCCCCAAAGGCATATCGTGAAGAAACGTAGACACTTGCGCGAATAGTTGAAGAAAGATGCGAATTTATCTCGGCAATGTTGCCCTAATCTTCCCCGACGGGCCATCAATCCCGTGCTTATTTTCCATCGAGATTACGTCGCAAAATATGACGAACGGCCGTCCGCGTGTCTCCAGTCGAGGTACGGGTGTATAAAATACATCTGCGATATCGGTCTGTGTCATTGCACGCTGCAAGGAGCAGGTAACGTCGCGGAACAAGGTGATAAAACTACGCAAATTGGAGCGTCACGCGACTAGATACACAACAGCCGGGTCCCGCTCTGCTTACGGCCGTAAAAATCCTCGGCGAGCCACTCTTCGCCGAGATACCGAGGTGTTTTACTCGATCTACGGAAGCTGGAAACTGCACGCGAGAGAACGCGAACACCCGTCGGATTGTTAATCAACGGGATTAGAGGGCTTTCTGGTTTTCACTGCTCTGCAAACGATGAGCTCGCAAAGCATCTCGCAACCAGATATACGTACACATCGAGGATTCGTTGGGACGTTGTTGCACGTTGGGAGGTTGTTCTCGAGCAAGATTAAATCCGCTTGCTGAGAGTGATCGACATAAGCTACCGTTGATGTTATTCTCACTCGTCGATTATAGTAAAATGATTCAGTATCTCTTACTTCAAAAGTTACATTCTCGTTTTTTCGATATTTTTTATTTTAGCTTTTAGATTGTTTTTTTTTCTGTTAACATGATAAAACGAAAACTGTATAACTACTATAGCATTTATTAAAAGAAACATTCAATTATAAGTAAATAATAATTAATATGATGATCGTTTCAAATTATATTTGTAATAATTCTGTGAAAAATACTAAAATTACAATGTCTAACTGCATAGAAATTTTTCATATGATAGATATTGAAATTTATTCATTCTTTCGCGCCGTTTTAATAAAATCAATTTGTAAATTTATACTTAAATTAGAGGAAACTGCAGAACATTGTGTTGCGTTTCATATTTTCACGAAATTTTAGTCTCTAAATACTCGATGGGACAACGTACAATGTACGTAGCAATGTGTATCGTTCAGTTTGTTCTTCCGGACACGAATCGATCCACGTTATGCTGCTCGTCGTGGTGAATGTCGAGAACGTCATAGTCGCGATTGTAATCGCAGTAGCGCGGTAGAGTGTTGCGTGTAACATATATTTGCTGACACACGGAGTGACAGTGCATGAGCGATCGAGGACACCGACGTATCCGACCTGCCATTCGATTCGAGCGCACTCGTTATGATACTTAACTCTTAACTGATATCCAATCTCGAATTTTTAAAAATCAGATGCCAAGTTCGAGGGGAAATTAGCGATTAAATTTATTATTTAAAATCAATTTTAGTATTAATTTTAATAATTTAATTAAAAGAAATATGAATATGGAGCTCTTAGTTATTTTATAATTCGCAAATAATGTTAAATATTTTAAAAATATTATGTATACAGAGTTTTTTTAGAAGATTTATTTTATCAAAGGAAAATGTAAGAATAAAAATAAAAACTTCTTCAACATCGATTAAAATTCTCTATAATTTGTTAAAAGACCTATTCGTTATAAAATAAACAAGATAGATTATTATATAAAAAAATTAAGTATATATTAAATAAATTAAAAATATTAGAAAAATTAACAATATTAGATGAATATGTTATAAAGATAAAAGTTGCACAAAATATTATAGATATATAGAGATATGTTATATATACTAGATATATAAAAATTGCATAAATTTAAAAAAAATAATATATAAATATGCTTGCAAGAGCGAATGATTGACCGCAGTATCTCCTTTGTTTATATTCAAGATTTTTCATCATAGTTTCCTACACCACATGCATTACGTAATGTCTCACCTGAGGATGCGCGCAAAAGAATGCGTACACTAATCACAAGACATCATCTCTCGACCGTATCTCCTCAGTGTTACGAGGACTACCCTGCGTAAGTAGGACAACGGTCGTCGCACTTGGCATGGCAAGCTAATAATGATAATCGCTGGCAGAAAAAATGTGCAAGACGTAGGATGTCATTTGCGTGCGAGTCGTAGCCGCAAGTTTGTCGAGTTCAAGCATTTCGAAATATTCTTCGACGAGCGATGCGATGAGTGTCAACCAGAAAAAAGATCTTGATAAATGTCAGAAACTCTCTATGCGAGAGACAGCAATAATCAAATTTTATTAATTGACAGCCATTATAATTATATAATTTTTAATAATATTAAGAGAATTATTTTACTCGTATAATTTTCACAAATATATATCTAGAGGTCTTTAAGCTTTCAGTCGACTCTTTAATATACGAGCATTACATAATATATTCACGGCAGAGCAAAAGACAAAGCCCAAGAAAATTTCATCACCCGACAAAGCTCCGAGAGACATTTCCGGACGCGATTGGAGCGAATAGTGGCAACCGGTCGATGTCAGAATTGATTAAGAAGCAAAAAGCGGGAAGAAACGCAAGCACGGGTTCGCGCGTCGTTCATGTTCGTGCGAACGACGAGTTCCTCGGTGATTGAATTTTCCAGCTTCACTCCGGGAAAATAACGCGAAACTTCCAACGGGCATCGAACAGGACGCGGTCTCCGAAAGAAAAATCTCGCTCCATCGATGAAAATAAAAATGAAAAAAAAAAAGAAAAAAAAGGACAACGCACCGAACGTGTATCTCCGACGCGTTTGGTGCGTCAGATTGCGAAATGCGAATAGACGAAAGGATCTGCAGTGGCTCTCTTGCGAATTCAAACGATCAATTATTTGATCCGATAGATTGGATCGTGGAGAGGAATACGAAACTCGAATTAGTCGCAGTGGATTATATTACAATCTGTGTATCAAGCGGTGAGCTTGGATATATATATATGTGTGTGTGTGAGTGTGTATGTGCATATATATATATATATATATATATATATATATATATATTCATATTCATATTCATATCCATATGTATGTGTGCGTGTCATTTCTCTCTCCCTCTCCCGCCTTTATGCCCTAGATACATACTACAATATATAGAACATGTAGAACTGAATACGTGATAAAGATACGAGACATATTATTCGCTGGTGACGATTATTAAAGACATTTATTTTTATAATAATCGTATAAAAGCGCGTGTTATGAATATTTAAATGTGTCGAGCGTTTCTAGAATCTATAATTTTATTCAATAGTAATCGTAACAATAGTTAGTCTTGGAAGAGAAACGCAAATATAAATAATACATTCCACGTTTTCTTCATTATTCGAATTTTTTCTTGGACAATTTAAATGATTATCCTTAATGGTTTCTTGGATAATGGAAATATAATCCAACATCATCTTTTCTTGCAACATCTCTGCATTCAATTATAAATATCTTCGTAGCTAAGCTCTTAAACAGAAATTTTATCAAAGAAAGATCCTGTCAAAGTAAAAAAAAATAAAATTGCGTTATCTGTATTATTTATCAGATATGCCAAATTTTTAATCATTCAAAAACTGTCGATATTTCGACATTTCTGTAAAAAAAAAATGTCAGAAATTGTGCGTATATGTGTGAGTAAAGAATTTCTGTCGAATTTTCAATTATTTCACAATTTGATTCAAAACTGACAATATAAACTGACGTAGGAAATATCTCCTGTGTCTATACAATCTCGACATTCTCGTTAAAAAAAAAGGAAAATTCAAATTATCCGTAGAAAATTTTTAAATAAGAGAAACTGCGAGAAAGCTAGGACAATCTATATATCATGTTTCGCATCGCGGCTATGCATTCAGGTAATTTTCTACGTACATGAAGAGGCAAGGACTCGGTAAACCCTACGTCAGCCAAACATGCGTCGGGTGTGTTAAGCAATGACGAGGAGACACTTTGGAGTTTGCCAGTCAGCCGTCGACAGAGATGATCGATACCATGCACCTAAACAATGCAACAACAATGCAACGCATTTCGCATCGCGGCTGTCCATTTATACTGTCTCGCGTATCGATCCAGACCGACCTGGTACTCCTTGCCTGATATTCTTGGATGGACGGGATCGATCGCTATTGAAGGAGGGGCGCGAAAGGATACACGCTCGTCATCTCCACGTCATCGAGCACCCTTTCGAAGACATCCCCGAAATAGCGATCGGCCTTAACACGAGACGATGCGTAAACGTTTTCGCACGTCATTTATTTTCTCAAGACTGACGACGTGAACGCGATGAGATTCTCATGACGCCTACGAATCCCTGAAAAACATGTCAATCTTTCGATAGTTGATCGCGCACAAACAAGCCCGAACTAGATGATTAATCCGAGCGTTTAATCCCTCTGTTTACGATCATTTGGCATTTATCGTTACACGTGATTGCTATCTCATATTGACAATAAACACGCGATCTTCGTATTAAGCGAGCAAAACGTCACGTTTGAAATTGTCAGGAAATTCAATAAGCTCGATTATACATTAATGACACGATAAAGGGTTAATGGTTCCATCAATTTTACAAAAATGACATAATATTCCGCGGAGCGACTTAGTAAAACTTTTTTAATAACACTTCAAAGGCTTTTTAGCATAAAAAGAAAAATGAGAGAAAATCATTCAAAGTTCATATTGCATTTTTGAAACACCTGATCAGTTTGATGGATTGCCAAATTTATAACGATAAAAAATACATAGTTACAAAAGAAATAAAAAGACCGATTTGTTACTATTAATATCTTAATAAATTATATTATAAAATTAATATAATATTGCCTGTAATAAGTTTCTTTTAGGAAAACTTGATTCTTAAAAAAGACAATATACCTATTGTCGACAATCGAGCAGTTGAAATAAAATCAAAAGGCTTCCATTTTATACCGTTTTATTCGCGATTCACCTGAAAAATCCAGATGATGTAGACAATATCCGTGACACGAGGAGGTCGTCACGCGCTTCTTCACGTGTCCCATTTCGTCAGTCGCGTTTTACGACAACCCGGTCGATTACGGTCGGCAAGCACGATGCTCGCAATCGTCGTCATGAGCTCGTGTCGCAAAACATATTCTCGATATGTACGTATATCACTATAACTAGCTCTAATTGTACCTCTGAATAATTCAGGAGCGAAATTGCGCGAGGGACTAAAACCGTTAGTTCCTGCGTATTAATTGTCATATTTGGATATTTATAGATTAATTGTCATATTTGGAATATTTATAGATGCAAGCTTTTCGTTTCGATCAAATAATCGAGTTAATGTTAAAAATTGCATTTTTTTTCGAAAGCTTAAGCTATAATTATTTAATGATTTTATTAAATGAGATATTAATTTTATTAAATAATTTTATTAAATGAATTATTTAATGAGCTTCTTCGATAATAATCGATATATATGTATCTTTATTAAAAAATACGTCCGGAAAATTCGTTTATTTTAAAACAAATTATCTTTCTATTCATAATTCAGCAAACTGTATCACTGAAGAAATTTCAAGAGGCAAGAGTTACTTAACATAGTTAACAACTTCTTTTTGCTTACATTTTCTATTATCCTTTTTATTACTAAGACATTTATGATCTTCTGTGAGTCCATGAACGATGTCGTAGAAAGCAAGTTTAGACAAATTTGAGCGAATAGTTCCGTTGTTTCGACTTGCCTTGACTTTCCACATAAATTCGCTCCCGAAAATATTGATAGTCATGAGCGAACTATTAAAATTAGAAGAACGAGCTGAAGTTAAAGAATGTCTGCATTCGAGATCCTTCTCGTAGAAACTACTATTCATATAACTCAGTGCGAGGATAAGTCGGAACGAGGATGAGTCGACGTGCGAGCAGAGGAGGAGGAGGAGGATCGATGGCGCAATTTGTCGACTCGATCGTTTCCGATAAAATTGCCAACGAATTATGACGCCGTAGCGCCGTAATGCACTCAGCCATACTGACTTAATCGATCGGCGAACGGCTGAGTGGCAAACTCATTCCGCTTCTCTTACTGTTTTTCTCTCTTTTTCACTCCCTCTCCCTTCCCCTTGTATAACGACATCGCGAACCGTTGGTTCGCGAAAACGCATCCCCTTTATTTCCGCCGACTGGATAAATCGGCATCTTCACTCGGTTACATCGGGAATCCCGATGCGCTGAATTAATAGCGCTGTTTGTTTCACTTAGGAAGACTTACAAAGGGAGTATATGTATATATATTCCAGAGTACAAATCGCAAGAATCTGAAATTCATGAGATTCTCGTAACTTCTCTCCCGATAGTCATTACGGATATTGTCGGCAAACTTTTTTCCCGTTACATTTTCCTGACGAAAGAATATTTTTTTCAAGGTGATGTCTGACTGAAAAAGAATGCAATATTTGATGAATTCTTTTTCTCATGCGCTCATTCTTGTATTAATAAAGATGGAGATGTAAAGGTTCTTGATTTATCAGAAAAAAAATTATTTCCATATTTCCACGTATGCGCATTATTTATTATATTGTAAATAAATATACGATATTTAATATAATTATTCATTAATAACAATAAAATGTGTTACTATTTTATAATAATATTAAGTTTGTAAATTGCAGAGAGAAATCTATTTAATAACATATATTCAGACATTTTAGTTTCATCTCTCAAGGCGATTTTCAAATTTGCGAAACTCGATTCGATTTCCTTTGCCTGAAATTCAAAGGTATCTCGTAATAGCTTAATGTTATAGTCTAAGTAGTAACCAGCTATTTAAGCAACACAACTCCTAGCCCACAACGTACTCAACTAGCCTGGTATGTTTGTAGGAAAGAGAGGAAGAGAGAGAATAACATATATATATATATATATATATATATATATATATATGTATGTATGTATGTATGTATATACAGGGTGATTCATTTTAATCTTAACAGGCAAATATTTTGAAAAATATGCGAGATACAAAAAAATGTTTCAGACAAAAGTTATATGGTTTTAAAGGAGACATAAGATGGTGTCATTAATTTGACCTTAAATAGTTACTTGAAGGTCACGTGAAGGTTACCCTCAATTTTTTAAATGAAAACGCCTATTTTTTATTCTTGTAGCTTATCTCGAGAGCTTTCCAAAACACATAGTTATTTTTAAGAAAAAATATGTAATTGTTAATTGCAAATTACATTTTTTTTTTCGAAACAACTGTGTTTTCTTTACACCAATTAATTCCTCTCATTATTTTGTACGTAAAAGTATTAAGGTAAGATAATCGAAAAATGAATATTTTACAAGATATTTTACGGTTTATGTAAAATTAAGAAAGGATTTTAAGCCTCATAACTCGAAAAGTACTTAATGAAAACTAACTTAGTTATAGTGTTTTGAAAAGCTCTCGAGATAAGCTACAAGAATTTGTAATAAAAAATAGGCGGTTCCATTTAAAAAATTGAGGGTGACCTTCACGTAACCTTCAAGTAACTATTTAAGGTCAAATTAATGACACTATCTTATGTCTCCTTTAAAACCATATAACTTTTGTCTGAAACATTTTCTCGTATCTCGCATATTTTTCAAAATATTTGCCTGTTAAGATTAAAATGAATCACCCTGTATATATGTCTATACGCACACCCACAAACACACATACACGTATATCTGAGAAGATCTCTAAATGCATTCGCGCGTTTCGTAGCATCGGTCGTGCGATCTCCCAAGGATTCCCTTAACACGGCGCCAAGAATATATGCCGCGGGAAGACCTAATAAAATATGTACGCCGTCCCAGGAGCGAGCTTGCACACACATACACACACCACGCGTGTCAGACGTCGAAAGTTCTCTACGTACGTGCGAATTCACATCATTCGCGGTGGCTGCCGCTCCGACGAAGAGAAGAGCAGCCTCTCCACAAACTCCGTCAGTTCCCAAATCTTAACAGGAGAAGGCTCGATCGGCTCGAGGAGCAGAGTTTCCTGAACGAGAGAGGAAAACACCGCGTCCTCGAGTGACTTTGCGAAAGTTCCACGACGTGAAAAGTGCATTGATGTATGCAGTATTTCGATGACAAAAACGAATCGATGCGAGTCTATCGGATTCGATTATCGTCGGTATTCTGTATTCCATTATGGTAAACGACATCGTTCTCTCGGTGCAATGATCTATTTTATTATTAAATTGTGTGTCAAGAAATCAGTACCTTTCGAAGTGTATTACAAATATCATGTATAATAAATGCGTGGAATCTGGGTCAATCGATACAATGCTGTCACTTGATCGAATGTTAAATAACTCGTATAATATTGACACATCATCGAGTCGCGCGCATAAATGAGAATAAAAGATTTGGATAAATATGGGATTCACAACGAGATAAAAATAAAAATTTCAGGTAATGCGAAAATAGATTGTAATAAAACTGAATACAGAATTTAATTGATTTAGGTTAATTAAATTTTATCGAATTTTGCGTGTGAAATGTGTGTGTTTAACAAAAAGAAAAAATAGCTCCTAGGAATTTATCGCTTTCAAAGTGTCGTATAACTAGATTCACGCATACGTCGCATTTCCCAAAGAAAGCACCCTCGAGGACGACTGTATATACGCATCCCTTCGGCGCCCTTCCCTTGCGTCTCTCTCCCCGCACCGCAATTCAATTATCACACTCGTCACAGTAGCACCACTTATATTTTCCGCTACGCGCGGAACGACTTGGGACTGGCACTCTCCCATGATCGAAATCTATTTCTGGCGCGGAGAGAGAGAGAGAGATCTCTCACTTTTCTCGAGTTCCGCAAAAGCTAGGAAGGTAAACGAGAGACACGCGCGAGAGATGAACACCGGATCTATTACGTAGGATCTTTTTGCTCGTTCGCTCTTGCTCTCAGCGGAGGAAGAGATCAGATTAGATTTCGTCGGATTAGATTTATTTCAGTAGTAAAGTGTCTCTCTCTCAAAGCAATTGTATACACAAGCTAAAAGTTTTTATAAAAGATTAAGTTTGTAAAGGAAAACGCGCGTGAAAAATAATACGAGTGAAAATATTCTTAATTAAATGGTATAATTCATGTTTATTTGGATACGTAAAAATTATTCTTAAACAAATATCTCTTCAAAGTGTGGCAAATCTAGATCTGAAAAATACGGACAGTATTACAAAATTAAATAGTAGCAAGTCTCAATTATTACTCTGAAAAGAACGAATAATATTTCGAAAACAAACATCAGCAAAATTAAACACGAATGTAAAAAAGATCCATTGGATAATAAAAAAGTAAATTTTTCTTAAAAGCTCCCGAAATAAAAATATGTGAAATTTATAAAATTAGCAAGTCTCAATTATTACTCTGAAAAGAACGAGTAATATTTCGAAAACAAACATCAGCAAAATTAAACACGAATGTAAAAAAGATCCATTGGATAATAAAAAGGTAAATCTTTCTTAAAAGCTCCCGAAATAAAAATATGTGAAATTTATAAAATTAGCAAGTCTCAATTATTACTCTGAAAAGAACGAGTAATATTTCGAAAACAAACATCAGCAAAATTAAACACGAATGTAAAAAAGATCCATTGGATAATAAAAAAGTAAATTTTTCTTAAAAGCTCCCGAAATAAAAATATGTGAAATTTATAAAATTAGCAAGTCTCAATTATTACTCTGAAAAGAACGAGTAATATTTCGAAAACAAACATCAGCAAAATTAAACACGAATGTAAAAAAGATCCATTGGATAATAAAAAAGTAAATTTTTCTTAAAAGCTCCCGAAATAAAAATATGTGAAATTTATAAAATTAGCAAGTCTCAATTATTACTCTGAAAAGAACGAGTAATATTTCGAAAACAAACATCAGCAAAATTAAACACGAATGTAAAAAAGATCCATTGGATAATAAAAAAGTAAATTTTTCTTAAAAGCTCCCGAAATAAAAATATGTGAAATTTATAAAATTGTCCCATGTGTACGAAGAGACAGCAAACTATCATCGTCTTTCATTCCTACAAAGAGAAGTGGAGAGATGTGTCACGACGGCACGAAAGAGCCAATTAGCGGAGATGCGCAAAGTCATTCCTCCGTAGTGTGGGTCGTGTTTTGCATTCGGCACGCGGAGCGCATTGTGTATCTCTGGCATAGTGTTCGCGCATCCGTCTCATCCGACAAATTTTCCTGTGAATAGCTGCCGTCCGTGTAAATAGCGCGACGCCGAGCAACGCGCGAGATGCAGCGAGGAATTCGCATGCGCGCCGCTCCACCCGGTTAAAAGCCTGTTTGGATGGAACGATTTTCCGAGAGGAAACGCGTACAACCTGTAATGTGTTTTTAACACGTTCCCTCCATCATGTCGCATATGTATGACACTTCCATTCGTGTAATAGATTTAGTATCGCGCGCGTATATGACATGTGATAACGAGTGTTATAAATTTTTAATTTTTTTTTTTTAGTAATTTATATATAAAAGTTTTCTGGTGATTCTCGTGTGACATTAATAAACGAATAATATTTATTTTTGTATTACCTTAGATTATGTGTAAATTAAAGATTTGACGGAAAAAATGATATACTTTATAAAACGGTTGGTATATACAACGAAATCATGTATAATGTTTAAAAATTAATATATGTATTATATGGGGTACAAAGAGAGGGAAATAATTCTCTAATTTTAATTCACATACGTGGCACATGTACAATAATATATATTATATCATGCTCGTGCGCAATGCTAATGCTCGTTTAAATTAGATCTCGAAACTAGTACTATTTCAACTGGGTCAAATTTCGTACGATTCCATAGTATTTATTTCAACTCGATGAAATTACTATACTGATACATTAGTATACTGTTTTCAATCTTGGATTTAATCAAAAGGACATTTGAAAGCTCCGATAGAGAGAGAGAGAGTATACGATAAAAAAAATGTAACAAATATAATATATAAATTTAAGTTACAAGAACAAAATTTTGCATAAATACAAAAAAAATCCCTTCTTGTAATCATTTAGAAAATTTAAAACAAATCGCTTTATCTTTAAGATGGGACGAAAAAAATGCTTAATATTCTCCGATATTTTAGTTTTTAATTTTGATTATTAATTTTTATGCTATCTACATTATCAATAAAATGATTCTTTCCCGAATAATTTTGGACTCGAGCTCAAGTCTTTGCATTTGCAATATCTAAATTAAATTTCTTGGAATTATTTTTCTGTCATAGTTTTTGCTATCTTTTTCTTTCAAAGACCAGAGCTATTCAATAATTAATATCAAGAATATTTATTACAATCTCCATCCATTCGACTTCATCGAAACAAGCAAACAGAAGCGTTTTACAACGCGATCGAGCTATCGTTCTAAAGTCGATCGTCTTAGTGGTTTTACGGCGCCGCGAACAGCTCCCACTATTTGGTGCTTCCCTCGATCCCCTTAGCCTAAATGAAACAGTACCTAATCCGCTGGCGGACTCCTACCTATATCCCGTACGCTTCGCTTACCCCGACATCCCTGTTGGGTTTTCCCAAAGGACAACTAACTCTGTTGTGAGTTTATTGCATTTCGGTGAACAAACGGACTTTAAGCAAAATGCTTTATTATTGTGATTATCCGTTCTCGTTGTATCCTCGATCGATAATCGAGCGCGCATGAACCGCAAACGTATCATTATCATTGCTGTAATGAGAATCCGCAGCAATTATAATTCCGACGTTCTTAATTTACTACCTCCCTGTCCTCCCCCTCCAAGTTTTCGATGTCCGGCACAATCAGCGTAGCGATAAATCCTTTTTTTTCCGTACTCGCAAAAACATTGATTTATATTGATCGAAGTTCCCGGAATAACTTTTTCATTTTCAAGATAGCCACATGAATTATGATAATTAACGCGATGTAATTTTTTTAAATAAAAAGAGAAAACATGAAACTTGTAAAAATAACTAAAGATAAAATAGCAAATATTTATCGGCAATAAAGTTTTATATATTCGCATATATATTTCTCTCAAATACTAGAAATTCGATTGATTTCATTAAGGAATCAAGAATTAAAATGGTTCTCAAGAGTATTGATTTTACAGTCGGATAAAACGTCAGATCAAACATCCTTTTGTGGTTCTAAAAATAATGAGACAAATAAAAACGGGATTAATGACACACTGCCACGAAGAAAACTGTCGACAAGAAAGCCTTGCATGGTAATAACGAGAATCAGGTCGGAACGAGGATCTCGAACTCTTTCGCAGTCATTACAAGAATATAAGTTTCCTCGCCCAAGCTCGATGATTTGCATCGAAATCGCTCCTCTTGACTAACTTGTCTCGAATACTCGATAAAATCGTAAACGTAATCCTTTTGATAGCTTGTGTATATTCTCAGAAATAGAAACGAACGCTGAAATAAAAGAAAATGAAAGCTCAATATTAAATAATATACGTACAATATATAATAAAAAAATTAACAGATGTATGATTGTTAATATATATTAACAGTTTTATATATATTATATACAATAGTACACATTTATTAATTAAAAAAGACTTTACATGCTATATTCAAAATAAATCTTCTCTCTCCTTTTTAAGATTTATAATGATAATAATAATTTCCAAATTTAATTAATTTATCATTCTCTATGTGTATGTATTCAGATGCAATGATATCAATGATATGTTTCTTCTTTTATGCCAATTTATTTCACGTATGGATGAGGTAGCAGCGGGAGAGTAGTAACGCACATTCATTGTCAGTCGAGACTGCCGACTGCAAAGTAGTAGCGGACGTCCAACGGCAGCCGCGACTCCCTTGTCTCGAAAGTATCCCGCGGGATGTCGACATTACGAGAGAAAGCTCGACGTAACGTCGTTCCGGCGTCGTTTCTCTCTCTCCTCCTCCCGCTTTTCTCTCTCTTTGTTTTGTTCTCTCCACATCCTCTTTTCCTCGCGCGAAGTTTTTTGCATTCAACAGAATTGCAGGGAAGGCTCGTGTGGTAATGGACTTTTTCGTCGCGATACCGAGGTGCACAAGTGAGGAGGAAGGCAAGACGAGCTCGTTAAAAACGTCGTCCGGCGATAATTGCTCGCGCTAAATGCGTCGAATACATATCGCTCGTTGTCATTAACGACCTATAAAGGTTTGGTTCATTTAAAAATAAATTAAAGCGGAGAGAGAGAGAGAGGGAGAAAATCGCACTAAAGAATAAGAGTCTGTTTTCCTTGCCTCGCTATTTTCTAAAATTATATTCGTTATTAAATATTTGAGAAAATTAATCCTAAATTAAGGAAAATAATTACATATCCTAAATTAAGGAAAATAATTACATATTTAGATTTTTATTTTTTCTGAATTTATTGGATAATTCTCTTAAAAAGATTTAAAGCTCGTAAAGAAGTTCGTTGATATTGCAAGTTCGAAATAATTTATGACATTTACCGGTCATTCTTTAATGTGTGTACTTTTTCGTCTAAAATGTAAATTTAACTTCAACTTTTTTGTATACTCGACGCATAAATTAGTTTATCAAAATCATCGTGGCAGTAAATCTACAAAGTTAGCAGTTAAGCAGGGAATCTGTCTCATGATGTATCACGCACGAATGCAAAAATAGCTTCAACAATTTTGCATATTTTATATAAGCGGTATAAAAATTATTAAAAAGTAAAAGTCACGTACATCTAAACACAAAATTAAATAAATTAAGTAAATCTTTGTTACGTATTAATGCGTCATAAAAATGCACATTTAAATTGACACTATTTAATAGTTCATCAATATCTAACAATGAAAAAAAAGGTTTAATATAGAACAAATTTTTGATGAAAGATTTACTTCGAACACATGTGTGACGTGCAAAATGCAGAGGCGGAATAAAGATTTATCGTTAAAGACAATACGATGAGCCCGCAGAATTTCAGCCTCGTCTCGACGTGCAAAAAGGATCGAAAGCGGCGTGCAGGCTGCATTATACCGACGAACGCGTAAAACACGTGTACACGGGAAACGTCGCGTTAAGCGAGGAAGATCATTAATATCACGAACGTCGGCGGAGCCTGCGGAGAGGGTGGGAACCGAGATTGTGTGTGTCCTAGGTCGCTGTTTCTTTCCCGGCAAAGTTCCCCGCCGAAGAGGCAGATATACGCAACGCTAGAGTCTCGGCACGCGATTCATCCCCCTCGTTTTTCTTCATTCCATTCCACCCTAGCTCGATCCCCGCGTTTACGACCGATACGGCGCGAAAAACGGAGGGGTGCCACCACCTCTCACCGAAGCACGTACCTCGTTAAGCCCCTAATTCGTCGTAGGTGCGACTCGCTCTATCCTATATAATCGAACTCTATCCGCACGGAAGCCTTTAAACCTAGCGATCTTCGATTCTTCCAAGAGCCCGCAGCTGTTCCATTATGGTGATCCACGAAAGACGTATAAAATCGTGATCGTATGATGGATATCATGAATCAATTCTCGAGAGACGTGATACGGTTATAAAAGAATTGCAAACTTGATTTATGATGCGGTTACAGACATAGTAATATGCTAATAAGAATCTGCCTTACTCAGAAAAAAAGGACATTCTTGTTTTGAAAATATATTTAGTTTTAACATGGAAATCTTGAAATGAGATTATATTGCGTTAATTAAAGAAAAATATAATTGCTTGAATAATTGCTTACTTGAATGAAGCCATTTTATACAGTTCAATCGAGAAAAATATATTCTTATGATTTAAGATTTAATTTTCTTGAATGGAAAAGAAACAATGTTGGATAGAAAATAACATTTTTAAATCAAAGATTATAATTTTCTTAAAGTAGAATTAAATAATTATATATTCTTGAGGTGACAATTACAATATTAAAATAAGATTGTAATATTGTTGAAATTTAAAATTATTAAATTCTTCTAAGAAGATTATAAATGCGTATATACGAAACAATGAACGCGTTAGTTTAAGTATATAAGTTTTGATTTGACACTTATTTTTTTTTCTGTGTATTAGAGCTATTATATCGGGAAATCCTCTATTGATATTTTTAATGAAGAGCAATTATTATTTTCTGAAACAAAAATGTAACTTCTAAAATGAATTAATATAGAAATTGTGCGATATATTTCTCGTTATATATTTGTCACTAACAATTTTAAAAGTAGATTATATTCGTATATATGCACAGTTTTTATATTCGTTCTAAGAAGATTAAATATATGTTATGTTATTTTCAATTAACGTTATACGATCCAATAGAGGTTTACATAAACCAATTATATTAAAGATTACAGAATGTATAGAAATTTAAATAAAAATAAATTGGAATATATTTAATGCTAAATTGAACTGACATTTATTTTACTTGATATCGAATAAACTAAAGTTCATTAATATTCTTTTATTAAGAATCATAAAGTGTTAACGTTATGACAGCGTTTAAAAATTTTACGAGATTTTAAGAGAATTATAAAAGATATTATAGAATATAAAATTCTTTAATGAAGGATCTCTGAAGAAGCATATTACGGATAAATTTCTTAATTTTGGAATTTATAAAGTATAAATACAAACATATTTACAATTTGAATTTATAAAATAATGTCAATCTTGTTAGAAAATAAGACAAGTTTGTATTTTAATATAGAAATGATACGTTGAATTTCAAATATGATGCAGATTGTTTTTCTGATGTAGAGAATTTCCAACGATCGATCCTCAATCGGCTTTCGCGATTTGAATGCTTGATTCAGTTCAAACTTCCTTTGCTATTTATGGATTTCACAATGTTAACAATACTACATGTCATATCAATGAGCATAGAGATCAATTACCATTGTTACATAGATATAAGTACAAGTTTAGTACAGAAGTCGTACAGCATCAACAATCCTAGTAAAGCCGATTAGAATCGGAGACGCGGCTTAATTCTGCCCGTATCTAAAAAGTACATAGTTCGATATTTCATTTCTCTATATGTAACCCAATACATTTCTAGCTCAAACGAATAATTGAAAGAACATCAAAAATAAAAAATTAAGTAATATTTCCCAAGATTAAAATTAAATAAA
Organism: Camponotus vicinus; assembly: GCF_025532165.1. Taxonomy (NCBI): domain Eukaryota; kingdom Metazoa; phylum Arthropoda; class Insecta; order Hymenoptera; family Formicidae; genus Camponotus; species Camponotus vicinus. The sequence goes on from NW_028141945.1 coordinate 30,145,382, forward strand.
AGAAATGAAACAAAAATTAAAATTAAGACATTTTTAATCCATACAATTTCAAAATCTACAAAATAACTTAAGATCTTGCGTACAATTGCTACTGTTACAGAGATAACACTTGATCCTTAACAAGAAAAAAATATCTTTGTTAAGTTCACTCGAAAGCAAGTAGAATAAGTATCAGTTTGGTCTGGCATTCCCTCGGTACGGAACGAACGAATTCCATTGAAAATTGCCGAACGTGAAAAGATGGTGTCCCGTGAAGGCAGCCAGAAAATTCTTTCGCAAGTATGCGACGATCGTACGAGTCCGCGACGATCCCAAAGAGTAAAGATCGGAGATTGGTATTAAAACTGGACGCGCGCGGGAAGAATCGCGAATTTGACGTGCCGCAAGATTCGCGCGCAATCACGGCCTTCGTTCCTACGGCACCTCTTCCCTCTCCCCTCGCCCGGCCAATTAGTCGGAACGGTACGGGGGTTAATTAAACGAAACGCATTCCGGATAAGCTGCAGATTTCCCTAAAACTTGGCAAATTACGCTCGTGAAGAATTCGTAGTATTCCGGATCCTAGATTCGCTCTCGTCTTTCTCAAAACAATCTGCAAAGAGGAGGAACAGCGGAAAATGTGAAGAATAATGAGGAAACCAACTAATAATTGCGCTCTCAATCACGTACCGATATTATTATCGTCAATATAATTTTAGAAAACGTCCTCGCGTTTCTTCATAAATCGCTTGACGTATCATAACATTTAATATTCGATATTGTTACAACAATTGCATGTTACAGCATTGTGTGTAATGCATAACATTATATCTTTTATTATTATTTTTGACATAATCTGCATAAATAAAATTTTAATGCATACTTTTAAGTATCTCTTATCAGTATTTTCAATGAATTTTTAGATTATCTACTCTTGTTTCTTTTCTAGAGAAAACTTTAAATTTAAATAGTCAGACTCTCTCGCACGCACACACACGTTCTCCAAAGTAAATAGGTCTTAACGCCAAATACTGTCCCGGGATGATACATTTTTATGAGCAGCGAGCAGCAAAGAGAGGTCCGCCTGCAGCGCAAAGATGGATAAAGAGAAATGATTAATCATGCTCCCGAGCCAGACTCTTCCCTCTCATCTCTCACGTACTCCCATCCCGAAGCAGAGCAAAGTAGGGTAAACGCCGTGAGAAGCCATCCCGGCTAATTCGGTTTTTCTTATCCCTCGTGAAACGCAGACGTTTTGTCCGACGAAAATTCGTCCTCCACGTTTATCCACTTCGCTAATTGCCATCATCGCGCTTTGGATAAGTTTACCCAGCTAGCCGTGAGCCTCGCGCATAAAAAAGCAAGTTAAGCTCGCTTATGCATTATTAACTTTAACGTTAATTTTCCAGCAAATCTGTAAACGTGCAAAATTAAAAATTAACAATCCTCGAAGAATTTTTCTAATTCTATTTCTGCAATTCTGAGTAACACGTTTAAAATTACTTACGGTACATACCAAATTAAAATACTCGAATAACACGAAATATTTAATCTCGTGGAGAGGAAGAAAGGAAAAAATTATCAAAATTTTCAATCAACGCCGTCGCAATCCCTATCGAATATCGCGTATCGTATATCTCGAGGTGGGATATCAGCAATGTGCCGCGTAAAAGAGGCTGCATTTTCGAAAGAACTTCGCCGTGATATCGTGTTAGAGACTATTCTGTATAAATAGCCGTCTACTTTATTCAGCCGCGCGAGCAAGCGAGGCGGCGCTCGCGAAATCCGTAGGATTGAACCCGAATGTAAAGCTCCTCCTCGCCCCATGGTACGGTTCTCACCGGCGAACCCGCGGCACAGTTCGTAAGTAATCTCATTCGACCCATTTCCCCTCGTGTGTAACACAGGCAAGCAAGGCCAGACTTTCCGGAGAGAAAGACTTCTCGAGGCGGCTAAGTACGAGTGCGCTCCCGCACGAAATTCGGTAGAAGCGCGAGTTCTGTATATTTTTCCTCTTACACTTTTTATCGGCTTTTGAATGGCTATTCTTAATCCGCGCATTACGCCAGCGAAACCCTTCTCCTCCGCCTCCAAAAAAATTGCGCGGTAAAATCGAGAAGCAGTCCCTTTTTCTCGGTTGGCGTTATTATTGCGCGCACATCATCATCTGGTAGGACTTGTATGAATCGCTAATTATTAATGTTCCGTCCTGCGTGTATGCGGCCCTCGTCGAGAAGTGCTCGTGGCTGGATAAAGCGAACTTGGGTAAGCGAATTAGTTTCGGTAGAATTAATTGCATCAGCAGTTAGATTAACCGCGATATTTTCTCTCTCTCTCTCTTTTCGAGAATCTCGAAAACAGAACCGGATTTTTGAAAAAGTACTCGTGTGAATTTTAAGCATTTTAAGTATTAAAAAAGGGTACACATTTCTCAGTAATCATAAATGAAGAAGCGAAAATTCATGCAACCAAACTGTACGACTCAAAATTTGTCCACAAAATGGATTTGCGTGATATGAAAGTTAAAATGTTTGATCATGAAAAGATAAATATTTTCTAACAAGAGTAATAAAACATTATAGGCTCAAAATCTGTAAAAATAACTGCGTTTAAACATATCAATAATGATTAAAACCATAAATATAATTACAAAAATTATAATCTAATGTCCTTTATAATAGAAGGATACAAACTAACAAATACACAAACAATTGTAAAAAAATGTATATCAAAAAAAGCGAGAATACACGAGATACAACGAAATTTCGAGAGACGCATGCACGCGGGATAGAGATTGCGAGCAAGTTTCCCGATAAAAAAATAACTCACTCAAGTCTTTATCAAATACTCGTTATTGGAGATACGAATAATATTCCATAGTGACAGAATCGGTTATCGATTCTGGCGTTATACTATCTGGATCCATTGCCTCGACCCAACCAGCTCTCCACCCATCTGACTATCTATCCATCTATCTATCCATCCAACCATCCACTCATCCATCCATTCATTCACCCGTGCATTCTAGACGTTCAATCACAGACACTGACGACGACCGAGTGATAATTACTCGCCACGAGCAAGCTAAATCCTATTTCTATGCGGCTTCTTCCGCGGACCGCGCGGGAATTTTTGCGGTAATATGGCGGAAAAAATCAAGTCTGCGACCATGCGTACGTGTACATTCGAGAGAGCACCGCGAATGAACGGAGGAAAATGAGGAATATAGTCGGAATGCGGTACACGCGAGCTGATGGAAAAAGCGAAGAAATGAAAACCGGAGGTAGCGCCCATTATGTGAGGAGCACGTTGGAATGTTGTAATAACCATCACGCAATTTTAAACCTTCATCGACCGAAAAATTCGCCATAAAATATCTAAGACGCGAAATTTTCGATGAATTTCTGATACGTCTTACGCAATAATTCTAATACTTTTGTAATTTATCTTGAAATTATAACGTCACGTGGAGCAAGTCGAAAAATATTGTACAAGTGTACGAGTCGTATTTGAAAATTACACGAGCACGAGACTAGAGTTGAACGCGAGGAAACGCAAATTTGATCCTGATATAGATGTCGACGAGAACAGAAAAAAATATATCGCTGGCCGTTTGAAGCGTCAATCCGCATCGATGGACGCGGCGCGTTCGCACAGAGGTGATAAAACGCAGGCGCTGTACAGGTCGTACGATATCGGGATACGGGGTGATTAAGTCCATCGCCAAAATCCTTCCTTTTGTTTCGACGAATCAATTCGCCGATCCCACCAGTCGCCACCGCATATTGGTACAGCGACGATAAAAGCCACGAGGTTGACCATAGGTGGCGGAATGCGGTGGCAGGGATGACAAGGGTAGCTGTTAGATACGACAGGGGCGAAATTATGCGATCCACACGCCTCGCACTGGGAAACCTCGCCAGCTCGGTCGATCTTTTCCCGCGTGTTTACAGGCCGAGTGATCGAGCGTTCCTCTTTCCATATCAGTTCAGGGGCCACGAGCGTCAATTCAACCGCCAATAACGGCTGTCGAGCCAACATCTACCATTAATTTTTAGCAAACTGCGCGTATGAATGCGCCTGTTAAGAGACATAAATGCTTAGTTCACACATACGCAACATTCTTGTCAGATAAAATTATTTTGTTTATATAAAGTTTGCTTGAGAGAAGCGTATTATAATAATTTTTAAATCGCATATCGTATGTTTAAGTCATATTATAATTATTCTTGTTAATCTTCTTAACTTATAATATTTAATTAATTTAATTTCTGACCATTTTATGCAAAATTTTCTATGCAAAAGAATATTATTAAAAAAATTTTAATTTATATATTAAATAGCTTCTCTGAATATAAATCAAAGTTCACTTTTAATAAAGACATTACGTCAATTATGAAAAAAATTTCTCGCATAAATTAATGATCATGAAATATTCGCGATCACTTCGTGCGAGGATATCACTGCCGCAGTCTGGGTGCAACAACCGATAAATCGATGAATAGCGAATGAAAGTGCCGTCGGAACGTGGTTGACGCACAGGGGTGGTCCGTCGGTTAAAATATTCAACGGGTTTCCGGTTCGACAAACACATGAGGTCGGACGCTATATCGCGCGGTCAGGAAGATAATTTGTCGCCCCACCGACGAGGAGCCGGATCCTGACATCGCGCTCCTAAGTTTTCGCCGTTTCCGCCCGTATACCATCGTCGTTGTCGTCGTCGTCGTCGTCGTCGTCGTCGTCGATCTGCTCCGCGCGTAGACACGTCAACGGAGTTAATAATTAGAGGCGGAAGCGATTTCGTTACCCACTACCGTACCCGATGAATAATGAGTTTCTGTTTAAATAGAGCGAGAATGCACGGCTCTATCGATCGAGAAAATGAGTTGGACCAAACTTTAGGTAGATCCCATTCATAAAACAACAATGCTAGATTATTATCTATGACAGATTTTTGCAATCAACTGTAATAGAAAGTGACAGTAAATTTTTAAAGTCCAGAAATTGTCATTTTCAAGATTCAATAAAAAATATCTAAATAGAAAAGATTTTCTAGATGTATTTATATATTATTTGAACCGTTTTACTTAATTGAAAATTTATTTGAAGAAGGATAAATTAATTAATTATTGATATATTAATCAAAATGTTTTTAATCTTAAAAAATTTCATTAAATTTATAATAAAACAAGCAATAGCGCTAATAAGTTTCTATATGAATGTTTATATTATATAATGAAGCGATACATTCTTTTGTCTATAAAATCATTTTAGTTTGATAAAACAGACTTACAAAATGTGACAGAAACTTTTCTATCAAGTCAACGTTTCATGTAGAAATATTGAATAATAAAATGCGACAGCAGCTGTCGAAAAACGCTTTAATGTCTCGAAAAACGATTTTCTAGATCGAAAAAAAGATCACATTTCTACGTGACACATCATATTGATACGCTTGCAACTTTTACCTCGCTGTCACGTTTGTATAACAGTCTATTGTGGAAAAATAACCTACATTAACTCAAGAATGTTTAAATGTGCATGAGACTATTTACGTGCACATATTCATTATTATATTGCATGAATTTACACACATTACAAAAATTACTATTAATCGGTTATCGAAAACGCTGGCTGGAGCGATAGCGAATATGTATCGGAATTCTTCTTTAACAATAGCGTTGCAACATCCCTTTCACTAACGAGCGCGACGTGCCATTCACTAATTAAAGTATCAACGATGTGCAGTCATTTTGATCAGGTAGAGAGAGAGGGGGAGAGAGAGAGAGACAAAAAGAGAAAGACCGATCGATTTCGTAGCTTCGTAACGAATTCCCGCTTTCTGTGTCCGCTTTGATATCAGCGAAATCCACGAACGAACGTCCATTAACGTGCCTGGACAAAAATATCGGTAACCGCTTTTATTCGTCCGATACCGTTGTTATATAGGTATAGACTCGTACACGGACGTTTATTGAAGCCACAAACGCACAGCGCATGCGTGCGTGAGGCGATCGCGACTTCAAAAGGATTTCGGCTCTTCAGCGCGAAACTGAAAACGATTGCTCGAGAGGCGCGAAGAGAGACGCCGCTCGTTGAATGATCGCGGCTGATATTTTTCGCGATCGCGCTCTAACAAGCGCGCGAATCTAACGCACACGGTGAAATTTTGCTGCCTCGCAAACAGAGCAACGCGATCGTTTGCCAGGCACATTCGCCGAACGCAAATGCTGCGCCGTACAATTGCACATGACGACTCCGCTGCCGTTGTCATATGCAACTAAAACATCGTCACGCTGACACATCTGTGCCAGATTGTTGAATATTCGTCGAGGAAACGCCTCGTTGAGAAACCGCCTTTCGCCTTTCAATCGATAAAAATACACGTTCGAGTGCGCAACTATTATGAAATAAAATTTTGCACATTTTCTTTATAATGTTTTATGTCAAAAAAGCTGCTATTAAAAAATAACAGCTAATAAAACCATTGGATTATATACTTTTCAAAAAATAATCAATATTTTGTAGAGATTTATTACTTAACTAAAATTATTATAAATGTCTGTTACATTATCTTGTATTATTGTACTTTTTAAGATAAAAAAATTAACTCATTTCAACTAATAATTCCTGCATTAATCGTGAGAAAATTAATGGAAAGCTCGAAACAAGGAGATGTTCCTCGATTGTCGTAAAACAAATGTCGGGAGTCACGAGGGTTAAGAAGGTTAAGATAATCGCATCCCCTACGGAGAACATTCAAATAGAACACGACAGCGGCTTATCGTTCCATTTGCACATATAACACCGCATTCCAGTATCGTTCTTATCCGCGGCCAAGATATGCAAATATCACTTGCAGCTTTCTACCCGAAATCCGTGCTTAAGTCCCGTCGACTGGCTGACTGCTGGCGGGGGCGGGATAGTGTTAAACGGAAGTTTTCCCCTTCCCACCCTTTCCCCAGTGCAATAACTTTACCGCCGTCTTCATGAATTTTAGCCAAAACTGTGAAAATATATTCTCTCTGGATTTTTTCCACCCCCTCCGTCCCGTCGTTACATATCGCGAAAAAAATTAAAAAACAGGAAAAATTTAAACCCTTGTCGTTATTATACAACGCAATAGCGGATAAATGAAACGACTTACTAGTGTTACTTACTATTAACCGGCTAAAACGAATCTTACGATCTCATTATCTGTATTCTCGTTATCGTTGATCGGCGTCATTATTTTTTTATCGGCGTCGTTAACTTGTTACTACCGTCATTTTCTTTATTAATGTTTCCACCAATATTACCACGTTCAGCGATCATTACTTACTCATTTCGCCGGTTATCGCGTAAGCCGTTTTGCTTAATATTTTTATAGAGTTATAATTTTATTACTTACTACGAAATTAAATGTTTCATCTTACTTAAATTCCACCGAATAAAAGATGTTAAAGATGGAATCAAAATACATATCAAAGCTTCGCTAAAAATTAAGGAAACTTATTAATTATTCAAAATAAATTTTACGTAACATCTGTCTGTTGTAATTAATTTATTACATATTTATACCATTGATTTATATTGAATTTACATTAAAAACATGTACAATTAAATCAAACATTACCATTATAACACATTTCGGAATTTTTGTTTAAATCAATAATCAAGAAAACTAACAGATATCTGTATATCGGAGAATTGATAGAACTCTCGAATTTCAACCGCCGCAAGATTTCCAACGGAGATCTTGTGGAATCAGTCGATGGGTTGCAATAGACTCTACGATATTGCGAATTGTCTACGTTATTTATGCAAACGAAACTTTCCCGCGCGTTAACTCGCAGCAGATCAAATTTACATATGCAAATAGCACCGCACCAATTCCTTAGCAAAAAGGCGACGGAGGAAATGGAAAAATCGAAGCGTACACTTGAGTCTCGCTCTGAATCGTCGAGCTCTTTGAACGGATCGGAAATCGATCTAAAATGTTCAAACGGGATATATTACGGACGATTTTCGAAACCGAAGAATCGTTGTACATTTTTGAATGTTCTTTTATCAAATTATGAAACAATCATAATTAATTCCCAAAGAATTCCTTTAAGACAAATTTTTTAAAGAATGATAGATAATATTTGATTAACTGGAAAGAATCGCGAATAATCATAAGATTATCGATATATGAAAAATTATGCAGAATTAATTAATCACATTCGCGCGTAATAAGAGTTACGAACAATTATGAATAATTTTAAAAAAATTATTAATGACATAAAGATAGAAAAAAGGAGAAACAATTATAAAAAAAATCTTTAAAATATGAAATCGCAAAACATGAAAAGATAATAAATTCATAACCGCATATGATTAACAAAAAGTTAAAATCGAAAAATCATTAATAAGCTATAAAGATTACAAATAGCTCTTGACAATTTTTAGCAATTTTTCAAACTCGCTACAAAGAAGAGATTAAAGATTATCTTTGATAAAATCGTCAATGGTCCACGAATAATAATTACAAATAATTTTCTATGAGATAATGAGTTACGGAAGACTTGCACAATCATCGAGATAAGCGAGGATCTATGAAGAATCTTGAGTCTAATGAGATAGCGAGAATTCATTTGTCGATGATCATATCGAAGCAATGCGGATGTTCCTGGACAAGATCGTCGATAAGTCACGAAGCGCTAATACCTGCACCGGCAATAAGATCGCCGCAATAACGTCATTTCGTTTCGATACGGCGGAAAAATCCTCAACTACATCACGCTCTCGCTGCTCGTAACCATCGTCCCGACTTCATAGCCATCGTCCCTCGGGAGCCTGGGACAGAAGTCGAAGCACGAAGTGCACTTCCTTGTAGAACACCATGGTCATGACGGGAGAAGGAAAAAAAAAACGCGAGTTGGGCGTGGCCGGTAGGACGATGGGTTAGTTCGCGCTCCCCAAGGCGAGTATTTCAAAGGAGAGACGATCTTTGAGGGCGGGGTGTGAAATAAAAAGTTCGCTCTCGGTGGATCAACGGAAATATGGATAAACGATAGAAAAGTGGACGCGAGAGAAACGTGGCTTTGCAACTTTATTGTTCTCATTCTTCGCGCTTTTTCTCCTTCTCTCTCTCTCTTTTTCTTTCTTGATTGTTCTCATAGAGGTTCTTATCAACACAACTTACCGTCGTGACTTTCGTCTCCGTTGTGCTGTTAAGGGAAGGCCGGTAAAAAGAGTCGCGGAAGCGAGGACGTACATCAGAAGTGTCGTCCAAGTTGTTGTCGCGCCGATTTCACGATGTAAATATTTCCGGACATTTTCGCGAACGCTAATTAAACTCGCGAAATCGGCCTCGGAGTTTATGAAAAAGAAATAAACACCGAACTAAATGCATTTCATTAGCGGCGCGTTTCGGTGCGCTCGACTGCCGGAACTCGAAAGTCCGTCAAAGGTAAATCTAATTAATCCGGACGCGCGAGCGAACCGAGTCGATTTTCGAATGCGCTCGTCCTGTGGGCAATTTCGAATGAGAGAGAGAGAGGGGTGGGGGGGGGGAAGGGACACGATTCCTATTTTAACGAGACGCAAATAAAATTTGCGCAGGTGCATCGCGTTCGGATGAAAAAAAAAAGAAGATATTTTACGTAAGACTTGTTGTTGCATATTGACGGAAGAAACATATGCTCATTACAGTGCACATTTTTCGTTCTATGTGATTGTGTAACAAATTAGATAAGATCAAATAAAACATGAAATAAATTATTTAATAACAATCATTGTATTATTATTATATATTCGAGAATGTTTTTTTCGTGTAATCATGCGTAATAATTGCCAAAAGTCGCGGATAGATTGCTCCAGAATTATAGCCTTTAAATATGAATCTTATTTGTTCCATAAAAATGAAAAATCGCCAGTCGCAGCAGAATTTTCAGATTTTTCGTATTAATTTCAAGCGATTAAATTATTAATCCGTACTCATTGCTAATGAATAAAATATACATCAGAAAGATTAATAATGATGAGACTTAATATTACATTATATTAATTTTAAGCAAAATATTATACTCGCACAACAATTAATACAATTCAAATTTGTATTAATATAATCAAAGTAGAATAAATCAAATTTCATATTACAGTTATCAAATAAAATCATCTTAAGTGGAGTGTTTTAGAGAAACTTGTAATATTTTCGACTATAAGAGGATTTAAATCTCTCCGAGAGCGATTAATGATATCATAATTCTCGGCTTTTAACTAGCATCCAAATACATTTTCATTTAAAACATGAGAGTTCATGGAAATGAAGTTTAATCGCTGTCGATCCAAATCCTCTTCAATCGTAAATGCTATTATAAGGATTAAAGAAGGTCTAGTTGCAAAGCAAGTTCTTGATCATCCGTTTGCAATTTTAAAAATCTATCTCCATTCGTTAATAATTCTTTAATTATACTATTATATATATTAATAATTCTTTAATAATTTGTATATAATTCTTTAATATTCACAACATCGAATATAATTCCGCAAACAGGAATAGAAATGACGATGGACATTCTTCTCGCTTAAGCTCCCGTCGTCCGTAATTCAGATGTACTGCGATACGTCTGAAACACCCATGTAGAAACGTGGGTACTACGATGACCACCATTAGCAACTGCACCGGGTAATAGTATCGACGACTCCGCAGCGGCGGAAAATTATGAGAAGTTATTACAGAACAATGCCGCCCCAGGGGCAATAGCGTCCTCGGGCTTGTTCGAAAATTAATTTCTTACGGCCCGACGAGAGGCCGGAATTTTGTTGGAATTTAATCGGTCCAATCAACCAGCGTAACTGCATTGTGTCGCATATTAAATCACCATGTGTACCAAAAACCAAAAACCAAAAACCAAAAACCAAAAGCTGTTAAATAATTCGAGAGAACATTTGTAAATTGACAATTAACAATGCTCGATTTAATAATCAAATTGATTGCCGTTCTAATGCAAAAAACACAAATATATCTAATTACTATGGAATTACTACTCCAAAATCGACGAGTTATTTTTTTATATTCTATAATTTTTTTGTTTTTATTCCAATAGCATGTATTTTAAAATCATTATAAATGTATATTCTAGTTACTTTTTATCCATTTTGAGTGCTCTAATTCAAAATCTAATAATTTAATATTCTGCACAATGTCATCATCATCATGCATCGCAATTGAATTTGTCGAATTTTCGCTAGTGAATCCGATTAAATTCACAAGTAAGAGAAAAGCTGATCGCCAACACAAACGCGGAAAAGTCCGAGCGACCGCGAAGAAGTTAGTTTCCCCAACGTACATCCATCGTAATAAAATTGAATCTTTCGAATTGAGAGATAGAAAAAAGAGATAAAAAAAAACCACAACCGCCAGTCCATGATAATCTCGCTCGATTTCTACGGCGAGAGAAAAATCCGCCGTTGTCCTTTTGCTCTAAAACTATAGCACGCAAAAAAATGTAAGATCGCTCGTGCTTTCGTCTCGTCCACAATTTTTACGACGAATATTTTTTCCATTTTTTCTCGAACTGCTTTTCGCGCTGTTTCTCAAACGTTTAAATCGCGATTTCGCGCTGGTCAAATTTACGTGGATTTTCGCTTCGGCTAACTCTCGAGAAATTGCAGTATCGTTTAAAATAATGATGCGGAGAATCTGCGAATGCACGTCGGCAAAAATTATTCTATCCTAACATAAAGAGCAGAGCGCAAATATTTATCGCCCCGAGAAAGACCAGAGTCGCTAGATGTATTTATATATTTTTATCCACACATTTTCATATTTTGTCTACTTAAAATGAAACAAATATACGGGACAAGAAGTAACAGAGAATGAAACAACGAATGCAGGAGATGCGACTTAAAATAGTGAACCTATTGTCGACTAGGCTGGGCACGGTTGGGAAAAATGTTGAGCTTCGTTGGGTCTCACGCTGGAATGGGCTGAATTTTTTGGTTGTATCATAACGCGCTCGCAACACTATCTTTCCATTTGGAGATGTAAATTTAACTAAAACGGCCAGCCCCATCCAACCAGCCAGCCAGCACCAGACTTTTAATTCCGTCCAGTAATAAGCCAGGTCTTACTCGTGCGATAGCGGTGCTGCTGAAATTATAAAATAAAGAAATATCGTAAACATTCGTGCCGACCTCCGTGTGCATAATTGAGTCGCTATTAAGCAATTTGTATGTTGAACCAACAAACATACACTATACACGGTTCCCCACTTGAAAATCGATGTTTACGCTCCTCTCTCTTTCTCCCTCTTTTTCTTTTTGGCATAAACCCTCAGCAGAGAAAGTTTTCGCCGACTTTTCGCCTCGTTAAGTCAATTAAATTAACGCACGATCAATACCGTAATTCGCTGATCTCAGCCACAGAGAAGGAGGACGAGGAGAATACTTGCGGGAACTTTCGCCAGGCGAGAGGGAAAAGCATCTTTTCCGATAAATATGCTCTTTCTGAGATGCTGGAGTAAGCGTTAGTTGTACGTATCCTTTAGCAACATTGACAATGTAGACTATAATGGGAAGAAACTGTGAAAAATCATAAAAAAGAATATAGAAAAACAAGTATTATTAAATATTAATCTGCTATTAACTGTAAATTTAATTTAGATGTTGATGTAATGTAGAGAAATATATTTAATGAAACGGAATTTTAAAAAATGTAGAGAATTATATTAATATAATATAGAGAAATATATTTTTTACGCAGCTTACCCAAGCTTGAATAATATCTAGAATATCTACAAGTTTAAATAATTTTATTATCCATTTCATGTATATTTTTTAATACAATATGTGGTTGAACAATAACAAATTAAAAAAGAATTTATTAAACACGCATTGATATATATATATATATATTTATATCACATATTAAACAACGTTTTATCACGTAATTTATGACTTTCTTTATTTTAATATAATAAATATATACTTTATTAGTAAAAATTTATCATACTGAATTAATATATATAAAAATTGTTTACAAATTATAAACTATTCCTATATATATATATACACAGAAAAAAGGACATTCTTGTTTTGAAAATATATTTAGTTTTGACATGGAAATCTTGAAATGAGATTATATTGCGTTAATTAAAGAAAAATATAATTGCTTGAATAATTGCTTACTTGAATGAAGCCATCTTATATAGTTCAATCGAGAAAAATATATTCCTATGATTTAAGATTTAATTTTCTTGAATGGAAAAGAAACAATGTTAGATAAAAAATAACATTTTTAAATCAAAATTATAATTTTCTTAAAGTAGAATCAAATAATTATATATTCTTGAGGTGACAATTACAATATTAAAATAAGACTATAATATTGTTGAAATTTAAAATTATTAAATTCTTCTAAGAAGATTATAAATTGTTGCGTATATACGAAACAATGAACGCGTTAGTTTAATTATATAAAGTTTTGATTTGACACTTACTTTTTTTCTGTGTATATATATATATATCTGTATCATACATGTAAATTAAAAATTTCTATTTTTAATAATTTTTCAAAACATTTTGGTCCAAAATATGAAAATGTAAATTGTGGGTGAAAATATATGCCGATTTCTAAGCGGAAGTAGCGAGAGAACGAGCGGCGGAAGCGTAAAGTGCAAAGTGGGGCCAAAGAGTAACGGATGCGATGGGATGAAAGGGTCGTACGGTTAGAAGCGAGCGGTTTGCCGTGCGCTAAAGCCTTTCTTCGATCGCTACGGGAGTCCGCATCGCACACGCGGCGGCCGTATCGCTGATAAAACCAGGAGGACCAACTTCTCCTCGGCCGGTATCGTAAATTAACTGCCACTCGTTCCGTGACAACTTCAACGAGCGAGAACCTGCGTGCGCCGAGGAAGATTGATCCTCGTCCTGACAGCGCGCCTCCGTTCACCGTCCGACGCTGGGAGAAGCTCTCTTATGTGAAAACGCTCGTCAAAGAGACGAATTTCTGAAATTCCTGGCATCGTTACACCGCAATAGTTACTGAAAAAAATCTGACATTATATCGTAATGAAATATTCTCCATACGACTGCGACTGTCCCGAGTCTCGAACTGTACGTGAAAAATCTGTCAATGTTAATTGAATCTCTGAAAAATGTCTGCAGGAGATGCTTAATTTTAATAATAAAAATATTTCGAGTTAAGAAGTAATTGCGCTCTCTCTCATTAGTTGCAGCATTTTTACGAGAAGTTTGTTTTCATTATTCTTATTTTCATGTATTTGATTCTGCGCTGCTTCATAAACGCGCTTAATAAACTCGAAATTGCGCACGTTCCGCTGAAATCATCTCTCTCCTCTCCTCTCTTTCTCTCTCTCTTTTCGCACTAACAGATATAATTTATTTCCGCGAATAAAAGGCAGTACGCGTAGTACGTTATCTCACGCCCTCGACGTAAAATAAATCCTGAGATATACAGCGTTCGGCGTATATATTTTCCCAAGAATCCGCCATATACTGATGTCCTTATCGCATTGCTGCACGCTTTACCGTAGGTTGAATTTATTTAACAATGCGACACAAGACGCAAATTATGAAATAGTCAACCACCTCCTTATCACATCTATACATACACGCTTTACATACGATGCGGTTTAAACGATGCGAAACATTTAATAATACGAGACAAGGTACTTTGAAGTAGTTATAGTAATATAGTTTAGCGTTTGCGAGGATTCCAGTTGTATTTCTCTCTCCACATGCATTTTACTCTTGCCGCGTGAAAAACTAAATTATTAACAGAGTACTGACCCTTTATATATACGAGAGGGTAAACCCATGTTTACAAGACGGAACAAAAACAGAAAACAAGTGCGAGTTGCAAAATACGAGACGTGAAATATGTTGGACATGAATTAAGTATGAATCAACTCGAATTACATTGTTCTTGCGTACAAAAATGTAATTAATTGGTCTGTTTTTTTAACCATAATAGCAGCATTACAAAAAAAAATTAACTAGGGATAACGCGTTCTTATTATGATATTCGTTTACGGGAATTATCATAATTATGTTTACAAGAAAATAATGATCGCGAATTGAATTTTTCAAAAATAATATATATACGTACAAATAAATTTTTTACACATGTATAGAAATATATCACTTAACTCTATAAATTTCTGCACTTTCTTATCTGCATTTAATATTATAAATAAAATTTCAATTTTAACAAAACTTTTGATACGCTTTTAAAAGTGAATGAGTTAAAAAATCATCTTTTTCGATATATTCGAGTATGCGAGTCGATAAAAAATTTTCAATTTTCCAAACAATATATTGCTCATTAAACATTAATAAAAATAAATATGTACAGAAAAGAAATGCATCTCTGTTATTACAAGTATCTTAAATCAAAAACTTTGAACGGCATCTACAAATGCATTTCGATCTCAGTCAACGCTGCGGAATCCTCGAAAAAATTAAGAAACTGAGACGATTAATCAAAGAAAAGTAACGAGCACCGGGAGGCTGGGGTAGGCGAGAAAGCGTTAAAAGAGCGAGCGTCGTCGGCCGTCGTTTCGACCTCGGGGATTCCCTGAGTGAGTTTGATTCACGATGCAGCGACGCGGAATACAAACGATGATTTACGAGGGTCTCGGTTTACCCCGCATCGAGTTTGCGACGACGACGACGACGACTACGACGACTACGACGCGTACCTAGCTACTTTCAAAGGCTCTTTACTCTTTACTCCGGATACATCAAGGCGCCCTACACTTATCGCTCTCTTACCGACGAGATAAGTAACCGCGCAACATTTCCATCGCGAATCCATCTTTCCGAGGAGGAAACCTGGACCGCGAAAAAAAACGAGAGAGAGAGAATGTCGTCATTTTCTATGTGTTATTGACAGCGGTGTCGAAATACGACGATGACAAATTTCAACGGAAACATCCGCTATGGCGTAACTATCTTTCGCACGCGAACGAATTTTAGCCTCGCATTTCCTTTTTCTACGACGCTTACTCGATAGACACGTTATCGCAAAATACGATACTTCTCCTTTGCGAAAAGTGGCAAATAATACAAATAAAGGCTAGAATACATGCTCTTTCTTAATATGAAATACAAATATAAAATGTGCAACATCTCATTTTTGAGAAATTACAGAAACGCAAAAAAAATCCATTTCATGATTCTATATTTTATTATAAGATTCTAGATTCTATATTTAAAATAAATAATTTAAATAAAAAAAATGTAAATTTAAAAAATGTGGGCTTGCATTGGTCTTCTCTATACGTTGGGATATTTTAATGCTTTTTGAAAAGTTATTTTTATTATTATAAAATGTTGCTTCAAAGATTTGATTATTAATTGATGCTTTCATAAAATAATCAACTGCACCTTTTTCGAGAGATAAGCTAATTTACTGCTTACATTTCAAGCTTCAAATTTATTGAATAAAGTTACGAGATATATGAGTATGAAAAATAAATAAAATTTATGGAAAAGCCACTTTTTTCAAGCAAAATTGCATATATTAATAAAACTTTTATAAGATTTGAGCTATTAAATATCAACATTATATTTAATGCAAGAGCACCAAATATAACGTTCCTAATCGAAATATTTCATGACAAGCGAGCCGAAATTATCTTGCGCTCTTTCAAATATTTGAATTTCTGTGCTTTACATTTTACTATGCTTTTAAAATTTAATTATATTCTTTACTATAAACTTAGAAATTACATGTAATGTATAAATTAATTAATTTCTCCATATAAATCCAGTTTTCAAATGTAAAGTAACTTTTATAAAAATTAAACGTTTAACATATTAAAACACGTATATTCATTTTAATTATTTAATATACGATCACACACATATATATATATATATATATATATATATATATATATATATATATATATTGCAATAATTCAATAAATACAAGGATTGAATGCGATATTACTTTTTCATGTCGATTTTCTGTAAACGTTCGCAATTCGGTAGTCGATATAAAAATGGTCAATTCATGCATCAGAGGTCGTATTTAAAGACTTATCCTCTTATCCTCATCGTATGTGCGCTACCTCGATGGGAACGGACGAGTGAGCTCGGTAAAAAAAAATTGTTCCATCGGACAGAACAATTCGATTATCGGCGTAATCGAATTCGGCCGTTGATTGACCGTGAGTATAGAGCCGTGAGCTGTGTCGGAAGAACGCGCGCGTTCGCTATAATTAAAACTGTAACGCGTGCACGTGTGTATGTGCGCGGCGGGGGAGGGGATTGTTCCGTTTCGGAAAATGTAATAGCACGTTTTTACATCGCTTAATCGTACTCGGCATGCTCGATTACTTACACGCGCACATTTCAATAAACCCTCATGATTACACTGAAGTGGACGCTCGTATTTCCAGTCGCTGTCAATATGCAATTAATTGGAGCACGCGCGCGCGCTCGCACGTATATCGACTAATTTATACGCGGAATACGATGTGCAAAAATTAATATCGTCCGCATCGCCACGCATTGATGCCGGAAAGCAATAATGAATTTAGCGCGGCACGCGAACCTGAATTTATCGAACTTGGAATTAGCAGTCGCGTTAAATAAACGGCGACCATTGTTACGACATTTGAAAAATACCGCGGCTATTTAGAGTAAACTCCGCCGTTCTTTGCCACAATTTTTTCGAAAGTCTATTTCGTCTCGCGATTACAATTTTGCTCTTTTACGGATTTCAATTTAAAAGCGGCAATATCCTTCGATTAATATACATTTTTTTACGAAACAACATATCCAATATTTTCTATAACAAATTTCACAACAATTTCTCTAGGATTTTTTAATATTTTTTTAACAAATAGTGCTAAAAATTGCAGTGTAATATTAAATAAAATAATTCTTCCTTCTTTATCTATTCATTTCGATTGTTTTACTCCTCAAGAAAAACATTTCCAACTTAAATAGAGAAACATATTTGAATGCTCATATGTAGATCCCTAATTAGGAATATTATTACATAATTTATATAATTATATAATTTTATTTTAAAAATATAGATATAATTTTATTCTACCATTACATATTTCTTTCAATAGAAACGAAAACGAAGTTGTAAAATATTAATGCGCGTATTCGTGCATGCATGTAAATTTTCAAAGCTTGGCTAATGTCGGGGAATTTACAGGGACGAGATGCCTGCATTTGATCTCGGGGAGTGTTTGCACGATCCTGAATTTGCCCCGTCTCGTGAAGGACCGACAAATCGGTTTTTGAACATATACATGACTGTGTGTACAACGGACATGTATGTTTGTGTGGGTATATACGCAGAAAATAGGAAGGACGGATTCTTATTGCAGAAAAATTCGCGGTTTTCTCTACCTTCGAGGCACGACGGCAATATTATGCGCTTACGTCTCGAGCACCGATATATTTTATAATCATTCCGAGCGATTTATCGCTCTGTGCATTTAATTGTGAATCGCGTTCCGACATGAAAAATGCGACCGAGAGAATTCAATAATGCGAACGCGGACACGTGCCATGTGCTTGAAAAAAAAAAGATAGGAATAATAATGAGAAATAACTTGCGCTTTTTGCGATATATCTATCTTTTTCTGTTTTTGCAGACAAGCAGTCTACTATTTATTTAACTTCCTCAAAATCGAGCCGAGAATTAACAAGATTACAACTCTTCGATGCGTTGAATTATCGATACAGAAAAATATACCATATTTTAATTATTATCTTTCCATTATATCCTGAAAAAAGAGATATTTTCTGCATGTATATGCATATAGATATTTTCTGCATTCTCCATAATATCGAAATCTGATTTCAATAGAATTATATCGGTTTTAATTAAATCCGAATGAAAAATAGTCCATAAATAACAACTAAATTATAAAGAAGAATTCATTTTTGATGATCACTATATATAATAATAATATAAAATATTAAATAATATTAAATAATTTTTGCTATCGTATGATATTTTCGTTAAAGTATATATAACAATATTATTGAAATCATAAATTACGCACGAATTTCTCGACTTTATTTCATAAATAGCTACTGAATATATATTGACCTCTCTCGTTTATCGCTAAAATACATTTCACTAATGAGAATATTTTCAAAATCTTCATGTTTTTCGTTCCATAGTAACAAATCAATAAGTTACTGATCGTCGTAATAAATCTAATCGAGAAAAAACATTTTCAGAAGCTAAAAGGATCCATATATTAAGATGGAAAATTATGTTATTCCTGCAATGTATGGTAAAGATGGATATACCTGGAGTTTTTACGAGATATATCCGGTAGATGCTTCGAATAATCGAGTTTTTTGTGTGCGGACGAAGGATTACTTCAATGTCTATTATTCACCTATGATCGAGGCTACGTCGACGCGATTTCTGCCAGTACAGCACATTCTCCATCCAAATTATGGATAATTTCCTATCATGAGCAAGGTTCCGAAAGAAATGCTGACGACTGTTAATATCTTAAAAGTGCTTTCACCGAGTAAAATAATTTATACGTTACTAAAAAAAAATGTATATATATTAGCCATAGATTTCTCTTTGAGAATTTAAATTTACAGTGCATTTTTCCAAATTAAGAGAATTGCATGTTTAATCATAAAGATACATCACATTGTAATAAAGACAAAATAAATTAGCAAATTATAAATCTTAAAAATATGTATACAAATACCAAGTTATCATTTTGATTCGTATATGGATGGATTTTGTGTGATAGATTTTATTTTGCTATTTTATTTAAATTTATATTTAAATTCTTCGAAAATATGTCAATTTTTGGAATATAATTAATTTGTTAAAAATACTTGTCGGAAAAATACGATCCCTCTACAATATTGTTTTCATCATTTATGAAATATAGATATGTACTGTATATTATCTATATTTTTATCTGTTAGTATTTAAATTATCAAAGCACTATGCGAGAAAAGATATATTATACAATGTACAATGAGTTTGATGAAAACAATTCTATCCATCGCGTTATGCACAGCAGGTTTGATGCATATTTTAGTGAGCGAGATTGTGTACAAATTCCTAGTTTGAAAAACTGCGCGCAAAAGTTGCCACGTCAATGATAAAGGATTATAACAATACCTCGCGGAAAGTTGATTGAATGAAACCGAGAAACGATAGTGTGCGTTACGTCAGGCGAAATATTTTTGATTAATGCAAAATTAGTTCTATATATTGTCTTGCTGGAATAAACCATAATCATATCATTTTATTTGTCGCATAAATAAATAATGTTGTACTTCAGTTTTGAAATTGCTAATTTGATTAAAATTACAAGATGAAAATAATTGAAATAATATAAAAAAGTGCAAAAATGGCACATTTTTTTATCACGTATAATTATTTTGAAAATATATTAATCTTGGATTATTTCAAATAATTCAATTATTAAAATAATAAAAAATGTAATTAAATCTTACATTATTTCATAATAAATTATATAAGAGGACTCAAGAGTTTCCATGTGTCTATGTCAAAATATAACGAAGTCGTTAAATGAAAAAAAAAACTTATTTTATTGTCATGTGATCAGAAAATTGCATACAATTAAAACATATTCGCTTAATTAGATTAAGTTCAATAACAAATATAATATGTTAAATTGATGTAAATTGATAGAAGATTGGCGTAATAATGGTAAGGAACAGAAAGAAGGAACATGTTGGAAGATCGAACTGAAGGCAAAAAATTGAACGGGTAATTTGGAATAATGGGGAATGTTATGGTCTTCGTTACAAATATCGGATGTATTTCTCTGACCTACTTAACGCAACAATACGAATAATAGAAAATATCTAGGAATAAAATTAAGTCTCCCAAAATTACCTCGCCCAGTAGATAGCAAGCTTTTTTTTTCTTCATTTCGCTAGAAACTGTCTATGTTCTCCGCCAACTAAACCGCACAAAAGAATTGTTGACCTCTTTTCACTAGGGTAATATCATGTTTAAAATAGCCAGTGTGGCCCTAATTAAATATTACCTGAGGTCTGTGGGTTATTTAATTAGAGCGCTATGTGGATTAGAGCGTAAATATGCAAGTATGGTAGCTAAAATGCCCTAGTGGTTTCGCTTTTGACAAATGCGAGAAAAAAATGGAATGATACTACTATCTCTGAGAAGAAATGTAACTCAATAATACGCGCATTACAAATATTTTAAAAGCGCTAGAAATGTATGTGATAATTAAACATTTTTCCCTATGTATTGTAGTTTAGTATATTCTTTTAAATAGAAAAAATTTTGGACCTATAATTACATTAAACAATAGGTCAGTAAAAAAATCAAAGAAAAAAATAATTTATTTATATTTCAGATTTATTACTTCAATATTAAAAGAACTAAAACAAAACCCTGAAATATCATATCCACGATCCGCGAAATATTTAATTAAAGTAAAATTTAATTAAGTTAACACACAAATGCGCGCTTGATGAAGCAAGAGGCATTAAATAACATCCAATTTTATAGCAATGCTTATCAATAACCAAAATGAGAAAAACCCAATATCATTTGATTATACATTATTAAAAATAATTAATTAAAACATTTATGTTCCTGACTGCTCGAAATTCTTCTCTGTAGAATAATTCTAAAAAATTCACAAAATGAGATCATTTGATCATTTGAACATTTCATTTATTTTATATATTACATTTATTTATTATATCTATAACTATATCTCTCATAAAAAATAAGTTCAAAGAGAATTTTTTTCTTAAAATTTTAAATATGGAAAAGCTTATCACAGACTCGTATCTCGAATTTATCTAATGCTTATAGTAATACCTTCTTCAGCATGACTCTCAACCTTGCTCAATAGAAATGAGTTCACATATATGCTAAGATAAGTGTTACGTGTCGATCTCTCGAGAGGGATTTCTCTTCCTAGGAAGATCGATAGAAGCTTCGGACGGTATGGTTCGTCTACATGTACGTATTTGTTTGTGGACGTACGGTAGCAGGAAAGAAGTCTTTGACGAGATGGCTTTCCCGATGAAGCTTTTTGCTAAAAGTCTTCAACGTTCGCCAGCTTTTGCCCAGCAAACGCTGAGCGTATAGCCGCCAGACGACGTTTCCACGTTGTTTGCGAGGGAAAAAGCGACGGAACGATGTAAGCTTTTTGGTACGGGAATCATGTAAGTCGAATTTCACAGCTTCCTAAAGCTGCGCTGATTTTGGATTCAGCAGATATCTAAAGTTACATAATTAAACTCGATGCGTCCGACGAGATGATTCTAATAAGTGTGCAAATTTCTTATATATTTGTACGATTTAAAAACCTCTCCCCGGTTAGTTTTACGAGGAAAACGATTTAATATAAATCCTTTGCCAATTGAGATATAAATCACAGACATGAAGTAAAGATGTAATCTCGAGAGTGTAATTACATTTATAGAAATATGATCAAACTGCAACTTTTACACCATATTAAGTCAAAGTTAGCGAGTTCAAGGAAGTTATATAAACCGTAGAACATCGTCCTGTACTCGTTTGGATTAAGATTAATTCGCTGCAAACTATCCGCGGCATCGATCTTCGTTTGATGGAGCATAAAATGAAACTATCATCCTTTCGGCGCCTCACGTAACGAAATAATAACACGATGCAATAACAGCACATCTCTCCTCATTTTAAATGGCGTTATTTAAATGATCAACGACAGCGACAACTTTTTTTATCTTCGCGTTCACTATGCAAAGTAACAAATACCGATCGATTTAATCGAAAAATTGTAAGATGACACAAAGAGCGACAACGTCGACAAGTTTCTTTTGCGAGGAAAGAGATGGCAATCACCGTCTTGGGTAATGAAGTTGCAAATCGAAGGGAACAGGGATTAAGGACGAGCGAAAAAACCTCCTGAGAAGAACAAAGTAAAAGTTCTGAGGTCGCAGTAACTAGCACTGTCAAGTTTCCGCCTTGTATATTTCGTCCTGAACGTCGTTGCAATAATTTGCCACGCCGCAAAATTTACCAACTGGTCGCACGTGAAACTGCATCCGCGATGCACGCTTCGCGTCACTTATTTGTCGGTCGTTGCTATAATTTCGTGTTATTTGCCGATGGAGTTGTTGTAGTTTCTCGCAGCGAAACCCGCAATTTAAGAACCGTTCTATGCGACGAATTCATTCGTGAATCCAACAAAAATTCCACGTATAAAAGCTTGTTCCATTTTTATTATCGATAAGAAAAAATAGAAAAGTGTTTCGTATAATTGCACATATGTTGAGAAAATTATTATTATATTCTCACCACTGGATATTTAACATTGTCGTTTATTTCATTTATTTGATTATTTATTATACGTATTGTTATCGTACCTACTTTTGATGATTAATGCAAATGGCTCATTGTTCTGTATTCGCATATTTTATCAGTAATACCTCTGTCTCTTGGAGATAATGCCTAAAAACTGAATGAATAACGTGCATTGAATATATTGAATGGATAATATAATTTATTGCGGAGAAACTCTGTCGTAGTTATTACGAATTGGCGTAGAAAATGATAGAGGAATATATCTAAATGTTTAAATATTATTCAATCTATGAATTTTATTAATATAAATGAATCAATGTGTGTATTTATATCGATAAAATTACAAACATTGTAATACAGTTTGTTAGAATGCAATATTATAAATGTCAAAAGGGTTTCTTTCGTATACCAAGAAACATTATTTACATCTTATGTAAGTAAAACTAAGGTTTAATAAATTCTTTGATACAAAATAATTATGTTGTATATAATCTACAATTTTAAAATTAATTTTAATAATTTATCACGCGCCTTTATTTATATTCAAATAAATTACTATAAATAAATTACTACAAATTGTATAAGATTGTATAAGTATGGCAATTTTCACAGAAAATAGTTCTTATTTGGAGATCGCATATTTTTGAGAATTCTTTTATTTTTCTCTTTCTATTTTTATTCTTTTATTTATTTTTCCAGTCATTTAAAAATATTTATCAATCAACTAATAAATTAGAATCTCTGAAAATATCAGTAATATTAAAAATATTTAATATTGAAAATCCTAGAATATAGTCAGCTTATAAATAACAAAATAGCAAGAAAAGGAGAAAAAAGAAAATTGAAAATAATTGTAGCATTTAAACTTCATTACATTACTGATTAATTTGCATCGACGGGACACAATTATATTAATTAATCTTGACGTCCACAGAATCTAAAGGCTGATCTAGATTTGCGAGAAGATTGACTTACCCGCACTATTCACTATAATAAAGTGCGGCTTCTCTGTGCCATTATCGAGCCTTAGCGTAAAGTGCAATCTCGAAATTAACGTCTCCGTAAATTGCGTCATTTATGCCGTTTACGATCATTTAGACGGATCGTTTATCCCCGCGTTGGCTCCGGAAGGCCGCCGCACCGTTTACGTTGCCGACAATTGCGTCGCAAAGTAACGTTATTTAAATCATTGCCACGCCGACTAATCAACTCGTTAAGTTCGTTGAGTACCCTCCGCATGGAATGTCGCGTAATCTATCATAATGCCTCCGAGTCTGGCCCGGAATATAAACTTTTCGGTCATACATCACCGTTGGGTTATTAACGTTTTGTGCTGCAAGCGACGCGATATTCGTTTCTCTTGACCGGAAGTGCGAACTACGCGAGCTTTCGCAACGGTTCATTTAATCGACAAAGACAGCGCGTCGCGATATATATATCGCGAGAAACATTTCCGCTCGTTTTCCTCGAAATAATAGGCTACAAATTTTGTATTTAAAAATTAATTAGAATTTTAAAAAATATAGTTTTTTAGTATGTGGCCAGTAAACACAAAAATACAATTTTTTTTTTTTTTAAATGAAAAGGAGTCGACAAGATATTTCATTTTCATGTGGCACGAAAAATATTTTTCGAGTTTATTCTCTTATCGAAAATAAATATTGTTATTAGAAAAAATCATTTCGGCGAAAGACGGTGCAAAGACACTTGATCCAGCTGATCAAGAATTTTCGGGTCTAGATATGTCTTCAACGTTCTTGATTCTGTCATATGATTTATTGAGACCTCGAACTCGGATAATATGGCTCAAAGTGTAATACAGGCAGATGTACTACATCTTCCCCACCGTCGTCATCATCATTGAACATTATGGATTGGCATTCCAATTATTCCACTATTTGTCTTACATCTATTTCCGTGGTCAGGTAAGGGATGTCGATCGATCGATTCATCCGTTGTCGCTGAAAATCGACTATGTATGTCGCAAAATGTCATCCATTATGCATCGAGCATGGATAGAATACAAAGGTTCGCCGATCGCTTGCGCTTCTCAAAGTTCTCCGTTTCAATCTTAACGCTATACACTTTTTGTTAACGATAAAAGAATTTTAATGACAATGAAAATTAATCCAATATTAAATCGATCGACACTGTTTGAATATTTATAGAATACCGTACATACTATGACCGTGTTTTAACATTTGCTTAATAAACGCGCCAATTGTTAACTCACAAACTAAGTCTATAATATATGGAAACGAGCATCATATGCCTTAGAGCTTCGAAATTCGCGCTTCTACAGGAATTATTGCGAGCGTGAAGCGGATAAAACGCGCGAGCACAGTAATTGCATTCGATATGAATCTCAGTCACGTTAAAATCGCAGTGTATAAACAGGAATACAAGATGTTCAGATATTATCGGGGCTTCTCGAGGCTATTAAGAGCACATGTATGTGATTCTCGTGATATTCATATAACAGAAAAAAAATCTACTCCTGAAGCGCGATAATCTTTAATCTTCACTAATTAATATCGTTGTCGAGATTTCATTGTAAATTCTTTTATAATAAGAAAAGATATCCGTAGCAAATTTATACATTAGTTAAGTAAAATAATAAATGAAGTAAAATAAAAATAATAAATAAATATGTATATCATCGTTTTGACCGACACAACTAATTGAAAGAATTATTTAATAAGAAAAATAAAAATAGATAATTTTGTGGGATTTTACGGGATCGTAAAACAATTCCATTTAATACGTAAATTGAATTGAAAAGAAAAAAAACTAGTAATCACATGAAACTTCAACAATTCTAATGAGGTAAATATCACTTTCAAGTTCCATTAAAAAATATTTGATATTATTATACGTATTTCCAATATCGTATAATTACATTTGCGCATATGATAATAAATATATTCATTTAAGAATCTTTGGAAAAAAACGAAGACGTGGAAATAAAATGTAAATAAATCTGATAATGAAATAAGAAACTATTAAATTTGGCGATTCATATCTCGATAATATATTATCGCGAGACATTTTTCGAATTATCTACATCATTCTCTGCCTAATAAATATAGTTAATAAATCTTCCACTTTCATAAAGTTTTTAACCGAGAAACGAAGAAGAATCGCTCAAGATAGTTCTCTCTGACAACACATTCTCATATATTGTCAAAATAATTGCAATCATTGATATATAACAGTTCCAATCTTTTAAATTATGTTGATTACTGTAAAAAATTGTACATAGATATTTCTTTCATTTCTTTACACAAAGAAATTTACGATATAAAAAATAACTATAAAAAATGTCTGTATGTAATTATTTTTTATTTCTCTATTATAGTACCTATATTTTTCTTCTTTATCACATTCTTTTTAATAGATGAAAATTACTCTACTTGTAATATTATTATTTTCCAAGATATCTAATTCTAGCATTTACAACCTTAATTATATCAAAATTTTCTCTTCCTCTGTTGCTTGCGAGCGTCACTAATTTCAACATGTTCCGTTCTATCAGCAGTCCTTGACCAAAAGGAAACGAGAGAGGTGACAACCTACTTCTTCTTGTGTCAAGTGGCTCGAGCGAATGACGAACACGTGCGTATTTCCTGAGGAAATTCTCGGCGAGCAAGCTCGCGATCGCGTCGGGCTTGTCGACTTTAAGGAAAACGTACAAAACGAGGCGGAGGCGAGGGGGCGGTAGCTCTACGAGCGAGATATACAAGCAAACACAGGAGACGAGACATCCAACGCGATCCGATACAAAGGGAGACGAGACGAGACGAGGGGGACGAGGTAGGAAAAAGGAGAGCCGGGTAAGAAGTTTCCTTGCTCGCTTTTGAGGTTGGCGGGTTGCGAATAACGCGACAGCCGATATCGGACTACAGCTCTTTCCTTGAGAGGAGGATCTCGCGATAGCGCGAATGTCTCCTTCGTATCGCACATTCACAGCGCTGGCCAGTGTCTCGAATACACGTAGTCGACGTAAATATTTGAAATATCTACAGAGACACGCGCGTGTCGCTTTTTAAATATTGCAACAAAAAAAAGCTTTTCGAAATATTTACTTAATTTATAATTCGAGCCATACATGTACATATATATATTTTCTTGTAACTTTTACTTTTCAAAATATTTCTTTATTTCGTACTCTCTTTGCACTTTATACATATTTCCAGAGTAACTTTTTTTATATGTGTGAAAAATGCTTCTATAAGATATCTTTGCGAGCAACATATATGAGCTAACGCCGAGTATAAACAATTCATGTAATTACATTCGGATGTTTCGAATGAAATCAGACGGCAATATCCGAATACATGCCAGCATTCGAAATCACTTTACAGTCATAACACGCGTATCGGCATATGTGGGACTGGCGATAACAGAACGGATCCACGTTCCTAAATTGGTCGCGCTCGGTTATCGGTAAATTAGCATTTTGCAAGGAATTATCGATAAACTCGATTGGTCCGTGCAAGCTACGAACTCGGCATCCAATTAGCGTGCCACCAAAAATGATCGGGGCATGATTTGTTAGTCCCCGAAGAGAATACACTGTGGGCTATCGCGGTTGAGCGACTCGTTATTCGATATTGCAATTATACGAAAATGATACGGAGATGACGTAAAAATATAAAAATGTTTCTTGAAACATACTTTGCAAAGTTAAAGCGAGATATACAACAAAAAAAGGATTGTAGCTCAAAAAAATAAGTATTGATTATTTATAACTTCATTTTAAATAATTGTACTCAAAATAATATATAATCATATTTCTTACAAATAGTAGAAAAAGAAAGATAGCTATAATAGATTTCCGAGAATAAAAAATAGTTTTCACTTGGAGATGAAAAAAATGGCGAATTCACCAAATTTAATAATTAATCCCTCAACGTCAAAATTAAAATATCATTCTACATTTCTTCTTTAGATGGCAAAGAAAAGATCATTGATTAAAGTGAACATGATATCCGCATATCTGTAGGTAAAAAATAGTTGGAATAAAATACTTCCGCGGAGAAAATTTTAAGGAATTTTATTTGTAATCCTCCGCGCACAAGGGAGATTCATGCGGTTGATCTGCGAATAGCAGACGATGCCAGATAATTTAACCATCGGTTCACCATATCCCGAAAGAAATACGTACGTACCGAATCGTTCGCACGCGCATACATGTATATATAAGATCTGCGCATATTCAGAGTTGAATGGCCTCGGAGGGAAAAGAGAGCTCGTCCGTTTTCTCGACAGCGTCGACTCACCTGAAACAGAAAGATAACGCCGCGGAATTAATTACGTAGCCGAGTAGCGGTGGAGAGCGGCGTTGTTATCGCCGGATTACCAATTTATTCGCAATCAATTACAGTGACTTATCACGATCGCGACCAACGGTCTCTCGGTTTCTCGAATATCTGTGTGCGCGGCGCGAATATCCGTAACCAAAAACAAATATTCGCAGTTTGACAAATAAAAACTCGCGATCCATCCAGCGAGATATGATATAAGTGTACCGTGAGCGTAGAAACATTGCTTAAACATTTGTATTTGCACTATAACGTAAATAAAATTGCCATACAATTTATTGGACGTTATCGGCAAATTTTCATTTCCGGTTTAAACGATTTCAATCACACTAATACGTAATGTAAACATCGAACTCGATATTTAAAACGTAAAACGTTCAGATTTCCATCGTAAATCGCCATTTTTCGCCAAATTTTCGAATCGCTTGATATAAAAATCTACCTAAATATTTTATATATAATATTTCGGTTGCCACACATTTCGTTTATTATCATTGTAATATACCGTCACGAATACACTGGAGCATAAGGGGCGATCGATAACGGAACAGAAAGTCGTGTAACATCTATGTGGAAACGTCGAAAATGAATTTTTCATCGGACACACGATATAATAAATATCCTCTCAATAACGATGAATACACTCTCTCTTGCGGCATAAATGCGATTGTTCCGTTCATCTGGTGGAGGAGGTGGCGGAGGAGGCATTACATTTGC
This sequence comes from Camponotus vicinus, assembly GCF_025532165.1. Classification (NCBI taxonomy): domain Eukaryota; kingdom Metazoa; phylum Arthropoda; class Insecta; order Hymenoptera; family Formicidae; genus Camponotus; species Camponotus vicinus. The sequence goes on from NW_028141945.1 coordinate 30,174,707, forward strand.
GTCCCGTGTTATGAGGTGCATAATGCGAGGGGTAGAGCGCGGTAATACATAATTACGGCACGCGGCAAATATATCATTACGTTCTATAAATCCAAACGCCGCCGCCAGCAGAAAGCGCGGATATTAATCGCGAAGCGCCGCGTTTGCCCGGGGTCGATCGTTAATATCGCCGCGCACGCACATTATTTTCCATCCGTAACGTTCCTCTCGTCAACGTGACAAACATAAATACGTTCATAAAGTCGACGAAGCCAACGGGAGCCGCGCGTTCCCCGGAGATTTGGACAAATTCGACAGGCGACGCGCGCCGCGACTCGAAGAGCAACGTCAGCTCCCGGGGATGAGCCGTCCCGGTGTGTGCGTTTTCGGCGCACGCCGAGGCCGCATTAATGTCGCTCCCTCGTCACGCTTTGCGGAAAATTCGCGCGACGACAGTATAATAAATTTATGCGTCATACGACCGTTGATTATGCGCGCTCGTACCTTCCCGCGCGTATATGTATCGCTCTCTCAGCATGTACCGTAGTAACTGTACGTTACGTCAATTGGCGTGAGTCACGTCATTACGTTTCGCACGCATCCCACGCTTTAATCCATTCGCAACTTGAAACTCAAGCGAGAAAATAATTCCGATTTTTCGTTAATCCGCCTCGGCGTTTTTAATCAAAGTTGCACGTTTCATTCGCTTCCGATCCGCAAAATAAATTCCTTTCCGGTCATTAATAGCTGGAGAGATGATTTATAGCGAGATATATATAGTGGATGGCGATATTTCTTTCGCGCGAACCGTCTTTGTAATTATTTCTTCTCGTTACAAGGGTATTTGTCCGATGAAAAAAAAAGAGGCGATGTATCTCGTAACTCTGGTCTAATTATCGTTACGATTAATCCCGACAATTATATTCGTCACATTTCAATCGCGATTATCGCCGAGGAGCAAAGGATCGTCCCTCACTCGGCGAACGTTTAATTTATTCAGAGCCATTAAAAGGTAGCCGGATATTTACGAGCGGTGATTATCGGAAACAATCGCCGCCATTTCGACGTATCGCGAACGATATAAAATCATTATTTTGCTATAATACATTATATTCAATTCAAATTATCGCCAGAATTACTAGGCATTATTACCGGCCGTACGGCTGTTAATTACTATTCTAGAACAATAATTTGTAACGTGTTCGCGAATAAAACGTGATACAGAAATTGTAACGATAATCGACAGTACGGATGTTCGGAAACGGAAAAATTAATCTATACGATAAAGAAATATAATTATGCGTGATAAATGAAAAGGACCCTTATCGACATTCCGGTGAACGTATCCTTTTACAATTGTAAATGTAAAGGGCAGACATTTTGCGTCAGCAAATCGCATTTATTTTCTGCGATTTTAATAAATTCATTAACTGTATCTTTCTCATGCATATATTCGCTTACAAAAGTAAAAGAGATATGTAAAGCTTTTTATACCTCTCTTATACAATAATATGCCTGGATTAAAGGTACTAAAGAACGAAATATAATTTGAACATAATTTTAATATCGTGCAAAACTTTGGAAAATCGCGTTATATTCTGAAACTAAAATATAATAACGGATTTAAACGTCGCTGAGAGTGCTTAAGACGTCAACAACTATACATCTTACGCGAGTTGGCAAAACAATTACGATAATGTCGTCCTACAATAATGCAATTTCGGCTCGAAACGATGAAGCGCGCTAAGCGAGGACTCCTTGTGCGCAATGTCGTTAAAACGTTAACAATGACGGACATAAATGACATGGTATAAAATTTAATTTGTGACATATCGGATATATATAGTATGTCAAAAATAATTCACTTAATATCTTTTTCTCCCAAATATCATTTTCCCAAATATCAGTTATTATCTTTATATTTGCACTAATATGTACTTATTTCCGACCTTCTTTCATTCAATTTGATCACCATTAATTAACTCTAATGGATGTAACTTTTTAATTGACTATAAATTTGGCCTAATTATATATTTATCTCGTTCTAAATCCCATTTTCACAAAAAGAGATCAGAATTTAAAACTTAAATGCACAATTTTATTAGCTACTATTGATTTAAAAAAATGGCTTTCTTTTGTTAAATTTTTTCTTCGCATAAATTTATAATGCAATTTCTAAAAGGATAATTACGATATAGTAACGCATAATTTTTATTTAATTAAATCAGTTTATAATTCTAACGATTGATGTAATAAAAAATTTTAACTGCCCAAATTTGATCTAATTGTGATTTTAATTCGTAAATTTCGACTTTAGAAATAAATCAGAATTTAAAACTCAAATATAAAATTTAATTAACTGTTACTGACAAAAATAATTTTCTTCTATTAAATTTTATTTGCACAAATTTACAATGCAATTTTTAATTATATAAATAGTAGTGTAATTTCTCGAATAATATTAAAGAGATTTAATTTTTTATATCATATTTATGTAATTGTAAAACATTGAAAAGCATTGATATTGCATTCTTGACAAATTATCTTTGCAATGTTTTTTGAACGTTTATATTTTATACATATAACGTATATTGCAAGCATTTCATTTAATTCTTTTTTCGCAATAAAATATATAAACAGTATTACTAAAGAAAAATAAACTTAATATTTATACAATTGGTGCAAAAAAATAAAATATATGTAATATATGCCATATATGTTGAATTTTAAAATATCGAAAAATTTATCTTATACCCAATGTAATGTATGTGTATTGACGTAAGCACCAAGATAACAATCGCGAGTTAAATAATCAACATAACGCGAAATAAAATATGCATTTCGTAAACGAGGACTCGCTTCGATTCGCTTGTACGATCGCGTTGCCGGATCGGTAACGATATGCGGTCACGAAAGGATCCGTCAACTGTCAGGCGTCGGCTGGTCGATCGCAGATGCATGTCACACGCGGTCGACCACCGCGCGATGCGAATGCACGTACCCTTGTACAGCCTATGTAAGCCTACAGCACGAAAAGCCGCGAGCGGTATCATTCCCCGCGTGTTTTCGAGCACATGGTGAAAATAGTACAAACAAGCCGAGTAGCACGAAGGAAGCTGTATATTCGTGCGAAATAATACAACATTGTGATGGTACCTCGCTGAAACAACCGCTAATGTTCCGTCATTGTCGGGCACTTTTAAGGACTGTCTTTACCAGCTGAAATCGATCTAGTAATTTCCTGCTAAAGTAATAGCCATAAAATGACATTTTACAGGTATTTAGATTAGTATTAAATATTATATTTAAGACACAATTAAACGCGCATTCTCTAAGATATATACATATTTCATTTTTAAAGTATTTAAACTTTTAAATTGGAATTTTAGTAATTTACGTTTATATTATTGTGTTTGAAAAAAAAGTTTCCTATTGAATTCATTTCTGTGTTGAACGTTTGATAAATAGATTGTTTAGTTGCTTCTAGCAATATATTCTGTTTCTAGAAATAGTGGCATGGCCAATACGAGCTTGAAAAATGAGTACACTCCGAGAGAGAAAAGTTTTCAAACACACATTGCTACAAATATAGAGTAAAAGTACTCTCCATGGTGCAAGTAAGTTTGTAATAAATTTTTCTTTTAGTCACCACTATGCAGTCATTCTTTGTAGAAAATAATTGAAATTATGGCATCTATTTTACGCGATTTTATGGCAGAAATTACAAAAAAAATCACAAAATTAAAATATGATTTAATGCAAAATCTTTCTTTGGTACATAAATAACACGCATTCTTATCATGATATTCATTGTGATATTTTGTTCATTAATAACAATATTTTAGAAAACGATTTTATCTCTAAAAGATTTTCAATATATTTTATATAAAAGTCGTTAAAAATTGAAAAGTTTCTTTGTCTTGTGTGGAACAAAAGAATATTATATAAAAGAAAACGCGCGCAAACATTATATGTCTAAGCTGATATATTGACTTTTTTTCCAAAATAAGTTCTCTCTTTCTTTTTTAGTAAAAAAATATTGCAAAAAATATTATGTTATAAAATTTATGTATACCATGTATAATTTATAGCATTATAATATATCTTGAACAAACCATTTACACAGGTCTTGAATAAAACTATTAAAGCGGATAAGTATCAATTTATAAATATATATACATTTATACATATATAAAAAAAACGAGGTAAATTATATTTACATTATTGCTCGCTTTCTCCTAATTATTACAATGCACTTGATTCTTTTTTTTATCTAAATATTTCCATAGCACAGAGACTATGAAATTGGCTACAGCTCAACATAGTTGAAACTAGCGCTAAAAGTACAACCTTTTATACATTGAGCAGCAATTTTAACAATGTTAGATTGCGTGTGTATGTATGTATGCGCACGCGCGCACATAGTTTTTTATAAAAAGCATCCAATTACTCTCCGTGAGTTTCTCTGCGATTTTTTCACGGATAGCGGATTCCTCTCTCGAAATACTTTTATTCTGAAAGAGGAAGGGGTCAATTCTGACGCACCTTCATGCGAGTTTCCGCGTGTCTAATTACCACATGCAAATTAACGAGAAGTTCAATTGTAAAGCGCCGAGCGCGGTATACGACCGCGAAAAAAATAGGTGGAAGGTATGCGCTGGAAACGAAGCGCAATTATACGAGGAATCCGCATTATACATGCCGCTATATAAACGAGATGTAAAAGAGTGACATCATTTCGCAAAAGTTTCTCATTTTGCGCAATGTTAATTCTTCTTCGATATGTATGAAAATTAATGAAATTTAATCTACCCAATCAGAGATTCATATAATAATTTTTGATTTTGATTGATTAAAAATATTTGTTAATTTTTCCTAATCATATTGGAATAAATTATAAAATATTAATGAAAATTTGAACAGGAATTTAAAAAAAAAATACAATATTCTTTATAGTATTCTACAGTATTGCAGATAATTAAAAAAAAATTAATACAAATTACAAGAAAATTTTTGCAAGAAACGAGATATATTCTCTTTAATATTTTATTACTTAATTATACGACCTTGCTAGAATAAGTAAAAGTTTTATTAGCTGAATCATCATCTATATCCTGAAACGTCAACATCCGTAATTGTTCAGCTATTCGCGAAATAAAACGGAGAAAAAAATTATTTATAAGCCCGAGAAAATGCGAGGCGGACGAATAGAGAAAATCGAGGAATGAACGGGCGGGGATATAAAACGGGGATGTAAAGAGTTGGCGCATTAAGGTTAACGAATCAATAGCATTACAAAATCGTAAGAACGAGCGGAGAGACGAGATAAGAGCTGCCGGACGCGCACGTGGTTTATGACATCTTCCCTGAAAAGGTAGAAATGCCGCCTAATGTCCTGGCGTCTGATCACGCGCAATCGTATCGACCAAAATGATTTTAAACTGAGGAAAAAATTAGGTGATTTCGATTTTCTTCGTGAGGAAATCGTACATTTTTTTCGATAGATACCAATGTAAATTGTCTGCAAATTGTAAATGTAACATATTTTATCTCTATTATAGGGATTTATTTGTTATAATTTGAAATAAGATAATGCATAAACATGGACTTTGTAAATGATAATTAGAGCAATTTGTTTAATGAAAACTACAAACACTTAAATATTCCACAACTTTTCTCGATAATAGAGTTAACTAATAACTTGAAAATTAAATAGCAATTTGTTCAACGAAAACTGAATTAATTAAACTAGTTTGCTCAATTTTAAAATAATTGTACAAAGTCAATTGTAGACGAGTCTTATTCTTAGCTATATTTACACAAATTTTACACAATTTACTGATTTACGGAGTGTATACATGTCACTAAATAATTAAAACAAAAATAAATTTAAATACAGAATATAAATATTGTTTTACTAAAGTGATTGTTAAAAAAATAATCTGCTTGCAAACACATCAAGAATAACTTATAATATATTTATTTGTTTAATGCCTGTAAAAAATAAAAACAAATTTTTTTTTCATTAAGAATTTATTATATAAAACTTTTTAAAATCCTCCTTTTTATAATCGTATAAAATCTATTTTTCATCAAATTAATTTCCAATTTTTTCCCATTATATAATATTGATTACTTAAACAAAATCAAATAAGATCATTTACGTTTTTAATTTCTTGTCATCGTAACTGATGCTGTTAACAAGGCAAATAAAAATAAATTAGCTGTGATTGTAATTTAGGTGTCTGGTGAGAAACAAAGAATTCATGTCAATGTTTCGTTGAGTTGTTCCAGGAGATACTCGCTAAAGTAGTTTTGTCGCACGAGCAATTGTAATGATTATAAAGGGTTCTAGAAGCAAAGGGATGCTGCGAGGAGGACAAGTACAGGCAACATCGTCCCTAGTTCTCGTAAATTTTACCCGCGCGAGTAATTAGTTTCATCAACGTCATCGCACGGATCTCTGCGACATCGCTTCCGGATATGAGTGATGTCATGCACAGAAATCGATGCATATCGCGGAGCATCGAGCGCCATTAAGAAGTTTGTCGGAAACTATATCAATATGGAATCATCGATCATCGAGTGTAAGTTCCGAGGAATTATTGGCAAGAACCTTCTACCGAAAATTCCCCAATTTCAACGTAAGTCTAGAAAACAATTTTACATATTTCAGAGCAGTTTCATGTAAAAAAAATCAGAACAACTTGTGCTCATAAAAGCTGAATTTTATTCTTTATCTTGACAAATGGATTGATTAAAAGACAATTTGATTTCTTAATTAGAAAGATACTTTAGGAGATTATTAAATTATGACAAGTAATATTTTCAAAGAAATGTTCGAATCTTTATATTCGAAAAATATGTAGTCCTTACTAATTTTTTTCTGAAAAATTCATTTAATTCGCGCTCGTATTTACGTGCAATATTCCATTTGATTATCCGGTTCGCTCAATTACATTCAGTCATCATACGTCATGCAGCAAAATTTAGAAGCGCCCGATCGAACTACTTCCAACGTGTCGCTCGATAATGGCGGATGCATCGTTCAATTAGAGCCGAGCCCGGATTATCTTGCGAAATTCGTAACGAGGTTATCACGCTGCGCGCGTTACCTGACTATAAATGCGTAATAAAACCTTCCGCATCGCGACGAACCTCGGTCGGATATCCATCCGATCCGTGATTCAGTTTGCGAAATATCCCGGCGAAATTATATCTGAATATGGAAGATGCGATCATAATTCGCACCTGCGAGAGTTTATTCTCTTACTTATTAACATACGTATTACAGCAATAACGAGTACGCCAAAGATTTCGTAAATATATTTTACATATCCTTGAAATGATGAGAGTTGCTTCATTCATTGAATTAGAAAACAACTTAAGGTTTCAATAATTTTTTCTCTAAAATGATCAATAGCGAACGTATATTTTTTTCTATTTTAATTTGCCTACATCTTAATCGCATAAACAAGTTAAAAATATTTAATTTTTATATTTAATTTTGTAATTAAATAATAAATTAATTATAACGCGAAAACAAGTAAATAAAAATTAGCGCTTCATTAGCGAAACAATGGAGACTAAACGTAAGTCGTTTGTCATCTGCAGGAACAACTTTTCTTTCCAATTTCGCGATAAACGTACGCGCGAAAAATTCTAAACTGTCGACGGGGCGAGTCGAGTAACTTTCCCTAACGTTTCAAGACACACCGATTTCTACGGCAAGTGATGGACACGTCGATTCTTCCACATTCCGTCAGTCGACGTGCCGCTAGGCGATAGTTGCAATCTACGTTGATATCGCGTAATCGCCGGCGGAAGCTCGATCGAACTTCTTCGCGAAGGAGAGTAAAACGTTGGGATTCGACCATCGGACTTTTCTCTCGCGCGTGCGTTTTTCATGGTATAAATCGTGCGGACAGGACGATAAAAGCGCGAATGTAGGATTGTAAGTTTAAATGGAGAAGCTTACAATGCATAATATTTCGAGAGGAGCAGTTTTAAAAACCTATATTTTTGAAATAAAATGATGCTGAAGATACATATGTATATTCGCATATGTCAAAATATATAATCTGTGGTATAAATACTATGAAAATTAAGTTGAAAGAGAGCTGGAAGAAGAAAAATTCAAGATTATTATAATTAATATGTCTATCATCACGTGCGATTTTTCTCGCGTAAAACTTAATTCTACGAAGAAATTACTGCGAAATTATTGAATAAGATAAATTGTAAGAGCGTCGTAATAATTAGCCATAAATCATCTTGGATTAACCATCCACAACAAGATACAATTTTCCGCTTGGAGGAACGTTAATATGACTCCTGCCATAATGAATAATCGCGCCTGCAATTTAGCGAGATTTAATCAGCTAGAGCGCAACTCTTTTTTGTATTTTTACTTTTTTTTTAGATCGCACATGTGCGATAGCGCGTTGTGACAGTGCATTTTCAACCGCCACGCGTCGAAGCTGCGTTGCGATCTAAAAAGTAAACCGAGCGAAAAATTTAATTTAAAAAATACCTCGCACAGCGAGAGACATACCGACCGGATATCGCCATACGCAAAATGCGCTGTAATTTATAGTTGAAAAAAAGTATGGTCTACGTCGCTCGTCCAAAAAAGCCAGCAGATGCATATGCCAACACATATCGCTGTTTAGTAATTCCGAAAAAAACATCACCCGCCCGCGTCGCGTATTGACTCTGTCACATGGCGCGCGCGCGTGTGTATGTGTCGATATATTGTGTATATTAGTGTGCGTGTATACGTATCCGCATATGAATGTGTGCGCTGCAGTTTCATTCCCTGTTGCAATATATTCGACTTTGTGGCGGTCACGGTAAAAGTTACAAAATCGACAATAAAACGCAATCGTTATAATTGGTTATCGGTCGGTTTCGTCGTTGCATTGAAATATGAATAAATTAGCGTAAATGCGCGCGTGTTTCCTTTCCCGGCGCGACGAACGCAACCGATCGTGTCGGTAAATACGTGTACACGTACACATCGACAAAGAAATCACTGTGACACGCTTGATGCCTCGCGCCATCAAATATTTGGTACAATCAAGTGTGCGCAAATATAGGGAAACGCGCGACCGACGCCGGCGCCGAAAAAAGCGTCTGTAACGTGAAAATTCCGGACGAGTCGAATTTTTGACCAAAATTCGCGCCAAGTGCTCTAGTCAGGCAAATAACGACGACTATCTATACAGACTATTGAGTAACGTCAGCGTTATCGGAAACCGTTCACCAGTTTTCAACTAGACTAGTATCTCGTTTCTTTCGAATTATGGCACAAAAATTGCCTGACTTGTGATTAAATTATGACGTGCAAATAATCGTTATATTGATGTAAAACAAGAATGTACTGCTATTTAATTAAGAAAACAATATTTTATCAGACGCACACATTCTATAGTTAATTATGACGATAAAAAAGGAAGGAAAAATGTTATTTCATTAAAATCTCATTTAAATTTTAAATGATTTCTTTCATTTTTTTAGGAAAATAACTTGAAGATTTTTTATAAGCATAAAAAATGATGTATATACATGCGATTGTATAACGTAATTGATTGTTTCAATCAAGCAATATATAAATTATGACCTTAATCTTCAGGATTTTACGCACAATACCCGTCATTAAGAGAATCGATGATGTACGCGTTAATGCATCTAATGAATATGCGCATTACGCTATTAATGAATCATTAATATCATGATTTCTGTGATATACAATAATGTAGGAGTTATAGGCCTTCGAAATTGAATGCGTATTACTACTATTACGTGGGTGTGCTCGTATGCATAAGTATCGCTATAGAATTGATCGTGTTAAATATATGTTGTAATTCCTGACAATAACGATAAATAAAACATATATCGATATTATAGCTCCAATTTCAAATTAACATTTCTATATATACAATATGCACGCGCGGATGCATGTTAAATTAAATAAATATGAACTACATGGTTGCTTTATGTATAATATGGTTGCTAGGTTTGCTATATATACATATAATAATAGGCGTTATTATTGTTTGCGACAAAAAGTATAAAAATTCGTTTTCATATTTAACGCGTAGCATAATTATCTTTTAATTTCCACATAGTACGTCGTATATATTTTATGTAAACACGCTCTTTGTGAATTAAATGACTAACGATAAAAAATTTTTTAAAGTACAAATCGGAAAATTACAAATTAACGATATCGGTTATTTCGAAACATCAAATATTTTCTTTAATATTTTAACAGACATCACAATGCACGATAATGCATATCACAAAAAAAATAATACAATATATATTATATTTAAAATCAATTATCAAGAAATTATAGGATTCTATTTTAAAGAAGACAATTTATTGTGTTTCATCAATTGAAATGAATAAATAATTTCTTACAAAATAATCATAATAATGTTCTTATTTCTAATTAATTTTAACGATCAATTAAGTAATTAATTAATCATAATTATAATTAATCAATAATTAATTAATCATTATTAATTGATGAGTTTAACGATATCAATTTTTTAAATCAATTCATCGAGAGAGAGATTGATACATGCTAACGAGTAAATAATATCATTTTTCCTCGAAGACAGTCAATTCTTGAATCGGCACGACATCTCGAAACGTCATTGACGTCGGTGTCCACCGAAAATTCCTCGCGAAAGCCGACTGCGGGCTGAACGGAACAAAAGAACGGAACACAATCAAACGGCATGACAGCGTTCGTGCATTAACGTGAAACACGCGTTACGTGAGCGCGCGTAAAACATTCTTCGCGTCTTGACGCGAACGGCCGGTGACGGGCCGCATGGTGGCGATCGCATAAATCGCGAAACGAGACGATTCGTACGTGTCCCGCCGCGAATATGTCGGGACGCGCGCGGCCATCGGTCAAACTTCGGAGTGCAGTATCTGTGCCAGATACAATACGTACTACGTCGGCTCGATACATTTTTCCACGTACGGAGTGTCCTAATATCTACCGATATCGAATGTATTTTAATAGGACATGCCAGAGACGGGGAAGAAGCGACGATTACAAACTTTTAGCGATCGAAGAATCGGAAAATTACGACGCGAGTCTCGGCTTAAAGCGATTACTATATAATAAAACCTTATCCTGCAATTAATGCTAAATAGATTTAACTCAAACTGGATTTTAATTTCGACCTTATTCACCGAGATGTCTAAGGCGGAAAGTTCTAAAGCTGGGACGAATAATAGCCTTCAGTCAAATGGTCTTTGTAGCTGAAAGTTGAGGAAGATTAATTATTATTTTTTTTATTTTACAACTTTTCTTCGAAATTAAATGTCCAAAGATATATATGACAATTTTCTATATAGTGTGGTCGAATCGGTACACTGTCTCTGATTCTAGAACATCCAATGCGCATATATAAATTTCAAGTCCTCGCGTGCATTTCGCTGTTCTTTTATGTCGATGCGACGTGAAGAAGAAGAAGCGCAAAAGGACACAAGGAGGACAACACCTTTGTACAAAGTGCATTTGTTGATATACAAATGCGTCAGTCTAGATGCACGATCAGTCGTCCATCGATCCAACGCATTCACTAAAATTGTCCGCGCGAGTGTAGATGCAATCATCCCTTATCAAAATGTTGGACAAGTTTTACGATGAAGACATACGATAAAAAGTACGAACAAATAATAAGAGATGAAAAAATTAAAATGTACAATAAAGAACTGATTAAAAAAAAAGAAATGATCGAAAACACAAAGGATCTTACATAATTTTTGAAAATATAGAAAAAATATTATTTTAATTTTTCCCTTTAATATGTAATAAAAATTATATCGATTCTTAATTAGATCGCATTCAATTCTTAATTATATTTGATCGTCAATCTTTAATCCATCAAATCCCTGAAATTTATTAATTATTGTGTCATTTAAAAATTATCTACAACTTACAGATACAAATTTATATATTTATTTTTTAATTTTCTGAAATTTAAACTAATGTGTGGGTAAACCTTAATGGATCCTTAATGGAAAACTCTCTAACAATAAACGTGTCGCAAAAATATTATTATTTATCGAAACAGTTGGATTATATATATATCAATATTTTGAAACCAATTATTTAATGGATCGATGAGATGCATGTGCTAAAAAATTTGAACATTTTCAAATCGACAGATTTCTTTTAGCGGCCGTTTTATGAGCCGAATGCCGATCTATTGAATTTTTTTGGCGGATTGCACTGCTCTCGTTTACGACCGATTCCCCATGTATCTCTTGGTCAAAAGTTAATAAAATATCAGCAGCACAGGAGGGAACAAAAAGAGATGGAGAAAAAAAAGAGGTGCGGTATGATATAACTGCCCCTGCCGTTTCGACGTCAACCAAGCGTTGCATCCCCGCCGGATAAAACGAGCGTGGGCGAGTACTTTTCGAGCTAACTCGGCATTTGATGATTTACGATCCCGGAGGATCGAACCTATTTCCCTTCTCCCTTCCCTCCTTCCTCCTTTCTGTGCTCTCACCCCCGCGACCTCTCTTTCTACGGATCGTCGCCGACGGTATATGGCAAACACGGCGGAATCCGGATGAGGATTGTGGATTTCGCTCGAGTTCATTACACCTACATCAATGCATACACGCGCGCACACTTTCCCGCTTCCGGAACACGCATAGTTCCATGCATGATTTCCCTCCATCCGTCCTCCCGATATATATCGTCTCTGTCTTGTATGGTAAAACCATCGTACCGTACTTCCATCGGTCCTTATTCTCGTTATCCCGTAGTAAAACTCGCCCATCTCAGCCTCCCGTTTATTTTCGGCGAATGTAGGATATTTGTTCGCGTCATTTTGATATTAATCCTATAATTCGCAGGCTCCTTTGCCATCCGAGAGGCCGTCAGTCGCCGCCCGGAATCCCCCAAATGGGAAATTATTTTGCTTTATTAAGCGCGAACGCATTTTCGACGCACGCTGCTGTATCCCAAATATTTACAAACTTTATTAATAACGTTAATTAAATAACATTCGACATTATTTGCTACATTAATTTTCTCAATTCATTAAATACGCAACGGGGGCTTAATAATATGCAAACGTAATTTGTTTTGCGCCAAGTTGTGGCCGCATCCGGAACTCGTATGTATTTCGGAATTTCGTCGCTTAAATCGTTATAATTTTACATTTGGTATGTTGAATTTGTAATGTACACCTGGTTTGCATTATAAATGTTTGAGATAAAAACACTGTTTTCGGTGAGTTATATAAAGTGATCCTACATGCATTTTACATCTATAGATTTTGGCGAATGTAATTCGAATAAAATATTAAGATAACTTAATTAATCATTCGAAAATTAAATTTATAGATTCCACAGTCAGGTATATGGTAAAAAGTAATAGTACTAGATATAGTACGTATATACATAAAAGAAGAGTAATTCATTATATAAGCTATCAGGAAATCGAATGAAAAGGAAATAATAAATATTCATTTGAGTGGCATCTTCCGTTCTCATTTATGTCAATCTCGACGATTTACCCTTCCGCAAATGTCATCTAAATCCAGCAAATGTCAAAGGCGGAAATGTTGTAAAAAGATCGATAGTTCGACAAGAGCATATTGTATACAATAAAAATAAATAAAAGCATATTGTATACAATAAAAATAAATAAAACCTGGAAATTCAACAATCTATTTCTTTTCAGTAGAAGAGAACAAAAAGAAATGCTAAAACTGTATTTCCACATCAGCATTCTACTTTGTAATATAAATTTAATTATTGGAGAGCAAATTTTGCATATTAACTTGCTTATTTTAACATTGAAAAAATAATTTGTGCAAGAAATTTCCAACTTATGTTATTCAATATTTCTCGAAATACGTATAATGAATCGTCAGCATACATATATATCGTACAATGCACGCAAAATGAATCGATATTTAACTTGATAAAATAAAATTACGGGAAAGGAGAACGGGAAATAATAAATTTCATTTAAGAATTCGAAAACTATGCCATTACATGTTGATTGCGATAAGATCAACATTCGTCTCTCGAGGCCATTAGTAAATTTCAATTAAATCCCAGTCTTATTTTATCCTAGTGCGTGCGAGTTTACCGTCGTAAATTCACTACCTCCCTTTTACCTCGCGTCTCACACGACAGACACGAGGAGAAGCAAGACAAAGAGAATGGCGGAAAATTGAACGAGACGATCGTGTCGAGTATTGCGACTGGCACATACTAGCGAAACACGCTCCGTTCGACCGAACAATACATTAACTCGCCTCATTAACGAATTGCAACGTGCCAATTAGAGAGAGCCTGCGGTCCCGCCCCGCATCCCTTTTTCTGCCGCACGGCAATTCCTCTTCTAGCTTTGTAACGGCACCAAGCGGCCAACGGTTACTCGCGGATTCAGCTGGGGCTAAACTAGAGTGCTATTGATGGAGTACATGCAAGATTCATGGTCCTTTGTCAACAGCGAATAGTGTTTCGCCTCACGTACGGAAACCGCATATTCTCAAAAGGAGAACACCGGAAAAAGCTAAGGGAAAAAGCTTCCACTTAGAATAAGAAGAATGAAGGTATAAAAGTGGATAAAGAAAATTCGTTTATATATTACGTTGTCGAAACAAAAATGTTTTGTATCTTATTTTTTATTTTTATATATAATATGATTTAAGATCTGCGATCTCTTGCGAATCGACCTGAATAGTAAGCATAGTTCTAAAGTAATTTTTTAACGAAATTAAATGGAGATCAAATACAGCCTCTTCTTAATTATTTATGTTTGAAAAATATTCTCATAACACAAAGTAAAATAAAATATCTTGGCGTATCTTCATAAAATTTGTGGCTGTTTTAACTTTATCAAGATATGCTATACATATTTTATTCTACTTTATATCGTGAATATCGATGTCTCTTATTGCTAGATTTATGAGGGTTTGCAATTGTCACATAAATCGAATATCGTATGAACAGATATATAGAAATAAAATAACCGATGTAAAATGTAAATTCTTTTTAAATTGGGAATAATGTATAAATGAATATTAAATGTATCTGTCGATACTCGTCGCAACAAACGATTATAATTGTCCACTTCTGGCGTGAATAATTGGCAGTTTTATCGTCCCACAAGGTACAGGGACAAAAAATCTCTTCCGCATGTAATGTTCCGCGTTTTACGAGAAACTCGTACGGATTACGAGCTTACGGAAGTGCGTGGTATAATTGTCGTTTTGCAGGGAAAAATCCACGAGATCTCTCACTCGTAAAATGCACAAGATCCAAATTCGAGAGAACACATTACCAGCATTAAAAGTATATATGTATATGTGTATGAAAGAAAATAACATTTTTTTTATTTCTGAAGGCTTAATTATTTTATTTATATATATAATTATATATATAATTATATTTAATATTATAATTATATATATAATTATATTTAATATTTTATTTATGTATATAATTATATTTACTATATTATCATTTAATTTATTACGTATATATTTCATTTTTACATAATACATAATTACAATTCCTAATAGAATGATATATGTATGCGATCCATACAATATTATGTGAAAAATCTATTATTTCAGTAATTATGACATTCACATTCTATTTATAAAACTTTGAATTCAAAAGATGTAATTTTGAGTTTTCATATTTTTAAACCATTTCGAGTACATTTCGTTACGGAAAATGAGAAAAAATGTAGCATAATTTACTCACCAACTACGTGCTTGTCGCATACATATCTGCTGTTTCAGTCGATGCCGATTTCTATTTGCTCGAAAATTTTAGGAAAAAAATTTACTCACACGAATAAATTGCGTAAAACACGCTTGATTACGTTTGCGAACGCAAATTTATGCGATTTAATATTACACTTTCGAAGCGTATTTATTTTTGTGCGCACATTCACGTATTTGAAAGAAAAATACTAGTGATTTTCGGACCATTGCGAAAAGGTCACTAGTATACAATGTTCCATTTTTGACATTTTTTTTCGCGACTAAATTAAATTTCATCGCTCGATAAGTAATTACTAATTATTATTACATTAAAAACAGAGAGAAATGTTTACTTTATCGATAAGTAATTACATTAGAAAAAGAGAGAAACATTTACTTTATTCAATTACGTCATTAATATATCATTAATCCATTCCGATACTTTATTTAACACATCCACGGTAATTGAATTCGGTAACTGAAGAAAAAAAATCGAAGAATGTGTTATTCCTGGTATTAGTTTGACACAAGGATATAAACATAGAGTGGTATAAACACAGTTTTTTTCACGACACTCGTATCACGAGACGCGGTTACTCGAGTCAAAACACGACGGCTCGCCGGACTATTCCCGAAATTTGCCGCGGAAGAAGAGAGGGGATGAGGAGCGACCGTCGTAAAGTGCGTAATTGATTTTCGGGCGTGCGAAGTATCGGGACGGAGGAGATTATTGCGCTTACATCGAGATTAATTTTGTCATCAAGACAACAAATCTCTATCCGATCGATGCGCGAGTCGCGATTAGCTTCGTCGAACGTTCCCTTCGACGAAACATCTCGGCGGTTGCTTCGTGAATTATTCACGTTCCTCGAACGAGCGTTTTGAAGGTCGCGATTACGCGAGCGTCCCGAATATTAAAATGGCGCGTCTGCCAATCGTCGAAACAGCAATCGCGCCAATTTCGAGTGTGCCGAGAAAAAAAAGCATATCGAGGAAAATACATTGTGTGGATACAATGGATTGTCTCGTATAAATGTTATCGGAAGGAAAAGTCGCCGAGAAGTATCGGATGATTTTTATGCTACGCGAAGTGTGCTGCGTCGATGATTGATGAGTATGTCGCATAAGTAACGTAAAGTGATGCCGGGAGAAATTATCCCAAGTTTGTCTGTACTTTTTTTTTACAATGATTAAAAGTATATCGGGAGTGTCGAAAAAAGTATCGCGCGATCGTCGAACTTTAAATATCGCGACGCTCGTGAGTGATGATAATTATTGATGGTGATTTGCAATCGATTAACTCTCGTTACGAGTGTAATGGATCATCAATCATCGAGGGGCTCCGAATGGAAAAATGAATGAATCGGATACGAGAAGGATGACAACAACCGGTTTATAACAACCGGTGAGCCCAGAATTATTATTATCATAATTAATTAAACCAGATGTTGAGTCCATGTATGTTGGCGAATTAACACGAGTGTATAGTAATAAACTTTAATAATAATTCTCAATCATATAAATTTTTATTGAAAAATTTTAATAGTATATGACAAAAAATTATTTTAAAATTTTGTGTCAAAAGTAATATATATATTTTCACAGTTTTTGCATTATTTTGCATTTTGATTTGAGGATTTGCAATTGTCATATAAATGAATATCATATCGTATAAACAGAAATAAAATAATCTATGTAAGATGTAATTTTTTTTAATTATTGGAAATAATGAATATTAAACACGCACTTGCCGATACTTGTCGCAACAAATGTATCTAAAATATGCTGCAACATATATTTATTCAAAATCCCATCACGACTCTTTTAAATTCAGATCCACGATATCGTATTATTGGCATTGGTACGCAGAAATATAGCAAGAGGTATTATAATACACGTGTATGAAAGACTCGGCTCATGCAAAGAATACGTGGATTCGTGTCGAATGCGAGTCCGCCGGGATTCGTTTATCCTAAAAATGTCGAGATTAAAATTCTTATGGCGCGAACCGCCGATTTCGTAGCTCACGAGAGCGAGCTCGTTCGCGTTCATTGGCTCGTCTGCATTCCGGACGCGAAGGAATCCCGGGATGAGCGCGATGCTCCGCGCGACCGAAATTTCCGAACGCTCTACTAGCGACGACGATCTGCCGCCCGTAACTCGATCCACGTGAAAGTAACAACGTGTACTTCCTGACTCTCGGGGCGCGTTCATGCACTTCCATCGAACTTCCGCAAACTTCCGCAAACTTCCGTATACTCTCTCTCTCTCTCTTTCTCTTTCTATTCCCTGCCCCTCGAGTCCCTCACCCTTTGATTTAGGCAAAGGGAAAGGATGGAGGACTTTTTGTCGATCGGGCTGCTCGCACGAGCGAGTCATTGCTCGAAGATATATAATTCAGATTTTTCGCGATCGCTCCTGTAATCGAGGAAAAATGTATCTAGTTCCAATCGCTCTCAGCCGAGTTTCCAAAAGCTTCTTTCCATGCGTTCTCTTTCCATATTGGGTTTGATATCGACTCGGTTAAAATTACAGATTCACAATACCCGATTGAGATAACGAGTGATCAAAGGGAATAGATAAGCGGAATCGATTGAAGGAAGTAAGTTTTGTCTATGCAGATGCCCGTATATTTTGAGAGACTACGGCCCTTATAACAAGAAAATTGCACAAAAAAATAAGCAGATTGATATCGATATTGTAAATATAAATGCAATAAATTATTACAATAGTCTGCGCGAATAAATATTAATCGTGTCAAAATTATTGTAATAGTATAAATGTCGCTGCATAAATCCAATGGTTTAATTAAATTAAACAAATTAATAATTATAAACAATATCCTCATATTTAAAACAAATTTGACCGATTATTGAAATCATCAAAATTAATTATTTACATTGTAATTAAATCATATTCATTAAAAATAATAGAATTTTAATGTACATTTGTTCGGATTTTATATCATAAAATATAAGAAGTTAAAATAGTCGATAAAGATTCTCGAAAAGATTGCAAAGGATTTACGCGAAAGGAGTGATAAAGCGTGCAGCGTTAAAATAAGCAACGCTCCGCAGCAATTTAGAAACGAATTGAAAGCCTCTCGGCGTATCGATTCATTCCTATTTTTTCGAATCGTTTATCTTTCGACCGCGCACGTTTTCGCAAAGGTAATCGAAATTGCCGATATAGAGAGCGATCAGCGATGCAATCTCAAAGTACATGCAACCAATTGAAAGGACAAAATGTTATAACAAAAGACTCTCTTACCAATAGAAAAGTTTGATGCAACAATAGTTTATTTTTTATTTTCTTAAAAATTTGATGAAATTAATCTACATTTAATTTTCCTAAAGAGATAAAATTAATCTACATTTAATTGTCCTCAAATTGTTAAAAAGATAGATTAAATCACTTACATTGTGAACTTTTTTATTCCTATTTTACTGTCTTAGTTATAATATTCTCAAATATTTTATTTACACAGTGTTCACTTCAACGAAAATTGTCATAAGCAATTTAGACTCGTATATATTTATCTTGACGTAAAAAAAAAAAATCTGTAGCTAATCTATTTTAATCAAAAACTCTATTTGAAATATATCTCTATTAAAAAAAAACCAGATTGAATTTGATATTGATAGACAAGATTTTTTTTAAATGTAGAATGTATATATATCAGAAAAATATAAAAAAAATGCACGTAAAAATCTGAACTGCAAGCTTTCTAAAAAGTCAATAACTATCTGATCGATAACTATAGGTCGTAACCTCTCATATCCGAATGTACGCGGAGCTATTAAAACAATGACGAATGCCTGCAATTAATTTCACAAAATTTCTGTTATTGATCGATCGTATTTTAGAAAAAAATTTACCGGCGTTTTCAGCTAATTCGTTCAATTGAGCCTGAACACGTCACATCGAATTTTAATTCAAAAATCCCAAATGTTAAATTTCACAGTTATGGTAAGGATTGGAAACTCGTGTACCTTCAGTTCGAGGAAACTGATATTTTTCATCACAAGTACGATGAAAAGCTGATTAATTAAAATTATCGATCAGTCTCGCTGGAAATCGTGGAACAGAAATATTTCGTCTGTCACAATTAGATATTTTATGATCAATTGAAAATTTAACAGTTAACATTAATTAAATTAGTCGGGAAATATTTTCTCTGAATATCTTTCTGAATGAGAAATCTTGCTATTTCGTTCTCTTAAGATACATATCTTGTAGAGAGAGATCTCAAGTGCAAAAAAAATTAATGGAAATTATATCATAATAGTGCGTCTTTTTCAATGTCTTATTAACAGCGAGGCGTTCTGCTTGCGCTTTACTTGACAAGAAAATACCACCGCAGAATCTTATTATTTTTTTAGCGTAATACATCGGTTTCCTTGAACTTAAAGAACACGGGTTTCCAATATTTTACCTGAATTACCTCAAAATATCGGTAAATTTTCTACATAAACTTTTTTCTCATCGACTACTTTTCAACACACTGGGAAAAGCAAACTATCAAAGAAAGTGCCGCATAAATGAAAAAAGAGCCACATGACATTCTTTCTTTACAGGCGATGCGACGCGCGATTTTGTCAATTATTGCATGTTGACAACAATTAGACAACAAATGAAACTGTAATAACCGTAAAATATCCGTAAAAACCGTATAAATTGTATTTTATTAACACAAAAATACAATAAAATAAATTACGATACATTGATCAATTTAAAATAAAAGAAAAAAAAGATCAGAAAATATCAGAAAATAAAATAATAATTATCTATATTAATAACAAAATATTAATTGTATCATAACAGAAAATTTAATGTAAATGATTTAAATCTCGGATATTTATTATACTAATATTTCTTTTAATCTCGACTAAATTGCATTGAAATAAAAAAATTATCTAATATAAAGTTAAATAATAAAATATTAATATCGCGATAAATCGCGACATTCTTCGCAGTATATTATATCCTCAGTAGATCGACAATTTCAACTAGAGAAATCAACTGGAAATTACAGTCGCCGGAATTATCAAATTGCTCCAAGAGATCGATTCCGAAACGATTCGTGCTAGAAATTCCGCAAGATTCTACGTGCGCGCTCGAGTCGGATATTGTTAAACTTATTGTTAGAACTTTTGAAAAGCAATCGGAGGACTTTGCAGATAAATCGCATTAGGAATCAATAAGTGGCGTCTTGTTGCTTTAAAGACTTTTATGAGACTCGAAATAAACACGATGCTGCGTTTCTCAAGGAGTTAATTTCGAGAATGCAAGCAATATAACGGTAACTGCCGAAATTTCTGAGATAAGTGTCAACAAATAATACCATCAATCGTATTATATGAGTAGAATTTAGTCAATCCAATATATGTATATATAAATGTCTATTATTTTCACTGATTAAATCTAAATAGATATTAAAAGAATATAGAAAAATTTCTCTCTTTCCACAAAATTTGAAATAAATATGTGTGAAACTACTCTAAAAAGATAAACTTTTTTACAGCAATTTGATAACAAGAGAAAAACAATTATCTAGATATCAATTACGAGATAAATAAACAAATAAAAAAACAATCAAACTACATCTCGTATTATTTATTTTTAATAATAGATTATTATTAAGAAATCTATATAAGAGAGAAAGCAGTTTCGAAATCTTTACTTTAGATAATTGTGCGAAAGATAATTATTAGAACGGTCTCTCGGTAGTTGAAACAGAACCTCTCTTCCTTCCTCTATGTTCTACATTGCGAATAAATGAAAACATTTACGTTATCCTGCTGGCATTTAACACGACGTGCGCCTGGCGAACTAGCGCGCATAGCGTGAATAATTAAAAATTTCTTTCTTCGCACCTTTTGCTGCATCGCGGCGTGGCACGTGCACAAATCCAACGGGGAAAAAATTAACCGTGAAAACGACACGGTAAGTAGCGGTGACTCTCTTAATTACGACGCGCTATCAGTGCTACTTTATTGCCTTACAGTTGAGGAAAATTAACGAGCGACCCCGCGTACGCGAGAAGTCATTAATTCTCCGGGAGGACCGGGAGATGCCAGAATGTGATGCGCAGGTGTACATCGACCATGACGAGAGCGTGCTATGCATCGCTGCGACCTTCGCGAAAATTTAATTATGACCGGATGTTGATCAATAATTGTTTGACGCGCTATATAAGGTAGCTCTCTCTTCTGAGATTGAATTCAAAAGGAGACGTAATTAAATCGATAACCCTTAATAATTCTCATGTAATAAATTATCAAAAAATTCCACGTATCGAGCAGATTTTTCCCTAAAATCTCAAGTCGAGAAGTGTGATAATCACATAATATAGAGATAACAATTTGAAAAAATTAAAACAAAATTATCTATGAATTTTTTCACACATTTTCTTTTTTCGTTACTGATTTTAAATAGTAAGAGAAAAAAATAAAAGGAAATTTGAATTTTAATATTAATAGAATCTTCTTTCTCTATAGGTATATTTATAAAGAAGGGAGGGAGAGACATGAAAACGATATCTTCATTCAGAAAACGAGTTGAGTCATCTAATAATATTCCTCGACGGTCATTCACCGTTGCGTCTACAATTTCCCTGCCATCCTTGGGAACAGCTGTGCAAGCGAATCCGAAAGTGAATCGCGATATAACCGGCTCGTCTCATTCGTACCCGTTCGTGCCTTCCTCGATCGACACGCGGAAAAAGAAACTCCGACGCCCGACGTCAAGTCCGTCCGACGCGAATCGTTAGCCGCGAGATTAATCGAGGCGATTAACGATTCTTATCGTCGGTTCGTTAGCCCGTTATCAAGCCGCACGCGCGCGCGTGCGTTGCACCGTAAAAACGCGATGCGCGAGCTCGCTTAAACATACCGATGTGCTCCAAGGCGCGCACGACGTGCACTTTCTCCCAATGCGTATGCTGCCCGCATACATACCGATAAAAATGTCCATGTAGAAAGTGAAAATCCGCTCGTGCAATGCCCGCTAACGGCTCTGACTCGCTTTAATGCGTCTATTAAGAGGACTTGCATCTTACCTGAAAAATAAAAAAAAATTGTTCAATTTCTCTGTTGCGAGTTTTAAAAAATCTGGAGCGTATGTGTCGATAATTTGCTCGTAAAGAAACAAATAAATGTTTATTAATAGAAAAAGTATATCAGACAAAAGTATAGTCGAAATTGTATACAAGAGAATAATTTTTAATTATATGCAAAACATACAACACACATGTGCACATACATACACTCGTGAATTGAAAATGGCATTTCGTCGATCTATTTCGTATAAATACTCATTACATTGCTTTTCGAAAACATCCGGACGCCAATTTCTGAACGTGAAAACTAATCAGCTCGCGAGAAGAATCGTCGACACATAAATGCAATAAAAATGCGCAAAAAATAATTACAGACGCGTTTCAAACACGTTACACAATTAATACAATTGCAATGTTGACATACACGTTGTGCTTAATTAATATAGTAATTACATCAACACACAGAAGAAAAGGACATTCTTGTTTTGAAAATATGTTTAGTTTTAACATGGAAATTTTGAAATGAGATTATATTGCGTTAATTGAAGAAAAATATAATTGCTTGAATAATTGCTTACTTGAATGAAGCCATTTTATATAGTTCAATCAAGAAAAATATATTCTTATGATTTAAGATTTAATTTTCTTGAATGGAAAAGAAATAATGGTAGATAGAAAATAACATTTTTAAATCAAAGATTATAATTTTCTTAAAGTAGAATTAAATGATTATATATTCTTGAGGTGACAATTACAGTATTAAAATAGGACTATAATATTGTTGAAATTTAAAATTATTAAATTCTTCTAAGAAGATTATAAATTGTTGCGTATATACGAAACAATGAACGCGTTAGTTTAAGCATATATAAGTTTTGATTTGACACTTATTTTTTTTCTGTGCAGTCAGCGTATATATTACATCTTATAAAACGCTAAATTTCTCGAGATATGTAGATATTGCATGCAGCATGAATGATTCCGGCTATATCTGGTGACTCTTTTCGAGCGAGACTGTCGGCAATTATACGCGCGACTTGCTGATGCAAGTGAAATTTCCTAAAATAAAGGAGGCAACGTACGATAATCGAATCGGACATGACGTAATTACGGATCGATGCCATGTCGGCGAATTTTCTGGGTCATTGCGAACGCCTCATCGTTTAAGCTAGCGCACGCATCCGATAGTACGTACCGACCAATCGCGATAGCATGATAGGGCCTCGCTAACTAATTGCATCGCTATTATCTCAATTCCGAATTAATCCGTGGCATACTGCACAATCAACAATAGAATCTAGAATCTGCATTGCTGGCTTTCCGATTTGGATTGATGCATATCGTCGTAAAATCCCTAAACGTAATGACGTTGAGGCGACTAATTTAATACTAAAAATATGCCATTTATCAGAGGCTTGAACTGCAAATCGTGCGATGTAAATAATTGTTATTTTACAAGGTAAATTTTATTTGCTCATTGATTACAATAATGGCAAAAAATATAGTGATTCCAGGTCGATTTGCGACTTATTAAAAATCCAATGCCTGGAATAAAATGCCATTGAATATAAGAGTTTATCGTGGTAAATTCATATTAAAAATATGTATACATCGCAATTGACCTTTAAACTGTGCAATTTGTAATGAGTATAAATAATGTTCACGTAATATTTCGCAGCAATTTCGTCTACCAATTGCGCGTACAACATAAAGCGGCAAATCGACAGTAATCGGACATTCCGAATTAATTCGCGGTCCATATTCTGTAAAGTCCATAACGAATGTCTATTTCCAATGGTAGATTTTCGGTTTTGAATGCCACGCTCAATCACAGAACGCGTCACGTAAAATAGCTTAATATTCGTGTTGTGAAATCAGCGGTTCCACGCCAAAAATACACGTAGCTAAAACACATCTCCGGAGATTCGAAATTCCAAATCGCAACCGCACAACTGCAAATAATCTCGATTATGCTTAAACCCACAAACATACACGCGAGTTGTTCGTGTTTCCCAAATGTTTGCATGGAAAATTGTGTAACGAGTTAATATATGGCAAATAATAATTGAATCTTGCTAATTAATTCGCAGTTTTCATAGTATAAATTTACAACGATTCAAATATCCATCCTCGCAATCAGCCTTTTACACAAAATGTTTAAGAAGCATTTGGAAAATAATTTTATGCATAAAATGCACATACGAATGACACATTTCCAGCATTTTCCAAATTTCATATGAACGTTCAAAATAACAAACTTGAAAGATAGATTAAAAAAAATAAAATTTTTATTTTATTTTACAAGATTCTCAGAAGTCGAATTAAAGTTTCTCATAAATTAACGTAACTGCTTTCAAAAGATAGATTTTTACAAGATTAAACAAGAGTTGTTGTGTAGACATATTTTTCTTGCAAGTTTCTGCTTATGTGATTATTATTGTCGTCTAATAGTATTATACTCACAATTACTTTCGTATCAAATTCATTCTACAGAGAGAAAGAGAGAGTACAATACCTCGACAATGAGACCTTGTACTTTAGTCAACGATACTTTGTCCCTTTCTGACAAAATTAATTTCATACAAGTAATCAAAACTCATTGAAATCCAAGTCAAGTACAAAGTTCCTCCTCTTCCGATCGATGCTCTAATGTACTCGAGTTGAAACGTGTCTAGGAAGTCCCTTGCAGTACGTGTGCTCTCTTTATCATCTCTCCCTTACCACCTATGTGTTATCGCGTACGGTGTTACGTCAGACAGGTAAAGAGGATGGGAGAATTCAAGAAAGAGAGAGAGGGAAGAATGGAGGGAAAGAGAGAAAAAAGAGGAGCACGTTACCTATATCAATTTCCATGAAACTGTCAACCGCCTCTCGTTCCCGTCTCACTGTTACGGTGACTCGATCGTAAATTCTTCGTGGATCCGTTTTTCTTTCGCGAGCCGCCGCCTAGAAGACAAGCTGGAGAGGGAGAGAGAGAGAGAGAGAGATAGAAGTACCTAATGTATAACGAAGTTCCCCGTCTTGCCCGCCAGCGCATCCTCCCCTCTCACCCTCCTTCCGTTCCTAGCTCATCCTTCTTTCGGTTTCCAGAGTCGCGACATCCGATCCATCGTATCTTAGCCTGCTCTCCTTCACGGATGCTATTATTCTGCTCTAAGACAACGAACTTTACCTATGAGAGGGGAGGAGGGGGGGGAAGGGGGGGCAGACAGAGAGCGGAAAGCACGAGGGGCGCTTAGCTCGGCAGAAAGTGCCACGAAAGATAACGCACACGTCGCGAGTTCCGCAGCACTGACTCATCGCATTTTTACGTTTGTCGCCCCGTATCGTTTGCCTCGCCCCCCCCCCTCCCCCCCGTCCCCTTCCCCATTCTTTTCTCACCCTCGGCGAAATGACAGCTGAATTTTTCGCAAGGCGGACACGGAAAAAAAACATTCGTCACTCGAGATTCCGTGAATGGTTTCGGGTCCTCATCAGCAAAACTGGAAATATTGTTCGATTTCGATGTTGCGCAATTGCAGTTTACAATGTTTGTTGTTTGAACAATGTTCGCGTGCGATGTGAATGATGTATGTATTATAAATAACAAATTCAATGCAACAATGATTTTTTTCATCCTTCTCTTCAACTTTTTTTTTTTTTTGAAGATTAACATATATTATATATATATATATAAATTTCATCATCTCATTTTTCAAAATTAATTTTTTTAAGACGCATTAAGTACTTTAAATGTACCAATTATTCTCGAAAAACAAGATTATTAACTTTCTTATTATTTAAAAAATATACATATAATATATAAAATTGATCACTCAAAATTTATTGAAATTTGAGAGCCTTCGAAAGATTCAAATATTTAAAGATACTGGTAGTTTTGATAATTTACATATTGCTGTCATAACGATTTATTGATACGAAAAGCCGTAACCGCAGAGCGTTGCAACATCGAATCCGATTAAATCGAAAATGTGTCAATGAAACCACTTGATCGTGATAGTCGAAAGCAGGATTGACTTTTCGATTTATTGAATAAGTCGGCTTTTGCATTCTCGAAAACTGTATCACGTCGAAATTGTATCATCGATTATCCACAAATGGATAACCGTGAATGATTGGCAGTTCGGCGAGCAAAATATATTTTATTACAGATAGAATTTCCGGGAAAAAAGCTTTTGTAATATAAAGATACGTATTACACGGCTGTTATGAATACGATAAAATGAACGAGTACAGCAGTGCTACAATCTATTTAAATCGAAACGTCATCGGCTTTCCGGAGAAAGCAACTTTCTCAGGGTAATGTACGATAGAAAAGTATTATTAGCTTACTGATGAATCAGTATATATCGCTCATAAATAATATCTAGCTTCTCTTGCACTTGCATCGATTAATATCGCAAATTTAAAGTAGCAAAGTTTTAATGCGCAAAATATGAAATTTTTATTCTTTGAATAAATTTTATTTTTGCAAATGAAAATACTACACATTATATTTCTATTTTTTAAATTAAATATATAATTTTTTAATTTTATATTTTTATAATCAAATAATTCATATTTCTAAATATTATTGACTTGACTTAATGCGAGTTTGCTATTGGAAATTAATCATGAGAGACAAATGACTGTTAACGGTAATAAATGATTACTTTAATTACAATCATAGAACAAACAAACGTATAATGATTACAAATTTATGATATAGGATGTTTTAATTTTTCAAGTGTAACTTCATTCTCATGAAGTAAACAAATAATTATAAACCTTGGTTATATCATATTTCTTAAAAATATAATTGGATCGACCTATGTATATATATTATCAAAAATATGAATTTAATGATCATTTATTGACAATTCATCGTTATCAAAGATGCAGCTTAATTCGCGTGTTTGCGCAAAAAATTTTAAATAATTCATTTGTGAATATCGTTTCCGGATTCAATTATGCACACGACAAGACTAAAAAATCTTTCATGATCGTCCCGTTTAAATCTCGATGTCAACAATCGCGACCTGATAATCTCGCAGGTACGACCATATTGTAGTAACAAGGGGACAAAAGGAGGTCGATACGACGCGGCATCGCGTTACCGCTTTGATCGCGTAATTAAATTTAAATGGGATATTAAATTTTAATTAGAGTTCAAATAAACGGTCGCGTTATGGGACATACGTGCGTATAATTCAGAATAGAATGTGTGTACCAAACAGGCGACTCGTGGTCCCGAATTATCGGGGCCAATCCTTGTCCACGTGATTCTCTCCCTTTAGCCGCGTGTATACGCATATATTTTCCTGCTAATACGCAAGTTCCAGTGCCTATTCACCGCCATTCCTATTGCTATTAACTTTATGTATCCAGGTCCGCGGAATGCATAGAACGCGTTTGTACTAAAGGTCCCCGAAAGCTATAATAGCCAACAGATTTCGAAAAATTTAAATTGAATATGGCAAGAGAAGGTAAAGAACTTGAGATTAATATATTAGATATTATTATTATTTTAACAGAAGAGAAATTTTAAATACATCTCATCCCAAGTCTCTGTCGATGTTTAATGTATTATTATTGTAAATGCTTTCAGTGAAAGAAATTCAGGATAATAAAATGTTTAAAAATATATGATAATTTAATCACTGTTGCATTTAAAATTTTGTTTACTACATATGAAAAAACTCTTTAGTCTTAAAAAAAATTTTTATCAATATTTTTAATAGCTTCTTAGAAAACGGAATAACCGAGAACAACCCATATGTAATTTTTACTAGCATTTTAATTAAAGTATAATAATTAATATCTATAACATATATCTATACATAAAAGTATAATAATTAATATCTAAAAATAAAAATATAATAATAATATCTAAAAAATATAATAAAATATATTAAAATAAAAAATATATTAAAATATAATAATATTAATATCTATAACATATATCTGTTATGTGTACTTTTTAATTTATACAAGCTTATATGAGCTTGTATAATTAATTATATAGCGCACATACGCGAGGAAAAAAGGGACCAAATCGGAAGCGTCTGAAACCAGATCCTGGACGTACCGTGGATGCAAGAATACACATTATGCCGTTACTGCGACACGGAGACACTCGCCCGTCGGATATCGACTTCTCTTCTCCGCCGCCCTTCGGAGAAAACGAACGACTCCTGTTTCGAGAGAAACGTCACGATTATATTTTCTCGCCTGGCATAAACCCGCCATACGGCTGTCTCCGCGTTTGTCTCCCGTAGTGTCGCGCGGCCGCATTTTACATTCGCGTCTGGAACCAATACCGTGTCGCGACACGTACGCCATTGGATTTCTTCCCAAGTCTGGGACGACAAGTATGCATGTATGTGTGATGTATGCGCGCGTATGTGTATGCACCTGCGTAAGTAAGGATGTCGATGGAAATAGCCATGATATTCGAAGCTTTTTCCGCCGTATGACAGTCCCCCGCGCGTTGTCTGCTCGACACAATTTCTGCCGTCTCTCTTTTATTCATTCGCTTAAAAGAGCGTAGGCAACGTGACGCGAATGCGAGACGCGCGAGAGTATGAATCTCTATCGAAATGGACGGGGAGAGTGGGAATTAATAAAACCTCTGTCTCTGCTGGAACACTCGGGCCTGATATCCCTCACGAATGTACAAACCAATGTGTGAGAAAAATTGCAGAAAGGTGATAAAATCGGCTAGCACAGGACATATGTTTTCGTTGTACAACTTTCGTTGAGAGAGGGGGAGAGAGAAAATTGAATCAATTAAAATTTACCTTTGCAGTATATTTTTTTATTATTACAGCATAAAATTATCTCCTAGTCTAGGATATTTTTGAGACAATTATAATCGTTTATGCATAGAGCTGTCATTATGCAAGATAGTAATTAAATATGAAGATAATAATTAAATAAAAATAAATTGTGTCACAAAGTCTGTATAATGAATGGTAAAATAATTTATAATAAAAAAAGACAGTCTGTAATAAATGGTAAAAGGCTCTAGGATTTATTCTATTTTGTATGAACAAACGACAATGTCGCGTGCAATTTTACGAAATTTTTGTACAATATTCACCCCGCAAATTTATAAAGCTAAGGAAAAAAATTTGCATATTTACGAAGAGAAGGTTTAATATAAACAATTCAAATTACAATTTAAATTATATATCGCAATAAGTCAATTAAATTAAAATTTACTAGTGAAATTAAAATTGTATATTATAATAATACGCATAGAGAGGATGTATTACGATAAATTCTTAAATATATGCATACACGCAGAGGGTAGGGGAAATTTTCCGAATATTACAAATGAATGCAATATGTCAATATTCTCTTAAATTTTGAGAAAGTGCGATGAACAATTTTAGCCAAGTTGACAGCTCTGATCGGAATCGGAAAATATTCATGAATGTGCCAAACTCGCAGACTCTCTCTGAGGAACAAACGATGGCTTCGACAGTGACGAGAATGGTCGGTAGTTTTGGAGGGGGAAGGGGGGGAAAGGTAGGAAGGAAAGAGGCCGCAATTTCCGCGAGCGACGTCGCGGTATGTGAAATCTTAAATTTTTGATATCTTGTTAGTCTTCCTTCCCGCTTCTCGTCTCTTTTCCCTTTGTCCCTTTTCCCTTGGCATCTCCGCCTCGTCTCTTCCACGTTACTCTTTTCTTTCGCTTTATATTACATCGATAACTTCCGCCTCGCTAGAACGATAATATCTTTCTCACGGATAAACCGCCTCCTAAAATATTCCAAGTCGCTCGTTTCGTCGTGGCCCTCGCTTCCGTGCTAAGTTGTGATATCAAAGGGATCCGAGAACGATATGCATTTTTCTCCGCTCCTGCGCGCGCGTGCTCGAGCAGCAATCTCTGCATTTTATTGGTCACTGTAATACGTTTCTTACGGATCGTGCCGCATTCAGCAAGAGTCGTCGATAAATTTTTCAGAATTGGCTAGAAGCTTCCCGACCCACTTCTGTCCATTGTTTTTACACTCTCGATTTCTGCGATGGCTATAACGATGAGGCAAAGCGCTTTGGCCACCGGCTTTGATCGATGAATATTTTATCAAAATATCCCTTCAAAAATAGGAATCCTCGAATGATATACGAGAGCAATGATAACTGGAATTTTTCGTATCGACTTTTTTCAAATGTCAATGCTTTGTTTCAAATAGGATTTTAAAATATAAAATTGGATCTCTTTTGTGAATTAATTGAAAATATAGTGTAAAAATAATTTTTTTATTAAAATTGAAAGACATGAAAATAGAACGATGATTGTTAATCATAACATAAATTATGTTTACTTTTCTGCATTTTAAATCATTTATGCTGCATATATCATCAGTCAATAGATTTTTTTATATAAAAGTATAAATGTATTTTTATAAAAGTTAGTTTTAAAAAATTCACATTTTATACAAAATTTACATATTTAATTGCGAAAAGAAATTTTACACTATTATTTATATATGTAAAAAAATGTAAAAACTATTATAAAAGAGGGAGAAAGAAATCATAATTAAAAAATATTTCATTCTTCAATCAATACTTTTTACCAAAAAGTTTGTAAAATTTTAAAAAATGCTCTTTTGCTAGCCCTAAAATTATAATAAATCTCAAACAAAAAGTTTGTAAAGATCCTTGTCCATTATTAACACAATAATGTTATTGATTTTACAAAATTCATACACTGAGAAACTAATCTGGTTGCATTAATTAGAATTCTGGTAGATTCAACCAGTATGTCTGTTGGAAAATGGACGAACCAGAATTCTTATAGGAATTACCAAATGAATCTGATTAATTTCTTCCTGTTAAATTTACCAAATTTTCTCGTTAATAATACTAAACTCACCAGCACCAAGTCGTCTAAAATTTTTTCCATCTAATTTCAAAAGTCTGTTTAATATTCTGCATTCCAACAAGATTATTGGATAAATTCAATCCAGATTATTGAATAAATTATTTTAAATTCAGTTTGTTAGAAAATTAAACTGATAAACAGTGATGCAAGAAGAGGATGCAGCTCAAACACACACAATCAGAGAGCTAGCGTCCTCTTTCTGGCACTACTGCTCGTAAGAGAAAAAAAATATACTTTGGATTTAATGTTAATACTAGTTCTTTATATAACATTTCATGGCAAATATTAAATACGAGTTAAGTTAAGAGTGGCTCGCCGCCTAGCGGCATGCAAAGAAGTTAATGTAACAAGAAATTTTATAGATTCAACCAGAAAATACTAATCAAATCCTTATAGTAAATCTATTAGACGTTCTAGTTATAAAAAATCGAGTCTTATCATGATAACTAGAAATTCTTGTTTGATTTAACCAAAATGCCTTCAATCACATACGTCTTGTTGGTACAATCAAACGATTTTTTTCAGTGTAGAGCGTACAAATTTCGATAAAGATTTTCATAAAGGCGATGCCTTCGATTTTCACTGCCAAATATATTGATATTCCAGGTATCGATATTTTGCGCATGCTTGGGCGAAAACGCGCAGAAAGACGCTTCATTAGGCGAACTTGACGACG
This sequence comes from Camponotus vicinus, assembly GCF_025532165.1. NCBI lineage: Eukaryota > Metazoa > Arthropoda > Insecta > Hymenoptera > Formicidae > Camponotus > Camponotus vicinus. The sequence continues at coordinate 30,207,064 of NW_028141945.1, forward strand.
GCCAGCTGTGCGTGACAACGCGCGAGTTTCTTAACGAATCGTTGGCACGAAAAGCTGCCGCCAAGGTGCGACGTAACAGGCGTGATGTAACTGCCGTCTATCGGGAAAAGTTGTTCCGATTCGCGTCCGGGAATAACAAAGGGCGACGGAAGGCGTCGAGATGCTATCTTCGCCGTCTAGAAAATCCGCCGTTCGAAAACAATATCCGAGACGTTACGTTAGATAAGGGGGACGAAGGGGGCCGAAAGTAGATCGGCACTTTGCCGGCGCCGCCGAGACACACGGGAAAACGCCGGAAATTAGAAAGCGCGGTCGCGCCGCGACATTCATCGTCGGCGACATTATGCCGACGTAATCGAGTTAATCCGGATGTAATTACATTCGCCGGATTATACGATCTCGAGCGTACATACAATACATTCTTCTTCGAGAGCGAACTTGGCTGATACATCCGGCGAGGGTCGTTTCCGTCGCCGTAATACTTCCGGTTTCCCTCGTCTCTCACTCTATCATTGTTCCACGAAAATCTTGTTTTGTCGCGCGACACGGAATCTTAGGATACGTGGCGTAAACAACAACAGGACCCTACGTATATCGCGGAATATCGTGGTACCTATCGATTGACGTCGAGGATACCCGAGGAAGAAGAGAAATTCTGCGAGATGTCAATGAAACGATCTGGTAGGAAAAAGACGAGAGCGAGAAATATCGGTCAGCGTGAATATTCCGGACATTTTTTCCGTCAATCGGAAAAAACGTTACCCTACATACAAGATTTGCGCTCGCGATGCAATTTTCAACGAAATTCTGCAAAATTAACATGTTTTGCATGCATCACATTTATTATACATCGAAATATTATTCCCAGCTAAATTTTTTCATAAATAATTCTGAATTATTGATACTTTCTCGCTCGCTAAAACTGTATTTCAACTTTTGTTATTTTCGACATATACATATATTTAGAAAGTAATTGATATAAAGGACAAGTATGTCTGTGTATGTGTATGACATACTTTATAATAATAAAGCAATGCAGTTCTTTAATTGTACGAAACATTCTGCAGCAATATATCTGATATCGTAAATTATTATCACGAAACTGCATTAATGCAATTGCTGCGAGCGATATTTCTAAGTCAATATTTTACGCTTTATTCGATGTAAAAAAAGAGAAACCATCGACAATCGTAATGGCTTTTCAAACGTGTGTCAAATAATAGCGCGAATTATCCCTGTCGCGACGCGACAGTTCCCCTTTCGCGTTACAACGAAATTACGTAGAGGAAGCAAACTCACGCGCGGGTGTAATTTGTCGACGGGATATTTTTCGCTCGAAATTACAACGTGATTCAATACGGAATCGCGGCATACGTTTCACGAAAGGGGGCGTCTTGAATTTCAATAAGTGACAGCCGCGCGAATGATGGAACTCGGGAGCCTCGGTACCCCCATCGTGTCGCTCTCGAGATGTAATTTCTCGAGGTGCGAGGTGCTGAATTCCGCACAATCGCTGCGGATGAAACGCTCGGAAAGACGCGCGCGTCTCCTCCTCCTCCTCCTCCTCCTCCTCCTCCTCCTCCTCCTCGTCGTCGTCGTCGTCGTCGTCATCGTCGTCGTCCTCCTGCTCTCGAGGGAGCGCCGAGAAAATCGCGCCTGAAATGCATTCGCATGCAGAACTCGACCGTGCCGCCGCACATATTGCCGCTCGAAAGTTGTATGCCGCGATTCAAGGGAGATGCATTACATAAACTGATACGCCAATATCGTGGATCATGGCGGGAGCTGCGAGGAATCTGAAAATCCCGGTGGAGCCGATCGGGCACGCCTGCCGCACCGAATACGATAGTACTTCCATGACGATTTTCAAGTTGACATTTTGACAAATCGTACGCGCGATATTAGGTACATAAATTCATCTTCGGGCGAGCTCGCGTTGAGACGTGTACTTCGAATAATTTTATATAATTATGTATAAATTATATCGTCTTTATGCTTTTGAAATTGCATCTTTTCACGAAGAGCACATATTTTGAATTTATTATAAAATACCTAAAATATTGCATATAATAAACGTATATAATATATTCTATAATGAATATTTTTATCGTTTCATCATCATAGCCATTATCATTATTATTAATTTTGTTTCTCAGAAAAAGAAACCATTAAAATTATTATAATTAATTATTAATATAGTTAATTATTGATATAAATAATATAATTATTAATATAATTATTATCGATATTCTTTAATATTACTGAAACATATTCTTTTATACTTTTCTATTACATTTTTCAACACCTATGCTCGCAATCTCGTATTAATGATTCCAAGAGGATATTTGTCTCAGAATATAATTGCATTTTCCACCCATGTGCTCATAATCACGAGCGCATAATTATGCATAAAACGCGGTGTCTATGCATGTACGATGCGTGCTGCAGATTGTGGCGTGCAACGAATGAGAGACAATCAACGCGCGCCAACGATCCGTCGTACGTTCGACGTGCGCGAATTATTATATTTCCATTCCTGTTTCGCTCCCGCTTATACGTTCCCCTTTCCATTGATTGGAACAAAGACCTCTATTTCACTTCGATATATGTCTCGCTTCCATTCGTTCTCCATCTTTCTCACTCGGCACTTTGACTCCTTGCGCGCGGATGCAGGTGCATCTACCGACGTATTGATATCTATAGCGAATACCGCGGCTTCGCGCACACATTCCCGACGAAGGCAAGGAAAAAAAAAAGATACACCACCGTGAGTAGAGCCCGAGTGCAAAAATATAACAGCGCCTTGGGAAATAACGCGAGTGGAAATACCTGGCCGTACACAAACGGTGCTAAATGCAAGGATAATGAAAATGCCGATAAGATCGTCCTAGATACTAGACTATATTGTATTCGACGGAAAACGCAGCTGTCTCTGATAGCGGGCTCTTTGTTAATATCAAACGTAATCAACGTGCCATCTTCGCTTTGAGAAACTTATGAGCTGTTGTATATTCTAAGCTACATGCGTGTCTAGAATACAGATCATTTTTTATTAAAGTGACGGTAAAATTTGCATGTGATTAAGGGGAGGTATTTGTCGGAAATTTATTTGTGCTTATTCTGAAGAATCTGTATTTCGAGAGTAATTAAGACTTTTCATCGAGATTTATTAATAACACATTAAACTTTTTTTTTTTTTCAAAAAATTTACACTATAATTGATCTCTCTCTTATGCAGAAAAAAAGTGTCAAATCAAAACTTATATACTTAAACTAACGCGTTCATTGTTTCGTATATACTAACAATTTATAATCTTCTTAGAAGAATTTAATAATTTTAAATTTCAACAATATTATAGTCTTATTTTAATATTGTAATTGTCACCTCAAGAATATGTAATTATTTAATTCTACTTTAAGAAAATTATAATCTTTAATTTAAAAATATTATTTTCTATCTAACATTGTTTCTTTTCCATTCAAGAAAATTAAATCTTAAATCATAAGAATATATTTTTCTTGATTGAACTATATAAAATGGCTTCATTCAAGTAAGCAATTATTCAAGCAATTATATTTTTCTTTAATTAACGCAATATAATCTCATTTCAAGATTTCCATGTTAAAACTAAACATATTTTCAAAACAAGAATGTCCTTTTTTTCTGTGCATCGATCCGAGTAAAAAATTGAAAGTAAAGCAGCAAAGGACGAGCGTCCTTTCGGTTGGAAAGAAACGCTTATCGATTAAACGCATCGTCACGTGCATCAGTACGCGCCAGAATTCGCGGTCCATCGATATCCGGTTGCGAACAAACGCGCGACTCGAGCGAGCAACGGTAATCGCTCCCGTTTCGGTCGGTCGCGTTAGGATGTAAGGCCCGCCTATATCGTTACGCTCGTCGATGCATTCGCGCTGTATCGCGTGCGCGTAATCACCCGGCGATTCACTAAACCGGTTAATGGCCACGGCTCGCGCGCTCGAGCGCGCGAGCCGCCCACGCTTCCGACGCACACACGATCCGACGTTTATCGTCAGAATGCATGTTATCAGCCGAAGATGTTTGCAGCTGGGTGCGGAGCGACGTGTACAATGTGTATGCGAATACACACACTTTGCTAGGTCGCGCTTAATTTCAGCAGCGCATTCTTTAATGAATTCGTTAGAGATGTTTTATCGGAGAAAAATTTAAATGTACCTTACTCAGATTTTATTTGAAGAAATAAAATAGACTTACGCTGAAGGAGAGAATTAAAAATTGAGATTATATAATATATTTTAATTATAGTTAAGATAATTAAAAGTACTTTCCGATGAAGAAATCCGAGGACAACCAAAGGGAGATTTACTCGACTTGCATCGTCGGGACTATTTTAACATTAAATAATTCCCACGTAATTAAGCTTTGGCTGAAATTTTCGCAAAGGAAAAGTCGATCGCCGAGTTCATTAAAGATTACGTTGTCGAAGTTTGATGCACACCTTGCGAAACAGCCTGTATATTTCAAAGAAGGAAATAACGTGAATATTAATTACGTTAATTTTGCTATATCAAAGTGAATAGGGATAAGCGTTTTAGCGGAATCTCAATCAATTTGTAAATAATTCAGGGCAGAAAAAGAGAATCAATATTTTATGAATGACCGGACGATTGCATATTTCCACAAATTACGGCATCAATAATTCAATAAATGCTGACATAAATCAAGCTCGATTTTGGAGTTCATTTACATCAGCTAAATTTAATTTACAGGCCAACAGTTTTAAAGCCAATGTTAAAAACACGATATAAATTCGTAATAGCGTCGAGTAAACGTAGCCATTTATTGGGAAACGCAAGTCGAATTTGCGAAACGTTTATTAAAGTGATTCAAACATATTTTCTGTGCTATTCTCATTATTCATATATTATTATATCAATTTATATTTAAATAATATCAAATATATTTCTTTATAATATCTTCAAGTTTGAAAACAAATTGGAAAACAATCAAATGTATATTAATATTTTTATATATATTATATGACGTAACTTATACAACGGATCTGTTGATTTCATGGTTATAAACGTCGATCGTGGAGTCTGAAATAAATTAAATTACTTATGATACACATTCACATGTACGTTAACAGGATTATGCTGTCTATATCGAACTCTCTAGTAATTCTCGAACAATGTGGTATACCTTTGTGTGGGAACCTGGCCAGTTTACGGAAATCCGACTTTGGCTTGTTTCTAAACCACTTTCGAAGCTCCGACAAAGCGAGAGAAGAAGGGGAGAGAGAGAGAGGAGCATTATTTGATCGCCACTTGTCTGACTCGCGGGCAAGATATATACAACGAGAAGCAACGGCGGGCTTTTAAGGGGAATCTTCTTATGCAATATCGGGAACCACGTATTTCGGTTCGTAATGAATCGCTGGTATCGCCCGACGACACACGCGCGTTCTCGATTGCACGGACCGATTCTCCGGCAAAGCCCCGAAGAGAGAGCCAACGGAAAGGCCGAGGTCTAGCAAGTGGCAAAGACAAGCTTTTCCCTCCTCCCTTATCGCGATTACGCCTGGTCGGTTAACAGTGTACGAGACAAGTCTCCGCAAAGGTGCAGCCATCAGAACGCCCCGAGACAATGGAGTACCTATGCATAAAGGCATTCGCCGGTCGCCAGTTAATAACGTTCGCATGTACATAGCTACACGTCTACGCTATTTGCGCGGCAACGCGGCTTCGTTACGTAAACTAACCAACCGCTCGGCGGGGAGGAGAGTGAACCAAAATCAATTAAGCACCTGGAACAAGTTCGCGTCATATCAAGACGCGCTAAAACCGGTCGGGATTAACCGATGCACGCTGATTAAGGTCTATTTCTGTTTTTTAAAGGTAAAAGAATCGTGAAATCGTACGAATTTAAAAAGAATTCTACTTAACGCGCGAAAAATATTGTATTGCAGACAAACTTATGCGTTTCTAATCTAGAGATTATTAAGAAATATTTTGTAGAAATTAATGTTTCTTTTGTGATGAATTCAGGTGTATAAATGAATAATGACAAACTGTTTTGCCTCTTATTTATCTCAGGTTGTCTTTGGCAGAATTTTGCTTTAATTATTGGATATGGAAAAAAACGTACGTCTCACATTAATTATCGTATTTTCATTGCCATGTAAATAAATATGAAAATCATGTTTCCCTACGTCTATAGAATCGAGCAATCAATTAACTAAAATTGACCGATAAAGTTTCTCGATTCCTATTTACAATTCCTCTCCATGGCCTGTTCAATAGAATTCAATTTATAAAATTTGCAATATTGAAACGTAAAGAGCTTTTCATATCGTACGTTCGTATCGCGTTGTTGTATAATAAAACAATATATAAAACGAAACCGATACTGGTCCTTTGTTGTTCTGCTGTCGAGAACTCTCGCGAACGACCGGAGAAAATGACGTGGAAATCAATTAAGCACTTCGAATAAGTTTGACCACGACGTGCGACATAAAGTACAAGAGTGAGTGGCGCCAAAATATATAGCTCTCGTAATTAATGATCGCGCGACACGGATTAACACGCTTCAAAGTTAAACAGGAAACTCACTCGCACGACAAGATTCATGCGGAAATTATCGATATTGAGCGACGATCACGGATTATTTAACATAGCTGTTCTACACATGTGACTGTAAGAAAATGGCATTTAAAAATGACACAAAGGCAACAAAAAATTCGATTATACGTGCAACTTGAAATCGTTTCGTCCGCGTATAAAATAATAAAAGTAATACATTTCATCGCTAAAAAATACAGCGTTATATCGCGAAGTAATTGTATCGAAATAGGAATTTGTTTACTCAAAAAAAACGAAACAATAAATAAGAAAAAATAAGGAAAAAGACGCGCGAGTGATTTTTCTCACATCGTGGAGATATCGAACTGCTGCGGGATTGTATTCTCGAACGGCAAACTATTTCAGATGAAAATGTTATGGTTGCTCAGATAAAAATATTATAGTCTGTTCCCGTGGAAGATGTTTGTGAAAAGGATTGGAAAAAACAAGGACATGAGGAAAACGAAAAAGGCATGGAATGAAACTCGAAGTCTAAGAAAAGATGAAAAAATTTTGTGCGTCGCTAACATAAAAGAATTCATATTAATGCAGATTTTAATACAAGGGACTTGTTAAATAAAAACTAAAATATTGCTCTCTACTTTAATAAAAAAAAATATCCACAGATGTATGAAACATATTTAATGTGCCAGAATGTACGAATTTCACGGGAATTTTTCGTGGCTACAGAATTTCGAAAGAAATCAAAGGGAAGATAAGAGAAAAGAATATTGCGTCATTAATCGCTGCATCGCATTCGCAACATGAATTTCGAGGAAGAGAGATATGAAAAAAAATCCTAGAGCAAAAAGACGATGAACATCCTCAATTTTTAGTTTCCTTTCATTTCCCGATGCATCTCATGACTGTAATTTCTCTTTTTCTTTTTCTTTTTCTTTCTCCCCCTCTTTTTTCCCTTATCCATCTTTTAGACATGGATAACCGTAACCGTTATCGATCTCGCAAATAATAGCCGGCATGTACGGGCGACGTACCCGTCCGCATAACGAGGCTGGGATACACGCGAACTCCTCTCCTCCAAGCTGCCCTTATATCCCCCTCCTCTCGCCCCCTTTACCCGTTCATCTCTCGCCTCGTCCCGTCGCGGGAAACGCTCCCTATGTATCCTACGTACATACGTGACCTGGATGTCGGCGAACTTGTCGGTGAAGTTACGCGTACACGGTGACGGCAATTGCAGTTAAAGCGGACCCCGTCGATCTCGAGATGCCGCGGATTGCCGCGTCGATTTGGAATTCCGCCCGAAATACGGTTCCTGGTCCTCGTCGCTTGCTTCCACCGATCAACCCGAGAAAGAGAGAGAGAGAGAGAGAGAGAGAGAGAGAGAGAGAGAGAGAGAGAGAGAGAGAAACGCGCGCGCGACATAACGTACGAGATTCCCGGATTCGATAAATGAAGGCACATCCGCTCAGATATTTTGGAACTTGACGTGCGATATATTTTATGGAAATATTTCAAAATATCGTGCAATTTTCCATTTGTGCGATTCTACATCTGAATTTTTAGGATGTAGCTCCTAAAATGTCGAATATTAAAATATGCAAATTTATTGACATTTATATCACGGCAAGATAATGGATTTTTTGAAAGACGACCGCTATTGAACGTTGAAAAATCTACATAAGAGAAATAGAGATTCTCCCCGAATTATACTAATTTATGTTATATTAAGCTAGATTCTCAATTCAAATAGGAAAATTACATTCTATAGTTGAAACTTCTTCAATTGCATTTAAAGGATACGAAATGACATATTTCCTCTTCCTTACTTTCGCTCCGGCAGATTTTCGAGCTGCACACTTTCATTCGTAATACGATGAATTATGCGAAACGCGATGTGACGAGGGAAATAATACCGTCTATAATCACTGACTGTACGATCGCGCAGTATTATTGCGGCTCGACACGGAAAAGACCGAAGAGGGGGCACCTTGGAGCGGCGCGCTTCAACGTAATTAAGCTAAAAGCATCACTTCAACCTCGCAGACCGTAGCAGCGGCACGACAAGGTTTTTACGGCTACAAAGAAGTAACGTCATCAACGGTATTCCATATAAATTGCTACGCGCGCTTTTTCCCCTAATAACGGTAGTCGTCGCCAACGAGATTCGTAGTAGAACATCGACTCTACTCGTCCCGCTACGTGTTGCAGCAATTATGCGACTCGATTTTTACCTTATCTTCGATGGTCATCCTTCTTCATCGTCGGAAATTTGAATTATAGCGAAGGAAATAGAGTGATAAAAAAATCCGCGCTTAAAATTTTATCAATTATCATGAATAAAAAACTATAAATATAATTAAATTAATATAGTTTAAGTCATAAAGATATCGCTTTGATGATCGAGTAATTTGATTATAAATTTAATTATAATAATTACATACGCGTATCTGTGCAATGTGATGCAGATATGAGGTACAGATAGAGAGATAATTTATTTCAACCAGAAATGTCCTCGCAATAATTGCGTAATCAATAAAAGATGTCAACGGTCAGCTTTTCATCGATAAATATTTTAATTCGGTGAGCGAAACCCCAGATCTAATCAGTATCCATGATTATTTATCGACGTAATTTATCGATTTAATGATTCGATTTTTTGTTACATAATAATTATTTCAAAACAAAGAGAGAATATCATTATATAATATATGAGAAATAAAATTTCGTTTTGTATCCGAAAAATCAACAAAATTATTTTGATAATATTTCATATATATAAATAACTATACTGCTAAAAATACTTTAGAAAACTTTGAACATAACTTATTACTTCAAATTTGATTTTCTTTCCAAATTTTACAAGAAAAAAAATTTCTTTTCTCAAAATGTCAATCATCGGAAACAATTTAACTCGCTCATTCATCTCAAGGTGAAAATCGTCACTCGAGCTGGACTTATATTTGCATGCACGATGAAAAAAGGGGAAAAAAGAAGAGGGGAAGTTTTTCACGCGCAGACACGAGATCCATAAAAATCCGCAGTGCGTTTGTTGAAGGGAGATTTACCGCACTGATGGCCGACACTGCCACACTGGGGGTAGCTTCCTCTCTCCGTAAGCGCGTAACGCGTTGAACGCAATTTATTGCGGATTTCTCGCTGTTGCGATTTTTTTCCATCGACGAGGCACCGACCATTCAGCGTGTACTGGTTACTGGTCTCCAGTATCACCATAATGCAGTCACTTAGAGCGAAGTGCGAGACGCTATCTCGGGTCATCCTCTCGTTTGCTTCCTTGATACGCGGCCAGGAAAACCAAGACGGGAGGACAGAAAACGACCGCCTTCAGATCTGTATCGGCGGAAAGTTCAGAGCCGCGATATTCGTTTTATTCGCCGCGTGTTTCCCGTTTTTATCGTGGCAGAGGATTCTATCCTTATCGCTGACGCTGATAAATCGCGATGGAATCACGCAGGATAGCGTAAAAACAGATGTCAACATGTCAGTGTCAACATTTCTGTGTCAACATTAAACTTGGAATGTATAAAGGACTAAATAATTAATTGAAAATATATCGTAACAAAAATTGCAAATTATTTCTGTTTGTTATTTCCTTCGAATTATTTATTTTATCTTTGTTTTAATTATCTTTGTTTTAATTTTACAAACAACAGTCTACTTTTCGATTTATCGGTATTTTACAATCGCACGGTCCAGATGAAATCATAGGTCATGTCATATACCGCACACGTACCGCAGACGCATTTAATTAATAATGCAGGCTACTCAAATATAAATAAATAAATAACAGAGCGAAGCTCTGTGAAAATAAAAGCCGCAAAAAAATAGTCGGCCGGAAGACTCGATTTACACGCATTCGTATTTCTCGAAAGAGTATTAAAACATGTACCGGTTGAACAAACATGGAGGATTCATTAAACAATGGAACTGCAATCTGACCATGCGTTATAATACACATCGTGTTTTAGTAACAGTGTAATGGATTCGTCCAATTTCATTCCGAATCGAAAACATTAACTCCCATACTTCCATCGCCACGCATTAAATATTACAATTTAATTGCGAAATTGGAAAGGAATATGTCATTGTTAATTTTCCGTGTGTCCAAAGACGTATTGTGCATACATATACATATTATATGCGTTCTCTTTAGAATTCATAAATACTTGTAATATAATAACGGCAATATAACAACATTGATATAAATAAACCTGCACACACATCAACTAATATAAGCGTATAAAATAACGCACGATATAAACGCGGAAATCGACAAACAGTGTTTTGATGGTTGCGGCAATTTTCTATTCATACGAATATTTGTATGTGTGTGTGTGAGTGTTTTAAACTATTTCTACTCTCGACAAGTTCGGTTACGCTTTGCGACGCTAACACGCCGAGTTTCGTTGTGCTGGCACTTGATTTTAGCGAAATTTGCCCTCATATAGGGTTGCTTTAATGCTCTGTATAGACACATCACAAGCATGCCGAATATCGTATAATTTCTCTCCATTCACAGTCTCAAATCACATGAAAAATGCCGCTGTATTTTTATAAATTATATCGAAAAATATGTGTGTATGTTTTAAATTATTTCTTTTATTTTTATATCGAAGAATATAAATATCGTTTTATTTTTATAGACTGATAAATGTCGCAGAGTTTCAATTTACTTTCCAACACGAGAAACGCACGTGTATAAGTGTATTAAAAAAAATCCTTAATTTAATCCTCGTATCGCAGAGAGACTGGAAGCATTAAATTTCGCGACGTTTCACAAGTATCTCGAAAAACGAATATTAAATACCATTCCGCATTTCGAACGTCGAAGGGGACGCGCGCGCGACATATCTTTCTTCTAGCGCGGACATTTTTCCAAAGTTTCCTTTTTCGTAATCCACTCGGCGCGACGTCGAGGAATCTTTGCGACACACCTCCGCATAGCCCCGTCGCATACACACAATGCAATTCCTTACATACCGTACCATCCGCACGGCGCGTCTGTATCCCGGCGCGCTCGTCCGTGCATCCGCGTTATTTGCAACACGCGCGATTCGCACACGCGCGCAGGCGACTTGGAAACGTTGGCACAATGGGGAAAGCCTCCCCCTGCCTCCCCCGCGAACGGCCGACACGGGACACAATCGTTAGATTACTCGACCGCGGATTTTTCCCGGCGTTTCAGCCGGGCGTCCGGGCCGTTCCTCCCCCGCCGCCATTGTTCTCCTCGCTCCCGGCGCAAATGTAACTTCTCCGGGTGTAAACCGTACAATACAGTCGTTTAAAGTGAAGCATAACGCGATAATACGGCGGGCCCCCACGTATATACTATACGGCTTCCCGCAACAATATATGCTCTACGTGTGTATGCTTCTTATATGAAAGCCCATGTTTCTCGCCAGCCACTTCCTTCGCGCGAATGCAATTTTCTCACCGCGAACCCGCGAATAATAGCCGGTCTGCAAATTGCCCCGTCGCGGGAAAGTTCACGGCGCCGCCATTTGTTTCTACGGTTTTATGCAATTACGCATCCAAACTCATCTCAAACGCCGCGTGTGTCCTGAACGCGAGGGCAAAGTTTCGGCGGCCAATTCGAGATTGCCACTTCGAGCGAGGTTTTGAACAAACGATCGCAAAGGATCGTGACATTATGCGGAAAATGGCTCTCCTCTATCTCTTTTTTCACAAATAAAATCTTTTCTTTTTATTAACTTTTATAAATTAATAGTCATAGACGCGTTCGAGGAAATAAACAACAGCTGTATAAATAAAGAGAAGCTTTTTCTCGATGCCTGATCATAATAATAATAATAATAATAATAATCTTTTTTCACCATATTCCTTTACAAATAACAGGTAAAATTTATGTAAAATACCGAAACATGATAAAAACAAATAATTTTAATTTTAATTACAATTTAATTATTTCTACTTAATTTTTTCAGCGCTGCAGAATTTCAATAATTTCTCATTGTTTTCATCAATTTCCAATTTTCTGGACCTCTCTTTATTTCTGTAATTTACGATACATGAAATAATGTATCAATAATGTTACAAAACTAGGTCCTTATTCGATATATAAAATATATCCATAACCGGAGATTTTCTCTCAGAAAAGCTTATGTTTTATACATGTTCGACCATTCATTATCATATGGAAAAATCATGGATCTATACTCTTCACGCTAAAAATAATTCGTGCATCTACATCGATTCGAGATGATTCTGCATTACGAGAGAAAGAAGAAACGTGTATGTTTCTCTAGAGAATTTTCGTGCGAATATCGATTAGGGGGTTGCTCTCTCTTCTGCAGTTTCAAAAATGCGAATATAGTATAATATACATACGGAATATCCCAAACGCAACGTATGTCTTTTGAATGACAGATTCTTTAGTTTATTTCGGAATCAATTTTCCTTTTGCAAAAATGGTGAAGCATAAATGAATTTTCGAATTGTAAAAGAATGAAAAGAAAGATTTTTCGCAGAATAAATTTGAGCAAACCGAAGGAACAATAATATTATATTCCTTAATTAATTTCAGGTGAAATTTATTTTAATAATCAATTTGAGATTTATAAAGTATATATGGAAAAAATTAGAGCTTGTAATAAATAACTTTCCTCGACATTTCGCTAGAGAAAAGTCGACTTTAAATTGATTTCCATTGACTAAAAAATCTGTCATTAAAAAGACATAAGTAATTTTGAAGCATTCTACATAGGGAGAGATAATGGAATCGGCAACGATGAAACCCAATAACCCATTTTCGTGCGGCCATTCACCGCACTATCGCGTTGATATTCCGAGGAATGCAAAGTTACAAAGTGGAAGCGGAGCAATCATCCAGATCTGATTTGTACGTGAAACCTATGTGGACGAGAACATTGCAGTGTTTTAAAATATCCAGACGTATAGAAAAGCGTAACGTAACAAAGCGTATCGTAGCGTAACATTTTACGTGCTAGTCATGGAATTCGTGCAGCGATCTAAAAGAATGAATCGTAGGATTCGCGTTATTTAAGAGAATTGTATTTCGTAATAAAATATATAGATTCGAGCTTTTTGCGTAGTAATGAAGTATTTTAACAAACATTCATCATAAAGTCCGTCATTCTTCTCATACGGCAAAAAATATTATTTTTAAAATAATATTTTTTGGCATATAATTTTTACAGCATCAACAAAAAAATACGTCTCTGGCAAGAATGATTTAATGGTATTATTTAATGGTATTATAATTCTCAGTTTATAGTTTGGAATCAATATTTGCACGCTAATGCCTTAATATATATGGGGCTGGCGCAATTGCGCGCGATACTTATCTTAAGATTCCTTTAATCAGAGTATGCCAGGTAGTGTCTTTCGAAAGTATCGGTATCCGATACATCCGGCGCCCTTACACGCGACACGATTTTCAGAACAATTCGCGGCTGCCAAGTTCTGTTGCGGTTTATCGGACGTTCCCTTGACCATTCCATCCGCCATTCCTCAAGATCGAGACGCGTCGCGAGATTGCACCGCCAGATATTCGATATCCGCGTCCAGACCGAGGGCGGGAGGGGGGCACATACTTGGAATTTTCGATGCGTAATTAGATATCGCAAATGGTCTGGCGAGAGGAAAAGCAAAGCTCTATGCGCTGGAACCCTCTGTAATTTCAATCTCGATAACGTAATGTAATGAAAATGCTCAGCTTTGTGACGAAATCTCGAATTAAAATTCTGCTAAAGCGATGTCCTTTTTAAATTAAAAGAAAAAGAGAGCCCTCGTCGTTTATTGAAAATTATGAAACTGATTTTATAGAATGATGTGACATGCAAAAAGATATTCTGATTTCTAAAAAAAGCTTATGAAATGTAATATAAAATTTTACTATTAATTTTTTTACCCTTTACATTATATTATATTATATCGTGTATGCATTTACTTCGTTAATTATGTTTAAGATTTTTAATTTTATGTTAATTATTTTTATTTTTTTTTAAAATTATTTTTAGTTTTTCTCGCGCGTATTCGCGAGTTAACGATGTCGATACTGTATTACGCCGCAACGTATTCGAAAATTCAAAAAGAAACTTCTTCCTTCATCGAAGGGAACGGTTTACACAGGGAGTGTCTTTGCGATTGGCGGTAAAGTGAAATTAGGATCCGGTTCTCGCGTCGAACCCACCGTCGCGAAGCTCCGTTTCAGAGGAGTCGGGGCGTCTTCATAAAGTTAGATCGAGATTCCAAAGTTTCTCGCGAGAGATTGCGACGAACGGGGCGCGCGAAATGTACCCACGAAACTGTTCCAATGGGTGGTCGCGCCTCCGAATAGCAATAAACTATCGCTTTTAAATAGGTCGGGAGGGTAGTGTGCGAGACGCGCGAGGGTGGAAGGGATGGGGGTGGAAGTTGAAGGAGAGAGGAATATCTCTCTCCGCGAGTTGCGAGGAAGCGAGAAAAGAATCGCGCGGATGTTTCCCTTCGCCAGAAAAATTTAATTTGCCCGTCTGTTTTTCGAGACGATTGCTTTCCGCTACGCGCGCGCGAAACCGCACTGAGAAATTGCTGACGGCGAAATTCTTTCTCCTGTCCGTCGAGACGAATCTCGACGGGATGATCCGCGGGGTTCGAGGTTTCCACGAAGAAACGTTCTTCTCCAGTCTCGTTCTCTCGCAGAATTCACAATCTTGCCGCTTTTACATTCGAAAGTACGCTAATCCATTATAAACCCCCTCCTTTATCCTTTTCAGCCATAGATACCTTTGCAGAAGTGCATTATAATCGATATTATTGAGCACCAAAGTTTTCTATAATTGTTTTAATAGTAACGTGCAAAGAAACAAAATATATAAATTTTTTAATCGAAATAAATTTATTTTTATATTTCCATTTTTTTCGAAATTCAATATTAGATACATATATAAAATATATAATAGAACTTTAAAATTTTTAAATTTTTAATGTCATGCGTACTAAAATTAGAAAATCGATTCTTATCATTTATTTAAAAATTTAATCTTCTCTTCTCTTCTCGAAATTTTTTTTATTGAAATAAAATTCCAATAATTTTATCGTTCATTATGGTCGACTGCCAACATTGTTATAATCAATCGTATTATTCAATCTCTTAAACCATTTTTGAATATCTACATTGGATAAGCGCTCAAATAATTTTTATTGTTCCTATCTTTTTATTCCAGCGAGGATTTACATTGCGTTTGTTTTATCAAATTCGACATCTCGTGTGCATTCAAAGTTTTTAAAACAATACACAAGAGATATATATTATTATTTAAACATAATTTTTCCCGCAGCAATGTAAAGAGAGACATGTTTGTCTTTCTGTGGTCATGGACCGCGGAAATTTTATTTACTTTACGTTTTGCGACTCACAAGACCCAAGACTCCGTATCGAGAGAATAATTGGAACGCGACATGCGGTCGCTTTTAATCTTGCCATTGTAGATGAGTCTACTTGATCCACTTAATTCCTCTCGAAGAACGTGTAAAATTTACATTAAGGGAGAAGATCCATTTGCGTCTTACATAATTTGAGAGGAAATGTAATCTTAAAACTTGGTCACGACAAATGAGATAGTCTTTTAACAGCGAAGTAGCTTATCGTCAATGCTTCAAATTCAAAATGCAAGAAACTTACATCTTCATTATATAATATACAAAAAAATTCGATATATCATTTTCGCTTATATGTTCCTTACAATTGAAAAAATATAATTAACTATTCTCGAAAATATCATTTACGGAAAAGTTACGCGATGGCGTCAATCGCAGACATACTTGACGCGACACGTGCCAATTTATCGATAATTTTTTACATTTCACAACGCGAAGCTCGCAATAATGACGTTTACTCGATCCCACGCGTAGCTCATCGCTTATCCTCGTCAATGTGCGCGTAAACCGTATCCGTTTTCGTAAAACGCGTTTTGCGCGACGCAACGTGACCTTTACAACCCTCGTAAACGGTTGCAACGAGTCACGTTTAGCTCGAGAGAGCTCCCCCGTTTAGCTCTCTACCCTGCTCTTACCCGGCGCATGGCAAAACTGCCGACAGCTGGTCCCGCCGGGAAGCCCCATCTCGCATTCTACCGCCCCCGGGAATGAACGGGCCACGGAGTACTTAACCCTCGTCGTCGGTGTAATACCGAGACGAGCGTCTCCCGTTAAAATTTACGTCCGCGCGTGGCCGCCCGCGCGAGATAAATAAGTAAACGGGATCCAAGATCCGTTTGTCTGGATCGGGCTATGAGAAAGTGACCTGCGTGATGTCCGAAATTGACGCACGCGACTTGCCATCGCCGTATATTTCGCCTTCTCTCCTTCTCTCGCTTTTATACAGGGTGATTCATTTTAATTTTAACAGGCAAATATTTTGAAAAATATGCGAGATACGAAAAAATGTTTCAGACAAAAGTTATATGGTTTTAAAGGAGACATAAGATGGTGCCATTAATTTGACCTTAAATAGTTACTTGAAGGTTACGTGAAGGTCACCCTGAATTTTTTAAATGGAACCGCCTATTTTTTATTACATATTCTTGTAGCTTATCTCGAGAGCTTTCCAAAACACTATAATAAAATATTTTTCCCTCAAGTACTTTTTGAGTTATAAGGCTTGAAATCATTTCTTAATTTTACATAAACCGTAAAATATCTTGTAAAATATTCATTTTTCGATTATCTTATCTTAATACTTTTATGTACAAAATAATGAGAGGAATCAATTGGTGTAAAGAAAACACATTGTTGTTTCGAAAAAAAAATATGTAATTTGCAATTAACAATATTTTTCTTAAAAATATCTGTTTTCTTTACACCAATTGATTCCTCTCATTATTTTGTACATAAAAGTATTAAGGTGAGGTAATCGAAAAATGAATATTTTACAAGATATTTTACGGTTTATGTAAAATTAAGAAACGATTTCAAGCCTCATAACTCGGAAAGTACTTAATGAAAACTAACTTAATTATAGTGTTTTGGAAAGCTCTCGAGATAAGCTACAAGAATATGTAATAAAAAATAGGCGGTTCCATTTAAAAAATTGAGGGTAACCTTCACGTGACCTTCAAGTAACTATTTAAGGTCAAATTAATGACACCATCTCTTGTCTCCTTTAAAACCATATAACTTTTGTCTGAAACTTTTTTTCGTATCTCGCATATTTTTCAAAATATTGCCTGTTAAGATTAAAATGAATCACCCTGTATATACGTGTCGGATTGATTTCTCGGCTCTAGACCTGTATATTTCGCCACTTCATTGCACGCGAAATGTGGGAAAGCTGACGTAAGAAGCATCGCGCGGCTTCGCTTCCACTTTTCGATACATCAACTTGTCTTGCTCGATTTCCCGCTGTTTGTACGAGATTGAAACTTATTAAGATGATAGCTGTATCCTTTCATCTCACAACTAATTGCAATGTATGCAAAAATATATGATATATAGTGACGTTTTAAAAAATATAATGAACTTGCATTATATAATGAAATGTAAATGTAAAGGCATATCCTGTAGAATTAAATCTATGTATAATTTATGGAATAGTTCAACTCTCTGCCTACCTCTATAATCATTAAATACTTTTGAATTATATATCTACTGTTACATGAGACTTCCTGTCACGTAACATTGAGCTTAGAAATGTAATGTAAATTATGAGGCACAAATATGCTTAATGCATCATTTCTCTCTCTTCCTATGCATTTATTGCATGCATCTACATACATGTATATGTTTATATTATTTACCAATACAAAGTTTAAGTTTCCTCCACAAGATTTATAGATATATCTTGTACATATATTATACTATTGGATTTTAATTTTTCAACATTTACATTTTAGCGCTCTTGAAAGAGAAAGAGAATGTTATTCCAGATCACATAACAAATGTCTCCTTCCTTTCTTCGATCCTTGCGTATACTCGCGATAACTCGTTGCCCATATAAACGCGATATTACGTAAACCGCTTTCGTCGGTATTCCATAGGAAAAAATCCATTTTATTTCGCTAACCTACGCCACCGGCGTAAATTACGCGGATCGAGGTTAATCTCGTTTTCTTGCGCCTCGGGCCACCGTCTTCGCCGGAAGATGCTCCGGAGGACTCCATCAACGGCGGCAGCAGGTGCTGCTGTTGGTTGTTTAACCGTATGTCGCGCCTCGCGTGTCTCGTCACCTATCGTCGCGACGCCCTCGAAAGGAATCTAATTCCGGTCGCGGTACGTTTCCCGCAAAGGAAATTAATACCCACGCCTACGGGCGGACTCTCTCTGAAGAGAGAGAAATAATTAGATTTGTGTGTAACTGTTGTGATATTTCGTACCGAGTTAACGATGTTTATCACAGTGTCCGTAATTATAAGAAAATAAACAGTGAAATCGCATCACGACTATTTTGATCGACAAGAAATTTCTTGTTCTTAATAAATTTCTCATATATCTCTTCTATAAATTGTATATAATTTAGAGCTTAAATTTGTAATTTTAATTCTCTCTTCTTTTCCGAGAATCAATCTTTTTCCCCGAGCATAAAGAAGCATTAAAGAATCAGGATTGCTCTCCGAGATATGCGCGTGTTTCTTTTAACAGAAAATATTTTTCCTTAAAGTCAGACTCTTCACGGCTCCACATCCAAATCCAGCGTTGGCATCTACGTGTGAGGCGTACCTTATGAACATCAGTACTATTCGCAAAATACCTTATACTTATCTGAATAATGAAGGCTGCTCGCATACATCGGCTGTGAAAAGAACGGACAACTTGTCATTTCGAATTTGTAAGAAAGAAAATTAATGCCCACGCGAAGGTGAAACTCCATACGATGTATATTAAAATGCGAAAACCAATCGTAGAATGTGTTGCATTGAGTATCTAAATGAAGGAAAAAAGCTCATCGATAGATGACGCAACGAATATTATATAAACTATATCTTTTTAATCGAAAATATTAATTTACAATAACATTAATTATTTTCTTTTTATCCCTTTATTTTATTTATCAATTTAATAACGTCAAATTAATATTTCGTCACTTTTATCCACACAAAAGTTCAAAAAGAATAATGTTAAAATTTATAAAGTGTACTTATATAAATGTGTTTCAACAATCCATTTATATTCAATATTACGTAAAGCATTACGGACGAATATTTTTTTGAAGAATTATTTCACATCACATAATGATATTTGAGATTTAAATGTATTATGGGAGTATTTTCTTGCGCGTGTATACACTAGATTACACACTTGTCAAATGCCTATGTATGTATATTACTTGCTTTTAATGGCAGGCGAGCTGCTTTAGTGACTTATTCTAGGAAGCTTATTCCTTGTTCCAGCCGACCGCTCTCTTTATACGAATTGTATCCCAACGTTGTAGGAGTAAACCCAATATACTCACAAATATGTCACAAACAGCCTTTACGTTTCTCCTGCGGTCGCGAGATTATACGTATACACGCGTGCAACCGAGCGAGATACGATTCGCGAAAGGAGGAGGATCGGAGATGCTTCTGCAGCTGGTAGTAATTAGCGCCAGGGCCGAGAGGATACTCTGTATAGCTCGCTCGCTTTACATTCGTATGCATGGAAGGCGAATCGGTTGGCGGTTCTCTCTACGAGCCAAAGCAAATTGAGGGCTTCGGGCCACGGAGTTCCCCTGCGCTCAATCTACCTATCTATCTATTCCTCCTTCCTTCCACTCTTGCTCTTCCTGCTTGTACCCTTCAGATAGCCAAGTCCGAGCATTCTCCGTTTATACCGCGTTGCAATGTGAGAATCGCTATAGGTGATTGATGATTTATGCAATTCGCACAGCAGGCGCAAAGGCACGTTGTATAAATAGCGCTAAATAGACAGAAAAATACCTTTCGTTACAAACTTTTTTACCTCTGTTAAGCCAGCAGAACCAAATCAGCAAAATCAAACCAAACCTATCAAATTATTTAGTACCTATTTTGTACTAATTTTGACCACTAATAATAATTTTGTACCTTGTGCAATTTTGAAAAAAACTGTGACACTGCCACCTTAATATTAAGCCAGCAGGACCAGAATAAAAAAAAAGAAAATCAAGTACAGAAATATAACAGACTGAATTTGTACTAATTTGTACCACTAAACTTTTTTTTAGGTTTGACAATATAAGTGTTTGTACATATCAACAATCTGCAATCTGTATTTTTAAAAGTTAAAATGATTAGAAAATTTAATTTTCTTTGGACAAGACAAACTTATATGTCTGGAAAATGAATCTTTTACTATTTATTAATGAATAAAATAGTTAATGACATTATTAGATGAATGTCTGATTTTCTGAATTATTCGTATTTTTTACTTCTATAAAAATCGCAAAGATATTGGACATTGAAAATCCAACATCCATTCATAATATCATTGATAAGATAAATCAAGTTATCAGTAAAACAATTTTATATGATAAAGGAAGAGATCGCATAATAATACTATTAAAACAATATGCATTCGCTAAATATAACGTCATCAGAAATTTATTCAATAATCACAAGTTAATTTTATATTTTTAGCTGAATAAAAAAAGTTATACATAAAAAAGTTGTTTCTTTTCTCTAAAATATTTATTTCGCTGCTTTATTTTTCAATGAAATATCGCAATTAAATATCAAAAATTATTATATCATGTTCAATGTATTCAACTACATCCTCAATAATTAATAATAGACAACGTGTATTCTAAAATGCGATTCGCACTTGTATCTGATTCTCTCGCCGATTTCCTAAATACGCTCGCAGAATACACGTAGTGTTAAACAAAATTTTCAAGTCGCGCTCGCGATAAAGCACGTTTTCAGATATAATCCACCCCTTCCGCAGTCTCCGTCAGGGCTTTAAAAGTCACGCCGGGTTTCGAAATGGCTCGTTGCACATAAAAAGCATTATCTGCAACCCGGAAAACCGAGCAGTGGGGCCGCTTTCGACGGAGCTAGCCGTTTAGTCGCTTAATCGGACGTCGTCAAAGCGGTTACAGCCGCGCAAAAAGCCAGGGTCGCTCCAACGATTCGATTAAAGTTATGAAAAAGTTTACGATCGCCGGGATCATCCTGCGACAGGACCATGCCCATCACGAAAGAATCTACCCGACTCCTGCGGGACGCAGGAAATTAACCGCGAAGGAACTCTATTGATTTTCTTGGATTGTATCGGATTTGACAATGGCCAGATTATAGATATCAACCATGAAAATCGTAAATCCATTAATCCACTAATTCTTTTTAATAATAAAATACATTTTACATACATTAATAGAATACATTTAAAACATGTATATGATATATATATATATATATATATATATATTTGATTTTAATAAAAATTTAATATCTATGAATTCATTATTATAATAGTCCTTTTCTTGTGCGTATGTATCATTATAATTATAGTTTTAGTTTCATTTTAAGTGCAATTTCGAAACTTTATAAAATTACTGAGATAATAAATAAGAGAATATTTTTCGTATATGATTATTGATCGCAGTATATTCGACCGCGTACGTTTACTTTATCTCGGAAATTCATTCACCTCAGTCGTCTAGGCTACGTAAATTTATCATCGCTATTTTTATCTCTTGTCTATGTTTATCGAGTGAAATTAAATGTGGATATGTCTCGTTCGCGGACAGTAAATACCGAAAACGGTATCGCCAGCCGCAGCGACTCGGAAAGGAGACGTCTGGCGCGGATTATTATTTTCCTGTTCTATTAACGGGTAATTGAATGAAATGCGAGTACTTAATCTGGTAATTAATCTCGAATAAAAGTCAGCGGGCGGGGACGCGGTTCCTCATTTAAAAAGAATAATTAGCTATCAATTTATCATTATTATATTTTACTCTCTTGTCTTTTCATAGAGAGATCAAGGCGATAAAGGAGAGGGAAATAGAAGAGACAATACTCCCGCCAGGGAATTTTTATTGTACGCTCCACCAATAGCGTTCTCTATAGTAATACGTGCATTCGAAAGCCGTTGACCCCGAGTAAATACTGTTTCCCTTGAGGGTAAAACTTGGCAGTTCACCAAGAGATTCCTCCTTTAGTAATGTTGTTTGATAGAAATTAGGAGCGAAATCGATCACGTCCACGAACTTTGATACTCGGCCCAGCTTCCTCGAAATTACCCGACTTACGAGATTACGCTAATCGCTTGTCGATGAAAAACAGCAAATTAAAAAAAAACTATTCCAGTAATCGATTTTAGATTTTCGATATTCGAAATGGGCAACAGGAATTTTTTATAAATTTTTTAACTGTTTCCATTAGTGCTGTAGTTACGGAATTTAAAGTGGTAAAAAATTGTTTGTAATTTTAATAAGGATATTACCTTTATATAATTTATGCTTGTATTTTCGTGAGAATTAAAAAGCGTTAAGTAGCAATTAAAAAGCAGATAAAAATTGATTTACTCTTAAATCGAAATGTCTGATTGAAATTAGATATCCACAAACTTTGGACTAAATTTCTAAAATTTTTTGTTACGAGAAATATCAGTATGCGAACAAATAACGTCAAGCTGACACAATGTTACGACGAAAAAAGCATTTAAATTGACAAGATAATCTTTGTCTTTTTATATGTATTAATATACATATCTCTCGTTCGCCATATTGTCTGTCAAAATCCATGAAATTTATATTAGAACCGAATAAAAATCGCCAATTGACTTGATCTGAAAAATGTTTTATATAACTTTCTCATAATTAATCAGATATAGTTGTTCCACAAATCAATTTCATGTCAAATATTTCCATCTATAAAGTTGCATAAAAAACAAGATATGATTTTTCTTTTTTTTTCAATTCAAAGAAAAAAATTATTAAATATCGGTTAACATCGCGCGCGAAATTCTCTCTCTCAATTCCTACTATATATTTATATTACCGAGATATATTGAAATCTCAGCAAATATCCAAATTGTTACATAATAAAACTTATTTTCTCGTTTTCGAAAAAAACTCATGTTAAACGTACATTCACCATCAATCGTTGATGCGCGCAAATCTAGAGATCTCGTAAATTTTCTCATTATTTAGGCGCGCGTTTGATTATTCACCGGTAAATATTCGAGCGCGCGTGCACACGACAGAGAAATTTTATGCTGAAAATGAGGTAACATAACAATTTAAGCGAAAAAGAACGAGACGATGACGGTGAATAGGTAAGTAGATAGATATTCGTAGATAACGATTGAGATCGATCGAACGTGTGTGACGAACGGAAAGAGCTCGGCGCGGTGACAAAGCGCGGGTTTCTCCTGTTCCGGGCGGAAGGATTCCATTTAAAGCCGCGGCCGGAGATTGAAGGTATTCATCGATCGGCCCCGGTATCGACCGGGATGGCGGATATCAGAATCGCGCGCGCGCGCGCGCGCTCGCAGGCAGGTAAAGCGTGTCGGGGATTTTACCTTCGATTTAATCTCTGTTTCGCTTATCTCGCGCGTCGCCAATGAACGGAGCCAATCTTTCAGCGTGGCAAACGGCCCGTCCTCCTCTCGTTCCGCGAAAACAGAATCGGGATTTTCGGCTTCCGGAAGACGAACGAAGGGCGATAACACCCGGTGCCGGGATCACGCCGACAGGTCAGAAACGAAGTGCTTCCAATCAACCTGGGATTTTTTTCACCCGTGCTATCCCGCGCGTCTCTGCCAAGACCACATGTATAAGAGTCCCATCTCCCCCATAAAAGTCCCGGTTTAAGTCCCGGTCGTTGTCAAGAGTAACGATCAGCCTTCAGTCGAGGAATCCGTTCCACGATAACCGTCAGGGAAGCTCGTCTTTTAAGTTCGACGTTAATTTCGACGTTCGATCTCGCCGCTACTCTCCCCTTTAACCTCTTAATCGTACTCGTAAAGATTGCGTTATCCCGCCATCGGTTTTTCGCAACGATCTCTTCTTGTAAATTAAAATAGTCCCATGTTGTATATGTTGTTTTATTACGGAATTTTAGATCCGTATAATTTCGGCGAGATTAATTCTCCCGAGGAAAAATATTCACGTGCAACTCGATTATTTCCATTGTCATAAATGATTCATCAACTCGATTTCTTAATCATGATGTCTTAATTTCTTAATTTTCTCGAAAGAGGGAAAAAATAGAGAAATAAATATAATTCTGTAAGCAAAGTAAATATTATCAATTGCGACTCTACATCTGTTGTATACAATTATTTCTAAACTATTAATTGGATTTTATTACAAAATAATATTCATATTATTATTGTAAACTAATAAAAGGCTAACTAATAAATTAACTAATAAATTATAGCGAATATGCATCGTACAATTAATGTTTCCATTAATGAATTAATTGCTCGATGCATTTCCTACAGACGCACATAATCTTATTTTCAAGAATCTCGTGGCTGTTATGAACAAGGAAATGGCATGTTCGATAGCAAGATTAATGTAACCGGCTCATGTGTAAACGGATACGCGGTAAAATGGACAGAATCCATACGTATCGTATCGAATGACGTCATTATCTGCAGGACGTGATCACCGTTTTGGCGAACACGTTAATAACGGTATATTACTCTATGGTACGATTTTCAACGAGCGGTAATCCTTTTGGTCCTGTTAACGACATAGTGGGATTAAATGCCCTTAGCTGGACAAAGAGACAGGTAGATTAATTATTCATCTTTAATGATATAGACAGTAATCCTTGATTTACACAGCAATTATCCAGAAATTTAAATTCATTAATTTTATAACATATTGTTAAATTAATTAGAAAATAAAAACAGATATAAAATATTATCAGAAATATATAAATTTCCATTTGTCATTTTAACTTTTACGTTTAAGTACTTTTGACAGAAATGGATATAATATATATAAATAAATGGAAATTTGTGGAATTTTAACTCTACTATTTTAACAGAAAAATAATAAGATTATTTTTAATAAATGTAATATATAAAATCGATATAAGACGGAAAAAAAATATATATATATATATATATATTCCGATTAAAAGTAATTAATAATAGTTTTTTATATAACAGAGATTGGTTTATATTCTTGATCCTTTTTTCGCCGCACATTCTCCTTTCACGCGCGCGCAAATAAAATGAAAAAGAATATATTCAATTAAAAAAGCGTACACCAAAAGTGTCAACATGACCACCATCTATAGGACATTGCAAACGCTCGGGTTTACCGATGAGCTCGATTTGGATTCATAGATTCACTTCGCGCCCGTTTTTTTTCTTTTTTTTCCCTTTTTCATTTTTTTTCCTTTTTTTTTCCGTTGTGATATTTGTCGTTGCTCCAGCGTAACGCTTCTGCGGTGAGAAAAAATTTCCGCGGAAAAAATAGAAAAATATTCCACATATACACACGACGGCCAAGAGTCGCGTATTGGCAATAATGGAAATAGTTCTAGCTTGGCTACACTGAAAAAGAAAAAAAAATTAAAAAAAAAAACAAGAGAAAATAACCGCTAGATAGAGATTCAAATTCCCATCGTCCTCTCGTCGCCTTTTCGTATCGACTTCTCTCGACGAAATTAAATTTCTCGCGATGGCGCGAGAGCGTGTCGCGATTCTAATTCGATACTCGCAGAAATCGTCCCGTCTCCCCCCCCCCTCCCTGTTCGCTATTATCGTACAATCTACATCCCCCTAATTTCACAATTCCGACAGGGGATTTCGCGGTTTCCTTGCGTTTCGTCCGCGGTGAGTAGTTCCAGCGTTCATCGATGTAATCGATTTCGACCGTTCCACCAGGACGAAGAAAGAGAGAGATGAAGAGAGAGAGAGAGAGAGAGAGAGGGGAGGAAGGGAGGGGGAGCTTTGTGCGATTTTCCGCACGCGCGAGAACGCGCTATGCGATAGATCGGCGTTATTGTCAATCGGATCGCACCGCATACATGTATTCCCAATCCCCCTTCCCCCTGTCTCTCCTCGGTCCTTTTTTACCCGTCCCCTCTTCCAACATTTGTGAAAAACGAACCAAAAGCCGTGTAAATTCGGATATATGCAAATAGAATCGCGTCCGCTTATATACGCATCCGTATCAGCTGTGTCGTCTCAGATATATTTTTTAATGCTCCTCAGAAACTTCGACGGAGGATCTAACATTATTTATAGTCAACGGATGTTTCCTCCGTCTCGTCTTTATGAATAATCCAGAAAATCCCCGGAATCAACTTTTTCTAGCTATAAACTTTGCGAGAGATCGTCATTCGCGAGTTTCGCGAAATTAAATATCCTGGTAATTAAATTCAATTAGACTGCGCGACTTAATACGAATCTAGTTTACATTTATGTTAAGTCAACTTAAATTTAATTTAGCCAGTTGTATTATCCATATTTTCGCTAAGACCGTTAATAATTCGCAATTTCTGCAACTTCGCTGAATAGCTTCGCGCGAGTATCGACGCGTTTAACTCTTGTTAAACAACCGTCGAGCGTAATAGTCATGATGACGCATCGAAAATGTTCTCCAGTTATCAACAGAAATATTCTCTAGTCGAACTTTCGGCTATGCAGAAACAGAAGATACATCCTGAACCCAGTATCTCGTGAAACATGCAACGTTTCGCGCACGTCAACGCAACACAGATTGGATACGTAGCTTTCTGCAGTTTCTATTAAGCATTATCTACCCGTCTCTATTCTTGATGATGATGATTAGCGTACCAACTGTATACGTTGTCCTAACTAAACATATCATGTCCGTTTACTTTCGTCTTGATATTGTCTTCGTCTGACATATCATCTGTTGTAAGATACGAGTCGAGTTTCAGAAACCCTGTTACAATCGCAACAGGATGAACCGTGTGTTATCGATCACTCGAGTTCCTAATTAAACACATTCTACCCAATTTGCCCCGTCAAGTTGAACTGTAACGCGTACCTTAAAGGAGATGCTGAAACAAACTCTGTGCAAATATATTAATTTACATATTTGAACTCGATTAAAATTATCATCCATATAAATTTGCGGAACGCTCTTGATCTCATTTCATTTATTTCGTCTCACCTCTTATTTTATTTTTGAAGCATCCACAAAATTCTCAAGTTTATGAAGCTCTATTTTGTATGCCATACGTGCACCCGCCGCGCACATGGTTTACCTTATTTCGTTACAATCTCGTGGCGGCCATTCGCCCACCGTTGCACCATTTTTCGCTCTCTTGTTTTCGTAGCGGTGAAACCTCACACATTCGATCGCGCAAAAGCAACATTTATCGCGGGGACCGATGGTGCATCCGTCGTGGCGACTATCGCCTCGAGTGTTTACAAGCCAGCGCCCACGTACACGTTCATTTCAGAATAGATGGCCGGCAGCGAGATAATAAGGCAATCCGCGTGCGCGAAGGTTACTGTAATACTCGCCCGAATTGTTTAAATTATAAACGGCGCAGGTGTATATTTAATAGAGCTTTGTTTCTTGAAACATGAATCGCTTGAAAGTATTTTATATGATAAATACGGTAGAAATTGTCTCTCCGTAGAATTTTATAAAAATATATGTAATTTAAAACATGTAATGTCGCCTTATTTTTTATGTAAAAAAAACCGGAAAGAGAATACATTAGTTTGAATTTTGCGAGTCGAGATACGCGAATGCAAATTTCACTCAACTAAGAATTTATTATTTAAAATCCAACCAGTGTGAAAAATATAGAAATATATATATATATATTAAATAACAAATCACGTAGTATGGGAATTAAAAATTCCATTTTTTTTATTATAGAAATAAATTTGAATAAATAATCTGTGTATTATTTAATGCAATATTTATTTGAATAATATTTATGATCTCTCTATTTTATATTAAGAACGATTTCGCAACAGATCCTATTTAACGTTAAATATATACGTGTATAACGAAAATATATACAACCATTACTATGATATACTTGAAATGTTAAACTCTAAGTTTTATTTATCCAACAGAAATTTGATGCAAATGCAAGATGAGCACTAGAAAAGTCGCATTTAGCCGTAAATGTGATCCTTGCACAAACAGAAACTCTTTTCCGAACGAAAGCACTAGTCGTCTCGCTTTTCAACGAGAATCATCGAGAGCTCGTTTCCAAATTTTGCTCGCGAGGACGTGATTTCGACAAGAGGTAGAGAAAGAGAGAGAGAGAAAGAGAGAGAAATTGGCAACGACGATCACGTTCAACGAGAGTTCGACGCTCGTTCCCTCGCGCGTTCACGTGTTCTCACTCTGTTCCCGT
Source organism: Camponotus vicinus (assembly GCF_025532165.1). Classification (NCBI taxonomy): domain Eukaryota; kingdom Metazoa; phylum Arthropoda; class Insecta; order Hymenoptera; family Formicidae; genus Camponotus; species Camponotus vicinus. The sequence goes on from NW_028141945.1 coordinate 30,235,887, forward strand.
ACATTTTACGACGCATGGACTATCGGTGAAAACGCATCTCGGTCGTTGCGCGAAAAACGGCTTATCGCGCCCCGTCAACGCGATAACGCGTCGCGAAAAGGCGATTTACGACGCGCATTGATTCGACAATCTCCCGGCATCTCTTTATAGCTCGTTCTTCTCCCTCGTGGATGCTGTCCCTCGTGAAACTCATTTCGGATGTTCGTTGTTCTTGCATTTTCGCCAATTGAAGGAAACGTAATTAGCGAACGGTGATAAGAGCAGAGATCTTTCTAGTGTTCAAAAATGAGTGTGTGTGTGTGTGTGTGTATGTGTTGTCAATTGTATTCATAGAAGCTAATATTAAAAATACAATTAAATAATATTAAAAATAATAATAATATTAAAAATAATAATATTAAAAATACAATTGAACCGCGATGCAAGACACGTCATCGAAATGAAATTTTCGAAAACCACCTCGACCTCGTAACATTTTTAAATATCGAAAATTTATTCATTTATTTCTCGTATCATTTATAAATTGATTTTCTCCGTAGGGCATAAATTTGTTATTTACTGTAGCAAAAATTAATAAATTCTTACTTTTAAAAAAATTACTATATCAAAAATATATAAAGAATTTTTTCCCTACGCACCAGTAGATGAACGGCGGCGTATATGAGAGAATTTTAATTACTTAACATCCAATCCGAACTTTCTTTCACATACAAACGAATACATAAATATACGAAACCGAGATTTTGCACCGGGACACAAAAACGCCAACGGTCGATATGCTGCCTTTGCCGGGGGGCATCGCTAAGTTTTAACGCAATATTCGCGTCGTTGGTGAAATAGCGCTGCTAGGAGGCCAGATGTTAAATAATCCCACGCATTTATTATTTTAATGCGCGACAGCAATAATTAAATAGCCATATAATCTCGCGTGGTTTACGAACCAAACATTTTCACCAGCTGGAATAAGATGCGTCCGGAATATATTCGAGCGTACCTCGAGGGACATGATAATTACACTGTACTTCGGATGTACCACGCGCAGAGCTTGTGACGTTTAAATACGCGCAAATAAACGGCTTTTCTACAGAACCGAGTGTCAGTTTTAGCTATTTTGAGTTGGAAATGTTCTCTGGAAATCTTCATGCATTTGGGTAATTATGAAAAATGCTGTTATAATAAGAGAAGCGTAGAGTGGTAATTTTTATTCTATAAATATTTATATTTTATATAAATATTAAATTTATTATATAAATATAAATATTTAAATATCTTTTTGAGAGTCCGTGACTTTATGAATTATATAACATAAATTTGAATATTCATAAAATTTTAAAATATATGTTTAAACGTATGTTTAAACATATTATATATTCCCTTCTTTAAATGGAAAAGTCATTTCTCTGTTCAACGAATGTTCATTTTTGTCGAACAAAAATTAGACTACGACTAAAGGAACGTCATGCCGAGTTAACGAGTAATTGTGGCGATTGAATAGAACGTTTTTGTGTAACGACCACAGTCGCGGCAAGTGGCAGGTGATGAATCGGACTCCGACTATCACTGGCAGATGACAAATGACGCGCAATTTGCAACAATGATAATACAGGTAAGCTGTAAGGGTACAACGGGCTCCGTCGCATGTGAGAGAGAAACTGTTTCCGACTTTTAAAACACGTTTTCAGAGATCATAATCGCGAAGAGAAGCGATTATACGGGACGTTCTGGAAATGGTGGTTTTTAGACAAATCGACTTTTTCTCAGCGAAATATTTAGTGCATGGAATATAAATCACGAGACAAAAGTGTATAAAAGTGAATTGTTAATACAGTGACATTTATTATTAAAACAAAAGAACACACGTGCAAAGCAAAAATCTTTTTTTTTAATTTAGAAGAGAAAATATTTCGCTAATTAATTTTAAATTAAATTCTCTCGAAATAAAATGCAATTAAATTAAAAAGAAAAGAAGGAAAATTTTATGACGCATTTTATTTTATTTTCATGTATCTTCGTATAATAATATAATCTTGTAATTCCAATTTTTAAATATTCTTGTCAGTGCACTCGCACAATTTTAATCGGACAAACATTAACATTCTTCTTAATTCGTCTTGTAACATCCGTCGTACCGAAAAAAAGCACGCGTTCACTGCGAACACTCTGTGTGCAGACAAACGCGGGATAATTGCACTTTAGATATTTCAGACGCGTTTCTTCTCAAACGGCTTTCTAATTCGATTCCTCGCACGTCCATAGAGCCAGCCTGGAATTCCGGCTTAAACGAAACTATCTCCGGTCGTATATCTGAGTTTCGAGGGGCTAAACGGCGCGCCATTTAACGTAAGAAACGAATCGCAGTGAGGTTCGCTTTGCGTGCAGGATCGCTAAAAGGAAGACAGAAAGGACGAGAGATAGAAAGAGAGAGAGTGAGGGGAGGAGAGGAGGAAGAGAAGCATGGCGAAGATACGGCAGATAATTAATTATGCGATGTACACGCGGTACGAATTAATTCCGCTTTACCGCTCCACAATTCTTAATCGAGTAGCTTTAAAACCACCCTCGAGCTGTCGATATCGCAAACTATGCTTTAGATGAATAGACGGGGTTATTTTTAGAGTGTCGAAATCGATAATGTAAAATAAGATGAGAGCCCTTTATTATTTTTTTCTTCTACAAATATTTTACACAACAACAAAACATGGATCAGCTTTCTTTCTTTGAAAAAAACTAATTTTTTCTCGTTGACTAATCATAAAAATGTCTTCAAATTTATAAAAAAAAATTATTAACACCTCAATAGTATCCTTTTTTTTATAATACGCTTATATATATCCGGGGATCAACAATGTACAACACAAAATATTTCGCAGAGATAATTTATCTACGATGTGAAGCGAGAACCTTATTTCATCCGTCCGTAATGGCTTAAGTTTTTGAAACGCGAAACGGCATCATAATCGTTGCAATATCAATTACGATCGACATTAACTGGAGGCAATTAAGAACGCGCAATTGCAAGAGGATTTATCGATGTATCTAGTAGAGTCGTGTATAAGGCTGATTCTCTCGTACAAACGGAGATGTCCGTTTCCGGATGACGCTCAAACCCCCGAGAAGGATTACAGACAACAGATCGCATCGGATAATTCGCCGGCTAACAATGCGTTAAGCTGAGAGCGAATGTATCCGGGTACAGCTCTCTCATGGTAATACCGCCCGAGGAAGGAGCACTTCGATAAAGAGGCTAGGATACACGGTATAGACTAAATGCGTAACATTATCGGTTACTATCTTGCCCGCAGCGACAATAGATACTACCCTCATACGCCGTCATAATGACGAGCATCTTGCAACGCGAGTGTGTCGAACCCGGTGATTCTCCTCGGTCCCCTAGAAGGAAGATTATCTTGTCCTTAGAGGCAAGGCATTTGATTCAAGAAACACTCGAGTAATATCCATATTCGGTTTATCGCATATGTATTATTGTTAGCAGAGGCATAGATTCTTAACGTAAGAAATGTATATAAATTTATACTTATTTAAAAAGTCTAAACTTAAATAAAAACAAGTTAGGACTTTGGCCTACAAAATCTCAAATTTTCTTATCTATATGTATTTTGCATTTACTCTACGTGTAAGATTAAATGTAACGTTATCAAAAATTTGTCCTTTATAAAAAAATTTCAAGAAATTATATTTTTCTGAAAATATACGAAATAGATAAAATATAAAGCAAGACTAGATATAAATAAAAAATATAGGTACGTAAATTTATCTGTAAGCTGAATTAAAACTGTAACTTAACTCGTGTCGCGAGAATTAATTTTACAAGAAACAAATGTATTATGCGTAATTATGCGTTCCTTTAAATTAATAAAGTATATTACCACCTGCGCGCGAATATTTAGCCGCTCATACGAGTAAGTGATATGCTGGCGTGACTAATTTTCTATGAAACTTGTAGTTTCACACAGAGACTATAACGTCGTCGTTAACCAATAATTATATACGAAAATGTAACAACGCTGCGAGCAAAGTAAAATGACTGTATATGTCTGACTGCAATTTTGCAATATTAATTCTCCAATAGCCCGCTATCAGCGGTAGAGATCTTGTTAATAAAATGCACACAGTAATGCGCCGTTAAATTTTATATAACGCTCGTGAATTTAAGTGACCGAGCGACGAGCAGCGGCAATTCAAATATTTAACAGTAGACGCGAATGTCAGGGAAATTAATTTGAAACCGGCGTCAACAAACGATGCAGGACCGTTAAAGTCATTAACGTCGCGCGCGCTTAGAAACACAGTGTCGCGTTTAACGTCTGTCGCGTGCTTTTAATCCCCCATTTTTCGCGAATACGTAGTCACGCGTGGCTTTTCTAACGATGAAAATAGCATTTATGAACAATAATGCGCCTGTGATAACGGGAAATTCGCCTCGCCGTCGCATTTGTCGCCGTAAAATCGCGTTTTTTATGCACGGAACCACACACGGCAGACGCGGCACGGCTCGACATTTGCTATGCACCCGGTTACATTGTGAGGCTAATAGACACCGTAAGCTAAGCTTAACGAAGACTATATCCCGCGCCTGTAATCAGTACGTATATGCACCATAACGTTGTTACGTTAATTTGCCTAGCGACTAAGTTCGCAATGCGATGAGAGAGAGAGAGAGAGTTTGCGCTCGTATTTGCCGCGCGATTTAATTTCCTTGGAAAAGCTACTCGCGCACATCGAACTTTTCCTCACCGAATCTCGACAATACCGGAACACTCGACGGTTATTTATGCGGGAGAGAGAATATCATGGGATATACATCTAGCAAAATAGGAATACATTGGCGAGCGAGTTAGCGTGCATGTTACCGTGAATTTTAAGCGTATTTACGTTGCAACAATATCGCATCTTTCATGAATATATCCTGAAGAATATGTTGTTCCGAAAACTCTTATTTAAGCTAACAAAAACGCGGCATACATCTCTACGAATTTCTTTTATTATCCGCCTTCTACCGGTATATGTAATCTCACTCTTTTATTTCAAATCAAACAACTTTTAAATGTCTAGTAAAAATATGATTTGTCTCGCTATATTTTTTTTAACTTTATTCAATTCGTATGCAACTGGACTTTCTTTCGTCTTTCTATTACATTTTTACATTTTTGTGTCCGCAAAATGGCTGTTTTTTTCTTTTGCACAGATCCGTATAAAAACTTTTCATAAATTTTCGATGTCGCTGGATATTTTCTGACGAATAAAACTTGCTAGAAAAATTATAATCCGACGACTGATTATCATCGACATAAAATATTGATACTGGTATTTTTTATTTATAGACCGACCACGGAACATCGTATATCTAGGCCGACACGCGTCGTAAATGCGCGATATGGTCTAACATAAAGTCGCGCGATTACCATCGGCGATTGCTATCGCGACTTCGTTTTCAATGCATCGCGGATATTGCGAGCACTTTTCCGATGGATACAACCGCAGTTGTCCTTTTTTGCGAAGCTTAAGACTAGCTATTTGATACAGCGATCCAGATAGAGAGAAATCCACGATACTTTTATATATCACGTTTCAATAACGGCCAATATAAGTAATAATATAATATGAATAATAACATGATAAATATTATAATACAATTATTCCGAATATTTCAAAGCAAAATAAACGCAATAAATGGCGCAATTCATGTTACTTTTGACTTTTTAACGTAATATTAATCATAACGTAATAAACAATACAAAATACACGCACGCGTTACACACATTGTACGGATAAAGAGCTCGCTGGGGGGGATTAACATGATGTTTCCATCTTTATCCACGAATCGATACCGTAATTTCGCGTTCTCACAATGTGTCCGAATCGATTTTCATGTTTTCGATCCTTTACGAAGCTAAAAGAGCAACATCCAGTTGGACGTTACGGGTTTTTGGGCGGTTTGTTGGCGCGTAACGAGGACACAGAGAACGTGCAAGGCAGTACTAGTAGTTTGCTAAAGTTCGATCCGGTTCCATTCACGGTAGTCCGACTAAAAGCCACTCGGCACCGACCGGATTGCGGTGTGGAATCACGGCGAAATATTCTCATCGCGATAAATTGCAAGAAGCGGATCGAGAGACGAGGCGTTTTACGATTTCAAACTAGTGCACTCTGGCTCTCATTATAGCATGTAAAAAGCGAGAGAGAGAGAGAGAGAGAGAGATGGGGGAAATTACAATTAATATAACGAGTATATCATATATTCTTGTATAATCCTTTTTTAAATAATTCAATTAATATAACGAGTATATTAAATAATTCAATTAATATAACGAGTATATCATATATTCTTGTATAATCCTTTTTTAAATAATTCGAGAAAATTCTAGTGACGTGATTGACGAGATTACATTTAATTCTTCCCATAAAATTATTTAATATTTGTTGAAATAAATGGACACCGAGTTTAGCTTCTGTTAGTCTGTTTAAAAAGTAAGTTAAAAATAGTACTTTTTGTTATAAAATAACGATTGTAAAAAATTTAATTCCTCGTAATTTTTAAATTTCAATTTTTTTTTTCCTTAAGTGCAATATATTTTGGTATATTGAAATCAGTATATGTGATAATGCTTTTAATAAAAAGAAGGAAGAGGAAACAAATTTTGTCGAGGGATAAAAAAATTGTTCGACGTTTCCCGCCGAAGCAGCTTAAATGCATTTTTTTCGAGTGAAAAATGAAATGAAAAAGCGTTACGTCATACTGTCGCGCGGAATCGTTATTCGGCGGATGCGAACACTTCGGCTTGCGTTTCGAAATGGATAGGCCGAATGAAATTTCCGACATATCGCAATTGTAAGCCGCTTTTATCGGATCACAATGTTTTCCCGATAATTGCCGGCATTATACAATTCGACATTTGCTCGGCGCAAATAACAATACTGTAACGAAATTGTTACACTGATAGCCGCTTAATTCTCATTAAATGAAAGATTTATAATTTAACGGGTTGTTATCGCATTACCATGTGAAAATGGCGAAATCTCTTGCTTATTATCACGTACGCCGATCGCGGTAAATTGAATCGGCTTTGGACGGGTATTAGCACGCTTTTACCGTGCCATCGATAGCGTTTGGACAGTAACGGTAACAGGTTGGCGTGGAATACAGCTGGTAATTGAATCTCTCGTTAAGTAGATACGTTTCCCCACGATAACAATGAATAGAGATATCGATACGGATGGAATGACGGATCATCGATCGATCCGCTATTTTTCGCGGGACCGAGATGTCTCTAATACTTCCGGAACAAGTGAAATAATAGCGCGTATAGATAACAATCCTTACGTAAAAATTAAGCGTTATTGCGCGAAAACACTCGTCCCAAAAAAAAGGCAATACACCGCATGATGTAATAAATTAAAGAAACGGTACTTCGGAAGAAACATTGGCGCGGCCGTTCTCTTCGTTCTCATTTCGGGAGACAAATATTTGCGGCGCGATCGCGTTGCAAGTTCCACGAACAAACTACTGTACACAAAGAAGACTGACTGCGAGAGAGACAAATATAAGTCCGAAAATTCTCCCTCGGTCTGCTCTACTTCCTCGAGAAGAAGACGGCGTCATTACGGCGTTAGAATCAGTCGGCCGCTTTTTTGCACCCACGCTTTTATTAGATGTCGCGACATCAAGCTCGTCGAAAAGCCCCGGTTTTTCTCGCACGCCGCCGCCGGTCGTCTCGGAGCCGTCGAGTCCAAATCGATCGATCTTTGTCGCGGCGGGCGGATATCGGCAGCGATAGAAAACTCGCTTATACGACCGGATATATTTTAATAGTAGCGATATATTAATGGTGTTGCGCGAGAATAACATGCCGACGAAATAACGATTGCGTATAAATCAGGCAGGATATATCATTCCGCGAATACAAGAGATACAAATGAATGGTCATCACCGCCCTCTCAGAGAAATATCGAAAGCGTGCGATAAAAATAAATACAAATTATTGAATTTTGAAAAATATGAATTATTAATTGGTAATTAGCAATATAATAACATAATAATGGCTTAATAATATTATAGTAAATTTGATATATTGTATATAATTATTGAATATAATTGCGATATGTTAATTAATAAATGATACTCTGACGATTATTAAATGAATTTTGTGACATTGATGGCAAAAACAAGGATGCGTGAAAATAAATTCAGAAAATGTTTTTATAATAAAAGAAAAAAAAATTAGGATGATCTTTGAAATGTTTAATTAATTGTACTGATTATTGCGTGACATGTAGTTTTTTTATTTCCCAGATTTTTTGCACAAAAGATACACATTTTCTTTTCTTCATCTTTAGCGAGTGGTTGATGAACGCGAACGATCGCACAGAACTCCGAAGTAAATAGTTGCCACAAAGTACTTCCGGAGAAAGAGAGAGGGAGGAAGGAGAGAGTGAGATCTTGAACGCGTATATACACGCCTAAACCAACGAAGCCAGAAGTTGGAGAGGAAGAGGGAAGTAAAGCCATAGCCGGTAGGGAAAGCGTCAACAAAGGAGCGAGGATGACCTCTGCGCGGCTCTTTATCTCAGTCCACCAACTCTTCCATTTCTCGCGGCGCACACATACGTATTATATATGTATGTGTATACTTTTACCAGATCCAAGACCGCCGGCTGGATAACGATAGCCGGAAGTGCGGCCGAAGCTCTATTTGAAGTAAAGTTCGGCCACTGTTTGAACGGCAGGATTTGCAGGAAGTCGATATCTCTCCGTTACGTTTCGTAAAACGCTACCAAAAATAGAACGAAGAATCTCGCGACTGCTGACAGAAGACCGAAAGGAAGTCGACTGGCCGTTTTCCGTTTCTCACGTTGTCGTAAAAACATGAGATGTTGGATGAGGCAGTGGTTATAAAAAGATATCTTGCGTGTGAATATAAAAGTTGGTCGAAGTGAAATTTTTATAGAGATTCGTGGGATATCATATTGAAGGACGAAAATATTTTTAATATTGAAAATAATCAAGAAACCAGCAGAGAAATTAAATCGATTAATATTAAAATATGAGAATTATTTTTTTAAACATATCAAACGATGAAAATATTTTTTTTTCCCCGGAAAAAAAAACACCGTACTGGATATAATCATTTAGACATGAAATAAAATTTTAGATTCCGCTCTTTTTTTACGAATCCATAAAAATAATGTGCTATAAAAACTAACTGAATAAACTATTTTCACCGATTCTCTTTCTTTCATCTTCTAGAAAAAAAAGCACAAAAAAGTACTGACTCCTTTTACTGTTTCGTACAATGTCTCGTAGCCAACTGGCTAACCGATTATGGTTTGCAAAAGCCACCAGCTGGTCGGCTATAGCGGGATAAACCTGCGGGGTACACCTTCTCGAGTTGGTCAGTTCGCGGACAAACCATCTGAGCTCTTTACTGCCCTCCCCCTCTCTCTCTCTTTCTCTCCCTCGTCTCTTCTCCACCTTGCTTATCCCCTTGGGAATCGACGAACGTGAAGCGGTGGAAAACGCTACAGGTTCTCCGGTTAACCTCTTTACTGCCTGATTTTACGGCGTGGCAGCGTCGTAGGGTCTAAATGCGTTAGAGGGTCGCCATCGACTCGCGCACGTAGCTTCCCCTCGTTCGGCCGCGACGAACTCACGTGAGTCGTAAGTGCCGACACGAGTTAGTTTCAGGCGAAAAGCCAGACGACGTGGAAATGCGCCATAGCATTGACTTATCTTTTATGACGTGCGAAAACGCCCCCAGGTTGACCACGCACATTGATGAGGCAAAAAAAGCCATTTAATCATTTTGTCGCCGAAAATATATAACGATAAAAAAATAGAGCAATAGCGGCAGTAAAATTAAACAATTGTATTTAAAATAAATTTTTATTGGTGAAATAACATTTGTTTTTTTGTAATATATTTAATAAGTTTACTTTTGTTTTAAAGAAATGTAAGTTTAAAAAAAATAAAAAAAGATTTTGTTCGTAAAAGACAAAAGTGTTAGATGCATCAAACAATGAAAATAATATTCGGAATAAACTAAAAAAGTAGAACACAGATCGTAAAGAAAGCAATCTCTCTATTTTTAATACATATTTCCTATTTCTTTATTAAAACTGAAAAACAGACGTTTCATTTATATATAACTCACTTATATTTGATACAATTGATGCATTTCATATAATTGAAGTGCGCGGGTTGCACGGGGTGCGCTGTGTTTTTTAATCAAAACCCACTTGGTCGAATCAAGAAAAGCGACGGGTAAATATAAGAGTAATAAATCAAAAAGATTGTATTTTGCGCGCTTGCATCCGTTTTTATCGCCTCATGACAAATGTGCATTTTTGGAGATATAGCAGATTTTTCAGTGATAGACGACGCGAATATAAACAAAAGCGCAGCGCTTCAATAACGTATTTGTACAGATTTTAGAGACCGATAGATATACGACACCGAGATTCAATTATGGCAATCTGACAAGCACGCCAGTCCGATAATATCCGCGGTAAAGCGTTATATGTCGAAAACGCTGTAAAACGTCATATATGCCGAAATGACGTGCAATTTACCTTTTAGCTGCTTAGCGTACGCAAACTAATATTATGCTCGTTATGCAGCAGACGTAATTCTACGCGACTCCGTTTTATTGGGTCAATTGCTATCGCCAAACGAATTTACGCAACAGCATACAAATATTATTACGTATGCGCGCATTGAATTATCATTCGCTTATATTTACGCGATTCTATCAAAATTGGCATACGATCAATGCAACCGCACCGCACCCGCAAAACCTGACAGGGTTTCAGTCCTGCAATATTCTGGCCTCTGAAAATTTCATGCGAATAACCACGTGTGGTCTTTTATGATCCCATTATGAAATCAATTTATTCCGGGAGAAAACTGCATCTTTTCCCCCGCTTAAAATTTGCGAAACTATCTCCAAAATTATATCCGCATTTATTCGCGTTTATTTACGGGATATTCGATAATTAAATATTTTATAGCAAGACCATATCTAATTTCCATTGTTTCTTACTTTGAATAATTTAAAAGTGGCTAAAACTTTTTTCGGCGAGATTAATAAAATATCAGATACTCACATGTAGCAAAGAACGAATTTAACAAAGGAATTAACTGTGCTTAGGTTAGGCAAAAATAAAGCGAACGTTTATCGCGAAGCGGTGCTCGTCCATGCACGAGATGCAATTAGATGTCCGATTCAAAGTTCAGAAGCGCTGCTAAGTTTATAATGCATTTGGCGCACAATCTTTCGCCGTTTATATCGCGCGTTACGAGTAAATTGAAGGCGAGATTAAAAAGTTGCCCGCAATTGTACATGTATGGTACACATGCGTGTGTGTTCTATGTATGTACATGTATGTGGTAGTTTCTCATACTTCGTCTGGTGAAAACGAGTCGCGCATTAAATCGTGGACGGAGAGCGCGAACTGAGTGTTCCGCGATAAAGGCGAACTCAACGAAGTCAAACTTATAAACGAACTATTGATAGTCCGACCCGCTTATCCCCACCTGGAGAAAAGTTTTCGCGGTATCGAAAGTTCCGGGTTTTCGGAAAGGTTATCCGGAGTTTCGGGGCGGAGTGCACGCTGGAATTAAATGCCTGTGGAGCGAGTTAATGAAACAGACGCTTCGCGCTTTCTACTTCGATAGTCCCATTCGGAGTATTGGAATAAATTACGGAACAATCGTGTAAAATGGGTCAGATTTAGTTAAACAAATCTATCAGCTGGAGAAAACGATATATAAAAAATTCTATCCTAAAGAGATTTAATCGAGGGGTAAACCGCTGATCAAAATTATGTACACTAATGCCTACTAATGCCCAATTCCTGGGCATTACTGCTAAATTTTTAAAATTTAATAATTTAAATTTTAATAAATTTAAAATTATTATTTGGAAGAAAAGACTTAATAATACTTTAATAACGTCCATAATACGCATTAATATTTCAATAAAACCTAATAATGCCCAAGTAATGCCCAAGCAATGCCCAGTAATGCCTCAAATCTGTACACCGCAATGCCCTCAGCGGTTTACCCCTCGGATTTAATGTTTATTATTCTATATATTTACTTGTATGTGTTATATAGATTATGTTAGGGTTTGTACCTTTAACATCATTATAATATATAATATATATTGCTCGTATAATTTTAATATCTTGCAGGATTAAATCCTTCCTAAAAGAAATTTATTTAAATATTTTTCATTAAAAGTGGATTCAATTTATTTCGCACCTAACCACTTTTTAGTTATATTCATGAATTATGAAAAAAATGATAATTCATAGGATTAAATTCTTTCTAAAAAAATTCTATTTGGATACTTTTTATTAAAAATAGATTCAATTTATTTTGCACAACTATTTTTTATTTATATTCATGAATGATGTAAATGATATACATACGTGTGGTTTATCGATGACTTTCACATGATCGATTTAGGCATCTTACCTGAAAATTAAAAAAAAACATGTTAAAAATAAAATAAATCTTTCTTATTCATTATGATATACTTATATATTTATATATAACGAATAAAATTGATTTTAAATTAAAAATTCATTCAATTATTTAGTCATGTCGCTTTTTTCAGACATCAATAAATATTCACAATTATATTTTTCATTATTTCTATTTTCTTTAACGCTTTATTGTATACATTTTTCTGACAAATTTTTTAATTTTAATTTAATTCACTTTTCAATCCCATTTGTCCGACTATATTATACGTTTCTGGCTTTACATACCCACAAAATTGCGAAATACTTAATTACTCTACAGAGTAATTTTACCAGAATCATATATTTTAATTGAATATATTATATATATATATATATATTTTTTTTTTTGTTGAGATAAATAGTTTGTGTGTGTGACGATAATTTACTTATAAACGCTTATCAAAAATGTCTAATATATAACTCATAAGATTTCCGGAAAGCATTTTGAAATATATGACAATTGCACGTGACAATAGTAGCACTTTTGTGTCACGAAGCGAGACAAAAACTCACAGCATCCAGATGCTTAGAATACTCGTTCATTCAAAGCACGTACAAGTTCATCGACTTTGTCTCGAGATCTCCCACAGATCTTTCGACGTCTGCCCTTTATCTGTATCTCTTCCTCTCTATCAGCCATCTATCTGATATTGATCTTGTAATACAAGCTATCTTAATCCTTAAAAATCACATATGAGTCATTTTAATCCTATCGATATTTTAACAGAATATCCCGAAGGCCTTACTCAATAAAAAGAATGTTTAAAATTTATTTTTTAACTTTTATTGTACATGACTTTCTACAGATGCCAAGAAATATATATATAAATTTTTGTAGACTTTTTCAAGTACTTTGAAACATCTAAAACTGCGACAAGACATTGTGACTCATATATGACTAGGAGCAGAAAAAGTGACCTAACAAGGTTTAATTCTAAGCTATATCGTGATACATTGAAGTATCTCGCTCGTCCTATCCTAATTCTAATCCAGGAAAATTAGTTCCAAAACCGTTTAAGGATGTGCAGCGCGTATGAGTCGCAGTTTGTGTGCCACCCGATATCGTGAACATATTGCGGCTTTAGAGAACGAGAGAGAGAGAGAGAGAACGTAAAAGGGTAAAGCGCGCGTCCTCATCAACTGTCCTGGCCACGATATCATTACTTAATTAAGATGCAAACTGCTTTCAAACTTCCACGGGTAATCTCGTCCACCTCCTCCCTCCGCACTTTCGTTACTCCTCGTACGGTCTCCTCTTCACGGAGGAGCAGACAGCTCTACGAAATTACGTCAAAAAAGTATCATACGTCTTCTCGTCTATCGGTCTCGTTTCAACACGGTTGTCGAATCGATAACGAGCAGAGTAGTCGCGCGATCGAGCTTCAAGACGTTTGAAAAGAGAACTTCACGGACGAACAGCTATTCGAAACTGGAAGTAAAATTCTGAACTATGACCTGGTGTAACGTGAAGATAAGCGAAATCGAAGTTTTCGCCGTTTGGAAATTTCAAAGTTGTCGCTCGCTCAGTCTCTAGTCGACAGACGGAAGACGAACTTCTTGGATGAACTCCGACACGGGTCGGTCTCCGATATTTTACAAGATCGTAATCGATCACCCAAAGCTCCGGATTAATCGGTAATAATAAGTTTCGAATCGCGGCTTAATTTCCGAACATTGTTAATTATCTGCCATTAATTATCAGCCATGTCACGTGATTACGCAAGCGATCCATGCATGGACAAAGATAATTTAATTTTGTTGATACATAAAATTATCATCTTGGAGAAAGAAACTTTTTTCATTCTAATTCATATATTTTATTCTTATATATTTTTATAATCTATATATCTATTATTATATATATTTATAATCTATGATATATTTTTATGATCTATAAGATCAGTAAATCTATAATGCATATTACACGAATAAAAATATGAATAATATTAGCTATAACAAAAGGCTGAATGGACGATATAATGAAAATATTTTACATGGAAGAGATGGTACGATTTAAATCGAGATGGCGTATAATTAAAAAGATTTCTTACAATTGCTTTTGATATCCATCGCTACCAAGTCTGTATGAAAAATTAGATTACGCTTCCATTAAGAAAAATCTTTTCGTTGCAAGTTGTATGCAACATATATTTCTGGATATTTTAACCCATTTTGACAAAAAAAATGTAATAAAAAAATTAAATATACCTATTAAAAAACTTGTATATAAAGAGATAAAATATGCATCTCCGGGGCATCTAAAATGTTAAAATCACAAAGTATCATCTTCAACAATTGTGTCAACACATGTGAACCTCTCCAGCGCCAGTAGACCGGAAATTCAAAAATAGCGAACGGTCAGTAGCGCGATAGCCAAGCGACAAGCCAAGATGATTACGATATAAAGAGGGAAAAGGCAGACGCCTCGCCGTGGCATTTCGTTCGTTCGTCCATCACGCGTAAATATTTATGCACTCGAGCGAGCAGACGCGTTTGGCACGCGCCGCATGTTGTACCAATACGAGTGCCTCGCAAAGTGCGCATACCACGCGATTTCCGCTCGCACGCTCGCTGATAGTGAATCGAATTGATTTCTCCTTCCCCCGAATCATTGGCGCGAAGCCGTACGTTTCGTGCGCTTTTCGCAAACAGGAATAACAAAACAGATGCTCTCTCTGAAAGACCGGTGGAATTTGTAAAGAATTTGGTGATGAAACGCGTGTCACGAGAAAAGAAAAAGTAATACGAACTCGTAGTCGCGCTGAAGAGGGACTTACGACTGTCAATGTACTTACGAGGTTGTGTAAAAAAGTAAGCGGCGTCGCAAGAGAGATCCCGCTGGTTATAAAAATGTTAAACTTATTCTGAATATGCTACGACGTGAACGAGACACTTCCGGCGCCCTTCTTCGCTAAATAATAATAAATGTTAAGGAAGAATGTCTTTCCTTTTTTTTTTAAGTGGTACAAAGTTTTTGGAGTTCTACTTTTATTTGAGATCTTATGTGAGGTCTTAAGCTATATCTTGTTTAAGTACAAGTTATAGCTTATACATATGTAAACTAGAATTTCCGGAGTCTTACAAGCTGCGTCAAAAATTCAATTTTTGCAGGAAGTAGAAAGATTCAAGTTTTAATCAGCGTATAATATAACGAAAAAATATAATCTATTATCATGTACACACATGCATTTACATATCTATAAATCGAAATTTGTTCCGCGCATATTTATCTTTGCATGTTTGCTGTACGCACATTTCAAAAATTTATCTAAAGCGAATACGTCACGTTAGTTTATACTCGTGAATCATTAAAAATCACAGGTATTTCAAAATTGAAATTGTATTTTCGAAATAACCGGCGCGTTTACTCCGATATTCGTGTTCCACGCATTCCCGATAAATACCTAAAGTTATCGAAATGTCGAGACATCTAGCGATTGCAATATTGCTCGTATACTAAACGCCTGAATTCCACCGAATTTCCCGTCATCGGCACGCTCTTCCGTCAATGATACGCGCTTATCGATGCGCGTGATTACGCAAGCCACGCACTGTTTATGTCAGTTCGTCTTAGTACGTGCGTCGCGCAGTAATTCTGTAATCGATGAACCGATGTTGACTCCGTGAATGATTTATACAGTCTATGTATTGGTAATACATGTGAAATGTACAATTTGCATCGTTAATTCTTTCTCCCGTTTCTCAAGGACTAAATAATTGTTTTATAAATATACAGGATGTCCCATTTAACTTGAGACATCGAAGTAACTCGAAACCATGGCGGTTTCGGTGAGAATGTTTTAAACAAATGTATGGTTTCAAGGGGGACATAAGATGGTGCCATTTGTTTGACCTTGAAGAGTCACCTGAAGGTCACCTCCAACTTTTTAAATGGGACACCCTATATACTTTTGCATATTCTTATAGCTTGCCTCGAGAGCTTTCCAAAACACTATAATAAAGTATTTCTTCATTGAGTACTATTCGAGTTATGAGGCTTGAAATAATTTCTTAATTTTACATAAACCATAAAATATCTAGTAAAATATTCATTTTTCGATTATCTTACCTTAATACTTTTATGTACAAAATAATGAGAGTAATTAATTGGTGTAAAGAAAACATACAGTTGTTTTTAAGAAAAAATATAGAATTGTTAATTGCAAATTACATATTTTTTCTTCAAAAAATGAATATTTTACTAGATATTTTATGGTTTATGTAAAATTAAGAAATTATTTCAAGCCTCATAACTCGGAAAGTACTTAATGAAAACTAACTTAATTATAGTGTTTTGGAAAGCTCTTGAGATGAGCTACAAGAATATGCAAAAGTATATAGGGTGTCCCATTTAAAAAGTTGGAGGTGACCTTCACGTGACCTTCAAACGACTTTTCAAGGTAAAACCAATGACACCATCTTATGGCCCCCTTAAAACCATACAACTTTTGTTTAAAACATTCTCACCGAAACCGCCATGGTTTCGAGTTACTTCGATGTCTCAAGTTAAATGGAACACCCTGTATACCGTCATATTAAAATTATATAAAAATTAAATAATATATTAAAATAGACTTTCCCATATGATTTTTCGTAGAGATTTTTAATTTGCAATTTATGAAATATACAACAAATCGAATTATGTAACAATTGTTTTTTTTCGTAATTTATTACCTTACATGTGCATTAATCATGTGTATCAAACTCAATAAAATGGCGTCCTTAACTTTGATATACAACACCCTGCGGCTTTCTGTACCGCGCAAACTTTCGATCGATAATTTATCTCTCAGAAAAAAAAATATTCAGTCGAGAAGCACCCTCGAGAGATTCGAAGGGTCCGCGCGTTTATGCCAAAGTAATAATTCTGCCGGCGGCAAAACACGTATCCGTTCATTGGGATTCGCGTATCGAAAACGACGCGAGACGTTCGTAACGACGGAAAACGGTCGATCCATTGGCCGTTCATAAAATGCTTTTACGAGACGAGCTATGAGTCGATCGCGCGCGGGGAATCGAGAACGGGCGGTATAGACGGTCCAGGGAATTGGACGACAAAGATGAAAAACACTGGCGTTGACTTGCGATCGTGAAGCGGCGAACTCGCGCAAATATTTGAGATCGCACTCTCGGAGAACTTGCGAAAACTGAGCACTTCGATCGTGAGAAATAAAGCGCGAGATCGAGCGTTTAACCCGTAATGCTCCATCGGGTCCTTAAAGCCCAGCCCAGAAAAACACACGAGCAGCAGTTTCACTCACGGTCGGCGGTATAGCGACTAGGAGAAAGTCTGAGAATTGCATTGAACTCCTATCGATTTCATTAAAAGTTATATAAGTTAATATATGTTGTGATAAACTTTCGATTATATTCAGATAACTATGAGATTACTGTACAAGTTATTAAGACTCTCTAATCTAAACTCATCACGTTCTTATTGATTAAAAGAGAGACTGTCATCTTTTATCTAAAAAAAAGCTGTAAGAATGCGCAGCCGTAGTCTCTCTTAATATAAAAAGCCTGTTCAAGACATGAAACTCCTCGTCAGCGTTTTCCCCCGACTGGCAATTCGTCGTAGAAAATCCGTCCAGCAAATCTACATTCGTTTATTGTCGATTGGAGCTTTCGCTTCCGGCTTTTGCACGCGCGTCGCCCTGCGAAGTTTAGTTAGACAACTAAGCTACAGCGGTTAGGCCTTAAAATTTGCTCTGCTTTACGCTCAAATGCGGTCCCTTTCGCAGGGTACCCTTCGCAAGGATTCTCTCTCTCGCTCTCTCTCTCTCTCTTTCTCGCTGCCGCTGCTGGTTTCATCATTCGCATGATGGCGGCACGAGTTCCTTAAGCTGCCGTTCTCTCTTCGTTGCACTGGCTTTAACGCGGTTACGTGAAATTAGAACGTCAAATTAGAGCGTGTGCGGCGTGTGCCTCGACCTCGATAGGCGAGCGACGACGAAAGCCGAAATAGCGGAGCTGGCAACAAATAAACGCTTGCACGAGCGTGCCAAGTGAAAGCGATTCCTGCTTGTGTAATTCGCGACCGACTCCCCGATCGTCGTCGATTGCACGCGTCAATCAATGAACAACAATATAACATTCTGTCTAGATTCCTTGATAATTAATCCTTTCAAAGATGTATTTTTTAGAATAATATGTAAATGTATAGGTTTTATTACATGTATAATTGTTTCAAAAAGTATACTTTTTGATATTAAACTATTAAAAATATATAACGACAGAAAAGAACACTATTTTACATTATAATATTAATTAATTAAGAAAATAATAAGACTAATATATTGACATTATTCTTCTTGTATCCATAGTTACAGAATTAATATTTACACTATTATTTATACATTAATTTATTTTAAAATATTATTCTACTAATGATTTTATTTATTTTTTACAATTATTATTCGATAATTAGATAAGATCATTTCACATGAAATATTTAATTTTCAGATAAAAAGAAATTAAAAACCTTTGAATTCCATCGACATAATGTAGATTGTAAATCACTTTTATCATCGTGATCATACTATTAGGATATTTATTCTTTTATCATTCATTCATCAAACTCGCCGATTTACGAGCCGATAGCTTGAATATCTAGTTTGAAACATCGTTTCTTCCGAGTAAACGGTCGCTACAGTTGCAACTTTAGCAAAATACAGGCTTGCTGCACTTCGACTTTGAAAGTAAAGCACGAAAGTCGGCCGTACAAATTTACTTATCCCTTTGAAGAGGCTCACGGAATATTTTATATAAGAGTACCTTTCTTATATATCCAAGGAAATAAATATTTGCACAAAATATTTTCTCATTTTATTAAGTGAAACCTACTTGCAATTTTCCTCTTAATTTTTCTAAATTTCTCTGAAGAGAAGAAAAATTTACTTATTTATAACTAGGGAATGCAGAATATCAATGCAAAGAGTAATTAAGTGCGAAAGAAAATGTTCATGATGGAAAAGAAAATATTTATGTATCTTGTTTCATACATTAATAGTACCTCTCAATTTCTATAATTAAATAATGTTGTAAATTAATTCATTTCATAATGTACTTATTTCTCTCTTCATAATTTCTCTCTACAAATGTTTTAAACCATCCAACATTATCATATTTTAATGTGTTATAAATTATTTATATTCTCGTTCATCAAAACCATTATTTTATTAAGATGTATATACAACATAAAATATCATATCTAACGAATATTTCTCCGGTAAAATAATTTAAGAAAAGAATCATAACTGTAAAGAAAAAGAAAATTTATTATTCGACAAGTTCAAATAAAATTATCAAAGTTGAAAAACGGTATAACGATCGTATTTCCTGAGGAAGGATATGTATACCGTAAAGGGAAGTTGTATCGTTAGGAAAGGGATCTTTACCGAAATTGTTCTAGCATTAGGGTCGATACCCTTATCGGTGCGACGCCACGTAGCGTTTCGCCATAAAACTAGGCGATCGTACTTTAACTGCCAGTCATTTTCATTTGCCGGGGTCATTAAGGGGAACCACGGTCGGCGGGCAAGAACGTCTCTTAACACCGAATGGGACATGGGTTGGATCGTAGTAATAAGGACGATAGGAAGTAGATATTCAGACACCGCCCGGAGCCCCGGAATATTTCGGTGACGATAACGGAAGGGAATTTCCCCATTGCGGACTTTTAAAATCGCAAGCAAAACCTCACTGTTGCAAAAAAATATACAAAACGGCAATAACGAATCTTTGGAGAACAAAGACAAAATAAAGAATGCATAGCAAGTATTTCGATCAATTATTAAATCGAAGTAATTTTAGATTCGGCTTTAAAAATATAACAAAATCTTTTTCGATTATTTTGATAAATAAATATTAAACAAAATTTAATTTACATATAACATTACATTATATACATTTACATATAACAATAAATGTTAGAACAGTGACCGCTCGAAAAATGATCATGAATCCAAATTCACTGAAACTATTATAATCGAGAATAACCGTATGTTTTTTTAATGTTCCATGTATGTTTAGTTGTTGACGTTTCTATAACTTTTTCAATTTGGCGAGCGAATATATATGCGACTGGATATATGCGAAATATAGAAAAAAAACGAGTTGCACACACATGCACGAATTATGGGGAAAAAAAATAAAAAGGATCATAAAGTATAAAAAGTGCAAACAATGCGGTCGAACAATCGCTCGCTATCCAAATATTTGTTCGACGATGTACTGCCGCGTTTTCTCAACATGTACCCTCGTGCCCTCTCTCGTGTAATAATACCATGCAATAATAACGTATTTGGGAAAACTCCGGCTCTCGGGCTCCGGCGCTCGTTATTTTCGCGAGCGAGCGAGCGATGCTAAACACTCGGCCAAGTACACAATACGTACACCGCGAGCGTTGGAAAATTTCTATCGCGATTATCGCCGTCACCGAGAGAAGGAAAGAGAGAAAGATTCGGGAAAACTCGTAAAATTCAGCATACGGCGTCACATTGTGAAACGTATGGATGCGCAAGCCGATGCGAGATTGAGAGATTAAATCCTCTTTTAGTACCTCGTTCGCTTTCGCAGCGACCATCGGTCGCCGCGGACAGAACGACTTTCGAATGGACGTAACGTACGGCCGATGCGAAAATTTAACGAAGCCCGCCGGCGGGTTACAACGATGCAACTTCGGCAGTTGCAATGGGAGCGAGACGACGGCCACCGACCGCGACGCGAGAAAATATCGCCGCGACCGCTTATCGCGATAATAACGCGGTCGAGCAGCTGCATCTCTCTAGCCCGGAGCGCGAAGTTGCAACCTCTTTGAATGCGCCGAGAGAGATTCAACATAGAGAACGCAGCTTGCATTAATTATAACATATATTTTCACGAGTTTAGTTTATGCAGTTTAATATCACAGGATGTTGCTTCAAACAAAGATATCGTTACAAGTTGAGAAAGAAATAGCGAGTCTTGAAAATATTCTCCACTTACTACAAAGTAATATAATCGAAACCTTTATCTTCTATTATGAGCGTTAATAAAGTCGGTTGAGTTTTAATAATTTCATTCATCTTTCGATGTGTTTTATATTCAGAATTAATGTAAAATTTAATATAAAATTAATTTAATACAAAATTAATATTAATATAAAATTAATATTAATATAAAATTTATACACACACACACACACACACATGTGTCCTATTTTTTCTTTGCGATGAAAAATGTAGTTACGGAGCACTTTCGCTAATCGTGTTCGAAGCAATAGCAAAGAGAGCGGCTCATCTTCCTTGACTCTTGTCCAAAGTGATGTTATATTTTGCTAACACCGTAGCCGGGTCGCGAAGCTTCATCTCCCGCGATCGTGCAAACCGACCAAGTTTTCCTAATCCATTTACCTGGGAACACGAAGCGCTCGGCTACGAAGCGCCGTTGCTGTCGATCGATGATTTCAACGACCGTGATTTTCGGGCTCGTCGAGCACGGTCGCAAGCCACCAAAATGCATCGCGCAGAACGATACGGTACGGGAGGTGGGCGAATAATTATCCTAATTGGTAACGGATGAACGCCATTGAAAAACAAAGTCGACGATAGACGCTGTAGCGAGCAAGCAAGTCGAATAGCGTTTAAAGATAGACGAGGATGTCGGCAACGCCAAGGTAACGATCGCGAATGAGGCAAGTAATTAACCGGGCGGTGTCTGGCGTTCGTTAAGCAAAATTCACTGTTTTGCGAAGAAGAAACCGTCCCGGTTTTGGGGAACCGCAGCGCGAAGGCTTTTGTACGCATATTCGTATAACAGATGATTACATCGAGTAAACACAAAATCTTGCGTGTATTTTTTGGGAGTAACAAACACGTTTGTTGAAAGCTGACCGAAATAAAATAGAAATGCTTTTTCGTTATTGATATCTTTTAAAATGATATACTTTAAAATATATGTTAAAATTAAATAAATATTGAACGTGTTATTACTTTGTTTCGTTAAAAAAAACAGTAATAATTAAGTGGAAATAACTGTCTCAGTTTAAAGGAATCGTGAATGAAAAAGATTGCGACGATGACAAGAGAAAGGCGTGTCTTTCAATATGCGAATCGAAGGTAATAAAGAACCTCTTTTCTTCCAGAGTTATTTGGAAGAGAAGCAAACTGCCTGTGTTTTCCCGCTTCTCAGGTGAAGAGGTTTCCGCAGACGACGCTCTCCGGAAGACATCGAGATTGGAGGATGCGCTTAAAAGGGCGAGTCAGTTTATCAGGAATACCTGAAGTTCTTAACGGTCGTGCGATAATTTTCTCGAGAGCACCGCGCCAGTCAACAACTTGTCCTTCCCCAAAGAAGTCGCCCGTGACATCTGACTGAAAGCTGTTTTATACAGAAACTAGTAGTAACAAGTTACGGCCATCCACTGCATACTTTCGAACTAATTATTATTTCAACCTTATTGATTAAGTAAATTCTGTCGAATTACCATGGAATTCTTAGAAGAAACTTGGTACACAAGTTTAAAATGTGACGCCAACTTAATTTGAGTAATTTCATGCTTCAATTTTCCTTAACTTTGAGATATTTGGGTTTTTTTTTTTATTTTAAACATTCGGCAAGAAATAAATTGAGTTTTTCTTCATCGAAGAAAAACCTAATTATTTCTTGTCGAATATTCAAGATAAAAAGAACGACAAGATAATGGAAACTTTGTAACATATCATCTTATAAATAATACGCTTAATCTTTACAGCATCTTTAAGATGATGTCTTATTTTGAGCGCACAATGTGCTAAATTAGAAAACTTTTCCTCAAAACAAGACATTCATGATTTCAGGAAGAAAAAAATATAGCAACGCTGACGTTTAACTTACGCTGCGAAATTACGCCGCGAGTCATTGTTACGGAAGTTTCCATCCCGCACTCGAGATTTTGCGGAATTAAGGCACGACCTGAGCATTATTCGCTCCCACGGACTCTCGCGCGCCCATCCGGGCGAGAAACAAACACGCAGTCATGCAGGCACTCTCGCAGATTCGGCCTACTTCCGAAAACTACGTAGGATTAAAAGTTCGAATCTAGCAGCCCCTACGAGTCATCGATCTAACTCCGTTCCTGAAAAATTCGAGGAAAATGAGAAAAAATTTAGTAAAAAGAATGCTCGAAATTTACGTTATTAAATAAAACAGATTTATATGATAATAGTGTAACATAAAATAAATCGATGTATAAAATATTAAGATTATATTTTAATTGTCTTAATTTAAAATAATTTAAAATAATTTTAATTAAAAATAAACAATACGGATTATATTGAATTTATTCATCATATAATTATAGATGTATAAACTTTTACTTAGATATATAATTTTTTTCTTTTAAATAAAATACATACTTCTATGAAATAATTTTTGAATTATTTTTTATTAGTGTATCCGCTTTTATAAATCAGTATTTTTCTTAACAATTTGTTCATCTTTTTCTATCAAACGCTACAAAAATTCTTGGAAATCTAAATTTAAATTGCATAATTTCTCCCCCTCCCTCTCTCGTAGTTAGTAATGAGAGTTGAGGTTCGCGAGGGGGTGCACGCAAAGTTTGAGGAGGGATGCTCGCTTGCCCAGTAATATTCGGGTGAGTACTTGCTGAGTAGCATCAGTAATTACGAGCCTATTAAAATTCTCCCATCTACTCAAGCCCAGTCGCTTCCGCACATCTCTCGTCAGTCTGATATATTCGCGAACTCGCGACACTCGCGAGTTCATGCATGCGACATGTAGAAATTCGAACGTTCGTATTCATCTCTCAGCCGTGTTTCAACGATATATACGAAGACGAGTATTTCTTTCGGCGCAGGCGCCATCCTATTTGATATTCTTCCGCTCGAGAGAATTCCGCGTATATCTCGTAATCGTTTCCGCTTGTTATTATAGATAACATCGCAGGATATTGAACGATGATAACGTGATGCCAACGTTGTCTTTTCCTTCGTATACCGTTTATTCGATAGCATTCGTAACGCTAGTTTAAACTTTGTAGCGCTAGTTTCAACTTTATTGAGTTTTTTCTAAAATGTTGGGAAAAAATTTGTTCGATATACAAGATGTTGCGAATGCATTAACTTTTCAAAATTGAAGTTTTAACCATGTGATTTCTAGCATTTCTGTGTATTTATGAAGAGTATTTAAAATAATAATAGTTTCATCAAAATTAAGAAATAAATTATATCATCAATTAATATATAAGTAACAAAAATTATTTAAATATTGTTCAGATATAAAAAAAAATAAATTCATCTTTTTATAACCCTTATTCATGATTTGTTAAGTAATATTCTGTGTGATTTAAATATATTATACATGCTATATATTTATAAATTGAAAAATATTTACATGTAAAGAAGACAAAAAATACCGACTGTTATTGAAAAATATCGTACTTCCTCGAGTATTTTTCGTTTCGTACAACAAGCCTGAATATTCGCAACATAAAACGAAGAAAAATGCAAGAAAACAAAAACGTCAACTGCAATATTCTACGAAAAGTGAACTTTGCACGTTCGCGCACGTGATACCAAAACACACGTGGTCCTACCTATATTGTTCCGTCAGTAACGTAGGAACAGGTACCCGTATTTACATAAGAACGAAAGTGCAGCCGTGCACAGCAACTCGGTAGTTGCCTCGTGTAGTCTACGAAGGATTGTTAAGAAAAATAGAGAATCAGTAAAAAATGTGCATGTACGTACATATGTATTTACATGTATCGATATCAATCCAATTCTTTCGTTCCCGCGAGTCACGTATGATTCACGGGAAAATCAAGTAATTCGAGAATAAGGAGCATAATCGATCTACAGCGCTCAGTATCCTGTCCTTTGCATGCAAGAACCACCGTATCTTCATTTCTTTTTGTGCGACACTCTTTTCGCGCCCGCAAAATTATCCGACACACGTACGCATCTTTTTGAACGCGCTAGAATATAAAACGTGACGTGAATATTTATCGAAAAGTAGTTGAAGCGGATGTTGCAGAATCTAGTTTCCCATAAGAACATAAAGTTGTGTATAATATCGAAAGCACCAAAAAATCAAATAATAATATAATTAATAATAAAAATAATAATATAATTAAAAATTCTAAAATAGAAATTCTAATGCATCTGAAAATTTTATTTTGTCAACGATGAAAAATAGCGCTGACGTAAATAAAATAAAAAGAAAAGAAGTATAAGAAAGTGTGTATCGTCGCAATAAAAAAATTTATATAATATATATTTCGATAATATCTCTATGCACTTTAAAAAAACAAAAAATTTAAAAATTCATCGACGAGAAAGACGTTATGTAAAAATAATGATTATATAATATTTTGACGTTATGTAAAAATAGTGATTATACAATATTTTTGAAATATAAAATTACTGTTTTCTATATATTTTAAAATGCTTGATTTCGGAATTTGTAGCGAAATAGTCTGCGCAATAAATTAAGTTATTACCGTATGTTATTATTTCGTTAATTAATTGCTAGACGAAATATTTACACGGACTAACGGTACAATTTCATACATCAAAAAGATTTATGACCGTCTGCTAAATTGGTACGAGGAAGCGAGCGTCATACAATGCGTTTGCGAGTATGGCAGATATAGTATGACTAATGAATCGTGAATGAACGAAGCGGTCGGCAGGGGCGCGTGACTAGACACGATCCGTCAGTCTTGTACGATCGGTGATGCGGCAATCTGGCCAGAAAATGCCTAAATAAAGAGGCGGCGTGCGAAGGCACGTCAAAGAGAGAGAAAGAAAGAAGGAAGAAGAATGGGAAGAAAGGCAGACGGAGCCAAAGTAATATTAAGTATCGATGCAGTAAATGAATAAAACCCCAATCTTCTCGCGGAGGCTTTCTCTCCTTCGTGATGCGGAAGACAAGAAAAAAAAGAGGAAGAAGCGGCAGAGAGTGGAGCGGAAGTGGGAGCGGAAGGAAGAGGTGTTCGACCGAGAGGAAGGCAGTTAAAGGGGTCCCATCACACGGCGATCGATAGGTTTGTCTTCATCGTGCGCTTGCTCTCGCGTCTCTCTTGACGCGTGTATATGATACAATATGTGGCGAGAAACGGAAGAAAGGAAAAAGGAAGAGGAAGAAAGAGAGAGAGAGAGAGAGAGCAAGAGCAATATAAAGCAAGTCGCACTCTCGATTGCACGATTTTCTTGATTCTAAATCCCGAGCAACTTTTTCGAGCTTCTTGCTGTTGTGACCATCGCCTTTTGTTGTCACCGTCGAGACGTTCGTTCTCATGACGAAGCGACGGAGAGCGTCGTGTCCCGGATGGTACGAAGTAGCGAGAGCTCGCGACCTGGTTTCCGCCTCGAAACGACGTTCTATCGCGAGAGACGCGCATAATCCTTAAATCTTTCTGCTATTAACAGAATTGCTATTTTTATTGATCCTTTCAAATTCCATGAGTTTTTGTCGAGTGCAATATCATGTACTTTTGCAATCATTGCAAATCATAGCGGGATGTTTAAAGAAAAAATAACATGTTGAAAACGAAATATAATAAAAATAAAATGCACAGATGTAATTAATTATTTCCTCCTGCAATTTTTTTTAAGACGGCAATGAGAGAAATATCGTAAATAATACACATCTATTTAAATATTATTGTATATATATCTTTTAAGAAAAGTAAACGGAATAGAAAAATTCCAAGATTTTTAACCCATCAAAGTATAAATAGATAACGACAGGTAGAGTTCGTATTTTAGTTTTTGCACGTTCGCGGATCGGAACTAAACTGAAGGAACTGTAGTAAATCTATCTTTAAAGTACGTAAAAATGTTAAGATAGTTTGACGTACGTACGATTGGCTGCGGTAGCGACTAGACAATTGCTTTATCGGAAAAGCAAAAAGAACTGCACGGATTTAGTTACGACAGCAACACGATCAGAGATTGCTCTGATTTATCAGCTTGTTTTTGTTGCGTGTCTATCAAAAAACAAATTTGTTCGATAAAAACTAAAATAAACGGAGATAGATGGTCAAATAGTATTGTTCAGCAATTTAACATACATCTCGGCTAAATACAAATATTATTTTTATCACACATGTCCATATAAATATTTAAAATGTTAAAAGACCCTTTTAATATTTTAAATAAAAAATTTACTACCTAAAATCAATAAATAAAAGAAGGAGATAATGCAAGGAAAACAAAGTATAAATAATTATGTTAATTTAAAAAATAAAAAATCGTTTTATAATTTATTACTAAATACTAATTAAAAATTGATAGAATCATGTATGTGCGGTTCTCTCCATTTAAAAAAAATATAATTATATTTCTCTTTGTATTTATGAAAATAGTTTACAAATTTAATGATCATATTCAACTACACTAAAGAATGAAAAGAATTGAAGTTAGTTTATCCGCTCGTACGCACGAGTTTATTGCGAATTTGTAAAAACGCATATCACATACCCTTAATTCCCTTAAAGCTGAAATTTTCTTCTCATAAAACATAGGAATTATCTTCATCCAGAACTATTTTACTCTTGACAAAGAATATAAAATTTTTATTTTATACCTACATAAGTACGGAATTATTATTAAAATCACGGAAAATAAATAATTCTGTAATTCTGTTGATATATAATACGAATTTGAATTAAATTAATAAAATTTAAATTGATTAAATTTCAGAATTTACCAACAATTATAAAATGCTTATATTAACAACATATACTTTGTCAAGTAAAATACTATGTGACGTTATCTTTTTAACAATATTGATTTTATATCGTTCTAAATGTTAAAGACATTATTTCAGAGAATTTTTCATTCATAAAAAACAAGAAGTACAGTATAATTAAATGTTTGATGCTAATAACAAGCCGTACCAGCACGGTATCTTAGATCTTTTCTTAATGGTACATTCATATTTGGAACAGAGAAATAAGAGATAAGAGTAAGATAAGGATAAGGAAGGAAGCGTAATTTGGTTATCATATTATACGTGGCGAATTGGATTATTATGGAGGGATTATGGAGTTACTCTTGTGTCCCAATTATCGCTAATTGTATGCACTCTCTCTCTATCTCTCTCTTTCTCCGTTTGTTTGTCTGTCTGTCTCTTTAATATCTCTCAAATATTCATACCGCTCAATTAGTTTATATCTTTTATACGCCTACATGCTGCTCTATTAGTTTTGAATTAATATACCGAGATCAAGTATTCATCAAAAGCACAAGTTAAATAAAATCGGACCGTTTCACGAAACTTTAGGGAGAGAGAATCGGGTCAAACTTCTCATCTTCATCCATATTCTTCGCTCGTTCCCGACTGCCGTCCTGAGAGGATTGCGAAAGACATTGCGGAATTTTGCAATGATCTCACAGCATCGTGCGACAGAATCGGAGCCACTTGTGTGTTTTGAGAGCAATCTCGCTCATGGAATGTTACACATAGATATAGAAACGACCGAGTATGTGTTAAGCGAGAAGCCAAAGTGGAAACTGATTCAAGTGATAAACTTGAAAGATGACGTAGTAAGTGTCGAACATTTCCGGTAATAGATAAATCAGTTAATTGAAAAAAATAATCGATCATATAATTAATCGATTATATAATTAATGACGTCGGCAAAAAAATAATAGTAGACAGTAGAGAGATCAACTGTGGAATATTCGTTCACCGCTTTGAAGTCAATTTTCCCCTCGAAATCCGTCATATAGATTCACGCATTCAAAAATTCAAATGGAAGCAATAGATGACCGGCCGAAATGCAAAAAAAGTATTTTGCATGAAAATTGCTCGCCGCTCAGGTTTATGTCTCGCCGCGAAAGAGTTAATTCAGCCATTCGATCGTCGTGGAAATTTTATATCCTGCTGCTCCAGTTATGTCATCGCTTGCGCGACAGTTTTAGGGTATGAAAGCTCACTGTAAAGCCTACCACGGAATACGAACAGGATTCTAGATACGATCGTCACGTAAAGCCACGAGTTTCGATGCGATGTTTAGCTTCTGAATCTAGCATTAAATCTCCTCTCTGTCTCTCTCTCTCTCTCTGTTTCTCTCTTTTCGACTATCTCCTCCTTTTCTCTAATCCCGGTGTCTTGATGATATACCATGTATCGTCGGTTATACACGCAAAGCGTACGTGAACGATCGCGCGCAAGCCTTGATTGCCGAGGACGAGGCAGTTACGTCAGTTACCGACGTCCTCGCGCCTAAGTGCGAAGGCACACATTACCCAAGTTTCTCTCCCCGAATGGCAGCAGGCGACGACGGGGCGACGACAAGCGTAAACCTACTGTCGACGTCCCAGTTAGACCCGTCCGTGAAACGGTTCAATTTAACTTGGCCACTATTGCTCTAACTCTGGAAGTGCCGCTTACACGAAAATCATTCTACGATTCACTAAAAATCCGCCAGCAATCCTACACAAGTTACATTACCGAGGTAAACCGTTCCGTACACTGAACTCATAAAAGATACAAGTGCGACATTAGGTGACGAAATTCGTGTCTACAAATATTTTCATTGATTTCTAGCTTTAAATTTTTCTAAAAAAAAAATTATGATAACCACTTATAAATTAGATATTATTAAGAGCACTTCTTTTAATTATCTTTAACCATAAATAAAAATAAGCAATTTTTATTTTAAATTTTATTTCTCTTGGGCTTTATTTATTTTATCAAATAAATATATTTTATAATTCGCAAGACTTAGAAAGAGATAATAAATTAATTGTTATAAATCGCTGAAAAATGTAAAGCATTTCTATATTAAAATTTAATTCTACTGTAGCAGTTTCATTATCTAAATTGTATCGCAATGATTGCACATGCCTTCGTATCTTATGTATTTCTACCTTATGTATCTCATGTATTTCTATAAATAAAAAGGAAAAAGTACGCGCATATAGAGAGGAAACGTGCTTTTATGTTGCATCCGACACGAAGCTGTTTGTAACGTGCTTTCTGCAACGTTCTTTTTCGCAGCTGTCGTTTTTCGTAGTGAAGGCTATGGACTAACAATAAACGTGTAAAATGTGTCTCGCACGGGGTATCGAAGCGAGCGAACAGGAAACGACGTGAAGGTTGGATAAGCAAGAGCGGGAAGGGAGAGAGGAAGAGCGAGAGAGAGAGAGGAGAATAAAGTAAAAATCAGATATATCGACGAAATTAGAGGAAAAAAGAGAAGAAAGACTTCCTATAATGCAAGTCGACGCGTGCAGTCGCGAAGGAAAGTCGAGATTGTGCAATAAAGAGTCGCTCGATTCCAACCCATAGAAGCCAACGACAAAGCTAATTGCACACCTCCGAGATCTCATTGTAATATAATGGATTAACAGCGCGTGCGAGTACACAAAATTACTTCGTCACGAGAATGCTTCGTCCTCGCTCGATAGACGAAAGGCGAAACGAGGAATTAACTAACAATAAGTTATTTATATCAGTTAGATAATACATATAACAATAATATTTATTGGATTCAATATATCATCTCTTCTACGTCACTTCTTAGAACTATAATATTTTCGAGACAAAATTTGAAGTTCGATTTAATTTCCGCTGCATTGCAACAAGACAGCATTGATATCAAATGGACAGTTAACCTTTATTTATCAATTGTCAATAGATGACGTAACACAACGTTTTATGACACTAACAATAAGTTATTTATATCAGTTAGATAATACATATAACAATAATATTTATTGGATTCAATATATCATCTCTTCTACGTCACTTCTTAGAACTATAATATTTTCGAGACAAAATTTGAAATTCGATTTAATTTCCGCTGCATTGCAACAAGACAGCATTGATATCAAATGGACAGTTAACTTTTATTTATCAATTGTCAATAGATGACGTAACACAACGTTTTATGACACGTGGCTGTCGTCAATAAATAACTTAAGATAGGCCCTATGATGCCCGAGGTAGCACATATTTTTATATACGTTTCTTACACGTATCTAATATTTTTTAATCGTAAAACATTAATAAGAAACGTTTCTATAAAAACGTTTTTAAAACCATAGTTAAGGAAACATATTTTTCACGTTTCTAATATAGACAAAATAAAAACTAATTTTTATTAATCAAATTATATATACATATATACATACATATACATATACATACATATATATAAATATATAGGGGAGACCGGGGACAAAAGTAACATTTTTTGTATTATAGGTCACTAATTAATTATCGTTAGAGATATAAAAAAAAAGATTATATGTAAAAAAACTCCATTTATTGCTCTATTATTATACCTATGTTTCAATCTCAAATGATAGATATTTATAGAGCTATTATAGCTTTTCGCAAGTTCGTTGTTACCCATATAGGAATAGCCAGACTTGACAACAGGGCGAATGCTTAGCCCGATATATGGTAACCGATGATTAGTCGATATTGGTATTCTATATTGGTCCATGCTTGGGGAATAATTGGGTGCCATTTACATAAGAAAACGCTACACTTTGCTACAACGCCAATGCTTGGCCCGATATACGGTGACCAATGATTGGCCAATACTTGGCTTACTGTATTCGCCCATGCCTGGCATTTTCAAATTTGCCAGAAAATTCTAGAAACTTGGCGCGTATAAAATAACCAACAAAAGAAATCCTCTGCGCAATCCGTAACCGCTCTAAATTCGTTGTCGCACAGCATATCTTTTTTTTCGCAGCAATTTTGCAGCAATCGCTCGAGTCCGAGTAAATGTTTTTTATTGCTTTGTTGCAGAAATAAATTATTATAAATATATACTAATTATATATATAAAATAGTTTATTGGATATTTTTCGAATTTTTATTAAAAATACATTAACATATAATAATTATATATAAGTATTCTTAATAAAAAGGGAAAAAATTTTTAGTAAAATATATTTTGATAAATGTATATTTGTAAAAATGTATTAACGCGCTAAAGCAATAAAAAAAAATAATTTGGCTAAGTCGAGCATCGTAAGAACGATATTATTAGCCAAGTATTGGCATAATAGATTAGCCATTAATGGCAAAATATTGGCAAGATATATTGACCATTAATGGGTTAATATTGGCAAGATATATTGACTATTAATGGCCCATCATTGGTTACCATGTTTGGCCGTACATTGTTACTTATTGCCGAAGTTATCATTCCAGAGAAGTCCCATTGCTGGGCCAGTCATAGGCGCCATTATCGCGCCAATATTGGTGACTTGGCAACCAATTTGGGCCAGAATAGGACCTAGTAAAACCCTATATGGGATAAACTTTTTCAACCGAGAACGAACCTACTGTAAAATGAATGAAATTACTTTGTCTCATGTTTCATATTTTTTTAAAGAGAATTTATTTTTAATAATTATTTATTTTGTACATTAACTTTTCAAATCTGCCATTAAATCAAATGATCATGAGCAAAGTAAAAACTAGGAAAAGTTAAATTTTTAAAAAGTGCCTTTTGTGTGATTTTTTTTTATTTAGATATGTCTAAAATTGTATAATTTATCAACTTTTCATAATTTCAATTTTTTTATTTTATGTATCGAAATATATATTGATTTAATCTCTATTTCTAGCACTGAGCTATTAATATCATCTTTATCTTTATATTATATGTATACACACACATGTTGTCAACATTTATTATTTAACATGAAAATAAAGATAAAGTAAATGATGTAAAACAAATATGAAGAGATGTTTCAATATAAAATATACTTCGAACATAACATATAAAAAGTTAAAAAAACTAGCAATTTAAGGTTGATTATAAAAAAAGATATGCAAACTGATTTTAATTGTGTCCTCGTATCCTTTCGCCTTGCTTTGACTGATTAAGTGAGAAGTGAGTGAAGACCACGCGATCGGAATTTTTGTCTTTGTACTCTAGACATCCTACTCGGCGTTTCGATAAACTAAACGAAGCTTTGAGTAATTAAGGTAGTACAGAGCAGTATCGATGGTTATGAGAAGCTCTGCAAGCTCTTCACAAAACTTTGCTCTCAATACGGACAACACGGAAAATCAATTTTTTTACGGGAGTAATTGTGTTATTTTCATACGCGCAATCATATTGTTAGTTTCATCAAATAACGGATTTAATGAACTAATACTCCACCCAATTTTAAACAAAGAATACCTGATACATCTCATATAATTTTTATTCTCGGTTTCAAATGTAAAATTTTACATTCGAAATTATAAACTATTTTATAAACAAAAGATAAAAAAAATAAAAAATGTTTTTAAAAATGTGCAATAATTGTAAATTTAATTGAAATGTTTTAAAGGCGTAGGCTCTATTATTCTAATTATTTCAGTCTTCTAGTATTGGTTATTCATAAACTAATTTGAGCATCGCTTTATAATAATAACTTTCGATAGCTAGCAAATATTTCAAAAATCCATATTATGTTTAGTATATAAAGATTAATTAATTTTTTCTAATTTTGATATCGTTACATTATATTATCAATATATGTATAGTATATATATCGTGTGAAATAGCTTGCACAAAAAGGTTATCTCGAGTCGGAGAAAAAAATATACAAGTCAGCGGAAATTTAAATTTGTCTACTATATCAGCGCCCAACGAAAATGCAGCTGCGTCACGATGTTTGTGTCAATTTACAACGGAAAATCCGATATTATCATACAAATCGGATTAATAACTGATTCCTCTCGTATGTACACAACTCCGGCGGAAGCGTTACGCTTAATGACCTGTCAATTTTTTATATTGATTCATGTAATCGGATAGCATAAAATAAAATGAAAAATTTCACAATAGATTTTTATTACGAATCGCATAAAAAATAACACACGCTGCAATTTTCAGATAGTCATTTCCTTGACTACTCTCGATATTAACATGAGATAGGTTAAATTATTCTCGTAGGAGGTAAATGCGATGGGAAAGCAGCTTCCGTCAATAAAGTAAATGCTGCGGGCAACGTTTCTGTGATATACTT
Organism: Camponotus vicinus; assembly: GCF_025532165.1. Lineage (NCBI taxonomy): Eukaryota > Metazoa > Arthropoda > Insecta > Hymenoptera > Formicidae > Camponotus > Camponotus vicinus. The sequence continues at coordinate 30,270,410 of NW_028141945.1, forward strand.
CACTTCCTTCTTTGCAACCGATAATAGTTGCACAAGAAACACTACCTCCTTCATTAATATTAATATGATTACTTTCTCGCTTTAAAAAACGAGAATTCTGAAACCAGTTTTCAGACTTCTTGAAAACTTTCACTTGTTCGCAGATACTTTTATTTTTCCTTCTAATAAATAATAAATGAGCTTCATATATCATAATTTAAAAAAGTGTATATTTTTTTCTCCAAGAGATATTCGACTTTTATATTAATAAAACAATATTTATTTAAATATTCGCAATATCTTGCAAGTCAGAGCAATGTAAATCTCTGTCCTTGATCGGTTAAATACAGACGGTATACGAAAGATAAAAGGAAACAGAGCGCATGTTTTGTACGCCAAGACGGAGAATAAAATGTCCGACTTTGCGATTCGGCCGAATAAAAGCCTACTGAACAAGATCTCTATCCGCAAAACGAATCTCGCAACGGGTTGAATTCGGGTCTACGGTGGAAATTCGATGAAGGAAGGAAGGAAGGAAGGAAGGAAGGAAGGAAAGACAGGCAGGTCCAGGACGCGTCTGGGGAGGTGGGGAATCGAGCTTCTTCGAGAGCCTCTCCATCTTGGGAATTTATGCGAGCCTTGGCACCGATTCCGAGGAGCCGCGAGAGCCAGCCAGAGATTGCGCTATATCGACATAGAACAGACCTCCACGCCCAAACCAATCGCCTCTCACTATCATCTCGCTCTCTCCTGCAGATACAAACATATGATGTGAGCTTATCTGCGAATCATTAGGCTTTATCACGATATAATTGAAGAAAACTACTTCGATTGAAAATAATTCGTGACGTCTTTCATAAATGTTAAGAATTTTTGCTGTTGAAAATTTTTTTAAAAGTCTTTTCGAATGTTTTATGTCAAATAAATGTAAATCGAAAGATGTATTATTTTTATTAATATTGATATTAAATTATATATTACGGCAACATTCTTACGAAAAAATATTAGGAATTTTTGCTGTTAAAAATCTCTTTTTCTAGAGCACATAACAGCTACAATTTTTCATAATTTATTGAGCTCTGGCCATAAGCGATAAGCTCACGAAGATAAAACAGATTGATGAGACAGCTTTGCAAACACAACGCGCTCTTTAATCCTTAATTTTTAATTTTTGGTCTAAACTTTTACCAAATAGTTTGCAGATCGGATCAGCACATCGCACGAATAGTTTATCACACGATGAAAAATCATGGCGTTACATCGGGACGGTTGACACAAGGAATCGACGAATACGGGAACGCGATGTCGCTCGTTCGATTTACGAGCGATCGGGAATAAATCATAACCAGTTACATACTATTCGGCTTATCGTTATCGGCGATCGGGCCGTGTGAGTGCTGGCCCCGGAGTGTACGATGCAAAAGTTCGCGAAAACTGCTGCTATGTCAAACTTTTTGCACAGATCCGATATTACATCGCGATGTCCGAACGATTCCATAACTGTCTGCATATTCGCCCGACAACTAAAATGTCGACTAAATGTTTCCTCGAAGATTCATTACATAAAGCATCTGTTTGTTCTTATTCCAAGTAGAAATCAAAAGAAAATTTTTTCGATTAATTTCAAAGCTAATTACTCGCGCGAATCAATACAGGAGACATTTTTGCACATGTACGAGGAACTCTAATTTAATTCTCGGCAAATTCTGATTCCAATAGTTGATTGCAAATATTTGTAGTATAAAAAAAGATACTTGGAGCTTTGTATTATATATTCATGAAAGACACGAAGATTTTGACACGCTCGTGGCGGTAATGAGATAACAGAGAGCGATTGTATGCATGGCAACGAGATCCTCAAACTGACGACACAAAGGATACTCGAGGAAGATCGATATATCGTTCGCTTTAATTATCTACTTAGTTATCTGCAGGCAAAGTCGTGCGCTGCGAATTTATCTTCCTATATACACAACGGCCGTTTTTCATCGGTTATTCTGCAGACTACATAATTTTTAATTCATTAAATTTTTAGCTCATTCTATGTATACGTGTATCTAGCAACTCTCATCGATTACAACTTACACGCTCGATTATTATCTGTCCCATTAATTTCCTGTTATCTTAAAATGCATTCATTTTTCTCTATTGTTCCGTATAATTACAATCCTGAGGGAATCATTATTCTAAAATATCTATAATAGAAGTAGTAATAAATTACTTTCTCTCTTTTTCCCCTGCTACGATATATATAATTTTCTAACGTTTTATTTTATCTTTAAATTTTTAAGTTATTCTAAGTTATTAATTACATACAATTATATATAATTATTAGAGTTGATGGGAAGAAATTGCCTTGTCTTATATGATCTATTCAGAATGACCCTGTTTCTCGCTAATTATCGAAAATGTAGCCGATAATGAGGAACGATTGCGTCGCAAAAAATAGCGACCTCGTACTATGAAACGACCAGTCAAGGCTTTCTGTATCCCGATCTAACATCTACGATGTTAATTGCCGGGGTAATTAATGAGAAATACACGGCAGCTAGAGCGTGGGCGAGCTAACGTTATCGCCAAAGTGCCTATTTGATTATTTGACAGAAAGTTATCGTATCACACAACGTGTACTTTGCAGGGAAGATCAGGCACGTTGTTATATGCTCGCATCCTTCCGTGACGACGATGCTCCAATTTGTCCGGACATCTCGATATGCTAATTAACCGCTTGTATGTCAATGAGATTTGCGTGACATCGTCAAGCATCGACGTTCCGTTCCACATTCGCCTCGTCGGAGGAGCGTTTGATCGCATTCGTTGCAGCGATCGCGTGGCAAATAATGCTTTGATTACCGACTGCAATTAGAGTGTCTCGATACTGTCGCAATATTCGACGTTATCGCGGATAAAATGCTATAATCGTAATCTGTAGTTAATTAGTATCTGTAGGTATAAGTATTACATGACGTATATACACCGTGACATATGAGCAAAAGTAAGTCACCACAAACGCAAAGAAAAAGAAAATAATTCAAAATTATTAATATGTTGCAATAATAATAATATATAATTTGTAAATCTGAAAATTCACATGTATAAAGAAAGAAATCTATTAAAATAAACTATAAAATCTTCGAATTCATAAATTCACGGAATAACGTTGAACGTTTATATTTGATCAATTTTTCTTGCAATGTTTTTACAATACTCATATATGTCATATTTACAAACAAATTTATATCTAAAATAATTATATGTACAATTGCTAGAGTTACTTTTATTAACAGAATTATTTTTATTAATAAAGATTTCACAAAAACTATTATTTTTTTTACCATTTATTGCGCTCGTGAAATATTCGAAGAGCACATAAAAGTGCTAGACTTCTAAATTTAATTTTATTCTATTGCTAAATTCTTTATTTGTGTGCATAAAGAATTTACGTGATTCGATTATCAATAAACATATGTCAAATTAGAACACATAATTTATAGGATACATAAATTACGAGCAAAGCTAGTCTGTCGAGTCTGTTGGTTGATGAGTTTATCGTCCGTATGACAATGATTCAAGCGCTAATGATTGAAACCTATTGCGAAGACAATGGCAGAACTATCGATGTCCTACATAAAACTTAGTCCTTTCAGATGCTATAGTCAAATATCTCGCTTCGTCCAGAAAAATTATGAGCGATCTAATCGCGATTTTATCGCGACGAGAGACAGCAATTTACGCTTCATCGACGATAATATAAAACGCGTAATTTCCCGTGTGCGAACTGTGTAGATGGTAGCGCAATTCGAGGAGAAAGAGCGACCGATAAACCGATAACGGAACGTGAAATGGAGACGAAAATGCTCGTCGTTTCTCGACTTTTCAACGGATTGCGTATCGGTAAAATCAGTTTGACTGCGAATAAATACGATTCGTCGTGGCGATGCTTACGCCATTACGCGCGATTTGATGAGTCCGTTGTATTATGAGTGGTCTATCGACCACGATTGTCGCTCAATACACGTTGTGTAACGTTGCATAATAATAGCCGTTCCGTGACTGTTCGAGCATACCGATTGCGTCGCAATATTGCACAAAACGGTTCGAAACTTTACATAATTCATCTTTCTCGTGTATGTATCTTTACATGGCTTTCAATTTTTATAACTCTTTTCTTAGAAGTAATCATACATTATATATTGAAAAATAAATATTAAATAACTACTAAATAATATACTATGTATTTCTGGAAATTATCGGCTTGTTTTGTTACTTGTTAACTACTGAATATTGTACGCATCAGAAAATTAGAGTACTATATTGTATTGCAATAACTACTTCGTTATTTTCTCGCGATATAGCACGCACGAGGGGCGCTTAATTATACTTCAAAGCTCAATTGTATTTCCAAGTTTAGTATCGAATCGTGATGCAATTCGCAAATGCCGGTATTTCAATGTCGATTGAATGATTTCCGAGTTAATATCTATGAAGAAACTTGTTTCGCCATCGAGTGGAGTTGGGCAGGAGTTTCACTCTGCCAATGCGGCGGGATTGCTAATTGCATCTGATACTTTGATGAGAGAAGATGCCGACTCTCGTGCCCGTATTTGTTCGTAGCTATAAGACTGCGGTGAACTTAGGGCACGAAGCTTTCAAGCAGAAAGTTAGAGTTATTGACGGATCCTCAAGAACATACTTCTTGAACTTCCAACCTTAAATTTTCTCGAATCTAATTCGGTACATTTGCTTCTACATGTCAGTATCTATCACAGATTACACTTTTTAATTCCTCTTGCCGAATAACAAATAAAATATGCGGGCAGAAAAAAATATGTTGAATATTATATGATAAAATATGTTGAATATTAATACAGGAAAAGAAATATATACATGTACATCCAGATTTGAAAATTTAAAAACAAAAGAAAGAAAATATTTACTAATTTATTACTAATAAAAAAATAAATAAAATTTAGTACTGCTATAATTTACATTCATTGTTCATTAATATTTATCATTCACTGTAAAATTATTTTTACAGAGAGAAAGTTTTTAATATATTTCTACATAACTCTCAAATTTCTTTTTTTTAAGTTTTATAAATTATAGTCTGTCACACAAAATGAAAGTTATGTATTACTAAAATTAAAATAGTAGAACATAAAAATATGCATTACAATGTTTAAGATATCAACGACCACGTATCTAAGCTAAAAAATTGAGATGTTCGTGATATTGTTTCCATGATCATCGAATAGCGAATCGTTCGTCAGCAATTTTACTGTAGCTCTTTATAGCTTGCTGTAAATTCCACGCATCTGTTTGTAACAGCGCGCTTGTGTTCCTCCGATCGTAGAGATTTATGATCGTGCTTTAGATAAACCAGTAAGTTTACAATGCACGTTTTATTGCCAGACTCGTTAAACCTTCATCTTTGTAGACACAATGCTAATGCGTTATGGATTAAGTGACCAGATGTCCCATTTCTGGACAATGAATCGTATGAATAGAAATCAAGCATGAGCTTTTATTCTTATGTATTTATATATTTATGTATTTATGTATTTATGTATTTATTCTTATGTATTTATATATTCTAAGATGTAAACAAAAATAATAAACAGTGTGCTTATGTTTAAAACATTGGATTAGATTTTTTACATAATTCAAAAGCAAAAAAAATAAATAAAAAATAAATTATGATAATCATTATTTTTATTTTCTTATAAAATGTAAATTTAATAAAGTTTTGATATTTATAAAACATACATAGTATTTAGTGTGTGTAATATATACTTATATTTTTGGTTGTTCAATATTATGTTAACTTTTTCGTAAATGTCATAAATATTAAATTTCACATATATATTAAAATCCTTAATTTTTTAAATTATTATAGTCACAAAATCTGCATATAGAAAACGCAGAAACAAATGCAACTTGAACTGATTTGCGTGCAACACACGTACTTCCGTAAAAAAAAAAAGAAAAAAAATCGCCTGTAAATTAACTTTTCCAATCGTAAAGGCAACGTTTTGTCATCCATGGCATGATGCTTCGTTCTGCCATATAATAAAATAAAATTGATCGTAATCTACTGGATTAATGCATTTCACGATCCGGTCGACAAATCCGGATCACAACGCATTGTGTTCAGTTACATGAGCGAACAGGCACAATTTAATCCCGATTATTATTATGCACGAGCCGACTTGTTTTTCATGCCTATCATTGCATCGTGATTTGTGAATCTCGTGTCAATTAACCGAGGACACGTTTCCTTGAACTTTCATTGATAACGCTCATGCCATCGGTGTGACCACAATATACGAACGCGCTCGGTTATGATAATCACCGAACAAAATTACCGAGATAAGAGACTATATTGTGCTTATGTATATAAAACTTTCCACAAATTCAGTGCGCAATTAAAATCGTTAACATTTGTTTCAGAATACATATTGTCTCTTGATCTTGCCAGATAATCGCATCTTTATATGTACAATAAAAAACATCGACAATATACCCCGCGATATTTTATTAAATGAATTAAATGATTCCATGAAAATTTCCAAAAAAAGGTTTTTAAACGAGTTGAATTTTTAAAAAAGATTTTTTAATTTAAGTTGAATTTTTAAAAAAGGTTTTTTAACTTAAATTGAATTTTTAAAACTAATTTTGTCTTAAAAAGAAATTTCTGAAGATCATAAATAAGTAATTTAAATTAAAAAGTAGATTTTTTAGAATCTAAGAAATTTAAATTTAAATTCGTTTTTTTCTCTTTAAATTAAGGAAAAGAAGTGCGTTAACTATTGAATATTTTAATTTAACATTTTGTATTTCTTTTCGCTTTTTTATCTCGTCTACTTAAAATCTAAATTATAGTTAACATTAGTACAATATATTCATTTATTAAACTATGAAAGATAGAGAGAAAGAGAGAGAGAGAGAATAAATGAATAAAAAAGAATAAGAGAAAACTTTAACTCTGAAATTTTTATAAATATAAGAGAGTGCATGATTTTTTTCATATGATCTTAATTTTTTATTATTTCAATATATTCAATATGTAATACTCACTTTTAATCAATATCAATATCTGGATTAATGTACTAGTAAGCTGCTAATATAATATTTTTAAAAATGCATTTTTAATGAAAAACGATTTCAATATTTCAATGCTTTTTAATATAAAATCGATATGTATTCTTATAACGTTATTATATCGTTAATATTTTTTTATATTAATACAATGTTACATAAAAAAAATAAAAAAAAGTTCAGGTATTGTTTTCTGTAAAAAATGGGAATACAGTTTTCCAGGAACAGGTTGTTAGGTTAGTAAAGGATTATCAAAGTTGGTAATCCTCAGAAAAGTAGAAGATTGGGAAAGTAAAGAGTTAACTTTTAAGAAACCATTTTCTTTGTGAGAAAGAGGATGGAACGCAGCAATTTTTCACAGCAGAAGCTGTGCGATAAAATCCATTCTATGGTCAATATAAGTAATGTATAACTTTTCCCGTAGCTGAAATTCCTTATTAGTGCGTTGTGCATCAATATACTATATTCAACTTTGTTTTTCAAAAATAAGACTGTCGCAAAATGATAACGTGATCATAAAAAAGCCACATTTTACGATACTAGTAAAAAGTATCAAAGTCACAAAATGTTCCTATTTTACGGCACATCGAATGATAAAATACAGACACTCTAGGACGATATGTCTCAATTTAGAATCTATTAAATTGTCGTAGCCAGACTAAAACTGACGTCAAAATTATATACGGTCACTTTCATAGGTAATAATTAAAATTAAGTCAGATTTTGACTCATTGATAGAGCTTATCGATAGACTATCTTTTCTAGAAAACTGCATTATTTTTAATTTTGATTTCTAATTAATTTTCATAATCATTTAATAGCACACTTATCGATCTTATTGATCGATTTATAGATATTTTGATAGCTTTTTACAATATTGGACAAATATAAAAAAACATAGTAATAGTATTAAATGTAAATATAAATATATTTTATATCATAAAAACTCATCAAAATATTTATTAATTATTATTCAGTACGTGTCGACAAGTCCTATTAAATAATCCTATTAAATAATAAAAATAAGGAAATTAATTAAAAATGAAAATTAAATATATATAATACACTTTTCTAGAAAATATTTTTCATGAGTTAAATCTGAGTTTATTTTAATTAATACCCAAGCGGCTGTATAATCTTAACGTCGGTTTTAGATTGCTTATATAAAATAAAATGACAAAAAAGATTGAGTTATTATTATAAAAAAAATAATCATTGACAATAAATAATAAAAATAGGAGAATAAAGGATTACATACAATGCGCTAGCTAGTGAGCTCGACCATTCGCGTGAAAGCAATGCAGATGAGTCAACCAGGTCGCCGAGTTTGGTGGCGGAATTACATATCGGAGTTCGAAAGGGAAACAAAGAAAAAGAGAGAGAGAGAGAGAGAGAGAGAGAGAAATAATGGCAGGAGCGTAGAGCCATTGCAATTACCACTTTTCTGCGCGAGTGTGTGCTTAATGAGTCATAAGATGGGCAAGTGCACAATGAGCGACTGCTTTTTTCAAATTCGAGAGAATTTATGCGTTACTTATCTAAATAACTTTCAATGAACTAAAATAAATTTTTCGCCCACTTTTTACCCATATTTAAATTTGATAATTATATTTTTCATAAACAATTTTTTAAGAAAGATTAGTAATGTCTTAAAGAAAGAGAGAGAAAAAGAGAGATATAAATATATTTATGTAAGATCGAGATATAATTCATGTATTTATTTAATTTACTTATTTAATTTACCTATCAAATTTTGTTTCACAATAAAAATTTACTAAAAAATCACTTTCAAACTAAAAAAATTACTATTTACAATTTTCCAAATTATCTGGTATTTTAATTAGAGAGAGATAATATTAAACTTTCTCTGTATAAAAATCTCCGTATTAACTAAAGCAGATTTTATTATCTATAATTTTACTCTTTAACCTCAATAGATATTTTTAATTTCACTAAATTTTAATTACTTTTTATTTTTCATTAATCAACTTTTGATTACATAAATGGAAACTGGTTTGGCAACAATTTCTTTTCATTTTAAACTTGTATATATCTATAATTAAAAATGAGATAATAAATGTCCAATTAAAAGTGTGGTGTGTACCAGCAATTTTAGTACAAACAATAATAACACCATGAGGTGCTAATTTAATTTCGCGAAGATTGATCGTGTGTCACGGAGCATGTAAATTTCCCTTCTTCTTAATCCTAACGATATCTCAACATGATGCATTCGCGGACATGCGATCGAGTCATCGATCTCTGTTTACCTCCTGCTTGATAAGTATTTCAAACGTAGAGGAGAACAATTGAAACAATTGAAATTGCAATTCTTGTAAACGCAACAATCCGCAACGAAACTCTAATTTCGAGAATGCAATCTGCTTTTATTCCGGTTATCCGCAACCTGAATTATTTATCCAACAGTCGTCTTTTTATCCGACTCGCAAACAGACGAGGCACGAATTTTCGTGATTGATTCCACATGCGAAAAATGAAACGAGGGATCTCGGTCTCGCGGTAAAAAAATGCAACAAGATTTATTTCTTCGCGCAGCAAAAAGAAAGGACTCGATACTTTCGCGAGAGAATGCCTCGATAGGACGAGAAAACGCAGCGCAGGAAAGTGAAAGAGCAAGGGTTTGCCGTATGTATGCACCGTGCCATGTTGTCGGAAAGACTCGTCGAAAGCGAGCGCCGAAACGCGAACGAATTGGTCGCGTTGCCGCGAGAGAACGAGGTGAAAGTCATTTTGTGGGAGTCACGTTACACGTTCACTCTCGAATCGGACGAACTCCCGGTCGATTCTCTCTCAATCTCGACTGGCTCGACCGGAAAAACGCACAACCACGATTGTAGGTCACGGCGAGATACGCACTAATTTTAGATCTAGAATCGTACTTAATACTCGGCGATTTACGGTCGCGGAACAAAAGGCAACCTAGCTTGTTCGGAATATCGAATACATACGCTTTTGTAACCGAATGACGGAATTTTGCGCATGATTTCAGTAGATTTTTGATTCGGAGAAATATTGTAACATATTTGCGTAATAAAGTGTCGACATTTTGTCATTTAATGTATCGTAAAGCAGATATATTATCCATATCACAAATGATGAGTTAATATAGTTATTTTTGTCATATCTTATTGACATTTGTTGGCATTCTCAATTGAAAAACATCGTTATTATCATCGCTGTTAATTATTACAAACAAATAGCAAGCGCACACATAGCAAGTTCATACAATCGAATATTTTCCGAATATCTTGAATGATAAACAAAATTGCATTAACTTGCTATTCTCATTATATCTCTCGCAAGTAATATTATTTAATAATTGAAATATCAACAATTATCATTAATGCAGAATATCGCTGAAGGAATAAAAGTATCAGTAATCAACAAAGTTTAATATCATTAAATCTATAATATAATTTTGACGTAAATCACAACAAAAGTTTTTAAACAATACAATTTTTAAACAATTATGGAAAACATTTTTACTAATTTTTTTTCACAAATGCGCGATCGTCATAAGACACTTATAAGAAAAAATAAATTGCGAGACAGTAATAATGACGGCAAGCAAGTGCTATAATTAGGCTAAATGCTTTAAATACCAAGTATAATTAAAAGACGTACTTGCAGTCAAAGACGCGGACATTCATTCGATGCGCCTTGAATTTCAAGCGAACCCGTAAAAGATAATATGCCGTAAAGTAAAGAGGGAAAAGACTATACTTCTAAAGTAGACTTCTAATCACTTTCCCCTGTTATCAAACCTTTGACCGAAATTTCACACTTCCGGACTCTCATTCCCGGCGCTGAGCCTTTTAAACAACGCTATGCGAGAATTGAAAAGTAAAATGAAAGATTTGAAATGTAAAATGAAAGAAACTACGATGCATTTTCTCCTTGTAATATTTCAGAAAAAATATTTAGTATTTTAAACGCATAAAATTGTGCAGACATTTGTAAAATTTACATTTTCTATTATTTCCAATGTAAAGTACAATTTCGGGAAGCAGTATTGATATCAAATTTAAATTTAGACATCGGTCAATGTCAAAATTATTTTGATTTTGCTCTCTACTATTCATCTATCGAATTTCGACAAATTGACACGTGGATTGTGCAATCTGTGGTCTGTTCTTTAATCGATACGAGTCAAATGTCAAATGTCAAACATCGACGTTTCTCGACACTTTCACGAGTTCAATGAAGCGAGCACGAGAGTTTCGCGACAGAAATCTTCTACGTGTTAATTCCATTATTGCTGATAATGCACGCAATAACACGGAGAAAACGTGTATAAGAGAGTGGAGGAATTTTGCGCGTCCTCTCTGATCATAATTTTCTGTATTTATCTCGGTGCAACGTGCGTTACACACAGGAATAATGAAGAGTAATACTAGTTTAATAAATAAACTGACTATAATGTACGCTCGAAATACACGGTTAAGTACGTGGAGGGTTTCGCATGCGCGAATGCAGCGGCGAACGTCATCGAATTTAATACCCGTTCCATGAAACGGTCTTTTCGAAAATTATTCTCCAACTAATAAGCGAATTTGTCGCGGATAGACATGTATCTCGAATATCAATACTGTTTTTTTTTGCAGAATTATAGAATATTTTTATATAAGAATAATCGAGGCGCACGCGCTTTTATCTCAAAATATAATATAAGTTTATGCGTTATATGCTTAATAAAGCAATTATTAAACTTAAAGTTGATATCTTATTTAATAATTAATCTTATTTAAAAATTAATATCTTTAATAATATTATCTTATTTAATAATATTAATTATTAAATAACTAATTATAAATATCAATATTAATATTTACTTCTATTAAATAAGATAATATTAATAATATTATCTTATTTAATAGAAGTAAATATTAATAATATTGATATTAATAATTATAGTTAATAATATTAATTCTTATTTATGTATACTGCAAATAACAATAAAAGATCATTTTGTTAAATAAAACAAAAATATTTGGTCGAACTATTTTGCTTACTCAATATGTAATTTAGTTTTATTTAATGAAAATAATATCACTGGAAAGAAATTAAATGTTACATTAATAATCTATTTTACATAAAGTTGTTTGTTGTATTAACTAAAGAATTTGTTTACCCATATTCAAACAAGAGATTGAAGTCAACTAAATTTTATTTTATTCAACAAAATACGACTCTCATTGTCAGTATATCTAGAAATATATGTACATTAATACTGACATATTAATATAATAATAATAAAACAATATTAATTAAAAATTCACATCAGGAATGTTAAAATTATCGAAACTACATATTACAGGTGTCTATATATTTAGAGTTTCTTTATGCACTACATAGAAAAAATGCGAAACTGAATAATTTCATTAGCTGCGTTCAGCAGAAAAAGCTGCTTTGCAACTGTTGCAAAATTCGTGAGGCTTGGTGTATGCTCTTAATTTTGGCTGAATCTAAGAGCATACATCAATCAGATTCAGCAGCCATTATGTATCCTGTAGCACAGTCACGATATCGATATTTAATAAATGCCATTCTTCGAGCGATACCGGTTATCCTTGAGACACACCGGAAGAGCTTCGTAATAGAAAATATATATCGACCGTAAACTTTGTAATCGTGCGGCGAGTCGAATTCTCGAAGTGTCTTACCGGTTGTTGTGTACATCGGCTCTTCCTACGATATCATATATATCGCACGACTATCCAACAACTATCGTAAACGTAAATTTAAGATCGGGAGAACGTCAGCCAGAAATAGAGCAGCTCGGTTCCGTTGTACGTTTACTCGACACGCGGTATATTTGGACGGAATAATAAAATGCTCGTAGAAACACGGCGCGTAAAGTCGCTTTCGAAACTATTGCACGATGACGGTTGTCTGTAGCGTCAGGTAATCGAACGGCAAAATGTTGCACGATGTCTCGAGACATTTCGTCGTTCGAAAATATTTCCAAAGAACGCCGAATATCACGAACGAACGAATTCACTCGAAAGTCCGGATACTTTCACTCATTTGAGTTGCCGGTTCTACTTTTTTTCATTAATGAGCAAAAAGATATCGATAGCGATATTATGCAGCAAAGAAAGTTGTTATACTTTTTACCTCGTTTAACTTCATTGTTAACTTCAATTAAGTTAAACGATCTTCACTTTTATTTAATCTGTTTATTAAAATTTTGTTTTCACTTTTTTGATTTAATTTTTTTATATCAATTTCTAATTTCATAAATTTGCTAAGAAATTAAATATAGTATACACACAGAATTATATCATTTCATATAGATTTCATAATATAGTATTAATATAATTAAAATTTGATAAAAAATGCCTTTACTGATTACTGTGCTTTTTAGAAAATATATCCTAATATTTGAAAATTAATAAAAAATAATTTGAAATAATTGAAAATTTCAAACAATTACTAAAAAACGCGAGATAAATAATTTTTGGTAGCTGTTGCATAATTGTTACGCAAAAATTAACACTGCTTATCTAAATTTATCATCGCGTTATCGCGAGAGCCATAAAACTTGAACAGCAAAAAAATCTCCGATATTTCACTGGCAAACAATTTTTATCATTGTCAATTTCTTATGACAGCGTCTCGTTTTCCCTACCGAGTATATTTACAATCCAAGTGCATACATGGTACTGCAAAGCGTAACGAGAAAAGGGAGGAAGTGTTGGGAGACCGGAATTTCCGTCGGAAATAGAAGACGACATGCGTACACGAAGATCGTAAAATGCGGTCTGCGCATAGCAACGGTGCGATATCGTCCAAGGTAAATGAAGACGGTAAATGTACGAGCACGTGCGATATTTCTTGAAATTGCACGCGTTTATTTTCATCGAGAACACGCGGATGTGTTCTCGGCGAGACGAACGTCTGGTTACGACACTACCAGGAACCACGTCAAAAGAACCGGCCAGACGAGATAGCGAGAACGACATGTGTATGTGTGTGGGTGAAGGCGTGTGTGAAAAACAGAGAGCGAAAAAGTGAATGAGCGTACGCGCGGATAGGAGAGAAAGAAAGCGAAATGAATGAGTGTTTTACGTCCGTGTGTCTGCGCAAAGAAAAAGTTAAAAGAACCCCGCAGATACTCGAATGAGAGCTATAAAAGAGATAAAGAGACGAAGAAATAAGGAGAGAATGATTGATATAAGATAGAGACGACGGGGCGGGTCCTCCCGTTGGTGATTTTTCTTTTATTTCTGTCTTCTGAGAAAGGGTGCAGGGGAGAGAGAACACTTAATACCGAGAGTTACATCTGGTTCTCAACAACGGTACAATTACTCCGTTAAACGACAACTCAGACGCGTTCCCCATGAAGTACTGGTTTCCCCTTATATGGGAATGCACAGGAGTAGGGCCCAGTCTCGCGAAACCAGGTCCCCCGGAATGGTTTACGGTAGAAAAGATACTTCGAACAGACATATATGTACACAACATCGTTGCTGCGCGCAACATGCTCGATATACGCAGCTTGATTTATGCAACGCGGATGTTGCGGTCGCGATACGCAACTGTGCGTAATTTCCGATCCAAATTTCAGCAAGAGCGCAAAATGCATTCGCGAAAGAATATGTGTATTTGTACAGAGAATGCAAATAATTGCTGTTTAACACTAGAATACTAGTTCCTAAGATGGAAACTTCAAGTGAAAGAGCTGTCTGTGCATTCTAAAAAATTACATATTTTTATTTACGCACACACAGAGCTCTTTCACGAATTACATAAAAATATCTAATTTTTTCTATGTAAATAATTAGATATTTTTATTTATTTTTATAATAGCATATAATTATAAATATAATTATATAATTATATAATATAATTATATAATTATAAATATAAAATGTAGAAAATAAATATGGAAAAAGATAAGAATCAGATTTCATTTTTCATCTCAATAATTACCCCAATCGCGTCCGTTCGTATTTTAATATTTTGTACAATCAATCTTTTCGAAGAACGAATATCGCTATGGATGGGGAAATGTCTCGGCATTTCTGATATTAATGACAAAGTTTTCCGAAGCTTACACGATCTGCGAGTCAAATTGATCGATCACCGATAGGTGCATCATAATTAATTGTTTGGATGCGTCAGGACGCATTTCCGCATTATACGCGGCGGCCATACGTGCGCAGGCATCGCCGCGGCCAAATCACGCGTCAATTAGGCAAACAAGGTGACATGTTCACCCTCGTCGATCATCGCGAGAAAACGGGAAGCGTTCTTAATACCGAGCACACTATAATGGCATACTATAGTGGTAATATCTAGAGACACGTACAATGTGTATTTTGTAAAATTGGCATTCAATTTCAAACGAGTCGACGAATATTTGGAATCGATCCACTTTCGTGTGAATTTATGCTGTTATTTAGTTGCTTAATGAAAATTGTATTTAATGTAGAAAATTACGCGATAAGATTGATCAATTAATTAAATCAATCAGTTAATTAAGTCAATGTAAAAAAAACAAATTTAAATTCAATTGTTTACTATCTATTTTAACAATTAAAGCAATGTTCATTTAAATTTCGAGTAAATTCATTGAATATATATCGTATCCTATTTTAACTAAAAATGTGCGCTTAAAGCTTAACACAAACACTTCACAATTACAATACACTATAAATTAATTATACAATTAACAATCAAACGTTCGGCTGATAAATAAACAAACTAAACAAATAATTCATCATTAGAACAGAGCAATAAAGCACACGCGTATCAAATAGATTTAAAATAGGTACTTAATATTTAATTATTTTCCGATTTAAAGAGTTAATCGCATTCGATGTACTTTACAACTAATTTGTTTATCGGAGACGATCTAAGGAAGAATGTTATGCGAAAAATATCGAAATGCATAATTCAGCGTACGCCGCAAGCTTTTAAATATACATGAACTACGTGATTTTGGACGTAACGTAAGTTATACTTTCGGAGAGACTTTGACACTTTCGCGCGCAATTTGCATTCGCGAATTTGCATCAGAAGCACGATTTCCCTTGCGAATTAGCTGCGAAACTGCGTTCTTTGTACTAAGAACACACTCTGACGTTTCGGAAACTGCGAAACAACGCGCCGCATAAAATTTGATCGTGATAAACAATAGAATCGTTACAAGATAATAATATTCGATAAATATTCTGAATCGAGTCGGATTCTAAATTTTGATTCTTTCTTAATCGCAGTCTCGCGAAATCATAACTCATTTATTATCTGCGTATTTCAACTATTAATAAGTGTCGTAGATATACTGTACAACCTCTCAACTATTTGTTCTATGAACTTTCGAAATTCATTTTTTATTTCCTTTTATAATTATCGATGAAAAATTTATCTAACTTTGTGATTTTTCTAACATTAAATATCTGATCAATAAAAAAATTTGAAATATTAAATTTGTGTTAACGTTAAAAATTGACATTATTGAATATTGAAAAAAAAGATTTTCCTTGTACAATTAAATTTTAATTGACTTTAAAAAATTTTAATTCTTTTTAATCGCGAATATAAGACAGATTTATTTTACAGATTTATTATATTTTAATTCTTTTTAAACTTAAAACTATTCTTCGAACGATATTGATATTTTGTATTTAATTTTAATCGTCTTTCGAGATCGAGTCACCAAATCAAATCTTGAAGATTTAAAAATCGAGAGAAATAGATTCCCAATAATCTAGACTAGATAATCGTTAAAAGAATGTCAATTTCAAATTTATCGAGGAATACGTAACTCGAAAGAAAATATAACAGAAGTGACCTCTGTTAAGCCAACAGAACCAAATAAGCAAAATCAAATCAAACCTATCAAACTATTTACCTATTTTGTACCACTAATAATAATTTTGTACCTTGTGCAATTTTGAAAAAAACTGTGACGCTGCCACCTTAATATTAAGCCAGCAGGACCACAATAAAAAAAAAGAAAAAAAGAAAATCAAGTACAGAAATATAACGGACTGAATTTGTACTAATTTGTACCATTAATAATAATTTTGTAACCTGTGCAATTTCGAAAAAAACCATAACACTGCCACCTTAAATATTAAGCCAGCAGGACCACAATAAAAAAAAAAAGAAAAAAAGAAAATCAAGTACAGAAATACACTAGACTGAATTTGTACTAATTTGTACCATCAAAAAAGACTTAATATATTCATCCCTTCTGCTTCAAACAACCCCCAATTGAATTTAGCCCTATCAGTCTCAAGAGTAAAGTACTCGTTCCCATTAGCAGAATCAATCGCTACTTGTACATTCGATGTGGCATAATTTGTATTATCAAAATATAAACGAGTACTTTACTCTTGAGACTGATGAGGATCGGGGGTAGTTTTTGAATAATCGGCGAAGGTACAAAATCTACAACTTTATATTTTGGTAGTACAAATTATGACACATCGAATGTACAAGTAGCGATTGATTCTGCTAATGGGAACGAGTACTTTATTCTTAAGACTGATAGGGCTAAATTCACTTGGGGGTTGTTTGAAGCAGAAGGGATGAATATATTAAGTTTTTTTTTTGATGGTACAAATTAGTACAAATTCAGTCTAGTGTATTTCTGTACTTGATTTTCCTTTTTTTCTTTTTTCTATTGTGGTCCTGCTGACTTAATATTAAAGTATCAGTGTCACGGTTTTTTTCGAAATTGCACAGGTTACAAAATTATTATTAATGGTACAAATTAGTACAAATTCAGTCCGTTATATTTCTGTACTTGATTTTCTTTTTTTCTTTTTTTTTATTGTGGTCCTGCTGACTTAATATTAAGGTGGCAGTGTCATGATTTTTTTCGAAATTGCACAGGGTACAAAATTATTATTAGTGGTACAAATTAGTACAAAATAGGTACTAAATAATTTGATAGGTTTGATTTGATTTTGCTAATTTGGTCCTGCTAGCTTAACAGAGGTACAGAAGTGGCATATCTCTATATAGTTGAAGGGAGAACTCGTTTTGCATCTTAATACCTGGTTGCCTCGAGCACAAGTGAAGATTCCTGCGTAAGCGGCTTATGTTACGTCTTGTGACTCGTTATTAGCATTTTCCTTTGAAAAAATATTCCAGGCGATGCGACGCACAACGACCTGTTTTATAAATCCGAAACTAAACAAAGAAAGGATTGCTTCTGCATCCTAAAAAAACAATGACATAAATAGATATATTAAAAATAAAAACACAACTATATTCAGAAATATAGACAAGCAAAAAGCTGAATGCGCACAGAGAAATGCACACATAGAAATATATTTGAGTATATATACTTTTTTATTTATATTTATAATATAAATTTATAAATTTATGTTCTCTTTATAATTATTTTGATTTTCTACCTTTATTAAATTATTTTTCTCACTTTTATATAATCTAAAAAAAATTATTTAAAACTAAAAAATATTATTTTTCGCGAGGCCTTTAATTATACAAAATTTGCAAACCAATAAAGCTAAAATCTTCAATCAAATTTTGCCTGAATCCGCTATTTATCGATTTGTTAAACAATATAACCAAACAATACTAATTTATTCCGCTCTATATAAATGCTCAGTGAAATCATAAATGCTCGTATCGAAAGTAAATCGGGAGGAAATGAGAATATGAGTGGAGGAAGTTGGAAAAATACCAGCCGCACTGGAAATCGGGAGATTTTCGCGCGCAAACGTCCAACGGTATCAGGGCGAAAAATAGATAAGAGTGAGCGACGCGGAAGGAAACTGATTTTCCACGGTCCGTCGGGGTGAAACGATTCGCGGAAATTGTGGCAGCATGGTATAAAGCCGACAACGGTAGTCTCCATCATGCGTCACGGCGTATCTGGGACTGAGAAGCATACCCTCGAAACGAACCACCCGATCTTTCTTTCGCCCGTGCTCCTGGGGTGTAAAAATATTTATTTTTAAACCCCGCCGAGTGATCCTTCGTCCGCAAAGCCATTGGCTGGAAAATATTTCTCATCTCATAGAAAATTAATTTTTTCCCCAACCCTTTTCAAACTAACTGGTAATTCGAGCGTCCACCCTCCTTATGCGTCGACCACCCTCGCAACCAAAAGCAGACCTATCGTACGCTTGACTTAACCGCATTAACACGATTAACTAATCACATTAACACAAGGATAAAATTTCATTATTATATAAATTTTACTTGATAAATGTTCGTTTTAGCAAAAAAAAAAATTTTTATGATAACAGACGATATTTAAAAATACACTCGATATTTTTTTATATCACGTCTCCAAATATTCGCATTCTCGTAATTTTAATCTTGGAAAATCTAGCAATCTTATTATTAGTGTGAGAGCGTGTTTTATCGCAAGAATAAACGTAAAGACATGTCTTTCCCAGAGAGAAAGGAAAATAACATCGTAGCAACCTGCCGTTGTCGTTGAAAAATATATAGAATATAACTCGGCATAGGTATGTATATATATCATAAACAAATGTGTAGTATCATAATGTGGACGTGGAAATATAGACGAAGAATAAGTATAGAACGTTTCACGTGAAATGGCTCGGTTATGCGCAACCTTAATATTACATCAGTATAGCGTGCATTGTAACAAGTCTCAACTAACTCAACTTTACATTCTGAGCTACGTATCTTGGGAGAAAATTATAACTGTATTTCAGCATCTCATCAAGTAATTGAAACTTAGATCTTAATAAAACCTTACACGGACATAGAGAGAAGTCAAGTTTAAGACAAATTTGATAATTTCTGCTCGAAATGTTATAAGAAGGAATTTAAATTATCACACCTCTGGAAATGTTATATAAAAAAAATTAAATTATTATATGCAATAAAATTAAAACGCTTTTTCTCCCAATTTTTCTTTTCTTTTGCTCTAAATTTTAAGTTAGGAACTTATTAAATAAATGTTAACAAACATATTTTCCATCAATTAATTTTTATATAATCTTTCGTATGTTGTTTTTATTACTATAACTATAAATGTTTAAAAACAAACGTGACAGGTGCATCGTGAAACATTCCGTACGTAAACTGACATATATGTTTCTAGTATAATTATACACGTGGGAAAATCTCGCGCGTATGCGAAATCCTTTCGCCGTAAATGGCCTCACCTTTAATGCCGCAGCGAACATTTCTAGAACAGACGAGTGCGGCTGCTTTTGCGCGATACATCTACCGTCGCCGATCGGAAAATCGTATTAAGATCATAACCGTCGTATCGTTTATAACATCATGTGATCGTAATACGCTGAAGAGAGACGTGGGTTGCAAGAGAGCAAAAGAAAATAATCGCGTTACCGATCCGCAGTCAATTCCGACAAGCTTAATTGCCTGTCTTGCGAAACGATTGATACCACTGGCAATTTGATATCGCGATTATACAATAACGCGCGTGTCAATGGCGTGGCCCCATTTCTCGCGCGAGTCGTGTTCCATTTTCCTCTACAGAATCTAATGCGAAAAGGACTTTTTTTGTCGAATAAGGGGTCGGCCGGAAGCTTACTTTCTAATTAAGTGTCAGCAGTTGAGAACGTGAGTACACATCTTATATAATGGAACATATAAAAGTATTTTTTTTTTACATTATGGAATAAAATCACATAATTTCTGCTAATTTGAGGAAAAAACAAAAGCAGAGAATTACAGTTTCAAAATTAATTGTGACGCTATGTTACAATTATTAAAAAAGAAATAAAGATTAATAAATTAATTAAAAATTATGTCAAATAAATACTTAATATTATTTGCATAGATATTAATTCGGAACAGCATGAAATACGATTGAAATACATTTATTATTTTTTCCACACACTCTCTTCGACTCGAAAGAGCAATTTATCCAACTGCGATGAAAAATCAAATTTTTCTACAAAGGACAAAACTCTTCAATTTTCACAAAACGTGCAAATAGAAAAATACGCAACTTTGACATTGTACGTGACGATGGCAGCGAGGAAATTCACGGTTGACAGAAAATCGCAATATTCAGATCGCAAGATTCAGATACTGTGCTTAATTTTGGGAGGTGGAGAAAGAGAGAGGTAGGAGGAGGGAAAGTTGGACGCTCGTGATATGCTAGCCGCAGAGCAGGGAAGAGTAATCGCGTTACTAACCCGCCGTAAATTCCGGTGAATCCCTGAGCACGCGCACGCTCTCGCTCTCGCTCGCTTGCAAAACGTAACGCAACGTAACGTAACGTATATAGCGAGAAATTTGATAGCCGCGATTACAGACTAGGAGGTCCGCCCGCAGCGGAAGGATAATCAATTGGCTTAACTCGAGCGCCACGTCAAACTCGATCCCCGCACATTCGACTTGTAACATTCGCGTCGATCGAATCGATTTCGTTTTAATTTCAGACCACCCCCGCCAGGCCTCGTATCCCTTCATCGTAATGTCCGAGTTGCAGATAACTCGTCTGTATGTGTGTATCTGACAGATAACTCGAGAGAGAGAGAGAGAGAGACATATATATGTATATACATTATATAGAACACGCGATTTGACTGAGTTGGACGAAACTTATTACCGAAGTAGGAAATGAGGCGTAACTTTGTTAACGCCCTTATGCGCGAAATTTCACGGACTCCAATTTATCGAGTTCGTTGTTATAAACTTATTTGTCTGCGAAATCGTGCCAATCCGGTAGAATCTCACGCATTCCACCCAGCAATAGCTTCTGACGCTAATGATCTTAAAAAGTTGAAAAATTCGAGATTTCTCGGTTTTTCGATATTTTTCGCTCTTTACACTCTTCTCTCATTACAGCTACCGTATAGCAAAGAATTATAATAAAAGAATAGCTGCATTTTTTTAAAAAAAGAACTTCATATTTTTCGTGCTGAGAAAGGTAGGATTTGAGTTATTTTCCCGTCAATTAATTATTTTAGCTAGATATTTAGCGCAGTATATTTGCGTGATTTTTCAACGTCTCTCCGATACGTTCCGCAAAATAACCCAGCGTTGTTGCCACCAACCTCTCCTCGCTTTACATAATGGCCGGATTTCGCGAATTTGCATACTTACCCCTCTTGCCCTACTACCCTTGTCAGACGCGGCGAATATTATGAGACTACGCGAAGCGATCGTCGAACGCAAGTTTAACATTTTGTCACACAATAGCGGCATAGTTCGGTAAATTTCTTTCCGCTTGTTAACTTAAATGACACGTCACGTCAGGTTAAAATACTTTGACTAGGTACTTTATCCATCCAATCTTACATCGCGCGACAAATAATATCTAAGAGTGCTAAAGTCTAAAGCGAGTTTCTAAAAAATCGATTAAGCGGCTTGCTTTCTCTTATTCATAATTAATAATATCAGGGACCAGATCGTCTAAATATTACAAATAATTTTAATGAATATAAATAAGCTACAATAAAAATAGTATTCTTCATCAAGAGTGATTTTTTCCTCAAAAACAAAAAATGCAAAAGTAATGTAAATGTTCATTATACGACAAGTTAAATGGTTATTCATTCAGTTTTTAAATTAATTGAATGTAGACTTTTTAATACAAAAAATTGATTAAAACAATTTTCAATATTTAACTAATTAAATTTATACATTTTTAAATAAATTGATTGTTAGGTATTTTAATGCAGAACTGATACAAAAACTCTTCATTAGTATTTAATTAATTATATTATAATTAAATCGAATATCGCCGAATTACTTATTCCTGCTAAGTATTCGGAATTTAACGCTTTGTCGGAACAATGTATAACATTTCGTCGGAAATTCAGACCTTCCGCGCATTTTCCGCTTCTTCCAAGGAATCGTCCGAGAACTCAACCGTAAGTCATAATGGCTGCGCTCTAATGTGACATTAAAAAAAAAAAGAAGAAGAGTCTCTCACTGTGCGCGAAACGCGCCGCTTCCGCCGCGCGACACACGACACGTCCGTTTTCGGAGCCGCGGTAGTTTCCACAGCGATTTTCCACCGCGGCTTTTCCACCCATCGCCCCCTCCTACCTACCTGTGCGCGCGGTGGCCACATTTTTCCAACAACGAGCGCTAAAGTTTTTATCTCGTCGGGGAATGACGTACGGGATGGCGAAGCCCCTCTTTTCACCGCTCGCTCGCTCGCGCGCGTCGCACTTCCACCCTCTCTCCTCCTGCTATCAACCCCCTGCGCCAATCCAACCGGTCGGTTTCGCGTTCCAGGGCGATGAGGGGGCGCAAGAGGAATAAAAAAAAAAGAAATAGGAGAATGCGAATATGTATACGTGTTGTGAGATAAAAGTTTATTACCGGAGTCTCGCAGAGCCATTCACCGATGCACACTGGATGCACAACGATCGTTCCGTCATTCCTCTTGTCTCCGTCTCCTCTGCTTCTTTTTTAACCCTCGCTTCTCGTCCCCCGTAAAGTTACTACGAATATCGGAGGATGGTGAAGTAAAAGGGAAGGGAAAGGGGGGAGATATGAAACGGCGACCGTTATCTACGGATAGTAACAGCACCCTGGACGTGTATGTCGCGTGAATAGTGCTCCAGGTGGAACCAACAAGAGAGATATGCGTTTGCTTGTGCTGCGTAAATAAGATTACACGGAAGAACAATGTCGCTTACGAGACTTTACGTCTGAGAGTCTGGGATAATTATTTTTGTACCGTATTAGAAAGAAGTAATTTAAAGAGCCATGCGCAAAGTGTTTGTAAAAATCTGAAAAATGCTTTTGTAAAGCGCTGTCTCTTCTGCTTATGACAACATTTTTACCACTCGTGACGAGTCTTCTAATTTTTTGAGACGAGCAGTATTTCTGAAACCTGTTTTACAAACTAACATGGTGCTCGTCGACTAACAAAATATATGTTAATATGCCGGAAATTAAATGTCGAAGAGATTTGCAATCTTAATATATGTGATCGTTTCGCGAGAGGCTTTCGCAATAAATTATCACAAAAAAATATTTTATTAGAAACTCAATCTTTATATATTCCTGACATTTTACTACATTAATTAACAAAGGCAAATTTTTCCACGTCAACTGTTTAGTCATTATTTGTTTTAACATTCAAATAGTTTTCGTCACAAAAACCGGTTGCACGAAGATTGCATAATTCTCTGTCGTCTGCAGATGCGATAAGCTGTGACGAAAAGATGCGTTCTACTACTCTGTATGTTTCATCTTCGTATTTTTAGAACTTAAATTCCGTCTCTCGTAACTTTCACATTATCGCAATCCGTAAAATTCCACATCCAGAGGTATTCGTTCAGATATGTATTCGACATAAGGACACTCGCTCTTTGTCGTTTATCGAGACCGGGAATATCATTAAAAGGATCGGCATAATCATTCCTGCAACGAAACTTGCTCCCTTTTGCAAACGACGACATTCGACTCGGTTCAATTATTCGCGCCTTCATTGGAAGAAATTAAATTTTACAAGCACGTGAAATCTATCAAAGATCTTCGTTGCACCAGTATGTTAAAGCGCAAAGACAGCGAAGCGTAATCTCTCGATTCTTTTGACACAAACGGAAGTAAAAGCTTTATTATTCGTAACTAGGAAAACGCGAGAAAGCGTGAATATATAAAAGGAAAAAATGACTGTGATAATTTACATGTATTCGCAATTGAACATCGACGATTAAATTACATCGTACAAATTTTTGTCGCGATTAATCTCTTGATAAAAAGCATTAAAAAGTTAAAATGCTTTATAACATAAATATAATTAAAATTGTTATTTTCAGAATAAGAAATAGTCGCTTTCGATACAAAGAGAAAATTTTCGATAATAATACATTATATTTATATATTATAAATTTGTCATATTAATTACATTAATTACACATTAATTAAAATATTTACTATTAAAAATATTGTTTTTATTGCATAATTTTTATTGCATTGCAGCGCGAGTAGTTATATAATTATTTGATCGTTAATTAATGCCGTAACCAATATTCTATCAAGCAGCTACAAATCACTTGAATATCGAAGATCTTGATGAAGATCTGGTTTTGACGAGAAAACCTGTATGGCTATAGCATTTCGCATAGGAAATATTTTATATCGCGCTGCGTTGATCCCGGCGTGGACACACAATTACGTGATTTGCATGATATTTTAAAAACGTGGATAACGATTGCGTTTTTGCATTTTAAATGTGACATAACCAAAATGTTGCATCACACAAAAACAATGTGCATATTTTAATACACGCGGATGATTCAACATTTGAATTCATCTTCAATATAACAAGATTTCTGATCAAGGAAATTTCTTTTCTCGACATAAACACATAAAATCTCAGCAATAATTTTGCAAGATATTAAAAATTAAAAAAATAAAAAGCATTTCTTGATTTTCATCGTCTTTTCTCTCTTAATTTAAAGTTCTCTTAAAGTTTTCTCTTAATTTAAGGTTCTTTATTATTAAAGTAATAAGAATATTGTGAAATTTGGCAATTTTTTTGTTGAGAAAAAATCGCATTAAATAAACTTTATTATGCGCAGAAATTTCGAAACACTCCGTATATATCGGTCATATATTTCTGTACTTGCGGTAATACATCGAGCAATATGAACGAGTGCTTAGCGTGCAATCGGGCTGTATAAATGAGTATTTAGCGTGCGATGTTTCTGTCGCGTATACACCGTTGCCTGACCGCGATATACGACTTTGGGAATGACGGTACGATATTTATCAAGCGTCTTATCAAGCAGTGAACCGGGCACACTTCCCGTATCCTCCGATAGACAACGGGATATTCCAGTTGCGCGAAACGAAACGCGCTAACAATCTCTCTCTCTCCGTCTCTCACGTTGTTGTAATCGGAGTCGCATTCGTTAGGCACCAATCGACACGCCGTTGTCGACACGCGAGGCAAATGTATCATATATATAGTGTTTCCAAACATTATACCAATCAAAGTTTCGCCCACGTGGATATCTAGTTCAATTTAAAATCGATTCTTATCGCGCGATAAATATCTGAAATATTATAATTATCTTCTTTTTCGCATATTTTAAACTTTGATAGCGTCAATCTATTTAATTTCAATCATTTTTTATACTCGAAAAATCTACGAGCAGTTTTCGGTATAATTTATGAAATTTTAATAGTAGAATCATATAGCATTTCAAAACATCATTAATATTAATTTTCATTAAAAGGCTAGTGTAAAAAAGATAATTTATCTGAACCATATAATTAAATAACTGACGTTAATCCATTTTAACTAGTCATTCCTAGTAAATAACACGGTAGCGTAAATCCGTATAAATATATTTCGTTAGCGTGTGAATGAAAATAAACTAACAATTGTTTCGTGAATTAATCTCAATTCATGATTGTTTGGTATGTTATATTATCGTCACCTTAAACGATCTGCGAGGAACATTCTACATCACATAGCCATTTCTAGTATAAACCGCGTTAGAGAACCCTCCGGCAATAGCTCCATCCAATCTGTCTCGTTAGATCGCATTCCCTGCCTGCCTCCTTCCTCTAACCCGTTCGACATGATCGACACCCTTTCCCCGTCCCTTGACCTCGCAGCACGACGGTGCAGCATCGACCGTAACGGAGCATCTAATCTCATCATCGACGACGGTACGGGTAAACGTCAATATCTGATTCGACGTAAGGGACGAACATGCGTTGTCAGAAGCTAGTCCCGGTAATCTTGCAAAGTGCAAAAATACTCGAGAAATCTCAAATTGCACTCGAAAAGCTCGTCGCTCTATAGACAATTTTGTCTTTTAAGATGTTTGAAAATTTCAACAATACTCTCTCTTTTTGATCGATAAATTCTTGCATTTCTTAAGAATCTCAAAAATTTAAAGGTACTTGATAAATGTTATATAACTTTTGTCGATTAAATTTTTTCTAAACCATGATGCATAAATTGTCGATATTTTACATTTTGAAGAAAAGAAGAAAGAAATTGAATTTTATATGAAAATTTGATGACAAAATTATCATTAGATTTGTAACAATCGATTCTTCTCTCTCTCTATATATATAGAAAAACTTTCTTTAGAGCTCGACGTTCTCGATTTCGCTTTCTTGGTAAGAAAAAAGTGACCCACTTACCTGTCCATGGTTGTCGAATCCGTGCTCCTGAGCGATCTCATCCGCAGCCTCCGGTCCGCTGGGCACGTAAACGGCGAACTGATTCGAATAGATTGGCACTGGTCGCTGCCGTGGTCTCGGTTCGGATCTCGCGCCGGCCAGCAGCGCGCACACAATCAACAACGTCACCCTGAAGATCATGTCGTCGACGACGAGTGACGACGACGGGTCCTATAATCGTCGCGGACGATATTATCCGACACTGATGGAGCGCACGACGTCGCGACTGACGTTTCGGGACGTTAGAAAACACGTGTCGCGCGTACAACGAATCTCGCGATTTAATTTACGATCGAGCGGGCGATCTCTCGCGATCGATCGATCACGATTCTCGACGGAACTCGCGAGTCTCGCATCGAATGCGCGCACTTTATTTCCGCGAGGACGCCGGGTCGGGGAAAGACGAACGCGACGAGGGCTGACGGATGAAGTCGTGTCAACGGGATGAAGACGGTGCTGCGAGTTTCGCTCGTCGTCGTCCTCGTTGTCAGCGAGACGGCGGTGCCGGGCTAGTCTTATCCTCTTATCCTGCAACACAAAGACGAGGAAAACCACAGGTTATATCCGGTGTGTATTCGCGTCACGCGCGCCAAGTCGGAAGGACGCGGTGGGAATTCTTGCGGGCGCCGAGCGTTGTGCGATATTAATTGTCACCGAGAACCGGGAGAGGGGGAGGTGGGGGGATAGTTCGTTTTTCCTGCTTCTTGACGTGCGCTCCACGGATTTGCATCACAATGTTTCGCCATGGGCGTGCACGCGAATGTTTGCAAACTCCCTCCCTCTTCCTCTTCTTCGCGCGCGTTGTTCAAAGTATTCTTATTCTCTCTCGTTTCTCGAGCGAGAGAAACAAGAGGTAGGAAGCCAAAAACCCGCGTGTTATTTAATAACCGAATCCTTTGTTTTTGCGAAACGACGGCGTACGGTGACGCAATTGTTTTGCAAATAGCCGAGTGCGGCATACTTATTCATTTAGCGCGACGCGTACAAATAAAACGTATTATATCGTAACGAAATGTATCGACGCGATAAAATGATTATTGATTATGATTATGACTGTGTGGATGCGACCGTCACATAACACAACGCAATTAAACTTGCATATGCGCGTTCCCGGTGATCCTCGGTTAACCGCCTAATAAATGCCATTACAATGACGGATTCTGTCGTCCATTTTCCTTATTTGTGGCAAATTAATAAAGTTTGATACATCCATTTTGGATATTTCATTCGAAGTGACGTAACGACAAGCAGAGGGGTGATTATGTTCTTTCCCCCGTTCCAGGGAGAAGCTCGCGGAATTATAAAGAAAGTTTGTGCTATAATTTCGAACGCGTAATCGTTACGCAATCGAATTGAATTCGTCGGCAAAAGTAAGGGGAAAAATTAAAACGGAACTTGGTGAAACGCGTGGCAAAATCTTCCGATCAAAATTCGATTGTAAGCTATATAGTTTATAGTAGCTGAAGTTCGATAAGTAACTGGTAGACTAGTAAGGCAAAAAGAGAAGTTTGTTTCCACGGCACTGTCGATAGTTAAGACGAAATGAGCGAAAGGCCGAACATGAGTCGAGTTTAAAGTTAATCGGACTCTCTCACGAAACTGTTACCGCTTGTAATAATTAATCGAGAAATAAGCTGAAACACTTAACGGATATGATTTATGTGCGTTATAATTTAAAAAATAAAAAATGCTTTAAAAAATATTCAAAGCGTACAATTACTTTGATCCAAATTGACACAATTATCGAGTAATAAATTTCACTGTTGCAAATAAATTAGATGCAACCAATTTTGCGAAGTAAAAAATCTTGTATTATGTAAATTAAATATTAATCATGTATCTTCAGTATCAAATATAGACGTTGTTATCGTGAAAATCGATATAATACACAATTATACGATAAATATTAATTTATTAATCATTTAAAAATCCTCGATCGCAATTGTCCTAATGTCTAATTCTATTAGTTAATGTCATCTACTTTTATTAATTATCTTCTATTCATTATTTACTTGGAACAAGTAAATACAATCATAAGAAAAGATTACAGTTTGCAGAAAAAATTACAATGATTTGCATTTATTTGCTCGTAATGGCATCAATCAAATGTGTGATTTGAATTTAACGGCGGATCAAATGCGAATTAATCCAGTAGTGATTGTAAATCCGGAAATTAGATAAAAACTTCGAATTTCGTTTACTGCATTTCATTTACTGCAAGTTTCGTTGAATGCAAATTCGCGAAAACGAGGATCAATGATTAATGCTGGAAAAATGCAAATTCTCTTAGCCGAGCTAAAACATCTTGGAGATGTAGACCAAATTATTTAGGGGAAATTCATCTCTTAGATCGGTTCTTTACTTGTATAGAGTAATAATAACGCGTTACACCATCGCATCTTGTGCGTCGATCTTATCATTCGCTGTCTATTCTCAGCGAGTAGTGAATGTTCTCAAAGTGAGTATAGCGAGATACAGCGAATGAACACGAACATTACATGTATACGTTCATTCGCCTTAACTCATTAAGACCCAAACGTAAAATGAGACGCGAGCCTTTGACGCGAGCCATGTCAGATAGCTCGCTTTGATAATAAATGAAATGCTACTGGAAGATTCGCTGATACCGGTAGATTCGCTGCGCCAAAGAAAATCGGGTATCAAATTAACTGTCATTCCGAACATCGGAGAAATTACGAAGCTAGTTTATTTAATATACGAATTTTTTGACCTTATGCGTCTGCTTGACGAATAATTCACCCGGAGCAGTACCGTGCGAACATATCGAGGTGAAAATTTCATACGTCAACGTAATAAAATTCGTCGCGTAAAAATTCGCTTGCTGCCCGCTTCGATTTATGGAACATCCAGATGAGTGAATATCAAATGGATGCATTATTCGGCGTTGATTTTAAATAAACAACGAATGACGGTGTTCGTCGAATACCAATTTTCATTATCAACGCAAAAAATAAGTCAAATACAAAAGACTGAATTGATTGCAAAATCTCTTTTGAATTTTATTTATTATTACAGAATTTTCTTATCATTTTCTCAAGTTTTACAAACCTTAGTAATGCGCGAGAAATTTTTATAAATTTGAAAATAACAAGTATGTAAGAAAATTTCAAATTTTATGAAATATAAAGAAAAATATTATATTTGTACAGCTATGTAAACTTTTTAACTAATTTTTATTTCGTATTTTATTTTATTATTTTTTATAATTTTATTATTCAATATATTGTACTTTTGTTTTATTATTTTTATTTTAATTATTTTATTTTTACTTGTTCAATTTTATAAATATATATATTACACACACATATGAAATATTAATATTTAAAAAAATTTGCGGAATATTGGCATATTTTCAGTAGAGGAATTTCATTAAGTTTACATAAGAGCGCTGACTTGCTATTTGTGGCGCTCACGATGTATGCCATTTTTATATGATTCGCTGTTCGATAATGCGAACTCGACAAAACTTTCGCAAACTCTGACAAGTCGAATTTTAAGATTCAAATACTTTCAAGATGAATCTATTCATTTAGAAACGACAATGTCGAGCTGGCCGTAACACATGATGTTTGAACGACAAGTACGCGACCAACTTCGATGACGTCAAGATTCTCTGTACTATTTTTAGCACACGAAAAACTGCTTCAAGAAAGTCTTTGAGTCGTTCATATCTTCTTATATGACTATATATATCAAGTAGGTGTTAAGACGAAATAAATTAGCAGCTGCGTATTTTTGATCGCTTTCTATCACTTATGTATCACAAGTGAAGAAAAGAAGTGAAACTTGCTTGAAGAATTTCGACATAATCGACTTGATTATTGAAATTGTACGGATAATTCATTAAAAACTCCAGTTTATCTCCCGGATTTTTAAACTAATAAAAAGTTTAATTGTTAGATTTAAAAAAAACTTTAGGGATAAAATTAAATCTAGTTACTTAGTTTCGTTGAAAGAAATAAAGAACTAAGTATATCGAGTGTTCTATAAACGTCAGTCGGTACTTGAAAAAGAAAAAAAATTCTGCACGTAAAAAAATCGCGATAAAATATGTCGCAGGTATATTTATATGTATATATCCTTATTAAACACGAAGAATGATTTGGTCGAGCTGAGCGCGATTCATGATCACAAGAGCAAAACGCGAGAATATCTTCTGTCATGTACTACTTAAATTGCGAAAACCACTTGCGCGACACTATCATCCGCAATTACGAAGACCGCGTACTTTGAGAAGGCCGACGAAGAATATAAACTCGTCCCAATGAAACTTTGGAGCGCTCGCTTCCGTGTTAATGTTCGCAAAAGTTAAATCCCGAGTGAATACAGGTCAGCAATAAAGCGCTCCTAGGCAAGGATAGCTGCATTTACCAGGGAAAATACGGTCAGCAAGACCGACGCGAAGTTTCTCGCCCGAAAACAGGATCGCTCAGCTGTTAACGCCTCTCGCGATATCGCTCCATTTCACGTATACGCGATGTAATAAGAAATATGTAATTCTTGCGCACATTAAATAACGATAATTAAAAATCTCTGGAAAGTTGAAACTTAATGCAGTGAAATAAAGAGATTGCATATCATGTGTATTTGCGTTCGATATTTCTCTCTTGGCTTATTATTTATACGTATATTATACATTGTAAAGTAATTTTAAGTTATTGCAAATATAGAGGAAATATATTATTACATATAATTAATTTATTATATAATTATATCAATAATACATAAAAAAGATACGATATATTATATTATAATGCAAATTGATTTCCGTAGAAATGTATATCGCAAATCTAGAGATGAAATAGTACATGTGCCAAAAAAACAGAAATTAATTTAAAATCTTGGAAAATTCGTATTTTATGCGATTCGTAATATTTAAATTTATTTCGAAGCTGAGAATAAAGCCGGATTTAATTATCGGACTACAACAATTATTCGTCGAGCACAAAGAGTTAAAAAAGGCGTCTTCGCGCTTGCATCCTCGGATTCCACGGAAGTCAAGACGAACGACAATGTTGGAGAATGCTTTCCAACAATTAAGCGTTCGTAATCTCTCAGCGTTCCGACTCTCTCAAGTCGCTTGTAAAAACTCGCGGACCGGATTTCTCCGGGCGACAATGTCGAAGGTTAAAAAAGGGTAATACAATTGCTGCCTCCTTTACTCCTCTTCTTATCTTTACGCCTCTCGATATAATAACGTCCCTCTTTAAGCGAGAAACGACCGAAAAGGATCGTATCGCACGTACGTAACCCGTATGGGATAAAAGCCACAAAGACTGAAGCCGCGATACGAATATCAAGTGCAATGTTATACATATATAAAATCCGGATATATTTCGTGCCTTCATGTATGCATTTCTTTCGTCGCGAAATTTTGCCATTCGTAAATGCGTGTCCGTCTGCAAAAAGAATTACCGATGATCTGTGTGGATTAAATGATTAACAAGATGCAAAGAAATTTTACAATGCGTCCAATAAAGGATTTAAGAAAGATCGTGATTAAAATCATATCGAAAAACGAACGTATGAAATATATGAATTATGCAATTTTATTTTTCTACTTTTAATATCATTTCCAATATTATGTTTATAGAATATATTTTTTTAATTTATATATATCTCGTTATATAATTTCTCGTATAAAAATTAAAAGTTATATAAACCGTTACATAAAGGTTATATTATACAATTCTATTTTTCTTCCTTTTTTTCTTTGATCTCATATTCTCATAATTTTTTTTATATTGTATTATAGATTATATTATATATGTATGTTTTATAATATATTTTTAGCGCATAATATTTAAACTTTTAAAAATGTATTTTTCAATGTATTCTATTTTTCTATTAAATATTCTTTTTAGAATTATCTTTTCAACTGAGATGTTCAAGCTGCACATAATAGTAATTGACATTTTCATGGCAGAGGTTAAGAGTCGCGTGCGGTTTCCTGAAAATAAATGGCACGCGAGCCAGACTTCAATTCAGTGATATTAAATGCGATATCAAACGAAATTTTTCATGATTAATTCGTGGACCGTATGTATTGTGCTTATGATAAATTATACTTAATATTACATTTCCACAATCAGATGGCTGAATCATTTACTGTCTAATATTTCATAGATTTGTGTTAAGCCGCGCAATGATAAGAATACAGAATATCGTATAAAGCACGTTTAAGCATATTAGACAAAAATTAATATAAAAATATTTTTTAGATATTTTTTAAATATTATAACATATTAGATGTTTGGTTTTCTTCCATATACAAATTTCTAAATTGCAAATTGCAAAATTCTGCTTTTGTATTTCGAAAAACGATGCTTCTTTTTTGTTTGTCTTTGTTGAAATCAGCCTTTTTTGTACATAATAATATCGTACTTTCTATATCGTGTAGAAAAATTTTATAATTATTTTATAGTTTAAGATCATCCATGCATATCAGTAGTTTCGCGATGCATTTTTTATTCCCTCACTCTCAAAAACGCGCACTTCAGAATAAATATTTCGCCGCGAACGGTGTGCATAACCGCGTATGGGATGGGGCCCAATCGTGGAAAATTGAGGGTGAACTCAGGGAAAAAAATGCAAAAACTATTACGAGTGCATTCACATACGCGTTTCCGCGTAAAAATGAATTTCGTCCGAGATGAATTTGTATCCGTTTTTTTTTTCAAAAACGCTTTCGAAAACAGGTGGCGAAATGCATCGTGCATGCATAAGACAATTAATTGCAACTAACCGTCATAGCATGTGACATAAAGGTACGTACTCATATTCCACTTTCAGCAATAAATTTTACTACTTCGCCTGATACTGAACTCTATATTTTTCTCTTGAAATTCATTCACAGTTTCAATTTCAACTGGGAATCTCAGTGTGCATATAAAATATAAGTGTGCATATAAAATATGAATTAGATATCGGTTTTAAATGTTTTCAAAATTCATGTAAAATTAATGTAATGTATTAAATTAATAATCATATGTAGATGAAAGAAAATTTATTCATCGTTCTAAAAATGTAATCAAAATTCGAATAAATCAGAATATTTACAATATAATATACATGTATAAAAACAAAAACTTTTTTATAAATTATATATTTTTATGTATACTTAATATAGATATTCTCCATATTCTCCAGATTATGTAAATATATAATATATCGATTAAATGAAATCTCTGCCAGTTGGCAACTTTTAGCAATATGTAAAAGAGTTTATGATCGTGTTCTATGTGAACAAGGCCTAGCGTAGTCGTATTATTACGTAATTATAGACTGACGTAAAAAAACCGATTCTTTTTTTCGTGTTATTTCATGTGTAACAATTTTTACATAGAAACATGTCAATTTTTAACATTGCGTGTTCTGAGTTGCTTGGTAATGTGATAAATATATGCAACATTAATATTCGCGTTCTGTATTTATATACACATTTTATTTTTTATACTATATATGTATATTTTATGAATATAAATATAATATATTTTCATTTATACTTTATTTTATTATCTTTAAATTGTAATAAAATTTTTTTATAGAATGTTAAATAAGATATCATATTTCTCATGACTAGAGCTAAATATAGTTGGATTTAAATCTTATACTAAAATTAAACACACACATTTCCTCTTATCTTATAATAAAAAGTGTAATAAAAAAATTAAAAAAATGCAGGGAGAAATGTTTTAATGTAACGTTTAATAAGAAATGAGAATAGCCGTGTGTTGTGTAATGAATTATAAATTATACCACTATCACAAATCTTAATAACATATTCGAGTTATATAAATTAATGATAATAAATTAATTTTTCCACGATGACTTGCATCGATATATCATATATATGTTTCATAAATCTATAATATACGATTTATTCAAAAATAAAAGTGTCATATATACGGTTTACCTCAAATTTCATATTTTATATATGTCGCGGAATTTTTTGTACATTTTATTTATTTCATGTGTGCATTTCTACACATATCAGATATACAAAATTGAGATAAATCACACACACTGTTTTTAGAAAAAAAATATGTTACAAACAGATATAGTTCGAAGGATTGTCCTATTGGTTCAAAGGATTATCACTTATAATATTGCATTGTATATCGATCGTTATGCTTTGTGCCGATTCTGGTTTATAATCACAGATGAAACGAACGGGTACTTATATATATTGCGCACTAGAGAGATAAATTAATGGCGCGCCTAAACAGCAATGTAATTATGGCGCAGAAGCGCAATTTTTGCACGCAATCTAAAGTAACGATATTGAATAATAATTGGAACGATCAATCGCGCTAGAAAATTGGTTGGTAGCGAGTTATCATTTTGCGTGACTGATTATGTTTTAAAAAGATAATATCTATTCAGTTCTGCCTAATTTTAAACTGTTAAAATTTTTCATATTAAAGAAAAATCATTTTGTGTAAAAATTAAACAAAAAATAATATAAAAACATACATTATTTTTAAAACCAGGAATTTAAGACACACATCTATTTTTAATAAAATACTTTTTGCTTTTAACAACAACTTATATTTACAATGAATTTTCCTCCGTTACGGAAATTTCAGTCACGTTCAATGAAACCCTACTTTAAGATTCTATTTTTTTAAATATTAAATGCGGAGCAAACAAATTTTTGTTCACGGTTATTTGATACATTAGACGCAAAAGAGTGTTCACTGTTCTCGACACTCACGCGCAATTTTCCACTGAAGTTACAGTCGTCCGGGTACGGTGAAAAAAAACCGGTGAAAAAAAGATGAGAGAAAAGAGAGGGAGTGGTGGCGACCCGGTTGCGTCAAGATGGAAGGAACGGAGTGTACATCACGAAGGAGTTGGATCGCGCGAGAGTGTACTCTGTCGTGCGCCGTAATTACGCAGTATTACGAGCGGCGTTACGACGGGGATGTTACGTTAACGCGGTTCGTGTTGTACGTGGTGCGCGCACGCGAATTAAGAAGACGGAATTAAAGCGGAGCTGCAAATTCATTCGTGCGACTGGCTTTACGACGCCGCCGACCGAGATAGAAAACCCTCTTTCACACGAGCAATAATTTGCAACCGTATTTGCGCGACGGAAAAATTTTCGAAATAATTATATTTATCCAGATTCAAAGTCGCAAGAGCAAAATCAGATCTTTATTTTCAGAAATTTTACCTTTAAAATAGATTGAGAACAGATTTTACATAATTGTACGATTATTGCACATGTTTATGGTTTATATAATCGCGAACAATGAAAGAGAGAGAAAAGAAAGAGGGAATTTTTTTTATAAAGTTTCTTTTG
This sequence comes from Camponotus vicinus, assembly GCF_025532165.1. NCBI lineage: Eukaryota > Metazoa > Arthropoda > Insecta > Hymenoptera > Formicidae > Camponotus > Camponotus vicinus. The sequence continues at coordinate 30,306,939 of NW_028141945.1, forward strand.
AATGGAGTTTCAGTGGAAATTCGCGGTGAATTCTGCGGCGAATCGTATAAAACGGGCTTAAGAGACCCGAGAAAAGAAGGGCGCTCGCTCGCCGACTCCTCTAATGCCCGCATATTTCGCGACACGTCGCGCGGAGAGACAGTGACTCAACTCGCGCTACGCGCGATATTTCTCGTGCGCGACGTTTCATGCATACGGCATCGATGACGATTTTTCAGCGGTGTGGCTTCCTCGCTGCTTCACTGACGGATTGATGTACTTGCATTTCGTGCATTTATTATAAAAGATGAAAAAAGGTGATTGAAATCTTTGTAAATAAAATCTTTTTTGCGCTTTTTCACTACAAGCGCGCGAAATCGATCATTATCATCTAAAAATTGCCGACATTCATTAATTATTTTTATTTGCGATAATTTATCAATTAGTAAATTTATCAAATTCCATAGTCAAAATATTCGTTCAAGATAGCTACGAGGCGCATAATCTTGTATGTATAATATTTGTTACAGTTTCAATTTATAATATATGGTGTATTAGGTTACGTTCATCGCGGTCGAATCTTAATTTATGTACATAATTATGTACACGTTATCGCACGCGAGGAAATCTATCGCGAAGCGCGAGTATAATATAAATAATTCCTTCATTTATATAACCCTAAACATGCGAAAACTAAAGAAAAATTAGTTTATTTATATCACATAAAGTATCATATAATTTTAAACAAATGTTAGAAATATCACACGACAAATATGAAGTTTATATACTTTCTTTTTTTATTATAATTGTTTTCAAAAAAATGTTTGACTAATCAAAATCAACATTATATTAAAACGAAGGAGAAATTTTTAAGTAATATATGTAAAGATGACAGTTAAAAATATTTATTCATTGTAATAAAGCAATTATATATAAAAAATGACGGTATAATAAAGACATGACAGTATAATAGAAAGATATGACAGAATAATAAAGATATATTTCACAAGAGATACTACACCAAAATTAAAGAGTGATTAACTCTGCATTAATGCGAGCCAGAATTTCACCATCGTATTCTTAAAAGCGTGATCAAGGTCGACTTTGACTTTTTAACGAAAGCAAAAGAGATGAGAAACGTACATTATTCATGACCTTTCGGCAGAGAAATTTCGAATGAACGCACGCGATCGCCGATTAAAAACGTTTATTCGTCTCGAATCCTATATGCATGATTCCTGCGGCAAGAAATCGCGAAGGACGAACACGTGCGCGCGCGCGTAGAGGTGAAAGTCTTGACAGAGTAGTTGGAGTACGCGTCGAGTGTCAGCTGACGAAAACGAAGACACGAAACAACGATACGTCGACAGATATTGCGACACATCGCGATTAAACTAATATCCCGATCACAATCCGGAAGTAACGAAAAATGTTTCTTTTACATATATCTATAATTTTTCGTATTTAAAAAACATAACGATTATTTAAATATTCAAAAAAGTGTAAGATAACAGATGTGATAAATTTAAATATAACTCCAATTGCGTAAGATATATGCAGTGTCCTTGAACGCATGGCTGTTTTTGACGCATATTAAATATACGTCGATAATGTTAGACATATCAAACGCTCAATGCTCCGAGAAACAGAGTTAAAAGAGCGACAGATCAGGAATTATCGGACAATGACTAATGTCACATCAAAGGTGACGTCCGGTGATTCGATGTACATGGGATGACTACGCACAAGATACAAGACTTACCCGATGTAACAAACGTCCGTTCTTCCGTAGTCGATGACAGATTTGCAAGGGAAGGAGAGGTTATGCGTCGCAAGCTCTCGAGAAGACACGGCAATGTCACCAGATCGAAGCACGATGTATCACGGAAGAGGCTTCTATCTGTTTGCACTGTGACATGTTTCTCTTCTGGCGCGACACACGATCGACTTGGAAAGCCTCTTGACGTCGAAGGGGCAATCAGGCTACCGTCGTGCGTGACGAGAGGACAGACGAAAAGAACGATATAGTTCGCACTCGCGCTTATTATCCGTTCCAACGAGAGGAAAGACGGAGAACGAGAGAGAAAGAGAGACAAAGAGAGGAGGAAGTAGATAAGAAAAGAGAGAGACGCGACCCGAATTTCCTACCCGATAGCGAACCCGATCGCGCGCGCGTCCCGTACCGCTACCAGTGGGTGTAGCGCACCGAGCGTAGCATCGCACACTGACTGTTCTCACCGTTCACCAAGGCGATAAACAAACTCACCGCCTTTCCTCTACCACGCCGCGACTCTGCGCACGCTCACCCTCGTCCCGATCTCCCCGCTCCCTCCGCACGATCACTCTCGCTCGCACTCACGCGCACCCTACACGTCCGCGGTCCTCCTCGCACTGAAGTCGCGCGCGCTCCGCCGTCCTTACCTTGGGCTGCGCGCGCATCTCCCCCCACTCCGCCGCTCTACGCAAGCACTACCGAAACGCTGCTGCGATCTATGTTTTCCCTCTGTCATCAATATATTCTACCTACACTTTATGCACTTTATCCAAATATTATCGTCCGCGCTTCTCGGCCTATTGTTGGTAATATTGTAAAAAAAAAGGTATACCGGCAGATTTAGCTCTGTGCAAAATATTCAGAATTTTATGCTACAAGCATAATTATATATAATTACTTGACAGAAACACAACATGAGAGAGAATTAAAAAGATATATATTGTGATTTGAGACATTATTATGCTTTATGTAAAAATAAAAGAGAATAATTTTAAAAATTTACCTTTATTCTTGTATTGCTTGTTAGACTAATATATAAAATAGTTAATGGCGATTCAAAGAGCTTGGTTTATTAATAAGAATGATAAAATGTAATTAAGGCTCGATGTAGTTAAATATAACAGTTATATATAACATATCTAGCGATGTGCACTACATTTCACTTCCGTTATACTTTGACGAGAAAAAGATGGCGTAAAATATATAAGATATGAAGCGGAATTTTACAGGCAAATGATCGATATCAAACTCGTCGTATTGAAATATAATAACATTTGTATTACACAGATTAATACCTTATTTTATGATGATGATTTTTTCCGCGAGAGATTAATTTTTAGAACACAGTCCCGAAAAATACGAAGCGATCTACCCGTCGCGTATCCACAATTGATCGCGATGAAAATCTACTAAATCTACTTAATAGTGGTAATACTGCTTTGAAATATTGGAACGAGTCCTTATTCGTTTAACTTCACATTATAATATTCTGATATTTTTTTCTAAAGATTTTTCCTTTAAATATCAAAAATATATATCGAAAAGAAAAGATAACAAATTAACTGCATAATATATATAATTTACAAATTTTCCAATACTAGATATAAATAAAATATCTTCGAAAAAAGGGAAACAAAGTAATATTTTAACACGAATACAAAGCAGATAATACGTAAGATTATCTTAACATACTCAATTAATTATTTATTATAGAAAATTTAATTATATTTCATGAGCATGCAGATTCTTTTTTTTGCGCATTGATATTTTTCTGTTATCATTTGTACTTACTTTGATTATCCGAGTTACATTTCAAAACGTCTTCTCCGAGGAAAATTTTGCTCGACGACCGACTCGGAACCAATCAGGAACGATTTGAAGGTTTCAGAACAGTCATCGAGTACAATTTTCTTTAGAGTGGATGTTTTGGAACGTAATTTTAGCGCCACAAGACCATTTGACCAATCAGGACAAAAGAGACAAAGATATCTCTGTCCTGATTGGTCAGATTTTTTCGAGCACTAGTAACATCGAATCGGATGCAACTTTATTCTTCTCGCAAGTTTCTAGATTAGTTCGTGACTTGTCCGCTTATCGGCGACAGCATCGAGAATCTAGGTTAGTGACTTTCTTTCATTTCGCGTTTCGTGTTCCTTCCGATACACAAGCCAACATGGTGCGTATGATATTGCAATATATTCCAATATTAATCCGTAAACGTTGCGATAATCCGCGAAAACTCGCTAAAAATTAACACATGCTCGTTTCATGTATTGTTTATTTAAGCCAAAAATGCAAATATTAATCGATCGAGAACTGTTGTGACAATACGAGAGCTCGCGATTTTAAATTTAGGTTATGTTAGAATTTTGCTCGAGCGATTCACAACAATAGTGCATAAACCGTGCGATTGTGCATCATATAATTAATTCATGTTGTTTTTTTCATAATTTATAGAGTCGTGTCAGAACGAAGACGGTCAAAAAGGCCGCGAAGCTCATTATCGAGAAATACTATCCACGTCTTACTTTGGACTTTCATACGAATAAGAGGATATGCGAGGAAATTGCTATCATTCCCAGCAAATCTCTGCGCAATAAAATTGCCGGGTAAGTACATGATGATTCAATTTCACAAAAACTTATATTATTTCATCAAGTAGCCAATAACAGTTTGTATAATAGCTTTAATAAATTTGCTTTAATAGAGTAGGATAATTATTTATGATTTTAATATTTAGCATAATAAGTTGGATAATTACCATATTTTCACATAAATTAATTCCTTTAATTCTTATTCCTATAACTTTATATGTTCTCCATTAAGCAATCTTAGGATTCTCAATAATAATAGTATAATTATTATAAATAGCACAATAGTAGCATCTATATTTTGTGTAGTACTATGATAATACAGCTATCACAGTTTCATATATAGATTCTATATAATATTAATTTGTAATCGCTGCATTGATTATTTTATAAACGCTTCCCTTTAAAAGACTTTAAACAAATTTTCAATAATAATAATATAAGTAAGCACTATATATTTTTATTATACCATTAGATTTGTCACTCACCTGATGAAGAGGCTTAGACACAGTCAGGTACGTGGTATCTCCATCAAGCTTCAGGAGGAAGAGAGGGAACGCAGAGACAACTATGTTCCTGAGGTTTCTGCTTTGGAGCACGACATTATTGAGGTCGATCCCGAGACCAAGGAAATGTTGAAGATGTTAGAGTTCAACAACATCACTGGACTCCAACTAACGCAGCCTGTTCCACAATTCAGCAGACGGACTTAAAGTTCACTCCCTTTCACCTTACGCTATAAAATGGTTGGTCCTGCATTTTTTAAATAAAATTGCAAACCAACACTCACGATATTGTACTACTTATCTTTTCCACAGCATAAAGTCTTTTTATGAACCTCAATCATTAATAATTCCTAATTTTGATAATTAGTAACTATAGCACTGTTCTTTTTCAAATCATTAAAAGATGTTCATTCATCTGGATATAGTTTTGATTGTAGAAATTTTAAATTTTTTCAATTTATCTGTAATTTCGATGCCAAATATTGAAAAGAAAGTTGAAAATGATACGATTTACAAATGCGTGTAAAAGAAAAGGAACAGCTGAGCCAGCGATGCGCGTGCGCTCAGTCCGCCATTTTAATCGCGCTGGAAACTTGCGACAATCGTTAAACCAAAGCATTACGTTTCCGATAAAAACTAATTGTCCTTAATCTTTCGATCGCTATGCGAGGCGTAATCATCGGCATACATAACTACATTTGATAGATTCGCGTCACACACAGACGTATCATTTGTCGCACATGTGCGCGATCATCAGAACCATCGTTGGTTGCATCGCGTCAATTTATCGAGATCGTGTTTCGTTCTTTTTGCCATTTTGCAGCTCCGGCTTAATGCTTTGCAATCATCCTAGCCTTTGGTATCGTCGCCAGAGGATTACGTTGCCGTTTCAGAGAACTGGTCCTGCCGGCTCGCGATGTTTCTTACAACGTCGAGCGCGATGACGTACCGAGGAAAGACATAGAAGAGCTACATCCCTGACGCACCGCATCAACCAGGTGCAGCTCGAGTGTTTCTCGGTACCCGAGCGTGCGTCTTTCTCTCTCTCGAGGATCCGATTATCCGACAATGCCACCCTCCCTACGAGCGGAAAGAAGGGATACGATGCGCGAGGCGATCCGATATCGAGAGAGAGACCGCTTTCTCTCTAAAGATTTATCGCGCGTCGAATGCATGTATCTCCGTCCAACGAAAAGTGTCAGTCGCGTGATTTGCGCGCTGCGGATAAAACTGGACGCCTTTCGTCATATTCCATGCGCGGTGATTTCACGCGAATCAGCGGCGTCCTGCCAATGTAAATTCGCTCGATAAATTCGCGACGTGGAGCGTCGCTCTGCGCAAACCCGATACCTCGCGTCCTCGACGAGGGTCGGCCCTGATGGTCGCGAGGCTGCGCGCGACCTAGCGCGCTCCAAGGCTAGGAGCGACCTAGCGCAACCTCGTCGGAGCAAGAGAGAGGGTGATAGCGGAAGAAAGGGCGCGACGTGAGAGGGAGAGAGAGGAGGATAGCGAACGGCGGCTCGGGGGACAGGGACGAGGGCTCGAACACGACCAGCGAGAGTCAGTCGACTATTAGTGGTCTCTGCCTTTGGAGGTGGGCCGGCCACCGCAGAACCGAGCTCGACGCAGCTCGGTCGCGCTCGGTCGGCAGTCGGGCCCAGTCGGCCGCACCGCCGTTCCCTTCGTGTTTATTCGTCGGCCCGTTGGCTCGCTCGCTCTCTCTCTTACGTCGCGCCTCTCATCAGTACGTCGTAAACCGCGCAACGGGAACGACGCTCGCGCGCTATCTCTCTCTCCTCCGGTTTGTGTTTCGCCCGTTTTTATTTCTTTTTTTCTTTTCATTAAAGGCGACGTAACAGTGTCCTCGCTACCACCGCGCTATGTGACGGATATCACGGGGCACCGTAGTGTGTACCCCGCCTCCTCTACGTATCTGTCTCCCTTTCCCTGGCTCTACCCCGTCGGCTCTGCTCCGATCCCTCTCACCCTTTACCCGAATCGTCTACCTATCTACCTACCTTATACCCCACCTCCCTCCTCTATCTCCTCTCCCCCATCCCCCTCCCTCTGCCCTTCCCCGCCTGACCGATCTTTGTCCAGCGCCCCGTGGAAAAAGAGAAAGACGAACCGCCTCGTGAACACTTATACGACGACGACGACGAAAACGACGAGGCGGCCACGAGGGCCTCGTGGAAAAACGTGCCTGGAGGAAACATGGAGTGCCCGCACCTCGCTCAAGGCGTGCAATTTGGTGATGACAATGTCGAGGGATCGAGCTGTGCCGCGAAGGATTTGCCGTTCGTCTGCGCAGGTAGGCACTCGTACAAAGCCCCGAGAGAGAAAGAGAGCCTTTTACCGATTCTAAGCCAGCTCGAGCGAGATGGGGAGAAGAAAAAAAACGTTAGCGCGATGGAGAAAGAGACGGATGGATAGATAGGTAGATAGATAGGTAGAGGGAGCCGGCTCGTCTCTCGGAACCCAGGCCTCTCCTCTCCTCTCCTCTCCTCTTTTCTTTCGCTCGGCTCTGTCTCTTGCTCCGCTTTACTCTCCTCTCTTCCTTTCGCGATTACACGGAACGCTCACACACGTACACGCCCGCAGCTCTGTCTCTCCCTCTCCCTGTCCCTTTCTCTCGCACGCCGTCTCTCGTGCTACGCTCCTCGCCTACGTTCCATCTCTCTCTCTCTTTCTCTCTCTCTCTCTCTCTCTCTCTCTCTCTCTCTCTCTCCTCTTCTCTTCTCTCTCTCTCGTGACCCAGGCCCCGGCCGTTCCTCTCGCGGCCTTGAGCCGTCGTAGTCGAGACGAGACGGTGCGAATCTCGCCGCTGTTTCCCTCGGGAAAAGCGCAGACAGGTCGCATGCATATTTTCTCGACGCCGCTATCGTCCGCTATTCTCCGTCTGACGCACGAAGCAACGAACGACCGACGGTATCGCGGATCGAACTCATCGCGCGACTACGCGCGTGTGTGCGTTCACACGCACACTGTCACGCGTACGCTCTCTTTCTCCCTCGCTCTCTTTCCGAGCGATGTGCACGCGTGAGATGCGAGCGAGTGTGCAAGTGATATAACGTCATCTTGTAGGTGTACGTTGGTATACATATATATATATGTGTGTGTGCATGTGTATGTGTGCATGTGTGTGTGCGCCTGTCTCGTACAGCGTGTTCGCGGTCCCATGATTCGTTCCGCGCGCGAGAGCGCGACGGCGGCGTGGTTGGCGGTGGTAGAGGTGGCAGCGGTGATGGTGGTGGTGGTGACGGTAGTGATGGTGATGGTGGTGTGCGCGTGTGCATCGTCGTCGTTGTCCTGCTGGGAGTTCTCAGTATGCGACGCGCGGCCGTCATTGGAAAATCAATACCAGACGGCACTAATCAGCTGGCCCTAAAATACATCATTAGAATTCGCCGGCGAACTGACGCTCCGCCGTCGTCAATCTTCTTCGAGACGATTCTTGCCTCTCTTCTTCCTCCCGCGACGGTTCCTCGTCTGAATTTCGCGTCGCCGAGAAGATCGAAAATACGAAAATATCATAAAATGGGGACCTCGTAGAAAGAGTTTCGACCGATCGAAACATCAATGTCGATTTTGTGGTCTGGAGAAAGAAGGGGCCGCCGGTAACGGATATAGGATTCTCGTCCTTCGAGTCAGACAGTGACATTGGTCGTGCTCGCTGCGAGTTATCGATTTAAAGATACACGGGCAACGGTTATTACAGGGGGGATACTATAGAGACACGGGGTCCGTTGCCATAAACATTGGTTAAAATTAATAGAGTTTCAATCGACCCCCTCTGTCTATCTCTCTAGTGGATTTTTTCAAGCATTCTTTAGCGGAAAAACAGGGACTCGTCAAACTGTCATTAGCACTAGACGACATTGCGAAAAAATGATTCATCCGAGATTCAGTCGAGCCGAAAACACAATAACCCGCGTTATCGTCGCAGGCAGTCAGTCTTTTCTAGATTACAGAACTCGGAGCAGCGGATAAGTGTTATCGCTGACCGCGCGAGTCCGCGTTAAAGTGACGACGTTTACGAGACAATGCACGACTCGACAGAGACTGGAAGAGGGGTGGGGGAGAAAGGAGAGCAGACGGACGACGGCGATCGTTCGAGAAGAGCGAGCCGCCCTCGGAGGCCGTGAAATCCACGGTGATGGCCACGACCGACGAGAGAGAAAAAGAGAGAGAAAGAGAGAGAGAGAGGAGGGCTCGTTATTCCCCGAATCCTGGTGCAATCCTCTCCGCGCTTCTCTCTCGCGGCGGAGCTCCTTCCTTTCTCTTTACGCGACCTCGGGACTATATTTATCCGAAACGTACGTGTTTTTTCGTCCCTTACGCATTTACCGCCCGCTCTCCTACCTCCTATCCCCTGCGCCTACTCCCCTCTTTGTCCTGAAACCCCCATAGATCGGCGCGATCGAAAGCAAAGTACGCCAACGACTCCATCCGAGTAAGCTAATTCCGTTCGATGATTCGCGCCTCTTGCTTTCGTGATATCGTCGATATCTTATGTAAGTCGATACCTGGCATCGTTTGCGATGTCTGCTCTTAGAGTGACGGTGAAATATTCTTTTTCCCTCTCTTTCTTTTTTTTCCATTTTTTTCTACCTCAGATCTCCCGTCTAATTAGACGCAGACAAGAAATTTGATTGATTACAGTTGCTAATGACGAATTATTTGCTTATTTTTTAAATCAGAAAAAATGATAATTGTATCTCTGATTAATTAAAGCTCAAATAAAGAAATAATAAAAATATTAGTTTATTTCTCGACAACAAAAAAAATACAAAATATAATCATAAAAAAATTTATATGGTCATATACTTTCTCTGTATTAAGATAATCAGTTTAGGGCAAACGTAATCAGATTCGATTGAATCTTTCTCATTTATTACACGCAATCGATTTTGAATCGATTATTACAATTTTTTTAACGGAAATAGGACCAGAAATGGACAAGTAACACATAACTAGCTATTTAATTCGCCTTCGCGACCGGCTTTCGTACCACGGTTGTGATTCTCAAGCCAGTCGCTCGTTACGAGTCGTGGTGCCATCGTCTTTCTTCTCGCCGCGAAATGGCAGGGAAGGGGAATCGGTAGGAAGCGTAACAGTCGGCGCAAAAGAAACAGGCTGCCATCAATTTCGGGCGTGGGCAACGAAGAGAAACGTAGATCGAGAAACGGCTCTGCAGAGTCCGATGACATCAGAGCAAGTTTTCTGGTTAACGTCCAACTTTTAGTATTTTGACAATTAACCATACCACTTTTTAATTACGTTTAAAGCAGCTTTTGAAATATTTTTCAGTATCGAATTGCACACACAGAGAAATTGCAGCGCAATGCAAATGTGAAACAGTAAGGATTAAACGTTGTATTAAAAATCTATCGGTATATTTCCGTTGACGTGAGCTTCGATATTTCTCGAACGATATAAAAAACAGTCTTTCGATTTATTCGTATTCGTAGATGCGTATATATAAATTGCAAATGCGATTATTCCTCTTTCTTTCGTAAATTATCATATTAAAAGGAACAATATTATATTGAAATAGACAAAAATTAAAGAACTAATATGTGATTATTTTATCATTGTTCAACAAAAAATGCTGCAACTTCGATTAATGTAACCATGATAAATCGACGATGCGTACAAATACCAATCAAGTTTTATCTTAAATGGGAACAGTTTATCTATTAGTTAATGGAAAAATAGAGAGAAAGCGAGAGAGGAGAAATGAACGCCCAAATGTCCGGTTACATGCATCAAAAATAGTCTCACGTTCTCTTATTCACCGATATTTTCCTACTTCACTAACTTTGAAGGAAGGAAGATGCTCGTCTATTATTATGTTTATCAGATGAATAAAGAATAGCTGTTCGTTGTTGATATTTTAAATCCTGGTACGAGGAACTAGTATATTGTGGAGATTTATCAAAACTTTAGATATTTAATATCTAAAGTTAGACACAATAAATAACACATACATATAGTACAAATAATAGAGGAGATGGATACGTCACTGGCAATGAGTCAGTATCCCGACGAATGGATGGATGGACGGATGGATGGATGGATGGATGGATGGATGGACGCACGAACGCGTACTTTCCTCTTCGCGGACATTTGATTACTCAACACGATGCTATCGGCGATAGTCGCTGGATCTGTAATGCTTTCGGCGATCTGTTGCCATGGCCATCTGCCAAGGATGGCCATCGACACGCAGATATAAAAAAAAGTATTGATTCCAAAACCAAGTCCTTTTTATTTCACCTTTAATGCATGGATTTGCAAATTCGTTGGAGTTACACATACATCTGTGAAATTATTCAAAGAATAATGATACAAATTTTAATTTTTATTAATAATTATCGGAAATGTATTATTTTTTCTATTCTCACAATTTTATTGTAAAAATGATTCGCGTAATATTTAAGATTTCCATCTCTGATGTGTGATTTCTATTTATCCCTACAATACGTTCGATATCGAATCGTGATTTGTATTTTTTGACGATGTTGTAATATTTACCTTTATTTCCAATTATATAAATTCCATTTCATTAATATCGCTTAATAGCGAACATTTATCGACAATATTCGTTGTAACATTAGATTATGAATTTCGATGAACAAAAACATCGAGAGCTTTTGAGAAATTTCCTCATCATATCTCGAGATGACACGTCAACGAGGACATCGCGTCACGATTAGCGTTGATTAGCGTCGCGAGAAGCCGGACGAGAGAGCGGTTCATGCTCGGCGAATCGCGACGTATCCGGCGGCGGATCGATTTAAATACCTCGGCGAAATCGCGTCGCGGAGGTGTGCGTTCCCCGCGCCGGCTGAGCGCGAGTGAGAGAAAGAGATAGAGATGGAGAGAGGGAGAGAAAAGTATCGCCCCTTACGCACTATAAAAGGACCCTCGCGTCCGCGCCGCCGCCCCTCTTCCGCCGCCGCTTTTCCTGCGCTCCGCTGCTGTTGCTGCGCCGGCTGCTGTTGCTAGTGCTGGCTGCATGCCTTCGACTACACGGCATTGCAAAATCGATAATCGCGCCGTTGCTAATCCGATAGCTCGTTGCGAGAGAGCGGGGACGCTTATTACTTCGATACCGTTCTCCTATCGCGGATACTTTGCTCCTGATATCGAACACCTCTTTGACATTGACAGCTTGTCTTTTTTATGGCGGATATATTGGCGAGGCGTTGATAAGCCTTCTATCCTATCGGATGGTACGCGTGGGTGTGTTAAAAAATATTGTTAATAGGTCTTTCGAGATAACATTTTTGCATGACGTAGAAAGAAACATGCGATAAGATTTTGTATACATATGAATGAAATTGTGACTTGTATTCTCTCTCACGCAGCTATAAAATCTTCAGAGAGAGATGTCTATTTCAATCACGATAATTTGTAATAATTTATGCATTTGATATATATAAGGGAATATTTAATATTTAAAGATTTATATCATTTCACTTAAAATTATCTTAAAATAAAAATAAGGAAAAATAATTCAGTCATAAGGATATTAACTGCATACTAGCATTATATAATTGCCTCTTCGTAAAATTACTTCATAAAATTCTTGAAAATTTTACTTAATTGCCTCTTTAAACATTTACAGAAACAACTAGAATTTGAATAGGCAATTTTTGACAATAAATATAAAATGAGGTATCGATACCTGACACTAAATTATCGTGCCACCATCAGCAGTTTTCTCCATCACTCTCTTAGTCACCACTCGCGACACCACTGCTTTTCTGATCGAGATAATATCATCGATTTCGGGTGACAGCGGTGATGACATCGTTGATGTAGGCAGAATCGAGCGAGTCGAAGAAACAAGACCAGGAAAAAACTTGCTTGATATACTCGTTCCTTCGAGCACGCATGAATACTTCCTCCTGCTCATACTTTAACGGTATTTCGCGACTATTAAAACATATTCTCCTACAATTCTCGTTTTCCTGGTTCATCATCGCCGATGCTCGTTCCTTTAATTCCGCGCGCTGATGTAACATTCCTGAAAATACATAAGTCTTGAAGCTTAATCAGCGTCTCTCTTGAAGATCGTCATCGGTGATTTGAGAACAAAAAAAGACGCAGAATATGTGTTTGCGACACATATGTATGTCGTCTCTCCTTGGCGTATATCATATTTCCATCTTCGGCTCTTTCCTTACAGAGATCTTACCTTTCCTCGTATATATTCATAAAGTTATAAATGATTCAGTGATTCTCAAGTTTATCGCGAAAAATTTTTTGTTATATTATTGAAAAAAAAGTTTAGAAACTGATTTAATATAAATTTTAAATTTAACAAATTAAAGTTTTTGAAAATATACATATAAGAGGAATGAAAAATTTTCATTTAGCTTCGATCGTTCAATAGAATGTTTTTACGTATGCATACAATATATCTCAGATTGAATTTTTCTTTAAAGAAAGATTTTTTATCGAATTTATCAATTTTTTAAAAAATACTTCAAGAAAATACATCACATGCACTTTTATTATATTCTTTTTAATATATAATATTTTAAATATATTTGTTCGCAACTTTCGAAAATAATGTGAAGAAATAATGTCCATTTAAAGCTAAATAAGTAATAAGACTTTATTTAATCACTTCCCTCTTGTATTCGATGTCGTTATATTGCGACAAACATTATCATCGTAATAACTGTTATTCTGACGATCCACGAGGAACATCCGCGTACTCGAGAATCTACTAAACCGTTTCATTGAGCAGGCGGACATTGAATGAATGAACGAATGCCGTTGTACGAACGTCATGTATACGATTGGCTGTGAAAATTTATGCATTTTTCGACCGATTCCTTGTGACGCATATGCATTATCTTGCGAGAGAGAATTAAATATTCAAAGTTGTATCCAACTCGCGTCAGTATATTTCATGTATCTTAAAATAGTTTCAGTAAACACCGTTAATAGTGCTAAACAAACTTTTTTTCCTAGTTTGTTCCCACATGTAATGTTAAATTTTGATATTATATATTTCGATATTTATTAGTTCATATATTGTTCGATTAATTGATTTTACTCAGCGAACTGCATTTTTATTTTATTTTTATTTTATTTACATTTTATTTACTCCTCTCTCTTTCTTTCTTTCTCTCTCTCTTATCTATATTATATATCTTATCTTTATAATTTGCAAGATAATATAATAAAGACAGTTTAGATATAAAGTAAATTTAAAATTAACATATATCAATATATGTTGGATTACATCATTAATGTTGCACAATGAATATTAAAGATTTGATAGAAATGTTTGCATCTATGTTAGCTATATAATCTACTGCATTAATGTAAGTTTGTCATATTAAACAGCTTCATCAATGCACTATTAACTTATAAGAATCCGCTTTTTGTTTTTGATATAATTCTAAGAGAATAATTTTAAATTATTATACATTTTTGTAATAGCATATTTTAAAAATGAATGTTTGAATAATGAAAATTTTATAAGTTTACTAATTTATCGAAAATTATAAAACTGTCGTTTTATAAAGACGCTATTTATCGTTTTTATTATGTTTTTCTATTGACAAATAAATATATAACGATGAAAAAAAGACATCTTTTTCTACCAATCTTTAAGAAAAATTTACGTGAACTAAAAACTCTCAGACATTCTTTCCTACTTTTTGCCGAGGAGATTCTCATGGCAACGAGTCACTGATTAAAACATGCCGATAGAGCACTAGGTGTGTTTTAAGGCTTCCTTACATCGGCACACCGAAAACGAACACGACGCCTCAGATAGGAACGATCTTCGACGAGATCGGATTTCCGTGCACGGACTTTTGGCCGTTTCACTTTTCACGTGTTCGCGCTTTTTAACCTTCATTCTAGAAATGTCCCCCTTCTCTCGGTCTCCATGCCGTATAAGATTACGCCGTTGTTCGCGAATGCTGGATAATCGGTCGCCTTGAGAAGAATAGGAGAGAGAGAGAGTGAAGAGGGGAAGAGAGAGAGAGAGAGATATCACGTGCCTATTATATAGTTTTCGACGCGAATTCGTGAATCCGTCTGCTTTGCATATGTAAAACGATGACGGATTTACCCTTTCCCAAGTCAGTTGATTCAAGCCATGCAGCTATGGATGTATTCCTCTCATTAATCATTTTATTGTGCATGTGATAATTATATCGTTAATGCGTTTTTTATTCAACTCTAATACAAATTCTTTTCTTACGGAATGTTTATCGAAAGGGACGGATAAATGTATCTTTAGTGCGAAATTATTTATTTCCAATTCTTGCACTCGAATCTCTTTCATCAAGCTTGTGTAAAATTCAATAATTCAAAGTTTCTCGTCCCCTGTCGCTTTTGGCGCCTTGATTAACACCATGTTTTCTGTGAGAGGATTTCGAGTGGTCGAAAAAAAGAAAAGAAAAAAAGAATCGCCGGGAATCCGAAGCCCGATGGAATTCCGAGACATTTCGCGATCGATCGACTGCGAAGGGGGTGTGTCGAACCCCCACTCGCCACCGCACCCCTCTTTTACGCGCTCTCTCGAGAATTACGTAAGCTGAGACGAGCCGAAACGCGGCGGGGCCGACTCGTAATTTCGCAACCGCCAGATATATTATACCCTGCGACTGGATGGTTGTCGATTGGTTCGTGCCAGATTGTCGAAAATCACTCCGAGAAAAAATATATCGTGCATTGGAAGTCGATATCATCCGCATATGCATCATTATTGCATAGCCCATTTAATATTAAATCTGGCTATTGCGATAGATTCTGTAAAGAATCGGATTGTATGAAGGAATAAAAATATAATATAGCTGTATTTAATGTTAAAGATGTGCGATATGAATACAAATTGATGTGACTGATGACAAGAATCGCCATATGACCATGATTGATATTAATATCTTTTCTGCATGTTTTTTTTAATCTTGCGTGGAATCTCGTTGCCAGTGCACATAAACATATTAATATCGAATGAATAAATTATTGTAAATTAACCGAGTCTGTATATATATTTCCATTTATATTCTTATCAATAATCTTTTTAAAAGCCACGTCCTTTTATCATCCAGGAAAAAGTATGTGAAAGAAACAAATGTACTTTTTTTAGATGTATGAACAAAATGTGAATTTATTTGGCTAGTAACGAATGAATAAGAATATACATATATATCATCTCAACATATATAATATATATACTCTTTTCTCTCTTTTGCATTAAAATTATATTTATATACTATATTTATTACTATATTTTTTTAATTATATTTATATACTATATTTATTACTATATTTTTTAAATTATATTTATATATTTTTATTATATTTTTAATTATATTTATATATTATATTCATTACTATATTTATAGTTAAAATTATATTTGTATACTATATTTATATACATCTTGAAACTTTTTTTAATTAAAGCTTGATAAGTTTCTTTCTCAAACGCGATACTTGTCGATACTTTTATTGCTAATAACACAGTTCGTCGAGCTTATTCCGTTACTATTGTCATTAACGTTTCGTGTTATTATCGTGCACAGTGTGCGGCACCGAGAAGAGTCCCTGGCTCTGTCTGCACTGCGGGACCGTGCATTGCGGCCGATATGTGGCGGGCCATGCGTTGCAACACTACGAGACTAATACTCAACACTGCGTGTGCATAGACTGTGAGAGCCTGGCAGTATTCTGGTGAGTGCGCCCCCCTCCTCCCCCTTCGCTTTCACCGCCCCCGCGTGTGCTACTGTCTGCGCGTACATCCCTTCCCCCTTCCTCTCCCTCGTATACTTTGTGTATAAGTCGGTATAATTTCGGCGAGCTAAATTCTCGAAACGAGACACGCGAAAATATGTCTTACATCAATGTATCATCGTGCTTTCATATCATGTCAACGAATAAATTTATTCATTGTTATTGAAGCGTACATGATGTTTTTTTTTTAATTTTGTACATCGTGTATTATTGAGAGAGCTCGCCGATATTATATCGATTCTTATCGAAAATGCTACATTGTATCTCGTTTCTTGCAGTTACACCTGCGACGAGTACGTGGTGAACGACACCACGAGCGGGCAGATCGAGAAGATACGTCGCGTCACCTTCCGCAAAGACGAGCATAAAGAAAATGACGAGAGCTGGAGCACGTCGCCACCCGCGACACCGCCGTCCTCGAGGACGCGCGACAACGGCGGCGATCACGACAACGATCCGGACGCCCTGTGGAAGGCGGAAGTGGTCGTGAGAAACCTGCGGCCCAGGACGGCGCGCAAGAGGCTACACTCGCTGGACGCCAGCAGTGCGGACAATCGGCCAGCCAAACGCCGTAGCTCCAAGAGTACCAAAGAGAAGAAGGTCGTCGGGCTGAGAAATCTCGGTAACACCTGTTTCATGAACGTGGTGCTGCAGTCCTTCAACAACATTAGCCACTTCTGCGAGTACCTCACGCAGATGCCGTGTCTCGAGGGCATCGCGTTCGACGAGTCCACGGGACCGCCTACGCATCGCGGTCGAATCGTGACGCCGGGTCGTGCCAAGGAGATGTCCATGAGCGACGCCTTACTTGCCGAGGAACTCCGAAAAGTGCTGCTCGGATTGAGCCTGGGTGGCTCCAATGGCCAGGCCATATCGCCCGAGTGCCTGTTTCTGGCCATTTGGAAGGTCGTGCCGAGATTTCGGGGCTACCAACAGCAGGACGCCCACGAATTTCTCACCTACATGCTCGACCGACTCCATACCGAACTGTTGCAGCTGCTGCCGAGGCTGGGACACGAGCCTTTAGGATTGCGCGGCAAACAAAGCATCGTCACTGCTGTGTTTGGAGGCACTCTTCTCAGCGTGGTAAGTTGACTCAGCTCGACCCTAGACAGAGAGCCTCGATTGCGCGCGAAACGTGCCGTCCTTGCAGCCTATTTGGCAGGAGGGAATTTCTGCGCTCTCGAGAAACCGATGTCGCTTGTCAAAGTCACGTTCTTCTTCGTTTTCTTCTTGGGAGAAGCGCGGACGAATTATGGATCGCGTTTCCTCGCGCAGGTTCACTGTATGAACTGTCGTACGGACTCGAAGACGCACGAGCCCTTCCAGGACCTTTCGCTGGACATACCGGACAGGCTACAGAGGAGTAGGACGAAGGAGCAGGAGGAAGTATGCAGTCTGACTTACAGTTTGACAAAATTCTTCAAGGTGGAAGAGTTGGCCGACAGCGAGCTCTACTTCTGCGACAATTGCATGGGCAAGCAAAGGTCTACCAAGAGGTTCTGGATACACAGGCTGCCTAACGTGAGTATCACTCTCGTGTTTTTGAGGGAGAATTGTTGTGCCATTCAGTAAGAATAGAATTTCATGAAAAAATGTCATTTAAAATTTTCTTTTTAGAAATTTTAATTTAGAATCAAGATTTATAAATTATGTATTTATCTGAGCTAAAATTTTTTTATATCCAATTTATGTATTTTATATTTTTATACCTTATATTCTTCTACCATTTTCTCTGATGTATCGATTTTTTGATGTTGTTCTAATTTTACTGCACGGCAATGCATTCGTAGACATGCGTGTCTCGGTCGATATAGTTTGCACGAACAAGTGTGACCTCAAAAGCGAACTTTGATCGAATAGAGAAATACACATCCGAACATAGGACGCAGTGATCGATGCTCATGTTATTTATGCTCGCTCTTTCCAGGTGTTGTGCCTTCACATTAAAAGATTTAGGTGGTGCAATTCCTATCGCTCGAAGGTGGACACGCAGGTGGATTTCCCGATGGAGTCTCTCGATATGTCTGCGTTCACTGTGCGCGGCATGACCGGGACGAGATTGGGCGCTCAGAATAGTCATCTCTACGACTTGGCTGCCGTTATCGTGCACCATGGTTCTGGGTATGCTCTCCCTTAAATACATGCTCTTAATTAAAATAAATTATTTTACGAGGAGAACATATGTGTATGGGAATTTTCCTCAGTAGAAACTATTGTCCGATTACCGATATTTGATAAGATAATACAGTATTGTTCGTTACGTTTATAATCTATACTTGGAAATAATATCTCCAGCGTTTCTCAATAATTGCTAGTTGCATTGATATTTGTAAGCGCATTTTTAATTTTTAAGAAAATCGAGAAATTCTTAAAGTGTATATTTAAGTTTACATTGCGCTATTTCACCAATCATTACATCACGCAATTATATATTATATTATAGATATTTTAATCTTTAGATACATGTTTCATAAAAATTTCCATAGTTTTAAGGGAAAAGAAAGTTTGATAAAAATGTGACGCGGAGAATTTTATATTTTATTAAAACTTGTGTTACAGTGCCGGTACTGGACATTACACTGCCTTTGCTGTGCATGACGGTCAGTGGTTCCATTTTAACGACAGCTCCGTACGTCCGGCGACTACCGATGCTGTCGCTAAATGTAAGCCTTACATTCTGTTCTACGTGCGGAGAGAGTTCTCCATTCCGCCCCCATTGTGACGTCGTTTCTCCGACAAGAAGCCCCGTCCTGGCAGTGCGAGCCTCGACGATGATGACGATGATATGGATGTGGAGCGAACGAAAGAGAACTGAGCGAACGTTCCTTGCGAATCTCGCGCGAAGCGAACAACCAAGCGGAAAGAACAAGAGATCGCCGTATCGCGCCTCGAGCGCCTCGAGATCGAAAGACGAAGATTCGTCCGCTTATCGCATATATTAATGATTGCTCATCGTTGCCAAATCGTACAATCTCGTTGAAAGCGTAATTCGTCTGCGTTCGTTATCGCGTCTCGACAAACAGCGACCTTTGAAACGCGATTAGGATAATCGGTTATAAATATAATCGCTCCGCATATAAGTCGCTTGAACGCATCGCGTTCCTCCTTATGCTTTATCAGACGTGATAAAGATAATTCGCGCAACTCTCGAATGTCTGCGAAAAAAATGTCAGTATGCAAGCGTACGTATCGCGTCACAGGTTATTCTTGCAATCTTTCCCATCACATTTTTTTTTTTTATCGAAAATACTATGGCCTTTCTATTCCATCGTTTTAGAGGAATAGAGCAATTTTTTTTTTTTCAGATTGCATTTTTTTCGTTTCTCAATAAAGATTATGTGATAGAAAATGTTTTCATATTGAAATTTCAATGTAAACGTGGGAAAAGCTCTTGTGCTTTTGCAAACTTATTTATTTTTATCTAAAATGAATCAAAGTTCATTTAATTGACGCACTTGAATGAGTATCGAATCGTACTATACAAGTTACTTGCTAAAAAAGCTAGATGCGGAGAAGGCGAAAAGGCGAGAGAGCGTTACGATGTATGATTGATGCCGGACACGCATGCGTATCGTGTCAATGTACGTAGCACGCATGCGGTCACACGTGTACGTGGAGGTGCGCGATTGTATGCGAAGCGTGTGCTGGCGGGCGAAGCTTCTCTTCCTTTCTCGGTAATGGCTGAAAGAAGAAGAAAAGAGAAAGAAAGACAGATGGAGAGGAAAAGAAGAAAAGATGGATGGCAGCGCTCGAGGTGGATCGCGGAAACGCATTGCCTTTAGCGTCGATTTTCTTACTTTACGCTCTTACACGGCGGCGGCCGTCAAACCGCCCTTCCCCTTCCCCCCTATCCTTGGTCGGATCGATTAAAGCCCTCCTCGATAGCGGAATAATCGCGTTCCTCGTGTGTAGTTCTAAAACGCGAAAACGACTGGTCTTCTCGGTAGATAGATCTTTTTCTAGGCTTAGCGCACGCGGCATCGTTGTTTCGAGGGAGCTGATAAAGCAAATACCGTATAGGGCCAACACAGCGTTACTTCTCAAGCGACAGCCTCCTTCTATTCTCCCTTTCCCGTCTCCCAGATCCGTGTCTCATTCCTCTGCGTTCCTTCGTCGTACATGCGTTGTATATTCCATATATACTCACGCACGCATACACACGCGCAATGTATATGTGTTCATGCACGTGTACATACGCGCATGCATGAATGTCACGTGTCCAGGTCCTTTATCCTTTCCCTTTCCCCCCACTCCTCGATTCCTCTTCCTCTCACGAAAGGCTCTCGAACGACTCTTATGTGATTATTTAAAGACTTATTTTTTCTATAATGATAACGATAATAATAATAAGTTAATGCGTAGCGAAGAAACGTTTTATTAAGGCGATAAACTGCGATAACTGCGCATCTTTGGCAAAGACTTACTCTTCGTGTATGAATATGACGTACAGAAGTAAGCGTGCAGCAACAATATTATTGAGAACAAGTGAAATATGTACGAACGACGAATAAATAAAGAAAACACATGAATCGATGATACGCTTCGATTATGTGTCACCGAAGCTCTCCGATTATCAATCCTCATCAATATTTTATATCCTAAATATTTTTAGATTTTTATACATTTCTTGTGCGCTGTTTATTCATTTGGAATATTGATTAACTATTTTTATTTTTTATCAGTCGCACATGTAATGAGTGAATTTCAAAGTTGAAATAATACTTTTGTTAACTATTTCGAGAAAATTATACGTAAAATTCTAGTTATACATAAATTTGCATTATAAAATCTATTACATTTTAATTCCAACTAATGCTATATGTACACAAAATTAAAAAAATATTAAATATTACTGCATGTGAAAATCGTAGCGAGATTGTCGAATATGAATATTTTCAAATATCGATAGCTGATACTTCATCTCAGTCGACAATGAAGTCACGAGTATCGTTGCCATCTGGTGTCTTTCTCAAAAGCACTAGAACTGGAGAATACACACTTGAGTAGAAATATCAGTTGTCGATACCTGATTATTTCTACAAAATTGCAAAAATTCATTTCTTTCTTTTCCACAGCAGGAAACCGGATCTCTTCGTTTTCGAAGACGGAACTTTCTCCCTTATTGACGAGCGATACTTGGATGGTGCGATTATACGACAAAGTCTCCAGCAGAGACAACCGGTCGGGTCTTCTGTATCTTCAGGTATGACAATTGAGGGAATCTTTTGGTCGATACTCTGTTTACTTTGCTCATCTGATGGTGCTACGTAATCGGAAATCAATACATCGTATTGCTGTTTCGGAAAATAACTATGATCAGTATTTGACTCCGATAATTTATCGGATTGAAAGTTCTTTGCGAGAAAAATCGAATATGGATCTTTCGAAGAATTTTCCTTCAAGTTGTCTGTTTCATCTTCTTTTTGCGATATGTCACTGTCTTTCTTAGTGTCGGAAGAAGGATCCTTAATATCTTGAATCCATACATTATCCCGATCGTATCGCCTGTAAGGATGCTTCTGAGTGATAGCTTGAAGGTTCTCTGTTTTTTTCAGGACATTTCCGGAAGGGACAAGGGTGGACGAAGACCTCGCAACACGACAATCAATCCTACGATTGCTCCAAGATTTATCAAAGTTTCTATGAGCTTCCTCCGTTAATGAATCACCTGAACAGCTGTTCGCTTTGGAATCCACTTGACAAGCGCGATTTTCGTAAATGACCTTGGCCGGTTCCAAAGTTTTATTATCATTTGATTGCTTTGAGGCTTTTCTCAGTTTCGAAGAGAATATTCGCACGAACGCCTTCAATCGGGATTTCGAGGACGATTCAGCCTCCTTCTGTTCCTGCGCGACGCAGCATAGGATATCCTCCATAGTATCTTCCAAACCCGAAGTAGCCAGTCTCGTTATACTGGGATGCATTTGCAACTGATGCAATGACTCCACGGTCTTCTCCTTCAACTGATCATTCATTTCTTCCGTACAGTCAAGATTTTTATCGGGCAACGGATGATCACTCGTATCTTGATGTTTGATTGAAAGCGCTGCCGATGCTTCGGAAATCGTAAAGGGGAAACGTTCTTGGCTCTTCTTGTTCCTCTTCAACTCGCAGTTCAAGTTAAATGCCGACAAAGACATCCTAGACAGCTCCTGCTTCTTTCGTATCTGAAACGTCAAATTCTCAGATTGCGCGACTTTCGTGAATTCCAGATTCGAATCGCAGTTCAACTGATCGCCAGTTAATTCAAGATCATCACCAGCTTGTTGCTTTCTAGCGCTTTTCTCGATTTCTGATGATGGATTCAACTTAAAATGTTGAATTGTAAACGGGGAGGATGGATCGCACGTTCTCTCCATCGCTAATTTGAAATGCTCTTTCGTCTGCAAGTATAATTCCTTTGACTTTTCGTCGTACGCGTTATAGTAATCTTTATCTTTCACATCTTCAGGATTTTCTTCATCGTTAATAGACGCGCAGTCGTCCTCCGTTCTCCAAGTGACATTCTCCTCTACATTCCTGAACGATTCAACTCGAGACGATTCATTCCTCTTGTTTTTAAACTTAAATGGCGATTCAGTGGCGCTTGTGACGTCCACGGTATCAGCGCTCTTTCGAGACACGCTGCGATCTGATCTGGATCGCACATCATCATCGATTTTTGCGTAATCGCGATCACCGGAGTAAGCCGCTTTGTTAAAGAGCACAGGCGAGTAAATTTTTCCGCCGGATCTAGTCTCGGGGAAACGCGTTCTATCGTAAACATAATCGCCAAACGGAGTGCTTTGAGGATTCGAGGACATTACAAACTCATGATTGTTGGCTTCATATTCCATTGCTTCATATGATGCAAATGTGCCTGATTTAATCTCGATATCTTCGTTTCTTGATTTCAGCGAAGAATCCTGTTCGCGAACTTGACAGTACGACGGATCCATGATTGATCGTCGACCGACGACACTTTCGTTTACCTCGCTCCGACCATTGTCATCGATAAATTTTGCTTCTTCATAATTCCTGCTTAAATTCTCTGGATATTTATAATATTCTGAAAGTTTATCGACACTAGTGGCCGATGTAATCTTATTATTGTAAATTCTGATGGGTATCCTGGAAGGGACGCGCGATAGCGATTTTCTAGGCGACGAGGATCTCGGTACGCGCCACGTTTCACCTTTCGCGGGAAAATCCGAAGCCCTGGTCAATGCATCGATCGTATCCTTAGCGTGCCGAGGATAAAAATCCTCGCGTGTTCTTGGAACATTCTCCTGTCTTTTTCTCTTTAAAGATACGTCGGATAAAGCTCTGATCAACGCGTGGGGATCGAGAGGTCGCGTAGCGGAATATTCTCGACTGCCTGCTGACGTCGAGTACGAAATATCTTGCGAGTTTAACGCGAGTGCGGGAACTTTCGTTATGATTTCTTGGTCGCAATTATCCGAGGTATCGACGTCATTATTTGGGGATCCTCTACTCGAGAGCGCTTCTTTTTGCAAATATATTCTTCCCGTACAAGATGACCGACTGTGACCTTCGCTCTCGAATGCTCCTGAAGCTCGAGATGATAAAGCCTCTTCTAAAGTGTCACTTTGAATCCTTTCGGTTAAGTGTGGTGTCTCGACGACTTCCTGTGTATAGAGATTCGTTAATCGATTCAATCCTGAAGTATCGAGAACATCTCTGTCAACGTTTCCTGAAGAGTTTATTTCAAACTTTGACCGATTCATCGGACAATCGAAGATAAATTGATCTTTAATGTCATCGCGATGTATTTTCGACGTGATACATCGATAACTTTCCGTTTCTTCTTTCTGATTACGTTTATCCTCCAAGTCTGACTCGATCTGTTTAAATTCGTTATAGGTCTTCATTATAGGATCATCGTGAATCCGTTCGTTGCAAATGTTCGTTACAAGTTCCGCTGACTCTGACGGAAAACTTCTCGCGGAGAAAGTCAATATATTTTGTGGCATCTCTTTTCTTTCGTCGTGCGTATCTTTATATTTTGGCTCAATTTCGTTGCAAGTTTTCGTTACAATTTCATCGCATTTTGCTCGTTCGTTAAACACAACATTATGAGTTATCCTTTCTAGCTCGTTACATGTTTTCGTCATATAATCATCACGATTTACTTGTCCAATGACGCAACTTCGCAAAGTATCTTGAGAGATCCGGCGATCGAGATTATCGTCGCCGAGCGATCGTGACGAGGGCAAAAGATTTGGAAGTATCGACCCGGTAATATCATTCCTCGCGGACATGATCGGCATCTTTTTGAGGGGTTCCTTAATAGCAGCGACCTTGGACTCTGGCGAGGATAATTCCAACGTCACGATCGAATTGTCGATTTTTCGGGAAGATGAGAGTCCGCGATTCGCTTCATTGACGGATTCCGATTCGCTGCCGGAGCTCAGATTTTTCAAAACCACGCCGGAAGATGGACGATATCCTCCAAACTTTTTCGGTCGAATGCTATTGAGAGAAAACGGCGAAACCGATGGAAGATCGATCGATTTTGACGCGCTCTCGCGAGGCGTAAAGCTTCGATAACTATGAAAGGTTGATATCGCGCTCCTGATATCGCGCGATTCGCCATTATTGTGACAGGAATAACGAGTGGAAGGTGGTTCGGACAAGGAGGAGGTTCGGGATTGTCTTCGAGGTCCTTCGATCGCGGGCAGCCGCAAACAATCGCCATCTCGCGCCGATCGATTCACAGAAGATTCAGCGAGATTTGATTTGTCATCGTCGGTGATTTTGGAAGGACTGATAGGGTCGCCAGCTTGCGAAATCACCATCTCTTTATCGTCGCTGCGGGGTGAACTTTCCAGGCGAACTCGCGCCCTTCTTCGAGCTCGGGCGTCTTTCGATCTGGACGCTCCCGAGGAAGTTTTCCAAGGTTCTGCCCTTTGTTCCCTCTCCTCCCACTCGTCGTTTTCCTCGATTCGATTTGCCACTCCGTGCAAACGTAGAAAGAGCTCGCGTTTGCGACCAATTCGTCGACCGAGAGCGGCCACGCGATCGGCCAGAAGACTGAATTCGTTTGGCGACGGCAAATCTTCAAGACGTCTTCTCAGGTCGGACGGCGAACTATCGCTGGAATCACTGGAGTTGGATGCTCGATCTTCCGATGTAGTTATTATTTGATCTGTAACATTCGGTAATTATCATTTGATATCGTAAAATTGAATCGAAATAATACTCTAAAGAATATCAAAATTTTTAAAAAATTTTTAAAGTCGATTTAAATTTTTAATTTTATATATAACATTAGTTAATAATTTAAAAAATTTTTTAGTTTTCTAAATTATAAAGAAAAGTGTTATATATTTATTTCACGAAATGTTGAGTAAGATGATTATATAAGATTATCGTAATCTTTCATTATATTATAAATAAATAAATTAGATATAATGTGATTATTACAATATAGAAATTGTTTATGAGATATTGAATTTTGAAAATAAGTATTATTACATTGTGGACAAAACAGTACAGGTTATATATATTCAATAGAGTTCAACAATTTATAATTTATAACATACATATATGATAATTTTAAATGTATCTACTTTCGCACACATTTTATACAAACGTATCTATTTTCGCACACAATTTCTAAAGAAATATAAAATGCAAAATGCAGAAATTTTATTATATAATATTTAGAAAAATAATTTTAATACCTCTCGGTGTAGATAAAGGACTGATAGTCCTTATTTCGGGAATGCTTGGAATCGCGATGTCATCGCTTTTCATATCGTTTCCATATGTTATTATTTAAAAGTTATCTATTTAAATAATAATTAACTAGCTTACAAAATGCATATATTATTATTATTATTATGACAGATTTCACTTTTGTCGTATAAAAACATAAGAATAATTTCTATAACTCGATTAGATAGCGAATGCGCAGTAACGTGTACATAATATGAATAACATTATCAAATTAAATAAAATATTTTACAATTATTTATGAAATAATCTATAACAATATTATTTAGAAAATATATCTATGACAAAGTTCTCTATACATTTCATAATTTTATATTTTATATACTTTCGCGCTGAAGATGACCCAAAAATAGGGTCGAAACGTTCGCTATCCTCTCTTTGTATGCTTTAATATCAATATTTATTTGATTGTATTATAAATAAATGTGTTATAACATCGACACTCGACTCGTATTGCCATTATAACTGTTTTGTTTAATTTTATATTTTATATTCGTGGGAAACAAAAATTTGTCCAACATTTATGTACATATTTTGTTTAAAATGCAAAGTTAGTATTCACAGATAATGTCCACGTATATCTATAAATTATGCCTTTTTTTAGTCATGTCAAATATCTTGCAAGTCAACTTATTTAAATTTTTATTGCAATGGATGGCGACAATGATATTTTGGAGATTATAAGCGGCAATGATATTTTGGAGATTATAAGCGGCAAAATAATTTCAATTATGTAACGCGCAATTTTTTTTTCTCAAATACTTTTAATCTAACTATAGCTTAATCTATTTGTTAAATAAACTTTCAAAATATGTACAGAATTTCTCCTTCATTATTTCAATATTCTATATTAGAAAAAAAGATAATATTTGCTAATAAATAAATATTTTTCAGATTAAATTAAACAAAACATTGATATATTAAATAAAGTAAAAAATAGATAAAGAGATAAAGAAATACATCTTGAAAAATATTAGAATACTTAAGTGGCTGCATATTTTGTTTTTAATTGTTAAAAAATGATGAGGAATCGGTGACAGACGAGAGAGCTAATCAGTGAGAAGTGATAAGCTTGAGAGGCGCGCACTCGGCGCACGTAAACGAAGGACGAGCAATTTACATTTGCGTCGACGCGCAATTTCCGCGATACGACGAGCACATTACGACAACTACGTGCAACTTAATGCATCCGACGGATATTTGCGTTAATGAATGCGTTACTCGAGGAACTGGTTAAGTGAGCCGGGGCGATCTCGATAAAATAGCCGGAGACTTTAGCGACTACTCTTGCACCGCGATGTGGCTACTATCCTGAGAGTTATTCCGATTGCATCAATTTGATCATATACCCTTTCGAATACCTACACGATTTTAGAGAACATCAGCATCACGCAAGAATGATTATGCGTATCGACGAATGCATCGATATTTACATATATATCATCTGCGTATATCGCGATTACGCACTCATAATTAGAGAAAAAAATACATACAGATTTCATATTTTCGTCGCGTGAACGAAATTTGTTATCAATTTTGTGGCACAAATTTTTAATTTTATAAACAAAACATCTTATAATTTTGAACAAAATATTACATTATTATTATTACATTTGAGAGATTATATTTAATCTCTTTGCGGAATTAAAATAGAATAAAAGAAAATTTAGCGTCGAAATAAAATTGATAATTTTTGTTTTTGTATGAATATTTCTCATTTTTTAAATATTTTAATTTTACATTCCATGTTTTTTTTTCAGTGGGAGATACACTATTTGTCGGCTTTCAATAAGCCAGTCTGACTGCCGTTCATTGGTGGCGCAGAAATTTTTCGTCATCTGGAACACACGGAACTCAACACTAAAGACGAAGATGAGGATGAAGTCGAAGATGCTATTTTGCTAGGAACTGCGTGACATAGAGAAAGAGAGAGGGAGATAGAGAGAGAACTGTGAAGCGCGCGTCGCATCCGCCGCGGTTTCTCTGGTGGCGGAGAGAGCATCGTGCCAAAGAGGAAAGTCTAGCTAACGAGGGAGCCAAGAACAGCTTACTTGGCGGAGGCAGACCATTTTCGAAAGTTCGCCGAGTTGTGTAACAAACTTTACTCGGGATTGGTTGCCCGAAGGGACGACGGGTGGGGCCGCCGGAAGTGGGAGACGGACCGAGGAGACAGACAAGAAGAGGGGAACGAAGAGAAAGGGAGCCAAAGATAGTCCTCCTTAGTAGAAAAGAGAGGCGCGCCGGAAGGAGAGAAGGAGAAGCATTCGCCGAGTGTAGGTCGAGGTGGGAAGGGGAGTGAGGCGCGGAAGAGATCCTCCGAGAGAAGAGATTCAGTTAGGATTCTATATACCCGATCCACCGTTATACGTCCGACAAGCTACGTGCGTCCCCGTAATCGTAAGCGATCCCCGGGTACCTCTGGGAAAGCGGCAAAGACTATCGGCTCTGATAACGCGGAAAACGCGACTAATAATAGTTGCATCGTTTTCTATTATCCTTCAACTCGACTTTTAGATGCCCCGAAATAATACTAAGGCATTTATAGTACCATGATAAATGCATTCTACGCTAACTATGATTTATTCGTCACAATTTACTGAAATGGAGGAATAATTAAATTATAAAGAATATATATGTAACTCTTTCGATTTTCTAAATCTTTTTTTTTTTTACATTTCCTCTAATTTTCTTTTTACGATTTTTTTGTTAAATATACATTAGCAATTTTATATTATTATTTATAATTCAAAGTTTATGTTATATATATTTATTTTTTATAAGTATAATTATTATTACAAATATAGTAAGATATTACGTTTTCTAGATATTTATCTAAATATTCAATTTTACTTGGCAATTATAGCTTTGTATCTCGGAACTAATAATCTTGTCATCGCATTTTTGTATGTATACATGTATTTATATTTAAAAGCTTGTATATATCGACTATATATCATATCAACGATAATTTCCTTACGCACGCAAAAGTTAGATCATTGAAATCCGGGATACGGATAACGCAGGAAGAAGAACGTGGACGGATCGCACAGATCACAGAACGCAGGATGCGCCCTGCAGTCCACCCCGGCCGCTTGCCCCCTTCCCCTCGCCCCCCTTCTCCCGCCGACTGTTCCTAATTCCGCCGGTTGCGCGGACGTCAAACAAACAACCGGCAATTAAATGCAAATACGGCTAATGCGTTCTGGGTCGGATGTGCAAGTCACCGCGCTCGTTATGGAGATCCACCCGCCGGCCATGTTGTTTCGAGGCCGCACGTTACATTCCGCGGTCGATATCGATGCGCCGCCGATGCCGACAGCATCGAGAAAAAGAGAGATGCCGCGCTCGGATAACCCGCGTCCGACAAATACCCGGCAAACAGAGCCCGGACTGCGATCGACTCCGAGGAGGAATTCTTCTTTCGAATCTCCCTCTCTTTTCTTTCTCTCTCTCTTTCTCTCTCTGTCCTTCTTTCCCCTAGCGCTCGTTCTAGTTCTTTTTTGCCGCGTTTGCAGCACCGCGTCGCAGAAAAGCGGGTTATTAAGCTATTACGAAGGCGGCGCGGTGTTGAAAGCGGCTCCTCTCGCCGGCTCGCTTCGATGGATAAAAGCGGCTGGTATACATCGATACCTCGACGATACGAGAGTAACCGGAGTCCAGGAGGAATGCTCTGCATCTCTTTAACGGTACGTTTGACGTAAAATATTTTCTTGCTCGGGAAACGGGAGTTTCTTTGAGCTCGATGCGGTGGGAAGTTTGTCGCTTTTAAAAATGATAATTTTTAGTAATGATTCGTTTAATGAATTTTTGATGTTGAATTATAACGGTGAGATATAAAAAGAGGAATATTTTTTTTTATAATAGGAGAAAATCCTGAATAAGGAAAACAAGAGATGTATAGATTTTATCAAGTATTTATTGATACACATTGCGCGAATTCAAACTAACCTAACCTAAGTAACCTTAATTCTCGCTTCCCACACAATATGTTGAAAATTATTATATTGGGGATTTTTAATAAAAAATAAATATATCAAATAATTATTATATTGTATAATAATTATTTGAGGAAAAATTATATATTTATTCTGAAATATCATATGTTTGATGATCGAAAGGAATATACATATTTTTTTATACGAAAAATCTTTACTATTACTTCTTGCTCTCTCTTTAAACGCGATACGGGTAGTTTCCGCATTCTTTTTCCCGCGCGAAGCTATATCGGTGCAATCTCACCCCGCCTAAAACCGACCGTCGTAGTCGTCTAATCATCCCCCGCCGTCCCACATCGGGAGAGGGACCGTATCGCGACTTTTTATTAAGAGATCAAGGGGATCGGGAACGGGAAAATCCGTCGGCGCGACAGCCGCTATCGACTCGACGAATTCTCCGAGGACGTTGATCCGCCCCGCGGCCTCTATTCAGCCTCGAGATATCCTCCGATTCGGCGGTCGCCGCGACGCAAACCGACGCTCGTCACAGGCAGACAGGGTCTTCCTTTTCACGCGGATTCGTGTATATTATCAGTGATTCTCAAAGAATGCGCCGCGATCCTTTTTTTCTCAAATGCAGAAAAATCAACCGCGACAAGATAAAATCTTATGTAAGTTTCTTGGAAAATTTTGTTTACATTCGTAGAGTTAAATATGATATTTCAGAATAAATAAATAATTTTTAAATATAATATTTATATATTATAGTTGAACGTTCGAGATGTGATTTGTCGCGAGAGATATCGCATCGCCAGGAAACAAAAATTGAGAACCATCGACACACGTCGATCCGCATTACGCGGATCGAAATGTATTACTGATACTACACGAAGCCATGTCTCGTGGTGCAGAATAGACCAGCGGATCACCAGTTGCGCATAGTCTGCCAGATATAAGGACCGCTCGATCGTGTATGCAGTGGCGGATTGAGACATATTGAGGCCCTAAGTGCGACATAATCCGAAAGCTCTGATATTCTATATTGCAAATACTACATATAAGACTGAAGCACGTAAAGAGAGAGCTGCGTTAAGATTGGATGACAGATTATTTTTTCTACAAGTATCTTCTAACAAAAATGTCTCAAGTGTAAGTTGTGTAAAATGGAAAAAGTACGTTGGTTACATTTTTTAACGAAATTTATAACCAGTAGCGCTAAAACACTCAGAAAAATTTTATAACTGGCTCTTCTCAACACCTGTCTCTTTCTCTTTTGAAACAGATATATATTTATTTGTATTACTGTTATAATTTTTTTTTCATATAATTCATATAATTTTATTATCATAAATATCGATTTTTATCTTATGAATTATAACCCGTCATGCAAGTGTGTATACACTCAGTTACGTCAATTATAATCTCTTTCTCTTTTGAAACAGATATATATTTATTTGTATTACTGTTATAATTTTTTTTTCATATAATTCATATAATTTTATTATCATAAATATCGATTTTTATCTTATGAATTATAACCCGTCATGCAAGTGTGTATACACTCAGTTACGTCAATTATAATCTCTTTCTCTTTTGAAACAAATATATATTTATTTGTATTACTGTTATAATTTTTTTTTCATATAATTCATATAATTTTATTATCATAAATATCGATTTTTATCTTATGAATTATAACCCGTCATGCAAGTGTGTATACACTCAGTTACGTCAATTATAAGAGGAAACTCGAGGATCCATGGGAGAGTCTGACTCTCAGTTTCGTCGTTGCCGAAAAGGAAATTAGATCGGTGTATTTTGATTCACTGTTTCATTTCCCAAGACTATTTGAAGAAGATACATCTTCTCACATCCTGGAAAGCGCAACTTTTTCAATTTGTCACTTCCGGGCGCGAACGCGAAATCAGTTAAACGAGTATTTAAACGTTTCTTTTAAGCATCCTGCGATCGAATCTTTAATTTAACCCTCGAATAGGACTGTTTAATCGTATTTTTACCGTCGCAATTGCAATTCCTCTGAATTGTGTAAATTTAGAAAGGGCATGTAAGTTTCTTTTTAATTTTTGAAATTTTATACAATAAGAATATCTATAATATATAATGTGTGTGTCTTAATTAATTAATTTTTCAATCTTTTTCATTTAACGAAGAGATTATAATGCCAATAAATATAGTCACATGTTTGTTTACTCGCGTTCTTCACATAAATTATTTATTCGCACACAGACGATATAATTTACCTACGCAAGCACACGTGAGATGAATACGTACAATTTCTCGAGCGTAACAGCACGTGGCGTTTGTAATACGCGAAATCTTGATCCCCGATGCGATCTAACGTCATTCGTCAAGGTCCGCGATTACCCTTCGAAATCCAGATAAAAATCTGCTCTATTAAGTCTTGCGTGGGACAGCGACATACGTGATCGTTATGCTTATTTTCATTATTATCAAGAAAAACTTTTATTTTCCGAAAAAGCCAGACAAATAATACGAATAGAGAATAATTATTTCTCTAATAACATTATTATTAAAATATAATATGTATATTTTTTAAAATAATTATTTGTTAATGGATAATTAGAGCATAATTAATTATCGCGATCGATGACTCATAAGCCAATTATTTTATCAAAACAGATAATTCGCATAATCTTATAAATAAGAATTATAGTAGAAAATATGAATTATATAAATTATTTTATAGCAAGTTTTTTTAGGTGACAATTGTTTCCTTATCATAATTAGATTCGAACGTTTCACATCGCATTTCGAATTTTTCCCAACGATTGAAATGTAATTTTGCTAATTATTGTCGGATCCAGAGAGCTTATGTTAATAATAAATCACACAGGATATCTTTCTAAACGCAATCATTCCCTATACGATTATTACAATTAATAATTTACTATTTACAAGTGTCGAAAGGATGACTATTTATCGCAGCAGGTATCTCGTATCGATTTATTCCTTCGGGAATCAAAGCCATATAAGATGACAATTATAAATTATTGTCTTGCTTCAATAATTATCTCCTTAATGCTCGAGTACGAATATATCTTGCATCGTGCTCCGAAAATTTTTTTATTTTCGCTTTAAATATAATTTACTCACACATTTTCAGATCGAGAAAGTAATAATATCGTGATATATATTTTGTACGACTTCATGTACATATTCCAAATGTATCGTGTGTGTAATACTGAATTTTGATTATATATTTCCGGATAATTTTAATCGCCTCTTAATTAACATTTGCGCGGAATTAAAGAGAGAAAAGAACGAGAGAGAGAGAAAGAGAGAGAGAGAGAGAGGGTATCATCGATTTATTTTGGAGTGTTTTTCAGTTATATTAACAAAACTTTGTAGATAAAGAATGAATTTTTATATTATTTTAACAAATATAATCTTTATTAATCCTTTATTTTAATATTTATATCGCGCATAAATTCGACGATATAAAAAATTTGTGACCAATTTTTTATTCAAAAATACGTATTGTATACATATATTTATTTATGTTATAAAACACGTATATTATTTGTGTATGTTTAGCACTGCTGCGGTGAATGGCGCGTGAATCCGGCTACGCACAATTTCGAGTATATCGTATCGTGGTTCTCCCATCGAAATGTAATAAAGTATCGGTCGCGTGTGCGGGAGTGCCGTGCAAAGTGTCGCGCGATCGTCCTATTTTGTTGATTAGTGCGTACCCGAATGTGATTAACCGTGTTTTCGCGAGTAAGTGCCATGAAGGAGCAGCAAAGGACGAACGAGAGAGGATCCTTGGAGGTATCAGGCGGAGCAAATATAGGGTGAGCAATGACTTATTTATTTATTATTTCTTACTTGTAAAATTAATTGCTCGCTAATCTGCGCGGTAATTATTCGTCATTTTTATATCTTTCATTGTGTAATACATACAATACAAAAAAATATTCTAAAAAAATATTCTATAATTTATTTAAAACACATAAATCATGTATGTGTATAATGAAATTAATTTCTTATGGAAAAAAATATAATTAATAATATAAAATACTTTAACAATGTTTGAGTTTTATAATTATTTGCATTATTTAAATAAATTATTAAGTGTTCTTATTTATGATATTTTATAAGAGTTTATGTCGGAAAAGGATTTTTTCGGAAATTACGTATTCTTTTTTATTTAATGTTTATTTAAAGAAAAAAACGAACAAAAATGCATAACAATTATTGCATAATAGTGTAATAATTATATTTTAAAGTATTAATTATTTCAAACATTGTTTAAAAATTTGAATACATTTCTGTTTTACAAATCAATATTATATATACATATTGATATATTATATATATTGATATATACGTGTACTCCCCCCCCATTGTTCCGCATCGGATTGGTGAGTGATTAATTTATCTTTTATTTTAATCTCGAGCAAGAATCACGATCAAGCGCAAAGTTCACGTATACAATTCCATTATCGTGTTTTATCATCCAAAATTCAACGCGAAGCAAGTAATTATAAATTTATTTCTCATAAAAAAAGGAGAAACTTAACTGTTGAAAATTTGAGAGTAGCAATTAGAGAATCTTATATTAGAAATGTAGGATATTCCGCTACCTGTATCAAGTAGTCAAAGGGTATACTTATTCACCTCGAGCTCTCGAATGAAGCTCTCACGCGACGCAGCGGACAAATTAGTCTCGCGCGTGCAACGAGGCGGGCGGCACCCTCGCAAAGCTGCGCATCGGTCCAATAAAGCGGGCCCCGGGAGTCAACACAGTGTATTTCGTGCGAATCGACTCGATACGAGGGGGAGGGATGAAGGAGAGCCACGAATCGCGGACCCCGCTACGAGCGGAACAATGCGACCACTCGGGCAGGAGCATTTAATTGTTTCCGCTCCTGTCCGCCGTCGTTTTCGTTCCTGCGGAGCGTCTCTCTAAGCTGTCTCCTCCCCGCTCGTTAGCGAGTTCCTCTCTCGGAACCGGAAGACGTCGACGTTGCAGAGCAACGTTTCTCCTCTCTCCTCTCCGCCATTCGCCATCAGAGTTGCACGTGGCCGCGTCATCGGTCCGAAACGATTTAATTTACTTATTTCGCACAAGAATCCACATGGATCGCGTTAACGATGCGGCAAGCTGTAATCCGGATCGCGATTGGTTGACGCAACCGTAAAGATTGAATTAAATAACTGCAATTTTCTGCAGAAATTGATATGAATTAAATGAAATTAAAGTATCCTTAAATTACTACTACAGCGTAAAAAGTTACCTGTCGATTGCGCGAATTAAGAGGTCATATTTCACAAAATATGTATAAATCGTTATTGTTTTTATTTTAATCATTTCTTGCAGAGTGAGATCTCTATGATATATTTAAAAATTATAAAGAGCTGCATACGCATAAGTTTCTTACTTCTTTCCGAATTATGTAGATTTTTCTCAAAACCTCGAGTTTTTAGCGAATTATTCGAAAGATCATATTGGTACATTTAACCGTGCGGCTTAAATGGACCCGATGCGTGATGCTGAAAGTAGAACGAGGTCGAATTTCACATGTCGTCACGCACAGCGGAGCGCGGTATGCAAATATGTACAAAACGCCCGGGAACATTTTATGGACCGTTGTTCTTCTGCTTGTAAACGGTTATTATAAAGCGGAACAGCCAGTCCTACTTAACATAGATCTTAATCATACTATTTTTCATTGCTGTTTCGCTTCCATGTGCATTAAGAGAGGCTATTAAATAGCATAATATTAGACTCTAACTCGTTTGACGCATCTAATTCTTCATCTTTCAATTAGTATAAAACGCTTTTATTTTCGAAAATTCTCAATCTATAAAATTCTGTTTTTTTGATCAATTTTTTTCCTTTTTTTATACAATGATTAATATTGAAAAGAAGTTTTCATAAATGTTTTCGAAAAAAAAGAGGATACTTTCCAAGTCCTTTCAAACCTTCGTGCTTGCGGAGAATACCGTCTTTACTAAAGAGGCAGATGAAACTCTTGGCGAACTTAAAAATTCCCTTTGTACTTGCTAAGAAAAGACGCATTTAATTTTACACTTTTCACTTGTATCCAAAATCCCTTGCGAGATGCACATTGCGAATTACAAAATGAGTATTTTTTGATAACTGAAATTTAAAAAAATCTGCATCAAGGAATTCCAACAAGATGAATTTGTCTTTTTCTCTAACATTTTATTAGCATCTTATACACGTAACGATATAAATCAAAGTATATAATATTTCCTATTTTTAACTCCAGTCGTTTTCGACGAGCGCGTCTCTTGAATAAGGGTAACTTATTCGGCTCGCGCGCAAACTTAAGCGAGGTTCGGCCGAAAAGCGGCACATCGCGAACGGTGCACGCACGAGAATGGATGCGGGAACGAAGGGAGGAAGGGAGGAAGGAAGGAAGGAAGGAACGTGGGGGGCTTTGGATTTCTCTCGCACGTCGCCACGCACATACTGTGGGGAACGCGGTATGCAAATGTGTACAAAGCGACGGGAGCATTTTGCAGTCCGTTGTTCCTGCGCTTATACATATCTCTCGCTCTTTCTCCTTTCCTCTCGCATGCGGTCCTCTGGCATCCCGCGGGCTTTCTCCCGGGCGCGTTTACGCAACACGTATACATACATACACACACACACATACACATACACTTGTTCTCCGGAAGAAAATAGGGAAACACGGGGTAGAAGAGGCCGCGTCGCAACCCCATCGACCGCCCCCTCTCGTTCCTCAACGTTGTGCAACGACCGGTTGGTCGGTCGGTCGGTCGGTCCCTAGGTATTATTTCGCTCGAGGCGCCAGGAAGCAAGGAAAGTCGCGTCTCTCTCTCGACGGCGTATGAATAAAATATTATTTTCACCTCGCCTCGCGCCACAAAATGCAACTTCTCGACGAGCGTTAGGTCGTGCTGGGATGCTGCGAAAAGATTCGGGAAATAGAGAGAGTTTGGTGAGACCGGTTGGTATCTAACGAAACAGAATGCCGAAGTTGTAATTATTATATTTAGTAAACAATTAAAATTAATATTAATTGATTAATTATTGTTAATTCTAAAGTCAGAATTTTTTAATTTTTTCGTAATCAAAACGTATATGTATATACTTTATTTATAATTTCTCTCTTCGTTAGATATAAACCAACGAAACTAAATGTCATTATCACTAGCTGTTATCAAACACCCTAATTATAAACAAAAATTTAAGTTTGCCACAAAAGTGTCAAGACTGTTAAAAACTTAATTTAAAATTAAGTTGAAAAGTATTGAGAGTTTAAAAACTTTATAATTTAAATATCTCTAGCTCTCTCATTCTTCGCAAGAGAACAAAGTACACAGCTATTTATCACTATGTACTCAATTGACAAAACATATTGACTTTTTCTATAATGTTTTAATATTACGTAAATATTCTAATGTATATCCAGGTAAAACAAAGAGAAAGAGGCAATATATTATGTTGACCAATTCTAAATCTTGTGAAATTTCACTTCTCATCGTATCGTAGATATTAAAAAGCAAAAGTTGTTTTATATTTAAGACTTTAACTTTTATTCTTGTGCCTTTTCTCGTATTAACATTTCCAATTGTAATACGCTTCTATTATCAATTGTCTTTATAATTTTATTAGTATAATATTATTAATTTCTTTTTCGCAAAGATGACAAATTTTAAAATCATTTTTTTCACTGACAGACTTACCGACGTATTCAATTGAATATTTCCGCAATTATCTATCATTTTATTTGATTTTGCAAGATGGAATATATAAATTCGAGCCGAAATTCCGATGTCATCGTCCCATAATCGTTGCATCGATGGCCAATCAGTTACTAATTCACCCCTAAGATTTTCACGTTGTACGCGGCATGCTGCAAGCATGCTGCAAGGGGCACGGTGATAATATCGTTAGGGCGCGACTAATGGGAGAGCCGCGAGAATGATTGCTCAAACGTAGAGCGTATTTATCGTGTAGCGGAGCGCGCCAACGCGCGATGCAACGTGTAATGTATTTTAAAAGCGTGCCTTTCGAGGGCGGCGTCAAAAGCCGATGTAAAATATGATCAAATAAAGCGAGGCGAGAATTAGATTTGGCAGGCTCTTTCTCCGCGCAGCGGCGCGGCGGCCCGGTTGTTCCGTGTAGAAAAAATTTCGTTGAAAAAAAAAAAACGTTCGTCCACAGTATGTGGTTGCATAAATGCGTACCGCTGCAAACCTATCGACTAGTGATTTTCTTTATGGGTTTTCGAGAAGGTCTTACATAGATTATACATTTAATAATTTTCCAAAAATATCACATTTCATATAGAAAAAGGTATATATTTATAACTTCACGTATAAAAGTTGTTTTTATTATCGATTATTAAATTTCATTATTTTATATGATTATCTCATTCTCTTAATTTTCCTTAAAAACGATAGTACATGATAAAACTTTTTGAATTTATTATTACTTATAAATTTAAAATTGCTTATAATTTCTCGATGTTAGGTGCTTTTTATCGAGGTATATTAAGAATTTTTATTATTATTTAAAATTTTAATATTTTATATAAATTTAAATTTTTTGTGAATATTCCAAATTATTCTATTTTTTCTTTTCTCTCTCTCTTTCTCTGTTTAATCAATTGTAGCATCATAAATTGGACTTGCATTCGGCATATTGCGTGAGTTTTGATCAGACATTGAATAGTTAAAATACACGTGTCTCGGTAGGGTTACTCTGATAAAAATTAACGAAAGAGCTTACGTCTATCTCTGTTAATTCTGCCTCCCTAACCATGATTGCCTTATTATTCGTAAAAAAGATTTTTTAATTACCGCAGCGCCAGACTGAAATATTGAGTCGCTCGCTAATATGACGAGTGGTTTCATCGGCTCGCCATAATGCATTGACGATTTATATAAGAGAGATCTTCCGTTTATCCCTTTTACTATGCAGAAAGTGAAATCGTTGATTACAGTGCATTTTTACATCTACCGTTTAATATATCTGAGAGAATATCTGAGAGATCTTGTGTGAGATATATCTTTACATTTTTCTAAATTAAACGGAAGCACTTTAAAAATTAAATATATTTAATTAAATATACTAAATTAAAAAAAATAGAATTAAATGACTACATCTAACGCTAGATATTCACATATGTCGAGTGATGTGTTAATTATTATTCGAATAATTTTATTCAAATTTTGTTGTTTAGTCTTTCATTCTAAATAATCGATGTGGTGCATAACTTGAAAATGCATATCGGTATTTAACAAAGTCTAAAAGCGCGTGACTCGACGGCGGTCTCAATCACCGCGATCGCTATACCGCAAAAGGTTTTAACGCTAGCCCCGCGCTACTTCAGAGGCGATCGGCCGTTGTTGGGAAGATTTTTCATCACCGCTTGCGCTTGCACAGTCACCGAGCAATACCCCATGGAAAAAGGGTAAAAATTGCCACCTCCGGTGCGTTAAGCGCGCTTCGCGCTAGTTTCGCGAGATGAGAGAGAAAGAGAGAGAGGAGAGAGAACTGGTGCAAGCTAGCGAGAGCCACGAGGGTGAGGACAGAGGACAAACGTGCGTCGGTGTGCGCGCGTACGCGTATATGTGTGTGGGTGCATGTACGCCGGGGACGCCTGCATGGCAGGCAGGTTAATACAGCGGCGCTAGAATGGAGGGTGGCTGCTGATGTAATTTTTGCCCGTTTGATGTCTTTAATGGAATCAGGCGCGTATCTAGCAGGCGCCACTCAATTTGCAGGGTGCGACTAATGGCTGCTGCGAGAGGTAGTCGGACCCGACCCGGACGAATGCCCCGAGCTGCTGGCGTACCCAACATCGCAGCTCGTACCTCGCAACTTGACGCGACTCGATACGATTCGGCTCGACTCGGCTCGACTTGGTCCATATCTATCTACCTGCCGAATAAAAGATACGCTGCTCGCCGGATAAGAGATAAGTTGATACTTCGATTCGAGTAATTCAAACGCTCCGAAAAGAATATGGTTTGGGCGCGATATTCATTACTCGAGTATAGTTGAAGTAGAATTGTGGATATAATTAACCGCTTAAAGAAAATAAAATGATAGATGTTTTTGATAGCATCATTGAGAGCGTAGATAAATTTAAATAAATTAATGTATTTTAATTTTTAAATTAAATTAAAAATTAGTTAATTAAATACAATTGATTTTTAATAGAAGCAAATATAATTTTGATCGTGCACTTAGCCGCCGAATCTGTCAAAAGATTTATTTTTGAAAACGCTTTGTTATAAGAAATGTGATTTTAAAAATTAATGATAAAAAGCAGTGCAGATTATAGATGCAGTCTGATTCTAAGAACGATAAGAAATAATCATGTCGAGATGCAGTTTCGAGGTTGCTGCCAAATTAGATAGAAATTGCGAGAATCAATATAGCGCGCGATATTATTGAGGAAATTATGGAGGGTAATCGCGCGCTTCGGGAGATGCTTTCTTGAGATTTCCTTGAAAGATAGAAATTGCAAGAGCATAAACCCTATAGCTTGGCATTATAAGCAAGAAACAAAACTTAACTGTGAGGGATTGGAAATTTTAAGAAAAGTTTAACTCATCGATACAGCATTAACGGAGGCATTTAATTAAACGAA
This sequence comes from Camponotus vicinus, assembly GCF_025532165.1. Taxonomy (NCBI): domain Eukaryota; kingdom Metazoa; phylum Arthropoda; class Insecta; order Hymenoptera; family Formicidae; genus Camponotus; species Camponotus vicinus. Next base: position 30,347,880 of record NW_028141945.1, read on the forward strand.
ACAAAACTACAACCCTGAAGTTCCCAAAATTAAACATATACATTCGGCTCCATTATTCGAGAAAAATCCAAAGCAAATGTAAAAACTCTGATAATCGTATAACTGCGTCCACTTAGAGAATTATGTTCCAATCGCAATACGACCGAACCTACTTTGCATTTCCGCGACCGAAGAAAACGAGGGAAAGGGAAAAAAAAGAAAGCGCGAAGATCGAAGTAGTTCGCGTCACCAAGGCCAGAATCGTCGATCGTTGCTGTGTGTATAGAGGTGCCCTATAAAATATATTATGTCCCTCTCATTATCACGCTATTCTTCGCGAGCGGTCGCGCGGAATGATAGGACCAGGACGAGTGAATGTATTTAGCCGAACACCCCGGAGTTCGACCTAAATGTTTGACATTACCGAACGTTGGCGCGAAGGGGACGTTGGCGGGGGAAGAGACCCCCCTTTCTCGGCAATCCTCCCTCCCGTAAATTCCGCGCCAACGTTTCTGCCCCCGAAATGCGTTTTCACGCCAATTTGTCTCTCCGGAAGCTTTCACGAGTCTTTACGCTGCCCCCTTTTCCCCCGATAGGCAGGCGCGTTTCTGGATATAACCACGCACAAGCGCGCGTCCCTGACCCCGCTGTCACCCGATATATAAACGTGCGCGATCGACTACGCCCGCTTCGAAAGAACGAAATTATCGAAGTCGCGAATCATAAGTTCGCACGATTTTATGATGATTGTTAATAATGTGAAGAGCTAATTATTTTGCGAAAATCCTGTCGAGGAATTATTCCCTTTAATTGAGAAGGTTACAATTATTTTTGACATATTAAATACGAGGTATTGGATTTAAAAATAAATTAATTTTGATATTAGATTAAAAGAGAGAATAAAAAATTATAATTAATTATTATAAGAATATTGCAATAATGAAATGTTACAATTGTAGAAAAGTCTGATTGTTCTATAAACATGATTACACATTTCTGTAATATTTCAATATTGTGAAAACTTTGTTTAATTACAGCTTAAATTTTCTTTCTCTGCATTTAAAAGTTATAATAAAAAATATAATAGATTTTCTTGAATGATATCCATTTAACCCAAAGGGTTCAGAATTTTTTTTTTTAATTTTATTTTAATAAAAGACACTCTAAGATTTTCTCCCTTACAACTTATGAAATCTATTATTTTTTATGAGTAGCCCTCTCTTCGCGCAAAAAATATCATTTCGAGAAAAATCATCATTAACCACACCAACACACGATCCTTTCTTATCTCTCACAGGTACAAAACGTATTTACTCGTACTTCGCGATTGTGAGCAGGACTCTCGAGAGTCCAAGGAGAGCGCGCGTTGCCAAGCTCGTGGAATTAATTTAGCAAAGCCGCACCGGTTTCCTTAGGTATTACGCGAAGGGCGGGCCGGTCCTCAAAGGACCGAAGATCGTAGAGATAGCCGCAGTTCCGCGGCGGGTGCGTGTGTATAATAACGAGAGGAAACCCGGGCGAGCTTTATTTCCCCCGGGGGCCCCCGCGGGAGCTTAACCAGTCGTCGCCCATCCGACTCGAACGAGAGAGCAAAGACGCGGAAGATCATATCGGAGCAGATAATTGGTTGGCGATCTCCACCCTGCTCTCTCCCCTAAACCGTTCTACCCCGCTATATTCTTTTCGCTCATTTTTCCCAAAGCTTCTTCGCGGTACCGCAACCAGGGAATGTTTTAATTAAAAGCAACCGGACCACAGTTGGCGCATCGCGTCAATTTTTCGTCCCGTCCTAAAAGAGAGAACGAGAGAGATGTAATCGCGCAACATGCAGTCTTTCTCTCGATTCATCTATCGAATAGGCTGCGAATAGGTATGAATCGAAAGTGAATTACAGTTATTTCTCGTTGCACGCGATTAATTTTTTCAGAAGCTTTTTTCTTTATCTGAATTAAAGGAGACAATTTACCATAGCGACTTTATCGCGATTAATTTTTTCAGAAGCAGCATTTTTCCTTATCTGAATTAAAGGAGACAATTTATCACAGCGACTTTATCAATAAATTAAATGTTGTTAAATTATCGATATTATGATATTATAAAAATATATTTTATTGGAGACTTTAAGGGTGCGCGAACAAAAGTTTGTGCTTTTTTATCTTTAAAATTTCTATTCATTATTAAGGATGATAATAAAACATGTTCTTGAAAGCTTTCCTGACTTGGAAAGGATCTTAGATAGACATCTTTACAAAGTCAGTTTATGCTCCGGACGTCCAAGTATCTTTATCACGTTGAGATATGAAAGTCGAGACGCTTGAATCTCCCTCGGAACTCCCTCGCATCTTGATTTTTCATCGGCCGGTTGTCGAGGATATCAAGTGTCGTACGTGTTCGAAGCTCGACTTCATCTCGAGTCGTGTTGCAAAGAAGATACCGTAACTACATTCAGATAGTCATCTCGCCATAATTAATAGCCGCAATTTCGAAGTAATAGATATTAAATTTAAAAAAATTTACTTGTATCTAACTAAAAATTGTTGATAAAGAACTTGGAAGAACTTCATTTATTTTCTTTGATTATTTCGATATAATTATTGTACGTAATCAAACGACGATATTTACTTTATCCTTATAACAATATTAATAAACATAATTGATAATTACAATTTTACATTCTTGGCATCGAACACACGGCTTTAAACATTAAATATTGTCTGCGAGAATGCCAGTGTCATCGCTATCGCTGCCGTTACTATTGGCGGTGATCGGAAGCCGCGCAGCGGGCCATGGGTTTTACGGTGACGGCGGCATCGGTCGGTGATTATAGGCCGCGACTCGACAGGCGAGTCGCAAGGTCGAAAGCTCGATCGAGAGATGCGAGAAGAAAAGAAGCTCAGCGATGAAGGCATCCGCACTCTCACGACGGCGAGCTCGCACACGGATAGCGGCCGATCAAAAAGCCTGCCGCGGAAGAAAGAAACTCGCCGCGTCGAGTGAGACGAATGTGGCAGGCAGACAAGGAAGAGGGTAGACGTATCGAAACTGCGAGAAACGAGAGAGCGAGAGAACGGACAGATAAGGAAGGAATGAGGCTCGCAAGAGGATGAAATTGGAGAGGGTGAAAAATGACCGCGCGCGCGTCCGTGTGATATAAACGAGAGGGTGGTCGAGGAGAGGGAGAGAGAGGAGCGAGTGTATATCTACTATCTACGTGCTGGAAAAGCGAGGGATTTATACTTCAGGAGTTTTCTGTCAAGACACGAGAGACACTAGGAAAAGACGAGAGAAGAAGACAGAAGAGCAGAGAGAGAGAAAGAGAAACAGTAGAGACGAAGCGAGCTCGAGCGAGAGGATGTCAGTGGCGAAAGAAAAAAAAGGCAACGAAGACGTGAAGAGAGGAGGGCGAGGAGGAGAAGATCAAGGAAGATGGACGGAGGGAGGAGGAGCGCAGCTCTCGGAGAGCGGGCAGGATAAATAAACGCGGCGCGCCGCCCTCTCATCTCAGACACCTCTATTTCGCCGCTCCTCGTGGACGCAAGTCATCCTCTGTTTCGGAGCGCGGAGATACGATGAGGCGAGCCGAGGTGTGCGAGCAAAAAGGGAGGCAGGGAGTGCCGCGGGTACAGGATCACGGCCACCTTCCTCGCGCGCTCGTCATTAACCCTTTCTCGGACATATACGTCTCCGATAATAATCACAGAGGCGAGCGAAGTCGTCAAATCAGGGGACGCAGGAAAACACGAGAGTAATTTTCTTTTGTCTTTCTAAGCGTCTCATATGAAAGAGACTTATATATAATTATTCGTTAAATTATTAATCAAAAATATATTACAAGTATTTATATTTTTTATACGCACAATATTGTACGTATAATTTTTAATTTATTTCATATGTTATTTTATTTTAAAGTGAAACACGTGAGACATTTCCCTTTATTTTGATTAATTTTTCAATTTTTTATCCGCGCTTTTAATCATATTTCAATTGCATTAATCAGCGATTTCGCTTATAGTTCTTGCTCGCGGTCATTCAATTTTCCATGACCTTTCGGAATGAACGTTCACCATTCGCCTGCGGCACAGTATAAGAGATCTAATGATTGGCTGCGTGCTCGTTATTTGCTGTCTAACAACGCACCGACTAATCGCGAAGGATGAATGTATCTCAATCGCGAGAGCGATTTCACTAACGATCTACGATATAACCCGGAAGATCCGCCTTCTACTTTGAATCAGAGTATCGCGAAAATTTTCCATCGCAAAATGTCGATCCTATTATCAAAATAGATTGAAATATCAAAAGATACATGTACTTTTGTCACTTTAGATTATGACGTCAAAAAAGGAGAAATAGACTCGAATAATTCTTGTAATTTAAATTCAAGTAAATGTCTCTTTTCGATGATATACATATCTTTAAATTGTATTAAAATAAAACAGGTTCTCCTTCGCTACGCAAATCATACAAATTTTAAATATGCGATCTTGATAATGTATCAAAATATTGGAAAGTGTTACATAAATATTTCTATAGCGCTAAACTTAAGAAAATAATCTCGAACAATTGAAAAATTTAAACACCTGATGGTAATTTGTTCACTGAAAGAAAGAAAGATGAAATCCGAAAAAAGGAAGTTAAACACATTTTATTATATATCAAAATATGAAAAAGGTAGCTCCCCTAAAATAACAACATTATTGTTTTCCAAACTCATTACTTCTTCTAATAAAAAACTGAACGTACGCCCTTAAAGATAATAATGTTAAGTAATACATAAAACATAAAATATAAAGAGTAAAATAAATGTTGTATTTATTTCTGTTTTATACAATAGAATTAATAATAAAATGAGTTTCTAGATTAGACGGAGATTAGACGCTAAAAAAAGTTTTCCTGCGAAAATCCTCTTCTTAATCTATTATTATTATTTTTAATGTGTTATTTTGCCAAAGATTCCTCACTGTGCAAATAAAAGAAATTTGGGATAAATGTCAAGATATTTGTTTTGCGCCAAAACTCGGGTAAAATTTCTATGGTATTAGACCTACTCAGATCTGATTTGACCTGATCTCCCATTTCTTTGAAATCTAAATCTACCTTAAATACTTCATAAATCGGCTTTGTGTAAAATAATAATTTGTTTGATGAAAAAGGAAAAAAAGGAAATTCGAAAAAATCAAAACTACTAAAAACTAATCCCTTAAAATACAATAGCTAAAGAGTTTTTTGGCTTGTTTAAGTATAATAAAGCGCCAGACAAGTGAAATTATGTCAAATATACTGTTTAGTTTTAACAATAGATATTGTTAATATTCTATTAATTGTCAAATTATTTAACATTGTGATTTCGTAAGAACTGCAAGAAATGCGCTTTTAATTAAACTTTTGCAAAAAAATTCCATTTTCGAAAACACTTGTATAACCTGCTGCAAAATGCATAATTAATTATAATATAAATATCAAACGATATTAAAATATAATCAATACAACTTATTTAAGACTACTACGCGGTTCTATTAGATTTTTTATTAGACGTTAATACTATCAAGATCAAAGATAGCATGCGTAAATAGATTTACAAGAATTGATTGTTCACGGTCTTGAGCACGATCGAATCGCTAATCGGAATACAGCTTATCGGTGCTGGATCGCGCGGCCAATTCTTTAGAAGAGAAGAGGGCAACGAAAACGAGAACGAGAAGAGAAGAGACCGGAAAGAGTCGGGGCGACGACCGGGAAGGACCGAGGGTCGATTTTCTGGATCGCGGAATAGGACGGATCGCGCTTGCGGATCGTGATTTGCGCGATTACCTGTAATGACATTCCGCCGCCACCAACACCACCACCCCCTTTGCACAGTACCCTCCGTCCTTCCCCTCCCTCCCGCCTCCTCCCGCGCTCTCCTTGTCCGATCGCGGTCGTGCGCGATCCGCGTGTGTGGGTTCAGGGATGTGACAATGGTCGCTCATTATCGGCTCGCTATTGGCCCATTGTTGCCGGTGAGAGAGAGCCGGAACGGGCCTTACCGAGTGCGGCGAGGAATGATACCGGGTCGTACACCGCAGCGGGGGTGGTGACTCGTCCTTTTTCGATCGGTGCCGCCGGCACTAGCGGCAATGTCGGGACACACCGTATGTACATATTCCGTACGTTTCGCACCGCGGCTCGTTGACTGATAAAAGGCGCGGTTAAAATGTCATTCACACATTCAAGTATCCCTCTCTCTCTCTTTCTCTTCCTCGGTGATTGTCATATGTATGCGTAAAGATACAGCCGCGTTACAATAGGATCGCGTCGCAATATTGATTGCGATATTGATTCGCATTGATCGCGGGTGTTGCGACGAGATATCGATGCAAAAGAGTACGCATATGCCTTTCGATTATTTATTTTTTTTATTTAACGAGTTGAAAATATTTTATTTTGTTTTGCATCGCTGGGGAAGAAGCTGCCCGTTAATAATCCGACAGCTTTCTCTCTCTCCCTCTCTTTCTCTGTCAACGAGCATCTTCGTGCGTCGAGAAAAACCAAGCAAAATAATTTCCTTTCGCGTCGAGTCGACGTTGCTACCTCCATCGGCAACCTCTCTCTCTCTCTCTTTCTTCTTTCGTTCCGCTCCTCTTCGTTGCTCTCCCCCAGCACCCCGCTTTCCGATTCTAGCACCCGCGTGCCGGCCATGCCGTAGCCAGAAAAGCAAGCAGAAAACGTAGGCAGACAGCTGAAACCCGATGGGCGCAGCGCCGGGGCGCGCTAAAACATGCAAAATCATGCAAATTGCGTTCGTTCGAACATCCAGCTCCCTCCCTCTCACCCCCGTCCTCCCCCTTCTACCAGCAGCACCATCGCCTACTCGTCGACTTCCTCCGATCCCAAGCTCGCGTCTCTCCTTCTCTCTCCCTCTCTCTCTCCTTCTTCTCGTCCCTCTTTTTCTCGATCATCCTCTCCTCCCTATTTCTCCTCTTTTCTTCGCTTTTTCTCCTCTCCCCCTTCCGTCTCTCCTCATCTCCGCGCTTTATTCCTCCGTCCCGCAGCATCTATCGCCATCGTCCGCGCTGTTCTCTTTTATCTCCCTGTCGATGCTGCGCGCGCGAGAGCGTCAAAAATGTTTCGACGATTGTATGCCGCGGCGTTTGTTCCTTTATTTTTGCCGAGGGGGGTGGAATACCAGGCTGGGCGGGGCTGCCCCTGCCGCTGGCGCGCACCGGGGGATGAAACCTCGCCCGCCATATTTACGTCTCTCTGTCGCGAGTGGGAAGCGGAAAAAAGTCCGGGAAATCGCGAGATCCGCCGTTTCGCCTCGCGCTCTCTCTATCCGACGATGGCCTTATCTCCCCCGTTCGCGTCTCTGATAACGCCCGAGTCGGTGCGTTTGCGATCGCGAGAGATACATCCGGATGCGCGACTAATCAGTCTTGAGTCATAATATAAAATTCGTCTATGCGATTTTGCATATCCGGAGATCACGAAATCAATAGAATTTCATGCTAGAATTATAACGCGTAGATTGTAATTAATGATATAATTAGGTAATTATACAAAGATGTAAAAAAATAATAAATAATGAATATACATAAATAATGTTGAAGCTAAAGCATAGAAAAGAATTTTATTCACGCGGTAAAAGAAACAAAATATAATTAACCTAATATATACATTTTATATATTTTTTTATTTATATTATTTATTTATTATATATTATATATTTCAATAAAAAGAATAACATAATCCGCCATCGAAAAATAAATTTACAATAATTATTTTGATCTCATTTCTTTTTGTAACGTTCTTATTTTAGACTTTCTTCGCATAGACTATAATTATGTAAAATATAAAAAAAAAAACAATTTGATAATTCACGATACGCAACCTGCTTTTTTTATAGCTTAAAATCGAGCATGAGCTTTCATAGAAAAGGTTAGCACGCGAGTGCTATTAAAGTCATGTCTTCTATTTGCGACTAATGGCGAGAGCGTGCTGTTATTTAGAGCAGGAGCGCGCTTGGGAAAACGTGCTAATTTTCAGAGTGAGTTTGCTGTATGCCCTTCTCTTCTTGCTTCTTTACAGCAAGCGTAATCACTGTAATCCTACAAGCGCGAGGTGCCGTTCTCGCAAAAAGCGCCCATTGTAAGCGGAGCTTTTGCACAACCCTGCGTACTTTGACTTTCTTTTTTCTAAATCGCACCTACGTATATTTCTTTAGTTCTATTATATGCTGTTAAATGCGGTTAAATCCAGAATTTTATCTATCGAGCTAAATAAGAAATATTTAATTTTAATTTAATTAATTTTAATTAAATTTTTACAAGATAGATTTTTTAAAAATATTTAAAATTTTAAAAAAATTCCGATTAACGAAAAAATAAAATTATATTTATCTTGTCACTAACAAATATTTTTTTCTTACAACTTTTTACTAAATTATAATTATATATATGTTTAATTTCTTTAATTTTTGTCTTAATTTAAATGTTTTGTTTTCAAAAATGATGAAATTTAGTTATCCATACATATTTCATTTGCCATACATCATCAAATTTAAATTCCATATTAATAATAGGTAATTAAATTTATAAATTTATACAAAAAAATTTTAGATACAAAATATAAATAATTTAATAAATTTTTTTAAAATCTCTCTCTAAGGAACTTAGTTGTTTTTGCGTCTTTTCACGATGAATTTTGTTACTTTCATCGACTGATCTGTCTCGCGTCTTTCGACTTGTTTATAGATATGAAAAAAATGGTGTCGCGTCCGGCGAGCGCGACGCATTTTGGGCCGTCGCGACGCCCCCGCGCTATTTTCCACATTTTCTGCAGTTTTTCCGAGCTTTCGTAATCCCAAAGAGGGATTCTGCCGGGTCCGCGTAATCCGACTGCTGTTCGCTAATGAAATTAAAAAAAAAAAAGAGAGAGATAGGAGATCTCTCGATGGACGACGACCAAAAAAGAGGAATGAAAGAGCCGACGCCGAGGGGATTTGCAACGGCGTTGATTAAAACCGCGACGACGTATGGCTGCATTCAACGAACAGTGGATTTACAGGCGGTGCTCGTTCTCCTCGATATGTCACAACATACACATACACACATGTACATCTCTCTCTTTTTTCTATCCACATATGTGTGTATATACATGGAGTTATATATATATATATATATATATATATATATATATATATATATATATATATATATATATGTATATGTATATGTATATGTATATGTATATGTATATGTATATGTATATGTATATGTATATGTATATGTATATGTATATGTATATGTATATGTATATGTATATGTATATGTATATGTATATGTATATATGGATGTAGAGTCGCGATTCTTTTTTTTTCAATGCAGTCAGAAGAAACGGAATGACAAATACCTGAGAGTGCAGTCGCCATTATAATCGAACGCATCATTCTTCATGCATAAAGGCTAATAATTTAATGCGCACGTGCTCCGTGGTCTTAACTGCCTTTATTATCGAACGGATGGGAATTATCGACAGCACAACGTTCCGTATGATTCTCGACGATGCCGCGCATTTTTATGAAAAAATCCCGAATATGGCGAGCGACAGCGTTATCGTTTTGTGGCTACTATGCCTTCAATAATTTCAACGAACATTGCACGTCTTTAAATATCGCATTTATCGCGACATAGCAAATCCAGATACGGCGAATCTAAAGCAATCTAAATCGAGAGAAGCACATAATCGAGGATGAATATCGATGAAGCGTAACATCACTTCGAACAGTCAAGAGTGAATATATCGAAGCGGTATATCACTTGGAGGAAGTGGATTGTTAAGGACAAATGTCCAAGTGATATATTGTTCCGATATATTGCGAGCAGACGGATAATCGAGGGACAGAGAATATCAAAATCAGACATTATCTCGAGGAGAATAGTCCGAATAGTCTAACAGAATTATGAAATTTATTCGTCTTAAAAAATTATGTAAGATATTTATTAAAGATAAACGTTGAAAAACGGGATATTTTCTAATCAAGAAAAGAACAAAGCTTTTCGAGACAAATAATCGAAGATGAATAATATCCCGAATGATAAGTACTTGAGGAGGCGGTTATCAAGGATAGATATGGTTGCGAGAAAAATGATCGTAAGGATGATTATCGAAATAAACGGATTGCGCGAATATTATGCAGATGAAAGAACGTTTTGTCGCGGTTGAATTTTTGCGTGGAAATTTTATATCTCTACACTTCTCTTCTCCTCCATGCGCGATAGAGCGACGACGAGATTACCGATAACCCCCTGCGCGGAAAAATACTGTTCGGACTAAAGGGACTAATTGAATTACCACGTGCTATTGTGAGTAAGACAGCTTAGCCGCCACAATGGACAATGAGATGCCCCTGGTCTGTGGGCTCACATTGTGTCCATACTGTAGTAGAGCGTACCTGTCTGCAAACGTGGCGTCTCACCGTACTTCTCGGATGACCTAAGCATATGTATATATGTGTTCGCATCATGTTTCTTCTTTATCATATAGTTACGTTATGATACAAGGATGACAAGAATTTTGCAGTTCTCAAAATATATTTAAGTACATAGAGTAAACGTCTAGCTTGCAAGTAACATTTATAATTCTTCTTGCAATCTTTTTTGTGTTCTTTATGTTATTAAAAATCGGCAAAGAAAGCTAAGAAAGGTAGTGTGCTTATTAAAATGCTCTAAATTATCCTTAGAAAATTAAATATTATTAAAAAAAGATTGCCATTAAATAAAATTAATTTGTTTTAATAAGAAGATAATTCACTTTTATAAATATATTTTTTATTTATCATCACATATAAATTTATTAGACTTCTTTAAAAATTTTCTTTTTATTGCAAATTTAAACTAAATTTTAATTTAGCAGCAACAAGGTATTTTCGACAATTTGAGAAGTATATATATATATTGCATAATTATTGGCACTTAAGTAAATAGATTTATAGACCAGGGATACGGATTTATCGGTTAATTCGTTGTTAGCCGAACATTTCGAGTGGAGTCATCATCTTAGAGAGGGTCTATGGAATCTGGAAAACCACCTCGAGTGGTGTTTACGACGTTTAGAAAGCTTCGGGACGCGCGGCATTTCGGAGCAGTCGGGAACAACTCGTCTCGAAGAAACAGGCAGAGGAGGCTGGAGTACCGTTTCGAAACTGAAGTTAAAACCTCCCGACTCATCGCGCAAAATTACCCGGTCGAGTGGGTTCTATCTCGTTCGAATTAGTTGGAATTTTCTTCTCGTCCTATTGTAGCGGTTCTCGATCTGACATCGATATAAGGCCGGCTCGAGAACGTTACAAAAAGAACGCGCGAAAAAAGCACCAAAGCGGTACCAAAAAAAAATCAGAATAGAATTCTTGTTGTTTAAACAAACCCATTATGGATATGCTGGGCGCATCTTATTTTTAGAAGAAATTACAATGGGTTTTAATATCGTCGCTGTTTACTATAATAATAATTGTTATTAAATGTAAAATAATTGTTTAATATTTTTTTCAAGTGCTTATTTTTAACTTATATTACTTAAAATAATAATAATTTCTATAGGAGGAAGTTATTGTGCAGTTCATTTATATCTCAGCTTTTGTAAAAATATATATAAAATGAATCATATAAAATTTATTTAATTTAATATTATATATGTATAGATTCTCTTTAGTCCTAGATGTTTTTTACTACAATTAAATTTTATTTTTTTTCCATAACAAAATATATTTATTAGTATTCTTTTAATTAATATGTATATATATATATGCGAATGGACCCAAAGTTAAAATGAGAGCCTTAGACCCATGTCTTTCTTACAAAATTCCTCCTCCGACCGTCCCTTTCGGCCCGTGCAACGTCGATCGATCGCTCGCGATATCTTCCCTCGATCTTTATCTACAAATCTTTACATCGGGCAGCGCGAAGAACAATGATCGGCAGGCGCTAAAGTGTTTCTGGCGCTTCGTAGCCACTAGGGAGAGCAAGCTGGCCACGCACAAAGGCCTCACTGTGGGTCATGAGAGTCATCCGGCATTCGGTGTTTATTTAACTAACTAAGCACAACGCGAACGCATACCTGTTCATCGCGTGGCATCATCGTGCGCGCGCGCGCGAGCGATTATTATCGCATTGTACAACCGGAGAGAGATCGCGGATCGGCGTTGGGTCGCAGCTGACGGCGAGATGGCAGCGAGTCTCGTTTCGATTATTCGCAGCATCCTCTCCATGAATGAATCCATCCACGAACTGTGCGAATACAAACATCGAACGCCTTGTTCTTGACTCGAATTTGTAGGATTATCTTGCGATGTAGTGAAAATTGAGAGCGATTAAATTGAATTAATTTTTTTTCAAGATTACAATTACAATTTTTGGCCCAAGGAATTATCTATACCATAATATCAATTATATATTATGATATTATTTATAAATATATAAATAATATTATATGTATATATATCATATGTATAATTGATATTACAATATGCAGATAATCCCATAATTCCATAGATCAAACTATAATTATAGTCTTGACAAAAATTAACTCAATTTAATTATTTTTAATTTTTTATTATATTGCGAGAATCTTAATCTTAATTTCGAGCATATAAATTTTATAGTAATTATAGCATTTAATATTTATAATATTAGAAATCTTGTTGTAATAATAATTTACATTTCTATTACTTTCTTTTTTTATATCTAACAGGAAACATTCTTTTCTATAGGCATTCTTTGGCTGCTCCAGTGTTAACAACTTCATCGCCATTCATGCATTTTTCGAAATCTCTGAATGGGCTACTATGACAAGAAACGCAAAATTCGGTTTATACAATTTGTAGCGTAGCAGGGGTTCGACATTTTTATCTCGCTTTATTTCTTGTAATTCTCTTGGACGTGGATTAGTTTTGATCCGTGCGAGATCTTTTTAAAGATCCTTACGACTGTTAGCTCCATCAATGTTGATCCCTCTTTAGCGGAAATGCGCACGAGAGACGCCTCTAATCTCTGCCTCCACTTTTCACGACGTCACCTCGAGAAAAGGAAAGACGAGAGAGTGAACGAGAGCCCGACCTTCGTCGTGAAACGATGATGATCCAGAGGAGAAAAAGAGAACAAATTGGGGGAGAGGGAGAAAGAGGGAGAGAAATAACTGAGTGAAGAGAGGGGGGAGAGAAGTTTGCGCGTACGTTTTTTGGTGTCCTCTCGAGACGGCGGCCGCGATCTCTCGATACGAGAGAGCAGCCTCCTTTCGTGGTTCACTCGAGTACTATTTGTCGGGCTCTTAGAATACATATATATCGGTCTCTCCGGCAAAGCGATGACCTAAAGTTTTGAGCAAACACGACACCCGCCTCGACGACAACCGACGCGAGATCTTCGTTTAGCCGCTTCTTGCTCGCTGCGTTCTCGATATAGAGATCTCCGTCCAGACGAGAATTTAATTGACACCTGCAATTTCTGGATAAAATAATTCACAATTATCAGTAAAATCGACAAAATCCCGAGTCAATTGGTGATTATACAGCAATTTTAAGCTAATTGTGTTTTTATTATTTTAGGAACAACGTAAATGCATTTTATGTGTTTAGTTAAATGTAGTTTCAATGTATTTATCTTCTTTTATAATTGTTATATGCTAAAATCTTTTATTTGTAGAAATAAGCTACTTCGTTTTTTATTTTTTTTAATGTGGAATAAAAAAATGGGATTATAAAAAGTATTTCAAATTCAAACTTTATTTCTTTACTGCATATTCTTGTATTCGTAACATACATAACTTACTCTAAAAATATATTTTATTCTTCTAAATGACAACTAAAAATCGAAACAACTTGTAGAAAAATCGGAAAGAAGTATTACATATAAAAAACTGAATCATTTTATACAAATCACCAAGTCAAGTTCCAATACGCACTTGCTGATTTACTTTCGATTTCTATCTTTTCGACTTGTCTTGTTTCCATCATTTCGCGAAGAAGAACGCACCTGCGAATAGAAGTTTCCTTCGGTGAAAATCGAGTCGAGTATTCGCGGTCTCAGCTTCGATAATCGGCTGGAGAGGAGAGAAGCATGGGGTGGCTCAGAGGGGGAGGCTCGCAGCATCTGCGGTGCGAAATTAGTATTCAGGGACGTATCCGCGAGCGTTTATTTTACAAAGACGGGCAAATAGAGCTCTACCGTCGTTCCACCCTGCTCGAGGAAAGGATGAGGATTCCGAAGCAAGAACGAGAGAGAAACGGAATGACAGAGGGGAAACGGGCCTCGCGCCCTCACATGCGCTCGCCACTTCGCGAGGGCGACATCGTCGTGCCGAATGTGACGGTAGCGGGGTGCAACGAGCAATGTAATGGGCATGTCGTCAAACTGTTGGGACGCCTAAACCGACGTCGACGCAACCCTCGGGCGACATCGCCACCGCTGTCGTCGTCGGCGGCGGCGCGGCAGTTAAAGGGCAAGGGCGAGACGAAAGCGAGAGGGCGGTTGCGGGCGACGGTGAACGGGTCGAGAGAGTGAAACGAGAGATACCGGGGGTAAGCTACAGCCGCCATCTTGCACGTGAACGGAATTTCTGAGCGGATATCAAGACGACCAGAGAGAATGCTCCGATCTCTTCTTGCTCCCCGTCCTTCTCTTCCCCGTGCTTTTTTTCTGCAGATCCTGCTACGTCGACCTCGGCGCGTTGACAAATTGTTTGATAACCGGTGCTCGGATTTCGATGACCTGAAAATTATAAGAATATGATTTGCCAATAACTTAAAAATTGCATAAATTTTATTTTAAATTTACATAGACTTAATTATATATATGGAATTTATATATAAATTAGATGGAATTTTTTTGGAGATTAAATTGTAATAATTTAATTGGATATATAATTGGACAAATTTAATAGTGCTTTTGAAAAAATGATATACACTGATCTACACTGATCTTATCAGATTTTCTTTTAGTTTATGCGAATGAATATTTTAACTAAACTATACATATAGTCTTATAAAGGTTCCGATTTAATAGGAGAATTTTAAAATGTTTGACTTATATATACTTTATATATTTAGTTAAATTATTAATTTTTATATTAATGTTAATTATTAACAATTTTATTAAATTTTTCTAATATTATTATTATTTTTCAAAAAACTACATATTTTATAGAAAAATTGAGAAATAACATATCATAATCTATCTTATTTTCCGCAAAAATTTTTCTCAAGAAACGCCACGCGTCTCCTCCGCACACGCAGCTATTTGTGTTCATATGTAAGTACCGGCGTCGATTAGCATTGGGCCCGCGTAGACTCTCCCTAAACACTATACCCTATTTAGGCTAACTTGGTAATCATCGAGGGGCTGCTAATCGCCAGAGGGTTGCCGGTTCCTCCCGCGTAGCAGTCTGCGGGTAATTACAGGCCCGGTGACGTTGAATAAAGTCATTAGATTTTTCTCGTCTCGTATGCAGCCGGACCGATACGACTCGATGCAAGCTGGTACACAATCGATGCGCGAGTACGTTTGTATTAATTATCGTCAACGTGCGCGAGAAGACGAGACGCATCCAACTGCGCGAATGTCACCTCTCAAAAAACGCGTAACAAAGCGTGTTGTATCTGCGGCAGGTGTAGCGAGATTCGACAATGACACAGACAATGTTGGCAAAATTAGCAGAAACGTTAAAACATGCTAATCATCTTTCATCTTTGAAAAGAAGAAGGAAAAGAAAATAAGAGAAGAAACGACAGAGTCACAACGGTATTTATTTGTCGCGCGGTATCCAACAAAGCAAGTTAGCATTTATTAAATCCTTAAGCAATTATTAAATAAATATTTATGTAATTATTAAATAATTATTCGCGGATATTGTTTATTAACGTGAAAAATTCTCGCAAAAAGTTTATAAATTATAATTAATATATACTACTTATTTATTTATATAATATATATAAAATTTATAAATTATAATTAATATATACTACTTATTTATTTATTATATATATAAATAATATTTATATAATAATATTTATATATAAAATTATTATATAAATTTGTGTTAATCTGAAAAACAGCGAAAAAACATAAATCTTTTAAGAAGAGATATTCGCGAGGAACACAATCGCGATACATTGCATGATCAAAGAAGCGAATAGCTGGAAAGGTCGATCGAAAAACGAGCGGAATGAATTGCGACGTAATGCACGTATTAGCAGGCTTAAATGCTTATGCCGTAGGGTGCCCCGAGGGTGCGCGGAGGGTAAAATTTCACGGGGAACTCGACGATCATCTTCCCGGGGGATACGGCCGGCACCTTGATTTCGAATCGAACGATCGAATATCGTCGTATAGTCTGGCAACAACTAACATAACATGCCCCTCGAGCTCCCATTACTAATCTCGTAATCTTCAGCCAATGAAGAATCGTCGACTTTCTGCGCGATCGCGGTTTCCCCATGAAAACATAAAAAGATATCAAGGCTATGGTTTTTACGCGATTCAGCTTTTCATTAATTTTAAATATCCCAGAGTCTTGATATTTCCTTCGTGTTTCCCTCGATCATGATAAAGATTTGAAGATACATATGCATATATATGTCGAGTATGTGATTTAATTATTAATTAGTGTGATAATACTAATAAAACAACATAATAATAATAATTATTAATTATTAATAATATTAATAAAATAACGATAATAATTAATAATTATATTAATTAATAATAATTATAATATTTAATTATTTAATTATATAATTAATATATTTAATTATGTAATATTAATTCAAATTTGCTCAAGTATAAAATAAAATCGAGTAAATGGGATGACGTTGAATAAAAAAAGAATAGCCAATTAAAGTTTGACAGCTTGATTACGCATCTTTCTCGTTCTTTAACACACAACGTTTATTATAATTAATTAAAAAAACATCCCTAACATATACACGTAAACAGAATTTTTCGTTACTTTATACAAAGTCGTAAAAATTGACGAGAGGGAGAAAAGTATTCTCCGGTGAGTGCTTTATTGGCGCATCTACTCTACAAATGCTCATCTCGCAACAGCTGCGCGGTATCTCCCGGATTGCTCGTGTCTCTCCGGGAGCGTAAAACGTTTTCGGTGCAAGGTAACAGGACGGGACGAACGGACGGACGGTCGTGCGGATGGGTTTTCAGAAACGTCGTCGATGTTTGCCGCGGCCAAAGTGGTCTCGAGTGCGCGTCCATTAGCCGGGCACGCGGTTACCGGGCGCTCGCGCGTGGAAAAGTACACGCCGGTAGGAGGAGAGCGTGTGTTGCGCGGTTGCGTGTGTAAAGAAATACCGTCGAAGACACCTCGATCGCGCGGCTACCGGGAGCCGCACGGTAAACATCGGCCTAGGTAGAGGCGTATACAGAGGCCGCGGCGTACATATTGTATAAGTAGCGTTCGTTGCCCCCCTTTTGCTCGTTTTTCGAAACGTTTCGACGAAAGGGAGAGAGAGAGAGAGCAAGAGAGACCGCGACGATCCGCCATGGCTACAGCAGCGTCGTCAGCAGTGTCGCATCCGTCGCAAATTCTTTTTAATTACTTCCCAGAAACCTGTTTTTCGCGGGAGTAGCCGTGTATTTTGACGACATTAAATTTTCAAAAGTTATATACATATTATATATTTTGATATATGTTTAATTATTATTTCGTTGAATAATAATAAATCATCTCGAATTTCTAATATATTTTACTGTCCTCATATATTATATATATTTCCAATGTTATGCTTCGGGCATTATTTGCCAGCTAAATTTGATTACACATTACATATAAATCTTTATAAAAAAAATTTTTATACACTAGGAGATTAAATTATATCGTCTGTCGATTTTGAGAATCGAAATGCGGCGACACGTAAACGTCTTAATACACTGGGGTGTTTGCGGAAATTCGACGTTCAGTCTGCACGTCCGAGACTCGCCCTCTCGAGACGGACCCTCCGGGAGAGAGAGACACTTTGAATCCGACGGCGATGCTTCACGCACGGCCGAATGTCATTACGCGCACCGCGGCGGCCACTCGACTTTGAATTTGTTTCTGATTTGTATTCGAGCCGCCACCGCCATCGCCGCCGACGTCGTCGTCGTAGTCGTCGCCGGCGAGTGTTCTCCAGGCGGGCCGTCGAGGGTACAAACGCGACCGCATTCGATCACGCGCACGGTTTCACCCTCAAGTGCCCGTGCCCGAACGAGTGCCCTCGAGCAGCCCGCGAGTGTATACTTGGCGGCAGCGGTCGATCGGGAAAATGTGTGGATTTATCGAATGATAAGTCTACTGTCGCTAGGTTGAGTATCGATGATTCGACAGCGTGACGTTATCCCGGAAAAAATCTTATTTTAGTTACAATAATATTTGTAATTTTTGCTTTATTAAAATATTAATTTCAACATTTTTTTCCCAGGAATTATAAAATTGTAAAATTCGTGATAAGTAAAGAATAGAGGAGTTGAATCAGATTGTTGGCTTTGAATTTTGTCAAAAATTATAACCCTTCTCATTTGATATCATTCATCGAGTAAAATTATGCGATTAATCGAACGCGCGCGAGTGAAACGGGCCTTAGCCGAATAACGAATTTGTCATCGGCGGTATTATCCACCCGCGAAAATTTCGATGATTTCGGGTTCGATTCGAGCCGGCCACTCGGCATGGCAGGGACTGTGTTGCCAAATATTTTCCGGTGACATCCGCATTATGAAACGCGCGTTTTCGGCAGGCGTTCCGCTATTTTCTGGCAAATGCTGTCGTGTATACGAGCGGCAAACGAGCCGCGTTACACGCGAGCTAGCGAGCGAGAGAAAGGGAGAGAGAGAGAGAGAGAAAGAGAGAAAGAAGGAGGGAAACATGGAGAGGGATCGGGCGCGTTATTTATTTGCAGCTGAACGGCGGCGAATCGCACCGCGTCTATCGGTCGGAGTCAATCAATGGCCGTGCGCGTGTAATTTGCAATACGCGCGCGTGCGTATTCATCTACACACACACATACACATACGTGGAAATTTTCATCGCGGCGCGTGCGGCTGCGACGGATGCACGGAAGGTTTTACAAATTCGCGAGGGTGGGCTTTTACTACGGCCATTATCGGCTCCACGCTAATGCACGCGACGTAACAGGATAATCCCCAAATTTCGAGTTGCCGCGATACATTCCGACCATGTGTATCTATACGGGGTGTCTGTAGATTTTCTGTAAATTCATCAACTCGATGGAACCTGTGGCAGAGATCGATCCAGAAGGTGTTCGGTTTATTTCGATGCGTTTAATTAGCGTTTCGGAATCAAAAGATTATGATAGATTGCGAAATATTTGGAATACGCATT
The DNA here is from genome assembly GCF_025532165.1 of Camponotus vicinus. Classification (NCBI taxonomy): domain Eukaryota; kingdom Metazoa; phylum Arthropoda; class Insecta; order Hymenoptera; family Formicidae; genus Camponotus; species Camponotus vicinus. Next base: position 30,367,218 of record NW_028141945.1, read on the forward strand.
GAATTCTATATTTTTTTTAAATTCTATATTTTTCAATTTAATTTTAGATGCTGTTTATAAGATTTTTGTACTGACTTTTTAATTATTACTTTCAAAAAATGTCAAAAATTGCCGAATAATGAAACCTCATTGAAATTTTCGTTAAAAGAAAGCCGGGTCCAAAGTCACCGAATAATGCTAAAGAAAAGTTCGCCTTATGCATCCTGTACGTTACACTCTATATGTTATGCTCATTAGTCATGCGACCAAGCTCGCGGTACCATACCTCTGGTTTATTTATTCGTCTGTCAGGGCCGTGATAAGCGACGATATCGAAAAATCGGGCCATGGCCGAGACGCTCGCGTCATTTTCTCCTCGCGAAAAATTCGATAAGCATATTTCTAAGAATATTTTTGCAAAATCATCGAGCTTGTCCCGAATCTGTCATATCTACGAAGTCGCTGCTGTCGGCGACGTTTTCAAATCGGCGACGTTTTCGAATCGACGTATTACGATTCTAAGAATACTTTTCCCATCCTTGGAGAGAAAGAGATATTCGTTACGAAAAAATACGCGACGATTTATGCGTTGGATAACGTGGAACAGGCGCTTGCAAAGTAATGCACGCCGTTGTGGGGCCGTGACGCCGCACAAGCCGATTCTGTACAGGGAAAATTTAATGCGGCACCATTATCATAAAATTATGGTCAGCCGCGGCGTAATGATGGATTATGGAAAATATCGGCGCGATAAATTTACGCGATGTTTATATACGCGGACCTTTACTTTTCGTTCACTGGCAGGTTATCTCGCATCGATCGGCATTTTCCACCGCGGAAAATCGTCTTCAAACGTATCGATGTATGAATTAACATATATCTAGCGCAACAAATTGCTCATGATACATAAAATAATTAAGATTGAACTGTTCGATCCTATTGCAAGAATTTAATTTGGCGATTTTTATCTTTCCCTTTCGATATTTTTTTAATAATTTCATTTAAAATTAATCAAAGACGAATGATTAATTTATTATAATCTTGAAGCTTAATTTTTGCTGAAATTCTTTAATTTGCAATTTCCCTCATAATTCAACCGCTCTTAATTGCTAATATATTATATATAAAACAATCTTCATTCTTTAACTCTCAATTTCTTATAAATATATTCTTTGAAACATCAGAGATATAAACAATGATAATACATAAAATACATAAAAGATACAAGTGTGGCGGAAGAAAACGAGGGAAAAATATGACGAGATCTAGTCGCACATAAGCAGCAACTGCACTTTATACACCATCGCACCCATTTGGAAGTTAATAAAGTGGTTTCGCAACAGTCGTTGTAGACCTCGCCTACGACGTGTTTTCGGATGCTATTGTATTGGCGTTTGACAGCGTATTTGCGTCTCGTACGACGAATAGAAATTTAAAGAAGGACCCACCGGCAGCTGCACGCACCGCGGGGCGTTTTCGCGCGCGACTCCGTCGTTCCCTGGCTCGATTCTCCCGTCAGGAATCTCGATTGTCCGGAGGTGCTCGAGCATCAGCGAAACTCACTCTCGAGGAAAAATAATTGCGCGCAACGAATTGCGAGTGTTGCGAGAGCGAGCACGCGTGACACAAGCGAGTGCATTCAATTAACAATATTGTGACTTAATGTTTGGCCGCTGCGCTTGAGCTGAATGCTTGGCTGCGCATCGAGAATGGCTCTAGAGTTTTTTCTCCAGAGAAGTCTCTGCAATTATATTTGTTGCTGTCAAAGATTAAGAATGATTGGAAATAACGACATTACATCGGGAATAATAATAATTATAATAATTATGGTAATAATATGAGAAAATGAGAATATAAAATATAGTAAAAATCTCTTTGCTTTCTCCCAATTTAAATCCGATTAATTTATATTTATCGCTAAAATATAAATTAAAACTTGAGATGTAAAAATAATGGATAGGAATGTGGAAAATTAAATATTTATTTCTAATTAAGGTTTAAAAAAATGCAAAAGATTAATCCTTCTACAAGATATAGAAGAATTCAAACATCTTAAAAAAAAAAAAAAAAAAAAATAACGTAGTCTAAAATTTTATCAAAATAATTGTTATAGTTGATTTTCGATTTAAATCCAGTTAAATTCATGTTATATTTTATTTTCGGGTTCACATTTAACAATATACATTAGAGAAACGGAAGTTCTCGTGCGAATAAAGTAGAATGGACGTCAAGTTCACCCTTGAGATCGGCCCAATTTATGCGAGGATCACGCAAGCATACGTCTGCGACTAGGCGATCTATTTGTCGGTCTTGATCATCGGGAGCGCAATCTTAAAAATACATCGGCGACAATGGGCATCGTAAATGGATTATTAGGCATTAGAATCGTCACACCTGAATCGTCGCTCGAACGTGCAAAGAGGGCACATCCTTATGGGAGACAGCATCGGTGTCCCGCGGGACCTTCGTCATCGAACCGACGGACGGAGGGTGAATCCATTCGACGCGTGTGTTCTCTCTCCGTGGCCCCGGAAATCCACTTGACAGAGAGAGAAAGATGGATCGCGGTTGCGGCTAATATTTTACCTGCAGTGGCGCACACAAAAGTGTTGACCGAGGCTCCCGTCATCGCGGAATCCCCAACGTTGTCGGAAGTCCTATACATGAGATATTTACGCAATGATCGCACCTAACCGCGTTCGTTCTCGAAAGTGCTACCCTCGGCCTTCGTGAAAATGTGGCACGGCCGCCGTCGAGAGAGGTATTCTCCGTCAAGAGGTAATTCGCGTTCGGCATAGATCCCCGTCTGTAAAATTTTCCCGGCTCTCTTCAGACGGCCTCTTTTGAGATCCTCGGTTCTAAATAAACCCAATTCTATTGTTGCTATTTTCTCTCATGACGTTGAAGACACTTCTCCATAGTGCCATTATTACATTATTATCATATTAAGTACACAGAAAAAAAGGACATTCTTGTTTTGAAAATATATTTAATTTTAACATGGAAATCTTGAAATGAGATTATATTGCGTTAATTAAAGAAAAATATAATTGCTTGAATAATTGCTTACTTGAATGAAGCCATTTTATATAGTTCAATCAAGAAAAATATATTCTTATGATATTCAAGATTTAATTTTCTTGAATGGAAAAGAAACAATGTTAGATAGAAAATAATATTTTTAAATTAAAGATTATAATTTTCTTAAAGTAGAATTAAATAATTATATATTCTTGAGAGGTGACAATTACAATATTAAAATAAGACTATAATATTGTTGAAATTTAAAATTATTAAATTCTTCTAAGAAGATTATAAATTGTTGCGTATATACGAAACAATGAACGCGTTAGTTTAAGTATATAAGTTTTGATTTGACACTTGTTTTTTTTCTGTGTATCTGTAAGAATTACTAATATACAAGAAAATCTAGTTCTGTCATACATTGCTACGTATTATTATTAATATATCATTATATATTTGTTTTATTATTTTTGTGGCTCCCTCTTATACAAAACATTACATAATTAATATAGATTTAGTTTTTAAAGTAGTTCACAATATCGTGCTTTACAATTTCTTTGTACACATATTATCTTTATTAATTTTAAAATTATCGCACATTTACGATAAATTGCATCCATAATAAATAATATGTTTGTTTCATTCGCAGAATAATTTCCTTTCTATTCTCTCGATCATGTATATCTGACTTTCATGAATTTCTACTATTAACATATCAAATGAAAGTTGCAGTACAGCAGACTTGCATTCAGCAGTGTGAGCAATGTTGTTAAGCATTCATATAAGAGTCACATGATACCGCATAGACTTCCTCTGTATATTCTTGTTACTTTTTTATACATCTGATAAGAGCCGCGAGATTGCTAACAATTTATCTATGTCCTGCATTTAATATTATAAATCTGTTTGTGTTTTAATTAAGGAAATTAAATTTAATCTGCCGATTTATCGAATTAAATTTGTCGATTAACTTTCCCGATGTGTACGTGTGTTTTTTTTATCGAATTATACTATATTAATATTTTTTTAATTAAAGATTTTTATTATAATATATTCTTTAATATATATTAGCATTACAATATTACAAAGCTTTTCCATGTAATAATAATTTTATATAGGTACAAATAAAAAAAAATTTTTAATTTTTTTATATTTTAATTGAAATACAATTGAAGTATTTATTTTTATATTTCCTGTTCTTGACATGTTTCATTTCGGTCGAAAACGCCAAGCTTCGAGAGATCTCACTTTATATCAAATTATGATTTTACTAAGAGGAACGCGTTTCCGCGAAGCGGATCCTAATCCGCGCAGCCGCAAATCCATTTGGCGCAACAACCATGAGGGTTAACGAGATCATCGGTCGATTCTCTCTCCGCCATTCTGTCTCCCCCTATACTATACGCTATCTAGCTACCATAGGTTACGCCACCATGGAGGAGGCGCGCATCCGGTGTACGTGTCGCTTCGCCTCGCTGTGACTTATGCGGAATGCACGTATATACGCACACACCCGTTGCATACCCGGTTATGCATGCACGACGTGTTGCAATGCAGTCGCAAACACGTCGGCTCCGCCGTGTCCGATCCGGCAATCTGCTCTAAATACGTCCGGCACAATGCCCATCGTGGCGTGGGTTCGCTATAATGTCGTCAAGGCCTGCTCTAACCGAGAAATCGTATCGCGAAAAGATCTCGAGATTACTTCTGTGAGCGACGTGAAAATAGCGCAAAGGTGGCGGATCGTTTCCTGTTTTGGATATTTGGGAAGCTGGATTTTTTCATTCGATCTCTGCACGTTGCACGTTGTATTGTTACTTGAAAAGAAAGAATATTTCTATTTTTATCTCGTAAAATATTTTTCCTCTTTAAATTATTTTAAATGTTATCTTAGAAATACCTAGATAAAACACTTAACTAATTCACCTATTATCTAGATATATCAAAACCGAGACACTTACTTTTACCTTACCTGAGAGATAAATATTTATATGTTTTATCTAATCCATATCTAGATTATATTTCTAGTTCTAAGTTCAACACTGATTATTATTGTATGTAAGCATTTAATACAGAGATTACTGATTTTTGAGACTCTAGATCCTAAAGGTACGTGTTTGGTTGACTCAGGAAGATATTTTATCTAGAAGCACGATATATATATGCATATATATTTTTTTGGAGCCTCCTACTCCACTGACGTTTTCGTCTGAATGCTTCGTCATTATTTGTTAAATATTCGAAAACTCTGATACAGCCCGTCCATACGGTTTGAAATAACAAACCAGAATGGAGTTTGCATAGACTGCACAGAGCGACGTCGCAAGCAGGCAAACGCCAACTGTTTTTCCAACACCCTCGTTTCACTATGGGAAAGCTGATCGTGTCGATCTTAAAAACGTATCCCTAAACGCAAAGATTTAAATGCGGAAACTCGTCGAATCTATCGGCAAACAGAAACACAGTTTCTATATAGATCTTATTATTCATAGAAATTCATCAAGAAAGAATTTATCTTATATAATCTTTAATAATTTCTACTTTGTAATCTTTAATACTTTGTAATCTTTAATACTTTGTTTAGGTCTAAATTGATGAAACAATTCTTAGATTTGTTTCTATGTCAAAGGAAGGTATTTTTAATAAATTACAGTTCTTTCCAGATACATACATATGAAAAAATACATAGCATGCAGTCATACATTCTCAACAATAATTTGCCATACTATCTATAATCAAGTGTCAAAATTATTTTATGAGTATTCTGTCAAATTAATTAAAACTTGCAGATATTTTTCAATAATTCTTCTTCCAGTACTCCAAGGAAGATCTATATGGGAGTAAACTATAATACGTTGGCGCAGAATAACTCTCGTCGACAGATAGTCTCCTTAAATCGGGCATTGCTATGGCTCCGATGTTTGTGCCGTTTACTTTGCCGCAAGCAATATTTAACAAATTGCTTTCGTTCCCGTTTGTCAGGTTTCTCGTCGTCGGGCGCGTTTCCCACCGAGGATTTATAGTTAGCGATCGCTTGCGAGGCTTCATTTGATGAATCGAGAGACAATGGAACGCTACGAAATGCCCGTCGATAAATACACGTCGACAGGATTGCGTAGCTAAATCCTATGCCCGACATCGTTTACAATATCGAATCCTTAACTAATTCGATCTGTCATTAATGACAATTTCGCGCATTAAGCGCGTCATCCAACAAATGGATAGAAATCGTTTTTTGATAGAGAGAGAAACTAGAAATATTATTTTTTTATGTCACAAACAAAATTTTAATTTCAATGAGATTATTAACCTTGATAAATAATTTTATAACTATTTTGCAAAAAACTCTTTGATTTATACTCTATGACTAATAAATACGAGAATTTATGTATATAATTTTTGCATTTGCGAAATATCATAATTATCTTAGTTTATATAATTGAAAAAATACACATCAATTTAACGATAATATAATAACGATCTTTCATTGTGCATATCTCTATAAACATATTTTCTTCTACAAATAAATATTTCTAAATTTATATTGACATAAAAATTTGATAGCAATTTATTTGACGGAACTTAAGAAAAGTTTGAAACAAGAAGATTATTCGCAAAGGATTACGCAGGGTTTTATCCTATAGAATCGAACTATAGTCATACTAACATAATTACCCATTGTAATAGAGTGATTTTCTACCAAAATTATTTGCGATAAACAACTGCTTTTTATTTACACAAGCTTAAGCTTAAATACGGATAATGCATAGCAGTGCTTTTTATTTACCTTAAAGTTAAATATTGATAATGCATAGCAGGGGTCGTCTTTGTTGCCCAAGGTAAAAAATGCGTCATTATCCTTAAAGTTTTAGATAAATATAAAGATAATTGAAAGGGGCGTGACTTTTTTCCTGATAATGAGAAGATCAACATTTTACTTACTGCAGTAAAACTTTTTCTTTTAAACAAAAAATACACTGCGAACATTTCTGACTTTCCTCTTGTATTCCGTAAAATGTATTCTTGGTAAATTTGAATTTCAATTGTCTAAATAAATTACTATACTTAGTATACTATAATTAGTATACTTTGAAATTCTTATTTATATATATATATATATTTCATTTTTTTTTGTCATAAGTACTTGCATAATATATTCCAAAAAGATATTATGTTGAAAAAAAGAAAAAAAATTTGAACTAAATATAAAGTTATTACGTTAAATAAAATAAAAATTTTGAATCTTTTATCAACGTTAATATGTATCGCAGTAATGTGTTCGAAATTATATGAATTTTTTTTTTTAGATCGAGGTTATTCCTTTACGAGCATGTCGTCACATCATCGGGTGTTATCGCCGTCAAATACGTTTGTGTGTTGCAGCGACTGTTAGCTTAGATTAGTTAAACGTGCCGTCATCAGGAGGAACTATATTTGAAATATTGCTATTCGCTTGTCAACTTTGTATGCTAATGTTTTGCATAGCAGTCTTTATATCCTTGTGCAAGCGTAGACAACGGTACGTATTTATCATTGGACAGGTCGTAATCGGCTCGATCGACCGGCGATCGCCAGCATACTTTGACAAGTTGCAATGATTTCATAGAAAACATGAAAGGCTATCGGCAAATTTGTACCGTCGCTTGTCAATCAACTCAAAACTCCGATACGCAATATTCACCTTCGTGTATCATTGTTTCAGTCACTACATATTTGATAGTAATGACTGCATATTTGATTGCTTGACTGTATATATTTGATAGTAATATTTTTGCAGCAATACAAGGTTTTTGATTTAAAATGCAACTATTCCAACAGAATATTCTATATCTCTTCTAAACGCGTGAATAATGGATAAGAAGTTTGCCGCGATATTACAGAAGGTATTTAATTAAAGCGCAGCTATATATATCCAAAATAAAGCTTATATAAGAAAATACATTGTTACACTGTTATGCAATATATAATACAAGATGCGGTTACGTATTAATGTCAACACTGATAAAACTTCTCTCGATTAGTTAGTTCTCTCGACACACACGTCTTTACATGTTTCTTTACTTTTTTCTCATCTTTTCAATTATCTCCGATAAATCAACTTTTTCTGATTAGATATATATCTTCTTTCTGTCGATTTAATAATAGTGCGCGCAATCAGTAATAGATGTGAAGAATGCACTCATCTTTGCGGGGATGGAGATAATTTTTTTCGCGACTGGTCATCTCGTGTGCAACAAACATTTATCTTGTGACTTGTGTACATTAACTAATGGCCAAGTCTCTCTCTCTCTTTCTCTCTCTTTCTCTCTCCGTTTTGTTATCATGACAAATAGATTTCTTAGACACTCTCCATACGTCGCCTAACGGCGCGCGCGGAATGTTTCTGTCAACTCTCGGACATCATTTTTCTTAACTAACGAATAAATATCAAAGATTGCAGAGAAAAAAAAGATATCGTCAATATCGGATAATCATTGGCAAAGCTTGAGCAAATCTAAGAGACCTTTCCGGGAATTAGAAAACAGACACATGTAAATGACGAAAATATATGTCTACGTGTGTACAAAAAAAGGAAAAATGATTACAAAAAATAATTATAGAGAGAAAAATAAAAATTATATAAGTGTCGCAGAATTTGTACAAGAAAGCAAGCTTTTGAAGATTAACAATCAAAGGCTCACGTTAAAAATACAAAAAATTGTAAAAAAAGTTTAAAAAATCGAACGAACATATACCTTTATGATTTTGAAATAATGCAAGAATTAATTAATTTAAGTGCGCGATATAATGTAAGAGAAAAAGAGAGAGAGAGAGAGAAAAAGAGAAGCATCTCTATTACTTATATCGGTAATAATGCGTAATGATCCTTATCTCGATAAAAGTGTACGTTCATGCGATTATTATTTTCATTCTTTTTTCAGGAGAGAGGCAGGTTATAATTAACAGAGATCGTAGGCATATATTCCTGGGAACAGAAACTTTATTAAAGTTCAAGTTGCATCGAGACAGTAACAAGCTGCCGGCTATGCTTACGAGGTAACTGTTAAAAAAATGATCTTGCATGTTTCTCATTGGTGTGACGTCGGTCGAGGCGATCATCGATTCCCGATCGCGCGTCACGGATTTATATGAATTATATACGCAGGTACGTATACATCGATACATGTACATACATACATACAAGGGTTGGATCGGAGAGCGAGGGATGGGAGGAGGGAAGAGGGAATATTCGGGTTTGTACAGAATATATCTTCGTTATTACCGTCTCTACCAACGCATGGATTATGCAATGGGGATGCGCTTATATGTGTTAAATCTCTTAAACCGACTTTTATATTACACTTTGAACAAGCGGAGATCGCGCAATCATCAGTCTGACGTAATGCCCCGCGTATATCAATTTCCTACCGCGCCGTTGTTTTCGGTAACTTGGCTGCGTGCGGTCTTCGTATTTACAAAAAATCTTAATTTGTCAATAAAATCTCAGCGTTAATGCGAACCGTTTATTTCGAAAGTGTAGCGAGTTGAGTTTCGAGAGGCAGTGGATTTAAAAATCCTCGTTTTATACATCTATATATTTCAAGAATTCTTAAAACAAATATATTATTCTTATAAACTTATAATTCTTATAAACAAATATATTACAACTCAAATATAATACATACTATATAACAGATATTATAAATAAATATCTTATACTAGATAAGCATTAATTTTATATATCATCAAGATGCGGTTTATCACCGTCACACTTTTGAAATAAACAAGTTTACGATTGATTTTCGCTACAGATTCCATGCTGAGACTCTATTGTCAAACTCCAGTCTATACATAATCTTTTCTTAAACATCTATCTATATAGTACAAGTATAAGTTCTTCATGATCGTGATCAAAGTTCACATTTGATTCGCCGAACTCGAATTATCAGACTCGAATTATTCTCCACGTTCTGTGTGAGAAAGGTCGGTCGTCCGTCGACAGGAAGCTGTTATCTGCATGAGAACCCGTTTAATTGGGAAAAAATGAGATAGAAGACATTTGAAAAATTTATGCAACATAAAAATCAAGATTTTGCAGTACATTAGAAATGTCTTTATAACGTTTCTTAAACGCTTCTACGAAATTTTTGCAGCATTTGTGCTGTTTGAATATTTTGACTCAAGTGCTAAGTGTGAACGTTTGAGATAATGTTTTTTTAAATGAAAATCTACGGGGGGACCATTATCTCCTCACTTTCTCCCGTTTCTTCCCGTTGAAGCTCCGATAAAACGAATAATCGAAACTTTACTTTATCGTATAGTAAGCAACGTAAGAACGTGCAAACAACACGCGAAAATACGATTTTACCGTGATGTTATTAGAAATATAATCGGCTATAGATCGATTTATTTCTCGTGATCTAACTTATTAACGCACAATTTTCATCTGCAATTTTCTTATTCGTTTCGGAAGTTCTACGTATATTTTTTACTCGTGTGTTACATGTCAATAAAAGTTCAAAAAAGTTGATAAAAAGATAGTGTTGTTTCGATGTCTGAATATACGAATAGCGTTGAAAATAATACAAGAACTGAATAACTTACGCGATTGCATCGACATAATAATATATAAAAATATATAACATATAATATAATATAACATAAAAATAAATATATACATAAATAAATAATATATAAAATAAAAAATATATACATATAAGATTCATTATTTAAATAGTATAACTCAATATATTGCTTTTTTTACGATAAGTTAATTAATGCACACTGTGTGTATTGAAGGATTGTATGAGATTATTAAAATTTTCAAAAACTTTAACTACCCTCTTCTAGAATTTAATCGTAATCTTTTTTGAACCTATATCATCGTTTTTAAATCTTTATTTACAGTATCCCACTTTTGTCGTATTATTTTGTAATGATATATTTTTCAATTTAATATCAATGAAAATTATTAATTAATTAATTTATTAATTAATTCACTTCCATTTTTTTATTTATTTATACTAATTGAACAAGATAATTCTATTTATGAATAATTTTCTATTCTTTAAAATTATCTCTTTGCAGTTAAGTTTCGAAATGCTAAATTTTGCTTGAAATTAATTGAAAAATATAATCTTGTCATTATCACATTTTCTACCGAAGTTTGCTTCATCGAAAAACTCCTTTGTTTTGAAAACCATAAGTGTATATCTTGGAAAAATCGAATATTTAAGTTTGCCAAAGAACATATCATAGACAAGAATAATGCGTGGCAAGAGTAGGACGCATTCAGAGCCCTCGAAATCACACGGAAAGGATAAGAAACGAGAGAAGATCGTGGATGCACTTGAGATACGAGCAGCTACCTGCCGCACGGATCGACCGGCTTCTTCTAAACTCGCCATTAGACGCTGGACCCGCCGGCGGAGTTAGCCGGAATATAGTAATTTCTGACGTGTAGATGATTGTGAAGGTGTACAGCTGACAGTTGCTGTTGCTGCTGTTGCTGACCGCCGCTCTGTACACTCTGACTGTTCCAATGAGCGGCCGGTGACACGACCTTGGGCACATCCGGGCTGGTCGACGGCGGTGTGCCGGGTGATGGTAAGGCGTTTGCATCGGCCACCACGTCGACATCGACGTCTTCGTCGTCTTGATCGGCCTCCGGCAGCTCGTCCTCGCTGCAACTGAACTTGCGCGACTTGACCGACCTCAGCACGTCAGCCTCGATTTGATGCTGATCGTCTGGCGCCAGCAGAGAAGCCACGTCGAACTGCCGCTTCCTCGGCTGAAAGGACGATTGTCGAAGAGACTGGTTTTGAAAGGAGTTCTGTTGCTGCTGCTGCTGTTGCTGCTGTTGATGGTGGTGATGATGCGGCCATATCGCGGATATCTGTTGCGAGGCCACCGAGGGACCGAGGGCCGTCGGGGGTGGCGGAGTGGCGGGCAGGGGCGGCGGACTGGGACTGTCCGGTTCCTCGTCCACCGCCAAGCCCATGTGTCGGCGCACCTTACGCTGAGCCTTGCGCCGGCGGAAGTCACCCCGCCGAAAGTCTTCGAGATTCGCCGGGTGTATCGCCCAGTAATGGCCCTTGCCGTTGGCACTCCTGCCAGACTTGACGAAGCAGTCATTGAGCGAAAGATTGTGCCGGATCGAGTTGCGCCAACCGGGTCCGCGGGTGCGGAAGTAGGGATAGTGCTCGAGGATGTGCTGATAGATGTCGGACAGCACGAGCTTCTTCTCCGGCGACGACAATATCGCCATGGCGATCAGGCCGATATAGCTGTGCTGAGGTTTCGGCTCTTCGGGTATTCGCTGATGATGCGGATGCAGCAACGCCATGGACAGGGCCAGTCGACTGGGATAGCCAGCTGCGGCCGCGGCTGCCGGATACAGTGGCAACGGTGCCGGGAAACCCGGACTCATTCCTAGATGGGCCGTTGGTGCTCCCGATGGTGGATGTGCCGTCGCCACGCCAGGATGTTGGGGGTGTAAACTCTGCGCCAGCCGCAATCGTTCCGCCATCGCATAATGGTACAGGTGAAGCCGATAGTGCTCGAGACCCGGCAGAAAACCGGCCATATGATTACCCAGGCCGACGGCCAATGGTTCCTTCGCCGGCGGCGGGCTCTCGTTGCTGCACATGATGATCAGCCGCACGCGCGAGTCTACAACCGATCTTTCCAGCGGATATTAAACTGATTGTCCTCCCAAGGTCGACGACCGAGGGAGGTTACCCTCGTCGCGGTCGCGTCAGCGACAATTTTCCACCTACGTAGTCATGGAATCGATGGTCATTAGAGAACCGACATCGGAGAAACTGTATCGGAGCACTTTCCCGCGCACTGAACTTGTCGTAACCGTCTTCGCGGTATCCCAATGGAGACTCTTAGCGCGATGGTCCATAAATCACCGCTCCGGGGGTGGCGACGTCGCGCCGCCGACGATCGCGGTGGTTTTCCGACAGTTTTCACCCTGTTTGTCGCGATGCGCACCGTGCGGCCGACTGGTCATGATTTACGATCCCTCGGTCGTGCGACTGCCTCGTCGACCGGCTCCTCGCCCCACTTCCAGGAACCGGAGCCCGCCCATCGTACGGGGAACCCGCACCGGGTTCTGCATAGTGAGGGGACCCCGACTAGCCTGCGTGACATTCGCTATACAACAAGGGAAACCCAAATGCTGGAACGTCGACCAATCAGAAGAGCGGAGGGTCGGATGAAGATGGAACCCACCATCGGCCGTCACACCCACGATGCGATATTGATCCCGGCCGGCATATTCTGGCCACCGGGGGCGGTAGTGGAGACGGTGACGGCCCTGACAGTGGTGGTGTGTTGCTCTCTTATCTCTACGTGGCCTAACGTAGCTTGATATCATAGCCGATCCTGGACTGGGGAGTTGCAAGAGGCGATCGATGCGTGTTTCCCGTTTTCAGAGCGTGTTGCTGCACTGTGAGTTTCGGAAAAGGCATCGCTTTCTCTCTTACTCTGTGCGTGTCGCTCTACCATCGTGAAACTCGACGATGAGGATCGAAGCTCAAGGTTGGTCTCATCTATGATTCTGATGCTTGGAAGTTACCTTGCAAGATTGCACAAATTTTGATTTCAGGTAAAGATTTCACGTAATTTATTTATATATTTTATACACATAATAGAATAATATATACTTAGACAGTTGAATTTTTTTTTGATGAAGTACACTATACCATGCTGTGGTTAATATTTTTAAAAATTAGCGCTATTATAATTAGTAACTTTACCATATTATTTTAGCTTTAAATTTTATGCATTTATTTGCAATTTATCTTAAATTAATTCCTTAATATTTTAATTAAAAAATGTGTTAATAAAAATCTGATTCTGTACATAGTTTAAAGAAAATCTATACATAGCTTAATATCCCAATGAAATAATTTACCTTAAATTTATTTCTCTCATTTTCAATTTATTAAATTACATCGCTAAGAAAATTAACATTTGCGACGGCTAAATTCCAGATATATTTCAAATCCATCTTGTGTCTATCGAGAACGAAAAGACTAATGGAATAAATATTAAATTATCAATTTATCAAACTCTCAAATTGTGCCTGTTAAACTAATGTTGTTAAATAGTACAACTTTATAACGATACATACATCTTTCCATCACTATGTAATAACCGGTTTTCGTCGGCAATTAAGCCCTTTTATAACCGATCCGAAATTGGACCTCCGAGATAGAGTCGATAGAGAATTACAGAGATAGGGCGGAGAAGGACGGGAAGATCGGAGGATTCCGTCGGGACGTCCCTCCGCCGTTCTTACATCCCTCGCAACCCTCGCTCGTCAGAAAATCCTTTTGTCTCGCGTGGTCGCGATTCGCGGACAAAAGGCGCGAGGAGTCCGGGGTTGCCGGGGTTGCCGGGGGCGCGCATTTATAGGTACGTAGTCGCCGCCCCGCAACTATTTGTAAGCATCCGCCATGCTGGTTTCATATCTGCCGTTTCGGCTTGCACAAAAACACTATTTTCAATCAGAAAGGGATGAAGGGGGAGGGGAGAACAGGGACGAAAGGGGCGATGCAGCAATATGGCGTTTACCCTAATCGGAGGTACCGCGCGCGATCGACTCGGGTTGCAATTGTTGCGACTCGTTGCAAATAACAGCCCGCCGTTCCCTCTTTTCCTCTCCTCCTCTTCCCCACAATTCACCCTCCACTAACTACCCCTCCCTCCCTCCCTCCTTTGTCGCAACTATTCGCGTTTCTGTGCGTGGCCGAGTTGCTGCAACGGAAATACAACGTTGACGTATGGCGCGAACGTGCGAAAATGAGCCTGTAAACGTTTCATTGGTGAAATTACGTGTCACCCGGTAGATACCGTACGTGCAACGGCTGCAGATAGCGGTATCATACAAGACAGACAGTGAGCTCTCGCATAGACATAGTATGATTTTGCGTTGGAAAATATTGCTATCATTCAAGTTTTGTCGTCGAAAATGTAATAAATGATTGATGCCTCCTCGACAGTAGTTATCAATATTGGTATACGTTACGTCCGACTATTAGTTTAAAATTTAAAAATATTTTTTAAATTATGATTTCTCTTATGTAAAGCCATGGCATTTATTTAAACTACATGTTGCATTATGTAATTAAATAATATATAATGTAGAAGACTAAAATTTAAAAGATGTTATGTTCATTTATTATATACATATATTTTTTTAATTCTAAGAGAATAAGATGATATATTTAATTCTTATATATAAATTAAAACTATTTTTTTTTTCGAGACTTGAATTTAGACACACAATTATAATGCATTATATTGTAAGCAGGATGAAATTAAATTCTAGTCTATATTAAAGGTGCACTGATAAAATTTACTAGTGTAATTTAATATAATGTTTACTAAAAGTTTTCACTCGAGAAAGAGAATATTGTACACGTATAATTCTAGTGACCGAAACTTCTTTTAATCGGATTTATTTGTTTTCAGGCACAAGCGCATACAACCGTGTAATTAAATAAATGTAACGAAGAACGTATTGAACGTAAGTACGGCTCTTAGCGCCGCATTTAACGGCAAATTTGCGCGAATATCGTGTCGTGTAAAAAGATGCAATTTCCCGGCATAATCCACTTTGCGCGCTTTTTCGCTCCGCGAATGTGGCAGCCGACTACGGATCTACGTAGCCGGGACATTGCATTATCGGCAACAGTGAAAATCGCGCGCAGATAGGCGCGATAAAACGAGCCTTTTAAAGAAGGTTCCCTCCTCCTCGAAATAACCAGCAGGGACCGTATTTGCTTGCGCCGAAACAGGATCTGGACGAACTCGTAACTCTATATCTGGTCCGATCAGATACCATCGTCCAGCGCTACCAAAAGGAAGCCGAGGAAGCCAAGAGGGTGGCGACGAGCAACGACGACGGAAGGTGATGATGAGTAAGGTGTTCTCGAATTCGCGGGGCAAACTCGAGCGTCGATAAGATCAATCTCCCGACGATGGCTACGATTGCGCGAGACGGTAAAAGCCGACCGGAGATGGTTGCGCGAAACCAGAGCTCACCGCCGCTGTCAAAACACAATAAAACGAGCGATCGAGGGAAAAATCGATGGTCGATTTCGAGCGGCGGACTCTAGGTCATATCTATATATGTGTTTATGTGTGTGTACGAAGATTCAGCGATGGTGTATAGATATATCGAGCTATTGTGCGCGCGGCTTGCGCGTTAAAACGCGCTCTCTCTCTCCTCACACCCGAATAATGGCGATAATTGTAACGAAGTGGAGCGTCATTGTGGGAAAAAAGGTACACCCCGGGTCGAGGGTGGTGGCGCGAATAAGTGGCAGATGCATGGCGCTCCGTTGACAGCTTCTCCGATTTCTCGCCGTGTCCTCATCGAGGAACATCCTCTTTTCGATCATCCCTCCCTTTTCTCTTTCCCTCTATCATTTTGTCAAAAATTTAACCTAGCAAACTTTCATTGCGCAATTCTCGCTCTTGTTGTCTTCGAATACAACGAATTTTTGTGACAAATCTTTATCAATCAAAAGAGATAATTTAATATATTAATAAAAGGAGGATTTTCTTATAGTACATATAAAAAAAAATAAGAAAGAAAAACAATAATGTGGCATCATGAATATAAAAATCTAATTTTTTAGCATTTTTTATGCAAATTAATCTTGTGAACTTAATATAAATGTGTAAATGCAATTCTTTGCTATAACTTTTCATATAGAAAACTGTGCCTCTATATATCATAAAGAGCGAAAAAATATTATTTAATATTTTATATGAAACCTTTTATACATTTTGTATACATCCAGGTTCTTTTTTATATTTTTCATTGCGTCTTGTCTATTGTGGCAAATTTTTCGTTTCATCTATCGAACGAACTCCTTCGCGAAGCGGTTGATTTATTTTTCGCTTCGTCTATCAGATGAACGGAAACTACGAGCGGGAAAATTGGGTAACGCTAATCCTAGCTTGCTTAATTCGCCATGTAATCCGGCGGAAACTGCCGTGAGTTTCCGCGTTGGTAAAGTTAATAAATGTCGTGGTGGAACGACCGTCAAGTTCGAAGCCTGTTCGGAGTTTCGCGTTGGCGCTCGGCACGAGCTATTCGACGGTTTTGATGCTTCGGAATACACTGCTAATCGGTTTTCAAACTTCTGCTTGTGTGTATATATGTATATATATGTGCTTGTGACGGCTAATCGAACAAATCAGATCCCGATATCTTGCCGGACTTCAATCCGACATAATAAATTTATAGATAAATACAGATGTGTACATACATATTTATTAATTATTTATTACAAACAATTAAATACATATATTACACTTTATTTTAATATTTTATTAAATTATCAAATATTATTTTTATTGAGGAATATTTAGTTTATATATAATTAATTTCTATATATATCATACGAAATTTACTTCTAACGAAATTCAGTAGAATTTCCTCTCTCTCTTTCTATGCATTTAATTGATAAGATAAATTCTTATCAAGTAAGATCTTTAAGAGAAAAATATTGATGTATTTTTAATATAATAAGAACCTATATTTGACATTTAAAATTTTAAATCGAATTGGAATTGTTCCTGGGAAAATCAACAGAATCCGCTTGTGTCTCGGCAAATCGGAAATAGAAATGCGACGTTCGTTGCCGCGGCGTTGCTCATTGCGTATGTAGGATTCGTACGATCGTTAACTATTCCTACGACCGAGCCGTTTAGCAAATAGCGCAAACTTGGCAAACACTTCCGGGGCTGCCAGCCATTACGGAGAGTCGCGCGTATCCATTAAATTCTCCGCCGCTATACGCAAGAGAAAGGGCCATTTAACAACGAATGCTTTATGCATATTCTAACAAGCTTGCAATCAACTGGTACTAAACATTACCGGGTCTTCAGTCACCCTCCGTGACCTGCTTTTATAACGGCGAGGAAAAGAGTAAAAGACGAGGATAAATGAGGGAGAGGAGGGCAAACGTAGAGAGATAGTCGAAGGCCGTTGGTAGTGTTGGTGCTGGTAATGTGATTGTATAGGTGAAGTAACCGGTAGAGATAGCAGAGCTATAGAGAAAAAGAGAGGGGGAGAGAGAGAGAGAGAGAGAGAGAGAAATATGAGAGAGAAGAGAACGTGCCGTGGCAAAGAGAGAGTGGGGTCCATTAGCTTTGACGCTCGTCTCAAAGGGATGCTGCCGTTTTAGCGTCGTGTACCGGTCTGTTTCCTAAGCACCCCTTTCACGTTATTGCACCGGAGACCGGGAAAATAACCCGACAACGACGACGAGAACGACGACGATGATGACGACGACGACGACGACAATGTGAACACGGGGGTTGAAGAAGCGCCGCCCTCCGGGACGCGCGCTCTGTGAACGCGCGCGCGTGCTTAAATATTCATAATTTATAAACTCTCTATCAGAGAGCTCCCATTGGACTCACGCTGTTTCCCTCCGCAAGATTTCCGAGGCTCTCTCGCTTTTTTCGAACGCAAACGAGCCGTGATAAATAACGCGTCGCTGTTTTTCCGTCGACGCGCTCCTAACATTGAGCTGCTTCAATTTTAGAATAGAATTGGGATTATATGATGAATTTTTATTTATTTTGAAGAATTTACTGTTTTGATTTATATTGAAAATAATTAGCAAGTTTATATTAAAAAGATTTGTTGTTTTTCTGTAAGTGAAGTTTGAAAAAAGAAAATGAAAAATGAAGTCGATAGATTGGAATGTTTTAAAAGTAGGAAATTATGAAATTTCCTTCTGAAAAATGTATGGAAAATGTATTCTAAAGCTAATAGTATATATACAGGGTGTCCCGAAACTAACGCTTGATATTTTAAAAGCAGATTCTCTGGCCAATTTAAAAACGATTTTTTCTCAGCGAAAATATCGAGGGAGATCATTATTTTTTGCATATTCCCAATTTTTGTCATCATGTATCTTTCTAACTAAGCCTTAAATTAAAATTCTATTAAAGTAAACTCTACCTAAAATTAACTAAAGAATGTGTGACTTTATTAATATTTTATTCCCATAAGCCTTAGTTTGCGAAAAACCCTTTATTTTCAATCGTTTATAACTCGAAAACTATTAGTGCCGCGACATTTTCGCTGAGGAAAAATCGTTTTTAAATTGGCCAGAGAATCTGCCTTTAAAATATCAAGCGTTAGTTTCGGGACACCCTGTATACGCGCGCGTACATTTGATGTTTTTTGTTTTCGACTTTACTTGACAAATTTTTTAAATTAATATAATAGGTTTGTTGCTTGAGAATTTATACATCTATCAATATCATTATATGAGAAATTAATCACATTCACACAATTCATTCAGTGAAATCTAAAATATTACACTATCGATCTTAAGCTATCCGACTTTTGAATTTTCGTTATTATTTGAAAAGTTCTTTCAATTGTCAATTTCATACATTGGAAACTATGACACTTTTAAAAATTCTCATAGATCCTTCTAAACTAAATTTTATTTCCATTCGATTTTTGATATGTGTAGTGAAATATTAAAATGAACAAATTATTTTGCATTAAATGCGCAATGAGACAGTCACTTCTCGAAACGTTAGCAGTGTGATTTGTCATCAATGACTGTTCGAGAGTCGTGCCGGATCGACGACGCTACGAGTAGTGGCTTTATGGAGTGAGCTCTTGAGAAAGCGACAGCACGCTAAACGACGAATTGCCACTCGAGAGGGTAGCGGAAGCAGCGATGACGACCCCCACGCGACGGGGTGCCATTTGTGTTTACAGCCGCGCGGTCCTTCACGTCTAACGAGGCGCACCGGACCTCCGTTCTTCGGGGTGAGCCACACGAGCCGTCGTCGAGAGGTATCGACGCTTTCTCGTCGTCCCTCTTTGTGGCGAGAAAGGCGCGAGAGAGCGAAATACAATCAAAGCGGAAGTGTTCGAGAAGGAGAAAGAGAGAGGGATGGAGACGCGCCTCCTCGATTTTGGCGAATGATTTTACAACCGAGAAAGAAATGTGACCGTTTGGCCGTATAACAGGATTACACAGGCGAAGGGGGATAGATTAGATTCGAGAGAGATATTTAGTGGGGCCCGACCCGTGCCCCTCGCGTTCCGTACCCCACGCGCTAACCGCGACAGAATGACGGGATTTTCGCCAATATTTTGGGTGTTTAGCTTTTGTCGCGGCGTGATGGCTATTGTTGTGAGATCCTGAGATGGGCGTGGATGGGTCCCGCTCGTTCGAGAGGGAGAAAGGTAACCGGTCACTTTTCCCTCGACCTCTCGGACCGTTCCTTCCTCGGCCCATCGCTATTCCGATCTCGTATAAAAGGGATCCTCTCTTCGTCGACGATTGACCGTCGCTCTCGATATAATGAACGGGCCAGTTGGCTCTTTTTATGGGAATATCCAATGGCGTTTGGCGTTCGTACGGTTTATTAGCGAATTAGATTAATTCTGAAAGCGTTTTTCTTTCGCTATATCTATGAAGGCTAAATATTATTAATATTCTAGTATAATATATGCTTTTTTATTTAACTCTCAATAAATTAAAAAATTATAGAAGATGTGAATTACACGTAAATTAAAATTTTTAAAGTCTATTAATTTTCTATGTGAAAAATTCCGATTATATTTTCAAGAATGCACATATGTATTGATATCATTTCGTTTTATATTAGATAAACATCAATATGATGATCGAGTAATCGTTCAGTATTTTTTCATCCAGACATTTCATAGCAGATAATCTATTTAATTAGCCTTTTTCAGGAATGGGAGAAAGAAGATGGAGGAACGATTTGTTTTCTGGTCCCGAAGTAAATCCGCGCGCGTTTCGTGGGTGGATTAATCGGAAAAGAGAGATGACGGGGAAGAGGAGGAGGGCGATGGGGAGTGGCGCGGAAAGGCTTATCGAGCCCTTTGATACGCACGGCTATCGGCGATCGAGAATACGAGATCAAAGCCCACGGCATCGCCAAGGTTATACCGTCCAAATGTCGCGGTAGCGCGCGCGACGGGGCTTCGGATGAATATTTCAGACTCCCTTCCCGGCCGCCATTGCCACCATTCCCGTCGGATAGCTTTCGGATGTCGTCCCCGCAAAGAGCATTTGCGCAATCTATTAGCGCGTTCGGGACTCTCGGGGATGAAACCCTTTTGTCGCTCGTGCGAAGTGCTTAAGCGGTTGGTTAAGCTCGACCACGGGGCGCAGCGTTCGCACGCACGCACATATGTACGCACGCACGCACATATGTACGCACGCACGCACGCACGCACTCCTCGTCGCATCAGTTTCACGATTGGTTCGCGATTGATTATCGTTGGCAACCGCCAATGTTATTAACCCTTTATTGGACAGGAATTAAATAATTGTTATTTGTGATAATTTTGTTTGTCTTAATCTCGCCTCTTGTAATTAAGATGGAAATGTAAATAAGAATAGCCTTTTAAGAAATAATGTAATCGACGAATTGAATAGAAAAAAGGAAGAAAAGATATCTTTCTTAATTTAACATTTAATTAAGTTTCCTCTGTGATTTTTTAAAAATTATTATTACATAAAATTTATAATTTTGTTCAAAATTTTGGAATACAAGTTTATAATTATTGCGTATATAAAGCAGTTTGCATAAACTTATACTTATCGATTCCGTTATTCGGCGCATCGGCAACTCTTTGAAGGTAAAATCTGATAAAGCGCCAAATAGCACGTGCGCGTTTGTAAAGTCCGCGCAACGTCAATCACGTGTTTGCGGCGTACGCAACGGATCGTAATTATCGTTGTAATTATGGTAATCGTTTTGTAGCGTTGTCGGAGATTCGTCGGACAGGGAGGGCGATCGCGAGGCTCGCTCTTTCGTGGCACGAAATTATTATTCCCGATGAGAGAGATACCTACCTACATCGATACCGCTTCACTTCGACGTTCGAGGCTCTATTGTATACTCGGTATTCGACAGAGACCTACGAAAACACTCGAGTTGTTGCGACAGCCGCCCATAACCGTGTCTCTGTTTCAGATTGCTCGAGAACCATTGTCCGCCCGAGACAGTTCCTAATAATAACATGCGTTCATCTCGAGAGCGCCATGATTCCTCTAGTCCGCCTCTTAAATCGTAATAACCATCGAAATATGTATTATAATAACTCTGCGAAATCTCGATCGCGAATAATAGTTTTGTAATTTTTAAAAGAACAGTAAAGAGAGAAATTTGCGACATAATTAGGTAATTTATTATTTTTATATTGATTATATATATATTCGTGATTTTTATAGTTATTGTATGATTTTTTTATAGTTATTGTATCATGTATACAATCATAAGTGATCGATTTAAATTGTAAAATTTAAATAAAAAAATTTCAAAAGACATCTGCGCGAAGAGAAAAGACACTGTAAAATATTTAAAAAAATATATAATTAATCATAATCAATGCGCCCGTATGAGTAGCCAATTAAAGGAATACGAAAAGGAGTAAGGGAATTCATCAGCGATAAGACCGATATCGCGAGCATCTCGATAGGCCCCGCCGACGACATCGATATTATCGATACAGCTGTCGCGTGGCGCGGCTGTCCGCAACAATACTCGAAATCGCGACAATACAAAGGGGGTTCCCGCTTCTCGATCGGAAAATGAAAGGGATCCTCCGCACGAATCATAATGTTAACCTGGAGAAAAAATTTGAATAATTGAAAATTTAGAGATTTTTTTGGGGGATAAATATTTTATACGTACATATATACGTACTATAAATATATCACAATCTATAGTGAGTAAAATTTTAATTTATAAAACCTGTGCAATATTTTAAAAATATGACGATATATGAATATAAT
This sequence comes from Camponotus vicinus, assembly GCF_025532165.1. Taxonomy (NCBI): domain Eukaryota; kingdom Metazoa; phylum Arthropoda; class Insecta; order Hymenoptera; family Formicidae; genus Camponotus; species Camponotus vicinus. Next base: position 30,390,038 of record NW_028141945.1, read on the forward strand.
GCAATTTATATTTATTATCGCGATACAACTTATAATTCTTTTTTCTAATCCAAATGAGATTTTTTTATTTTATAAATGTAATAAAAATAATTTTTCAATTGCAACGATTTTCTATCAAACCAATGACAATTGTCAGGCAATCATTTACATTTTAAGCCATTCTTCAATTTATTGCAAAAGCCATCATCGAAAGAGAAAGAGAGAGAGAGAGGCTCACAGTTCGCTCGCTAATTAAACGGACGTCATAGGGAGATATCCCTGCCTATCGGTCTCTCGGAAAGCATGACAAGCCGAACCGACGGCGAATTTACAAAACCGCTGAATTAATCAACCTTAATGCACAATATGCACGAGCATATGCGTGTTACATCCAGGACTGAAATTTTTGGGCTTCCCTCAAAATAGGATAGAAACAGATACTCCTATGTTGTATAAATAATAATAACGAAAGAAAACAATCATGAAATATATATAATATATTATAATAAAACTGTGATAATAAATATAAAATTTATAACATAATTTTATCACATAATACATTTGTCTTTTAATTGTATTATTTTTATTGAAAATCCTTTTGATTTAACTATTCCATTATAATTACATACATATACATCATATATGTACACATAAATACATAACACATCTTATGAAAAAAGGATCAGAAGCTGTAGTCTATAGCTCGTGCTTTCGCACAACAGTGACGAGGGCAGGTAGACTCTCCCATAGAAGGGGATTGGATTAGGATTTGGAAGAAAGGCCGAAGGGGTGGGCCGACCAATTTGCATGGCATAAACCACGTCGGTCCTCAAGATTCAATTTAACTGGTAAAGCATGCTAGGCGCACGGAGGTTTCCTCGATGTAAAAAGTAGCATCACTTTTTAGTATGTTTTCTATACATATAGATATTCTCGTTATAGGTTACAAGCTGCATCTGTATCTTTAGAATTTTGTCAATTTAACATATTTATTATTATTATTATATGATAAATGATCTGAATATCTAGCATAAAATGAAAGGCAAAATAAAAATAATAAAAAATAAAACAAATTGCATTTTAATATCTATATAATCTTATAATATACATCTTATGATATACTGTTTTCATATATTTATATATATAAGTCTTTACTTTATATATAGTTTATATATTTGAATTTAATACTAAAAACTAATTTTATAAAATGAATGTTTGTCGCAAATTCTTGATTCTAATCAATTTTTTACATTTTCGTCTTCTAGAACACGATTTTGATATAACATTAAAAAACGAGATACACAAATTATCGCGAATGATGATTTACTAAACACAGGTTCGTTTCCGGAGACAGATGTATGAACATGTGTCTCGTCGACAGGCGTTAAATGCGTGGCGGATTTATTCGGTTTGTCATCGGATCCACCGCATCGTGAAACTGCACGCTTATTTCTCGTATTACACCCACGTACTGTTGGGTAATCATCGTGTAATAGCCGAGTAATAATTTTGCTAGCAAGGCAGAGAGAGAAAGGGGATCAAGAAGCAACCCTATAAGAACGAGGCAGACTGCCCGCAGGCTAGAGGACCAATATGGGCGCCTTAAACGCGCATTCGCATTTACAGGGAGAGAAAGAGAGAGAGGAAGATAGTCACCCATATATATAAAGAGCCCTATATATTCAACCCCACTGTGATGTTTATTATTCACTTAGAATGCTCACGTTCTACTTGTTCCCCGCAGAGCTCGATCCGAGATCGGCTTACCCCTTGAACGACGCGGATAAATGCGGGATGAAAATGTCAGATAAATGTTGTTGTAATCACTGGTTATAGCGAAGATGTAATGCGATTGTAATGTACTCTTTAACGGCGAAAATTTCAAATTCTTTATTTTGTAACTAGCAAATGTTAATAATTAATTGTAAATTATGATCTGATTTTATTATACATATAAATAAAGAATAGTAGAACACACAATCATAGCAAAACTGCTTATATATTTCAGCTTCTATAATAATTATTCTTTTTTATTAACGTCAATACTTTTCATCTTACAAAATAGATTTTGTTAATATAGATAATTCCTTTATAATTATAATTCCCTTATTTCTCGAATCGATTGATTATCGATCGAGATATTACAATATTAATAGGCAATATTCCGTCTATTTTATTTTATTCTCTTCCCAGGTAAGGGATCTGGCAAATGCCAGATAAGTATATGATAATAGATTTATATATTGGGATTAGAGATAAAATATATTCATCTCTGCTTTAGGTTTTAATATTTCTTCTTGCTTACATTTCCTTTTATTTTCACGTTTAGTGTATGAAAGAATAAGAAGTTGATCTCATAATGAAACTGAGCTCAAGTTGGACTGAGGAAAGTATTATTGTGATAAAAAAAGTCAATTTTCCTGAAGGGTTGCAAGATTACAAAGAGTATAAGCATTTAGACGCATCTAGACGATTGATATTTCGAAATAATTTGCAAATCGAGTCGTCATCAAAAAGAAATATGCGTGCAATGTTTTGCGAAACGCAACCGTACAATATGCAGATAGCCTATGTAGAATGATTTCCACATCATCGTCGATCTTAGATCCGAATACGAAGACAGATAAGGAAAGAATGACGCGCGTATCGTAGAATCGTTTATTGCAGGACGATTAATGATTGTTTTGACAGCGCTCACGGTTGACAGGGCCATGCCATTGTCCCGCCAGATTGAGATCAATATTTATACTTAACCCGGATAAGTGTTAAACCGTGGATTAGCGAAGGTTTTCCAACCCTTTCGAATTCCAATTGAGTCAGTACTGACCGTCTCGGAAAAGTGACAGATTCGAGATTCTCTGCGCGAGCGGATCTCGAGAGCTCATTCTCGTTTTCGAGAGGCTTTTCAGAAAAGTGCAACGTCGTCCTTTGACAGGTCTCCTCAGAAGAAGCATAACTTTTATGTTTTTGTTACTATTCGTCATTTATTTTTTATGTTTTTTTATTTTATTTTAATTATTATTTATTTTCACATGTCATATTTATACATGTATTATGTATTAATATTAAGCATTAGTATATACTAATAATAATAGTATAATATTAATATATAATATTATATATATTAATATTATATATTAATATTAATAATCTTGATTCCTCTTTATTATATATATATATATATATATATATATATATATATATATATATATATATATATATATATATATATTAAAAGAGCGGGAGAGAGGAGGGCGTGATATTATTCATTATATCTTTCCATTTCTGACGAGACTCTGCGTGAGTCGTTTTTTAAACTTAATCAATAATTTCCAGAATTTGGTACTAGTGAGATTCTTCCACTTCACGGATCCTGTTCTCGTGTCCTTGTTTCGCGATTTCACGGTTCTTTCGATGATTTCACGCGTACAACGGAGCACATGGGGGCGCCTGTAGAGGCGTAACTGTTCGATAGGTATTTAGTTAAGGGTGCCCATTGAGGAACTACAATACACACCGGCAACAGTCGTCATTGTACGAAAGTCTCGACACGACGATTGGGAAGAGTGGCAGCACGAGCCTCGCCGGCGGCGTGAATAATTCGCAATTGGATTATCCTAAGCTATATCTGGGAATCTGCGAGAGAACCTGATGGTTCTCCTTGGAACGGCACGCTTGGATGATCAAGTGCGATTTCCGCGAGATTATGTGCAAGCGAGGGTAAATATAAAATGTACGGAAAAAATGTGAATAACTTTATTAGAGTAATTGTAAAAAAATTTGATCTAAACTTTTAAATATTATGCAGATAGATTTATTTAATGGTAACATAATATGATAGAAAAATAAAAGAGTGATTGTGTTACTGGAGAAAATTATTATTTCATATTTACAAATGATGATACGTCACTTATATAATAATTGATTGCATTTTATTTAATTTATTATATTATGATTTTCTTGATAATTATATTATAAAATTGAACAGGAACTTAATAATAACTTAATTACTTTTTTTCTATTCAAATATAAATTATACTTTACAAATATAAATTATATTTTCAACTAATATCTTTTAATTATTTTTAAGTTTTAAAACATTCTATATTCGACAAAGCATACATAACATTTGCAGGATAACGATATTGAATTTGAATTAAAATTATAAAAATTTGCTAGAATGCATTACTTAACAATGCACTAAAAAAATAAAATTTGACGAAAATAATAACTAATACGTGTCTCTTGCTTTTATTAAAGATATGTGATTTCAGTGACATCATATCAAGTAAATTAGTAAACCTTTAGAATCTTTCAGAATTTCTGCCTTATCGCAAAAATTCTATCTTCTTGTAATATTCGTATATTGATTTTATTATTATACGCCATCTACCATGATGTTTTACTATGAAATGGTCCTTTAAATATCGGATTTCTTTCAGCCTTCGCCATTGTATGGTTATGTGTTACCGACTTTCGATGTCAATGTACGAGGAAAATGAATGAATGAATAGAATGAATGAATGGAGAATTGAGTGAATGAAGATAAAACAGTTCGTACTTCTGGTGCCCTCTACTCTTTCGATCATCAGTGGATAATGTTCTACCTTCGTCAGACTGGTATGTATTTCTAGTTTCCATCTGTCAATAGTTACTTTGATTCCTTATCGAAGAAATCTGTAATTTCATGGGAAGATATCTTCAAATTTATCAACGTTGATAATTTAATTATATTCTTTTGCAAATAACTATTTAATCATGAAGTAGATATTTTCTGTATTTCTTTGCAGTTAAAATCATCCTATAAGGACGAGAATAATTCATTGTTATGATAATATACAATGAAATTACAGCCAACATTAGAGGTATTCTTATAATAATTTTTACAATAATTATATAACTCAAGTATGAGTTTAACAGTCAAAAAATTTAATCCTGAATTGAATATAAAGTTTTTATTCTATATTATAATAGTAAAGTAAAATATATTTTTTACAAAATAGATTAAGTAAAGACAGGATTTCTAAAAAGATTTCTGCAAAAAATTCTCTTTAAGAAATGCACGATATATCCTTTGATTTCATATCTAATTAAAAAATTATTTATTAAAAATATTACTGTTACACAAAAATAAATGATGATTTCTTACATATGCAAATTATTACAAAATTATTACAAAAATAAATGATGATTTCTTACATGTGCAAATTGTTACATTGTGACTTATGGCATTCTCGCTTTTTCGTAACTTATGGCAAGACCATTTACACCCCCGTAAATACCTCCCGTCTCACAGATGACCGCATAATAAAACCATTATTAAGATATTTAACATCCCATTGCGCGCCCACCAGCCACGTGAGTCGAGGTATCGCAATTGCGGCGAACAAAAGCGCTGGCCGATCTCTCTCTCTTTATAGTTATGCCGGGACACGTGCCCGACATAATTCACCATTGATGGTTATATTCCATTGTGGGCCGAGAGCCCATTACGGTCCCGTACGTGCAAACCCCGGACAAAACGAAATGGTAAATACGTATCCCGCGCACTCGCCACTCTGACAACTATTTTCCCAAGATATTTCCGCCGTTATTTTCGCGAACTATTTGTATCGCGTAATCCCCTAATCGATCTCGCGTTACGCCACGCAAATTAATCAACGACGAACGTAACTATCGCGTAGAGACGGAAATAAACAGCGTGATAATTCTTATTAAATTTAGGAAAAAAAGTCACATATATAAAAGTTTATCCAAAAGTTTCACGCAAATGATGACTTAATTATGCATTAAATTTTAATAATGTATATTTATTCATTTAAACATATAGTAGATATAATTTTATTAATGTAGATTTATTTATTTAATTTTATTATAATATTTTTATAATAACTGATGAGATTAAACCAAAAAGAGAAAAAAGTCAATATTTAAATTTATTAAATTTTTTAACCAACAAAAAATACTTTCCATAAATAAAAGAATATTATAATATAATTTTCATGTATTGGAATTTTTTCCAAAATATTTAACTCTTCATTAAATTATCTGATAAAAAAGAAAGCAGTTCTCTTCTAGAGAAGAATCTATCGTGAAAATACAATCCTGCGCAGGTAACGTAAATGAGTCCTACTTAATAATTCAATCTTCACAATGCACCATTAATTGAGACTGCGCGCGTATAGATAATCGAAGCCTGCGAGGCACGTGTCGACGGAGAGAAAATCTTTAAAACGCGATGCCAGATTTGTTTACGACCTTTGAAGGACTCGCGATGCTCTCGAGTTCGAGTGCTCGCAAGGGTGAAAAGGGTCAGCCGCTCGTGTACTGCCACGACATAAGGGGTTGGGGACGAAACGGGGTTTGTTGCTACAGTTAACACTTGTTTAGGGTTGTTTTGTTTGAGCACGATCTTTCTGATCAACCCTCTTGTACATAATTTCCCAAGAATAAGATAGAAAATGCGAATGGTAAAATAATAGTCTTAATTGATTGAAACGATTTTAAAAAGATTTTAGACGATCTTTAAAAAGAGTCGTAATTGATTTAAATGATTGTCTTTAAAAAAACAGCAATTTTAAGGATATATGCTATTTTTCAATATATATTAAGCTTCTAAAACACTTAACAAACATAATATTTTTATTTCATGTAGGAAAATTAAGATATATGAGACTGAATATATAATTTTGAAATTATATATATGTTATATTTTATGATAATGTTGCGTATATATATACATTAGAATACATTTATTTGGTTAGATAGTTACGGTAATCTGAAAACGAGAAAGTGTTCAACCACAAAAAGTTGCCAAATTGATGCGGACCGGTTACCATAACGAAAATAATTTTAGCCGCAAAAGGTTAATAAACTTTATTGAGCGGATTTCGTAGTGGATAGTAGCTTGTTTTACAGATTGACTCGAATTAAAATAATAGCGCGTGGCTTCAAAACTATCAATTCGTACATACCAATATTTTACTGATGAAAAGTTAAAGTATAAGTATGAAATCAAGTGTATGAAAAAAAAATATAAGAGATATCTTATATAAAATTTAATACTTATCAAAATATTATATTTGTAATTTTTTTAAATGCATCCCAGCAAACACCAAATAACAGTTATATAACTGTTAGTTATAATTTCCCACTCAACAATATAACTGTTACATAACAGATATGTAACTTGGTGTTTGCTGGGATAATTATATGAATTCGCATGTGTTAATTATTCAATATAAGAAATTATAAAAATACATACTAATATATTTTCTTTTGTAATAATAAATTTTAGGATCTGTATCTCTGTCTCAAATATTATTTTTCGATTAATAATTTATATTTAGTCAAATATAAATGTCAAATATAAATATAAATATAACTGTCTCTCGTCCATTTTTTTTTATTTATATATATCTTGTATGTTTTTCTAGACATGAAACTAAAAAAATTATCATACTATCTGCATTTCTTTATACATCTTGCTTGAAGGTAATAATTTTACGCATATATCAATGTCAGTGCAGTCTTTATCTTAGATTTAAAAGGGAGGTAGGGGGATGGGATGTAAGAATTATAAATTAAATTTTTCGATCTATATGTTTCGAACCATTTGGTCCTCGCACGATTGTTTTCCGTCAATTTTCAAATCGTCGGAGAATCGTGAAACGAGGATTCGCGTCTCGTTTCTCGGCGCGATTGCCGAAGGAGAAAAATAATCGGGAATCGATTTCCCGAGGATAGTGCTGACCACGAAGAAACCCGTCGCCGATTGCTTCGGGATTGTTTCAGATTGCTATTCGAGTGGCAAACACATTCAGTACGGAATAACAGGAGTCGAACGCGGTGGGACGGATTCGTTGGCGGAAGATACGTTAGTGGAGGAAGGGGGTTGCGCGAGGGGGTTGTAATCTGTATTATCCCCCGACTATTAGTGTCGAGAGGATCGAGGGTGCACGGATTACAGTTATTACAACAGATACGAGGAATAACATTATGCGTGACGCTTTCCGCGGGTATCTTCGACCGGCACGCAATCTCCCCTTTAAATGAACTTTAACTTGACCTAAGGTATACCGAAACTCTCTTTAAAAATCATATTGCGCAATGATATTATTTGGCAGACACATCGAAAGAATATTGAATCGTATATACATGACTTGCAAGATATGATTGATATTTATTTAATTGATATTATAATGGCTAACAAGTTGCTTGCAAATAATATTTATAAGATCTCGATTAATTTTTAATAAATTAAAGAGTTATGTTGCATAAATGTAAGAATCTTATATGTGTAAAAAATACAATTAATTAATTTCATATGAAAAAAATCACTAGCATCAACACAAGCCTAAAAAAATTATTATTGGGATATAAAATGAGTTAGCTCATATATATATATATATATATATATATATATATATATATATATATATATAAATTTTATGTAATTAATATAATTTATATAACATGAATTAATTTTTTTATATCAATTATTATTGGGATATAAAATATTAATTATTTAAATTATATACATAACTTTTATTAAAGAATTATAATATGTGCATTTTTTAGCTTACAATATAATTAACGTTAAGGCGCTATTAGAATCGATATCGCTGAAGTAGGCAAAAGTATCGACGCTTTTCTGAAAAGTGACCATCCTCGGTAGCGATACTTCGATAGGGGCGTGATACCCAACGCGCAGTGGCACCCTTCCTTTCGGCAGATCGGACAACACAACTGTCGGCCTATTAAACTAATTGACTGCGCGTATGCCGGCGGCCGCAACGTTCGGAAATCGCGTCACCTTACGAACGCATCGTTTCCCTCTCCTCGCATCGCCCTCCTATTCCCGTGCCGTATGCACGTCGTGCGTGTCACGAACGGAAACCTCGGCGCGTCGATTACGACCCTCGCGCGAAATTTCGCACGCATCGTCACCCCCGAACGGACCGATGTCGCGCCTCGAGACCAAAGCTCGTTATGCAAATAGCAAACATGGTCCGCACGCGTGGTGCCAAGTGTAACATCCGCATGCCCCGAATTGTGTCATTTCGTACACATTGGATAATGATTCGGTCTAACAAAGTTTCTGGATCTCTCGAATCGGAAGAATTTTACGGTGATGACCAGGGAGAATTAAAATCCAATGTCAATCGTCACGGAGTGTAAGTAATATGCGTTTAATCATTATGTATTTCGTTCTATAATATAAGCTTTATAATTGCAGATGTAACTTCACCCTTATTTCTATACATTTGACTCTACCAATGTTTTCATAGCGATACACTTTCATTTCATATATTTATAATAAAAATATATTAAAAAATACAAATTATTTGGAAATTTATTATTCTAGCCTTTATTTTAAAAGATCCAAAAAAACGTATTAATTTTTTAAACATTTTTATCTTTTGAAAACCGCGTCGAAAAATTGAACATTTTAAAGGTGTCAAAAATAACAATACAATGTAAAGATTAAATAAATAAATAAATAAACATAAATAAATGCATATGTATACATGTATTATACTATCTTTAAATTTATATTTCTTATACTTATATGTTTTTCCAATACAACCTCCACAGAACACATATCAATTCCATATATCTCTAGAAAACTAATATTATAGAGCTGCAAATGACAATCTAATTGTAAAAAATAAGAAAATTATATTAATACAATTCACGCTAATGAGAGATTGATTTTTTCAGGATTGCCGGACAACATCGCTATCAAATACGGTACCTAACCACAAGAGAGACACGTGTATGTTTCAATGCAACGAGATAGTTAATAATCGCTTTGTGAACGTCGATCACCGATCTCGCTTATCGCCGCACAATTGCACGGGTGGAACCATGGCAGCAGTTTCCATCATTATACGACCGACATAAGGGGCTTTTCCCTTTCCGCTTTCGTATTTGACCGGTATCGAAAAGCAAACTTATCAGCGCACCCATTCGCTTCAACCATTTCCTCATCGAGAGAGTCGATCCTCGTGCAAATCGACCGCGTGCGGTCGGCGGCCTGATCGCCGAAGGTAGCTTTAATACCCGACACGCGCCCTCATCAAAGCGATCCCCGGTATCGGCAGTCCATTGAGATCCGCGCGCTTAACCACTTCATCTTCTTTCGGGAGCGGAGCTCGGTATCATCGCGACAGCTCGTTACCTCGATCGTTTCGCCGAAACATCGTTATTCCGGGGCGATCGGTAATAAAGCCCGTTTAATTTTATCACCGTGGCGATCGAACGTCCTCGCTACGAGTAATTGGCCACTAACTAGGAAACATTCGGTCGTCGTTTGATTTTCACGAGATATTCGCAGATACTTTATTCGAACCGATAAGAGGGGCACATTTTTTCTTTTTTAGATAAAATGAGAAATGTCTCCTGGAAAAAATGACTTAATTATTACACAGAAAAAAAATAAGTGTCAAATCAAAACTAATATACTTAAACTAACGCGTTCATTGTTTCGTATATACGCAACAATTTATAATCTTCTTAGAAGAATTTAATAATTTTAAATTTCAACAATATTATAGTCTTATTTTAATATTATAATTGTCACCTCAAGAATAATTATTTAATTCCACTTTAAAAAAATTATAATCTTTGATTTAAAAATATTATTTTCTATCCAACATTGTTTCTTTTCCATTCAAGAAAATTAAATCTTAAATCATAAGAATATATTTTTCTTGATTCAACTATATAAAATGGCTTCATTCAAGTAAGCAATTATTCAAGCAATTATATTTTTCTTTAATTAACGCAATAGAATCTCATTTCAAGATTTCCATGTTAAAACTAAATATATTTTTAAAACAAGAATGTCCTTTTTTCTGTGTACCTTTTACATTTGTTTACGTACATTATTTTATACAAAATTTTACGACTCACTATAAAATAATATAGTTTATAAATTATTTAGTTCCAACAGAAGAAAGAGAAGATAAAGAAGCAATTCTTTTTATATCAATTTCAATGTTACAAACTATAAACTATATTAATTTCTAAAATTACCTCTCTCTAATTGCGATTCGAGTTACATAGTTTTGGAGAACTTTCTCGAGTGCGCTTCAATTTTACTTAAAAAGCATTCCTTAATTTTGAATTACGCGATTTTGAATGCGCTATCTATCAGTGTCATCGAGCGGTGTGTTAGCGGCGATGATCACGGCGGACATTAATAAAATAACGCAGTCACGGATTTTCGAACACTCGACTGCGCAGAGGGTGTGAAGGATAGGAGGAGATGGTAACAACACAACGCCGAGGGGGCGATCATGAAACTCCGGATCGGACCTTATGTTCGCGCATTGTGACTTTTCGTCGAGACAGAACGAGAGAAAGAGAGAGACGTACGGGGTAGTCCGGCATAATTGGCAGGGGTCCCTGACGTAATATTTATTACGGATTCGAGAGGAATCGGGGGGGAGGGGAGAGAGTGAACGGCAAAAAAAGAAAGATCATAATGGCCCCAACTGGGCTACAAACTGTACCAGCCTCTTTGCGGTTCGTTAAACGAAGCCTTCGCCGAAGGGTGTTGAAAAAGATACGCAAAGCGATTGTAATCATTTTTCTCTGGTATCATTTCTTTCCTCGCAACACTGAACCTTGACATACACGAGTTTATATAAGTGGCTATAGAAAAACTATACAAATCATCCATCGAAATTAAATTTAATAGAAAAATAGCAAGACGTTATTAAACTTTTAACTAAATTGGCACGTTTCCATTTATGCATTTTTAGATTAGAAAATATACTCCTTGACAAAATTAACGCATAATTTTTTTTCACTTCTTTAAATTTTTTCGTTAAAATTTAAATATCAAAAGAGAAAAAATATAAATACAAAAGTGTAAGATATAAATCATTGTAAGATATAAATCAAATGTTAAAAATCAATAGGCAAAAAAACCACAGCGCAAAGATAACAGTACGCAAAAAACAAAAAATAAGGACAACTAATAATTTAAATATCAGTTGTAAAAAAAAGTGAAAAAAAATTACGTGTTAATTTTGTCCAGGAGTATATTTCTTATATTGAATGTAACTTCGAAACACGTCCGAGTGAGCTCGTCGTTGCTTGTCCAAGATGTAATGTCGTTTGTTTGTCACCGTTGCTACGACGAGTTATTCTCGGCTCGATCAAAAGCGTCTCGGCAAATCGGTCCTATTCCCCTCGTACAGATCCGTGTTAAGCGGATTTAATTTGCGAACGAACAGAGACGCTCGTGCGCGCTCTTTAATCGTCTTGAATATCGTCGTTGACGTAGACGCGCTCCTTGGCGACACTGGAGAGGTCCTATCACGATGCGCGCACGAAAAAGATATCCTGAGAGAAAGTCGTTTTCCGCGAAAATACTATCCCTTCGAATGTGCAAGGTGTTTTGCATCCAATTCTAATAGCGAGGATTCGTCGACAGAGAACTGGAGTTTTCTCTTCTTAAAAGAAATTCTATGGTCATTTTCTTGATGTTGATTATGTATCTTAGCAATTAAATTGTATAAAGTTTTTGATAAGACGAAATTCACTCCTGAAATTGATCAAAGAGCAAGACTTTTTTTAACTCTATCTATATCTTTCAAACTCGAGCAGTTAAATTCTTCAATTTTCCCCTAATAAGTGGAACAATATCGAGAAATTCTTTAAAGAAATTTTTAAGTCAAGTCTTTTTTTCCTTAACTTAGACTTTTCTCAATATAAAAATCTTGGAATATAAATCTTGAGATCTTTAATTTAATTAAAATATACATAAAATATAAAATAAGAATATAAAATAAGAGAATATTTTAAAAAATAATTTTAAAAAATATTAATGTTACAAATTTAAAACAAGTCTTTTTGTGATTTGGCCTTTACTAAGCACGTACAAGATTAAAACACTCTGTAGTCTGTCATAAGTCCGAGCGTACACGCGCGCGCTATCATCTTCTCTTTCTCTTGCTCTCTTTCTTTCATCCCCGTTTGTGCGCGCTCGCGCGCGCGTGGGTCGAGTGCGGGTATAATAATAACGTTCGGTAAGTACGTGTTTGTAGTTACCCCTGAGGTGAGCCACCCCCGGAGAGGACCAGGAGGCTCCGCCTTCGTCGGCATGGGGTTGGTTGTCACGGGGGTGGAATACTCGGGGGCGGTTCTTCACCATCCGAGTCCCGATTTAGCGCTCTCGCTTGCCGCGGGGGTGCCGATCGGAGAGAAAGAGGGTGACGCGAAACACGGTCCGACACGCACCCCGTGCGCGGCGGACGGTCGAGCTCGCGAGCGAGCAAACCTGTTTCTGAACACGTCCCACGTAGTCGGCCACGGCAGTACGAAACAAGTATTGCCCTGTCGGGGTGCGGAGGTTTAATTGTCGTATCGTATTAAGATCATTTAGACATTGGACGGAGGACCTGGAGGAGCGGAAGAAGCGATTGAGCTACTCATCATTGGTGTTGAAGAAGCGAGTCCTTGTCGTGATACAAGAAAATGAAACTTTATGGATTTTCCTAGATGGAAAAACTGATCATGTAGTAGAAGAGAGTCTTCACAATTGAACAATCTTGTTGACGTAACTGAGGAAACTTAGTGCCTGTCATATTTGAAGATAATCTTCGTTGCAATCGAAGAAAGAAAGCTGAAGAAGAAGTTTTTGGAGAAGAAAATCAGCTTGGACGTTGATCGTCGCTTGGCAATCGTGATTCAAATTGTGAAACAGCCGTCATTTCCGACTGTTGGCGTCTGCATCTTCAGGTATGGGCTTTGTCGTGACTTGCATTCCGTAGAAATCTTTGAATTTTTATGTATCATGACTTCCTATTATAAGTTCTTTTTATTGTCAGTTATTTTCTATATCTTGTTGCATCTTTCTTCTTATATTTTAGCTACTTTTTGCGATTCTTTTCTTTCATTTTATTAAAAATAAATATCATTTCATTTTAAATGAATGAAATGTAAGAAAATACAATGAGATGAATAAGCTTATTAGGCACGTATTACGTATTTGCTCGTTAAGATTGTAATCATTGTTAAAGTATAAAGTCGTATTGAAGTTTGAGAATAATTCTAACGAGTTTCGCCGAGCTTTCGAAGAGAATCAGTGTCGTAAAGAGAGCCCCCTTCGGACATTGCTAAATAGATTGATAGTCGATTCACGGGTCCCGAGCAAACTGGTCCCATGAGGACGCGGGGTCGTCGTGTAGGGTAGAAGTGCCGAGCGAACAAACGCCATAAACTGTTTGTGCATGGGATTAGCCGCTGTTGATTTGCCTCTTACAAGAAATGTCTGAAGCGACAACCTGTGTACGCATTATTATTTTATTACATTCCGATTAGAAAAAAGCCTGTAAAAATAAAATGATTACACATATATAAGTTTAATTATTAACACAGACTAAATTACCTTAATTAGATAGATATTAATTAATGCAGATATTCACCGTATCTTTTACCGTACATTTATCGTTAAATGCAACCTATGGATTATGAATTTAGTATAATCCCTTCGTTATATAATATTAAAGGAAATTATGAAGTTATTCATCAGATAGATTTTTTAAAAAGGAAATATGCGAAAAGGAAATATAGCAAAACACAAATACAGAGATTGCAATAACGCACAATTAACAATTCAGAAAATGTTTCGTTTGGATTAAATTAATAAGCACATACACACATGCACACACACATACACAGAATTACTTGGACTCTCAGGTGCGATCGAGTTTCTGAAAGTTTCCGGATTGATCGGAAAGACCTGTCTCGCTCTAATTTTTTGGTTGGCTACACGCGCGTGATTTATAGCTCATCGTTAGACAAGTTTTTCTTAAGCAAGAACTTTGAGAAATCCCAGAATATGTCTTTAAACAAATCTGATGATTTACTAACACTTTTGAAATATATGCTAAGACAACATAATTATTCTAAAAATTAGATTTTTAATTTTTTTACAAGTATCTTTTTACAGTTTTTCTCCTCGCTTTTTTCCTGAAAAGGGCAGACATCGGAAATAAAGAAAATCTTCTTATCTTATAAATACTCCATTATAAATGTGCTGAATTTAAAGTTTTTTTTACTGATAAGAAAAATTGTTGCCTGATATTTATAAGATTTGTAGGATATATTTTTCTAAATAAATTAATTTTCCTAAAAATGTTTCGTTCGTCCTGCAAATTTTATTTCTTTTCGTATTATTTATTATTTTTAGCAATAAATCTGTAAAGTTATCTGTAACATGATAAATCATGTCGGCTTAATATTTGCGTAATCTTTGAATCGTGAAATATAAACGCGTTTTTCCTTTTTCCTTTCCCGGAAAGGCAACTCGGCAACTTGTGATATAAATCACAATTGTAAAAATATACCGAGCTTATAAAGTAAAGAGACTCCCAAGTTGAGCTAAATACTTATGACGATCATAGAGAGCACATTCCGGTTATTAAAATTATTATCCGAATGGCATATTTAATCTCCTGATCCTCTTGACAGACTCCGAACAGCAGCCCGCGGCTGGTATATTTGCCTCTGATGCCACTCTAGATGATAACATTTTAACGCGCATACAGATACAAAGGCTAGGGGATTAACGTGCTACTGACAAAGCCGATACACTTCGCCGCGAGAGAAGCATTAAGAATTAACAATGTTATATATGAATTAATATAAAAGCAAAGTGAACGCGCACAACTTTTGCCACTATTGCCGTTATCGTAATTAATATCATATTTATGTATATAATATCGATATCACATTATTAAAGGATTTATTGATTTATAATCGTAATGCAAGCATTATCCGGTAATTTTTAGAAATAGATATTTACTCGAGAGTTGTAGGAGATATTTAATTACGAGATCGATTTTCACGTAATCGGTCTAATCGAGAGTCGAAATTAAACTCGACGAGGCCAGATCGACGAGGATTAATTGCGGGTGTCAAACGCAATCAAATATTGGCGACCGAGCGACGCGATGACATCGACGTATTAATACTGATTACATCGCGCATTCGTGCCTCGTGGTCCAACAGGATTATACACCTGCTATTCCGATTTATATCTCCGCTGACAGGATAGCAGAAGAGGCTGTGGGGGAAAGTGAGGAAAAGCAGCCGCTCATAAATTATGCGAAGAATCTGCGAAACGCGTACAATTACCGAAAGAGAAAAGGGAGAAAAAAGAGAAAGAGAGAGACAGAGGAAAAAAGAGTGTTTTCTAACGCGAGAGATGAACAAGTTGAATCGAAAGGAGAGAGGACCTCGAGGGTTGAGGTCTGGAGAGGGACAGGAGGGATAGTCATGATGGAAGGACGGAGATTTAACAATGTTACAATGAACGAACGAGCGAGCGAGTCTCTCCCATCGTCTCTCCAGTCTCCTCGGAGAGAAAGAGAGGAAAAGAGAGAGAGAGAGAGCCCCGGGATCGCAGATTGAATTGTAAAATAACCGAGAGGGGAACAATACGCCCCGGTACAACATTGTGTTTGCATTTAAATAATCCGCGAGCCCGCGGGTACGTAATCCTGAGAGAGCGCCATCGCGACTTCTCGTTCCCCTCGCCTATCTCGCGCGCGCAATCTCCGGCGTCGACGCAATCCTATGTAATCTCGCAGCGACATTTCTCTGAACTGTCACATCTCGATGATTATGACAATAACCGGGTTTCTATCTTGACAATTTTTAATCATTAAATCTCCTCGAGTTAAAGTGTGCACTCGAGATTAATTGAAAATAATAATTCTAATATTTCTATGCGTCCCATTTAAATCGCTCGATTATTAAATTTAGAATTAGATTAAATTTCCGCTAAATTAAAGTATAATTGAGGCAATATTTAACTGTCATCATCCACATCTAATTGTCAAAGTTGAATGTTTATTGCTTATCACTTTCCATGTAAAAATTTATAATGAAAAATATTTTATTAATACATGAGCTAAAGAAGAAGAGTCATTATTGAATGTATAATTATACGAATTATCATATATACATATATAAATTATAATCGATAGTTCCAAAGTTTCTGTTGGAACGTCATTCCTAACGTGGATGACAGTTGAATACCTTTCATTAAGTCGAGTATCTCGCGATCGTTGCAGCGATCGATTCGTTTTATTCGGTCTGCGCTATAATTGTAAGTAGCGAGTAATTAATGCGGTCGATTCGAGTCCGATCCGTCCGACCGCTAACCAACGGAATCCGCGAGGCTCGTCGAAGCGCGGGTGGCAAGGGGAATGGAGGGAAGCGGGAAAACTCGCGATGGACGGACGACGAGAGGGGGAGGAGAGGACAGCCAGGGGAGGATTGTTCCGGGTCGGGTACCGACATTGTTTCACGGTGGATGAGAATTTAATTTGCACGGTACGAGAGGTAGCAGCGACGAAAGAGGAAGAGAAAACGAATAAGAGGGAGAGAGAGAAAGAGGAAGAGAAAGAGGAGGAGGAGGAGGAGGAGGAGGAGGGAAGGGAGAACGCTCGGATGGGTGCTGCCTTGTTTAAGCGTGGGTGGGGGTGTCAAATTGAATTACCCCCTTGTACCACGGCTCCCCGGGGACGTTTGCCGGGGCGCTGGCGCTCTCGCGCTGCCTCCGGACGTCGGGGGGGGGGAGGTTGCATCGGTATCTGTGTGCGTACACACGTACCCGTGCACGTATACATATACGTGTGCGCGCGCTACCTTCTCCACGGAGGCGTTTTCAATTAAAATCAACACCGGGGGTTGGCCCCGACCCCGCGTGCTCCGCTCGCCCTCCTCTCCTCGCCGACCGTTTTGATCTCTCTTCCTAATCGGCGCGTACCTGTTCCGCGATGCATCCCTCTCCCCTTCCTCCTCCTCTCTCGAGCCACCTTCCCGACTCTTTCGCTCTCCCCGTTTTCCACGTCTCTGTTGTCTTATGTGTGCATTATATTATTAACTCGGTTATATATAACTGTATCGTTCGTGTGGTAACGACCAGAATTTCGTGTTACGTTATTTGATAGAGAGATACACCGGAATTCTCTTCTCCAGTGATTTATTTATCGTGTGTCCACTCTTACTCCACGTCCATTTTTTGATGAAAAAATCTCTTGCAATGTCGAGAATTGTTTTTTGTAATAATTCAGTATTTGATGTGCGCACACTATCTAAAGATAAATTCTTTTCCAAATATTTTAGAGCATTTAATTAATCTATTTGTGGAATAAGTGATTTTTATATGTCGCATATATATTTATCTATATTTTTTTTATCTTTTTCTTCTATCTCTAGAAAAATGCGTGTGATTTTTCTTATACATTTGAGAATAAATTTATTACAAAGCTGTCGTCAAAGGAATAATTTTCGTCAATCTTCATCTCTTAAAAAATTCGTTTTTCAAAAATTCTCTGCCGAAAATCCTTGTCGCACCAACTTAAACTAACGAAGAAAGCTTCAGTCACTTATTACAGACACTTTTTCGATCTCTTCTTTTCCGTTTCCGCTAAGAGGATAAAGAACCCGATTCGCGGAGCCGACTCTCATTTTCGCCTTTAGCATTACGTTTTTCTTTTTTTTTTTTCTTCCTTATCTGACGATCCCCGCGAAAGGAAGTCTACTCCATGTAACCTGGCGAATCGGTCTCATTGAGAAAGGCTTCTCGCTCGTATTCCTCTCTTCGCGAATTTCTTGTCACTTTGACTCATGGAAAAAAATACAGAGACGTGCCGATTGATTTGCTACTAAATTATTTTCTCCCAAAGCCTCTTCATGCCTGTCGCGAATACGGTATTCAATCAGATATCGTCACGTTGATTGAAGAGATATTAAACGTAATTGTGAAGCACGAAGAAATTACAAAGAAATTTTTTTCCCTTAAAACAAAGCTAGTTTCTTCAAAAATAAATGTTTATAATTTTTAAAAATTTTCTTGATATTTTTTGCCTTTTTTTTTCAAAGAGCTAAGTCAAGAGATCAGCGCGCAGTAACATTGTTTTTCTCAGCGCGATTAATGAATCAACCAATTACCGATTACGGAAAGAAGCCGGAAAGAAGGTTAAGTGAGAGAAAAGGGATTTAATCATCCTTAATTCTATTCCGTGATTCGAGAAAGATAGAAAGAGAGAATACGCGACCAGCGACCAGCGCTTTGATCGCGCGAGTTTAATTTCAGTGAGTCTTTGGATTCACTTAATCACCGTCTGATAATTAAGGAAGGCCTTTCGAGCAACGACGACGACAACGACGACGATGATGACGACAACGACGACGACGAAAAAACAACTTAATCACACCTTTTAATCGGCACGCGTGTTTTTCCCAATCGCGGATAAGCGCGTTTACGCGTTTACGCATCTTACTGAATAGACCTCTTAGTTAAATATCAAAATAATAAATGTAATGTGCGAGAAAAAATATATGAACTATATTTATTACGCAATTGAAATGATCAACAATTACGTTCTCAGTCAACAATAATTCATTTGTTTTTTATCAAGATAAATATAAACTGATATACATACACTGAATATTTTGTGAAAAATAAATTTGCGAAACTAGCCTTAGTTTGCAAATCCGTTTATCCAGCTTCCAGTTTTATCATTGTTTCCATATTCGCTTTTGTAAAAATATCACTGGAAAAAGAGAGCTTCAGCCTTTATCCTTTTGTCAAAAAAGATCGAATAAATGGAGGTCTGAGAGCACCGCGTGTTACCGCTTACGTTATGAAAAGTCATGTTATCGTTCGCGATTTAATTGGTCGGCGATCGCGCGGCAATCGGTCGGGACAGAGCAAAAACGAGAGAAGGGCCTGCGATTTAATTGAGCTGAATGCATCCGCCGAACGCGGCGGCACATTGAAACAGAGGGAGAGAGAAAGAGAGAGAAAGAGGGAGAGGGAGCGACAGAGAACGCTGATCGATAAAGTGTAATAAATATAATTACAACGAGAGGATGGAAGAGATATGAGAGCGGAGGAGGATGTTTTTTTATCCTGTGCGAGCGGGAAACGCGGAATTTATTAGCGCGACCGTAAAACATCAGAGATTATAATCAATCTCGTCGATGATGATAAAAACTACGTCGAGAGGCGAATTATTGCCGCGTTGCATCGATGATGCATTTTCCATTAGGTCGAATAGGCTCGGGACCCGAATAACGCGATATAGACAGCGCAAAATTACGAACAATTTCCGAAACATTGTTAAAACAATCAATTTTAGGAACAATGATAGAAATGACAATGGCAGCAATGATTTTTAAATGCATGAAAAAGTGGAGATTACAAAACATGTAATTTTTAACAAAATATACGTTTATTAAAGCAAGATAATAACATTGTATTAAGATGGAGTTTTCTGTTTATGAATATTTAATTAAACATATTTTCAGAATTTTTGAAAATTTAATATCATATATCTCTCTTGATGATTAAAATGATTGTCAGACATTTTGCATATAACATTTAACGACATACTTTTATAAGTATAGTTAATAAATAGATAGATACTATATATTTTTAATATGTAAATTTTTAATATGATTTCTTCTAATGTCAATTTATATTTTGAATTTATATCTTTCAATTAGGTATTAATATTATAAGATGGTTACAAATAAGATGATAAATATATCATCTCTATTCATACATTCCCTTATTAATTCGACAATAATCTCTTTTTCAGGATGGATGGGCCGGCAGTGCTGTCGATGCCGCCGCTGCCGACATCTTCGCAGAAATCGGCACAATCACCGCAACCGCAATCCCATCCAAAACAGAATCAGGTAAACGCAGAGATCAGATAACACTCGAAATTAATGGATTAAAATTTTTTAAATGGTATAAATTTGAGCAAAAAAGATATTTACTAAGAATAAACAAATCGTATGCAATTTTTGAAAAACTTTAAGTAAATAAAATTATATAAATTAATATCATATATATATGTATATTAATCTAGGAAGAATTTTTGTTATATAAATGTCTCAGATCTTTATGTCCTCGAGAGACAGATAAAAATGTATTATTATATGATCTCGATTATACATGCATTGAATCATTGTAATTATTAGAATAATTTTGTGAATTATGAGAACTTTTTATAGGAATGGCCATAGATAAACAAATAAATGAATAAAAGATCAAACTGAACATCGTGGTACATCGTGGAACATCGTGGTACAACTAAACTAATAGGAGTTGCAGGTGGGTACCGTGTCGCTTTACGGGATCCACATCGTGTCGCTGGTGATCGAGGGCCAGGAGAGGCTGTGCCTCGCGCAGATCAGCAACACCCTGCTGAAGCAGTTCAGCTACAACGAGATCCACAATCGCCGAGTGGCGTTGGGTATCACCTGCGTGCAGTGCACGCCGGTGCAGCTAGAAATACTTCGTCGTGCTGGCGCGATGCCGGTGTCTTCGCGTAGATGCGGCATGATTACTCGTAGAGAGGCGGAACGCCTCTGCAAGTCCTTCCTCGGCGACAACGCACCCCCTAGGTTGGTAGGGGATGATTATTGCAGCTGTACAAACTTTGCAAAATATCATAATAACTAAATTACCATAAAGAAAAGAATTTTTTTAAATGGTTTTCATTCGAAATCCTGCTTGTTTTTCTCTTCTGTCTTTCTCTTAGTAAAGTGAGAAATTTTATAAAATGCATATTTTATTTTTACTTCAGAGTTAGTTGGAGTTGAATCAAAAGAGATGGACTCTCTCTTATCCTAATTATAATTAATATAGAGTTATCTAAAAATCTATATAAGGGGGCTGGTTTTACGCAGATTGCCCGAGGACTTTGCGTTCTCCGTTCACCACGAATGCGCCTGGGGTTGCCGTGGCGCATTTTTACCCGCCCGTTACAACAGCTCGCGCGCCAAATGCATCAAGTGCACGTACTGCGGCCTGTTCTTCTCGCCGAATAAATTCATCTTCCACTCGCACCGTATCGGTCCATCCGACAAGTACGTGCAACCGGACGCGGCCAACTTTAACTCGTGGCGTCGTCACATGAAGCTGTCCGGCAGTCCACCGGACGAGGTGGTGCACGCCTGGGAAGACGTCAAGGCGATGTTCAACGGTGGCACCAGGAAACGTCTGCTGGGTAACTCGAACAGCCCCCGGGAATCGCCGAGTCCGGCCAAACAACCCAGATCATCGCCGAACACAACCGCTCAGATTCCCACTCTGATGCCGACACCGGCGCACCCACGCGTACCGCCATTTCCGGAACTACCCCTGCCGCTGTCCCGCAGCCTCGTCATGGACTATGTGTGGCATCAGCATCAACAAGCGGCGGCGGTCGCCGCGGCCAAGACACCCAGCCCGTTCGCCTTCCCGCCTTACGCTCTGCCCTGGCTGACCAAGCGGAGTCCCGTCCTATTTCCCGGTAAGTGATTTATAAAAATACAGAGAATATAATTGAAACGTAATTTTGAATAATTGAAGAATATCTATTTTAAAGAATTCGTCGAATTTATTGCAATCTTTTAGAAAAATTACAATTTTTTTCCTCCCTTGGATACCATTCTTACTGACTCTTAATCTTCATATCTTGCTGATCGGTTGAAATATTTTTAATAATCATTAATCAAAAATTAATTTATTAATGATCAATTTATGTTCATCAACTGTAAAATCGTTAATCACGCTTTACATGAAGAGTATCGTAAAATTGTCAATCATAAAAAACTAGTCATCATCTCCATCGACGACCTTCTTGCGTAATCAATCGCTAATGATCATCTCCATAATATAATCATGGTTTGCAGGACCACTACCGCCGCCCATAAGCGATACCAGCCCCACGGAACCTTTGATTCCAACCGTTAATCCAACTTTACATCAATCTGCATTCCGTCCGGTGATTCGCGGGCCACCCATCGTCGAGCCAGCGGTCATTCCGGAACGACCAACAGATATAAGCCAGAAGGAAGACAACTCCGACGACGAGGTCGACATCGAGACGACGGAGGACGACCCGGTGACGCCGCTCAACGCGAGTCTTCAGAATCTTCACTCAGCCTCGAATTCCGCCATGAGCAGCCACAGCGGACGGAGTACGTCGCCCCAGTGCTGGAGCCCTCCTCGAGAAACGGTGAGTCTCGCCGATCTAGTCTATCCGCGCGATCGCACGAGAGTGAATAAAACAATAAATAGCAATTAGAAAACTCAAGAGAAAGAGAAAAGTTTGCGAATTTTATCGCGTTCGCTGCGATTGCATCTCGAGACCTGTGTGCATGGACATCGCGTGCAGTAAGTCGATCGCGTGCGGTTACGCTAGCGTGATTGTGTTTGCGCGCAAAATCCTGTCATCGTGAACAACGGGAAGGATTCGCCGCACGCACACGAGGACACGAAACGGACGCGCGACATATTTCCAGCGGCGACAATTCTTCCCTTATCGTCGAGTGTTTGCGATCGCCCGACGATAATATACGGCCACCACCGCCGCTCTGTGAGTGATCGCACGTGCGTTTCGACCGACCGGCACGTGGCCGTGCAACGTGACACGGTCACGCCTTAAGTCGTCGAGTATTTCGAAACCGTTCGACGTTCGGTCAACAATCATTCATTTTAAATTAATTGCATTGAGGCGGACGCATATTAATCAGATTTTCAGTTCAAATTTTGAAGTTAAAATCATAAATTTTCATAATCATAAATCATAATTAATAATAAATCATTATGTTTATTCATTTTGTTGAAAAATGAGATTATATTTGTAATTTCCGAATGCTTGTTGATTTTGTCGTGATGGTTTTAAATTGATTGCAACCATTCAGGCAGATGCATAGTGATGCTAGTATAATAGAGTTAGATTCTTAAATCATTTTTTTTTTTGACAAGTATTTTGAATCATATTGAATTTATATTGAGTTCAATGATGTGCAATAAAGTTAATAGCTTTACTCTTAAAACGTTTATACTAATACGTTTATACGTTTATACTAATTAGATTCTAGGAAATATTTTGAAATTGAGATAAAAATCATAAAATCGGGAAAATAAAAAAAAATGAGAACTTTTTTTGATATAAAAATCTAAGATGACATACATTAACAATTTAAAAAATGTTAAATTCATTTGGCTTCAAAATTTAATATACATTGATGAAAATTATTCAAGACCCTAGTTTCTATTTACTTATGCGAATTACTTGTATAAATAAAAATGACATAATAAATTTAGTTTCTTCTTTTTTTTTTTTGAGAATTTTTTCAGTAGTTTCCGTAGCAAAAACGTCTATTCTTTCGTCGATCCGAGAAGCAATTTATTACGGTGTGACTCTTATTCACTCGACGGTGAGTGAATAAAAGTACACGTCTCCGCGGTTTAATAACGGAGTATGTTTGCGTTGTAAGGAAAGTAGCTCCGCACTTCCTCCCCCTCATCGCTCCCATCCCGATGCGTGACCATGCGACGTCTCCCCTGTAAACGGCCAGCGAAATATTTTCCCGCAACACGACACTCAATGGCAAACAAGGTGCCGCCGCAAAGTTAATCGAATTAACGTCGTACCCGACGCTCACTCGTTTAATCGAATCCTCCCCTCGAGAAATCGTTTGCTGCACACACGAAATGACGTATTTAGGCTAGTCAGAAGCCGCCTGATTTCCGGTGTTTCCTTCCGCTTAACAATTATTTCGGATTGTTTTAAAAAATCCATCTTTCCTTGACTATCACTTAAATGAATTAAATAGGGCTTTCATGTGTAAATATAATTTTTAATTCTCTTACATGTCTGCGTATTAAATTTGCAGAGTGAATATTTAATATAAATAATTAATGAAACTTTATTACATATTCGCTTCTAAATTAAAGCAAATTTTGCGTAAGATTTTATTAAAATTATTGTCATATCGAATATTTTGAAAAAGTCGTGACAACGATACCTTTCCAGTGAGTTTCTTCCTATCACATTTAAAGCTTTTATCAAGTTGATATCTGCAACTACAGCATATTCATATCATCCGGAATCGATCGATATACATATATCTATAAGTCTTCATGAGCGCAGAATTGATGTAACGACGTGCTTGATTCTCTCTTTGATGTTGACCACCGTTGTCGTCGATGTTAACATCATCGTTACCGCATCGAAAACGTTCAACCAAACGCGTTTGGTTTGGTTGGAAACCATGACGCGTGTGTACACATAATATCGTTCATTTAATCGTGTCGCGCGTCGCCATAAGTGCGTTCGCTGATCGTCGGCTATTTTCGTTCATGGAGTATTTACCGACACAATAATTATCGCGATTGATGATGACGGAGATGGGGCTGATGAAGGGGGGTAGGGTTAGAAGGGGGACTTGACTGTATCACCACCATAGCGGCGCACGAGCAGTCAGACCGCAGAGCAAATTCTAGGGACGGATTCGAGTAGTATTACGTTGCTGTTACGATGTAAATGGCCGGGGCGGGACACGTCGCTACAATAATTCCACCTGGCACCCAATTGCCGCTGCCACCGCGCCGGCTCGTTACCGCCAGCTAAATTGCCGCGGAATAATTAACCCGAGCACCGTCGAAAATTTCACCGACGACCTCGATGTTAATTGCCGCGTCGTTGCTACATTTCGACTGTGTAAAATATGCGCGTAATGATTCCGCGCGATATCGCGCATCGGAAGGAAAGCGGGGTGGAAATATAATCGAGAATCGCACTGAGAAAAATCGTTCGATTGTGTCTGATAGAAGGCATTTTGGTTGAACCAAGCAGAATTTTTAGTTATCACGATAAGACTCGATTTCTTATAACTAGAACGTTTAATAGACTTTACTGCAAGGATTTCGTTAGTATTTTCTAGTTGGATCTATAAAACTTCTTGTTATATTAACTAAACATGGACACAGTAATGCCATTTTTGTTGTAAGTTTAGTATCAAGAAAATCTGGTAAATTTAACAGGAAGAAATTAATCATACTCATTCCTAAAGGAATTCTGATTCGTCCATTTTCCAACATACTGGTTGAATCTATCAAATTTCTAATTAATGCAACCAGATTTTTTTGTCAGTGCGCGGACAAGTTTCTTTTCAAAGAGGAAATTAATTTAATTATTATTAATTTAATATTAATTTTTATTATTAATTATTATTAATTTAATATTAATTTTTAAGTCGTAATTTGAAAGAGCGTCACTCTCGCTGTAGTGGATTGTTACATTATTACTCTGTCCTTCGGATTCAATGATAGGGAGCTTAACCCGAAGTTTCTTTTGACGCGGACGATATTTTAATTGAAAATTTAGTTACAAAAATAATATAATAAACCCGAAAAAGTCTCGAGCGAAGCGGAGAGCAATTTTTTTCCGGCTTGTTTCTCTCTTTTTCAGAATTTGCTCCCTTTTCGCACAGGTCCTCTCAATTAAAAGTTCCCCCGCAGTTTTCGCTCGGTACAGCTAGAATTACAGGGTTAATACCGGGGACTGCTCTCGAGCGAGATATAACCGACTATCTTCCTCGTCCTTCTAAAAAAAAATATAACTAGCGAAGCAACCCTAGTATAGTTTACCGGCACTCGAAGACGTTAATCGGTCGTCGTGCACGCTTAAGAGAGAGAGACCGAGACGGGACCAGCAAAAGGGTCGTTCTCCCGGAGCGAGTGGTTGCAGGCGGGAGTAGAACATAGACTCTATGGGAGAGGAAGAGAGAAAAGGACCGGGAGAGACGATGGGGTTGGGTCAGGATAAGCCGTCCGGATTGCCAGACAGCTTTTCAATTCCCCCTTGTCAGTGAACGTGTCGAGTGGGACGAACATGTATTTTGTCCGGAATCTCTCTCTTCCTCTCTCCATCTCTCTCCCTCTTTCTCCCTTTGCCATGGCTGACGAGCATGTACATACATGAGAGATATTCGTCACAAAGGCGTAAGCGACTGTACATCAGATAGGAAGTGGAAACCCAGTTACTGCACCACGATAGAAGAGAATCCAGAGAGTACCGGAGTACAAGTGTATCGCGGTAACTGAGTAATCCCCGAACGTTATTTGCAGTTATTTCTCGCTTCGCTGGTTAGACCGAGAGAGAAAGAGAGAGAGAGAGAGAGAGAGAGAGAGAGGGAGGGGGAGAGAGACGGAAAGAGAAGTATTTTCATTTTCGCAACATCTGTGAATCTCTCGTTGCTGCGTGTATATATGTGCAGATCTAGCGAAGCTCTCTTTTTCTTTCAATATTAAAAGCTCGGATCTTGTTGTCGAGACACAATAGGATAATAAAGCTATCGTTAATTATAAAAATACCGAGCCTCAAAGCAAATGCTCGAGCTTTGTTTTGAAATTTTATATGTGAAATATTTCATTTATCATGCGTTTCATGACAAATTCGAGATTCAATGTTTTTACGATGAAAAATTTATGAAAAATCATCATATTTGTATAATTATTATCTCACTTTCTCTCTCTCATCGGCAAATTAAAAGGCTTAAATTTCTATCCAATTAAGTCCAAATTTATTGACAAGTATCAATCCTAAATTATATTAAATTAAAATTAATTTTGAAATGAATAAGAAATTGTTATATTTCTAAACAACTGGTACAATAAGATTGTTTTAATTTAATTAAACAACTGACATTGAAAGACTATTTTTCAAATCTAAGAATGATATACATAGACGTGGATATCTCCGTATTCATTATAGTGCAACGATACTTCTCTCTACTGTAATTTTAACTGGAGTCTCGCTTTGCAGGCAAGAGTAAATCACCGTCAATCAATTAAGATCTTTTGCTCGATCGTGATTACTGAAAGTCCGAATCGCGTCGATGAATTCCCTTCGGCCGGGCTTTCCGGGTTTCGAAAGCAACGAAGATGGAATCTTACGGAATCTCATCCACCATCCATTTAAATGCAATTAAGCAACGTCACGTAGGAGCGTAACGGGGGTCGGAAACGTTTAAATCAAACTACGGCTGGTTTAGTTAGTTTCGACCGCAACTTTTAATTGCGCCTCGACCGTCTGGAGAGTCATTATAGGTTCCGGAAGAGGTACGCGTTACTTCTTTTCCCTTCCTCAGCACGTGACAATCTTTTTCCTTCGCGTTTCTTTTTTTCACGATTTTTCTTTCCGAAAGAATCGTAAGCGATATGAGATACAATCGCGAAAACTTTTCCGAAAAACATTTTTTTTATTATGAACCGTAAATTTATTATAAATTATGTATAAATTTCGAGAAAAACTTCGAAAGGAATTTTTTAACTCATTTTATATTATGCACATTTGTATGTACATTTTTTATACAATATTTTTTCCGATTTTACATTTCTCATTAGGATTTCTCATTAAGGATAATTAATATTAGCCGCATATCTTTCACTCTTAACATATTTAACTCTGAAAAGATCGATTTTTTGTTCGTTAATAATTATATGCATACATTAAAAATTTTATAAGAATTGCTGAGATATTAAAATGACACGAAACTGACATGAAACTGATGAATAACGGTGACCTAATTTATATCATTTTGTGAACGATTGACATTTATGCTTTTACGCCATCCGCATTAATTAAGGAACCCCAGTTGGCATTTTTAAGAGCCAGTGAGTAGAGCTAAAGTTACTCTCAGTACGTCGAAATGCCAAACTCTGACCTTATATCTTTAGAGCCCTTCGGGACGCTCTGTGATTAAATCGACTACCATGATACATTACATGATGTGTATCTACGTCTATCTTTGTAGAAACAGTTTAACCTGGTAACATTTCGTCGGTAGGAATTATTTCATCGTGTAAATATAGTATCGTTGATTCATCGAAGTGACTATATGATATATATATTTATAGTAGTACGTTATTGATAAAATAATCGACAAATTATTAATCAATCTTCTCTTTCCCTTTTTCTTTCTCTCTCTTTGACTATCAATTTTTTTAATTATCTAAAATTAAATTAAATTTCAGCTATCGCGTTATTTTTAATTTCAAAAATACAAAACGTGATTTTTTTAGAGAAACGTTAGAATTCTCGCTAGATATATCATTGTTGTAGATAACAAATGCGTAAATTTATACTTAATGTTTAATTATGATTTTTAATCGATATGTTACAAAATAATTACAGTAAGTGACAGGACGTTGGACAACATAAAATAATGATCGGTCATTTAACTTGAGAGATATGGTCGCGTAACTCGATGTCGGACGCCAAAATTTATTGGCATTAGACGCCGAAAGTTCCACGGCGTCCGTCTCATTCTTCCCTTCGTTTAATCTGGCTCCGGCCACCTTTTACTTAATTCTATTTGCACCCGGACGTCGGACGCGCCGCTGAGAGAAATACAACATCACGGACCGAAATGGAGGTTCGCTCCATGGAAGTCGAGGGCGGCGACTGTTGATTTAATTATAATCGTTAGTACGGACCAGAGAGAGAGAAAGAGAAAGAGAGACAGAGAGAGCTCCGCCCCGGGACCCTCAAATCCAATACAACTCCCGCCGTCTGCTATCACCCCCACGTCCCAGTCGCTCTTTCTCTTTCCCTCTCTCGCCTCTTTTCTGTCCGAACTTGAGCGCTGCTCCAACTTTTGAGATTAGCTTTGCTTGACTTGCAATCAAGGTGATAAAATATGTCCTCTAAACAAATGCGTGCTAAAAAAAGAATATAATATATTAAAATAAAAATAAAAATGAATATATAATGTAAATAATGCAAACACACATATTAAAAATTATATAAAAAATATAAAAATGTGTTATTTTTTTCGATAAATGCTTAAAATAATGAATAGAGATAAATCAAGATTGAGAAGTTATTTGTGTTCATCATATTTTTATATTTTCCATTTGCTTATTATTTATAACACTAATTTATTTTTGTATCTGAAAGAAAGTTAACGTGTTACATTTTTACACATTTGACTGGTAATATCAGAATTTCGCAAATTTACTAATCGGTACTAGACAAACACGGATAACAATCGTTTTTTATCGGCACGAGAGAGCAAGAATCAATACGTTTTGACGAGACTTGTTAAACGGTTGAAAAAAATTATTTCCATGGCGGCCGTCATGTGAGGCGAAAAGCATCGGGATACTGATGCAACCCCTGCCCCTCTCCCTTCCCTCCCGGGGTTGAAACTCGTTAACGCCGTTACGGTGTTCACAGTATGGCCTCCTGAATGGAGGAGCTTACGCGAAAATTGTTTTATAACTCACACGCGCGAAATTGAGAAGCTGCAAATAATGTTTCGCC
Organism: Camponotus vicinus; assembly: GCF_025532165.1. Lineage (NCBI taxonomy): Eukaryota > Metazoa > Arthropoda > Insecta > Hymenoptera > Formicidae > Camponotus > Camponotus vicinus. The sequence goes on from NW_028141945.1 coordinate 30,420,166, forward strand.
GCAATGAACGCCAACATTTTCCGCATTCTCCCTCGAATCTATACATATAGATTAAAATAGATTTCTATATAGATTAAAATAACTTTCTTCTCTGAAAATATAGAGAACAAATGACACTAGTTTCTTTTTTAAAAGAAGAACAATTAGTGCTATTTTTTTCTTTACATTCAATTTAATTCAGCTACATTTTTATAAAATAAACATTTTCCAATTTCTATCAAATTGCTCATTTTTCCTTGAAATAGTATGAATAATTATCTCTAATAATTAGTTTATTTTATACAATTTGTCATAATTTTTCTGCTAATTATTCTTGCGTTAAAGTTACATTCCCTTACATCTTCAAAACTAATAAAATTTTATTTATCGATACTGATATTAAAATAAAGATTTATTATTATAAAAGATTAAAAAGACCCAGTAATAACTGTTAATTGATATATCGAGTCTATGCATGAAATTAGAAACATTTTCATAATAAATTACAAACAAGAATATATACGCAGCAAGCAGTTGAACCGGGAATACAAATAAATGGATTAGGATACGGAAGCTCGTGATCAGTTCGCTATGAAATCGCATCGATTTCGACAGCATCGGCGCGTAAAAAGGATAAAAAAAACCGTCAATAATGCCCGGAGGATTGGGAGCGAGAGAGTAACTCTTGGGCCGCGCGCGCGCGCACCATCGGACACGTTACGCTCTTCCGCGGCAAATCCGGCATTATCGAGAGTATAATCAATTTCCCGACATAATACCAGGGCGGCCCGCAAACTCGAGCGAGGCCGTCCGACCGGAAGCGATTCCGACTAACGCGATTCCGTATTAACTCCATGCGCATCACGTGTGTGCGCGAGCGCGTTTCAATCCGTTCGACTTCACAATCGCGTTCACATACATCTTTTCACCCCTTTTCATCCCCCTGTCCCGGGATCATATTTACGTACTCTTCCACCTTCTCCGTGATATTCTTTATTCGGACTTGATTCACCAGTTCAGGAATTTCGTGACAATTATCCTTATAAATACATTTCCGCTTTATGTAAAATATAATAAAACTTTAGATATGTATCAGATTATCTAATGAATATCATGGTGACAAATAAGTTAAAATTTTTTTTAATTTTCTTATCATAGATTTTATCAACACTGTATACATTTAATTTGTTAATTTAGCTTCTTTTTTAATATATTAAGCTTTCTTTCATCATTTTGCTTTGTAAAAGAATCTATCATTGAATATTCAATCTGCTAAATAAAAACATCATACATATAATTATTTTAAATTATACGAGATTCTTATATATTTTATAGTTCAATTACGAGTTTAGTCGTCATCCACGAATCCGTAGAAACGCAATACGACTCAAAATCGCACGCGAAAAAAAAGAGACAAAAGAAACAATCGCATCGGGTACAGTACATCGTATTCAGGCGTCAGTTCCATAGTCTCGATGTACGCGGCCGAGTCGAAAGTTTGGCCGTTAACGTAAAAGCCATCGCGTATAGCGAGCGGGAGGACTATCGTGGGAGGAAGAGGAGAGGAGAGGGTGCTGCCGTCCGCGCGCTGCACGCTACGATTGTTTCGCCGTAATCCTTTATTGGATCAACGGGGCTGGAAACAATCGAGCGCGCCATAACGCGAGGATGGGCAGACGGCCGTGTCGGTCGGGCGGGCTTTTCGGTCCGCCGGATGGTACCGGATGCTGTGTGGCAGCGGCGGCCGCACGTTGGTCCTCGACGAGCGGCGGGGGTCGGACGTGCTAGATAAGCGCGGGGGTGGCATCCGATGATGGGGACGGGGCAGGATTTCTACCTACTTTGCCGGGTGAACGGAGTTACAAATGGGAGAACGCGGAACTCATCCGCAAGCGGGAAACTTCCCCGTCTCTCCTCATTTCTCCTTTTCTCTCTCTCTCTTTCTCTTTCTCTCTCGCACGCGAATAGACAGATTTTCTCCCGCGCATCTTCCGCATTTTCCTTCTTTCTCATTAAGCTAACCGACTTCTTCCCCGTTATTTTCTTCGCTCTTGATTTGTACGTGTGTATGTTCCCTATTTGGTGTCTTTGAATATATATTTAAATTTATATTTTTCTCTTTCCCTTTATATATTTACGCTCGTTTTAATAATAATACTTGTATTATTTAATACATATAATAATAATATACATATACATGTTATACATATTTTATTTTTCTCCAAATTCTATCCGAAATTCTAGAATTTATTCGTAAACTTGTAATTCTTGAGTCAATCTGCAATATAATTCTATATATTATAATTTAATATTCTATATATTTTATATAATTTTCGTCTCTAAATATGTATTATCCAAAATTTCGAAAAAAATCTTTTATTCTAGAGAACGCCATAAATTTTGCTCTATTCCACTTGATGCTTCCCGTAGATCTCGTGTCCGGTATTCCGCTTTGATTCAATGTTTCTGTAACACAAATATCGCCCGGAATATTTCCAGCTTTCACGTGAGCTACGATAACATTCGTATACCTCACGTACCGGCGATATAATAACAAGGTGGATAACATAACGAGGCTTACATGCCTCGAATTTGACCGGTCCTATTCGCTACGTTTTGTCCAGCTCTCTCTTCATAATTCTACACTGGCCTCTCCTTTATCTTGGATAATCCGTTTTCCGAAGGATATCCTGCGAAATATCGCGCGCTGCAAATAAATACGCAGAAACAGTCACACGTTACACTATTCCACGCTTTTCGCATTATCCTTCAAGTGATATACATACATATAAATAATTTTAATTATGAAAGTAGGAAAAAGTATTGCACAAATAAGTAAGTGTAAAGTACTATAAATGTCGAGATAAAAATTTTTCAGAATAAATCAATTTCTAATAAATATTGATTTATTTTCAATATATTTGAATATATATTTTAATATAAAATTACGCAGTATGTGCACTTCTCCAATCGCGATTTTGATAAATTACGCGAATTTCTTTTCATAATTTCCTATCTTCAAAATAATTTAATTTGATCTTTAGCTAAAGAAAATAAAAAAATTTTTTTTTGTTCCACAAATATGGTGCTTCCTCCGCAATATAGGCATATCTCTCTCGCTTAATGTTTTATATCGCGAAGGGGATATAAAGGAGAGCTTGTAAATCTTCCGAGTTGTCTTCTCGTGACTCGCGTTTCATCGCTTTTAATCCGTTCTAGAGCATACGGGCTTAAGATCGCAGTTGATCGCGTGGCGAATCGATTTTTTACGAGAACAGATTCGCTACCGAACGGGCACGAGCCCTCCGTGTGTATACACGTAGGTTACATGCATATTACGACGAACATATGTGCCGACAACCCCCAAGGATATATAACGCGGCCGCATCGACTTCATAGGATATACGTAGATATAAATCGTGCAGACCACCTGCTCTATAGCGAGCGTTTTCTCGCAGTATAATCGTGTTGTGCGATGACGTTTCAACGATTTGTTCCGATTTAACAACGCATTCGATCGATGCAGCAGACCTTTTAAAAAAGATTCTTGCACGGATTAATTATTTCAATCAATAAAGTGAAAAGATCTTTGAATAATTATATATATCGTTGTGTATATATTTATGTAAAGTATAATTATCTATATCGAATCTTATACTTTGAATGAATATTTTCTTTTGATTAAATCAAAGTAGCAGTAAAATATAATTTTATTTTGAAAAAGGAAATGTCTCACAATTTCAAAATTTATTATACATTTAACAATATTTATAAATGTTAATTTCTGACAATAATTATATTAAATCAGTTACCTGGCACGCAAACTTATTGCTAGATTCGATATTAAGGAAAGAGATAATCAGCCGAAAAGCTAGATCGAAAAATAATAATGCAAGAAAGAGTGTATTTCTCGGACTCACGCGTCTGTCACAAACAAAAGTCACCCTCCGTAACGTTTTTACCTCATCGAATTACTTCACAATAGACAGCACGACCCCTTTCGAGCCCCGTTCTTTACGGGGTGAGTCTTTCTCTCTCCCCGCGTGCATACAAAACATAATTATCCGAAATCCCAAACAGCATGAAAATTTTATCGGTGCTTTTGATAGACGCGGCCCATTGAAGCATCGTCTCATAATTAATTTTTACATAAGCCAAGTGATATGAACAAATCCTGCGGGTAAGTTTTATCGAATGTTAATTTTTTTAGGCTATTCACGAAACGATAGATCTCAAACATCGCTTTTCACAAATTAACTTAATTTGGCGAAATTTTAAATCAAAGCTTATCGCGTGTGCACAATACATTGAAGAGCTTTTTTCGACCTAGTCATATTTATAAGTACGACACGCACACAATTCTAGAACATGATTATATCTCTTCTGTATAACGTAGAAAGTACAATATAATCCTCGCTATATATCTTGAAGGATCATTTACATATTATATCCGATATATATAAAGTTATTATACATTATTATTATTATTATTATGCAGCTCTCTCAATTCATGCGCAACAAAATTTAATTGCTTCATTATATTTTTTTATAATTAAACTCTACGCACAATCTTTTAGAGTGTTCTCTTTGAGCTTTAGATAAATATAAATTTTACATACTTGCATTAATATATATATAATGTATATATGTGAAGAATTATACTGTGTATATAATACGCAAAAGAGAAATCTCTCTCAAATTTATATTTATCGATATGCAATGAATATCTCGCCTCTTAAGAAGCAATTTCTTGCTAAATTGTGAACGGAAAGATAAAAATGAACAAATTGCACACTTTTGTACTAAGGACTGCTATTTTAACGTGTGAATATACCTTAATCGTATCGCGCACATATATGTATGTGGGCGGTTATATGCGGTGGTAATCACCGAGATGCACGAGTCGCGATAGGAAGCCTCGAAACGACAGTTAAAGTCGATTGTACCCCGTAACATCCGCGTATACGTCAGGCACGATATGAAATATTTATACCATTGTGACGATTACAACATCACGTAACCGCGGACGGAAACTACGATGATTACATTTACCTTTGCGAGAGAGAGAGGGAGAAAGAGATGGAGAAAAAGGGGGAATCGCGTTACCATCAGTTAACAACGTTCGTTGTAGTGCATTAGCGTTGCTGCGTAAATCGAGGAACTCGTTGAAGCAGTAAAAATCCAAGGGAATTTTGCCGGCTCAGTAATTATACCTGTAAAAGTTACAGGACAATTGAAACCCCGACAACGCGATGTTGATAATTATTTTCGATTGCTTCTTTAATTAACTTTAATTAACTATAATTAATGATTAAGCTTAATGCTTTCTTGTATTTCGCATTGTTGAGAAACGATTTTACTTTCTCGGAGTATTCAGTGGTTTAATAACCAAATTATTCGATTCTAAAAATTATAATGTTAGGATTATAATATTGTTTTCGAATTTTTACAGACCTATGTCATATTCATTTAAGCAAGAGACTTTATCTCTCTAACAGCCTTATATAACTTATTTACTTAAGTAATTAACTTGCAGTACACTTCGTGCTTGGAGAACGTAAAGTGGTGACAAGTCGTTCCATTTTCTCGTAACTCGTGTGAAACATATAACTTATATGAATTTCACTCGCGGGTTTTCCTTCTATTCCGTAACCCGTTTAGACTAACGAGAACCCGAACGAGTTGTGCAGAAGGTACAACCGTGTTATTCGTTAAAAATGCATTTTCGCGTGTCATATTCTTTCCCGCTGTGGCTTTGCCCGACGCCGTATGAAGTTTTCGTCCTTTTTTTCCGCGCCTATCCGCCTATCCATATACATACACTGTGTATACGAAATCGCACGAAATCGGTAAGCTGCGATGTATATGCTGATTTTTAAATAACGTCCCCTAAACAGTCATTCTGACAGCGAATCGCAGTGAATTCGCTTCGAATACCAAAATCAAATAAATATTGCGTTATATATAAAAACATGTTTTTTGTAGCCAGAAAAAAAGGACATTCTTATTTTGAAAGTATATTTAATTTTAACATGGAAATCTTGAAATGAGATTATATTGCGTTAATTAAAGAAAAATATAATTGCTTGAATAATTGCTTACTTGAATGAAGCCATTTTATATAGTTGAATCAAGAAAAATATATTCTTATGATTTAAAATTTAATTTTCTTGAATGGAAAAGAAACAATGTTAAAAAATAACATTTTTAAATCAGATTATAATTTTCTTAAAGTAGAATTAAATACAAAAAATAAAAAGTATAAGACTCGAAATATAAAATTAAACAAAACAGTTATAATGGCAATACGAGTCGAGTGTCGATGTTATAACACATTTATTTATAATACAATCAAATAAATATTGATATTAAACGAATACAAAGAGAGGATAGCGAACGTTTCGACCCTATTTTTGGATCATCTTCAGCGCGAAAGTGATAATATAATAAAAGAAATAATTATTAGAATTAAATAATTATATATTCTTGAGGTGACAATTACAATATTAAAATAAGACTATAAAATTGTTGAAATTTAAAATTATTAAATTCTTCTAAGAAAATTATAAATTGTTGCGTTTATACGAAACAACGCGTTAATTTAAGTGTATAAGTTTTGATCTGACATTTATTTTTTTTCTGTGTGTGTATATTATATGTATATGATATTATATATATTTATTAATAATTAATTAATAATATTATATATTATTAATTAATTATTAATAAATATAATAATATTATATATACATATATCATTTCATCTACACATTTGAAATCGTGACGTTTTCAATTTCTATCACGTGGTAATTTATATTTATGTTAATATTTATTATGAATTTTTACATCGAACGTTAATAATTGCGAAGAATTATTATAAGAGATGATTTTACATTCTACAATATAAATGATCTGTCTTAGAAAAAAACAAAAATTGTATTGAAAAAGAATATTATTTTAAAATACTTTCGGAAAATCTCTCTTTATGAATATTATGTATACGTGTACGTATTCTATACATACAATTGCAAAATTTATCAATACTTTCCTGTACTAGTTTTCTCCCTCCCTTAAGAGTTTATAAAATTGAAAAAATTCTCTAACTCACTTGTGCAACAATTAACTACTCAGTCTTATAAAAAATAAATGTACGCTGAATCATCTGACAATTATATTATATTATTATTAATTTTTCGCGTGTATTATGTCTCTGAATGAGATGTCAATTATTTGTGTAAATTATCGGGTGATACTTGACTAAAATGACAGGTAATGCGAGATATATGATATTATGCACACTTCGAGTAGCGAGCGGATTTCCGGATATTGGAGTATACCCGAATATCGTTAGCTCTAGTAGAAGCATTCGTATCCGGGGGTGACGTCGTTTCCGGGAGCTCCCCGGAGGCCGGTAATCTCCTCCCTCCTTCGGACATTACGGTGAGAGCGCGCGTTTCCGTGACTTTTTAATCGGCCGAAGCAGGCCGACGCGTAGCGAACTGCTCGTTTCGTCCCTGGCCGAGTCGAGTGAATAATTCACCTCGATCGATCCGCTCCGGCGTGCGCTCGGCGGTGGAGGCGGTGGAGGCGACGGCGGCGGAATTAATTTAAGTAATTCGACGATCGCTATCGATGGAAGCATTAAATAAAGCACCGTGCGCGTCCCGCTTTGGCCGTCTCGGCGCGCGTTTAGATTGTAGATCGCCACCCCCTCCCGCGCCCCTCCCACGCCGCGTGCGAGCCATCGTTGCATACCTAAGTGGTTGATCAGGATGAGTGGTAGGTCGTCGTCATCCATTTCCACGGTTGTCATTACGTCAAGGAGACGCGACATATCGCGGCTGTTTGCCGACCCTGTTTTCTCCCCGTCCCTCCTGCCGCCACCTGCCTCCACGAAAATGACGATTCCCGTTTCCCCAGGACGAGCACTTCCGTGACGATATTATTACTGCGGCCTCGTTTATGACTGACCAAACGTCGACGCCGACTCCTTAATGTCGAATGAAAAATATATATTCATTGGCCGATGAAGGCTTACCTTTCGCGAGAACGTCACGATTGCGACATTTCGGACGTAATAATGTCCTCTTTCAAAGTAAAGAGATAGTCTGGCGGAAAGTGCCTTTAGAATTGTGAATTATCGCTGTATCGCTATACTATTTTTTATCACTGTGTACTTGATTAAAAATTTATATCAAGCTATATTTCTTTTCTCAATGATTAATAAAGAAATATACGAGGATACAGATCGATTTAGTGAAACTACCGGCAGGTTTTAGACCTTATATACGCGTTTACACTTGGTTTATTTATTTTTATTCAGACAAGCTCATTACGTTAAAATATTTTCTCGTTGCAGGAACGAGAGGCTGAAAAGATTGCCGAAGAAACCGCGGCTTTACGTGACGTGAAGACGGAATTGCCGCCGGCGAGAAGTCCCGAGAGCTGGCACGGTAACGCTTACTATCGACATCTTAATGTTTTGAAGGGTAAGCGAGAGATTTGTTGCATTTTTAAATTAGCGTTTAAAGCTCGAGAGAAACTCTCCTTCTTCTACGATGAGTCGAATCGCTAAGGATTATATTTCGACCACACATTTCTAATAAAACTGAATTAAAAGTTAATTATTCGTGTACGAGTGAGTTAAAGAATTTTTCAAATTTACAAATTCTTAACGAAGAAAGAGAAGTCGTATATCAATAAATTCTGCAATTTTGCATAGAATAGACACATGTATAATATAATGTAATATTTATAAAGAGAGTTTTTCCGGAGATATTTTAAAACAATATTCTTTTTCAAATATTTATTTTTTTCTACACAGCTAAAATACTTATAAAATGTAAAATAATTATTTCCGCCAAATATTTGACATAACACTTTAATTAAATTATGTAGAATTTTATCAGTGTGCTAGTAATTCTCCACAAGTGTTAGCGATATAGAAATTCATAATGAGTACCAACATAAATATAAATTACCACGTGATAAATTGAAAACATCACGGATTCAAAACACGTAGACGGAGTAATTCCTGAAATTTCTACTAGAGATGACATTTCCAATTAACGACGCACGAAATACGCTTTTCCGAGATATAATTCAGGATTCCTCGCGGTTCCCTCCCCTCTTGTCTCGGGTCAATGTTGCGGAAAACCGCGTATTTTCGCAAGCAGCGACTATATTTACACGTTATTCTCGCATGAATAGTCGAGAACTTGCGGCTACGGGATTCAGAGCTGTATCTGCTGCGTCTGGACGCATCGCGTCTTGTGTAAAACGCGCTTTATTGATAATAGTAATTAATTAGTAACTACCATGGAGATGAAGCGAATTTCGGTGAAAATATCTCTCTCTCTCCGGGAGTTCCAATTAATTAGAGTAATTAGTCGCGACCGGAGTGTTAAGTGGAAACGCGCGGAGGGTTGCCTTGATATTCAGACGCGGGGTGGGAAGGGGTTGGATCTTCTCCAGGCTGTAATAACGCGGAAATGGGGTTGCGGGTGGACCCCTCGTTCGGCCAAGGGGCGTGATTTGCGCCGACGCTTGCGCGTACCTACTTCCGTCGGCGTCGCGACGCCCGCGACTCCAAATCCGACGACGCGACGCCTCACGGTGTGCGTTTCCTTCTAATTTACATTAAAACGGCGCGACCGTTTGGCGAGTGGATACACAGAGAAAAATATTCTACTGCCAAGAAAAGCGATTACCTAATTTATTTATTTATTTTTTTTTTAAGTAATAGTTTTCCTCAACAAAGAATATATTCTTGATAATAGTCTTCAAATATACTCATCACAAGTGTTAGGAAATCTCATTGTTATGTGCTCAACAGAAGAATTTATTTTCTCTTCAAGAATATTGTAAAGTTGTAGCAAAGAAAAATCAAACTTACTTTACGCCAATTATTTGTAGTAAGCAAACGAAATTTTTGTTTTAATTTAATATTCTTGACTAAAATACTGCACTTACTAAAATTCAGAATATATTCAATTAAATTTAATGCTTGTGGTGAACTTATGATATATTTGCGGATATACAAACTTATGATATATACTTAAAATAAATAATATTTACTTGAATACAGTATACATTTTTCTCTGTGTACGAGTCCGAATTCAAAGAGACGACAAATTTTTATATATATTAATTATAAAATGTGACATGAAAAGATTATCATCGAAAGAAATAATTTTATAATTTATAAATTATTAAGTAAAATTTCTTCAGAACCAATTTTATAATTTATAATTTTATAATTTCTTAATTTTATAATTTCTTTAGAATTAATTTTATAATTTACAATTTTATAATTTATTAATTTTATAATTTCTTCAGAAATAATTTTATAATTTATAAATTATTAAGTAAAATTTCTTGAAAATTTCTTTTAAGCGAGTATCGCACAAACGTGAAATATAGTTGAAAAGGAAAATTTAGCGTTACACAAATTTCGTAAACTATTATAAAATCATTTTTAAATCTTAATTTTTGTACCTTCCTTAAAATATCGATGATGTTCTCTCATTCTATGGAAATATTTCGCTTGGTACAGTACAATGATATAACATGTAAGCACAGAGAGCACGGTTGCAAATAGAAACGCGCGTTTCAGACGAGACCGCTTTTACGTACACATATACGCACACGTGTATATCGCCGGGAGTATATCGATGGATCCATTCAACGCGGGCGTAAGCCGAAAATAACGAGATAGGTGCTGCATCGGCGCGATGAATACGAATACAGGATCATTGGCGGTGAACGCAGGCACTTTGACTAACGTACAGCCTCCGGAAAAAGCTCGCGCTTCCCGATCTTCTTCTTTTCCTTCTCTGCGCGATCTTTTCAGAACTGCTTTCAAGCCCTCCATGCGAAAAGCGAATCGATCCTCTCGTCCGACTGAGCGCAAATTAAAATGAGTCTAATTGGCCTGATGAATCCTTCGTGTTTACTGAATGTACTTTCTCAACTAATTTCATTGACATATCATTAGAAGACGGTATCGAGAGACTTATAATTAAGATCGCTAATCATTATTGAATTATTATTGACTTTAAGATTATTTCACGATGCTGCTCTCTGTCTTACATTTCAAACCTTATCTTAATTTTTTAACTTCTTTTGGTACTTTGTGAATACAACTACATAATTACAAATTTCACACACGTTAAAATTAATTCAAGATTTATTTCGTCATTAATGTAAGCTGAATATATTGACATTGCTTCTCTTATTCTTTTTTATTAAATTTAATAATAAAATTTAGACGTTCAAATAAAGTACGTACAATATAAGAAAATTAATATATTCTTTTGCATTTTCTGAATTTCTCGTCTATTGACGGATCAAATATTATATGTGCTTTCGCCGGATTAATTAAATTGTCTACTACTGATTTATTTATCGACGACCTTATTACGCTTCTTTCAAAGAAAAACGATGATGTTCGCGTAAAGTTAATTTTACATAACGCAATATATCCATCAAAGCTTACGAACGTTGTGCGAAGTTTCGCTAATTACCGGATGATAATTATTGCAGGGAACGAGCCGGGAGCGGAAAGGGCGGGTTCCGATTGCTCGGCTTGCCGTCCTTCACGCGGTATATTTTACGGCCAAGTCCACAGTCCGTCCGCGCCGACTAATTAATCGAGCTGGCTGGCTGGATTAATCGACACGCAGGAGCAGCAGTGCACGAGGAGGAGGAGAAGGTGACGGAAGAGATGGAGGACACATTTAGCCCGAGCCGTTCCGTAAGCTTGCGACACGTCCGTTGCCTTAAAGCACACTCATCGATCTCTTTATTCTCGAATTTAAGGGCTCGACGCACAACAATGATCTGACGTGCTTTCTTAAAAGCCTGAGGAAATTAATCTTGGAATTATGACAAAGATACTGAATTTAAAAATTGATCAAATTGGAGAAATTAAAATTACTTTAATTAAAATGAACAATTAATTTGAATTTAATTTTCAACGAATATTAAATTTGGATTAGTTTTCTCAATTTTTTAGAAAGTTCCATTTAAAACACAATGCATCGAACCCTTTAATTTGTAACTCGTTATATGTTAGCGGCATCGCTGTAACGGGGGCCCCTGTAGTTTTGTAATCGTAAGGCTCTTATTTGCCCAAGATATAAATCCGTTACTAGCAAATGTTAGGTAATATTTCGTCTTACGCGTTTCTTTGTGATATCGGAATAGAAGCAGGCATCAATTTTATCGCGTCGTCAAGTAGGCGGCCTCTTGTCACGACCGGTAATGGATCTCGACTGGAAGGGTAACAGCTCGTTTTAACAGGACGTTTACGCGTCTCGTCCTTTTACGGCGTCGTAAGTAGACGAACAGATCGATCGAATCGAGTTTTGCGAACACTCGTCGTGAACATGGAGCGAATAACATTCGCTGGGGATGATTCTATGGCGTTATGAATAGAACGAAAGGAAGTCATGAATTGACATTTATGAATCCGAGGATCTCCACGCGGGTTTTTGTTAATCTAGTCTCATGTTACGCCAATTGCCATAATTTTCTAGCGCAATTTACGGAAAGCTAAATATAACAAACTCCCACATCTGAAAAAGGCAAAAATATGGATAAAGATAAACGCATCTTTTACATTGCATGAAGATGATGATTTAGATGATTTCCACTTTACTTTAATTCTTTCTCTGGTGATAAAATCAACAATAGATTCTAAAAAAGTACTTTTAATAGTTTCACATTTTTATCCATTTATAGTGTAAACATCACGCGATTCCTTCGTGAAGCCTCATTGCCTCCTTTTATTAAGTCAAGTGCTATTATAAAAATGAATCAATACCATATTAGAGGTTTTCTATAATAAGATTATTATGTAAATATTTAAAAAACGATAGTTATTATTGACGGAAACTAATCATTAAATCGTCATTGCTCTTAATTAATTTGTGATATTAATTTATTATATAAAATTTCTTGCGAGTAATATTATTGAGAATTATTATCCGCGGATTAAAATGTAGAAATCATTTAACGTAGAATTTGAGTTATGCGTATACCACAAATGATGTATCAGAGATGAACTCGGCGTACTATATTAACAATAATCTGCCGCAGTTTCTCCGAAAATTTCGTCGCAACGTCAATAATTGCTCCCGGCATCGAGTAGCCAGTGTAGCTTAGGATCGATAGATAAACACTTATCGCGAGGACGATATACACAGTGCAATTATACTTTGTTGTGTAATCCATTTAGACAAATCGATCGAGATAAATTGAACGGATATGAACGAATCAAATTAGAGAAAAAAAAAGAATCCCTCGCGCGCTTTTATGCCGTAGGCTGCAGCTGTAAGTACCGCCGCTCGTAGAGTAATATATAATAAATTGCATCATTGAACATATTGTAGATGACAGCGTGTGTGAAAACCCACGAGTGTAACCCAAGGTTTCAATAAAAGATGTTGATCGCTAGAAGAGTCATGGGAAGAAGCAAGGGTGGATTGGGGGGAGAGACGCAATTACCCTCAACCTCTGTCAATGAGAGTCTGTAATGTTACGTAACAGATGTAATCTTGCTATGTAATATTATATTTCACGAAATTTTCCTTTAGTTAAGAATTATACTCTCCTTAGTAAAAATAAATAATTATAATAATAATATATCGCTAAGTATTTATGATAATAATATCGGAGAAAAAAAGAGCAAATTTTATCTCTCTCAGCCTGGTTCATCTTAAAGCAGTAATTTTATCAAAGTTTCGTTTGCTTTATCCACTTTCACGAAACTTTGGCGACGCAAATCGCGCAACTGCTGCATCAATACATCAGCGCGACAATCGAGAAACGTCTCCGAGGAAACAAATCTTTTTCAATTACTGGAGAAACGGCTGCGTTGTGCATTGTATAGGAGATACACGGCGTAATCTTCGTCTCTTATATCCCGCTCCGTGCAAAATCCTTGGGGAGCCCTCTCGCTTCCGTGGTACGTAAGGACGCTCCAGTGAGCAAAAACCCTTAACTGATACAGCCCTGTTGCGGTCCCCGAACGGTCGTCAGCAGAATTTCGGATCTCGACCACACATGGTACTTTTTTACGCATCGCTCTCGAAAATATCACTGTCGCAAGCACAAAATGACTGCTTCAATGCACGATTGACAGAATTATATACTCGATTTGCAAATGTAATTTCATTAGAATATTAAGCACTTATGGAAAGCATCATATTGTTTTTCCGTAAAAGGGAAATTATGTTAATCTAAAATTTTCTAAGATTTATTCATTAATTTATTCGATATAAATATCGAAAGAGGATTATGAAGTAATATTTATTATCAGTTGAGACATTTCTTTTTATTTTTTATCTCAATTTTATTATCTCTTTTCTTAATTTTTATAATTTAACAAACATAAATTAAATTAAAGCTTAAAAAAAAATAATTATAATAGAGCTTTGAATTACAAGATATTGTATCAATTTCACTCATTCTTCAATTTCTTTATTTATTTTACATTAATTATGATATAAAAGTAAGAAATTTTTCTCTAAAAACAAAGAGAAGAGAGACAAATGTTACACTCAGAGTTTCTATGCCAATTTTATAAAATATCGGTACTGATAATATCGGATCATGGAAAGAGAATGTCAATAATGGATGCCCGTCGCAGAAACATCGTCTGCGTCTAATGTTCCGGCAAATTGGCTTCGCGAATGTAGCCTCGCGAGGAGGTCGCCTCCCGGGAGGAATCTGCAAATACGAGGAGCGGAACAGATTCTTCTCGTTGCGCCGATTTTTTCTCCCGTAAGTACGTCACGTCTCGACGATACCGGGGATATCCGTCCGCGCGTCTTGTCGAAATCGGTTCCGTTTCGCGGAGCCAACTCCGTAACTAGCAGAATTTGTAAGGAAACGAGAGATCTTTTCTGCGCGCATGTAAGCGTTCTCATGATTGCGGAAAAATTGCTTGGCAAGAAAGAAAGCACCGAAAGGGAGCGAGAATAAAAAATAAGGCATCTTTAATGAACAGCGGTAAGTAAAATTAAATTGAAAAATGAAAATAAAAAATATGACTGTTCCAGTAAAACAATTAAAAATTGCATATACACATCTTTCCATTCTTATAATTTTATTATATACTTTGATTTTTATTTCTCTATACAATTTATTTAAATATATTTTATCGTACAATTAGAAATCAACCCCCTGTTCTCGAAATTGAAGCAAAATAACGTCCGAAAAAAGAACGTAAATTAAAATGCGAGAGAAAAATCGCCGATAGCATCGCGAATCGATTGCTTTCACGGCACTTACGTGCGCTTCCATCTCGCAAAGGTCGCGTATAACGAGCCGCGATTTAAATACGTGCTCCAATCGTCCACAATGGAGACGTCGGGGCGGCGGGTATTTAAAGAAACATTTTAATTGCAGGAAGTAAGCCGCTTACGTGTCCCCTCTCTCATACGTTAATAAAAACAGCCCCACCAGTCTATTTCAAGAAAGCGGCCGAGCCGCTCGCATTGTGCGCCCCGCGGAAAGTAACTCGACCTGTTCTCGTCTCACCCCCTGCTAAAATTATGTCCGGCATCACCCTCGCTCGCTTGGAGAAAAAAAGCAGCTAGATTGGAAATTGCAACTTTGCGCTGTAGTCGAGGATTGAACGATCTTCTTAACTATTTTTTCGTCAAGTGAGATCTTGCGTGAATCTTGATATAAAATCTTTTACAAGCTACGATTCTTCACAAACTATCAAGAAATCTTATCAATTATATCAGCATGCTGCTTTAATATTCTTTAAATTTCTAAAAAAATCTACTAAAAATTTTCTTTTCTATTTTCTAACACAATCCCATTTCTTCCCGTTGAGAGAACGCAATCTCAACGTCTCGGATAAAATCGCTCTGATCTCCCGAGGGACGTCGATTTAAGCTTCCTGGTTACCGCGGCGAGCTTAGCGATGGCTCGGCTGTGAAGAAGAAACGTATAAAGAAGCGACGCCTCTGTAATTGGGCATCAAAAGGCGATATTTCGCGCGTTCGCTGTCAGGATGACCACCCACCCCCGTTGAAGAGAAAAGGAGATCGACCGTGACCCGGGCTCGCTCTCGCGGATTCCTACGATACCACGTGGCTACTCGTGGCGAGAAGGGTGGCTCTTTACGATAGGGTAGATCCAACCCCCGGAATGATGATGGTATGCCTTGTTACCGCGGCCGTCGAGAAGAGAGTCGCGCTCCCCCGGGTAATATCGCATACAATTATGTCCACAGAAGGGAAGACACATATGCATTATGGATGCGGTGTACCCGTACCCTGCTGTGCGTACACCCTGTCCCCCCTCATCCCCTCTTTCTCGGTAAATCATGTCACGGGGTTGGTTAACTCTGCAAATGATCTGAGCGCTGAGCGCGCCCTAATCTTTTTTTTTTCTTGTTTTTTATCTCTTTGCGCTCGCTATTACATTTCTATATGTGTAACGATCGAAATAATATATTAAGATATAAAATGAAATATTGTCTCAGTATTGTAAAAATAGTTATATATATTGATGTGACTAAAGAATAAGATTTCCGATTAATTGCATTTACATGAAATTAAATTTTATAGAGCTTGTCAGTTTCTTTATAAATAAAATTAAATAAGTAATACAACTATTAAAATATTTTATATTACATATAAGTCGGCCATTTTAAATAAGCAATATCTAATATATAAAAAAAGAAGATAGAAAAGAATATAAAAAGTTGATAATTGACATTCCCATTTCATTCTCCGCGAAGATAAACATGGATTGAAAGATAAAATCTATTCGGAATAAAACCCATATTGTGACATAGAGCACACTTTATTTCTCAATTAGTATTATAATAATCATTTAGCATTGATCGAAATTGAATATATATATATATATCATATATTTCTCTTTAATCGAGTTTAATGTAATCGTAGTAGATTAATTTATTACCAATACAAGTGTAATTAATCGTAATGTATTGTCTGAAAGTATCACTGCGTTGCATCCATTGGTCGCCCCCTTTGCGCTCCGTCAAAACGGGGATCAACGGCTTGGGACGGGGCGGGGGAGGGGTGCTTACGGGATGGTGCATCGGAGGAGAAGAGGATCATCGAGAGGACACTAAATTTTTAATTCCGGCTCAACGACATCCCGTGTCTCCCGCATATCCCGGATTTTCTGGCGCTTACAAAATATAAGTAGGTCCGACACATTCCGAAAAACACGAGATTCGTCGCGATACCCCGCGCACATCGTGTACAGAAACAGAGATGTTCGTATTCAGAGGCAAATGCAAGAAAGGAAGGAAGGAAGGAAGGGAGGAATAAAGGAGAAGAGAGATAATGCGAGGGAGTTCAAAGAGGGAAGGTGAGGAAAGAGGGAAAACTATTTTCTCCGTGACCAAGGATGCTCAGTGATTTGTTTTTTCTTTTACGGGGTCGATAGATCCGGCATACGTCCGCTCGATCCCCAAATAGTTAGATTACAATTAGAACGCGAAGAACTCATCGCGCTCGCCCGAGAAACACGTAGTTTTATATTAAAAATTATCCAGCTAAAGTATTATTATTATTCACTCATTATTTGTTGAAATTGAATTACTAATTTTTAAACTTTAAATTATTAAATCAATTGTTACAAGGTATTTTGTGTTACAAGGATAGCTTTTGAGCTTTGGAGCTCTTTTCCTATATCGTTTATAAAGTGTCTATAAAAATTGTCTAATGATTAAAAATATTAAACGATCAAAAAATTAATTTCGAAATTATTTCAAATTGTAAAAATAAAAATATGACAAGCGATAAACACGCGTTTTTCTCGGGCAAAAACACGTGAGCTTACCGCCGAACAATATTCAACATTTAACAATAGCCAACATTTATAGAATAAGATACCGATTTAATATTAATCATTAAGTTCATTCTCTCTCTCGCGATCGCGCCAATCTCGCTGTCTTTATATATCTTCTCTTTTTCTCTTCTTCCAGCGCAGTGTTTCTCAAATTTTACTTTCTCGTTATGCCGATCGACGAGAACTCTCGATCAGGGGCGGATTTGTATGGACACCGAGAATAGTTAAAACTCAGACTCCTCGCAGCTATTAAGCGATTTCGAAGATGTTTGTCGAATTTTTGAAGCCATACAAGGTGTCGCAGAGATACCGCCACTCTCAACAATCTACTTAAGATATTTATACAGACTAGTCCACCAATTAAAGTTCTGTTTAAAAAGATCTACTTCATACTAAGCGAAATATATACGGTTTTGCTATCCGACTCTAATCATTTTATTAAAATTATCTGTCTTTTTTATATATTTACTAAAATTATATTAAATATTAATTTGTATGTACGTGTGTGAAAATTGCTAGACTCTCTGTCTCTCTCGCAGAGATTATTAATATCCTACTTCTAATATCTATGTATTTTTGGTGGTGGCAGTAGTTTTGGGACATCCTGTAGAGAATGTAGAGAATAGGAGATTCGTTTATTCTTCTCTTCAACACCCCTCCTCGATGGTCACTCATTGGGGACCTGGAAATTATCATCTTCGAAAAACTCCGAAAAGTCATTACCCGCCCCTGCTCTCGACGCAGGATAATTAGCATTTTATTGCTATCATTCTAATTGACAAAGCTTCGCCGGTCATCCACTATACAGACAGAAAACATGATCCCATCACAATCGAGTTGTTGTAAGAAGTCGATTCTGATTCTCGACTACTCGCATTACAAATTTAATGAATATTTTTTTTTTAATTTTATATATTAAACATCTATATCATCTATAAATGGTTCAAAAATTAATTTTTAATTATTAAAGTCTATTAAAAATTAATTTTTGGATTACAAATTTACTGAATACTTAATTAAAATTTTAATTTCAACAATTATTATCTATGTTTTATATTATTATATCATTATATAATAAGAATTTA
This sequence comes from Camponotus vicinus, assembly GCF_025532165.1. Lineage (NCBI taxonomy): Eukaryota > Metazoa > Arthropoda > Insecta > Hymenoptera > Formicidae > Camponotus > Camponotus vicinus. The sequence continues at coordinate 30,439,077 of NW_028141945.1, forward strand.
TCTCAATATAATTCATTTATGTCTGTATATGTATAAAATTGGAATAATAAGGATGTGATAATTGATTGAATCTTGTATATATTCATTTACATTTAATGTTTTTGTGAAAAAATATTAAGAGGTCTTAGAGAAATTGCGCGAGTAATCGAGAGTAAAAATCATTATTCCCATTTATGTTCCACTTGATGCAAGTTTTTCGCTTCGCGTCGAACGAAAGTGACGAAGGAGACTTCGATGTGCCTTCTAGAAAGCGAAGATTAATACAAATCTCTTGTAAATGTTACACTTCATATGCATTGATCAGCAAAATTAATTATTAGACCGATTTGACATATCCCCTGCTCACTTTCGTTCCGGTTTGGCCCCTCCGTTCCCATTTCATCTTTACGATGTTTTGAGAAACACTGGTCCAGCGATTTCTCCCCCCGTTCCCACCGGCTAAACATCGTGTTGTTAAACTCTTAATATTGCACAACATCGATAACACCTCGAGTTCCGAAAGGAGCTTCGTTTTATCTCACAGCGATTATAGTGTAAGTGAGACTCGCGTACGGGGCTTTTTCTCCGCCTTCTACACGGCCTGTTTCTCCGTTTTTACTCGTCGTCTTTCTCAAGTAAAGACTTAACTGGCGACGGTGATAGCAGCAAAGTGATGATAACGTCGATGATATATTAATCGATATAATAATCGAAAACGATTAATTATAATCGTACGTGTCTCTATTACGACGCTTGGGCAAAGAACATTCTCCGATTTGAGTGTATTTCTAGTACATTTAATACGCTATTTGAATACTCTTGTAAATATTTTGTTAATTCCAACGGAATGAATAATTAAGAATAATTAACGCTACTTCAAGCCGTTCGTTTTTCTTTATGCCGCACAATACATTCTACGTATACGTAAATTCCTCTACATTGTTTAAAAACTATTTACCTCTACAATCTATTTAGAAAATCTCTATATTGTCGCGCTGAAAATAATTGAATGAACGGCAAAAATTATTCGAATAAGCGAAAAGCTAAAAATTTTACTGGAAATTAGACTATCCTATATCTTTTTTATATATTTATCTTATTAACATGCATATATGATTCCTATTAAATGACACATTCAATTCGGAGGATGTCGCAGAGTCACCTTTCGGAAATCTCTTTCGATTTAGTATAATTACTTTGAATTTAATGTACATAATCAAAAACGCGCGCAAATTTGTGACGCGATTACAATTGATAATAATGAAAATAAGATAGATACACGAGCAATGAGATAATAAAACGTCGTCGTGTTTGCCGTCGCCCTCTCCTATCGACAGTATGTATATGTGTAAGTAATATATTCTAGTGTCATTATATATTATGCTTAGCAGATATCGCTCGAAGATTTTACCTAAAATCCACGTGGCAACAAATAACCAAGTTCCTTAATTACTTTCATTGTTCTGGCGGTTGAACTCTCATACAAAGTCAAAAAGCGGGAAGGATAACTGATATCAGGATGCTGCGAATTGTGTCGGGCATACGTACATAAAGTATACTTAATGTGTGTGTATAAATATATACATTCTGAATGAAACGCGAAGGCTATTGTTTCACAATCTCTTGTACTATTATATGCTAGAGAATAATAATACTAATTAAAATTATTGTATCTATTATTTTTGAAGTGTACACATAAAAAAATTACAAATATATTTACATTCTGGAAAGAAATTGAAAATTCCTTTGAAACAAATATCACGCTAGCAAACAGAACTTGATGACGCAAAAAATATGGTGAGGAAAAATTTCGGATGTGCTGAAAATTCAGTAAAATAAGATTCGATAAAAGAAGTTATAAATATTAATTAAAAATTATATTACCTGTTTAAAAAGACAAATTTTGCAGGGTTCCAAAACCATGTTGATAGTTTTATTAGCGTTAGAAATAATTTTTTTATTTCACACATATAGCTAAATATCTCGATCGCCAATATTTTTTCTGAAATTATTTTAAAATAATTATATAGAGCAAATAAAAACTAGTAGTAATATAATCACGTGTGTGAATATAAAGGATAATTGACTTTTATATATACTTTACAATAAATAGATTTTCCATTAAGTTTTGCTTTATCATCATCAGCATCGATCCGAAAGTTTCTCGATAATGAAAAAATTATCAGAAATATTATCGAAAACAACAATCACACACACAATGCCAGGAATTATTTACAATAATCACACAGATAAATCGATAATGACTTCGTGGAAGAGATTCGCCGCCACATTTCGAGGTTCGCTTAAAGTAAATCCTAACTTCTAGCTAGTATCGTCTAGCAATTAAAAAAGAACGAAAGAAAATGGAGACAAGAGAAGACAAAGAAGGAACGGTGAATAGTCGAAGGAACGATGGATCGACTGAAGGAATGAAAACGAATCGCTATAACATTATCATTACGAATATATTATACGAGTAACGAGTTTGTTGCGCCGCGCGGACCAAACGCAAAATATGTGCCGCGAATTGATTAATTGAATTCTCATGAGAGGAAAATCATGCATTTGATTGTACGATAAATGAGATTTATGAAGAAATTTACGCGATTTTTAATAGATTTTAAAATCCTTTATGTTACATGAAAGAAAACAAATAAATTCCGAAGTAAGATTGCTCCAGCCGCTCAATTATGTAGTGATTAAAAATGTAATAATTACATTAGAAATGTAATAATTAAAAATTCAGTTTAAAAAATCGCTGATATTTTGGATAATCCATTTAATGTTGTTTTTTTACATGAAAAGTATAAACTATCTTCTTAGACTAACGACATTGTTTGATTAAATTTTCTAATTCTAATTTAGCACTTTCAACTATTTTTTTTCAAATTGTATTTATAATATAAACAGAAAGAAAAAATTTTAGAATTAACATCAATGGAGCAATGCTAAGTTTGAAATTTTTATCCGTCTTAGCGGAAAATTCAATTCACTGGAGTAATCTCACCTGATCCGAAATTCATAATGTGCAATAGAAACGTGTATGCCGAGTCTTAGCTCATTATCGGAACGAGAGAATTTCGGAATGAAATTAATTAAATCTCAATGAAATTATCTCAATGAATTATCGATGAAAATGACGCCCCGCTATAATCGATTCACATTACGCTTGATCTTTTTCTTTTGTGCACTCTGTGAAAATATTTCGAAAGCATCTCAACGAGGCGGAAGATAGATAATGTAGAAAAGAAGATGAAGAGAGAGCCGCCCTTGACAGTGAACTGCTATTGTAGATAAATGTTCTGTGTGTCTATATAAGTTTTCATATGTGTGTGTGTGTGTGTGTTTTAATATAGATTATTTGCATCTGTGTATGTATTTGTTGTGTAATTTGTATATAGGAATATAATACGTCTATAATGTATCTATGCACATTTTTCTGGTTACGCATTTATGTTTATGTGTGTTTATGTGTCTGCGCGCGCGAAGGTCCTTACGTCGATAAAATACACTATAACATTATATATGTACATTAACATGCGTAATAGAGGCTATTCTCGGGATCTGCGGAAAGGGGTCTCTCTGTGTAAGGGGTGTGAGGAAAAAATGCTAGAGAAATTCGTGTATCGCGTCTTGGACACAAGTTTGAAACCGCAACGTAAGTTAGACAAGATCGAGATAGATATAGTAGATAAGTTTTTGTCGAGGGGTTGTCTAGGTTTTAGGCTAGCTGGAGAGCAGAATAATCCTGTAGTGGTAGACGCTAGTGAACGAATATGCAGGGTCTTTGGTTTCGAGATGCGCGGCGTCCTCTTAGGGTAATGGCACTACGACCTGCACGTAAGTCACAGGGAAGTAACCAGTGCGGCCGTCCAGGCTGCCCTCGAACCAATTCTCGTCGATTTTCTGAGTCAAGGTGATCGTGTCGTTTTCCTGCAAAGAAAATACGCGATCGTTAATGCAAGCAAGCGTTAATTATTCGTCTCCGAAAAAGACAATAAGAATCCAGGAAAGAAATCTAAAAATACGTTTAGAACAAGAATGAAGAAAATTCAATCGAAAAGTGTGAATCAAATTTACACATGTTTATGAAATCAACTTGAAGTAAATCAAATTGTGTCCGAAATGGATATTTTTTTCAAAATCATTTGAAAAATTGATATCTTGAAAGATATCGCACATCTTTTAAACATCTTCTAGATGTCTTTCCTTAAAAAAAACATGGACGTTGCTTGAGCACTCGGCGAATAATATCGCGATTTTACCTTGAATCCAAGTTCACCGGGATTTTCAGGTTCGAAGTCGTATAGGGCTGTGCAGCACGGCGTTCTCGGCTGTGTTATCGGCGTCCTCGCGGGCGATTTGCTCGGTGAGGGCAAGGGTGAAGCTGAAAATAGTCGGCACGAGTGTGCTAAAACTACCGAAAGCGCTGGGCTAATCTGACAGAAACTGCGCGTCGTGTGTATCGCGATGCGTTCAAACTACAACACTTAACAATCGGCGACCCGGTGGTTGCGCAAAAAACATCGTGCAATGACAGCAGTGCGCGATGTCGCGATTTCTTTCTAAATGCAAAAATCAAAAATACATTTACATTAGAATGCTCGAGAAAGTAAAAGTAAACTCTTCGAGTAAAATCAATACTTAGCTCAAAGCTGCGTGAGCTAATTGAAGCCTTTGCAGCAAGAAGGATACAATTTATCTACATTTTTTAAGTGCAATTAATATATTGTTTTGCCTTAAGAAAAGATGCCTTAAGAAAAGATATAATCTTTCAAAGTTTACTTTCATTTCTAATATTAATAAATTATATTATATAATAAGAAATTACATTCTCATATTTTTTTTGTGCAAAAATGCAAATTAAAATGCTATGATTCTGTAAGTTTTGATTGCATCCCTTTTGCATCAAAATATGAATTATTACATATTTATAAGAATTTATTGAAATAATTATTTTTATTGACATAATAAATTATATTACGTAAGAATTTAATTTATAATCGCTGCTTTCCTTCTTGTTGTAGTTTTTTTTTCTTACTTAAAAATTATTCAGCATAATTCTTTACTACGGCACAGGGTGGCAAGGCACTATCTAACAAACATGCATAGTGATTGATCATCGGCATCGTTATATGAGAAAGCGGTGGGTAATTTCGTTGAAAGAAAAATGAAGGAGACATTGGATTACAGTTGCACCAACAATCTTGATTATTGATTCTGATAACTGATATCGTGTTCCCAGAACATTGTTATCAGATAGAGAGCGAGAAACTTTAGGTAATTATGAGCGGCGTTAACCACCGTTAATAACGCAACAGTTGATACAACCGCCCTCGAGCAACTCAGAGAAAGGTTCATTTGTTTGCCAAATAGAGAGAGAGAAAGAGAAAAGGAAACCCCCATGCAAAGTTTACCATTGGTAGATTGTGGCGGGTTTCCGGCCGGAAATAGCTCGAGCTGCGAGCGTTGAATCGGAGAGCCGGCTCGACTTGCCCCTACATCGTGTCAGAAGGACAGACAGGTATGCCACATTATACACATAGCACAATCAAAGGAAGAATAGTGTGATAATGTGACAGTGTAACGGAAGTGCGCGCGCACATGTGTGTGTGTGTGTGTGTGTATGTGTGTGTATTCCACGCATAATCACGGACATCGATCCTTAAAGGACCAAGTTTAATACGTCGACATCTAATTGACAGTATGATAAATATATCAGTACACGGATATTCACTTTATGATAAGATTAATCATCAATATATTCTCCCATATTCTCCCATTAAATAATCTTTAAATAAATCTTTTCGATTTATGTCATATGTCTAAATTAATTTTAAAAAATAAGTAAGAAAATTCAATCTATATCTTAATTCCCTTAATTCGCAATATTCATTTTGATATATAGTAATAAATGGAAATATTAATAAGTGTGGAAAAAATTAAATTATTCCTCCTTTTTTTATTTACATTAGCTCACATTAAATTAACTGTTCAATTAAAATTTTCATCGATTTAAATATCCAATCCATAAAAGATTATGAGAATATAACGTTTTATTCATATCGCCAGGAAAAAAGACGAGATAAAATTTCAGGAGATAAAATTAAATAAATCGTAAAATTAAATAACCGATTAGTTTTGATAGGCGCGGGTAATAAGTTTGTGCGTGAGAACAAAGCATAGAAAAAATTTAACATTGGGTAGTTTCGCCGAAGGGGGAGGGATATAAGAGACAGATGCAATATGTATATCGGTTAATATGGAACCACGTAAGGACACGTAAACGTTGGCATGACAGAGAAAAAGAGAGAATAAGGAACAGTTAGACACAGCCAGACCACCCGAGTGTCATCGCGCCGTGTGTGGAGTATTTGTGAAATGTGTTTTACCGTGAAGGGAGAAGTTCCCACCGTTCATGTGGTCCGACAATCCACCTTCCACATGCAAATCCGCCAATGTCTTCGGCACAAATTCCAGCTTTGGTCGGTTCATCACCTCATCTTTCCTAAGGAATTGGTAAAATTCATTCGTACACAATATTGTCTAAAAATTCTTTTAGACAATATTGTGTACGAATAGTTATACATTCAAATACATTGATGGATAAAGTTACATTAAGACTTCTTTTGCGCATAAGAAATTTTCTTATCTATTTATTAAAAAATGCACTGATGTAAAATGCTGTTATTCAAGAAAATCCTAGCTTGCGTCATAAAGTCAAAAAGAAAAAAAATCATACATTAAGAATATACTTCTATGTCGTGGAATTCTGTATCGTGATTTGCATTGCAAACGTACTTTTCGAAAAGCGTCTCCGTCAACCCTTTAAGTATCTCAGTACACTGTTGATGGTATTCGAGAAGAGCCTCGCTAAAGGTTGCCAATTGAGCGACTTGTTCGATCTGCAAAAGAACGATGTGAAAATCTTGGTCCGCAGATATGCTTAACGACGACGACTTACATCGTTCTCCAGCAAATTGAACATGCCCATCTGCGCCAGATGAAGGCTCTCCGCGAACTTCTCCTCGGCCTGACGAATCTCGTCGTCTGAAACGTGAGAACCTGTTCGCAAACGGTTGCCCCGCCAACGGCATTAAAAAGGTTGCACTACTGGGGTTGCTTGTTTCCTAAATCTAAACACTTAAAATACAGCGCGGGAGAAACGATAAAAAAAGCATAATTAATTCTACGACTTCGCAAGTATATTTCTTGGTACTGTAAAAAAAGCGTGTTCTCAGTGTCATTGTAAATACTTGTGAAAGCATTTCTTAATATTGGCATAAGAACAACATAAAAATCTAAAGGGCTAATTTTTTTTAAACGAATTTTTTAAATAAACCTCCTAAAAATATCTAACGACATATTTTTCAGAGATATTTCTTTTAAGGATACATAAAAAATATTTAAATTTCAGACGCCTATCTTTTAGATATTTCCAAAACTATTTTCGTCATTTGGAAACTTTAGTGGAATTTTACAAGCGACTATCAGTGGGAGGATGTATTGATCGACGATATAATAATGGCAAAATTCCAAAAATACAGGATAACGACAAGCTCTTAAGAGCATAACGGAAGTCACCATACCAACATACGGCGACGGGGTGCTCGACCGCGCTGGGCTTCCGAAATGCGGACTGATGGACCTCTTCCCAGTCGCTAATTGTTAAGCCCAACGAAAAACAGGCACCAATCACACCAATTGTCAGTAAAAAGCGAAAATCATTCGAGGCAAATCATGATAACGTGAAAGAATTATGATAACAAAATGTATTAATGTAATTACTCATCAGACATCTGATAATAATCAAATAACTGGCAATCATTATTTTTTGTATTTCAGTATAAATATAAAAAATTCCTTGTTATAAATGCATATATAATTAATATAAATATATAATATAAAATTAATATACAGGATGTTCGGAAATTCAATCGACAAATTTTCAGAGATTGTCGGGGGCACCATAAAAATCATTTTTTTGCAAATGAACCTGGGGTCAGAAACATGTCATTACATCGCTACGGAGTGTTCGAAAGAGTCGGGACCTCGAAATATCACAAAAAATAGAAGTTTTACAAAAAATTGTTTCAAACAAAAGTTGTAGGGTGTAAAAAGGTCTATTTACTGGCGCCATGTGTTTGACTTTGGATGGCGTCGCCAAGGTCACAACAAGGCCACCTTGAATTTTTGAAATGGAACCCTCCACTTTTTATTGCATATTCTTGTAGCCCTTCTCGAGACCTTTTCAAAGCACTAATTTTACCAACTTTAAGTAAGCCGTTTCGAAGTTATCGAGCTTTTCATGGTAAGATGTTTCGCTCACGAAGGCAAGAAATCCAAACACAAATTCGATTCCCAGATTGGAAGATGATCTAGCCAACCATGGCAAGATCGGTGGCTGATCCAGCCGATGAAGGCAAGATATCGTCGATTTATCAGGAAAAACTTTATAACTTCAATAACTTCGAAATGGCTTACTTAAAGTTGGTAAAATTAGTGCTTTGAAAAGGTCTCGAGAAGGGCTACAAGAATATGCAATAAAAAGTGGAGGGTTCCATTTCAAAAATTCAAGGTGGCCTTGTCGTGACATTGGCCATCCAATGTCAAACACATGGCGCCAGTAAATAGATCTTTTTACACCCTACAACTTTTGTTTGAATTTTTTGTAAAACTTCTATTTTTTGTGATATTTCGAGGTCCCGACTCTTTCGAACACTCCGTATGCCGTAGCGATGTAATGACACGTTTCCGACCCCAGGTTCATTTGCAAAAAATGATTCTTATGGTGCCCCCGACAATTTCTGAAAATTTGTCGGTTGAATTTCCGAACACCCTGTATATGTAAGTTTATTAAATTAATATTTATGTAAAGTTATATAAAAATACGGATAAAAAAATCTTTCCTCCTCATATATTGAATTAAAGTACTACAAATTTATTCCGCGTACTTATAAATAGCTTACTTACTAAAACAGTAAGTGAATTGATCATATAAAAATTAATTCCTGATGCATATAAAGTGGATACACTAGAGAAAAGCATTCGCATTCCCTTCGCTCTACTTGTAAATTCACAATATGATGCTGATTTATTATTCTATTCGTACGTACTCATGCAGCGCAGCGTGCGAGTAAGAGATCTTTTTCTATCACAAAAACAAGAATTGCATCATTTTAATCTATTCATGCAACGATTTCATCTTAATGACGCTATTATGAGAGAGCGAATCATGTATGAGACACGATTTTAGCTTTTTATTTTAGCTGTGCATGCCGACAGTGAAAAACAAAGCTTCTTAAAAAATCCATCAAGTTGCTTCGCTGGAAAAATATAAGCGAAGTAAAATCGAAGTAGAAATTGTATAAAACTTAGAAAGTAAAGAAAAGGTAATAGCCAAAGCGTTAAATCGTTTACTTGACACAATGTAATAATAGTTAATGATAAAATTCGCAAAACTAATAATAAGTATTAATCCAGATTTAAATTATGTTACAATAAAAAGGATATGTTACATTAACGAAAATGACAAAACAATTACAAACTTTTATTTTTATATCTTTTTTAAAAGATTTTGTTAAATTTTATTTATATAAAGAAAGAAATTCTGATAATAAATTTAAAAAAAAATCGTTATTTAAAGACACATTTTTTGCGACTATAACTGTTTCTTATAACGCATCGTTCTCGGTGCTTCATTCACATCACAATCTCGAAAAAAAAAGGGGACGATTTCGCAACCGTGGCATTTTTTTTCTATCGGAGGTGTATATTTTCCGCTTGCAGAGGAGAGGTCATGAGACTTTTATCTCTGTGAAAATGACGGTTTTGCAGTTTTGACCCCTCGACATCGAAGAGCCTTGCTGTAATGTCATTTTCTTTTACGACATCGCTATCACGAGAGATCACGATCGTGCGGTTCTGGCTCCTCTCCGTTAGAGGTGCAATCTTCCATCGTGTCGCGTTATTATGCGCATTACTGTTCCCTCGTCGTCGTGGTTTTTATTTCAATTCTTCAAATTGTGAGCGACGAGACGCGTTTGTGCAAGGACACGCGCGACGCCGCTCGCTGAATAAATCAATAAAGAGCGCGAGAGAACATGCAGAGAGGAGAACTTTAACGTACCTTTCGCCTGACGTCTTCGCTTGCAATCAAAGTCCAACCTACGGCCTTGCAGTTTCTTCCGGTGGTGCTAGAACAACAAATCAGTGAGGATCGAACGTATTTCGCGTCAGAACCGAAAGCGCGAAACGCGGTGATTTCTCTAGACAGAGTGCACAACTTTTCTAATAACCGTACCATCACTTCTTTGAGATCCTTAGTTTGCAGATGGTGTAGCGGCTCGAGGAAGTTCTGCTTGATGTTATCATCCAACGAATACTTCACGTCCGCCATCTGCTTCATGGCCTCGCCCATTTCAATGAGAGCCTGGGCTGGATTGATAGGAGTGCAAAATAAGGTGATGTTTAGACAATACATCGAGTGATCATTCCGCCTCTTTACCAGACATTTCGCGTCAAACGTCAATAAATTTCGATGTGAAAACGATACAACTCGAAAAACCATTTTTATTGTTTAAAATAATTATTAAACGATTTTAAAAAATGTTGGATGAAAAATTGTCTAAGAAACAAATTGTTGAAAAAAAAGAATATTTTTTTCTTGTGAAAGAGAAAATACATTTTCGAATGAAATATATGAAAATAATTTTAGTTTTACGAGTAGAAATAACAGTAACATAGCTGACATAAGAATACTCTTAGAGAAAACACGACTTGTATTCAGAAATATTTTATTTTCTAGCAGAGATTTTTATTTTAAAGAGAGAGAGCTGCGGATCGTCTTTTTTCCTCGACACGATTGTGTCGGAATTAAATCGTATGTACCGAAAATGCTGTCCTCGCCCATTTTCTTGCCGTACATTAACATGCAATCGCCGAGTACACCTTCCGGCTGAGGGTAAGTGGAGGCCTTTGCCTGACCGCTGAGCTTGCTGATGCCCTTGACCGCTGCCATCTTCGCCCTCGCCGTTGGATTCGGCTGAAGGAACTCCTTCGTTTTCATCTGCAGCTCCTCCACGAGCTCGTACGTGACGTCTGTTTTCTGCGTACGTGATATTTTTATGTGGAGTTTTTCTGTCTCTTGCATTGATTCGCATTGACGAGAATATCAAGAAATTCTTTTTAAGACTCGAAGGTATTATATTCACGATCCGTATATAAGAGATGGATTATCGATTCCAGCGAATAAAGCGAAGCATTCGAGATATTATTTTCTGGAAGTAATATCTGCACAATTTCGCATAAGACAATTGTAACTTGAGCTATCCTCTTGTTTTACAATCGTGTTTCTTGTACATTCAACATGAGTAAAATCTAATCACTTTGTTTTTGACAGATCAAACATTTGCCTGAATCTTCGTCTTGTAATTTGTAAGAAGAGAGAAATCTTTACCATAGATTTCTATTTATCTCAAAACTATAATTGACATAGATTTATATGAAAACAATTAGTATTATAAAATTTCATGCGTTCAAAATCGTAGAATTAAGCAATTTCACAAGAAATTGACAAAGCGTTTTCGAGAAAATTGTTCACCAGTTTTATAATAAATCAAAATCATCAGTATTATATTAAACATAAAGCAATCGATTGAAAGAAGGCGATAAAGTGCTTTTCTAATTTCGTATTTCGTATGGAGGCGTTAAGAAGGTCCTCTAAAGGTCCTCTAAATGATTGATAGGACCACCGGCAAAGCTAGGAGAAGCCGGGTAAATCTTTGAAATTCAGTAATAATGCTTCCATATAGAATGTGCAAGTCATCTCTTTCTTGACGGCCTCACAAAGGAATCGTGCAAAAATATGGAAGGCGTTCTTCTTCACTTAACACACATATACACACGCATAGAAAGTGCGCAGAAATACACTACTCACCCTCTCCATATCCACAAAATCAACGTCAAGCTTTGTTCCCTCTGCTCCGCCCATCTTTTCCGTCATGTACTGCAAGAGAAATTCGTTATTCTTAGCCTAAAATCCACAGCAACCAAATGAATAACACATTTCATCGATTTTACGGATCTCTTAATCCGACGTTATAAGATTAAGGGAAACTCGTACTTGTCAAAATTTGATTTAGTTAAATTTGTCAAAACTTTCTTATTTAATTCTTAATGTCGAAAAACAATCAAGTCAAATAACAGTCAGGTAAAATATAATATACCACAAATATCGACATACAGTTTACCTTTTATTTCGCATCTTGTCGAGTAACTGATGAGCATAAAATAATAATTTTTAAATATAATATTTATATTGGATCTAATTGTAAATATGAAAATTGTAATTTTAACAAGAACTTGAAGTCTGAAGAATCTGGATATAAGCAAATTAAAGTAAAAAGCTATTAATCAAAAGGTGAAGTCAAAAATTCTAGATACATAAAGATCTTCAAAATAGATGATCTAAGATTTCGAGGAGATTTTCAAAGATTTAAAAAAAAAATGCAAAAATCATATTTTTAAAATATATCAAATTTTTGAAAATAGAAGGCTAGTATATTCTAGCGTATATTCAGAAAGACGTATAAATCTTAGGATTTCAGATAGGTATTTCACGCTCGTGCGATCATCTCATGCAACAGGATCGTTCACGGAAATCTTCCTGAACAACATAAATCGTTATGAATACCCTCTGCTGGTCTATAATATTGTGGTGGGTCGCGTAGATTGAACGAGGTCGACTAATTGCTCATAAGTTTGGATTATCCTGAAAAACAGCCGAGATTTTCTCGAACAACAGGATATTTCCAAGGGTAAAGTCAGAGGTTAAAGCTTTGAAGAGTATCGTAGGTAGAAAGAAAGAGAGAGAGAAAGAAAGAGAGAGAGAGAGAGAGAGAAAGGAAGATTAAAGGCAAAGAAAATATCAGTGATAAAAAAAAGATTGTTTCTTCTTGAATCAATATCAACAATTTTAATCAACCATCATATCGTTTATTGTCTCCAATATGAGAAAATATATACATCCTATTAAAATTCAAGAAATTGAATTGATTAGATCGTTTAACATGAAAAACTCACGACGACTATGCAATTTTTATTAAACAAATTTTGACCATTGACTTCAAAACTCCAAATTTCGGTAAATCTCATGGATTTTATTTCATGGAGTCACGCATATTTTTAAAACAGAAAGATCTGAAACATGTTTCAAATATTTTCTATATTTCAATAAATCAATTAACTTAAAATCGAATTACTCAAATAGTAGTATATAAAATAATAAATAAAAATTCTTTCTAATTCTGAATTTTGTTTCGAATTATAGATCATTTTAAATAGATTATCAGGATCAAAATTAATTGAACTAAAATTAATGATTTCTATCTATTTCTATTTTGTATTTTTTTCATAACGCAAACAATGAAAGAAAATTAAATAAATCAAAGTTAGCACAAATTATTGTCAACGCTACCAATCCTAAGCTTTCCTAAAATCTAAGTACATTTTGCGAACATAATTTGATTTCGTTCGTATAAATTCGGATACTTATTTCGATGAGCATTATCAGAACTTGCGATAATCGGCAAAATGTTTGCGGTATTGCATTTTGTTCTATTAAACAAAAAATCGACTCTCTCGACAATGAACGAATATAATTTCGTAATGTCATACAATTTATTTTCGCTATACGCGATTCATCACATACAAGAAGAGGGGAGAAAACTATTATAGATAGTATTTTACGTGGTTAATCGCGCTAAGCAGGAGCTTCGCGAACGGAATAGCTCACAAAAGACGGAAACAGAGAGGGAAAAAGACCATGACCCATATTTAACGATGACCCATTTGCAAAGGTGCGTACAAGGACGTAGCCGTCATCCTAGAGTAAATTTGACCCACATCGAGACGTTTGCAATGTCGCACGTTTTACGTCTCACGCTTCCGGCGATTTAGATCGACCTTACAATGTCAGCATAATAAAAATGAAAATTACAAAATGTACGGAAATCAGATAAAAGTTAATATGTATTTCATACATGAGACATGACATGTAAAAAGAAAACCTATATGATAGCCTGTAATATTATATTCCCAGGTTAGATTAATTAATTAAATTCTCTCTAAAAATAAATTTCTCTTTCTCTCTCTTTCTTTCAATCTTTATTAAAAAGAAATTTATAAAAATATATACTCCATGATTATACATTAATATCATAAAAAGAATGTAAATAATAAACACAAGAAAATGATTTATATAAATTACTTAACTCTTTGTTTTGTTCCGGAGAAGTAAAGAAATCAAGCTAGAAGATTTTAAAATTTAATTAATTGCAAATTACTATCCGTACCTTCTATTAAACGACCCTTATTCAATTACTATAAATATATGTCGATTATATAAAATATAATTGGAAAAATGTCGCGCATGTCACTGGAATTCGAAAGCAATGGTATTTCTAGTCGATTTATAATTCTTGCAGCGAATGGAATTCGATCGGTTTGAATAAAAGCTTGAATTTTAACACCGGGAGTAAAATTACAACGTGTATCGTGAAGCTTTTGACACACATTCGGACTCGCGCGTCGCTCTTTCGGCTTTAAACGACCTTTAAAGAAAAGTATCCACATCACGGATTCGATACGATTATCGATCTAAATAAGGATTAATTACTCCGCTCAACGCGCGGGCACAATTCGCGCTGAAACGTAACCTTTGAACTCGAATTACAATACACAGCCACCGATGGAATACTAAAATAGTTTTAATCGGCGTCAAATTCCGCAGGGGTATGCGTTCGCTCCCGCGATATCAAGTTAAGATTGAAATTCACAAATTGGTACATCCACGCAAATTGTATACGTGGTATAAAAAAATAGTAAATCTGATCTTCTAAAGAAACGAGAGAACAATATTTGAAATTAATAAAAATATTATTAAATGTCTATTAAACGAGAAAAAAATATTTATACAATAAAACTGCAGTATTTATTCTGTGGAAATTTTATATTATTTTAAACGGGAATTTTGTATTATTTCATCTGTCTATTTATGTCTTAAAATATGTATAACAGTATCAATAAATAATTTATAAAAGTATCATATCAAAATGGTTACGCGATCTCTTATTATATTTTTGATTATCTTATTTTATGATATACTTGTTATTTTACGATTACACAATTCTTTCTATATATATATGTAATAATATAACGTTTGCAATTTCAATTAAAAAATATTTTTCCGTAAAATTATATTTTTTGATCAATGTCAAATTCATATTTGTTTATATGTGCACTTGTTACAAGCATTTCTTATTACTAATATAATCATTCGATTAAAATCGAACATGCATAAGCCTTGTTTCTATCAAGAACTGAGAAAGATGTTCCGTTAAGTGTATCCTCGTGTGTACACACAGAGAATCGAATTAAATTTCAGGGAGACACAAGGACGCGTATTTTCGAAGCTTCGCACGCGATCGATCCGCCTCTAATATCATCAGCAAGTTCACGACATCGAGAAAGCACCAGCGTCGTAAAAATATCCGTTCGCCATCGATATCGATAATGACGAACGGAACATCCGCGATATTGCGAGGTTCGACCTGGCAGCATAACATGTGGCATCGGCTACGATGCATTTATTGTTAGAACTCCACATCCGACCATACATTTAAACACACGTATACATACACACACCCACACACGTATACATATACACACCCACACATGTGTGTAGGTGTATATATCGTGGCAAATATAATTAGGCTGCGGAAAATGAAGTAGTTACGTGCGTATATTTGCGTGCGTGTGCGTTCGATTCCGAGTTTCCCAACACGCTCGATGAGATAGACACGCAATTTTCACTGAGACGCAATACATTACATAGAGACGTTATTTACGTGTGCACTAATGGTGAACTATCTCTTTGTGCGAGGATACATATTACAACGATAGCCGGAAATAAATCGCTCTTATAAATCGTAGTAAGCCACGCATCAGAACCGTGCTTATAGATTGTCAGAAAATTTGTAAATACTAGAATATAAATATAATCACGATTAAAGTGTGTTTACAAAGTGTTAGAAAATTTTTAAATACTAGAATATAAATATTTAAACATAATTACGATTAAAATATATTGTTCCCCTTAATTATTGATTTCGTATGTCCATAATTCTTTTGTATTTTTTTTTTGAAGAGTTAAATAAAATATAAAAATTATGAAATTTATATTACTATATTAAAGTAAAGCTGTATTAATCAAAGTTTTGATTATTTTAACGTAAAATGTTGATTACATTTAAATTTACTGGGTAAAATAAATTTCTAAATTAATATGCATGCTTAAACTATTATTATAATTTAATGCATATATTAATTAACAACGACAAAGAAATAATTACAAAATATAATTTATAATATAAACTAATAAATATTTTACAAAACTATCAAATTAATGTCATATAATATAAAATGGCAAATGAAAAATAATTTCCATGCAATAAGACTTCATGAATATTCATTTAACTTTTCATTGGAAAGAAATCTTAATTATTGCACATTATAAAGCGTAATGCGGAATTTTTCATAAAGTCGCTGTGCAAGAATATTTCGAGTGTGAATGTTTTCGCACGTTGACACGGCGTTTCTCGCTCGCTATAAGGATCCCGAGCGCAATTAGGGAAGCAAAGGTCAGGAGCTACGGGCTACCATCATCGCGCATCGTCGAGGATTTCGGTGGAGCATGCATTGTGCGGTCCCCGAGAAGTTACCCCGAGACCGCGCGCGATCGATAGTTTAAAATTGCTCGTTACACAATCGCCGCAAGCTCCCGCGCGCAATAATTCGCATTGTTTGACACGCCGTCCGTTGCTCGCTCGCTCGATCGAACCTTTGCGACTCGAGCGATGAGCGCCGAGCGGCTTTGCATTTGGCATTTGCAGCGAGCTGCAGCATGGTGTAATTAAGGCCAGGATAACATCCCGCCAACGCGCCAAGTCGCCGACAGGACGTGTACTCTTATTGCGAATTGTATTAAGAACTCGGACTTTGTAGATTTTTCCCATAGCAGAGTAAAAAAATTATTTCTCTATTCTACTTCTGTATTATTGAAATATGAAATGTCTCAAGAATGATATATTTTTAAGAACTTTTCTAAAGAAATGTGCTTCTCTTTTCAAGAAAGAATACAATAGTATCCGTTTATATCTTATCTATATGTATATCTTCTATGTATATATATGAATCAGAAAAATAGATATAATATATAAATATATAATAAATATAGAGTATAAATAAAAAATTAATTAATTGAAAAATAATATAATTCTTACGTTTGCATTAAGTTATTTCTTAAATCATGTAATACTAGTGTAATAAGAAATCAGAATGAAAACATGTATATCAATAATTACTATCAGCATATCATCTTAACGAAAAAAAAAAAAATCTGCGCGTTTTAATGCAAATACTTGATCTGTAATTATGAGTAGCGCATATGGAAATACGTAATTGCAGCAATTTGCAGTATAATATGCGTCAGAATTGTCATATATGCAAGATTTCACGACACGTAAGCGTTTGTTTAATGCGAAACAAAATCTCACGTCAGTATTAACATTTCGTCATCAAGTTTTCCATTCAATATTTAAAGGATATATGTGATATATATGTTGAATGAGATACGTATTTATCATGTTGCACAGATTTTCATTATGCCGAAGATAAATATTAATATTTACGAAATTAATGAAAAGATATTAAAAGTTAAAAATCAAGCGAGTATAATAAGAGAGTATGTGTTGTGTAATTATAAAATATTATTCTATAACCAGCAGATTTTCTCTGATAAATTATTTTTAAATAAAAATCGTGCGATAATCCCTATACTATATACATGAAACAAGATTGTAATATATACAGATGAAAAATCTGAAAAGTATAAAAAAATCTCGATGGAAGTAGAAATAGTATTCAAATATTAGTTTAAATAGATAAATAAAATTCTGATTTTATATATTTATATTTTACATAGAATACGAATTATTTATTAAATTTACATGTTTATAATATTAATAATATCTTTGTTTTTACAAAATCAAATAAATCAAGTAGAAAATAGAATTCCTTAATTTTTGCACAAAATGGTATTTTTGCAGACAATTTAAATATTAGCTTAAATAAATATAATTAAATTAATATAATATTTGCCTACTATTTACCTTTTTAATATATAATAGGCAAATATATATTATTTTATCCTATCTAAATTAATATTTAAATTGTGTGCAATTTTTGCTATGATCTAAATGTGATTCTTCATACTTTTCAGAATTTTAAAAATCGTATTTACCACAATTTCATTTCATTAATGTGAAGTACTATTGCCGATATCTTTTGAGCATGTTTCTCTCAATTAACAATTAGCCGTTAATTAGTCACGGTTGTTGCAACTAAACCTCAGTATTAAGAGCGGTAGCAACCATGTCCCTCCGCTCGTCATTCCAAGATTAAACTGGTAGGATGATAATACTGCAGCTGTGTGCGGCTGATACGAAAATTCTACACGTGGCATGTTGGTCCAAATGATAATTGACATTGACAAACTGTCAGAGAAAGAGAACTTAGCTTTCATCTGAATAATGGATGCTCGATGGAATGGAATTATAAAAATTTTTTAAAATATGCATTACAGTTTCCGCATTTGAACACAAAATAGACAATATATCATCATCTATTGAGAAGAATATTCCTTTGTATTATCGCGTAAAATAGTTTTACGATGTATTACGGTATTTCTCGGAGATTCTCGCGTATTTTATACGTTCCACAGTCTCTTAGATTTTGTCGGATCCTGGCATCTTGGAGAAATCGCGGAATTTCTCGATAATAAAAATTCTCGTGCGTATATCGGGAATCTTGGCAATGCCAGGAGGATATTGATTTCGCGACACGGAGATGATAATTAACCCGCATCTAATGCTGTTTCGCTTGTTTTCGCAATTGCATTAAACATTCTGATGGCCTCGGAGAATCTAACCGCATCACACCGAAACATCGTGAGTTTCCCGGCGACGCGTAATCATATTAAGACGCCACGCATTCGTGCGGGAACGAAATGACTGATGACCGCGAAAGTTCGCGGCATCAGGTCGCCGCTAAATTAAGTAGCAATGCCGGTAATTGGCGTAATGTAGCCCAACCTACGAGAATACGTATCACCTTAATGTGGACAATTAAACTTTCAAACGATGTTTCGCGTGGCGTATCGCGCACATCGAATCGCTGGCGATGACTCCTTTCCTTTAATGTTCCTAAGAACTAAATCAATAACGTATAGACGCGCGTAAGGCATCTCGTGATTTAATTATAGCAATTAAATCGCAAAGGAAGACTCGAATCTCAATCGCGCGGATTTTTGTGCTCAGAATTTTTCGATAAAAAGAAGTAATCTAGACATTTAAGCGGAATAATTCCACCAATTGATATTGAGTATTTCTAATTTCTTATTATTTTTAATATACAAAATAATATTTTGTATAATTTTTAATATTTTTAATATTCTTTTAAATAATATTTTTAATAATATTTTTTTAATATTAAACATGATGTAAATAAAATTATTGAGTCTCAGGTATCTTATCCACTTCTCAATCGTGCAAACAAACTATTGTATGTGGAAATTGTATTAATTATTATCATATTAATGATCTTTTAATGCGCACACACGAGGCTTCATCGCCAAGTTTCCGTGAAGTAAGACGGTAAAGAGAGGTACTTACCTGATTCGCCTTGTTGATCTGCTTCTTGAGCCCGGCGAACGCCATGGTGCTGTCGTGTCGTTGCTTCCTTGAATCACGCGCAAATTGTCTCTGACTGTAACAGAAACGGAAACGGTGACTGTCAACAGGGCTGGAAAGTAAACTCGAGGGAAAAACGACTCGCGGAGAGAGCAAACGCGTCGGAAAATAGGACGAAAGAAGAGCGAATTTATGATCGCGCCGGCTGTTGGCCACTCGCCAACGGCAAACGGGATGATTTTCAATGCTATCGATCGTATGTGTACTGCCGTGTATATTTTCCAGCATCGTGACTCGTCGCTGATGTAATACCGGGTGGCGTCGTATCGCTTCGCATGTGGCTCGCGGATACTGGTGCCGTGTCGCAGGCTCCTCGCGTGTACCACGGTGATCTCACACGCGTGAAAACGCAATCGTGCCGACCCGACCTCTTAACAGGCTCTAATGAGAACAAATAATGTGTGCTTTTAACGACACACGGCGTACATCGACAGGCGACGTGCTCTTTGCGCGACTTTAAAAGTATATCGACATGAGAAATATTGAGACATTTAACACGAGAAGAGAGATTTTATGAGTAACATTGCCAAGTATATTATATGTATATACATATAAAATTTAACTGGTTCTCTCCTCTTTTAACGAGGGCAAAGGATTAATGCGTTATAGATTTATAAAGCTCAACTATTCATTGAGATTTTCTCTATTATTCTACAAACCGATCGATGAGTTTATTGTAAAAAAACATGTAACATAAATATTTTTATATGAATAACTGCAGTTATTTTCCATAAAAACCCGAGATGTTATAATATAATAAAGAAGCATACATATTTTAAAAATTTTTTAACAATTGTATAAATCCATGAAATGTTTTAAAAATGAAACAAAAGCAGGATTTGTCGATCTATATTTTGTGCTGTCGCAGCAAACATTGTTGATTACTATGTTAAAAACAAAAAAATGTCATAAAGATATTAATTTTATTTGCTAAAAATAATTCTACTGAATTTGCAGAAAAAAGATATGTACATATATGCATATAACATTGTTTCCCTGCAGCGTAAAAATTTTTGCCAACAAAGAGAATTTGGAATATTCTGCTTCAGCAGCAAATTAAATTGGCTTCAGCAGTAAATTGATATTTTTTAAACAAACTTACTCTCACGCAAAGAAAACTCTTTCAAACAACAAGTTCTACTGTATAATATCAAACAATTCGTTACAATAGCGAAGTTTTGCATCAAATATGCAATACGGTTTTGCCACGATAACAAAAATCTGACTTCCCGTTAATAGCGAATTATTGCAGTTTCTCAATAAAGGTAATATTGCACATCATTGAATTCGCATGGAGATGTACTGAGTATGGTACAAAAGTTCTATTCACAAAATCTGCAAATGATGAATCTGTGAGAGCAAACTTGCTCCATTAACAGCGAGTGACATTTCTCACTGACGGTTGCCTCGTGCGTGAATTTCATGAATCGAGATAAATGTTTAATGGAGGAGTTTTAGCAAAACAAGCGTACGATATCTCTGAGTGACAAGTCCACAACAAATTTCAATAAAGCCAACGCTACGCTGCTCGCATTTGTCACGCCGAATGCGTCCAATATATTATGTCGAGCTAAAACAATCTGACATAATGAACATCAATTTTTTAAAAATATCTAAAGCTACAAAGAAGCAAATTGGAATAGATTTATAACACATATATGACAATTAATTATAAACAATGATAATAATATAAAAAATAAAATTGATAAAGTGAATTGATTCACGAAAGTAGCAATGCGATGCTTTCATAAATTTCGGATAAGTTGGTGCAAATTTCAAGAATAAATTTCAAGCACATGTCAAAAGCATTCTAAGCAAGCGCGAAAAACCTACAATTGATGCGAGCAATCGACAAGTTCGTTAAGGTCGCGGGAATTAAACACGATTAATTAATTGATTAGATAAAATTCACCGAAGAAAGTCAAGTCGAAGAATTCCGCGAATTACATCTTGCACTCGGAAAATCGTACAAAATCACCGATCGATATTCCTTCTTTACATGAATTTTAAAATCGAAGTATTTGTTGACGAATCGGCTGCGAAATTTGCAAACAAGCGCTCTTATTAATGAATTGCCGCTTGCATGACGGAGGTTCTTAAGTCTAAAGTTACAGCATACATCGTCAAAATCCTCTTAGTGACGAACCGCGCTAATTAATGCAATGTCCTTATTAATGAATCTTATTAATGGGATTAGAGGCTAGGCGTAATGATCGCGGGCGTTCCATTAAAAGTAGGAGCGTTCGATTGACCCGACCGATCCGAAAGTAGATGAAGCGAAAGGAGACAAAAGGGAGATTCGGAAAGTGGGCAAAAGGACGGTAAGATGGAGGATCGTTCTGACACAGTTCGGCAACAGGATTGTCACAATTTTCTAATAGTAACGATTGAGCTAGCAATGCACTGGTTGCATCGTTGAGCATTAAATAATTGCGTTAAATAACTCGAACTCTATAGTTAAATTCTATCAAATGGCAGCATAATAGTAAAAAAGATGGCAATATAGGATAATTATATATATTATTGAATAGTATTATAATTATTAATACAAAAGATACTAACAGAATAAAAAATTTTGTCCATTAAAATAGCGAATTTTAGATATGGATGTTAAAGAAAAAATTAAATGTGTGAAGTTGTGAAAATATAAGAAATTATAATAGAATACGAGTACAACGTAAAAGCCTATAACATGATAACTAATAAAGTATAAAGTATAAAGAAAGATAATGCAAGTAGGTGGCACTAGAATACAGAGACATTCCCTATGATATAGAAAACTATAATACAGTATATGTTACATCAAAAGTAGAAATAGAATATATAGGGACAGACTAAATCAGCATAGATGAAGACGATCGCATTAGTAGGATTCACAGCCGACTGATGATAGTTAAAAGAACTTTTATCGTCGTTCAAGTCCGCTTATACTCGCGTCTCGGTACGATCTATAATCCGCGAACGAGACGACACATCCGTTCCGGACAGCTATAGATAACGTCACACGCTGTACACGAATGAGGGAAGGGACAATCCTCGCCGGAAGAGAAGAATCCAATGAACGCGACAGCGGGCAAGATAACGCGGCAGCGCGCAAATTGTTACACGATGCGGCGAGGGTGACGCGAAAATGACAAGGACACTTGTCTTCTCACCTTTGCTCGCGAGCGTTCGGCCCTTCGGCGAATCGGATGCACCCCTAAGTGCACCCCTAAATAACCCGCCGTGGAGGACGACGGTGAGCGGACGGATGTGCGTGCGGTGAGGAACGTGAGGGGTATCCGCGTGGGCCAACGAGCACCGAGCGAGAGCACCACCGGACTACTCTCGTACGTAATCGGTCCCTCGCACACTGCGAAGTCTCCTGCTAGGGGGTAGTTTTGCTGCTGGTCGATCGATACGCGACCACGGCTCGGACTCCCCGTCTCTCTCCCTCTCGTGTCGATTTCCCCTCCCGTTCCTCGTTTCGGTACCCTTTCCTCCCCTTTCTCACTCTCCCTCGCAATAGCCGCCTTTTCTGCCAGGGGCGGATTCAAGGGGAGGACTGCGCGGGCTGCTCGAATCTTTTCGAAAATACTCGTAAAATACTTTTCATGGGAGATTCGAGATATTAATATACTTGGTTGGATAATAGGTGAAATATCAAAATTTCTTAACAATGATAATAATTATCTCTCTTTTTGATTTGATGAAATTTTGTATCTTTACATCGCACACGCGGTTCTCCCGTTGATAATTTTCAAGATCCACCGCTGTCTGCTCTTTCTCTCCAGTGCCCTCTCTCTCTCCTCTTTCCACGTGCGCCGCAACCCCCGACTTTATTCGCGTACTTTTGCTTCCTCCACACTTATACCGGGTGTCTGCAACGGTTATAAGTTATTACGATATATAATTCATTTCGAGAATATACGCGCACGCGCAGCATACACGTAGGATGAACAATATCCTGTCACCCCTTAGAATAAAACTACACTTAAATTCTCATTCTCATCAACGCAATTCACTCTCGCAATTGAATCATTAGATAGCATAATATATATAAAATCATAAATAAAGATAAAAATATAATATCCAATATTATACATTTAATAATATGTAATATCCGATATTTCTGTTTTATAGCAATTAAAAAATTTCCATGAAAAGAAATATATCTAGTAGCACAGATGTTAACTAATTTTTATTTGTAATATATTGAATTGAAAGAAAGAATATATATAACCTATATATATATAAATTGATAAAATTATCACTTTCACATTGAGTACTTACATCACGTTTTAAATGATAAAAAGTTGATGAAAACATATTTATTTATTTTTTTTGTATTTTCTATATAATTTTAAATTAATAGGAAAAATATGAGTCTATATTGATTGTATGTGTATGTGTGTGTACATTAAAACACTTCAATATATTTTTCCAATTTATTACTAAAATAAAATCCTATTACCTGTTACATTTTATATGAAATATATTAAAGCCTGCATTTAATACCTAAATTCTTGCCTATCGTAACTGTTAAGATGTCTAGAATTTTCCACGAGACATATCTCTCTATCAGAATTGTCCGCAATTCTCTATTCTATAAATAGAATAACGTCCCTGATATTTCTCGAATACCTTTTTGAGAGAGTCATCGACCTACACGTACATTGTCCTGTAAGAAAGTTTCTCTCATTCTTTCTATGATTGGATAAAAATTACAAGAAACAAGTCTTTTAAAGAAACGAGATCGGTAATAAAAGCAAGTAAGCAGGCAACACGGAATGTATATGTGTGTATGCGAATCGATTTTACGACTTATTAATATCGTCCTGTTTTAAAAGGATCTCTCTGCGCATACATGTGCGTGTCACGATAGTGGTGGTCGTCTCAACGATGTATCGATTATGAATATAATCAGTACCACTCTCATAACCGTTGTTCAGCTCTCGCAATACGATTTGTCATGAGCTCTTGATTTGACAAGCTCTCTCTATCTCTCTTTCTCTCTTTGCCAATTATTCACCTTGAGTTTTCCAGACCGACGGAGTAGCCGTTCATTTAAGTCGTGAGATATATCTTTTCACGGTATAATTTTTTTCAATTTAAGGCAAACCTGAGACTCCTCTGTGAACTGTCGCCTCTACTATTGCTTAATTTCCCAAGAGACGCTTAATTAGCGTTAAAAAGAGATGAGAAACGAATAAAATGTTCTTTTTATATAATTGTGTCTTTTGCAAAATATCCATAAATTAAATCGGCAATAATTTTTTTTAAATAAAAAATCAATTACAGTTATATAAAATAGATTAAAAACCAAATGCTTTTAACTTTTGAAAAAAGTATAACAATTTTTAATTTTTAACAATACAATTCTTTATGCAATTTTTTTATAAATTTATTATATATTTATATTCGACAATCAATAAAAATTTTTAATAAGATCGAAAGATGCGATATATGACTGTGCTGTACTACATTAAAGTTTATCATAATTCGCATCTTAATAAGCAGTTTTGCTTACTCATTGTATTTTTGTATCATAATCATAAAAATTTTTAAAATAAAATAAAAATTATATAACTAAAAATTAATAAGGTAAAACGTATAATTATATGCCGAATATATAATTATAAATATATATAAATAGATGACGATTATAATTTTTTGTATCGTGTATTTTGCCGATAACTTGAGGGGGATTTCTATTTATATAGTAAATAAAATTATTGAAATACATGTTGTTTTAACAAGTATCAGACGAATTATAAATAAATTATCAGATAAAGAATAAAAGACGAATTATCAGATAAAAATACGAAAAAATAAATTTCTCTTATTTGTAATTTGATATAGACGCAATAAATGCGATTTTAAAGAAAAACAGTTTAAACCTTTGTGGAAGTTTAAAAAGCAACACGTGTATCACACGAGAGCAAAAGTTTTTCCACCCACCTTAGTAACCTTACGTTCCGTAACAGCCATGCACTCTCTGCAAATATATCATGCGAAACCCGGGAATAATTAAAAATTATTAGCGCGAGTGTGTATAACGCATCCGATGATTAAATTATTTCATTCCAACACTATTCTCCTACGAACAATTAAACTCACTAGGGAAACAAATGTATTTAATTCTGATAAGCTTCAAATACGTTCTAAAGATGCATCGTGCATTAACTTTATTAATATACGGAAAAAGTAACAATAATATTTATACGTAAAAAAATGTAATTCATGTAGTAACTCTACAAAAAAATAAACGTCCGTAATATCATCTGCAATTTTATGTAATTTTGTTTATGTGTGTGACATAATTCCCTCACATATATTATTAATATAAATACTGTTTAATCCTTTTATTTAAATTTCTTATAAATATACACTCAACATTTGCATTTTATTAATTTTATAATGACTAAATTTATTATAATAAATAGAAATATAATTTTTTAATAAACATAATTTTGCATATAGGGAAATATGTGTATCACACACATTTCCAACTACTTTGTGAAGCTCATTAAGTCAAGAACAGAGTTTCCGACTCTAGTTTCCGTGTCTCATATAAATCAGTGAAATGGAATTTTCCTCGAGACGCCGGGCTGATTTGTGCGGGATGCGAAACTTTCTACAAATTTGCGAAACTTGACGCGACGGGTTGCTAAGAAACCCAAAGAATACATATACGACGTCTGGGTCATGGTGTCGCTATCATTTGATAAGTTCCCTGCCTTCCGTCCACCATATCGAAGTCCAACGCATCCGTCCTACAAATCACCCCCGCTGTAATGTAAAATCTTTCTAAAAATACGCGACGCGCGCCAGCAGGAGGCCACGCGACTCGTATCCTTTGTCGCGTTATATTGATAACATTATCATTATAGTTTTGCAAATGACAGTCTTATTATATTTTATAGAGATTATGAAGAGATAAATTTAAAAATATTGTCTAGATTTTTAATCTGAAATATATTGACATTTTCCCCAAAAATTTGTTTTCAGAAAAAGTGTTATTTAAAATTTTTGTATCAATTATTTGAGTCAGCTTGTTTATTATATTTTAATATGAACACTTTGAGAAAGAGAAATTCTCTTTTTTATATATCTTATATTTCTTTTGAGAAATACATAGCAAAATTTCTTATAAAATTGATATCTTATTGTTGCACGTTTTTGACATTTTATTAAGCCACGAGTTTCTTAAATGCATTATTTATAATTAATTTCATGATAGATAATTTATTTATCAATATTATTAATTTATAATATTAATAAGAAATAATTTATTTATAGGTATTATATTTTAAAGAAAAGATTTTCTCAGGCTATCTTTAAAGAAAGAAAAAAATAAGAAAATAAATAGATTCTGACCAATTTATCTCGAGCAATAAAATAAAACGTATAAAATATAATTAAAGGAAGATAAAGTATATAGTGACATAATACTGCAATGTAATATAATAACTGTAATGATATAATAATACATTCTGAAAAAATGAAATAAAGTTCTCTACGAGTATCATATAGATATTATTGCAATATAAATATGATTTTACGAAGAATGAATAATTTTCTTTAATATTTCGCTCAACAATCATAAAATAATATATGCTTTATAAATTTATATAATTTATATGCTTTTAATTGTTTAGTTCATATCATATGTAGTAATATACGTTATCTTGAGTTAACTTATATCAAGAATCTGATCTTATCAATAGCGGAAATTTCGCACATTACATAAATATTGCACAAGTGGATCTATTACAAGCAATTACGAAAATTCCGCGGTGCTACAACGATTTTCTAGTAGCCGCTAAATTATTAGAATTGCAAAATGGACAGCAACAAATACGCTAATCTTACCGGTGATAAGACACTGTCGTCATTTCCGTTAAAAAAAGGAATCGATTTCCGTTAAAAAAAAGATATTGCAATTGAATAATCGCTGTGCCGGCGCGCAGCCAATAAATTAAAATAAATTAATACTGATGTTTATTAGGTTTCTTATATACCTAATTAAGAATTTAAAGTTTAATCATATATATCAGAGAATTAATAAATAATAAATAATTTATATATAATAAAATTATGAATAATTTTTATGGATCCAATCACCAAATTAAAATAATATTAATTATTACATATAATACACATATGACATATACATATATACATATTACATATAATATTATAATACTGTACATAAATTACAATATATATAATATTTATTGTATTGAAAGATGATTGAGAAATAAAATACATCAAATTTTCACAAATGTCATAACAAACTTTCCATTTCATTCTGTAGTTATAATATTGATGAAAATTCAAAGCTGCGCGATTAATATATCCCGTATTGATTTAATGTCAAGATTAATTATTACGATAACGCAAAGAATTTACCTTATTTGTCACGTCGATATTTCTATCGCCATTATTACTTTATTGAAAGTAAACCACCGTGGAAAATATTTTGTAACTATATTTTGTACTATTGTAAATTGTAAATTATTAAAGTATTGTAAATTATTAAAGTATAACTCTTGTAATATTGTATTATATATTAAATATTACATATATGTATTATAATATATGTATTATATAAAACTCAAATCGCTATAATGTTTTAAACAACACTGTCAATATGGCTACACTTGACAGTACAATTTAAATGTCATGATGCGTTAAATTAATATGTAAGAGATCGAAAACATTTACAATTTGCATTTTGCATAATGCTTATTTTTAGTAGCGATTCTAATGATCACGCAATGTAATCACGATGAAATCATTTCTTATAATTGATATCGATAACTTTTTGTGATATCGTAATTATCGCGCAAAATTCAACAACAAAGTTTTCTCTCTCCATCATTTTATCATATCTGCAAAAGAACTGTTTCATAACAATTTCAATGCACTTCAAATTTATACAAATGCTAGCTAAATCGTCACAAATGACGCACGACAGTTTTTGAGTGTAGTTTTGTTCGAGATATATTATTAAATTTTTGCGGCATACATAAATTACCGTTTTATATTCATAATTTTCATACATAAATTACCGTTTCATATTCATAATTTTCACGAAAACTCTGAAAAGGTGCAACTTTAAAGTACAGAACCTTTTCAATAAAAATTTAAAAAGAATTTTATACGGAAATAAACATAAATTATTAGCGAAGTGTAGTAAAATCGAGTTACGTTAGATTCTGTCCGCCTACATTGAATCCGATGTACTGAAATATTAATTAATACCGAAATTTCATCATGTCAAATTATATACATATTAGATATGGATTGTAATCCAATCATATATCGTTCAAATAAGTAGCTGATTTTATATTATTTTATATCTACTCGTTTTATTGACTCGTTTTATTTTATTAACGGATTATTGATGAAAGTCAGCTTTATACGAGAATAAAAATAAAAAGTAAAATAAAAAGTTTGATAAATTATACGATGAAAAATTCACGTTTCACATAAATTTTTAAAATGATGCAATATATATACTTTCAAGTTGAGTAATCCAGAAATTTATGTGATTCTTTTAAATGTATATAAACTGCATATATTTTTTTATACTTTCAGTATACATTTTCAATATACATTTAGATTATTACTGCAAAAAATCATTATTTTCCTTCTTGAATTATCATTGTCTTATCTCTTATATTGCTAAATAATTGTTAATATTGCGTTGCTCGTTAACAATTAATATTTATTGCGCCTTCTTTACAAAAATTATATTTTAATAAATGAAAAAAATAAAAAAAGTATAAAGAATTTTTAAATCTACTTTGGTTTTCTCTTTACAGAAAAATCAATAATTAATAATTTTACAGAGTTGGATTATCTTATCTCTCTTAATCCACCTATTCTTTACTTAAAAAAATCACAATTTTTTTTTCTATTCTTAATTCATTTAAATCTTTTATTATTCAAAACCAATCGCAGTCGAATTTATATATACGCTTAAAGATAAATTGAACAATCATACAACTAGTAGAATATTGCATTAATTAAAAAATATTCGAAATTATATTATTATTCATTTAAAAAAAAATTTAAAATTTATTATTTGAGAAATAATATTATTTTATTATTATTTGATAACGTATGTTTTTTTTATATCAAATTGATGGACACAAAACGTGTTTAAAAACCCATTTTTGAATTTTGTGACCGGAAACGTGCAGCGATCGCGGCCGAACAACTCGACGACGAGTGTGACACGCGGTAAAAGTCGGAGGTCAAAACGAATGGATGACGATAAAAAGAAGCGCCGGAGATCGCGAATGCGGGAGAGCGTTTTTCTGCCACGCTCGCCAGCATTAATATTCGTTTGCATTCGCGAATCGTCTTGCGATTAATATTAAATTATTTGTCATTAAGCTTCAATTTTTTTAGCGATGCGCGGAGGTCGATACGTTCCAATTCGATGCATATCGAAGACGAGGCATGCTGACAGAATGCGAAACTCATCCGAAACGAAAATCAGCAAATATTAAATGGACATCTCCGATTTAACGATGGTCGCATCGATAGCAATTAAAGTTAATTGCGGTTAAGTGGGCCAATTCTACCGATGTTGGAACATGACTAAATTGTCGTATTTCCTTGCCTATAGTACACATATATAATATATTCTATAATTATTTATATTACAATACATATAAATATATATATAATATAATTATTTACAGAATATATTATGGATTATATTTGTCCAGAATTTTAAAATATCTGCTGCAAATTAATTATGAAATGTAGAAGTTTGTTAATAAAAATTAGATATTACTATATGAAATCAGAAATGTTATATATAATAAAAAAGATTTCATTTCATTATTAATAAATTTTAATTTAATCTCTCTATGTCAATATATGAACGCAAGATTCTAAGAAAGGATGCTGAAAAATTAATTCAAATAATATGGAGAATCAATCTACTTAATTAAAATCGAGCTTATATGTCTTCGTCTATATATTATAGACAGAAGTATATAATCTAGAAAAGAGAGAGCAATAATCATCAAAGCCGGATTTCCTAAACGTGAATAGAATGGAAATCGTGCGCGCGGGTAGATCTAAGTCACCGAGCAAGAAGATCAATGGGTTCTTTTTTTCCCGGAATAGGAACAAATTACAATATACACATTACGATCAGTCACGTGATACGCCCACTCACGCTTACTCACGATCATTCAAAAATCCGCCGGGCTGTCTCGCGGCGACCGACAGGCGCGAAAATATCACTCGACGAGGTTGGCACGACAATCGTGGGACAAGGCGATCAACAAAGCGTCGTTATCGCCGATTCCGTGTCTTTGACGATGACAGATATCTTTGATCGTGACAGCCAGTCGCGCGAATCGATCGAACGCCGGGCAACGTATACATAATCGGAGCGAAGCGGGGTTACAGGAATTACGCGCCTGATAACGCATTCGTGCTTGAGGTATGCGAGACGAATGGGAGCGATTTCAATGCGCGATACGGGAATACAATCAATTTCACACTCACCGCAAGGAGGATTGTCTTCGCTGGATGAAGACAACACGCCAGCACACCGTAATCCGGAGAGATTCGGGTCCAACACACTCGACTAACCCCCTGCCAAGATTTGACACGGGCCACACGGACGACAGCTGTTCGCGGTTTCACGCACGGCCAACAGACAGCGCCAACGTCAGGCGGCGTCGTCGCGACGAATGAGTCATGTTGCGACGCGAACGGGAGGGGGAGAATAAAGCCGCGTTCAGACGAGTGGGAACATCGATATCAAATAATCTCGATATATCGACACGCTCCTAAATGTTTCGATAAGAATTGATATAAGAAATTTAGATTTCATATTATCTGTGTGCAATCAGTAATTTTTATTGGAGCACGCATAATAAAAAATATATTAAGATATGTTTTGTATGTTTCATGCTGAGATATTTTGTTACAGTTTTTTTAATCCTTTTTATTATATCGATGTACTCATTAATCTTTTATATCGATAGAAATTGCACATATATAATAAAACTAATTAACATTTTATTTTTATTTTTCTAATCTTATTTTTACACTTAGAAATGGATAAGATTCTTGGATGCTCGTACTTGAAAACAGTAGTGTATCCAATATATATATATTTGTATGTATGACATTGTCATACATATAAAAGCATTACACTATACATATATTCGCGTAAGATATCTGAATGTAAAAAAATAAACACGTCAGAAGTCTAGAAATAGTTTTTAAAGATGATAAAATATCACAGTTGCAAATATCATCAATGCAACATGAGATCATTGAATGAAGTAGTCATATATTAATCCAATGTTGCGTGATAATATAAATATTCTGTAATAAATTAGAATAATTTAATTTGCATTAATAATTTAGTTGTGCATTAATATTTTTAACTGTGCTAATATCAATCTAATATATTTATTGTAACAATCTCTTAAAAATTGTTATAGAAAATAACATCTTTCTCTCCTAATTCGATGTGAAACTTTCTATAGATTATCAATAATATAATCAAATGGTGCATGTATGTGTATATAATGATATTTAATTCAATAGTCAAAGATAGATTAATCATATTTGAATATTTAAAAGCAAAATTAGGGGAGAAAGGAATCTTCCAATAGCACGAAAAGAGAGAGAGTAGGATCTTTTATTATCAACATTATTAATACAATGAAACAGATGATAATATCATACAATAAAATAGTGCCGTTTCACAAAAGAGCGCTGTAAAGCTTCTTTTCTCATACCTTATATAGTCGAAGTCCTCTGTATTGCGTTTTGATCTTGCGCCTTCCTCATAGCGATATGTAGTCCTTGAGTTGTTCGTCAATCTCGGAATTAAGAGTGAGCATCAATTGATCAAATTGATTATCCCCAACTATACTTCGCAGCATGATCAACTAATAATTTCAAATAAATCTTAAATCTATAAGTTAAATATCCAAAAACGTAAAAAAATTAAGAAGGGATTTTCACCTGACTTTGAAGCGTATCTTTCAAGGATATACTGTGCACAGGATCGCTGAAGGCGAGTCTCTTTTGTCGTTGAGCGTGCTCGGTTTCATAATCCACGTCCTCGTATTGCGATGGACTGGGCTGATCAGTAATCATCAAAGAACTAAAATAATTTTCATTTCATTAATTGCATGTTTTGATACATCTATTTTCTTTCTATAAAAACTTTATACAATCAATTGAAGTAATTGCGATAAATGTTACATCTTTTTCAATAGCATAACAAAATAAAATTGCTTTAAATGATTACAAGAAATAAAATAATATTAATTTTTCAATAAAAAAATAAAATTATTATGTGAGTTGCCAATTATAAGTCATTGGAAATGATTGAGGTCTTACATTATGAATCGCTCTTACTTCGATTGCTATCTGCGTATTAAAAAAAAAGCATCTCAAATCTTACTCGACAGGATAGCCCATATCGTCAAACTTCGTGATGTCATTAAGTGTCTCGACAATGTTCGATATTATGTACGGAAAATATTCTAAAACTGTGGGCGGACTGTTTGCTCCAAGGAGGAAGCAGAGGGCAAGGGCTAGTAATTTCCGCCTTTCAGTCTGCGATACTAATGGCATTCCATTGATCCACCTATATATCATCTTTCCGAGCACAATATCTTCTCTCATTTCAGTACCTAAATTTTGCGCGAGATCGCTAATCACCTGAAAAAACAATTTTTATCTTTGAAAAAATACGTCCACGTGGAAATCGCAACTGAAAAGAATTTTTCTTACTTGTACAAAAATATCACGAGAACCTAATAAAACTCTCGCAACGATAGATAGATTCATAGTCATAACCATTGGATACTCTTCGCCATTGTAGACGCTCCTGTGAAAATATGATATTCTAAGTTTCTATGCGGCACAAATCTCTAAAAAAAGGAAAAAAATAAATAAATAATCTACTTACTCGAATATCTTTAATAAAATGGGTTTGATCAGTTCTGCACCCTGTTGAGGGGAAGCTCTGAGACAAATCTCGAATAATCTCAGTGCCATCACTCTGCCATCCGCTCGTAAATCGCTCAGAAGTGCTTTTAGTGTTTCGATGACTACTGAACCTCTGTAAGTGAAGAAATCTTGCGGGTTCAACAATACATAAGCTTGAATTATGTACAAACATAAACGCAGGTTCTCCGTAGATTGATCTAAAAATATAAGCAAAAAGACTGTTATCATTTCACATGGAGAACTATTAACAGAACTGTTAACAACTTTAAATACATTGCTAACCCAATAATGCCGGCATATTTCTGAAGAGATCCATTATAGCTGGTGTCGGAGCAGGTGCATTTTCTAACAACGCAAACCACAATTCCAATCCATCTTCTAATAAATAAACATGTCCCTCTTGGTTGACGTCGCAACTCAAAGCTACAACTCCTACCACCAATGGCTCCAGAATAACGCTCTCAGAACCTAAAGCCTATAAATGCATAACAGCATTAAAAAATAATCAGTAGCATCAATCTTTTGAAAGTAGATTGCATACTTACCTTCTCCAAATGTATCAGAGTCGACACTATAGCGCACCGTAGCATATTATATACTTCGGATTGTTGCCAAAGTTCAGGTAGATACGAACTGAGCGCACCGACATGAGGCTTAATTCCACTGCCAACACGTTCGATAATAAACGATAGTACATATAGTACGTGCATCTAAAAGATAAAAAAATTCATAAGAAATAATACAAAGATATATCGTAAAGATATAAAAAAAAATAAATGCAAACTCTTTGTATACCTTTGTATCACACTCATTTACTTCCTTAAGAAGCGCAAACAATAACGAAAATACTGGCTCTAAGAAGTGAGAAAATTCCTCTGAATTGAACTGAAAATCATCAATTGCCTGTTTCAAAGCGTTACTTGCTGCTAAACGAACTCCCAGGTCTTCTTCAGGATTCAATGCTTCTATCATAACCTTGTACAACTCTGGTCTCAATTCCGTGCTCAATTTAATATCTGCAAGACATGTGAAATTTCACAAAATATAAGTAATAAATAATTGCTTAAAGCGTATCTTTTTCTAACAAAATATCAACGTACTCGTCCATTGACCGATTAACCAACACACACGTCTCCTGATAATTCTATAATTATTACTTCGAACTTTTAATTCCTCTTTCAGAGTCGTCGAAAACCACTGATCAAAATTTACCTGTTACATAAAAAACATTTATTAAATCAATTAAATATTTATAAAAGATATTTTGATAATATTTTCTTTACCTCGTCGTACAAATCGAAAGCAGCCAAACCAACCGCGCAGTAAACTGCGTCTTTTACTAAAATCGCATGTAAATTGTTAGGATCGACAGGTTGATGATGTTGTCGCATCAGATCAACCAGAACCGAGACGAGAACGTCTCTAAATTGATGGAAGATTGCCAAGAATAAGGACTCTGTACAAGGCTGCAACACAATATACATTCCCATGATTAATCACGACATATATTTATACAATAATTAAGAATTTTGTATAATTTATATAATAAATATATGTTATATATAATAATTATATATAATAATTTTTGCAATATTTTTAATCACTCACCCTCAAACTATATTTCCATGACTCTCCACCATCATCAACAGCTGAAAAAAGTAGTATTTCCCATATTTTGTTTTATATATATAAATATATAATATTTTGCTTTTTCTTTATAATTTTATTTGGAATACATGAGTAAAAATGTATCGTTATATTTACTGAATATAAAGCTATGCTTACCAAAACTTTCTGGATGAGTATCCCACATTTCAAGATCTGCAGGTGTCAAAAGGAAGTAATGCGTGACAAGTCTAGAGCAAATTTCTGTTAATATTTCTGGTGTGAAAAATTCTTGCTTCAATTGGTATGCCCTCAATACCAATGGATCTTTCGTCTCTATTTCCCATAAAACAAACGTTCAATAGTTGTTAATATATAGATAATATCAATATAAATAACACACATATAAGATAAATAACAAACATGTAAAAATAAGCTTATATACCTTCGCTAACTTTAGCTGGTCTATAATATGTCGATAATAAAATATTTTTCGTTAAATTCAGACATTGAATGATAAATTTTTCAAATGTTAATGCCTGACCGGCTTCCGTAAAGCAGTAAAAAACGGAAAACTCTAAGGAAGTCGGTATGAGTTCCACGTAGCAAAATGGGTGCATTTCTAACACTCCTATTAAAACTTTGGTCAAATGTATTATAAATTTGTCGCACATATTCATCTGTATGCCTCTAGAAGCTAACGTTTTTCCTAAAACAAGCAAGAAAAAAATATACTATTTTCATATTAGACATCAAACACACTCACATTTCTATAAACAAAAATAAAATAAACATATAGTTCTCTTAAATAATACTGAGGAAGGTACTAACGGCACTCCAGACAAGTCCTTGCACGCTCAAAAACAACTTTTAAAAACAACATGGCATCTTGAGATTCAGATGGCTTTGAAAAACCATTTACAATCAGCTGCCTAAGTATTCTTAACAGTAGGAGTGCCTTCTCTAAGGCTTCTTGTATCTGACTGACATCAGCCCCGTTTGACGCCATAATCAGAAAGGATTCAGTATAGGTATTCCATAAGTTTAAAATAAAATTGAACATAGTTGCAGTCAATTCTCGGAAGAGCCTCTGACCATCAGCCAAGCGTTTAGACGCTAAAGCCTTAACAACATGATGCAGTGTTAACAATGCTTGACGTTGCGCCAAAGAGTTTTCTCGCCTTATAATTTCCAACAATGTTGGTATTAGTGTACTCCATTCCCTAGGACAATCAAACCTACATGCAAAGTAAAGAAACACATTAACACATTAATTATTTCAATACAATACATTATATCACATGTGTTATATACCTTGCTATCTTAGCAATAAGAACTGCTAATTGTACAGCTAATGGGTTTACAGGTTCTTCAAAATTACTTAGCAAATGCTGTCGTAAAAATTCCTTCTCATTGTCTTCAATTGCGCTGAAATAATATGGTATATATTATAAAGTATAATAAATAATAAAAATATCTCAATATATGATGCTTCTTTTTTTGACACAGAATCCCTTACTTTGGCGCATTTTTCCTCCAGTATCTTTCAACTCCAATCTTTAGATATACGATAGCCATCCACCTAACTTCAACAGCCAAGGAATGATTTGAAAGAACATTCTGAAAACAATTTTGTACAATCACTTGTATCTTTAGATACTCATATATGTGTGTGTAATATCAAAAAACATATTTGTAATATTGTAAGGCAATTTTGAATAAAAGTAATTTGATATATAAATATATCATTTTTTTTGTTATCCCATGCAATGTTCCATAAATCCATTACATGCATGGAAGACATTATTATACTTGTAATAAATTATTATTTGTTACACAATAAAAACTTACATATAAGGCTATATAAAATCCTTGTTGCGTCTCCCATTGTTTCAATGTTTGCTCTGCAGATTTCAGGACATTGGGGTCTTGGCTGACCGCCTGTCGTAAAACTTCTATAACTGCAGCATCCATGTCTTCTTACTAAACACATGTGTCAACACACTTATCAATCTTGATATAACAACATAAAATCCTTATTCTATTAATATTCCTCTCTTGTCATTATCTTTTATTATAGCAGCATCATCACAATATTACATAATTGCAACGTGCTGCATTATTTTTCCAATGAAAAAGCAAAGGTCTAACGTAGCTCGCCGAGAAATATTCCATCGGAATCCAAAGAACATGTGCTCATCGAATGAATCGTTCGTCGCAAATTTTACGTCGACGATGCGAAGAATACACGTCGCACGAAATATACGTCGTACACTTGATTACACGAGATCGAATCGCGCGTGTCTCATTACATCATTTCTCGTCGAATTAACGATTAACGTCGTCATCGTCGTCCTTGTTCCCGGTAACGGGATGCCCTCTAACCTGTACGATGCAGGCATACGGGAAAGGTACGACGGCGAAGCGACGTGTACGAGGGAAAAAAAAGAGCAGAAAACTTAAGGAAAAAAAAAAGAGACATTACCTGTCTCGCAATCGATGCCGCAGACTCATTCCGTGTGCTCCATTTGTCGTTCTGCGAGAGAAAGAGAGAGTATATTTACGTAGTAAATCGATACATAACGAAAATCCTCCGGCGCGATCCCTCTATCGTTCACCGGAGTGTCTCACGCACACACGCACGGATTCACACGTACATACGCGCCGCGCGCACACACATGTAAACGCGCGACACCCTCGGAAGCGCAACGCTCCTTCTTCCGGTTTCCACCGTCCCGATGCGTCGCTCTCTCTCCCTCTTTTCCGTTCTCTCTCTCCTCTCCCCTCGACGCGCGCGACAACGATAGTGACAGTTGAGCCGCCTTCTTACATCACGCGCGTGGCGAGATAAAGCGCAAACTTCGCGCCGGCGAAATCGCTCGAGGAGCCGGCGATCCTCCGCCAATCATCTTCCCTTACATCGATGAGGGTATATAAATACCCCGTATAATAAAACTAAATTAACGCTAAAATAACGCTATAATTAATTCCCCGAGCGATTTTCTCGCGACTTCTTGGGAGTCTATATTTTTAATAATTACTTGTTATTTTATCACAACTCGCAAACTTTATCCGGACAGTCTGCTTTTTCCTTATCTTTATTTTATCATCGAATAATTCTGATATGCTATAGACAGGAATGCAAAATTAAGTGATAGATGCGTGAGATTATTTACGCGATGCGATTAACTTAATTACGTTTCGGGAAAATTATAAATCGATTAGAAATTATGCTCAAATTTGGAGAGGATATTAAAAAGTAGTGAAATAAATAATGAAATAACCTATGAAATGTTTATGTTTTGCCGATGTTTTGACACGTTACACTAAAAATTTCGAGAATAAAAGAACGTACCTTTCGACAATATTACGCTTCAAAATATCGCGCAATCTTTATTAAAAATATTGTGCAACATATAAGACGCAGATTAGCTCGGACAATGGTTAGATCCTAACGTGCCTTCAACTGTAAATTTCGTTCATATATAATGGTTTTTTCAAGAGCACATTTTTGCCGATACTTTAAATTCAATTCAATTCACTTTTCTAACTTGCATAAAACGTAAAATTCGACTTTCATTCACGATAGTTGCTTTCAGAAAATTGAATAATAGACTTTCGAATGACAGCTCTGATTGGTTATATATATACATAAACATTAATCATAAACAATTGCTAGATCCGAATCAAATCATGCAAACAAGACTGTGGTCGAGAAACGCTAGAGATGCTTGGAGGCGTTTGATTGACCAATCAGGATAAAAGAATAGAGATTTCTGTATCCTGATTGGTCGTTGCCTTGAATTTCCTCGACCAATCAGAATAAGTAAACTTGTCTCTTGTTCGATTTGGCCGATTTCATAAGTCCCTATATCTCTAATATTAGTTGGCGACAGTGGATATTCAGCGAGATATCCGTACGAAGCTTCAACCGTATCCTTTCTCGTTCATGGCTCGTGGCATGGTTTGAACACCGTTACAATGAAGGTGAGAATCCGCGAATATTTCAGGAATCTCGCGTCCATCGCGTAAAATCTACATTTTTTCCGATGTACTGAAGTATTGCGGATGCTACGGTGTTTGCATATTAATTAAAATTACACTTGTATACACGTAGTGTTGATTACAAATGACTGCTGCATCAAACGATGTCGAGTAAAACGTGCATCGTTTTATTTTACATTGATTCATGATGATAATATGTCTCTCTTGTCACAACATAACTTGTAATAATAAAATTAATATGTTATTTTTTTACTGATGTAGGTTTTTCGTAATAAATATTGTCCTAACCTCAATTCAAAAGTCGGTGTATTGTGTACATCTTACTAATTATTTATCCATTCGATTGTTATAGCTGAACGTATCGTATCCCGCGACAGGATGTCAAAAGCTATTCGAAATCTCGGACGAGCACAAGCTCAGAATTTTCTACGAGAAACGCATGGGCGCTGAAGTTGAAGCCGATGCGTTGGGAGATGAATGGAAGGGCTATGTAGTCCGCATCTCCGGTGGTAACGACAAGCAAGGTTTCCCCATGAAACAGGGTGTCCTGACAAATGGTAGGTTGTTAATTTGTTTTATATATGTATAATACACATGTATTTTCCAAAATATCGTAGTAATCCGTTACTTCTTAAAAAAGCAATAGAATTTTGGTTTATATTTAAATTATTGCCCCCTTGATAGAAACCTTGACATCACATTTAGCTTTTTTTAAAGCTGTAATTAATTTTAATTTTATGTATTTATATTTTAATTAATACAATATGATATACTATTTACTTAAAGGTCGTGTACGTTTACTGCTATCGAAGGGACATTCCTGCTACAGACCCAGACGTGATGGTGAACGCAAGCGTAAATCCGTTCGCGGTTGCATTGTAGATTCCAATTTATCTGTATTAGCTCTTGTCATTGTAAGGAAGGGAAAACAGGTATAAACTATTAGCTGCATATATTTTCTCTTTTATTGTTGAACACTAGTAACCCATGCTGTTCAGGGTGTATTTAAGATAATATTCAATTTTCTTGAAATACTATCGTACGCATGGAAGATAAAATTCGTTTTTTGATTTGGGAAATTGCTGCTTTATTTTATGCTTTTTCTCAGTGTACGAACGAAACACTATCTGATTATTATTATTATTACTAATTTAGTTCAAATAGAACAAATAATAACAAAAACAGAATAAAAATTAATATTACATGGTTCTAAATTTTAGAAGAAATAATTTAAAGTCACAAAGTCTCTTCAATTTAGATTTAATTCATACTAATATAGGTTTGATAATTATTAAGGTTTAATGAATTTAACGATTTAATACCATGACATGAACCGTAGGAAATCCCAGGATTGACGGACATGAACGTACCGCGTCGTCTGGGACCAAAGAGAGCGAGCAAAATTCGCAAACTCTTTAATCTTTCGAAGAAGGATGATGTACGACAATTTGTAGTAAAACGACCAGTACAAAAAGAAGGGAAGAAGGAGCGATTTAAGGCGCCGAAGATTCAGCGTTTGATCACTCCAATCGTTCTACAGGTATATAATTTTTCCTAAACAAATTTACAGGGATACATTCAATAAATACATATATAAATACATATATTTCGATATATGTAGCAAAGAAATAGTGAGATTAAAATTAAATCAATCAAACTAGTTGCTAACTTAATAAAAAATAAAATAAAATGTCTTACTGAATATTTACAGAGAAAGAGACATAGATTGGCATTGAAGAAGAAGCGTTGCCTGGCCCGCAAGGAACAGGCGGCGGAGTACGCGAAACTGCTGGCGCAGAGACAGAAGGAGGCGAAGAATAGACGTCAAGAAGAACTCAAGCGAAGGCGTAGCGCCTCTATGCGCGATTCCAAATCTTCAAGCCAATCGGCACCCACACAACAGTGAATCGATTGAATCTTAAAATGTTTACAAATCAATAAAAAAAGTCTGAAATACTTATAGCGATCTTTCATTTATTTCGTAAGTTCTTTAAATATTCTATAATGCAAAAGATCAATATACTTTTGAATTAATTTTATATTTATAACATCATAAGATCTATCTTAAAATTTTCATTTACATGTAACTATATTTTTCAGATTTCTCGATATATTTCATCACATAATAATTATAAACAATTAATGATAATTTGTATATATATAATGCATTTTAGACATACCATTGTGTATATAATATACATTTTAGATACATCTTATTTTGCGTTACAAAATCGACTTCATAGGACGTAACTTTACGTTGGTCTCCGCTAATTGGCTGATCTCGATAAAGGACAAAGCATACGCAAGCGTATCGAATGATCCCAAACAATAGATCGTGCATGGAGCTTAACGTACAAAACAAAGGAAAGTCAGTCTGAAACTAACGTTCTTCGGGTATACTTGTGTTACCGCCAAATTACAGGATCATGCTTAACGTAAACATGAATTGACTTTTGTATTTTCGTAGTAATTTCGTTTGAGCTCGTTTCGTTTTTCGTGATCGAGATTTCTTCCTCGTATCGCAAATTCTCTCGCGAATACCTGCGTATGATCGCAAAATCTCTCGTTGATCAAAACTTTAGTATTTCAGTGAATTCATAGGTATGTATATGCATATATACAGGCTTCTCGATTACATTTTTTTACACAGTTTTCGGTATTTTCTTTCTCTCTCTTTCTTTTTCTAAATAGCTAACATGTATTGGAAGTATTATATTAGCGATATGTATATAGTACGATCGAGATAGCTTATATAACCTTTAATTTTTATTTTTCCAAAAAAAAATTAAAAAATAATTCGTGTCATTTATCTATATACATATTAATTTTCTTTATAAATAAAGAGTTAAAGAATATTTTTAAAAATACTAACAAAGTATATGAATACAAATCGTACGTTGTATTTTTTATAACGATGTAAAGTCAAATGAAAGGTTAACTATCTTTGTAGAATAAACAGAAAATAACAATTTGACACTACATTTTTCAATAATATAAACATATACATCACTTATTACTGTGTAATGAGATATGTTTTAATAAACTTTTTTCACACTAATTTAAGATATCAATAAAAATATCGCTAATGTAAGAATTTTATTCTTTTTTCTTAGCATTTATTTAAATAAAATCAATTACATTTATTGAAATAAGACCAACATAAACATTTAAA
Source organism: Camponotus vicinus (assembly GCF_025532165.1). Taxonomy (NCBI): domain Eukaryota; kingdom Metazoa; phylum Arthropoda; class Insecta; order Hymenoptera; family Formicidae; genus Camponotus; species Camponotus vicinus. Next base: position 30,481,701 of record NW_028141945.1, read on the forward strand.
GAATTTAAGGAGGGAGAGGAGAGAGAGAAAAATGCAACGAAACAAGAAGCACGATTATACAAACGGAACCTATTATATTGTTTTATTTTAAACGCAGAAAGTATTGTAAAAAAGTACGGCTGAAGAAGACGAGATTACTATCCCTTCGACGATTCCTCTGATTCTTTTTTTGACAAGACGGAAGAATGTCGTCAAGCGAGAAAATGACAAAACTTGAAGGGAGAAAGAGGTCCGTGAATTTCGCGGCGAAGGTATCATCCGCGAAACTTGAGACAATCAGAAGCGAAACGTGCCTTCAACCACGATTCGCCAGCCACACGCTATCGTCGTTGATGAAGACACGGACGCCGATAAACCTAAAAAAGAAATCTTCGATTAGGAACGCGAGAGCGTCGAAGAGATCGCAAAAAAACATCGCCTACAAAAGACAGAGCGGAGTTTACAAGAGACGCAGCGTTTCAAAACAAAATAAGAGCATGCGGACCCTTGTGACGATCCTCAAAAAATGGGAGAAGAAGGATCATCGTGCATCTGCTTCTCTTCAGGATAGCGAGTTAACGGGAACACAGGGACTCTGTGAATGCGCGGAGAATTCGCTCGTTTTTCTTCCGAGCGACTTGATCAAAGACGTTTCTCGAGATCTGAAAAAATGTGCGGCAAGTCCGGCTAAATCGGTGGTTTTTCGTAGCGAGCCGGCGAAAGTTGTTGATCAGCTTGACAAGCACGTGGAAGACTCGCACGCTCATCTTCAGGAAAAAATGGGACGTATAGATAGTTGCTTGTCTCCGTTTCTTCAAAGTAATATTGAAAATATTCGCGACAATGTTCAAGATCGCACGGCTGTAGATATCGCACGTCAATCGCAATCAAGTGAGCAGGAAGAAATATTCGCGAAAAACTCGCGTCGCGAAGTCAAGATCCTTCACCGTCGACCGAGCAAACCTTCAGAAAGACTTGTAGAAGACTTTTCGAATGAGGATTGCTCTGCGATCGAGACGCAAATTCATCGGCAAAGTATGTCGGCAAACGTAAACAATACCCCAATGGAGCGTAAATATGCATTTCGACGTGGAAATCGAAGAACTTGGGCGATCAGGAAAGCTGAAACAAGATACGTTGATATCGATCAGACGTATAACGCTGATTTACAAGGTTCCCGAAACTTTAAATTCACGAGACATGTCGATAATTCACGGAATAACGATAACAGACCAATTATGAATTACGCTACCCGAAAAGGCGGTTTTCAAGGGAATCTCGGTTTTACCAATCAACAAGTTTGGAGGCCACCCGGCATTACTAGGTCTTCGATTGTAAAGAGCACGATGTCTTTAACGCGACCGACGTCGCAGAAATGGTCTCGATCTACCGACAGATCCATCGCTTCGACGGAGAACAAATATTCGTCGATTAAACATATCGAGTAATAAATCTTTTTAACTGTTTTTCATTTTATATTAAAACATGTTTATGGAATTATATTTTTACAAAATGTGTCGTCTTGTATGTACAGATTATTTTTTAAGAGAGAACAAACTTCTCCAGAAATATTTTTGTATAATTTCTAGATATTGAGCTTTTTATTACTGCAAAATTGTTAAACTATTAAATTTTAATTTTTTATTCTTACATCTTTAAATCGTGAAATTTTTCGCTCTCTTTTATATAAATTTAAAATATAATTATATAAATTTAAAATATAATTTTTATGTAAAAGATTTTGCATTATATATAACGACTATGACAGTTACATGTATGTGAAAAGTTTTATACTCAATGTATTCTATTTTTTATGATCAAATTTAGAACTCTTAATAGCGAGCCTATGACCACATCGATATCCGTAAATCAGTCCAAGATGTTGATGAAGGAGAACCGAGATCCTTGCGCAAATCGCGAAACGAAAATTTGCGAACATCTCACGTAGGGAAAATTTTATCTTTCATATATATTTCCAAGTATTTAAATAATATTTATATATCACAATTTTATTACAGAGAAACGAAACAGCGACAAAGACTACAAAGCGGAGGAACATTACCGAAGAAAAGACGCTCGATTATCAAAGTTAATTCAAAGACTTCGAATAATTACAACAATGCAAATCCGACAAGATCAAGGTCGAAATCGAGATCGCGTTATTATCAAACGGTTACACCGAGAAAATTTTCGCGAAATTGGAATGAACAGAGTCATACCGAGTCTATCACGAGTCACAGCAGAAGATCGAGACCTTTGGAAGTAATCCATGCATTGAAAGAAATTATTGATAGCACAAGAGAGGATGAAGATATAGAAGAGAACGCCATGAATGTACCTAATAATGACGTTTTTAACAACAAAGAAGATGACGACAGGCTTCAAGTGCAGTCAATTTGTGACGTTTCCACGGAAATTTCGCGGAACGACGAGGCAGATTTTATCAATAATAAACATTTTGATGAGCCGAGTCTATCTTTCGATCAGTTAGTTTGGAAATCGATCAGCACGCAAACAGAAGAAGATGTCGATTCGACAGAAATTTTAAAGCTCACTCAAATTTCAATGGAATCATCAAATTGTAACAATGTCATTGAAACCGGTTGCAATACGACGCATTATAATGCCATTTGTAAGGATGCGGAAGTTTCCTGTGATTTGATAGACTTGACAAATTCAGAAGCAGATATTGATTCAACAGCGATTGAAGATAAAACACCGACATTAGAAGATGTTTCAGTTCATATGGAATCTATTATGCATGCTGAAAGCAACATTGAAGATAAATATTCTGATAAGAGCAAGGAATTTCCACTCAGCGAATGCAAACAGAGTTTGAGTAGAGAAACAATTTTAAAATTACAAGATTATGACGTAATGGAAGAAACTTCAGCAAAAATGACAAATTTTATCAGAGATGAAGAAAAAATAATAGACGAGGATTCTCAAACTTTTTTAAAATTACCTAGAAATTCTGACGATAAAATGAATATTGATATTGATACGCGACAAGCATCCGTCAAATATTCCAGTGATTCAATAAATAATCTATTTTTAAAAAAATCTCACCGATCATCATCCTCGATCTACAATTACGAAACCTCCTGCTCGTCCGAAGATCTCGTAGAACATCTTGAAAACGACACTCAGCACGGAAATATAGTCATGTCAGAATTGAATATACCGAGTGACGTAATCGCGGCTTTTGAACTTGCAGCGGAGCGCGCGCGCAATATTCGTAAAGCCATCATTATATACTACGAAAATTTAATATCGAAGGAAACTGAAAAACAAGAAGGAGAAACTGAGGATTTTGAGACCATCGAAAAATGTGTTTCTCTTGTAAATTGCGAAATTGAGAATCGAAAAAGATCCGAATGTGACGCAAAGTATTGTCGCTTCGATGCGGCTAATGACGAAGATATCGACGGATTTTCAACGGGTTCTTCTAGGAGCAGCAACTCCGATCAAGTGTATGAATCTGCACTACAAAAATTATCATTAGCCAATTATTGTGAGCACGTGAATAAAGAAAAACTGAAGTTATTGGCGGAACTGATGGTACAGGGCATGCAAGAGGAGTACGCGCTCGAGATTTTAGAATCGAAAGAAGATGAGAATGATGATAGAGATTTTAACGCAACAGGAACGATTAAAACTTTAGCGCTTCCCATGACAGAAAAAACTTCTTCGGTTATCTCGTGCGGGAATTTGTTGCCTCTTATTTATTGTATTTTGTATTCCATAGTATTTTGGTACTTGCAAGTTTCGTTTCAATGCGATCCTGCGATGTAATCTTTCTATATATAATTAACGTTATTTTCATAGTTTTTCTGTATGTGCAATATGACATTGATTTTTTATTAATATTCGTTCACATGTGTTACATTCTCTTTGATTCTAATTTTTCATATACATATATCTCTAACGTATCTTGGTATATATTTCTTTTATTCATTTATTGGACGTTTCAATATTTTACAAAAATATAAACTTATAAATATAGAAAACTGTAAGAAAAATTTATTTTGTAAACTGTGGGGAATATTCTGAAAAAATACTTATATGATAAAAATGTATTATTATGAAAAAATTATATTATTTAGTTCGATATGCAACTATGTATTTTATGTCCTCCACTTTTGAAATACTAATTTCTCATTGGCTTTTCCATCACATATTACTTTCATTAACGCTTAATCTATTATTGATATATTAATACTACAGATAATATTCGAAATTGATTAATGCAAATACGATTAATTGCTTAATTGCTCGAAATTGATTAATTGCTTATACGACAGACTTGTGAGAAACATCAATTAAACATATAATATTTAGATAGGAGTAAAAAATATTTGCATCGCAATTTGATAAAATGCACTCGGGTATTAGCATGGTACTTTAAATTAAGGTCGAACTTGACTGATCATTATTTATTCAGCCTCAAGGACGTCAACAGTTGCACAACCGGTGATGTCGACTAATTCCTTGGAGGTGAAAGTCGCAATTATTTTCTGCTCTCCAGACTTTTGCGGTACAAGCTGATGTTCTACGTAAACGTCCTCTTCAGGCTCAACGTCTCTGAAGGCTAGAGTCTTGTTCCTGGAGAGACCGGGTCCGGCATAATTAAACTGGCAGTTGGTCAAACTTCTCTTCAAGGGATTTTTAAAGTTTAGTATGATGGTTGATGGTTGTCCGACAACTGGTTCACCTTCGATCTATGATATTGCGGAGACGATTTGTAAGCGAAAAGTTTTTAGATAATTTGTACGCGTGAATATTTTTGAATGTATAAAATGCAGAACATAAATGATAATTATCTTTTTGAAAATAATATAATTAGATCTAATTAATATATGTTGTATCAAATTAAGAGATATACATATTCAAAGAATAGAATTTAAAAATAGTATTTTAAAAAAATGCTTTCTGAAAAGTAAAAAAAATTATGATTCGAAATTATGTAGAAGTGCAAATCAATTCGAACTTATAATTAGATATAATTAGATTACAAATAATTAATAAATTTAATAACATATAACGATAATACTTCACAAAATTGATAAATATTTTAAAAATCACAATAGAAAAGACATTAATAAAAAGATATAGTTGGAAATTTTTTAAAGAAAATTTTGAGTCTGTATTTCTCTTTTATCGTACCTTGACATTGATATTCGGCTTTAAAACCTGAAAATCATCCTCGTCCGCCCAGGTTTGCCGAGTTTCCTTGACTGTAGCGATGCAATACAGCTTCATGTTGCAGTACTCCACCAATTTGTCTAAGTAATCGTTCACCGTCACCGAAAGTCTCAACTGTTCGACTGTAATGGATTTAAACACAAGAATTACAGAATTCTGACATTATCGCAAACGCGCAGTTCAATCAAGTTAATTATCATAAAAAGACAACAACGTAGTAAAAGCTACTAGATTCTTTTCTTATCCGCTGATTGAATGCTTATAAACCTTTATTATCTAAGAATTCCAATGACAAGTTAGACAAGCTCATTAATTATTTCTCTCGATAATGCGGAGACATTAATTTTCATACCGATAAAATAATAAATGATATAAATTTAATGATTTCATTTATATATTTTAGATATATTCATAATTACCTTGCTTCCTTAAAAATTCTATCTTGCTCTTGCAATCAAATGAGTTAACAAACATTATTTATTTAATTGCAGTCTCGCTTAAATTTGTCGTAATTTTTCAGAGAGCTTTGATTACTTACGACTCAAGAATCATCAAGAACCATTTTATGTCCATCTTAACGTTGACGCAATCTTTGAGCGGCGTCAATTGCCTTTCGCCGCGAGCGTTTAGGAAAAAAAAACATGGAAAAAATATCTCACCGGCGTTCGGTTGAAGCGCAAAGTCGCCGGACGCTCTCTTCACAAGATTCGCTTTAACTCCGGTATAGTAAACGCTGCCGGCGGATAGGATGGCCTGGATAGTACGTGTCTCATTGGACTTGTTTTTGATGTTCACGGTCACAGCAAACGGCTCGCCGATGTTGACGCGTTCGAGCTCGGCGAGATCGAACTCGACGTCTTCTTTGCCCGGCGATGGCAGCGAGTAGAACCTCTTCGCCATCTCGGTGCTGCGCACCGCCCTGTACAAGGTCAATCTCTCAACTTCGGTGCCTAAAAAGTAGGGGAAAATTAGAATGATATATCATAATCGACTATCCAAAAAATAAGGTCCAGATTTGACGGGAAGTTTTTAAGATAGAGCGCTCTTTAGTAAAATTGCAGCAAGCTGTGTGAGATTTATTTCTATCCAACAAGTCTTGCTATGCAACAAAGTTGGCCTTCCACATTAAAATAGAGAATAATATGTCAGATGCTGAAGATGTATGTAAGGCAATTTATTTGCGTTTCATTTACCTTCCTTGTCCTTGTAGAGCGATGTTATGTCCTGTCTGTCTTTGTCTCCATTGGGATCAAAAATCCACGGCGCCTTCGTCAGGATCATTCGGCCGATGCTGCAAAAATAATTTATATTGGTATTTACGAAAATAAACGTAGCAAAATAATGTGATGTAAAATTTTGTTCTTATTTGTATCAAGATCAGCTATTGTTGCTGCTTCAAGAAGGAAAAGATACGCGGATAATTTAGAAAACTATTGAAATTACATTATATTATTAATTAATATTATAGATATGAAAAAATATTCTTTTTAATATATAAAATGTACTTTTTATCGAAAACTCTTATGAGAGATGAGATACGCGCAAGAAGAAGATAATAGATAATTTATTATACACAGATATTTATAACTGACAATCGAGTCTGTCATTTATGTTTACGTTTCGCATTAACATTTAGTGTAGAAATTCGTAGAAATGCTTCAGCATTACAACAATTATGCAAATCGCGAATAAACAATAGTTTATGACGCATCGAAGGACGCATTGTAATTGCGAATTGCAGGATCCACAAATAGCACAAGACTTGCATTTCCGTTTTCATCATTGACATTTGTCTCTACCTTCTTCGTCTGACTCGTTTTTATATATTTCACGTGTTGGATTGTCATAGTTATTTACGTCCGCGCGCGAGACGAATTTGTCTGTGTCGTGGTTCATTAACGAATGCATTATCGATGAATGAAATCATCGCAAGAGAATATCGTATGGAATATAAAAAGGTATTCTTTGAAACACACTCGACGTTAATTATTCTACGTGTGAATTTGACAATCAAACAACGATTGTTTTCGGGAAACATTGATCAAATAATTTCTCTTATTCCTTGTCATAAAATTCAACGATAAATTCAATAAAATAAAATTCATAAATTAATTTGCAACTTCGGTTCTAAACTTAATTTGCTAAATTTTAATACATGATTTATTTCTTGACATAATATTTTTTCTTACGCTCAATATAACTTTTTTATTATATAATATACTTAATGTGATCAATCAAAAATCTGTTCTCTGAACGTATTCGGTTCTTTCTACATTTTTCTTGTTCTACATTTTTTATATTCATAAGGGATTTAATTTCTAGTACAATTTTTTAATCTTACAAAATGTGCGATCCAAAAACGTTACTTTTAATAATGGTAAACGTAACATTACCGTATACTCACTGATACTTATTGCAATCGATCTTGGAGTATCCCAGATCGCTCTCCGGATCCTCCTTCCATCTCATCAGATCCGCATTCACGGATGCTACCATAAAAGTCACGTCATAGTTATAACCCACGGCGCCCTCCTTGATAGCCTCCACCGACGCTGGTCCGCATTGATAAAAGTTGTCCGATTGTTCCTGCGGAGTGGCATCGATGGCCTGCCAGCCTCCGTAACCCTTGGGTAGATCTGGTCTCGCCATCCATATATCATTCCATACATGATAGTTCCAAATGGAATCCTCGCCCACCGGGTTGTTGGGATCGTACTCGAGTTCCTCGTTATTCAGATCATAATAACGATCTACCGACAATGAAGCGTTGGCGTCGTGAGCCGACACCAAGTTGGACACCACTCGCGACGGGATCCCCAGGGCGCGACACACCGTGGTCACGACACCGGCAAAGACCCAACACTGACCGTATTTGACCTCGTTGCCGGTCTCCCAGAATTGCTCTAGGATAGGCACGCTTCCGGTCCAGGCAGCCGGCGCGGTACCATCATCGTATTGACCGTCCCAGCGACCGGTTATTACGCCCTTATCATCGTTGGAATTTATCTGAAAGCAGTAGAAAAAAGAAATTTATTAATTACATATAAATTGTGTAATTCTGATTTTTAAATCTAATTGAAATAAAAGAAGGAATATTGTAGAGAAAATGTGTATTGCATGTGTAAAAAAATAAAATGCATAGATATGCGTAAACTTTTCACCCTTTCTCTTTTTTTTAATATTGCAATGCACACATGACACACACACACACACACAATATAGTTAATAAATTTTCAAATATTTTCCGATTATAATTAAAATTAAAATTTTATTTTTTATTATTAAAATTGAAATTTCCGATTATAATTAAAATTTTCAAATATTTTCCGATTATAATTAAAATCCAATATAATTTGAACGAATTAACAGATTGATATTTATGTCAACGTTAAAAAAGATTTGTGAGACTAAATAAAAGCATGTCTTACGATTCTGGAGATTGCTCGAGTCATCCTGACCGGGTCGCCTCTGGAAATCGCCTTAATACCGGATCTCTCCAGCAACAGCTGACAAGCCGGTAGTACGCATGCATCAAACTGCCCAAAAACCCATTCTCTGCCGCGAGAACTACCCCATGGACCTACCCATATCTTCCCGACGTCGTTGAGGATGTATTCATCAAGCAATTGCTCGTCTTCCATAAACACCAGGTCCTCTGTAATGATTATATTTAGAAAGATAAAAACATTAATCATTTTTTCCTAAATTCTAGGAATTAAAATATTGATGATATTAGCTTGTTAAATTTGTTTAATATTTAATGAATAACTGATAACTCCATGACTATTGTCTTTTTTAAAGTTTGTCTTCTCTTTATCTTCTTATATCTGTATTCTTATATTTTGTATCTGACAGGATTTCTTTATTTATTATTAAAAAAATATTGATAAAACATCTCTTCCGTAGTCCTCAGACATTGATTGCATTTTTAATCGCGTACCTTTTATCCATGGATTGAACAATAGATAGATATCCTTATCATAACTATAAGTATTCGGCGCTTTCTTCCTGCCCAGGGTGTTGGTTTCTATGTTCAATTGCCATACTCCGATGGGACTATCGATCGGGCTCCTGACCTCGACGGAAAGATCCATCCCGTGAGCGCTGATCAATCGTACCCCCCAAGCTTCCAGATCAGTCAGGAAGGCATCATTGTTGGTCACCGTGTTTACTCCCCTGGTACCTCTTAATACGTTTGGATTCGGACCGAAGCTGAAGAGTAACCGGACGATGTCGGTCTCATCTACATATTCGCGATTAAATCTCAGAGCCATATTGAAGGGCTGTCCACGTCGAAGGACCGGGATCGCCGGATCCTGATGAACCATCTCGAAGTTGAAAGTGTGATGGGCTTCAGCATTCTCCTTCTCATACAAGTGCACTGTCTCCACCACAAGCGGTTCCTCGAATGACATCTAGACAAATCAGGTCAAATAAGTCTTATAAAGTCTTTTACTCTTTAGAAAAAAAATATTAAATAGTAAAATTTCTTTTCTTTTCAGAATTTTTCAAAAAATGGTTCTTTCATTTGCAAATTAAAAAATCTTCAAATTTAATTAAAATATATTATAAATAATTTATAAATAATTTAATTTATATTATAAATAATTTAATATTTTTAATAACACATCTATTGTACAAATTTATTTAGAAGATATAAAAAAATATATACAAAGAAAAAAATGCTCTCTTAAAGAAGTTAATCAAAAATACAGATTTTATATGGAAGTAAAGCATAATGCGATCGATGCATCGATCGTAGTTGTGCAACATTCCTGCTGCTATAGCAAGGCTATACTTGAATACCAAGACACATTCTCAAACCGCATGAGTAGCCGGTATCATCCAACTTTGATTCATCCGGGACGCATTGCGTAAAGGTCCGGCAAAAATCCCGCACGATGACATCCCGTAAAGGGATTTGATCACGACAAGCGACCTCGATCTCGCTGATTCACGCGATCTGATCTCTCCACAGGTGAAACGCGGGATTCCACATTACAGTGCGATAATATGTGCTGCGACTCACGTATGTTCCTGAACTATTCGACGAATTAACGACGAGTTCTCCTGTATATTATTATATCTCAATTGCAGAAACGAAACCGGTATTCTAGGATAAAATCTCCCTCATTTGAATAAACCATGTTACATAAGATACATGCTTTTCATGTTTCTTCATTTTGTTTGAGAACGATTGTTTACTTTGTAATCTTAACAAATCTTGCTCTTTCTTAGTGGATCCTACCTCGATTATTTAAAGCATTTATTACAAATAAATGTTATAAATGTTCAAAATAGAATCAAAGAGATAAACAGCAGATTTAAAATGCAATGAATAAAGAAAAATAGATATTAAGAATACTAAAATTCTGATTGCTCTTTTATATTTTCCAAACAATGTATAAAAATCAAGAATTAAATAATCCAAGTAAAACAAAGATATTTACAAGAGAAAATTAATTCGAAATAATCTAACAAAAAAATACTTGATGTATTTTTCTTAATAAATGAAAATGTACAATTGTATGAATACATGAGCAATTTTTTTTATACATTTACTAACTAGTGGAACAAATCAAAAGAAAGTAATAAACAGCTATAAGATATAATCTATAAATGTTATAAGATTACTATTAAAAAGAAAAATGTGAAAATACTTACCACTTTATAATTTATTATATATTATAACAATTAATTTTACAGATTTTTTTTTCAAAAAATGATCAGATTTCTTTTTCTACGTAGAAAAGATCCAATTTAGCCTTATTATATAAAAAATAAAATTTAAACTAACCTTATATTAAAAATCAATGATACAATACGAAGGGAACATCCACGATCAGCGATCGATTTAGAATTTACACCACAAACTGACGTTTACAAAACGCATCCTGCTTCTTATATGAGCTTCCTACGGTGTAACCGCAGAATCCCCACTACACGATAACCTTTAGTAATAGCCTTTAGATCTCCGAGTGAATGAGCCAATGATACGAGTCGAAAAACATTATATGTAAATCTGTGTGAGAGCAAACGAAAACTTGATTAACATTCCTAATATATATTTATTAATATTAAATATTTATCTATCGAAAGTACTCATTGAATATATAAACGATTTTCTCAAAGATACGAAAATTATATATTAACACTATAATTTTCACAAATTACTTCGATTAAATTTCGTGAATATGCAGGAATATGTATTTTATATGTTTACTTCCTTTATTTTCTTAAAATAAACATAATTTTAATCTCAAAGAAAAGATATATGTATAGAAAAACAATTTTTTTTCATCGTTTCATAAATTTTCGATTCAAAGAAGAATTATATAAAAAGAATTATATAATTAGAATTATATAAAAATATAAAAAAAATTTTTTTGCTGATATTTTTATAAATGTAATTTATAAGAAAACTATGATTAAGTAACATGTGAAATTTAATACAATAATATAAGAAAGCTAAGATTAATTGTTCATTTTTTAAATAATTTAATTCGTCAGTTATCTTCCTTTCTCGGCATTTTTTTCTATACTTTACTAAGTCTTTATAAAGTAGAAGATTATATTATAATAATTATTACATTACAATAAAATATTACATTACAATAAAATTAAATGAAAATTGTTACTTGGAGTTTTATCGACCCTAAAATGCGCAAAAGAAAATAAGGTCAAAATTATTCTTGCGAGATAAAATTAATTGGAGGACTGTGTATCTTATCAAACTACAATGCAGTGGTAATTAACTTGATAAACCACAGGTTCTCGTGGATAGTGAACGTTGCGGTCAATGTTTACCGATTATTCGCCGACGACGAGAAATGCCTGCATGGAAGGAAACGGGGTTAATTGGACTGGCATGGGTGAGGTGGTGGTCTGCTTGTACACGACGATTTGACGTTTTCACAAATTTATTTGCGTTCTGTGTATCGAGCTACACAAATTACGTAGTAAATTATTGGTCTGTAGTTTTTGGATTCCCTCTCGCCATCCGCGAGTCCTCGCGTGCGCGCAACAATTGCGAGATCTCCAGTAATTGCGGGCACGAATCTCTTTCTTTTTCTCTTTTTCTCTACAGCCGCGCAATTTTATCTTTAACAAATTTCCATCTGCGCGCTTCGAATATTGGATTAAAGGCCTTTCGCACGATACAATCTTTTAGTTAGCAGCTTTTAAAGAAATTGCTACTTCTCTCCTCTCTTTGACTCCATTCTTTTTTTATATATTCTCAATATAATTTCTTTATATAAATTCATTTAAAAAAAATAAACATGTATATAAAGAACTTAATATTCATTTTAATATATTAAGAAAATAAATTTGACATTTGTATTTTACATCAATATTTTTTGTAAATATTTTCAAGAGGATATAAAATTATTATATATGTGGGAAAATTGCAACTGTAAACTTTTGAAAATATAAATTAATTGTACATTATATTATAGATGTAGAGCAATTCTTCATATTTTTTTAGCTGCCTTATCAGATAGTCATTCTAAATTGCAAATTTATCATCTAACTTTGCAAATGAAAACTATATCGGATAAGACCTTTAATAATGTTCGATACACGAAGCACGCATCTTTAGTATTAATCTCGCCGCGCATACACACCTGTATATCCTTAAATAAACGGATTTTGCGTGTTGAGCATCCATCTAAAATGTCTAAAAACATTACGATAAGGCAAGTAGCAGTCATATATAAACAAGAACGAGGGATAAGTGTACTACCGACTACGCAATACAATTAACTAACGCAATACTCGCTTCGGATAATTTCCGGATCGGGGATTCATCGCGTCTTTCGCATTTTTCAATCATCACAACTCTCATACTTCACCGCGGCTTCTACGAATTGCGTTGTTCGTACGGAAAAAATTTCCTTGCCGCGATTCATAATATAATATCGACCATTAAATTGCAATTATTTGCAAAAAATTAACATAATTAACGAGTAAAGAAAAAACTACTTTAACTAAATAAAAAAAATGAAGTAAATTTATGAAATTAATGTATGTGCCTGAAATAAAAATCCAATTCAAAATTATGTACTTGTAATTTTACATAATAAACTTCCTATAAATCTTTCCATCATTTTTGGAATCTTTTGTAAAAAGAAATAGTACCTATAATTATATTATATATTAATATATTAAATAATATTTTCGATTAGAAATATGAAAAATATAAAATCGTATAAGAGATATGATTTGTATAAAAAAAAAACAATTATTTGGCTTACAAAATATCGACATGAGTAGATAATCGTTTCGAAAAAAATTTAATTTTCTACGAATAATCACAAATCGATGATCGATACCATGTAAATAATACCATTCCACTGTGTGAAAAACATTTCTTATAATTCGTTACAACTTTTCTCTAGATAGCAGGTTTTTTTAAACATCGATTTCCTAATGTGGCGGAAAAGCTGTACGAGCGCACGACAATCAACAGGGACAAGAGCATTTTCATTAAGGATTTTTCGCTCAATTTCTACCAAATCTTTTGGCACAGGACTTGGCTCGCTTCGCGTTTATTGGCTATGATCCTCGCAAACATTTCGACATTCTTTCCGAATTCTCTCTCAGAATTGATAGCCGTTAATGATTTCCGATACAAATTTGCTCCAGTAAATCCGACTCTTTGCTGTATAAAAAAATAAATATAATAAAAATTACAAGTTTTATTTTATTCCCATTTTTCCTTTTTTTTTTAATTGAACTTTTAATTGAACTCTTTTCAAATATTGCACTTTATCTTCATTAACTTCGTCAAAAATAAAAAAAAATAATCTATTTTTAAACTTCACTTTAATGATGTTAATTATAAATATTTTAAAATATATTTTTGTGTTTTGCAATCATCTCCAGAACAATTTTATTCCGATAATGAGTTTTGCAAAACTCGAATACATAAATTAAAAGTAACGGACAGAGATTTTTTTTCTTGAAATTAAATTTATTTTTTCTTAAAATAATTTTAGGCTTCAAAGATTGCGATCAAAGAAACAGCATATCATTGTTGACTCGTCTTAATTTTCTTTCTCGTTATCATTTCTCGCTAACTTTTTCGTAAACGACTAATCAGTTTCATCTTATCATTTAAATGATAAAACAAATCGCAAAATCGACCTACGTCGTCCAAATATATATGTGCGATATGGATCGAAAGATTAAAAATTCCAAGTATTCATATGAGTGTGTTGCAGAGATGTAGGGCTGGTAAAATATCATTAAAGTTTTTCCGGCAAAGCGATTCACAAGTCTGCTTCTCGTGCGTGTAGTCGCATTTTTTTGGCGTATATATCAAAGCACTTCCGCCTTCTAATGAGTCTTTAATAATGACACATATGGGTCATACATCTCTTTTTATGATCAAACGTTAGTTGTAAGCCGCATCAACGGAATATTCATTCCGCACAAAGTCAAGTTGTACACATTTCCAATCTAGACACGCGAAAGGAATATTGCTTGCCCCGTCCTATGTCTTCGTCAAAAAAAGAATAAATAAGTTCTGAATTAAATGGTGTCGTGTCACCTTGTTTCTTGCGCAAATTACAATAAAATATTCCAAGTAATCAATCGATAAAATAAAAACGTAATGATAACGGTAATGTTAAATAAAAGATCGAAACTTAAAGTAATACCGAAATACCGTTTGTATATCCCATTTATATAATTAACGAAATAATCAATGCATTATAGAAGACACTTAAGAGTTTAATTTCTTCCAAACTCTACTTTTCTCTTTCTTTTTACATTTTTATAAATATAGCTAATTAATGTAACAGCACTTCTCTTAGATCCCATATTCAGCTCGAAGAAAGCACGGTTGCGCTTATCAATGCTTTCCTTTCTTCGCAGGGAGATCGAATGATCCTCTTAACGCATCGCATATTTTTCTCGAATAGATCGCATTTTCTGTACACATATGTGCTTGTATGTATTTCTTCTTATATATAAATGTAACATTCTTTTCTTTTTAAAGAATTAAGCGCAACCGTGCCAATACAAGCACGCATTCACGATCCTATTATCACAGTCAAAAAAACTTCCACCCTCTCTCCCATCATATTATAATATAACGTCTCTTCTCTTTTTTTCAAACATTCCTCCGTTCCATTTTCGAAAAGTGCAACGATTTCGAGACTTGTTCGAGCAAATGAAATATTTCGCGAGCATCTTTGCGCGCGAGCCGTTTATCTCGAAGATGCGACAAGAGACGAACGCGACGAATTTAATTCATCTATGCCTGGAAATGCCTCATAATATAAAACTACATATGCAAAAAATCTAATAAAAATATAATATTTCTACTAATATATTAATATTTCTACTATATAGTATAATAATTTGTAAAACAGATTTTTCTTAAAAACATACATTGTTAAAATATAATATTTCAACTTTAAATGGATCGAATAGAGAATTTAAAAAAACATGTTTAATTGCACATCATAATGATATCGTATCTTATCGATATTAACTTATATATAAATTTATATATATATATAATATCGATACAACTCTTTCTCTCCTTCTATCTTAAATATTATATAATATTAAAAATAAATATAGTGTATATGTGCAATGGATTTTTGACAGCCAGTTGAGCATAAATGAATTAAGTGAAATATTGCATAGATGACGTCATGTACTTTAACAAAACTCTCAAAATTTGACGCGAATTTTAGAGCCACTTTCGATACAGACGACTCGCGCGATCGCCTCAAATCCAGAAGATAGATATAACGCTATCGTTACTTCCATAAATAATCGAAAATATGTAGTAATAACAGTCGCACGAATTCTCTCGTATCTCCAGATTCATCCAAACTGCGCAATTTAACCCTTTCAGTACCGTGTTAGATATAAGGGCATTATATCATCCTCTTCCTTAATTCTATTCAATTTTACAATCAATCTTGTTTAATTCTCTGACCATCGTTAAGTAAACATTCATTCTCGCAAGTCGTGGTATATAAATATGCAAATACTAATATTTAGGCAAGAGTTTTCGTTTCATTTCCCTCTCTCATTTAAATTCATCAAAAATCCAATTCTGATCTGTAATTTATTACAAATTAGTTTAATTTACACGCTACGGTCTGCAAAGACATCGAGAATCACTTAAACGAGATGCTATACAAACATCAAAAGTTATTTTAAAATTATTAGTGTGGATAATTCTGAGGCAAGCCACACTTCTCTCTTTAATAGGACAAAGCTTTTATAAAAACGGACCCATTTAACAATAATAGAGAAATCTAGAATAAATATATATATATTTTTCTTTTCTTTTTAACAATCCAATCGTCAAATCTTCAAACTCTTAAGAAAGTCGCATTATATTATTCTCTTTTCCAATGATTTCAATATTTACATTTGTAGTTCTGCTGTTTGACATGGAACATATATTGTATCTCCATCAATAGCGTGCTTACGAAATCTTACTGAACAATAGAAGATAAAATTATAAAGTTGGTTACTTTTTACAAAGCCGAGATTCCAAAATGGACATGGCAAGAGAGAGAAAGAGAGAGAGAGAGAATAGAATACATTTCTTAAAAACTTTTTATCATAATTAAATGCAGGTTTAAGGCAGGTACTGAAAGAGCTAACGGCGAAAAGGAAAGCGAGCTCCTCTATTATACTATCTCGGTCGATACTCATCGAAGTATCGCACGGCGCGCGCATCACACGCGTTATATCGAGATAAGATTATCCAATTATGATGCTATATAATAGTGTTTTAATATATTTATACATATATGTATATAGCAGCGGTGAAATAGAGTAGTGCCCGACTAGCTCAAAATTACATAAGTAACGAACAAGTAATCGCGAAATATGCACTGTTATTAATCTATATATATCTGTATGTATAGATACTTCATATATATATATGTATATAACTATATATATACTATGTATATACATATATCGTTTTGTTCATTTTGCTTCTTTTGTCGTACCCCGGGGCTTAGGTACACACGTGACTAGTTTAAAAAGAAAGGAGAAAAAAAAGAAGAAGAAAAGCGGAAACCCCTTTTCGCTCGCCGCGCGTACCTATCCTCATCACTTTCTATGTTCTGAGGTATATTTATGTATATGTGTGTACGCGTGAACATGCGCGTGTATCTGTAGTCGAAGCAGCCTGCGATCTGCAAGCGCTCGAATCCACCCTCCATCCTCCCCGTTTTAAAGTTCACTCTCGGATCGGCTCGCGTTCGGGATTCACCCCGAGGTCTCTCGTTTTACGAGACGGCTGCCTCTCTAAACTCCCTCGCAAAGTCTAGATACTAAAAATGACGACAATAACGACGCTTATTTGAGGGGAACGATCGCGCAATGATCTCGGGAGAAGGATCGCCCTCGCGGTCGCCGAGAATTAACGCGGCGATAACGAAGACAAAACGAAAACGACGTCGACGTCATCGTTTATGAAACGACGCCGCGTACACTGGCGAGACGACGGAGCCTCGTGTCGTTTTTTAGCTGAATTATATCGAGCCTCACAGTCAAAGGCTAACTCGGTGCGTCTTCCGGTTCGACTACGCCACCGGCCGGCCCCGTCTCGCTACCTTGGCTCATCGTCACGAATTGTTGCGATAGTGTCTGCAGACTCTGCCGCACCTACAAACATACATGAATATATTTCCCTATGTTTGATGGACATGGATAGTCACTTAGATCGATCGATCGTTAAAAGCTTCACTCCTTCCCGCTCTGATCCTCTTCACAAGTTATCTTTGTGAGACGCGATAAAATTTGAACATCTGGCAAACATATGTAATAAAGTGATTCATGTATTTTTTATATCTTACGAAAAAAATATAAATTATAAAATAAAATGTTAGAAGAGAATTAATAAAACTGTCTATAGTTTGTTTCTTTTCTTACATCCGTGATTATTTTTAAAACGATAAAAAATCTTAAACGCGATCTTAGCGATTATTTAAAGAGATTCAAATAGATCTCAGATCATTTAATACGAATTTGTATTTTATTATTCCCAGAAAATATAATCATTGATACACGTGAACAGGATAATATTTTACCTTCACAATTTGATCCAAATTCGTGTTAAGGTAATGTAATAGTCGATCTTGCGTGAAACGTTCTGGCGAGACGAAAGGATGGTTTAGATAAGCGGTATGCAGCTTATCGATACGCATCATCATTAGAGCCGCCGATACGTAGAGAACTGCCAAGAGAGCCATCAGTATCGCTATCACCATGCCGGGTTTCACACCATTGGCAAAGAGAAATCTCAATCTGCCGGATCTAGTGGGCACCAGTGTCTTCGTTAATATCACTGTTTCAAATCTGCGGAAAGACAAACGGAATGACCATCAATCACAAGAGAATAACTTTAATATATCATATAATCACAAGTGCTGTATAATTTGTAAAAAAAAACTTGGCAAAAAACGTGCAAGATTTTAATTTATTACAAAAGTTTGCACAAAAACATAGACAAAAATATACTTTATATTTTTCATTTCCTACTATCACATATATACTTTTATTTTTTTCAAGTTTGACTTATCTCAATTAAGTTTAATTAATTAAATAATTAATTAAATTCTCTTAATTAAATTTAGTTAAATTAAAATAATTTAAGTTTAATTAATGTATTGCATTCAATTAGACTTAATAAAATTATTTTAATTACTTATGTACAGATAAAAAAGAAAGGGAGAGAGAGAAACTTACCTAGCAGGTGGCAAACTCGGCCTGTTGAGTACCACGGGCGCGACCTCGGTGTCGATGCAGGTAATCGGTCTGGAAGAGGTCGTCGCCGTGGCGTCGGTGCCACTTTCAGATGCGCTAGATTCATGCGACGACTCCACGATGTTCTCCTCGCTGACGAGCATCACTTCCGGCGCTATTAATTTGGTGTCGTTGTCAGGCAAGACGGCGTCCGGTATCGTGCGCGGCTCCATCGCCGCGTCCCATACCTGCTTCATCAGCTTGTAGGTCGAGTCGCGCGATAGCAACGAGCAAAAGACATGTCGCTCTTCCTCGGTGGCCACCGCCACCGCATTCGGTATAATACGAGCGGTTTTCTCCTTGCTGATCTTCAGCACAGACGCAGTCGGTATCAGCAGCTTCGTCACGTAACCGAACACATTGCTGTAGAAGGCGAAGTAGTTGGGCGTGATGTACAGGTGACCCTGCAGCAGGATGTCGCCCACCAGCGCGCAGCTGTAATAATTGAGCACGTGCTCGTCCTCTGCTACCTGGAAACAAGATTTCCAAGGCTACACGTTAGATCAGCATTGCCCTTACATTAAGATTACGACAAAATGAGGGCGAGCTCCTAATGATCCTGTAATCAGCCTTAATTTATCTCCTAGGAGTACTTTAAATTCTATAGATGCTCTAAAGATCGAGGTTGACTCTCGTGCGACGAACGTCTTTTAAAGACACACTTGATCTCGAGTTGTCATGCGATACTTTGTTTGTCAAACAATATGAATGTGTGTATCATTTGTGTAACGCTTGTATTCATCAATAATTCTACGCGGCTCATATACAGTGTGGCAAATGCTATACACTGTTATAAATTTTTTTACACCTGACAGGAAAATCGGTTATACTCGCTGAATCATGAATTCTGATACTTTTCAATAATTTATGCCATTACATTTATGCCATGCATGTATATTCCGTCGTATCTAAACATCTGGTCTTTTGCTTCTCTGCAGTTCACCGACAGAGAAAATATTTTTATAGTGTATACAGACGAGGCGTGCATTGACGTACGCGTTTACATCTCTACATCCTGAGAATATTATCTATATCGGATAGAAAAAAAGCAAATAATATAATAGATCTAGATTAAATAAATTAAGTTTGTTGAAAAAGACAACATTTATAAAGTATTTTCTCGTCTTTCTTCTCATGCTTTAAACAATTATTGTTTAGAGAAAATAAATACGTCGATATTAAACATACATCTCTGCACCTTTAAATCGTCAAAAATACAAAATTAAATATGTAGTGATTTATATGCATATTATACACAAGATATTCCGAGTTACGATAAAAATTCTCACGAGAGCGTCGCCCGTTTTATGACTACAATAATGTGCCTTATGTAACGATAAGGGGAGGAGAGGAAAAAAAGAGAATGATAAAAATATTTATTTTACCTGAGCGAAATGCCTGTGAAACTTCTTCTGTCTCGCACTGCTGCTAGTGGACGTCGGCGATGACCTCGACGAAGATCTGCTAACCTTTGCTGGAGTCTGTGCGCCGCCAGCTGCCATCGATGGTGTACTCCTACTCAACGGCTTCGAAAGGTGGCTGAAAAGAAAAGAGAGCGAAAAAATAAGACTCCCACTTGTAAATATTAAATATTATGGGGTAAAATATTCACTTGATAATTATTAATAAAATATTATAGTATATATTAAAATTATCTTAAATATGCAATAAAAATTCCTGTTTACTTAAAAAAGAGAATCTAAGCAAGGATGTTATGGCTAATTCGAACTTTTAAATAGATGTAAATAATAAATTGAGAATTGAGATTGATTTAGAAAAATTAATATTTATTTTAAAATAATCGAATATTTGTTGAAATGAAAATTTAGGGAAAAAATTAATATCTGAATTATTCGAAATAAAAATTGTATTAACCACAGCGTGTGATTATCGTGACAATAAAATTTCTTTTATGTTTAACAATCATAATTATAAAAATATTTCTCCTATTTGCGATTATAAAAGATAATTAATAAAACAAAAAAAATATGTATATACAGCATCTAAATGAATAAATAAGTAAATAAATAAAATATATTTTATAAGAAAAAATTTATCTTTAAATATGTATTCTTATAAAAGATAGAAAATTCATTGAATCACAATTTGTTAAATGAAATAAAATCCTTATAATCCTGAAGTGTCAGTTAAAAGATCCTTTTTATCGACACTATCATATATTTCACTTTGTCATCATATACTTATTGTTAGAGAATATCTTTCTGTCTTGATATATATTATCAGGTAAGAAGACGCCCTGAAGAGGATATCCTGCTTACTTGCTTAAATTTTATATTCATATCGTAATTAACTAGAAACTACTTTCTACAGCGTATCCGGACGCGAATTTAAAACCAAGAAAGAAGTTCAAAGATCGTTGATTCTTTTCTTTTAACGCCAAAGGGTCATGATGATAACGGGTTGATGGTTACACAAGAGTTATTTTTCTTGTCAAAGCTTATATAGTTGAACTTAATAATCTTCTTGCATCACATATATTAACACATATTAACATATTACATAATATACTTTTGTTGAAGTGCTGCCACCGTATTCGTATAATATACACAAAAGGCTTTAAGATTAAAAGATATGTTTTCTCGATGATATTTAAATATGGTAATTAATTCCGACAAACTTTCATGACTCATAATATCTCGCTTTTAGATTAATCTACAGTGAACTTTGTTGTTTATTTAATTAAAAAAGTATTGAGATATTTTGCATTCCGAAATATAAGTCATGATAAATAGAAATTTTGATTTTAACTTCTCTTTGAAAAAATAATATCAAGAAAGTGGATTCTTATCATTTATATTTCTATATCTTATCGCGCGATTAGTCCAAAGTTTAAAAAATTAAGAGGACTGCCTTGTCCGCATATTTTATCCATATGTCTGCATTTTTAAATATACCAATAATTAATGAGACACTAACAAACTTATTTATTAACAAGTTTATATAACATTATTTATATAACAACTTCGAAAATAGAAAATGCGACGTCACATATAATATCGCCTGCTAAAAAAACACAAGAACTAACTTGTCGGATTTGTTCTGTTGAGGGACTGTCTTGCTTTTCTTGTCCATAATAGAGATACTCCATAAATCGTTGCCCCATACGTCCACGCGTGTTCCGTGACCCATTTTTGCATCTTTCTTTGTTCTTCTTCTTTCAACTTTGCGTTTTAAAATTCGAGGCAACCTCATATAAACACTTCTGTTCGCAGTGATCCACAATTGATATAAAAAATCACTATCATTTGATAGTGATTTGATATAGATTTATACGTTAAATAGTGATAAAACCCACGTATCGTAGAAAAATACGAAAGCCTTCACTTCTGAAAATTTCGACACAATATTTTGCAAAACAGCATAAACAAATGCTTTCACCAGATATTCCTTATAATTGCTTTGTACGAGAGGATTATTTTTAAGACAATTATTTTTTAAATAAACACAAATATTACACTTTATTTAAATTATCAAAATTTCCTCTGAGCATTAAACGAAAAAACACATTTATCAAATAAACTGTATCAATATTTAATATAATTGTCTATTTATTTTCTACAAATTCATTTAATCAAAATTATTTAATCAAAAAAATAATAATTTAATTAATTTAAAATAAGCAAAAACGTTTGTAATAATTAAATTTGTACCTTTATAAGAATTGCGAAAATGTAGATATTACTCGTGAAAACTCGAATACACCTCGAGTGCTGAGAATATCTATATAATATAACGCGAATGTTAAGAATATATAAATGAGTAATAAGTATACATATATTATATATCCTTTGATTCCTTTCTTGTTGTTAGATTTTTTCGATAATTAGAGTAATAGATTGCAGTAACGAAATAATCAATCTCAATCCGAATCACTGACCGTGTCGATTCATCTTTCCTTCATGCTTGAAGGCGATCGCTCGATGTGCGACGTTACGCGTGACTGATGCAAGTAGAACCGCGCTGGGAGTTTAATAATCCCTATCAGCTCTCGACGTCAATGATAATGCGTGAGAGACTGTCTGGAGCGTTCGTTGAGCCATCGCAAAAAAAAAATTGCGCGGCGATAAAATGGCGAATGCAAACGTAGGTCCGATAGTGATACGTGACAAGATCAGAAAAAATTGGCAGACGAAGAAGAGGACGAGGAGGTACGATAAGAGGTGCGAAAAGGTCTTATTGTGGCTCGTGACATCATGATAGGGTTGCAAGACGCAAATCTTGTAATTCGATATAATCTTGCCGAGATGTTTAAACGTAGGTAAAAACGAGATAGGAAGCAATGTTGAATGCTTCCTTTTTCCGGTGTATTTTTAATATCTATATTGTGCCGATAAAGGCTGTGACGTGCGCTATATTTTGCACACCTATAGACGCATATCTCTTTCTTGTTCTTGGATTATCTTTCATCATACAGTCTCTGTATGTCATTGTATATAACGATCATAATTTCTATCGGGCAGCTATTACAACTGACCTCTGAATTTTTCTTTTTTAATAGAACAGCATTTCCATAGCATGCATATGAATGACGTATAAAAGCTTACACGTAATAGAGACTGGACAGACTAGCATTAATGAAGACTTAGCATAAAAAAATTATGCATATTTATCGAGTAATATTGGTTTTTGTCTCTCGTGACAAGATATCTGCAGAAAAATTACAGTTAAAAAAATGCGTAGATTCCTTTAATTAAAAAATTCTGTGGAAGACTTTGTAAACATTAAAAAAAATTGCATAAATAAATCGCCTTCAACAAGGTCAACCGTAATAATACGTAAGAAGTTTATGAAAAATTTTATTTAAAAAAGAATTTTCTTTTTGATGAAAGAAGTTTTTTCTTTTGATAAAAGTAAAGTTTTTTATTTCACGAAAAAGATCTTTTTAATTTTATATAAGAAATACCGCGTGATACTGTCAGGAAATTGGCGAGATAATTTTGTTTTGTATCGAGCCGGCTTAATCACAAAAGGCAATTTAACGCAGATAATACCTGCGACGTCATGTTTTGTATCGTAATAACCGTTTATGGACGGCATGCATGGCTATTGTAAGAATGGCCGCAAAACATTCCCACACGATTGAACTGTTTCAAAACACAATTCTATTCTCGACATGATTTAGCGTTATAAACGCCGTCCAGCTACGCGATATTTAATGCTGAACATGCGATGAAAATTCCAATTTACATCGCAATATCGCCTGATTCGATATGATCCGCAAAATTCTAATTTCAAGAATACTTTACTCTACAAGAATCAATGGGTGCTATCCTTTATGTATGATAAAAATTTACAAAGTAACGCAATCAATGTTGCAATTGTGAATATGTGAGAAAAATATGATTCGTAAATTGTGTATCATTTTTCAAATATACATTTGATTCATCAACTAAAATTAATATATATAAAATCTAATCTAATATCAATAGATCATTCGCGTATATAAATAAAATTCTGACGCAGAAAAGAGAGGAAATAGGAAAGAAGAAAGATATATAATAAGATAAGCAATATATTGCATTTGAGATTAGAAGGATAAAAAATATCATATTTTATATTTTTTATAAGAAAATACATCGTCGAACGTTTGTCCAACAGAACTTATGTAAAAATTATCATGCAACAAATTAATTAATTGCAGAAACGCTGTTAAAATTTCCACTAATTTTGATTATCATATAATTATTTCCCATATAGGTATTTTCCGCTCAAGTCTCACCGACCAGAAAAAGTTGTCTGATCTGACATTCCGTACACATGTGCCGTTATAATATTTGAACACCGTAAATAACTGTCAGGAAGCATGCGATAGATGCTTATAATACGGATTAGCTAATGTGGTATAGCTATACCGTACAGAAACATGTTTTCCGAGAAATAAAAAGAAAGAGAGAGAGAGAGAGAGAGAGAGAGGAGGAGGAGAGAAAGAGAGGGAAAGACAAGTTAATTATAATGTCTTATCACAAAAGCATATAACGTCTTATTTTTCATCATAATCATTCTTCTCCCTCCCTGTTTACGCTCTTCTGCAATGTGTGTGCAGGTGCGACATTATCATTATCAGAGATGCCTCATCGATAATTTTCGAGAACTGATAGCATACAACCGCCTATTTCGCGAAAATAGATATTCAACATTGATAATATTATTAAAAGCGAACATGGCGCAAAGCTATTCATCACTGTCTATGTCGTAAAACGAATATCGAAAACGTCAAAAAAAGAGATTCTTTATCGTGCATATAAAATTATGTAACATAATGCGTCGTATAATTTCTAAATAAAAATCGAATGAAAAATAGATATTTAAATAAGCAATACATTAAAATTCACACACATTATATCGCAACATCCTGTTTACAACATTTTGCTTAAAACTAACATCTCGACTTATTATCTCCATTTCTACTTTTAATGTATTTTCGCGACTTGTCTATAACATAAATCGATAATACAACATTGACGTTGCATTCATTATCTTTCATTTCGATGAAATGACAAGATAATGGGCTCTAGTCTTAGATTTATGATTACATAAAATTCGTATATATACACAAGCGGGACCTCACCTGTCGTTACATCGCAAGGCCGCGTGACTGGGGCTCCTCGGAGGCTGAGGATAGCTGGCGCCTGCTACGGCGAGCTGGGACCCGCTGATCGATTGCTGGCCCGCGGCCTGTGGCGCATCAAGGACAGCTTGCGAGGGTGTGCTGGGTGCCGACCGCGCGCCTATGGACCCCGCAGACCTGCCAACAAGACGTCAAATGGGACTTGAGACTAACGTGAAGAAGATTGGAGCGGATGATCTTAGAAGACCGCTTTTATTACACTTTTTATCCAACATATTTTTTATCCTAAATATCCTAGAAATAGAAAATTACTTATCTCTAGTTTGTATAATGTTGAAATAAAAAAATATATTAATTACTAAATGCGTCGATTTTATAGACTGATAAGCGTCACTGATATTTCATCGAAAAATATTTCATCTGATATAGATATTTCTCTGATAAATGAATATATGACAATCAAGAATGCTAAGAATCGACTGGAAACAATGTTGTTCCAATTTTTTTTGTTTCTTTTTATTTCTAAAATATACGATATAAAAAGATAAAATGATCTTTGCAGCAAATTAATAAATCAATTTTTGTAATTTATCTAGAAATGTAATAAAGACCATTTTTTTGTTAATCGAAAATTGCCAATTTTCTTAATGTCCAAATAACAGATTTTTATTACAGCAATGTATCGCCAATTACAATTATTATTTATTAAACATGAGTGATTTTTTTTCTGCGATATCGCAAATGCAATTTTGGGATTTTAAGTAATCTTTTAATTGAAGTGTTTCCGATTAATTCCTGACGTGAATAAGATATGCATAACTTTATATTATTATTTCGTATTATTTTATATTATTCGTAAAAAATTATCATCCTTGTACAATCAAGCAAGATGTTAAGTCACGTACCTTGCCCTGGGAAGTGGGCGAGAAGAGAAACAAAGCTTGATCAACGCTTGTGTCTCGAGCTCCATCATTGTTTTCATTTCACGAAAGACAATATTATTATTATTGTTTTCAGGATAATGTATCTCTTCTGAATTTTCCTCGAGAATGCTTATGTACCGAAATAGCTTCAACGGCGATTGCCAACCGGTCGACAATCGACGCGAGCTCGGATCGATCCACTTGGTTATCGAGCAAAAGTCGACAAATGTTCAAGCGATTCTCGGTAAAAATTACCCTCGTTATCAAAAGTCGCGCGATTATCAACGCGATGATTCACCAATAATTGAGCACAATATATCTGCACGATGACCACATTCGAACGACAGTTGCTAAACGCGATGGATTGTGCACACGTGACACAAAGTCTATATATTCTTGAGCAACTTACTTTATCTGCTTTTATTCGGCTTTCATTTGGAATAAAGGCGGAAATGGAGGATGGAGGGAATAATAAAGGATGACAGAGAGAGAGATAATAGAGATAGTATAAAAAGCTAACGAATGAAAATAAAAAAAGAATAGTAGCAATTATAAATAGTTACTGCTAAAGTTTAGGTGTTGATCGCCAGCCAGCTTCTGCGGAAACGAGAAGGGAAAAGGGAGACAAAGACGGGCAAACTAACAAGATCAAGGCAAGAGAGAGAAGCGAGGTGAGGAGAAAAAGAAGCTATCGAGATGAGGTAAAGCCGAACGAAGCGAAAAAAAAATGCAGTGCGATGACTAACGAACCAGTTTCGGTCTCTCTTCGCGGCGCGAGAATAACCACACCTCAGCTCATTGGGTTCAACGAGCCAGGTTGCCTTTAACAAACGGCGGTCTGCCGTGACCGCGACGATGCACAATGAGGCGAATGAGCACGCACGAAGGATCACTATCGGTCCTCTCGCCGACAGAAAGGTGCGAAACCAAACGATCGCGACAAGAGCGAGACAATTCAATAATAACCGCGCTGGTATCGACGCTTCCTCAACATTCCTCCTTCCTTCGATCGCCGCCACTTGGCGCCCAGCGATTCCAGAGCCAGCCTCACGAGGAAGATGATGCTCATCTTCGAAACGGCGATCTCTTCGCGAAGAACGATGAGAACGATCTCTAGGTAGCTCTCCTTTGCAAGAACGATCGTACCGATCCAGCGGTCCGATGGTTCCGTCGAGAAATGTCGAGTAAGGAAGTGGAATGAATTGTCAAATAGAAAAAGAGAGATAAGGGTGTCGGTGAAAGTAAGAGAGCGCGAGTCCGGTACTCCTCGGGCCAGCCGGGATGTCAGACTGATCATCGTTACATACGTTCGCAGTGTCCTACCTCGCGACCTTTTTCATAATTGACAAATCCCCCGACTGCGCAACCTGCGTACATAATAGCGATCTATAATCCGCGGCTAGAGTACCCGTCATACTTATGAACGTCGCGCGTTTTACTCATCCAGATCGAATTTTCGCGTACGGTGACAAGTACGCGCGAATGAAAACCGTCTCACTAAAACAGGAGAGTGGATCGAAATTCAACGGTGATGGATCGCTTACACTGTTAACCATGTTACTTTATGCGTCAAAAAGCGGGACGAGCATCCTCCCCCGAGAGAATGAAATTTATCTGTCCAGAACAGGACGCAATTCTCATCGTTTTAAAATGACGTAATTTTTTTTTTACTTATTTTTTGTGACTTATTAATATTGTTATAATACTAACAATAAATTTATGACGCGTTTGCGTCATATTAAAATTTACGAGGGAAAGAAAATATTTAGAAAAATTAAGACTGTCTTCTGGGTAATTGTAAATCGTGCGTAGCGCGAGCAATTCCAATATGCTGTATTTTAATCGACAAACAAGCATCATTGTAAACAATTACAATTGCTAAGCGAGGAAGGAGAAAGGAATTTTACGCCGGTTTGCGTCACTGTTTGAATAAACATCATTCCCCGGCAAATTGATGCGTGCGGAAACACACGCTCGAGTTTCCCGTGAAACGCGACACGCCGCTGAACTGAGGGGAAAGCGCAAAATATTTTGCCATTAGCCGCTGATGTCTACAGACTGGAAAGGAATACACGCACCCTTCCCCTTCGTCGATCACATTGTCTGGTAGTCATTTTCCGAAAACTCGAACGTCCTTCCTCTTGTGCTGCGTGTCGATTAGACTCAACGAGTCATGACAGAAGCGCATTTTTAATAGTCTAACGATCTAAAATCGAAGACCAACAATAGCCACACTCAAATCCACTACTCCTGTTAACGACATAATAATAATAGTCGCTCGTAATACAGAGAAATAGAGAATATATATGTAACAAAGAGAGAAAATATATGTGCATACATAAATATAGAAAGATGAAAAAATATAGAAGTATAAGAGTGTAAAAACAGAATTGTGAGAATATAAAAATACGAGAACACACAAAATCTGTAGAACTATATAAAAAAAATTGCAGTATGAAAATATGTGTATGTATGCAAATATATTAAAAATATAGAAAAATAAAGAAAAATAAGTGTAGACAAAGTGCGAAAATATATAAATTATTTAAATTAAATTATCTAAGTTATAGTTGTATAAATTAAGTATAAAAACTATGTAATTATAATTATAAATTAATAAAAACAATTAAAATATAAAATTAAAATTATAAACATCTCTTTTGCCTCAGGGATAACAATGATGAAAAATGGAAAAAAATCCGAATGTATACATCCTATATAATCGAAAGCACCTAATTAAAGATTAATTAGCCTATTAATCTTTTTGAATCATGAGACATCCGATTGTGTGATGGGCATGGTTACTTTGGCATATTCCCTAATCGAAAGCAAATCTCTACTCTCGAGAAATTAATTGGCCTATTAATCTCTTAAGTCGTTAAGATAACCGATTGATCGCCGACTGCTATAATGTAAGGTGCACGTGCATAACAACGTGTCGGACTCCAGAAAGTACGACTGCGGCTACTATTATCTTATACCACGCAGCAGGCAGCGGTCATGGACACATCTCGGAATTTGATTAAAGCTCTCCCCTCCGTACGCTACGTGGACGCAACTCCGTAAACGCGCGATACCGATAAAAAAACGTCCACCAACATACAGAATACCGTGTATATTCTGCATTATTAAGATGCGTCAGGTGTGCGCGATTGCGGAGTCTCTCTCGAAGGCCGCGAAAAGACGTCACGCGACGCGACACTTGTACAAAGCTCTATAAACGTGCGGCGTTAGAGACCCGGAAGAGGTATCTGAAAAAGTTTTGTTTTGTGTCACAACACATAACTCGGCGCGACATAAATGGAAAAGTTTCTGTTGTAAAAAAATAAATTGATTTACAGTAATCTGACGTGTCCCGCAAAGATCTCGTTACGATGATAAAATATGTCTGTTTAATAAACCTTATTAAAAATAAAAGCTAATATATTTAAATTATAAGATCTTAAAACTATGTGTATGGTTTCAGCATACACAGATCTACAATTTTTATCTTGATAATATAAGAGTTTATATTCATGACAGACGATGTATCAATTGATAATGGTCGGATCAACAATTCAATTAATATCAGATCTCGCGTTATTATTGGCGAAATAAGAAAACTGGACTTACCGATCTTTAAATATGATTAAGTAAATATCGACAAATAGTACATCTTTCCCCACAATCTTTGGTATAATCTATGGAATGTGACCAATGAAACGCGATGTGTCGAGGTAACGAAATGAAAAGAGACACCTCCTTTCGAATGCGCGATCGCGCGAATACGCAAGTATGCAAATACCGTCGTGCAAGTATGCATTTTCTTGGCGGCGAATGTGTTTGCATATTTATGCACTTCGGTGACATCGAGCCGTTCGTCGATTTCTTGGAGATGCGAGTTTCAGCGGCCATCTCTTTTACGAGAATATTATATTATGTATATACGATGTATTTTGCTCAAAATGCGATTTTAGACATGGAAAATAATTTAAAAAAATATAAACGAATAGAAACAAATTAAATAAATGGAAAAAATATAATAAAATATGAAAGAGGTTGTCATAATATTTTCAAAAAATATTTAAATTATTTTATACATTAAAAACTGAATAATGATGCTTCTAAAAATCTGCAAAAACATAAAATAAATAAATTGTTATTTATTTATTTATTAAAACAGACATATGTGGCATTTTTAATTGTAAAACTTTTCGCATTTATGATACTTGTCTCACAATGACATTTACCAGAAATTCATCCGTATACGCGTGTCATCGTAAAATATACGTGGATGACGACTATTAGAAAAATATTCGATTTCGAATGACAGTGCTATTTGCATTTAATTTATATAAGTCCAAAGACGCCATCGATAATCGACCAACCTATCTTGCGTGAGTCGTTATGTTGATGAATATGATGTCAGCAATGACAATCGAATATTTAGTCGTATAAACATGTACATTTAGAAGGAAAGAAGAATACTTTTTTAATTTATCTTCGCAAACAACTATAACATTATAGTAAATGTTATTATATTTGAAATATTTCCGAAATTTTGTTCGAGAAAATTTCATGCTTTCTTTGTTGATGTAAGAATTAAAATAGTCGTATATTGCTTATTTATTTGTGCAACGTTTATGCATGTATGTTTTTCTTAAAGTGTGCTTAAAAAAGCCCCAGTTGATGTAATGAATACGATTGCGTGATGCTGGGTGATTAGTCATTGACGTGAGCTCCTAAAAAAACGAAACATGTGACTTCCCCTCATTCCATATGCACGAATAACATATACACATATGCATTATACATAATGTTTATATTTCTAGGGTTTAAAAAAATTATCTAATCATCCCTAATAATAAGAAGATATTGTGAAATTATTTAGCAATTAATAAAAAAATATTCTGTATAATAATCTGGTTAACGTATAACTTTCTTATGTAATATACATAAATCTATATTTTATATATATTTCTTTTATAAATCTTATAATTAGAATCTTAATTTTAGCGATGTAGATATACATGTATATGCATATATTATTTATAATGAGATAAATTATAAATGTTATATCTCATATCTTTTATATCCAAATATAAATTTATATTTTAGTAAAGTTAAATTAAATTTTTAATTGTTTTTATTTAAATTTTCAATTAAATTTAACGTGAAATTTGTCGTAAAATTTTAACACTCTCATCAATAATTCCTCTTTCTAAATTAACTTTATATTCTAGTTCGCATAACTCAATGCAAATAAAATTAATGAAATTCTAAAAAAGAATCCCATTAAAAGAAGAAATCGTGTATGAAATTTAAGAGCAACTCTCTTGCTATTTTATCATTCATCTGATTATCGATTATCAAATTTCGTTACAAGTTTGAACCTAGTCTAGTTTCTATCTTTAATTTCTATCTTTCTTTTACTTTCGATACTAGAAAAAAGCATGTAACATTACGTAAAAAGATTCTAAATGTTTTATTTATTTTATGCATTTATACATGTTCAAGCTGTCGATGATACGATATACAGATAAAAAGATTTTATCACCACGTCAACATCACGTTCGGACATTATGGAAGCAACAGTCGGCCGATTATGTGCGTGCTCGCGGTATTAACGTTTCATCGAAGGAAGAATAAAAAAACACGTCGAAAAAAATTCCGTGACGCTACAGGATATCCTCATCGAATAATTTCCATTGGTAGGTCAAGGAATTTTCGCTACGAAATTATCAAAAAGTCCAGGTCGAGATAGGTGAGTTCAAACAATAGATTAGTAAATCTTCGTAAAAAAATTTACGTACCATTAAAGAAATGCTAAAAAGACATGTATTGTTGAATCTGATTTTATGTAGATTTTTTCTCAGCAGAAATTCGAATAAAAAGAATACGAATAATGTATATTTAAAAATTATAAAGTTCAAATTAAAATTGTATTTTTCGTTTGCTTTTATTTTTAATTTGAAAAAATTTTTGTAAAAATTTTTCGAATTCATCTATCTTAGAAGAAAAATACTTAAGAATAAAGAAATAATACTTTTAAATGAATGTATTTTAAAATATTGGCGCAACTTTTAAATCTTTATCCTATAAATATCATTCTTTAAATATTTTGATAATAAAAATTCTGATTTAAATTCTCACTATTAAGAAAAGGTGTTGGCTGAGAAATAATTTTTGCCCATAAATGTCACACATATTTTTCTTTTATTTGATAAAAATGAAACGATAATTTAGACTAATGCCACTTCAATATTTAATAAAATGATTCATCGAAAAATAGGTACATACTAATTTCATTAAAATAAATATAATAATATTTCATTAACTACCCTCTTTAATTGAAGCTTAATCGATAATCATTATAGCACATAGAAGCAATGAGATAAAATATGTAGGAGTGAGCAATCGAATTTCATTTAGGAAATTGTCGAGAGACATTATACTTTTCGATTTGTCCTAATGTCTCTTAAGTCGCATACCTCGCATGACACGGTTGAAAAACTATCACGTCGCAACTTCAACCTCTCGGACTAAATTACGACGACACGCAAATGTTTACTTATGTCTGGTCCGATGAATCTGTAAAATCATTCAATGTGGCTTCTTGCGGTATATCATAATTCGATTTAGTAAACACTAATATCGCGTGTACGATAGATGCTAATATAGATTTGAAGTAGAAATTATAACGCACAAACACAGAACCTTTGTGTTTACAGTACACGCAAAGTATAAGTAGTAGATATTGTGAAAAAACCTTCTTAAAAAAATTAATAGGACGTACGTATATATATATCGATCAAAAGTATTTTCAAGGAAGCATGCGAATCAGTATGCAAGGAAAGATTACTTATTGATGCTCCTTGAATATTTGACCAGTCTCGAATTTAATCTCACGTGCGTCTTTCTATTTGTATAAGAAACGCTAGATATATATGATCGCAGGTATATATTTGTACTCTTATGATGTACCCGTATAAATGTAATGAAATTATTTATGAATGTAAGAAATCGATTGGCCTTCAAAAATAGATCAGAAGACCCACTATATCATTACAAAGAGCGAATATTCCGATAACACGCGAATGGTTCTACCTTCACAAGCGAAATTTTCCGTCATTTTCGTAATTAGGAATTGAAATACTAATCTAATTTTGCATAATTCAGACTTTAATCTAATTTCATATCAACGTGGTTGATAGTAGTTAATAATGGAGAAATCGCAATTTATAAAATAATATAGTATATATATAATATATGATATAAAGCAATAATTATACTTGATATAATGTTTGATTTAATATGTAATATTTTTAATATTTGCATTTTAATGTATTTTATAATACGTAATTTAAAACTTTTTCATGGCGCTTCAAGTGTTTAAAAAAATCAAGAGTTATATTATATGTAATAAAAATCTAGATTTTTTTTATAAAGTGTGCTCTTTCCGATCTTGCAGTATATCAGTAACTTGAAAAAAAAATAAGAAAAGAAAAAGAAATAAAGAGAAAAGAAAGCTAAAAACTAAAAAGTATTGGTGACACAAACGAAGCGGTGTAAACTTGCGGTCGGATTATAATCTGCTATTCGATATTTAGAGCGAAACGTATCGCAGATTCCGATTTCATCACAATACGTTTTTTTCAATAAAACATATTATAAAACATGTTGTAAACAAATTGTTATAAACGATAAAAAAATTGTGCCAAAGATTATCCTCCAAACAAGCAAGTTACAATATTCGCCTCGTTGGATTGGACGTAAAAAAATGTAAAAATTGTTTATATAAAGAAAATACCATAAAAATTCAATATTATTACAACGCCAAACAATAACATTTATCATTTTGTCTCCTAAAATATTGATAATTAATTACTCTCTCCTCTCTCTCTCTCTCTCTCTCTAATATATTTTATTATATAATTGAAAACACCCTGCTTTTGTACGTGTAAGTGTATAATATGACAGTTATCGTCGTGTATGCGCGTGCCTGTACTCGACCTCTATAAACCGTTCGATATTTCAACTTGAAATTTTAAACAACGAGTTCTCACATGCGCTCATCTCCTCTCAATGTCATCTTCTTTTTCATTACCTTGCATTATTCGTTTCTTCGCGCCCTGTCCCAATTAGCTCTCATTAGACCAGCTCTTAAATACATCATACCAAGCAACTCAAGACGATATTAATTATTTCATGTCGCAAAATATTAAAAATTGAGGAATAAAAATTATTTTCACATAAAGAAATTTCAAAAAAATTGAATTATAAAAATAATATAAGTAAAACGTCTAGAAATTAAATTTAAAGGATGATTGAATCTTAGTCTAAAATATATTGCATAAATTTATTATTAAAAAAAAACTTATTCAAAATTTTTCAAAAATATTGCGATTTTATTACCTTAGATTAAAAAATAGATATAAAATTTAAAAAATATATTTCTAATTTACGATAACTTATGATATCGTTTGGCACTTTGAATATTTTTCTTTTAGTATTTCGCAAGCCTTGAGATGCCAATAAAATTCCTCGGACATGTGTGTAGTGTATTTTGGCAAAACTCTTGACGGACTTGTCAAACAAGGAAAAATAAACAAAGTTAATCGGGGATGAAGCGATCGTGAGAAATCATGGCGTTTGGCAGAGAAGTGTATTAAAGAAAAAAGGTCATGGCACAGTCAAGATTATCGTTAAAAGTTTTTGCGATGGATGATACAGAGAACATATTAAAACCTGTCGGCTTTCAGATTAGATTGTCAGATGGACCACGTTCCATCTGACGGGTAGCCTTGTGAGGAAAGTAGTACGTCAAACCGAGATTGTGGAATACGTGATCACGAACATGCTTTTCTACTTATTTATCTCAGCCTGAAAACCTATCTTTAAAAAGATTTTTTCTCTCTACGATTTTAAAAAGTTTTTGTTAAAATCTTATTTTATTTTATCTGTCAAAATCCAATTTATCTAGTAATTCAGTTCAAATTTTTCAAAGATTTTATTGATAGAATTTACCTGCATTAAAAAAATTATGAATGTGTTAAATATTACATATGATTTATCTCAGTTTCAAAAAAGACAGTATAATATAGTTACTAAAATTCTGCTTTATATGCGTATGGATTTATATACAATGATATTTTTATTCTCATAACACGTGGCATCATTTTATCGTAGCCTCAAATATTTTCTGATATCTCTGTCACTAGACATTCCCGATTTTAGGAAATGCAGGCGCAAGTGCCGATAGTGTGGTGACGATAACGCGTTGTACAAAATTCCACGTGAAAAATTTTATTTTATTTTTAGAATTTTTTTCTTAAAAAACTATTGTTACCTTATATATTATATTTATATATTTTTTTTTATTTTTTTTTATATATAGAAACAAATATAATTTAAATTATTTAAATTAATTGATAAATTAATTAAATTTTTCTCTTGTTATAAAAAACTAATAGCTGTGGAGCAAATGTAAATATATTATAATTATATACTATAATTTTAGCATGCGTTTCGCAGATTTTATATTTTTAATTAAATACGAATTTTTCGTAAAATTCTCTGTTTCAATGTCATGCAACGATCGCAATTTTCAATTTTGATCATCGCCATTTAAAAATATCCCTTCAACGATAAGTCAACTATTAAATCATGAACGCAAATACACCTAGATCACCGACTTCACTGGAAACATGCATTATGAGGTCAGATTGAATCTGATTTCTCCCAATGCCGCGCAATTATTGCGTAACATCGCTGTAGAGAGAAAGAGAAATCGACTCGCGTTATCAGGTTTAATTTTATTGATTCAGGTTTGCGGCTACGCATTCAATTAGAATATTGGCGCGCGCGCGAAATTAATATTCATAACTAAATTAATATTCGCCTCCGCCAACGATGGAGTTATAGATAAGTGATAAAAATCTCAGAGAAAATTCAGTTGTTGCAGTTAAATAAAAAGATAACTTTAATAATCACTTAAGTTCACAAGTTGCTCTCCACTGCCTTAAATTAACTTGTGCATCAAGTTTGATTTCAATTTAAATTTGCATGTTAAATCCAACGTTTATAGAAATTTCTACAATAAAACTTTGTAATTCTTCCACGATATTCTAGCTGCTTGTTTGTCATTATTCTACCACAAGTTCTTTCACGGATAAAAGTTATTGATATCAAAATATAAATTCTCCAACACAATTCTTTCAAACGAATGAAAAAGACTAGAACAAATCCTTACGAAAATTCCTGGCATCCTTCTACAAAAATTCAGTTTTTATGAATATTTAAAATCTCTTTTTCGCGGTACACAGAGAAAAATATCATTCTACTGCCAAGAAAAACAATTACTCAGTTTATTTTTCTTTTATAAAATAATAGGTCTTCAACAAAGAATATATTCTTGATAGTCTTAAAATATACTCATCACAAGTGTTAGAAAATCTCATTATCATCAAAAGAAGAATTTATTTTCTCTTCAAGAATATTGTAAAGTTGTATCAAAGAAAAATCAAACTTATTTTATATTTATCTTTTTATACTAATCAATATTAAATTTATACTTATTATTTTATACTAATCAAACTTATTTCAATACTTAATTTATACTTATTATTTTATACTAATCAAACTTATTTCAACTCTATATAGTAAGCAAACCAAATTTTTGTTTTAATTTAATATTCTTGATTAAAATATTGCACTTACTAGAATAATTAAATTTAATGCTTGTGATGAACTTATGATATATTTGCGGATATACAAACTTGTGATGTACTTAAAACAAGTAATATTTGATTGAATACAGTATACATGTTTCTCTGTGTATAGGAAAACCTTTATTTCTCTAAGTAAAATAAATTAACTTCGACGTACATTTCAGATCTTGCTCGGCGACATTCTTACATCGACTTAAGATTCGAGCGGCCGCGGCTGCAGCGATATGACACGCCGACGCGCGTTGTGAATGAAGCGATGTGGAGCGCGAAAGTTACGGCGATCGCGGTATACAAGACGAGGCCGGCGGGACGGAATAACAGAGCGAGCCACGTGAACGCTGTGAAAATGAGCCGACGACGGCAGCTGCTACCGCCGCTCGCCAACAAGCGAGCCACGCGAGGTCGTCGTTCTACGAACCGAGAAAAGAGAACTTAGCGGTACTCCTTCTCTTTCTGTACATATGTGTGTGTGTGTGCGCCTCGAGACCGTCGTCGACGTTGATTAACCCTAGGAACCTGCGCGCCCGCAGCATCGCGTATGATGACCCGCGGATGAAGAACTCGCGATTGTGTGAGAATTACGGCAATTTTCCTGTGAGTCGTCGCGCGAATTGAATTAGAATATGAAAAGAAAGAGAAGAAAGTTTCGAAAGGGGAGAGAAAGTCGCACGTGTCACGTGTCAAAGAAAAACAACGAGGGAGATTGTCGAATTTAAACTAGGAAGCGATAAGAAAGGAATGATAATCGATGCTCTTCAATAAATTATGTAATTGACAAAAAATAGAAATTTAAACATTTATAACTGAGTTATCTATTGTAATGAATAAAAAATGCTAAATAAAATATAATCATAAATAAATTTATATTGAGAGACCTATTTAAGCGACTTCAAAATTGTATCTCATAGATTAGCTATTTAATTTATTTTCTTAGGATTAATTAATTTTTTCTCGTTACATGTAAAAATATCTTATATCTGTTTGAATGTAACAAATGTAATTTTAAATGTAACTACATTCAATTTTAATTTTTACCGCTAATGAAAAAATTTCTACAACTCGAATGCGTACCAATTTTTCGCTATTTGCGCCGAGACAATACCGAGTGAATAAAAGTATCGCGGCGCTTTATACTTAAAGTAATCGTTCTTAATGAAGATACCAGGCCCGAGAGTCGTCAACTGCCGCGTAACCATAACGGTTCAAATGACGAAAATCCCGTTCACGTCGAATAAAACTACCGTACGCTATTTCGGGTAACGACCAGCGTGCGAGATTCGATCGTATATAAAATAAATACGATCATCTATGGTGAACACACACACACACACACACACACATAACATACACAGTGCAATTCGGAACAGAGCGTGTCTTAAAATAGTACAATTCTATGATTAGACATGTCAGAAAAATAATATAAAATATGCTAAAAATGGAACTTAAATATAAAAATTTTCTGACTTGTTATAAGCTTTGATGTAATAAATAGAAAACTTTTTCAAGCGAGATTTGACAGATATTAATTCGAAATTATCGCTTAATCATCAGGCACGAGTTCTAATATGAAAAATTAAAAAAATAAAAAAACTGTCGCGCATAAAATATCGGCACAGATTTGATAGAGACTGATTGTGTATAGATTGGTTAAACGGAAAATAATTAGCGTACCTTGTAGCTCGATAAAAAGATGATGCATTTGCAATTACTCACGATCGGGCCAATTGTATCAATTAGAAGATCGTTGCTAGATCAACGCTAGATCATCGTATCATTATTCGACACGTGTGGACAGTTTGACGCACAGCAGCGGACTATTTCCTCTCGAATCGTCTCGAAATTAGAAACGTTCATTTCTTCGCGATACCGAAGCGAAAACAGACGCCGACGAATCCGCAGCTAGAATATACCTACCGGTTGCAACGTTATTATTTTTCCTCGTTTCCTGCGATTAATTAAGAGTTCGCGATACTACTCTTACTCGTTGCCGAGTAAGAATAGTATCATGTAATGTCGTAATGTGCGTCACGCGAGATTTTTTGTCGATCGCGCCGACACACACTCGGTATATTTTCGCCTTCTCTTTCCTGAATCCTTGTGTCAGACTTTTTAAACGTCTTGTTTGCGTCCGTAAATTTCACACGTTATTACGCAAATAAATAATAATCGTGAAAAACACACGATACTAATTAAACATCGTGTGATACTTGATAAAAATCTTTTGTATCCGTTAAGTGCGGATAAAACAAAGATGTTAATGCGTTTACGAATTTAAAAAAAAAAGAAAACTGAATATTGAAATTATAATGATAAATCATAGGAGAGAGAAACCCTGAATCTTGATGAAATATTTTTCAACTCTAACTTGATCGATATTCCTAATATTAAAAATGAAATTAGAATCCCGGCAAATTAAAATTCGTTTGATTTTAATTATATCCCGAAAAAGATTATTTATTCCGAAAACATTCTTTCTCGCAGAAGGTTAAACTCAATCGCTCAAAACGAAAAATCATGATTACTGAAAAATTGATTCCAATTAAAATTCAAAATATCAACATTTTTTTCAGTATTTTAATTAATCTTAATATTTTTATAATCTGCCCCTTTTCTTCAAATTTTCCCGAGAAATGATGAAAGAATAATTTCTCATTGAGCGAAATCCTACGCAAATTGGCAGATGCCTTCGTAGAGTGATCCTTGGCCGTACATTTCTTAATATATTTCATAGTCAAAGGCGTAGAAAATGAGAGAGAGGTGGGGAGAGACACGTGTGGCCGGAATCGCGGTCGATCTCTCATCGCATCGAGCATCGTTAGTCTTTTCTCTCATCTTCATATACAAGGTATGCCAGTTGTTAGCGATGCTTGCAACGTCAGTGACCTAAATATGACGATATACGCGCCACTAGCTGAAAGAAAAAATTCTCTTCTCTCTCTCTCTCTCTTTCGATTTTATTAACTCTTGCGCGATAAGGCACTAGTACGACCTTCCTTCGATAAATCTTTTCCTCGCATCCGTATTTAGCTCAGGAGAAGATATATCAGAGGCACATATATCGGTGGTTCCCCATTTCATCACAGTGACATGTATCTAAAATACGTAATACTAGCGAAATTTCTCTTATAATTCGCATGAAAAAAAGTGTAATTTGAATTAATATTAAAATTCGGAATTTGTACTCTACATTTTAATCGCGAACAGGAAATTAAATTTCTTATTTTGTATTTATCGCTTTGATGTTTTCAGCAGCACCGTTGTGAACAAAGCTTGCGTATTGTATAAAATTCACAATAATTAATTAAATCACAATAATTATTTTAAAATTATGAGATCTAATTAATGTCGCAGTCTCTTTCACTCAAAATTGTATCGATATAATACTGGAGAGATATCTCGTCATTTTATAAAAATAACATATATATTGATTATAAATTATATTTTTATATAAAATATATATTGAGAGGGAATTTATAATGTACGAAAAATGTAATTACGTAAATATGTAAAACATCCAGATATGCATAAATTGCTGGATATTGGCAGGATTATTTGATAATAATAAATAATTCAATCGAATGCTATCATTGCATTTAAATTGTCATAACTCAGCGAATATTTAACTAATTAGATATCTGATTGATTACTGCCAAGTCAATTTTATATATAGATGCTTAATTAATAACTCTTTGCAATAAAACAAGTAACAAAATATATATTACAAATATAAACGCTATATTATATTTATATGTATATTTATATATGAATTTATTATTTAATCCCGATTTATTTAATCATGGCAGATAGAGAATCAAATGATGATAAATTAATCCGACATATATCATATGTAATCGAGCGACAATTTTAATTATTTTGCACGAAACGGACATTTGAAAGGATCTCGAGCAATCTCGAGATATTAATTGTTATGTACATGTTAATTTCATTTACCTTTTACTTCTCCGCGGCTTCGAGTCATCCTTTGTATAGAATCCCTGAACGAAGCAAAGCATTATGGGTTCTTCTCTGAGAGGATTGTGCACCTCTCCCATGCACCCTTCGCACACCCTCTTTTTCAAGATATCCCTCGAATTCGCAGAAGTCTTTCTTTCGAAAGGAGAATTCTTCTTCAGACTTTTGTCTCTCCTTTCACGATAATAAAACTTCCTCGTAGATCACTCTCGCGATTGTTTTTCTCTTTCTCGAAGTGATTATTTCTAAGATCAGCAACTTTGGTCTTCAACTTGCCTTTAGTTTCGTGGAACGTACAAAATCACACGGAGATCCAGATTGACGAAACTTGCTTTGATTCTGATCGTATTCCACGATTTACAAATGATCGATGTCCTAGATCGACAAGATTCAGATTGACCGCTTTAGATATCTAATAGAATTCTTGTAACTTTTCAGAGATCTACGTCGATGATTTGTGAAGAAAATTTTCGAACCAGTCCAGCTCGACGGTTCGGGTTGCGTTATTCAAGGATCCAGAGTAACAAGATCGGCGCCTTCGTCCTCGTCTTCTATTCCTTTCTTCGTTTTGACTCGAAGGATTTCGATCAGCTGACGACCTGCCGACTTTTCTCGACGTATCCTTCGCGAATCGACTGTCGTTGGACGAGGAACGGATACGAAGAACGCAACGCTACGTCGTCGCCGTCGTCGTCGGGGGTGAGGGACTACATCGGCGCCCTTACTTAAGGTATCGCCACGCGGTTGCCAGGCCAACAAACCAGGAAAGGGCGAAGCACTCGTCGCGAACTGCGTACTAACGACAAGAAGGCACAAAGCTCGTGCACTTATCGATTCTCTCCTCGTCTATCTCTCTCTTTCTCTTACCGTACACTCTGCTTCGGAAAGTCGTTTACCAAAGCTCAACGGAGTATCGTTGTCCGAGAGTACTCTCAGTGATTAGAAATCGATCGAGAGATCTCTTCAAGGATATATGCTGCTCCTACGCTTAATAATCCCTTTCGTTATTTCTCCGTTTAATGAGATCAATGCGTTTCTTTTAATATCTTCGATATATTTTTTTTACCTGTCGATGCAGAAGAGGGTATCGATACGTGGTATTAGATGTTATGACGTAGGTACATTAGCCGATATTAAACGTAGTATCAATACCTTGTCGGAGGCCTTTTTTTATTTTCCAGTCGATCATACATAGTCCCTTGATAAAATGAGCGTTAAAGGATATTTGAAGTCTGTTCGTTGAAAGATCTACTTCGACGCAGCGATCTCATTATATAAAATAATATAAATAATTATAAGAGTATAAATTTTCTTAGAAAACCACGTTATTCCACGGATAACAAGGATATTATTTTTCCGGTGGAAATCAAATCGTTTCTCGTTATTTGCTTCCTGGTAAAATGTTTCGCTCTATCCCACACTCAGTCATATTTATCAAAATAATATCTCACAAATCTTTCTGGAGAATGCGTGCGATTCACATCGAAATTTAGCGACTGATAATATTTAAAAGCAATTAAATCCTCTTTTCCTGCGTCGAAGCGTATAAATTTATCGAACGACATCCGCAAGAATCGTTTCTCAATTTCCCTCTCTTTCGGCGAACGCGATCTCTTTCTAGGAATATTTAAAGCGTTCCATTTCTTATACATAAACATAGGCGTCCACTCGTTGCCGTAACAAAAATACTCCGTCTATGAAATTCATTTATGAAACAAGGTTAACCCGATTTGAAAAGCACGCTCGGTCCACTCCAACTGTCCCTCGTATCTCAACGTATACATATAAATACTAAAGATATTTAAGTCTTCTCATACCAGATCTCCATCGACGTTGACGTTTCACGTCATCCGCGCCAGGGGAAATCCGTGTTCGGGGACCGGATTCGATTGAAGGCAGCGGAATTTACCGAAATCGCCGATCGATCGATTCAGCGCGCGAGTCCGTTGCCTCTCGAGGTTATCGGGGGTTAATGCTCCCTCTCCGTCGATATTATCCTTCCAGTATCTAACACGCGCGACAATTGGCGCGCCGCACCGACGACGATACACGCGATCTCCCGATCGAAACCGAAGACGAGACCTAACCGCTGACACGCACGCGGCGCGACGAGATGCGAGACGCGAGACGACGACCCGGACGTGCCGTGTCTCTATCCGATACTGCCGCCACCACCGTTGATCAGCGCGCGCGTTCCTCTCTCCGAGCGACGGCGACGCTGCCGCCGCCGCCGCCGCCGCCGTTGCCGCTCGATACGTCGCGCTATACCACCTTCGTCGTAACTCGCCGCGAAGCGTCGCAGCCGACGCGACGCGATGCGGCGCACCCGATGGAGATCTATTCGTCGTTTTATGTATATGAGCGCGTGTGTGTTCTATCCACCTGCCGGTCTTTACGATGGCCGTTAGGCCTAATTACTAATAGCCGGGGGGAACGGGATATCAGCGAACGTATCGGTATTTTTCGTCACGTGCGGTTGTACGTAATTGTTTCTTGCAAATGTCATCGGAGAAAAAAAGAAGAGATACATATTTTTTATTCAT
Source organism: Camponotus vicinus (assembly GCF_025532165.1). Lineage (NCBI taxonomy): Eukaryota > Metazoa > Arthropoda > Insecta > Hymenoptera > Formicidae > Camponotus > Camponotus vicinus. The sequence continues at coordinate 30,525,412 of NW_028141945.1, forward strand.
GTATGATTTATAAAAATTAATACGAAGCGATTATTCAATTTTGCTCATCTTAGAATCGTTTATTTTAGAAAACGTTGTATTCTGCGAATATACACGGTGTTTCTTAATAAGTGTGAAAAATTTTAGATGATTCTTTGTTGAAAATTAAGGGGGATTTTTTATATAAACATTAAAAAGTTCTAATAAAAAATTGAATAGGGGTTGCAAAGAATCATTTCGTAAAATTTTTCGCACTTATTAAAAAACACCCTGTATATACATATATGTATATGTCTATACGTATGTGTGTGTGTGTGTATACACTTATATGTATGCATACATATTTATTGGAAAGAGAAGCTCTATTTAAGATGTTATTAAGAGCGATAAGAGAATGTTTTCATACAGCATTGCATTATGGAATTTCTCTTGCGCTTCTTTAAAAATAGAGATTTTGTAAAGAGAGAAAAAAATTTAATTTGCTTGTATCTTGAACATCGTGATAAAATTTGTTGAATCCAAATCTATAAAAAAATACTAATTTAAATATAATTTCTATTTAAAATTTTCTATCTCTTATAGTAAATTAATATTTTAAAAAATTTATATTTAAAAGTAATGCTTTTACGTAAATCAATTTATCATTTAATATTCATGATGCAATGTGATTCCTTATACATAGCAACAGCAATATAAAAATCTCGCTTGTGTGAAATCGATTGCGACATACGAGTAGTTTGAATGCGAATATCGCAGATCCGATTACTAAATTATTGCAAGCCTCGCACAATCCCCGGTTCAACTTATTTTTTCTACTTCCGTCGTGGAAGCGATATCTTGCGACACGTGTAAATGCCGCGTGTCTCTCACGCTAAATCAATATGTGCGTCGCTGGGGAATTTTTTATCGCACTTACAATTATGTAAGTTGGAAAGCGCGAGTTGAAAGGCATAATAAATATGACAATTTACGAGATTACTGCATCTTACTTTTTATTCTCAACCGTGCTTGTGTCCACGCGTCAATTTTATTCATCTCGCTCGCCATATTGTCGGTAAATTATATTCATATTACATGAGACAGTTATCCGTCTTAAGCCTTTGACATACGAGCGAGTTTTCTAATCCTATCTAAAAATCACATTTAGTGATATGATCTGAAATGATATAGAGCCGACATTCGATTTTTCATTACGCGTGACTTAATCCGATGACTATAAATTAAAATAGAATGAGATAAATAAAGAGATTTTTTAACGATATCTCCATTTATATCTTTAAAACTGTGTCAATGATAAGAAACTTCTATAAAGTTTATTTACTGATTATGTTACGAAAAAATTGGTAAACATTATATTTTGTTGAAATAAATAAATATGAAAATTTTATATATTTTTTCCTAATTATCTCCTAAAAAATAACATATTCAAATTTTATCCACTGCATTTACATATTAGGTAACCATTAAGATAATGGATATTCTTCATAAAACTTGTGCGCGAGTGTGAACAGAAAAGGAAATTCATATTTGACAAAATAATTTTTTTTAATCGATAAAAAAGAAACTAGCAATATCTCAAGTTTTATTTGTGCGTAGCAACGATATATAACTCTTTTTGCATAAATTTGTGAAATTACGTAAACGTTGAAGAAACGCGATGTAACTTAATTTGAACATGATTTTTGGTAAAACATATTTTCAGCAATTTTAAAAACAATGAATTCTAGTTAAATATTCCACTTTAAGTAATGTGCCTTGCATATGTTATTTGCAATAATCACATTAGAACACACGCGCGCGTGCGTACATCACGCGATTAGATACGCATTCTATTTTAAAGTCATTATCTTCGCTCCTATTGTCAATACAACATAAATAATAAATAGTAAATAGTAAATAATAAATAGTAATCAATTGTTTTAGTTGAAAATTTGCAGAACATTTTTAATAAATTATGGCCAGAAATTATACGTACTCTAATTAATATTTAATGTTTTTGATAAAATAATGTTTTAAATAAAATTCGACGCTAAATTATAATAAATAATAATTATTACCAATAAATTATTAAAAATTACAATTTTTTTGATAGCATTTTTAATTTATCAATTTTTAATTATTTTTGTAATTTGTTATCATTGAAGAGTGACTTATTACATAACTTGTTGACATTTACATAATTTGCGTATTTACATAATATTTACATAATTTTAAATGTCTCATATTATTATTGTAGTTTTATATTATAATATATTTGAAAAACATTTAATGTATAGATTAGAGGAAGTATCAAATCTCGTTCTCTATTCTGTTAGAAGTGTTTCTATAAGGATCAATTAAAATTAACTGGCATTTAACTAATTTAATATCCTCCTCAGAAGGGCAAAAGTAAAGAATATAAACTATAATCAGAATTAATTAACACTTGTAAGGGAAAATATGGAATTCAATAATAACTAACGTCTCTTATTTTCTTGAAATCAGATGTAGCCTTTAGGGAGAATTGATGAACGAATATATTACCTATTTATGAAATATTAAATCTGCTCGGATCTCGCCCTCTCTCTGTCCTTTTGTTTTCCGGGTGCGTTTACACTGTCACTAATATAATGCACCATCACTTCGCGGCGAATCCGCGCGTCTTCTTGAGAACGACTGGCGTCGAGGAGCCCACGGAATAAATATAACGTGAGAAAAATTACCGCGTGGCACCCGCTATCTATGCCATGGGTTATCTGCGGCGAGAGGCAACGACGATAATACTATCGTTGCCGCGCTACAGCGCTGCAACATCTGCGCGCGCGGGAGCTGATAATCTTCCGCTTCAACGGTAAAAAGAAATGCGGATCGAAGTTTCAACGTGTGCTGCGATAAAAAGCGTCCGTAATCGATAAAACTCAATTGACCATTTACCTGTACACTTAAAGACGCGCGACTGCGTATTGAAAAAAAAAATTGTATCTCCGATTAAATACTTTCTGTGTATTTTTAAATGTTTTAAATGTCGATTATTACATAATCGATAATGAATTCGTCGATTATAGCGATTATTAACTCGAACGTTTGTTATTCACTTGTGCAAATTTAATTTTGGAGTGATTATTAGGTTAGTAGATAATTAAATGCCAGTCGATTAAATATCTTGATATATTATCATATTTCAGCGCGTAAAAAAAATTAAAAGATCACTGCCATTAAATACATTCGGATTTAATTTGACCGACAAAACGAGAACAAAAAAATAAAAATGTCTTTTTCTTAATTCTTAATTTTGATTAATATATGTATTAAAAATTTTATGATACTAAAATTTCTCCCTTTTTTTCTGTGTTAAAAAGTATATTTTATTCTAAACAATAGAATTATTTTCTATCTAAATTAATTAATTAATTTCTTAGGCTATTAAAATAATAGCAATAGATATCTGAATATTAATATCTTAAAAAATACACATTTACATTTTTAAATCCTCGTCGTATCTTCCTTATTATTTTATAAACAATTGACTTACAGATATAATACGCTCACGCGAAGAAACGATTACGCACATATTTCGATAGGTACTGTAATTTATAAATCGTGATGTAATAAGGTCACGGACCGAATAAAAGCGATATTACTAACGCAACCACAAATTAAAACCGAGGGGACTGAAGACAGATGTTTAATTAATCCGACATATAACGCGATCCCGATGAAACCTCACGCGACATCGACGTTGGATTTGCGTCATATTCAGTCTGGCTTCGTATCTTCTTTCGCGCTTTGTATTATTGTACGCTATGCAATTGACAAAAATCGAACGAATAACGATAACTGACATGTCCGAATCGTGTTTCTCTTACGAATCTCATGTCTCTAGTCTAAAGATTTGTAAAAAAGTTCTATTCTTTTGTATATACTCTAATTAGTTTGCGCTATATAACTATATTTGTAATGTAACATTATTATAATTATCATATTTCATTATCATTATCATTGTCAGTTTGGAATTTTTTTCTATGAAGAAATATATAATAACAGTTTATTCTTTGTCATGATAATGTTAAGCTTTTGATATTAAATATTTTCGAAATAAAATCTGAAATTAGATTTCAAGAATAAAATGCAGCAAATTGACTAAAAAATTAGCTATGAAATAAAACTTCATTAAGATATTAATTCAATTATTTTACATATATAAAATATAATTATGTTTCATATATTTAGATAATTTAATATGAATCAAATTTTTTTATACCTTATTAATACACTTTTAATATTTTTATGTATATTTACTCGAATCTTTGTAACTTCGTTTATTTTCATTTCTGAAAAAGCAATTTCGATTTATGACCTGCTCGGGCAAATACTCGGTTGTTACATTCATTTCTTTGATTAACGTGCATATTGCATTCGATTCAGTTAAGATCGATGGATTCAACCGCAAAGTGCACCGTTGCAATCCAACGAGAATACAGAGTTGTAATTTGCTCGTTTATCAGCTGTGCACACATGTTTGTTAGTGCCTTTTGATATCGCACGATAAGTGCAGGGCGCAAAGGCCATCCCGTAGCAAGAATGACAGTTCGTTGCACTGCAATTCTCTGTCCTTCTCTTTCGCTTCCTCTTTAATATCCAGCAATAAAGCTCGCAAATTATTTGCTTCGACTTTTCGCCTTCAAAACATCGTCATCACTGCGATGTAGGCGATGGAAAAAATAATTCTTGAAAACGATATCGAGCGAAAACATCAATAATCACACGTCGCGATAAATCACTCGTACACGGTTCAATCGTTTTGCAATACACGATACAATTGTATTTGCATTTAACACATTATAAGAATGTCTAAGAAACAAATAGTTGCGCAAAATATAAGTTGTCAAATCAGATTTTTTTCGTTAATCGGTCGTGGAAAACGAAAAATAAAAGTTTGTTTATTAATAATAATTATCAATAAATTGATCAATTTCTATTCTTTTGGAATTCATCCATACATATACTTCATATACAGGGCAATCTCTTCCCCAAGAAAAGCTCTTATAGCTTACCTCGAGAGCTTTTCAAAACACTATAATAAAGTATTTTTTCATCGAGTACTTTTCGAGTTATGAGGCTTGAAATAATCTCTTAATTTTACATAAAATATGTAGTAAAATATTCATTTTTCGATTATCTTACCTTAATACTTTTATGTTTACAAAATAATGAGAGGAATCAATTGTAAAAAAAAACACATAATTGTTTCAAAGAAAAAATATGTAACTTGCAATTAACAATTACATATTTTTTGGGGGCTTTTTTTGGGAAGAGATTGTCCTGATACCCTGTATAAATCGCGACTAAATTACCGTTCATACAAAGATCGTTCCGAAAACTTCACAATGATGTATATTTAACTAGTATTAGCCAGTTTGTTCCTCCCTCGAGCTGGTTTCTGTTCGTCGTAAAATCAAATATGAACGTTGCATCGTAAAGATCAACGCGAACGAGAAGGTTACAGGCACGAAACGGTATTAATAGCGAGATGGACGAACGGGTTCTCTTTCTAGAGCGATTATTGACCTGCGGAGCCCATGAAGTGATGTGATGCCGCGCTAAAGCGGACGTTATTATGGCAAAATGTTTCTGGTACAGCCGGATGTCACAGCCTGAGTCACACATACATTACATTAGCACACAGCCTTCCCACTGATCTTAACTCTGGCATCAGTAGGGAGTTAATGTTTGTATATTATTAATGATATAAAGCTTAATTATATTTTACAACCGATACATGATTCAATTTTTATGTAGATCAATTTTAATTTTAACAATTAATATATATTTTCTCCTGGTGTCAAATGTCTATAAAAATAACTTTGATGAAAAGTGAATGACCTATTGTTTGTAAAGTCGTTTCATGACGTCAAAACGGATACGTTAAATTAAATGTTATTTCTATAACGAAAAAATAGACAGAGGTTATCTAATACATTTTTAATGTCACTGTGATAACATTGATTCATCTCTGTAGAGCATATCTTTCTAACGATATCAAGAAGCAATAGTGGACGTAATCTTAGGTTCATGACCGCTTCTGAAAATATTAAGTTAAGAAAATATCGAATGATGGAGAGAACCGATATTATCTTTGTATTAAAAGAGAATTATATTATATGTATAATATATCGGAAATTATATCAGAATTATATTACAAGAAAACAGATTATAAGAAAATAGGAAAATGAGAAACAAATACAGGAACGAATAATCGTTTTAAAGTAGACGTTCGATTCCGATGGAAAGATAATCGATGTTGTCAAAATCATGATCTGTACTTTAAATTTAAATAAAAGATTTTTTTAAAATAAAAATAAATCAGAGAGATTTAATCAATAATTTTAAATCAAATTCGAAAGTAAATACGCATATCAAAGATAAAAGGCATAATTATCGCGCATATTCATTCGCGAGAAAAACATAGGAAGAAATTTAAAAACGTAGAAAGTCCGCTTTCCAACATGTGGGATATTTACTTTCAGCTAATGTGCTACCCCGTGAGAAAATCGAATGCCTGGTATAAAACCTGGGAGAAAACTAGACCAAGCAGATTAACCTTAATATCAAAGCCTGTGAAACCTTAGGATATTATTTCGTGAAAGAGGAGAATGCGCACAATGATGACAACCGCAAAGAAGAGGGGAATCCTATAGAAAAACTTGTGGCGGTTGACCTAATTTATGCCCAAGCATATTGCGATTGGGATTTCTTTCCGTCCGCACGATCAACACGCGAATGCACAACATGATTCACGAATAAAGATGATGACAATATGATTCACGAATAAAGATCGGCGCCAAATATTTCCGCGTGACATCAATTTCGAGATATTTAGGCGAGGCCAATTTCTAGTAGTAAAAGATACTTTCCATCAAGTTTCGTTTCTCGAAAGGAACAGCTGATCACCAGTTTCCGCGTTATCATTAAACTTGCGCTGATCTTTTATTATCATACAGATTTCACATTCCTGCAGCACCTCTTTATCTTTACACGCCTGGTAATGCATCGCAATAATCATAAAAAAAAAAAAAGAAACATAATGTAACAGGGTTTTCCATCACGTACGTAACCCACACGTCGATTTTCGCGCGGAGAGGGGAGGGGAAGAGAAAGGGGAGGAATCCATAAATAATGTTAATTTATTGGCAACACGCGGAAGAGGAAACGGCTGTATTGTGCGATCGGGAATCTATCGATGCGTGTGTTCTCCAGAATTCGCCCTCTCGCTAAATAGCAATAATCGATATGCTTGGGATACACGATACGCTCGGCAGCATAGTGTGGAAAATTTTACAGAAGGGAAAAAATACCGATATATTCAATTGCAGCGCGACACGGCAAAGCGGAGGAGATACGGCTCTTTCGTGCATTTAATTGCAAAAGCATGACGCTTGGCAAAACGCTCGTCTATATATGTCACGTGCGAGTCGTGCGACATTGTTGATTGCCGTTATAAATTACTAGTTGTTGCACAGAGTATGAGAAACTCTGTTGTGCCCGACGCGAAAGCATCTTGATCCAATTACTACGAGTTCAAAATGTAATAACAACTTTGTTAGCTATTTCAATAGCTTTCTATGAAAACCGATGAAATTTTTTTATAATTTTTAAAATAATACGATATTGAGATTAATATTCTTTTTCCCTTTTTAAATATATTTTTTTCTAGATGTGTAATAATATAGCTGAGATAATAAAATATGAACAAAAGATACATCGAGATATTACATCGTGTGAGTGTGAAAGAAATATTATTATTCGCATTTTTAATTTAATTTTCTTACAATTTGGAATATATTCAAATCATATCGAGTTAAACATTTTAAATCATTATCACAAAAGATTAAGAATATATTTATATACTTACAGATTGGTTAAACAATTTTATTAGTTTGTATACAGTTACTAAAATAGCGTTAACAATAAGAAATTCATCGGATTATTGCGTCGTAATAAAATTGAAATTTTAAATATGAATTAAAAAGAAAATTTGCTGGATAAAATATAAAATATAAATCAATATATCCTGCTATTGAATCGCGTCGTATTTTAAATTTCGCCTGTAAAATAACTGCGAGATGCGTATAATTTCAGTATAATTCGTCTCGTTAGATATCCGACGCAAATTTTACTAAAAGTCGGACCAGAGGTCGGACTGTAGATAGAGTGAAGAATTGACAGCAATAAATTTGTCCCAACAGCGATGTACTTTGGTTGCACGGCAATTTAAATACAAATTCATTTAGGCATTAACGACCACCGTCGCCTTGGCCCGTCCGAATCACCAATGTCGGATCTAAATCGAGAATATCACAGCACGCAAAGTTCATCTCCCATTATTGCCCGACGAATTTAGAAGTCCGCTAGCTTTCTAAATGATTCTTCCGAGTCTAGAAACACAATAATTTGAAAAGTACGGTTGTAATGACACGAAAAAGCGCAATAATAAAATTCTTTTATTTATTTCCTTAAATATAAAGTTTGCATGCAAATATGTATGCAACTTTTTTTCTTTATTTTGATTGTTTTATTTTATTTTATTAAAATTATGCAACATTCAATTCTAGAAAAAAAAAACGTTCTAATATTAATCTTAAAATATCAATGATAATCAAGTATATCTTAATAAAATTTTATAATCTATATCACACAACACATACACACATGTTTTAAATGTATTAGAAAAATAGATAAATTTCACTCTATTCACGATAATATAACAATTGTTAAATTTATTACCGAGACGAATTTCAGTGTATTATGATTTAATTAATTTTATTTTTTAAACTTTCTTTTTTCAAGTTCTACTTTATTATCAAAGTCGGCACAGTTTAGAATTTTTGCTGCAAAAATATAGCAAGCTATGAAGCTTCGTGGCTTATATATCATGTTAAAAACGTCAAGCAACGTCGTGCCAGTATATTTCGTTGAAAAGTCATTAGCACAGTGAGCATGTATGTGTGAATAATGGAATTTCTCTACAAAGGGGACAGACAGATCCAACATCCACATTTGTTAGTCTATTGTTGCTCTACCGATCTCGCGGCTGGCATTAGTAAGGCTAATTCTCATATTTGCTTCCTGACGTGTCGCAGATAAAAACATTCTACTTATCTACCTACCAACTATCATAAAATACGCACATCGTTATCCGTGTGTATTATCTATAAACGACAAAGAAATTTCAATCCTCACAGAAGTTCATCGGAAAGTTTCGTTTTGGCTACCAGAATACATTTATGACGCTATTAACGATAACACAATAAACATACAAAATTAGCACAAGATATCTCAAATTATTCAAGTAAATAAAGGAGATTACATTATTAAATATGGTTGGCACATAACTGACTTTACTGATAGAAATATATAACTATGTGAATTTATATAGGTATGTATATAATTTCATAAGCGACAGAAACAGAAATATATGTAATAATTAAGATAGAATTATTAATTTAAAAAATAATTGCAGCAATATTAATTTTAATGAAAAGAAAAATTTTATTTCTCGTCCTCGTTTAATTTACGCATTTTATTTGCCTGCGAAAAAATTGTGCAAATAAGCTAGAGAGCGCACAACGCGTGTATGGAGAAATTCTTTAACAATTTATTTTCGGATCTCGCCCTTGAACGGTGAAAAAAATTTGCTCTAAAAATACGTAGGCAAACGCGGGCGTTTTGTTTACGGCACGTGAAACATATTGATCAACGTGTAATGGTTTATCGTGCTCATTCGCTATCTCGAAGTTGCATTTATATAACGCATATAGTTCGCGAGATTAGAGTCGATTAAGAGCAGTTTTTAATACACATATGCACATACATGCATATTTTCACATATTACGCATATTATGCATATTCGCGCTAATCGACATTCTAGTTATTTCGTTAATGCGGCCATTATAATAGATTGCAAATTTTCAGGAATTTCAGGAAAATTTTTATCAAATCGTCAATTCATATCATGAAACAATTCTTTAACAGTAAAAACAACAGAATAAATGGAATAAATATATCATGAATAAGCCAAAATATACTGTCAAATATTCAATTATATTTTCTCGTATAATGATTTCTTCCTTGAAATTTATATTACAGAAATTTATATCATATTTCTAATTTAATTTTCATTTATTCAAATATTAGTTAGAATCAAAGTGAATGATGTTTTATACAAAAAAATGAATTTATAAATATAAAATTTATTTGTATCTTTTCATAAATTTGTTAATATATCTAACATTTTAATTTATTCAAATTTATTTGCTTTTTTAGTATCTTATGAGAAAGGCATTGAACTTGTCAAATTGTCTTTTCTTGTTCATCTTTCCTTAAAAGGATATCTCAATTGCAATGATATATCCATCATTGATGACATAAACAGGTCAACTATCAATTACATAAACTGATAAGCTTTTTGCAAGGACAAAACGTTACTTGCGACGAACATAAAAATTATTTAAATTTTAATCACGTATGACGCATGTGATAATGTAAGAATGGAGAAAATACAATGAACAGATTACAAATGTCAAATAAAATGGCCTCTAAAAAATCCACGTTTTCTAAAAATTACTTTTAGGCGCACATATGTGTATATGTAAATACATATTTGTACGTTGCAGATTATTTTTATAAAATCAACTTTTTCAAACTATATAATTACCCGTATATTATAATTATTATAGATTTATAAATTTAAGATTCTCCTCAAACTTGTCTCTTTCTCTTTCTCTCTTCCTGATAAAATTATCACCTAAAAACATTATTGAAAAACCATCGCAATACACTCACCATTCCGATGTGCTTTCACACATCTGTAGATGCGTCTTTTCCTCATGATACACACATGACATTTGTTCATCGCGTAGCGCCGATTTCCTAATTCTCAACCAGTGTAACGCGTCCTCGTAGTTTTTCAATAACTGCATTTTGCAATTTCGAGAGATCCTCAACACCGCCGATACATTCTCCTTATTGCTATGAAATTCGAATCGATGGATTCGCAGCGTTGTTCTCGTTTTACGAGTTCTCATTATCTCGTCGTCGTGCCACTCAACCGCGTCGCGAATCACACGTCACACACGAAAAGTATCGATCCTCGCGAAAAATCTCGCAAGGATCACTCGATACTTACTCGGCCACAGATTAAAATCGCGTAAACCGAAAACTCGCGCCGTTCCTTATCGATTCATCTCTTCACCCGACGAAATCCACGAGCAACTCTTTACTTGCCGAATAGCGTCAGCCGGATCAACGAGGCGTATCATTATCACGGCGTGATAAGGCAGCAGTGCACGATTTTGTCATAAACGCAGCGAGATACCGAACGACACGAGGATATACGAGAACGCGCGAGTGGTTTCGTTCATGATACCCCAACAACACTGCGCTTATCAAACGCAACCAGTCGTTCATTTATCATTTGTTTCGTACCTGTCTTACGACGAACACCTGATGCATAAGAGACTACCACTAGGCTCATTGAAACCGCACGTGTGCTTATTACGGCAATTAACCAGCACATGTATCGATATGTATCGATATGTATCGATATATATCGATATGTATCGATATATATGTATCGATTTCTTAATCAAAATTGCATGGAATTTTATATTAAAATATTTGATGGTAAATTAGAAGTTTGTAGTGCAAATTGGATTAAAGTATTATATCTTGATAATTGAATCTTGAATTGAGAGCGATATAAGATTTTTTTATAATGAAGTAAAGTTTAAAAAACTAGATATAAGTTTGCATTAATGTACATATATAGTGAAGAAATATATATATTATTTATAATATAAAATTAACGATATTTTTTGAAATTTATTAATTTAAGCAAATGATGTAGACATTATTATTGATTATTAATAAATATTATCTATAACATTCTTGTTATAAAATGTCTCACTGCATTAATTATATTTTATTTTGAAATATCTTAATGATAATAATATGTTTCAAAATAAAATATAATTAATGCAATAAGACATTTTATAACAAGAAAATATTATAGATAATGTTTATTAATTTAAGAGACTTATTTGATATTTATTCCAAATAGTCTGTCACTATTGTCGATTAGAATCTCTATGCGATTGTATCTTCGTCCACATTACACGCAATTCATTCATAAAATCGTTTACTGTAAGAATGAGTACGTCAAAATTCATTTAGTCAAACTATACGAAGTGTTTACGTAATATCTAGATTCGATTAATCTTAAATATATACCTATTTATATAAAAAAAATCTTTCTATTCTTCCCTATTGAGTTAAAACGCTTGTAATTGTATTCATAAAAGCATCGCTAATCATTTATTCTGAATCGCGTTCTCATAAATATTAATTAAAATTAACTAAGATTCAAATTATTCCGTCTGCTTCTTTCTATTTTCACTCGACACATTAAATTTGGACCAGTTTAACTGGAAAATATAGAAATAGCCGTCTTTAAAATGATGTGGTTCATTCACTCACCCATTGATGACGGAAGCGGATTCATTGGCGTTAGATGGGCCCGACACCTGGACCTTGGGCACGGTGTAAACGTCCAGGTTTTGTCCATAACCACCTGCGCCCTGACGATGGGCGGTGGTGTAATCATCGCTGTCACTACTCGGCGGTTGCTCCGATCCGACACCGCCACGAGGTCTGAAACAGAACGAAACACCGTATATTATAATATAAAGACGAGCGGAGGAGCAATCGGCCAGGAGGAGTTTCGTTCTACGACGTCGAAAAGCGCAACTAAACTGTTTCTCACTTGTAATTCTACTTCGTACTTGTAATTCTTTCCGCGTCACGAAATCTGCACTAACAATTAACACTGTATTAATTATTAACAAGAATATAATTGCGCACGAATGTAAAATTGCATGCTTGAACTGAGACGCGCACTATTCGACCGGACTGATCAAATTAATCTGCTCTCTTGCGATTCACCGCAATAGAAATCGAGATTTCAGCTTAAAATTTCAACTTAATTTTCCGCGACGATTGGTTAACATAGGATTAGATGTGGCACAATTATACCGCACGATATAATACACTAGCAGATGCGTATTGATCCGCTCTTAAAGACGAAAGATACATGTATGCACAAATATATATATATATATTTATAGTATGAAAAATTTAAAATTAAATTACACAAAGTAATATATACAATTTTATCGCGAAATAAAATATAATAATTTGTTGGTGGATTCCATTTCTTTTTTTTGGCAACGTGATAATATATGGACATTAAATGTATGCTAATAAATATCGATAATTATAAAAATGGATATTTTAATCGGGCGTAGCACAAGATTTCAAGTTCGAGATTAGATATGAAGGAAATGCTCGGGGCGTGACGACATTCGTGGTAGCTAGCATCATGACCAGCTATCGCCAGAAGCGTGGCAAACCCCATCGACGCGAGTCGGGAAATTAACTGGTCGAGTTAACCAAGCCGCGAGTTAATTAACTCCATCTCGACGCGACAGATGCGAGATCGTGCAATGCGTGCTTCAACGAGAGCAATGGAAAAATTCCAATCTCCCGTGAAACACGCTCTTCGCATACGTTATTGGAGCAATTGCTTCATGTAAATCAGTTCACTCGGCTTTTTATGCAAAGGATATTCAAGCTCTGTAAAAAGACTTTTATCACCCGTAAGAATCTTGTAATAAAACTGGAAATGTGAAGGACGAACAAAAATGTGATGTTGCAACAATGCTTTTTTTTCATCCGTCTTGTTAAAGTAACATTCTCTTCATTATGAGAAATTATGTTTCAATTAAAAAATTTGATTTTTTTAATCAAACGAGCGCTTTAAATGTGATATAATTTTTTAAGAAAAAAGTAAATAATTTAATTAATTCTTTAGCACAGAGAAAAAATTTATAAATAAAAGCTAACGTAATTTCTCAAAGTTAAGCGTTCTGGTCAATTTTGAACTAGTGCCAAATATTTATTAGTACTTTTTCATACTTTGTATTATTTTATTCTGAAAAAGAAATTTGTGTAATAATATTAAATAGAATGAACTGAAAGACATCGTCCGCTCATTTGCAACATAAATTCGTCTAATTTGTATTTCAAAAATGCAGCATTTATACAATTTCATTTCATTACTCATTCTGAAGATTCTTATGTCATCCATTTCGCAGAGCAAAGACAAGATTGCGGAATCGATCGTCCTCAGCCCGCGCTGGCGTTTCGCCAGTGCAGGCGCATTATCGCGGAAGTATATTTCCAGAATAACAGTATGTACTTTATAATGTGAGCGGGAGGAGGCAAATTTCGCAAATTCTCTAGCGTTGCTTTTCTCATATTCGTCATGTCGGACGAGAATATCCGTGACAGAACAACTGTGTCTCTGTCGCAACTGGGAAATATTCATCACGACCGCAAACAAAATTTGTTTGACGCGAAAAGAGCTAGTCTCTTTTATTACCCTACATTTCGTAGCGAATGTAACGATTTCTCCCATTTTACATCTCGCACTCATACGAGACGTATTGTTCATGTTAAACCTTGCCAACTATTTTTGCTCACGGCACCGTATTCTCTTCGTCGTGAATCACAAACCACTGAATCTTCAAGTTGCCAACTAGTATACTGCTAGTATAGTGTAACACTGCATGTATTACGAATTTACATTGAACAGAATTATTTATGAGCTTTCTCTCTCTTATCCGTGTTAGCTTTCGAAATGAGGTCGCTATCTGAAAATTATGCAAGTGTTAGATCTATATATCTGTCAACTGATAGAATTACGATCAGTTAGTGCAGTCGATATTTAGATCTACTTCATCTCTATTAACTCTTCGCCTTTTGTAATGATAACTGATAACTGCGAACGTGATCTCTGATCCATGACCCTTTGCCCGGGATTCTTAAAGTCTTGACAAGGACTTGGAGGCATTGATATCCTAAACGTCTACTAAATTTCCCTAAACTAGATTAAAGCAACTATGAAGAAAATCGAGCAAAAATCAAGCATTGTAATATATGCATATGCGATGATGTTATCCGGCGACATAGTAAAAAATAATAACGTTAATGACGACTTGAGTTGAAGAATTCAATCTATTGACGTACTTCTTTAAAACCTTGGGCAAGTTAATTTAAATTTAACATTTTCAATCTTTTATCATCTCATCAATTCTCTTAAAAAAATAAATCTGCAATATGAATGTTTTAATTATACAAGATATTCTCGCACTTTCTTTATAATGTTAGAGCATCTGAACCAAAAGATGAGTTTATAAGCGCTAATTTAAATTAATTCACTTTGATTATAATACAAAAAAAAGATATCATAGTTCTATAAAAAAATTGTATATAATGACCACATTATAATGACTGGTTAGCTCGATATAAACGAGGAATCGACTACTTTGACATTTTTCTCAACTGGTGATAGCGCGGCCTTTGTTCGCACCTGCGGTGAGTATTATCGTAACTGGCAGTCCAATAGAGAGGCGCCACTGTCCCGCGTTGTTGCTGTTCACAGCGGACACATACAAAGTCTTCTTCTAAGCTGGAACTAGGTCTAGCCCCACGCGCGCGAAGCGCAGCTTCAATTATCCCAATCTTCCCGCATCCTCCTTCCGCTTCTCGCCTCTCATCGACGTGACATGCGATTCAAACGACGGAGTCCGCGCCCCAAAACAAGACACTCTCCCTCATCAGCTGAGATAGCACCTTTCCTCTATTATTTCTTCCGGAGAAGATCCCTCTCGAAATATTGATAGCCTGACGTTTCTCTTTTTTCGAACCTCTTGACGTTCTCGAGTCTCTCGACTTTTTTTCTCGATCCTACCGACTATCACCGAAGAAACTGTCACCGAAAATCGTGGCCGGGCAACCGTCAACGAGGACCTTCCTCTCACAAGTCAGGCGCTCCTCTTACAAGAGAAAATGGGATAACCACGACGATGACGACGATGGCAGGAAACAGGGACGTAGCGCCGCCGCTTCAGATATTCCAGATGAGTCCTGACGACGAGAGGAAGAATACGGCAATGCGACGTGAAGCGTGTCCGCTCTACTCTCCGCTCTCGGCAACCGTTTTCGCGGGTGTACGTATGTATGTGAGCGGATACGCACACGCGCGCGACAAGCAGACTGGTACTGCCGCGTCTGCGCCGCGCGACTCACCTATTGACCGAATATCATCGCGATGGCTATATGACTACAGGATAGTGCATATAGCAGAAGCTGGCTCGTGTTCACGCGAGCATCGCTTCAAGATAAATTCTGAGGCTCGCGCTCCGCCTCCTCCTCTCGAGACGACACAGCAGGTGACAGCCGCGATGACAGTCAGCTGATCGCGACCGCTGCTCGACCGTCTCGAGTAACGATCCGCGAATTCGTTTATTACGCTTTTTTCATCTGGAATCTCACGCGAATTATCTTTCCGTCTGATTTTTATCGCTTCGCGTCGAAAACAGCTGCACGACCGCGCGTGTGTTTCGGCGATTCAATAATATCTTCACCTCTCACCTTTTACTACTTGGACAGAATTATGTGATCAATCTTCTAGTAAACGTCCGCCTCGGCGTCTTCCTCTGTATTTCTATTTTCTATCCATCTTTCCTCTTTTTGATTTGTTTTTTTTGTATTCTGTCCTTTTTTCAGGACAGGCATTCATCTATTTGACAGGTATTCATCTATTTGACGTATTTTATTATGTCAATATGTTTCATTATTCATATGCATTTTTTTATGTATATGTATACTTTTTTACTATTATTATTTTACGAATATATTATCTCTATTTCTTATACATATGCTCTTCACATCTTAGAATTTAAATAAAAATCCATTCAAAAAATGGAATCAATAAAACTTTGTTAAATTTAATTTTTATGCTGTTGCGAAATAATTGTAGCTTAAGCATCTTGCATCAATTGCCGATTCTTTCATCTCTTTTTTCACATCATCTCTTTATTTTTCTATTTACGATAGATGTGTGCGCATCGACTATACATCATCACCCATATCGATACTCGACAACCGCATGCGAACATTTAATTGCCCGACAAGGTTCTCGCGATGCGAAAACGACTTCCTCGTTAAAGGAGGGACCGTTTATAACTCGTTCGTTCTCATTCGCGATCACGGAAGTCCGATCGACGTCGATCGGATCCGACAAAGGAGGGTCGAACACGTGGACTGGAATACGTCAAGAGGCGTTCGTTGCAAGGGAATGAGCAGTTTTAAACGTTGTTCACACAATCAGTCATTACATATTGCATTAGTGAAATTTATCTTATTACAAAACTCGCTCATTACGATTCCGCAACAGCAGAGAAAGATTTTATTGCTTGAACAATACTTTATTTTAAATGCATTAAATTGCGAACGAGAGAGAAAGGCATGATTAGATTGTTCTTTCCGCCTCTGCTTTTCGCGCCCATACAGGATGACCCAACGTGGTCGAGATTTTTTTTACATCTCCCGTGGTACGTCATATACCTGAATTGCGCAACCAGGACTAACTGAACTGATTCCATCCCTTCTCGCGACATTCTCGCCTTGGCCGATAATAAACAATTTATCGAGCAAAATCGTGACCAATATAATTCCAATGAGTTCACATTCCGACGTCACGCGTGTGTCATATTTATTTATAATAACAGAAATGAGGCGATTGACGCAGAGCCTGTTTTTGCCTCGGGCACGAAAAATTATGACCTCAACAATTATAAAATCATATCAATTATAATTATTCTAGCTTTCAGAGAGAAAGAGAGGGAATGAGAGAGAAAGAATGACAAAGAGAAAAAAAAGAGAGTGGGCGGAAAATGTCAAAAACGTGACTTACGTTGGCATCGACACGGCAGGACATCCGAGTTGCAGGAGACTCCTGGCGAGATATTCCGGCGCAGGTGCGTCACTCCCTGGTGCGTAACGTTTGGTAGGTCGGAACGTTTTGCTGTTGCTGCCGCAGCTCGCGCCTCTATCTGACGACGATGACGACAAGGACGTTGTCAACGGCGACGACTCCGCGTTCGTCAGACGCGCTTCTCGCGCGACGACGTGATCGGCATCGTTGGTCCGTGAAATCTTCAAGGAATCGCTGCGACACAGGCCTAGCTCGCTCTCTGAAATTTTAACATCGCACCTTATGATTATATAGTCGTTATACGTGCATTCTCTATGATTAAACTATCACTGAACGGTATAATTGCGGAAGTGAAAGCAACCCGTACAGATTGAAAGATGCACGGAAGCTATTATTAAAGTGTCCCCCTTTTGCACTCTTTTTAATCGGCGAAATGTGACGTAATCGATTTTAATTTTTATGGTGAATGCTTGCCGAATGAATATTTTGATCGACAAAACTTGTGAAATTTATTTCTTTAATTTTAACTCAACATTCGATTAAATATAATAATTTGCAATTAAATCCTGGATTAAAACTTTCTCAATGTATTTCACGAAAGGCAGACTTGCAACGCTTAAGTCATCTAGAAGCTATATAGGCAAAATATATTCAGTCAATATTATAGTCCAAAGATTCTTATACTCGGTCGCAGAATTTTTCCCGACGCGTCTCTCCAAAACCTATCGAACTTTCTCTTTCACGTGCAACTTCTTCGGAAAGTTAGTTCGAGCACAAGGGATCCCTATAGATTCATTTCTACGGTCGAACGAGACAACTAGAATAAAAAAAAATGAGCGAGACGTCGGAACGAAATGCATGGTAACAGTAAACGCGACGTCCGGCGAGCTCACTCGCCCTCATCGTCGACTTTAATTCATTTAAAGCCCTCGTCGCGCGTTACGTCAGCCCCGTGTATTAACGTCGCACTGCCAGTCTCCGGTTCATACTACCTGCATTACGTGAACATATTACGAGAGCTGGTGCCTTTAGCCTAAGTGACTTAAACCTTGTCTTTGTCCTTGTGTCTGCCGCACCAGCTTACTTTGGATCTGGTATATTCGCAGAGCCATGTTAGTAAAGATCGATAGTTCACCACCGGTCGATCATCCCTGATAACTGATCTCGATCTGAGTCCTCAATTTCGAAAAGCAATAATTTCTCACAAAACGCGATTGCTCGATCTTTTAGCACACGAAAATTGAAAAAAACCGACCTAGTGCAAAAAATGTGAAATTAAAAGAATTCAAAGTAAAGATTGAAATAGTTTCAGTGAATTCACGGAGAATTAATTACTTGAGAGAGAAAGAGCTATGATATTTCTGTTAGAATGGAAATATAAATCCACTTCAATTGAATTGTCGATTTTGTAGCTAATATATTTCAACACAAAAACCCATTAATAAGAGAAAAATTCATTAATAAGAGAAAAATTTATATATGTAATAAAATTTATCATATAATGTAAATTTGGTTAACGTGTGTGTGTAGTTTATTATTTATTAATGAAAAAGCGATAGAATCGATCACACTTTATTTACATGATATATTCAAACGTCCAGATTAAAATTTTGTTTATAATTTAAAAAGAAGTTGGATAAAATTTATTTTAATATCTAAAAGAAAATAATAATTTATAAATTATAATTTTTATGCACACACGCACACATGAAAACTTGTAGTTATTTATTAATTATCATTTACGGCACTAAATCAAATTCTAATTTTTTATATAGTACAAAGATTGATGTATGGCAAATAAACATTTTTCATAATTGCCACATCTGATATATCGAACTCATGAAAATTATACTGATTTCTCGATTCCACGAGGATGTTAATTCGAGATGATGCGAGTCCAAGCAATAACAGCGAGAAAATTATACATATGTTTCCTTCTCGCGCGTGAGATATAATTCTACTTGGTCAACAAACGCTTTACGACCTCGTGGCCTTCTGTCCAACGACTGAAAAGTCTCGAGGGCGTGGAAGAAACGCGAATGTAACAACCGATATCGCCACGTTTTTGGCAAAATGCCGCGCATCTCCGTGTGTTACATGCGGGAAAACGCCGCATCTCGCTCGAAAGATTCGCGACACGTACCTATGATGACGCGTTGCGCGCGATCGAAGATGATTCGCGAATTATTTGCGGCGCATGGCACGCAGCATGACAATGGAGCAGTTTCGTAGGCGGTTTCCTGAAAACCGCGACGTCCCGGAATTCCTTTTCACCGCCCAAACGCTGGGCATTGTAGGTAGGTTGAAGAAGAATGACATCGGGTGTTTCGCGGAACTTGGTATTGCGATACCAAGAGACCGGAAAGGAGGAAATATGACAATCACGCCTACGATAGTGTCGCGAAATAATTCGATGAAGAATTTATTGCGAGAAATTTAAACACATTTTTTTCTTTTTTTCGACTGCTCGATAAATTTATAGAAATGTTTAGAAATCAAATAAAGTCATATAAATTCTGTAATGTAATAAAACGAAAATTTAAACATCGAAAATGGAAGTTTACACATCGTAAATTTTAAATATCGAAAAAATACTGATTTTTAATAACAGACTGACCGAAAAGACTAAGCTTGGTACTTACTTACACGAGCAATGCTGATTTACGACTGTCTGCGAATTAACAAATATTTTATATCCAAACAGTGTTTGTTATCCTTCGCTGAATATGAAAAACAATAGATACAAGATGACCTGATGTCTGTAAGACGTAAACAAACTCTTTGACATAAAGCTTTTTGTTTATAAACGGCAAGTTTATTGTCAGTTGCGAAAGACGAGCAGTAAAAACGCTCTCAAGTCAGTCTTAAATTTTATCAAAGACGCGCACATAAAAAG
The DNA here is from genome assembly GCF_025532165.1 of Camponotus vicinus. Taxonomy (NCBI): domain Eukaryota; kingdom Metazoa; phylum Arthropoda; class Insecta; order Hymenoptera; family Formicidae; genus Camponotus; species Camponotus vicinus. The sequence continues at coordinate 30,546,162 of NW_028141945.1, forward strand.
TAAAACTATTCATTTATAATCTGTGGACAACAATATTGTTTACGAATTGTTTGCAGAATTTATATGTATGTAAATATATACTAGAATACGTTGTATATTTTTTTAATCAATTCTGCATGTATTTATATTTTATTCAAAATTTATTATCATCTTAACTCAAAATTTCTTCTTCGATAATTGCACCCCATCCAATATAATTTTCTCAGACACAATGCAATTCCTATACTTAGCAAGCGCGAAAATAATGAACGCTCTTACCGGCCTATTTGCCCTTTTATCCAGAATGTGCTCGTGTAAATTCTCCGCCACATTATCTTACGCTAACCATTACAGTAAATCTATTTACGGTAAGCATCGATCGATCGCGTAAACTAAGAGAGGTCGTTTATATAGTGTATCCAAACTATTTATCTTCGATAATAGAACAAAAGTAGCTTGATGTAATTATGTTTAATTGTCGCTGTTAGATGTAGCTGCTGCTCGTGAAAAGTAGTAAATGTCCGCGGTTTCATAGTACTAAATGTGTTGAAATATTTCCGCCACTCTCAGTATGTTGCAATAAAACATTATAAATAGCCATCGAGCTACTGGGTAAAAGATGCAATCTCTCCTCATTATGAAAAAATAAAAGAAGAGAATTATTCAAAATTTTAATTAATAATTAGGAATTTGGCTCAAATAAATAAATAAATAAAAATTAAATCAAAATTCTATCTAATATGTAAAACATTTTAATATAAAAATTCTTACTGCTTAATTCTCTATATCTATAAATTTTTAATTTCTTTATAAATAATTTTTTAATATACAAAAGTAAATATGTTGTGAGATAAGTTTTGATTTTTTATTGCGAGATATAAATCGTTAAATGTACTGATTCGTTCCTTATTCAAAAAATTGAACTATGATAAAAAAAAAGATTTTTTCGGAAAGAGAACGCTTCACACGACATTCCTTTGTCTGCTAAAAAATTAAATTGTCAGTTAGCAATTGATTTAAGTCGTTCTCCTATTTGGGATGCATAAATACGTCATATTGTAAGCAATTTTTGTCCACAAACACAATCAACAAGCTTAGAAGTGAATGTCTTGTACCTGATATATCAAATGATCAATATTTTAGTAAGGATATAATGGCAAAAATACCGATACTTCTTATTCAGAAACCAACAGTAGCTCCTTTATTTTTTATTTTATGAACATTTTATTCTATTACATTATAGGGTTCGGAAACGCTCCCTATAAGATGGGGATAGGGATGTATGTGGGAGGAGGTCGACGTGTCTATACGCTCATTTGGTCAACGAGCGACAGAATCCATCCGTGGCAACGGCATCGACGCATATCCTGTAGAGAGAGCATTCACACACTTTTCAGCCCAACGAATAATTGTTAAAAAACAATATTCGTGGATTAGAAAAATATGTGAGGTGCAAGTGACTGGATCGGGGATCAAACCCGAGTCTTTCGCTTTCCGGGTAACTGCTCTAGACCACTGAGCTATCCAGACCTCACACCTAATGCTGCTTTTTTAACACAGTGACATGCGATGTTGGTATCTCGCTCGATGGATGCAATGCCAATTGCCATGAAGGATCCTTGAAAGGTCGCTCGCTGACCAAATAAATGCCGGTGGAGGTATTCGCGTGCACTGCAGGTATGTGGGAGGAGGTCGGATGTGTCTACGCCCATTTGATCAAATTCTTTAATGCGCGTGCTAAAAATATCGAAATATAAAAGTTTTAAGAAAACAATAAACAGATTTCCTCAAAATGTATGTTTCACATTTACACGTAACATAAATTCACTTGGGGTCCATTTCCAAAATACTTTGCGGAATCGACCGTTTCCGTTACATTTTTTTGTTTACTTTGTGTTTGCTCAGTATCTCGAATAGTGTTTATTAAGAATGTGCGAGCGATTCCTTCTTGCTTTCTTCTCTCTTCTAACATACTATTTTTTTTCTATCATCTCGATTTATTTTTATCTCTTTCTCTCAGTTCATTATATACTATGTTCATCCGTTATATCCATTTGCTTAATGCAATGACAGTTATATTATCTAGGTTCTTAGAAAATTCTCTCCAAGATAGCAAATTATAATAGATAAACAGAAATTAAAGATAACAAACGGGATAAATGATCTGTGTATTTTTACGTTGTCTTATTTCAAACTATATTTTGTAATTGATTTAGATTTAGATTATCGACAATTTTTCGTTTGTTTTACACGATACTTTCGTATAGAAAGAAATGATCATTGCGTAAGAAAAAAGTGTGTTTTTCTTCTCCACAATGCGCATTCGTGCAAACAAAAAATTGTCCATTTCTATTCAAGAAACGAACAATTTTCTATTTGCACGAACGCATGTCGTGGGTTTAGATAAAGGTCGAAGTTTATGCGATGACAATATATCGAGATGTCCGATATCGAGATGCTATCGACAATCCGCACAGCATACATATTTCAAGTCAATGCAAATATGTAAATATAATCCATCATTGTAGGATTCAGCGATCGTGTATTCGAATCAAACCGGTAATGATGCATATTAAATTTTTGCGTGGATTTCGCATGATTCTCAACTTTCCGTTATTTCATGACGCATCGACGTGCAGCTGTTGATATTAATTCTCACTGTGCTATATTTTTATAATAATATAGATACACAATAAATATATGAGTATATTTAAATTATATATCATATATATGTATATAAAAAAAATATAATTAATATATGTAAAACATAAAAACAATGCTAATAAAATAATATAAGATAATATAATATATAAATTATTTCTATACAAATAAAATTTCATTAAACAGAATAATAAAAAATATTTTCCATGGATAATTTTAAACATCCAAAGAAATAATTAGCCAAGACATCATTGAGAAACGATTTTTTAAAATGACAAAAATGTGCATGTAACGTAAAAAGTATATCGAATATTTTTAATTAAGAGAATTTACTTCAGAATACAGATAAAGTAGTGAATTAAATTAAAACCGATAATATAGCGTATGTTTTCGTATTTGCGAATTCCTTTTGATTTTGCAATATCGTCAGCTGCGCATGACCGCAGTTGGACGCATCTCAATGATTTTATAGTGACTTTGAGCACGGAATCACTCCCTTGTCACAATACATAATTCGGTCAATGTGACGTCAATTCTCAGACAGCTGCCAGACAAAGCAGCGTCGCAATCGCGTCTAATTTCGGAAATTTGCGATAAGTGCTAACAGCATTTGTACAATGTCCAAAGATAAACAATCAAACGTCGAAATAGCACGAGATCACGTGGAAGTAGCGTCGAACAACAGCGAGTTTAAAACAGATTTTAAATTCGCTGCGGACACGCGGAAATTCCAGGTCATCGCCCCGATGCGTCACGGAGAATTTCCCAGTTCCTGGATTTCGAAGGAATGGGAATCTTTCAGAGAACTTTGGAAAATTGCTTTCATCATCGTAAGCCTCGTCGAGAAACTTCGGCAAAGCTAATAAAAATCTTCGAAACCTTGAGACGAAACTCAAACTAATTCACGATCTCAAAAAAATATGTTTCGCGTTGGTAAAAGTCAAAAAAGTATAACGAGTGCTCAGGTGAGAAAATATCTATCAATATATAAACTCTGATCTCGATTATATATGCATGATTTAAATTACGTAAACTTTAATAACGTTTAAATTATTAAATATTTTAATTAAATATTTAAGTGAAATGAAATTAAATCATTAAAGCATAAATATACACGTCATTACGCCGGGCCAACTATTGTCAATTATATTTACAACAGTTCATTTCAAAATATTCTGATAATATAATACTCGTACGTTGATTCGATTATAAAATATATATGCATATATATGGAATGTAATATCTATTTGAATAAAATCACATAGCTAAAATAAATAAATAAAGTCTCTTTCTCTCTTCGCTTTGAAAATGTGAAATCTCCATGATGTAAGCACACAAATATACGATTTCACCCTCGTCACACGCTTACATGCCTCACTATTAATGAGCTCATAATGCGTGATAACAACGCGGTAACACGAGAAAATGTAATGTGCTGCTTGTGTCATGCATCACATATGTTATGTCTGATGTTAATGTAACACTGTACATGTTCCATTTGACGAGTTTCCTCACAATAGCTTTTATTTCACTGAGAAGATGAGTCAAAAGAAGACTGATGATTAAGCACTAATTACTTAATCCTGGAATTCATGCTTTAAACAAAGATATACTGATCTGAGAAAGAATTCTTTTTTGCATCGCATTATTAAGAATTTATGTAATAAATTGTAATGAATTTGTTATAAGAATTTTTGTAATAAGAGATATAATAAGAATACTTGTGTCTCCATTAAAAAGAACAAATACTTGTAATACTTTCAAAATAGTCATAGATCTCGCGCACAGATATCTTGTATTTTTATTTTAGATAAAAGCATAATATAAATAAAAATAACTAAAAGCAAAGAAAATAAATTATACAATCATGAAATATCGTCTTTAAGGATTAGATATCAATATATTATTATGAAAAAATCTTGCTTCAGTTAAGAAACTATTCTCTTAAAAAATATCTCAAGAATAAATGTAAAAGAATTAATATTAAAATCTAAAAAATATTCATTCGATTGCTTTGTAGAAGTACATGGTATTGTATCGCAGTAGTGTAAATTAGTGTAAAAATATCTCGTGTCTCATAATTTCTAGGGTGTTAATTTTAGAAATATATCTCACACAATGCGTGCAAAATATCAGATCAATTTTAACAATTGTGAATTTATAATTGTAATAACTAATTCAATATCTTTAGTTTATCAGTTACATGATTTAAAAAAATAATAAGATTAAACCGAAAAATTAATTTTAAAATTCTAATACAACAAAAAATATTAAAAAGATATTTTATATAAGCATGATGAAAAAGATTAGAAATTATTATAATTATAATCTTACCCAAGATATATATAAAAAGAAAATTAAATTAACGCTAATATAATAATTATGATAACAAATATTTTGCATTATTTAGAAAAATCGGATCGCGATTGGCAAAACTAAGCTTCAAAACTTTCGGCAAATTCCGCTTATCTGATTCTTACCTTCGATAAGATCGCTCATCAACGGTATCCTCAAACTAATGCCTCGTTGCAGATTGATGGTCTTGGCTCTTATTTCCGGTTCCAACATTTTGGCGCTGCTCGTCAATCCCGTCAGGCTTCGCGGAAAAGGAGAAGGAGAGAAAAAAAGAGGGAGAGAAGCGAAAATTTGCGTGATATCTCGACGATGAAACTCGGCCGAACTGAATCAGTCAATCGCGTCTCTTACATGAACAAGCGAAGAATTCCCGAGGATGTCTATCGACCGGCTATGTTGTCTATAGTGCTGATCGGCCAATGGTAGTGACAGGCGTGTAGTCACGCGCGGTTGCTTTCGACAGTATGTCCTCGTTGATCCGTCATCAATACCGTCCGAAGTTTCGTAACGCATACATTCGCACGGTTCTTCTTTTTTAAAACTTTTTCGAGAAATCGATGTTTATTGATTTCCTCTTCCTGACATCATCGTGACGCGTGTCGGGGATTTTTTATTCACGAATATTCGTGGAAATTAATCGCGTACAATGACGCAGTGACATCGCTTCTCTTCTCCTCTATCCGTTAATCTATCTATCTTTTGCCGGTTGAATTAGAGATCCGATCTATTTTCGTAGTTGCGCGATTCTGAATCATTCGAAGCGACGATTTGATATTATGGATTATTGAGAATATAATAAATGGTGTGAGAGCTAGAACAGATGTATCAACAGATGAATGATCAGATATATGCGATAAGATATATTTTCTTGTTATTGATTGATGATACTATATGAAATCTACATTTACTATATTATAAAATAATACGATTACCCCTCATCAATTAGCATTTTCTCATACTGTATTATAACATTATGCAATCATTATATATTTCATTATTATGTAGATATATATTAATGCAAATTTAAAATTTATTATTATAAAATTTATTATATTGCAGATTATAGAAAAAATTTATTAAAATTTATGTATAATAACACTTTTATATATAGTATCATTGACAATTTGATCAATTTGATATTCTTTTAAACAAAAATCCAAGACATAAAATTATTTGAATTCCTTTATCTTCTTTTTTGTATTTATATTTTAAATTTAATATTGATTTTATTATTGATGCTATGCAATGTGTTTTCATGCAAATTTAACTGCATTTAATTTAAAATTTAATTAATAAACTGAAATATAAATATATAATAAAAATATAATAAAAAAATGTTTAGAATAAAATTTTTTGCTAAATATTTTATAAATATGCTAATTATTAATTTCTCTATATAATTAGCTTAATTTTGATAAGATTTATTCTTTGATTATATTCTTCAATCGATCACTCATAAATGTCATACTGTTATCAACGTACTGCTAAAGTTAAATCAATTTTTTTATTATAATTTTTGAGAGAAAATTGATTTTTTTATATTGTTTATCTAAATGTAATATTTTTTAAAAGTATTATAGAATGAGATCGATGACAATTTATCCTGTTTTTAAAAATTGTTCCATACGCGAAGCTTCTATAACCGACGTCATACTGCCAGAGAAAGACATTACTTCTCGTGTGAACCAATGAATCAACCGCCGTTTATTTATGATTCGCAAGTTTAGTTGTTGGTGTACGTCAATTTCTAGGAATTTACGAGATCTCATCTAGACAAGAGTCGACGCAGTTTTGACGTCGAGAATTTCGCTCTTCGACGAGAGAGAGAATATCAAATGATGAATATCAAATTTTTAACAGAAAAACTTGGAATCTAAACGCGACGCTGATAAGTGTAAAAATGATAAGTATTTAATTGGCTAACATAACGAATCGCGCATGATTTAGAGGTCGAGTTAAAACTCGATAGTTTATTTTCGCCGTGACATATCGTGCCAAAGAACGAATGCGTCGATACTTTGGGATATGCAACACATTTAGTAGAATATTAAAACGCGATAAATACCTGAGATTTAAGTTTAAAAAAATTAATTTTGGATATAAAAATTTAATATCCATGTATTGTGTATATTATTTAAAAATAACATGTCATTTTTTTTAAAATATAATTTTAATAATTAAAAATAATAAATTAAAATAATAATTAAACACAAATAATAATGACTTAAATAATAATAAAAAGTATAATTATTATAATAATAAAATAATTTAAATAATAGTTAAATATAAAACAATAGAAACGATAAAATTTCTATTTAATTATAAAGATACCTCAAATTAAAAATTGGAAGTTGCGCGAAAAAAAACGAGTAATTTACGATACTATATTACAATTTATGATATTACTATATAATATACGATATAATAATTACTATATAATTTATGATACTACATTTACTCACTATATTATATATTCGTGTCGCAAAATTGCATGATTGTAAGCGTTAAATGTGCAAATTATAAATCCAACGAATGTTTGTATTTGTATTTTAAAAAATATTTTAAATTCGAACTCGAAGTTTATTTCTTGCAAATTTTTTGGCAAGATCCGTACTATATCACCGTAATACAACGTGAAACGTCAAATGTCAATTAATTATTTACTTCAAATTAAATTTGTTCTTTTCTCAATTCTCAGAACGTATAATATGTAATATATATATGTTCGCAGTTGTCTCAAATAATTGGACGCGAACAAAGACGATCAGCACGAGCAAGAAATTATATGCGAATAGCGCGAGTGGTCGCGTATGACTGAAGCGCGAAACGTGTGCTAAGTTTGATTATTGCGCTGTGCCAAAAAGCGAACGCAGCTGACAGATAATGATATAGTTATCACGCTCGTCAAACAGTGTGTCCGACATAAATCAATCGAGGTGTAAAACGAAATGTTTTTAGGTAGGTGATTTTTGACAACTTTACAAATGTTTTGGAGCATGGAGTGGCAAAGAGATCTTTTGAGGCCCACAGGAATGGGAAGAAGCTAAATGACAGTAGAGGGAAGCTAATTACTACACTAAGAACTCTATAATTCTATTTTTGGGCCCCACTTACGTCAGGAAAAATTGACAGATGGGGAGGCGGGCATTTATCGTATAAAAAAAAACACAATCTTAGAAAACTAGTATCTTCTTCATTTTTTCTTGTCAATTTCACAAGTATACACATTTGTTCTTTTCGCGACAAAGCTTTCGCAATTCTTCCCCGTCTGGCGAAAATCTTATTGGACAAGACAAATTCCTCTGTATCTCTCTCGCGCATCTATATTTTATATTATATTATATTTTATTTTTACGTATCACTGATGGTTAACTCTATGTTAGAGCTGTTGTCTAATCGATAGGACTACCTAGATCGGTAATCTTTCGATATTATTTCTGATTGGTGAGATTATTCATTTGTGACAAGACGCAATGGAATCTGTTTAAGTGTCGCAAGCGGATAAAACTATCGTTCTGCAAAGTTATATATATTATATCACTGATGTACTCGATGGCTCGTTGTGTTTGCTACGCGAGCGAACAATACGGAAATTAATTAATGCCGATAAGGATTCAATTTTCGTCTACCTATATTAAATCCTGCTTATCGCAATCGTGCTCTTATTTACGTGCGAAGATATTGCCTCGCGAATAATCGTAAGAGAATAATGAGAATTGAGCACCATATTGCAATATTTTTAAATTTTATGAAAAACTTTCTCTTTCTAAAAGGTAACTTTCACAGATAAAAGTCTATCTATACTTTTAAAATATTTCTGTAACGCGAAAAATTATTCTCTTTATTAAAAAGATCAAATTACGCCAAAATAAAAATTGAGTATTTTTACTTTTAATATACATCTTTAATATATATCTTATATTTTAGGTCTTCCTGAAAGGCCTATCTTTTTAAAAAGAGATTATTTCTCTTTTAAAAATATAAATAAAATTAAACAATTTTATAAGAATAAATATCTATTGCGAGAGTAACAGCAAGACAAATGACAATCTATATATTTAAAATATATTTTAATAATGTATAAAATCTTTTTAAAAAGAAGATAATGTTTGATAACGAACAATATTTTCGCGATTATTTTAAAATAAATGCTAGATTTAGAATTATATCAGAGCTTGACAATACCAAATCATAAAAAAAACGAGAGAGGAATTATATTGCTATGAAATTATAATATACAGTTCGAGTATTAATGTGCAATCCCTTCGTGAGACTACGCATTATGCTTATGCAAATTCTGATATAAGCAAAACCTTACGAGCGGGCAGCTTATATAATTGTATCTTTTTTTACATTCAAAATTTCGTGCGCTAGTCTTGATCATCGTAAACCTATTCTTCCGAGATATTTGGTAAATCTCTCAATTAATAGATTCTCCTGCGGACCGCGTTTGATCGCTACTTGAATAATACGAATATTAACAGTGCAAAAAGATCTTAGGAGCATCACATGAGCAGCTATCAGCAGATCGTCGTGAGTAGTCAAGGGTCCATCGCGAAGGAACGGCGCGGCAGATGGCTCATCGCGGCATTGAACGTCCGAAAATTCGTCTTCGCGGTAACAGGCGTGTTTCGCGTACATGACGGTAAGAACTACGAGCAAGTACGCTAGGAACCTACGGTGATACCACAACGTCTCGTGATTGTCGTACATGACGATGAGCTGATCGTTATACCAACATTCCTCCGCCCAGTACGACAACGCTCTTAGGTAACACCTGAGTTTTTGAACATCGGTGGGCGAATAACCGTCGACCCGACGCGCGAATATGTCGCGAATACGTTCTAGCAACGTCCGTTCATCATCGTTCGGTTCGTAGAGGTTCATGTAGATGAACAGATTGTCGTGTCTGACGGTGTCATCGTCATCCATCTCCGTTTCCGAGGACACCATTGCCAGTATGCACTTTCGCAGCAGAAATTGCCGATAGGAATGAGCGCTATGGTCGGACACGTGTCGTCGGCACCAAGCGAGAGTACTCCTCCACTCGCTCTCGAGACTGGGATGCCGCAAACCGCGTGACTCGCACAGGGCGACCAAGTGACGCCGATAGCTCCACGCGTGGTAGTTGTTCGCGTAACGATCGGCGCAGGTCTCTGCGAGCTCGACCTCGGCGCTCGCGAGGGGCGAGATCCCGGGTTCGGCGACGTGGTTCCGCTCGGCGTCCAGAGCGTGCGACATCAGCCAGCCCCGATACGCAAAGGCCTCGAAGTTCTTTGGCGTGTGATAGAGCACCGGTCGTGTGACGGACAGCTCGTCGCGCGCGTCCAACCTGCCGGCGCGCACCAGCTCCCGCCGCATATTCCAGAACGTGGTCACGTTCGGATTTAGCAGCAAGGCACCCAGCAGCCACCTCGCCACCGTGCTGGGTTCCTCGCGCCGTTGATGACGCGTCCGCCGGTACTCCAACAGGCGCCGATAAGCGTATACGTAGAGCGGCTGAACGCACCACGACGCCAAACCCAGACTGTCCTCCTGGTGAAACACCGGTGACCGATTCTCGTTGTCCTCCATCGGCAGGATCACGAAGCTTTTTCTGGGAAGGTAGAAGTCGCGATCGTAAATTTCTCTTTGTCTCTCTCTCTCTCGCTCCTCTCTCAGTCTCTCTTTTTTCTCTCTCTCTCTCTCGCTTCTCTCTCAGTCTCTCTTCTTTCTCTCTCTCGCTCCTCTCTCATTCTCTTTCTGACTTTGATGAGATTATTTTTGAATTAATATAAAGAATATATAGTTGAAAAATATACCATGTACACCTGATACAACTGATCGAATTTTGAATATTATGTACTTTGAAATTTCTTATTAATCTGATAAGAAATGTAATGTTTAACGATTTTAATAAATCTATGTATGTAATAAATATTTTTAATAATATTCTTAATCATATTAATTATTATTACAATAAATAATATTGCTATAGTATATTTTTTTATAGAATATCTTCCTAAATATCAGATGAGATATAAAAAAATAAAATTATATAAATATCGCTATAGTATATTTTTATATAGAATATCTTTTCCTAAATATCAGATGAGAGATATAAAAAAATAAAATTATATAAATATCGCTATAGTATATTTTTATATAGAATATCTTTTCCTAAATATCAGATGAGAGATATAAAAAAATAAAATTATATAAATATCGCTATAGTATATTTTTATATAGAATATCTTTTCCTAAATATCAGATGAGAGATATAAAAAAATAAAAGTTATTAATTTTTACAGCAATAAAAAAAATTGAATATACTGCACTTATTAAACGATTAATTCGATATTATCGACAATAACAATAATATATGTTTTTAATATATGTCTTTAAAAGTGTAAACTATTATATCTACCGATAAGAATTATTAATAATACAGCATCGTGTATGCCGCAATGCACCGATACCAGAATCGAGATTTTGTCTCGCGCTGATGAATTTAAAAGTATTGTCGTGCTCGACTCTGACCTTCATTAATCCAACAATACAAACAATAGCCTATTAACTGTCGATACGACATAAATTATTGAAGATGATTCACAAGAAAACATTTATAACAATTCTTCTCTCGATAAAGATTTAACTCTATACTAGAGAAGCCCTATATGATATGATCCTGCTTGACATCTTGAAAATTAAGACATGTATTATAGTGTTTCATTCATTTCACTTACACAATGTTAAGATAACTTTATAATTATTACATTGCGAAATTAATCAATTTCTCCAAACGAGACTTAAAATATCAGAAATTGCGTAAAATACGTAAAATTCTCTCCGCGATAGCCAACACAAACACTCGGACTCGAGATAAAAATAATCGAGCAATTAACCACAAGTCGCATTACGCAAGTGGAATTAAGGATCGTAAACAAGCCGCGATTATTAACGCTCGATGCTCCCCGGATGGCGCTACTTGACGAGCGCCGGACGCGGCCGATTATTTACCACGCACCTCGACCCTGTTTCTGTTGTACCACGCTTTCCCGCTTTATCTTTTTTTCCGATCGTAATCGAACGCATGTTTATTTTAAACCTAAGCTCTCGAGTGAAACTAGAATAATGAAACTGATCGTTCTCGATACGAGATTGATTAAAAACGATTTTTTAATGAGCTTTTATTTCAAAACACTCGAAACTTTCATGCGTCATTTTGTTTTATTATGAATATATTTAGCTTCACGTATTAATATAAATTATATTATATGTATATAAAATTAAAATAAAGCATTAATATGACGCTCGGAAATTCCTTTTCATACTATGTATTGATTAATAATGATTTTTAATGAGCTTTTATTTAATTGAAAACACTCGAAATTTTCATGCGTCATTTTATTTTACGTTATTATAAATATATTTAACTTCACGTATTAATGAAAATTATATTATATGTATATAAAATTAAAATAAAGCATTAACATGACGCTCGGAAATTCCTTTTCATACTATGTACATTCTCTAAATACACATCGAGCTAAACAAGCTTAAGTGAGCTAAATAAGCTTAAGAAAATTAGTTTTAATTACTCTTGAAGCAAAATTGTGAGAGATGAATGTAATTTGTCACGATCAACGTAACGTCTAATTGTTGCACTGCAGTGTCTCATAAATCAATGTACATAAAAAAATAATTTCTAAGAATTTTATATAAATTAATCTTGATACGAATAAATATTTATTTATCCCCCGATATTTTTCCTAACTCGACAAAAACTCCAATAGAGAATTCGCGACAATATCGGGTGCTTCTACGAAACGGTTAATCTGAAATCGAGCAGCTCTCCCTGAGCATTTTCCATCTAAATACTTGATAGATTACGATCTAGAGCGGCGGTCAATTGCGGTTTGCAACGCGTGTGTCGGCTGGCAATCGACTCACAGTCAACTTCGCGATTATTATTGCTGTAGCGTTGCCGTAGCGGCGAGTCGCGTGGGCGAAAGCTCGACGCGAGATCGATCGTCGTCGACTTAAAATCGCGAGGTCGACTCGCGTCGCGACTGACTACAATTTGCGCGATCTCGCGGTACACGCGCCGTTTTCTTTTCCTTTTTTTTTCCTTCCCTCGCCCCCTCCCTCGACGACTCCGCCCACGCAACCGCGCGAGCAAGTCCGGCGGTGCACGGGATGCGTGTTTTGTTACCGATTTGCGGATGTTGCGGTGCGGACTCGAAAACTGGGATCCCCGCACACGAGATGTACGCGAGACGTTATTTAGGTTAGGATTCTCCTCGCGATATCCGCGGTGATTTTAAATCGATAATACGTACGCCTGCTCCTCCCGCGCACACGCACTTTTTTTTTACACATATACTTTCCGGACATTTGAAATAAAACCAACGTAGAGCGTGTATATTTAGATTTTGGGCGGTGGAAGAGGAATTGTGAGGCCCGGACGTAGAAAACGCAAGTGGAAGGAACAAAAGTAACCTCGCGAATTATGACGTTATTTCGCGAAAGGATATATTGCAAGTTAGAATTGCGCCGAGTTTAAACACGCAGAGGTAATTCCGTACGTTTGAACGCGACCATCAGTGAAGGACATTGTTTTTTCGCGCACCTCTCTCTCTCTCTCGCTCTTTCTCTCCCTCTCTCCCTTTCTCTCTCTGATATCGGAAATCTAGCTCACGGAGTCTACCGGTTCCGGATCTTTGCCTCCCGCGAGAACAAAACGGAAGGACGGAAACGAAGCGACAAAACACACGCCCGGCGACGTTTTCCGTCAATCGAGTAAAAGGTCACACTCACATGGAAGGATTCCTCCTGATCGTGTTCTCGATGTCACGAAGGATCTTCTCGGCGGCCGGGAACTCGTTGTCCACCATCGTGTGAGCCGCATCACACCTCCCTCGTGGATGTATATCCATCGACGGCGGATGCGCCAGTGGCCGCACCACCCTCGCGTCCCTTCCTTCCCTCTCTCTCTCTCTCTCTTTCTTTCTTTCGTCTCTTCTTTCAGTCTCGCCGCCGCACGGCACGTCCCGTTGCGACGTACAACGGTGCGGCACTTCGCTCTGCGGAAGCGCTGGCGGAGTACGATGCGACAGCCACGCTCGGCTGCGCGTGGCGCGAACTTAGCCGCGAGTCGGCCCCGGGCGCGTCGCCCAGGTTCGCCAACATTGCGCGCTCGATAGGTGGCCCCGACGAGACCGTGTTTTACTGCGGGGAGCACTGAATGCACCGCGTCAATTTTTCGCGAAAAAAAAATCCACGAAATTCAATGTCCGTTATTCTAAACAGCTAGAATTCACGAAAATTCATTCCAATAACTAGCAATTGTGCGATTGTTTCTTGAAAATATATATACTCGTCGTTTCTCAATTTATCTTCTATTTTAGTCATTTCTTGAATTTTTAATCGTTATTATATTTTATAATATAAGTATAATTTATATCATTAGAAAATAACTAGCAATAACTAGCAATTAAGCGAATGCTTCTTGAAAATATATATACTCGTCGTTTCTCAATTTATCTTCTATTTAGTATCATCCCTGGCGAAAATAAATATCGGAGCGTAAGTCGAATGTAAGGAAAGAGTAACAGAAGTGTAAACGAAGCTTCTAGGAGGCGTAAATTGAAACAACGAAACGTAAATGAAGCGTTACACTTCATTTACGTTTCGTTGTTTCAATTTACGCCTCCTAGAAGCTTCGTTTACACTTCTGTTACTCTTTCCTTACATTCGACTTACGCTTCGATATTTATTTTCGCCAGGGATTTCTTGAATTTTTGATCGTTATTATATTTTATAATATAAATATAATTTATATCATTAGAATATATCGCAATATTCATAAACACAATATATAAATCTGTCAACATAAGTTAGAAAACATACTATTTTGATCAATATTTCTTATCGACCTGCGGAAAATTATCGTGTTATCTGAACAACTGTAAACATTCGATATATTTTTTCCATGATAACAAAACAGGAAAGTAGTACATGAAGCAAACGAATGAAAATCAAGTTAGTTTAGCGTTCTTATCAGACTCGTGATAACGATAATTCTGTGTATGTACCTTGCTATTCACTGTACGATGACTCGAAGATCTCGCGATATCCACTTAAAGATCACGATAAAAATTATTACGGCGAAATAAAGACGCGACGAAACACAACGGCCGTCACGAGTGGCCGCCAAAATGTAACGCGGTGAAGTACGTATCGATACGAACATCGACGAAGATGACCGATCGACATCTGCAAACGTCAAGCGGTCGGCTGGATGAGTGAAGTGCGCGCGCGCCTGAAGCGGAAACATAACCTCCTCGTCTCGTCGAGGTCAACGCTACGATTTTATTTCTCTTGATTCTCGCCTAATAAGGCAAGGGGTGGCAAGGATATAAAAAAATCACAAAGGAACAAATCGTCGAGGCTTCTCTTTCAAGAAATAAATATTTGCGCAAACATACGATAAATAATGTCCGATCCGCGTATAAGAACACTCAAGATTCAGACAGGAGTAGTTAAGCGTCTTGCGAGAGAAAAGATCACGTACGAGAAGGAAGCGACGCAGCAGCGCGAAAGGATACAAAAGTTAAAAGAGCAGGGTGAGGATCAGTTTTAGGCAAGAGGAGAGAAAGGGCGACAATATTTCCCGCGTGAAATTCGTCCGCGTAATAAGTTTGAAGAGATATTGTAACTAGATTTGCCCAATATAATTTGCAAGTACTTGTTTAATGTCCAAAATATGTATTCGTTAAGATACTTATATAGGTTTAATGCTTTAATTGTTGTATTTTTCGAAATATTTTGTCTTTTAATGTTTAAAATAACATTATTAGTGTATAACTGCTAAACAGATTTTAGTTACACAAAAATAAAATATCCTGTTACAGACAAAGATGGTTACGATATTAAAAAGCAAGAGGAGGTGCTTCAAGAATCTTTGATGATGGTACCAGATTGTCAAAGACGTCTCGTTAAAGCATTTGAACAACTCAAAAGCTTTCTGGACACTGAACAAGATTTGAAGGAAGTTGAGGATTATATCGAAGCTGGAAAAGTATTGCAAGAGGCAGAAGCACAGTTGCCGAAAGAAGGGGACATTTTGCAAATGTGTTAAAAAGTGTTCTCTCTGTGACTTTTGCTAAATTATTTTTAAATATTCCACAATTATTTTTCACTCTTACTAATTTTTTATGTTCGAAACAAACTAATTTTACACTTAAGAACGTTATAGCATCAAGTTTTTTTCTTATTGCTCTCAATTGGATTTATATTTAACAATTATGTATAGTGGTCAATCATCCCAGCAAAATACTGGGCAAACTTACGAAAATATGCATTTTAACATGTATTATCCAACAATTCAACAACCATTTGCATATAATGCAAATTACAGCGAAAATATGTATTATAATATTTACCCAAGCCATGTAACATGTGATAACACTACAGTTAATAACACGACATTAGTAGATAGAATAAGAACACGACAAGAAGATGAAAGAGCCATTGAACAATTCCTCCAAGAGGTAGAATCACAAATTTCCATCAAAAGCAAACAGGAAAATCCATTTAAAATTGCAGCTATTAAGAGTGCATTAATATCGGTGACTAAATTAAATAAGCAACTTGAGATTGTTTGTGCGGAACTTGAAGATAATATTAATTTATCAGAAATGCAATGGCAGGAAAAAGTCAGTGCCTGTAATGCTGTAAAGCATGAAATTTGTGAAATCTTGAAAACTATAAAAGATGCAGATTTTCTAAATAAAGTTAAGAATGATCTAAAGAAACGCAAGAAGAAACGTATAAGGGAACAGCGTAGAAAGGAAGAATGGAAAAAGGAAAAATCAATGAAAGAAGAAAGAAGAGCAAGATTACACGCAGAGGCTGATTCGTGGATTCGAAAGGAACAAGCAGTAATCGAACAAGAGAAACAAGAAAAAAATTTGCTCAGAGACGCGGATCTGATCTTGTCCAATGTTCGCAGTAAAAGAAACGATGCCCGAAAATATTTAGGAATTTTGCAAGAGTTACAAAACTTACGAAACATCAAGGTGACAATTGCTCGAGCGAGAGGCGAAAAATTATCCTCTGCAACTGACGAAACATTCAAGCATGACTTCGGTAATATTTTATCTCCATAGATGTTACATTTTTTTACAAAATAATGACATGGCACTTTTTAAGAAAATGAAAATATGCACTCGCATAAATATAAAAGCAATATAAAAGTAATTTTAAAAAATAATATAGAAATAAATTAGTAAAATGATGGAATAGAAATGTAGTAATAGCATACAATAAAAGAAAATAAAATTTTTACTTATATAACATTTTTTATAAAAATATATATTGTAAATGTTATTTCATTTTTAATGATATTTATGTCATGAAATATGTTACAGCAAAATTAACAGAACACTGGACTATTTTGGATGGTGAATATGCAACAGAAGAACAAGAATTGAAATTAATGCTGAAAACAGATAACGAGGAAAGAATTGAAAAAGAAACAAAAAATTTATTTGCTGATTGGGAGAATGTGCTATTTGGATTAAATATATTGACTGCTGATCAATCTCACAAAGATTTAGATAGTTTTATCTTGATTCGGTATGCATTCAATGTTCAAATATATCAGATATATAACATATCAAAAATCTTTTTCAATAATGAAAATAATTATTTGCATTTCAGTACGGCTTGGGATAGATTTATAAGTTCTGAAAACGATGCAACAACGATACCGATTGGATGGATAGTGCCTGATAAACCATCTTCTGCCGCGTGGCAAAAATGCCTCAATAAGGATACATCTTAAAATAAACGAATGATGCGTTAATGTAAGTTTACCTAAAGAAATAAACAATTTGATATGCTATTAAAATTAAGAACCCTATATGATTTACATAAAAATTATCTGGAAAATATTTTTTGCTACGCTTTACAAAACGTATTATATATTTGGAAAGGAAAATTATTATTTTAACATTTGAAAATTAATATAATTTCTTACTTGTAATAATCTAAGTTTTCACTAAGAAATAGTGTAAGTTTAAATGATGAAACTATTTAAATATTATTTTTTTATTTCAAAAAATGTAATGCTTAATGAAAATTATGTACAGGAAACATTATTTTACAATTTGATGATATTTTGTATCTATTAAGTTTATGTTATGCTTAAGACAAGATCGCGTTCCGTTTGAGCGGCGTTTGACGGCTCCATACTCTGATTCTCTTTTATAGTAGATAAAGGAATTGTTTCAGCACTGGACAATATCATTTGCATTGAACCTTGTAATTGTGTCAAGGCTATAATTAATTGCTCTTCTTCCTGCAGTTTTTGTGCTAGTACAGCAAACATTTTTCGTGATTCCTCCGAGAGTTCATCTAAGTGATCTTCATATACATCTATCACGAAAGAACAAATTTTATTGACTAAAGAAACACGCGAGATATCTTAGAAAAGAATCGTAAGAAAAAATATTTAAAACATACCTAACAAAACATTTGCTACATGCAATAATACTCTTCCGAAACGGATACTACCGATATATTTGTTCAAGAATTTAATGATATTGACCAGAGATTTGCCGTCTCTACCGGCCAAAGCTCGTCTTAAGCCTTCCCGTCTAATAAGTTCCTGTGTTAACGCGACAGTGACGTGCGGCGTTTTGTTGACCACATAATTCATCATGACGCAATCGAGCGCTTTACTGTATTGAAACTTTCGCAGACAAGCGTCATGTTTGCTCATTATCTCCTTGACTTCCTGCTGCACGACTACATCGATGCTCCGTACGTGTAAATTTTCGCCCGCATGCCTATACGAAACTTTACGTTTCGATTTTATTACGTCTTTCGTATTTTCCTCACGTCTCTTGACAGAAATAAGACCATCGACCATACCAGCTACGACAGTCTCGTCGCCCTCCTGCAATTTAATATTAATGCATCTAGTATCCATTTTTATCAATTGATAAATTTAATCAGAATAAAGGTCATCAAATATTATTAAATGTAGATGCAAACATAGATTTTAATATATAACATAAAATGCATTTTTTCTTACACTAATTCCTATGCTGAGAACTGCATTGGGATAGTCTAAAGTGTGAAGCGTTTTATATGTCCCAGTGTCGTAAATCTTAACATGCCTATCCAATGAACCAGACAATATTCTACGACCATTGGAGGCGATTTTCAAACAAGTCACTGTTTTGTGATGTTGAGTGATCTTTGCGAGTAATTTGCCTCCTGCGAGAGCGTCCCACACTTTAATATCAGTTCCACCTTAAAATAAACATTTTATTATATAAAGGATTAAAATCTTCTTACACAATTAACGAGTATATTATAAAATATATATTCATTAATTATATATAAAAATTATTTTTTCTTTTATTAATTTTGTTAATTATTTATAAAAATTGATTCTTTTAAATTATACATATGTATATAAAGTATTATACCTGCAGACAGGAATATTCCTCCAGTTGGTAAGAAGAGTAAACTCTCCACAGGTGCATCGTGATTGACACTAAGTATCTTCTTATTTGTTCTGGTATCATACATATGTATGCTCTTGTCATATCCACCAGATAATAATACATCAGTGGACACAGGACTAACTGCACCAGCTCTGATATAATCAGTATGTTCATTAAAACTTGTCAGCTGTTTTTCACTAGCTATATCCCACAATACTACAGTTTTATCGTCAGAAAATGAAGCAATATGAAGATTATCGGCTGTGAAGAAAGCTCTGTGCACTGCAGCTTTATGTCCGGAAAAAACTCGTAAGGTGCTATTGGAACCAATGTTAAAGAGTCTGACCACTGTTTCCTCGCCACCAGCACATAAAAGCTTACCATCTCTGCGAAAGCAGCCTCCATATGCAGCTTCTTTGAACCTGCTGTAAGTTTTTGTTACTAGCTTTGTAATAGGATTATATATCTGTACTCGTACTGAGCAAGTAACTGTGAAATAATGTGGTTCTACTGGCGAAAAGTCAATGTAGTCTATTGGACCAAATTCTTTTACTAAAACTGGTGGCTGTAAAGATATAATAAATAATTTATCATTTTATATATATAATTTATTGTTATACAACAAATTAAAAAGTGATCTTGTATCTATGTTAATTATATAACAAATATGAAAGAAGCATAATTGATAAAGCAGTTTTGTATAAAAATATCACAACTAACAATTTATGATAAAATATTTTTTTAATGTTGAGAAAAATTTTATTTATTTTAAAAGAACGTATAATTTTATGAACATTGCACAAGTAACTCAATAATTAAGCGATTACATCTTAATCCAGATTAATATTAAGATCTATATCTTAAAGACGAAATGCAAATTTAATATGAATTTTATAAATGAAATTAATTCTCAAGAATCAAAATAGAAAAAAGGACAGCAAGTGTGTCTTTCACATTAATTCATACATAGGTTATGTTCCGCGCACGTGTCAATAGAAATCATCTTCACTCTTTTATCAAGCAAATCCTAAATACGTACTGTATATTTCTTCCAATATATATTATCCTCCGTCAATTCTGGCCCTGCCCTGGTATAGACTTTAGTATTTATTTTCTTAAAGGACGTCATTTTTAAAATATCAACAATACATTATATAAAGAAGCGCATAAAACATTTTAGTCCGTTCCTTGTAATCACAATGTTTGGAGATGGTCCATGTCCATGGTGTGTTCCATCTGAAGCTACAAAATTGAATCGTTTAATGAAAAGAGTAGAATTTCCTTTGCTCCGATTGGGCAATCAGACAGATGCTTCGAAATTTTTCGTAACGTCAAACAGAAAGAACCAATAGGAGAGCTTGTTTCCTAGTGATTCTAGTTAGCAATATTTTAGGATCTAGAAACGAAACTTTCCTATTGGATGTCACATACCGATAGGTAATTGTGCATAATTTGCGCCTGCTTAGGACAAATTTTTCATCATACATACGCGACATTATGCCACGAACTGCTTGAATAGCGCTGTATAGAAAAGGGAGAGGGGGAAGGGAGAGGGGGAGAAACTCAGATGATCTGGGACGAAGGGGGGGGGACAGTCAAGCTGATGTTGACAGTTGTGGAAATGTGCGTGGTGAAAAGCCCCCGGGGATCATTGCGCACGTGTTAACGATGCCGATCGCTACGGTCACGCTGTCAAAATAAATGTCACCATTTCCCGGGGATACGGGATCGGGACGGTATCGATATCCAGGCTCGTCGACGTTATTAAGAGGCTGAAGTATCGCTTTCAACATGGCGGTGTCGTCGTTCGCGCAGTTACCCCGTGCATTTCTCCGCTCGTCGTGACCACGCTGGATCGTCCTGGCTGCACGTAATCTCCTCGAATCAAACGATCCTCGAAATATCGGAGGAGCAATTGCGTGCGTTCGGATGAGAGAGCGAGGTTATACGGGTCGTTTTACCGATACAACGACAAGGGAAACGAGTATCGCTTAACAGCCACGATTGACCTTCCTTCATAAAGCGACGATACTGCGTTCCAGGACGAATATACTTGGCGCGAGACACTACCGTGTCCCTTGATCCATCTATTTATCTCGAAACATACTCGTACTGGATATCCGTCAGGACGAAGAGGACGTTTTTTTCGGCTCCACAAATATCGTGGCACTGGACCGTGAATCGACGCCTTGCAACTCTCCCATGGCATTATTCTCCTGCGGGAAACTAATTAACTGCTACGGTAAGCAATGCTCCGCCTCGTCAGGATTTTTCACGATGAAATTCCGAGGCGAACAGTCGCGCTTGACTATTCATTACTCCAATCCAGAGATGTCATTTTTGTCAAAGAAAATGTCTGGGTGATAAAAATGTATAAAGATTAAGAAAAAAATATGCAGATAAAGTAAAACCTAATGTTTTAGACGAAAAATTTTATTTTATTTTTTTTCGTCGGTTGAACATTATCAAATTTATATTGTATTCATTATTTCACATTGTTAGAATTTATCATAACAAAACATTAATTTTTACCTTACCTTCTCATGGAATATTGTTATCAATTTTCTACTAAAGTTTTCAGTATTGTTATTCTGATATAATATTCTATGACAATCCTTTTAAAAATTTAAAAAGTTTATATTGTATATTATATTATTACAAAAAATATATTTTCAAAGATCCCTACTAATTAAATTTCTCATTGATTATTTTAGATTGAGTCACATTCGACATACCTTGGTAAATTGTGTCTTGTGACAGCCTACTTGCATTGTTATTTAAATAAAATATTTTATATTTTAAATTTTTACACTGTACTGTGGAGAAATTTATACTTGATTTATTATAATAAATAATAATCCAATCAATTTCTCTTAAAACAATCTATAAGCTTGCATGAGAAACAGCTGGATTAATTTATAGAACATGAAAATTTTATTAATTTGTTTTCAGAGAAAATAATAGAAATAATTTTTTATCTTAAAAGATCTACATCGAAAAAGATTTAATTGATATGATATAATTATTAATAGCAAATATTTAATTTCAAAGTCAAAAATTTGTTCTTATCAGAAACAACTTAAGCTTCTTGGTGGAGCAAGTTTCGAATTTGAGTCTATTGTGCCTCATTATTTTATTAGTTATTCATCCTTCAGAAGCAAACTTTTCATGGGCTTTCTCCTTTTCTTCTCTAAAGTTTTTTAAATATTTTTAAACATATTATAAGAGATTTGAAAGTGATTCTATTGATTAGGTCTTAGCAACTTAATCAGCCAAAATTTTATAAATAAATACATTTGGATAAAAAAAAGAGAGAAAGGAAAATAAAGGGAAAAGAAAGACGTCAAAAGTAGCTATAATTTG
This sequence comes from Camponotus vicinus, assembly GCF_025532165.1. Taxonomy (NCBI): domain Eukaryota; kingdom Metazoa; phylum Arthropoda; class Insecta; order Hymenoptera; family Formicidae; genus Camponotus; species Camponotus vicinus. The sequence continues at coordinate 30,569,021 of NW_028141945.1, forward strand.
TAAGAGACTGGTTATAGAGATATTGTTCAAGTTGTACATTGCCAATATCATTTTTCTTTATTTGTGTTTATATGTAAATGATCACTTTCAACATCGTTCTTAAGTTTATTAATAAGACTTTCCTGTTCAATAATAATATTCAGTGTTCCTTGCAAGTTGCCTGAATAATTGTAAAGTCTCCGTTAAATTTTTAATTACTATAATGGCTGAGACACAAAGAATGACTGTATATGGAAGACATCCTCCATGCGCCAGTAATAGCAGATTGGAGGAACGTCGGGCTAAGAGGTAAATGTGTGTGAAAATTATTATATATTATATATCAGTTTTAATATACTTTGTTTAAGCATCAATAAATTCTTTGTTCTTTCCAGATTGGCATTGCGACATGAGAGAAATCGAAAGCCGGACAAACCAGATGACTTTGTGTGTTATGAATCGAGCGACGATGAAGCGGAAACGGTGACCGAAGGCAAACAATTCCTGAGAACGTCATTCAATTTTGTGGATTACGTGCGCGCACGTGAAACGAACACGCGCGAAGTGCGAAAAATCAATCAGGAATATGGTTCCCGACATATACTGACACATGATCTGTTCAAGGAGTATTCGGTCAGCTTGAACAACATGAATAAAGTGTTCTGTTCGCAATGGTTGAGTGACAGACAAGTGGTATTCGGTACAAAGTGCAATAAGCTTATGGTATATGATGTAGCAACGCAGAAGCTAGACCAGATTCCATCTCTTCACGGAAGACAACTCAGCCCGGGTGGTAATGTTATGCCCGAGCAACAATGCGGCATTCATTCCGTTCAAATCAATCCTTCGAGGTAATTTCACTTGCATTTTCACTCTAATTTTCACGCGAAAACTAATTTGGAGATCTATAAAATTGATTCATATTTCTCTCTCTTGTAGAACACTTTTATCCACTGGTGCGAGAAATAGTAATGAAATAGCGATATACAGATTACCGACTTTGGATCCGGTTTGCGTCGGCGAGAGCGGCCACAGGGATTGGGTGTTTGACATGTGTTGGCTCGACGATGAATTTTTAGTGTCGGGCTCTAGGGATACGAAAATGGCACTGTGGCGTATTGATAGTGATCTCGCTGAAGCTCCTGACAAAGCGGATGTGCCTACACATAGGTAAAATCGAATCTATTATTATGACTTTTGATATCTTTATCTCAATACATTTAATTTTACTATTTTTTAAATATTTTTTATAATGCCATATTAGAATTATAAAACAAAAAATTATGATTTTTTTTTCACTATATATGTTGAAATACTTTTTCTTTTGACATAATCTAAATGAAAAGTTTTTAGTTATTAATAATTTTTAGTAATCTTATTACTTACTGTTTATAGATTGATTCAGCCTGTCTGTGTGAAGGAATGCAAGTCTGCTCAGAAAGTACGGGCGTTGGCATTTAATAAAGCATACAAAGAAATCGCAGCATTGACGCTCAATAGCTTTATACATATCTGGTCGGCCGAATCCTTCAAACAGAAAATATCCAGAAAACTGCCAGCCTGTCAGGAAAACGTTTGTCTCGCCGTACAGGATGATGGTGTTTATGCGATTGGATGCAGATCTTACACTCTTCTTCTGGATGCACGTACTTTGCAGCCGATTAAAAAGATACCTTCAAGGTAAATAAAATCTTTTTCCCTCTTTTTCCTGATAATTTCAACTTTGTTTAATAATACTTGATATATTTATAAATCTTGAATTTATTTTATTGATACAGGTACAGTGGTTGTGGTATCAGATCAGCAAGTTTTCAGGGATCTGTTCTAACTATCGGAACTGGTTTAGGAATGCTTATGTTTTATGATGTTAGAGCTCAGAAATATCTAGAATCTTCTATAAACTCTAATAGAACTGTTGTATTAAAAGCTTCAAAAGGATATGTGGTAAGTTTTATATCATCCAATACAGTGATTCATTCGTTTGCATTGACAATTAATTTTACATAATTATTACATTTTACAGTAGTTAATATATTGTAAGATGGATTTTATTGATCATTACAATTTCTAAACCAACTTTAGATCATTACAATTTCTAAAACAACTTTAGATTAAATTTTTAAATCACTGTATATATCTATGATGTGTCTACAAAGCTATGCATCATCATGGGAAAATACTAATAATAATAATAATAAAAGAGCTATACTTGGCAGAATGTTTTTGAAGTCGCGCCAATCTAATTATTCTATTGCATTTTGTAGACACTTCGTATAATGCGTTTTATGGATTATAAAATGATTTTTTCATTTCCTGAAATATCAGTTTCCTGATGAAGAATATATAGATGGTTTTCAAAATGTGAAGTATACACCTGCTATTTATACCCATTGTTACGATGCATCGGGTACCCGGCTATTTACGGCAGGTGGTCCATTGCCCGCGAATCTATATGGCAACTATGCAGGATTATGGCAATGAAGGTATAAGATTAAGCGAATGAAATTAGTATGATAATTAATAAATTAAACTATTAAAACATAAGTTGTATGTATGTCATGAAAGACTTGATTGCTTGATTATGTGACAATTTGTATGTATTTAGCATTCTTTTAATGTTTTCAAAAGAATACGTCTGACAAATTGGTTTTTTATTCGTATTTTCAAATTATTCAATTTGTTAAGTTTTATTTTTTTCAAAATATATTTAACCCTTTAATTATGGGTCTACAGTTATTTATTTTATCTACAGTTATTTATTTTATTAAATAGTTAATAAAATAAATAACTATAAATAAATACTTAATAAAATGAATAATTAGACCCGAGATAGCACAAACGTAAACAGAACCAATGAAATTATCAATAAGCGGTCTCCGCATCACAATATATGTTAAGATCTATCTATCTATTCGTGTTTCATAAAATTTATGTTTTGTCATCTATTGACAGCCATAATTAAAGGGTTAATCCAACATTACATGCAATTCGCAAGTAAAGACAATAATATGTTATGTCATAATTTCATAATTAAATCACAATCTAGATCTAAAGAAATTAATTTTTCTTTCTGATTCTTCGTAAAAAAAAATATTCAATCTAAAAAATCTAATGTTATTGCACTTTATATTTTAATAATGTGATAATTCGCGGTATATGAACAATTAATTCACAATTTATGAATTCATATATTTCGCAAGATCATGATATATATTTATTTATAAATCATAGAGAAATCAAGGTAAAAAAAATAAATTAACGCTGGTCGCTATTTTACTATGTGCGATTAATAATTTAATATCAATGTGTTATATTTAGATATTATATCTTATTATGAAATTAAACCATACATCTTCGCACGCTTTATATTATAATATCATTTCGTGTTAGTATGGCGTAATTGTGGAAATTTTCATATTATTCAGGTAATATTAAAATAGCTTTATAAATTTTATGATTTTATGAAAAATGATTAATTAAAATAAAATTATTAGTTGCAAATGCAATATTTCAGTTGATTATAATATCACGTTAATTATAATATATCATAATTGGAATATATTGCATTTAATATTAGGATATTTAAATTTTTTTAGGATATTTAATATTTTTTTGGACATTTAAAATTTTCCAATTTTCGTTTCAATACAGTCCCGTACTGATAAATGGATTAAAGCTAAATTCAACATACTACTAAAATTCACATATGTGATGTATAATTATATTATATATTCGAAATTATTAAAATATTATTTAGAAAAGTTTGCAATTAAATTATTTCAAAATGTTTGTACTTGTGGAAGTAGCAATGATCATATTAAATTTTTCTTGTCGAATCTTTTCTCTCTAACCCGAATCTGATAAAGTAAATGTATTAAGTGACGTGTGAAATTTTGTGTTGTTAAATAAGCGAAATTGTGATTTCATGCAAATATTATAATACAACATGTATATGTATGCGTTGTTACAATTCTCCGAATGTTAATTATAATGCAGTTATACATATATATATATAGCTGAATCGCTATTATAAAAAAATTTCTCATATAATTTATAGATTTATTTCTAATTTAAAACGGAGCATGTGTACATCTTTAAAGTGATACAAGAGAAGAGAAAAAAATGACTCAACGAACATTATATATATAACAATGAATATTAAGTTTTATCAAATACAAACACTATCGAGTAAACTTGAAATACCGGCCTCACACATAAGAGACAGCAACACGCAATAAACTTTTTTTAACACGTAAACTTATTTTATAGGTATAATACCAAAATAAAATTTTTACCCGCATATATCTATCTTGTGTCATTATTGTATGACATTGCAAAATAATCTCGACTGTGAAATCTAGAGGTTTTTACTACGTGTATTAACTGCATGTCCGGCAATGAAAATGTCATTTAGTGAAGTAATAGTTAAAAAAAATAATAATTTATAGATTATATTAATAGCACACAATTATCTGCGAAGAATATTTTCATTTTCTAAGAATATATTTTATATTCTTTCGTCTCTGTAGGTTTAATCCCGAATTAGTCACGTTTTATTTTCTTTGTCAGCGTTCAAAGTTTAGTTGATATTGAGTTTAGCGTGGATATATAAATCTGACTGTTCAAGTTTGACCAAGCTTGTTGCCGAGCGTGTCGCCAGCTTTTGCCACGGCGTTTCGCACGTTTAGAGATTATCGATTACGAAGCTCGTGCATTTCATTTAACAACAAAAGACATCTGCATAATCTATGATTGTATAAGTGCCGATGTTGTGTGTGCAATTGAGAGAGAAAAAGAGCATTTGTCTTTACTATACACGCATGTACCATATATATTCCCATTTCGTCTCATCCAAGTATCTTATAATGATAACGTTAGTCGATAGAATTCGACGATTTTACGTCGAACAAGCTCAAATTCGATTCAGGAAGTAAGGCTCCCTCAGTTCAGCGATTTATATGCTGCATATAATGCGGTGTACTTAAATAAGATTCACTCATTCAATCGTCAAATCATGACACGTCGCGAATACACGTTGTGAAGCCGTCATGTACTGCATAACGAACGTATATATGTTAACAATTTATATATTCCCGACCCGCGCATACTTGTAAGATTATGAGTTGTTAACATATAATAATTACGGAGTCTCGCGATACTACGTAAGGTAAATAAATGTGTGCATTGTATCCGATAGCTCTGTAGTCTCTCACAGATACACGCTCATCTCTATATGTAAACGATCCGATAAACATACGTATACATGTAGCATTGGGGGACATGAAGCCGCACCGGGACATTTATTTCGTCAAAAAAAGAAGAGAGGGATCCGTCATTATAATATAATCGCGAAAAATACTAGCGTATTACACTCCACGTGTATATGCGTTCATGACATAGATATACTTAGAAATATTCAAATACAATATTTTGATGTCCTTGGCGGATGAAAATATTGTATGTGCAAAAGTTAATAAGTATCTCATATTCTCTGACGCGCAGATATTTAACATTCGATATTTTCGACCGAAACGTTCACAGCATCTAATAGCCTATTTTTATAAACAAGCAATAGTTAACGGATAGCCTTTCCGGAGACCTTCCTTAGCATCGTTTCATATCCAGAGATTATTTGGAAATAAGAATACACATACAAATCTCATTTCAAACTGCTGCCACTTTCTCGATATATATCTCGATTCGTAAGAAGTAATAGACAAATGATAAATGAACGTGATTTTATACTTAAAACATGAAAAACATTTGTACGATGTATATACGGTGCGTCGATGACATGTTCCGAATCTTTCAGTTGCATTATCTTAATAATAGCTATCATCGTAATGATAATAAAACATGTGTGGCAGAGTTTGTGAATTTCGATAATTTACCATGACACGAGGATATCTTTGCACGCGCGCTATGAAAACAAATAGCGAAAACGGCGGATGAACTATATCATTGTAACTTTATATATTTGTGCGACTTCGTATATCTATGTAAATAAATATACCAAGCTCTTGAGACTGACACATGTCTCGTATTTATCTCATTCTCTTTTCTCCGCAATCGCAATAAATACACAATTGATATTTGTTAATAATGTATTAATGGCATAGTATATTCATACAACATTTTTAATATTGACAATCATCACAAATAACGTGTAAAGTGGGTGTATACCGCGTACAAAAGGCGCAAAAAGTCGGTAAAATTCTATATTCTTTTTCTCTACGATATCCTACGCTAATCATCAAGATCGCACGTTAAATCAGATATGTGAAAATTGTTCCTTTAGTCGAGTGTCTTGTTACGAATGCGCACGTACAAAGCACTCAATTAGTGGACTGTGTCGGTCGTGACATGCATCTCGCGTTTTTTACAACGTGTTCGTTTATGCATTATCATACTGCTATCGAAAAGAAATAACAATATTGTGAAACGAAATAACATGGAAGCTAGAATAAAAATTGAAAAATATAGGCGCGATATAATCTAACTTATTTATAAAATATCCAAACGGGCTTACACAGCTATTAGCACATTTTTTAACATTATAAAGCTATAACTCTTTTCAAAAATATATATTAAATAATTAAATATATATATAAAACATTTTTTTGAGAGACGGTCTCGTTTCAATAATAAAGTTATCTAAACGCGAAATCGTAAAAGGGAAATTACGAGGGGATACCGGTGTGTCGCGTGTCCATTGTTAATTTCTACCTCGAGAAGAGTAATCCTTTGTTCACGCAATCCACTGCACGCAATGGTACTATCGTCCTTACAGGATAAGATTTAAAGTAGGAGAAGAAGGAGGGATGTGCTTTACACGTGCACGTCGATACTTGATCGAGCGGTTGATGGATCAATGGATTTTTATAAATTTCGCGAAAGCATCGCTGACTATTAAGATCCATCATGTTATATAGTCGTGATACGCGATGAATGCAAGCCGCTTCTTTTGCAGTAGGATTTTTAGCTTCGCGACAGAATATTTTACAAAATCACAAACTGGAGTTCACAGAATTAGATTTCAGCGAATTTTTCGTCGCATCGCTATTTTTGCAATGATCATAATGCTGCAATTGCATTACATATATAATTTCGTTACGAATAGAATTCAAATAAGATTACGACAAAAATTATTGAATCTAAAGCGAAGGTAACTTTACACATAATAATTAACTGAAATAAAAGGATAATATTTTGCATTCTTATTAGGCTATACAAAGAAATTATATGATCTTTCCGTCTATATAAATAACGAAATGATGAGCATAAATGGAAAGTATTGTTGAATATGAGCAGAAATGGAAGTATTGTTGAATATTGAATCGCATTAGCACTCAATTTTAGAGAAAATGTGCAAAAATTTTATCCTCTATTTCACCTTACTTATTAAGCTAATTATATCCCATTTTTGGTGTGGATTGCCGATTTTATCCTGCATATAAATATGTATATTATGCGTAATTAACGCAGGTGTGACTGTGTCCTTAAAATATAAGCGGAGTATTAGACAATTATTGCATAAATCAGTGAGCGAGTGGTCCGCGCTGAGTAGCTCGATCCAGCTACTGGTTAGTGGAAATGGTGTCGCGAGCAAGAAACACATTGTTTTTAATCTATCGCTATAAGAAACTATACTATCGTCACATTAAAAGTATACAACACGTTGTCCTTTTGTTGTTAAAGTGCGATGTCTTCACCTCTCCTTCATTCGCCTTCATCGATGAACTCGTCATCGATCACGATCGTGAAACCATCGTTGCCGAAGGAGATGATCATCCTCCCGGTTATCAGACCGCGTTATCGGTCGTCGATTTGCTTCTATCAAAGATGCGCAAATATCGTCCTTGAAGAATCAAAGCCGCCTGGCGTCCAACGCTTTGTTAAGATCACTGACTAGCATGCCGAGGACGGGTCTGTGCTCGGAATCATATCGGAATACCGAGTCCAAGAATTTCGGATACGCCAGGAAGTCGAATATCTGGTCGCAACGTTGCGACGACTTGTCTGTAAGATGCGGTTTTATCAGTTCTTGCACCAACGATCGGCAACGTTCCAACGAGCCTATCAGGTACTCTTGGTCGTAACTGTAGTCAACCTCGTAGAATGACACGACTGTCATCGCCACTGTTCCCAGGGCCTCTCGAAGCTCGTCCAGCTTCACGGCGTCATTCGGACGGAATTGATGACTGCGTTGCACGAGTCCGATCTACCGTGTTGTACAAAGTGATTTACATAGCTTACCAAGTTTATTTATACACCTATAATTTTAACTTAATGAAAATTTATATTGTATATATAAATAAATACAAAATTATATAATTAATTTACATTCTAATTAGAATTGTAAAATATGATCATTGTAAATCGTACATACATTTAATGATAGTAATTATTTTGCAACAAAAGTCCATTCAATAATAATCCAATTTGAAATTTTTCCAAATTATTTTGTCATCCAAATTACAAAATTTAATGTTTGATTAAAATTTGATTGATTTTATCAGATAAGTTATTAATATAACCAATATTGATTAATGACAATAAATATTATGAAGTTTCACTATATTTATATGAAATAAAAATTGATTCTTAAAAAGTATTTAAATAAAAAGTATTTAATCATGAAGATAATAATAATTAAATCTTGAGAGATAGAGAATCTTGTTTAAATCATTAAAACAAAGCAAATTAAAAGAGATAAAATTTGTAAACGATATACATATACACATATATTTTGCGAATATTTTTTTTTATTTAATGCCCAGTGAGAAATGATAAGTCGGATAGACGTCTAAGACGTTTATTAAACGTCTATTAGACATCTATTAAACGTCTTAGACGTCTATTCGACTTATCATTTCTCACTGGGTGTAAGCCCTAGTTTTATTGAAAATATTTTCTCAATGATTTTAAATTCAAATTACGCTTCCATATTTTCGATATTTTAATTGAAAAAAGATATTTAACTTAAATTAAATAAAAATTATACGTTAAATAAACTTCTCATGAAGTTTTATTTAAATCAACTCTCTATAAATCCATAGAATATATCATAAGAAATTAAAGCTTTTTGAAATACTTTATATCTTAATAATACAGTAAATATAATAAATGACTTCTCATGAAATTTTACTTAAATCAGCTCTTGAAATTCAATGCGAAATATATCATAAGAAATTAAAGAATTTAGATTCTCTAAAGTGCTTTATACCTTAATGGACAATTTAACGATATTCTTGAGGACCTTCTCGGGTTCCTTTTTATCCAAGTGTAGGTTGCTCTTGGCGACGCTCTCCATGAGCTTGTAAAGATTATCGAGCAACGACGTCGTGGCGTCGTCGATGAAAAGCGATCGGCCGGCACCGGTGGACACTATGCGGCCCAAAAGCTTCTTCTGAGCGCGCAGCCCCAAATCGCGAGTGCGACTTCCGGTTCCGCTGCCGGTTGTATACGATCCGCCACCGCCACCGCCACTTCCGATTGTATTCGCCGACTGCATCACTGTAATATTTTGCACAATAAACGACTGCCGCACGTGCGTCCCACCGTATATTTGACCCGCATTCTCCCTTTTGTTTAGCACTAAACGCAACCGTGCGATTCCGAGTTTATTCGCTCGAAACGAAACCGTCCTCACGTCCAATAGAAATTATTAATATAATATATAAATATCATTCGTCTGAATTTTTTCTCTGTATATACATAATCATATACTGCGTTTACTTAGTTTCGTACTTGAAACTAGAAAAATGTGACAAAAACTAATATGATATTAAAATAATTAATATAATATTTTCTTAAAAATTTTATTTATGATATAAATTTTTTCGTATTGGAAATTATATATTTATATAATTTGCAAATATGTTATGTTTACATGTAATATATAATTGCACGTTTAACGTAACTGTAACGCCTCAATCAGCGTTAAATATGTGGTGAAAAAGCGGGTCACATCCTTCCCCCTCAAACGGTTTAATAATTCATTCTGAGCGGAACACAAAAGAATTGCACGGTCGAATGTGGCACAAAAGTAGAAAGTTTGAAGAACTTATTGTTAGAAAGACGAAACATTGTAATTTCAGCCTCTTGAGAACAGCATGAAAGCGTCTTATCTCGAGCATCACCTACAACGATTGTGTATACGTTATTGTGCATGTTTCGTACGATGAACTCACCGTCAAACATCGGTAGACCACCGTTTCCTCTGGATCGTGATAGCGGGATGGAAAATTAAATAAAGAAGCGGCGAGAGGGCTGTATGTGTGAATAATGGTCCGGCAAACTCAGGCAAACGTAACTAAAATAACCAAGGGTTAAACGAAACAAATCGTTGGCGTAACATAAATGTCGCGGGTTTATGGAAGTGTGCGAGACACGACGACAAACCACGTATCTTCTCTACCTTGATTGCAGTCGGTGACGGCCACCAAGTGGTAGAGCAACCAGCTCTGCAATTCCATCACGGCCGTGCCCCACGCCACCTACGAAAAATTTCAATAGAAATTTATGAGAGCATCTTTAATTAACATCTGGAAATATTTCTAAAAATGAAGGCAAAATATATTATAATATTATATATTATAAAAATTTAACCCAGAAAAATTACATTAAATTTTCACAAAGTTATGAAATATTTTTATTAAAATTTCCATTTTTTTAGGAGAATTTATCCTGAAAATTATACGAATAATAATGATAACAATCTCTCTCTCTCTCCCCTAAATTATTCATTTTCTCTTTATGTTATTCCGAAATTTTCGGCGTTTTTGCGACGTAAACATTAGCATTTTCACGCGCTAATGTTTACATGCCGTCACCTTATCATGCGACAACACTCGAGTGAGCAGAAAGCGATGTGAAGGACTCTGTGTACCATCGCATTGATTATCGAGATACGATCGCGATAAGTACTGGGAGACATCAAATACAATCATTCCGAATTGGAGATTATTAATTCGCGTAAATAACTAACTCCCACACGATTGACTCGTAAATGTATCGAGATGACGGCTATCTTATCAAATATTTCACGATTTATATATTTTCGGAGAAAGCAATACATATGAGAATAATCATAAATTCGAGTGATTCGGGTAACAAAAAGCCGTGACACATCAATCGTAATTTATGACATTAATTTATGAATAATTGATTTGAAATTCGAAAAATAAAATATTCCTTCCTCCCTCCGCCTCCCGTATACTCTTACTTTATAAATATTTCATTTAAATGTTTCAATTTATTAACTTTCGCACGGTATTTGATGTTTGTTTCTTGAGGCATGACGTTCGTTTATAAAGATATTACTGTTTACAAGCTGAAAATAAAATAAAGTCGCAATAAAATATAAAATGCGCGTTGTGTGGTTAATATCGGTGTTATATAAAATAAAGCGTTATATGAAAGGTCGCGCAATCGTAATTAATCGTATTTTCGCGAATGAGTGCCATGAAGGAATAATAAAGGACGAATAAGGAAAAGAGACCCGAGGGAGGCATCAGACGGCTATGGAGCAATCACAAGATAAGCAATTTATAATTGTTTTAACTTATTATTTGTAATTAAATATTCGCTTATCTTTGCGATTCAGTTTACATCATTGTGTAATATATAATGTGTATAAAAATAGTTTTATATTTAAAATATTTAAAATATTTATTTTACATAAAATAAAACATTTTTTTATATAAAATTAGTAATTATATAAAATATTAAATTATATAAAATTAGTAAACATATCAAAAATATTTCAGCATCATTTCAAATTTCTTTAGATTTTAACAATTTTTAAAATTATTTATAAGAATATATAAGAATTAAATTTTTATTTTATACAAGCTTATATATAAAATAATTTTTTCGAAAATTCTTAATAAATTCTTTCATTAAATACTTGTTTGTGAAGAGATAAATAAAATTTAATTGTTCCAAATTTTTCAAATATTAATTATTTTAGACATTATTTTAATTGATAATGAGATATATTTTTTTCCAAATGAACAGTGTGTTCTACAATTCCGCTGTTGCGCATATTATTTCTTATCTTAATCATAAGATGGTGGATTTGCGAGTATTGTAATATAAATATTTAAACTTGTAACAATAGAAGTTAATATTTTACATTATTTTGATAAATCACTTGAAAAATATATACGTATATAAGATATTATAAAAATATAATTGTTACTTAAAAATTTCCTTCAATTAAATTTCTTCATAGAAATGTTTTATAGAGATAAGATGACGATAATGTTGGAAGAAAAATCTTTGCGATTTTTCCATCCGTGCAATTTTATTACGGTTTATTATTCGAAACAAAACAACCATTATATTATTCGAAATGCGCGCACACACACACACACATATACCCAACAAGTAATTATCCAATTCTACATTTAATTCCAAAACCAGTCGAGATAATATTAATTGTGCTTCGTTGCTGAGTTAAAAGATTACTATCAAAAATATGAAACAATTCGTGCTTATAATTCGAATTTACTCGTAATAAAAAAATATGTAATTTAATAAAGACCTTCCATTAAAAAGATTGTAAAAATGAAACGTTTGTCTCGTAAATATTCTCATAAATATACCACGGTTTTTTGCAGAATGCCACAATGTTACCTTGGCATCAAAAGAGACTTTAAAAAAAAAAACAGCTTCGAGAATATACTGTCTGTTTTTATGTGAAATCTTTAAATATGACATCGATCTAAATATATGATATATATTTGTCGATCACACAACATTTTACGCCTTTATGAACTCAAATATTTTTCACGAACTCTTGGATTTGCGACGAGCGTGGCGCGTGTAATCGAGAGTCTCTCTCCCTTTTATTCGTACAATTCGTCTTAACGATCCTAATGCTGAAAATGAAATGTAATGCGAGCCAACGACATTCGTGTGGCACGCTATCATTGCTTGTACACGCGCGTTACATACACATGCGTTCACGGGGGCGCAGTATAAGGTCTCTACCTTTGACAGTTGGATCGATTTGTGAGGAGCGTCAAGGCGAGCCAGAGACTCTCATTCACCTTTGAATGATCGGTCAATTAATCGATTAAAACTCGAGTAATTGGTCTCTCGAAAATTTAGATCGCCTTGTTGCAATAATAAATAAAATGCGCAATGAATAAAATTTTTTGTGCAATATTTACAGAGAGATTTCTTTTAAATATATTAAGAAAAAAAAAACGAACCTGAAAAAAAACAAGTAGCATGTAATATATGAGATAAAGTTTAAGAGAGTAAAAAAGCGAAATTTAAATGTAAATTTTATCTTAAAAAATGCATTCACTGTGGTTTTCAATTTCTCATGCATTATATCTGCGGATTCTGCGATTGAAATATTATTTACAATATTTTGTTGTAATCTCGTGATATATATCTCTCTTTTTGTTCACTATGGAAATGTTATTTCAATTTTAAACGTAAAATAAAACTTTCAATTTTTTTTTCTTTCTTTCCTCCCTTTTTTTTAATCTTATTTTCTCATCAGAAATTCAATTAAGCTTGTCTGTCGGTTCCTCTTGCAGGAAACAGCAATCGTAACATTATCAGATAGATTCTTTCGTTATTTAATTCTTTTTTTATTTTTCAACAATGATCGAAAGAAAACGCGAATAATGTGTAAGAATAATAATACAGAAATAATACACGGAAGCAAAATAGATAATATAACATGCTCAATTATAAGTAAGACCTTTAAAAATCAAATAATTAAAAAAAATTTAAAAAGAAAGAGAATTCGATTCCATTTTTATTTCCATTCGAAATTCTCAGTTAATATCGTCAATTCGTTTTCACTTGTCACGAATCATGATTTCTCTCGAATTTTACTACTGACGGAGTCGCAGAAATGATGCGTGAGAGTGCGTTATGAATGATCGATCGTCGGACACTTTCGCACTCTCTCTTTCTCCTCTCGCAGTCCATCAACGATTCGTCGGGACTTTCTGGCACCTGTGCGTTGTCGCGTGTGCTCATTCAAATGCCATCTCGAGATAGCCGATCGTTTGTCAAATTGCGCAATTTTTGGAGAAAAAATATGAGACGAAAATTCCTTGCGAACGTAAAATTTCGTACACTCGGCGGATTATCAATTGTACGAAATGGAAAAATAAATTTTTTTCACCGATGATTTGTGCGATATCTGCAAATAAATCGGATAATAAATATGTACGTATTAGCTTATTAAATTCTTGATAAAAATAAAAGTATGTGTCTTTATTTTTAGCGGAGAAAAGGAAAAATATAAATTGGCATCGAAATTTATCGTAATTTTATATAGGGGAATGTCGTTCGCATCGCAAATATTTATACAGAACTTGACTGTGTATTCGAGAGTTCGAGAGACATCGTTATTTATCTTTCAATTATCGATGAGCAAGAAAAACCAGTTCTGTTATTTCGCGATATAAAATAATTAACTGTTCTAAATTGAAGTCCCCCTTTAGATAGCTATTTCTTTCCTACATGCATCTTTCAAGACCGTCCATCAGGTGGCTTGTCTTCAGAATATTCGATCGCCAGCTATAAATAAACACATGTATATCTCGCCTGATTGATTCGATTTACCTTCTCTCTACCAACCTGATTCGATATGTACATGTTGTGAGCTTTCTGTGAAACATGGCATTTCACGAGAATCCTAGTCACTTCATGAAAACCGATTGGATGCGACTTGAATTTTCATGAAACGCATTTGCAATACAACATTGCAATGCTTCTAAAGAGTAGTTATGGAAAAATTCGCAAACATATTCTTTAAAACCAATCCTTTCTGCGCGCAAAAGCGCGTAAATTATATTATCGATCAATCTTTTATCAATTATCGCAAAATTGACAATTAATAAAATTAATGATTTTTTCGTCATTTTCTTTTTTATAATATTTTTAAGTAATATTTTTAAATAAAATTCTCCCATCGGATAGCAAATTTTATATAATAATTTTAGCTTTTTAGAGAGTAATAAATAATATTGTAGTAAAAATTGCGTAAAAAATCAAGTAACATCGATGTATATGTAAAATACACATGTCAATTTATTTATAAGTGCTCCATAAATGTCTCCTTATCATTCAATCTCTCAAAAAAAGAATCAAACGATTGCTACGCGGAAATGAGCTGCGTCTATTTCCGGCAATTGGTCGGACGACGGATACATTTTCTGAGGTCTACAATATCAAAATTGCATTTATCGAAATTACGATGGTTTCAGAATGCCTGTGCAATATCGGCATTCAGCAAACTCTCCTTCTCTCTCTTTCTCTCTCTCTCTCTTTGTCCGGTCTCTCTTGGTGACTGTCATGAAACAATGCCTCCGTAAACTACTAGCTGGTATGGCAAACGTAATTATCGGTTCTCTATACGCGCGCAGACGACCTGAATTTCGGTGGTGTATGTGGCTCTCGATACAATTTGTCTCTTTCTCTTTCCCTCTCTATCTGTCTCTCTCTCTTTTGCTCTTTTTTCTCGTATAGGACAGAGTTTAACATGTACGTCAACGACGGGTTAAACGGGTTTTACGTCAACGTCATTGCAGCGATGAACTATGCTTGTTAAAGTAAAAATCTTCGCAGAGAGAGAAAGAAAGAGAGAGAGAGAGAGATTCGCAAATTATTTCGCTTTTTTCGTAGTCACGTGTTGAACACGCGTACCAATACAGGCACAAATACACAGATGTACGAAACACAACTCATACACGTGCATTTTCTTAACGATGCGGTATAAGAACATCGTTACGTACGGTTTACGGCCGTGAGTTTCCGCGGGCGGACCTGTGCGGGGTCCGTCATTTCTAAAATTAGTCGCCAACATTATCTACCTCCCATTATCGCGACAACATGTCGAAGGACGACGCGTGCGACCAACAATCAACATTTTCCGATATCTGTAAATTTAGCTCGATCGTTTAACGGGAAACGTCGCTTGCCGGTGCGACGATCGGAAAAGTAAAACGGATATGTTGATAGCGAGGTCAATCAGAATGACGAGGGTGAATGCTACGATGAATGCTTTTTAATAAAGAAGTTAATCATCGTAAAATTGCTTAATAAAAAATTGAGAATTGTCTGTTTAACGGAAAATTGCGAAAATATGTATAATATATTGAAGAGTAACAGATGTTATTTATGCCAAAAGTATCGATATGTCATATATCTTTATTTTAATATCGCGAGTATTTTTATTAAACATCT
Source organism: Camponotus vicinus (assembly GCF_025532165.1). Taxonomy (NCBI): domain Eukaryota; kingdom Metazoa; phylum Arthropoda; class Insecta; order Hymenoptera; family Formicidae; genus Camponotus; species Camponotus vicinus. The sequence continues at coordinate 30,585,224 of NW_028141945.1, forward strand.
AGTACTTATGTTTAATAATATCTTTAAGTAAAAATTTGCATGATGAGAAACTTAATAAACTTATAAAAAAACGCGCATAATAAACTTATCATCGTAAAATATATACATGTATTTTAATATAATTTATAATCAAGGGAGTTTCTATCAAGTTATGTTATATTTTTAACCTTCCAAAGCTAATATAAAAGAGATCAAAATATAATCGCAGATTAATATCGATTTAATTTTACGTAAAATATTGGGAAAATGTGTTAATGTAGGAGAAATAACATAAATAAAACATAACCATTATTAATATAATTATTAAAATAATTACCTCCATACAATTTTTAGAAGTAGAGGAACATTTTTTGGCTGCATATATTTTGTAAAAAATAATATCTCTTCTTTCTTTTAATCGCGACTTCCAAAATTCCAAGCTTCAACAACTACCACATAAATTTTATTACATTCCAAACATTTTTCCACACAATTCCATAGATTTCGCCAGCAACGCAATGATAGAATTATTCTACGTCATAGAAACAGATCGAACGGCAGATTAATTAGCGAACTTTATTCGGTGCGGAACGAGAGAAACGTACACAGAAAAAAATAAGTGTCAAATCAAAACTTATATACTTAAACTAACGCGTTCATTGTTTCGTATATACGCAACAATTTATAATCTTCTTAGAAGAATTTAATAATTTTAAATTTCAACAATATTATAGTCTTATTTTAATATTGTAATTATCACCTCAAGAATATAATTATTTAATTCTACTTTAAGAAAATTATAATCTTTTTAAAAATGTTATTTTCTATCTAATATTGTTTCTTTCCCATTCAAGAAAATTAAATCTTAAATCGTAAGAATATATTTTTCTTGGCTGAACTATATAAAATGGCTTCATTCAAATAAGCAATTATTCAAGCAATTCCTTTCACTTTTCTTTAATTAACGCGATATAATCTCATTTCAAGATTTTTCCACGTTAAAACTAAATATATTTTCAAAACAAGAATATCCTTTTTTTCTATGTACGCGTCTGTACACAGAAAAAAAGGACATTCTTGTTTTGAAAATATATTTAGTTTTAACATGGAAAAATTTTGAAATGAGATTTTATTGCGTTAATTAAAGAAAAATATAATTGCTCGAATAATTGCTTACTTGAATGAAGCCATTTTATATGGTTCAATCAAGAAAAATATATTCTTACGATTTAAGATTTAATTTTCTTGAATGGGAAAGAAACAATGTTAGATAGAAAATAACATTTTTAAATCAGAGATTATAATTTTCTTAAAGTAGAATTAAATAATTATATATTCTTGAAGTGACAATTGCAATATTAAAATAAGACTATAATATTGTTGAAATTAAAAATTATTAAATTCTTCTAAGAAGATTATAAATTGTTATGTATATACGAAACAATGAACGCGTTAGTTTAAGTATATGTTTTGATTTGACACTTATTTTTTTTCTGTGTATCAGTGCATGTTTTCTCTCTTCCATTCTTCACGCTCGAAACTTTTCCACGGGAAAGATCGATCGTGGTAACGACGACTACGGGGTCGCGAGGACCGGCTAACTGCATTCGTAATGTTTTACGACGTAATACTAACCGAACCCCCTCACGGGTTGCTGCCGCTCGTTTTCTTTTCGCGCCCCAAGACGCAGCTGTCGCGCACCACCGCTGACAGCTGGTACGACCGGCCGGCAGCATGCCGTTTTACCCCTCCTCGTTAAATTGAGCATCCTCGCGCTCGGGATAACCACCACCTGCCCCCGGACTAATGTATAGGCGCTCGCACGCATATGAGCGCTCGCACGCATCGAGCGCGTAACGTGAAGCACGTGGTCGTGGCGAGAGTTTTCTATAGACTCTCGGTAAGACAGACTTAAAGGACGGATTATGTCCGCGACACAAAAGCACACGCATGCTTGAATTGTTAAAGACGACTTCGCGAGGTCTATCCACGATATCATATTTGTATCTCGTGATCTCTGACTCGAAATAGATATAGTTATTTTGCTGTCACGAAAGTAACTCGACCGTTGAAAGATTATTTTAGAATTAAATATTAAGAAAATTATTTTAGAATTAAATATTAAGAAAATTATTTTAGAATTAAATATTAAAAAAATATTTTAGAATTATTTTAGAATGATCATCTTGATACATGCATACGTAAGTCAAATGTAATTATCTTAATGAAGAAATGAAGAATGAGGAATTGATTTTTTTTAAATAGTTGATGTTGTATTATGTGATATTATTTCACGCTAAAGATTATTCTCGATTGCAACTTTGAGAGAAAGAGGTCGGTTTCCTGCCTCTACTTCTCGAACGAAGCTAAACTGACCAGGACTAAAACAGTTTCGATGTTTCGCAATTGCTCTGCTTATTTACCGTTGTACCCGTTAAGTGTATAGTTAATATATATAGCTATTGTTGTTCAAGTGCATGCTTCGTTTCTTGGCGCGAGAATCTTCTCTCGGAAAAGAGGGGGATTGCACGCGCTATAAATATTCGTTTTATTCGCAAATACGCGTCTCGTGTATATGAGAGATACAGGTACGTGCGAAAATACGAATCGTGAGAGAGAGACAGAAAGGAGGAGAGAGAAAATCTCGAACAAGGACCGCGAAATACGATGTCGACCGATCGTTATGTCCGAAAAAGACAGACGGGACACGTTATTTCCTGCCGCGTCAAGCCTCTTTCGACCATACGAGAGAATTATAAACGACCTCGCAGGAAATTACGTTCTCGTAATAAAGGATTCATATTTCTAAAATGTTTGTACGATATTTACGCTATTCCTTCGTATTTCCAAGTAAATAAAAATTTGGAAAGATGTATAAAACGATAAGAACCCCTGAAATTCTCAATAGCTAAAGCGTATACAAATCCATCTTTCTTTTAGAGACATCTCTAATTAAATTCTTTAATTAAATGCACACGAGATGTCTGGAGGAGAAGACAGAGAATAGCAAGAACTCGTTCTCAAGGAGAGAGAGAAGTTTGGAATTAATTTTATTTCAGCGAGAGAATTTTACGTGAATTCTCCTTACATATTACAATGATTTTTTATACCTTTTAATTTTAATATGCGTTTATGAAAATATTTTGTCATTTGTAGAAGAGAGAAGTTATGATTGTGAAAATCAATTACAGGGGAATATTTAATAATTATCAACTTTTTCCAATAAAAAAATATTCTTAAAAGTTACTCAAAAGTTTCTTCATAAGTCACTCAACCAGCTTTTCAAACCTAGGAATTAAATTTTTGTTAATTCCTTTATTGGAATTAATTTTTTTAGACTTGTATATCTTGAATTGATTAGAAAAAGGCAAATATTTAAGCACATAATTGGAGTAGTCGAGGACATTCAATATTAAAAAGCCCATTAATTGGCTCTTCAATTAAATTTTCATCAATATGAACAGTGCTATTAGTGTATGTCTTAAGACACCACATTTCTACCAACCATATTTCCACCGACTTCTCCTTCCCTCTCATACTCGTCAAGGCCACCGATGATACGAATTCCGCGCGTGCTTGAATAATAAAAAAAAAACATACACCGTAGAGGAGAACGCAGATATATAATATAACTTTACCGGCAAGGTTGCGATAATAGAAAAAAATTAGCATAGCGGTTGCAAATCGTTCTTACGAGAATTACATCGATCGCAACATGGACACGCATATCTGTGCATGTGCGTGTATCTGCGTAGAAATATTTTGTGCTCTATTACGCTTTTTAATGTCGCGTGAAAGATTCAAAATGCATATAATTGTTTGAAACTAAATTGTAATGCTAAAAACAATCAACAAGTTGAAACAACGGGCAGAAAGTCTATTACGAAGATTGAATAATCAAGTTGAGAATTTAAATGGATAAAGAATGATATTAAAATTAAGTGAGCGAAATAGTCGCTCAAATCAAGTAAAATATTCGAGGAATAAAAATTTTTTCCCGTTGACGAATTTTCACGTGTAATATCATTTCTGACAGAAATCGATTTGACATGAAATATTTATTCGCAAACTTTCTGAAAAAAAAACCGGAAATGTCTACACTCCTGTCCTGAGATCAATAATTAAATCATTATATGCCACTTGCCATTTAGCATCATTCCCTTGCATAATACTCATGCCAATGGCAGGCATCCCTTGATCGATGCACCAGTGACGCAATAAAACGGGCATATTTACGTAACAATGTACGTAATAATATAGCAAAATCAATGTGTGGCAGCTCATTCTTGAAACTATATGTCGTAAGATAAATTCGGACGAAACGATAATCACGACCATTCATAATTCTTGCTCGCTAATAAACCGCGATCATCAGTGTTATTATATTACCCTCTGTTCCCTCCAGCGTTTATCCCGCTGCGAAGAGGAGAGAAAACGCGATCCAGAGAAAAAGAGCACGCGGAAGATATAAATTTCTTTGCCTCTCCCCAGGACTCTCACGAGTCCACGAGCGGACGCCTCCGTCCGGTTCGTGTCGCACGCGTGCTCCAAGAAGTCCTACGTTAATACGACCGTTTACTCGCTCGCAGGGAAACGCAACAGTCGCGTATATACGCGACAATTATGAAAAACCGGTGCATCGCATTCCGTAATTGGATGCGAGCGCGGGCAATGCGCTAACAACAACCTCATTCATCGCGCGGTTATTCTCGTTATAGCTTCTTCTATTTACGGCGCGCGATTACACGCACTCGAAAACTTGCTCCCTTCCCTTCTCCTTCCTGGGACGTGTACATGCTTTACCAGACTGTAGACTACAAAGGGATGTTTCAAAATTTCCGTTAATTTTAATGAATAAATTTCTCGAGCATGTAACGCGAAAATGCAATTTTTTTGGTAGAATTTTTCTAGATGGAAAGAAAGGGTCTTTTTTCGCGAATTATAAATTGTGAAATGCAAATGCATGACAAAATCTCGTACAATTTCGAAACGTTTTTACGCTTGTTCAGAATTTTAATGTAATTTTTATAACGTTCGGTATTAAATTGAATATTAAATTGAGACAAAGATATAATAGCATAGCAAAAAAATTGCTCCGAAGGAAAATGTTTTTCTTTCACTCACTCTCAGAATAAATGAATTGTCGCAATTTTTAGATGTTCTAGAACTCATGAGATAAATTAAACATATTATTTATTATATTAATATAATAATTATATTTATTATTATTAAACCATTAAGATAAAATTTTTATTAACATATTTTTGCAGCTTTTTGACCTTTTCTTTCATAATGGCTTCATACAAAGTACATATAATGTTGAACATTCGTTCTTCTAAATTTCATAATGTCAATATTTTAATATCATCTTCATTTTTAATTTTTTATTGGATTAAATAACAGATTCGTCGAAGATAAACTTTTATTATTATATTCATATTTTTTCGATCACATTTATTCGTTCGATTAAAAATTTAAAAAAAATTCAAAAAGGATTATAGTATATCTGTTTTTGTTTTGTTTCGCGCATTTTATAAAACACCTAAAACATTTCACGCATTTCACGTTTCCAATATTTTGCCGATAACCTGTGCACGTATCCGCACCGTTGAAATTCATGCACTGCGGATGGATTTTACGCTGTAACGATCATCGATTTTGTGAAACCGATGGAGCTTTCAAGCGTTTATCTCTAAATAAAAATTATTGAAGTATATTGACATATTTCGATATTTTTGAAAAATATTCTGAGTATCGATATCATGTTTTATTCGAAAAGAGATATTGAATGGTACCAATATTTGATATTTATTTTAAATTATTATTATACATAAATATTAAAAATAAAATAAACTTTACAAAAATAAAATACTCATTGCGAGAAACAAAAATAGTTTCTTTAAAAATAATATATATCTATAATCAATTGGAAAATACTAAGAATCGCGAGTTATCTTTGACTTTTAACGCTTAAACACGATATAACATTAAAACTAGGTTGCACAATTCAATTTAAGTAATCATGGCTTAACGATTTGCATAATTCTACTATAGTACAGAATACAAAAGAAAAACAATAAAACCAAGTGACATGGATCGATTTCCTCGGCCTCGGTAAGCGCTAACTATAGTGCTGACTAGCGTTAACTCAACGTAATGTTTTTTCATTTTTAATCAAGATTCTAATATAAAACTAAAGACAAAAAGAAAGAGAGAGAGAGAGAGAAAGAGAGAGAGGGATAAATGCAACAATCTAATGAACAGTTTCAGCAATATCGATTAACTATAATTAAATTGCTAAATTTTTAACTTTTTCTAGTTTTAGTTGTAAAGAAAACAAACAATCAGTGTTAACGCAATTAATATTGAAGTGTTAGTCATGAATAAAAGACATTAGTTTTAGCCGTCAAAAGTATTGTCTCTCTATCTGTCTGTCTCTCTCTCTCTCTCTCACTTCTCTCTCTTTCTAAATAGTGCAATGTTAAATCGCGACGAACAAATGACGCAATTAAGACGACTTCTCGCGCGACTTCTTGCGAAACGTATCCGTTTCTCCTCTGCAGCGTTACGGATTTCTGCAATTTAATCTCTTCGATCAGCTACCTTTTCACGATAATAATTCTGGCGAATTCACCTTAATCGGTGTCTATTTTTATAGGCTATCAGAAAAGTTCGCGTAATGCATCTTTTAGAATATACTGGAGTGGATTTTCTTTGTAAGTTTAGTCTCTCTAATTTGTTTTTAAATATAGACTGCTAAATTATCGCGTGACGAACTTATACTCATTCATTAATATTGTACCGATGATTCAACTGTTTATTAATTTATAATTAAATATCCGTTAACTGGTTTTGGCTAATTTTACGAATCATTTATAAAATATCTAAATTTTTTATCATATTAAAATTTTTTTTATATCTATTAAAATTCTCAAATGGAAAATGGAATATATTCATGTGGTATTTATTATATATTTATTTGTTTTTTTGCAATGATTTATAATTAGACTATTTTCTATTTTAAAGATTAGGATGCTTGCTAATTCCATTTCTGTTTTCATCTTCCTTCTCTTATATAGATAATGGTGATTATGTAATTTTTATTATTACATATTATATCGTTTTATTGATAATTTATAATGATTCACGAAGCTATTAGCTGATAACTGCTTATCTTATTTGTACAAAATTTTTGTCAAGTGTTTTAGCTTCTAAAGTTTGTACAGAAAATAAAAATTGTTACGTGACATACATGTATCAACTGACGATCTATTTAATGTGATAATGCACTTTCATTTATATTAAGGTCGAATGAGATAATTAAAATCGTTAAATAAATGGAGCGACCTAATGATCGTCCAACGGTAAGTTTAATAATTATTATAAAATTGTAGAGAAAAACGGGAAGAATTTCATTCTAAATTTATAAAACTTCTTCTTATAAAACTTACAACAATTAGAGAGTTTGTATTAATTGTAACAATGAAAATTTGATATTGATAATATTAGTACGTATCATAAATACAGATATTTTATGATATAACTAAAAGAAATTAAATATTACATAATATATAACAGATGATGTATATAATATGTTAAAATTGAATTTTATCTAACGTGTAAAAATGGATATGAAAGTTATTGGAGAAATAACGCTACAGAAAAATCGCGGAGAAAGTGAACAAATCTTTAACATTTTCGATTACGTCGAGCTGTCGAAACGCCGGAAATCACGGCAAATCCATCGGAAATTGATGCGAGAAACGTCTAATATACGATATAAAGGGCAATGTCAAAATGTATCTTTTTTAGACAGATAAAGAAAATTAAAATATTTTCTATAAATCACAATGTTATTACATTATATTTTATCGTAATATTATATGTTACTTTTTACATACATATTATATAATTAAATATTCAAAAAAGAATTTGAGACATAAATGTATAATCAATATTTTACGTGCGATAAAGTGACGATAGAAATTTTATTATAAACTTACAAGTATCTTTTTTTAATATAATTTGTCTCGAAAATTTGATTTAAGTCATTTTTCTAAGCATCAAGAAGATAATCCGCTTGAATGAGATTCAACGCGATGAATGGGGAAACTTTAATCAAGACGATACTAAAACTCGAGAGGAACATTCATGGATCTCGATGATAAAGCTAAACTTTTTTTTCCTTTATGGATTTCCGTTCGTTAATGTAATGGGACAGAGCATCAAGGGAGCTAAACGTTACTATATAATAATATTCGGAGTCAAGATAATGTCAACTTCTTTTTTGCTATCGAAAATTCTCTGTCTACCTCCCTATCTAATCATTAATCTTAATTCTTTTTTGTCAAGTTATCTCTGTCTCTTTCTCTCAATTTCTCGTATGTATTTATAAGCAGACATATTTTCGCCTAGCACGAGCATGTCCGAGAAACTCCTGTTAGCGAATTAACCCGGAAACACGCGACGCGGACAAATGAGTCACTCTAAGAATTAATAGTTTCTTGGTAAAGAGCGGTCGATTCTTTTCGAAGAAACTTTAAAAAATCGCATATATGCCTACTTATATATAAAATTCGCATTTTTTATAAATGATGTAACTTTATACATATACACATATATGCAGCATTTTTTAATTTAAACTATCGCACTTTACGTAATTTCGAAAAGTATAAAGGCGCCGATAAAAATTTTCAACGAACGCGCGCGAGAAAATTTTAACTTCAAAGCAGGAGCAATCGTACCGCGCAACTGTACGTTAAAAGGGATCACGCTGTTATTCCGCGCTGTTAATCAAGATAAAGAATAAATATAGAGAATCTCATCGCGCGATTTCGCACGCAACGGCGCGCGACGATCTCATACGCACACATACACACACGCACGCTGACCGATTTGAATTTCCGCATACATGCATACTAACCTCTGCTAATGTCCTGGGCCGCGGGAGCGCGACCCGACTGCAGAAGGAACGAAATTTCTCCACGAGTGTGTTATCACGCTCCGTCCTCGCGATCGGTCCCGGTTGTCCCCGAAGCAGGACTCTCCCAAGTTTCACTTTGTTTCGCGCGGTATTTCTCGGAGTGGAGAAAAAAAACGATCGCTCAGAGCGACAGGCGGGAAACGTTCTCTTGACGCACGCTTCGCGAGCGGCGAGAGTACTACGTCGAATCGCGGCGACGCTCCACCGCCGACACGTCCGTCGCGTTGCACGGTCGAGTGACGTTTGCGAGTTGCGATGCGCGCGACCTGGTTGCCATGGCACCGGCGGAACGGAGCGTGCGCGCCATTGGCGGAGGAGGCATTGGAACTAGGGCGGTGGGCGGGCAACTTCGCACCGTACAGCGTACGCGGGAAAACAAACTTTGACAATGAAACAGGCGCAATAAAGCGACACGAAATTATATCACTGAAGTTTTTTAAAAAACAGCAGATCGACGATTACTGAAACCTTTCCAAAATGCCATCATGTCCAATTATAGTTTTTACTGTGTTCTTGTTATACACACTTTACATTATCTCATACTTGAGATAAAATAAATATAATTTATATCATGGAGAGAGCTAATGAAAAGTTTACAAATGCAAAAAAAACATTTAGATTGAATTGTATTCTCTTAATTAACAATTATATTTATAATTCAATCTTTTTATTAAATACATAAAAATGTATATTAACTCTTGATACTTAATTTTTAGGTGTTTTGTTAAACAGAATTTCAATTTTTGAATATGACGCTGTCTTCACATAAAGCTTGTATTCATCATTTCAATGCGTTTAATATAATTACAATTGACAGAGAGAATATCATGTTTTCTAAACAATTATTAATAAAATTATTAAAACAATTCAAATATCAAGAAAAACGTAACGAATTCATGCAAATAGTAATCTAAAAAAATTATTTTTATTGATACTTTTTTCTAGTAAATATCTATATACTTTGATATACATCTTTACATACATCTGTAACAAGCACATTGCTCAACAAGCAGCCCAACGAACCATATAAAACAAAATCTTACTATTATTGGTGTGATTATTGTAGCAGTGTTAATTGACGTTTCTCTCGTTCTTTTTCTTGTGAAATGAAGATTTTAGAGTAGAGACTATGATAAAATATAAACAAGAACCATGAATGCCAAGTCTAATCTGATATAAATTATGTGCGTTTGATATGATCACTAGTCCCTTGAATCTTTATACACCAAAATCATTCGTTCCGCCACTTTTTATGGATCTGTTGTAGATGTTCGTAAGCTCGTTGGGAGATATTGAGTTCTGGATTTATCGAACACAAACCAGGCTGTCCCAAGAGACTTAAACCAGACAGACCTATTGAAAAAATTGTTTTTTATATATTCGCATTATTTAAATAATATAGCTCCTTGCGAGATTATTTCTTATACAAAATGTCTGTATACAAAATGTCTTTATATCAGGAAGCAAGGGATTTTTTGCAATATAAATTATTTACACTCACCTAGATATGTGTGTAAAGGATCTGGCCGAGTATTATCAAACTTTGCCAATCCTCCGATGAACCTATCTTGAGTATTGAGGATAAAAGTTTTGTTTTGTTCGGCGTCCGAAAAGTTGAGGAATTCTAAAAGCTCGAGCGTAGCGCCAACCCAGAAACTGTAACATGTGTCGGACGGTTTCCCAGGCCTCCCATTAAATCCACCGTCCTGTCTCATAAGGCACCAACGCTTCAACCGAGCTAAACGGTCCCATGTCAATACGTCCAATATATTAATATGTTCTCTCATCAAAAACAAACTTGCCACAGCACAGAAAGTCGATCCTCCGTGAGATTCGAGACCCGGTCCTTGCCCGATACCGCCATCATACGACTGCAATTATCGTAACCATCTGTTATGTAAAGATAAAGATAAAATACTTACAGAGCTTGTAAATAATAATACTAAATAATTATTGATGCAAATGCACTTACAACACTCCGTAATATATAGTCGATAGCTCTTGGAATGTCGACACCTGACCAGTCATCTAGAATCGCGGAAACGCAAGAGGCGCAGTAGAGGAATCTCATGTCGCTCTCGCATCCCATTACCATGGCCATGAAAGATCCGTCGGGATTCTGACAGGCACGGACTCCACCAATGATAGATTTTTTATCCACTCGACTTAGATCATCGCCGAGGATCAAAAGGGTGACCAGGCTCGTGTAGGTCATTGCTAAATGACCACATTGATATTCTGGGACATCCTTTGGTATCGTTGTAGATGCTTGGAAGCCGGAACGAGGACCGGCTCCTTCGACCTGAAGACCATAGATCCAATCGATCGCTTCGGACTTAGCTTGTTCCCCAATCTCGTCCAGCGAATTCAACAGATCTAGACCGGATAGTGCGAAGTACGCTATCATTGGTCTGGTAGAATCGAATTCCGCCAGACTGCTAGGCATGATTTGTAGTAACCTTTGGAAATATTTGACATGTTTTTCCCGTGCCAGCTGTGGCGGCATGATTGTCGTGCGATGAATGAAAATGTCACTTTAAATCGACACGACATACGTTTTGACACGCCTTAAAAAGAACTGTAATATGCTGTCGTTGCTAACTGATGGTAATGTTCATATGTACAATGTTTATCTCAATTGGCTCTTTTCATTTATTCCATATCGATTTGTCAAAGTCTTTAGAAATTCATTGCTGATTCATCGTAAATTCTGATCGTACCTGAGAACATCTCATATGCGTTTCCTTTGATTGAATCGAATTAATAATTTAAAATTGTGCGTTACAATTTGTTGCCTTCGATACTTGGTTACGTTCGTTCATCCTCAACGTTTCCTCAACTGACCAGCTGACTCAGCGACATGCCATACCAACCTTTAATCACAAAACTATGAATCAATAGTACCAACTTATTGTAATATAAAAAATGGCTGCGTTTAGCAGGAAAAGCTGCTTTACAACTGTTGTAAAATTCGTGAATCTGATTGGTGTATGCTCTTAGATCCAGTCAAAATTAAGAGCATACACCAATCAGGCTCACGAATTTTACAACAGTTGCAAAGCAGCTTTTTCTGCTGAACGCAGCCAATGAGAGCCTACATTTGAAGTGATATATTCTAATTCTAAAAGGAGAAAAGAGATGCTTTTGATTATATGTCCAGAATAAAATATCACAATTAATAATGTGAGTTTTTTTGCCAATTTGTGAGATTAAATTTTCGCAGAATAGATTGAAATAAAATGAATGTAATATTCCATGACATTTTTCTTTATACATATAGGCTCCAGGAGTCTAAAATTATTGAGTCTTTACTGTACATATATATATGAGAAATAAAAAAGCGAAAATTCCTAACAAATAAAAATTAACAGATATCTCCACTTATAGATGTATATATTTTATATATACACATATCACATATATAGATGTACGTGTGTACATATATATATCTATAGATACAACACACGCTCTACCATAAAAAAATATAAAGAGATAATACCGACATAATTATTAATAAACTCTGTTACATAATTTCTTCACATCACAAAAACATCAGGTAGATAAACTACAGATTTATAATAACGATTATCGAGAAAAATCTCTACTATATCTCTATATCTTACTATTATATATATTGTTATATACTTCAATATATCTCTATATCTTACTTATTATTAATAAAAGTGCTGCATTATTGGAAATGCGGAACTCGATGACACGAGTAATACTACAGTTATCTTTGATATAATAAATAAAACTAACAAATATTAGATTTTGTATCTTACAACATAACACGCGCGCATGTCGTATAAGTATACAGATCCATGGGTCGTTTAAATAAATATCTAATGGAATACATGGACATAACATCGACAAGGAATGCTAATTATCGCCCAAACGATCGATAATTCGCTAATACATAACTTTGAGGCAATAAATGTGCAATTACAGGTACATCAGGTAACAATTATTTGCCATTAGTCTCCTAAAGAGATCAAATCGTTATGGCAGCAAATCAGGAGGTATGCTGCTCGGTAACGTGACTCCGAATTTAGTTATTATGTAGGACGCAACTTTGCATCCCAATTCTAAACAACTCTTCGGATCCCAGTGAGCCAGGACACCGGCCAAAAAGCCAGCCACTAAAGCATCCCCGGCACCCGTTGTGTCCACGATAGGCGCTTTCGGTACGATAGGTGGTATCTAAACAACAAAGAAGTGTTATCGAGAAGTTAAGAAGTGTCATTTAACATTTTTTTTATATTTTCTCGATCGAAACGAACCTGAACAGACTGTCCTTTGCCCCACACAATAATCGCCGGTGCGCATCCACCGCGCGTCATGATGAATATACCATCGTCGGCTAACCAGTCCTTGCTATTGCCGCTAGAAACATCCACCGTAATCCTCTTTAAACTGTTCAGCAAGAAAGGTATATCGGTGACATCGTCGTATTTTACATTTAATGCTTGCGCAAGTGCAATCATTTCTCTTGCATTTCCGAACACGATTTTAGCGTGACCAACCATTTCGCAAATGGCTGCTTGATGATCCTTAAAAAAAAGTAGATTACAAAATCGAGAAAAGAATCACTTATTATTTAGATAAATAAAATAAAAAACGATGCATATAACTATCTAATATCTGTATGTTGATTTTATACAATAAAGTATTAATTACATAAATACTTATTAATATCATTAATATAATACCATATTATCTTTATACCTGGAATATATATAAACCACTAAGATTGAATGCTATGATAATATTTTTCTCTTGCGCTCGCTTGACCAATTCCTTAGCCACATCCAAACTGTGAGTTATGAAATATGCTTCAATGTAAATTATTTTCATGTTATCTAATTGTGGATTGGCCTTTTTCAAATCATCCAATGTATATATATTGGCTGCACCAAGATTTGCAACAAGACTGCGAGACGAATCATACGCTAATGAAACGCATAATCCAGTGGGTAAAGTTGAATGTATGGCATATCTAACAAAATATACAAATTAATTTTATCGCATCCTTTCAAATATATAATAATGATATAATTACGAACTTTACATCCACTCCTGCAATTCGGATTAATTTTTCTAAAATTGAACCCTTTTGATCATTTCCGACACCACCATAAAAAGTACCAATTTGAATTTCATGAGTCTCATCACACAGCCACTGCAAAATCCTCAATGTATTCTGCGCACTTCCTCCTGGAGATGTACATCGCTCTGTTCTACAAAATATAAAAATTTTTTATAAGATTCTTATAAAAAATATATATGCATGCACAAATCTTTCTAGATGAATGTATACATTATGATTATAATTTGTTATTTGATGTTCCATTTAAAATAACTTGTTTAATAAAAATATTAAAATACTGAATGACAATTTCAATAAAAATTGTGGAACATTAAGAATTTATAATTTAAACACAAAATATAGCCCAATATAATTATATTAACTCAGGTGGTAGATCTGCAATCAACTCCTGCATCTTCTTCTCGCATAGCTCCGTCTCGCCGTCGATCTTGAGATTGTATTTTTTAAGCAAGTCGTCATTCTTCACTATCACTACAATATCCAGGAGAGGATTGCCAAAAGCTATAATTGCAGGAAAATCCAATCGAGCAATGGTCTTCCGCAATGGGATCTTTTCTACCATTTTCTGTATCGAAGAATGAGCTTCGAATGTTAGCTTTCCATGTAGACATACCAAGATATAAAAGAATTAATTATATAACTTTATAATGCACACTTACATACATATATCAATTATAGATTACTTACAAGATAAACGAAACTTTTCGAATCATCGTAATCTATTGTTTTTTTTTCTCTTTTTCTCTCTTTTACAATTTATAAAATATTCATCAAAATATGAATATTTTGAAAATATCAAATCGATCTTATTCGATATTTCTTAAATAACATAGGAAAAAATAACGAATATTTAATAATATTGATTTCAATAATATAACGATAAAAACACATTTCTAATAGCAGAAAGAAGAATGAGAGACGTCATGGTCATAGCCTACTTTTGAGTGACCCCTAAAAACAATACGCCCTCTGACATAAAAACATGGACATGAACTAAGAAGTCAAATTCATGAATGTTTGCAGTAGGTAACACATAATGGGCACAATTTCGGATTATTATAACCAATTATAACAATTCACCAAATAAAGTAGAACACAAAAAATATTCTAGTTTATTTCTAAATGTTAGGCCCTGCGCACAATAGGAAAAATATTAAATATTAAATATTAAATTTATAGAAAGAGAAAAAGAGAAGAGAAAAGTTCCTTTCTCTTTCTCTCGGTCTATAAATTTAATATTTAATATTTAATATTTAATATTTTTCCTATTGTGCGTAGGGCCTTAAATACTATAAATATTAACATTAAAATAAAAAATTGGTAAAAATATAATAATTCAAAAACTAAGCTTCGGACGAAATTTTGCCAAAGGAAAAATCGTCTTAGGCCGGTATTCATAGTCCGATCTTATATTTAAGATTGTCTTAAATCTGGTCCGAGGGTGACTTAAGACCTCATTCAACCAATCAAATAGCTGCGATGCGGTCATTGATTGGTTGAATGGGTTCTTAAGACGATCTTAAATATAAGAACGGACTATGAATACCGGCCTTAAAATTGATTCAAGAATAGGTCTGTTCTTTATAGCTGAACTGGCTGCACTGGGCTGCACTCGTTTAGAGGTTATCTTTTTCCTCCAAATGTAGAGTAAAAAGGATAACCTCTGAACCAGTGTAGCCCAGTGTAGCCAGTTCAGCTATAAAGAACAGACCTAATGTGTCATTTCAAGGACAATGGGGTTATTTTGAATCATCTTGTATAAGCGTCTTGCATTTGTATTATAAAACATTTGTATTACCGACACTTCTGCACATAGCATGGAACAGAACCAATTTGTGAACATAGCGTGTTACCCATTAAGAAGTTTCATGGAATTGTCTTGTAGTTCAAGGTGTCGATACTTTATATAGAGGCGCTTTGAATACTCTTTTCTCTGCTAGTAGTGGTAGGTACACGAGGCCGGCGTGATATATATTCACAAAGGTTAAGAAAGATATTGAAAAATATTTTCGTTAAAATGGTTCGCAAAAAAATTGATAATCGCATACGAGTTTTGATAGAAAACGGTGTCACTTTGAGACACCGGACGATGTTCATCGTCGTCGGCGAAAAAGCGAAGGATCAAGTAAGTATTCAATATGTGCATGTGTATTTTGAAAATATCCGCTTGATCACGTTAGTTTATATTTGTATTTCAATACAAGCATGTTAATTAAAAAATTTTTTTTAATTTACAAAGCAATCTTGTATATAAGATATTATTTTAATATTCTTTCTGTATTTTTATATATTTTTAATCATTATAAAAATTATATGCAATCCTGACATGTAAAATGTATTAATTGTAAAACTACATAATGCATAAGCATGTATCATTTCTAAAGAATACAACAAATAGAAAACTTATAAAATTTGATTATATATACTTTTGATTATTAAAACAAATATTATTCTTCCAAAGTTATATTGCGCACATACATGTATATGTATAAGTTATTTATGCTATACTTATAAAAATATTTTTTCAGGTAGTATTATTGCATCATATGTTGTCTAAGACTGTTGTAAAAGCTAGGCCTTCTGTGTTATGGTGCTACAAAAAGGAGTTAGGTTTTAGTAGTCATAGAAAGAAACGAATGAAATCTTTGCAGAAGAAAATCAAATCGGGTAAATTGGATGTTAACGAGGACAATCCATTTGAGTTGTTTGTTATTTCAACTAATATTCGCTATTGTTATTATAGTGAAACGCATAAAATATTAGGTAACACATATGGCATGTGTGTATTACAGGTATGAATATATATTCTTTGTGCTAACTATTTATATTACTGTATTATTAATGTTATTTTATAATTTTAGGATTTTGAAGCAATTACTCCAAACTTATTAGCACGTACTATTGAGACAGTAGAGGGCGGTGGAATCATTGTATTTTTATTGCAATCTATGAATTCTCTAAAGCAATTATATACAATGAATATGGATGTTCATCAGAGGTTTCGCACGGAAGCACATAAAGTACAAATACATATTTTTCAAAATTTTTTAAAATATTTGAAACATACATTATAACTTCCATTCCTTAATATAGGATATAATATGTCGATTTAATGAGAGATTCCTATTGTCCTTGGCCTCGTGTAAACGATGTTTGGTCGTTGATGATCAGTTGAATGTATTGCCTATATCTTCACACAATTTGAGAATAGAACCTGTGGATAAATTGGACATTTTGGAAGAACAGTCAAGTTTGGATACTTTAAAAGAAAGTTTGCAAGACACTCAGCCTGTATCTGCATTAATTAATTGCTGTAAAACAGTCGACCAGGTAGATCAGTTATTGCAAAGATAAATTAATATAAAGAATCGTTTAATTAAATTTTAAGTTAAATTTCTTTAATTCACTATATGTATGATTTAAATTTTCAGGCAAAAGCAGTTCTTAAATTTATCGAGTGTATCTCTGAAAAAACTTTAAGATCAACTGTATCTTTAACTGCTGCTAGAGGACGCGGAAAATCTGCTGCATTAGGGCTTGCCATTGCTGGAGCTGTTACTTTTGGATACTCTAATATTTATATCTCAAGTCCCAGTCCAGAAAACTTGAACACTCTCTTTGAATTTGTCTTCAAAGGTAAATAAATAAAAAGAAAAGACACTGTAATAATAATTACATTGCGCATAAAAATGTCAGCATGTATGGACTAAATAATTTGTTATAGGATTTGATGCACTCGGATATCAGGAACATCTCGACTATGGCTTAGTACAATCCACAAATCCAGAATTCAACAAAGCTACTGTACGTGTAAATGTGTTTCGAGATCATCGCCAAACAATTCAGGTGCATAATTTTGTCAAAAAATGAGCCTTTTGTATACATATGAGTACAATTCAAAAGTAGAATATATTTTTATAAATTACATTAGTCTATAATAAGATATATGGATTTTTGTGCTACAAATTAATAACAATTATTTTATTCTTTGTACAGTATATACATCCAACAGATACCCATAAATTAAGTCAAGCAGAACTGCTTGTGATTGACGAAGCAGCAGCAATTCCTTTACCCTATGTTAAAGCAATGCTTGGGCCTTATCTAATATTCCTTGCATCAACCATAAATGGGTAAGCATTTAGATATTTTTAAAATTTTCTAGAATATTTATATGTATATATGTATACATGTGCATAATAAATTATCTATTTATATTTATAGATATGAAGGAACAGGTCGATCCTTGTCACTCAAATTGCTACAACAATTAAGGACACAAACTACTGGATCCAACAGCCATGGAAAAAATGAAAAGGAGCAACAGGAGAAAATTCTTATTGGCAGACAATTGCACGAACTTACCCTCGATGAATCGATACGTTATAAATCGGGTGATTCTGTAGAACAATGGCTGTATGATTTACTTTGCTTAAATGTTACAATGCATGCATCCATTCTTTCTGGATGTCCTCCACCTGATATGTGTCAATTGTATTACATAAACAGGTATTAACATAAGTTTAATATTGATGACGTATTTTCGCAAATGTATATATTTGTAAATTTATAAAATTAATATATATTTTTTTTAATTTTTCACAGAGATACATTATTTTCTTATCACAAGGCTTCCGAGTTGTTTTTACAAAGGCTGGTCTCTCTGTATGTTGCATCACATTATAAAGTAAATACCGCATTTTTTTTCTAAATAATATATCTCATTTTTATAAAATAAATTCTAGATAATATCAACTTGATTATATTATACATATTTCAGAATACGCCAAACGATTTGCAAATGATGTCTGACGCACCTGCTCATCATTTATTCTGTTTATTGGGACCTGTTGATTCCAATAGAAAGACTCTGCCCGAAATATTAGTCGTTCTTCAAGTAGGTATAAAATAGTAATAATAAAGTAGTCTATGAAATATATATATATATATATATATATATATATATATATATATATATATATATATATACAATATCATTTTTTGATTTAGTATTTTTTGTGTTCGCCTCCTCCCCCAGAAAAAATACATGTATTTTAGAGATATTCTGAATTATTCATAATTGAAATATTTTTTCTTTATGCAAATCACATATATATTTATTATTTAATATATTTTTTATAGATTTGCCTGGAAGGTGAAGTTAGCAAAACTAGCATAAAGGAAGGTCTCACGCGAGGTCGTAGAGCAGCTGGTGATTTAATACCATGGACAATTGCTCAGCAATATCAAGATGAGGATTTTCCAGTATTGGCTGGTGCGCGTATCGTTCGGATTGCCACGCATCCCGATTATCATGGGGTATGTTTCTTTATAATCTGTCAATTTAAAAAAAGTTATCTTTGTTAAAAGAATATAACGATTGCAGATGGGATACGGTAGCCGCGCATTGCAATTGTTGAAACAATATTACGAGATGAAAATACTCAATATTAATGAAAACGTTGCACAAGAGCCAGTGATGGAAATAAAAAATGTTCCCGATGAAGCGGTCGACTTATTAGAAGAAAGTATAGGTAATCTACTGTTTAATCTACTATTTATCTCTATAGTATCTATTTATAAATATTTATCTTTTATTGCTTAAAATTTCTTCTATTAGACAATTACAATTTTTTAAACGCGATTTAAATATACAATGTTGAATTTGATTCTATTTGTAACTTTTTTGCAGAACCTCGCAGTTCGCTACCACCGCTTTTATTAAAATTAAGCGAGAGGCCTCCAGAACATCTAGATTACATTGGAGTATCTTTTGGAGTCACCGAGCAATTGTTGAAATTTTGGAAACGGGCCAATTTTGTGCCTACATATTTAAGGTATATGATACTTATATATTATATGTATATACATCAATAGAATAGTCAGAATAAATAGTATGTCATCTCGAATACCTGTAATTGTTCAGGCAAACGGCAAATGAAATAACAGGAGAGCATTCCTGTATAATGCTTTATAAAACTAACATGGAACAGGATAACGACAAGTGGTTGCAGGCTTATTGGAGCGATTTTCGCCGGCGATTCTTAAGTTTACTCTCTTATTCATTTAACGCCTATCCAGCGTCGCTTGCATTGAGTATATTAATTAACAAGACAATATCTTTGGAATCTATTAGTAAGTATACTGTACTATTAATTAATTATTAACGATTTGTATATAACGTCTCGTGTATAAGAAAACTAAGAATTTTTCTGTATATTGCAAAGTTTATTTTACAAGATTTACCTAATTAATATATAACGTTTGTAAAATTTAAATTATGAGAACATTTGTTTTCAGCACCGAGCAAAAAAACGTTAGATGTTTACTTTACATCATATGATCTAAAGCGTTTGCAAATGTATAGTAATAACATGGCCGATTATCACTTAATTATGGATTTGATACCATCATTAGCACGTTTATACTTTTTAAATATGATGGGAGATACTCATTTCTCAGCAGTACAATCAGTAAGATATCTTGGACACCTTTACTTGATATATTGTTTCTTGATGTTATAACCATCCATGGCGATTTTTAGGCGATTCTACTTGGTTTAGGCTTGCAACATAAAACTGTTAACAAATTGGCGGAAGAGTTGAATTTACAGTCTTCACAATTACTCGGTTTATTCAATCGTATAATACGTAAATCGATTCAATATTTTAACAGTATCGCGGAAAAATATATAGAGAGTACTATGCTGACCAATAAGTCAGTTAATGAGGAAGTAAAAGTAAATCCTTTAGGTGGACAAAGTTTACACGAAGAATTAGAGAGCGCAGCTAAAGTTCGTATACAATTCGCATATAATTTAATCTCATGTTATATATTATTCACATAACATATATTAAAATAACGTCGTACGTTACAGGAATTGAAAATAAAACAGAAAGCAGAATTGGAGAAATTGAAGAGAGAAAATTTAGAGCAATATGCTATTAAAGGATCGGAAACAGAGTGGACCAATGCGCTATCCGGCAAGCACAGTAAAAGCCTTATTTCTGTAAAGACCGGCGAAAAACGACCGTCAGAAGATAATAATGTACAAGAATTTGAAAAAAAACACACAAAGAAGAAAAAAAGACATTCTTCAAAGCTATAATTTTATAAGATGTAATAATTTACATAACTTATACACATCTGAATAAAATAAATATTAAATAGAACAGTTGTGATATACTTAATTAATGACACAGATATTTTTGCTAATATATATAAGATGTTTATTATATTAAAAAATTATTTAAAAATATACAAATTTAATAACTAGAAAGACAAAAAAAAGACTATAATTTTATGCTTAATAAATTATGATTACACATTTCTTTACATATATTCAAAAATATCACTGGTATAGCCAAAAGAAATCAATCTATAATCATACAATTTACTTCAGGTATACTATTTTTTCATTATATTTTTCCACTATTTTTAATTAGTTTTAATCGAAAAAATTGTTTTCTATAATATATTTTACACATTGGCAAATTAAATTTCTCTCATGTTGTATAGAACGGGAAAGTAACTTTTCTAATAATTTATAATGATATGCATGCAAAAAATTATTATTTTTAACATCAATTACTCTTCGATTCATTTCTTGCTTCTGCTTATCTATAGCGGAAGTTTTTTGGGATTTATCATTCAATTTATCACTTTCATTTTTGCATTTTTGTAAATCAGAAATTTCTTCATGAACTGTATTTTCTATTATTTTATCTTGAAGCTCTTCTATTTTCATTCGTTTCACTGGCACTTCTTCTGGACCTTCATCTAAACATAAAATTAATACTTGTTAAATCATTTCATACAGAAAAATTCGTATCTTAAAAAGCTATTCGTATGCTTAAAGAGGTCGAGTATATCAATAATATCAAATTGTATTAATGATTATAATAACAATTTTAGAGATGTTTTAAAAAAAAATAATAAAACAATAATATATTCGTTTATTAACAAGTATTAAAATTTATATATTTACCATTGCTTTCACTTTCATAATCTGCTACTAAAATTGGTAATGTAGACTTCAAATTGACCACAGGTGAATTAGAGGATTCAAGTGTCGCAGATATCTGTGGTACATCATCTTCATCCGAAATATTGCCAGCAATCTTTTCACATAAATCTGTTTGTTCATCTAAGTCTACTTCTTTATCTAAGCATATCTTATTATCTTCTTCTTGCAAAACATCTAAAATATTAATAATAGTTAAATTATTAATAATAATTAAAATATTAATAATAATTACAATAAAAGATCTTTTTTCAGTTTTGTCTAATATTTTGTGTATAACAAAAGAATACAACAAAATAAAAATGTCGTTAATTAATACAGATTATATCAAGATATATTGCATAATTGTAATTTAACAAATTAGACATTTATTTAATTATACATATAATCAAAATTGTATATAACTAATTTAATACGTTAAAAATTATAGCTTTTTTATGTCATAACATATATATATATACACAAACATATGTTCCATAATATAACTTACTTGTTCCAGGAAAAGGATGTAAACCTCTGTATAATTCATCCTTATGAACATAGTTGCTATTTTCGCATGTGTAACGTTTGCGAGGTCTACGTTTCTTTTGGCGCACATTTACAGTCTTCTTCGTTCTAGTTTGTACATTAGAGTTCTGCTGGATTATCTCTCCTCTTTCTATTTTTTCTAACTCTTCCGCCTTGCGTAAATTTATATTAGCTTCAGTAGGATACCTCCTGTTTTGTAATACAAAAGAAAATTTCTCTACTTATACTTTTATTAATGCAATTATTTTTCAGATATGTATTAAAAAAGATATGATAAAACAACTTACTTTTTCCGTTCCATTATCCATTTCTCGAGATTTTCAGGTATCGATAAATCTTTCATTCTCTCGTATAAGCCAGTACGATGTTGCATAGTAATATGTTTTTCTACAAGCATGGGGTGTGCCGAAAACGTGCATCCATCAATGCCGCAAACCCTGTGTGTGCTTTTATGCTGGGACAGAGTATCTTTGGATGGAAAATCTCTGTCGCATACCTCGCAATAGTGAGATTTTTCGTCATCGGAACCGATACAATTTTCATCATCCTCATTTTGCGTCCCTTCGTCAGCTGGATGATCCTAAAAATCATCACTATACACTAAGAATACTTTGAGGCATAAACTTGTCATTTTTTTAAATATAATTGTAACAATACTATATCATTATTAATATCAATTATATGTTTTAAGATTTTTACTAAAATTTTTACTGTTTCTTTATTGATCTCTCTCATAATTATAAGCGAATACTATCAGATTTTATACAATAATCATTTATAATTAAAAAATAAGGTAAAATTTGATAATAGATACACACATTGTGTGTACTTATTATCAAGTTTTATCTTATTTTTAAATCGTAAATGACTATTGTATAAAATATTTAAAGCTATATGCCCGGGGTATTCAGAAAAATTTGATCTATAAATTCTAAGAAACACAGACCTTTTTTCTTGCCTTTTTCTTCAGATATTACCATTCAGTCCTTTTTATGAATTAAATAAATATATAAATTGCGCGTATATTTCGCTGAAGCATTAATTATCTTTACAATGCATACAATATAATATAAATACATACTTATACCATATATGTTAATTGCACATCAAAGGCTTAATCACGAAATTTTGTACAATTGCAATATAATGATAAAATCTCTATAATTGTAATTTTTCTCTATATCATGTAAATATTAATAATGTATATATATGTATATATGTATACATACATTAACGTGAATTTCTATTTACATATTTTATGTTATATTGCCCCGTAACTTATATATAAGTTTGTATTAATAATTATATTATTTAAATGAATTATTAAAACGGCAAATCACAAAAAATTATTTTCATAATTCAGAACGATTATTTTTCAATAAGTAAGATTAATTTTCTTTAACGGTTTGTAATACTAAAATGATGGAAAACGCCAGAATTAGAACTTATGGAAATACAATTTATTCTCATAATACGTATTTCAATTACAAATTTTTTTTGTCAATCAATTTTTTTTGTTTGCTTAAAGTCAGATATGAAATATAAACAAGAAAATATTAAATATGACACATATAGCCATAATCATTTATAAAAGTTGTACTACTAATCTAACAGAGCCACAAGCTATTTGAAATTTTTTTACATGTAAAATATATTATATATAATCTCTATAAAATTATTTATCTATATTTTTTCTCGCAGTTTGAACATTGTAAATCTGTTACTATTTCTTAAGCCTATAGCTTGCAGCACTGTATACTGGCCATAAATATAAAGGAAGAACTTTGAAAAAAAATTATCCACAGATGGCCAGTTTTTACATACTTGATGAATTACATCTAATTCACATTGTCAGAATGCAGATATTTATAATTAAGATTTATATAATGAAATATAGATATTAGATATGAATACACATACTAATGTAAAAATGAACATGAACAAATTATTACATAGATACCTAAGCTATCTCTCTTGTTAATATATTTTAGCTAATAGATACTATTTTCTCAAAATTATTTTTGTCAGCATTATTTCAATTAATATATACTTATATATGATGTAAATAATACAAAAGATTATTATGTAAATATGTTACGTTGCAAAAATAACGAGAAAAAAGAAAGATATAAAGGTTAATGTCTGCACATTAGAATTATTTAGCACTTATAATGATACAATTAAAAATTTGCCAGATATCAAAACATAAGACGAAAATCGTTCTGAAGTTTGAAAACAGAATACTTGTATTTTATATATATACATATATATATATATATATATATATATATATATATATATATATATGTTTTGAATTGTATAATTCTTTAATCTTTAAGAGGAGTAGCCTAACGGTTAAGGCTGTGCCTGTTCGCTGGAAGGCTGTTTCTCCTCCGTATGGTCCGTTTGTTCTGATTGTTCTGTTGAATTCACAGTTTTCTGAACACCCTCGGATTCAATCGTGCTATTGTTATCACGTGTTTTCTGACCACCCTGTAAAACCAAAGTAATCAACGTTTATCAACGTTGAATGAGATGCCGAATCTTCATCGCAAAATTATTACTTATACTCTCTTTAGAATTAACGTACATAATTATACACATTATGCTATTAATTTATTTTCAGATTTAATCTACCATTTTATATCACTGACTTGTTACATCTGCTATTAAAGCAAACAAAATACAATATATCAACTATATGTTCTATATATCTATATGTTTAAAAAATTGTATTTTGAAAAGCACTCACGCGGTAAACACGTTTCACATGCTTTCTTTATCTTAATAAAGATGATTAATTATATTTATTGTCCTTTTATAGATTCAACATTAAATATTTTAGCTATTTTGTCACTTTCATCTTGTTTTTATAAGTTGAGGGGGAAATAAGAATTTTTAAATATTTTTAATGTCAAAAAAAAAAATATATATATATATATATATATATATATATATATATATATATTATGTTAATATATCCTATTTTATTTATCAAAAAAGTTCTCATGTTTCTAGTTTCAAAATTATATAAACCTATATATATATAACTTAGATAAATTTTTTGTAACTTTGAAAATTATAAGTGAAAGGGAATTTCATTATTTGCACAAGGATTAACATTATGCAAATTATTTTCACGTTTGTAATAATTTACTTATGCATTAACATACATACATACACACAACATATACACACACAACAGATATACACGCACATAACAGGTAAATACATTAAAGAGAAGATATAAACAGTGAAAAAAAATGAAAATAATATTGAAAACAGCAGCAAGAGTATATTAAATTAAAAATATTACATAAAACAAGTTGATAAATTAACAACAATGAAATAATTTTTAATAACTTTGTGCTAGATATTTATTTAAGAAAAAAATGTCGCAACAATAAAAGCATAAAATGAAGAAGGCATTAACAGACTTGCCGCAGATACAACACAGACAGAAAAGATACCTGTTCAGGATGTTTTGCAAGATACTCATTTTTTGCATCTCTTATCATCCTGGTAACTCTGTTTCGTGTATCTCTAAATTCCTGCCATTCTACTGTATTTTTGTTTTGATATTTTTTTGCTCTAAGATACAGTCTGATTTTCTTTTGTATCTCGTGACGAATTTCGTCAGTCATCCACGGCTTTTTTATTAACTCTGATTCCTAAATAACCACATTTTTCAATAAGACTTAATTAAACATCAAAACACAAATACTACTATAGAAACTCTGTGTGTATAGTATTCTACTATTTAAATAGAAATCATTATATCATATATCTTATCTAGAAATACCAATCTTGCAAACTCATTCTCGGACGACGCAATTGATTCAATTGCAACGCAACAAAGCCAAAAGTCGTTAGACATTCCAGAGAGAGAAAGAAAAACCTTTCTTCGACAAAACCAATATCTTTCGCTTATATAATGCAACTGGCAAATTAGGTACACAAAGCTCTCAAGATCTCCGCCAAGAACTACTGGCGCAATTAAACTGTCATATAACTCAAGGATAAAAGCAGCTGTTTAAAAAACTTAATAAACGGAATATACGAGTACGAGAAGATACGTACCGTGCGATTGTTGAGCTTCTTCGCGTTACGTGACGGCTTGCTCTTGAGACTCCCGTTGCCCGCGTTGTACCTCATGGGTCTCATGGGCGGCATCATCTGCGGGGGCATCATTCTCCGAGGCCAAGGTCGCATGAGGGGTCCGCGCGGTCCCATCGGCGGCACGATGGGCGCCAGGTGACGTGCTCTGGGTCCTCCGGGGAACAACGGTGGCATGTCCCGGCCGCTGAGCCGGGACATGCCGCCACCGGCGACAGGCCTCAGCGGCTGCGGCGACGGCAACGGCGGTATCCTCTGCCTGGGATCACCCGGGCCGAACATGGGGTTGATCGGCGGCGGGATTCGACGCATCCGCGGCGGCGACGGCAGCCGTGGCGGGAGCGGGGGGATACGCTGCGGAATGGCGGGTCTACCACCGAACCTGGGCGGCGGGAGCGGACGCGCGCCGGCCGGCAACTGTCTGGACCCCAGGGGAGACCCTCGATTTAGCGGACTCATCCTCTTTACCTTCGTCGAAGAGAAGCCTTCTATTCCTCGGAAACGCGTTAACACCGGTGTTGCCTTCACGATGCGACTCACTCGCCCGGCACGAGATTACGGAGGTCGTCGTTAAGAGAGAGAAAGAGAGAGAAAAAGGGGGAATTATCGTTTGAACGAGCAAAATAAAGCACGTGTCTCGGTATCAGGCTCTCGCGGTATCGAGAGGAACGATTACAAACGATAACGACGATAATTATAAACGCAATCGCGAACTCAAGAACTGATTTTTCTTCCTTCGTACTTTTTAACACGCAAATTCCTCGCGTGCGTTCGCGAACGTATCCGCAACTGCTTCGTTAGGGAAATTTCCCGACGAGGAACACGCGTGAACGCGATTGGCTGTCAAGTGGACAAATCTCCGGGACTTTAGAAATTCTCTATTCGATAGCCAATCACACAGCAGCAATAACATATTAAGTCGTCTATGTTTTTTCTATTATATTTAGGCCCAGTTGCACCAACATTATTTTAGTTTTAAGCGAAACTTAAATATATGTCTTTTATTTATTTAGAAAAAAAGATAAAAATAGACATATATTTAAGTCTCGCTTAGCGCCGCTTCGACCAAACTTAGGCCGGTATTCATAGTCCGGTCTTATATTTAAGATCGTCTTTAGTTCATCTTCAGATAATCCATAGCCAATGAAATGATACATACAATATCTAAAGATGAACTTAAGACGATCTTAAATATAAGAACGGACTATGAATACCGGCCTTAGGCTAACACGGAAAACATGTTATTATAATGGGATGTTTTGATTGGCTCGCGCTGGTTGACGCGACGCGTGACGCGCTCAGTGGGAACTCAGCCTTAGGGCCATCACACACGAAATTGCATAGCTGCATATGCATACATAAGACCGTATTGACCAATGAGCATCGAGTATTAAGTCGCTATATTGATTTACATAACATAATATTCGATGCTCATTGGTCCATATGGTCTTATGTTATGCATATGCAGCTATACAGTTTTGTGTGTGATGGCCTTTAAGGCCATCGCACATGAATTTCCGTAACCATAAGCATAAGACGTAACGTAAGAATTAGCCAATGAATGAGAATATAGAACAATTCAACCAATCATAGAACATCCATAAGATATTGTCCGTAATTTTATGGATGTTCTATGATTGGTTGAATTGTTCTATATTCTCATTCATTGGCTAATTCTTACGTTACGTCTTATGCTTATGGTTACGGAAATTCATGTGCGATGGCCTTTAAGGCTTAAATTACCTATTGTAGACCCGGCCGTAGACACTTATGCATCGTGAATGTGTCGTTGAAAATAATTGGCAATATTATCGCCGAACAGCTGATGAAAGAAGTCTCACGATATGTTATTCCGTCAACTTTTCGTCCCGTTTTTACGACTCGCCCAGCTATTTTTAACAATCGAGACTTGTGTTTTTTTTAAATGGACCAATCGGGGAGGCCTCGACGCGTCGCCCACGCGTACATTCGAGGCTGCGTTCGAAAACATCACCCGAGTGCCCCCGGCATCATTTTATCCTTGTTGTTCATCGAATGTTAAACAAGGATAAAATGAGGGTACACTCGGTTGATGTTTCCGAACGCAGCCCGAGAGGATGGATTTGCGAACGCGCGAAGGCGGGCGTCGCGATTGGCCGGCGCGTTTCCCACGCTCGTCATTGGCCGGTTTCGCGCAACGCTCCCCATAACGTCCCGCCAGCTGTTGGAGTTTTACGTTTGTTTTAAATCAAACGGCAACCGAACCGCTCGGAACGCTGTGGCGAGCGCCCGTCCGTTTTCCCGCGACTCTGTGATGCACAGACAACCGTAAGCGACCGGGACCCGGAACGTCTTTCGTTGCGGCACGCAGAGAAAGCGGGACGGGCGCGCGCGCGTTGTTTATCGGCGGAGCATTTTTTTTTCACCCGGTTTATGTACGCGTGTGGGTCGTCTCCGACAGCTTAGATCTCTCTGATATCCAAGATATAAGATCGATTTGCACCGGTCCTCTCGCTCGGGCAACAAGGAAGAGCTCGTCGTCGCGAACAATGGCCACGATCAGGGTGTACCAGGAGGATCAGGAGAACCGCGTCGGCGCCGATGTACGCGGCCGCGGCAAGGAGAACCTCGTTACCGCCGCGAGCACGCAAACGCAGGCCTTCCAGTCGAACAAACGCGCTGTTCTTGGTGTCCTGCACAATAATTGTCCGCGACACGGGACGAAGCTCGTACGTATATTTGGCTCCTGCTTCGTGCTTTCCTCGACTTCTCCCTTGCGGGAGGAGATACCTTCTTGATTAATCGGTAAACACATTGCTATCACACGTTGCTGAAGCAAGTCACCGGGTGCCTTTCGCGCGCGTTTAGCGATTGAAAAAAGAAAAATGCAAGTCGTGGTTTTTTGTCGAATTTAGTTTGATTTCAGAAAATGCTTTGAATTTCCACTGTAATTTTATAGAGATTGAATCATTTGATCGTTTTTCAGTTATTATAATTCATCTGTGTTAGTAGAGTCTTGAGAACTTTTTTAAGACTATTTTTGATGCAGTCAATGATGAATTGCTTACAGCCAATGTACTATTTTATTCTGTTCTTGTTTTCTTTAATCTTTAAATTTTAGTCAGCGTGCGAATAAAATTTTATACTTTGCTATTTTGCCCTTGATATGCTGTAGGAATTCATCATTGAACCACTATTCTTTAATCTTTTTGTAATTATTTGTTATTCTTATTCATTCCTAGTTCTATATATATATCATCAATGAACATTCTTTCCTGAATTTATTCTTTGATATCTTTTGATTCGTTTCTGTTTTATTCTAAATAATAATCTTCTACAAATTCCTGACTGATCTGTTTCCAATATATATAAAATAAATCTATTCAAATAATTTTCGTTTACATCTCTTTTATTCTTCTTATTTCATCATTAATGTTGCCTCTTGATGTGTCTTCTTTATCATTTTTTTTATAGTGTGTAATTTTTATAATTCTCTATTGATTTTTATCCTGTTCAGATGTTTGGTATATATGTTGATTTCTTTTGTTTTTAAAATATAATTAAATGTTAATCTGTGCACTTGTGCTTATCTTAAAATATTATATCTCTTCTCTTAAAAAGCCTTGAAAAATCCAAGCATTGCATTATATTCCAAATATCCTATAAAGATATCTTGTTAAATATCATACAGGCACATAATCTTACTTTGTCCTTGATTAATGTCTTGAAATATATAAAGACTTGTATATTACTGGATTTCTTTTTCTTTTTTAACAGGAGAATTACAAGGATGAAAAATATGTCAAAACAAAACCATTCATTCCCTCACAATCAGAGTCTTTCAAAATTTTTGATGATAAGAAAGAAGAAACGGTCTTCAAAATTTACGAGGATAAATTGGAAGAAGAGACATCTGTTGTACTTAGGGATTCGAAAGAGAAGAAAGAGACAAAAGTCGTGCAAGAAATAGTGGCAAAATCCAATTATGAACAGAGAATAATTAATAAAAACAGTGTTAATTTTGCAGCATTTCGTAGTACCATCGAAGAAATCTGTCAAAATAAACAAGATGATATCTTTTCAAAAGATAGTCCCATGTCTTTGGAGAAATCATTGGACAAGACATTGGAAAAATCTTTGACATATAGCAGTTCGTCCAATAAAGAATATAAAATGAGAAGAGAATATATTAAAGAAATGAGAACTAATTTCTTTGATGTAGATGAATATAGGGCTGATATATATAATTATTTACGTGTATCAGAAGTACGTATCTGTTTATCTCTACATATAATATATTATAATTTGATATATAATATTAATTAATTTAATGTATAATATTATTTTGAAACATATATGTAGTACATATATGCATGTACATATATAAAAATTCAGCAGTAAAATAAAATATTTAAATATTAACTAAATATTGTTTAAATAAATTAGTAATATTTCTTTGAATTACACTATAAAAAAAAATTAATATTAGTGTTTCTATACTTGTTAAGAAAACATTTTTCTTTGTTTATTTGCTTTAGTACTTGATTTTCTTCTAATTTTCTTTTCTATTTTCCAGACATTACATAGACCAAAACCTGGTTATATGAAGAAACAGCCTGATATTACATACTCTATGAGATCTATATTGATAGATTGGCTCGTGGAAGTAGCCGAAGAATATCGGCTGCAAGACGAGACGCTATACTTGGCCATCTCGTATATAGATCGCTTCTTATCATATATGAGCGTTGTAAGAGGAAAATTACAACTTGTTGGGACTGCCGCAATGTTTATCGCGGCGTAAGTGTATTTTAATAATTAATCTGCACATGAGAATTCAATAAGATAAACCTTGAATTAGACATATTACAATCAAATCTTCATTATTTGATTTAGAGTGTTTGAGAGAAATTTATTAACATTTCTTTAATAGGAAATATGAAGAAATTTATCCTCCTGAGGTAGGGGAATTTGTATATATCACAGATGATACATATACAAAAACGCAGGTAATAAAAATGGAGAATTTGATACTGAGGGTTTTATCATTTGATCTAACTGTACCGACGCATCTCACATTCTTAATGGAATACTGTATCAGCAACAATCTGTCGGATAAAATTAAATTCTTGGCAATGGTAGGTTTCACTAAGCATAAGTATATAATTTGTGTTTCAATTCCTTTATTATAATACTTTTTGTATTGATTATTTCTGTTTCATTCTCTTTTATTATCTTTGAATATATTTTGCATTTTGCAGTATTTGTGTGAATTATCAATGCTCGAGGCAGACCCATATCTACAATATTTGCCCAGTCATTTGGCTGCATCTGCAGTGGCGCTCGCGCGACATACATTGCAGGAGGAGATCTGGCCACACGAATTAGAATTATCAACAGGATATGATCTGAAAACTCTTAAGGAATGTATCACACATTTGAACAAGACTTTTTACAATGCTCCCAATATTCCACAAGTAGCAATACAAGAAAAGTATAGAAGTAGCAAGTAAGTAGAAATATTATAAAAACAATATAATAGGAGGTAATAAATGACATATAATTGTATAATTATATATATAATTATACAATTATATGTTATTTATTACCTCCTATTATATTGTTTTTAATATTTCTAATAATAGTATTGATATCTATTTTATATATATATATATGTATATGTATATATATGTATGTATAATACATATTAATACTATTATTCTTGGTCTTGTGCTTTATCATAACTTTATTACAAAATAAGTATATTTTATTTACGAATTTTGTAATATTTGAAATTTTTTTTAACAAAATTTTTCCTTAGGTATGGTCATGTATCTATGTTGTTACCTCGTAGTACCGAGGCAGTATCATGCGAGGATGAAGATGAAGAGGAAGGCATTTAGTAAAGGATGTCTTAAGACAAACACAGGATTAAAGTGACATTTCTGTGTATAAATTACTAATTGAATCTCTGATGAGATTTTTATGTATTGATTACGAAGAAGAGGATCAAGGCAAGACTGACCTTTAAAATGAAACGTATACAGTTTATTTCTGTTAGCTTGTTTCGGTCTAGTCGACACGTTTTGCGAAGGCAAAAAATATGCCTGGCTCTATCTTCGTCGCATAACATTCTTACATCATCACCCACATGCATTCTAGATTGTGACCATATAAAAATTTTAATTATTGTTTCGGGAGCTTTGTGTCATAATATCTCCAATATGCGAAGCTCTAAAGGGAGAATGAAAACATATCTAGAAATTTGTATTTTTATAAGTATTTTTTTAAAAGGATAGTTATAAAACACAAACGCTTGCTTCTCGCAGATACACAGCGCAAAATAATTAAATTATCCTAATAAGAAGAATCAAAAACAAAAATATTTTATATTTATTATTATTATCGTTTTATGTTAGATGCACAACGATAAAAACGGCAAATTTTATTTAAAATATTTCCGTGAAATTAATAGCACATGTGTTTCGATCAATTTTTCAGTCATTGTACAGTTATTTATTTACAGCATTTTAGGTATCCCGTAATTAGTATCAAATGCGTAGTTTGCTTTGTTAGAAAAGTAAGATATCTTTTTATATATATATCCCTGTACTGCATTATATATATATATATACAAAAAGCATTAGATTATGTGCTGTGCAAGATTACACTGTCGATTCCTTCGTGACACACTGTAATAGTAACGTTCTCTCTGCACGAGAAACTTCTATATCCATCCATTCATTCATAATATATATACATGAATGCACATAATAATTAATACATCTGTTTCTCGATGACACTTGCGATTATATGTATTTCACGTGCAATTTTGCACAGCATAAGTGCCACATTTTAATATAAAACTCAAAATACCTAGGTGTTCAAATCTAATATGCATGATAATATGTTCATATATATGAATTCAAATATAGATATAAAAAAATGTTATGGAATCATATTACATCGTTATACACGATTGAGTATTCAGTTCTGCATTAATTGTAAATTACGTCATTTATCTCAGTCTCATAGATAATTGAAGATAAGTATAAGAAAAACTGATAATTATACCTACGTGAAATATAAATGACTTCTCTCCGAGGTGTATGTCAAAATGTTAGGTACATTCAAGATATAAAAATCAAAACTATCCATTATAGAAGTCATAAATTAAAAAAAACGTAAACATGTTATTAAATTTGAAAGAGTATATTTCGTAAGGATAGTTTCGAAAAGCGGTCCTTTTTTTTTATATCTAATGATTCTATGACGCTGCCAGTCTTCTTTGATAAAAAATTGAAAATGTACGTATGTTTTTATGATATTTTTCTATATATATATATATATCTGACATAGTGCGTTTTATACCACGTTAAAAATATAAATTATTCCGAATCGATCAAATGTTCTCGTAAAATATGAATTCATATAGAGAAAAAAAGGATTAATATATAATTGTAAATACTAAAAATTTGTTCTCTTACGGACGCTTTGGAAGGATATTTTACGAAGAGGAATAAAAAAGGAATGAAACACAACTGAAGCAGCGATAACATTTTTTTTCTCCACTTTTGTATTAAAAATGCTTCAACAGTACCCAAAAATTTTTTCCATAGAGCAACGTGCGTTTCTTCGGAAAAGAATTCAAACAATCTCTCTCTGTCGGCACATATAAACGTAACAAGTCGTATAAAATAAAGCAATTAAAAATTGACAATAATTAGTGTTCGAGAGCGAGAGCAATTACCGTATACATACATGACATTAGATCTTAGCACAGATATGATAAGGCGCATATATTCTACTCATCGTCAACGGCGAGTAAAAGGAAGGTGTAGTACGCATAATTTTTTTTATCTTTCTGTTTTTGTATCACTGGTATGTTGAAGAGTTCTAGGCTTGATCTGGAATAGGAGACATGATATGATTAGATGATTGATACAAAGAGAACAGGGATTACATTTGGAACCGCAAGGTGCAGGATTATCTAGGCAGTTATCGGTCAGATGTGTCGTTAGTGTGTTGTCGCATACTGTAACGCACGAACGATTGATTTTTCTTTTTTTCCATTATTTTTCATAATTAATATAATTCTACTGTTGTTTACACTCATTAGGATCATCGCCTTGTTTCCCACCTGAAGGCGCATTAGTAGGAGATGAACCCTCTTCTTCCTCATCCTCCTCATCGACGTCATCATCATCATCTCCATCCTCCTCGTCTTCGTAATCTTCGTCTTCATCCTCTAAACCTTCACCTATATATTAAAATTAATCGTCTTATAAAAGGATACTTGGAGATACATTTACAAATACGTTACGAATATTGTAAATACAAGTATATTTTTAAAATTAAATATTTTTTAATCTATTATATCGCGCGCGTTTCTAGTTGTTTAGTGTGGTATTTATAAATATATCACATGTATTTACGATATTCGTTTCATCGGGAAATTTATAATAAATATGCTTATGGAAATTACCTGTGTAGTATAGTACGGCTCTAGGAACTATGCGTTCTCTAATGTAATGACCTAATTCAAAATCGCTGGTCAGTATAGCTTGAGTTTCATCGTCTATATCGGCTTCCGAGTCTTCTGGCACTGAAAAATAGAAATTTACATCAAAATTATAAACGAAATGAATATAAATTCAATATACAGAAAGATTTGATATGAGATATTAATTACCGATTGGCGGACTAAAGAAATTAAAGAAGGAATCGTTTTGAACTGTTTTGGTCACAGTACGCATAGATCCTCGAGATTTATGCTTCTGATTTTTCTTAATGGTTTTTATCGTTACGTTCTTGCCCTTTTTCCAATCAATAACGCAGCCCTATGTAAAAGAGATTCCTTTTTTAGTATTATAATTAATATTTAAGACTAAAACTAAATAATAAAAATTTTACTTTGCATTTATATATCTCAGGTCCTTCAAAACTAAATGGATCATTTTTTTCTGGTGTACATTTCATGATGTATTCTTTAGTGAGCACTGAATTTGAGAAATATTCATTTGGTGTAAAATGGAACTCGAGGACAAATCCCTAAAAAAATTAATATATAACTTTAATTTAGTTTTTTTAAATCATATTATCCTATATGATTACTCACCATTGGATTCGATTCCAGAAATTTGACTTTAATATCACTTAAATGTTTTAGGATCGGCTCGTCATGTTCCTGAACCATATCGGCTAATGTACCTACATTCTTAAATATTGTTAACCAGAAATCTGGGATGCCTTTAGTGTCGTCCTCGTTTTCCGTTCTATGAAAAGTCATAATATAAATTAATTTGTGCAACAACTCCTTACATTTCTAAATAAATTATTTAATATGACTTTTCCTCTTAAGTAGATAAATACACATATGTATATAATACATTATCCTACATAAAAACGTACTCATCCTTGTTCTCTGTATTATCCTCAACCTTCGCCTTTTCTTTCATATAATTACTTAGAGTTTCCTCATCATCATCACTCTCCCAAACACATTGCTCATCCGTTGGCTCATGTGCACCAGATACTATCTCACTCCGCTTCTGATATAAGGGTGCACACATTTTATAGTATTCACATTCCAAAGCATGGACCTCTTCATAAAACTTGGCCTCGATATTAGTAGTAACAAGCTGCAATTGTTTCAGTGCTTTGATCCTGCGTTTGACAGAAGCAGGAAGAGACTGCATTGGCTAAAAATACAATAGTATTTATGAAATTTTGATTTCAATCAAGTGTAATACACAATAATTATTTAATATTATTATTACAAGTATTTAATTTGCAATAATTTGCATAATTAATAGCTTATAATTTTTTTTAAATACATATTTTTCTTTACAATTTTAATAACAAATTATTAATTTGATATGTTTACAATATATAATATGCAGATATATAATTATATAATTTGACTAAAATTAATGATATATATCTATATAAAGATAACAAATTGAATAATACATATATGAAATGAATGCATGACAAGTATATGAAATGTATTATTCTATCAAAATGTATCATTCTATCTTGTCAGTTAAGTGGGATATAAAAGCAAACAAGCATTAGGAAGCATGCAGTTTAGAAAAAGACTTTTGCAATATCATCATAATTGTAAACATTTAACAAGATCAGTTACAATTTATATAGATCCAAGGATATATAGATTCGTCGAGTTTACAAGACGCGAAATATTGCAATACCTCTAACAGTGGTGTAGTAATACAATCTCGAAGAGCTTCTAACACTTTAGTGTTACGTAAAATTTTTGGTTGGTCGTTATCATCTTCATCTTCGACAGATTCCGTAGCACTAGTATTGACGGCGCGTTCCGGATCGGTTGTCATATTACTATAATTCAAATGTATCGCTATCAATCTCTTTTACCTTTGTACATCTTTAGCGTCAACTATCTATATTGATCTAACGTAGGAATCTTTTAGAGTCCGGTCTTTTTAAGTTATAAACTTGTTGAATTCTGTTTGCAATTATAACTTTGTTGAATTTTACATAGACTGAGGATTTTTATGTATCTATATATTTCACACTTGTATATGATCGTTTTACTTTGCTCGCTAAAGCAGTGCTACAATTTATGCAAAAGTGTACATTGCTGGGTTCACATAGATAAAAAGGCAAGCAACCAATCGAAAGGGAATTTGATTGCAATGTAATTAAAGAATGGAAAAAATGTATATATGTAGTTCAATTATATATGTACAATGAATACAGAGAGAGGGAAAAATTCATTTCCAAGTGGCATAAAGGTGATAATTAAATATGTGTGGGTGCAAGACAAAAAATTTAATATAAAAATTTCTGTTCTTTAGATTCTTAATAAAAGACAAATCTAATGACACATCTGTTTTAGGAATTAGCATGAAATAGTCTGCAAAAAAAAAGAAAAAACATTTTAATACAAATTTAATTACAAAGAGTAAATTATTCAGGTACAAACTTGAGAAATTAACAGACATTAAATTTCTCAGACAGACAAGACAAGAGTGTGCAATGTGACAACGCAGTGCTCGTAAAATGTGCTCCGAAGTTACGATATATCAAAAATCTCCATATAAAGAAAGAACGAGATTGCAAGAAATTACACAACTTCGATGCAGCCACGTAATAAAATAATACGGCAAATTCACGAGATACATATGTCGAGAGATGAAATAAGATTCTCACAATTCCGTTGAGATTCAAATCGCGCTGATTCACGTGGCAAAAATTTCGCTCAAATCTACGATCTCCTTTTTTTTATTCGATATCTCCTCGATAAAACATAAAAACTGATTGCGCGCGAGATTGACGTCTCGAGATTCGCCGAAAGGTTATTAGGAGCAATCGCGAGGACAATGAGAAGACACGAGTACGCAGTGTAAATTGAACGCGCGTCGACGAAGCGCGATGAAAGAGCGTGAAAAATAGCAAATAATAGAGTAAAATTCAAGACGCCAGTCGCGGTAAATTTTCTCGCGTCGGGAAAAAACCGCAGGCGAAAAAACGTGCGCACATGGGGGTCGATGGGGTCGAGAGGAACGCCTGTCTTAGGATAAAAGACGTGAAAAAGAACGAAATTAGGGGGGGAGGGGAGGACAAAGTGCGCGCGCGAGAGAGGAAATACGTCGCGGCGAATGTGCGTGTGAACGCGACGTGGAAAGATCCCGTCTCGTCGCGAGAAATCGGGCCGGATTCCTCGATTGCGTTACCTTCGTATCACGGAACTGATCCGCAGGAGAAGAGACCAAGTCTGACCGAAGCGGGGAATGAACGAGCGACTGCGAACAACGGATCACACGCACGGACCGGTCGCTGCCTCTTGACCGTTGATCGTAAGGAAACGCGCGATACGAAGAGGGGCAACGTCTCGCGCAAACGGGTGACTGTGGTTTGCCGCGCGGCTGAAGCTACAGCCAATTGGACTTCGGCTTCGACGGAAGATCGGCGAGTTGATTGGCGTTACCTAGAGACCCTATAACAAGCGTCACGATACAAAATATCCATTTTTCATTGGTTCGTACATTTTTTGTCATCTCTTGCTTTATATATTTAAATTCTGGTCAGCATACTTTGCAGAGAAAGATATATTTTTTCAACTGTAAAATAATAATTATGTGCTCTGGTATCTTGTTTCATTTTATTTCTTTGGTGCAACATGTATTTAAAAATTATGTTTAATTAAAAAATATATATAATAAAATTGATAAATAAAATAAGGATGAAGGATGAGGATCCTATAGTTGACAGAATTTATCCACCTCCCTGTCGACCCTCCTAAGCTCTTTGTTATGTAATGACATCGTTGAATGACAAACAGAGGTCGCGAATTATCATTGGCTCGCCGAGCGGAAAGATCGCGGTTCATGGAAACCGTTCCGATGACCGAATTCAAGATTTATCATCCGGTGCAGCGTCTACAATTAATCTCGTGAACCGTGACGTTAACGAAATTGAAAATACAACGAAGTCTTGTGTTCGCCGCGGTTATGTTCGCGACGAGATCCGACTGGTAGATGTAAAAAAAAAAATCTTTTTTTTCCTCTCAATCGCAGCGATCACAGCGAGTCGTCGTCGCCGTCGTCGTCGTTGTGCTCGTCGCGATCATAAAAATCCCTCCTCTGGCTACGCCAACGCGCGCTTGTTTCGGAGAGTGCGAATACCCGGAACAGTGCGAAATATGCGTATACGTTCGACTCGGTAATACGTTCGGCCGCGAAATATGTCAGCGGACACGACGGATCCGGACAGGATTGTCGAGACGGAACATACCCACGATGGCTACCTCGTCGACGAGGTCGACCGCGTCGATCTGTCGGACTTGTCTCTCGACGATAACGACGATTGGTGAGTGTCAATGGCTCTTTAATTATCTCAATTCTTCCCGGAATTTAACTGTATTAAGGCTGAAGACACGGACTAAATTGGAAAAAATACGACGTTTTTATCTTCATTTCCATTTCCATTCTTTACCTTTATGTTGAGAAAAAGCAAATATGTTTAGAAAAATTATGATAAGAGTATAATAGATGAGAAATGTATGCGAAATGATATACATCCTCTCAATATTATTTGCTGATAAAAAAAAAGGATTATTATGTTAATTAAAAGATTTTATTGTGCTCTCCTTTATCTGCTTTATTCTGTACATTGCTTGCTTTTCTGAGATAATTTTAATTTCACTTATGTGTCTAAGAACTGTATATTTGTTTACTTGTTAGTTTATTAATTAATTTAGCACATTGCATTAATTTGGGAAGAATACATGAATAAAACCTTTTTTATTTATCTATAATCATATAACATGATAATTTTACAACATTATAGTTGTTATTTAAAATTTAATGCTTGAGTATCGAATATCTTTATTGCTCCAATATAGTACAAAATAATAATATAGCAGAGTTGATTTCAAATAGCTGTTCTTTTTTTCAGGTTGTATATGCCTCTGCAATGCTCAACCGAATCTGCAATCCATGATCTATACACCTGGTTGAAAACAGAACCAGAATTGGATGTACAAAGTATAAAACATAGTATTTTAATAAGCTGTTTGCAAAATGTTTCCAATTTGATTTATAATCTTAGAGATTTATGTATTACTCATATTATAACTTAAAATTTAATGTTTTTCTAGATAACAAAAAATACATTGACACAAGAACATTTACAAGACCTAAAAAACGATTGGTTCGAATGAGTTTTGAGTCAATTTTTGAAGGATTATCACCTTCTCCCACGACAAATACATCAAAGATACAAAATGCAGATGTTACGCACACAGAAAATGTAAGTTATTATTTTTAATCGATATATTCTCAAGAATAGATATTTATGGAAATTAATTAAAATAATATTCTTCTATTTTATAAAACAAATTTATTCATAGAATAAATTAGATATAAAATAGTATTTTCTCAATACAATTATTTTAATAATAATTTTTACAATAATTTTTAAATTATTTTACAATAACTAAGTTTTTAGTTTAGTAATCAAAATTTGTAATACTTTAATGTATTTTGATGCGTAATATGTACTAATATTCTATAATTTGATCATATTACAGATGGAAAAATATTTACCTGCAACAATGGTAGACAAAGAATCTGTGCCACCAATGCTAAAGTCATCTGCCAAAACAACTGTAAATATTTTATCCAACGACAACTTTTCAGTAATATCAGGCCAAGAAAGCATGGAAGCATTTTTGAACATGTCGCAATCTAAAGGAATTGATTCGTTCATAAATTTAGGCGAACCCGAATTTAATGATCCATTGATGAACGTGTCACAGCCTTCTATGTTGTATACATCTATTATTTCGCCTATAAACGATTCTACATTTGTGGAAAATGACACAATATCAGTAACAAATAAAAATGCAACTCAAAATGATGTAAAAGAAGAGTCAGACTTTAATAGTATGAATGAAACATTTGTAATGCAAAGTGCCGACAG
This sequence comes from Camponotus vicinus, assembly GCF_025532165.1. Lineage (NCBI taxonomy): Eukaryota > Metazoa > Arthropoda > Insecta > Hymenoptera > Formicidae > Camponotus > Camponotus vicinus. The sequence continues at coordinate 30,626,408 of NW_028141945.1, forward strand.
TACGATTACACTGAATAATGTGTATTGCACAAATACTTTAAATAAAATCCCCAAACAGTCTGTTGAACCGGATAAAGGATTAAACGAAACGTATGACACTGAAGCTTTTATCGAAACGTTAGCACTACAATCGAATCTCAACAAAGAAGAAATAGCCACTTTGTCTTCCACTTTTGTAACCGAGCCTAATCGAGCTGATGCTACTTTCGTACAATTATCGAACGAAGTGAATAATGTTGAGCCATTAGATACTACGTATTTATCTTCGGTGAAAAACGCTGAAAAGAAAAATTCGCCTGTTTCGGTTAAGAGTGATATATACAAGCCTACCGTACAACAAGCGGATTTGAATGTAACGTGTGATATTCCATCGACCGAATCCGCAGCAAACATCTTAGATATATCATTCAAGGTGCCTATTCATAATCAATCCACTCCGATGAATCAAAATATGTTGAATCCAATATCGAAATTCGCTGTGAAGCACCTCGATCAACCGCGACAAGCTATGTACTCCACGTTAAAAGCTCCCACATCGTTAAGACGAGAGTTGCTGGCAGAGATTCAACGAAGTGGCGAACGCAAATGGGATTCTACATATAACCATATCCCTAGTGATCATCTCGATTCAAGAGATGCAAAGGAGAATATTCGTAAAGTTTATAATGAGGACGAGACTGACATTCTTCCATTAAACAGATATCAGACATATAAAAAGTCGGTGTTGACAAACCAGTATAGAAGTCAGAAAGAAATCGCTCAAAAAGAATTATCAACAGACCAACGTAAATTTTATACTTTTACAAAGAAGAGCAACAATAATCCTGTCGAAAAGACTGATGCTATTGCTAAAGAAAATGCTGAAATACGGAATCCAGATATGGATGGTACGTTCTGCAAACCTTTGCCGCCAAAAGCGCAACAAAAACAAACCGTACCGAGAATGTTGTCAAAATTACCAAAGTTCTTACAAAAATCCAATCCCAATCTTGTGTCGAGTTCGCTGAAAGCTGCCAGCGGCGCATCTACTGGTTATGCGAGTATATCCAGCGTGGGATACATCAAAGGCTCGCAACCCAATATTGTGCAAAGAGACATCACGGAGAGATCACAGTTATCGAACAACAAGTTGTATTCGTACGGCAAGTTGAAGAGCGGTTCCGAGCAACGGTTGCTCGAGCAAGTTAATGCAAATACGAATATTCAGTTTCCGATAAAAAGTGTGATAACTGCCGGCTCGACGGAGAGCATAGAAAGCACTCAGAGTACCCACAGTGTTCCTGACATGGACGATAGACTCAGTACGTGTTCCGATAGCAGCAGTCACAATTCATGCAATAGACGCACAATGAATATTGAGCAGTTGCATCAACTAGTACGAATGCAGGAAGAGAGTAAGTGCTGAACTTTTGCTATATATTTAAATTTATGTGAAATAAATTTCTATATTCCAATATTTTAATTTTGTCTTATTTTAAAATAAGACAAAATTAAAATATCGGAATATAGAAATTTAGAATTAATTAAACATATAGTAGAATGTAAAAATTTAAATTATAAAATTTTAAATAAAAGTTTAGGATTTAGAATCAATTTAGCAGTTTAGGATTTAGAATCAATTTAGCATAAGATAAATGTAAAATTTACAATTAAAAACATTGCTTTAGTAAGATTATTGATCAAAAATCGCTAATTTTAAATTTGTATCTAGGTTTACAACAGGATTCAGCACCTAAACCACATATACGAGTCCTAGAGAACACTTGGGTCGAAGCAAAGACGGATTTGCCTTCCCCGATTTTGAAAAATGGCGTAGAATATGATGAAATTGATAAACATTCACAAAATATCGATTTAAGGATGAAATGTAGTTCTCCATTCAGTCCTACTGGGTCTAGTCATGCATTAAACAACGACGGTAATTAGATTGATCTTTTTTTAAAATATAAAATTAAACTAATAATAATTAGTAAATAATTTAATTTAAAATAATAAGTAAATATTTTTAACATGCATTTAAAGGAAATCCTGAAGGCAATATAACGAAAACCAAGGATGAAGTTGCGATAGTTGAAAAGACAGGGGTATGTTTTGCACAAACTTATAGTAACTTCTAGTATTACAAAATCAACATCATAATACGGATTAACAGCTCAAATTTATATGTTACTTTTCCAATACGTGATTTATACATATTTGCTCTAAAATTTTATTGTTCATGTATCCTTATCAATTTCAGATTAGAAAAAAGTTTTAATTTATTTTTAATTAATAATATTTTATTATTTAATACTCTACACATTCTTATAATTCTCTTATGCATAATCTTAAATAATAAATGTTACACTTATAATCTTTTCACATATAATTAATTACTAGCTTAATGAACAATAAAAAAAAATTCATTTTTTTACTGTCAAAAAACTTATTTATAAATTAAAATAAATTATTAATGAATTTGTAGAACGATTATATACATATATTAATTTGTAGGATCCAAATCAAGTAGTGCCTAAAATTGAGAATAAGACTCGGTTAAGACAGCCGACCAATTGGAATGCCGGGAGCAAGCCGGCTGCTGTGATAAGTGGAATTCCTAGACCCGCGTCGCGTATACCAGCTCTCAGATTTATTCGACCAAACGCGAAAACTGCTCAAACCGATCTGAGAAAGGGATACACATGAAATTTCGAACGGTAAACAAAACAAAACACGCAAAAATCATTAAAGAGAAGGATCTTTATTCGAATATATAATTTAATATCACGTGGCTATTAGAGTAATGGGAATATTTTTAATTCTATTATATAGCAAGAAGTTTCTCAGAGCTGAGATGAAAAGTCAGTATTACTGAGCTTCCAAATCGAACAATGAGAAAAGATTAATAATGTTTTATGTTATGCATATTTGTTTGTTTGTATTGCATTTGTAAAATTAGTAGTGTGAAATTTTGTGAAATCATTATTATTCCTATTTAATGCATTATATGTGCAATTATATGTGCATCTTTTGTCACGATTTAAAGCATTCAAGCATCATTTTCTTGCTGATGCACATTGAAAATATTTTATTTTGTACTACAACCTTGTATACAAACTTGTAAAATATTTCAAAAAAGAAGTTTTTTGTCCTTATATTAATAACTAGTAAAAAAAAGTCGAATCTCTTTTGGAAAAAAAAATCATCAAAGAGTTGTAAATTTTATAATTGCCAAAACCAAGCTTATATTGGTATCGTTTGTAATTTCTATAGGATGTAGAAATTTAAATTTCTATTTGGTACTTTATACAAAAAACCGAAAAAAGCATTGCTTTTTACACAATGGTCAGTACAAACAACAGCGATAAATCTGGAAAATTCTTGTATATAAGAATAATATATAACATTAGAGATTATTTAAGTTATCTTTTGTTAATAAATGACAAATCGGCCGCAAGTTATAAAAAAAATCTATTCGAAGAAAAGAAAGACTGCATGCGTATCATATTTATAAAAATAATTCAGTCTTCAGCCCTCGTCTCCGTCCCGCTTGACAGGCTGTCTTTCTTTTAAATAAATTCGTAATAATCCGTTTTTGCCAAATCATCTGAAACATATCGTATATTTACATCGTACAAAGAATCTATAAATATATAAAGAAATTAAAAGTTGGTATAACGATATATAAAAAAATTGTTCGATTTATGCGTTTATATCATCATCCTCTAGAAGAAATCTGAACAAATCGACCATTAGAACATTGGCGACAACATGAGTTCGATGATTTTGAGCAGAAAAATAATATAAATCATAAAAATATTTTGTGATTTGTTACACGTGTTATTGCTTGTAGATAAATATGCATTTTGTAGAGTTTTCGCTTTTATTCTTTTTCTTTGTGGACTTCATATTTAGCACACAATGAACAAATAACGATTCGTATATTTTGTGCTTCGTTATTTACTGAAATTTCACAGCTTCTAATTTAATATCAAATTCCTAACAGGGAATTATAATGATGTCAATTATAATGATTATACGCCATAGTAAACACATATTAAAATATGTTATTTATATATTAATATAAATAATATTTTTATCGTGGGAAATGTATTATAATATTCTATTGAACGAAATATTCTACAATTAAATTGCAGAAATATTTAATTGAATTCTTACATGCTACTGATATTTATTCTACAGGAAGCATAAAACGTTAACGCAAGGTAATTTTAATCGCGAACCAGAATTGAGAAGTAATGTGTAATTCGATTGTAAATAATAAAATGAGAAAGAGATCGTCGTATATTGTAATCTTTATTTATGTCAATAAGTGCTAGACCTGAAGTGCCTTTATTGTATTAATCAAGATACAAACAGCGGTCGTTTATACATAAAAATACAAAAACTAAGAAAATGCGCTCACTAATCTAACAAGTTTACTGCCCAAATAATGCTGGGAATATTTAATGTTACCTCTTTTTTATAAATCTTGTAATAATAAATAATATATGTTATTATACACATTTTCGTCTGTTGTCTATTTTAATAAAATCAAACTCATTCAATTTTTATTCGAATACTATAAATCCCCTTCTTTGCACATCTCAAAGATAAAAAATTTTATCGAAATTTAATTTAAATAATATCTGTGTCCTAAATACGTGATTAACATTATTTTTTTTATTTCACTTCAAATAAACTATGCATTTGCTTGAGGAATGCAGTTTTATTGTGCAATTCCTCTATTTTCTATATATATTATGCAAATATGTGTGAATAACTTATTACAATAAAAGACTAGAATCTATTCCTTGACTACAGACAAACGCATAACTTATATCAAATGCGTAAAATATTTTTTACCCTCTGATAAATATTTAATAATTAATTATAATAGAAATATAATAAAAACATTTTTGATAATATACAGGGTGACCCATTTTAACTTAGGCAGCCAAATAACTCGAAAAATAAGCAAGATAGAGAAAAATGTTTTAGACAAAAGTTGTATGGTTTCGAGGGGGCCATAAGATGGTATCATTGGTTTGACCTTGAAGAGTCATTTGAAGGTCACGTGAAGGTCACTTCAATTTTTTTAAATGGAACATCCTATATATTTTTGTACATTCTTGTAGCTCATCTCGAGAGCTTTCCAAAACACTATAATTAAGTACATTTTCGTTAAGTACTTTTTGAGTTATGAGGCTTGAAATAATTTCTTAATTTTACATAAACCGTAAAATATCTTGTAAAATATTCATTTTTCGATTACCTTACCTTAATAGTTTTATGTACAAAATAATGAGAGGAATCAATTGGTGTAAAGAAAACACATAGTTGTTTCGAAGAAAAAATATGTAATTTGCAATTAACAATTCCATATTTTTTCTTAAAAACAACTATGTGTTTTCTTTACACCAATTGATTCCTCTCATTATTTTGTACATAAAAGTATTAAGGTAAGATAATCGAAAAATGAATATTTTACAAGATATTTTACGGTTTATGTAAAATTAAGAAATTATTTCAAGCATCATAACTCAAAAAGTACTTAACGGAAAGGTACTTAATTATAGTGTTTTGGAAAGCTCTCGAAATAAGCTACAAGAATGTACAAAAATATATAGGGTATTCCATTTAAAAAAATTGAAGTGACCTTCACGTGACCTTCAAATGACTCTTCAAGGTCAAACCAATGATACCATCTTATGGCCCCCTCGAAACCATACAACTTTTGTCTAAAACATTTTTCTCTATCTTGCTTATTTTTCGAGTTATTTGGCTGCCTAAGTTAAAATGGGTCACCCTGTATATGAGGTACAGATAATATGCATGGAATTGAATAGTAATAATAAATATGTGTCTCACTAAACATAGATTAGTGATGTGGAAACTGCTTCTACACACACACACACTTACAATAATTATGTGAAGTGGAATATGAAAAGATTTATAATGTAAATTATGTATAACAAATGAGTAAATTGATTGTATATAAATTATGACAATTAGAATCATCATATAAAATACAGGTACTTATTTAAAATATTATTGCAGTAAATATGTATAATCGCCAAATGTAATTGCCAAATATTGCTGCATTAAAAGCTACTGTATTAATTAGTATTTAAATAATTAAACATCTACACATCAGATATTGCCATCTAACAACTGACAATATATTTAAAAAATTCTGTCATGTGTTTACAAAAGATGCAAAAAATTCAATAAAAATACTTTGGTCATTTTCTTATATTTGTACCTAAATAGTATATATAATATATATAAATAATATGCAAACATTTAATTAACTTTGGATGCATCTTAAATTATTTTTTAAGACATTATACTTTGTAATTTAATTTGAAGAATCCTTGATTATTTCTAGTAGATAATATAAATTGATGCAAAATTGTAAATAAAATTCACATATATAATATTTAGGTAATAATTACAAATAATTATTATAATTTTCGATATATAATTTTAATATATCTTTAGCATTAATTAAAAAAATTTCAATTCTGTTTTATAATATTGAGTGCATTTATCAGAGAAAAAACTCGATTGAAGATGTGCTTGATACTTATTTCTGAGTAGTAGTGTATTGTACTATGTGCTTCATATATTTAGATGTGTTCAAAAAGCTTTTAATAATGGTGAAAATTGCACATCTCCATGCGGTAAGTATACGGTAAGTATAGATTTTTACACATATAATCTTATTATATAATCTGAGAATTTATGTGTGTTAGTAATAGTAAACATATATAATTAAATATTATATATTATATTATAAATTAAAATATTATATATAAATATATATTATATAAATTAAAAAATATAATCATGGAAATATATATGAAATGTATATAAAAGAAGAATTATGAATTTTTCATTAATTTTATTATTAATATTTTGCAATATTAATAATGAAATAAAATATTTAAATTATTTGTTTTGTAAACAATTTTGCCATCCTATAATCTTTTTCTTTTTTATCACAATCGATATGATATAATCTTTTAAATGCACAATGAATATCATCATGAATATCATGCCAAGGCACTGTAAAATCATATATTTATGGCTTATCATTTACAAACACCCTGTGCATGAATCACTATTCTTAAAGTATATCAAATGTTTGATATAAAAATGTACTGTGTTAATTTTCTAAATTACTGACCAAGAGATTCACATGAATTTTTATAAACAGCAATTTTATGTCAGTAATTAATTTTAAAGAAAAAATGAAAATGATCACAACGTATATATATATATATATAATGTGTAATACTTCAAATGTAATGTCAGCATTATCGAAATATTTATGAAAAATTCAACATTTTTCTATCATGAAGAATGTAGCAATAATTTCATTATACATTTAATATAGAAATATTAGATTTACTACACGAAATATATGAAAAGTGAACACACATTTACAGTGATTCTCATTTCACGTTTTATCATATAATCGAGTTCTTATAAAACGATTCAATATACCATATTCTGATATTATTCAATACTATAAACTGATACTTATTGCTAATATATTGATTGTCCATTAAAAAGCTAATGATTTATAATGCTATAATAACTCGTGCGGGCAAGTATATATACTTAACTGATAGTTTACATTCGATCGACGACATGCAATCGCGCTTTTATTCGCACGCTAATTTACTGTCGAAACTACTCAGAGCGATGGCAAATGCCTGGACTGTACAAAGGGGAAATCTATAATCCATTGTAAAAACATCTTCTGCAACACGTCCAAATTGCATCACAACATATTTCACTGAAATTAATTAAAATCAACTATAATGATCATGCACGCAATATATAATCATCAATATATAATTTTATATACATCCTTACTATACTAATATCTCCAAATGAATTGGTATAATTAAAATTTCATAGAAAACTAGAAATTAAAATATAAAGAGAAAATGCTTGCTTCTCTCACCATCACTATCGTGGACAACTTGAAAATTTTTTACAGATGCTTGAGTTACCCGCCCATGGAAATTAAGCACATAAGACTGTGATTCGTCGTTCCACACAGGAGTTTTATTATGTAATTCTATTAAATTGTCCATATGTTTCGATTTCCAACGTTCTGAAAGTTGAAAACAAAATTACAATATATACAATATATATTGCAATAACATATAATATAATTTTTCCTTCATAACTTTTAATATTATACATAAAATAATTTTAAATTACAATATAAACAGAAAGCATATATTATTTCATTAGATATTTTTGCAATTTGTCATACAGATCTAGAATACATTTTATTTGTTTTAATTTTTCATTATTTTATATACTTTAATTAAAACTATAATTACCAAGTAAAGTTTCTGATTCGTCTCGCGGACATATCTCCACTCTCTTTTGATCGGGCGTCATGCCTGGTATAATGACTGTCATTTTACGTGGCCCTTTAAAACCTAGAACGTTCGTGTCGTACACTACCGCGGCTAATTCTTGCCGCGGATTGAAACGCTCGTCGCGTTTGTCATCCTTCATCAGCGAGTATCCATTGTCATAAATTGTGAATTGTGTTCCCAAGAGATTTGATCGAAGTTTACCTACGTAAGACTCCCCTCCTCTCGAAAGATCCGTAGGATCGGTTGAGATTAAATAATTACTTGTTGCGCTTTTTTTCCTTTTTCGACCAGCCAATAGGAAGATCTGCAAATACATTACATACAATATACAATTGATGTATGGAAGGTCGAAATAAACAAATGAATAAACGTACCTTTTTTCCATAATCACGTTCTAGATGCAAGAAGTAGGTCGGATAAAGACCACGGTCCATACCTTTTCGATCGCGCGTTATTCGACATTTATAATACATTTTCTTATTCGCTGGTTGTAACACGAATTGTTCAATGTTACCTTCAACATTTCCTTCCAATTCTGGACTCTAGCAAATCAAAAGTATAAAAAGCAATTATTTAAATACGATTTTTTTCATTTTTAGAGTACTTATATATAATTATAAAAAAAATTGTAATAATGCATACGGAAGAATTATCATCTCTATTAATAAGAGTATTAGTTCCTTCAGATGGTGCCACTCGAAGGGGCGAGGAACGTGGTAGAGATTCAGAAGGTGAATGAAATTCTATGGGTGATGATTCTTCATCGGCACAATCAACACTTTGAAAACTTTCATATAGACTTCTTTCATTGACCACTGCTGTAAAATAAATATTAATATGTACTTAAACACGTTGGTTTAATTAGTGCATCAATTTTAGTATGTTGTGAATAATTCACAAGGAGTCACATCTTTGTATAATTTTTCATTTTTTTGTTCCAATAAGAGATTTAGATTAAATCTATTAAAATTTGATCAATTGAGCTGAATGGGATCATCTTTGTTTAGTTCTGTCCCATTTCCTGTCTTATGTCTATATGGTGTCGCTATATCATGTCTTCATATGTTGATAACCGAATCATGTCCTTTCTTTTTTATTATATATTAAAGACATATATGTTTCGATTTGATCAGTTAATTAAAACAGTTTAATATGAGATTTCTGGGATATTATAAAGATATGTATAGAGATATTTATAAATTATTATGATATATAATCATATATGTATTTAATATATTTTTAAATAATTTAATATCAACTTACCATTAATTGTCCCTTCACTAGTTTTTCTCTCTGTATATGGGCCTATATCTGTATTTGTTTGAGACATAGCATATTGTAATGGGCCATCATACGCTGTAAATATATTATAATATCTTTACTAAAGATAATTTTGATATTCTATAAATTGCATTTATAATAATCATGATCAATTATAATTGTAATCTTATTCATTAATAATTACAAAATAATTTTATTTTCATATTATATTACCATGAAGTTCCTTGTTTGGATTCATCCACCTATTGGAATGACTCGTAAGTTGTGCACTGGATACATTAGATGCCTGGACCATTCCACTTGCACCAGTTTGTCTTTTCTGTTTCATCTTTTGTGCAATTAACTGTCTCTATATTAATTGATATACAACAGAAATATATTATTATACAGTAGTATAATTTGTCAATATATAAATAATAAATAGAAAACTAATATCTTGATTCAAAAGATTATTAAAAGATTATTATTTCAATATATAAGTTAATTTGATTGCAAATCCACAAATCCATAAATTTCAGTTCTCTTGCGTGACCTATTTAATTTTGAAATATATTCCTTATGTATGTTGTGCAAAGATAATGTATATTTTTTTAAATATAACAAAAAGAAAATATCAATAATGTTATATTAATCATAGATCTTATTCTTATTAAAGACAAAAGAAATTCAAGAATACTTTAGATTATTAGCTATTATTACCCAAGCTTTCGAGCGTTCATTAATTATTTATAGAGCAGTTAATTAAAGATTTAACATAGATTTCAATGCTTCCAATTGCTCGTGTACATAATTGTACATAGCCAGCAGTGAATTACTTCGTTATTATTCTAGATTTTCCATAAATTAGTCCTTTTCGTAAAGTAAGTAACATTTTTGAAAATTAAATAGGTCGCGCTGTTCCGTACGAGAAACAGGGTTACATGCTCCGAGACAAAGTTTACATATCGAAGATAAAACACTCGCGATTAACGTTATCGTGCTTAAATCAAACCTGCTGCTCCAGCTTCTGCTGTCGCAAATCGAGCGATGTCATCTCGCGCGAAATTGACAGATCACAAGTCACCAAGATACGCGACCTCAGCCGCTGACAAACCAGCTTTGTTTACGTCAAACACACTCGTTCATTTACGGTACCTAGGCAACCGTTCACTCCAAATTGGATGGCGCATCATGGCCTTCATGGTGAATCCACAAAGGTCAAAATTAAATGACATTTTCGTCGCGTCATGAAAATACCTACATTTACCAAAAAGTCAAATTAGGGTGCGTTCGGTTTTATGTACGAATCATTCGAGTAACCAATCGACACGAAAGAGACAAAGATTTCATTGCTCCGATTGGTCAATCAAATGAGTCACCTCTCGTATTTACGCATGCGTCTAAAAATTTCACTTGGGATTACCTATCGGTGTTTTTCTTTTATTCAAAGATCGAAGAACGAATGTTGGCGGAGTGATTACATTTATTTAAGCGTGGGTAGAAGAAGAAGAAAAGTGGAATTTATTGTTATAATTCTACATATTGATTTATTTCGTATCTAGAATCTCTATTTCTACATCGATATGGATGACGAGGATGAGACATATAAGTTGTGGCGCATCAGAAAAACGGTAATGCAATTGTGTCACGATAGAGGTTACCTCGTAACGCAGGATGAATTGGATCAGACATTGGAACAATTTAAAGATCAATTTGGCGATAAACCGAGCGAGAAGAGACCAGCTAGGAGCGATCTCATTGTTCTAGTAGCGCATAATGATGATCCTACCGATCAATTGTTCGTCTTCTTCCCAGACGAGCCAAAGATTGGCATCAAGACCATAAAAACCTATTGCCAACGCATGCAAGAGGAGAAGATTCACAGGTGGATTTATTATATATTTTTCAATATATTTTATATTATTATTATTATCTCTTTATTGTCATACATAATTATCATTTACATTATTTATTATTATCACAATATTCTCACAGTTTGTATATATTTGCCTCAGGAAAGAAAAATATTAATATCAATTGAAGCAATTTTTAAGAAATTATTAATTAATGATAATTAAATATTAATTAATTATTATTAATCATTGATAACTAATTTTAATTATTATTAATCATTGATAACTAATTGTAAATTATCTTTTCAATGTTATTATAAAATTATTTATATTTTATTTGCAATATTCTACTTGTATTTAATATGGAAGAAATCACAAAGTATTATTATTGATGATTATAGAGCGATTATTGTGGTCCAACAAGGTATGACACCTTCAGCTAAACAATCATTGATAGACATGGCACCAAAATACATACTGGAACAATTCCTGGAATCTGAGTTATTGATCAATATTACTGAACATGAACTGGTACCCGAGCATATTGTCCTAACTCCGGACGAGAAAGAGGAACTGCTAACAAGATATAAGCTAAAGGAGAATCAATTGATGCGAATACAAGCAGGCGATCCAGTAGCACGGTACTTTGGTCTCAAGCGTGGACAAGTTGTTAAGATCATCAGGCCATCAGAGACTGCAGGAAGATATATATCCTACAGGCTAGTTTGTTAAGGGAAGGAAGACGGAAAAATATATCAAAGATAAGTTGTAAAAAGTTTTCACAGATTAAAAAACACTCCAATTCGAAATTTACCATTTATTGTACCAGCATTTTATAGTGGCTTATCCTCTCTTATATGTTCTGTTATACCATCGCGCTAATAATAACTACAATCGTATTATATGATGTTATTGCTATGTATAAGAAACTGTGGCACCAAGTGTTAAACATACAATCAGCAGTGAATAATTATGAGTCTCATATTTGCGTATACGTCGCTATTTTCCTTCATCTTCTCAGTAAGTTTCATATTTTAATGCACTTGTGTCGCACGCGATTACATGCGTAAAATGCACAGTTTATCAGCTCACATTTATAGTCAATATTATATAGCTTAAGTTAATTAGCAATAGAAACAGCAATCGTACAAAAGAGAAAGCGAGTCGCGATGATTTGTTTATGATCGTCAGGCTTGGATAAACATTGTTTCGTTATTTTTTATTATTATTATACATTTGTTTGGTCCAAAAGTATTATGCTTTACAGTGTATTTTGAAGTAAGAGCATATATTAGCAGAGTTTCTTCTTGGAGCAATTTTAATTCGATTAATAAATAATCACATTAAATATAATTCATTAGGTGATTCATTTTACTAATGATAAATACATCTTTTCGAGTCTAATTGCATTTGGTCGTGAAATATATTTGAATTGTTATAATATACTGTTCTTTTTCTCTTATTTGTATTTTTTAATGGTCTTTTCCTCTCTTATTTTCTTCTTATTAATAATATTATCTAATTTGCACATAATTTGAGTTGAAAACTTAAGTAATTAAGTAATTCAGCAGCAGTCTATTAACGTTGTTAAATAGTCAATTGTTGTAAACTTAAATCTCAAAAGGATGTGATATTAGGTCACAAGATGTACTTGGATTCTATAAAACATTGAGACTTTTGAAATCTCCAAATTTAAATTTTACTACACAATTCTTTCTATATATATAGATCCGAGAATCTAAATTATATTCTAGTACCTTAATTTCTCTAATTATAGGAGACAAACATCGTTATTAAAACCAGCGGAATAAAGAGCGTGATTGCGAAATGCGAGTTTCCGTTTCTAGGATTTATCGCGGTCGGTTGATAAAGCTAAAAGCGTACGACAGCAGGAAGTCTCCCGAATGGCACACTCGCTAGCATGTAATAAACGAGCAGACTGGTCACTCGTTATACTAGTTACGAGATAAATGCTACCGGTATAGCTTGTTATCTCGCGACGCTGCTATTCGAAGGAGTATAATCGGTACCGTTTGGGCACAAGTAAACAAAGCACACGCGGCTATAATTAATATAATATATTGTTATCAATAAAATGTAACATAACACATTAATAGTCATAATAATAATAACCATAAAAGATAATAATAATTACACAATAATGCTAACTTTTGTGCTTTACGCCGTAAGTAAAACATAGAATCATCAAAAAGAAGGCTTACTTAAGAAAAAAAAAAAGAAAAAGAAACAAAAATGTACATATGCGATTATTCACGAACGCGATTCCGCCATAGGTGGAGATCGCGTTCTAAAAGAGACCCTTAGATCCTTGGAGATATACATATATATATAGATACTTAGATAACTCTTACATAAAGGATCATTACAGATTTTTTGTTAGAATTTTATAAATGCTTAAATCCTTAGATCCTTAGGCATCTTTTAGGCATCTTTAGATCCCTAGACATTCGTAAATCGCATTCTTATATCCTCTTGGATCCTCGGATATCATCAAACATCTTTCAATATTCAAGTCGATTAAATCCTTTAAATATTTAAGTCGATTCTAGATGTTATATCTTCATGCACGAACGTTTCGATGTAATCTATCGTTTCTCTCTTTTTTCTCTTTTCCTCCAAATAGACGCGTTAACTATTCTTCTGCGACAACCAGAGCATCTTGGTGTTGGAATATATGATCACTTTAAATCGTGTTTATACTCAGAAGACTTTCCGGCGAGACCACCAATATACTTTAGCGGCCCATTCGATAGGTGAGGTTTGTAAAATATTGTTTATCAAATCCGCAGCGATTCGGATCCTGTAAGTGATAGTGGTGGGATAAGATGGCCGTTGTTCCCAATAACGACCTCTGTGCACTCGGCCGTATAAAGCCTGAAAAATTACATTAATAATTAGAAAAGATATATATGAGAAGAGATATATCAAATGATAAGAAAAAAATGCAAAATTTTGAAACTATTTTTCTTTCTTGCATAATATTATCGTATTTGTTTTTAATGTTGCGAGTAATATTATCGTATTTGTTTTTAACGTCGCGAGTAATATTATTGTATTTGTTTTTAATGTCGCGAGTTCTCTTTTTGTCTTCAATTTACATCTCATATAAATTTCTAAGTAAAGAAATAATGCAGGCATTATAATAATAAGATGTATTGATGTCTCACCTAGGAGTGATATGGCGTAACATAGGTAGACGGAAACAGTCCTCGTCTATTTCCAATCTCTCCGTGCCACCAATGTTGATCTGTGCGGTCTGTAACAGTGATTACGTCTCCTCGTCGAAACTCGAGCTCACCCGGCTCCTGTGGCGCGAAATCATAGAGTGCTTGCACCAGACACTGAAAGCCATGACACAATCGTTTTACGCTGTGACACTAAAATAATTAAGATACTTTCCTTGAAACATTTACATATTTTCTATAAATTAAATGTTCTGAACAAAGAACAATATTTGTTTTTACCTCCTCTGGAATCATATCACGCAACTTAACGTCTTGCGAGCGAGAAACAGATGCCGTGCGATGGTATTCTACCAGTTCATTGAGGCTATTAAACTTGACAACCCATAGAAAGAACTTGCCTTGTGCATCTCTTAATACTTTAAAGTGCTGCACACCATCGGAACACCTGTAGGTATAACAACACTTATACTTATTTTCTTTAATATATTTAATAATAAAATATATATTTTTAATTATTATAGAATTAAATATTATACATAGACAATTTGCAATATCCTTTTATACATATATAGAACAAAATATATAATTTAAGATAAATATATTCTATATTTTATAATGTGAATTTCCTAATTGTATCAAAAACTTTTAATAATAACAATAAATTGTAGTTATATAGTCACATATTATTTATGTATTGTAATAAAAATACTCACTTTACAGATAGGGAGAAATCGCCAGGAGAGCTTTCACTGATTCTGATCAAAAAGGCACCTTCATGTTTGTTTGATAATAATCTTTCAGCATCTGCTCTGGTTATCCTTCCATAGTACCAACTATAAACAAAATATTAAAAATAATTTTATATATATAGAAAATAATTTTCGTATGTGAAAAAGATACATAAAATAGAATGTAGCATTGTAAATACATTTCAAATTCATTTAAAGAGAAAATTTGAAAAAAGCAAAATTGTACAACAATATTGTATTCTTTATTAGAGAATAATTTTTTTTTCTGCAATTCAAATGCATTTTAATAACATGCATATATAATACTCATAATACATACTCATGGCTTTTCATCTCGATATAATTACTTGGTATAAGCCCTTCTTTAGAATCCAGTTCAGCTCTATACCAATTCATATCATCTTCCATATTTAGAATCTGCAAAAGATACATTTTACACAAGAATTATACAGAGAATTATATAGAGAATATTAATATTATATATATGTATGTATATTGTGTTATATATAAATATTTTTAAATTAATATTTGGAAGCAAATATAGAAAATAAAAACTATATGTGTGCAGCTTTAAATACAAATACAAATAAAGAAAAAAATTAACTATGTTGTATAAGTAACATATTTGTGAAGAATTAATTCTCCAAAATATAATCTTATCTTATTTTAGTATTTAATTACTTTTTAATAGTTTTTTATACATTTCTATTTTATATATTATTACACATTCGAAACTACTTGAATAAACCTTATCAATGATACCAGACATTCCTATCCAATCTATAGTTTAAAGAAAGGATCGATATGAATTATTGCTTGTGATATAAAAATCACATTAGAGCACAGATATTGGACGTAAAAAGTTTTTTAGATCATAGTGCTGATATCGAAAAATTTCTAAAATTGCGCAAAATGAGTACGTATTCGAACTGCGAAAAAAATCGAAAAAAGTCATTGATTTTTCAAACACCGTCGTTAAAAAAAAATAAATCCTTCAAAGAGAAAACGTTCGAATGACAACGATTGTAATGTTGGTGTTTGTAAAGACTCGTCGTTAAAAATATTCATTCAAGTAAAACCATCAAGTAGAAGAGTAAGAAAAAAAATGATAATAAATCAAAATAAAACTGATGAAACAAAAGGTGATCTTTGCAATAAAAAATTTTGAAGTTTTTTGGAAGATTAATTATTTAAATTTAAACTAAAGACAACATTGAACGCAATTGGATTATAATAGAAGTTATTACAAATATGAAAGCTAGACATCATTGTCGATTATTCTTTATTGTGAAAGAAACGACAAAGTGCAAAGGATACAATACGCAAAGTTATACAATTTATAAATGAAATTTGTCAACAAGAGAAGAAACGTTAGAAAATAATACTATCATGGATTTTCGATGATTAAGAATTTAATCGACGCGAATTGGATCTATTAGACGATGATTTATTGACGACAATTACAATCGACATGGAGATATATAAATCTATTAAAGACGGAAGCGGATAGATGGAAAATTCAGCTGCTACATCGTATCGTGGCAAGAATAACGATAAATAATTTGGAATGCTCGGACAAATTACCAGAGAGAATAATCGCTGATAACAACATTCGTTGTGAAAGAAAAAAGCAAGATCGCTAATGAAAATAACAATTACTGACAATGATTCGATAATAATGTCATTATCGATTATAACACTCATCGATGATTTATTGACCAAACAATTTAACAACCAAAAAATTAAATAGCTTCTAATGAGAAAGAAAGAGAGAGAGAGAAATTCTATATAAATTAATGGTCTAAATATTTGAACACAATATATAATATTGTATTATTTAGAAAGTACTTGCAATATAGTAAATTTTTTAAGGTATAAAACAAATCTGCAATTTTAGAGTTTTTTATGGAAAAAAATTTATAGATTTTCTCTTTCATCGCTTAATTAGTATATATTTTATAATTTATATCATTTAATTATAATTTATATTATTATATTATACTTTTGTTGCAACTTTTACAAGTTTTTGCAGTCTTTCTCAATTCTGTCAAAGCTCCTTCTTCTAAAAAATCAGGTATAATTGTCATTTTATCTTATATCCATATGGAACAAAATTAAAAAAATAGCCAGTAACCGGATTTAAAAATATGTCAAGTCTATACTACATCTGATTGCTTGGATGCATATCTAACAAATTTTTTTCATGTTTTTTTTCCTCCCGAGTATACTTTGTATCTGTACTTGTTTTAAATGCAAATGATGCAAAAAAGTGCGACTGTAAAAAGGATAGATTCAGCGTAGCTTTACGACAAATGCTTTCAATATCGCTTGGAAACAATAACGAAAATTGTTATCGCTTCGAGCGGTGGTAAACATACATAAATATCTCGCGTGCAGGCGCAACAGCTTTCTAGCGCGACGAGAACCGATCGTACGTACGCGGCACAATAACAAAATTAGCTTCTCGCTTCGGGAAAAGATGCATGTACGAGGCGAGAAACGAACGAACGAAGCGAACGGACGGACGGACGAAAGGAGGCGAGTTTCGTGAAGGAGTCCCGTGACCGCCGCGATGCGACGCGACGCGGCGCACCTCGTCCACCGAGGGACCATCGATGACGGACGGTGGGTGTCATCGGTGTCATCGTTCGCCCGTAAAGCTGTACCAACCTTGAGGACCTGACTCCTGCGGAAGCTGAGCTCGTCCTCGGCGGTGGCCGTGAAATCGTGCTTCGCTATCGCCTCCATTCTTCGTCGGGACGACGGGAAACGGGAGACGACGAACCTCTGGTGCTGGAGGGGACGAGAGGGCGCTCGCTATATGATATTTCGCACTGTAGCGAGACGGAGTGCTACGTCCCGTCGAGGCGAGGGAGGGAAAACGGGGGGGCGAGGGGAGAATACAGGAAAGGAGAGAACGAGAGAGGGAGAGAAAAGGCGTTCCTCGTGTTGCACGCAACACGCGTATTTATCTCATGAATAGTACGCAAAGGGCGATATATGCATACGAGACTACTTGCCAGTTGCCAGAGCAAGTGACGATACGAAGGGAAATTGGAGGAAGCGAGAGATCGCGCGAAGCACAGGAAGAGAGGACTCGTGCGATATATACTTTACACGCGCTAAAGTCGCGTAAGAGAAAGAGAGAATAGTAGGAACGGGAGGAATGCGCTTTTGGGATTTTTTTTATCGAGAGATGCTTGCGATTCTTGCCGCGGCGACACCAACGTCACCGTCCTTTGTCCTGGCGCCGGGCGGGCGGAGTCAGTCGAAGGATAAGGATATTGTACTTTCCGTGTATGTATGTGTGTGTATACGTGTGCACACAGGAATCCCGGACACGTAAGCGACACCGATGATGCGCTCGCGTTTACACTTCACGCACAGCTGTCGATGTACATGTATATATTTACGCACGGATTAGCGGATCGGTAAATCCCGGATTAGAGCCTCGACATGGTTTAATTTTTTTTATCACCACGCGCTCATAATTCGATTCCTACGCACACTACGAAAAACTGTCAAAAGCGATGTCGTGCGTTCGTGCGCGCTATCGCGATACATCGGTCTTATCAAGACTCAAGACATTTATACTTGTTCCAATTCGGCAACTCTCGGCAAAACTCGACCGAACTCGGCGTCGCTCATCACCTGGGTTGCGTTCTAAGATGTACTTGTTGGATGAAGCAACGCTCGATCGACCAATCACAAATCTCTGCTCCTCGCGTTCCGATTGGTCGGACGCTACTCCGGCCGACGAGTAGATTTTCGAACTGCCGCGCACGCGCGGTGATCACGTGACGTCGCGCTTCGCGGACGGGTTTAACGAGGGTGCGTGGTATCGCGTACGCGACACAATATCCGTTTCCTAAATGATGGCGACTTTCGAAAGTTTTTTTACGCTTACGTCAGTCGTCTCGTGACGTCAGAAGCGGAAGATCGAACGCCGGAGGGATAAATTAATAGGAGGAAATAGAATATGGATAATTCTTGGAAAATGGCGTCAAACCAGACGAGTCTTAATGAAGAAATCAGTTTCAAGGAAACTTCACTTCATTACCTGCTACATCGTGTAAATATAAGAAAACGCGAATATGTAAGACGCAAAGTTAAAATAGATTTCTCTTTTTTTTTTTACTATTACTTACCAATTATTTTAACAACGTTACTAAAAAATCACATTTGTGTGGTTTTTGTATTTATATATATATAATGAGACTTTATAGAAAACAAAGTATACCAATTTTAATAGATACATATATAGAATCTTAGATTTGACTTCGTTATTTTATTTAAACAATCTATAATTTTCTCTTTTTTCTAAAAATCTAATATGATATTGTTATAATACACTAATTAATCATTACACATGTTGCGCTTTATATAAATTTTGAAAATTTGAATTTCGCGCTTGCACTTGTCTCCGTTATCGCTATGCTTTATATATCTAACCTCATCCTACAATCTGCGAAGCTTTGATTTACCCAATATACAGTCGTAAACGATAGCAGTGGTTTGAAATTTTCTTGATGCAAAAATACAGCGATCTAACAATCATAATGTATCTTGTATTGTCCTGATAAAAAAGATAGTAAGTGTTTACACAAATCACAAGATTGGTCGAATGTAATTGTAACCCAAAATTGTAGAAAACACATTTCTTTGCAGATTATTCATAAATTTGCTATAATCATATTTAATAAAAATTCACATGTATTACTTTTTTAAATTTAAATTCGTGGATTTATATAATTAAAAGTTGTATTTTTATCTTTAAACCATTGAATAATTGAAAATTAATGATATTTAATATTAATTTAATATTAATATTAAATATTTAATATTAATTTAATATTAATATTAAATATCATAAATAAATTTAATATTAATTAATTAATTTAAAGAAATGACAGTATTATATTTTATAATTTGTAGGTTCTCCGTGGAAAATGATCAAGAGCCACGCAATTGAGGGATCGGAAGGTGGCGTCATCTTATCGAGCAACAGTCGGCAAACCAGGACGAGGCAATCCGCGTGATGTGACAATAAACAGGTATGTGATTCTAATGCAATACGAAACGGGCGACATAGTACGAAAATAAACAGAACACCTCGTGTTTACGGAAGTCCGTAACAGGTGTTTTTCATCCCCTTCTCCTCCTTCTACACCACCTCCGCTTTGCCGCTGCCGCAACCTCCTCTGTCCTCCGAGCCGAGACGTGGGGAAGGGGACAGAAATGCAAGCAAAGCCCGTCCATTCGCTTACGTAGGCACTCGTCTTGCGTTGTTCGTGCAAACTCGTCAGCCGTTTCGGTCACGGATGTTTGAGTCCTTGGATACCGAGTATGTTCGCGAGAACCTCGGCATTCTTATTGAAAATCTCAACTTTTGAATTTTCGAGTATTCCATCTTACATTATTCGTGGAATCTTGAACTTATTGCTTCCTGAGGCTTCTTATGAATCTGAATATTCGAATAATAAATGATTTCCATCTCTTTTAATATTTGTAAAAAAGTTTAAATAATTCTAAATATTCATGAAACGTAATTTCTCCAAGTTTCCATTGCTTTATAAAATTTATAAACCATTAGATATACATAAAAATTTTTTTATTTTGCTTATAACATTTCAATCTTTTCTAAGACTATCCATTTGAAAGGATGAAGCGAGAATACGCTTGAAAGTATCGCTCTCGAGAACGATTCTCGGCAATGAAAATCGTCAGAATGACCAATGTTGAAAGATAACTTTCAATTTTACGTAAAAGAACTATTTAATGCATATACATAAAAAATAAGAAATATTTAATGCATTATACATGTAATGCATATACATAAGAACGACGAGTTTGAGTTTTTCTATAACGTCGCGTTATTTTTTATATTTAAAAGGACTTAAAATTGCATATTATAAAGCGGCAAGCTAGTGAATAATTTTTTTAATTATAAGATTTAATCATGGGATCGTGGAAAAAAAACTGATTTCCTTTTTAAATAGATGGCACGCTGTCAGGTGCGTGTGCTTTAAAAAGTTATTCTGTAATAAAAAGTCTATAAAAATATAGGGAGGAGAAACGTCTTCTGTGAGACTTTCCTAAGCACCTGCACAGGTAGAAGCCAGGTGCAGCTGCGATATAACTTTGCGTCGCGTTGCAAAAATTTAACGTGAGCTACTATAAATTAGACATATATAAATATTCAATTTGAAAAATAAAAACGAATCCTTTTCCACAATAATTTTAATTTAATTTCTTCGTAAAATACAGTTAACATTATAACATAATAATTAAATATTCATTTATTTAACGAATATTAAAATAATACTGTTGCATTAAAAAAAATTTTTCATATTATTTTACTGTATCTACGAGATTCTAACACGTTTTTCTGTCTTATCAGTACGTTGAAATCTCGAAAATCCAAACAAGCAGAAGTTTAACGCGATCGTAAAATTGGAAGAGTCGCTTATTCAAGGATGTTACGAGGCGCGAGGGAACGGAGTTGTGAATAATTCAGCGATCACGACGACGATTCGACGAATCGACGATGACGACGATTCGCAAACATATACCGGAGTCAAAGGACAAAGATTGCGCCGCGCGCGATCGTCCGGGGGATGCCTTATAGTGCGCGCTAATGAAGCAGCAAGTCTTTGTGCTGCTTTTATTCTCTTACGTCATCAAATCCAGCAGCAGCGACGACGACAACGGCGACGGCGGCACGACCTGGCCGCGTTCTCAGCGCGTAGGATGGCTTGCGCAAGGCGCAATCAGGGACCGACCTCTCGCGGACCGTCCTGGAAGCGCGCCAGCTAATGTGTTTTTCCTCTGACTTTAGGCATTTCGGGCTAACGCAAAATACATACCATTCTCCCATTTACTAGGAAACGTTCATCGTAATGTTGGGAATCTCAGATAAACGGATGAATTATAGCTAGCGTAAAACAAAGTCAACCAATGTTAGAAAGTCATTTTTTGATAGAGGCAAAATGTATATACATATAACAGTAAGTAGAATCAATCAGTCTTTTCGAAAAAATATAAAGAAGGTTATAAACATTTCTTTAGTACAAATAAATATTTTCCTCTCTTTCGCAAAGAAAAAAGAGAATAGTTATTGTGCATATTTTAGATCAATTTAATAGTTTTACATTTACACAAAAATGGTTATTAGGTAAGATTATTATCGCTATCTTCTTTGCAAGAAAACGTTAGTGGAAATATTGTTCTTTCGGAAAAATTATTTTATTCTTCTAACACTAATATCATATATTGACGATGCACAAAACTGGTATATATTCTATAATAAGTATTAGAATATTAAAAAATTTTTTAAATAAATTTTATTCCCATCTGATTTTCTATTTTATAGTAATTTTATTTTAATAATGTCAAATATTATATCGAAAATATTTCAAAAATATTGCAAAATATATTTATTGACAATATTTCCAACGTATTCCAAATATTTTACGTTTTAATGACATATATATATATATATATTTACATCTATATATACATATATATATATATATATATATATATATATATATATATATATATATATATATCTATTTGACGCATTAAAATTTTTTTGTAAAAGATAATTTTCGGCTAATATTAGCTTTTCAGTTTAAAACTCGTTTTACAAAATTTATATCTTGCGATAAAAAAATTCCGCTCTTTAAAATTAGTATTAGAAAAAGAGAATTATATAAATATGTCACTACTAGTTGAAGTTAAGGGAAACCTTGATAAAGTCGATCTTATATTAAAATAAAATAATATTAATTTTTTAGATCCTCCTATATAATTTATTGAATATTCAAATTACGATTGGAAGAAGGAGAAAAAAGAAAAAATGTGATAAATAGAGACGTGTGTATTGCTGTAAAACTTCGCGGTTATAACGCAGAAACCGCGTTGCGTGACTTGCGACACATCATGACGAGGCAAACTCCTCTCGGGTGTATCATACTCGCGCACGCACGTTGCATGAGAACGTGTTGCGTTCACATCATTTAAACCGCCTTCATCGGTCTTTTTATTCCTCTTTTGAGATACTCGAATGTCAAAACAGGTAATCAGCATCTCAGTTTCTAAAAATGCACGAAATTCTGTAAATTCAAAGTGGCAAAAAAAATAAATTTTAATAATAAAAATAGCAACTCGAAATAATTAGAAAAAATTCCTATTATTACAGTATCAGAAAAATGCAAGGAATTTTTTTTCAATGTCACGAATTTCAATATCTAATAGATAATTATAGAAAATGAGACTAAAATCTTCATGTAATAAATAATTATCTAATTATTATAAAATTGCTTTTGCTTACTTTTTCATAGCTTTCTGATATTTAATTGTTATATAATTTTCATAATTAAATTAATTTATATTAATTTTATTATACTATCTATTATCATATCGTTTTATTTCTATGATTTCTATGTCGTACGTTTAATTTTACGTTTAATTTTCCCACATTTTCAACTGTTATGAGTCGTAAAATTTAATAGAGAACATTTTTGACTGAAGCGGATTTCTTGAATTGTTCCAACCAAAAAGACCAATTAATGACATCATAATCCTCTCTCACATTAATATGTGAGAACAATCAAAACTGTCCGTATTTCAATTCACTTGCGCTTATTTTAGGAATTCTCTCAGCTTGTGAAAAAGTATGCAAAAGGTAGTTACACATCAAGTTATTGTTTGATAAATCTAACAAATTGATACAAAATCTAAATAGACGTTCCACTTTCCTGATTCAAAAATGATCTCTTATTGCTATTGAAGGAAGGGAAAAGGGAAAAAAACCCTTTCGGTCAAGAAAATATTAAGAATCTTTCTGTGTAAATTTAAATATTCAATGCGCGTATCAATTCTCTCTCTCAAATCATCTGCACTGAATTAAGTTATCAAGAGCTAAACTTGAACAAAAAATTGTCTCATCTGGAAATTCGCCATTTATTTTATCATATCATGTATTATCATATCATATTTATATGTGTAATCCCTATGTGTACTTTTCATCTTAACAGCTTGATCTTTCGTATCGTCTCAAAACAAGAGGAACGAGTGGGCGAGCAGTACTGACCCAGTTGATAGAACCGCGAACGATAGACCCGTGTTGCCGTCGCGGGGAGGAGGAAAAGGACGGAGGAACAACGAGGAGCAGGGGGAAGGAGGATAGGGGAGATGAAAGGGGAAGGGGGGGGATGATGCACGTAACGGCGGTGACTCACTCTCCGCGTGCGACGGCACGTCGATCTTTGCACCCTCCGTGCCTCCTCCGCCGTGCCATTCCCGACCCCTCTTCGCCCCGCAACCTTTCCCGGCGCATTTCCCGGCGGCGTGTAACGCGCCGCGCGTGCACACGTGACATTTCGAGTATATCTCGAATTAAACCGTAAACATCGTAGTACAACCTTCGCGGCCACGCGGCACCACACGCCGGTGTCAATGATCCTTGCCTGCCACTTATTGAATCGCGCACTCGCACGACGCGTGTGTCACTGTACACTCTGTTGTTGGATGTTTCTTCCGCTTCTACAGGGTGACCGAGAAGTCGCGCGCTGCGGAGATTTCGAATGCGAGTGGTTGGATTTTGAAGAGGATATGACTGTGCGCGGTCCTTCATTTTGCTCGACTCCATGACGTACGTATCTCGTTACTGAGATATATATTTGAACTGTAATAATGGTACGCTAATTACTACTAATTAAGAATACACACTCCAACATGAATTAACATATAAATTTCATTCCAATGCTTGATTTGTCGAATTTATCAGTTTTGTAGGAAAACAAAAGATTATATAAATCTTTAAAGAAATAAGAATAACTATTTTACATATATATACAAAGAATTTTTCTACAAAGAATCGTACAAACTTTACATTGATAAACTCTCATCCACCAACATTATGGCAAAAATACACGACCTTTTAAAAGACAGAGAAGTATAGGCTGTATAACTTGCAGAAGAGAAGCATAAAACACATGGTTTTTGCATGCAGAAGCAGGGAAGTATAGAACGCGTAGTTTTATATGATTGCAGCCTATACTGTGGCAGATTTTTCTTTTCTACATTATTCATGTCAAGGGATCCGTCAGAGATGGTCTATGTTCAAACTAACATGTTGCAAACTAACGACTGTACTTAGGCACACGTAGAAAGTAACATTTATGTAAAAAATATTTAACGAAATGAAAGTTTTCGTTTTCTAAAGAATCATTATTTTCTTCAAACACAAGTCAATTATATAATATATAATATATTATATAATATTAATTAATAACGTTAAATATTAAAATTTTTTTCAATCGAAAAGGTCAAATCTTGAGAAATTAAAGATTTGTAATGAAAATTGATTATATTTCTATTTAAAATTAACAGAGTCTCTCGTCGTGTATCTAAATCTTAATTATCCAAAACTCCAACATGGACATGAAACTCCAACATCTATAACTATTATTTTCCCCAATTTATTCTCAAATATTCGCGATACAGGCCAACAACTCACACCACCACCTGTTTGTTATATAACGTTACTTTAAATGTAGCTTTATAGGACACTGTGTATATTATATTGCATCGCGTTACATAATATCTATCCGTTTAACATTACGACGCAACACACACACACACTGCAGATATATATCTACATATACATGTATGCATGTGTATCTACGCTTTCGGCTCCCACGCATCATTCGTCGGCGGCGCGTCGTCGTCACACGTCACACGTCACTCGTCGATCATTTCATGTTCATCGTCGCCGCCCGTGAACTCTCCGCCGGCGGTTTCGTAGGTAAACCGAACGTGTCCGAGTGCGCACGTGCGTACGTCTGGCTGCGTGTCTCGCGTGTCCACGTTCGACGAACGAAGACGAGCGGTGGCGGAAGGGGCGAGAGGGATGAGAGTCACGTGTGCGGAGGATCTACTACAATTTACTCGCGGGATCCCAGAAGCGTCTGCCACCCTTGCCCTCGCCCCCGCCCCCGTCCCCCTGCGACCGTTCCGTTCCCCCCTCGCTGCTCATCCTCCTCCTTCTCCTCCTCCTGCTCTTCTCTTATTCTCCTTCTATTCTTGTTGTACTACGACGGGTTACTCCACTTTCATTCAGACGCTGGTCTAAAAATAAAGTCCTTGATTCACGATGCATGAATGACAATCTTATCGCGGGAGGCCTTAAATCGTGGAAAAGATTTACATCCGAATACTAGACAGCTGTCTGTTCGGCATTCGCGTGTATCTCGCGTGCTGTATAACACGTTTCTTATCTCCAGAATAAAAAACATGCTACAGATTATTTAATAATATTAGTAATAACATCGAAACGTAATATGAGATACTCTCCTTTTTATTGATCGGTTCTTTCTTAAAGTTACACTTTAAAATACTTCTCTCTCTCTTTTTAAATATTAAATATTAAATAATTAGATTCTATAAAATTCTATAAAATGTAATTATTAATTTAACGACACAGGAAAATTATTACATATATGAATTTGTATTTATAATTGATAATTATGATTTAGTGGCAATCATGTCTTGTTGAATTGCTGCATTAGAAGATGAGAGAGAATTATTGATTAGTATTCCTTGTAATAGCATAATATTATATCTTCTTCGTATGAAAAATAATAAATCATGTAAATTTGTCGATTCAAATTTCTGTTGAAACAAGATTTACTACATATTAATCTGTAAAATCACTGTAATTCAAAGCTTATTCAGAAAACTCTTTCAGAAAGCTACTTCAGAAAAACCAATGCATTTCATAGATAATAAAAAAGATAGTGATCTAAAAAACGAAAGTCTTGAAGTTATGATGATACTATACTGATAATGCAATATATTAAGTAAAAAAACAAAGCATTATATATTATATATTATCCATTAACTCGATTGGCTTTAATAAATAAGTGTTCTTGATTTCAATAAACTTATTACAATTTCTGCTTTTGATCACCATTTTCAATTTATTTTTTGTATTTATATGTTGAAAAAATTTTCATAGTAATTTATTCTTGAGTGTATAATTATAATAATAGAAAATAGGTATGAACACGCGCAATAATTATATAATATTAATAAACCAATATTAATAATATATATTGTACATAATATAATACTGTGATTATATATATATTTTTTTCTAATATTCTAAATTACATGAATAATTAATTACATATAATTAATTATATATAATATAAATATTTAATATAATTTAGAATATATTTTAATAATATAACACACACACGTATAAAGATATACAGATAATAAATTATATATATAAAATTTCAATTATTTCAGGGAATATTCAATCATCTTAGAACACGTTTTCGAGCATAAGAAAACGCGCTGCAGCTCGCGCACTGTATTCCTCGCTCATGGCGAGCTGTTTCGCAGCGACCAAGGCGAACTTCTTCGTTCTCCAACTCGTCATCGCTGCCGCCGCTCAATCGAGATATCCAGCGCTTATATCTTTCTACGTATTTTTCTCTATCCTAGAATTATTGCAAAACACGATATTTTGCGGTAATACTGATCGCTACGCGGCAAAGTTACACGTACGTATATATTGATTTCATGAATATATAATTAAAAAGATATTGATACTGTTCTCTTTATAATTTTATGAACGATATATTTATATATAACTTTTTTTTCCAAATATAATATAATATAATATCATATAAATATAATATAATTATATGTAAAAATTGAACGTATCATCAGTATTCAGTTATGCAACAGTATCGTTAGCTAAATTATTTTATTTATGATTATTCTTCAAAATAAAATTATTAATTATAACAACGAGCAAAACATGTGGCAAAACACCGCAAAGTCCAAAATTCCTAGATACAATTTTCATTCATCTTTTTTTTATTCTAGATTATAATAATAATCACTTTCTTTTCTCGCACATAAATGATAATTAATAATTTTATTTTGAAGAATAATCATAAATAAAATAATTTAGTTAACGATACTGTTACATAATGACTGAATACTGATGATATGTTCAATTTTTACATACAATTATTATATTACTTATTACAATTTTATTTCTTTATACAACAAATTTTATTTATAATACAATGCAATTATTTAATATTCTAATATAATAATATAATACACAGATTGCACGATATCGGAATTCTATTTGAA
The DNA here is from genome assembly GCF_025532165.1 of Camponotus vicinus. Taxonomy (NCBI): domain Eukaryota; kingdom Metazoa; phylum Arthropoda; class Insecta; order Hymenoptera; family Formicidae; genus Camponotus; species Camponotus vicinus. Next base: position 30,655,045 of record NW_028141945.1, read on the forward strand.
ACTTTTAAGATAAACGGTTTGAAATGAGGTTCTACGAAGAGCAAGCGCGCATCGCAAATCTTTCATTATTCTGTATTCCAATAATCATTGAATCATCTCGAAATAGAAAATGCTCGGATCCTTAAATACCCTTAGAGAGGAGAAGAGAGGAAGAGAGAGAAGGCGCGAATACGTCTATAGATCGACGAGTTTTTCCACGCTTTTCATGGTAAATAAATAAATATCGATCGCCGCGTGGCTGACGATGTCGGAGACGAGCGAGCCAGCAAGCGAGCGAGGGAACGCTAGGTTGGAAGCTCAAACACATTCCGTGTGTGCGCGCGCGCGCGCGTGCTCGCTCCGTCTCTCTTCCACAGCTAAATATATATTTCTCTCTGAAGCGGCTCAAGGTCACAGCGCTCGGATTGGCTCGCGATAAAGCGCCTCGTTCCTCGCATGCTAGCTCGCTCGCTGCCTTCCTTCGACCGTGTCCGCACGTCAGAGCGGCGCGACATTGTCACGAGGTATATGGCGAATGGGAAAACGAGATAGCGCGAGAAAGAGAGAAATAGAGAGAGAGAAAGATAGAGAGAGAACCCACGTGTTTCCCTACGTAGCATCACGTTCGGCGCGATGTTGGCACACGAATCGTGTAGCAGTTACGCGATACCTCTTGAGCTGTGTGGATGTTGTCGATTCTTCTCATTGGGAGGCCACGGACGTCGCGAATGACGCGTTCTCGACGTTGATATGACGGGGAATAGGATTTTCCGTTTTTCGAATTGTCGCTATGACGCACGATATTCTTCCCTTTCCTCGAGATAATCCAACTAATCGTATTCGAATTTTGTAGCTTGCTTTTCTTTTTTTGTAAAATATAGTAAACGTTAAAGAATTGGCCAAGATCTTTTTCTTTTTTTTCATAGAATTCAGTTGATAATTTTTCAAAGGCCAGATATATGAATCTAAAAGTTCCTCGATTCTCTTTGGCATCTTCATTCGTTACTAATGTCGCGACATTGCCTCACAATGTCAAGCGGAAAAGAACTAATTAATTTTAATTATGCTATGCTATTGAATTTATTAATTAATATTTTCTTTAATTCGCGATTGCTCTCTCTCTCTCTCTCTCTCTCTATCTCTATCTCTATCACAAGAATGAAAATGATATAAAGTAAGCGCGAAATATAACAGAAATAGGAATAGATAGGTATATATAGGAAGCGACAAGTTTAATAGATGTATAAATAATCTTTCTGATATCACAGAAGATTAATAATAAAATATTTATACATGAAATTCTTTTTAATAGATATACATTTTTTATCTTGAAGACTATATATATTTATTTAATTTTTCTTTTTTGCTTCTCATTATTTCAAAGAACATATCTTGAATTTATTTATGTATTTAGCTTTAAATGTCATTTTAATTCTGAGTTTATTAGTTTATTTAAGAGATACACTATCTTGAATTTACTTATGAAGAGATACTATTTTGAATTTACTTATGTATTTAACGCCAAATATCATTTTAATTCCGAGTTTATTATTTAAGATATACATATTATATAAATGTGTAAACACACATTTAGATATAAATGTGGGAGATAATCATATTTGGTTTCAAATGCACTAGAAATTTTCTTTAATAAATTTTACGTTATTTGGAAGGCATAAACTACTTTTTGTTTCGCTTTTTTCGACTCTTGTTTGAAAAAGTATTTCCGCAAATTTTTATCCTGACAATATCGCAGATATTATGTCGATCATTATTATCACTTTTATTTTCATATGAAAAATTGTAAAGCAGGAAAAAATTTTTATTTACTTGTGAAAAGACATACAATTAAGTTTCTTGCGTGCATACACAATTTTCGATCTTCACTTTTCGAAAGTTAAGCCAAGTTTTGTTATTATATTTCCATATGTATTGTTAATCGGGAAATAATATATAACACGTTTTATTATAATTTCACTTATAGAGTATTTAATTTTTCGCTTGTTTTTTATTAGATTGCATTTTGATATTTTCCCATTGAATATTGCAGAGCAACTGCGATTGGAAATCAAATCCGGGAGACTTTCGCTTATCGGACGGCTGTTTCTCCACTAACAATAAGCCACACTGTGGAAGTAAGTTACACCTGGAAAGTTTAACAAGATTGACACTTTCAATCTGTATTTTCTCTAGACACTTTCAAGATACAGATACAGGTAGAAATAATATCCGACTGTTCAAAAAGTAAGACTCGATAGCAATGGTTTGTAATTGATACATACTTATCTATCAGATCAGTCTTTCATAAAAATCAATCACTCAACTATCAGTCTTTCATAAAAATCAATCACTCAACTATTCGTTGTATTCATTGAACGTAGAATATACCTAAGACATCGTACACACAAATGATTAAAAAAACCATTGTAATAGTATGTATCTCTTGATATCCGTTAATGTGTTCTATCAATTCAATGACTTTTTGTCGCTGCGACAAAAAAATAATGACTCGTATGTCCGGAATTTTACGGTAATAAGAGGGAAAATAGAGATTAACCGGATGTACGAATGATCTAGCTATCCGTTACATAACATTCGACGATTAATAATAATTTATTGTGTGTACGTAAATGTGTAATTTTCTTATTTGTTATATTTTATCATATATCTTTCTCTCTCTCTTTCTTAATATTTTATTTTATTATAGATATTTTTCCCCAACTTCACGTCATGCCATATTTTCCTCGCGAAGTCGCCGCTATACACGGTGATATCGCCTCGACGAAAATCTTCCCGCGCCGCGCGCGCCGTGTAAATCGAACGTTCGATAACGGATGGTGGCGAGAGAAGGAGGGAGCGTGCGAGTGAGCAAACGAACGAGCAAGGGACGATCTGGCAACAGCGCCGAGTCGCAGTGCCGGAATTGAATTTCAAGCGCCCGAGGGACAGAAGAGGGGGCGGACCGACTGGCGCGGCCCTTTCTCTTTTGTATAGGGGGCACGAGGCGCATAACGGTGAGTCGACAGCCATGTTGTTGAAGCTTATACCCGGCATGCCCGTTTGCTTGCCTGCCTGCCTGCCTGCCTGCCTGCCTGCCTGTTTGCCTGCCTGCTTGGCTATCTGTCTGGCCTACGTGCCTGCGCCTATATTCCACACAATCGTTTCTCTTCGCTCCGCTCCGTTCCACATCGCTTAATGGGGCTCCGTCTGCGTGGACAGAAAGGAAAAAGGCATAATCGCGTAGTTTTAAGGGCGATCGAACCTGTCAGATTTCAGTCTGGGCACGTTTTGAAATTTGGAAAGATACACTAAAGTTATCTCGAAAAGAGCAGAAAAAGAGCGGGGCGTCGAAGCGCAGGGAGACGTTCCTGGGAAAACCAAACTTCCCTTCACCTTTATCGCCCTTTTTCCTGTTGTAACTTTACCCGTATTACTCGGAGCAGGCCCATAGAGGGGCCTAACGAACGCACGGTAAACCGAGGCCCGAATATATATTTTTGAAGAAGGTAGAAAAATATTTTCTTGTTTTTTAGATGATTCATAAAATTTTGCTTTAAAATTTTAATAAATTCTCAAGAATATCTTTTATATAAACTCCTTTTCATTCTTTTGACAAATATTTCTAGCAATTTTTGTCACTTCTAATTATAATGTGATTTTCGTGTAAGATAAAGCTTACATATTATTTTTTATCACTTTTCTAATTCTCTGGGCTACTTAAAATGTATGAAAATTTTTTAATTTAGTATCTAAAATTATTTTGTAATAAATTTCGCATTTTTCTACTAAGAATTGCATTTTCTTTGCATCTTTAACCTTTTGACTGTGTGTGACGTATTTGCAGCTTTGACCTTTTGTAAGAAATTACAATTTCTCTAAAAAAAACCAACAATTATTTCCAAAACTGATTCTCTGCATTTTTTGCATTCACACCACGTGACTTTGAAACTTAAAGCACAACACGGTGTACTTTTGTTTTAATAGATTGCTGTCCGGCACGCTCTACTGGATGTCCTAAAAGAACATGACCCATTAGCCGCGCTACGTCTTTATCTTACAAAGCTGACATGCTGGTGAAACTTGGCAAATGCGCACACCGGCGTATCATCTGAACGCAGCTGCGTAAGATTCACCCTCTGAGAATCGGTTCGAAGCGACTGCCAGAAACAGTCGAGCGTTTCGTCGCGGGACATCCGTTACAAAGTATGCGCTTCTGGAGAAGATTTGTATATAACGACGTAGCTCCAACATTTATCGCTGCATCATTTACCAGTTATACAAGCTTTTCTTAAATTCCCCCAACTATTTTCATTCTAATTATTATTATCTATTATTATCTATTATCTATTATAGTTATACGTAAAAAAAGATAAGGAGAGAAAAATAAAAATTGCAGCAATAAAAAAAGAAAATACTATAAAGGTTGTGTGTGTACGAATATATTCTATATATTTATATACTCGAAAACTTTACACGTACATATACATAATCTTTAAAAATAAACTCCCCAACGTCTTTTCCCTCTCCGTTTACCACGAATAACCGCTTGGCTCGTTTACAATCTTACATCTTATAATATATCGTGTATTCGAACTTTATCGAGTTAATTATGCAATATTGTCGCAAATGAGTGAATTAAAATGAATAAAATTCGTGTGTATCGTCGGAGGGAAAGAGGGGCGTAAGGTCAATATCGTCAGAAAATTCCATGCGCTTTTTCATAAGCACAACAGCGGAACAACTCGGAGTTATTTTATCCATCCCTGGGCGCCGCGTCTCCACCGACGATCCACCAGCGAGGCGCCGAGGAGGGGGACGCAATGCGCAGCTGACGGTAGACGTGATGTCCGGACGCGCGCGGACGGCAAGGGGAGAATGCTCGTCCGCTCGCGCTCTCTCGCTCGCTCGCTCGTCGGGTGCGGGTCACCGGGAGTCGGGGGACTGGCGGGGTGCCAGCTGCGGCGAGCGAAGGCGCTGCCCTCGCACGGCCGGCTACCGTACCACGATTACGCATACACATTCGCGGCCGAGCCAACGATTGGCTGGCCGGCTGGCTACGTGCGTTTCCTCCGCGTTCCCGTTTCCCAAGAGAAGGAGAGAGACAGTGGGAGAGGGAGAAAGAGCAGGGATGCCCTCGCGTGTGCGTGAACTTATATACACACACGCGTTGCGTTATTACACGCGTGTACACGCAGCTGAGCGTCTTTCCGCAACGAATAGAAGCGATATGCTCGCAAATGTATCGCGGTCGTGGATTCCCGGCCGCGATATTCCCGCGTAGAAAAAAGGAATATCGACTCGATAAACACGATCGCGAAACGGCATCGTGGGGGGAACGGCGGGGAGGGCGAGCGAGAGAGACGGAGAGAGAGAGAGCGTCGCGCTCGACCAATCGCCGTGTCCCGTGGCTCCGTCGTCGATGAGACGGTCGACGCGCGACGTAACCTCAGTCGCTTACGTGGAAACACGCCTGCCAGGCGACGCGAGTAAATCGAACGAGCGAAAATTATAAGACGAGAAACGGACAGTTAAAATACATATATATATAATATATATCTATATATTCACGTTGCGTTAGAAACGCGCGATTTAAATTTACGTCGGGTGCGTACATCGCGTGCGTACATCGCGTGCGTACGTACTTTTGTATCGGTATCGTTTTTCAACGCGAAATCACGCTATACGCGCGAATATTCGCGACGGAGAGACGTTGATACGCTTATTGCCGAGCGAAGAGACAGGGAACGAGTGTTCCGTCGTGCGTGAGAACGAGAGAGAGGAGACGCGCCGCAACGCTTCGTAGAGAAAGGAGCCTCTCCGTGGAATCTCCTCACGCTCCCCTCCGACACACTCCGACACACTGCACAAGGTGTCGAAGGCACGTCGCCGCGTATTCGACCGAATTTCGCGACCCATAAGCGTGAGCGAGACGGACGCGATAGACAGGCAGAAAGAGGGAGAGAGAGAGATAGTAAGAGAAAGAGAGAGAGAAAAAGAAAGTGCGTATACGTGTGCTGTGTGAGAGAAAAAAAGGGAGGTAGACGCGTAAGAGATACATAGACACGATCAAAGGCAATAGAGAAGAACAAACGTGGAAGAGAGACGGAAGAAGCGATCGAGTGGGAGAGATACGGATTCCTAAAGCGTGGGATAGAGCGAGAGGAGCGACGAATCGGGTGGAGCGAGAGAAACGGATAGAGGGACTCGACGGAGAAAGCGTGACGGACGTATTCCGTGGCGAGATCGAGTGGCGAGAAGGGATAGAGAGAGAGAGTCGAGCACTCGGGGACGAGCGAGAGCGAGAGAGAGGGAGCGAGAGGAGAGGCACAGTCAAGTGGAAGGGATAGAGGCGCAACCCGAGCGGTGCTGCCGCCTATTGGCAACGTCGCGTCGGCTCCCCACCCGGGCCAGTGTCGAGCGAGGTCCGATGGAGAGTGCTTTACAGTAGTGTGATTATCCCTCGAGACGTCGTCGTGGTGTCGAGAACGTTCGCTTGTACTCTACGCTCGCAGAGCGATATAGACGGGCGCTTGGCAACTGTAACGCTTCTAGTGCGCGCATTTTTCCTATTTATTCCCATTTTGATAAATACATAATTCCGCTTACGTATACATACATATACGCGTAACGCACATCTCATAACGTCCTCTTGGATCTCTCTGTTGGCGAGAGTCGAGAGAGTCCGTAACATCGCTCGGTACTCTCGTACTCTCCCACCACCGTGATCGATTTCCCACGCGACGCGCTTACTCGCGCCGCACTGGTGAGGGAGTCCGCGAGGGTGAAGTAGGATTCCTCGGCGAGGAGCAGACGAGACGAGACGCGGCAACGCCGCCCGTGGCAGCGACGGTGGCGGTGTTAGCGGCAGCGATAGAGGCGGCAGCGGCGACAGAGATAGAGGCAGCAACGGGGACGGCGGACCTCGAGGCGTTTTACGGAGCAACGGCAGCAGGCGGCGTTGGTGCTGCGCCCCGACGGCCGTCGATCGAAGCCCGCGTTATCGCAATGGCTTCCGTGAAAGACACCGCGACTTTCTTTGCGGAGGGCACCGCGACACAGTTCGAACACGTTTTCAAACTTTACCCACAGGCGTTGCGCCTCAAGGCCGATCACAAATCGAAAAAGCCCGAGGAGCTGATCAAGCTAGACAACTGGTAAGTTATTATAGAATGTATCTCTGTCGCGACGGCGACGCTGTCATTGCTTTGTGTGTGTTGTGTGCGCGCACGCGGAGAAAGGGAATAAACGAGCGAGCGAGAGAAAGAAAGAAGGGGAAAAAGAGGTAGCTAGATAGATAAGAGATAGACAGATGGAAAGAAGAAAGGAGACAAATGCGATGTACGGGGAGTGAGTGCGAGAGAGAGAGAGAGAGAAGCGAGCTGCCGCCGCTGACGGGGCCGACATTGCGGCGCGGCCCAAGGGAGGAAACGGCGCTCTACCACGGGGCGCACGCGGGACAATGAACCCGCTTCGTGCTGTTCTCCGCGAGCGAACGAAGCGGGAGCGGCAACGTCGCGTGTGCGCGCCCGTATGTCACCCTCGCGACACTGTCGCGTTTCGCCGAGACATCGTCGAGATCACCCCCGTGGAATTATCGCGAAATACGACTCGCCAAAGATCCACGTCACGTGATGGATTTCCCCGCGAGTATCTCGTTTTAGGGGAGACGAAGCCGCGTGAAAACACAAGTAATAATGATACGAACACGCTAAAGATTTTTCTCCTTTAACATAAGTATTGCTCCGATATGACGAGATCGATATAGAACGCGTCTTTAACTGTTAGTATTTTTTTTTAACAAACTAGAAAGTAGAAAAGATGACAAAGAAAGAGGATAAATTTCACATATAATTCGTTCTATATAAATATAGAATACTCGTACATTTGTGTATATATTAGTTAAAAGAACATTTTTTTTATAAATATGTGTCTTATTGTTTTATATTTATAAAACTGTAGAAAAAAATTCAATTGTTATTTATACAAATTATTAATTATATACTGTATGTATTATTTCTGTAAATGATATATAAATGGAGTAAAATGTAGATAGTTCCTCATTTTCTTTTTAATATAATTATATATACTTTCTAATAAAAAAATTTATATATGACAGTGTAATTACATTCGTGAAGGTTTCCAAAAAATTTAATTGAAAAATTGCGTAATTTGAAGACATTGGATAATATATTTAGATTAATATAGATTTTTTTTCAAGTTATTGCCTAATAAAGAAAAATTAAGATAAAATATTAGATCCAAACTTAAGATTTTTTGATCATGTATCTAAAATAATAATAATCTATTTGATTGTTTGAATATAATCATGCACTATTTCAAAGAAGGAATATATCAAAAATGCGAATCTGAAAATATAGATCTGAGAATTTTATGCTTATAAGTTTTACGAAATTATAAGTAAATAGTTATAGATTACATACAATTTCTAAAATAATCAAATATTAAATCTTACTACTTTCTTACATAATAATATTCTTAGATCACGGGACATTTAAAATTGTGGACCCTTTGGATCTAAGATTCTAAGATTTTCTAGGATATTTAATATATATATTTGAATTGACAGACTTGAGAATATTTATGATTTACGAAACTTATAAAATAAAATTATATCTCCAAGCTATCGAAAATAATTCTAAATTAGATAATTAAATTAAATAAAATTTTGTAAATTTTACTCGTAGTTTAAGTACTTTATTACAACATAAAAAATAATTATTATTCTTAATTTCTACTTGAAAGAGAATTATTTCAATATTATAACAAATATACATGAGTTAATTATGAAAAATTTATATATAATATCTCTGCAAAATCTAAACTTTTAATCATGATTTAAGGTAATTCCTTTCGAGAATAATAAAAATGCATAATGGTTTGATAAAAATATTAAAAGACACAGAATATTAACAATTATCTTAATAAAAGCTCTAAACAATTTTTTTAATTAAATAAAATTATAGCTAATTAATAAAATTATTAGAAACAATAGCTAAAGCTAAGAGCATGTAAGAAACAAAAACATACACAAAGTTTTTTTGCAAACGTAGAATCTATATATATATATATTTCCCAATTTATCATTGATTCTCGCGCGACTGATAAACTCGCATTGTTTGTCTCTGTACGCACGCGATATAGATTGTTTTTATCGATTGTGACGTATATACATGCCTGCTGAGATGGGACAGAAAAAGATGGACAGGAATAGTGACAGAACGAACGTGTAAAAGGGTGTTGGGGGGAAAGGGAGAAGGGAAGGGAGAACAGACTTTACGCGCCAGTTTCTTCCGTGTTGCAGAAGCGAGGGTGAGGGCGACGAGGGGTCAGGGGAAGTGGAGTACCGTTGTTTTCATTCCCATTGAGGCCAGTTTGTGTCAAGGCTGCTTTTCCACGGTGCCAAGCCGTGTGCGGATATGCGGTATTACGAGGTGCAGCGCGCGTTTCAGCTTCGTGAAACATAACTATCGGCTCGAAAAGTCTTTCTAATGAGTGACACGTGGGAATTTATCGAGAAATAAAATTGCGAGACGCGTGAAAATGAAAAAATTTACTGTAAAAATGCCTCAAAGGCGGAGGAAATGGAACAATTATTACATTTCTAAAAACAGATTCTTTGTATCTTGTATAAATTTAGCGACTTTTATATTTGTTTAATGTGTAAAAGAAATTTTATTTTAAATATTTAATACATTTTTTATATAATATTAAGTAAATTATTAATACAATTTATCTTTTTAAACAATCTATTATATCTTGCGTTATGTATAATAACTAGCATTTAATTATGATTTTATTAATATACATATATTTATAAATATTTATATATGTATAAAAAAATTATTAAGTCTAATTTATAATTTATTAAATCATAATTAACGCTCTGAACAAATTTCAAGGTTAAACAATCGAAATTACAAATTTAATAGTATTCTCGTAACAATTTGATATATAATATATTAAACTATATAGTCTCGCTTATTTATATAAATATAAAAATTCGATTTTTAATATTTTATGATTTGTCTTAAAATAATTCGATTCATTGTAGTAATTTATTAGCACAAAAGTAATTATTAAAAGCATCATTATGATTGTATAATCTCTCAGATTTCATATTTATCAGGATTTTTAGATTCTTTGGTTCCTTAATTCAGTCATTATCATTTTTAAAAAATTTTTAATTCATTTAGAAACTTTTATTATTTAAAATCTCTTCGGTTTTTTAAATAGTCTTGAATTAATTTGTATTTTGCGAATGTAATGAATGTCGATAAAGACTCACAAAAAGTCACACCGCCGCATGGATCCACGTGTGATCCACGTGCGCGATAAAGATGGATATCCTCCAATCGTTGACGAGGGGCGTGTCGGGCTTCTTGCGGCAGCGTTTGTATTTTTAATCGAGCCTTTAACGAATTCCTGTATTCTACAGCAGTAACAGCGGCGGCGACGGCGCGATTACGTCACGCCCGCTCATGCGTACGCATACACGTGCGGTTATATACATGCGTGCGCGCACGCGCGCACTCTGCATTTTCTGATGAACGCTAGATCGATCTTGATCGCCCGGATCTTGTTGTTTGTATCGGCAGGTATCAGAATGAGCTTCCTAAGAAGATCAAATCACGCGGCAAGGACGCGCACCTCAATCACGAGGAGCTGGTGCAGACGATGAAATGGAAGCAAATAGTAAGTTGCTTTTTCCTCGTTGGAATAACAGAAATAAGTCAGATTCTGTCAAATCCAAATAAAGTTGTTTATCTCATCAAATATTAAGTTAAAGTAAACGAATTTTAATAATTGATTTCATTTTATTTAACAAAATGTACGAGAGAGGATAAATGTTATTAGCAGTAAAATATGAATAGTGTTTTTAGTATATATAGCTACAAAAAAGTTACAGAAGTATATATATTATAGTTTATGTGACACTTATAAACTATACATAATCATAATTTTTATGAAAAAAATTGCGTTAACAGAAATCAGAAAAGCAATATTATTCCTGCAAATCATTTTTGAGAAAAAATATCATTTCCTATTTCATATTTTAAATCATTGGTTTTACTGTATAATATATTATATAAAATTTTATCGATTTGGAATTTGACAAAGTCTGATTTTTAAGTTACAATATTCTTCGCGATGTTTAACAAGTGTAAATCAAAAGATTTTTGCGAAAACAAGTAATTGACGAACCAAGCGATGTTTCACGAGGCTGCCTGCCATTTTGTTTTCAGCGCGGCAAGTTTTATCCACAGCTGTCCTACCTGGTGAAGGTGAACACACCGCGCGCCGTGATGGCGGAAACGAAGAAAGCATTCAAAAAGCTTCCGAATCTCGAACAGGCAATTACGGCGTTATCGAATCTGAAGGGCGTCGGTACCACGATGGCGTCCGCCCTGCTCGCTGCAGCGTCGCCGGAAAACGCGCCCTTCATGGCTGACGAGTGCCTGATGGCGATACCGGAAATCGAGGGCATTGATTACACCACTAAGGAATACCTAAACTTCGTTCAGCACATTCAAAACACTGTCGAGAGGCTGAACAAGCAGAGTAAGCGATTATGAATCATTTTTGCGTGTATGCATTGGTCACATTCGAGTTGCGCATATTACTATATCGAGTTCTTGAAACGAGATTCTTTGATTACGCGACTCTTAAATCTTTATTTTTTTTATTTTTTTACGTTTTTACACATACACATATGTAGAGTTTTTTATTTTAAAATATTTAAAATACTCGGGGTTGCAACGAAAGATATAAAATATAACATCTTTGAATATTATGAAAGATTTTCTTTGCTTTTCAGCGTCAAATGGTAAGACATGGAGCCCACATAGAGTGGAACTGGCGCTGTGGACACACTACGTGGCATCCGAGCTAAAGCCAGAGTTGCTCGATGGCATCCCGGGCTCGACGGAGAATGGCAACTCGCACGGTGCCAGCAATGGTGAGGCAACGGAGCCATCGGATGATAGCAATCAGGAGACGGTAGCGAATGGCAAGGACACAGCACCGCTCGATCCGGCAGCGATCGACGAGAACAGCACGACAACATCTTTCACCGAAGATTCGATGGACAAGCCGGCGACACCGATCACTGCCGGCGATCATGCCGTCGTAGGCGCCAGCGAAGACACAAATGATTCCATCATTACCAACGACAGCAGCAACAACGCGACGCCACGACCTACCGACAGCGAGGACACCGAAGAGGACTCGCAAGACGCGCAGGAGCCGCCCACCAAGAAGAGCAAGAAGTGACCCGATCGGCTCGGTGACGCGACAAGCAACAACGTCAGCACTTTCGTGCCCGCCAGAAGTCTGTCGATCATTGCGGCACCGCGTCGTCGATTCTGAGTCATCAATCCGGATGATGGACCGACGGACGGACGTACGACGGATGGACAGACGAACGGATAGGTAGAATAGAAGATGGATGCACGGACAGACGGACGGACGCGGATGGATGGATGAATTATTCTATTTGCGCGATTGCTTGGACGGAGCATAGCCGCTCGCTTTATCCTCGGCTCTTATTGCGGCAGGGGGAGCGAGAAAAAAAAGGGGAAGGATTCGTGGGATTCCAGAATATTCTGGAATTAACGTATTTTGAAATCCTCGAATCTTTTATCTCACTCTTTCTCTCCCTCTTCTGGTCTTTTCCGCATCTCGTCCACGATTATGCCTCGTTTTCTTACGGGTCCTTCTGTTCTGGTAAAGATTTTTACCGAGTGACCGACGAATATGCACTCTCGTTGATGCTAAATGTCAGCTGGTGATACAGCTAAATTCTCGTTGTTGTTCGGACAATCTCGTGCATTCGTGTAAATGTCAACAAGAGTTTTGCACCGTCTTTTGATTATGGATCTCCTGTACAAAGTATGTTGGAGCGGACAAGGAAACGTGAAAGTATATATACTCAATGTTGCTAGAAATAAAAGATTTTCGCGAATATATACCTATAAGAGATAAGCCTTTATATCCCTATTAACGATATTTTATTGATCTTTTGTAATATTAATTTCTTTGAGATTAATATATATCTCGAACTCCCTTGAAATGTCTTATATAATGTTTAAGATCTTTAAATTTCTTTGGAGATTTACTGTGAAACTTTCCAAGTATCTTACGTTTGTTCAAAAACCTAAAAAATGAAATGTGAAAATGTGAAAATTTCACACAATTAAGATACTTAAATTTTCTCTTGCTGATACATGTTTTGAATCATTTACGTTGTTGGATTTTCAAATCCGCCCGAATGCCCTTTTCTTCCACGACTCCTTGATCGCCGCTCTTCAACGCAAACACAACTGCCGTTCTACAAACAAGAAGATGATGCAAAACTATCTTGAAATATACATTTCTCGTCCATTTTCTAATCCACCCTTTCACAGTGTCATATGTCCTATAAATAACGAGACTCCCTCGTTCTATTTATTTTTAATCGTCGCAATATTTGGAATTTCCAATCGTGGAACTTATTTGTTGTATATTTTTTTCTTCCTTTTCTTCAAGATAATTCGAATAAATAATTAATTTAAAAAAAATATAAAGCAGTGTTGCATCTTTACGTGCAAATAATCATAGATTTTACGAATAGAACCTGTAAATTTTGACTTCAATTATGAAATATGCACTTATGATACATATGAGAATTGAATATAAGAGAAAAAATATAATGAGAATTAATAAAAACTAGATGCAATTTTTTATTTTTTGTCTATTATGAGAACCATATAAAGCGAGACTCAAGATTCTACATGAGCGTAAATATCCATTAGCAACATAAAACTTTACAAGTCTCCCAATTGAAAAACTAGTTCTTGAATTAAAAAAGATAAAGATTCTTCGAAATAATTTGCAAGAAAGATTGTTTTAAAAATATTAAAACATTCAATTAAATATTTTTGTATCCTTAAAGTTTTTAAATATTTCGATTTTTGAAAAGGATCTTCATAGAATCATAGATACTCTTTTCAAGACATAAATTGTTTCTAGTTATTTGATAATCAATGAAGTTTTAGTTTCGCGCGACGTGAATTAACGTGCGGTGGAGTTCTCGAATTATTCCTTAGGAAGAGATGATCATTGTTACAAAAAAACGAGAGAGGAAAAAAGAAAGAGTGAGAGAAGGAGAGATGTATGTGAATGGAGAGAAGGGGAGAAGAGAGCAAACCACTCCGTGAGCAGTAAAAAAAAACAAAAGCGAAAATACTGGACATAATGATAATATTAATATTAATAATAATGATAAATAATTATTATAATTATAATTATTATAATACCGAATCATTACCATAATTTATATACCTAATGAGAAAACTGCATGTCAGAGTGATGCATGGAGCAAACCAAATACCTTGTAAGTAAAAAAAAAAAAAACTTTAGAAGGAAATAAAAGTAATGCTTTCAGTCCAAAAAACAACATCGAGCTCAGTAAAATAGCGTCCGGCCTGCAACACACACATATAATTTTATGCGCGTTCTTAGTTTTAAGTATTTTTAAGTATACATAGAATGTATTTACTCGAGAGTTCTTTTGAAGAATATTAATTACTATTATTGAAGAACTTTCGTCTATAATCTTAGATTTCTAAATTTTGTTGTTATGAATTCTTTAATGAACGTTTTAAACTTCCTAAAAATTTCTCTAGCTCTTTAATTCTTAAAGTTTAACTTTTATATCAATAGATCTCTCCTTGCTGCCTTTTTCCTTCATTCCATATTTTGATGATTTATTTGGCAAACAAGTCTTTTGAAAATCCTTTTCATTTTATTTTTTCTAAATTTTTATAGAAATCGATTCCTTGAAACTAGATAACTATAACTTTATTAATCATATAAATCATATAAATTAATCATATTTATGTTTTATTACAGATTTTAGAATCACGTGCTAGAATTTTGCAGAGTTTTCTTGTTAGAATTTCGATTCGTCTTTTTAATTGCATTTGTAATAGCTTCCAATTAAAAAACTTTCTTTTATATATATATTATTTCCCTCATATTTTTATAAGAAAATATGAATCATTTTCATAATGATTCTCGGGAAGAAAGTGTCGATCCCTCCTCAAAAGTAATAAGTATGAAAAACGTTACAGGTGAAAAGTTCTGTGACATGGGACTTTTCGAAACGTTGATTTGTCATTCTTTAGCTTCGAGGGAGCGTGACATGGTGGCATTGCGGATACATGCGAGAAGTGAAAGTAAAACATCTCTCGCATCTTTCCTACTTTCTCTCGATGTAGCGTCGCTTTAACTTCTCGCCGTTGTCGTCGTTGTTCGTTGGGAGCGAAGTGAAACCAAAGTTGCGACCGCAAAACCACGTCCGTTTTCGATCGCTATAAGGATGTGTCTTTATTCTTTCCCTGTTACAATATTTTACATTTTATATTTTAATTTTTTTTTATAAATATTGATCATTAATTATTTTCGACAATAACTGCATAAAAATATACCTTGTGAAGAAGATTAATAATTTCTATTCTTATGGATCGCAGAAATTTTTAAAGCAGGATTTTATATATGCATGCAAAATATAAAATAGTAAAAGTGTGTGTACGTGAAAAAATATTAAAATTTGAGAGATGATCTCTGTTTTTTAAATCTATAACAATTCTAATATATCGCTTGAGAAAAATGGATTTTATAATCGTGATAATTTTTAATAATGACGGGCACATATATAATCATTTGTTTTCCAATTCGTTAAATAATACATCTTTGATAAAGTAGAAATTTATCATTGATTGAAAATACTACTAAAAATTTAGAGATTTTCAGAGTTTTATATTTACTCTTTTTCGAAATCTCAGTTTTCTTTTTGGACTTAGTCTCTAAAAATACTTTCTTTCAAAACTGTTCTTTTTCGTGCTGATATGAGCATTCCTTTAAATCTGTCCTTTAAATCTACTGTTTATTTATAATAGCTAGGCTGTATATTTAAAGAGCATAGAAAAATTGAACCAAATTATATATAAAATTCAAAAAAGTTAGAAAACAAAATACAATAGAAGAGAATTAAAATGAATCACTAGAAATAACAGACTAAACAAACATCGTAAAGCTATATATATCATTGACCTTCATAAAAGTAATAATGACACTTGTTGACTCATATCGATACGGCAATTTTGTTTAGTCACTTGTGGTCGCATGTATACCATTAAATAAGAGAGATACTTTCTCTTTGGGGTAAAAGTCATTATTGCTTGCCCACGCAGTCCTGTCTCTACACTAGTTGATATAAAACAAACTCTAATACACGTTCGTGATAGAATCAGACTTAAAGCAGAAAGAACAAGAAAAATATAATTTAATCTTAGATTTCTTTGTTAACCATATACAGTTTGTATCGGATTAAGACACTGACTCAGTGTGAAAGCAGATACTTATGAATCTTTATAAATATTTGCAATCATACACGAAGAGTTCAGATCAAGAGTGAAAATAAATTTTTGCAAGATAAAAGAATAAAATCTCCAATAGACTTAATTTCCTTTTTATAAAAGTAATTTTGTATTCTTTATAAAATAAAATAATGAAAAAAAAAACAATTATGAAATCCGAATTATAAGATTGAAATTATATTAATTTAAATTATCCAAACTCTTCATAAAATATTCCAGATTATACTTTATCCATCCTTAAACTTTTAAATCGTATTTATTGTGTTAATCAACTTGTCTTTTAGACTCGCATTTATTAAGTGTTTAAAACAAATATTTTGAATAATCGCATTTAGGTAGATATGATCGAACGGGAAAATATATGCAATATTTAGATATTTAGACTCTGACATTTTTTATTCATAGATATTTATATTTCACAAAGGACTGTTTCAGACGCAAAATTGGGACCTGGTCGAATAGAGAAACAGAAGATAAGAGCATTTATTAAGTTCATTATTTATGATCCATTGTTAATTCTGACTATACGCGTTTTGAGACTATGCGATTTACATGCGCGCGTTCCTTCAGGGTCCGGTTTTTCAGCCGGTACTGAAATCGTTGAAACCGGTTTGCGACGAAGCGCGAACGAAGAGCAAAGCGAGAACTCTGTAAGAACTCGCGCCGGACTCTTGACGGTACCCTTGTCGAAGAAAAAAAAACTCGTTCCGATTTCGCAACGACGTCATCCAGCTTCTTAACGCGATTTGCAAAATTCGTTTCTGATGATTGAAAAATTCCAAGATTAATACAAAGATTCGCGAACATATAATACACTGAATCAGCCAAGAATTTAACAATAAGAATTTGAAAAGCATGCAAGGAAGTCCGGAGACAGTGAAATTCGAGATTAAGAGAAATATAGGTGCGTTTCGTATAACTCGTAACTTTAATTTTAATGAGAGACTCTCTCACATGTTTGCACTCACTTTTTTCCTTGGAGAAGTATTAATAGTCTTCGAATTATGAATTGTAGAAAAGAATTTCTTACAAATCAAGATTCAAAAATATGAATAGAAAAAAGATCAAATTATGGAAATATCCTATGAAATTTTTTAACATATCGGATTTAATATATGTAATATTAAAATAGCCGTTTTTTAAATAAAATTATAATTTTCTAATTTAATTATATACAAAGATATATAATATATTGAAAATAGCAGTTTTGTGATATGATCTTGTTTAAGAGTAGAACTAAGAAAATACTTGGAGAATCTTTCATTAAATTTATATATATATATATATATATATATATATATATATATATATATATATATATATATGACTGCGAATTGACCAAAAAATCTATCATTAAAAGATAACGCGATAGAAACGGGAGCGCTTTATATAAACTTCTATACTGACCTATCTTAAGCAATACGGAGAATCTTGGATAAAAAAAGATACGCTCATAAATATAAAATTCGAGGCGAATTAACTTTTGATAAAATCACGTGATATCACAATATAAACATCCTATGCAAAAAAGATAAAAAACAGAGAGAGAAATTTCTCTCACATTTCCTTATCTATATACGTTCAATCCGCTCCTTCTGACCTCAGTCACAGATTCTAAACGAAGGTACAGCACCATCGAAGAAAGGGCACCGGGAGAACCAGGCCAGGAGAGAGACAGAGTGCGGGTAGGGGGAGGAGGGGGCCGAGAGAGCGGGTGCAATGCATCGCGGTCACTCCAGTGACCTAGTAATGTCCGCCGCGACCTTAGTTGCGACGTGTTCACCCGTTTAAACCACCCTTCGTCCCCCTCTTTTCCCCGGCCCCTGTTTCCCCTCGCCATCATCATCCTCCTACTCCCCCTCTCGCTCCCTTTCTCCTATCCGCACCACACGTGACACCAGTGCGGCGCGAGGGGGCAAAGGGGGTCAGGCGAGGGATATTCTCGCAAGGTGCGGAAAGGGGGAACCAAGAGAGAGAGAGAGAGAATGAGAGAACAAGGAGGGCGAGCAGGAAGAGGATGATATATACAAAACACAAGGTCGCAAGAGAAGTGCGATTGTGTGGACAACCGTCGGTGAAGACGCGATGACGTAATACTCGGCGACGACGCGAACACGTGATTCGCACGGTGATAGCGTTATCATGGTGTTTACCATATGATACTGCCTCTATATTCACCGGTGTCTTTCATCATATCTCCGTATCATTTAAGTTTAAAATCTCTGAAAAAAATCAGAAATCAGATGGCTGAAATAGAACTTGTGCAACTGACAACAATTGACCGAGATAGATTTATGATGATACTCTAAATTAAGTGGCATTTATTTAGGAGAAAAGAAAACACATATTTATATCGCAGTAATAGAGAAAACAAGTTTCATAAGGTGTGGAATGTGTGATCATAATGCCAAAAATTTCGCCAAACTCCCAGGGATATAATAATTTATATATAATTTATACATGACAATTATTATATATAAATTATTTATATAATTTATATATATATATATATAATATTAAAATGTATTACATATATTTAAATATAAAAAAATCAGAAATCTATATCGGTTTATATATAAATAGGTTCAACTTGAAATTATTCATATTTATTTGTATACATTTTCGGAAAAAATTTAGTTTTTATGTGAATTGATATTTTTCTCGAGAAATGTAAAAATTCGTCACATTTTAAACCATGCACAGAATTTTGTATATACATATATACTTCAATGTTGAAAATGTTGTCAAGTTCTATAAAACGATGTTTTAAAAATTAGTGCTACGTAATAAATTCGTAATAATTTTGAAGCTATATTTGATATTTGAGAAATTTCGAAACACCCGGTGCAAAGTAGAAATTTAATCGTTTCGACGTCGAGCGGATACTCTCTTACCTGGCGATATGCCATGCTCGGAAAATCCCTGAAGGTGGAAACGGAGTAGAGATAGAAGAGCCGGGGACTAAGGACGGAAAAGGGATGGAGCACGGAATATAATCTCCCAGCGGTATTCCCGGACCCTCAACCGGGGTAGCGAAAGCTCATTAGAAGTCGCCCTTTGAAAATCGTCCTGCTACAAAGCAGCTGCCCTACGGTGCAGTAACGGACGCTTTATGGCCCTATTTTTCAAGATATTCGATTCCGACGATTCTATGTAGAAAATCAGGAATTTTTTAAACATTTCTTCTATAGTTCCTGATCGCAATATATTTGAAGTCATATTTTACAAAGTTTGTAAAGTTCAAAAGATGTTACAAATCTGAAAGTTGCATAAAGATGTTATAAAGAAATAGGAAAGTTGTGAAAAAATGTCAAAAAAAAGAGAGGTCTTTCATGTCAAAAAAAAGAGAAAAAAATCTCGAAACATTTTTGCGCATCTATATATTTATATATATTTAAATTATCTATATATTTATATATATTTAAATTATCATTTAAAACATTTTTAACTTTTCCTAAATCCAATTTTCTATCAGAAAAATGTGAAGCATTCTCTGAATTGATTATTAAAAATAGAAAAATATGTTTTCGAAAAATGAAGTGATTAACAAAACTTTGTTTAACTTTAAATCTTGATTTTATTAGATTTCTATTGGTTTAAAACTTAATTTAATAAATTAATTATAAAGTTTGAATTTTTGAAAAGTTTCAAGAAAATATTAATCAAAACTTTTAGCAAAGTAGACCAAAGGAAATCTGCAATTTATTTTTATTTTCACGCGCAAGATTTTTCTTTTCACATATTAATTATAATTCTCTGAATTTTCTTAAATATTAAATTTTACCTCTTTTGATAAAAAATTATCATTGATTGCTTGGTACGTATATGTAATAATATTTTCACTTTTTATAAATATATAAAATTCTACATTTTTTTATTGAATTAAATATTTTAAATTATTTTTTTCGTTACCTTATATTCTTTATCATACAAATATATTGCTTTTATATTGGCATGAAATTTGTGTATATTTATTATAGCATATCTTCTTAATCACTTTTTCTTCGTATTGTTAATTTCGTACTTTAATGCAGTTCTCCTGGCGTTTGAAAAAACCTTAGGTACATATTGTATATTTCTCCATACAATACGTCCCTGCGCTTCGCTTTAGTGCTTCGTACATCCTGCAGGGACGTCGCTCAAAGGGACGACAAAGAGCCAGTCCGACCGTAAGCCTTGAAGGGCGGCAGCCCTACGAAGGGGAAACGGGTTCCATGCTGCCGCCAAGTCTTCAATGGGACTCTATGGAATACCCTGAAAAATTCAAGCCTGAGCTTCTACTTCCGTCGTCGAGTGTATATCGGATAAAAAGGTTTGAACTAAAATTGCAAATTATATATATATATAATCGAAAAATAACTACATTTAAAAATATTTCTGAATCTAAAACAAATAAGAATTAATATTTTGAGAAATATATTATCTATTCAGCAGCTTCATGTAAAACAGATAAATTTTATATATAAAATAAAAATCAATATTTTAAGAAATATATTAAATTATTAATATAACAATAATATCTCATGCCTTTTTAAAATAAAATAAAATAAAATTGCATATAAAAGACATGTTTAAAATGTTAAGCTATTATTGATATTTTGATTTGCGTTTAAATAATTAATTAATCTTATATTTGAAAGATATATGTATATGAAAATTATAAAAATCTTAATATTTTGAAATGTAGCAAATATATATATATATATATATATATATATATATATATATATATATATATATATATTAGCTAAGACCAGAAAATAAAAAGTATGATAATAAATAATTAATATAAAATAAGTTAAATTAATACGTATAACAATTAATATATATTATAATATAAAATATTAAATAACTTAGCGTCGCTTTTCAAAGCTAATTAATTTTTAGCTCGAACAATTTACGTTAATCTGCGTAATAATCTCACTTAATTAACTCTGAATTTACAATTTATCATTTTTGTCGAATATAGATATCGTATAGATAGTATAATTGAATGAATCAAAAATAAGTGAATTCATAAAAATAGAGAAAATAGTTATGCATATAAAGTATATCTAGATCAGCAATAGTATGTGAAAAATTTTTTTTGCATTTTATAAATTTAATTCAATCGAAATTGTCTAATTGATAAATTGACTTTGTTGTCATAATCGACATTCATTGAGACTTTCGTCTTTAAAATTCCCGTCTATAATTATTTATTGGCGCAAAAGGACGCCGCTCTGCTCGCGCTGTACCCGGTTCGTTCCCTCGTTTCGTTCAGTGACCCTCGGAGGCCGCGATCGATATGTACCAGCTATACTCGCGAGTTTCAATTATATAAACGCTGCACACTCCCGTATCTCGTCGTGGCACGATACAGTAGCTCTGCTATCAGAGCAACACAATTAATACATCTATTTAACATATTCAATATCGCCGCCGTTATGTATCGCATGTAACATTTACGACATAAAATATTGACGACGCTATAAATAATTATCCGTAGAAGCGCATATCATCGCACTTCATTGATATTGATTCGTTGTATATATACTTCGTGTAGCTCCCCCCCCCACTCTGCATAATATATGTGATAATATATATGATAATATATGTGATAATGATGTTCGATTATATAACAACGATCATTGATTCGGGCGAGGAGTTAAAACTAGAATTTCAGATTTCCATCGCAATTTTAGCAATACATTTATGTCTGTCAAATATTTTTGTCTTGTATCAGTAACAAGATAGATTATATGTAATCAATACTATCATCTCTCTAAGGTTAATAATTATACAGCGATTATAATCACTATATTTGTTCTAGATAAAAGTATGTGGATATATCGAGACTTATATTTTTTCAATAAAATCTGTTGAAGAAAGAGGGAGAAAGTTTCTCATATAATACTATTGTCATCACACATGAAATACTAATATAATACTAATGTAATCATGAAATATTATTACAATTATTTGTATTATATTTTTTAATGTTTGTACATTTCTTTGACATATAATTGATAAAAAAGCGTAATACTATTTTGCAATATAAATAAAGAGAAAAAACAAGATGTGCTTCATGTTAAAGATGTATAAAGCATATAACGATCTTGTAAAGATATGCTAACTATTCTATATAAATATACGAAAATGTTTAAAAATATTATTTGAGAAACTCTCAGGAAGTTAATATATCTAAAACTTTTTGTATTTAATAGCGAAGCTTGAAATCACACATATAACGAAGAATAATTGTGATACTCACGATAATTAATAGTTGCTACATATATGTCAATAAAAAATCCAATTAAATTTGCAATTTTGCGTATTAAACCGTATTCCTTGTAAAAAATATTAACATTTTTATGATAAAATTCAAATTTTGCTGAAATCATTGAAACCGATCCCAACTTGTTTTGAATAAGATATCGAAATTATATACATATACAAAATATTTAAAAAGTAAAAATATATATAACATTACTTATTATATATAATAACATTTAATTATACATCATAATATAGCAATATATAATGTAATTGAATTAGATATAAATTCATCGCGACAAGCATAAGACATTTAACTGAAACATGTGGAGAGATTCTAGGATGATAGAAGAACGTATTTGCTGAATTGCAAAATTAAGAAATACAATAAACTCCCTAAATTGGGAAGAATACAAAAGTTGGAGAAACAAAAAACCCAAACGGACATTCTATCACGTGTTGCTTCACATCTCCGCACGCACGCATGCACGTGGTGCGTACGTCCGGGGAAAAAAAAAGAAATGAACAGCGCGACGGACATGTGCATGCTGCATACTCATACTTACGTACGTCATATGTGTGCGCGCGTTTACATGCATAAGTATACCATTGACCGGGATATCCTCTATCGCCTGTCTCGGGATGAATGAACCGTTACGTCATGCACTTGTACTCACTGGTCCCCTTCCGCAACCCTCCTCTTCTTCCTCGTCCTCTTCCTCCTCCTCCTCCTCTTTCTCGTCCTCCTCATAATCCTCTCGCCTCCCTTGCCACCATCCTGTCTCTCTGTCTCTCTTTTAGCAGTTTGCATTATATAAGGTGCAGCATAAGTAATGGCCTCGCTCGAAATAGATCGATTTGATTGTCACATAATTTTCTTCTTCTAATTTTATACTTCTCCTTTTAGAGGAGCAAATTATGAATAAATTTAAATGGATCTTTAGAGTCTAGGACAATTGACTTTGTCGAGCAGCTAAACTTTAAAGAAGTTATCTCGGCAGATCTTCAATTTGTAGTATCCAAGATTTTTCGATTCTTATCATTTAAAACTTTCACCTTTTTAATTCTCAATGTTTATTCTTTTGATGTCTTGTTCTTCTTCAAGTTCTTTAATCTTGAGTTTAGATGCTTTTATTGTTTTGTAAACTTGCAAATCCTCGAATAAATCGTTATATCTTACCCCTACTTAGGCAAGGGTTGCATCAAGTAGAACCATATATCTACAACTCGTCAGTTTAGTTTCAATAATTTCTCAATGGTCACCCTATACTACGGGCTTTCTTCCGTCTATGCGTCTATGTATATTTCTCTCTCCCTCTTATTGTCTATCTCTCTCAAATTGAGAGAGAGAGAAAGAGGACGCACGCTGTATTACGCGCAATATGCGCGATCGAGTTCTTCTCCTTGCTTCTCTCTCGTTTTGATGTTCTCCCACATTCATCGATTAGAACGGTGGGAGCCGCATGTCGAAGTGAACTATAGATTCGACAGAGGTCGATGTATCGCTTAGACGGCTCAGACACTCGGCAGACGTGTCGACTATAAAACAGTCGGAGGGGTGGAGGGATGCGGTCGGTAGAGCAGCGAAGGAAAAGGTGGGAGCTGGAATCGTGTTGTACCACTGATACACTTTTACTTGTCCCGCGTACTCTTGTAGGTAGATGAATCTTCACATGTGTCGAGCTACCCGATGACAATTTCGGATAATTGTATCCTTGTATTCTAGTTTTGCCTCGTCGTTATACTTCTCATTCATCTCAGCTGCATTCTTGAATTTTTCTTAGCTTATTACATATAGACATTGTATTATAATGTCGCATATAAGACATTGTATTACAGTGTTCTTTCGTAATTTGAGTCTATTCTTATAATCACAGAGTTCCAGTTTGTAATAAATTCTATGTTTTTTTAATTCTTGTTATATATTTTTAACTGTCAATTCTTGTACGAATTTTAATTCCTGAATTTTCAATTTGATTCCATTTGTGATAAATAAAATCCTTGGCTGCAAATTTTAGAATTCTTGATTTTAAAAATTTTTTGTATTTCAAGTACATTTCTCCATTCTAATTTTTCAGGATTTTTTTATATCCTGCTCTATGAGCTTCTATAGAGAGTTCTCACTTGCATAAACACTTCGTTTCTATAAAATTTACAAATTCTAAGAGATCGATTGTTTAATTTACAAAAATGTCAGTTTTAAATGGCTACATAATTTTATAGAATCATGAAATATTTATATCTTTTATCACAATTATTATATATCTAAAGAAAACTGCTTTCTAATATTTCTACATCAACCCATAAATTTAAAGATACAGAAAAAAATATATTTCAAAATTCTTTCTCTATCATATAATATATAATAAATCAACAAAATTAAAATGATGTACTATATATATATACTTGTTTTTAATATAAGAAATATATAATTGTTTTTAATATTCTAACACGCGATCATAATATTTTTTCATAATTCTAGCTTATCAAAATTTATTTTACCACGAATAATATTGTTCCATAAAATATGTATTTAATACATTAGTTAAATTTACGTCATATATACAGCGTCTTTGCAGGATGCACTCTGCTTTCTCTCAAAATCTTCCTTTACATTACCCCTCTAGAATGGTCTCTCTGGGTTCTCTTCCCGTGTCTTTCAAATTTGGATATAATTTCGCTTTAAGACCATCGCTGTTGATTCTACCATGAAAGTCTGGTTTTCTATCTTTTGGAGCACTGCGCTGTAGCCAAATATCCAGGAGACTCTTCGATCCAGCATTGGCTTTGTGTAATTGCTTGTTTAGAGGCATTGACACGTTCGCCGGCGGCGACATCGGCGAATCTGTCGTCGCTCTAATTACGCTAACTCGAGCAGTTCCATCTTCCTTACCAAAACTATGAAAAAATCAATCTTTAGACTTTTAGAGATTCTTCAATCTTTAAATTTTTAGATTTCTTATAGGATTATCAAGTATTTTTAGATACTTGTAGACTCTCCAATTGCCTTTTTCTAACTAATCTCTAGATACTTGACCTTCAAATTTCTACTTTTTTTAAGTACAAATGTCATTTGTTTTGCTATTCTATATCTAAATATCTTCTCATTTATTCATATATTATTCATTCATTTATTCAAGAACAATAAACAAAAATTTTCAAATTTTAATATAATAATATCATAATAATAAATTAATATTTTTTTCAAATTATTACTAATCTTTCTTAAACAAATAAAATTTAATTTCATAAATATGATAATTACAAATAAAAATATGTAATAAAATTTAATTATTTATAATAAATATGATAATTAGAAATTAAGGGAATAACGTCGATTATGATGTATTACATATGCGAAATTTAATATTACAGAATATTTCTTCTTTTTAAAATAAATAAAATAATAATAAAATAATTGCAGTAAAATTGATATTCATGTTATAATAATCACTAAGTAAGAATAAAAAAATAAACACGTATCAAGAATGTAAAAAATATAAAAATAAAAAGCATTTTGTGATATAAAGAAATTTATATCTTAAAATATTAATTTATAAATCGCGTTTCTCTTATTTAATTTTCTCAATTATTTAATTACCTGTCTAATTCGCGTAGAGCCTGATCAAGCTCTACTTTGTCCTTGTCATCTTTATTCCTGATCTCCAATAGACAGGTCAGCACTTCGGTATGCGCAGCCGAGTTATTCGCGTGGTGCTTAAGAAATGTTTCCATCTCGTCCCATAATAAACGATAATGTTCTTCTCTACGTACTCCTCCTTTCCCGCCACGACCTCCACCAATATTCGGCAGCGGCAACGTTTCATGCTTCGCTTCCAATCCAAGTACACTGAAGATTATTTGTTTGCACTGTAATACTTCATCCGTGGTTAATTCCTCCTTCACCATTAGTTCTGCGAGCGGATCTATCACCTATGCAAATAGTTTAAGGATATTTAGTATTAATAAGTTGTTTAAAACTTAAGATATTTCAGTATCCGAAATCTATATTTTCAAAATATTTTAATATCGTAACATTTTAAAAATAATTTTCTATATTTATAAAGATTATTAAGACAAATTAAAAATTATTGGAGGATATTTTAAGATTACATTGGAATAGATTAAAATCCGTTAATTTTGATAATAAATTTATTATCTAATAATTATATTATTAGGTAGTGATTATTAGATATGAAAATGAAAATTGTGTCTCTAATTCTCCTTGAAAATGTGATTCATAATTTTTTTTTACAAACCTGTTTTAAGTTAAACATGAGAGTACTAGAAATAGTCATGGGCCAATATTTAGTATGACGTTCCAATCTTGATCTCATTTTTTCTACTGTACCATCATCATTAGAATTAGAAGTACGTTTAAGTGGTACTAGCATGTTATTTCGCATCAAGAAACCAAAATCCTGTAACAAAAATATTTTCAAGTTAATAGTACTTATTATTGCAAATTAAAAATTTTACATTTGATTTATAAAAAGGAAAAATTATTAGTTCCTTTCTATTGAAAACAAAAATAATTGACATTATCCTTAAAACAGAATATTTTATATAACATTGATATTTTATATAACATTGAATTAACTGATAATATATGTCTTTATGCAAAATTTTTAATAAAAGATAATTAAAAATAATTAATAATTATAAAAATATCCTACAGTTATTCTGTAATCCGTAACTCGTCCGCCACAGCCTTCGCTAATTGATGGTGGATCCTCAAGTACACTTCGAGCAGTGGATAGAGTATGAATAAAAATCTCTCCACCATGTGCTGCTAACAGATGAGAAATGGTCTTTCCGCCAGTTTTTCTGGCCATCTCCAACATCACCGATCGTCCATTTAATAAGAAATTGATCAAACAAGAGGACGGCCTACTGTTGACATCAACCGGCGTGATGCGATGCATCGCCGTGCAATATTGCATTTCCGATGCACTGCAACCACGCGGTGTACACCACTTTAGAGTAACTGTTTCATACTCCGATCCTTCTTCGAAACGTCTGAAGGTTTTTATTAATGCTGAATCTTGCGGATTTGCTACAAGAAAATTTCCATTATTTCTGATTTTAAAGATTACTTAAAAAAAAAAAATGATTGTGGAACCTTTTAAAATTGCAGTATGTGCAGCAGAAGAATGAAATATCTCCACATCATAATTAGCAGAAGAACTGGCGTTTTGCTCTTCTTTCATTGGTATACCTGTCACTGTGGTACTGGCTAGATCATAATGAGACAAAATTAAATGCGATAATTTGGAGTGAAGTGCTGAGGCCTTAATTGAATGCACTTCTACTGTTAATAAAGGTGATATCTATAAAAAAAAAGAAATAATTAATTTAGGCATTACTTTTCACATTATGTATAATAATACAGATTAAATAGCATTCAAATTGATAATACAGGAAATATTTTAAATTGTTTAAAACTAAAATTGTACATAAAAGTATTTTTCTTTTTTATGAGTTTTTATATTTTTTAAAAAGTTGAAACAAAAATGTAAAAATTTTATAAATCATTAAAAACATACCTCTCGTGGGCCTTGACTAGTGACTTGAGACTCAATATTATTGGGATATATATTCAATATAACCAGGTGACAATAATCAATGGGTATCAAGCTGTATGAGCAAAAATATGATTGTTTAAAATATCGTTGTATAATGATTTAATAGAATATTTAAAGAAAAAGTACTAACTGATCTGAGGCTAGCGCAGTCTTGTTTTCCTGTGCTAATTCATTCAGAAATATATTCTCTAAACTCTTCATATTGCTGTTGTCACGTGCACTTGTGATACATATTACTCTACCCCTGTTTAGCAATTTAGTAGTATTCTCATTCAGAGAAGTCCTTTTTTCATGCTGTATCTCAGAGCATTCATTTAGAGTTTCAATTGCTACACGCAGACCATGTATCACTGAATAATCTTCGCCAGGATCTGGTGTCTTTGGTGGGACTCCCAAAATAGCAGTGCCATTCATTATCTGTAAATGTGAAGTAAGTTACGTGCTTTTATTATTAAAAATACATACATTAATAAAGACATTTATATGTTAGTAATTATATGTAAGAGACAATACTATTATTCAATAAATATATAAGTATAAAAATAATAAATGTATAAATTTTGTAAGAACACTTACATGATTCAAATTCTGTTGCAGAGGACTCCATGAATTCAATACATAAGCAGCACGATCAGTGACCACAAATCTAATCTGAAAAGAAGCGACATATGATAATAATATTGTAATAATCCTAATGTATTTTGTAACAGATTAATTATTAAAAAGTATACCAATTTGCCTGTGGGAAAGAGGTCCCACACAATACGACAGTACTCCAGTGAGGCTTCCACACTGGTGGTCCACAAGGACTTACAGACCGGTGCTAGCGGAATCAGATTCTGTCCCCTACTCTTCAGAAAGTCAAACTCCAATGGACACTCAGTGGAGATGCCAAAGTACGGAGTGTGATCCAGGACGAATATAGTTTTGTGATTCGCGGGATACATTTTCTCGCATTTCTCGCTCACAAACTGTACACAATAAATTACGTTCTCTCACAGAGCGGATCTTCTCCTTCCTGACAGTCCTCTTTTCAACATTTTGAGGTTAAATCTAATACGAAAATTGCGATATTTAGAAAAATAAAACTAACTTATTAAATTTACCCGATATTTCATCAAATTATTCACATATTCTAGATAGAATTATCTTTTTTACGTAAAAAAAATGTTAGAAAAATATATAAATTGTACATAATGGATGCAATACTCGCCGTACAACGATAACTCGTAAACTACTACGAACGCATGGTGGTTTTCTTCCATCATGTACGAACGTAAATACGCGTTTGAATCTCGCACGCAATTTACATACAACGTGGCGCTGAAATCCAACGTAAGTATTATTTTCATATTCTGTCGTCTAAAAATTATTTTGTTTAAAATTAAATTTTTACAACTAATTTTTTTTAATAGTTTCTCTTTTCATATTCATTCATCTCGTTTAAAAGTACAGCTATTTTGATCATGCAGTCGTTCGAATGTAAACGTATGGCGTATCTAACTTCCTTTCCAATTGTGGTCTCCTAGTGGCATCCTATAACGTAAGGATTGATACATTTTTACCTAATTTTTTTACATTTTCCGCGTAGAAAGTTAGGCAAAATGGATTCGTTATAAATACGAGCATTTCTAAAAATTTATTTCAAATAAAATTTTGTCTAGGATGACTATTTTTAGCGACCGGTTTATAAAATGTACATTGGACTGCACGTGGCACATTTCATAATTTTAAATTATGTTACTTACATGTAATTTTATGGTTCATATTTTAAGCATATGTTTTCAAACAAGAGAAAGCAATTAATCATCAAACGATTCTTATATAAATATTTTTATAATTAAAATATGGATAATAATATATCGCTTGATTTTGAGGTTATGTACGCCATTTTCGGCGCATTTTCCAGATATAATAATCTCATTGTATTAATTTATATTGAATTTTATTTTTTTCGTATATAAAATTATAACCGAGTTTTAAAATCATTTTTTTATAGAAATTATTTTGTAAACTATTATAGACTTTTTTATATAGGTTTTAGATTAGAATATAAGAGAGAGTCGAGTTATTACACTTATAAAAATTGTACTTAAACTTTTCAATAATTTTTTTTTTTCAAAATAAAAATAGTGATGTTAAAAATGTATGTTAATATATATAAAATATAAAAAATTTATGGTTTGAATGGATAGAGGAAGTTGCATAAACTTTTTCAGTTACTTTATATATTGATATATTATTATAAATTAAAAACAAATCTTTATTTTAGGTTGACTCGTAATTCAACCACAACGTTAAAATGTCAGGAGGTTTAGACGTATTAGCCCTCAAAGAGGACGATGTTACCAAGATGTTGGCCGCTGGTACCCACCTGGGTGCTGAAAATGTCAACTTCCAGATGGAACAATATGTCTATAAGAAGAGAGTTGATGGTGAATTATTCATGTATTTCAAAATTTAATAAATTAAATTAATTTAAACGCTCTATAGTTATTAAATTATATATTTTTATATAGGTGCTGGTGTAAATGTTATCAATCTGCGCCACACCTGGGAGAAGCTGCTGCTCGCAGCTCGTGCCATCGTCGCCATCGAGCATCCTAGTGAAGTTTTCGTCATCAGTTGTCGTCATTCGGGCCAAAGAGCCGTGCTGAAGTTTGCAGCCCATACAGGTGCAACCCCTATCGCTGGACGGTTCACTCCTGGTGCATTTACCAATCAGATCCAGGTGAAGAAATGTAGCGAATGAGTAAAAATTTCATTTAATTTTACATTACATTAAAAGTAAATCAACAATGATGAAACATTCTTTTCCAGAATCGACACTTGTTGGCTTTTTTTTGGCTTAATCTTTTCTGATTTTCTTTCAATGTCATCAGATATTTCAAGCAGAAAAGTCAGTCAAATGTGTAATGATCCGACTTTTTTTTAGGCTGCCTTCCGTGAACCGCGTCTGCTGATTGTTACGGATCCGTCTACCGATCATCAACCCATTACTGAAGCCAGCTATGTGAATATTCCTGTTATCGCTTTTTGCAACACCGATTCGCCGCTGCGTTTCGTGGATATCGCGATCCCGTGTAATACTAAGAGCTTGCATACCGTTGGTCTGATGTGGTGGCTGCTCGCTAGAGAAGTGCTTCGATTGAGAGGATCTATCCCGCGCGAGACCAAGTGGGATGTAGTTGTTGATCTCTTCTTCTACAGAGATCCCGAAGAGGTCCGTACAATTTTGCTGCTTCTTCTTCTCTTATTTTTCAAATTTATTATAGTGATGATAGAAAATAAAAGATCCAGAAGCAAATCTCTGTTGGTTTTTTGTGGCTTAATCTTTTCTGAGAAAATAAAAAGAAAAAAAAAAATTTCTCGTATTTATCGGATTACGCTAATTAAATGTGCGAAATTCTCTTTTTTCTAGGCGGAGAAGGAGGAACAAGCTGCAAAGGAGATCGCGCCGGCGAAAGAATTCACGGGTCCGGTGGAGACCGCCCCTGCTGCGGAACCCGGCTGGGTGAACGAAGTCGAGTCGGCCACCGTGGCCACCGAGAATTGGGCCGATGATGTAGCACCTCCAGCGGCTGCTACTATTCCTGCGGCAGCTGGTGCCGCACCGCCATTCCAACCAAGCGGCGATTGGGCTGCGCAGGTAAGATATATCTATTCCTCTTCGGTTATCTATTTTTCTGATTTATTCAAGTTATGCTCTCTTATAACATTTTTGTGATTTGTGATAAAATCGATGTGATTTCTCTTGATATATATATTCCATAACTTTATTAAGTTTTATGTATACTTATAATAAATGTGCGACGTAATAATGATTATCATTTGATGTTTACTTGTTTAGCCTCCAGAGGAGTGGTCGACACCTGTGGCAACTGCCGCTACTCAAAGCTGGGGAGGTGCGACCAGCGAGAAATGGTAATTTTGCGCTTGCTAACATCTTGAGAACAATGCGTACTTTATACAATGTCTGTAACAGGACTCATTGAAACAAAATTATATATAATTATATATATCTTCTTTTTTTCCATATTTAATCCTAAACCTGCATCCTGTATTTCTTCATTCGCAATTCTTATGGACACAAGATCATTGCAATTGTCCACGTTTAATTCTAAAAGAATTTTGAAAGAATTTTATTTTATTAAGACTTAAAAATGAAAAATTTTTAAAAATGTTTCAAGATTAAAATTTATTTAAGAAAGTATTATAAAAGTTAATTACAAAAAAAGAGTGCGCATTATATATCTTCTTATAAATTTTAAACGTGCATTGCACAGATATGTATATCATTTTTTTGAGTTATACATATTTTTTTAAATTATATATATACATGTAAAATTATGTATCAAATGTTAAAAAATTTAACTACTCTTATAAATTGCAAATATCTTGATAATACATCTAAATATGAAACATATTTTTTAATAATGAAGTTATTTTACGTCATAAATTGATACATGAACTGATTTGATCATTATGAGAAACTTTATAGCATTATAACAATTCAAAATAAACATGTAATTAAGGGATGACCTGTTGGCACCAATGAAAATTAAGATAAATTTTTCAAGATTTGCGTTTTTCTTCAAAAAATAGAATTGCGAGAGAGAGAGAGAAAGGAGAGAAAATCCATAAATTATATCCAAATTAATGTATACACGATAACTTTTTCTTTTAAAATATATTTTATATATTTGATTTTAGCAACATTTCTTATCCAAACATATAGTTAGATTTTTCATTGATGTCATCAAAAATATTTTGTGTATTAATATATTAGAAAATGAAAAATAGAAATATATATTTTAATTATCAAATTATTTTGCAATCAGAAGAAGTGTATTTTATAAACATAATTTTGCAAGTACAATAAAGTATATAACTTGCATGTAAGCAAAATAATTATAAATATATATTTATTTTTAAAATTGACGATTACAGTAGCACTCAAGAAATAAAAAATTCTTGGAAATAGTATTATTATCACATTAAACCTCAAAAGTCTTATTTCCGATGACTGACGAATATTGTAAAATCTTAATTCAAGTATAATTCTTAATTTCTTGTTATATTAAATTTTGTAAAGTTTTTTTTTTTCAAATATTTCTATCATTCGTTTTCGATAGTACAATTAAGGTAAAATATCTCAAATATTATTGTATATATGATATATAATATTATATATCATATAATACATTATACTATATATCATATAATAAATTATACTATATTGTATATTATATAATACAATATTGTATGTTCTATAGTACAATACTATATATTATATAATATACAATATAATATTATTTAATACAATGTTATTGTACTTTTATTTTATCATTATATTAAATATTTCGTTTTCAGATTTATGTATTAATGATTTAACAAAATTAAGATTAGGAATGTAAGATAAAGATACACATGTTTTTTATAAGATAAAAAAAAGGTCAATATTAACAAATATTTCACATAATTTTACTAATTTATACTATCGATATGTGAAAAGATTAATTGAATTTCTTATTCAAAGGAATTAGGAAAGTCTAGGATCATGTGAAAAATTAGGGCAGCAGTGCTAATCGAAAATGATAAGTTGTCTATATATTTGTGTATATTTATTTATCTTTTCTTCTTTCTCTATTACTTTTTTATAAATCTTCATTTTTAATATAGGAAAATTTTTATAAACGTAATTGATATCTGAATTCTCTTTTTCTGTTGTCTTTTGAAATAATCTTTTGAGATAATCACAACTTAAAATTTTCTTTTCTTTTTCCTGCTCTGTCTTTTGAAGTTTTAAGATAATCATAAATTAAAAAAATACTAATACTTGTAATTTGTCTGAGAAACAATAAAAAAAAAAAAAGATAGTATCTATAATATAGGTACGTATAAAACTAAAAAAAATGAAATATAATAATAGTAATAATAATAATAATAATAATAATAATAATAATAATAATAATAATAATAATAATAATAATTATGTTGGAATATAAAAGAGCTATTACAAAAAGTATAAAGTATTTTGCAGTTGCGAATCTGGCGCTCGATGAATGAATCTACCTACAAGAAACGCCAATTTGTGAGCATAATGACAGGGCGCTGGTACTCTAACAGTATTCGAACAATTGAAATACATATGGGTCAATTTGTACGACATACGTTGTATCTTATCCGCATCTAAACCGAGATTGTCAAAGATTACGCTATACGAGGTGGGTGTTATTGTGCCTTGTCGCACCTTTTGCGACACGATGAAGAAATCATATTTAATCGGACTCGTGATGACATCGTCGACCACCGTACCTGCAGGTGGATTGTCGTTTTGGTGGAAAAATCGCGTGTTCAATCGCTTCGTCACGATTATAAACGCCATTTTGTATTTATCCGGGGCCCCATACAACACATCCAGAGACTTTCTTATCTGCACGACTTCACGTTCCATCACCTGTGGTATTTGACCCTCGCCAACACCGTCACGATAGATCACAATGCTCGACGGCAAAACTCTGTTTGTCATATAGTATGCCTGTGCAGCTTTACAAATATTTTGAGAAAGATCGTTTGATAATTCGTCACCGTTTGCATGTGCATTCACCGCACTGAAATATCTCGTCATACGTTTGTCAAGGCTCGCTACCATAGCACCTGTAATGACAAAAATCAATGTTTAGAGATCAGCAAATTCAATGTACATACTATATATTAAGATTGCCTTCACATTTTTCCACACATTAAGAAATCGAAAAATTATATGTGGCAAAGTACCTAAACATGACATATGCAAAATTTCAGCAAAGTAATTTTTGCAAAGTTAATTAAGAATTTAATTTAAGCTAAGAAATCATAACAAATAGCGAATAAATAAATCAAGATTTAATTTTGAAAACTAAGTACTGTTGTAATTTGACGCAATCTTTTACCGCAATCGCTTACCAAAATCTTTGGTTTTAACAGTTGTATCATGACAAACATCGAATCCAACTATCATCAACCCATCCATTGGAATATCTACGCACCATGGTGCTCCGCCTAATTTACAGTTCATCTGTATTGCTATTTTTGTAGCAATAGACATGACATTCCTATGTGTCATAGTTTTAAACAAGCAAACTTGCGATGGCACAGGTCGATCTACACAACACTTCTTTTTAATTGCTGAGTAGCGATCACTGCGATTGTTCGACACCACACAAAATACCAATTGCGGTATTTTCTTGCTTAGAATGTGCTCTAACGTTTCACTATATGTGCCTGGTCTATCGTCGCGAATACTATGTATTTTCGGGCGTTCCACTCGAAACGATACTCCTATAGATACTTTCGTTAAAGTACCTAAAAATTTCTGAAACAAAATATTAAGATAAGGACTCGATTTTTATTATGTTCTTTGTTGTTATGTTAATGTAATATGTTTTAATCTAAATTCGCAATATTGTACTTAATATTCAGCTGTGCTTGTTTGGAAGAGATCAATAATTTTTTGAAATCTTTGTTTTAAATTACATATAAGCAGCAATAATAATAATGGTGATAATATTAGTAATAATAATAATTTATATTATAAGAAAGAAATAAAGAAAGAATAGAGATAATAAATATACTAAAAAATAAAAACAATAAATCTATAATGATTTCAAATAAATGAAAGGATGAGGAAATATTAATATAAGAACAAATATTTTGTAATTATTTTTCAAAAATTAAGATAATTATACATGCGCGCGCGCGCGTGCACGCACACGCACACACATATATAAATTAACGAGAAGTAGAGAGATACAGAAACATAACATAATACACATAAATGTAAACATATATTGCAAATAAATATATAAATTACCTCAAGAGCATGTTGATCTCTTTCTGTAATTATTAAAACCCAATCCCGCAATTGTTGAGAAATTAAACATTTTTTATTTTGCATTTCTCTCGTCCAGTCGCCATCTGTACTTTTGATATATACTTCTCCACCAAATCGAAGTTGTTCAGGGGCTAGCACACGACCGGGTATATCAAGTAACTTCTTATCTAATTGCAAATTCCACTCGGAAAGTTCTTGCACAATATTTCTTGTACTGAGAAGTCTTTTATTAAAGCTCATTAACTTCTCAATACGCGAACTTGGATTGAGACGGGTGTGTGTAGCCAAGCTTGACATAAGCTTATAATTATCTCTCATGGAATCGGTCAAACCTGCAAGTTATAATACAAAAGAATTTGCAATTAGAAAATTATATACAAATCGACAAATATATATAAACAGATTTCCATAAACATTTATTCCATTAACATTTATAAAAAGCCATATCATTGATATTAAGTCCGAAGATGCAATGGCAACGAATAATATAAATAACTTTTGGAAAAGTTGTCTGTAATAAATAATTGTAATAACGTACCTGTCGCCCGACATAGTTCGGGTACCAAATAAACTCGTTCTGCTTCCCCAGCTTGTCGATCTCTTGTTTTAGATTTAGTTACAAGCATGGGTTGTTTTGGATTTTTTATTGTTATTTCATATTTTTTTCTATAATAATCTACATAAGTTATTTTATCGCCGTTTCTTAAGGCAAATGAACTGGAAGGAGTTGTAGAAAAGTCCACATCTTCGATACGGTATGTATTATTGTTATAATGAGTAAGAACTACTGTACCAATTACAGTGTTGGCGAAATTTTCCTACACACATGCATAAATAAATTTATTTTTGCAATAAAATCGAAAAATATAAAAACACACTTATGCACACAATTTAAATAAAATTAAAAGCAACAATAAAAAATATAATTTCAACAAATACTTAAATATGTAATTTTTCACTAAACCTTCCTTAAAAATAAAAGAAAAAATATAACACCTATTTATAAGCCTAACTTACTCTGTATCGTTGTCTATCTTCTTGATAACAAACATTCAGGATATCTACCAAGGTATCTAATCGCATAACTTTGTTTGTTATCTCAGCACACATTAATATATCGTGTTCGTGTTGACGAATAGATGTCACATATCCTGGCCATAATTCCAGTTTATGTTCGGGCAAGCCAATCTGCATTTAAGCCATTATTATTATAAATATTGATTATTTCTGAGCATTAAATAAAATAATAATTGCATCTGAAGTTATACTCACTTTATTTCTAGGATCAAAATAATTGCGACCGATCAATTTTAATTCCAGAAATTCGTAACATTTTCTCATAATAATATTAAAGAATTGGATATAATGGATATCTCCCACCAGCATATCACCAACGAGACGGACAGTAATCGTTATATGTTGTTCATCCGATTGTCGAGTTGATGTAAATGTCATTTGCTAAATAATGTACCAATTATTATTTACTTGAAAAAATGTTAAAGAGAAATCCAACTCAAAAGATCCAAAAGATGCATACTAAGCATACATATATGTATACACTTACATCAGGCAATCGATGACTCGTATACATTACAGTGCCATCAAAGATGTATGCCCCAATACTCCTATGATGCAGTTTGAGTAAACCCTTACGCACAGCTGTGCGATCTTCTTCAGGCGCGAAATCGACACGATACTGATGAATAGCCCAATCGGTCTCCTTAAGTAACTTAAAATAATTCGCTTGCAACACAATTCTATTACCGGAATTTCCTAAAAATTGCATTGAAATAAAAAAAAGAACGATAAGAAAATAATTTTTGAGACAAAACAAAAAAAAAATAATGGTGAAAAATTTATTCATGAAAATTTATAAGAAAATTAATATATTATAATATAATAAAGAATGAGAAAAAAAATACACACACACACACACACAAACAAACAAAAGGAGATAAAAAGAATTTTAAAAAATTAAAAATTTTCTAGAGGAAAAAAAAGAAGATTGTATATATAAATATTAAATTTAAGAATAGCAAGAAAGAAATGCAGAGAATCACAAAGCACATATTTTACTTTGTATTTTTATAAATTAAGTTAATTTATTAGTAGTTATTACTGCTCACCCTTTTTGTTTTCTATATGGCTCGGTTTTGTAACAAAAATATCCGCAGGCAAAATTCTTTTGCCGCGAGTTGCCCCTCTTCCGCTTAGCGCAACAGGTGGACCTCCCACTGCACCAGCATCTCCACTGCCACCTATAAAGATATTAATTTCGATATCATTTAATATCGAAAAAGATGAATGTTTAAACATAAATCTTCAAATAACAACACAAACTTTTAGAACATTTTGATCATACTTATAAAATATCTAAAGCTGTAAATTTTAAAAAAATAATGTACAGAAAGCCATATATATGTACTTTGTGCATAAAAAAAATTGCATTTGTCAAAATGTACATATCAATTTTATACTTATACAATTCTTACACGTGATAATATATTTGTCGTCCAAAAAGAATCATGCTAGAGTATCTGAGAATTTATTATACGATTAATGCAAATTGTACTATTTATTATATTATTAATGCAATTATACACACATTTATATATCATTTATAAATCTGAAAACAATAATATAATAAAACGAACCAGGTTGAACGCCCATTTTTTCTAGGCCTCTGCCTATCTGTGCAACTGCACTGTCGCCTTTCTCGCCAACGCGTTGAACTTGGCCGCGTCCACCAGTGACCTGCCATAAGATTTACTTCCATTACCAATTGCAATAAATACAATGCCATTCCTAGTGAATAAGTTAGCATATTAATGTTTGGTAAGTAGAATGCCAAATTTGAAGACAAGTTTACAGTAAAGTACTGCCAAAATTTTAGTTAATTAATTGGTAAAGTACTAATATGAGCGATACATTTTTAAAAGCAAATGATATAAATAAATTTCAAATAATTTTCAACAAAAGGCATAGTTGACAGCAAATGAATTTTATACTGCTACTAACCTTGGTCAAATCATTTTAAATCTGTGTCCTGCTTTATAAAAAGAACAAAAAGAAGAAAAGACAATACATTAGATATTACAGAACACAATTCTTTCTAAATTAATTAATTGTATTAATATTTTTATATTAGCAAATGTATGGCTCAAATCTATAAAATAAAATAATATTACCAATTATAACAATTATTACGAATAATAGGAAATAAAATGAAAATATAAGGAAAATAAAATATATCAATGAAAGGAAATATATACAAAGATACATAAAGGTCTCATATATTAATTATAAATAGTCAAATATTTCTATTATTATTACATATTTGAACCATCAACAGCACTTTATACAAGAATCGAATATGAAACAATTATTTATGTATAATTATTTATGCACAATTTACTCATGCAATTTATACATAACATATTTCTACAATCTTAGGAGTTATCATAATTTGACAAAAAAAAAATATATATTGCATATCTTCAATATAAATCTCTTCATTGTTATAACTTCAAAAAAATTTTATTCTTGTACAAATGTATTTTATGTATTAAATGTAATTTAACAATAGCATATATTACTACTTACTGCAGAAGCTTGCGCAGCAGAATGTCCTGGTCTGCGAATAGCTCCACCACTTGTCGATGGTTGAGCATGGGGAAGCTGTTGTTCCTGCGAAGTCCCTGCACGCTGCTGGTGTATGGCTCGCCCACGGCTCGCTCTTCCCCTTTGAGACATTTTTGTCTAAAAATAAAACATATTGCAATATTAATAAGTAATATCAGCAAAACAAAAGATATGTAATAAACTTATCAAAGAAAAAAATGTGTATATAATTACATACTATAGATAAATATATATATATTTATTATATATATTACATTATTATAAATATATAAATATTATATTATTATAAATATTTTATATATATATATATATATATATATAATAATATTTACTCTAACAACACACATGTCCAAAAGACGTCTATAGAATATCTAGATGACAGCCAAAAGATATTTTATGTCCTCTGGATGTCCTCTCGACGACCTCTGGACATCTTTTGGACATGTGTGTTGTTAGAGTATATATCAATAAAAAAAGACCTATTAAATATTTAACATATTGCAGTCTCTCTTTTGCAAAGTCAACTTGTAATGTACATTTAACATTCATTTGCACAGGCATGATATAAAATTCTCTTTCTTTCTCTAAATACACATTACATATTACGATACGCTAAATTTTTACCGAATATATGTATTTATTTTTAATTCTGTTATTATAACACAATTGAGGTTACAATCAGAAAGAACGTGTTCAGACTCGTTTGAACTCTGAAACAAATCGCAGTAAAGAGTAGTAGGATAAAGGAGGAAAGAAGAAAAGAAAGGAAAAAAAATGGCAGAAAGGAAATCTCGTCATGTGACGAGAAAAATCGTCCCATACAAAGGGACAAAGTTTCAAAGCGTTGAATACTTTATCATAAAATGAAAGGGCAATCATAAAAAATACATTGCATCCGGAAGATATCGTACCCAAGGGAAACTGTTTATGACTTTCAGCCCGCAAGTTTACTACCTGCGTCTTGGAGTATTCTTTTTTTCCTTTTCTTTTTTGCCTCGGAATTGAATAGCCATACGACAAAATATAAACAAGAAATCGACGATGTCGTTTCATAAACACCCAAAAATTCAATAAAAAAGTAAAGATTTAGAATTAAAAACGTGAGATCTTTATCTTATAGTTTCTTTACAATTCCGATTGTTTTCAGGGGATGTTAGGTCTGAATATATACATAGAATAGGATAATAGTTCTTTATCCAAATAGTATCGTAATACCTTTCAACTTTATTGTTTATATTTTTCTCTCGATTTTTTTCCCTTTCAATTATTGAATATACAATTGTTTTATTTTTAATGTTTTAAAAAAAATTAAAAAATTCAGATGTTTCAAAAAATATATTTTTCCTCGATCCTTCTTTCAATTATTGGATATATAATTGTTCTATTTTTCATGGAAAAAAATTCAGAAAAGGTAAAAAGTATATCTATGTATATCGAAATT
Source organism: Camponotus vicinus (assembly GCF_025532165.1). Lineage (NCBI taxonomy): Eukaryota > Metazoa > Arthropoda > Insecta > Hymenoptera > Formicidae > Camponotus > Camponotus vicinus. The sequence continues at coordinate 30,696,262 of NW_028141945.1, forward strand.
AATTATAAAGGAAAAAATCGATAAATTTTTAATAATTAATTAGTAATTAATTTAGTATAAGGATATTTCCAAAGAGTACTTCTTCTCTAGAGATTATTATTCTTTCTTTTCCATTAGTCGCGCTTTTTCAAATAGTTTTTTCTTTCGGAAGTAACATGATCCGTTTATGCCTGCATGTCATTCAAAGATCCTTCCAGATGCTAACAATAAAGCGCTGATCTCAGATTTTCTGGCAAGCTTGCCATTTCATTGCGATTCATCACTTAAATTAATTAAAGAATAATGCGACCAACTGAAGATTAAATACATGCACTTACATTGTTTCAACATTATGATATCTCGTATTTGTTTACTTAGGAAAAATACTCCGCATCGTTAGAAATTGAATACTAAATTATATATAATAAGTGTACACGAATAGTTTTGTGATAAAGAAAAAGAAGACACGAAGAATATAATAATAGATCTTACCTTTTTTGATCCTTCCGATATTCTTCTTTTCGTACACACACTCCTTCTCTCCTTCTTTGTCCCTGCCAAATCTTCTCACGATCTGCAACAAACTAATCCGTCTCGACAATTGAACCGGCAAGCATTAGCTAGTCAAGGGTAGGGATACGTTTTGATAAGGACTTCGCCCTGATTGGTCGATGCTTCGCAGTCACATGACCAACAGCTAATGAGACGCAACGCTAGGTAACACGTGGCTCTTCAAAAGCGCGGGCTCGGCCACGATAATTATTGAAAACGTAATGTCGGGCTGATTTTTCTCAAAATACGGAACACGATAATCTTACGGTTAATACGAATCGATCGAATATAATATGCGATAAGAAAAGAACACGAGAGACGATAGGAACGCAATAATATTCAGCAAAGCGCAGTATCTCAAGCGGCCAATAAGAGCGTTCGGCTCGAATTACATTGACACGTAAAACGATACTTTTTTTTTACTAGCTAATAGAGCGCTAACACGTGGCACGTTAAGAGAGGAATTTTATTGCCTTATAGGGTTACGTTCCAAAACGTCCTCTCTGAGGAAAATTTTACTCGATGGCCGTTCCGAAACTCTTTTAAGCCTTTCCGATTGGTTCAAATCGGCCATCGAGTAAAATTTTCCTCGGTTACTTACGTTTTGGAACGTAACCTAGATTATTATATGTATCTTTTCTTTTTGTCACGTTCTTATTAAACTCATGTGCTACTAATTTTAATAAAAAGCATCGTGTATAAATCGATTGAAATGATATTTGGTAAATATTCATAAATATATAAAAATAAATTCGATATACCATGCGTATACTTCTAATACATCGGGTAGGCTAAACATCAAAGTTATCGTCCATCCAGAAGCAGAACTGAATTGAAAATAGTCAAGCATTTTTTAAAATTTTTTTATGTCAAGTTTAATATTTAAATCAATTTTTTCTCTAAACTTTTAAAAATAATAAAAGAGACAAAAAAATTTGCTTTGCTTGGACAACTACATAATTTTTCCCTAGCAAAACATCACACATGATCGCTTCTCTGATTGGTAAATCAGCTCGAAGTTCGTAAGTCAAGTGAAATGTGGGTCAAGTTAGGTTAATTGATACTCGTCTTATTGTTATTTATTACCTATGGCGTAAGATGATGCGCGCTATTGTCTTTTACGGTTATAATGTAATTCTGCACGTATTTCACACATTTGATTTTGTATATAGAGCAATATTATTTTCCGTACCTCCGTAATATCTCTTTTCCTATAAATTGTGGAAATTATTATCTTGGAAGATTGTCCCTGGGATATTCTCAAACTTCGTGAAGTAATCACGAAAATTCGTCGAATTGATACGAGATGAGAAACGATCGCAGACTGCGCCGGTTGACACTTTGTTTTGCGACATCTGTCATCCTCCGATAAACATACGCGAGGAAACATCAAAGGTGGTATCTAATTTATACCAGATATAAACTATTTGTTTACTCGTCGTTACATCAAAGAAAATTCTTGCGGATTAAAACACGAATAATTTATATATAGATATAATTTCTAATTTTTATATAGATATGTAAATATATATAGTATTATTTAAGGTATAATTTATATAAACGAGAATTTTTTGTAGGAGAAGACGAGATATCTGCGATGAACGAGAACGAAAATATGGAGAAGCAACTTAGATGCAATACACGTCCCAATCTTTCAAATGAGATGTTATTCTATGCTGTGTATGTACCACTGGAATATAGAGACTGGTCAGATGAAGAAGGTAATGGATACAACATTGGTTTACTAATTATAATTTTATAGAGCAAAGCTTTTTTTTTGTGAGAATCTAGATATCAATTTTTTCAAAAAACAATGTTAATTTGCATTATACAATTTTAATTATTATTATTATTATATTGTTAAATGTTATTCTTTCTCTCCTTTGCAGAAGTCTTTCATATTTATTTAGATATGCAGACTGCTTTAAAAGTGATACAAAATTACAAGAAGGGCCGTTTGAAAATTTTCAAGAATCATTCTGATGCTGTGGCATATGTAAGGGCTGGATACGAACAACTTTCTAGCAATTATTCCACAGTTATACCCACCGTTGTTGCGACACAAGAAAAATCTAGTAATTTTAAAGCACCAGAAGTGCAGGAGCTTCAGGCTTTTAAAAGGTTAATTGAAAATGGGGATTTGGAATGTGTTAAGAAAACTGTATGGAAAAATCCCAGATATCTAATTAGTAGTGCGGATACACCTGAAATTTTAAAAGCAAGTATATTTTGCAATTTTTAAATATTGTATAATCAAATGTGTATATTGAAGCCAATTTACAATTATAAAATAACTAATAATTTATAATTATTTATGTAATTTTAAATTAAAATTATTACCTAGTTATTTGTATAGTAAATCATATATTTTCTTATAGAAAACAACTCTGTTATGTTTTAGATGGGTTCCCGCTATAATGCTCTGCATATTGCAGCAAACAAGAATAAGCCAGAAATGTGTGAATTGATATTAAATACTGTTGGAGATCCTAAGTTTATGCAATGGCATTATGGGGAAGAAGAATGTAAAAAAATGTATTTAAATCCTGCACAGATTATGCAGGATTTATATTTAAATACACCTGACAAAGGACTCAATGAGACTCCGCTACATTTTGCTGTTAAATATGGTTATAAAGATGTAGTCCGGGTTCTCGTCTCCTATTCTCAATGTATTAAAACTTTGCCAAACAAGTATAAACAGCTGCCTGTGGATGTATGTTCTTAATTTATTTTTTTATTTTTATTTTTTACTTTTATATATATTTATATATATGCAGTAATAATTTGATTTTAGATAATATGTAGCAGGAAGCAGCAAGAAAATGAAAATCTGAAGCGTGAGATATGTATGCTACTAGAAGATCAATTTTATGTACCTGTATTAAGAGCAGAAGGCAATGCATGTCCACCTATCATTGGAGAACCATTTTCACCAACTAGTCCACTTGTAAGTAAAAATATCATATTAAGATGTGAAAGAATTATATATTGTTAGTTTTATTAAAAAAAAAAAGAAAAAAAGAAATTTTTTACCATCTTTTTTATTATTTTCAGAATTTGAATATAGATCCTATTAGCCCACGAGTAGAAGTAAGGGCATTTGCAGGTCCAATGACTAAATCACAGGCAGTAGAATTTCGGAAAAAATGGAAAACACCACCACGCGTTACTCCTAAGAAGGGACAAGGTGATGCATTCAGTATTGGAAACAGTCCTAATTTAGTTCTGAGACTTCAAGATACAGAAAAAGGATTAGAACGTGTTGGAAGGTATATATACAAATAAATTTAAATTATTAATTATTACTATATTTGTTTTTAATATTGATATTACTTACAATATGTATCTGTGAGAAATATTTTTTAAAAAACCACACATATTTAGAATTTATAATTATTTTAATTGATGTAATTTTTTCATCATTTAATGATATTATATGCATTTGAATAGAATTTTTTTTTTCTAAATTTTATTTATTTTAATAGATAAATTGTTTTTCTAATGTTTTTAGTATTTCTATATATCTAATGTATCTTTTTTTGTTTAGAGATCTTGCTGAGGAATGTCAAGTGCCTTGGAAAGAATACTGGCCGTTCTTGAAGGATTTCGTCGATTTCCGGAGTGACGAAGGATTGGCAAAACTCGAAAAGTTTTTGGAGCAGAGATTTAAGAATACGGACCCATCATTTTCTTCTATGGTATAAAAACATATCAAGTAACTTTTGTTTATACTTTCAATGTTTATATTTTTTATACAATTAATTTTTTCAACATTTTTGTTTCTTCAGAATAATCAGACTAATAATATGAATAAACATGTGCCAGCAAATTGCCAACAAATGCCAGAAAAAACAATTGTTAATGAAGCAGAAAGTTTATGTGATAAATTACGCTTATGCTCATTAGTTACTAAAGTTGATGAAATTAAAGATGATACAGGTATTGTTTATTTCATATTTTTTGTGGTGTGTATGAAATATTATACTATACATAGAATATCTTATTATTAATCATGATTTTATTATATAATAAAGATTAATATTGACCATGTATTTTCCATTTTATAGATAGCTTAGAATTTTTGACACCTCCATCTTCACCAGAACCCATCAAGGATGATTCTGATGATGATATGCAGACTGCTGAAGAAGGTTCTGTGATATTTATTGAAGGGTAAACAACCATTTTTTCATTTTTAATGCAAAAATATATTTCATTTAAACAACATTTTTTGCATGATTAATAATATTTTTTAGATCTTCACCAACAAAATTAGATCATGCTGTCTATAATGCACTTTTGTCTACGATTTATCCTGATAAATATCCTTATATTTATCGTTGGCGGCACGATATGCAGCTAGCTATGAAACGTGATCCATATAGGTATATTAGACATCTTTAAATTTTAATTGCATCATTTTAATTTTAAATTTATTAATAGTAATAAAATAGCGCGCATTTTAATTTTTAATTCTCTTTTAACTTGCAGATTTAATAATATAAAATCGCTCAGGAAAAAATTGTTTGCAAACAATTAAACAACAAAAGGAATTACATTGACAATCTGGATTGCTGAACTTTGAATTAGCAGCATTGGCTTCTTCTTAGATTACAATCCTGCATGATATAAGAAAACAAAATTAATTTACCTCGAGTTAGAGTTAATTAATGTAATTGACTATAGAAAGTCTTAATTAAGTTAAGGACGCTCATAAGGCTTTTTTTATATAATGTTGCAACAAACTCTACATTGTAGATAAAATAAGAGAAAATGGATATATATATTTTGAGATGTTTTTACAGAAGACTTGTAACTTGAAAACTTTCGCGATAAAATTTTTAAAACTCTTAACATATACTTTTAATATTCATCGTTTTTCGCAGTTAATAAATATTCATTACTGATAAGTATATTTACTGATTTCCATATGAATCTCTCCCTTTGTTGTATCTTACCAGAAATACATGCTGTTCAGGTTTTTTATTATTACTATTGTATTTGTTATCAATAATCTTTATTATACATAATATAATATTACATACTTTATTTTTAACAGAACATTAATCAGTTTTCCTTTTCGTTATAATATCGCACCGTGATCACACGACGCATTTATTATTTCATTTTTTTAATCATATTTTTTTATTTATCATAATTCATATCTTTAATGTCTAATAGCTTCTTCAATTTAATTAAGCATTAATGGGAGTGGGCGGTGTCTGCTTTAATTGCAAAATAATCGAGCGCATCCGAGAGACGTCTTTGGAAGTGCGAGATGATTTTGGGTTAAATTCACAAAGCTTGGCAATGCGTTCCCACTCGGTGCCTGGTTCAACCTCATCTGCCTCTGCAACGAATTGCTTCTCCGCATTCCTATTCGTGAAAGAATGTGCATCAAATCAATGCCAAATCATGTATTACATCAGTTAGTAATATAATGAAACGAAAAATTAAGTGATATATTTTATTTATATATCTCGATTTATTTGGAAACAAAGGGGGAAAATAAATATTTTGTATTATACTTGAGTAATATACTTAAATAATGTGGTGTATATATATATATATATATATATATATATATATATATATATATACATATATTTACCATATATATATATATATATATACTGGACTCAATCCAAATTATTTATCACAATTCTTCTATAATATTCCTAATGGTTCATTGATTCAACTATTCATATTTTTCTTGTTCAGTTTATATGAAAATATAGTTCTTAGAGTGATAGAGGGATGATTGACAAACATTCAAAGATTAACATGTACATTTAGATGTATATCAGTCAATATATGCACATTTCAAGTATTGTAAAGCAAAGATAATCTTGAGAATAATTGTAAAGCAAAGATAATCTTGAGAATAATTTCATCAATGTTGTTTAGTGCAATCTTATAACAATGTATTAAGAAGCGATATTGTGACAATTGAAAAAGAAAAAATGAGAGATAATTGTGCTTTTATGTTCCTGATTTACATTCTGAACAATCAGTGTTGAAGTTTTCAAAGTTGTGAAAGCAAATTGTGTTACAATGCATAAACCATGATGCAATGCATGTTTTCATGCGAATAAAGATATTTTAACTTACTTGGCCGACTCCCTAAGAAGCGAAATGAAAATAATACAATTATATATATATTCAAAAAACTTTAAAAATTATTTATAAATATTGAATTATTTATATTAATTGCATTGATTATAACATAATATTTACTATTCTTTTTGTTAATAAAACATATTACATTTTTCATTGCTTTCTATGTTTTTTAATAAAAATATTATTATAGAGATTTTCCTACTATATAGTTTGTTGATAAGCACTAACAAATACCAATAATTAACAATCACATTTGATGTTTAGTTTAGTTTGTCAATTTTTTTAAAGATAGATGTATATATACAAGAAAATAGAAGACAAAATAATAGAAAATTAGTAAAATTACCTGTTAGTAGTTTTCGTTTTATTAATAGCTTCTGCATGATGTTTATACCATTCTTCTAACTCTTTCTTTGCAGCTTCTCTCCATTCTTCTTTTTTCTTCTCCTCTTCCGCATCTGAAAAATTTCCATGCAATGTTATTCATCCTCATAAAATAATCATAACATAATTATTTTAAGATATTTTATATTTTGATTTTAATACCTTTCTCCTCAAGACGTGCTTTCTGTTCTTCCCTCCATTTTTTTATCTTTTCAGGTTCTTCTTTGACTGGTGCAATTACAGGTGCTGATTCTATATATATATGAAAATACAATTTGTTAATTAATTCTTATTAAGGTGCAATTGAAACAAGATTTAAAAATATTTTTATACCTGTCATTGTCAGTGGTGTTTGTGCTTCTGTTGACTGACCAATAGCATCTACAATTTCAAAACTGCCTTCAGCATCTCCACCTGGACCAACTTTCAGATTCCCAAATTTCCCAGACAGATCATCTATAAGATATTATTTATATTTACAATATACAAAAAACAATATGTTCTGACATATTTAATCAAATTTTATGTATATATTTCCTACTATCTACAAATGGATAAAACAAATTTCTTGCCCAGCATTCTTTGTATATCAAATCCTATTTACCATCACTTTGACTTGCCGCTGCTGCTGCAGCCAAAGTCACAGCCATCGGTGTAATCTCATCCTCTAAACCAGCCAATTGATCCTGCTCTCTTGCTAGAAACTCTGCCGCTGGATCTATTTCCGGCTCATTGACAAAATTGTCGCCAAATGCATCCATTACCTGATAGAGATCAAACAAGATTAATTGTTATTTAAATAGAAATTTGAAAATATTTTTATCAATATATTAAGGATATAGATAGATATCAATATATTAAGGATATAGATAGACCTCATATGATTTCTTAGCAGAGGTGCTGTAGTATTATATGTTATTTCTTTCTTTTCATAAATTATATACATTTTGTATCGTGAATGAATAAACATTCTATATGACAGATGTATGTCTAATATAAGCTACATTTTAAAAGATTCCTTAGAATTGTTAGGAATGATTAATATTTATAATAATAAGTCAAATAGATATATATAATATAAATGTAATATTATATATGGAGAGATGAAATATATATCGTGTATCTCGGAAAAAGTCAAACGTCAGCGGCAGTTTGACGTTTGAGGTTAACTGAATCTTGCGTTAATGTTTAACCAAGTTTAATATACCGTTTATTCGTCTGAAAAAGCGTGTTCTACTTGCAGGACACTCACTCGCACCTCGTAAAAGAGTTCGATTCTCGTCTAAAAGATACTATGGAATGTATCCACGATTCGTTAACAAGTGAAGGGAATGAGACACCTCCTCCGATTTTCTTCAGCTTTTCTCTCTTTCTCTCTCGCTCTCGCTCTTTCTGGTGAATGTCAATCGTAGATCATACACAAGTCAATAATGGTATCGATAAGCGTATGACGTACGCACACGTATGTTATATATGTGACACATTTAACAAAGAGGTCGCTATGAATGCGTGGCCAACTTCATGGTAGATTGAAGAATGAATTATACTTCGCGTGATTTGTCAAGTAAGAAAGATATTTTTATACGTTTTTTTTATATATTTTATTTTATTTTTATATCATTTCTTTATATAGTTAAATTTTTTTACTCCATATATATATTTCCTTTATTCTTAAATACATGTATAATTCAAGGTATTTTAATACACAAAATTTTAATTTAAGACGAAGCTTTTCTTATAATAGATTATATAGCTTTTAAATCAGACATGATAAAAAATAATTGCCTTATAAAAATATTATATCACAGAATAATGACAAATCATTCTGAAAATAAACAAGATATCTCTTCTTTAAACAAGATATCCGGATCTTCTTTATTTTCAAGTTTGAAAGAGAAAAGAATGAAATAAATATAAATAAATCTAGAATGTATATCATAATTATAGTGGAAAAAGATATATATTTATTTAAAGATAATAATAAATAATAATAAATGATAACATGAAACTGTGCGAAGGGAATTAAAGACAATGCGAATAAAGGTAAATTGGGCTCATTTGCATATGGCGCCAATATTCTAATCTCGAATTAGATCACGATGACATTCTATTCTGTCGGTTTCGTATCTAGGTTAATCATAGTCGAAGATATAGATCACATCCCGCAGGCCGGCATTTATGTTTACACAGTACAGCTGATCGAGCCTTCTATTATTTATCCGTTAATCTTCCATCCATTTATCGGGATGGATTTGTCATTAAAGACGTGGCAAGTCATTGCGATCTCGTTTCCACCAATCGCCATTTTAATTGGCTCCAGTGTTAGATAGCAACCGCGACGTTGACAGTTGACACGCCTAATTGATAATGTCGTATGTACGCAGATAAGAACCTTATTTATAAGATTACGTTGGTTCGCGAGTTCATTGTCACACGAATATTCTGCGACGCGACATGGGAGTCCTCAAGCAATTCTGCAACTGTAGAATCCTGCGTGATAGCAGGATCCAGACGGAGGATTTATGGGTGCGCGATGGAAGGATTATCAATCCGGAGAGGATTTTCTACGATGAGAAAATCAAGCCAGATGTTAAGATAGACTGCGGCGGCGCCCTGATTTCACCGGGATACATAGATGTGCAGATCAATGGTATTTAATTCTTATGTCATTTTTTCTTTTTGTCAAATAAAAAATAAATTTATCACACATAAATTGGACCTTTAAAATAAAATAAATTTTATAAATTAGGCTTGTAAAATTTTTTTTCATCTACAAAATGTAAATTATGAATCACGGAAACAGAAAAAAATTGTGAATGAAAGACAATAAATTCCATGAATTGATGCAAAAGTAGAAAATTTGTCTTTTCTCTCTTGTTATTAAAATTAACGCATTAAATCTACCATCTAATAAAAATTCCTTTTATGTTAAATGTCTTTACAAATAAATGGATAAATTAATATTTGTATTAGGAGGATTTGGCATAGACTTCTCATTCAATGTCGACAATGTAGAAGAGGGTATTGATAGAGTAGCGAAAGGATTGTTAACACATGGAGTAACATCTTTTTGTCCTACTTTGGTAACATCCCCCAGTGAAGTATATCACAAAATATTACCAAGAATAAAAAAACGAAATGGTGGTAGTCATGGTGCTTGTGTACTGGGTGTTCATATAGAAGGACCATTTATTAGTCCAAATAAGAAAGGCGCTCATCCAGAACATTATATTAAAAAATTTGATCAGGTAATATAAAAATAATAATCAAATCTGTTCCACTTTATATTCAGAATACATCTGTAAAATATTATTCAATGTGTTAATTCATTTATGTTTTTACTAACTATATTGCATTTCAGGGATTTAAATCAGTTATTGATATGTATGGAGATCTGGACAATGTATGTATGTTCACATTAGCACCTGAAATTCCAAATGCTATATCTGTTATTGAGGAATTATGTAAAAGAAATATCAAAGTATCTCTTGGTAAGATATCTCTAATATCTAAGCAATAAATAAAAGTACTTATCATATATTGTATTTAAATATATAAAATACCTTACAGAGATATATTCAATATAAAAATTATAAAAAATTATGAAAGTTGAGAGACTTGCAAAGTTTCCTCTTATCACAGTTTATATGTCACATATTCTAGGACATTCCATAGCGAATTTAAATGAAGGAGAAGAGGCAGTTAAACATGGAGCATCATTTATTACTCATTTGTTCAATGCTATGTTACCTGTAAGCTATAAAATATGAAGTTCTATATAATTGACTTTTTTATTTTAAAAGTATCTTACATAGAATTTTTTAAATTTTCAGTTTCATCATAGAGATCCAGGATTAGTTGGTCTTTTAACATCTGATAAAATTCCATTTGGAAGAATTGTTCATTTTGGCATAATCTCTGATGGGATTCATACTCATCCAGCGGCATTGCGAATCGCTCACAGAACACATCCCGAAGGTTCATTCATATTATATATGTATATGCATATTTGCCTCATAATACAGTGACAGTTTTCATGACATTAAAATCAAACGGTTTTTCTAAAGGTTTGGTACTTGTAACAGACGCAATATCAGCGTTGGGTTTGGAAGAGGGAATCCATCAACTAGGACAATTCAAAATAGAGAAACGTAAAGGATGCGCCTATATTGCTGGAACGGATACTTTATGTGGTAGCATAACCGAAATGTCCAAGTGTGTAAGATATTTTAAAGATGCTACAGGTAAATTAAAGACATTATAACAATCAAATAATAATAAAACAGATATATTAATGCAGATATATTAATGCAGATATATTAATGCAGTGTGCACAGTGTGTACTTGATGATATAATTGTTTCATATAGGTTGTACAGTAGTCGAAGCTTTGGAAGCGGCAACTTTGCATCCAGCGAGGAGCCTCGGTATTGATTCTTACAAAGGTATTCTTAATTTTGGAGCCGATGCCGATTTTATATTACTGGACGAGAAGTTAGAGCTTCTGTCGACATGGATTTCGGGAGAATGCGTTTATGAGAAGATTCCTGGCAGTACAAAACAACTGGAAGTGTAAACGTAAGTAAATCCAGATATAAATCAGAAATCAGTTGTGCAAAACAATTGATCCTATTATGCAACCTATTCATAAATTGACAGTGACAAGCCTACAATAATATTACAATGAAAAAGCCTTAAACTTAGTACAGATAATAACTTTTTTACATTATACTGTGAGATTTTATACCTTTATACTTATAGTTTTATGCTTGAGAATAGATTATTTTATATATAAAAAAATAAAATATATATTACATACTACATATAATTTGGAGATTTAGTTTCTTTGATTTTTCAAAGTATTGCCTCATATGAAATCTAAATTTATAAAGATTATATGATAATTATGAGTGTGAATGTACTTTGCTAAATGAAAGATATTAGAAAAATGTACAGTATTTTCATATTTTCTTTTCTATTAAGATGTAAATATGTAACAATAAATATATTGTTTATTAATTTGAAAACTTATACAGAGCTCCTTTTTATTTGTATTTTTGACAAGATTTTCTTTAATCATACTTTCTTTAATTATATTTGTCTTTAATCATAGGTTTTTTGTTTTGCTTATGCTCTATAAAGCATAAAGATGTCAAATAATATTTAATAGTTTAATGTTGCAAAAATATTTTTATACAACTAAAAAAAGATTAGGTAGTGTCGCGCTATATTAAATTATTCTTAAAATCTCATTATGTGTACTTACAAATTTTATATTAATGTACATAAGGCTTCTTTCATACGAGTTGAAATACGATAAAATAAACGTTACTTAAAAAAAAAAGAAAAATATTAGAGTTTCTGAATAATATTGAAATTTTCACAATTGTATGTATATATATATATATATGTGTATATATATATATATATATATATATATATATATATATATATATATATATATATATTTACATTTACATACTACATTGCATTTAATACATGCTTACAATAATTTTAATTTTGTGTTTAAATTGTATTATCAGTATACTGAGTTTTTCGAAATGTAATAACCTTTAATTTTAGCCATTCTCTGCTGATACCTTTTATATATAGAATTAGTAATAGTTAATAAAATAATCAAATAGAAACATAAAAGAAGAAAAGAACAGGATCTGATTAAATACTGTAAGACAATTCAAAAAAAGCAAGAGAGCATGTCTTAGTTAATAAATCATTATGCGTATATAGTTGTCACTAATTGATGAAATTAATAAACTGTATCCTTCAAATTACAAATATATGCAGAGTGCCTGATGCCAAATGTGTGCGCAGGGGGAATGTCGAGAAGCACCTAGAACAATGATTAATTATGTTAATCGCCATTACATTCCACATATTACATTTTATCGTTATGTTTATGTAACATGTATAATTGTTTGATATTAGATATATAATTTATATATTTTTTATATATTTCTTATAGATGCTATGTCTTTTTACATGTATTCTGTCACATATATATATGACATGTAATTATATAACACACTTTATATAAAATTAAATATATTTATATTATATTAATATAATATATATTAAATATATATTAAATAATATTTATATAAATATAATGTGCGTTTTATCTACGGTGATACCTTTTCCGGGCAATGTGCTCCAGGTCCTGGAATCTGTGAATGATCATCGGGCAACGAAAAACGAGCGCTCATACTGTATGCCGGACTTTTCACTCTAATCGCGTCCGGTTTGACGGCCTCGTACGCACCCGGTCCGGGTACGACAACACGATCATCCGTAAAGACCTTTTGCCTACCGGATATCGAATAGGCGGGCGCTGCTTTCTTGTTACCTTCCTTGGTTCCGCCGAGGGCGGAGGGGATGTTATATATATTAGGCGCTGAAATGTTCAATTAATCTATTTCTTCAGAAATTCCGTGCTCGCGCGGATAATTACATTATTTCTCATAAACCATTTCATCCACCATTTACGCCGTATTTCTTTTTTTGTATTTTTTTTATACATCCGTAACATATTGTATGATATTTTCCCATAAAATTGTTTGATAATTGCATCTCATCAAGTGACATACATGAATTCAAGAGGCAATAAAAAAAGATCAAACTAAAGCTAATTACAGTGATAAACTAATACAGTGTATAACATTCTATGCACGTTAATATATATGCGAATATAAAATTGCTACGATGTGACATGCTTCTATATAACATGCATCATCAGCATTTACCCTGCATCTTTTGGGCTGAAATTAATACATTGATTGATTATTTACCTGGGACGCCGTCTGGCCTACTCATGGGTGGTCTGAGGCCGAAAGTAAATCGCAATGCTTTCTCTAACAAAAGCATTGCTTTTTCCGGGCTGTATTCGCCGGGACCTAGAATGTTTTACGAAAAATGAATTATTAAAAGATAAATTAAAAATTGTAAATTAGATTTTTGCAGATCAATGAGATAAAAATAAGATATAAAAAATATTGATTAAAAAGATAATTCAAGGAGCAATGATAAAATAACAAAATGCACCTGGTATAGCGTCCTTTTCGTGGATCTCGGTTTTAACACCGAAACTATATTGCGGCGATTTAGATATGTTTACTTTCTCGGGACTATACGTACCGGGAGCTGCAAATTAGTTATAAAATGTCTTTGTATTCTTGAAAGATTATATTTACCATGTTTTTACACCGTGTACTAGTACTAAAACACATATTTGCAGAGAACATGGCACACACATAATACTTATTACACATGTTTTATCACAATAATATCTCATAGGAATCGTAGGAATTAAGATATTAGAAGTACATAGAATTTTACACACAATGCTAAAAATTCTAAAAATCCACAATTTATTTCAGTATTTTTCATTTTTTTTCTCGTTTTTTCACACATAGGTATACATGTATTATTAGTATTGATATTATTATATACAATTGCTTTTTTCGTAGACGATTAGTAGGATAAAGCATTTAATCTATGACATGCCTACTTTAGACTCGCACATAGATAAACAATAGAGTATAGATAAACAATAAAGTGTCAGCAAGACAATAGACAATATTAATATTCTTTCAATTCACACCGTTTACCTGGTGTATCGCTAGACTTATGCAAAGGCTTTCTATTACCGAAACTGAAATAGGGCTTATGTTCCAAATGTTGAGCTTTTTCTGGATTGTAACTACCAGGGCCTACCGAAGCAATCAGATTAAATTAATATTGTTCATTCTCATTTATATTAAATGATTAGAAAAAATGATCGATTAATTTTCTTCGTTAAATTTTGCACCATTACCTGGTGTATCGCGAGTTTTATGGAGGGGTTTTCTATTACCGAAACTGAAATAGTGTTTATGTTCCAGATTTAAAGCTTTCTCCGGAGTATAATCGGCAGGGCCTGCCAAAAGCAATCAAAAAGTGGTCACTTATTATTCGATTATCTTTTTTTCCTACTATCATACCGTGTGTCGCATTAGAAAAAGATTGCTAAAGACGCAATGTTAATGTCGGATTAATTCACACCGTTACCTGGTGTATCTCTAGGTTTATCCAAAGGTTTTCTAATACCAAAACTGTAATAGGGTTTATGTTCCAGATTTAGAGCTTTCTCTGGTTTGTAATCAGCGGGGCCTATAGAGGCGGGGCAATCAAAAAATTAATGTTGTCCTATTTACTATTCATACTAATTAAATTCTCTCTTCGCGTGTTAACAGTATATCCAAGTATGCGTCTCGGAAAAAGAGATTTATCCAGATGACTCTCACCTGGATTGTCGCTCAATTTTTCCGGTGTTCCTCTCCCGGTCAAACTGTATTGCGGTCCCTTGTCCAGGTTTACTTTCTCGGGACTGTACGTACCAGGCGCTGCAACAACACATATCAAAAATTAGTAATTATCAGATATCGCAATCGCGTTTCGAGAAAATATCGAAATGTACCGGGAATGTCGTTAGGCTTGGGTGTAGGTCCTTTGCCAGTCAAACTGTATTGCGGCCCTTTATCCAAATTTACCTTCTCTGGACTATAAGCACCAGGCGCTGCATGCAAAACATATACATAGCAAGCTCATAAAATGATTTTAAAAAATAATGTGATCTTAATTTTAAATTTTGCTATATGGATTAAGCGCGTGTATGTGTAATAATACCTGGCGTATCGCTGGGTTTATCGACAGACGTTCTAAGTCCGAAACTGTATTTTGGCGTGATATCCAATTTCACTTTTTCAGGCGAATACGCGCCAGGCGCTGAAAATTTTATTTTGTTACGCTCATCATCTAAGAAATTACATATTTTACATGCATTTTTACACACCTGGTGTATCGGCAGGTTTCTCAACAGATCTTTTCCCGGTTAAGCTATATTGCGGTCCTTTATCCAAATTCACTTTTTCTGGGCTGTAAGTTCCAGGTGCTGCACAAAAAAATTAAGTATATAATAATAGCTGAACTCGTGATGAAGTAAAACATATTTTAAAATACCTGGCGTATCACTAGACTTGTCCAAGAGGGGTCTCAGACCAAAACTGTATTGCGGCGTATTATCCAATCTTACTTTCTCGGGCGAGTACGTACCAGGTGCTATAAAAATCGCATTGTTGTATTACTTGCTAAAAAAATACTCGATTTGATGCATGTTCTTATAGATACCTGGTGTATCTGCGAGTTTTTCGGTGGGTCCCTTGCCAGTCAAACTGTATTGTGGACCTTTATCTAAATTTACCTTCTCTGGACTATAAGTACCAGGCGCTACAAAATAAAAGCGAGATGAGGATATGCGATAGGGTCTTATATTAAATGCAATGTATTACTTAAATACCTGGTGTATCGCTGGTTTTCTCTGGGGCGTGTCTAATCCCGAAACTGTAGCGCGGTGTATTATCCAATCTGACTTTCTCTTGGGAATATGCGCCAGGCGCTAAAAATCACGGTGTTATATAATTTATATTTACAGATCACATATCTCTTCACACATACGATTTTTATATACCTGGTGTATCCGCGGGCTTCTCGGCGGGTCCCTTGCCAGTCAAACTGTATTGTGGCCCTTTATCCAAATTTACCTTCTCTGGACTGTAAGTACCTGGTGCTGCGAGATAAAAACAAACGCATGCAATAATTAGTATGAAATAGTGATACAATTGTGTTTAACAATAATTTATTAATTACCCGGAGTATCACTGGGTTTCTCCAGAGATGGCCTAATTCCGAAACTGTATTGCGGTGTGCTATCCAATTTAACTTTCTCAGGACTATATGTTCCAGGCGCTGAAAATCGCATTATCATAAATTATATTACATCTTATTATGATCTATATTCTTTAATTTATTTAACTAAATGTAATTGTGTGTGTGTGTTGTGTGTGTTATCTTTATATTTATTTTATTCTCTATATTTAATAATTACATTTCATCAACAATCTATATATACTAAAAAATACTATATAAATTATAATTTGCACACAAATATTGATTTATAATTATAATTTTATCATACCTGGTGTATTGATGGGTTTTTCGGTGGGTCCCTTACCGCTTAAGCTGTACTGAGGTCCTTTATTCAGATTCACTTTTTCGGGACTATAAGTACCAGGCGCTAAAATAAAGAAAAAATACATACAATATTGCTCCGTATTCTGATAACAAGTTACGTACCTGGTGTATCACTCTGTTTCTCCACAGCGGGCCTTAATCCGAAACTGAACTGTGGTGATGGGTCCAGCCTCACCTTTTCGGGACAATACGTGCCTGGCGCTATTCAATAGAAAAAATTATGTTATTTTATTATAATTTTTTTTTGCAAAATACGACTGCAATATATACGACTATTTCAGTGTACCTGGTGTTCCATTACATTTTTCAACTCGAGCTTTGCCGGTCAAACTGTATTGCGGACTTTTCTCCAGGTTTACTTTCTCTGGGCTGTACGTTCCAGGTGCTACAGCGAAATGACAAAAAAATATGTTAATAAACGACAATAAATGCAAAACACATAAAATAAACGAAAGTAAATCCACTAATGATGAAAATAGAAAATAAAACGTCTACATAAGTAGTTCTCTCTTGGACTTAAGAAAGACGAGAAGAGGTATATCATAGATCTCCAATTATTTGTAATTAATATTTTTTAATCTTATAATTTTATAAAATGCTTTATTTTCGAAAGAAATTTTTCTTGATAATTATCTATTGATACATATCTTTTCTAATGAAACATATTTTTATAAAATAGAATAAAGAAAATTTATATACTTGTATAATATCGGATAAAATTAAATTTATTGAGCAATTTCAGAAAATATGCACGTTTGTATCTACAGAGATTTTAATTTACAATTTTCACACACAAGTCTCTACTCTCTCCTTCGTATTACCTGGTGTGTCGCTCGGTTTATCGAGCGATGTTCTAAGTCCGAACGTAAACTGCGGCGTACTGTCCAGTCTCGTTTTCTCGGGATGATAAGTACCTGGAGCTAGACACACTTGTCGATAAATTTTACAAGTTTCTAATTTCCACGAGCGGCAATTTTCTACTTGCATTTACCACCAAGTCTCTTTAGATTAATAAACTCGGAGAGGAATGGATTAATGGGATATGGAGGTATATAAAGGGAGACATTCAACACATCGCGACACATGCAGCAACAATTTACTTTACTTTACGGCGATAAGCGACACTACTCTGTCAATATTTTACGTATGCAGCTAGCCATTTTAATTACACTCTATCAATTTAATTGCACATTTCTAAATATCGAATACTATAAGAAAATAACGTTTTGTTACCTACTTTTTTATGTTTATCACTATATTAATCAATCCTATACTATATATTAATTACAATTATTCTACATCAGATATCACACGTGCACAATTAATTACTGTGAAGAGGGAGTAGAAGACTCGAAAATTATTGCTACTAATTTTATGAGAGATTTACGGTGTGCCTTGATAAGTTTATTACGCGTTTAAATCGCTAAATTACGTGAGTATCCTATTTATACATTAAAAGAAACCACTAGTCTATACCTAAGCAGCGATTCTTCGGTGATAATAGTTTCGTTTATCGATTTATGAGGTGATACTCCTCAAACGAAGTCCCATGCGGCTAACCGCGATTAGTTGCGGTGTGGCATCGATTATCCTAAACACTACACATACACACATGGTGTCCATATAATAATATAATGTAGCAAACATAATTTTTTATGATTTATATCTATCTCTCTTTCACACAGAGTTTCTTATTAATAATTTTTACAATATATTATTGGACAATTTTGTAAAACTTTCACTAATGAGAATAAATCACTTTTTGTGGAATAAAAATAAGAAAGTTATTTTAAATAGATGAAATTAAATAACATTCAGTAATTATTACAATATTAATACATGATTTTAAATAATGTGACTTTATGTGATTTTTATTTCGTTATAATACATTACGTTGATGAATTTCATTAATGTACGGAGTTTCAATCAACATGCTAAATTTAACGTTGCATTTAGTGTTTTATCATATTCTTTTGCGAATTTATGCATTTTTTTAGTATTGAAGATTAGCTACAAAAATCACGATTATTTAAGTTGCATAATTACCGGGAATATCACTTGGTCTTTTCAATGCAGCTTTTACGCCAAAAGTGAACGCTGCTGCTGCTTTATAGTAGAGATTCACGATTTCAGCGCGATAATCACTCGGTGCTACGATCGAGATGCAATATTTCATGTTTCGATATTGTTGTAGTGTGATACGACGTAAGTGGTGTCTCGATTATATGTGTATTCGTTCATATAAAATTTCTTAATTATGAAAAGTGAAATCTTATTGATAATATTTATTGCAGTAAATTTGTAATATATATGTGAAATTATATATTTTGAATATATAAAAAAACAACATAAGTACTTTTTAAATGAATTGACTTGTAAATTCTATATTTAATAAAATAGATATAATTGAATGAGTGCAATATATTTTTCGCGAACTTTTACAATCTCACGTCAAACGAATTTCAGAGTTTTTCACAATTCTGTTGGAAAATTTTTTGAAATTTCATATTATTTAAATTTTGACTTACCGGGTGTACAACTGATTTTCTCGAGTTGCGTCTTAACACCAAAGGAATATTTAGGCGAGCTGTCTAGAATTACTTTTTGCGCTTTTTGTGGATTGTAATCACCTGGTGCCGGTGTAATTTCCGGTTTCGTCGATTTCGTTCGGCCGTGCAGCGACAAGGCGGGTGCGGCATCCTTTCCTAAAAAGTTTTGAAGCCATCATATACTATATTATTTATAATTTGTATATATTTAAAATATATAATTAATAATAGTTAGGTTAATTAGATTTTTATTAAGATTTTTAGAATATTGCAATTTTTATAAAAATATTTTTTATACTTATTATTTATACTAGTTTTAATAATTTTTTTGTATGCAAAAAACAAAAAAGAAAGCGCTCAAGATGTCTCAATATAAAATATCCCAATCATCAATTTCAAAACTTAGAAATTTTTTATACAAATATAATAATACAAAACTTACGTATAGACATACGAATTAAAAATTAATGTAATGAATTGAAATATTTATTATATCTAAATCAGGTCAATCTTTTAAAGTTGTATGCATATCGATCGCGTGTAAAGTGCTTGTTCTACTCAAGCATAAAGTGAAGGAATTTCGTGAACGTTAGCTATTAAAATGTATCATTCTTGTGGAATATTGGGTTTGGAGTTTGGTCGATACTTTGGCCGACGCATAGCGGAACTTGCAAGTTTGCGAAGCAATGGCGCATTTAAACACGTATTATAATTTATCTCGCTCAATATCTTAATATTATTATCGTATTCCGTTTCGTATTTTATTATAATAAAATAATAGCAGTCGTTCAAATATCACTTATTTTAAGTTAAAATATTCTGGTTAAATGTTTTAATTGAATCTGTTTTATGTTTAATTGCAATTTTTATGTATAATGGCTAATTTTTAAATGCTATTAAAATTTTGTAAACGTGCGAATGTTTTATTTGTGTGACATATTTACCTTTTGCACTAAGTCCGGAAACATTGTATTGTCCAGGGCCAGGTCCAGGGCTATTATTCTTCATCATGTGCCTGAAAAATTTTTAGTCATATTAATGACTTGTACGTAAAATTACGATAGATTTGTTTATAAAATTTGAACGCGGAAGAATCGCAATCATATTAAATAATAATCATGATTTTAGATTTGCAATATAAAATGTTATGAACAGTTTTATTCTTTCAAATATAATATATAATATAATATAATACATTATAATAATTTATAAAATCTATAAAAAATTACATATACATATAAAAAATAATTAAAAAATCTGTCAAAAGATTAAATTGAAATTATCAGCTCTACCTGCTGCCAAAGGAAAATGCTGGTGCTCTTTCTCGTTTAGAATCTGAAACTGTTTTTCCTGCAAACGTTACATGTATTTTCATATTGTATAATGCCAGTGATCTACATATTATCGAAGAATGTGAAAAAAATACTTGCGTAACTAACTTAAACGAGAGAGACATTGCAAGGCAATATTATTATTACAGTGCGGAAACACGGCTGTCTCTTTAATTATAAAGTTCTGCATGCAGTTCGTATATCATAAATGTGTAATAATCGAAATGCAAGCGTGTGAATCATGGATATACGATAAGTTAATAAATATGTAAGTTCGTCTTGTGCGACCGCGAAAGTTGACGAACCAATTCCCATGAATGATTAGATCTCTATTAGCCATTGCGTTAACAAAAGAGGCTTAATGAATTGCCATCGAAAATTATTTGCAAAGGTAATGAACGTAATTATCGGATTTTAATAATCCTTATGATATAGCGATGCTCTATCTTTTGGGAAATTAATTCTAATGAATTAATTTTAATGAATAAAATTACAAGAGAAATATAAAGAATTATTAAACTAATATAAAATAATTATTAAAATAATTCTTAACGATGATCATTATTTATTGATGTAAATTTTTGTGTAATTCTTACCGATTAACGGTGGTAGAGTTACACAGGCTGGCCCTGGGCTGCTATATTCGGCGGCAATCGGGCCTCGTCTTTTCGTGGGTGTCCAAGGTTTCTGTGTCATTCCAACCATGTTGCTCAAAGGGTGTTGCCTGCTTTTTACAAAATTTATAATATAATGACAGGCATTTCTACTATGTATTATAAATTTGTAAATCTTATAAAATATAAGTTATTGTATTAATATATAATAATGTAATTATATAATTACATGTAGTACATTATAAAATATATTAATTTTATAGAAATCTCTATAGAATTGCACTCGGCCTTTTAGAACTAAGTCACATATTTAAATCATAAGCTTGCAAAGGAATATATTCGAATAATTTAAATGTTTAAGTTCTCAATTTCTCTAAAAAACCATTCCTGAGAAATGCATAACTTGTAGAGTTACTTGTTTCACAGTTCAGGATATTTAAATTATTCAAATATATCCCAATATTAGAACGCGCATCCCTATGGTTTTCTCGTGAAACTTCACGGACAATTGCGAGATTCTCTCCGGTAAACAACGAAACGCGTGTTAAATGCGACGTCCATGAATTATGCAATGGAGGTCGACCTCGAAGTCTCGGGGGCACGATACAGAAACGATTCATGGCGAACCATATAAGAGCATGTCCATGATGGGCATACGCGGCGATCGCCCACTGTCCGAGTTCAGGCCCATCTCAACGATTTTCAAAAGTGCTCAAATGCACGGTAGCCGATGATGATGATGATGGTGATGATAATGATGACTCATGACCCACTTGTCATGCGGAGCAGCGCATTATGCGTTGATCACCCATGCATAAAGTGTACTGTGCTTTCTAGAATCCGGGATGTTCCGGACCATTTACAATTTTACGATAATTTCTCTCAAAGTTTCTAAAATTTACAATAACTTTCTCCTTATTTTCAGATATATGCCTCTTCTTTACTTTTTTCTCTACACCTTGATGTAATTTTTCATGCAATTTTAGGTTTAAGTGATTTAGATCCTGTATTTCCTGAGAACTTTAGAATTCTTTTTCTGTATAGAAAATTATTACTTATTATTATTACTTATCTTAAAATAAAAAAATGATTTTTTATTTTGCGAAAAATAATATATCGAATGTTTAAAACAAAAAAAAAATATTTTCAGATGTACTGTAATAACAGCATTATTAGTATTAGATCATATCCCGGTTTTACGGACATCAATGAAAAAATCCGAGAAACATCACGGAATTTAATAAACGGCACCCACACGATGTATAAAATGTTTTATAATGACTGATTTCCAATGATTACCGAGTATGGCAGAGATGATCAAATGTATTACTCACTTATGCCAAATTTCTTACATCATCGTTCATTACGGTATTCTGATAAAATCAAAGAGAACGTAGAGAGCAAAAAAGAACCCGGACATGAACACGTAAAATATGAAACAGAAAAAATACTGAAAAATTAATGAAATATTAATTACAAATTAATTTGTAATACTATACTATACTAATACTATATTTTTTATACAAAATTCGTCGAGATCACTCGTTTTGAAAAATCTTTAGAAATGTGAATCCTTTTAGCAATAATTGCTATCATTAATCATTAATCGAAATGTTGACACGTGATGACGCAGAAATATTTATAGGGAGTATTAATAATATTATTGTGAGCGACATTATTCGCCTGTCTTTCATTCGCGCATCATACACTATATATATCTAAATGACATCACGTTGTATGGACATACCTACGGCAAAAAATGCGCTTGTATATCGAATACGTTTGCCGTATATCCATATTAAGGTGACACGCGATATATGTATATCGATACACACGCAGCATTTCATTAGCCAAATACGGGAATGAAAGTGGAGTGGCAAATCGGATACATAAGAGTACACGAGAATACAGACAGTACTGTGACGTCGCCAAAATTGGAGGGAGAGGTTGAGAAACACCCGCGACAAAAAATACAAATCTCTTACAAAATAAGCGACTCTTTTAAAGAATAATCTCATTTTTCTTATCGTGTAATTTTTTCGAAGAAAAAAAGTATTTTTTTTAAACAAGCTCTTTCATTTTAATAGTAAATTTTATGTCAAAAATTTATTACAAATTGATGTATTTAAGAAACAGTTTACAATCCATATAGTCAACAGATCAGTGTTTTTACAGACATCGTCCGCTAATGTTGACATTAATATATATTCAAGAAATTTCAAGGATACTCTATTACGTTTTACTAGAAAGAAATTTGTAATTTTACTATTTAGAATATTATAAGTGACAGAAAGATGTGCGAGAAAAGTAATAAGTATAAAATGATGGATAATAATACATTATAATATAAATCAAGATTCTCTCTAAATTATTTTAATTATAATGAATGAGATTTATCAATATTGTTATTTATAAAAAAGAATGTAAAATCTATTTATATCTCAATATATTTGTCAAAATAATGTACGGGAAAGATTAGCATTGCAAATTGATGTTATTATCCTCATTATAATTCTCATATTCCTGTTGCTCCAGAAAAGTGGAAATAGTAATAATACATTGCTACATATTTATTACCTGTATTAAATTATATCACATTACATCAATAATGACATGTGATAAAAATGATATATTTTTATTAACTTTCTCCCTTTCTCAGTAATATAGTAGAATATCCTTGAGATTTCCTAAATATTATGTTATGTCAATATCGGAGCAATATCAATAAGAACATGTATTATCTATGAATTCTGTAGATAGTTCCTTTTTCTATTTTTTAAAAAATATGTAAATTCTTGAAATTTATTAAAATTTATTAATACAATTTATTAATACAATATATATTCTATAAATTATGTGGCACTAACGATATATTAAAGATTATCATTCTGATATGGTTTAAAAGGTTTATTATCGAAGTGAAAAATTTCTGGAATGTGTTTCTTTATAAAAATCTACGATTTTCAAATACCTTAATCAATAAATAATCAGCGTTTAAATAGTAATTAAAAAATTCACTGAAACAACGAATGCTTCTATAATGATATTCTTACAAGTCTAAAACACTATTTCCTAATACTCTTAATATAAGGCGTTAATTAACAATTACAAATAATGCCACGATTATTTTTACTTATTCGAAGTATATATGTATGATATATCTGATTTTGCATTCCGATATCTTTTATCAACGATGTTATCGATCATGTCTTAATCCCTCGCAATCTTCGCAAGATATATTTGTGTCATTTCGCGAGCTTATACATAAAATTGTAATGTATTCATTCATTATTACCTTCAATCATTACAAGAAGTGAATTTACTTACTCAATAAAAAGTCCGTAAATAAGATGGGATATGTCAGTCGAGAACAGAGATTATCTTATCAGCGAGATGATTTTGCTGGCTCGATCGCCGCCGATTGGATGAGACCTGCCTTTGACACCTGAGTAAAACACGTGGATGTATACCTGCGACGCGTCGATTTGCGACTGAGTAAGTAAACGTCAAGGTATCGCAACATGTTTCCCGGAATTCGCGTTCCCCACCTTTCGCGATCCGCGGACTGGGAGAATCTGAAACGCAAGCGCCTGAGAATAGTTTGCCTCACATGCAAAGATGAAGCATATCATTCGCGTAGAATTCGATGCACGAAGGGGAGATGAAACTGAATTATTTGTGTAATAAAAATTTGTAATAAATATTAATAAAAAATGTTTGCGCTTTTTTAAATATTATAAATTTAATTCGAATTTAATGCCAAACATTTTTCTATACTTTTAATATTTTCAGATAATCATGAATGAAATAACACAGTAACTTCATACTATATAATATCATCGAAGCATAAATCAAATTTAAAGTCATGAAAACTTTCAATTTGATTCATTTTGATTCTCTGTCACTTCAGTTTATCGTAATTAAATTTAAAATTTAATCTCTCAATCGATTAAAATTAAAATTTCCCAAAAATTCTATAGATATGAATTTTATTAATAATTTTTTTATCGCCAAGAAGTAATTACTCTTATCTTTGATATAAGAATGTAATTTTCTTAATGAACAAAGTTTCAACTAATTTTCTTTTTGTTACTTATATCATTTATCATCATGGTCCAGTCAGCATATACTCGTCAGAAAAAAAATAGCCGGTCAGCAGTCAGCAGATAGCAAAGAATGAGCAATTTATCTTATCGCAATTTATGTCTATATAACTTACGGAATTTTAACTGTATTGTGTTCGTTATGGCGTGAGTTCCTAATTTTAGCTGATCTTTTTTTTCCCGATGGCTAGGATATGGTAACGTTGATAGAGCCGAAGATGGAAATCGAGAATATCAGGGAGTACGTGGGTTGTGAAATCCGTGTATAGCCGATAATGGAAGTAAGAGGACAATACCATCACATATTTAAACAGCCAAATCTGACGTCATGTGCCATTACTCTGTAAATAATAAATAAAAGCTAAATTTCGAGTTGTTCTCTTCAGCATAAATCAGAATACGAAATAAAAGGATTCAAAAGGAGCTATTTTCTTCATTTTGTAACAATAAAATAATGTCTAAAATATTAAGAAAATAAAGTTAAAATATAATTGTCATTCGTTATTCAATTTTTAATCACTTGTAATTGAATAATTATCATTGTTTCAAGGTGAAGAAAATATCGACTATTGATCAAATAAACTGTTATTAAATTTAAAATACGAAATTCTGAGACATTTCGCATGAACGCAATTATTTCAGTATTTTACAGTATACTAACCGAACATGGAAAAAATTATAAATTAGCTAGATGTATTTCTCATTGATAGTCTATAATGATGATGATATTTTGTTATGATTATGCGAAATTTTCATCTTCCATCATGGTTCGCAGCTGCGTTTTAATGACATTTTTTTTCGATATGTGATCCACCGAAGGATATTCCATTCCTAAGAAAACCGGTTGAACCATTATACTTGTGTGCCGGCGTGAAAAGAGACACTGTTGCAAGCTATGAGAGCGTGTTGGACATTTGATCGCTCTTCTCCCTCTTCCTCCTCGTCGTCGACGTCGCGAAGCGAGCGGGTCTGGTCAGCAGAGTCGGAGCTCGACGGGTCTGGCTAGATGTTGAAGCACGAAGGATGTCCACTTATACGCATTATTAATCGCAGGTGCGTCAGTTTATTAATCCATTACGTGTGTGATGTGTTTGCGTTGATATGTTGCGAGGTATAAGCGCATGCGATGCAGTCGCGAGTGTAGGGTGTTCTCTTCCCGAGAGGATCCAAAAATCTCCTTCTTGTGGGAGGAGAATGCCAGATTGTTCTCTTTCATCTTGATCGTGCAGCCTCCCGATGTGCGACGTTTGAGTACGCTTTTTCTGCATTAAATATGTATATAACGAATCGAGAGGAAGAGAAGGCTTTAAAAAAAGATTCGTGGAGTCATTTGTGCAAAATAATGGATACTGCATAAATTATTCTGCTCGATCAATTTTTAATCGACCCACGCAAATATCGTTCGAAGTTACATATTAATAATTTTACAAGAAATATCTCGCATGGAAATTAAAGACAAGTTCTATAGAAGTATGCCAAAGATATCAGTCCATCCATTAGTCATCGATCTTACTAATCACTTTCCACCTGTTGCATTCCTAAACTTTACAGCAGTTATTAAATTAAAATGAGATTTAATAAATTATATTATTTACAAAGAGAAAAATACTTTAGATATTAACTTTAAATATTTTATAATATTGACAGATAAATACGTAGATGAATAAAAATATTTGAGCAATTATGAAGCCAATCTCTCTCTCTCTCCGGATATTTTGAATGAATGTTTACATTTTTCTGAATTGTTTCTCTGCTGTTTTTTTTTCAAACATTGACCGAGTAAAGCGAAAATTATTCTATTGACGACTCTACGCGCATATTTCAAACCTAAATTAATTCTAAACGACAGGAAGTGCTCATCCGGACAGTACCTTTATCGTGAGGCTAAACAAGCGATCAATTAATAAAAACTTGATCGAGTCTATTATTAAGCGATAAAT
Organism: Camponotus vicinus; assembly: GCF_025532165.1. Taxonomy (NCBI): domain Eukaryota; kingdom Metazoa; phylum Arthropoda; class Insecta; order Hymenoptera; family Formicidae; genus Camponotus; species Camponotus vicinus. Next base: position 30,723,922 of record NW_028141945.1, read on the forward strand.
AAAAATGTCGGTGAAGCAAGAACTTTTGTGTTCTTGCTATTGAAATAATACGGATGAAACGCTTAATTGGCACTCTAATAAATGGTGACGGTGAGATCACGATCGGGGTCATCATATAACGACAGTCCTACGCATGAAACTAGACTACACATTGCAAGTGTAATGCAACACACACACGCACACATACACACATATCACACACATGTGCATACAGACGACAATGCGTCATTTTTTGTCCTTATCCATCTGATGTTTTATACACATGCTTCCACGAGAAGCTTCTCACGCACAAACGAAAAGCGGAGAAGCTCGCCGAACGAAAAAGGCAATGATCCATATTTTTCGAATAGACCAACATTATCAAATAACAACTTATAACAATTATTTTCTTATTTCACTTACACTTAGTTAATTGGAATTTGATATAATTATACGAATATCGCATAATTTTTTTTAAATATTTCTGCATATTTTTTCGTTTGTGCTAATAATTAAAAAAAATATGCATTGATTTCAAATTAATCAGACTTTAATGTAGTTCCTAAAAAATGATTAACTGAAAAAATGCAATTTAGTTCTAATTATTTCTCATAGAAATTATTAGAAATAAGTTACATTCTATACTAGATATTCTTAATTTTAAAGATTTTTATCTGAAAATGCTTGCTATTATATTATTATAAATTTCTCTTTCTTGTGTTCAAATTGTTAAAATTAAAGAAAAAACCTATTTTTTAATTATAAATAAGTTATAAATATGTATGTATATATATACATATATATACATACATATATATATATATATATATATATATATATATATATATATATATATATATATATATATATATATATTGAACACTATTCAATGTTAAATCTGTACAATATCTCTTTCTAAGAAAAAATAATTAATTTTCCGATTTATTCGTAAAAGATTATTTTCATTTCTTTCATAAAATAATCGAATCAACATCAATATTATAAGTTAATTATATCACCAGATACCTTCAGTAAAATGGATTTGGAAGAGGATTCACAGCAGGAGCACCTGCTGACCATCTATGATTCTTCTCCGACCAATACTCAAATTCTTTACAAGCTCCTGCTGGACGCTTTACGATCCAGGGATTTTCGTTCCTTCAGAAATACTGTGGAACATAGTTTGAAGAAACAGCCGCCCGCTTTAAACATCAATTATATCCATCCTAATCATTCAGAAGAGACATGCCTTGACATAGCCAGTAGAAATGGTTTAACGGAGTTTGTAGAGTTTTTATTACATAAAGGAGCGAATCCTAATAGAGTGAACGAGGCGCACAATCGCGCTCCTATTCATTTCGCCACCGAAGGCGGACATGTGGATACGTTAGCAGCTCTATTAGCAGAGCCGACGATAAATCCAAATCTCGAAGCAGGACAACAGACCGCTCTACATATTGCGGTAAGAAAGAAGGATCTCAAATGTGCTGATCTACTGCTAGAAAGAGGCGCCAGCGCCAGCATTCCTAATAACAAAGGTCTAACAGCCCTCCACTTGGCAGCGATGAAGGGACAACGCGATATGGCAGAGTTGATACTAAGCAAATGTCGACAATGTCCGGATATAGATAGTTACAGGGACTACAACCATCAGACGACACGAGAGGTGATTCAGCAGAAATTGCCGGGATTGTTATTACCACCCAGGTCTGAAAATCGAGAGACAAATGTGCATGATCTCAAGTATTACCTGATTGCCAATGACGAGATGAATTTTCTGAAGAGTTTGGAGCTCGTCAAAGTGGAGGTTCTTCACAATGTAGCAGAGGACTTATTAGAAATGGCCGTGCAACGTAATTTTTACGAGATCGTGGTGGGAATTCTGGAAAAACTCAAGGGAAGTCTCTTCAACGTAAAGAAAGCCGCGCACGTGGCTGTTGAGCGAGGTAATCACGTTATTCTTCAAGAATTGCTGAACGTGGAGCCTGAAGTAGCCAACGATCTGATTCTGAATGCCTGCCTGGAATTGGGAATGCCAGGAAAACAAGGAGTCAACAATATGTCCGATCGGTTGCAGTGTCTAAAGTTAATCCTGGAACAAGAAAACGTAGATGTTCGCTGCACTGACAGTAAGTATATTACAATAATACCATATATATATATATATATATAAATAGCATTTTCTAAATGTAATACAGATAATTTGAATATTTTTAAGCAATATTTCAAGACTTCTTGAAAATCTTATATAAATTCTCATTATAAATTTTTCTTACTTACAGATAAAGGCAATACACCACTACATTACGCGGCTAGAGCAGGTTGCCGCGAAGCGGTGACTCTGCTTCTCGAACAAGGCAGTTACATTGGTCACATGAATAACTTTAACGTACCGCCTCTCGCCGATATTCCAATATGTACGTTGTCACGTTACTTTGATGACTGTCTACAGACACGAAAAGAGCGGACGAATGAATACACTATCGAATTCAATTATCGCTGCCTAATGCCGCACGACATTCTCACAAAACACGACAAGAATCGAACAACTTCCGAAATGGAAGTGTTTAGATACATCGCTTGTAACGGCGCTCTCAAACACTTACTAAAGCACCCGTTGCTCTCGTCCTTCCTTTTCCTCAAGTGGCATAGACTACGGCGTATTTTATACGCGAATTTTGTCTTCTATGTGATCTTCTACTTCTTGCTGAACGCTTATATTCTGGGCATGACTTATGATGGTCCCACGAGTAAAAACGAAACGCAGATGATCAACAACAACTTGAATAATACGACTCTGGAAAGTACCTTGCAAATTGCCTGGTATCAAAACAATCTCTTATGGGTCTTCACTACCGTACTGTTGTTACTCTTTATCTTCCGGGAAATCCTTCAGTTCATCTCCTGCCCTTGGCGTTATTTAGAAAACTTAGGCAATTGGCTGGAAATTACGTTGATCGTGCTGACTTTCGCCGTGCTATGCGGTGCAGGACCTCAGGTTGGCGCTATAGTGATCCTCTTGTCCGCATGGAAATTGGTGATCCTAATCAGCCAGCATCCACGCATGACCACCGGCATCGAGATGTTCCGAACAGTATCCTTCAATTTCGTGCGCTTCCTCTTCCCGTACGCATTCCTTATTCTCGCATTCGCTCTAGCTTTTTACACGCTCTTTAAGGATGGCGACGACACAAGCTTTTCCGATCCTGGTCATTCGTTTTTCAAGACCGTCATCATGCTTACCGGCGAGTTCGACGCCAACGATATCCCATTCGTCTCGCATCCTGTTTGGAGTCACATCGTTTTTGTATTGTTTGTCTTCCTCATCGCCATCGTGTTGTTCAATCTGCTCAATGGTCTGGCGGTCAGTGATACTGCCGAGATCCTGTGCAAGGCTGAACTGGTTGGACTCATTTCACGGATACATTTGATTTCTTACATCGAGGATGTGGCAGTCGGTAAATCATGCAGGCGTTATTTGTGCTGCGAAAATTTATGCTCGCCATGGAATCCATTCGGCTCTTTTGCCAGAAGGATTCTTTTGTTTCCATATTATCTGAGGAACGGTAGAATCAGGATCAAGCCAGACGACTATCTAGACGTATACAACAACGATACGCATTGTGAGAAATATGTTCGCAGCGAATCCGTGAATCGCGACAAACATTGGGTCACTTTGAAGATGGATCCTAATATAATCAAACAGGCTAAACAAATTATCTACAAGAAAAATCAATTATCGGACAATGAGAGGATAATATTCGCGTTGAATAAATTGCAGGAGAAACTGACAGGGATGGAATTCGTTTTAAATACCGTCAAGCTTGCCGTTGAGAATAATAATGTCGATAATACGGTAAAATCTCAGGGATAGTTATAATAAGCGGATGTGTATGAATCTATTCTTCTTTAAGTTTTGTATCCTCTAAAAAAGAAAAAAAGAAAATTTAATTTATAAAATGACACTCGCTCTGAGTGGTTTACTTTATTTTATATACCAACGTTAAATACACTGTTAAATATATGTTAAATTTTATTATTAAATTTTAATAGACATTGACTTACCCTAAGTTGCGTGTAAATGTGCCATTAATATAATCGTAATCGAGGTATAGCGCTTATACGCTAAATATTACACAATGCGCAAATATATAAATATATTGTTGCACGTTTTATAACAAACGTTTATCAATAAATTAGAATTGTTCCGAGAGATGAATATTCTTTTACAATTTATATTCTTGTAAACAAATTTTTAGCAATATTTATAAGATGATTACCATTTTATCATTTTTAAATATAACTCTGATAAAAAGATACATTGTAGCTTGCTGTGAAAATTTATATTATCCATTCTGTGCACGTGTATACGCGTGCGTGTGTGGGCGCATATATATATGTAAATAAGCACGTTGGAAGATAAACAAAAATTTTTTCAAGATTTAATATTAAATTATTGTCGTAGATCTTTACGTGTTTTCGAATAAATCGTGGACGAAATTATGTTTATTAACCAGATACATCCTGCTGTGCGACAGTTTTCTCTCTTCTCCGACGTACCAGGATGTCGGTATAAAACATGTTGAAGTCAAGCCTAATATAAACATCCTTATTAAAAAGTGAAAAGATATAAAAAAATTATATATGTTTAGTAAAAAAATTTTATGAAATAAGAATGCTTTAATAAAAAATATTTATGTATAAATATAATATCTGGATGTGTCAAAAACATGTCAAAAATAATGAAAAGTGATAAAAGGTCAATACAGCAAGTTAATTACCTACATACAATATTGTCGATTTCTTTTTCTATTCTAGGAATCTCAATATTAGATCTTTTTATATTCTGAATCAATATTTTTCTCTAAATTAGATTTCTTCTCGTTTACATAAATTGTATTCAAATCGTTTTTAAATTATATTAATTATAATTTAAAATTTTTTAAAACAGAATTTTCTCGTTTAACGCGACGAAATTCTTATTAATTTATATTAGACGCGGCAGAAATTTTTATTAAGTTATATTAGTTGAATTAAAAGAATCTTTACTATTTGAATTTTAAGCAATGTCTTATATAAAAATGATTTCAGTTTTTATAGTACGTGCAATTTGTATCTTTGCTAAAAATGAATAAAATTCTTCCTGATTCATTCTAAAGGAATTTTTAATTAAAACTTATAATAGAAGACTTACCGACATAACACATTATGTAGTTTTTCATTGTTGTTTTCACAACCCAAATCGCAGATTCGGTCTAGAAGGCATGTCAATACTTTAGTGAATCTTTCATCTAGTGATGCAATTGTTTCCTCAAAGCTCCCTGTTCCATCTTTCGCAGTAGAAACATTCTCGGTCTGGTACAAAGAATGCAATTTATTAGTACACTATAAATATGAACATGTACATATTGCATAAACAAAATTAAGAAGCAATTTCTGAAATATAACAAAAATATATGACATATATTTTTACTTAATTAACGATAATATGATAAGTAATAATATGCTAGTAAAGACTATCAACTGGTCGTGCTTTTTACGAAAAATATTATAAAAATATAATTATATTTTTACCAATTTTTCCTTATAAAAAAATAAATATAAAATATAAATTATTGGGGGACAAACTTTAACTACTTACTAAATTTCAAAAATTGTATATGTCAAAATCATAAGTAAAAATACACATAAATAAAATTTGAGATTTCTACATAATTTATATATATATATATATATATATATATATATATATATATATATATATATATATATATATATATATATATATATATATATATATATATATATATATATATATGGTATATATAATGTAGAAATATATATAGATATGTATATGTACACTCTTTCTCTTCCCTCTACATTTCTAAATACTCTAAAAAAGTCCAAAGTATAAAGAAATTATCATTCTATAAAATTGAGAAAGAACAGAATTATTATTATATTAATTTATGTTGCCAAATTATATTCTTACTAGAAAAAAAATAATAAATATATTTATAGGTAAATATATTTGTAGGTTCATTAAATATCAATTCTCTTTTTACACAAGAGTCTACAAAAACACTTCTTAACACAGTCTTTAAGATACCAATTCAGTTTATCAAGACAAAATAGTAAATATATATAAATATATAATGCATAGCATATATATAATAACACTGGCCTACATATTCTCTTTTCATACTTACTTCATCTTCTTCAAATATCTTTCCAGGATGCATATATAATTTATTAGCAAAGATTTTTTTTATAATTTATCCTTTTTTGACTAGTGAGGATTTTAAAAAATGATGCTGTTACATAACATTTAATATACTTTAGCTTTATATAGAGATGTATAAAAATGTTTTAATTTTTTGTATATGTATTTTTCATTTCATTTTACACGCAAAATAATGCAATGTAAAAAGAATGCTCACTAAACATTATTCATCAAAACATCTGTATATATTTCGAAGATATGTATTCATATTAGAATATTAATCATATTTCATGCAAATTAAGGGGAATGTACGACAGTCGCATGTTCTTAACAATATAATAATGATCTCTAAAAGATGCCTTATTTGCAAAGAAATGCTTCATGATTCTAGGGCTACAGAGATGCATGAGAACGAGCTTAAAGCTTTGAAAGTATACCTCATATTCATAGGCATCTTCCTGACAGGCACCAATCATGGATGTCAATTCAGCATCAATGTAGTAGCGGCTCATACGCTTAACATTAGCAAAATATAATTTAATAGATCAAAGTCTCTTTTATATATCATTATTTTCTTTCCCGTTACGTTTTTTATCGTCATTTTATCTCACTGAATGTTAATTTGATTTTTAAGGATAATTTTGTAAAGCAAGTATCTCTCATGATTTAAAGATTTAGTAAAAAATTTCTGATTGAAAAAATGTATATTAATCACTATATAACATATATTTCGACACGAGGGAAAGAACATGAGACCTATCTTTATTAGTGTATGGAAATATAAATATATTATGTAATACAACATAAAATGCTATAACAGATTCAACTGAAATAATGATTGCAACTTAGAGGAAGAGATCATTAAATGTAAATTCGTACATGCGAATTGTTAGAGAGGAACGCACAAATTCGCGATAGTAGACTTACCTGCATAAAATTGCAGAATTCTACGCAGATTGCACAAATACCGGTGATGCAACCGAGAAGATCGGGATCCGTTAACATACATTCCTTCAGATAACTGTCTTGTAAATCCTGATGTACATTCAATACGTCGTCGACATTACTGACCTGGTTTTAATTATTTAACAAATTATATAAAGACATTTAACAATATTAGTATATATACATATATTTTTTAGATAATAATAAAGTAAAAATCAATACCTTGTTCATTTTATTTATAAATTTCAACCAGTTTGGTTCCACGACTTCCACCATCATGTAATACTCTAAGTGCTGAATACAATCAAGCATTCTTTGCCGTAATGAAAATGCCTGTCTGTAAGCTATGGCCACCTCGTGCGTGAAAGTCTTTGCTATTTTATTGCTAATCCATACCCTATAAAATAACAAATTTTTAAATTTTGCTACACAAATATGAAATCCATATACTATAATTAAAGTAAAAGTTACCTGCACAATAGCCTTTCAACATATTTACAATAAAATAGATGTCTAAACAACATTTGATAACAAGCTATGGCCTTCCTATTAATAATCAGGGAAACTGGCCATTTAACATCATAATTGAAAACGAACGCTTCCAAACCAGTCAAAATTTTACCTGCTTGAAAACAATATTCTACAAAAAAATTAATTCAGTGTTACTTATTTCCAGCCCATTTTTAATTTTATAATTAAATGATCGAGATTTTTTAATAAATTACCTTTCTCATCTCTGGTTTGAATGGAGAGTATTCTAAACATTTGATACTGTAGATCATATGGAAGTAATTCCGGTTTCAGATCGTCTTTATAAGGATCTGAATCTGCAGTTGACATTCGCAAAGCAACCTCGAGAAGAGATGCTAAACGATGCAGAACGATATCATACATACTTTTGTTCAATTCAGTTTCACACAAGTTCATAAATTGAACCTATGATATAAAATTCAATAAATATTTTTGTACATATAAAAATATATAGAAATAATAAAAGCTATTCAAATAAAAAAGAACTTCAAATTCAGATTTGATATTTAAAAGCTAAACTCACCACAAAATCTCCTTGAGCAAGAAGAAAGTAACTTTTCACACTGCGTAGCCTACCCATTAAATCATTCTCTTTCATGAGTACCTCTAATAATTTCCTGGCAGCTTCTGAATATGCCCTATCAATGGCAGCTATATATTTCTGCCCTTGATATTGATAGCTTAAGGGTTCTTGTTTTCCCCATTGTACTGTTTTACCTGTATAAATACATCTTTTTTTTAGTTTATAGGATAATTGCTTAAAAATAATTAATTCTTATTATATAAAGCTTATTTTATTTAACATATAAAATAAATATATTTAAATAAGAAACATTATTAAGAAACATACCACATTGCCTGATCACATTAAAATATTTTCCAGTTCTAAGTATGGTTTGTGCATGTTCACTTAGAAATACAGGTATCCTTTCTGGTCGCATGGTATATCTTTTCTCCCAGTAATCCGCAGAATAATCCACGGGAAGCTCTTCCTTATGAACCAAGTCATTATCCTCTACAAAAAACTGAAAAATAGACAATATTACGAATATTCAACTTACAATACATAACATGACATAAGAATAAATTTATAATACTAACTTCTTGATATGGATCACATATCACTCCTTTGTAAACCCACTTTTCTAATATTTGCATATATGGCATGCTCGCTGCTTGCATCAGGTATAAACATAGTTCTTTAGACTTTGCTTCACCACTGATACTGTTTAATGTTTGTTCATGAAGAAGGCTCAATACTTTCCCTCCTCTGGCATTTGCCTAGAATCAATCAACATTATATGTCATAATCTTTAATATTCCAACTATAAAAAAAAATAATATATATTCTCCATGCATATATTTAAAGAATCAAGTATAATCAAAATTATTTAATTAATATTCTAACATTATTACTAACCTTACATATTGTTGATGTAATCTGAGAAAGTATAGACATCGTAAGCATAGTAGGTTGAATGTAAAACCATAGTTTTTGCAAGCTTAATTTACCATGAATGTGTTCTGTCTCAAGTTGCACAACAAAAAGCTAAAATAAAGTACGAAATATATATTAAATTAAAGAAATATAAATATATTATATTAGACATATATTTATTTCATCTGTGAAAGTATCCAATTTGGTTACCAAATAATCTTTTAACAAAGATCGAATAGCCCCTCTCAAAGCATGATTGACTTGTCCGTCATCTGGTGAGACTTTCTCTTCAACAAATCTCACTGTCATGGAGTAATAGGATGCTAAAGGTAATATCTGTTGTGCTAACTGCTTAAACGATATACCTGAAAATAAAATATAAAGTTTTTTATTATATATTTAATTTTCTCTAATTAAAGCTTTAGATTAAAATTTGTAATACACTCCTTACCAACATCAGGTGATATACTAAAAGTTTTAACACCGTAAGGACTCGTTAAAGGTTCTGAAATTATGTATGATCCATCTATTCCTTTCAAGCAATATAAAATATCCCATAGAAGTATAGACTCCTGAGATATAATTGGTACAACCTCTGTAATTATTTGTTTCAGACGTGTATATTTATTACCTCTTATAACCTCTTGTATTTTGTAAAAAAAATAATTTACATACTTTGATAAAGTGTTACAGCAACATCACTATGAAAATCCCATGTGATACGTGGACGTTCTGCCACCCAATTATATTTTGCTACAACACTGTCATTTTTCCAATTGACTGTACATACTTGCTGGTTTAATTTCTTTCCTCCTTCCACAGCAGCTTTGATTACAGTTTTGCAAATCTATCCAATATTTAAATTGTATTTACTATATAGCATATATTATGTAGAAAAAAATATAACAAACTTTAGCATATTTAATTAAAACCTATTAAAATATAATTTTAAAATACATCTCACACATATATTAGAAATATAGCATTAATATATCATTACCTTTGGCAAATCTTCTTGTGTAATGGTTGGATCTTTTAAGGAAGCTGTTGATCTTGGTGCAGATTTTGATAAATATCTTTTCAATTCTTCATCTTGAGATATTAACTCCAAAGTCTGTACAAACAGGCCTAACAGATCTACTCTGAAAAGATATATCTTTCATTATCTTTCTGCACCTAAATGAAAAAATCTATATTACAACTTGATTTTATATTATCCACTAACTTTTTGGACTTTAGCTCCTCATATTTTTGTACAAATAATTCTGGTTGGAGTGAAATTTTTGTTAGATGCTGAATGCAACTGTGAGGAGCAACAGTGTTTAATGCATTTGCTGTTATACATTCTTTCTGTAGCTTTTCTAAATGTTCCTCAGGAGCAGACTCCGAGCTAAAAATAATAATATTTACACATAAAAATATTTGTACACCACTATTCTCTATGCAAAAATATGTACATTCAAATATATTTCTAAATCTATGAGTAATGTTATAAATTGATTTTACAAATTATAAAACATTCATCTTTTGTCACTTACCCTAATAAATCAATCAATTGTACGATCAAATGATGTAATTTAAATTCACTCATTGTTTCTTAGAATACATAATTTTTATCTGTATTTTGGAAAAGCGAGGGCCAGTTTTAGCGCCGCTTGCCCTTGAGATGGCATGAATTAAAATCAGTCACGTGACAAAGAATGGAAACAATATATTAAATGCGCACGCGTATGCCCTCTGGCCCACACTTAGCAGAAGATATCGCGGGATATTTGAATACGTAGTATATTTAATCGTATATTAAAAATTACATCACAAAATTTTAATTAAATTATATTACTAAATTATAATTATACAGTAACAGAGAATTATAACCAGATATTTAATTCTGTAAACATAATTTCTTTCACAATAGCTTATTTTTATCAGATAAAATCAGAACTTTAAAATATATCAAACAACATATAACTTATGTACATAATAAATGTTAAAATTATTTAACAAAATTAATTTTAATGTAATTTTAATATTTTGTTATAATAAATTATCAATAAACGTTATAAATTTACCATGATTTAAATGGATCTATGATAATGGAACTATGATAATAAGTTATTTATCTGTTTGGGGTGGTGTCAAGCAGTAAAGCATCTCACAATAAAGGAATTGTTCGATTTCTGTTTCAACAATTTCAGTTTGTGTAACAATCTCTGTATTTCTGGGGATCAATTGATCATTTTTCTGTGAAATTATGTGGGGAAGCGATTGATTTGTATCATTTCTGAAAATAATGATCAACTACAATCGCAAACATATTTTACTGCAGTTATTCATTAACATATATATTTGTGTAATATGTTTAAAGCATACCTGTTGAAATCTGTATTAATCTTACTCAATGTAACAGTTGAAGCAGTTTCTGGAGTGCTAGTTATTACTGAATATTTAGAATTGCTAATGGAAGCAACATTTTCAGGCTGTTGTAGTTCAGGCTTTTGTAAAGTTGTATGTAAATCTTTGCTCTCATTCACAGACTTTTTAAATCGCTTTATTAAATTCTGATCTTCATCACTAAATACACATTTCTTTTTCTTTGATAAATATGATTTGCTTTGCAAATTTCTTAGACTATGGTTTTCTTTGTTTTGCCTATTTGTATAATAGATATTAATATATATTTGAATAAAATACAAAGTATAATAATGCAAATATATATTAATTAATTAGTTTTACATTTTATAATTCTTGTCAATAATTTTTTTCATATTTGAAATGAACTGTTCATCATCATCTTCTGTATCCTCTACAAACATAACATTAGGCTGCTTCTGTGTTAAATTATCTCTATGTATACAGGATGAATTTATTTCTCCTGCATACAACATTCAAGTGTTAGAAAATATTAATAATCAATGCATATAAAAAAATGATATTAATTGATTATAATTTAAAGCATACCTGTTAAAGTAAGAGAAATATTTCTATAATCAATAATATTATCTTCATTACTTTTTGTTGCAGATTGAGGCGTTTCATATTGTGAATGGTCATTATTTGTTGGGAGTTTTGGAATCAATTTTTTATTTAGTGGTTTGTTGTAGATTCTTTTATCCATTATTGAACTAATTATACTTGGAAATTAATCAATAACTTCTTGTTTTTGTATACACTTCTTTTGTATTCAGAAGCTTAATCTTCTTTTGCATTTAGAAGCTTAATTCTTCTTTTGTATTAATAAAATTAATATACAATATTACGCAACATATAAAATTAATATTTTTGTATATATTTTTTATATAAAAAAAAAATTATTTTATTACTCGTTAAATTTTAAAGTTTTTATGCGATATACATATATGTTTTATACTATAAATATTTATACTATATTTATACAATATTTATACTATTTTATACTATAAATTTTATACTATAAATATTTATTTTATACTGCATATAAAATTATTCAATTTAAAAAATTTCAAATATAATTACTGTAAAAACTGTAGAGTTGGAATAACTGGGAATAACGTTTATTTATTCCAAGACAACAGGAAATACTTATGTTTAAGGCAGTTATTTCAATTTGAGCGTTTTATATTAAGATAACTTTAATTTTAAAAAAAGAGAAACTGAGAAAAATTAAGTAAAGCACGTGAAATATTTATATTGAATCATCAAGGAACATGATCTCACAAGTGTAGCCAAATGTAACCAAGTGCAGCTAAAAAGAACAGATATTTCAGCATGTTTTAGCATTCTCAGCTTATGTTAGGTCACGAAGTCACGAATCATACGAAATCGTGTGTATGTATTTCGTAAGATTACGCTGTAACCCCCATCTACTTTTTTATTTTAACGTCAAACAAAATCGAGTAGGATTTATGAGAATCTGCGGAGAATCATGCGACTCGTGACAGCGATGAATGTAAAATTGCTGCCGATTCTACGGCAGAACAACACGATCGCGCGCACTTTTTGCAAAAACCGCTCCTCCTCGGATCACCGCGTACCTTTGCCGGCCTGTGTCAGGCCGCAATTAGTACGAACGGAATATTTAGGTGGAAGATTATTGAGGAATACACGCGGACACTCGCGGATTCATCCCGCCGTGGTATCGGTGAGATTCTTCGCCACGAAAAGGTACTCTGATCGAGTTCCTCCAAGGTAAAATAATTTTGTTCATTTTCTATAATTTCCTTCATTCCTATCCTATTTTTCCATCGTACTTAATCTTCCTTAATCTGAGTAATTTTATTTTAAATCGATTTCTCTATTTTTAATTTCTTTAATTCAGTAACAATTATTTCCTTATCTTTCATTTATTTTTTTCTTTTTAATATATATTATATATTGAAATTTTCATTATATTTCTATATCATTGTAAGTATATATTGTGTAATGCAATATGATAAAATAGTTAAGAGTTACATTTGTACATTAGTTTTATTAAACCTTATTTTATATATATTGTTCAGCGATGGTAATGGAGAACAACCAGGAGATTATGCTGCCTCTTTGCCTGCAACTGTGGTGGTACCTGAAGTATGGCCTTATGTACCAGTCATCGCTATCAACAGAAACCCAGTGTTTCCTAGGTTTATCAAGCTAATCGAGATTAGCAATCCAATTTTGATAGATTTAATACGGAGAAAAATAAAGCTCAATCAGCCTTATGTGGGAGTTTTCTTAAAGAAAAATGAAGAGTAAGTTCTTCCAAATGTATTTTTGATATATTCTATGAGTTTAAAGTGGAATAAAATAATAAAGCAATAATAATACATAAATGCCATAAAAGAATTAGTAACTTTTAATATAACTTGTAATGTAACTTTTAATTTTATATTTGTATATACAGAAATGAAGCTGAAATTGTTCAAAACTTAGATGACATTTATCCCATTGGAACATTTGCACAAGTACATGAAATCCAGGATTTGGGAAATCGATTAAGATTAGTGATTATGGCACATAGAAGAATCAAGATTGTTAATCAGATTTTTGATGATCCAAATCCAAAGTCAGAACATAGTAAGAAAAATATTTAAATAATGTACTTTTTTTATAGCTATAGTGAAAAAGGTCATACTTTATAGAAATTTATGTCTATTATTAATATATTGATAAAAACGAGTCTCTTTGCGACTGGTGTGGTCATACTTTGCCTTTTGATAATCTGTTAAAATATTGCCATACCTACTTTATACAGAGATGAAACTGACGTTCCCACTATTAAATACTACAATTACCGTCCCTGTAGACGACACAATAAATAGCGGCAAGATAAGTCGGAGATCATTGCGCAAGAAGGCAGAGAATAAAGTTTTAGAGAAGATAGAAAAAGTTGATGAAGTGGACTCTACAGAAGTAAAACCGCCGGTAGATTCTTCCTCTGAAAAAACAGAAAAACCATCAAATTTGTCAGCACCTCAATCTGGTAATCAACCTATATTAATGGTGGAAGTTGTGAATGTCACACATGAAAAATTTAAACAAACTGAAGAAATTAAGGTAACATATAAATGATATTGAAAATATTGAAAGTATTCTCGAATTTTTTTGTTTTTTTTTTGTTTATCTTTTGCATTTTTGCACCAATAAGTCTAAGTTTAGTTGCATTATTTTGAAATTAGTCGCACGATGTTAAGTGTACTTTATTTGATGATATTATATACGTATACACATGTCAGAAACCAAAATATTTTTTAAACAGGCTTTGACGCAAGAACTCATTAAGACAATTCGTGATATAATTAGTATGAATCCTTTGTATCGTGAAGCATTGCAACAAATGCTGCATCAAGGGCAAAAAGTTGTGGACAATCCAGTTTATCTCAGTGATTTGGGTGCTGCCTTAACAGGAGCAGATGCACAAGAATTGCAGCAAGTCTTGGAAGAAATGGATGTAAGTGCATTGCTGCTATTATTATATGGTGTATGAAACTGATGGAATATATTGAAATATTATTCATAGATTTTAAAAAGATTGAGACTATCTCTCGCACTTCTGAAAAAAGAATATGAATTAAGTAAGCTACAGCAAAAAATCGGCAGAGAGGTCGAGGAGAAAGTAAAACAGCAACACAGAAAATATATTCTTCACGAACAATTAAAAGTTATCAAGAAAGAATTAGGACTGGAAAAGGATGACAAAGATGCAATAGAAGAGAAGTACAGGGAAAGAATAAGACAAAAGACAGTTCCTAAACCAGTGATGGATGTATTGGAAGAAGAATTGAACAAATTATCTTTCTTAGAAAGTCATAGTAGTGAATTCAAGTATGTATTAAAAATCAGTATATATTATAGAATAAAAAAGTATTTTATATATATATATATATATATAAATTTATAAAATTCACATATAATTTTTATATTTTTTAGCGTTACGAGAAATTATCTAGACTGGCTTACATCCATGCCATGGGGTGTGACAAGTACAGAAAATTTAAATCTTCAGGATGCCATCAAAATTTTGGATGAAGACCATTATGGAATGGAAGATATAAAAAAAATAATTCTTGGTATAAAAATACTTATATAAAAGTAGATTTCAACAATATTACACACTACAAATACTATGCTTTCATTGTAGAATTTATTGCTGTTAGTCAACTAAAAGGCAGTACGCAAGGAAAGATATTATGTTTCCATGGGCCTCCTGGAGTAGGCAAAACCTCTATTGCTAAATCGATCTCTCGCGCTTTGAACAGAGAGTACTTTAGATTTAGCGTCGGCGGAATGACAGATGTAGCGGAGATCAAGGGTCACAGGAGAACATATGTAGGAGCAATGCCAGGCAAAGTCATTCAGTGCTTGAAAAAAACTAAGACTGAAAATCCATTAATTCTAATAGATGAAATCGACAAGATTGGCAAGTATGTAATTTAGATATAAGCTAGATTTACATACACACATATATAAAATATATTTAATATAGAACAAAATATGAAAAAAGTTGTTTAGAAAGTAAAAACATTTTTGTGGCATCTTTGTATATTTAAAAAATTTTTGTCATTACGATATTTCTTAGGGGACATCAAGGAGATCCAGCATCTGCTCTTCTCGAGATGCTCGATCCTGAGCAAAATGCGAATTTCTTGGACCACTATTTAGACGTTCCAGTAGATTTATCAAAAGTCCTATTCATTTGCACGGCAAATGTAATAGATACCATTCCGGAACCTCTGAGAGATCGTATGGAGATGATAGACATGTCGGGTTACGTTGCCGAAGAGAAACTCGCCATCGCGAAACAGTACTTAGTTCCACAGGCTAGAACCGAATGTGGTCTCACTAATGATCAAATCAATATACAGGACAATGCACTTACAACACTAATTAAATCTTATTGTCGAGAATCGGGAGTAAGAAACCTGCAGAAACACATAGAAAAAGTACACAGGAAAGTGGCATTTAAGGTCGTCAGAAAAGAGGCCAATAAAATCGACGTTACTGCGAACAATCTGCAAGAGTTCGTCGGAAAGCCCGTATTCACGCACGACAGGATGTATGAAATCACGCCTCCTGGAGTTGTAATGGGATTAGCGTGGACTGCTATGGGCGGATCCACTCTGTTCATTGAGACTACTGTCAGAAAACCGACAGGCGGTAAAAAGTCTGAGGGTACTTTCGAGGTCACCGGTCATCTCGGTGACGTAATGAAGGAATCTATACATATCGCGATGACTGTGGCGAGGAATCATCTGAAACATGAGGATCCTTCCAATACGTTTCTCTACGATTCCCATTTACATATACATGTACCTGAGGGTGCTACTCCTAAAGATGGACCTAGTGCGGGTGTAACGATCGCTACGGCATTGCTTTCTCTCGCTAAAAATCAAGCTATCAGGCAGGATGTGGCCATGACGGGCGAAGTGAGCCTCATAGGCAAGGTACTTCCTGTTGGTGGCATCAAGGAGAAAACTATTGCAGTAAGTAAAAATATAATTTTCCATTTATTCCAACCAATTCTTATTCGATTTAATTTCAATCAATTATTATTACATAACGATATTAATTTAATACATCATTATATAATTTTCTTGATTCCATGTGTGTATAATTTTACTATCATACTATATGTATATAATTTAGAGTACAAAACTAATAAAATACATTTTTATTTAGGCAAAACGCGTCAATGTCAAATGTATAATTTTACCTGAAGAGAACAAGAAAGATTTCAATGACTTGCCTAAGTATATCACAGATGGTTTAGAAGTGCATTTTGCTTCAACGTTCGACGATGTTTATCGTATATGTTTCGCACAAACGGATGAAACCAACTCTTTTCAATCTACAAAACCAATTAGTAATCACATTTCATCCACACAATCAATATTCAGTTAAATCTAAATAGTGTATTCCAGAATATACTGCTGACAAAATTTCTACTTCATATTTTATTTTTTGTATAATACATTGAAAAAAAAAAATTAATATATTATCTAAAAAAAAGAAAGGAATAGATCATCTACATTAAAAGTATAATCTTTTGAATTAATTGAATATATTTCATAAAAATGTAAAAAAATATTTTATTATTAATAATTCTTTTATAGGAGTATGGATATGATTAGATACACTTTCAAAGTGTTTCTATTTGTAAATAACACAAATGCTATTCTATGAATAAGAAGCAATTATTCTAGAGATATAATTACTTATATTTCTTTAATATATGTGTATATAATTAATTACACAATATAAATTATAATTAAAAGATAATTTAATATATCTGAAAAATTTTTTTTATTACATTACTTTTGTAAAAATCTTATTATAAACTTATTTTTAATATTATTTATTATAATAATTTAATACACATATGAATAAAGAAAATATAAGAATATTATATCTTTTCAGCATATAACTTGTGTTTTCATTAAAAATTTATTTTTCTTTATTATATATATAATATCTATGAAATTATTAGGAATATTCTTTTATTCTAAAAAAAAAGTATTGTATCGTAAGTGATTCATTATATTAAGTTGATGGCTGTAAATTTTAATATATTAATATATTAATATATTAATACTTATTAATATAACAAAATATATGGAACACTGCATACAAAAAAGATCTTGATTTAAACAAAATACCATAAAGTTTTTATTTAAGTATTAAGTATTATAAAATAAATCGCAAATCTTTTTAGAATTTAATATCAAATAATGATCAGTATAAGTAATGATAAAAAAATAATGATAAGTGCTTACCAGGGGATAAATGATAAATATGCAGATGTTATATAAAAAGAAAAGTGATTTTATATTCATGTTAAGTGGGTATATCCATCTTGCTGAGTCTAATTATAAAGTCACACAATCTCATTTGCACTTGAATCTCCATTGGATTATTAGTCACATAGAATCCAGGTACTCCAGCCTTCTCCAATATGCTCTGCTGGTCCACCACCTTTTGATCTAATTGCAACACTAATTTCATATCCAATTGCTTTAACTCTTCCTTGTGTTTTTTGTGCAGAGCTGCTTTTATCGCCGTTAACTCTTCTTCTGTTGTTGGTGCGGACAACAATGTCTCTTGAGACTCAATTTTCTGTTGATTCAGAAGCTGAAGCCGTTGTTGGAAGAGATGCTTCTCAGTGACATGTTGTATTTCCATCAGTCCCTTCACTATCTCAAAAATGGTGTCGTTTAACAAAGAGTTTGCCAAACCAGATAGCAATTCGTATGGCAGACGCATCTGATATTTTGGTGGGAGCTCTCCAGCCATGTGCTGCAACTGTTCCACCAAGAAATAAAGTTTCCTCTGTAGATCTTGAGGAGTAGGACTAACAGCATCCATTTTTCAATTTAAATAAGATATGATATAAGCTATATCTTATGACACAAGTTTCTATTATAATAATTATTAAATTCTCTTGATAATTTTACTTTTTTTGATAGATGATTGATCTAAATATTAAGTTCCAAGCTTTCTTAAATATCAATATACAGTTGATTTAGGGTCAGGTTCTCACACGTATTTTTCACGTAATTGTAATTAATCTCCGATTCTTCAATGATACTTAAATCAAGCATTATAATTAAATTATGTTAATTTTCATTTATTTTGTTTTCACAGTGATGAATATATAATGATTTATAATAAAACTGAGTATTGCTTTTTAGAAACATACGGACACATCACATGTTTGGACAAGTTGAAGTGTCAAACTGCGTCAATTCGAAGATTCGTTTGCGTTCGAAAATCTACTCGTCGGAGTAGCATTGAGTCGACCAATCAGAATAAAGGAATCTTTTCTTCTTTTGTCCAATCAAACGCTACTTTAGACCGGGTCTACAATAGGTAATTTAAGCCTTAAGGCCGGCGTCCCATGGAGCGGAAATATTCAGCGGAACGGAAAGTGCGGAGCCAGGGCGACCAATCACAGCCATTCCGTTTTTTTTTGCGGTGCTTTTTCTATGGCTGTGATTGGCCGCGTTGGCTCCGCGCATTCCGTTCCGCTGAATATTTCCGCTTCATGGGACTTCAGCCTAAAGCGTCGTCTACAATGAGATTTTAAGGCGTAAGACTTAAGAAATTGACCAATCACAATCAAGTATTAAGAGAATACTCGACTGTGATTGGTCAATTTCTTAAGTCTTACGCCTTAAGTCTCCTTAAAATCTCATTGTAGACGACGCTTAAGAGATTGACCAATCACAGTCTAATATGAAGAGAATACTCGGCTGTGATTGGTCAATTTCTTAAGGCTTAGGGCTTAAATTATCTATTGTAAATCGGGACTTAACGAGTAAATTTTCGAACGTAATGTTGCAAACTCGATTAAAACTTCAACGACGCATCTTGGGAATCCATATTCCTAGTTTTTCAACCATTATTGTGATATCGTCCGTAAAGATTAGCGAGCAACGAAAGTAAAAATGTTCGCGATTCGCAGCAGCTTAACAAACACGTCCCGTTTGTCGGGCGTTATTGCCAGGTCGTATCACAGTTTAATTCTTAGCACGGTGCCAAGGGTGAAAATTTCTAACGCTGTAAGTATAGTTTCTCTCGTAGACGAAATTACATAAGAGGAAGGGAGATGCGCAGTTAGTCTGCTTTGTAGAAGGATGATATTTTTATGTGTTAATACAAGAACATAAGATTTCTGCGACCAATCCTCGTAGAAAAATGTACAATGTGCGCAAGCAGTATAAAAATTTTACATAATAGCTTATATATCTTGTAATATAAAATTTTTTATTTATATACATGTAAAGATCATTGTCACATATATTAAATTATATGAATTTTCAAGCAAATTCTATATTAACGATGATGATTTATGTTGCAGGAAAAGCTATTTGCATTCTTTTGTATCGCTGGATCAATACTAATATCACCCATGTACTTTGTGCCTAATTTTAAGAACTATGCCAATAAAAAATCTGGTTAAGGAGATTAGATCGAAGTTTCAAATGTCATCTTAGCTTGAAAATTTATGGTATCAAAGTTATTATTTATGACTCCCTACAATGGCACATATTTATGGATCCATTGGAGGTACATCTAGATTGTTAATAAATACATAAAAATAAAAATTTGTGCTATTTATCATCCCAAGATAGATCATCATTTATACAATTTTTCTATAATAACAAATCTTTTTAACGCGATATTAATTTTAAAATATTGATTAATAAAATAAAACTTACTTGAAATAAAAAATATTTTATTTTCTGAAGCTTAATTAAATGGATAATTATTCAGAACATTAAATTATTTTCATTGAAGAAAAATAGATCAAATTCGTAAGAAAAAAATCTAATTTCATGTGATAAAGAGAAGAATTATATATGTATATTTTAAATCTAAATATTTTCGATATAACTTCTTGAAATAAATGACAATATATGGAGCAATTTTCTAGAATAATTTGTTATTATAGAAGGTGATCATCTGAATAGTTTTTTACATACCTTCTTTTGTAAGAAATTGGATAGTTGCAGCTTCATAGCTGCTTTTTTTTGCTGAAAATAGTATACTTGTATCAATTTATTCCTGATTGAAATTCAATCTGGAGAATTGTGCAATTTTTATATCTCCATTTACAAGTATCAAATGCTTTATGGAAAAAAGCTAATGATTCTATAATGAATAATTAGCTTCATTTATCTACATCTTTTAATTATCATTTACTTTTTGACAATGACAGAATTCGATAAATATAGACACATTAATACAATAACTAAACTTGTAAAAGAAAAAAATATCGTATTTTCTAATAAAAATTAATAAATATCACAATTTTGATAATATAAAACTATACAACACTGCTTTTCATTAAAAATATTCGATAAGAAATTAAATTTTTCAGATATTTTTTTCATAGTTACAGAATATTAAGTTTTTATCTTGTCCCATATTTTCGTTGATTGCGTGTAAGATTTTTATTTGATATATTCCGTGTCGCACATTATCATAAATAATTATTGTCTGCAAAAAATATCTAGATGTTACACAAGTTGAACCTATTTTATTTCTCAATCTTGTGAGATCATCTTGCAAGAATAAAAAGAAGGCATGACTATGTCAGGTGAATATTTCGATGTCCATGAAAAGTAGTACAGGAATATAAATCATACATACTCGTTTTTTTTATAATACTACATAGCTTTATACATTTCTTTCAATCTTCGTATGTGAACATTGAGTAGGGACATATTGCATGAATTCTGGCTGGTGTTTACGTTTACATTACAATTACACAAAGAATGTCGATTACATTCCTGACGCGGCGCGTATCGCAGTATATAAATTTCTTATTATTTCTTTTTTTTTTCTTTTTCTTTCTCTCTTTCAAATCAAACGGTCACTCTGTTACCTTTGTACCTCGCGTTCCTTAATCATAAGGTATACAAACTACCAGTAAGAAGAAAAAAATAAAGCGGATCCGTTTTTTTATAGGCGAAAGGTAGTATTCAAAATAGTAATTGTGTGAGATTTTTTTATCGTAGAGTTCCTTCCTATATGTATATATATAAATGTGGATTAGTAAACGGCTTTCGTTATATAACGGTATAATCGTTACGATATTACATGAACCGCGTATAAGCTGCAATTTTCTGCTCGTTGATATATCACGAATATGACGTGGCTTATGCGTCCTTATTATAGCCAACGAGTAGCGAAATATTTAAATATGCATAACATTCGACAATTAGATTTATAATGAGAGATATTTCTTGTTGAAAATTCAAACGGTCATTCCTTAATAAAACTAAGATTACATTATAAAACAATGTATATAATATCTGAATAATTAACAAGAAAGGATGTACAATACGAATAAAATTTTACTCAATTAATTTTAGATAAATTTTAAAATTATCGCGCCCAGATATATTTAAAGAAAGAATCTCACATCTGTTTTTCACAAGAAATATCGTTCTGTTTTCATTAAATACGTCTATCATCGAATGTTTCGCGTATTATTCGTAATATAGCATTATGCTGCGTTTATGCTCCATATTTGATATAATCTGCTTGTATTTGCAAGCAAAATTTGATATTCCTCAAGTCCTTATATACCGAAATAAATCCTCTCTTTCTCTTCGTCGATATCGAGCGAAAGGTGGCAAATTGATCCAATAATCTCGCGTGAGACACGATAAAGAATATCTGCGAGCGATAACTGGATTATATGAATATCGAAATTCCTGTTTATAATTTTAGACACGCAACAATTATCAAATTGAGAAATTGCGATATTCTCGAAAGTTAAACAGTGGAAAAAGTTGATGTATTTTTCAGTATTTCTACAGGTATTTTTACCTGCTCACGTAAATCAAATTTTGAATCGCTATATATTTAATTCAATATATGATTTTATTTTCGGTGAATATGTAATTTCCTTATTTTACTGTTTACATGGGAATTTTGCCAATTTAATGAACAATCCTTAAATGCGACGGAGAACTATGAAAAGAAATGGATTCACATGATATCATTATTGGTCTGCGATATTCTTTCGATTTTACAACAATGAGGAGATTTGTTTATTGAGAAGAAAACGCGGAACCAGTAGAGTTAAATTTTTGCTCGCAATTCCATGCTTAATGAATTCTTATAGGCTAAAATTTTGATATGACGTACATAGAAGTATAATTCTTTGCAGATTATGCACGCGATATTATATCATTTTTTTATTATTTGTAGACTTTCTATATCTCTCGTTTGAACAACAGAGAGAGACTCGGCTGTATATTCTATATATGCCACAGCAGAGCATGTATTATGAAATGATCTCCATATTTATCGTTTATCACGGCACGGCGAGTCAATTGATCGTCCGTTTAAATTATTAACTGCAAAAGAGAGAGTATAACATAATTATTGGCTATTTGAGATCATATATATATATATATTTGTAAGATATATCTCTCTACGGAACGTATTAGTAATTTAATACGAGGCTAACAATACGTATATATATATATGTTTTTCAAATCAACGACCACATGATGTATTTGTATTTTAACTGACTTTTATATGTATTTTAACGCTCTTACACGGGAAATATCGCCAATCTTCATCATTACGCGTGTTTCTCACACCTTTTTCCGGACTCTCTCAAGGAAATAATCTTAATTTCGAGTAGTTCTTTATATTTAAAGAGAAAGTTTTTAATCTCGTGGTTAATGATAAGGTCTTTTCAGAAACTATATTTGCGATCTTCTCTTTATGTTCAATATGTGAAAGTGACATTGCAGTGAAAAGAGTTACAAGATAAATTTATTACAGAGCCTTTTTTTTTATGTTTGTAACGATAATTCAAAATCAAGTTCAGTAAAATGGATGGTAAATGCGAAATTGCGAAAGTCCACAAATTCCGGGGGAAGAAAGTGGTCTTTCCTTTTCTTTTTTCTCTTTCGATCTCCTTACAGAGACATTCGTTTTCATCTTGTGTGTGAATTCGACACGCAACGCTATTTTATATGATCTCGGACGCGTCTTAAATTGCACGTGAAATGAATACAATGCAACTGATCTTTAAGAATACTTTTTAACTCTTCATTACATCTTTTTTTTTAATAGTACATTCACGATAGGACTAATAGAGTCTTCTTCATATTCTCCGCACATCCCTCCCACAAGCTCACAACATACCGGATGTAATGTGCAGCTTTTGCTCTCTTTTTTTTTTCTCTCGCTCTCGCTTTCACTCTCTCTCTTTCACTCTCTCTTTCGCAAATCTTAAAATCTTACGAACTAAACAATTTGTTTCCCTATATAAACAGCATTTTATAGATAATCTACAACTTACAATCTTACAATAAAAAATATGAATCGTGGGGAGCGGGGCGGGAGCAAAAAAAATGACTTTTTTTTTTTTTAAGATATTCGCTTATTAAGATAGCGCTTTATATATGCGGATCCTTTCTCTAAAAAAAACAACCGATGATATTACTAGAAGACGAAGTAAAGAACAATGAGTAAGTTAATGAGTGCATCGTGCGAGCCATTCCCATAAACCTACAGTATATACAATGTACTCGTCGTTAGACTTTCACCGTACAGGATCGCTTCGATAGGAGTAGATAGGAATAACATTATTCTCTGCCGCGGTACGCGTGTACTTTGATATTTTCATTTCGCTTTGAAATAGGACGCGAAGAAACGTTCATATTGTATAGAAGTAGTGGCCAAATTAAAGAGAGCTTCCCGAGGAGAATCTTTATAGAAATATAGCTCAATCATAGCACGAGAAAGTTATTCTTTTCTTTCATTTCATTTTATACTTTTTATTCAATTTAATTGATTTAATGATTTCTATGCCTTTTAAAAGAATTATAGCTATTTATCAAAATGCATAGTCAGACTATCGTCTTGAAGAGAATATGGAGCAAATGTTTGTGGAGAGATTTGGCCACCATTACTTCTAGTATAAGTTTTGAAATTGTAAAATGTGTATGTGTTCAAATTCGGAAAGGTAAAAACATCTTCGCAGCTACTCTGTCTACAATATCGTTGTCATTACTTTATCTTTTTCATTTGGATGGTTGATAAATCTTATCGCAAACAAAAACATTGATAATTCGCATTATAATTTAATGACTATAAAAAAGAATCAATCGTTGCAAAAAAGGTTTATGTCTTAAAACAAGGAAATTATTCAAAGTAACAAGAAACTATTATTCTTTCGCGTTTGCAATTATATTTCTTGTAAAAATTGTTAAATAAATGGTAAGATGTCGTCCTCGCGAATATTTATGATCATTGCACATTTTTAAATTTGATAAAGTAGTTTTACTATATCAAAAAAATCTTCAATCTTTTTCGTTATAATCGCACAAATTTAACGAAAATTTTTCCGACTCGTTTGTATAAAAGATCGATTCACGCCCTTTCTGCAGCGGTTGATTCATTCGGCCTGATTGATTCTACCTCAATGACAATTTATCAACAATGTTAAGCTCGATTGCGGCGACATCGACGTCAGCACTAATCCCGGTCTCGATTAAATTTTCCCTCTGCGTTCTCAAATTATAGATAGGACTTTAATCCGTATAGAAAGGGACAGCCCAAAGGGTAGACTGGGATTAGCTAAATTTCCATTCAGACTGCTGTCGACGCAATTCGACCTTAATATTGACATGTTCCGATTGACAGAACATTTTCCTTCTCATTTACACCATGCCATCGCTGAATTTTAATCGTTGAACGTCTTTCGCACAATCTCGTTCCACAAGAAAAAAATACAAGCAAAAATACTTTGCACGTTAAAAGCCGATCGCAGCAGGGAAGAAGTATGTGGTAGAAAAGGAGGAGGAGGAGAAGGAAAGAGTGAGAAGTGGGGGATAAAAGAATTGCAGTATGGCACAGGTTTATGAGTCAGGCAGGTACTAATAACGATTTCGAAATATACAAACATGGTCGCTTCGCGTTTCACTTCGCGAATATATATATATATAATGTGTACGTGTGTGTATGTACGTGTATACAAGAGAAATAAATTAAACATAGCTCGCGCTGTTGATCGCACAAATTTCTGGCTTTTTCCCCTTCTTCTCTTCTCGCAAATTTAACTACAGTAAGAACATTGCATTATATATATATACACAGGGTTATGCATTTCGTAAGAATTACAGTACGATTACTGATAGTATGTTTAGAGAGAGTATGTTAGATAGTATGTTAGAGAGAGTTACTCTTTACGCGTACGCGCGTGTGTGTGTATGTGTGTGTGTATGTGTATTAATATGTAGAGAATCGCCTACAACGTATTCGTCGTAACGGTTTGATTGGATCTAACTACGATTGATACTCGAAATGGGCACGTAAATTCATAGCGTGGAATTACTTCTCTGGGTCTAACGAGAGCGACGTTCTAGGCCCGACAGATTCGCATGGACGGGTAACACGAAGAGGGTGGAGGAACGGGGAGGGGAGGGGAGACAAGAGAAGATGGAATAATAGAGAGAGGATCAAGGGGAATTGGCGGGGATGAGGGGGGATTATATATAACAGGAAATATATTTGAATTTTCATTTAATCATAACTACTCATTATAGAGATCCAATGTTTTCTCTCGCTCTCGCTCTCTTTTTCTCTTTCTTTCTCTCTCTCTCTCTCTCTTTCTTCCGATAATTTTTTTTTATATTCCGGAATACTAAACTCTCAAAGTGGCGTCATATAATTACTTCCTCTTTAAATTCATAATAATAAAAGTCGTCTATTCGTATGAGAGCTTAACGTGCGTCAACGTGTCTCATACCGTCGCGCGTACACACTAAAATGCACACACGACTTCGATAATAATACGTATATACGAGCTGTCAAGAGAAGAGGATGCAAAACTACGCCAACGAACGTTTTTCGTTCGACTTAAAAATGATTTTTTTTAATATCATGACGTGATTTATCTTTGACGAACAAACTTTGAACGCCAAGTAAAGTTTTGCCGGAAAATAGATTGATAAAAAGGATACAAGATATTAAACTCATGATAAAAATCTATTTGAGATCACTCCATTTATATCTTTATCGAAAAATATATTATAATAAGTAGTTTTCGTAATTTTTTTTCCCCAAAATTTATATAAAATTAAAGTATTATATGTTTTATTATATTTAGCAATATTATATTTTACTTATACATGTACACACACATATATATATATATATATATAATTTCAATACAATTTATATGCACGCTTAAATTCCAAAGTAAATTCAAACTGTGTGAAGCTTGATAGCCATGGATAATCAGGATTTTTAAGACATGAAAGACAACTAAAAAATTTTCCAAAAAATAGAATATTTGCATTCTCTTCTTTCAACATTCTATATACGCAGAGAGTCTCTGGCCAACCGCAGTTTCTGTTTGAGACGATAAACACCGCGTAAATAGTTAATACGGAATGAGTCTAAGAAAATATATGATCGTAAATCCGTATCAGTCTTCGCATATTTATCGTCCTCTTACCGTGACTAATAAAACTTACTGTAAAGTGACTTATCCTTTTCTCGCACCGAAAACGGCCAAATTTTCTCACGCAAAAATTCTCTTTAACTATTAACGCAGTACCTCTCTACCGGCAGAAAGCGCGATTAGCTAGGAACACTCTGTATATACATATATATATATATATATATATATATATATATATATATATATATATAATATATATATATTCGCTACCTGCATATCACAACATAAATTTTATTCTTTCTTCGATTCTCTCTCGTCTCTTTCGCTCTCTTACTCACTCACTCCCTCTCTTTCTTCCTCATTTGGACGCGATACACTCATATTTACGCAAGCACGCATACGATCCCGTCTCTACGTAATTATTATAACGCTGCAGAGTACTGTGATAGTGGTTGAGTTTCTAAGCATTGTAGCGCCGTTCCAGGGTGTGTCTCGAATGTATCGTTCAGAATCGTCGTAGCTCTTTTGCTACTCGACCTCTCCCCCTGGAAATTCTATTCGTCTTATCGTGCACGCAGTTTCCTATATCTGGGCGAATAAAAACGATATTACGTCCACGCAATTGTTCGCCTTTCCGTTGTCCCCTTTTCTGATCTTCGAGGCCGGTTGTACCGACACCGAATGGTGTTAAAGTATATGATTAACTTGAATGATATTTATAAAATGTTCAAGTGACGCTTCATTTTCCTAAAATCTAATTTTGCTTCTTAAAAAAAATATATATAGAGATGAAGGAAGAAATTAATTAAATTAATTTAGGTCACAAGAGGACGTGCAATCGAAACTAAAGTTAACTGTATGTATGTGTGACAGAGAGAGAAAGTGTGCTAATTAAAAGCTTATGATTAATAAAACCGTTTTTTTCTCTCTCTCTCTCCTTTTCGTTATATTATAACTGCAATCATAATCTAAGAAAAAGGATCGATCATTCGCCAAAAAAATCTAGATAAGTCTATTAACTAAATTTTTTTGCTTGTCAATATTACAGCTACTGCTATAATCTATATAGAAAAGAACAATAACATAATCCCTAACCAAAATTTAATCAATATTGCTAACTACATTTACGATTATTTCATCTACATTATAGCAATGTAAATTAGCAATGTAATGCATGAAGAAACATCGCCATGCAAAATTAGTTAACCAGCGCGGTTAAATTAAATTTATTTAGTTAACTCTGTAGTTAATCAAAATTCAGTTAAGTCAATTAGCTAACTTTACAAGAATAACAATTATATATACCTTCTCTCTCTTTCTCTGTCTCTTCCGATGTTACAATCATCGCAAGCTAGACACTAGGGAGAAGGGGGAGGGAAAAAAGTCAATCGAAACTTAATTTAAGCCGTTAACGAAATCGATTATCGTTAATCAAATCCTTTTCACGTCCGTCTGTATATCACAACAAGAGCCATAACGTCCAAAGTGACGTCGTTAGCCGAAGTTAGTAAACCATCTACCATCGCTATCGGCGCAACTCGGCGACCCGGAGACCTCATCCCGGCAAACTCTAACTCGTCGTGCCAGCAACGATCCGTTCGCTCGCAACGCTACCCTATCCGCCCTTCTTCCTCTTCTTTCCGAGCGGAGTTTTCTCCGCGAGCGCGTATCGATCGAGCACGCATTATCGCCTACTAAACGAACCGAAATCCCCGACGATGACATGCCATCCGCGCTGTTGGGGAACCGCACCGTTGCTGCCCGCATCGTTTGCTCCTCATCATCGCTCCGTTCAACGGGTACCGGAGCGACATAATCTTTCTTTCCCTCTTTTTCTCGTGCTACACTGCTCACGAGCTCAGCCACTAACGATTATACATCAGCATGAAATCTTAGAAACCATGGCTCAGCGCTCGGGTGAGCCCGCGCTCGTCTGTGCCGCGCGCCCATCCGCGCGAAATCCACCACCGGGTCCACGTCGGCGACGACCACCGGGGCGATCTAGAGTATACAGCAGGAAGCCGAGCAGCAACTACTTCCGCCGCCTTTACTTTTTTGTCTCTGATCTGGAACAGAAGAACACGTACGTGTCAGTCGTATGTCCTCGCGTCTCCCGTTAAATCAGCACCGCGAAAAAAACATGGAAGAATGCGCATATGTAATATTATACAGATAAAAAATGTAAATCTAAATATTTTCGCAAAATATCGGTTTTGACGATTAAAAAGTGAGGAATATATTTGCAGGCTTTGATGGGATCTTGAGAAATCGCGCGTATCATTTTTTTCCGAGGAAATTTAATAATTTTCGCATGTATATATATATATATATTTTTTTTTTGATGAAATAAAATTGGCAATAAAATCAGTAGCATTCCTCGATATTTTTTCATTTTATTTATTTTTTTATTTACTTTTAGATTTAAACTTTTATATTTTGTTTTTTATTTTTTATTTTTTTTTTCGGTGCAAAACACGCGATATTATATTTTATATCTAAATTGATTTAATTATATTAGAGAAATACCATAAAGAAAACATCTGTTTTCTACTTTTTTTCTGTAATATAATTATAGCGTATAATATGATTAAGTGTAAGATATCGCGAAATTTTTTGCGTGAAAAGAATATTGTGGATCCGTTTGGATCCCACTTAATCATAAATGATACCTTTCTGTCGGATCCCACTTAGCTGTCATGTCATGCGATGTTATTAAATCTTTTTTCCGAGCGATAGAGTACGTGTGTACGCTATTTTTCTCGTTATATTTATTCACTGTTATGGAAACGCATGTAATAGGTTGGAACTTGCGGGAGTAAGCGATAAGGATTAGGAAGACTCACACGTTGGATTAAGGATTAGAACGGTATCATATGGTTGAAGTCATAGTTTTCAGGATCATCGGACAGGATATACATAAACTCACCGTTAGGCAGAATACCTAAACAAAAAGAGATCAAACAAGGATAAATCGTCGATACTTGATTATTAATCGATGTAATTAAATATGCATTTAATAAGTATCGATATCTTAAATCGAGAATAATCAACATCAAAATATAAATATAATAAAATTTAGATTTAAAAGAGTGTTCAGATATAAGATATTTTGAAATACACAATCGTTTTAAATTGAAGATAATAAATTCGATATAAATAAAAAACAACGAGTTATCTTAATCAATATATGTGTATAAATACAAATATATATTATAATACATAAATATAAATATTATTTAAAATATTTGCTAAATTATTATATTTCGATGTTATTTAATCAAGTAATAACAACTTAATTAATCGACAAATATTTGAGAAAAAAATATGGCAAATTTAATTTTCTACTCATCCTCTCAACCATTTTTTTGTTTAAAAACAGAAATGCGGATGTAAATATGCATTTTTTTCAAATTTTACAGTTTATATTGCTGATGCACAAGTGAAAAAGTCAATTTAGAAAGGAGGAAACCTTCGTGTTGCGAAGTAGCGACGTGTTGTTGGGAAGTTGCACAATGCGTCGCTCCTCGACGATTATCTTCTCCGTCGATCAAAGCTGATTATTAACTACCTGCCCGTGTTTTATCCGTCGCACTTAGCGTCACATCGATTAATAATTACCAGTAAGCGAGTCGCATGCGATAAAGTTGATATCGCGACATAAAGAAGAACAAAAAGAAAAAACAAACTGTTGGACATTTCTATCAATTTAATTGCCATTATTAAATTGATCGTCATTAAATTAGATTCCCCGGGAAGGCTCGCGAAAACGGAAGTGCGTGTGCAACGGAAATGACAGAGAAGTTGCAAAGGGGAACGCAAAGAGTTGCGAAATGTGCATTTTGCGCAAGATTACATAGAATGCACGAATGATAATGACAATGTTGCGCAATGGCAAATTGTCTGACGATCATTTTAACGCGACGAATGATTCTGCGAGTAGAATCTGAACTTTCACTGATAACCGATTGCACAGTGACCTGTGCAAAATCGATAACGATGCATACGCGAATCATGTCGTTTAACTTATCAGTGCATTTGGGCCGCGAAATAAATAACAAAATGCCTCCAGAACACATGAATGATATTTGGAGATAAATTTCATTAAAATCAATCTTACTATAGCAAAAATATCAAAAGCCACGTTTTAATTAAAAATCTTTTAATTATAAATCAAGAAACCTTTTCTAAATTAAGTTGTAGAAATGCGAAAATATTTATGTTTATAATATGGAATTAACTATTTAATATAATTTTTATAAAAAATAAATTTAAAATTTATATTAATGTAATTTTTTTTATTTTAAGATATAGAATTTTCTCTAATTTACTTCTCAATATTCTGTTTTAATTTAACATAATTTTTGAAACGTTTTTATATTTTAATTTGTGTCATTTTAACTAAAATCTTGAAATTTGCAAAATTATGAAAAAAAAATGATGACATATCTTTCAATATTTCTGCTAAAAAAATATTTCTATTCAAAAATTCCTACGTTCTTAAATATCCGTGCGTTCTTCAGTGTCTTGTATAAACTATTGTCAAATAGCAGCTAAATACAGCTAATCGATATAATTCCGTTATAATGAATACCGATGGAACGCGACATTTTCGTTGTAACGAAGTGTGATTGAATCTCCGCATCTAATACGCGGCTTGATATAACGAACTTTCGGTATAACAAATTCAATTTCGAGATCCACGGCGGCAGCTCGTTGTAACGAGATTTTACCGTAATAATTACGCAAGCGCATCACGTACCGATATGTGATAGATTCAGTTTAGACCGACGAGTAAACAAATTTAAAGAACGATAACGAGTACAGATTTGACATGATATTAATAAAAGTGTGGTGAAGTGTGCCCAATATACTTTTATATAGGTTGCAGGCAATTAACCCTTGGCTAGGCAGATTCTTTTTCTTTAGTAAAGGTATGTTAAAAATATGTATATATTTTTTTCACATATATATACTTTTTATATAATAAAAAATATAATAATTAAAAAAAGATGTATGAAGACATGAATTTATTTTAAGAAACAATGTGTTAATTACTTTCTTTGCACTAGTTTTTTTATTGATCTAATTTTAAAAAATAATTTCTTTATCAAATAATCAAACTTTATAAGTGATTTAATAAACATTCAAATTGCAGGCATAAAAATTAATAACATATATAAAAAAAGATTTTTGTGAGTCTCAGATGATGTAGTTTTGTAATTAATTTAGTAATTATGATTTTGCGATAAAGTTTATTTCGAGGAGCTAAAAAAAGAAAATGATGTACATATGTTTTTGCGACGAGATCTTTGAGGAGAAGCGCGGGGGAGAAAAAAAGCTCGCGATGTAAAAAGTTCCGCAACAGTCTTTACGCATGGAGAAGGAGGAGATAAGAAGGTCGCATCTCGCGAACTCACCTTGAGAATTAGGCTCCGGAAGATTCTCCCGCGGCACCAGATGCATCACCGTGGTTTTTCCGAAGGGAAGCCCAAGAGCACCGAGCGTGACATTGCTGTGCAGAAAACGACCCTGGTAGATTAGCCGCAGGATCTCCGCCTTAGCGACCGCTTCCTCTGCCCAGTCTGCAACACGAAGATAACATTTGCAGGATGTTGAGAGCTTTCTCTTCTGCTCGATTCAACTGTTCGCGAAAAGTTTTCGAGTATCCGAATCTCTCGAACCTTCAAAAAGTAATGTAACAGACGTATTTTGATGTCGGTATAAAATACGAGACAAATATTCTATTGAAAATCGAGCGAAATTTTCTACTTACTCTGTTTCTGTTCATAACTTTATAATTCCATAAATTTGTAATTTTTATGTATCAATTTATTAAAATGAAAAACTACTCTCTACATATTACTCAAATTTTTAGTATTTTAACGGAGATAAAATATTTTTAAAAAGTTTACATATATATTTACGTAAACTTGTTTCGATATTTTCAATATCTCTTAATAAAATTCCGGGATGTAATTTTATTAAGAATATTGAAAATATCGAAACAAGTTTCTTAATTTTTCGCTTATTAATTACACATTAATATTTTTAATGTTCAACACGCTAAATTTTCTGGATTTTTTATTTTTCTTCTGAGGTATCTGATTTCTCTCATTCAAGAATTCTTGAATCTAGAAAAATTCTAATGGATTTCTTGAATATGTTTCATAAATAATTTTGCAACTGTATTCTCATGACATAATGGCATCTCGGTAATTAATGGTAATAATTGCGGGTAGATCACGGGAGATCCCGTTACTATAGCAATTATAACAATAATAATGGAATGGATTGGTGCAAGCAAAGTTTCGAAACGATATTAACTAACTCACCATCCGGCCAATTTTCAAACACATGGTGCGCTATATCGCCCGCAGAATCGCTCGGACTGAATAGGAACTCTTTTGTCTTGCCACTGACGAGGATGAGGCGTAAATTTATCTGTAATGCAAACATCTTGGTTAAAAAGATATCAATTATGTGTAAATAAAAATGTTTTCTTTATCGTTACAAATTGAAGAGTTTAAAAAAATCTCAAATTTAAGATTGGTAAATTTTTTATAAAAATTAATTTGCATGTTAATTAAATAATTTTACATATATATGTTTTATTAAAGCAGAAACATTTGTAAATTATACATGGTAGTAAAAATATATTTTTCAAATGTTCAGAAAAAAAATAATTATCAGCAATCTACATATATTTATGATATATATTATTTTCTCGTGTTATTTTATTATTATAGGCTACATTATTTATTTTTGTTATCATATTACTTTTAATATATATTATAATTTTACTACAATATATTACTTGTATATTATATTAAAGAATTTTTAAATCTATGCTCCCCGAAACTCTCTCTCTTAACTTTTTCGGTCCTCAATTTTTACGCCAAAAAAGAATTTTTTATGCCACACATCATACAAATAGAAATTTATAAATTATAAGGGCTTGATATTTATTATAATAATGTACATGTGATGTATCCTTTCTTTTGCCATTATGTAAGCATTACTCTTCTTCTTTGAAAATATATCGCAAATTGCAGTAAATTTGAGGATCATTACGGTGGACACCAGGAGCTTAAACGAGCGTTCATCGACAGTACAATCAGCGTGCACCTCGTGCATCGGGAAATTACCGGGGACAGTCGACCCCTCCCACGGACGAACGCGAATTCAATTAACGTAGGGTGCGAAGATCGAGCAACATAAATAATTAGCAGCTTGGTGGCGACGACTACGACGTAGCTGGACCGGAGGGCCCCGAGCGACCGACCGCTCGTGACCCTTTGCGGTCTTCGCGGTCGCGACAATCTGCTGTTAAAGCGTTAAATCATCGTCCCCGCGCGACTCGCATTATCGCCTGGTGTACCACACTCCCCCTTGGCATTGCGGGAATTTTCGCGCCACGAGAGGAGGAGAGAAGCCGGAGGGCACGTTTTGTAAAGTGTACGACGCGGGAATAATAGTGGATGAGCGCGATATAATTAAGGTATAACGAGCATACTACGAGGAATCGCAAGACATATTCCCGTTGTCTAAATTAATAAACAATTTTTCCGTGGGCACTTTATGGATTTGCAAACAACGGGCAAAAGTTGATCGTAGGTTTCGACAAGAAAAGAATTACGACATGGTGATACGTTTTATTTTATTTTTCGTCGCGTTCTGCAGTAGAGATCGAACAAAGTTGTGGATGAAAATTTGAGAAATTTCGGTTTTTTTCCCGAAAAGGTATCTTTCAATGAAACTCCTGCGTTTGAACGAATGCTCTTTCTCGAATATAATTTCTCAGTGTTTTTTGCCTGAAATACATCAGCGACAACATTATTATTACAAAGTTTTTCATGATTCTTTGATCATCGAAGTTTGCATCGTTTGTGGTTTGTTTTAGATCATGTTTTAATAAACATGATCTCTCACTTTTCTCTCTCGTTCAAGAAATTATTTTTTGGAAAATTATCTCATGCCTGTGAATAGAGAATGACTCGACATAAAAAAGCTGTAAAGTCTACACTTTCAGAAAATTATTCTTTGTTGAAAGAGTTTCTACATGCCAAGGGCAACACCGTTGTAAAATTCTACACGTGTCATTTATGAGAACGTTTACGAGATACATGCCAAAAACGTAAGAAATATTTTTTCCATGTCCATATTTTTGTCAAATAAATTATTGTTTATAATAGTAAAATAAATATACAGGGTATTTCTTAATAAGTGCGAACAATTTTAGATGATGCTTTGTCGAAAATTAAGGGAGATTTTTCATATAAACATATACTCCTACATCCCTTCCTGTGGAATTACACTTCTTCAAAAATGGGGGTAAAAATTAGGTTTTTATTTTTTTCTCAAATTTGGAACAAGTTAAAAAAATAAAATTAGGTGGATATTTTCTACTAGTAAAAAGGTTATTTATTAATATTTTTTTCAGTCTCCCGTATTGTTATAAGGGGATGAAATTAGCTACCCCTATTAAATTTTTTATCAGAACTTTTTAATGTTTATATGAAAAACTCCCCTAAATTTTCCATAAAGAATCATCTCCTAAAATTTTTCGCACTTAATAAGAAACACCCTGTATCTTGCTATATATTTTTCAAATAAATCATAGATTATTCAAAAACAATTAAATAGAAATAAAAATGACAAGCGGAAAAAGCAATGCGCGTGCAATATTTTTTATAACGCACGCCTCAAAACTTAATCTCGCCCCGTCATCTTATAATATGTCGATAACGAGATATCGGTTTTCTGGAGCAACGGCGACTGAGGTGACTAGTTCTGAGCTTCATTCAAGTGCAAATTGCCGCAAGTTTATTCGCACGCGAAATCACGCTTTCTATCGATCGATTGATCGAAAGGGCGCGACCGACCGTCCTGACAATTCGTTCATTAGTGTCCGAAGAAAGGAAAAGAGAGCGAGAGAAAGAGAGAGAGGTGTGTTTTAATCTTGCTCTGTGCTTGATTTAGAATTTTAGGCTCACCGAGCGAGCACAGAGGGAGAGAGGTTCTCTCACTGATGCGTATAACAAGCTCCAAATCCCTCAAATTCACGTGTGTGAATTCACAAAAGTCGCGAAAGCAGTTTCCATCGATATACATTTGAACTTTAAAGTAACTTATTCATGTAGTGGTATCAGCCAATTATTTGATTCATTTTTAGATCTGTTCTTTTTTTGATCCTTTGTCCAAAGCTTCGTTTCTTTTGACTTATATCGTGTTTTGTCCCATATTATGTTTTGCTCCATCTTTTCTGTACGATATAAATATATCGCGAGAATATTTATTTTTCATTATTAGCTCCATTCGTTTGCTTTGAAATATAATTTTGCAAAATATCAAACTAGGTAAATATGAAAGTTAATGAATAATTAATTACGAGTAAAAGTCTCGTAGAGGACAGAGGACGACTCCGAAATATCATGAAAGTAAAGTCGTAGTTAAATATATTCTTAATGCGTCACTCTGAATAACGGTTTCTAGCTCATCCGTGCAGGTACCATCACCTGAATATCTAGCGATGTGGATCTAACGATGTCATCACTTTGCTTATGTCGAATATTTCGTTTTATTCGTCATGCGCGGCCTGATCGAACTTTCGCTGCTTTCACCGCGGAAAAAGCGCAACGGGCAGATCTCATTTGTAAAAAAAAGAAAGGAAGACCACAAGTTGTCCCTACACTTTGTGCAAATAGCAGTCTGACATAGGTGTTGCTTGAAAAAGTGCTGGTATTTTAATTAAAAGATCGAGGGCAACATTGTTCGTGTCACACGCAACTGTGTACATTAAAATTTTACAATAATTAATATATGAATTAAGATATATCTTGTCGCTTTCTGTTTCATTTTAACATAATACGTTTTACAAATCATATAATATTAATGAAAAACGATTCCATTCTAAATATGTATGTATTCAACATTTTCGAAAAGTTTCATACTTATAACTTCAAAAATTAATGAACAATCAACGAGTTAATTGTCAATCAATGAAGAATAGCGTTCTTGATTATTGTTAGCGTTTGTATGAATATTTGTAGAGATTATTCCCGATATTATTATTATTATTCAACGTATGTATTCAACGTTTTCGAAAAGTTTCATACTTATAACTTCAAAAATTAATGAACAATCAATGAGTTAATTGTCAATCAATGAAGAATAGCGTTCTTGATTATTGTTAGCGTTTATATGTGAATATTTGTAGACATTATTCTCCCGACATTATTATTATTATTATTATTATTATTATTATTATTATTATTATATTTTGATGTTATTATATTATTTTTTTCTATATTATGAATTATGGACAATTATGGACAATTATAGATAGTAAATGAATCAAACTTTACTCAAGTCTACGAGATAAGAACGAGAAGAGTCAAGTGTGTTTACCATAAAAAAATGTCGGGATAAATCTTTGAACTAATGTCGGTTAACGGATAATTGTTTTAAGATCTACGCGTTTTAAAAGTCTAACATGCAACTTTGCGCGATGAGTTTCATTAACTTATAATCTTAAAAGAGTGGAATCGCCTTAAATTAACCCGACGGATAATAGACGAAGCTCTATCGGCCACCAAGTTGCACGTGGACTTGGAAAGTATAATGAACGTCTCACTGCCTTTCTAATGAAACGGATAAATGGATTAAAGAGCTAACGCGATTTAAAACAGAATGGTAGGCCTCGACGCGATATCTTTTTTTCGCCGTTTAAGTCGCAAATTGGTTCCCAGCCTTGAAATTAAATAACACCCTACAGCAATTTCTTGTTTTTAAAATTATATATATATAATGACATAAATTAAAATTCCTTTTAAAAATAATATATACATATAAATTTTTAAAATTCCTTTAAAAAATAATATATATATATAAATTTTTAAATAAACTTTCATTCTTTATTTCTCTTCCTAAAGTTTGATCCTTAATAAGAGGGGATTTTTTTATAATTGAACGATCGTTGGCCATAATTTCCGTCGAAAAGAGATGAAATTTGTCGAAGATATATTCGTAGAGTTTGACGACTCATCGTGCAAAATCATTCTGCATTATACGTATACAATTTTCGCAGACTTGATAACGCGTTAATGGAGACGAGGATCGGTAAACGTCGAGCAATACGATACCGTTACGCTGCGGAAGCTTTATGGGCATTATGGGACGTAATGAAAAGGGAAGACGGCGCGAGGGCGGAGAGAAAGGGAGGGTGGGGAGGGGGAGAAGACGGGAGAAGAAAAAGAGCGGAATTGGGCTAATCGCGAATGTGTGTTCGTGCGATGGGTTTACCTTGATTTTGCGAGCGCAAACGCGAGCGCTTCGAGGCTCGCGTCACGAGGCGAGGTCATGCCGAAACCGGATAACCAGGTCATTGGGGCATTCGGATACCGAGGACCGCGACTGGAACTATGCGCATACGTATGTAGAGTGACCCACATCTCTACGCGCGCCCGCGTCCTTCGCCCGCAGCACGTATCGAAGGACTTTAAGTTTTGACGCAAACACGTAATAACGAGAGCGTGCGCGCGGGCGCGCGCGCAGATCTTGATCCAGATACAGCAGGGTGCACGAGCCATTTTTTCTCAAGGTCCTTCCGCGAAGAAATTCTCCGTCATTTACCGAATATACCAAGTTAGATTTAGAGGTGACGCGGCCCAATCTTTTTACGGCTCAAGAATTTTACATGAAAACGGAAATATTTTACTTTTAAATGAATATATAACTTTGTAACACATTTCTCGGTCTTTTGGTATAAATTATTTCCAAAGAATGAGATATGCAGATTGTTCTCTTCCCTTTACTTGAAATTTATTTTAAATGAATATCTAGCCATAAGATGATAATATGTGTAATATATTAAAATTAAAGGATAATAATTTAATAAAATAAAAATACCTAAGAATATATCCAAATTAATTAATTAATTAAGATGATGCAAAATATTAAATTAAATTTTTCTTTCTATAACGTTATCTGAAAGATTAAATAAACCTTCTTACATTGATAAAAACAAAGTGTTTATTTCTCAAAAGGATAAGATACCGAGACAGAGAACCGCATTCGATCTGGATTTTTCTCCCTCGGAAAAGGAGAAGAAAGATGAAGGGAGGAGGAGTAACGTCTGGCTCCGACCTCGCATTTCTCATCGCGTGGAGACGCCGTGTCGACGAAGCTACCCACCATTTTATCTGTATTCATATGCGAGGTATCATGCTGTTATCACCATTCTTGGTGGCGACAAATCGCCTCCATGAACTTTGGATGCTTTTCCTCAACGGAAACTCGATGGGAGGCATTATATAATTACAGAGTCGCTTAATTTGTCTATTATTATTAGCAATAATAAGTTGTTTCCAATGAAAAAACGTCGAAGGATTTTGATGAATTGTCTGCGATAAGTTCCACTCGATATTTTGTGATTCTGCGTGAGTAAGAGAAAGAAGAGAGAGAGAGAAATGTCATTGAAATTTGAAAATCAATGTATGATTATGTATCAAAATACGCAATTGTTGGGTAAAATTCCGTGTTTTTTGCGGTCCAGACACTGTACGTTCACGTGCGCGCATGCGAGAGTCACTTCATACATATTTTTCGAGATAGGTCAACGAGATACCGGAAATTATTCAGACGAAGCATAGGTCGTATACCTGTACCCGAAGATCTCCACCTTTCCGTCCCGACATCACTCGATAAATATCTCTTCGTTTATTTTTCGTTACGTTCATGACGGGTTTCCTTTGTCGGGAGAACGAAAAACAGAGTATCTTAATCACAAAAAATATCCGGTATGACACAGTTCCGAGTCCACCATTTCCAGCGAGTCAAATTATGACAACATTGACGAGTCACATCTTTTCGATTTCGTCAAAAATAAAATCGTCGATATGTTAATAATATTAATTTGATCGTTAACTAACGAAAGAGAGAACTGGGACAAAAGGAACGAAGATAACGCATACATTTTTAACAATAATGGACTGATTAACACGTCCGACGTCTCGTTATTTAATATTACAATTATCGCAAATGACAGACGATCACGCAAACGTAATATTACATACTATAAAATTCACAGCTCGCGGGTTGATTCGAAATCAATGCGGATAAGGCGAATACCAGACAAAACGCCGATATGTATTGATGCGTAAATAATTCCTTTATTCGCACACAATTAAATTATCGGACCGTACTACATTTTTAACGTGAATTGCAAATTTTATTATAAAAAAAGTAGTTTTTTTACTCCGTTCTCTTTTTATACTCCGTTCCCTTTAATCGATCAATACTGTGCGACAGAATTTGGAAAATCTGAGAGAGGTAAAAGTATTCTCCACACGATGCAGCTCTGTAGCTCACAATAACCGTGCATCCTGCTGCATCCCATATCGCGTCTCGAGAGGAAGCCTTGGAAACGTGCACTAACCCCATGCACCGAAGTGCGGTATCTTTCGATCGCCTTTCTCTCAATCTGCCAGCGTGTTGCATCTACGTTTCCTAGGTTAAACAGCGCAACGATGACAATCTCCGTCTGGAACGAGATCCTTGTGCTCGACAAGCCGTGTTATCCGCTCTGTGCGCAACGCGACTTCTTCTACTTTTAATTATATAACACGGCAAATTATGTAATTATATTATATTATAATAAATGTATGATGAGTTTCACAAATCATAATCAACGCGCGCGCATTAATAAGAAATAATTAAGTGATTTATGTACATCACACATTAAATATACCATAATGTATTGAATCAGAGTTGCGTGGTAACGCATAATTTTATCGTGATATTCTAGTCGATTGTTCCACAGGCGCGGCGTATGTCGCAATTGTACGATATATGGGAACTTCCTAGATTATTTATTAATAATCTCGCACAATCGGGTCGCCCTCGAGGCACGTACGCTTGTAGAGAGTCATTTTCACAGTCTTCGCGGAATACCTCGAGCCGGCAATTACGTCAATTACAGGGTGACTTAGGTTAATAAATACTAATGCCTCGCAATGCGGTGCGAACGTGTAATGGAGCGTCGGAGTCGAATCGTTCTTAATAGCTTGGCTAATACATAAAATTAACGAGCTCATCGGGAAATACGCTCGCAAATGCTCAGTAATTAGAAAACGCAAAGACAATAAAAGCGTATTTCTGCATAATTTTCTTTTTTTTTCATAGCTTCAACATTTTATTTTATGTTTTATTAATTATTTTATTAATATAATATATTAATTATTATATATATATTATTATTATTATTATATATATATTAATTATTATTACAATATATTAATTATTTTATTAATATAATATTTTGTTTTATTAATTTATTTTATCAATATAAAATTGTATGTATTAATATAAAATTATATCTCTTGGATCTTATTATATGATTTTTTTCTCTTATCAGCACTTATACATCTTTAAGAAGAAGATACACGGTTTTAAGTATTTAATGATCGAGTAGAAATTCTTATTGTATATAATCTTGAAGCTATTTTACATCGCATCAAAGAAGACAAGAAAGTTTGTTCAAGATGTAGCTTTATCGGGATGCGCTCAGGGTATTCTCGATCTTGAGAAACGCACGATAGATTCAAGACGTTGAATGATACTTGTAAAGTGGCTTATCATACCGGAAAAAAATAAGAGTGGCGTAAAGTTCGTCGTGGCAGAAAGGAAAAGAAAGAGAGAGAAAGAGATATCGCATTAATTTTACCGTCAAGTTTTCTGATGTATGATATTTATTATCGGCAAAATAAACATAATTTTATTTCTTATCGCAATAATCATCGCAAATGCCAGCTTGGACGGGCATTATTGTGTTTGCTGATATTGTCAATGTCGGCACCATTGCCATTTTATTGAGGTTAATTGAATTAAGAACTCATTTCGCTCCAAACACTGCGGCATTTATAAGCGTTATGCATACAGGGTATTAATAAATGATATTTATTAATTTTATTTATGAATGCTTTTAGATTGATTCAAAGTTGATTTTTCCGTACACATATTATAGCACCAAATTATCGAATCGATCAAATATTTAAATAGCTTCTTTCAATTAATTTCAAAGAAATATTTCATTGTTGCAGTTTGTTAAATTAAGATATAATCATCTCAACGCCAAGAAAAGGCGTTATAAACTTTTGACAAAATATATAATTCCTATAAATATAATAAAAAATTTTATCTAAAAAGATACTTATTAATTTATATAATTTTAGTTAATTAATATATAGCTATAATTATACGCTATAAAATTATTTCTTAATAATAATTTTTTGAAACATATGTCAGATCTTTGCTCGAGCAGTTCCATTTTTCTCACGCTCATCGTACACATGGCATTATTTCCTCTACAGCTGACAGTTGTTCGAATAGCGTCGATATGGTGATGCTCGCTTAGACCGAATTCAGTCGGTCGATGAACGATGCACTCTGCTCGCATGCGAGTGCAAGTGCATACGGGCCAACGAGAAGTCTCGCCAATAAAGCAAGCGCAATGACAAAAACGCCGTCGGGATCAATCGGGGTTAACGAACGTAATTCCTCGGTATTCCGTGGTGGCTCGTGACGAGCCCGTAAAAAGGTAGAGTCATACAAAGCCGGGTGCGGGGAGGAGACGGTGATGGTTCCGAAACCGTAGAAACTCGCCTGTGAATCGCGTTAACGGGTCGAGCAGCCGAGAGATCGCTTTAAATGGATTGGCCGATATACACAAGACTGGGTTAAAATACTATGTTTTAACACGCAGCGTTCGATGCGATGATAAATCACGCATTCGGCCCTAGACGTTTCTCTTTCTTTCTCCCTATATATATAGACATGAGTAGAATATACAGGGTGTTTCTTAATAAGTGCGAAAAATTTTAGGAGATGATTCTTTGTCGAAAATTAAGAGGGGTTTTTCATATAAACATTAAAAAGTTCTAATAAAAAATTGAATAGAAGTTGCTAGTTTCATTTCCTTATAACAATACGGGAGGCTGAAAAAAATATTAATAAATAACCTCTTTACTAGAAGAAAATATTCACCTAATTTAATTTCTTTAACTTGGTCCAAATGTGAGAGAAAAATAAAAACCTAATTTTTACCCCCATTTTTGGAGGAGTGTAACTCTACAGGGAGGGATGTAGTATATGTTTATATGAATTAATTTTCGACAAAAGAATCATCTCTTAAAATTTTTCGCACTTATTAAGAAACACCCTGTATATAAGCATAATCAATATTATATATTATTAATGATTATTTATCATTTTTATTATATTTTGATATTTTAATTATTTTGCTAAAATAGTACCTTGATTTAATTATAGTTAAATTTGTCATTAAAGGCACAAATTGTTGAGAATATTTTTTTGTTGGAGGCTCGAATATTTCGGAGATAAGCTTTGCATGCGCATATTGCACTGTTCTAACAAAAGTTTGCCAGGAGACGTAAAAAATTCAAGCGTTAAATCTCGACACTTTTGACTCGCTAGTGATCCATTTTCTCTATTGTGGTGCAAACTTAATCCCAAATGTAACCGTGTCTTACGATAAGTCCATTGTCCAAAATATGATGAATTTCAGTTCGAGCATAGATACGAACCGACGCGGATTATCGATTTTAACAGGCTTGTTGAAACTCGAAAGGCAAACTGGGGCAACTAGACCGAGAGTCGTCAAGAAAAAAAAGGAATTTTTTACCATTATCCATTATAGAGAATAAAAGAGAAAGGAAAAGACTTCAAGAGGAAAATAAACTTATTACCGTAAAGAAAAAAACCCCCTCTCCCCTGATGTCTTTTACTCCTCTTTTCTGTATACACAACTTATGTAACGATATGACCAAAAGTATGAAAAGCACAAACTTCATTTTACTTAGATTACATTCT
Source organism: Camponotus vicinus (assembly GCF_025532165.1). NCBI lineage: Eukaryota > Metazoa > Arthropoda > Insecta > Hymenoptera > Formicidae > Camponotus > Camponotus vicinus. Next base: position 30,768,313 of record NW_028141945.1, read on the forward strand.
TACATAAAAGTTACGTCATTATTGCATTAACGTATAATGGTTACATTTTCATCAGTTTGGGATCATTTTCTCTATCAACGAGAATATCAAAACAGGTGTTTATTTACTACCGCAATTTCTCACACATATTCTTTTTTAACATCACATTTTCAAATAAATAAAATTCAAGTTAAAATTCTATTAAAATATGAAATATTGATTAAAGTATGTATACGCACTGAGAAAAAATTTGATTGCATTAATTAGAAATCTGGTAGATTCAATCAGTATGTCTGTTGGAAAATGGACGAATCAGAAATCCTTTAGGAATTACCTAATGAGTATGATTAATTTCTTCCTGTTAAATTTATCAAATTTTCTTGATAATACTAAATTTACAAAAAAATGGCATCACTCTGTCCATGTTTATTTAATATAACAAGAAGTTTTATAGATCCAACTAGAAAATACTAATCAAATCCTTGTAGTCAAGTCTATTAAACGTTCTAGTTATAAAAAATGAAGTCTTATTATGATAACTAGAAATTCTGCTTGGTTTAACCAAAATGTCTTTTATCAGATATTTTGTTGATGCAATCAAACGATTTTTCTCAGTGCGATCATTTATAATCATTCACGAAGCGTCGATATCATATCAGCCGAGGAATTTGGGGACATGCCTGTATATACGCGTGACAATGCATCATTTATTAGTAAATCAAATAACCGGATGATAATGGCGTGGCGAAACATCTCGGTTATCTCGGCTTACGTCGCTTTCGGAATAAACGAGTCGAGCAACTATGCCGGCCGCAAAGTGTCGTCGCAGCCTGCACTTGCAAATTTATCGATCGACGTGGGGCGTCGTCGTGGCATTTCGTTAACGCGCGTTGAAACCCGTTCGCGGAGGAGGAGGCGAACCCAGCGGTACGCGACCTAGACCCGACCTTCCCCAAGGTGTGTGCGCGAGGCGAGCGGGAACGAGGCTGGGGTGTTCTTGGGACGGGGCGGGGGTGGAAGAAGAGAGTGTCTTCGGAGGAGAGGGAATTTGGTGGAGAGTCTGGGATGCGCGGCTCGAACGGCATCGAATAATAAGTGAGAAGGAGTTCTACAAGTTCCGGAGATATTAGAAAGAAGGAGAGGGGAAAGAAGATTGAGAGAATAAGATAAATGTGTTTTATAGTAGAACTTTTGTACCGAGAAATTCATTTTTGTTGAATTTAATTGCAAATCGTTTAAACGCGTTAAAATACTTTATCACGTTAATGTTTTGTGCGATATAATATTGTATAATAAATTTTTTGTAATATTTTTTCATTTTCTGCCAAGTGATCATCTTTATATATACAATTATGTATACAGAAATCATGCAGATATTAATTTGTGATGCACTGAAAATGCATTAGAATGATTTTGTATGTTTATATAATTTTCTTATCGCAGAGACATAAATTTTTCGGGAAATTAATTTATTTATGCCATCGTAATTAACAGTTACTTGAAATTTTATTTAACACGCCCAAATTTTTACTTTTTCGATATGAAAAATAGATATATCTTTATTTTAAAGTATAAAAATTTTTAAACATTTGAAGAACATCGGCTGTAAAGGTATATACAATAGCAATTAATTTCTAATATTATCTATATTAATATATTTCTCTCTGTCTCTAACGTGTTTCTCTTTTAGGAAAATTGGAGCGGATTCTCGCGAAGTTAATCCTTAGATAATTTCTCCTAGATAGACTAAGATATACATTCGTATCAAACTGACAGATCATGTCGAGCGCAATAGTTATGTCGACCTACGCAAACAATTAGCGTGTTCGTGCATTTTGAAGCCTGTTCACGACTAACCGTTGTTATTCGCAAGATGAGTGACAGCAAAATTCTGCACCAAGACAAAGCAGAAAATCGCAGCGAGAAAAAACGCAAGGAATAAATATTAGAACCAAAATAAAAGAATAAAGTTTATTGTATTCTGCATTATATTTTTTTAATTTAAAGTCACAAATTGACTTAATAACTAATAATGCAATAATAATAAGGTTTAAAACTACGCAAAAATAATGAAATCGCGACAATTATTACGGAATCAAAGGATATTAAAAATAAAATAGAAGAGAAGAAAGAAGAAAGTGATTAAAGAATAATATTTAAAGATAACACGATCGAAGAATGTGCTAAATAACAAGTATAAAACAAATGACAAAAAAATAAAAATAGAAAAATTGCAGATATCGAGAACATCGAACAAAGAAAGAATTCGAAAGGGTGTCGATGTAATGGCGCGGAGAGAGACGAGCCCTTCTCTCTCTCTCTTTTTCTCTACACGAGAATTTCGCCAGTGGTTTAGTAAAAGACCGATCGATCGCCGCGTTCGCTCATCCTCGGGACTCGCCCTCCTCTCGCCCTTCGATCAGTCACTCTCTGCACCACCACGTCTCTCACCTTCGCATTCTTTCTTTCTCGCTCGCTCTGCGACAAACGTCGGTCTTGCCTGCTCATTAAAGCTACATCACGCCACGTATTGGGAGACTGATCGTGAGAGATGCGTCGCGATGCACATTGCAGTTTGGGTACTGCCTGATAGTCCGGGTTAACCGACTCTGCGGTTAATTAACAATTCGGTGTCCCTTTCCGGATTATAGTCTTGCGTATATGTATGTAACTATGGTGAACTATCAGTGAATCGAATCCGTAATTTGCAGGGTCACTTTGGCTGTGAAATTACGTTCAACTCCTTTGTAATATGCAATATCCCTATCTCTCGATTAAAGATCTCTTTTTTTTTTGTGTTATATATATGCATGCAATGTAAGAGATATTGTCAACACTATTGTCCCAGTTTATTGTCGTGATTTAAATCAATTGTGAAAAACAACTTTTTAATAATAAAATAAAAATCGAAAAAGTCAAGAGATATTTTTTATTATTTGTAATGTAAGTCTTTGATATCTAGATACATGTCACAGTTTGCAAATGGAAAAATGTCAAAAAATATTATTGTATTTTTTTTTTTTCAGAAATATCTTGCAAAATTTTGAAAAATCATTTCGTAATTATTAAAAAAGAATAATAGAAAATCATTTCAATCTTTGTATTTTTTAGCCATTCAATATTTTTCGTATAGTAATAAAATTCAAAGAACTAATTTAATTTTAATTTAATTTAATAAATAATACACTACGAATAATAACAAAATTATTTTGACAATTTCGAAAATTGTAGCAGTCCAGATCTTAAAACGGTTCATCGAAAAAAGAACTTATCTATCTAGTCATGTAAAAACGACGTATAAAAAAATATCTCGAAACATCTTTCTCTTTTAATAAATAAATAAATTATTAATTCGATGAATAATTTAATTAAAAGGGATTCGGCAAGAGGGTAAATGAGATTCTAATTGTATTTTATCTCAAATGTTCAGCTAGGCAGAATTGTCTAAACTTATTAAGGAACATCTCTTTTTATGCATAGCTCTTACGAAATATCCTGTAGAATGTTGTCGAACGTAGCCTGGAGGAACTCTTTATGGCGAAGAATGTTTGATCGCCACGACCGGTCTAGCATCGTGCGAGACGGTCGCTCGCGTTATTATAGATACGATATCCAGAAAGAAAATAACGGAGAAGCGCGAAAGACTGTTAATAATAGAGAACTAGATACACGCCGACACAGTAATTTCGATTTAAATGGAATGATGTTAAATATACTTCGAGCTTCTCTGAATTGCACAATACACATTTATTGCGAAATTTTTTATCATGCAATTTTAATAGAAAGTGTGCAATCGATAGAAGAGTTCAGGATAAAAAATGCAGTGATACTCAATAATTTAGACGATGAGAATCAAATAAGCAGACAACATTGGCCTATTTTTACTTTTATATACGCGATCGATATGTTACTGACGATTATCAGAATTAGAACTGAATTCAATAAATGAAATATCTTTTTTTATATCGCATTTTTCTTATTATAAATTCCATAATTTTCAGTGTACATGTTGCGGCTGCGGGTTATCGGCTACTTTGATCTTTGTGTGTCCTTAAATTCTCCTCTCTTTCCCACGTCGCCTGGAATCGAGGAGAGTTTTGAAATGAAACTTCTCACCCATGTAAAACGAGGCCTGTCTCGAAGATTTCTAAATTGAGCCTTTTCTCTGTCTAAACCGCATCAGGAAAGAGCCTCGATCGCGCGTGTATGTGAGCAAAAAATGAAGCTTAATTTCCGAGAAGCGAGCTCCGAAATCGCGAATCGATGCAGGTTCGATCTATTTTCGTCCTCATACGGGATTAAATATGCACAGATTATGGACCATGCAGTGAATTAATGCGCAAATTATTTTCCGCGTGTAATGTAATGAGGCCACACAAAAGAAGGCCATCACTATTTCATGAGCGTTAATACCGCAATATTAATAATTAACTGCGAGAGAACGTGCGTGTGTGTGTGTGTGTGTGTGTGTGTGTGTGTGTGTGACGCTGGTATTATAAATTTCGATATGCTCGTTGGCGATTTATCGCTATAAAAAGACATTCGTGCTTTGATAATTTTAATTTTCGTACGTATCAATTTGATATATTATAGAAATCATTTTCATTTTTCGAAAGCGAGCCAAAACTTTTGCGAGCTACTGTACCTTTCGAGACTGACTCCTCGGGGACCGTTTCATACATTCCGACCTTTTCGCCCGGGCGAATAGGGTGTACGCTACCTGGTCCTTCTAAATCGTGGCGGCAGAAAATACACAGAATAGAGTACGTGGAATACGGTTAGAGCTCTCGCGACCGAGTCGCGTATGTCGGGTCGCCTATATTTAACGTAGGAAAAACGACGTATTCTGGAACGTGAAGATCGGGATAGATCACGATGCCAAGCAGCGTTATCGAGACCCGGCCCTCGATCTTATCTCGCCCGCGCACAAAATTGTCACCACGATTTCAACATCATTTCCTGCTGTCATATTTTGATAATCGTGTTATGTGACATAGATTGATACGATTTGTTCCTATGATATCACAAAATTATTTTACTCGCAGTACTTATATAATTTTATCTTAATCATTTTAATTTAGATTGCGCTAAATGTGTCACTAGTTTATCTTGCTTTATTTTTGGCTCGTCGAATTTATTTTCCTGTAGTTATTTCGATTACGATTCATCCGTATGTATAAATATTTACAAAAAAATTAAATTCTTTGTAGAAAAAAATATAATATTTTATATAAATAATAATGTTTTTTATTAATTATATAAAATATATACATGTATGTGCAAGAAAAAATACATTTCTAATTAAAAATATTATTTAGCATATATATATAGAGAGAGAGAAACCAATGTGTGTGTATTTCATGTTACTTAAATTCTTTCCTAGTTCCAACCATTGCCAATTCTCGGTTGGCACGACGAAAATATTTATCCAAAATTTTGTCACTTATATTCACGATAAATTATTTCCGTGAATTAAAGATTAGTATGCTAAGTAAATTAAAAATAGCTCGGAATAGTAAGTATATAAAAGATTGAAATAATATAAAAGATTTATATTTGGAAAACCCAATACATTTTCTAGGAGAATTTTAAATTTAGAAAAATTAAGTATTTTCTTCAGAAGGTTTGAACGTATTAATATAATAGATGCGTTAAAATTAAAGGAGCAAGATTGAGAAAAAATAACGAAGAAAAAAAAAGAGAGTGAAAGCCGGAGATGGATGGGAAAGGATGAAAGCAACAGAGGCCACGGCAACGAGTTATAAGAGTTAAGGAAAGCGAAGAGGAGACGAGATAAAAGAAGATAATATGAGAGAGGGCTACGTCGGATGTGACTCACTCTCGTCGCCGCCATAATGTACAGGGTGACCATAAATTCGCGCACATGTTCCACGTACTAAGATGGTTTGACCACTAATGGATACTAAAGGGCACATAAGTATGTGAAAAATTGCAGTGGTATTAAAATCAACCAACAATAACGTGTCGCTTTGCGATGACGTGTCGCTTTGCGATGACGTACATAAATGTGTTGCATTATGCCGTACATAATTCAAATAGCAAGAAAATACAATAGCATCACGCTCCCGAGTGCATCAAAATAATATATTGGACTTTATTAAATTTTATTCCCCTCCAATCAAAATGTTCTTAATTTATGTGTATATCATATTAAATATAAAATGTATTTATTTATTTATTTATACAACATCGATTGGAGCGGAAATGTTTTTATTTGAATCAAATACGTCAATCCAAAAGAAATTCACTTTTCATAAATATTTATTCTTGAATCTTCAGCTTGATGTAAATAGAATTATCATCAACCTAAGAAGTAATATTTTTTGTGAGATTATTCGATTTTTCTTTGCCGATAAAATTAATTAAATAAATTTATTTTCGATCCAATCGCAATTTTTTATCGATCAAGGTGTATCGCGTGTCGTGAGAGAAACGGCGAACTAAACACTCCTTGTGCCGGTATCGATTTACGCCACGCGCGTCACAAATGCACCGAGGTCCATCAGGAAATCTGTACGTCATCGCGCACTGCCGCGAGTTACGATAGCGCTTACGTCATCGCAACGAGGTGCCAAAACTACAAACTCTTCGCCGAAAAGGACGGAATGCCTCCCCAAAAATACAGCCGAATGAGATACGAGCAAATAGGCGGAAATCGAGGTCGAGAAATGCTACGCAATACGATGATGCGTAGATTTATGAAGGAATTTACAATTAATAGAGTTTTAAATCTAATTTTAATTTTGAGTAATTAAGGGAAAAAGTTATTGCAACTATTTAGTTTCTTAAAAAAGTCATTTAAATATAAAAAAAAACAATATTATTTATTATTAATATTATTTAAAAAATATTAATATTATTTTTAAAAAATTGTATGTGTGTATATATCAGAATTTTTTCTTAAAAAATGGTTTATTTAACTCAGCATTTTTCAGTCTACCATAGAATTAATTATAAAAAATAATTAGTATCTCTAATTGTAGATATAATAAATAATAATTTGTAACTAAAAAATTAAATTTTTTTTCTCGAAATGCTAATGTTTCTAACAAATGTAACCTCTAAATATTGTTATATTTAAGGCATTGAAGGTTTTTAAATCCGCTATTGGCGCAATCATCAGGATAATAAAAATAGATTTCAATCGAAGTAATCCTAGAGAAGGTGATCGGTAGGTTAACCTCGACCCCCGGCCTTATTGGTGAAGAGAACAGAAGGGGATACGCGAGACTGATCGATGAAGAAAAGTATGCTATTTCAAGAAGACTAGAGTAGATAAGATGTGGGTGAATCCGGCGTTCGATATGTGATGACAACTTATAAACGGGGAAGGAGGAGGAGAAAGGAGTCATTTCCGACAGTGACGAATTCTTTTCCTGTTCCGCTTCGCTTCCATTAGGTATGACGTGACAAGGTTTATCGTCCAAAAAAAATTCAAGGAAAATTACAATAATATTTTGCGATAACGGGTTTAATAAAAATGCACCAAATTTTTTTTCAAAGATCCAAGAGAATGCATAGAAAATGGAATGATATTAAACATTGATTAATATTCATACACAGATTTATATTTAGTACTTATATTCATTATATTCAATATATATAATATTTAATATTTGTATATTTAATATTAATTATACAATTATTCTTCCATTTACAGCTTTATACTTGATTCTTTTTGAAAAAAAAATTGATTTTACTTGAAGATTATATTAAGAATATAAAGAATATATTAATAGCAGTTATAACATATGAAAGCTCGTAGCAAAATTGGATCTAAGCATAATTTAAAGATTTCATTTACGAAAAATGAATTTAAGAAAAATTGCGAGTCCTATCTACTTTTCCTCTTGTATACATCTCACATTGCTTCACTTATTTTCAGAATCCATGAAATTTTTATCATCATTTTTATATCAGTTTTAGTGACACATATTAAATAATATACGTATTATTTGAACTAATTAATTGTATTTTTTCATAGCGATATCAGTTTATAACATTAAGTGGAAAAGCGTTATATCATATTTACGAGACGCGCGCGTGCAAACACCACTTTATTAAATTTTGTTATATAAAATAATTTTATTAATTTTTGCAAGTTTTCTCATAAATAGCGCTCGCAATATTTTTCAGGAAACATTAAGAAAGAAAGATTTCCAATTCTTTGGACGCTGCTATACATCGCGTTATCGCATATTTCTTTTCATACATGAGAACTCTGAATTTGATGATTAATGCGATCTCGTGCGAACGACCGGTAATTATTGCGCACTGATGCGAGCAGATGCATTCGAACATGGGGAAGGATTGTTTTCATACGCTGTAATTTATATGATAAGACATCGCGCGGGTGAGAAAAGTGAAAGAACTTCCTTATTCCCATCGCGTGTGCAACGAATGCGAGATAATTTATGGCGGATGCAAGTCGAATGCAGCTCGACTGAATGCGATTGTCTGGAGTCATCGATGTTGTTATAACTTAGCGTCACTTTCACTCGCCGCTGAAAGCATCTTGTGATTTTTGCGATCCGCCAATTATCACGTAACAGGAGCTTTGAATGTTTTTTTCAATTTGTTGAAATAAATTTTCGATATATTCAAAATTAAATTCTCTTGATTGGAAAAAAAAAGATTTGATGAATAAATCGCTTGTTATAAATTCACATTTTCCATTTTCTTCAAGTATATTTAAAAGCAAATAGAAAATATTGTACTAATAATATATATAAATATTATTAAAAATTATGGATTATATCTACCTGTGATCCTTCAAGTTATTCGACAATAATGTCAACTTTTATTATTTTTTAATAAGAATTTAATGAACAATTGCAACAATGTAATTTCCTATGTATATCCTTCTCTTCTCTTGCCTATCTAAGTATTTAAATAATTCGTTTCGCTCTCAAAGTAATGTCCAAGAGCCCTTGGAGATTATAATCAAACACATTCCGAGCGTTTTTTTCTCTAAATTCCACTGCACGCGCTTAATCGAGCCTCGTCTTCGTGCTTTTCTTCGTGCTCTATTGGACCTTTACAGTCATCGGGCATGCACAAAACGCGACCGTAGCGTTAACATGTCACCGTATGACTGTACCTCGAGCGATTCGCTTTCCACGTGACGGGACAACGGCCGAAAAATCGATCGACGAGCGAGTGAGAGATTCAGTGAAAATCTGTGCCACCCGTAGGGTGCAGTTTAGCATCCAACTTTTTGGCACGGGTTTCCGTGCCAACCGACGTATAGCTCGGGGGAACTGACAGAGGTTGTCTAACGGACAAAACGATTATCTTCACGCTCGGCTTGGCGCGATCCCTATTTTGCAGGAGGCCGATCGCGGGAAAATCCATCCAGATTGTTGTTTCACGCTGCAAAATAAGCTTAGATCATCGGATTCGTGCCTCTTGATAATCGCAAATGCGCTTGTTTTTGGCATCGCACGTCGACACACACGGTTTCGATTAAACTTATTTATACAACGCGTGTGATACGTTGTACCTGCTACTGTTAATAATACGGAAGCGCCAGACTTTTCCTGATACTTTACACAGCTAACGGTGTTTTTTAAATAATATTATGTTATTAATAATTCTCTTTTCTGTGTGAGATATAAATAAGTTATTTTTATTATTTTTTTTTCAAATTTTGCAGTCGCGCGTAAAGTTTATCGATGATCATCGTCTACCGCAACTTTGTCATTTCCTTCATTAAATATTTTGATAGGTTTATTTTGTGCCAAGACAAAATGTAATTCAGATGAATCGCAAAGCAATTCATTATCTTTTGCCAGGATATTTCGTTATTTGCTTTAATCGCGAAAACATATGTTAATTCCAATAATATTCTAACAAACATACATTCGCATGTATTTAATTAAAATTTTTCTTCCGATATTAAATATTTTCTGAAATCTCAAAAATGTTAAATTTCAATGTGTGTGTGTATTAATACATATTTTAAAATAAAAATAAATATTAATACATATTTCAAAATAAAAATTTTTATATTTCGATTTATCTTAACTTTGCATCATTCGTCGATGCTGCGACAATAAAACGGTCCCCGTCTCTCTTCAAAGTAACCTCTAGTGTGCCTGGCTGAAAGGACATCCGGTAACGGTCCGGGGACATCGTGTATAAATCCAACAATGTCACCGACCGTTTCGCCAGCTGGCTCGAGAGTTAACGATCTTTAAAAATGGATCCCGCGGCGCGACACATTCCGCGCTCTTCTTCTTTTTCCTCCTTCTTTTTTTCGAGAATTATGCGCGCTATCGACGGATCGTGTCCGCTAGTTTTCGATTCGCAGGTGACGACAGATTTGCGACTTCCGCCGAGCTGCTTTTCCCTCCCTCTCTTCCTTTCTTTCTGTCTTTTTCCCCCGGAATAGAGGGCTTTCGAATTGATTTCCTCCTTTCGCTACGCGGCTACTGCTTTACGTCGGCAATTCGGCGAGACCATAAATTCCACCTAACTCTTAACCATCCGCTTGGAAAGCTTTCTTCGTTAATGCCTCGCGAGCGGCTTTTTCCCTCTCCCCTTCTTCCCACCCACCGCGTCCTCTGACCTCTGTTTTTACTTCCGTTTTTCTATTTCTTGATTACGTGCCGCAACATGCGACGTGATCTTTGAATTTTCTTCGGAATTTCTGCGATAACCTTTGTACGGTACTTTACTTTAATCTTTTCAATTTAGAGGCAGTAAATGTATTTTTTACTGGCTCTTAATCCTGTCTCTCTCTCTCTCTCTCTCTCAATCTTAATATTATTAAGATAAAATTATATGAGATGAGTCTTCTATCAACTAGAAGCAATTATCTCTTTTTTGAAGTAAAGAAAAAAAAATTATTTAAAATTATATATATTTTGCAGTTTTAATTAAATTAATTTTCAACCATTTACAAAAAACAAATTTATCGATATACTGATTTAAAAAAAAAAATTAATTTTACAGTATTACATTTCGTTATTGTTCAATTTCTCGATAAATGTGGTTTCTGTATTATGTATCTTAATTAAGAGCATCATTTGTTCTATTAACAGTGAGCTATCGGAATATCAGTATATCTTGATTCGTAAACACTCAATGTATAAAGCCCCTTTTTTAAGCGGATATTTGCGTTGATAGAGTAATCAAAGGTTTCGTAAACACTCCATGTTGGTGAGAAAATCAATTATAATCTTTCTATCCTATCATGCTATAATTAATTAGGAGAGATTTGTATTACTTAAGCGAGGTAAAATATCATTTTATTCGTTAATTTCTCAAAAATTTATTCTTAATAAGTTATTGCATTATTTAATTATGCATTAAAAAAATAAAAACTTATAAAATTACTTGAAACAATAATAAATCTTTGTATAATTTACATTTCGTACATATTGCTTGAAAAAAAAGCAAAATGGATTATATAACTAAACTTAATATATAAATAGATTAATTAAACTTATATATAAATAGAGAAAGATTCACTAATATAGAATGAATAGTCTTATGAATTAAACTTATATAATGCAACTACTTTTTTTTAATTATCAGAAAATATTATTATTTTATATTTATATTTGCTTGAATGCAGAAAGCAAATATATATTGTACCTTTATATAAAAACTAATTCCATTTTTGTAACATCTATGTTTGTTGTGTATGAATAAATATGAAACACGTCAACAACGTAAATGTCGAAAAAAGTGCGATATTTTAGGGAATTTATTCTACTATTTCGACTTACAAACCGGCACTCTCAATATCCATCGCGATTGAATATCGCTCGGAAAGACAGGATGCATACGCCGTAGGCAAATACAACTACTGTATTCACGTCCGATATATTTTCGGATATTCATATTTGTCACAGATACCGAAAAATGTAGCGAAATGTATTTTGAACTATCGTATGACTCCGAACGTAAGTCTGCGCATCATTACATTGATGTAATACACCTTCGGAATTTCATTAAGAAGTTAATGCAAATTACACGATACTTTATATAACGCTTCGATGTTCTATATCGGATTCCACGTACATGCATTACGTGCCGCATTAGAAGCGTTATAAGTGCTTTAGCCTTGTTTTTTGCGATTCTTTTTCTCTTTAAAATTATTGCAAATCCCGGATAATAAAATTTTCCGATTGAAAAAAACAACAATCTACTCATCTGCTTAAATATTTGTCAGCATTTCTTTTATCGAGACAGCTTCGATGATAAAAGTTTTGTCTCTGAGATTTTTTGTTATCTTGGATTATAAATGATAAGGCTTACGTTATTTGAAATTGTTCATGATTATAATTCGCAAGTCGTAATTTTAGTCATTTGTCATTTGCGTATATCTATCATGTATATCATCTATATCATTAAAAATACTGATTTTTTAAATAATGTTACAAAAATATTACAATAAAACTCTATTTCCAATCTAAATTTATATGAAAAACTAATTTTGCAAATTAACTAAATCCACGAATCCTTGACTCTAGAAAAGCGAAGCTAAATTGTAACAAAAATATATGCTTATAACATCATGAATATCTCGTTGCTCTTTCACAAGTACAACATATTAATATTGATTTCGATCGGTAGATTTGCGGTAGATAATAACAAAACAGAAACAACTGTGAATTCACTTGGCTCGCCTTACAAAATCATGAGAGACTGATATGATAAATAAATCAATAAACAACCGCAGTAATTAATTTAACAATTTGTAACAATTTGTTCTTCTTATAATTAATGCACGATTTTATAATCATATAATCGATAAGTACATTAATTTTAATTACATGTAAATAATTAATAATTCATATTGAACGTACAGTTACAGTAATATAATTACGAATTTTATACTCTTCACCTTTTACGTTTATATAACATTTCATATTATTCAACCAATGTAATGTTATGTTAAATAAATAAATTTATGGAGAATCATTACGATTAAATTATTGATGACGAATTTTTTAATAATTTTTAATATAGCGATCGTGATTTAAAAATTAGAATTGTATTGTGTTTCTCAAAGAGATAAGTTGTTACCAGCAGCTTGCTGTGTAACCAATTAGACTCATTCTTACGGCGCCAACCCGATATCGAAAGTCTTTGTCCGCCTTTATTCCTTTCTCCATCTTGCTCTTTTTCTCACGCGCGTCCGTTAACGTTACCTTTCTCCCCGGATCAACGATAAGATAGTAAGACATTGTTCGAGATCTCATCCTAGATTCGCGTTATCGTACGATGTTATCGTGTTACATTCTTGAGTGAATCGAACACCAATTTGCAGTCATATCCTTGCGATAAGCAATCACGTTTAATTCATCATCTGTGACAACCGACTGATTTAGATTTGAATGCAGAAAGAATTGTGCATTTTTTCATTGTGTAGAGTTAAAATCTGACCGAGCATCCCGACTATGATTAATTTTTGACGTTTATTGTTAGGAACCTATATTTTAATTAATCGATGCTATAAAATCCTTCTCCCTTTCGAAATTCTCTGTTGTACAATAAAATTTACATAAGAAGATTCTATTAAGCAATATCGATCAAGTTTTGATAATAAAATTAGAGACGTAGTCATGTATAATGTAAACAAACGAACACGAATCTCCAAGTTGCGAGGTTCAAGCTACACAAGCGAGACATAAATCTATTATTTATAGAGTTTATTTTAAATGCACGACATTTTATGATTCGAAATGTAATCTCTCTTTTATCAGTCACTTTTTTCTTTATTTTTTACTCTTACTCGAAATATTTCAATTAACTTGACATTTATACGAGAGATAATTTTCAGCAGAAAAATCTCAAGAAATCTCATGTATACGTTATATCTTGTTTTAATATTTTACATTTGACCTTTTATTTTTTCAAAGATGTGCGATCTTCATTAACTTTATCAAAAGCGTTTCATTTTACAATTGGGAAATCAAGATATATCGTAATTACCGAATTCAACGATAAATCCGAGAGATGCGGCACAAATTATTTGCGGATAGATCGTCGGTGGCCGGCACCTGCTCATCGCGTGTAAAGTATGTAGATCGCAATGGGATGACCAATCGGACACGCGCAATTGCGATAGCTGTAGTGATCCCAATGCAATCGCTTGCATGTAACTCTACGTCGGTGTTTATTTAACGCAGTTACCATGAAATACACAGAATCTCATAGCATTCTCTCTCTCTTTCTCTCTCTCTCTCACTCTCTCGCACTCTTTCGTTCTCATCACTGCATTTATAATATATTTACATATCTCTCAACATCCATCACACTATGACACACACACATGCACTCACGCCCACACAAATAGACGCATACACGTGTCTATTCGATACAAAAATAGTTTTTAGTTATTTATCGCAAGTCCGCGAGATTTATGCTGAACATACCCGAAGTGTCGGGAACGCGAGCCATTGAGATTTCATACTAAGTTGCAAAAATTCCTCGCGTCACGAAACGGAAAACTACTACAGGCCACAGCTGCACTGTTCCAAAATCGAGCGCACGTGTTTGATCGGCAATCTATGAAATTCGAACGTGGGTACCGTGAAAAATATTGGGGTCTGCATTTTACGGTGAAATGAACATTACGGATAAATGCACGGAAAATTGTTGAACGCGAATTTGCTTCATTCCAAACATAATTAACTAATTTATAATAATGTGTTACATGATATGGAATAAATAAATAAATAAGTATATATGTATATATATATATGTATATATGTATATGTATATATATGGTATTTCAAATCAGATATAAAAGATATTAAAAGCAATTTATAAAAATAAATATTGTAAAAAACTAAACTGCCGTATCGTTGCAAAGTTATTTTTAGATATAAATTTATAAGTATATTTTTGATAAAAATTTTGAGTTTTCAAAAATACTTTAAAAAATTGTATAAATCTTAAAAAATGCCGAAACATTTTATAAATACACATAATTATAATTATTAATTATAACTATTTAATTAAAAAAATATTTCAAATATATTTTTCAAAATATATAACTTAGAACATTTTATATACATTGTAGTACACAATGCTGTAAAAATGAGTCGCTACTACGGAGATAAGCAAACAATTACAAGTTTTACAAATTACAAAAAATAAATTAACATATAACAAATGAATTGCTCACCTCATGGTTGCTCCGCTGTCGCCCGACTCCTCTCCGGATCTCCTTGTTCTCTCTTGTTTGTTTTTTGTTGCTCCTTCATGGCACTCACTTGCGAAAGCACAGTTAATTACAATCGCACATGTATTAATCAGAACAACTAATTAGAATACGACAACCGCACGACACTTTATAGCACTCCTGACATTAATCGTACATATGTGCGATATGTAGACTTCATCTCTTACCTGAAAGGAAGGAAAACGCGGAAAACACGAAGCTGCAATTTGCTCGACATTAGAAAGTCGTGCGACCGAATTCGCATAATATTATCTTTGATGCCAACGAATAATGTACGCGCGCATTTTAAGCATAATAATTTTTTCATCTCGTTATAACATTGGCTAATAAATACGTATAAGTTAAAGTTAAAGTTATACATATCTGCAGAATGCAATATTCAAGAATATACCATCGTTTTATCGATTAGCGTTATATTTTGATCGAATATATAAGATACATGTTTCCACAAATTGTATAATACAAAACACCGAATTTTTATAATACATACGATATATAAATATTAAAAGACGTAGTTAAGTACAATTATTAATTAAACATTGAAATTTCATTTGGGGTCGATCTGTTTTATATCCGCGACGTTCTGTCTCAATAATAGAAAAATTAAAATCAACTTTACTCTGATACTGCACAATATTATGCGAATTGATGGCTAATTTAAAACACGTAGATAATCGTAAGAATTAATTACTCGCTGACAATCTTTAATTATTAAGAAATAATCCTTTGGCATCTTTTAGTACTTTTCGCGATCTTCGAGAGATAATATAATGACCGGAACGTCTTACGACGATCCTTTCTCGCTCGAATGTCAACGCGCGAATGACAAGGTAACCTTGTGTATAACAACAGAGAGCTATATACCGCAAGAAAAGAAAGGCAAACAACATGTGATAGTCGATTTGTTGTGACCTTGATTGAAATATTTAACATAATATACGAAAGATTTTTTTATTCTTTAAAACACGATTGATGTGCTTTTCATTACTTGTGAATTATTTGATTCTGCAATTACGCTTTTTCAATTTGTAAATAATTGGCAAATTATATCTATTAAATGGAATTATTTTTTAAATGTTTTAATTTTAATTTTTCGACGATTTAAATGCAATTTAAATGTCGATTATCTTCGAATTAAAAAAGTAATAGTACACGTCGAGTAATTCAAGCAATAAAAAATCATAATATATATTCCAATCATTTATAAATAATTAATTTGAAATTAAAAAACAGAATATTCTACAAACATTTATTATTTATGCATTCTGCGGATATATATCTTTCAATTTGTATATTTATTTACTAAAATTGCCATAAAATATGAGCGTACATTATTCATTAACAGAAATAATGTTCGATCCTGCGATTTAACAACGCCGAGCAAATGGCAGTCTCATGATTTTCACATTTCTCCTTGCAATATAAAATCGCATTGTGCGCGATCAATATCGGGAATGCTATATAAAATGTTGTACAATTATTTTATTCTGATGATTAGTACACGCGCGATTAATTGCGATAATTAACTGTATTGTCGAATAAGTGTGCCAAAAACGAGTAAAAAACAAATAAAATAGAAGAAAGAGATTCAATGAAGCATCGAGCGACTGCGAAATAATTATAAAGTAATTTCTAATTTTATTAATTTATTATTTTTATTTATCAATTTAATTATGTGATTTTCTTCGCAAGTGTTTTATTTTATTTTACAGTATAATACAATGCATACAAAATATTCTAGGTTTTATTTTTTGAAATAGAATATTTAATAGAAGAATTTCTATTAAAATATTTAATAGAACATTTATAATTAAATATTTTAGATATATATTTCAAAAAATAAAATCTTGAATATTTTATATGCATTGTGTATTGTGCTGAAATATATATGTTTACTACTGAGTTATATATATGAATATATAAAATTCATTATTGTATTTAAGAGATTTATATATGCATATATATGTAAAAATTCATATATATTTCTTTAAATTACTTATAAAAAAATTAATTTTCTATATTGATAATTTTTTAGAACTTTATATCTAAATAATCTTTTTCTCGAAAATTTTATAATTTTCTTTATTGAATATTTATTTAAAGAAATTTAAAATCCTGCGCAATAATTATTTTTAAAATATTAATTGTACTTCGCATATTGCTTTATATACTTTATATAATTTATATAATTTACATAAGTAGTGTATATATATATATATATATATTTTATAGATCAACGTTATGTTCTACAACTCCATCGTTGCGCATCATCATGTTATTAGTGGATGGTAAATTATTTTTTATCTTAATTTTTATATCTGGAGATTATGAATTTGCAAATATTATATCACAGATATCCGTACATAATGTAAATTTATCATTATGTAACATTTAAATTTTTTGTATTATATTTATATTTATTTTTTTGAAAAATATATGTACATTATTTATTCTCAAAATCATGAACACAAATATTAATAAGAGGACCCTCGAAAAATTATATAATACAAATATTTGAAATATTTTATTTTAAGTAATTCTACGTAGGTCGAAAGAATAATGTCTAGATACTAGATTAAAAAAAATATTAAAAATTAAATATTATACAATTTTTTTTTATTTTTTAATAGTTTAACAAAAAACGACCATTTTTATCAAATTTTATATTTCACAAATTACTATCGGAGATTTTAATCCGATTAGTGTATAACTTTTAATGATGATTGATCGAAAATATCGGAAAGCTTTTACAAGAATTGTAAAATAAAATTTGCGTATAAACTCGCGTGTTTTCTAGTTTTTAGTCGCGCCAGAATGATATCTAGGATACTCGGGAAATAGAGTGTAAATCACATAATGACGAATGTCTTGTACGGTATTCGAATACCGTAATTACGGTAAATACGATGAGAGTGTAAGCCAAAGTCGATGCAAAAATAGAGATTTTGATATCCATGCCTTTTTTTTCTCTATGCATGATCGTATCAACCGATATTAGCCTTGGCCGCGAACAAAAGGCATGAACGTACGTTATGCACGCATTCGCCTTGAATAATAAAATTTGTGCGAAAAAATCTCCGAGCGGATGTGATTCACGTGTTCGCCTTATTCTCTTCCGGATAAAAAGCGCAGAGTCGAAGAGTCGGGATCGCAGATGTTATAAAGAATCCGGTTTCATTTCACTATCAGATACAATATTATTGCAATGATATATTCTTTTAAAAGTAGGTTAAGTCTCTTTATTTTATATAATCTATCTTTATCTATGTTTCTCGTAACTTAAACACGACTTTATCGATCATATTTATGACTTATACAGAGCGAATATTGCAGATATTAATAAATATCTTAATTCAGATTCTTTGACATGAATTTAATTAAACAAAAAAAAATATATATATATATAATAGTAAAATTCATCGACAGAACATGATTTATGGTTTTTATAATTAAATATTTTAATGATTAAAATTTGAAATAAAATCTGATAAGAATTCTGCATAAATCGAAAGAATAAACGCAACTTCTCTTCCATTTTCTATATTTTCTATAATTTTTCCGTTCTCTTTCTACATCTGAGCGTCAAATTATTATTACAACAAAGTATAATTACATTCAATGCAAATATGCATTGTGCTATTTTTAATATAGGAGACATAAATGTAAAAAAGAGCAGGTATGTGCATGCATATGTGAATGTTTGTGTGTGTGTATCTATGTATAAAGAGATCTCGTTATTTATTTATACATTCTCCAAACTTAAGCTGCTCGAGTCCTTTAATTTGCAATGTTAAGTGTCCTCCCGAGAGGAATAATGCTTCGTCATTGCGCCAACTTCCCACGAAAGTAATAATAACGCACGATATACTCGGGCGGGAAAACACAGGCCGAAGAAATTGTGCATCCGCAAGATGCAGGGTCGATTCTACCTCATGTCAGCAAAGGGAGCGCATATTTGCGGTAACATATTACAAGAGAAGAGTGGCATTTTATTGAACTTATTCTCGCAGAAATTATATTTTTTATTAAAATCAGAATAAATTGTACATTTTCTCATCTTCTCGAGAGACAATACAACTAATACAAGCAATTTAACGTAAAATCTACGCTTTATCATAATGTTTTATATAATTTTATGGAAAAGAAAATAGGAATTTTTTCTCATCATGCTAAGATGATTATGCAGGATAACTGTTGCACATATAAAAAAATGTACCGCACGAGTATTTATTCAAAATGCAAGCTTGGTCTCTTAAAAAAAAATCTCCCGGATCCTTGACAAAGATAGTTTGTGATTCAAAGTTTGTGAGGTAAATACACATTTTTGTTTGCACACTTAACCATCAAAGAAATTTTCATATCCAGAAGACTTTCATATCTACTTACTGCACGTATCCGTACAATTTATACGTCTCGCGAAATATAGAGAAATGGAGAGCAATTTTGCCAGAGGACTGTACATCGTTTTTAATTAAACACTTTCGAAGCTGCTCCGGTTTAAGAATTAAACGGAGCGCATGGAGGCGCACTCTCTACGTCCCTTTGTTGCATGCGAGGTGTATAATCGCGCACGATGATATGAGCGATGCGATGCAACGATACAACCCGGTAGACGCACAAAATCCTACACCTGGAACGTTAAAGGGAAGAAAACGATCCCTCGCGATTGTCGCGAGAAGTCGCCGAAGTGATTCGATTCAGCGAGAACGACTTATTTCTAATACAACATAGTGCGTGACTAATAAATTCCGTTGTTGTTGTCGGCCCATTGACGCCTCGGAATAACGGTTGCAAGCTACTATATGTTACGAGCAAACATTTGCGTCGTAAGTCCTTCGCAGCGCGTTACGACACGGATGAGAACGTTATTCCGAGGACTTTAGCGCCGGAATCTTGATATATACGAAGGATCTCGAAGAGGACGATCGGTGGCAATAGATTTGAATGTCGTATAAATCTTATTGTTAGTTCGCGCGCGTGATTTTATTCTTCACTTACTTGGCGTATTTCGTTCTTTCTTCGCGGAATTTTGTGAGAGATTTTAGCGGGAAAATATTTTACACAATATTATAATAAAAATATTATTAATTCTCGCATTCTCCAAAAAATGTTAAGTATTTTAACAAGTTGAACGTTATCGAAATATTGGTCAAAATACGAAATAAAAATTAGCATTGTTTTTATAATTTATCGTAGGATGCACATTTTTATTAGGATATTTAGTCGCGCGTTTAATTTTCATTCTAAAACTATAATTAATATTATAAAAAATATATACATATGATATGAGATATTTTTAGATCTTTTTAGAAAAATTAAATATTAGAAAAATATTAGAAAAATTAAATATACAACTGTACAGGGAAAAAACGACGTATGATTTCCATCAAAATAACATAAAAAATTTTCAGAGTTATTAATATCTAATAATTTCTAATTAAATACATAACATTTAACATCTTAATTCCGATAAAATATTAATTGAACATTTAGATTTATAATCTCGAGGATGTAAATGCGTAATGTTATTACGAAGTCACTCAAGACGGACTTTAAAGCCTTATGAAAGATTCATCTGACACTTTAATTACATCCAGATATCTAACGTGAAGAAGAGTAAAGCCTTTAATTCCTGAATATTACATTAAGGAGTCGTCGACCAACACGCGAGCACGATGAGAAACGATGTTGATGCGCGAACGAGCATTGTTATCCGTCGCGGATCGAGCCCGTAATCAGAAGGTTAGCGCGCGAGAGGTGGAAATATTAATTTCTGAAAGTATGATAATGTGCGAAGTGAAATCTTTGGTGGCTGACTTTCCATTTGATGCGGCCGCGTCGTTACCTTGCAATCTTTGGCGAAAAATTCGACGCGGACAAACGAAGAGAAAGATAAGTGACGATCGATCGAACTTGACTATGAAACACGCGATACATCGAAAAATAATAATTTATTTCTAAAAATATTTTTGAAATACTAAACAATACTTTGGACGATCTCACATTTTCAACTTTAAATAATTTTGTCAATTTTATATTTTTTTATGCAATAAAAAATAATCTAATAAAAGTTTGATATAATATTATATTTTATTTACATTACATATTTTTTAGATTCCACTAAAACATAGACAGATTTTTATAGAACAATTTAATCCACGTGTTTCAGAATTAAATGTATCAAATATACAGATTAATGTTGGATAAAACTATCAACGTTATTTACGTTCAAAGATTACGCGTATGTGTGTAATTAACTTTTTTGATTAATGACACTAAATAATAAAAAAATATGAATATTATATAATAAGTTATACATTAAAAGAATTTAAGAATTATTAGAATTTAGTTAATTAAAAATTATTTCCAAAATCAAAATCGTTATTCTCCGCGCGAAGTAATAGTTCTTTCTTGTCATCTTATTATCGACATTCAATGGTAATTATAATAACTCGTTCTTCGTTATCGAGATGCAAAGATTAAATTCAAAGATCTTGATCTTTGATGCGAGGAAATATCTGCTGGTTTTTTCCTACCGTTCTTTTTTTTTGCAAGAAATATCGCGAACTCGTTCAATACGCAAATTATTATTTCTTTACCCTTGAAGGCGCAATTTCTACTTACAAATGACGATGTGAATTTTCCAAGAATGACTCCGATATCGCGAAAATAATTAAAATAAAATTGATAAAAATATTGTAGACGATCGTGAGCGATAGAAACGAATAAGTACACTACTAAAACGCGTAAATTCGTAAGATCTATTCAATTATATTCTATTAATTTCATCATTCAGTAATAATTTTCTTCGAATTTCGATTCATCATCGAGAAGAAATACGGTTCGTGATTAAAGGACGCTCCCTAAAATTAAAATTCGCATTCACGTCCGTGCGTACTTTATCGCTGCATATGCGATACCCCAGCGTGTTTTCGTATCTCACGTCGAGCGCTAAATATGACCGTGTAATCGCTCATTATACATGATAACAGCGAATGCGAATTGCACGATGGAAAAAAAATAAGACTCGGAGTTGCACTTAATCATCCGCGTTAAGTGTACGATGATACCGCGAGTACGTAACAAAGACGCGGCGAGAAAGGGAGGGGGGGGAGAAGGGGAGAGAATGTAATGACAGTCGAGGCATAGGACGTGGGCCGCGTGTTTCGTTATTACGAAACGGAACGTACGCTAAAGACACCAAGGTCTATACGGTACTCTGCGTTTAATGTCACGTTTAACGCGTTAAAACGATGCCGCCGATTCAGAGTTTCATCCGTTTAATGGAGATCAATGTCAAACGGCGAATTGAAGAACAGAGAATCTCTATCTCTCTCTCTCTCTCTGTCTTTCTCCTTGATTATAATGCGCGTTAAACGATAAATTTTTTAAAAAAAGGACGGAAATTCAATGTCTCGCGATAGAAAAAATATAATATATTTTTTCCTACACAGTTGCGATAACATCCCGACAGCTTGTCAAAACAGTCTGTAGGACAATAACGATAAACAAACACAAGAGGAGCATTCGATACCTCCAAGTTTTGATGCAAACAGTGTCTTCTAACTTGGAAATAAATCGAGCGCGACATTTCGTATTTTCATACTTTATCTCATTTCCTTTCCCGGTCTTTTTCTTATCTTTCATCCGCGCGTAACGACATTGGTCATTCAAGTGTCAAGGCGACGAACCGCAACCATTAATATACAAATGCGAGAGAAGTATTTAAATTAGAAATCTTGTTTATGAAGCTCTTTTTTGAACCACTAACGATAGTTGGAGAAAAAAAATTATGAGCAAAAAATTAATAATTTTTAATAGATAAATTTAAATAACAAAAATATATACATAACGAATGTCAAATATTCAATAAAATTTTAAGATTGCCCTAATTTTTTTAAATAAAAAAATGTAAGTCGTATACAATATAAGGCGTGATATAAATTTTATCTTGGTAATTTTGTTTGCTCCACCCTCTTGAGACGCAAAATGACACGGAATTGTGTTGTCGAGCACGCAGAAATATCACGAGAAAATGTACTGTTTACTTGAAAAAGCGGCGCTACTCCGAAACGTTTGTCGCACAATTTTCGCGCGATGACAGATACGCGAAATGTCACGCTCGATGTATCTCGCAGTTTCCCGTCGACGTCATAGCGCAAAAGGTCTCGCTCGACGAGGAAGGACGCGAAGGAAGGAGGAAGTAAGCGGGAGAAAATGCAGAAGCAGGAAGAAGAAGAGAAGATTGCGGGGGAGGATAGAAGGAGGCAAGGAAGGAGGATTCGCGAGGACGACGCAGGACGTCGCGGGAGGGAAGAAGGGAGAGAGCGCCGAGAGGGTGCGGTAGATACGAGACGAACCGATGACAGGAGACGCGTAGTGACAGAGGATGAGCAAAAGAGGCAAACAGACAAACCGACTTCATAGACGGATAAATGTGATAGAAAGAGGAATACACGCATTAAAAAATATTGAGGGAGAAGGACTGACCTTGTCCGAGGGTATGGTGCGCACCGTAGTCATCGTAGCTGAGGGCCAGGAGGCGTCGTGTCGCGAATAATCCAGGGTAATCGGCGGAGTCCGTGGTCCCGACAGCGATGTCGAGCGTCCCGCGACGTCCGCCGACGACGACGACGACGACGATGGCACAGTGATCGTCGAGGCGATTGTTGACGACAGATTGTTAACGATAATGAGAAAGAGAGAGAAAGAGGGGGAGAGAAAGAAAGAGAGAAGAAAGGCGGGAGATGAGTCGCGTATTCGCAGATGCACTTTATCACTCCCGACTAGAACGACGACGACGACGACGAAAGCACACTCTTGCTCTCACGCAGGGGCCCACCTCGCGCGCGCGTTACACTACACCATCTCGATGGGCCGCGTCGTGTCGTGCGTGCCTCGCACCGCGACCGACACCCCGCTCGAATCGAGCGCTTCGCCGATGGCCGATGGCCGCCGTCGCCGTTACTTGTACGCGTCCGGGCCGGGCCGTTGTCCGGCCAACATGTTGAGACGCTGAATCGCACACAACTGTCAAACGCCGAACCAGACGGACACGGGGACTCTTAGCCCTGGTGTGCTAGACGCCACCCGCACCGCACCGCACCGCACCGCACCGCACCGCACCGCACCGCACGCACGCACGCACGCACCCGTGTCACCCGTCCGTGACAGCGCCAAACACATAAAATGGCGATCTCGTGGATGCAAGATCTGCGGAGCGAACAAGCGTCGCGGAGAGTGCGCGATCGACTAGACGGGTGAACTCGATGACGGCGCGGTTAAGGCGCGGTGACAGCGCCAGCGCCTCTACCGCGCATGCGCGCGCGCACCGCGCGCAAGTTCACGGTGCTCAACTCCGTAGTCGAGTCCACTCGTCTAGTCGATCGCGTAGCCTTCTTGGTGCTGGTTTGCTCTGCGCTTTTTACTTTCATCGCGTACGTTTTACAACGAATTTTCATCCATTTTTAAAGGTAAAGATTTTAAGCTGCGGTAAGATTGCCCGATCAAAACAACAAAGCTTTTAGCACGTAAGTTATTTGACGCGATATAAGAATATCGAATTTTGAGTTTACACTTGGAGCTTTTGCGTCTGAATATCTCGACCAATGAAATTGCGCGCAATACGTTATTTCACTGAAAATCCATTCCTTGGCCAATCAGTAACTTTGATTGCAGTGAAACGAATATACCAGATGTCGTTAGTGCTTTCCTCTTCCGGTGCCGAATGAGATCGTGAAATCGCAGTTGCTGTGCGCAATTTATTATAAATTTCGTTAGTGATTCGGTGTCGAACGTAAATAATATAGATATACACAATCTTCAAATAAAACTGCTCCAAAAGACTCGTTCATAATCATTGGTGAGTTTGTTTAGAATTTGCGCCAGAATTCTTAATTATCATTTTTAAAGATTAGATTACGTGTAGATTACTTTTTACGCCGTTTGTATTATATGGCCTTCAAATTAGAATACGATCGATATGCGTCTTTAAATTAAAGAAAATGTATATATTTCATTTTTTTTGCATTGCAACGTATAGATTTTATTATGCGAAATTTATAGTTGGTTGATTGATTCATTCAAATCTATTTTTAGAATTGTATCTGACACATTACAAAATCTGTTTACAGACATGGAGTTCACTGAAGAAATCACGGATCAGCTCGAAGAGCTCGCGCGACAGTGCATCAAAGATCCATCTCTTTTATATAATCCGAAATTACTCTTTATCAAGCAATTGATAGAACATTATGGTGGCAAGGTACCAGAAGCTAAAGAAGCCAATAGTTCGTCGGATGCAAAATGTGAATTTCAAAGCAAGCCTGCGGAACCACAGTCTGATTCTGAGAATGAAGAGAGTGATTTGGAGCTGGATATGACTGGTGTAATTGGTTTGTACATTTATCTATTTTGATTATATATATATATATATATATATATATTTCTTTCATTATTCTGATAAATATATAACAATGCGATGAAAATTTTCAGAACCAGATAGCGAATCTCCTCGAAAAATGGGCAATCTAACTTTGCAACCCACAGAGGAGGAAATTGCAGAGTCGCAGACAAAGAGATCCGAAGCAGTCTCTGCATTTATGGAGAAAGATTACGAGAAAGCTATACAACTTTACACGGAAGCTATCGTATTGAATCCACATGCAGCTTTGCTATATGCTAAACGAGGTCAAATCTTTCTGCTATTGAAAAAGCCAAATGCCTGCATTCGTGATTGCGATCGTGCTATAGAGTTAAACCCAGACAATGCAGCAGCTCACAAATTCAGAGGAAGAGCCTATCATCTGCTTGGAAAGTTCGAAGAAGCAGCGAATGATCTGAGACTAGCCTGCAAGCTCGATTTCGATGAACAAGCGGACGAATGGCTGCGCGAAACTACTCCGAACGTAAGTACTGCTTTTTTTGCATGGAAAATTGCATTTTGCATGAGAAATACATTCTGCTTTGCATGTGTAGAATGCAACATTTGCATTCAATGTGTGTATATATTTATGCTATTATCTTAAAATATAAAACATTGATTAATAGAATCGATTTTTAAACATTGTTATCGAATTTTAAATTATATCAAATTCCTTTTAAATATTTTTTTTTGTGAGCTGTAAAGAACACTGACAAAAGTAATAATATTTTTGCATAATTATTGCATAGAAAAGAATATGTTTTAATGCTCATAGGCAAAAACGGACATCTAAGTTAAATTTCATTTATAACTTATTTTGCATGTTAAAAAAGAATTATTCTTTAATAAGATATTTAGGTGAGAGTTCTCATACAAATCTCGTTTCTATTAAACACGAATTGATATATATATTTGTTTAATAACTTATATGAATAAATGAATAATCGCGCGATTGTGTTATTCAGGTGCGAAATAATGTCGCATATTTATACAACTAGCCACTATAACACACATTCTTATTTAAAACGTACACATTTGCCTAGAGATATATAATAAATTATAATAAATTTCATATAATTATATCTACTTAACTTAGGTACACTGTACGTATCGATATGTTAAACCTTATTCTAACTAAAGAAATAGATGCCTTGATATATAACACATATCTTTGTAACAATATTAAATTTACTCGCCGTAATCCTCATTTAGGATAACAATGATGACAGCAACAACAATGATAATAACAATGATGTCAACAATATACATATTTAGATGCTACATGAATTGCGCATTTATATGATTATTTTAAATGATGTAAATGATAAAGCTCGCTCTGTTATTCGCGATTTAATTGCACCATCTCTAACGCGTTCGCGCTTTCGTTGAAAAATGTAATATGCATATAACAGACTAACAACACATTATATTATATTATACTTTCCTTCATTTAGGATCTTCAATTAAGATTGTCAATTCAATGTGATTTAGTTACGTTGAATAGTTTGTCTAAAATTAGTGAAATTTTAATGAATAGTTCCTCTAAAATTAATGAAATTTCAAAATAGGACACAAACACATTCTAAAGACAGAAAGGATTTGTATCTGAGGATATAAAAATCCAAGAATAAAAATTAAGATTCAGTGATTTAAATTGAAGGAATTTATAGGAATTATATGTATATATAAAAATTTAAAAATTTAACAATCTAAAGCTAAATAAATATAAGGACAAAAAATTTGAAAAGTTATAAATTTAAATATCTACAATATAATTATTTGAAAGGACTTGGCGTGTGTCTAAAGTATAGGAAACATATAATTTCCAACGCGAACTCAAAAAGAAAGTTTAAATTTTTAATCAGTAAAGCACCTGTCCTGCCTCACACACAATCCGTCTCACACGTTAACTGAGTAACGCGTGAGAGATCAGTATATTTTAAATTATTTAATTACACATTTTTTTTAATAAGAACACAAATCAGCTTATACAAGGTATTCACAAAAGCCTCAAGAAGAGATCACTTTATCTCTTTCGCAATGGAAATATTTCGATACGATTAATTTAATATATCCTCAATACGGAGGCGGACGAAACCGTTGCAGTTATTCAACATTAAGTCTATTTTGGAGAGTCTGTTTTCTTTCGAAATAAAAGCTATCAACAGGCACCGATTCATCGCGAGACAAACGAATTTAAGGACTCGATGCAATAGTGATTGAATCTTTTTTAAAAGCTTGAGAAAATAAAATTTAAATCGAAATTTTTATTTTTAACTTTTGCTCTATAAAATTAATTTCAACTATATTAATCTTTCAAATAAAATTTCTTGAAATTTACATTAGATGAACAAATATTAAATTCTAAAGTTGAATTTCTTGAAAAGAGAAACGCAAATTAAACTCAATCTAAATTCCAAAATTAGAGATTCAGAAATTAAAATTGGATAAGTTGAGAAATCTCGAAAATACTTTATCTAAAATTAAATTTAGACAAATCTTATTATCGAATACTTAAAAAAAAGAGAATCAGATCACTTCTTGAACCGAAGCCTAAAATTTTCCGAGAGGAACCGATATCTGAACACATATATATATATATAGATTCATAGGGAACTCTCACTGTCCGTTTTTGGATCGGAATGGTAACACTCGCATTGTTTTACCAGACACAAACAACCACACATTTGCTCTTCTGCAAACGAGGAGGTGTACCGACCATCGAATCCGTGATATCACACTTCATGTTTTGCTCACATCTTGCCCTGTCGAGAGGGACGAAGTTAAGCTATTTGAATCTAGAGATACGTGATGTTGCTTTTTCACGCTTTCCCTGTCCTTTCGCTTCTCTCTTTCTCTCTTTTTCTCTCGTGACTGTCGGCTTTTTTAGCGAACCGACCTCTTGTCATCGGAGCACCTCGAATACGATAGGGTACGCGAGGGTAGTGCGATCCAGCTGCTTGAATTTCAGAAAGAGAGTCCTCGGTACCATCTCAAATATCGACTGTGTTCTTCGATTTGCCATCAAGCGTTCTTGATTTTCGCGTCACCAAGGCTGTTAATCATTTCTTCTCGATATAACGAAGATTAATGTCGCTATATCGCCAGATCCATACTCCACATGGTATCAAGAACTCTTTTCCAGAATGCGAACTCGCACTCAACTCGGAGGGCTGTTACCCTCGCTCTCGTGCAACACCGCTTCTACCGACTTCTTGTACTTGCCCACCAGCTCGGGTAGATCGTAGGCGATTGCCACGTCAAGCCTATTAATCGGGCAGCCGCGGAAATACGTGCAGGTGGAACTCAGCAGCGGGAAGTCATAGAGCGCATTCAGCTGGAAAAAGTCGCGATAGACGTCTGGATCAGGCAGATCGTAGCGCGATATGTTGGTCAGGGTACTGAGGCCCTCGTAGATGTGATAGTCTTGTGGACTCTCGATGATCTTGTCGCTGATCTCCCGCTTGTTGCCGAAAAATGTCTTGTGGTTGTAATACGTCGTCAGGTAACAGTCCACCATCTTTGCGTGGTTGCGCACTCGTACCTAAAATAGACGATGAATCAAGTCGACCTTTTACTCTAGTACAGCTTTTTTTCTTTATGTAAAACTTAGTGAATAATTTTTATTAGGTGTTTCATGATTTTTTCACGATAATTCTTCGCTCGAAATTCGTAAGAACAGCTCGTCACTTTGAAAAATTGGAATAAACTTACGGCAAATCTTCTGGCGCTCGCTATCTTGTGCTCGACCCTCTTGTTTATCGCGGAACGTAGATCGCGAAGGAATGCACGTTCT
Source organism: Camponotus vicinus (assembly GCF_025532165.1). NCBI lineage: Eukaryota > Metazoa > Arthropoda > Insecta > Hymenoptera > Formicidae > Camponotus > Camponotus vicinus. The sequence continues at coordinate 30,797,734 of NW_028141945.1, forward strand.
TGAGCATACAACAATCTAGTGGGCGCACCAGCTTCGTAAGGTATGGACCATAACGACGTGGAGTACATTATCGGTGGTTCCGCACTTGACATCAGTGGCGATATATTCCAGATTAGAGCGCCTTGCACCCTCATAAGTTCCTCGGGCTTCACCTGATCGGCTTTATTGAGAATAATGCGCGTCTGTGTTTGAAGAAATTATATATTTATTAGTTACATGTATTAGATAATGTATCTCGAAACACGTTCTTTTTTTTTCAAAGATGCCGAAGAATATTAACAATTTCTATAAATATTCTCATCATTTTTTACCTGATATTCTCTTCCTTTTAACTGATCAAGGATCGCCTCCGTTTCGGGTCCAACGTCTAATTTTGCGGGATCGTAAACCAAAAATATTATGTCCGCTCGGTCGATGAACCATTGACACGCATCGTTAAAAGGGAATAAGCGTTGAACTTGTTTACGAATTTCCAAAATACCCGGTATCTCGACGATGTTCACCTGACATAATTATAGCAGATAGTTAAAGCACTTTAGACGATCTATAATTCGTGGTAAAATTCGATATAGAATTCTACTTATAACTTTATATCACAAAACATTTGAAAAAGGAAAATATGCACATAAAATTATTAATTAATAATTAGATTTTTGCCTTGAATTTTATCACGAATTATTAACTATCTAAAATGGACTTTTTATATATGAGACTTTATGAAAATATATATGCTGCATAGATTGTTTTCTTGTTAATGCTTATGTGATCATTTTTCTTTTTAACTTTTCTATCCTATGCTCGATAGAAAATTTTAAAATATTAATAAAATAAAATGATTATCTTTTTTTAAATTTTATTTTGCAATTAAAATTAGTTTAATTTAATGAAGAAATAAATGTTTATAAACTGTAAATATTCAATTTTTATTGAAAAAGAATTCCGGATTGTCTACCGTAATGTGTATACTTCCGATGTATATATATGTAATATATATTTGTAGATAGATAATTGTTGATCGCGGTCGCTTACCTTTTCTAGCAACTTGTTGTTAAGTCGCAAGCCCCTGAGACGATCCAACAGACCCTGGCCGAATTTCTGCAGTCCCGAGAAAGTCCAATCGGCGGCCAGTTGAGTGCCATCGAGAACCTCTTCCTCCTCGCCATGCATTATTATGTTGAAGTACGCCGGTGATGGTTCGGCTCCTATGTCATTTTTTCCATTTTGGCGATTTGCAATGCTCTTCTAAGCACTCTCTCAAACCATCTAAACACTATCTATATATTCATGCTCCTAGCGCGCGCTTTCTACCGTTATGTCCTGATCATTTTGCAAGCACAAAGCCAAAAAAATACAATACAAAAGATATAAAAAGAAAATATATTTTTTAAATATTATTACGTACCTGTTCTTAGGGACGTCGGTTTGTATTCAATATCGAGCAAATAATTAATAATGGATGATTTTCCGCCGCTCCATGGACCCATAAAGAGCACTAATGGCTTGGAAAATATTTCGGGATCTGAATACAGAGTAATATAATAAGTAATAGAATAGAAAGTAAAATTTGCAATAGAGCAATATAATAAATAATAATTATATATCGGATAATATTAATTAAAAAGATTATTACTATTTATAGAGAAAATTATACACTATTGTGATTCTATTTCTGTTGATTATATCTTATCACAATGTAATTGACTTGAATTATATATCTTGAATTTTATTTTTTTGAATATCTTTTTTAATATTTTTTATTAAATTTATTAATTCTATTTTAATCTTATTATTTTATGTATTATTTTAATTTAATATATTATTTAATTTAACATATTAATTTTATGTTATTTATTTTAATTATTAATTTATTTAATTATTAATTAATGTTATTATTGTTTTGTTTTATTTAATTATTAATTAATGTTATTAATGTTATTATTGTTTTGTTTTATTTAATTATTAATTAATGTTATTATTGTTTTGTTTTATTTAATTATTAATTAATGTTATTATTGTTTTGTTTTATTTATTTTATTTTATAATATTGAAAATAATTGATTAAACAATGAAAATATTATTAAATTTATAATATTATACTATTCATAGATTGCTCACCTCCGAAATGCCTGTTACTCAAGTCTCTGTATTTGTACATGGTTTCTAACGGCTTTATAGCGTTATCATAGAGTCTCTTCAGATCCCTGAGGATAATATCAGCCTCTTTTTGTATAGCTCGCTCTCTTTGCGCATTCTCCTCATCCAATTTTAGCAACTGATTAATATGATCTCTCGGTCGAAGATTTTCAGGGATTTCGATTTCTTGAATTAAATCTTCCTCTGGAGTAGGTTCTTGCTCCTCTTCGCTAACGGCTGTCATAATAATAAAAAATTTATTATATAAATAATTATATTAATTATTCTGTGTCACATATAATAAATAAAATCATGTAATTAATATAATTATACATATATGAGATTAAAAGCAAAGTTTTTAAGTTTTGACAATTATCATAAAGTTTCTTTTACCTTCTTCCGCAGATTCATCTGTTCCTTCCTCGCCAGTTTCTCGTTTGTCACGCAATTTCACATCTTCATCTTCTTCTCCTTCGGATTTTGTATCCTCCTCTGCCGATTTTCCATCTTCTTTTTCTGCGGACGTCGCTTCCTTACATTCTGCATCACCTTCCTCGCATTTTGTTTCTATTTCCTCGGATTTCTCTTCTTCTTTTTCTTCCTTAGAAGTCGCCTCTTCTTCCGTAGATTCCGTCTCTTCCGTAGGTTTTGTCTCTTCTTCAGATTTCACTTCTTCTTCTTCTACAGATTTTTTCTCATCCTCTTCAGCAGATTTCACCTCCGCTTCTTCTTCTTCCGACTTTGTTTCCTCTTCTACATCCTCTTTAGAGCCTGCTGCTTCAGCATCTTCTGCACTATCCTTTTCTTTTTCTTCGTCGTGAGTTTCGGCGCTTTCACCCTGCTCTTCTTCCTCGCCTTTCTCAGTTTCACCGCTCACCGTCAGATTTTCAGTCGAATCGGCACTTTCTTCTACTTTGCTGTCAGTTTCTTCCTTTTTCTCGTCCTCTTTTTCAACACTGGTTTCCGCAGATGTTTGCTGAGCTTCCGCCTCTTCTTCTGATTCGATTCCTACTTCTTCAGTGACTTCTTTGGATTCTTCTTGCTCCTCTTCTTCAGCTTTCGGTTCTTCAGCTTCATCTTTTTCTTCCTCGGATTTCGCTTCGTCGTCTACTTTTTCTTCTTCGGATTTCGCTTCGTCGTCTATTTTTTCTTCCTCGGATTTCGCTTCGTCGTCTACTTTATCTTCTTCGGATTTTTCGTCTTCTACTTTTTCTTCGGATTTTTCATCGTCTACTTTTGCTTCTTCGTCGGATTTTTCTTCGTCGAGCGTCTCACCCTCTTCTTCGGTTGTCACTTCTTCGCCTTCAGTCACTTTTTCGGAAGAATCGACCTGTTCTTCATCGCCTTCAGTTACCTCAGTGGACGCCGCCTCTGTTTCTTCTGCTTCTCCTGTAAGAATCTTTCCTATATTTAATGCTTTAATATATGTTTTTATATTTCTATGTAATTTGACTAGATTTAAATCAATCATTGCTATTTAAATCATTAATGGCTGTTAATTTTACCTTCTTGAGCGGTGCTAACTTCACCACTTTCAGCTGATGCAGCTTTCTCGCCTTCATCTTTTTCTTCTTCGGATTCTCCTTCTGTCTTTTCTTCGCTAGCGTCGGCTTGTTCTTCAGTTGCTTCCTCACTCTTGTCGACAGCCGCTTCAGCATCTTCCTCTACCGGTTCTTCCTCGTCCTTGGCCTCACTTTCTTCTTTCGAAACGTCTGCTGCCTCACCAGCCTAAATAAATATATCTCTGATAATATCTATATTCATTTTTAGAATAGATTATACATTGTAAATAAATGTTTATTGTGTGAAGAATTACATATAAGGTGCTCTAAAATACATTCATATTAAGAATTATATTTGAAAAATATTTATTAGAAAAATATTTATTTTATATAAAAGAAGATGCTCTCGCATTTTCCTTAAATTTAAAAAATTGACAAATAATTTTTTCGAGATTAGTTAATTTTGTAATCTTAAGTTTTAAATCTCGCTATGAAATATTTGGAAGATCTTACTTCCTCGCTCGCAGGTGTAGCTTCCTCATAACTTTCCTGATCAACTTCGGTTTCTTCTGCAGTGGTCTGCTCCAAAGGTCCTTCAAACAAAATATTCTAGAAATCGCTGTGTTCCAGTTGAATATTCATCATCATCTAATATTACCTGTGCCGATGTCTTTGAGCGCCTTCTCGATGTATGGCCGACATAAATCCTCAGATGGTACCTGTTCTAGCTCATCTTCACTTTGCACTCCTGAAACGTTATCCCAACATTTAACATTCTTCTCAAGTTCTTAAAAAACCTACATCTTATATTTTACGTGTTTATCTATTATCAAATTTTTTCTTTATTATTATTTATCATTAAATTATTTATCATTAAACGTGCGTTTGTTATTAAAGATTTTTTCACGATTTTTCTAATACATAATTTTTTAAATATTTTTATATAAGATTTGATATATTTATAGAACATTTTTCCTCTAAAAAAATTGATACAAATTAGATGAGAAGTAAAAAATTATTTTTATCAATACACATACACATATGTCTACTAAAATTAAATAAACATGTTGGTTTAATTCGATATAGTTGAGCTTTGAGTCTTCAATTTATCATGTCTGATTAATTGACAATATCAGGTAACAAATCTAGTCATGATACTTCAGAAACTCGCATACATCGAGATATTTACATTGTTTGCGTTTCATCGAGTGTGCCTGGCTGCCAGAAATTTTCGACCCAGAGAAAATTTTCATTGCGTGTGTTAACGCGTGCCAGAAGGAATCGCGCGCGGTATTAGATAACCGATTGCGCGCAGCGATGAAGCTTCGGCGACGGTGAGTTTAACGCCACGCGACCACCAACCCGAAATATCTGACCCATGTGACGCAAGAATCTGTCAAAGTCATTACGCACTCCCGGCGGTGCGGGCCGTGCGCGTGTTCGCATGCTATGACAGGTGTTCAGGAACACCTAACGTGACTTGTCATCCGATGAAAGTTCGTATTAATCCGATATAAGTTCTGCATCGATGCGCTGAAAGTAGATATTATACGATTTTATTATTATAATTCATCTATTCTTCCTTTTTCTCTTCTTTTTTCTTTCTCTCTCTTTCTCTCTTTCTGTTGAATGATTTGATTAAAATTTTGAATTTGATTGAGAGTTGAAAAAAGTGAAAATTGATTTTTCAATAACGAGGGAAACAAGATTTTCTCACAGAATTTATATCATTAATACAAATTTAATGTTTCCAAAAAGAGATCATTGATTATATCGAATTAAAAAATATATAGAATATTTATATTCGGCAGCAGCATTTTTTTAATTACTCCAATCTTAAAATCTTTTTTTTTATAATTTTAGAAATTATGGCGATACTTATGTGAGTGATATATGGAAGATAATCATAAAAAAATTATTTTTTTTTATGATTGCCTTCCACATATCACTCACACAATTTTTTGTGCAATTATAAAATTTATATATACTTTATGATATATTTGCAGCACATAGGTATTATATTTTATCCTTTTAACATATAATGCAATATTTTAGTCTTGGCTAATGTTATTCACATGAGTGATTTCACATTCTTACTTGAAACTTGCATCTCAAATTTCAGTAAAATATGTTTACGAGAAAATCTTGACTTAATTTTTTCTTAATTCATGTATACGATATCGATAGTAGTTTGCTCATGACGAGACCTAATTTAATAGGCGCATAAATGCAGCTGCGAAATGCGAAGACGGCGGAATTTCCACCGAAGAAAATGTCGATATCATCTTTCTAGGCGGTACCTGGGACGTGGCCGGCTTCTAAGTTTAGCGGCGGGTAGGCGGCTTTGAGTCGAGCAACACTCGGAAATATTTATATATTAGGCGAGCGAATCGTATTTTTATCGTCTCTTCCTACGAGGAAAAACTGTGAATTGAAGCTGTGTCGGTTGATCAAAATTTATTCAATTATCAATAATTGAAACAATCAATAATATATTGTATTATCCTTATGTGGCTATTCACCCCTCGCAGTAACTTTGTCTTCGTACCTCGAAGAAAAAAATAAGGAGAAGAAAATTTATATTGAATTAAATAAATATTGAAGTTTTCTATTACAAGCAGAGTTATCAAATGTTTAATTAAATACTGTTATAATTTTTTAAATAGACAAAATTTTAAAAAGGAATTGAACTTTTTTTTCTTTCTCTTTACATATGACATAATTCGACAAGATAGATACTGTGAAAATGATAATTAAATTAGTATCGGTGAAATCGAAGAAGATCCAACAGTGCTTACTAGTTCGATGGTTGTTCAAGCTTGAATGTCACCGGTGGTTACCTAAACGTCAGATAGCGAAAATCATTGTAGTTTACGAGCTCACGTGATCATCGTAAACACGAAAAGTTCCATTTCGTGCGGCATTTCTTGTTATATCTCATTGTTATATCACGTACAACAATTTCTGGTATAAAGCTCCATTTCTGTCATTCTTTTAACTTCTCTGAGAAAGGAAATAGCTTCCTACTTTTAAACGATACAATCCATTTTATGATACGATCCATTTTATTAACTATTGTTACATCGTTAAACTGTTCGGTTTTTCTCTATTTATTATTATTATTATTTATAAAAAGAAATAGAACTTTTTTCTTCCTGACATATGCAATATTTAAATCAAATAATATCGATTTATTTAATACTTGATTGATTCAATGTTATTGTGTGATTTGAAAAGCACAAAGCGACAAATATGAGTGATCTTATATTGTTTTTAGATAAAGATTTAAATTAGATTTAAATTAGATTCTTACAGAGTTAATATCGAGTATACGTGAATTACATTTCTTCGTCTACTCAGTCACAGGACTTATATTTCTTGTCGGTTTACGAGGTAATGCGATTATACGAGCAAATTTTGAGTTACGAGTGATAGGAGGAGACGCACACAGGCAGCTGTCGTTTGGCAAGCACAGCTGCGCCGGATAAAGATAGAACCTCCGCGAGTCTTGTTCCATAGTCTATAATATGTATAGCTTTTTGCACTTGCAAAGAATTTTTGCGATTATCATCCCGAAACTGAATTTAAAATTTGACGTGGATAATTCGTTTCTTAAGGCGATTTGTCGATTTTTTATATCTTTACGTCTTTTATAAAAATTAATAACTGTTATATAATAAATTTATAACTTATTTTTTTTTATCGACGTGATGTGTGACGCTACTCGGAAAATGAGCATTTAATTTGTTTCCGAAAGAAATCGCAATATTGAGTTAAATTTACACGCACATTTTGGTTCAAGGAAATCAAGATATGGAATTTTCATAATAGTTTGGATCATAATTAGAACAATTCGCATTTCTCGAGAGTTAGAACGAGGCTGGCACGGATTTATGCGGTTTCTTATGTAATTATCGCGCAGGTTGATGACAGCCAACTCCCATCGATTCCCAAAATAACAAATCCTTGAATTAACATTCGAGACTTTTATCTAAGCTACGAAACGACATGTCGGGATACTTCTTCAGCCATCAGCTAAGCTCAGCATTTAAATCTCATTCGGAAAGAAAAATATTTTTATTATGAAGTAGAAAATACATATATATATATATATATTCGAAATTTATTATGTAATAATTGTCAATTATTTTATTAATTGGAAATAATTTCATATTATAAGAAACACATTACAAGACTTATTTAATCAAAGTTTATTGTATTTATAATGAATTTTATTTATTTAAATTATCGATCAAATATAATAAAAAATTAGTGCAATTTTAGTGACTCGAAGAATAAGTTGTAAAAAATACACGTGAATATAATTTTGTCTCTTAGATAAAATGAAAAAAAAACTGAATCAATTGGGATCGTTAGTGATATTCTTAGTAGATTCCTAGAATGTATGATAGTTGAAGCATCAGCGCATTTATAGGGATGAGAAGATCATAGGCTATAGGAATCTATGACGTATACCGGCGATTTTACGTAACATTGACCTTCGTCAGTCAATCGTCATAGCTTCGTCAATGTTTCAATCTCATTGTCGTCAGCGATTGATGTTAATTGCACATCTCGAAGTAATCACTTTTACTACATTTTTTCTTGATACACTATTTCGTTTAGCTTTGACTAGATCTTGATATTATACCTAATTAATTCAAAATCTAATTTTCGCGTTCAAATTACAAAAATCCAGCTACGGCAATAAAGGCAACTTCTTATATAGGTAGTGAATATTGATGAAGAAACATTCGTATCGATAAAGTAAGCTCCAAAGTATAGTGCGGACCTAACGAGAAACGAACCGAGGGCCTCGAGTTTATCACTTACTATGAAATCAACCAACCGATGGATTTGATCGACGTCACTAATCTCGCGCGAAACCCGATTCGACGTATGTCCAGTCTGCAAAGGGATGCTAAGTCTCATTCGCGCGGGCCGATCGCCGTTCGAGGATTTTACTGACCTTGTAAGGCGACAGCTAGGATGCCCACGAGGAGGCCCACGACGAGCGCGGGTCTCATCCGCGCGCCCGTCATCTCGTCACACTAGACACTACGCGATCGGCCGGGCCAGGGCTGGCACACAGCTTGTTCTCTCTCACTTCTCGATCCAGTCGTCGCCCTCGACTCCAACTAGCCCGCGAGATACTGGCATTGTCACTACCGCCAAACCCCGAAGACGCCCCTCTCTTTTTCTTCCTCTTCTTCTGCTTCTTACCCCACGAACAGCGACAGGGATAGCGCGCGATGACGACGATGATCGTTGTTTTTTTCCACCGTCTCGTCTTCGGATCACCTCGCGGTCATCGGCCACGGGACGACGTGAAAAACTTGCGACTCGATACGGAAGTGCTCACCTTAGTGTAGCACGCGCAACGCTATAGAGCAGTGTCGAATACGTCATTATAGCGCCACGATCAGAGCCAGCCTCAATCGACAGTTGAGGACTGTCCATCTATTCTACGAGTCTGCATTCGCATTGACGTTTATTCGACATTTGGCTCCGAGCATCGGACGCATCAGCAACGGTGTATCAATTCGATGACCCAGAACCCCGATGACGAATCTCGCGCCTCGATATCGCCTATTTTCTCTACTTAGTTATGACGTATAGGAAAGTGCGTAATGTTAAGGGAACGGGAAGCGGAGGAGGGTTCGAGTATAGAACGCAGCTTTTATTTTTACGATGATTACGAAGGCGCGACGTAGATCAAGGTCGGCCATTCGACGCAGGTACACGAAATTCGCGATCGAAATAGTTTCGTATGTAACATTTATAATGCGAGCCTGTGATTTCTACTAAAATCGGGAATCATTGGGCAAGCCTTGTCGCTTATTAATTACACGGTCATTTCAAGAAGAAGGAATGTATTTTCCGCCAAATTTTCCGACCAATTTTGTCTTAATATATATTTAAAAGTTTAGATTTATTTGTTATTTTCAGATTACTATAATACTTCTCTCTTCAATTGATTTCTGAACATTCAACATTATGTTGAAATTTTTATGAAAATAATATTAATTAATATATTAACTTAATAATATTTTTAATTAACCAACATATTCTTTTTAAAGGCTTATATTTTAGTTATCAATTAATTGATATTTAATATATTTTATTTATTAACTGTTCTAATTATAATTAATATAATTATAATTATTATTAATATGATTATAATTATCTGAGTTTTTTATCTAAATTTTTTTTAAATATTTGTAGAGATATTGCTAAACTTTTTTTCTATAATTTCATATTTTGCAATTTGATAATTCTAACGATGACTCTTCTCGAATACTAACACGAATGCGAATATTACAGCATCTATCCTTTACAGCTGATGTCGTATGGCTAGAAATTTTGGGGTATATCATCGCGCATTTAAAAATATCCCTCGGTAGTCCCGGCGCTTGTCGAGGGTTTTATCTGAACCGAGAACCAGGTAGCAAGATAGCCGATGTAAACCGTTGATCCTGCGTGTCGCATGTGTCCTGCAAGTTGAACATCATCTCGCGAATCTCATCCGTGCCGCGTATTTTCTGCCGCCTACTTATTTATCTACTTTTTTTATTTATAATGAAAGCATGTCATCGTTTATTTTCTACTGTCGCGCTTTCAATAGCCTGCTAAACAATGTCGTTCGCAAGAAAGCGTGCATTGGAACGTTAAAGCTGCTGTTCACATCTAGCGCCGATTGCGATATTCTTGATGAAAAATAAAATGCAAAATCGAATGGTAGCATTTTCAGATATTTTGATGTTCTGAAATTCTTTCGAATTCTTCGAACTTTTATCCCTGCAATGATGATGAGAATTTTGATTCTCATCGTGTCTTCGTTTCGAGGATATATAATCACGATTTACATTAAGAAGTATGATCTCCTCTAAGAACTAAGATTAATAATCTAATTCTCGGGATAGAAATATCCCTAAAATTTTATTTATTACAAGTAGAAAGAAAATTTCGCCGCTTCATCGGTGAATCCGACTAACTGAAGCGTAGCACAACGGGACGAGATTTGCCGCAAAATACACACGTACAGACGCGGAGGAGCGTCAGAATCGCCGGCGCCTTTATATTTAGAAGCCCGGGTCGCGCCCGTATAAGGTGGGCTGCCATGCAAAAGTCCTCTCTTTCTCCTCTTCTTCTTCTCTTTCTCTCTCTATCTTTTCGTCTTTCTCTCTTTTTTTTATTCAAGTTTGAAGAGGCATATATATATATATATACAGAATATTTAATTAATAGATTTGTATTTGAAAGAAATGATCACACAATTATCTTTTTAGATATTTACTCTGATAAAGAGCAATATTTTGCATATTCACATAATGTTAATTATATCTTTTTATTTTATTTTATATATTCAATGACATGAATTGTATAATTTAATCTTTTAATATGTGAGATATTTTTTTCGATATATAATTTTAATATTTTCGTGCATTTCGCACGCGATTTCTTATTTAAAAAACGTTTTGCAGACTAATAAACTAATTATTTGAAAAGGCTTTTTTATTATGTATTTACAAAATTAATTCACTATCCTGTGCTATCTCGGGCTTTGCCGGGCTTTTAGAATTATTCATAATTATTCAATTCTCGATATCCTTGATATTTGCGCCACTATATTCTGACTTAAATAGTTCACAGATTGAATTTGTCAAAGCTTGATGCATAGCTCACGAAATAGCTCGAAGTATCCTTTTAATTAGATAACAAAATTATCAGAAATATTCATTAGCGGTTAGATGAACCGTAATCTATTATAAGCTTCGTCATTATATATGTAAACTTAATTACATACCGTCACAGTATGCATATGTATACTTCGACTAGAGGTATGTTGCACGTCATTATAATTTAAGATTTGGACGTGTTCCTAAAGATTCACGATGGGTCATCTCTTTTCCGTAAAAGATCGCGAGGATGCCCCATTTACTTATATCTATGTTTAGATCGAACCTTGCGCACTCACCATCAAGTTCACAGTTTCATTTCGCAGTGTACCACTGCACCTCACGCTTAATTCATGCAATCATTTCTAATTGCTATTTTTAAATCACGCACCTAATATTTTTAAATCTATATTGTCATTTGTCACATGCATGCGTGTGTATTTTGCGAAACTTTTGTAAACAAAATATAAGTTCTAATTCCCTTAGTTTTGCATAACTATTTTAGTTTTGTAAAAAAGAACTTTTCTCCTGAGTAATTTCAAATAATTCTAATTTTGGGACAAAGATTAAATATATTGGACAATATTATTAATGGTACACTAGGCACGAAAGATAGAAGAGCACAAGAGAAAGAAGGAACGAAAGGCTCAGGAAAAATTGGAGCACGAGAAGCAGGAAAGATTACGAAAAGCACGAGAGGCCGCCAAAGCTCGCGAGGAAAATACGCGAACCTCTCAGACGGATGCTGGCAATTCTGGTATTCCCGGGGATTTCTATCAATTCCTTAAAGATCCTGAAGTACTTCAAGCTTTTCAGGTAAGTGACGAGAGAAAGTTATAGTCTTTAATAAGTCAAAAAGACTTAATCATGTTCGTGTACTCTCTATTAGAAAGTATCTGACGCATTATCGGATAAAAAATACAAAGATACATCATACGAAAGTGTCAAATTTTCAAATTTGAGAATTGAACATCATTATCAATAATTTTTATAATTTTTTGCGATGAAAGACTTAAAAGTTTGACGAATGTATCTACAGGATCCGGAAGTGGCCGAGGCCTTTATGGATATCTCAAAAAATCCGGCAAATATTTTGAAATATCAAAACAATCCAAAGATAATGGCTCTTATCAATACGATGGCCTCGAAATTTGGCGCTATGCCCGGTGGTATGCCCGGTGGTATGCCCGCGGGAGCAGGATGTCGCCCGAAACCGACCCCTGAAGATGACGTTGGCCTTGATTAATCGCGATCCTTTCAATCGCTTTTATTCTTACGAATGCATCTTGGTCAATTGACTCATTAAAGGCTGATTTGCGTTTAGCTATTCTTTTTTTAAGTTGCCATGAATTGCGCTAAAAAAGATTTATCTTGAGAAAATTGATAATTTAAGAGATCAATTATATAAATACAGGATTAATTCTAGCATCAACGTATTGAAAACTTTATATTTTATTCTTGTTAGTGTTCATTCTTATCGTAGATGAAATCTTGGATCCAACTATAGATTATTTGCAATTTGATTTATATATCTTTTATTTAAATTTATTATTTTGACCTTACATTTTCTTTACATTTTTTATTAATTAATTAGAAAATCTCTTACGGTTAACGTAAGAATTTATGTTAAAAAATTGCGAGGATGAAATATGAAACGAATGCTTTTAATAGGTTAAGCGCTATTGTTCGTTTATATCTCTCGCTCTGTATACAGAAAAGTATATATATTATATGTATATGTAAAATCAGATATACAAACAATAAGTACATCAGTGATATATCTTCGAAAGAGCTTTTATTATGGATCAATATAGTTTGTTATATATTATAAAGCGCCTTTCGCGCATTTTTTAAGAAGACAAATTTCTTTGCGTTGTATTCATTACCTAATGTCCCCATTGATCTTATTCTGTTATATCGTTATTAACAGCTTCTCAGGTATGCTCTCGAAATAGCGTCAAGTATTTGTCTGATTCGTTAGATTGATGTAAAAAATTTAATTAAATAATTATTTAATAATTTAATTTAATAATTATTTAAAATTGGCTACATATATAATCGTTGACATTTTATTCTCAACGTTCATCTTGTTTACATGTCTCAGTGCCATATACTAAGGTTTGTATATTAATTAATTTGATATCGAGTTTGATATCGAGTTCGTTAATTATGATAATTTAAAATAATCTCGTAATAATGGTTTATAAAATGAAAAATAACGAAATATTAGATATTAAATTTATTGCTATTATATCATCAATATCCTTATATTGCTTGCAACTTAATGAGGGGACTAAATCGGCACTGCCCTGTTATTTTTTCGTCCAAGAGATATGATTATATATTGATAAGATAAAGCACTGCGTACGAAAATAAAATACAACTTCATATGCGAGATAGATATAAACCGTCACGATGAGTACTTATAAAATATTCAAATAATATGACCTAATATTCTACAAGAAAGCTCAGCAGCAGAACTCCATTCACCAATATCGTATTTTAAAAAGGGATTCCACAGATCGAGCTTTCACCAAAAGTCTTGTATAAAATACAGTGGTTGGCAGCTTTTTTTTCATTTACACTATCATAATTGATAAACAATATACGAAAACATAGTTATCGTTTTGCGGATAATCCTAAGAATTAATCTGTAGGATCGTGAAAATGATAATGATGATGATGAATTAATAGAATATTATTCGATTAATAAATATTGATGGCGTATTTACTAAACACAATTATTTTTGCAAACTATTAACAGTTCGAATAGATATTAATCTTCTCTCCACGAAATTAGTTAGATATATCTAAGATGTTGATTGGTTGAGATAAAATTATTTTGCACAATGTTTAACTCTGATGTATTAATACGATATATTATTTGAAATAATGTGTAATGAAAAAATGGGAAAAAGGGGAACATTCTTAACAAAAGATTTTGTTTCTTAGATTATTAAAAGTTATATCTTCAGATTATTCCAATAAACAGAGTTCTACCGAGGATTCTATTGCATGTATTATCCTCTGTCAGATTTATATATATATATAAATGTTTTTGCAATAAATATATACAAAAATATAGTTCGCGAATAATAATTACAACTCTTTCCTTTGCATTAATTATGAAGGGTTGCATTGCATCGCTTATCGTTCTCACGATTGTGATGCAAACCCGATGGCTCTCGCGACAGAGACGATCGTTGTCGTCTATGGCGCTCGTTTACAGCGATTATTTGTACACTATAGCGTGAACTTAGAAACTAGAAATATTGCACGTGAAAAATCGAACGGTATATCGCACTTGTCGGAGACAGTGAACGAGCGTTTTGCTTCAGATACGGAAAAATTGGGTGGAATCGTCTCGATCGTTGAAGCGACAAACGCAACGTGATCTACGACATAAATCCAGATTTTATGTGAAATCTCTTTTTCATCACAACAATCTTTCATTATTACAGAAGTAACTAAATAACGCAGTCACGTCAAACAAATGGAATTTGCATAACAAATAATTATATTATCTTAGAAATTTAAAATTAGTTTACTTGGAGTTTATTAAAAAAAGAAAAGAAAAGCTTTGCGGTATATCATCAACGTGCATTGTTCACTTATTCTTTATAACAATTCAGTTCCAAGTGACATAAAACTCCAAAGAAGACCAGAACTTTAAAATCTTTACAATCTTTTATACATTCTTATTCATTTCCATCGTATAAATAACGCTATGTTCTCCTAATCTTGAGCATATGCAAATTGGGGTGCCATGGCACTTTTCTGAAGGTCGACGCTCTTGTCTCCTCCTCGGGCGACAGATTATCTTCATTGGCCTCGTCTATCGACGCTTGTATAAGATCGGCGCCGGCGCTGCTAAGTACTCGCCGATGTCGCGTCGTATCCAACCGAGTACCGGCGTTCCATCCTCCGGGATCGCTCAGTACTCGACGGTGTTTTCTTTGCCGGTGACGGTGATGATGATGATGACGATGAGGGTGATAATGATGGTGGTGATGATGCTGTTCGGACGCTAACAACGCGTCGCACTCCAGACTCGGTAGGCGATAGGGAAAAACAGGATTTGGGTCCAAGTACAGCCAGCTCGCGCTATCCACGTAAGGTAGAAGGTGTATCGCGTCCAATGACAGCGAATTCGGATACAGCGGCCGCTTGTAAACGTATCCGCTGTCCATCGACGGTTTCAGTAATCTTCCGGGATAATGAGAACCCTTCAAGCCAGGATGATGCAGTCTGTCATCAAGACGTGTTTCATACATAAATTAATATGTAAATTACTAATATATTTACCAACGATATCATTATTATTATATTATTATTAATAGCGAAATAATTAAGAGGCATTAAAAAATTTCCAAAGAATATTAAAAATTCATGAAGACATATAACAATATTTTTGGAAAGAATTATAATAAAGTATGATGATAATAAAATTAAAGGAATCTTAAAATTGCTCTAATATTGTACGGTATAACTGATGCTGCACTGACGAACCTGCACGAAAGTCGACGTGAGATTCCGCGTTGTCAGTTGAGAGGATGTTCTCCTCGCGGCGTTCTGTAGCACTTGTTCCACGCCTCGAGCAACAACACGCAACTGTGAAATCTATAGAAGATCAGGAGAGGCAGACCGATTCTTGACAACACGCCCCAGGCGAGCACGCCGAAGAATCGAAGCTGCAGCTCCTGCGACAGCCAGTTCTGCGTGATGACGGTATCGAAGGCCCACAGAACGGCATTGCTGAAGAGCAGGAAGGTGATCACCTGGCGGCCAGGTTTAGCTAACATCTGGAAGCGCGTGATGCACGAACGTCGTGACGTCTCGGCGATCAACGTGCTCTGTGCAAAGCACTGCACCAACTGCAGAATCGACGTTGACAGCAGCATAATGTATCTGGCCCGCGTGTCTTCGGTTTCGTGATCCAATATAGCCAGCGAACAGGCGCACACCACGATAGTGAAGACAGAATAGAGTTGCACCCCGAAGAGTGATACATTCGACAGAAGACTATCCAGAGCAGCTGGTGCACGCGACACTACTGAAATCTGTCGCACCTGCACGAGACCGCTGGCTGTCATCAAGCTGCTCAACGCTAATATACCGATCAGGGTGCCGCAAGTGAGCCAGGATAACGTGGCGGACGGGAAGTTCTCATCCTCTCGCACAACGAGGAAGATGAGTATCACCACGATGCCAGCAACCATACAAAGGATACCCAGAAAAAGACCTTTGCTGGAACCGTCGCAACCTACCCTAGTGTGGCCGCTTAAATCTTTACTGCCGTGGAACTTTTGTTTAGTCAATCGACTTCGGCCGACGTTCTGACCCATCACGAAGGTCACTGCGGCGGCGATCAGGCTAAAAGATAATTAAATAAATTATAAGAGTTATCAGTAATGAAAAAATAATATTTTTACAAATTAAAAACATAATAAAAAATATTTCTCTCTGATATAATATTATTATTTATGTCAACTTGATTTAATAAATTAAAATTTAAAAAATTTAGCCGAGAGCTCACAAAGAGTTGAAAATACAATATATACCTAAATTGTACGATAAAGGGATACAGGAAGGGCATGCTTGACGTCCATAATTGTCCTAGAGTATTAGTATTCAGGCATTCTTGCAGCGCGATTACTTGTGAGATTTGCTCGTTCGAGACAGGCTGATAGGGCTTGAAGGTGCTTTCTCTCGTCGATAAATCGTCTAAAATAAACAGTTTGAAATATTTACTCTCGAGAAACTTATTCGTCCACTAAAAATATTGAATAAATACCTATGAGATCCCGCGATTGTCTGGTCAAGGATCCGGGAAATCCTCGAAGACTCAAAGGAGATACGGACGTTTCCTGTTCATGTTGCGCCAGGTGCACAAAATAAGTCCATTCTTGCGCGGAATCCCAAATCACCAGACGTGCCCAGACTGCGACATTCGTGGCTGCGAGATGAGTAAAGCCGAATCGAGCTGCCAGACCGAAACGTTCTACAAGGACCTACACGGATGTAGACAGAAATAGAAATTGGGGGATTTATTCTCTTTCAAATATAAATAAAATTGTGAGCTCTTGAAGGATATAGAATCTCTGAAAGGAAATATATATTTCGGTGAGAAATTTCGTTTGAAATTTCCATAAAAAGTTTGAAGAAGCCTTTGTTTCACACATCTAATATACATAATAATACACAGTCGTCAATGCATCGAAGCGTAACAAAGAAACGCGTTTACGCATTGTCCGACTGTGCACGCTCAGCACCCTGCTTAATGCAATTAACGTAAGACCGACGCTTGCCTGCGAATTTACGAAGAGAAAGTGCATCTGCAAGAAGGTGAACAGGCCGTGCATCACCGGATGCACAAAGACAACATCGGTCAAGCATTCGGCGCCCTGCATCATCGTGTGCATCGCCATCTCCAGACCGTTGAACACCAACGTCGCCAGACCGAACACTGAAAAAACCACGTATTAATGAAATTTACAAGTAAACTAATTAAATGAAATTTAGCCACATTATTAGAATTTCATATAAAATATTAAATTTTAAATACACGGATATTTCAAGCAAAACATGAATTAAAAAATTCATATTGAATCTTAATATCTAATAATCTTTTTATTATATATTTTATTATATCTATATTTTATATATTTTATTATATTTATATTTTATATATTTTATTATATTTTAATTGTAATGTAAAAGAGTAATTTTTAAATTTTAATATCAGTATTTGAAGGAAATTTTAGCTTCATTATCGTACAGTGAGGAAACACCATCGTCCTTTTTTCGTCGATTGGCGAGGATTAACATGTATCACTTACAGAGCGCGCCGACACGTATGTAAAAACTGGTCGGTGCGGTCCTGGCCCTGGAGATGTGCGCTCGTTTTAATGATCCGAACCTGGTAAGCGATGCGCCGCCGAGTTCCGCATCACCGAGTCCGTTACCGCCGCGGCTCAAGCTGCCGCAGCTGTCAATCAATACCCATATGTAGATAGCGATGATAACAGCGATGCTGCCTACGTAGAGATACATGAGGAAGATGCCCTGAAAGAAAATCACGGAATTATCTCGTGGTGGATTCGCTCCTTATGCAAAAATCCAGGTACCAGGTATATAATTCGGGATGCTCCTGAACAAGAATCGCGCGCGGGAATGATCGTTATACCGATCCGGTTCTTAAAGCTCGTCAACCGACCACGTGCCGTTTCATCTATGTGGCTGGTCCGTAATTTTATGCGAATGAGAGCTCTCCTGTAAACTCCAATTCGATTGCATGCAATCACGAACGTCGTTACAATATTTAACATACCTCTGTCTTTATATCGAACCCCTACCGCTTTTAATTCTGATTACTTCTTATGGAATTTCGGCGATATGATGAGTCTCTGAGTCTCCTCTTTTCCGTCAAACAAGATTTTTAAGATATTAAAATAAAGATGCAATTCTCAAAAGATTATAATTGCAGATTGAAAATAGAGTTTATTAATAGATATAGAATATAATTAACTATGTTATGGCAAATTATTAATTAAATCAACTTTTCTTAAATGATAAAAATTAATGAAATAACTAAAATATTTTCAAAATAATGCATATACATTTTTAAAAGATATTTTTAATGTAACGAACAAGAAAAAAGTTGCTGTGAAATGTGAATGCCGTTCTAGAAAATTAAACAAATCGCTATCTCGTAATATAATCTAAGGATGTATTTTCAGGAAGACCCAAACCTCGAGTTTCTAGCTCAAGGTCGCCCGATCTCGACACGTGTACTCGGACTTTCCCCCGATTGTATGAAGTAACGGTACGATAATCCCAAGTCCGACAGCGCGAACGTTACTTTCGAGACCTCGGACGCGTGCACGTTATCCTAGAATGAACTCGCTTTCCTGATAAATCCGGCGTATCCGCGATAATCCATGGCAATTAATTTATGAAGCCAGACGGGTCGACAAGGTTGAATTACTTACTTGCAAACTGAGTAGAGGCACAGGCGTGTCCATGACCTCGGCCAAACATACCGCGAATGTTAGAACGACGATCAGCTCGCCGTACACGTTCGAAAGGACCACCCATAATTGCGAGCTATAATAAAATAATATAGACGAGAGGGAGATGAACATTAATTATTTTTTTAATATTTGAAAATAGTATAATACGATTTATATACAGGGTGTCAGGGCAATCTCTCGCCAAAAAAAGCTCTTGTAGCTTACCTCGAGAGCTTTTCAAAACACTATAATAAAGTATTTTTTCATCGAGTACTTTTCGAGTTATGAGGCTTGAAATAATTTCTTAATTTTTACATTAATATTCATTTTTCGATTATTTTATAATACTTTTATGTACAAAATAATGAGAGGAATCAATTGGTGTAAAGAAAACACATAATTGTTTCGAAGAAAAAATATGTAATTTGCAATTAACAATTACATATTTTTTTCGAGATAATTATGTGTTTTCTTTACACCAATTGATTCCTCTCGTTACTTTGTACATAAAAGTATTAAGGTAAGATAATCGAAAAATGAATATTTTACTAAATATTTTATGGTTTATGTAAAAATTAAGAAATTATTTCAAGCCTCATAACTCGAAAAGTACTCGATGAAAAAATACTTTATTATAGTATTTTGAAAAGCTCTCGAGGTAAGCTACAAGAGCTTTTTTTGGCGAGAAATTGCCCTGACACCCTGTATATTACTCTTTGAAAAACTTGCACCTCGAGTAAGATATTAAAAAAAATTAAAAAAATCGATTAAATGTAAAATTAAGATAAAAAAGGATAATGTTAAAAACATTTTGATATAAAAACGCTCTTTAGATGCGACATGACAGCAGTGATAGTTTGCGATCTTACTAAGGTTCCGAATGATCTAAAAGATCCTCGGGCGACCGCGCCCTCGCCAGGATCCTGGAGACCAAGGACCTCGCCGGTGGCGACGAGGTGGATGGTTGCGCGGGTGGCGGGTCGCTCTTGTCCTTGGTCCTGCACCCCGAGGGGCCACCGCTCGGAGCACCCTCCACGGTGCCACCCGTTGTACTTCCGGTCTCGTTTAGGCTGTCCTTGTCGTGCTGCTCATTGCTCGCTATGAAAAAAAAGGGAGCAGATTAATGAGAAACGCGCGTTCCTATATATCATTCGACTCGTACGCAGCGACCGGAAAAGTGGAACCTCGCTTATTCTTGCCACTTTCTTTCTTTAGCCTGCCGGGTCGTCGGAGAAATGTGTGTAACTTTCGCTGGAAGAATTTATACGTTTATTTCTGCAGCGATAATGCCCGCGGCGTTAAGAGAACTCACGGATTTATAGATCTCTCTGCTGGCTTGTAAACCGTCTATATCGAAGAATCGCCGCGTTCAACACGTGCTACCTCATTTGTGCACTCATTTCGAACGTGAAACGAGAGAGAGTCCCATTTTATATGGATTTAATATCTGCATAATATAGTATTGATATTTACATTAATCTCCAATTAAGATTTTCTCGATCGCTCACTGCAGTATTGAATTATAATGATGGATGCGCGAGAAATCAGGTGAATTTTTTTGTCGCGAAATATATTGTAATAAATCAACTCTCTCGTACGTCGCGTTCAACAATATGTATTAATAAAGTAAATTGAAGACTCTCTCTTTTGGAGATTCGTGGATTAATAAATATTCGCGAGAAAAAAACATTTATATGTTTTTTGCTTTTGACGTCATAATTCAATAACTCCAAGTAAAGGAATAGGAGCGTTAATCCACTAACACGATGTTGGAATAGAAATTCGAGATAGCATATTTTTTCTTTCTTTATTGCATAAATTTTGAGCAATTGGATTAAATCACGAGTCGAAAAGCGCCATAACTTTGCAGCAGTTTTAATTATCATAAATTGAGATTAATCAACAAAGAAAGGACTTAATTTTCAACTTTTTTATATCGTGATATAAACTTTGTAACTCGATTTCTTTTTCTTTTCGGATTGTCGGTCATGGTAGACTGTTATAATATATGATGGAATTGAATTTTATTAGCAATAAAAAACTTATTTGCACTCCTGTTAAATAAAGAAATTAAATTCGTTCGTTTAATTTATTGCCGCTCGTTTTGTTAGACGTAAAAATATTATTCTTTTCACAAGCTGTTTTTCTCATAACAGCTGATTTGTTCATCAGTTGTCATATATATTAGTCGCCACACAATCGAGCAATGATGACAGACGCGCAGAGAAAAACGCCTTGTGCATCAAAATAATTAAGACAGCTGGCGTGAGTTTGCTTAATAGCGGTTTTGCTATAATACTACGTCTTTTAATAAAGCATCACGGTGTGCATTCGCGATGCTCATTGCATAGCTAGGTGCTACAATGATAGTTGTTCCGCTATTGCGGCCGTCAGAAAACGTGCGCAATCTTCTTCTAGTAAAAGTTCGGCTCTTCGGCGCGTTAAATAGCTGGCAATTACCGCGAGTGTAATGCCGTGTAATTAATGACGGCGAAACCAGTAGATTTTTTATCGCACTTGGATTTTATCTCATCGTCAGTCGCGCTAACGCAATTTTTTTCTACGCATTGAATTCATCTCACTGCAAAATATCCATCACCGCGACAGATTTTATTCATCGATTCGATGTAATGAATTATGAAGTTTATTTATTTGAAGTTTTATAATAAATTATTTAAAATTTAAAATTTTATAAAAATTCTCTAAAATTTATATTTTAAATTTTATCTATTAAAATATTAGACGCAAAGAGAGTAATTAAAATAGTTTAGATTTTAGGGCAAATTAAGCGAAAAGTCATCAATGATTTTTATAATTTGATCTTAATTACTAAGTCGAGATACTATATGATTTTTTAACGAATTTATAACATGTATAACTATTAATTATACAATTAAATAATTAGATTTTACTTAAATGATTTCAATATCACTCTTGATATAATTACTTACTCTGTATTTAATATTTAAAAACTGATACTTGTACAAGATTTCTATGTAATGCAATATTTTCTGATAATTCTTTTTAACGCTACTTGCGAATAATGATTAAATTTCATTCGTTATGAACCGTAACACCTGTGTGTTGCAGTTTATTAATATTTCAGATGCCGAATAATGATATTTCAAAATAGCTCTTAAGCTGAATTCTGTCATTAGCCTCAATTTTTCCTCTGTCTTTTAAGTCGAGTGGAAGACGAATGTACTTTGCAAATGTACTGCTCATTCTCGAGATAGATACTTTACTATTCTTAATGAAGCACAAAGAATTACGATATCCTTTCAGCGGCAATTTTAGAGGGATCGCTTTTACACGAACAATAATGAATTGCTTAAGAAAGCAGTCGAGTATCGAGGCTAAGTTGTAAACGAACAACGCTTTTGACGACCTACATGGACATGGCGATCGACATGGACACGACGATCCGTAACGAACAGGACAATAAAACTCGTAAGTGATGGTTGTACTCTCGAGATCGATAATAAGCGTTTCTTTTCGATGCCGTTCCGTTACTTCGGCGAACGTGGATCCGCGATCCTCGAGATGCGATGCAACTAAACTTCCATGATAAAATCGACTCTACGTCCTCTTACGCGCGCGGAATTCTCTCCGATTGTACGTAATACAAATTGCATGAGAGCGAGAAGTACGAGAAGTCACGCGAGTCAAGAGTCAACGCGCGCGACAGCTGGCAGTGCGTGTCGCTCGTCGGCGCGATTAACGAACTTGAAAGATCATCGCGTATCTCAGGATGGAGACATGTGCTTGATTCGCGGATGACGCGATGATGGAGCGCCAGCGAATGCCACTACAAAAGACGTTGAAGAAATTGAAGAGGTGAAAGGTCCTTGGACTTGGAGGTACCGCGAGTACTCGACAAGATCTTACTTAAACGTGTTGTACTTGATAAGATCTTACTGCGGGCGCGAAAGAAGAGGGATAGAGAAGAAGATTCCTTATGAAAGCTCCGTCTGTTCAACGACGATGATATATAAAGTATCCCGTATAGGTATGGGAAAATATTTTCAAATAGTTTATTTACAAGTTTATTTAATAAATTGTTATTATTGGAAAATAAGCAAAATGTGCACAAAATAATTGGAATTTTTTATAAATCCATATAATTTAATTTATATACATGTAGCATGCATTTTTGAAGCTAGAAGAGCTGTCTTTTCTAAGAGAAAGCAACGTAAATGCAAAAATTATGTACAAGTGTTGTATTAAGTCAATTTATCGACAATCTTATACTACATAAAATTACGCGATAAATTTTAATTTAATGAAAAATATATGCCTCAAATTTAATAGATGAGATATAAATATGGAATACGAATTTAATTTCATGGAATCGGTGAAATTAATATCATCATGCGGCAAACTACTATTTGCTATGCACTTGTGATAAATTACGAGTCAATTGCACAAATTTTTCTTCTTCGTCGGTTCGTCAATAGTGAAGAGTTCACGTTTTTCACTTACGAACTTCCTCGAGATATATATCGCATCGATAGATACGGCCATATGGCATTCGAGAATTATTTGATTGCGTTTGATTTGCTGTGTATTCTAATAAAGATAAAAGATCGTATCTTAACTTCACACTTATTTTAATTTGAGTGTAATTTAGGATTTCAATAGATGTTATATGTATGGTAGAGTTATAACGAAGTTATAACGAAATGGTAAAGTTATAACGAAGTTATAACAGGCGTTGTTTTTGCATAGACAGATTTAAAATTGATCGGAAATAAAACTTGAACGTATCAAAAGGAACAGTTAGATACGATGTTTGCGGATCTACCTTACGGTACATCCGTGTCAAATCTAAGCATCGGTATTTGAAGTACGAACCAAGAAATAGTACTTCGCAGTGATAAATACCTTAGTTCATCATGTTTATTCTATAAATAATTTAGGGAAGGAGAAGGAGAATATGCCAGTCCTAAATCAATTATATTTCAAAGAAAACACTTCTATATTTACGAATTTTAAAAGTCATGATCGACTACAGTTGTGAAAAGGAGAACAAGGCTTTTATCTTAATTTAATTTAGAAAATTATTTTTTGAAAGAAATGATCGATTTTTTGCTCATTCAACCTGACGCAAGAAGCTTAGAAATCAAGTAATAAATTAATATGGAAATAAGACTGATAAAATGTAACATCACGTAATTAAAATAAAAGAAAAGGAGAGAATGTAAAAATAAAATATTAAATTTAATATTCTAAAACTAAACATCTAAAATCTATAAATAATATTATTCGAAAGAGAAAACTATCTTTTTTTTTTAATAAAAAATCCGGCAGATCTTGTTCGAATCCGAAGGTGTTTATACAAGATTTACCTGACGTCCATATATTTGTCACCGGGAGACTATCGTCGCGACGGGTCGTCGGCGACGTCGCCGTCCATCACTTGGATCTCGCGAAAACGCTGCACCCGAATGACAGATGACGAGAAGTGCACGTGACGATAACGCGACACCAAGTGGTACTTCGCGGGTAACTCGGCCGAGCTCTCGAAGGAGCATCGACTCTTTCGGGGATATCGAACGGCGGCAGGTGGTGGTGGTTGGATGATGACCGTGATGATGCGATTTTCTCGTAGCCTCGTTTCCCAACATCCGTCAATATGCTCGGCCATACAAGCTCTTTTGCTCTTATCTTACTATCGAGCAAGGATGCCTACGAGCGGACGCTTCGGGGGAGCTACGTTACACGTCGCCCTCGAAATCGAACGGTTGTAGAAGAAGGATTCCGCTATTCTCATGACTCACTTACGATTACCCTCGCGATTCGATGCGTTTGATGGAAACGATTTGATGCGGGTATTTTAGGTAAAATATTGCGAGCGAAGTGAGAAAGACCGGTGCGAGAGCAAGAACTTGACACGGACATGTTGTACCAGTTTTCTTGTTGAATATATTAGAATATATTAAGGAAGAAAAAGAGAGAAAGGATCTATTTTTTAAGAGTCGTGCTCTAAAATTATGTTAAAACCTGTTTAGTTGCAGCTGTTTATCGGTATTATTCTTTTTCTTTCTAAAGTATGAACAATTAAGTCAAAGTTAATCAATCAAAGAATGGCATCGAGTTAAAAAAAATATATATAATATTATATAATAACATATAATTTATTAAAAAGGAAAATTTCTGTTATATTTTGCATAAAATAGCCTTATTTTAACAATTATATGATTCTTTAAATTAATTATATTTTTATTATTAAAATTAATTAATAAAATTATTATATAATTATTATAACAATAAAAAATATAATTGTTTTTCAATTTAAATAAATTTTGATTTAAATGTAACTTTAATTAATGCACGCTACACCTACAGTTCAATATTTATTATATGTAAAGTACATAACAAGTAATAAAATATGTGATGATATGTGATAACCGGATAATTAATTAAAGTATAAATATTATTAATAATTCACATATAGATTGTAATGTGTGGTTGATATATACACAATATAAGCTATTAATCTAATCTCGAATGAAACTAAAGGATCGTGTCTATATCATTACAAATTAATAACCGGATATTCAACAAATTCCTCTCGAAATTCTCATGTTTCATTTTCCGTGTGGAAACGTTAATTACGGTTAATATGCGCCGATAACATCGTTTCGAGGGCGGAGGTTAATTGTTGACCTGGTGTGCTGGAACGACCCGTTCGAAAGGTTAAATGGTTTGTTCGTGCACGAGAAATATTATCTGAACGACGATTATCTACGATGGGTGTTAGACGATGCGCCCCCGATGCGCAGCAGTCCAGGCAAATCGCCGGGATTAATTTGTCGCTACCATAATGATCCGTTTAATCGGCGCCGCCGCCACTACCGCGATTAATAGGTAATAGTAATAGGTAATAGGCTAGCTTGTTATGGTCAGCTACGAGGAGAAGAAGAAGTACCACACTAGCAACTATCATCACCTGACATCTGCGAATCATCGATGTTGGATAATGATAATGCGCGATAGTGTCGGTCCATTAGCGATACATAACGTTCGTCGGTTCTTTGACGTTTAACAGCGATTCCGCGTATAATGTCTGCTCATTATCTGTCAATTCTGGCTGACAGTAGCCAGGGTAAAGAAGAAAGATGCTGATATTTGCATTTTTCTCGCGCGACACGGCAAGGATCGATGCATATCCGAGTAATCGATCGGTTTTGAATTGATGCAATAATGATGATGCTATTGTTACCATGCGATGTCTTTTTTGCTCGAAAAGTTGAAATTATTAAGTTATAGATCTTGAAATGATGAAGAAAAATTATACTTTGCCGATCTCGAGATTTTTTATGATGCCTCGGAGCATATTTTAATAATTAAAAATTGATTTTTTCTTGTTAACGAAAATTTAATTGTTTAAAAACTTTTTTTTCAATTTATATTAATTTTTTATATTATTTATACATATGCCCATTTGTATGATTTTATTATTAATTAAGTATTAATGTTTTAATATATTGATATTTTTACATTATATTGACATTGTCTAGATATTAAGTATTTTTAAATAATTATATAAATTGAAAATTATATAAATTGAAAAATTAATTAGAAATATGATTATTTTGATTTTAGCAAATGTGTTTCGTATATCAAAAAATGAGAGATATACAATCGTCTATAAAAAGAGAGAGAAACTGTTTCTTCAAACCAAATTTCATAAATTTTCTTTTGTCGTTCTACTTTCGTCGTCCTACATTCACATGTGCGACACTATTTATGAAAACACGCTTTTTTTTGCACATTTGCGCGAGTCATTATAGGTAATGTCTAATTAGCGCGCATTGTACTATTTTTAGTATACAATTGGAATTCACGATTGATGCGCTTGTATTCGTTTTTTTTTTTCTTTACCGCCACCCATTAGCGTCTCTAATTACTTTGTTTTACGCCACATGTTTTACATCACAGGAAATATTTGGCGTCTTTTATCGTTTTCTTTTCTTCTAAAAGCTTATCGCGAAATGAATGGAATTCATTATTGAGTAACCTATTTGGAAGGAGTTTGGAATAATATCAAATTAGTATAATCATGAATCATTAATGGAGAAGGATTAATAAAGTATGCGAATTTCATGAAAAAGATTGGCAAGCCAGAAATTAAGATATGTATGTGGTCACAATTAAATTTTGTATGAGATTGAATATCTTTCATGTAGAAACGTGAAATTGAACGGAGAGTGGGAAATTTGATGAAAGTTTCAATAAAACGACGTCACTTGATGTCGAACTACTTTGAATGGTCGGTACCTGCTTTCACGCTATTCATATGTATTTTGTATGTAAGTGTGTTCATCACTACCGTTTTTAATTTATGTGAATCAAATATTTGTAATTTATTATAAATTTTAATTAATATATTAAATAATAAACTCTTATATTATTTGTGTTAACTGCTTGATTGATAAAATAATTATTAATATTATTATCATTATTGTCATTATTGTTAATATTATTAATATTATTATTATCATTATTATCATTATTTTGTTATCATTATTGTTTTATCATTTTTTCTTGCAATTATTCATTTTATAAGAAGATAATTAATTTTTTTTGTTTATTTATTACTTTGTTGAGAACGAATTTGAATAACTTTTCTTAAAAACAAGCAAAATATTCTTTTGTTTAATAGAATAGAATATAATAGTCAGAATAAAATAGTTACGTTTATACATTTGCGTACTTTTTTTTAAAACAATATGAACTTAAATTTCGAATGTGGTTCGTATAATGATACATGTATAATGATACATGATTCTCACATCCTGGAGCATCCTTGATTCATTCAACATAATCTATAACCGCAAAAGTTTACTCGAAAAAATCACAGAGATAAGAAGAATGTGCGTGTTGTATGATTAGCTTATACATACCTTTATTATTTATGGAGCGTCTATAAAGCTTAAACGACGTATATCAACGATCATTCGCCGACTGATAAATTATCATTCCGCATGTGTATTCTAATGCAAGCAGGTGCGTGATGGCCAGCCAATAAATTGGTATTTATCTTTCTTTAAGAATGCAACATTTGCAAATCTAAACTGTCTATGCAAACTGCGCGCACGCGCGCATTTCTTCTTGTAATAATAAATTCTCCTCAAGAAATAATATTGTGAAATATGGGCAGATATTATAATATAAATCGATGAAGACATTTATATTTTATTTGCTCGATAATCAACTAACAATAAGATGTAAAAATCGAAATATTATTATTTTATTAGTGAAATAACTATAAAATCTATTTGGAAGATGAGATTTATGAAAGACTATATAAATAAATAATATTTATCATTCACGTATAAAAATTGCAGCAAGTTTTCAATATATCAAATCATATATATCGTCGATCTGATATATTCAGGTAACAGATGTGCAATGGCAATGTGATACGTAAATACCAGTTGCTAATAAATAAAACATACAGCTAGCTTATATGAGACGTGAAAATACGAAGATAGGGATCGCAAAAAATTGTGCGATTAAATCACATGTCACATCTAGGAAATGACTCATATGTAGATTTTAACGATGAACAGTGCGTAAGATCTCTTCGTGCGAAAATTTTATTAGCGTAGTAAAATAATCGTAATAAGAAACATACATGGAGACAGAACAGCAGAGATCACGTTCCATTATTTTTACTTAGATTATTACGGCAGGACTGGCCGCTTCGCACGAGCTGTGCGAAAGACACATCAATGAGAGTTGTAGCTGGTAAAAACGAACACGTGCGACAGCTTGATTATGTTCTAACGGGATTGTTTACAAGTTGAAGATTTAAACTTGAATTCCTAAAACGGAAGTTACGTTTAATCGAAGAATTTTAATAACGTAAAAACTGCGAAACACATTACAGGAGAATATGATATTGCCTGGAATGTTATTCCGTTTTATAAAATATAAAAAAGACTATATAAGTTTGCTGAATCATTGCGTAAACAAAGTAAAACGTGATAAAAAATATTTCGGGCATACCTTGCATGCTTCACAAGTTAATGGAAACATTATGAATTAAGTAATTATAATTTTTATTTTATAATAATATTTTATAATAATATATTTATTATATGATTATATTATACTTTTTAAAATTATATATTATACACTTCGCATTTATGTTATATCTAATATATAAATTGTATTCAAATTAATAGAGACAAAAATAGAAATCTTTATACATATCCACGATACAACAAAAATAAAATTTAATTTTTCTAAAATTTCCCTAAAACTTGATTCTAGTTTTTTCTTTTATATCGTAGGATTCTTTATTGTGATGGCTTTGTCCTGCCTAAATCAATTTGTTCGGGCAAATGTATCCGCGTATACATCGTTATTCCTCACGGCAGCACTTTCATAATGATCCACGCACAGGTAAATTCTCAGTAAGTTGTTCGACGAAAGAACATCTGCGTCGAAAAGTCGAAACCGTATGGTTATCCGGGAGAGAAGACCGCGCGTTGTAAAACGCACTCTCGCGCGAGTGTGCGTGCGTATTTTCGCACAGATGCGATTGTAAGTCTTGTTCCATGCACCACCACCGCGTGTCGAGAAAAGTGGTTAACTGTACTGATCGGCGGTGGTGTTTCGCGATGCAGCTGCATCATCTAACTGCAGAGAATCGGTTATGTGTAACAGTGACTGAGGCCTGTCAGGAGGCTTTCAGTAACGGTGGCGTCATATGTCTGACAGATTGATGTTGCACGACGATTAATGGAGTCAGGGCACGGTGTTGCTTGGAGTAGAACACGAAAGTAAGTTACGGTGATTTGAGAGGAAGTACTCGCATCATTTTCTTCTGTAAATACGTTTAATTTTGTGGCAATTAATCAATTTGTCCGTTAAAGATTTCTTGTATTTTTACCCTTATTATTTTTCATTCCGACTATATCTGCTGCTAATGAAGGAATGGTAATGTAAATCCTTCTTCAATGTGCTTCTAATTAATGAATGAAGAGTTGAGTGCCTAGTAAATGTATGCCTAATCAGTTATCCCTAACATTCAAACAAAGTCATAATTAAATTCATATTTTCATGGCTTATAGAAAATAATTGGCGGACTTATTTAATTTTACAAAATTTCACATTTATACAACTATCAAATTTAATTCTCTCTTTTTGTCCCTTTCTTTTTTATTAGAATTTTAAATGTGCATCTTAGACAAGATCTGAATGAAATACTTGATATTATTACATGATATAATCTACACATTCACGTTTTCGATATTGTGAAATATCGGAAATTTCTTTTTAATTTAGTTCTCTTTTTTATAAATAATTCATTTTCTAAATTAGTCCTCTTTAATTCTCTCTAAATTAATTCTTTTTAATTCTCTTTTTATAAATAATTCATTTTCTAAATCCTTATATAATACTGTATATTGTTTAAAATTATCTCATCCCTTTGTTCGCTTTCGTGCTCGCGTCGATCGTATCTTTTCCCAAAGCAAAGTTTTTTTTTCTTTCTGCGACGGAGGAGAAAACGATTCGCGGCGTGGTGGAGTGGCCTCAAAAGTTATGTGCAAGAATAATAGAGGTCTTTTCTCCCGCTCGCTCGATTTTTACGCTTCTCAGAGTCGTAAAAGAATTACGGAGATTTGCGGTCAAGAGAGACAATGGCATTGAGCTTTGAAATCGTTATATCACGCTCGTGTATTCTAATTCCGATGGAATAACTTATAGCTATATGCATGCTTTCTAATTTCCTCTACGTAAATTCACATCCGCTCGAACGCAACGCATCGCTCGCAGAAGAACGCTCGGTCAGTCAACCAGGAAACAAACGGCGAGACGCGAGCACGAAAAAGAGTAAGAGTCATGGTATTAACAACTGATGATGACACACGATCATAAAATATCGATGTGGCATGGACGGTAAAAGATGTGTAAAAATGGTGAAAGTCGCTCGTGATTCGTGTGATATATACCACGGCGATTCTACGGCGGCCATGCCAAAGAGTGCACCATATCGGACAAAGATATAATGAAAGGTCTCTCGAAAGAAAGCAAGAACGAACTGGACTTGACTAGAAAGCTGCTTTTGTGCGCGCTGCCTCGTTTTAACTCCTGAACAATCAAATAATGGCATAGGGAGAACGTCAAAAACCGTTAATACCGTTGATTTTTTAACGATGCTAAAGATTGAATCATAAAGGATATACCGCTGTTTGTTAAGCAAAAGAAGAATATAATAATTCCGATATATATATTCTTTAGTCAAATCAAATATATTCCTATGTCGAAAAAATAAATTCCATTATTAATTTATTAACAATTTTGACAGATATATTTGTTAATATAACGTTATCAATAAATTAACAATCGAGTTTATTTTTTTGACGCACTGAATATTCTCGTTATTTTATTCCCTGAAGTTCAGAAACTCAATCTATGATTCATCGTTAAAATTTTATTCATTAAAATTCTCTTTTAAAAGCCTCATCAAAGCTCAATGTTTCGATATATTTTTGGAACGCCATCCTAGTTTATCCTTTCTTCATAAGAGTTCTCGATAGATCCTATATAAAATCTAATTTGAGTTTGAATTTCCGTTTTTATTCTTGCACTAGACTGAACTAGAACTGAACTTGCACTAAATCAGTGCAAGCGAGAATTGAGAGGCAGGAAATAAAAAATGCTCGAAGTGCAAGAGTAACATGGCGTCCAATATTAAATAAAATAAAATAAATAAATAAAATAATATCAATAATATTATAAATTATGAAAATGTTTGTATTATAAATTTGGAAAAATCTTAATTTTTATAATTTTTTTATAATTACACTTTTTGAATTAGTTCAGTCAGTGCAGGAATAACAAACAGACCTTAGACTCGAGACAATTCACGTTGTTCGTGAACAATGTGGACGGGATAGACAAACAGGTGCATAGAAATGCAACCACTGAACGAACGAATATTGACCTATCAATAGTCGGCTCATGAACTATACTCCGCACGTATCAGGACGTCGTATGCGTATGCATACCCGGTGTACCATCTACCGCTATTCGGGTCCTTTTTGCCAGACAATACCGTAAGATGCGCGTGTCGCTTTGCATACCGAATACAGACGACATACTTTATCAAATTATACGTCGCTATCATTTACGCCATGATACTTATAATCTCCCGCGCCTGATTATGATGCGCTTACATCCATTGGTGAAGTAGATATCGCTCGCAAATGACAAGAATGGCCGTATCAAATCACGGGAATTATTATGGCAATTTACTAATTAAACTTTAGCTAATTTTAATTCGCGAGAACATTCTTTCATTAAAAGTGAACCGTCTCTCTCTTGTCATAAACGTTATTTTAATATCAGTTAACTTTTATTCATTTTCATGGAAACTATCTTAATTATAAACTTATAATAAAGATATTTCTTATTTAAAGATATATAACATATAACTCTTTGGATTTATATCGATTTATATTCATGAATGTAATTTTAAATATAATTAAATCAAGATTTTATAAAAGAAAAAAGAGAGAAATATATAGAAGTAAATTGTTATAGCCTCGTGCTTTTAAAAAATAATACGTTTCTAAATAAGTTCCTTTGTAGTGTTTTCGAAATATTTAATTAATTGTGTTATCATATACAGGGTGTCAGGGCAATCTCTCCCCCCAAAAAAGCTCTTGTAGCTTATCTCGAGAGCTTTTCAAAACACTATAATAAAGTATTTTTTATTGAGTATTTTTCGAGTTATAAGGCTTGAAATAATCTCTTAATTTTACATAAACCATAAAATATCATAAGTATTAAGATAAGATAATCGAAAAATGAATATTTTACTAGATATTTTATGGTTTATGTAAAAATTAAGAAATTATTTCAAGCGTCATAACTCGAAAAGTACCCGATAAAAAAATACTTTATTATAGTATTTTGAAAAGCTCTCGAGGTAAGCTACAAAAGCTTTTTTTGGGAAGAGATTGCCCTGCATATATGTGTATGCACAATGTTCATAAATATATTCCAATTATGATTTATAGACTAGTTTCCAGACTGGTAGAAGTTGTTTAAAGAATAAAATTATTTTATTGTGAGATACATTACTAATTGCTAAACAGCAAGCTTATTCATTTATAAAAGGCTCCATCAATCATCGTAATCAATTATCTCACTCAATCATCGTAAGATAGATTTTCTCACCCCATTTCTGCTTCATCGATGTCATCGAGACCGCGGATATCGTATCTGGTACATCCACCGCGCGTTCCTCTTTACCGGATAGAATCTTTTCTACACATTCCATTTTCTCCATCTTCATCACCGATTCTTGTTCGTCTCTCCAATTATCACTCTCCTTCTTATCGTCCTTCATTTCTATAAAATCTTCTAGATTCGGTAGATCTCGGATATCCGGTACTAAAGTTTCCTCGTCATCCTCCCTGATTTTCCATTTCGCCCTCTGTCGATGCTCGTTTTTATTCTCTTCTTGCTGCACTTTTTCGCTCGTAGAATCCAATACCTCCTCAACAAGTTCCTCCTCTTGAAGCATATATTCTCTGTTCTCGTTAGGATTTTTGTAAATTCTGTAGGGTCCGACGAGACCCACCACCCCTCGGGGCAGCGCCACCGAGTTCTCCTGATCTGACCAGCGGTTTTCGTACTCGGATCGATCGGAAAACATCTTCGGCGGATCTGGTAGAGGCTGTCTGGGTATGTCGCGGAGGAGCCACTTTCTTACCTCGACTCGCTTGGATACGTCTTCGGGATCCAGCTGTCGCTTCTCGCTGGAAACGGTGTCCTCGATCCGAGTCGAATCGCGACACGGGTCGACGGGTCGAATCGTCTCCTCGTCAGAGGATGATGTCTCCGGCAGTCGTACTTTCTTCGGTTTTCTCACCACGCTGTAGAGAGTGTTCTCGTCCTCGACCTCGAGAATCGGCGACGTTCTATTCCGAGATGATGGCCAGACGTATGGCGATTTATTTTCCGCGTTGACTTTGCGACTCGGCTCGTTCTTGACTGCGCTGATTATCACAACCCTGCCATAGACATCCGGAGGAAGACTCTTTACGCTATCGTCACTGTCTAAGACGCTGTAGATCGGTTCACGCGTCGCCGTCTGAATCCATTTAGGTCGTTTGCGCTGTTTCGAGATGCCACCAGCATGCAGAGATGCTTTTCCACCGACTGTCGCCGTGGAAATGTCAGTTAGCTCGGCCACCATCCTGATGAATTTTTGTCCAACAGCCCCGCGCCGGATGTCACGCACTAACCGATCGTGATTAATAAATCGAGAATGGAATATTGTATTAAGACCGACGCGATAATCGACGATTTGAGTCGCGTAAATAGCAACGAGTCCAACGATGAATTCTCGGCGAGTACCGAGATGAACGTGCTTTGAAAATGTTAAACGTAAGGAAAGATTAATTTAGAGATTATTACTCACTTGAAATTTATATTAAAAATTGGAGAGAAAAAGAGATTAAAATTAATTAATTAATTGTATCTTTTAAAAAAATTGTTCAAATTTGCGATATGGACAACAATATGAAATCAGAAAAATAAATTTTTAATTGTAAGAATTATGTTTTAATCTTCATTTTTTTTCGAATCGTGTCTCTTTAAAACGTATTTCGATTCTTGCTGTTGCACTTTGAGAATATCGAAAATTTTTTTACGGCGTAAAATTTTGAAGATCATTGCTCACTTTCAATTTGTCCCGTCAATTATAAAATTTAATTAATCGTCTCTTGATGGGGAATCTCAGTTTACAATCTTCGCACACTAATTCGCAATCACGTGATTAATTATTAGGATCACTTTTTTAATCGATCGTTTAAAACTTTCAATTTTTTATTTTAATTTAATTTTATATAAACGTTTCGAATTCTTGTTTGTTCTGTTGACTGTTCAAGTACACTGGTTCGCACGTAAAAGGTAAATGGCACTCGGTCACTTTAGTTTTAGCGAAGAACAATATCGTGGTATCGTCGCAGTGGTGGCCGGAGGTCATTGAGATGGATGTAGCTCTCGTTCGTGATCAGATTTAGGAAAAAGAAGATTTCACATTCTTTGCGGCGACCTCGTCGATTTACCATATTTTCGCTCAATGCGATAAATTCCGATAGACATCGTGAAATTAAAGAAATCCTTAAAAATCTATAGATTTGCATAATCATCTCTTAAAGAACGAAACTTTGGCCAATTTTATTATAAGAAAAAAATGCAATATTTTTAAATAATTTTCCTAAAATTTCAAGATAAACCACCATTCGAATAAGACTCGCATATCGTAAATTTGCTGCAATCTATTACAAAATTTTTCTGATTTATAGTGATGCTTTCAGAAGTATCTTATTAACATATATATCGTATTCAACGTGTTGTAATTCATTTCCGACAATTATTTTGTGATATATGGATAAGTTCCTTGTACATATTCAGAATGATTGCGCGTTTCCCGATTATTATCTTTTTCTGTTTGCTAACACTTCATGTATCAAAATCAGATAGAATAATTCAAATTGTCAAAATCCAAAGATTTGTGCAATTTTCATCATATATGTTTACAAAAAAGAAAGAAATAAAAAGAAAAACATATAATTGAAATCTAACATCATATAATGATAAATATATCTATAATAATTATATCATTGAAAAATACACGTTAAAACGTTTCGATTTAACGATTCAAACAATTTCTCTTTTTACTGTTAATATTATATCAGAATGGAAAAAAAGAATATTTGCAGATACATATTACATTTTAGTTTTGTAAATTTTCTCAAAGAGAAATCAAATCGATTTAATCTCTACTGATAAACCGAGTGTAAAACGCCGACAAAGATATAAGATCGGCATCATCGCCAGCTGTTGAATACTCTTTCCTAATCGTTTTTCCCCTTTAGGGCATTGCTTTACCCGCATGCAGATAGTATGTAATTGGTCCACAAGATAATCGATCAGCTGTCGTTACCGCGAAATTGCTGATAATGTGTGACCGTTAAACTTCGACCGGTCTAGCTATCCTCTACGATGTAATTTTTTTTTCCGACGTAAATGCGTCGACGACACAGCACGTTGATATTTTTCCACATGGGAAAATAGACGGACACGAGGCTCACTTGGCGACGTTTATCGCGGGGTCGAGGCGTTCACCAGCTGATGATTATCGTGGTTCATCGTGAAATAGTCGTACTTCCGTGCGGGATCGTGCAAGATCCGCTACGAGGGCAAATGCACGATCTTAGATGCGAAAGAAACTCAAAATACATACATTAAGGCGCTAAATGTGCACGCGCGCATGGAGAATTACAAGTGCCGTGTCGCGTGAAGAATGGCGATTGAAGCATTATGATTAACTTAATAACCGATGTTTACGGAGTTATTATACATCTTCGCTTTTACACTCAAATCTATCCCTTAGAATATCTCTTCCATATTGGAATAAATTGTTTCATAAATCTCTTCTATTTTCAATTATGAAATGATTATAAATGCCCCCCATAGCTTCTCCTTTTTTTAAGATTTTCTAAAATAAATTCAGAAATAAATAGAGCTGTAGATTTATAACACTGCATTTTATTAATTAAGGACTTAAAGCTCGAACTACTTAACTGCAAAAATGTTTTTATAATGTTTGAGAAGAGAACTACAATAATTTGAGAAATACATTTTTATTTTGAAAGATTTCATATCGGAAAGAAGAAGAGAAAGCGAAAAAATTTAAATTCCTTTAAAAGAAGAGGCAAAAAAAAGTTAAAAGCCAAATATCAAACTTTCTGACAAATTCATAGTTTTATTATATTCATATAATATGAAATTTAGATCTCTAATTAAATAATATAATCAATTGAAAATATGATTTTCGCTTGAAAATATAAAATTGTTTCAAGATCAAAACTGCACAAATAACGCGTTCGAGTACAAGATATTTGTGAATTGGCAAACGTTCTTATAATGAGGAAAATGAGAGGAAGATAATGAATATATTTGTGCTCGCAAACGACGCATTAGAAGAAGAGGAGGAGGGATCGTCACAACATCAGTCCACGTCAGAGTCTACCACTGCTCTCTTCGTTAATTTTAGTACACGTTCCGTCTAGCTCACAAAGACGATAGTTCGCTCACGAGATAATGAGATCGGGCCAAGAACACCAAATAATGTCACAACATTGAAGAGGCAACCCGCATCGCCAAGATAATATCAGCCGACAGCTGACACTTCAAGATTTCATCTCGTGCATCAGCAGTTCAATGATGACGCGAATCTATCTTCTTGTAGCTCTAGTCTTCTATTGCGTTTCGAATTCTGAGCTAAGCGAGCCGTGAGTACGATATTTGTATCAAGCAAAAAAATGTTCTATTAATAGATTACGTAAGATATTAAAAACTGATCTGTGTAAAAATTTTATGAAGAGCGACTGTTATATAAGAATTAAAAATTGAAATTTATGGGAAAGTAGTAGCCTTTGCAACACTTGTATGTATGTTTTACATTACGAGATATTTACATCTGATATTATAATAGATTTTGCCGAAAAAAATAATACTTTATTTAAAGGTATATTAGAAATATTTAAAAATACATATAAAGAAATCTCGAGAATTATGAAAAAGGAGACTTCAATGTCCCATCTCTGTTGAAATCATCAATTCTTTCAATCTGATCAGAACTCCCTTCTTTGCGAAACATCTTGACCTATTCCGTAGTCCGCGATTTCACGTTAACGCAGGAGAAATCTAGATGATGCAAAATTCTCTCCGATATCTTCTCGCTCCGAAGAGAGGAAGTCTCTCTTGCCTCATAACGGTTTTTTGCGAAACTCGACCGCAATCGTTCGCGCATCTATCAGATTTTTGCAGACGCGAGCTTCTGTCCGTAGAACGACGTGGCTGATGCAGGGCGACATATTCACCGACGAGGAGGCGACGTCCAGGCTCATCCAGCTGGACAGCCACAAGTCGTATTTTCCGGTGAGCACCAGGGCGGAAATATACTACGCGGCACAACCGGGCAAGCTCATCAGCTGCGTGATCGCCGCGTCCGTTCATCAGAACGGTCATGTGAGCGTCGTGGAGGGTGGCTACGGAACCAAGAAAGTCCGGATACGTTACATCACGGAGAACGGCAAGCCGGATATCTTCTTCGTCCTCATGCAAGCTGTAAAGAGAGAGTCGGTATACGTCGAAGAGGACGTCGCGTGGAGTACGAGATTGGGCATCGCCTACGAACCCATGAAGAACTGGACCCTCGCCGAGATACAAGATGCTTTGCGCAATGTCACTTCTTCTCAGTTTCCTCCTTCGTAACATGTCGATTTTTATCTTTTCTTTATAGAATAATAATTGTAAAAATACCTTGGGTATTTTCTTAAAATTTCAAAGAATTCTCCCGCAAATTTTCGATTCATTTTTGTATTTAAGCGCGCATTTTAAGAATTAGGATACTGAATTTATTTATTAAATTTGCAAAATTAATTTTTCCTCGGCTTTTTTCAATTAAAGAAACGCCAAATAATTTTTCGCAATTAATTATCTGTTAAAAATATTCTGTCAAAAATATTCTCAAGTAACATATAAAAGTTTAGTTTATATAAATAATTAATATGTCATTTAAATGTTTCTACGACATCTTTTAGATAGATTAGCTTAAGAAGCTTCTTAAGCTTAAACATCGGCGGTTCAAACAGTTAAATCTTCTCGTATAATTATTGCCAACGAGATGCTCATTTGTAATGGATAGCATATCATCTTGTCTCCTTATATTTCTAGCAGAGCCATGTAATTGCGCACGTCTTTCTAATGTAATTACGCACAAGGTAAGATATGCATTTTAGACGCAAAATAGGATATCTAAGCGTGATTTTAAGATGTATGTTAAATAATAATGTAATGTAAAATAATAGTTTATGAGCAAAAATCGCTCCTTTAGAAGTCTCCTGCAGCATATACAGAAAGAAAGACTCTATTTCACTTTATTTTCTCTAACAAATGAAATATAATATAAATGTAATTAATGTATTAGTATAAATAATAATATAATTTAATAATATAATTTATATACTAATAATTTTTATCTCTGTATAAACTTCTCTATCCAGTCATATGTTTTCAGAATAAATAAAAGGTGAGTTTGTCATATATATATTAGCAATGTTATTTTTTAATATGTAAGCATAGAAAAGTCTGTCATGCTTTGACACGTGGTAACGGATAATTGACGCAAATGGATCATCCATTCTTCAATCTTTCGAACAGCCGTTTATTTTCACATTCCATCTGTTATGACAGCAGTACTTCATGGAATGCGAATACGTATGTCTAGCGGATTTTAATTGTGAAAGTAGATCACAATTCGTAACTAATAGCTACCAGAAAATGTTACATTTTGCCGAGCAAAGATTGAATGATTAATCGCTCCATATCGTGAATATACAGTCTCTCGGAATATTGCTTCATTTAATTATTGTACCAACGTTTGCCACGCTACGCTGCGACGTTAATTATTTACATATATGAAAGCGATGAAAAAAAGCAATGTCATCTAGAAATATTTGGTACTTCGATTGAAGCTTAAACATATGGTCAATATAAAAAAATGTGAAATTGCGGTCACAGTAATACTTTGTAGGTTCAATTAATTTACGGTAAAATAATTCTAATAATTTTTAATAAGCAAAGTGTGAGAGAGAAACAGAGAGAGGGATAAATAATAATATAATCTATATATCTATCTCTCCTTATAATATAATAAATTATATAATTACATTTTTATTACTCTGTTATGTGTCATATGATCATACAATCTCATTAATTTTTTCTATTGTGTGTGTTAATCTCATATAAAATTTAATTTTATCTAACAGCTTCTGACGATTTATAAAAGATATTCTCTTTAAAATTAACAAATAAGAGATCCAATTTTCTCTCTTTCTCTCTTTCTTTAATTTAAATAATTAATTCCTAAAATTTCCATACTGATTTATACGAAATTACATCGACAGAAGTCGGTCTATCAATCAAAAGATGGATTTATAACTTGATTAAGCTTCATCTGTATCAAATTATGCGTATGCAAATTTCAATTTGTACTTTTCCTCGACGATTCACGCGGATCTTCGTCGAATGTGGGTGTCGTGAAGCGGAAATTTCTATCGATTTGTTTCATTTCTAACGGATTTGTTTCATTTCGGATCCACTTAAGCGATCCATTCGATCACGCACGAGCGATCGCGGACTGTTTCGAAAACAAGAGTTAGAAATAAGAGCTGTGAGCAGACTCCGTATAACGGACAACAACACGGTGCGTGTCCGATCCTTTTCACTTCCGTGGAAAAGAAAAGGGAAAGCGGCTTTTGTATTTTAAAATAAGAAAATATATCACAAAATTTTAATGTAATACGTTTGAAAAATGGAAGAAATATATTAGAGAGAGATATTTTAAATGTTGAAACATATTCCTCAAGGAAAAAATCTTGAATTTTTAAAAAATTTATAAACTACATTTTCTATTAATCTATATTTTCGAGATCAAAACTTTATCTTTATTATAATACCTATTTTATTAATAGATAAGTTTAATTTTTCTGTATCTTGAGAAAAAATTAATATATTTTTAATAAATTTATAAGATTCAATTTCTCTTTTTTATTAATAGATGATGTTTCATAAATAGACGTAATTTAATTTATTAATAATCACATTTTTTTAAATTTCCTAATAAGATATTATAATTAACCCTTTTCGAATGTGTTGCTCGGGCAGGTACTTTCTAACGGGTTAATTGATAGGATCATTGAAATCGTCATTGAAAAGTGAATGAGATCTTACCTGATGACTTGCCGGGATTGGATTCCTCGATCGGCTGTAGAGTTCGCGACATCGTTGTCTCTCGAGAGTAACGTTTCGCTCTTCAACTTGAAACGGATACCGCGCTACGGTGATCGAGACGCTCGTAAAATCACCGCCGATGTCCATCAATCCGATGAGTTCCGTGTCAAGACCGATGGACTCGCCTTAGCTGTCTGTTGCATTTTCCGCGAACGTACATTAGTCGGCACTGTTAATTGATTATAATCAGAAGAATAAATGAGAGTCGTTGCAGGTAATGTACGATAGTAAAATCCAGAAAGAAGAGCGTTTTATCGGTAGATTCTTCTTCAGGATCGCTTATTCGAGAT
Organism: Camponotus vicinus; assembly: GCF_025532165.1. Classification (NCBI taxonomy): domain Eukaryota; kingdom Metazoa; phylum Arthropoda; class Insecta; order Hymenoptera; family Formicidae; genus Camponotus; species Camponotus vicinus. The sequence continues at coordinate 30,839,247 of NW_028141945.1, forward strand.
TTCTTTTCACGAAACAATTGCAATGATGATTGTAATTAATAGAAATTTTCCAATTAAAATATTTGCACAGGAAAATGTCGAGAATATTAATTTCTCCCTCGTATGATGAATGAAAATTTGTCTTTTAATTATTTTTATTACGAAGAGTAAAAATGTAAATTTTTATTTGAAATATTTCCTTCCTTTTTATGGGCAATATTTTCGAGAAAATGACTCGTTCTTCTGCTGAATAATCAATTCTTGTTTCTCATTTCAAACAGATAATGTTTTATTCAGGAATTATCCCGTTCACAATCATAATTCTTAATATACACAGACGTTTTTTAATGAAACGTTTAATTTCTTTTACAAATAAAAAACATCCTTCAACAATAAATTTGCTCTTTCTCCCAAAAATTGTCAACTCTTCTCAGGACATATTTATCTTTAATATGTTTAAGTAAACGATATTACTCGTTAACAATCATTGCAAAGATCCTCTCATCCAACAAATTCTTTTCTCTTCTTCGATCTAAGTATCTTTTCTCTTGGAAAACAGCACTCGCGTTCTATTTCCCAAAAAAAGTAAATAAGAAAAAGAATAAAATTTTTTCACTAAATTTGTTTCGTCTCTTCTGAAAATATTCCTTCGTATCCGAATCGTGTTCGATTTGCAGGAAAGAATTTTCGGCTATCGGAGCCGAAAACGCACGGGGTGTAGACGACACCCCGGTGGCACGTGCGACGACTTGCGCATCCACGTCACGTGCGAGCGACTGAAACACAGCGCGCGCTGAATCGAAGCGCACGCGACTCCGATACGCGCGGCTTCCACGGACTTTCGAATGGCTGACGGCTGTGCTGGCTGTTACTGCTGCAAGAGAGCACGTCGCATGAGCTACGTCGAGATATACGTCGATACCGGCACTGCTCTAGCCGTTGCTCCGGCCCCGGAGTCTGGCCCCCAGAACGTGGGCCCCGCGCTGTAGGAGGAGGTTCCTCTTGATCCTTCGCGAGGTGGGAGAGAAAATCTCGCGCATATCAGTTCTTATCCCTCCTTCATCGTTTGTGAATCTCTTGAGAGAAAAAAGAAAGAAGAAATCCGCGGAAGGGAAAGAACAGAGAATTTTACGTTTCATTCTGTAGAATTTAGATTCGCGTAGATACGTTTCGTGTGAGACTAATGGCATCGCAATGCGTATATTATAATTTCATTATAATTATAATTAATACAATCTTAACTTTTGTATCGAGGAATAGGATTTATGCTGTTAACAGAAGTATAATATGTGAAAGAAACAATTTGATTATATGGCTAAATTGATACAAACTCTCAATTGTATTTTTTTTTGTTGTTTCTATACAATTATATTATTGAAATTCAGAATTAAAACACGAATATGTATCAACTAGAAGAAAGCATGCTGTAGTATTAACAGGATTGAAATAGGAGAATAGGATATGCAAATTGCAGAAAATAAATTCATAAATTTTAAATAAAATAAAGCTTGACATATTTTTCTTTAAAAAATTTTTTTAAATAACGATATTCAGGCTAATACAAATCTTCAAATACTGTGCAATATACAATATATTACATTCTCGATAATTGTAAAGTATATTCTCCATAAGAAATTGGAGTTTTTCAACTATTGTTCATAAGCTAATAATCAATTTTTGACTAAAAAAGAATCTAAAAATCGAAATTAGCTAAAACTATTTATTATGAAAATTACATATTTGCCAATTACTGAAAGTATATTAAATATCGCACAAATACCGATACTTGAAGAATCGTATTGTTTCAAATACTCTTTCTGTCTATTTTACTTAACTTTTCATAAATTTTATTTCTACAAGATGACACACACATTCTCCTTTGGACAATCATACACAAGATTTTATATTCTTGCAATAAAAGAGATATAGTTCAGCAGAGATATAGTCATTTCGAGAATGTACTTAAATTATTCACATCATAAATTTGTGCCCAAATAATTTTAATTAATTTTAATTAATCTTAAATTACAGTTTAAGCTCATTTGATTTGTTACATTTACATTGGTCGGATTTATAATTGATAGCTGTTTCTCTCGTCTCGAATAAACACGAAACTCTAGAACAAATAAAAAAAATACATCACAAACATTTATGGATTGCATCCTTAAATTCCAATGACTGGAATTAAGACTGTTTGTTATTTTTCCAAATCCTCAAATCATACCAGCAACATTCTTTCTCAAAAAAACCAACATTCTCTTTCTCAAAGATAATAAACTGTTTAGGCGAAGAGTTTATCATTTCTTTTTTGAACCAAAACCAGAGAATCCCATAATTGCAGCCATTTCATCAGAAGGTCCAGCATCATCCTCTGCCAGCTCTTCAATTTTCCTTTTTTTGTCTTTTCGCTTCTCTTTCCTATATTCTTTGATTTTTTCTTCCTGTGGATAATAGAAATATTATTAACATAATGAATGAGATAATTGCCTTAAACATGATTTTGTGCAGAAACAAACCTCTTCTTTTAGTTCCTTCACTCTCTGCTCCAAATCATAATCCTTTTTTTTCTCTTCAAGCTTCTTTTTATTTTGTGCAAACCTAGCTTTAACCTGTTCCAAAGTGGATCGCTCTATCTTCATGGACATACCCAGATTACGTTGATCTATAGAAATTAAAAATTATAAAGTTGAACTGAAAGTTCCAAATTTTAATTCTATATTATTAATTTATAAATATTTAAACTTACGTTTTGTACCATTGATATGATCCAAAAAATTAATGGAATCTTTGACAACACAATCGCAGACATTACAATAGTATCTAGATACAAACACAATAATGGTTATAGTAATGTATCATTAATTGAGAATTACTTTATAAAAAGAGAATAGTATTTTGCATATTTATTTATTTATTTTGACTTATTCAACTATGTAATTAAATCTTTGTAAGGTATTCAAAAATTAAATTATACCCTCCAGTTTGTGACGATGGTGTATTTTTATTGATGACGACACTTTTTCCTAGTTTTGATTCAAGATCAACTTTGTAATCTCTCTGTTTTAACAATTCTCTTTTAACTGCTGGTTGTTTGGGAAGTCCTAATTCTTCCTCCGCGATCTCTTCTTGGAGTCTTTGAAGCGCAATCCTTTCATATTCCTCCCGATTCCATTTCCTCCGGTGATCGTCAGGTCGCTATAAAAAAATATGTTTTATTAGTAAGATAGAAATAAGAAGATGTATTTCTTTTAATAGTATAATTATTTAGATCATATACGTTTCACAAAGTTATACTATTTCTATCATTTGTAATATCTAATAAAGTATCTTTACAATTTAGGGTCATAAAATTTAATTAAATATCAATAATAATGGAGATTAGGAAATTAAAACTAATTTGTGTAAATGGATCATTAAGTAATTGATATTTAATGTCATCTGTGGTTATCACAACATATTTCGAAAATGTATATAATCACCATAGACATGATAGCAATATCTTTCTTTCCACAATCATAAATTATTTGTTCCCACAATAATAAAATTCGTAAATATTATGTCTCTCGTTCCTTCTGTTTTCTATTCTCACTACTGTTCGTTACTTTCAACCCTTTCAACTTTCATGTTGTATTTCATAATCATTGACTATCAATGTACTTAGATGTGCGTGTGAAAATCAAGTGACATTTGATGGGGAATTCCATTGAACCAATTTGCAAATGACCATAGCCACTCGACTGGCATCTAAGTAACCAGCAATGATTGATCAATCGGAAAGACTCATTTTAAATTGACCAATTGGGGACATGGACAATTAAATTTCATGTAAATAAGAGATCACGTAGATTTTCGCAATTTATCTAACAATAAGTATTATCATATACATTATGCACTTATGAATAGATAAGTAATTACATCTTTAAAAATATTTTTTTATATTCTTATACTATTATTGCAATATGTAATTAAATATATATGCCATGTCTATGCAGTGGTGATATTTTTAAGGCTTTTCTCATAGCATTTCATAAAATAGATGGTATATATGTGATTGGTTCATTCTTTCAAATCCAATGAATGAGATTAGATAACCATTCAAGATATATTATTGTCATCTATATTTAGTTATCTCAAGTTATCTCTTTGATTTATTGTACATACATACATACACATTAATATGAAGTTAGCATGTGACCTGTCGTAGTAAAAATATGAAATTTATTCCGTTATATTTTGTCACTTAAATTTAATTAGGTCTAAATAGAAAATAACGAGGATAGGAAGGCCAATCGAGGCCAATCAAAAATGATATCGATAAGAAAATAACTAGGCATTCTTGGGCCGAGAAGCACGAATATTCAACGTGTCAGTTCAACGTGTACAAAAATTTCGCAAATGGTGCGCATCCCCTTAGCAAATGTCAATTGGGTTTTTTTATCTGACGCTTTATTTCCTTTCCTAGAGCTTCAGATGTAAGCGTTCTTTCATTTTTTAACTTGTTTATCAAAAGTTGTTTTGGCTGATTGTCAAAAAAAATATTAATATGTCAAAACAACACATATTGAAAAATAATTTTTATCTCTTAATAATCTTTATTTTAATTATTTTTTCACATTAATGTATATGATGTTTTAAAAATGATATCCTGTAAGTGAACCTTACAGAAGATTAACTATTTGTTATCGCATTGCTATACTTCTATAGATACATCTGTGTATGATATTTAATTATTTTATTATACTAATTTATACTATCAATTAGTTTTATCTCTTGAAGACAAACAGTAAAATAATATTTTATTTACAAATAAATGATACTTTTTTTGCTTTTTATTTGTAGTAGAATAAAATTGATATATTTATTTGAATATTTATGATTTCAAGATACTCAAATACTTCTTTTGAAAAACTCACATTTATTTATTATATTTTTTCTTTTAGTAAAAAAATGTAGTGGAAAAATATCTATGTTACTTCACTGGGATTGAAACTAATCTATCATCAACATGAATAAGACTTCGCAAAGTAAGTATATTATTAAGTATATTAGTACATTTATATATAGAAAAGACGGACAGCTCTGATATAAGTAGGAATATCTCAAATATTTATGTTATAGAAACTGGACAAACATTGAAGTATGTGAGTTTAATTACTCTCACGCTTCAAAATGCTATGGTTGGCCTCAGCATGCGATATTCGCGTACTAGAACAGGAGATATGTTTCTATCTTCCACTGGTAAATACCTATAATAGAATTAATCTTATACAATAAAATTATTCTTCTTTCTGTATAAATAAAAAAGTCTTACTATATTTGGAATAATATTGTCTCCTTTTTTTTTTTTAGCTGTTGTGATGGCAGAAGTAGTTAAATTATTTACCTGTCTGATACTCGTATACATCGAAGAAGGAAGCTTTGAGAAATTTTACAAAGCATTACATATGACAATCGTGAAACAGCCTATTGATACTTTGAAAGTTTGTGTGCCATCTCTCTTGTATATTATACAAAACAATTTACTTTATGTGTCTGCATCTAATCTGGATGCAGCTACGTATCAGGTAGGACATATGTTCAAACTAAAACATTTCTATAAAAAAAAATTCTATATAAATAATACAATATTTAAAATAAATAACATTTTACAGGTTACATATCAATTAAAAATTTTGACAACAGCTTTCTTCGCAATAGCGATATTACGTAAAACTCTACGTATCACCCAGTGGGGTGCTCTGGTGTTATTAGTTATTGGAGTGGTTCTTGTACAACTGGCTCAAAGCGTAAAAGCGCCCTTACTCTCGGGCATCGAACAAAATCACTGGCTAGGTTTCTCCGCTGCTCTGAGCGCGTGTTTCTTGTCTGGCTTCGCGGGAATCTACTTCGAGAAAATTCTCAAAGGCTCTGACATCTCTGTGTGGATGCGAAATGTACAGTTAAGCGTGCTATCTATACCGTTCGGCTTGGGCACGTGTTTTCTACAGGATGGTGACGTAATATACAAACAGGGTTTCTTCTTTGGTTACGATTTGTTTATCTTTTACCTGGTTATCTTGCAAGCGGGCGGTGGATTAATTGTAGCCATGGTGGTTAAATATGCTGACAACATATTGAAAGGCTTTGCTACATCATTAGCCATCATCATCTCTTGCATAGCTTCCATTTATCTGTTCAACTTCCAGCTATCACTTCAATTCACTGTAGGTGCATTTCTCGTAATATGTTCGATTTTCCTTTATGGTCACCAGCCGAAAACTGTATCTCTCGATAAACATACATCTGCTGAAAAAGTTTGACAGTAGTGAAAATACTGGATATCTCGGTATAATATGAATAACTGATTTTAAAAATTTTCACAAGATTTTATAAATTTTCTCATTAATTAACATTAATTTGTGGGATATAGAGAATTCTAATGATTTAGTAAAAAATAGAACCAATTTAAAAGAAGAATCAGTTTAAAGGATTAGTGTTGATAAATAAAAATCAATGAAAAAGATAGAAGATTTAGATTAAAAGATTTGACAAATATTCACATTGTTATATTGATACTATTTGTATCAAGAAAAATCAGTATCAATATCTTTGGTAATATTTTCTATTGTAAAATGCAATGATATAATTGATACAGTGTATATATGAAAAAAATTAACCAGTGCAATCATATTTTATATTTGATTCCAGTATTTATCTCTCTTGTGATAGAATAGAAATTTTACACAAACGATGATATAGAGAAAAATAAGATTATATTTGTAATAAATTCGAATTATTGTAGATACAAAACATTGACACTATTAACTATTCATTCATGATGATTATGATTTTATTTTTTTATAGCGATAGTTTTGAATACATTCGCATACATTTGATTAGAATATATTATTAAATTAGTAAAATATATTTATACTATGTACTTAAGTAGATTTTAATAAATGCAATTTTTATGAGGATTTTTGTTTCTTTAAGATTCCAAGTTAGCAATTTTCAGAATACAATGAGACAATATTAAACAAAAATTTATTTTGAATCTTGCACATAATATTCAATTGATACAATGATAAATTGAATAATTATGAAGTAAACAAAAATGTATTTTTGGAATGCAATGTCTAAATGTATTTAAAATAAAATCAAGTCATGAGAGGGATTTTGTGTTAGGTTCAAAATGTAATTACATATATATTTTTTTATTCATACTGGAAATTGATTCAAATTTTTACTTAAACTGATATGTTTAATTTGTAAATCTAGTTATGTATTAACGTGAAGTAATTATAGATATTTTTTATTCTCATTTATTTACATAAATCGATTATCTTAATTGTAGTCGATTAATCAATTATGATTTTATATCCGTTTCAAGAGTCATATCGCGGCCATCGAAAAATCGCGCCATATCACGTGTTCATAAATTTTGACTTTACTACAGCCGACAGTTGGCGAGCCTGAACGCCGAAATACATGTTACGAGGCACTCGTGCGAGAGTGAGACGTCAAACTTCTCGTGTTCCTGCATAAATACATACGACGATTATGAGCGAGTCCCAGTCGAAGAAAACGAGGATCATGAGTTCATTGAGTCAATTGAAGGACCTGACCACGGTGGTCGCCGACACCGGCGATTTTCACGGTAAGATTACGTCGAAATTCGAATTCGTTCAAAGGTGAAGGTAGGTTACTTATGCGATGCTTATGCGATTTAAAGGGGCAAGGAGGGAGGGAAATTCTTGCAACGCTTGCACTTTTTTTCCCCCCCCGAATGAGTCTGGCCGATATTACATTTGTCGTACGACAAATTTTTTAAGCACATTGATTGGCTGCGGGATAATAATTTTTTGAATCTTTAGAAACTTTCTATCCCGCAGCCAATCAATGTGCTTAAAAGATTTGTCTTACGACAAATGTAATATTAGCCTCTCACGTGATGATTCTTTGAATGATACGTGATTATGGCTGCGGTCAAAGTGACGCTGAGAATGCTTTGAAGCGTTTGATTGACCAATCAGATTAAAGAAATCTTTACTCCTTTTACTTTGATTGATCAATCAAACGCTTCAAAACATCTTCAGCATCCCCTTGACCGCAGCCTATGAAATTTATTTTGTGATCGAAATTGCCTCAACAAGAAAGATATGTCGAAATCTATTTGTTTTCGTATGTATTCCGATATCGCTCGTACGATATCGACGGTGAACAAAAAGTCATTAAAAAGCGTGAACGGATAATAATATGTATCGGATGATTACGAATTTTAATTAGAGATACGCAACGCTTTCTTTAAGAAACTAATCGATTCAAATTTAATTTGATGACTAAACGAGATTTGTTACGCAAATAAATTAATAAATACGTTTGCCTACAAAATATAAAAAAAAAACAACTCGTATAGTTCATATATCGTTTATCTACAATCATAACAAGCTATCGGTTTTATATGTATATATTATATATTTATTTTATTATGTGCTCTTATAATACATAATATAATCCTTCGAAATTTTCTGCTTTCTTTAAAAAAATTAGTTATTTTTATATTAATACTCGTTAATTTTTACAATTAATTAAAATCTTTTTCACGATTTTCATGATTTTATGGAAAACATGTTAATATATGAATGAATTTTGAAATCACACGCGTACATCAATGACCTTGTCTAAAAGTTGAAAGCTTTTTTCTTGGGACTACAAGTTTATGCCTTATAATGAATAATGCGTAATGAATAATGAATAATGCGTTTCATTATGTTGATCGCACTAACGTTACTCGTCTGATTCACCTGAACGCGTGAGCTTAATTTACTCGTGTTCCCGTCAATTTAGAATTGTTATTTAGACTTTATGAAGAGAAGTTTATATGAGGGATCATGGTCATAAATCGAATAATGTCGCATATATTTATCTGTGCGACTGATAAAACGCGTATCAATGCATAAACGAAATATCGTGATCTTTGCTGAGAAACGACCTTTCATAGTATATTCATTATTCTTATCACTAATAGAAATCAAATGGAAATGCTTGGATAAGCTATTAAATGAATAAGTGATAACAAATAAAGATAAATATGGATAATAATAATGAAGAAAAAGTAATTATAAATATAATAAATAATAATACATAGATTAACATTGCACAAACAATATTATATTATTATAAATAGTATCATATTATTCGCTGTAGCTATGGAGCAATTTAAGCCTACAGACGCAACTACAAATCCATCATTGATTCTTGCTGCTGCTAATCAGAAGAAATATGCTCATTTAATTGAAAAAGCTGCTGAATATGGCAAAAAGTCTGGATCGTAAGTATACATATTTATTATATGACAAATTTAATTTATTTAAATTTCTTAGTTCTCTCATATTATGTTATTAAAAATTATATTTAAATAGTTTTAGCATTAATTTATAATTTATGATATTTAAATAGTCTCAACATTAATTTATAATTTATGATATTTTAACATTATTTAACATAGAGATTTTTTTGCAGTACTTTGGCTGAGCAAGTTGAAGCAGCTCTTGATATCACATGTGTTTTATTTGGCAAAGAAATCTTAAGTATAATACCCGGGAGAGTTTCAACAGAAGTAGACGCTAGATTATCTTTCAATAAAGAAGCCAGCATTGAGAAGGCGAAAAGATTGATTGCTTTGTATGAGGGACTTGGAGTGAGCAAGGAACGTGTCTTGATCAAGCTTGCGTCAACTTGGGAAGGCATTCAAGCTGCAAAGTAAGCAAGAAACAAAATTAAAAGATATACACATTTTATGTTCGATTAATAAATGTTCTTTTAATAAGTAATAATAATTTTTTTTTAGAGAATTGGAAAAAAAATATGGGATCCATTGCAATTTGACATTATTGTTTTCTTTTGCCCAAGCTGTCGCTTGCGCAGAGGCTGGAGTCACTCTTATTTCACCGTTTGTTGGTAGAATTCTGGATTGGTAAATGTTTCAATCTCATGTATCAGTTTATATATTGATACAAATGGAAAGTAAAAGTAAACTCTAAACATTTTTATTTAGGTATGTGGCGAATACAGATAAAAAGACATATGAAGCAAAGGAAGATCCAGGTGTTACTTCTGTAACGAAAATTTATAATTATTACAAGAAATTCGGTTACAAGACAGTTGTGATGGGTGCTTCATTTAGAAACGCTGGCAAGTATTTAAATCTATGTAATTTTTTTATATACATAAATTATTTTTTATATTCTTTTGTATATGTATGTGTGTGCATAAGCGGGCGCATTATATATATATTACACATACAGATATAATATAAAATATGTACAATAATACTGTTATTTTTAAGTAACTTTTTTAATTTAACCATCTTGATATTTAGGTGAGATTAGAGAACTCGCAGGCTGTGATTTTCTTACTATAAGTCCCAAATTATTGGAAGAATTAGAGGAAAGTAAAGATCCTATTCGCAAAGTTTTGAACGTGGAATCAGCGAAAAAATGTGATCTTCAAAAGATTAGCTTAGATGAGGCTGAATTTAGATGGCTCCTGAACGAAGATCAAATGGCGACCGACAAGTTAAGCGAAGGCATTCGCAAATTTGCCGCTGACGTGCGCAAACTTGAAAAATTATTGCAAGAAACAATTCAGGGTTAAAACAATGAAGAATAACAGAAAGTAAACTTTTAACTGTACAACAATATAATAATGTGGGCATAATCGAATGTACAAATACATTCCTATTGTTTATATTTGTAAAATAATTAGTTTACACTTGAGTACAAAAAAGTGGAAAAAAGGAATAAGGTGGAATAAATGAGATATATATTTTTAGAAATATATTATGGACTATGTAAATATATGTAAACTTAAAAAGAAAATATATTTATAATGTCTAAAATTTATCACTTGTTATTTTTCTCTACACATAATTGTATAATATTTTTGTTATTTATCGTCATTTAAAAAGTATATTCATTAATGTATTATTTTTATATGATATAATTATATTATTTCTGTATGATTTCTATATGATTAAGGCCCGGTTGCACCAACGTTATTTCAGCTTTAAGCGAAACTTAAATATATGTCTGTCTTTATTTATTTAGAAAGAAAGATAAAGATAGATATATATTTAAGTCTTGCTTAAAGCTAAAATAACGTTGGTGCAATCGGGCCTAAATATTAACAGGTAATTCTATAATTATTTACGTAATTGAAAATAATATTTAAAATGCGTCGTTAAATTTTTTAATATTTATACTTGACACGCTGTGCGCGCATGTGATTATGCGCACGCGCGGCCGCCATGTTTATTTATGTTACGTCGTTTATAATCCGTAGTATCCGAAATCCGTGTGTGAATTATTCGCATTTTTATTCGGGAAAAACAAATTGTGCGTGTCAATAATTGTCGGAAATATTGAGTGATGATTATAACTTGTTAATCAGTAACTAATTCATAGTGATATTATCCTCCTTTCGTTATTAGGACGAGAGTACTTGATGTGATCCGATGGAGTTAACCTTGCGCAGTTTCAAACACAAGTTGGCGCCAATGGAGGAGTTTGAAAAGACCACGACATCGAGGTAGCTCGTGAGTAAAATCATTTATCTTTGCTCTGAAAATTGCGAAACCGATATATATTCGATGAGTTGAAAGTATAAGCAAAAAAGTCATCGTTGTGTTAATTTGATATTATAAAGTTTTTTGTTGTTTGTTCTGCACAAAAATGTGCACTCTCTATAATATTTGTGTAAAACACAATATGGAATGCGTTGTTGTAATTATATGAATTTTTCAATCTCCGATTTAACATTATATACATACGTGATGTGTATGATTTTTACGAGCAATTGTTGTTTGTTTATCTACGATGATTTAGTATTACTTTGTTTACGTGCGTGCAACCATCAGAGTCCTTTCTTTGAATTTTACTTTGTTACACAGACGTTACTTCACATAAATCACATCCACTATGTCTAGAATGCTATTTTGAAAAGTTAAACATTTATATTTATTGTGGAATAGATTTTATATACACAGTAATTTTATTCTTTACGCTACATCTCGTTTTACATATTTAATAAAAAGAAACAGTTATTTTGGAAAATCAACTGATCGAATATATATAAAATTTATTAGAATAAATGTATTTGATATTTAGCAATTAATAGTTTTTTGATCAATCTTTTTTCTTATCGAAAATTTAATATCTCGCGTCTTCTTAATTTGCAGCGATCAAGAATTTAATTGAAATTCTATTGTAATTGTTCATTTAAATATTAGAAGAAAACAAATTTTATTATACATTTATATAATTTTTATCATTTACATTTATATAGTTTTTATCGTATATAATAGTTTTTATATTCATGTGTAATAACATGCATATTTTTATCATATTCAATAAGAATATCCCTTTCGAAAGAAATCACCTTTAAAATATTAAAAAAAATTTTTACGTAAAGATATTTTTTTTACATTATCCATAAACTTATGTAATGTGTCATCACGATCATCGTTAATATTTTGAAGTTCCCATTGAAAACATTTTTTGTCATGTTTTTACGAGCGATCCTCGATATACGGTACTGTTGTAAAAGCGAGGATTAGAAGCTAACTAACTTGTATCTGCTTCGCCGTCGTTTTCAAGTTTTACGATTATGACTGTCTTCCATGTTACCACATGGCTCACCGGTAGTTCCGGTCGAGGAATTACTCGCTGTAGCCCGGCACCCTTCCTCTTCTTTCTTCCACCGTCTTACTTCCTCTTAAGAGAGATATCTCAACCCCCTTCTTTTAGACGCTGAAAATAGCGTCTAAGATCCTCCCGTAGAAGCTTGCAATGAATATTCTATTCCACTCCTAGACTTGACATAAATTTTCTCTTGCTGGAAAAATTGATCGCGATAACAAAAAATTATTTTCATATATTCATTAGTGTTTTTATTATTTTTATTATTTTTAATTGATAATTATAATATTATTATATAGTATTTTTATTTATTATTATTTTTATTTAAAATTTATAATAATTTTTTTAATTCTGTTTATAAATCATTTTAATTTAGTTTTATAAAAATATATTTTTAATATATAATGTTCGGATAATTTTTTGTTTATATTATATTTAGCACAATTAAGCGTTTTAAGTGTATAAATAATGTTTTTATTACAATATCTTTAATTATAATTTTTTACTATGGTATTTATCATTTTTATCTCTAAATTTTGAAATTGAATTCCAAATAAAAGGTAAAAATATCTCTATGATCTAAACGATATATATTATATAGATGATTATGATAAATAATTATCTTTTTATTATCTATATTTACTCGTATTGTTGTCATAATTTAATTAAAATGATAAATGAAAATATTGAACAACAGAAAATTTAAGATATAATTCTTGGGATGTGTGTGTGCAAGGATAATAAAGGAACAGCAGCCATTTCTAAATACAAATAAACGTCAGTATTTTATTTCTTTATATCTTAATAGCGCTATAATTTTGTTTATCGCTCCGTCAAAATCCTCACAATTGCGTAGGTCTATTAAGAAATCATCCTTTGCTCGCAATCTTTCATGATTTGGCTTTCGTCACAATGTTACCTATATCTTTTGCGATACGCTGCGCGATTGACGTCCGAGTCTCGGCGACGGTATCCAGGGAACCCGACGCCCTAAACGCGGCGCGAATATCGGTGGTAACAGACGATCATCCTCATCGATCTCATTCCGATTTGTCTCATCGCTGTAAGTGAATTTCTCCTCCGATCCTCGTCCCAAGCGCGGTGTAAATTGCGTCGGTTGTCTCTTTTCGTTAGCTAGAATTTATTCTTGATAGTTATAATTGTGAGAAAAAAAAATTTAAAAGTGAGATGATGGGATGACATAGAATTTTGAATTCCTTAGATTGATGAATTAATATAATTCGATAAAGCATTGAAAATAAATAAATTATTTTTTTTAGAAGTATTACTTTTTTGAAATTATTTTTTTATTAAAATAACTTAATCTTTTTAACAAAATTACACATACGTAGAATTTTAAAACTAAAAATTTAAAGTAGAAAGAAAAAACTTAGTGAAAACAAATTATTATATACGAGAAAATGTTGAATCTATTAATATCATGCAATCTAAAAACTTTGTTCGTAAAATAAATTATGGCTTGAATGAATCCAACTATTATTTTTAGTTTTATCATAATAATAGGAAAATTTTTGGAATCTCAAAAAATAATATCAAAATGATTCGATTGTTAATAACAATTACAAAGCGATAAGTAAGTTTAACGAGAGTTCGACTTCGTTTCGAGAAAGAATCTCGAGATTTACCTGGAATCGTGATGACGGTCCAGCGCACTCCAGGTTGGTCCAGGGCATTCACTAACATTTCGATCTCGGGGTTAATCTGCTGCTTTTCGTCAGACTTGCGCCGTTTTCCCAATCGCGGACCGAACCACATGCCGCTCGTTATGCCGCTTTCCTGCGTGGTGGTGGTGCGTTTGGTGCACTTTCCATCAGTGCACGAGCCGAAATCGTTGCTCGGCGATCTTCCATCGTTCGACCCACCGCTCGGCATCTCCAATTCTACGAGTGCACGATCAACAGGACAATCGAGAGGCAATCGCGTACAATCGATTAAATTATCGTAAGGGTCGCTATTACCGTATTCGCCGGAAGCGCGAAACACCAAGCAGAGTAGCAACGCTATGGCGCAGACGGGATTGCCAGTGACGATCATCTTGGATCAATCGGCGTTCCACGAGACTACTTGCCGAGTAATGTCGAGATCGGTAGTCGGACCGGGTTTTATAGGGCTGGCAGACGATGGGGACGCCGGCGTTGTTTTTCCATTTTATTGTCTCTCGCTTCTTTTTCACACCCCCGAGACCAATCACGGTCGTTCGGCGAGCGATTCGTCTCCATTTGAAGCAGGACTGACTGTCCTACATACGCAATGAAGTTCCTGGATACAGAACACGTAACGCGAGTCCTAGAATAACGCGCCCACGCTATACGGGGTGATTTCTGTCCTCGTCTTCGGAGGAAAATTACTGGCGATTTTCATTAATTTCTTTCAATGAATGGAGAGAGAAACTTAGTATCCAAAATAGAAATTTCTTTCTACGAAAATAGAAAAGGGATTTTATTCTATCTCACGAATAAATTTAATTATTGCACAAATAATTGTAATTTTTCCAAATTTATATCTCTGTCTCTCTTTTGATATATGGAACGAATTTTTTAAATATTTTATTAATAAAAGAAAGAAAAGAGAGCTAGATTATTTTTTCTTATTTTACTATATATCTATTTTTATTTCGTTAAATTATATGAAATTTTTTGAATTTCCATTTCTATCATTTTAATAGTATTTTAATGAAAATAAGCTAATGAAAATAGCTTCCGATAGTTTATGTGCAATATTATATATAATTTCTATATAATTACATTATTGTACAAATTTGAGAACTATAGAATTAATAATCTACAATAATTATCACATATACTTCTTGTATATACATTGCATTCTATACCTAAATCCATGTATTCTGAAAAACATATATAGTGGTCACATATGTGTGTATTATCTTCTCTGATCAAAATAATTTTGTGTTCGAGGGTAAAATTAAAAATTCATTATAGTTACGTAATAATCGAAATATCTCGCGCATTTATTTATTTCTGTGATTTACGATAATGAATCGATTGTAAACACCATATTTTCCTTTAACAAATCCTGTTTTTCTCGTGCGTATTTTTTATACCCCACGCTGCGTAACAAATGATTGCGGCCGCCTGGCGTCCGATTGAACGAACGATTAGTCTTGGATTTAACTTGTCGATCGCCGGCTTAATTCAGGGATCAATGAGTTCACATTCTTCGCACTCTCTCCCTTGTATAAAAGCATTGGATTGACCGGCAAAGACGGCATTACTGTACGATCGCGTTGTGCCTTCGGAAAGAAGATATGAAAATCTGCGCAAATGTGCACGGATATCTATATTTATTAGTATATTATTAACTTTAATAAATTATTATTTACACAGCTTGTACTTGTTATAAAAAAAAAGAACGCGCGCGAGTAAAAAAGTGAAACTCGAGAAGCTTGGTTTAATTATGTGCTATCTTACGTAATTACGGATTAATTCTTTAATTCTTTATAATCCAAATGTGTTTTTAATTGATTTCATTATTATATTTTTGAAATTTTTATTAGTATGATTATTATTATCATCATTACTAATTATTTGTTTTCTTAATACTAGTTAACTATTAGTCTGGTAAAATGTATAAAAATTTTCTTAGAATAATTTTAATTGAATAATTTAAATAAACTATATAATAAGAATTTAACTATAATTATAAATTATTAAAATTAATATAATTTATTAATTTATATATTTTAAGATTATCAAAATAAAACGGGCAAAATAAAAAATTTATAATTACAATTGTAATGTGAAATATCCCTCAATTTTTTAAGCTTTTATATATATCTTCGAGATATTCAAATCTTTATTTATATTACGATACTTATATAATATTTTTCATATATTTATTATAAATATTATATTTCATAATAATCATCAAGATAAGATAAAGAATATCGTGTGTACAAGTACATCGTCAAGTATCGATACTTTGTAAGTTATCTAATCAAATGCAAATTAATTAAAGACTTAAAATCTTGCTACTATATATATGTTTTCTGGAATACATACATACACATACACATATACGTACAATGAGTACATCTTACTCGAGGCGTGCAATTAGGGGGCGACTTCACACATGGACGTCATGGTTTTTCAGTGAGATGTAAGTGGGCGAGTCGCGCATTCGTTCTGTACGCTATGGACTACGTGCGCTCCGCTACTTTCGATACTTGTCAAAGCAAACAAACGTCCGTTTCATACTTTTTTGTCTCAATGCGTATTTGGTAGACACACGACGTAAGAGCACTTGCATCTGCCGAACTGAATACGCGCCATGGAAATCTTCCCACATGACGACATTTTTCGACTCAATTCCTTCGTTCGTATCGCAAGATTCATCCGCGTGTTCGATAATAATTTAACCCAATCGTATCAATTAATTAACATTAGCCAACAAATAAAAACGGTAGTGATTTGATATGATATATTTGATATAGGGGATATTTTAAATATGTTTTTGATATTAAACTAAAATTTAGTAGAAAACAAATCAAATTAATTGAGATTGCCAGAGTTATTACTATTGGGATCTATTGGAAAATATTAATTACCAATTGTCTTTATAAAATGGGATTTTGAACAGATTGCCATGGATGATCATGAGGGACGATAAGTTGATTTGACCGAAACGTACGCAAACGTGAGATAAATCTTCATATGATGTATCGCCAGGGGTGTGTTTCGCATCTGGTAATTTAATTACTGCACATTCTGTGGTGGTTTACGGTGATCATTGTTTCGGTCTTATCTATTCGTGCGAACCATTACTTTGAATTAACGATCCATCATTCGCATGCACAAACGTCTGCTTAGAATTTTCTCGATTGACAAAGATTAATGCTCTTGTTAAGTTTCAGATAAAATTTTAAGGATTTCTGTCTTAATATTTCTTAATTTTTCAATCGTCTCTTATTTTTTAAGGATTTCTGTCTTAATGTTTCTTAATTATCAATCGTTTCGTTTTTAATATATTTGTTTCGTAACATATTTCGATTATTTTGAATAAATTTACTTTATTTGTCTAAATCAATTAAAATTAATAAACTTTATACTCTTATTAAATGGAGGTATCCTGTATTTATTCATTCTTCCTGACTAAAGACGCGATTCTATTGTACTTTTTGCGGGAAAGAAAAAACCGAAAATAGGCACGCGCTACGGATAGGTGCGAAAGAGGGCGGGGAAGGTGAATCCGCATCACTTTGTAAACTCTTGCCCTGACGAAGCCCAGAACACCTCCCGCGGCCGACGGTGCACGATATAAACACTCCCGCGGTACCGCAAGAACTTGGCTATTCTCGGTAGCCGAGAGAGAAGAGATTGTTCCCTCGCACGTGAAAACGAAGCCGGCTTGAAACACCCGTTGCATTGCGATCAAAAAATTGCGTGCGATTTGTTTCTAATAAATTAAATAATTACAAAGCATTTTTGATAGGAACTCATTTTATAGTTTCCATTTCTCTAGAGTAGATTTTTACATAATTTATATATCAATAATTTCGAAATTATAAATACATGTCAAGAGAGTTGTAGTTGCTTTTAGCCAACAAAATTTTTGGCAATTAATTTCAATTAAATAGCAAAATTTTATGCTTACTATTTGTTTCAAGATTATACTTTGTCGATATTTTAATTCGAAACATGATTAAATATTATATACATAATTATATTAATATTACATACATAATTATATAATATTAATAATAATATTACATACATAAATATTTAACGATAAGTTTGCACTGTTGTATGTTGCTTTGAAGTCGTGCATGCAGTAATTTAGAAGTAACAATTGCAGACAATTCCGACTGTGAAATCGAGCGTAGGATTTACGAAGGATTGTTTTGGAGTAGAATGCTTGACACGGAACGTCGACATTGGAGAACGAAGGGTTAACATTCTAACATGCTAAACGCGCGAAAGAGATACTTGGAATATTTACTGCGATGTATTTTCTTGTAATAGACGAGGCTCTCTTTTTCTCTTACAATCCTTCTCCTTTTTCAAATCCGTATGATTCGATTTTATCAAATTTCAATTCAGCTGGTTAAAAATCTTGTACGACGTGAACGAAACGCGACGACTTTTGTTTCATTCTTTCAGCTTAAAACGCTGTTTAAAAGAGATTCATAATTTATTCCATAATTTATTCAAAAAACTCTGGAGAAGCGATTGGATATTTTTCTCCAATCTTTATAATTAAAATAAATTAATAAAAATTATAATTAAAATAAAATTATCTAATTTGATCCAATGCATATAATGCACGATCGTGACAATGTGGACCGCTGTGGATACGCTGCCGATAAAATAATTAGACGTAGAAAGAGTTGTAGGCTCGAATAACAAAATATGAGGTCTCGTCAGTGTCAGAGGAGCCGGTTGAAATGTTTATGTCGAGGCAACAGCGAGGCTCAACTATTAACATTCTCAAAGTCCCACGGACGTGCACGCTCGTAATATAGTGCCACTCATTGCGATAAACAAACGGCTCGTCAATCGCCTCGATAATATCGATCCCGGACTTCGCGATCACTCGCGTACAATACACAAGACCGACAATGTCGTCTTCGGTTGATCCATTGGATCATTGTTTGGGTGCGATGGACATTGATGAACCGACATCATCGAAGACAATCGCAAATATTTAGTCTCGCGTGAATCGAAGTTCCTGGTAACAAAAGTAAAAATTATAATTATGTTAATTGAATAATTTTTTTAAAGATTGGTTGAACAAATGATCGTAAATATTCTGTCTCGCGACGAAGTTTCTAATAGCAAGATTAAAGCTTAATTACATTAATTGTTCAATCGAATCGATCGAATGATGGTTGCAATTATTTAGCGAAAATTGGAGAAAATTATTGATTACTTTTCCTCGCAAAGAAAAATTTCCATGACTAATAGGTATTTGAAAATCTAGTCTGTAGATTTTAAAGTCCAAAAAGAAGTCACATAACTTTGGGATAATTTTCCTAAAATAATTTTTTAATTCTTAAAGTTTTTTAATTATAAAGTTTTTTATTTTTAATTATAAAATATCACGCAAAATAAGAACGGTAACAGATTTGAATATTGACGAAAACGAGCGAGATAGAAGTTGATTAAGTAGATTCTGAGACTATTCACCAATGTGCAGGAATTTTTTCCTAATATATTGCCTACAAGTAGAATATCAGACACACTACTATGGGATCAAGTACTGGCGCCAGGGTATCCACGAGAAATCCGAAACCAACCGCTCTACACAATGAATTCTCCGTCTATAATAAGTCACCTAAATAGAAGGAAAAGATAGAGAAAGAGAATTTCTCACGGTTTTCCCTTTTAAATAAAATTTTATATACATGTAAATATATATAAACTAAGAAAAAAATATACAAGATATATAAAAATAGTCTAAGAATAACTTTAATTAAATTGAGAGGAAATATTCTTGTATATTACAAATATTAATAATATTACGAATAATAAAATACTTAATTTTCTCGTTAAAATAATACGACACAAAGAATATAAAACTATGAACAATATTTTTCTAGGATTCATATTATCTGAATTTCTTTTCTTTTATTATAATATAATTTATATTATAAATATAATGATAATATATGAAATATAAAAATATTGCACAGAAAGTGATTATATTTATACTATTAACATGTAGTTTATTTTTTTTAATTAGTAATTTCTTTAAGCATAATTATTTATCTCAATATGCAATTAAACAAAAAAATAATAATGTTTAGTCTTTTAGATACAAAAATTCGAAATATGAGAAAAACGTAAATCTTAAAATAATTTGTGAAAAAGATTAAAAAAATAAGACAGACATCACGCTTCACTATAATACATTGTTTATTGCTAGCGACACTTTATACATTTTAAATGATATTTTATATACAAAACTTTACAGAGATTCTTAAATCTAATCAACGCGCACTTTTGCACCAAAATTATGATCTTATTGATTACAACTCAATCACGTTTGGAGCTTATATGTATATAAAATAATATTCTTTGGTTCAAAATATAGACATCAATCACTACAGAAGGAACAAAATTCTATGTACATACATAATGATTATGAACGCGCTATATACAAACGATTCTATCCAATAATTATACATTTCGCTAAATCGCAATTATTTAACATTTTTTTAATTCAAAGTTTTATAAATGCTTCGTTTGTAAAACATTATTTCATCCAGGATGTTATAAGTCAATATAATCGTAAATTTTCGAGAGATATCTAGAGATATCTGAAAGACGCATCAGTCGTTAAATCGCAACTCATATTTTTTCTGACGGTAAAAAGCGTCAAGCGCAAAAAGTAACGCTCATTTTGAACGATATTTCGCGAATATCGCAGATATATTTTGACAGGAGTGTCTTCGACGTATTTTATTGCATCTGGCTGGTCGGTGATTCTTGCTTTAATTCGAGGGCCCACATGTGTTGCGGCCAACCCGTTCGTCCTTTGCTCTTCGTCGGTTCTTCGTGGCCGAGATTCGGAATAGATTGCAAACACGATTCGTTCTATAAAAAAATAAAAATATTCGATGACAAATTTATCTTTATCAAAAATTAATCTTGCCTCTACAATTATTGTAATATCACGCCTAAAATGTTTTTTCCACTTCGTCTTTAATGTTTGACCCAAGATTAAAATAGAGATAGAATTTTAATGATTGTCGGACAAATTGTTCTCAGAAGTGAAGGACACGTCGATTATCGACCATGACTGAAAATTATAGCAACCTTTATTGAGAGAAGAAAAGTCTATGTGGGCGGTAAACGGTCGCAGAAAATTAAGAAAACCACAAAATATAGGTTTGAAGAAATCAAATTGTTTCTGAAGTTTAGAATTAGAAAAGAACGATCGTTGGAAAATCAATGGATGTCCCTTTAGAATTTCCTTTGTTTTCTTTTACACTTTTTCAAACTTCCCGAAGGCAATGATCTTTCGATGGAAATTCGAAAATCTATTATCTCAAAAACTAGATAATTATTTCATTCTCTATTCTCTTTAATTAATATTAAATTAATATTAAAATTAATTATATTATCCAGCAAACACCAAGTAACAGTTATATAACTGTTAGTTATAATTTCCTACTCAACAATATAACTGTTACATGTTATATAACTGTTATGTGTTAGATAACAATTATATTGTTGAGTAGGAAATTATAACTAACAGTTATATAACTGTTACTTGGTGTTTGCTGGGTACTGTTATATTAATTAAAGTATTGAAGACAAATTACAATTTTTAATTGTAGCATTTTTATGATTTAATTAGAGATTTTTTTCTTATTATGTTACATCATTAATTGTATTTTAATCAAATTGATATAAATACTAACACAATTATTTGTCTATCTTTGCTTTTGTCAAACTTTAATAATAACCGTGTGAAAATTGGACACATTTCATTTTTAACAAATCCCGAAGCATGTTGATGGTTTTAAGGTCGAGTTCTCAGGCTGACATACGTTGGCTAATTAAAGAGGCGAATGTTTACGTTAAGACGATGCTCACAAAGGCGTTTTGAGAGATTTAGGAAAGTCCATCCACAGAGGATAGAATAATTCATCCCGAAAAACTTTCATTCCGCGACCGAAGACGGTCTCCGCGCGCTCTTTCGAGTAGCTCTCGAAGTGTTCTTCAGAATTTTTTTAGAAAAAAAAATCTCACGAGTTCTAAAAATGAAGAAAAAATTAAAAAGACAAGAGTAAAGTGGATAGAAAAAATGTTATCTCGATGTATATATCATTTAATAGAACTATTAATACTAATTCTTATTAGTTACAAAGAAATTATATGTATAAATTTGACACTTCGAAACAGATGATATTGCTATCGTTTTATATAGCATCAATAGATGTTACAAAACTGTAATCATTACCTGATTGGGTTGAGTTTTATTCCTCCTGCCATTCGAGAGAATCTCTGCGCGGAAGGTCTGCGGTTCCTCTCCTTCGTCACTTTCTAAGACCGCCATCAGATATCCGATGTAAGACGCTGCTAGCCTCAAGGTTTTTATTTTGGACAATTTTGTGTCAGCTGGCACATTAGGTATGCAGTCCCTTAGGTCGGAAAAGGCATTGTTTATGCTCTGTGTGCGACGGCGCTCTTTTTTGTTTGCCGTGTTCCGTCTTTTCGGTCTGGGAGGTGCCACGCCGCCCTCGTGAACGCCTTGATGAAGATGTTGCTGAAGAGTACCGACTACCCCACTGACAACCTGCTGACCGATCTGAGCGCTCGCGAAGTCGTGCTCCCGTCGATGACCGGGTTGATGATGATGATGATGGTGCAGGTGATGGTGATGATGATGGGTCGACGTTTCTTGTTGTCCCTGGGGGTACGGTAGAGTAGCGTAATGCTGGCTGGCCGTCGGATGCATGTATTGCTGCAGCGGCGAGTAGTTCGTCTCCTGGACGCCGATCTCCTCGATCAGAGGTGGCGTCGACGCGGTAGAGCTACCTGCGCCCGAGCTATTCCCCGAAGTGCCAGAATCTACGCCTCCCCAGTACGTTGATTGACTGTCAGCGTCGGGAACCGAGCTGAGAGGTCCTGTGTAAAAATTACGTTTCGCGTTTTTATGTGCTAGGTGCATTAATGGGATTAATCTTGATTCTTTCACAAGATACGAAAATTATAAATAGATGATTTTTTATAGAAAATTCTCTTCCGTTAATTTTATTTTCAAGATAGAGATAGTAATTTTTTTACTTAAATTAATAATTATAATTAATAATTTTCGGAAACTCTTAACACAGAGGATAACCCCAAGCGCGAAGATTTTAAAGAAAACATGATGTTTTTTAAATTTCTATTTAATCTAAAGAATTGGTAAATATTTCTGAACTTACTCTATGATTCTTCAAGTAATAAAGCCTAAATTTGAATTTTCTTCGAGATTATTACTAAAATTCGCATTTATTAATAAAATTTAATGCAATATATGATATAATATCGCGCATAATGATAGACCGATTATTAAAAAAGTAATTTGCATGAAACATTACGAAGATTTAACGCAAAAAGCACATTGCGCTTACATGAAAGAATTTTATATATAATGTATATATTCATAAAAACTTTTTTCAAATAATTATAGTTTATTATCATCCTTTATCTCTTCATTAAAAGCTAATTCGATCTGTTATGTGCGTTTTTCATTATTAAAAATCTATAATGTCGCTGTTATGTAAATTAATAAAGAAAATCATGAGAAAAGCGACAATAAAACTTTTATGAAATTTTTCCATCCTTGATCTTACATAAAATAGATTATTTCATTAAACGCGTATAAAAATTAATATTCTTTAATGCATGTACACATTATGATAATATAAATTCATATATTGCAGCGGATGTACAATAATATTCTAAATAATATGAAAGTATAATGTTCATTTTAGAAATTTGTAAATGCAGAAAATATTTGTTATGTGAAATACACAGGGGCTATAATCTAACATCTAAAATAACGTATCAAAATAACGTAATTAACATAACGATCTTTTATTTAATATTTGCATAATAATATAGTAATCTGTGCACATCATTTTATCCATGTATTACATATATAATATAAAATATATTTTCTTTAATAATAATCTTTTATAATAATCTCTTATAATAACTCTCAACAGAGGGCTATATTCTACATAATAGAACATAATTTGAGAACTATATAACATTGTACAATTTTATACAAAGATTTCATACAAATATTTTAATTAGTGAAATTATGGCATATATATGTATCAATTCAAAGTCACATTTAAATTTGAAGTCCATAATTTAGACTCTCGCGAACTAATGATATTCTTGAAAAAATCGTGAGAGAAAATACCTTGTTATATATTTAGATTAATTTTCGAAATAATTAATTTTGTCAATATTAAAATATATGCGCTTACCGTAAGGAAGCTGAGTGACGTAATTATATGGCTGATGCCATTGCGGATAATACTCTGTCTGTGCCTCGTATCCACCAAGCATGGTGCCTGCTATTATCACTGTCAGGTCTTTTCAATTCACTAATTTCACAAAATGTGTTCACTCTGAATTTTTAATTTATAAATCTATTATTATATATCTTGTGTTGTTTTTCTCGACGGAAGTATCTTCAATTTTTATCAAACAAATTGGGCGAAAATTATCGCCCAATTATTATTTTAATTATTATATGTGTTTTTATTCTATTTTATATTTCTCGAATACCTTTAATTTCTATTTAAATATCGTTTTACGCGGAATAAAATTTATTCCGGTCGATTATTATATTTTATGATATATTTTATTACACTAATATTTTTTTTATTCTCTCCCTTTTCGATTATTATATTTTGCAATATTTCTCTCGCAATGTTTCTGTGGTTTTCACTGGGATCCGAATTTTATCGATTAATATGTATTTTTTTATGTATTATCTTTGATCATCAAAAACTTTTTTACTATACTTCCCGATCGCGAACGTCTCTTCATCAACTTGCATCTAAATGTTGCCTCGCGAGTCTCCAGCGCAAACTGTCACCCTCGGACGATTCTGGCGCTCGCCCGATGGAGTCGCTATATTCTCGGCCGGCCTCGAAATGCGGTTTCGGACGTGCAGCCAAAATGACACTGAGAAAACGGGATTTGGTGCGGTACCGATCCTGTTTCCCGGTGCGGAACCCCCGGCTGCGTTCGCCGCTTCGTCGTCGGTGGTAGTAGACGCGAGTTACGAATGGGTGTACCAGGACAAGTCTGTCGTGACCCGACCTCGTAAACGGGCGGAGCCCGGTTTGGTCTACGCCTCTGAGGGGACCTCGGGGATTCAATTAGTAAATTGAGGGAGTTCGCCGTCGACGGACAGGGCGAAGTGGGGTATGATTTAGGGTATGACGTACCTCCGCATTCTCCCTCCGACGCCGACCGCCGACTTGATTCGCGACGTATCGCCATCACCGTTGTGCTCGTCTTTTTGCCAATCGATTCGAGCGAGATGCTTCAGACGCTGTTCCACGGTATAATAATATTAGTCGCGAGATATCGGCGCGATATAACATGAGGCTGCGACGCAAATTGGATGAAATGCGCACGGAGTGCACGAGAGGGATTCTCTGCATCGTAAATTCGATCGAAAGGGAAGGAAAAATTTGAATATTTTCTAATTTGATTTTGAATATATTTTTTTTCAATTTAAATATTTTCGAAATTAAATATTCTTCTTCTTCTCTCTATTTCTCTCTCTTGCGTCCTTCTTTGTCGTGTTGAAGATTAGTTTTTCTTCTAGATTTTAATAAACTCTATTGGTATAAACTAGGTTTCTTCGGATATATTTATTAGATATATTTATTATTATAAGTTATTAGATAATTTAATATAATATATATTGACTCTCTCTCTTTAAAATGTCTGGCCGAAATTAATAAAATAAATTTTAATACTTTTAATTAAATATTCTCGAAATATTTTCGAAATATTTTCGAAATTAAGTATTCTTCTTCTTTCTATTTCTCTCTCTTGTTTTCCATTCTTCTTTGTCATGTTGAAGATTAGTTTTTCTTCTAGATTTTAATAAACTCTATTGGTATAAACTAGGTTTCTTCAGATATATTTATTAGATATATTTATTATATATATTTATTATTATAAGTTATTAGATAATTTAATATAATATATATTGACTCTCTCTCTTTAAAATGTCTGGCCGAAATTAATAAAATAAATTAATTTAATATTTAGGAAATAAATATTAATTATAAATGCTGGAAAAATATGAGAACATTAATTCAATTGTTAATTTTTAATCAAAAGAAAAATTGTTTCGATTCCTATTTTTATTTTCATTCTTAAAAAAATTTGGAGTAGTACATCAGTAGTAGATCATCATCTCGTGTTCACCTCATTTGTTCCCGACAATAACGATGTTTCAATTTTAACGACAGCGTTAAACGCCATTTAATAATGACATCGGATTGTCATGTAATACGCGAAAAAAGTAATGGAACAATCTACTTTTATGCTGATATGCTTCTTTTAGACGATGACACGCAAACGAGCTTATAATATCCGCTGTTATATGTATCGACCTTTTGAGAAAAAAAAAGCTTCCTCTCACATTTTCTCGGGTTAAAACAACCGGGAGCGTCCGATACCGGAGTGAAAAAGATCACGGGAAATCGGTAGCGCAAGATAGTCCCGCGGGACTTTACCCCTAACAACCTGTTCGCATAAATAAGTCGGCACCTGTTTCCTTCTTGTTCTATCTCTTAACAAGGCAATTTGTGCCTAATTACGATAATTATTCAATTAAGAAACAACATCCGACCCTCGCGTACAGGATTGAAATGATTTTTGACGAATTTTAATTCTCTTAAATCTCATAATTAAATCAATCATTATCGGAATTAAAAATACATAAAAAATTTTAACACAGTATAATTCTTTCTTTTTAAATTTAAAAAACACGCCACGATTTTTTTTATTTCTGGAAATTTATAGAGCATATGTTTTATATAATTATTTATATGCGACATACAAGATCGAAGCAATTTATAGCAAACGAATAAAAAAAAAGTGAATACATTATCCGCGATAAGGACAGGCGTCTGGCTTTATTTCCGAAAGAAACCAGATGCCAATAGTGTAATAGCCGAATAATTATTTCTTATTATCTAATCGTACAAACTCGATTTGTCAAACACTTACTATTAAATAGAGAATTAAGTAGGAAGAAACAAATATTAATTAATTTGTAAATTCACGCTTAAAAAGTTTTATTGCGATCGCGTCAAATTTACAATTTTATAAAAAAGAAAGAATAAAATAAAGATATGAAAAAAATGATTATATGACATATCTTCAGCACATATTTCATACTAAAGGTTTATAATTCTCATTTAGAATTTTATCTGCTTGACATAAAAATTGTGTTAATATTTAATGATGACTAAGAAACATATCGATGTACATATTCAGTAATAATATATAATAATAGCGAGAACACAAAACAATTGTTGTCTCTCATATAACAATCGTTGATTAAAAAAGGGTTGTTATTGTATTTCGAAAAATTTCGCCCTCCTTCCAACTTTTCTCTATGATCAATAACCTTTCGAAAAAAAGAGTAGTATTTTTTTCCTTCGAACTTTCGACTTTTCGTGGCAGATACCAGAGAAAGTGAGTGGCCGGCTGCCAATTCACCGACAAACGCCGCAGGAATTTCTTAACACAGTCACTAGTAGTGATACACTGTCAAAAGGAAATGCCGCGATTAAAAGAAGCACTTATAGGATGACTAATTTTTCTCTTTGATGCCAGGCGACCGTGATTACCACGCTTTCCTCGTGAACCTCTCTTAACGAGAGATAGGCGCTTTCGAGGAGCGAGGATCTACGTGTTCGAATCGGCAAAGTTCTCGAGTTCGGAAGCCCAAAAAGTCCATTTTTGTTTTTTTATTTATTTCGATTCTGTTTTCGAATAAACTCAGGTCGAAATTCTAAAATCTGAATGTTAATCGACACATATGTCGATTAACATCTCATATATATCTGACATAAACACATAGAGAAAGAAAATAAAATAATATAAAATAATTATAGAAAATTATAGAAAAATTATAGAAAAATTAACGTATATATACGTTCTGATCGTTCGTGAATATCTTGACAATTTTTCATAAAAATTTAGAATTTTTCTGTGAATGCTATTTAATTTTATTGAAATTCAAACAATTGTTAAATTTTCGAAATAATTTCAATAAAATTAAATGAAAAATAAAATTTTGATAATCATTTGCGTCTTTGAAGCTTGATTTACCTTCATTGTTTTTATTGTCTATATTAAATAAACTATTAATATTAGAGTCTGATTTTTAAGTTTTTCTCTAGAAGAGAGAACAATTTTCGGAAACTCTTGAAATCCAATTATTATTAACGCAATCGGCAAAATCGAACAAAAAGATAGATAATTATCGGCGTATCCCAAACTTTCTCCCCTCTCGCGGCTTTCTTTTAACCAACAGACAGCCCTTTTCCAAGGGCTGGGCGGGTAGAAACCAACCGGGGATCCTGGTGTTGCCATTCGACGCGGAGGTGCGCAGGACACGGCACGATGAAAGGAAGGAAGGAAGGGGCAAGTACCGGAATATAACTCGCGATGATAAGGGTCTCCCTTGTGGCCTGGCGATATCTATTAAGTAATAATCATGATAGTCCGGAGATGAGAAGTGCGTGGGGATCTGGCGTGTAGGAAGAATTGCCTATGCGAGACCCCTGATTTCCTGCATGGTCTCTCTCCTACCCCTGTGTTATTTTAGCATCTGCAGTAGCAGATCAAGGCATTTTGAAGAGAGTTCTAACAATGTAGTATAATAATTAATTAAATTTGTTTACTGGCACCAACAAAATATTACTACATATAAGAAAATTTACATATGTAATGTGTATAATGTATATTAATGTTAAAAATAAATTTCTTTATTTAATTATAGGAATATTTGAAATTTAAAAAATAAATGCCTTAGTTTGAAATTAAAATTTTATTATAAACTTTATTTGAAATTAATTAAAAATTAAAACTTTATTATTTACATCAAAACTTGATTTATATTTATATTTTTCAATTTAAATTACTTATAAGAATTATTGCATGTTACAAATTAGCATTAGAGATCTTATTAACTCTGACTTATTTATAAAAATTTTGTTATTAAATTTTAAAATTATTGTTAATATATTTATTACATACTTTTCTTTGTTGCTTCTGCATGCAAAATACTAGTAATCTTTGTTAACTTTTTTATTCCAATATCAAAATTAATTATTATATATATTAATTTCTAATAAGAAAGCTAGAGAGGAACTAAAGACGTAGGTAATGATGCGTGATATAGTAATAATATATTATAATAGAAACTTTTTTTTGTAAAGTTATTCAACTTACATATAATAAGAAGCGCAAAAATATATGTTTAAAGTGTGCTGTCAACGTCGTTTCGACCCTGCTCTGGGTCCTTTTCAAAGTCAAATAAGAAAATACATAATATTATTTTTCTTGGTTCCTAGCCTTCTCTTTTACTTCTTATTGGATCATTTGAATCATTTTTACATATTAAATTTTTATTTATTTGATATTCATTTCTGTTATAATTACGTAATTGGTTTTGACACTCTTTTGTATGCGAGGCTTCAGGCGCAAAACCAAGGGTGATCCACCCTTGGGTATCTCTTGACTCAACGGGGATGACGTAAAGGCAGCTGACGACGGGGTGCAAGAATACAGCGACCGTCGTCGGTCGCTTTTGCGGTGGTGGGACGCAATCCAGAACACCTTCTAATCGCCTCTAATCACTTCTACTCCGCGCTGTGGGAAACCGCAGGACACCCGGTATAACTCGTGAGTGCACTCGAGCCCTTTTTGGTCGATGAACACTCGAAATCTCATTTTAGAAGATGCGACTAGGTCGAATACCGCTTGGATCCTTTCAATGATCCTTGGAAAGATACTTTTAATACTTTATCTTTGAGACGAGCATATCTCTTGCATTCTTGATTTTTACAAAAATAGCATAATTAAATTATGATTAAATTATAATTCTACAATCTTTATCAAAATAAAAAAATACATGAGTAGTTTATAAAGCTTCTAATTCTAATTTCTATACATATCATGCGTGCAATAATTTATCAGTTACATGTAATCGAAAATAAAAGCTAAGAATACATCTTTTAACAATAAAATTAACGCAAATTATGCATTTTAATTTATTAATTAAATTCACTTAATGAGATCCGCAATTTTAATATACATAATTTAAGATATAAGAAAAATATTTACGGTATTAATTTTGTCTTATTATTAAAATGCATATATTACTTAAGAATAATTATATGTATATATATGAATTAAATAATTGATTATTACTTTAATGCAAAATCGCACTTTTTAAGAAAATTCAACATTATCGAAAACAGCATCTTTTACAAATTATTATAAAAAGAGAATTTTAAAGAGAGTCGCATGTTTTAAATATCTTTTAATTTTATTTTTACATAGACTATATGTGTACGCGTATATATGTATGTATGTGTGTATGTGTAACATAGCAAGGTAGATATCGGGAGAATAGAATGTTGTTTAGGAGAAGGATATACAAAGGACGCGTGCCAGTCTCGTGGCCCAGGGATTTCCGGACCGCGCATTGAACGTCGACACGTTCACTAATTATTATTTCCGTCGTTAAGTAGGCCATTTCTTTTGGAAAAGAGCGGTGAGACGTAAACAAGGAGGTAGGCTATGGTGTTCTGCACTTTATCGTTGCACAGCCAGCGAAATTTATTTATTTTTCCATCGATGACACGTGGTTCCTCTTTCCGTTTATCTTCCTCTTTCTTTCTTAGCCTCGCACCTCACGTCGAATCATCGAAATTCCCCGGAATTTCGGAAAAAATGAGAAAACCTAAAAATGAACTTGTTTATAAATAATAATTTTAATATATGTCCTATATGTAACATATTTATTATATCTTTTTATTATGTACAATTGGTTTTTTATTAAGAAATAAAAAATATACTGGAACTATTCCGGAAATTAAGAAAACAAATTCTAAGATACATAGTAATTACAAATAAAATTAATTGATATCGTATTTTTTAAATAATTCTTTAGACTTTATAATAAAATTTGATAGAACTTTACATAAAATTTACTCGTAAAATTGTATCGTAAAATTTGCACAGTTGCATAGATAGAGATATCGGTTCTCGCTTAGACAAGGACGAGATCCATAATGAGTTTGGTTGGTTTCAACAGAAATTAATTATATGTCATAGACTTTATTTCACTAGACACGCGTAACGTGATGCTTGTCATGAGCTCGATTCAAGCTCCTTCAGATCTCGATTGCAAAAAGATTGAGATTAGAGAATTAATCTCTCAGCGACCGGCGAAGAAAAGTTAAATGGCAAATGGTGGAAAAGGGAGAGACGAAACGGAAAAGATGCGACGGTGGTGAAGCGGGGGCGAATGAAAAACGAGAGAGATAGAGAGAGAACGAGAGGAAGAGAGAAATTCAGAGGGGCCATGTGGCGTTTCACGAGATATCAAATCATACTACGTGTATGCCATACCGCCCCCTAAATATAGTTTATTGCGTTACCGAGTATTAATGGAGCTTCTATAGAAACGACAAAGACGGCCCCACGAACGCGAACGTAACTCTTTCGACTCGGAAAAGCGAAAATACTAGTCTTCGAGCAATTTAAACCTAAAGATGAATTGTCTCGTGAAAATTTGTAGAAGCGTAAGATGATATTTACACCATAATTATTACATCGTGCAACGAAATTAATATAATATTTATATCGATATCCGAAATTTAGACCACTTCATTTTATTGCATTCGACAGTCTTCAGCTTTTTCGTAGAAATCTTCTGGAGGAGAAGGAGGCGGCACGTCTGTCAAAACGAGGGCAGTTTATCATTCAGCAAAATTGATAACCGACCATCTAGTTTACAAGCCTAGATGTGTCATCTGCGAAATCGCGTGCCATAAGTAGAACGCTCGTGTGTGGTCCGCCATCAGCGGTACCCACCTAATTTTCCCCTAACGAAACCTCCGATGTAAACAGCGATCTCTACCTGGTGCTTTTTTCCCGGCCTTTTTTAGCCTTTTCCCCCCGAAAAATAGGATGGCGCGCGACCTCGTCCCAGAATATTATAATTATAATTAAATGATGATTGCGGCTGTCTGCCGACCACGGATGCTATTAGCGGGATTCCTCCGAAGTCCTGCGACGGAAGCTTTATTAACGGGAAGGAAGCAGTTAGGTAGCCGCACCCAGAATGTGGGTGGCTGCTGCAGCCAGTGCACCTTGCGCGTTGCCAGAATGTTAGAATCTTCGACAAGGTTTCCTCCCAAATTCAGGGAGATTCAAAGACGCAGAGAAATTGTTGGGGATTTGAAGAAGCGACTATAAATTCAGGAAATTAGAGGAATTTTTTCAGTTATAAAATTTATCCATAAATAACATGTTTAGACTAATATAATTTATATAAAATATATTTTAAGGAAGATATATAGATATTGTATTTTAATGATAGACGCGTTCGCGGAAATTTCGAGATTCGATATTTTTAGTCGGGAAATTTTCATTAAAATTAACGTGATGACGTCTTGTAAAAAATTTCGGATCTTCGAATTCCGGTGATGCTACTGCTGGAAAGTATAAACACACCCGCTTCGTACACGTGTCCTCTGTATATCATAAGCCTCCGCTTAGACTCGTTAAGACGAGCTAGTTCCTCCACGAATTTGCTTACTATATCCTGTCACGAGATTCATTCATGCCTAGGCAACGCTAGGCATCAAAAGATGCTGAGCGCGTCTTTCAAAATTTTATCGCGTACTTTGGTTATTTTGACATGTGTGATTGCTGACATCGGACCGCAAACTACAGCATGTCGGACTTGCGATTAAGCATAGAAGCATAGA
Source organism: Camponotus vicinus (assembly GCF_025532165.1). Classification (NCBI taxonomy): domain Eukaryota; kingdom Metazoa; phylum Arthropoda; class Insecta; order Hymenoptera; family Formicidae; genus Camponotus; species Camponotus vicinus. Next base: position 30,872,433 of record NW_028141945.1, read on the forward strand.
AATTAGATTAAAAAGAAAATCTTTTTATTTTAACAATCTTCTATAGATTTTTTTAATAATATAATTATTATAACAATAATGTATCATTAAAAATAATTTTTTAAATATACTTTATATTAAAAATATATAACAGGGTCCACACCGTAATGTCCAGTATTATCGAACAAAGTTAGAGAAAGATAATCTTAGAAAAATATATATATAATATAAAAAATATAAAATATAATATAAATTGCATACGTCTCTATAACTAGAATCATGGTTAATTTGTAAGATATACGATACAACGGAGGATCGTTGTTGATATCGAAAATCAATAAAATCTGTCTTCGTGACGCAAAACGTCAGATTCTAATTTTACCATCACCAATCGAGCAAGATTGCCGTTTCGATCAAAATGGGTCGGCGAACGACCATGATTCATCACGAATGTTTTTCTCGAAATGCAGCGAGCAGATTCTTTAGCGATAGAATTCGTTGAATTTTGACGAGTGCGAGTCTAATTTCGAAATCTAATATTCATCATCTCGGACCTGAAGTGCCGGCGAAATTTATTCCTCTCGAGGATCGTGCGATAAAAGTTCATTCCACGAGATCATAATTAGCGCCAAAATGGACTAAAAATAAGGCCGGTCACTGCCTCGAAGCAAACTCAAGTTAAAACTCTGCTTAAGTGGCTTTATCTGCCCTTTTCCCAGGCTGGTGCTACTTGCACTCGCAAAAAGCCAATTTCTGTCACGGCCCGTTACCATTGATGCATCGTCGGGGGGACCGAATTAAAGTTTCGACACAATAAAAAAATCTTGTGCTGTCAACAGCTCTCTCTATATTCGATAATTGGAGTATGAAACTAGATTATTTTTTATTAGAATAATAATATATGCTTTTTAATTAATTTCATTAACTTAAATAAAATTTAATAGATCAGTCTTTGTAATAATAATAATCATTTTACGAAAAATTATTAATTTTATTTTTTGGAAAACAATTGCAGTTTCAAATCGACGTATTAATTAATTTTTATATACACGACATAATTAAATTCTTAATCAAATTATATTATAACAATTATTTATCACGTTGTTAGAAATAACAAAGACTATAATTAAAAAAGAAGACACGGTGAACTTGACATGAAGAAATACCCAGTTACGCCCTCGTTTCGTATTACCCGAGATTATTGTATCGGTAGGCGTCGATCATTCGGATCCCTTACATGTAACTCTATACTACTGACCAATATACGAAATCTTTTTCGGTTAAAATTTTATTCGTTTTTGTATTTCACGATCTTTATTTTTGAAATATAAGTTTTTATATTCTGTATTAATAAATTATAATGAGTCCTCTTCTTAATTTCATCTGGAAGCATTTTTTGGTCAAGTAATCTGGAATTTTCAACAGTGTGTGTCTATCGATCGTTACATTTATTGAATTATATATTTTATAATATATTTATATATTATTTTATTTTCACATTGTGATATATTATAGAAAATTACATATAGATGACAGAATAATATCATTTTTTTCGATACTATTTTATTGTATCCTTAAGATTTTAAGCATGGAACCTTCTTATTAAAAAATTAATATTTCATGCTAAAAAAATTAATATTACCTTATCTAGATACGTCAATGGAAAATAAAGTTAATCGATAGAAGTTAAAAATTCTTATATAAAAATTAGAAATTCTCTCACTTAATCTTATCACTTTGAAAATTTCTCTGATTCTATTCAAAATATTAAATATATACACACATTGCATATAATAACATATATATTTCTCTCTTTTTTGAAAAATTGTTATTATAGCAAACATATGCAAATTGCAAACCGAGGCGTCGATGTAAAGGCGGGAAAATAAGTGAGAAAAGATAGTGAGAAAAGTGAGAGATATCGATGATGAAACCGCAATCTTCCTGGCGCCGGCAACATGTCGGCTCATTGCCGAACCTCTCGCTCTTCCTTTCTCCGCGTTTACGATTTACGAGTTTCTTCGACATTCATCGGACGACGGCGAAGAAGAAACGAGGACAATCGTTGACGTAGGTAGCCGAAAAGTTTCTTCCTCATATGCAACCACTTGAGTGTCTTTTTATAGACCTCTTCGTATTTCACACTTGCACCAAGCGCCGATTTGTCCCTTCCCCCTTCTTCCTAATTCCTTTTTGTAAGCCAATCCTGCCATGACAATCTAGAGGTCTTTGCACTTTGCATGTACAAAAAAGAAATGAAAGTAAACATCGTGAATTTTTAAATCTTCTTGCCTGGAATTCAATTAAATTATTAATTGCATGAGAGACAAATAATAATCTTTAACATTATTATACAATAATTGTTACGAAGATTAAGATGATATGAAAAATGAATGATGTTAGAAGCAATCATAACATAATAAAAGAAATAAAAAATTCGAGAATAAAAGAACAGTAATCATCTCATTGAGATAAATTCCAGTTAAAAATGCAGATTTTTTTAAAATTCCAAACAGTGAAAAAACAACTACAAGTATAATAATTTATGATAAAAAAATGAAAAAACTTGATTAAGCAAAGAACAGCTACTTGAGATTTTTTCCTTCTTTCAAAATAGACAGAATTATCTTTCTCTTAGCCCCAAAGAAAATCTCACAGCTTTATTATTTACTCTAAACGTACTGATCACTCGCAGAATAATTATTCTCTCGATACAAGAATCGTTTTTCTTGTCTGATATGTAAAAAAAAATCTCGCGCGAGGAGACTCGGGGCGGAAAGCTCCTCCACGTGCGCGCCAGATATCCCTCTTCAGGATTTTTCCTCTTTGCATCTTGTGCCGCGTGTCGAGGAAGCGTTTCGGAATCAGGGGCTTCTTTTGACTCCATTGTCCTAGCGCCTCCGGTTACATTTTATTGCAGGGTGCGATGGCGACGCGTGCTGGTCCCGCTTGACATCGCCGAAAAGAAACATTCTTTGGCAACATCTTCTCTCACAGAGGTCACTGAAACATCCGGATCGTCCGGGAAGGTTGGCGCCAAGTCGCCGAACTGTTCCGTTCCGATCGATTCGGGATCGTTTTGCACAAGTTTCGACAGAACAGTCTCGTGTTGTCGAAATTGGAGAACACGCGACGGAAGCGAGTCGCGACGTTGTAATCTCTTCCGCTTTTGGTGCCTTCGATAACATAATTTTTCAGGCAAATTGACCGAGATTCTTGTAAGTTTGATTAATTCAAAAAAAAGACTTTCGAATCGGTACTATAATTTTATTAGCATAAACTTTTAAATTTATCATATTTTTTGATTAATTTATGTATTTAAAATTTTTGTAATACATAAATATAAAATTTTCCACATAATTTCTGTCTATTTATCAAAAAATAAGTATCATAGAATAAAGAGAAACAGATCGAGATCTGAATCGAGATCTAGATTTCATCCCACTTTAGCTTAATTATAATAAATCAACGGCACACATACGCGCCTATGATATTATAAATATAAACACTATCTGTCGTGGAGGAATATAATGCTTATGCCGATTCATTTACGCATCTCATTGTGCATGCTAATAGCGCGTGAAAAAAAAGAAACGAACGAGGGAAAAAGAGCGCGGGAGAAAGAATAGGCAAATATCTCCAACTCCCGGCGGCAGCAGTCGTTTCATTACGTTTTCATTGCGGAAAACGATGGCCACGCAGATGTCGACCACTTGCTACCTCGAGGATGACGACCCGAGTGAAATCTATTCTCTCTGTTTGTCGCTACAGGGTGCCACTATCGGGCAACGCGTCTCTATGCCACTGTACTCCGTGCACCCGTGCCCCATACTCGGCACAATTTCCTCCCCATGCTTCCCTTAATTCACGTAATGACTCAACATGCCACCGATTCTTTTGCAATTATGAAATGCATTGAGATATAGACGCGCCCCCGCCGTCAAATGTGCAATCGGCCAATTACGATTGTTGCGTTAACCCTTTGACGAGAAGTAAAAGATGTAATACTAGAAAAATATTCTTAGATATTAATTTAATTAGATTAAATGAACGAAAATTTGCATGTAAATTTCTTTGATAAATGAATTAATTGATAATCAAATTAAATAAATAGATGAAAATATTTTAAATAAATATGCATATGTGATAATTTCATAAATAAATATGCAAATATGTATTTAGATAATTTAATAAATAATAATTTAATACAATAATTTAATAAAATTTAATTTAATATAATTTAATAAAATAATAATAATTTAATAAAATTTATATAACAAAGAAACTAATTTAAGAAGAAATAATGAATAGAATTGAGTGAGATTGATCTTTATTTTAGCAAAATACAAATTTTAACATTCTCTTCCTCTCTCTCATCATTACAAAATATTTTAAAATATTTTATATTATCAAAATTTTTTAAATTATTTGATTTTAGGAACGAGAAAAATAAATTTATGTCTTTTTAAATATGTGTGATATAATATAATGAAGAAAATTTTAAACTCATGATTTTTCGAGTTTAATATGATAAAATAAATCTGTGAGCAAAATTTTATCAAATGTTATATCAACACGAGAAATTTTTGCAAATTGAATCGAATTTAATAGCATATATTAAATGGTTCCTGAAAATTCGCACTTCTTTTTCCCATGGCAGCGAATGTGTCTCCGGGGTGTCTTTCACACGTGTTACGATTGCTCTCGCATCAACCCTTCGCCTGTTAATGATGCCATTAAATTCCCACATATATTCATGCTTAGTGTTTCCTCTTTTTTTCACTTAAGCATTTGATCGATATTTCGACTATCGCTTTCTAAAGTATTTTTTTCTTTAGATAGCAATGATCTTTTACGAAAAGCGAATAAAGGACAAATTTTCCTTCGACCGTCTCGTCACGGTATCGAGTCGGGGTATCGATTACTTCTCCATAGACTTCGCACAGACTCGGCATTGTTATTTTTTCTCGACTTACTTTTGGGCCGCTAAGCGCTCGAATCTGTTCAGAAAGAAACTAGCCGCTTCTCTCTTAAAGGGTACAATACATATGTTCGCATTGCGCGTGTGAAAGAAGGGAAATGTGAGAGGTAAAGAGCCTAAATAAACAATACAACAACGATATGGGTTATTGGCAATGAACTTTACTCCGGAATTATAACGGGTTGATTTCTCAAGTCAATTCGAAATGATACACATGAACAGGTTTCATCAAAACATTCGTACTGTTATTCATGCGAATAACTTACAATATTTTTGACTTAAATAATATATAAAACGAAAAAACAATGCTTTCATAGTCTAAATGAAACTGTTAAACATTAAAAAGTATTTACGTCACACCTTATCAAAATAATTCGATGATAAAAATAAAAAGTTAGATAGATAGAGTATGAGATAATGTTTCTTATACTCTTTTCTTCCTGTTAGTATATTATTATTATTTAGAGTATAAGCTATAATATGCTCACAATTTTGTAAGAGAAGCTTCTTTAAGTAATTTCTAAGTTTTATTTTTGTATAGTGTAAATTTAAATGCATCTTTTGATTATAACTGTCTTGATTTAATACTGCAAGTAACATCGATAAATCGGTGCTCGCGCTTTCACTCTTGTTACATCAAAAAGTTACATTCTCTTTGCGCGAAAATCTTACAATATATAATCTAGCATATTTTCTTAATTAATTAAAAATAATTGTATATCGCTTTATCACAATAATCATATTATACTCATAAAACATTAATATTATTATAAATTGATAAAATAGAGAAATAATATTCTCTCTTATATAATTATCCATTAAAAAAAAAAAAATATATATATATATATATATATATATAGTATATAATATTAGCTAAAAATGTTTCATAAACTAAGGAAATCAAGTCATATACACACACAAAATGTAATTTGCAATTAACAATTACATATTTTTTCTTAAAAACAACTATGTTTTTTTTTTTACACCAATTGATTCCTCTCATTATTTTGCATATAAAAGTATTAAGGTAAGATAATCGAAAAATGAATATTTTACTAGATATTTTATGGTTTATGTAAAATTAAGAAATAATTTCAAGCCTCATACCTCAAAAAGTACTCAATGAAGAAATACTTTATTATAGTGTTTTGGAAAGCTCTCGAGATAAGCTATAAGAATACATAATAAAAAATAGAAGGTTCCATTTAAAAAATTAAAGGTAACCTTCATTTTTGCTTATTACTTAATAATTATTGCGAATTTTGCAAAATGGTAGAGGACTTTTCTTCTTAGTTTGACCCAATCTATCATCACTTTTCGTTTGGTCCCTCACGAATCGGACACCCTGTATATATATATATATATATATATATATATATATATATATATATATGACTTGATTTCCTTAGTTTATGAAACATTTTTAGCTAATACTATATACTTATCGATATAATATATTTTACTGATATATATTCTAAACAAAATCTATAATAGTTCTCTCTTTAAAGTTCTTTCTTATTATATATTATTATATATTATATATTATTATATATTATTATTATATATTATATATTATTATTACATATATACTTATATACAGGGTGTCAGGGCTAGAAATAATTTCTTAATTTTTACATAAATCATAAAATATCTAGTAAAATATTCATTTTTCGATTATCTTACCTTAATACTTTTATGTACAAAATAACGAGAGGAATCAATTGGTAAAAGAAAACACATAATTGTTTTGACGAAAAAATATATTGTTAATTGCAAATTACATATTTTTTCGTCGAAACAATTATGTGTTTTCTTTACATCAATTGATTCCTCTCGTTATTTTGTACATAAAAGTATTAAGGTAAGATAATCGAAAAATGAATATTTTACTAGATATTTTATGATTTATGTAAAAATTAAGAAATTATTTCAAGCCTCATAACTCGAAAAGTACTCGATGAAAAAATATTTTATTATTAGTATATATAGTATATATATAGTATTTTGAAAAGCTCTCGAGGTAAGCTACAAGAGCTTTTTTTTGGCAACATAGTCCTGACACCCTATATATGTTTTTATACCTTATTTCTCTTGTTATATAATTGGATATTTCTGATTTATAGCTTTTATCACACACAAACCATGTCATATAATAATTTTTATTTTTTAAATAATGACTTAGTTTTATGCCATCAGCAAGCTCGATGTTAACTAACAATAATTATTTTTCACTCGAACTCGAGTCTTCATCTTGAATGCAGTAAAAATCAATGTTGATATGAGCGGATTTTTTTTTGTCAATATCCACATTCTGTGCGTCGTCGCATTTAGTGTTACTGCGATTTGTCTCTGCTTCTTCATCTACTACGCTATTCTCGCGATTTTCATCAGCGATTTTTGTAAGATCGCCGTGCACAATATCGTTCTCTAAACCATGATTAATATATGAAATTGGAGGCTCGTTCTTCGATTCACAGATTTCCTTATCGGATTCCGTCTTGTATTTGTAATTCTGATGTTTTCGGCCAGAGAAAAGAATACGATCCATGTTCATAAAGGGTATCTCGAAACAGAGGCTCCATAACACTGATAGTATCATCGTGAGCATCAAATTGGCGAAAAATGTGCGTAGCTAACAAAATAAATGAGAAAAGTTATTATTGTTTCTTTTTTATTATTACGTTTGAGATTTAATTATATTTTATAATATCATATCATCTAAGATAAGGAAATGATATAATATTGCCTTCATATATAAATTAAAAACTTCAAATTAAATCAAATGCAACAATAAAAATTTTACAAGAAAAATCATTAATTATATACGTTAATCATAAACGATGATAAAATATAATATACTAATATACATCAAAATTTAAGCTATTTTGAAGTTAATTTTTTTATTTCTATTTTATTATATTATATTTAGAAAAATTAAATTATATGATTTAATTATTATTGATTATCATTAATTATCATTAACTATTAGATATTGTATCTTGTGTGAATAAAGATAAATATGTTATGAAATTCTTATCTCAGAAATAATCTAATTAACCAACAATAAATAATTTATTATATACATCTATCTTTCTTATATATATGTATATACTTCTATGAAAATATTTTTAAAAAAAGGTTTTGATTTCTCTTACTCACTACATTTATTGTTGTTAAATTGCCGTCGGTACGAGTGACTCCGTTGTCGTATATTAGGAAAATATAATGACACAAATAAGCGCAGTAAGTCAATTTGCTGAGCGGTATCCATCCGCTCCAAGAGAGGAAATGATTCACGGGACCTTGAAAAAATGAACAGCATAAGCAAAGAGAAGTTTCGGTAAATGCTAAAATGTTGACGTAATCCGGTTTAGTAATTATCTCATGAGCGCGCATATTTTAATTACCTGCATAACCGTGCACACAGCAAAAAATAATCCAAGCGACTGATAACGCGAAGCTCTGTCGATGGAAACCTGCATAAAAACTTGCTTCCAATCTATTGTAGATATGATCGTCAAAATACATGCCACGCGGTCCGAAAATGGCTGCAAAACCGATCAGAATGGCAATCAGCCAACCGGAAATCACGTAGTTCTGTGCGTAAAAAACGTATAACATACGATAGTAATATATCTATTTTATTTTTTCTTAAAATTTAAAGTATATATAAATATATAAATATATATAATATATAAATATATATAAATATATATGTCTATAAATAAGAAAAAAATATATATACACATATATACAAATATACATATATATAATATGAATTATTAAGAAAATGATTGTAATCTATTTTTAAATTTTGTCAATTTCATTTTTTGATCAAAATATAATATATAATAATGAGTAAGAAAATAGATAGATATAGAAAAGCATAAATATATTAAAACTAATTATATATGTATAAATAATACTTACAACAGGCATATTGACTTTGGATCGTGTCTTGTATAAGATATATCCAAGGCCTAATCCAACGATATAAGACCCAAATCTAGTATATACTTTTGTATAAATTTCTAAGTACACTTGGACTACGTCCATTGGGCTACGAAATATGACATTCCCTTTTTAGAGATTATTAAATTAAATAATTAAATGTGGCAAAAAATTTTATACGATTTTTGTCAATAAAATATAATTCAAAAGAACGTAAGATAATATAAAATTTTATGATTATTTGATAACTGCCATCTAAACTCATGAAGATTTTTTCAATTATAGAAAAAAAATTACACAATATACATCTAAATTACATATTATGATAATAAAATTTAAATATTTTATGTGTATTTAATACTAAATACACATAAAATATTTAAGTTAAATTAAAAATAAATAATTTGGAGGATTTATCATATTTTGAAAAATATTCTCAAATAAAAATTTTTTAGTAAAATAATTTTTAAACAAAAAATTGAATTGAAATTTTACACTCACTTCTTGTAGTAAAGCATTGTACCCGTTAGCTGATGTGCAAATGTTATAGCAAACGGCACTAAGATCGAGAGGAGAAAGCAAAAAATGAAAATAATGTTGCGGTAGAGGCTCCTGAACTTCAGCATAGGATAAAGTACAAGCGGCGATAGCCAAACAAGCTGCATATCAACCGAAAGATACCAAGATTGAGGCATGCACTAGAAATAAACGTAAAAAAAGTAAGAAAAGGATTGCATCTTCACAATATGGAAAAGATTTAATAAATTTATACTAAAAAGAATAATAAATAGCTAAAAAATAATAAGAATATATTACATGGACAACGAAAAGATAAATAGCACTTATATAGATTGTGCCATGTCACACATCTACAATTCTTCGACTATACGGAAAATAATCATTAATTATAGTTCAACATACACAATCGACATTATATTTAATACGATGATTAATAATGAAAAGATATATAGTAAAGAACATGCATTTAAAAAAGCCTTAATCAAAGAAATAATTTACCATGTCTGCCACGTTGACGAAATTGTTAACGTAAAGAAGATTTATATACCAATTCTTGCGGCAAAAATTTGTATCGTTACGAACACATTTGTCCCAAATCGGTCCCGTTCCGATTTTATATAACAATGTGGCATAGAAGCCTACCATCATCGCATAGGCTGGTGTCAATCTGAAAAGATATATCGAAAGAAAAACAAGATATACGCAAAAATTTGAAAAATATATAAAAGAAAAAATAGAAATATCTAATAATACGATAATAAAAAAAATAAAATCATATAATTTACTTATTTAGATTAATATTATACATATAATATCTATAAATATAATTTTAAAATCTAGAGTAAGATGTATTTGTTGGATAATATATGGGCATACATATTACATTTTTTACGAATTGGCAACGAAAATTATGTATCTATTATCCAATTTCTATTATCAACAAAGAATTTAAATGATTGAAACTTTTGAAGATTTGAAACTTAAATTGTCGAGGATTGTGCGAAAAAGGCTATAGTTTATTTATACATTTACGTACCTTATATAACGATGAATATAAAGTCCTATCAAATCGAAACGCCATTTTGAGGCTCGTTCCTTCTTCAATAATTCAGTGTAGGAAAGCAGAGTGCCACTCAGAAGAAAGAAAGTATCTGTGACGATGTTTCCGTTGAGTACCAGCATGTTGTTCCAATAGTGATGCATCTTTTTTGTGATAACAAAAATAATGTCAAAAATTAAGGGGTGCAGATTTTTATAATTATACGTGAACGGATAAGGCGATTTTTTAAAATTATATATATTTAAAAAATTTTTTAAATAAATTCTTTGTTGATAATAGAAATTGGATAATAGATAGATAATTTTCGCTGCCAATTCGTAAAAAAGCTATAAAACTATTAGGCACTTACTTGTCGAATCTGCGTAAGGTTCATTTTGATACCAGTTACCGCCATGTAATATGTATGCCCAAACATTATCCAACAAATGGAGATAAAACGTATACCATCTAGACAGCTAATAGACTCTCGGTGTCTATCTGTCCGTAACAAATTCTTTCCATTTGTATACAAAGAAAATGACGTAAAGATAGCTACAAAGAGTCATATCACTATTAATTCAGGAAACATCCTTTATCTTTTATTTTCTTTCAAAATTTCTTTTTCTTAATGTTTATCTTTTATCTTCTTTCAAGATATCCTTTCCTTACTGAGATTTGAAAACATGAGGAAAAAAGTAGGAAGACCTCATCTCATGAAGCAATAATTAAATCAAAATATTTAACGTCAGCAAAAGTACAGAATTTTATAGAACGATATAAGAGCGGGTAAGAGAGCAGAAAAGCAAATATTGAATCATATTGAAGTTCAGAATGAACATGACAAAAATTATTCAGATAAGACAAAGTAACAAAATAAAAAATGTTATAGATTGATAGCATCCAAATTATGAATGTTAATAAATTTTTAATTAATTAAAACATTGATATACTTACACATACAGGCATAATATAAGATTGATTATCAATATAATCATGATTTCTGAATACTATGAAAAACTCGAAGGCCAAATTTTTAAATATATTAAAGACAATTGAGCAAATTGTATATTGTCTTATACGCTGTATATTATATAGTGTATAAAAAGCACATATATTTTTATTATATGTATATGCTATTATATAGATACCTTTTGGATCCGATGTAATATCCCAATACGATTTCGCAATGTCATATGTCGTACTGGCTATAACCAGGATTAAGATAAATGCAACGACTAGTCTAAAATTTCAGAAATTTTCGTTACTTATAAATTTTATGGAAAAATTGATACTTGAATAATCGAATAGTTGTATTTACATAAAACCGAAATCAGCATAATCCCACGTTGAATTAACGCTCTCTATGGTTTGACATGATTCTTTAGAAACTCTAACAATCATGCCTACACGCTCTTTTACTTTCAGTGAAGCAAGTGCGAACTCCACAGCATCTTGAATTTCTTTATGATTACACGTGGATGGAACGCACCACATCCATGTGTAATCGACCGTCATACCAGACCTCCATTTTGTCGCATTCTATGTCACAAGATATATCAAAATATTTAACTGGACCATTATTTTATTTATTTTATTTACTTTTTTTATTTGTTTTTATTTATGGTTTTTATTCTTTTTTTGTTTATCGAATAAATAAAATTATATTTTTTGCTCAGATTTAGAATAAATGTTCTTGCAAACAAAGAAAATTTAACTAAATAAAATTAATTAATATTAAATAAAAATTAAAATATTGCATCTCATATTTAGAAATTAAATTTGATTTATCCCTAATTAATACATCTAAATTTATATAATTATAAAATTTAGTATTTCTAAATGTAAATTATTTTTTAGTAGTTTTTTATTTATAGAAGAAATTATACATCTCTCTTATATTATTAGATAAACTATTTTATATCGTCCTTTTAAGATTTAAAGTGTTCATATTTCCTTGAAAATTAAGAATATTTTTGGACATATTCAAGTTATTTATGACAGTTGATATATTTAGAGAAACTTATAAATTTTGACATATAGATTTTTGTACGATAAAATCTACAGCATTAATACAAACTTACTGATGCGATCGCGACATTCACGAGTAAATCTCCTAAGTCCAACTTCTGTCTTGGCGTACCGTCATCCGCGGCTATCTCGAATGTCACCGCCACGGTGCAAGCTTGCCCGACGAAGCCATGTTCATTCTTCACGAGTAAGCATTCGTCGAAATTGCCCAGCTGTATATAATTGCCAGTGATTATGCCGGATGGTATTTTAGCCGAAGCGTCGTACACTGCAACAAAGAAAGAGCATCGAATCTCTGTTCTTCACAAAGAAGAGAGAGAACTGTAGTATCATTAATAATCAGATAGAAATTTTAACGAGCGAAAGCAAGCTCTCTTTTCAGCTTTGCAATGGAAGATCGGAGCTGTCGTTGCGATTTTTGAAAAAACTTTAATAAGTATTTAATGTTTATCTCATACAAAATTTTTAACGAATATTTCGTCTCAGCTACGATAAAAGTGACGCGGAAAAAAGATGCTACAAGAGACGTGAAAGAAGATTTGATGGAGAGAGAGAATCTTGAGAGTAATCTTCAGTCCGCATTAATTCCACTTTGCAAAGCTTGCTACTGCCAATCTACTATCGATGCGTTGCTCATTGTAGCGTTTTTCCGGCTATTACGACATTCAGACATTCCGGCTTTGACATTTAACAATTGCGGCCCCCCCGCATCGTTTGTAATAAACACACAGTTTAAAACCGGTTGAAACAGGCGCAGGTGTAGTCAAGGCGTTCTTCTGTCCTCAATCCATGCCACAATCGGCTAGCATCATTTTTTCTCACGTTCGAATATCCGGAATTATTATTACAAACTCAATTAAAGAGGATAATCGTTAAAGATGTCGATCTAATATGGATTCCCTCACAAAGGTTAGTCGCTTATTAAATTCTCTGTCATCGTTACAGAATATATAAATGCCCCTGTTGCTTTGTACATCGAACATAAAACACACATTACCATAATATGTATTTTTAAACAAAAAATAAAATTGAAATCATTAAAGAATGTTTCAACTTTGTCGCTGTAATTTTCGACTTTCTATCAATTTATCTTGTATGCTTTCTATGGATGTTGATCTAGTGATGTTTTGAAATCTATCTCGCTTTCTACGATTTTACAGTTAATACATGATTAAGATTTATTCAAATCTTCAAGCCTTCCACTTATATATCCTCTTATTTTCCTCATGATAAGCAAATTAGTTTGAGGAAAGGTCTCTTAATGTACGATCGATTAAATTCAATTGCGGCAGAAGATATGAGGAGCTGAAACAGATATTTGCGTTGATCAAAGTTGCGTTCAATTCTCTAAGAATAACGATAAATTATTAAACCGTACTGAGAGAACTGCGTCATGCTCTATGATTTATATTATTACTCATCTCCCGCAATGTATACACGGACGAATGTGATTTCAAGGCGATCCTTTGGTACCGCTTCTATGATCGCGCTGTGTAGCGTCAATGTCGCGAGTGCATTAGCTGCGGAAGTGCATCGCGCGATACGCTGATACGGTAACGATCCGCGGAATCGTGCGCTGCAAAACGATTGATTAAATCGAAGAAAGAATAAGACTTTGTACCGAAAAATTATAGCTCGTGCTCTTTCGGATTTTAATTAATCCCGAACGTGCGATAGCGAGCATTTTTTTTTATATAGATTACACGATAGGCGATGTCAATGTCCTCGGTTAACTTCAACTCCTGATAAGAAACTTAACGAATAAAAAATAGCTAAAAGATAAAATGTAAGATATTTTTTATTTCTAAAATGTGAATGTTTGCAGAAAAGGGGCTTATGAGCGTTTCTGAATTCTTGACGCTCGAAATCCACTTGTAATTACACATGTTCCTTATACAAACAATGGTCGAAGAATCGCGCAAACTAGTCGGACCAGTAATTAAGCGATCTACAGGCCAGGAAAAGATCGACCGATCAATCACAGACGATCCCTGATACACAAGGACGGTCATCGGCCTCGTGGATGCATCTTGCTGACCCAGTTTGGTCTCGCGCGTACGACGCACATACCAATTACATCGGTCAATATTATTGTTTCTACGCGCGATGAATCGTTAATTGTTTTTTTCTTCAACAGCGCGCTTTAACGCTAATAATCCTCGTCCAAGCATCGCAAGAGATTGCCGCGCCGGTCCTTGGAGAATCCGTCTTTTTGGTATTTTTCATTCGATATTGTTTTTCGTAATTTTAAATTAGACGTAAAAATATAAAAAAATTATATTTTAGAATACAATATATTTTAGAATACAATTATAGAAGCTGTTAATTTCACAATAAATTTATAATTAAGAAGTAGGAGGAATTCTGAGAAACAGTGATAATTAATTTTCTTTCTCTAAATATTTATCTTCAGCTCTAAATATTTATCTAATTTCTAAAATATTCAGTAAACTGATCAATCTATTTTTTCTGCTATTAAATACTTCTTGAGATACACATATTCAATTAAGTAATTTACTCTTGATTTAATTGATAATTATTAATCAATCAACAATTTCATTAATAAATATCTGTTCTTTGCTATTAAACAATTCAAATTTTTTTGAACATTAAATATATATATATATATATATATATATATATATATATATATTTATATGTAACAGTCGGCATACATATATACATATTTTTAATGGAAATATATTTTATATATTTTTCGAGGATGAAAAAATTTATTTGGCACTAATGTTAAAAGGAATAAAAGTACATTAGTGTTTATATGGATATTATTTAAATACTATGTTTGCGCATTGACGTATGAACAATAGTAAACATATCCGCTAAATAATTATCCCTGACGAGATAAGAGATGTCATAGAACACAAAACAACAATGATCTATTCAGCGATGATCCATAATAGCGGGATCCACGTCAACGACGACGCGTGGGTTAACCATCTTGTAACAGCCGATGCTGTCACCGATTGACATTTACGCTATTAATATCAATCAGATCAATGTCATTCGTTAATCTGTGCTAGTCCAAGTGTCATAGAAACGATAATTCGCGTTCGCAAAAATGGATACAAGGTTCTTTCGATCATACATCCAACTTCATATCGATATCATCTTTCTCGAATGCATCTATATTTGATGTCGATCTGGACGTATCTGTCTCGAAATCATGCAATTAAAATGTCGACGATCGAAATTTATTCGAGACCTTCTGCAAATCTAAAAAGATGATGTAAAACTTTACGACATCTCACTTTTGCACAACCCATCCTCGTTTACCAAAGTACATTGAACTAACGGGAAGAAATATAATTTCCATAGTTATCGCTCGCGATCGATCGATCTCTCTTTTTTTTTATCGAAAGAGATCGATATCTGTTAATTAGCGATACGTATTCCACGTGTTCCGCGATATCTCCCGATAATTTCTCACAAAAGAAAGAGATAATTGTGCGTGCAATGTCCGATAATTACATTGAACGATTAAATGTGGTGGCATAATCGCAATCATTTCGTGATCTTACAGCGCATAACAATACGTAAAGATTATATAACGTTTTTCTCCTCGCGTTAACCTTCTTCCGTTCAAGAACTCGAGTTATTTTCACATACACAGAGAGAAAAAATCACAGTCATTACGAAATATGCATAGAACACTATTACATGAAAGATAATTATTAAATTAGATTTTTATTTTAAATTTTTAGATAAGGAACGCGCTCTTTAAAAAATTAAATATAATATTATGTAGTTTAATATATATATATATATATATATATATATATATATATATATATATATTATATTTATTTTATTATTTGGAGAGTAAGTCGGTTGCTTTTTTTCCTCTGTTTTAAATCTAAGAGGATAACACTCTTAATCTATTTATTGCAACCGACTTACTTTCCGAATAATAAAATAAATATAATATTAATATTAATATAATCTCAATTTAGATATATAATAATAATTATCAATATAACGAAAAATATATTCGAAATAGTGTTCGTATATGAGTAGAATATATGAATTCTGAAATATTTCAATATATATAAAAATTATATATGTTAAGTTTTTCGAAGTTTTCTTAAATAAGCCAGAAATAGCTTAAGAAACGCGAGACAAGTATATACATTTTAATAAAAACTCTAAGTAAATTGATTATTATCCGAGAAGAATCAAAATTATTTTAATTTATCAAAATTACAAAATATAGAGATAAGAAATATATAATAAATATAATAAATATGAAGAATCTAATCTTAAAATTAATAATTATTCAAATTTAGATTGTATGTAGTAGAATCCGAAAGGCTGTGTATATACTTAATTAATATATTGATTAATGTATCGATTTTTAATTTTACTCACTTTGAAGTGCCCATGGTGTATATTTTTTAAGTGCATCGAGATAAATTTGGCTGTCGTGGATGCATTTCGGTGAGGCGGAATCTCGGGGTATGAAGGATTTCGTGAGGACTTCCCCAAGGGTAATATCCGGTCTCTTTCCGCAGACTTCCATCACTGTTATCAGACTCAAAAAGAGAATCATACATATTCCCCATCTTGAATGCATTAATTCCATCTTTTCTTTTCGTTTTTTCTTCCTTCTATTTGAATACTAGTTATATTAAAGCTTCTTTTATTTGTCTTCCTTCTTATATATTCGAAAGAAATTAGTCAGAGATAGGCAGGCTCGAATAAAAATTGATTCATACAACATACATATTTTATTTCTTATCTCTTTCAAGATAAACTTTCTAGTCTTTATTATATTTCACAAGTCAACAACAATTAATTCTCTCATACCTTTTTTACTATTAACAGAATTATCTCAGCGTTATTAGACGACGTTTGGCAATTCTTCTCGCGATTTGGAAGACAAGGGGGTTGTGTCTCGCGCAATAAAGTTTTACTCGAACGAGAAAGATGAAAAAAAAACAAATATTGGCCGGATTTCGCCTCGTTGCGAGGCAGGCGCTCGAAAGGGGTGCGCAGCGTCCTGTCGTCGTCGTCGTCGTCGCGGAAGCACGTGTTTTGTGCGGAAGCGTGTGTCCTTGCGATGCCACGTGCGAACGAATGTCGCGCATCCGCGACTGTTAAAAAGTAACAAAACTCAAAACTGCGACTGTGACTGTGGATTATGTTCTGCCAGCGCGTCGGTTCACTTATATATACGAAGCGGTCGCATGTTGGGAGTAAGGGAGGCATTCCGAACTCCTCCGACACTGGCCATCTCGGATCTCCTCTTATCGACGGTAGCGAGGATTACGCATACACGGAGAGAAACGCCGTCAGAGAGTGGGAAGAAGCTCGGTACGACCGCCGCAGCCAGGAATTCGATAATGGTGAGCGAAACGAATCTGGGAAACAAACCTGCGGAAGTTGATCCAAGGCAGTTGACAGCAATTGATGGAAACGTTGACGGAAACATGTCTCCGTTGCTCCATTATATTTGATATCAATCATACAATATCAATGAGAAGTCTCATATATATATATATATATATATATATATATATATATATATATATATATATATATATATATATATATATATATACTCCTGGACAAAATTAACGCATAATTTTTTTTCACTTTTTCTTTAAAAGCTAATATTTAAATTTTAACGAAAAATTAAAAAAAAAAAGTGAAAAAAATTATATATATATATATATATATATATATATATATATATAAAATTTTTATTTTAAACTGGAAATTAAGTTTTATAAAATAGGATTTTATTAATCTTGATATATTTTGATACATGTCTTGATAATTTTGATAATTCTTTTATTTAGTTAATTATATATACAAAGTGTCTCTCAACATGAAGGTGTGCAGTCATTTTTCTTATCTTTTAAATTGAAAAGGACAGATCGCGACAAAAATGAAGGTCAGCTTTAATAATTTAAAGTGAATTTTATAATGTGCATAAAAATAGTAGCTTGTGAAATATATTTATATTGGAGATTAGACAAGCAAATTTATTCTTTTATTACTAATATGATAATGTTCTAATTCTCATGCTTTTTAGGGATTAAAAGTTAAGGTGTGATTTAATCAGGATCTATTCAAGAATCACTTTTATCAATTATCGATATTTTGTCTATTAAGAACGATCAATAACTATTTTATACACGGCCCTAGAATATGACGATGATACTTTTCTTGACTGAAAATTTATTTTTCAGATTCTAACATTACTAATGGAATAAAATTGATAGAATATCATTACAAGTGAAATAAAAATAATACTGAAATCACCCAATTGGTTCATTAAACCCTAATCGTTTTTAATGCATGCATTATGAATCTTGTATACCTTCGATAATGTCAATCATCTACTGATTAATATTATCGCTAAGGCCCACTTCCACAACTTATTCTAATTGAAGTTCAGCTCGTTAACCTTTAGAGGGCCGGCATTTGAAGTACCAAATTCTCCAAAGAAAATTGATAAAAAAAAAATTGATAAAATTGATAAAAAATGTATCTTATATTGCATATTTATCATATACAAAGTACCGATCACGGAGTGAGCCACTATAGTGGTTTTCCGGCCCTCTAAAGGTTAAAGGAGGATTTACATTACGTTCAATGTCCGATGTATGACGTCCGATTGGATACTATGGATTTGGGACGCAATGTAAATCTTCCTTTAACGAGTTAAATTTCGATTAAAGTGAGTTGTGGAATTGGGCCTAAAAGAATTTAAAGTGTTTTACCTGAAGTCAAGGCCATATAAAATGCCTAAAATTCATAAGAAACTTATGCCAAGAAAGAAGCCAAATTTTAAAAATTCGATAATCGTCAAGACTTCAAAAAGATAATATATGATTTTAAAAGTAGTTTTCAGGGCCTAGCCTTAGAAAATAAAAATTCTTTTAGAAAACTTGACCAATGTCGAGAATTACGAAACGTGTAAGAAATCGCCAAAGACAATCTCAGAGATTTCGCATGAAGGATCCGCTGCTCTTTGCATGTCTGCCGAAATTATAACTCGAGATTATAATCGCAGCTTTAAATCGACTACGATTCATTCATTCATTCCATCAGTCACTGTTAGATCATAGATCTGAAACGAGCGCGTCAAAGATATACAGAGAAGGTAACTGTTGTATATTCAGCTCGAAGCGCGACTAAGGATTCTTTAATCTCATTCATTTATAACTAACTGTACACATGTTTAGGTCAAGGCCAGTATTGGATATGATAATCGATAGAAATAAAGAGACCGGTGCATATCTCGCTGACAATTGCATAAGTAACATTTTGAAGGTCATCTAGTATAAATCATGCGCTGTTTTTTTCGACTCGCTTCTTCTCGCTTCTCTGATAATACCTTATTTATTAAAAATCATGTACTATGTGCTGTGTAATATAAAATCTGATAAATTTTAGCGTATAATTGAAATTTTATTTAAATTTTTATTAGGATGATATAATAGTTATAATAATAATTTATATTGTCAAAATATATATTTTAAAGCGAATTAAAGAAGAGAAGTTAATTATTTCTTTTAATTATTCTTTTAATTAAAAATTTTTAAGAAAAATAGATCATATCTTTCTGATGATCACATATATAATTTTTGTTATATTATTTCGTCTTATGAGATTTCTCTATATTACAATTAATTTTAATCTTATCCATTTAAAATTACTGCTGCATTTAGATAAGTACGGTTAAAACAAGTCATGAAGCTCGATTTAAAATCGCATATATATTTTATCGCCAAAAGAATACGATATCATCAAGTCCTTAAGTCGGTTATAGGTTCGGGAATTTCTCATGAAATCGTCATACGAATTTCTACCAGCATCATTTCGCGAAGAAATTTCTTCTTTCGTCTTCGATTGCTGTAAATGCAATCCCCTCTACGTAATATGCGATTGCTCGTCGGGACATTGACCAGTACATTCGACTTTCTCGAAGCTGTAGTCGAAAAAAATGTAACGTGAACAAACTTTCGTGAGGTCCATCAAAGACGCAGCAGGCAGTTTCCCGGCGTCTCATAAATATGTATACAATTAGAGATATATATACATATGAAAGCGAATACATATATACATATATGATTCATTGTACACGAACGTTACGTTTGTCATCATTAATGGGAATCGCATTCTGTAATTTATCATTTTCCCGGATTTTATTTATTACGAGATCCGCTATCTTTCATAAAATAAGAGTTATATCATACAGATATCGCCGATAAGAGGACATTGTACATTACGCCTATCTCACCTTCACACCGCAATCAATTTACTTCCCGTCATTGTTTTCGTGAACTTTGAAATTTTCCGCGATAACGAAAGATTTTGCGCGATCGAGTTCATTCACCTCGAATATTCCAGATAAAGAGGGAAGTGCAAGTATCTTGCTGATGAAATCTAGACGTATAAAGAAATTATATGAACGTATGCTTCAGTATGATTCACGTTATCTAATAATCTATTCTGAAGGTTGAATGCTAAGATGATTTCTGCATATTTAATGATATTTAATTAAAGGATAAAACATGAGTTTTCTATATTACTTGTTGATTCATTCAAAGTACACACATGTATCTCCATTACAACTGTGAAAATATGACAAAATTAACTCTTTGGCACAAAATTAACTCTCTGAAATCCACTGTGTAACAATACCTGCATTTTTCCCGGAATATTATGTATACAATTACATTCCCGCCTCATTGCGTAATTGTCCAAATAACATCGTTATACTAATATTTAGAAAGCGATTTAAAAAATGATACAAAAGCAGGAAGTCTGAAATAAAATATATTGACATATTAATTATGAATATATTTTTACATATGTAAATTAAAAATACATAATACATATTTTTTCCACTTAACTTCACTTCCATCTCTTCTCGCATTAATATACGATTTTTCCTAACGATCGTTAAATTCTCATTCGATATAATCCAATAATGATAACACGTTACTTGAACATTTGTTCTATAAATATATGTATAAGCCATGTACGCCACTATATATAACATTGTATCAAAGAATTTACAATACGGGTCGCTTTCCGTACTTCTGATATTTACAGGATATTTAGTGTTTTTCAATTGTTATATCAATATCACCCGTAATTGCATTGTATTATTGTACATTTGTGAAGGAATGTTTAGCCAATAAAATTTGTGTATACAAAGATTGGAATAAATATAGGTATCAGCAAAATAAAACAAACCTGTTCTATCTATAAATAAAGTGTGATACATTCTATAAAATAAAGATATCATGTAAAAATGTGATTATATAAAGTACAGATATAGAACTTCATATTCCTCAGTACCAAAAAGTACAATAATATATTTATTAGAATTGTTTTAAAAGAGAAACGCGTTTAGAACCATTGTTATTACCATCCTATTTTAGGGAAGAACTCCGCGACATCCTGAAACACCTCTTCCGGTGTCTTCATAGAATTAACTTTATAAACTAAACCCTGTTGCTCATACATTTCTATTATTGGTAATGTATTTTTCAGATAAGTCTGATGACGAAGAACCAAAGATTGCTCATTATCGTCGCTACGACCGCTACCGCTGGCACCACGATTCAGACAACGTCGAGTGCAGACTTCCTCATTGCATTCACAGAATATTACGCCTTTCAGTATAACTTTGTCCGCCATCACCTGTGAATACATAAAATATGTAGGTATAATAATATTAAGAACAGATTAATAAAATCCATAAAATTTTTTAATTTTAGGAAAATTTAATTTTGACATAATTACTTAAAAAATTCTAAACAGCAATTATACAAAGTTGAAACAATATAAATGGAAGTAAAAGAGATAGTTAATCCACAATTACAAACTATTTCATACATGTATATGCACAAATGAATTATCTACATGAATGAATGATATTTATCGTTCACCTCAATTAAATATCTCAATTAACCCTATTCTAGAGTAGAAAAACAATAGCATGCTATCTATCAATTACCCAGTTGTTACATAACTACAGAAAGTCACAAGAAATGAATATCTACAATTACATAGATAAAATTCTAAAGCAGCACTTTATCGACTTCTTGCGCGCGCGCATACAAGATTAACATACAAATATGCAGAAGTATCCTCGACGATAAAAATACCTTATTCCAACCATCGAGGTTATTCTGATTTCTAGGAAAGCCATCGATGAGGAACCGATTGTGGGGGTTGTCGGAAGTTTGCATAGCGCGGTCGATGAGGCTGCAGGTGATCTCCACGGGGACGATCGTGCCGTTCCTGATGTGAGTCTCGATGAGCTCGCCGTACTGCGACCCGGGCTTGACGCGTTCCTCGCGCAGTAGATCGCCAGCTGACAGGTGGGCATAACCGAAACGCTCGACGATGTAGCGACACAGGGTGCCCTTGCCAGCGCCCGGACCGCCCAGGATGAAAACCACCTCCGGCTTCCGGCTCGTCGTGACAGCGGACATCGCGCCGATACAACGTCGTGCACCGGTCACGAGAGACCGCAGCGTGTACATGCACAAAATCACGCGCACACGTCACGATCAATTGGACTCCCTCCACCACGTGGTGGCCGGCCTGGCGCCATTTTTAAAAGGTATCTCGAACCCGCGTAGATAAGCTGTCCTTCTCGTTTCGAAAAATAGATCCGCTCGTGTTTCAACTAGGCTTCGCTTTCTTTCTTTCTCTCTGATATTTAGATTTATATACATAGTCATTTCAACTTTAGGTGAAGATATAATTAATATAAACGAATAAAATTTAATAAGAAATATAATTGTGGATATAACATTAACTTTTCTATAGGAAAGAAATATTTTAAAAAATACTTAAAAAATGTTTTAAAAAAAAAAGAAGAAAGAAATGAAATATATTTAGGCCTTGAATGAAAAAGAAAAGAAAGAAGAAATAAAATTCTAGCAAATGAACGTGCTAATTGCAGAAAATGCAAAAATTAGGGAAATGAAAAATATTGCATTTTTATGTAAAAAAAAAAAAATAAATATCGAGGTTTCTTTTAAATATTGATATACATATCATTATCTTCGCATATCGTTAAAATACCTCCAATAATTATTGATAAATTGTATACGAAACAGCAGACGATAATGCCATTACGTAATCTTACATGCGCGAAGCATAATGTAGTAGAAAAATCGACTTTGGAGCAAAAGATGCCGAGGTGATTAAAATATACAGTAACAATGATTGTGCTGCAATCCATTATACGATAGTAAGGACAGATCTATTTTTATTTATTTTTAAGATAGTTCATCATTGTTAGTTTATCTTTGATTTTGCGATTTATTGGGAAATACACAACCTCACTTATGACCATGTGACAATTTTCTCTTTCAAACACAATATAACAAATAAAACATATTTTATTTCTCACAAATTTATTCTCACACACACACACACATATACACATATCAAATAATTTTGACAAAGATAAATTAACTGCTAAATCGATTTGATTAAAGATAAATTTGCGTGCAATTCTGAGATTTTTTATATTCTAACCATATTTTGTGATTCATATATATATATATATATATGATTGACCTTGCTTAGAATATATATAATGTATTTAAAAATATAAAATATTTATAATTTGTTATGAAGGTCAAATGGTTTTAATAAATATATACAAGGAAAAGATATAAGAAATCATGATAATATAGTTAACCCTCAATAACAAAATAATTTATATATTGATATAAGTAATATAAATTATTATATTTGTATATATAATTATATAAATATGTATATATATATTTTTTAATATTTTGTTATAGGTGAACCATTGAATGATGCCAATTATAAAAAAATGTCACCAACTCACAGGAGTTATCAGTCTGCTGTCGCATAATGTATATCCTAGCTTTATTTTATTAAATTATACAACTAGGAATTTCTCTAGGCTGTGCACAGAAGTTCGTACTTTATCTGTAGGATATGAAAAGTATAAGCATAAAACGAATCCTAGTGCACAAAACATTGCTTATTCTTTATTAAGAACAAGCAATGCACTAATTAATGTTAAGTTAACACCTTTACAACAAAAAAGATACTTGAATATTGCTGCAAAGCTAGTTAATAACGCTTCACCTAAAGTACAACCATATATGAAACTTATGAGAATAGATAAACCAATAGGTAAGCTTTAATTATTTAATTTATTAATTGGGATTAACAATCATACTATGTCATACTTTAATTTCTGTTCTTTTTTAAATTTTTTGTTAGGAAGCTGGTTATTATTTTGGCCTTGTAGCTGGAGCATTGCAATGGCAGCTCCTGTTGGTGTCTTACCAGATCTCCAAATGTTAGCACTTTTTGGTATGGGAGCATTTATAATGCGTGGCGCAGGATGCACTATAAATGATATGTGGGATCAGGATATTGACAAGATGGTACAGCTCTTTACAATAATATCTTTACAGTTTTGTCTCATGAGTATTATAGAGAGAATTTATGTTACTAGGTAGATAGAACAAAGGATAGACCTTTGGTAAGCGGTCAAATAACGCTGAGACAGTCATTAATGTTTCTAGCTGGACAATTGAGTTTAGGGTTACTTGTATTATTGCAATTGAACTGGTATAGTATATTTCTCGGTGCTAGTTCATTAGGTACTAAATAATATTCTAAAGAATCTATAAATGAAATAAAATTAAAATATTTATAATGTATCTTTTAACTTTTCTTCAGGTTTAGTAATAACTTATCCTCTTATGAAAAGAATAACATATTGGCCGCAATTAATTTTGGGCATGACTTTTAATTGGGGCGCCTTATTAGGGTGGTCCGCTATACGTGGATCATGCGATTGGTCCATCTGCTTGCCATTGTATATAGCTGGTATTTGTTGGACTATTCTATATGATACAATATATGCTCATCAAGTAGGTATAAAAATGTAATAACTTTTGCTCTCTTTCCTCTTACATCACTCCTTAATCTCTCTTGTATATTAGGATAGAGTAGATGATATTTTGCTTGGCATCAAGTCAACAGCCATAAAATTTGGAGATGATACGAAATTCTATTTGTCTGGATTTGGAATGGTTATGATTGCAAGTTTAATCACCTCTGGCATACTAACTACTCAAACTTGGCCTTATTATACTGCTGTTGGATTAATTGCAATCCATATTAGCAATCAAGTAAATGTTATAAATTATTATTTTGAATTATCTAAACAATTTAAAAAATCATATACATATCAATAAAATAATTGCTTCCTTCCAGATATATACTTTAAACATTAACAATCCTACAGATTGTGCTAAAAAATTTATATCAAATCATAGAGTGGGCATGATCTTATTTGTTGGTATTGTATTAGGAAACTTAATGAAGAGATTATATGTAAAAGAAGAGAACAAAGATGAAGAAGAAACAGAGCAATAAATTGTTGCACTAGATGAAACCAAAAATTGTCAAAATCTGTAATTAGTTACAATTTCAGTATGATCTATCCTTAAATTGTGGAACTAGATGAAACAAAAACCAAATATTAGCAAAAATTGTTTAATTCATATGTCATATTAATTGATGTGTCATATAAATTCCAAATATTTCAAATATTTCTGTTGCATGAATTTCAAATATTCACGTGATATTTGATATATTATACATATTTTGACATACATCTCTAAACTGTAAATTTCAAAATTCTAAACTGTACATTCTCATATATATATTTAATCAATCAAAATATTAGTATTACGGTTTAATCGTTTACCTCATTTATTGACTCAGGAAATAAAGCTAGATAAATTATGAATCCATATTTAAAAAAAAAGTGATCGTTCTTAAATATAACTGTAAATATTCTGTGATACAGAATAAGATGTCTTTTTTATGGCTAATGTAATAACATTAATAAATACTAAATTATTATAAAACAACTTATAAACCAAGGAAAATAAAAAGTCAGGTAAAACACGTAAAAAAATTATATTCATAGAAAATTTAACAAATAAATCAGAATTTTTATTTATCGTGTTTTGCTTTAAATGTTAAATTTTTTTTTTTTTTAATAATAAAATCAAGTTTATTTTTCAATCAAAGTAGATTATTGCAAATATCTAAATGTATCCGCATATTATATCATTTCATGTGGTGCTGCTGTTCTTCCTCTTTCTTTAATTAATTCAATATATTGTTCATGAGTCAATAGAGATTGTTTCAAATTCTCCAGAAGTTTTAGATTCGGTAATATTATAGCCAAGTAGCCACCTTTATGTGGTGGATTTCTGAGAAGCCTTGGATTTTCTAGCAACGTCTCATTAACCTCCACTAACTTCCCAATCATGCAGCACTTTATCATATAAGTCTGTCCGTCAGAACATGATATGCTACAGATATTGGAATTAGTTTGCAATGGTTGCGCGCCATGCTTACCTTTACCTGAGACTTTATTCAGAGATCTGTCTAACTTATCACTGACTTTAAAGTTGATCTTTTTTATATCTTTATCACCTTGTAGAATGATGTGACTAGGTGCCAGAGACAGCATACAAATACGATTGCTGTGTATTCTTATGCATATATCGTCTTCAGGTAATTGAACGTTTACTTTGTAATAGGGAGTAAAATAGCGATCGGTAACAGTAGGAAAGTAACCATTGTATTCCACTTCATCTAACATATCGGAAGCATCATCGTCAGGAGGAAATTTAAACCCGTCATCGCTATCAATAACTACTGAATTCTCATTATCTTCTACCATTCTTTCATTATCTTCCTCCTGCATCTGTTCAGAAAAGATTTCTTTTGCATCAGAAGTACTTTCTTGGATAGTATTTTCTTTGCTATTCTGTTCCTTTTTGCATGATTTCTCGTCACATTCATTCTCGAATTTCAAACGTTTGATCTCTGGCTCACGAACGTCTGATAATAAATCCATATTAAATTCCAAATTCTAGATTCTAGAGTGTATATTTCAAATCAGTGCGTTCTATTGTCACAAGTAATGCATATATAACGTATATAAGATTATAAAGGTAAATTTAAATATATTATTTTTTAATAGATCAATAGTTAAATTATTAATAATAAAATTATTGGTGTATTAACAATTAATTGCTACTTTCTTGCTGCGAACTTTCTCTCTTTAATATTTTGTGTCTGACTTTTGCGTTTTCCTTCCTTTGAATCTCTCTCTGCAACAAACGGCGAAATTGATTGCACGTTAATTCGCTCGCGGCAAAAAATCAGGGACGACTTACTTGTCCCTTTATGCATTCCTTCATCTGCTTGTGGATGTCTCCGCAGCATCCCAGAAACCTTCGGTACGGATGCTACAAATACAGAATGTGACAGAGTGCAAATTAGGTTATGAGCATCCTAAAATTTTGCAGCGAGCTTCATTACCTCATTCTCGCAATCCTGAAACTTGTAAAATATCCAGTTACATTCGGAATAGTGCGCGGCTAACGATCTGTAACTCATTTCCCTAAGCTAGGTCGCTCCTTACATATTATGCGTGTTTCTCGTTATGCAATCACGAGAAAGAATCGACATAGGGTTATGGGCTATAGATGAATTTTATTAATTGCCGATATGGACAAGAAAGGTTTTACAGATAAGTGAGCGAGATGCAATCTTGTTTGGGTCAGAATTTTATTCGATTCCTTTCGACTAGACTCGATCTAACTATGTATTTTAAATAAAATATATAAATTATATATTTATAATTGATAGGTATTTTAAATGGCCTCATGAATATCAACATTGTTAGTAGGTGCTTTCCATTTACATCAAAACTCAGATAAATCTCACTTCTGTCTTTCTTTAACATGAATGTTGAAGAAAGACAGAAGAGAGATTTATTTGAGTTTTGATGTAAATGGAAAGCACCTAATATAAGAAGCTTTTCACCCTGATGAAAACATGATGGGATAATGGGAGCTTTCCAACAAAAAACATATAAGCCTGGTGCAAACAGGACGCGTCAAGCGTCAAGCAGCAACCAAATTAGCGAGGCGATATCAGCAGTGGCGTAGAAAATACCGCTTCGTTGATTGGTTGCTGCTCGCTGCTTGACACGTCCTGTCTGCACCAGGACACCTGCAACAATATACACAAACAATATCATACAGACTACGGTCGGGGAGACGCTCTGGATGCTTTGAAACATTTGATTGACCAATCAGGTTAAAGAAATCTTTATTTTTTTTGTCCTGATTGGTCAATCAAACGCTTCAAAGCATCCAGAGTGTTTTCTCGACCTCAGCCACAATTGGCTATTAATAGAAAAATGTTATGGTTGAATGTTATGTTTGAAAATTCTCTATTCAATAGCCAATTGCGCGACATTGGCCGCATTCAGCGGATTGGGTGGCACCCGATTGACCACGTCGCCAATTGGTCAATTCAAAATAGGACTCTCTGATTGGTCAATTGTTGCTGGTTACCCTAGGTCACAGGTCGATTAATTGGCTGTGGTCAATCCCAGCGGATTCAATTCGGCAATTGGGCAACGTTACTAGATTCTCGTATATTATATATATACATATATATATGAACAATATTATACAATATTATATTATAGTCAAAGAGAGAGAGAGATTTTCTATAATACTGCTTGTACTATTTTAGCTCTACGAGCAAATAAGCAATCGACCTCGTTGTGAAAACGCGGCCCGAGCCAGCGGCAAAATCCGGAGTCCGGCGCTACTCCGGTGACGTCACGTCCGGCAAACGCGGGGATACAGCGTAATCGACCGCGCGTCGCGCTCCCGTCGCGATTATCGTATATCCGAGAACCCGGTCGCTTGGCGCCTTCCTCCGTCTCTCGATACAGTGAGCGTCGGTGTACGTAAAATGGCGGACGGTGACATTGATTTGTACGCCGACGATCTCGAGCAAGATTTCGCGCAGGTAATTCGCACTTCTCTTTGAAATAGCGATAAAGGGACCGGCGGGGCACGCGCGCTCTCTCTCTCTTCTCTCTGTCTTTCGCTCTCTCTCTCTCTCTCTTTTTTTCCTCGCCGAAACAATCGAGGGGAAGGAATCCGCGATCGTGGAAAGTCGCGACGCGCGCTCTCGCGAGGGTCGGGAGGGGAAGCGGGAGGGGGAGGAAGAATCCGCTGCCGCCGCGATTGTGAGAAACACGGGACGATAAGCTGTCTCGCGCGTCGATTTCGCGAAGCCGAGTGTGTCTCGCGAGTCACGGTGGTCATGGGCGGCCGTTGCTAACGATCGGCTTTCGTCCCGTGAATATTACTGTGTATCCCCGCGAGCCGGCTTCGACGGGGACGCGAGCGAGCGCGCGCGCGCGCGCGCTAGCGAGCGAGCGGACGAGCGGACGAGCGAGCCACCGAGCACGCACGAGAGAGACGAGCTTCGCCCTGAAGTTGTTGCCTATCCTCCTTGTCGCCGCGCACCGTTGACCGATCGCCTGCCTAGCTAGTGCCCGTCTGCTGCCGTCGATTGTGCGTGCGCGCGCGCGCGTGCGTTGCCGTTCCCGGAGCTAAGCGCTAACGCGCGAAACGCTAATACGGGTACGCAGCAGGAATTGACCGCAAAATGGTGCTAGCGGTAAGGCGAATGTCGTGTAGTTACTCTTTTCACATATCCTCTCCTTTCTGTCTCTCACTCTTTCTCACTCTCTCTCTCTCTCTCTCTCTCTTTTCTTCTCGTCCTCCCCCGTCTTCCCGTGAATCTTATGATTTCAGCCTTTGTTAGCAAAACACACGAGACACACACGTACTCCGCTGCACTGCATGCGAGATTACATTTTCTTCGTAATCTTTTTTTTGATTTTTTTTCTGCAGGGAGGACTTTTTCTCTCGCGAGAAAATGTTGTTTAGAATACTTCCGCAAGGATTGAAATCGGTGTAATTTCGTCCAAGTCAATTTTCAATGCTATAAGTGTATTGTAAAAAGTCTTGAATCAATTTTCGGCTTTCCCACATGATTTTTGACTCAGGATTGTGCGGCATATAATTTTCAATTTAAAGATTATGTATAACTGCGAGAGATTCAGAAATAATTAGCGACATTAAATTCTCATACAAATGTGGAATATGAATTTGAAAAGTTTTCTCACCTTCCTTCTTGATTCTTTTAACAATATTTTTTTGTTACATATATCTATGTTTATTTTATACTTAATAAAGTGAATATACGTATCTTCCTTTTGGAAAAAAGTAGATACATAAAATATAATTTAAACATAAAATACATTGCGATATGTTGAGATTACTATGCATCTGTCAAAATCTGTGCAAATTATATTGACTTCAATCTATGCTTTAATCGTCTCTTCACAATGCAAAAGTCTGTATATCTGCATATCTGTTACAGTCGAAGTGTACGATTGGTTGAACCACAAGGTGTGCAGGAAGTTGCGTGTAATAAGAAAATGGTACATCTAACGATTATTTACATTTTGATAATTAATTTCCATAAACTCTAATTTATATATTGAACTCTTATTCGCATAGTTATTACTATATCTTAATTACTTATAGAAGTATCTTGAGGTCATATTGTTATATTGAGCATTGAAATATTCTTTGTGAATTTTTTACCAATTTCTACAATAGATGGTTTAATAATTTTACAATTTTAGGCTGTTTTCCACATTGAATCTTCTCTTGTAACTTTTATTTGCAAATATTTGCACTTGATGCTCAAATAACGAAATGAACTCAATATATTCTTATCAATTGAATGTTTTTTTTTCTTTTTTAAGAGAAGAATCACACAAGATTGATATTTATTAAAATCCTTTTTGATGAACGTGATATATATATATATATATATCTTTGATCTTTGATTAAAAAATATATTAGACAAATAAAATATAGAATATTTGTTTAATGTGTGTTTTTTTATTTAATTTTATTCTATTAGAATTATTTTGCACTTTGACTGTAACATATTCAGCACATACGTGTGTGTAGGTGTGTACTAAATAAATTATAGAGTTTTATCATTGCACATTTGTATTTGATGTGACTAGTCTGCTTCTTATCTAAAATATAATGAAAAAAATACTGTTATAATATATTACTGCTTATTATAAAAATATTATTGCTCAACATGACACGCGTTCTTCCAATAAAAAAAAGGAACGAATTCAATGTCTTTAATTACTTCTATCATCACTTCTCTTGCTACATTGTTTGCTTGCATATTTGTTTCAGGACGAATTCGCCGGTGATGGCGTTGATCTCTATGATGACGTGATTGCTGCCCCAGCAGGTGGTAATGGTGGCGTTTCCTCCGGGAATACTGGAGACGGTGGTGGTGATACCACGTCTCCGAACGAGGAAACTAATGGAAATGCACCTTATCATCAGCTTGGCAATAATATACAACCGAATCAAATTGGGAGACGCCATCAATTATATGTTGGAAATTTGACATGGGTATGTATGCATACGAAAATTTAACTAATATTTTTTTCTATTCTAATATAATTTTTTATTTATAATGTAAGACACATTTATGACATATACTTCGCAACAAGATATATATAATATAAAATAGATTAATGTTTTTTTCAAATTTTAATATTCCTTCCATCTTTCAATTTCTTTTCCTTATATCTATAGTGTTCAATAATATGATATATCGATTTGTGGTATATTTATTATAAAAAAGAAATATTTTATAATATCCAAAAATAATTGATTCAGTAAAAAATAGCATATTATAAAAGACTAATGTGTGTATTAAAAAATTATTTTTAATAGTTATTAAACAATTATTAATAATTTAATAAATTCTTGTTAATTTATGATTTTGTTTTATTTTCTGCAAAGTTTTTTTCTTTTATTACATTTTTCTTTTAGTATGTATTAAACGTTTACTTTATTAAAAAATATTTAAATTTCAATAAAATTACTTCTTTTACACATATATACATATGTATATATGTTAAAATAATTTATATTAAAATTATTTATATTAAACTTTCTACTTTTTATTATATAAGAATGATGTTAGAATGAAAATAAAAAATCATCAAAATTACTCTTACTTTCAGTGGACAAGTGACCAAGACATAACAGATGCAGTTCAAAGCATTGGCGTGACTGATTTTGCAGAGGTGAAATTTTTCGAGAATCGCGCTAATGGACAGTCCAAAGGTTTCTGTGTAATATCTTTAGGCTCTGAACAGAGTATGAGAATATGCATGGAAAGACTGCCCAAGAAGGAGTTACATGGTCAGAATCCCGTAGTAACATTTCCTACGAAGCAGGCACTGAATCAAGTATGTATCATTGTGCATTATAATACAAATAAAAACAGAAAGCAGTCGTAGCGTATGCAAATAGTACGTTACTCTCTGCTGCATCGCGAGTAGTGGGTACACGTGGGACTTATACACGACAATCTTTCTTTATGTGTTCTCAGTTTGAATCGCAGTGTAAGACGCGACCTGCTCCGGCTCCGCAACAGAGTCAGAGCCAACGTCCTCATAACCCACATCAACATCAGCCACCAATGCCACCTCATCAACAGCATCCCCAACATCCTCAACATCCTCAACACTCGCAACAAAATCATGGTCCTAGAATGATGATGGGTCCTCCGCAGGGTGTAAGACCTCAGAGAATGCCGCCACCCGGAATGGGTCCACCAGGACCCGGTGGACCGGGCCAACAGGGACCGCCACGGATGCATGGACCGCCGTTAGGGCCAGGTCCGGGTCCGCATCATGCCTTGCCTGGCCATCCTAATCAAGGCCCACCACCTGGCTATCAACAGGGACCATGGAACGGGCCGCGCCCTAATGGCCCTCCTGGACCGCCTAGAGGACCCAGTGGGCCTGGTGGTCCACCTCAGCAAGGTCCACCAGGTCCAGGCCCTGGTCAACATAGACCACCTGGAATGGTATGTATCATTGGCAGATCTTTTTATATTTCTCGTTAATGGATCAAATATTTACATAATGCATATTGAACCATATTCTCATATCTATTTAACACTACATCTAACATTTTGCATTATAAACGTATATAAATAAATTTTGAGATTTATTTCTACTAAAACTTGTGCGATCCGAACTTGATTCTTTGAAAATTTTACAAAGTATATGCATTTAAAAAACTGTATAACAATGAAAGTAATATAGATATAATAAAATATAAATTTTGTTACTCTTCTTAGAATATTATATGGCCATAATAAAAGAATGAAAGTACTGTCTTCAAAACAAAATAAAGACATTAAAAAACAAAAACATTAAAAAGTACATATAAACTGAAATTTATTAAAACATTTATTTAATAGAGATGAATTATATGTAAAAACTTGGGTCTTATGATAGCACTCGTGATATTAATGATTGTTTTAGAAGTATCATTCTGAGAATTTCCATGATATAGAAGTTCTTAAACTGTGCAGAATCTGATTATTAACATATTGCAAAATATTTTTTAATAGTTATTTAGATAAAATAATCATAATACTCGTGCATACAAAATACATTTATACAGATTATCTGCACAGTTTCAAAAAAAATTGATTAATGCATGTCTATTGTAAATAATCATAGTACAGGCTTAAATATGTTTTGCACTTACATGTCTTACGCGTAAACAGAGTTGCACTAGAGATCTTTCAGAAGCCAGTTACCATATGCCACAGGTAACCGATAATGAGGTTTTTTCAATTCTATTTTTTTGTCTTGTAAAAAACAGATCGTTCGGTGTCGTCTAGTTAATTATTTTGATTATTCGTATTCAGAGTGCTCCAATTTCAAGAATTAAATTTTTATATAAATAACTGGCTATATTTAAAAATAAAAACTGAAAAATAATAATAATTGAACATATGACTAAGAGAAATTAATTACTTAATGTTCTAAGTAGAATAATCTCCCCAAACTTTAATAAATTAGGTTTTATATTGTATTTTGTTGATACATTGAATGTTATCACATATAATATTTGTGATATACAATGTATTATTACACATGTATGCATAGAATATTATTATGGAAGTCAGTAACAAAATATTTGAACAAATTGTGCTTTTAATAATATATATAATATATTATTATAATGTATATGAATAACATTTAACATAACATTAAACAATGTTAAATTTTTAAGACAATATTAAAATATTTTATGTTGTTATATATTTTTTCGTTTTAATATTATAATCATATTTCTTTATGTAAAAATTTCACAGAATATCAATTTTACAGAATACACTAAATGTAAATTTGTTTTCTTACACAAATGTTTTTTAATTAAAATTTAATTAAAATTATTTATTAATTTATGTTTTTCCCTCACATGAAATAAAATTAATGATTGTCTAATTACGATAGAATGAAATAGAATCTTCATCTGTCTTTATCCAGCAATTTCACGGTGGTCCACCTGGACCGCCAGGCCAGGGACCTCCTCGCGGCCCACCTGGACATCCTGGTGGACCTCCTGGAGATCCAAGAGGAGCTCAACCTCGCCCTGAATGGAATAGGCCGCCAGGTTCGTGTACAAGTCGGCTTTTGTTTTATATTCGCGTGAAAGATTTCATTTTTATCTCTGTGAAATCTCGTTTCCATCTCGGAATCTTTAAGATTTATTACTCCTCTGAAACATCTTGGACTTGAATGTCTTTGTAGTACTTTCTCAATTTGCATGATACGTGAAACGGTGAAAAAACAACGAAAACATGGTGGGAATTTGTGAAACCGAAATTGCAAAGTAGTGATAGTACATTACTATGTCATCCTCAATCTGCTGAAAGAGCATATTAGTATTACTGATAAGACTGTTCGATATGTGCATAGGAATGCATCATGGGCCTCAGGGACCACCAGGTTTCCCTCAACATCAACATATGCAAGGGCCGCAGCCTGGCCAAGGCCCACCACAGAGAGGACCTCCTCCAGGTTCTATGGGTGGTGAGAGATTTAGAATGCTCGTTCGATGTTACGAATCTTATTAGTCAATTGTTTAACTATGCTATATACAAGATGCATGATATTGAGGGAAGTTGATCTGGCAGAAGCATTGAGGTGCAAGATGTTTCAAAGGATCATTTCAAATGCGCGCGTGAAAGACGTACTATTATTTATTGATTCCTAAAGTATCATTAATAATCACATGTAGTAATTATATGTTTTATGCACTATATCTATAATCCACATATATATCTGTAAATGAATTTCTCATTGCTACATTATCAGAAAATTCATAATATATGTATATACATAATAGAAAAAGACAAAAAAATTGACTTAGAATATAATTCGAGATTATGAAATAGGAATATAATTTCTTTTCATATGTTTCACAATACATTTTTAAGTTACGTTTGATAAATTTTTTTGACAATTAAAGAAAACTAAAACGTGAATAAAAGAGAATTTAAAAATATTTTAAATCGAAATTGATATTAATCATATATTGTATGTTAGGACCGGGAGGTCCACCTCCAGGACATGGCGGACCGCCGCAGGGACCTCCTCAAGGACCGCCGGGTGGTCCGGCACCTCATGTCAATCCGGCATTCTTTCCACAAGGTCCACCTCATCAGCATCCAGGCCAACATCCACCAGGACCTCCTGGTCCACCTCATGGTCCCCCTCACGGTCCTCCTCACGGTCCTCCTCATGGTCCTCCTCACGGTCCACCACATGGACAACCACATGGACCGCCACATGTACCGCCACATGGCTACGGACCACCAAGTGCACAAGTATTATCTTGTTATATCTTATCTAAATATTTAAACAATGGATAATTTTCTTTTTTACCACGTGTATATATTAAATTTTAACACACATACGCATGCTACTATTTTATATAATCTGCAAAATAATTTATTCATATTACACTAAACAGAATTAATTAATTACACTTGTTACAATATATTAAGAAAATATGGGCATATTGCTGATTGCTTGTTTTGAATTATAATTAAATGATACAATATTATTGTATTTATGAATATAGTGGAGTATTTATCCAAGTATATTTTCAATTTGCATATGTTATCATTGATTTATAAAAAATTGACATCTTACAACAACCAAATAATTTTGTGGATTTTGCATTTATCACAAAATTTCTACTCAAGAAATATTTCAGTACAATTCTCTATATTGTCTCAGGCACCTTACGGAGCACCTGGACCTGATCATCGTCCGGAAGGTCCGCCTCCACTCACAGAACAAGAATTCGAGGAGATAATGGGCCGCAATCGTACAGTTTCTTCATCTGCGATTGCCAGGGCGGTGTCCGATGCTGCAGCGGGTGAATATGCAAGTGCCATAGAGACGCTGGTTACTGCTATATCGTTGATAAAACAATCAAAGGTTGCCGCGGATGACAGATGCAAGATTCTGATCAGTTCTCTCCAAGACACTTTACGTGGCGTCGAAACTAAAAGCTATGGATCTGGACGTAGAGGTGAGTTTTTATATACTGTGCTTCATTCTAATCAATGATTCTATTAAAATTTATCAATTTAGGATTCCATGTATATCCATGTTAAATTGCAAACGTAATTTATGTTAAAATCAATACAATTTTTTAACTTTCCCCTAAAAATAGAAATATAAAAACCTTCAAGTTTTGTTTCTTCTTTTTGTCTATCAATATATTATTTTAGCTTTGTTTTAAAACTGCGTGACATTCAATCGTATCCATTTCACGGAGAATGAATTTTCTTGTAGAACGTTCGCGTTCACGTGACAGAGAGCGCAGCCACAGAAGACGACGCGAGCGGTCTAGAAGCCGAGATCGCGAGTATCGTGAGCGTAGCAGAGATCGGGACCGAGAGCGCGATCGGGAGCGTGATCGCGAGAGAGAAAGAGACCGCGATAGGGACAGAGAACGTTATTACAGCGAACCTTATCCGAGAGAGCGATCACGCAGCAGAGAAAGAGAGCGCGAACGTGAAAGAGATCGTGAATATAGAGAGAGAAGCAGAGAAGAAAGGTAAGCCAAATGATCTCAACAGATTTCTCTTTTAATTGCATCTCTCGACTTTAGTGGGTGTCCATTGTGTGAAAAAATGTTGAGGGAAAATTTTTAGGGATTTTGGTTAGAAATAAAATAACCCTGCTAACGCTAATAAAATATATATTCCACGAGAAATATGTCGTTTAGAAATATTTAGAGTATGCTACTATACAGATTGTGTATAGTGAAAGAGGATTAACTAAATTTCTCCGTCCCGATATATTTTCCTCATACATTAGGATTTATTTATGCCGAATTAATGAATTTTCTTGACACTGTTCCTCACCAATGCGGAACTTTCAGATTGTGTCGCGAGCGAGAATTAAAAAGAATTAAAAATCTTGATATTATTTTTATCGAACGCAAATATGTAATATTTTAAAAGAAAAACAAAATAATAGAAAAGAGAAGATCAGTAAGGAAAAATAAGCAAACATACAAGTGTGATGATAAATTTGATATATTTCGCAAAGATAGCGCAAATTTTTATTATTTTATAATTATAAAATTGTCTATTGTTTTAGATTTTATAATATCTCGAATTATTGCACAGTAGGCACAGTAGGGAAAAGAAAGAAAGTTAACCCTGCGTTTGTCTTATGCATCGTACACAATGCAACGCGATACTTTTTTGTAGCGATGTAGCTGCAATTATAAACAAAATTGCATGATTGCAAAATTATGTTAGACTATATCGTAATTTTGATAGCATATTCTGCTGACTGACTTTTTTTTAATTATGATTACGCAATCGAACATTTTTCATAATCATTCATCAATGTGTATAAGTTCGCACTCTGTATATTCCACTTTTTCTTATATAATAGTTCCTAAATATCGATACAACATTAGATAATTACTAGGCAACAAAAGAATTAGTATTTCTAACTAACTATGTGTGTATCTGTGTAAACAATAGATAATGCGGCATTAGTCCATCTGCTATTACAAAAAAAAATATGCTGTGAAACATAAAACAATATAAAAAAGTACACAAATATACAAATCGTTCTATTGACGAAAGAGTAAATTGACTCTAATTATTAAAATAAAATAATATGTTTTATATTTATTTTAATATCAATTTTATTTTAATATCAATATTATTTTTTTATTAGATGAGATAAAATAATCTTTATATCTAATGTTATATATTTTTTTTAATATATTCGCGCATACGAATTCAACATAATGAAATTGATAGTTTGAAAAATTTTTGCACGGTATAACGAATTAATATAATCAGGTTAATATAATCAGTCGAAACCCAAAAGACTTATGTGTCTTTTCCATTTATTCGCACCGGCACGAATTCTCATACGAAAAGAATTGTACTATCTTTTCGGTTTTCTCGCATATATAAATTAAACTATAATTTTTCATAATCATGAGAAAATCCAAGTACACGTAGTTGCAATGTAAGATTTGACACACACAACTATTTATAATGTTTTAGTTATTTATCACTATTTTTAATTTTAAGATTTACAAATATATATTGCGCATATATCTACATAATTTTTTACGTGGTATCTCGCCATATTTTATAAGTGTGACTCAGTGAACAGAGCGACGAAAAATCTCTTGATTATTAAATAATATATAATTTACAAGAGCGTAAAATTATAATGACTAATAAAAACAATCTATGTATAGATCTATCTATGTAGAGATTTTATATATATATATATATATATATATATATATATATATATATATATAATCTACATAAATATCAATGGCAAATATTTCTAGTTCACAGTTAACGCTCTCATGCTGTACTGAAAATACTTTTATTAGTATCATAATAAAGAACATGAAACCCTGTAATCATGTACGCGAACTATTGATCAAAATTATAAGAAAAATTAAAAAGCAAATTAAAATATATTTCAATGTGTTACTCAATTCGCTCAATTTACTTTTTACTGCATGCTATTTTGTTTATCTTTTTTCTTTAGTATATGGTGTCAGGGTTGATGTTAAATCATAATATTTCACCCTGAATCATCATTCCTAAGTCATTGATAGCTGATAATTATATTAATATTTACTAAAATTTAAATATATATATATATGTATATATTAAACCTTTGTTTTATAAATTGTCGAATTCGATTATAATTGCGATACATTTACAATTACTTTCTAAAAATGATTACTGTAATTGTAAAATAGCCTTGCCTCGCGCAAAGGTATCTCTCTCGTTGATATCGAAATACCGACGATTTGAATTATAGCCTAATCTTTGCTTTTAATGAAATGTAGTTGAAATTTAAGCCTGGTTATAATGGTATCATCATAACAAAATATCCATTTTTCATTAGTACAACACGTCAATCAGCCAGGCCAAGAGTAAAAGAAGAACCGCCAGAGACGCCACCCGTCTCATCTTCCAAGGCGTCTAGGTAATTAATTTTTTTCATTACAGTGAATGCATGTAGACTTAAATAAACGCTAAGTTTAATGACGAAATAATGAAAATAGGAAATGTTACGCATTAATTGCGTAGACTAATCCATGCCCTTCTTTTCATTTCCATTGAGGTATTGAGAAAAAATGCGCGCAGAATAACAAAGAAAAAAAATTAAAAATAACGTAATTGAGAAATAAACGAAGAGATCGAAAATTGTTCTTCGATCGATAGTAGATCTTTTATTTTTATTAACTTGTAGAAAAAGATCAGGGAGAAATATATTCTTTGTAGAAATACTTGTGTGTGTTTCTCTATTTGTAAAAATTATATAGTTACATAGCTGTTATTACATAATCATATTTCTAAATTTATCGATTTTTTTGTCTTATGCGCTTTTATACACGAGAGATATATCTCGAGTAGAGCAGAATCCATTAAAAAAGGCAAGGTGAGAGAGACAAGAGTAGCAGTATATACTTGGTGTTTCTTTGTATTTAGGCATAAAATAAAAGATTAACGTTCATGGTAAAGTGAACTCGTTAAATATAACAAAGTATAAAAAGCAGCACTAAAGTAAGATAATTGGCTGACGTGACTTGTGTAGGTATTATGACGATCGCTACAGAGAGCGTGAGCGAGAGAGAGATCGAGAACGTGAATCAAGCCGAAGACCATCCGAACGGGAACGGGAACCAGAACGGGAACGTGAACGGGAACGAGAGCGTGATCGCCGGGACGAACGGGGAGACTCTTCTCATCGTTCAAGACATTAAATAAAAGAGAGAAAAAAAATACAAATCGAGGAGATAACACAAACAAGGTGTGCTGACACAAGAATTGAAGATTCTATTTGATGAAACATTAAATGAATGGAACAACATACACATACACATTCATACACACATTGCGATCCTCTTAATTCTTGAAATAAAAGTATATTATGTCGCTTATATAATGTCGACATGAACATACGTGACATCCAAAGATTGTTTATGAGACGCGATAATATCGAGAGAAATAGGATAAACAATTAAAAAAGAGATACTTCAAGATTTGCTGTAACGAATCGCTCTTAGATTAGTCCGAGAATTTAGTATAAACTTTACATAGAATTCTGTACGTTCTTGTCTTCTTTTAAAATAGCCGAACTCGTGCTCACTATAGAATTACTGTGAAATCTCTCAATTGATCGCAGAGTTACTTTTATCTTGCATACATCTTAATATGATATAATGCATTCTTTCTATATGTATACATATATCTATATGTAATTGTATTATGATTAAGAAAATATTCATATTTAGTCTCCGCGAAAATAGATTTGTAAAATGAATGGCTATCGCGTATGAGATTTCGAAAGAAGGTAAAAGGGAAAGAAAGAAAGAAACATAGTTTAATGCAACTTCGCACGAGATAACGATTTACAGTTGGAAGAGGAAAAGCAAGGACGGTGAACAAGATGTACAACGAGAACAAGAGTATTTTTGGAGAAATGGAAGAACGCACGAAGACATCTTACGCGAGGAACTTTCTTCAATCTTCTTCAGCACGGACGAGATCAAGATTGTATCTTAACATATATATACATATATATAATACATATATACGCTTTCAAAAAATATAAATGCCAAACATGTCTTTACTTTATTCATCTTGTACACAAAATCCTGATGATATGAAAAAAAAAAGATAAAAGACTATGTTTTTGTTTCTGCGATTTTACAAAGCTCCCGAACTTTTATTGGTCGAGAGTTTTTCGAAAAGCTGGATCATTATATATATAAATATGTATTATACCTTTAATTACGAACATGCATTTATTTCATCGTCTGTTGACGACAGCCATAGTTAAAAGGTTAATTTGCCGATGCGTGTAATCGGCTTATGTAACTTGTAAGATCTTTTATTTAGTATTATGAAAAAGTTGTACACACACACACACACACACATACTCATTTAATTTATAATGAAAAAAGAAACATTCTTCGCAAATGAAATAAATCCTTAGTAATTACATATGATCTGCTTTTCGAAAAAAATATACAAGTTGGAATATGCTTTATAATAAGACATTAGAAATAAATGCGCTAAAATATCATGCTTCTGAGAATAGGTTGTATATATTGTTATCTCGTAATATGTATTTTTTTTAAATTTATAACGTGCAACTCTTAGTTACATATTAACAATAATAATATATAACATATATGATGATACTAAAAATATAAATATTTTATCGAGATTATTTTGAAAATTATCTCACGAGGCATTATATATAACGCAATTATTCCTATGTAAAACCAACAAATTCTCTTGACTTTTTATGTTGTGAGCTGTAAGACTAAGTTATAAAATGCATGAAGCTTTGGTTATAATCGCATATATTTTCATACAGAATTCAAAATATATATAATCAGTGATTATAATCAATGATATATCATTGATATTAATGACTATGCAAGTAGCATTAAGAAAATCAAAATCATTTAAGATAGTCAAATTGTTCATTTAAAATTATGTAAATTGGTGACGATGTATGTATCACATAAGATATCAACATATGGAACGTGATTCATTATATATATGTATTTCACTTCATTAGTGAAATTAACAATTTGACTATAAACATAAATTTATCGAGTTAAGTTTATCTCTAATAATACATTAATATATCTTGCATAACAGAATCGTCAATCATTTGAAAAGGAAGAATTAAGCTTCTTTGCAAAATGACTTTAAAATGCAAATTGGTAGTATTCTTCCTACGTTCAATCTCTGTACGCATTCCATTTTTAAGGATAAAATATTAAATATTTATCTTTTTTTGCGAATTTACAGGTAGACTTTAAGCTTCAAATAAAATTGTTGAATTAACAAATAATTTCAAAATGCTTGTAAATTCTACAAAAGTAAGAGAGCAGAGAAACACAAACGAAATTTTTTGATAAAGCTTATCTTTTATGCATAATTTAATCGAAAATATTTGTATGGGATATATATATGTATACACACACATGCATATATATATATATATATATATATATATATATATATATATATATATGTATGTATGTATGTATACACACACTATATATATAGACAGACACACACACACACACATATATATATACACACACACATACATACATACATACATATATGTATATATGTGGTTTTTTATCTATGTAATTGAGATTAATACCTTTTGAACAGTATCTTTTTAGTTTTTATGCTCAACTAGTCTTTATGTAATTTTCCAGAAAGATAAAATTTTATTTATTTCTTTTTTTTTCAGAAATGGGAAGAGTGAATAATATTTTAGAACATATATACATTAAATAAGAATATATTTTCAACAGCAAATGTATTCCTTACTTCTATGTTACAAATTACAAAAAAATTGTAAATCACTGTATCATGTAATCTTGATAATCAGAACTCTGCTGGAATTCTTTATTGATTGATATATGGCTAAAGATGAGTGTTTTTAACACATTATGATTTATTACCCATTAGTGCTTGAAAAGGTTCTTTCCTGTAAGATTATTTCTGCATGAGTTACATACACATCCAACATTTTAATTTTATTTATGTCGAAGAATCCGATGCACTTACATGAGGAATGAATCTTTTTTGATTGTTATATAATTAATATAATTAATGTATTCTTAAGTTTTATGATACATTGAATGCATTTTTAAGCTCAAGATTTTTTTTAAATATTTACTCGTAACAAAATTAAAATTTTAAGAAACTGTTCAAGATAAATTGCTCATTCAATATTTGAATGTTGCGAAAATTAATTGTAAAATCTTGGAGTTTACGAAAAAAATTTGTGATTATTTGCGCATCAAATCTTGACATATTTAATAAGAACTGTAGAAATTTTTCAACTGAAGATTGCGCTACACAAAGTGCGATCATATATAATTCTATTCATACGTTTGATATATGTACGATAATATTTGGCATCCTATTTAAATGCCATTAAAGTAAAACACGCTTGCTATTTTCCTAGTTGAATTATCCGAGAACGGCTGCTAATTGTTCTAGTCTGATATTGAATTTTAAAGTGCGATGATTTTTAATAGAATTTTCGCACGAGAGAGAAAGAGAGAGAGAGAAATACATTGCGTTTACTAATATAAATACAGAAAGTCGTTCTCTCATATGCAGTAATATTGCAAAACTTTGACGATTCTTCAATGATACATTATTGTCCTGCAGAAAGGCATCACATAATTATAAAATGTGATGTAAATGTTTTACAAATATCTTTTGAGAAATCGCGCACAATATACATATCAATATTAGAATTGTACATTATGCTGCCATAAAGTGGTTTCCCAAAAATTTGTATTATAATATTTATATTGATAGTTTTATTAATTCAGAATTCTATTGTTGATGTTTTGTGCGTGATTTCGTGTACGAACGCACAGGTATAAAATCGTCCGTATAATTTATTCCTACGCATATTTATCAGTTTTTATTCTCTAGAAATT
Organism: Camponotus vicinus; assembly: GCF_025532165.1. Classification (NCBI taxonomy): domain Eukaryota; kingdom Metazoa; phylum Arthropoda; class Insecta; order Hymenoptera; family Formicidae; genus Camponotus; species Camponotus vicinus. The sequence continues at coordinate 30,916,816 of NW_028141945.1, forward strand.
TTGTGTGTATGTGCTAAGTGCACATTATACAATATCACACCTGAAAAGAGGTGTTCAATCAATTCACAGATTAGAAACCGCAACCATTTCGCCGACGTACTATAAGTCTCGATTGCGATTATTTGTCATGCCTTTGATTTCATGTAGCATTTTATTTGCGTAATAGTAGTCGCTCTCATTTGAGAGAGAAAGAGAATAAACCCGGGAGAAATATATATATGGACGTAATAATGGGTAAGTGTAACACAGAAAAAAAGCAGCTCTACATTTATAGTTATATTTAATTTTAAGCGTATTATTTCGTGCGTATACAAAATATGAACGGGGCACCTTTTTCATGAAAAAATTTAATTCCATTTAATGTCTATCATGATATTCTCTAAAAAGAAAGAAACTACACATTTATTTGTAAAGGATTTAATGTACAATCGTAACTCTCGATTATTTTGCAAATTATATTAACACGTTGCGCACTGTGTATGTATATTGTTAAAATCTTAATGATCGCGTACAATATCATTTTTTTCATAATTCGTTGTACACAAATTATTAAAGTAATATTCGACAAATAATTGTACAATTGAAATTGTCAGAACAATTGTACAACAGAGAGAGCAACGTGTTAAGATCATCTTATAAAGTGCTTCCCTTTTATAATTCGCGATCTCGTTATAATTGTTTATTAACAAAATATTATATCGAGAGAAAATGTATCGATGATATATTTGTTCATATATCTGTATCTCTACATTTTCTCTATCATTACTATTCAGAGTACAGTGCTTTATTTTATGAAAAATCTAATCAATGTAATTAGTGCTCGATTTAATGACAATTGATAATATTTATGAAGTATTAAAAACACTAAGTATTGCGCGATTTCAATCCTCAGCAAATATGGAAGCATAGAACAGTTATATATTCCAAAAAGAATTTGCTTCCAAATTGTATTGTAAAATTTCTCTCTTAGAAATACGTGGAGATATCTCGATGATCTCTTATATCTTGCGATTTATTGTAATCAATTATATCTCTTATTTCTCTCCACGAATCATGCAAAGATAGACACGTTCATTTAACATAAATCGCGCAAGTCATGATACTTTCATGATATCCATTGAAAAAAGCTGAAATATCTATTTATCTACGATTCAGCGTATAATCGATATTTTGCTCAAGTATTCGTAAAATTGAAATTATATATTGTTTCAAGTAAAACATATGAAGAGGTGAATTACTAGAGAGAATTGTGTATAAGCCAGAAATATTTTATCAATATTCATGTTTGTTATAAAATTTTACTGTTTTTTTATAACTATATACAAAATGATTTTATAGACAATGTATGTACAAAGTTAGACTATATAAAAGAGAAACATTTTCTAGTCATATTGTGATAAAAAGTCACAGGAAAGATTTATGCATACTATTACAATTTAAACTGTGATATCGATATACAAGAAATAATCTCGTTAGTAAATATTTTTTTCTTTCTAAAGTTGAATATTTTATATATATCTTTATAATTCCATATATATTTAAAAATAGTAATATATCTGGTGCTATTGCATTACACAATATGTTTATAGAAATAATGATGAAAGTCGTCCAGATTTGTAACTTTTTATACGAAATTTATTTCATATAAGGATACATATTGTAATCAAGTAGATATTTAATCATTTATCTTGAAATCTATCTTAGAAATTTTGCAATATATAAGTTATAGGAGAGGCAATCTATATTACTATGAAACCATAAAATATATTGCAATAATAACGCATGTAGTATTACATGAAAAATCTCACGAATTAATTTAATTAATTATGAACGATTAGGATCTTAAGCTTTAGCTTAAAAAATAATAACAAATTCAAAGTATTGAGCACGTTAAAGATTAGTTGCAAACTTTTTATATGTATAATAGATAAATATACGAAATTTACACGTTATATGCGTGTAATTATAATAAATATTTCAATAACGTCGCGAATAAGGTAAGTGATAAGACAAATAATGTAATATTAATGTAAATGTATATAGATGTACGTCTGTCCTTTCCCTAATTTCTCGCAAAAGTTTAATAAGCGGCGTCAGGAATCACGCGAGGAAATTTTATTTTGTATACTGTACACACATATATATATCTAACAACTCTGTACACAAGAAACTATAATCATTTATCGCAATTGTGATCAATAGCTTTATCTTATTGCAATTAAAAAATTTTAATAATGAATACGAAAGAGCCGATGATTTTAAAAGATGCGCTCTATCGAGATGATACAATAGCATTTGTATCATAGCGATTTTGTTCTTATAATTAATTTAAGAGATTTGATTGTGAGAACTCTGTTCAATTTCCAACTGTGATAACTGAATGTACTAAGATAATAAATCCAAGTATATTTGCGAGAGAAAGAGAATAATTCTTATATAAATTTACAAACGATAGACAACAATTAAAATATACATATATGAAGAGAGATTTAATTTAAGAGACATGTACAATGTCGATGTAACTCTTTTTTTATTTCTCGTATTAACTTGTATTTACAATATTTGCTAATGAAGATTACATCTAGTGAGCTTTCTCTCTATCATACAATTTACATGGTAGGCATGGCCGCAGCGAAAAATCGCAATTCCACTATTACCCAGTAAAATTGGCGTCTGTAAAGATAATGTGCAACATGGACACGTCGATGATTTAGCTTGATGACGCATACCCCAATGATGGGCACCTGTCCCAAACACGTTTTTATTTATCGGTCGCCTTAAATCTTTTTCAAGGGATTTCGCCAAATGATCGCGCATCTGTAACAATGAAAATTTATTATTTCTTGGTCACATTTTCTCGTGAGTTCCTTAAGCTGCTTAAGAATACAAAGTGTATCACATAACTTCGATTATTAATTATTTACTGTTGTAAAATAATTGAAATTTTTAGAATTATTAAATTAAAAAAATTCATAACCATCTGAAAAGTACATAAAATTATTATTATATAATTAATATTTTTTTATTAGTAGCTTTTTAAAGTTTTTAAAGGATTTTTAAGATAATTTTTAAGATGAGAGATCGAATTATGTGGTTCACTCTGTATATCCAGATTATACAAAAGCTTAAAAGATGTTTATATTTTCAAGATAATTCTTAAATAGTTTTTAGATTTTCATCTTTTGTCTACATTTTATTATTTTCACGATAGAAATAGAGTAATAAGATTTACCTGTGGCGAACACATTGTACCGAATTCGGATGATAATTGATTAGTTTTACTGAAATCGATCGACTTCTTCAGACCACGATGATGCAGTATTTTTGTAAATACAATAGACTGGAATATACTATAATAAAACATCATATAATAATATTAGTATTAGTATTTAGGTGTTACGTTTATAGTTAAAATTAATTTATTTTATTTTTTACATGTGCATTTTACAGGGTACTTTTGACCTAAGTGCACATTATTTCAGTTAAATAATTAAAGCAACATTAAAAATGATTTAAGTCATGTATTATTCGCCTTATACATGTAAAATCTATTTTCAAAAAGTGTCTTTATTTTATTTATTTATATTATATGTTCACTTTTTAAAAAAATTATTATCAGGTCAAAAACACACTGTGAAATTTTATGTGATATGTTATTATTATGTTCTAAATTCTTTTACAGGACAGACAAAAAAGTAATAGTCTTACTATATCAAATATTATTAATGACAAATCTGAGTTCTATTATTAATAAAAAAGTATTATATCTAGCTGGAGATCATTACAAATTAAAGATCATACATTTATTGATAACAATAAAATTGATGATAACGAAATAATTTTTCATATAATATGCAAAACATTTGTTATTTGTTATTGTTTTCTATTACTAATTTTAAAAAATTTGTTAAGATATTGGTCTTAGGATCGGATTATTTTTTCACATTCTGCAAATAATATAGACAAATATAGCGTTTCTCAATATTTAGAGATTGCTCAATACCTTCTGTCGAAAGTAACATTCGGCATCATACTTTCTAACTTAATCAGGAACGCTGTCGCCTCGTCTGGTCCTTCTCTCTTCATGATTTCTCCGGCAATACCACTCCAATCTATGAGTATGTTGTAATCGGGTTTCTCAGTCAAAGGCATTGCGCAAAACAGGCAAGTACCTTTCTCGATCTCGTCCAGACACGTGCTGATACAATTCCATTGTTGCTCGTTTAATGCCGGCAGAAGGAATGACAACACGACCTTGTCCCTTGTCTGAAGGCACTGTCTTAATACGTCGTCCAGCGTATTACGTCGCTCGATGCGAACGGCCAGGTATTCGCGCCACATGTAAGGTACCTGGTCGCAGATATTATTACATTCTTTCAACAGATCGACATCCACATATCTCTTGATCAAGGACTTGCCAATCGTTAGGAATTTCGGCTCCACTGTCTTATCCATCGGATAGGGATAACCACAGCTACATCTGGCATAGGCTGATGCGTTGATCTGAATAAAGGCCCGCGCGAATTGTCGCACAATTAAATCGTTGCTGATGGAGTGGAGCAACTGAACGGAAGCATTTTCCAAAAACGTATTATAATAGTGCAATTCGGCAGCGCGAGTAATTTCGTAAATGAAACTTTGAAGTCCAGATGAATTTTTATAGGACTCCTTAATAGTTCGCATCAGCTTGTCCGTCTCTAAAACGATCTCTTCGATTTCTTTTTCCGACATACTAGGTCTGACGCTATTTGCCAAATCGTAAATCGGTTGTAAGTCGGATTGGATCTTATGCATTATACTTTGTTGTGGATCGTGAAGATTTTCACGATTATCGTCTTTAATATTTCCCAACACTTCTTCGTCTAGATCAAGTACATCCGCTGAAGTTGTTTCAAGTGTATCTTCTCGTGCAAGATTTTCGTCCCGATCCTTCCCGGACATTATTTGCATTTCGGACGAATCTTCGCTAGATGTTTCAGGAGATTGCAGCGCGGACATTGTTTCACAGCCGTATGTTCTTCTATTCGTGAATCCTTCGTTTTCAGAATGCACGACTACAATTCCAGAATCCAGTTTAGCTGGTTTATTATTACTATTGGTTTGCAAAAATGTTATTAATGGTCGCAGCAATAACAGCGCTTCTTCATCTCGCGATATTTGCGGCAGATCTTCCATCTCAAACAGCTCGACGATTTCCTTAGAATCAACGGCTTTTAATAATAGCGATTTATATACAAAGCATGCGTTTAGACATTCGCTGTACCGTTCGTGACGATATAATCGCAATATCAAGCTATCGAGCGACGATAACGCTAGACAATGAAACTCGCTATCACAGGTCATCAGATAGATTCGATCATCCACGACCGCAGTCATGGCGATGTTTATGTACTCGTTGCTCCACAGTGACACGGACGCGCTAATAGGATCAATAATATACACGCCACTATTTGTGTAGGAAAATAAATATCTGCGCGCGATCACGAGCAAATGTGAAAAGTTAATGGATTGCGGTGGCCACTCGCGCTCCGTTTCTTCCTTCTGACTAGATTCTAAAGTGCCAGCTAATCGAAAAATCGGTATCGGAGGAATGGCCAGAGCCTCCTTAAACTGATGCGTTTTCACAACAATCCCATCAGCCGATACTTCCCACAATCTTGAGCCGGGTCGAGCACAAAAAATCTTCGCGTGATTTTCCTCACCCAGAATGTTGCTGTCGTTATTGGAAATCAAATTGAACGCACTACGCGTATCGTTGATGTTCCTCTCCTCCTTTTGCAGATTTAAAGCAGTGTTCTCATGTATCTTATAGAAGCACGCGCCGAACTCGCCATTCCGCGGTTTGTTGCCTATTTGTTTATATTGCTCTTGCACTGTATCACAGATATAACAGCGCGCCAATGTAGAGACTAGGAGCAAAGGGGAGAAGAAATTTAATTGCACGATGCTAGAATCCAAGTTCATCAGTATGCAGGTCGGTGTTTGAAACATTCCATTGACCTGAATTGTAAAAAAAAGTAAAAGTACATATAATGTATTAATTGATGTAAATATATAAATGTAAATATATGTAATACATAAAAATTGAATATATTTTATAACAATAATATAAATTATATTACATGTTATAAATAGATAGCTATTATGTTGCATGTTTTGTATATAAAATTTTACTTTATATTTATACATTTTATACTTGTATTACTTTATATTATTATATGTTAAAATATTTATATTGAGATTGAAAACCTTTTAATGTGTTTTATTTCTTATGAGTTATATACTTACCCCAAATCTAGATAATACCATGACAGAAACTCTGCCAATTGTATCTCCTACATATATATCGGTGCTATTATTATTCCAACAAAGACATGTGATTTGTTCATACATATGTTCCATAGATATAGCTATCAATTGAGGAGTAGATTTCAGAGACATTACACAGACTGTACCACGAGTTGTTGCTAATGCTACAGTCTTTTCGTCAGGTGATATCGCTACACGTGAAACCACACCCTCCTAGTAAAACACAAGAATTAATTATTGATACAATATTTAATTAACATTACAGCGTAATGATATATTTATAATCAATAAATTTTAATAATTGACTTTAATTACAATTACTCTAAATTATATCATATATATTAAAGAAAACAAAATATAAAATTTTATTTAATAAATTAGAATCAAATTGTTATTTACCGATAAGGGTATTATTTGCAAAAATGAACATGGTTCTCTGGAGAACACGTAAACACTGCCACTGGTCGAACCCAATATAATGTAACTTGATGAAGCGTCGAAACATGTGTACTGTAATTAATTTATACTAGTATTACATATACCTATAATATTAGTCAATAATATAATGTGATACTGATAAAATATTGGAAAAAAATGCAGATTTGCTAATTTCATTTTACTCATTATTAACAGAGAAAGTAATTTTTATATCACTATAATTATGTAATAATACTATAAATATATACAATAAGATATAAGCAAAAAAGCAATGCAAAAGAGAGATAAATGTATTTTTGTTCGCATATGTATAAAAAAATATAAGTCTAGAAAGTCGGCTTATTAAAAAAAAAATACTGAAACTGAATAAAAATATAATATTGTACAATTATTTTTATCGTCTTCTCTTGATGAGAGATAAATTTTTGACGCAAATTGAGCGAAATTTTTGACATCCGTTTGACAGATGCATTGTATACTACGCCTACTAATAATCTAGCTTAACCTTGCATTACCTTGACGCATTACACGCAAAGAAAAACCATCATAGCATTGTACCTTTATTCGTTGCGTCGAGTTGATCGGTCTGTACAAAATCGAATTGATTTCCTCACATTCTGACAGGACGTAAGGAAAGTCCGGTGCAGCGGGATACATCATCCAGCATCTTCTACAACTTGAAGACGCGCGCAATCATCTGCGAATGCAACTGGCAATACAGGACTGTATTCGCTTGCATTGTCGCCACGGATAGGGTGCGTTCAAAAATCCTACTTCTAGGAATAATATTGAATTAACCAATCACAGGACAAAAAGTTTTTGCTCCCTTTGTTCTGATTGGTCAATTAAAGGCTACTTTACTCTACGAGTGAGTCCAAAATAGAGCATAAGGAACTCCTAAAGAATTCGTAGAACATATAAAAGAGAAAGAGGGAGAGAGAAAAACTTTTAATATGGTACGTATATGTCTTATTGATTATATAGATTAAGAGAAAGAGAAAAATTTTAAATATGGTACGTATAGTGTTTTATTGATTATATATATAAAAACATTACAAAGCGCGTGCTATGCATGCGCCAATTGTTTTCACTATGTAATATAATAATATGAGGAAAAAAAAATATATATATATATATATATATATGTATAATTATTACATAATTTTATGTGATTATATATGGACAACTTTATCTTTTTTCTTCAAACTTAATTAAAAAAAAAAACTAATGTCATAGGTATTCTTTATCCTCATATATTGCTTTATCTCTAAATATTTGCGCATCATAACTATCGAAAAATAAAAAAATAAACTTTATTTCAATACTATTTGATATTTTTGTTAAAAAGAAATCATATCCACAATACGACTTTAATAATCTGCATATATACATAAAAGGAAAGCACAAGCATTAAACATGTCCCGATAAACTTATGTAAATACATGTAACATAATCTTGTTTTAAATAAAAAATTATATCAATTATAATTATAGAAATCTTAATAATATTTATATAAATTAATAATTAATTATGCAATAATTATAAATTAATTACACATATAAATAATATAATAAATAAAGTAGCTCATCTCATATTTAATATTAAATATATAATATTATAATCTCTCTTCTTGTTTCTCTCTATTTCTCCATTATTATATGTTAATTATACATCATCCGCTATTGTCTTCATCTTTTCTTATTTATCACCGTACAATCTTAATTATGTAAAGTCTTTAAACGTTGATAAATAAGTAACTTTTTCCTCTTATAACGATATTATTATTAATTTTGTTCTTGAAAAGATTAAAAGAACTGTAGATATCTGTTGATTATAGATAATTATAAGATTTGCAAGACTAATTTTATAGTTTTACAATTATAAATTAGGTGAATTAAAGATACGAACACATACATATAACTTCGAATTATAAATAATACACTTATAATATATTTTTTTGATCAAATTCCAATTAATTTAATCAACGCAAAATCAATTGACATAATAGAATATCTGCAGCAAAATTTCCAATATATTTCCAATATATTTTTAATCTAATTCATCGCTTTTTAATCAAATCTTTCTTTCCATCCAAACAATCAAAAAAGATATATGATTAATATATAATTCTATATTAATTAATGAAATAATATTAACAAAATACACAGGTATATCTATAAATTTATGATGTTTTTATATTTCTCGTAAGAAATTTTCAATATTATACATTTTTATTTTATAATCAAGCTCACATTGAAAATGTATACAATATCATAATATTTATATTCAATGTATAAATTGACCAAATTGATGAGTACAATATGGCAAAAGGGGATGATAGGATCCTTTTCTCTTTAAGCTTTAACAATTTTATTTTGATGAAGAAGGTGTAAAATGAAAAGTAAAAAAGGACTACACACATACATACACAAAAAATAGATCGCGCGTTAAGCCAGATTTATTCAAGATTCGGGTCAGTTTATGGAGGAAGGGAGCAATTTCATCAATGGGAGGGGATATTCCCGCCGCGTTAGATCGCAACCTTCTTCCTTGCTTGAAGCGCGCATCGTTTTCAGTAATGGTGTATCCATGAAGCGCGTTAGTATTGACAATCCCTTATTCACCCTGCAAGTGTATATGTGAGTGTGAAAAATCCGTCAAATCAAATTGCATTTCGGTCTTTGTGAAAAGCGAATTTCGACAATGCTATCCTTTGGCATTACAAGGTAAAGCTTATAAAATAAAATTACGAGGGTTGATTGTGTACATAATTGCGGTATATAATATTGTTTCTATAATTAAAACGTAATACAATACTTCGTAGAAATTGTGCTGATATTGAAACGGAGTTGAAAAGCCATTTTCCTTTCTCGAGCAAAGTGATTTCAATGCGCGAGAGGAATGCCTTTCGCGGAAGAGCGACTTTCCACAATTTTCTAACATTAATTATGTTTCACGCCGTAAACTACTCGCATACAGAGATCTGATACTTTAGTGAAATTGATAGATAATTTAAAAAAAAGAAAAATTAATTCTAAAATTTTAAATTCTCTTTCTCTTCGAATTTATTACGGAATAATTCATAATATTAGATGAATATTTTGTTTGATAAAATAATAAAGAATTTTTTTGCATTGTTTAATTTTTATATATTTATATATATATATATATTTATTTATATATTTATTTATATATTTATTTATGTTTCTAACGCGTGCTAGCATTTCAAATTTCATTTCAAATTGCATTTTAAATTTCTGGATATTGAATGACTTTGAATCAAATCTTATTCAATATTTAAAATAAATTGCTTGAATTTCTACAGGAAGAAACAAGGAAAAATACAAAAAAAATAATTTGGAATATTTGTGCGAGAGTAGCATATTCAATTATCGTACTGAATTACAAAATCTGTGTACCAGACTGGCATATTTAATCGATTGTATACCACAATTTAAGTTATAAAATTTTTAGAATCCTTCAATTATTCTGATTAATACGTATATATATTTTTATTCTCTGTCTTTCATCATAAGATATTTAAATATCCCTTCTCAAAGTATAGTATACATTAAAATAAAAAATATTAACATACAAATATTAAGATATCAAAGGCTATAAGAGCCAAACGCGGGTGATCGTGCGACAATTTCACAGAAAAATAATTTTTCTGTGAAACTAATATTTGTGCACAGGGCACGGATTTATCTTGGTTAAACCAAGTAAAATATTAACTTTTGTAAAATATTTTTTTCAATACTTCACAGTAATTATTATATTTTTTAATTTTTTGCTTTACGATGATATCTCTTGATAATCATTGTGCGATTTAATTTTGAAAAGGAAAATATTAATGAGCAATCGGTTTTTCAGAATAAAATCGCCTTTACGAATCTCCGGGACGCGATGCCGCGTATTACATCCCCGTGAATTATCACATCAGAGGATCGTCCTTCGAAGACATTTTTGCAACAGCACGATCGCATCTGAGTGTCCTCATGCATCATCGTCCCAGGCGATATTTGCATCCCTGTCACACATCAAATCGTACGATGAAGTACCAGGCCCACGACCGATACCATTCCTAGGTAATGCTTGGAGGCTGCTGCCACTGATCGGTCAGTATCAGATCTCGGATGTTGCAAAGATCTCGCAAATGTTTTACGAGGAGTATGGCAAAATTGTACGACTGAGCGGTCTAATTGGTCGTCCCGATTTGCTATTCGTTTACGACGCCGACGAGATCGAGAAAGTGTACCGGCAGGAGGGCCCGACACCCTTCAGGCCCGCCATGCCCTGTCTGGTGCACTATAAAAGCGTCGTGCGCAATGATTTCTTCGGTGACCTGCCTGGAGTCGTAGGCGTGTAGGTAGAACGATAATGATTTAATAATTTTGTCACTTTCGATTTTTGAAATGGGCCTTGTCCTCAATTTTAAGAATCAGTCTTTTTTATTTTAAATATCAGTCTTAGATTTACATATATTATAATTTATAATATACATATAATTTATTTACATATATTATAATTATATAATATATATATAATTTTATAATATATATAGAAGTCTGTAGTCATAATCTTAATGAAATATCGAGAAAAGGTTTTTGTTTGCAGCCCTTTTCTGCTCGTTTATTTTGAACTTATTGTACGCTAATTGTTTTTTCTCATTAGACACGGCGAGCAATGGAAAGAGTTCCGTACGCGCGTCCAAAAACCTGTTCTCCAGCCGCAAACTATAAGAAAATATATAACGCCAATCGAAATAGTCACGGGGGATTTCATAAGAAGGTGAGAGAGAGTGGGAAATGAAATACATTTATTGGCGACTATACGAATACTATTTTTAATCTATTGAAATATCTCCGCATTCTGCATTGCAGAATCGAAGAAATTCAAGGAGATGATGGCGAAGTGCCCGGTGATTTCGACAATGAAATACATAAATGGGCTCTCGAATGTTAGTTCTTATCTTATGTAAAGTATTGATTGCTTACAATTTTATGGCACGTATTGCATGACAAGACATTTTGCACTGATAATGGGCTGTAAAATTATAATTATATTTTTTATTCACACACTACACATTTCTTATACAATTTTCTTTACGATATTCTGATACTGTATTTTTATTTTTCAAGATATGTATATATATATATATATATATATATATATATATATATATATATATATACATATCTTGAAAAATAAAAATACAGTATCAGAATATCGTAAAGAAAATTGTATAAGAAATATATACATATATATACATAATATATACATAAATATATATACATATATATATATATATATGTATATATATATATATGTATAGTCACAAAATGATTAGATTTCTAATGTTTCGGATTTATGAGAGAATATCCAGTCTATCAATGGGAAGAATAATCTATCTAAAAGTCTATCTCTTTCTCTTTCTTTCTTACTGGGGAAAGCCCGAGTTTCTCGAGAGCGCATTCCTGAATACAGCGACGCTCACGATGGCACTCGCTACGTACTATGAATTATACATCTGTTGTGCAGGTATAGGTCGTGTGGCACTTGACGTTAGACTCGGATGTTTAGGCGAGGCATTGTCTCCAGATTCTGAACCGCAAAAAATAATCGACGCTGCCAAGTTTGCGTTAAGAAACGTGGCCGCACTTGAGCTTAAGGCTCCGTACTGGAGATACGTCCCGACGCCCTTATGGAGCCGTTACGTGCGCAATATGAATTACTTCATCGAGTAAGGAGAGCCCTATACAAATAATTGGCAGCGAGATTCATTCTAGAAAGTTACGCAAATGTCCAATCTCTCTAAGGTTTCTCGAATCAGTTTTTCACGCGATCGCGTTAGATCTAATTGTAAGTCTTTTTATGTTTGCGAGACATATTCTTTATTTAGAATTTAGATATGTGAAAGCGAATTCTTTTCTACCCTTTTCAGAACTTCTCAAGTCAATAATGGCACGCACGAGTCTTGGAAGAAATAAAAAGTTGCACAAGAAATAATTGAGAATTAAAATAAAGACTCATTTGCCATTACATATAAAAAAAATTTCTTGCAATTTAATTTAATTTACTTTTGACGAATGATAATAATTTTTGTGATAATGATAATGTTCTGTTTTAGGATATGCATGAAGTACATTGACGCCGCGATGGTCAGGCTTAAAAATAAAAAAGCCATGGACGAGAGCGATTTGTCGCTAGTGGAACGAATTTTAGCTAAGGAGACGGACCCTAAGCTAGCTTATATCTTTGCTCTTGATTTGATATTAGTCGGCATTGACACGGCAAGTAACGCAATGTTACAAATTATAATTACATTAATTATACATTATTATTACAGTAATTATAATTACATTAAAATCACTATAATTATGATGATGGCAGAGTTATTATAAATTAAACGCAGCATGGTTAGAAATAAAACATATTTCTTTTGATTATAAATTATTAGAAATTAGATGTGTACAGGTATAAAAAATATTTAAATAAAATATATTACACACATAAATAAATTCATATATAATAAATTGCAGATATCAATGGCGGTGTGTTCAATATTATATCAATTGGCAATTAGACCGGAAGAGCAGGAGAAGATACACCAGGAGCTGCTGCAGATATTGCCGGATCCTTCCGTTTCTCTTACAACGAATCATTTGGATCAAGCGATTTATATGAAAGCATTCATCCGCGAAGTATTTAGGTAATACTAAACGGTATTTATTAACATTGTTTAGTATTACTTTGATAATAATTCAAATTTTTTTTGTTAAGTGACTGACTTAATTTTTTCGCGCGTCGATGATAATGATTCAGTTACGTTTTAAAAAAATATTAAAAAGAGTGAGAAATGAAAAGATTTCAGAACGTGGCTGTTGCAGGGTGTACTCCACTGTTATTGGAAACGGCAGAACATTGCAGAACGACACTGTTATTTGCGGCTATAAAATTCCTAAAGGAGTATGTCACATTTCTCTTTTTAACATTTTTCTATCGCTCATCTATATAATATATTCATCTGTATAAGATCATCGCTATTTTATCATGCACGATATGTAATTCTCTGCAAATCGAAATTCTGCATTTGCATTAAAATAAAATGCTTTTTCATTGATATTATTTTCCTTTTAATAATATCTTTATGAATAAAACTTTTCGAGAAACACATTTGGGGTCCTTAAGTGTTTAATAAAATAATAATAAAATAATAATAATAATAATAAAATAAAATAAATACATTATTCAAATTAAATAATTTTATATCTATATATATATATATAAATTGTAACTTTAGGTTCAAGTTGTGTTTCCCACACTTGTCACCGGTAACATGGAGGAGTATGTCACAGACTCGAAAACATTCAAGCCTGCGAGATGGCTCAAGGATGACAATAAGAAATTGCATCCGTTTGCGTCGTTACCATACGGTTACGGAGCACGAATGTGCTTGGGTAGACGATTCGCGGACCTCGAGATGCAAGTTCTACTAACAAAGGTATACTTTACGTTGTTTTCTTATTTGATAAACGTGCATACTTTTAACCTGTTGGCCTTGTGTTCTTAAAGTCATATTACAACTTGTTTTTCAACTTGAACAATCTCACATATTCTTTCCATCTAATCTAAATTTAATGTGCAATTTTCATCATTTAATAATGAATTTTATACAATTAAATATTTTTAAAGTTGATTTTTCAAATTTTTCAAATTTTATTTATATATTAAATTAATTATGTTTTAAAAATTTAATTTTACGTAATTCAAAAAATCAAGCATCAACAATTTAAAATAACAATGTTCATAACGATATTATTTTTGCAGCTCCTGAGATCATTTAAATTGGAATACCATCACGAGCCGCTAAAATATAAGGTCACCTTCATGTATGCGCCAGATGGGGAACTCAAATTTAAAATAATAAAAAGATAGTGCTTAAGTCTTGTAATCTCCCGATATGATAATGTAAGATAGATTTAAAACAAAAAAATAGGACATAAAATATCTCGAAATTTGCATATTAATATTAATAAAAATCTATAAATATTATATTACATGAAATGCATATTACATTACAGAGGTAGGATGGTATTTAAATGGTATGTAAATGGTATGTAAATTTCAAGATTTGTATTTGTTGTCAGAGAATGCACAATGTCGGATTACATTAACAATTTCTTTCTGGAATTATTTCTTTGTGTGTAAAATGCATTTTAGAAATTTCTTCGTATATACTGGTGATACATAGTAATTACATATATTTATGAAACAAAGTTTATAAAAATGTCAATATTTTTAACTACTTAATCTTCCACAAAAATCTATCTTTCGATAAATCTCAACTTTAACGGTCCTTTCGGGGTGTACATTGGATTGACGTAATATTCCAATTTTTCATAGTGATATTCCACTTTATAACATTGCAAAATCTGAAATAAAGAGAAAAATATATTTTTTCAATAATATAAAAAATTCAACAATATAATAAAAATTAACGGTTATATTCTTGAAATAAAATGTTTTGCGGGACAAACTATATACATATAAATATGATAATAAAAATTATCTTCCTTAACTACCGTAAAATTACATACTCTTGCGTAATACATGTTCATTTTTACGGCGCTAAAACATAATTAGTAAAATTACGTTATGTTGTAACGTTCTTGCGACATATCAAACAATTTTCATGTAATTATTCTCGCTCTGCGTAATACTGTCATCGTAAGTATAAAAAAAATAATCATACACAGTATACAATTAAAGAAATATTTATATAAGATAAGATAAAATTAATTTCCACCATTTAAAATTGATAGAAATAATAATTAATTCGTGTGTTGCAATTTTTCATCATTAATTATATAAGAAAAAATTAATTTCAAATTTATACATATATCAGGGAATCTATCGATAAAATCATTAAAATCATATTGTAATATATACTCTACATGTTCCCAAACTTAGATCGGTACTAGGAAAGTAAGCCGTTGACCTAAATTAGTGAAAGCGCACGAAGCCTTTTTTCGCAGCGACTTGGCGTACCTTCGACAATCAGAGATCATTTCTCACCTTGCTAATAACAATAATCATTTCGAGCTCGGCAAATCGTCGCCCAAGACACATGCGCCTGCCATAACCGAAAGGAAGAGATGCGAATCTGTGATGGACTTCATCTTCACGCAACCATCGTTCCGGAAGAAACTCATGACAGCGCGGAAAGTATTTCTCCATGTTGCTAATGACATAGTGTTGAAATACCACATGCACCTGAGAACAATTAACATTCACAAAAAATTTGTATCTGTTTTCTCCTATTATCTGTGATTGCAAAATTGTTTTAATTACAACTGAAAGATTTAAATAACTTTAAAATCTCAAATAATTTGATTATATATAATTAATATTCGATTTCGTATTGTCTCATTAACAGATAATTGTATTGCACTACATTCTGTCAAATTTAAATTTAAAATTATCTTCTCTTCTTACTCCTTTCGGCACGTGATAGCCGCCAATTATAGTATCCGAAGTTGTACTTCGCCCGTTGCCTATGACAGTTGGGTACATTCTAATTAAAAATGAAAGACATAAATCACGATGTGATGATACTTATGATTGAGGGAATATGAGTTGCAGTATTAATTTTATTGCGAAACGAGAGATCTTTAAGAAAGCATATCTATTTAATCTCAACGAACCTTAGAGTTTCTTTAATGCACGCTCTTAAGTATTTTAAATTATCAATATTTATCGCTTCGAGAGGTACGTCTGTTTGCGGTAGGACATTGCAGATTTCTTCATACGCTAACATTTGTTTTTCTGGATGTAACGCTAACTGATAAAGCACCGAGGCCACTGAAGTTGAAGTCTATAAATAATTCCAGAATTGAAAACTCATATGTGAATTATTTGAATATAGAAAATTATAAAGTATGGCAAAATATTTACCGTATCAACGCCAACCAAGAATAAATCTAAAGCGAGAATAGAAGCTATTTTTGTATCACCCTCGAGAGCTAGAACTCTTTCCAAAAGAGACAATTCTTTATCCGAATCCATGTTGTTCTGGGCTCTCGATAAAGCGGCAGCTGTATATTTCGATATTGTACTAAAATATATAACAAGATAGTTTATATAAATAATGGAAAAATAAATATATGTATTTTTTATATTATTTATATTACATTAATTTATATATTTTATCTTTAAAACAATAATCGATATAATTAAGAATTTCCTTGAAAGAAAAGATTACATATCTCGCTTATTATTTTTTACCTCACAATAGTGTCCAAAGCATCAATATATTGTTGCCACGTGGGTGTATTGAAGATTTTCCAAAAAGGTATCTTTAATTCGAGCACCGGCACGTTTTTGAAAAACGTGATCAATGCATCTATGAGTCTTTGCGTTTCCGCATCCGCATCGTCGTCTAAGCAACCTAAACGCACGTCCAACGCGACTCGTGCAATTGCTAACAACAAAATTATTTATTACATTTATTTATATTGCACTTTTTTGCACATATATTAAATATCTTATATAAATCAATCTTTGTTGTTTAATAAAAAATTATTAAATTATTAAATTAGGTAAAAAAATTATTAAATTACTCCAAAGATTAATATCGATTCTTTTTAAAGACATGCAAAAGAATAATTTTTAAAAAATGCAGAAAGAGTGAATTTATATAGATACATCTTTAATGAATTACATTTGATCTTGATAATTAAAATTCTTTTATACAATTCAAAGATACCATCTTCACAAAATTTTCTTTTCAAATCCTTCAGAGAAAGAGAAACCTTTTCATACACAAATTCTTCGAATGATTCAATATTTATGCGAGAGTCATGAAAAATTCTTGAAATCTTGTCTATCTCGTTGCACTTACATTCTAAGGACCACTTGTGCATCTCGTTGAGAAAGTCATTAGGTACCTCGTGTTTCCTATCTCGTATTCTTGCTATTCTACGAAAAGAAGGTGAGGATGAATAGTTTTCTGATGACATAAATAAGATTAAGCAAATGCGTCCGCAAATAAACAGCTAGCGTTAAACAAGATGGCTCGAGAAAATAAAACATTGTTTAGAATGGCATTTGAAGCAACAAAATCGGCGAACCTGCGAAGGAATGCCTCGCTTGCTTCCTCGATCGCGCCGATATACATTCTCGCGGTTCGCGGCTGCAGCATCACTTGCTGAACCTTGCTCCGGAATTTGTACCAGCTGTCACCGTGACTGTAACATGTAGAAAGAAAAGGAGAATTAAAATCAAGATATTATAATAGAGTGTGATCATCATTTCTCCATCTATCGAATGAAAAACTTCAAGTGTTTCTTCTCGAGTATTGGAATGATGTCAAGTATAAAATTGAAATCTAATATAGCTTACACGGCAATGACACCGGGGTTGTCTTGAAAAAAATCTTTTCGCAATACATGTTTGTAATAATCGAGCGATGGCATTGAAGGTCGATGAGGCATTTTTTCCTCTCGTCGAAAGATGCGCTCGATTTCATTCGCATCGTACACAAATACCATATCCGGTCTGCCCAAGAGTCCTTCTATTTTCACGATGTCCCCATACTGATCATGCAATTTCTTTGACAATTTGTCTACTGTCCGTATATCGAAATTTCCTGAAAATGATTTTTTAATTAAATTTTCTGATTCAAGAGTATTAATTTTTTATCTTGATTTTATACCTTTTATTCTAAAAATCTTAACAGCGTATTATTAATTGCAAGCGACAACTATTTTATCACAGACACATCAGCTTGCGCAAGTTTAATTAATAAACATAGAAAAATTATTTTCATTTTGTAGAAATTTTTTTCTCGTAATTATGTAAATATTATACAAATAATGAGTGTGTCTATATACGCATGAGAGAGTTTTTTAATATTTGATTTTTATTATTTGTACACTTAAAATTTCAAATTAAAATGTTTGCCAATTAAATATGTTCATTATGCGAAGTCAATCATATTTACAAAGATTCATAGAGCTATCGATTCTATTAATATTTCGCAAGTAAATCAATATTTACAGATCTCAGAATTTACTAAAATGGAGAGCAAATCAGTTCATTAAAATGTAAATATTAATTAAACTTAAAAATAATCTTGTCTCTTCGTTGATTAAATATGTATTAAATATGTAATTATATGAAAAGAAAGAAAACTTATGGTCAAAATAGGAATCCTGGCGAAAATAAATAACGGAGCGTAAGTCGAATGTAAGGAAAGAGTCACAGTAGTGTAAACGAAGCTTATAGGAGGCGTAAATTGAAACAACGAAACGTAAACGAAGTGTTAACGCTTCATTTACGTTTCGTTGTTTCAATTTACGCCTCCTAGAAGCTTCGTTTACACTTCTGTTACTCTTTCCTTACATTCGACTTACGCTCCGATATTTATTTTCGCCAGGGAAAGATTAAAAAGATGAATAGATTATAAGATCAACAGTGTAATAAACTCTGTAGCAAGAATAGCCGGAAATGTGACTTGCTATTTGCTTGGAAAAAATTACTCAATTAACTCAATTATACCTATGTAAGGCAGAAATCGCCAGGTGTTACCCAACAAAGGGATTGGCTTAGGTCCTGGAATGTCCGAGTATGAGCGATGTGATAATAAATCTTGTTCCCCAACATTCACGGCTAATGTATCTAATGTTACTCTGTCACTCTTCATTTCAAATCTGACGAATCGTCGTAACAATTCCTTCGTGTATTGTCTCAATGTAGCCATTTGTAAACTATGTAATAAAAATATAATTTCATCTTTATAAAATATCTATTTTCGCCTAAACTAATATTTGTTGCATACAATCAAAACTCTAATTACTATACTATCTACTTTAGCTGGTCAAAGTTATCCGAGTTCAAAAGAAATATTTTATTTTACTAAAATTTTACTTTTTATCTTTTACTAAAATTTTGCAGCCACACTAAACTCCGTAAGTAGAATGCTGGCAGTATGTCGGCAGACTGGCAGCAGATATGATCAAAACATGTCAGCAGACTGACATCAACTGCGTCCTCATTCAGCTTATATTCTCCCGACAAAATCTGTTAACATAATTAGACAGCAGATTGGCGGAAGAAATCGAGTAGAGTTTGTTGACATAACTTGCTGGCAGATTGACAACAAAAATCAAGCAAAGCTTTCCAATAAAATCTATCTACAAAATAACAGCAGGAATTGAATAGTATTTGTTGTATGATTGTATGATAGTTAATTAGAAAATTGCATGCGATGTACAAAGGAAAGTTATTTACATCTAAACACATTCTTTGTATGACACTCTCATATTTAGACAAAGAATGCATGTGAAATTTACATGCAAATTTAGCGCAATAGAAAAGCGATTCTCTAAGCATGGTGATTGTAATAGGTGACACAACAGTATGATATAATGCCACAATCTTTATGCGGAAATGTCTCCGAATCATTGTTGGAATATCTCCAAGTGTAGAAAGCGCTAAATTTTTCATGTATTTTCATAAAAGTGAATAGATAATCATTCAATTAAAACTAGACATATATAGGGAAAGAAACATAATTAAGATAAAAAGTACAACACTTTGAATACCTAAATTCATCGAAAATAAACTGTACTTTCTAAAACTTCTGCACGTATTTTGTATTTGTGCATGCATTAATTTTAATATCCCCTTAACTATCAAGAGATAAACATTTATAAACTTGTATAATATGGATAACATACGATTGCCATTCATGTATGTACATATATAAATGACTATAAAATATTTTTAGGGAGAGAGGAATTATATGCATGAAACAATAATATTATCGGAGATGTACTAATTGTTAGAGAATTTATTTCTTTTTTTAATTTAGACTAAAATTAATTTTACAAAAAGCTTATGAAACAAATTTTGAATGCAAATATATTTAAAATATAAATTTTGATGCAAATGTAAAAAGCGAACAAACTAACATAATTTGTTAATATTAAAAATATGATATAGTTATTAATTCATAATTTTTATTAATTAGAAGTAGATATAATTAAAAATAAAAAATAGATTAGTGACGAAGAAAAATAGTTTTAAAAAATAGTTGCATTTTGGTAAATATGTATGAAATATCAATAAAAAATAAATCAAATATTTTCATAGCTTATTCTTGCCAAAACATATGTGAATTTTATTTTGATACATACTAAATAGAAATAATAAAATAGGAAAATAATCGTGGCAATTTTCTTCGAGAGAAATCGCGATGTCAGTAAATCAGTAATTGTGAAATTCTCAATTCATTCTTGCGATGCATTCGCTGCACCGTAAATTGTCACAACTTTCCCATAGATCGTCGCTATTACAATTTAGGCGCCGTTTAATGATGCATATCATGAACACGCATTTGTATCAGCATAATAATAAGAATGCAACAGAAACGAAAACAACAATGTCGGTGTTTGCATAATTACAATATAATTAAAATTATATATTACATGAAAAAAGGAATATAAAAAATATATGATACATATATATATTGTATCAAGTATATGTAATATATATTTTTTATATAAAAATATGAAGATAGAATTATGTTTACACATGCATGGAATACTTCGATGAAATAAGATAATGCGATGCAATAATTCTATAAAATACAAAATAAAATAATGAGTTTTAACTTTTTATGAAATAACATTCTAATAATTAATTAAATTCTTACTAATTTGTAAAAAATAAAAGTGAAGAAAATTAGAAAATCAATGTAAAAAAGATAAAACTACTAAAAACTCGATCTCAAAAATTTAAATTAAAAATTCAACACAAAAAAAAATAAAATTTATTAAATACATAACAAAAAAAATGTATTAATTACATAACTAATTAAATATATAACTACGATCAAAAAGTTAACGAAATAAACTTTTTTTTTCTAAATAATCTTTTGCTCTTCAATCTAAATTTTTCTTCCATCCAACCAATAAAAAATACTAATAATTCTATCCTAATTAACAAAAAATATTAATAAAATGTAAATATTATTTTTAATGACAGATTAATCATAGATTAAAACAAATTTTGATTTAAGTAATTAATGTTAAGGATAGTGAGGTACAGGTCAAAATTTAATTTGCATAATTTCAGTTTTTGAAGATCTTACCTAGGATACGTTGTATACATGAAAAAAATCACAATCTGACTGAAGTCACGTTGCTTTGCTTAGCGTTAAAGTATACTTTATTGAAGGTAGTTTGAAAGAAAACCACTCATGAGTGGGAGAACGAATGAAATTTCAAGAAGGGGAAGTATTTATGATACTATGAATAGAGACACAAAAGACATGACATTAAAAAGAGAAAGAATAGGATGCATGTATGTTTCATAGTTGTTTCACTATGAATGAAATAATTCAATATGACATAGAGAAATTAAAATGTAAAAGTTTAATTAGTGATTAAAGGAAATTTTTTTTAATTTTTAAAATGTTTAATTATGTTAAATGATTCTTTTAATTCGTTACATACATACATTAAAAATATTATGTATACTTAAATACATATATTATTATGATCCTTTTCACTTTAATACATTTTAAGATCCATTTGAGGATTCGTACCACTTCGATTTTTTAAGATTAATATCTTTCAATTTGTTTCTATAATTATTTAGAAGCATATTAAAATTTGTATCGTTCGTATCTGTGTCAAATTTCTTTACTTGCTTTATCGCCTGTAAAAAGATGAGACATATATTAAATAAAAAATATTACACTATATGTAAAAAAATTTTAAACAAATAAAGTTCAAAAAAATAAAATATTTAAAAATGCGTGTGTGCACATTGTGTGCGAGTAAAGTACAATGTATATAATAAAATATGTAATAAATCAAATATGTATAGAATAAAATATAGAAGAAATCATATATCTTACTGGGATATTGTCTTGCATTTTCTTTGTTTTCGCCTTTTTCACAACTTCCAATTGTTTAATTGTTTTAGTTAATTTCTTCTGCTTTTTCATAGTCCGCATATGCAAGTCAGCTTGTGACTTAAGTTTGAAATTTGATCTTAATTTGTCCTGACCTAATTTACCAGTAATACCAGTGTATGATTTTTCATTCAATTCGTCTTCAACTACTTTTCTGACTTTAACTTGTTTGGTTGATGTTTCTTCCTTGTCTTCGCTTTTCCTCTTATTTTTATTTCCAGACCACAAGGGATTGCGATCGCGACTTTTCTGAATTCTTCTTTCCTTTGCATTTACCAAAATACGATTTTCTATCGAGAATCCGACTATAGGTCTCTATATGTCATTATTAAAAAATTTTTGATAAAGGTGTATGAAATAAATATAATTAACATTAATCGCAATAAATTTATAATTTCTTACTTTGTGTTTGGAAAATATATTTGGATTATTATTTATACTTCTCAAAGCTTTAAGCGCATCCTCATGACTTGTAAATGTAACAAAACCATACTCTTTTGATTTTCCTTTTCCAGTTGCATCAACATTTTTCAAATCACGCATAATTCGGGCCTTAAAGATATTCTCATTAAATTTATTGCTTACACAATTTTTTTACCTCTTTAAATATAATGTTTATATTATCTAAATAATTTCTAATCTAATTACCTCTCTAATAATAGCTTTAGGTCCGCTATGATTTTTAAATAATTGTCTAAGTTCTGCATCATCAAGATTGGACGGTAGATTGTGAACAGCGAGCCGCACTCTCGATACGAACATGTTCAAGTTACGTAACATTTGCGATTTCCATTGTTCTAATTTGAGACGTTTTTCCATATCGGACATTGATACTTCTACTGCGGCTGGACCTCCAGCCAACACAACTAGAAATTAACAATAGATGTGCTAATATTTTTTTGTATATAATATATAATTTTTTATAATATATATAATATTTATGTCTTATATAACATAGAACATAAGCGTTGTTACCTCCTTCTTTCACAAGGTATAAATTTCTGGAATCTTTAGTCTTTTGTTTTTTCAAATTCGTTTTATTTCCTACTTCGTTCTTGTGTAATGCTCTATGTGCTTCAATTATTTGATCACGCAAACGTAACTCAGTTCCAGCCGATAAACACTTTTCAGCATCTTCAATGTTCTACAATAAAAATTTTTCATGTAATTATGCTATTAAAAAATAAAACGGAATTTTTATAAAATTTAACATTTGTACATATAGATAAATTAAATTAGTGAATCTTACTCTAAACTTAACAAATGCAGTGCCTTTGGAATATTCAGTCAAAGGATCAATGCATACAAGAGCATAATAAATGGGTCCAAATTGTTCCATAAAACTTTTAAGTTCATCATTCTTAACAGAAAACGGTACATTTTTTAGAAAAACTGTTCTTCCCTCACTAACATCATTAGATATTTGTCGTGGATGTTTCGCATTAAAACAATTCTTTTTCTTTTCACTTTCCTCTTCTGTTTTAATGACAGATTGATCAATAGTAATATTGATGTCATCATCATCATTACTATCATTATCATTTTCATTTTCATTATCAGTATCTTCTACTTCATACTTAATTTCTATATCTTCTTCCTCAGATTCAGTGTCCTCTTGTATACTTTTCATTGAGACTTCTTTACTATGAAATTATAAAAATATTAATTATACAGAGAGAGAAAGATAAAAAGATGGAAAAAATGTGAGAAATAAATTTAGAAAAAATATTATAATAAAATAATAAAATTCTAAAAAATATATAAATTGGATCTATTGATACACACACACAATTTGAATTTTTAAATACCTGTTTGATTCAGCATCCACTTCACTATTCTTATCCTCACTATTATCAATTACTGTTATTTCTGAAGTATCATGTACTTCATTTTCATCAGTAGATTCAGTTTTGATTTCAGGTTTTACATCTATATTATTTTCAGAAAATTTATTCTTAGGAACAGCCCAATCAACTATCATAGGCCTGTTTAAAAGAGATTGCATATTTGCGTGATGTATAGCTTTTGCAGCACTTTGTACAACATTAAATTGTACAAACGCAACTCCGGTTTGTTTACCATCAGGTTTGATTAAAATCTTTATTTCATCTATTTCACCATATTGAGAAAAAAATTCTTTTAAATTATCCTCTGTAGCCTAAAGAAAAATATTTGTTAAAAAAATACTATTGAAATAACAGTATTTAAAACATACACATACATGTGTGTTCCTTGACTATGTATATATAAAACAAACCTGGAAAGATAAATTTCGTATTACAATTCTAGCTCGTTTTTTTTGTTTCTTCATTTTCTGAAGCTTTCTCCTTTTCTGCTTGTTCAAATTATCCTTCTCTTTTGTGAATTTCTTCTTTTGTATGTTATTATCTTCATTCTCTTCTTTTTGACCATCTTGAGAAAGTTGTTTTTCATCTTTATCAACTTCTTGATTCCCAGAAAGATCTTTCTCAAGTTTCTCTCTAAATTTAGATTTTGATATAGCCCAATTACAACTTATAGTTCTTCCTATAAATATATCCAAAATTATGCTAAAATCAAATATTTCAAAAAGAAATTAAAACTCAATTCTGCAAATTAATTCTAACCAAGAAACTCCTTTTTATTGGTATTAAATATTGCTTTTGAAGCATCTTCCATATGTTTAAATCGTATAAAACCGCATCCAACTAAATTTCCATCTGGACGCTTTAGAAGGTTTATTTCTGTAATTTCACCAAATGGCTTATAAAACTTTTTTATATCCTCTTCTGTTACCTAACAAAATATAATTATAATTTTTAAAATTAAATATATATAAAACTAAAAAAATATACTAAAAAAGTATAAAACACTAAACACTTCTATATAAAAAACTAAATTATATTAAAAGGTATGTGCTAGGTGTATATGCATATATATTTATATATGCTACAGTGCTATTTTTTAAATTTTAATCAATCAAATAATAACTTGTACATATTGGATTAAGTATTTAAATAGATACCTTAAAGGGCAAATTTCTCACAATTATTCGAGAATTTTGACCATTTTCATCTGCATTGTTTGTATTATTCGTATCGTTAAGTTTCTTTGATTTTATCTTTTGTCGATATACCCAAGATTTATTATTTTTTTGTCCTAAATATATGTAATACAGGTATTAATTATATTAATTGAACTAAATTATTACTTTTAAATAATATTACTGAAATGCTTACCATAATATGGTTTACCCATTTTTTATATAAATTCACATAAATTAGTTCCCTTGTTACTTATTTTATGGTTGCAGTCGCACTGTCGCACGTGCTCATACTGCCAAGAGTGCGTTCGTAAATCTTATCTGTGGAATAAAGTAGTTGACCAATCAGAACAAAATAAGATTTCTTCATCCTGATTGGTTAATTCAATTCAATTACTCTTTTCGAGTAGAATTTTCGAATGCATTCTAATTTCAAAAATACTTGAGATTTTTTCAATAAATTTCGCATACTACTTTAATATCGATATTAAAAGAACTTTATATACTTTCCACTTATTGAAAAATTAAAAATATTTTTCATTTTTTGAAAGAAGAAGAATAATAATTTAGAATTTATTTTGTAGGAAAACAAAAAATTGTTGGCGAAAAGATAAGAATTCTTAATAGAACGTATATAAAATCTGTATAAAATATAATTACACATTAATAATTAATAATAAATAATATTTGAAAAAATACAAAAAAGATTGAGAATTTGTGGAAAATAAGAGAAAAAAAAGAAAATAAAAGGGAGGACTCATAAGTGAAAAACTTTATCATTTTTATCTTATAAACTCTTTTTTTAACACTATATTAATTATTGATTAAGTTGACTAAAGTTTGATTAAAGTAATACTTAATTATGAGCTTATTTAGATGAAATTATTTTTTGAAAATATTACGTTCTATACGTTATACGTACGTAAAAAAGCCCACAATTAATATGTCTCATAGTTGTTTCACTTCAAAAAAATAATCCATGCATAACATAAAATAATTGAAAGATGTAGATATAACAGAAGAAAGGATCTGAAAGAGTAAAACGGAAATTGAAAGATGTAGATATAACAGAAGAAAGGATCTGAAAGAGTAAAACGGAGTAACATATCTTTTTTATCGAGAGAATTATTTTATTGAGAGAATTCATTCTAGGAGTTACCTCGCACATCTGGACTTTTTTCTTTCTTTATATTAAATTATTGGAAAATTATTAAATTATTACTAAAATGTTAAAGATGATACATAATAACTTATTGTAAAGCAGAGCAACATACTTGATACAAATAGGTTATGTAAAATTGGAGCATGATAAGAATTTTTCGAGACGATTCGAAGAGGGCGCGATGGCGCTTCCTCCTGTCGACTGCTTCGCGCGCTGCTCGAGCCCGAAGCCCGAAGCGAAATCGATACCGCGCGCTTCGATAGTACCGAAGTATGGCCGTAAGCGGACTCTCATGTCTGCTAAAGACAAAATAGCGAACAGCAGCAACAGTCGACGTAACAGCAGTACAGCAGCATCAGCCGCGTAGGTGTTATTATGCCCGAGTTAAAGGTGTTCTATTATCTGTTCCTGCTGACGCTACTGGACACGACGTCGCCAATCCGGCCGTCGCTGCACGGCCACAACAATGGTGAACATTTCTGTCTCTCTGTCTCTCTCTCTTTCTCTCTGTCATCTTGTCTCTCACTCTCTCTCTCTCTCTTCCCGTAACTATTTCGATGCTGATCGAAGAGATTCGCTTATTGTCCGATGATGACAACCGTCGCGAACTCCAAGAGCCAATTATTCTGAAAGCGAGCCGTCGAGACGCGACCCTCGCGAAGAAGCGCGATGGTAAACCCTCCGGATTTACGCACACACGCTCCCCGCGGGACGGTCTTTGCGACGAAGGTCACGTTGCGCGCGAGCTTTACGCGCCAAGCGCTGTCACGCGACCCGTGCGTTCCGGCGAGCCGCGCGTCTCGACGACCCATGTTTTTCCAATTTTTTCGCGAAATTATTGCGATAAGGACGATATAACCTCCTCGCGTTCAGCTTGTCACGGCCGACGTGTTTATGTTACGCAAGGTGCGATATATGCGTGTCATAGTTTGCGCTTCGAAAGAATTAGATAACGCTCGTGGTTTGCCATAATTCTAGATTAATTTTCATAGAAAAACAAAACGTATATATGTGAAGCATAAATTATTGATATTATAATTATAGATTTCTTTTCCTCTCCTATACACATTTTTATACATTTCTTTAAATGCTATGTTTAACACTTTTTATGTAGATGTTTTATTTATGCAAAGTTCTATATAGAAATTTTATTTGAGCAAAGTTAAACTAGACTTCGTCATATGTGTGTTATATATATTGTCGATTATTACTGTCTTTATATTATCTTTGCTTGCTTTAAAATACATCTATAAACATGAATATTTATTTCAGTAACATGTATTTAAACTGCTTCGAATTACAATATATTTTAATATTTTATAGCCTTTGTTCAAGATGACAACAATGTTCAATATCTTTTGGATAATATGCCAATATCTATGCATAAGGTCAGTAGTCTTGTCATGTACAATTATATTATACAATCATATATTAAATATTTAAGGAGATGTAAATGCAAAATCAAGGTCATAAAAAAAAACTTATCCCTTTGTAAAGAATAATAAAATGATTGTCAATAATTATTTAATTTATTAAAATAATGTGATATATATCTAGTGCAAAAGGTGTTATATTGGAATTCTATTATTTATAGGATTTTGCTAATACAGTACATGGAGCTGGGTAAGCATAATACTCATTAAGATAATGGTAAGTGGATGTAGGAAAGGTATTCGTTATAATCTTTCTTTCTCTGATACGTTAATCATATAGGGTGTATCGTGAAAAACTTTGCGTATGTATTGTGAAAAATTTTGCAAGCTTCTTTGCTAGATTTTACAATTCAAAGTTTTGCAAAAAAATATTTATATTTAACTGCGTTCTATTTGTACTCATTGAAGTTATCTTGTTGTCATACTATTGTTTCATTTATGAATCAGCAACGTTTACTAAGCTTAAGCGACCTTTAAAATCATTAATAAAACAAAGATAAGATAATTCAACATAGGCATGTTATGTATCTATAAAAAAAGGGGAAAAAATATATATAGACGGTTTTTTGCTTCTTTTTTTTTGCAAAATATATGTATGTATTATAAAGAAGTTAAAAGTTTATTATTATGTCTATCCTGTGCTGATTAAAAAAATTTATGTCTTAAAACAAAGTATGCATCATCAAAATCATTTGTAATATACATTTATTTCATTATATCACATTTCACAAGAAAAGCTAATAGTCTAAATTAATTTGCTTTACTAACATTGTATCTGACTGATTTACTTGAAGCTAATGTTTCTTATACCTTTCCTATTTTCAATTTCCACTATTAGAAGTATTGTACGCAATAATGTAATGATTAATTTCTAATTGGTATTATATATTATATTTTTAAGGGATACTATATCGGACGAGGATAAAATGGAAGATTTGCTTTCTCATATTTCTTTTGAGCCAAGCATCTTGGACTTCAAAGAAAGGTGAATAATATGCTTAAAATATAGCGTCTTGATTTAATATCAAAGAAACTAATTTTTTTTCCAGACAACTTGGTATTCCTCACCAAGAAACTGTGATCATATTTAACAAAGATCACAATAAAACCATACATCTTTCATCGATATCTGGAAATACACGACATTTTCATTCATCATTTTTTCAAAGCAAAGTAAGTGGGATTTAATGGTAACTTCTTATAATTAGAATATGAAAAAAAATTCAAACTATAAAGTAAAGTGCACTTTAATGCTTATATAATAAGTAAGCTGATAATTTTTGAGATCTCTGATTGAATTTATTTTTTAACTTAAAAAATATATAGATATATATATCGAATTAGTTAATATTAATAATTGTTGTGCTTACTTCAGGTAATTCCACCATTGGGGAATACAACATTTAATGTTGTCTTCCTTGGTCGAGATGAAGGTGATATCGATGCGCACCTTTTTATACATACTTTAGACGGGACACTAAAGTATCAGGTAAGAGAACTTATTTCAATCATAGTTTCAATTATGCATATGTGTACGATGTGTTGCATAATAAGATGCTTCTACATCTGCAGGTCAAAGGAATAAGTGTTAGTAGTCCTTATAGACTCCGACCTGTCGATGTCAAGTTACCATTAAATGCATCTTTTACACCTCTTATATATATGCACAATCCTCATCCGGAAGCTTTACAAGTATGCGGAAATATTTATATTGATTACATATATAAGCATATTTACATATATATATATATATATAGCCATTTTAATAATTTAAAACATCTGCTACATAATTAAAGGTGCTGGAAGTATATAGCAGTGGTGGAGAATTTCAATTAGAATTACCATCGGGCGAGCCGGAAGGTACTCGAGAATTATGGGAAATTCTACCTTATCAAACGAAGCCTATCATCAGACTAACTTTTAATGCTTACACGGAAAAAAATCATTCGACATATGTTAGGTTGATTAAACATAATACAATACTATATTTATATCATACACATATTAATATAAGTAATATATATGAAATATTTTTTGCAGATTTAAAGTGAATAATACTGCTGAGATCCTTGTGGTAGCAGTTGAAGTAGAGGTCAAAAGTGGAGCTGGTCTTCATTGGGGTGGGAGTTCTGGAATAATTAATTTAGGTATGGGTGGTTCATTACAGCCGCCTATTCGCCACCCTATTGCTTTAAAAAATTCTGCGAAAAAAGCAATCAAAGTTGTGGTAAGTTGTATGAGCAAACCATTTAAGTTTTTTCGAGTGTAGAAGCAATTTCTAAAAAGAAAATTTCAATGTTTCAAAATATTAAACAAACAAAATATTTGTCGTAGAATATTATAAATACACCTGTATCAAAAGCATTAAAATTGCATTTTGAGCCAGCAATAATTCCAGGAGAGACAGATATACCAATCGCCATTGGAATGCTGGTTTACGATTGTAAGATGCAACATTATCGAATATGTAATAGAAAAATGGCTTATGAGATTATCGCTCTAATTAAAATAATTCTGTATTTATCTTCTTAGGGAAAACCGGTTTGGATCTGCAACACTTTAAAGGCAAATTAATAATAAAAGCAACAGGTCCAGGTGGCTCTAATCAAAAATTAGCAATTCCATGGGTAGCTCAAGTGCTGCAGGGTGGATTAGAAGTAAACACATCAATTACCCATTATTGTTCTCCACAATCTAATCAAGCTCGAAATTTTAGCGTGGTGAACAAATTTAAATTACCACTAGCTATTACGAATGTTACGATGTGTTCGAATGCGAAATCGCTTTTTACGGTAAAAACTTAATTTATTTTTTTTAATTAATTCAGTTTCTAGCATTTTTTCCTTTGTTATTTTATTTCTCAAAATATAAAAAAAAATCTTTGTATGTGAATTTTTCAGATAAAAGATTTTACTCCTAGAGTAATAAAACCCGAGCAAAAGGTCAATATATTTTCTTTACAACTTGCCAAAGAACGGAAGGGTGATAGCGTGAAAATGGAGTCATCGATATTGATACACTCCAACGTATCCGTGACCGAAGTTCCAGTGTTGAGTTACGATGGGAAACTGAGAAAAGTTATGCCGGGCGAAAAGGAAAACGATATGGGAACGATGAATTTTGGCACTGTGGGGAGCGGTACCGAGAATGAAGCAATTTTCGCGCTAGAAAACCAAAATCCCGTCAATGTGGAGCTACATAGCTGGGGTGTGAATATGCCGGGTGCGGTTTTAGAATTGATGGGATGTCAAAATGGTCCTGCGGATTCGTTGGATAAGGAATTTCGAAATATAACTGTATGCAGTCATTCTGGAAACGTAAGTCTCCGCATGATAAATTTACTTGAGTTATAAGATTTTTTTGCGATAAATATTTTTTGCGATAAATATTTTTATTTTTCTCAGCAATACATAAAGCCCGAGTTTCTGGCGATTTTTAAGATCAAGGTGAAGACTCCTATGGTCGAGGAAGACACGATTGTCGGCGATGTTTTCGTGCGAACGACATACGAGCGATTTACTTTGCCGGTGTATATGCGGGTTGCGCACGGCAAGATTTCCTTGAAGAAGCTTATTTTTACCGATTGCTTCCCTGTGAGTTACAATCTACAATCAGATTTTTCCAGAGTTTTTCCTTGACAAGATATCCGTTGTGAGTTTATATATAATCTCAATGCCGGATAGGGATCGATCTGTGTGCAACAAGTGAAGGTGCACTCCACATTTTCAAGACCGATGGAAGTGACGCATATTGCATCTATAAACAAGGACGACAGAATAAAATACATCCCATTGGAGGAAGCTACCATGCCAGTCATATCCAAGGGCGAGAATAATGTCGGCTCAATACAGATCGATCCTTTGGTGACTTGCAAGCAACATTGTTACTTAGGTTTATCAGTAGATACCAACAGTAAGCATAATACATTAATTGTTTTTGCAATTTATAAATTTAAGACTCATCGTCGTATTTTGATCTTCATAATTATTTTACAATGAAATTATTGTATTAACTATTTAGATATTTTAAAATTAATAATACTTTATTTATTTTAATTTATAGCAGGAAATCAATGGTTGAATACAATGAGCCTTCCCTCGCACACTCGCGACTCCGACTTGAACTTGTTGAACACGCGACACACGCGTTTCGTCAACTCTACCGCGGATGGTTCGTGGGAAAACGTCACAATGCGCTTGGACACAACCGAAGTGCGCGGTCATCGGTTTTACGTGAATATTAAGCCATACTGGCCGAGTCTGTTGGTCGGTATAAAAAACAAAAGCGTTCTGATGTTCCCACTGACGCAAGTCGGAAACACATCGTATAGAACGATCAAGTTGCACAATCCGAGCGCGAGTCCGCTGTTAGTTCAGCTGGTCATGGATTGGAGCTATCCTCAAGGAGCACGTCTTTATCATTCTTTGCCAACGAAGTATATAATTGATCATTTGGTTTATTTGACAATCCTTTTCGAATTAAACTGAAAATTATCGATGAGAATTTTAATATTTGTGCAGATTTAAGCCTGTTTGCACGGAATGTTCGTCTACAGTTCCGGAGGAGTTCAAGTTAGAAGAAAATGTGGC
Source organism: Camponotus vicinus (assembly GCF_025532165.1). Taxonomy (NCBI): domain Eukaryota; kingdom Metazoa; phylum Arthropoda; class Insecta; order Hymenoptera; family Formicidae; genus Camponotus; species Camponotus vicinus. The sequence continues at coordinate 30,949,754 of NW_028141945.1, forward strand.
CGATCGAGAGCTATTCGAGAAACAATGGGGTATATCGGTGGCGTCTCAATCGGTTCCTTTGTATTTACATCCTTTGGAAACAAGGATGATTCGTGTGGCATATACACCCTTCTCTGCTTCGGCATCCTCTGGTTTTTTATATATTAGGCAAGTGTTTCCATTAGATAAAGGAAAAGAGAAAAATATTAGTAAGGGATAAGAATAATACAATACAGTTGTTACGTATTGACGTTCGTTTTACGTTGCTGTTCCAGAAATAATATGACTATTTTAGAAGTCTTACGTATGAGTGGTCGAGGTGCGAGCGCGCAATTTCGATTCGGCAATCGTAAGCCGGGATCGACTACGCCCCTGTTGTTTGAACTCGTGGATAAACATTTTAAAGATTGCGAACGTATGTACGTTTCCTCATCTTTGTCTAAAGAAAGATCTTTATAATATTTATGAATATCATCCTGTTATTGTACTTTCGCAAATTTTGCCATTGAAAACTCAGTAGCTTTTTACATTGCACATTTTTTGGTAATTTTAATCTCAAGAAAAATAATCTTGAAACAAAGAAATTTTATTTTATAATACTTATTTTTTTTCAGGAGACCGTAGTAAATACGCTACGACTCCTGTTCTCACTGTAAAGCGCTCTTTTACGGCTAGGAATACGGGGGAATTGCCGATTGAAATTTACGGCTTCTACATTAATGACTGGCGTTGCGAGGGTTATGGTTTCAAGATACTCGATTGCGCGCCTTTCAAGCTGAATCCGAACGCCACTAGAAGAATAGAGATAGCATTCACGCCAGATTTTACGTTGTCGCGTGTGGAACGGAAGCTGTTGGTGTTGACGAGCGTAGGACCAGACGGAGATGAAAATGTCGAAAATGGTGTGGTGATACTTAATCTATTGGCGATTTTGCCAGTGCATTCATTAGATTTGTGCGCACCAGTGCTCGCCAGACCATCGTGGGAACGCGCAATACGGTGGATTGCCATTAGCATCTCGTCGATAGTATTGGCGAGCGTTTTCGCGGTTTCGTTCTTCGAGGCGGATAGAATACTACGGGGAGCCTTAGCCAATTACTCGAAAGAGAGTCCGGTACAACCGCCCCTAGATCTGAGGCTGCTGTCACACATTTCGATGCATAACTCGACGCAGATCAGTACCCTTAACAAGAACGAGAGAAGCGGATCAAATGACGATAAAAGCAAGACAAAAAAGGATGAAGCTTGTTTTCCGGACTGGTCATTGATGAACGTGAAGAAATGTAAGGATAAAGACACGCAGAAAGGATTAAAGATCCCGGACTGGTCCACCGAGGAGGAACGCAGATTCAAATTGGACACCGAGTCTAAAGATCTGCTGTCTTTCAAGCGATGCGAAGAACCGTCTAATGTAGATAGCACTACTAATCTGAATACGTCATACGGATCGAAAAAAAAGAATAATAGTAAAAAGCAAAACAACGTTCAAGAAACCCAATCGGACAATTGTGTGACGAATGACACGCTCATGGATACTCAGTTAATTCAAGAAAAAAAGTATACCGTTAATATGGTTACGAAGTCGAGTCCGACATCGAACAGAAAAGGAAAAATTCAATCTACGCAACCGACTGTAAAGGAAGAGCCAAAGTTCGATCATGAAATTCAAGTGGACGCGGGAATAATTAACAATCGGATTAACAAATTGGACCACAAGCGAAATAAACAAACGAATAGCATCGCAAACAATAATAGTAATCACAATAATGTTTCTTTGAAAAAGCTCGAATCAACGAATGTTCAAAAAACCATTCACCTTTCAGAGGAAGAGACCTCATCCACGACAACGGAGAGTTCGACTCATGATGAAACAACATCCTGTAAAGTAAGTGTTAATTATGTCGATTTATTAAAGGATTATAAAAAATTTTAGTTTAACTCAATTGTATTTTACTTTCTAAATAATCTTATATGTGTATTAAAATAATTAAATATAATTATATAATGTAATTTATAAATAATTATATTTAATTATATATGTATATATTCATAATCAAATTTCTGTCTCAAAAATGAGACATTAATTCCGAGAAAATAGATTGTTTCCACAGAAGATTTATGAAAGTTCTTTTCTATTTTTTATTCAGAATTTTGATCAACCATGCGGAAAACAAGAAAAGCTCCAAAGAAAACCGATATCTAAGAAAAGCAAACCTCAATCTATTCCTCCTGTGCCATGTATAGATTATAAGGATAATTATGAAGGTGACTGTGATGACGATGACTACGATAAGGAGAAACAGAATAATCCAAATAGATGGAAGACGAGCTCTAATAGATCTAGCACGAAGCACCATGTTCATACTTTACGTACCGTCGAATCATCCTTGAAGTTACCACGTCAGAATAAGAATCAACCACGGAAGGAGAAGACAGTGCAAAAACGTCGTGTAGCTGATAAAACGCACATTAAATGTATGTTATTCATATGTAATGTCACATATTGTAACAAAATTTCTCTATTATAGATATTTGTTTTTAATTGTTAGATTGTTAAATTTCGAATCAATATAATAACATATAAAAGTAAATTTTATTAAATCCATATTAAATCTACTAGTCTGTTAAATTTATAAATCGCTCAATCTCTTTCTTTATTCTTTAATTCATATAAATCGTATTTATAATATATTTAGTCATATAAATATGTCAAAATACTAATCAAAAAACACTAGTATCTCTTTATTAGATGGTGATTTTTAACTGTATATGTATCTTGTATAAAAAAATTTATAAAAATTCTTATTTTTTACTATTATAGCTCCTCCTGTAAACGGAAACGTAAACCAAAAAGAGGACGTAACGCGCAGCATAGGAACAATAATTCCCACTCCATTGCCGCCTCCGCCCTCCTGTTGGGGTGAGAACAGAGCTAAGTTCAGTGACGTGGTAGCCCGAAGTCAGGAGATTGTTTTGCCGTTCTCCAATTTAAATCACAAGAGTCAAACAAATACGTCAAATCTGTCCACGGTGTTCGGCACTGATGTTCAATATGCTAAACCACAGTCGACACAGGAGTTATTGCAAACATCGAACGAGTATAATTTGATGTCAAAACCGACCTCTCTTTGTATTGCATCATTGGACAAAGATAAAGCACTCAATTCGGAGCCTCTAATCTTACCGCCGGATTTGCAACATTCGAATAGTTACTTCATCAATACTTTCGCAGAACATCCTGTAAATATCACAATTTGAATGAACTTTATTCTTGAATATCATTATAAATTCAAAATGCTCATTTATCATATCGAATCTTGCAGTTTGAACGCGAGCTGGTGCCATATGACGATCTTCCAGAAACCGACGAGCCTTTAGTAGAACTGGAAACACCTGAAGAAGACACGCGATGTCAATTGTGGGAAGATCCTACTCCTATGATAAATTTGATGGCAGACAGTACAAATGGATTTCAATTGGAATCGAAGACAACGGAGAAATCTGTGATGTCTGACTTGAAAGGTATTTAAACAATTTATTTAGAAAAAAAATGTTATGCATGCGAGAGAATATTTCTCACCTTAAAGTATCTAAATTAAGTTTAAAATGGATGCTTTCCATTTAGTGACATACAAGCATCATCTTTCTATTTTTGTTATTCACTGGATGTTGTAAAAAGACAAAATGACGCTTGTCGACTCGTACCGCTTATTGAAAAACACACAATATAGACAAAATTCGTCTAAAATATTAGATAACATATATGAGATTCGTCTAATATATAAGATTTAAAAAAAATGTATATACAATGTACAATAATATTTTAACAAATGTACATTAAATACATTGTAGATAATTGGACAGTTGATACGAATTGGGAACCATATACGAGAGGAGCGGTTGGAGAGGAACGTAGTGGCGTGTGGGGAATCAATACAGGAGGTGTGTGGGCTGCAGCACCTTGGGGTGCAGCTGCACCGCCTATGATGTCGCAAACATTACAATCAGAGTCGGATACGCAAGTAAATAATGATAATAAATATTAAAAAACGTCTAACGTGGAATGATTCATAAAACATTTCTTTTTTTTTTTTTTATAATTATTCCAGGAACGATCCGGATTTGATCCGTTTCGTTCGCTCAGCACAATATGGACGCCGTCATCGACCGAATCGTGGAGAACGAAACGCGAGGATTAATCTCTAATGGAAGGAACGAAGCAATGTTTTATCTTGTGATATCGTATTTCTATTTCACGATTTTTTTGGCGAAAATCGAAAGTAAACGACGGTTTCAACAGCGACAATATAATTGCCGCGACCGTGATATACGGATTCGAAAGCCGCATTGGAAATTGTTATATTTTGTTACAACTACGCTGAGCGTACTTTGTGATATGATTGTTACTATTACTTTGTTGTACGATAGTAACACATAGATATGAATAGTTTCTCGAACGAGTTATTTTCATATTGTTTCTTAAACCAAAATCTAGATATTACATTTTTCATTTTTTATTTCATTATTTAAAGCATACTAATGCGATACTTTAAATTACTGTGAGTGAGGTGTACTTCATGCAGGATAATCGATTATTCTTTTTTTTTTGTTTGGTTATAAGGGATGTATATATATTAATTGATCGACTACAAATGAAATGGAAATAGCACATGTGGAATTACAGAATTTGCATAAAAAAAAAATGAAAAAATACAGTTTCTCATATTATAATCACAGCACGTATTAATTTAAAGAAACAACTATATACATGGCTTATATATGGAAATTTATAATTTGCTCCTTGATTTACAGCACACTCTTTCTCTTCTCTTGCGATATTATCCGTGTATGCATATGTAAGGGGAACTAAAGATGGAAAAGAGAACTATCGCGATACTCGAGAGTCCTGGATCTTGGTATATTAACCACGAGTGATAATTAAGTTATTCGAGACGAGTGAGAACTGTGATTTTTTATAGTCTTGACTTGTAGAGTATACCTTCAAGCAAATTTTCAAGACAAGTTTTACAAGGTTGCGTATACAAAGTATGAAATGAAAGAAATGTGTACCTATTCTTCAAGACTGGTAATCGTTGTGTTTTAATAAAGAAGTCACAAAAAATACATTGTGATGTTTTCAAAAGTAAGAATTTTTTTCCTCACAGAAGTCGAAAAAGAACATATCATGAGCTTCTCTTCAGCAAAACGATATGACACTGACAGTTCACATATATATTTAAAAAATAGTAAAATGTATTACTTCATGTGATTTAATTTTTTTATATTTCTTCATGTTATTTCTCTGTAAAGCTGTAATAGTTTATCAAATTTATCTTAATCAGCAGATGCGATTGATTCGATTTCTAAATATGATATAAAATTCTTTTTAAATTATAAAAAAAGCTCTCTATAAAAATGTCAATCTACAACCCATTTTCGATGCATTCGCCAAAACGCACGACTTGGCCTGTTGTATCCTTTTGAGAAGCAACTGCAAACAAAGTTTTCGTGTTATGTTTCTCACCAGTTTATACTCAAATTATTTACAATTAGAGAAATATATAAAAACGCTATATCTATTGCACTTCTTTTTTTGATACGCACATCTGTGATGTCAAAAAAATTACGTACCATATTGTCGTCTTCTATCCTCTTCTGCAATTTCTTTCTATTTATCGCGGAACTGCTGATCCTAGGCTGAACACTGCGTTCACCGAGGATCTTGTGCCGAGGTTTCTGCTGCGCCATAATCTTCCTCAGCAGCAGCTCGTTTTCCCGTTCGATTCTACGCATCTCCTCGTCAGTGAAGCTCATGTTCCATCGTCTGCATCTCTTCGACCTGATCAATCTATCCGCTGTAGCCGCGCGAGATGGTTCGTCATTTATCGAATATGATTCATCCTTCCAGACTGATTCGCTGACATCTGCATACTGCTCGTTCGAACTCTGGCTGCGTTGAAAATTAGCGATGTCGTGCAAAGAGGAAGGATTCAGCGATCTTGATGCGATGTTGGTGACTTCGGACTCGTCGCAGGACTCGTCAGAGCAAAAGGACTCGCCTGTATACGCTGATTCGTCGTCCGACGCATCCTTGGTCTCCTGTGTAATGACATCATCTTCTTTGATTGGAATAGAAGAATTAGGCTGCTCCAAGATTGTCGTTTCTTCGGTCTCGCTGTCCTCCTCGTCAATCTCGTGAATGTTAGGAGCGTTATTGAAAATGTCATTCGCACTGTCGTCTTCGACAGTATATTGACATTCGCAGATGGAGTTTATCTCATTCGGGTTTGCCATCGCAACATGAAGATCATCTGAGATCCGCTGATGATCTTCATGCAAAATAAAACATGATTCACGTAATTCAAGCTGGACAGTAACCATGTCAACCAAGCCGCAAACAAAAGAGTTTATATGTCCAATTCAAGTTCCATCAATAAATCGATTCGAATGTGATCGGTAAAGTGAAATATATAAACATTTTCATTGAAATACATGTTGTATATACTACTTTGTATTTATTAAAACAATTATATTTTCGTTGTATCTTCTTGTGTTTTATGAGAATATTATATTGAATGAAAAATCTATATATTCACACTCGTTTATATAAATATATCGTATTTTTCTATATTTGCATTCGTAAAAAATTTTTTACATTTTGTACACAACCTTAATGAGATTTTTGTCGTATCTTGTTTATATAAATATTGTGGAATAAAACAATTCGATATTCTATTTTATATTCTATTTTATATATTTTTCCCGATTATATTCTATTTTATATATTTTTCCATATTTGTAAAAAATTTCTTATATTTATCTCGTATATAATATATTCCCCCACAAAAAAAAGATCGTGCTGCACGACTTTGTCAATTATGAGACAGCAAGTGTGAAATATGGCTTTAAAATTTACACGAAGTTTATATATCATTAATTCATCCCTTAACCAAAATATTTCTATAAAATAAAATAATCTGTCGAATGCATAATGCAAGTCCAATACGAAGAATGATCGCTCAATCGTTCGCAAAGCCGAACACCTTTAGGCTTCCGGCATCGCGTTTCCGGTCGTAGGTGTCCTTATCGTCGCACGCGTAAGCTAGGAGATACTGTTTTGGATGCCACGCGACAGTGAATGTCGCTGCCTCCACCGGGACGTCGGCGATCTTCTCGCCAGTCTCCACCTCGCCAATATCTATAACTAAATCCTCGGATGCCGCTGCCAACAGCTGTCCGTCAAACGAAAAGGAGATTGTACGCACTGGCCATTCAAGTCGCGAAAATGTCCTCAAACAACACAATTCGTCGGCGTCCCACAGGGAAACAAGCGCATCTGCGGATCCAGTGGCAAAATACCGTCCGGTCGGATCAAATTCAATGCAGATACATGTACCAGGATGCGCCTTGATCACATGTAATAATTCCAACTCGGGATAGCTAAGTATGTGCACACAGCCCTGACCGTTTGTCAGGTAGAATGTATCCGAGTCCTTATTCCATGAGATTTCGTTTACCTCGAAATTGAACTGCTCCTCTGCACGTATCTTCATTACCCGAGCATCGATGAAAGTCACAAGGTCCTCCTTATTTCCAACCGCAATCGTGTTACCATCTGGCGACCATGATATGTTGATGTTCTCGCCCCTTGTATTGATATTTGCTGTACATTTCTGTGTCCTTGTGTCCCAGATACGAACAGTCTTATCTCCACTTGCTGTGGATAATAATTCTGGGTAGAAGGCATGCCAGCACAATTGATCCACGCTACCGCCGTGTCCTCTAAAAGTAGTTTCTTGCTTCTGAAAAAAAGATTTACATTACAAACTATTGTAACCAAATCTGATTTAAAATGTTAAATATAAAGATCAGTTAAACTTGAAAAAATATAAAAGCTAAAAAATTTATATTCATTCTCTTCAATTATTTAAAAATACATACATATTCATAATTGATTTAACAAATAACTCTCAATTGGTATCTTTATATTTCATTACATATATGGCTAACTAATATCTTTGCACATATAATTTTCTGTCATAATTAATGATTTTACAAGTAAACAAAAAATGAGAATGTCAAACATTGCAGAAAAACATTACAGAACATTTCCGCTTGAAAAATGTGTTATGTAATGAAAATGTATAAAATGAGAATGTCAAATATTGTAGAAAAATATTACAGAAAATGTCCGCTTTATAAATGTTTAGAAAAGATCATATTTTTAGGTTATGTTTACCAACCAAGCGATCAGGACACAAAGAAAATATGCAGACGGACTTGTCGAAGGAACCCGAGGCCAGATATTTGCCGTCGCAACTCCATCCCACACTATGTACCTTTGCCGAATGACTCTGCTGCTCTCGAATTTTATTATGCGATTTAAAATATTTGATCAACTCCTCCACTCGCGAAGCGGTAGCCGCCATCGTTTTGTTTACACCAGTATTGTGATTGTGAGGTGGACTTTTTCACGTGTAGCATCAGTGAAGTATCTCTATAGATAAAAAGGTGTATTATTAAACATTCGTATTAATTTGCAAGTTTATAATTTAAGAAAAAATGTATAATGTATAAAAAAATATATATATATACATATTATATAAGTTATACATTATATTATAAATTATATATCACATACATATATTACATTTTTCCTTAAATTACAGAAACTTGTATAAAATTATGTACGGACGATTATAATAGTATATTATTTTATATACAAACGAACAACAAACATATCAACATATCAACATATTGGCCGGTATTCATAGTCCGTTCTTATATTTAAGATCATCTTAAGAACCCATTCAACCAATCAAATAGCTGCAATGCGGTTATTGATTGGTTGAAGGGGTTCTTAAGACGATCTTAAATATAAGAACGGACTATGAATACCGGCCCTAATGTCTAGTCTATTTTTCGTATTTTATGTATTTACCCCACGAACTAAACTAAAAGCATCGACAAAGAATCAACAAAGATGCGCAATCGTGTGTAAATTTTCATCTAGTGACTTTATGGGAAATAATAATTGGCTGCGTTCAATGAGATTTTAAGGAGACTTAGGTCCGAATTCATAGTCGTTTCTCAAATCTTAAGATTAGAGAATTTCTTAAATCTATCCTAATACGACCATTTCATTGGTTGAGCTATCCTATTCAACCAATGAAATGGTCGCATTAGGATAGATTTAAGAAATTCTCTAGTCTTAAGATTTGAGAAACGACTATGAATTCGGACCTTAAGTAGTGGTCAATTTCTTAAATCTTACGCCTTAAAGGTGGAAGCACATAAAATTACATAGGCGCATAACCATAAGCATAAAGAAATTGATTGGTCCACAAATATATGCATAAGAAAATGAACCAATCAATTTTCTTATGCTTATGGTTATGCGCCTATGCAATTTTATGTGCTTCCACCTTAAGTCTCCTTAAAATCTCATTGTAGACGACGCATTATGCGACCATTGGCCGCATTCAGCAGACTCAACAGTTGGGCAACATTACTAGATTTTCCGATGTAATTCGACGCTGATTGGTCGGACCTGAAAGTAGAAACCAATCATGTTCGATTGCTACTTAGCGATTGAGTCTGCTGAATGCGGCCATTTTGTACTCGACGTCGAGTCGCGAATCTAACCTCGTCAATGGTTTGTGGACGATCTAACCTGACTTCTCATTGAACTTTGCGTGAATTTGCACAAAACGAGCTTTGGGACGATGAGAATCGAATAGGAGGTTAAGTATTCGAGAGTCACGAGAGAGAATTTCGACCCGTCAGTTAAAGCATTGTCGACGTCGTGATCGTTCGATCAACAGCAGGACAAGCGAGAGGATAACAATGGGCGTGCCAACTGGCAGAAACGTCGAAGCGATGGACGTGGACCCCGTGAATCCCGCAAGCGCGTCGGACGCGCAGAGCGGCGACGGTGACGGCGCGGGCGAGCGCAAGGACACCGACATGCAGACCCTGTACGATATCCGCGAACACACCCGGCAGATCGAGAAGGCCGTGCAGAACAAGGAGCCGCGTTTCGTGCTACGCGCTCTGCGCGCTCTGCCCAACACCCGTCGTCGTCTTAATCCGGTCGTGCTGCGCGGCCTCGTCACGGGCTTCTATACCAGGTCTGTCGCCGAGCGCGACGCGCTGCTCGCCTGGGTGGAGGAGCCGATGGACATCGACGACAATCAGACTGTCGTTCAAAAGTTCCGCAGTTCCTCATCGTTGCTCCTGCCCGAGATCGACGCTTACGTTCACCTGCTGGTGTTGATCCGACTCATCGACACCAGGAAGTACAACGAGGCGGTGCAGTGTTCCGAGTTGCTGGTCCAGAAGATCGCCGCGCAGAACCGCAGGACCATAGATCTCATCGCGGCCAAGTGCTACTTCTATCACTCCCGCGCTTACGAACTGACGAATCAGCTGGACAAGATCCGTGGTTTTCTGCATCTTCGTCTGCGCACCGCGACTCTGCGTAACGACTTCGAGGGTCAGGCAGTTCTGATCAATTGCCTGCTACGTAATTACCTGCACTATAATCTCTACGATCAAGCGGACAAGCTGGTGCTGAAGTCGACCTTTCCCGAATCGGCCAGCAACAACGAATGGGCCCGATTTCTTTACTATCTCGGCAGGATAAAGGCCGCCAGGCTGGAGTATTCGGCCGCGCACAAGTACCTTGTGCAAGCGATGCGCAAAGCGCCGCAGACCACAGCGGTCGGTTTCAGACAAACCGTTCAGAAACTGGCGGTCGCCGTGGAGCTTCTTCTAGGCGACATTCCGGAGAGACAGATATTCCGACAGGCCGCTCTACGACGAGCTCTAGCTCCGTACTTTCAATTGACGCAGGCGGTACGTCTGGGCAACCTGCAGCGGTTCGGTGAAGTACTGGAGAACTTCGGGCCGCAATTCCGCGCAGATCACACGTTCACGTTGATCCTGCGGCTGCGGCACAACGTCATCAAAACCGCGATCCGCTCCATTGGCCTCTCTTACTCGCGCATCTCGCCGACCGACATAGCCCGCAAATTGGGACTGGATTCTAGCGTGGATGCGGAGTTCATCGTCGCAAAAGCGATTCGCGATGGGGTCATTGAAGCTACCCTGGATCCCGAAAATGGCTATATGCGTAGTAAGGAGACCACGGATATTTACTGCACTAAGGAACCCCTGCTAGCCTTCCATCAAAGAATCACTTTCTGTCTGGATCTGCACAATCAGAGCGTCAAGGCGATGCGTTACCCGCCCAAGTCATACGGAAAGGATTTGGAGTCTGCCGAAGAACGTAGAGAAAGGGAGCAACAGGACTTGGAGCTGGCCAAAGAGATGGCTGAGGAGGACGATGACGGTTTCCCTTGAATCCGCGTTCGGAGATTATAAAAGAAATTAGGTGAAAGTCTGCGACATTTTTGAGACACTGCTCAAGACAAGAGATACAAGATTATTAATGTGTGTTTTTCTAAAACGTTACAAATGGATTTATAGATAATGTCTAGAGCGAGCAATGAGGACTAGGACGTCGCTGTAATATTTATACAATACTTGCATTCATGACCTCGCATTCATAAATGTTAGTATTGATATAATGACTTAAGGAATAAAACATAAGTTATATATATATGATAAGTCTAGATACAATAGATGAAATGAAAGATAAACAATATTGCAATTGAATAAATAAAGCAACCTCTTAATATTGTTATTTATGTTATTGCTTATATATTAAATATCTTGTGTATTTTAATTGATTGTAATAACTTTCTAACATTGTGTAATGGAAAATATAAAACAATGTCGATCATTCTTATATATTAATTTAACATATTCATTTTATCATTGTATATTATATCTTTTTTTATGAAATATATATCTTTTTTTATGTAACAATATAACGTATAGTTTATATATACATATATGTAAGAAAGTCAATTTTACAACGAAAATAATTGTCAAGATATAGTCAATTTTACAACGAAAATAAATGTCAAGATACAGTCTTCTCAATTTTAATAATAATTCATTAAAAATGAATTATTTGATTAATATCTAGATGCGCATGCGCTCCTCAAGTATATTAATGATTGGTGCAATTTGAATCTAGAAATATTTCTAGGGAGACAAGGAATAGATTTCTACCATCAACTTTCCCATCTATGCCACGTAATCCTATGATGTCAGATGAGTTGTCATTGGATTTTCCATAAATAATCGTTTTTTATTACATATGTATTGTGCGTTTAGTGTGTCAGAACGTAAGACGCAAGACAATTTGTCTTACGTGGAAATGTCATTTCTTAGAAATACCTGAATACGTTAACACTATGGCGAGTTCTATTGAAGAAATAAAAGAGCCATTGTCTGTGAACAACAAAGGTTATATTTCCGATCTATTTAACAATATTATTCAATTATAAATATAATTAATATAGTTGTTAATATAAATATAATTGTTAATAACTAATTACGTAAAACTTTTTACAACTAGAAAAAACTTGCAATTTTCTTGCCATATGCGTTTCTTTGAAAAAATATTTTCATGTATTCACTGTTACTTCAGGATATATGGCTCCAAGAATGTCAATATCATATGAAGAGATGGCCACAAAGCTTCTCAATGAGAAGCTCCTCTTAACGGCTTTGGAGTTGCATGCTGAATTATGCGAAGCTGGCAAAGAACTGCCCATTCTTAAGGAGTTCTTTTCAAATCCAAATAATTTCGAGAACTCTAATATCAAACCAGAACCATTTACACCAATGCGTATGTATCTTGTTAGTTTTGTAAAAATATTGACATTTTTATTAAAATTTTAATATCAACAATTTTTTCTTAACATAAAATAAATATATTTATTTAACTCTTGTATAGCAAATATTTACAAAACAAGACATAAAGAATTGAACTAATTTAAACAATTTTTTTAAAAAAAGAAAAATAAAAATAGTTTTAAGATTCACATATGTTATTAGTTGAGTTGAATTAATATATTTCATAAATTTGATGATAAATAATAAATGAAACATTACATATTAGCCAGATCTTCTAGTCAGGCAACTTTGGATTCTCTCGATATGACGCGATATTCAGAAGATGGGGCTGGTGTTGATGAAAGAGTTGCTATTCTGGAATTTGAATTGCGCAAGGCCAGAGAAAATATTTCTGCACTGCGTGCTAATCTAACTGTAGTAACAGGTATGTTTTTCTTACATAGCATCTTTTCATATTGATTTGTATAATGCTAATTTCTAATTAATAATATATTAAAAATTTCAGAGTTGGAAGGTACACATAAGACACCAGACAAGAGCTCTGAAAAGAATCTCACTGTTGAACTGCCCATAAAACCACATGAGCAGCGAGCATTGAACTTTCTCATCAATGAATATTTATTGGCAAGATCTTATAAGCTTACTTCGATTACCTTCAGTGATGAGTGTGAAGATCAAGATTTTGAAGATTGGCAAGATGTTGGATTGGATATACCAAAACCCACAAAATTATTGCAGATATATCGGGAGCATATGAGAGCCAATGGATATGACAAATCTCCATCTGTCAGTATTGCTGTACAAACGGATTTTGTGATTGAAGAGGTGGAGAAGCAAAAGGATAATTCTCAAGAAATGGTTTGTTACTTTAGATAATTGCAAAGCTTCTCTAAAGTTTCAGAAGCTAAAATGTAACCATAAATGCTTATATTCTCAAATTCTAAGAACATGCTACATATCCCTTATAGGTAGAACAGATTGAAAGGTTACAGCAACAAATTATAGTATTGGAACAAGAGAAAACTGCTCTTCAAGAAATTATTTCATCAAATAAGGAAAATGTCATAGAAAATCCAATCAAAGTAAGTCAATTAATTAAATGAAGAAAATTTTCTTTTTTTTTGCTATATAAAATAATTAAAATTAAAAATATTTTAAAATTACAAATCTATGCATATCTTATAATTAATAATTTTAATAATTTTATTAAAGCATATGCACACTTCTATGTTGCACAAAAAATTAATTATTGTTTGATTTACAGTCAGGTAGTTGTGGAACTATTCGTACCATCAATTCTAGCTCGACAACTCCTGACAAGTTTGAACTGCTCGAATCATTACCAAGGGACATGTCAATCACCACTCAGGAACCAGAAGAAGATGATAGTGCTTCTGCAGTAGTTAGTCTAGATGAAACAGATCCAGGAGACAAAGAATGGACCAGGCTACAGTTACCTAGAGTAAATATTACAGAGAAATCTTCTGTCTTACCAACTGCATCTTCCAGGTTAGTTATTTTATTATAGATATTTAATTTTGTAAGATTTTTTATCGAGTTAGTCAATTAGATATAAACAAGAAATAATAAATAACAAAGTAAATTTTACAAAGTAATTAATTCATATGTGAAAATATTATTACTTGAAAATTTCTGTGTATCTAGCTTAATTATACATTGCAGAGATTTGCCCATAAAATTCAAATTAGAAATAGTGGCGCATTGTTTGGCAACCGTTTCGGGATCAATAATATCTTCAATGGAGGAGTCATTAAAGCGCGGAGTTACACGAGATACATTAGTCGAGATCCTGACATATATTCTGCCACGCATAGTACCCAACATCATCCTTAACAAGCGCGAAGAGATCATTCCTTTGATTATCAGTGCAATTCATCTGCATTCCAATCTTAGCGAGAGAGAAAAATTGTTGCAGCTATTGTTTAATTTAAAGAAGAGGCCACAGGAGGACGAACGGCAAATGATATTAGCTGGTTAGAGCAAAATATCCAATATACAATTTAATAATCTAAATTATTAAATTTACTAATAATGATTAATAATTATTAAATACGTAACATTTATAATTTTTAGAGGAAAAAAATTGTGCTTGTGTGTAACATATATATATTTCAACAGTATTTATATGATTTAGGAATTTAATATTCTGATTACTGAAAACTAAACTATCACTGAGTTTCTTTCCATTTTTTATAACATTAGGATTAGTTGTAATGGCGAAACTTGTGGAAGAACCACTGGAAGGCGAAGAAATTCTAACAATCTGTTGGGAGCAGAGTCAACACAAGTATCCTGAGAGAAGATTATTAGCTGTTGAATGTTGTTCTGTGCTGGCATCCTATACATCGGCTTCTATCAGAAACTCACTGATGCTGTCAATGCTGCAACAGATGTTATTGGAAGATAAGGATCCTGCTGTTCGAACTAGCGTTGTGAAAACCCTTGCATTACTTATAGCTTTAATGGATGATCCTGACAAATATTTCCAGGTAGATATTATTTTATTTAAAAAATTTTTATATTAATTTTCCTTCATAAGTTTTTGTATATATCATGAATATATAATAAATACATACATACATATAAATCTATTGCTACATATAAATTGATATACATTACAGTGCGAGGAACTGGCGTTAACGGCGCTTCACGACACCTCATCAATAGTCGTTGAAACGGCATCGTCAATATTGTTACCGGTTCTAGCACAATGGGCGTTATCTTTGAAGAAGCTGCATGTAAATCTGCTGCCGCGCATAATCTCGAAAGTGAAGAATCAATTGAAGCCAACACATTCCCAGGCTTCGCCGAATAAAGACTATGTCGACGAAGAAAAGTTGGTGCCATCGATCGGTATTTTACAATGTATTTTGCCATATACAGTACTATGCGTCGCCGATACCAACGCAGTGCGGGCCTGCGTCGAGAATGGAACATCGTCGGACTTGTGTGAGTTGTTAGAAAAAACAAATAAGTATCTATAATAATAAATATATTAAAATGCATATTTAAATTATTATACGAAAAAAAGAGTATATAAAAGATAATGTAAAGATATTGTGTGAGGTATTAAAATCTATCAGATTTAAGAATTCAGAAGATTTAAAAATTCAAGAATTAAAAAAAAATTGTAAAATTGAATTTGAATGATTATAAAATTGAATTTGAAAGATTAAATGAGTAAAAAGAAAAATGGAAGATTCAGAAATTTCAAAGAATTTAATTAAATTCATCTGAGTAAAATTCTGAAAATTTAAGTTTAATATTAAAATTCGAGTTCGAAACTCAACAGGATTTTAGGATTTAAAGAAATTTAAAATCCGAAAAATCTCTTTGAGAAATTCGTGTTAGAGATTTTGTAAATAAAGCTCATAAACTCGCACAAAAACAAAAGCACAAAAGTTTTCTAGAAACTTTGTGGTGCAGCCGAGGAATTTCTGGTCTTGTGTCACTCCAATATCATCGATCCGAGGATATTCTACGAGGGTCCCATAGACATCGGTGTTCTCCTCAATACTTTCTTCTCCAAATCCTGGGAGGATGCATCTTGGCCAGAGTTAGAATGGTTTACAAAAAAACTGTATGTAAATATTATTACTTCATTATTGTAAAATAATGGTGAAAAAACTTTCACATACAAATGTAATTTTGACATATTAATCAATTAATTTTTTCGTGAACATTATTAAGATAAATTTTACAATAATAAATAATAAGTTTCGAATGCAAATTTTTGAACAAGTTTGATTATTCACAATTCATATTTTATTCGTTTTCGTATTAATCTTAGAAGATATTTTTATCCCTTTTTGCAGAATATTTGATGTCTTGGAAATGGTGAAATCTGTGGACGCAGCACACGAAAATGTTTTGAAGGCACTTCTTATGTACATTCACTCATTGTGCGTGGGATTTGGGAAATATATTACACAATCTAGGGTAAGATTCTGTTTAGACAAAAATATTGAAAATTCTTAGATTCTAAAATTTCATAGCTCTTGAATATTTTTCTTATAAAAATTCTTAATTTCTTAAATTTTTGATTAATATCTTATAAATATTGTCACATTTAGGATAATTTTATAAATAAATATTTTAGATACAGACAGCATTTTTCCCAGAAGTAGCAGAGCTCGAAAAGCAATTGACAACACTATCGACAGATAAAAAGAATATGAATCTCACATTGATCCCTAGTTATTTGATAATCCTGAGCACTCTCGATCTCACAGAATTCGCAAACTATTTTAAACAGTTTCTTGTGGTCCTATCTATGAGCGGCACAAGCATATCCTGGCTGCAAATCGCCGCGAGCATTCTATATACTCAAGAACAAATACAAGAATACGTGCTTGCTAGTTTATGGGATGGTTTGTATCAGATATCTTTTTTCATATTATTAGTTTATTAGCTTACGAAAGAAATAATATTCAAGTATAATATAAAAAATTAAAATATTACAATTATAAGAAATTTAAAAAAATACTTATTCTTTTTTATTATCAAGCTACAATTATTATATTAATCTATATTTCTACAAATTTTTAAAGTTTAACTAAAGATCGGTATATACATATATATAGCATCTTTATTTTTTAAAATTAATATGTATATTTTTATTATAATCCTCTCTAGAGAATGTTTTTGAATCGTAGATCAAATTTGTATAATTTCTTCTTCATAGGTGTGGTACATCAAAGGTCAACTGTACGATGCGCAACGGCAACACTATTTGGTTCCGCTATTGCACACGTTTCAGATCGGCTGGCAAATGCTAAGATCGTGCCAGCCATCGTAACGCTCGCCAGCGATCCTGAAGTGTGAGAGACTCTTCTGTACTTATACATGCATGTATCTCAAATTCTTGGATGTTTAACATTATTAGTTTCTTAAAATTTTAACCGTCCTAATATTTTTAAATATTTATAAACTACAACATATTGTGCGTCTTTTATTTAAAAATTTTGAATCTCACGAGCAATAAGAACCAAACACAGGATGGTTGTGTATCAATTTCATATGAAATTAATTTTTTAAACTGAAAAACTTTAAACTAATTAATGTTTTTAAATTAATTAATGTGTGCAGGGCACAACCATCCTGTGTTTGGTTTAGTCTGCGATTCAAATTTATATTTTGTAGTAGAGTCTTATTAATCTCTTAATTGTTTATTTAACAATGTTCAAGTATTATACAAATGCAAGAGAGCGCTCCTATATAAAATAATCTTCTCTGTGATATTTATATTTTTCATTCTCTTTATACTCTATAAAGTATTGAAACAAATATTTTCAGTGGCGTACGATGCGCTGCAATCTCTTCGTTGGGCCGTATAATAACGGAGTGCAAAGTGAGAGAAGCACGCGATAAAGCTCGGCTAACGTTGGAAACGATCGCAAAAGATTCTCAAGGATTTTCGCAAACTCTGGCGACTTCATTAGTGTCCACGTTCGCATTCATCGCCCCCACTTGTCCGCAAAATTATATAGAGGACAGTAAGTGTTACTCCGTAATATTTATCTTTCTTTCTGTTTATATAATTCAAAAAACAAATATTTTCTTTAATATGCATCTTATTTAATTCTTACAATCTTAAATTCGATAAAAAATTATTAATTAATTTTCTTCTTATCTCTCTTTATATTATCTTTATTTATCAGTATTATTACATGTTATATGTATTGTTTTACTGTCATTTGCAGTAATAGCAACGCAATTATCGACGATTGCTTCATTCGCACTTCAACATAGCCGCAAGATCGAACTAGTAAACGCACTAGTGGAAGCATACTCAGTGCTGGTCTATTGTCCTTTAAGTAGTCAATGCGTTTCTGGTATAGTGCTGCCCGGATTGAGACATCTCGAGACATTGGTGAATCAATGCCTGCCTCAACAAAAAGATGCGGTGCGTTCATTGCTCAGGGAAGCGGAATCCAAACAGGACTTGTCAAAACCAATAGAGAGGTATTGTACATGAAAATAACTATGTCTCTTATATCAAATATCTTAATAATACTTATAATAAATTAAATCATAAGTTAATCACAAAATATATATCATAAATGATATTATAAATGTTATATAAAAAAGCATAAAAGAAATTACATATTATTATTAATTATAATTTATATTAATAATAAATAATACAATAAGAATTAGAATTTATAAATTTTTGGATTTTCTCTGTAGATTTTTATATATTTTTCTGTAAAAATATTTTATATCTACTCTATAAATATTTTTTTATATCAGTACATAAAAATTTAAATCTTTGCGAACATTCTCTTTAGGACACTCTCAACAAGTTCCGGGCTTTCTCTATCCATGGCGACAATGAACGTAGGTCAAGGTGTCGAGGATATGCGACAAAGGATGAGCAAAATCTTTCAACAGAAAACCGTATCGCCTAGTATGCCGAGTATTTTCCGCAAGAAATAAACTCCTCATCTCATAGCACATACAATTGTGAGAAAATCAGGTATTAAATTTATTCGCGAGTGTTTCGCCAAACGTTTACGTAACTCGCAACTCGCAAGAGAAATCATAAGGTTGTTGTTAGAGGTAAATGTATAATATTGTTTTAATAAATGTTAACTTATTTTTTTATCATAGCCGTAAGTTGAACATGTAAATTATTTTGTTTAAATATCAACGATATAGATGAAAGATTTTAAAGAGTCAAAAGAAAGTATGTGAATTTTTTCACGTTTTGTATAAAACTCAAAAATCCAATCTGTGCACGTTCGCAAACATTCCGGTAAACTTCCCCGCTCACCTTTCCGACGATCCCCGTAATAGCTCGCTGTAAAATAGGAGATTCAAGACGCAGTGATTAACAGTAATTAATGTTTAATTTCGAAATCTGTTACTTTACATAGTAATAAACAAACGTCATAGATCATATCGTATATCATATCATATATCATATCGCATATCATATATATATAATACACAAGTGTTTTCCTCGTAGAAGTAGTTTACAAAATCAGACTTTCTAGGAATACACATCCTGTTGCGTCCTGCTCTCTTGCTCGGTTCTCTGTTTTCTTTATTTTTCTTTTTATATAATCACAGCTTATCCTGATGCGTTAACGAAACGTTGCTATTGTGTGTGTTCTTTTTTTCGGTTAATTAATCGACACAATATCGCCAGAGAGAATCCGCCGCGACGTACTCTCGATCTCAATGGACAATTTTCGCGAGATCGAAGTCCACGTCGCGTTTTATTTCACATTACTCTCACGCGGTGCAATCTTTGAGAAACCCTCGTTATTTTATGCGACACAGATTATCAAAAATTTTCGAACGTTACCTAAAAGTATCCGATCTCTGGCAACGACCTGAGGAAAGGGAAAGGGAATCTAAAAGCTCAGTCTACTATAGAACCAAAATTGATCGGCGTGGATCTATAAAAATCACATAAATAGCACTCGATCAGCCGTAACGCGTTTAAATTAACGGGCAAAGTACTTTCGCAATATCTTACTAATTCTCCTTCCTTTCTTTTTCTATTCTAACTTTCCTAAAATTTAATCGCTAAAAAAAACAGCGCCGTTAATCACGCGGGTCAATATCTCTCTTTTCTTTTCGCCGTATCATCTATTTTTCTCTCACGATTAGTATCTACAGCATTAATAGATCCCTCTGTCTAATTTTCGTTAACAGACTATAATTACACCGCACTTTTGACTTCCACGTGTGTGCGATCGAAAAACAACAAACGAAACGCTTCGCGTGAAGAGAAAAAGGACCAACGAAAAAAGGAACACCAAAGAACCCAAGTGTTAATCCAAGAAAAGAAAATCGAACAAAGGAAAAGGGGGTCGTTTGATGAATCGTTAAGAGTCGCTTGCGTATATGTGACAAGGCGCGCGATTACGTGAATCGCTTGTTTTTCTTTTTTTCTTATTTTTTTTTTTCTTATGAATCCGCGACACGAGAGTTACAAATCGCAATATAGAATCGCGAATCGTAGAATCACGAATTACATTACGCACACATACATCAACGTATGTACTATAATTAATACTTAGCCTATCCCGCGTGTGTGTATGTATATGTGTTGTGTGTGTGTAGTAGTATACATACGTGTATATAATATATATATATATATATATATATATACATTGAATATTTTTACTACATCGTTGGAGAACGGTGGCGATGCGAAACCGCGCGTCTCAAAGGGAGAACCGAGCGCGGTTCACTAAAAAAAAATATATATATATATATGCATGTGTGTGTGTATATGTATATATGTATAGATCTGTATGTGCGTATGTGTGTATCGTTTCGTATTGTATTATTAACGAAACGCGCTGTAGGACTCGCCTCTGGAGCACCTCATGTGCGAATTAAAAAGAACCACATCGCTCTAAGTCCGGCGCTTCCGCTTCGATCGATGATCGATCATTCTCTGGCATCCCGGATACGCATCCGTTGTACTTGTTTCGGATGTAAAGTTTCATTGGAAACTACCGACCGGGATATTTCTCTTGCGGAGATACGTAACGGACGAGAATTACAATGTGTCAATATATCATTTTCAGAGAATCACGCGCAAAGAATCTTCCCGGCACCTTGCCCGGTTTCTTATGATTTAGGAACATTTCTGTGCGATGAAACATGTTCAAATTATTGAATCAAGACTTCTACAATTCTTATACACATTACATTCTATTACGAAAGTAGAAAATGTTAGAATTTCTTTCAGCTCTTTCACAGTCATCATTTATAAATTATTGTATCTCAAATATTCTTAGATAAAACCCGAGTTTTTTAACATTTAAAAATAAAAATTACGAAAAAATTCTCAAAAGAGTTAATCTGAATATTCAAGATGTCCAAGGTGCAGACTCAAGTTCGTTGATCTCATGAAAAATCGCAAGAATCCAGAAGGAAAGTCTTTCCAGCGCGATATACGATTCTCTGAGAGTCTATTTGTCCGACATGTCGTTTATTTGATTTATTCAACTCAATATATTAACAAAAACAGCTGATCCTATTTTGCAATCCTATTTTGAAACGCCCTATATGTGTATGTATATCAATAGATAAATGAAACGGCAGCATCATAAGTTCAAAATATAGCAGTATACACATCGACGCATTATCCTGTTGGCAAGAGATCGATTTTTCACCCTTCTTTTCTTATCTTTTCCATCGCATTCGTAAATGTAATAAAAAATATATGAAAACAAAAAAAGACGAAAAATCGATCTCCTGTAAACAGTAATCTTTTCTCTCTTTCTCTCTCTCGCACTTTTTCTCTCATTTTATTTACTCTCAATACAATGTGTGTTGTATGTGTAGATACATACGCATCATCGTAACACCTAAAGCCAAAAGCTCCTGCTTATAATAATAATAATAATAATAATAATAATAATAATAATAATAATAAAATAATGATGAGATAATAATATATAATAGCAATCAATAGTACTATTAATTAATATTAGAATAGTGGTAATCGATAATCAATAATGTACAGCATACTTTGAGGCACTTAAATGCGTGCTCAATTAGTCATCCCGATTCTCGCAACACTAGCTACTCCGAATTAGTATGTTCTCTCGCGCACATTCTATTTTTTTCATTCTCTCTCCTTGCCGATAATAGAAGCATGACCCTAAAATTCTTAAATGTCTTAACACATCTCATAGTCAGAAGGTCAAGTAGAAAGAATAAGATTTGATCGCGGCGAAGAGCATAAATAAGCGCTTAGTTAAAAAAAAGAGAATTGAGTTTGATGCAAAACCGGAAGTGGCCGCGCGATGCTTCTGGTGGTCTCCGGAATCGACGGAATTGACCATTGACCACCATGGTGAACAACGCTCGTTCGTGAGAGCACTGGAGCAATTGCGACGAACGAGACGGCGGAAGAGTAAAGAAGAACCACTGGACTTGACGATAAGATTATAATTAAGAAAATTGGGATGGAATTGCGATGGGAGCTTAGAAAGTAAAAAATAGATTTGCCCATCTCCCGGAATAATGCCTAAGAATTGGGACAGAAATTTGCGTTGTTTGAAAAAATTAGGTAATTGAGAATCGCAATAAAAAATAAGAAAAAAAGAAATCAAATAGGGAGTATGTGAATGTGCAATCACTTCTTGAAACAACGCACAAGTCAAAAAAATATTTCAGAATAATTAGGAGGAAGTCTTCTAGAGATTCGTTTTATTCGGAATAGGCGAGAAAACGCCGGAAATCAAGTCGAGATAAAATTGTGAAAAATTTCGAGATGGGTAACCATGAGACGTAGCTTCGAAGTGCAAAACTTGGAAAATTCTCGGGCAGGTCTTTCGAAAAATCTCAAAACTCCAAAAGATCAGAATTGAAGAATTCGAGAATATCGAATGTGAATTTAGTTCCAATTCAAACATTAGATATCTAAAATGGATTTCGCGAATTGAGGAATGATTAGGATCTATAAATAAAGATTTGTCCAACAAACTGAGCATATGGATGAGAATAGATTTATGTTCAATTCTGTAAAATATTCACTTTGATTGTATATCACGAGACTTCATTATAATACACATTTTTGTATAGAATTTCATTTGAATTTTTTCAATTCTTTCCATCACACAAACATTTTTCGCGTGTCTTATATAAGAGAAACTCTATACATTGTGTATTATAATTGTAATAACATTTTCTTAAACACAAACTATTATGTTTTTAAAAAGTAGTTTTGTTTGTAAAATTTATAATATTTTCTAAGATCATTCCTCAATTATGGACTCGATTTTTATCCTAGTTTTGCCGATTCGATATCACCGCTAATTTCCTTTGCGATAATTTCCTACATACGTTATCCGCATAAAATACGAATTTATGTGTGCTTCTCGACTATCCTCCTCCCTCACCTCCTCCTTGTCATCATCATCATCATTCTTTGTCATCGCTATCGTCTTAAATCATTCATAATCTCGCACATAAAATCATAGATACAATCTTTTCGTTTTCCTCTTATTAATAATTTTCTTTTTTTTCATTAAGAATTGGGGCGTGGGAGAGAAGAATTTTTGTCGAAGGGATTCTACCGCGCTTTCTACTTGGCGAGAATCTCTATTCAGTACTGACTTCGGCGTCCAATTCGTTGCACATCGGGAGATTTCGTCAAGCAATGTATGTGTTTTTGGCACAAATATATATATATGTATTATATATATATCTATATAGACATGTTTTCTCTCTGGTTATAATATTACGGCCCTGCGCGCGCGAAGGAGGGGCGGGGGAAGGGGTTCTTTAAAAGTTAATGTATCTTATCTCTTTAACGCGTTTTTATACAAGCTAACAAATATTTACCTCAATCACAGAACCAAAAGCGATATATAACAATACTCTTCTCTTACGCAAATGTACCGGGTGATCGGGAAGCCGCGCAGCCGTACGGTTGGTGCAGCCGAAAGAAAAATTTAGCACTTAGAAAAAAATGGTACTTCGTTTAATGACGCGTGCGTTTTTTCCGAAGTACATTTCTCTCTCTCGATTATGTATATATATATATATATATATATGTATATATATATTTTGTTTATTAGATTTTTTAGATTCGTAAGTTTCTTTTTTTTTAGACCTATATGTGTATATATACTCGTTATAATTAAGAGTCCTTAACTTACCAATTACTAACGAAGTCTTAAAACTAAATCTTATTAAACATTAGATATACTCAAAACCTCGGTCTATCCGAAACTCGTAAAGATTTATAAATTGATAAATGTTTAAATCATCATTTTTTTTTCATTCATTAATTTCTTAAATTTCCACCTTTCCTGTAAAATCTCTAACTTTCAAATTTCTTAAATTTTTCGATCTCCGAAAAATAGTTGCCTCACCGGGCACAAAGTTTTTTTATTAATTCACATGGCACCCCATTCTCCTGACTTTAATTGCCGAACGTCTTTATTCTCCGTTTTTATTCTCTGCCTCAACACGGATGCCTAAATCATCAGGTTCTTAAATCTTAACGCTTAGATTTTCAAGCTCTTAAAATCTTCTCGCGTCCTACAGTCAGGAATAAATTACAAATCAAATCAATTGCATCTCACGAATTGCATAAAGTGAATAAAACAATTATGTCAACTTGCGAATACCAGTAAATCCAATTAACATCATTAAACCGCGGCGACAAACTTGTCCCGCGGGACTCTCCGATCACCCTGTATAATAGTAGCGCCTGCAAATGCGCCGCTTTAATAACGTGCGGCGAATCTCACACACGTTCACACACACTATCTCTCTCTCTCTCTCTTTCTCTCATTCTTTCTCTCTTTCTTTCTTGATCGATTCGTCAATCGATCGATCGTTGATCGTAGGCGAGACGTCACTGTACAATGTAAAAAGTTCTCTCTTCCTCACGCGCCTGCAGCACGTGACGGCGTCGATCCAAGAGAGGGGGTGTGCCGGGGGGGATAGATAGGTAGATAGGTAGGTGAAAGCAGCGGCGAGCTCCGATATCCTGATTCTCGATCCCGACCCCGAGAAAATGGCGATGACGTCGTAGCATAGCTAAATATCGTTTATTTATCCTGTTGTTGCGCGTGTGTAGTAATCCGTAGATTTTGACGTCTTGCTTCGCAATATCTAAGCTGCTTTCGCCGTTTAGATGTGTCTTCCTCTCTTCCGTCACCTTCACGGTACATAAGGGAACAGAAGATATCTTGTAGATGGATCTTTTTTTCTTTCTTTAATGAAGAAACGAACTTTCGACACTTTCGGCCGATTATCTTACATCGATTCGAGGATCGGTTCATGAATGGATCGCGAAGGGAAGATATCTGTGAGTGCCTGGGAAGGATTTTCAAAAATCCGAAGATCCAGATCATGCTTTAACGTTCTGACAATATCCGACAGCAATGAAAAATTTTACATCTTAAAAAGGAGACCGTTATACACACGAAGGTTTGCTGAAAAGTTTGATATTTTGGCAAGATATGCCAGCATTTCATTTGACTATTCTTCTTTTCCTTCGAAAATTCTTTGACATTTTAGTACAGTCGATTTATTCTCCTTCAATGTATAGATATAATATTAAACTTCTCAGCACTTTTTCTCCGTATGTAACTTCTTTAAAAGGAAGGAGTTTATATTAAAATTGTTTGAATACTCACGTGCAGCTTTTAAACATTTCTGTCCCTCTCATCTGTTTTGTGTTTTGTACAAGGTAGTTCACGGCAATGTTGCGCTACTTGGGCATAGCTTGGCCTCGTTAGATCCTGTTATGAACCAAATATTTTTATGAACAAAATATTTATTAAATTGCGGAATTTAAGAATATTCATTGTTCTAAAGTGTATAAGAAAATAAATGTAATGCAAAATCTCTCAAGTATATTTTAAGACAGGATTTAATGTATAGAAATATTACATCTACACAAGCATCCAATGATTACTGTTTATACCTTAAAAGTCTTTACAAACAGTTCAATATTCACTTGCATAGATTTTTAGATATAATAATATGTATTCTTATATTTAAGTCTTTAAACATTTACATGCTTTCTTAAAACGTTAATCTTTATCCACTTTATATTTGGCTTCTCAAATTTTATTCTCAAATGTTCCAGCACATTATATATAACATTCTTGAAGATTATATATAAAGATCTTAAATTCTTGCTCTAAATGAAAGGGAGACTCTTCTCTTGGAAACAGAGTGATACTTACTATAGGGAAGGCAGAGGCCACTCCAGTCTGCGATTGAGAGCTCTGTGAGGCAGTAGGAGGAGGGACGACGACAATATTGTTGCAATCGCACCTGGTCATCGGCTCGGCATCGTCCATCGTCGCCGTCGCTGCCGCCGCCGTCGTCGTGGTCGTCGTAGCCGTCGTTATCGTCGCCGCCGCTAGCAGGTGCGTGTTCGCGACTACAGCGTCGTCCACACCGTTCACCATGTTCAAGTCGTCAGTCTTTATAGATCTGTTAGCGGCATGTGCATTGTCAGTAATAAAGGACCAACACATGCTTACTGTAGCTATCCTGAGCGTCTTTATGAGATATCTCTTTAGATATCCTCTCGGACACTTTGGGTTCTCAGGAATAGATATTCCCATATGTCTTTTAACGTCCTCTTGCCCTCGAGAATACGAGAATGAAATATTTTAAAAATCTTCGGGAATATGTATCCTTGAGTACTTTAGGTATCCTGGCTTCTCTCTTTTTCGAGATCGCGAGGTTCTTAAATTTTTATATCCTTTAGATCTTTGGACACGTCGACAAATGTGAAAGAGCATGCGTGCGTAATTGTACAAAATTTATACAGAAAGTAGAGTTGATTTTTATATGAAAATGCGATATTTTTTTTTTAAAGAATCGATATTAATCTGCTACATAATGCAAACTATATTACGTGCACCATCACATACTAAACGCACGCTAGTAACTGTTAATCCCGTATCGTATATCAACTTCGTTCATGCACAATGAGGAGACTAAATTTCGTGTAGGCGATTCTCGAGCCAGTGAATCACTCGAAAGAATTTCGGGAACTTGAGCAAGCCATGAAAAAGCTTGAATTGACATTTTAAATTATAAGGAAATTTAAGTGTTGCTTTAACTATCCAAAAAATCGAACATTAGACCAAGCATAGGAGAGATATTAAGAGAAAAAAATGATTGTATTATAATTATCTATATGAGATTTAACAAGAAATGAAAATTTATCTTGCGAGAACCGCCTGCAACGATCGAGGGATACGCAAAAAAGAAGGATTGTTGCAATATCGCAAGACATGATTAACAAACATCAGTATACACATTGTTTATTAATTTCTAGTTCATCGCTGACAATGCAACTATAGTCATTACCAAAGGTCAATCAAGTGCCATGCTCAGGCCGTGTGTGTATTTTCTCGTTTCTTCTCTTTATATTTATTTTGCAAAATCACGTTACGAGAATTACAACTTAACTAATAACGTTAGAATTATGAACTAGAGAAACTTCATCATCAAAATGCCTTTAAGAGTAACTTGAAACCGAACAATAATAATTAATATAATAGTTATATCTTAATAATATTAAAAATTTATAATAATAAGAAGAATGACAATAGAGCAATAATATAATGATCAAATAATAATCGTAATATACTAGAAAAAAAGAAAAACCCTGAAAAATAATATTGTTTATCATATCCTTATTTAACTTTTTGTTTATTTGCCGCAAGAAAAGTACAGGCACACAAGAAGAAGAGAATTATTATCATACCATAAATGATACCGCATACATTCCCGCACACGTATAGCGTTCTAGTGCGCTGTAGCAATAGCTGTCTAATGCTAATTTCAATCGAAGGTATGCGGCGTGCTGCATTTGTATCGAAAGAAATAGATTTCTTAAATCCTTCGATCATTGATATGCTTGAATTCTTCGATTTTCGCGAGTCCTTGGATTAAATATTATTAGAGAAAACTTTGGGTATATATGACTTGACTTAGACACACACTCCAGAATTCTTTAAGTCCTTAAGCATCCTTAGTTTTGTTGTTCAAGTCCTTAAAAAAAACTCGAAATTTTTAAATCCTTTGATTTTGAAGGTTTTAAAAATATAATTCACGGAAAAAGAATTTTTTTGCGAATAAAAATGCAAAATATAAGAAAATAAATACATGTCAACGACAACCAAGAATTCTAAATACGCCAAAAGTATCCAAATTTCAATATTTATATAATAATTGACCTGTAAAAAATAATCTATTAAATCCAAGGCTCGAATACGCAGATGACTCAATGATAGCAGAGTCTATGCGGAAGAGTTGAAAATATCTAACGCATATATTCAATGATCCAGGAATGAAAGAATCTACGCACTTTCAAGAACTAAGCATCTAAAAGAATCCATGATACCGCAAACTTAAACCCTTATTTACATACCGAATTTATACAGCATGCTTATAGAATACTTACGGAAAAAAAGACAATATTTAAAGCCCTTATACACGAATAAAAAATAAAAGGTTTCTAGAAACAGAATCTCAGAAAGGCACGATAACGAACGTATCGAAGTATCGATAAGAGAAAGATGGCAAATCGTAACAATTCTGTATATAATATAATTAATTTATTTATCAATTAAATATAAATGATAAGACGAGAGGATCGCCAAAGATCTAGCAACTCTAAGATTCAAAAACCTTTCGAGAAAATCCGAAAGAAATCTCGATAAAAATATGTTTGTTCCAACATTCTCTTATACAGGACAACCGAAAAGGATAATACCGAGTCTCAAAAACTTGGAAAATCTACACGGGATTAAAATATCCGCAATCTTGAATCTCGAGTCGTATTTACACTTAAATCCTTGGCTATCTCTCCAATTGCGAATAATTTCCCCATAATAAAATATACGCATTTATTGAAAATAAAAAGTAGCGAGAATGCAGGCGGATAAGACTACTCCGGTAACTCGAAAGGTATTAACGGTTAGTAACGTTTCTTTTAACTCAAGATTAACTATGGCGATGGAAAAAGAAAGCTTCGACCTTTTATATTTTTTCGGCAAAAAAAAGGAAAAGATCTCTCCCTCTTCCTTCCAGGTAACAGATCGATCGACGGCATGCGATCGATCGGGCCCGATCGATACCTCAGATCGGGAAGGAAGGATCGGTTTGAAGGAGGAAACGTGTATCCATCACTCTCTACAGAACAACATAGCACATAATGCAGCCAACAATAACACAATAACAACAATGAAACACAATTCGGCATTCCTCAAGGCATATATGTATTATGATACCCCATTTTACAAGGGAGTCCTACATAAAGTTCGTACGGACATCGCAATGCGTATCCTTGGATCTTTAGATTTTCTTTATCACTTTTTTTGCATCTTTTTATCGTATCAATGAATCTCTCTAAGTAAAAAATTAAAGATCTTTGAAAAGTCTAAAGATCCAAAGATACAAAAAAGAGCAGTTCGGGATGGAAGAATTCGAGATATGTAGAAGAATCAAATGAGGAGAATTGGAAGATCCAAGGATACAACGGTCCACTCTGATCCAAGGATATAAAAATCCGATAACACAGACATTTCAGGGAACTCTAACAGAGAGAGAACCCTAGCTTAATCTCTCATAAATGAAATCTATATTATATGACCCCATGTGACTCGCGCATCTGATTTCTGTACCATCAGATATCAATTAATAATAATGTAATTAGATACAAACATAATATATATATATGTACAGTATCATATATATATATATATATATATATATATATATATATATATATATATATATATATATATGATACTGTACATATATCCTTCTCGCAAAAAGCAAAGTACTAACTGTCATAACATAAATGTACAGGATTAAAATATAATAGAAGTCAATTTTCGACCGCGTAAAGGGAAAAAAATATACTTGTTTACTCAGCGAAATATAAACGAAACCTTTTTTTATGATTAAGCAAAATTTTGCACGATTATTTTATCATCTTATCAAAATTTCAAGTAACATGATTTTAAGAATCTATAAAAAAATTAAAAAACAAAAAACAAACAAGAATTTGACAATATAGTAATACAATTCACTAATTTGTAACGCGCGAAATTTCGTTTTCATTTTTCTTTATTTTTGACCACGTAAATATTTTTCAAAGAAAAGTTATTAGAAGCAACAAGTGAAAAATTCAGTTTAAAAAGATATAAAACTAAAATATTTATGAATATAAAATTAAACTAAAACGGTCCTATAAAAATTAACGATTCCAGGACCAAAAACTTTTTTCACTTCTCTTTTTCTCTCTCTCTCTCTGTCTGCGCAGTAGCGCGCATATACATATATGTACATGTATTGTGTATTGGGAGAGCGGAAAGTTTCGTCGTACTTTGAAACAAAACAGCCGTTTTTTCGCAATTGAGAACTAAAATTTACTTAAAAAACAAAAAAAATGAATTCTATCAAAGCTTCTTGGCTCTCTTGTACGCATACGTACATACCGAATGAATAAAAGGATGGTAACATCGTTGAAGAATCTAACGAAAAAAGAGATTGGTCCGAAACATTTCCACACTTCACGACGAACTATACATTACTTCATCGGATAAAGATGTGTGTGTGGAGATCCATCGGAGGACCTCTTTCTTCTTCTAAAAATCATAACACATCTCCAATGTAGATTGGCAACCAGTTCGTCGTTCGATTCAACGCAAGTCAATTCGCGAACCAACGCAACTCTCCGCAACTGCCCGAAACATCTTTACACCGAGCGAGCGTATAATTAAAAATCCCACTCACTTATCAGGAGATGACGGGGGAGTGAGCGCGATGACAGTGCTGAGCACGGCGGTGGCTGTGTCGACCGATGACGTATTCTCGTTGTTGACCGTCGGCGGATTAAGGATATGCGCGGCGCCTGAAGAATTCATCGACGCAGCATTTCCCACTGCGTTTCCTTGTGTTTCCGCTCCGGCATTCGCTCCAGGACTAGTGGACCTACTGGCGATAGCCGTCGCGATCGCTGGCTGCGGAGGTGCTACGGTTTGCTGCTGTTGCAGTTGAGAAGGTTGTTGCTGGTTGCCACTTTCTTTGTCTTTGACGACAGCCTTGAGCTTAGCGGTGCCTTTGACGACATCGGACAATCTATTTTGCGACGAGGACTCGACGGTGCCAGTACCACTACCGCCGATATCAGTCGATACTTTGCCGTGATCAGCGTCAAGACCGGGCAGAGGCGGGAAAGCAGCCGCTTCAAGATCGAACTGTACGCCGCTACTGCGGCCACCACCGCTGACACAGTTGCTGCTGTTGTTGCTGTTGCTGCCTCCGCTTGCCGGCAAAGATTCCTTGATCGCTGGTAGCGAGTGATTATTTCCTGCAGCTACTTTCGTGTCCTGATCTTTGGTCCTGCGATGGTTACGGTGGCGGGGAAACGAAGGCGCCGAGGATAAGGAGGTGGAGGCGGAGGAGGATTCGACCGTCGCCGTTGCTGTATCCTGGTCTTGCGCGGAGGATGACGAGGAAGAAGACGATCCCTTCGCGTGTTCGACGGACGACACGGCAGACGACGAGGAATGGAACTTTGTGCCGGACTGGTAGGAAGAGGAGGACGACGAGGAGAGTGGCTTCGAGGAAGGTAGGCTCGAAGCGTGATAAGAGGACGTGGAGTTTAGAGACACATTGCCGCCGCCCCCGGTCATAGGGGGATGAGAGCTACGATTACTCAGCGGCGGCATGGACGACGGCTGATGGTGGTGGTGATGATGGTGGTGATGATGATGATGGTTGTTGCTATTGTTACTGGGATTGGCGGGATCAATCAAGCAGCTTCGATCAGAGCCATTTCTCTGTCTATTTCTATGTAGCAAAAAAAAAGGAGAAAGAAATTTAGATATTGAAATATTTGTTTAAAAATATATTCGATAAAATAATTAAATTGTAAATCGGACATTAAGCAGCGTACCTGTGGCGAGGATTGTATCTTGTGTTTGAACGAGTAAACGTGTTGTGCGGTGTGATCCCGTTCATCGTAAAAACACTGGACATATCGAAATAAGCGGGACTGGTTGGTCCCCAAGGCATCATACCGGCGTGATAGAATGGTTGATGCTAAAAGATAAACAGACGAAAATATTTTTAAATTGATTTATAAGTCTATTTAAGATTATTAGCATAAAAAACTTAAAATTGTATACTTACGTAAACAACTTGGTTCGGGTATGCCGGCATAGTCGTTTGAGGCATGGTCGTGCCATTGGTATAGAGAAAACGTTGCTGTCCAGTCGTGTAACTGCTTGGATCGTAGACAGTAGGGGTTGGAGTTCTGTAGCCATTCTTTATGCCACCTACACCAGCCACCGCTGGTATCGGTAGCCTGTTCATTGGTTTAGCTTTAATTCTCGCCATTATTGGCTTTCCCTAGGTTCAAAAAAATCAAAGTAAAAATATTATATAAAGGACCCCGCGGAATCCTTATGGAAAATGGCTTTCGATCAAATGTTTCGAAACTTTGCAAAAAGATAATTCTCAACATGTAGATTAAAAGTGTCCATGGGCATGAAGCTCTAAAAATTCGAGATTTTCAGCTACAGCCATCCAAAGTGGTAGATTTTTAAAGGAGTTTGAACCAATAAGGTTGATTTTTGGGCCAGAGCTTCGCACTTTTTTGATTGCATATTTGTATAGTTGCGGTCGAGAGCTTTCCAAAACACCCTATGAAAAGCTTTTTACATTGGGGAAAGTGAAAGTTATAAGTCCTCAAAGTTTAAGAAACATAGGCATGTAGGAAGCATGAGAATTATCAAGACTATCTGATTTATGATTTTCTGTGCTAAGTAGACTGCCTTAATTGTATGTGTGTGTGTGACAGATTGAAAATATATATGTATTTGTTATTTTATCCTCCTCTTTTTAAATACAGGCTTGGAACTGTCAATGGCAGAGTTACTTTTTTTGTTTTTTTTTGCTTTTTTTGTTTCTACAAAACTTTTGTATTTACTACTTTTTTGTAAAACCTCACCTAACTAAGATAAACTACCGTTGCCGAACTTCGGAATATGCTGCAGAAATTCAAAAATCTACCACTTTGGATGGCTGTAGCTGAAAATTTCGAATTTTTAGAGCTTCATGCCCATGGACACTTTTAATCTACATGTTGAGAACTATCTTTTTGCAAAGTTTCGAAACATTTGACCGAAAGCCATTTTCTATAAGGATTCCGCGGGGTCCTTTGTATCTATATAATTATATATAATTACAGATTTTCAATTATAGACTCAATAAATTATGAAAAACACTGATTGCATCATCATTAAAAACATGTATTTCACACTTTGTTGACAATTATATTCAGATAAAATTATATAAGCTTTAGTTACATAATTATGTAAAACTGTTACATAAAACAATTTACCTGAAACTCTCGAACTTCCTCGCGTAAAAACCGATAGGCCTTTTGAGCATCGTCGTCGGATTCAAATGTCACGTACCACGAACTATTATGAGCAAACTCGCACGAAATAAGCCTCGGACATCCCTCTCCGGAAAATAAATTCTGCAATGAAAATCAACATGTGTTAGAACTAAGTTTATTCTTAGTTTTCTTTTTTTTCGCGATGATCCTAAGATAACAGCTGGCCTACCTTTACATCCTCCAATGGAGTACTATCTGGTATTTCACGAAGTATCACGATACATCGTTTGTGATTGGGTCTCACTTTCTGTCCCTCCTCGTCCACTTGTACATTAGGAGACTCCCTCAGCACCTCAGTTATGAGCTTGATATCTTTCGTCAGCTTCTTGACTTGATTAAAATTCGCTACTGTCCATATCGGCACATACTGATCATTATCCATTTGTGACAACAAATAGGTATCGTTGGCTAAATTCTCTCTAAAAAGACAACCATCGCGTTATCACTGTCGGTTCGCGTTATCATACATCTTGTTACATTATACTTTTACATATGCATATGGTTATATAATTTGAATGTTACTTGCGATGTTACTTGACAATAACACTTTGTGACAAAAAATATCTTAAAAAATATTTTCACATGTAATGATTAAGTATATGCTGAAAATTATATGCCTATTTGTTAGCTCCACTTTTGCTCCAATTTCTAAGCAAATAACCATCGTACACACAAAATAATTCTAAAAAATTAATTTTTTCGATTACAATATTACTTTACAAATCAATATGCATTTATATATCAGTATATATGAAAGATTATCTCAAGATAATTAAATTTCTAATAAATTTTTTTTCCCCTTTCTATTTAACCAAGAATTTAGCTAACAGATGTTACTTTAAAGTTTTAGGTTAGTAATAACTTCTTGTACATAAATCATTAAAATCATAATATATAATAAGCATATTATATGCAATGAAAAGTTGGAAGAGAAATTATGTATGATGTCAAAAGAAAATCTTTTATAATTAATGCAAATATATTTGCAAGATTATCTTACAGCTTCAGAATGTTAAAAACTCTGTTACCTGGAGAAATAGTACTCGAGTTGCGAAGAGAGCATCTGCTTGAGCTGTTCCAAGGGTATACCGGGAACATTTAGATCAGCCATTGGTGCAGATGGTGGCGGAGCAGCAGAAGCATCGGCCAAAGCAGCAACGTCCACTGGGCTATATCCAATGGCGCTTCCGTGCATGCCTATGGCGTGTTGGGGAGATGGTTCCAGGCTGCCGACACCAGTATCGAGAATCAGTTCACTACCACTTGGCGCACCGTTCATGACTCCGTAATCTATATTAGGCACTCCACCGCCAATCGCTCCTGCAACCTGTAGACCCAGAGGTTCAGGGGTGGCTGGGTAGACCGCCCCTGGTGGCAGCTTCCCGATGTCCCCATTCATGTAAACGTACCCTGCAATGGAGAGAAAACATTTATAACTCTGGCAACGCTTTCCTTATCTCTGCTTATTAATGCATCAAAGTTCATACATATGTTACGAGTGATTTATTGCTGTAACAATGATAAAACTTGTTAACGTAACTAAATATTCTGTAAAGCAACAATTTATTTTAGATAAGAGTAAGAACAAAACATTTTTTGTCCATTTTTCTTCAGTGACATTACACATTAATAACATATAGATCAAATCAATTGAAATCCAGAAATGGCACATTTCTATAATTCTAACCTAATCTGAAACCATAAAATTCATGTCCAGTTTTTACACGAAATATCATTTTTATGCTTTTACTTGTAATTTAACAATTTGCTCAAGTAATGCTTAATCATGACTATATACAAAATGACTGGTTCTCAGATCAATTATATAAATACATAAAATTGCAACCATTTCATATCGTATCCAGTAAAAGTGCCACAGGGAGTCGTTCTACACCAAACATTTATAGAATATTAATGCTGCATAGCATAATTGTACCATACATATGTACTTTGACCAGCAGTATACTTGCGCTTAAACTATAATGTTCCATCTGTACAATATTAATACAGCCTTCACTTTTACAAGATATCATGACAACGACATAATAGTATTCCTTAACGGAGCAACGCAACCATCAGTGGAATCATTCGACTGAAATCCGTATGTCTACACAGCACAATTGGACGCAACTGCACATTCAAAGTACAACTGCAAAGTACAAGTATCCGATCTCTCGTAGACGACGTGCGCGAGCTTTCGCGGAGTCGAAGAAGCCGAGGAAACGAGAGGACCGGGAATAAATCGGACGCGCGGAGGACGATTACGTCGGCGATTACGAACGGGAATGACGTCTGCTATCACGAGGATGACTCGCACACGCTGTAAAGAGCCAGGACGGACGTCGGCAACCGAGTGTCGGACTGCGTGCCACGACGACGGTCGTTCGGGGCGACTCGCGGCGCGCCAGACGAGGATCCCCGCGCGGCAGGACGCGCAATATGTTGCGGAGCGCACGGCGCGTTATCGGCCAAATATAGCGCGGTCGGTACACGATACGACCTCGACGAGCCGCTATTCTTCCGACGAAACTCCGACGCGACAGCGACAGCGACAGCGACGACGACGACGACGACGACGACGACTACGACTACGACTACGACGACGACTACGACGACGACGATGATGATGATGATGATGATGATGATGATGATGATGATGATGATGACGACGATGATGACGACGACGACGACGACGACGACGACGACGACGACGACAAGCACGACGATGACAATGACAATGACAAACGTGGTAATGACAACGAGGATGATGACGATAATGACGATGACGACAAAGATTACTACGACGACGACGACGACGACGACGACGACGGACGACGACGACGACGACCACGATCACGACCACGACGACGACAACGTGTTGGCGCGGCGCGACTTAACACGCGGAATGGAAAGATACACCAACATAAGGAAGTGGTGATGATGACGAAGGAGGATGAAGCGGCGCGATGACAAAACTACACTATTATATATTCGACCGTATATTCGACCGTTACAACTTGGACGACGACGATGATAACGATGATAACGATGATAATGACGATGACGATGATGGTGATAATGACGATAATGATGATGATGATGTTGCGTTGGATGAATGGGATGGATGGTCGTTACCGAAATCACCGTTCATCTCGAGACGGGCCCGGATGATCCCATGTGCCCTGAATCTAGCGTTACGAGGTGCCTGCCTGCTCGCTCGTTCTCTCTCTCTCCCTCTCTCTCTTTCTTTCAAACGGCCTCGTGCAGATCGGTTTCTCGACTAAAATCTCTCGAGGCACACTTGGTTGTTCGCTCTCAGTTCGTCGTGCGCGCGGGGCGTCGCGAGCGCATTCGCGAATTCGTACGCTCGTGATTCACGTTCGTTCAACCTCGCCAATCGACTAGCCAGCTAAGGCTCGATCGTTGCTCGCCCGATCGCTCGTTCGCTCGCTCGCTCGCTCGCTCGCTCGCACGCACGCACGCACGCATGCACGCACGCACGCACACGCTCGCGTGCGCGCGACGAAATATGTACGCGACGACTGGCGAGACAGGCGGCGGCGAGATTGGCACGTTTCCTCGCACGAATTCGCGACGCTGCGCGACGCGCGCCTTACGATCCGCCCTTGTGCGTCCTCCGGCCCACCGCGCCGAGCGGATCAACGCGCGGCCGTTTCGCACGACGGTGTTTCCTTACCGAGGTGGAAGAATCGAACTCAACACGGTCTCTCGAGCAAACTACAAAATGGCGGAAGGCACATGCCGTGGCGCGCGGTGCATTCTGGGCCTCCGGGTGATGCGCCGTGCGCGCAGCCCCGAGCCCCGCCGACGTGGGGACGCGCAGGCGCAGGCGCAGACGCCGATGCTGCGCGTCACTTTCGAATCTCGCCGAAATTCCACGAATATATTGGTGTTTCCCCGAAAAGAGAGGCTGTCGTGTACGAGAAAAAAAGGGAAAAGTCCGTCTCGGGACGGAAATTTCGTGTTAATTTGCGTACTTTTCGAAATCGAACAAAGGGAGCTCGAGGGAGATCCCTCGTCTTTTGTATTTTTACTTTTCGTCTTTGATTTTCTTCTCTAATTAAAATATTTTAATATCTTCTTATTGACTCTTTTTCATCGATAGAAACGTGTATCGGAGAAAATTAATTTAAGAACCACTTAAATTTTTGAAACTGAATAAAAAATATGGGAAAAGCACAATAGACATATTTTAACTTTAATTCTCTTTCCTTGATTTACACACACACACACATCTCTCTCTTCTTCAGATATTCTTATTAAGATACTATGAAAGCTTAATAGAAATTCAGTTTTCTTTCAAATTTCTGAAAGGAGAAGAGAAATAGAAAGCGATAAAAATTTTATCCCTTTTCGAGTTTTTATTATTTCTGGAACTTTAAGTTGAAACTAAATTCCTCTTAATTTTATATTTTTGTAGGAAAAGTAAGTACAATTTTCTTCGAATAAACAGTTGCAAATAACAGTTGATTGAATATTTGTTTCGTCTGAGAATATTTTAACTTTTCCACAATTATCTCTAAATTCATATTTTGTATACTTTATATATTACATATTCCTCGAATAATTAACAAAATATTTGTTACACTATACATATACAAAAGAAATATACATATATCTCTTATAATTACTAATATATTTTAAGATCCGTTGTTGAATGTGGCTTGAGCTAAATTAATTCGAAGAAATTATAATTCTATGAAGTATGATTGTAGCCAGCATAGCACAAATAAAATCGGTAAACAACGATAGCTTATCTAATGATTTTTTTTGATCAACTACATCGTGCACTTAATGAACACTTGTATACTTGCGGTGATAGAGATATGATTCTTGATGGATCGAAAAATTCCTTAATTGAATTAAAATTTCTTTTTCTGCCTATTACTACCTTTATATATATTTTATATAGAATTCTTATATATCACGTTATTATCAAGAATACACAAAATGATTTATACTAATTAATAGAAAGTAATACATTCTTGTTGTATCTATACAATTTTTTATATATGTATAATAAAAAATATATTACTAAAAAGACTCAATTTCTTAATCATTAACTGATAAGTTTAACAACTTTAATTTCACTGAATTTTGAAACGCGACAGAGGAAAAGGGGAGCACGGTCAAGTCACACCTCATTCATGTATTTATTTATTTATTTATCTAGAACAGCCACAAATTTCCATTAACTCTCGTTATTATTTCAAAACAATTCGTCGTTTAATAATTACTGGCTTAAAAAAAAAGGAAAGCAAGAGTGGAGACGAGACACGGAGCATGTCCTACGTGAAAGGAAGAGCCGAAACTGTCCTACAAATATTCAACAAATCGTTGCAATCAAAAACAAGCACGAAACACTTTTCATTTTCGGAATATAAATGTAAAAAAGAAATTTCTTATCGCTTTTTCGCTACAAGACGAAGGGATACGGAGAAGAAGAGTGGATGTGAGGAGAAAGAGCAGAATCAATCGAGAACCTACGATTACGCTTTGCTGCTTTCTCGGAACACGTCTATCGCGCCCAGATACATACTACCTAACGCAAGAACGAACATCCATCCGGCGCTGCTAATCACCGCTCGTTCATCTATGCCTCTACCTCCTCGACGATGATTATCAAAATCAGGTGTGTCCTGCCTGCTGCTGCAAGGCAGGAAATTCCTACCTTAGCAGCTGCTATCACTTAACATAAGGCTTACAGTGTGATGTATTGCTTTTATATCTTGAGAAAAAGATTTTGTGATTAGAGTAGAATATATTGCCTATACGCCGATTATACACCTATATATCCCCTCTTTCTTCGCTATATCTCCTCCTTTCCTCCTTTCTTTAACCTTCTCTTTCGTTTACTTCCTTCTCCGTTTCGTTTGTTTTCGTTTTTTCTTTTTTTTTTTATTATTGAAATATATATGCGCGCGTTGTGTGTATGTGTATTGTTATGTGTATATATATATATATATAATATATATTTATATATATTTATATTTATATGCTGATGTGTAATAGAATATAATCGGGATATCCCACGAGGAGTTTAGTGACTGATATACAGATTCAATTTGAGACAATGATGAAGCACTGACGAGGGGCGGAGCTGTCTGCTGTTGTAAGTTGTGGCATGGATGATGATTGTTGTTGTTGCTGTTAGTCGATTAAAAACCATGGACTTTCAGCTGGTCAGGTTTTGCTAGACCTGACTTTGTCAGCCACTGGCATATATTCTCTCGTTGGTCCCCCTGCAATTGCAGCACCTCCCCGTACTCCGGGTGCTCTATTACTGTCCCATTGCAGGCAAACTCCTGTGTAAGTAAATTATAATCATAAATCAGACTAGGGATTTGTCAGTTTTTATCTTGTTAGAAAATTTAATTGCTTTTAAAAAATGTCAATTTCTTTATCTTTAAAAATAATGTATTTAAAACTTTCCAGACATATCAGCATGAGATAACCATGACTAATTATAACTTCTACATTACATAGCTTGGATATTTCCCAATTACAAATATATAGCAATGTTATAAATCATTTAGATATATAATCATATCATATCATTTAGATATATAATTTTTTTATATCTATAAATTTTGTTATATTTTCTTAAGATATTTCTAATGTGTATGTATATATATATATATATATATATATATATATATATATATATATATATATATATAAAATTACATAAATTATTCTCAATAATTATAAATATTACTAGATAGAAATATATTTGACAATATATATAGAAAATAATTTCAAATATAAAATAAAATTATTTCATTATTATTTCATTATTTCATTTCATTTCATTATTTATTAAATATCAAATAAGGAAATGTCACACACATTGAAGAAGGAATATTAGATATCGATAATGAAATGTTAATGATTCACTCAACAATGAACAAAGCAGCTATAAAAAGCCAAGTCATTGATTTCAAATCGAAACAAAGAATACGCTTGCTATGTGTCAAATCACTTGCAGATGTATTCAAATGCTATTTTCTCAGGGAATTTGCAAAACTATATCTATTTGCTATGTACTGTTTGCGATTGTTTGCATCAGACCTATTTTTAGAGTTCTGCCTGACTGAGTAATGGTGGGAGATAGAACAGAGTGGGAGGAACAGTATGACAGAGAAGGAAACAAGTGGAGAGGGTAGATAGGTTGATGGATAGGAGAAAGGATCGGCGGAGATCTCCAGAGGGAAAGTCGCTCGCTCACCTTTTTACATGCTCTCACGATTTTCTTCAAGTCATATTCCGAGGAGAGTCCTTGCACCGTTGTTAAGGTTTTACGACCATTCCGCTGCTGAATCCTTATATGCACGAGGCCGTCCTGGACGTCATCGTCTGAACCCTTGATTGCATCTGCAAAGGGGTCTGCGAAAGAGAGAGGGGTATAAAAGTTGCGTGCGAGGCCGCAGCGGATTGCGCAGGATGATGCAAGAGGGGCAATGCGCGAATAACGCTGCCATCGCCATTTTGATCGCCTCGGAGCCCCCCGAGGCGCCGATAGTGCCGTTTTATCGTCCTCGTTCGCGAAAGACGATACAACGGAACAAGAAGAGGGGGAGGAGCAGGGGCACGAGAGAGAAAGAGAGAAAGGAGAGCGAGGGAGGGAGAGAGAGAAGGTGGGGGAGGGGAGATAATACCCGTTTATTCTTTTTTCACTCACCGAATGTGTTGAGATTCTGGATGGACATACGACAAACAAAAGAGACCCCTCGGATGATATAGAACTGCGGAGCGCAGGTGACGATCGTAGGGCAGAGGACGTAAATTTACGTGGCGATCAGCACTCGAATGGTGTGAGGACGAACTGCGGAGAACGAGTCGACGAAACCAAGCGCGATGGCCGTGTACGCAGCCGGAAGTAAAAGTTGCATTTGTCACGGCGCGATGGGTGGGGTTGCGCGCGATTGGCGTGTTCCTAAAATGAGCTAAATCGTACCCGAGGCGCGCGATTGGCGAACAACGCGATAACGTCGGAACGCGCGATTGGTGCGCGGTTGAACTATCGACGAATGCCATTGGTCGACGAATCGAAGAATGCGATTGGCGATCGCGTGAGAATCTAATATTTTTAAGTAGTTTTCGTATCTATAAAAATTTCTATCAAGAAAATATAGGAATAATGTTACATAGGCTGCGTTCTGATATAAACTGCCAGTGCTGAAAATCTATAGTATACGTGACGTAAACTATAGATTTTCAGTACTGGCAGTAAATATCGGAACACAGCTATAATTGGCTATCGAATATAGGGAATTTTTTAAGTTATGAAAACTTTTCATTTGACAGCCAATCG
Source organism: Camponotus vicinus (assembly GCF_025532165.1). Taxonomy (NCBI): domain Eukaryota; kingdom Metazoa; phylum Arthropoda; class Insecta; order Hymenoptera; family Formicidae; genus Camponotus; species Camponotus vicinus. The sequence goes on from NW_028141945.1 coordinate 30,991,795, forward strand.
TTTGACATTATCGCGTTTATAAGTGAATTTCTTAATGAAAAGCTCTCATGTAACACTTATTACCTATGAATATGATCGATATAAGCGAGAAAAATTTAATTTCTTTCTTGAAAGTACAAAAAAATTCAAATTTAATTTAAAAATAAAATTATAATAATATATTGATATTAATACATTAATTTTGTGAACAATTTAATGAAATTTATTGGTCAAATTTCAATATTTTATATACCTTTTTTATATATCTTCCATACACAATTAGAGATTTTTTTAGACATTTGAATGTGTGTTATAACATACCACATAGATTTAAAAAATCAGGAAAGAGATGAACTTTATTATATTTTACATTGGTTCCTTATATATATGTTATAGTTCTATTCAAATACTTATGCGATTATAATTCAAAATAATCACGAAAATCTTATTAAAAAATTATAGCAAGCGATCTAGTGTGTTCTTCTTCACGATTGATGCATATTGTTCCGAGAGAAAAAGAGAGAAAAGAAGAAGCAAATATCAAGTCATTCGATGCACGATTTGGCTCTTTTTTTTGTACTCTATAACAACAACTCATTTATAAAAAGTAATCTGCTTGTGGCTTTTTGCTGGGTATTCCGCGACTTTCTTGGGGCGCTGCTTCGAATATCGTGAAATCTCTTTGCAGGTGCTCATTTAGTTCCAATATTGCAGCAACATTACCACATCTGCAAAATTTTAAAGTTTTTTGAAATTACAAAAAAATTTTTATTCAAAAAATTTAAAAATCTAGATATTTTTTGTGTAATATATATATATATATATATATATATATATATATATACAGGGTGATTCTGAACAGACGTTTGTCTTTAAAAAGATAAATTGTCGAGTCTATTCTAAGACGATTTTCCCTTTACCAAAATTGTCTACGAGGCTTAGTTTTTAAATTATTAAATAAAATAGTTCGCGAATTACGGAACGAGTACAAGAGGTAGACAGGGACGGCGCAACTCACCATCCGATACAGGCGATCATGTGGGGCGCGCGACGCGATCAGCTGATTGCTGCACACGATGAGTGTAACAATCAGTGTGTGTGTGTGTGTGTGTGTGTGGGGTGTATTTATGCACGCGTATCCACACATGCACCGTACTCTCTCTCTCTCTCTCTCTCTCTCTTTCTCCCTCTTTCTCTCACTCTCTCACTCACTCACTCACTCACTTATTCTTACCTTAATAATGAGATTCTTCATACTGCTGATAAATAGCAGTGCCCAGTGTGTTGCACGATAATAATCGTCGTCGACGAGACGTCGTTTCTTCAACACGCAGTCTGACACAAATAAGCGAAGTTTTTTCTTTCATCACTTTCGACACTTTTACAAATTTACTCGCGCACTTAATCACTCACGATTGATAAAAGGAGGAATTTACTAACGGTTACGGTACGAATTTAATAAACGGTTAACGCATTTAATTATTAATTACACACTCGATTAAAGAAACGCGTTAACAGAACGCGATACTTGATGCAAAGCGCGCGACGCGACGACCGACGACAAGCAGGTCAGGTTAGTACTAGCGCGTAATGCTACACGTTTATGTTTGGCAGCGCTAGAGGCGCTAGTACTAACCTGACCTGCTTGTCGTCGGTCGTCGCGTCGCGCGCTTTGCATCGAGTATCGCGTTCTGTTAACGCGTTTCTTTAATCGAGTGTGTAATTAATAATTAAATGCGTTAACCGTTTATTAAATTCGTACCGTAACCGTTGGTAAATTCCTCCTTTTATCGTTCAATCGTGAGTGATTAAGTGCGCGAATAAATTTGTAAAAGTGTCGAAAGTGATGAAAGAAAAAACTTCGCTTATTTGTGTCAGACTGCGTGTTGAAGAAACGACGTCTCGTCGACGACGATTATTATCGTGCAACACACTGGGCACTGCTATTTATCAGCAGTATGAAGAATCTCATTATTAAGGTAAGAATAAGTGAGTGAGTGAGTGAGTGAGAGAGTGAGAGAGAAAGAGGGAGAAAGAGAGAGAGAGAGAAAGAGAGAGAGTACGGTGCATGTGTGGATACGCGTGCATAAATACACCCCACACACACACACACACACACACACACACTGATTGTTACACTCATCGTGTGCAGCAATCAGCTGTTCGCGTCGCGCGCCCCACATGATCGCCTGTATCGGACAGTGAGTTGCGCCGTCCCTGTCTACCTCTTGTACTCGTTCCGTAATTCGCGAACTATTTTATTTAATAATTTAAAAACTAAGCCTCGTAGACAATTTTGGTAAAGGGAAAATCGTCTCAGAATAGACTCGACAATTTATCTTTTTAAAGACAAACGTCTGTTCAGAATCACCCTGTATATATATATATATATATATATATACAGGGTGACCCATTTTAACTTAGGCAGCCAAATAACTCGAAAAATAAGCAAGATAGAGAAAAATGTTTTAGACAAAAGTTGTATGGTTTCGAGGGGGCCATAAGATGGTATCATTGGTTTGACCTTGAAGAGTCATTTGAAGGTCACGTGAAGGTCACTTCAATTTTTTTAAATGGAATACCCTATATATTTTTGTACATTCTTGTAGCTTATTTCGAGAGCTTTCCAAAACACTATAATTAAGTACCTTTCCGTTAAGTACTTTTTGAGTTATGATGCTTGAAATAATTTCTTAATTTTACATAAACCGTAAAATATCTTGTAAAATATTCATTTTTCGATTATCTTACCTTAATACTTTTATGTACAAAATAATGAGAGGAATCAATTGGTGTAAAGAAAACACATAGTTGTTTTTAAGAAAAAATATGGAATTGTTAATTGCAAATTACATATTTTTTCTTCGAAACAACTATGTGTTTTCTTTACACCAATTGATTCCTCTCATTATTTTGTACATAAAACTATTAAGGTAAGGTAATCGAAAAATGAATATTTTACAAGATATTTTACGGTTTATGTAAAATTAAGAAATTATTTCAAGCCTCATAACTCAAAAAGTACTTAACGAAAATGTACTTAATTATAGTGTTTTGGAAAGCTCTCGAGATGAGCTACAAGAATGTACAAAAATATATAGGATGTTCCATTTAAAAAAATTGAAGTGACCTTCACGTGACCTTCAAATGACTCTTCAAGGTCAAACCAATGATACCATCTTATGGCCCCCTTGAAACCATACAACTTTTGTCTAAAACATTTTTCTCTATCTTGCTTATTTTTCGAGTTATTTGGCTGCCTAAGTTAAAATGGTTCACCCTGTATATATATATATATATATATATAATACACACACACACACACACACACACACACACACACACACACACACACACGCACGCACACATATATAATGCATATTGTATATGTATTATATATAAATATATAAAAATATATAAATTATATATAAATAAAAATATGTTAAAGTAGCAAATATAATATACTCTTAATATTGAAGAAATGAAGATAATATTAAAATTAAGTTAAAAAGAAATAAAAAAGAAATAAGGATAAAATTTGAAAGAATGTACATAGAAAAAATATAATTATTATAATGGTGATAAAACCTGAATATATGATGTATGATATTCAAGATGTATGATATAAAAAGATCCATTAAAGAAAAGAATTATGTGTGTAAATATTACATGCCTGTAACAGTAATTTGGTGCAGACCAGACAGTTAATACAGTCTCATTGAAATGCCACTTGTAACCTTCCATCACTAACTGATGTGCTCTACATATCATGTCAATATCATTGGCCGAGTTGAACTGCGCTACTACGTCACTGCCGAAAAGGTAACCGGCGCCGCGTGGTGACACACCCCAGCCTTGAGTATCTTCAGGATCCGACCATAACAAATCACACATTGGCCCATCATGAGGCACCTGCATTGAAAAGTATTTAACTTTAATTAGTTTATAAAATTAGAATTTTTATAAATTTCTTAGAAACAATAAGACATAATTTAGCTTTTGATATTAAAACTTTAATATTAACTTTTATTACAACAAAACAAAAAAGATAATTAGCTTTATATAGTTTGTGTTCTTTGTTATTAAAAGAATTATAATAAATGGAGCTCACTTCTTGTTTTCTATCTATAGTCCGGATTTGGTCCAGCGTCTGAATACTAGGTGATAATCCACCGTGAACGCAAAAAATTTTGCCATCAATGATAGCAGATAATGATAGATAATCAAATATCTCTGTACAATACCGCCACACCGTTATACTGCCATACTTGCGTAAACACTCATCATAAAAACCATAAACCTGTGTTATCTGTCGTGACTCATGATTTCCTCTTATCAATGTAATTCTATCAGGATAGCGAACCTGCAATAGATAAGATATAAATTTGCATACGTTTATGAAAATAATAATCCTTTCTTAAACTCTTTAAAATGATCATATCAGAATTGATTATTTTCAAGTGATTCTTATTAAATATATAAAGAAAATATAGAAAGAAAGTAAATATTGATACTTTATATATTTAAATAAAATAAGAGTAGTTTTGTGTTCTTTTTTATTCACTAGTCAAATGTAAATCAATTTTGTTCAAATGTAAATCAACTTTGTTCAAATGTAAATCAACTTTGTTCAAATGTAAATCAACTTTGTTCAAATGTAAATAACTAATTTTAATAAATATAGATCTTTACATACCTTTAGTGCAAGAAGGAGAAGAAATGTTTCAACACTATAAAAACCTCGGTCCACAAAATCTCCCATAAAAAGGTAATTTGTTTCTGGCACATCTCCACCTACTTTGAATAATTCTTTTAAATCATAAAACTGTCCATGAATATCTCCACAAACCTAAAAAACACATTATATCAATCTTAACAACTCCCAAGCTCCACTTTTGACAATTAAATTATTCTTTATAGAGAATGAGGATAGTTACTGTTACAGGTGAGTCGACACGCTGTACGTTACTCTCCTCGATGAGGATCTCTCGCGCTTTGGCGCACAGGGCTTTGACTTCAGCCTCCTTGATAATTTCACATTTCTTCAGCTGCTCGATTTGCCGATCCAAGTCACTGGATTCGGCCATCGTATGGTTCGAGGATGGGCTGCTTGCGATTTCCCAGCAGAAAACGCAGTGTTGTCAACGATTCCCGCGTATCCGTATCCTTGGGTTCTCAGGGTCTCAATTCGCGTAGTTTTGGAATCACGTACGAATCGTGAAATAACTGTCGGATAAACGGAGATACGAGATAAAGCAAAGTACAGAGACACGATAAGAATTGGCGCACTTCAAGATACTTACGAGCCTATCCAAAAAATCCTGTAAATTGCCCCTTGACTTGAAGTTTCGTCGCCGTAATCAACGCATTTGACGGGCAAACTCGCGGATTTCTCTTAACGCTAAAATATAACGAACGAGATCCAATGGTATGATTCTTGCACCACGATGTGATACTCTCGCTACGCTTGTTCCGAATCAGCTGAACTTGAGCCGTTGGAGTCGTTCGCGGTGCCGACACTGGACACTGGCCGACACCAATCCTGCGTTCAACACAAACGCGGAATTAAAAGTAGACTGATGGCGAGCGGTTGGAGAAACCCCGCAACTGTCGTTCCTCTCTATTTACGCTAAACTTATTTTTTGACAAACACGGCACGTGCTAAATAAACTCTACAAGATACTCGTGCGGCCGCCAATCAACTCCCTTTATTTCTAGGAAGATTGGCTACATAGCGGGAGATGATTGGTCTCTTCCTGGATGACGCTTAATGGGATGCATTGTCTATTGGCCAGTTGAACACGGGACTCTCTGATTGGTCAATCGTGCGGTTTTCATGCTATCGAATAAGTTACCAAAATATTCAGTAATAATTTGTAATTGGATGTTGATAGACCTGCTCGAATAGTCCGTTCAAATTTAAATCGACAAAATTCGTTACTGTACACGTTGTCGTAATGAACTATTTTCTCGTTCTTCGAAGTGTGAATTTATCTCGAAAGATATGAATTTTCCTAATTAAAGTGGTGTAATGTACGATGTAAGATTGGCGATAAAACACAAGAAGTGTTTTTTTTTTGTCATACTAACACGCGAACACCTTTTTTTTAATAAAATAATCTGTAAGTTTATTATGAGTTAAATTGTGAATCTCCTCTGTGATCGTAGTTTGTCAAAGGATTATGTAGTAAAATGAGCCCATCTTATTCTGCGTCACAATCTAAACCGAGTATGGAGCCTCATTATGTTATGTTACTTGCCCCATTTCAACCAGCAACAAGGATTGAACTAGAGACTAACGTAAACACGAGTGCAGAGTGTTATTTAGACATAAAAAATGCCGGTGACAAAACATTAAATGTAAGGGCATATACTTTTCCTGATTGGAGAGAAATTAAAGACCTTTTGCATGACACAAATAATTTTGCAGATAAATTTTTTGATGCACAGATATTCTTATAAGTATTTTTATTTTTATATGTTTTAATAATTTTATTTCAGGTAACTATAACAAAAGTACCAGCTGCAGAACGTCAGATTACTCTCAGTTTGTCTGAATTAGAAGTTCAAGGAAAAAGTAATGGCACAATATGTATCAAGTGGTCCCCAAAAGAAGCAGGAAGCTGGCGAGATGTATTGCAACTTACAGATAATAGGCGAATTAAATATGATATTGTTATAGCAACAACTGCTAGAGATAATAAGAAAAGCTATAAAACAAAGAAGAAATTGCCAAAATCATCTTCATCATTAATGAAGACATCAAATATCTCTATATCAACAAGCAGACAATTCTATCAAAACAATACATTAAAAATTCCAACTATTAGCCAACCTTTGATTCCCAATCTTGATACACAAACAAAAGAATATAAATTAAGACATTTAAATGATTTAAACAAAGAGAATATCTTTAATAAATGTAGTGAATCAGAGGCTTCTTATGCGATACGAGAAAATGAAAATAGAATCAATGGAACTTATAATCATGATGAGCCAGATAATATCATGTTTGAGCAAAACATGAATATGTGGGACAACGGAAGTATTCTGCCACAAGTGTTTTCTACAAACGAACCACAGGACATACGTAGAGTTACTTACATCAAGGAAAAAAGATCTAATAATATATTGTATGAGCGCAATGGAATTATTAAAAATACAACCTGTGACAATGACAATGTCCATTCTGAGATTTCGGTATTGCTAAATAAATTTACATTCACACCTGCAGACATTATTTCGAGTTCTCCAGAAGCAGTGAAAGAAGAATTGACAGAATCCACAAGTTTCTCGCAGAGCTCAAATAAGCATAGAACCTTCAATATCAGTCAGAATCATTTATTTGAAACATCTGCAACTCATGATACAAAAACTCTCAAAGTATCATCGCAATCAGCATGCTTGCACAATTTGTCACCGATTAAGTCTAGTGGATGTTCTCTCATGACTGATATTAAGGATTTAATTGCATCGTCGCCGATTGCTCAACATTATGATGTTCCAAAAGATTCCAATGAATTCTTGGAACATGATAGAAAGATAAAGATAGAGCCGAATGTCCAAATGTCGCCGATTGCTCAACATGTGCCAAAAGATTCCAGCGAATGCTTGAAGCATAAGATAGAGCCGAGCATTCAAATAATCAATCGCGAATATTTCAGTTTTGAGATTATTTCCAAGAATGATGTAGCTAAAAAGATAGGGGACATGTACATTGAGATTTCTCCACCGAAAAAGCACTCTAAAATAGTATCTCAGTACCATAGTATATCAGTACCAAAACTAAGTGGCACAAGAACTGGTAGAATCACAAAGAACAAAACTTTGTGCGAAGGAAACACAAAAAAGTTACAACTAAATATACCTGTTGCAAGTAAGTCCTCTTTCTTTTAAGGAAAATGTTTTATGTGTTAAATGTTTTTCAATTTTAATCTATGCATTATGATTACAGAAAGAAATACAAAAAATGTAGCTGCTATCAAAGTAAACAAGCAGTCTCTCATTGGCTTGAATAAGACAAAATGGCATACTTCTTCATTTATTAGAGAATCAAGCTACAGAATACAAAATAAAGAAGAATCTTTTATCTATGAAACATTTGAATTAGATCCTTTTGCGCCATCAACAACAGAGGATCCATTTCTTAAAAAGTTAGTTAAGTTACATCCCCTAGTATAGTACATTACTATTTACATTAATATTTATATTCATATTACATTAATATTATGAATTCTAAATCTAATTTATATTAAAATATATATATATATATATATATATATATATACACATATATACATATATGATTTAAATTTTTATACATAATTTTCTTTTGTCTCATTACATTTTAACAAAAGTTTCAAGTTTTTATATTTGTAAAATATACTGCAAATTAATAATATTTGTTAATGTAAATTAATTAAATCTATAATTTTAGTTTGAAAAATTAATTATTCTAATGATTGTTTAAACATGTTGCTTATCCTATTATAACAGCATAGTACATTATGATGAGCAATGGCTATTGCAGCAAGAATTGGCATTTACAAAATGGTTAAATACTCTGCTATCTTCGCCAGAGGATTTATCTGTCGACATTGAAACTGTTGTAACAGATATTGGCAAAGTGTGGCAATCATGCAAAGCGCAAAAAACCACTATACTTGCTGAAACTAAAGAGGCTGTCTCTGCAAGGTGCATATTTTATTAATATTTAACGCAAGCATAGGAAAGTTTATTTTAAAATATTATGAAAAATTTGAAAGAAGTTTATCTTAATGTTTAACTTTAATGATTTATTTTCAGATATCACACCAGTACTAGATTAAACACTCTACGGAAAGCTGCAAGTGCTATGTTCAACAACAATGAAATCACACAAGTTCTTTCTCGAATCAACATGTATATTATTAAAGGAGCTTTATGCGTCAGATCGGATCGTAATTTACATCGTGATATTGGTTTGTTAATTAAATAATCTTTTCCTTATGTACTCACATACATCAATTGGAGATTTTCATCTTCCATTCAAGTGTAGCTTTCTTTATTTTAAGCTTTTTTTATTTTAAAATTTTTTAAATAGAGGAATCGATAAGTCTTACATCTTTTCAATGCAAAAAAAAACGTCTAATGATTTGATAATAGGCTTGCAGAAACTCATATTGGCTTTATTCCTGAATTACAATCCTCTATGGCTGCGTATCGGCTTGGAAACTGTCTACAATGAGAGTATCCCGCTTCGTTCGAACAATGATATTGTTGGTCTGACTCGCTTTTTATTAACGAGATTCTTCTCGGATCCGCAACTAATTAAGATGCCTGGTTACCACATGACCGATCCGAGCTCAAAGATCGTCACAAAGTTGAATCAATTTATCCTGAAAAAGTTCTTATATCTAATATATTTTTTGGATTATGCGAAGCAACACAAATTGATCGGTCACGATCCATGCCTATTTCACAAACGCGCCCAGCATAAAGAGAGTCGCGAGATCTTGCTGAGTTTCTCGCGCGAACTTCTGAGCGGCATCGGTGATGTGACAAAAGTATTGCGCGGTCATAACTATATACTTACCCATCGGCAAACCTACATTGAGGAATATAATTATGCGGTGACGGATATACGAGGTGATCTGCGCGATGGCGTGCGATTATGCCGCATCATGGAGCTTATCACCGGTGTTAGAGAACTGACCCAACGATGCCGCGTGCCGGCGATATCACGTTTGCAGAAGGTGTATAACGTGGACATGGCATTAAACGCCTTATCCCAAGCCGGTTACATTCTTGAAGGCGACATAGATGCGAAAAGCATCGCCGATGGTCATTGTGAGAAAACTCTGTCGCTTCTATGGCAAATTATTCACAAATACCAGGCGCCGCGATTTGCTCGGGCTGCTCGCATGGTCCAGAGATGGTGGCGAGCGCAACTTTGGTACATTTGCGTGAGAAACTTTTTACGCGCACGCAGAAATCTTGCCGCGATCGTAATCCAACGTGCATGGAGATACAAGATGACGCCATCCTTCCGCGAAACTATCTGTGATTTAGAAGAACGCAAGTGGTACTTGCAAGTCAGAAGAGCCACGATATGTCTTCAGAAATGGTGGAGGCATGTACGAGAAACCAGAAAGGAGAAGCTGCAAGAGTTGAAGAATAGACGCGAAGCGGTAATCCGATTACAGAGGAGATGGAGAGCCGTGTTGTTGATGAGGACGCAGCGAGATCAGTATCTTAATCTCAGGAACGCCGCATTGATGATACAAACGCGGTGGAGAGCAATGCAGGCAATGAAATTACAGCGTTCCAAGTATCTCGCGTATAGAGATGCCACCGTAAGAATACAATATTTCTGGAGATCCGTGAAGCTGGCGCGGAAACAGCGCGAATGGTTTCTTCACAGAAGAGAGAGCGCTCGTATTATTCAAATTTGGTGGAGACGATGTTTATTAGCGCGAAAAGCGCGAAATGACTTTCTACGAACAAGAACTGCTGTGCGAGACATCGAGAGATGGTGGATAAGTGTGCTCGACAGAAAGAAGTTCCTCCTGCATCGAGTGAGCGCTATTCTTATTCAAAGAACATGGAGAAAGTATCAAACATGCAAGCAAGAAGTCGCCTGTTTGAAGATACAAACATGGTGGAAGATGACAATGTGTTCCCGTAAATATAAGCTTCAAAACTCTTGTTGTATAAAGTTGCAACGCTGGTGGCGCGGAATCAATCTTACAAGACATCAACGCATACAATTCCTGCAATTACGGAAAGCAGCATTGATTGTGCAAAAGAATCGGCGGGCAAAAGTACCCAGGAGACATTATCTGAAGCAACGACGGGCAGTTTTGCTGATACAATCGTGGTATCGTTGTATTAATTCAGCGAAGCTTATTCGACAACATTACCTGAAGATGAGAAACTCCGCGATACGAATAGAGAGTTGGTGGCGCAATGTTACAGTAGCTCGCCAGGAACGTAAAAAATATCTGCAACTTCGCAAGGCTACCATTCTTCTGCAGACTCATTGGCGTCGGCGTGTCCTAGTTCGTACAGATCGGCAGCGATATTTAACAAAAAAGAAGTCATGCGTCACTTTGCAATCCTGGTGGCGAATGATTAAAGAGAGGAGCAAATATAAACGATACAAAATGTGCGTGTTGAAAATACAAAGAAGATGGCGTGCGGTAAGAGTCGCTCGTGCCGTGAAGAAAGAGTATTTGCTCACTCGAGCGGCCATCATCTTGCAAGCACGTTGGAGAGGTTTAGCGACGAGAAGATGGTTCGTCGCTTCGCGCCGGGCTGCGATAGTCATTCAATCGTACTACAGAATGAAAATCGAAGCACGAAAATACAAGACTATCAAGTATGCCACGTTGATTATTCAGACCTATTGGCGAGCCTACATCATAGGCAAACACCAGAGACTGCGTTACTTGTCTCTACATCGCACAGCTATCATGCTGCAGCGTCGTTATAGGCAGAGAAAAATCGAAAACGAAGCGTTTTATCGACAGCGACAAGAGGACATCGCCATGAAGATTCGAAACGAGTGCGGAGAAGCTATGCAGGATATTCAGAACGTTCCCACAGAGCTTGCGATCCCAGACAGCGACTACTGGAAAGAAACAATCAACAATTTACGTAACTGTAACAATGTTGGGACGTTAGTCGTTTCTTTGGCTCTCTTAGGTAAATAAGATTTGAGGAATCTCTTATTTAGAGAATAATACGATATAATGTGATAGATATTTTCTGCTAATAATTTTTCAGAAAAATAAAGAAAAGAGTTTGCGCGATAAGATAAATCTTTGAAATCATTTCGGAAATTCTAATTATAAATCCAAAATCAATTTAAAATTCTAGCTTCATTATACTTATGTTGTATTGTTTCTTTAAGTAATTTGATGAATTTGATACAAATTGATAAAAATGATACGTGAATAATTTATGTTCATCACAGATGCTATAACGAAATTATCACCGACCGTTTGCATCATCCTATGCGAACTGAATCTGACCGATGACATATACAATGCAATAGCGCAGAACAACAGATCACTGCCATGGATGATGGTCTGTTTGCGGGCGTGCAGCATCTTGATCACTCTGACGAAGCATGACTACACAAGAAAATATACCACCAAAGTGAGTTTGAAAATCAGTAATATATCTTTCTTGCTATATTTATTGCGTTATTTAAAAAAACTTAATTATATATTAGAGTAAGTATGCATTGGCGTTAGTGAAGCTTCTGAATGGATCATTGAAAAACAAGGAGGTATTCCTACATTGTGCCACACTAATATGGCTGCTTAGCCAAAATGAAGATTATTTAAAGGTAAATTTTTGCTAAATTAAACTGAAGTAATTCCTTTCATTTTATATCATTAATATTATTGTATTCTTAAATTTTGTAACTTTGCAGATTTTTTAACTCTTAATAATTGCCATTATACTGTTATTTTTATGATCACACACACACACACATCTTTAGATATTTAATTTTTTTCCCCAATATATCATTTTTCAATGTTTTTTAGGCCATGATGACATGTCCTCAAATAAAATGGTGGATGAAAAATATCCAACAAAAGGTTTTGAAAGATGATATAGTGACAAAACTTCAAAAATCAAAAGATATAGAGAAACTATATCCCAGTTGTGAGTCTAGAGACAATACGCAGGAACGACGCTTATTCACTGATATGAGTTTCGCCGTTGCAGCTATTGTTAAAAGAATTTAAATGATATTAATTCATAAAAAAGGTTGGTAAAATAATTTGTTAAATTAAAATCAAATATAGAGAGAGATTTTATATTGTAATATCCATGATATCGTTTTAAATGTTGACTGATTCTTATTAGATTCAAATCACAAAAATATTAAAAGGCTCTGAAAATCTAAAGAAATAATATTTGAAACAATTATTTCAAAAGTTGCTTTCCCTTTATATATATAATAAAAAAATTCAATTAATTTTTAATTACAGTAAAACCACTTAAACATAAATCTCGCAATTAAAATCGCAAAAATAAAGACAATCAAGTTTTCTTTCTGCTTTAATAACCGATTAAAAACGTGGTAGAACGATGACAACTTGATCTGTATATGATACAATAAGAGATAAATGTAATCTTTATTTACAGTGCTACTCACAAATAAAATTAATAATAATATAATAATTATAATAATTATAATAATAATAATAATAATAATAATAATAATAATAATAATAATAATAATGCCGAGATGATGATGACGATGATAATGATAGTAATAACGGTGAAAATGACAATGATGTGATGATGATAAATTATAACTGCCTATATAATAGTGATAAAATCGTAATTAGCAACAGCAGCAGTAGACTCGATAGTAATAATGAGTGTAGTGATAGTTAATCGTAGCAGTAGCAATAATTGTATTTCCTTGACTTAATTATCATGTACAGACTTAAGTTCTTTGATCTGCTTAATCAGATACGCCTTCTCGTCATTGAACTGTTCGTCTTCGGAACGATCCGTGTGGAAGCGCGTCAGGAACTCGATTAGCTTCTCCTGATTGCGGAGCAATATGTCCAGAATGGGTTTCGGTTTGTTGGGATTTGCTACAAATACCTGGATACAATGGAACCATCAATAAATTTCTTATTCCATCCTGTTTAGATAAGATAGTTTCTTTTCTATTTATTGGAACAATTATAGAAACTTGAGAAGAAAGATTAATTTTCTTATTCTGTGATGTATTACATTGAGAAGTTCAAGAAGAACACAAATACTTAATCAAGAATTGATGATTTAATTTAATATCAATTTAAAATTAAATAAAAATTTGAATTTGACTGTATCAAATAGTATTATACCTTGAAGACGTGGAAAGCCTCAAACTGTATATTGCGAGATTTCTCCTTTAGCATATTCATCATTAACTTCAAATTATCTGGATTCGATATATATCGTGTCATGACCTGCAACATAGTAAGAAAATCAATTTCAAAGCCAATCTTATAACATTTAAATTAAATAATTCGAAAGTGTTGCCAAATATTTTCTTTTATTATATGCTATTGTTTAGAGTTATATTGCACAGTATTTTTAATTGATTGAATAATTTGACTATTAAATAATTTAACTATTCTATTATTCCATTAATAATAATTTTGATTGAATGTAACTGTAATTTTATTTTAGAGAATGTTTGTTTATGTAAATTATTACTGTAATTTGTAAAATGTTCCAATCTCCATTATTGATTTTATGTATGTGAATTACAAGGAATGTTGGAATGTATCTTTTAAACATAAATCTATTGTCAATATCTATGAAAGCAAATATATTATCTTGGTTGTATTTTAATTGGTTGTAAATGCAGAAATTATTAAATTTATTATTAAAAATATATTTAAAGATTTCTTTAATACTTACTGTAAAATTGTGTCTATCGAGTAATAGCTCGCCCAATAACTTTAAACTTTGTCGTCGTGTTACATAATTTTCTGAATTGAGTAACCTTTGATAATGTGAGAAAACTTTATCGTAATGTATCTCTAAAAATTCAGCGCTGAGTATTTTGTGCCTTGTAAGTAATTCCTGGATAAACAATCACAAATCATTTGATTACAAGAAAAAAATAGTAACATATTCCAAAGACACATTTAATTAAATATTATTAATTTTATATTATTTATATTATATTATTATTTATTTATATTATATTATTTATTTTATATTACTAATTAATTAAATTTAGTAAAAAAAAAAAAAGAGGACAAATAATATTAAAATATTTCTCAAATATACATTATTTTATATGCTTCCTGTCTCATGTTGTAGAGTATAACGACGTACTTTAAACGTAGAGAAAGCATCAGACGCGATATCAAACGTAGACACTTCGACGTATCTGAAGAAGTTGTAAAAATCATCCGAATAGATCATAATTTTTGCCAACGCCTCATATCTCGCGCATTCTCGCAACATTGTGCCACAATTGAGTGCGATGTCTTGGTGTTCGTAGCTACAAAACAGTTTATTCATTAGCAGATATGTAATGCCATTATATTCTACCAATGTTCAAAGAAAACGGACTTACCCAGACATAAGTGTAAAAAGAATTTCAGGTTTAGTACATATGTATTCTACCGTGGGTGACCTAGTTCCAATCTGCCTCCGCAGAATGTTATTGAAGACCTGCGCAACGTCCTTTTTTCCCTAATCAGGAAAATAAGAGAGATAAGAGTTGTAATATTCATTAACAATTCATGAATCTTGTAAAAAAAATATAAACATTATTTTATTAAATATTTAATATATCGATAATACACAACATTAGTTATTTAATCTTACTTTGACAAAATTTTTTCTTATCTATGAAATATTTTAAAATTGCACAAATATTGTGATATTTTAATAATAATCTTATCTTTGCCATAAAAAATCATTCTTGTATAACTTTTTTATTGAGTCGTTTTACATGTAAGAGCGTACCTCGAAGTCGATGCGACTCAGGTTTTGCACAAGCAGAAGCAGCAGATTGCTGTTGTACAACTCTTGCGCCAACTGTGCCACCACAATGTCCGCCTGGGGTTCCGTCTCAGCCGTGCCGTATAGCATGTTTTTAATGTGTACAAGATTCTTGCTCACATCTTCTTGCGCCTAAAAGGGGATGTATTTCATCGTAGAAACCGACGTGTATCCGCAACAACGTACCTTCTCTACCTTCTTGTCGCCACGTTCCAACGCGTTTACCGCCTCCTTGAGAGCCTTTACCACCTCCGCTGGACTCTTCTGGGACTTTCCAAACAGAGGCATGTTTTCTTACAATGTATGCAGCTTATGAAACATCCAAAAAGATAGAAATTCCTTATCACTCTTCATTGCTGAGAAACATCCTTAAGAAATGTTTACATTATGCGACGAACACCTTGGTAACATCAATTGCTAAATAAATATATTTTAAATGTGACATTCTTAATCGTATTGTAATTTGTAGATTTGCATCAGTTATGTTAGAAGATAGATGATATAATAGATTTAGAACATACATTGCTATAGAATTGTATGCAAAATATGTATGTTATTTAGGATACAATTAGGATAAATCACTTCTATCGCTATTCATAAATGTATCATGAGAAGCAGAATGAAGTTACATCGTGAACTTGAGAAAATTTGAATTTCACAAAACTGGAGTATCGAATACACAACTGCACAATGAAGAACGAATGGCTGAACCAAACACTGACAACTCCTCTGCATGACATTACATGAGACAAATTGTATCGTTTACCTTTGAGATTTTTATAAATTCCGACTACGTCAGAGTTATACGTACTCGTATAACGGCTACGACACAGTGCACCCTCGACATCATCGGTGCTCGCGACGATCGCGATATCGGTCATTCAATTTCTCGTCTCGATCTCACGACAACCAAGTCACAACGAATAACACTGTCACGCGAGAAACGCGAAGCGAATCTCGAGAGAGAGGAAAAGTCGTCCGTCCTAACCTCAAAGAGCGACGATCGAGCTCGTCGTCGAATCACCTGACCGAATCAGATGAGAGCGAGAGAGAAGGAGAGAGGGGGAGGAGGATCATCGTGATCCTAGAAGATTGAGAATGCGCCTCGAGACGCGACGCGAGGATCGCGATCGATGACGTGCGATCGATGATCGACGAGAGTGGGAGCACGTATGTACAATTTCGCAGATTCTAACCTAAAAAAAAATCTCACCATGCAAAGAGGAGATCCGAGAGGTGTTCGGGGCGTCTCGTTCGCAATTCGAACGTGCGCTTACAAACACGCTTGTGCGATCTCCTCGGCGTTGAATGTACGTGTCACGTATGCAGGTGTCACATCAGAAATCTCTCGCGCATACACACGTCTGTGTCTATGACGGCGAATCCTACTCGCGATTTTCGTATTTTCGCTGCTTTGACGCGGCAGCGCTACGTATCACGCGCGTATACGTATGTATATGCGTCTCGTACGGAATGAGTCACGTCACGAGCAACCGTCACGTCACGGCGACCGTCAAATGCTCGACCGCCACAGGAGCGCGAGCGAGTCGCTTCGGCTTGTCGAGCTCGTCGACGCGGCCGATCGTTCCTTCAATAGTGCATAAGTGAGGTAAAACGATCCGCACAGGCTGCTCCAGGGAGGCTGCTCCAGGGAGACCGCTCGATTTCTGGCTCACCCTGTAATATGCGATACGACGACCGCATACGTGTTTCACGGCGCAGTTCCGAATCGCGGCAGGGTCGCCAATCTGTCAAATTGTAGGGAAAAATTGTCTAGATACATCGGACAATGGCTACTTGAGAATTTGAAATGTGAATTCCGTCGATTGGTAGAAAATTGTTGTATAATTCTTTCTCATATATCAAATGATAAAAAAATAATAATTCTATCTCTAATATTAACAGAAATACTGCTGGTATTATTTCACAAATTAATTCTTCTAATCGATTAAGTTAATAGTTTGATTAAACTCAATATTTCTAAAATGTGAATTTTTTTTTTACATATTTCCATATACACGCAATTAAATTAATAAATTCTATTAATTATTAAATGTTGGGCATTTCTGTGTTTAAATATTCATATATGATAAATCTAAAAATATTCATTTAAAAGTAATTATAGATTTAAGAACTTATAGATAAAAAAATTGACCATCTGAACAAAGAGCTCGGAAGATTTTAAAATTTATAAAATAATTAGCCAAAATAACTTTATTTCGCAAAATTATGAAGAATTTCTATGCTGAATATTTGCATTATATTACTTGTGCCTATCTCTATATTATATTCATACATACGCGTACATTTGTTTACATCTATCAAATAGAAAGTTAATAGTATAACTAATATATGAACTCGTAAAATAAGAATTACTGTAACTACAGAATAACACAGCCAAAAGCAATAAAGCATATTTTCAGAGACTATATATACGTTCAGTTTTCAAAAAATCATTTGCATTAAACAAATGGAATTTTTAAGTCATTTGTTTTGTACGTTTGTTACAAATATTTACAGATTATAGTATTATATATGCAAAATATTAGATGCACAACAAATAATGTAAAAGTGCACAAATGCTACTTTGTTTTTTTTTCTGTATAATACTGTTATTAATGGGTACTTTTTTGAGAATCTGATGTTAATAATTTTTGTATAAGGCTCATTTTTGCAGATGACAATTTATCTTTTTCATCTTGCTTGACAAAGCGAATTGCTTTGTGCTTCTCCATTTCAAAATCATCATGGAAACTTTCAAAGCAAGCAGAACAGTAAATATCGCCTTTACAACCTGTGCATTTGTACAAGTCTAGTTCATTTGCAGTTCGCGAACATATTAAACATTCATCTTTAGATTCATACTCGTCTTCATCCTTATCTTCATCTTCATCCTCATCTTCATTTTCATGTTCATCTTCATCCTCGTCCTCATTTTCATTCTCATCTTCCATGTTTGGAGGAGTCTATAACATTTTGTAATAACATTTTGTAAATTTTATATAAAAACAAAATGAGCATTTTTTACTGAATTCACTTTCTACTGAGAATTCAACTTATAAATATTCATTATTACATTCATTATTAAAATTTATTCAGAGATACAAAAATATATATTTCCAGATAAAATAAGTTTATGTTAACTGTAAAACATAATGTTGAAGAAATAAAAAAGCATATAATTATAATTTGGTCATTTCAAAAATGTATACCTCTATTTCCATTGCTGAAATTTTGGTAACTAATTCATTATCCTCCAAGGAATTCCTTCTCATCTGAATTTCCTTACAAAGATCACTAGTCGAAGGCAATTCGATTTCTGCGAGATACTCCTGAATTAGATCATCTGCCTTCTCTTGATCAGTTCTAGTATCTACTTGATGTATCTATAAAAAATAATCAATAAGAATCTATATAACTTTATACATTACATTGTTTATACATACATTTATTAGATTACTTCCACTGGCCTGTGGATCTTGATCCTTCAACAGTGCTAGTCTTTGTTTTATCTCATCAATAGTAGGCACTGAAATGTTACGCTCTTCGTCTTTCAATTTCCGTAATCTGTCTACAATTTGTTGGTCAGCTGGTTCTAATCCCCTTTTAAGCGCATCCCAATGATCTGTATGCTTATATATCACTATTGGAGGTTTTACAGGATTTTCTAATGAATCCAATCTAGATCAAATATCCAATATTATAATGCTGTTCATAAAAATATTTTGCACATATAATTTATAGCAATTAAATTATTTGCAAACAAAAAAATTCATTTCTCTCACTTCATAGTAATGTCAATTGGTGCAAGTGGTTCTAAATTTTCATTAGACATTGAAGCTTCTTGTATAGTGTCTTCGGGACTTGATTTCTTCATTTTGTTTAATTTATTGTAGCAACGTCCGCAAACTTTCTTCTTTCCTATATCGGGGATATCGCATTTGTACTTGAGACACTTACTGCAGGAAGAATAGCCACAGCTTGGGCAACCAATCTAAGCAACAGCAAAAGCATAAATAAACAAATGGATTGTTCGAGAGCAGCAGTTGTTGTATCAGTAGCAATTGTATCAAAATTAACCTATTAAAATTCGAACAGAGCGATAATATTTACGTTTTTTGTGAAGAACGAGAAATTTGTTTGACAGGTGTTACAGGACATTCCTTTAACTTGTCATCGATACATCTCTTTATCATGATAAAAAAAAATATAATGAATAATCCTTCGGAACCTCAAAACAAGTACCACGAAATTTTAACTTCTTTCCGCATTATGTTTGAGTGACGTAAAAAATTATAATCCAACATGAATTACAAAAACAGTGATGACCAATCGTTGCAAAATCGATGTCGGCTGTCATATGGCAATGCTGCCAACTTTGCTGTACATAAAAAAAATGTTACTGCCAGAGAAAAGACTGATAGCGTTTTCAAGTGGTCGTTTAATCGCGCTCCGGGGTAGTTTATTAGATGTCATTGGCCGCATTCAGCGGACTGAACCGCTAAGTAGCAATCGAACATGATTGGTTTCTACTTTCAGGTCCGACCAATCAGCGTCGAATTACATCGGAAAATCTAGTAATGTTGCCCAACTGTTGAGTCTGCTGAATGCGGCCATCGGCTACGTTCAGCAAAAAAAGCTGCTTTGCAACTATTGTAAAATTCGTGAATCTGATTGGTGTATGCTCTTAGATTCAGTCAAAATTAAGAGCATACACCAATCAGGCTCACGAATTTTACAACAGTTGCAAAGCAGCTTTTTCTGGTGAACGCAGCCATTGACCAATCATAACCATTCTTCAGAAGAATGTAACCATACATTCTTCAGAAAAATAGCTGTGACCACTCGAAAACGCTATGAAAGGTGTCCCGCTTTTATGGAGGATTCACACTGCGTCCGATATCCAATAACAGAGTTCGTTTTCTAGGAAATTCTAGCCAGAGGTATTTTATTGTAGCTCTGTATTGGATATCCATAGAAGGATTATCGCTAGCGCATGACGGGAGTTTCCCGTTTGACCACGTTGCGATTGACCACAGCCAATTATGGCTGCGGTCAAAGTGACGCTGAGGATGCTTTGAAGCGTTTGATTGACCAATCAGGTTAAAGAAATCTTTACTCCTTTTACCCTGATTGGTCAATCAAACGCTTCAAAGCATCTTCAGCGTCCCCTTGACCGCAGCCTATATCGATCTGTGCCTAGGGTAACCAGCAACGATTAACCAATCAGAGAGTCGTATTTTGAATTGGCCAATTGGCGACGTGGTCAATCGGCCAATCCCTCCGCGCATGACACTAGTAGGTACTAGAAAATTTTGCGGGGAATTTTGAAGGGATTTCACCAGAGAGTCGATTTATATTGCCAGCAATGTTACTGACTAACGAACGAGGAGCAGATGCAGATGCTCGACCTAACCTTTACGCGACACATTTCTATCGGAACAGATAGCGTATTTATGCGACATTGTATACACGTAATAATGAAAGCGTGATATATATCAATATTAACTCTGTACGAGATACGTAGTATCTTATCTCTTCTAGTCAATTTCGATATACTTGGGGAGAGAGTTCGGCGTCCAACGTTCCGTTGTAATCTTCGGGAACATGGACGTGCATCTGTACAACTCGACGATCTGTCGATTGTGCGCGGCGGACAACGGCAACGAGCATCTATTCACCAACGAGACAGGCGAGTCGGATTTGTGCTCGCTGGTGAATCGGTATCTGCCACTCAAGGTAGAACGCTGCATTCTTTTTTTTTTAAATACCGGTTAAATAGACTGCAACTTGATTTCCTACTGCTGATTTTCCTACTGCACTGATCAAATGTTCATCATATATCGCTCGTTTAATCGTTCGTTAGTCTTTTTTTTTCTTTGCTTTGTTTTCGTTGAGCGAAACGGTTAATTATTTTATGCAATGATTAGGTTCGCGCGTCAAATTCATGAATATGTTGTCCCATGTTGAATAGGGATAAACAGTTAATCTGCTGACAAAATATTTCTATTTCATAGTTTTGTATATAAATGTTTTTTATATAGTACAAATTGTTTATATTTATGATTTGTTCTTTCTTATGCAATTGTTTATATAATATGCTTAATTTTTAAGATTCGAGACGATGGCAAATTACCACAGACAATTTGTCCGGGTTGTAACATCCAGCTGGAGGCAACAGCACAATTCTTTGATTTGTTGGTGGCTGGTCAGCGCAAATTACGTGAACTTTGGAAATATCAAGAGCAGCAGCGCAGAGCAGAACGCTCACGTAATAAGAAGGAGAGTGCAGAGCTTGAAACGGAAGGAGTTGAAATGGATAATATAACTTTGTGTAATGAGGATGAACAGTATGAACAGCAAATTGTTATCAAAAGTAATATGATCTCTTTTTCATATATATTTTATATCATAAAGAAGCTATATACATAATTAAACATATTATATATGAAATTGTTATTTTAGTAATGCCAGATGGATCTATGTATGCAGCAGAGCATGAAATGAGCTTGCAAATGGAAGGCTTAACTAAACCAAGGAGAAAACGCGGACGTCCACCCAAAGTACAAACGGAGGTCGAATCTTTGGTTTGTAATGAATTATAATGAATTATAAATAATTATGATTTTTATTACTTCCTATATTAGCTTTCTTATTTATATGTTTTTTAAAAGACAAAAGAAAATATGGAAGTTGTGAGTCAAGGTGAGGAGGATAAGCAAGAAGAAGAGGTTGAAGAAATGGATGGCGATGGTAGACGCAGAAGAAAACGCAAAGTTCCCAAAAGGTATATTAGGATAAAAGCTCATAAATTATTGCCTGATTGTTGATAATTGATGAATCTGTACAGGTTTATGGAAGCGGTGCAAGGAAAAGAATTGGAAAGGATATTCAAAGAAGAGGGTGTAATTGATGAGGAAGATGATGATGACTTTGAAACACTCAATGATTCAGAAGAACCATTAAATGCTTCCATACAGGATGGTCAGGAAGGTACGTATAACAGATAAAAGTGGAAAAAGATCACTCTCTAAGTATTTTTATGTGTCATGTATATTTTACAGAAGTAATCGGTCGTCTCGAAACACAAGAGGGTAAAAACTTGGGTGAAGTAGTAATCATGAATCGTGGACGAGCACGATCAAAGTCAAAACTTCGTCGTCGAAAAAACAAATTTACATGTCAACTTTGCGGCAGAAATTTTCTACAACGTAGCAAATATATAATACACAAGTAAATATCATTTTCTATATATTGATTTCAAATTCTAAAACTTAAAATTATTTGATTTTTGAGAATCCAACCTGATTTCTTGATTTTTCTTTCTGGTTCTGTAATTTTTGAATTTTATGTATGTGAAATATATTTTCATACTCGCGAGAAAATTGTTAGAATTTAAAATATTAATATTTTTTAAATGTACTTTTCAATTTTGTAGAAGTCTCCATAAGGACAATAAGTATGAGTGCACACAATGTAAAACACTTTTTGATAGTAAGGACAACCTAATGTTGCATCAAAAGACAACTCAGCATAGTTCAAATCCTGTTGAAGGAAATACCGAAATACAAGAGCCACTTGAGAGATTAGAGATACACAGCGCAGAGCAGGACACTTCTACATCAACGATAAGAGAAGAGGCCAGCAATGCAATTTATATGTGTGAAAAATGTGACAAGCATTTTGAATTAAAACAGGAATATGAACTACACATGAGAGTGGTACACGAACTACAGAAATTAACATGTAATGTTTGCAATAAGAATTTTACAAACCAATCAAATTTGAAGATGCACATGAATACACATAAGGTTTGCATTTTATGCTTTACACAATAAAATGATAATTTTAAAATTATTCAAACAGCTCTAAAATTTTTTTTAAATTTTTATATAATATTTCGTACTCTTTAAAAACTTTTATTTAATATTGCAGCAAACTAAGCTAAACAAGGGATTTCCCTGTGACATCTGTGGTAAAGTCTTAAACCACCCTAGTTCAGTCGTGTATCACAAAGAAGCTGAACATAACAATGGACGTCGTTTCGTCTGCAACAAATGTAACAGGAGTTTCAAGCACAAGCAATTGCTCCAGCGGCATCAGCTCGTACACTCGGATGATCGGCCGTTCATTTGTAAATCCTGTAACGCTAGCTTCAAAACAAAGGCAAATTTAATTAATCATCAGTCTACTCATACAGGCGAGAAGAAATATTTCTGCGAGCGTTGCAATCAACAATTTGCACACAAGACTAGTCTCACATTGCATCAAAGGTGGTAAATTATGATTTATCTGTTATTTATTATATAGAATAAGTTGTTTAATTATTTGTTGTATAGAATAGTTGTTTAATTATTTATTGTATGAAGAGATATAAGTGCATGTTTAGATTCTCAAAATAGAACTTCTAAAGCTAGTGCAGGACAATCTAAATCACAACTTTTACTTTACTAAGATTTTTAAAATTTTTAATTTAAAAAATTTGATCATTTTTTAAAATTAGATCATAAATTGGATCATTTTTCAGATGGCATGATGGTGAAAAACCATACAAATGTAATGTATGCCACAAGAGCTTTTCGCAGAATGGCAATTTGCAAGAACATATGCGTATCCACACTGGCGAGAAACCCTATTCCTGTGACTTCTGTGGACGGAAGTTTACCACGTCATCGCAGTTTAGGTTGCATGTAAAACGTCATACTGGCGAACGGCCGTGGAAATGCGAGTTTTGCGCGAAATGCTTTTTACATAAAGATACGTGGAAATGTCATGTGCGCCGGCACAAAGGTGAACGTCCGTTTCAATGTACTCACTGTAATCGGGGATTTACGGAGCAATGGGCGCTGAAGAAACATCTTCGTTTGCACACCGGTAAGTGTGATTTACAGTAAGAGAACATAAAGATTATAAAAATGTACAAATGTAGACTTTTTTTATTTATAATTTTAATTTCTATATAATTACAAAGAGAAAAGTTCTGAAAAAAGCACGTATATAGATGAAAATTTCACTCCAAATCATTGCAATTATATCATTTTTTTGCAGGTGAAAAACCTTATTCCTGCGATCTATGCGGTAAGGCTTTTGCCGATTGTTCGAATCTAACGAAGCACAAAAAGGTATATTAAAGCGTTTTTACTCTTTTTTATTCTTCTCGATCGCTAAACTCAACTGTCTAGCGATTAGTAATAATTATCAATTTTTGCAGGTGCATAGGGAGAATAAAGTACAGACCGTGGACGGATCAGAAGGAGCTCCGATCGGCGAGGTATGGCAAATCCTGCCAAACTCGCAGAAGAATGATGAACAGTCGACGCTCAATGAACAAGTAACGCAGGTGATCGCCACTGATGAGACCTCTACTGATGGGATTCAACAGATCTATTATGTGTCCTATGAAGATCCTGATAATCCTAATCAGTCGCGAACATTACATTTTCGTATGCATTCAATTATATTATTTTGATAATTTTATATATTAGTCTATCATACACATTAATTGATCAATTATTAATTTGACAAAATGTAGTTGATACCAGCATGATAAAAAATAAAGACGAGACGAAAACAAATACGAACTTCTTGCCACATTTGGATGTTGAGAACGACGAAATAATTGCTGACAAGATCGTAAATAATACAGCCAGCAATAATGAGGAGCAGTCAGAGATAGAACTATCAGAGTCAGACTTACAATTGCAAGTAAGAAAGATAGATGCTATAATTTCTTTATTATTAGATATTTCAGAGCTTACTTATACCAATATTAAAAGATGTGTGTGTGTGTGTGTGTGTGTGTATATGTATGTATTTGATCTCATATAAAGTTTTAACTATAAATATTCGTATTTTCACTGTAATCTTGAAAATTAAATAATTATAAGTCTTAGAAAAGTTAAAATAATTTTGTATATTATATTCTTGTTCCAAAAAATCTATCATTATTTTCAGATTACCGATGAACATGGAAATCCGATTTCAATATCCATCCAAGAAGCTCGACAACTTCTCTCTCAAGGACATTTCATTAGCCAATTGAACGACGGTCAGATGATTAGGGTTCATCCAGGAATATTCGCACAACATCTCCAAGCGTTAAATATACACATCGATGAAGAGGCTGCTGTCGCAGCGGAAAACGGTATTGTTACACGCCAAAACGTGAAAAACGAAATGGAGACGATTCAAACCGACGCGGAAGCAATCGTCCAAGCGCTCGAGGTAATTTTCAATTTCAAATAAATGTGTAAATAATTGCAAAACGTTTCTTTTTCATAAATTTTCCATTTTTTTTTAAATCAAAACCGTTTCATTTAGAATTTTTTTTGATTCTCCACAAATTTTTCTCTATATACGTTTATTTCTTAAATTTCATAATTAATTTTTTCTTCGCATATTAATTAAGTATATAATATTATAATTTGCGATAAATGTGTCCACAAAATGTATTTACAATTTTTAGGACGAAGATACTGATGCTACCGCAGTTGCGACTATCAATCAATTGGGAAATGTCGAGCAGACTGAAATCGCGGATGGTGAACAAACAATCGAATTCATGACTCAGGATGGACAAAAGGTTCGGGTCCTAACATCGTATCCTGCCGATCCAATGCGGATCGACTTAACTCCAGAGTACATGACCATTGCATAATAAAAGAAATAGATATGTGTAATCATTGTGATGCGCATTCTTTTTTATAAGCATTATCGAATCTTTAGTAATTTATACAAGAGATAAAAGATTCTGAAGGTGCTTGTAAAAATCTTAAATTTTATAGAAGAATATGCATTCATTTTTATACAATCTTATTGCTTTTACTATATTATTTCTATAAAGTTGATGTAAACTAATATTTAAAGAAAATTAATTAAGCATCTGCATCAAAAATATGAAAACCAAATTATTGTAGAATTGTCAAAAATTCATATCTTTTAGTATTAAGGAACAGACAAAATTCGATTGTATGTATACTTTAAGCATATTTTAAGTATATGAGAATGTAATTTCTTTTATATTTTATCATGTAAATATATTTGAGTTATAATCGTAATAGTAAATAATAGATCGTCATCATTGATAATAGACTAAAAATGTTTTTTTATATTGATGTTTGATTCTTAATTTCAGGGAGTGTCGTGTAATAAAAAATACTAATTTATTATTTTTAATTACATGACATCTTGTGAAAATGAACATCAAGCATCAGTATAAACTTGTGTGCTAGATGTAAGAAAGAAAAATCAAACATTAATTCGTTTTAGTGAAATATCTTTTATAATAAAATAGAAAAGAATAGAAAATTTGAGTGAGAGCGTAACAAAAATATAATAACTATAACTCCGTTTTCTGTAATTAGAACAAAACCTAATAATGAAATTTTAATTTTCTTTACATCCTTGGCAATCATTTCCTCTGTGTTTTTTTTCGTATTGGTATTTAACTTTCAATTTCAGGGAGCGTGTGTAATTAAAAATAAATATCAATTTATTATTTTTAATTACATCGCCTTTTGACGTGAGAATGAATATCAAGCATCAATATAAAAACGCATTTTAACAAAATATGTATACATATAATAGAATGTCTATTCTGCATTAATTATATCAAAATAGATCGGCTGTTGATCCATGAAATGCTGTTGTAAGAGAAGGAGTACCACATACTGCTACGTTCTTCGTGCATGATTGGTCGATTTTTAGTGAATATTTATAACACTAGGGTTCAGAATCCTACTCGTAGGATAAAGTAGCATTCAATTGACCAATCAGGAGAAAAAAAATTATTACTTCTTTTATTCTAATTGGTCAATTTTTATTTTAATTGGAATGCTACTCTATCTCACGAATAAAATTTTCAAACGTATTTGTGCAAATTTCTGGATAAAGTATAGGCTCAACGTATCTCGTGAATGACATGGAACAGACGTGCGTGAAACCTCCTTGGCCGGCATGCTTGGCTATTCGTGAGAATCACTTGCAATCCGGCATTCCACATATTCCTATTTTGATCGAGGATATTTTTCGATACATATCTCTACCCAATTATGAAGAAAATTATATAAAGAGCGTGCAGACGATCGGTGAGATTCTTCCCGGCGCGTTACGAATTGTCCAGTTGCAAAGTATTTCCGACCGCGAGGCAAAAATCATCCTTAGCTTGGAGAGACTTCCCACAGATACTGTCTATCTTAAGGATAGCAAGGGACGATATATACCTATATGGGTAAAGTTCGATTTTTTAGAGAATTTATTTTAGCAAGAAGAATATTCAGATATTTCCTTTTTAAAAATTAATGCAAATGACATTTTTTCCTTTTCTTGTATGTCATTCGTCCTCTTTTAGATGTAATCTTTTGTTTGTTTACAATCTTATTGTGTAATAAAAATATAACATTTTTTTAAGTAAAGGTTACACTTTAGACGATCCATTTGCAACAAAACTTTGGGATAAAATTTCATTTATAATTTTTTATGTTATGTATAATATAAAACATTGAAATTAAATATATATACATGTATAAAATATACTAAGATATATAACATAAAATTAGAAATATTTTTTTTTTTAATTTTATTATAAATTGTCTAAAGTAGCCTTTATAAGAAAATAAATGTTTTACATGAATTACTTTTCTCACAGTGCTACATTTGTAGGAAAAATCTCGTATTTTTAAAGTTTTTGGAACATTGGAACGGAGGAAAAATGAAATTGTACTAATGGCTCATAAATTGTTGACAGTTCAAGATACATGTGGTAGTCTGAATACGTTATCATTGTTATCTGCAGCAGTTCGTCCTATGTATTGCCAGTAAGTCTTTATATAAATTACAATAATTTAGAATGTTGTATTTTACCAGATAAAAAATGTACAAATACAAGCAATAAGATGATTAGGGTTTTGTGTAAATTTTAAAATTTACAATGTCACATGATTAAAAAGCATTATCTTTTGCAGGTATAAAGAATTAAAATAGAGCAACAGCAAATATATTTATCACATAAATGTTAGCACATGTTTAAGTGAATCTTTCATTTATCTGGCTTTATATTTTGAATGCTAAAAACTTCTTTGATAAGGTTATTATTGAAGCAAAACATGAGTGTATTCACACAGTACGTAAATCCTCTCACTGGTCTTGCTACGTGGGAAAAGAAAGATCAAGATTATGATTATCATCAAGAAGTAGCTAGGTCTTCCTTTGCAGACATGCTACATGATTACGAGCGAGTAAGTATCTTTTTATAATTACTTCACATTTCTGAAAATTGAATGACATGAATTCTTTATCTAAAAGAAAACTAATTTTCATATTTTTCTTTGATAGAATAACAAATATTATATCGCTCTCGAAGCTGCTATTAAGAAAAAGCATCAAGCAGGTGAAGAGGCTAATGTGCTGGATATAGGTACTGGGACAGGATTGTTGTCGATGATGGCTGCAAGATGTGGAGCAGACACCATAACAGCATGTGAGGTAAAAAAGAATTTAACATTTTCTTTGAAGTTTTGCCTATATAAAGAAATATCTCGTAGGGTTTCATACCAATGGCCAATTGTGCTGTAAGAATAATAAAGGAGAATGGTTTTGAGAGTAGAATTAAATTGGTTCGTAAACATTCTACAAAGATGACAGTTGGAAAAGATGGTGATATGCCAAAACGAGCAAATATTCTAGTCACTGAAGTGTTCGATACAGAACTGATTGGCGAAGGAGCGTTATCAACATTTCGCCATGCTCACAAAGTTCTTCTTGAGGTAATACTCATGCAATTAGTGCTTGTGCATAATTTTGTTGCTTTGAGATTTATTTCTTTTTTCATTTTTATATCAGGAAGATAGTATAGTTGTGCCACACAGTGGAACAGTGTGGGCACAAGTAGTGGAGAGCTCAAAAGTTTGTGGCTGGAATCGAGTGAAGCCCATTAAGGATAGAGAAATATTGGTTGATGCTCCAGCAGCCATTCAAGCATGTTCTGGTGCTGCAGCAGTGCATGACATGCAATTGTCTCGTCTTTCTAGCGACTCTTTTGTGCCTTTACTGCCACCACAGCCTATTTTCAGGTAAAGATTTCCTTCTCTTTTCTAAATTTTCACTCTTATAAAAACATAAGATTGTATTTAATTATAAAATTATATATTAGTAATATGAATTGCATGTACAAATTAACACAGAAAATATTTGTAATGTATATTAAATGTATTTCAGGTTTGATTGGTCCGGCAAAGAGCCCTTATTGTACAATGAAAAAGTATCGATACGCACAAAATCCATAGCAAGTGGAACCGCGCATGCAATTTTTATGTGGTGGGATTTGAACATGGATACAGATAATCAAGTAATGGACTTCTTCAATATATTACTCTTACTATTTTTTTATTTTTATAATTTTTATATTTACATCATTTTTATAGGTGTTGTTGAGTTGTGCTCCTGTATGGGAACATCCAAATGTACCTGATGATGTCAAGAAAGATAAATTACGTTTAGAAAGGATGGCAGAGTCGATACCTTGGAGGGATCATTGGATGCAGGCTGTTTATTATCTTCCGGAAGAAATACCTATCAAACGTGATGTCGAAGTCAATCTCATCGGTTACCATGACGAATATTCTTTCTGGTTTAAATTATTGAATAGATACATGTAAGTTCCACACACACACTTCTTTCATAATTTTTAAATTATCTTTGTAATTTTGTTTAATTTCCATATTTTCCATAAAATACATTTCTATTTTCTTTATTTCCTAAATTATTAAATTTAATTTTTTTTATGCTCTGAAAAAAAATTTTTAATTCTTTACTGTATATTAATAAAAAAAAGTATTTTTTCATAGAGATAAAATTCCGGATTTTCCGAGGCCTGTATGTGATTGTAACGCGCATATCGCGTACTCACGAACGCGTATCGGTCAATTGAACGATATGGCTCGTAATGAAAAGTACATACAAGCCTTGCGGAAGAAGATTACTTCCAATAGCGTCTGTCTCTGTCTCTCGGACGGTTGTTTATTGGCACTTGCGATTGCGAAGATGGGAGCAAAAGTATTTCTGCTGGAGCAAAATTCTTTGTCGCGGAAAACCATGGAGATGTTTGTGCGGACAAATGGACTCTCCGAGCGGATAAGAATTGTCAAGTCGGTCGATGATCTACCGGATGCTAGTGAGATCAACTTCATTTTCGGCGAACCATATTTCCTGAGCTCTATCGTGCCATGGGAGAATCTGATATTCTGGTATCATACCTCCAGATACCCATCGAACATCACAAGAATGCCGATTGCAGCGACGATCAAGGCCGCCGTCGTCGAGTTCAAAGATTTACATAAGATAAGAGCCCCCGTCGGTATTTGCGAAGGCTTTGATTTGTCTTCCTTCGACAGGCTTGTGCAAGTTCGTAATTTATTGATTTTTTCATTTCATACTTTATTCTGATATTAAAGAACAATCACATTTTATTTTAGATATCTAGCGATAAAAGTGACAATCCCGTAGAAGCGCAGCCACTTTGGGAATATCCCTGCGAGGCGTTATCTTTAGCGTTTAACATTGTAGAGCTCGATCTCACGCGAAATGTAAATTTCGAGCGCATTCAAGTATCGGGCGAGATTCCGATTTTAAGGTATATCTTTTTTTATTTTACTGATTTTTTTTTAAATACAAGTTATGTATGAAAAAGAAAGGCATGAACCGAGAAAAATGAGCGCGCGTGTAATTGAATCAAGAATCGAACTTTTTGTTTGTCTGTTGCTCTTTTTATATTTAGTATATTTTTTATTAAACTCTTTAGATCCACATTAATGTTTTTTTGCTCACTTATAATTGAACACAAAAGAAACTAATGTTTAATATCTAGAATATTAAAAAAAATAGAAAAATATTAATTTTTTATTAATGATAATATCTATGTATTTCTCGTTTTACAGCAATGGCTCCTGCAATGGCGTTGCTGTATGGATAGATTGGCAATTAGATTCAGATTTGTCAATATCTTGTGGTCCAATTGAAGAAGTGATACCTGGTAAGCGCATATCTTGGGATCCATATACAAGACAGGGCGTGCATCTATTTCATGGAATATCTGACGTCAGAAAAAGAAGAAACACACTTTTGTGGTCGTTCACTTTCGTTCCACAACATGGCGAAGTGGACTTTAATTTTAACATATTATAACAAATATTTGATTGTATTAATAAATGTTTATTTGATTACATTGAGGAATGCTTGATGCATTAAAAATCAAATTGAGAAAATGTAAAAATATATCCAGAGAAATTCCAAGGCATAATTATGTGGTGAAATATATATATATATATAAAATAAGTAAACAATCTTGCAATATATATATATGTATGTATATAACATGTAATTACATGTTATTTATATATATTACAAGATTGTTTATTTTTGTTTCGCAACACAATGAAGTGGATTTTTAATATAATGATGCCTTTTGGTTGTTTAATTAAGAAATATTTGCAAATGAATCAAACAGTAAAATTGTTAAATTTGAAAAATGTGTTAGATAGAAATATATCTACAGATATTTCAAATCAGTGTAACAAGAAAAATATAAAGATATATAATAATTACAGTATAATATACATATGAAATTTTTCAGTCTCCTAATATTATGAGGTATTATCCGGTAATATGCGTAATTGTTTGGCAAGTCTCTTGCCGATTAATTTGGGATAATTTTTCTGTTTGATAAGAAATTCCTTACTCTGGTGTGTCACAGCGCCATTTTCTAATTGAAACCTAAATAACGATATAGTCTTATTAATAAATTTTAGTGTAATTTATATATAACTATATATATATATACATACATACATACATACATACATACATACATACATACATACATACATACATACATACATACATACATACATACATACACACACACACACACACACACACACACACACACACACACACACACACACACACACATATATATATATATATATATATATATAATTATTTAAAAGTGATTTTTATAATTATGATCCATGTATGTATACATATGTGTTATTTTTTTCATAAATTAGTAAAGTTTTTGTTCTTTTTTTTTATGAAAAATTCTAATTTGTTTCATAAGAAATCAATTTATAATTATTTATGATTGCTTAACAGAAATTTAGCTATACTTGCCTACATAGATAATGCAATGGACCCAACATCTTTTCTTTTAATTCTGGATCACCTTCTAAAATTGAGAGTGCACTTGCACCAGTTTCCAATGTCGAAAGGCAACCTTCTGTTGGTTGTGTCCTGATCACATACTGACTAGTAGGTACGCCAATTAACTTGCAAGCTCGCAGAAAATATAAAGCTGGGCTCGAGTGATATATTGCCTAAGAAAATAAATACAGAAAAATATTAATTATAGTTTATTTTACATATTTTTTTTTGAAAAAGGATTTTTTATTTTAAAAAAATTCAAGTTATATGATAATAAATTATCCCCCCCCTAACATATATTACATTATTTAAATATATAATTTACTTTTGCTTGTGGCCATGTTCCATCCAGCAGAACTAAATTATATGCCTTTTGTTCATTAATTCCAACTGGATCTAGTGTGTCAAGTGCAATAGCTCCAGGCGATGGGTATAATAAAATAGTATTCTTATCATTTAATATTTCTGGTAGGCCTTCGTGTTTAGGTAATGGAAACTTCTTTCCCCTTAAAGAAGAATAAAATAATCTCTTGGAGTTTTATTGAGATTTGCACACAGAAAATTTAATTGTAATTTGACTAATTTGTTTTTTTACCTGAAGATTAGGCACTTTCCTGATTCCAATGCTAATGCAAGCATTGGCACTGTACGTAGACAACGCTTTGCCTCTGCTGGATGCTGTAGAATAATTATTCTTGATGCAGGATTGAGACGTTGTTTTGGTAAACCTGGACACCAGCATACTTGCACAGGTCTCCTACAAAAAGACATATTATTAAAATTTCAAAAATTTTAATTTCTTGCTTTTCACAAGTTTCTAAAATTTTTGGTTTATATGATCTTCTCAACTTATGTATATATGTACATATATTTTCATACTTACTTGCATTGCTGACATTTGTCTCTTGTTTCAGGGGGATCGGCGGGAATGCTCGCTAATTCACTCCACACGTCATCTTCATTCGTCATGATAAGTGATTATCAAAAAAATCCTCGATATTTTTTGACAATCTTTCATACATTATATGGCAGTTAATTACGCTTCGTTCACGCAATCGCAGCAAAATATGAAATTCAGATTTCGGTTATCATATATTGATGATACTGGGCGTTTTTCAGCAAGCACAGAGAACAAGTGTATCGCTTCATCCTTGTTGGTTAATGAATGTAAACAAGGATTCACTGTGTTCTCTGTGTCACTTGCTGAAAAAAACGCCCACTATATATATTTTTGCATAACAATCATTAATGTAATAATAAAATTATATTTAAATATTTAAATTAAATTAAGATTAAAATAAAATTAATTAAGATTAATATTTAAATTAAATTATACAAGTTATAACTCATAGGTTATAATTCACAAAGGAGAAAATTTACAAAAATAAATCGAAAAACACATGTAACAATTTTACCGGAAGGTTAACAAGAAGTACATACAAAAAGAAAGTTTAGAAATATCAAAGGTCGTGTTTATCATAGGTCATGTTTTTTTATGCTTTTTCCTTTTTTTCTTTCTTCAAAGATGCGAGAGTGTAACGCTAATTTACCGACCGACCATTTGCATGAAGTTATCGAACATTGTAAATTAAGTATGATAGCGTCGCCATAGATGGCGCGATCGCGTGCATGCCGGTCGGTAAAATCAACAGCGCATGCGCCACACGCAGAAGTGACAGATGCGCCGAGATCCCGAGCTGCGAGCTTGTTCGCGTTTTCCGTATCTGACATAACCGTCCCGTGTGATGTTCTGAATCCTTCCAGCTAGCCTCACCACTCGGTCCAGCACATTTCTACAGCATTCGATTACCGTATGTTATTATTAACCGTGTTATTAAATCTATTATTCACCGTACCATAACCTAACTTAAAGTGTAATTGCAAGAGTCGCGAATTAAATCTCCCCAAATACTTATCTATCATCATCACGATCATTACGATGTCCCTTACGTCATATTAGCCGTGCATCAATACGTACACCAATTGATTCTAAAATTTAGAGCAGTAAAAATTTATGCCAACGGTATCGCGCGCGCGCGCACACAAAATGCGTACATTATCGCTAAAACAAGATCTCGTCGAGATTTTGTCGAAAGAGTAAACGAAGTAATATATACGCGCCAAGTTAATCGAATTGAAAAATTTCAGTGTACGACATTGTAAATCTGCATGCATTTCTTATCAGTACATATGTTATTTTATCTGTGAATCAGTATGCGACGAATTTGTGCGCATCGCCAATTTATTCGTGGCAAAAATAATGACCCGCTTAATTTTTTGCATTGCACACTCGATTGTCTCGGGAGAAATCTGGTTAGATTCTACGGTTTTTTTTTTTTTAGGCGAGATAGAACATTAGATGAAGTAGCGCGGATGAATCAAGCAAATCTTGTGCGTACTCAACCGCGACATGGCTATTTAGAGAACGAAGAATTCGGAAGTGACATTCCTTTCGCGGCTTGCAGGGACGTGACACGAGTGCTTATCGTACAGAGCAGAATGTTTGATCGTTTATTAGATGATTTGAAATATTATCGCACTTAAATATATATTTTTTTCGCGATATATTTCCGATAAGAATTTTTAATGAGAGATAGGAATAATTCGACGTTTATCATTTATTGTTCATATATTTATAATCGACTGATTCGACGATCTCTGCATTGCAGATGGCAGCCAGCGCGCTTGAAGAGAAAATCAACAAGATAAGACAACAGAATGAAGAGATTAGAAGGAGGCATGAGGTAATCGAGTGACTATTTTTAATTACTTAATTGTTCTATGTGGATAATAATAGATTTTGTTGTACAGGAAGTGGAAGAAGATAAAAAAAATGCAGCCAAATTGAATGCATTGGTGCAAATGGTGCCATCTACGGATTGGCCTGAGAGAAAGGAACCGCCAGAATTTTCTAATCCACCTAGAACAAATAATAAATCAAAACCTGCTAAAGAACATCACGAACATATTCAACATCATTCTGTGAGTGGTGAGGGAAGAAAAGTTCATACTTTTGCTCAGGTGCGTGCATGAAACAGAGAAATATTATATTAATTTTTAGACTGTATAGTAACAAATTTAATAAATAATTTTATTTATTAATTTTTTATAATTTTTAAAGCTTAGGAATGAGAATAAACCTTTTTAATCTTTTAAATTGTCAATAATACTGTTCAATTTGTACTAATGTTTTCTTGTAGGGACAAGGGCCTCCACCTGATCCTAAATATAATTTCCTTGCTGATGCTGAGAGAGAAGAAGGTAATATGGAAAATATAACGGATAATCCATCAAGTAAAGGACAGAAACATTCAAAAGGCACATTTAGGAAGAAATCTGGAGGAAAAGATGGAATGCAAAAAGTATGTAAAAAAAAGATGTAGATAAATTATAACTAGAAAAAGAATTCTTTTTAATTTCATTCATTTCTCAAATAGGATTATAGAATAAACAGAAGTCATCGCAGAGATGAGCATCAGCCAGAATATGAAGCTTGGAGAGCAGAGAGAAATCGTATCGATGAGGATCGCATTAGTAGACAAAGGACAGCTGAGGGTAATTGGCGTAGAGAATGGGATAATGACAAGGTGAAAGCTTGCATTATGTAAAAAATTAATTTAACTATGTAGAAACTGTATAGAAATGATAGATTATAATTATACTTATTGCAGGCACATATTGTGAATGAGATGATGAGAACTGAAGCTAAATTAGGAGATTATGTAAAGAAGGATCATAAAGATTTTGATAGAAGACATGTTAATGGTGAGAATCGATAGTTGCTTATATAAGTAGAAATGTACACACACCTATATATATACAAGGAATATTAATAAACTATGTTCTCATTATTGCAAACATACAATTCTTTGTAGGAAACGATTATGTAAGCTATAATCGTAGTGGTTATCGTTCCTACCGAGGAAATTCGAGGCATTTTCATAATAATTATGAAAATCGTTCCAATAATGCTCATCAGGAAGGGCACGTTAAAAATCCTTTATCGTCAAATTCTGAAGAAAGAACTGTTGTTGCTACTGACAAAAGCATAAAAGTCACATTGAATCAAGGAAAAGGTCCAGTTATGAGTGTCAAAGGTATTATATATATTCCCAGTGATTTTTCCTTTTAAATATATAAGTAAAAATATATAGTATTTAAAGATCTTTCAATATATATATATATATATATATATATATTACTATTTTTTAGTAAACTCACCAAGTATTGCTGGAACAGGTCGAGTAGGACCACGACAAAGAAGTCGCGTAACATACAGCAGTCACTCGGACGTTGAAATGGTTTCCCCTGATACCGAATCCTTTTCACATCCAAAATCCTATGAAGATAAGACTAAAGGTATTTATCATGATATGCAAAAATTCTCTAATTCGCGAAAATCGCAGCCTCCGAAAAAGAAGGATTTTAGCAATAAATCTCCTTTCTTTCGTAAGAAAGAGATTAAGAGAGAAGACACTATTGAGAATCCACAGAAACATCATGAAATAGAATTACTACAAAAAGAACATACAGAATCACAGAAATCTGATCAATTTAAACTCCAAAAATCTGAGGAGAATATTGTAATACCACTACAAAATGATAAAGTTGTGAATGAGGAAGAAAACAATGTAATTTCTTCTGATACATTAGATGTGAATATAGAAGTAGAAAATAAGGATAATCAGAATGATAATTTAAATTCATACATAGATGAAAAAAGCAAAACTTTTATAAACAAAGAAGATGAATTTATTTTACAAGATTCAGACCTTCCTGTGTCTAAAGACGAAGTTGAAGTATGTAAAATAAACAAAGAGATAGAAAACAAATTAGACGAGTCTCAAATTGTTCAAACAGCTACAATGTCCGAGTATGAAATTACCAAAACAGATTTAACTGTATCATTAGTGAAAGATATAAATGATAATAATAGAGATAAGATTAAATCTGGAGAAAATCTATCATGTAATGTTAATGATGATATCAATGAAATTATAATGAAAAATAAAGAGTATAATTCACCAACAGAGCAAATTGAAGAAATCTTAAGTGATAACTGTGATAATAAGCAAACTGAAGATATAAATGAGCAAGAAAATAATTTTGAGCTCAGTACAGCAAGTTTTGTAGAAGAGAAGTTGGAGACAAACAATCTTACAATTTCATCTTCAACTGATGTATCCTCTGTAACAGAACAAAATAATAAGATGGATAGCAATGATAAAAGCTTAAAAGAAAAAGAAAAAGAAATTGCGATTGTAGAAGATAAAGTTATTGTTATAGATGATAAAATTAATACTAGCAATAAACAGGATGTAATAAAATCTGCTGATGAAACTCGAGAATGTAAAAATGAAAATAATGAGAATGCTGCAAATAACATTGTAATTGATAAAGTAGAATCTCGAGAGGAAAATCTACGAGAAAAAGAAGTAAAGGCAGCTTTAAGCAAAGTGGTTGAAATTGAAGAATAATATAAAAATGAGATGCAAAAATAAAATGTATAAAATGTTACAGATATAAGTTACCGATAACATAAGACGAGAGAAAGCTTTTACAAATATTTGTTGAGAAACGCGCGTATATATATTTCTCAAAAATTAAAATACGCACGAGTTGAGAATATCGAATTGTTCAAATATAGTTTGCAACAAATTTTCTTATTTTTGGAACAAGCATTCGAGAATGGATGATTGTAACTCTGCTGAGTGATATCGTAATTTTTTTATTTCAGAATTTTATACTTTGTTATATTATCTGTTTAATTTTATTTTTGATTTTTCTCGAGATTGCTGCTAGAATTTAATAGTATGACAATATATATATGTATGTATGTATGTAGTGTGTGTATATATATATACACACACACACATACTCATATGTATATACATTATATAATATATATAATATATATGAATAATTTTATGTTAAGGAGCAATTGGACGAATTAGGTACACCAAAACTTAATAATCCTAATACGCTTCAAGATTCATGAATTGGACAGTATGTGAAGTATTTTTAGCCTTTTAAAATATAAAATTAAAAATAATTAATTTGAGTTAAAATAAAAATTTGATCTGTAGAATTAAAATTTTTATTTTCATGAATTTTGTGTATAATCAAATTATATTATATAGATCAAATCTTTACTTTTTAATTCACACAAGTCAATTATTAATTTTATATTTTAAAAAGCTAAAGATGCTTTGTGCAATGTCAAATTCGTGAACCTCGAAATATATTAAATTTACTAATTTTTGATGTAAATTTACTAATTTATCAAATTTCCTCTTAATAGAAACGTAGCACTTTTGTAATGATAGAAGTATAACAGAATAATAGTTACTATAGTCACTGCGACATCTCCGAATTTTTATATTGTGACACGAAAGAAAATTCATTCTTTCCTTGTTCATGTGACAATCAAAAAATATTTTTATAATTGGCATAAGAGCAATAAAAAAACGGGATGTTTTAGATTAACGAAAGCTGTGAAATTAACAGACATTCTAACTAGACATAGCCAATAATTATATTATAATTAAACAAAAGTAACTTTTATCGGTTGATATGTTATTTGAATTTATAATTTATAGATATATTTATTATATACATATATATATATACTTCTCTCATTATCTGATATTATTTATGTTTTTGTTTCTCTCATTGCTTTTATAATTCGTTGATTTTTACATGATTTTTGGAGGCTCATATGCGACTGAAATCATCGTTAAATTGATAAAGTTAAATTTCTTCAAACGAGTAAAATCAAATAAAATGCGCACATATATTTGATTACTAATTTTTTATACTTTATATATATATATAATCTCGTATTAGAAATGTTAGATTTACTAGTAACTGAGGCTCGTCGAAAATGACGATAATGCATAGCTAAGAGCTCCTGAAAGAGAAAGCTTCTCTCAAGAACATTTCTCTGTTATCAGATATTATTTTTTTGTTTTTCTAATTATTAAGAAAGATGGTGTTGCCATATATTCGATACTATAAAATTTTAAGCCTCCATAATTTTGTTATTTCCTCAGCCATAGTTTTTGCATTTTTAAGATTATTCTAACGTGAAAAAATTATAATAAAAACATTGTTAATAAATTTAATTGTTTACCAATTAGATATCTATCCAATAAAATATCCCTTTTCCTTTAGATCGAATAAGTGAACAAAACTTGAAATAAAGTCATGTAAAAAATTTAATTTATTACTAATAATATTTTAATTTTTGTAATTGATTTCCAAAGAAAGATATAAAATAATATTACCGGGCGAAGTGCAAGTGAAGAGAATACACGTTCGTAAAATTTTGTCAATATATTATCACTCCTCGTATTCACATCGGATAATGTATTTTCATATTTCTCATAATACGGAGACCGCTTTACATCGTTTTATAACACGTTTATAGGTATATTCTGCCTACACAACACCGATGAGGTTTTGCCTTTCTCGAAACGCCACGAAATACGAATATTTCTGCAGAAGCGCTTTAAAAGCCTATATTTGTCCGCATTAAAACAACTCGCGGAATATCTCTTTGTGGTTCGCCTCCATAATCCAGAAATAGATCAACTATTTCTCTAAGTCTACAACAGATTTTTACACTGTGGCATTCGTTCTATTTTTTTTTCTTTCAAGCCGATAACGAGATATGTTAAAGCAAAAAATTGAAAGTTTCATAAGACAAATAGCATAACTACTAAACCTATCGTTAGCTCGCGACCACGAAGAGAAGATTCCAATACGATTCTCACCCAATCGCTTTTGATAATTATTGTCGATATAAAGAAGTAAGATGATCCCTCGTTAACGATCTAAATCTGATTTCGTGAACAGCGTGACTTTACTTACATTATGTGTCATTGATATATTCAATGATATGAAACATCAATTATGCATGACGGTAGCCTTATGAGTTAACGCTTAACATCTACAACTCTCAACATAACGCTTGATATCATTCGATAAAGATCCTTCTCAATAAATAGTAATACATCATTATCATTATTGTATAATATTATATATTGTATTATTTTTATTAATATTGTCGTTCTGGAAGACATTACTGGAAGACTCGTTTCACAATTATTAACGTATTTTAGTTAATATGCAAATTTTCCGTGTCTGCAGAACGTTCACAGATGTATGCTTTGGAGGAAAAAAGTTACGAAATGAAAAATTCAAAGGAAAGAGTACTTGATCTAAGCGAAGTCAACAATCTGTGAATCTACAAATCTTTAAAATTCAAAAAGATCCACGCTAAAAAATTTTAAGAGAAATTAATCTATAAAAAGATTCATAGATTTATAAATTTTGATTAAAAAATTTTAAGAGAAATTAATCTATAAAAAGATTCATAAATATCTTCAACGATTTCGAAATATATAGTATGAAATTTTAATTATACTCTTGTGAAAGGATGGATTTTTTAATTTTAATGTAGATTCATCTGTTCTTCCTCAGCATTCTGCAGTTTCACGGAACAACTATATTGTTCTACACTCATTCCTTAAACTAATTTGTGATCTATAACGATTTCTTGGAAGACCTTGGATTATACAACTAATTGTACTCGATTGTACATAATTGTTTGCGCATCGTTTGCGCGACGAAGGGACACGGGTTCTACCCTAAAAATTATTTGGCAGATTCATCATCTATCGTAATCGCTATAATAATTACTGTGCGCGAAATTGCGATCAAGATTGATCGATCGCGGCCGCATCGTGTCCCGTCGTCGTGATTCGACGCGACGCGTAAAAATTATACATGGTTACACAACTCCGTAGAGAGCAATACATACAATTATAAAATCCAGAAAACTGTAATAGTAGTCAACTAGTAAGTAGTTAGGTTGCGCTCTGTTTGCTGCTGCATCATGGAAGACATCATGAGATATTGTCACGTTTAATGAGACCCTAGATCTCCTTTCTTTTATCTATAGGCTCCCGAATGTAAAACAAATCGGAGATTGGAAGACGGATAAATCCTTCACTCGCCTTACAGATGTGTTACAATCCTGATGGAATTGTGAAATATACAATAGAACTTCAAATTACATCACTCAGCGAGCCGATAATTTTCTCCTTCTGAAAAAGAATACTGTAATTACATACTAATAGAAAATAGTACGTTTTTGTCTAATTTCGATTTTTCTAAAAATAGATCACAACAATTCGCTATTACAATAGAGAAAACAATTTTGGATATGTTGTCATTGATTATTTAAATGTAAATTTGTCGCGCAGAAAACGCATGTCATTACGAATATAAGCGCGGATCATTTTTACACAAATGGAAGGTGGTATTCTCTTACATTTTAATCGATTGAATCGATTTAAAATTATTTTAAAGAAAGATTCAGGACATCCTCCTTATGCTAAGAGAAACTTACAACACCAAAAAAAAGATAAAAATGTCAAAATATTGATAAGAAATACAGATGCAAATTTCTCGCTTTCGAATCCGTGAAATATTTGATTCTCAAATTCACTGATGCATTTTAAAGTTGGAGAACACACATCTCTTTAAAAAAAAATCTTATTTGTGGCTGAAATTTTAGAGGAAAATTTTACCATAATTTTTTGTATATATTATTACATTTTGAAAAACAAATTCTCTGTAAAAATATTGTTTAAAGAAAGGAATTTTTAATTTTTATTAAAAAATATATTTCCCTACAGCAACTTTCTATCAATTATTTCAGAATATCTCTTTATATAGTCTCCCGTATGCATCAGCAATTATTGCATGTATATCGAGCAATATATTAGAATCGAATATTTCGACAGCTCGAGAGCGTAATATCATCTCGGTATAAGACATGAACAACAACATAAAATGACCTAACTGGCGCGAGATCGCTCAGAAGGGTAAACCGATCTCGAAAGCGTTAATCAGCGCAGAGCCAGAGTCGTAGACGCCGATTACGCCGAAGAGAATACCGAGGAAGATGACAAAGCAATCGTACGCGACGGCACTCCATTCCATCGAGTTTCTCTTCAGCTTCAGATGAAAGTAACAAGGCCAAATAAATGAGAGCATGGTGCCGGTGAAGGAACCGATGAAACCCATCAATATGCTAAAGTGCGGTATGAAGATCGCCATTAGAATGGTGAACACGATCACGCCGACTCGCCAAGCCAGACCCCAGACCTTGAGCTCGCGATCCACCGTCCAGATAGTCGGGAAGATCGTTTTCGGTCGACCGCGGAAGAAGGCGCGTTCTAGGAGTTCGCAGGCCGCGTAATACGGCAACGGGTACGAGAGCACCGCTTTGACGACCAGGCATAGATTCACCAAACCTTTGAAACCGGCCGAATGTAGGTTGTTGGTGATCACCTGTTGCGTGTCATTCTGGAAAGTCAGAAAGCAGATCCAACCGAAGAGCGACTTGAACGCGGCCGCGGCGATGTGACTCCAGTTCAGCATCCAATCGAACTTGGAGCGATCGATGAGATTGCCCTCAAGGGTCGGTAGGAAGATTTGAGACGTGTAACTGAAGACTATCACGCCGAGTGAGATTGGAAAATTCTCCATGTCGATCGTCCACTTCACCTTCGACCAGCCCCAGTCACCGATCTCCAGGATGCAGTAACCGATGATGATCGCATTGATGAAGAGGTGAGACATCGTGCACCAGAAGCTCAGCATAGAGACGTGCTGCAACGACTTGAGGAAACCGAGCGGCAACAGAAATATACCGATCAGCATCATCCAGCTGCGAGTGTCGATCGCGCCTTCGGGAAATGAGCCGATCATCAGGTCGCCGCAAACAACCACGTACAGGATGCAGGTCATCAGCAGCTCGATGATTTGCGCGATGTTGACGGCGCGTGCGCCCCACGTTGGCCCGAAGCATTCTTTAGCGATGGCCACATACGAATCTCGTA
The DNA here is from genome assembly GCF_025532165.1 of Camponotus vicinus. Classification (NCBI taxonomy): domain Eukaryota; kingdom Metazoa; phylum Arthropoda; class Insecta; order Hymenoptera; family Formicidae; genus Camponotus; species Camponotus vicinus. Next base: position 31,035,402 of record NW_028141945.1, read on the forward strand.
CGCGCACACGTTGACCTGTCACCGAGTCCAGCTCGTACAGGCACTCGACTAGGATCTTGCCGGTGTAGCAGCAGATGTGTGCGATGCCGACCATCGCAGCGATCGCCCAGTAACCGCCGCGTAGAACAGCGAATGGCAGAGAGACGATGAACATTCCCTGGGGAAAAATTCGCAAGTAAACTGGTGTGTTTAAATGAAGTTTATAGAAAAATGCATAATTACATAGTTGTAATTATGCGTTTAATAATTAATAAACATACACTGAAAAAATTGCATTCTCAAACCCAAGAATATGCCACTTATCTTTAGAATATATATTAAAAAAAGGGAGATCCTCTTGGCGCTATTTCTAAAGATAAGTGGCACATTCTTAAGTTGAGAATACAATTTTTTCAGTGTAATAATTGCGTTTAAAATATAATAATCTCATTATTATATAATTATTAATTGCTATAAAATTGTAATAGCAATGTTTTATTACAATAATGGTTCTTTTTTTTTAGTTTCTTTTGGAAGGTTGTGAAGTATGGAATTGATGAAGTATGGAATCATCGGAGATATTATTTTTTTTAATTCTCTAATACCTGAATAGCATTTGTAACGTTCCAAGCGGCTTGCCACTCGTTGATTTTGACACCTGAGGCACCGAACTCTCCGCCGCCCTCGTCATACTCGCTAAAATCGCCGCTGCTCATGCTTCCGGTTCTAACTTTATCCCTGAAATCGGAGCAATATGTTAGATCCGAATAGAGATCTCGAATCCAGCTCGGAAGGAATGTGCTTTACCCGTTTCTTTGGTAGCTGAAGGAATCCTCGGCGATTGCCACGTTGTTTTGATCCCGGTACGCCTGGTCCCCATTCATGGTCATCATTTCGGTGTTGTCCCGGCCCTCCTCGAAGGACTTGAACTGACCCTGACCGGCGTGACCTTGAGGATGTCCTTGGCCCATGCCGCCGCCGCCGCCGCCGCGGATCAGCTCCATACACGGACTGTTCTCTGGCCATTTGGCCTTCAAAGTCTCCCAGGCGACGTTGACCGTTGCTCCGAAGGAGGGTATATAAAATCCACGGAAATTCGCCATTTCTCTATCTGTTGCTTCTACGGCGAGCACGTTTACTTATGATCCCTTACATGTATATAGTTCTTCTTTTCACACAAAAACACGACTAGATACTGTACAGTGATCGAGGGAATGAAGGATAAGTATATATCCTGGGGTAAGACATGATGAAGTATAAGACATTAATTATTTAGATTTAAACTATGTATCTTGGATATTTCTGAACAAGATGTGTAGATTATCAATGAATGAAACGATGTGTGTGCTGATGTTCGTGCTTGCAGGTTTCTCCATCGCTGTAGGAACAACGGTGTATGAAATATCTTAGAGTCCTTAGAGCTTAAGCCAAGTAACGTATTAATGTGTTATCAATGAGAAAATCGTGCTTACCGAGAGACTAGTGAATCTGATGCCCGTGTTGGACGTTCTTCCTGAGAGATCTTGTTTGATTCTTGACCTCTTCTTGATCTCTTGTGACTGATCCTCGCGCAGTTAAGGATGCGTAAAAATGATTAAACTAAAAATGACCTCGGACGAAAGCGAGGCTTCATAAAGGAGGAAGGAAGAAAAGGAATGAAGATCGGAACGAGAGCGCGCTGCCTAACTACTCCGGATTACAAAGCCGCATGATGACGACGATGTTGTTCGTCTATGATCTACGCCGCGACTTGCGAGGCCAAAATCGCGGCAGCGAAGCCCACGATCCGCGGCATCGACCAGCAGCGGGGACACGGCGCCGTTTAAGGGAGATCGCGGGGGAATAATATGGCCAGCCACCCCCGAATGCGCAGGATTCGATCGATGGTCCACGAGAGAAGTATCGTCATCTCACGAGTGCCTCTCCTAGTGTCGTATTCGCGCATCCGTTTCTCCCGAACATGGCAGTCGAATAAGATCCCCGTATCAAGCCGCAATTAAATATAGGACAAATGGGATTATCGTGATTTGCGAAATGACAGTGAAAAAAATTATTAAGAGAAAAAAATAATACATGTTTATGTATCGATTAAATATTAATTTTTTTTAAATCGAAAAATACAGGGCTCTCGGATATAAAATCGATGTCGGGACTTGTGACTGATATCGTTTAGAAATACAACTGCTGTGAAAGAAACATTTTGATCATTTTATTCGTATCATTATTAATCACACACAATCTGGTGTATCAAATAGAAATAAATTAAATCTAAAACCTCTTGGTGTTCTTAATTAAATTTATTTGGAATGAGCTTGCAATTATTGTGTATTATTTCGGAGATGGAATTCTTTGCAATATTATGGCTTAAAATTGAAAATTTTTGTATCGCTCTCCCATAATTCAGCTCACAAATATTTCGCCAACATTTCGCATAATTCTATGAAATTTGTCATTTTATAGTAAGTCAATGTTATGATCAATGAATTGGTTTATGACAAAGTGCTAAATTTTTTATAGTTATATAGAAAAGGAATTGAGAGTTTTTAATTTAGAGTTACGAACAAACACACATTTCGCTCGACAATGACATAGTTTTTCCAGAATTCAATAAATAAAGAACTCAACTTATATATTTATTATTCATGTTATGGACGTTAAACTTTGGACAATGGATTATATAGAATTAGCCTCAACAATTTTTTACAATTGTTTGCGTCTCGATAAACGAAATTCAAATTGTATTGCATTTTTTTTACTTTATGCAATCATGATACTATATTAAAATTAATATTTGCTATAAGATATCCGAGGATTAACGAGAATCCACGCAGACGTAACTCCAAGAGAAATTCGTGACATATACGTAATGTAATAAGTCTAATATAATAATTCTTTCTCACGTCTCTTGCGAGCATAAAACAATTAATAATGCAATTAATAAACAATAAAAAGCACACTTCTTCAGTATATATAACAGAGAAATTTAACTGTAAAATTTTGTCGCAATACTCGAGTATTTATCATTATACGTGCTTTTATTGCTGAATAAAATATCATGTTTTATAATCCAGATGTGACTAAACAATCAAATAATATCAAAATTAAAGGTATTTTATTGGAATGATTACCGTGATATATGTACAAAAAATTGAAGATCATATTTAACTCAATCTTAATAACATTGTAATCTTCAATCTTCTCTAAATACCGCTTATTTTATCTTACAATCTTCTCTTTTCTTACATAATACAGATGATAATCGTGCTCGATAAATACCTGAATATTATGTAAAAAAATTTGCCATTTACTATTTGTAAAGATGAAGTAAAATTTCTCTGTATATGCTTGAAAGAAGCGTGTTTTTTGCGTATATATAGTTAATTGCAGCTCAAAGCTTTTATAGTATAGAACTATAATTTAACTGTTTTTCATGCTTGCAGGATTGCAAAGGCAATCGGTGAATTGCACTGACACAAGAGCTTTTCTTGCACTAGCTCTTTAAGTGATAGGAAAAAATATACGTGTGTTTACAACAATAAATCTACTTATATATAAATAACAACAAGAACACAATAATTTCTTCTATCTGCTCAAGAACAAAAAATATAGATAATCGAACTTTTTTGCCAAACTTTTTATCCGATTTTGTAACTAAGAACTCGCTCATATTGATCGTGCAGTTAACGTCTTCTTTTTAAATAAAATCGGTTTGTCAGTCTTCCACAATTTTTTCTTTTTTCTTTCAGTATGAAAGGCTATGATATCAACGAAGACATAAGGATGTTATATACATGACTTTGAGGAACAAAGAAAGAGAGAGTGAGAGAGGGAAAGAGAGAAAACTCATCCGTCTTTCTGTGCAGAAATAACACACACACGCATACCTCAACGTCACGGCGAATGTATAAACATCAAAAATGTGAGCCTCAACTATACCGAAGTCGCGTGGTGTTACGGCCTAGACTTTGGGCGAAAAATACGAGCTAAGATTTGTATTTAAATAATGTACGGTCTATAGCAAATCTGTTTTTGTACTATAACTACGTTTCCCATCATATGCAATATTCCCATCAATGAAACATCATTGTACGATGAAATTCCATGTTGTTGAACGAGTAATACGGTGCACAATCGTATTAAAGTAATGGACTTAAAACAACCAATGTCATTTTATTTTTAAACTGCGTCGACTTGGTAATAAAGAATGTGTCGCACAATAAAATTCTAATCTTTTCAATAAACTAAAACAAAAATGAACATTTTATCTTCAGTTGTTGCAAATAAAATTAATATATCGCTATATGTTCATGAGAAGATTACTTTATTAAATCATGTAATCATGTAGTTTTTCTTTATAATGAAAATAACTTTAAAATTTATTGCACATTATGAAGGAATATAATTTTACAAATTTTGTACATAAATCGCTACAATCGATACAAAGATATCTGATTGTCTTTCTTCATCTTCAAATCGCAAAATGACAGTGATCATTTTACTTCCACAATACTAAAAACACAGACACAGATACTATACATTCCAGTGCACAATATCTCACCTATAAAAATTTAAGGAAGTATCAAGCTATTCCGAGCATAAAACATGGAGTTTCGCGAAATTAGAATAATTTGATTACTTACAGGCTAACTTAAAGAATCAATGGAAATGTTTGTCCTAATGAACGGGATATCGCGTAAAATCGCAATTCATTTGTGATTTATTCGCTTACGTCCCTCTGTGTTTGATGGGAGTCGCTGCTCGAAAGTAGGCTTTCAATCGCGCTGTCCTGTTGCGAAATCGTTTCCGAGCTCCTGGTCGTAGTAAGTTTATTAGACTTAGCCTCTATGCGATTACACTTCAGATTCGAATCTATTAAATTTGGATTCGACACGGAATGTATAGAAACATTAGGCTGAGCGGGCACTGGTCGTTGACACGAGTGCAGCATCAATTCTGGTCCACCGCCATATGTAGTCAAGAAAAATTGCCACAACTCCTCGGGAATTTGGCCGTAATCCGAGCCTGCAAGCAAGAACATAAAGATGAATATAAAAATATAACAAACACCCTTCTATATATTTCTTTCTGCCATCTGATAAATATAATTTAATAATAAATAATCTGTCTTATATAATACAATATGAAAAGAAACTCACCAATTTTAAGACTATTTTGTCCATTTTTATTTACAACGATGGAATTATTATCAATTGGTCCTGGTGGCTGTGTCTCTTTGCCTCGAACGAAGCTCTGCCATTGTCTTAACCAAGCCATAGCTAACGCATAGATAGCCGTGTGATTGTCGGTAGTGTGATTCAATCGTTGGAATAGTTCCATCTCGTATTGCCTACGTTTCTGCAAGGATTCATACTTCTCTTCGCAGATTGGGCACTCATACAGATGCGTGCAGGCTGGACCTCCTCCAAATCTGAAATGGAAACGAAAAAAAAAAATATATATATATATTTTTTTTTCTATATATAAAAAAAATATATATTTTTTATATATATAGAAAAATAATTTTGTAAATGTCAGAATCACAATTGTATGCATCAAGACAGAACTTACGCATTGTATAAATATTCCCAAACTGCCTGCGGTATAGGCATACTGATCTTGTCAACGAAATGCGCTCTAACGGGAATCACTCCCCCATGAGGACACAGAAAGTCGGAATTATCGATCGGACCGGGTTCCGAGAATGTATTGAAGCGGTTAATCCATTGTCGAGACACGAAGAAGTTTAGATCAGATAGCTCGCGAGACGATATTTCCATGAGTTCCATAGTCTTATCACGCAATTGCAACATTTCCGGTGACCATTTTTTGTAGAAGAGCACATACGCCTCGCATTGCTTCACCGTGTCCGGCGACACTTCCGTCACGTACTGATCGTCGAACTCGTACCATTTGTTGGTGACTGGATTCAATCCGAAACAGGTGTAATGGCCGCCACCGGCTGTACCATGATGGCAAATGACTGATATTAAATTATAAGTTGTAACTTTGGACACGCACTCCTTGTGCAAATATGGTCGCATATCGAGACCTTCGAGGGGAAATGATACGTAATTGGCGATCTTTGAACTGAACATTAATTCATGACGGAATCTCTTCAAATGAACGCATAATATCTCGGGCAGTTCCAGGACTTTGGAGAATTTGATGCCATTGCGTAACTTATTGCACTTCTCACAGCTGTACATATTGTCGCCTTTGAGCTCGTCGGCGCTAAAAAATGCGGAGAGGCAGTCATGCAGACTGACCACTGGTCCCCAGAACCACGAACGCATCCATTGCAAAAACCATGATAGCCATCCCGACTGATTGGTCACGTAGACTACGTCAGAGCATGGTCCGGCCTTCTGTGGCGTTAGCGATCCTTGATGCAACATGTCGATGTGATCTCTACTCGGGATGGGTAAGGACAAGTCTTGAAAAGTCTCTATCCGAGTGGAAATCCTATCACATGTCAGGCACTGCACGCTACTAAGGAGCTTACCATCGAACGTGTCGCTGATGATGCTGCGTGTTTTCATTTGCTTCTTAGTGCGATGCTTGGCCGGCGAATTTTGCGGGGAACGTTGTGGCTCCATGTTCGATTTTTTCAGGTTTCTATTGGTGAATTTGTTACGTAGCTTTTCGGTCTGCGACACTCGAGAATACCGTCTCTTCGTACCACGTTCACCTTCATCGCTCAGCGAGCTCTGTTCGCTTACACCCGAGTCACACGTTTCGTACTCGGCGTCGGACTGACTGGACGCGTTACCATCCATCTCGGCCTCATCCTCGTCTTCTGACGAATGATCGCCCAGTCCTTTGAGTCGCAGCTGAACATCTCTATCATCCTCGATGTGTTCTTTTAGTTCCTCGTGTAGTTGATCCATAAAACATCTGAGAAATTCTTGAGTATCGTGTTGATGATACCCTCTAAACATGGGATGGACTGTCCTGATACCTGATAGAACACCATGCGGTACGACACATCCCTTATTTTTTTTACTCCACATATCCCGAACGAGAGTCAGGTAACTTAGACTCAGCCCAGGTTTCCTGTCTTTCGACATGTAATTAACCATATGACCACAGTCCAAAAAGAATTGTGTCAAGGGAGACACATTGGATAGAGCTTGTAATGCTGCATTCATGTAACACGTGTTGCCAATATTCTGCAAGCCTACCAAACCTCTTGGCTTCCCAGAGAAATCCTTACTCTCATCTGAATCTGTACTATCGGGAGAATCAGATCGCTCATTAAATGAATTTCCTTTTTCCGAATTAATTCTGTTTGCAACCCAATCTCCATAAAATCTGTGAAAGAAAAAAGACATAGAGACAAAGATATTTCAGAACTATAAATCTAAAGTTTACTTTTTGATTACATTTGCTTGGAAATATTGCAACTAAATTCCAAATGAATCTTACTACTATTTTATGTGAACAAAATTATTTCCATAATCTATTCCTCATCTATCAGTTGTCAAACTGTTAAAGTATTAATTCAGACAACTTTAATTAAATAATTTAATGCAGCTTGTGTTTTAAGATGAGATTCTTACAAAATTTATATCTATACATAATGAATAATAATATATTATTTTCATTTTTACTCACTTATCGAACATCAATCTGTCCAAGCCATCTAGTTTGGATTCGCTACCACCAGGAGCATCCCCGCCAAACTTGTTGCCCATAGTCTTGAACTCCACTTGCGTGGGCGACAACGGGGGTGAGGGTACATGTTTGGCGATAGCCTCGCTCTTGCAGGCATAACACCAGATTCTCTTGGTAGACAGATTCATGTGGGCGCAGTGGGTCGGATAGGTCTGATTATGAATGGTGCTGTGGTCGAGATGCGTCTCGGCGCAACCGACCCAGCGGCAGTCGGGGAACAGGCAGAGCCAGAGATTAGGTCCCGAAATGTCGCAATCGCTGCACTTGGCGAAACGTTCCTCCCGCGTCATCAGCGCCTCGATGAAGGCGAGATCGCCACGGTTGGCCAGATGCGGACAATTTCTCACGACTAACGGCATCTTTCCCATACAATCGAATCGTCTTCCACCTGAATGAAACTACGATGAGTGTACGATAACCGTCGTCGCTTACACACGCAGTCGGGATTATTGTCCTGACTACGCCTTGCCCGTGACAACACGTGTCACTGTCATTATCAGAGTTGCTATCGTTGTACTACGTTGCTGATGTTGATCATTGTAACGTCACTCTCTAACCTGACCGAGACATGTCCCGCGCGCGCCTAGTTAACCGCTGCGAGTGTCACGCACGAAAATGATTGTCATTGAAGGACAGATGTGTATATACATACTTCTGTATAAACGATTGTTAAGGTTTATCCAGACGGATTTATGCTACCGCATGAAACATACGTGCGAGGAAATCAATTAATCTAAACTAAATGATATTATTATGGATACGTATATACTTTACCTATTTGCAACATTTCGAAACGTTCGATTAACCAATTGGAGCTAATGACTCTCTGCCTTGATTGGTCAACTTGTGTTTCCACATGTGGAAAGTATTCAACGTATTGCGCAATTTGACGTATGAATCAGGATTAAAGTCCGTATCAGATTACACATCGAAGATTAAGAATTGAAGATTAGAATTTGATAAATCAAGACAAGAGGAGACTTTTGACTAAAATTTCAATCTTCAATTTTTAATCTCTACCTTCAATGCATAGTCTGATACTAATGGGGTTCGGATATACGATGGATTTACTATTTCTTGCAATGTTGACAGACGTTTCCACAATCATTACTCTTCAAAAGATCTGTCAACTTGCGGACAAGCATTATAAATACCATAAATTTAAATGTCTATGATGGGCACCATTTTGTAGAGTCCCTAGAATATAGGGTCTGTTCTTTTCAGCTGCACTGCTGCACTAGTGCAATAAGTTAGAAAGAGACAAACATACTTTCTTTCACTCTAACTAATTGCACTAGTGCAGCAGTGCAGCTGAAAAGAACAGACTCATATTATGGCCGTGTTCCGAATTTACTACCAGTACTGAAAATCTATAGTTTACGTCACGTATACTATAGATTTTCAGCACTGGCAGTAAATTCGGAACACGACCTATATATTGAGCCTGTTCTTTTTAGCTGCACTGCTGCACTAGTGCAATTAGTTAGAGTGAAAGAAAGTATGTTTGTCTCTTTCTAACTTATTGCACTAGTGCAGCAGTGCAGCTAAAAAGAACAGACCCATTCTAAGGACTCTACCATTTTGTGAGCATTACCGCCATCTATAAGAAATGAATTATAACCTTATCAAACTCGTTGCCAAAGATCAAAATGTCGACAGCGAGTGTCCGTAGCGAAACGTGGTATTGTGTCCCATAGAGGACGGAAATTTAATAGAGGAGAGAGCAAAAAGAGTGTCTATACCATACTTGTTCTATCTCTGCATTAATAGATAAAAATAGAAGAAAGATTTATCGTTGCCCAAGTATACTTATTTAGGTAACTGTTGGAGCAGTATTGACACTTTCTATTAGCTTTCCAGAATGCTAACCTTCAAAATTAATCTATTAATTTTTTAATTTTCAATAAACATTTCAATTTGAAATTTTCTCGTTCCTTATTATATAATATTATATGCGCTGTTATACGTTAGTATACTTTTTTCAGATAGTATCTCTCTTACGTCATTTCATACTTAATGTATCAATATATCAGATATTATTTCTGACAGTTTCTGATTTCTGTGGCTTCATTCGGAAACTATACACTCGGTGGTTTGGTGATTTCAGTGGAGAAGTAGTGGGGATAGTAGTGTGCCCTGTAAGGTATTTCCGAACGGTATTTAAAATCGTAAGAAAACTGATCAATCAAACAATTGATTATTCTTTTATCGCAGGAAGAATATTCAACTATAATTTGTCAGTTTTCTTACAACCTTACAGTTACGACTAAAATTTTTGAATATGCAAAGGCCTTTAGCTAGCCAAACAACAACACATTGAGTCACACCGACTTCCCCTTCAATTTTGATGAGTGGTTTGGCGGTACACTAGTGTGACTCTCTCTATGTTTCCGAACGAAGCCTCTATATTGCATGTTGATAAGTTTCATGTAATTTTTTTAGCAAATATGGTGCTGTCGTGTCGATTTTATAAAGAAAAATATCCAGAAGTGGAAGATGTGGTAATGGTGAATGTGCGCAGTATAGCTGAGATGGGTGCGTATGTGCACCTATTGGAGTATAATAATATTGAGGGCATGATCCTGCTCTCTGAACTGTCCAGGAGACGTATTAGGTCCATTAACAAACTTATTCGAGTAGGCAAAACTGAACCAGTTGTCGTTATTCGAGTGGATAAGGAAAAAGGTAACTACAACTTATCAAATTCTATTGATCTATATGATTCAATGTTTACAATATATATAATTTTTTGAAAAGGTTATATTGATCTGAGCAAGCGTCGTGTGTCTGCTGAGGATGTGGAAAAGTGTACAGAAAGATATGCTAAAGCTAAAGCTGTTAATTCAATTTTAAGACATGTAGCAGAATTGTTACATTATGATAATGATGATCAATTAGAAGAATTGTATCAGAAAACAGCCTGGTACTTTGAAGAAAAATATAAGAAACAGAAAGCGTCTGCTTATGATTTTTTTAAGCAATCAGTATTGTAAGAAGAAATCAGATGCTTATAATAAAGTTGTTGTATTGGTCTGAATATATTTATGAATATGAACAATTTTTAGGGATCCTTCCATCTTAGCGGAATGTGGCCTTGATGAACACACGAAAGAAGTATTGTTAAATAATATCAAACGGAAACTCACCTCTCAAGCAGTTAAAATTAGAGCAGATGTGGAAGTAGCATGTTATGGCTATGAAGGTATTGATGCTGTAAAGACTGCATTGAAGGCTGGCTTAGCTCTCTCAACAGATGAACTCCCCATAAAAATCAATTTAATCGCTCCTCCTTTGTATGGTATGTTCTATATTATCTTCTCTAAAAAATATATATATATATATATATATATATATATATATATATATATATATGTGAATATGTGTATATTTAATGATAATATATTTTATTGAATGCTAACTTCCAGTTATGACGACATCGACACCGGAAAAACAAGATGGATTAAAGGCATTAGGCGACGCAATCGAAGTTATTCAGAGTAAAATAACGTCGCTTGGTGGTGTATTCAATGTCCAAATGGCAGTAAGTTTTTCAAATGAATACATTTATCTAAAATTCTAACATTTACATGCTGCAACTAAAAGTCTACTCTCTTGTTTTTTCCAGCCAAAAGTTGTTACCGCAACAGATGAAGCGGAATTAGCGCGACAGATGGAACGTGCAGAACTTGAAAATGCAGAAGTCGCTGGCGACGATGATGAAGAGGAAGTAGAGGGAATGGAAGGCGATTTCAGCGGCGGAGAAGGAACTGAGCAGAATAGTAAAATCGAATTTAACAATAAAGCAGAGCATAATAATAAAGAAGGAGACATTTCTGAGGAGGAAAATTGAATATACATACATATATATTCAGATAATATAATACACATTTGATAAACTGAGATCTTCGCACGTGTTTTTTTTATTACAGCTAGATTCTAAAAAGTTCTACTGTTTAGTTGAACATACTAATGCAGTTCTTTTCAATAATCATGAAAATAAAAATTGTAAAAATTAATCCACTGTAATCTATGCAAAAATGAAAATTTTTTACAGACTTGATATACAATAAATAATATGAAGATAGCTGGTTTTAATTCTGATAAATTATACAATATCTCTTTAAAATAACATATTTTATATTTAAGAAAATAATTCTTTGCAAGTCAAAAAGAGAAAGGACTGTAGCTATAATATATAAACATTAAGTTAAGAGCATTAAACTTTTTTTACTTCTAATTGTGATATGTAAAAGATATGTTTAAGATCTTTTGTTTAAGAATTTTTTAATATTTTTATTAAAACTTTGTATACAGTTTTACTGTTTATTCATTAGCAATTGTGACTTCCACTTCTACACCAGGCTCGATTGAAATGCTTGTGATTTGTTTCACGATCTCTGATGGTGAATACAAGTCGATAACTCTCTTATGAATTCGCATTTGGAAACGATCCCACGTCTTCGAACCTTCACCACAAGGTGTTTTGCGAGTCGTTATTCTCAAAATCTTTGTAGGCATGCGAACAGGCCCCTTGACCTTCAATTTCTGTTTCTTGGCCCCATTGATTAATTCCGCACATACTAAAAAAAGAATACTCAGTTATTTACTGCATTAAACTTATATTCAAAATTATATACTAATATAATTTTTTCATTTGCATTCAAAGTTTTAATATCCACTAACAGAAATTTATCAAGCTGAAATTTACCTTTTTCCAGGGAACGAACATTGCGCGATGTAAGCGTAATTCTAATCCGATGAATGGGAGTAACTTCCTGCCCTGGTTTCTCAGGATTATCTACCTTGGTTGTTGCCTAAAAAATAGAAACGAATGACATACATCAATGCTTTAATAGAAAATACACACAATATTTTAATTAATAACAATTTTCCATTTATTTTGCTGAAAAAAAAACATGTGATATGAAATGTTATAAGCGATTATTTGAGAATCGTTCTATCTTCAATAAGATATATCTAACCTAACCTAATACAATACTCTGTGATTTTTAAAAGTAAAATATATTAGTACTATGGCAGATTTCATTTTCTAAATATTAATCAGTGTCACATTAATTGTTTACCATGATTGAATTCTTGTACTGGTCGAGATAACCAAATTGTACCGAGTAAAACCGATCAGCGCTGAACCAGTACGTTAATTCGTTTCACGTGTCGAACACAAGAGAAGTGCCACTTCCGGTTGGCTCCATTTCTAGTCTTCGGTGCACTTGCGTGCACTCCGGTGTGCACTCGACTTACAAATCCTTAAAATCGTTTGACCAATCGGAATGAAGATATCTTTGCTATCTTCGTTCTGATTAGTCAACCGAACTATTCGAAGCCTTCGTAAGCCAATGAATTCAAATTTTAATTGCATTTTACTAATCGTAAAAAATTATATGATGCCCATCTTGGTGCAACCAATCCTTTATGGATGTTAACTCTCTATAGTGAATATAATACAATAACATAACCTTAATTTACCGCTTAGAAAGTGCGTTGCATGCAGATATATGATATAAATGTGAAAAAAATATATAGTTTAAAGTGACAAGTAAATTAAAAGAGATTGATTAGTTAAATGACTGATAGTTAATGCAATATTAATATAACGAACAATGTTAGTGATGAATAAATTTTTTGTTGCGAGGTGACAATTGTTGTACAAGCATCGTGTTAATAATTTTTGCAACTGTTTTGTCGTTTATGACGTCTTTTAATTACGTTGACAAGTATTTGTACAAAAACACACATATTGTTTATATACATAAAAATAATACAGTTTATAATAGTGTGCATTTTCGACAATAAAACCTGATAAAATGAGTCTCAGAATGATTCATAGGCTTGCATTATCAAATTATAGAAATAGATTTAATATTGAAGCATATTGGGGAATTGTACCAAGTTTGAGAGTTTTGCAAAAAAAGCCAGCGGTAATGCAGACAGAGTTTTCTACATACAATGTGTGTATAATTCATAAGAGACTTTTCCACAATTCTATAATTCTACAGTTGCAAAAAAATAAATTGAAAGAAAATGAAACTGATGTAGGAAATATATCTGCATTACAAATAAAAAAGAGACCAACTAGAAGAAATAAAGCTGTAATAAGCGAAGACAAGGCGTCAAAACCTGATGTGAGTCTGTATTCTTTCAATATGAGAAATTAAAAAATAATTGAACTGCAAATCTAAGCATAATAAAACATGTATGTATTATATATATGATATACGTTTAATATAATATATGTACAATATATGAAAGAAAAAAAAATAAATATGTTTAAAGGAGATTTCTCTTTATTAGGCATGGAATGTAAAAGCTTTAGCTACAGCAGAAGAGTATAATTTGGAAGCTTTGGCTTATGGTCTACTGGATCAACAGTTGTATATTCCTAGTAAAATATCTACATCTACAAATTGTAAGTATTCTTAAAATTAAAATTTTTTAATTGTGTGTTTCGCGTTTTTACAATATTGATGCTGTATTAATGATTGCAAGGTGACATGGAATCTTGCCAATCCCTTGTAACATGTATCCGTTTTTATGTGTCACCGAGTATATCGAATTTTAAGAATTCTGATTGGTCCATTCGTTACATTCGTCTGCTGTTCATGTTCATTCATTGGCTCATATAAAAAGAAGGCGATCAGTCAAAACAAATCAATTACTGTCAGTGGCTATAAATTGCCGGTCGCTAATCGAGCGATATTTAATTTTTGTTTTTACATATGGAATCATTCCATATGTTGCTGATGTCAGTTATTTTTGAACATTGATCTAACAGCGTCTCCATAAAGAAATTTATATGCAAAGTTAATTTACACACATTTTACAAAGAGTGAAATATTAGTGATAATCAAGTGCAGTGAAGTGATTGTTATAATTTTTATTACACTGAGTATCCACATTCTTGTCTGAAAAAACACCCAATTTGTACATAATACATATTACAAAATAATAAGCATATTGAATTTATCTGGATATAAAAACAAAGTTCATATTTATATATTATCTTTCATGAAAATATCAGAATTTTGAAACTCTGACATTTTAATTGAAAATATAAAAATAAAATATAAAATAAGGACAGTTTATATATCTGGAAACTAATGAAAATTAATTAAAGTAAAATTTGGCTTGAAAAATGCATGGAGACAAGCAAACAACAATGAAATTGCCTATCTCGTTAGATATTTTAAAAGAAGAATTGGAAGACCTAGTAGAGAAAGCAAAGGATTGGGCCCTCATGAATGGAATGTGTTTGAGATCAAAAATAAATGTTAATAGAGATGTTTTGCAATTTGCACCATTTGTGCTTTTTCCATCACCATTCCCACGAGAAGAATTTCAAAATGCTTGTGACATTCAGATTATTTTAAACATGCTCATACACAGAGTAGCTCATGATTATAATTTTTTGAAAGAAACTTTGGAGGAAACTATAAAGGTTGATGAGTTCACTAGAAACTTATTTGACATCTATGAAACTATTTATAAAGAAGGAGCTGCTCAGAAAGTATCCCTAGGTATATTACGCTCAGATCTAATGTTAGATACCAGTTGTCCAAAGAAAGACACCAAGAAACTCAAGCCTTATTGCTGTTGGAAACAGGTTGAAATAAATACAATTGCTTCGGGATTTGGTTGGCTAGGACCTGTATCTACACAGTTACATAAGTTTGTTTTGCAAGAATTGGGCTATATGACTGAATTGAACAATCTTCCTGAAAATAATGCATTACAAATACTATGCTCAGGCATGATAGAAGCTTGGAACTTGTATAGCAATCCACAGTATGTTTATAAATTTCCATAAATTGATTTTTAAAATTTATTATTATTTATCCAATCTTTCTTTCCTTTTTTCTCCATTCTTGTCACATGTATCTTTTAACTTTATTTTATTTTATTTTTTAAAAATAAATAAAAAATTAAATAAAAATTTCTCAGTTTTTTCATATGTTTAAAGATGCGAAATTATTTGCAGAGCAGTTATTTTATTTGTTGTTGAAGACATTACGTATAATATTTGCGATCAGCGTTTTCACGAGTTTGAAATACGAAAACAGAATCCAAATGTGAAAGTGGTTCGCAGAAATTTAACGCAATTAGCGGTCACTGCAAAACTAGGTTCCAATATGGAGTTAATAGTGGATGATTATATTGTGTCTGTAGTCTACTACAGATGTGGCTATGAGCCCAGTCAATATCACACCAAAAAAGAATGGGATGTGAGATTATTGATTGAGAGATCATTGGCAATCAAATGTCCAAGCATTCAATATCATTTGGCTGGCACCAAGAAGGTTCAACAAGCTCTTGCAAAGCCTGGCATAGTCGCATATTTCTTAAAGGATGAAAAAGCGGCGGCAAAAGTTAAAGAAATATTTACTGGTATATAATTGCTCTCTTTTATATATTTATTTCTAAATATACAATTTTATTTTTTTAAGCTCTAAATTGCAGAAACATTACAGTTGCTTTAATAATGATAATAAAATAATAATAATAATAATAATAATAATAGAAAATATATTTATTATTTTAACTATAAAAAAATCAAATTATACGAATATACGATTTTTTTATTTCAGGTTTATATTCGCTGGATTTTAACGAACATGGCAATGTTGCTGTAGAGATGGGAATCTCGGACCCTCAGCGTTTTGTGTTAAAACCACAGAGAGAAGGCGGCTGCAACAATTTATACGGGACAGATATCAAAGACTTTTTAGAATCTATGAAATCTGAGCAAATTCGAGTAGCTTGGATTCTCATGGATCGAATTTATCCGCCGGTGCATAAAAATTACATTGTGAAACCAGGGACTAATGTGGACATAGATACGAAAGAGTTAGTCTCGGAATTAGGCATATTCGGTGTTATTATTGGAGACGATAAAAATATTATTGTCAATAAACAGGATGGTCATATGTTAAGAACAAAATTAGCTATCGATAACGAAGGTGGTGTAGCGACCGGCCTAGGTGCTTGCGACAGTCCATTTTTAATTGATTAAAATGACATAGATAACGTGCAAAAAGCATTTACACGCAAATATATTGTAATGTAAATTACATTATATATTATGCAGCTATGTTGCAATATCACTCCTCGTTACTTATTGAAGTAATCTCCCGAAAAGTTAATATTTGTATAAATTTATATATTTTAATTAAAAATTATATATTTTTAATTAAAAATTAATGAATTAGAATATTAACTTTCTATAAGTTTGCCGCGTTTCTTTTTTATAACAAATTTAATTATTAGGTTTTTTATCGTCTTTCATTTCGATCCGAAATTTTATTGTATGTTATTTCTACATTATCTTTCGACATGTGTATTTTTGATACATTTTTCTTATCAACAGTATGTGTTAACATAATGTCTTTTGTCGATACACACATGAATGCGCTCCCTCATTTTCACTTTCATTTTGTCAATTTCAGTCTGAATTTCAATGAATGTCACTAGTAGTATGTCAATGAATGTCAGTTTTACCGCAAGATTTCAATAAATTCGCAAAATAATATATGTGTGTGAATATGTGAACTTGAATGCATTTATTTATTAATTTTTTATTTTAGCTTTAAAATAAATGAAATTTTTTCCAGTTCATGGAATTAAAGTTCAATTTTGTATATTTTTTTTGCAGCCTTGCCAGACGTTATACACGCGATAGCAAAATATGAAATAGGACATGAACCACGAGAGATATTTTTCTTTCGAGAGGGTAGTATTGTTATGTGGAATATTTCCGATCTCGAGTGTGGCAACTTATTGCAGTTTTTGAGAAATTACGAGCAGAATCATTACACAAAAGATTTGATTCATGGCGAAAGCGAGTCGATGCATTATACTTATGCCGATTTCGGGTATCTCCTTTTCACTATCACAATTACTTTTATGTATATATTATACATAAATAATTCCATGTATAAAATTAAATATAAAAGCAAATTAAACAGTAATTGAATACATGTCTTGGGAAATAAATTTCATAATTCATGAAATTTCTTCAATAGGAAAAAGAGCCACTTGAAGGATGGCGATATTGTCTTGGCGCAAGGAGCTGGAAACTTGGACAAATTAGACAAGTATACATTCTCTAATGCTATGGCACAATCTGTCAAATTAGGCATATGGGAAGCATCGTTGAATCGTTATGTCGATTCAATCGAATTTGTCACGGAAGATCTGAAAGTCGGAAAAAAGCTTCGAATGACACAGCAGGAGGTGTTGATGAAACAAGGGGAACTATTCGCTCTCAGACACCGGATTAATCTGAGCTCGGATTTGTTGGATACACCTGATTTCTACTGGGAACGAGATGACCTGGAAAATTTATATCATCAAATCTGTGGATATTTCAGCATCGCAAAACGTACAAGAGTAATTATTATATTATTTTTATCTTAATCATTCATTTCTCTATCCTTGAGATCTTTTCTGATACAAATATTTTCTTTTCTATACAATATCTGTTCTTTGATAATATATATTTTTTTTTATAAATAGGTAATGAATGACAGATTAAATCACTGTGTGGAACTGGTGAGCATTTTATCGTCACACTTGAGTGATCGTCATCACGTTCGTTTGGAGTGGATGATTATCATTCTTATTATGGTGGAAGTCGCTTTCGAAGTTCTGCATTACATCGATCGATATCTTGTAAAGTAGCAATCTAATAACGGCAGATAATCGGTACTTCTGCTTCATACAAAAGCCAAGTAAAAAATGTACTTAAGCATTTATTTTGCTAATACATATTATGGACCTTCAATTTGAAAATAATCCTTTACAACTCGCATTCTATAGTATCAATCAATATCGCTCCTGTTTTACAAAAATATTAAACTTCTTTCTCTAGTCTGAAAAGTTTATACGATATTTTTATAACATTTTAATAGTAATGAAAGAAATTTATTTATTTACATAGTATTATAGTAGTAATATATTACATATTAATTTATGTAGTAATATAGTCATCCGAAAGCATAAGTTCAGCTATCTTTGGTGGAACCACGAATTTGTCAGGATTCTGTTCGAGCAGGCAAGCTAGCAAACGTGGAACGGAGAGAACGGTACCAGATATGATTGCAGGAAAATCTCTACCGTATGGCGTTTGATAGGCGATCAGTAACCTCTTGCTCAAATAATTATCGTACGCAGATACGTGACCAATTTCGATATACTGATTTGCGAACGGTGACCACATCTCAAAGGACACGCGCAGACTCTCGCAAGGCTGTAGCTCGGATGCGGATCGCATAACGACGCGATAATGATCGCATAAATCATCGTACAATCTGCACACGCTTTCCAGGAGTTTATTGAATTGAGTTTCGTACTCTTCACTTTTCGCGTCCTTCATCACGACAAAAGCGTGCGCCACGGATGCTTGACACGCTGTGAATAAGCCGCACGCGTGTGTATCACGTGGCAATGGCATGTATTGTCTGCCAGTAGCAAAGTACTTGAGTGGGAAATGATTAGGATTTATCAATTGCTTCGTATGCAATATCAGGAAAGAGATCAAGCTCGCGCTGCCAACTAGATGCATACGATTCGGCGAGCCTCTCTCGACCTCACTATAATTTTCTAATATAAAAGTGGCCATGGGGTCCTCGTGATTGAAACCAGAGGCTTCCACTACGAAGCTACGACTGAAATCTGTGCCAGCCATCTTGATCATATCATTTTCACCGAAAACTCGGCCTACGTGCGCTAGCACAGCAAGTTCAAACAAGGCCGCGTTATTGCATAAATAATAACACATAGGATTCTTATAATCCAATAGGTCTAAGCTTGTCCCAATGTCAATGTGACTCCTCCTGTTCTCCTTAAACGATTCTGGCACGCTCCCGATGCTCTTCAGTACTACCGATTCATTGGCGGGCGTTCTCGGATCCAACTCGTTTGGTAATTTCAAGATTCTCTCCATCACATCTTCATCCAGATCCCAAATTGCTTCTTTTATCGTTTTCAAGTCTTGCCGTATAATATCAAGTTGTATATGCAATTTTTTCAGTTCTTGCTCTTGCTCAGTAGTACGATCGGTCCTTTCTAGTAGACTTCTTTTGTGACCCGCGAGTTTCGAATTGTTATCTTCTAAAGCGCATCTATCCGCGATCATCTTTCGATAGAAATCCCATGCACTTTTTAATTGAACGATATCCACATTCATCCTGCGCAACACTAATTCCTTGTGTAGCTTGTCCATATTGGCGAATCTCTCGTCGTAATCCAGATACGGTGATAAAAATGCAAATGATTTGTAAGCTTTATTACCGGAAATGTATAGCGCGGAACTGTAATTTCTCTTGACATTCGTTGGAAAGAAAATCCTTGGATGAATATCGGGAATTAGAATTCTGCACGTTCGCTGTAGAGCGTGCGTCAATCTAAATAGATTATTAGTCATTGTGTTTAAATCTTTCTAAACCTTTTTCTACATTAAAATAAAGATACAGTAATTAAATAATAAATTAATTTTATTCATCTATCTTCATCACTTTAGCTTTTGGTGCAGCATCTTTTTCATTAAAAGTTTCTCGTGTGACAGTTTCAATCTTTCGTTTCTGGGGTGCGATATAGTTTCCTTTGCTCGCTGCTCTTTCTGATTCTTCAATGCTATATGGTTCTAACTCGAGTGCTTTCAATCGTCGTTTGTGCACTTTGGTAGTAAAATGAGAGTGCAGAGCAGTTTCGTTTATAAAGTACCTCCTAAAATCAAATAACAAAATTTTTCTTAATTTTAACAGTTTTAACAAAATTATAATTGTTCAATATTTCAATATAATATCGCATTACGATTAGTAATAGATGCACAATGTTACTTTTATAATATCATGTTATTTCGATATGCAATATATTATAAATAATACAGTATTAATTTATATTGAAATTTCATATGTATCATGCATTTTAAATGCAATATGATATTTTACGTAAAAAGCTCCATTACATTTTGCAATATTTTATTTTTCAGAAAGATTTATAAAAGAAAAACACATAATTTTGCGCAGTTTGAAAAAGAAAATTAAAATTTTCTAGATGACCACTTAACAAATGGTACAATTATTTCGATGAAAAATTAGGTTATGTCACTGTATCGAAGTATCAAACTTACGCGCAATGCACGCAATAATGTTGCGCTGCACCGGGTTTATCAAAGTCCACTTCCTGATTCAACAATTTCTCCGCGTTTCCCTTCAAATCCTCGTCGATCTAAATTCAAAAATATATGTCAAAGAAATAATCGCGAATTTAAAACTCACTACGCTACACATCCACGTGGTTAAAGAGGTTAGACAAAACCTACGTACCTCGTCCAAATCTTTAGCTCTTCGTTTCGTTCTCCAACCTTTCTTCAAGTGCGTATCACCTCTGTGATACTTTTTACGTTTATACGGCATCTATAAATTTGTTTATTCGCGTTAATCTTGTCGATCGTACACACGAGAAATTTTGAAGCACGTATCGCTGAAGAGACAGTCGACTTCCGTAGTAAAAATTTCACGAAAAACGATAAACGTTGCTCTATAAATTTTCTTAGATTTTCTTAGATTTCCTTTCTTCTAAAACTACTGCGTTTCCGACGAAATAAGAAAAAGGGGGAGGAGCGATGCGGGTATTTTTTAGCATAAAAGCGATATTTAAACGGCGTGGAATTTGGAGGCGGGTCGAAATTATCGTCGAACGGGGAAGCGAAATTCAAATCGGGTCGTCTTTCGCGCCTTCGTTCCGCTAGTCGCGACCGAGCGCCGACAGATGGCGGTGTCGCGGCGCGAGACAAGTCGCGCCCCTGACGTCCGGCACGAGCGTTAATTCAAACCGTGCGCCACTGCCGTGCAGTTGGGCGAGAGTGCGCGAGAGAGGGATAGAACGAGAGAGGGGGGGCACTCTCATCCATTTTGAAAGTAAAAATACTGTGCGGTCGAGGATTTTCATCGGGACGGGTAGAAAAGGCGCCGAGGTAAAAAAGCCGTGGGACACGCCGCGTACGAGTCGGGGCCTCTACTGGCGAGTGGCCGCGCGTAAAATGACGTAGAGCGTCGCGTCGGACGTCAGCGCGCGCGCTGCCGACGTGTGTGGTGAGCGGAAACGGTGCGCGGTGTGTATACCGTCGCGGCGCAGCGTCGTAGCGATCGGCGGTAGCGTACGGGAAATTGGCCGCGGTGGCTTCGCCAATGGATGCCAGGCAGCACGGGACGCCATTTTGATATACGGGCGCACGTCAAGCGCTTCGACTCTCGCAAGTGAAACGCGCTCCGCGAGTCGCTCTCCGCCGGCCTGCGTAGGACACGCGCGGAGCCGAATTCGGGCGTTACGCGAGAGAGCTAGCCGGGCATCGCGGGCCGACCGATGCGTGGTGCGTGGCGCAACGGATCCCGTGAGTTTCGTTGACAAGTGACAGGTGAATCGATCGGGGCCTACGAGAGAGAAAGAAGGAGAGAGCGAGAGGGAGAGAAAGAGCGAGAGAGGAAGGCTCTTCGCTGTTCGTCGCGTTTGTTGCGTACCGAAAGCGGAGCGGAGCGGAGCAGTACTGTGTCGTGCTGTGGCGTGCCGTACCGTGGCGTACTGTGCCGTACTGTACCGTGTCGTCTCGCGCCCCCCGCATAAGTACGCGAGTACGACTATCGCGAGTACGACTCGACGATCTCGGCGGTGCGCTCGGATCTTTTCTCGCACGCGGCGCGAGGGGACCTCGCTCGGACGCCCGTGAGAGCGTTATACGCCGTTACGCGGCGAGCAGGCGATCCGGGGGCGGCGGTACGGCAGGAAAAAGCCGCCGCCGCCGTCGTCGTCTCGTTTCGCGCGCGCGAGCGAGAGAGCGAGTGAGCGAGTGAGAGAGGAGAGGCGGAGAAAGAGCGTACGGAAGAAAGAAGGGAGGGAGACGGAGAGAGAGAGAGAGAGAGACGGAATACGCCAACGAAGAGGCCACCGGCCGACTTCGGTGCACGGGACAAGACGACCCGATGTCGGGAGCGGGTCGCGACCCCGTGTCGACCCGCGGTCGTCCTCGTCCTCGAGTAAGAGCAACGACGACGACGACGACGACAGCAACAGCTGCAGCGGCAGCAGTAGCGGCAGGACGCTCCTCGCGTAAATGTGCCCCCGTGCGCGCCCATGTGCTGCACCTCCTTCTACTTCTCTGCCCGCTGCCCCTGCGTGCCCTGTAAACCCAGAGCACCTCATCCCGATTAGCACGCCCGCGCGCACTTGTACCCGCGAACATGGCCAAGATCCTCAACAAGGACCCCGTCACGTACGAGAAGGAGAGGGAGAACTTCCTAAAGGACCTCCGACACTTCCACGAGACTCGAGGGTAAGCTTTGAATAATCGCGCGATCCTACTTTGTCGAACGTGTCTCTCCCGCGTACGCTTATCTCCGACTTGGATCGCTCCCTTCCCCCCCCCCCGCCCTCCCTCCCGCGATCGCGGTTGCTCTCGACCGATCGACGGTCAGAAGCCGCGGTGACACGCGAGCGAATCGGGCCGCGGAAGCGCGCGTCGAGGTTGAGGTTATGTCGAACCGATTTTCTACTCGTCGAGTTCGAAGACAATGGGTCTCGTCTTTCGTTTACTCGACGTTTTCTCCTCGTAACGATCTTACGTGCGCGATCCCGACAAAGGGAGATCTCGCGAAAATATGTGCAATTTTTTTTCATACATATATGTATATATATATTTTTTTTAATAGCGTCGAAATATCGCTCGACGATAACGTGAATGCGAATTGTTTTATTAATGAGCATTCCGTCGTGCGATCCAATTTAATCCTGCATTTTGCATCGTTGTTATGCAAATTGTGATTCCTCTACGCGTGTGGGACGTGAAAATGGCATTGTATGTTACACGGTAGCGTCTCGCACAAAGCGTGCGTTGAAATTTTGAAACTCGTCTCGTCTGATGGATTTCAGGTATAGACGCCATTTTTTTCGGCGACTTTCAAAGTTGTCGATTAAATTCTAAATTGTGATTCTGCGAGTGAAAAGTAATCTATGTATACACTTGTCGCTTTTTTGCATTATGTATGCGCAAGTTCTACAAATGAGAATCGGAAATATATATTTGATTCCTCGTTAGATTAATTTACTCAAACGATTACTCTGCGCATGTGTATGGAAATTTCACTGAAAAATATCATAAATTTTTACAAATGATTATTTATCACTTTACAGAATCGTACATTCTAAATTTTTTTTTTATTTGTACTTGGAAAAGAAGAGAGAAATATCTTCAATATCTTAAAGATTTTTGTTTCTAAATTTCAGGACGCTCTTCAAGAAGACTCCGAAGATCAACGGGAAAGACATAGATCTATATTTGCTGTACGTTGTGGTAACTGCTCATGGAGGATGGATTAAGGTGAGTTGTTTTATCAAACTGAAATATTTTTAATTAGATATGCGAGTGGAAGCACTCAATTAGCTCACGCGCTTAATTATTTTAAAAAAGACCGTGCGTATTCGCGGATTGATATTGGCAGTGTTTTTAATATCCAGTTGGAAAGTATTGCTTAACAAGGTACAATATAAAAGCATCGCGGCATTGTAGGACAACGAAATGTAATTCCGTTGTATATATGCATCCAGACATAATACAGTTTATGATTAACAATTACGGAATGCGGTGGATTCCGCCGATAAATAATTGCTTGTAAAATTAGCGTAGCTGCCATCTCGTTTTGTTTAACGTCATTACTGGGTCGCGTCGAATGAACGCGAAATGAATTTTCGCGTACCTCGTTTTTAATTAGCATCTGGTCTCGATCGATTTCGCTAAAACCAAGCAAAACCGGTAGTTGCGTAAAAATTATTCTCGGCGACAAATGTCCGACAATAATTCTAGAATACCGCAAAAGATAGGGGTTGTTGATTTTTTTTATCTTCATATTGTTCTATTCTTTTATGTTGTTATATATGAATTATATGTTTCTCTTTTGCGTAAATTTTTACACACGCACATGTATGTGTAGAATCGTTAAAAATATATTTCATGCATTGCAAATTAAAACGTACACACCCATACACATTTTGATTCGCAATGCATGAAATAGATATGTCTCATCGTTTGCAAATGCGTATACATTGATATAGGTTTTTGGCGGAAATTTATAAACACTAGTTTTTCCTTGAAAATATTTAAAAATCTTTCATAATGCGTAATGTCAATATTACCGATAGATTCAATCGCGTAGATTGCCAGGTTCTAAGAAATTTTAATCGAATGCAACAAGTATTTTCTACGTTATAATTACGCAAATGTGCGTAACCGTATCTTGGAAATTGTGATCCTCTCATAATCACATCTTTCTCTCTTTCTCTCTCTCTCTCGATATTCGGTGCGATAGTATCATTATTAGTACGACTAACTATATCTTACGAGAATTTGGCATCGGCGAACAGATAGCAGGCTCGATGGCCCAGATTCCGCGAGAGGAGATCTCTATAGCGAGGCTCAAACTCCTTCGGTGATAATCGCACGTTCACGACGCGAGATTAAAACGCTCGCTTTCACCTATTGCACGTTTAAGTGCGACAAATCGTATAATTCTCAAACTAGCATAATCATTTCTGCGAAGCGAATGATTACAGGGATTACGAAATAAAATCACGGAATAAAGGTCATAAATAACGAAAAAAAAATTATTCTAAATCTCTTTATGATATACAGGGTGTTTGATAACAAATGCGAAAAATTTCAGGAGGTGATTCTTTGTCGAAAGGGGGTTTTTCGTATAAACATATACTCCTACATCCCTCCCTTTGGAGTTACACTCCTCCAAAAATGGGAGTAAAAATTAGGTTTCTATTTTTTTTCTCAAATTTGGAACAAGTTAAAGAAATGAAATTAGGTAGTATATTCTACTAGTAAGAAGGTTATTTATTAATATTTTTTTCAGCCTCTTATATTGTTATAAGGGGATGAAACTAGCAACCCATATTCAATTTTTTATTACAACTTTTTAATGTTTATATAAAAAAACCCCCCTATAATTAACCCTGTATATGTATTCATGCCAATTCTCTCCTCAATTAGTTTTGTGCGCATCTTGGAGAATTTTTTTTTATTTCCTCCAACCTCTGACCACACGTGTGCCTAATTTTACTTCGCGAAAAATAAGCTACGTATCATGGTTAAAAGAACGCGTCCGTGTCGCGAATGATTCGAAAGCGAATATCTCCGTTTGATAACGCGCGTGGTAACCGCCTTCTCGACTGCGTTCCGCCGCATTAATTTTCCCGGTGACATACGTTTGCGTTCCGGGAACATACAACACCATTGTCGTGCCTTTTTCTCGACGTGCCTAGGTAAACACGAGGCGAACGAAAGGCGATACGCGCGATTTCGCCGCGATGTTTACGAGCGATTGATTATCGTCGTTTCTCTCCAGGTCAGATTCTGGGCTCTCGTACACGACATGACGACAATGCGGTTCTGCGTTCTTTCGACGCGCGTTCGGTGAAAACCGCATCGACGATAAGTGACCACGCGTGTTTACCAGTGGTTGTCACGCTTTCGTATTTCTCTCGTCGCAACTCGCTTCATTCCGGATTCCTATCCGGAGGCTGACCGATTTTTTTTTTTTTTTTTTTTTTGATTTGTTTTGGACAGAATTTGCGCCGAATTTGGACAGAATTACATCACTTTCCGAGATATCGAAGAGATTTAAACAACCTTTATAAACGGTCAGTATGATTAGATAGTACGAACATTTTGTAGAAACTCGCGTACAGACACTGGTTCCTTGTTCTTTAAATCGTGCGCTTAATTATCAGCTAAAAGTATACTGGCCGTTCGCGATGACATAACTCGCATGTCGAGCCTTTATGCACTTTCCTCTTCTCTCTCACTCTGTTATCTTCAATCTTTGCGCAGTCTTCTCCGAGGAAAGAATGTAGTGATCAAAAAACACCAGTACATTTGAAGGAGAAAGTCAAATGATGAAGGGAGAAGGGGAAACTGACCCGAAGGAATCATCGACGCGCATGGTTATCGAGGGTTAGTAACCCTTGCGATTGCTAATCGTGCAATAATTATAGTAATGTGGTTCTCCTTATTATAATGAGGTTGAAATTTCAAGTACATATAATCGATTTGGCGTTCCTCGATTATCGAATTTCGATGGTATTATTGGACATCCCGAGATCGCGACTCTGAAATGTACGGATTACTAATAGCATATTCATCGTATAACATATTCATATCCGAAATATATATAAGGGTTAATCTGAGAGAGATTTGATCACGCGCGAATCGCAAATTATTTGCGTCGTCGTCGATGGCGTTCGAGTGCATAAATGAAAACGTTAGAACAACGCGGACGCAACGTGAGGTCAAGGTCGCTCGTGAGGTACCACTCTAAGTGGGAGAGAAAGATCATGTGGCAAAAGGTACAGCGAAAGAGAGAGCGAAAGTGCGGAGAGAAGGGAGGACGGACAAGGCAGAAACGAGGAGGGAAAGAGAATACCATGAAAGGTGGAGGACAAGCAGTACGAGAACAGGAGAAGGAAGAAGAGGAGGTGGTGGTGGATGGTGGAGTGGTACGAAGGCTTCCCCTCAACAAGTGTGATCGAGCCTGAAGCTCGCGTCGCTAGACTACATATATAACCCGCGAGCGATCCGGTCGCGATCAGAATGCTTGCGGAACGCGGGTCATTTTAGTGTCATCGACAGATACATCTATCGCTATATTACATTTTTTAGATTCGCATAAGACTCGAAAATATCCGTGAAATGACGCCTTAAAAATTCCGTGCGAAAATTTCGAAATTAAAATTGTCAAAAAATTCGCACGATTGTTATCTTGAGGACATATGTATCCTTTGACAAGTGTACTGTGGGAGAATTATTTTGCGCGAATCGAGAAATGAATGTGACTTGAAAATAGCGAATAATCTATGCTTGGTCAGGTAACGCGATTTATTTGTTGCACTTAAATAAAAACAACGCTAGACGTGCACACACACATATAACGATGATTACAGTGAAATTCTTCGCGTGGAGGAGCTTTATATTCGAGACATGGCATTTAGAGCAACGAGACACGCGTTTGGCGATGAAAGTTGTACCCTTTGTACGTGGACTCGGTCTTACATTCGGAACATGGGGTTCACCGGGGACGGTGTATTGCGTTACTGGCGAAATTATTGTCCGAGACGTGCTCCGCGACGATTCGACTCGATGCGACAAAATCTTTGCCGATTCGGTCGGCCGTCTTCCGCAGAGGCACCGCACTTTGCGGAAAGTTCAGTAAGCCCGGAGAGAGAATGAGGGATAGAGAGACGGAGAGCTTTGCGGATTCTCTAAAGCTGCTTTTGTCTACGCCGTCTGCCTCGCCAGCGGAAGCGACCGCGCCGAGCTGTAATTAGTGTTTTACTCTTGCAGACGGCGATGGTACGAAGTGCGACGGGGATTAGTAGTAGTATAAAAATGATTTTCGCGTTGGAGAATCTCTTAGGGTTAGCTACGATTTTCTGTGATCGAATTAATAAAGATAGCGAGCTCTCCGAAAATGTAACTCTTTTTCCTCTTATACAACAATTTTGCATTTAATATCTCATTTTGTAAAGTAAATTTATCTTTAGTATTAGTTCTGTATACAAGTATGTTTAATGATGGAAATATTTATTAGTCCCAATGTGTTCCTCTTAATCTTGAAATTGTTTAGATAAAGATTAGTTGAAATGTAAATATGTTTAAAAAAGATAAAGATGGTCCTGAATTTATTTAGATAAAAGATAAGATTATAAAGCATATCTCTCTCTCTCTCTCTCTCTCTCTCTCTCTATCTATCTATCTATCTATCTATCTATCTATCTATCTATCTATCTATCTATCTATCTAATATAGATAATGTTTTTAAAAAGAACAATTAAGATATTAAAATAGGAATTTTTTTCAATAAGTCATTTCATAAACAATTTCTGTCTGCCGTCCATAATTAAAAAGCTGTTTATTTAAGATAAAGATTAAAATCATATACTTCGTTAATAGGTATAAAAATAGAATAAAACAATTATTTCATTTCCAGATAATTATCTAGATAATAGAAAATACTCGGAAAAAATATACGTGTACACACATTTTATGGTAAGGAATTTAAAAAAAATGTTTACACGTTTTAGATGCGCATTAACTTGTCTCGAAAATTTCTCGACCGTGTAGTCTACTGAGAGATTCTTTTTTCTTAAGATCAGTCTGACGTAATACTAATCAACACTGAGATAGCTCTCCTAGCAGAGTATATTTGAACTCTTAGAAAAGAGGACGCGAGGTAGGCGTTGCGGGAGCTGTTTTTTCACGCTTACACGTGTGATAAAGTTTGGAAACATCTCTCTTTCTTCGCTCTCGGCCGGGAACCAGCTTGACGTTATTAGAAATGCCTGCGGTCGGCGCGGAGAGACTAGACGTCCTTTGAGAGTGGCAAAAAGAAGGAGAAAAAGAGACTTTTATACGCGTTATCTCACTCTCAACGTTTCGCGGCTTCGTTTTATATTAAGTAAAGCACGCGTTTAATCTCGCCGCCGGTTATGTCGCCGAGCGCGCATTTAGCGCGAAATGGGATATCGTACGCGCTGCGCCCTTTTTCTCAAACGATTCAAGCCGCGCTTTCACGGGAATGACGCGATATTCGATGTTCGAGTTCGCGTCGACGTCGAGCGGTTTGTCACCCGCGTCGCGAGCGTCGTTGTAAGCGTTTTATCTCGCTCTCTGGTTTCAACGTCGTTCGTTAGCTAGCCAGAGGAAGTGAATCAAATTCACCGTCGTGTTTCTCAGAACTGTTGTTATGAATTATTCAACTCCCCGTTGTTACATAAGATGCTCGAAATGCAACGTGGTAGATTGGTAGTTCATATCGATAATCGAACATATACGTAAGACACGTTATATCGAGGCGAGATGACAATAATACGCTGCCTTTTGCTCGGAAATAAATTCCTTCGGTCTTGTTGGCCGCGATCGTGGTGGTGCGAAATTTAACACACGAGTCGTAGATGACAGTAATATTAAGCCAATTCTGCCTAGAGCGCTTCGCAGCTATTTTTCTAAAGAAAAGAAGCTATTATCCAAACAGTGTAGCGATTGCTCAACGTATGGCATCGCGACGAGCGAGTTAACGGAAGTGATTTACATAAATTATTACACACAGAAGCTCTCAAATCTTCTCGTTTCTGGCCTCGCGTACATTTTGCGTTATGTAAAATATGATCCGAAATTTCTTTCTCTCTCTCTCTCTCTGAAATGTCTGAAATATCTAAAAATATCTATCCTCACGCGAGAGAAGAACGCGAACACACGATGAGTAAGCGCGGCGTTAAAAGCTTCCCGAGAGCTTACGCCGTCGTCATAAAATTCGTCCTCTCAAAAACTGTAAAAAGGGAGCGGTAGCTCTTTAACGAGGCGGATGCATTCTAATCCGGGTGTTCGGAAAACCGTCTCTTCTCGAACCGATCTCTACGTCAACATTAAAAGCTCGGCCGTTCCGCCTCGTCTCGCGTCGTAATTGCATTCTTTCGCCGAGTTTTCGATATGAACGGAAGAGAGCGAAGCGCGTCGTCGTCGAATGAGTCTCGTTCGCGGGAAAGAGAGAGCTGTCCGAAAAATGAAACGAATCTTTATAAAGCGCGACGATAAATTTTTAGACTTTGTAAGGTCGATGTATCGCGCACATTTTATATAATAAATGTAAATATAAAAATTGCAACATGTACACTCGAGATAGAGAAATGCATGTCGCAGAAGCCGCATCGCGCACTGCCAAGTTTAGGATTAAAAGCGCATCTGGCCGCGTGCTCGCGCGAACATCGCCCCGCCTCTCTCCTCGTCGTTATCTACCAACGCGATTATCCGGAGTATCGGCCACGACATACCGGTTTCGACGAGTCCGTGTTCCGACAAGCGGCAGAGGCATGCGGGAGAAATGAGCGAACGAGCGAGAGAGAGAGAGAGAGAGAGAGCGCGGGAGAGAATCGAGAGAAAGCGCGCTCGAGCGCGCTACCTCGTTCTCGGGCGGTCCAGCCTTCTCAAGGGCGAGACTCTTGCTGGTGGTGGCTGAGGCGCACCTCGCCGCCGCCGCCACCGCCGCCGCCGCCGGGCGCGCGTCAAATCTGTGCGTGCGGCCCCCGTAGTCTGGCATTGGTCTGGTCGTTGTACGCGCTGCGCGTGAACCCAAGTCTTGGTAATGCTGAGTCAGTCAGGTGCATCACCGCGGCGCTTCTCGCGTTTGGCGTTGCACCATTTTCGCGACGACGACGATGCGCGATGGAGGTGGTTTCTCCTCGGGCACAGGCGGAAAAAGAGGAGCGTAAGATGGAAAGATGAGATATGACGAAAGGGAGAAAGAGAGAGGTATCGCGCGAGAGACAAAGAGAAAAGAGTGTGATACGCTGAGGAAACGGCGGTGAGACAGAG
Source organism: Camponotus vicinus (assembly GCF_025532165.1). NCBI lineage: Eukaryota > Metazoa > Arthropoda > Insecta > Hymenoptera > Formicidae > Camponotus > Camponotus vicinus. The sequence continues at coordinate 31,066,495 of NW_028141945.1, forward strand.
AGAGAGAGAGGAGGGAAAAGTTCGTTCGTTCTCCGGTGACGAGGGCACGGTCGATATGGCAACGCCGCGCCCCACCACACGCATACCGGCGCCGGCATCGCCGCCCGAGCGCCGAGCGAGATGCAGCGCAACGGCAACAACGCGACCCGATCTTCTCCCCACCGCGGGGGAGGGGACCGCGCCAGAACCTCACAGCGAGGAGAGCGACCTCATGCCCTGCACACATGTGTGCATAGCCGGGGACACTGAGAAGAATGAGGGAGACGGAATGTCAGCGAAAAAGGGGGAGAAAGAGAGAGAGAGAGAGAATCGGAGTTGCTGGTCGGTCGGTCGCACTCCTCTAGTCCCACGCACGCGCCTGGTGCCAAAATTGGCGATGCACTTGCCCTCGCTCAGGGATTCCTACCCTTCCTGCGGAAAAAAATAGTCCCGTCCGCGATGCGTCGCTTCAAGTGGACGATGCCGACGAGTTATCTCTCCTCGCGGAAGCTGTTTGCTGGAGGAGAAGAGACATTTTTCTCTTTTTCGAGCAATCGAGCGCACTTTCCGCGAGAAATGTATATTCAGGGTTTGCGGAATACCTATATTATTGTGTTCCCTAATATAATAATAAACTAAATGAATGGTTGGATTGTCACGAGATACACTTGTATTCTCTACAAGAGTCCTTTCTAATATTATTTATTATTTCCTAATAAAGATAAGCCTTTTTCGGCGATTAGCCTTTGTTGGCACTTGCCTAACGTCATCCTCCTTCAGTCCCATATGTCCCATGACGCGCCTCTCGTGTAGGGTCGCGTGATTCGTCGGCTTGGCAACCGTATTTCTTTTCGCTCGTCTGTTAATCGTAGGTAACGACACCTACTAACACCTTGACGAGCGCGACGCGCGTGAGGCCGTGCGGTTGAGGCACCCGTCAAAGTGCGAGAGAGCGCGCAACACGAGGAGAGGGAAAAAGAGAAAGAGACCTCTCTTTCTCCTTTTCCCTCTCCTCGTATTATGAGAGAGAGAGAGAGAGAGGAAAGTTTAAGGAGAGGCGTTCTACGAGTGCGACGTTGCCGGGCGACTCCGTCTCGACGCGACTCGGGCCACTTCCAAGAGCATGCGGAGGCGCCGATGCCGGCAACGTCGCTACCTCCTCGCCGCCGAGATAAATAGAGATGGCCTGCTACGCGACGGTGCGCTTCCTACGGTTGTAAGACACGCACTCACCGTTAGTCGAGGAAGGAGCGAGACGGACAAAAGACTGGCCAAGGAAATCGTGCCGCCGGCGATCGTTGTTCTTCTTGCTCGCCGCGCGAAAACCCGACTCTCTGTTCGGAGATACAGGTGGTCATCCGATATATACATGGGCCGATGTGTCGCGCTTTCAAATGGGATCAAATATTCGCGAGAGAAAGAGAGAGAGATAGAAACATTTTTATATACATGAATATCTGAAACAAAAGGATCTCGAAGAGAAAATTATTCGCACCTTTTACAGGCAAGTTTGATCTCTCTCTTTCACGCTAAACATCGGTTTATCCACATTTAGCATTGATTTTAATACCAAGTGTCAGATTCAATTTGAGATTCGAACGACTAAAGCGTTTAGAGTGCTTTGTGCGCGACGCGAATACAGATTCGGTAGAATTTCTCGCGAGAATCGCACGTTCGCGATGAACGATTTTACCGTCTCACCGCTGCATTCTCTCGCTTGCATCGCGTCTCGCCACCATGACCGTGTTTGGCGCGTTTTTACTTCTCGCGACCGCGGGGGAAGAAGTCGACGGTTCGCTTTGTGCCGGCTAATGTGCTTGCCGATAAGTGCTCGTTGCACCAACAGCGCAGCAGCCTTGGTTAACCGATCCTAACGATCGACGATTTTTCTCTCTTTCTCTTTCCTCTTCTCCCTCTGTCTCCAGCACTCGCGTGGCTTTGTCGACGAGGCAGTCCGTCCTGCTACTATTTGCTTTTGCATTTTTGTTTACCTTTAATTATCGCCCGATTTTTATTTCCGACGATACATCGGAAAAAAGAATTCGCGAACTTTTACAAAACGTTTGCAAAACGTTTTGCAAAAGTTCAATGATATGTACGCGCATATTCGTTATATAATTTATGTTAACAACGCGTGTATAATATATGCGACTGTCTGGTTGAGGTTGACAAGGTATATTATTTACGAGTACATGGTCGCCTTAACCGGAGAAAGAGAGTTACGACTAATTTTATCACGAGATAAAAATATATAATTATGTTTCTCAGGATACATATTTTAAATACACACGAATAAAATACTTTCATAAATGAAATCCGACTGAAAAAGAGAATAATTGTGACTTTAATAAAAATATCGGGCTGTTAAATTTCTCTGGAAATATCTTAATCATAAATTTTATTAACATCATAAAAGATCTATATAACAAAGTATAAGAATTATATTATTACTTCGTACATATTTATATACATCCTCTTATGTACACTTTCCCTTCGCCCACGTCATGTGTTAGATCTTTTCTATTAAAATTCGTCGCTCGCGAAATCAATCTCGAATTCCGATCATTTTCATCGACAAGGCCCCTAACTGCGAACGATTCCCTCGATTCAGTCTCTTCTCTCCCCCTCCCCCTTTCCCATAGCGTTCGCCATCTCCGTCGTGCAAGAGACATTGGTATTAATGGCCTTGGCCGACGGTACCAGTTGGTAAGCCATCACTCGAGCACGAGCCGCAGCACTTGGAGGTCACTGCACCTTTTCCTCTTTGCTCTCTGTACATCGCGGGCCATCTCTTCTCCCAGCCGTTTACGACGCGCGAATATTTCGCGGAAGCTCTTTCTCTCGCACTTTCCAAACCAGTCGCACTAGACTAGAATCGATCGGGCCGTTCGATTCAACTTTTCATATAAACTCGATCGAAAGTATATCGCGAGTTTTACCTGCGCGCTATGGTCGGTCTAATAATACTCGAAATATATTTTAGGTCGTGAAAAAAAATCTCTTGAAGAATCGTATAACGTTTCGAAAAAAATGCCCTTATGTAATTTAATAAAATCATAAAATTTGTGTATTTTTTTTCGAATTTCTGACGTACCGCACTTTATTTACCCTTCGTAAATACGCTTGTAATAAAAACAAATAGCGGACGACGAGCTTGTTTAACAACTCGGTATGACGACGGGGCCGGATAACACGCTCGCGTTATGGCTCTCGTAGATTAGTTCAACGTTGCGCAACATCGCGCTAAGACGCCGAGATAGGAAAGAGCACGCCCCATTATTGTGTCTGTCGTCCCCGCAGCCGTACAACGGCCGCACAACGTGGTACCCGCATGTTCTCGCGGATGTAACACCGAGCAAGAGCGACGCGAGTCGCTTACTTAAGCGTGGATCCGAGATATGTGACTCGCTCCCAACTATTTCGGCCATTTTGCTCGTAAACGTCAACGGTAATATTAACGGTGGCACGCGACGTACCTGTCGATGGCTACTTTCGGACGCTGCGAAATGAGAATCGAGGTCTCTGGCGTTAATTGCGCGTATCGCGTCGCATAGATATACGATCGATTAGTGCCGCGTCCAGGTGAATTATCACCTGGGAGGATTGACGTCGACCGTTGCTTGCTTTTATTCTATTCTTTTTCGGCGAAATTCGATGTTTCACAGCGAATCAAATTTATTTACCGAAGAAAGACTGCGCGTCGAAAGGGTTGACACGACCGGAGCTGTCTCTCACAAGTAGCCTCGGGCTCGCTGTCAACCAAGAAGAGTCACGCCGAGTCTAACGTCCGATTATCTTATGCATCGACAAAGAAAGAAAGAAGAAAACGAAGAGAGAAAGAGAAAGAAACACGTGACATAAAGTAGCGAATTTTATTAACCATCGTCAAAATGAACATTTTTATGATGGGTGCGGCGATAATTACGCGACGTAAATAAAAAAGCTGGCTGTACGATTCCTTACGTCGGTTACGCGCTCCGAGGATATCGAATTGTTAATTTGCAGGAGTATTCGTTTCAGAGAAACAAGCCAGGCATCGAATGAATATTATTATCCTCTTCCTCTATTCGCGCGATTACGCGAAATATCTTGCCTCGTAACTCGAGTCACGCTCGTTTCTAATCCCGTAGACCGGTTCTACCAACCGTCACTTAACGCTAATTGTAATTAACTAAATCTTCTCCTCGGCAACGTAATGGCCTGTCCGAGAGAGACGGTTGAAAAATTTTCGGACGTAGCGCTAATTCATATTCGATATCGACGAACGCGAGGCGATAGTTTTTATTCCCCCCCTTCTCTCTCTTCCGTCGAAACGCGGAATTTCTATAGCTAACGATCATTACGCCGTGCGTTTTCTACCCGCCGGTGTTTCTTTTACACATACGTCGTCGTTCACATGTATACCGCATGGTATACGTACGCGTTTCACGCCACTTAGCGTTATAATGCGGATGCCCGATATAACGCATATTCAACTCCTTTGGCGTAACGATCGCCTTATTCGAACTTGCCGAGCGATTAACAAAGGGAAACCGACGCGAATAATTGAGTCAATAAAGAATGGCTGGATCGCATCAACGAGATGATCTGCCAACGTCTCCGCATTCGAACATTCGCGAGCATACATGTATTTTTTTTCAACATACGAGCATCTCGTGTACCGAGAAAAGACAGAGAAGGATATATTAATTCAATATTAAATTAATATTAAATTAATATTTCAATATTAAATTAATATTTTAATATTAATTTAATATTAATTTAATATTAAATTAATATTTTAATGTTAAAATAAAAACACGATACGCGTGTAAGAAAATTTTAAAAATCTCTGCATCTGATTTTACGACATGTCGACAATAGTAAGAGGTAACATCGTTTACATTTATACGCGAGCTTGCTTCCTCAAATCATAACAATGCATCCGCGACGTGACACGTACTGCGACTAAATCACAGCTCGGAATGCGACGCAAATATACTCGGGCAAACTGTACGCGGCAGTAAATACGGCGTGAAAAAAATGTCGGAATGCTTTTGAGATGCGCTCAGGTGCTAATCGTAGAGAATGCTCTCGCGATTTGCATTCGCGCAAACAATACGAACGATGATTCTTCGTCGGTTTGAATTTCCTGCGAATGTTTTACGCTAGAAGGAGAGATAATTAAGAATATAGTTCCGCATTTAATAGCGCGTTTAATAACGTTGCGAGCGGCACGTGCAGTTTTTATCGCGCCTAGAATTGTCTATGTGTTACAACTCTAATTGAAAAATGACGCATTGACGTATTGGCGAAGAGATTACGAGGCGAAGACTCGGGAGAACCCTCTATAGATTACACAGCTATTGTGAAAACGTGTCTTCTTTCTAATTGTAAGTGGAAGAAGCTGCCACGTGTGTTAGAAAATGACGAAACGACATGATAAATATTCAAAGACGTATATCGACAAAGTAGAATATATTGTTTCACGAATAGGTTCGATCACCCGTTGAATTTCTAATTCGATCTATCGACCCGCCACATCTCTCTCTCTTTTTTCCGTTTCAATCAAAAGCCATAAAAGCATACTAATTTCGACAGTTAGATATGTACAGGATGTCTAGAAAATTTTATTAACGTTCGCCAAAAAAAAAATATTTTTCTTAAACTTTAGAGATCTAAATTTGTGGGAAAAATCTTATTTTATATCCCTTACATAATTTTAATCATTTTTCCTGCTTTTCTTAATTATCATATGTATTCATGCATAACGTGTAACGGTTCAATAGGATTTGATTCTAGGGCACGAAATATATTCTCTCTCTTTCTCCTCTCTTTCTGTCTTGCTCCACATCTTTTCGACATTACTTACATCCGGCTGCGCGCGCATGCATAAAATTCGAACGTAAAAAAAATCCGGCCACCCGATGCGTGTATTTTCGCTCGAGGCCGCGTCGGATGACTCAAAGCAAATTCAAGTACGATATATGTACGACGCGACGGTACGTACACTCGGATAAAATCAGTTTGCCGAGTTTCTAATACCGCGAAAGATAGGTCCACGAATTCTCGCCGTGAGTTTTAACGACCGTGTCTCGCTTATGTAACTCGTAACATTATCAAAATAAGGGTAATATTACATTTGTCGTACGACAAATTTTTTTAAACATATAAAAAAATTGTTTAATCACATTGATTGGCTGCGGGATAGAAAGTTTCTAAAGATTCAAAAAATTATTATCCCGCAGCCAATCAATGTGCTTAAAAAATTTGTCGTACGACAAATGTAATATCGACCTAAGACTGCATCGCGTGGCGATATCGCGATTCTCGCCAATGTCGATAATGGAGCGAATTAAATCGCTCCAAGACAGATGTTAGCGATCAAAGTTGTATTGTTATGGAAAATGTTTAAAATGAAAAATCGACATTACTGTGCGATGATATGCTCTCTTGTAATTATGCCGCTTGAATTTATGGAGACGTTTGCGACATTACGATACACATCAACGTGCGATAAAAGATTGCCTGTTTTATGGCCAGATCAATACTCGCGACACTCTGACGACCCGTCGTATATCGCATACGACGTATCACAACGAGACAGTTTATTGCTGCGCTGATGCAAGGCGTTTCCCAACGCGGAAACGTAATTGTAGGAACTGTCATGTACAATTACATAGAGATGCAGGTGTAATGTCGTGACGTTATAAAAGATCGTGTAGGAAATCTTTATAAATATTCTCGAAAGAATTATGTCTGAGTGCATAAAATATCGGACAAAAAGAGATGGCTGGAAATAAATTTTACCGAGTTAAAAATACAAACTTTTTCGGGGCGACGATGCAGCCGAACAAACTCAGCCTCGCTCTTTCACGGAACGAGAATGCACGGATGCATCGTCCATCATCCGCACCACTAAAGGATGCACGCGGGCCATAAGATGCATTTCAAGCATAAACCTGCCTGGCGTGCAAGCCGTCGGCACAATGAAGGCTCTTTGTCGGAGCAAATCCGTCGTTCCTTCCATGGAAACCAACTCGAGGAACTTACACCTTTCTCGTAATCGCGTCTCTTGTTCGGCGAATGTAATACACCTTATTTGTGGAGATAAATAACAATTTTTTTGCCGATTCAATCGTCTTTATCGAACGGAAGGCGTACCGTTAGCTTTGCAAATGGAGATGAAGATGATGATTTTCTTGAATTGTTAAAACTTATGTACCATTTATTGCAGATAGAAAAGAGAGTTATCTAATTTTACGAACGAAAGACCTCAGATTTGTATCGATCGATGATTCCCGAGCTGTCGGCAAGATTGCGAACACCAAAGCGCAGCTTCCGCGAAGCGGCTCTCGTAAGAGTTTTGAAAGCGTAATCGCAACGCCGCGTCGCCGAGATGCTTCTCGCGCGGACACTGACTTTTAGGCGTCCTCGTGCTCTCCCGGCGTTTCGCGCCGACAGAGCGGACCGAGTGACTTTCCCGCCGGCGTTTCCGCACGCGCGAGGAACCAATCGCTCTCTCGTGCTTCCTCGCGAGTACTCGGGCGTACGGCCAGGCGGACACGCGCGCGCTCTCTCGCTCTCGCCCTCCTCCTCCCTTTGCCCGCACACCGCTCGCTCCCACCCTCTCTTCCGCACGTTGCCGTCGCCCCCTCCCCTCTGGGTCTTCTCCCCCGCCGTCCGTCGTGCGCTCACGCCGCACGTGAGTACGCACGCGAAGACTTCTTCATCCGTTCCCCGCGCGTTCATTCACAGTTCACAGTCAGTCAGTCACCAGCACACCTCCGCCGATCAGCTGATCTCGCCACCGCCACCGCCACCGCCACCGCCGCCGCCGACGACGACGACGGCGACGACGACGACGTCGGCAGCGGCGGCAGACTGCGCGTCGCCAACCCCTCCGCCCTCCTTCCCTTCTAGACTTTGCGTCCCTCCTCTCTCCTACCCCTTATTCACCTCCTCCTCCTCCTCGTACCGTCTACTGCTGCTACTGCTGCTGCTGCTGCTGCTGCTACTGCTGCTACTACTGCTACTACTGTTACTACCGCTGCTGTCCCCTCGAACCCCCTTCCCCGCTCCCGCGTGGACGATCAGCTGACTGGGAACTGTCAGTCGCCGCCAGCCGTGGGCCTGTGAACTCACGTGACACGCGCTGCGGCTCTTTCGCCGTAAGCGAGCATCGATTTCGTAGCAATCATCATAAGCGATATCAAAGGCGGGGTGACGAACCGCGACGTCGATGCTGCTTCTTTCGATCGAAGCGAAATCATGTGATTCATAGCTGCCACAAGTGATCGTTATGCGGTTATTATAATGGTTCTCTAGTTAGATAGTGTTTTCTAAGTAACATAAATTGAGCGCAATGGACATCCTCGGACACTATAACGCGCAATCGTGTATAGTTGCGAATAAAATAGAAAGTCGAGCATTTAAGGGGTAAGAGGAAAGAGGAACAAGTAAGATAACAAGGAGATAACAAACGAGTATTTTAAAGCTTCTTTTCTTCCGCGATCTTTAGTTAAGTAAAATATGGTAAAGTTTTATTTCATAAAAACCTGCGCCTCAATTATAATTTAATAAGAGTATTCTTTGTGAAATCTCAATGGAATGGAAAGAGGGAGTTATATATAACTATGCCGACAAAGCTCTAATATGTATCTTCAGGATAGGATGTAATTAATGATTACTGCAATCTCTCGCAACGTCTTCTTAAAGGAGAATCCATTTATACCATTGACGGTAATCTGATTTCGTAATGAAACACCCCTATTGGAAGACGATAAATTCTCAAGTTACGAGCTCTTCCGGTTGCGCTTTTCGAATTGACAAGCATAGTATTTCAAGCTACGATATCGTTAAACGCTATTTGCGTCGATTCTGTTCCTTTATGTCCTTAGAAAGAGAGAGAAAGAGAGAATGGAAATAATAGTATTTATCGTCGATTCTATTTTCCCTAGAATAAAAATGTTTGCAGACTAATAAATTTTTACATTTAATATCAAACAATAATAATTTATATCGTATCTATCGCGCGTTACACACATAATAAGATATTAATTCCCTTCATGAGGGATATAATGTCTCTCGAATCGCGAGATTTTATCGTACGATTAAAATTCTGCGAGTTTAACATCGGATGGCGATAATCAGTCTATTGTTCCTTCGCTCTCACCGATATATATCGAATAACGATATCGTCGCACGATTCTCGCTACAATCCGCTCCAAGGGAATTTATTTTAAGTGTGTACGTAATCATGTATCGCAACCAGCACGCGGTCCCACGGTGAAATATCGCGATTGGTATCGCCGTCATCGTCGCTCGAAGAGAAACGACGCCGTTCGGAATTCTAATGACACCGCCCGCTGTTCAAACGTCACATGGAAAGCGATGGATTGTGTCGCGTCGTGTCGTGTTTATGCATAAACGATCGCCGCATATATTAACGCGCGTGGTTCGCGACGACCGAGGTGAACCGTCGTATAAATCCTGCCTAGAGCGAGAGATACATCTTACGTAAGCTAGAGAGAGAGAAACAGAGATAGAGAGAGAGAGAGAGTACCGCGGTTAATTCCATCCTTCGTAGCTTAATGGCGCGATGATGAATTACTCGAGCAAGTTGGAGCGACGAGACGCTCCGAGGGTCGATTCCTCCGAGATTATATAGTTCGTCCCTCCCTGAATTTAATCTCGCCCGATACTTTGCCGATCCCTGAGATTAATTTCCCCGCGAGACCCTACCCCCGGGAAAAGTGAGTATCTTCTTACGTTCGCGAAATCGGAGAAGCAAACGATACCACGATGTGGGCGAGTTGAATTTAGACGACGGTGGAGAGAACGCGAGAACGCCCCCGTAGGAGCGTATCGAGGATCGAAGTCACCCAAGTGACGACACCGATGGCGAACGGTTGCAGTCCCCCGCGTGTCTCGTACCCTACTGTAGGTGCGCGCTAGAAGAAGAAGCGGAAGACGCGGGAGAGTCATAGGCGCAGCATTGCGGCAGCGTGTGTCGAGGGAAAAGGAGTGGGGGGAGAGAGAGAGCGAGCCGCGAGAGAGGAGGGGGTGGGAGAGAGCGAGCGCGGGACAAGGAGGGAAAGAGAGTGAGAGAGAGGGAGGGGAGAGAAGGGACCATGTCCTACCCCAACGACCACGTGGCGCCGAAGACACTTTCATCATGCATCGTGCTTCGGAACCCGCCGAACCACGTGGTGGATACCGTCGTTCGACGCTCCCGAGGAACATGCCCGCGCCGCGCATGCGCCGCTCCGTTCGTATTGCTGCATCAAGGTCGAGCAAAGTCGCGCGATTACAACCTCGTGGCGACAACGATGATACCGACCTAATCGCGCTTATACGTTGGATCGAAACTTGGGCGGGAAACGACGCGCTGTTTCCGATACGCGGGCCTCTTCCTGCCGCGCAGGCTCGATATTTCGACGCGAAATCGGCACGCGATCGAATAAGCAAGTACAATTGGCCGCATTAATTCCGTCAGATACGAACGCTTCGCACGAGAATGAGTCGTTTTACACGCATCGTTTCGTGTAGTTAATGAAATCACGACGTTGGGACCGACTCCTTTAAAAGTCTAATGGCGATGGTGGAATAAAAATGACTCCGTTTTATCGTGCGAGAGTCAAATTAGAATTATACATCTTTTTTCAGAAGCCTCACAAACAAGTGGCGTGTACAGGTGAGGATGCGTTCATGATATCTCGCATACATAAGGATGTAACTCGTAAAAGGACACTTCATGAGTCACCGATTCCTTCCATTCTTCAAACAATTATACCGTACAATTACTTATGTAAATGAAGAGATACGCTTCCCAAGTATTACAGAGGAAATCGAGATAAATGCAAACGTACCGGACGCTATTACCCTATCCGATTGTACTTTGATAGCCGTTTGATATTATATAAGTTTCAAGTTTACATAATGTAGCGTCCGCCTAAAAAAATATTCCAATAATTGACGAAAATTTCACGAATATTATAAACCGTGAAAACAGATGTTCGCCATTCGTGTCGACGTCTCGGATGTAAAATATTACCGCTACTCCGTTAATATAAATTTAATATGTCGTATCGATGCCAAATTATCGACATTTTGTATCCGCGTTCTTAAAATACGCGTCGCGCCCCGTCTCTCATCAACTATTATTACTCGGTTACCGAGCAACAAGCTCGACCGGACGCTTGCGGTCGTCCACGACGCGGCGCCACGTTCCCGATTCATCACCGAGCGTCGCGACGACGACGACGACGACGACGATGGTGACCAGAATAGAGCAAAGACACGGGCGCCGATCCAGGGAGCACTGACCCAGTATGTTCGGTCGTCGCTGATTTTACTAACGACGACTCCCTGCCCCCAGCTGTGTCTTCCTCTTCCTCCTCCTCCTCCTCCGTCTGCCCGTTGTCACCGCTGAGAGCGCACTTTGAGAGCGCAGGACTGCCGCCGATGATTTTACGTCGCGTGGCCACGTGTCACATGTGGAACCACGTGCCAGGTCTGCGCGGAGACGGTTCCGATATTTGATCGTCGTGGGAACAAAAATATAAAAGTAAAATTCTTGCATTTTCAGATATTTATATTGTTAATTTTTAGGCGTGTTTTTTTTATTTAATTTCGAGCAATAAACGCTCGTTCTCGCTTCGTCAGATATCGGGAAAAAAAAATATTACAGAGTCACCTCGATTAATTTTTATCGTATCATTCTTATATTTATGATTTCGTATAATGCATTGAATAAAAAAACGTATTATTTACACCCTGCATCCAGGATGAGTGGGAATCATTTATCTTACATTTTAATTAAGGATTAAAATATGCATGCTTATCTGGAGAAGATTTATTTGAAACAGATATATCTATGATCGTAGTGTGCGATGTATAGTATAATGAAGTGGGAACGCGCGGATTCCTCTCGCACACGTAACTTACCGAAATAAACGCAAACGCAATAAACATTTATTTCCATCGCGGAATGTAGATCTTGGTTTAATCGCAAACTCGCATTTCGCTTCGATGAATGTAACACGATGATCAAAGGCAATGCCGCTGATTATCCCAGAGTACTTTGGAGATCTTTTTCCCTCGATTTTTTAATAACGGATTCTTTCAGGAATTTTTAGCAATTTTTTTTCTTAGAAAAGTTTAGAAACGATCCTTGTGGTTTACAAAATTTAAAATGTCTCGAATATTTAAACTAAAAAAATTAAAATATTCAAGTTAATGAAAATTGTTTGCAAATTGAATACAAAGAGAATTTGTTATAAAATTAAAATCTCGGATTTTTCAGAGCACATTTCGCTGTATTCGTGTATGGATTTACTTCGCATAGCGCGTTGTTTATTTTTCAGTCAGCCGCATAGAAATTTATCTCACTGCAGTTTATCTCGCGTGCCATCGAGAGAATTTTACAAGGAATCTCTAAAGGACAATTGTATCTGTTTCTGACGGAAGAAATAGCAGAGTATTTGTTTGATGGCTTATATATCGAACTTTTATTTTTTTTAAATATTGTGCAAAGAGAGAGAGAAAGATCAGCCAAGAAATGGAATCGTGAAAAAATTTTGACATAACTAAAAATATATATTGCTAAAAAAATTATAATATATATATATATATATATATATATATATATATATATTAGCTTTGTTATTAAATATACACATTTTACGTCAATTAAGTTGAAATACAAAAAATAGAACATTCTACGTGAATATATCTCGTGTTATGTTAAATATAGTATGTGACAATAACAACTTTATACGGATTTTGACCTTTGTTTTGAACGGCGTATAGGTGAGAGGATAGGTAGCTATTGTTTTGCGATCGTTTTGTTATCATTCGTGCGTCAACATTCGAGAGAAAACGAGAAGGTTGCAGCGCGTATGGCTCTCTGTATCGTTATATTATAACATTTCTCAAGGTATAATCGCAATTTTCTACGAATGATTAAAGTTTGTACGTTAGTGCGAATAATTAATCTTCGCGATTATCGTGTCTTAATTAATAATCGATTTGCGTAATATCAGCGAATAAAATTGCCGATATTTTTTCAATCATTAATGAAAGGTCGCTAATATACAGGATGTTTATTTTAAAACTTTCCACTCGTTTATTTCATGATTGATTTTTTTACGAAAAATGCTAAAAGACGTCAATTTTGTTTTCGAGATTTAAGCACATTAAATGCAACGAAATTTTTTCATCTCCTCGGGATAACCCCCTCGAAAACAAAATTGGTGTCTTGACGTTTTTCGCAAAAAAATAATTAATCATGAAATAAATGGGTGGAAAGTTTTGAAATGAACACCTTGTATATGTATGTGTGTATATAGTATATATGATGTATATATGTATATACACATAGAAATAGATTGATTGAAATATCATTGTGATGTGTTCAATTAATATTTATCAATCGCATATTATACATTTGATGCTTGTACATCAATAATCTGCTGCATATGTTAAATAATTTATGCGTTATTACTGTAATATTATTCGTTGATGACAGAAATGTATATACGTCGATTTGCTTGAATTATTTGTTATCTTCGATTTCAAAGTGCGCTGGGTTTGAGTTTAGTTAAATTAACGGGGGAATGTTGAAGGATCGAGGAACACATGCTGAGCTATTGCTCGTGCCTATAATTCTATTTAATACGATTAATTTTAAAGATCCTCGGATCCATTATTCTCGAGCAACTATTTTTGTTTGCGAATGATTCTCATACTAGCTTTTTTTATTTATTGCAGGTCAATACTAGAAATGAATGGGCATCGTTGTGCGAACAATTTCACTTGCCCGGCGGTTGCATCAACAGCGGGGTCGGCCTTAAACAAATTTACCTACGGTAAGTTGTTGTATCATTTACCTCAACTCCTCGAGAAATCAGGGCTATTCAATATCACGTCAGCCCATCACAAAAAACTTCTCATCCTCGTCAAATTTTATTTATATGTCGAGTGTATTTTTTTTTTTGCGAACACAATTTTTTTATGAAACACCTGTATCGTTACGAACAAATTGGAGTAATTTCCAGGACACGGCCCGCTCAACTTGTCCCTTGGTCCTTGACCCTCTGAGTGATCCGTGTTGGGGGTTCAACCAACCGGCAGCTGTCGGTCTGCTCCGCGAAATAGGAAGACGGCTCGTCTGATCCGGCCTTTATCGCACGGCGACTTCTCGCTACATCGCGTCACATCGCGTCGCGTCGCGCTTGCTACAATGTTCCATTGCGTCTGGCAGTCCGCGAGCGTCTGCAAGAGGCAGGGAGTAGCAACGTTTTGCCGCACGGCCAACACCGCGTATCGGCATTGGTCCCTACGCCCCACCACCATTTTCCGTATCGCGTACTACGTACGTTCGTTCATTCATGTCCCGGTCTCGCTGACGAGAGCTACCACGTGGTTCCTGAGTCTCGCTTTCCTCTCCCTCTCTCGCTCTCTCTCTCTCTTTCTCCCATTCTCTTTTTCTCTTTTCGGAGCGAGTCCTGTAATCTTGTTAGCGCGCGTGACAAGCGTCATCGAGTCCACGGTTCTCTTACCGATGTCACGTGTGTGACACTTCATATCAAAATTGTGTTACAAGAGGCTGTCAGAAGTGCCCGTTCTTTGCGCTAAAGTAGAAGCTCATTATTCTGATCGATTCTCTCATAGATTTCAATGTTTCATAACTACTTATACAATATGCAAATTTTTGTTATTAACTCTTGTTATCACTTATATTGATGATACATCAGATATACCATTTTATAATTGCCATTAATTATACCATTTAATAATTACCATCTATTACAAACAGATCGACAAGAGGATATTTAAATTGAGAGATATACTTGATTTGCTTATATTCTTGCATCTCATATCAACGTATCCTTGTATTATTCGAAAGACTCAGTGTTTCTTTTGTATCATCAACTAAATTAAATAATCCTGTTTCGATGCATTTTCTGGATTACAATCGTGCAATCGACGATACACGTGATAAAGGAAGATTTGTATTAATTAGAATCAGCGTTGAGTGTCTCTTGTGCAATCTATATGAATCACCGTCGCATCGCCCTTCCAAGACACTTCCGCGGACGTCACGTGGCTTCAGCCGTGGCGGTCTGACTACTTCGCGCTAGCAGTCAATAATGCGTACTAACACAGTGTAGCACACATGCCGCGTGCGATAGCACGTTGCTGCTTCAGTAGTCAGAGAGTAGTAGTATTCAGCAGTCCGCACCCGCCAACGGCCAATCAGGCTCTGGCTGCTTGCACCTTCCGCGCTGTACGTTGGTTGCATGAATGGATCCAGTACACCTACCCCCACCATTTTCTTTCGCCCACCCACGACTCGATATCCTCTCTCTCTTTCTCTTCCCCTCATCGAGCGAGGTCTCATGACTGTCCCTCTTCTCTCTTTCTCTCTCTCTCTCTCTCTCTTTATCTCTGGCACCTACCCTGTTGACGCGAACATCGCGCGAGTTCGTCGATCTTGCGACGATCGGTCAGTCGATCGATGTCTTGGTTGCCCTGGAGGGAGAGTTCTTTCGTATACTTTTGCTCCGATAGTAGAATGCCGCCGCGATATATATTGCGCTCTCAAGATAGAACCACGCGCCACGTGGGTGATGTCGAGGGTCAACCGGTTCTCCAGAAACATCAATCGATTCTGAATTAGAAGAGTTACCGCGTAGTTGAGCCTGCGAAACTCAAGTGGTTCCACTGTTGGAACCATCTATATTTACTTTTGATCGCTTGTAATATAATATCTCTGATGTTTGATATTGTTCTGTCCAAATCTTGCTGTTTCGTTGCAATATTGGACTTAGGCCCGATTGCACCAACGTTATTTTAGCTTTAAGCGAGACTTAAATATATATCTATCTTTATCTTTCTTTCTAAATAAATAAAGACAGACATATATTTAAGTTTCGCTTAAAGCTGAAATAACGTTGGTGCAACCGGGCCTTAATAAATTATTTTAGAAACAAGAATAAAATCGATAAATGCATTGTCTTTTTTGAAACAATTTTTAGATTTTAAAAAATTAAATTTTTCGAGCTTTTTATGGAAAACGATAATGCATGTTATTTGATAGAAAGACAGTTTTTCCAAAAAAGATAAGAAAATCGATTCTGCAACGAAATGCATTTAAGATCTACTAAATTGGAGTTTCTAATGTAGCACATTGTTTTCATGATTGTTCCAATAACGTGATATTTTTATAATCTATTAATGCCCCTTCAACTATGATATGTGAAGTCTCACTCGAATTGAAAATTAATTTTTTAAAATATTAAAGAACTTGATGTTTGCGTTCCAGGTATCTGGATAGGTACGAAAAGGTCCACTTCCTAGGCGAGGATGGTCAGCAGGCTGACGACGACGACGAGGATTCCAGACACCGGAAGTGGTCGGCCAGAGCACTGCACTCTGTTCCTCTAACTTATAATCATCATCAGCACAACATCGCAGGTGAGTCGTGAGATTTTACGTCAAAGAATTTACCTTGATAGCAAATTGGAAGACGCGAAAAAAGAAAAAAAAAACAATACATTGTTATTCCGTTGCATTTCGCGTGTTTGTGGCGGGTGCACCGAATGCAGTCGCACGCATAAACCGCTTTTGCCAATTTATACGCGGTGCGTGTGTCGCGATACAGTTCGCATGTACGTATCCACGGTCGAACGACTTTCAAATGCGCGTTTTCCACCACCCATTGTTTCGCTCCTTGTCGCACTTGATCGTCGCGTCGCGCGCACGCAACGCTTTCCCCTTTTCTCTCCCTCTCTCTCTTTCTATCTTTTTCTCTGTTTGCATGTGCGAGTCACGGTTCAATAATTCGCTACGTTAGCAATTTCCGCCTGTCAGAATTTTTCACTCGCTCGTTCCGTGTCGTTCCCCGGCAACGCTGCGCAAAAATATCGCGCGGTTTCGATCCTTCTGCAAGAATCTACGCAATATTTCCTCCCGAGTCCATTTTCATCTATCACGAGGAACATCTGAATTTTTCATGATCGCATGTGCATTTGCGATATAAAGCGGAAATGGACTAGAACGAACGAGAAGGGAGGAGCGTCGTATTGCGATAATCATTCGATTACCACCCGATACATTCTCAATATTTATAGACACGAGAATTAGTGAAGAAGGGGAAGTGGGAGGTCGGTCAACGCTCGTAACATTTGCATGGAGATAATTAAATTAGGGCACCCCCGGCGCGACTCTGCGGAGGAGACTCGGCATCGTAAGTCTGCGCCTGTCTTCGCGGGAGACGTAGACGTACGCGCGCGGTTACATACGTACCGTAGCCGCGGCCAAGGCGGCAACGGGTTATTGACGTGCTGCTGCTCCAAGAGCAGCAGCGGTGGCGGGCTATCGAGCCGGAGAGGGATATAGGGAGATAGATAGCGTAGCGGTGCGCACATGCGAGTCGGCGGTGGCCCGGCTGGGATCCGCGAGTGCATTCGTGCGCACGAGAGGGGGGAAGGGGGGGCGCGGGCGGGCGTGGGAGGGGTCGTGCGAACGGCGTGTGTAAGATAATTTAATGGGCGATAATCATGACACACACACATATGTCCAGGGCGCCCGAAATATTCCTTCGCGATGAGACATTCCTCGGCTGGTTTCGATATTTCCCTCCCCTCACAATATTAAATTCGATGGGTGTGAGATAATCATGACATACAGGTATGTACAAAATGCCTCAAATATGCCGGAGGTATTCTCTCTCAGGATGAGACGTTCCGCTGGCTTCAGCGAATATTAAAATCGTTTTGCATCGATATATCTTTGTGCGACCGAGTCTTGAATTAGAATTTCACCGAAGTAAATTTTGTCTGAAATTATATTTCTCGAGTACTTTCTCTCGTTTCTAATTCGGGAATTATTAATGCCTCGACATTTTCGTTGAGAAAAGATCAATTCTAAACGGAGAATCTCGAGAGAATTGGTTGGTAGAGAAGACATATGGTCTTGCCGGGACATCCTGTATTAAGTAGAGGGAGCATAGCGCATATACACCGCCGTTGGTCGACTGGCGGAACGCGCGCGGGTCTATACCCGGCGCACATGCGCATGTCGCATGCGGCAGCCTCGCTCCAGAAGCTCTGGGGTAACCGGATGACTGGGGTGGTGAGGGTGAAAAGTAGGAGAGGGGGGGCGAGATGTGGGGGCGCGCAGCGCCCAGGGTGCGAGGCTCGTCTGTAGTTTCGGAGCGGGGGAAGAAGAGGGGGAGGAGTGCGAAAATGACGCTTACCGATATCTACGTGTACGTAACGATTGTTAATTTGCTTGGCGGGGTCCTCTTAGTAGTCGGCGCCGACCTCGAGCTTCCGCGCAAGTCGCGAGCTGGCGGCCCGACCCTCCCCTCGCCCCCCCCCCCCCATCCCCCTCGGCGCGACGCTTATCCGGAACCGGGTCAGTAAAGGCGCCCTGGTGGGAAGCTTTCCCTCCCCCTACCCCCTTCCATTTCTCATTCCGATTCATCCCCCTTCGCGTATCGATGCCGATTATCGCGTTCGCCTAATCATTCGCGCTCGCCCCCGTCCGCGATTATGCGCAAAACCATATGTTGGGCAATAATTGCGTATTCCTCTTGTAGTTTTTAGGGCCGAGAAGGCCTTTCTTTCTTTGCTATTATAAAAAGATTTTTTTTTTTAATTTTGTATAATTATCGAAACGCATTACATGGTATGTTGCGTAATGTACTTGATTGAAAAACATCGGCTTAGAAATATGCGTGAGAGACTCAAATCGGTGTTGGTCATTATGACGAGACATGGTGATTAATGTCTACTTTACGGTGTATTCTTTTCGCTCGAGTCAGCGATAATTGCAATGCAATTATCCATTTACTCGAGTTTGTCCATTTTCTGTTAGTATTACGATATCACTTTTCGTTGTTAATTTAATTATTTTATGACAAAAAAATTATTAAATTCAATTTAATTATTAATTTACACAATAAAAATTATTAAATTAAATTTAATTATTAATTTACACAATAAAAATTATTAAATTCAATTTAATTATTAATTGACACATTCAACAAAACTTTTCTAAAGAAAAAAAATCTTCGCGATGATCAACCGTATACCGAAGTCTCGATCGAGTATGCATGCATCGTAAAATTTTCTCCTGTTTCTTGTTGCATATATTATACACATATTTACTGAACGAGTGTGTCGAGAATCGCGTGACACACAATCATTGAACCGTTCAACGAGCATTCGCGATGCGTGGCCATTAAATGGCCATTGCAGTTCCTTTGGTATACAATCATCTTTTTTTCGCAATATACATTTTTCTTTAAGAATTCCACATTTCTAATTTTCTGTCGAGGTCAAAAAATTGCGCAAGTTGTTCTCGGATGGAAACGGGATGAAAGGGAAGGAAGAGTTTTGAATTTTAAATTAGTCTTAATTATCTATACAAGTTGACACTCTCGTCACGTGCGTGGCATTGTGAGTGGGAGAGGACCGTTGACGGAGAGAGGGAGACTCTGACAGAGCGGGAGCGAGACACGACGGGGCGCGCGTCACAATCAATAAGCGTTTGCGGGGATAAGTGTTCCGTCGGTTCTTGATCGTCCCGGTATAATGCTGCGCTTGCGTGATGTTCGCCGCGATTCCAACGAGAGAGCTCGCTCGCGATCCCTGGCTCCTGTGTGTTGTGTATCGTGTATTAGATTAGAGATGGCCATTTGGAAGAAAAGGAAACTGTCGATCGTCCTTTTTAAATCTTCCAATGCCATCGATATCGATTCCATAAATATTGTTACGAAATTTCGATATATCTGATTAATGTAGACAGCTTATGGAGATTATTATACGAATGTATTTTTAATCCAATTAAAAGCATGCAAATTAAAGCGTACAAGGTAATATACATGGTGATGAAGGGTCAATCACTATTCAAAAAATGTACAATTACCATTTTTGGCAATACATTTCATTGCTAACGTTGCCATTATATTGCTTTTGTGTTGTTAATAATGCTTTTGTGTTGTTGGTATTCCTATTATTATTTTATTGTCAATATTGCCAGTACTGTCGCAGAATTAAAAAGTATTTCTAATGCATTTTTTTTTCTTATATTGTTAATATTATTTTATTTTTGTTAGTATTATTCTTATATTGTATGTATTATTTTAGTACATATTTTTCTAAAACATTTGCATTTCCTAAAATTATACCTATACTATACTACCAGAATATATTTCTAATGAAACGTATTACAATGATTATCATAGTGATTGACCCCTCGCATAGTGATTATAAATTGCTAAACCTAAAAAATATATAAAGCATATACAGCACAGGTAACATTACACATACATGATATTATAAAAAATGTATGAATTTTTCAAAACAACAGGGAATAATTTTTAAGAGACAAAAGCGAAAGGAATAAGAGAGGTCTGAATATTTTAACGTGAAATAAAAATTGAAAAACAATTCGAACGGGGCTAATCAAAATTGTTTTTTTTTTTTATTATTAATTAATTCGACGAGCACAAGTTAAAAATTCCTGGTCTCTCCGGTCGAATCCACCTGTGGTCGAACGACGCGACGATTGACGCGACGATGTCTGGAGGAGGGAGGACAAGGGGGGGCACCGCGTGCCACTGGTGCCATCGACGCGCTGCGCGCGCTCATCTCGTTACGAGGCGTTTGTCAGCAGACTGCAATGCCAATTAACGCGCGTGGACCATACGATGTCCGTTTCACCCCACTATATGCTCGAAAATTATATTTTAGCCATTTTGACGGGCGCATTTTCAAGAACGAGATTAAAGGCAAGAGAGAGACAATGGCCCGTGCTCCGCATGGAATTGTTATTTATTTCGTAAACGTCAAATTTCCCCTTTCTTCGCAAAATTATTCAGATATTTAGATATAATAATTATTTATTATAATAATTATTTATATAATAATTATTTATTTCGTAAACGTCAAATCTCTCCTTTCTTCGCAATATCTTCCAGATTCTTGATTTTTTCTCCATTTTTTTTACTCAGAAACGTAGTAAAGTGGTAATGCTTGAATTATAACGTTTGTCCCGTTGGTCACGAATGAAAATCGATCGTATCGCCTGTACATGTATAGCGTATATATCGCTTATTTATCGGTATTTAATCATAGTTAAGCGTTTGTTGATACTGAACGCGGGTGTGGAAGCGGATTGATTGAACGCGGGGAAACACGATGTCGTGCGATGACAGTACGCCAGTTGCGTATTGCTTTTATCACAACGACGAGGTATAAATAGATCCGTTAACGCGAATCAATCGCTTTATCGGAGGAAATGTTACAAATTTCAGTTATAGATAGAGTATGAGATATATCACATTTTTTTTTCTTTTTACGAAACTGTAAAAACTCGAAAGAAAGAATCAATGCTCTCTCTTGAAGCGGATATATTATATAATTTAGAAACTGGAAAAAAAAGATCTCTATTCTTGATAATTGGTGGAACATAATATTGGAATATGTTGCACGGGACGGCGGACAAAAATAGTTTCGACATTTTTATTAGCGGTAGAAACTTTCCTTTGTTCATTACGTAAAGCAGCACTCCCTTTATTACGCCATGGAAACAAGGTGTTCAGCTTGAAATCGATACTTGCCACTTCGCGGCGTCGTTGACGACCCGTGATTTTATTAACGAGACCATGACTCTCCTTCGGATCCAGTTCCTTTCTCTGTCCACCCCCGCGGCTCCTTCCTTCGTCTTTTGCCGTTACCGGTTGCTGGTTTGTGTTCCCCACCTCCCTGCCCCCCCCTCGCCGGTTTCCGACGAAACTCGACACTTCTCCTGGGACGCGATATTGATCGCGGTTTTGCGGCTGAAAAGATTACCGCGATCCCCGATAACGTTGCGCCCTGTACGTACATTTAGCTCTCGTATATTCAGCTCGTGTTCGCAGCTCTCAATACGCCTCGCTAAAGCTTTGCTTAGGAGAAGGAAACTAATTTGCTCCGGATGACAGGCACGATTATCAGTTTGACAAATCGATCATCGTCTCGTCGATTGTGCAAATCTCAAGAAGAAGAGGATGCAAAAAAATGCTCACAATTACTTAAACATATTCTTTTTTATATTTTCTAAAGAGAGATGATCTTGATGAATGAAGATTTTGAAGGGATCTTTTCATCCTAAAGTAAGATTCATTCTTTTCATCTTAAAGTAAGATCTCGTAAATAAGTGATGATTAATAAGTAATGATTAAATAATAATTTATTTTAAATTATCGAAGATGAAGGAGAATTTTTAAATGAACCGATACTGATGATATTATGTTAATTTTTTCATCTACCTTCGAAAAGTTAGAAAATGACACGTGTGCGGATGTAAAAAAAGTGTACTTCGTTGTTTCTCTATTTTTTTGAAAAAATCAAAATTAGACTTTTACCATAATAATCCCGCGATGTTTCAGCGCGATGTTTTCATTGACGGAACGTAGCCGGCCACTTGTAGAAAGCTGACCTTGACCGAGAACACAACCTACTTGTGGTGCATCGGGAATGAAGCCGATCAGCTTACGAATCGTCTCGGATGTTACTCAAATATAATTGTGTGCACGATGTAAAAAATCAATACATTAATTAGACATATAATTCTATTAATATTTGGTAACATGTCTTTTGTCGTTGAAACCGCTCGCGGCTGATGAAACGATGATTATCATCGAGGGGAATAAGCCAGCCGTTGCATACTGATGAACCGAACGTTGGATTGGTTGGCTCTACTTTTCCAGATATTGCGACTCAAAATATCGCCGCTTCTCTGATAAGCGTCTTACGTATCCAAGCAATAACCGATAATCATTTCTTATCGACCTCGCCTCTCTTTCATATTTCTTAAACAAAATAAACGTTTCCCGGCTCTAGGTCCAATTATGAATTAATACGCAACATATATTTAGATTATATTCATTTTTGAACCTTTCCAAAATTTATGTTTAGTTTTGCGACATATATATCGCTTATTTTTTAATTATATTTTTATAATAAACAAAATATTTTTTTGCAAAAACGTGGAACATCCAGAATTTTCAGGGATTTTTTTTTGTATCTGGGAAAATGGAAGAATTCCCACGGGATTTTATTGGAAGATTCAGGGAATATTTTAAAAAAATATTTTAAAAAAATTCTTTCTTTAGTAATTTTGTTTTTTACATTGTAATTAGTCGGGAATATATTTACCGATAAGCCAAATTGTGGATTATGTATTAATATATATCAGGAATATTAATTTTCTGTGTTTGCATATATTCAATATCTTAACAAAATATTGAATATGCATATATATTTATTGAAATTTTTAGTGGTAAAAAAATAAAAATGTTATGTAAATGATAAATGTTTATTTTACGAAAATTATTCAATTTTTTCTCAGTACATTTTCAAATTTAGCACTTGAAACTTGAGTGGCTTTGCGTTTCTCCTTCATATGAGTGAAAAGCATTAACAAACGCATGCAATAAAAGAAACTTATTTTATAAAGTTGCATCAAAAATCTGTTTAAAATATTTTCTTTATCTGGAATTTTGAACAAAAACACCTGAAAAATCAGGAAATTTTCAAGAAATTTTTCTACAAGATTTAAGTAGATATGATAAGTATAAAACTCGAAAACAAATGAGAGATTACATTTTGCTGGATCCAGAATTGTACTTTTTCGCGTATTATTAGTATACGTAAAATCTGAATCTCTCTCGCCGTGTGCGATAAAACGATGCGGATGAGCAAAAGAGCCGGCTTACTTCGTCGTTCGATTCGAAGCGCTATCCAATGCACAATCATGCTAGCTCCGCTTTCTTGTTGCATCAACCAGCCATGACCTGCCTCAATGAGCCGTCGTCAAGCGCGGCAGGGTCGGATTGGCCGTGTGACAATTCCGTCGACGATCGCCAGAGATGCACCACTCGCTCTCGCGACGAAGAAATGTTGCGTTCGAGGGGAAGAGATGTTCCGATCGGCGGAAACGCGTTCGCAAAAATGCGCTCCGACACGTGCAACGCTAAGAAGAAATACATTGGTTTTGTACATTCAACATTTACAAAGAGAGCGAGTCGAGCAAACGCCTTGCTCGATGTTAAAAGGGTGTAATTTCAGGGATCTACCACTTTTACGCTCTTCTTTATTATCTCCTTTTTTTCTTTCTTTATTTTTACCAAAGAATCCCCCATCTAGACGAAAGATAGTTCTATCGATTCATGTAAAAACGACATTTGCAATGCTAATGACTTGAGAATGTATAGCATGTTGGGAGTTACATTTTAAATGTTAAAAGGCCGTGTGTGAATTTACGCCTTTCTCTTTGAAATTTTCGGAAATTCTGTCTCACGAAATTATATACTGCCTTAATACATTGTAGCGCTATTAAAATATATTTTCTATCTTTATGTATGTAAAATAAATACTTTTCCCGACGATTGTACATTTCGCGATGCATTTAGAGAAATGCGGCGCGTTTTAATTATTTTAATTAGCCACCGTGATAATAGCGACGGATTTTAATTATTTTAAATAAGCGGAGAATTTATTATACATGGTACGCGCGCTGAAAACGATGTCGAAGGTTTTTAACAAAGATACGACATGCGTAAACGTTTGCCCGACCTTCGCATCTATATAGCCAAGGTAAACCTTCGACATTCGTTAATATTGCATTAACATAGTCATAACGAGGATAGAGATAATACAAGTGACACTCCGCCGAATACGTGTAATCTTTTTGCATTCCGGAGATATCGTTATCGATGCCAATTAACGTAGCCAATCAAATGTCAATTTTGATTGAATAAGTTCCATGTTGTTACACAAATTTAGTTTTCTAAAGTTACCTATCTAAAATCTAATTCTAGATACAGACAATGATTTAAGAAAAAATTAAAAAATAATTTATGGTCTTGTATATATTTTATTTAAGTAAAATTATGTATAATTACAGATGCATTTTAAGAGCGAGGTCAACTTTTTGTAGAATTTGAGAGAAATATATTTCTTTGCCATAAAATACTCAAATCTAGTCTTGCTTCACTTTCAGAATCTCTGCGAGACTACAACGGACTCTCGGCGGATCTTTACAAGCCCTCGAATTACGACAAGCTCGCGCTGTCGCTCCTGTCGCCGTTGCCGAACGAGCAGGACTTTGCCATCAACGTTTGCACCCTTTTGTCGAACGAGGGCAAGCACACCCTACGGCTGGACAAGTATCCCCGACTAGTGAACATTCTCCTCGCACACGCCGGTGTCTTCGATTCGCCCGGTACCCGGCAACTCTTCATCGAGGTGTACTCGCGCGTCCGCAACTACTCGATCAACTCCTTCTGGTCGGACGTGCTCGATTCCCAAGATGTAATAGACCTCACGAACGAAAGGACCTTTATGAAGAAGCCACCCACCAGTCTGCCGACGTTCTCCAGACGGAAGACTTTGGAGAAGGAGAAGGAGAGCAAGCAACAGGATGTCGGTCCGTCGACGATAGAAAACGAGGAGCCGCCGCCACTGATTGATATCGATGGGGTGAGACTGGGTCTTTTTTAAATTTCTTTGAAAGAATCTAAACTACTAATATTTTCAAAATAATTTTAAGCAATTGCTTCACTGTCCGCGATTATATGTGTGAACTTTCTAGGAAATTTTATTAGTTTCTTTCTTGCTTTCGAAGTTTCAAACGCGGGTGTTTTGCGTGATTTCAGATACTTCCGGATTGCCCACGGTTGGATCTTCTTGCGTCGGACGAAAGTCTGAGAGATCAAAACCAAAATTCCATCAAGTTCGAAGAGGAGGATAAGGATCTGTTCTGCGTTGGCAGGACGTTAGGTACGCAAGATCCGTACGGTCAGCGTGTGCTGCAGATCGCGTCGATCCTGCGGAATCTCAGCTTCACACCGGAGAACGCAGTGATATTAGGCAGGAATCGGTGTTTCCTGCGATTTGTCCTATTATGCGTGAGAGCGAGATGGAGCAATTTACATCAGCTCGGCTTCGATATACTAGGGAACATAGCGAACGAAATTATTCTAAAGGAGGCCGGGGAGAGGATAACGGATGTCGTTCTGTCGTGCGTGGCCATGGGAATCGAGTCTCAGGACAGGTTTATCGTTATATCTTGCCTGGAGGTGCTTAACAAGATTAGCCAACAGGACATCAACGAAGAGATCGTCACATTTGGTTTGGCAGACAACGTGTATGAACTTATATGCAGGTAAGCACTGATTTTTTTGTATACTTTTCAGCTTTTTGCTGTAATGGCGTGGTTTTTTGCGGAAATTTAATTTCTATAATAAAATTGTGTAGAAAAACTAATATAAGTAATGCAACAGTGTATTGATTTTAGACTCAAAGTATTGTGCGATAGTTTTTCGTTCAAAATCGATCGTATTACGAGAATATATAAATAAGTTATATTATTAAAAAAAATATATTAAATTAACACTTTACTCTTGTTTCATCTTTGTTTCATGGAATATTCTATGAGCCATGAGCAAAATGTCAATTTTAAATATGTTTTTCAACTTTGACAATTCTGTTTTTATTTTTGGAAAGAACACAAATATTGTAGAAAATATAATAGTTAATAAAAATCTGAAAAGTTACATAATTTTTTATCGATTACTTTTTATTGGCGTCATTGATATAATTCCCATTCAAATGCATTTATAGTGTTGTAACACAAGATTTCGTCATGCTTGCTTACAGATTTTTAGCCCTGAGCGATATAGCCCTCTTAGTATATACTCTGGAATGTTTATACGCTTTAACATCGCTGGGTGAGAGACCGTGCACGAGTGTCGCGCGAGTTCGCGGTGCCATTGACACTCTGGTCGCTCTCGTCACTGTGGAGGCGCAAAGTTACGGCCCAAAGGCTTGCATTCTCATGCGAGTAGTCGAGACAGTATCCACAGTGGCGGCGCAACAAAACACTGCTGTGCAGGGCTCCGTCCCCGCTACCCCTACTACGCCAGCCTCAACGACTACGTCCGCATCTACTCCGTCTACTCCAGCGACGGTCACCGCAACCGTCACCGCGGCACCTGCCAGTCCGGCATCATCTCGACCTACAACTCCCGCCGCGACCTCAACCAAGTCGACAACGCACAGTATGAAAACCTTCTGGCTTCTTTTTCAGGATGTTAAAATCTGAAAGTGTTTTTTTAATATCGGCGAACGTTATTTTTCACGTTTACAGAAGCAGTGGAGGCGTCTAATGCGATTCAACAGCAGAATGCGCATCAGCAAATCATTCAGGAGAACGAGCAGTTCGCTTTAAACTGGGTGAGAGCGACTTTCGAGCTCGCACCCGGTACACGCATCGAGCAGGAGGAGTTGTACAAAAAGTATCTCGGCTGCTGTACGAAAATCGGCAGACGAGGGGTGATAGCCCCGTTGCATTTTCCCAGATGCGTCAGGTATAATTGCTTCAGACAATATAAGTATAAATTATCACACGTAAAATATATACTCTCTAAAATATGTGTCTCTCATGCCATGTATTATCGGTGCACAGATCCGTTTTCGGCAGTATCGTGGGGCCGAATCCGTTGAAGGGCGAGAATACCGGTACCCAGTATTATGAAGGCATCCGTGTACGAGCGACACCCGCGCCGATCACTTATCCGAGCCAAACTACCGCTGCGGTCGCGACTAATACACCGATTCCAGCGGTCAACACTACTCCAGTAAAGGTGCTTCCTGTTCAACAGCGTACAGTCAAGAATATAAGTCCCGCACCCGATAGCACGGCCGCTCCCCAGGTCGATAGTCCCGCCGCGTCGTCCGGGACGCAAACGACCTCCACTACCCCCGCGTCTCCTATCCTTAAGGCCCAATTGTCCGCACCGCCGAAACCCCCGTCCAACAACACCTCGAGCCAGTCCCAAAATCCAGTGACCAAGGTCGATTCTAAAAGTCAGGTGGGTCCGAGTCCTAGCTCTCTCTCTGTACCGTTCTCTGCCGTTCTCATGACCTTAGTTCTCACTTTGGTTGTGTTATAGCTTCATAACGCTATTCTTACTGTTGGTTTTCCCTTTTAACACGAGTTAGTATTTACTTCCTCGTAATACAGGGGTGAGAGAGTCCTTTGCATGCTTCGTGCGAATCAACTTAGCTCTATGATCATTGATGTAGATAAAGTAGAACGTAAACGCAATATTCATTTATCTCATTTTTGCACAAGATCTCTTAGAAATTATCTACACTTTTACATTTATTATTTTATAAGGTGTATGAAACTTTCTTTGCTACATGTAGGACGATATTTTGTATTTCTTATTTGCAATCATCGCAGTCATAGAAAAAATATCAGAATTCTTCCTGAGAAAATCAATACAATCATCGTAATCATTTGTGATTTATGCTTGCAAACGCTTCTTCCAACTACGCAAAATTATAGCCACGCTATAATGTATGAGATATACCGCAGATTGTGTGCTCACGTAAATGCTACTATACTTTTCTCCGCTATGGTGGTCGAAATTTGTATGTTGCCTCCTTGTCGATTAGGTATCAGTATCGCATCCGCATCTGAGCCAAGCGTTGCTAGCAAGCGGTTCCCAAACGCCGCAACAGCAGCAACAGCCGCAACCACAGCAACAGTCACAAAGTGTCCAGGTAGTTGTTAAGGAAGATAATCGAAGTGGCACTACGTCGAGTTCCATAATAAAGAGCCTATTGGCTACTAAGGTAACAGTCAGCAGCGACTGCATGCCCAGTGCTGTTGCGACTTGTGTGTCTACCCCTACTGCCTGCGTAACAAATACTACCGCTAGCATCGCATCCAGCATCAGTGCCAACCAGCTAATAACCAGCAACCAGGTATCATTGTTGTACATTAACAAGAGAATAAGTAGTTTTTTTTTGGTTTTCTATTTTTTTCTAAAACGTACCAGATTGAAATCTTTGGATCTTCATTTGTTTTTCTAATGTTTTAATGATGATTGTATGTTGATGATAATATACAAATAATAACGAGAAAATATTTCAAGTGCATTTTGAATTAAATATTATATGTTATATATATAACATACAATTTAAAAAGAAATCGGCATATAAATTAATAGGTTCTTTTCTTAAGTTGAATTGAGCAATTTTTTCATTTAAAAACTGTAATTTTTCTATTTCGTACGAGGTAAATAATCTTTTAACAAGTCTGTTATATATAAGATATCTATCTAAAGTATTTTTAATTTCCAATGTATATTAATTATGTTGCAGGAATATCTATATTATACAATGAGTATATGCATTACGTTTTATATGCATTCTTCTTTATAGTACTATTTGTCAAAATGTCTGCGCTTATAATGTAGTGTTGGTTGTATTCAAATTTTTGTTTCGTATTTTGTTATTTCTTCTTTTTTTGAGAGATATAAACTCAGACCAGAATGTCGTATCCTTTCCTCTCCTTCTTGACAAATATATTATGATAAGAGAGTTATTAGCAATATTTAACAGAGTGATTTTGAAATATAGATGAGAATAATATTAAACACTAACAACAGCATGGTTTTTGATGAATTCGATTGTTCTTTAAGATATATTTTTTTCCGATAGTGAGATCGATGACGTCGAAAAATGATATAATATAGGAAAAAAATTCGAAATATTATTTACGTTTTTTTCCCAATTAACATCATCACAAACTTTTTCTTAGGTTGCCCAACGTCAGCAACAACAGAGGTTACTGCAACAACAGATGACGGGCGTAATGCAACCCGCCGCACCCACAGCCACTCCAGCCACGATACTCCCAAAGACTCCTGTGAACGCTAAGCAGAAATCGGCACTCGCACCCATTCCTGCCAAAAAGATACAAAGGCTCAACGGGGCCAAGTTTATTGTGACTAACAACTGCGAGAAGGTATGTATTGCTTCTACGAGCTAAACTTGGCGAAATTTTGTATGACATACATTGTCTCGACTGCATCGAGCATCTCGTATATTCCAGACTGAAGTAAATGATAACGACAACGCCAATCAAATCGTTACATCTACCACCACCACAGTGATGGTAAACTCGACTGAAAATCACATATCCTCTTCACCGGCGAAGGTCTGTCGGCCGCCCTTGACAACAACCGTCGTCACCGTCGCCACCGTTACGCCAAACAAGATTAGTCAACGCACGACATATACTTCCATTGCTGAGGATTCGGATTCTACCAACAACTCGCTGGCGTCGAGTAGCGGCATCGGCGGCAGCAGGGATTGTTCCGGCGTCGGCGTCGAGGAGGAGAACATGTTGACGAGTTTCGAAGGTATCCTACTTAACGGTGCGCCGGCGAGTAACAATAATATGGATATCGACGCGCAGGAGGACGGCTCGTCCAAGGACTCGTCGAGTGTGAGTTCGAAAGATAAACCGTTACAGAGTATGATGCTAGTTGATCTGCTAGAAAGAAAAGTCGATAAGGAGCCGATATTAAATGGTGTCCTCGGCAAGAATTCCATTAACGAGAAGGAAATGGATCTAGTGGAAAATCACATTAAGAAAGTATTAAAGGAATCTCCTACCGAGCTGAAACTCAAGGCCGAGATGGAAGGCGGCAACGTCATACAAAACGTTATACAGAATGAGGCATCCGAGGATACTCTGATCGAGGCGCCGCGAGGAATCAAACGATCAGCCAGTGAATCGGATGAATTAGATATTAAGAAGCCGAAATATTCCAATGGCACGATGTCGCCCGATCCAGCAGTCGATTCGACTACAGCGGAATCCACAGTATCGAGTATAAAATCGGAGGAGCAGGACGACGATAAAGACAGTGAAAAAGCAACAGTTTCCTCCACTGCAGCAAATCTCTATGCAGCCTTGGCCGCGGATTGCATAGAAGATGAGACAGATCTAGAGGAACAAGTAAATGTTAACAAGGACACGATAAAGGAAGCGACGGCATCGACGATAGCAGCTCCTCTTCCACCTCCTCCTCTTCATGTCAAGACAGATACGACGCCGACTATTCTTGTTAAGGAAGATCCACCGACTCTACACATCAAGGAAGAGCCTCACATATTCATCAATCAAATCACTCAGGCGCCGCAGCCACAACCACCGCTGCCACATCAACAGCAGCAACAACTCATAGTGGCGACGCCCAGGCAGATAGTCGTACAACAAACGATTCCAACAAATAATCAAGTTATCATTCCCACCGCATCGATGAAGGGAAGACCGCCCCCGACTCAACCTCAAGTGTTACTACAACAGAGCGCAGGTGGGCAGCTGCAATACGTAGTGTCCGGTGGTGTACCTGGTCAAAACTACGTATTGGCGCAGCCGCAAACAGCTCTGGTGCAGGGACAGGCTCAAACCGTTCTCGTAGCGCAGACAACGCAGCAACAGGGAACTGGTACCAAGACGATCATCATATTGCAACCACAAGCCGCCGCGCAGCCGACCCCACAGAAGATGGTAGCGGTAACGCCGCAAGGGCAGCAAGTGGTTGTGACGCAAGTGCCACGGCCAATTTTACAGAGCCCGGCGCTCGGCAACATTCCACCGCCTCTTGTACCGACGTCCGCTACTATCCCGCAAGCCTCCATTATAGTCAACAGTTCGATGGCGCAGGCCAATCCGAATACGGTGACTGTTACAATCCCGGCGATGGCCCAACAAACTCCGGTCTCTACCAGCGTGCCGTCCAGGGTGGTGACTCCCACTCCGGCGTCCACGCCGCCGCCCACGAGACCTACGACACCGCACCAGGCGGCTGCCACGCACGGCGTGTCCGCTGTTAAACCACCATCCACCACGAAAGTCGTGAAGACAGTGAGTTCGTCGACCTCTACCGAGCCAGAGTCAAAACCTTCTACGAGTCAACAGCAGCAGCAACAACAACCGACGCCGCAATCGTCACCACAGGAGAATAAAACTATCACGATCAAAATCGACCCCAACGCTTATCTGTGCGAATGGCGAGGCTGTCTTAGGTAAGTTCAAAAATAACTTTTGAAATTGAGAACTCTTAATCCATTTCAGTCCCTGAAACTATCGAGTGAAATATAATTATCCATTTATGGCGTGATAGTTTTATATGAAAAATATCTCTCGATTTCAGACAATTTAAAACACCGCACGAAGTCTATCTTCATGTTTGTGAGGCTCACTGTCCGACCGGTGGCGAGGAGATATTGTGTCTATGGGCGAGTTGCGACGCTCTCAAGAGACGCAGATTCTCGTTAATGACGCATCTTTACGATAGGCACTGTAACGCGGATGTAAGTAAAAATTTTGCAATTTATTTTTTTTTATTAATCTCGAGGAAATTAATAATCGGTGATATCCGCGGCGAGTTTTACATTCGCGATAATTTTTTCTTAGACAATGTCGATAAGGAGAAAACAGTTGACGGTGACGGGTAAAACCGAAGTCTCCACGTCCTTACCTTCGACTCCGCATCATCCCGGATATGCACCCAATGCCGCATTCCACGCTATTAAACGGCACGCTCTGGAATTCGTTAATCCTAAGGAGCTAATGGTAAGTTTTAAAAATGTTTCATAACTTCAAAATTTTCGGTGCTCGAAGACATGGAGTTTACCGTTCTCTATTCGTGTTCTCTCTGTATATATTGAAAACAAATTTAAATGAATGCTTAACATGATTTTAATAAAATGTTTTTTCTGTGTGCGTGCGTGTGTATTGTACTTGATTAAAAATGGAAGATTGACAAAGTTGTAAAATTGAAAAATATTATTTGAAATAATATTTATAGAATGCATTTTGGAAATAAAAATTGGGTGAAAAATAGACACGAACGGAAGAACGGGGTTAAGAAAAATGTATTTTGTATACTACACAAGAATAATCTCTGAGGTAAACTTTCTCTCTGCGATAGTATAAATCAATATACAAATTACACTGCTACACAGATTTATAATTCTACATATCTCGTAATAGACTTCTCTCTTATAATCTGTATCCCTATCATATATTTATATTCTATCAAGTCGATTCTGTGAAATCTCTCAAGTCTTCGATCTTGTCCCTTTGATAATCTTTGAACGATTAATTTAACGAAATTTCTTGTGCTTTCTCTTCCCTGGCAAAGCAGCAGAGGCCGACCAAGCCCGCTGCAGCCACCTCATCAAGCTCTTCTTCCCCCAGACCTGGGCAAAATTCTCCACCGGAACAGGTAAAAAATGTGTTCAGAGTTGGAAAAAAACCACCACGATACAGCCACAGCTCCTGTGCGCTGCTGTTGTTGCTGTCCCTTTTGTCGCCTCTTTGTGCTTTTTTTATTCTTTATCTTCTTTCGCACACCATATCATCCCTCAAACTCCTCGTTTGTTTTACCCTTCCGTTTGTTGTAGCATGTCTTTTTTTTTTCATTTTTATTTCAACATTACATTTCGTAGCATTTGTCTTTTTTACATGTGTCCGACTCGCAATACTCATATTAGGAAGGTGTTGGCACAATGTTCATTTCAATAGAACAGCAGCAGAAAGCAGATCGTACTTAAAAAGTAGATGCGCTAGACGTAGGTCTGAACATGTTTGTATGTACGTGTATTTGTTTTATTGTTGTAATATGGTTAAGGTGCAAGGATATGATTCGCTCGTCGTTACATATTATATACGTAATTAATTTTACGTATTTAATACGAATTTGCGTAGCATTCAGGACAAACGAACCAGCTTCGCCGAGAGATCGCAGCTTCTTACACGATATTAACACGATTCTCATGATGCATTCGTAGAACCAAATCATGCAATTTGGAATTGCCGTATACCATATCCATGCATTTTTCATATAAGATTTTTTTTAGCAATTAAATATCAGTGTCTTCATTCGTATCAGTTGCTACCTGTGTGTGAAAAGAAAACAAGCGCACATGATCGTCAACTGTTATCTTTTTATTTTACAGGATGACAACGAAGGTCCAGTGACCAAAAGTATTCGCCTAACGGCAGCTCTCATTCTTAGGAACCTAGTCATATACTCAACACATGGTAGAAGGTAAATTTTGATTTTACTTTGTTATTGTGTTATTACGATTACTGTAACTCGGGAACGATCTAGAATTTTTTCACGAATTATTTGCAGGCACCTTAGAGCGTACGAGCCCCATTTGGCAGGCGTGGCATTGAGCAACGTCGAATCATCGAGAACGATCGCACAAGTCCTATATGACATGAATGACCAGAGTAGCAGTAGCCATAATAGGTGACCTCTTGAATCAGGCCTCTAAGAGCTCTTTTAATCTCATGAGCAGCGATCAACTTACATTATTTCGAATTATGCGGTACGAGGAAACGAACGTATAAGTTTATAATCGTGTTTGCTGTGCTGACACGTGCACATGAATGTGTACGTACGTGCGTGTGTAGTACGTGCCCATAAGATTTGAAAAATTGGGACTAGAGGAGATGGTATCGAGGATAAATGTTCCATATATAGAAAAAAGAGGCCTATAAACTTACTAGGCAAAATACTTTGCCAATTTTAGATTATAACATGAACTGTACTAGTGAAACACAAAACAAAGACATTTAGTTAAAATCAATGCGGAAAAGTGATATGTGTTTGCGAGAGAGGGAGAGAAAGAAAATACGAAAAAAGCGAGCAAAGAAGTAAAGAGATAGCATGTATGTGTATGTATTGTGTGTGCGCGCGCATGTTGTGTGTGAAAGAGATGATATATTTCACAGATTTAATATTAATATTTATTTTCTCAACAAGAAATATGGAAAAAGTGTTTTTAGTGAACATGTACAAAAAATAACGAAGAAAATACTTTATGAACGTTATAGTTAATTATATAATCAATATATTATAATTAATATTATATTATTATTCTATTATTAATTATTATATTGTATGTTTTTTTTTTCGTAAATCACCAAGAACTTAGCTGTAAAGAAGAAAAACGAAATCTTTTTATGAAATGTATTTGTTAGGAATTTATTATTTGCTTATATAATTGCATATTGCAATTATACATGGCTATATTATCGTCTCTCTTTGTTTTATTATTAACTAATCTAATTATCGTCAAAAAAATTAGTAAGATATAACAGTAACATGCATTGGCATGCTAGTGAGTTCGTCATTACAGCAGAACATTCATATCACTGCGTAAACGATGTCTAGTTTAGATCAGTTTTAGCTCGACGCAGTTTTCCTAGCCGATTCGACTTCTACAATGTGTCAAGATACCTAGAAAAAAAATTTTTCATGCTCGCCTATAATATAATACGCGGCATATCGTTAAATTTTCGTTTACAAAATGACTTTGTCATTTAGCGAAACTTCCAATCAAAGAGAGCACTTCGCAAATTTTTCAAGACCAATAAAAATATTCGCAAATTAAACAAATTACAAATATCAAACAATTTTCAAACAAAGTTTTACATCCAGATTTAAAAGGCCTAAAATTATACTTTAAATGACGAAATCGATTTGTGTACTTTATATTTTAAACGACAAATCGATTGTAATATCGAACTCTTTGTTCCTTCTCTCTTTGATACTCAGTTAACTCAGTTTTCATGACTGATATCCGCACATTGAAAATATTTTTCTGTCTAATTCTCTCGTGGCAGCTTAGTTGTACTTGCAAACTACATATAAATATATCGCTTCGAGTCTCGATTAAATATAACATTTAACACAAGTTTATGGACAGTAGACGAAATTTATTGTGATATCGCGTGAAATGCAATATAATCGTTGCGGCGCGTAATGACAAAGTTGTCTTTTGGCGCAATACTTCAACATTATTTGCTTTCACAAAAATTGCTATGGAAGTTCGTAGATTTCCTTTTGTATTATACAGTGTATAAAAAAAGAAGATATAATTAGAAATGGTGATTTTCTCCGAATCTTATAAACCAAGTATGATCGAAAAATCAATCTACTATTTCATTCATCGGAAAACTCGATATGTAATTTAAGAATACAATGAATCTTTATTTTATTTTAAACGGTTTGAGGCATTAGAGAAGTATTTTATGTTCTTGGACGTCACTACTCTGTGAACGGCATAGATTGCATTTATTGTTTATTGAGTTTTTTGAAACAGATAAATAAAAGTAAGCTCTATAATCATATTCAAATATATAAATATATATATAATATTTTACGAAATATATTATATATATATAATATATATTCACACATATATACAATATACATACTTGTACATAATACCTGTATTTCATTCACGATGTTAAAACCTCTGTGTAAATTTCTTAAGATTGTAAGTTTAACGCGTCTATATAAGAGAAAAACAAAGGAAAAGATTCTTGTATTATAATAGTTTGTGACAAGACGTAGAAGTTGCAAGGAACAGATTTTTGTAATTAATTTAACTCGTT
This sequence comes from Camponotus vicinus, assembly GCF_025532165.1. Lineage (NCBI taxonomy): Eukaryota > Metazoa > Arthropoda > Insecta > Hymenoptera > Formicidae > Camponotus > Camponotus vicinus. The sequence goes on from NW_028141945.1 coordinate 31,102,795, forward strand.
CGGCGCGAAGAAAGAAAGAGAATGTGTTGAGAAACGGCTTTGTCTTATATTACAAAATGGCCGTTTATGAATAAACATAAAAATATGATAATGGACCCTGTGCGAGCCTCTATTATGTATTTTATATATAAATATATAAAAACAAGTTTAATAGCTGAACATTTTTAGGAGGACGAAAATCTTGTGAGAGGCTTTTTATTTTTATTATTTGTAATTACCTAGTTTACATGTTCACCGTTTCGTACGATCATTGAGATCATAAATAAACATCTGTGTAAAGGAATAAAAAAACAATATAATAAATTACTAAATACGAAGGAGAATATGGGAAAGATATATATAGAATATTGTGTGTTGTTTCCCTTCTCTCCATCGTATTGCGAATGAATGTGTAAGTGGCCAAAAAATATTATCGAAGAAAAATGCAGAAGAACTGGACAATGCAAGGTTTATCACAGTCGACAGTCATACATCTTCAACACGTACGTATATTATACAAAATAATTTAAATATATAACATTAATTATATGTGTGTCGTCTACTTTTTACTTATGCTATTTATTTTTAATATCTAATTACGATATATATAATGCTTCAGTTGGAAAAAATTGTGTAAAATATAAAGTTTATTACGATATATGAATTGAGTGTACAAAATAACTTAAAAATATAAAACTTGAGAATATACAAATTTGTACTCTTGAAGAGACGCTATAGAGGTATTTAGTTACTTTTTGTGGAAATTATTTATTCTTTGCAAGACGTATGTCGAATATGTGTTTATAATACTTCTTATTTATTTTAGTTATTATCATTTATATCTTTTACTGAGATTTATTTAATACCGTTAATTGTTGCTCCAAATCTTTTGTAGTCTCTAATCTCGGACAAAATTTTTAAACATTCAGATTTCGTAAAATTTTCTATTAAAATCGTATATGATAGTCTTTTCTATTTTTTCCTTTTTTCTTTTTCTCTTAGTCATTCTTCTTTCAATATTATGCATTTTATATGTCTCAACGTAACATTTCAATGTATATTATATATTCTACATAAATACAATCCTTTTGTAAGTTTAGAGAGTGCTTAAGTTTATTATTGATTAAATCTTTTGCAATCGGATGCAATCTTTGTGAAAGTTTAATTTTTAATACGAATTCATATACAATCCATGTATTTTTAATATTCGCGATATTTCACAATCGGATATTTTTTATTATATAAGAATAACAATACTTTTATTTTCTCTTGCTTATATCATCAAAATTATTGATATCGTACATTATTTTCTTAATTATATATGTACATACATTGTTTTGTCTTTCACATACAAGTTTGATCCTTTGTAATATCATTTAGTTGCATAATGAACTCTTTGCAACTTGGACAACGTTAAGGTTGTATATTATTATTTTTTGTTAAATTTAGTAATATTTTAAAATAAGATTGACATTAAATACTTTTGCTCGAAAGTATTCGAAAAATTTAGTTTTAATACTTTTGTCATGAATTAATATGCTTAATTACTTGAATCATCTCTTTAGAAAGATTTTCTTAGCTCGTAAAAGAATAAAAATAGAAAAATATGCCTTTTTTGTATAGGGGCTTGTTACATAATCTTAATTTGATCCATGTTCTAGGTACTCTAAAGTTTTTGCTATTGTCACATAGTATTCCGTTTTCCATTGCTCGAAAGTGTTTCATTTTCTCAGCTGTGCGATTTATCGGCGGATATTTTATCCATGTTGAATGAAGAATTATATTAATATGATACATATCGCAGTCATTCAATATTTAAATGATTGTCATGACGCATTTTTTTTTGTACACTTGCAAATTACATTCACATTGTCAGTGCTCGACACGTTCAATCAATTCATGTATTTTGCAATATTTTCATTTGTTTCGATCGATGTTATCCTTATTTCTTTTGCAAGTATCTGTATCAAGAGGCATCGTATGTAGTGGTACTCTCTATATAACTACATTTAAATCTACATTGAAACTGTCTGGGCTCGAATTTAGCGACCTGTAAAAATAAGCAGAGAACACAGATATCAATGAGATGCGTATACAATTTCATAATTATCTTATTGCGTTGAAAAATTCGTCTTTATAGCACTTTTGATTGAGCGAAAAAGGCAATCTTTGTGATAAAATTCCTTGCAACAAAAAGGCAATCTTTGTGATAAAATTCATATATATATTTTTCTTACAAATGTATAAATATAATATCGCACAAAGTTAATTCGAAAAAATTAATAATCCTTATAAAAGATTCGACATTAAAATCGCGTTATCAACTATAAGCGATACTTTCCCGCTAAGAAAGATTCGAATTTTTATTCGTGTCGTCGGCAAACTTGCGCCGTGAGGGAGATCTGCCGGGACATGGGACGAAGTCGACGGAGGGAATGCGTTTCCTGAGAGAGGAGCATTGACAATCGAGTGAGAACGACATCGATCGATCGTCGCGACTTGTCGATTCGACCTCTTGACCGGGATCGCGTACACAGGTGTGTTTGGGAATCGCAGTATACGGTTTCCTTAACCAGTCTGTTTGCCTGGCAGATTTGTAATTGGCACTGATTAATCTTGGTCTACTTTCGAACGCGATCATTACGCTGACTCTACCTGAAAGTAGCGGCGGCACTCTCGCCACTGGAGGGTCTAACATTCGATTGAGGAAGGATAGCGCGATCGTGGAACGGTTTTTGTCGACAGAGAATCGTAGACTCTTTAAAATCTCTAAATTTAGAAACGATTACGATAGACAATATTCTAATAAAGATAGACAATACTCTACTAATAAGATGCACGGATGAGGAAAAAAGATAAACATGAGCATTTTTAGCGATCGCAATAAAATACCTGCGACTCTGTTCTTCTTTTCTCGCACGATCAAACCTCTCATTGGTGACCTGTCTACGGAGTTCACTGATCTGTTTACTATATTCCGCCGCTTGATTCTGATATTGTCTAAGCTCTGCGGATTCTGAGGATCTGTAAAAGAAACGTAGAGACCTGAGCGTAATATAAAGATAATAAAATAACGTAATATAATGAGATGCGTACAGTTTATTTTGAAGTTCGGAAACTTTCTGTTTTAATCTGGAGATTTCGTTTTGCAGTTCCTGATTAGTGGCCTGCGCGTTCATGGATTCTTGTCTCGCTTGATCCAAAAGGGTCTCCAATCGTTCCACAGTCACGCGATCTCTGGTCATTTGTTCTTGTACGATACTCTGCTCAGCTTTCAGCCTCGACACTTGCGCTTCGTACTACGTGAAAGTTTCAAAAAGTGCCCCGTCAAAGAGAAATCAAACAACTGGTGTGCATAAAAAATTAGAAATCAAACGTAAGTATTTACATGTTCCTTTATGGTATTTTTGTCGCCGAGTTGCTCCACAAGCGTGTCTTTCTGTTGATCTAACTTTACGCATAGATCTCTGACCGCCAGTAGATCGGCCTCAGCTCGGTGTCTCTGTTCGATCTGCTGTCGCAGCTGTGTCTCCATACTAGCCACGTTTTGTGTTAGATTGCTTATCTGAAAAAATCGTTAAATCGTCAAATATGGGAGGGAAAAGAAAAGATTTGATATATTCACAACTTAAAAATTAGTTATATTCCTTTTTTTCATTAGTCTTGACTTGAGTTTATTTCAGTTGTGCATCATTATTAGTATGATAAACGAAAAATATCAATGATTTCTTGCATACTGTGACAAAAGTACCTGAGTCTCGTAGCCTTTTATCAAACATTCCGCGTCAGTCAATTGACGCTCTAGATCGGCTATTTGATGTCTCGCGGTTTGAAGGGCAGCTTTAGCCTCCGCCGCCTCGGACTCCAAGCTATGATTGCTGTTCTCCAAGACCGTCGCTTCTAAACTGAGACTGCGGAAATGGTTCAGCATCTCCGTTCTCTCATTCTCCTAAAAGGATTGGAGAAAATAATCAACATTCGAAGTGAGTATTTATTATCCATGAAAATATCTAAAATCTTACCTTTCGATTTAGGAGTTCTTCGGCGCGACGTACTTCGCTGATATAGGTCTGCAACTGTCTCTTGAGATCGTAGCATTCCGCCCGCGAGGTCTCCAGCTCGCGTTGTAGATTCTGCACCTCGCAGGTCATCGCAGCCAGATCATCCTGCAGCTTTCGGTTCTCCTGGATCGCGTTCTCGCGATCGATCGACGCGGCCTTGAACTGTCTCTGTGTCGTCTCCATCTCTAGTTGTAACGCCTTCAGCTGACGTTCCCGCTCCGCGCTCTGATCGATGCATATTCTACAATTAATTCCGTCGTTGCAGAACACGAAAAAATATATGATACAGACTTATTCGCGAAGCAAATAATTAAATTATTCCGCAAATTAATAAATTTCAGATTATTCGAACGCTGATGTATAAATATAATAAATACAATTTTTATTTTACATTATCTTCGTTCTTATAAGTATCGACTTCCACTATTAGGGAGTCGCCTATCAGTATACGCAGATATTTAATCGATCTACGATTGCTTATGCGGATCACGCGCTTGTTCCTCGTGGCGCAAGATACATTCGCGAAAGGGGACAAGGGCAGCACGAACGAATTAGACGTCTATCGTTTCCCAACTCTTTCTCGAAATGAAGTACTTGTACGTGATGAGATTTTTATATTATCATTTATATAGAGATCTCGGGTTGTACGTGCAATTTTCTTAATAATTTATCAAAAGCTAAACTAATATTAATTTATTTAATATTAATATTTATTTATTTAACTTATATTATGCCACATATATGCATACGTGGATACAAATGACATAAAATTGAACACCCTAGATGAAATCTTCGCGGAAGAACTGGAGGCAAACATCATCGCAGCTTTCATCGCGGAAAACGTTGATGCGTGCTATTGAAAGCCAATCATTTCCAACTTTCGATAAGCCAATAAATCGCTCGTTGGAATCCTAGATTCTCAAAGCGTCCCGGACAGTCGCGTGGACCATCGATCACCCATGCCGATTACGCACGACTTGCGTAATCGTGGGACTTCAATGATCGAGACGCGCGCGAAAAAGATCCGAACGCCGGAGGACTTTCTCTCGCCTTTCTTGCTGTCCTTCTCAGCAACAGTAGCAATAGCAGCAGCCGCGACGGATCTGATCCGGACTATGAAAGTGAAAACAAATTCCGCCGATCGAGAAAAGCATTTTTCGCGCGGATTTTCCGTGATGTATTATCAATCTACGATTCTAGTAGAAAGAAAAATTGTTTTCAGCTGAAGAATTAAGAATTCAAAGAATTTAATTAATTAATTCGCTGTAAAATTAATGAGCCTCGAAAGATATATATTTCACATTAGAAAAGACGAAGAATATTTTTTAAAAATTAATAACAATTTTTTAATTTAAAATTGATCACATATATATGGAATGATACTTTTTTAAACTTGCATATGAAAAGCGAGAGAGAACACGATTTTCTATTGGAAAATTTATCCCATCATTTTTCGAACCTATCCTGAAGATATTTTGAATTCGTATAATTAATTCTCTCATTTGTTTCATCAGCTTGATCGTGTGTGCACGCTCGACGATTCGTCCTCGTCATGCCTCGAGGCGGATTATCACCTCGCGATAATGACGATGGAAATTATGTCACGGATGTTACAGAAGAATGCACTCGTGATACTGGAAGAAATTATTTTCATTTCCACGGGTTTACGGCAAGATAGAAATTTCTCTTCCATGGAGTCAACGATGAAATTTATCGCGCCATAAAGGCGGATACCGGTAGTGAGTTTCCAGTTTTTTTTCGCGTATCTCGTGATACGGAAGATTTCCGGTACTCTGAACCTGTAAACAGACACATGTTCATCAATGTAAATTTTCCAGATGACAAGTCTACGTGATTCAATTGAACTCGGATATTGTTCACCGCCTAATTGTCTATCCGGCTCCCTCTTGAGTGTTCAAGTTCGCATCTCACTCTCTCTTTCTTCAGCATCATCATTTAGGAAGAAAGTTCACAGACGATACAACGTAAAAGGAAAAGTACCATAGAAAGCATCGTAAGTGTTTCACGTTCTTTTAATGTATGCAAAGATGGTCTTCGCGACAGAGAAAATGTTCTTCGTAGCTTTATACTTGTTCGTCTAATTATAAAGACCCATATAGCAAATTTATTTTAGTATAATATGAAATCGAAAGCGAGACCTATTTATCGCGATTTTTATAGTGTATAATTTATTATCGAAATTTGCTTCTGACAGATATTGAGAGTAAATGTGTACTTTTTGCCGCGATATATTTCACGTGTAAAAGCTACAAGATATGCATGATACATAATTTGATGATTCGCATCTTTTATCCTCTTATAATTCGTACGATATAAGTTGCATTTCGCGAGACCGTTTAGCTTGAGATAATCTATATTCGTATGCTTTTATCAAAAGTGACGAAATCTTTGTGGAAACGTGTGAGTCAGAGAGTGCATCGCCCTAAGAAGGGTCCGTTAGGTCCCTATTCCCTTCCTCGATTGCCCCTCATCAAAAGATGTACCGTTTTAAATATCGAAATTGATAGCAAACGGTATTAGTTGCCTGTTTATAGAGGCAATCTAAAGAAACCTAAAAAAATCTGAAGGCATATGTTATAACTGTTACAGGGATATATCGACTTCTGGAATTTTTAGTCTTTTTAACTTTACATTATTCTTTAATATGATATATACATTTTTTATGATCTAAAAACAAGTGAATTAATTATGAAAATTTTTAAATTTCGAACATACTCTATTTATTGATGCAGAATGTTTTTTTTTTTATTCAAATTATTTTTTATGACACAAAGTTTCAATACTCGATGAAAACTCAGGGATATATGTATGCGTGAGTCATCTTTATTATTTATAGTTTACTCGAGAAATTATGTGAAAAGGCTTGGGCGTGCCCTTTCGACGAGACACTCTTTGGTTTAGCGTTACCGTTATAGGTAAAGGGCATTGCACGCATTCCTCGAAACTAAACTTACGTAATAAGAAGAAGCGAAGAGATGATAAGAAAGAAGAAAAAGAACCGTTGTAATCCCAACATATATAAAATTATCCAAACAGATGAAATACATCATTCGATGTAAGTTTTAATAAATTTGCTCCTTTCTAAATAAAAGGCATTGTATACAATAAAAAAAAATTAAATTAAATCAAAGAAAAATTGAATAAAAAAATATAATATATAAATAAATATATGAAAAAAATAAAAATAGAATCAAAGAAAAATAGAATATTTCATCAAAAAAATGAATGTTATAATTTTTTTTAACAATCAATTTGTTGAAATAAAAAATTCAAGTATTTATATTTTTTATATATATGTATTTATATATCAAAAGTTTTTTTAATATATAAAATAATTATAATTAAAAATATATTCTATCATTCATAATTATTTAACATATTCTCTATTTTTTTAATCCTATTTTAAAAATACTATTTTATATATATAAAAGCATATATAAAAAAAAGTTTTGAATATCTTTATCAAATGCAATCAAACTTAATTTGATGATCACGTAATTTTTCAAGGTTACAGCAATTTAAAATGCCAGGAAGACTAAAGAAGCAATGACGCGAGCAGTGACAATATGATAATAAAAATGTGACAAATGTGCTTCGCTTTTGACCTCTTTACGTCAGATTGGATGATTGTCGGACGATTATGCGTTTCTCGTTACCGGATTTACCCGAGTCCGGTGCCGAATTATGCAACAATTCGTGAAGAAACCTGCTGGCCCATGAGAACCTTAACTATCGTCGCTGATGGACGACGGCGTTTCGGGAGGTCGAACGACGATGAAAGTCGTCCTCCTCGTGTAATAAAGATATTGCGTGAAAGTGTCGCAACGGTATTTTTTAAGGAGACAAGCGAGAAGACAATCGTAATATTACGTAAAAAGATATATGTCAAAATTAGTTTTTTTTCATCTCGGAATTTTTTCAACGATGTTTTCCGGATTTTTCATCAAATAAGATTATTAGTTAATTCGAATGATGTAATCTATTAAAATACACATCGTGCAATCGTATCTCGTTGATTAAATCGAATTCGACACAAACAGAAGATCGAACAGTAGATGATCTCATTGGATCTACGCGTTAGAGATTTCAAAATCCTACGCACAAGATATCGATTTTTTTTCCTCCTCCGCAATTACACGCATAAAGAAGTAAAATATGCACATACTCCGTTTGTGCCGAACCGGATACAAGATGCGATGTGCAATCCTTAAATGTGACCGTCGTATTGCAAGAAAAATGAATGCATATTTTCGTGCCTGTATCTTTGCTGTAGATTAAATCTACAGCAAAAATTATCGGACAATCCTCATAAATATAACGCATCGAGTCTTGTAATATTCCTCCAAGTAGACCTGATGTTGAACCACTGACCTAATAACGAAGGTATGAATAAAAATACCCGTAAAATAAACGTTTAAAGTATCTCTACATTTCATAAGAAAAATTGCCCGATGACAAATTTATAGGTTTTCTGAAAGAGGATCCGGATATATCTACTTGAAGATCCGGATATTCAATTATAATTTGCGCCCGGCTCTGATATTACGCATATGAAAAATATATGGGGTAAAAAAGAAGGAGACATGGGTTGCAAGACGGTTTTTCCCGGGCACGGATTGCACTCGGTATTAGTCATTCCAGGAGGGCTGGACGAATAGTGTCCAATTCACTGGCGGTCTCCGACTTTGGTCGAGTTAGGTAACAGCATAGAACCTCGAAGCCGGGACGAGCGCGAGTCAGTCTCGCTGAGGTTTCCGCGGCGATAAGACCAACGACGATGATGAGAACGACGATGACGATAAGGACGACGATGACGCGACTCATCTCGAGCCTCTGATATGAGATGTGGAGAATCGAGTGATGAATTAAGAGAAAAAATAATTTGTGAAGTAGTGACGTACAGTAGACACACAACAAGCACATCGTCGAATATATCATCATGACGATGACGAGGTACGTTTTTGGCGGAACTAGATTCTTCGATGAAAAAATATAGATATGTATCATAATTATATATAATATAATACACATTGATCTGGGATTGATTAGTGAGCGATGATTGCATAAATATTCTTCGAAAGGTTACACAAAGTGGCATTTGACATCTTCCTTTCACTATCTCGGAAGCTGCGCTCATCAGATGCGAAAGGACACGTTTGCAATGTGACATTTTTTAATCACTGGAATTTTATTTTTATATAATGAGAAAACTTGAGAAAATTATAGAATTAAATAGAAAGCGTGTTCACGATACTTTGTTATCACTTCAAAGTTAATATAGAATGTGTTAAAGAGAAATTAATCGAATATCGTGTTCGCCAAGCTCCATTGACCAAAAAAAGAAAAAAAAGAAAAAAAATCGCGCAAACGATCGACGTTACGTGATTTCGCGTTGTTTATATTGCGTGATTTCGCGGCGTAGATCGATTATGATGTATTAACAGGCACTTTCTTTTTTACGGGAATGTAAGTCCACCCCGTTGCCACGCTTGATTATATAAACGCGATCTCAATGATAGCGCGATTAGAAATATCGTAGAAAATTCCCCGTAGATACCGTAACATAGATTCCGAGTAGCACGCGTGTACGACATGCGTGTAAGACGAGTGACTCCGGTAATAACTGGTTATTACAATTTTAACAACACGGAAGACGGAGAAAGTGCATCTCCGGCAAAGAAAGTATAAAATCACGGCAGATAAATAATTGCAATAACGCGTCGTACAAATGTCGTGGGCCTGGAAAGATATTCTAATCTGTTCCATAAAAGAGTAAAATTATATATGGAAAGTTTTAGATGTGAAATAAATAAAGTATAATTTTTATGCATATCTCCTTGCATCGGTATGCGCCATTTAATCTTAATGGCATTATAATAAATGGAAATAAATTTCAATTAGATTTTACGGAATCTGTTATATACATATACATCTATCATTCGAGATAAAAATGCCTCATTAGGTTCTTGCGAATTTTCTCTTTACGATAATATATCGCGGATATACAATCTTGATCAATTTCGATAATGGCGTATTAAAAAAGGAAATATAAATTATGCAATACACCCCATGTTGCATAAGTTATTAGCATACCTATACCGAATGTCATCGCCGCCAGGTAAGCGGCAATAAGGACACGAACAGGAATTCATGATGGCAATTGATGGCTTTCGATCGAGAATTTGTGGCACGTGCCTTTCCAGAATCCGCGCCTTCTCGATGAAATTTATCTTAGAGAAAGATTGTATCGGGCAATATATCAGACGTATATTAAGAATCTTACATCAAAACTTGATGTCAATGTACACTATATCGAATTGGCATTCTGTGCTAAACGAGACTCGACTCGTAAGTTGCGATTAAAATCGGCCAGGATCGATTTCGCCTTTCGTTGAATTTAATTAATTAATTATAAAAATTGTTGCGAAAATAAGAATTTATATATTTAATTTTAACTTGGATATTTTTTAATTTGCATTATTTATTATTTATTTTTTAATTTATATTATTTAATATTTTTTAATTTTTTAATTTCAAAGAGCATCAAAGTTCAGGAATGTGCGTTTTATCTACTGCTCATTAACGAAAGTCGTTTTCTACATTCTTGAGGAAAATATCGATGTTATTATCGCGATAAAATTTTACTGTTTATCTCCTTGTGCAGATGGAAATTCTACGAGCGAGAAAGTTCTGATGTAACTCGCCCCTGCCGGATGATCATTAATTAGACGATTGTGTAATGAACACGTCGCGTTTACACTTGCGAGCATCAGTCTTATGAGGGAGTGTAACGTCACGGATAACGATCTTGCTCCTTTGTTCACGCTCGACTGTTAAACCGATTCAACGACGCGCGGCGTTAATAGGGAAAGAAAATAACTCTTTCCGCGCGTAAAGTACTCACGCGTGTGTTTACGAGAGACGGAATGCGGTAATGTGCGATCACTTCCAGGATGCGAGTCTTCCGTACAAACGGCAAGTTATATGTCTATAAAATGTGAAAAGTTTATCGAGAAGATTAAACTACATTACATCAGATTGTAATTATCTTGTTTCAATTAACGAAGTGCATTAATTATATTATTTGCACACCGGATGAATCATCGTTGAACGACAACCGCTAGATTAATCTCGCGGCGCTGGTAATTAACGAAACGTCACGACGAGAGATAAAACTTTCGACGGTGGAAAGTTAGAGAAGAAACTCAACTAGCATTTGGACCTCGCTGTTTAATTACTTCTTTGCTCTTTCTTACTTCCTTGTTTTTTTAAAAAAAAGGAAAAGACACTAATGCTATCGCATTCTGACTGAACAGCGTATGCAAAATATGTTACAAAAGTTATACATTGTAAACATATGTAATTTATATTCGATATAAAAAATATCGCGAGAATAGATCATTTAAGTTCAAAATAAATTTGCGTAAATTATTGTTGCTTTTGTGGTCTTGAGACTCGAATCTTCAAACGTCCTCGTATCGGTAAGATTTCGCGAGACGGGCGAAAGAAAGAAAAAAAAGAGAAAAGGCCGTTTCGCGACGCGGGGAGCATTTATATAGACGACATTATTCTTATTCCGAGCACATGTCGTCATCCTAAGCCCTGCCGCCAGGGACAATGCCATTGCCATAGTGAAACAGTGAAAGTATGGTCATTTTGCCCTCGCGCCTCTGCTCTTCCCACTCGTATTCGCATGCAAACACGCACGCACGCACGCACCGCACACGCATCGACGTTTCACGATAGTCTCATTTTGAACGTCGCATCTCTCGACAAAACGCTCTTCAGCAACGCGATATAAAACGCGTGAAATTACTCGTGTGCGCGCGTTAAAGATGAGAGGTAAAATCGGTATCTTTCGCTTCACGCGATTGTCATGTCTTGCCGATTTTACATTACATTGCAGTTGTGATTGAGCGTATTACATTTTTGACATTTGTGACTTCCTCACGTGTCCCCACGTGACTGACGATCGTCGCAACGGAACAATTTCTGTTTGCCGAACTTGCTGAACTCGAAATAATCTCATCGCGATAATTTTCAGCGCGATGCGGATCCTCCTAGGATGCATCATCTGCCTTCTATCAGCAGTGAACGCGAGGACCGCGATAATGCCGCCGCCGTGGGCCGATCCCTCGAGCAATCCATGCGCCGCGCAACCGCGCGGTTGGCAGTTGCTATACTGGCCGGCCGATGGGAAATGCTACAAAATATTCCAGGCAGGGGTGCTATAATCTCCGTTATCTATAAAAAAAGATTGCATCTTGAATTTGAATAATCATTTCGCAAGAAATTTCTGATGATTATGACATATCGCGATAGATTGGCGCTCCGTGTCCGGAAACCATGGAACTGGGCCCCACGGCCGACGGCGGCGGAACGATCGCGGAATGCCGATGTCCCCCGGGAACCGCGCAATCGCCCAGGGACGCCCTGTGCCATCCGATATTCACGAGAGCGTCCTGCTCGGAGGGTCAATTCTTCGCACCAGTGCCCGAGACGTCCAATAAATTGGGGTATAAAAAAAATAGAAAGCCTCTTCTTAAGTTCTTCATTCGGAGATGATCGTACGCTCGCATACAAATGATGAATCTTCCCCTCAGGTCGAAGCGACGATGGGGAGTCTGTCGCGATCCCGAACCCTGTGACGAGCGAGGCGAGATCTACTGGCCCAGAGACGGTAAATGCTATCCGCGGCTTAGCAGAGGTCCTTGTCCGCGTGGCGAGCTCCTGGTCGTGGGCGAGAACGGTTTAGCGACTTGCTCGTGTTCGACGACTGGCGAACTGAGCAGGTACCATTGGCTGGGGAATGGCGGCGGTTGCTACGAGCACTACACCAAGGGTCCGTGCTCGGAATCGGGAGAACTGTTCCTACCGGGCGGCACATGCGGCTGCCATTCTCAGTTACCTCACTACCACGAACCGAGCGAAATGTGCTATCAATTGGGTGAGATATTCGTATTGAATTTTTAATCGAATAATAAATTGTATAATCGAATTATAAACCTGTTTCTTTTTTCATTGAATTCGATTTTTAATCCAGTTTTTCAATAACATTTCTCTAAATTCCTAATTTTGACAATTGTGTGTCAGGAGGCGTCGGTCCATGTTCGCAAGGACATCATTTTGTGGTAACTATGGACGTCCGAGCATCGACGCAGGAGGATGTTGTGCGAGCCAGTTGTGTGTGTAAATCGGGTCATGTGTTGTATAAGAACGGACAGTGCTATCGGTTGCACACGAGAGGACCTTGCGAGAGCGGTTACATGCTGATCAACTCGTCGACCTGCGTTCCCGTGCCGTGTAAACGCGGCAGATTATACTTTCCTCAAGAGAAGACCTGCTACAAGATTGGCACACGGGGACCATGTCCAAACGGGCAGGTAGTGTTATACGACTACAATGTAAGGCCGTCCCTCGACGGGATCGGATATAACGGCGTGTGCGGGTGTACCAGTGTCATGAGGGACGCTGGCAAATGCGTGGGAGTCGACAATGACAACGACTGCGAGAGCACACCAGGTATGGTGATGATCAATAAAACCTGTTACAAACTGTATACGCAGGGCCCGTGCACCGCAGGCGAGTGGTTGGTCGCGCAAAGAATGCCGAGGAACGCTCGATTGTGGCGAGAAGGGAAGTCGCGACCCAAAGCCAGATGCGAATGTCGACCCGGTTATAAAAGGATCATCGAGAGCTCGGGAGAGGCTCTGGAGGAACTGGAAAGCAACAGTCTGATCTTGCTGAATGGCTGCCAGCCACCCGCGGTGAGCCTGGCAAAATTTCTCAACGATAACGTCAAATCGATAGTGATCTGAATGGCGCAGTGAATCTGCACCGTGTGGAACATTTATAATTTATTACAGATTTCACGAGATAAATTTATTTTTTTTACCTAGCGAAGGACGCGCGCGATGCGTTTAAACATTTCAGCCGACAAGATGGATTTAATTTTGTATATAATGTTATGCGATTAATTATTTTTTTAGTTTCATTTCGTTTTACGTTGTCGAACGAAGCTTTATTTATTATATTCTATACCTTGGGCATTGTAAATACCATCTATGGTTTCATGATTTATAAAATTTAGAGTTTCATAAGAGATGTGCCACTTTTTTTTCTAGGAATTACTAAACGTTGTAAATAAATGCAGATGTACTTACTCGTTTTTATGCTGTAAATCGCGGATTTGTTGTTGTATCCCCTCTGTTTCTTGATCCTTATACATCAATTCTCGTTCCAATGCAGCAATCTTCTCCGTTTTCTCGTCCAATGCCATCTGGAAAAAAAAGAAATAATCGATTTTATAAATCGTCGTTTATAAAATAGCAATGTAATTTATTGCACTATCTCATTTACCAATAATTGATCCTTCTCTTGATCCAAAACTGTCATGTTTGCGCGCAAATTATTAATTTCTTGTTTCAGCTCCTTGATTTGATCATTCAATTGCGTCTGTTGCTGCTCCATACTTTTATTGCGGTCCAAAGCCTTGTTCAATTCCGATTCTGTCTGCGACCATTGACTCTGTATGTTTCCAAATGACTGCTCCGTTTGATCTTGAAGCGTTCTGCAATGGAAAATTTAAAAAATTATATTCTATTTTTTTTTTAAATAAGATTTGGATATACCGTAGTCGAAGATATTGCGTCCGTTGTGCCATTAATTCTTGCTTTGTACGATGCAGTTCCTCTTGCATATTGCTCAACTGATCCTTAAGATCGCTTATCGTCGCCCTTTTCGATCCCTGAGTGACCAACAGATCTTGTCGTTCTTTCTCTACATGTTTCAACCGCGTCTCTGCTTCGACTAAACTCTCTTTGAGACGAAGCTGTTCACACGAGTGCGCTTCTGACATCATCTACATTATCCAGTCGTACATCCACAACACATGTATTACCGCAATCACAATGGAAAGTATTAATAAAAAATTAGTAAAATAAATCATTATTAATTATATTATATATATATATATATATATATATATATATATATATATATATATATGAAATGAAATAGAGAATGTTAAGATTGTTATTAACTTAATTATTAATATTAAAATTAAAATTTTAAGGAAACCAACAAGGACTAGGATAATATTTAAACAATTTAATTTAAATGCATTATCTCTACGCTATACCTTAAGTCTCTCCCGCAATGCATCACGTTCGTCTATGAGTCGTTCGAAATCTGCTCTGGCTGTATCTCGCTCTCGTTCCAAACGTTCGAGCATTGTCTGCATAACATTCGAATTAAAATATTAAAATTGAAACCAATATTTATAGTTTACTTACAAACTATAATGTACCTTTGTCGCGCTGATGCTTCCGGCGGATATCGGCGAATCAGACGTACAGGTACAAGTACGGACAGGTTTGCACGATCTGCAAGGAACACATACTTGTCTCTGCTGATCCTTGTAAGTTTTCAATCGTGCTTCTAGATCTTCCTTTTGATAACGCAGCTCTTCTTTCTCCCGTTGGGCTTTGCTTAAAGCTTGCTCCACATCGCTTAATTCGCGTTTTAATTCATATATTCGTGTCCATAAATCAGCCTACATAATTTATAAAATAATAAAATTACAATCCTTCATAGACATATTCATGTGATTCTTTCAGATTCAATTACGTTATCTTTATCAGATGCTCTGTGTTGCTCATCTCGACAATTAATGTATTCTTTCCTGTAATGATCTCGTTCTGTTTCCAATCGCTGGATTGATTGTTGCAACTATGGAAAAAAGAAAATTCTCTTTTTTTATATTATATTCTCAATAAGATTGGTATTTATGTAAACTATTTTAACTTACAGACGCAATGTTTAAGTTCTTTTGCTCAATCAATTTTTGTATGTCAAAATTATCTGTATTTTTTATAATTTCTCCATTTTTAACTATTGCCTGATGATCTACATATCTTTCATCTTTATGATTCTTGCACACTAAAACAAAAGATAAAACAAATTTTTTAATATATTACTTTTCTGACAAAATTTTTACATGACTGAATTTTTTAAAAGTAGTTCTTTTATAAAATATATTTAATATTATTAAGCTATGTATACAATTAAAAATGAACTTATTATCAGTACAAATTTTTTTCTTCGATTTATTTCATGCCTTTATTCTGATTATTCGTTTTGCAGTTTTTTTACGTTTTTTAATCATTCCCTTCATTACTTTACACAATATTCTCGATACATGTATATGTATATATATATATATATATATATATATATATATATATATATATATTCTACTAATATTTTATTAGTATATTGCAATTGATTACCTTGTCTTTGGTATTCGTTTTCTTTACTCAGTCTTTCCATCTCATCCTTTAAATTTTTTTCTACAATAATATTTTAAATTTTCACAGTTGCCAACAATAAGATTGTTAAAAAGAAGAAATATCAAAGTTAAACAGTTTTACAATGTCATACCAATGATTGTTAATTGATTAATCCTATCAGACATTTGTTTCTTTTCATCTAATGTAGATTCGAGAGTACGTTGAACGTTACGTTTCTCAAGCTTACAAGATTCTAGATCTGCTCTCAACTCTTGAACCTCTCTACGTTCTACAAATAATTCGCGTTCTAAGACATGCAGCTGTGTCATGACATCTTCCAACTTCTCCTAAACAAATATATAAATGTGTAAACAAAAAAGGATGATTTTGGAAACAGTCTATATAAGTACAATCTATGATAGTTACCTGAAGTCTACAAACTCTCCTATTATTTTCTTTAACTGTAGAATTGCAATCAGCCTCTACAGCTAACGCAACATGATCTATATCTCTTAATTCTTTTTCTAATTCCTCATTTCGTTTTGCTAGTTTCATTGCCTGAGACATTGCATCATGTTGTTTATTTAGAGATCCTGCATCAAAAGAAAATAGTGTACAAAATAAGTATTGATTTTTTTTTCATATAATTAGTCAAATTAAAAAAAACCTGCATTGTAAAAATTTATCTGCTTTAGTAAGTATCTTGCCTTTTAGCTGTTGTTCTAACTCTAGTTTGGCATGTTGAAGGATCTTTACTTCATTAATTTCTGTAATATCATGAGCAGCACAAGTTTTCTTTTCCATCTTCTTGCAAGTGCAATCTTTGCTAACTGCGGCATAGGAACGCCCTCCTTCCAACATTTTTCTTAGTCGAATTATTTCTTTTTCTTTCGTAGCTAGCTATAAAATAATATTTTATTCTACAACAATGTATTAATGAACAAAACTTGCATCATTGAAGATATTATCACCATGCATCAATGATTCCTAGCATGCAGGATATAAATGACTATTAGCATACACAAGATTTCCATTTTTTTCCTGGAAAAAATGTTCAAGAATTGCATGCATAAATACTGGTGCTTAGCTGTACCTGTTTTTCAAGGGTCTCTATAGTATCTGTTTGTAATAAAAGCTCCCCTCGTAATTTTGTTACCTCCTGATTCAAACAGTTCATCTTTTGGTCCGCCATGCTTACTATATCTATTATTTTAGGCTCGATGCTGCTTAATTTCGGCAGTGAGCCACCAATCTTTGCTCTTGGCATTGGCTCGGCTTCTAAGACAGATCTTCTAAGAGGAAAGCAGGGACGTTTCTTAGCTATAAAAATTAAAAATTAAAAATATAACATTTAAATATTAATTAATGTGTCATATATTTTGCTGATATTTATTGTAATAAAATAATAAAAATTAATAGAATAATAAAAACTTACAAACCACATTAATAATAGTTGGCTTTAAACATTTGCCTTGAAGTTCTAATATCTTCTTAGACTTAGCAGCCGATTCTGTCTCCAACTCCTTTATTTTATATATGTTATGCGAGGACGCCAATTGTAAATCATTGCACTCACATTCTAACTTATGTATCTGCTTTTTAAGATCCTTGATCTGTTTCTGATGTGCTTCTTTAGTCTCTATCAGGTCCGAGTGAAGCTGGTTACATTCTCGCACTAATCTTGCATTATCACATTTGTAGGGATCAACTGTCAATTGCAACTGACTATATGCCTGTACACACCACACAATATCATTACATTAGATTGTATGTAAATTTTGTTGGTTTTATCACTAAAACTGATTCTTTATTTGAAGTTGCTTCAAAGATTAATCTTTGAAGTTAGACAATAAAATTCTATATGTGTATTCAACTGTTGCTTCTTTCACAAATTCAGAAGAAAATTTGAGCATTCTTGTAAAGTTGCATTAGAGTGATACTATTTTGTTTCAACATACCTTAATGTTTTCCTCAGCAATGGCTTTAAAATGTTTAAGATTGTCTGTAGTTTGTACAAGATCAGCTAGTAACGTTTCTATCAGAGGTAAAGCATCTAATGACAGTGCTTGCTGGTACCCCAACTTATCCAGATGTTTTCTAACTGTTCGATATCTAGTGGTAACATTATATTCTGCCTCCCCACTCATTCTTGCAAAATATACAATTGACTAAATGATTCTCATAAATTACACATTAATTATTACGAGAGAGCTCCAGATTAAGCTCAACGTAACCTCATGGCTTCATTGTAATTACAGAAATATAGTATATATATTTTATCATTAATTATCACCGAATGGATATACAGGTCATATTGTTAATTGATATTATAAATAAGAATATGCGTGTGTGTTGTAATAAATAACATGTTGGTTCCATAAATCAATAATAATCATTCAACAAATGTTTCATTTCGATCATACAATATCTTTTTCACACCGAAATAATTAATTCACTCAAGTTAAATTTTAATACAAACGCATTATCTGTCAAAGAAGTATCTTAAAAAATATATATGACGCGCTTTAATTATTGTCAACAAGTCAACACGAACTGTTCGAAACATTTCAAAAATGTTGCCAATCCAGCGGCTCCAATTTCATTTTATATCCCGCGTTCCGAGACACATCAATGGCGGTTCTTTTGTCAATCAAACGATGAGTTTTCGAACCCAAGAATCTTTCTAGAGATTTATTCCCTAGATCGAAGAGCGCGGAGAATTATCTCTTTCGAACATACCCAGATTTATTTATTTTGCAAAAAGAAAAGAATCTCTCTCTCTCGATGTAGTCGTGTGCGATTTCTGTTTATCAATAGACACACGGTCAAAAAACGCAGTGCGGTCGTGCTCGATGTCGACATTGACGCATTGTGTATACGTCAAATCTACGTTTAGCTGCGAGTTTATACGTAATTAACTTCATAAATCAGATATCAATTAATGTTAATTCACGTAGAAAATCATGGCGAGACTGTCAACATCGAAGGACTCCTCCGCGATCATCCCCGCCGAATCGTGTCCCTTTTTAAAATGATCAATCATGTGGACTCGATTAGATCCGATTCCTCGAAATGAGCTCCAATTTGATTACCGATCCGGCAAGGATCCTCTCCCTAATCGAGGAACTGTGCGATCTACCATATACGGAGGTGCAACGACGTCTGAACAGATATGTACGTAATATAATTATAATCGCATCATATATATACAATTGGATCCTCATGTTGGAGTGATCTTTGAATGATCGGCACGGCACGAGTTTTCGCGCTGATTGACCAATAGTAACGTATCTTGAATGATCATAGTCGTCTGCTAGAAATGACTGGTCAAATGCGATAGAATAATCGCCTATTTTTTTTTTTACAATATATTTACGATTCAACTTATGATTGCAAATAATTTTTTTAATGTGTGATTCATATATTCCTTATTAATCTAACATTGTTTTCTTTTAGGTGCAGAATGCAACAAATGCAAAATTGGTCTTTCTCATATCAATACTAGTGGAGTCTGAGGAAATGATTATTCATGTGATTGGTGAAGAAATTTTGGACAGAGAATTAAGATTTCTTGTAAGTTTCTTCTACAAAAGTTTTATAAGAATAAAGGATATTAAAAAAGTATTTAAATAATTTAAATCAATTAATCACACATAGAAGTATTCTGTAATATAGGGAGCAAGAAAATATTCTTTTTCCATTAATAATTTGTACGTGTAACATTTAGAAACACATTTGTTATTTGTTATGTATCATTGTCACATTTCATTGTATCATAGCCAGCTATTAAATTTACTGAGTATTTTAAATTGCTCGCAGGCACTTTTGATAAGATTATTTTTTCAAACTGTTCTTTTTTTAAATTTTAATAACATGATGTTTTTGCATAAGATAAATATCATCCTTTTAAATTATTTTATATTTATTATCTATATCAAAATAACTTGTTTTATATGTTATTTATAAAAGTATATTAAGTATATTTTATAATATACTCTTTAATTAAATATTACTTTTTAAAAAAAGTAATATTTTTAATAATATATATTTTTTATCCAATATATATTTTTTGTGAATATGTAAGAGATATTATTTTATGCATATTATTAAAAGTAATATTTTTAATAATATGCATTTTTTATCCAATATATATTTTTTGTAAATATGAAAGAGAAAAATTTGTTTTGCAGATGCCAAATAATGTTTTGTATGAAGCTGTGATAAATAAATCATCATCAGTTTTGAGTGTGGCAAAACTTGATGAAGAGTTATTGAGATATATTAATAGAATAACAGATGCAACACCACAGTCCCTCTTAACAATCCCGATACAACATCCTTTTAAACATTATACAGTTTTGCTTGTGTGCCTGGTAGATTATACAGATGGAGATGAAGCTAGACATGCTTGTACAGAAATAGTTCAAGAATGCTTTAGGTATTAAAAGAAATAAATAGCATATTAAAATTTTTAATGGAGATATATGTCTAATACATTTAAAATGAAATTCTGCAGGTTTTGTCTCGGATATTTGCTTAGTTCATTACGTTGCTATGAAGAAACTCGCATAAAACAACAATGTCAAAATTTATTAGCTGTTTCTAGGAAACTCTTCACACATTTAGGTATGATAATTAATTTTCTAAATATATAATCTATGTATTTTTCATTTAACTTTTATTTCAAATTTACAGGAGATTTCTCTGATCTCTTGCGTGAGATTATGGCAGAAGTCAGAAAATTAACAAATGCAGAAAGATGTTCTTTATTTCTTTTGGACCCTGATCAACAAGATTTGGTTGCAAAAGTATTTGATGGCATCTCCACAAACGAAGTAGGCATATTTAATTTCATACACAATGATTGAGAATAATATTCTATATTAATATTCTATGCTAATATTCCATATAAATAATTTGTTTTCCAGACTGTAAATGAAATGAGAATTCCTATTGGGCAAGGTATAGCTGGTCATGTTGCAACTACTGGTAAATTACTTAATATCCGAGACGCCTACAATCATCCCCTTTTTTATCGTGGTATTGATGAGGCAACAGGTTTTAAGACTAGAAACATCTTGTGCTTTCCAATACGGGATGAGAAAGGCATTGTTGGTAAATTAGATATATATTAAATTGGTTGTATAGAAGTATTGTAAATTAAAATAGATTATGATAATAAGAATATGAAAATTATAAATATTATATAATATTCTCATATTTTAGGAGTGGCTCAACTGTGTAATAAAATAAACGGCTTGTATTTTGATGCCTTTGATGAACAGATCGCGACGGCGTTTAGCATTTATTGTGGTATATCTATAATGCATAGTATTGTTTATAAAAAGATGCAGGATGCTCAAGCTCGAAATAAGCTTAGCAACGAAATAATGATGTATCACATGAAGGTGTATATTTGTTATAATACATTTTTTAATTATATAATATATAGGATAATTATTGTGCGCTCATAATAGAAAATTTATTTCTAGGTAGAAGAATCTGCTGTGCAAGCATTATTGAATTGCAGAGATGATCACAATATTAAAGATTTTAATAAATTCCACTTTAGTCCAAGGAGTGTACCTTACAAACATATGCCTTGCTACACCATTAAAATGTTCACAGATTTATCTTTCCTTAAGTATTGGAGAATTAAAATATCGACACTTGCAAGGTATTAATATGATATACTATATAAATGTATAATTTATTTAAAAAACTATACAATAACTTAGTAATATTTTTCGTAGATTTATATTATATGTTAAGAAAGGCTACAGAGATGCGCCTTATCATAATTGGACACACGCATTTTCTGTGGCACATTTTGCATATTTATTAATAAAAAATATGCAGCTTATTGAGGAAAATTATATGACACCTTTACAAGCTTTGGTGTTTCTTGTATCATGCTTGTGTCATGATATAGATCATAGAGGAACTAATAACTCATTTCAAACTTTGTGTGGTACTGTATTAGCGAGTCTTTATAGCTCAGAAGGATCTGTTATGGAGGTAAAACAGGATATTTTTTATATAATATTGAGTTAAATTTTTTTATATATTTAGTTTAAATTAAAAATAAACTTATTTTTCTTTTTTTTTTTAATAGAGACATCATCTAGCTCAAACAATGTGTATTTTAAACACTGAAGGCTGCAATATATTTGAAAGTTTGGATAGTGATGATTATAGCAAAGCTTTGGATTTGTTAAGGAGCAATATACTTGCAACTGATTTAGCTTCCCATTTTCGGAGCATAAATAAGCAAGAGAAAATGATATGCAATAAATATAACAAAGATGACGCAAAACAACAAAAGTTATTATTTGAAATGCTTATGACTTGTTGTGATCTTAGCGATCAAACCAAAGATTGGAAAGTTTCAAAGAAAACAGCAGTAAATATTGTTTGTTCATTAATATTCGAATTTTTTATAGACTTGTAGCCTATAAATAAATTATAATTTTCTATCAGGAACAGATATTTGATGAATTCTTTTCACAAGGAGATCTAGAAAAGAGTATGGGCAATGCGCCTGTGGAAATGATGGATAGAGAACGTGCGTCCATTCCCGATCTCCAAATACAATTCATTACTAATCTAGTCATTCCTCTTTTTACGTGAGTGTATTTAATAATGTTTCTTTCAATTTTATATATTTTGTTTTCATTATATTATTTCATTTTGTAGTAATTTGTCATTATTATTCCCATCGACACAACCTTTGGTCCATATATTAGAACACAACCGTTCACTATGGGAAGTGGCTAAGACTGTATTTCAAAAATACTCCATGTCTGGAACAAAAGGAATAGACATTTTGCTTGATCCCAACTTTGAAGATGAGGTACTTAAAACGTGTGCTCAAGGAAGTCAATGTTCCATGGAAAATTCTGATGAGTGCGGAGGAAGCAAAGAGTGACACATAAAATAATATTTGAGAGAAAGAAAGAGAGAGAAAAGATTTAATAACATTCAACTTCAAATTTTACTGTAAATTTTAATGTAAGAATTTTGATAACAACAAAATGATAACAAAAACATTTCATTTATCATAATATTATGCAATAAATATAATAAATTTTTTGCATTTTATACTATATAAAAATCAATTTTACAGATTGATGTGGGTTTTTTAAAAATACTTAAATTTAAAGCAATTAAAAATCAAAATGTGATTTTAAAAGCAATGAGCTAATTCTATTTAGATAATTTAAGTATTTGAAAAAATAAAGGTAAGGAAAAACTAAAATCATTTAATGTATATTATACACTGCCACTTTTAATAATGTTTATTGCACATTCCACTATGGAAATAATATAAATATAAAAAATGTTAATCCTGATATAATTTATTATTTATTGATATATACAGATCGAATATTTATTGCACATTGCATTATCAAAATAATATAAATTTAACAAATGTTGGTCCTGATATAATTTATTATTTATTGATATATGCATATAGATCAGATATTTATCAGTGCATATATGTCATATTATTATGAATAAATTATATGTAAATAATTACAATTTATCCAAAATGCTACATTTTACATTTCATAGATATCATATCATTGATGACAGCAATTTAAGTATGATGTGAATTAATTAAGAAATAGTGCTGTGTTTATACATTAAAAATGTATATATGAATAATTTTAATATTATACATATATGAATATCATATAAAAATAAATTTATCAGGTAATAAATATAATTCTGAAAATTTATTCTCTAGTTTTCATTTTTAGACAGTTTTGATATTTCTTTGGCATTATAGTGCAGAAAGTATAAATCAAAATAAAAATTAATGAGGAAAGTGTAGAAAGCATGAAGATTTGTTACAGTGGCACAGTGTGGCATTCTGAAATATTAGGAAATTGTTAGGCGAATATAATCAAGTTGGAGGTAGCACAACTAGAAAAATTACCTATGCTAGCAAAATTACCTAGCTAGATTATCAACAAAATGGCTGCGTTCAGCAGAAAAAGCTGCTTTGCAAACTGTTGTAAAATTCGTGAGCCTGATTGGTGTATACTCTTAATTTTGACTGAATCTAAGAGCATACACCAATCAGATTCACGAATTTTACAACAGTTGCAAAGCAGCTTTTCCTGCTGAACGCAGCCAATGCCATCGCTTTCAGAGATCATGAAGATCTAAAAGCGGGCGGGAGTGCCTCGTTTGACCACGTTGAGATTGACAACAGCCAATTATATCGACCTGTGCCTAGGGTAATCAGCAACGATTGACCAATCAGAAAGTCTTATTTTGAATTGGCTAATTGGCAACGTGGTCAATCGGGTGTCACCCAAAGCGGGCCATGACACCTCTCTTCTCTCTGCTGTAAATGACACATTAGTGGCCAATCACTGTTCTGTTTGTATATGACGAAACTTGGTAAGCGACCGAGAGATGCCGGGATGTCCGTTTTCAGTCTTATTTCTGGTTATATTGGGTGCATTCAGAAGCACAACCGCTCACTGAACGGCTAAGTAGCAATCGAATGTGATTGGTCAATTCAAATATAGAAACCAATCACATTCAATTGCTACTTAGCTGCTCAGTGAGCGGTTGTGCTTCTGGATGCACCTATTTACAAATTAGAACATCATATAAAAAAAATGTGAAACGTTTTCATACCGCGAGAATCACAAGTTTTTGTTTAGACTGATATCATAGGTTATATATGAATAAGATGTCTAGCGAAAATGTGCTGTTTTTA
Source organism: Camponotus vicinus (assembly GCF_025532165.1). Classification (NCBI taxonomy): domain Eukaryota; kingdom Metazoa; phylum Arthropoda; class Insecta; order Hymenoptera; family Formicidae; genus Camponotus; species Camponotus vicinus. The sequence continues at coordinate 31,127,883 of NW_028141945.1, forward strand.
AGAGGAAGTGGAAATGTATGTATATAAAAAATGTATTCATGGGAAAATACATATAGAGACAAAGATCTTTACTTTTATATCGAAATTGGGTTTATCTTTTTCTGTGCCTTGGTTTAGTATGTAGTCTCTTTGAATATATTCTATAACACTTATCTAATTTTAAATCTCAAAAAATATATATATAAATTGAAAGGGAATAGAATAATTAATCCCTAATAATTTAAAAAAGTTTAACCTTAATAATTTTAATTTGATTATCAAATACTTAACTTTGTGGAGATAAAGTCTATAGCAATTAAACAAAAATAATTTGTAGAAAAGTGAAGATGAAGATATTTGGGATGATACAGCATTAATACAAGCATATGATAAGGCTGTAACTTTGGCCAAGGAGGAAGTAGCGAAGCGCATTGCTATGGATGTATGCAGTCAACAGACAACACAGAAATCGCAAAGTTCTAAACATATGAATCATACAAAAAAGATTCCCACGGTATGACATTCATATTTATTATCATCATTTATGATATAAAAGATAATACAGAGATTTGTATTTTACTGCTATATTATAGAAATGGAGTATTGGTACCCCTTGTCGTGCAGTTTATTCAGTAGATGGAGAAATCTACGAAGCTATCATAATAAAGATTCATGAAGAATCTGGGATATGCACAGTGAAATTTGTTGGTAATTATTCTGTATTAAAGTAATATTATTTTATTCTAATATAGTATTTGAAAACAAGTAAAAATATTCTTGCTAATTATATTAAACTAATATTAATACTATACTATCCAATGTATCCAAATATTAATACTATACTATCCAATTATATCCAATGGATGCAATTTGTAATGATAATTACAATTTACTGTTTGTTGCAGGATATCAAAATGTAGAAAAAGTAAAGCTGAGTTCTCTTCTGGAATCAGAAGGATTGCAAAGTCAGATTGCTCAGCAGAAAGATGCATTAGCACAAAAAGCTAATGAAGAGACCATAAATTCCGATACATCTGCTTATTCGTCTCAAAATTCCAAACAAATCAATGGTGAGAAGATGGATTACGATATGGAGGATTCCAAGCCTTTTAAAAATAATTATATGCCTGGACCTCCATATTTCAATTCGATGGTAGATGCAATGCCACCTGCACCACCTTTACCACCACAATTGATGGCTAAGTAAGTTGATAATTTAGAAATTAAGTATATATATATATATATATATATATATATATATATATATTATATACATATATAAAACGCAACTAAATAATACTTACTTACAGATTGCCTGAGAATGATGCAGATGCATTATCTAGTATGTTGATGTCATGGTACATAAGTGGATTTCATACAGGTAATTATTGAGATGTGTTTAATTTCAATCTGTTGATTTTTATTTATCTATCTACTTAATGTACTATATAATAGAGAGTATTATAGTATAATATTTTCTTAATAGAGTATTGTTACTCAATTTTTCTAACAAAGTATTTTTAAAGTCAATTTTTCTGTACCAAATATGTTAATTTTTGAATCATAAATAATTGATATTAAAAGTTTTTTTTTGCTTAGAAAATTAAAAAATCTTTATTTCCAATCTAGTTTCCAATAGGATTTATTTTAATCAAATTGTAATTTAAAGTTTAGCTAGAAGAAATCTACTACTGATTTAAAAAAAGATAGTATTTAATCTTAAATATTTGCTATGGAAAAAACGACTTTAAAGTAATCAACAAATATCTCTAATATTTTTAATTATATAGGTTATTATCATGGATTAAAGCAGGCTAAAATCAATCAGCAGAAGAGAAGAAATTGTCAATAAGTTGTTTTTGGAATATTATCTTTTTATAGGATTTAACAAAAAAACCTTTTACATTACACATTGTATCAACAAATTTGCATTAATAAAATTCTACACTCTTATATATCTTTCAGATAAAAATATTTATTCATATCTAAATTTATCATTAATGAATGCTTAAATGATAAAGTAAAATTTCATTATAAAAATTTATTTAATTATTAAAAATTTCATACCATTTGCATATTGCAAAAAAAATTAATTTTTACTATTCATAAAAATATTCAAAGTATCATTTTTCAAACTTTTTGAAACAATGTATTTTTAGATGTGTTAGGAAAACAAACTCTGACATTCATGGAATATATATATAATATAAGAATATTATTCCCAACTTCATAAGCTAGATAATTATATTGTAAATAGATTAATTAAAATCTTATGAGAGATATATCTGAAGATATTTATAAAATATCTATTTCACAGGAAAAAAATTGAAAAATAATTATTATATATCTAATTATTATACATGATCTGTTTATTGTACATGTTACACACAATTGCTTTCTTGTTATAATTGTGATTTCAGCTTTCCTGCTATTTTTCTATTTACTTAGAAGAACCAAATTGTTTATGCCATTCCATATATTGCGCATTTATATGCTTGGTAGTGGGTTTCACATTGTGTTTTGCAAATACAAAGTGATTCATTGCACTGATCAGACCGTCGTTCTGAATATCGCTCACAGAAATCGCTTTAGTCTCGAGATTCTCCCAAATAGGTCGTAACTGATTAATCCATGCTTCTTTGCACAGCAGTTTCAAATCCGCGCAAGAATATCCCGCGGTTTCTTGCGCGAGTTTAAATATTTCCGGTGAGTAGTGTAGATCGGCGCGGACATAAAATCGTAATATTTCTAATCGACTATCTTCGTCGGGTAGATCTACAAAAATTCGCTTTTCTAAACGTCTCAATAAGGCAACGTCTATGTTCCTAAAAAGAATATAAAAATTATTTGGAATAAGATAAAAAAAAAATTAAGATTAGATAAGATAAAAAGATTCTTGTGGCAAATAATTTTCTGAATAAAAACATATCACTGTGCTGTTTGAAAAAATCTTTTAGATATATTTAACATTGAGTCATTTAATTTAACTATGTAGATATGAAAAAATATATTTTTGATGATTAATTTGACCTTTTAATCTTTTTTTTAAATCTGTCAACAAGATCAAATTGTCAAAATTATTCTTGTGTAATTGTTTTTTACTTACCAGGGAACGTTTGTAGCTGCTAATAATATTACATTCGTATAATCCATTGATAATAATCCGTCCAATCTGGCGAGAAGTTCCGCTCGAAATCTCCTAGCAGGTTCTGAACTCGACGAGCCGTAGTCAGTATTATTCGTGGTTGTCCAATCGATTTCATCAATAAAGATTATCGTAGGCGCATAATGTTTAGCAAGATCGGTGAGTACCTAAAATTAAAAAAAATTCTTGATTTCTTTAATTTTTTAGGAACATCATAAAAGCCATCAAGAAATTAATTAATAATTACTGATTATTATTATTATAAATAATTATATTAATATTAATTAATAACTACGGACCCCGGGTTTTACAATTTTAATTGTATTTTTTTTATATTTTTTATTATATTATTCTTTTAATTTCGAATAATCCTTCTCATAAGCATCTATTATAAATATCTAAAATTCTGACATTATAAAAACAGAATGCCTTAAAAAGTTAAAAATATCTTCTCTATCAATATCTAATGTACCTTATATTTTACTTACGCGAATATATTTTTCGGAATCGCCTCTCCATTTGCTAATAACGGAGCTAGAAGTGATATTAAAAAAAGTTGATTGACATTCGGTGGCGACTGCTTTCGCGAGCATTGTCTTGCCTATTCGAAATGAGAGTTTTCTTCGTCAATTTTCCGCTAATCGTCAAGTAATTTCGCGATTACATACCAGTTCCTGGTGGACCGTATAACAATACACCTTTGCAAGAACCGAGTTTCCCGCTAAACAGACTTGGATATTTCATAGGATACAATATAGCTTCTTTTAATAATGTTTTGCAATTCTTTAGTCCCTTTACGTTGTCCCAATGAACGTTCAATTTCTGTTGCACAATTTCCTGTGAATTATATATTATCTTACATCGCTCTCTCTGTTCATGATTATTTTATACTCTTGAACGAGTATATTATAAATGTTTATTCTGTAATATAAAACAATGCTCCCAGTTTCACTATCAACTGGAAATTTAAATTACCAAATAAAACCCATAACACGTATATACACACATTTTACAAAATATTATATAAGTATGATCGATGCAGAGAGAGAGAACATCATTTCCAATATTTTCAAGTATATTTGATATTGATATTGATATTTAATGAATACACATAAAATTAAATTAAATTTAAATTAAATGCATTTATATTTAATGAATACATCACACATAAAATTAAATTAAATTTAATTTAATTAATGAAATATAAATTGATATATTAAATTGATAATTGATATAAATATGGTTTAAGACTGATCTAACATATAATTATCTCGTCTGTTTCTTACTCGTGATATAATATCGGCAATTTCCTTCAATTCGGAGCCGAGCGGATAAAGATTATCAATAGATTTTAGTAGTCTTTCATTATCGGTAACAATTTCATCGGATATTGATCCTTGTATAGCAACTCGATCACCACTTTCCGTGGGAAAAATTGGCGTCACCGTGATACCGAGATTCAATTCATTCCACGCGGATTGTTTTTGCGCAATTTTACTTCTTCCGATATTGTTACATTCCTCGGTGAGACGACCATCCTCTTGTTTCGAATTAGGAATCTTTGTAATTTTTTCTTTTTTATTGCTGCTCTGCGAAAGATCAAAATTTAATCCGGAAAAATCAGAAGCCTCTTCGAAAGATTTAATAATGAAAATTGTTAAAGTACGACACGACGAATATACAAATAAATTTTGCAAGAAGAAACGCTGATAAAGCAAATTAGTAGGTATTAATCTAACAATTTATATTTTTATTACATTTATATTTTTTAAAGTAATGTTATATTTTATTACTTTTGGGGAGAAATCTCTTTCAACCTGAATGCAAACTTATTTGATATTATTCTCATATCCAATAAATGATCAAAATTATCGCGCTGCATGTTAAATATCTAATATTTTACATCATTTTACTTCTCCAAATAATTTCTGTATTTCTTACACATTTTGTGTCACGTTTGCGATTGCTTCCGCCTTCTTGCATAATTTCGGATACCTGTTGTACTTGGCATGATAATAGTCGGTATATTCAAGAATAATAGTCTCCAGATCGATATTATCGCATACGTGAATGTCTCGAGACAGCTGAGCTTCTTTGACGAGACTCTCCGCGGTATTAGAATATCTATAATGTCGATATAATTTAATTCTCGTAGATAATTAATGATTTTATACAATTATTATGTTTCATCTTAATAAATTTTGAATTGCGATTTGAAATTCATTAATAATTGTAAAAAAACTTTGCTTCCATTTTTAAATATTAAAATATTTCTACATGGGGCGAAAATAATTAAATAACGAAGATTGAAGAGACATATTGTCTCATTCGTTATTCTTTTTGTATTTAAATTTTCACAGTAACATAATAAAGTTTTTATTACATTAATAAGATGATAATTTTAGTGATAAATTTTCGACAGTACGCGATAAATATTTTAAATATAACTGCTTACCCTTGTTCTCGTAAAAAAGCAGTGATAAGATAAATAAGATGGCGCCGACGCTCTTGGCCACGTTTCTCCTCCTGATTAATCAATAATAAATGTATTATAATTTATATATATTTTTCTTTTGAGTTATATAATCAATAATAAATGTATTATAATTTATGTATATTATAATTTATATATATTTTTCTTTTGAGTTATAATTATAATGTTACGATTGATTTAGAGATTATTTCAATTATAGAAATGGAGTGAAGGGAAAGAAATATTACAGCTTTCGCGCTGATGTCAATGTCCTTTGATATTTATAAATTTATTTTCTCTAATAATTGTTGTTTAATGTTTATAGATTTCTCTAATAATTGTAAATAATCTGCAAGTTCTTTTACCTTGATATTTTTGCGCACTGCAATTTCGTTTATTTAACACAGAGAGAATTACTGTTGCAATGTAATTTTAAATCATTTATTTCGAACGGATCTACAGATTTTGTCTATATATTTATCGTGATAAAAGGATAAGCGATTTAAATATATTTTGTCACATCCGCGATTGAGAATCGAATTAACCGTGGAACGATATCGAATTTAAATTGTAAAAGAAATTATTCTTAGCCTCATGATGCATTTATTCCCCATCGAAAGATGTATCTTAATTTTTTTACATTTTCTCTATTTATAAAATCTTGATATAATAAGTCACAGGATGTGCAGTAATTAATCTTTCAATCCATTATCTTCGCGCCGCGTTTATTAAGTGCTCGAATCTTGATACTCGAATGCTTTTACAATGCGTGTAGAAACCTAATGATATTGGTTTCTTCAAGATACGTGTGACAAAAGTTATAATACTGGAAGATCTATTATAACAATTGGAACGTATATGAAACTAATATGGAACTCTCGCATTCATTGAGTACAGAAATAAAATGGAAGAAGCATTCATATCGTAAATAAATTTCTCATGTAAAGCATGTATTTATTATTCAGTAGCACTAATTGAGTTGCGACAGAATGTAACGTGTGCTACGGTTCTAAAAATATATTCACACCCTCACCTTATCCCTCGCCAAGTGAGCAGCACGTCCGGCGGTCGCGTTCAATGACAGACAGTCGTTCATGTTGCGGAAAGTGACCGAATATCCCTTTTTCGGCAAAAATCGACGTTAATTAATCTTCGATGTGATAGCCTTTACTTATACTTCTTTGGTCGGTACGTATTTGTTTGAAGGATATGCGATCCTACGGTCGTCATGACGATGTCGATGCGGTGCGGCGCGTCGCGGCGCGGTTGTCAATAGAGGTCAGAGAATGGCGGGATAAAATTGCGGAAATGGAGGTAAATCGCAGTCAAGTGATGATAAATGTAAAAGAGGATGTAGGAAAGGACATACGGTAATTGCGTCGGTGTTTTGTCTTGCGTATAACTGCGTAATTCGGTTCATTCGTTTTAATCGCGCAAGTCTCTAGTCTCTAATACTTCCTTCATTGTGAATTGGCGAGATTCCGTCCTATGAAGTATCCGAGGATAATACATCTGCGTCGCTTTTCTTATCCGCTCACGCATTTCTTATTTCGGAATAAACATAATATATATATGAATTAATTCTCGTGGGATGTAATAAATTTCTTCCATAAAAGTGTCGAGTTATTAATGAAAATACAAAGGAAATTCTTCTTTTTAATAAAGTTTAAAAGAATTTGATTTAATCAACTTCCAGAGAATTTCAGTTGATAGTCAATTAGTAAGGTATTTAATAATGAAATTAAAACGTTGTAAAAAAGAATTGGGGAATGAGTTATTAAATTTTCATCATCAATTTCAAAGAAAATTCAAGATTCATTCACAGATTAAAAATACGTGAGATAATTTTGATATATTTTGTATTAGTCATTAAAGTTTTAATATGTTTCGTTAATATATATCTGTTTTCTCTCGCAAAATTTCTTTAATGCTGTTTTTTTTAAATGAGATTTTATTAATCGATTCAGTGCTCTGTTTTATTCATATTCTATTATAGCACATATTTTAAAGCTATTTCAATATTGCAATCTCTACTATTATTTGGGAAAATCAAAAATGCGTTTTCTTCTAATAACGATGCAACTGATAACGTTGATAATAATTACGTTATTACCACATTGGAGAGTTTAATAGGATTGTGTTGTACGTTTAAATATAGTATCTTAAAATTGTGCTTTTTTATATAATTATATTTTTAAATATATCTTGAGATATATGAAATATATGTTATACGTTTAATTCAATTTATAATAATATTGAAACATTCTCTTTAAGGGAAATAATTAAAGTTATAAATAAATGCGAGTATTTATGTGTAAACTTTAATTATTATTAATATAAGCATTTTGCTTAATTTTACTACTAATATATAGAATTATATATGTATATTATCTTCTCGTCAAAAAACTGATATTAAAATTCAAACTGCGAATTATGTGTGATGACATTCTGTATATTAATTTGCATTAATTAGGAAATTAGTGATTTATACATCCCACTTTTCGTATTTAATTCAACATTTTATCACATTTGAAATATAATAAATTTTATAACAATAATTTATAACATAATACTCTCTCTACTCGAAAGAGTAAGTTTAATTTCAAAAAGCACGAATTTTATTTTTCCGCGCTTAATTCAATTCAATATATCAAATATTATAAATAAATTTTCAAATGAATTCAAATGAAACGTGTATACACTTTGCCTGCTTATCTGATATCGCGAAATTTGCTTCACCATCGTTTTATTATCGCAAAATTTAAATTGAGAAGAGCACAAATTCGATGATTGCGACGAATGCGCTTTTTTGACGATGGCAACGGGTGCGTTGCGCTTCCACAGGGGGGGCTTCGTCGCAGCATGATAAGAGAAAGAGGGAGAGAGAAGGAGAGGAAGAGAGGGTGAGAGAAAGGCGAGGCGCGGTGCGCGGAACACCTTCGATCGACCCTCGCGAGAGAGGAACAAGCTCGTACTGCGACAGAGTTTGGTCAGTCGGTCGGTGTCGTTGCCAGCTGCTGCATCGCGTTAAGTCTCTTCGGAGTCTCGCGACGAACACGCAGCCGGTGTGGTCTCATGATCACACCCTTTTCTCTTTTTTCTTCTTTCTATCCGATCTCTCTCATCTCGCGCGAACGACCCATTTTTTTTCGCGGAATTGGTTACAGGATCGAAAAATTTGAGAGATATCACTTTCTGTCAAAATCTCGCACGTACTTCTCTCTTTCATCGAAGAAGAGGAGGAACACATGTGTGCACGGTAGAGCGGCGCATGAGGGATGATGTGAGGCGACACGATACAGCATGAAGGTAAAACGCAGCCCCCCCTTGACTTTCCCCTTCCTCTTTCACTCTGCATCCGTAGTGCGTGCACTATTATGCGGATTTACTTCCGATCGGCCTGGATAACGGACGACCACCCCAATAGAGGGTGCATGGTGAACATACGACTTGGTCCCGCCGCGTCAGTCGCGGGATTACTAAGCGGTTCACCGGGAGCTTGACGTCATTCCCCTACTGATTGACGATGGCTTAGAACCGCGAGCATGACGGAGAGTCGTGTCGTTGACATCGTTTTCGCGCGGTTTTCGCCCTCTTTTCCTCCTTCAGGGAAAAGTCTTTAAATCTTCTTGTTCTCATTAATTTGGAGGGGAATAGAGTGACAAAAGAAAAAAATTCGCTTCTTTAATTGTTTCTCGCATTAACGTGTTTTTTTAAAGAACTTGATGTTACATTTAAATTTTTTAAGATATAACAGAGCATATTATATAATATATAAATAATAAATATAATTCCCTCCCCTAAAATTGAACATGATATTACATTTAAATTTTCTACAAATATAACAAAGCATATTATATAACATATAAATAATAAATATAATTCCCTCCCCTAAAATTGAACATGATTTGAAATTAAAAATAACAATAATCAAATTATAAAGTTTTTGCGGATTGTAAATATAATTTCTCTGAGACTCACACACACGATAGCAATTTAAATACTTTATACATAGTTAATATAATATTTCATATTATGGCATTACTTACACAAAGAAAAGTTTGTTTAGTTGGAAATATTCTTTATGAAAAATATGTAAAAAAAAATAGAAAAGAACTTAACAGAATGCAGCTTCCTGCATTAAAAAACTGCAAAAAAATTTAATTTTTTGTATTTGTCTATATATATATATATATACATATATATACAGGGTGTTAGAAAAGTCTGGGAACGGTCAAATATCTCGAAAACAAAACGTTTCTGAGAAAAATGTTTCGAACCAAAGTTGTAGGATTTCAAAAGATCTATTTACTGGCGCTATGAGTTTAACCTTGGGTGGCGTCGCCAAGGTCAGAGCAAGGTCATCTAGAATTTTTTAAATGGGACCCCCTATTTTTTATTACTTATTCTTGTAGCTTATCTCGAGAGCTTTCCAAAACACTATAATAAAGTATTTCTTCATTGAGTACTTTTCGAGTTATGAGGCTTGAAATAATTTCTTAATTTTATATAAACCATAAAATATCTAGTAAAATATTCATTTTTCGATTATCTTACCTTAATACTTTTATGTATAAAATACTGAGAGGAATCAATTGGTGTAAAGAAAAAACATAGTTGTTTTTAAGAAAAAATATGTAATTTGCAATTAACAATTCTATATTTTTTCTTAAAAACAACTGTATGTTTTCTTTACACCAATTGATTACTCTCATTATTTTGTACATAAAAGTATTAAGGTAAGATAATCGAAAAATGAATATTTTACTAGATATTTTATGGTTTATATAAAATTAAGAAATTATTTCAAGCCTCATAACTCGAAAAGTACTCAATGAAGAAATACTTTATTATAGTGTTTTGGAAAGCTCTCGAGATAAGCTACAAGAATAAGTAATAAAAAATAGGGGGTCCCATTTAAAAAATTCTAGGTGACCTTGCTCTGACTTTGGCGACGCCACCCAAGGTTAAACTCATAGCGCCAGTAAATAGATCTTTTGAAATCCTACAACTTTGGTTGGAAACATTTTTCTCAGAAACGTTTCGTTTTCGAGATATTTGACCGTTCCCAGACTTTTCTAACACCCTGTATATATATATATATATATATATATATATATATATATATATATATATATATATATCTGAAGAAAATTTTAGAGCAAGTTGAAATTTTTAATCTCATCATGAACTTGCATTTTGAACTTTAATTTTAAGATAAACACTTTATTTCCGAGTTATATTAAATCTATGGATCTATTAAAGCTTTAAAAGAACTGAAAAGTTTTGTCTTGCAATTAAATCACAGAATTAATCAGAACCAATTCATGTTACTATGAAACAAACATATTTTAATATTATGAATAGAATTTCTTTAAATAAACTGTAAATAATTTTAATAATTTAATTGCGTACGTGTGTAAAGAAAATGTATAAAATATGATTTATATAAAAGTAATTCATATATATTATAATTCTAGACAATAAAGAAAGATAGAAAATTACTTCTATAGATATATTAACAGATTTAGAATTAATCCGATTGATATTAAATTCGAACCATTCAATCTTTATTTGCTTTGTTCGATTTTTGTCGATGTGCTTACAGAAATAATAGAAAAAAAAACAGTACCTGAATTCCCTTTGAATACCCTATTCCCTTTGCGAAAATGCATGATATACATACAGAAAAAACTTTTCTAAAAAAAGAATATAAAATATGTGTGTGTGTGTGTGTGTGTCAAATGTTTAAAAAAATATAAAAGGGGAAATTATATATAATAAATAGAAATTTAAAAAATAAACTTTTTTAATAGAAAACTGTGTTAATTGTTGATCGTTGAAAAACAAATATATGTATGCAACTATAGATAAGTATTGCATCCTATCAATTTATGATGATGGATGCTAAGCATTTTAAAACTTGTTTAAAATAAATTTGTTATAATCTTGAATGATAATTTATTGTTATACGCAAATTCTTATGAAAATTATATAAAATAGACCTAACTAAAGTGAATCATAAAAGGGGGAATGTTCAAATCGGAAATTAAATTCTGAATGTATTTCTGCAAATTTAAATTATTAAAAAATATAGATTATTTCGATATATTTCTTAATAATAGTTTATAAATATATTTTAAAAGTTATAATTCTTGTTATTTTTCAATTTGCGTACGAGATAGAGATATTCAAATACAATACTTAAGTATTCATGTTTGAAGTATCTTTGTATCTTGCGTCAGAATTAATTTGATGATAGAATAAAATCTTGGCGAAAGTTGCTGCTGATTAAATATACACGCGACAGCGTAAATTGCAATCGGGCAATTTGACAAAGTTCGTCTTTGTATATTGGATTATGCGGTAGCTTTGAATACACGTCATGTCGACGATCGATTTAGAAAGACTCTAGTCGTACTTTACGTGACCTTACTAAGGACAAAAAGCATATTTGTACAAGAATCTCAACATGTAATAATTGCAAATTTCGATGATATAGATATATTAAACTTTTATGCTAATTAGTTTTGTTTCCATCTTTTCTAACTCGTGTGAATAAATGGTCTTCTTGGCACGATATATCGAAAAATATATTCGCCAAAGTTATTGGTTTGATCAAAGTTTTCTCATTTTTTTTCCTTTTTTAGAAAAGAGTTTAAAAGTAAATTTTGTTTGTAGAATAAAAATTTTAATAGATAATGTATTGGCTAATGTTCGACTATCTTTTATCATTTTTTAGCTTCATCTTCTATCCTTCGAACACTTTTATCATTTTGCTAGCTTCATCTTCTATCCTTCAAACATTTGCTATTTTTCTCCACAAGAAACTCAAGGTAAAATTGATAGTCCTCCAGATTATCGAAATTTTTCTTGTTAAAAGATTTTCGCAAAAATCGAAATAAGTATCAATTTGACGATACAAGATTTGATGAGATAAGATTTTTTAAAATTTGAACGTTGAAGCAATCTTTTCACAGTATGTATGCGTGCAGCTAAATGTGCTCATGCGATTACTGTCTATTGAGAGAAAGAAACAGATTTTTTTTAATTGACCTAATATATTAATTTCGAACTCTACTTTGGCACAATAAACAAGTCTGAAAAAGCTTTTTGCAGTGTTTATAATATACATATATTTACATATATATACTTGATAGAAGAGGTTGCATCAAAACCGCGAACTTGGAGTTTCCGAGAGTGATAAAAAGTCAACAAAAAGTTGAATACAGAGCTTAGAGGAAACTACACCAATCCTGAAAATTATAATTTTAATGAAACTTCGTACACACGTATCTAGGGGATTTTAACTGCTGAATAGCAATTGAAAAGTTTTAAATTCATCTATTGAGAATCCTCCTGCATGTATATGTATGTGCAAGATTTCATTAAAATTAGAATTCCCGTATTTGCAAAATCTGTTAGTTATCATCACAATATGATCGCTTTATCAATTTACAAGTGCAATATTTGTTAGTTTATTCATATTATATTTGATTACGGTCGTCAGCAAATGCAGATTTTATTGATTTATGTAAAATTATATAAAAATTAAAGGGTAACATTTTTAATAAAACCATGATAATATTTGGTACTAAAAAATAAAAGAATTTATCTCATTAAAAATTAGAATGATAAACTAAGATTTTATATTCTTCAATTAATTTCAATATCACTGTTAATATTACTATATTAATATTTCAATTTTACATATACTTTGAATTTTATATTTTTTATATTTTTATATAATTTCGGGATATTCTTATATATATTCTTATATAATTGGATTTTATATTTTTTATATTCTTATATAATTTCGGGAAAACAATACATTAATATTATAAATACTATTTTATAATTTGTAAAGAAAATATATTAAGTGAAGATTATACATGTATTTAAAGATTAAAAAGACATATTTTCTCAGCGCTATACTGTTTACATACTGCGCAATCTTCCGCGATGATAAGAGCAGCTATTCCGCGTTTGTCGCGAATTCTCATTTTCGCGGAGTGTCGAGAATTCATCGTAATCGGTCTTTAAGGTCAAGAAGACAATTATTGCGCGATTACAATCCATTAAGTAAGACCCACGCGAGATTAGTTCAATACGATAACAAATGTATATATCCTGTCTATCGCGCAGGCAACGTGTTCCTGCTACTGTCAGTGCTGTCAGAGCGGAGGTTGCTGCAATAGCCGGACACTCTTCAACCATTCTGAGAGACCATCTATTGATACGTGCACGTCCCACTTTTCCGAAGTAACCATCCCGCGGATCATGAGGAGATCATCCATCAAGACACTCACGTGGACGTTCTACTTGTCCACCCTGTTATTCCTACCGACGAGAACAAGTAAGGCGCGCGATATCGAACGGCAGAAAATAACATCCTGAAAGGCAGAAGATAACATGAACATAAAATTGATGTACGATTGAAGAATAAAAGCACGATAAATTCGCGCGCGATTTATATCAATATTGGAATCGTGACTAAACAGTGAGAAAGAAAGAATAAAATAACTAAAACTTACATAGCTTAAGATTTAAAAAAAAAGTATCTACAAGATATTATTTGGTAAATTTAAATTTCTAAATGTTATGTGTTTTTGAATATAAATAAGTTAATAAATTAATAAATTAATTTATGATTTAATTTATAACGTATTAGGCTTATATTTGTATCATATTTAATTAAAAAAAGAAATGATAAAATATTAAATATAATCTTTTAAGTGATGATCTTTATATGTTTAGATTGCTTGAATTAAATTTATATATCAGTATTTTTATTTTAAATATTAATTTCCAAATCTATCATAATATCTTTATACACCACTGACTTTCTCAATAATCGAGTAGAATCTTTTTAAATAATCCTATTTTTATAAAGAACGTGAAAATTAACAATTGTTTAAACATATTCGTAAATATTAATTCTGGATTATTAATAGAATTCTCCAGACTTTTAAATAAACCTTCAAACGATATTATATATATATATTTTTGTATACGTGATGTACAGTCGGAAATCAGTTACACCTGGCTAATTTCGATCAGCAATGTGGTGAATTGTTTCAGATGCCCTGGAAGAGAACTGTACGGATTTCCAAGGCGGTATTATCAGACATGGCCTCCTCTACGTGCCAGGACCTGCGGTCTGCAGTCTCTGCGTATGTTATCATTCCGAGCCGAGGTGGTGCCAAGCCATCTACTGTACGCCACCGTATGTGAGTATCCGGGAAATGTGAAGGATATGCGAGTAACGCAAATCTGTATTTTAGAGGATCGAATATTCCCCTGATATTTCGGTCATCGTGTCAGAATAACGCCTGTATTTCTTTGACAGTTACTGTAGATATGCAGATAAATGCACCCACACATTCTATTTAATTTGCATCCACATTCATGTTCATATACATCAGTGAATTGTTCAGAAGAATTCGATAATCATCGAATTTTTGTGCTCTTTTTTCTGAAATCCACGCAATTCGAGCGAAACGAAAGGAAATTTAAAAAAGCACATCGAGCTCTTTCTTTCGATTATCGAAATACGCGATACATGTGAAATTAATGGCTCGTTCGTAAGAAGGAAGAATTATAAAATTATAAAAAGAAAAAATCAAAAAGGAAAAAAGAAAAGGATGAATAAAACGTATAAAAATAACGCGATACACATATATGTACATGTAATTTCGATATAGCGTGTCTCTAAGCTGCGCTTATATTTTATTATGTTTATCACGTCATATCATCCTAATGGATGGATAATACACAAGATAGTAAAACCGATATTCTTTAGATAATAGGTTGACGAGTAACGAGCGATGTATTTATCTGTGCGAATATGGGCAACTGTTTCCTAAGCAAAAGTAGAAATATAAAAATATACATCGAGAGATATACACTTTTTCCTAATTTATTCTTAATTTTCTATTATTCTGTTTTTTATTAATTCAAGATGAATTTATTGCCTTAAGAAGATAAGAGAATAAGAAAGAATAACAAGAGGAAGGGTTCCAATGCTTTCTTCCGATTTTGATAAGCTGTAAATATAATTGTAGTTTAAAATAAGAGATACATATTTTTTTATCTTATTTTTTGCGTTTGAAAGCATTAAATATCTTTTCAAAGATAGATTTTTGTATTTCTAATTTTGTCGAAATGGTAAGAGTTATAAAGAAATTTTAAACAACAATTATAATATACAGATAACTACTCGTGTATGCATTCATATTTGTTGATATATTAATATAAAAACATAATAATTTTATTTATGAGAAAAACATCAATATATGTGCATATTAATATTTAAAATATATTGCATAAATATATGTTAAAAGAGTAATTTTTTCTTATTTTTTTGAACTTTTTTTGTAAAAAGAGACAGCTACTAACAAATGCAATTTATTAGTAAAAAAAATAATCTAATTTCGCGAATAAGTTGCGTTTCTTTCAGTGATTAACAAAACTTACACGTGCCTTTTAACTATGTTTTAATTATATTCCTTCTATGCTTGCGTTACTGACCGTGTAAATCAATGTCACACACGTGTTGCCGTACAAGTAGTACAAAGTTTCGCGTTATGCATTCATGTGCGCGTATTTAACGACTGTCGTGTCGTTAATAAGCGCATGATTTTACGTAGTATACTAATCAAACTTTTAACAATTGCTAATATTTCTATATTCATATTGAGCAATTAATAGAACTATATTCATATTGAGCAATTAATAGAACAATATGATAATGTAACAGTCATTAATAATATCCTTTAATCTACAGAAATATATAATTTTTACAAGAACAGTCGAATCTTTTCTGTCTTATTATTATTTTTTACATCTTATTATAATAATAATTATATATATATGTATATATGTATATATTTATATATATTTTTCTATATATTGCATTAAAGTATTTGAGAATTATAATTTACGCGCGTATGATTATATAAAAAAATGTCCGAAAGTCGAATGTAATTGAATTACTTAATAAAATTTAATAATTTTTTTACTTAATAATTTTTTTTTAATTTGAGACAGAAATAAAGAGTCTTCTGTGCAAATGAGCGTAATTGCGATTGCTTGATGGAATGATTAATAATCACTTTATTAAATTTCTTATAGAGACCTCACAAGTGCCACTCCCCTTGGGGAGGAAAGTACTTTTTTCTCTTCTATTAGGTTTCCTATGTAGTCAAAGCAATGTTAAATCATTATAATAATTGCGTTAAAAATGTTTAAATAAATTTAAAATATTTAAATATATATGTATAAAATCTATAGATAAAATCTTTTATATCTAAAATCTTTTATATCTCTTTTATATCTTAAATCTATATACAAAATCTTTTTGCATGAAATATGCGCGCGCACGTGTGTATCTTTCGCTAAATTTTTTCAACTTTATAACATATGGGGCTCATATAAGGCTCTCGAACAAGATATATCGAAAATACCGTAATACCTAAAAGTTTTAACAACAGGTGTATTAAATGGCCCGTTAACTATTCGATGTGTATGCTAAAGAGCACGTGCGCACACACAACGTATGCACATATAAGAATCCATGTGATGTAATAAGTAGGTCTCTCGTGTCAGGTTCGAAATGTCGTGCACCCGCGGCCGCAGCAAGTTTGCGCGATCCGGTTTCTCGTAAGTACGCAGACGATATTGTAATTACCGGCGCGATTAGCATATAAAACTTGTCGCATGTTGATCGCAATCCAAGTTCTACTGCCCTACATAATTTATACACAGAGGCGAGAAACACGCGTCGCGTTATGCTCTTAAAAACAAACAAGCGTGCATAAATGTTGATGGTATTATGAGGAATTAATTTGTGTACAGTACAGTAGGATGCATTTTAAATGCATTTACGAAAATATCTTATATAACATGCAGACTAATAACAGCTAAACAGTACGCAAGAATGTGGAAAAATCTGCACAAACTGTGTGGATATTAGGTCAACAATATTGTAGAAAAAAAGTATTGCTGACCTAATATATTAATATACATTTTTTATTATAAGATAAATTCATTGATAAAAAAGCGTACTCTTAATATAATAGTTTAATATAATTAGTTAATTAATAATCAATACGTAAAAATAAATGTCATAAATATACACTACTCGACAAAAAATAAGGGGCGCTTCTTTTTTCGCTAAAAATTGTTCAACTTGAAAATGTTATAACTTGAAAAAAAGTTATTATCATAAAGTGATTTTTAAAATAATGTTTCAAAGAGCAAAAATTTTCTTAGTTTGAAATAATATTGGCTAAATTGGAATATTTTTAAGAATTTTTTATATTTGTATAAAAACTTTTTAACAGGTATTGTACAGTATTTGTAAATAAATTGTATTTTCAAAATTCTTTTAAAAGAATATTAAAAAAAGATAAAGATTTTGAACGATTTTGCCCTGTAAAATACTATTATTTTAAAAATGAATATTTTTTTTAATTAATTCGCCATAATTGTTTTCTAAATTCTAGTATTTTCAAATTAAAAATTTTTTGACGAGAAGAAATTTTTTTCATTTTTTTAATGAACAAGCATATATGTATATATATATGTGTGTGTATGTTAATTATCGTTATAGAAAAAAAAGAGGAAAAATGCTTTAATACAATGAAAGTTCAATGTAATAAAATGATCCGCGCATACATGCGCAGAAAATTTGCTGGCGTTGCGAATATATGTACGGTCGTTTTAATTTATCGACATATAGCGACCAATACATGCAATTTCGCATGTCAACATGTCAATTGGACGTATTAGAGGGGTTGAAAAATATGGTCAGACCAAAGAGAAAGATGACTCGACAACGCGCGAATAAGTAGCAGCGTATAATGATAATATGCAGCACAAGGGCAATTAATTATGCTGGAAGCGATGGAATTAAGTGCCATCGCGTTGAAATCGCGTCACGCGCTTCTTATAAAATACGCGTTTTATAAATATAATCTTATAGATCATCTTTCACATATGCGCATAATTTCACATATAAAACTTAGTAAAACTACAAGATTTATTTGGCCTTTTAGAATGTCGATTTGAAATAACAAATAACATATGTCATCTTAATTTACAAAAAAAAAAAACGATTAATTCTTTTAGGTAATAATTTAATGATATTATTTCTTTCTTTATGAAAAATCTATACTTAGAAGAATTAAAAAGCTTGTGGCTCTTTTTATTATCTTTTTAATAAGCAATTAATATAAACGATAACATCCATATAAAATTATTTTAAAATCTTAATTTATTGCATTTTTTAAAATAGTAAATACTATATAAGAGCAAGCGACATTTCCTCAATGCAATACTATTTTGAATGAGTATTAAAACTATTATAATCTATCGCTAATGACATACTATTTTAGCGTATATAAATAGATATATTTAATCACACTTTGAGAGTTGCATGTTACGTACTGTAATAATTGCATGAAAATAATAATATCGCGCTGTTGCAATTAATTGCGAACTACATACGAATTAAAACATCACACGTTTAATTCATTTAACAAATCACATGCATTCACGCATTACGCGTCAAAATTGGACGCTCTCATTGAGAAAACAATTTAAACAAAAGAAATACAAAAGTAAATGTATTTTTTTTTTATTCTGATTTTGTTTGACACGATATTATAAAAGTTTGTTGTTGCTATATATTATATATTATATTATTATATATAATATTGATGAGTCAAAATATTAAAAAGAAATGTTAAAAGAAAATATTTAGAAATAGATGCTGTTTTACTTAAATTTGTTCAGATGGGGAACTTAATCTTTCACATGAAAACCATGTTCTATCGATGTTAGTTTAACACCGATAAAATCCATCGTATTGATGCGACCATCGACAAGAAAGTCGGTAATGCGGCTCTTGTCACGAGTCAAGCTCAGGCTACGCGCCAAATAACCCGGGTACTTTTCGAGAAATTTGCCCGGAGAGCCGCATTCTAGGACTGCCAATAGCAATGCAAAATCCATTTCGAATAGATTCGAAGCCCGCAGTGCAGGGGCGAGTACTTAAATTTTTTGGATGTCTTTACTGTAGGTCAAACTATGAAGAAATTGGCAATTGTTCTGAATATTGAAATATTACGACTGCAAAATTATTTTAAATTCATACATTTTTGTAATATCAAGACATTTTATCTAAAAATAATTAACAAGATAATTTCGGAGTATTTAGAAAAAAGAACTTATATAATATTCCTCCCGCATATTAAATGAGGGATAATCCATGTTTGATGTATGATTAATATCTTTAAATCATCGTGCCTAGGTTGCAAATAATGCGGTTTTTTCTTGATCAATGAGATTTATGTACACATTAAATCAAATTTTAATCTAAATCTTTAATTTCTCATCGTTGAAAGCAGATCAAAACATTATTAATTCTTTACATCATTTGTGTGCAAAAGTCAAATTATTCAATATACATAATCATATTCGCTTTATTTAAATTAAAAACTAAGTTAATCACACTACTCAAAACAAAAATTATTTATCAAATGATCAATTTTCATTATTTGTCAGATTTTCAAAATTAATAAAAATTTATACTTTTATACATTAATGTTATATTACTATAAATTATAGCGAGTATTCTCGAATATACATACACAGACGTTTTTATCTGATTGTTTTGAGCTGCATGAATTATAAACCACTCTTGCATAAATGCTGACCGACTTCGATCGCGATTATTCCGCAGAAATGCAAGAAGTTTCGCGTGGGCGAGCGTTGCTGTGAGTTTGAATGCCTCGACGACAGCGACGATTGGAGTGGCCCGGACGTGTACAACGTGTATGCCATGGCATCGTCGATGGACCAGAAGCAGAATCCCGTCCTCTGTCTGCTCGGACTGATCGCGCTACTGATGATGCCCTAGTTACGACCTGATGGGACCCGCGATCATCGTCGCCGCCAACCTTACCCTCGTCAGGAGAATTCGTCCGTTAGTGATATCAGTGATCCGACGATGATGACGACGACAAAGACGATGACGACGATAGAATTGTGCACGAGAAAATCCCGAGACAGGTTTGATTCATGCTACGCAGCTCATTTTGAACGATATATCCCTTGCCTATGGCAATTACGTCGTTCGACTTTGGAATAATATTGAAATAAATGAATTGAGAACTGATGTTTTTTTACCGATGTGGATGAATCCAAGATCGAACAGTTTTAGAAATAACTGGAGAGAGACACGGAATATGGCTTTTTTAATTTGTAAACAATAAATAATATAATCCTGAAACATTGAAATCATTACGTGAATAATAGCAAAATTGTTACTTTATCTCGCACACAATTATATATCAATCGAAAGGATATTTTTTCATAACTTTTTCAAAAACAAAATTTAAAAATCATCAAATTGTCAGGCAAAAATTATTATATTAATCAAGATTAAAACGGTGTGTAATAAAATATTATTTTCTGGAGTTTTTGTTTTCGAAGCTTTCTTATATTTGTTCAACTTGTCAAATTCGATACGATAATATTTATCGAGCAGACCTAAAATCAGAGTTAAAATCTGCTCTGGTTTTCCATCAATGAATGATATACGTGGCTCTTGGTCTCATCCGAACATTTAAATGTCAACTACTGTCATTTACGAGGCTCGATATTATTTCGAAATAAAATACAGCGTTTTTTATCGGAGGACACGCAATAAAACACATATGAACGAAATGTCAGAAATTGATATTCGACGCTTAATTCGATCAGACTTTTTCTTAATCAGCATCAATTCTCGAAGACGATCGTAATTGCGGGCGATATATGTATATGTCGTTACCAAAATCAGCAAAAACACTCGATCGGACCCTCATTTTATTTTAGTAATATTCATGATAGACGTTAGATAGACAATTGAAGCAAACTGAAACCGATTGAAACTTCGCGTGCACACATACATATGTGTGCGTGTGTGTATGTATGTGTGCGTGTGTTATGTACGTGCGGGTGCGCGTATGATCAAATTTTTATTTTTCCATTGTCCCAAAACATGCAATGTGATAACGCGAACGTGTCAGGCAAAGAGATTAGTACGCAGAGACATATACAAGTCCGTTGTCAACGAGCGTGATATCCCTGGGAGCTTCGTCGAGTGTGATATCCCCTTTGTTAACGAGACTCGTTTCAATCTCCAATTGATTTCACCGTTCGTTCGTTTTACTTTGCGCTAGATTCGCCGGTAAACGAGCGCTTTTTCAAAGGAATGTTTCGTTGCAATTAAAATGCATAATAAAATTGAGATAGCTCATCCTAATAAAATAATATTTCCGTATCCTTTATTTTGCTTTCGTTTCGTTCGCACACATCTGTGTTTTCGGCACTTTTTTTGACTTTTTAAATTTAATTCATGCATGGAGAAAAAACTTTTTACGTTAAAAAAAATTATTGGAGATCGAATTTAATGATTTGAGACAATTTTGTCAAAATATCGATATTTTAAATTATCTCCATGTGTACGCGCTATACTATATTTTGATTTTAAATTATCTCCCTTTGTACGTATTATACTACAAAAATTATGCGTTGATAGCCGATGCGATATGTTATTTGATTGTTCATCATATTTAAATTATAATGCTAAAAATGCATACAACACTATAAATAACCTGGAATTTTCATACAAATCGATTACATAATATTACTAAGAAATCATGTAGCGTAAATATGTTTGATAAAAAATATGTATATTTGATATGTGTAATAATTATAATTATGATTGGGAAATATGAAATACGAATAAAACAGGAAAAAAATTGAGGAAAAATATGTCCTATTCTATATGCTTATGTCGACGAGTTCTCGAGTGCTATTATTCATTTGTAATTTGTAATTTTGATTTTATGCTCGTTTAAAATTTAATTATTTTGAAACATTCAAATAAGAACAAATAATATTATGTACTCGTTGAAATTTTAGAGATGAGATTTTAGACATATATTACATCCCGCGATAATATATTCTTCTATCTCTACAGATTGCAGGACCATTATTCTCGTACCAATTAACGCTCAACCATCAATTAACTATTGGTCGCGTAATATATTTCCAAGCGACTGTGGTTACAATAAGCGCCTAGATTTTCATGTAATAACAAATCAATTTACTAGAATTATAATTAATATAATTCGATTTGCCCACGTAACTAATTGGATCGATGAGAAGGCTAAAATTTAAATTATTAACACGAGCAATTTAATATTCAAAATAATCTGACAATTGGTATCAGTAATTGATGTTTGGATATGAACGTGGCTTTAGAGTCTCATAGAATCCTCCTTTTATATTGCTCATTAGCATCGCATTAAAATTAAAAATTAAATTGTGTTTTACTAATTAAATTGTTTTTAAATTCTATTTTACAAAACTTATCGGAAATAATCTGACAATTTGATTAAATTTTAACGAAGTGCGAAACGGTATTAATACCGCCATCGATGATATATCCGAACATGGGGCCACACGAGTAATATATATAAATGTACACAAATGTATTTTTTTTATTTCTTTAGAGAGAAATGTAAGGATGATAAATATGGTGCTAAGTCATTTCTCATAGAGAGTAATGCTGTATATTATATGAATATTGGCAAACTCTTCCGATATTGCGATATTGTATTTTAATATTTGTGCATGTATGCTTGCCTGTGATATTTTTATGGTTCATTATCTATTCTTGTCTTTGGATTGCTAATCATTTCACGAATCTCGAAGGTTTCGATTAAGAAGCTATAGACGTTTCTAACGAAAACATATCCTTTTTAAAATTTTAAAAGAAAAAGAATGAAATCAATATAATATTGCATAAAGATGAAGATGATAATTATAATAATTAATATAATGATATATTAATTAATATTATATTTATATCGATTCATTATGCGGAAACTCTATTTGCTATATACATAAAAAAATACAAATTACGAAAAAAGTTGCCATTCCTGTTAATATAGTATTTAGAGCTCTAATATATTTTATGTGTATAATATATATACACACGCACACATAGAATATATATACATATGTATGTTACACAATAATATTGAATTATTAATGTTAATAAAAACGTCCCATCCTTTATGAATGCGTGAGAAACAAAGAATCATAGAGAATGATGCGAGGAGAATTGTTCTATGAATTTATAGTTAAGCTCTGCTCTCTGTCACACAGGGTATTTGCGAATAATCTTATCCATGATTGAAGGCATATCCAAGTCGAGCATATCAATGTCTAAAAAAGGAAATCATATGTATACGTTAATTTTATATATATTTCTCGTTTTAATTAATTTATATATTTCCCGTTTTGCAGATTCTCGATCGTCCAATCCGCATTTTCATGACTGATTTTGTTTAATATGCCTCCGTTGTTAAGAATCACTCATGTATTATCGCGCATTTACATCACATTGACGCTATTTTTCAATTCGCATCAATTTGAAATATTAAGTAATTCAATTGAGCTCTTAATATTAAAGCGAAACTCGTCATGAATGATATTCTCAATGTTATGTGACGCGTGAACCAGACTATGATGATGATTGGCATGAGAGCGTGTATCCCTTTTAAAAAAACAGAGCTTGGATCTACCTTTGGATTAGCATAAATATCGAAGCGAATGAGAGATATTGCGATATCTCATGAGCGAAGACACCGGCTCGTATCTAACCGTCTCTTGCATTTGAATTTTAAATCGCATCGCATATATGTATAAGCAGGTTTCGCGTGAAAATCAACACGGAACTCGACAAACGGCAAAGTTGTTAAAACAAATACGATAAAAAATGCTCGAAATTATAAATTTAAGTTTAAGTAAATAACGCATTCGTTCAATATACACGTTACCTGGCCCGAATGTTTCCAATATAAATTTTGATATTTTTTTTCAAAAAGTTCTACCAGATATTTTTATTGAAGTATCTGATCTAAAATATACATTTTTATATCGCTATTTGAAAATATTTTTTATCGAAATAAAGAATTATGTAACTAAATATATACTCTTGGGGGCCAGGTATTGTAATCGATCTTAAATTGTATGCTGTAAAAACTTTATAACTTTAGATTTAGAGCGAATTTGTTTGACAATTTTATTGTCTCACCTCGAGGAACGAGGCCTTTTTAACTAATGGAAAGCGCGCAATCGTGCTTTTCTTTCGTCTCGCTATTATATTTTTCCTTTTCTCTTCTTCTCCCTATTCCCTTCTCCCAATTCAACGGAGAATTATTCGACCAATTCCTCTAAGCTTATATTTTAAACTAATGTTTACAAAAGAGAAAAGAATAAGATACATATACATATATTTCTCAAATGTAAATAGCTAGATGATAGCTTTAATATTATTACAATACACGTAATTACTTTTGATCGTAATTATATCATGTACTAATCAAGGGGCCTTTTATGTATGAATGAATCAGAATCCATATTACAATAAAATTTAATCCAAATGACATCTAAATGAACCAGGACCTATAATAATAATTCCCTAATTTTAATCTTCCTTTAATTTTCCTCGACCAAAAAACACATCGTCTTTTGCAGATATATTGATGATAGGAAATATTTAATGATAGGATAAAAATAAGAGAATTTTTATCGAATATGTATCGAAGAATATAAATGTTTATTCATATAGAAACTACTGATGATTATACTTATCTACGATATATATGCATCATATATCTCTCTTCAAGCATCGTGTGTGACCTCGATACGAGAGGTTTATCGACAGGATGTATCCGAGTATGAAATTTAGATCGCCCGCCGTTATAACTTGTCGCCGTGCAAAATTGCTTAATGGCGCGTAACTGATATCGCCATACGTTACGTCTTCCTAATCTCCCCCTTTCCAAATAGTATCGTACAAATCTGTACGTCGTTGATTGATCGTGGGAATTTGCGCTCTGACTTCCTCCACGACTTTTAGATCTGTAGCAATATATTTCAATATATATAGTATGCAATATATTATTTTCTATAGTTAGACACATACATTAATTTTTATGTCATTTAATATTTATGCATCGATATTTCATTGCGCGATTACTACTTTGAATGCAGTTCGAAATATTCTCAAGGAAATATTAGTTTTGAAAATATTCTAATTCCTAATGCACGGAGAAAATTTAGAGTACAAATTCGTGAAAAATATATTTTCTTTTACAATACTTATTATAAAGCTAGAATCTTTAACAATACTAATTATATATTATCTATTACTGTAAAAATTATAAATTATACATTTGTTCTGTTGTTTGTTAACAATTATACATTTGCTGTGCTCAAAATATTTAAATCATTACAATACTTATTTGTAAAATATAATATTTATGTATTATTGAATAAAAAAATATCCTGTATTATATATCAAATAAAATATTATCGAATTATCGAATAAAAAAATATTGTATATAACTCCTCTCACACTAATTCCTCTTATATATATGTTTCACGATTACGAAAATTATATTGTTATTTTCATTATAATATTTTCTCCGTGCAATTATGTCTCACTTAGTCGTTATTCAAGTTTGAGAGGATTAATTACCTATATCAGAGACCACCATACCCTCGTCGGCATCTAACTCGTTCAGAATTTCTCCCCAAGGGTTAGTTAACTGAGTATGCCCCCAAGCGACGTATCCAGGCGGTGAACCACGTGCTGGCGATATGCAGGCTACGTATAATTGATTGTCATTTGCTCTGGCACGCTGTAGCAATGACCAATGCAGCGGGCCAGTGGTCATATTAAATGCCCCCGGGTATATCAACATCTGACAACCTGATATCACAAAATAGGACGAAATTAATAGCGAATAATAAAGAATGATGAGCTTTAATCAATCTCTTTTCTCATGAAAACTTCAAAGAAAATATGAAATAATCATTGAAGTTATTTATAATTCAAAATCTCAAGCCACCAAGTTATCTATGATTAATGATAACGCGCTATTTATCATAACGCAATAATTCCTTTTTCAAGAAAAATTAAACTACAGCTTTGAGCATTAATAATAGTGAAACTCTCGTTAAGTTCTGCCGCGTTATTTTTACAACGAATTAAACTTTAACATTTTCCATGTAATATTTGTTCACCTTTGTTTCTATACAGTCGTGCCAGTTCTTCAAACCTGATATCATAGCAAATGCCGATACCAATCTTGCAACCTTTCACTTCAAAGATGGCAAGGGAATTGCCGGGCGACAGGGAATCGCTCTCGCGAAAGGTGATTTTGCCTTTAATGTCAATATCGAACAAATGCATCTATAAACGAGGAAGTGCACATTCCATTTATCGCGTATATAGTAGTATTTACCTTAAATATATGCGTGGAAAGACTTTGAATTATCTTCATAATCTCCTATAACGTATTTTTTAATTTTTGCATTTCTTATTTTATATATATCACATCAACATTTAAAACATTTTTATAAATATATAAAACAATATTTATAATTTTTTGAGTAAAAATATTTTTTATAATATTTAAAAATATGTAGGGATTTAATTAATGAAAAACAGTATATATATGTGTATTAAATATTTTTAAAAATATTTTTGAAACTTCCTATATGTATATACACATGCCTGTTTAACGCTAATCTTTACCTTCCTGTATTTAGCTACGAGCTTTCCATCGGGTGCCCATACAGTGCAAGTATTGTACAACTTGTCATCATCCCTCTCCGGTATCGTGCCAGCAATCACGTAAATATTGTTTTTTTTCGCAGCTTCGGACAAAACTACGCTTGTTTCGCCGCCGGGGATGCTCTCAGCATATTTCGCAAAGTGGGCTATTTATTTTACATCAACATTAATATGATATGATAAATAAATAAACAAAACGTAAAATGTACAATTATTTACATATGATATTTTTAATTTCTAAAATGCAACAATATTTTATTATTAAAAAATTTTACTTAATTTTACTTAATTTCTTCTTTTAACAGATATTTACTTTTTAATAGAAAGATTTTAGAAAGTTGTATTATAAATAAAGAGAGGAATACAAAGAAAATATAGGCATACATTAAAAACATATAGGCTTATTGGATCAATGTATGATATGAAAAGACTATTTTCTTCTTTTTCAAGAATTTGAAAACACATCTAAATATCTGGCTGTTTTCGAAAATGCAAAAATGTTACTATAACATAAAGTGTTGAATTAAAAGAACAATTACTCTCCTTATCCTGGTTCTAATAAGCAAAAAAATTTATTTGGTCATTGCTTCTGAAATTTTAATTTAGTCGTATTTTTTAACTGCATATTTACATATATTTTTCTCAGATGCTTCACTCTCTATGTAATATATTATGCGTTAGTTTGCGATAAATATTTTACATGGGATAATTACATGTTCCGTACGGCGAGTTGAAACATTCCGGCAATGCCACGATATCGGCACGTTCCTGTTTTGCGCGCTCGATGAAGGATGCGGCTCGCGAGACGTTCGCCGGCTTATCATCGCCTACGGTTAGCTGTACCAATGCCAAACGCAGTGCTGAAATACATATCGCATACGTTATCTTATACATGTTAATTTTTCACACCGTATATGATCGGTTCGAACGGTCATTAACTGCATCTCTTTCTTTTCACACATTATGTAAATAAAATTATAATCTAAAAAATGATATAACGTAGCTTTTTTTGAAAAATACAATTTTATTAAAAATTTAATTTGTGATTATAAATTTGATCATTGCGTATACATAAAAAATTCATATATAATATACTGTATATAATAAAAAAAAAGAATAAGAGACACGACGTCACATTTTATATTGTTATAATTAAATAATATTACCTTAAATCTTGTAAAAAATGAATATATGTGATATATGAATGAATATATTTGATTCTAAAGTGTCAAGTAGTGTTCACTAATTGTTGTTCATCAATAACTTATCCAGAGAACACTTGAAGTAGCAACCAATGCACGTAATATATGAATGAACGTACACAAATACGTATACATCGTATATGAATGATTTAAATGCTCCTTAATTCAGGGTCCGGCAGTCTATGTATGGATCAATGTCAAACATGCAATCGATGTAAAATGTTATGCGTTTTTTTTTACTGTTTGTTTTTTTATTATATTTACAGAAAGACACACGCGTAATTTCGAATTTTAACGAAACAAATAATTGTCAAACCACTTACTTGCCATTGTTCTTATTCCACCTAACACGATGTTCGCACGCAACATTACATTTATATCAGGTTAGGTTTCCTTGGTTATCTTTATGACGTAAGAATATTATCTATGTTTGAGGGAAAAAAGGATTCATCTCGCATTTTTTTATCTCTTATTGCGCACTTAATATATCCACATTCAGGTACAAAAGAGGGAAAAAGAGAAAGATTCAACGCGATTCCATGATATTTGATGATTAGTCTAAAATTATTTCCCGACAACACGCATGTTTAAAAAATATATTCTAGATATCTCTCTTGCGTCTTTTAAATTTTCAAAATATTTTAATGTTCTCTTTGGATTATCGCACGGTGACAGGATTTATTTATATTTTACATATAAAAATATTCATGACAAATTACCTAAATTGTTTAATTTTCTTGTACAGAATTCTTTGTTCTTTGTCAAGTTTTCATCTCTCTCAATTTATAATAAATCTTTTAAATTAAAAAACATTTTCTATTTTGTCTCTAACTCATATACATCGAGTTCTAATGATAAAAATTTAAATAGAAAGTGTTTTTGGACATATGGCTTGAATTTTTTTAATTGATAAAGCACTTGAATATTTTATTTTTAACCGAAAAGTATATATCATAGAATACAGAATAAAGATAACTTTAGAAATTTTACTTAAAAAATTAAGCCATATGGAAAAATAAGATTTATTAAAGTCATACACAAATAATGTATCAATCTATAAAAAACATACACACTATATATATTATCGTCTGCTAGACGATCGAGATCTTCTGTGTTTTTTAGATTTTCTCTTGACATAAGATTCAGATATTTTATCGTTTTGTCGTTCTCGTTCTTTATCTTTTTCTTTGTGTTTTTTTGACTTTTTTGCTTTTTTCATTCTATCGCTACTATTGGAACGCCTTCGTTTTCTATTTTTCTTATTATTACTATCACTGTCAGATGAATTCCTTTGCCGCTCCTTTGATTTCTTTGTTTTATGTTCACTGTCTTTCTTCTTATGTTTGCTTTTCCTTTCAAATACATCTAAATCGCTGTCATCATTACTGCAAAGATCTGAATATTTTTGTTTATTTGCATCTTTGTTGTTTTTATGTTCTTCATATTTAGCAACATCTGAAATTAGATTAATTAAATATTACAAATCAGAACTGCAATATAATAATAGTGTACAATTATATAAGAAATTATTCAGGATTACAGGATTTTTAGAGAAATATGTGACATAGTATAGTATAATCAAATATATAATATTCATATAGTATTTCCCATATTCTTAATGTTCTTCATCTCTCAATAATCTTTGTAATCATATATATTGAACTATAGAAGAAATTTTTTTCATTATACATTGAAACAAATTAATTTTCTGCATGTCATCATCCACTTTGATAATATAAATTGATATAAGATATTGGTATAAAAAATTATATTTTTTTATCTTGCATATCAAAAATATCTTTCGATTTTTAAATTAATTTTAAATCCAATATATTCTTTTAAGCAAAATTTAAACTAATTAATAAAAAAATAAGTTATTGAAAAAGAAGGAAGTTATGAATATAATTGCATTATTTTTATAAGAATATTTTACATGTAGTTCAGTATATTTATTCTTGCACAATAAAATTTACAAAGCATATGCAAACTTTTAAAATAGTCTAATATAATTTGATATACTCTATTTTCAAACAAAAATGGATATTACGAGTTTTTATAAAAAAATTAGTTATTTATTAATTCATGAATATAGAAATATTTTCACATGGTTTTTTCCTTTTAATATCATAATTCAATATGATTGCAGAAAAAGTCAAGAAATTGTAATAACTGCTATAATTAATTTATAGTTTATTAACTGGTTTATTAAATTATAAGTTAAAAATTATAAAAAAATTCTCATGTATGTGTATACACACACTTACACTTACACAGACACACATATGTATAGATATATAATTTACATATATTTATATTTTTTAAAAATGTCTAAAAAATAATTTATTTACTAACTTAAAACTTTAGAATTTTTCAAATATTCTGCCTTTGTCACTGCTTGAACTATGCATTCATTCACAGAGATGGTATTTCCATTTAATGCCATTTTTATAATTAATCTTCCTGCATCATCAAAACCTTCTATTTGGCCATATGTATTGGCTCGCTTGCCAGCAATAATTTTTATAAAACTTCCTTTTTCTATTTTCAATTCTTCTTCTTCTTCTTTTTTAACTTTTCCACCTTGTTTTTGCAGTGTTATCTTATCTGCACCAAGTCCCATTCCTGCTGGCCGTACTTCATGTACAATAGTTGTTACAAGTCTAAAAAAATAGTATATAAGAATATGAAAAGAATATATAAATGATTTGTGCTTAAAAATGTATGCTGCATTAAAAAAATGTAATTAATATATAACACATATATTAATTTCTATAAAAAAAGTCCTTACTTTGGATTTTTTCCAATCCCTTCTCCAGATTTCCATCCCATACCTCGCAACATTGCAGTTCCAAACTCTTCTATTGGCACATTCTCATAATCTTGTAATAAACTCTGCGTAGAAAAAGAAAATATTAAACACATATAATTTTTTTCAATTTTTTTTATTTGATTTTATGACAATATATTATCAATATAATATTATTAATTTTATCTCACTTACTTCCTCTGCACCATTTAAATTCTGTCCTTTTATTAATGGTAAAGTGAAATCGCTTAATTTATCTTTTTCTTCTATCGATTTGAGATCTTCTATAATTTCTTTAGCTGCTTGTTCATCTAATATACTTTCATTTTCATTAGGTGCTATTGTTTCTATTTGTATATTAGAAACAGCTTGTTGTATATTAGAAACATCATTTTTACTTTTTACTTTTTCTTTAAAGATATCTGCATTTATTTTATTAATAATTCTATCATGCCAAGTCTTAGATTTCAACAATGGAATAACAAGAGGTTCCTTTTTCTCTTTTCCTTTCCTATGAATAAGTTTTTTTATCAAATAACTTGTACAATATTATCATAGAATCGATTAAGTTCATCAAATCCTAAGTTACTTCTTTATAAAAATTATAATATAAATTGTACATGCATTTAATTTTTATTCAAAAAATTTATTAGAGAATATTTGTTAAATTTTATGCAACAAATATATATTAGTAATTTATTAAAGATATATTAAATTTTATAACAAAATATTTATATCATTATTCATATCATATATATATCAATTATTAAAATTGTTACAATTATATGAGGATAAGGCAACAAAGATATAAAGATGACACAAAGTTAAAATTTCAATTATACAGGAAAAAATTGACATCTAAAGTATATATTCGTAGGTAGTAAAGCAGTAGATAAGATTAGGTTAGGTTGGACTTTGTATGTATGTGTACACATATGATCGCATTGATTTTCCTGTTACAATGAATTTCTTCGACTTACCCGATCACTTTAATCGCCTTCTCATCAAGACATTCAATATATTCCACTTTTTTCTCCTCGTGTAGCACCTGTTTGTCTAACAGTGGTTTTTTCACAGATTTTACAAAACTAAACGAAATTTTTTTATTTTCTTCCATTTTGTATTTACAATTATTGTGAATTATTTTCTCGAAGAATATTTAGTTAATTTCTCTATCGAATATATGTCTTTTCACAAAATGTTCAAGAGTAAAAGTCTTTTATTCACTGAACTTACAAAAATCAAACGAGACACTCACCATCACAGACCATATCCCGCAGCGCAGCCACAAAT
Organism: Camponotus vicinus; assembly: GCF_025532165.1. Lineage (NCBI taxonomy): Eukaryota > Metazoa > Arthropoda > Insecta > Hymenoptera > Formicidae > Camponotus > Camponotus vicinus. The sequence goes on from NW_028141945.1 coordinate 31,160,487, forward strand.
CACACGCACACATGCGCAGTGAACATTATACATAGCTATGCGCATGCGCATTATATATAATTTTTATCGAACACGTGCATTTTCGAAATAATAAAGAAGATGAAAACATAAATAAAAATTAAAAATGAAGAAGTCAATTATCAACTTCAAATTATACACACATACATGTATCTTATAGACGTATTTTATAGATGTAATAAATAAATATAAATTTCTTTCAGTTTACAAGGGAATGGATTAGAATAAATAAATGCATTCTACTATATACATTTAATCTTTTGAAAGAAAGAGTATGTGTTTCAGAACAATTAATTTTATAATAAATTAAGATTATTAATAGAATTATATCAAACAAATTATCTTATTATCAAATATGAATAAAAAATGGATATACATTTCGTTTTATTCCATTAAGTGCATCTAATCATAAACATCAGTCTCATTTCACTTATGTATAGAATTATCCTTCCAAGATCTTTTCTTAAGAAATTGACTGTAATCAATCATTAATCAAGCAGCATGAAAGATCAAATGATTTCCTCTGGCTATTGATCTCTATATAATCAGGATGACTACTGGCTATTGGCTTCCAAGTCCATATCTGACCAAATAGCTTCGGTCTCGCTCTCTTCGGGTGCCTCGTCATTATCCGTGTCTGGTAAACCGTCACCAACATCGTAAGTTGTATCAGTCTGTTCCTCACCAACAGTCATATAGTAAGCAGAATCCAATTTACTGGAGGAATTGTCTAGCCTGTGCATTCCCTCTAGAGCTCTCCTATTGCTCGGATCCAAACTGAAAATAAAAAAAAAAACAAACAAGCTTTATCAAAATTCATAATGTAGATCAATGATTGCAGAAATGTGAAATATACTTCAATGCTATGGCATAATGATCTAGAGCTTTCTCTTCATTGTGAACTCTTGCCCACAAATCTCCTAAAGTTTGATGAAGTTTGCAAGTGGAATTATTTTCCACTTGTCTTTCAAGCAATTCAATGGCTGCTTCCAAATTCATCTCTTGTTCATATATCTCCGCGAGCAGGTACACCGCAGGTAAGTAGACTTCATCTTGGGACAATGCCTTTTCAAGAAGATTTTTGGCTTTACTCACTGATACAGGATCTTTCATTAAGACAGATGCATATAACTGCAAACATAAAAATCATCATGACATCATCTTTTGAATTTTCTTTCAAGCTTTAACTTACCGTTAGGACTCTTGCAGTATGCCCAAGTTGTTTGCAAGAACTACTAGCGATATTTAAAGCTTCTCGCAATCTGTGCATTCCGACAAGACAATCTACTAAGCCTTTATGTGGCTCATATCTATAGGGTTTTAATTGCACTGCATGTCTGAAAAAGAATAACGCATCCTGATATTTTTTTTGTTCAATGAAAATGTTGCCGCGTAATATGGTGGCTTCTATATCATTAGGATTTAAGTTCAATGCTTGAGCAGTAAGAGTATTTGCTCTACTAAATTTTCTAGCGGCATATAAAGAGTACGCCATGGCCACATAGATCTCGCCAGTGCATTCGTTGTTAGCAGTTATTGCTGGTATAAGTCTTTCTAAATCTTTGATGTAGTGCATCTTATATAGAATTGCAGCATATATATCCACTCTATAGACAAATAACATACAAATAAATATTATTATGAGAAATATTTTTTGATGAAATATTTACAAACAATACTTGAAGTTTACATTACCCTTTTGTTATATCAGGCTCAATAATTCGGGCTCGCTTTAGACACATCATAGCATTTTTATCATCACCCGCATAATAATAACACTCTCCCATGATAGTCAATAGATTGAAATTATCCCTAAGCAGAACAACATTATCTAACGATCTCAATGCAGTCACAGCAGGAGTATATTCTCTATTGTGAATATGAGCATGTGCCTTGATCCACGTGTTAAGCCACTCCAAATTCATTGAGTTAGAAACAGAATTGACAATCAGAGAGTTAACTTCTACACCTTTCACTCCTAAGGACAGGAGGCCTTCAGCTGCTTCCAGAGCCAGCGGACACTCCCTTAAAACTTCTTTATATGTAGTAATGGCAGATCGCTCCATTCCCTGTTCATAAAACATCTTGGCCAGTGCCATATTCACTTTGGCAGTACGCTGCTTGCCAGGTATGCTCTGCAATACTTGCAACGCTTCCTGCAGGTTTTTGGATTTCACGAGACATAGATGGATCTGATATTTAATGTTGACATCTGATGGTAGGTCCTTTTGTCCATCCAATAAAGGTTTTCCTGTACCTTTAGATTTTAGCAGGCATTTGCGAAATTGCAAAGCCTTCTTATAGAGAGTCTCAGCTCTGCGATACTTGCCTAAGTAAAAATGAGCATCCGCATAATAGACATACACATGAAACTTGGTGTAACCAGGTAGCATATCAGTATTATGTTCACTGAGAGAGAGCACCAAGTTTGTTAGAGAGATCACATTTGAGTATAATGCCTGATCATAAAGCAATTTGATTTGTTCAAATATTCCTGACATGGTTAGTCTTTCGATTTATCTTTGACAGATTTTATTTCAGGTTGTACACTTTAAATCTATGATAATAATATTGAAAATATATTTTTTATAAATTTCTCAGAACTTTGAGATTATTAAAACATTGTTTATACATATATAAAATTTATCGAATCTATAGAATTTTTCAATTATTTTTCTCTTTGCATTTCTAATTTACCATGAATTCAATTCAATATGCGTTAACAATTTCATTTGTAGGAAATATTTACTCAAAATAACATCTTGATAAAACACATGTATAGACAGAGAGAAGATTGAGAGATGTCATGGCCCGCTTTTAGGTGATCCCTGGAAGCGATACTCCCTCTGTGGACATTAAAAACGTGAACATGAACTACAAAGCCAATGTCCACGAATGTTCTCAGAGGGTAACATATATGTCTCTCTGATAATATAAATAATATAAATAAAAATATAAATAATTTAATTAATAATAATTTATTATATTATAAAAATATTAGTATGTTATTTATTATATTATAAAAATATTAGTATGTTCTCTCTTTCCACGCTATTATTTATTTATGTGTGTTCTTCTTCTTCTCAACATCATTTATTTATTTTTTATTTATTTATTTATTTATTTATTTATTTAGCTCGCTCTAAGTCAGTCTTCTAAAATGCAAAACTAAATATTATAGAATTTGACTTTGAAAATAAAATAATCGAATAAATTCAAATAATTAGCATAACGAAAGGTTCCGTGATAAGTTATTTAATAAATAATCAATTTTAATTAATTAATGAAAATACTTCTGAAATGAAAATACACGGTGTTCGACTTTGGCAATACAAAAAATAAACAGTAGCGCGCTATGTTAAAGCTTTAATATTAGAATTAACTATATTTCGACCAATGTTTTAATTTTCTTAATCCTTGTTATTAAACAATATACAATTTAATCAAAAATCGATTAAATGATAGAAATCCAAAATATTAAATAATTACTTCGATCGTTGCGATTTTTACGGACAAAAAAAAATAATTATTATTATAACATTTAGAGTCACAAATATATTTCATCCGTGTTACTTTATCGTTCTATTTGACAATCTAAATGTAATTTGGATTGTGAGAGAACACGAAGTAAATCAATCGAATTATAGATGCAAATAATTAGCATAATGAAAGGATAAATTGTTTAATAAATAATCAATTAGAATCAATAAATTAAAATACTTCATTAATTTAATATATTCCGCGTTAATGTACATTTTATAATATATAAAATATATTGGCAACGAATTATTGATAACACGGTGTTCGACTTTGGCAATATAAAATATAAACAGTAGCGCGCTATGTTTCGGCTTTGTCATCATTCGCACGGTGACTCTCGAGTGATAACGTAGTAGTGAGAAACGTTTCGTATTGTATTGTAATTTTTTTACTAAACACACACGATTACGATTAGTATCAAAACATAATTTACTTTAAATATTAATATAAATTAATTAATTAAAAATTAATTCACGACATGAAACTGTATCGCAACTATAAATCTTTATCGAATCGCAATCATTCATTACCGTGATCAAAAATTGAAACAAAATAATTAATATAACACATTAGAGAAAATATTAGACAATAACATATGAAATTATATAAATGAGATACAGATAGCATTGTAATATCTGCATGTCGATTGTGAAACGATTTATATAATTTCATATGTTATTGTCTAATATTTTCTAACGAGTAATATAGTGATACGCCGTTAAATTTCTTTTCTAGATACGATCGCGATTAACATCGGAAAATTATTTATTATAACAATATAATTAATTAACTTTTATAAATAACACATAATTAATATCTATATACATACCGCGACGAAAATTCTCGAATCGCATATTTCGTAATTTATTCATATAATTAATTATAATAAGAATCATATATATAGTAATAGAAATCTAAAATAATAAATTATTATTTCGATATGAAATCGATTTTTACGAGCAGAAATTATTTCTTTAATATCTATAGATATTTATAGAGTCGAATATAATATGTCTGCGACGTTTTATTGTTTTATTTTTCAATCATTAAAATATAATTCGGATTATAAGGACGCACAGTAAAATAATTGTGAATCGTGGATCTAAACAATTAATATAATGTAAGGCTCCATGATACATCATACAATTTTTTAATAAATAATCATATAATTAAAAAATCTATTAATCTAAAGTACTTCTATATACTTTAATATATTCCATATGTATATGTATATATATATATATATATATATATATATATATATATATATATATATATATATATATATATATATATACATATGTGTGTGTGTGTGTGTGTGTGTGTGTGTGTGTGTGTGTGTGTGTGTGTGTGTGTGTGTGTGTGTGTGTGTGTGTGTGTGTGTGTGTGTGTGTGTGTGTGTGTGTATGTTAAAGTACGTAAAATATTTCGATGACGAACAAGACAATAACACCGACCTTGGCGGCGTAAACAATAGCGCGCTAATGTTTATATGCCATAGTCTTGAAAAATGTTTCGATAAAAAAATAATAATAACACGGTCTTTCGGACTAATTTTCTCGGCTCTATTATTATTCGCGCGACGACACTCAAAGAGTAAAGTAGTAGTACATGGCGCTCCGTTAAATCCTTTTCTAGACGCGATCGCGATATATCGACAAATTATTTGCTGTATCAAAATACGTAAAATATAATATAATATAATATAATATAATATAAATATGTATTGTTTACGCCAAGATCGGTATTATTGTCTGTTCGTCATCGAAATATTTTACGTACTTTAATATATTTATATTATATTATATTATAATATAAAATATAATATAATATAATACAATATATTTCGATATGACGAACAGACAATAACACGGTGTTCGGCCTTGACGATGTAAACAATAGCGCGCTAGTCATACGGTCTTGGTATCATTCACACGGCAACACTCGAGCAGTAAAGATCGTAGTGCGAAATACGTCGTATATTCTTAAATTAATTATTAATTAAACAATTATTGTATCATGACTTTCAATTTTATTAAACTTTCGATCCTATAATTCGTATTAATATACATGTATTGCATATATATGTCAATAATAAAAACACATTTGTAATGAATTAGTATTTAATTTGATTTCATAAAAACGTCGAGCGAATCGTACTTCTCTATCCCTTATACAATATATTAAAGTGCGTCTCTCGTAATTATTCCGTGATCGGGAGTGCCGTGCAAAGTGTCTCGCAATCGTTTCTACATATGACTAAATATAATTAATTGTTTGTTCGCGAGTGAACATGAGTGCTGTGAAGGTGCAAGCAAAGGATGAAGAAAGGAGAAGGATATCTGGAAAAGTATCGGACAGCCAGAGAACAGTGAGAGAGCCTGAAGCAGCCAGAGAGATATGCGGTGAGTAATTTATAAAAATTATTTATTATTTATATTGTTGCGTCCCCGCGTCTCGTTCCTGCGGATGTATACGCCATCCGTTATTCTGTCGGGAAGTACGTCGATGGAAGAAGATCGTCTCCGCGCGCGTTGTTAAGAGGTTGTTTAACATCAACGACGGTCAGCTGAGTCTGAGGCCAGCTGTCAAGCTGAGCGGTCGCGCGTTAAAATCTGTGTTTCGTTTTACGAATTATCTGAGTTCTTGTATGTTTCTCGTGGTTCTATGTTTCGTGGTTCTTGTGTTTCAAAGAACCGTATTATTATTTTCGAGTGCGCGAGTGCGAGCGTGTGCCAATCAATTGTGTCGCGCGCGTTCGATACATATCGTTCCGCGGACGCAACAATATATATTAATTTGAAAATAGACATATTGCTTATTATTTTTTCATTTTCTCAATGGTATATATAATTCGCTCTAAAAATCACGTAATATAATGCATGTATAAAATATTCCAGGTTTTATTTTAACACATTTAAAGTATCTATAATAAAGCATTTATAATATTTTTGTTATTAATTAATATTTTTATATATAAATATTTTAATATTTTATAAAATATTTTTAAAATAATATAATTATTTAAATATTTCATATATGAAAATTAACATACTCTCTTTATATAATTATATTTTTCAAAAATTTATAATAAAGAAACATTTTTTTGCTAGTTTTACATTTAAAGTACTAATATCAGAGATAAATCTCTCTTAAAAGATAAAAAAATTGATTGCGCGTAATAATTAGTTTTACAAAATAAATTATTTTGAGTTTTATAAAGAATAGATCTATAAGAATATTAATTGATTATATTTGAATTTAATTTTTGACATATTGATTTAAAAATAGAAGTGTGTGACAAGAATTAAAATTAATAATAATTTGAATTGTATTTAGATTGTTAAAAAGTTGAATGATAAAACTTCGAATAAAATACACTTAATCTTTAAGTATTTTTAAAGAAATAATTATTCCTATAAAAATCACAATAAAATAAATTATCGTTTTATTGCTAAGTGTTAACTGTTAAATGCAACAGAAAAATTAATTACTTGATACTTTTTTATTATCATATAAAACGATAATAATTATATTGCGTGTGCGCACGTTGTGTTGCGATTATTATAAAAATAACACGGATTGTAATTAAATATTACTATTACTGTCAATTTATTTATTTGTCATGTATATTCGTGAAATTTAAATCGCGATTTTTTTAATCATTGAGTAACATCGAAACTTAGTTTATCTTTTCGCGATAATATTTCTTTTAGAAAACCTTACAAAATACATTAAAATTCCGGGTACTCTTTCTTAATTGAAAGACATAATCGATAAATTTATTAGTGATTCTTTTGATTGCGATAGATTATATCAGCTATATACGCCAATCTAAAAATTTCTAATAAATTTTACATTGTACGCATTTCTGATATTTTCGCGTAATATAATAAAATATTCTATGTATATATTCTATATAACAATTTATTATGTATATCAAGTTATTATGAAAATTATAACAAAACTATGTGTAAAAGTTATTTATAACACTCACAATAGAGAATAAATCTTGAATAAAAGTCTCGAAAAATGGAAAATATATGTTGCAATATCTTCATTTTTCGAAAAATTATCTTACTCTCCGAACTTTCCTTTCTCTTTCTTTCCATATATGTATATAATATTATTGTAAGTCTAAGCGTGTGTGTTATAATGCTCTCATGCAACATCAAATTATCCGTATTATTGAAAATATTTGAATAAATTCGAATATATATTTATTTGATGATGATAGCATCATCTCAATTTATAAATTATTTTATAATTATACTACATATTTTGCTTCGCATATTGTCGAATATTTTTCTAAACACGATTACGATTAGTATCGAAACATGATTTGATATAATTATTAATAATTAAAAATTAATTAACTTATAATAAACGACATGAAACTGTATCGCAACGATAAATCTTTATCGCATCGCAATCATTAATTACTGCGAATAAAAATTGAAACAGGGGATATATAAAAGGGGATAAAAGAATTAATTTTGTTATGATCTTTCGATTATTAATGCTTATTATAATAATTTCCTTAACGATATCTATTAGAATTAAATAAATTTCAACCAATGCTTTAAATTTTCTTAATCGGCAATAACTCATAAAAGATTTCAACGACGAATTATAACAATAACGTAGTATAAGTCGAACTTGGCGATATAAACAGTACCGCGGTAATGTTTCTGACTTACGGTCATTCGCACAGTAAGCTTGAGCAGTAAAGTAGTGACGTTTCATATATTATCAAATTCTTTCTTTACATAGTCGACCCTGGCGATATAAACAGTACCGCGGTAATGTTTCTGACTTACGGTCATTCGCACAGTAAGCTTGAGCAATAAAGTAGTGACGTTTCATATATTATCAAATTCTTTCTTTACATAGTCGACCCTGGCGATATAAACAGTACCGCGGTAATGTTCTTGACTTACGATCATTCGCTCAGTGGCTCTTGAGCAGTGAAGTAGTGATGTGAGACGTTTCATATATTATCAAATTCTTTCTCTAAACACAATTGCAAGTGTAACGAAGAACTTTTCGTGAATAAGTGTAAGTGCAACGAGGATTAAAGTGCCACGAGAAAAGAGCGAAGGAAGCAAAAGAAAAAAGGAGGTTTTGGAAGTGGATGGATCAATAAGATATGATGTAAGTCATTAATATAAATTATTTATCACATTCATTATTTATTATATTGTTGCGTCCCCGCGTCCCGTCCCGCTGAATGTATTCGTCACCCGTTGAATTCTTTCGAAGAAGATCGTTTTCGCGCGCGTTGTCAAGATATTGTTATAAACAACGACTGTCAGAGAGTCTAAGCCCAGCTGTCAAGTTGTGCGGACGCGCGTCTATTTGTGATCCGTTTTACGATTATTCTGAATTCTTGTATGTTACTCGCGATTTATTAAAATTCTTGTGCACCTTAAATCGCATTATTTACGAGTGCACGAGCGTCAGCGTATGCCGATTGTGTCGCGCGCGTTCGATATATATCGCGTTCGATATATACCGCGTTCCGCGGACGCAACAATATATAAATTATTTATCAATAATATATATATATTCAAAATATACAAATTTCTCGTTTCGTTTTATTTCTTTGATTGTGATTTAATAGTAATTTCAAATTGTAACATATATAATACATATACTTCTAAAAAATATTCCATTTTATTTTAAAATAATTAAAACATTTATAAAATTGTTTATTAAGTAATATTTTCAGATACTTTTATGTTTTATAAAACATTTCAAATTAATATATTTATTTAAATATTTCATATATAAAAAAATAGAGATTTTTTTATTTATCATATTTTTAAAAGTTTATATCTAAGAAATATAAATTATTTTGTAATTACGCAGTTTATAATATTAAAATATATCTATTTAAAAGTAAAAATGTAAAAATTAATTGCGCGCAATAATTAGGTTTAAAATCAATTATTTTGAACATTGCTTTGTATAATAGATGTTCTCTTATCCTTTATATTTTTATTTATCGTTTATATTTGCGAATTTAAATTTATGTACTATATTACAAAATAAATTTCAAATTATGTATTATATTATATATAAAATTATATATAATATAACCCTCCCATGGGGTACACCTTGTCGTGGTGGGAGGGCTTAGTACTTGGATGGTGCCTTGAGGTTTATCTTAAATTTTTCTATTTATGATAAATCTTAAGGTGCCTGAATGGGAAGCTAAGTACCCTTTCGCGTCGTCGGTGCCGTCAACGTGCCGCGGACAGCAAGCGCTTCGTTACCGCGTTTTCGCGTTGTAGTATTCTCGCTTCGTCGCGTTTTCGCGGAACTTTTGGACTTTTCATATAAAATCCCAATTTCATTTATTGTCAGGAGTCTCTACTTCCGATGCCAACTAACTGGGATGTTTCGAGTTTGCACACGTTGCTATGCAACGTACACTCTTGCTTCGTGCTTCGTCAAGTGATTCGGCCCGAATTAGTTAGAACTCGATCGATTGCTCGGAATGGTCGTCAATGGGTTCCTTCTCTTTGCTCGTCTACAGCCACACGCACTGCGTGTGTTAACCCTGTCGAGGAGTCGAGTGGATTCCCCTAGGCACGATTTTCGCTCGGTAAAAGGGGTTGCCTCCCCCATTTTCTAAATTGCTGAATGTAAGCATTTAAAAAATGTGGGTATCCTCTTCTTTTGCCGTCTACTAGCCTGGTGTAGCATATAGCAACCGCGGGAGGCATAATATGTCCGGGCGGAGCACCTGAAATCGTGCTTAGCGGGTCCAGGTTCGATACGAGATAGGATAATTATGCGCGAAAAAGAGTTGGTGAACTTCATTTTCCTCTATTTCCGTCAATCGTTTCGTCTTCTTTCCGGTTTGGGCTTAGTCCTTGCTCGTTGTATCGTTGCAATCCCGACCGGTTGGCTCGAAGTTGATTCTCGTAAGTGAAATGGGATTTTCGCTCGTACCGAAACCGGAAGTGCCGTTCAAGGTATACATATTAAGTATATACATCGCGCGATCAAATAGAAAATTTTTTATCGTACCGAAATAGTGCGGACACCGTTAAGTATCGCGCGTAAAATAGCGGAAATAGCGATATAAAAATATCGCTCGTGAGTGCGGGAGTGCCGTTGAAAGTATCGCGCGTCAACAACATGAGAGGAGGAGGAGGCCTGGGAGAGGCATCAGGCACCTGTGAAGCAACTCTATGGTAAATAAATTATCGCTTATATATAATTATTTATTAATTGCGTACGCGCGATTTAAATTAAGTAATTAATCGCGTAATTTGATTTTTTATTTATATGACTTAAACAAGAGAAAAAGAGAGAAATTTTTACATAAAAACTGTAATTTAAAAGTTTCTACGTTCGAATAGCTTTTGATAGAATTATTAAATTATTACTTATTAGTAGTATTACTTATTAGTAGAATAGTAACTTAGTAGAATTTTTTTCAAAATTTATAAAATTGTTTATCTGCTTATTATTTATGTGCGTCGGATATAAAATTAAATGCATATAATAATAATTTTTTGACCGTGACTACAATTTGAATCTTCTTTGTATGTTACAGACCAACAAAAACTATTGTGAGAAGAGGAGGAGGCCTGGGAGAGGCATCTTGCATCGGCGAAGCAACCTGATGGTGAATATTTATTAATTGTATATCAACTGTTATAAATCGTACGCAAAATTAAATGCATATAATAATAATTTTTTGACCGTGACTACAATTTGAATCTTCTTTGTATGTTACAGACCAACAAAAACTATTGTGAGAGGAGGAGGAGGCCTGGGAGAGGCATCTTGCATCGGCGAAGCAACCTGATGGTGAATATAATTCTTTATAATTTAAAGGAATTAAAGGAATTAAAGAGAAAATTAGAGAGAACAATTTTTATAAAAATCATATATAAAAATTTCTATTTAAAAAGTAATTTTAAAATTTATAAAATCTTTTCACGTGTTTATATCTGCTTATTATTTTACACACCGGATATGAAATTCCGCACAATAATAATTTTTTGAAATATTGATTGTATTTTGAGCTTTGTTATAAATGAATTTTATATTTGTATGTTACAGACAACGTAGCTTCGATAATGACAACTCCGCTGTGGCACATCAATGCTCCGGTAAGTGATGAAAACTTTCATTTAATTTTAAAGTAACGGATTCATACAGATTGTAGATAAATCCGTTGCCTTAAAATGGATGAGCTAGAATAGATTAAATTAAATAACTTTTAATAAATTCGTTCGAAATATATTGCATCCATTGCGAAAATATATTGCAATATTTCAATTATAAAGAAAAAAGATAGAGAAAAGATTATTTTTGTAGATTTTACCTAATTTATTAAAAATAAAGAACACTAAAAATTGTATCAATTACATCTAATGCTAATTTATTCGCTTATAATGCGCATTTATCTTATTCACTTATCTTACTCTAATTTCTTATTAGCTCATCCATTACAACATTTGTTGTAGATATTGTTTTTAAACTTAATGTAAAGCCAAATGATTAATTAATGAAATTACTTAATTGTAATGTGATAAATGTAATATGATAAATGTTATACACATATTAATTTTATATTTTATTTTAAATTATGCATTACTATAAAAAATTTATTAATTATATATATTATTATAATATCAATCAATTTTTATTGGTAATCTGCACAGAGACTTTTATATTATAAGAATTTCATATATTATACCAGGCTGCTAACAGCTGAAGCCAGGATAACCATTTACATTTGGGCAGGACATACATATACAGATTAGATTAATATACATATTATGTCGTACTTCAATTTTTGCCGGCATTTATTAAAATAAATATAAACTTCTATGAGATAGTGATTAAAATGAACATAAGTAGTAACAAAATATTAAAATATAGTATTTAAATAAATATAAGCAATAACCAGCAATTATTAAAATAAATATACAAGCGATACTCATATAAATTACAATTGCATCTTTCGAAAGCGATAGTTATGCTATGTTAAATTTTGTGATACCCGGTATAAATTCTGTCCAGTTATAAATGGTTGCTTTTGTTTTACATTTTATCATATGAGATATGGCCGTGTTAGCAGTCTAATATAATATAGAGAAATTTGTAATTTGGCTTTATTTCAGTTTAAAAAATTAAATTAAATTTATTTTTAAAAATGCTTTAAAAATGAAACTATTTAAATTATTAATTTAAATTATTAAAATTATTTTCAGGAATACTACAAGAAATTGCAAAATTATAAATGTTTAAGAAGATTGTAAATTACGTATATTTCATTCTTATGTAAATTACACGAAAAATTATCGAAAGTATACGTATAATGATTATATAATAGTAATTCATTAAATTAACATATTTATTTCTATAGTATATATTTTTTAAATATTCATAAAAAAGTAATAATTTATATTTTCATATCAGAGTCATTAATAAATTCGGAAAATTTTTATATAAAATGTAAAAATTCGATTCTAAATTAATGATTAAATATAAGCGTTATAAAATTCGACAGACGCCTTTGTTATAAAATCGCGAGTCAATTATTATAAATTTAATGATATGCTTTCCGTTAGATTTATCTATTTATGAATTCCATATCGCGCGGAGCTGAATATTCTTAAAATAAATTATTAAATTATGATTGCGAAAATACCGTGTTTTTTCCGTGTTCTTTCCGCGTTTTTTCCGCATTCTTTTCGCGTTCTTTCCGGGTTCTTTTCGCGTTCTTTCTGGATTCTTTTCGCGTTCTTTTCGCGTCCTTATAAAAGATTACCGTTTTAACAAAAGAATTTTATCGCTGTCCCTCTCGTCAGATAATATTCCTAAATATTGCTAATTAAATATAAAGAATTATCGAATAAGAGTGCGAAGATTCGATGTGATAAGTCAACGATTAGATATTAGCTTCACAAAATTTAACGATCACCTTCGCTATTATAGGATCGCGAGTTAATTATTATGAATTTAATAATTTGCTTTTCAGTTATATTTGTATTTACGAATTCCGTATCGGAAAATATTAATAAATAAATTAATAAATTACGGTTACGAAAAACACCGTGTTTTTCCCACGTTTTTTTTCGCGTTCTTCTTAGACGAGATTGTCGTTTTAATAAAAGAATTACATTGCGTCATCGACTTTCCATCGTCGGTGCCGTCGACATGTCGCGGACGGCCGCGTTTCCCCGTTGTAGTATTCTCGCGTCATCGCGTTTTCGCGCTTCCGCGTTGGACTTTTCGTATAAAAATCCCAATTTCCTTATATTGTCACGAGTCTCTACTTCCGATACCAACTAACTGGGATGTTTCGAGTTTGCACACGTTGCTATGCAACGTACACTCTTGCTTCGTGCTTCGTCGAGTGATTCGGCCCGAATTAGTTAGAACTCGATCGATTGCTCGGAATGGTCGTCAATGGGTCCCTTCTCTTTGCTCGTCTACAGCCACACGCACTGCGTGTGTTAACCCTGTCGAGGAGTCGAGTGGATTCCCCTAGGCACGATTTTCGCTCGGTAAAAGGGGTTGCCTCCCCATTTTCTAAATTGCTGAATGTAAGCATTTAAAAAATGTGGGTATCCTCTTCTTTTGCCGTCTACTAGCCTGGTGTAGCATATAGCAACCGCGGGAGGCATAATATGTCCGGGCGGAGCACCTGAAATCGTGCTTAGCGGGTCCAGGTTCGATACGAGATAGGATAATTATGCGCGAAAAAGAGTTGGTGAAATTCATTTTCCTCTATTTTCAATCGTTTCGTCTTCTTTCCGGTTTGGGCTTAGTCCTTGCTCGTTGTATCGTTGCAATCCCGACCGGTTGGCTCGAAGTTGATTCTCATAAGTGAAATGGGATTTTTGCTCGAAACCGGGAGAGCCGTCTAATGTATAGGTATACATATTAAGTATATACATCGCGCGATCAAATATAAAATTTTTAACATAAGTTTTTATACAAAATTATCGTTTTAACAAAAGATTTTTATCGCTGTCCCTCTCGTCAGATAATATTCCTAAATATTGCTAATTAAATATAAAGAATTATCGAATAAGAGTGTGAAGATTCGATGTGATAAGTCAACGATTAAATAATAGCTTCACAAAATTTAACGATCACTTTCGATATAATAGAATCGCGAGTTAATTATTATGAATTTAATAATTTGTTTTTTCAGTTATATTTATACTTACGAATTTCGTATCGGAAAATATTCATAAATAAATTAATAAATGACGGTTGCGAAATCACCGTGTTTTTCCCGCGTTCTTTTCGCATTCTTAGACGAGATTGTCATTTTAATAAAAGAGTTATCGTTGTTTCTTCCGTTAAATAAACGTTAATAAAAATTGCGTGGCTCGTACCGCCGAAAAGTCGAAACGATTTTCATCATGGAGAATTATTTCTCACCGGTTCTTGTGAGATCCATTCGCGACGTCTAGTTCGGTGGCCTGTTACAAATTGGGAATTTTTATTGTAAGATTGGAACTAATCCCAGGTTTTCCTGGCAATTTCCGAAAGCAATGATTTCGGTAGTAATTCAACGACGATACGCTTCTTTAACGTCGAATTAATTTAAATAATATATATTTAGATGAGAGAAATGTATCTTTTCTTTTCTTCGTTAAAAAATGTTCTTCATTATTAGGATTGGTATCATTATTGTCTATATAACGCCAGAAAGATTTAATAGTAGATTAAATATGGATATAGCGTTGTGTATAAATTTTAATTTTTTAAATAATTTCATAATTTAATTAATTTTTATTAATTTTTATGATAAAAATGATTACGAACAAATATATTGTATTAATTATTAATTAATTTGAAAAAATTATTTAAAATACATGCACAAATTAACGTATCCAAAATATTTTTATAATTTTTGTTAATATAATATATTATATATATATATACGCGAAATTATACATGAATGTTACATAAAATGTGCGAATACTTAAAAATTTAGAGACGAATCGAATGGGTACCCCTATATCAGTAAGATATTGATTAAAAGAAAAAAAAGTATTAATTTTAACGTTACAAGAATAAGAATCTAGATAATTAATCTAGAATTAATTATATATTTAAAATTATTTCATTTATTTTATTTTGAACACTATTCGAATTAAAATTTTTTAAATCTTGCTGTTATCGGGTTCGATTCGTCTCGCGCGCGATGGTACCCCAAATTATGTGTTCGCACATTTAACATAAACTCCAATAATGCATGTATTTTATTATTTATAAATATAATTGTTCGTAATCACATTTCAATAACAAAGGTTATATCCATTTAATTTTCAATAAAGAAATATATTTCTTAGTAATGGAAGAACATGTTTTCTGACGTGAATATCAACTTCGCGAATTGAAAATAATGACGAGGGATAATTGTCTTTGATTTAATACTGAAATCATTGCTATTGGGAATAGTCCGGAAGATCCAGGATTCGTTCCCTCCTACAGTGAAATTCCCGACGTTCAATGGATCACTTAACTTTTCTTCGCAGATTGATCTTGCGAAATCTGATGTAGAAACAAGATGTTAATCGTTCTCCATTTTTAAGATCGCTCCTCTTTTTATCGGATATTACCATTATGTCACTCGCGTATCTGCAATTGAATATTTTGAATATTATCGATTTATTTATTCGTCGCGGTTTATCGCGAATTTTAAATCGCGATTTATCTTATAAAAATTTGCAAGTAAATCGGTCGGTGAATTGTATATTCACAAACATTACAGATCTCAAATAATTGTTGAAATATTTTTGATTTTTTATACTTACGTGATAATAATTATATCGCGCTCGTGTCTATTGAGAGCTTCGATCATTATATTTATTCGTCGCGTTTTCTCGGGAATTTTAAATCGCGATTTATCTTATAATTTAATCGTTGACTTATACGTCGAAACTTTGTCTATCTTTCCGCGTCTTTGAATATTGTCTTTTATAGTCTTCGCTAGTAGTGCAAATATTTTTTTTTACTATTTAAGAAGATGACCGATAATTTTATTAATGATTAATCGCGATTATTTAAATCATTATATAAATCTTATTAAACTCTACTAATACATCGATAGTTAGAGATATAATTAGATAGTTAAATTATTAGAGAGGGATTTTGATAAAATTATTCGTTCCGTTATTCTCTATTAAACGTGACCAACAACGCGATTTTTTAATTATATGTTAATTATATTCAAAATTGTAAAGTCTTAAGATTCATTTTATTTCATTTAACTAATCATACGCGAGATGTATGTATTTTCAATATGTATTTTTCAATCGCGATATTTCTATAAAATAGCGTATTAATCGCAAATAAATTCGCAAATATTACAGACCTTAAATATCTGTCGAAATATCTTTGCACTTGTGGGTGATAGTAATTATATCGCGCGTGTCTATTAGGTGCTCCGATTATATTATTAAAATTGTACATATCGCAATCAAATATTCCGAATATTGTCGATTTATTTATTTGTCGCGTCTTCTCGCGAATTGTAAATCGCGATTTATTTTATAACTTAATATTATCTTATCTTAATTTAATCGTTGACTTATACTCGAAACTTTGTCTACCTTTCCACGTCTTTGAATATTGTCTTTTATAGTCTGTGCTAATAGTGCAAATATTTTTTTTACTATTTAAGAAGATGATCGATAATTTTATTAATGATTAAAATCGCGATTATTTAAATCATTATATAAATCTTATTAAACTCTACTAATACATCGATAGTTAGAGATATAGTTAGATAGTTAAATTATTAGAGAGAGACTTTGATAAAATTATTCGTTCCGTTATTCTCTATTAAACTCGTTATTCTCTATTAATTATATCACGCGTGTCTATTAGGGGCTCCGATTATATTATAAAAATTATACATATCGCAATCAAATATTCCGAATATTGTCGATTTATTTATTTGTCGCGTCTTCTCGCGAATTGTAAATCACGATTTATCTTCTAAAAATTTGTAATAAATTCTATATTCGCAAATATTATAAATCTCAAATGTCTCGAAATATCTTCGCATTTGTTTGATAATAATTATGTCGCACGCTGTCTATTAGCGGTTTCGATTATCATATTACAAAAATTATGCATATCATAATCAACTATTAATTTATTCGTTATCGCTCTCTCGCAAATTTTAAATCGTTATTTATCTTGTACTTTAATCATTGATTTACATCGAAGCTTGATCTATCTTTTCGCGTTTTGAATATTAATAATCTACATAAAATGCGCCAGTAATGCAAATACTTTCTTCTACAATCGAAAAAACTATCAATAATTTTATTAATGACCCTTTTGATCACGATTATTTATGTTTAAGCGTTATTTATATAAAACTAATTTCTATTCTTAAATTCTATTATTGTATGTCGATTATTAATAATAAATATCGCGTAATTCATCATCGCTAATCAGCCTTGTTTGGACTATGTAGAAATTTTTAATAAATTTTATATTATACGTATATTTTGGATACTTTTGTAATTCTTTGTAATAATTTAAAATTATTCTTCAAAAATTAAATTGAATTTCTTTTTAAAAATGTTTTAAAAATTAAATTAAATTATCAAAATTATTTTCAAGAAGATTAAACAAATTGCATAATTATAAATGTTCAAGATATATTTTAGCATGTTATATTTGATTTTAAAAATTAAAAGTATATCATATAAATGTGTAAATTAACACATTACGGTCCGGGCTGTTTGCGCGAAAACTTTTGCGTGTAGCCGGCATATTTTAAGGTAAACCCTATTTATATGTCTCCGGCATTTTACGAGCAGTCAAGAAAAAACATATTTTTATGTCTCCGGACGGTAATGTGTTAATATATAGCTATAATATTAAGTCCAATTGTTAATGCTATCAATATCAAATTATTTATGTTATTAAACATTTGAATAAATCGAGTACTTATTTATTTGATATTGATAACATCATAAATTATATTTTGTAAATCGTACTTTGTAATTAAAAAATTGTGTTTTGCAAATTGTAAATAGTTATAATTGTATATTAATTAAAATCTAATATTGATATTTTTAATTATTGACATAGTTGTGTATAAAATACAATTATAACTATAATTATATTACATGAAATTGTATTTACGATTGTAAATTACGTGAATACATTCTTATGTAAATTTCACGAAAAATTATCGAAAGTATACGTATAATGATTATACGTATATATTATATGTATATATATGATTATACGTAAGTATACGTATAGTATTAATTCGTTAAATTAACATATTTGTTTCTATAGAATATATTTTTGAAATATTCGTAAAAGAATAACTGTTTATATTTTCATATCAAAGAGTCATTAATAAATTCGGAAAATTTTTATATAAAATGTAGAATCGCGAATCAATTATTATAAATTTAATGATATGCTTTCCGTTAGATTTATCTATTTATGAATTCCATATCGCGCGGAACTGAATATTCTTAAAATAAATTATTAAATTATGATTGCGAAAATACCGTGTTCTTTCCGCGTTCTCTTCGCGTCACCTTCGCTATTATAGGATCGCGAGTTAATTATTATGAATTTAATAATTTGCTTTTCAGTTATATTTGTATTTACGAATTTCGTATCGGAAAATATTCATAAATAAATTAATAAATTACGGTTGCGAAAAACACCGTGTTTTTCCCACGTTTTTTTTCGCGTTCTTCTTAGACGAGATTGTCGTTTTAATAAAAGAATTACATTGCGTCATCGACTTTCCATCGTCGGTGCCGTCGACATGTCGCGGACGGCGGCATTACCGCGTTTCCCCGTTGTAGTATTCTCGCGTCGTCGCGTTTTCGCGCTTCCGCGTTGGACTTTTCGTATAAAAATCCCAATTTCCTTATATTGTCACGAGTCTCTACTTCCGATGCCAACTAACTGGGATGTTTCGAGTTTGCACACGTTGCTATGCAACGTACACTCTTGCTTCGTGCTTCGTCGAGTGATTCGGCCCGAATTAGT
This sequence comes from Camponotus vicinus, assembly GCF_025532165.1. Taxonomy (NCBI): domain Eukaryota; kingdom Metazoa; phylum Arthropoda; class Insecta; order Hymenoptera; family Formicidae; genus Camponotus; species Camponotus vicinus. The sequence continues at coordinate 31,180,074 of NW_028141945.1, forward strand.
TAGAACTCGATCGATTGCTCGGAATGGTCGTCAATGGGTCCCTTCTCTTTGCTCGTCTACAGCCACACGCACTGCGTGTGTTAACCCTGTCGAGGAGTCGAGTGGATTCCCCTAGGCACGATTTTCGCTCGGTAAAAGGAGTTGCCTCCCCATTTTCTAAATTGCTGAATGTAAGCATTTAAAAAATGTGGGTATCCTCTTCTTTTGCCGTCTACTAGCCTGGTGTAGCATATAGCAACCGCGGGAGGCATAATATGTCCGGGCGGAGCACCTGAAATCGTGCTTAGCGGGTCCAGGTTCGATACGAGATAGGATAATTATGCGCGAAAAAGAGTTGGTGAACTTCATTTTCCTCTATTTCCGTCAATCGTTTCGTCTTCTTTCCGGTTTGGGCTTAGTCCTTGCTCGTTGTATCGTTGCAATCCCGACCGGTTGGCTCGAAGTTGATTCTCATAAGTGAAATGGGATTTTTGCTCGAAACCGGGAGAGCCGTCTAATGTATAGGTATACATATTAAGTATATACATCGCGCGATCAAATATAAAATTTTTAACATAAGTTCTTATACAAAATTATCGTTTTAACAAAAGATTTTTATCGCTGTCCCTCTCGTCAGATAATATTCCTAAATATTGCTAATTAAATATAAAGAATTATCGAATAAGAGTGTGAAGATTCGATGTGATAAGTCAACGATTAAATATTAGCTTCACAAAATTTAACGATCACTTTCGATATTATAGAATCGCGAGTTAATTATTATGAATTTAATAATTTGTTTTTTCAGTTATATTTATACTTACGAATTTCGTATCGGAAAATATTCATAAATAAATTAATAAATTACGGTTGCGAAATCACCGTGTTTTTCCCGCGTTCTTTTCGCATTCTTAGACGAGATTGTCGTTTTAATAAAAGAGTTATCGTTGTTTCTTCCGTTAAATAAACGTTAATAAAAATTGCGTGGCTCGTACCGCCGAAAAGTCGAAACGATTTTCATCATGGAGAATTATTTCTCACCGGTTCTTGTGAGATCCATTCGCGACGTCTAGTTCGGTGGCCTGTTAAAAATTGGGAATTTTTATTGTAAGATTGGAACTAATCCCAGATTTTCCTGGCAATTTTCGAAAGCAATGATTTCGGTAGTAATTCAACGACGATACGCTTCTTTAACGTCGAATTAATTTAAATAATATATATTTAGATGAGAGAAATGTATCTTTTCTTTTCTTCGTTAAAAAATGTTCTTCATTATTAGGATTGGTATCATTATTGTCTATATAACGCCAGAAAGATTTAATAGTAGATTAAATATGGATATAGCGTTGTGTATAAATTTTAATTTTTTAAATAATTTCATAATTTAATTAATTTTTATTAATTTTTATGATAAAAATGATTACGAACAAATATATTTTATTAATTATTAATTAATTTGAAAAAATTATTTAAAATACATGCACAAATTAACGTATCCAAAATATTTTTATAATTTTTGTTAATATAATATATTATATATATATACGCGAAATTATACATGAATGTTACATAAAATGTGCGAATACTTAAAAATTTAGAGACGAATCGAATGGGTACCCTTATATCAGTAAGATGTTGATTAAAAAAAAAAAATTATTAATTTAAACGTTACAAGAATAAGAATCTAGATAATTAATCTAGAATTAATTATATATTTAAAATTATTTCATTTATTTTATTTTGAACACTATTCGAATTGAAATTTTTTAAATCTTGCTGTTATCGGGTTCGATTCGTCTCGCGCGCGCAGACGGTACCCCAAATTATGTGTTCGCACATTTAACACAAACTCCAATAATGCATGTATTTTATTATTTATAAATATAATCGTTCGTAATCACATTTCAATGACAAAGGTTATATTCATTTAATTTTCAATAACGAAATATATTTCTTAGTAATGGAAGAACATGTTTTCTGACGTGAATATCAATTTCGGGAATTGAAAATAATGACGAGGGATAATTGTCTTTGATTTAATACTGAAATCATTGCTATCGGGAATAGTCTGGAAGATCCAGGATTCGTTCCCTCCTACGATGGAATTCCCGACGTTCAACGGATCACTTAACTTTTCTTCGCAGATTGATCTTGCGAAATCTGATGTAGAAACAAGATGTTAATCGTTCTCCATTTTTAAGATCGCTCCTCTTTTTATCGGATTACCGGTATGTCATTCGCGTATCTGCAATTGAATATTTTGAATATATATTATAATATTATCGATTTATTTATCGTCGCGTTTTATCGCGAATTTTAAATCGCGATATATCTTATAAGAATTCGCAGTAATTCGGTCGCTGAATTGCATATTCACAAACATTACAGACCTCAAATGATTGTTGGAATATTTTCGATTTTCTATATTTACGTGATAATAATTATATCGCGCACGTGTCTATTGAGAGCTTCGATTATTATATTATAAAAATTATACGTATCGCGATCAAATATTCCGCATATTATCGACTTATTTATTCGTCGCGTTTTCTCGTGAATTTTAAATCGCGATTTATCTTATAATTTAATTGTTGACTTATACATTGAAGCTTTATTTATCTTTCCACGTCTTTGAATATTGTTTTTAATAGTTCGTGCAAAATGCTGGTAGTGCAAATATTTTCTTCTATTATATAATTTAAAAGACGATCGATAACTATATTAATGAAAATCATTCGTTCCGTTATTTTCTATTAAACATGGCCACAACGCGATTTTTAATTATATTTTAAAGCTTATAGAGCTCTTTCTTCTTATTCAGCTAATCATGCGCGAAATAAGATATGTATTTTATTCTCAATCGTGAAATTCGTATAAAGTCGCGTATATATTAATCGCAAATACATCGGACAGTGAATTTTATGTTCATAAACAATACGGATCACAAATGTTTGTTAAAATATCTTCGTCTGTCAACATTTGTGTGACAATAATTATATCGCACGCATGTCTATTGATTCGATTATTATATTATAAAAGTTATGCGTATCTCGCAATTGAATATTCGATTATTGTCGATTTATTTATTCGTCGCGTTTTCTCGCGAATTTTAAATCGCAATTTATTTTGTAATTTAATCTTTGATTTACATTAAAGCTTGTTCTATCTTTACACGTTTTAAATATTTCTTTTCATTGTCTGCGCAAAATGCGTCAATAATGCAAATACTTTGTTCTACAATCGAAGAAATGACCAATAATTTTATTAATGACTCTTTTGATCTTGATTATTTACGTTTATACGTTATTTATATAAAACTAATTCTATTATTCTATGTCGATTATTGATAATAAATATCGCGTAATTAATCATCACTAATCAGTCTTGTCTGGTCTATGTAAAAATTTTTAGTAAATTTTATATTATACGTATATTTTGGACACTTTCGTGTAATAAATTTTATTTTGTATTAAGTTTAAAATTATAGTTTATATTAAATTTGTATTATATTTTGTAATACATATTTCTAATGCATTGTATTTTATATATTCTGCATTAAATTTTGTAATATATATATTTGTAATGTAATTATTTTTATATTACATAATTTAATAATTTGTAATGTGCTTTTTATGTAATTGCAAATTAATTATATAATTTACGTTGTATATATTATAATTATGTAATATATATTTTTTATATGTATTATATATATTCTCTGTTTAAAAACTCTATTAAAAAAAATAAAAATAAATAAAAAAATTTTTCCTCCTCAATTTTTCCTCCCCTGTATCTCCGCCTTAACGGAGGCATTTGCCAGGTGAGGAGGTTTCAGTACTCTCATGAACCTGAGAGCTATACCGGCGGTAACATACGCCGATATTCATATAGTCTATTCTTATATTTAAAATCATTTGGACAACGTATGTATGTATGTATACACACATACATACACATATAGGTAAGTAATTTATAAAAATTATTTTTATAAAAATTATTATTTATCATATTTATATATTATTTTCAAAATAATGATTGTTATACTCTGGTGCTACCGGCATTTCGTGCACATAGCACGGAACAAAACCAGAAATTGTGCACATTATATATTACCCTCTGAGAACATTCATGGACATTGGCTTTGTAGTTCATGTCCACGTTTTCAATGTCCATAGAGGGAGTATCGCTTTCAGGGATCACCTAAAAGCAGGCCACACCTCAGTCTTCTCTCTGGTATAGAATAAATACATAATCTTGAAGATCGTTGTGATATCCTTCGGAGTTGTGATGTGCAAGAAGTTTGCACGATACACCAACAGAGGACGTTGCAATACATTTGCACGCGCTAAATATATATAATATGAATATCACTGAATATATCACTAAGCATCACATACAATTTATACTTCGTTAATATTTTTATTTTCCTTTTCCAAAAATAATATAATTTATATTATGTATTTTTTATGTAATTTTATTGTATATTGACAGTTACAAATTTCTGCAGTCGAACATCGTATGTATATAAATAAAACTGTAATTATAATATGCGCTATTTAGAATAATAAAAAACCTATTATGTAGCAAAGAGACCGACTTGAAGTTAAACCGATTTGAAGAGACCGACTGGAAGAACAGTATCTATTTTTAGGTGAAATAGAACGCCATCGTATAATTCCGATATTTTAAAAAATATTAAAGATGCAAGAAGGTAAATATTATTCTGAATTTCCACATAACTGTACTTATATGACGCTCAACATTTACAGATCCCGAGAAAACAGATCGCACAAGTACGCAAAATGTTAAGTTTATCGATATATTAATCGCACAATGGATAAAACGAACAGGAAGCGACATTCCGCATCAAACGGAAGAGGTGTTTGCATTTTTTTCTCTTTTATCAATTCAATTTCTAAGAATAAAGCTTTTTAACAAATAATAAAAAAAATAACAGGTGACCGAAATTTTGAGCGCGCAGGAAACCACGCAACATGTCCTGCACAAGCGGGAACGCATGATTCAAGATCTAAGGCTGAAGCTGAAGGAAAGCCAGGAGACGGTAGCCTTTTTGTCTACCTCTTTGGAAACGGAAACGCGCAATAAGGAGGAGATTCGGATGAAGTAAAACTCTCTAGTTTGTTTCTGTCATGCTCGCATATCTCTTGTGTCTTGTCTTGATTTTTCTTTCGATACTACAGAATAAACGCCACTTGGGAGTCTATCGAGACTATCACGGAATATTTCAACTACGTCAGCGAGAGTCTCACCAATTTCCAACAACATGGCGTTAATTTGACCGCTTTATTCAACAACGTGATTCTGAAACAGCAAGAAACTATCCAGAAGTTGCAATCGGACGACGTAAAATCAAAAGGCGCGTTCTTATAGTTTGAATCTTAATCGCAAAAGTTTTTATTGTTATAACGATTAATTTGTAATTGTAGATCTGAAGGATCATATTATACAATTAAAAAATACATTGCAGTTGCGGGAAGAAAGGTAATTTTTATATATTATTAATAATTTGTCACATAAATAGATAGGGAGAGAAAGATAGAAAGATGTTATCAAAATAATTTTTCGAGACAGATTACAAGAGGCGATAGTGGAGCAAAATAGATTATGTAAACAATTGGAGAATTCTGAGTACGAACTACAGTCGCAGAAGAATGAACTAAATACATATACCAAAGAAAAGCTGATACTCGTCAAAGTATGTCTCATAATTTTTTAAAAAATTCAAAATTTCAAAGAAATAGTCTTCTCACATTATAAATTTTTATTGAGGATTTTACTTTTTTTCTATAGGAACAGCAGCACTTGGTATTAGAAAATGAAAATTTAAAATCACGATTACAGACAATTGAAAAAGAAAAATGTGATATCGCAAAATTAGCTGAACAACTGGAAAACAAGTTGATGCTTCAAGAAGAGAAGTAAGTGTCGAACATTAATCACTCGAACGGCAACATAATAACAATTTAATAATTTGTTTAGGATGCAAGATGTTTTGAAAGAACAAAATAAATTGCAAAAACAATTAGAAAACGCCGAGCGCGAATTCCTTGAGCAAAAAAGTAACTTGGCGAGCTTACATGCTGAAGAAAAAAAAATACTTATCGAAGTACAATCAAATTTTTCCTTCTCTTCTTCTTCTTTTGCTTATTTAATTTTTTTCTTTTTTTTTAATTAAACAATCCAAAAAGACATAATTTTACATATTTATTTCAGGAACAACAACGATTGTTATCAAATGAATTTGAAAATTTACAGTCACGAATTAATATGCTCGAGCAAGACAAGAGTAACATTACAGAAATGGTCGCACAAAAAGATGCGTTTCTTTCAAAACTTCAAGATGAAATTCTCATGTATAAGTAAGTTAAATTAATAAAATTTAATTTAAATTTTCCATAATTTAATATTCCTTTATAAATATTTTTTACATTAAATTATTATATAATATTATACTTTATGTATGTGTATGTGTGTGTGTGAGACACTCTATTTAATGCTTAAAATTATCGTTATTATATAATAGAAATGAAATGCAACTGATGCGGGCGAATAATAACGAGGCAAACATTAAATATGAAACATTAGCAGAGAAACAAAATATGTGGGAGAAGGAATCGCGTACGAAAACGGAAAGGGTAAAGTGTTATGTGGAGACATTAATTTTGACATACTTAATAATAAAATATTATATTTTCTAGATCCAGAATTTAGAAGCTATGTTAACCGTAATAAAGCAAAGAGAGAGCAAATTGATTAACGATATAAACAGAATGGAGAAGAAATTAACTAATGAAATGAATTATTCCAAGGATCTCTTAAATAAACTTTCGAAGGCGCAAGAAGATTTGCAATTTGCACAAAAGAAAAATATTGAGACGCAAAAATCTTTAGAAATTACTAAGAATACTAGCGAACTTACCAATACCGAACTTCAGCAACAACTAGAGGTTCTTCAAAGGGAAAAGGAAGAGATTATAAGGCGAGAAAATATGAAGATTAAGGTAAAACGTGAACAAACTTATTTATATAAAAGTCTGTGCTCAAATTCGTTCGATAAGTTTCTTAAATACTTTTAGAACACGGAGATTTTGTATGAAAACACGCAAGCCAAGCATGCTGAAGAAGTGTCAGCCTTGAAGAGAGATTACGAAACACAATTATTGGAGTTGAAAAAAACTACAGATTCCCTGAACGAAATGATTAACAATGTCAGAAAAGAGAATACCACGCTGAACAAGTCCTTGATCAAAATAAGAGAGGAGAATAGCAACTTGAAATACGATTATAAATTGAGTATGAAGAAGAATGAAGATCTTCAGGAGAAGTTAAAAGAAGCCACGAAAGCATTGCAAACGAAATCAATAGAGGATCGAAAATCTACGAGTGAATTTCAGTCTCAGCCTAACGTAAGTGAATGCTAGCAATTATGCTAATTGTTATCGATTATCTGTCATTTTGCGGAATATGAAATTAATGATACAGGATCTTACGAATTATTATTCTTCGAATAATTATTCTTCGAATCGTGTTTAAGATTTTCATGGATTACGACGACAATGAAAAAGATGAGGCATTATCGCAGATTCATTCATATTCGATGAGTTTGAAGGAGAATCAGAAGGAGGTACAGATATTTAGTAGTAAAAAATTATAAACACGATATAAAAAAAAATCAATGGACAAATATATAGTAAAAGTAAAACGTAAATGAATGATAAGTTTCTTGCACATGAAAGAGCTAGAGATTTGCAGATTTGAAATAAGTGAAAGTGAGAACGCGAATGAGAGAGTTTTTAACGTATAATGTTATTCATCCTCTCATTCATTGTCGTTCATCTCGTTAAACGAGATATTGAAGTAAGATAACGAATTATAGCGTAGAAACTTTTCTCACTTTTTATCTTTTTTTTCTGTGCGCAGCAAGAGGCAGAAGTTACGTCAGCTGGAAGGAAGTTCTTCAAAACGCGTCAACCGCGTTATAATCAACCGCGTACTTATACCAAGCGACGATAAAGATTTACTAAGAAATTAATATTGATTTGAACACATCTAGGTGAACAAATCAGATTCTTTTCGTTTACGTATTTCATTGTTATTATTATTATTATTATGTATTATATTTCTCGTTTTTATTTAAAATTAATTGCGAGAATAATGCAATACATATATAAAAGAATATATATGTGTTCATCAATTTATGAATTAGAGATTAGATATGAATTAGAGATTAGATATTTAATATAGACTCTACATTCGACGTAAAATTAATATTGGAGTAAGTAGCTACATTTGGGGTAACGTCGCAAATATGGAGAGGAATCATCGTGCTCTCGAAAAAACGCCCACGCATCTTCGACACAAGGGAGACGAGATTGTAGCCACGGTTGGAAACGCGCAAAATTTAATTTTAAACGTGACTCATCAGACCGCCATCCAGCCAATAAATGATCCCCTTTGAATCGACTCAAATTACGCAACGTAATAGAATTACGCGAATCTCATCATCGCCGATGAAAGTCGTTTTGTCATTTTCTTTTTGTTATAGATGCTGGAGCGCATTTAGTTTGTGAAAATGTATCATTTTTGTACAACAGAGAGAGTTTTTATTTTTATCTTTAATTGATTTATAATAAAATTATCTCAGCAAACATCATTTCCTCTATTCTAATTCCACTAAGCTTCTATTCCGCTTTTATTCCTCGAATCTTCAATGTCTTGTCTAAAATAGTATACAGTGATTAGACCTCTAGGCATTCTTGTACTCTCAGGATGTCTACATTTTTTCCTGTCTTCTGCTTCATCTCGCACGAGGCATCTGCCGTGAATCTGGATCACGCAATAATAACCCGAGCCATATGACAGAGGACTATTTAAAAGTAGCACGTCCCACTTTCCATGAGGGCAGCCGTATTTTTTCTTTCTGAGTCAGGACCTCGACACATTGCCTACTTGTTACACCGATACGTTATGTATTGGTATACCCATTGTAATCGACAGATTGACAACAGCACGAGTCCTTTTGTTCAAACAAATCAGACAATCCTTGATCCAACATTTCTACCTCCTAATAAGGATCCATTTAAATCATTCAAGATCAGCTTTACATGATGATGTATGTAACGAAAAAAGATTTATTTTCTTTAATTATCTATTCCTTATGTTTATTCCACAATTTTTTCTATGATTTATACTTAAAATATATGTATAATATTGAGACTTTGTGTTAAATCAAAGATAAAAAAATGTTCCATATGATTATAACTGTTTCACCAGGCATAAAATTGTAACTGACTAGAAAATTTATTAATAAAAAAATCAAATGAAAGATCTGTTGTATATATTTCTTAAATAGATATTAAAAATATGCAATCAGCATAGATTTTTATTATTGGTTTTCCATATTGATTCGCTATAATAGGAGATGGCAACGAATTCGCGACAGTGAGATCACTCACTCGAATCTTGTTTCGGCTTATTTACCAGAGATGCTATAATCATTACTAAGCTGTCCAATTTTCACAGCAGCTGTAACTCTCAGCAATTTCGGAAAACCTATTTCTCGTTTATCTGAATAAGCCGCTAATATTAGAATCTCTTGAAACGTGTGGAATCACGTACGCTTGTGTCATTTATACAAGGTGTCCCGACATGTATAACACAAAGAAAAATATGTTTCATTTATTAATAAATGAATGAAAAATAAAGAAGAGGGTAAGAGAAGCTTTGAAAATTCATTGAAAGTCAAGACATGACATGATATGTATCCTTCTATTGCGTCTTTATGCTTAGATAAAGATTTCCTTCTCATGGAGCATCTTGGGACACCCTGTATACAACCCTCTTACGTTGTTGGACGGATTTCTCCCCCGACTTAGCCACGGTGGTTGCGTGGTTCACGCGAATGTATAAAAAGCCCGCGACTAAGAGGGACCCGGCACTTCAGTCTTTTCAAAAATATCGTAAGGATGGCTCTAGAACGTCAAGTGCGCGCTAAGGTATATATTTTAATCGTGTGGTGTAAAATACTGTTCGATTCGTTCATACGTGTCATGTCACAGTGATCAAGAGTCTCCTGATCTAGAGTCTTTTTGAATAAAAAAGAACTTTTTTTTTTCATCATTTATATTATATGTATAAATTTTTTTCTCTTTTTAAAACATATTTAATACATACTAGAAGTCTTTGAAATATTCCAGGATGTTCGTAGTCGTAGAATTCTATTAATTTTTTGGAGATCTGCAGACTTTCGCATGGCTTTACCTTCTATTTTTTATAAATATCACCAATTTTATAATTTAATTGTTACAATTTTAAGATTTAAAAATGACATAATCTCTTTGTACACAGATTGCGGGGAAACGCAATCCAGAACAAGAGAAGGAGGCGCAGGAGTGGATCGAATCGATCCTTGGCAAAAAGTTTCCCCCCGGTGAGGCCTTCGAGGATGTGCTGAAGGACGGTCAGGTCCTTTGTCATCTCATGAATAAGATTTCTCCTGGATCAGTACCGAAGATCAATTCCACCGGCGGGCAGTTCAAGATGATGGAGAATATTAATTTGTGAGTATTGTGGTAATATGTGAATATTAATATGTGATTGTGTGTAAATTATGCGGTGACTTCATCGTCATTATAGGTTTCAAAAGGCTCTAAAGGAATTCGGAGTGAACGATGTCGACGTTTTCCAGACGGTGGACTTGTGGGAGAAAAAAGATATCGCACAAGTAGTAACGACGTTGTTCGCTCTTGGCCGAACGGTAGGTTTTATTTCTTACGATTGCTTGTTTTTTGTACACTAAATAATTTTAATCTCAGTAATTCTGTCAATTATATATTACTGTTTTTTTCACTTTAGACGTACAAGCATCCCGAATGGAAAGGACCTTACCTAGGACCCAAGCCATCAGAAGAGTGTAAACGTGAATTTACAGAGGAACAATTGCGAGCTGGCGAGGGGATGATTGGTCTCCAAGCGGGTTCCAACAAGGGTGCGACTCAAGCTGGTCAGAGCATCGGTGCCACCCGCAAAATTCTCTTGGGAAAGTAAAATAAAAATTTCAATGCAGTTGCTTACTCTCTTCCACTCTTTAGATCTAAAAAAAAATGCGTACTTTTCTATGTATATGTAAATGCGTATATATATTTTTTATTTTACTTTTGTAATTAAATGAATAGCTGTCATTTATTGATCCGTCTTCTCATTTTACTTCTTAAATATAAGCGGTGTATGTCACGAAGGTAGTAAATATGTCAACTCGTAATAAGTTTTAATCTTCTTAATCAAAGATAGAGAGAGAAAGAGAGAAAAAGAGTGTATGTCTCTTAGTAGAGCCAGCGATAATATTCACACAATGAGATAAAATAATTTTTATAATTAAATGAGATATATTATCGTTATTAAATTAAATCTCTTATCACTTTGTATCTCGAGATTTTAATTTCGAAAAATGCACAATGTCGATGACAGATATGCGTTTCAAAGCAATCAAACTGTTATTCAATTGATTAATGACAGATGCCCACTTCGAAACGATAAATTGATTATTATCTAAAAAATTCCAAATAAAATTATTATTATTTAAAAAATTCCAAATAAAATTAGTTCTATCCATCCGAAATAAATCGAGATTTCTTTTCCTTTCCCAGAATTTTAATTAAGTTAGTTAAGTTTTAATTGAGATAATTTAGTTATAGATAATTCAATTTTTTTTCATTTTTTGCAATTTTTTTCATTTTTTCAACCAGTCACCATTTAAGGATACGAAGGTGATATCATGCTACGCGCTGGAGACGTCAAAAATAAAGCGCGACGCGATGCAAATTGCGTGCAACGTGTTGAAACTATGCCAAGCTAAACTCGTGTGGGATAAACGGTGCGTGGGATCCGTTCTATTGATATCCGAAAAATGTGCTTTAATGTTGCTTATCCAAAATTACAAAACGTATACTTTGCAACATTCTCATTGTCACATCTTTTGAATCGAAACAGCTCGATATTCGATAATTATTTATTGCTTATTTATCGTTCAAATCATTAGAGAAGAACGTATCGTAATGACAATTTTATCGAGATAGAGATACAGGCTATCGAATCGTAGACAGTGCACGATAACGTGAAGAAAAGTATGATTGTTATGTACAATTGAAACTTTCGAAAGTACACGAATGCGTTTGCGTGTATTTATAGAATAAGATACATTTACAAGAGTTCCTATCTCTCTCTATATAAGGCATATATGTATTAAGAACGCTACAATAAAATAACATTCTCGCGCAACGCGTGACGGAAAAAGGTATGTCATATTTTCTCGTATACTACGTAAGAAGATCGATTGCGTATATAAAAGTAATCGTTTGATTCGACTTGCGAGAAGTAAAATTATACGCACGCTTGCGTGCGCTATTTAATTCTCGCCATAAATACGATTTCTATTGTTTACGATTACAAGTTTCGCGCGAAGTTTCTAAAAAAAAGGTACCTATGATATTATATCACGTTTTTTTGAGAGGATTCTGTTAAAAAGAAATTATCTCAAAGAGAAAGAGAATTCTCTTATAGGCTAAAATCTCAGTCGAGGAAATCTCAGATATCTCTCCATGTCGGATTTCTCGCTATCTAAATCTCGCGCTGTCCAATTTTTTTTTTACAGACGGCATAAATGATATCGGTGAAATGCAAATTGCGTACGCGTTATTTCAAGTTAATTCCTCGTCAATTTCCCGAGACGAATGGAGCGCGGATGTAGATCATGCCAGGGTTACGATAGTTTGGAATGCAAACCGATGGGGAATTATTTCATCGACCTCGACCCAGCGCGATTTTAATCCAACGTGTTCTTTCTAATATCTAGTTCTAATACGGTTCTTTCATGCGATTAAGACAGGTAATTCGGTGTCATTATAGCCGATCGTCTTGGTTGCTTTTCGTTTTTCTTTCTTTTTTAAAATAGGGAGAGTAGAGCAGCGAAGAGAGAGAGAGAGAGAGACACGAGTGTTTTAAGAAATCAAACTCTCCATTCCAAGACAAGAGAGAGAGAGAGAGAGAGAGAGAGAGAGAGAGAGAGAGAGGAGGAGGAGGAAAATTAGAATGCAAAAGAGAGAGAGAGAGAAAGAGAGAGAGAGACAAGTGTAGCATTTGTAGAAAAAAACTATAGTTTACATGCAGTTTTTGTTTATATATTTTATTAAAATATATATATTCAGTATCTCATGCTACGCGAGATTGATAAGAGAGAGATCGATAAGATATAAACATCTGAAATTCTTATTTCTTATATCACAATTGTTTTTCTTATATCACAATTTAAAACGTAACGAATAAATTTCTTTCGATTACGATCCAGTTAGAAGAAAAAAACAAATACACACAACACACGTACATTCTCTCTTTCTCTTTCTCTCTCTCTCTCTTCTATGTATATATATAATATCTTATTATTATCACAATAAAAACCACAACACACATCAAAACACAATATCGATATTAAATCGATATTACCAAAAACAAGTAGATGTGCAAATATTGATAGCGTTAACGTTGCAAGATTCTGTCACTTGATATATAATCTGCAAGTCTAAGGCCGATATTACATTTGTCGTACGACAAATTTTTTAAGCACATTGATTGGCTGCGGGATAATAATTTTTTGAATCTTTAGAAACTTTCTATCCCGCAGCCAATTAATGTGCTTAAAAAATTTGTCGTACGACAAATGTAATATAAACCTAAAGATCTAAAGAAAGAGAAGAGAGAGAAACAAAAGAGAAAAGATTTTTTTAATTAATTCCAAAGAGAAAAGATTTATTGTATCAAAATGTTGCGCGAGGTTCATTGTATTTTCCTGACTTTTTCGATAAAAAGAATCCATGCTAATTTCTTATAGCGTCCTAGAAAATCAAAGAACGTAAATGAGATTAATTAATCTTTAATTATCCTCGTAGCATCCTTTCGCCATTGTAATCTAATGCACACACATAACAATTTTCAACATAGAGAATTTTCAAACTATAATATGCAATCAACTTTAATTCCCCGAATTAAATGATCTCGGGATCTCTTGATCGCACACTCGACGTTCAACGATCAAGATACGTGCATCAAATGTAGATCGATCTGTTCGGTAAGATCTCTTCCGCGATAGATGATCTTGTATAAATAAAAGAGTGTCACAGAGAGCGATTTTATTGTGTCAATGTAAGCATCGCCAACGTATCGCGAGTGCCTTTGCCCTTCTTCAACGAGGTACGTCTTCTGACATATACATTCTGACACATTCATTCTTTTTTTTTCATTCTTCCTTTCCTCTCTTTCTTTTTTTTTCGCGCAGCGTAGAGTGACGAGTAAAATAAGAATTGCAAAAACCGGTTCGCATCTATTCTACTACTTTCTCGACTCGCGTCGCACAACATACCTCCCGCATTATGCGGAAATAATTTCATTAAATGGTTGGTTCCAACAGATGAGCAGTCAGATACAGGGTAGTTTCGCAGCAACACAATTGTAGTAATAAAATAATAAAATATTAATATTACATGTTAAAAGAGAAAGAAAGAAAGGGAAAGAGAGAAGAGAGAGACACATAGAGAGAGAGAGAGAGAGAGAGAGAGAGAGAGAGAGAGAGAGATGAATGTAGCAATAATATAATTACTATAATAACAATTATATAATAGAAGCATAGGCGCGCCGAAAGAAACTGGCGACTTTTCGGCCATCCTATATGTTGACATGACTGTGAGCTTGTGACGTCACTATTCACTGCTCACAATATTATTGCCTGTCGTCGTTTTTCTCTCTTTGTCTTTACAGCCGTATCGTTCAGCTGATCTCGCCATTCGTTTCTCACTCGTCTCCTCTCGCTTTCTTAACGTCCCCGCCCTTCCACATACAATTGTTTGATACTTTCATTTTTATTAGCAACGAGCTAGCGTCGACTAGACCCTAGTAGTATGAAACAAAACATCAATAAGATCGACATAAGAACAAGGTTAATTCAATTTTTTTCGTACAATAAATTTTCGTTTTTCGTTTGGTTTCTAAAATTTCGCTTCAGTCTAAACATTTAAACCTGCGCTTTAAATAACGAACGGTTTACAATGTGAAGAAATCGATGTTGTAAACAATTTTGGTTTATTATCTTTCGGTACGTTTGAATGAACACTTGGTATTCACGTACAGTTCCTAACCAATTTTTATTTAAAAAAAAAAAAGAGTTATATGACTTGAGCTCTTACGAAATAGTAATCGTAAAATATAAATTAGAAATTAACAAAGTAATGTAAAGAAAAAAAGTGTTTTAAAAGATAAATATAATCCTCGATTTTATTTCTTAAAATCATTAAAAGAAAAATACAAGTTATAGAAAGATATTTTCATTTGGTAATCAGAGCATAGTATTTAATAAGTAAATTTAATTTCGCATATATAAATATGTATACATATCTGTTCATCGATCGTAATTTGAAGAAAAAATACGCAAAAGATTAAATTTCAAGTTTAATTTCGAGATTGAACGGATGCAACATATGATAATAAGTAACTTAAAAATCAGCTGTCAAAAAATGCCTGATAACAAGTACCACGAAAGAGAGATAACATACATTGATTAAGATCCAAACTCCAAACTCTCGTGTCCTTTTGACAGTTCTCGCTTTCTTAACCAACAAGCTCGACAAACGTCATTCGAGAGAAATTTATTTTAATTTAAACGAGTGAAAGAGTTGACGCGAATAAAAATTGCGCTCGATCTCGAGACAGATACACGCTGCGAAGAGGCTCCAAGTTTCACGGAGATCGAATAAAAAAAAAAAAGTAAATCTAACCCCATCTTGCCCGTCTGACATGCATTCCCTAACCTCTTCGCTCGACGACGTAGCGTCGCGTTTACTCGCGCATGGGACGGGGAAACTCGCGGCAATTTTGCGTTCTCGTAACGTAACGAGGACTGCAAGGACTACGAAGTCCATCGGCGGAGACAGGCGCGGCACGACGCGAGTCAGCGACGCGGTGATCGCGCGTAAAAATGAAATGGGGCATTGGGTGAAAGTACTCGCGGCAGCGAGCGAGCGAGCGAGCCTGCCTCTTATATCAGATCAGTACGGTAGGCGCGCCTCGTCACTACCGCGCGTTCGCTTCGCGTCGTTCCTCCTGGCGCGACCGCTCTCCTCCTCATGACCTCTCGAGACGTTGCGCATCCCGTCGCGAAAATCCTTTGTTTCGCATCTCTGGACTATGCTGCCGGTTTGGTAGTCTCGCCGCATCCTACTCACTAACTTGACAGAGCAGCGCTTTATTCCCTTTCTCCAGAATGCTGCGCAACCTGTGGACCTTTTGCGTCCTGTCACCGGTCATCCTGGTCTCAGCACTGGAGAATGGCTTGGCCAGGACACCTCCGATGGGATGGTTAGCTTGGGAAAGATTCAGGTGTAACACTGACTGCAAGAATGATCCTGACAACTGCATAAGGTGAGGCGTCAGTAGTCTGGATACGTTGTATGATGGAATATTTGGTGTAAGCATTCAGAGAACTGTAGCGATTGGTTTTATTGTGCTCCACAGTGATCGTCTCTTCAGGACTATGACAGATATAGTGGTGGCTGAAGGATATGCCGCAGTGGGCTATGAGTATATTAATGTGGATGATTGTTGGTTGGAGAAAGAAAGAGATGTAAATGGACAGCTTGTACCAGACAGAGAACGGTTTCCATATGGCATAAAGAGTCTGGCAGATTATGTAATTTGATATTCATTGTTCTAAGAGTGCTTAATTTCACCAAACTTGTATTTTAAACTTTGTCAATTGCATGAATTTATTGTTACATAATTGGCTTTTTTTTCCCATAATCATAATTTTACACTTTACTGTGCAAAGTACTTTATGGAATATATTGTCTTATTTTATCAGGTGCATTCAAAGGGCCTCAAGTTTGGTATCTACGAAGATTATGGTAACTATACTTGTGCTGGCTATCCAGGTATATTGGGCTATTTGGATATAGATGCAGCTACATTTGCAGCTTGGGATGTAGACTATGTAAAATTGGATGGATGCTATGCGCATCCTAGTGAAATGGACAGAGGTACAGTTATATCTTATAAATAATCAATGAGTTTTCTCTCTTAACGGAATAAATTAGTATTAAAGTTATATGTCATTCATTCAAGGCTATCCCGAGTTTGGATTCCATTTAAATCAAACTGGAAAGCAGATGATATATTCCTGCAGCTGGCCTGTCTACCAAATCTATGCTGGTATGCAGGTAAGTAATGATACATTATACTCGACTTATTTCTCTCAGACTATTTTTCATATTTATCTTATTTTCAGCCGAATTATACCGCGATTGCGGAAAACTGTAATCTCTGGCGTAACTTTGATGACATTCAAGACTCGTGGGCCAGTGTGGAGACTATCATCGATTATTATGGTAATAATCAAGACGTAATCGTACCTATTGCCGGCCCCGGACATTGGAATGATCCGGATATGTTAATTATCGGTAACTTTGGACTAAGCTACGAGCAGAGCAAGACACAAATGGCGATTTGGGCTATACTAGCAGCGCCGTTACTCATGTCTGTCGATCTCAGGACGATCAGGCCAGAGTACAAAGCCATTTTGCAGAATAAGAAGATTATTGCCGTAGACCAAGATCAGCTGGGTATTCAAGGTCGACGGATATACAAAGTGAGTTACATAAAAATTTAATGTACCAGTGCTTTAAATATACACAAGTGTGATAGAGTCATTATTTTCACAAATCTGTTAAAATGTGAGATTCAATTCAGTCATATATTAGTGATATTAACTATTGGACTAAAATCACAGTGGAATACATCCTTTACAGTGTAATCTATTAATTGCAGCACAAGGGCATTGAAATTTGGGCAAGACCCATTACTCCAGTTTACCAAAACTACTACTCGTACGCGATCGCGTTCATTAATAGACGTACAGATGGTACGCCATCGGATGTGTCGGTCACGTTGAAAGAACTAGGACTACAGTATCCTGGAGGATACCGAGTGGAGGTTCGTAACAATGATTTAATCGAGAAAAATATACAAAATTTGACGAGAAAAACTTGGTTTAGCAACATCGTTTATTATATCTTTCAGGATTTATATGAAGATGTGGATTATGGCGTCCTCACACCGCAGACCAAGATTAAAGTTAAAGTGAACCCGTCGGGCGTAGTAATATTGCGATGTAACTTGAACATAGACGATGCGTTTCGTTACTCGCCGTACTCGCCCTTAAATCAGATCTTTAAAGTTAGGCAAAATTCGTTTAAATGACCGTAAACGCGCCGTAAAGTATTATCGAATTTTTATCAGCGTTTTTATATAAGTTCTACATTCTATATTAACATATTATAAGAAAGACTAGAAATAAAGGATTTTATAAACTTTATTCAATCACTTATAAATTGACATTTTACGTTTCATATTTACGCTTTGCATAAAAATATGACAAGATATCTCAATCCACATACATATATACATATATTTACATATATTTTTTATGCATATATAGTGCTGATATATGCTTTGATGATCAAAGCAATATTTTCTACCATAACGTTTAATTTGTAAAAATCCTTTATTAATATTTTTAATGTTGATATCATCGTATTTTTATAGACAAGATCAATTTTTTTACAAGAAATTGGATCACATATCCTGTATAAACCGCTACATGTGCCAGCACGAGACATATCTCTACACGTTCGCTGTTTCCAATCTTCTCTCTGACGTTTGTAACGCGTCACGAGGACGCGAAGGTATATCACAAACGTATCGCGGACACACTCTACAGAGGCTATTATAAATTCACTATAGATGTCAAAGCACACATTTCTTGTACATCTATATATATACCTACCTACCTATACCCACTTATCTATCCGCAATTGACATGAGAAACATATACAGGATGTTCCATTTTAAATTTACATGAATATCTTTGAGACTATTGATGATGTCGAAAATATTTTAGAAGAAAATTGAGATTTGAAAGGATATAATTTAATGTGTCAATAATTTTTTATGTAGATTAAAAATCAATTATTTAATTTTATTTAAATGTAATTTTATATTTTTAAGTGCATTAGAATATGTTGATGTCGCTTTTCTTTCTCTATAAAAAATATATTAGTTAGTAGTAAAAAATAATCCAATGATATTTCGGTGATTTCAATAGGAACTCGACACGATTAACTCCTTCAATCCGATAATTGGAAAACTTCATTTAATCAGTTTTTATAAAAAAATATATATTTGTGCCGAAAAAAGTCATTAGCATAAAAGATATTTTCATTTTAATGTAGAGAAATAATACTCGCATATGCGTTAATATGTTTGTGCATAATTTCATCTACGCTCGTATGAATGTTTGTAAACAGACATGTTGTACAGGAAGCTTTTTATGATCAATGATTATTTAATATTTTCTTATCTGGTAAATAAATATCGCATAATTTACTTGTGAAATTATTAAAAATAAGACATTCCAAGTTATTTTATCGACAATAATTTTGAAAGAATAACTATTAGGCTGACTATAATATCAATGAATATATTATCGGTCTGAATTTTTTAATGATATTTACTGGAAATGGATATGCGAGGATTTTATACGATAAACTTTTATTGCTTTTGGGAGCTTCTGCGACAAAAAATGTGAATTTAACACGACAGTATTTCTACTCATTATCATCGTATAACTCGAGCTACATGAAATGAGAAGTTTTCCAATCATTGGATTGAACGAGCTAGTCGTGTCGAGTTCCTATCGAGATCACAGGTGGAAATGTCACTCGATTATTTTTTGATAACATTATTGGATTACTTTTTGTAAAACTAGTTAAAAAATGAAGTACTACAACAAAAACGCACTGCTCCAAAATACTTGAAGCAGAGAATGTCTACAGATATGTCAACGAATTTGCAATAAAATGCTTGAAAAGATCGATAGATCACTTCCAGGGATGGAGTAAATTTTTGCATCCCGGTTGAAGGTTCTTCTTTTGAACATCAACTTTAAGAAGGTAAATATCGTATTATTAACACTACACGTGCGTTCAATTCACATATTCAAAAGTATACAGTTCCATATGAAAACCATAAGCCTTTCCCTGACAAAAAAAAAAACAACTAACATCAGATTCAAGAATCCTCGAAATCATTCACTTTTTATCTGAATATTTTTCCGATATCATCGAGATATCATCGATATCTCTTCGAAGATATTCGCGTGGATCGCTCGAAATATGGGACATCCTGTATACGAGTATCTCTACACCCACTCTCCCTGTCTCCTCTCGCCCTTTCCTCCCTCGTATACTGCTGGTAATGCGTCACAGCGACGCCCGCGTCGCGTCGCGTCGCCTCGCGTCGTCTCGCGCGTGCTCCCTTCAACCCCCAGAGAAGTCGCAGCCATTGTCAGAAGGTCGGTCGGTCAGCTCGATTCCTCGCGAAACGCGCCTCCGTTGTGCGCGTAACACACCCTTTCGTCACGCGAGTACCTTGAGCGAAAAGCGAGTGAACGAGCAAGACGGACAGACAGGGTGAGGGGGAGGAAAAGAGAAGAAGGGAAAAACGCGAAATGTGAGAAAACAATTGTTCGTCGACGCGATGAGACGCAAACATCCCCTCGACGCCGATTCCGCGCGAGCAGCACCAACACCAGTACCAGTATCAGCACCAGTACCAGTCGACGCCGTCGTCACCTCCGCTTCTGCCATCGCCGTCGTCGCTGCCGTTCCACCTACCGCGTTGCTGCACCTTTTTGCCGCCAAGGTCGCGAGCATGAAGATTCCGCCTCTCTCATGACCCAGGTGAGTTGGAGCAATTTTTTCTTTTATAATAAAATAAAAGCGTGCGTCGAGAAGGCACGCGGCGTCGGTCTCGTGGATTTACGTGTCCGTGTTTCCTCTCGCGAGGTAACAAATTTACGCCGATATGGCGGCTGTCACCGGTCCCGAAAGAAACCTTCGCTTCGCGAAGGAGGACGATTATGTTTGTTGGAGGATAAGGGAGAAGCGGTTTGTCTTATCGCGATACGATTGCGATAGGGCGTTATCGATATTGATGCAAGGTAGCGTCGCGATCGATGACGCGCGTTCTCGACGATGTTACGTTCGTTTTGATTACGACGATTCAAGCTTCCGACGCTGTTTAGATGAGGTTTGACGTCTGAATCTTGAAGGATCTCTCGATGCCTGTGCATTGTCGGTGAGCGTCATTACACGACGTCTCTCAGTCATTGACGTAGGGGCAGCTCGCATGAATGAATAATGGCGCCACATCGAGAATCGTTTTGAACGGTGACGCGTTTAGGGTTGTCTTACAGTCTTGGAGTCGATAATCTACGTTATTCCACGTTATTTCCGTTATACACGGATCGCGAAATTCGATGTTAGATTTGTTGAAATTTTGCAATCCAAATCTTTGAAGAAATCACGGATTACTAGGCCTTTTATATCTCGAGTTATTTAACGCCACGAATTCAGGATTAAACATTCGGGATTTTATTTAGGATTAAAAAATTGAAAAGAACGAAATTCATATATTATAAATTTAATTAATGAATTTGATAAGCGGTAGATAAATATATTGTTCGCATTTGAAATTTGAAATGTAATATAAAATATTTGGATGCATTATATATAATTGTTATACATTACACACTCGTCATTTTATTCGTACGCTTTTCATCTATTTTATTTTTAATCTATCGCCTGATCTTCACATTAAAAAAAAAACTTTATCTATTATATACTTACTTAGTATTATGGATTACAAAATCTTTGTTTTACCTGTTCTCACTATTGTATTGTTATTCGGATAATTCTAATTTAATGTCATCATATTCGCATGCATCAGATGTATTAGGGCAATGATTGCTCTTGCCTCGCTCGCATAATTAACGCACAGAGGTTAATTAAAATTGAAACGACGGGAAAGATGAATAGATACGGATCGGAATGATTAAAATGTCACCGCAAATCGGTATAAGCGCACTCTCTATTTATCATATTTCTTATGTAGGGCGGCGCAGATAAATCGATACGCGGCACTTTCATTCATGGCTGCCTCTCTCACGGTTGGCACATTGCCGTTGCTCTACGTACCACCCACGTTGTCGAGACCACCACACTTACAACTCACCCGTTACGTAGTATACAGTCGTGGCTAACAGTGGTTCTCCGCTTCGTATCGCGAAAGAACAATGAGTGTTCATCGCACGCGAATCTCTTATCTAATTTTAATCGAGCGTATAATACAAGCGATAGAAGAATTTGCGTATTTGAAAAAAAGCGATCACACGTGTCTTTTTCTTTTTTTTTAAGTAATAGAAAATTTAGTTTGATCATTTGTCGCCACAATCTACGTTGAAGGGCGCTCGGCCCTTTTCAGTCCTTGAACAGACGGACGTGTCGTGACGTAAGCATTCGCGTGGGATGCATTTCGCATTCTATTTATAAATCGTTGTCATTAGTAACATACAGAACGAGTCTCATTCTTCCCGACATAGACGCATAATAGCCTGACGACAATTCAATCGCTCGATTGAAGAGCGAGATAGATGTGTAAATTACATTTTCATTACTTTTGTTATTTTTAAATGCGAATCTTCCAAAAAATCTTCAAGTCCGACAATTCAAAGAGAGAAACATTTCAACGAGATCTTACAAAATTCACGCTTTCGCTTCCCTTTTTTTTTACAGACAGTTTCCTTGAAATTTTTAGAAATTTAATAATTGCATCCCGTGCGTATCACCACTGCACCGCCACTGCATCCCTCGGTAGCGCGGACGTCAATATTACGTCGGCGTGCATCCGCCCGCCCGTCCGTCTGTCCATCCACCCATCCATCCACCTATCCATCCATCCATCCATCCATCCAGCCAGCCAGCCAGCCAGCCAGCCATCCATCCGTCTATTCGTTTGCGTTGAGCGACGACGGTTGACATTAGCCGTCGCGCACGAGGCATCTCTGGTGGCATCCTTAAAATTAGTTAAACTAGTGCATCGACAGGGACTAACCCAGTTATACACGCGAAAAGGGGATATCGAATAAATTTACTGCGCAGCCGCGTATCGGCACTATCGGCCACGAACCGACGACGACGACGCATACCTACATGTTACCCGCGGCCCTTCCGCCCGTTTGCGCGCACGCGGCAGACAACTACGACGAATGCGGGGAAAGGGTGGCGCGGATTGTGCGGAAAGGGAGAGACGCGGGGATGGGTACGCCGCTCTTTGAAATCGGTCCACTTGCCTCCGTGTGCTTGCGTCTGCCGCGGCACGCAATGCGAGGGTGGCGGTGGCGAACAGGCGAGTGGAGAACAGTCTTCGCGCCAGGCGGATTTTCCGCTCGGTGACACTCGCCGAAGGATCTATTTCAAGGATTTATCGGTCGCGATTTTTGAACTTTCGAGCTCCTCTCGAAGGCTCGATTTGCTCCGCGTCGCGATCGGTCGTACTCGGGGGTTGCCTCGCTAGTAAAAGGGGGTTGTCTTGCGCGTCCCAAGCTCCCGCTAAAGCGTTCTCCATGGCAAGGAACGTCGTCGATCTCATGACGTTTCTGGATGTTTGCCAACTCTATCTGCAGACCAAAAAGAAATCTCGGAACCTCTGCACGCTCTGGGCTATCGTGACGTTCATCCGCACGGAGGACACCGGGGATTTCTTGCGATGGTGTCGCGCCTACACCGTGCCCCGTTTGCGATATCGCACGGATCGCGTCAAAAAGACGGAGAACGCGGAGAAGCTGAGGCCCGATAAGCTGATACTTAGACTGCTGCAGGAGTTGTTCTATTGCGGATGTCTGCCCCCCTGCGAGATCGGTCTGTGAGCAAAGGATGCGCATTGCCAAGTAAACGTAAGACACGTAGGACACGTGAAAGTCCGTTGAGTTATTCGACGCAACAGGCTATATACGTACTATAGTCCTAAAAATCAACAAGATAACATGGAATCTGCAGCTGAAGGAAAGTCCACATCTTCGTAAATATCTCGATATTGCGAATCCTTCTTTCGATTTAATCGTTAAAATGACTTTTCTCGATTCTCCAGTGCTTTTGAACGTAGTATCTGATATCTTTTGATTTAGGGAGATGAAAATTTCTGTGCAGCATCGTGTGAGCGCACATGTGGACGACGATAAATTACCTTAGCGAGAGGGATGTCTGAGAGCGACGGAGAGCATGCAGCTCGCTCGGTGGCCTTAGAGCAAGCCTACGTCCACGAAGTATACGAGCAATGTGCCGAGAAGACCTCGCAAAGTAAACACTGGCCACGAGTATATCAGTTTCTTCAGGAACTTGAACCGGGTGCTCTCGTCTGCGACATCGGTGAGTCGAAAATATTTAATCTCTATTTAATTTTAAATATTTAATTTACTTTTTACACGTGATGTTATTTTTCTCCTTTTTCGATTAACAATAAGTAATTTTCATCGATCGAGTATTATGAATAGTGAAAAACCACTAGGCAATTCTCGCGAAGAATTATCGCATGGTTGCACAATAAAAGGAAATTTTTTTCATGTTATATTACACCTATGCGTTCTTGTAAAGGATGTTATGTTTGCGTTAGGTTGCGGCAACGGCAAATATCTTAGCGTAAATCATAGCATCTTTAAGATAGGGGTGGATCGATGCAAGCGCTTCACGGACATCGCGCGAGAGAAGGAAAACGAGGTACATATATCAATCGAAAGCTTCTCGTTTTTAAATTAATTATAAGCTTTATTAATTGGACTCTCGAAATTATATATTTATATATTGTATATAATATATTATTTATATATTATATATTTTTTGCGCAAGTTAAATTAATTTCGCGGATTAATACATGTGATAAATGTCTCTCCTAAGGTTCTGATCTGCGATAATTTGGCCCTACCATTCCGAGAAGAGAGCTTCGATGCGGTGCTGTCGATCGCCGTGGTGCATCACTTTGCCACCACGGAGAGGAGGGTACACGCGTTGAAGGAGCTGGCGCGGATTCTCAGGATCGGAGGTCGACTCGTTATATCCGTTTGGGCTATGGAACAAAAGCATAGAAAGGTAAATAAGAATCCATCTTCTTTTAAATATTCTTTCAACAATTTATTTTTTCATAAATCTATTTGGATTGATTAAACTATTCCACTATTATTTATTCGCAGTTTGAATCGCAAGATGTTTTAATACCTTGGCCCAAGTCATATTGCATGAGCTCGGCATCGGATGGAACAAAGCACTCGGGTGTATCAGACGGGAACGAGAAGCGAGATGATGATACCGCTCAGAAATATCCATCATCCTCCAAAAGGTGAATTTTTTCAATACATGTGCAATAATCGTTAATTATTTAATAAATTATAATCATACATATTTTTTACATTATCATAATGTAAAAAAATTGATCGAAATAATTGTATTCTTATTTTGGCGCAATTTTCACGTTTTGTCCGCGAGCATCGTAGCGTGTAGGTCACAGTGTCGTGATTTCGTGTTTCAGAAATAGCCAACAAAAATGTAAAAGCAAGAGTTATTGGATCGATCCGATATTCAGTTTGTCACCATCCAGTAGCAGTCTATCTAGCCCGAATGAGACTTGCTACAGTTGTTTCCGGCGAGCGTTACAGGTAACTAAATCATGCATCTCTGTTACATAAACACAATATTTTAAGCTCGAGTGATTGAAGAAGATTGAGAATGTGTTTTTGAGATATCTGAAAAAAAAATTTGTCTCTGCTAAAAGGTCATTTAGTTAAAAGTCGAGGGTTATTCAATTAAATTTCTTTATTGAGAGAAATTGAATCGATCACTTTCAAGATTGTATCTATGTTATTAAATTATTTTTTATATAAATATATGTATATATGTAATATATGTATATATTTATTTTTATTATATATTTTAATTATATATATTTTAATTCTTAATTATTCAAATATCGTATTATTATATATTTACCTGTGATTTGCAAAATTTTTTTTTAGAAATTAGCGAGAAGTAGACGCGGAGGAGGCAATCGTGCATGGTTTCCTGGAAGCTGGCAAAGCGGTACCAAGAGTCGACGGCACTACGACCCCGATGAGATGACTGACGTGGACGAGCTGCCAATCGAACTGCGTCGCGTGGAAACTACGCATACGCTAACGATGACAAACAAGCGTTCCACAGATACGTTAAACATAAAGTCCAAGAGCCTAGGTGACATCTTAGAGATCGAACGACTCGATTTGGTGCGCTCCCGATCTAGCATTCCGGGTTTTTGCTCTACGTCGGAGCTGATCCTAGATGAGCGATCGGTCTCATCATCGTCGAGTGGTTCGAAGCCGCGATTAGTGAAACAAAAATCATGTGTGGAGGAGACCGGTTTGGAGAATCCCGAAGACACTGCCATTGAAAATCTGATCAAGGACCTTCCGGACTTCTCTCGCCAACCGTTGCGCAAGCACAATGTACCATTGAAGCAGAACTCAATGAACGAGGAATTAATGTCGATGGAACGACTGGAGGAGAAGGAGCGAGTACGCCGAAATATCATGAAGCAGGCGTCACTGAATGAGGAACTAATCTGTAAGTGGCGAACGTTTGAGGCGTTTAAAGAATCAATTAGTCCAGTGAGCGCCAGTCGGCGCTTTCAATTGCTGAAGAACGGACTCACCAGCAAAATTAAGCGTTCCACCACGAATATCGAGAAGGTCTCCAGTATGTCCATCAAAAACGGATTCGTTCGGATGCTACAAGGTTGGAAATCTTGCGAGAACGAATCGGAATCTACCGCGACAGCTGAAGTAACGACGAAGTCGAAGCCGGCGGACAATAAGATGCAATCAGTTGCCTTGGTGAAACGTAGTATTGAGGTTGTCGAACGTCGTCTTTCACGCGAAGACGGTTCGGATTCGTCCAAGGACAGCAGTCTACAGAGCGACACCAGCGTTGATTCCGAGGACAGTTTCGCATCAGTGATTTTCGTGCCGAAGCAAGACGTCACTGTATCGACATCTTCAGCATCCTCGTCGGTTAACGAAGTATCTTCCGCGTCACGACCGGTAGCATTGCAACTCGGCACGACATCGGCACCACCATCGCCGCGTGTCAAACAGCCACCGGATAGTAGTCAGTCCTCCAGATTCAAACTGCTCGACATGTCATCATTATTGAAGCAACAATCGGCTGTCACAAATACAGATACAAATACAAGTACGAATGCGCGTCTCGGCGACGCAATCAAGCCTAGTGCACCGACCATCATCTGCAAGGAAACGTCCGGTAACACCTTGCAGGCGCCAAGAGAACTTCGTTTGATTACAGAACCAGCGGAACCTGACATCGAACCGGACACCGCACCGCTGATACGTGCCTTCAACGACGTCAAGATAGCTAGTCGTGAGCCGATTACAAACGAGGATGACAACCGAAATGCTAGGTTAAACCAAATCAAGGAGCTGCTCATAGCAAAGCCAGGTTTTGCTACTCGCACTAGACCGTCGTTTCCACTGGTCAGACGAGCCTCTACGGCGGCTTCGGGTCGTTTGGAGACTGTAACGAGGATTCTGCCGCGTTTACTATCTTTAGAATTGTTCAATCCGGAGACAGATGATCTGGATAGCGATTCCAGCGGTGTCTCGTCACCAGAATCAGTCGGTTCGGTGATCAGCGTCACATCAGACGAAAGATATATCGCGAGAAAGGAGGCTGTAGAGAAGAAGAACAATGCACAGACGAGTGAAGGAGTTTCCAAGTCAAACGGAGACGACGTATCAAAGAATACGAAGGAAGCTGAAACTATACGTGACGAATCGTTGAGTATGGAAACCACAGCATCATTTGAGGATTCGAATACGTCTCTGGATCCTCCGCACGACGATTTGCCCGCGGATTTCGAAGATAATGTACTGTTTGCGGAAACCGACACGTTGCGCGACTCTATTCAAAGTAATTTAGGAGTTGACACGATCCGTTCCGCGTCGCGCATACTTTTGGAAAGCGGAAAATCCATATCCTCGCAATCTATGAAGCTTCTCGAGGCTGCTGCTAACGTGGCGAGTTCGCTGGAGGACGCTGTAGAGACAGCAATTCAACGCAAAACTCAAGTAGAACAATTCTCGCAATTGTCGCAAGTTACGCAACAACGGAATAATAATAGCATCTGGTCGCAATCAAGCGTGCGAACGCGAGCGTACTTGAAGCAAGATCGTAAGTCCGCTTCGGTGGATTTGGGTGGCTATGCCGACGAATCGAGCAACGATCTCATACGAGACATCAGTCGGTACTGCCAGAACTCGTCGTTCGATCTCTTGTGTCAGACGTCGAGAACTTCGTCATCGTCGTTGGACAATAAGTTGGACGCGGAATCGGATGCCACGGCCTGGGATGGATGCAACCAAGTGCCCAAGGAGACCTCGTGGATCATAAATAAAGCATACGATAGTGGACACGATAAATTCGCCAATGTGATCCAATCCAAGTTGGCACCAAAATCCAAATCCCTCTGTAAGGACCGTGCCGTCGTATTCGAATCCGAATTCGACCATAAATTTAAATCTGATTCCAAGGATAAAGTTAAGCTGGAAGCCAAGCCCGAAACTAGATTTATTTCCAAATATGACGAAACGTTTAAATTCGACCCTGTATCCGAAGAGAATTCAAAAATTAAATTCGACCTCGTATCAACAATTAATCCTGTATCCAATAGTAATTTCACAGGCGATAAGAAAAAAACATTTATTAATCCCAAAGATTTAGAGCTTAATTCCGAAAGCACGTTTAACTTCCAATCCGGAGCGGAATCTAAACGGTCCAATGTCGACCAAGAGCGATATCGCTCCGCCAGCACTTCGCCGCTGTTGCGCAGCAATTCGGATGACATGCTAGACTTTGTGATGGTGTCGAAGGCAGGTGAGTTCGAGTGCGAGCATGCAACGGAAAACTCGAGGACGACTGAGAAGTGGCGTTCTTCCCAGGGCGGGCTATCGATAGACTCGAGCGATGTGGGTGATTCTATGATGGAGAACACTACGATGAGCCTGAGCGATGGTAGTCAAGCGGAATCGACGGCGAGACTGTTCACCGGTAGCACAGTATCGTTAGTATCGAATCCAAACAACGTGGAGAATAACCCTCGGTGCTCGATGGAGCGACGAAGATTGCAGGAGCGAGGTCGATCGTTGGACGAGATGTCAAGCGAGACGAAGAGACGAGACGCTGCGGATTGTCTGGTCACCACAAACAAGTCCACCGAAACCATTAGCAACGCCTCGTCTCAAGAGTCTCTGTCCTCGGACCGCGGCGGTGGCTCGATCACTTATCATCAGTACTACCATGTCTTTCGTGAGGGCGAGCTAGATCAGCTGATCAACAAATATGTCGAAAATCTGCATATCATCTCGTCGTACTATGACCATGCCAGTTGGTGCGTTGTCGCGGAGAAAGTGCAGGTTTGGACTATATGACTTCGGATAGAAATCATCGAATGAAGGACCAGCGGCTACCGCGACTCGCAAAGTTGTACCGGGTGTCTCGATACGAGATGTCAACCAGAAGGGATCAACTAGGTTCAACTTATGAAAATTTACACTCGCTTAGTTTCACTTCTTTCAGTTGTAAAAATAATTCTGATCTCCGGATCCAAAAAAAAAAAAACAAACGGGGGCCGCAGGGACTTAGAGGAAACTGGATATAATTCTTAAATTCTTTAATTTCGTGATTTAAATTTTTTAGCCTTTATATTACAGAGACGGATTGGGGAGAACTCTTACTTTTGAGACAAAAGTACTAATCCCTCTTTTTGGGACACACAGTACACTCTGACGAATGGCCCAATCATTGCGGTTAATCGTTAAAAGCCTCGCTTCGAGTACCAGATGAATGACTCTAAATCCGTGGATCTAAGAGTCCAAGAATCTGAAAAATTTAGGGGTCCAAGAATCCAAGGATTTGAAGGCTCAAGGATTTCATAATAATACAAATATCCAAGATCTAAAATAATTCACGAGTTGACTTTCTAACGATCTGCTCTTGAAAACTGCAACGATCTATATCGCTATTGAAATATCGCTTTATGCTCGTTAAGCATTCCTTACATGTTTGTCTCATCGTAAAGAGATTTCTCTGTCCGTGACGTCGCTGAAGTAATGCGCGACGCAATAATATAGCATCAAACTAAAGAAAACGATGAATGGTATAAATAACGAACCAACAATTAAAATATCCAAAGGTAAGGGAACATTTTAATAATATAAATGGCCATAATATCTCTTTTAATTAATTAATATATTGTTAATTGCTCTGTATCAATCTTTTATTTTTCATGTCTGATTTATTCAACTTTATTTTTGCTTCAGTGACGTTTAGGACTATTTATCTCATTTCGAATTTGCACATTTCGGAACAACGATTGCAGAGAGCACGATTCTTCGAGATGTGCCGAAAAAAGAAAGATAAGGGAAAATAAATACTAAAAAGAAAGAGAAAATAATAGGGTGAGAGGGGAAAAAGCGGGACGGAGAAAAAAGCATTATTTGCTCAAGGTATTCGGCTTCTCGAAGGGTCGTGCAATCTGAATATATATGCGTTTAATAAGCGTAAAATTCAGAAATGGCAATTGGCTCCCGGCTATGGAGCGTATTTTCTATAGCTTCTCGAGGAACGGACAATATTCGAACGCTTGAACGTAGATATACCTCAATAATGCGACATTCCACTTCCAAAAATATATATTTACACATATACACACAAATACGTATTAGGGTGTCCCTTAATTGTGCTTTGTTCAGTGATTCGTATATGTCGATGTTTAAGATTAACGTTGGCATTAAACTATCGTCAACATATATATAAATAAAAGGGTAAAAGATACGGAATAATTTTTCGAATTTATACGACAGAAAAGAAGGAAAAGATAGAAGAGAACAAACACACACACACACACATTTGTTATATGATTTATAGGCAAGTAAAAGACATCCTAATACATATATAAACACATGGCATACGTACATACATATAATACATATATATTAGGATATAAGAATTCAAGGATCCAATAATCTGAATATTGAATGCTTATATTCTTGGATTCTTCGCCCAAAAACTTTTAATCCCTTAGATTCTTATATTTTTGCATAGAATATTTTTTGTATTATTATTGACTTCAAATGAAATTCTTAATTTTCTATTCACGTATTTAATCTTTAAATCCCCGAACATTTAGTCCTCGTGCAAAATCTTTAGAACTATATAATTTTTTAAATCCTAAAATATATATACATAAGATCACAAAATGCTGTTACATATTTAAAGATTTTTAAGCATTTATACAATAAAGTATTCAGCAATTGAAGATCCAAGGATCGAAGCATCCGTGTCTACAATACGTATATTCACACATCACATAGAGAAGGACATCAATGTAATCTAAGCTTCGTTATTTTTATGATCTCAATTAATTATTCGCGATCGTAGTAATGGACAAAGTTTTTATTGTAACCCTTTAACCGGTAAATCGAATATAATCTTCTTGCGCCAGAGAAAACACCTCCAATGAAATTACTGATAATGACGTAAGATATCAAAATCGTAGCAAAAATTCGACGGAACTGTAGAATGTCCATAAATTCCCACATTCACGTAATAAAAAAGGCGCAATTTAAGGATATTCTATATATCAAGAGAGAACAGGAGAGAGAGAGAGAGAGAGAGTATGTGTGTATGTATGTGTGTGTGTGTGTGTGTGTATATATGTATCTGTGTTTTAACAGATTTTGTGTCGATTCATCAAAATTAAGATTCTCGAGACGTCGAAGATGATGAGCGAAAACGTTATTTTAAGGATTTCGACAGGACGAGAATTTTTATCTTTCTCGATTTTTGATGCACAATATGCGACAAAACGTACTGATGATAGAAAACAATGAACAGCGCGAGTAGAGCCTGGAACTACTGGTTAAAGGGTAATTCGATGGATCAATCGAAAGGAACAAATTGTTATTCCGTTTTCGAAGAATTGTTCGATTAATTAAACACGTGTAATTAAACAGATAGTCGACGATGTTCTTTTTCTAATTTATGGAACTTTGATTCGATTTGAGGAAAAAAGCGAAAAAGTGTAAGTGCATGCGTGCGTGAAACATGTATGCGTGACAAAGGGAAAAGAAAATAGAAAAAAAGCGGAAGGATAGACCAACGCGGAAAATGCAATCTCGAAACAGGTGTAAATATGTAAAATAAAGTGTTCCTGACGTAAACGCACAGAAAATCGTCAGAAAATAGTTGACATATGGCAATTTCGGAGAATTTTCTGTCGAATCTCCTGGTCCTCTTATCCTATCTCTTATTATGTAAGTTTATACATATATGTTTCGAATATTGAAGGATAAACTAAAAAGACTTGCTTTTATTATACAGCAACATTTATCAACTATCTGTCTAATGACATTGACATTAATGATTTGAATATTATTTTACATCGTCTCTTTTTTTTCTCTCTCTCATAATTAGAGACAGTCATAATTCTATCGATTATAAAATTATTCTATAAAGTAAGATAAAAGGATTAAAACTTTTTCTCGCAGAACTGATTTTCCTTCAGATAAGTAATGATTAATAGTAAGCTATTAGCGTTTTTAAATAGTGCTTAAGATAACGTTTAATAATAATGTTCGATATTTCTTCAGTAGCAACCGGCAATGAGGAGAGCATGATACTTGCATAGGATAGGGTAGATTTTTCTAAAGATAAAATCAATGATCAAGTCGCAAAAGCGGTGATAATATGCATATATATACTGCATATAACTTTTAATTTTTAACAATAGTATATAATAATAGTAATTATTAACTGATGTATAATTGTGAGCATATAAATGTGTATACACATATCCATTATAATATTGCCACGGAAAAGGTTTCTTAGGAGGAAAGAATTCAATTGTAAATTCAATTTCTGGGATGAAATTCGTATTGCATTTAATAAAATTTTATTTGTCGTTTGAGAAAGAGAGAGAGATGAAAAAAATTATTCGCAGAAAATTCCATATTATTCGAGTACAACGAAACTCTTGAAACATCAATAAGTGAAATGACAACCGAAGAGAAGAATCAAGTATACATTTATCAGCTGGGTATTCGCAGAAAATTTCCTATTATTTGAATACAGCGAAACTTGAAACGTCAATAAAATAACGAAATGATAACCGAAGAGAAGAATTAAATATACGTTTATCAGCTGGGGAAGCCAGATTATTACATCGAGGGCATCGTGAGCGCGATAAGTGTTCGCAAGAAGCGAGATTAGAAGGCACAATTAGAAAAAAAAGACAATTCATTTTCGCACGAATATAAGTGAAAACTCTTGTCCGAGCGGATGAATCCATAGTGTAGCATCGAGCGAGGCGGCTATCCAGGTCGTCGGCATCACTCGACTCCGATGGCGGCGCTCGTTCGCTCGCTCGGTCGCAGGAGAAGGCGCGAGAGCGCTCGCGGTGGCGCGTGTCCGGATAGCCAGTCTAGCGTCGACCGTTAACCCTTCCGGAAGGGTGTGCGCGCTCGCTACGCTCCGGCTCCGATTTACGTAAGTGTTGCCTTCGGGTTTCAATCTCGCGTTCAATTTACTTTACGCATTCGGCATCGCGTTCTCTTCCTGCTTCTTCCTCTCTTTTTTCTTTTCCTCCATCTCTCGAACGAGAAGGACGACCGTCGAAGGACACTTCCGCTTCACTCTCCGTTCTCACGACACGGGTATCGGTTGAGAGTTTCGTTTTCCCTTCCGTTCCATCGGAATGAACGGACACGCGAGGAACGAGCGACCGGACGACGAAGCCGATGCCGCGTCGCTCGGCGCCGATATACTCAACCCCTTCGTGCATCGGCTCGAACTTGGCTCGACCTACGACAAGCTCAAGGTCAGTATCTCTCGAAAGCAGCTTCTTCCCCGGGATCGATGCTCGTGCGGGCGCGTTTTAGAGGGGTGCCGCCACCGCCGCCGCCGCCGCGAGGCGGGGTGTGCTTCGATCGCGATGCCAAGAAAGTGCGCGTGAATGTGTTGTAATAATTATTTCGCAGTTTAACGCTCAACTTTTTGCAGATTTTTAATCGTACCTCGATGAAGTTCTGGAGAGCCGATTAAAGCGTCGCTAATAATTAGAATATAATTAGAATTGAAAATGATTTAGGACGACTCAGACACGTAGGCTCTCGAAAATTGCACAATGAGAAATTGATTACGAAATTTATTACGAAAATTGATCGAGAGACTTATTTTTTAGAGATTCGAATATTTTATTTGCATTTCAATTTACTAAAGAGCACGTACTCCAAATATGTCAAGAGTACGTAATCAGAGTGTAACGTGAGGTACATACAGCATAATGATACACAGTTATATAAGATATTGCAAATCTCAGGATGGCGAAATAACAACCCGCAATAAATTATTGCAAAAATATTTACAAGATGGTCGAGGAGATATCGCGCTTACACAGGCTAGTTTTTCCGCAAGTTGGTCGTGGTTACTTTCACGTCGTGACCAGGAATCGGTCAGGTAGTATTCAGTTGGCCACGCGGTCAATTTTGTGTAATTATAATTAACGTATCTTATCCTTTCGATAAAAGTTAAGTCATCCATTTTTCCGATATCTCACGACCGACCGTAACGACAAACATGTCGACATATATCGTTTGTATGTAATTTCCGCCCCACTTTTCTTTGGCACATTTTCGCATGGGCTTCTACGCGAACTCGATGTAAATGTTTACCGCGAACAAGGTCACGTAAGTGATCAGTACGTTCACTAGTAGATGAGCTAGTCCAATCTAGGCGAATCTGCGATTTGGAAAGTTTGAGAAAGATATGTATATTATATTTTTAATATTTGTGTAAAATATTCCTCCCAAATGTATGAACATATTATATTAGTTCAGATTCGAGAAAATGTATTTGTAAATTTATTATATTATTTCATATCAATATAATATTAATAATATTATTTTATATTATTTCATATCAATATATAAATAATAAATATTATTTTATATTATTATCAATTAAGTTGCAATTGTTTAACATCAGGATATGACAAACATGTATGTAGAATCGTGTATCGTGTATCTTGCGCAAAATTTGCAAAATCTTTATTATTCGACTGAAATAATATATATATATAAATTGTATAAAAGAATCTAAGGATCTAAAAACACATTCCTATCGCGATCTAGACTGCTTGGCAAGAAAATGGAAAGCAGCCTTCGCACTCATTAAAATCGTTTCCGCAGTTCAGGTCTTGTAAATATTAGCGAGATCAATGATTTTTTGCTGTTATATACTATATATTTTCGAGGAATTAAAATCGTGGTCTACACTTTTCTAAACATTAACACGACGCAAGTAGCGCTCTTCTGTGGACCGATGCTTTCTCTTGTTAAAACATCGGTGAAGTCTGAACGCGTAGAAAGCCCACATTCTAGGTGATGCGAGTGAGTTAAGAACAGGATGATTTATGTCAGCAGGATCAAATTAAAAACGAGAAGTATTCTAAAAAGAAAGTGGACGATTAAATCGAAAATTAAATTATATATAATTATAATAAATTATATAATTATATGTCTAGAGTGTCCTAATTTAAATGTCTCAGTGAAACATATGTGGGAAATTTAAAATGTTATCAAAAAGAAAGTTTCGGATAAAAGTTGTGAAATTTCAAGGAGGACATTCTATCGACACACTTTTGTTTTAGATGAAATATAAGATTATCTTCATTTTTTTATTGTAACTATATCATTTTGCGTATATCGAATCTTGGATTCTCTTATAATCATTTTGAATACAAAGATTTTCAAACAGAATTTATTATTAAAAATTAATGGTTTACGAGATATTTTATGATTCATCTTATTATATGACTACAGAATATGATTATAAGATATATGCAATATCTTATTTTCATCTTTTTACTTTTGATTCTATTTTAATACTTTAAGATAACTTCTTCAAATTTCAAAATATACAGAATATCCTGTATAATCTCTTTTACATATACACTGAAAAAATTGTATTCTCAACTTAAGAATGTGCCACTTATCTTTAGAAATAGCGCCAAAAGGATCTCCTTTTTTTTAGTATATATTCTAAAGATAAGTGGCATATACTTGGATTTGAGAATGCAATTTTTTCAGTATATCTCTAACATATTTTATACTTTATAATCTATAGATTGAAAGTATAAAATATGTTAAAGATACACTGTATAATAGATAGAAAGTATAAAATATGTTAAAGATATTCTGTATATTTTGAAATTTGAAGAAGTTATCTTAAAATATTAAAATAAAATCATCGATAGTGAAAAGATAAAAATAAGATATTGCATATTCCACACAGCACATGATATCATTCGAATATTCTATACTCATACTGTAAATATACGTTACAGATTTATTTTTACAATCTATTTTATACTTTATGTTGTATGTTAGTATTTGCTAATATATAACTTTCTTTCGCAAAACAAGTATCTACGCAAAAATCAACATATAATGAATAAATTTAAAAAATGTCTTCGATATCATGTATGATTTGTTCGATTGATGATCAACTCGAATCAGTTCTCATTGATTTTGGTTTCAAATTTTACCCTAAAACATTGCGTTAATATTTATGCGAAATGTATCTTTAGCATCTATATTTTTTTCTTATCTTTGTCCCAGTTCTTGCTTTCTCACTCTCGTTTACAAAAAAATTAGCTGTCATAGCTATGCTAATACGTTTATAAAAATTAACAGTCAATAACAGTTTATAACGCGGACATAGATTTAATTCATAGTCATTCTTGGCACAGATATTTGACTTGGCTTGGTATATCACACATGATATCTCATGCATTTATTTCTTCAAGAAGATGAAGCGAGAGGGGGGCGAGCGGTTGATTATGTGTGCAACTAACGGAACAGTGAAACATAACGAACGGTACTCGCGTACTATCTCTCTCCTGCTTTTCATTCTTTCTTTCTCTTTCCTTTTACAAGACGAGGAGAAGTTGAAGCCATCGATGAGTCTTGTAACCTTGACCGCGTGACAAACGACGAGTTGGTCCGATCCAATTACATACTTACTTACTTACCTGTGTGTTCCATTTTTGTCACCATTAGTTATGCGATAAAAGAACAGGAAGAATGTACTGTTGAGTCAATGCATTTTTAATATTATTTTAAACAATATTCTTTGATATATGTGCTAACATTTAGATTATACTTGGAACCTAGAATTTGCACCTGTCATTGGATTATTTATGACAGATCTTCTGATGTACAGATCGTGAATTAAGCTTCTTGATTTTATATTTATATATAAAATGTATGTGATAAGAATAATTAAGATGTAATATTAGATTTAATCAAAAATTATCCGAAAAAAATTGACGTGGGAATATTTATTGTTTCAGACGATATTCTTGACAATCGCCCTCTTGCCGTTCAGGCTAGCTGCCATCACGACTTTGATGATACTTGCGTGGCTGTTAGCTTGCTTAGGTTTGCATGGATTGTCCGAAGAAGATCTTCGGCGAGCTCCTCTCACGGGCTGGAGACGGTATGTTTGAGCAGCATCACAATTGGTGCAATCATTTTATCGGGAGAAAATGATCATTTCTTATCCTAGTCCGAATCTATTTCTATATCTATGCTATTCACATTAACATTAATCCTTCGGGATTGCTTTTTAAGCTTTCGTCTGTGGTGATACAGTATCGCTTTACTAACAGGTTAAATTTGCATTCCTTAGATCTTTAAATATGCGTTCTCAGAGATCCTTAGACCTAGAACTCGGCTTTTGATCTTTTAATAATTGTTTACAAGTTCTTAGAAATGTATTTTACGATTTTTTATGTTGAAGATTTAAATTAAACATGATATTTGAAGATTAGATCTCAAGCCAATGAGATCAATGAGTCTCAGTTAGTCAAAAAGAAAAAGAAAGAAAGCGTTAATAATACACGTTCTATGTATGAGACAAGAATAGATCCTTATAACAAGGTTATTGCTTATAATTCTGCTATCAACTAAAGTGTTCCCATACACAATAAAATATTTCTGTTTGTGTCTCTGTGTTCATAATTTATTAGTGACTTACTTAATATCTTTTACAGACAGATAATCAATAATCTTGGAATTTGTCGACGAAACTAATACATTTCTAATTTTAATATTAATTATTCTCAGTGATTTAAATTTGCAAATAAAATTGGATTATTAAAGAGCTATTATTTAACAAAAATATTATTTTGTAAATTAATGTATATACAAAAAGTTTGTTAGATAAAGGGAGGCAATAATTTATAACACCGCCTATTTATATTTCTTTCATAATTTAATCATGCGTTACTGTCAAGGTCTTGCGACGCGGAGAATCTATAAAATAACTTTGTATTGTAGTGAGAAGTTATGACACAAGTTTAGCTTATAAAAATATTATCTAAGATATCTTCAATTAGATACATGGTTAGAGCACATGGTATGAAATAATCTTTTTTTTTTAAGAGAGATTATAAATACATTTGTTTGGATTTACATGACTAGTAAAGTATTATAAAAGAGAAAGAGATCAGTTTTCATTTAAATTAAATATAAATTAATTTGTTTCATGCAGATGTGTATTTTCGAAAATCTAAAGAATTTTTAAAATATTTTAAAGGTTTTATAATTTCATAAGATATTTTCTAGAATTTGCGATGTTTTCTAAATCTAATGATCTCTGTGAGCGAAAAATATAACATTTATCGAAACGGTCTTTCGTGGAAATCGAATTCGACAAATTTTCCCTAATTCCAAAGATTGATTATGAATTTTGCTAATCATTTGAGACTACCTTACGAGAGTATAAGTAGTGAATTGTATCGGACGGTATGCATGCGCATTGCAAATTAAACTACTTAAAAACAGAGACATGCGCATCGTGATCTGCTGGATGATGCGGGCATTATTTCTCTGCGGTGGATTTCATCATCTGAAGGTCAAGGGCCGGAAAGCGGAGACTAAGGACGCGCCGGTACTGGCTCTCGCCCCGCATTCCAGTTTCTTCGATGCACTTCCGGTCGTGTACCTTGGCGGACCGAGCATCGTTGCCAAAGGGGAGAGTAGGCGCCTCCCTTTTTTCGGAAGTAGGTCGCCCATCATCGCATTGTCGCCCGTTGACAAATTGACTGACAAGAGAGAGGTCGTTATATTTTTAGACAAGAGAGATTTTGAATGAAATGTATATCTTAAAGTAATCTTAAGGTTGAATTGAATCGAGAAAAAGATATATGTGAATATCTTTAGATGGATGCTTTTTAATTTAGATTTACATTCGCGGCCTCTTTCTTTTTGGACTAAAAGATTTCCCCCTCTGATATTAGGAAATTGCAATATTTTGCTCATTCAATCATTTTTTATTGTACATAATATTTATAATATACATACATGGTGGATGGGATTCATTCTTTGGCAACTAACTGTAATATTTTTAACAATTATCGATAACTTGGCTTTCATAGAGTGTGCACTTCATTTAATTTGATCTTTTAATAAACAAGTTAAACTGTATTCCATTCAAATTCAATTAAAGAATTAAATAATAACATTATTTATAAACTCTTTAATTCATTACTCAATGTTTCTATTTATCAGTGTTAATTGTATGCAATTATTAAAAAATATAAATCAAGATATATATATTTTGACACTTTCGGCTTATATTTGTAGAAAATAAATTGGACACATTCAGAGAGCCAAAGAGAAAAGCAAAAACTGCGTCTTGATATATATACATGTATAATTTAAAGTTTGCAATTAACATTTCTCGACTATCGAAACTTGAATTACTAATCTAAACGCTTTCACTATCTTCTCGCCCTTTTCTTTTTATCACACGATCGCGTAGAAAGTGCATCGGAAATACCTGCTCATAGCGCGTTTCTCTCTTTCGTAATATCAAGTTGATCCGAGTACATCGGAGCTCTAGGAACTCCGCATTCTTTTCGCGATATTGTTGACGCATCGATATGTTGCTTCAATACTTAAATACTTTTGAGATCCAGTATCCAAGTATTTCGGAGTAATTCCATTGCATGTACCTTGTCGGTTGAAACCCGCAGCAAATTAGTGCCATGGATATGTTTCGTGGGCCGACTTACTTACCAAGCCGGCGGAATGAAAATCGTGGTCCGAGGAAAACAGGCTTCTAGATCGGAAGCGCCGATTCTGGTCCTTGCGCCGCACTCGACCTTTATTGACGGCGGCATCGTTTACGTCACCGGATTTCCTTCCATCATCGTCAGACGAGAATCGGGATTAAATCCATTTATTGGAAGTAGGTGCTGCTTTTTTGTTTCTTTTGTTCCTTTTTATTTTCTTTTATTCTCCCCCCTCTCTCTTTCTCTCTCTCTCTCTCTCTCTCTCTCTCTCTCTCTTTATATTCTCTTATATGTATTCTTTTTTATCTTTTATATTCTTTTATTATTTTTTGCAAATAATGTATTTATTAAAAATTTATTTTATTTAAACCACTTTATTTCAACTATTCTATTCAACTATTTCATTCGAGAGGTAGTAAAAGATATTTATTATATGATTTTGAATACTTGTGCAAGACAGGATTTGAGCCAACTAAAAAATAATGAAGTCAGATTATCCTCTTAGGAGAAAGTCTTGATCTAGAATCTCAATATGCTGTAGTCTACGTGAGGTCATTTTAAACGAAATAATTTCAGGCATTATTGACATTGTT
The DNA here is from genome assembly GCF_025532165.1 of Camponotus vicinus. Lineage (NCBI taxonomy): Eukaryota > Metazoa > Arthropoda > Insecta > Hymenoptera > Formicidae > Camponotus > Camponotus vicinus. The sequence goes on from NW_028141945.1 coordinate 31,220,834, forward strand.
AGTCAATGTGAAAGTGGTTTATAGTAACATTGTAAAATCGCATAACAAAAAAAATAATCTCATTGTGGACAATCATATGAATAGCAATGATTAAATGCGCCTTATTTACATCGTTCAGCAACTTTGATATTGCTTTATTAAACTCAGCCGAATATTAATTTCTTTTCCAACAAAGGAATGGTCACAGTGTGTAATAGAGGATAATATCTTTAAAACATTAATATATGAATCCCACTCACCATTTTATACAAATTTTTTAAAAATAAATATGCCCTTGCAAGAACGTTACTAATTGCCCTTGCAAGAACGTAATTAATATTCTAATTAATATTATAATTTAATGAAATAATAATCAGTAAGCTTATCTTTTGCAAAATAATTTACTGTGCAGAACCGTTAAAATTACTTTCCAATTTACTTTCAATAACAAATCATGATAATTCGTTTGTAAGATTTTCATGTCTCGAGATTAATTGCTTGAGTAACATAACTAACAATAATTGATTCAGTCGATTGGGATAGTCATGCAAAATTCAAATCATAATTATTATAGCTAGGTATTTGAATAATCAATTATACTTGCATTATGCCTTTCGATGTTTGGCGCATACAGAACTCATCAACTACACGCAGCCAGTCTACGTATGGAGGGAAGATCCAAATTCTCGTCAGAATACTATCAAGGAAATAATTGAAAGAACTACTTCTAAGGAGGATTGGCCGCAGGTGAGAAAAAGATTAGACCATCCACCATAAAGTTTGTAGAGATGCTGAATTTGTAGAGATCTTCTATAATATTCTGAATAATTCATGAGTGAGAGATGCACGCAATCTTGCAATCAAGGTAGAATAAATCACTACCTTCTGTTGGTGCAATTGACCGACCGTTCTCCACAGGTTATGATATTTCCTGAAGGAACCTGTACAAACCGGTCGTGTTTGATTACCTTTAAATCAGGCGCTTTCTATCCCGGTGTACCAGTGCAACCAGTATGCATCAGATATCCCAACAAATTGGACACGGTAACATGGACATGGGAAGGTCCTGGCGCGTAAGTAGAGAGAACCATACAATCCCCCATACAATCCCTCCCTCTTTCTTTATTCTTATATTTCTATTCTTTTTACAATCTGGTTGGAGTTTTCATCTGTTGCGCGTTGCAGGTTGAAATTGCTGTGGTTGACGTTAACGCAGCTAAATAGCAGTTGCGAGATCGAGTTTTTACCCGTCTACAATCCTAGCGAGGCGGAAAAACTGGATCCTAAACTGTACGCAAACAATGTACGACGTCTTATGGCAGAGTGAGTTTTCGTATGTAATGGATAGTAAATTTTAAAAACCTAGTCTAGACCTTTAAAAGATTGTTGTTTGACTTTATAGAGCATTGAAAATTCCCGTTTCGGATTACACGTATGATGATTGTCGGATTATTAGAAAGGCCCATCAATTGCATCTACCACACGCATCTAATATCGTAAAAACCCATAAGCTTCGATATAAGTTGGGGTAAATGGCAATTAACATAAATATGTTAGAGATATTAATAATTAATTAATCAATTATTATTTTATTTAAACATTATTTATATTTTTTAATTCATTATTCAATTATTTTATTATTTAATTATATATTCTTTATTTTCAATTAATAATTAATTAATGATATATTAAGAATTTTAATTATATCAATACACTTGTCGCATATAGTTTAGTGGCATCAAAGACGGAAGAAGAGCTCGTTCAGAAGAAGATAAACAATTTCGACGAAGTGAACCTGCACGAATTTGCGCAAATTCTTAGATTAGACGAAAGGGATCCAACCACTCAGCAACTGTTTCGTATTCATGACAGAGTTCGTATATATAATAAAATTGAAGCACATGTGTATGTGAATCGATTTATTGAAGAGAATTTATATTTTGTTTCTGTAGCTCGGACAGGGAAAGATCGATCTTGAGGAATATATTTTCACTGTGCTAGTAACAGCGAATGCATCCTCGGAACTAAACAAGGTCGAGATTGCATTTGATGTAAGTGTGCATAATTATAGCTCTCTACTATAACATATAATAGCATATAAATTTTTATTTTTATACAATCACATTGTGTCATAGGTATGCGGTTCGAGAATGACAATGTGTTTGACGCAGTCGGAACTTAGAAAAGCCTTGAGGTTATCATTAAACATGCCAGCAGAGGAATCCAACAGGATTTTTCAGCAGGCCAGAAAGCAAGACGTTCACACAGTGAGCTTCGGTAAATATTTTTTCGAATTTTATTTTTTCCCGATAATTAATATGTCGCGGGATGCGAACTTTTTCCCGATTGATACACCGATTGATTTCTTGCAGAGGACGTTCTGGCACAACTATCGAACCAAACAGAGTATGCACACTTATCCATCGGGAGTAACGAAAATTCAAAGAAGGCCATTTGAAAGTGTCTTTTGGAGCCCGATGTTTGTGAAGAACATCGAGGTAGACCTTTTCATAATCCCATCTGCTCCACTCCCGTATGAGAAATGTATCTAAGGTACTTCGAAGTGAAACTATGTTGTCTACAGAAGTTGCAGTCGCACGTACGCGATAATTTAGACAGCTTTAGTGTCTTTCCTATAATCCTGTAAATTAGAGGAAATGAATAATTTAGTAATAGGAACTTTTAGAATTCTAAGATTTGAGAATTCTAAATAATTTTAAACATTTGATAATTCAGAAATATTTATTTAAAAAATTGTAGAATCCTCGAGGATGTGAAAATCCAAAGATACATGACATGATCTTAGATTTCAAAGATTGCAAGAGATTTAAGGATTTTATGATCTAGCGATCGGAGATACTAAAGATTGACAATATCTTATTCAAGAATTTAAAAGCTTAAGGATCTAAGAAAACAACCATCTTTGTTAGTATCGATATATTTAAAGATTAGAATTTGAATTCTCAAAAGTCTTAGAATATAAATATTCGAAGATTTTATGGATTTTATTTCTAAAAATGAGGATCTAAGAATATTAAAATACGAAGAGGGAAAAATTTCAACAGTCTTCTTGTATAGTACACATTAGTTAAATGATCCGGTCACGGAAGCTTCTTCCTGGCTCGAAAAGTTAAGAAGTTTCGAGTACATTCATGACATAGAATGCAGATGTGAATTTAAGGCAAGAAAAAAAGGAAGAATAGATAATGGCATAATTTATTTTTCGGTCCGATAGTTCATGCCGCGTGTTAGATACAGGCATGCATATTCGAACACATATATATATATATACGCTAAGTTATGTACATATTTATTGAATACTGTAAAGTGACACGTGTGTTATAGGCAAATACACACATACATACACACACATACACATACATACACACACACATAATATAGACATAGCCATGCAGGGATTGTGCAAATCAATAAATATCGTCTATGCACACGCAAGTGCATTCATGTGTGTACGTATATATGTATATAGAATGAGGATATGTGGGTGTAATCAAAGAGAAAGTGTACCCACTTTGTAATATCTGTATATGAACGAAATGGCCAAAGTGTGTTTAAGAGCGCGCATTGTTAGTAATTATTCTGAGTTAAAAACATGTTGAGTTATAGAATGTTTTACTATAAACCAGTATGTTGAAAATAACAGTATTTATTGAACAGAAACTTCTCTTAGCTTTTATTGCATTCAAAACATTGCTGAATGATTTAGAAATAATATTTATTTTATTGCAAGGATGAATGTTATGTAATCAGCAACTATATTTCAAGTAATCTGACAGCTTTATTAATCTTTTTAATCGAAAGTGCAATTTGTCAGGGTATCTAATATGCATACAAACTAACTGACAGCGGGTAATATAGATTCTTAACGTGAATTGAAAACACACAGAAAACAAAATTCTGGACTTGTATGGCATAATAGAGGAAAAACAGAGATGGCGTCAGACGTTTCTAATTTTGATTTAAAGATACAAAGATTTAAAACTATTGCATTGACAGAATGAAGGTGTGGAGCTTAAAGGTACAAATTACATAAATTTTCATTTAGTTTCAAAGACGTCCCTGACTACATGTTAACGATTCGATCATTATCGTGATTCTATTTTTTCGGCTAGCCAAATAAAACGCAAACATTTACATACGTTGATACTTTATTAACATCTTGATAATGTACTTAGGACAATATTACAGTCGCGTGACTTCGGAGTTATTGATAGCCCGTAATTTTCCGTCGGAATGACTAGACCGTCGATGTCTAACTTGTGTATGGGTTGGCGGGATATATCCCGCCGCATCGTCGGGGCGTTTGTGCTTGTCCAGCTGAATAAATCGCGAGCTAGGTCCGCCTCCGCCACTACCGCTGTCCAGGCATTCGCAGCTCAAACTGGCCTGATCGAGGTCGCCCTGATACGGCCCCGGCGCAATCAATAAGCTTTCCGTCGACTTGGTCGGCTGGAAGTGCCGACTCGTGATTGTCGAACTCGTGGCCGTCGAGTACACGGTACTACCGCTAGTACCGCTAGACTTGCGCTGCACGATGCCGATGGGCGTCTTTGATCTGCTGCCACCGCTATGCGATCCCTTACCCGGACGTTCCGCGCTATGAGTCTTGATAGTCACGGTGTCCAAGTAACCATAACCGAAGCCATAGCCCCCGAAGGCTTTGGTGGTCAGGTTGTCCCAGGACTTGGGCTTGGCGTATTGAAGGCACGGCGGTGGTCGCTGGTGCACGCTCGGATCCCAGTATAGAGTGTCGGTGCTGAGACTGGTAGAGCAGGAGGCGACACTGTCAGCTGTTGTCGAAACATCGCTACTAGTAATGGAATGAAGACTATGACCGGACGTGCGGGGACAATTGTGAGCATTAGGCTGCTGTTGTTGGTCTCGTTGTCCTTGAATGTGATGATGCTGTATATTAGCTTGTTGCTGCTGCTGCTGTTGTTGCTGCTGCTGCTGTTGTTGTTGCTGCTGCTGCTGTTGATGAAAAGTTTGCTCGTTACGGGCACGTCGTTGTTTCTCGCGGCGTCGACGACTAGGTACGCAATTCGGATCACAGCAGGGACTGGCGAGATCGTAAGCATCTAGACTACCGCTATCAGACTGCTCTCGGCGACGATTCGCGCTGGAGATACAAGCGACGCAAAGATTGTTCTGAGGAACCGAATGCAATGACGGTCCTTCGCCGGCAACGGACGACTGTTGCTGGCAAGACTGCTTATGAGATTTGCTCTTTGCGGGTGTACCCGTCATACCGTTTGCCTGGTGGTAACTGTGACGCGAGGAGCTTACGGCCATTGTAGATTCACTCGACATCTTAGACAGAAAATGATGATGATCGCTACGCGACCGAGGCGGTCCGACTGTTACGAGACAAGCAGCACTGCGTGGTATGAGATAGGGTCGTCCATCTGCGAACTGTAAGATATATTTGTATTGTTAAGCTGCGAATATAAAGATGTACTTGTAAAAATTATGAGAGAAATAATCATGAAAAATATTACAAGAATTATCAACTTTAGAAAGTTTACTTTGCAGCACTAATTTTTTCTTTTTTTAAACTTTTATCCTCGAAATGTAAATAACAATTACCACATTATAGAGTAAAAGATGTTCGGTAGAAGTTGCTGGCCGGCAGCACTGGATAGTGGAAGAATTGAAGCTAGAAGAGGGCGAGGGTTGATTAGGGTGGATGCCGACGATGCTGTTAGGCGTTCTCTTGCGTGCTGGCAGTGAATGGGTCTTCCATCGGCCCATTAAAATAGACCGTTCTCTTTCGCATAGTCTTTCCAATTCACCTAGGCGAGATTGAAGAGCGCGTTGCAATTCGATGTAACGCATATGCAATTCCACCTAAAATATCATATATATTCTCAACGACTGATTTAGCAAAATCTGCACAAATTGCTATTGGAAGAAAAACTTACATTGAAAATTCAAGATCGTGAAAATGTCATCAATACATAAGAGAATTAAATTTCTTTTTACCTTTTTAACGCAATCTTCGAAGGACACGACCATTCGCATTCTGGTATCACAGTTCTTGATAAAATTCACAAGAGTCTTGTGATCGGCTCTGTCCATCTCGTGACCGTTTATAGACAGTATTACGTCACCCTCTCGCATACCAGCTTTGAACGCCGGTCCATCGTATTCTACGTAATCCACATACGTAACCATCTCTATCTCCTGCTCCCTCTTATAGTGTATTCCGTAGCTCTATCGAATCAATCAAAGTTAGTGATAAAAACAATCAAAATATATTTATAAAACATATTTATTTATTACAATCTTTAAGTTTTTTAATAGAATGATGTAATGATGGAGTAATACAGCATTATGCGTTAGATAGATTGGGATATCACATTTACTATGTGATGTAGTAATATATATACATATATCACCTGTAATGTGAAACCGTACGTGCCGTTCTTCTTCTCAACGATAATCGTCCGCCGACGTCTGTCTTCATCAGCGCGTGTAGCTCGATCGGACTTGGTTCTTTCAAGGACAGCCTGAAAAAAAAACGCTTATCGCTGGATCGTAACGCTAATACTGGAGCCACTTTACGCGACCATACAATATTGCATTTGATAAAGAAAAAGAGGAAGATATCTGTTTTACGCGACCTCTGATAAAGAAAACGGCGAAACGGAAGAATTTGCAGATAACAATTTAAAAAGCAGAAATTAATAGAGTCGCGCGACGACTCGCGGGATGATTCCTCCATTTTCCTCAACGTGAATAACGCAGGGTGAGAGAGAAGCGACTGGGGAGATTAATTAATTACACATTCGACGACGCCGCTCCATTCCTCCTCGTCGCTGTTGTCGATGCCGGTCGTCCGCCTCTGGCCGCCGATGCTGTTGGTGTTTTGCGGCGAGCTGTTCATGGTCGCGACCGCAGGACGTCCGTGGCCGAGCGTTGTCGTCGCCGGGGTGTCGTCAACACCTCGGCCAGGCGTCTTTACCGAGGTTGGCGAGGGGTTAACGCGCGTCCCCCGACGCCGCACGACGCCACGGCGGCACGTCTCTGTCGCGAAGCCGTCCGGCCCGACTAGACAGTCTCCCAACTGTTGTTCATCGCGCAGACGCGACAATATCGGCCTAGCACCCCGCGGCGACGATGGATAAGGGGTTGGCGGGGTGAGGGCGGCGGCAACCCGGTGTCGTCGACCCAGGCCTCCCTTCCTCCCGTGGTCGCATCCCCCTGGCATCGCGCCATCGCGTCGCTTTCCCCGTGACGCCGGACAGGAATAAACGGAGATCTAAATACGCAGGAGCGCGCGCGGAAGTTGGTTAAGAATCGAGACGGTCACCAGGATCGATAGCCACTCGCTCGAATATGTCTTTAGCTTGTTGATCCTTGAAAAGCATTCCGCGAGCAATTCTCCTATTCATTTCCAGCGTCTGACGTTTGTTCGGACGCAGCTGCAAGTCCGGTCTTTCTTGACGACGCAGCCACACTTCCTGATAGTTTCCTTGCTCCTGTCTCGCATACCGCGACAACACGGTGAACACTCGATCCTCTTGATATCTTCCAGTCGTTCCTTTCGCGGACAGCAGATTCTCGCAGCCTCTCCGCTGCCGTCGCCAGTTTTTTTCGAAGGACACGTACACTTCATGCGTTCTCTGTCCGAAGCGGAAGTTATCCTCTTGCATTGAAACACAGGACCGTCATCGACGCCCTTAAAGAGGTAAGGTTTCCTATTGTGTGGAATTTGAAATTGCGTGACGATCTTCCTGCCGAAGCACGAGGCGCGGATAAAAACCGTGACCTTGCCCATGCATTGTCCTGTTGCCGTGGTAATCTTAAAAGTATCCTTGAGCGTTTTGCAGGCGCTGCCGATCTGGAAGATCTGTTGGCTCAATAGCGAGTTTATAACATCGCGAACTTGAATCTGATGAGTACCTATATGTCAAAAAACGTATTTCTACAACGGGTAAAAGAATGATGATTTGATTACAACGTTAAAATATTTCATATATAATATGTTGAAGAGAGAAATAAGAAAATAGAACAAGAGCAAAAATTAAAGGATTAACGTCACCGATTAACATCACATCCGGCAAGACTCCTGGTGGCAGTTCCTTGTAAACGGACATTGTTACGGGAAAACTGCACAATGGTTTTTGCAAAACAACGTTTGCAAGAGCGAATAGGCAGGACTTGCCCTTTTTGAAGACTTGCGGTTCTTTATCGATGCAGGCGCAAGCTTCCGTTGGTGATTCTTGATAAATATTAAGAGGGGGCAAATCCAATATCTAATAATGATAATTATTGTAATATCATCAATAATAAAGGGGATTGAGAGATTTAAATGCAGAAACTTACTTGAAACGAGATGCATGTTTTCGCCGGCAAGATCTCTTTATGTATTGCCCGTATCGCAGGAATATTGACTTTGTCCACTAAAAACTCCATCAAAAATAGCTGTTCTCCTTTTATTATGTTTTCCATTTTATATATCTATACATAGGTTAAATAAAATATTGAGGTTAATGTCTTGTCATATTTATTAACTTTATCAGTCTTTTTATTTTATCTGTTTTGTCTCTAGAGAGTCAAATAAAAATTAATAATTTTTATTAAAAATCACATGTTATATATTTTTATTTTATATTATTTCTTGCTCATATTACTTTAATCAATTTAGATTATTATAAACAAAAATATTTAGATTGACAATTACATACATACAAACTTATCGATTGAAACGCTATCTTATTATATAGGATGATTCATTAATCGCTATCTACATATTACATTTTAGGAAGATATTACGAGTAATATTTGTTTTATATATCATTTAACAGTGCGATATTTATAGTATAAAAAACTGAAAAAAATTACAACTATAAATTTATATTTGTACTTATATTACAATATTGTATCAGAGAGTTGTCCAAAAACGACAATAAGAAAAATATCACCGCGAAATAAATCCTTTCGAATAAATCCAGAATTTATCTAGAATATATTTAGAATATATTTAGAATTCGATTCCCTCTCGAGCTCGAGGCGCATTCAATTAATTTTTCTTCTTTTTCTTTTTTTTATCCTTTGGGGGCTCCTCCTCGTATTTCTCCGTCTGCATATCTCTGGTCTCGTATCTGATCGGTGGCCTTCTTTCCAATCCTTTCGGGGTTTTCATCTCCAACTGTATATCAGACTTCTCGCCGATGCCGACGAGGCCTTTCTTGCCGATCCTTAGGACAAAAATATCATGATCAGGATCGGATGATTCGCCTTTCGCCGCGGTGGATTCCCCAGCAACTGTCACGGTAGGTTTCTTTCCACCGATGTCGTTGTCAAAGAGACCGGATACCTTGAGAACCACTGGCTTGCCGCAAGGTTGAGTCAGGTCACCAGTGGCTCGGACGAGATTTTTTGACGACTGAAAATTAAATCCGAGATTCTTAGATGCTTAATCGAAAATTTTCATTTTTTTTTTGAACATGTACCGTATCCTTTCTTCCTGCTATCCCATTATCTCCTTTGTCCCTTTCCTCGACAGCCGCTAGTTTTCCACACGGCACACAAGGATACCTTTCCGGTTCACAAATGGGGCAAGTTCGAAGTTCCTCGCTAGAATCTTCAAAGAGATCAACCGTGCGAGAATCCATCTTGCGACATTTGTACGATAAAACTTGATCGAGCTCTCCTGAACAGAAGATGAACGTTGAGGGATCCTGGTCGATCGGCGCGTCGAATTCCGTGACGATTGTCTGCCCGAAACCAGACATTCTCACGAAAATGTCCAGATTGCCCGATAAGTTCTGATTGTGAATCAACGGTATTTGGCCATCGAAGACCTTGGACGTAGCTACACCCTTTTTCCAGTACTGCAGCATCTCTAATCTCAAAGCTGCGTATTGACCGGACAAATCTAGCTCGCCGACACCCACCAAGATGTCCGATTTGATACCGTCCGGCATCTGCTTCCTCACAGTGAGCTTCAGAATCATTTTTACGGAGCGATCTGTAACCGTCTCATGATCGACGGCGAATAGCACCGACTTTCCGGCGTTGAAGATCTCGACGTCGTTAGCGACGCCCGCCTGCGGTTGAAAGAGAAGGTTCACCGGAGTCACGGTCAGATCATTCTCGTTCACAAAGTCGAGAAATCCAAAATGAACGCTCGTAGGCACGCAGAACATCTGATTCAGTTTGGCCAGGCGGTCGCCCGACACCTGTCTCACGAACAGCTCCAACAGGAACAGGTAATGCTCCCTGCACACTTCCGGAGAAGCTTGTTCGCGGCTGCCATACAATGGTGACTTGACGCGTCTCGCTGACATGATTGCGGTGAAATTTTTTTCGCGATAAATAATTCTACATGATCAGAGTTATTCTCGTTGCACGTGACAGTTTATTGATTCAACTGTGACAGATACGACGAATTTTTCATTAGTTGGCAAATTAAGTTAATTAAGCAATTTGAAAAATTTAGATAAGCCATGCAAGGAAATTTTCTGGAGATATTTTTAACACGAGAAAATTTAAAAACTCATTATCGAAAGGTTATCGAGTTGCTGAGACAGCTTTGCCTAATCATAAAGACATCGTGCGTAATGTTACTGTTTTATCTGTCAAAGCTCAAGTTTCAAGTCTATTCGTTCAAGTCAAACGTGATCGATAAAAGAATGAATAGGAGAAACAACGTAACAAGTTACGCGATAATATACAATGTTATTTAATCATTTATTATTACACAGGTACAGAATAAAGTGATGTAGGTCGGAGCAAGATACGATCTTAAGAAGATGATGCAACGCGTCAGTAGAATTGAAAGAGAAGATATTAAAGTCGCATTTATATTTTTAGAGCTCGAGCTATTTCGATTCTTGTGCCTAAAAAAGAACTTCAACTATTATATCACTTTAACATCGGAATGTAATTTATAACGTCATAAAATCAATATATAAAATCAATATAAGCAATCAATAACGCCATAAAATAAATATAAAATATCTTGTCAAAATAATATTTCTTTCTATTCATTTCTTCGAACATAAAAATGATTAAAGCTGAAAGAAATTTTAATCGTGAAAAATAATGACTTCAAAAAAAAATAATTTAATAAAATCGAAATCATTTCGTTCTAATCTTAATGTTTGCGGATGTCTCTTGGAAAAATAAAATCCGCAGATTTTTAATTTTTTATAGTTTTTCAAATTATACGATTTCCAAAGTCTAATATTGCAATACATCGAAGCGAATCTTGGTTTCCCCCTCACTCGTAAGCGATAAGACAGTTTTCTTTTTCCATTGAAAATGTGGAAGGCGCGCAATAAAATGACACTGCAACTTGTATATGGCCTTCTAAATGCGGCAGTGGCAACAATATCGTATGGTCGCTCTTTATCGTCGTAAAATGTTCCGGATATTTAATTTCAGATAGTTGGCATTTTCGCGCGGAACCGCCGGCTTATGAGGCACTTGGCCGTCTTCATCATGCGATCGTTACGCACAAACGGTGGTCCTCTTTTACGTGACCCTCATCCACGCCGATTATTTATACGATCGGATGTTCGATTGGATGAAATTGCGACCCCGCCATCGCCCCGCTAAATGAGGACCAATTAATACAACAGACGGCTATTAAATTCAGTAGAAGTGCAGTCAAGATGTTTATCTCTTGACTTCACAATTAATAAGAATTTTTTACGAGTCTCACGAGTTCTCCCTAGTAAATTAAAAAATTCCATGGAAGAAAGTGTTCTCCATTAAACACAAAAAAATAATTTTTTTTTTTCTCCCCCAAAATAATCTCATTAATATTGACTATACAAATATACAACAAATTATCAAGTTTAATGAAGTTCTCGAAAAAAAAACTTCTCATTCTCGACAGGCGCCTGCATAATATACACATACGTATCGATTACACCTCACGGGGGGCTCGATAGCGGGAATCGCGTGTCCCACGTGCTCATCGTCGACGCGAGGCGCACGCGATTAATGAATAACGCATGGCACGCGTGAAGCGACGTAGTCGCTGCGTGAAGTCGCTGCGTTAGTCGTGACATCGGCTCGCCGAATTTCATCATGCATCGCGTCTTACGGTGTATAGGCCAGACTTTATTGTTAGACGCGTGTGTGTTGCACGCGCCTACCATTTCTGGCTTCTCGCTCTAGCAGGTCACACGATACCGATTTAGGTGAGGGATGGCATAAGGGTTCACCTCCTGAGTTCGTCAATTTTTAAATACGAGCCTCTCGCTCGCAATTATAGAACATATACAGCGAGACTATTCCTCCCGACGCGGAGCCGAGAGCAAAGTACGAGAGATGCTGCGTCTAAAAAAAAATCCTAAAAATAGAACGTGATAACGCGCGAGGGTCTCGATCGCGAAATATCTCGGGCTCTCGTAGATTCAATTTAATCTGAAAATTCTACAATTCCTACAGTTTTATCGAACTCATTTTTATTCGGGATTCGTATCGTCCGCGTTGGATGGCATTGGAAAGAAGAGGCGACCGGCGGAAATCGGCCGCGGCGATCGAGCGACGACCTCTGCCGCAAAACCTCGGAATACAGCTGCGACGGCGACGGCGACGGCGACGAGGGGACCCGCGGGAGGTGGCAGTGACGGTGGTAAAGACGCGGCGGCGAAGACGGCAAGCGGCAGTCGGCGGCAGTCCTTTGAACGGTTCGTGCGTTGGTGCGTAGGCAAATTCGGCGTGCTCCGAAACTCGCGCTGATCGTCGGATATAGCGGAATATACACGGGAATGAGGTAATCACCAGGACGACGGGTTTCTTGAATTCTTGCCAGAACGTAGAAGCTGACGTATAACGAGCGGTGACTCGACAAGTGAGTATTCCTAATCGATTCCATCGATTGTTACCTGGCCCTCGTGGGCTAACCGGATCGCGAGAACTCCGTTCGCGTCCCTCGTGCATTTTCCCGCGTCGTGATGGTATTTTTGGTACCGTTACGACGAGATTGGAAAATTCGTGGAAAGGTAGGGTCGTGGAAAAGGCGAGTCGCAGAGAAAAAGAGAATATAATGATCGATCGCGAACCGAAGCGCGAAAGAGTTACAAAGTAAAAAAGTCACGAAGATTAATGATTGTTGTATAAAAAATAATTTTCTAAATACTTTTCTTTCAAATAAGAAAAATTGTCTCTCACTTTTCGCGCTATCTTTTATTTTTAGCATAGACAATTACAATTTCTACTGACATTGCGTCACGTTGCATGATGTTATCGTAAATCATTCTCACCATTATTACTTTTTGTAACACATTACTTGTAATTACCGTTATCATTAATATCGTCATTATTATATAACGTTATATATCATGCTTCAATCAAAAGATACTATCAATTAATTATTATATTTTAAACGTTTTTCGGTTGTCAAATTTAAATTAAATCACATGATGGTTTCGGAGCAATTGTTCGTCAAAGCGACCACGTGTAGGCGCGACTTGTATGGGCCTTCTTATCTCACGCAAGTTTTGCATGATGTAATTATTTGCCGATATTTCGGACGAGCATCCATAGTCGCTCGGCCACATCTTTCTCGCAACGTTATCGTCACAAAAATTTATCGATATAATAATGAGAGGACACAGATGTGTGACTCGATGTAGACGCGCGAGGAGAGGGAAAAGACAGTTGTGTGTAAAATACAGCTACGTACAATAGTTTTTCTGCAGTTGTCAAATAGAAGTTCACAAAGAAGTATTTACCACCGTTCTTAATTGAAATGTAAACTGCATCGGATTGTTTAGATTATTGGACTTCTATATCTTGCAGTTGTCAGTAATGCGTTAACACATTCTTCAACTTGCGAAATATTACACCGGTGACAAACTACTCTCAATGTATTCTTCGATTTAAAAGTATGTTGAAAAAATTAGCTAACTCGACATCTTACAATTTTAGAATTCGATATCGTTTTTTCTGCGCCAGAGAATTAGATGTTTTCACGTCGCGTTGAATTTTTACGTGTTATTTTTTTGCATATATGGCATTTAAGTTTTAAGTTGGAAATGTCATATAAAATCGACACCTGGGGAATCGCGGAACCGTTGGGTATATTTAGCGATACCTCAGGTATCTTTAGTATATTCTTAGATATATATCATGATCTAGATTTTCCTACAAATCTTAAAAGATTTCCTCGTATCTTAAAAGATTTCCTCGTATCTTTCTGTAGATTCTTAAAATGAAATTAAAGCATACGTACACGAAAATATCATTCTTTATTTTAATTTTATCTCTACGTAAAAGATAAGTATAAATTGGGCCAATTATAATTATATTTAGTTACTTGTAAATACCTTCGTAGCCGGGTAATAGTCGATCATGTACAATTTCGACTTATTGTACATTTCACTGGCAGACAGCCAAATTTCTACTTCAACTCGTTTAGCCTCATAATCGGTACTTATCCGTCATTGATTCACCGTAATAGTAAAATCGAAAGGCATACCTGTCACGAACTCTGAGCGAAACGGACGCTTATGATAAGATGAATAGATAGTTGCCACGTCAACTTGCGTTCACTGAACGATATTTGCAAAATAATATTTATTTTATAAAACTATTCTTTATCTTAGCATTACACACATTATCCGTTTCGTTTTTAGTTATCGCATGGAATTATACTTGATGGCCTCAGGAAGAAACTGTTTTTATGCAGCAAATATATCAAATATGTTTGAATTTAGTTTTCATTTATCTTAATTGTCAGACATTTAAAGTATAAAATATTCTTTATTTCAGATATGTATGTTTTTTATTTAAAAGCATTATTTCGTTAATATTAATTACTTTACTATTTTAAATATTTATAATTATATATATATACACACACACACACACACACACACACACACACACACACACACACACACACACACATATCTGCGTGAGCGTCACATTACACAATACTGATTATTTTAAATTAAAATATAGCATATATTTTTTTATATGCTATATTTTTTATATGCTCTATATATATATATATTTTAAGAAAAAATTATCAGTATTATGCGTGATGTGGCGCTCATACATTAAGCATACGAACACCATACGAGAAACGTGACCTTAGATTTTTTGTGGTTTTACATAACGACGTCATATTCCTCGACTGAACGATACGTAGGATAAAATATAGACAGTTCTTATTTGTAATTTGGAGAAACTCTTTTTTTTATTCGTTAAAATTAATTTTTTCCTCCAAACTTGACGAAAATAGATTAATCTCTGAGTAGAAAAATGTAGTTTGAGAAAAAACTGATTACAAGTTACAAACTGACCAATTATTACTATGTTGAATTTACTTCTATAATAAATGTTTAACGCATGTCTGAGTAAAAAATTCTGTTTAGATAAAGTTCTATTTAATGGCTAGCTATTAAAATCAGCAGAGACAATGTTATTTTTTAATAGATAGCACTATGTTAAAAAAGCATTTTCTTGGAAAAAATGACCAGAAACTAGTCAAGCCAAATGGATAGACCGATTGATAAATTAGTATTAGCTTTATTATAGCGCCGGTTATTTTAAAAAATAAATAATTTTTAATAGCTGGCGCTGTGCAAAAAGTGCATTTTTCAATTAGTTTTTCTCCAGGAAATCTTTTTTTAAACACAACGTCAGGTATTAAAAATTTATTTCTTTTTATTTTTTGCTGTTTTGTATCTAGAAAATGGTTTTTTTTAAAGCAGCGTTAATTATTAACAAATAAAATTATCTATATACTGATTAGTACCTAAATAAAATTTAAGTAAGATTTTATCTAAACATATATTTTTAACTAAATAATAACTAGTTTATGTTCAGTCAAAACTCACAATATTCTGGTTATTTTCTGTCCGATAATTATTCAAGAGCATTGGATAAGATAAATTGATTAGTAAATGATAAATGATAACTAGTCTACGTTCAGTCAAAATTCACAATATTCTAGTTATTACTTCGTGATCAAAAATTAGTCGAAAATTAATTAGATCAAATTGATTAGTATATATATATATGATAGTTGATTTACGTTCACGTTTCAAATTAATAATATTGTAATTTATATAAAATTAATAATAAATTAATATATATGTTGATTGTTATTTTTTATACTATCTGCAAAAACGATCAGATCAGATTGTAAACGCAGGATTAATCATAATAGAAAATTATATGTTAGGGTTAATATTATGTTAGGGTTTAATGACCGACCTAATTGTCACGAGAATTAAAAGAATAAACTGACACACGTTAATTGATCAAATTCATTACGATGACTTGGTCATTTGTCTCATTATAAGCGTAATTCATTATCGAGCTCTGTTTCGTCAGATCGCTTGCAAAATGATGAAATCAATATCACTTTAATATAATTACAAATAGCCAGCGCCCGATATCTGATTGACTTTTAGCCGTACAATTAGATCGAGGATCGCAAACCTTGTCCTACAACTTGAAGCTTTCTATTCTGCTTATGTCGCGAGAGGCCAAGAATCTGTCGATATCTTATATGTCGCTTTGTGTTATTCATATATCATCGAACTACAATTATTTCACACTTGATTATGTCTTGCCAATTTAAGTGCTATCTTATGTAACAGGATATTAGTCACCAATGTATAATGGACAATACTAAAACAGTGAGAATGTGTCGATATCATTTATAGTAGATATTCGGTAATCATGCGTAAATGAAGGGTATGATCGATTTCGAAATAGTATCAAAGCAAAGATTTGATTTCCATCTCTACTATGTTTCTGATATTCGTGAACGAATACCAAAGTCTTCGAGACTCGTGGAAACTTTTAAAATACAACATCTAGCGAAATAATATCGATGATCAATGAATTATTCATTCGTTATTTTTATTTTTAATCCTGGTTCGATATTATCCGACAATTAAAAATTACTATCGCAAACTACAATCAACACTCGTGATCACTAATGCAATTATCGCTAATTGAATCTAAATTATGATACCATCATTCTAAATTATGATACTATCATTCTAAATTATGATACTATCATACTAAATTATGATTCTAAATTATGATACCATCATTCGATTCAACACTTGAACATATGTTGAAATAGGAAATTTGCATTTATTATGAATTCTCTGTATGCTTCTTTTATAATACATTCTATTATCTAATCATATCTTTTACAATACGTTCTATTATCTAATAATATATTTTTGATAATTTTATAAATTTTAATTCTTAAGATAACAAAAAATAATAAATATGAAATAGATATGAAGAAGTATAATAATTAAAGATAACAAAAGTAAAACTATAATGAAACGTACTTATATAATTTGATTTTCTAATAATTTTCAAGCAACATGATTTTGCAATATTATTCAAGCAACATGATTTACGAAAATTCCTTTTTAATACTGCAATAAAATATATTTATAATTATATAAATATAATTATATAATTATTTAAAATATAATTATTTATAATTATATAAATATAATTATAAATATAAATTATGTTTTATAATATTTTTAGCAAGTTTTAATGCGTTGTAAAAGCTAAAAATTGAGCAAGCGATCTTTTTGTGACTCATCTTTTGGATCTACGCGATCCTTAAAATTTTGAGTGAGAGAAACTTGAGAGAAGTTCTTTCTTCTTGGCATCTCGACTTTACCATTTATTGTAGACGAGCATCCGTAATTTGACTCGTCTTAGGGTACTATTACTCGAAAAATATCATATGGAAAAAAATGTGTGGAAAAAATTCTATCCTGAAAACTCGGTCACTTTTTGGTCGCATTTAATTTTATACCCGTTTTTTCTTCTTTTAATATAATAATCAAAATGGTATATTGCCGCGCTTATCTAAACCCACCCACACAAATGCACAATTGTTCCCTTTGTTCGAGTAAGATCGAGTTCGCGAACCCGGAAGTGGTCAAAGTTAACATTCTTTTGTGTGACGTTACATACATAATATAATCTTGTCCAATTGAATTGTGACAATGCACGTATAAATAATATTATGCCTCTAGGTGTATAAATAATATTACGCTTCTGATTGTTACGAGTGTCACAAAAGCGGAGATAGAAACGAGCGGCGCCAAGAGCGGAAAATATTATGCAGATCATAAAGATTCCCTCGTATTTTTCATATTGATGTGGTCAAACCACTTAATAAGGACATTACTTTTTTAATGTACATATTTTATGTCGATGTGGTCAAATTGTCATTAATAAAAAGATTTTCTTAATAATGTATTTTTATGTTGTGGTCAAAATTGCATATATATATATATACAAAGACATTACTTAAATAAGGATGTTATGTTAACGAGAACTCCAATGTACACAATAACTCTTTTCTAGTTTGCTTTTTTAGAGGAAAAATCTCACGTAATCGTAATAAAAGTTTTTACAGAATAAACAGAAAGTTAACGATATGTATTATTTATAATACATATTGCAACAAGTTGATATATCAATCTATAAAACCACAAGATTGAGATAAATTATAACAATTTTGCAAGATAAATTTTCACTGGATTCGTTTCAAAAGTGACAGCTATAAATACAAGATAGTTGTAGCTGTTGATAATAGATTTGATAGATATCTTGTTTTGTATTTGCTATTCCTCTTGCATTTGCATCGTAGAAGAAACAGGAAAAAAAGAAACTATTCTCCAAAAAACATGAATTCAAAGCGATAATACCTCTTTTATACAAACTTCTTTTAAAAGTTTCGCGTGCTTTTGTAAAATTCATATTTTTCATAAAGTATGATAATAAACATGATAAAGAGAATTTCATTCAATGTCTCTTTTACATGTTTTTCAGGTAATAGCAGCGCAGATAACATATCTACAAGGGAGCTACGATGGTAAGTCTCAATCCAACATACGACTTATCTGTTATTTGTGCACGCTTAATTATTTATTCACATCTATTCGCGTCATAATTATCTTGCACGATTTGTTTGTCGTCATGAATAAAGTCGCAATTATTAATTATTCATTGTGTTTTTGACGTAGACGGAAAACGATAAGACGCCGACGGAGTTGGAAACTTTTCTGCCTCAGGATGGATCTAATCTCAAGGATGGCGTCCTATCTGCCAAGTAAGATAATCCAATTGATATCACTTGAGAAACAAAATCCATTTTATGTGATTGATTGAAAATATGAGCGTAACATATAAATGACGAATTATTAAAAATTATATATGTATTTGTTTCAGATATAAAGTACAAGTCGCGTCGCGCGACGTTGAAGCCGCGCTGGCCGATGAGAAGAGTTTCGATCCCTTTGCGGAACGCAAAGTTGACAATCCAACGACGTAAGAAATATTTTTTTTAATCGTGATTGATTTAGATTGCCTTTCACATTGCTTCTAAATATTTTGTATTTGAATATATTTGAGCAAGTTTCGTCTTTGCAGATTCAAAAGTATATTCAAAGAATAACAAAACATATATAATAATTGCAAGCAGAGTAAATACAAAAGAACACACACACACACACACACACACACACACACACACACATACATTCGTATCTTAATGATATCAGTTAAAAATAATAGAAAATATCAATTTCATTTCTTTCGTTATGTAAATCTCTCTTCAGATAGATTAAACGCAATAAAAAATACGTCAGATATGAAATTCCACTAACTTTGACCTATTATTTCAATCCGATATATGACTTATATGACTTATACGCTGTTTGCGTGCATTTATTATTTATTCACACATCCATCCGCATTATAATTATCTTACATGACTCGTCTATATTTACCGTCATGAATAAAGTACATTGCGGTTTGCGTTATATATTTCGTCTCTTTAATAGTTGGGTAATACGGTTACCAATAGATTTGTAACATGATAGAAACGTGATACGTGAAGCACTTGTAATTCCACCTTAGAACTATAAAATTAATTTTTTTGTTGATCATTGATGTTGACAGAAATTATGCAATTGATGTGTGTAACCGATGTGTGTAACCGATAGATGATACTTTCAGGGATTGCGATACATTGACGCACTTATTGAAGGCCTCTCTTGGCAGTGGCATCTTGGCTATGCCTATAGCTTTCAAAAATGCCGGATTACTATTGGGTATCTTTGCTACGATACTTGTCGCATTTGTATGCACGCACTGTGCGTATATTCTGGTGAGTTTCTGACAGATAAGAATTTGTATATATATTGTTACATTATTAGCGCTCAGGAAATAGCTAAATTTAGTTCCTTGAATGTAACAATGCAATCGCTATATCAGCATGCGTATACAAATGTAATAATATTCTAATTTGATTTCTCTAACAATATCTATAATTCATTTCCAGGTTAAATGCGCACACTTACTTTACCACAAAACTCGTAAAACAGAAATGGGATTTGCTGAGGTAGCCGAGGTGGCTTTCGATAAAGGACCTCAATGGGCGAGGAAGTTCGCGAAACCTTCTAGGTATTAGTTTTATTCTTCGAATGTACGAATTTCTAAAGCAACTATTCTTTAAAACTGAATTTCTCTCTTTCTCTTTTATAGATATCTTATTCAAATCAGTCTGTTCGTCACATACTTCGGCACCTGCAGCGTGTACGCGGTAATCGTGGCTGCCAACTTCAAACAAATTATCGAACATTATCAAGATAGCGACGCTGGCGAATATAGTATCCGGTGGATCACCGCCTATTTATTAGTACCGTTAATTCTACTCAGTTGGGTACCCGACTTGAAGTATTTGGCGCCGGTTTCGATGGTGGCAAACATCTTTATGGGAGTAGGACTGGGAATAACGTTCTACTATCTCGTCTGGGATTTACCGCCGTTGTCTTCGATACCTCTGGTAGGAACGATCGAGACCTTCCCGCAATTCTTCAGCATTACTGTCTTCGCCATGGAGGCAATCGGTGTGGTGATGCCTTTGGAGAATAGCATGAAAACGCCACAGCACTTTGTGGGAATCTGCGGAGTTCTTAACAAGGGAATGTCTGGCGTTACGCTTGTGTACATTTTCCTTGGATTTCTCGGATACGTCAAGTATCAAGACGAAACGCTAGGTAGCATCACCCTTAATCTACCGACAGAAGAAATGTAAGATATCAAATTGATTAAGAATTAAATTTACGCATGTATACACCTGATGTCAGCTTTCTTTTATATTTTTGTGATCAACTTTTTCACAGAGCGGCACAAGTAGTAAAGGTTTTGATCGCCCTGGCTGTGTTTTGCACTTTCGGTCTGCAATTTTACGTGTGCCTCGATATTGGGTGGAATCTTATAAAACATCACTTTGAGAAGAAACCACTTTTAGCTAATTATATCATGAGAACGGTACTAGTAATTGGTGCAGGTAAGCACTCAGAAACATCTTATTTTTCAAATTATTTTTGAAATGTTATAAACTGATGATGATATAATATGAGGTAATCGTTGCCCAGGTCTTCTTGCCATAGCAGTGCCGACCATCGAACCGTTCATCGGACTGATTGGTGCATTTTGTTTTTCCATTTTGGGCCTCCTCATTCCGGTATTCATCGAGACTGTAACTTATTGGGATGTCGGCTTTGGACCAGGAAATTGGGTGGCTTTAAAGAATGTAATTATATGCGTGATAGGTGTGGTGGCATTAATATTTGGATCGCGCGGTGCCATAATGGACATTATGAAATTGTATGCTTGATGGAAAGAATATTTTCTTTTTTTTACTTAGTGCAAATGATTTAGCGGGTATACAATGAATTTTTCTATCATATCTTAGATCTGCTCCATCCATACAATTAACGATATTGGAATAAATCAGATGTAAATCAAACATTACGCTCACGGGCGGGTGTCAGTGAACTTTTAAACAGAGACGAAGGATTTGAATTACATAATTAGTTCAAATTTTCTCTTATTCTTGAAATTCTCTGACAAAATATAGAAAATTTGTACTTGTCTAAGATAATGTATAAGTATGCATAAGTTAGAAATGATAAACAAATGTAGATGTAGGAATAATGGCAGTATTCACTTAGCAGGAGAAACTCTGCTGCAAAGCATGAATAAATTATTGCGCTCGCGTGTGAGATATACGAGTATTCTAAGAAACATAGTTTCTTTAGAAAATGATTTGTATATTATCGAAAATAACGTCTATTATATACTATTTAATTCTACGATATAAAAACAGAAGTTTTGATATTGTTATACAATTATACAAAATTTATACAAAATTGCATTTATACAAAATTGTAATTAAAGAAATTTAATTGTAATTGATCTGCAAATTATCTCTATCTTGCCTTGCAGAAAGATATTTTGATAAAAAAAAAAAAAACAATATTAGACATGTTTTACTAAATTTACTAAAATTTACAATATAACATTATCTTTTATATCTGATATGTATGTTAATATTTAATATTATATTAGTAAAAAAATATATTTTTACGAAAAAGATTATTGAATCAAGAATTAAAAAACGCATTCCAAGAAAAAATAACAGATTCTGTGTGAGTGCATTGAATGCGTGTTATTTGCATTATAAAAGAAATATTGCTCAAGCATAGTCAGGCAGTCTTCCAGCATTGCATTTAAAAAGAACATTAAAATATGCTTTTTTGAGAACCAAGTACACACGCATACACAGAATATATATGTTACACTGACTTTTTTATGAACAGATAAATATTTGTATAAGTAAAAGTTCTACCATTTGTAACAGAAAATTGTAACACATGGCATTGATCAAGGTTATGAAATAAAAATAATTTTACATTTTGTAAAAAAGACATTGCTCTTCAACTTATATTTTTCATTCTTTATCTTACATGCAGCATTGCTATTGTAACTGTATTTTATCAGAAATTATACAAAATTAAAAAATTATCCATTTGTGAGAGCAAATACAATATTTTTAAATCTTTTTCTTTTTCTTAATAAAATATACTTATCACAAATAAATTATACGTAAACAATGCTGTTTTACATTTTTATTACATAATTATAATGAGATTTTAAGAGAGAGAAGGAGATTAGAAATTAGACTAATTTAAATGTCTTATTAAAGACTTACACAAATTTTATGTATTTACAAAGATGTATTTTCAAAATATGTTCAAGAAATAGAGATGTAAAATTTTATCGATGTTAAATATCCAATAGTTGAATATTATTTCTCTAGTGGTGCATAGTTAAGTAACTTTTCAATTAGATCTACATGTCCAAGTAGCATCCTGCGGCAACAATATCTTTTGAGACCAAGCGCATCCAAAGCATCTCTAAAACATATAAATCATCTTTATCAGATTATCTGATTTTGTCAACTTACGAGATTTAATACCAATATCATTTTTAGAATAAAATAGACAACTGTCGAGAATAATATACAACGTTAGCGATAAAATTAATCCTTAAAAGTCATTGGATCATTTTGACTCTATTGATATTTTAATAATAGAATATCTCAAAGACGGAGGGTCTTTATTAATTAAGAAGGAGGAATAATTCTATTATTCCTCCTTCTTAATTAATAAAAGAAAAATGTTTAAAATTTTTTAACTTTTGTTGCATATAATTATTTTCTACAAATGTCAAGAAATATAAATTTTTGCAGATTTTTTCTAACAGAAAGCTAAAATTGCGACACAAATAGGAGGAAAAAATGTGAGTTAACAATTCAATTTCACAATCTCGCGAGGTTAGAAATTGAGATTTCAAACATAGAAACATTACCCTTCCGTGTATTCTGCCTGAAGAAGTCCGAGATATGCCTCCCATTTGTTACCAATTACTTTTCCACACGTAAAGCAACGCACAGGAATGATCATTGTTTTTGATTTTTAATTTTTTTTCACAGCTCGTCGATGCCTCACACCATGCGTCTCACGCCAAACATCGAGAAAGTGCGAGAAACATTATAGTTGCTAGCACCGTTGCTAGAGGCGCCACTGATTCGCAAGCAACTTCAGAGTGATTGTTGAAATATTTTTAAACATTTTTGACTAATATTTTTTATTTTTTACAAAATCGTATGCGAATATTAGGCAAATGATATTTTGTCTTCTTTATAGTTTATAAAACATAAGAGAGAGAACATAATTTATATAAGATCAACTTTTTAAAATTAATTAACATAAATAAAATCGAAAATACATTTCGATTGTCTATCGTATTGAGATTTTCTCGAAATCGAAATATGCATATTTATAGCTATGCTCAGAAAATATTATTTCTCTTCGTCAGTTATCGGGAAAAAAAATTTCGCGCATGTTGACTTTCAAACGTCCTTTCCACGTAGAAGACACGCTGTGCGTACAAACAGCTCCGAGGTATTCGATGCACGGCATACGTGCGACACATGCGTATCGCGCTTTTTTTTCTCCCCGTAAGTGGAAATTCCATTTCTATCGATGGGGAATCTTTCCCTCGTCGAGTATACTAAAAGAGGCAAGAGACTCGAGCGAACGTTGCTCGAAAGCGTCGCGACAGGCAGCCGCCATTCTTCCACGCTAGAAGAGACAGGCTACAGCTACGCGGGACACGAACACGGACAGCTGCGATCGAAGGGACCGCGATGGCTGGCGGGAGCGCGCGCTTTCGCGAGAAGGAGGGTAGGCGGAGGGGGCGAGGGGGGAGGAAAAGGCCGCGATCTGGATAGCGGCGACGATACACGCACACATAGGTAGCGGAAGAAGCCCGAGGAAGAGGGGGAGAAAATGGGGAGAGAGAGCCTGCACCGTAAACACGCACGTACGTAGGTACGGTACGTACGTATCAGACGGCATCGGGCGGCATCAGGCCGGAGCAAAGCGGTGCGTGCGCTTTCACCTTTATTTCGTCCACTGAATGGAAGAGATGCTGTGCAATGCTGTGACACTGTGGTCGGCCACCATCTATCGCACGGGATCTTCGCTGTAAGAATCGCACCGAGGGGAGAGAGAGCGGCGATTTGTCCTCGTCCGTCCGTCCGTCCGTCCATCCATCCGTCTGTCCGTCCGTCCGTCCGTCACCGCCGACTACGGCGACGAGCCGCGGAATTTCCGCGGCGTTGCGTCGCTTATTCAGCGACGCATAGCACACGGCACAGCTGCGACCCGCGACCCGACAGAGCGGTGACAACGAATGGGTTATGTCGACGATTCGAGTATTCAAGGTATACTCGCGCGTTCGGCCTCCCATCGCCAGCATCGTATCGGCGTCTGTTTCTCGCGTTTGACCCCGCGCCACCACGGGCGTGCGTTCGCGAAGCCGAGTCGAACCGAGTGCATTGTTCGTCGTCGCGCGCTCTTCCCGTCGGCCTCTTGTCATAATCAGCTGCCATTACACCTAGCTCCTTCGCGCTCTCTCGCCTCTTCTTTATTTTCCTTCGTCATGCCAGCCCTCGTATCCGACCTGTCGTCGTGCCCGTTCGCGTTTCTTTATTTTCGTCCGTTACTATTGTTCTCTTGATCCCCTTTTCTGTAATGTTGTGACCCTAAGAAGAAACTATAGGCATAACCATAGGTTTGCTTTATGTACAATTCATTTTTAGTCAAGGTATATTAGGTGTATATTGTTTAGAGTGATATATACGTAGATTTGCAGCTACTGAATCTTTCATTTTACAACAGAAATCATTCTTGTTAGATAATTATGAGTAGATATATCTGTGCTGATATTGAATTTGCAGAAATCTTAAAAAAGAAATTGTACCTACATTGATGATAGATTTATTATTAAACGTACATTAAAGGGCATACTTATATTTTTTTATTTTGCCTTATATTTTTATATGGTTTTGTGAATTTTATTATTTATTTTTAAAGATATGTTACAAGAGAATGGAGTTCTGATTTATACTTGCAAGATAAAGAGAAGAAAATTTCAAGATAAAGCACTTTGTATAAAAGTCAGTGAGAGAAGAAAGTGCGTGGTGAATTTAATCGAGGACAATACAAGGAGTAAGAGTGAAAGAGAGTAAGAACGAAAGTAGTAAATGCAGTGGTTGAGGAAGCGATGGATCCATCAATATTTGTTCCATATACTCCCCAAACAAATGGAGTTCCATTGGAATCCAAGCTTGCTACCTACATGGTAATCGATTATTTTTATATTAGCGATAATATAAGGGTGCTTTGAATGATTCTTCTTTGTATAAATTTTTTTTCATCGATAGAATCGTCCAAGTCCTGGCATAACATTGAGCACAAATTCAGTGACCAAGCACTTATCCAATCTTTCTTTGGATTCGCAAAAAAAGGTAACTGCCAGTCCTGAATTTGTGCCAGGGAGAGGCCTTACAGGCAGTAATAGCAGCTCGCCGAATCTCTTTAACAATTCCTATACGCATTCGCAAGAAAATGTAGGTGGCACTACATATTTTTATTTTGGAAATGCAACTAGCGATGCTGTTGGAACAGAAGATGGCACTGAAGCTGTAAGCATAAACCTCTTTATTTATCTTAAGTAATAAAATGGGAATAACATTTGTAAAATTCTTGTATCATTTTTCCATATTAGATCGGACACATAGCACCAGGACAGATTGGCTATGTTTATCCAGGTACACCTTCGCATCTGCAACCTGTGAAAGCCACGAAACCACCTTCATCTAATAATTCCTCCGCTCCCTCCACCCCACCCCCTCAAGCTGCTCCTAGCTTTTTTATCAGCGAGAGTCTACGGCTTGATATCCTGCAGAAGAATGTGCTAACATTGGCACAGCCTGATGTGGTACGATTTCCTGACTTGCCCAACGAGGTTGACAATTACCATGAGTTATGTCCCTTAGAACCACTGCATAAACCCGCCTCGACGGTCCTTGGATATCAAACTTCTACGTACAAGGCCACCAATATCAAAACTGGCACGCGATTCTGTTTACGTCGTGTGCACGGTGAGTTTAAATTTCGCTGGTGTTCCATAGAACCCCCTCTCCCTCGCTCTTTCCGATAATAGTCAGTTTGGCACTTGACGAAATTGGATTTGATGCTTATAGATTTCCGACTTGCCAACACAAAGTGTACAGTACTGGTCGACATGTGGAAACGGCTAATACACACGAATCTAGTTCAGCTAAGAGAAGTCTTCACCACCAAAGCATTCGGCGATCATTGTCCGTATTTAAAAAGCGCAATCTCTCTATGTGTATGTCTTGCATAATCTCATAGGTTTCATTTTTTTTAGCCATGGTTTTCGTATACGATTATCATCCCGCTTCGGAGACGTTACTAAATAAGCATTTCGCCTCGACCGAACTTAATGGTTACACCGACCCGTTCTCGTCGGATCCCAATGCGCCACGGCCTTATAGTCACACCAAGAATACTATTCTAAGGCAGCAGCATAGTAGTATGCTACCAGAAAGCGTTATTTGGAGCTATATCATTCAACTCACTGCCGCATTTCGCGTTATTCATGCTGCTGGTTAGTATACATATTATTTTACTGTTCTTGTCCACTTTTCTTTTTTCTTAAAGATATGTTCTGTTACAAAATCTTATCAAGTTTAACTTTATTACATCCATGAATCTTTAAAAATCTTTATTTCTTACTCAATTTATATCATTAGCTTACATTAGTCTTATTTACGCGCTTCACAGGCTTGGCGTACAGATGCTTAGATCCCACTAAGGTACTACTTACATCACAAACGCGACTTCGTTTAAGTTGCGTCGCCATTCCAGACGTGGTCACTTTAGATGGAAACGCCGCGAATCCACTCACTCTCATCCCGCATTATCAGCAAGAGGATTTAGTAGCACTCGGCAAGCTAGTCTTAGCGCTGGCATGTCGGAGTCTTATCGCCGTCCATCGCGACAATATGTCAGCCTCCATCGAGTTGATCACACGTTCCTATTCCACTGATCTTCGAAATCTTATTCTGTATGTTTATAAATTCTTCAATCAATAGCCTTAATAGCATTGTTTGATAAAAAAAGCTTCCAGTAACATTTATGAAATAAAAAGAAATCTTTAGCATATTTTATAAATTTATATTGGCTCTAATATACTAATTATAATAAAAAAATAATTTATTTGAGATATAATGTAAGAAAAAAATGTCTTTTAATATAATCTTAATGTGTCTTGAGGAGCCAAAAGCCTTAATAGCATTGTAACTATATAATTTTTAGATATTTGCTGTCAAGTCAACCCCGTAAAAGCGTCACGGATCTCATGCCGATGATTGGTGCGCGATTTTACACACAGTTGGATACTGCTCAAGTGCAGTTAGACATTTTAGAAAACGAACTTGCCAAGGAATTGGAGAATGGACGATTATTTAAGTTACTGGTCAAAGTGGCAACCATCAATGAAAGGCCAGAGCTTAATATGGAACCTACATGGGCAGAGACAGGCGATCGCTACATGCTCAAATTGTTTAGGGATTATGTATTTCATCAAGTAACAGCGGATGGCAGGCCTTGGTTGGATCTAGCGCACGTCGTAGCCTGTTTAAACAAACTCGATTCCGGCTCGCAAGACAAGGTAAAAATTTCTAATAATCTTTCATTGAACGTACATAAAAAGTAATCATAAAATATGTAAAAAAATATGTAAAATATGTAAAAAAATATGTATTATTACAGATATGTCTCATGTCTCGAGATGAGCAAAGTGTTTTGGTGGTAAGTTACGCGGAGCTACGACAATGTCTGGAAACGTCATTTGGAGAATTGGTACAATCTACAAAAGATGCTGCTTAAGAAAGCGTCCTCGATAGCGCATACTCCGAACCATAAATGTGATATCATCACTTAGCGGTACTATCATTTTACTCTTTATCGAGTTACTGAAGAATCAGAACTGTCGAATTGTGCTTGGTGATATAAAAAATAACGCGCAACTCAGTTTTGTATACATGATTTTGCTCGCCGAATCAATTAGATATGACCGCATTAAATGCGTTGCATTTAGAATATAAGACGTTAAATTTTCGGGTTTTTAAGTGTTAAGGATATAAATCCTTAATTTTCTTTGGGTTTTTTTGGATTTTCCAGTTTGGATCTTAGAATCTTTAGACTTTGGAATTTTTGTATATAGACTTGTATTGAGTCATACGGATTTCAGAATTCTCGTCAGATTATGAAATCCTTGGATTTTTGAGTCTTTAAATTCCTGTATCTATTGATTCTTGGATCTCTTTGGAGTTTTGATCTCTTAAAAGTTTAAAGTGTGAGTTCGAAGGAGAAAGAGGAGGTATCATGTGATTTTGCGAATCAGTTAAGGTTTGGATTCGCTCTAAAACCCATTACGGTACTATATATATATATATATATATATATATATATATATATATATATAAAATTAAAAAAAAACAAACAAAACTGTACGCAACAATGCAGTAAATTCTTAAGGAATCTTCTTAAGACAACACCTAAACACACTCGGTGTCTAGGATAGAGACCTTAGTTTTTAGGATACAGCATTAATGGTAAGCATTAATTTTGAAATAAATGTTTATTTTTGAAAGCAATCCTAACTAATGAATTGTCATTTCTCACCCATCACCAGAAAATGATTTTAATTTCTCTATCCTTTCTTAATGTATGTATATATGTAATTACACCTATAATTACAATCGAGAAAAATTGTCATGATATATCTCTTATATTCCTGAAATTTAAAAAGTTGAAATTAACTTTCAACAAGAGAGACGCGCAAATATACTTCTATAAGGACTCTAATTTGATTTTTGAAACATCCTATATAATTCTCTCTCCATGGTTCTGGTTCTATTTCTATTTATCCAGTCTCGCCTTTCTCTTTCCTAGGAGGGATGATCACCATGGTGACGATGGCGAAGAAGGGGAAGAAGATTGGCAAACGGAGCGGGGAGGATATGCGTGGCGCCTGAGGGATGCCACGACCGATCCCGGGGAGGGGGATAACTCCGGTCGGCGGCGGCGGCGGCAGTGCCAGTGGCGGCAGCAACACGTAGCAGTCGACGGCATCGCAACGCTGAGGAGAGGCACACGGAACGTTCTCTCTTCTTAACGACGCGCCGATCACGCAGTCGCATCATCATCATCATCACGGACCGTATCCTACCCTACCCTACGCAGCATCTCGAGTGTGTCCACGGCTACGTGTTGTCGCGCAACTACGGAACCAGCCGGAAGTGCGCCTGGAAGCTGATCGAGCTTGGCCCGCTGTTTGGCATCCCCGTGACAGGTGAGTCTTTTGCGAGGGCGAAAGGGTAAGAGAGAGAGAGAGAGAGAGAGAGAAAGGGAACCAGAATGCCGACACCGACGCCGCCGCCCGGCGCTGCTGATCGATTTTGCACAAGCGAGCGAACGAGCGAGCGAGCAGAACGGAGCGAAGCGGAGCGGAGACCCGCCCCTGAATCTCTCTCCTCCGACGAAGATCGCGATGTGGAGTTTTTTGCGCTTCGCCGCTGGTCCAGCGCTTTCCCGCAGCGCGCGCGGCCGCTCCGGGACCACACAACTAAAAGCAGCTCGTCTGCGACGCAACGACGATCGATGCCTCTTCCGTTCCGTTCTGTTCGCGCCCCCTGCGCGCTCTCGCTCTCGCTCTTTATCATCTCCTATCCTACCCTTTATTCTCTTTGCCGTCTTTAGGGTTCAATCTGGAGTAGAAGCGCGCGTCACCCGAATCCCCAAGAGTCTCTTCAAGGGTTCTATATAATTAAAAATGTACCGTAAAAATAGATGAAAAAAGTAGATGGAAAAATATATATTAGAGGTATAAAAGTAGAGTTTGCGGGAAAAGAATGATAAGAAAAAAGATCTAGTTGCTTGATCTATGAGGTACCGATTTCATTGTAAGAGCAAATGAAAAACTTGATAGAAAGCTGTCGCGTGTGCCGAGTTTTCAAGTGTTAATGCTCGGAGAATCAAGACGGATGATTTTACTGATTCTTTACTTAAAATTCAGGTCCATGTCTCTTCTTATTTATCTTTTTTTTCAGCATAGATAAAAGATCTTACTTTCGTCGGCGAGTTTCTTCGCGTTTCAGACGGGATGACAATTCATCCCGATTACGCGCCAGCGTCCGAGCGAAATGATGACTAATTTGCCCTCGTTACTTTCTACAGTTGCGTGACCAGCGCGTAGGTCTGTAAAACGACATACAAGTTTTTTAGGACCTCGGCACAGACACTCCGTAACCTTTTAACCCCTCATTTTCGAGCTATTTATACGCGCGTTGCATTGCGCGAGCGCAATAGCAGCGCGTTGAGGCTGAAAGATAGAGCCTGTTTCTAGGCGACACGTCTAGTTTCTCATCTCCTAGGATCTTATTTCTATTCGTTAACAGCTTATTCGGACTAGTTAATTCTATCCTGCTCTTGCTAAAATCGTTGAGGATAAAAAGAGTATCTGCTAATGGTTGTAGAATAGATAAATGGTTTCCGGAAGACGTGGCGAAAGATACTTTGTTGTCATTTTCTGACCTTCTGGTCAGAATTATCATGTGGCGAAAAAGAAGAAAAAAAAACCTCTCGTAACGTGATATTTTCGTTCTGGCCTTGATTTAGAATACCAATGACCAACTTTTGTTACAATGATAAATTGATATTTTACATATATATATATATATAGCGCATGTAAATAAGTATATAAAAATATCTACGTGAGTTTAAAAACAGTCAATGTTCCAAGGTACTAAAGTTTTAAACTTTCGCGGAAAGAATATTCGTGGGGCAACAAAGTTTCAGAGACTGAAATCCGAAAGAACGTACATCTTGCGCGCGTATGTTGGAGAAATTAAAGTTTTATGCCAGCAGAATTTTAAACAAGCGAAAATTTTGCCAGTTTGAGAATTCGTTATCGCTCTATCTCTCCTCTCTCCCTCTCTTTCTTCCTCCCGAGAGGAGAGCTACATATTCAGCATATATCTTAAATGACGGTAATAGAGAGTAACGTGTATCGCGCTTCTGGAGAGCACTTGTTTCGCATTTAATTCATGCTGCGGCTAGTCTGATATCGCGCGCAACAAGACTTCGTGCTTTATCTGCGGATTTATTTTTTTCACTATTGATAAATTACATACGTTCTCTGGCTTCGGCTTCATACTTTTAGTTCAACACGATACGAGATACGTTACCAATCGTACGTTGCTGGCTTCAACGTGAGAATTTTATATTATTCGTATCTTTTTTCCGTGTACATTTAATTAAATACTCGTGTTTATCAATATGAAAGCTATGGGAAGAATCTGACGCTTCGTGTTTATCGGAAATTTCTTGTTTTTCACTTTTCATCCAATACTTTCGCGATATTTGCTTTCCTCTCATTGGCAGTTAAAAATCAGTGAAATTGAAATCTCTTTTTTTCGGAGCAATCGAAAATAAAGAAAAAGCGAGAATGCTCGACTCTAAGCAAGTCGAGCATACGGACTGTTGCCGCGAGCGTATATCTGGACATCGGGCAACGTCCCTTTGCTCTCTCAGATAAGTTGACCGTATATCCCCGCCGGTCTATATTCGACGACATATTATCCGCTTCGCTCGCCGATTTCTCTCTCGCTCCATCTCTTCTTCCTTACCTTCTCTCTTTCTCGTTTTCTTTCTCTCTTTCGCTCACCCACATCGCGACGTTGTCGAGCCGACAATAGGTTCGACGGCAAACTTGAACAAGGCAACGTCCGCTCGCTCGTCTCATTCGCGTCCGGCGTTTCTGATGCGACGATAATTTTGTCAATTCCGTCAATCCGTACGCGAGCGAATTGAACGATTTTCCCTGCGAATTGTTTGAACGCGAGCGGAGATTTGCGAGGGGAGGAGAGCCGACCGGCGATATTGGTACCCGTGTGGTCCGTCAAGATTACTGACGGGCGCTGATTGTTTCAATGTCGACTAATGGAGAGAATGACTAAGTAAGGACGTGAAATGTAGGTACGCTATCGAACGAAATGTTGCATCGCACTTCTAGAGAGATTTTAATAGATTCGATGGATTTTTTTCTCTTCCGTCACGTCTGTCATCTGATCAGATATGATATTTTCATCATTTTATATCTTCTAGAATCTTTGAATCATATTGGCGTTTCGACCTTCCGACTCGAATTTTCGAGTCTGAGCTTTGAGAGCTCAGAGGAGCTTTGAAGTGTGCGACTCACTCGGGTCTCCGAGTTCACGAATCGTCTTTGAATCTTGAATACTCTCCTCGGATTTGGTAGAGCAGTCGAGATTATGCTACTGCTTATTCATAGCTTATATTCGACGGGTACACAGAGAATAATTGATCACCGCCGAAACGTGAAAGTCGGCCGCCAAATTCGCCCCGCGCGATACTCGTATCGCACTATCATCGGTGATTAATTAGTTTCGTGGCATTAGTTTGGTGATTGCTCGGATTCGTCGTTGTCGGAGGCGAGTCGCCTCGCATACAAAGCGATGGCATCGATCTAAGGAAAGACCTTGAGTCAATCGTTTATGCGTTCCTATCGTCGCGCACCCTCCGATAAATCAATCCTCAGCTTCCGAGCACGTTGAACAGCGCTGGTGTGCGGACAGCCATTCTTTCGTCGGATTTGCGCGGCATTTATTTGACATGAAATTTTAATTGGACCTGAAATTGGGGCATAGATTTTTTAACGTTACAGCAAATCGTGAGAACGGAAGAGATAATGGAAAAAATTCGTTAATTAAGAGAATAAATTCATTCATTTCATTTTATTAAAGCGATACGTCGCGTTTCATGGCAGAGAGAGTCGACGAATGGACGACAAAAGTTGTCACGATGATGTCGATATTAAATTCGCGGAATCCCAACTGTGACGTTCGTTAACGCGCCGGGTTATTAAACTTTTCGGAGCAATGCGCTCCGATCTCGTTAAGATTCATTGCGATTATCTTCTCCGGATCTTTCCCGCGACGATGACAAATAGTTCTTATGTTACAACGACAATCGCAAAAGTTTCAATTAAGCCCAACGATGCAATGAATATTATTGCTGTGAAGAAAGTCGCTCCAAGAAAGGAATAAAGGATAAAAATATAACTCCGTTAGAATCTATATAAAATTTTTCATTGTGATAACAAACAAAGATTTAACTTCTATCTCTTCGTTTCCTCAGCCTACTGACCGTTGTTCCCTTTTCACTAATCTTGTCTGCGTTTCCGCGATAATTTCGGAGATTTCGATAACAATAATTCAAAGTGCGTTGCATGCTATTAACAAACTTATTCTCCATCTGAAATATTACACGTTTCATACATTGTATCCTTCAATTATAATTACTGTATAAAATAATATAACGTTATAATTAAATCTTTCCTTTTATTTTCATTGAAACATGAAATTTCAAGGGTAAAGGAGAGACTTCAGAATTGAAGAAAAATAAAAAGCGCGTATAAAAAGCAAAGTGCCTCGCTACGAAGACCTTATCGTATGATTCTGTCATCATTGATTTGGCACAATGCTCGATTTGTTGATCAAGCTCAAGGGGAATACTGTGCGGTCGTTGCTATCGCAAAATTATCGAATTCACGATAATAGTCGAATTACGCATTTCGTACATGTCTCGAGGCGCAGAAACGCTTATAAGATAACGCAAGAGCTCTTTCTTATTCTCCAACTTGAAAAATTGATATATTTGTATATACTATATCATATATATAATTTCATTATATTTTATATTGTTAATTTAAAACTTGCATTAATTTATTATACGAGAAATATCTATCGGTTGAAACAATTTGCCTTTAGCGTTGCAAACCGTGCGTCCCCATTATAATTAAAACGACTCTAATTATGGAGTTTAACGAAGCGTTCTCATTTTTTCCTCACAGAATGAAGCTGTACTGGAGTTTGGCTCTCGTGGCCATCGCCTTGTTGATGATTTTGACGACCGCGCGAGCGGAAGCTGATCTGTGGGAGGAGGATGACAAGGAGGTTCTTGTACGGACAGTACGCGGGACTAAAGAGCGAAGTGAGTGCTTCTTTCTGCAATTAATCCGTTACTCTTTTCCTCGATAAAATTGTAATGTTACTTGATCGAGCATAGTCGACACAGACTGTTTTACGTGTACACAGTACACATATACAACCGGCTTAATTAAGCCGGTCCTCATCATCCTTAAAATCCTCTCTCTTTCTCTACTCGCTTGATCGACGTTACGTCCAATTGTTTCTATTGACGTTTCGCATCTGCTGACGCAGCATCCGCCAGCTCCTCGTCGTGCAGATACGTAAAGGGTCAATGGTCGGAATGCGACTCGAATACTAATTTGCGGTCGCGCACTCTGAACCTCAAGAAGGGCGACAAGTCCTGCGAGCAGACCAAGACTATTCAAAAGAAGTGCAAGAAAGGTGAGTCGCGAGATTAATTGCTGTGCATTATTTGCATTAAATATGCAGGGGGCACATGGGCATACGTGTTTTCTCACCGATTGTTGACTGTAGCATGTCGATACGAGAAAGGCACGTGGAGTGGATGCGTGAATCAAATGATGACGAGAACCGATAATCTGAAGGCAAACAGTGACACATCTTGCGAAAAGACGCGACGACTTACCAAGAGGTGTAAACCGGAGACCAATACTAAAAAATCCACCAAAGGTTCGTCATACGTTCGACCGATCAATTTTCAAATCGCTTGACTTATGACGCGAAGAAAATTGAAAATGACAAACGCAATTTTTTTGTTTTTTTCCAGGTGAGCGATCGAACAAGAAATCGGGCAAGCAGTAATCATCCGCCAACTTTTAATCATCTTCTCTAATTGGGCAACGAAAGCGCACTCTCATCTCTTCGACCGTTTTTACCCTCTCCTTTTCTCGATACCTTATATCAATTGATACTTTTTTCGATAATTATCAATTGATTGCGAGGCAGAGCACAAATTTGGATGACGACGATCGCCAATTGAAGAGCGTTTATTACACTACTGCCGAGGGAATCATGTATTTCGGATGCAGTGATGCGTGAAGCTGTAAATGCTTTTAGGGTGCGCTCTGCCGTTGGTTAATTATACAAGTTAATTGCTGTTAATAATTCGGGATGGTGCGCACGTCTCGATAATCATATCTATTCTCGGCGCTATCTCGCAGTTTACTAACCTGTCCAGGATCGCGTTATGTTGCTGTTTCTGTTTTTTTATGATACAGTTTGAAAAGATCTATGTTTATTTAAAAAAAAAAATTGTATTTTACACTCGAGTAAAAAACTCTTATATTTAACCCATTGACACAATTTGCAACAAGTTCCCTCGTAGATAGAGTTATTGATCGCATAAAGGTTTTTCTAAAAATGGATATTGGACGCAAGATCTTGGACGATTAAGCTGCGCAATCAGCCGAGGAATCGATTGGGAACCGATACGTATAACCTGTTCGAGATGACGAAATATAAAATAAGTATAGCTACCCGTCGATACGTATAGTGATGCATTTTTATGCATTTAAACCATCGTAAATTCAAGAATTTTTTGAATGACGCGATTATTTTCCTATAATTTTTGAATTCAGAGAAACCTATAAGATCTATAAGAATCTTTACTAGCTCCAGTATATTCTTACAAAATCTGCATCATCTGGATTGCTCGATTAACGAGTGTAGAGCACACCATAGAGCTCCTTGACTAGAAGCAGCCGCCATTTTGGAGGTTCGCAGAAGACAAGATCATCTGCCAAAGCTGTTCTTTCGTCTTCCCGCAATGATTATTATTATTACTAATATTAGTATTGTTTATCACACAAGAAAACAGCAGTAACTCCCCCCCCCCCTCTTTGGCTTAGCTGCTGATACACTTAAAAAATCATGTACAATATTTGTCATACTAAACAGCTTTCATTCGATTGTCACATAAATATACAATGTTCGGTGTTCAAAGTAATTGTGTCTTGTGTCATATAACACGCGCGAAATATTCCGGAGATATTACGCCGTCGCGAAGATTCGCAAATTTATATATATATATATAAATAAGGATTCGCGTGGGTGCAAGAAACTCAATAGCAATCCATCCTGTGCGGGATATTCCATGATTAAAACGGCGGATCAAAAATTTAAAAATCAAAATAGACCTGAGATCAAAAGAATCGCATCAAAATAATAATTGTCGAGATAATTGAACGAGAGTAAAATGGAAATATACGTATATATTAAAATATATATCACAGAATGTTCGCGCGAGCCTAATAAATTTTCCCGGAATCGTCCGCGCCCTTCTTGACAGGACACTGTCGTCACTTCCGATGTTAATATTCGCAGTTAACGTTATAATAATATATCAAGTGATAACTGGCAACATGGAAACTCGCAAGCGAATGAGCATGAAAATCAAACTAAAATAACTCGTCGTCTCGTTGTCTCGTCAAGTACGCACGCACGCGCGTGCGAGAAAGAGAGATCGCTGAATATCTTTTCGACACCACGAAAATCAAATCCCTTCTCCCTCCCTAAAAGATTGTATTTGTTTTTAAGTCTAGGTGTATACAGAGGCTCGTCGGTGAGAGGAAGTTAAGCTGTTCGCGCGTTTGATACTGCACGCGTGTGCGATCTGCGTGCGACGTGCTTTGAGAAAAGTGCGTAGAGTATAGTGATACGCGAGGAGAAAATATTTTTCCTGTAATAATATTTTACAAATATCATGTTTTTTCCTCGTCTCTCCCTCTCGTAAATCTCTACGATGAAAGCTTGATTTTAATTCTCTTTTACGAGTATCGTGGAGTTGAAGATCAGCTTTTCTGTCAGATTTCAGAAAGAAAAAAAAAGAGAGAGAGAGAGAAATCTTTAGGATTTAAAAATTAAAAAAAAAATTTGTAGACGCCGTACGTCGAATAGCGCACGCGTCGTTAACAAGCGCCTAGTTTTAGCTCTCGTATTACAGCATATCATCATTACGCGTAAAGCGAATCTATTGATAAACTAAGATAGAATTATCTGTTTTATGGGCTCTCTTTCAAGGTGTCTATTCAAATCTTGTAAAAAATATTTCCTGAGATTTCCTCGATTTTTCAGATAGTTTTACTCTAAAATTCAGATAAAACTAACTTTTAAGTGCAATTTTTGAAGTAAATTTATTTATTGCTTTATTAATGTTCTCTCTATTCATATGATTATCAAAGAATAATTGCAAGCTACTTAAGTTTCAAATGTTAGATTAGGATAGAGAGGGTATTGAAAAAAAATAATCTTTATAAGCATTTTGCTCTTGAATTACGATGAATTGTGTATCCCGAATTCGCGATTCGCACACTAATGTATACCGTATTGATATACTAATTTGATTGATTAACAGATTGCCAATTATATAAAGTCGATATAAAGGTAAAATCTATCAAAGAAACATTTTTTTTAAATTTCTCGAATCTTAATAAAAACTTCACCCAGGATTGTCAGATTTTCAGTAAAAAATTCTCTGAGAATTCCAGGTTTTCCCATGGAGTAGACACCTTGCTTTCTCTAATTACTGTCCTTGTTAATTCTTCAACCGGTAGATTCAATTCCACCGAATGACATGTCTAACTCAAATTATTCAAAATCGGAGCTACAATTTATAAAAGAATAAAGCTGCGATCTGGTGAATGATAAGAAGGCCATCTCATATTTTAAAACACACATGATGGCCAGAAGTGGATTCGTATATACCGGTTAAAAACATTAAATGTTTCTGAATGTGAACGTTGCATCTGTTTTACATTAAGCGCTAATTATATACGCGCAATTTTGTGGCGGTACGAGAGATCATTTAAACAATTTTGTAGAAAAACATTTTTTAGAATCTAAAATCCTACGAGAAATATGTGATCAATGCTATATTTTTTACGAAATATATATACAATTTTATTCTTTTCATTTCTCGTGGAATTTTGTATGATTGTACGAAATTAATCTTGAATCTTGAAGAGTTTAAATGCGTGATGTAATTGTCTCTTAATATAGAACAGGTGTAACGAGTCTCATGCTTGACTTCTCTGTGTGGAGCTCGCAGGAAGCTCTTCATGTTTTAATCGCATTGTAACATAGCATGATAGGAGATACGAATCAGTAAAAATCTAGAGACTAATTTTTCAGATCCTTCGATAAAATTATACAGGACGTTTCAGAAAGGGTGTACGCTATTGACAAACATCTGTTCTTGAAGAAGTTTCGAAATAGATTTCTCTCAATGTCGATTTAAATTTAAAAAATTGCGCGAATTAAATTTCGTATATCGATATCTGCATCCTGAATATCAAGACTGCAAGAAGGCTCGATTTATTACAACTTAAACTATATAATTCCTGTATTAAATTATTTACAATCTTACAGGAGAAAAAATCCCTTTCTAGATTTTTCCAAGATAATCTTTTACCATCTGCGTGCACCTATTTTTAGAACAATTCTTAGATATTCTAGATATTATAATAAGAAAATCGTTCAGAATTTTATTCGTTAGAATTAAAGCTATTAGAGCAGATGAATTGCCATTCTATTACGGACCATTGAGTTTCGTAATCGTCGGTCTTGTTGATGATTTAATCTCGTTAGTGTAAATTTTCTATAAAAATTGCAATAGAATCTTTTAGCCATTTCTGTTTGTTTCTATAATCGCAGAAAATTCTCTACATATTTTATTAATACAAGAAGATTAATTAAATTCAATCGTACATTTTCCAAAAGCACCGATTTGTTGTACAGAGTGCAAATATTTTGTAATGATTTAGAGGGAAAGAGAGAGAGATAAATGTTGAAAGTATTTGTTTAATTACGTGATTTTATTACTTTGATTTTATTCGGTCATGCAGACGTAGTTTAGGACAGTTTCTGAATAAGATTTACTGTAGCTCTCTCTCGACGTGAGAAGTCGGTAATTTTCTTTAAAAACTACTATAAAGATTGTATAATGCATCTACTTACTTATTGAAATAATTGTGTAACCATTACACATGTAACAAAAATCCAATGTTGTCAATAAAAGTAAAATATTATATATATAAGAGAGTGACATTCTCTCAAATTGTGTGTTAATTCGCATTGGAGCAATTAATTTTTACGAAGCAATGTGGAGATTAAAAAATTTTTACTACATTTATTTTATTTGTATAAATGTGTTAATACAAAAATTACAAAAGTTCGAGATTATCGATATTACTATATCATTTTGAGTAAAGATATATCAAATGACATCAAAAGAGAGAGATTTGGACGGATATAATATTAACTTTCTCTCACAATGATATCTTGTTATATATCGATTCTATATAAAAAAAAATTCTTTGCAAACAATTACTGATTTCCGAAAACATGTACGTTCATATGTCTACATATTGTATATGTATATATAAAAACATTAGTGCAAGTATGTAAATGGACGGAATGTGTCACATTGTTCTTAGATGACTAATAATGCGCCTATAATAATATATATGAATATGTTCCAAACAAAAGATAATTATAGAAATTTTGAAAGTAATTTATATCCATATCAATCTATTGTGGAAATTCTAATCGATGGATATTAGTAGCAATTTGTAATTTTTGTTAAAAAATATCTCTTTAGGCGCAACTTTTTCGGAACAGTTATCTGTTTACACGGAAGCGGACAACTTTCTGGAGTACGTTTTACCTTCCCATTCTTGATCGGATGGTAATGGTTCGTGTCGTAGTTTGCAGACACGTGTGCCATATTTCAAAAGCACGATTATGACGCAAACTACAAAGAGGGTCAGGCAGGCCGAGGCAGGCCAGAAAACGTGCAAGCCCATTGCAAGAGATTATCTTTATACTGCTTGAGATTACTCAATAGTTTTCAATTAATATCAAGTGCAACTATTAAAATAGCTTGCTCTTCAAGTGGCTCAGAAGTCAATATTCTTTTAATGATAAATTATTTTGTAAAAAATAAAAAAAATTAATTCTTATGTGCATAAAAGCAGAGCAATATCTATGGTGATAAAACTGGTAGCAAGAGCATTAATGAATGAGTCAGATCAAAGGCTTTACAATGCAATTAACTGAGTGCAAG
Source organism: Camponotus vicinus (assembly GCF_025532165.1). Taxonomy (NCBI): domain Eukaryota; kingdom Metazoa; phylum Arthropoda; class Insecta; order Hymenoptera; family Formicidae; genus Camponotus; species Camponotus vicinus. The sequence goes on from NW_028141945.1 coordinate 31,261,687, forward strand.
GGCTAATTAGACTCTATTGGAGTCAATTAAACTCTTTGCTTTAGACGTATTCTGAAGCGTGGGTATTTCTCTGACTACTGTTTTCCAATACCACACTGATTGCTAGTTGGTGCTGTCAGCTATTTTAAATCTCACTCTCGCGTTTTTGCAACTCTACATACTCCTGTGGCTGTAGTGTACCTCCCTCAGATTCTGTATCGTGATACTGAATGATTTCGTGCCTCACTTGCGGATACTTGATGCGACCATGTTCTAATTCACTTAGATCAAGCGGCGGTGTTTTATATGGCAATACAGTCCAAAGAGGCTGAATCCACCTATTTCCTGTATTTCAATAGAACAGTATGCTATTAGAGAATAAGGAAAGTTGAATCAGAATTGCATGCACTTGTAAAAGTAGAATATAAAACGAGCTCTAAAGACAGGATATGACTCACCTGTGTGGCGATTCTGCCAATACTCTCGGTGCCGTGAGCACCAGCAAAACACGATGTTCAGGATGAATAGGATTCCACCCAGGGCAGTGCAGAGAGCTATCGTGACATAGAACGGTGTGAAGTCACTGTACTCGTGTCCCTTGAAGTACGGGTTCTTCAGGTAATCTTTGCGCTCGTCTAGAATGGACATGTCACAATGTTAAGACTTTCTGAAAAAAAAGGAACGCAATCGATTCAGTGGGGCAAGAAGACCCGTCACTCGACTTTGCGCGCTTTCAGGTGTGGCTTGGCGTGCCATGCGGAAAAGATTATGCGTTACAAGTTTACGGATCAACTGACGAGCGACTAACCATCGCTATTGTTATCATCGCAAAGGTATGTAGGTAAACATAAGCGTGAAATAGGTCACGAAAAGCACGCGCATGTCGAGCTGACGGAAATTACGTGCGCATAGCGTGAAACTCATACGTACCTCACGATGTTTCCTTTCCTTTCGCCTATCGTGTCGTCAATATTTAGTCTTCACACTTGGTAATATAACAATATCTTACACAAGTAAGGTATTAAAAACATCCAACTACTCGTGCATCGCTCTTGTACGTTGGAATGTTTGAATAGCGTTAGTTCACTCGTATTGGGCGGGGCATCTCGTTTAGTGGGGGAAGTTATTTGCGACTGCTCCGAGGCTCATGTCATAGATCGGTAAGTTTATAGCCTATTCCATCGATCGAGGTTGCGACAGATGAAATAGCTGCCACCAAAGGTAGATGGTGACAGTAGTACTATTAATGAATCGAAAAAAATATATAAATGTGAAAATGCATTTATTGCTGAGAAAAAATTATATTAGAAATGAAAATTGGAGAGATTATAATTACGTTCACGATGAATGTTGCGGTCACAATGATCATGATTTTCTAGTAGCTACAATACACATATTTTCTGGCGAAACTTGGTTGGAAATGTAATAAAATAGCTCGGCCTGAAATCCGATACTTTGCAGAAATGACAAACGACCCCAATTCAGGAGCGCCTTAGCCTTGCGTCCGATAAACTCGCGTTCGTCTAATTTTGAGGACCAGCTGATGTTGTCCCGGCCGTCTTGCCGGACGGTGGAGTCGTGTTGCGGTTTAACGTTGCTTTTTAAACGGGGACCACATGTCGCCCAACTAACTATGCCGCATAAAACCGAGAACTCATTTGCGGTGAAGTCGCACTGTCGCAGGTACTCTCTGCCCACGTAAGACGAATATTCGCATTTGTGATGGCAGCAGAACGCGAGGACTAAGCCGCGAACATCGACCTTGGGCTCATCGTTTATCGACTTCGCCAAGCAACGTATCGCCAAATCTGCAAATGCGATATCATTATGATTACAGAAGGTACGCGGAAGTGAAAACTTGTATTAGTAGAGAAATATATATCATATACCCGTGGCCGTGCCGCAGAGATGTTTCGCTATCCCGACTTTGTATTTGATTGGCTGAATTTCCACCTGATTCAGTCGAAGATCAGCGATATCGGCGCGCACTCTTTTTATTACGAGGTGACTTTCCTCCTTTTTAAGTTTATTGTCACTTTTGTGCCGATGACTCGAACGGTCGACTAGTAAGAGGCAAGAGTTTAATTTGTCTTTTATGATCTGTCCCAGCCAGTATGTTAATAAAGCTGTTTAAAGTATAATTTCATTTAGTATGCTATGATGTAAATAATTTACTTATACAACTCATTTTTGAGAGATAAAATACAATTATTTCTTAAATATCAAAAATTTCAACAAGTTAAAAAATTTCTTTGATTAAGATGTACCTTTTCCCGCACCAAATTCAATGAAACAGGTGTCGTCCTGCACGAGACCAGCTTGCTCCAAATGTCCAAGTAGAGATGCATTTTGGAGCAAGTGTTTTCTAACGTTATTGCCGCAAGTCTCGTCTTTCAATTTGTCTTTCAGCACATCGTGCTGCAGTATCGCTTGAGAAAAGTCTGGTAGCTTATCTGAATAATAAGCAATAATATAGAAAATATAAAGTGTTACATCATTGAACATGTTATCATCTTTTCCAACGTTTCAAATAATTTTACCATAGGCAGAGTGGATCTTCCTTATCACCGTTTCCAACACAGATTCATCGAGTTGAGACAGGGGTACATGCGGTGGCGCCACTATGGCCTCTTCGTCCAAGTTGATACCCTTGACTATAAACGCAGGTTGCGCGTCCAACCTTCGCTTGGCGTTGCACACGCCCAGATGCTTCGTCAGCTTCGACTGGTAGCACGTGCTACGTGAAAGAGAACGCATCAATCTCTATTATGACCTCTCGATTAATAAACACTTACTGCGTAGGATCCAGCGGACACTTGACCCTCCTGTCATCGGTATCGTTGGAGTCGTCGATGTTCTGCTGATGCTCGCCGCAGTAATCTTTGCCCTCGCCCACCGTCATGCGACAGAAACGTTTTTTCCGTTTGACAAAGTACATGCAGTGGCTACCGTTTGCCATCTTTATCTAACAAAGGACTGGATATTCCTTACTCGAGAAAATTTAATTTTCACAGATTATATACATAGGATTTAATGTAGCCTTCGACATTGTAGAGCGACATGTAAATCGAAGATATTTTCATTTCCCTGCTGCTAGATGACGTTACCATTCACTTTCCTCCCCGAGCAAGCTTGACGTTAAATCTGTCAATATCCGTGACGAGGACGCCACGTGCATCAAGCGCGATTATGCACGTATCGATTTTGAAATCACGGAGATGCTGTTAGGTCGTAACTTCGTACAATTCTTCAGGTATGTGTAAGAATTATTGTAAAAATAATTTAATTCATTTCATTCATCAACGTGTAATTGCAGCAAGTGCTTGCTATAATTGCTAATTATTTTAATAACAATATTGCCTTTTAAAAACTATTGAAAGGATCAAAATTGGTCCCTTTAAAAACGATATTATTGTATTCTGTGTGTCTCTCTCTCTCTCTCTTTATATATATATAGCGGTTTACCGATTTTTGTAGAATTTACCGAATCCTTTGAACAATATTTCCGGATTACTCTGTATTTATTGTTCACCGTCGAGGGATCTGCGCGCGGGTAATTCGCTAATGTAGAGAGCTACCCTGATAGCAGCCCGTCTCAAAGTTCACCTTTTACCTCCCCTCATCTTTCCTTCTCCCTCTCCCCTTCCGTCTTTCCTCCCGCGCCAACTGTACTCGCCCTCCTCTCCGCTTCCCTTCCTTCCTCCTCCTCCTGCTGCTGCTGTTCCTCATCCTCCTCCTTCTCTGTAATTCCCTTTTCTCGCGTAGCTCGTTCTCTATCGCGCTACAACTTTTCCCCGAGCGGTCTCTATCGCGCGCGGCGTTATCTATCCTCTTGAAGCGAGCTATTACCCGATTGTTTCTTAAATAAAATATCATTGGAGCCCCGTCGCCAACCACTCACAATAATAATTGCCTCGCCAGTATGTCAACCGATCCCCTCGCGCAACCCCTCGTCCGTCTCTCTCCGGATATATCTCTCCCTGTTCTTTTTTTTATCTTTCCATCCCGCCGCATCTGTCAGGCGCGTTATAAAGAAATTTGGCGATGTACGAGTCTTACTGTCGCATAACGCGATGAGGCAATTATGATAATCGATTTCATCGATACGTTAATCGATAGAACACCCATGCATTCTAATCGTCCATTCTTCATCGTCCTCGAATTGCCCGAAACAATTGATTATTAATTAATTCGAAATAGGGGCTTTAAAAAGATGAAGAGAGAAGTTAACAATGAAATTACTCGGGCTTCGGTCTCCAATTATCGGCATGGCACATTTAGAAATTCTCTCTGCGTCGGTTTAGTTACACGTTACTGTCAAAAAATACTTGGTGAACTTTGCCCGAAACACATATACCCGTATTTACGGCCGTAAAACGTGTCACGAGCGCTAACGATCCTTTTTGTTTCCCCGACAATTGTTTCCTCGCCGTATAAAGTCGCGTTAACAAGTACGTAGAAGGGATTAAGGAATAGATGAACAAGTGTTATCATTAACACAGACGTTTGTCCCCCATTCGCATTTTTATCGCCGATCGTTGGCGCTTATATTTTCGATCCAGTCCTTCGCGTTTATCTCGAACAGAAGCGTTCTCTTGTCGATGAGAATTTTTTGACAATTTTTGACAATACAAAGATGTAACGACGCTCTGCGTTTTCTCGCTCGAAAAGTCCGAAATATGTCACCGCGATATAGCCCTTCTAAGCTCGTCCGTTTGGCACAATGAAGGGGACCGGAAGACTATCAATAATTACCTGGACCTATGCCCGCCTAACTCTAACGAAGGACGATTTCTAACGATCCCTCGCCAGCGTCCAACTTCTGGACGTAATTAATTCCCGGGCTAACCTGGAATGCTATAATTAATTGCCGGTGGGGCTGATGAGGGGTAGAGCGCAACGGGTGCAACAATATGTACCCGCTTCGATTAGAAGTGTGGGGTGGAGATAGAAAAGGAAGAGGGGAGAGAAGAGGGAGAGGGGGCCGCCTCTGCTCGCAGTTATGCAATTAATTAAATCAGTTTGTTATTCGCCGTCGACTGTTAATTGCTGCAAAACTTCAAGAAACTGCACACGCTTGACGTTTCGAAATGCATCGCCGCTCATACTCAAGATCGCATTGTGAGAATCTGTGCGTGTGTATCTATTATCTCTCCGCAATTAGTATCTATGAATTTTTTCGCTCGCGGTAAAAATGTTTTTATTTATTTCACTTTCGCAATTATTCGTAATTTCGCGCGGTAATGACGTGTCGATATTAAAAAAAAAAGCAGCGGCCTAAAGAAGTTAATGAATTACGTCAGTATGATAGATCTATAAGTTTAACGAGCGCGCGTATACTGGTAATGCGCTTGTTTGATTCCGGATTTAATTGATACGCTTGTAAACGTAAGACAGCCAGCAAATAAAGGATTAGAACGCGATGGTTGCACGCGGTTTAATTAACGAGAGGAGAGTTTCCTTTTCTTTCACTCTCATGTAACGAAACCGTCTTACGGTTCTATTTACTGCTGAAAAAATTACGCGATCCAGACGCTCTCTCTTTCTCTAGTCATACATGTATAATGAGAGAAATTGGTTTTTTATAAATTCTGAAAAATGTTATCTTCGTACTTTTTATTTTCTATTTACTCATAAGTATTTAATACGTATACTCTATTCATTTAATATACAAGAATGTATATACTTATTACACAATGCCATTTTACTTTCATATTCATGATCGGGTTGCATTTCGTTTTAGAAGCACTCTCGTTTCGGAAGCATGCTTTGGCGCATCCATTCGGCCTTTGTTTTTAAGAACGAACAAAAAGAGAGTAACGGCGCGAAAGGAGGAGGAAGAGGAGGAGGAGGAGGAGGAGAGCAAGAGGAGAAGGAGAAGAAACGAAAACAATCGATACGACACACCGGCAAGGCCAATCGTTCTATTCGCGGTGTGGCCAATCAAAATGCCTACTACGTCGCCGGCAGGCCCGCTAATTAGACGCCACGTAAATCAGTCCTGAAACTCAACGTTAATTAACACGGGTTTCCGTTGGAGTTGCTTAGCCACCTATTTATCGAACGACACAAACGCAATATGGTCGGACACGTGTACATCCGTTAAATACCTATCCTGACTGGAGAATGTCGGGCCGCGCGCACATTTGCCGGCAAGTTGACTGAAAACCGGCCGCGTGCCGTCGACGAAACATTCAAATCATTCGAATTAATTCAGCCACTCGCGACTGACCGAGGCGAAAGATAGCTTTTACATCGATTCTTTCGACAGTGCTGAAATAATCGATTTCGCTCCCTCCCTACTTACCATGTAATCATCATTAGAACTTAATCATTGTATGCGATACGTACGAGTCTACATTTTTAATAATCCTTAATGAATCATTATATGCTGATACGTTCGAATATAACTTGAAAGAAATCCGGGATGTTGGCGGAGGAGAGGGAGAAATCAATGATGCCGATCGTACGGGCATGAGGACTCGTTTTCTAAAAACTTGTGATTTTTTTATTAATTAATAAACGTGTATGGTGTGTTCCATGTGTAATTGTATTTTACAAGAGGCTGCGAAACCACATACAGATGTCGGGTCCCGAGTACGAAGAGTCCGAGATAAATGAAATAACAAAATTAACTAGACGCGCGCATGGGACCGGCTCCGCGGTCCGCGCGCGTGCCATTCTCGGCCAGAGGGACATCCGGTGCTCGCTCCATTTCCGTGGGCCCACCGAATGCCAAGTGCGATACGCAGGGCGATTTTACAACATTACGATTCGATTTATCGGAGATCAAACGGTGTCGGACGTTTCTTAATTCGTCCTTCGTCTCCGACAATCGGACCTTGCTTCTCTCGTTTGCGTGAATCGAAAGAGCAAAAATCGTTTTTGCAAATCGACTCGGGTCGGGGCTTTTGCGTAACAATATTTCGAAATTACGAATGATTCGAGAATTATATGATGGCGAGCAAGTCTCATGAAAATTTGCGATCGCGAATGTAAAATATTATATTGTACATCAATTTGAAACGAGAGATATTACATCAGCCCGAGATGAGAGATTACGTGTCAATGAAATGTTGGACGAATGAAAATATGAGATATAAAATTTTTATATGTTCGCGTTACATTCGAGGCAAATAATTTGGCGAAGCGATTACTTGGCATTGAAAAATTGATCGAAAGGAGAGCCGATGATGATTTCAAATTATCTTTTGCGTTCTATCTTCGTCGACAGAAGGCAGAAGGAAGGCGCCACTGCACGCGACGCACTTGGCGATGCAGGACCACGAAAAACCACATGGCACGTCGCGCACGTCGGCTAATCGCCCGTAGAATAATCGCGCGGAAGCCCCATTCGCCGTTCGCGCTCGATAGTAAATACATAACCATTTATATCACACAAACTTTTAACAATATACAAAATGTACCTTATATATACAAGATTAAATTACACAATCCAATGATGCACAAACTTCGGATCGAATCTAATGTTGTCGGCTCGAGCCGAGACGCTCGATTCAAAATGAAAGAAGCGAGAATAAATGACAATTAAACTCAGTCTGACCTGGGAGGATAAAAATATATTCTCTAATCAATAATAGAACTTATATAAATCATTTGAGAGAAAGAGAAAGAGAGAGGAGGGAGATAGAGAGAGAGCTTTAAAAATAAAGATATCGCAAATATTATTTATTTTTCTTATTTATCTATTCATGCACATCCACGGTTAAAAATTTGTCGCAAATGTTATGTTGATTTATTCGAGTCGATGCCGAAAAAGTTTGTGCATCCTTGATATAAAATCCATCCAGCGCGACTCCTCATTCAACCTACATTGTACACCTCTGTATACACCACTTTTCTCTCTCACTTTCTCCGTCAGCGTCGCTGCCCACAGAGTCATGTTAGACAGAAATCAGATTTTGATTCTTGGCGGCGTCGACTAGTGATTGTTCTTACCGCAATCCGAGCGCTTCGTTGGAGAGTCTGAATCCATAATGTCACATGATTCTCAAGCACGCCGTTTTCATTCGGAAAAATTTATCGGCGCACGATTTTGCGGCTTAATTTACGCGGTACATTAACCCGCAACAAGTCTCGGTAAACTTTCTCCAAGGATGTAGAGGATTCTTAATTGGCATTCTTCGCGACGCGTGCGAGGTCATTAATTAAAACGAGAGTATTTGACGAATGAAACGAGTAATAGAACAACTTTGCGCTTTTGTGATACATTTTGCGTTGAAATTCCGCTGGTGAATCCTTCGTACTTCGATGCGTTAGGTCGATGTCATTTCTTGCTTGCCGTGAATTGTATCACTAATGTATAACAACGTACATAATTGTTGTAAACATTACATCCGTCTATGCCAATAACACATGATTGCTCTTTGAAAAAATTCGCAAAATAAATGCCAAGAATTTAAGAACTGTGATAGAAAAAAATTTTAAATTAAACTCGAAGGAATTTCTTCTTTCGAAATTATAATGTTGCGATCAACAAATGCGTTTCTGTTCGTTTATATTTGCGTATCCAACTTTAACAATCAATGCATCAACGTAGACTTCGCTAAACGACGCGAGAAATATTTTTCGTGACAATTGAGCTTTGTTCTCTCCTCGAGAACGACATCGATTATTTTCCACCCTACATGTAACATATCGTAATGTACTTACGATTACACTTACAATACATTTGATCCGGATGTGTTAGAAATCGACACTCTGCAGCGAAGAACGAATTTCGTCTTTTACAATAGACTCAGTTGATTATGTTACTTTGAAAATGACTTTGAAAATGAATTCTCGAGAAAGAAAGAGAGAGTAAAAGCACGAGCGAAACGGAGAGAGAAAGAAGAGAAATAGATAGATAGAGAGAAAGAAAGAGAGAGGACAAGAGCGAGAAAGAGACAGGCAAAGTGACGCTGATGCCTAACAAGAAGGATTCGAATGATAATTCCGTGTCGTTCGTTTCACCTCGACACTCAATTAACGATGGTGGGAACAAGGGACGCCTAATGAGTTTACGAAGCGTAGCGACGGATCGACGGGAATGATGATTTTGAAAGAAAAATAATTTTCTAAGGGTTCACACAGAACTTGTGCGCCATCGTCGTTTCTCTTGTTCGATTTCCGTTGAATTATCTCTCTCTCTCTTCCTCTCTCTTTCTCTTTCTCTTCCGATTGCCATCTGTCTTTCTCGCATGATTAGATTCTCGTCGATCGCACATGTCGGATTTAGTACGCGATGCCATTCTAGGGATGTGTATTGCCTTTAAAGTAGCGACAACAAAAAATTAAATGCCCTGTTGCAAAAATTCAAGAATAACTGACATCAGATATAAAATGATATAAGTTGAAAATAATCTCTTAATCATTCCGAAATAAAATGAAGCAGACTCTTGATATCAGAATAATCTGGCGATTTTGAGAATGATATCCATAGAAAGAGCTATTTCGATATATTTCACAAACACGTGAAAGAGTGCGCCCATTCAACGAATTCTACATTCCACATCATTTGTCGAGATTATCGCAATACGATGACTGTGAAGGGTTTTAAAGAAGAAAATTGACGTCATTATACTGCGGCTGATGGTACATGCACGATGAGTCGTGCATACTTTAGACTTTCTTCGATTCTTTACAATTGAGCAAAGATTATTATTAAGAAAACCGGCGGATTCGTGACGGTGGTGTTTCTGCGATATCGAGTGTCTCAACTTGTCGCAGATGCATAGAGAGTATATTTTTATTTCTCAAAAAGTGATGTGTTTAAATTGCTAATTTAACTTGAGCATTATTTAATTTTTAGATGCTGCAATATTTCGCGAGAATTAACGCTTTAAGAAATTTTATCAGTTTATCAATATTGAATTAAAAAAACATGTACCGTAAAATCAAAACGGCGTTCGTGTCAAGTTTAGAGATATTTTGCGATTTCGAATGCTTCAAATTTAAAGATGTTTATTGAGTCAGAAATTATCGGCATCCGTAACAAGTTCATACACACTCGCCATGTCAACATCGTCAGAGCGCAGAGATCGCTCGGTATATCCGCGGCAAGTTCAATTATTGTATATTTAACACCACGGTACCATGTTCGGAGACGTTTGGCTGCCGCGGCATGTTCAAACGCGTTCAATATCACGGCGTCAAGTATATCGGAGACACTCGACTGATAGAGTCACCGACGGCGGTCCCAAGGGACGGCTACGTGGGCTCTATTCTCCTTGCGATTCCCCTGGAAAGCCCGGACTCGCAACGCATAGGGTAGGCTTCTTCTTCATCGCGATGTCCTTTGGGATTCGATTCTGCTGCGATGCAGCAGCTTTAATCGCAGGTATCCTGGGTCCAGGGCGACCAATCCTGATAGCCGGACGCCTGCAGGTGCGATTGCTGGGCCGCCAGACTCGGATGCGCAAGTGCCATCTGATGATGATGGTGGTGGTGATGATGATAATGGTGGTAATGCTGATGACCCGGCGGAGGCGGCGAATAGGGATCCACTCCGACGGCGACGTCCACGACATCGACCTGAGGCGAAGGTACGACGGGGGGCGTCGGCTGCGGAGAAGGCTGCACCTTTTTCGGGCGACCGACCGGGTTGCCACCTCATTCGCGGCTCCTTCGAGGCCTGCCGACCTTACCTTTCCTAACAGGTGCGCCGCTGTTGCCAGCCGCCGCGGCTGCCGCTGCCGTGACACCCGACTTGACAATCTTATGCCAGTCGGATTCGCAGACTGGCGAGCCCGATAGCAAGTAATATCTGAAAAAGCGAAAGAGTCGCGTGTCATGTAAGAGCGCTGTCTTTGCTGCAATAGGAGAAGTGAGACATTACGATAATAAGGAAGATATCTCCCTTGAACTTTTACCTGTCGCCAGAGACGAGCTGACCGCCGCATTTATTGCAGTTGAAACATTTTAGATGAAATACCGATTCGCCGGCTCTCATGACCAGTTCGTTCGCTGGTATTGCGTTACCGCAACTCGCGCAGACGCCACCGCTACCGAACATCCTGCAACAAGGCAAGCATGTGATAGACATGTGATTAGATTAGATTCAGTATTCAATGTGATTGGGGATTGTTTAGAAATTTCGGCTTAGGAAGACCCGCGGAATCGTTTGACTTATTCGAAACGTTTTATAGGCGGAATCTGACAAAGAACATCCATGCCAGATATTCCATTGTAGCGACGAGAGTCTCAAATTATTTTTAATAATTTCGTGGCATACACATTTGGAGCTCTGGCGTGACGCGACGCGATGCGATGCGATGCGATGTAACGCGCGCGTTAATGGCAGTTAATGTTTGCCAAGCGGTTGTCAGCCGTATATACCCGTTGGCTCGTAAAACTGGCTGTTTATGCAGCAATTAGCTATGTAACGTATGTACGTCGAATGGGGATTCGAGATGCGAGTGCCACGATTTCGCATCTCCTCAATGGCTAACGTCGTAAGAAGGACTTCTTCCGCGAAAGAGATGTACCAGTATACGCACGTGATCATCTCGTCGCGAATTCGAGAGAATTGAACTTGATCCTCCCCCAAAGTTAGAAAGAGAAATGCCGCAATCTAACGATCAATTTGCGATGTTTTCCGGCGTCGTATGGAGACGGGTTGCAGTTAAAATCAAATTCCATTTAAATTTAATGAAATATTTAATTAAATCGGCTTTTGAAACACGCAATAGGGAGTTGGCATATCGATATTTGCGTCCGACTTTACTCGAGAGCGCGCATAAGGTTGTTACGACGACGGAGTGGATTGGAGAGAGAGAGGGGGAGGAGGGGAAGAGAGAGAGAGGGAGGGAGAGAGAGAGAGATTTGAGGTTTCTCGTTATTAATTTAATTACCGGCTGACAGTTCTATAATTAAATTGCTAATTTATCTGTCGGAGATACAGCTGATCGCGCTAGCACGGCCCAGTATCTCGATGATTACTCGCCGAATGACGTTTCAATTCTTTTCTTTTTATTCTCTCTCTTTCTCTTTCTGTTTTTTTTTTTTTTTGCGATCTGTCTTCGATCACTCGCAATGGTTCAATTTTAAATGCGTGCTCCTATCGCTGGAAAATGGGGGTACAAACAAATTGATGCCGGATAGTCCTCGAAGAAAATGATAATTTACTAATTTCGAAAAATTATGAGATTTCACGTCGAGCACAACGTTATTTCCTCGTTCGCGTATGATTGCAACCTGACACGATTTGAAAAAGTAAGGTCTGTCGTGTACGATATGTCACGTATTGTTAAATATGATAATCACATATACAGCTATAAGGCATCTCGCGTATGTAGCTGTAAATAAATAGGTAGGTAAAAACGATCATTTAGAAATTCTACGACGTTATCGGGAATTCTATCGCATTATTAATTCAATTTCCTGCGAACCAGTTGAGTTAGCTGATTAGTCTTGTGTTACGTAGGAAGATGCTTAAGATATACACCGCCGTTCATCGCGCACACGGCGAGATCCTAATCAAAGGCAGCGTTTTCTAAACGGAGAGTTTTGCACGCGTCTCGTAAATAAATCGACGCGGTAAGTTTTAATTGCGTCCGCGTCTTTATCAACCTAACCGAGTACCTACTTCCGGGCCGTATCCTCCGCGAGGTTAATGAGCAGAGATGCGTGCCGCTCGGCCGAATCGCTCTGCGTTTTCGATTTCTCCATAATTGCTAATTAGAGGCCGACGGCCAAGTCAATCAGCTAGAACGGATAGAAGGAATTATACAGTTGATGATCGAGGATCAGCCATAAAATCTGCTTCTCCTCCTTCTCCTCTCTCTCTTTCTCTCTCTCTCTCTCTTTCTGGCCTCTTAATCGCTCGACGTCATTACCAGTATCATTATTCACGCGTGTTTTACGTGACCATCCTGGAAAGCTGATGACAAGCAAGAATTTTCGATTATCCGCGAGTTTTATTTATGATAATTATAAAAAATGTTGGGTACAAATTATTCGTTACCTTACTTAATAATTAATATTTAAAAGAAGCATCCCATATATGGAGTCATTAATAATTTAAGGTATACGAGACAAGAATACATACATACATACATACATTATAAGAATATGCGATGGTTGATTAACTGAATAAATGATTAAGCGAATGCGGTTAAAATGCCTAGAATTTTTATCGTTCCAACATCTGGATAGATCTTTATGATATCAAAGAGATCGGCTATATTAAATTAGGCATCGAGTGTTCCGTACTAATAGGCTAAATATGGTGCATGTGCTGGTGGAATAATTGATCGAAAGTAACGGCTCGTCGGCAAATGATAAATGACAATGAAGACCGTCTATGACGCGATATTATCGAGTTGTGCGGCTGACTAATAATAATTTCGATATATCTTCGATAAAACAGCGCTCGCGTCAAGATTTATCTCGCACGTATGCATTTTATCAGTTGAATTGTATTTTAATTACGAGCACAGTTGATTACTTCCTGCATCTATATTCTCCGTGTGTACAGCACAATTCGTGTTTATTATGTACATTGTGAGAAAAAAAAATCGATTACAAACTCGCGCTAAAAAATCGCGGTTAAAGATATACGATTCGCAATTTTGTGATATTTTCTACGGCCCCGATGGACTGTAAAAATTCGGCGATCTACAATCCGCGGAGGTCGCATAGAAACACGTCAAATACGAGCCGGCGGCGTTTAATAATTTTAATGAGCGAAGTTCAGTCCGCGCACTAAGAGAGTAATTGGCGATTACGGTCGGCGGGGCGATCTTTAACGAGCGGTCTACGCAATTTCTAATTAGTTGATTTCATCAATGATAATACCTCGCCCTCCTTGCCCGACTCCTCTAACTTGATACGCAATTTGCCACGTGCCCCCTTACGTTTTAATTGCGACCGACGTGTCAATCTTGCCATGCCCTAACAAGCGTCTCTAAAGGCGCATGTCACACGTATGTTTCGCAACGAAATATACAATAATTTGACGAACCGGGCGAGATCTCTCGGCAATTAGATCGCACGACGGATTTGGATCTGTGAAATAAATACGCGATAAAAGTTGCGAATTTAATACATATGTGTGTGCGTGTGTGTGCGTGTGTATGCACGTGTGTGTGATTTTTCGTACGATTCTCGATTATATTGCAATAAACGGCGCGCTGCGCGATTTCGAAAGATTCACGAGCAAGTGCGCCCTCCATCCTCGCCCTCTCACCCTCGCACCCTCGCTCATTATGCGTGCCCCTTTGCCGCACACAGCGGCGCGTTCTATCGCTAACAAGAGAGAATAAGAGAGAAACACAAGGACGGGCGCGGGCGCACGTATGTCGAAACGACGTATTCACACACGGGAGATGCGCGATTGTGTGAACGACTCCCGCCTGTTAATGAGTTAGACTACCTTACCCTCGGCACTTTAATTGTCTAAAGCACAAATTGGGCGGCTTTAATTAGCGTAATTATTTGGTTCGTTTGTCCATTTATCCAAGATCCTTGTATCGAGCGAGGGTCGAGCGGGTCGAGTCCTCTCGCGAGGCTAAATGGATTCATTAGCGCTTTGTGCGATTAAAAATCCAAATTTCGGAGCAACACGGCTGAGCCTTTGTGCGCCGAGTCTTCGTTTTGATTCCGCGCATCTTAAACGTGGCCGTGTATCCTAGTACGCCTCTTTAATGATAATCATTGACAATAGAAGATATAATAGAAGCTGTCCCCGTAAGCGAAAACACCGCGTAACATTTTTGCAATTATCGGATTCAATTAGGAGATTCGTTCTGCACCGTTTCGGATCTCCCGCCGAATAAAAGGAGAATACAAGTGAATATTTATCAGAGTGTTAACAAAACTCGTTATTTTCTTCGCAGAATCACAAGTAACAAACTTGTTCTCGGAACATCGCGATATAATAAATACCAATCCACTTTTTTTTTTTTTTTAGTATCACGTGCAATTCACGATAGCGTATAAACAGCATAGAGAGAATCTGTCGCGCCACCCACGACACGCATTCGCGTAGACAAAAGGCTTACGCGTATGCATACGACACGCGAAACACATTCTCACGGCTAGCTTTAATTTTTCTAGATAATAATGATTAATCGCGGCCTCGGTTTCCAGTTTAATTAAAAAGCTATGCGGTCGCCACTCTTTCCGTTTCTCCCCTCCTTCTTCCTCTCTCCTATACACATGTATACCCACACATACGTGCACACATACTGCCTTCCGCGAAACAGCCGACTGGCAAATTAAATTGAAATTGACTAGGTCTGGTAATGAGGTGGCCTGCAGGCCCAGTCGCGGCATTAGCCGGGTGTGGGTTCTAGAAAATGAGTTCCGACTTAACAACAAATTGCCTCGGTGAACTTCCTTTCACCCCATCCTCCTCTCGCCCCCGCCCTCCCCTCTCTCCCCCTGTCGCCTCTCCGGCAATCCGCTCGCACGGCGCGCGAGGAATCGTCCACCCTCTACCTCTTTGTCCTCTTTTTCCCACCTTTAACGTCCCACAAACGAGCGGGGTCCTAATAAAGTTAATCGATGCCAAAGAGAAGGGAGGGAGAAAAAAAAGGAAAGGAACCGCGGATCCTCGATAACTATTTAATTCAGTCAATCAAAATTCCTATTAGCCGCTGAACGCAATTTGGAAGTATATGCCGAACAACGCGCGCTCGTATTAGAAGCTGTCTGAGATATTGAACGGATGGCAGCGACGGAAACGAACGCGCGTCGAAAGCGAACAAAACAAGACGAGAGAGGGAAAAGTACCGAGTTACCGAGGAAAAAGAGCGGGAGAAAAATGCGTGGTAAATAGGGGGCGTAATAATTATAAATGCCGGCTAAAATAATAAAGTAAGCGAATAATAAGGAAACGAGAATAAATAAAACATTACCGGTCAAATCTCTCTCATCTCGCGTCGTTATATTACGTCGGGTCTAAGGGACGGCGGATTTTAATTCAATTCGAAAGAAGATCCGTAAGGGAGCTGTTTTCCTCAGCGACGATATTGCGGTTTATCGTGATCTAACTTGGAAAATTGGATTTCGCATTACAGCGCGATTGTTCGGCGCCGACGCAAGACAATTTCGATTAGTCCGATCTCTCCAATTCATTTTAATGTAATTAACGTTCCGATTGCATGCTTTGTTTCCTGGTCTAATCTCCAGCTCCCCCGTTTGTCCATCCCAGGGTACCCCTTTCCTCTTCCGCGCGAGCCACCCCCGTAACAAGCGGGTCGTGCGGCAGAAGCATCGATCAGTCGTGACTGGTACCGTATGCGTGTGCGTGCGCGTGTGCGTGTGGATTAACACAACTGCAGATGCACGCGAGCACACATAATAAATGCGTATATATAAATATACTTACGTCGCGTATCTGCGATTTTTATTCAGAGCACGGTAAATTGTTCCCCTCTCGCTTTCTTTTTTCCCCCATCTTCTAACGGCGTGATTACGGGGAGTTGGCCAAGCATAGAGAAAATGACTAAATTCTTTTAATAAAATTAATATGGTAACGAGAATGCGCTCCTAATTAATGGCATTACCATACTATATATAAATGTAAATTAGATATATGCTAAGATATGCGTAAGTATATAAAAATTTCAAAGCGGCATTAAACAGATGACCGGTCGGTCCTCCCTCGAGGCCTCCCCCCTCCTTCCTTTGCCCCCGTTCGAACGCGCGGCGCTTTTTAAATCCGCGCCATTAGGTACATGTGATACTTGATTCGAGGTAGACCACTGGCGGCGGAGTTAAACGTGTAGATAACGACGTGTCTGTGGAAAAGGAGGAAAGAAAGGGCGGGAAGGGAGGAGGGGAGAGGAAGCGAGGTGAAAAGAAAAACCGAGAAAATGACGAGAGCGCGCTCGGCCGGAGCGAGACGGGGAGAGATGACGACACAGAGAGAGGAACTTCTTTTGAATCAGCAGGCAGGCAGGTAAAGCGACCGTTCTCGCAGGTGTGAGAATGCGCCCGACCTACCGACGACAGGGCCGTCGAGAAACGAGATCCACGTAGCAACTTTGCCAACACCGGGCGAACGGTTACGCGAAACCACCTCGACGCTGAGCGAATTTCGATTAACTCGACGGAAACCTAGATAAGAATTTTACGTCTCCTCCGAGAATAATTAAGTATACGTTTCGATCGTTACGCGTACATCTACCTTTTCAATTATGCAATTCCATTATTGAGAGTAAAATTGTGACGAATTGGCGAGTGTTTTACATCGACGTTTGAAAATGGAAAAATAATTGCGAGAAGGATGACGGACCTCTTTAATGACGTATGACTTTTAAAAGTCGTTCGTCTAGTTGCTTCGACGTTAAATCTTTTATTTCGATCGGGGCGTCTAACAGTCCGTTCCAGCCCTGCTAGCGAGGGGACAGAAAGCTCACGGTGGATGAGAGAGGGACAGAGAAGGAGCGGGGAGGGGAAAAGGGCTCGCGGGGAGAGGAGAGAAAGAGAGACGAGCAAAGAAAACGCGTGCGCGCGCGCGTAGAAGATACGACATCGCTCGCTGCAAATTGCAATTTTGTTGTGAGATCATTATAAAATACATAATGCCGAGTCGCCTACTACCGCATAACCCCCTCCTTCCCCCTTGGTCTACTCTGTGCTTCGCTCCTCTCATACCGCCCACCGTCGACGGAGGTCCCGCGCGGAACCGAGAAACGAGACGTGGGAGAGAAGAGGAGAGGAGAGGAGAGGAGAGGAGAGGAGAGGAGAGGAGAGGAGAGGAGAGGAGGGGCGGCACGGCGTCTCGTTAAAAGTTTCTAGCGACGCGTATTCTTAATAGTCTGCGCGCGCGGACACGCCGTCATTAAAATTATAACCAACCTCCTGTATCACCTCACCGATCCTCCGCCATTCCGTGCAACGGCAAAAGAGAGAAAGTGAGAAAGATTGGGAGAAATACAATGAAAGGCGGAACGAGAAAGAGAGAGGGGGGAGGGAGAGAAATGAACGTTTCGCATTCGCAAATCGCGCGATAAAATCTGTTTATTCGTTGATTGAAAAACGCAGGTGCGTATATGAATGTCGCGATATAATCCTTGAAAAAAATCGATCGAACGCGAGACGATAAACGCATTCGAGGGACACGCGAGATCATCCTGAAACTCGGGCGCAACGTTGGTTCCGAGACAGATACGAGGGAAAAAGATACGAGGGAAAAAGATACGAGGGAGAGATTGAAGGAGGAAAGTTGACGAGGAAAGGCGCGGGCCCGTAAGAAAGCGCGAGTACGAAAGGAAGAGATACTCTCGGAGGGATAAAGGTGCGTTTAACTGAAACTCGTGGAAAGTTGCGGGCTCTCTAAATATGTAAATACGTGGCTACTGGATGTTATTATGCGCGCATACATACAGACACATACATACATACATATATATACATATAATATATATGATTACACATATATAGATTCGTGGCGCGCGCGCAACGTAAGGTAAGCGACGTCCGGAAGAAAGCCGACGTAATCGTCCGATATTTAAGTAGCGAGTTTAGATACACTGGGTATATTTAAACGCGCTTATTATCATATAAATACAAGTTGGACGTTCAATTTACGCGCCGGAGGCTGCGTGGTCGCACGAGCACGAGCACGAGCACGAACGCTGGCGCGGGCGGCCTCCTCGCTTCGCCTCGCCTCCCCTCGCCACCCCTCGCCTCCCCTCGCCTCGTCGTCGTGCGCGCGACGGAGTTGCAAAAGTTATTATTGTTATTACCGTACCGTTTAGAAACTTTTGTTGAACGCGACGCAACGGACATTACGCGGCCTGTATGCACTTTGGTGCATCGAGTTATCCGTCGTCTCTCCGACTCAGATGATATTACGCGCGCTCTGCGACGATGTTAGTTAAATACCGACCATATATATATATATATATATATATATATATATATATATATATGCATGCGAAACTTGCCGCAAGATTTACGATCGGCGTCGTCAGATGCGCAATCGCCGGCCAATAAAAGGATAGACTCGTGTCGCTAATGTTTTTTTTCCTTCTACGTCTTGCGACATGTCGGCGGATATAGCACAACGTTGCTCAGAAATCAAAGTCCGCGATGATACGAACGACGGAGCGTTTTTTGTCCAAGTTACTTGGCAATTTATAATGAAACTGAAGATTTATAATTAATTTCAGTATTAACTTCACGTATTAATTTACCGCCGCTCTGACAATTTTTTCAGCCCGCGAGCGAGAAGCCTCTCGTGACGGACACTTTGCACCATTATTAATGAATCTTTGAAATATTAAGTCTACAAGAGCGCTTTATAAACGCCAGGGTTATTACCCTCGGCGTGTATTGATACATATCTAGGAACGGTTTAAACACACAAACCCCTCTCGTATACGCGCGTGTAATCGTAAAATCGATGCTTCGCCCCGAATCGATTCCATATATTCCGGAGTAAAATTGTTTCGTAGTATTAAATAATAAATGCCCGGCGAGCGAAACGTCGTTAATGTTACGTCAGATAACTCGGGCCGGATAATGACAGCTAGTTTTGCCTGGAATCAATTTAACCACTCGTAAGAGGCAGAAACGAGACACAAATTCTGTTAATCTAGACGTATACATTTTCTCGCTCGTCTCGGAATGTACAGTTCGAGAGAGAGATATACGTATGTGCAATCTCGAGAGAATCTTACGTTTTGCTAGAGATGTGGAAATCATCGACGATAACGATAACGCGATAGCAATCAACATTTCAAATCAGGCTGCGACTACAATTTTCTCGTCGAGTTTTTACTTGGATTTTTTTTTCCGAGATATCCCACCTAGTTTCCCGCTAAATGGCGAATCGTTGCTTATCGAGCGAGACGATACGCTCGCTACGCTACTTGAAATTACGCGAAAAATAATGCGGGGAATTTTATTGGACGCCTAATAAAAACAAGCGCGCGACTGCGTAACGCGGACGTCTCACGATATAAACACGAGTGCAGCGGCAGATACACCCTTATCAGGAGCGCGGCACGCATTCCCTCATTACCGGAGTCTCCCCCGCAATCACCCCTTTCAGCTCCCCCCGGTCGCAACTTACTCCCGCGGTGCTCGATTTCCCGCCCTTCCTGCCGCAGTCCCCTTCCACCTACCCGCCGAGAGGGACGAATGCGAGGAAGATAACGCACGCCGGTGTGTCCGACAGATAGAGCTTGAAAAATGCCCATTTCTGGACGCGGCGGTACAATCATCCACCCTCCCCTCCTCCCTCCTCCTCTCTTCGCCCCTCGCGATTCGAACGTTCCACCCGCGCACGTGAAATTCGGAATGAAAAATTCGAGAGGAAATAGTCGAGCGATAATTTCACGATGAAAAATATATTCTAATGCTTGATATTTTCTTTCAGGTAATTGATTGTACTGTGCAGGATTTAAATAAATTGCGAGGCGATAAAAAATGCGAATTCGCAAAGAGAAGTTAATCCTTTTGCCGAAACAAATTTCGCATCGATTCTCTATGGTTTAATTTGCAATTAGCACCTCCGATCTGACGGCAGGCTGTACATCGCGCAAAGGCACCCTGGTTTATTCGATGCGAGTTTAAAGGGAGTCCAATTACATTTATCCGCGTTCGGCTCGCGAAAAGACATATGATGAAATCGGTGGACCGGGCCAGCTAGGCAAAAAGGTATTAACTTACCTCTTAACATGCAGATTACTCCCTAAAGATTTTGGTTCCCCGAATGTTGATTGGACGATTATTTAATACTTCATTGAGGAGAACCTCCATTATTTCGCGCTATTCGTCCGCTCTTGCGTTTTGTATAATATCTGCGTGAAATCGAATATGCGCTATTTTAAGGCTGATTTAAAATTAACATTCATCTCGGCTAAAAGCGGTTAAATCTTTTAGTCCAACGTAATAACGTATACATACGCTTAATTAAATGAAATTAACAGATAGTATTCCTATCAAAGCTAGGGTTTGCGTAACGGAGAGACCGAAGAGAGAGATGTAGCGCGCAAGAGTGAACGAGAGAGAAGAGACGACTTGCAATAGTGCGTATCACGGGAGTTGTGGAGAAGATCCGGCGGGGGAGAGGAGGTAGGTCCAATCGCATTTAATAGCACAAAATTACGCCGAAATTGGATTCTAATTTAGCGTTCACGGGGCAAATGTATTCAAATTAGTTCAAGGGAAATAACAAGTTCTTCGCCCGCAGGATTAAATAAATTTTCCCTTCTGTTAATGATTATGTAGATTGAACGACATTTCTTCTGGTCGACATTGCGTTCTGGCGTGTCGCGTCTTTTTTTTTCCTTTAGACAGGTAGGGGCGCCACGCCATGCCGTAGCAGAGTCCACGGGACCGAATTAAGGATAATTGCCTCGTGCGGCGAGAGACCGAAAGAAGAAGGACGGTGAGGATAAGGCGCGACGGTATCGGCCATTACCGGTCAGTTCGTAAACGTCGGGCATTGATTTTCGACTACATGTGAATTCCGTTAATTTTTATGATTTCTTCGTGTCCATTTCCCTCCCTCTGTCTCTCCCCGATTTTTCGATTTTTTCGAGAAAAATAGTCTCGACAATTTTCCAATCGCTCGTTATAATATGGGTGGCAAATGAATTAATTATCAAATCGACTTCGCTTCTAGACATATTAAAAAATTCGATCGACTCGTACATGGACGCTGCATATTTGTAAACCGGTGCGATTTTGTTCGCACGACTTTAACACGAACGCGGGATTTCGCGAAACGGACGCGCGAAAACTCGATCGCATTAAAGCGGCGACCGCCGAAGAAAATACTCGATATACCAATAAAACCGATATGCCGCGTCGAAAATTTGGTGACCCGCGGAATGAGACACTTGGCAACCACCTGTGGCACGGCATTTCGAAACGAGTTCTAATCTTGCCAACTATGGGCCGGCCGAAACGCGTCATCGAATTTCCGGCATCACTCGCGGATCGGATCAAAATTGAAACGGAAATTACTTTTCGCGCCGAGCCGTTTTACGTTGACGGCTTAATAACTTGGCTGCGGCACGATAAATTAGTGTACCGTTATTATGTTATATATCGTTTACCTCGAGAAATCATTTCGAAAATCCACGCGCTTTGCTACGTCGAATAAAAATCGATGGAAAAAGGAAAATTAGATTATCGACGTCATCTTTTATCCGATGTAAATTTTACAATAAGGTATTTTTTGCGAAATCTCTGCACATCTTTGCGCGACTTTAACGTACGAATCCATTGGAGCGCGTTCCGTAACACAAACGATATTATTATAATATAGGCAAATTCTATAATTAAGAAACGTTCGTTTAATATTCAATCAATATTAATAAAGCAGATATGATTGGTTTTCAAAGGTTTCCATTTAAGATTCATCAACAAAGAGCTCGACTGAGAAGTCGACGCGACGCTTCGTCATGCCGTTCGTTCACGATCCCCTTCGACGTGAAATTTGTCTCATTAACAATCTAATTAATAATCCAATTACGCAGCAAGATCCACCCCGCGGCATATTTTCACGGTAAGGGGAAAACAATTCTGTCGGACGTTTCCCTTCCACTGCAGGTAGACGGAGAAATAGCGATAGCTTTGCAAGAGAGTGAGGCAAGTGGAAGAGGGTTAGTGCAAGAGAGGATGAAGGGGGGGGGGATGTTTACCTCAACCCCCAGGAATTTAATAAGCAATTACCAGGGATGAAACGAGACGCATCCGTGTATCTGTATAACGAGGCGGTTTGCTGATGTGTGTGTGTGTGTGTGCATGATGTGGGTGTGCGAACGCGCGGATGGGCGCGAGAGAGAAAGGGGCGGACAAGGGGAAAACGAGAGAAGGACGCTCGTAGAAAATGTAACAGAAGCGGGGATTAAAAGAAAGATAGTGAGAGAATAAATGAGCAAAGTGGGCAAAAGACGGGAGAATAAGATTGCAGCTCGATTAAAATAAAAAGATAGATACGATATTTCCGATAAATTATAGCAGATTTCGTCGAATTATATTCCACTTGAAGGAGCAGAGATGGTCTCAAAACTGTTTAAAAATTCTCTATTACATATGATACTTGTATCATCTATTTCAAGAGAGGCGATTTCGTGTCGATTTGCACATGATTAATTTTTCTTCCGGTATATCAGGTACATATAAAATGAGTAATTCGCGACATCTAAATATTAACGTGAAAAAAATTCTCTAGAGTTAATTAGGCTTGTACGCTGGTTGGTAGACTAATGTTTTAGGGAAAATCGGATGCAGCGGCAACAACAACGTAAGCGTATTGCGGGAATCCTGTACTCTCCGGCCCTTTAGTATTAACGCGATATGAATGTGCTGTGGCATAAAGAGAGAGAGAGAGAGGAAGAGAGGGAGGGGAACTATAGAGGATGCGGGGATGGGTCCGTTTTCGTGGTTAATTGGCTGGGTGTATTTGCACGTACTTGCGGCGTAATTATGTGTATACACGTATGTGCGTTGCCTAATACCTAATAACGGCCTTGTGTACCAGCGAGAGCGAGAGATATGATTCGTTCGCTTATATAATGTCGTGACGGCCGCGAGAACATAATTAAAGAGCGTGGAATAAATTACCGAGGCGATCGAGCAAAGGTGGAACGATTTTTTTACTTTTACAATCCTCGGTGTGACCGCCATTTGAAAACGTACGTAAAGATAAATGCGAAAAAAGTATATTTTGAACGACATTAATTTCGAATCGCCGAAAGGATACGCGATCGGCGTACAGAGAGGCGGCTTCTTCAAAGGACTCGACATCCGGATATTCCGGCCATCGGTACCCTCCCTTTTCCTATGTCTAGCACGGTGGTTTGTCATTCAAGGCACGCCGCCATAATTTGATATATTAGGTACACATAAGCGATGGCTGATCGCGGTTATTAGGTTGGGTACACGCTACAACCACCCCCGAACTCCCATCGGAACGACCCCTGACCTGTTCGCCATCCACCCCTCGTCGTCTCTTGTTCCACCGTCTCTCCTCCCTCGTCGCCTTCCCAATCCCCCATCCTCTTTGCTCTGCCTCGTCGATTCAGATCGCGCGGCTATTTGCTATGCCGCTCGCAGTCGCGAAATAGGATTATTATTATAGCCGTGCGCACTCGCTAACTTTGACAGAGCCATCCCGAAGTGTGAGAGACGGCGAGGGGGGAGAAAGGAGGGAAGGAACGAGCGCCCTTCCGCGTTTATAGTTGCAGCGAAAATTTCGTAAGATGTCTGAAACGCGACGAGCCAGAGAGTAAGAATGAAACAGAGATGAACGATAATAAATCTTCATTGTATATATTAGCGGAGGAGATAAGCTGAAGAGATTAAAGCGGTAACTTGCAACGGTATTAGGAGAATTGTTGACGGTGACATCGGAATATCTATTTCATTTCCGCTGACACGGTTTCATCGCGGAATTGGCGGAGCCGATTAATAGAGACGAGGAAATTCGTTTCGATGTTGCGATGCAAAAAGAAGAAACGTACCGTTCCGACTTCCATTATCGAGATGGCGCCGGCTAAACTACAAACGGCTTATCAACGGCGTAACACGGGATCGCGCGTTACCCTCCCTTCCCCCTCGCCTTCGGCTCGCCCCCGACGCCGACGCGAGCGTCCACGTGTAAAAGTAGCGCGGACATCTAACTGCAATTTGCGAAAAAAAAACGCCCGCGCGAATTAACGCCCTCGCGTTCCTTTAATCCACGCGACGATCCGCCGTTATTTTCTTTCCACTGTTCCGTCCCGGACAGTTTCATTAATGCGCGACAATGTGCAAATTCATGCTGATCCTTCGTACGCGCCTAATGAATCGCGCCCCCCGGAATATCGTCGCGAGCCTTTGACAATGCCAGAACACACGTAACAGTGTCTGTTTGGTACTTCGATCGATTATCGATAATAATCGTGCGAAATAGATAAGAGACTAAGAGAATGAGAGGATAGACGGACCGATGAAGGACCGGTTCAGAAATATTATCACGTATTTCAATTATTTTTTCTATATACAAAATTATTCTCTCTCTCTCTCTCTCTCTCTCTCTCTCTCTCTCTCTCCCTCTTCAAGACAATTTTCAGATAATAAAAATTGGTCATTTATTTTTATCATTTAAAAACTCATCTTTACTAATATCTAAAAATATACTCGAAGAAGGAAAGAATAATTTTCTTTGTACAGGAAAAAAAAAATTGAAAATACGTGACAATATTTCTTAACCGATCCTTCATTGGTCTGTCTATCCTAGTTTAGCGTATATCAATTAGATCCGCTTTTTCCGCGCTGATAACATCGGGAAAACACATACAGCCGGGCTCAATAAATTCTCGTTCAAAAAACCTACACGCCGTGCCGTAATTAGTATGCGTGCGACAAATGAAAAATGATTGCGCCGCCGTAGATACGCGGATGCGTGTGTGTGCATCCCGCGCTCTCGCGCGGCGCGTCATATCTTGCGCTGAATGCACTCCCGTCATTTTTCGTTAACGCCATGGTTCTCGTACGATATGATAAACCGCGATGTACGGTATTTACCGAAATGTTTCGGTGTACAGAGTACGCTATTTGTTTCCTTAATATAATATATCTCTCTCTCTTTCTCTGGACTTCATATAATATACATGTAAGATTAAAAATTTTTCCATTTAATAAATATTAATAATTTTTGTACGATATTTTTTTACGGTATATTACTCTTTTTTTTTTGTTTCTTGTATTTTTTCGTTGATTCGTCGAGTGTACTTTGAGATTAGTATACGTATGGAATATGAGTATCGACATTATCGAGCGGTTTTATCAAAGAGTAGCAGGGCGACGTCGGGACAAATACGTTTCGAAGCACGACGATCGCGCTATTTATTATTCAGTGGGTGGAAAAGGCTCGCCCTCTTGCGTGTATTTCGATCGCAGATAAACCTACCGGCGAGCGTAATGCGGGCTTTTTTACTTTAACGATTAGGTCCTTTTTCATGCGTATGCTCGATTTGTCGAAAGTCGATCCAACGAGAGAAATAAAAATTTACATCCGAAAAATAAGTCTTTTCAATCGAGAAAAAATTTAAAGAGAGAGAAAGGGAGAGAAAATTTCTATTGCACATTTTTAAAACGTGAAAATATAATTTATAATATATTTAATATTATTAATTATTATTAAAATATTTGACAGAATAATTTAATATTATTAATTTAATGCCAAGACAAGTCTTAAAGAGATTATCGGTTGCTCATGATTGCATATCTGAATTTCTGTTTTCTCTCACACTCCCTTTCTTCAACTAAGGAGAATTTTCCATTTCTTTTAAGGAGCAATCGTTGAAATATTAAAAACGCGTTTAACCGCGCGATGGCTATTATTAACCTTAAAGACGACTTGTCAACACGCGGCCGGCATAAATGCCATCTAATATCTCGGCAATGATAAATGTGACGGACATCTCTTCCTCTTTTTCGTCGAGACGCGCATAAAACGTTCTCTCTCAAAGGAAGACCAAAGAGTTTCATCAGATTCCGAGCAAATCCGCAACGTTTGTTAACGCATTCACGTGTTATACTTAGGTTGTTGCGTTTAATTACGAACAATGCAATTTCCGCGAATGTCTTCATTCGCATATACAATCGATGCTCGAAGGTAACATAACTCCTTGTTATAATCAAGTCTGTTAATTTATACGATAGTAAGCATGATTTTTTTTTAATTTACGCAAAGATATGGAAATGTCGAGTTCAATAACGCTAGCCTTCATATATATTTATGTAAAAATTTATGTAAATATTACCGTACGCATATATTCTATGCTCACAATAGCTCTTTTTTGCTATTGTGACTGACAATGAGATAAAGTCCTCGTTCGAAGAAACTTAGTATGCAAGTTATTTTTACACATAGTACAATTTTTTGAAAATTAGTATAATTAAATTTAGAATTTATCTATGAGATACGCTGAATTTAATTAATTGATTAATTATCGCTGCAATTCGGACAACTAGTCGCAAAACGGAAGCATTTCTCGATCGAGTCGGTCGCGGTCCTCCGATTCTGGCCGCAGGTCCTTCCCTTCAATCCATCCATCCCGGGAACATCGTTAGATCACACACAAGGGCCTGTTCAAATATCATTACTCGGTTTACTGCGGAGTCAAACGCGAATATCGCGAAATCGCGCAAACATTTCGTGAATCAGCTTCTATCATCGCACACACATACGCACCAGCCGGGTATAACCACCTTCTGTGGTATTCTCTTAATTTCCCCCGTGAAATCGCTGTCAAGTTGAACGGATTAATTCCTCTCTATTTGCCGCGGCTATTCGTCTCTTTCCCCGCTCTTCTTCTAGCGTAATCTTGTCGAGATTGTAACGAACGGTATTGATTTAATGGTTGAATTATGCTTCGATTAAACTGTCGCACGAATATATCTTTTATGTGTATACATAATCTTAATACAAGGGGATCTACTAATACTTTGTACTCTTTTTTCTTTCTTTCTTCTAGCTTATACTTTTTCTAATATTTTTATTTTATTCTACAATAGAGATATAGAATTTGTGCGAAAAACATATGAATTATTTTATAAATATTCTTTTTAAATACTAGAAAAAATATCAATAATGATAATTAAACAAATAAATGCAAAGATCGTTGGGAAAGCTATATTTGAAATGTTTATATTTCAAGCAAAAATGTAGGAATGACAGTGTTCAATTAAGCTGTCGTATGTTATTGTCGTCGTAATTTAAAATGACAAATCACTCTGCATATTATTCGATAACCGCCATCAACATTTTCTTTTCGTTCAGTGATCTCATCGTCTACTCGTTAACGTGTGTCTGAATTATGAAAACTATATTTCCGTCGTCATGATAGTAAAATTTTTCCATCTACGAAAATTGTAATAATTACAAGTCGATACGTATTCATATATATGCTTTAATCTGTCACAATTAAAATTATCTAATCTCTAAATTTTATAAATATATCAGTATATATAAAAATTTAGATTTACAGACAGTTTTAGCATACAAGAATTCAGTACGTAGCTTTCTAATTGCTCGATACATGCATTTGTATTAACACTTAGTACTGTATACTAATTGAATTTGCAAGTAACGAGTGCTGAGTGTTTTCATGCAATTTTAGATCGCTGCAAGAATATTCATAATTTTTTCTGCTCTCTCTCTCTCTCTTTCTCTTTCTCTCTCCCCTTAAGGATCCAATTGTAAAGTATCCGCTTGTGTGGTCGAACCATAAATTCTCCAAATTATAATAATTTACATTTTCAAAATTACAAGATGTATTGCCTTAATTACACGTTGTAATTCGTCTTACCAAGTCATGCATTTTTGAGTATTTGCGCGACCGCACGTGTACGTTCATCGAACTCAGAAATTACCAAGTTCGAGAAGCGGCACGGATGGTTGCTGACCAAGGGCAGGAAATTTCCGACTCGAGCCGCGGTCGAAGCGGGTGGGAGACACGGACGAGGGGAGCAGGTCGGGCGGGGTGGTGAAAATTTCAGCCTGCCGGTGGCCCGAATTAAGCGTCTAATTGTAAAGGCGACATGTGTGAGGCAGGGAGAGAGCCCCCGGGGGGTGACGGCGGAAAGTTGGCGCGACGAGCGCGATAGGGGCACATAGGTCGGCCGGAGGTGAGAAGGTGGCGGGGGTGAAGGTAGCAATTAACTTCTCCTCGCGAGATTAGAGCGAGATATTACGAGATATCGAGCGACTTAACGGCAACACGCGAGAGACTTCAAAGGCAGTAATAAACTGCCTCTAATGAACCCCTTATCGCCGGTGCCGCCGTCCTCCCTCCCCCAACTCCTCTTCTTCGTTTCCCTCAGCACCTCCGGCGACCTACCGTCTACGTACGTGCCGCCCTCAATGCGATGCGGGTTGAATCGAGCGCGGAAAATATATCGCGTTCTCTTTCGCGCGAATACGATTGACTCTCTTTCTATTATCATCGTTGCTATTACTGCTACGCTATTATTTTCGTCACTCTAACGTTATAGCATTGTTATTTACATGAATGAAATGTGTGTTTCATTGTAATGTTTCATCATTTGTTATTTCTTTTCCTCAGCTTAAATTAAATTCTCTCTGTCTCTCTTTCTTTCTCTTATCTTTCTTGAATAAAAAATTTCTTATATTAAAAAAAATACACGTATATATGAGATTTTTTAATTCAAGAAATACTACAAAATCATATTACATACATATTCTCACATATGAATGTATTGATTTCCACAATGTGATTACACGAATCGCAATTATTAATCATCCTATTATCGTAAGGAGCTCTATCTTGGCCTCGAATTCTTACAATTGATTGAAAATAAAAAAATGAGAGCCAATGACGAAATTATTAAAACATTGTCCGTTGCGAAAAGGATCGCGAAGGCAGTCTATTCGTCTTCCCGTTCGACGGTTCGACGGTTCGACGGCTCGTCGCCGTCGCTCGTCGCGGCACTGCGCGGCATGGCGCGTCGCCGAGCTCCGTCAAGCCCAATCATGTTGATTCAACAAAGTACCTACCTACCAAATTGCTGGAATTTGGTATTCGGCCAGAAAGATGGAGGGAGAAGGAGCCAGCGGAGCAAGCTAGAGGGCTGGAAGCCGTCTGATTGCACATCTAGGACAAACCAGCATCACGACGACGTCGCTCCAGCGGAAAGCCGAGCGATGATTGGCCGCACTCACTCACTCATACACACACACACATACACACACACACACTCTCTCTCTCTCTCTCTCTGTCATTCCCCTTTTCCTCGATCCCTTCAACCCCTCGTCCGTACGCCCGAAACCCGATGGCGTCGGGGGTTGGGGGTGATTGGACGCATCTCGGTGATTGTGGCACCCACCATCCACCCCTCTACACTCTCCCTTCTCTATCCCTCTCTCTCTCTCTCTCTCTCCTTCCGTTCCGTCCTGGTCCACCGCGCCATCCCTCCTACACGGCTGTAAATCGAGTTTACCCTCTTGCCGTGGCTCAGCCCTTCAATCAAACTGATTGAAACATTCCTTGAATCCAAAAGAAACGAACCGCCATCCCTTCTATCTCGCCTCTCCTCAACCTCCCCGCTATCTTTCCGAATCGCACCGCGCGCGCTATCCTCTCCATCCATCTGTCTATCCACTCGACTCGCGCGGATATATCCGTCGTTCTCTTTTCGACGAGGCGGTTGCAGTCTCTCGCGTATGAGACACCGATGGTGTGTTTCGAGACAACCGGTTGGTTTCAATTCCAACAGTAGTTTGATTGTAAAGCTGTGCGGGGGTATAAAGCGCTTAGCGTGATATGATGTACTGAATGTTCCGCAAGAGCGTGTCATTGTTGCCTCAAGCGAGGATCATAAGCGAGTCTGATACATGTATGTATCTTCTCAAATGCCGATTTGCGTAGATTAACTATTAATTGTAATTTTTATAATAAATACAATAGAAAGAGAATATCTAATGTGTCATATTTACATGTGTGCGTATGTATGCGCGTACATGTGTATATGTGTGTGTGTGTGTGTGTGTGTGAGAAAGAGAGAAGAATGTCCTATATAATCTTCGTTATTCTTGTAAATTCCTTCAATTTATCCTCATATTTCTCTGACGCATTTGATATTTTTTCTATTTCTTATTTTTAATTGATTCCAAAGGAATAAATTCTCAAGAAAGATATATCGCGTCTGATTTTTTGACGAAAGCAAGAGCCAGTGGGCATCGAGATGGACGACGTTAGACCCATCCCGACGACGGAGGCGTCTCGTAGTCAAATATTGATACTAGGCCGGACTAAATCGCTCGCCTATGCCAACAGATTAGAACGTACGTGTGCTATGGTCGAGTAATAGCAATCGCGCGATAAGGAAAGGACCGGTGAGATTGAAAGACTAATGTTAGCGTAGCGATCGACGTGATCAATCACAAAACTACCTGCTCGTGTCTATATCAATGCTTTCCTTTTACTTTTCTCTCTAGTGTTCTCCTATTACATAATAATGTTTTAGCTACGGTATTATTATTATGAAACACAAACTGGAGGAGCGTGTTTAACTGCACGTAAAATGCAAGAAATGTCGCTCCTCGTGCGGATATAACTAGTTGATGAGTAAAAAAAAAGATTGACAGTTCCATTACCTCCGGTACGTGCGGCTCGGCCAGGTTGTGCCAATCTATTTCGGGGGGACTAACTAAGTTCAGCGTCTGTTTCTCATTAAATTGCGCTCTGACCTCGAATCCTCTAAATTTGGAACGGCTACGCCGATTAGGTGCATATTCATCGCGACGCGGCAAAGTTTTCAGCCATTCATTGATAAACGATTGGCGAGAGATGTGCATATTGTGCCAAGTATAATGGAATTATAATAGGTGATCGGACAAAATGCAAGTGTCGAAAAAACGTCGTAAAAAATACATCTTATTTTTCCTGACTCAGGTCCGAATTCATAGTCGTTTCTCAAATCTTAAGATTAGAGAATTTCTTAAATCTATCCTAATACGACCATTTCATTGGTTGAGCTATCCTATTCAACCAATGAAATGGTCGCATTAGGATAGATTTAAGAAATTCTCTAGTCTTAAGATTTGAGAAACGACTATGAATTCCGACCTAAGTCTTTTCGATACTCGTATCGTTTGGGTAAGCGATATGCGCAAGATGTAAATATCGCAATTGTTTTCCATCATAAAATTGACGTTACTAGAATCTATCGATTTTTGTATTGATACAATTTTCTATTTATTTTATATATCGTGTATTTTCGATATTTTAATTTTCTACATTCCTAGTGCTCTGAATTTTAGTTTTCCGATTATCTAAGCCGGAATTCATACGTATGGAACGGAATTTACATTTGATTTTGAAAAATTTTCACACATATATAAATTTCTTTGAGTTTTCAAAGTTTAGTCTATTGTTTGACATATTTTAACAGCAAGATGAGTAATAATCGACCAAGGCTATTAAAAAAGAAGGCGAATATAATTACAAATTATGACGTAAAACAGCAAGATCCTAGTCCGCGGCTATTTTGCACGAGAGGAATGTTGATTACACGATATTGGCTTCCAGGAATCCTGGCGCGGTATAAATGAACGCGCGGCAAGTACCACGATAAATTAGTTGTAATGACCCGGCACAATAACAGTATTTATTATTAATAACGAAACGTTGGGCGCGTCGTTATTAGCTTCAAGAAATTAGACAGCGCGATTCCCGCGGAGCCGCGCTTGCGCTGACAAAACGGAATATTCGATGCCGTGTGCGACGTAGTATCTAATTTAATGGAAGCGATAATTTCTAGCTTATTCATGAGTGACCATCGTTATCAGCTCTTCAACGCGATAAGCGGCGATACGCGAAGAAGGCTGCGTTCCGGTGTTTACGTAGTGTCGCCTAAATACCGAGAACGCTTCTTATATACAACCGGAAGAGAATTTGCTTTTTTTTTTATTTCAAACAAATTTTTAAAATATTTTTCCATCAATCCCGATGACAGATGTCGGTACGTTTAACAAGATAAGACAAACAGACGGCAGACTTACCGTCTGTAGTCGGCCTTGCAGAGAATCATGCCGCTTTTGGTGTAGCAGGACTGGCCGATTTCCCCCAATACCACTTGGCAATACGTGCACTTGAGGCAGCCAATGTGCCAGTACTGATCCATCGCTAGCAACAGCCATCTTTCCACTATTTGTACACCGCAGCCGGCGCAATGCCGAAGGCCTGTTGACCCGCTTGGACCACCTTCTTGCTACAATGGGACATTTTCGTTTCGTTAATCGCCAGACGAATGTATAGCGTAAATTTATAAATAACTGACAGACTAGACTGATTTATATCGGAATCAAAATTAGAGTACGTTCTCTTGACTCGAGACAGCGGAGAAAAATAGTCGATTATGAAATTCAAACACGAGTTTAAAAATGATAAAGACGCGACGGTGATAACAAATATTTTTAAACAAGATGCGAAGAGAGTTGCAACACGTCTTAGAAATCATTCCTACCCCATTACAAGTAGAAATTCAGGCATCGTGGTAATTAATGCGAAACAGAAAGTCATTAACGGGCACTAAATCATTACGACGTCTTAAGTGCGCGCTTATTATGAATGCTTACTCGTGATTATGCAAACACACGAACGTAGGCGAACGTAACTCTTCACTCGCGGGATTTACAACTTACTCACTAATTTCACTTTGAACAATATTGCTCAATATTGTATTATTGCCTCAGTTTATCATTAAATCGGCAAAACAACAGCAACAGGCTGCTCACATATTTGACGATTTCTCTTTATTTACATTTAAATAAAACGGTAACGATGAAGAAAATGAGAAAAATCTATGTATGTGAAAGTAGTTATTTCGTTTGTATCATTTATACCAATTAAAAACAAAAGAAATTATTGAGTAATTAAAAAATTTGAGCAAACGATTTGATCGATTTGATAGGTAACACAAATCAAATGTATTATTATCGGAGCGAATACACTTTTATATATTGATTTACAAATTTAATATAAAGAAACGCGTATTTCGCCTTTTTTTAGATTTTTATTACCAACTTGAAGAGCATAATAGCAACACTGTGTACATAACACTAAGATGAAACAACAATAAAAAAATATTATTTTGTCATGAATAAATTTATAACGATATTGCACTGCACTGCGTATATTTAAATCTGTTGATATAGTAATAATGTCTCATGATACAAGATGATTCTAAAATAGCAACATTTATTTATAGCACGTTATGCAATTTCGCGATCAATCGGATACGCACAGCAATATTCGACTTATATCGCGGATACAAGAGCGGATTAATTGTCGTGTTAAGAAGCGTCCACTCTGAAAAATTTCCTACATTATGCTTACTTTGATTTCCGTCTTGATATTAGCGGGAAACCACTTATCCATCCGCGCAATGGTGTTATAGTGATACGGATATTGGACTTCCATGATACACTCACTCAGTGTCCCCCACAGGACGAAGAAGAAAAGAAAGAAAAAAAAGGAAAAAAAAAGACGATGAAAAATCCGATCCTGGGCCGCACGGATTCACTCGGCCAATGGATATCACTCGGCCTCGAACAACAAGTTCCCGTTGCGGTACACTCACTTTCCCCCACCGCGATCGACGAGATTTCAAAGATCAGGATCCCCTGGTCAATTTTCTGGTTCTACGGAACCAACGGCGAAGCGCCACGATCACGAGCAACGAGCAAATGTTCACAAAACTCGCCGCTTTCGGCGACGCGTTCGCTTGCGCGATGCAGTCATGGACGCGCGCGCAGAAAGGAAGCGAGAGAGCGAAACGAAACGAAGCGGAGCGCAGACAGGACCCAACTGGCTGGTGCTGCGGGCCCCCGAATGCCTTGCGGGCCTGCGGGTTCAGGTACCTTCGGTTGAGTGGGGAGGATAAAAAGGCAAGCCTAGAAAGGACCCAACCAACGTTGAGAGAGAATGCCAGATAAAGATGGTAAGAGGGAGCGACGAAGCGAGGGGGAGGGGAATCAAGTGAACCGGGAGGGGAAGTGAACGGAGGATCCGTTCGTGCGTGTGAGAGAGAGAGAGAGAGAAAGAGAACGAGAGAGATAGAGTCGACAGCAGGGAAGGGAAGAGAAAGAGGAAGGGGGATCTTTTCCATAGCAGCGGTTGAGAGAAAAAGAGAATGGAAAAGAGACAAGGAGCGAGGTGGAGGTGTAAGAGGGGTATATTCTGGGACAGGCTCCCTAAGTGCCGTGAGTCTTACAAAGTTGTATAAAGCGAAAGTTGCAGCAGATTTTTGGATACGTTATGTATTATAATGATTAAAAAAGTAGAAAATAAAGCACAAGCAAAGCAAAGTAAAAATAAGAGATAAGATAAGAAAAACGATATAGAAAAAGAAAAAAAATAGTAAAAGAAAATGAGAAAAAGAGAGAGAAGATAAGACGTAAAGAAAAACAAAAAAATGTATAATTAAAAATTCAAAAAAAGATGTAAAATCAGAGGAGCGGAAAAATAAAGAGACGAGAACCAGAAACGATGAAAAGAAAATAGAGAAGGAGAAAACGTAAGTGCAAGGGAGAACATAAGGATCTCTAGAAAAGAATAAAAGAAGAAAGAAGAATAAAAGAATAAAAAGAAGAGGAGACAAAAACTAGAAATACAAAAAATACAAAACGATAAAAAAGCAGTAAAAGAGTACAAGAAAGAAACAAGGAAGAACAAATAAGAAAGGAATATAATAGGAAAAAGGAAAACAAAAGCGCGATGCAAGAAAAAAGTCAAAACAGAAGAAAAGTGAAAATCTAAGGCAAAGATGGAAAAATTATAAATGAAAGAAATTCAGAGATACATTATTCAAAAAAATTCAATTACTCTTCAACATATATTCTTAAATTAAAAAGCAAAGAATCAAAATATCTATAATTTTCTATTATTCAAAACTAAAAAAAAGAAATGATAATGGTACAATATATTTAAGATAATAATCTGAACAACTAAAAATGTTTGGATACAAATTTTAGAATTTAAAATAATTATAAAGTTTCAAAAATCAAGAATTTTATAATGCAAGAAAAGGAAATATTGTATTTTCCCAAAATGAATACAATAACGTGTTATTTTTTGATAATTTTTTCATATTCTATACTTTAGATGTGTAAAAAAATTTCCAAAATTTTATACTTCTATTATTACCGAATCGTAGTCGGCAAAGTAGGATTCTATGAATTTATTTTTTTCGCAAAAGAAAATTAATTAAATAATTTTTCAAATTTTAATAGTAAATATCAAATTTTATGTATTATATAAAAAATAATCCAGATACAATCAGTGATGATCAGATGAATTCAGCAAATGAGAAATTTTCAAATTTACACAGTGCATTAATTAGTATACTGATATGCAAATTGAAAAGCAAGAAATACTAAAAAAACGAATTAGAGCAACAGATGTTTTCGGATACTTAAATGGGAACCGGAAGAGAGGTGTACAGTCAGAGCATTTATAAGAAGACGAATGAAGAATAAGAGTTGAAGAAGCCATGTACAGTCTCAGGAAGAGACAGGATCTTGTATATGAGGGAGAGATAGAAAGAAAGAAAGAAAGAAAGAAAGAGAGAGAGAGAGAGAGAGAGAGAGAGAGAGAGATAAGGAGGACAGATATAAAGCATCAAGCGGAAAGCTGCAAGAGGAAACGTGCAGACTCCCCTCCGTCTTTATTCAATTATATTTCTCCATCATAAATGCCTATATTGTTACGTTTGTCAATAGCGAGGTAAGTGAGGGTCGGACGAATAATATCTGCCGAATCGTAGTCTGTGATCCTACGTTGTGCCGGTCCTGAGTCTTTTGCGAAGGGCCCAGGGGCTTTTCGCCGTGTCTTTGGAACTACCTGTACTCCGCTTCGCTCCATCGCACGAAAAATTAAATTTCAAAATCGCGCATATATAATACACGAAAAATATCGTGATATTTAAAATAACATTTTTAGGGGAGACGCAAGTAATTATATAAAATTTTGTCCAGGTTCCTAGAAAAATACTCACCTTGAGCGTGCAGTTATTATTGTGATTGACCGGTGGATACGCGGGATGTCCCGGCATGTGCGGATGGGGGTGTCCGGGATGATGCGGATGATCCGGCATCATGCCGCCGCCACCATGATGATGCCCGTTGCTGCCCATGCCCTGTCCGGGCTGCAGGGCGCCATAGGGGGTGGCGGGATCGCCGGCACCGCCGGCATGCGGGGGTGAATGCGGGCTGGGCAAGTCGGGGGTAGTCGTCGTGCCGCCGCTGCCACCGCCACCGCTGCCGCCGCCGCCTCTTCCGCCGGTTCCGTATGCGTGATGCGGCCCGCCGGGCCCCGGATGATGCGGACTGCTCGAGAGCGAGGGATGGTGAGGGTAGGCTGCGGAATGGCCCGGATGGTGGGGGTTCATGCCAGCGGTTAACGCGCTCGCCAGTTTGACCGATGAGAGGGTGGGCTCAGAGAGCCCACCGACGGTTTCCAACGGCGAAATAGAGACGGAAAGAGCGGCTGTACGGCGCTCTATTGAATCCTGGCACCGGAGTTCTTCCGGCACTTTGGTGAAACCTGCAGTAAAATGCAGTCCTTTGTTATTAAACTGATTGATTTAAATTTTATATGAAAATGTGTTTGTTTAAATTTTACAATCATCATAATTAAATTCACAAATGTAAGAGATCGAAATACATCGACTATTTTTCTCGGTGATAATTTAATTAATAACAAAATAATAATAATAATAATTTAATTAATAACAACAAGCTTTCTTAATTGTCGTAATTAATATTCTATGGAGTATACTGTCTTGCATATTATTCTCGCTAAATTTAAAAAATCTTGTCCACGTGATTGTTTATAGCATGCCACGAGGGTCTTCGGATCGAAATGCAAACGGGAGGAAATTTTGTTAATTTAAGGATTCTTTTTTTAGAATTCATGTAACTTGACATATTATCAAAACCATGAAAGTGTGCAAGGCATGCCCATCCTAATTAACAATAATAGTCCTAGTAACTCAGCGGGTTGCCAATCAACCTTCCATTCGAAACTTCCGTCTTTTTGTCCCTCGGGACAAAAATAATGAGCGCCCTTTATTCGGACGATTTTAAGAGCGGCCAAAGGTCTTGTAGAGGATTCTTCCCCGGATTCTTAGCCCTTGGTTTTTTTCCAGTAGAATCCATCGACTCACCATGTATATACATGTGCATAACTACTGAATAATAAAACAATGCTTTTTATAGCAATAATCGATAATAAATTCGCATTCGCGTACATAATATTGAAAAATTCTTTCAAGGGAGAGAACGCGTCTCGTTCGCTTTATTTCGATAAATACAGTCCCATTGTACGCGGGGAAAGTAAAAATATCGGTGTGCCACCCTCGGTGGGAGAAAGTAATTAGCGCGCGCGCGCGCTGAAGCATATATTATTCCACGATGCAGGCGCACATCGGTACATTGGAACACACTCAGGCTCTTAATACGTATTTAATTAAGTATGCCGTGGTGGAGAGAGAAAGAGAAAGAGAGAGAGAGAGAGAGAAGGAGAGGGAGAGGAGCGTAGGAGAACGCGCGGAGAAGGGCAGACAGCGGGGGTGGGTGGAGGGGAGAGTTTATAGTGGATATCAGTATGGGCAACCATAACTCTCGCGCCTCCGCCAGCGAGCAGCGTGCCACTTATACGAGCACCTACCGCGATGGAATTTCATCCTCGCCGTTACCACATAAATCTCCGATGCATTAATGCCCTTACTGACTCGCTCGCTCCGCGTTTCTATATGTACGTACGTCCGCTTCTTCTTAATGCGGTTACTTAAGTTTCGCGGATGTCGTGCCGGCACTCGGTTCATGAATCTATCAGCAATTTGGATTATCGTGGATTATCATGTCAATTAATAACGTTCAATCACGGATAATCCGTCGATCGTAAATCAAGGTAAAATCAAGTAGTTAGATTACGATACATTTTTTTTCTAAGAATACGACTAAAGCGCAGCACCTGTCGCTACGACGAGTAAATTGAAAACAAATGAGGCGGACAGTTGTTTGTTGATCGATTTATCAGATCGGACTATTGAAATCGATTCGCGCGTCGATTTAATTTCAAGGATAGACCGATGCTCTCGATTCGTTCGTTATCAGTGCGCTCCCACGCCGTTTACGAGGCCTGACCTCTCCGGAGACACTCGCTGCTCCTCGCGGAAGCGCGATAGTCGAACGATAACAAGATGATAACGAGGGAATACACCGGTAATTACCGGAATGATAATGACGAGGAGGACGACGAAAGCGCGTGGGCGGAGGAGGAGTGAGAGGGGAAGAGGGAGAAAGGCAAAAGAGGAGGGCGATCGGCTGTGATAGGGATAATTAACGATCGCAATCGTACGAAAATGAGGACAGGGCGAATGCGACGACGACGATAACGAGCGGTCCAGCGATCTTATTAGCGATAAGCGCCGATAACGAGAACGCCCCGTTCTGTACGACAGCGAACGGAAAGAAAGTCAGCCTAAGGATTAATGGCGATCCTCAGCTAACGGGGGAGGAATGTTACATTCCGGTGAATGAATCCCCCGGTGGCGATTTGCTTTTCGACCCTTTCAAGGACGCTTACATCTTTTTCCTCATTTCGAATGTGAAACGGCTACGTGTAACATTAATTTATGAAAATATAAAATATAAAGCGAATTAGGTACAATTGAAAAAAGTTTAATTGCCACAGAAGGAGGCATTTAATCCTATCTTCCGTCTGAAGAAAATCCTTGTCGATCGCTCGTGGTTTATACCATCCGCATCCGAATTGAATTTAAATATTTCTCGGACTCTGACGAACCCTCTTTCGCGAATTGCCGAGTCGTAAAAGTCTTCCTCGCCCAGAACTCGTCTCTCTATACCGTGCGATCGCCACCTCGGAAACTGCTGTTTCATTGGAATCGGCAATATTACGAAATCGTTGGACGTTATTCTCAAGGACTAATAAAATAGCGAGGAATAGTCCGCGTGGTCTCGCGCGAAATTAATATTGGCCCTACAGTTTCATTCTGAGGCAGTTTAATTTCGTGTGTTTCTTTACGATCGGAAAGGAAATATAGATGCGCTTCGACATCTCTGGAAAGTCAATCTCCAAGAATGACCATCCCCGAAGACGTTAGCCGATAGTTAAATTAAAATGTTATCATGTGTCTTAATTCTATCAGTCATCGATCAAATATTCTTCTTTCCTAAATGAAAAATATAGCGTCAACAAATACATATGTGTAATTTCAATTATATTAATATATATTTTCCTATAATTCGTCAATATATATTCGTTACTTTGTAAGAAGAATGCAACTATGATTATTACTAAAAAAATATTAAATTATGCCAGTCTTTGTAAAAGAATTCTGGTAATGATGATTAAGATTCGCACCTCGAGCAATTTTCCGACGATATGTAATACGAAAAATTTCAAAAATTTTGCTACAGCTGGACAATGACAATGAAACAATATTTGCATCTACTGATAAAATAAAAAATAAAATAAACTTTAATGGCATAATAAACAACCTTGTGAACCCACACAAGTTCCGGAATGCATTCTAGAAGTGCGTCAAAACTAATCGGGAAGAATTCTTAAAATTACAACCACTTTGTCACGACTATAATGTTGAGAGAAATTTGTGTCCAGAATCCCTGGTAATTTATTACGGATTTACAACTTTACTAATTCATTTAATTAGACCAGCCGTGACTTTCTGCAAATAAAGATCTATAATATAATTCTCCCAGACAATCTTATTTTATACCGATAAAGTAAAATAACTTTCGTTCTCTCTCTTTCTCTGTCTCTCTTTTTATCTACTTTTATTTTCTATAATAATAAATTTACAGAGCTTGTATTTAAGGCAGCTTACAATGTTCTAATCTCCTTTTTCGGAAAAATATCAAATGTCTTAGATTATTGCCCTGGTCCCGCACGAAAAAAACATGGTCATTCCCTCAGGACACGCCCGAGGCGAGCAGGGATCGATGTGGAGATGTAATGATAAGTTCAGGCCGGTAATCACCGGTGAGACAAGGACAGCGCTGGAAGACACTGAAAATAATCTAATTATTGCCGGGGACGATTATAGTGATTAGGCACGTTGCGGCGGCCTCTTCCCTGTTTGCCACGCACGGTTCACCTATTATAAGTGTATTCTAGGAGGGAGCACAAATGAAAAGGCGTGCGCGCGCGCGGGCGAGCTCTCCTCCTCGGACCAATGAAACAGGCGGACGAAGAGAGGAACAACGAGGGACCACGGCACGCAATTACCAAGGAATCCAGACGAAGGAAGAAAGCGGCTTTCTTCCATGTATTGGCCCGCCATGTTCGCTGAATTTGTTTGACGCAATCCTTAGAAATTTCAAATCGGAGCAATTCGAGCGCTAAGTTGTTCTTTGCTTCTTCTCAGAGATCTTTACAAGGACTTGGTTTGTTACTTTACAAGAATTTTTAGGTTCATTACTTTTTACGTTCTCGAATAAAGAGACTCAGCGGCTTGATAAATTCTTCTCATTTTTTTATGACCATAAAATGAAAATAAAAATTGTCATCTGAAAAAAGTATTAAAATCAGAAAAAAATAATTTTAAAAGTAAATTTAGAGTTTTGAATCTCTTTAGAAAATCTACTCGGGCAAAATTATTATTAAATAAATAGTACAAATATAGCATGTTAACGAGATAAATAGTATAATATTACATGTGTGTATATTATTTTTTATATGTTTCTTGAAATTAGAAAAGGATAAACTGCCAGCAACGATAATTAGTCGGTAGAATGTTTCACCGAGGAATATTGAGTATTATGGTCGGTTTGAAATTCACATGGCGCAAAGTAACAAACTGCCAACGTTGGATATTTATGGGGACCGTCAAGAGTCGAATCCGGTATCGCCGCCAATATACACTGTTGTAGTTTATATTTAAGTCCCTGCATGCATGCGATATATTTATGTTCCTTCGGAAATGTATCGAGTAACTTTTAAAATTGATCTCATAGATTGGTAGTCATTTAGACACGACCAAATTATTACACAATAATCATATATTAAAATGTAATAAAAAAATTGTAATTTAAGAGTATATAAAATAATATATACACGTAAAAGATGTATAATGATGTATATGATAATGATATAAAAATGTACACACACACATATGCATATTGTCACTTCTCTGCAATTTCACGCGCAAATTTTATACATCATTACTTCAAATACACCGTGAGATAACGTTGGCATTTTGGGGTTTGTAATCGAATCTCACCAAGTGGGGCCGCTACGGGAATATGCGAGCCGCAGTGCGCAATAAAATTAGCGTCTATCGGTCAAGGTAAGTGCGGCGCGCATTAGACAAGGCGGTCGAGTAGACGGAGATCAGGAAACGTCGAAAACGGGACGGGTATGGTGGGAGCGTTGGAAGCCTAATTGGCCGAAATTAGCAAGTTTAGTCATTAGCGGAGTTTCCGGCGGTGGCGGCGGCGGCGGCGGCGACGGTGGCGGGTTCACTTGACTTCCACTTCCTGGGAAAGGAAGGCCGGAAGGAAGGTGTGTACAGCCGCCACCATCGGTCGCCCACCGACATGCCGACTAGCTGCTACAGATGACGGGCGACGCGACCGCGGGATGCAATTTCGTGCGACTCTTCGAGCTCCAATGGTACAGCGTTAACCATCCTTCTCTTTTTTTTTCAATGCAAGGACGATTAAAAAATTACGCCAACAAAAATAGATGCAAGCGTCGTCGAACAATGCATTTCGATTTCACGCGGTCGAGTAAATATTTTCTTCACTATTCGCTTCTACTTTGGTCTGCATTACGAGTCGTGTCGTATCGCGGTCGCGGCTATCAGCTGGAACTCGAAGCTTATCGGCGATCGCGAACGGAGAGCGAAAAGTTGTGCGCCGAGGATCGATGACCCACTCGAGGCGGCCTCGCCGGTAATACGCTTTAAATACGGAGCGTCAAGGTGTTGATATCGCGGCCGATGGCAAGGTGCAGGCCGCAGGATTCCAACGGAAACAGTTATTTGCGGTCTCGGTGCGCTCCGCGACTCCCTGACACACTCGTGCGAGACTGCTAACGATACCGCGGTGTACTTGATCAAGTATCTCGATCTCCCGCTTCGATATCGCGATGTTTCCTCTCCTCGATATCTTAAACTTATCCAAACATCGATCCAATCGCGCTGACAATCTTCTACGAGCTTAATAAATGTTCTTCTCATAAGCATTATCTTCAGCTATAACGCCAAGGATATTATTATGCATATCGCATGATTGTATCATGCAAGTCGATAATATCCATAAATACGCCTTTGAAAATATCGAGCTAAACTCTTGTGACGGGTTAGACAAACGTCGAGTTATCAGTTGTTGCAAGACGGGATAACGCGGCGAGACAGAAAAGACGAAGGGGAGGAGAAGGGAAAAGCGCTCGTCCGCGCAGGGCTGCGAGGCAATTACAAAATTGCAAAAATTAACCATAAAACCCGACCGGCATACCGGCGCTACCATAAAGTTAGCCGGACGGCCGGCCAATCGGCGCATATTTTTGGCGTTTACGACCAATCACGTGGCCACGCGCGGACGCTCTCGTCGTATATATTCCTCCGTACGCGTTTCCCCCGCGCGCGGAAAGAAAATTGCACGGCGATTTTGCAGCGCCATTCGAAATGCCGCTGTAAAACGTCTGCCCCCGTCCGCCTCCCCCGCGCTCCTCCCCAGCATCCTCCTTATCCACATTTCTTCTCGCCATTCCTCCTACTTCCCCGGCAACTCTTTCGCTCCTCGAGTATGAATCCGTCAGTTGGAATGACGAGGGAGAATTCGCATTAAATTATATTTTCTACATCGTGTTTCTACGATCGGGCGGCGTCTTAAATATCGCGAGATAGCGGAGGAGACGGGGAATTGTTCGAGGCTCCGTCGACTCGTGAAATCTTATTCAGATTTATCTGAAAAATATTGTTCGGCAATGCCGCTAATCGTAGCGACGTTTTATTCGTATACGGCGAATGAACAATGCGCGCGCGCCCCGCTCAATTAAGCAGTCCGATTTTTCGATAATCTGCGGCCACGTGTTGCGCCGCGATAATTATTTCTATCGACGCGACAATATTGCGCTCTCGCGGCCCGCAATTATTTATCGTTATTTCAGCAACGTAAAGCCAAATCTGCGTCATTTAAAA
Source organism: Camponotus vicinus (assembly GCF_025532165.1). Lineage (NCBI taxonomy): Eukaryota > Metazoa > Arthropoda > Insecta > Hymenoptera > Formicidae > Camponotus > Camponotus vicinus. The sequence goes on from NW_028141945.1 coordinate 31,305,337, forward strand.
ACGTTTTATTTTTTAAGAAGAGCTATTGTAATAATCTAAACTGTGCGTGCGTGTATGTATCCCGCGTTTGCAAGTCCAAGTATATATCGCATACACATATATGCAGTTTTTCTCGCTCTTTAATAAATTCGTGAAAAAATAAAAAAATAAAGGATTGCGTTTCTGTAAATTAAGAACGTAGCTGCCGGCACAATGTTTTTGATGAGCGCATTAATTTCGTTTGGAATTCGGATGAATGCATTAATTCCCTTCTGACCTCGTTGTACAAAATGCACACCCTACGAATCAACAATGCCAGCCGGGCGAGCCGGCATACGTTATATTCTCACGCATCTATACGCGCGCGTACGCGGCCGCGTGCGCGCGCGCGCGCGCGGGCGCTCGTTGGGCATCAGCTGCCGTACGAGGGTCCTTAATTATTCTATTAAACAGGCCGCGGTCTTATTGTAATGCGTGCGCGTTTGCGCGCGCGCATATATGCGCGTGTGTGGGCACGTGTATGTATGTGTATGTACGAACCCTGAATGGAACCATAAATTTATTGTGTCGAAGAGGAGATTGCCGGGACCGAAGAAAGCTGTTTGGCGCAATTGAATGCGAGTTGCGGTATTGTGCGCCCGAATCGAAACCTCTCCCCTCCCCCCCTGCCCCTCCCCGCTAGATCAATTCGTCCGGATGCTCTTTTTTCATTACGCGCGTGTATCACGCCGCAGCGATCGATCGATCCGAGGAGGACACACTGATGGTTTATTATTATAATTTCCTCCGAAACGAATGTATCTGAATGCTTCGTCAGGATGCTGCAGATGATAATAATTATAATTTTCATTTCTACGAAATTATTAGGAGACAAATATTTCATAATCCCCAAGAATTTTGTCTGTATTATCGCGCAATTTTTATACAAATTTCCAGATTATAAAATTGAAAGAAACGATTACGTCGCGACAACAGTGCGCGGTATTTTCCATCGAGAAATTTTATAATGGCTGTGGTCGAGAATCTCAAAAATCCGTCCAATCCAATCTCGGATCTACGCCCGAGCTTCGAGGGCTCGCACTTGTCCGTCGCGGGAAAAAAATAGAACGCGAAACAATTTGCGCGAGCGCGGGTGTTTTGGGAAATCCCCGGTCAGGGGATCCACCCGGTATATCCACTTCTCCCGATTCGCCCGTAAAGTAATGATTTCAATTTCGCGAGATCGCCGCCAGCAGCTACCAAGGGCGCCACCGCCCCCTCGCCACTCCCTCTCCTCTACTCACGCTCAAAGATTCGGATTAAGCGACTAAGGAAATTCAATATCAGTAGCTGAGATGGGCACATAAAATTACTGACTGCCACTTCGCCTTAATTTGCGTAGTAAAGTTGCGCCGCCTCGGCGAGCAAACCATGACTCTCCTCCCCCTCCTCGTTTCATCCACCCTTGTGTCTCTTCCCACCGTTGCCCCGACGCGACCCACGCTTTCGTGTAAAACTAAGGGATTATGATTCGGTTATTGGCTCCCGGCGCATTTTAGTGCGTAATTGGATGAAATTTGCAGCACCGCTACGATGTCGCCTCGCTACTCTCCCTACCCTTCTTCCAATCCTGCCTGCCTCCCCTAACGATATGAAATACGAGCTCCATATTGCGAGTTGCGCGAGGCAGGCTCGTTTCTTAGCCTCGACGATGTTCATTCTGATAGTTTCGCCGTTGTAGGCTGGAATTTATTAATCAAAGAGGTAGCTGGAGAGAGACGAGAAAACAAAGGAATGAAATGAACGGCTGAATAATGCGCTAGAATATTATGCGTGTGAATCAAGTTTAGAATTATATACAATAGAGCGAGCAATTATAATTAAAAATTATTTTCTCTTTTTCGTAATCTCTATTCGTGTTAAATCGCTATTAAAGCACAACGTTATTATTAACAATGACTAGACAGAATCGGATTGAGCGCGGCTTCTACCGAGTGTACCGAAGAAATCGAGTCGCACGAGTAACTTAATCGATCGGAGCGTCCCGGGACGGACGACCCTCTTGCGTCCCAAGACACGATCTTCAGCCCTGTAGAATCCACCGAGCAAATTTATGACGGGACACCCCGCAAACACACGGCGCGTAAACGTAGCCGCGTATGAAATTGCGGCGATTGAAACCGTACTCGCTCGTAGGGATGATGCACGACGTTAAATACATTCTATCCCCCCCTTTGTATTCCCTCTTTTTAGCATCCGGAATAATCTAAACCCTGGTCAATGTTTCACTGCTAGTCGTTCTCTCGCTTTATTTATAATAATAAAATAATCCATTAATTACGAAAATTACGACGCAATGACTAGAAATTTTCGCAAGCAAGTCCGAGGCATAGTACATGGACAAATCTGAAAATTTATAATCTTTTTTGGGCATCTACACATCTCATTTGAATTAAATAGACAGCGGGAAATGATTATATATTAAGATAGGTATAAGGAAAAATTCATCTTCGCGACCATATATTGCCAATCTTTAAATTAATCATTGCCTTAAGAATCTAAATTGTCGAACATGACTAACTTTTCTTTTTATTTAAGAACATGAAATATACTCTTTACGAGGAAATTCCATGGGCGATCCTGCGAGATGCTGCAAACATGGAGTGTTTTCCCCTTGAAAATCAGGCGATAGTCGCCACAGTAGAAAAATTAAATTGGCTTTTGGGAAAACGAGGGCGTGATAAATCTTAAAAAATATGTGTTTGACAGATATTGCCCGTCTCAGCGCTCGTTTCTCTGCTTTCCAATAACGACAGCCTGTACACACCGTTCTCCTCGTCCCCATTTTCTTTTTCTTTCAATGAAAACTCTACCCCTGTAAACCCTCATCTCCATTTTTCAGCCTCTATGTATACTTGCTTTTTTTTTTGCAGTTAGTTTAATTTATTATTTTACATTATACGATACACATACAACAGTTTCTTTCTCTTGCATGTAACTGTTATAATATACATTGTACTTTTTATACTTAATGCTCTCATTGAGTATTTCATACCGAAGCGTATGATAAAATTCTTTCTCTATTCCTCTACTCTCTTTATTATTTTCTATCTTACTATCTTTATTTTTTGTCTTTATTTCTTCTTGATTGCCTTTTTTCTCATCGCTTGCAGTATCGTTTATATCAAATATATTATTTTTTCTAAATACGAAAATACGTCCAACGGTGAAATTAATTATTCTTGTTCTTTTCTTCTCATATATATTATCTCCTATTTCTATTTTATTATCTTCTCTCTCTCTCTCCTTCAATCTTCATGCAAAATTACCATACCTCGCGAGGTAACAGCTGTCGCAGTTGCCGTCAGCATCTGATAAACTGATAGTAGCGACACACGCTGACGCACTGCTTGCTTCCCTTTCTCGAGTCTTGGAGCTCCAAAGACATTAGACACCATGGCTGCGTATTTTTATTCCAAAAATGTATAATACAGACAATACACGGAATACGATAATTCCGACGATTAGCTCTATTCTCGCAACGCGATATTTTCGCGAGGGTTTCTTCCCCTCTCTCGTTTCTCGAATAACAATTCAATTCGAAGCGGCAACGCAGCTGCCACTGCTAATACGCTATTTTCCGTTCCGCAAGTGCGTCGCTTCGGCGATGCACGTATTCTAAGGGGGTGAAATCTTTCCACTATTTATGTCACTCTCGTCTCGGAGTTGAGCCGAGTATTGTTATAGTAACGAATACAGGGTTACCGAATACTACCGAGCGCCATACATAAAATGGGATCAAATGCAAGATTTTTCTTCATAGACACATAATTCGATCGCGAGGAATCCGTTTTCCGACAAGTTCGTTAAACTCGAGTCGCGGTCCGTTTGAAAAGTCTCTAATGCCCGCGCGAATATTGACTCGGTGGAATATTTCGATGAGAGTATCCCATCGAGAGCATCCCTTCGTCACGCGACAACAGGGAGTAGAGATCGCGAGATCCACTGGGAAGACTGGCAACAAGCGAAGCAGACGATTAACGAGCGTCACATTCGTCAAACCGTGACTAGCGTCAAGAGCCGCTGGGTGATACGTGTAACGAGCTAATTAACTTAATTTATCGCCGTTTGACGGAGATCCAATCGCAGATGCGCACCACGTTAATTGTAGGTCCATTAGCTGCCGATACGATCGTATATACGTACCGTCCCTGTGCTCTCTAACGATCGCTTTACAGCTCGTTTCGTCGATAGCTCCCATGTTCATCGAAAGCCGTCCCTTCTACCATCCTCTCGTCCTCCGTTTCCCTCAGTCTCTTTCCCTTCTTTCTCTCACTTTTTCCATCTAGCTCCCTCTCGCGATTTTTCTCAGTCTATATCGTTCCCTTCATTTTTTTCATTCATTCGCTTTCTCGTTTTTTTTTCAGCTCTTCAAGTACGATACGCATTCGGTAAACGTTGAGATTAATATCGGTTAGTCGGATTAACTAATGTGGATACACACACAGTTTTATTTGTATGAAAAATGCTTCTACTCCCCTGTATGAGAATAACTGCAGTCAAATATTGATAATCTTTAACTTTAAATTTTCAATCACAATTTTTTTTGCACCATTGTAAAATGTCGTTCTGGGCGTTAATATATAGCATTCGTTAATTATTCGATTCATCGATTCGACTATACCGTATACGATTCGGTAAATGAGCTTTACTTATTAACACAAAACTTTTCCAAGCGGATTTTCAGCGCTTTAAACGAAACACGATCGAAACAAAATGTGCATTGCCTCGTATATAATAATTTATTTATTTATTAACAATTTATACGTTTTTATATTTCGCCATATGAGAGAATCACGTTTAAAAGTAAAAATGAAATTTATCGTTAAATAAAAAAAGATTTATGTTAAAATAATTTGTGTATAATGACTATTATATAAAAAATGAAATGTGTTGATTAATCTAAACAAGATTACTGATGTAATGACAGCAGTTGGAAAAAAACAATAGGCCGACGAATTTTACAACGTGAATAAGTTAACTTTTAATAAAATCTATTTGTGGAAACTAATCTTTTTAATGACAATTTTTTCTCGGATAATTTTGTCCGGCGCATACCTGTGTCAGAGGATGAACCTGTTCCGCATATGGCCGGACGGCCAGCCGGTAAATGTAAAGTCACACACAATGGGGATTATTTATTGTTTATAATCTTTACCTGAAATAAGCCATCGAAACAATCATCATAAATTTCGGACGAGCAAAGCGGCTCTTTTTTCCCTCATTTTTCTCAGATTTCACAGATGTTCAACACACGTTTTATATTCTCGCACAAGAAGACATTTATTTCGGCCAAAATTTGGCTTATTCCATCAATTCAACTCTTCCCTCGTGAGGCTAACACGTTTTTTTAAATATTTTCTTATATATATAAATATATAAAATCATTGCTTTTTAATTTCTAAATTTCCAATCCAAATGATTCTTTGAGAATTCACGACGCGCTTAACTAACATCCGATGGTAAACGCACGTGATACGAGCAACGACAGCTTCTCGTGGCCTCGCGGTCTCCAAGGGGATAGAAAAGGCGAAGGAGGGGAAGGGAAGGGAAAGGAGCGCAAGAGGCGCCGGGGAGACACCCGCAATTTCGTGATTGCTTTTCAGACGACACTTTGTACACTCATGGACAGCAGCAACCAACTCATTACGGTAATGACACGTGTGCATCAATTCGCATTAATATTCTAATGGACACGAGGGAGGGGAGGAAGGGTGGCGGGCCGGAGCGCGAGCGTCACACAGACGGGCCGGCGACGAGTCGCGGTGCGCTCGTGTGGGTGGCAGAGGGGGAAGCCGCGACGGAAGATGCGCCAGAAAGAAAGCAACGTGATGGCGCGGAGAAGGATCGTACGCCGTCTCTGGTAAATAACGCCAATTAATTAACTCTTTGCGCTCCGGCTATAATTGGACCCCGGCTCGGCGGCCATCTTCGCGCGTCTCCCTGTAACAAATTAGACATTCGAGACGCGCGACGCGTACAGTTAGTCACGCGAGTCTTCCTTATCAAATGAAATATACTCGATAAAATTAACGTCACTCGGAAATCTTTCCCTCTTCGAGGCCGATTTAACGCGACGTCCCCGATCGGGAGAATAAGGATCGATGTCCGACACCCTGCGTCGCCTTTCACAACCGCATACAGCGCGTCCATACCTTTAACGCAGCTCGTTAACTCGACATAATGATCATTCGATTATGGGCATCGCGTATAATTCAATAACGATCCGTGCGCGTAACACCGCGATGTCATCGTCATGGCTAGCCGTCCGCTCGGTATACGAGGATGACACTCGTCCTGCGTAATCGGTCATTACGCTCGATGACGCATGCGTTTTGCATGGGCCCACCTCGCTAACTTCGTTAACATTCGAACGAGATTCCAGCGCCGTCACGACGATCCGTTCGCAAGTTCTAACTCTGTAGTTAGCATCCTCTAGGAAACTACTCTGGCAGTGGTATTCAGAGAAGATACGTGCGAAAATTTGAGATTATAACATCCCAAAGTTCTGTCCAACGTACGTATTTTAATAATCGATACATTCGATAAAAATATTAAAAGGAAATAAAATGTTAAATCTGACGAATACGCAAATTTTTAATCGTACAATGTTTTCTTCTAAATAAAAGATTTTCGATCGATGAAAGCGTGACGGAAATTGCAACATTATCGTTTGAAAACGAAAAAAGAGATTGCAAAAATACAGCTTGAAGGATTAATTCAGGATAAATCGATTTTCGGTATCTCTCTTGATAGACATAAATGTCTGAGGTGCAATTTAAATGTTTCGTGACTCAAAAAAAATACTATAATATTTATGAACCGTACATTACTGATGCATTTTTTTTAAATATAAATATCTAAGAAGAGATTTAAAAATATGTTACACGTTATATCAGTGCCCGGAATCTTTCAGTGATGATATATAAATGCCTCCGTAATCATTTACAAACGCGAGAAAAAAATTGGGTTGCATGTTATGGTTAAGCGCCCAGTAATGTGATATCGTTATTAGAGATTTAACGTTGATCTCGCTTTTGGCCGACGAGAGTGAATCCCGAAGTTGACCGCAAGGATTTCTCATCATCATCCTCGACACCGTAATAACTATCACTGCTTATAGACGCCCTTTCGTTTACACGGGTGTGTCCGCACACGCACACGCACACGCACACATATACACGTTGCTCTCGACACAGATATTCGCCAGTCATCGCCGACAACGAGCCGAAAACGCGGCGAGCTTCTTGTTTGCCTATTTCCGCGGTAAGTTTGCCTTTCCATTCTTCGTCCGTCCTTTCACTTGTCATCTATCACTAATTTCAATTAGTATAAAGACGAACCAAAAGGTGAGTAAATTGTGCTCTCACTGCACGGTCGATCGCGTGTTGTTTCAAAGGTGAAATATTCTTTTATTTCCCCCTACGCGACTTGACCAGAGTACACATATGTCGTGGGAGATTACGTAAACTATCGTCGCTACAACATCTACGTGTACACACTAACAATGAGATTATCCCGGTGGGTTATCTCATCAGAAGCTGTAACCAAGACACGACAAACCTATTTCGGGATCCTCGAAACCATCCGTCCGCTACATAACTTTATAAGAACGGGACACATATATCCAAATTATACTTCAGTGTAGGCTTCTTTTAAAGATGCATATTTATGAAATATGGAGATGCAGAGAGAGCTTTTGTCGAGCATTTACAGTTGATGCTTAATCGTAAATTTTAAATCTTTCATTACGTTTCGCATGAAATGAAAGCGGCGCGAGGCTAGATTTCTCTCTCTCTCCGGCGAATTTTCTCAGTTTCCTTCGTTCGCGATCCTCCTTCGGGTCTCGAACATTTCTCTGGAAACTCAGGTGCGCCGCGCGAATACACGGATTATCGGTGGACGACCTGGATGAGATCTATGGGTTTCCATTGGGATTCCTTTCAGGCGCGTCAACGGTCTTCGTAGTCGTTAATTCCGCGTTACGGTATGTACCAGCGATTGTCGGCACTTTGCGCGCGTACTCTTTCTCTCTCTCCCTCTCGCGTACGCACGCATACACGTACGACTGCCGAGGGGAAACACGTGGTCGTACGTGGGAGAGCCGGACACGCCAGATGCGGCGCGCCCACGCGGTGAAAGTCGCGATAATTGATTCCGTGCTCTTAAGATATCTCACCAAGATCCTGCGCCGAGATTAAGCTCGAGAGAGGTTCGCCCAAAAACGGCCCATTTCCTCGATGGAAACCGAATCGCGCGAATGTATGCGTAAACGCTTGTTTATTTGACAACGATGCAAATTAAATTTAACGATCGTGCGGTGGAGATGAGGCGGGATTAATGCATCACTCGCGAACAGTGCCCGATTGTGCGAGTTGGTGGATGGGATCGCGGTGATACACAGAGATGAAACATAGAGAAAGGAAAGGCACGTGAATATTGCCAGTTGTTACCGTGTTGCTAATATTGTCATCGTAACGGAGCGCGAGAGTTATCATGAATGTAATAGTAAATTCTGATTCCGCGGACCAAGTTTTTTCCCATCGGGATTCGCTTCAAAACATGTGATAAAAATGCACTTTATATACCGCTAGCGATAGTACATAAACGTATGAAATATCGATCTACGAAAAATATTGCGCCATCGAGAATAACGTATAACGGTCGGCGAAACGTACGGAATATTGTGGATTTGAGCAAAAAAAAAAGAGAAAGAGAGAGAGAGAGAGACAAGACTCTATTTATGAGTGAAATGATACCGAAAGGAATATCGCTCTATTCTTGCGCGTTTTCGCCAATTACAATTCATTCTAATTACTTGATCGAGTCATTTTCGTGTGCCAAGTATAAATAAAACGATGAGAGAAATAATTACAAGATTAGAAATATACGTCGTTGGTGACCTGACACTTTTATTAAGACGCATTAGCCCGTTTGCCACAGCATTCGATGCCACATATTTCATAGCGGAGAAATACGGTTACGAGGGGACGGTTGTGGGACGTAGAGTGGTCTACGTATGAGATGCTGTAATGATACCATTTGCCGGACCACTGTTAGTATTTGACATTACGATACGATAATGTAACTATACATCCTCGTAAGCAAATGGATCTCGACGAGAAAGCGGCCACGGCTTGTCATCTGATAAATGATACGTACGGTCGCTCTGCGTGACGAAACCGCGCGTCGCAACACCTGTCACGCATGATAATTAATAAACAGGTAATTAAAGAAGATGGAAAAAGAGAGTTGTTTCGCGCTTGTTGATCAAGAATAACGTACGATCCGACGAAGCAAATTTTTTTCACGTTACGAGAAAAAAAATATCTTGTTACGATCTTGATCCTTCGCGTCCCGCACGTGGATCGTCGAGCGAATGCGCTGGCCGGAGAGTCGCTTTCGTTAAGAAAGGATGTGCGTGAGGGGCGGCAAGAAGGGCTGGTGGTGTATCCAAGGCCGATAATCCCTCCGGTGTTTTTCTTTTCCTCCTTCGTCTCCGACCCACTTACCCCGGCATCGTAGACCCCCAACCCTCTCTACCCGTTTTATCGGGTGTCGCCGCGGGTTATCGTCGTGGTTGCTGCCAGGAAGGATGAGATAGGGGAAGGGGGAGGGAGAGGAATGGTGCCGGAGGGGTGTGAGGCCGCTGCCACCTGTTGGCGGGACAACGTCTTAGCCCTCCGTGTTGCTCCTCGCAGACGTTCTTCTTCAGTTACCGCCTCCCCTCCCGCTCCCTTCGTGCTTTTCTCCGGTTCGCGCGCGCTCTCCCTCAATTTCTCCCTTTTTTTTCTCATACAACTAGTCGCCGCGGGACGAGAATGCGTTTTTCCACGTGAGCCGTGGGATGGATTCGACCCACCCGTTTAGAACACAGAGCACGGTGGAATTAATTGCGCTTAAGGCGCACGCGCGTATTCTTGTCGCTCGAGAGATATGTTGTACAAGGATTGATTGTACTAAATAAGAAACGATCGACGCAACAACGTAATCGGGATACGCGTCAATTTCATTATAATAAACAATAAGAAAGATGTCATTTTTCCTTACAAATTTCTTACGCAAATATTGCGATTCTGTGATCTAAAGGTAGTCGATATACTCTAAAAAATTGCGTTCATAAAAAATCATGGCGTATAAAGCGAGATTGCTTCCTTATAAATGCGATTCAGAAATCGAAAAACTTTTGAACAGGAGCGCGCACAAAGCTGGCGGACTAAACAAACAATAAATTTCAACGAGCAGAGCGAGCGTTTTCGATTTCTCCACTTTGGAGGTCTCCTTTTAGCGGAGGACAAAGGGTCGTTTGTTGGGCCCAACCTTACAAAGGGCCCCATTGGTCCCGTGCACTCCAGCACGACAACGGCTACGAGGCTTCTCTTTCTCTGCGTCTTACCAAGCGTTTACGTACGGCATTCCTTACTTTGTTGAATGTAATAACATTATCGGATATTTCTGTTCGATAAAAAAGAAATCTGTATAATTGGCGAAAAAATCTCATATTCTTGTAAATTGTTTAACAGATTTTTAATCGTACACTTATCGCGTTTAGCAAAAAATATAATATCTATTCCGCGATACGTCTCAAAATAATTTCGTCTAAACGACATAAAAAGAAAGCAGCACTTGGATAAATGTTAAAGCGATCGTAAAAATCGCTTTTCTTCATTCACACGTGTAGAATACACGTCGCCACGGCGGCTCGCCAGGTCGAGTTCAAGGGTTTCGAGGTGAAAACGGGACTGTGATTCCAGGCAGAAACTGGATCGACGGGTTCCTGACTTGACGAAGCCCTCGACCTCTGACCTCCTCCTCGCGGAGCGGGTCGGTATAAGACTGCCACGCTCTCGCTCTCGCTCGCTACACGAACTTACAAGCGTGTATATCGATCCTTTCGGTGGAGTTTATGTCGAAAGCATGGCGATCGTATAGCGATCCTTGCGAGTTTTATACATCAAATATGATCACGATCGCTATCCTATCTCTTTTATTTCTAGAAATAAAACTAATAAAATGTTAATAATATTTTTCAAATAACATTAATCTTTGATCGTAAAAAAAGGAGCTCGGAATAAAGAAATGACGCGGAACGGAAAATATTCACATTACGTCTATATCAATCAATCGATACTACCCTCATAAACAAGACATTTGTTCCGCTTTTGCGAGCGTGCGTGCGAGATACCGACTTTCTTCGCATGAGGCAATCCTCGTTCTTTCATGCAGTCGAAATTGAATATGGCTCGCATTTACATGAGAGCATACTTTTGATCTCCTCTTGCCCCGAGTCACATTATTCCCTTCATTTCCCGTTGCTAAGAATTTATTATTCATTCTAATTGCTTCTCTTTTCATTATAAATTCTAATCACGCGCGTTTTCGTGCTTCTCTCTCGAGCGAAAAAATTTCGAGATTATAAATTACCGTTTATCCTAATGATTAAAACAAAATTCTCAACTTTATAAGATAATACGTTAAATTTGATTCGATTTGGTTCGATCTAAATATCGATAACGAGATAAATATCGATAACGATGCCCGGATTCGCCCGAAAACTCCGAACCGTGTCGGTAGTAAGTTTCAGGTTCTCTTATTGTCCTCGGCGCGCGATACACGCTCCTGCAGGTACAGGACTAGCCAGGAAAATTCGCAAGCACTCCCTATTTCGACGATAGCGCATTGGTCCATGGCGGAGTACTCGTCTCCCGTTCCCGCAAGAAGGACGGACAGATCCAAATTGAAATGTAATGTATACCCCTCCCCAGCCGCCCCGTCCTCGTCCGCCGCCCTCGGCCCTCCACCCTCGGTCGCGCGACTCCCCCTCGATCGAAGATGGCTCACGAGGCCGCCGCGAGGGTGCGGCGGGGTTAGGTGGCGGTAGCACCGGTATAAGTGTAGGTGATTTACCGCTTCGGGCTTAATGGAGGCTGTTTACTGCTAATTAAAACGAAGCCCCGTTCATACCCGTCGCGCTGCGCTGAGAACCGATTCCACGGATTCGTGCATTCCGCGACCTACGCTATTGTAGACGGGGGGGACGACGGGGGGGAGAGAGAGAGAGGGAGAGCGGGGGTGATACGCTCACGGGGATGGCGTGCGTCGGATAATGGCGCGGCTGATATAAATACGCGACCTCAGGGGGGAAGTAGGCGGATAACGGATGGATATGTTTTATTAACCTTTAGGGTTGAACGACATTGCCCGCGGACGATACGGATATACGGGATAAAGCGAAAGAGGCAATTACGGCGTGGAACGTGGTTAATTCGACGGGAATGACATCGATTTCAAGACGAAACTACAGATCCAGATTGCGCAGATATAATTCCTTTATCTCTAAAGATATACGTATATATATTCTTAATAAATGAGAGAATATATATGAAAGAGAGAGACATGTTATCGAACGTAATCAACGATAAAAGGCTCTGCTTAATTACTGCGGTGGATTGCGGATTTATAATGAAAGGGGAAAAAAGAACGTTTTCACCTGAAACTCGAGAATCGCGAAAAAGTTTACAAGAGCGGAATGCAATTTTTCTTAGCGACACAAAGCAAGACCCGCTTGAGCGACGTAATTAGCCTGATCCCCCATAAAATCGCAAGTTACACCCTACTTTACTCGCGAAGGGAAAAGAATGCGCGTCTGTCCTTCTCCCTTCGGACGATAAACAATCGTTTGAGAAGCGAAGTTACTCCAATTAGCGGCAGGGGTTCCGAATAATACTCGCCTATATTCCTCTCCCTTTCTTTCTCTCTGCCTGTCTCTATATTTATAATGTAATCTCGGCGGTTCTTCCAATAAGAGCAATCCTGCCTTCCTCTTTTCCTCGCTCCTCGCTTCTGCCCAATTAAACTGTACCGCGTTGCAACTAGCGTGCATACTGCGTATCAATATCAATTACCCAGCGAGTGACACACCGAGGCCGATTAAAAGAATGGACGAGAGAGAAAGAGACAAAGAGAGAGAAAAAAATAAAAGTAAAAAAGGCGGAGAAAGAGGCGCGTAGATATAATGAGAAAAGAGATCGTTAGGCTTAACGAGCGGTTTGGGCGAATATGCGTCGATATCGCGGGTACATCGAGGGAACACGAACAGCGAGAAGGTTGCAAATCGTCATCGCACGCAACATTTCAATATTCACGATCAAAGAGCACGATCTTTGAGAGTTAGCGCAATCCATTTATCGAGATGCTCGGAAATGATAACTTTAGCGTCTAACATTGCAATGATTATTACAAAATCGAGTTTAACAGCTTGGCAAACAATCGTAGCTGCACTTTGCAGCGAAGGCCGGATGCAACAGCGGTGCGGAAGAACGCGATAAATTGCCGGGAAGCTTCGTCCAATTCCCGAGACGAAACACTAAGCAGATGGATTATGTTAAAGAGGTTGAGAGTGGGATAAACAAACAAAACGCGGAGGGTAGTGCGAAGGGGCCCGAGCGAAGACGTCAATACAGAAGAACGGCTCGAGCAGTAGTAGCGAGGATCGAGCTTAAGAATGGTAGAACAACTAAGCGGAGGAAAAGGAGGACGAACCGTGGGACGCGGGGGGAAAGGGAGGAGGAGAAGAGCCAGCGAAATGGACGAGTCTTGTTGGGGGTTGAAAGGGGCGAGCGAGAGGGTAAATCTTAAATAAAGTGATATGGAGTACTTTCGTATAAAAGCTCCATTTCCAGTACTACTTTAGCGAATGCCGTCTACGCTCGCTCTTTCTCTTATGTGGAACTTTGCAGGGATTTCACTCTCACGGTGAGAGCGGCTACACTCTCGTCTACAGGACTTATCATTTTTATCATTTTCTTCAATTATCGATTCAGCCGTTTTCTCTACGCATTGCTCCAGATGCATATACATTTGCGAGCGAATGGTTAAAACTTTGTATCCAAGACTTTCGCGAGGTTCCAAATTATTGTTCAAAGCTACGAAAGGAAGCGAATATGTAAATTCACAATTTATCCCGAATGAAACGATCTCGCTCGAATGCGGGAAATGGCAAGTTCCTATCACCGGCGAAGGTTAAGTGGCGTGAATTCGGCGGGGCCTCAATGGGACTCGAATAAATTTAATAGCAGGGCTCCGCGTCGCGCTGGAAAGAAGGCCCGAAGGCCCTCGACTAGGCGAGCAGGTGGTCGACGTGGTGGGGGAGGAACGACCAGATCGACCGGTTTACATGGCTGGAGATCCGAGAACGCCTTTTACCCCCCTTCCAAGGGGAAGGTCGGCGGGGCCAGAGGGGGAGCGTGTATACACGCCGGTGTTCGCGTCGGTCGTCTTGGTGGATTCGCGCGCGCACACACGGAGGATGGAGACAGCGAGAGGGTAAAAGGCGAGGATTTAGAAAGAAACGGACGATGATCTTGGAGTGTGATCTTTATAAAATTCTCGAACCTAAGCACCTGCCTCGTTACGCGTGCGCGTATGCGTAGGTATGCGCGCGCGAATCCACCAAGACGACAGTCGGACAGGCCGAGCAGTTTCTCGCGGCGAGTCGTTCTAGACAAATTTTATAAATCGTATCCGATAATTTTCAGACGACAACGTTCTAATATTTTATTATATATATTATGTATTTCTCTCTCAACTAGAAATACTATTTTAGAAATTTCTTTTTTTCCGTAGAAATTTTCGCGAGCCAGTATTCTCTTTCTCCGAGGATGGATTTAATTTAACGTCCAAATAAGTCACGCGTGAAAAATGGCAGGTCGGCTTATTGTTAATTTCGATCCGACAATGGGCGATCTCGCAGGAAGCCACGTCTAAAGGCCGTTACACAAAAGGAAGGAAAGAGAGACAGGACGCTCGCGCGCGCGCGCGCGGGATACTCTTAAAAGGTGTTGTTAAAACCACCCTGCGCCGTGTAAGACATTTCGCGTCGGCACCTTTAATTAAAGCCATAAATCAATGTCAATTAACCGGGTCACGGGCTGGCGCGCAATTAATTATGATTAACAATTAATAATACAATAATTAGTCGCCAGGCAGAAAGTTTCGCGAGTCACCGCGCGGAATAGCGCAGCTTCCCGAAATATAATATAATGGCGATCTCTAATGAATTCGTCCTCGAGCCTGCCGCCTTTATTAAAACGCGCGTCGGATCCTAAGCCGGTTCCTCGAGACATTTTATTAAAAGCAACGGAGCATCCTGACGGCCATCGTACCCGAACGCAACCTTTGAATCTTCCGTGCTGCCGTACGTATGTCGGACGACTGACTTTTTTTTCAACGATTATCCTCGTTATTTCTATTTAATCCTAATACAGATAAATTTAGACCCATTAAAATCAAACGAGTAAAATCATTATTTATAGAAAATAGAACAATTTTCTCCGATAATTTTCTAATTTCGTATTTTCTCATTATCCTCACGTAATTGCTATTACGTTTCCACCGATTTGCCGCTCTCCTTCCCGTTTTACTCATTTCAACCGTCATTTCCGGCTTCAATCAGCAGTTTTAGTCAATCAATCCTTTTATCCTACGCTGCTAATAGGATGAACGCACCATACAGAGGTATACAGAGGTAGACGAATCGCATTATTTCCCGCACAATTTCGCTACCACCGGAAGACGTCGGTAAATCAGCGACTTAATGAATTCGCCCCTTTCCCTCTCCCGCATCGTCCGGGGAAGCTCACGGGATTTACTCTCCCGGTTATCTTTACGAGTCGCAGAGATACGCCTCTCTTGTCTCACTTGTCCTACAGGCGGGACGGTTACGGGGGGGTGAATGTTGGCGGACCGGCGCGGGCCACAGGAAGTTGTCGCTAAATCTCCGCTGACATCTGACTGGCACGCTCCCGAAATGGGACGCATCAACCGTTATGATTGTTGAGCCGCGTATAGATTTGTAGACGTGCTGTAATGCGACGATAATTTAACCAATAAGTATCTGCGATGTGAGAAATTGCGTCGTAATATTTCGGAAAACTATGTGGAAATAAAGAAAGAGAGAGAGAGAGAGAGATATTCTTAGTCCTCACATTTCCTCTCGATATATTTTATCTATTATGATAATACAATAATACGGCAATTTTAACGGCATAATTCTCGAATGATTGAAATTCACCGTTGTATCCATTCGATCGACAAATTACACGTTGTATTTTACATCTAAAGTTGATCGTTTTAAATTACTAACGTCTAATTAAAACAAATCACAGTGAAATTGGCCTTTATAAGGCCTTACGTTTCTACGCGTTTGTAGCACGAAAAGGGTTAAACTCGGTCTTTGCCAACATTGTCATCTTCCATCATGTCGTAATGACACTTTTACACCTCGGATAATGTCGCTGCAAGGGTACTCACAATGTAACCGCAGCAAGCGCAAAAACGAGTGCGCGCGCGGACGAGCATAGAAGCAGGGAGGAGCGAAAGGAGAGAATAGCTGCGGGTGTGTGGGTGCGTATGGAAAAACGGAGGAGCGGAGAAAGAAAAACAGTCGAAAAAGGAGCGGCGCGTTGGTGGAACAAAAAGGAACTAAACTCATTTCCGAGGCATTAACCAATTACTTTTTGCGAAAGGGTGTCGGTTACCTTCAACTTTCTACCCGTCCCCCACCCCATTTTCCCCTTCTCTCTATCTCTTTGCCTCGGAGGCCGCTAACCCTCCTCCATCCACCCCCTCCTTCTCCCCCCCCTGGTCGTTCGTTAACCAACTCGTCGACCGGGCGAATACGTTAATGAAGAAAAATATAAACCAAGCTGATATAGGGAGATCACCGTTAAAAGGAGGTGGAAATGTATCGACAAAGAGCAGACGACAAAAATTCACCCCTTCGAGCGTCCCTTGTATTAAAGGACACACACCGAGACGAAGCGTTACGTTAGCGATGATTAGCAAGTAAATGTAACGTCCTTTATTCTTCCCTTTTGCTGTCGTCATTATAGGGGCGTAGAAAAAAATATTAATTATAACAGTCGAGATATAAATGACACAAATATCTATGAAATAGAATAATCGACGTTAATGGATGAATTTTGAATGCGAGCAAACTATCATATTCACGCTCAATCTGCCGCGCGTTTAATTGCTATTAGAGATGATTAGGATGTACAGCGAGTATTCGGCAACTATTTGGTATTCGGCGTATTCGACAAATTTGCCCAATATTCGATATAGCCGCATAGTTAATACTATTTAGCGCGCTCGTATTCCTTAACGGATAGTCTAACGCGCTATCCTGAAGACGGAAATTAATCCACGTCGGCTCCCACATCGCGAAAAACGATCGAGTATATAACGTAAAGATAATCCGGCACTTCCGTTGCACGAGCGTTGAACTTTGTTGAACGCGGAATAGCTTGATCATCTTCGTGAACGGATTGCACCGTTTATCTTAGATCATACGATCAAATAACTGGATATATCTCTGAATGATTCTGGATATCAGTCAGGTATTACGCGAGCGCGCTCGACTAAGTGTAATACGATTACTAGATATGCGTCTAACGCAATGCAGGGCGTTTCGCGCATTTCGTTCCGCGCTTCGGAACATACCGACAGATATTTCCTATATTCAAGCAAGGAATGCGCTACATTCGCAGCTTTATTACGATGCTCGGAGGAATATTTCGAAAAAATCTCATATTACGGAATCGGCCAAAAAGTGCTGTTTGTACTGCTTTTTTTTTGGTAGAATATATAGATTTTTTTTTTAATAAAATTTACGAATCGAAGAACCTCGTAAATAGAGAGAAGTAAATTGGAGGGACGCGAAACTACAGCCGAAAGCGCAATTAAGATCGCGTAGTCGATGCAATTACAATCGCTCGAGACGTAAAGAACCTCCATTCAGCCATCCGGTAATATAGCGGCCGCGATCTAATATCTCACGTCTAGGGGGTTGCGCACATATCATATTGTTAATTTCAAAACCACATCTATAAGAATCCACTTAATGAAATTTCCGCCGTACGACGACCGCGCAATTGGTCGGCTCCAGGGGAAAGCCCCGGTACCTCGTGTCCCCCGTGCCTGCACGCCGGTGGCATTGTGGAGCAATTAATAATGTCATATTGCACCCCCTTGCCGCCACCCCTAAACCCTCCCCCTCCCCCCTTCCCCCTCCTCGTCGTGGTGGTGGCGTCTCCGACTAAACGCTCACGGTACCATCGCTGTACCACCACCATCGACACCACTACCAACCCCTGACGCACGGTACATCGCCCTTAGCACCGAGGGCTGTGTAGGCACCTGCCAGGGACGACGATACGATCCCTGTAACCCCCCCGAATAAATCCCGTTGAAATTAACAGGCTTCGAAAGTTTTCGCATTGCGCTTTAATTTGGTCAGATTTTATCTTTATTAACGACTGCGTGTCGAAAAAAAGAAGATTCTATCGATGCGTAAGAGCACTGAAAGAAATGTGAATTTTAGTAAAGTATAACGAAACTTAAAATTCCATAGATTCCGAGTTTTCGGCAATCTCTAAAAAGAATATAATTTTCGCAATTCAAGAATTCAAGAATTAAATCGTCAAAGGCTCGAATCGAAGACTCCGTAGAACCGACGAATCAAAAAGAAATCGGAGAAAAGTTATAAAATGAAAGATCTAAGGGTAGATATTTCTTGATTCTTAAAGAAAGTTTCAAGAATCAAACATCAAACGTATAAAAATATAATTTTTAATGGCGTGACGCACCTTTCGTATCTTCGCCCCTGGAATCTACCTACACCGTACAAGAAGAGGATAGAGAGTGGGTGGGGATGGACACCCTGACTGCTAGCTCGGATATAGGCTGTTGTGAATATTACATTCCCTGTGTATATAGACGGTGCGCGCCAGGGTAATGTTCCAAGGTACGAGGGCAGAGTACAATAAGACGGCGCGCGCAATTAATTTTCGGGCTTTTGCTAATTAAATTTTTGCCTGTCGCGCGTGCCGTCGGGTCCGCGTCTATTATGTTCGCCAACGTTATTGACAGTTTTCCCTCCTGCTCCTTTAATTCCGTTTGATTGCTCGACGGAGAAATTGGAGGATAATTTTGTCGAAATATATGCTTCAAACTATGAAAATGATACTTTACCATTTAATTCGGATAATTTGTAAAAATTAAGATTGGTTCGCTTGTTCTTATTAAATAATAATGTGTCAACTAGCGACGCACGCTGTTGTTGATTTGAAATAGTGAATGTCACGAAAACCGATAAACAGGAAGAAGAAAAAGCGTAAATCTCTGGAAGAAAAACGTCCAAGGCAATTACACTACCATCTTGCGTTCGTACAAGTGCCAGTAGATCCATAGAATTCATAATGGGATTCCCCCAGGATCTCTAAAACTTCTAGGAATCGTGTGCTACAGAGCGTGATACGGTAACGAGCGAGTTCAAGGTTAAACGCGATGGAGACGGAACTGAAAGAGAAAAAGAGAAACAGAGAAGTCGATCGGAGCAGAAACGAAGGAGGAGGGAGAGAGAAAGGGAGAGTTGTTACGATGGAAAAGACAAAAAAAGATTGGCCGAATGATTTCACACGATAAGTGAATTACGCCAATGTAAGCCGTTTCTTCCCTCCAGCCTTGCGATTCGTATAGTCAATATATTGACCGTAACACGTTTATAAACAATGTATAGCACTGTATAGTCTTTCAAAGTTGGATGTAATCGCTTAACTTCAACGTCAAAATACTTTGCGTACATCGAATGGTTCTTCAACTTTTTGCAGAATGAAATTTTTAATATTTTATGGTGCAATCGCATCTTGCAATCAACTACAAAGATTTACATCAGTTATAGAAATCTATGTTTACAGAAACACGCGAATAATACGGCATTGCTTCGTTAAGAATGATGTTCAAGATTGATCTCTGTTGATAAAACAACGGATTTATATAAATATACACACACACATATTTATTCGCAAAAATTATATCATAAATTTTCCAAGCAATTTGTTTAGAATCAAGGTGAGATGAACGATTACAAGCGAATGAAAATAGCATGATTTTATATTAAAACGAATAATTTTTTTTAACATAAAAATCATACAATATATAATTTGTGAACATTTTTTTTGTCATATGTCGACAAATATTCAGGCTAAATATTCATAGTCAAAATTTGAAACTTGCTCATCTCAAGAAAATAATTTACGACATTTTTCCGTTTAATAAAGCGAAAAGTCCTGCTTCTATTAACAAAGAAATTTTCTACTACAGAAATAATAGAGTATTCGATACCTGACATAGCGAAAGTTCACGTTCAAACGTGAAAGGTCCGTCGCGGGTCCACAAAGATTCGATGGAGGGGAAACCGACTACGATGGTAGGAGAGAAAGGAGAGGAGGGAGTACGCGAGTAGGCGGACACGCAACGATACAAAGACAATGTGTTTGTTGTCGATTAGCGGGAGGACGAGGTGAGGTTTTTACGAGAGTTTGGGACGGGCCTGGCCCGACGAAGCATAGTCGTTTACAGCCGGAAAGAATCGGGGCCCGTGGCCTAAATGACCCTTCCAACCCTCTGTTCGCCTCCCCCCCTCCCCCCCTCCGTCTCATCGTACCGTTCGCCAACCTGCGTCGAGATTTACGGCAATTCGCTTTTTGCCTCCTTTAAGGGCTTTCGTATTATCTTACTGCCGCCGTTTCTGCTTCCTCCGCGAGTAAACCTACTTTACCTCCCACTTCTCCTCCCCTCCTCCTGATCTCTTCTCTCTTCCTTTCGGTCTCTTCCTCCTTTTCGATACGAACGAGTATATTTGTACAAGTAAATACGAGCGGATACAGGTGTAACGCAGACACAAACGCAATGAAACACCTGAGTCCGTAATTATTTCAGCGGGGAGAGGGGGGAAGAGGACACGGGGAGAGAATGACGACGATGGAGAGAGAACGCTGGAGACTTTAATTACGTAAAATTCGACTAATAATAAATCAATATATGTATACACGTGCCGTGCATAATTTTCTTCTTCTTCTCTAATATATCGTAAAGATCTTCTCCGATATACGAGAAGATTTCTTTTCTATTTTAGATATGATCTTTCAAAATAGCAAATTCTCGAGCAAAAGGCAAAAAGATTCAAACAGATATATTTTCCTTTAATGCAAAACAATCGCTATAATATTATACTTTTCCTCTCGCGCGATAAAGAGAGTTATTGTTCGCGCCAAGTAAAGGTCAAAGATCGAAAAAGTGAAAGGCTTCCATTAAATTGAACTAATTTATGAATAACCCATTAGAAGATATATAATGTTAGATTTTGATCGCGATTGCCCGATTGGTTTTCAGATCAAAGTGAAAGGCTGTAAAGGTTCGATCGCTTAATAACGAGTATGTCTAAACGGCTAATTGGATTCGACTAATGTCCAGCGTTTTATAGACATCTTTTGATTTATTACAAAGATATGAGAGAGTGAGAGAGAGAGAGAGAACAGAGGACCTAATTAATATAACAACTTTCTAATACGTAATATCTTGTACGAAACTTTCGTGCATCTCAAAATTCATCTACTAATAAGCATATCTATATACAATTTAATTTTGCTCATATATCAACGCGAAAGATCGATAGCCTTGCAAAAATGCGATACCGTTCGATTCGCCGTAATCGTCACATTCCAGGACACACGGGAATCTCTGGCTGCGTAGAATTCTAAGATCTCCTCTGACGTCTGCTTAATTAATTACCATCCGCGGTTTTAATTAGCCGGAGCTGCTGCCTGCGCTCCCCTGATCCCCCTCCCACCTCTACCTCTAGCCGCTCCGCTGTCCCTCTTTTCACGTCGTTCCCTCTCGGTTCTGGTCGTGGAAAATCGTGAGTTACATTAGCCGAGTCTCCTACAATTATATGCACGCATACGTCGCCATTTCGAACCAACTGTAACGTGTCCACACCTTCAGGATGCATCATATGGTCGCTATTCTTCGCGACGCATGTGCGCATAAGCGCGTGACGCACAGCGCACGTATTTTTCGCATAAAGCCTGATAGTCGCGATGTTTTATCCATGAATGTTCACGTTATGCACTCGTGTAAAAATTGTCTACTTCCTACCTACAATGACTGTACGACACGCTTACGGCGATAACGTTTCATTACATCATTGACAATCTTCTAAATACGTTTGATCTACTTTTTGGTATCAGCAACGTGGATTAGCGCGCTGACGACAATTAAATTACTTCTACTTTTAACGAGCCGTGAAAAATCGATCGTCAATTTAACACCGGTTAACGAGAATTTGAGAAAGATTCACGAACTCTCGACTATAAGGGCAGACAGGTTACTTCATTGAACTTCATTCAATACTATTGAATCACTATCCATTCATATAGTATATCTCTAGGATTATGAATCTTCCTTATAGTTTTCGACATTCTTAAAATCCTTAAAAAATCTTTGAAATTCACACAGCTTAAATTACAATTAATATACATCATTTTCTACCCGCTATTGCAATTGATACAAAATTTTAAAAAATTAACCGTATTCTCTTTTCCTCGTCAAATTATTTTAAATATGATTATTGTGAATATTATTATTTTGAATATGATAATAAATTGTTACACATATATCTGTATGCACATATGTATATGTTATTATTATCATTAACATAATATTATTAATCATTGAAAGATACGTCCCATTAATCAACCGAAGCCAATATTGACGCATCAGGGGAATGTTAGAAATAATAAAATGCACCACAGTCATATATCGAGAGCTCTACATCTCCGCCCCCTCTCCTCATCAATATACGGAGTAATATTCATAATGTAATGGAACTGCCGTAATGTAAGCTAATGCATCCTGCAATTTCTTGAAAGCACTCGAATAATTCAGCAAAGGCAATGTATTCCTAATATACTTAGAAACTCTCTGATATATTTATCTCGTAGTTAGGAATTCACAATCGTTTTACAGCTATCTAAATTGTCTAATATCTATCTCGCGTTATATTTTAAATAAGAAGGGAAACACCGTAATCCAATTAAGCCTGTTAAAGATGCGAGATGAGATTATGCAAATGTATTTATTTCATTTGTAGCAATTCTCCGACAAAATTGTCACCAGTTTATTCGTCCTATTATCTTATCCTCATTAAAAAAAAGACGGTAAGATTCATTCGAATGATAAATACTGGAAATTCATCGAGAGAGTTTAAACACTAAATATTTTTAAGAGTCGTGTGCGTGTTTTGTTACTGATAAAATAACATTTCTTTTAAGAAAACATAAACAATGTCAGGAAGTTTATCAGTATTATTGCATGAGTAAATAGAGAGAAGAGGCCTTCTCTCCTATCTTTTTTATTTTTCATTAAACCGGTATACGTAAAAATAAAACAAGATAAAAAAAGAGAACAGAGCTCCGATTAACATTGAAAAATAATGTTAAAGATGCGGAATAAATGCCACACAACTCTCTTGCATAGTACACAAACACACACACGTACATACTCCCATTCATGCATGTTCACGCATACGCACACCAGCCGATATAAACTCACATACGTGAAACGGCTTTTACTTAGGCGTTCCGTTACCATACATTATCCCAGAGTGCTCTACGGGGTGACTGGATTGAGATTCGCGACAGGTGGGCCGCACGACTCTGCGCCATATGGAATTGACAAGTTTTTACGCGATTACTGGAGAATTGCAGAATTCTAGTGTATCACGCATATAAAAAATTAAGAAAATAATAGATGTGAAAATTACATGCGTTTCACATGTATCTGATGCGTTAAAGATTACAATAAAATTTTTTAAAATCTTATAAAACATCGGTTATAATCTGTATATAAAAAAAAAATAAATAAATTGCAATAATCTGCTGATAAAATAAAATATAAAACGGATTTATAATACTGGCGGTATCAAAGATTATTCCATTTTCTACCGAGATATCAAAAAATCGATGCGTGTATGTGCTCGCGCGACTTTATACGAATGATAAAATAATTAAAAATCAGCAATGTTAGTTACTTTGTTATTATTGCAATGGACGCCTTGGTGCATTAGCTTGAATACATCCATGAATATTATCCTGTACTTGGCCGAGGACTGAGGAGGGTGTCTGGAGACGTAGCGGAGAGGAAGAGGAGGACTAGCGAGGGGTCGGTCGGTATATAAGGTATAAGGTAGTCCATTAGCGTTAATATTATAAACGTTAGCTGCCCTCTGGCCATCCCCGTAACATACTCATGTGCGCCTGCGTACCTCTTTCCCTTCATCTGCCTCCTCTGCCCCTCTGTACACATTCTATCTGCGTTCATCCACTATCTTCCTCTTCCACGCTCTCTATCGCGAGTGTGTATACTCGTCCGTCTCCTATTCCTCTCCTTCTCTCCCCTTTGCCCCTCGATCGCTCGCTCGCTCTCTCTCTCTCTCTCTCTCTTTCCCACTGCCTTGCATATATTCCTATTTTTCACGGTCTCTCTCGTACGTACGCATTCATTCCTATCCATCCTCTTCAGGCACACGTCATTCTATCACTCTTCATTTTATAGCGGCGATTTCCAATGCGTATCTTCTCTATCTCCATCTCTGTTTTGGATACACTTTATCTACCTTTCGCTCTCTCATTCTCGTTTCCTCTACCTACAGTCGGTTATCTCTCTACTTTGGCATTCTCCATCTCCCTCCCTCGCAAATTCGTCGTCTCTTTTCCATCTCTAACTCCTTCCTTGTCTCTCCATCTCGTAGGAATCCGCTCTGTCTCTCTTTCTCTTGTTTACCTACCTCTTCGTTCTCCGCACTCCAGTTTGCCTCCGCACGCATACATATGCGCGACGCGTATTCCCGACGAGAGTAACATGAACGCACGCACGCACGCACACAAACACGTACGTACACGTGCGCCTCATGAAGAGTACAAATACAAGTCAATACGAATACGGCCAGCACACGCGATCGAGTAACGCGAGTGTACCATGTATATTGTCACAGATTTGATAGGTTTGTATTGTAAATTAAATCTTAGAAAAGTTTGATTAAATTTGTAAAAAACAATCGACAAATTTTGAAAGATTCATTAATCCTCCGCATATATTGCAGCTTTATCAAATCTTCTTTTTCCTCATTACCGTACATCTCATACACAATTTCAATCTTATCTGGAGTACTGATTACGCAGCAATAAAACTAATTATTATATATGTATTTTCATATATCATTTTCAGAAATTGTCCGACAAAGATAATTAGAAGCATGAAATTCATATATATTGAACGCGCTTAGTACAAAACGTTTCGTACAACGCGTTTCGACGAAACCGCGAAAGCATCGATAATAATGCGGGTTGATGTGGTCCATTTAGGTATTAACCTCGAGCATAATATTTATCCGACCGCTCTAAGTAATAAATCCTCTTTGTGATTAATGTATCGAGGATTATTTCAGAAAAAGAGCGCGCTCTGCCTCATGCACGACGTGCTTCGACGTTTTTGTAAGCTCGGATTTACATTTTTCATTAATATACGTTCAATCATTAATTATGTATAGCTACATAAAATTAATTTTTCAACAAAACTCGTACTCATAAAAATTGCGTTATGAAATATCGCGTGATTAAATTGTAAAATGTTTCGATGGTTACACGAGTAGAGCACGTAAAAAAAGAGAGAGAGAGAGAGAGAGAGTACCCTTTTAATTAATATATTTTATTACTTATTTTTTATATTTGCTCTGAAGTTGTTATCTACGATAGAATCTAAAGAATTATCAATATCCAATGGATATCCAGAAAATGTACAGCGTCACGTGTTTATTGACACTATCTAACACACGATTGCTCGTACATTTATCATAATAAACATGATGCAATCGCATGATAAATTCGCCTACTAATGTATCGATCTATCGTCTGCCGTCTCTTCCCGCAATCATTGTAATTATTTTAACCTTTATATTCAATTTGGATACCTTTCTGAGAATATTGATAAATGCGAGTCTTCATCATGCCGTCCTTATTATTGCGGTAGTTACAGTCGGCAGGAAGGACGAAATTGACATCGCGGACTCGCTCGTAGACGTCTCGTCGCCGGAAAGTGGCAGTTTGCAATTAAACGACGATGTTATCGTAAAGGGCGGCGGGCTCGGTTAAGCGTGTACATGGCAGCGAATTAAAATGTAAATACTTGATTAAAGTTAATCCCGGGCAGGTGAATAAACCTGGTACACAAAGACAGAGAAAGAAATACGGCGCGGTTTCGTGGAGCGGTGAAAAAGAGGCGGGGGAGAAGGGAGGGGGAGGGGGAGGAGGGGACGGGTGGGGCTGGGGGAGAGAGGAAAACGAGATATCCATAGTGGTCCTAAGGGGTGCTTTTTATTGCCGCTTTTTATTAGCTGAGTAGGTGTACTCCGTTCCACCGTTGCCCCTCAACTCCACCTCGAAGCACTCCGAGCCACCCTCGGCTACCAACCATCTCCTCTCCCTCCCCCTCGCCCTCGCCGCGACTCTCCCTCCCCCATTTCGCCCCTCTGCCGTCACTTCTCGCGACCCACCGCCTGCGGAGCCGGGCTGGCGTGTGGAGCGCGTCGGAGGGTTGATTAAAACTAACGTTGCGCCAAGAATTACCCTGTGAGATTGAAAATTAAATTAATATACAAAACCCCCGCCCACACCCGGGGCTAATTAGTTATATGATAGTAATTAAAAGTTAAGTATATCTTCGTGCACGGACGTACTGGCGTACCCGCCGCTTCCGGCTGTCATCCCCAAAACGGCCGTAAGCAATCCTTTAGCCTCGAGTGGATATTATACTTAAAAAAAAAAAAAAAAAAAAAAAGAAGAAGAGAGAGAGAAAAAAACACAATGTGCCATTCCAGCTTCCTAAATATTTTTGCAAGCCGCACTTTCGCGTTACATCTGATTATTAAATTAATTTTCAATATTTTCAATCTATCAAGTTGAACTTTTTAAATTAAACATTCCAGTAGTAGCAGCGGAAATGTATGAAATATATAAAGGCGCTTCCTCTATTAATTTTAATATTCAATTCATAAAAATGCATGAGCTTTATTAATTTGGCGCAGCTGCTGTTTTCGTAGTAAGTGAAAATTGGTATATAGCGTTATATTTGCTATCGTTGAGGGATACGAGAAAAAGAAATGGTCGCGCAGCTGGCGTGGCATTAATTCTCATTTGTTGCGCGCTATCTTTAGACGGAGCGATCGGTATCATCGGAGAGATACTAGCAACAAAAGACAAATTACCTGGCCGCGCTACGCGATCTCTCGCGACGCAACCTTGATACGATAGCACGTGTTAAACGCGCGCCGCACAGTTCCCTGCCAAACTGAAAATAGTCGGCGAACTAATATCGCGACGTTGGAAATATTTTATACCCGCGTTATACGGCGCACTTATATTCGAGCAACTTTCCTTACGAGTTATAACGCGCGCCCGCGTTCGCGTCTTATATTCGCCTTCAAAAATAATTTCGCTAACCGTGATTCCTCTTACGAGCGCGATGCTATAGCATCGCAATAACGCGAAAAAAAACCCCACGTGGTCACCGATGCGCCATAATCACCGAAGTTAGTACTTCCCCGACTAGAGCGTCGTCCGATTTACTCGACAATTTTAGCAGTTTGTGCCAATTGACTCGCAGAAATTTACCGATATCATTTCAATCCATTCGCAGAATTACAAAATTGCAGAGAATTATGTAAACTAATACACATATTCCTCTCATCTCTAATTACGTCGGCCACGACATTTTAATTAGTTCGAGCAGCCATTCGCGCGTACGAGTATCTGTCATGAGATAGCATCATGTGAGATGTACAGTACGGTTCGAAAGTTGATTGTTATGGAGGAATAATCTTCTACGTATCGCGTTTACGAATTTCTATGAATATAATAATGTAATCATCGTCGGATATCTTTGTCTTATCAGACGAAGCCTGCGATTTTAGGAGGACTTTGCGAAATGGAACGAGAAAAAGTTTTCAAGGTAAAATTGAGAAATCGCATTCATCGATTAACACCGATAAAATTGTACGGAAAGATACATTTTGTTCCGTCAATTTGCAGTTAATCTCTCATTGATAGAAAGCGCGTGTCAAAGAAACGGTACTTTGCCAATCTCTTATCCATTTAACGCGACATGGAAGCGTCGCGCGCGACTAGATCCGGATCAAGATATCTCCTATGAGATCACAAAAAAAGCGTAAAAGCGGCAATGTACAACTTTAGACCTGGAAATTGTTGAACCGAAGCTAAGAGCCATGTACGTATATACAGCCGATCCTCTTTCTTCTTTTTTAGATCGATCCAACTATAAAAATTTCATCTCCTCGTGTCGAAAATTTAATTTAAATTCGGCAAACATTTTTTTAGCGATTAGAATTATCCGGCCAATTTGCATCGCCGATAATTAACGGCGCGGTTTATGCATTCTCCGAGAGCGCATAAAGCGGAAGAGAGGGAGCGGTGTCCGCGCAAAGAATATTTGAGTCTAGTCGAAAGTTGAAAACCGCTTGGCCGCGGGCCAGGGCTCACGTAACTACTTGTTTTGCCAAAGCGACGCGACGCCCGCCGCTCCTCGCCTTCCGCCACGACGGCGGCGTAGCCAGTCGATTTTCGAAAAAGATTAACACCTAGTCGTCCGGATCCGACCGCGACGACCACGTGGCAGCGGACGCGCCTGCGTGTCCCGATCTCGCTCTCTCTTTCTCTTTCGCCTTACTCGGAAATTTCTTCTCAGTCTTCTCGTAGCTATCGGTCGACGCAACGTTTCCGTCGCGGAAAACAATTTCTGTTTTCACGGGATAATCAGAGATTACAATCGTATAAAAGGGAGAGGCGAGTCAGGTTTGGCTGCGAGAAATCAAACAGTGAATTCAAGAATCCGAAGATGTAAAGTACGCTTTCGCGAACCTACGAATTCGAGAAGGTACATCTAAAGATAGAAATAGAAATCCAAGTCCTCCGAGGACACCGGTGTAGCGATTCGAGATATGTAAAATATTTAAGATTAATAATGTAAGTGCGTAATGAAAGACGTTTCTAAAAAATGCGAGGAGTTTAAGATTAGAGAGCTTAGGAAACTATATCAGCTCGCAGCTGCCACGAATTACAGCCACGACAAACGCGTGCCACGAGCTGTGTCGGACATTAAGAGAGAGCCCCCGAGGGTTAATACTACTCTCTTCCGAGTACAAACGCGGGAACTTTGGTCGAAGAACGGGAAATATTTTGATTGCTGCTGTGTAAACGAGAGGACTTCACACGTGGACACTAACCCTTCCCGCCGACAAAGACAGATTACATAGGGACAATGTTTTCCCATTTGCAGGTAGACGACACGTATCTCGATAAAGAATCGTAGACACTGATCACAGAACGACGCGTATCGGCCGAGCGAAGAAAATCTTGAACGAAAAATACAAGCTCCATATAAATGGATTTTTTCGATATATAAAAATACATATATATATATTTGCGAACAGTTTAAATTTTTATATACATATTTGCCACCAGACATGAAATGTTTAACTACAGCTTATGTAAATAAATGAGATTCGAATTCTATAAGAGCACCTTTCGATTTTTAGTTTATAAATATTGCCTACGCAAATTTAATAAAATGTGAATTTATATTCGCGCAGAAGCGAATAATTTTTTAATTTATATTATCTGTAAAGCTTTTAATATTTAATTAATGAACGCATAAGTAAGCAAAATATGAATTCATGTGTGTGATCGGCCTATTAATTTTTCATTTATATATTTTCCAGTAAATAGAAATGGTGCTTACATTTGCAATGGATATTTTAATTTTTAAATACGTTAGAAATTTATAAATACCGGTTATATTTATATGCAATGTGCGGATCAAATTTTAATATATATGCGAATGTATAAATAAAGATTGGTAGATAATTATGAGAAAAGCTTTATTTTTTTTCATCTCCATGCGTAAACGAGCGCAATATTTTTTTATATATGTTTATGATTAATTAACTTTCCTCGTAAATATGCGTCGTATAATTCTGCAAATTTTATCGATAAATCTACGTGAATGAGAGAGACCTTAAACAAAAAATCATAGCATTTCTCTCGAATTCTGTCTCTGTTTCAAAAATACTCTACGCGTCTACGCAATCGTTTCACGGATCGGACTCTCGGCGGCGAATTCGCGTCTACGCGAATTGGATCATCGGGTCGGAGCGAGAGTCCCGCGCTTATCGGCACCGTCCATCTCGAACGCGAGAAGATAAAAAGCAAGAGGCGAGTTATCGGAGCGTCACACTCACCGCTATCGCCGGCATGCGTAGGCCGCGTAGGTTGAATCGATCAGCCGCTAGATCCTGGCGCGCGAGAGAAACGGCACTATTTTTATTTTCCCTTTTATCTTTCACTAGACGACGACAACGACGGCGACGATCTCTCGTCGCGATCTTGGCTAGATCGGCGACGGGCTCCCCCTCCTCCTCCTCTCCTCACGCACGGTGTACACACGGGTCCTCACGGCGCGCCGCGCAGCGACGCAGCGACGCGCGACGGCATCGCGAGCAGGTGTCCACGGGCCGTTCGCGAGGATCCTTCGTCCTGTCCTCTCCTCCTCCGCGGGCTATCGATCTCGGGAACGCACGCACTCTGCCGTACCGCGCTATGCCTCTCTCGTGCTCTCGTCGACCACCGCGAACGCGCCCGCAAATTGTTTCGCTCCTCGGTTAGGTTCTCGGCCGCGCTTCTCTCCTCGAGTGGACGAAACTCTCGATCAATGAGACGGCGCGAGTTTGTACGCACCTCTCGCTCGGCGCCGATCCATTCAAAGATCACAGGGTCACGGATCCGCGCGACTCGATCGATGACACTCGACGCATATCTCGATTATACCCGAGAGAATCTCTCGTTTTTCCGATCGAGATCGCGAAACACAAGGCGATTGATCGATGAGATTTCCGCGCGGCGCGAGCCTGTTGATCTACTGCGCTCTCAGCTTCCAGATGCGCTCGAATCTCGCTCCTTTCGAAGTCGATATCGGATCGACGGCGATCCTGGAGTCTCTCCTCGATCGCAGACACATTTCAACACTCGTCCCGCGTCTCGGCGGAATCCACGATCGATTCGAGTGCGTCTTCCCCGGGAAGGATCCAAGCTCACTGAAACGCAGCGTACAATCGCACGTGAAACGTTAACACTCGGGACATTGAAACTCGGGCCAGCGCAACGTGCTCGCTTCGGGAAAGGCGAGAAAAGGGAGGCTCAGCGGGGCTCCGCATGCCTCTCGACGCGACAGGCGACACACACGCGTAAACGTCCGCGACCACACTGCCGACGAGACTGACCTCGGCTTGAAACTCTCTCTCTCTCTCTCTCTCTCGCGCGGACCTTGGGTCTCGCGGTCGCTCGAGTCAAGGCGAAACCCACGTCAACGCGGCTAGAGCGGCTAGAACGGCGAGCATGTCGCGGAGAGCACACCGCGCGACACGCACAAAACGGAGCGACGACGGACCGATTCGCGCTGCACGACGTCGGACGAACGAGTGGCGGCCGGAGGAGCCGCCGCGTCGTCGGCTTCCCCCCACTATGCGGCGCGTATCAAAGTAGCGTGGGGGAGCGGGGAGAACGGGAAAGAGCGCGGGAGCGCGCGGGGCGCGCGGCGAGGGTGAGAACGAGGATCGGGGCGCGGGAGGGATGGTGCGCGGTCTTCGGAACCGCAGCGACGGAGGGAGCAGCGGATAGATGGACGTCAGGGGCGTGAGTGAAGGAGGGGCATCGATACCGGTCCCTCCGCGCCGCGGGGCCCCTTTCCCCCCCGGGCCACAAGAGGTGCCCCTCCGCGTCGCGGCGCGCGCTCCACGCGACTTTGCGAGTGAAACATTTCGCGGGTTTTGTGGACGAGCGAGAGGGACGGGCGGAGGAGAGCGAGGGATGCGCGGAGGCTGCGAGGGGCGAGGGGAGAGGAAGGGAGAGAGAGGAGAGGGTGGGGTGGGAAGACAACAGTATTCCCGTTAATTGAACGACTCGCGCGGGGCGGAGGAGCGCGTCGCGGGGAAGTAGAGGGGAGGATTACTTGCAGTAATTACTTATTTTTATTACGCTCCGCCTCGTCGTGTCTCGCACCAGCGAGCGGCCGCGCTCTCGCAGCGACATGTTAGAAATCTTTTCTCGCGGTATCGCGAGACAATGGGTTACGTACCGGAAACTCGCCTCGAATCCCCCAAACTAAGCGTCTTAGCGTTAAATTACGTGCGAGAGAGAAAGACAGAGGTGTACAGTGAAATAAGATAAGGGGCGGTAGAATAAAATTAGAAACAATGCTGTTGCTGCTAATTTTGTTTGAGTTCTCCTATAGCGAGACACGATAATGCAATTTCGAACAGTTTCCTCGCAAGCAACACGATTCGGGACGTAAAGTCGATCGTTTTCAACTTCGATGCTTCGACTGTGAAGAAAAAAAAAACTCGATTCACCAACGTCGATTCTTTTTCCGCCGAAAAAAATCCATCTTTATTTTCTTCGAGTCAAACGCCATACGTGCCATGGTGTTCTCTAATCGGGCCAACTGGATACTCGAGATCATCCGACGGTGAACGAACCAGTAAAGAACCGAATAACACGTTTCGGATCGACGGCAAGTCGGTATGCGATCGGCTTCAGTTTTTTCGAGCGATTACGTAGTAACACGTTGAAGCAATTTACGTTTTTTCTTTTTTCCATGTGCTTTTCTACCGGACCGGCTTATAAAGTCAATTTACATACTTTAACATACGTGATATGCGTTTCAGGCGTTAACTTTGTTTTTTTTTCTCCCAATCAGTTTTCCATTTAACGATGGTCTTGAAGGTGTTGAAACGTTTGATAAACATTACAGCGTAGTAACGTCGTTATCGATACAATCTTGGAATTCTTGGACACTGTTTTTGTCTCGATGCAAATAGATATGTTAATTCGTCGAATACGTAACGTATGTGGATCGACTATCGCAACAACTATTAATTCAGACGTAAATTCAATACGACGCATTTACATATAAAATATATCACGCGGATCTAGAATTAAAATCCAAAAGAGGAAATGGGTAAATATCCGTCTCGCTTCCTTCCTCTGCGAGCTTCAGCCGAACGGTCCTCTGTAATGTTCACGGTTGCCGGACCAGAGAGTGCACTTGTCAAAACTTTTATCTCGGCTCGCATCTAGCAGCGAGAGAAAAACACGGAGCGGAGGTGAGGACAATGCCTGGTTCCGCGAAAGGTCCTGCGAGAGGAGGAGTGTGAGCGAGGGAAAAAAATAAGCCGACAGAGGTTTCGGATAATTGCGGCGGATAGTTCGGAAAAGGCGCCGACCGGCCTTCCCGGCACGCCTGTCAGAAGACATTAGGATTTCTATCGCAGATCCTGCCGTCCGCAGGACTCGTTAACGAATCTTGGCGATTGTTCCTTCGTAATCCAATAAGGATGAGATTCCACGCGACTATTTTTCTAGTCCTATCACCGATCGAGACTAACGACAACGGATAGAGTATCGCGGCTTCAACTTTCGATGCAATCGACTCTTGCCCAGCCAACTATCGGGATTAAATTACTTAAATTTTTTATGCCTCGAAATTCCGTGTAAAAGTAATACACTCGAAGGAATTTGTTCGTCGAATCTCATATCTCGAGAAACAAGGTAGATAACGTATTCGCGAGTCACGTGATGCCCGCAGGTATATGTCTTGCGGTCACGTGGTGGTGACCTTAGCTCGTTTCTGCTCTAGGGTGGTCGGCCCTTTGGACAGGTCAGTTCGGGATTCGGAAGCTGCATTGGGGCGGGGCGGACGTCAGATGGAAAGCAGTTCTAATTTGATACCAAGTCGAGAGAGGCCAAACAAACATCCGAGATATAAACTTGCTTCCAGCCGACATATCGGTGGGAGTTTGATGAAAATTATTACACCGACTAATAATAGCGCGTAATAATTGTTAATTATGTAATATTACTAAAGTCTCGATTTGAATTTGTTTTCACATAAATTACAAGTTAGATAAGAGAGATAAATTGAGAAAAAATCTAATATCGCATAAATTTCTAAAAGTTTTAAACCCTACTTTTACTAGGAAGAAATTAAATTTACACCAACGATACATGTAAATATAACGAATACAATGTATCGATATGCTCGCTATCCCACATTATCGCGTATCCTTGCGGGCAAAGAGATTTTGAAGCTGCTCAGAGGCCTCGTCGATTCTCGCGGATGATTCTTGCTCGACCTTTTTTCCGCAAACTTCCGAAGGTCATTACGAGGTTCCCGAGAACGCTCGGGACTCGTAAAGCCCTGTCGTAAAAATCGCCAAAATACACGCACCTTACATGGTAGCCTCGTGTAGGCGGGTGTCATATCCCCGCAAAATCATTGCCACTAAAAAAAAAATCAGAGGTTTCCGCGGTAAATTTATAACGGTCGTCTTCCGATGGCATCGTATACGTGCCTGTCAAAGGTGTTGAATATTTCTCGCTGCAAAAACGACAACTCGCTTATTAAAAGCAAAACATAAGAATATCACGATAGGTTTCGGTCGATAGAGAAAATATACCTGTAGTCTAAACTTGAAAGTTTCTCAACAGTTTATTAGAGATTTTTAAATTCTTACTCCCTCGTTACTTCTTTCCCGATTTAATTACGATTATTATCGATCGAATAATTTAGCAATTTTTAATCAACGGCATATTAAATTTAATCGATTTCCTCCCGCGGGAAACATTGATATATTCATGGGTATTTATTTTACGGTGTCTCGCGACACTGCTGAATTTTTGGCAAGTTTCTTCGAGTTGTACAGTGCGTATCGATTTTGGCAATAAATTCGTCGCTTTTGGAAAATGCGAGCGACAACAAAGGGCGCGAGCGTACGCGAAGCTCGAGAATCGGTCGGGACTTTTGCCGAGCAAATATGTTTTTGCGGTAAATTTGACCGAGTAAATGCGACGTCGCGGGGCACCCTTAGCTTTATTAACCTCTCCTTATCCTTCCGCCCTCCCCCCCCCTTTCTCTACGTTGCCCTAACATTCCGCATTCCCCTCAACTCGCGAGCCGACTCGACGCATGATCCCGATCCGTATATAATGTGCATGCGCGGAGATTTGCGAGGCATTATGCGCGCCCGCCTCCTCGAAATGCAGCTCGCATATGCGAGCGCTCGAGTGCGCTTCGAGTGTTCGCGTAAGCTACGTAGGAAAAATATGTTCGACGGGGCGCACTTGTGCAAGGGTGGGTAATTGGCTCTCTTGATCGCAGGACCGCTTTTCAATGTCCTCCTCCTCCCCCCCTCCTCCCCCTTCCTTCTATCCCGCCCTTCCGCGCCCTTCGTCGATCTTCCTTGACCGTCCGCGCTGCTCTACACCGCCATTTTTGGTTCGTGCCCGGTCCTCGTTGGTGATACAATATATTGACGGATCGCTTCCAATTTCGATAGCCATTCGTACAAAACGTGGCGCATTGTTTTCAATTATTTTCCCATTTTCCCTAGCATTTTTATTTTTCCTCTTCAATTTAAAATTATGTATATTGCATTGCATTAATTAACAGAGGTTAACGGGACAATTTAATAAATGTTACAAAAGCAAGCAATTCAATAAAACGCGCCGGTATTTTAATTTACGCCCGATCAATTATCGATGTGATTTATTTCGTAACGCGAAACGCGGCGGCGCGGCGCGGGCGATGCGGCCGTGCGCGTGTATATGCTCCTCGTTGAAAAAACTCTCAATCTCGCGACTGATAAAAATGTGTGTACGTAATACGTACACGTACGAGACGGTGCCCGCCAACCCTGTCGCGGCGAGAGAACATTGCGCGAGCGAATAACGCGCGGCGATAATAGAAAAATACCGCCGACGCGGTCGCGTTCGGCATCGACATTAGGTCCGCGATGGCGATAATGATAATAAAGAGGTGGCCAACTCGGAAGACAGGTACAACCCCTCGCGAGGATAGCGGCACCAAGGGTGACACGAGGCGGGGAACGAGAAAACGTGTCGAGCCATTTCGCGCCGAGGGATGACACCCGAACACGCGGGAAACAATGCCGTGACACGATGTAGGTAATACAATGCGGTGAATGGTCGTGCGTATCATTATTCTCGCGCTATTGTTGGCTGCCGGATAAACGACATTTTTTTTTGTTTTAGGATATCCTGCAACGGAACACGGTAGACATAACAACCGTAGTAACAATACCGATAAAAGAATAATTATAATAATTCTCTATCTTTCCTTTTTTTTCAATTCAATCTTATATATTCCTCCCTCTCGTTTCTAAAATCTAAATCTGTCGGGATATACGGAAGGTTTTTTCTTCCCTTTACGAATACTCACTGTAGCGTGTATTATACCTGCTATAATGTCGGATGAAAGAAATCGTTTTAGGTGCGTCATCCTTCGCTATAATGGTGATATAATTCGAACATCCGCGGGATCGCATTATGGCCGAGGGACAGGAGAAAAGAGTTTCGCTCGCAAAGATTAAATTGGCCAGCGGGTCGATCTCGCGGGAGTCGCTAAAATCTTAATTCCTCCTGTTGGCATCCTTTGAAAAAAGCCCCTCTCTCCTCTCTCGTTTTCATGGGCGAGTCCCACGATTGTTGCGTCGTCGTCGCAGGACCGTAGACAAACACATTGTACATACGGTTAGGTAATTATATTTACTTTCCTAGTTTTATTATTTATAACCGACCCCGGTATTTCTACCTTCGCCTTTTAACTGTCCCTTTCATAATTTAATCAAAATTTACTCTTGACAAATTGTTTTTGAAAAAAAGGAGAAATTACAAAATGGAAAATATATTAAAGCGTAAAAGAGACGGCTATTAGCTTGATGAGATTCCAAACTAAAAATGTAGAATGAATTATTCTTTAAATAAACCAGTCACACATACGCAGAGACACACACATACACGCAGAATAGTGTGCGTTAACAAGTTTAAATCGCGCGCGTTTCCGATCGTTATACGTCGATGCGAAGATGGCACCTCGGCAAGAGCGGAAAGGCTTAAATAGGGGCGGTATAGAGACGATTCTGGGCAGCTGGATTCACTTGTTCCCGGTCGACGGAAGTGACGTCGCAGCCGGAAATTCGTACTGGAAATTCCGATGGGTTCGAGAGGTCGAGGAAGGGAGAGGAGTGCAACAATCAGGGTAGACCCGGCATTACGTCCCATTCATCCCCTACTAGCGCCCCTTACCACTCTCGAACCGTATTTGGCTGACAATTCTTCATTTGCGTGCAGCAAACTCTCTGCAACGTGGCGGCGGCGCGGCGAGGTGTTGGAACGAGATGCGAACGCGAAAAACAGTTTTCGAGAACCCGGCCGAATCACGCGCATACATAATCTAGTACACGTGTGTATAATCGAGCGCAAAGACATTTTTTTTTTTCACCTCGTATTTACATTTCGCGTCAAGTGTATTATTTAAGGATACATGTTCTTTATAAGGATGTATGGTATATTTGGCGTGGATACCGCAACGTTTGATCCTCCGAGAGTACACGTTACATGTGAATGCGTCACGTCTGCGGATATCGCAGTTTCTCGACTTGCATATATTGCTCCGGTCGAAAATATTTGTTCGCTCATAGACATCGCTACAACAGGGTCAGACGGATATTTCGAGCGACACAGTTAGATGTACCCGCTACGTGTAGAAACATACGTTACATCGTCACTTGGCTGGTATTGTTGGAGCCTACCAATATCGGCAAATTTGGTAGTTTTGCGATATTCTCTCGACTAAATTAGAGGTTCATCTTTAAATTAATCTCTCTTGGCGGTCGTAACGTTGCCTAAAATACCGATAACGTTGCCACGTTATTTCGCATATTGTGAAAAAAAATACGAGATTAAAAAAAATGAATAAAAGAAATAAGAGAAAAGATTGTACGAAAGATAAAAATGCGAGTAAAGAGAAAATATGAAATATTGTACGAGATACGGGTGGAGGCGATGCCTCGCATGAAGCTGTTTCCCAGTCTGATCGATCTAATGAATTATAATTAATTGACCTTGTTTACCCAACTGATTAATAAAGCTGATTATTCTAATTAATAGCGGTATTTCGCATCGGGACAAGTAAACAAAGACGCGCTATTACTCGGTCAAGATTCATTAAAAGCGCAAACACCGGGGCGAGCGTTTGCTCGCGGAAGCGAAATTCGCACGTTTTCCGATTCCGCGCTCGCGCGGTTAATTATCCATCGCGAGGTGTTACATGGTGAAATGTTTCGCAGGCGAGTAGCGCGAATAGCGCGCTCTCGCGCTGATTACAGCGCGTTTACACGGAGAAAACTTCGGAATTATTCTCGATTATTCAAATTTGAGATCCTTATGCTGAGTGCGCGCGCGCGCCGATTCAAATTTATGCAAAAATCTGACAACGCGAATCTCTGCTCTTATTAATATGTATCAATTTGACGACCGGTATCTTTTTTCGCACCGCGGGTCTCTCGCCGCGAAAATACATCCGCCGTCCGAGAGACGTCGCGTTTCTAAAATTTCTTCTCGTTTCCATCGACAATTATCGCGCATATTTGTTTATAACCTCCTTGCCGAATAATCGGTTATTGTTTCGTCGAATAAAGCGACTAAATTGGACCGGCGTAATTACGGGACCGCGTATCAAAAGAGCGATCTTATTATATCAAATGACGAGATTACACGATCAATCACAAAAACACACTGTGAAACTATCACGGCTTTAATGCGCCGGACAAAGACTACAAGAGTGAACGAGCGGGGCCACCCGTAGGGAGCGAGGAATGTGGATAGTGGAACTGTACTGGCAGGACCGACCGTATTTATCGTTTCGCCCTTCGTCCAACCTGTACTCGCGTCGAGGTATTTCTCAAATTTCATTTAGAAGGAGTATCGAAGAGTCTACAGAGATATTAAAAATGAAAATATAAATTTGAGAGCGAATATTTTCTGCCTTGAATGAAAAATTTCCAACAATCGGGGAAAATCCAATCTCCGACCTTGTAGGTAGATTCCTCGATTACGAGCCTGATGTTTGATGAAATTTTTCGCTTTTCTCACATTTGCCGTCTCTGTCCCGTCGCTTCTCCGGGCTTTCCAGATCGCCCCTTTTTGCCGCTGCCCATCTTCCGTTCTGTTACGGTCTATCCCATTATAATTCCATGCACGCGCGTCCTCCCGAGAGATGGAAGAGTGTAAAACGACGGACACCTGGGCAGAGAGTTTAGCCGGTATTGTCGGGAGACAAATATGAGCTAATACGTCATCCCAGGACCCATTCAGATGCCGAGGCCGACGGCGACGGTGATCACGAATTGGCCTACACATAAATGCGCTTTAATTATTCCTTTCCACCGCTCCTCCTACCTGCTTTCGTGCTCAAGAAACGCTCCTACAAACGCGACATAATAAGCGACGCTCGTTAAAAAGAACGAGCTATTGTTGGATCTTCGTCTACCCGGCATTGACTCGAAGCTTCGGATTCTTTGTTGGAATAGACGTAGAGTCTGAAATCTCTAAATACATCTTCGCTTCCCGACAAAGTGTACATTATCTTTTATTAAAAGTTTTACGATAATTATTTGAGTTGCGATAATTTTCAAATTTTCCTTTATTCGCAAATTAACGATCGATAATGCTCGTCATTTGTCACGTTGGAAGCGGCGTATCGTTTATTTTTGCAATGTGTACAAGACACACATAGCGGTATAAATTTTTTGCGAAAAAATTGTCATCGCTAACGGCAATTTCAGAAAATTCACCGTCGCTTAAGCGAAAGTTAGGTGAAACACGCCGTCGCACTCTGGCTTTGTTTTTCTTCTCTCTCGAAGGGGCAATCGCTTTTTTCTTCCTCCCTCGGGACTCTCGCCCGCGGCTGTTCAGGTATCCCTTCGCGATAAACACAAGCGATGACTGCGATCAAAGTATCACGAGCCATATAATTGGAGCATTCGTGCAGGTTGGCAGATAATGCCGCGTCAAACACGTCATGTCGCTTAATTATCATTTCGTCTCTCTCTCTCTCTGAGAGAGAAATAAATAAATAAATAAATTTACTCGCCGCATTGTGCACAAGTTGGTCGGCCGGACGCATAACATCGACATTTATTTCTCTCACCAAGTCGTGATATCATATACGCAATTAACCATTTCTCTTCTCTATCCACGTTACAACGTGACAGATAAGTTGATTATTAAATATCCCCGTATTGGAAGCGATTAAACTGACGTTTTTAATTCTGTTAGGTTATATTTCTAATATAAAGTAGAGAGAGAACACACAACTTGCTTGCACAAATACATGTTCGTTATCGAAGCTTTCTATTATTATCGTAAACATGCCAGGTTCCATGAAATAGCTTATAATTTGACGGCGTGGATTTCGAAGGATTATTCTAAAGCAAAGAAAGAAATTGTAATAGTAACATCGCCCTAAAAGTAGTAATGGCC
Source organism: Camponotus vicinus (assembly GCF_025532165.1). NCBI lineage: Eukaryota > Metazoa > Arthropoda > Insecta > Hymenoptera > Formicidae > Camponotus > Camponotus vicinus. The sequence goes on from NW_028141945.1 coordinate 31,345,722, forward strand.
AGGGAACTCGTGTCCTCGGAAAATAATCTCATGAAGATTAGAGGAGTCGCTTAGCGCTACAGCATACTGCATTCACATGCAAATGCTTGTCAACAGGTATCCACTTTCGTCCTTCGCTTACATGCGACGCGTTCTTTCAAAATCTTAAAGATAATTAATGTAATCTACCTGATTATCACTGTGCGCGTTCTTAAATACTTTTTAAACTGGAAAGTTATTTAACGCGCAAAAATGAAATTATAGTATAATAGAAATAGCAATATTTTTTGTTTCTTTAATCTTTAAATTGCTTTGCTCTTTTAATCCTTAATTTCTTTAATCTTTAAATTGCTTTGTTTCGAAAAAAAAAATCTTATCTAGATGAAGTCTACATATATAATATAAATCTCGATGGTAACTATATATTAATAATGCTAAGATAACGCCTAATGATTCAAGATAATCTCTCTCTTATAATAAGTTTTTTAAAATGAAATTTATAAATAGCATCGATAAAAACAGTTATTTGTGAGAGGAGCAACAAAATCAAAAATAATAAAACTCCTCATTTTCGGAATTCATGATCATTATTTTTTTTTTTATTTTTTAGCAGATACTGTCGATGCAATAAATCGCGCGCACTCTACGAGATAAAGCATAATTTCAACAAAATTTTGACTTGTTGAAAGAACAAAATTATAAACTTGTAATTGACGACATAAAAGAATGAACGAGTTGTATTTTATACCGCGAAAATTTAGATTGCTTTATTGACTTGTACAGTATCCATGGTTATTATTATTAAAAATGTCGGAATTCGAGTCGTGCGCATCGTAAAGAGGGATTATCGAGTTGTGGACAAGGGATGGAGGGGAGGCAAGCGAGGCATTCTCAAACTGTCGAATCGAATATCTGGGTAATGGCTTTCTAGGTCTCCCGCTGCCAGCAATACAGGCCCGTCCTATACGACGAGCGCGCTTAAATTAAGGACGGACCCCTCATTTTCTTAAAATATTAAATCATCGTCTTGGTGTCGCAGCGGGGCTGCCTGGGCCCCGAGGAATTAAAATTCATTGGTCGGAGAAACCCATGTCACCGGCCGAGTACCATCGTGAATACCTGTGGTTCCCTTCGTCTGTCTCTCCCCCTCCCCCTCTTTCCACGGATCAAAGCGGAATTATAGTAAAAATCATTTGTGATTCTGTAAATCTACGATTAAATCTATAAATTTACCATTTTTCCGTACAAAAATTGGAAATGCATAAAAATAACGCAAGCGCGAACCTGTCGCGCTACAGATTAATTCAAAAATTTTATCCAACGCGATACGATAAAATTTCGAAACAGATTTTATCTTTTCGATCGTGAGATAAATACCATCTATTAATTTATCGTCCAAAAATTATTAGAGCGTAAAGGCTCGAGCGGCAAAGTTGCTTCGAGACGACGGTTAACGCGGTGAGAGTCTTCGTGTAGAAGAGACACGCATTCCACGTATGCGAAGGGCCTGAACGGGGCCTTAGGATCCGCTTAGTCCGAATGCGGGCAAGGAGAGGGTGGATGAAGGGGAAGAGGGAGAGGGAGAAGGGAATACCGCGACAAAGGACATTCTAGGGGAGCGATTCCTCCTTCCTTCTTTCTCCCTCTTCTTTTTTCTCTCTTTTTCTCCTGAGAGACTGCGGGATCGCGACGGTCCGGCGTTGCCGGTTCGTCGACTTTGGGCCTTATGCTCCGCACTTACGACACGGGATCTTATCTCGGACTCATACTTGCAACGCGTCGCGCCATTTTTCCCGCAACGCGCTTCACGATTTCGCGATAATCGACTTTTTAAACGAATGAAACGCGCAGGAGTGAATTAAATCGATAACAGTTTTAGAGCTAATAACGTTACAATCGATTAAAACCAATATTTTACCGTAATCGATAAAAACAATCTGGTGCTTAATATGTAAAAATCTCATTAAATTTTGTTTAGAAACAGCCGCTCGTGTAATTGTTCCGCTTTTTGCGCGTAGGCTTTCTTACGTTTTTCATCCAGCGAGAAGCGTCAAAGACATTTCGGGAGGTCGGGTTGATAAATCGAGAAGAACATTTCCGCGTATCTTGTCCGGCGAGACGACAGAGGAAAAGAGAGAATGAAGCGAGTGAAAGAGCGAGAAAAAGAAGAGGGAAGGAGAGAAATCTTCTCCCGAGTGGCCGGAACAAGAGGCCGGAGGAGCGGTTTTGTCGTTACGCGAGTGTTGTCATTTTCCTCTTTCTAGAAGAGGCTATCTCAAGTAGATGGTATAAGAAGAAGCTGGCCCCTTTACCGGCCGGCGTTTTTTTTTTTTTTTTTGCGCCGAGTCTTGTGATTGGCGTTTTTACGTCAGTTCGATTCGATTGACTCACCGCGACGTTGCATAGTGTCGGTCGCACAATTATTCCCCAACAATGACGTTACGTTTCAATTACATTCGCGTGTGAAATTGCATATGCGTGTGTTCGTCGTGAGAATGGTACGGAAGCTTGCACGTGACTGTGTGAATCTCTGGAATTAGTTTTGCATAATGAGAGCAGAAGAGAGAATTCGAAACAATTTGCAGAGATTTTAAGAGACCGCTTTTTGATTTATATGATCGACACGCGTTTCAACGTTCAAGTTGAATAAAAATATCACGATTCCACATTCAAAGTCGTTGATTTTACAACAATTTTTCCGTTTCGATTTATTGTTTCTGGAAAAAAAGGAGGACTCGCGCAAATTGACGCCGCTCGCGGCGCAAAGTGTAATATCGAGTCGAGCGACGCGGAATGATTTCCGCGCGTATAAACCGACCGAGATTCGGAAGACCGGGGACGGTAATGGAGGATGTAGTACGCTGGAGGGGATATCCCTCGCAGGTATCTCTGGCGGACAGACGGACGACGATGGGGTTGAGAATGGAAGCGAGAGACGATGGACCGGGCGGTCGAGCGGTGAGGTGGGGGATTAATTAATAACGTCGGTAATTGGACTCCGTTCGATCTAAGATAGGTCCTATAGTCCCTTCTCGTGCATACCACGAGGGATGCGTTTTCTCCGTGCTATCGAATACACTCGCTCGCGTCTTACGTATCGCTCGCTAGTTCCCTCGATAATTTTCAATTTTTTCAGTTATCTGTGAGTCGTGAGGGAGAGAGACGCGAGGATCCTCGGTGTTTTAAAGAGCAAACTAACGACAATGATTTCGCATCTATCGAGATACATCATCATTCTATCAGAGAGAGAGAGATATATATATAAGATTGTATAGCGCTCCGAGAGACGGGGCAAAATGAACAGGACGTCATCATCGTCATTAACATCGCCGATGTGTCGCGTACGAGGGAGCCAGTGCGTTTATGCGAGGTAAACAGTGCGTGGACGTGATTTAATTGAAACTCGAGGTGGTTTGGCGGCGCGGTGCGACGCGGTGCGACGCGGTGCGACGCGACGCGACGCGACGCGGAGCGGAGCGAAGCGGCCGCACATCGCTTCGCCGGGGCTCGGTTGCATGACTCAGAGTACTCAGTCAAGAAGTCCATTGACTTGCCGAGTGACGTAAGCAATTAGTGCGCTGTTTTGTTTGCGCGGGTACACACAGCTCAAAGTTGTTTGAGTTCGAGTTCGAGTGCTGCACGGTTAGGCTCGGCGACTCGCCTCGAAAGCCCTTCCACAACCTATTCCTTCGCCTTTCCAGCCTTCTCTTTCACCTTCCGTTCGTCGTTTCCCTTCTCCCGCATCATCGTGTTCTTCTCTCGACCGGACGGACGCCTTCTTCGCTCTCCGTCTCTTTCTTCGTCCCCCCCCCTCCCCCTCCGTTCTTCCCCCTCGCTCGTCTTCTTTCCTTCTCTCTTTCGCGACCTTACGCTTTGTCTCTGCCGGAGGTTCGTTTCCTCGAACCTCCTTCGTTAAATCCAAATCCGAAGGTCCATAGATCGGCCGCTTTTTTGGGCTTTGATTCGTGTTACCGCGCTAAATTGCCACCGCAATGATCTTAATCGTCTTTCGTCCCCTCCCTCGTTGGGCGTTTCGTTGAGAATATTCCGTCTCCGTTTTCTTCATCCTCTTTGTTTAACGCAAAAGGGGGAAGAGTCCGTTTACAAATATTTAGTAGGTCCTTGTTGAAACTCATGCGCGACATTAATGAAGCGCTGGTTTAATTTAACTTCCTTCCAATTTAACTGCCGGTACGCGACTGAGAATCGGAACATTTAAATATACCTTATACTTTAATCATTCATCCGCTCCAAAGATTATTTACGTTCGATAAAGTACGCGATGCGTTAATTGAAAAAGATGTATAAAGATGAGACTCGCAAATAGTTGATAAAAAACAAAAAAACTACTCTACGGACGCGCGCGCAAAATTTTAGCGAATCGAATCGATGAAATTGCACTTGGCCCTCGCAACACGCGCATTCTAACGAGCGTGCCAATCACACGCGTGTCGGGCTGAAAGAAGACGGACGATCCCCCGCGGAAGGGTCGGGGGTCATCGTTCAAATTCTACCGGCGATGCCCAATATGGTCGTCCCGAGAAACCGGCCCGGATCGCGCCGATTTTCGATCGGCGGGCCCATCACGAGCGCGTGCGTACAATAATAAGCACGGACGAGTCGTATCGCGAGAAAATAATGTGAGAACGGTTTCTTCCTAAGCGCATCATTATCTCCCTCTTCTCACCGCGGGCCGATCGATCTGTCGAGCCGATTTCAAGCCGGGCAGACCCGCAATTACTATCTATTATCTGTCGGCGTGGGTGTAGGTAATCTCGCGATCGTGTCGAGGGCCTCTCGCCTTCCTCCTTCTCGGTCCGGATAAGACCGAGGCGGCGGACCGAACACACCGATACTTTGTACGTTCTTTGATTACCTCGGATTTACTCCCCTCGTTTCTGTTACTTCGGGATTACTTCCTCAACCTCTCTCGCACTTCAGCACCATTCGCTCGCCCTCTGTCACTCGAGCGGCGTTTCTTCTCCCGTTTCCCGCTTCTCGCCGATGCTCGGACACTTTGTATATTTCAGAGACGATTGCTGTTATAACGAGTAGACCGAGTAGACCGAGTTATAAGGGGATATTTTCCACGTAATCTCTGCGTTGGAGAAGATGGTTTTTGTTCGGAGAAGGAGCGAGAGAGAGCGTTTCCCATAGCCCGAGTCGGAGATTAACGGTGCCCGATTGCGCTTTCGACGTTGACGCGAGTTCGTCCAGCCGTGTAAACGCGCGCCAAGCGATACGCGACGAAAAATCCATACCGAGTGTGTCCGCAGCGCGCACTGAAATCTGCATATTATGAAAATTCGCCGCATGAACGCGAGGGGAGGCCGCGGTGCGACCGCTCGTATCTCGGCGTTGCGAAATAAATGTCCACGCTGATCAAATTTAAACGTAATACTCTATAAATTTACATCGCGCGCGGCTCGCCCCGTGCAGTTTGCTCGCGCGCGACTTTACGCTCGACGGCCGGCCCGTCGAGTATTCGCGCAAATTTATCGGAAGGATCGACACGATCGCGTTCATCGCAAATATTTATAAATGCGACGAATTAATTCCCGCGTTTCCAGTTCTACAGCGATGCGTTAAGCGACGCATTAAGACTCTTTCGATCAAGATGACGGCGCGCGAGAGCTACACGAGTCTACCTCTTTGTCAGAGATTGACTTTTCGAGATAATTAAATATTTGACTCGACATTTTTTTGTTTAAATAATGAAATGCGTAAAATGAGAGAAATGGCCAAGTAGTGTCGTAAAAGTCACGTTGACGAATGACGCGCAAATCGCTCAACAGATTCGTTACATTTTAAAAGACGCGTTAGTAACTTGGCTAACGATATCATACTCGTCACGTTCATGATCGGCATCGCTAATTGCACGAGAAGGCTCCTTACGCAGTCGTAAACTAATTCACGAGTATCGATTCCACTTGCATATAATGTTCATTATTCTCTTTATTATTATATTCAAATATTTCCGCGTACAACGTCGAGCTTATTACATCTATTGTTGACCATAATTCTGAACGTTGTTGGTCAGAAATGTATCTCGTTCCATTTTCTTTTCTTTATTCAAACATCGCATCAGAGGATTCTTCTTTTCGCCACAGTTACGGATTAACAGAATCAGAACTGCCAACTCAACTGTCTTCGGTCAAGCAGTCCGGCGTATCGCGATAATTGCGAATTACGCGCGCTTCGAGGTTCGGGAGAAGGAAAGTAATTTATCTCGGCATGCCCACTCGCAGTCCATAAAAATGTAGCGAGATGTTACCGAAGGCGAGGAGGAGGTCGTTGAAACGCACGCGCGGCCTCGGATCCTTTTTTCTCTCTCCCTCGCTCTATCATCTCCCTTCTCTTCTCGCTCGCTCTCGTTTCGCCCCTTTTCTCCCCTAACCCCCCCGACGCGGTAATTCCCATTCCACATCCCATTCCCCAAGGGGTTAGTTTTCACGCGGGTTAGGCGAGTAATATGAGCTGCCACTCAAGGGCCGTCCTGTATTACCGTTCGAGTAATTATGGCAAACCCTCGCACGGACGCGGCTGGCACCTTCGGAACGACGAATACATTGTAGCCTTATGAGTTGAAATTGTTGCCGGAAAGAGGAGGAGAGCCGCTCTCGTTTCTGTCCGCCGGCCCGATGGGTAATTAACCCGGAACCTCGTTTCGCGACAGACTGATTTCGCTTATCAGCGAGGAAAACCTTTCCGATTCTAAAGCGCAATTTTCACGAGTCAATTAGAAGCGTGTGAGATTCCGCGTCATCTATTATAATCTTGCGTAGCGATACTATTCATCAAATTTGTTCAATTTAACTCCAATCGTGTTTACAGCTCGGAAACTATCAATGGTTCCATTTTTTTCCCCGGGCGAAATGACGAACGGTCTCAATTTGTCTCTCGGCATTTCCGAAAGGAGAGAGCGCGGGAGAGGCAGCTTCGCGAGCATCTTCGCGAGCCACTTGGACGATATAAATTTTCTCAAGCTTGGGCAGAGGGACAAGGAGAGAGAGAGAGAGAGAGAGAGAGCGCGATGCGCGCGTGCAGTAACGCCATTAATCGCGCTGCATTCTCGCGAAAACGCGTGTGATTTCGAGGGCGGGCGACTCGGAATCGATGGAGCGCGGAATCGGTCGCGGAGTACCGACCAATTAGTCGGCCGATGATTGGCGCGTGTAAACCGAAACGATGACGTCGCTGGCGAACCGACGCCCCCGCCGTTCGCGAACCGGCCCGGACCTCGGGCTCCACGCACACCAACGTTGGGTCCCCTCTTTCTTGCACGCGCGTTACACCACTCGATACACACACACACACGCGCGCACACAGAGTCGCGCGCGCGTTCCTCTGTCCATCTCGCTCTCACGCATTCGTGCGCGCGCGCGCTCCCTAAGTACGTCGGTGTCTCCGTCTCTCTCGGTATTGCGACCGTAGCGTGTTTCTCGGGAGCGCGAGCCAACAAATATCCGTGTGGACGGTTACAGGGCGGACTAATGGAATTGATTAAAATGTGTTCGATCAACCGAACCGCGGCTTGCCCGCCCTCCTCTTCCTCCTCCTCGTCCTCTCGCCAGCGAAACCACCCACTGCGTCCCACTACCCTCTCGTATACCCTCGGCTATACTATCGCGCTTGGCCGTAGAACCTGACGAGCGCAATCGAATATTTGCGTTTAGGTGGGCACGTCGACGCGGAAAATGCTATCTTTGTCAATTAATTCAACCTGTTGTCGCAGGTCAGCCGCGCGAGCTCCGTCCTTTTCCTATTCTCTCTCTTTCTCTCTCTTTCTCTCTCTCTCTCTCTCGTTTGTTTCTTTCCCTCTTGTACGCGCGGATTATCGCATCGTTTCCCGCATCGTTTCCTCAAGCCGTACGAGACGCGATTTGGAAAATTGGCGGTTTCGCAGATCGCTACGCGTGGAAGAGAGACATTATTCTGGGAAATTAAGTCCCAAAGCGGAGTCATAACGAAAGTTATTATTGCGCTTAATCTCATCGCAAGTTTAGCCAAAGCTTTGCGTAAGGTAAAGCGGATGGAAGGGAGGGAAATTTGTCTTCTGCTAAATTAACGGTATAAATAACTCTGTATCTATAATAAAATAATAAGTCCGTCCAAATTTCTTTTAAAGAAATCATTTCTTCGATCGATGACATTTCGAGATGCAAGAAGAAGGGAGGGCAAGCTCGCGCATAAGTCATACATACGTCTTTGCTGAATTTTTCCGCCGAGTACAATCCGGAAATCAAACCGGATCTTCGCGCCCGATTCCGACGACCATCGTAAATTCGTCGAGTCGGTGGTATCGGACAGTTTCCCAAGCGGATTATCGGGGCGCCATGCTTACGTAGGTGCGTGCGCAATTAACGACAGTGAGCCGAGTATAATGAAGACCGGTCGAGCGTAGTCGGGCCAACGTTTGCGAGCGAGAGAGGAGAGAAGCTACTGGTACAAGCGAGACGATAGAGACCAGTTCATTAGCGACACTCACGACTCGCCTCGGAGACATCTATTTTATTTATTTGCTTATTTTTCGCTCCTTCGTCCCCTTCGCTCGCGCTCGCGCTCGCGTTCGCGTTCACTGTCCTCGATCGGTCAACGTGGATACGCGGCTGTCCCGTTTTATTTCTTGGCCAATCTCGCTCCATTCCCTTTAAACCTTCGACGTTCGAATTACATGGCACGTCCGAGAGTAAATATGAAAATATGACGGGCAACATTGTCGAATCTGCATCCTATTTTTCTTTGGAAAAATTTTCAACGAGTTTACTTGAGCGTTTCGCGTTAATCCACGATAATTTTATCGAGATATCGACAGATTGATATATTAGTTGAAAGTGTGCGTGTCATTGGAATTTTCATGAAACCTCTAGGAATAATTTTATACACACACACATGTATACATATTTTTTCTCAGTTTTTAAAAAGTACCTACATTAATTAGTCTTTAAAGGCTTTTAAGAGGCTTGAATGCTTGAATGCTTTCATGAATCTTAAACAATGATCACTGCCGAGAAAGGGAAATCTAAGAGCGTATTCTTTAGACGACACGAGCCATTTTTCTTTGGAACAAGAGAAAGAGAGAGATGAGTACTGTTAAAAAGTATATATAAAAATGCTCTTTTTACAAAAACTCGACATTACAAATATTTCAAACGTAATATTTTTTTAAAGAGATAGCATATTATCCCGTACGACATTATTTGTACGATCGGCATTGCAACTTTGATAATTACAAAATGAACATTTTGTTATCACTGTTGCGGTATTTCGTCGAGATTGAATTCGCGGAGGATACGGGATCTCGGCTATTGGGCTCTCGATTTAATAGCCTACCACGTGTCCCGACGAACCTCGGCCTCGTCGCTCGCTCGGCTTTATTCGCGAGTGGCCGTTTAAGCGGCTAACTGTATAAATGAGAGAAACAGGATTTTCTGCGGGATAAGGAAGGAAGAGAGAAAGAGAAGAAGGAAAGGAAAAAAAAAACCTATTACCATCAACCGCCGCCGCCGCCGCCGCCGCGTGGAAACCTGTCCCTAATTGATAGGAAATTCCTGCGCGCGAGTACCTGCGAGATTTTTCAGCGCTCCCAACAGGTTGAAACTGGATACTTTGCGACGATTTGTAATCCGCGCGTCTCGTTCGCGGCCAGGGCCGTCCTTCTGTCATGCGACGAGCCCATCTAACGAAAACAAATCAGACTTTTTCTCGCGGACAAATTTTGCACTTGTCGCAATTCTAAAGAAAAAAGATGTTAAAGAATACGGAACATGACCGAGAGAAAAAATTGGGAAACGTTCAACCGGACTAAGATGTAAGTTAATTAAATTCACTCGGCAACTAATTTCAATTAAATTCGCCGGTAATCGCCGAGAATCCATGGGACGAATTAATTATTCCATTTTTAATTTCTTTAAGATAACTCGCTCTCTTTCCTTCTCTCTTTCTCTCTCGCGCAACAACAAGGGGACGCGCAAGAGGAGTAACATACGAGAGAAATTGATGCAATCCGTAACGCATTAAAGCGCCGACGCCGCGGTAGTCTCAATTTTACGATACGCACTTTGCAAATTAATCGGCCGCCATCTAATTGGCCTTTAATTGGTCCCGTGTAAATTATAAATAAATGTTCCGTGCGCATTAAGCAATGGAAATAAACGTAGCGTATCTCCGCGGATCGGCGCAGCGGGGGCCCGCGCGATCCTCGGGCGGAATTTCGCCAAAGTTGCGGTAAAAACGTGGCTTTTGATAGTTGGCCGGAATCACTACGCTCGGCCCTTTTTTATTAAATGCGCGATCCGCGAGATTTACGCCGCCAATTAGCCGTGCCTCGCGCATAATGAATTTACATTAATGCGCGCCACGGTGAATTAATCACGCGCCGCGCGAAATGCGCTTCGGATCGGAGAGGTCTCGCATTAATGCGATTTGCCCGGGATTTTTTCCTCGATGGGAGAAACGTAAGCTGGAAAATGTGAATTATAAACGGACAGGAGAACTAAAATTCTCAAATAAACCCCTCTTGAACCAGCGTTTTCATATTTTCATGCAAAATAATACGATGCGGAAAAATATTTTACATTAAGGAAAACAAATAAAAAAGAAAGATGCTCGATATTATACTCCGCGCGCTCATGATCGATACAAATTGCGTAAAGCGATGTCCGCTCGAGAGGATTAAAGATTCATATCGAATGAAGCGAGAACGGTAATTCTGTCGGGGTGAAGCAACGGTAAACTAATTTTTCCGGACTCGCGTACGCGCGAGTCTTTACGAGTGTTCCCGATGTCGTCTACCAATTTTTGTCCCCGCACGCTCGTATGAAACGCGGAGGCAGCTACATCGTTTCATGACGCGGGAGCGTCGTCACATTCGGCACGTTCGCGCAAGAAATATGACTAGCGTCGTTTCCCCAAAAGTGGATTGAACGAGAGGGAGCCGTTTCGTGCCCGGCGGCGTCTTTTTTTACAGGCGGTTCATGAAAAGCTGAGCGATATCAACTGCCGACCACGAGCACGAAATCGTCGCGTTGCGTCGCGACGCAGCGCGATGCGAGTGACTGCGAAATTGAGACGAGATCCTGCATTCTGGTAATATAGAGCGCGCGAGTAGGATGATGGCGAGAGTTGCGGAAATAAATAAAAAGTTGTCGACTCGAAAACTTGGAAAAAGGAGCTGCGAGATGATTAAGGGGGGGATGCCCGAAAAAAGATGATTCCGAAAAAGTCGCATTTTCTCTAGATGGAGAGATATCTCCGACTGAAACGCATGGACGTAAGGAAACTTTTGACCAATTTTCGGAAATAGAATGCTTAATAGGTGTACCCCCTCGGCTCTCTTGCCGATAATAACGTGCAGTCGGAAAGGTGTCAAACGCACCCTCGCGAATAAAAAGTACGTTGAAGCTATCAACCGTATTCTTTTCGATTAACGCGACAAGTACTCGATGCTTATAAACGTAAGCCTTCTCGTTCCATCCGAGTTTCATTCGTATAATCGTCTAAAATCTCCTTAAAACGTGCTGCGCTCGAGATTTTACATTACATGAAAAATATTTAAAGTTGCAAAAATTCCCGAAATTTTTCAGAAATGATAAAGCATGCGCCACACGAGGTTCCGCGCGCGATCTAAAAGATATCGAACAATCGCGCGCGCAAAAAAAAAAAATCAACAACGATCGACGCGAACGAGGATCGGATAAAAAGCGCGACGAGCGAAAATCCCAGACTCCCAGAGTCGAAGGGAAAGTCGCTACGCGCTCGTAACGAAGGTTGCGCGGTGTCATTCATCGCGGCTTTTCCGGCTGTTTATCGCGATAGTCTGGCGAGCGGGAAGCGGCACAATGGCGTACACGAATGGAACAAAGAGTCGACGGAGGGGGAGGGCGGGGGGGACAGGTATCGCCCAGGCGTCGCCCGCTTGTATCGCCGCTCGTAACGTCGTTCGCGGGCGTCGGGAGCGAAGCGAAGTGATAAAGAGACGCGGGTGCGGCGTACAAGGGCGTGGAAGGGTTAGGTTCGACGGCGAGCGCGCGGGACACAAAACGACCGCGCGCGAGTCGCGGTTATAGTCCGATAGATCCGAAAAACGCGTTTCGGCTCCCGTAATCGCGCGCCGCAAACGAGCGCCCGGCTCCCTCCGAGAGAAGAGGAAGGGACGACTCGGCGAGAAAACAAAAACGAACGCGGTGCGGTGACAATGACGAGCGATGTCGAGCCACGTTCCTCGGCCAGATTCCTCTCTCCTTCTCGAGAATATACATGTAAAAAAATATAGCAGTTGCGTATAATATATAATTGTGAGAAAGAAGTTTGTTTCTTGAAAATCCTTCTTATTAAAGTGCCGTTGCGTAGTACCATTTACAAAGCGGACATTCATCGGTTACAAGAAGATCGATGATGGAAAGATAATTAATCGAGTACATTCAACGGCGTATAAACAAGCGTAGCTTATACAAGTCCTCATTAAATAGAGCGCTTCTTAGAAGCACTCCAACTTTATATTACGCGGAAATCTTTCGAGTCGGGGTACGATTAACCGGGTTATCTCTGCCGGCGTTAATTCAATGGAATTTCATTTCTTCTTGATTTTTTTTCTTTGCAATTTTTCTATGTATCACGGAACGCGTGAAAAAGTTATAGCGTGGAGAGAGATACGTGTAATAAAACGCGAACTTTTGTACGGCAGCCATCGCGATGGTGAACACACGTCGACCGATGAATGCGAACACGACCGCTTGTATATACAGCGAAACTACGTTATTGTTTCGCAAAACCGAGGTTTGCGCGATTGATCCGCGAGTCGAGATAACTGGCGTTCCTATAGGACCGGCTTCTGCTACACCGATATATCGTCGATATGAATGCGTGAATACGTTATGATTACTCCTGTTAATGATCCTAATAAAGAGGCTCGGATATAATTTAGTAATCTTGGATCTCGTACTCTTTGTAATTTCGCATAGTCTGAGCGAGGAATGTTTGCGTCGTTTTCGAAGCACGTTTTTCTACTCTCATGGCCGGATAAGATGCGGATTCATTCGTGTCCCTTTCGCGTAAAAATGTAAAAAAAAGAAATGCAAGGGACAAGATTGCCCAACGAGTTTTTCATCGGTAACCGGCTGATCATACGGCAGAGCCAGTTTCTGCGACAAACGACGGTGTATAAATAAGACTGGCATAAATCTCGTCATTGGTCATCGGTTCGACTTAATTGCTTCTCATAGGACGGCGGCAAATTATTATTTATCACACGATTCCAAGATTGATGGCGAGAAAAGCTTAATCGACGAAAAGGAACGAGCGCGATAGAATCATAAATTGCAATTTTGCTCGCGATTCTTATATTTCTTTCGCCGCTTCTCGCGATTAGATTCACATGTTTCGATTAAGATCTGTCAAATTCGAGTATTTCTAACGGTATACTCTGCTCATGAAGATGCATCTAGTCGCTAAGCTCTGAATATTCCGAACGCTTCCTTTAACGGCGACGACCGCAAATGTGGAATCATCGCTACGAGAGAGAATAGGAATCGGTTGAACCGCGATAGCGAGATATTTCCGGAATTTGCAGATAATCGCCACAATTGTGGCCTCCGATTGCCGCAAACCTCGTTAGCTTCGATGTATCTAGGACGTAGGCAAGATGCACGCGGTCTCGTTCAAGTATATTTGTATCTTTTTATTTATCAGATCAATCGGGGAGACTCTCGAAAGAAAAGAGAAAATTCGGATACGGCACTCGAAATACATAACATGGAGACGCGCGCGCGAGAGAGAGAAGGAGAAAAAATGAGGAATAGGAGCACTTATATTCGCAGGATTTATTTCGGGTTAAACTTTAAAGACCGATTCTGTCCGGTTTATGTATGGAGCCGCGATGGTCGGAGCGGGAAATATTGTCCGTGAAAAATTTACAGCGCGCTGTCGGACCCCGCGCACAATTTATTTCCCTTTCATTTATATAGTCGTCTCAAACTATTCGCACGATTCCCCGCTCAAAGAATAATTATCATATTGCTTCGACTTTCTCCCTCTCTCTCTCTTTCTCTCTCTCTGGCGAAGGGGCTCTTTTCGAATTTTGCCACGAGAGCCGAGTTTTGATTATGCGATATTTTCGATCGATCGGCCGGTTAATTTTTCACAGCTCAGGCAGTTGGAAATAAGCTCTTAACCTCGAGTGAGATCGATGAAAAGAAAAAAATTCACGTTTGGCGCGATCGAAAACCTACCGAGGGAGAATGATGGGGAGGGGGAAGGGGAGAATCCTATTACAAGTCGGCCTCTATTACAAGCCTTTCCGAAACAGTGGCGTACCGTGAGGAATGGATCGTACGTGTACAGCCGCGTCGTGGTCTGCGAGGAACCGTTGTATCGATTGGCGCGCGGTCATGAAAAATCGAGTTTACGATAATAAACGCGGTTTACGGCAGCGATTGCTCCACGATTTGTCGGTAACGAAACGGTGGTGCAGAATCGACGCGCAACAATTTTCAAACGATATACAAAGTGCGAGAGGATTTAGCGAGACGAATGAGAAGCATGATGCGCGTAGAAAAAAGTTGGACGACGATCGCTGGACCTGCTGTTTTTTTTGCCTCCTTTTTATTACGATATACAATATTTTTTCATACTTAAATACGTTCGTTCCTCGATTTACCGTCGCATGTCTGCGAATTCTTTAAAGCCGAGCTCGTCCGCGCAGCGCGTACATGAATTTTGAAGTAATTCTAGTCTTTACTCGAAGTTGTAATTCCTGTAGTAGATTTAATTAAGATAATGAGCTCGTCGTGTACCGTATAAAATCTCGTAAAGCAAAAGTCCTTATTAAAGAGTGCCGGTGGAATAGCTCCATGTTCGATGTCGGGAATAATTGAGGTCTAGCCGTCGCGAAAATGAGCACTCGTAAAAGGGACATCTTAGTTTGCGCGAAATATGGCGGTATACTTAATTAGTACATCGCGCCTTCGACAATTTTTATCGAGCAATCTAATTCCGCGTCTAAGCCGCGACATTTCATCCCTCTTCTTCTCATGTTCCTATCGTTGTTTACGATTGACAACTAGTTGCGTTTAGAGAACGCATGATCGTCCGGATTCATCGACGTTGACGGCATTGACGGATAATAAGTTTGCTAATTAATGCCAAATGCAAGTACCGCGAGTAATTACAAATTGATTTAGTCGCCGGGACAATATTTCAAATGTAATTTGAAATTAATTTCTATATGACTCGTGATTTAAATTTATAATCCCATTGAATCGGGATTCTAGCGTGGCCCTGGCGTTACTGCCTATTACCATTCTAATTTCGATCGTCAGTCGCATTAACGCACATTCCCATCAGCGCGAGTGAAATGACGAATCGCGGCTGAATCAGAAACAATAATAGTGCTCGAAAAAGAAAAACGGCACGAGTGTCAAATTTAAAAAAAAAAAAAGATTTTGTTGAAAAATATAAATTTTGTATTTTATTTTAATGAAAGTTATTTTATTATATATTATTATATATTGCTGTATCGAGAGAGCAAAGCAGCAATTTTGATCTTTGGGGGTCGTAATTTTTAGCTTTCAAATAAATAGGATCGCCAAGTAGAACATTCGTGGCGGCCACTGATCCCTATCACCCTTTCAAAAGTAATAACGATTACCAGAACTCAGAATTAGCTATCAAATTCGATTTCGCGTCATCTGACTAGTTGTCATTCCTCATTAACATATAAATTTGACGTCGTGCATGAAACCTTCCGCGTTCAAGCGCGACAATTTTTTTCTACACCAAAATCACCGTGAAAACTATGATCAGACGAGTACGAGCAAAGAGAGCGTCCCGTTTCTCCAAAACGTGGATCGAATAATACACGAGAAGAAAATATCTCTTCGTCCCAAGCTCGCATTATTAATATCGACACAAAACCATATAAAGCGACGTCTTCGATTACGTTACAACCGTGATAATAGCGCGAAATAATCAGCCTATTATATCGTTATCATTGATCTCGAGAAATCACACTCGGAGGAACGTTTCTACGAGAGATTTAGTAGACGATAAAGAAACGCGGATAAAGCCACCCTCTTTCCGAGCTCCGACAAAAATCGCTCGTCGACGGAGCCGGAAAGGGCCATCGTCCCGCGCTGGTAGGGTAACTGCCTCTAGTACCGGCACCTAATCAAGCAATAACTATTTGTCAGTTCCCCGGGCAACCTAAATCCAAGCTAATTCGACATCCGTGTCGGACACAGATTCGCTATCGGATATCTCTTTCTATCTGGACGACAGCATATTCGCATTAGCCTGCCCCGCAACCCACGCTCGATCGACTCTCTCGACCACCGTCAGCAGTCCTCCCCCTCCCGCCCTCTCCTCAGCCTCCTACCCTTCGCCCGCCACCATCATGATTCTCATTCACTCCGAACGTCCCTCGATCGGCCACGCAACGTCTCCGTCTCTCTCCATCTCTCTTTTTCTCTCTCGCGCTCTCGACTAAGTACGCCATATACTCGCGCGCGCGTCACACCATAGGACGAGATCTCGACACGATTAGGGCGGTACTCAATTCGACGTTTCGTCGATTCGGTCCTTTCTTTCTCCTCCGCCTTTACGCCCCGAATCCGCAACTCGAGTGAGTTTTTCCTCGATAAGCGCGGCAACCCTTCTTCCCGTTTGCGAGCGAGCGGGATTTTCTGCGGACGAGCCGAACGGGAGAAAATGGCTTTCGATTCGGGGACGGGTTCACTTTGTTAATGTGACAAATCGAGACGTCGACTCGGAGAGGGAGAGTCGACCTGGCGTTTGTTGCGGGAATCCACGACATTTCCGAAGAGATCCGCGTAACGCGCCCCGGTAAACGTCGAACGAGCGAGCGCGCTCATTTTTTTTATCCTTCGCGGAAATGCGGATAATAGATTAGATCGATACTCGATACGCTGGAATATGCCGTGCGGAATTTTGAGAAATGCGAGCGCGTTTGAAAAGCGCGGTCCATCCTCCGGATACGCGATTAGAACGCGCAGAGATGCTTGCCAAGGAAATTTGCATTTATTTCGCGTTGACCAGACATTACGCCGCGTATATAAGTCAAATATTCCGGACTGAAATGGATCCGATAGCCAGTCCGGAGCCGAGACCGAGTACCGAAAGACGAGAGATCGTCGTTAGTTATTCCTGCTTGAATATGCGCAGAATAAGATCTCGAGGGAAACCATCCGTCACCATGTCGCGCGCGACGTTCCTTTATAGACACTCGATAAATTGTTGCGCGACGAAAAAGCTTCCGTGAGAGCTTCCACCGATATTAATAATCTCGATAATCGCAGCGATGATGAAAAGGCCAAGTCGTTAACCTATGCAAGAATGGAGGAATGAGGATGTATCTTCGGAATATGCCTCGACTTGAAAAATACGCGCCAAGATTTCGCTAATTTCGAGTTTGAAAATTAATTTCGGAGAATAATACGGAAAGCGCGTATCGAATATATAAATCGTACGAGCCCTCCGATATATAAATACCGAGGCTACCTATACGTGTACAGGTATATACGATGGATATCCCGGGTGGGTTCAATTAAGCCCCTATTACATTTTTACACGGGCCCGCATTAAAGCTCGCAGCTGGTCGCGCGCGAAGTCGGATATTATTTATCGGTTGACTTACGCCGAGCTCATTTGCCCGACAAAAGGGCCCGGAGAGGCCAAGTGCGGCCGTCATTGGTCGTACCCCGATGAATCTTGCCGGCGATTGGACGAGCGCGCTCGCTCTGTCTCACGAAACGGTCGGATACCGTCGGCACGACGAGAGATGATAGAATATCTTATTAGTCGGACAATGGGCAATCAGAGACGCCATACAGCCTCTCTGTTAGCGGTCCAGTCCGTACGTCCGTCTGTCTGTCTGTCCTACATGCAACCCGTGGGCATCCAAGGCCGCCGGGCCTCACCGGTCTCGGCCGCTCGATTCGCGAGTACTCGCGTCTTCTTTGCCTTCGCCAGAGACTCGCGTATATAAATTAAAAAGTCTGAGATAAAGTAGGGTCTCGAGTAAATTTCTCATATTCGGGATTAGGCCAATTAACGTGTATTTTCACAAATTTGCAGAAAA
This sequence comes from Camponotus vicinus, assembly GCF_025532165.1. Classification (NCBI taxonomy): domain Eukaryota; kingdom Metazoa; phylum Arthropoda; class Insecta; order Hymenoptera; family Formicidae; genus Camponotus; species Camponotus vicinus. The sequence goes on from NW_028141945.1 coordinate 31,363,795, forward strand.
AAAGAAAAACGACAATTGTTATCTACAATCGCGTCATTTGTCGGTGTATCCGTTAAATATAAAAAATAAATATTGATATTAATATATATAATTTTAATATTAATAAAATATATAATATTAATCTTAATTAATATTATATATTTTTATTCAAATGTCAATGAGTGTACCTGATTACTCTCGCAAGAATAGCAGATGATTTCCTCCGAACCGCTGATGCAGTATCTATAGCTTCCTTCCGGTCCATCGACGTTTTTACGCCTCCTTCCTTTTTCTTCGCGGAAAAAGGACGAATCCGCAGAAATCACCTCAATGTTCCCTCGCTCATCAATCGCAGATCGTCCCACTCTAATCACCAATTAATGCACAAACACGACCTTGTATGTACGACACTCCCGGCATTTTTGTGTCCGCGATATAAACTCGCGAGATTTCTTCGGCACTCCCGATATATAAACGGTCAAAGAAACTTCGCGACGCACTTGTGACCAGAAAGAGACTTCATTTTTTACTTAAAGAGATATATCACTGTATCGATTATTTGATCATTTATTCGTGCGATACACTTTCATCGAGTGAAGTTAGCCGAAATGACGCATCGTTTCGTTCGAAATTGTCGACCGGTAACGACGCAAAATGCGAGAAAATGGCGGCCGAAAATGTTAACGATTATCTCGATGTTGTAGACAAGATTATTGTCTTTCCTAATGCATTAGTCATTGTCTCGGCTTTTGGAATCCTGTATCCGCGATGTTGGACGTGAAAATATTGAATATAACGCGGACACACACACACACGCGCGCGCACTTACACACACATGCGCGCGCGCACACGGATAAGCGTCGACGAGCGCGGACACAATAGGACAAAATAAATGTATCCGCGACAAATAGACGCGATAGATCGCGAGCGAGCGGTCTAATTGATGTGTCGCGCGATGACCGGCATTCAAAATTCGATGTTGCCGATTATTATTTCACTCCCGAGTTCACTCCCGATGTATAAACGTTATTGGAAACGACTTGAACTTCACCCCGATACGTGACGCGACGCGATGAAGACTGCCGCATAGTACTGCCATGAAATAAGACTGACAACACAGATGTCATCACTCGTGATTGTAATTATTTTTCAATTGCCTTACGTATAGACGGCGCGACGTAAACGCAACACTGTCGATAATCGCGTTTTTTTGATCGACCGATCCGAGAAATTTCGATGAAAAAGAGATATTTTGCGAATGCACTTTCCTTTTCCAACGGGCGATTTGCCTCTCTTTACTTTTGATAAAGAGAAAAAAACGACGGACAGAAAGACACTTTTGCGTCTATTGTCACTCGTATTTAGAAACAGTGATATAATCTATCGATAATCTATTGATATCGCTATCTTTTTCGCTAAGTTTGTCTCACTTGGAACACACTCTGTTTTTTATATCTATGCTTGTTGTCTATTATAATCGAATATAATGAAATTGTAAAATATGCGATAAAAATATAAGCACTCGATAGTGTAATAATAGATTCCGTAATTATTTGATGTACTTTTCTCTTTACTTGTACTGATTTTTACACTTTTATCAACGCGATTTTTATAAAATCCGCGGTTTTAAAGTTTCTTCTCAGTTAATATGCAGAATGACCAACGTGAAAAATTCCAAAGATTTATCGTACATGTAGTACGATAAAAAATTTTCAATCTTTGCTATTGGTCACCCTGCAAATTAATTAACGGTCGAGTTTAAACCGCGAGACAAGCACAGACACGTAAAATACGTTGCTTTTATCGTCGAATAAATTTGACGAAACATCGCGCGCGAGGTACGTATGTTTACTACGACGAATTATTTTTCGTACCCGAGAGCGAGAGAGACGCGTGACGTCACGCGTCTTGTCCGACCTTGCGTCAATAACATTGTTTATCTTGTCGCGCTACCTTTACAGAAACACGTCATTCGTCTCGCGCGTCGTCAGTAACGTCGTACCGTCGTTCGGAGCCGAATTAATCGTGCGATATTTGTGCGTGGAAAGCAATATGTGCGCTCGATTTGTGTCCAAATAGTCGAGTAAATCAAAGGACGATCATCGTAGTGTATTAATTCGCGATATCGACCGTGATTTTGCGCCATATTTGCATATTCACTGCAATAATCAATCCGCTATACGTTTATGTACATTTATTTTCTCGTTCGAGAATTATCGCGAGTGTGAAGGATCTTCGTCCTTGATCTCTTGTTAGCCTCAGCTAAAGTATGCGACATTCGATCGAGAGTAAAGCCTCGAAAATACGTAAATCGATGCACGATCGTCGCATGTGACGTCATTTCGAGCGTCATAAGTGTCGTGCGGATAATTTATTAAGTGGCGGAAGTCGCCTAATGCTAATTAGTGCGTATCGATTAGTGCGATTGCGTTTCGATTTTATGAATATTTGATCGACCAAGGACAAGGAGCAAAGGACAAGTGCATTTGAACACAGTATCGTATCGTTTTTTATTCGTAATTTTGTTTTAATTCCTCATTAATCCGCAGTGTGTCGCGAGTATGGCTACATAGTTGGCAGCACTGATGGACGATAATCGCGACGCCTTGTATTTTTGTTTGACAAGTGCATCGTTTGAAAGAATAAGCATCAGAGATGCCAAATAATGGGATTACTTGGCGAGTTAATTAATTCTTTACGTGTGTCACGAGGTTACATATCGATAGAGTGAACTCTGGAACAAGATATCATTTCGTCGGTGATTACGAGAGTGCGGGAGTGCCGTCTGAAGTAATGCGATATACGGGCGATCATTTAGCGAGATATGGATTCGCCTTCGATTTTAATTCCTCGCTAATCCGCGGTGCGTCGCGAGCGTGACTAATCGCGCGAGGGCCGAATTAATGGACGATGCGCGATGGATCGTCTTTGTAAGTGTCGCGATTGTTCGGATAATTTAATTACCGGGAGTGCCGTATCGAGTAACGCGAGTGCGAATAATGACAATTGACTATAATCAACGATGTGATAATCAATGACTGAAGTGACCCGAAGAAAGTCAGCGATGCATCGAGAAGGCAACGACGAGAGGCAACGGCGGGATGACAAGCGGTGGTGGACCTTCCATCCAGGATTCTCCGGTGCATCTTCGGTGAGTAACAAGCAGTTATTAAAATATCTCGATTGCTACTCGAAAGAATGTGTGTCGGTGATCGTCCAGATGAGATGATAGATAGAGAATTGGCGGTTTTCCATGTGATTAGGTTAGGTTATCCGTCACGACGCGCAAAAACCATGATAAGATCGCGATAGTGACAGCCCTTCGCCAAAGTTGAGAACAAACTAATCTCAAATTCGAAGTTCGGAGTTCGGGGAACAAGCGATCCTAGTCCGCGATGATCCGATCCCGCGCGATAGGAAGAGAAAAAAACGCGTAACTCTCGGGAAAAGCCGGGAATCCTCTCGTTGACGTTGAATCGCGATGCCCGTTCCTGATAAAGAGGGGTGTCCGCGTATATCCGGCCATCTTTTCCTCGTCGTGAGACACGGTGCGTAAGTCAGCTGATCGGTCGCTGCTCCTCATCTTGCTCGCGTATCGATCTCGGGGTATCTTCGAGTCGTTCGGGACGTGACGAATAGCGAACCGATCGTCGAAATCGGACGATTTACTCGCGCGAGTCGTCGCGAGGAATCCCTTCAAGTTCAGAGGGCAGCGCCCTTGCTGCGCGTTAACTCTCCCCTGCTGCGTACGGACGTGCGGATGGTACGCTGGTTGACGAATGGTTTCGGCGTGCCCACAGAACGATCGTTCTCTCCCCCTCCGCATACTTGATCCGCCGAATGCGATAATCTATGGCACCCTTTTTCCTAACGGGCAAAATATCTTATCTTAAATATATAACGTCATCGGAACTGAAGCAACATTAAAGTTTTTCGTTTCTGACGAAACAATCTATCAGATATTTTGCTTCAAATACGATTGAATATTTCGGATAATAAAGCGTTTAATGTACTTGGTAACTGATGTTGCTTCAATTCTGATGACGTTATATATTTAAGATGCCTATTTTATCCGTTATATACATATATTCACGCATACAAAACACTTTAATACGTCATAATTTAATTTTGTTTGATGATACAATTACAAGGTCTTACGATATGATAGTGATAACAGGATAATAATTGTGAGGTTTAATGATTGGTGCAATTTCGGGCGCGTTGTGTGCGCCACGAAAGTTACAAGTAAGATGGAATTATTATCTTTTGGTTTATCAATTAGACTAATATATTATTTTATGCGATGGCCATATCACGGCGTGACTTGTGCGAGCAAAGATTTCTCTCGATTTTATTTTATTCGCACCTCGATGTAGTCGAATGGCGTGAATGACATGATTCGGGCGTATACTCGAGAAAACCGTCTCTCTGGTATAAATCTAATAGGCTGTAATAGGATATAATCCGCGGCGCGCGAACAATCAGAACCTCGCGTGATATGACGCAGTATATAAAAATAATGCGCCCGCGCGATCAAGATCAAACGTACGATACGCTTCTCTTATAAGCTCTAATCGAATTAATAAATCATGTCGGCTCTCTCCGGCCAATTCGCCGTCTGATATTTTTATTTCGTACGATTTCTCGCCGTCGAATACGTGAGATACGATTGACATTTATTAAAATTATGTCGCCTCTCGAGAAAGAAATCGCCCTCTGCGTGTCGCAAATACACATATCTAATGTATTAACGCGACAGGATATCGGATAAGACTGCGTGTTATCGATATCGATAACATCGATTATTTCGAAATGAACACTATCTCGAAAATTTGCGACTGGATTCTTTAAGAAGAGAGAGAAGAGAATCTCGAAGCATAACCGTAAGATTTTCAATTTCCTCGTTATCCTTACGAGCGCGGTTCTTACTCCGCGACTATATCGAGTCCTCCTCCCTCCCCCACCCCGCCCCCCCTTTTCCCCTACAGTCGTAGGACCGCTGCGCCAGCCCCATTCATTAACGTAACACGATTTATCAATTAGCGTAAAAGGCAACGATAGATAGTCGTTCTGATATGTTGCCTCATTCCACCGCTGCGATTCCCCCCTTCTCTCTCTCTCCCCCCCGCACTATTCCCCCTTTTTTCTCACGTAACTTTCTTCTCTCTTCTTCAGGAATCTCTCGTATAATTCCTCTCTCTCTCTCTTTTTTATTCTTTATTTTTTAGTATATATTTTATCATATTTAATGCTGCTAACTTTATTATTATTAAGCTGCCAAACGCGAAAGAAACTAAAATGTCACGGTGCAATGATTATAACGAATCTTCATATAATTTCTATATATATATATATTGATAATTCTATGTTCAAATTATTCGAGCTAGTCTCATGTAACCTCGGTTTGAATTATAGTTGTTTTAAGTATCTCTCGGGAATGTTGATGGGAAGGGACGGTTGTTATTATATCATTTGGTAGCTGCGTAATAGCACATAGACACATAATAACATAATTAATCTTAGTGTTTGTACCGTCAATTCTATATAATTTCTCTCTCTCTCTCTCTCTCTCTCTCTCTCCCTCTGTCGACATTAAAGTTAGATCAAATTAGAGGATATCAATCTTTCGTAGTCATTGATAAAATTAAAATATATAACACAACAGGTATTAAATGGCAAAAGAGGCGACGCTTACGCAAAGAAAAAGAGAAAGATTTTAAAGATAGCTGAAAATTGGCGGGACGGTTTAGTAAATTGTCAAAAATATTCTTCTTTTTTTCTTTTATATCGTAGTTAATTGCATCTTCTTTTTGCCTCTCGCTAAAATTTATATATTTCTTTACTTTTTCTACGTGTGTATTATTTATGCTGCACCTGCCGTAAACTTTGGTCTGACTCAGGCAAATCTTCTTTGTCCCGTCTCTCCCGTTAATGTATCCATCTCCTCGGCCACTTCCGGCGGATGATCGCAAGCCGCAAAGAATGCAGCCTGGGAGCCTTGTTCATGGTCCCAAACCGTCGGTGCGCAGCGAGGCACAAAACTGTTATTGAAAAAGAAATTAATTCTTCGACAATCTCTCGCATCAAATACGCTGTACTTCCGCTCGATCTCGATCGAAAAAAAAAATCGCGGATTTATTCGTGAAACATTTCTGCGAACGGTGCGAACAAAGCTGTGCGTTTCAACGGTTTTAACGAAAACCGGTAAAAATACAGGCCATACTTTTCTCGATATCATAATTTTTTTCGAATATATTGATTTTTTTTTACATCATTTATCACCTTGCCTAAAACGTACGTAGGAGTATAAATGTTGGAGGGAAGAGTGGGAGGACGCAGGGAAGAACGGCACGCGACGCGGAAGTCGATCCAACGCAAAAGTTTTCCTTTCCGGCCGGCACGGAATGGTGGCCATTGGAATGTCGTTTTACCGGTACACGCTGTCGCATCGCGAGAGGCTTCGAAAATCCCCGGGATAAAGTTAGGGCTCAAGCCGGGCAAATGCGAGTTTGAAATGTTGCCGCCGGACGTGCGCGGGCCGGATCTGCCTTCGGCATAATACTCTGCTTGGCCGAACAACTTTATGCGAATTTCGGGAAAAATTAAAAGAGAATTTCTGCCGTTAGGTACGGAGGACAGCCGCGGCCCGTACGTGCGAACAATACCGAAGCCGACCCTTTGTTTCAAAGCGTGGGGATTGCCATTTATACTTTTTCGGAACAATCCCGATCGTGCTGCGAACAAGCCTCTTATATATATATATATATATATATATATATATATATATATATATATATATATAAAATATATATAAATATTCAAATTCACGATTGATCCGATCGATGGTCTCCTTAGTCGTTTCAATTAACTCGAGTCGTGTAATCCGCGGTGTGCTCGCGGCGCGAGCGATTCGCATTCTGCAGGAATGCGAATAGCAGGGGCGTGTCGACGATTTGCGAGAAGGATCGAAAGAACAGCGAGAGAAAGAGACAGTCGAATGATCGCGGAGCGAGAGAAATTGGCGAGGGAGAGAGGGATGCGAGGGGGAGGGGAGAGGGGAGGGAGAGATTCTCTTCCTGGGCCGGTACTTATAGTGCCTGGTAATGAAGGTGTTATTAAATAGATTGAGATTAATTGCGTGATTAGTGCTTTATGTGTAATTGGATAGCGAGCTGAGCAGAGAATCGCCGAGGAAGAATTAAATTGGTGTTCGTGTACGTGTTTATATCCTGAATCTCTTCTTCTTCCCTTTCTTCCTTTGTCCCTTATTGGTCTTATTCCTATGCTATGCCGCGATCCTCGAGACACGATCCATCGCATTCTTTCCTCTTTTGCGTCATACATAAATAATATTCGTCGAAATGATCGAGCGATTTTTTTTTTCATTATCCGACACATGTCTTATTTTGGCGAATAAAATTGAAATTTAATTTCTACAAAAAATGGCTTTCTCAGAGGATTAATTTCCAAGATCGTTGTCATTGAACGATATCCAGAAGAGAAACGCGCGAGGCAGGTCTCGAGACAAGATTGGAGGAAAAAAGTAGATGGCCTTCAAGACGAAAGCGCGGTGGGAGGGAGGGGTTTCTTCTTGGCCCTATTAAAAAGCCCGTTTCCTCCTTCGTTTCTAAAAGCCTCTTATGGCACTCGAGGCAACTGCGAAAGCACTTGAAAGCTCCTGAAAAGCCCGACAACACTTCCCTGGTTGAGTGCCGCGTCCCGCTAGGAGGCCGCCGCGACTTCGCACCCTGTCAGCGAGATACCCTCCGTTCTTCGTGTGTTGCAATATCGGCTTCTATCCTATGTATTAAACATCGACTGCCGTTCTCGCGCCAACCTTGAGTCCAGTCGCGACGCGACACATTCGAGTCGCAAAAATCCTTTTTTGATTTCTGATTAAACAGAGAGAGAGAAAGAGAGAGATTTCCGATAACATCACTTAATAAAATGCTCTAGTCCTAACGTTACGTGATTAACTATCAATTTATAAATATTGCAAAATTATAAAATTGAATGCGTCTCGAAAATATTTAATTTTTTAATTAATTTTTTTTTTTAAATAAGATTTTATTTAAAATTACCAACGATTAGCATTATCGATTTAGTTCAAATTGGACATCTGTAATCGTAATTCGGTATTTACCGCGAGTCTCTCTTCAGGGTCGCCTGCGCGAGGAAGTCGAACGATATTCTAATGTATTGTAATAAGGTTTGCGGGGAAAAGCCGTTCGCGCGAGAACCCATTGGCCCATTTTCATTTAAGACGCCTAGCGATTGGTCGTAGACCCGTAGAAGAAACACTGCATTATGTATGTTCCCGTTATCTCCGCTCGAGAGAGCGCTTCGACACACGGATTACCAACACTTTCCATCTCTCTCTTTTGTCCTTCCTCCGCATCTTTCGATTCGTACAGCTTTACTCTGTCCGTGTCCGTCCAAAAACTTTTTTTTAATTTTTCAATTTCTATTTAGTATCGAAATTTAAGCAAAACATTGATGTCATCAGAGTTAAATAAAAATTAATAACAAGATTTTAACATTTCAATTAAAGATAATCAAAATCGATCAGATAGATTTAATTTATGGAATCATAATATCTAAGATTGTAATTTTTTTAAAGAGTTTCGTTAATGTTAAATTTATAGCTTAGCACCTCTCCAAAACTGATCTAGCGCGTCCAGGATGCGACTAAATGAAACAATTCCCGGAATTCTTCTTGACTTGGCTAGCCGTAGTAGGACGAGGGTTGGTTAATTTCTGGAGAGGTCGGGGACGGTGGTGTTGGAGGCTCGCTTAATCTGGCGCAGTTTAGACAATTTAGCGCGGTTACCCGGTTAGCGTCAAACATAACCTCGCCACTTGGCCGGGTGTAAAGAATGGCGGCTGTAATGTCGGTCCACGCTCCACGCGCTTAGGGGAAGCGAAAGAGGAAGAGACAGGGTTGCGAAACGTGAGCGCGGGGTTGCGAGGGACGGGTGTGTGCTTACCGGTTACCGAAGCAGAAGGGTAAGAGAAGAGGGGCTATGCTGCTGCTGGTCCGTGCCGGAATAACCCAGCTCTTTAATTTAAAGCCGCCGGACAGTAATTAAAATAACCACCCCCGACACACATACTCCCCCAAGCGGTGCCCAACCTATCCAAGAAAGCGCTTTCTCTCCCCCTTCGATTCCATAACTCTTCCAACTTTGTGCTTTTCGAGATGGTTGTGTCGCAGTGTTAAATAGGAATTAACTTGCTGCTTCGCAAAAATGTTTATTCAATTATTTCTTAATTATCAATGTAGATTTCGTGAATTTTTACAACAGTTTAAGCCTCTTTTAAAAATCAGTATTAATATATGCACATATATGTAATATATAGCTACATTAAATTATAGATAATAAGCTTTAAACAAGAATCAAATTTTCAATCACAAATTTCCAGACTACGTGAAAGGAATAATTTTTAACATAATACTCCTCGTAATTGTGAATAATTGTGTATATTCGAATCAGATTTGAGCACCTTTTCGATTATGCACCTTCTTGTTCGCGATTATAACGAGAAGGGCTGAAGTCGTGGCGAAAGCGTTATAAAAAGATGAATTTAATTTTGTTCGTCACGTTGAAATTTTTTTTTATTAGAAGCGCTCTTTTTTATTCAATTATTACGATATTGCAAAAAAATAAACATGTACAAATTATATATTGACATTCTAGGAAAACTATATATGAAATCAGTTGTGCGATTTAACGATAATATTGATATTTTTGCGTAAAAATATAGCGATCTTAAAATCAGGTAGCCGATATCCGAGACCAATCGAGAATTTCGATTAAGTGTTTCATCAGCGTAGCATCGATGCAATTTTCAACTTGCTGGACGATGTGGTATCAAATTGCAGGTAATCACGGAAATTAGAAACGCATGTTCCGTACCTCAAGCGCGTTTATGATATAACGAACTGGTTTAATAATTCACTTAAGAGTGAATACACTTTTCCATATATTGACCGTTCGAAGCAAGAAAGTGTCGCAAAAAAAACGCTATAAAAATGTTGCAAAAAATGGAGATGTACAAAAATTAGTCAAAGAAAAGGAGCACAAACTTGGGACGGCGAACGAGATGATTTCATTCGCCATAACTGACCGTTCCCCCAGGATTATTATTTTTTCATCAAGACCGTGTGAGGATGGAAGGAGGGAGGGAGAGAGAGAGAGAGAGAGAGAGAGAGAGAGAGAGAGCGAGAAAGAGAGTGAGGGTCCAGACGGACGGGCCACCCCGAGAAATTGCATCTCCAGGGTGGGAAGCCCTCCTTCCTTTCACGGGTAGCCTTCGCGAAATATATACGAGCCGGCAAATTGAAAACTAGCGATCGGCCCGCCTGAATAAAATATCGTTTAAATTGATCGTAACACCTGGTATATCGACCACTGGTTATATCGACGCCGGCGCCGGTCACGATTGCAACTTAAATGTGAATCAGCTTATCCTCTTATGATCTAGAATGTGCATTTCAATTCAATTTTTTTACGTAAGACAATAGTGATCAATGATTTGATTTTATATATATATAAAACAGATGTATGTGTGTGCTTTTGCAAACTACATTTTTTTTATCGAAGGGATCTATATCGTGAAAAAAAAAACGATAGCCTCTTTAATTAATACATATGTTTGCATCTTTCGAAACTGCGAAACAAATCGGATCTAACGGAATAACCCTGGCATTACTGCATTTTAGGACGCGCAACGCAGGTCACATTTAACGAACTCGTATTGTTGATCGGTGCGCGTGTATCGTTGCGAGGATAAATAAATTAAGTGGATCTCGACGATAGCATCCATTTTCGCGACGAGCAATAATACAAAATAACGTAAGAGCGAATCGATATGTGCAGATCGTAACGCGCAATTGGAATATACACTCGAGCCTCGATATCGTTCGAACGTTATTTTATTGTCGGCATTCCAGCGCAATCAGAGGCGGAAATACTTTAAATGGAACCACTTAGCTTCTTCTATTCATCAGAGGTTAATATCGGACTACTATTGATATTTTCACGGTGGTCGCGACATCCGTTTTGTTTGTCGAGTGTAATACTAGCGTTTTTCGCATATAAGTAAGACACATTTCGTTTGAATTTATTAGCATTATTATAAAGAAAAATGGAGATTAATCTTATTTATCCGTGATCGATTGCCGCGATATCGGCGACGTATTGCGAAGCGAAAACTTTGATGCGATAACGAAAAGACGAATTACTTTTGACGAACTCCCCCCTTCCAACTTCCCCGCCCCGCAAGCAGTATTCAATTAGCAGAAATGACGAATCGTAATTTCCCGGAACATCGTTCAATTCAATCAGGGTCGGACGAGTCCGGAGAACACGAATTTGTGCTTTCCAATCGGGCTGATTGGCCGGAGCGTCATTGCGATCGATTAGGAGCAGCGGAGGTGGTTTCGGTGCACACGCGAGAGAGGGGCGGTTCGCTCTTTCCCGCGTAATCCGTCGGATTAGTCAATTATGTATAGCATTACGTCTCCATACATTTGGGCAGGTCGCACCGGACAAGCGAGCGCAAACACGAGGAGAGCCCTGAAAGATGCGCGGGTTAGGTGGTAGACCGTGGCCGGGAAGGGGTAGAGCCAAATGAAAAAGAGAGCCTTTGTGTTTGGGATTCCTGCGCGGATGAGCGGGAGGGAGAGGGGATGCAACTGCAATTTGTACCTCTTACTGTCCGCGGGAAGAATGGGTATTGTCTTGCAGGAGAGAAACGAATTGAGCCTCTATGAAGCCCGGCGTGCGAATGGGAATCGATATTTTTAATTTCAGTAGAAGCCAAACATCTACCGGTCTACCGGCCGGGTCTCTCCCGCGTTTCGAGCATCCTTCACCTTCGCGGCTTAAATACCTAGAGGCGCGGAGCGAAGACAGAGAGGTGAGAGAGAGATGCGCCTGACCCTTCGTCTTTGCCGCTGTGACACCCACTAATTGTAACGAGACGGTAAACATTGGTAGCGCGCCGGGAATTGTCTCCAAGGATCATCTCGCTACGTGTCGCAGCTCAAGAAACACGACATGCGAGACGAATCCATTTCGTGTTATACATGCGCGACTGTGTACGGCGTAATTTTGACGATGGAGATTTCGCGTTTAAATTTCAAGATCGACGCGTGTATGCTTTTTTTATTATCGCTCGCATAAATGTAGTTTAATTATACGTCTTGAAAGGAATGCTTCCACGAGTCGCAGAAACGTTGATTTAATTACGTGTATATACACTCGCCCATCTTCATCCAAAGATTAGCGCCGCGTACATCAAAGAATGTCGCACCCCAGTAATGTCGTTCCGTCTTGAAAAATTCACGCTCACGTCGCGGTAATTACTCGCGCGGGCGCGAACTTTACTTGTCGCTCGTTGCACGAGAAAGAAGTCAAGAGAGAAGACTTTTGATTGACTCCCTTGGTCCTTCGTTACGCGGAACGAAGGGCATACAGCACGGCCCACACCCTTTGTTTTCCGAATGCAAATAAGTAGCCTCAACCACTCACCCTCTTCTCCCCTGCCGCCCCTTCTTTACCTCTCCATCCTCCCTCTCTATCTCTCTGTTCGTCCCTCGCGCGATCTCTCTCTCTTTCCCACCCTCTCCCTCTCGTTGCCTTCCCCTTTCGTATCTGTGTATATGTGAGAGTACATCCCCTGCTCTCACACCGAGAAACGCAGAACACAGCGCATGCATATTCATACGTGGACCATGGCTGTGTGTGCACGAGAGGTTATTAATTAACCGGAAGCCTAATCAAGGCTCGTAGTCGAAGAGGGTAGCCGTCTCTCCGCGTCGACGAAACCGCGCCGAAATTGCGGTCCTTGATATATACAGATAGCGCAGACTTGATCGGGCAACCGCGAAAAAATACTAATAGGTGGAAAAGAGATAAATACGATCATATATGCTGATTCGATTTTAGAATACATTGTCCAAATTGAAGTAAATTCGTTCAAATGCATACTGTTTTAGATTATTTTATACATTCGGGTCATTTTTTAGAATCCAAGATAACGAGATTCCATTTTTATAATGACAGATGAAAAGATGGGCGTATCGATAAAATCTAGAACGATATCGCTTTCCTTTTAAAATGCGACTCATCGCGCAAAACATTGATAAAAATTTAATTCGTTTTTTACATTTTTATCTCGGATTTATACATCTTAAAGAAGTTCTCGATTCGTGAGAAATTTTATTAGTATCGAATATTTTGTCATTGAAGAGATACTGTTGGAAAACGTAAATATCTTTTTGTTTTATTTTGTTTTAGCTTTCAAAGAACCGCGCTCTATTTATTTTTGTTTCGTCGAATGGGACTAAATTTTGAACGAAGCGATATATAGCGATAATGGCATTGAAAATGTTTCAGCGTCAAATTACATGTGCGAAATAATATATTTCGGAATTTTTATTGGCCGCACACACGTAACATGCGCTCAAAATGTATCCTATCGACGAATTATCATCGATACGATGCACCATCAGGCATCTTTCTTTCTACCATTGAAGATTATTATTATGTTTCCTCGTCGTATCTTCTCAGAAATGAACATATTAGCGTAGAAAGATCGATATATATACATATATATGTATATAGACATATATATACATGTATATTTATATATATATTTATATTTGTACATATGTATATGTGTATATATATGTATATACCGGGTGTGGTACCTTACACGGCAGACCGACAATCTCGCGCCATTACGATCGTATAATGATCGTTATCCGAGAGCACAAAGGGTCCAACAGTGGTGCTCAGCTAGAACCAGCGTTTATCGTCCGATCTGCGGCTTCATGCCGGCTGTTTGCATGCGGCATGTGATCACACTTCGCCGCAATTATGATCGAGAGATAGCTGATCAGGGCCGCATTTACGCGCGTTGTCGCGCGGTAAGCGCATTTAAGCCATCGGGAAGAATTGTAATTTACGTAATCGTTAGTTGGGATCAGTAATCCATTTTCTCTAATTGGATGGAATGTTAAATTTTTAAGAAGGATAATATTATTGAAGCGATGTAAATGATGACCGATCGGTTATGATCAGTTATGATCGCAATGAGCACAAACGATTACAATTATTAGTTTGGAAAAAGCCACGTCTTTATCGCAGTGAACGTTTTCGAAATGTGGCGAGCGTGTCGAGGGACGAACTGAAATTTTTCCGAAACGTTTTGGCGAGCACGATACATTTTCTAGAAGCGGCCCTGAAAGCACAAACGGGCTTTCTCACCGCGGATCCGCGATCTACGGGGTGTAAAGTAAGGAAGATCACCCAGTTGATCAACGAAGTCGGCTATATGCTCGTGTGTATGTGTGTGTGTAATTTATATTTAAATAAGTTCAGGATTGAAACCGCAAGGTAAATACGAGTTTCGTCGAGCTGTGCACATGCACGCGCTGCTTTCCTCGCGATCTCGATAGTATTGCGGTCGCCGGACGCGATGCATGGGTAATCGATCATCAACAGGGATCGATAGTATCAGTTTGGCCGGAATGATCCTTCGTTCAGTTTCGATAAATCGCGCGACAATCTTTTTATCGACACGTGACATTTCGTGTGCTCTAGAAATTCTGCAAGCTCTAGAGGTATCGAATGATTAATCGTCAAAGGACACGCGACAAATGTCTGAGAGAGAGAGAGAGAGGAAAAGAGAGAGATATTTATTTAATTCTCGTGAATTCGGATTTCCTTCGTTCCGGAGGATCGCTCGTAACGAAAGACGAAGAGCGGAAACAATATAAAACAATAAAGGGGTTCTTACCATAACGGCGCGGTCGGCGCAGCGCGATATTGTATCCGGAACTGCTTGCAGTTTCGCCGAAGGGGGAGGGTTGCTGGCGCGGCGAGCTAAGGTGGCGCGATGGTGGAGAGGGGGTGCACACGGGTCAGTTGTCTAATATATGTGATAATAACTTCGAGACGGGGAATCGAAGGCAGCGGCGTGCGAATCTCGGATCTGCATATATGGATTGCTCCTTCCTCCTTCCCCATCCTCACCCCCGTCCCTCCCCTTTCCCATTTCTCCGCGCTTCTCCGCGCGGTACGACCGTGAATTTCGGGATTGAAATTTGAAATATGGAAATAACATAGGAACGACCTCTCGATCGCCACTTAAATACGAGCATTTTAGAGGAAAGATCCGTGGAAAGTCGTTTTTAAGATTCTGCCGCGTTAAAATCCTTCCCTCTCCCCTTTTTTAAGCGAATAGAAAAGCTTGGAGCGGAATCGCGCGGCGAAATGCCGGCGTCACAAGTGTCTTGTGTTTGACCAGCCATTTGTCGATCTCTTCGCAGCGTCGGAAAGAACAATATTGCCCGGCGTTGTAATATTTGAACAGTAAGCACCTTAGTGACGGTCATATTTTCTCGCTAATTTTTGTTGTAACGCATCGTTTTATGTATTCACCCGCGATTATTACTACTCGATACCGAGACGGCCAGAGAATCGCGCGTATGCGCGAAATACATAAATCGCGACGATTCGTACATGTGTGAGAAAAAACAGCCGGCGAGAGCGAATCGGTATGCGTTTCACGCGCGTAACAACGAAATATGAAACCGACACAAACGGTCGTCACTGCCTGAAATCGAGACTTCCCTGATTCCGCCGAATTCCGACGTACTCTGTAATGATCGACCTCTTTGTGCTAGAAACTCGTGTTAGAAATTCGGTACCTTGTGCAGTGCGACAGGCAACGAGAGCACAAAATGATACAAAAAGGGAATAAAAAAAAACAACTGTATTATATTCACGCCATACGATGGATGCGCGTTCGATTTTAATCAATTTTGTATTTCTCTCAGAACGTTTGTGCAAAGTCGCTATAATTAATTAACGAGATAATCGTTCGTTTTTAAGAAACAATAGGTAGGATCGTTATCGAGAAAGAAATTTCGATTCCTTTGAAATAGTGCTTTCCGAGATCCGTCATGTGTCTCGCGTTTTTGCCTTCTTCTCGAAATTGTACATGCAAATTCCCAAAGACGCGTAAAGAAAGACCGATAATCGGAGGTGCCTCTCCGTTATGGCAAACAAACTCTTTGTTTCGAGAATATAGACTCGTCGGAATCGTAGCACGGAACATTAACCGGGCAGGGAGCATAACAGGGGACGTCGTAGAACGTCGCGTCGCGCAGGCTAAGCGCATAATGCAGCGTAATGCGTGTTTTACTTTGAGCCATAATTCCGTACATAAATGTAATTTATTGTCAAACGCGATAAAGAACTGCTTTTATATTATTTTATAGTCTTGGATATTTAAATCTCTCTACTTTTTTGCATATTCGAGTCACACATCGCTTCTGAAATTTGTAAACTTCCTCGAATAGAAAATTAATGAAATTATCCGACATGTTATATGAATAATAACTTGATTCTCCGATTCAATCGATGATTATATTTGCTAGTTTTAAAGAAATCACGTGATTTGACAGGCCAGTCGAACGTTAGATTGTACGATTCCTTTACAATTTAAGAATCATCGAGCAAAGATATAATGATCATTTTCATGCACCTCCCAAGTCTACAAAATGGAGAGAGATACAAGGTGAAAGGGGAGAGAGAAAGAGGAGAGAAAGAGAGGAAGGGAGGGAGGGAGGGAGAGAGAGAGAGAGAGAGAAACGAGCTGGCGGCCGGTGCAGTAGAATTATTAATTAAGCACACTAATTAAGCGCGTTCATCGTGCTCGCCCGCGGGGTCAGCCAGTGCGCGCATTGTGAAAGGAGCACGCGATTACAAACGCGTTCGTTAATAAATTACCTTTACGCTAGAAACGCTGCGCCTTCCCCTCCCTATTCTTTTCCTCTCTATGCTTTCGTTCAGCTATTAAAAGTCGTTGTTCGTAACCGTTTATTACTGTAAAAGGCTCGACCGCGCGATCACGTGAACATATCTTAACTACCGAGCGATTATGCCTTCTCGATCTGTAAAAGCGATTATGCCTTCTCGATCTGTAAAAGAAAAGTGATGGAGGAGAGAAAGAGAGAGAAAGAGAAAGGTACGAGAAACTCGTTATATCGTTTAATCATTTTCTGTGCAACTATGATTTTTGCATAAAAAGAGAAAGAGAGAGAAAGAATGAATATGGTTAAAAAAATGTAATATACTATATCCCAAATGTCATAAAATGACTAGATTTATTCAACATGGAACTTTTCGATACTAGGTAAATAAATGAGAATAGCAGTTTCCCGAAATTGCCAGGTATCTGAAAAAGCACGTTAAAAAAAGATGTGAAAAGGGAGAAACGCCATGTTCATTCGGCTGCCGCCTAATTCTTGCAAATGCGGTCGTAACGGTACCGAGTAGGCTGAGTAGCCGATTGCGAGCGTGTAGGTCGAAGATACGTCTTTAATGATCATCGAAACTTCCTGGTTCGCGGGACTCTCACGCGCTTTCCCTCCACCCTTCGCTAAGTCGCTTAACGAGGAAATCGGCGGTGAGTGGGAGCGAGGGGACGACGGTGGAGGGTACGATATTATTAACAGTCTCTCGTTATTTATTCCTCGTTAATCCCATGCATTTATTACGCTGCCGTACTGTACTTTCTCCACGAGCATTCGACCTTCCCCCTCCGCTTCTTCCGCGATACAGGGCGACTTAATGAATCGATTCATTAACCTTGATAATGACTTTGTCATCGGTTGCAAGAAGCAGTCAAATACATTTCTGTTCAGCCGCTAACGCTCAAATTAATAACGTCTACTTTTTTTACTCGGCATTTTTTTTTTGTTATCATCTGGTTGAGGAGCTTTATTTTTTTATCATTCACTGAGCGCTAATCATAATAGATAAAACATTTTTATAATTAAAATATTAAAAAATAAATGTTGAGCGTGTTTGAAAAAGGAATATGATTCAAAGAAATACTTTGAGCATTTTCAAAGTTGAATATGACTGAACAGGTGTTTCTGTTCCTCGTATCAAGGATCATAAGGATTCCGAGCTTATTCCTTTTTGGACATTGGCTTGACATAATCTCAGGATTAAGATTCTCGTAGGTGTGGAAGATTAAATTACAGGCGAGCCGGTACAAGATAGTGGGTTGGTGCGCGCTTGTGCATGAAGAAGAAAAGCGACAAGATATCGTCTGAGAAAGGTTTTTATCGCCTCCTTTTTGTTCGCCAGATAAATGTCGCGTCGACCTCAAAGAGTATTTAGGATTATACTTTGCTTTGTGATTATGGCGTGCAAAAAAGCGTCAATTCACAAAACTAGTAATAATGAAATATCGAACGTATATCGCAAAATTTTATTAAAATGTCTCTATATCTGAATTAATTTTGTTTCAAATTTATTTGTGTTGAAAGTAAATGTTGCATATCTCGTAAACAAAAAATAAAATGCATCGTATGCTTTTCATTTAATTAATTTGCGTGTGATATTAAAAGCAGATGAAATTTTATCAATGGAAGCGGAAAAGGCTCTCTGGTATTATTAAATCGCAACAGGAGAAGAAGGACCAATCAGAGTCTGTAGATACGCAGCATAAATCTATGAAAATTATCTTGACAAAAAAAGGATTGACAAGTTTATGTTAATGTTTCTCGGTCCACTTTAAACATATTTTAAGGCATAATTAAACTGAAAGTAGAAACATTGGAATATGCAAATTGAGATTCGTTTAAATTTAAAATTTAGACAAATAATTCTCGAGGGAAAAGAAAAACGAACAGAAAGGAAACGAATTACCTCGAAATACAAAACGAATTTGAAGACTCAAAGTTGATGCGATTACATGAGAAAATATTTAAATAGTAAAAAATATTCAAATGTTAAAAAATATTCATGATCGAGCATTATTGTATTACTCTGCAAATTTAAATTATGATTATATATATCATATTCTCTTAACACATAATATTTCGAATATTATATTTAAGATGAGAAAGGGGCAACAATATGATCTTACCTAATTCAATATGATCTTACCTATCCAATAATGAGTATTAATATCGTTGCATTTTCGCACGCTCGCGTTAAAAATGTTGCTATATCGCTTTGGACGGTTCTACTTATCGAAAAATACTTCATTTAATTTTTCTACACCATGTAAAGTTAACTAATAAGGTCTTGAGCAAAGATCGTGGACACTTTCCACGTGAGAAACAAGATTGTTGAGTCTCGGTGAAGGCGGGCACCTGTCCACGCATAGAATCTCGCGCGCAGCAACGCCGCATAAAGAAGTTCATTATCGCGACGTTTAATTATGTATTTATTTTTAGAGTCCTTTGTCGAGAGCCGGAGTCCTTTACCGGGAAAAGAGTTACGCCGATTCTCGGTAACCCTTCCCATCGTCGTCCATTGCTAGCTGACTGCTAATGAATTTTCACCTTTTTTCGCCTTATTTGCTCATTAGTGCTTTACCCTCGCCTCGTCCGTTTCCTCTCCGCTGTCCGCCTAACGGCGACCGGTTCCTCCTGCCCCGCCGCGCCCTTAATCCCGACGCGACGGCCGTTCCTTCGCCCATATGGGCTTCGGTGCGTTTAGCATGCTGGCCGCGCGAGTAAAAAGGATTCGATAATTTAGTTATGAATACGTCTAATATGAAACTCGCGTCTGCGTTTAAAGCTGCGGATTTCCCATGTAGATTTGTGCACGCGCGCGTATTTAGTGACCGAAGAAAAAAGGTACTATAAATATAGCCTCGTTTATTTCTATCGATTTACAGATAAGTTATTTGCATAATGACCGCGCGATTGATCGAGTTGCTAGCGAGTCGACCAAGTCCACTCTAATTTAGACATTTTCGAGCGATAGCGGCGACGGCGGCGGCAATGGTAGCTATATTTGTTATATTTTCGCTCGAATCATTATTACGCGGCACCGCATGCATAGCATACGAGGGGATTACGCCTCAATCCGGTCCGCTATAAATTGAGCGGTATCGCCGTCCGTATTGACGCTCACACACGTACGTGTACAGCCGCGTTCACAAACTCGACGCCATCGGACATTAGAAACTCTTACCTCTGGGGATCATTGCTTCCATTAATCTTTGGTATCCACAAGGATACGCAGTCCTGTCGCATACTATCTGTTAAAATCCCCGAGGAACGATCTCGGTTAAAAATCGTCTCCTCATCGATGGGTCTTTGCACCTGAAGCGAAGAGCCGCGCCCAATCGACTACAATCGTCGGCAAAACTTTTTCGCGTCTACTTCCGGGCTCGTTGGAAAAAGGGTTGCGCTGACCGCGCGCAAGGAGGGCGAAAGGTGCGTCCGGAGGGCAAATGATGGGAAAAAAGGATGCGCGGAGGAAAATATCTGGGAAAAATCGTACATCGAAAACGGCAAAACGAGACCCGTGGAATCGCGGCAAAAGAAATATCGTCGGTCAACGGAGATAATCCGTATCCTGGCAGTAACGACGATGGGATGGACAAGATGGGGAAGAGAGAAGAGGGGAGGAAGGGAGGAGAGAAAGAAAGAAACGAGGAGGTTAGTCGGAAGGGAGGAACTACCCTTAGCTGGTTTCCCTCAGGAGGTTTTATAATGGCGTCCAGTTATTACCGCAGAATCCACGGACACGACGCGAATCTCCGACAAGGGACGAAGGCCGATTTAACAAGTACTCGAATATACGGCACGAGTGTATAGACAATACGAGGAAGGGGGGAGGAAAAATCCTGGAGAAAGAACGCGAGATATCTGACAGGACGAATCATTGATAAGGATTGTCGTTGCTCCGGTACCGCAGAGACGAGAACATTAACCGCCCTTTGCTGTTTTTAACGATAATAAAGACACGTGGGCACTCAATAATACGAACGTGACTAATGATCGTAATTAATATTAAGCAAAGCATATAATTTACCATCGTTGCGAAGATTTATCGGCAGCAGGCAGCTGCGCGAGCGACATTGCATTTAGTTAGCGTAGCGTTTGCGAATTACTTGGCCGTGCTGTTTTCTATCTCAAAGCTCTTCTCTTCTTTTTCTTTTTATAAATTTATACTTTTTCAAAAGCCGCATCACTTGATGAGTTATAAAATTATAGTTAACTTTATAATTAAAAATATTATAAGTTCCTTTTGAATAACGATTCGCGTATTTTAGAAAACAATTAACGTCAAATAATTATACGTTGTTTCGTAAATATACGAATTTGTTTGAAATTCCCGATTTTTGCCACCGGAAATAATCAGTATAGAAAGAGAGAGACGGACTTTCTTAATTCAATTTATCGATCAGTTTTGATAATTAAATGTTGAAAATCGACCGGACTCGGCGACGGATGATATCGGCGAGTTTTACGCTTTTGACGTGAAAGCGAGCACAATGCGCGATAAAGGGTAGTTCATTTGCGCGCCGCGCGCGCGTTTATAACCGTATAATATAAAAAGCTCTCAATTAAAAAGTCGACTCACTGTTCGAATAACCACACTGGACGCAATGCGTCAGCATTTTTTTCTGATTCTTCCGTTTCATTAAAATCACAATGTAATTGGTAATACGATAGTACGTTTTTTCGTTAACACCGCTGGCATTATGATTATGGTTAAAGGGTTCCATGCAGTTTCCGACAGCTACATCAGTTTCAAAAGTTGAAAATGATTAAAAGTTTGAAAGGCCGTGATTTCGAGGATAATGATTTTTCAAACAATCGGATAAAATGCATTTTTTTGGTGCAAAAGCTCAGATTATTAAATCACTATTTTAATTGAATCAATTATTTTGGCGATCTCGGTGCACGAAATATTTCTCATGACATTTATAATGCATATTACGCGTATAGTAGTAATATTCAAAAATAATACATTTTTTTATATCGACTAAAAAAATAATTTTGGTTTTATTCACGTAACAAAAGCAAACGAGACGTGGAATCTCTTCCGTATTGTGCTCGTGCCAAAATTCATGCACGTTTGCTCTAATCTCGGCCTGAACTAAAGATTACCGGCGAACAACGTTGTACTTCTCCCTGATATATGAGATGTCAATTTAATAGCATCCGTAAAGCATGTCCTCCTTAGTGCCCAGAAAGCATTCAAATTAGACTTTTCAGAACCAATACACGAAAATACGCAAGAAAAAAACAAGTCAGCTTAGTTTCCGTTGTTTTTAGAATTTTGATATTTTAAGAGAGTATTTTATAAGAGTATTCATTTGTTTATTTTATACATCTCTCTAATTTCTAATATAGATAATTATATTATATTAACATACACACACATTGTTCGAATTAAACGGATACACTTTACAACGTGTCGTGCGACTATCTCGCGCACATGTGTACAAACACGTGGTATATCTTGTGACGTGTCTTCGTTTGATCTCTTTTTAGTCCTTGAATGCAATAGAGAGGCTCCTTTAAGCACTGCGGTGCAAAGAGAAAGAACGCTTTGCATGTGTTTTGACTAATTAACATACGTGAAAATCTTCTTAATTGGGTGATTAAACGCCTGCGGAGAGACTTTAATGGGGAACAGGTCTTCCGCCGTATCTTTTTTTATTTTCGATTCTTACCGCGCTCTTTTATTTTTACCATCCGTATTCGCGCCGAGAGGTCAGACACGCACTCGTGTCTAGTCTAGCCTGATGTACAGCCTAGTCTAATCTGATCTCGCTTAGCCTAATTTTAAACAGTGCAGTCTAAGTTAGTTCAGTCTGGTCTTGTGTTTAGTTTCCTTTATCCAGAAATAATTCATTCAAGGCTAACTCGGTATTGAAGCGGAATATTTAAAAGGATTATATTTTTACAAATTAGATTCGATATTTAAATGTTTACGTTAGAAGCGCCGTACTGTATTATGTAACGATGTAACGTCAGAAAAACAGAGCTTCGCCTATTTCGCGACGTTAGAAATCGATGAGCAAATCGTCCTCGGTGAGCAACGTTTATCGCGTTAAAGTGGCCTTTTCTGGCTATTACATCGTTCTGGGACAATTTTTTGCTGTCGCGTGAGATATCGCGGACTGCTCGCTAACGAAGGAAAATCGAAGAAGAGGCGACCGGGTAGAAGAAGCGGAGAGGGCGGCTATCTATTCAATTATCACCTCGGAACGGCCGCATACGTATGAACAGGTAATCCCATTTCACGACTTCCGGCCATTCTCGGGCTTTGAGCGACGTGTCCTGTGACGTCACATACATATCATTCGGTTCACGGATGCATGGTTGCTCGACTTTACTGTCTCAGCACCCTCTTGCCGGCCATTTTCTTAATTGCATAAGAATCTAAATATTGTTAGAGGTAGAGAATGCATACGATAAAATCCGCAAAGACGTCGATAACAATGATTTAGCTATGCTAGACTAATTGTAAGATGTTAAAAGGACATAAGAGTAAGTTATCAAGTCAGACACACAAGATTATACTTTAGAATAAGAACGCTTAAATGTATTAGTATCCGCGTTTTTAAATAATTAATGAAATGACGAATCTGAAATAACAGCTACCTTTGAGCGCTTATTCCTAATTAATTAAATGTTCGTAAGCGTATTATTCGAAAATATGATTGAGATAAAAGTTCTCTCTTGTATTTAAGCAAAGTACAAATCTGTGATACTAAAAATTTATTATCTTCTGGTAAGTAACATTTTTTGCGAAATAACTAATCTCTCTTTGAGCCTTTATTGCCAATCAACTTGCAAATGTTTATAAGATTATTACTCGAAAATATCCATGGATCAGGATAAAGCTTCTTTTGGATATAAGCAAAGTCCGTGCTACTAGTAAATTACTATCTTCTGGTAATTAACCGCTTCCTTAAGCCGAGTCGTATCTCCCCTTATCTGTTTCACCGTATCTGCCCTACACACGTACATACACATGCTGCGTACATTCTAAACAAAGAGCCATTTTCCCACATGGAACACCGTGAAATTTTACAATTGCGTGTGCGTGCATGGATGGTGCGCGAGCGATCGAAATCTCTGCAGCTATTTAAGTCAGAGGTGGGCAACCTTTTAAGGGTCAAATCGAATAAGAAATCATTTTTAAACATCTTAGGTCCGTACTTGTCCTCGTTTATTATTGCGTTTTAAAATAGAAAAATATTGTAAATTGTTCGACTATAAAATATCTCTCGTAATAATCACATAATAATTTTTCTTATGTATTTTTGGTACTCACTTTAAGAATATTAAAAAACCTTTCTTCGTGCACTGTTTTTTGAACAGCCGAGTAATTAAGCTTTTGTGCTATTTTCTGACGTGTTCTTTTATTCCTCAAAAGGAAACCCAGTATCTTTAATAGTTAAAAAAAAATTAGAAAGACTTTCACGAAAAGAACTGCTGAGATGAAATTAAAATTTATTTTATCCCCTTGCGAAATTTATGAACTCGAGAACAGAAGTGTTAAAATAGCGCAAATTGAAATAAGTTTTAAATTTCAGTTAACGTGAACGTATAAACTAAATTGATAAAATACTTGTATAGTAAATATAGAAAGGTTTAAGAGTTCAATTTTCATCTGAAATGATATTCTCTGCAATATTAATTAATTTTTTATCAATATTTTTTAAATGTTTATTTGTAAAACATAATTAAAATGATTATTAATATTGATTTAATTAGATGAGATGAAAAGTCACTTTAGCTATTTATTAAGTGTACGTTGTAAAACAGCAGTAATCAGTGCGCGATTCGCGAGATATCATTGATATCTGTTTATGCTTAAACATTAACATTAAACCGATAATTTTCCCAACAACAGAAAAATATTCCATTTGTTTACTTATGTTTTACATTAAAATTTTTTTTTAGAATAAACAATGAAATTGCTGTTAATGGCAATAAGATAGCAATCTAACTTGATGAGTTATTCTAAAGATTAATACAATGCTACACATCGTATGAATAGTGCAAATATTATTCAAAAACAATTTATAAGGTTTAATTACAAATAGTTAAGTACATTTCAGATACAGAACAATGACCGACAATGTCAATTTTCAGCTAGTCAAATGTCATATTGTCCAATAAAGATGCTGTTGAAATTTGAAGGCACAAATTCATGTACACAGAAAAATATTATATTTTACATATTTTCCATTTTCGACAGAAAACAAAATCGATTATTAACTTATCACGAGCAATCTTTTGCAATAATTGCAAGAGTAATCTTTTATATCCGAACAATTCTTTTTATGAAAGGTGCAAGATCTTTATCAGAAGTAATAATCATCAGGTAGGCTCATACTACAGACTTAATATATACAAGGCTTAGTTTGGCATACGATAAAGACTGCGATGGTTAGATCGGGATAGGTACCGTTGCGTGCGTATCGGCATACAGATATACATACATGTGTAGGTCTACATAGGAGATTACATAGCATGTCCCGAAGTAGGATAGGGAAGGATACTGAGAAAGAGAAAGAGAGAGGGAGCGAAGAGGAAGGTGGAAGGGTGGCTTAGTACAATTTCTTCGAATCAAGCGAAAGCCAATTACAAGTTTAATTCAGAACTTTGCACGGGCGATAATTAGCCGGTAAATTAAATTTACTTTCGTTTCAAAACAATCGCGCAAGTTTGCTGCCCTGCGTGCCGCGGCGCGGCGCGTCGCGACGAAACGTCGTCCTCGTCCTCGTCGTCGTCGTCGTCCTCGTCCTCGTCGTCGTCGTCGTCGTCGTCCTCGTCGTCGTCGTCGTCGTCGTCGTCGTGCGTACAGGAACAATCGAGAATTGTACAAAATTAATTATGCGGAACAATGACGTTGTAATATCTAATGTTTTTCATCGATGTGGCGGTTTTACATTGGCGTGGACATGAAAAAAGATATTAGCTTCGAGCACAGTTATATGTGCGAGAGAGAAGACATATATTGAACTTACAACTACTTATATATTGAACGACAAATTTCAAACATCAATATTCTTTATTACTTATGTAATATATATTCATTAGTTTAGTCTCACTATAATATTAAAAATCGAAATGTCAATTTTTCTTTATAATCTTAACGAAAAGATGGTTATAGGAGGCGTGCACGTTGCTACATTAGAGACCTGCGTATAAAAGCGACTTTACGCGTTTCCTGAGAATTAATCAATACTCACACGATTAATCCTATGTCGAGAATATATCTGCGCGCTCTATAGTAATTACTGTTACAGATACAAATACCTGTCTCGTATATTATACCAAACAACCCTACTGTGCGCTGTGAAATTTCTTAACTGAATAATTTAATCTTTATATTAAGAAGAAATATATTAATCTACAAATTTCGAAATTATTCTATATTTTTATAGTTTTAATAATTTTGTGTCACGCTCATTTCGTTTAATTAATGAAATGCGGAAGAGAGAAGATGAAGAATTTATGAATTTTAAAACATCGTCTAACAATAGATGAATTAACGTTATTGGATTTCGAATAATTAAATTAATAAATTAATGGAATAGTTTAATAATAATAGTTTAATAATTCACTCACCCAAGTTAAACGGAAGAATCTTCACGTATGCTCGATAACCTGCAATCAATTATTAACACATAAATTGGGATCATGAATATTCTGATAAAGATGTTATCAATTTTAAAATGATATCATATATTTCTATGACTGTATGTGAAATTAAAAAAAATATAATACATTCGAGCAATTATGTATTTACTTGCGATTTTCAAAATAATACATATTGTAACACATTTCTTCAGTATTTCAATATATTCAATGTATATATTAATCAATATTTTAGATACTAAAGATTATAATTGTTGAAAAAAGTTTCATTATCTTTATTAGTAAAAAAATTAAAATTAAAATAATAAATAAAATTTTAATCTTAGAATAATTTCTGAATATATTCATTGTTCTCTCTCTTGCTTTCTCTCTTTCTCTGAGGTTAGCAATGTTTTTCTAAATAATATATATCAAAGTTAGAGCATGTGCGCATGTATGTATGTGTGTAATGATATTTTTGTATCGAATTTCCATATCGTCCCTATGTTAACTCTCGTAAGCCATTTCAGAGGAATAGTCATGTCATTCTCACTATACATCATTTACATATCGCCCTGTAGTATTTCTAAATTATCACCGTGTCACTTCCACGCTATTTCCGAATGATCGTTACATCATTGTTATGCTGTCATTTCATACATATTCCTATAAAAGTATTTTTTTTTTATAAAAGATATGTGCATATACTATTTTCTTTGCACATGTTATTTTAAATACGTGCGCGATTTCCATTTCGAGATTTTTAAATTAGTCAAACGTTATTTCTATACAGGCGGAACACGTTCGACTCTCGAATAATTTTTTTAGATTCATGCATTCTGCGTGACATACTGCAGTCAGTTTTGGGACGCCATAATCGCGGGTGACACGAGCGATCAGCCCTCGCGTTATACCCAGGGGCATCGTTCCACGAGCTATGTTTCTTTAAACAAGCCGCTCTTCCGAGTAATGGTCTGCTGGGTTCGGTATTTTACCGTCTTCTGCTTTGCATGTTTCAAGCCTACTAAAACTCTCAATAATCCGATCGAAAACTCAATTCCGCGCGTTATAAACGTGTCGTATCGTAGCGCAAAGTCGAGTATAAGTCGTTGTAAAAGAAAATCGCCCCGTCTCACATGCCTTGCTTGGAGAGCATGTCGAATGATAATTCAAGACTTTCGCCTACGCTCTTTTACGCATGTTGATTAATCTGATACAAATATTAATATATGGCGCATAAATTATGGATACAAAGTATAAACCATTTTTTAATATCGTACAACTGTAAAGAAGAATAGCGTGCCAATTTTTAAATCGAACGAAACGACGTACAGCAATTTCGATCAAGGTTACGTAAGGCCGCGCTAGCTTTTCGGGAGCGACGCGATATTCGGCGACACTTTAGCATGAAGCGCACGATATATGTATACACCACTGTGCAAACGTGGAACGTCTTGGGATGCGCATACATTACGGACACGCGATCTCTCGTATAGAAGTAGCGACTTGAAAATTACAATTTAAATGGCCGCCGTCCGCGTTCTCCCGTGTCCGCTTATCTTCTCGTTTTCATCTAAACATCTCATTTTTATGCGCCATTGAAATTCCACGCGTCCCTTCTTTCGCCGTCGACGACGCTCCTCGTCGTCCCTCGGTCACGCGATACACGCCGTTGTCACTCCGCGGAACTTTTTCGCCCTTCGCGTAGCCGCGTCGACTCGATACAATCGGGGGGTTGTACTTTGTTCGGTCAGCGTGCAAACTCGAACGCGAACACGCACGCGGTGAGTCGGCACGGTTTCGCGCTCACGCATATCGACGCTTCGCAACGCGTGCCGCTCGAGACACCCTGTGTGTAACCGTTGATAGGTAGAGACGGTACGTGGCCTCGGCCTCGACGTCGGCATCGGCGTCGGCGTCGGGTCGCGCTGCGTCGCGTCGGGCACCTGTGCATACCCTGTGCGTTTCCAGGCTGCGAGACGTCGCGCGCGCACTCTTCGCAGGCCAGAGAGTTGATTTAAAATTGATTTATGCAAATTGGCGCTGCACGAGCAATTAACAATTCCTTGTAGACCGGCTCGAGTATAGCTTTTCGACGAGAAGAGGTTGCGGAGGGGTGGTTCGGCAAGGCACCGGAGTCGTAGGACTCGGGTGCGGCGAGGAGAGATCGGAGGGGGGCAGGCGCACCGAGGGAAAGGGCTGGCTGCACATAGCCGAGCTGATGAAGGACGAAACACAGAGAATGCGCGATGCTCCGAGAAAATGGAATTAATTTGCTAGGATTAAATCCGCCTAGCGCCGCGCGCTATAGAACGCTGAATGTTTCTCGCGTACGTGTGCGGACTTATTTAGACGGAACGAGAGAGAGAGAGAGAGAGAAGAAGGGAGTGTAAGACGGGTCGTGAGAGCGGTTGAAGAAAACCAAGGACGGGAAGACGCGCGCCAACGATTACAGACATTGGTTCTGCAAAAATACCGCCGACCTCGGATGCACCTCGTGAAACGATACGCGTTACGTTTCGCGTTACGTTGATTAGAATTTTTAATCGCTTTTTATACGACACGCGCGTCAAGGGACGGACATGATAAAATGTAAACGGAGACTCTGCGAAAATCGAAATTTATAAAAATCAGAGATCGTCGCGCGCACAGAACGGATGGTTACTTATTACGGTTGTCTGCGCACTGCCCACCCTTAAAATCTTTCGCATCGGTGCAAATGCGGATGTTGTACGTTTATCTATTCACGTATCTCCGAACAGGTGTCTACGCATTATTCCGGCAGTTCTCTCTCTAACAATTCCATTTCCAGAATTGATCTTATCGGTCGACTTGTTCCAATTTACGCACAACTATATAGTGTTTAAAAATTTCAACAAACTGTCTCATAAAGACAATATCTACATATATCAAGCGGTAGCGTTGTCAGAATGCCAACTTTATAAAAAGCGACTGACTGCGTAATTATGTTCACGATATCGTCGAGACATTATTAGGTATCTTATTCGAAATTTTTATAAAATAATGTGACAAAAAGACACGCTGCTTTTTTACACATTTAATGAAATAAAAATACAAAAGATTTATTATTTTTATACAATTATGTTAATTTTACAAACGTCAAAAATAAAAAAGAATATAAATTGGTAGCTAATCGACACGTGGAATTTTTGACGAACAACTTTGACGAAAGGCAATGAAAAAATCGATTCGAGGCGTCGTATTGAGGCGTTAAACATTCAGCGTTCGTTAGGGCCAGCACCCGAGCAGAAGATTATTTACGCGACAGTTAAGTCGTCCCGAACAGTTTTCGTAGGGTAAGCTGCGTTCGGTTGACACATGGAAGAGGCGGCCAGCCAGGAATGTGCTAATGAGATCATTTAGCTGCCCCTTTGCACTCTTTACCCCGCCCTCGCGTTTACCTCGAATCTACGAGAGAAAGAGAGGGCGCAGGCTACCACTGCTTGATTTACACTAACGCGCCAGGGACGTATTTAACGTTAACGAAGGCTGCCGTACAGCACCGGACTCCTTTGGTTAAGTAATTAATGGCCAGCGTTACAATAAAGTATTCTGTGTAAATATACAGTGAGGATATATGTGTAGTTGTGGAAATAGCGTATATTTAATTTCATACGCAAAGCACTGGATTTAAGTATAATTTCTCAGTCATAAATTGAATTAAATGATATTATAGCGTTAATTATTAAAATTACTTTTAGAAGGATAAATTATTGTATCTACGTTAATTTATACAACGATACAATGCGCAATTTAATAAAAAATTGAAGTGATATACTCGCGTGAAATACTCGAATTTTCGCAGCGTGAAATAATCGAGTTATGCGCCGCGTTCGATTCGTAGATCGCAATCGAGGAGCCTTCGTGGAACTTTGGGAAGACAAGATATGGCCACAATAAAGCGGCGTATAAAATAATTGGCTGTAAAGTTCTGCGCTCACGTGCGGAGATGGGGACGGGGCAGGAATGGCGCAGAAGGGCGAAGAGAATTGCACGACCTCCCTCTCCGAGGCTCAGAAAATCCTGCTCGAGACTCCACGATCGTAAATTTCTCCGAATATTTTATTGTGTGACAATTTTTATGGTAATTGTCATTATAAATTTGCTCGGATTATTTATGCCTCGGGCGCGAATAAAGGGAAGACTCTGAAGAGAGGAAGAAGAGGAGAGCTCGGAGGGGGAGAAAGGGTTGTTATTCCTCCCGTCATTCGGCATTCGAAAGAAGATCGGAGACCGCGGCGCGTAAATCAGAGCGTCGATGAGATCCGCGGAGTTCAAAGGGCCCCATGGGAATTTTCGAGGAGCACCCGCTGAGAAATTCATTAAGGGGCGACTTGTTAATGTCAGCTGTTTACCGCGAAATTTCGCGAGCCAACGGACACGCGTCCCTCTCGCCCGCATCTTCGCGCTTGTACGCCTTTATCGACGACAATCCTCTCGCGACTGATTTAAATTCTCTTCTCGATGCGAGCTATCCGGATGTGAAATAAAACTGCTCGCTAAATACGCGCTCGTAAGATGTAAGCGAGTCGAGAAACTTGCGCGGAGGCGCGGAGGCGCGTCGAGGTCGTCGCAGGGATTTTACGAGGCGGCGAAATTTATCGCTGGAATCGCCCGGCGGATTATTAGAATCTGTAAACAGACCGTGTCATCTCGTACATGCGAAGGGCTGTAGATTGGGGCCGTAGCGCCCTGCGATTGACAACCTATAATTGAACGCGTCTCGTGATCGTAAATGGTGCGCATCTGCCGGTTAATGATTTTATAGACACGTACTGTAATTAATTATCGTTACAACGAATATCAATAATTGAAAGCTGCGAAATAATTTTATCATTCGTCCATGCATTTCTCGGTGTATTTGTTGTTTAAAAGTGTTGTGCGATAGGTTCTCGTAAAAAATTACATTTTACGTAGTACACAATACTCGCGCCACGTATCGAATCTTTCTTCGCGAACAAATTTGGTGCCTTGTTTACTCGATTCCCGCGAAAACCGATACGACGAATCCTAGTTTGTAAGGAGACAAACGTTAGGTTCTCAAATATTCGTATGTGAATACGCGCGTCTCCCTCGTTTTATACTTTTCCCAGGGTTTTTCCCTTCGACGCGGGCAAACGAGATGAAAGCCTCGAAAGGTCCCGAACTAAACAGAAAGCAGACTGCGCCGAGGTAAGACGTTTAATGAAATCAGCACGGTGTCTGTCTCCTCTCGTAGACTCTCTCCTCGGCGCTGTTTTAATTATACTCTCCGGGCTCTCTCGCTAGTTGCGCGTCCTCTTCTCTTTCCGCACCTTCCGCTCGTCACGCTCGTTGTGCGCCGACGGGACACGCACACCGCGAAACCTTTAGGATGATTAGACGAAGACGTTACGAAATTAGTATCCTTGCAGACAAAATTGTCGAAGGAAGCCGGTTGTTACGCGCGCGCGTTTCTACGTGCGTAATGGTGCAAGGCGAGCCACCTACGCTTTCGCTTAGAGTTGCGGTATGTCGGACGTATTTGTCGTCTTAATTTATCTTTTGACACGCAACGATTTCAAGGGACGTTGGAGAGGCCACTCGTTTTTGTCGCGAATTGACGTGCTCGATTTAAGTATCGTTGTTCATACAGAACTAATAGGTTCGACGAAAGTCTGGCAGGGCCGTTGACTGTTTCAAGTATATCTCTCGATATAAAGAAAAAAACAATAATTTCTAAAAGATTTATTTATTTATTTATTTATTCTTAAAGCACTTATTCCTTGTTCGTAATGTCTTTGTAAATGATTTCTATCCCTCGGTCGAGCAATTCTTATTTCACGTTATTCATATTTCATTCATCGTTCATTTAACTACCATTTCTCGGTTTCTCGTAATCGATGCTCCTGTTTTAATTAGGATCGAGCGGCTCGATCGTAGAGAAGAACATATATCCCGCGAGATCGATGATCCACGGCGAGCCGATGCGGCGCATTCGAGGACGATTCTGTTCGATTGCGCCGACAACGCCGGGGCATTAATTAGCGTGCATAATTGTTTACTGGCGCTAAACGGAGCTGGATCAATATTTAATTGAATGCCTGCTAAATGCCAGCTGCATCGCCGCGGCTCTCAAATCGAGCCGATTCCTCTGAATAACGACCCCTGGGATACAATGCCCCGAGGAAGGGGCGGGAAGGGACGCGCCCTTATGTCGTGTACGATGTTCCGCGCGGTGCCCCATTTTGCGTCCTGCCTTTCTTCGCGACGAAATGACTTGAAAATGATGCATCATTTTTTACCGCGCACGACGTATATTTTTTTTTTTTTCAGAATTCACTAATTTCGATTTATCAAGCATCGCGCAAAAATGTAAAAATTAATTAACAGCATTTATATACGTATGCTATATATTACGAATTATTTACGAATTATTTTCCCCTTTAGAAACTATAGTTGATAGTTTTGAAACACTCCGTACACATACACACATATTCATGCATACACGCTTTGATTAACCCCGTTGCAAGAATTATTCTCGCTATCTCGAGATTATGTTCGCGGTTATATTGCATCCGTGAAATAAGAGTCAGCGAGCAGGGATAGCACTTTGTACGAGGGGGTTGCAACGGTGCGAGGAAAACAGGCAAATTGCGGCGCTCGACAGACACGAGCGAGGAGTGGAAGGGCTAGGTTCGCGTGCCATGTTTTTCCACTCGGCTTTCCTTGTTCGGAGAATTCTGATGGTTCTTCGTTCGGGGGAGAGGGGGTGGCTCCGTGTAAATTTGTGTAATTAAAAAGGCGTCGTGCCGAGATTTTCTTCCCCTCGTCTTACGTTTACAATTAGAAAGATGTAGCCGAGAGAATTCAACTCGAGCGGAGCTGCTGCCACGAGTGAGTCTTCGCTAACGATAAGTGGAAAGCGCGGGGAGGGAATTCTTGCGCTTTTTACTCGATAATCGAATATTATTCACGAGGGAGTCAAAAGGATCGTCGAATGAAAATTTGAAGGAATGATTTCGAAACTTTTAAGGAATTATTACGCGTAAATGATTCGCGAACAACGGTGTTATTTTTTTTTACAGTCAGAAGACAATATAAGAGTGGCGTCAGCGTGCTCACGGCGAACTCGTTAAATCCTTGGAAACTTACTTTTCAAGCGCTCGCGAAAACTCTAAAGTATCTAGAAGCCCAGAGGATAATATCGAGTCGGGGCGGGCAGTAGGGATGGAAACGATTACGATCGTCATAGTCGTATATTAGCATAGACGAAAAACAGACTCGTAAAACAATCGCCGCGTCGCGTGTTGCACCGCGACGATTCTGTTTCCATGGAAATCACACGTTGTGCGATTTTGACGTTACGCTCGCGGAAAAATGCGATATTTATTTCCTCGTTATTAGTCAGCCGCACATTGGTTCAATATTTTCAGCGCTCTGCGCTTGGTTTCCTTTTCCGATCACCGTCTTGTTAATCGAATAATTTATTTTGCGATGAGCACAAAGAGATGAAAAAGTAGGGGATTACAATCTTTACGAATGCAATTTTCGATATTGCATGAAAATTTCGAGAAGGGAATAGTGGCACAATTTAGCTTAATCGAGGAAACGATCGAATCATTAAAAATGTCATCGAAATATTGTTGAATAGCAAACTGGTTTATGGCTGGTTTAGACACGTTTGCTCTTTTCGAGAGAAGTGGATACATCGCGCAATGTCGGCGCGATATATGCAGTTATTTTTAGCTGCCGGTACATAAAGTAATTGAGTGTCCATCACACAACCCAATGTCCGTTCGTTCGCCTCTTGCCTCTTCCTCCTCGTCCGATGGTTTTGCACATACCGTATAATGCCTCGGACATGCTAGTGATAAATGATTTCGCCAGATTGGTAACGTTTAGTTGTGTTGCGTGTCTTGGCAGGTTTGAAAATTGCTATTCCGCAAAATCCTCTCTGGTTTTTTCCCGATGATAGATCAATTGTATTTAGTAAGCGTATTACGATTTCGCTTCCCTGAAAAGTATTTTTCTACAAACGGAGATATTTTTTAATAATTTTGTGTCCGATATCTTAACAGCATCTAAAGATTTAATCGTAGAATAAACCGATAAACGGATATCGTAGATTAATCTCTTCATCTTTTTCTCTCATTATAAATATTATTTATTTATTAATTTTTTTATTACGAAATTATATTTAATTAGTATTTATTCTTATCAAATACAAGTTGCCGCGAAAGCGGAGTAGACGTTGATTTTAAAGTTCGATAGTTTCAAATATGCTATCCGCGAGAGATGTTGGACAAAGAAAAATGCTGATGCATAGAATCGGCGCGCCTGTTTCGTGTCACTGTGTTTAGTAAATAACCGAATAACTTCCTCGATTTCCCGGCACTTTACGACCCCTATCTAACTTTCTTCCATTCTTTTTGTTTCTCGTCCCGATAATCTTCTTTCTCGCCTCGACAGATTTGTATCAAGATTCTACAAATTTGGAAATTTCGAAATAAACTTTTGGAATTGAAAATTTACTCGATGATTTTAATATCTCTACAATGTTGATATCGATACAAAATGTAGGAACGCTAATGACTGCGTTATGGTTCTTGAATGTGGAGGGAAAGAAAAAGGATTAGGCAACGACAGAGAGCGAGATTCCCAGACGATGCGAGCTCGACTGTTGCTTCACACTCGCCAGCACCACCCGTCCCACGATGGCCCGCCGTGCCTATCCCTTTCGCTATTTCCGGCGCTATCCGTCAGAGCCGGTTACGGAGACACCGAACGCACGCTCTGGCGACGCCCCTCCGACGTCCGATGCCATACGTCTTTCACAGACGGCGTGCGCCGAGTTATGCCCCTAAAGAGGTTTCTATTTACATCGCCGCGACGACACGTAGCTGTCCCTTTCTTTTGATCTTAGCTAGATCAACAGCGTGAGAAACGTCTTACTAACGGAGCGTTTGGGATTTATGACGACGCGTCTTTAACGACGCCCACTCTTTTCCGCTCCTTTTATCCGCGCGCCTTCGTCTATCACTGTGCCGTTGATAACGTTAACAACGAGTCGTTCGCCGATGACGAATCGAACGCGAATAATATCCCCGTTTCGAGGAATAAAATCCGGCTTGCGAGGACATTCTATACTCGTGTTTTTAGAGACGACCGGGTCTTAAAACAAGAAGTTACGAGGTGAGCGTATTCCGGAGCGTGTAATGAAAGATAATACGCGTCGAAGTAATACCGCCGATGCGTGCGCGCGCGCCAGCTCTTTGTTGATACGCGGATGTATCTTCGTATCGGGGCGTATCTATCCGCCGCGGAAAGGACACACATTATCCCGGTACTTGTATTCCATGCATTAGCGGGGACGGAGCGCTAATGCAGAAATCTGGTATCGGTTAATTAATAACCGTAAAACTCAAACCTCGCGTGCACGCCCGCACGTTATTTGATTTCGTCGGAGATACCTCTCTACTCGCCCACGTAAATGGCATGAAACGTGATAGCTTAAAAAAACTTATTGGCCCGTAAGTTTCCCCCGAGACTCGTCTAATATACGCTAATGCGATGGTTGGCGCTATTTTTTAATCATAGCAGGATGGAAACCGTATATTCGCGTATAACGAATAGGGAAACATTTGAAAAAATTGTACATTTCGAAAATTAAACAGTTGAATTATTAATTATTTACAGTTTCCGATGATTATAAAGACACTGAAAATCATATCTTTATATTCTTTATATTTCTATTTATACAATAATCTATTTATAAATCAATTCAAGATAAGTCACCGACATGCGGATTTAATTTAGCAAATAAAATTGAATTCTATTTAATTCGAAGATATGAGATAGATGTGCATCTTGCTCGTCGCTGCGACAAATCAATTTCGTCAGATTGCCGGCGTCAGTAAAGTTGGATTAATTAATCGCGCGTTAATAATCAGAAAGTTGCGGGAAAAAAGACACGCGCAGACAGATTCGTGAATTGTAGAAAGATGTGAAAAATCTGAAGAGAATCGGATCTCTGTCTCTCTCCTCGATAATACGCGGTCGGGCATGGGAATAGGAACAGGAACAGAAACAGGAATGAGATCGGGATCGGGATCGGGTGCGCGGGGTTGCGTCGCAGTCGCGCAGTCCGCACTCCGCACACGAGGACACGCTCTCGCGTGCAGCCCTCGCCTTGGGCTGCGGAGCAGCCTCGCAATTTAACCGGTTCGACATTCGCCTCGAGCTCTCGTAATTGGCAGGACGAATGAAAGAGCCCCGCGCGCGCGGACGAGGACGAGTGGTCGGGATTAACGATGGCGAATGGATCAGAAATTCTCCGCGAGAATAAAGTAGGTAGTAGGTGGGCCGCCTGCCTACCCTGGCGGAGTATAGCTGTAGTCCGTGGCCGTAGGTACGAGCCTTTGTTTGTCGTTCGCTCCAATTACCTCCGGCCTCTCCCGGTAGCTTCATAATTAACTCCCACTCATTAAACAAACTTTACTTTTAATGTTTTAAAAATAGTAATTAGCAGTGGCGGCAAGAGAGGAAGAAGGAGAATGAGGATGAGGATGAGGTTGCGGGGCGAGAGGACAGGAGGAGGAGGAGGAGGAGGCGGAGGAGACGAAAGAGGGTTGGAGACGGGCGGACAGGGGAGACGAGGTATAGAGGGGGTGGAAATGGTGGAGGAAGAGAAGATGGAAGGAGCGTAGCGGAGCGGAGGAGGAGACGCCACGGCGATGGTGGTGGTAATGCTGGTGGTGGTGGTGCGGGGGTTGCAAAGGGGGTGTAATTAACTATCATGCAACCCCTTCCCAACAGCAGCAGCCGGCGTAGCAAGGAGGTAATTGGACCGGAGTCTTATACGTGTGGAGCGCTGGGGGTGGGGGAGGGGAAGAGGCTGCTAGGATAAAGGGTTGCTTAAAATTGCACACAGTGCTGCATTATGGAACCTCTGACGAGCTTCCAGGGAACGGCCGTACGGATGGTGGCGTGGAAATCCATTAACCCCCTCTCCCCCCTCTCCCGCCACCATCTCCTGCTCAAACTCCCTCCTCGACCCCCATCCAGTCGCGAATTAATTGCGATCGTCTAAGGACGAGTCTTTGTCGGAGTCTGCCGCGACTACCTGCATGGTCGAATTCGCGATCCAATTTAAGGGATGTGCGTAAACAGTAGATAGTTGCCTATGTCTTCCAATTCAACGAGAGCTTCTTTCTAGCGACTCAATTATCGCATGTTGGACTAAATGCTCTAATTAAGCCGCGACTCTGTGGTCGGTTAGATGATTGGATGTTTTATTACTGATAAAAATTATTTTCGTACGGATAGCTCCGAGCGATAGTAACAGCCTAATAATACGATGTAGGTTGGACGCTGATTAGCGATACTAATGAACTAGACTTCTCCTTACTCGCGATGCTCGCGAGGGAAACTTTTGCTTCGGGCTAAGATCTTTAAGTCCCGATTAACGCGGCCGCGATTCCATGCTGACGTCATAAACTAACTCTCGGGTAACGTCGCGTTCTCGCTTTTTCGCAGATTATTTTCGTAGAAGCGAAATCGACTCGGTTCAACTTTGCGGCTACGTGGATGTATATCCGGTTAGAGTTTTGAATATAATGGCAGGCAACTACTAGAACTCGGAAAGGGTGGAGGCGGCGGATGGGAAGTAGAGAAGAGGGGGGGGGGGGCAAGTCGAGGGCTGCCTTTGACTGGTCGTTGTAATACAACAGCAATTAGCAGTAAACCTAGCCCTCCCTGCCGAGCTTCCAACCTGTATGCTTCATAGTGTTTGCCTCGTCGTCTCGTCAACGAGGAGACGTGAAGAGGTTTAAGCCTTGTTTAACTCGGCAATACGCAATTAGCAATTTCCTTAATGCAGAGCAAATTATTCGGTCGCAGCGCGTTAAGCCGCACTTTTTCGCAATTTAACGACAACAATCTCCGTTCTCATCGTGACAAATGATATATCGTTCGTTTGATTCACCGTCTCATTTTCGCACGATTAATCTTAATTTAGTAAAAATAATAATTATACACGGTTTTTATTTAGAGCGACTCTAGTCGAGTTAATAGCTCTTTTTTCGCCGTTTTTATCGACAGCGGGGCCTAAATGGTTCGGTTAATGGATGGTTTTCATTATGCAGAGATCGGCCAGGTGAGTCCACGGGTTTTAAGCGCTTTTAAGATCTCGATCGGTGGTTACTTGACCTCCGCTTGACCGGCCAATCGAGAACGATTATCTATATTTAGCCGATGTGATCTATAATAGCCCGTCGTGTCCTTCGGAAGGAAAAGATACGCTTTATGAAAAGAAATCTCGCTCTCTGTTAATTACCGTTTAATACTTTGGGATAATTTAATACGGAATAAAGATTCTCTCGACTGTATTAAACGTGCGACTGCAACTGTATGAAAATAAATTGGCGCGTAAAAAAGAAATTGGATGATTCGAAAATTCCAAACGGGAGAGGTATATCTTTCGAAACTATAAAATGCGCGAGAGTGGCTATTTTTTATTCACGCACATATCTCTTTCATTTGCCTTATGCCACGCAGGCATCGAATTATCGCGAACGTTCACGCCGACGGATATTTACAACGCATTTAAACGAAACACCTGTTTCCCTCGAACGCCCCGCTCGATCGTAATGCGGTTCCCCTTTCTCTCCTCCCCCTCCTTCTTTCCCGCGCCCATTTCCCGTCTCGTCCCATCGTGGTAACATCCGCGGTATCGCACGATAATGTCGCATAATTTAGCCGACATGATGAAAATAAAAAGCTCGAGTCTCGGAAGAGATAGCCAATTAATTCGCTTCAAAGTGAAATGCGCCGTTAAAAGAAAAAAACTTACTCGACATGCCAAATTTTCTCTCGCGTTGTCTTAGTCTAGTTGTTTAATTTTTCAATCTCGTTGTACGCACGCGAAAAGCGCTTAATGCATCCGAATCTATTATTACATTATGAATATTTGGAAGCAAGTTTTCAAGTACGCGATACGCTCAAATGAAGTCATTTGCGTAACCGTAACGCGAATAATCGTGACGTAACAACAGTAACTATGGTTGTTAAATTACGTAGCTGAATTTTCGCTCAAACACAAAGGTTTAGGTCCCCTGGACGGATTCTCCATTTCCAAGGATGAGCGCGCGCCCGCCAGGTAGACACGGCCCTGAGGCAACACCGGCGGACCTCGATAAGCATTCAGATTAGCGTGACGCCTCGAATGTGTTTACGTTTAATTACGCTAAGAGTCTCCATTAGGCTGGACCGCTGCCAGGCTCAATTCGGAGACCGCTCTGTTTTACCGAGCGTAGGTGCACCCACTTAACTCGCTCCCCTCATCTTCCCTCCGACCTCTCGCGGCTCTTCTTCCCTCCCTCTTTTAATCTCCGCATCTTCCGCTCTTTCTCTAATTTCCCGTCTCTTTCCCTCGACTCGTCTCTTTTTAATCCCTCTCGGCCTCTTTCGCCTCTCTCCTCCGTCTCATCGTTTGACTCTCTCTCTTTCTCTTTCTCACACGTAGAACACGAATGCCGCTCGTGCATCTCTTTTTGCGTCTCTTCCTTTGCGCCCGTCGGCGGCGCGCAGGAAGAAACTTGTTTCGGGAACGCGGGAACTGATACGATTCTATGGGCTCCATGGTCCCGGCGCTTTTCAAACACCACTCGCGGCAACGTCTGGCTTTCAACTCTCTCGATTGCCTGCGACTGGGATAGCTGACCCACTACGATCTCGATAAAGCAGCCGATGAGTCTGCTGAATTTTGCAAATTGCGAGAAATTTCGAAATTCTTTTACGTCTGAATGTTCGTAGGATCTAAAGAAAGAGAAGACATATACGTGCACATTTTATTTATGATCATAGAATGAAATTTTAAAAATATTTTTAAAATACTTTTTTAGCTGCAAGAATAATTCGACAATTTATTTATATAGTATTATAAAGTTTAACGGAGAAATTTTGAAATTTCTATTCTTTGATTATCATTTTTTTTTTTGCTCCGAGTAGTTACGTTGCAAATCTGCGAGTATCGAACAAACAAGGAGCCTATGGAAAAAGTTTAAACGTGTCGCCGTGCAAACAGCGCGTTCAGTCAGCAGCCTAACGTCTCCTCGGGTGACCGACGGCGGCGAGGGGAGAGTTGGCGGAATTTAAAAGCGCTTTTAGCTTTTAGCCCAGGCGATACCGCTAAGAAAACGTTTTAGCGGATTTCATTTGCCCCGTCGCGGCCTGCCGAGAAGGATGGATCGCAAGAAACAGTGGAGAGGGAGGAGAGGGAGGAAAGATGGAAGGAGATAGGGGAGAGGTAAAGGGTGAGAAGAAGCGGTGGTGGAGACGGTTGCTCCGAGGGATGTTGGCAACACCGGTTATTAAGTAGATGCTACATTGAATGGGTGGATGAATATTTAAGACGTTCAACAAGTTGCGGATTTTTCTTTAATCAGGCTAACCTGTGCCGGTCCTCTTTTCTTCTACGGTGCTCGGCTTTCTCATCCTCCTTGCCGGTTTCCACTTGCTCGGATTATGACGCGAAGCGAGTCAAGCTGTTTATGCGGAGAGAGCGAGAAAAATATTCAAGGAGTTTGCTACTCTTCGTCGTATCTCGCCAGTGATATTTTCGAATATGTCGTTGAAGCTTTCCGGAACGTTGCTTCCCGAAGCTTTCTCTTGCGCGTTTTTACGAATTAGAAATCGACTTTAATAATCGGATTATTGCGTCGAAGCGCAAAATGTCGAGAAATTAAGAAAAAGCCCGTACGCGCGTTTATATTATTTAGACTTTGAAGCCCTTGGGTTGCCCGCTCTCGTTCCAGCGCTGATTTAAATGTGGCTCACGCGGTCAGATCGATCGATTCCTCGTTCCGTGTCCATCTTTCGAATTGGTCCGCGCTAGCGGATAGGTCGATGGACAATCGACAAGAATGAAGTTTTATTCGCGTCGTGTATTACTCTCCGCGAAGATAGCGTAGAAGAGAAACGAAACGGGCACGAAGAGGAGAGCGCGGCAGAATTGAGGAGGGGGAGGGGAGGGCTCACGAAACACTCTAAATCCCCGAGGCAAATAGTTTTTCTTCGATATCCGTCGGCCAGAAACAAACAAGATTCTTTATAGACGGAGCAAACCACTCTTCTATAAGTATACCCGCTTTCCTCTCTTCCTTCCGCTCTTTCCTCATCCTCTTTTTCTCTCGCAGCGAGATGTCTGTCTGCCTCTATACATGTGTATTTGTATATGTGGAGTATGCGTGTACGTACACGCGCAGGCGCGTACGTTGTTTGCTCGCGTTCGCGAGCGCTCGCCAAAGTAAAGTAAGCTTTTAGCGGAGTGGCTGATTTATCAATGTATTTATTCCGAGATATTGAATTCATTTAGTTAAGTAGCGCCGGCGGGGGCGGCCTCTCGCGCGTTTTCTACAGCTATTTTCACCTTTGTATATAGGGTGCCCGAAGAACGTCGCGGTGCTCTTTACCAAGGTGGCCTCCGATTTTTCCTCAACGTCGTGAAGCGGGTTGTCGAGCCGCCTAATATTTAAAAAAGTGTTGTGTCTTAAGTAAATAAGTTATTGATACGACTGAGAAGGCGCATTTAGTTCTTAGTCTCCAACTATGATTTATAGCGGATCGTACTTTGGAAATATCATCATTCGAGCGCTCAATCGTTATGCTCTACTTAATGTTGAAAATTAAACAGGCCAATAAGGAACGCGGATGAAGCGTTCGCTGTTACTATTATAGTAACAGCCGTTTGGGACACCCGGTGTATCCGTTCGATATCACGGGCGTCGATATTACGAATAACTATTTCAATCTTCTCACTCCATCTGAAAAAATTTGCGCTATCGAAAATAAAATATCGCCCGCAATTTTTTATATAATATTTTTATTGTACATTTCATCGATTTGCATCAATCTATGCTTCGACGATTTATCGCCGCACATGACGCTTAGTAATTTGAGATATTCGAAATATCTTTATTCCCGGCTGTATTAATAATATTGCTAAATGCATTAAACAAGCGCGCGACCGCTTCGCTGAATAAAAAACATAATGCAACAATAAGCCGAACGTGCGCGGCTTATGAACTTTTAGGTATTTATTATTTGCGAAACGTCGTGATTTAGTTCACGTATAATGATTAATCCTCGACAGAGTACATTTACATATTACAGCATGAGTAATTAACTTGAGCCGAAAGTATGACAAATGTTCTGAATTAATGATGTATAATTAAATCAAGTACCGCATGCGGATTGTCTACGTCGGCTACATATTTCCGTAATCAGCTTCTCTCATTTAATTTGCAAATTAACATTCATAACGCGTGAAACAATTATTTTATAGTCATTCCTAACATGATTAAATCAATCATCTCTAATAATACTGAGCCGCGAATTAAATAGGCATCCGGAGTATAACCGCCGGTATACAAATTATTTGAGAGAAAAATTTCTTTGCCTATTTAACGCGATATTAATTCCGCGCAAGTTTTAATCGTCGGTAAGATCGTCCATTTGCTCGTTTGCGTTAATCCACGTTGGGCGTAGGGGGTGTATAACGAAAGGGCGAAGAGGGGCACATGGTCGCGCGACTAATGTCATTTCTAAGTACACACGCCTATATCGTCGCGGCATACAACATACAATTTTCCGATGGCGGCGTACCTGCGCTTTAACTATCCCTCGATCTAAATGCACTCTAATGGACTGCATTAAACAGAGAGACGGCCGGGCGGATAGGGTTGGGAGGGGGACTGGGAGGGCGAGAGAGCGAGAGAGCGAGAGGGCGAACTCGACCCGACCCGACCGGGCACTTTGAAAGGGACGCCCGGAGACACGTCGCCTGTAAAGAGAATTCTTTTTCGAGAAAATCTCGCGATCATCTTTTTTGCTGTTATAATTAAATGTATTGCCAACAATCGATTAAATCGATTTGGCTACGCGAGCGAATCGATGAAAAGAGCGTTATTATGTAAAGAGTATTTTATTAAAAGTACCTTTACTTCCTCTCTATGCGTAGACAGATTCATTCGATTAATTATATTTATAACGCGTTGGAAACTTATCTGCCTCTCATTTTTTTCTCTTATATTTGTTGGATATGTATTATTGAAATCAAAATGTACACGACAATGAAAGAGAATTTTACCATTTCGGTGATTTCACTCAACCGGCGAATCGTCCAGTTTATCCAAGCATAGTTTTCGGCTAAACGGTTCGACCACACCAATCATTTTGTTCACTGATGCATTATACACCTCTGTGCATCTTTTTCCCATATGCACGTATAAGCATTATACGGAAGACAAGCTCGTTTTACAAAGAATATTAACAATCACTGCACTTTCAAACTCTTTTTTCCTTATTTTATAAATTAATTGTTTATTAATATAGTGACATTTTTATTCGATCAATGCGATATGATTTAGGAGATCGATATGACCTAGTTTTTCATAGCTTTTCAAAGAAGAAAATAGAGTAAAACTTATGGTATAAGTAATTGTTTAAAAGTAATTACTCAGTTTAATGAAACTTTATTTAATGAATTTTATAATTTTGAATCGTATTTCACATTCGTATTCGCGAATAAAAAATTATCTTTAATTTGTTAATTTGACGGGTAAAAAAAGTTGTACAAAGAAAGAGAAAAACGGTTTAGGTTATCAAGAAAAGAGTAATGTATCGTAAACACGAAACGAT
This sequence comes from Camponotus vicinus, assembly GCF_025532165.1. Taxonomy (NCBI): domain Eukaryota; kingdom Metazoa; phylum Arthropoda; class Insecta; order Hymenoptera; family Formicidae; genus Camponotus; species Camponotus vicinus. The sequence goes on from NW_028141945.1 coordinate 31,407,890, forward strand.
AAAAAAAAAACAAAGTGTCTGTCACGATACACGAATAACGCGATACGAGCGGAGCGAGGCCGAACGGTCGGATCGTCAGTTAAAAAGATCGAACAACTAATGACCGGAATCGTGGAACATACAATGAATTAATTAATCCGTATGCAAATTCGACCCCCTTTTTCGGGCCGTTTTGACCGCGCCGAAATCGCGATCGAAATCCGAATCGCGAGCGTTCGTTGCGAAAGCGTTAACGCTAGAAGGTATCCGGCCGCGGGTCACGAATTTATGATCACGGTGCGCCCCCGATAAGGAAAATTCGCGAGAACGGAGAGGGACAGATATAAAAATGAGCGTGCAAAAAAAAAAGGAAAGAGAGAGAGAGGACGCGCGCGAAAGAGAGGGTGCGTGCATGCGTGCATGTGTGCGTATGTGTGCGTGTGACGCGTTGAAAAAATGCCAGCGACACGCACGAAAATAAAAATGATTACGTACCCCACCGCGGACGTACGTGCGCTGCGTGTCCACGCACACACGTACGCGGCGTATCGGAGGAGCGACGGGGATGAGGAGGCACGGGTAGGCGTGTGCAGGGATGCAGGACCGTTACCGCGATGTTTTGTAATTTAAATTAATTGAAAAATATGCACTGTGTGTGTTGTCCGATCGCGCTCGTGTCGCTGGAGAGAAACAGCGACGAGAGGAAACGCGACGCGGAGAGAAAAAGGGAGAAAAAATGCGTGAGTTGCGCGGAGGGGGAAGGGTGTAGGTTGGAGGGAACGAATGCTGCGCGGAAACTGTATCGAGAGAGAAGGAAAAGGTAGCGAAAGGGGGAGAGAGAGAGAGAAAGCGGAATGTGCAGGTACACCGCGGGCCAATCATTCGCGCCGGTCGGCCAATAACTTATTGGTTTTTCACGTACGATTTGATTCATTATCATTCCGTTATTTATATTTGTCCGACCTGCTGCGGATTTTGGGGATTTGCGCTGGGAACGAGAGAAACGCAGGGAAAAATGCAGCCGCGTCGGACGCGGACGCAATGAGCGTTCTATTCCCTCGACTCTATCGTTTCTCCGTCAAAACTTGTCGTAATCGTAGCTAAGCAATTTAATCCGATGGCGCAATTTATGCCATCTTGAATTTGTCTAATATTGGGGATAGAGCGTATTATTGCGACGTTAACGTTGTTCTCAGTAGTTGCCGTTAAATATTGAGGATGGAGAGAATTAATGTCTTAAAATTTGCAGGATTTTTGCGAAAAGAGAGAGAGGGAGGGGGAGAAAAGACGAGCACGGAGAACTCTCTATTTATTCGTGGTGGAACTCGACGTCCGCCGATATTTCGTCCGGAATACGTTTGCACGTAGACAATTCCGGAAAAGTCTCGCCAGGACTCGCAGACTCCGCGCGCGCTCCTTTTCCAGCGACGAGGCGCCTTAATCATTCACGAGGGCCTGACGGCGGGCGTGCCTTTAAACGATCCAACTGAAATTCGTCCGGACGTCCAACGTCCGAATTTAAATCCTCTCAAATATTGAACGCGCGCATCCGGCTGGGCGCGTACGTGTACACTCGTAACTTCTTTTCCTTCCCATCCCGGCCGCCATATATCTATATACAGTCGTTTTCCGCTCCCCCGCCTGAACGCACCCCGTTAAACCCACTCGATTCGCTAGAGAGAATCGTCGAAAAGCGGATATAATAATACTCGGGATATTTTGAAAAAATGCGCGGCATCGACTTTTGCCGGACGGAGATTAAAAGTCGTAGCGCGAAATCCCGCGAAACCCGGGGATTAAGTCGAGTATCCTCGAGTGCGATGTCGATATTGTTATCGCTCGCTGATGTACACGATTTATTTGTAGATCTCGAGTCGCAACGGCCATTTCGAGTCACTCGAGAGACTCGAGCCGTATATATAAATCTTAACTCGTATTTAATTACAATTTCGATTAGACGATTCGAATTAAATCTTTTTTTTTTTTTTTTCATTCTTGCTAGTGAGACAAAAATCAGTTTTTCCCCAAAAAATGCGAAATGTCTCATTCCGAATTTACATTTTTTTTTCTCAATTTGCCTCTACCGTTAATAATAATTAAAAATAATTCATCGAGAGAAAGAATAGTATCGTATGTTATCGTGGTTTGCTCTTGTAGTACAGGAAATTTGCGCTGGCAAAATCGCAACTGCAGCTGTATCCGAGGACAGATATTCGTTCATTACGCGGTACATAACGCGACCGTGATACCGGCAATAACTCGACCGGGCCTTAATTACTTTAATTAATTAGGAAACGCGGCTTCGTCCAAGTCCGATCTTATGGCATGCAACATGCATCTCCCACGTTGCATCGTCGGCCCGTGTGAAAGAGCAACCCGTTGCCTTGGCGCTCGCTACACGAATACTGTCCTCGAAATATCTTCATTAATAACCGATCCTTTCATCTAAACTTGGTCGCTTCGCAAAAGTCTGTAAAGTACACGATACCCTCGCGATATCGTTAAATAAATCGTAAGAGGTAATCCAATTTTTCAATCGAATAAAAATGGATAGAACGATATAAAATTCTTAAATGTGCCAATAAATCATATCGACCCCATTTCTCCGAGTATGTGTATACGTATCTCGTGTGCTTTAAATTCTAATATTCGTCAACTATTAATTAATCGCCGTTTAAGAATGAAAGGCACGCAACCGATAATATATAAAAGTTACCGTTTCTCATTACGCGCAACACAAAACTAAAAATTATCCTCGCTAAGTCACGTCGGTCGCGCGCGTTATTTTTTAATTAAACGCCCCCAGTGTAGAATCAATACGCTCGGTATGTATTATCGTTATAATTAAAGCGCCGATGCTGGATATTAAATAAATGTTTTGCAACCGGCGGCCGCGGCATACAACGTCAAGAATTTTCGCGAAACCGCCAAATATACGCGGTTCGCGTATATTTATCGCGATAATTTGCTCGATTTATTTCGTCAGATGCGAGACTTAGGAAACTTTCTTCGCGGTCGGAAAAAGTAGCACGACAAGAGAGCGATATTTGAAATATCTAAAGGATCGATCCCTCGTGATAATCTAGGACGTTATTTCAGTGGTTTAATACCTTTATGGCATGACAAGAACGTTATTAGCATCGACCACCACCGTCCTTTCCCTTCCGTCCTTCCTCGTTCACTTTTGCGTTCCTAAATTTAATTAAATTTCACGGTTTTTCGCGATTAAGGGACGGCGGCGACGGCGTAGGAGGCGTTACAAAATTAGTTTCGGCCGGGATAATGAATTTCGTTAATTATGCCTTCGCGAATCGGCGCGAGCGTCTTAATCCACCTGAATGGTTGATGATAACAAGCGAGCGCTTAATGGTCAAACAAAAAAGAATTACTACCGTTATAACTCTCTGAAATATTTAACATTCTTCGAGATGGACTCGATAGATGTAACTCCGCAACCATCTTAAACTATAGTATAGCGCGATTATCATATTCCTTTTTTACGATCGTCGCGCGAAACGTACGTTTAGGTCGCGAAATGACATTGTTGGAGGGAGTGAACGAACGCGAGCGTCATAAACGTCGCGTCGTACGAGGATCAGTTTTCTTCTAATTTCATAGCTATTAGTCCTAACGCGCCGCGTCGGCTTTGCCTATTCTAGCACCGCGCCGACAAAAAATCGCTATTTGCGAGCCGATTTTTGCGCGCTCGCGTCGTCGCGCTAATCCTACCATAATGCTGCGTATAATGGCTCGTTAGCCGCCGGATTTATTCGGCGGCGATGCGCGTGCGGATTTTTCCGCGACTCGTCACGAAGCGCAAAAACTCACTTGGTTGTGACAACTGTAATTAGGAAAAATATTTTTCTAATTTTGCATCGCGTGAAAATTTTGTTGCCGAAAAATACGCGTGTTTTAAATTTCGTCGATTCGAATGCACGTACAACTCGATGAAATTTTAATTTTTCAAGACATCTCGGCAAATTCATACGCGTTTCCTCGCGTTCTCCTCTTCTTTTATGTCTTTAAGTAATGCCGAAAAAAGATTGAATTGGAATTACAATTGTAAAATGCAACGATTTAGAAATTAAAAATATACCGTACATCTTAAACGGTAAAACTGACGTCATGCTTGCCCCGGTAAGATCGTCGAACGAAACCGTCCCACCCTCTTTCTACTTCCTCTTCCTCCTCTAGCATTTTTCCCTTCCCCGGCAAATTGTCGTCGCGTGCGGATTCCCCCGGGTTTCGGAAAGGACCCTCGCGAGGAAGGCGGTCTCGAATTTCCATACACGCACCGCAGACCGCCGCTGAATATACTCACTTCCGGCAATAGATTTCCTCCGTTTCCAGGCCGCCCCCGCCCCCGTCCGCGCGCACCCCCTTCCTCGACCGTTGAGCTAGGATAGTTAGTTAGGGGTCGGAGGGGTCGCGCAGTGGCGTACACAATCGGGGCTATTGTGCGCGGTGATTTGTGGGGACGATTTTTTGACTTCCGCCCTCGCGGGTGGTAGAAAACGAGAGAACGCACCCGCGCGAGCCACGCGAGCTCGTGTCATCCCTTCGGCGAATCATAGGAGATACAGCTAAATTATCGGGAAAGACAGCGGGTTAAAGGTCGATTGTCGATTTATTTACGGCGAAAGATCCACAGGGGGGTTTTTTGCGACCCCTCCGTCTGTCTCTCTTCAAAGGGCGAACGTACCCGTGATTCCAGAGTTGTTTTTAATCTCGGCGCTGTTGCTACGATTGCTACGCGCGCAGTATCAGAGATATTCAAAGAAGGATAATACAAATCCGCAAATCCATACACTCGCAATTTCCGCGCAAATTAATAACAACGTTTATTACTTTGCTTTTTAGGCACGATTAATTATCGCGAAATATACGACTCACAGTTGAGGCAGGCGCACCGTGCGATGCAGCCTGGTATAGTCGGCGCGATGCATCTCGCACGCGACCGCATCTCCCTCCTGCCCCTTCTCTTTTTGTTTCTCCTCGATGGAGGTCACGGACCAGGACTCAACGCTATACTTACTGGCCTCCAAGCTCATCATCTTACAGACATTTCATTATATGAATCAGACAACGGCATCCAGCAGCCTTGCCTTCTCCTCCTTCTCTTTGCTACGAGGAACAACGTTCAACAGAGGGCAACAGAGAGACGGAGAGAGGGAGAGAGCGACATCCGAGAGCCGCGATCTCCGATAGGGCCGGTTTAATTTCTGATTGGTATTACCGCAGTGCGAACGGCCGGCTCTGCCGTCGATTATTGCGGAGCCGTCGAATTCGAGGCCGTGAGAGCGCGAGCATTTTTTCGCACGCAATTTTTCAGTGCGCGATACGTTAACACCAAATCATCCGATCTCCGGGATTTTTTCCCCCTTTTTGTTTTTTTATTAAAGCTCGGAAAGATGCGAGCAAACAGCCGTTATAGTCGAGCTCGATGTTTGAATTGCTATTAAGCAGCGTGTATTCGGATGAAGCGACGGGGCGGCGCGCGCTTTCGACCGGGGAAATAAAGTATTCATACGAAATACGTAGATGTACGTCGGCCCGATTATAGGCGGATAAACATTTGTGGAGGAGGAGGAGGTGGTGGCGGAGGAGGAGGACAGGCAGATACCTGTAACTCGAATCTGGGTTAATGTGTGCGCTAGGCGAGTGTGTGTTCGCGCGCGCGTTGTAGGTACCTGCACGTGTAATCAGTGCTAATGCGTCCCTAATGGTGACTAAATACCAAATCATAGTTTGATGCGCTCCCATCAACGACGCTGCATCAACGAAGTGTTACATCGACAAACAAAATCAAGCTGGTCGATAACGGGACAGACACAAAAATCCCACATATACGCGTGACAAAACGCGATAATATTATCGATGAGAATCGACAATTTTAGGCGAGAAAAATTTTTTTTCCCCAAAAAGCTTCGAGCGCCGCAATTTATTGTGAGCGCGTTCAAGAATTTCGATGCGTTATTTTTTTCTAGAGAAACAATTCTATCGCGATTTTATATATTCGCGGTAAAAAAGTATTTATAAGCGTACGAAAATGCGCAGTTGAATTCTAAACGAGTCTCTTGTTGGCGAAGGCAGGGGAAACGGCACGCTTTAATTAGTCGATAACATCGATATATCTCTATGCCGCCTTATTTTCTTTCGTGTAGGGGGTGGACATTAATTTTCTAGTTTAATAAGCGTACCGCGTTTATTAACGAAGCTGCGACCCGAAAACGGACCGAAAGCGCGAGCGCAGGTTATTTGTTTCTTAATTAGAAAGAAAACTTTGACTCGCTTCGGAGGCGACGATTATCGTTCCGAACTCCCATTAGAACTCGTTAACGCGGTATTGGAACGATACGTCTCGCAAGAGGGGCGCGGAACGGCTTCTCTCGTTTAATCACGCGAATCCACCCACTTGATAGTAAACAATATTAGTAAAAATAGACAAATATATGTATCTTTTTAATTTCAAAATGTTGGCGCGCACAAAGGGACTCTTTCCACTGTGAATTAAATTTTTTATGAGCTTGTATAAAGCGAAAATAAAATATTTTATACTTTAACTTGACGACATGTATAGTACAATCGCACTGTTAAATATGACGTCGCGAAAATAATTATGACAAACATTACATTTTGCAGAATATGCGCCTCGATTTTATTTTTATTCCCAACTTTACCGGTAACGTTGTTCTCCGTTTTATTCGCGACAATTATTCCGGCGTTTAATTTCGTCGTTAAAATTCTCGAGACGCGCGAATCAGACGCTCACAATTAATTGTACAACGCAATGAGACAACTATTGCACACGCAACAATGAAGGGGGGGGGGAGGGAATGGGAAGTTAACGGGGGCCCGCGCCGGTATTAATTTAAACGATAAGCAAAGCGCACCAGTTTTTCCAGTCTGTTGAACAAACTGCTTACGTCTCCGGCCGCGAAAGAACGACGAGGTGACGGACTATGCAGATGAAAGAAAACTCGTTACAGAGTGACAAGTGCCCAGCATCCTCATAATTATCACATCCAACGTAATTACAGAGTACGTGCCTTATCCTAACCTAACTAACTCCGGTTTCATAAACGACTCCCACGCACGGACAAGGCAGCTTCCTTCTTTTATGTGCCTCACCGGAACATTTAAAAACGTCACAGAAGAAATTAATAAATAATTATAAATGGTCGGAACTTGTATATTTGCACGTAATTCTTCAAAATATTATTTATTTTACTTTGCCTAAAAAAGAGAGGGAAACGCAATATGTATAAGTTTGTCGATATAAGTTTGTTAATTTCTATTCTATCATTACAATTCAAGTTGATTTGAAAGAACCTGGTTATTGCATACTCTACGAAATAATCGAATCAGTTATATAGCTGGCCGGAAGTGTAAAAAATGCATCCAACTCTGGCGATACGTGATTATTCAGCGTGTCCGTAAACGACAAGCGTCTTTCTAACATCCACCCACGCATCCAGCGGTTCTTCCGGCGAGTTTTATTCATAGCGTCGTGCCGCTAATAAAAAAACCGCGTAGGAACATTAAAGCCTTCGCAGGCGGCAGCGTGCGAGCACTTTTTAGCGACAGACTAGATTCTTCGCTAGCAGACATCGTGCGATATAATTTATCGATAAAATTTTATTGAACGAGCTGTGTGTATGTGTGTATGTGTGATATAATTGAGAAATAAACTTTATACGTAATTATATAAAGCAGGAACGAACGTAGATTTTTTCAAAATAAACTTCAAAATTAAAGATCGACACTTTTCAAGAAAATTTGCGAAAAAATTAAATAAAATCTTCCTTGACTATTGTATCTATTTAGATCTGTTGCTCTCTTTCTCTCTCTCTCTCTTCCGAAAAATTTTTTGCGAATTGATACCATCGCTATTTGCTTTGTGATATACGCATTAACAAGGTTCGCATTATGTCGCTAAAACGTGCTATGCAAGAACGTATGCACATGCGTGCCCTTGTGATGATGGCGTAAAAAGGGCGCGAGTATTCCTTCTTTTTCCCTCCCCTGATCGTCATTGCCCCTCTCTTTTCTGCTTCTCATCTCGTCGATGCTCACGTACAAGTATCCATACGGTGCGGAAGTACTCGCGTTATGTACCGACAAACTCGAATCGAGTATGCTTTACGATCGGTTTATTCGCGGCCGACTTGTGAGACGTTTTAAAAATGGTCGACGTGCCCCTCGACTCCCATTTTTTATTCCACGCTTGACTCTATTCTGTTTTCTTATTTCTCGTCTCCTAAAACGACCGTCTGTTAGATACATCTCATTTATATTCGACGATTGCGGAGGCCAAAAGGTTTATTAGAATCGGTATAATAAATGTTACTTGCTTTTAGATCTTAATCTAATCTATAATAATGAAATAATCTAGTATATTATTATGTTCGAGAGTAGAAATTTAAGACTCGTTTCTTCGAAGCAGATTAATACAACGATTTTACCAATCCGCTAACAATTTGATAGAAAGGTATGTACTTTTCGGCGTATTCTAATTATAGCAATTAATGATTTAGCATTCGGGAAGTGGAAGCCAGCCGTGTCGTTGCATAATCATTCGTAAATGCATGTAACAGCAATAGCGCTGCGTTTAGATAGGTACATGCACGTCCAATATGTATCGAGCGAGTGATAAATGACGGGATGCACGGTTTATTATGACTGCTCGTTTATGCTCGTGTATCATAGCGAATGAATAGGAAAGATCGCAGCAATTGTTTACCAGAATGATATCTGCAGCTTAAATCATCGAAAATTTGCGCTAGGTTTTTGTTAAGGCTCATACGAAATTAATCGAAAAAACAAAGAGTTCTCTGCTTCACACTTGCTTATTTTTTTAGATTTCAATTCTGAAGGAATATTCTTAATTTTCATCATTATCGCGTAATCGTCGACCGTTGATCCGAAACCGGTATAAGTGCCCGAAATTACGTTGTTACCCGCTCTTACAGGAGCCAGACGTGCTCGCGCGCACGTATAAATATTTCACACGTGACACGTAACGAGTGAGCGAGAGTAAAGCTTAAAGGAGCTCCGTACGCATCGCGTCTTGATTTACGCGTGAGAGGCGTGCCCCACGGAAGCCGCAATTAGTTTATTAATAATTAGTGAACGAGCTGCTGCATTCATGCGTCGCGCGAATATATGAAGATGCTTGCAAGTAGCAAGAGATCTTCCCCCGACATTTATTCATCAACGCGAGTAAAAATAAAATTAAATAGGGTTTACTCCCTCTTTCTCTCTCTTGTTACAATTTAAAAAAAAAATGTTGCGCAAACAAGATTCCAGCGATCAGAAAAAATGTGGCAGTAGAGCCGATCTATGATGTGTCAAATTGATTGTCGATTGAATTTGACGCTCATTGAAGCTCACAGTAGCACAAGTAAAAGAAAAATTAATTAATTCTTGATGACTAATGTAATATAAGCGAAATGTATGATCCATGAATGAATCCGTTAATTGTCAAAGGAAAAAGTAAAGAGCATAAATCGCATAAGGGAAGACTTATAGTGGCCTAGATCACGTTTCTCAGACCGGCGATCGCGAATTTGCTTAGAACACGGGTGCCGCGCATGAGTGCCACGCCGCTGGCATCACGTGCAACGTGATATTAGATCGTATATCGTCCGTAAATATATAGCACAACTTAGAGAGTGAGAGAGAGAGGGGGGAGAGGGGGAACATAAAAAAGTGGTTTGGCAGAGGCGGAAGAAAATTACAACGGCTATTGCCCGCCTCAAAACATCGCTTATTTTATCATCTTCCGCAAAAATGCTCTCTACTTAGCGACTCGCAGACTCGTACAAACAACGGCCGATTTTTTCCACTTCTACGTCCTGTTAAAAAGTTCGCACATTTTGAGGAAATTATTTACATTACATAATCTGTATCTGTATTTTTATTTATTTAAAACGTTAGTGTTAAATTTGTACATATCCATTTTCCTTTGCATTTCTGATTACATTATACATTACTGAATGCGAACCCTCTTAATAATAGAGGCATCTTATATAAGTTGTTCAAAAAGACTCCGATTGGTCGCGTCAGCGCGCGAAAGCCTGAAGTCGTAGGAAATTAAATTTTTTTCCTCGAAGATCCGAACACACTTGGCCACAAATTCATAAGATTCAATATGCTACGAGCGGGTTGCCAGAACGACAGGGACGCCGCAGCGACGACGTTGGCCACGCGCGAATGTGGAAAGAGGGGTCGAGGGGTTTTATAGTTTACATCAAATACGTGCTCTCCCTCTCTCTACGGTGGCAGCAAGTTTTACACGCTCTCTTTGCGTCGTTGCATATTTACTCGCGATATATGAACTAATATCATGTGTTGGGGTGGCACGTGACATCAACATAGCGCCACTCCTGACCAGCATCCGCGTCCCTGCGATTCGTTGAATGTTTGATGAAAAAAATAGAGATGACGAAGACCATCAACAAAATGCTAAACGCGAATAAAACTTAATGTTGACGATATAAATGTGGAAAATTTATTAGAGAGAAAGAAACGAAAGAATGCATCGCGTTGAATAATTCGATAAAAATTTGATGGACCTAAAGACGGACTTATTGAAATTTCGTAATTTTCCGAAAGCAATAACGAGATTAATCTCTTGTATAGGGAAATAACGACAATAAGAATCTGGAATTACGAGGGAGAAAATGCAAGAGAGCGACGTTTGTTCGCGCTCGCTTCGCGCTCGGATCCATTGCTACAGTGAGGCGAGCGAGCAAGCATACTGAAGCTAAAAGGGAAATGAGAATGAATGTAATAATATATTTAATATTCGCCGGGTCCCTGCCTCCTCCACTCTCGGTATTACAAGTCAACCAATATTCTCGCCCCCGTTCTGAATCCTCCCCCTTCATCTTCCGCCCATTCCCATCCTCTTTCTCATACCTACCTACCACCCCGCCGCCTCCGTTATCCCGCGAGTGCTCTCTCTCTTTCTCTCTTTCTCTCTCTTTCCTCCGTTCTCGTCGACTTTGAAAGTGCACCGACATTATTTCCGCCGTAACCGACGCGCCAGCATACGACGGGTAGAGGAGACGCTTCTCCTGTAACGGCAAGAAACAACAACGATTGCTGAGAATCGAAGAAAACCGGCGATACGCATGAATTTCATCAACTCGTTATATTGCTTTTTTTCCTTTTTCAAATTATACCAATAAACTAATCGATGTTGATTAATTAGAAAATCCTGACGCGAAGACGCGGACAATTTTAATAAATAATCTAACACGATTGGCATTGTATTTCAATTCTGCATTAAATTTTGCTCGCAAGCAGACAATGATTGTTAGAGATTAAAGCTAAAGAGAGATCTTAGAATGTACAATTTATCGATAATAGGATTTAAAAAAAGGATTTAGAGGAAAGAGTTGCGAATGAAATAAATAAAACTAATAAAAAGCGAATTGGTTTTACTTTTACATTTGTGTGGCAAACTTTGTCGAGCATAAACGTATGTTTACCGTAAGAAAAGGGAGAAAAAAAGAGGAAAGGAAGGAATGAAAACTCGAATCAGCCCGTAAAATGAGCCTGACCGCGACGAAACGAAGGAGAGAGCGTTTGTACCGCGGAGACCAGGAGAGGCATAAAGCATCGTCGAGCGTGTGTACGGTGCAAACACATAATCGAGGGTATTAAACGTAATTAACTACCCCTGTACTAAGCATGTAGCGCGGATACACGGGCGAGGGCGCCTATCGATATATCGATCGATCGCTACGCGCTCGTCGCCGGTAAATGTGTATCGAGGCCCTTTCCATTAGCGTACAAGCACTCCGCGTCCCTCTTTTACTTTTGCTCGGCCGCGATGCACCCTCTGTTTTCGCTCGTGGCAAATGCATTACCTGCGCCGTAATCGTCGCGTCTCTCATTATCGATCTACGAATATTTTAACAGCGATTCCCGGCGTAGATCGAAAATATTCTTCGCGCCTCTTACGACGAGAGTTTAGATTACAGCTTGGATCGATCCATTTTACGTGGAATCCGGCAAAGTTTTTGCGACCGAATCTATACCTTGAAAAGAGTTGCATAAAGAATTTCAGTCGGATCTTTCTTCCACGTCAATATTCCGCGTATTCCACCGAGAAAGGTCATCTCGATGCGCCCACGCGATCCATGGATCCGTGTCGTCTTGTAGCGACAACATTCGGTCGATGGCGAATGCGAGTTCTTTTACACACGCAGATATCTCTCGAGTTCCAGCCACTCGTTCACTCGAAACCTGAAGGTGTTCGATTTGGGACTGTACCGGAATTACCGTTCGCAACATATATAGCGTGGGCGCGCACGAGCTCGATATTGTCGACGAATTAAACGTTTGCAATAATGTCGGTGTAATATCGCATACCTATAATAGGTTACTACTCCGCTCGTTACGAGCTTCCTTTCCGCGTATTTTTTTCTTTCGTAAAAAAAAAATTCTGTTAACGAAAAATTATCGTGCGTAAGATAAAACGACTTTAAACAATCGGATTTTAAATAATCTTTCCCCATCGTGGAATTAATTATTGCAACACGCGCAAATAAAGTGATCGCTTGACATAGTTGCGACAACAGAAGGCATTCTCTCTCTCATAAAATTGCTTGCACGCTTAATAGAATAATGAGTTTATCGGAAGTAACTCGTTTTTTTTTTTTTTTTTTTTTTTCGTCAACTACAGCACTGCGTTTCCCGCCCACGCGTTTTCATCAGCGATCAATGAAAATCGATACGACGGTTCTCTTCTCTCTCCATCGTTGCGCGCTTGCTAGCCGAGAAACATCGATGCACCTCGCAATATATCCTGGAATCCGCGCAATTCGAATAAAGAGACACTGTAATTCAATACATCCATACCGAAATTTTTATTGCGACAGACGCGACGGGATAGCGGCTCCCCTGTCCCAATTTTAATAGCGAACGGGACGCAATGATTATTCTTATATTTTTCGAAACGCCTAAAAATACTGATTCCCGTGCGTTATGATTCTCGCGCTACCAGCCGAGGCCGCGGAACCAAGGTCGATTGGAATTCATAGGGTATCGCGCGAACTTTCGAATTTCCACTGCAATTTCCCTTGCGCGAGCTGGAACGAGGAGAGGCGAATACGCCTCGTGCACCGCGACGCGTCGGAAATCGCGACGAAAATTGCTCCAATACGATGCTCTTCCCCTCCTGGCGCGTCTTTACCGCTCTAAGCTATGGAAAAAAAAAGACGAGCAAAACTCGAGCAGATTTCGTTAAAGGATCCTACAGCCTATGGAAGGATTCACGACGAGATGAAGGCTTTGGTTCGCGTTCACGAATGTGAACGTTCTATTCGAAGCTTTTCTTTCCTTCCTCCTTTGTTCTTCGAAAGATCGAATTGTATCACGAGTTATCGTTTTTCGCACAATACAACGTTAGGAGCGATAAAAAGGTTACAAAAAAAAATTTTGCGGCGCACGCGTACAGGCGGCGACGATTTTTGATTGGCGCGCGACGCGCGCCTGGTTTCGCACCGGCGGATATCCCGGCCGAAATCCGATAAACCGCAAAAGGCTATTTGTTAGAATGAAAAAATCACTTCCTCGCGGCGCACCCGCGCGCGCTGATAAACCCCGGCGGATCGTATCACCGGCCGCGATACGTCAAAACAGAAATGGCGTGAATTCAATATCCCGATTTCAAACCCGGTCGACATATGCACCGAGCCAACCCCTCGCCCTCGCCCTCGCCCTCGTCGCGCACAAAGACAAGCGTGTACGTACGTGCTAATGTACCAGAGTGCGCGAGGACGCGAGAATTTCAACAACGGCGTACGCGAGTTTGAGGAAACACTACTTTCGCGAGCTTTCTCTCTGTCGAATGATAACCGGATTCTTTATCGTATAATATATGTTTCGTCTTAAAAAATATTCCGTTCCAAGTGAATAAAATATGCGGAAAATCTAGAAAGCATCTCGATATTAAATAAACACTTTGCGCAATCTTGATTTTCTTTGTACATAAGGATTAATAGTGATTCTCGTATTTCTCTGGATAAGCCAAGCATATTGCGTATCAAAACGCAACTCGGGCGACTGCGTGATAAGGACCTGCCAACCCTTATGAATGCCTCCATTATGGCCTCTCGGTATATCTTGAGCCTTTCCCTTCCCTTCCTTCCATTTCCAGCGGCGCATGGCGCACGACGATTCATTCTCGCGCGACTACAGATAGCGCCGCACAATTAATGTAACCGTTCGTCTAATAACCGCGATAATGAGAGGACGGGCCGCCGAGTCGCGGCGCGATCGATCGATTAATTACCAACGCCGATTAAGATATTTCGCGCAGAAATTGTTTCGATCCGACATACGCGAGTGTCGCGTCGCTGATCGATACGCGTAATCATACCGATTTGAGGAGAAAATTGTTTCATCATTCGCGATTACGCTCGCGATGCGATGATCGACGTGTGGAATCGTCCATCGCAGGAGATTGAATAATTCGGCGCCTCTTCTCCCCCGTATCCCGCGCTTTTCCTCTTAATTAAAAATCATGAATTAATCAGATCGTTAGTAATCAGACGCGCGCTCGTCTTCTAGCTTTCTCTCTCTTTCTCCGCCTCTCTCTTTCTCTCTCTGTTCTAAATCTCGCTCTCGTCTCTCGCCTCAAATAGACGTCGCAGTGCTTTTACGGTCCCTTTAGCCTTCCAACCCCATCGCCGCGGCGCGTTCGTTAAGGGTGGATTCATCCCCCAAATTAAATCAATTACCATACTAAGGCGGATTTTCGGAAAGCTCGCTCCCTATCTCTTCCCCAGTCCTCGTTCCGGCCCGTCTTTCGACGATGACGCTTGTCTCGTATCGTTATTTCTCAAAACTGAACTTGCCGTCGAATACGTCGCGTATGAATAATAAATGCGGCACTCCACCTTTTGTATAGGAGCGACGGAAGTGGAAGCGCCTCGGCCGCGCTTGTCGCAAAATTTCATCGCTCGTAACGATGACGATTAAACGATTTCGCGCATAAATTTCCGCTTCCGCGGTCGTATCCGACGTAGTATTATCAGTAAGATGTGTTTTTCTTTACGCGTTGTTTTTTTTTTAAATAATTGTCTCGACTCAATTCGCGAAAGCGCCGACGAGGACGTTTGTGCGTGCGTGCGTGCGTGCGTGCGTGCGTGCGTGCGTGCGTGCGTGCGTGCGTGTGTGTGTGTGTGTGTGTGTGTGTGTGTGTGTGTGTGTGCAAGTTGCAAAGAGCATCCGTTAGTGTGGCTGATCTTTGGTCGAACCTCGTTTGACTTTTACTCGCGGAGACGCTAAAAGGCTCCGAGGTGTATCAAGGAGATTTTGCTTTTAGCACATTCACGATAAAATGCGTCAAGCGACCGTTCGACTCTCGCAGCCGACTACTTTAGCGTCTCGGCGCCCTTCGGCTAACTCTGCAAAACGTCGCGGCATATTGAGATCCTGTTAAAGTTTATCAGCCGCGGCCGTACATCAGCATCCAAATCCGGACGTAAGAACCGTGGACGAATAATGCGCGACTGCACGATGCGGTTAAGAGGAAAGGAAAGCCATAGAGGTAATAATATATATATATATATATATATATATATATATATATATATATATATATATGTATATATATCCACAAATCACCGAATAAACCAGAACAATGACGTAGCGGGGACTCGGTGGAAAGGGGCGGAATGGTGGTTACTAGGGACCTACGCCAACGCTCTGTAGAAGAGAGGGGGGGGGGACGTTGAGGGTCACTGTACAACGAAACGCGTACCGGCTGACGATAAATTTGTCCGCGGAGTCAATAACAGAGGCTGTTTCTGTGATTTAATGATACCTGCCGGGCGCGTCCCCCGTACACACGCTTGAAATGTTTGCCTGTTTTCACTTTTCATCTCACGACACAAAGCTGAGGCCTCCGAAGCCTCTTCTCTCGAGAGCCCCGCGAAATTTTCAGACGAGGAGAGAAGCGCCTGGAAATTCATTTCTTTTTTTTTCTCTTTGAAAATGTCGAATAATTACGACATACTAATTTATGGAAGGAAATCTTTTACGACGCAACACGACAAACTCGCACGCAACTAATGAAGGAAAAAGTTGTTCACGCTAAGTACGGATTGATGCTTTCAAAGGGAAACAGACTGATTTGCTGATCGATGCTACTTTTCGAAACTAAATCGTATTTGTTGACACAGTCTCGATCCGATTATCGAACCGGCCTCTCTCCTAGAGCCCCCAGATTTCTCGCTCTTTCATTCGCGAGATTCCGTCTCGTGCATTTCGCGAATGGCCGATTGCTATTAAACGGAACGAAACAGCGGCATAGGAAGGGAAAGAGGGAATGAAAGAGAGAGAAACATGGAGAAAAAAAAGGATAGAGCGAGCGAGTAGCGGCAGCGAGCTCGACGAGGGAGACGACACGAGGTTGCGAGGGAAACGAAGAGAGAGAGAGAGAGGGGGAGGGGGAGGGAGGGGGAGTACGCGCATCGTGCCGGCACTTAGGCCTGGCTTTTAATCTTCGAGCCTCGAGAAGAGCTCTAATTAGAGCTGGCTCTAGTTCTAGCTACGAGCCCGGGCTCCGTTATAAGCGGGAGTTAGAGTGGGTACGTCGGGTGGGGGTGGACGACGGGGGTATGTTTAGTTTTTAGCCGAGAGCGCAGTTACACGCGGTGCTAATTAAAATCTTGATTAATGCACGTGTCCATCAG
Source organism: Camponotus vicinus (assembly GCF_025532165.1). Classification (NCBI taxonomy): domain Eukaryota; kingdom Metazoa; phylum Arthropoda; class Insecta; order Hymenoptera; family Formicidae; genus Camponotus; species Camponotus vicinus. The sequence continues at coordinate 31,424,584 of NW_028141945.1, forward strand.
GGCTGCCTCTAATGAACTTTCACGTCGCCTGCACTCTTAAGTCTACACGAAACCGTGATCGTCCTTCCTCCCGTCCCGAGATAGTTCTAATCGTTCGAATGCGATGTTGCGCCGCCTCTTCGCCACGCACCCTTCATTTTTTTCCTCGCGTACATCTTGCCAATTTTTCAAATACTTTGACCAAATCGGTTGCTTCGAAAAACGAGAAAAATGATGTCAGTTAAGTTGCATCATTCGATCAAATTTGATCGAATCTTTCATGGCATTGCGCGTTATACCGTTGTATCGTGTCTTGCGCGACATCGCGACTCGTTGCGTTAAGTTTATAATTCTATCGTGCGTCGAGCATCGCCACCAGAGATTCACGAGCGTTGAAAACTGCGACGCGCGCACATAAAATCAAAAGTTTCCCTTATTTCGTAATTTTCGAATGGCGAGTTTAAATGGAATGCAAATATGACGGCTCGACATAAAGTTTAATTACGCGCTACTGCAAAAAGCAGGAGCTAACACGGCAATTAAAAAAATATTAAACCGCTCGCTCGGTCGCGACGCCACTCTCTCTCTCTCTCTCTCTCTCATACACAAAGTCTTCAGGCTTATTTCGCGAGCTTTTTTGAGCGGAAAATAATCGCTGAAATAGCTTTTGCCGGCAAACTCACGAACAAATATTGTGAATACACAGGCGGAATACAAATTCATTATTCGATTCATTGCACTTCATAGGATAGTTGTTTGTAACGCTCAAGTGATAAGTGAACGCGTGAGTGCGAGGGCTTTAGACGCATCGCGAACAAACGAACGCAAAACTCGCCGCGAAAGTTCTGATATGCGTCCCGCTTGAATTAATGAAGTTATAGATAAAAAAGAACCCTTTTAAGGGAATTTCCGGTAATTAACGCACGACGTTATTAAATAACGATAACTTTCTTGTTAACGTGACGTTAATTAAGCCGCAGCTTGCAAGCAATCAACGTGTCTATTCGCTGATACAAATATTTATAGGATGCAATTACAGGGATATTTCGTATAAGTAACGCACGTTTCACGTTTCGCAAACACACAGCAAAAGTTTCAATATTGATATATCGAAAAGCCATTTATTGGAATTTAAAGAGCTTTGATCGATTACATTTTTTCCGACTGTTCGCACTTTCTGTAAAAAAACGGGATTTTTCCGAGTGCGTCGTGTGTTGTTCGAAATAAATAAATTTAGAAATCTATGGGTCTAGGAATAAATCTAGTAATGCAGCGATCTAGGAAAAAGCCGAACGAAGATAGAAACGAGGTAGAAATTAGGAAGAGAGAGGACCAAACGCAGAACAGAGTCCATTTATTTAGCTTAACCGCGCCACCGCGAACGGTGCATTAACCGATTGGAAGAGCGATTAAGAGCGGCCATTCTTTTTCATTCGGTAGATCGAAAGGTCTCTAACGACGAGGCGTTATTTATCGGCCGTTCTAGCGACATTTGGTGTTTTTAATCGACGCTCGCTTACAGTGCGCCTGAATATGCATCTCACATTCACCCGTTCCTTTCGTAAATTATTCCACGTGCGATCTAAAAAAACCAATCTATACATATATATTATATAGGTTTTTCAAAAAATTCGACAGATTTTAAAAGCTTCTACAATTTCAAGAATTTAATCAAACATTTGGCAAACTCTCGCGATCTGTCACACACTTATACAATCTATTTTATTTACACAATAACAGAGTTTTATCCATATACATTGCAGTTGTCAATATATATTTATATTTCGAGGCATGTAGAAGAATAAATCGCCTATTATGAAACAAGAGAGTTATAATAGGAGAGATAGAGAGAAAGTTGGGGATGTAATTTGCTCTTATTGCCGCAAGTAAGATTGCACTACGCGAGTGTAATAAGCTTATCTCTCTCGCACTCTTTCTCCCATCCAAAGATGAAGTTACTTAGGAAAGGCGGGAGGGGTTCCTCGCATCCGATCTTCGGAACGGCCCGTATCAGAAATTAGGAAATGACCGGATGCATCTTTCCATCTCGCTTTCTCAAACTCCTTTCCTCTCTCTCTCTCTCTCCCCCTCTCTCTCTCCTCTCTTTCTCTCTCTCTCTCTCTCTCTCTTATTTAGCACAGTTGCAATAAGAAGGTAGTAGCTGGTTCTGTCCAGTTTCCACTTCAACCCCGCGTACCTTCCTTCCTCTCCGTTTCTCTCGCTCTCCTCTTTCGACTCCCGCATCCTTCTCTCCTCTCTCGACGGGAGCAAGCCGGAGACTGCGTGGGAGGAGGAAGGGGAAGCTCGGATTCAATTATCCGATATTAAACTGCCCCTAGCCACGTTCGTGTCGACCCCTTTGGCTGTGTGAGTTCAAATGGTTGTTGCTAACCCCCCTAGAAGTATTAGATTGAATGGAGTTGGTGTTGTACTTGCTGTTACCCGCCGGAGATACGCCTAAAGGTAGTCGTTATAGGATAGCGCTGGATTTTCGCGTATATCGTTTCTTTCTCTCACTCTTTCTTTCTTCCTTTCTCTCTCATTCTTTCTATTAGTCGATTCATTTTCTTGCATCATCTTGATTTGTTACCGCTGAGAAGGACAAGCATATTTGCAAAAATTGAATCTCTTTTTAGAGGGTATATCGTTTATGATGATAATTAGAAACAACTTTTTATTTTTTTCCGAAAGCTTGGAAGGAGATGATATCTTTTTTTAATTCTGCAAGTTCTTAAATTTTGAATAATATCAAAAATGCCAATAACAAAGCATAATTAACTGTAATAAAATATCAAAAGTAAATGTCTTTCTCTCTCTCTCTCTTTCTCTCTTCCTCTTCCACACTCGTACTTTTCTCTCTCACTTTTTAATTTTCGCAGTGAGTAAAAGCTCGCCGTTGATTTTCCACACTAAACAAAGCACTCAATTCGTACAAATAATAGCGCTGTTACGATCGCGCCCAATACTAAAATAAGAACGCGAACTCGAAACACGCGCTCGATTGTTTTTTCACGTAGGGTTATTTTTTATTAATCGAACCGACACATTTTGCAGTTTTAATCTACCTTGTATTTTAATATCGCATATCATCGTTGCTTTTTGGACTTGTAAACACAGCCCTCTCCCCGCCCTGTGTCGCGAACAACTTCCCTCCTCTTCCCTCCCCCGTCCCCTTACTCAATGGGCGGGAGGGCAAATACGAACGTCGGGTAGCCAGTAGTACTGAATAAATATAAACGATATAACCAATAGTATCTGTAAAATTAATAATAATCGTGATCGTACCCCGGGCTTCCTCGTCCTTGCACTCTTCTCCCCGCCTTTTCCCCGCGCTGGCCATCAATCACATCAAAAATTCTGCAACCGGTCGATAAAATACCGCCGTCCGCGCCAGTCGGAAACTCTCTCTCATTCCGATGAGTTTGTAATTAAAAAATTAATTAAACGAAATCCCAATCGGCATGCTGATTTTTTGCTGTATATGGTCGCCGTCATTGTGTACACTCGCGCTGCATATCGCGGGGTCATTATGGCGGCTGGATTTTAACCATTCGTCCCTTTTCAGGCACCCTCTAGCCCTCCGCTCCCATTCTGACCCATTCCCTCGCTCGTTCATCCGATATACATGCATAATTGCCTATGGTCGATTTATTTGTCTCCCCCTGATCTCCCGCTCGCGCGCGACCGTAACTGCGATTCGGATAACATTTTTCCTGCCAGATATTTTTCCCCGTATTGCGCAAGTCGAGTGTTTAGCGATTCACACGTGCACCTTGCGAATCACGCGTAATCCCCCTCCCCGTTCCTTCCATCCCTTTCCACGTCGGTGCTGACGTTCCGTGTTACGTTCGTTATATCAAGAGTTTTTTCTTCTCGCTCGTAAAGGCAGTAAATTTCGCGGCACCGAGGGGTCAGCGAAATGACCAATCCGCTGTCCCGGAGGACCCAAAAGAGATTTGAGAATCGCGTGAAATTAAATAACTTCTATGGGGAAGTTCAACGACGGTCTAAATTTATATCGGCGAAATAAATTGCGTCCACCCGCGGTCACATTCCGCGACCGGCACTATTTTAACTATACGCCAAGGTCCAACTTATTTTACCGGGAAACAAAAAAAGCCAGAAGAGAGAAACTGTACTCGGACTGAAAAAGAGGACGAGACGAGTTTATATCGAGCCATTTGCAGTGCGACTCGACAGCACGAATTGTTGGCGCGATTTAATTTGATTTCGCTTAATTGGGGAGTTAACAGTTTGCTTAACAACTTGATAGATTAGCTCAATACATTTGCGTTCAACGTTGAAATGCGAAGAAAGATTGCAGCTTTTAAATTGTAAAAATGTATTCAGCAAGTAAAATATCAAAGTTAATTAATTTGAACAATTTCCCGTTTGTAAAAATTGAGCGAACACCGTAAGTTTTAAGTATAAGCTTTTTGCTAGGGCGCGATACATGCGAGAATATCGAATGCGTTTTCTGGAAAAGCGTTTCTGAAAAAGGCATAGTCGAAAAATCTCACGGAACGGAAAAAAGGGAGGCGAGGGGGAGAGAAAGGAGCGCCCAACAACTACGGAAAGCTCGCGACGAAGGCAAGGAAGAGAGATGCTCTCTTTTATTAAACGAAAAATTGGATCGTGCTTGTCGGAATGCAATATTTCGACGGATTCATTTGGTGGAAACATTTCTTCCTCGGGAAAAAATTCAATCAAATCCAGAAGGTGAGAGGTAGTGAGCGAAGGGAACGGGCAGGGATGTAGGAGGTATGGCGGGGTGCAAACACGCAAACGGCGGTTGAGAAGTAAGATAGACAGGGAAATAGGTACAGAATCACTGGATGCCAAAATAAAATATTCATAAAATAAGGATTCTCTCGATTTTGTAAAACGCAAAATTGCCATACATCCTGGTCAGTTTGAAAAAATTACAAATTACAAATTACGATAATTTCTTTATTCGATAATTACGATAATTTCTTAATTTTCTCATTTCTCGGGATCGTTACAAACCGTGTAATAAACAAGCAAAGGAGCAAACGAACGAAACTTGACGACGCAATCTTTTCGGAGAGGGACAAGGAGGTCCTATCCTGGAAAGATAGACGACTGTACTATCAACGTAAGAATTCTACTGGGTCACGTTTTCATCAAGACGAAGAGGGAGCGGATGCTGGGCCATTGTTTTTCGACACACTTTCTCTCACTCTTCTCTCGCCCTCGCCAAAACAATGCGTGTCCGCTCCTTAACTCTTCCACCCCCTCAGCGACGTTCTCTTTCCTTCTCCCCCTCCTCTCCTCAGTCCTCTCATTAAGTAAATCACCATCGTCGCGGCTCGTTCCCGGAGCCAAAGTGAAAATTCCCCTATGGACCAGGCGGGATGAGAGCCACCCCCGACTGCACCGAAGGGACGCCCGCGGCCTTTTGTGCAGCCGGAAATCCGAGCCGGAGAGATTAAAACATTGAGATACGCGAGAATGACGCCTTTTTCGTCAACGCACGCGTGCGTGCGTGCGTGCGTGCAAACCTGGTTTGCTTTTACTCACTGATGTTCTTTGAGTCGCAAAATGCGCTAGAATAATACATTTGTCACCGTTATAACGGGACGCGAGATGATTGCGACGCAAGATACAAACCAATGATGCAATTCGAGATAGCACAGCTAAATATAGATTAAATACATTTTCGCGAGTGTACTGTGGTGCGAGATTAAATGGATATCTACGCAAGATGAAGGTTACGTCGCGATTATGCATCCTTATACATTCGTTGTAACATTATTAAGAATGTTTATTTTCATGTACATGTGATTATCGAAACATATAGATTATATTTCATTTATAAAAAATTAATATATATTTAAAAATATTCGAAAAATTAATTTACGTAGATATAAGATTGAGCAAATAGATTTGTTTCTCGAATTCAATTATAGCACGGATCAATTTATGTATTCTTGAAGTTGTACTTCCTCAAGAATCCCTTTTCCGCCTTGATTTCTCGTCACGATTCACGACATGTCGCGATAGAACGACGTTGCACGATTTAAAAATTAATGTCGAGGTCTTCGTTTATCCTATATATAAGTATTTTTATATTTTCGTCTTGGAATTTCTTCTAAAATTTTGCAAAAAATTACCAAATTGCCGTTAAAGTTCGATAGTTCGAAAGGAGCCTGCACATCGCGGCGCGTTTCGGCCTCGGCCAGAGACGCGTAGGGTCGTGCTGGTACTCGCGTACGTGTGTGATTTTATGTGCAACGTTTACGCGCGCGTGTAGGGCCGAGAGGGTTGACTGGCTCCCCGGTCGATCAATAGCACCCCCACGTTTGCGTCCCTGGGTGAATGCATGCGATAGGCACCCTATTGCTATGCCACCCCGAAAGCCACTTTATATTTTAGTGGGAATGTTCTACAACCCTTGGAGAAAGACACTTTTGGATCGCGGCGCGAAATCGCGCTGGCGCGCGCGAGCGAGCGAGCGGACGCGGAGGCGGACGCGCGCGCGAATTCGTCTCTCCGCGCGCGATGAACCCGCCAAGGTCGCCCTCGTTGTATTTAATTCCGCTAATTAACGTGCACGCGCACCCGCGAGTGTTCGGTGACTCAGAACCGCTCGATAGTCGCGATGCAGCGCGCGTATCAAGCTTGTTTTATCGTGCACGGCTCGTGGCAACAAGATCGAAGATTATATTAGGTTCACCGAAAAAGGTGTATACAGAAAGAGAGAGAACAATGGGATCTCGCGTCCTTTACGTAATCCGGGGGTTTCATTTCCTCGTAACGGAAATTTAATCTTGATTAGCGATTCGAAAGATTGGACAGCTTTGGCACAATTGAAATTAAATTAAACTTGCGTAATAAGAGTTTTCGAAAAACTACCCTTTATTACTACGTGGTAAGTAGTAGTAGAGGAAAAAAAAATCAACTCACAATCTTCTATAAATCGCAGAGATTGCGCGATACCGTTTTAGAAGGATATAGATATATATTTTCCGATATATAAAGGGGTTATCGCGAGATGCTCGATAATATTTCAGATAATCAATAACACATTCTTAGAAGATACTTGGAGCTCTTACGTCGATTTAACCGCATCGATTGTCGACGCGATCGCGAAGAGGTTGCAGCTCGCTACGTACAGGCTTACCCCTTTAAATGACTTAGCAGACAATTTGCCCATTAACTCGGGCAACCTCTACCCGTAATGGAAGCCATTGTTCGACCTATCTTGTCAGTAATACACGCCGTGGCAACGTATGCGTTTACGTCGCGTGCATGTATTACAGGTAGCTGCCGCATGCACGCGTCGGGGACGTCGAGACGCTCGTGATATCGGGTAGACCATATTGTGCGTCAAGATGAGATCGTTCTATTAGGATTACATTAATTAATCTAATATATTACGCCCGATAGTCTCTTAGAAACTTCCTCGGGTGTAACCCCCGAACCTATGCGTCGTATTTCCTCGACTTTTTCGAAAATTCATCAAATCTGCTAATATACACAAATTATCCAATTATAACGCGTGCAAGATTATTGATTAAATCTAAAAACGTTTATTCGGTGGAACGGTATATTCAGCTTGTTAAATTATTTGAAAATCATATCGAGTTTCTTTTATTAGATTGACAGTCGAGAAAACTTGGTAATAAAAAATTGTTTAAGATTTTCAAATTTGTACGTGTGAGAATGAATGGAAAATATGAAAAATATTTTCTATACAAGAGTGATAAAAGATTTTGTTGAAAATTTATGTAAAACCTTTTAAAGCCTTTTTTGAAAAATATTTAAAGCAATATTAATAATTTTACCGGGGCTTACTACTCTTATACAGTAGGGTTAAGGCGCCACCAGTGGTGCGTATGGCGCGAAAACGTCCTGCCGCGATTAGGCCAGCAACTGCAGCAGGAGGTGGCACAGGACTAACAATGAGATAGCCGATGGCGCCGTAGAAACAGGAGCGAAAGAGAGAGAAAGAGAGAGAGTGAGAAAGAGAGGGAAGAGTAGGAAAGGAAGAGAAAGACGGAGAGCGAAGGGGAAAGGAAGAGAACAAGAGAGGGAAATGCAGAGAATTCATACTGTCAAAATAAGATTAAAAACAATTTTTTGTTTCAAAGATTCAGGATACATTTCATTATTGCGACTTGTAATTTCGCTAATTACTATATAAATTTCTAAAGTTGATTTTTTTCCCCCACGTTTTAATTAGATTTTTTATACTTTAATTTAAATTAACGATCAATATACCAAAAGCAATCAGGTTTTCTCTTCAGCTTTCAAAGAAACTATTTTCAAAGCTTTATGGTTAATTAAGACTTAGATTGCCATTGTGCTCTAGCACGGTATACGTACATACGGAAACAATTTCTTTGCGCCACGAAAGATTTAGACAAAGCGGTTTAAGAATTTAATTGAACATACTAGGAAAACTGCGGGACTTTGATTTTCGATCGCCAACCGAAACGCTCGGGAAGAAAAAAGTCGCGGCAAAGTTCGCGAATCAAGATTCCTCGGCAGCGTTTATTGGATCGTGAGAGAGAAAGGGAAAGAGAAAAAGAGAGAGAGAGAGAGAGAAAGAGAAAGAGGAGAAAGACAGTGAAGGAAAAGGGTCTAAAGGGAACGAGGCAGAGGGCACAGGCACTCTATAAGAGAGGAGCTCTCATTAAAAGTCGAGTATTAATATTTTAACGAATGCTCGTCACTTAAACTTCGTTGTGGTGCCCAACCCAATGCTTTCGTCTCTCGGAAAATACCTTCGCGTGTAGATTTACATTTTGTTTTTCGCGATATAATTTCTAAGTTTTACAACCGCGTTGCATTGAAGCGTGACAAAGAAACGCAGTCACTAAATTGTCATTAAATGAAGCTATCGAAAACGCAAATTTTTCTCCTTGCATCAAACGGTACATTAAATAAAATATCGTACAGAAATCCAATTAAATTCGACCGAATTCCTACTTTTATTCACAAAGCGACGAAAAAATCTAATCAGAAATGTCTAATATTTTACAGATAATTTCTATTCATTTCGACCGCTTAAAAAGCGCTCGTATCAGTCGCAGTGTTCCTTCACTCAAATAGAGAATCATATATATATACATACATCATATATAACATACATATACATACATACATATAAATATAGACATATATATATATATATATATATATATATATGTATATACATGTATATACGTATACAGATATTTCATTTGAGTAATGAAAAAGTTTCGACGAACACGGACGTTGCACATGACAGAGTTAATTGCTTGGATACTCGTTCCTCCTCTCGCGAAAGCGGCTTGCGCTTGTCCAACGTCCAGTTTCGAATAACAGACAACATTCTTGCGGCGGTTGAGCGCCCCTGCACCCTCTCCATATTACATCCGGGATTAATATTAAATTTCACACGATGATTGCAATTTCATTATCCTCCCACCAGAGAGCGGCTCGCCGGCTTCTTTTACTGTCGCCGTTCGTGCAGCCGTGTAATAAATTGCCCCCTTGCAAAAATCGCGATTCAAATTGCCGTACCTGAATCGGCCGGTGGGACCCGCAGGTGTCTATTGTTGCCGGCAGGATAGCGGATAGTCCCTGATAAGGATCTAGATGCGGTATATCGAAGTAACGAGACGACACGTAATCAGTGACGCGACCTATCTAAAAATTCGTCCCGCACACTTGAGCACACTTGAAAAAAAAACGTTAATGTATCTGTGAAAAATATTTCGTATTACGATATAAAAGAGAAATATTCTGAATAATTATATGTTATGAAAGATCAATCGCAGTTAAATTAGTTTATTATGCATTCCATTCGTGCTACGCTAATTTATCGTACATTCAAAGTTTCGATATATACGTAACGCATACATACGCGCACGTTGGAGAGCGAAATCGTAGCTGAGGAAAAAATGCTTTGATATCGCTAGTTATGATATTCCATTAGTATTTCAGCGTAACAACCTCATGCTCGATTCGACGCATCACATTTTTTTTTAAACTGTTTATCGCAAAATATCGAGGAATCCGAGGGGAAACATTTCGCGCGTAATATAAACGAAATTATAGCGCTCGTCGAAATTAAATGGGCCTTTAATTAAACATTTACGTGCGTTCTTTCGCAGAATCCATTATCTTTTGTTTTTTAACAAATATCGACTAATAAAGAGTACATAATTCCTCTAGCTCAATAAAAATTTTTATTTTTACGTGCAGATATTTATTGAGTAAACATGCAAATACATTTTTCGCATTTTTTTTAAATAATAAAAATATTTTTTATAAACTAGAAATGCGTATATCTCTCTCACATACCCATATATGTATGTGAAATTAAATAATATATCTGAATCATATTTTTGCACTCGTTATAATTAGAGTAATATAACTTTTGAATTACAAACAGAAAGGTATAAATTGTGTGTGCAAGTTGTGCAAAAGTTACGTAATAAATATTTTATTGACATTCTTTTTGTGATACTCACTCCGGCCTCGTAGGATCCAGATGATCCAGACGATCGCACTGCCGAGTGATCCTCAGGTCTTATGTCTCACTCATGGGCTGCGCTTTTGCGATTTGACGGCTACGATAACGAGCGTAACATTTTAATACATCCATATCGAGAATGTATCGGATACTCGAGGCTCTCTATCTCCTCGGCCCTTTAAATATCACGATCTAACTTTGAAGATGAAAACGGAAACGATTGATCAAGAAAATATCTCATTAAATTTTATATATATATATATATATTATATTTATTTAATTCTTCTTATTGATAACGACGTTGCTTCGACTAGTTTTGCCGCTCACATTCATGACGATGATGGATCCTATTGAGAAACAGTCCCAAACAGTTTAGAAATTACTCGCAAAATTTATTTTCCCAATCAGAATGCTAAATAGTCAGAGATATCATACTTCGCTTACGGGATTAACAAATTTGGAGAATTGATTTTTGACAGTACAAGGGATTTACGCACACACCTCTCTGCGAGAAACACTCGTTCAGTCGAGAGACTAAACCTGACGAGTCTTTGATATCGGAGTATGTTCTCGATGATCGAGGATCGAGCACCTCGTGGTCGCGCGGGACACACCGGCGACACTCTCACGTGACTCCACGAGCTGCTTGCTTGTGACTGACGAAGCGCACGTCTCGAGAGGATTTCTTTGATTCCAGCAGCGCGCAGTTTCAGGGCCGAGGAGGACTCGTCTAGCAATTTTCAGCGTTATTGGACCGTAGGAGTCGAGTGTGGCCGGCGCGTGTTGACGGAATTCGCGCCTGCTGCGGACGACCGTGCGGTCGGAGAGCCGCGAATCGACTGCGAGGAGCCGCGGTAGGTCAGCGAGGTGCCATCTAGCGAGATCCACCAGCAGACTGAAGGCTTTTTAGATATTGGCTCAGGAAGTGGGGCAGGAACCACGACAAGTCGTCGAGGTATTGGAGCGAGATGCCGAGTTCTCAAATTCTTCTCCCTTTAATAGTCTCCACGAGTACGACTGATGATGGAAAAAAATGATCTGAAGAAAGAAAATGACGCGGATTAGATCAGCAATAGATAGACATTGTAGGTAGATTGTCATCAGAAACATTTGTCGTTCCCTGAAGATTCACGTTTATTCATCGAAATTAATTCGACAGAGTCGAATGAGGGGAGAGACAAAGTCATTCACTTGTGTACAAAGTGTAAAATGCAAACTCGCCGCATAATGATGGCAACCGATGAGTCAGCGGGATCCATCGAGTCATCGTCCACTCGCAACTTCATTAATCGCAAGGACGTCGTCGCGAGGCATTCAGCTCCGATAGGGAAAAAGACGATAAATGTGACGTCATACAAATACATTAATAGATACCATCGTGGATGCAGAAACTGCAAGGAGGTGGAAGGGACGCGGGGGTGAATGGAACACGAGACCAAGCAGGTGAACGGGGTCGCCAATCGCGGACAGCATCACGAATGGTGTTTCATCTCGCTCCTCCCTGCTTTGCTTCACGGAGGTGTGGTTTGCACCTGCGCTTGCGCCAGTCGCTCCGCCTCTCTGCACCTGCGGCTTTTCCTCGCTTCCGCATACTCTTTCCGCGACAGGACAAACGGGAAATAAGCTAAGGTGACCCCGCGGATGGACTCTGAAGAATGGAGCAGGATCGGAGCGGGCCGCTGTTCGAGTCATCTTGCTCTCAGTCGAGATCTTCCAATCTTCTTTCTAATAGAACTCATCTATCATGAGATATTTTAAGCACAAGATTAGTATCATGAGTTTAAAAGATTAATGATTCCAATAGATTCATTCGATCAAAGTCTGAGCTTAGTAATAGATGAGTTTAAAGTACTTGCTTAAAATAGCCTTAATCAATTCGATAAGTCCATGTCAAATGTAATTATCTAACATGAGATTAAACGTCTCAGTATTCTAATTGGCCAAGACTAATTTATAGTAATATTTAAGAAGTTGAGCTCATTCTCATCATGCTCGAACGTTGAAGGAAGACTTTAGATGGACAAGAGAAGCAGCAGAATATTGTACGTCGCTATATAAATATAAGAATGCCTATAGTCGCAATTTTTGCAGTCGTATGACATCCTACAACGACTACGCTTGGAAAGATCGGTGTAACAGGGAAAATTAATTAACCAGGAAGCCGCGTACGGTACTTTGATGTTCAACGGGCTTCCGGTAAGCCCACGTAAGGTCCAAGGTAATCGACTTTGCTCGTTCGAGTTGTACCCAACCCTTCGCAATAGTGGATTATCTGATCCGCGAAAGCGTGTCTCTGCGTTCTTATTTACGATCGTGTCAATTTTTAACTAGGCTAATGGTATTTCTATCGTGAAATGAAATGCCACTATAAAACACGAAATTAGCATTAAAGTTTTCAATTAAATGTCTATTATTATTATGCGTAAGGCATCTATTTCTCTCTTTTTAAAAAGTCGGTTTTCTATCGATTATATATATCTGCGAAATATCATCGCGTATTTGTTTTAATTGCAAGCAGGATATGTGAAAAAAGGCATAAAAATAGAAAATGAAGCAAGAAAGAAAAGCAAATTCTTGATGAGATGCATCAATTTAATTTTTCATTTTCGCACGAGTTCCTTTATGCACGTGCAATGTTGTTGATACGGAATAAATTATACGATTATCTTATAATTATTGCGAAGAACAATACCTATTAAAATACTATTTTATCGGAAGCTGCGAATATGATATGTAAATGTAAATGAGGATAAAAAAAAGTGACTACTGACGGAAGTTGAACTCTTTCAGTTAAGCTCTTCCCATGCGAAATGCACGGGAAATCGGATGGCTCTTAAGGCAAACTGGCAAAAAACCGGCAGCGAAATCCTAAGCGAGGATTAAATCCGCACCATGCGCTATAACATCGAGCGCGAAGGAGTCCGGTCCGGCATTAAAACGTCCGAAAATCGTGAAAAGAGCGATTCCAGAGTGTTCGCGCGATCCGAGAGTGCTCGATCAGGGCCGAGTGTCGTCCCGAAATCGCCGAGGGAAAGAACAATGGCAGATATAACGAGGAGAAGAGCGAAATAACACGCGGAAAACTCCCTGGCGGAAATCCGGCTTTCTCCTCCGAGGATGGGGGGGACGAAATAATTACCCCGTGCAAATATTCGTAGGCGCTTATGAGAGAAAGGAGGAAAGGGGGCAGAGTATCCCTCTTCACGCTGCTCCCTCTTTGTAGCGTCCCCTCCTTCCCCCCCGCCGCTCTCTCTTCCCCCTTTTCACTTCCAGCAAACTGGCTTGGTCAAGATTTACATAAGAATAACCTGGAACAACAATCCCTCGAACAATTACCTCCGTATTTAGCTGGCCATCGTTCCCCTCCGCGACACGCGGACGGTGTATTATTCTAATAAGCCGAGCCGTGCCGTTCAACAATGATATCCAGCACGTGGGGTAGGAGATAGGAGCAAAGCAAAGTTATTTTTTGAGCTAACGAGACCGCCGCGTTGCTTTACTTAAGCCGCGTGTAGCCCTTTCTTCGAGATGTTGCCATCAAACGAGATGATAAAGAAGGCGCATTATTTAGAAATAATTTTCAGTACGTTGCAATAGCGCTCTCTCACAAACGTGAAATAATTGAAATGATTTACGAGTAGAATTGTTATCGATCAGAAAAATGCCACCATTGTAACAGGTTGCGTATATAATTCCCGTTAATGATCGATACCAGGTTACATAGTTAACATTTTGCAACATTTTGCCCGCAAAAATTCAGTCGGTCCCTTCTTCGCGAACGAAATACGAGCGATCATTAATTACCGAATCGTAATGTCCGATGGACGGAAAGACGCATTTTTGCCGCGACGTCGCATTACGGGCCGAATAAATTAATCGCGATTCCCTTTGGGATATCGCCGCCGCCGCCGAAACACGCGATGTCAACATTCGGGAGGCAGTATTTCGGCGCGTCGCACGCAAAATATGTCCCGAATAAAGAAAAATTGACCGGGATATATCGTAAAAAACGCCAGAGGGTCTCACTTTGACGAGCGCGCGGCACGTTTGCGCGCATCGCGCGTCGTCGCCGAAGGCTGGATGATGCGAGCAAACTCACGCGGTGTTATATTTCAATCACGTTTGTACCGACTTTGGTTATTCGCGATTCGGCCAGCCGACAGTAACGCGTGGCCTAACGAACGATCTGTCCGATGCGATTGATCGGGTTATCGAATCATTTTCCGTATTCCTCTGCGCGCGTCATTTTTCGCACGCTATAAAAGGCCCTCTATCGCGGATCGGCATTGATACTTGCGAATTGTCGCGTTCATTAAATTTATATTAATTTTGTTTCAAAGTCTCTCGCCTCGATTTGTAAAGAGGAAAGGAATTTGGTATCGTTTTGTTTTTTGCATTCAGATTTAAAATACATGCAATACATCAGCATCTTTATACGTATCAGAGATTTAAAAAAAAAAACACGTATCTTTTAAATTTAATACGTGTATGAGAATTAATGCGTATTTATTTCAAATTGTTTAGACAATTTTTTTGTCGCTTATTCACTTTATTTAATTATTAAGGGAACGCTTTTATATCTCGTCATGAAAGTTCTTTAAAGACGGGAAACAAAATTCGCATTGATTTGACGATGCGATAAATCACGATAAATCCCATGGGAAAATTTTGTTTCCATTGCGCGAGTACAAAATATTGATTTTATTTACATTTCCCTATACGACTGTATTTTCTGTGTCAACTGTATTTGGTTTCCCAACATGGCTGAATCTGCATCAGGCATCTATTATACATCGCAACCTTCAAATAACGTTCTGCGTCTGTGAATAATTGCATTGTTGAAATTGGATTACGCGTTGCTTAATTACGACCGACAAAAGTCTGTCCACTTTACACCAATGATTACATTTATATTTATTTCACACGTTATTTAACATAGAATGTAAGAGATTACATCTTTTTACAATCGTGGATACATTGAGATCGATTGTTCTCCATTGAAAAATTTCGCGTATTAATACGGCATTTAAAAATGTTAATGCTAATGCTTATAAAATTTCGTGGATATCTTGCAGAGTCTGAAAAGTGCTCCTATCCCGCTCATGGTGCATTAAGCGTTCTCCAAATCTCGGCGAATCTCAAAGCGAGAACTAAGCCGATAGTCTCTGCCGGCTCTTCTTTCGCGGAACGGCGCGGAACAATAGACTCTACCTGTGTTATGTCCGAGCTTAGCCGGTTACGGGAGTTAAAATCAAGTAAAATCCTCCCTTCGCTTTTTGTTCCTACTTACGTTCCACACGCGTTCGCCCACGTATTTATCCATGTAGTTGTACAATAGTACAATCATATTACTAGTTTTTATATTAATGGCAGGTGTTTTTGAAAAAAATGCTCTATGCGACGATAATCATTTGCTGAAAAATCAATCGATGTATCGTCGAGGGGGATTTAAGAAAACTCGTTTGAATACATAATCATAAATACATGATATTCATCCGATAAAAATCCAAGAAAACAATTTCTCCGACGGTTGTCAAGGAAACATTTTTGTAGTTAAATACCCGAGCCTCTCGTCATTGCCTTTCGTTTTTCTCCGCGATGTTCCGCTTACACGTGAAAAGAAAGAGAAAGAGGGAAAGAGAGCGAGTGAGACAAAAAAGGGTCCGGTACTATAGATTCGACATGTACGCGAGCGAGTTTTTTAATCTTTCAATGGGCCTCCTACGCTCTGGAAAGCTCCGCTCACTTCCCATCTACCCCGCTATCACCCCTAGCCACTCGATTCTGCAAACCCCTCTCAAACCTTCATCCCACTTCAACCCTACCACCCGCTGCCCGCTCGACTGCCTGTCTCTCGATATATTTACATATTTTCGTGATATTTCGCGACGTTAATCCCTGAGCCTTCCTATCCTCCCTCTCCCTTCCCTTTCCCATCCCTTGTTCCAGCGAGCGCGAATTAAATGTGAAAACTCGCCTCCGGCTATTTTCTCTCTCTCGCTCTCTCTTTCCCCGCTCCCTCTGACGGAGCTTTATTGTCAAATTCGCGCTTGGTTACGGCTTCGTCTCACTCACTCGACGATTTTTTCTCAACATATTTTTTCCGTCAGTGCTTGGTTATCGCTGTTATTGTGTCGCTGCACCGAGTCGTTTCGCTTTTTTGGCTCGAAGTGGGCGAGATGAACGCGCAGTGCAAGGAGAGCACTTGGTTGAACAATTCGCGCCGAGCGGGTCCTTCTGATCCACCGACTGCAACAACGACGGCTCGATGGAGTGTATTTGGTTGAAATTTTTAGGGAACGCAAACGCGACGCACAGGGGACCCCGAAGGGATTCAAAGGCGCGGAAATTGTGTCAGCCGTTATGAAATATGCAGGCGCGCAACGCGACTCGGCTGATCCGTCGTTTTACCTTCCTTCGTGAAGCAACGGGAAGCTGATACCGCAAGCCGAAGAACATCTTCATAGCCGGAACTCACGTCAGATTCCTTACATGAAGCATGAGCTCCCATTGGGACTGGCTAAAGTACCTAAACACAGGTATATGAAATACGCATAGTCGGGGAAGTTGTCAAAAATAAATTTGAGACTATGTTGAGTAATATATATATTTTAAAAGACAAGTGTCACGACATACATGCACATATATATAATATTTTAAAAATGTCTAAATTACAAGGCATTTTTTGTCGATTATGTAATACCACATTTATGTTATTATATCGAAAATATTAAAAAATATTAAGACACTGATGCATGAAATATAATAACATACCTTAATTCGAGCTCGACGACGGTCGAGAGCAACTTTGTGCTAATTTTTCGAAATCCCCGAAAGCTATTGGACGAAAGCTGGCAATCTGTCCAGTGATCTGTCTAGCACGCTCTCACCTTCTCTCTCTTTCTTCTCGAGAGAATCTGATATGGGGAGGATTTCGAGAAGCGCGCGCGGTCAAAGAGCGATTTTGAAGGGTTTGCTGCGGAAGATCCTGTCGGGATGCAATCCCGCAAACACGGGAGCGAAATCGATTCTCTCGAAGCGAACAACCCATGAAGGGGCCTCTCTCGGCATGCTCGATTTACGAGTGATTCAACGACACCGCGCGAGGAGACGGACGAGCAGGAGAACGAGATAAGATTAGACATTGCACGAAAGCCATCCTACTCCCCGACATGCTTCGCTTTCGCGGAGTAACCGTCGTCACACTTAATTACTTCAAATACTTTGAAATTATTTCTACAAAAATTGCCCTGCAAAAATTGACTTCTTTCGGCATAAATAAATATATCTGATTATAATTTTTTAAACAGTCGAATCTTGTAAAATATACAGACCCGTACAATAAGTAAGACATCAAAGTTGTCCGGATGTTTCTCTTTGGAATTCGTCAGGCTCTTTCAGGATTCTCGAAACAACAGTTCCTTAGCGGCCCGAGTCGTCGAATTGTACGGTGAAATTATTCGAGGCGTTCTATCTCCGCGCGATGGTTAATCGCGCGCTTTATGGGGACGATCGCGAGGGGCCGATCGTCGCAGCGGAAACCGCTTCCTCTTTAGCGTCGGGCCGAGATACGATCTCGGCGCGCCGCATTCACGAGGATCTAATACGCCCGGAGTCCCTAATCTGATCTCGGGAACGCCGGGAACGAACCGTTCGCAGTTATTACGCGCGACTACGTTCTCGATAGAGGGATATACACCTACAACCATACGTATACGTACGCATCGCCGTTATGGATGCAAGCGTGGATGATAGTTCGAGAGATCGAGATCGTCCCTCCGGGCGCCGGTTGCGGGGAGGAGGAGAAGGAAGACCGCGCACGAAGGAAAGATGCTTATTCCGTAAGCGCAATTTCTCACGCGAGCTCGAACCTCTATTATGCACACCTGCGATTCTCTGTCGGCATCGCTACGAAGACACCTCGCGCGATTGGTCGTTCGTGCTACGAGTGATTGTCAAGCCGGCAACAGGAATGCAGCTGCTATTTATGATTAAGCGGAGGAATCTGACTTGGACCCTAGATTATCGACTTTCCGAGAAATACCCGTTCGATATATATAAATGCAGGTGTTTCTCGTTAAAGTAGAAAGTGTACATGATACGCGATGTATTAATCGATGTATTAATTTTCTTTTGAAACACGCTTCTTTAAAATGACGAAATATAGGGGATAGAATTGTCGATCGAAAGGTCGCAGGGACGGAAGAGATACTTGTCGTCTCGGTGCTCATGGCCGAAGGTTGTTGCAACGCGCACAATGCAATATATATACGCACGCAAGGAAGGCATAAACCGAGACAATAGCCGCCTCGGGGTATTCGAGATGACCGCCATTAGGAACACGTCCCTCATCCCCCTCGTTCTCGACTCCTTGCTCCAGACGCTCCGACGGTCCGCACGACAAACTCCGCAACGGGGAAATTTCACGCGTGCGCCGGTATTATGCATTTGCGAGAAAAGCCAACCAACGGCTAATTACGTTACTCCATTTAAGCCACACTTTAGCATTCGGAAAGGAGACTCGGAGCGACAGAGGCTCCTCTGTGATCAGCTTAGCGTGTCGCGGGCGGAAATTTGAAGACGCCGATGAAGCACCCTTTGGCGATTATACGACCAATCCTAAGAGAAGAGGGGGAGAAATTTCTCTCGACGAGAATTTCGAATTTGATTTACTTTTTGATACGAGGGAGGGGATGGAAAAGGTAAATGGCTTTCCAATCGCGCGGAAATCTTGGCATCGAACAGGACGGTTGCAGGTATCTGCGATAATATCGGAATCGGAATCTGGAATTTCCGCGGGAAGTTTGCGCTGGACTACGAGCATTAATTCTCACGCGTGATAATCGCGCGAGCTTTGCGACGAGGAAATCGGCAGAGAGAAGAAAGAGAGGAAGAGAGAGAGATTTCCGAGATATTCGAGGCGCGAACGATAAAGGAGGAGTTTCGAGCCAAAGCCGGAGGGCAAGGGAGGTTTCCGCGCGAGGGGAGGAAGGGGGCAGGAGTGTGGGAGGGTGGCGAACGTGGCCTGTACGAGTGAGTAATAAGCACCTGCCCGCCTTGGAACCAGCGACTTGATTCATTTCGCGGTAAGTACAGAGCGCGCCGAACGCTCAGACCCGCAAACGCCTTAGGCCGACTTCACCGAGACCTTCTTGTTCTTCTTCTTGTCCGCCTGCCCATAATCCTATACGCATTCCCGATCCGACAGGCTCACGTTTTTCTCGCTGGCGATTTCGTCTTACATCAGTTCCCGTTGGGGCGTTCCACCGCCTACGTCGCATCTTTAGTTCTACTTTTCACAAGAGAAAAGGAGAGAGAGCGAATAATTAGAAAGTATGTAAAGATCGGAAGATGAGATAAAGTGCGATTCCATCGGTCCAAAGGCATAACTTTGCATTATACTTGGAAAATTCTGGAAAAAAAAATTATATATAATAAAGAGAGAAATATATCCAAGTCTCAGAGACGTCCTCGCGTGAGATGGTTGAACGACTCTGCTGTAATTCGGTATAAAGAAAGCGACCCCATAATGTCTCATATTCCACCGAAACGCGAAAGTGTGCTCGCGCCACGAAGAGAAAGAGGAGAGGAGGACGTAGGTATATCGCAGATGTATTTTGTAAAATTCAGAACCATCGCTAAGGCCTCGTTTCACGCGCAGTAAACGCGCTTCCAAAGTACAATTCGCCCCGAAACTCGAGAATATTTCACGATTTTGCGAAACGATCGGTATAGTGCCGCGGAATCTTTATCGCGCGTTTTCGCCGGATAAACAGTCGGATACGTAACGTTTATCCCATCTTTTACTACTTGTACCATCGTACAGTTTACGGTCGCTCACAAACGTTTTTAACTCGTTTGCTAACTGTAAGATAAAAGCGTTTACGAACTATACGAAGAGACCGCATTTGTATCTTTATTTTCTTAAATACAAAAAAAGAGAGATAAAATAATCTCTACTAATAAAAATATAAATTATATTAATAATGTAAATTTTTTATATATGAATTATAGCGTGCCACATAAACGCAATGTCGGCCAACATGAACGTTCGTTTCCCCTTCTTGCGAGATTAATTGACCGATTAATGTTGACCATCTGTAGGATTTTTTCCGCGACATTAGATACATTTGTTTTAGGCCAAAATAAGATTAACTAGCGAGGCATATAATGGCTATCTCGGATAAAAGCCGAGCGATAATTGGTTCCGGGTGAATAAGGATGCAGGAGAAGCGCAAATATGAGAGAAGAGCTGGAAGAGGTCAGAGAGAAGATTCACGAGAGGATACGAATTAACCATTCTATTGGCCGGCGGCGCTATTTTTGTCGAATATTTCTGAATTTCGACAGGCAGCGTCAAATATTTGACTGTTTGCCTTCCATTGCCAAGATCCTTGTTGACACGGCGGAATCGATCGCGATGTCACTTTTGTCTTTCGCCAAATTATTCACGAGCCACCGTCGCGATTCGAGTCACGGCAGTATCTATCACCGCAGAATCGATGTATCGATCTCTCGACTGAGACCCGATTGTCGCAGACCGGATATTCGCGGAACTCTTCTTCCGCGAACGCTCTACAAAAGTCGTCCGAAAATTGATATCGAATCGATCTGCGGCGCCGTCTTTCAAAAGGGACAATCTCATTGATCAAACAATAGTCTATGCGAGATTTAATGATACCTGACTTATTCAAGCGCGCAATCAGTCTGAACATGACTTCGCTCATCCGCGATACTTAGAAGCATGGAAATTTTATGTCCGCTCGTACAGAGCAGCTATCTCTCTTTCTCTCTCTCTTTTAAAATTCTCAATGCATTCGATGATACGTAGTGAACTTACAACAGGCGAAAGCACGAGCAATACAGTTGTTTTTAACGGGCGCTTTTCCACGACGTAGAGACGCGCGGCGTCGCCGTTACCCTCGCCTAATCGTGAGTTTATGCCTTTATTCGACGGAATAAAGGGATATCCCGGGGAAGCGTGCGAGCGAATATTCGGCGGCATGGAACATTTAACGCCGCGGCGCTCAGGCCGCAGTAAAAACGACGCCGCATCGCGCCGCGCCGGTGCGACTGACAGGAAGAAAGAGGGCCGCGCGGGATAAAAGAGGGGGAGAGATAGAGGCGGAACGCAGTCTCTCGCGCGTATTTGTACTCCGACGCCGAATCGGTATATTTCGAGTCTGCGAATTTCACCTGGTTTATATTTTCTGTCGTTTCCGGCACATCGCGTATAATTTTCACCTCCTCCTCCTCCTCCTCCTCCTCACCCTCATCCTTCCCCTTTCCCTTCCATTATTCCATCGCTTCTCGCTCTCCCGGATTTTTATGCGGATAATCCACCCACCCACAGTCGCTTCACTGACACTTGTTTCGTCCGACGGCGACGGGCTTCCATCATGTGTTTCTCAATTTCTTTGAAAAGGAAAGAAGGTAATCGCGAGATACGTTAACGCGCAACAAAGTTGTGTAGCGAAAGGAAAAATGATTAGTCGATTAATCGCATGATACAGAAATCGATAAGTTTATTTCTTTAAAGATGCGAGATAATAGGATGTATGAAGTCTTTTATAACATGTACATACGTATAAAAAAATATATCAAGTTTTCTAATAAATTTTTGATATTGCGAGAGAAAAATTTCGAGTATACATATATATATATAGCGAACAGAACGAGGGAGGAAACAGGAACGGAAGGATATAGGAAGAGGGGGAAGTCACAGCGCAAGAGGGACTCGTGTATAAACGGTTTTTTATTTTATCGCTTTTGCTCCGTGTCACGTACAAGCTACAAAAAAACGCGATATATATTCACGTGATATGTGTGCGAGACCGTTTGTTAATTATTATCAAGGTGCATTTATTTATAAACATTTGCTCGATTATTTATAAGCTTTTGCTCGATGAGAATTTGTTGCTCGTTACGATAATTAAAATATAAGAAGAGTGCGCGTGTGACGCGTAAAATTATCTCGCGTCTCGCCCGCGTGGCTCGCCTGCGTTTTCGCGAATTTCGGCATTTCCGTTCATCGACGTGACGAGGAACGCATCTCGAACGGAACGGCATCGCCCTCCCGTATCAGTGGTCACGTAGGACGTTTTGACGTTGTACCGACACTACGACGTCGCCGAAAAAGAAGCAAGAACGGCGCGACCGAGGGAAAACGAGAACGAGGGAGGTAACGCGATTATGTCAGGTACACGACGGAGGGAGGGAGGGAGGAAGTTCGTGAAACTCGTACGTGGCGCGACGCAAAGTGGTCGGAAACGAGGTTATCATTTTCTCCGGGAAGAGCCGTCAGCTGGACCGACGGGGGAGAGAGAGAGCGTTAGTAGACACCGCGAAAGTTGACGGGAAAAACGCGTTTGATGGACGAATATTCGAAGTTTTGACGGGGCCGTCGGCCGATCTCCATGAATTACGAATGAATTCGTCCCCCGACTCTTTCCCGCCGCCTTCTTCCGCCGTGTCGACGTCTCTACCCGCCTTTACTTTCGCGAAAAAACTCGAGCCATCGAGCAAAGTTATTTGTTCTATCCCTAGGAGGCAGACTATCCGCAAAACGAAACGTATGACACCGGTCACCATCGCTATAAACAAGTCTGAGAAAGTGCGCGGGGTTCGGTTCAAAGATAGAATTCGTCAGATAGATACTTGAATATTTCAGAAAACCTGTAAACGACCAGATGACGGAAAATTTTCTCTTTACAAAGCTGTCATTTTGAAAGTAAAAAAGGATTCGCGTCAGCATTTTCGGCGACTTTTAAAAATAACGGAAAATGTAGTCGATTGTTTCAGGAAAGTCAATCTTATACAAATCATACAGCTGTATTAGATTTTGGATTGACCGATTTATCAATTTCATATAGCTTGTGTTTTTTTTTCTCGCGATAATTCGTCGACGAACAATTATTCGTTGAATTTTGCCGCCCCGCGAGCTTACTTTTAATAAGTAATCGCCGCGTGGCGCATAGTGCTGATTAATAATTCATACCCGAGAATTATGGATGGATTGGCATAAAGTAATTAACATACAAGGAAATTAAGAGTGCGTTTAATTATTATAATTATGATAATTGCCTGTCTTTTCCTCGTCGATCTTTCGTTTATCGTATGACTTGCAGTCAAGATACTAACAATCTCTTGCTGTTTCGAACAATAAATCTCTTCGATCATCTGCAATTTCCATTTTTTTTACAATAACGAGAGTGTAATCACGATTATGTGTTGCATACAAGTCTTTTCCATTATTGACATAGCTTAAACATTAAAAAAAAAGTGTATCCGTATCTACTTGAGTAGAATTTTGCGCGAATCATTAATCACGATTGAAAATTACACTCGTAATTCGGGCGACCCGTCTTAATTATTTATTTCGAAAACGTAACATCAAACAGAAGCGAAATTAAATAGCGTTTGCGCAACGCTTGGGGTCTCTGCGCGTTACCTGCTTCCTCATTTCATTTAATTTTGCATATTCCGACCATTTTTCGGGCGAATATTTTTTATGATCGGCCGACTGCCATCATTAACTTTTTCAAATAAATTAACGCACAAAATTCAATACCGCGCCGCCTGATTCTCTGCATTCGCCTGTTCTCCGCTTTACATAATATCGCTATAAAATTGGAAAAACGCACTTTGCGATTATCTCGATGATTCGAAATTGCAGTCGCCATTCGCTTTTTACATTTTACCTGTCGATGGGGATATTATTAAAAAAAAATGTAATAAAGGAGAAAAGATAATTATTCAACAAAATTGCGATTATATAATACACGTACGTTACATAAATCTTGATATTAACGATACACAAAGGATCAACGCGCGCGCGAAAAACGCATTTAGTTATAAAACATAATTAAATAAAATTACTACAAACGCGTGTAAAATTTTGTCGCGTCGGAAACGAAATTTTTTTTCCCGCGAAATATTCTTTTTTCTTATATTAATACCCCACGTATCGAATTATATTCATTTGGAACAATATCGAGTCATATCATACGGGATATCGTTTGTGCAGTCACGTTGACATGTTTGACACTGGTAGCCGATGCATGTTCGCCAACATTGGCGTACACACGGTATGGAGCCGGCTTAATCCAAATCATGGCGGGACCGACGACAAAGAAAATCCTACGCACTGACGGAAAGTGGTTAGTAATTGAAATTACTATCGTGAGTATAGTTCGACGAGCACGATTCGATAAATTCGATCTCGCGCGGAGCGCGCGGTTCGGCTCGCCGCCTAAATCGAGAAAGATCGTAATCAGCCAGAATAGAGAGCGTGCGCGAAATATAGGCGCTGATAGATCAAACAAACGTCGGATTGGATTATTTTTATCGTTGTTAATGGCGATGGCTCGGCCGGGTTTCATTTCACAAAGCCCGGCGCTAAAATCAATTCCCTTCTCCTCCTCTCTCGAACCCCTCTTTTCGTTCGATACACGCGCGATGCGCGCGTACGTGTGCCATCGCCTTTATCGCGTATACAAAAAAGGATGTAAACTCCGGAAGTAAAAATTTCTCCCTTAGACGTACGGGTGTCGGTCTCTTGGGATAATTGCAAAAACATCGATATTCTATATATTCGCAAGCGCTATTCTTTCTTAAAAAATTTCAATCGACACTTGGCACGTTCCATTCATTACGAATATACCTTGTACTCGAGATGAAAAGCTCGATCGTGCTTCAAAAGTATGATTTCCACCTAATTCATTGAACGTCAACGGTTGCGGTTGCCTCTCATCTTATCAAAGAGTCGTCAGGGAGCTCGCATCGGCCCCGAGAAACATCCACCTCCATCCGGACGCATTGTAAGGAACCTTGTCGCACACTCGAAGGGAGAGAGCGCCAGCATTGAGACAGCATTTGCGTTTCGGTACGCACGAATGCTGTAAGCCAACTTGAATCGGAAGAAAAGCAGCGTGCGAGCGCGAAAGGTGAATGCGGACGGATGATGTGAAATGAATCGGGCAAACGGACAGACGTGACAGACATAATTCCCCAAGTAAGCGGTACTTAGGGGGAGCCCACCCCCTCAGGGACACCTGTCGATTCCCATCGGGAAATATTGGACTGTCTTCTCTCGCGCTCGCTTCGTGTTCGCAATTTGTAGCATTCCGAAAAACTCTGCGCGACTCGGCCTTTATGCATCGTTATAACATCGAATTGGTTCGCTGCCGTGCTCCTTCCTAAGAAGTCCTCTTCTTTGTACGAGACGGTAGTTTGCGTTTATATAGAAAGCGACAGTAATATTTATGTATTGGAAACATTTTGAAGCATTTTATTTGATTAAATCAGCTTATTTCTCCCGATACATTTCACACATATATTCGAGTATATATATATATATATATATACATACACTTGAAATGTACATTTTAGGATATTAAACATGTCTGTAATCCAATTAAACTATTGTACGGAGGCACCGCCGCCTTATATATAAAGTTAGATACCGCCGCTATTGGCCATTGGCTTTAATTAAATGCCGTATCATGGATAATTAGCAATGGGTTTCGCTACTTTTGCCGCGTGCAGCGTGCAGCGAGATCCACTTCATAGACAATCGGGGTCGTGAGAACGACCGAGGTAGTCATTCAAATACAAACGGCCGCGCTTATGACTCGAGCTGCTAATTATATTTGCAATTAACCTCGAAGCACGCCCGCGCGGATTCGATCAAGTTGCGAGAGAGAAAGAGAGATAATGAGAGAAGAAGAAGAAAGGGCGAAATGGGGAGGAGAGGAAGAGAAGAAAGAAAGATACGTGGAGGAAGGAAAGACCGCGAACGCACCAAGTAAAAGAAGAAAAAGGATGAAAGGAAAGTGCGTAACGAAAAAAGAAATTGATTATATTTTTTCACCAAATATTTACTAATCCATGTCGTTTATTCATTATTAATTTCGGTAATTATGGTAGTTTCTCGCGTGAATCAGATAAGGTTTAACAAATGTAACCGCTAAAATCGAAATGATATTGGAAAGTTATGGATAGATTTATGAGAATTCGCTGGAGGGCAAGTGGTGGGCAGGAGGAAGGGTCACGCGGGGTCACGGCGGACCGCAACGACAGGCTAACACGATTAACTAAAAAAATATTTCATCGCGCAAAAAGCTCATAAATGAATTTTTCGCTCTTGGTCGGGCCGATCCTCTGTGAAAGCGTACATATATACATATATATATATATATATATATATATATATATATATATATATATATATATATTTATATATATATTTATGTACATACATACATACATATATATATATATATATATATATATATATATATATATATATATATATATATATATATATACACATATATATGTGTGTGTGCTCATAATTTGCATAATTGACGTCGGTTCGGTACTGACATAATGAAATATCCGAATGTCTTTTTCGACGAGCCTTTTCAGTCAATCACGCCAGTCCGGCAATTTTATTCGACACTAATTAAACCTGTATTTGAGTTCATTTTTTACGCGCGTTTGAAAGCCAGACAGTATAAATCTTCAACGGTTGGGATCAGTTTACCATTAAATCGATTTACGATTTCCGTTCAACACATCGCTCAGTCAAGTGCGTTTAAAAATATCCACGGCAAAGATGACACGGGGTGTCTGTCGAGTGCAATTCTTTGTAAGGTATTGTCCGCGGATAATTAGAAATAACTAATTATCGTTGACCGAAGGGAGCGCGATCTCTTTCCGTTGTTTCCGCGAGGCATCATAATGAGAGACTGTATACAATTCGAGACTCTCGCAACTCCAACTCGGAGTCGTACAACGGCAAGAGACGTGTTATTACTTCCTAATTGGGCCATTATTCACGAAACTAAACTCACGTGACTGCGGTATTCGCGGCTTGTCCATAGCGACTATTGTAGGACGAGAAACATTGCAAAAACTATTTATCATCGCTCACAAGCGATATAGGGAGTAACTGAAAATTATCGATTTTACCTTTATTCTTCATTTATGTCGTCTGCGAACGAAGAGAGGATTTTGCGCTCAACGCAGTTAGGATTACTTCGTATTCTAATAGATGATAAATACGGTTGCGCGCGGCTTTAGATGGCTGGAGAAGCCTTCAAAGGAGAAAAGGAAGAGACTTCCCAAGCGCAAGGACGCACACAACTACCGCGTTCCGGGAGTTTGGAGTCTCCTGTTTACACGCGTTCGCAAATATAGCCACAGGTATCGGAGCCAACCGAAGCGAAGAATTGATAAATTAGTTATTCCGTCAGTCGGCCACCGCTGTTTCCGTAGTCGTGCGTTTGATCCTGAGCTCCCGAATAATCATGCCTGTTTATATCGACCGATTTAAAGCTTTCTCGATATTCGCGAGCTGTACTAGCTACTCGCAGGAATTGCTTTTTAGACAGACGGACGTGTTTTCGCGTAATCTAACAAAAATCTTAAGTAATTAAATTAATATATACAGGGTGTTTCTTAATAAGGACGAAAAAGTTTAGGAGATGATTCTTTGTCGAAAATTAAGGGGGGTTTTTCATATAAATATGTACTCCTACATCCCTGCCTGAGGAGTTATACTCCTCCAAAAATGAGGGTAAAAATTAGATTTTTATTTTTTCTCAAATTTGAAACAAGTTAAAAAAATGAAATTGGGTAGATATTTTCTACTACTAAAGAGGTTATTTATTAATATTTTTTTCAGCCTCCCGTATTGTTATAAGGGAATGAAATTAGCAACCCCTATTCAATTTTTTATTGAAACTTTTTAATGTTTATATGAAAAACCTTCGCACTTATTAAGAAACACCCTGCGTGTATATATGTATATAATATGAATTATTATATCGATGACTAAAATATTAAATATTAAATATTAACGTATTAATGTCGCGATCATTGATCCACCGAAAATATCGTCCAACATACAAGTAAAATGACACATCATTTTCATACTTGGTTTGAGAGTTTCGCCTTCTCTTTCTCTCTCATATAGAAGCCCCAAGAAACTCCAATTTAACCATTTCAGACGAAACGGAATCTGCATACGAGCGAACAACGGCGGAGACAACGTTGGCGGTCGATAACACGTCGCTGCACCTCGAGCCGTGACGAGGCTGCGACATCGGGATTGTGATTAGGGGCTGGTCGGCAAACAATGCCTAATTACATAATTATTGTGCCGCGGGCCGTAATTAAGACACATTACTCTGCTCGCTTGGTAATTCATTACGCTTAATGCCTTCCCTGCCTCCGCCGTTTCATCGCGGATGACAGTCGCGACGGTTCTGCTAAATACCGTTACTGTGAAATATCACCGGCCGTTGCTAGTAGTTTACGACGATCGCGATCGAGATGCAGTTTCGAGATCGTTTCTAATTCGCATCAAGCATTCATATTCATCATCCAATTACAACTTTGATTTTCCGCAAACCTGTCACGCTATGTAAAATTGTATTTCAACATGAACTACGAACTTTCAAATGCGATATTTATTTGAATATTTAACTAAAAGTGCAGTTTTTTTATGAAAAAAAAAAATAATCTTGACGCATGGAAAAATAAAATACATATGAAAGAATATAGAGATTTTCGATAAATCAAAATGATTCCTAAACGCGATACATAAACATGCCGCGTGGATCAAGCGGGCTACATCGATATAATTGTATGGAAATAAAAAGCAGTTCTTATCGCGAGGCGTATCTTTGCCCGCGGAAGAGGGAGGAGGAAGATTCCTTTGTGGGTGGATGAAGAATGGGAAGGTGGAGAAAAGGGGGCGCGAGGGATTTATGCCTCGGCTAACATTACTCTTAACCGTAGCTTATTATGGAAATTTCCTTAAATTGTGGGTTGGAGAACGTTGAGAACAATGCAAACAGAAAACGGATAATTATTGGACTGTAAATTGTGGCAAGGCACGACGCGTCATCACACGAATGCCCGAGAAAAGTCAACAGTCGATAATCAAGTCGCAAATATTCGGCGAGAAACAAATAAATAGGGCAGAAACGTTTGATGTCGCGACGTTTAATGTGAATCGATTCGATTATCTCGTTCCGGATATGTAAAAGAAAAAAAAATAAGTACAATCTATTGCGATTTGAATAGTGTACAATTTTTTTACTCACATTTAATTAATATATATTTTTCTATAATTGTATTGGTATTACCCGTTATATTCCGTTTTATTCCAATTTTTATAATGGAAGAACAAGGTATATTAGCTTTACAAAATTATTCTGTATTTGAATAGTACAATGGGACAGGTCGAGATGACGTCGTATGAAGCAACGTTATTCTGGCATTATAAGTACTCTAACGAAATTATGATTATTTTTTTTTTTTGAGAATGAAAAAAAAGGAAACTACCTATCTATCGTTTTTACATAATATTAAATTGTTGTAGCTTTTTGAAAAGTATATATTCGCAATTGTTTAATTTTCTTGACTAAACTAGATATATCTTGTGCCGTTACAGCCGCTGGTTTGTTTAATCAGCAGGTGCGAGCGAAGGTTCTGGAAGGAAGCAAACAGTAGCCGCTATTAATTGAAGGAGCATCTGCAGGGCGATACGCGATTAGAGTTACAAGCGCCGCGGCAAATATTGTCTTTTCTAATCTGATAGTGCCGGCGCACTATCTTGGAATTAGCGTGGGCGAGGAATCGAATTCTTAGAGAGTTAATTGGATCCTCTTCGGGGATTTGGCGCAAAGATTCCGCGCGCTCGAAGACAAACGCGAGGACAGCCGTAACCCTTCCTTCCTTCCTTCCTGTTTATCTAAGCTGCACAATGGATACACTCCATGGTATGCTCTCTCACTATAACTAATAGTATCTTAACAATACGAGACTGCGAAACAAGCCTCTGGGTCCGTTGAGATAGTCCGTCTTATGTAGCCCTTAATATTAAAGAAACACAAGCGCAAAATTAAAATTAAACACTCGCGCTTAGAAATTTGTACCCTTCGTTGAAAAAGATCCCAAGGAAAAAGGGACAGGATTTTTTACTTCGTCTTACACTCTACGACAAAAATATCTTTATTTATTCGAAAAAAAAAAGAAGTGATTTGGCTTGACACTATAATAAACGAGAAAGGAATAAACATTCACCCTCCCCTCCCTCCTCGTCGCGAACAGAGATAATGTCGCAAACAGACCTGAAAGCACCGGCGAGACAAATGAGCGGGATTTGAATAAAAAGGAAGAACAGAGGGAAGTGACGTGTGGGAGCGACGAAAACACCCCCGCGCGCGTCGATCGATTCAATTAAATTATTCGTATCCATCGTGCTCTCCGGACCACTCCCGCACGCGTCCCCACCAATCCCGTCGTTGGTCAGGGTAACAAACCGAGGCAATTAACAATCAATCACAGGTGTCTCTCGCGTCATTGAAATGACGTCAAACATTGTATTTGTGTAATTGTCCATTTATTCCAGTCTCTCGGCTGTCACCTGACAAATTGCGAGCCTCCAGTTCGCCCCTCCGCGCAACCACCCTCCTCGAGTCCTCCCTCCCCTCCCCACATCACGAGCACGCGGACCGTCGCGATGCCGCGCGCTCGACGCATTTTCCTGTCAATCGCGAACGAATTGTCGCCGGTTATATTAATTAGCGGCGGCCCTCCGGGAATCGTTACGTACTGGATAATTGCGATCGTCGAGTTCGATCGACGTAACATCCTTCCGAGCGAACGCGTGCGTGCAACTGTACTTCTGCGTTAACGAGAGAAGGAGGTTGATTAGAAATCGATGCGGATAATTTTTTTTAGGTCCACCCGAAAACGGGAGAGATTCGTTTTAAATGTATTCCTGTTCTAAAGGTTGAGCTCAAATGTTCAAAGGTTTACCTCTCAAATTCTACCTTTGAGTACTTGCGTAATAATATGCATTTAACAGGTAGAAAGTCGTTGAAGGTGAGTCTCGATTCGCCTCAACCTCGAGAAACGATGCGAGTCGCGAGAAATCGGAAATGGTCGGTATAACGCGAATCAGAATACGCGTTTGATTGAGACGTCACTCAAACGTGTATGTTGACTGATAGCTCCATTAACACGCTGACGCACTATCTATGTTTACCGGCCCGCGTTCATGTCCCGAGTGCGATATCAAACTCGCAGTGAGATTTCCAAATATTTTATATTACCTTTATTATTT
The DNA here is from genome assembly GCF_025532165.1 of Camponotus vicinus. Taxonomy (NCBI): domain Eukaryota; kingdom Metazoa; phylum Arthropoda; class Insecta; order Hymenoptera; family Formicidae; genus Camponotus; species Camponotus vicinus. Next base: position 31,456,191 of record NW_028141945.1, read on the forward strand.
CACATTGTATCACGTTCTGTATCATAATAATGGCAACGTATTTTGCAATCCGATGTGATACGTCAGCGGATTGAAAAAAAAAAAATCTTAAATCTGTGAAATAATCCAATTAATATGCAAGATGACGATAAACGACAACGGTCCATAATAATTTCACGGACAATTCGCGGCGAGTGTTAACAAAGACGCCGACGAGACTATAATTTGTAATATACTTGGCCGGGAAGGGTCACGACGCGACTATGACGACGATGACGACGACGACCACATCTAAACGGAATACCGACATCGGCAGGTATCTCGTAATCGGCAACATAACCGGGGAAAAGTTCGGCGACAGTTCCTGACGAGTGTATCCGTCGTCGTGCTCGATCCATTAGTGTAATTGCAATTTATTTAGTAATTACTTTAATTAGTGAGCACCCACCCGTGCTTCAAGAGGTTCGTTGGAGTTGCATCAACGGGGAGGGGGAGAAACGGGAGGGACACAGAATGGAACACAGAGGAGGAGGGAGGGCGGGAGGGGTAGAAGCGAAGGGTAGCAGGGTAAGGTACTAACGGAATTAATTAATGAATTAGCCTTAAGGGATAAGGCGTAAAAACAAGCGGAGAATCGGGTTGAGGCGGCGCGCGGACGAGCGCCCGATTAAAATAAGTGGACTAAGTAAGCGAGTAACTAGCTAAGTGACGACTAAACTGCCGTCGCGTCGGGAAAGAAGAGCGAGAGGCGGATTCTCCGCGAGAATTAATGGCATCCCTCGAAATCCTTTCTTATCCGAGTCGCTTTAATACAACCGGCCGGCCTGATGCAAATTAAACTACCTTCGGAAATCCTTTATCGCGCTGCCGCCCTTAAACGACACGCGCGCAAATATTCCGTACTAACTCGATCGTCGACAATCGCTTTACACAGATCTTTTCCAATAACCGTTAGTTTCGAAAATATTTACGCCAACAAGATTAAGACGAGACACCCTGTATAAGATGATTGCGCTTTACAGTGCGACACAATCGGACAAGTTCTGATAATATAATGTATGCGGAGAAAATGATAAATGGTCGCCTCGTGCGAGCTTTATTCTTTTTTTTATAAGAGAATTTAAGGAACGCTTCATCTAAAAAAAATAATTAAATTATATCCATATAAAAATTTTAAGTTGTAAGTCATGTAATTTAATTTTGTATTTTTAGTCATTTTCGCTGACAATTGCAAGGCAATTTTTGTTCAACAGCTAATAACTCGGCGTTATCGGAGGCTGCCAAGGCTGCCTCGGTTACCTCACATTCTTTCGCCACAGCGGAAAACTCTCCTGTTGTGTTTTTTCTATAAACCTGGCTCTAGCTACAAATCAGTTTCACGTGACTCGCGCGGTCGGAGCGACGACACACTCGCGTGGAAATAATGCCGCTAATGAAGAAAAATCGTCCAGGTGTGATAACGCGGTGCCTTCGTATCCGCTAATGTGTTACACGATGTGCTACAACTACCTGCGCAATTAAGCGAAACATGTCGTCGGGACGTTGAAAAAAAAACCAACGAACACACACGTTGTCATTAAAGAATCTTTTTCGCAGCTAAGCATAACTAGCGGATGTAATGTAGAAACAAAAATGTATGTGTAATACATTAAACTAATAGAGACGCGAAACAATGAAATAAGCGAGTCAATTATGCAGCAACGATGCGTGACGATTTTTCAAAATTGCCGATGCCATCGAGTAAGGTGCCCGAACGAACCCACGTTCGTTCCTTTTTAGCTTTCTTTCGGCGACTGATCTAATTCGGGTAACAAGTGCACAAAGTGATCGCATTGACCTGATTTTCCGCGAGATTAATCCGTGATTCACTTTCGGAACCGTTCTAGTCTCTCCCGATGCGGGGCTTTATTTTTCCGCCCCCTTTTATCGCATCGATGTGCGCGGCGATCCACATAACGAGAGAGAGAGAGAGAGAGAAAGAGAGAGAAGGATGGAGGTCGCATCGATGTACGCGACCGAAGGATCTCCGGGATCCTTCGAATTGGAGGGAATCGGGAGACTGTGAAATTTTCATTCGAGCTGCCAGCAACGCCGGAATGTCGCCGCTGACCGCTCGCTGGGAATTCACTCTTGCTCCCGCCGCCTAATAACTCGGGTAGAAGAGAGGGATGCTTCTGCAGATACGACTGTAACAAGGGATAATTGAATCAGAAGGACAAACGGCTTTGCATAGGGATATTTTGTCGGTGGGTTTTCAGCCGAATAAAAATATTTTATAAAAATATTTTACAATTCTGCGCAATATTCGTCGCAGATGGCGTAATGCGATTTTTTTTATATCCGCTCTTCTCAGATTATTTCTAAACAATCGTTGCTACGCTCTCCCGTGAAAAAGAAGGAAAAAGATACGACACTTAATTAATACGCGGGACGTACGTAAATTTTATTCCGTCGAGGGTCGAAGCGCAAAAACGAAACGCGGGGGAGTGCAATTAATTAATTATTCCCTTATTACGCTACACCGGGACGCGCGGGGATTGGGGGAGGAGAACGAGACTGCACAGTCGTCTCATTTCTGACTACCTAGCGAAAATTTCACTAAAGTGCTGCTCATGTGGAAATGACATAATTCGCGTGCGGCAAGGGCAATTGGCAGTAATTAAAGTGGGGTAGAGAGAGAGAGAGAGGGAGAGAGAGAGAGAGGGGGGAGGGAGGGAAGGAAGGCCGGAGGGCAGCGGGGCATGAATGAAATTAAGGTGGGTAGCGAAGATGACCGTTTACATGGGTCCACGTCTGCTCGACTCGCTCTCTGTGCCGCGACAATAAAACGAATTTGCATACGGGACAACTCGCCCCCGGATGAATGTGTCCCGTGTCTGCCTCTCGAGCGGAACATTTTCCTCGGACGGACGAACGGGGAGTCATCGGCGCGCTCGAAAAGGCCGAATTGCCGTGTATTAAGAATTTATTAGTCGACTTTCTCCCCCGAATCGCAAGTATCGCGACAACAGTCACGGCCGCGTAAAACAAATTTTACAAACGAACGACCAAGAAAGTTATTAATCCGTAGAATATTCATCCTAAAACACAAGCGCGTATGTGTGATTCTCGCGAATATAAAGGAAATTATTTCTCTTCTATCTTTTAATATTCAATTTGCGCAGCTATCTCTGTCTCGTGTATGGACATTAATAATCGGGATATAGAGCGCATTTCGCATTTAAAAGATAAAATAGACAAGACTGAAACTTTAGCGAGGAATTAGAAACGAATGCCCGAGCGAAGCGCGGCGCGGCATTTTTGCGGTGAGCTTGTGATGTGCGCGCTCGTCCGCTCGTCCGCTCGCTCGCGCTATAACGTATTTGCGAGAGATCCGCCGCGCTGATGGACATATAATGCGACGTGTGATTGTAGGCCCGCCAATCGCGGCCGATTGTGCCCCTGAAGGCCCGCTAACTATCTCAAACTAGCCCCATTCAAGCCTCGCGACCTCTCTCTATCCGCATCTATCCGTCTATATCCATCTCTGTAGAGCCCGCCACCTCAGCTACTCTACCCCTTTTGCTTTCCCAACCCTCGGGTCCCTTTCGACCCTTTTCCCCGCCGCCCATTTCCGCGCTTCAAAGCGGGCGCGCGGGTCTAAGCGCGTCGCGTCTCCGCTCGGTTCTTCCGCGTTACATGTGTATACGCGCACGCGTGTATTTTATATATATATATATATATATATATATATATATATATATATATATATGTATATACATATATAATATAAGCCACGTAGAACGTACATGGAAATTCCGAATCTATCAGCCGCCCAGACGAATGCAAATGGCGCATGAAACGCGCTTAATAAAGCCTGTACGCAACTTGCGAATCGCAATTTTCTTTAGGACGTGCTGCCCGTCACGATCGCACTCCGTGGGCTTCGTGTGAAAAATTTCTGGCTTTCGTGCGAGAACGACGCGATTCATCGGAATATTAAATAAATGCATCATTTAGCGGCGGCTTTTCAGCGAATTCGTGTCTTGAATACAACAAATACGAGACTTTACCTCCCTTCCTCCATGCACTTTTCTCGTATAGTTATTCCTTTTAAGCATTTCAGAGATGGGTATTATAATAGGGATAATTTCCAATGTATAATTCGTTGTGTGTGCCAGTAAATTGCTAAAAAATTATTACTTGTCTCTCATGGATTATATTTAATGAAACTTATCGACAAATCGATATAAAAATAATGAATGACTACCAATGATGAACATTTTATTGTTTCTATTTTTTCTCTTTCTATAAAATATTTTTCTTACTAAAAAATATACATACATATAATATATAATAAATTGTATTATCTATTGCGATCCGTATATACTGACATATAAAAAATATGTATACCTTCAGATATATATTTTTTCTATCCATAATTCAATGTAAAAAATTTAATTAGAAAATTAATTTATATCAAATTTATATAATATTTATATAATATTATATTAATTTATATAATATTAATTTCCAATTATTCAGAATTAAATTTTAATTCTGACAGTATCGGAGATTTATTTTATACATCCTTACATATTAATGCATATTTATGCATATTTCCCTACTTAATTTCCATATAAATGCGTATTTTGATAAAGCATAAAAACGGCCGTTACCAAACTATAGGAAAATTTGAAAATCTCACGCGATTGCCCTAATTTTTAATATACATTTATCGGTTGATCATGATGATTTATTCGTCTCTTCTTTTTGTGGGAAAATATGGGTTTTTTTGGCGGATGACTGCCGACAGTAAATTGTTCGTCGATATTTGCGGATCTGTCGGTACTGACACGCACAATTCATTTACCTCATTTTGATATTTCGGTCGAGGTAACCATCTGTAAATTAAAAGTGATATTTCTTTCGGTTGTAACAAAAAATTGCCGAACAAGTCGATTATACCTATGAATCACCGGAGAGAGCAGATTCTTATCGATCGATGAGGGATTCCTCGCACCTGTTATCCAGGTGACTAATCCGCCTATCACAAGTACTACCAATGTGCCAAGAGGGGCAACCCAGTGGTAAGACAACCGATATAATGGAAATACGTTGTCTTCGCTGAACAATATGCGAGGATTGACGAGTCGATGGAAATCAAGAATGTGTGTGTTAATCAGGATAAAAAAAATATTACCGAATTTTTTAACATCTTTCTTAATAACAAATAAATTAAAATAGATTATGAATATATTCGAACATAAAAGCGACTTACCTTGATCGTTCGAATTGATTTACAAAGTCATGGTTAATATCTCCGGAGCAAGGCGGAACTGGAAGTTTCTTCGGCACTATAAGGCCAGAACCGATAGCCGCGTTTGCTCCAAAACTAGCCCATCCGGCTATCGCGAACCCTGCAATGGCACCAATAAAGGCACCCTACACAAAATGCGATAAAAATTGTCAAAAAAAAAAAAATTAGCAATCTATCCGAGAATTAATTAGACCTCTCATTTCGTACCTTGGAATTTGCCCATGGAAATAAAAGTCCTAAGGTGAAAACGCCAAAAGAAGTCCCGGCAGCGATGGCGGCCAAACTGTTTGTCACCTAAGTCGAAGTTAAAAATTACGTGATGAGGTTTTTTAAAGTTTCAAAATAGATTGCAGGATATCAAAATACCTTAAAATTTAGACACACTCACGGATAAAACTCCCCCTAATTTCTCGATCAGAAAAAGGAAACTGAACGCCAGCAGACCGAAAAAGACGACTAGGATTTTCACGAAAATAGTGGAACAACGATCGCTGAGTTTCATTTTAAAACAACCCATAATGAAGTCCTCTAGAATCACAACGGATGTCGAGTTGAAGCCTACGGATAACGAACTGCGGCAAAAAAAATGATTCTAATATTTTTTCCCGACGAGTCAATAATTAAATTATTAACATCAATAATTGCTAATTTTATAAATTAAGATTTTTTTAAGACGAATTTTTTTTTCTATCATTTCTATATTTATTCGAATTTACTGATTTATTCTACATAAATTTCTATTCTATTGAGAACAAATCAACGAATATTATATCTTGTCATTGCATTAATTATATTAATTGGATCAACGATACCTGAGCGCTGCGCCAAAAACTCCGGAAATGAAGAGACCAGGTATTCCGTGCAGGTGACCTGCAATCTCCATGACATAAGCCGGCAGCAATTGATCGTCGGCCGTAATTAAGCCAGAAACTCTTGGATCGCATTTTGGTGGCGACCACCAAGCAAGAAGGACTAAGCCGCACCAACAGCATATTGAAATAAACATCATTACGCTGATGGTAAATATCGCGATGGATCTACAATCATAATGTGCAAAAATTCGCATAAATTGCCTACATTCAGAGACAAAAGGACGAGCAATATATATAGAGATTTGTTTTACACATTTCATTATTTAAGGCATAACTCACAACTGCGATTTCCTTGTACTTTCTAATGATTTATATCGTTGCACCATAGTTTGATTGACGGAAATATACGCAGTGCAATATATCCAAGAACCAATCAGCACCGTCCAAAAGGTATGCCTCGTATAGGGCGATGGATCGAAACTACAATACAAAATATCGTAAAAGAAATTTTACGCAACATTCGTGACATAATTTAGTTGCGTTGTGTTTACATTTGTATTCTTACTTTAAAAATTGGATGCGCCCGGCATCGACGGCTTTATTCCAAATTTCAGACATTCCTCCCAGCTGATAGGTACCTAGAGCAGCGACTGTGATTGCTCCCGCTATCATCACCCCGACTTGTAACGCATCTGTCCAAACCACGGCTCGAATACCCCCCTAATAACACAGAATAGTAGTAAATGTAAAACAATATGTTATTTATAGAGGAAGGGAAACTCAAATTCAAAATCAAAGCTTTTATTTAAAATTTTATTTAAAATTTGCGAAATTGATGGATCTCCCGAGATATGCGTCTGTGAAGCTGCACAATCTACGAATTTCAAAAAAGTACTAAGAGTTCTGATAGCACTTCTCATAGTTCTACAGTTCCTGATAAAAATTAAAAAGAGTTCCGCATTCCTTATATTAAAAAATCAAAATCGAAAAAATGTGCTAACTTTGCGAATCTAACGTGACACCCTTCTCTCTAAAGTACTAAAACGCGTTGAATATCATTATTTTTAGCAAGAGTTAGATCGTTAGATAGTTTCCGATAGTTCTGTTCAAGCCTATATATGCAATTTCAGATCAGTGTTCCAACAATTAATAATTTTTAATCAATTTTTAATGTCCTCGACCCGCACGACACTTAGTGAAAATGTGTCATGTGGATGAGGATGATTTTCCGCAATTCTAACGATAATTTTCGATAGTTCTATAAAAGTTCTAGTCTTTAGAAATATTTTTACGCAGAGTTCCGACTGTTTACTATCTTTTAAATAATTTTTTATAATTACCTAACACACTCTCCCTCTAAAGTACTAAAACGCGTTGAAAATTATTACTTTTGATAACATTTCTCGATAGTTCTGTTCAAGTTCAGCGTATATATGCAATTTTAGATCGATATTTCAAAAATTGTTTAAAAATTATTAATTTTTGAAATGTCGATTTAAAATTGCATATATACGCTGAATTTGAACAGAACTATCGAGAACCGTTATCAAAAATAAAAAATTTCAATACATTTTAGTACTTTAGAGGGAGAGTGTGTTAGGTAATTATAAAAAATTGTTTAAAAAATAATAAACGGTCGGAATTTTGGGTAAAAATGTATCTAAATGATAGAACTTTTATAGAACTGTCGAGAACTATCGTTAGAACTGCAGAAAATCATCCGCATGTCACATTTTCACTAAGTGTCGAGGACATTGAAAATTGACTAAAAATTATTAATTTTTGAAATATCGACCCGAAATAAAACTATGAAAAGTGCTATCAAAACTCTTGATATTTTTTTTAAATTCGTAGATTGTCGTGCCAACTTCACAAACACCCGAGATATTTGCTTTATCTTACATTGTATCAATCATGTGTTGCGACGACAAGTACTATAATTGAAAAATGTGTGAATCACATGGTTATGCAATTTCTTTATTTCTCGATGAAAAACGAGAAACTTCCTGTCGTTATATCGTGTATTTCTGGAGAATATAATAATGACGAATGCTTTTCAAGTGCTCGCAATTATACAACAGTCCGCACGCGCTTGCGCATGTGCACGTGGCGTATAATAAACAAATTTGTAAAGAGCCACTCAACCACGATAAATTCTCATTAATACGAGATTCAACAAATTGCTCGGATAATTACAGGCGCGCGATCCCGCGATTAATCACTTCAGCGCCGGCTTTGTGATCCGCTGCTACGATAACATCCGCTCGACGTTCTCCGAACCATTGTTTCCCCGCGCTATTGTCGGGCTTTCAGTTTCCGTCCATAAACATTTCCAGTACTAAGGCTCTCGCGTGAGATTCTTCACCGCGGCATTGTCCACTGAAAATTGTTTCCTACAGTAGACCGTGTCCGAGGAACTCCAGCTATCCCGCGGGAATTCGGTGAACGGGCCTCCCCCCCGGAAAATTAGCTTAGCTTCCGTCCCACCGCACCACGACCGCTTTCGTCACTTCCGTACACACCATTCTTATTAACGTTCAAGTATAATCTTCGATGTGACATGCTACGATTTTTCACGCAATCTTGATCCATCGACTTTTTTTTCTCTTCAGATACGCGAAAGAATTGTTAATTATGAGATATCGAAATTGATCAAGACGAAAAAATTACAAGCGACATAAAACGTAACTTACCAAAACGGTGTAAAAAACACAGACCAGACATACAATGGATCCGATCAAGTATATGTTGATACCGCTAACTAAAATGAATTATATGAATTTTAAAAATATTATAATTATATATTATAATTTATTATATATTATAAATATTAAAAATATTATAATTATAAAAATAAATTAACTTTTTAATTAATCTTAATTAATTTTTTAAAACGTATGAATATTATGTATAAAAAATACCTTGATTTAATGCCAGTGCGGGGACGTAAATTACGATCGATTGATAAAGAATCTGCAATCGATTGAATCTTTATTCGATTGTTTAAAACAATCATAAAAGCATTACGAAGAGGCCTTGATGCTATTAATCTTATCAAATGTCAGACTTACCGCATCAAAGACGAAAATAAAAGAAACGAGGATTCGCACGTTCCGGTCGAATCGAATCTCCAAGTACTAAAAGAAAAGCGTATTCATTATAAAGATTGACAAAATAGCCAATGTGTATTGACAGCATCAGGCTTTTAAAAAAATTGAGTAAATAAATTGATTAAACGGAACGAACCTCGTAAACGGAATTAAGTTGCAGGGTGGTAAAGACAGGGAGATAAACGGTGGCGACTACGATACCGGAAAAGAAAATCGAGATGATCGTGATCCAGTATTGCGTACCAAAGTTGTAAATCTCTGCTGGAGTACCCAAGATCGTCACGCCTGATATGAAGCTACAGTTACGATCGGAATCGATTAAATATCCTGCATGACTAATTAATCAAACCCGATTCTCTAACCCGATAAATAATGTCAACAAATTATATCAATTTTTAACAATAACATCAAACGCTTATATGTATATATTGATGCAAAAAATATTTTCATATATGAATGTTGCAAAAATTTTTTCTTCTTTTAATAAAAATATAGAACCTTCAGCTCATCTCTAGCTCACTTTCTGGCATTAATGAATTCTTAATTTTTCCATCTAAACGTTTCGGAACGTTTCAAGTTATTCGCGTTCTTTTGATTTCTATATTTTTTTTTTAATAATTTTAAATCTTGCAAAATAGTAAACACTAAAACGCTCACCTGGCAACGAGAGAAGCGGACACGGGAAAGAGTCCTAAGCTTCTTCCTCCGAGCAGGTAGTCTTGTGTGTTCGATTTTTGCGCCCTTTTAAAGTGCCATAAGCCGGCTGCGGCAGATATGAAAAGCATAAGTGCAAACACCAACCAGTCGATCCAATGAAAGTACCCTCTTTCCGACGCAGCTACCATTTTTGCTGAAATCAAAGAATTAAATCTATTTAACCTGTTCAAAAAGTGCTACATTCTTAAAGTCATAAAACATATATATCATAATTGTAGATACAATTCCGTTATAAGTATTTGTAATTTATTTTAACTAATAATTTTAATTAACTTTTACCATATATATATGAATATGATAAATAAATAACTAACTTATCTAAACATTTCATCCATTTTATATAATCAAGATTATATTTATACATCAACTTTTTTTAATTTTGTGAATAATCTTCGTGATGATATATAGATAGTATTATTAATTTTATTTATTACAAAAGCATTGTTATATTGTAGCGAGATAAATTATCTTTTGTGCTACACGCAATTTTTAATTATTAATGTAACGATCGCAATTGTCGCATTATACAATAACTAATACACAATCTGTAATACGCGTTAAATTTAATCAACAGTCGGCCGCGACTGCTTGTAACAACAGAGGTTTCCGCAACACAATATATTATCCACCATTTCTGTTCAATTTCAATGTATACTGGTAAAAGAATTCTGTCTCTAACCAGCGATCTCTTTTAGAAGAGATTATAAATTGTGTGAGTCATATCTCGGCTTATAATAAAGTCGGACTGTTATTTTTAATCCGTTAGTCCTCTTCGACAAGGACTATCGATTGGCATGTCGCCAGGCATATTTCATTTTGTTATCTCACATATCGCACTCTCGTTCATCCGGCAATGATGCAACGATCAAATATTACGTTTAACAATGTGACAATAAAAATGCAGGAAGGATTTATTATATGTGTCTCGCGTCATTGCGGACACTATCAATTGGTCGCAAAGGATATCGCGATCGCGATTGTTTAAGACCCATTATTGTTAGCTTATTATTGTTTTTCTTGTTTTAAACCACTGACCTATGACTTCTTCGTACATGTTAGTAATTTGACCTCGTTAACGTTGAATGACAATCATGACAGAGAACTCAGTTACACAGTTCACAATGCCTTGAAATCTCATCTCACACTAACGAACCACGAAGTAGTGCTATAAAGAGATAACAATTTAATCTGAAGGAGATAAACAGGTCTCTAATCAGACTGGCTTTTTTTCATACTTTATTGCATTTTAAATACTGTCGCTAAATTCTTGAAAATCGCGATAAAATCATTAGTGGTGCTTAGGCACGCTTATGGCGTGCACGATAAGATTTTGACGGTCGATGCTATTTCTATAGATTGCTATTATTTAAACATTGTCAACAACTTGCCAAAAATTTAACACAGTTTCTTGCGACTTTGCGTATGTGTACATTTATACATTACTTGACTCGCTTTACCGTTTATATATAAGTCACATTTATCCGTTAAAGACGAGTCGATCTTTGTCTTCGGAGATGTTAAGTTGTCTCTATTCGTCTCCTCGGCGCGTCATTATCTTCGATGCCTGGAAGTAAGTTTTATTTCCGTAGTTTTAACTTCTTATCTTTTTAATCTTTTTAATTTTTATTTCTTTGACTATATGTTCAGTTTATATTTATTTAGATCATTTTTAATAAATTGACATTAAAATAATTTCAATCTCGTAATTTTCATGTTTAATTCTTAGTACTTTTTTCTTTCTTTGTTCATATTAGTTATATTATTTATTTAACTTATTTTACTTTTTGTCCCTTGTTTTTACGTAGGCATCGTCAAGATAATGAGATACCGAGACATTTATTATCGCTTTAGACAGCACCCTTCGTAACAGACTCCGATATAAAACATTTTGTTATTTCTTTTATTATATTATCTTTTATTATATACTTTCGCGCTGAAGATGACCCAAAAATAGGGTCGAAACGTTCGCTATCCTCTCTTTGTATTCGTTTAATATCAATATTTATTTGATTGTATTATAAATAAATGTGTTATAACATCGACACTCGACTCGTATTGCCATTATAACTGTTTTGTTTAATTTTATATTTCGAGTCTTATATTTATTATTTTTTGCTATTTCTATAGAGTCACATGGAATTCTGCAGTTCAAAGTTCTGTTATTTTGTGATCAATCGCCGGGGTCAATTGCTGAGTCGCGAGCGCTAACAAGGGAAAAGTAGTCTGTACGTAAGCCGATCACGGGACCGCATCGGGATCGCTTGCCGAAACGCTTACAATTAGCAGGATTTACACGTCGTCGCTAATTAACTAATATTCGAAAAGCGACTCGGTACACATTCGATTGCACATCAGATATCTTTCAAAACTTATCAGCTTGCAATTTGTCAACAAATGTTCAATTGACACTATTTGAGATATTTTTTTATGAGTGTTGATTCGGGATTTTCGATATGTTGACAAAGCTAAAATAGTCCTTCAAACGACTTATGTTTAACGTGTTATTGAATATGCAAAATATGACTGATTTGTGTCTATTAATATCAAGATGGAATTCGATGAATAGTTAATAAGTATGCGAGAGAGAACGAAAATTGCAAGCAAAATTTATTTATTAAGCGTCGTCGGAAATATCGCGACTCCGGAATTTTTAATTCCGTTTCGATCAATGACTTCAATTCTTTTTATAATAGGTGCTTTCCATTTACATCAAAACTTAGATAAATCTCACTTCTGTCTTTTTTTAACATGAATGTTGAAGAAAGACAGAAGTGAGATTTATCTGAATTTTGATGTAAATGGAAAGCACCTAATATGTATCTATAGAGAATTATATACGTGGAATAATAATTAAATGCATCAACAGCAGATAACGGACGTTACCGACTGTCATGACAAAACAGTCGACGGACGATACACTTATACTTGTGTCATTATAAATAGTCTTTCTGTATATTTAGTACGCTTAGTCATATAAGTCTGTCTAGACATTTCGAGATATGTGCTAATGCACAAAAATATTTAGAACATAATACAATGTAGGCGACAAATTAATCAGCGATCGGTAAGAGACGAAACGCTGTTCATTCTTCCATATTACGATACTTTTTTCCCGAAGCAATTTGTATCCCTTTACGTAAGCATAAATTGATGTGTTTTTTAAACTTGCGTGTGGATAAAGTAGTAGATAAAAAAATCTTTTGCCTCATCACATAACGATGGCGTAAAGTGGAAACGGTTTTATCTCAGATACGCGTCTAAAGAGCAGTTCCTAACATCGAATACACCTATTTTTACCCAAGGTTTTTGAAAAAGAGGACTGCGTGCATTCACTTTTGCCAATATATACATTCCGCAAATTACAAATTACGATAAACATTGTTATAATCTGGATAATTATTTGTGCATCACGTGCTAAAGAACTGGCGAAAATAAAAACTTTTCGAATCATATCCAACCGGTTTAATTATTTCCTGTTATTAAAAACAGGAAGTATAATTAAAAATACATTGAGCGTCAAATGTCACACGTGTTACACAATAAGTTACAAAGAATCTCGAAAAGAATGTTTTTTTAATTTGCCTTTCCCTCCTTCTCAATCTCTATTCTTTCTAATTAAAAAATTATTAATAATTTCTAATTTCTAATTAAAAAACAATTAATAATTTATCAAAATTGCATCAAATATTTTTCTTAATAAATATTTGACACGTAACTAACTTTAAATAAAAGATTATCCTAAAACTATATATTTTACATTTCAGAGAGAAAGAGAGAGAGAGAGAGAGAGAGAGAGAGAGAGAGAGAGAGAGAGTCTCAATTATATTCTAGTTAGTTCTAGTTTCTATATATTATAGAATTATATCAGGAATAATAACGCATCGATATAGCAATACTTTCCAACATATTGTTTAGAAAAGTTTTTAGCAATTTCTAACATACCTTTTATGGTCTGCTATATATTGTGGCCTTATCCTATATATCGTATCCTTATTCTTTCTTCTTCGAACTCAACATTTAACTTTATCAATTTTATTTTGTTTAATTATCCATGACTCATCGCTATAATTTAACAATTTCGACTATCTTTTAGCAGTTTAAAAGCTTAAAAAAGAAGTTTATGAAAAAATTTATGAAAAGAATTGTAGAAAAAAAATACTGAAACATTGAAGTTATTCTCCTATTTTGACAATGGAATATTCCATCTGAGAGAGAGAGAGAGAGAGACGCGCGAGAAATTCCTGTTAAGAACTTGCAGTTGTTTGAGTTTCTGCGAGATACATGGCGCGAAAATGTACACGTGCGCGATAACGTCAAGTGTCAAAAAATTCCAGTGTTTCTCAATGACAGTAAGATATGATTTTCATTATATATTCGCCTCACGAACGTAACACATGTATAGTGATTGTACGATGTTACCGGCTATCATTCGAATGGTAGCTGCGAGTGCGGAAACAGGTACGTTCACGAGAGATGACGACGATCGACTGAGCGTGGCCGTGGCTTGACGACGATTACATCGTGAGGCAAATTGTGCGTGTGCATTCGTTAAAAGGAGGAGGTCGTATTGATAAATCATCAGCCAACGCAGTTAAAGCGCGCGGCGATTTAAGCGTATCGATCAAGGTTAATAGAATTTTGCCCTTATGGACTTTAGAATCCGACTACTGTCTTGCAGGTGATTAGATTAGAATTATACAAACACGAGCGAATTTATTGATGATATAAAAAAATAATGTCAATGAATTTTTATAGTGAACGACTATGAAATTTTTTTTTGTACGCCTAAGTATAATATATCGTTAATGTACCGGCACAAAAGAATTACATTTTTTTAACTTTAGCATTTTTAAGTAGAGATTAAATAATCAGGATAATGTTACTTTTCACATTTTTTCTCCGAGAATTAAATTATTGAGATTATAATATAAAGATGCAAACTCTCTAGCTGTTATCTTGAATGAACGTTTTATTAGTTATTATAAATGTACAATAATATACAACTATCCTTAATTCGACTCACGATACGAACAAATAGATATTATTCTCTCATTTTGTTCCTCCTAACTACAAAGAGAGAGAGATCACATGAAACAGTGATAATAAATTGCTGGTCACACAGAAATCAAAGAAAACCTGCTACATTTAATCAGGACGTGAAATGTATCACGAGAAAAGAAGGTCTCGTTAATATAACGTTACTGAAATGGAATGTAATCGATGCATAAAATTGTTAATACAATACATGTTGTAAACAATGTGACAAAAATTGTTTGTACAATCATTTAAATTTAGATTTAAATTTATTCATAATCATGAGCAAGTTTCATTAAAAATCATGGACATATTTTATATAAATTTTATATAATTTTATATAAATTTATATAAAAATGTCAATGTAAAAATTTATATAAATTAATAGATCTATGTAACATATTTATCTACTTAATAAAGCTTATACCAAGTGTGAATTTATGAAAAAAAAAGCAGGATCTTTTTATCTACAATATACGAAATATGCGCGAGCCTTTCTTGAGCGTACTTTGCGCGATCAATATTTGTTGTTAATATATTAACAAAAAATTATTGAACGCAGGAGAGAAAATCCGAATATGTAGATTAAAATATTATTCATGAAAACTTTACGTATAAGATGTTGTGACATAAAAAAATGTTTTTTTACGTTATCAATAAATATATAATATGTGAAGGCAATACTGTGACTTGACGATAATTATCGAACATTAAATAACATTATTATCTTCATGGACAATAAATAATGATCGGCAGAGTACTGCTTCTTGTTCCACAGAAAAAAAGTTGACAAGAAAAGAATAAATAATTAGGTGAATATTATGACAGAATGTGCACATATTTATATTTTTGCATTACATTTTCATATATAACATATAAGTAGAGAAAACAAGAAACGTATCGACATAAAATATAAAATGCAGTTGCAGATAATGACACATGTATATCCACAGGTACATCATCGATTCTTAAATATAAAAGTTGTCAGCTCTTAACGTGGAACAAGATCAGTAACAAAAATAATATACAAAAATCTTTGATACAGTCTGTAATAGGTAAAAAGGTAGTTTCATCACAGTTTGTGTTGTCTTCCTTCGCCAAAGAGCCATAGACAAACTCTATCGACGATATACGCGAAGACAAAATCCGCGACTAGTATTTGAACCAGTATCGTACGGAACTGCAATGAAAGTATTTGCGATGTGATAAAAGAGACTATAATAAATTATATATAATAATAATAATTATTATATTATTATTATTATTATATATAATAATAAACTAAATCAACAAGCGTTTAATCGTTTGTTATTTACACACATTAGAAACTTACATGGGTTGGAAAATCCACAATTTCGAATTGTACTGCTAGATTTGGCAGAAATCCACAAGCCAATAGTAGAATGACGGCAGAATTGCCCACAAGACTGAATAAAAGTGCCTTATTTTGTGCCAAACTTTCCATAAATGGTTGGCCCTGGCACAATATAGCGTAATTAATATTTTGTTAATAATAATTATCATATTAAATACATTATTAAGTATACAATGAAACATACAACTTACTCGATAATTTATAGCGAAGGTCGAAACCTGAAGGGACATCGCAATTATATATACAGTGCTGTTAATTAAATTTGCCTCAAAGGGTTCATCCTCACTGTCTTCTCCACTCAATGAATTGACTTCACTGGAATTATTCAAAATAGCTGCCAACTTATCATCCCTATAAAACAAATAATTTTGAAAACATGTGTGATTATCCCATTAATGATTAATTTCATTTAATTTACAACTTACTTTGGAGACAAAATAGTAGCCTCTTTCACTAAATAGACGAGACAGATAAAATGTACGGCAAATTGCAGCAATACAGTTGCGATGGTATATAAATTAAAAATATTCGGTAGAGGTCTTTGTTGCGAGAGAGTTTTTAGGGGTTTTGATCGTGAGATGAAGAGAAAACAGGCCGCTAAAAGTACACCTTGCAAGGTCGCCTGCGCATCACTAAACTTGATTCCATCCAGATACAACACTGACTGGCTATAGGCGAGTATTAGTGCATTCAATGCTAATATTTTGAACATTTGTAGAGTGGTAACCAGAGTGCAACGTCCTTGCTTGATCACGTGGCATACTATAAAAAAAATGAGTGCTTGTGTTTCTGAATAATAAAACATTTGAAAATATTCTGTGAGTCTTACTGCATTGGATAGATGACATTTTGCTGGTAAAAGGAGCGGCGATAGAAGCGTCGCCGAGTTTTACGATCACGGATTGCTCTTGCACTTCGTTATCGATTTCCTTTAGAATCTTTTGCAGCTTCGCACGAGTACTCACTGGCGCGACTCTCGGATTGGTCCTTGGTCCGTTGCTTATAGGAGACACTGAGGTATCGTTCTTTGAATCTTCCCGTTTTTCGGAAAGTAGCTTTTCGGGCGGACTAGAAAGAATTGCCACACCTACCAGAAAAAAAGAGAAACAAAATAAACGCGTACTTATTTATAATTTGTACTGCAATCTCTTCATCAACTTACCCACTGGAGCATGTTTCAAAGCACCGACATCGTTCGTTCCGTCACCGCACATTAACGTTGTATAACCTAGAGATTGCAGCGATATAATAATGAATTCCTTTTGTTTTGGTGCGCATCGCGCGAAAATCACGACATGTGGTAAGAGCTTCCGAAGAAGTTCTCGTTGATTTTCTTTTAGATATGATAAACCCTAAAAAAGCCACCAATAGTAACGAATAATTATTACGATCCAAATCGCAAAAAAAAATTCTTATAAATTCTTATTTGTTTACATACCTCGCCCGTTACACAAAGCGCATAATCTTTCCAAATTTCTTTGCGTGATTCAATATTTTTTATATTTAGAGGAAGTTGTATCATTTTATCTATGCTTTCCCACAGCCATTCGCCATTATTTTCAATCATCACGAGGGTGTTGGGTTTTTTTGTGAAATGTAGCTCGCGACTTACATGACAGGCTGTTAAAGGATTATCACCGGTTATCATTACGACCTGTAAATATAATACAGTTGTTACATTTAACTTATATATTTTGAGAAGCTATTGTTTTCTTTTGAAACTCTTGTATTTCTCTTATATTTCATCGTACCGAATGCGAAGAATTGACGATTTCTTTAATAACGGTTTTCGAATCAGGCTTGAGAGGACAGCTAATGATGACAAATCCCGCGAATGTGAGATTGCTCTCTAATTTTTCACGTGTTAGCTCCCTCAAGTCTTGAGAAGAAAAGGTACCAGGAAGTTTCCGATATCCTAAAGCGAGCACTCTTGCGCCGCGTCGTGAGAGGGATAAATAAGTTGAATCATAATTTTTCGGCACAGAAGACAACTGAAATTATCAATCAAATTATGTTTATGACAACATAAAAAAATCGATAAAATTATAGATAATTGAAATTACTATTTCTTTTACCATGTTCTTTAGAATTTCTGGCGCACCCTTCACTGTAGCCATGTAATGAATTTCTGAAGCTCCAGGAATATTATATCCAACCACAACACACATTCTTTTCAAAGCCGATGAGAAATGATATCTCTGTACAATCTTTAATGCTGGAGACTTGCCCTTTTTAGGAATCACAGAATCACCTAAATGGACATTAGCATGTGATATTACAATACACATTGACATTCTTAATATGTTATCAACAAATTTATATTTACTTTTTGTAAGACTCCAATTTACAGCTTTAAGGGTAGCTTTTTCTAACGGATCCCCGACGATACCATCATCTAATTGAACAAGAGAGTGACATGTAGCCAGCACTTGAATACTCTCCAAAGGTGCATCTGATAGTTGGATCACATCTGCTTTACCGCTTAAAAAAGATAAAAATCACATTTCATAAAATGACGTAAAAGAATTTTGGGAATAATTTTGAGAATAATAACTATATTTCTTACTCAATACCCGCAATGCCTTCAACGATCAAATTATCGCTGGTGAGTGTACCAGTCTTGTCAAAACAGCAAATATCAACTTTGCCAGCAAACGGAATTCTGAACGGTTCTGTACAGAATACACCTGTAAAAAGGATACATAGCTTGTAATATTAATTACAAAATTAAAAATCTTTGGCATTAGAAAAATTTGTCTTAAATACCTAACTTGGATAGAGCTACCAAAGAAGTATTTACAGCTAACGATAATTCTATAGGTAACTCTGGTGGCACAACAGAAGTTAAAATTAATGTGCATTCCAAAAATAGTTTGTACTTATTTCTCGTAGGATCTTCGCTGCCTGAAATGTGCGGAATATAATTTTGTAATAATTTATATAATTTTTTCTCATCTTTCTCTTTCTCTCTGTCTTAATTCAGAATTGGATTACCTTTGATCCAGACATATGCAGCAGCAGCAATCGCGAAAATAAGTAGGAATAGAATAAAGCCAAAAGTTTCCAAGTTATTGGCTGTAACACGTTTAACACCGAACAATATTGTTCTTAAAAGTTTTCCCTGTGATGTAGAAAAACCAGTACGTAACACATAGGCGACGCACCCATTATCGGTCGCTGTAACATTAATAGCGTATGTTAAAATCATGAAACAAGCGAAAGTCACATAGAAAATGAAATGTATCAGTAATACCTCGAAGACCGGGAGTATTTTTACTAGGAGGTGTATGTTGCACGACTTTTGTTCCACCAAAAAGTACATGGAGTTTATCATCACCTTCGATATCTATAGTTCTACTTCCATCGATATCTTCTATAGGTTCTTTCATTTGAGGAACAGATTCACCTAGACATTTTCAATTACTATAGCGATTTATCTGTGCTGAATATATAACATTGGATTATTCAAATTATTACCTGTTAACATGCTTTCGTCAACGACGCATGGCCCTCGCAAAAGTAACATATCGCATGGCACTAAATTATCATGTTGAGGCCTTGTAATAGAAACAATATCTCCAGGAACTAATTGATCTGTAAATAATAAACGCCATCGCCTGTTTCTATAGACCTACAAAAGAGAATGAAAACATGGATATAACATTCTTATAAACATCTGTATATATAACTACAATAAGGAAACTTGTATTTATACCATTATCATGTGTGGTTTATTGCCCATTTTACGTATCTCGGCCATATTTCTCAGTTGTTGTTGTACCAGTGTACATTCAAACATGATAAGCATGATCAGCGTAAAGATGCTATAGTACCAATATTTGTCTAAGCACCAGAGTGCCACACAGAATACTTGAAAGACGAAGAACGGAGCAATCGCGCGCTCCTTAAAAAGTTCCCAAAACTCTGGCACAACCATGTCTAATCTAAAGCAAAAGTAATACTTTCAGCAATGTAGAGTATCTCACAAGGATTATACCGACATAAGATTATCCCATGACATACTTATTTTTTCCATATTTTTCCTCTGCTGCTTCAACTTCCGTTTGATCGAGATAGCCTTTCCATTCGCAATAATGTTTCACGGAATGATTAATTGGAAACTGCAATCCTCTGAACGATTTTATCTCTGAATCCCAATAGTATTTTGTTTTTTGAAAAATAAACCAAGGCTCCTGTTGATCCGTGCGATGCAATGGGATCAGCTCTGAACTTCCATTATTTGGAGTAGGAATTACTTTCACTATTCTTGCTTTGTAAGGATTTTTCTCCTAAAAAAATTGTACAAGATAAAACATTCTAAAGTGCATTTGCGCATTGTGGGACATTGAAAATAGATCGCACTTGCATGCAATCGTAAAAAAGAAAGATATAAGATGATGCAACAAATTTCTATGTTTAAAATATATTTTTCATGACATTCAAATGTATCCGCTAAAGTGTCACGTGACGAGCTAGCAGAAGACCGGCTTCAAATGGCTGCCACGTTACAAGAGACATATTGAGGATCGCGAAACGACCACGTGTCCATTGTTTAAACAAATGGAACAGCGACTGCCACTTACCGAGCTGCAATTTAAGAACGTGTGAATATGCACGGACCATTGACAGCACAGGCACAAAAAGATCTGCAGCATGCCGATAGCCGCGATGCCCACCAGGCCCGCGTCATAGTACTCGTCGATGCCGTAGACGAAGATCCAACAGTAGATCCACAGGGACTGCAGTATCACGAACGGCAGGATGTAACCGTTGAACATCCATTTGCGCGGATTATGCAGGCTGACGGACTGCACGAGTTCGTCCACCCGCGACGTCGCCGCCATGATTACGCTAATAACAATTAACGAATCGTCACAACAAGAGCGAGGAACGTCCGAACGTCCGACGAACTTTAAGCACCATTCACATTGAAAATTTATGCGCGCATTATCGAGCGACGCGTTTAGGCGATACGATGCAAACGCAGAGGGTGATCGCGGGGATTAGCACGTGGGGAGGAATCGAGGGAGGTTGAATCGACGGGGTTATGTCGGAATTGGTTGGAATGCAGAGGAGCGTGTTGACAGCGCGCTATTAGGGCGATATCGGTATCAGTAGAGAAGGCGCTTCTGCCTCGAGCGCCACCGTCGACATCGGCGGCGTAGCCTCGAACTAAAAACGAACATGGCAGCAAGTCCGTCGCGTATTTGAATCCGCGTCGTTTACTTTCCCGGATTAAGTTCAATATTTTGAGCACACGCACGGTACGTATTCTTGCTCCTTATTACGCTACATTTTAGTCTCCGCGCGTGTATTATTGATTTATCTCTGAAATCTATAGAATACATGTATATATGAATAATTTGACCTCTCGCGCTCGAGGAGGGGCAAATGTGTCCTTAATAAAAACAGAGTTTATTAAAAGTAAAAAGTATATCATTATTAATAAAGAAATATTATTGATATGTATTTGACAGCTCGATCGCGATATTTGTCGTGACTCAAATAAAATCCTCAAAGTGTTAATGAAATATATATACGGTTATATAATAACATATAATTTACTTAGAATATGTGCTACTTACGCATATGCTAAGTGTTCAAAATATCTTGTTCTCATTTGCAATTAGTTTTAATATCAGTTTTGTTAGCTCGTTGACTATCAATGAAATTTAAAATCTCTTTAACATTTAACATTAGACATGATAACATTTAAAAAATTTTTATTATACATTATTATAATAAATATTCCATTAAAATTTTGTCAAAAGAGCATTCATTTATATAAAAAAAGGTTCTAATGAGAGAGAGAGAGAGAGAGAGAGAGAGAGAGAGAGAGAGAGAGAGAGAGAGAGAGAGAAAGAGAAATATATGCGATGTATCCGTAAAAGAATTTTATTTCACGTTGGCTAGATAATAATAAGTTTCAACATATGAAGAGAAAGATACATTTCTCTTTTTTTTCTTCCTGATAGACTGGCGATGTCGCGTAATCAAGATGTATCCGTGTCATCCGGGAGAAAAACTCGGTTCACTCTGTCATAAGGTCGATGAATTCCTCGCGCACGTATTCTAGTGAAAGTGTGTGTTCGCCTGAACCCCACCCTGAGCTCTCCGCGGAACTCGTGCACGTCGTCCGAGGAAGGGATGAACACAGGTATACCCACGTTGCTAAGTAGATTCGCGACGCGTAGAGCCGAATCGCGCCAGTGTCTGGACCCAACGTGGACACTTTCGAATCACGCTGGCCAAAAGTGAGAAGACATCCGTTATGGTTGATCATAGTCGGTTTATCACAATCGGTGCGACAGAACTCGGCGTTACAGTAATTTAACATTCAAGAAGATACACAGGAAATTAAAAAATTTCAATTAAATCGAGCCTCTTTTCGTCTCTTCGGTTCTAAAAATCCGCCGATTGAAAAGTCCGATCACGTGGATACGAGCTGCCATTTATTCGGAAACACAAAAATATATCATTGAACGCGATTTGATCCTCGATTATCTACCGTATAACCGATCTTCCATTCTTTACACATCTCGTTGTCTTTGAGGCACAGCGATCTTACGTTATCGTTTATCAGTAGTGACATTTCACGACGATTGATCAACACGCGATGCCAATTAAGTGACTTTGCGGCCTCCTTTCCGCCTTCTTATCGTGCTTATCACAGGAGAGAAGGTCCTGTCACGAAAGGGTGAATCATAGCATAGAGAGAAATGGAGGTCGCGTGGCACCTAATATCAATCGTAAGTGGTCGACTCACAATTTAAAAGTAATAATTATCGTAGATTATAAACTACGCGGAGGAAGCTGGATTTAAATCTGATGTAACGTACTTTGCATCAATTACACATACATCTCTCTAATTGCAATTTCCTGATTACAATTCCTTAACTCACCTATTTATTTATAGTTAATAATTTTTATTTACTATAAATAATATGCAGATTTAAATATGCAGGATTAAATTATATGCAGGCTGTGAATCAGAGCCGATTAATATCTTTGCAGAAAATGTACGATCATATAGGAAGTAATCTGATAAATAATAAATTACAAGCCGGTATATTTCATAATGGTCTCACGTTGTACAATAGTTAATCCGGCTCTAATAATCTCGTTAGGCCTATCGTGTATTTAACGTGGGAATTACACTTTCACGCGCATGTACGAAAGGAGTTGTGGAACATTTCATTTATATTAATAATTGTAAAGTGTACAAAAAATTAGCATTTTCCAGTCTTTCAACCCATTTTATCAGTCATATTATAAATTCTGTATACAGGATATCCTACTATAGATAACTTCATACATTAAGAGTTTCTTTACTTTATTACTGTCATATGTCATGTTGTTTATTACTACATATATATATATATATATATATATATATATATATATAATAAAATAAAGAAATTAAATATCTTGTCGTTACTTTGCAAGTAACATATGACAAGTGCAAGAATTTATGCCATGTTATAAGATGCTAAAATTTATTACTGTTATATGTTATGTTGTTTATTACTCATATATATAAAATAAAATAAAATAAAATAAAGAAATTAAATATCTCGTTGTTTGCAAGTAACATATGACAAGACATATGCAAGAATTTATAAGATGTTATAAGATGCTAAAGTTTATTAAATATTTTGTAACTTATTATTAATTCATAGATTTTTAAAATATTATATTCAAATTTTTCATCATCGGATATTATGATCATATGACATGTTAGCAGAACCAAATCGCAGGACTATAAATGCAGCTATACGCAATATTTCATTCGAAATAAAATTTGTATAATTTGTAAAATAATTTTACAAATCATACATCGTTACTTGCTTTGAACTACAACTTTTATCGTATGAAATATCTATATTATTGTAAACAAAAGTTATGCATACGTCTCTGCTCTTTGACACAGATAACATTTGTGTGATGACCACTATACTTATAATAGAGCTTGACTTGTTAAATTTAATATATATTATTTGTTATGTGATCTCTTCTTTAATTTAAAGAAGATGATCATTTATAGTGAAACGTCCTACATATATATGTGTATTTCTACAGTTCTTTCTGATGGTCACCCGAGGCGAGCCCTGCACGGAGTACGGGTGTCCAGGACGACCGCAGTACGAGCCCTTCGTCCCTGCGCCTCCAGGACACACCCCCAGCTGCGCGCCACCGGGGCAGACCTTCTGCGAAAACCTGGACCATTATCCTCGGTAAGTGCACTTAGACTCCCCTGAAATATCGTTATACCGAGTCGTGAACAGCGTAACGCAACAAGTGGAAATCCTCGACGATCCGGTCGACCCATTTCGAATTGTTGATATTCCTTTCGCCATCCGTCGTGTCCACCTTCCGCCTCCCTCTATGCATACGAATGACTACGATACGCGCGTGTCGAGAAAAATTTCTGGTGGGGAAAGTCTGCTAACTCTTCTTGTCCAAGTGAGAATCCGTTTCTCTAAAGCATCGAGTTTACTCTATGTCAGTAAACTTGCACAACGAATTATGTGTGCTGAGGACTCTCTCGTCCGTAAATGACAGTCGTCATCCGACCTGTTTTATTATAAACGCGATTTAACCCAGAAGAACTATCCATCTACCGCGTGTTGGTAGAAGACTAAAGTAGCTCTCTGTATCAGATAAGCTCTCTTCCATTCTTATGCCATGTATACACAGATAATTCGTCGACCGATTTTCCAAATTTCCTGTGCATTTTCACGCTCGCGCGCGAGTCTTATTCTAAACGAGTTAAAAGTTACGTAAAGTGAACGGTCGCTATAATGTTAAAACGTCCGTGAGATCGTTGCTCAGCGTACCATGACCATGGCCTTGGCGCGGTCATATGCTGTTGGATAATTATTGGGCCCATTCCCTAAATCGAATACCGATATATTTCCTTATTTCTCCTCCACTGAATAAACTTTTCTTTTATGGCATAAAATATATATATATATATATATATATATATATATATCTCAATTGATTATAAATCGTACACAAATCATTATACTACTAAATAATGAAAATAATGCGCCGAGTTTTTAACAAAATAACAGTAATTAATTTAAAAAAATAGACTTTTTATTCTAGCATATAAAATTCTAATACTCGCAAAAGGACGTTTTTTACTGCTAATAAATATTATAATACAATAGTTAAACACAGGATAGCGCAATGATGTTTCGATTGTATCGCTTTATAACAAGTTAAATAATTCTAGTAACTGGAGAAAGCGGCTGTGACAGCTGTCACTTGCAATAATTGTGTATTCGAACGATCTGATGATCGATGAAAACGTCAGAAATATCAAATCGCTGACTCGAGTCTATCGCACACAGCATATTATTTTGTCGTAAACAAACATGTCGCATCTCTTCTCGCTTGCTTAACTTGATTGCGCAAGACGTACGCAATTGAAAATCGCACCTGCGTAAATAAGTTTTTGTCAACTATGGAAGACAAATCTCGGTCACCTGGCGAATAGAGGATGCTCAGTCCTTGATACGCGTTGCAGCAAGACCTCGATCCGCGCAGCGGATCAAAGATCGAATTTAATCCCCGGGAGAAAACGCATTACACTTTTTATCGACACATTGTATTCCATCGGGAGATATAACGATTTTTTTTCTTTCTCTTTTTTTTAGACAACTCATCAAATTTCTCGCCGACAAATGCAGCTTTGATTTTAGCACTGCGTTGCGAGACGAATCTCGCGACGATTTCAATTTTTACAGGTAAATTTCAATATCGTGAAACATATATAAGCGATAAAAAAACTTGCATAAGAAATTCATTGCATAGATAAATATGAAGAACTTGACAAAATCTCGTGAAATTTTTATTATTAAAATATATAATTATTCATAATTTAATCGATCGTTTAATTTGATTATTATTAGTATACTTTTTATTATTTGCAAGTTCCCCTCCGAATTATAGTCAAGGCTATGACTATCCACGACAGGATGATGTATATCGATTATACACGCAGTTAACAGAACAGCCGGCTTCGATGTACGGTCCTCCGTCCAATAATAGCCGTTACAATGGGTAAGACAATGTCAAATTATTTAATTATTTCATCATCTCATCCACATAAGTGAAATATTTGAATCAAGACATAAGCGAGATAAAATGACATTAATTCTAAATTCTTTAATTAGATTTTCAATTCATTATATTGCAGTTATAAATATTCTGTACCGCCGCAACCGCAAAGAAATCCTTTTCTTCCGGGAGTAGCTTTGAAGTATCATCAAAATATCCCACGACAAATCGATTATAATCATCCGCAAGAATCCTTGTTTAGACCGAATCAATCATGGTTGGCGAACAGGTAATTACGATTGAAACGTGGTTACGGTGAAACTTTTCTTCACATATGATATATCGATAATATATTTTTCATTATAACAGATATTCACGAAGTGACAAAATAGCACCGCGAACTTATAACGTGAATCCTTTATTGGAATATGAGAAACTTAAGAACGATCGTGTTAAAAGACAGTCAAATCCGGATGCCATCGCTCTATGCCCTACACAAGCGCAATATATCGCTCCCAAGGCTGCTCTAAATAATCAAGGCAACTGGATGTATGTTGTTAATCTTCCAGGGCAGAACAAATACACGCAGTTGGTCAAAAGCGAAAGATGCTTGTAAGTCCACATCAAAGAATTCGTCGAAAAATCTAACGATCACGATACGTTGAAATCTTATATGCCTATTCTGATTTTCAAGTGATATCTCAATCTAGAAGAGATTAAACTTTCTAATATCTACGATATACATTTGAACGATATCTTTGTAAGTTTAAAGAAGAACGAAATTATCAGGAGATATTTCTCATTGTTTGTTTTAGGAATAACGAATGTAACGGTATATGTTCGATTCCGGAGGGATATAGAAGCAATTGTCAACAACAATTTGTGCAAAAGAGACTAATTGCACTCGAAGGAAGCGGTAATCGACTTTATACCGACGTGTTTTGGTTTCCACACGGCTGCTCGTGCCAGATTATACCAAATTATTGAATATACAACAACAAACTGTCACATTTAATGAATAGGAATTATTTTCAAGGGTAAGCTATATTAAACGCAATTATATTGTTCTATTCATGATTATAATTCGACGTTCCATAACGCAGAGTGCGCTTCGTATCAGCGTTTAAGGTAGGTACCGATAATGTAGCGTTCTAGGAACGATGATGCGTACTCGAACAAGACTTGACTCAATGCACATTACCAGTGGTGTTAAAGTAGAGACAGATAAGCATTGTCAACATATTTACTTGTTGCAATAATAATTATAATATAGAGCAAATCGCGCAGGCAATGTGAATTTATCCATAAAAATATTAATTTTTTAACGCTGAATGATTGTTAGCTAAAAATAGATAATTTCTTCTTTTCAATGAAAAATGTCGTTATTATTCCATTATATGATATTTCATATCTATTTACTCATTTAGCGTTAAATGTAAGACATAAAGATCTTTTATTTTATTGATTGGATTATTAAAGATCAAACCTTTTTTCTTATTTATTTTTTCGGTCACGATTTGCTCACAAGTACTACAAGGATAGGCCGCATAGAGTTTTGAACTATATTATATAAATATCATAGTTCTTAATTATAATTTATAGTTAATATTACTTTTAATGTATATGTGTATATGCATGTGTATAAGAATTTAATTTAGGGGATATTTTGATAAATATTTGAACTATCATATAATTAAGTTTATCATTAGAATAGATAATTTTCATCTCACAAGATTGAAGAGAGATAGTGAGAAAATTTTTCATATTGTATAATAAGATTTAGAAAAGAATTTTATGTATTTGCTATTTACATATAAATAAGTGGCAAATCTATTTAAAAATACCATTTATTGATATTAATTATTTTAATATCATGTGAAAAATATAAACGGAGAAATTTCGTAGAAAATATGAAATTATTGTCATAAAGAAAATAACTATAAATCTTTGAAACAGATTATTATTCGAAATCACATAAAATAGGTAATTGTTATCAGAGAGCTTATCTTACTAAATAATTTATCAGTTCTTTTGTTAGCATAATATTGCGTGAAGCACGACATCGCGGTTCTAATCGTGACACCTTATCAAGAAGGTGGTTATGCTGGATGTTCAAGGAATGTGGGAGGGACCAAGAAGCATAAAATAAAGGATCTCGATTTCATTATTACATAGGTTGGAAAAGGACAGACGAACGCGAAAAGAGGGATGAAGGCCGGGTAACGGGTGAGGAGAGGGATAACGGGGGAGGAACTGGAGGTCAGACACGCGCAAGTTCCGCAGAAATGTTGCGGGGCAACATAATGATATCCTTTTCGCGCCGTTTCTTAACGAATTTTGTACAGTTTAACACGTAGTTTCAATGCGTTATATAAGTATTATAATTTTTACAACGTACACAGTTGCACTTTCATGTATATACAAATATTTAACATTATCTGACAGTCAGAACGACAAACGGCGATACTTGCGTGTATAATTATCTTTTTTATGGAAGTATGGAATATCGCACAAGTCGCTGAATCGCGCGTTTCTAAGAGAAAAACATTTAACGCGCCCCGGATTTGTGTGCGAGCTCCCGCTATAGATTCCGTTCCGCTTGGAGAAACGCGCTCTCTCGCACGCACCCACAGCTCGTACCCGCTCGAGAACCGCCCCGTATCCCCCTCAACATCCCTCCGTGGCCAGCGGAAAGAGGGGTGAATTTCTAGGCGAACGTAAATGCACCTACACGGTGCCTATACGCGTGCACTTGTACCTTACGCGTTTCCCTCCACTCGTGCGTGGCAGAAGTGTCTGTACACATGAGGTGGATGGTAGGCTACTTGAAGGGTTTCCGTTTATATGCACGCGTGTAAGCGTGTGCGAGTTGAACGACGGACGAAGGGGCCTTCCACAGAGAAGCGAGGTCGTCTTGCGATAGCGTGCATATCATATACGCGAGAGAAGCGAAGGATAGTATATAATTAAGAGAATTTCCTAATTACAAATAATTTTTTTTAATAAGCAAAAAATTCTGTCTGACAATCTAGTTGACTTAGACAAAAGTATATTCGCATGTTTTTTTTTCTTTTTTTAAATAAGATGGAAGATACCAAACGGTATCGCGCGATAAAGTTTACGCCGCAGTTGCTGCAGTTTGCTTCGCATCTGGAGTCTCGCGAGATTAAATCGAGATTCCGAGTCGATTCACGGCGTCCAGATGTCACGTTTCAGGAAGAGGAAGCCTGACCACCTTTGATCCCTACCTCCAGTCGCAAGATGACGAACGAAGCACATGGACCACAAACGAGAGTGAATTTATTTACAAAAATGAATCGAATACATAATCAAAGACGTTATGTATATGCTATTAATCTTGCGAAAGATTTCGTTGACTCTCTAATTTACGTCGAAACTATACGCGTCTTGTATTAAATCCCGTCTGACCCATTTCCGCTTGCGTGCTATCCTATATAAACGTCGCGGTCAGATAGGTCAAGTTTGCGACGCGATCTCGATTCATCGTAAAATCTTACCCAGCGATTGGCATCATCAATCAACAATTTCGTTCAATCGATAGGCGCCATTGTCTATTCATTCGACGCGATAGTCAATCGGTGAAAATACACCGCATAAACGGAATCGAGTTTATCGTGTGTGAAAAAAATGCGTAAGGTCAACGCTGACGGCACACACTTTACCTATGATATTTTTTTTCCACGCCAACTTTTGTATAAAAAGCGACCTTGATTACTCGGCGACAATTTTTTTTAATGTGACGTAAGTCTCCATCCAGCGTTTAATGCACCGTGCACGCGAATGCCCTGCGTCATTGAATACCATGACATTATTATTTACTGAAAGTGAACTGATACGGGACACATATGCGACCATCCGCGCTTCAATGGCGTTCCAAAAAAAAATATGTATAAATAAATATATACATATATATATATATTTCAGTAGAAAAATTGCGCAAGTTCAAAATGCTGTGGTGTGCGTGAACGTCTTTTTTTAGAAGAGATGGCGGCTTTGTTTCCGTTTCCGTGACGAGATCGGGACCAAGGCTGGAGGGTTCGAAACTTTTTTTCTCCTCGAGAAATCCACCCCCGCAAGGGCAGGGAGTTTTACAGTAATCTCTGTGCCAAAAGTCGATTGCGTTCTCCGTCTCGCTCCGAGCGTCCATCTCCTCCCTTCTTCCTCTTTTTTTCTCGCACTACACCGAGCCGGTCGACCAGCAGCTTCGAGCGCCGGGATAAAGTCACGAGCAGTAATTATGAACGATAGCAGGGGAGAGAGAGGATATAATTGTGATTGATGGAGAGATGAGAAGGGAGGAGCAGGGGGTGACTTCCTTTTAATCTCGAAGCTAACCCTTTCGTTCATCCATTGCCGCTTCTGCCCGACCGACACCGCGCGGCGCGACGACGCGATTTTATTACCTCGAGTTGTATCTCTTTCCGGGAAAGAACTTGGATCTCTCATAGATTTTGTTCCTTTCTGAATCGAAAAGCCGAAAGTGTATTAAATATCACAGAATACGTTTCGTTAAAAATGTTGATTCTATCATTTTATATTCTCATTATTCATAGAAAACTCCGGTAAAATGCAAATATACGAGTCTTACAACGACTAGAAACATAAATTTGCGCGAGCAGGAAGCAAAAATAAAATATGATAATTAAAAGCAAAATATGATAGATCCGAGGACGTTTGATAATAATATATATTTGATCGAGCGATACGAGTCCACGATACCGGAGGCTGAATTTAATAATGATCACTGTTTTGTAATGAGAGGCGAAAATAATGACCGTCTAAATGGACGCTCTAAATCGTCGTTATAAAACACGAAAGAAAGCCTCGGTAGCGAGGAAGCCCGTCGTGTCCGCTTCGTACGCGCATTATCCCCGATGCCTGCCTCTCCGCGTGCATGCGTGCGTACGTGCGTGCGTGCGTACGTACGTACGTGCGTGCGTGCGTGCGTGCGTGCGTGCATGCGTGCGTGCGTGCGTGCATGCGTGCGCCCGTATATGCATTCGTGTGTGCGTATTCTCCTCTCCTCTTTCTCCGTCGCGTCTCTACGCACTCGACTCCACAGTCCACGCACCGCCGAGCGAGCGAGCGGGAGTCTGCGATCAATGCGTGGCACTGCCACCGGTCGTCATGGCAACGAAGCGCGCCACGCACAACGAGCGAACGATCCGCGTCGATCGTGCGTAAGTGCGTGCTCGGGGCGCGCGCGCACACGTACACGCACGCACGTACGTACATATGTATGTATGTATAGACGGCCTCCTGCGACGTATCGCGACGAGACTCGCGAAAGACCGCGTGCAGGACGATCGATGGCCCGCAAACTTGGCGACGTACTACGAGCACGTGGCACACGACGAATCTACGCAAAATCTCTCTCGCGACGCGTTTTAAAATCTCTGCTATCGATACTTTTTACATGTAATCGTAATTTGAATGTCATTAAATTAAAGTCGACTTTAAAGTAACATTTAAGCTAGATACGCGAATGTGTAAATATGTATATAACGAAGCTACAAAATAGACAATAATTTTTAATTATAATGAGGCTTTAAATATTAAAATATCAATGATTATTAAAATTGCAAATAAGAGCTATTGGATAGAAGGCCCCGAAAATTATACATCTTCTTAGCTTCAAAATAAAACTTTTATCGTTGAATATTACTTGTTTAGGTACGCGTAACACATTTTGATTTTGAATAATTATTTTCGATCGTTTCTTTTAAAAAACAGTCTCTTTCTCGAGGAGTCTCCTTATCATATGAACATGAATACAAGTATTATAGATTTATATTTGATCCTATATACATAGAAGATTTTGCGGGTTCACGCGCGGCAAAAGACTACGCAGGTATCTTCCCCAAAATTAGCGGTCAATGACACTGTCCTTTTTTGTGGATTTTCTGGTCTAGTGTCGTCGACAGCTGTCCGGAATTTTCTGCCCGAATTTTTTGTCGTATACTTGAATTTGTCTAGTGTACGTCTTGTAAGATACATTGTCTCATTTCGCGATGTTTAATATCGCAAATTATTCACTAATTATTCTTTCTTTATAACGTAAAATCTTCTAACAATTTTTATTTTATTATATTTTATGGAATATTTGAAAGCACTATGTAAATAGATATTATCAAGTACAACTGAAACGTGGATTATAGCTGTTATGCCATAAAAATTTTAATCTATTTTTTATTGACTACATCTAATATAATTTAACAATAATTTTTATAATTGCATCTAGTGTAATTGTATCACCGTTATTGATGTAAAAAATTGAATGATAGTATATAATACTTATAGTATACTTGGGTTTGGGAAATAGGATAGACAGATAGGTGATAGGCAGACAGAGAAAGAAAGCAACAATCAAAGAGGATAATGTCCAGAAATTGTCTTGATACTTTGCAGCCACAACCGCAAGCACTCGCGAGAATAACAACGTCAGGATGCGGCAGATGTTCCTAACGAGCTTCAGCGAGAGAGAAAGTATCGATCGATATCGTTACGATTATGTTGTCCATCATAATGAAGATAAGTTTTAATGACTTTGCCGTGAGAAAAATAATTGCGCCTTGCGTGACGCATTAATCGCATCTTATGCACTAATGCTTTTCATAATTCACCGATATTCGCGACTACATGTTTACGCAACAGGATCAGTGTATCACTAGTTATCAATGTATCATTTATATTTATATTTATTATCGTTAAGAGCGATTCTTCTTTCAACATTTGAATCTTAAATTTTATCACGGATTAATTCGCGAAAAACGTAGAGGTAAGAAAATGTGTGTAGAATACATCAATTTCTCGCTTTCCTCTCCGAGAAATGTCGAATGTCCTACTACTCCGATTATTACCCCATCGTAGAAGGCGGAAAAAAGAGCATTTAAACCCTTTTGGTCGGGGTAATTCAGTGGCAGACCACTACATCGAAGATGGCACGCGTTGGGGAGAAAGGGAGGAGGGGGTTGCGCGACCCCCAATTCGCTCAAACACCTAGAGTAACCCCTGCACCCTCGCACTAGGGTTCTTTGCAGATGAATCCACCGATTCTCGGCCTATAGCGCCATCAGGAACGCAAGGTGTTTTATGATAAATATCGTAAAAAATTTCAGATCTATTTTTAATCAAAGGATTTCATTATGCATATGTATATGTTGCGCGTATTTGTATCTCATTGACTTTTAGAAATTTTAATTAGATGCAAGTTATTTATAAAAGAGATTTCCTATTTCCTATTTCGTCGGGCGATTAAAAAAACAGAGGAGATGCCGTGAGAGTAAATTTTCCAAAAAAAGATTTCTCTTTCTCTCTTCCATGGTCCAGGTGATTCTCGCAACGACGAAGAGCAAAGGGCGAAGGGATTTTGTACAACGAGAGATGGGAATACGAGGGACGATTTTTCATTTTTCGATGCCCACGAAATGCCGACAATGGACGCATGTCACGCGACGTTGCAGCTGCTTTCGCCACTGTATTTGACGCAATACAGCACACATGGCGCAAGATCCCGTAAGACCGAAATGTACGAGTAACCGAACCTTCCTCAATCGATTTTGCTTCATCGATGTGCGTCACTATCGAATTGATATTTATTAAGATTCCTGACTAACGATTGCCATTGATATGCATTGCACAATTATAAATTTTGATGCTTAACATTATCATGAATTTTATTATGAAATTTTGAGATTTCAAAATTTAATAAAAAAATCTGAACTTGGATTTTTTCTTTTTAACAAAAACATCAAAATACATTAAAATCAAATTTTAATCTGTTTTGTATAATTTTATATTATATAAATAAAATAGATAACAATTTTATACATATATATATATGTATATATATGTCTGTAGATTGTAAAAGGATTAATGATGTTTATTCAATAGAAAGTAATTTTCAATTAAAGATTGCGACTTTACGATAGTTGAAAAATGAATACAATTGAAAAGATGCCGAAATGCGATAGAATGTTTCTTCAGATTTAGTTCTGCATCGAATGTTCGACTAGTCAAAGTTAAAGGTCAGGTAGGCAGTCGTGCTCTACGATCAGTTTCAGGAACGCATTCCAAATTTAACTCGATCGATGAACAATGCTGAAATTGTCAATAATACACATTCTACGAAATATCTACAGATATTTTGTAGAATAATTTCCCAAATACTTCCGAGATCATATTTGGTTGTAACTCGCACAAGTAAAAGCGTCCCTCGGAAGAAATAATTAGGTCGATTCTTGTATTGAGAATCGCTGCTCGTAAAATATTTGATGGACCACCGAAGGTACCCAAGCCAGCACTTCCTACCTACCTGGTTTCGATAAACTGATTTATTTCGACATCATTGTGATCTCCCCGAGCAGCATCTGTCCTCCGGAATTTCATGCGAGACTGCAAGATGGCCGATGCTGGACGCGTAAAGACTCGATTCACTTTTTGCAAGCAAGACTTGATCGAGTACAACGCTTGATCTAGTTAGGGCTGGAGATGATTTATCAAGCGGCCACATCATTACGAAGGGACACAGAATCCGTATGCCGCATGATCCGTCGTCCTTCCATCGAAAGAAGAATACGTATTAATTTATATCTGCATGCGGCCGCCATTGTCATGTTAATCGGGTCTCTGGGCATTAACCCAGAGCTTTTCGGCGATGCGTGCGTGTGGTTCGCTCTTCCCAGCCGCACACACAAAAGTCGAGAGATAGCCGACAGTGGGGATCTGGGAAACTCGGGCAGAAGGGTTTTCCGGGATAAACTTGGCCCTGGGCCACTGCGATTCGGAGATTGCTTTGATTGCGTATGTAGATTATAAACGATATTAATGCTTGAATTAAAAGTTATACTCGAAAATCAGATACTTATTATAATTATTTTCCATTGAGAATAAGATCATGATTTTACGATGTCTCCCTCTTGATTTTTAACAATGAATAATTCACCGCATTCAATCTTAATTTTTTGAGCGTGACATTCGAATTCTCAGGTCGTTTAACATCTGGTTCAACTAATGCAATAATTTAAAAAATGATGAATGTACCCGCAGCAAAAACCTATGCGCGTTGAAAAAATTACGCCCGTATATCTGCGTCTTGCGTATGAGAACATCTTGGATAAACATCTCGTTACCCTCATGAGAAATCGACGGTGTAGCGCGGATACGAAGATCGAAGATTTTCGCGCCTGGAGAAATACGGTGAAAATTATTATCACGCAACGCGGGTACATTTCAACGTGCCTGAACGCAGCTGGGTCAGACTTGCTCCATTTACCATGAAATGTTAACGCGCGCGTGACTTTTCGGCTTCCGAAATCGTTCGCTCGAGGGGGCGGAAGGTGAGAAATTCGCGAGAAGGGTTACTGGGGATGTGTTTCGCCCCGGGGCCCGAAAAGTCGTTGATATCGAATACAGGAGGTCGCTGAAATAAATCGTTAGCTCTAGATAGAGGGGAAGGGGCTCGCCCTGGGGTCGCGATTGGTTGCTCGGGGATGAAAGTACCCGAAGCCTAGCTACGGTTTACGAGCTCTTTTTTTTTTTACGAGTCCCGGAAAAGAAACCGAGTAGCTCGCAAATTGGAATGTAATTTCGCAAAGGGAGGGAAGGTGCAAGCGAGATAAAGAGGAGCGGGACCAGTACGCAAAATTTCGTCGATCTCCAGACTGCTCGAAAAATCGCAGATCTAGGAGTACAAATGGAAAGAAAGAGAATGCTTGAATTAATATTTCTCTATATCATTCTCAGTCTTAGATAAGTTCTTCACCCTCAGTTTTTTCAGCAAGCTACAACGATTATTTTTATATACATATATTTAATACAAAGCATCGCTCTGTTAATAATATTACGTCGTTTTCTCGATTTTTCAGCGATGGGGAAGGTCGTGAAGGAATCCTCGAAGAACATCGAGGACTAACTCGACGGAGACCACCCGGAACGAAGAAGAAGAAAGCTACTCGAGCGAAGCAGGTTCGTAACATCCCCTTGTCGCTCGCTCGCTCGTTCGTTCGAGGGGTTGCGACGCGCGTGCGCAATTTCCAACCCCATCCGCCGGCTCCTCCCCGAGCCTGTCCCCCGGCACCCTACCCCGTCCCGCGGCACACGTGCATCGGCGATCCCGCTTCGCGAGAGAGCCCAACGAGATCGCGCCGTCCTCGTTCTCCCTCCGCGTTACTCTCCCCTTCTCGTCTCCCCGCCGACGATGGTCCTGGGCTAAGTCCTGGGTTCCCGCCATGGCGGGCGGGATGACAGCCGACGAGTGCCGAGCGCGGCCGAATCGCGCTCAAGACGAGCGGGCGAAACGAGCGGGCAGCTGTGAACGGGCGAGCGAGCGAGCGAGCGAGTCCGCGCGTATATACGCGGACACGACAGACAAAGACTATTACTAATCGGAGTGTACCACGGTGAGCGCGCGGCGGACATACACCGCACTCGGCACGGGGCAGCCCGCCAAACCAAAGGTAGATAGGCAGTTTCGTTCGTTCCGTCGTGGGCCAACGAGCGGCCGGCCGGCGCGTCCGAGTCCCAGTCCCTGTCCCAGTCCCTATCTTGTCTTGTCCAACGCGCGGCGCCCAACGGGTACACGGTATGAGGGAGGCGTCTGTATGAGTGCGTGAGAGGGAGAGAAAGGGGGATAGAGAGAGAAGCGTCGCGCGTATAGAATTAGGAAGTAAAGCGGCGCGAGTGGTGGTGCGTGGATCGGTAATCTGTGACCCTGTGAGAGACAAAGAAGATGCGAGGAGGGAAAAATGTTGGATCTAGAGTACAGCGGGGAGGAATCTAGACATGTCCGAGAGTTCGCGGGAACTTGCGAAACCGCGATTGCATCGAGCTTCGAGTTGAGAAAGAGTGAACAAAAGGAAGGATAGGATTGTGTGTGAAAAGTTTACATCGGATTTACATTCGTAATAACGCTCTCCGTGTCCGTGGTCGAGGAATCGGAGAAATCGGAATGTCGCTTTCCGCCGCGCGCGGTTCCTATTGACGAAACGCGACTGCAGCTTTCAAAGTAGCGCGAGAAACGCACTGCAGCCGCGCGACAACACAATGAGGGAGTGCACGGAATCGCTCGTCTTTTCATTCGGCTAACTTCGACTCTACTCGCTGCCTGCCAGAGGAGGAAGGACAAGCGGTGGAAAGAAGAGAAAGAATAGGGTGAGTGTATGCGCGCGCGACGACACCGGTACTCTCCTTCGGAGCGAGAGGTGTGGCGCTCGAATTTTGGATAATCCTGAAAAATACGTAGCTTGGTTAAATGAAAAAAAAAATTCTCCCTACAATCGAGAAGCGATTTAAAGGCCAGACTATGAGAGTCGACGGAGTCTCGAGGTTTCGCGAGATGGCAAATCGGTCCGAGAGGTTTCCTCTTGGATCTCGTCGGAGTGGTACGCGAGAGCGATCACACGTCCCCCGTAAATACGTGCAACGCTAGTCGCGCCGGCGGGGCGCGTTACGTCAAAGTATCCTCGGGACGGGACGTCGCGGAATCACGCGGAAGTCGGGACCCGCGTTTTCGCCGTTTCTCTCCGTCGCGTCCGCGGAGTCCGCGCTCATCAGCATCGCCATCACCAGCGAAACCACCACCACGACCACCACCACCGTCGTCGCTACCGCTAGGCACCAGTGGCATCGTCGCAACCACCACTACCCGCCGTTACTACCACCACTGCCGCCGCCGCCGTCGCCGTCAACGCCTCCTGCGTTAGCCGGCGGCGGTGCACGGTAGTGTCCTCGAACACGGCATGCACGTATCGTGCTGCGAAAGTTTTACGGGTCTCGCGGTGCGTCAAACGAGAAACGTGTTCGTGTGCCGACGCCGACGTCGGCGTCGTCGTCGAGACGCGTGAGAACGTGGGGCAGCGACGAGTCTGGCGCGTCCCTTACCCCGAAAGAAATCCGCTTCTTCCTAGGCTCGACTTACGCACGCAGCGCGTGTGTGTATGTGTGTGCGTGCGTGCGTGCGTGCGTGCGTGCGTGCGTGTGGGAAACAGGTTCTTATAACCACGCATTACATCGTTTTCCGTCAGCGGCTTTTATTTCGGATAGAAGCTCCGGAGGACCCGGGGTGTCTGTCTGTCTTCCCTGCCTGCGCGCGATCGCCTTTCGTTTCAAATTTTCATCTCGCGTCCGCCCGTCCACTCGCGCGATTCACGAATGCACGAATGCGAGGTCTACAAGTTGAATCGATTTACCAAAATGCGAAACGATAAAGCGATTATCTCCGAACGATTATCGTTCTGGCGGAAATAATCGTCAAAGCCATCCAATCGAATGTGTGTCACAATCAGTTTCGTTTCTTACAACTGTCAACAGCTGAGCGAGACTGAAAATTTGTTATTATCGATCTTGATAATACCTTTAAAAATCGATCGATATTAAATGTACTTTTAATTGGAAAATTATCTCACACGCTCGTGTGTGCGTATGTGCGAGTGACGTGATTTATTAGGAAAAATTATTGAAACAAATTTGCTAAAGATACAGATGGATAAATAGGGAAAATATCGCTTAGGAAAAGCGTGAAACTTGAAAACCATTGCATCGTTTCGATTAGAGCCAATTTGATGATAATTCCTTTTCGTGGTCGGGATACGGAAAAAAGGAGAAAAAGATTTTTTGATTGTTTCTCTCTCTCTCTCTCTTTTTCTCTCACTCTTTCTCTTTCCTATAACACAGTGGGAGATCGAGATCGAACACGAAGAATCAAAGAAACGAATGAACGATGAATACAAGCGAGAGAGGAACGAACAGCGAAAGATTTACGAGTCAATTCTTTACTTTACATTTAACTCGTTCGATTTTACGCTCGTCGTTTCTATAATCGACCGATTCATCCATGTAACTTTCGCTAGACAGATATGACTCACACAGGCATTTTAATGCATTTTAATAATTCGACAGATTCGGTGCCGCGATATCGGTGCCGCCAACAGTTTGCCGATCTAATTTGGCATCTAATCAATTATTCTCCGTTCGATTTTGATCGCGTCTTTCGGAGCATCTTTTCACATTGCTTAATTAAATGTTTGAATCGCGGATTGCTTTGATTATGCGTCTGATGCGCTTTTGCATAATGATTTTGCGGAAAATGCTATAAAATATTAACATTTTAATTTAAAAAGAAGGAAAAAGAAAACGAATTTTCTCTCCACGATTATTCGACACGATTGTCTATTATTCGGCCGCGTAATATTTTTTTCCACGCAGCACTCTTTTTCGAAGCCCGTGCGTAGGCTCGGACGTCGTTGCGCGCATTAATCCGTGGTTTAGCGAACCAATTTAAATATCAGCGGCGCGCTCGACGCAATTTTATATCATTTCCGATA
The DNA here is from genome assembly GCF_025532165.1 of Camponotus vicinus. Lineage (NCBI taxonomy): Eukaryota > Metazoa > Arthropoda > Insecta > Hymenoptera > Formicidae > Camponotus > Camponotus vicinus. Next base: position 31,495,928 of record NW_028141945.1, read on the forward strand.
TCGCGCGCCTGTGTGGGTGGGTTTAACGCTGCGAAAGCTCTCCTGTCCCCTCTGCTGGCCCCGCTCCCTTCCCCCTCATACGTCCTCGCTGTCCCCCTACCCTTAACACGAACCGTTACGCACCTACACCAGATATGCGTGTTTTACGATGCGTGTCGTCGCGCACTCCATCGTCTTCTTCATCATCGTCCTCGTCGTCGTCGTCGTCTTCGTCATCTTTGTCGTCGTCGTCCTCGTCGCCGTCGTCGTCGTCCTCGTCGTATCTCCTCTCCTCGTCATCGTCGTTTGTAAACGAGCGTGTGACCGGCTCTCGTACACGACGCTCGTAACGTCGTCACGACGTACTTTGCGGTATCTTGCGAGAGAGAGAGAACACACGCATGCGCACGTGCACGCACTGCTATATACAGGGTGGCGCGTCTTCGATTTCGAATTTTATTCGATGCCATTGCCGAGCGACATCGCGATCTCGGGCATCTCCCGTCATTTCCATCTCCCTCTGGATCAAGAGTCGGCTTGAAATTTCGATCGAGGAGACGTTTGTCGTCGAGAGGAAAAAATCCGAGCGACTCGCCGATCGTTTTCGTCGACCGGAGGGACAGGCCCATCAGACACCCCGTACATGCGCACACGAAGAGCGCGCAGCCGGCCGGCCGGCGAGCGTGCGTGCGTGCGTGCGTGCGCTGGCGCGCGCGAATCAGTGCGCGGCCGAATGCGTCGCGTATGCGTGCGCGCCGTCAAACGATTTTGACCGCGACCGATCTTTTTTTTTCACCGTCTAGAGAGAGGAGATCGGTATAGTCGCCAGAAGTCGCGAGTTGGAGAACGGTACCGCTGGACCGAAACTGGACAGCAACAAGTGACTCGGTTGACAATCCGTGGTGGACGCAACTGTCAATTCTCTCCCACCCCCGCGCTCGTCCGCCCACCCGCTCGCGAGATAGATCCCCCGATGTACGGCTCGCGCGGCTTCTTTGTTTCCGCGATGCGTCCGTTCGGATCCGTCCGCGATCGCGGTCGTGAGAACCAATGAAAGGTCTTGGGGAGAGGAAGATCTGTTTCCGAGGTTCGTTAAGTATCGCGAGGAAGTCGAGTTGGGTAAAAATAATTACGCGGAAGCGATCCCTCTGATAAATTGCGGTCGAGCGTGCTAAGAAGGACCAACGCGAACGTGTAAGGAACATATAACTATAACTGTGTCGCATAGTCTCTGTTATGGAAAATTGATAACCGTCCTAAAGAGATTCGTAAGATCTGCGTAATTACAAGTAGTACAGTATCCTTCAACTTTGACAATCTTCATTTTCCGCTACCGATGCGTATCGTTGCCGACAATGTCACCATCATCGCGCCATTTCCATCGATCATCATGAACGCTGTGTACGAGTCATCGTCATTAGCGATCCGCGACGCTCGGAGAGAATCGGAGTCGAAATCTAATAATAAACGCATCTTCCGTCCGTTTCCGTCGCTCCAAGGAGTTGGCCGAGCCTAGCTTTTAAGAGAAGGAAGAGGGCAAAAATGAGCGCGAGAGGCAGAGCCGCGAGCAAAAAAAGGGAGCTTCGGCGGGTACACACTTTCGCCGACCTCGCGATGCCGGGCGCGTTCGGCCGAGAGGAGCTGTGTGTTCGGCTCTCTCGCGACAAAGGCCGCTTGCTTGATTCAAGGTCCCACGGATGTGCACGCGCACACGCATCGGCCCTTCGCGCGGCCCATTCGTCCGCGGCGCGCTGCATCGAGGACGTAGTCGGGATAGAGTTCCTTCCACATGTGATCCTTCTCCTTCTTAAATCGTCTATAAAATCTCTGCCGGTGTATTGAATCGTATAGATGCGAAGAAAAATTATTTCATCCTTTTATATGCGCGAAAAAAAATCCCCTAAAGTTCTCAAAAGCCTTTCTGATTTCTTCATCTTCTCTCAAATAATCTGAGAATTGACTCCGAAAATATTTCGGAGTCGATACTCTCCGATTTTAATTCTCAGTTTAATTTTCCTCCGAATGGATTCGGAAAGAGTTGATAAAGTATCTAACGAATCTTCGAATCCTTGAATACTTGAAGCTCATCAGTCTTCTTCTCGTGTGTTAGTCCGCTTTCTCGCGATGGCACCGCGCTAATTTCGGCATTACGCTGCGGCAAAAATGGCGCGCGAATCATTCTATTCTTTTTCTTCTCGATGCACGAACAAACAGTACGCCTGTTGATGCATATTCACGTTTCAAAATTTAGGCTGAAATTAATAAATACGACAGAAAGTATTATCGTTTCATTTGAATGAGCTTATTGTTCGCAATCGCTCTATTTTTAAGGATTTCATAGATTTCTCGTGTGTTATTCGTCGTAAAAGTTTTCATCCTTATCCCTAGCAATCTTAGGCGAGAAACTTGTAAATTAAAATCGGCCAGCAAAGATGAAAATCGTGCGTGTGAACGTTTGTTGCGTTAATTCGGGGGAATTTTGTCGGTGAATAAGAATTCAGCTTTGTAAATCGAAGAGCGGGTGCGATTTTTCTCGGCGACGTTTCCGTTAGCGACGCACGGCTAATATTAATTCCAAGCGTGTGGAATCTCCGGGTCTCTATGGCAGCTGGTTTATATGCGCTTCTCGGAATTTGCGTTCTGTGCTTCGCCGTGGACGAAAGAATCCGCAAACGACTCGTTCTCTGTCGCGACTATACGGAGTGTCCCAAAAAAGGTGTCCTATTACTCCCTTGCCTCGGTGCCTAAATTTTACTGCCAAAGAAATCTCCATACCTTTCTCATTGAAAATCCCGTTGGAATGTTATTGATACAATGAATTTTTAATTTCAGTGTTCGAAAACATTGAATGTTGAAATTGTCGAGGTAAAAGTGGTAAAATAATGTCATTTTTATAGCTTCGTGCTCCTTGTGTTATATATTTGCTTTGGAACATGATTTGGTAAATTTTTATTCTATAAGTAGAATATTTCGTTGATTAAATGACACTAAAATTCATTCGAGAAAATCAGATTCTCCGTCTTTCGGTGAGAAAGGAACCGATAACTCGCATATATTCTTTTAGATCACCCTATGTATGACGGGCGACGGTGATATTGAATTTTTGTGCATGCACCTACAGTCGATTCAACGAAAGTGCAAGCGGAGGTGGCTAACGGGTGTCACAACTATTCTTATTAAACACGCATACTGAAAAATAAAAAATTAGGTTTCATCGTTTAAAAAAAATAATTTTATTATATTTTATATATATTTTATATATATTTTTTTACTGAGAAACTAATTCATAAATTTACATTTAAAAATTGGCGACCGTTATTACTGTACACAATGTCTATTTGTTGTCCTATCGCCTGTTTTTGTTTAATCGCGCTCCGTTATTATTATTTTTAAATTTTTAATGTTTGTTTATTTTCTAACGACTTCTTGAACATTGAAAAGGATCTTGAAAAGATCGAAACGTACGTATGTATTTTTATTTCTAACTGATTATTAATATATTATGTCTCTTACTTAGAGTCTTTATTATTTTTTACACTCTAACATCTTGTGCCACGGTCTTTTAGCCTTTCTTTCTTATTACTTAATTCACATTTATATATTTTACAATTTTTTAATTAGTTTTATTGAAAGCAGAATTTTCTCGAATTTATTTATATAAGTATTATTTCATATATTGTTCGAGAAAGTCTGTATCATATAAAGCCGTTATATTTCAGAGTTTTCTCGAATATTCTTGAACGGAACGTTACTTTTGCGGACAAAGGCCGATTATTTGATTTGATTTTTCGGGCTCTACGTCACAAAGTCAATATCTAAATCGACAAAGAGGTTATCGGTGTCGATCAACGATTGATCGAAATAATCGAACCATCGTTGCCTTATTTGGATAATTCGGTAGCCTTATTCCTTGTTCTCGAAAAGATTCACTGTACGATCAGAAGGATCACACACGTTCACCTTTGTCCGTAAAATATTAATTGTTTCGCGAACCGAAGCTCTAAACGCGCTCGGACGGTCCATAAGAGTCGATTTTGCTTTTTTTAATAAAAATATTTCAGTTCTCTGTCCGGATTCTTGTCCGTCTACCTTTCTCACCGGTGAAGAAAAATAAATATTTTTAATGCAGTCGCGAAAATCAAAGGCACGGCTGCATATATGTATAATTTAATTAATATATAATTATGATTCCGTTTTACATAAAAAATTATATGCTACCACTTGGAGTTTTTGATAATATTCACATCGAGATTCGCGACCTTTAAAGACTAAAGTTCGCGATATTCAGCCTAGTCCAAGATTTATGGACATTAGTAAAGTTCAATTGCTGAGACGAAAACCCTCCGGTCTTTATACGAAAATTTAGTCAATTCAATTAAATAAGACTCCGCCTAGCTTATTTCATTATTTACATGCGTATAATCACGAATTTCTGATCAGAGTACATCAAATATAATTTACACATTCGCGTATATTAGTTATTAACTATGAAAAGAGATTACCAGACTGAATCGTAAATTATAACGTTTTATAAATATTTATATTAGACAATAAACATTAAATGATTGCAATAATCAAAATGAATCGAGGAATAGAGTCTTAAATTCTTACATCGACAAGTATGCACGCAAAGTACATAAATGGTGTCGCTCACGTGTAGCGCGAAATAGCAGACGCATCTCCGCAAGGTCAAACCAGCGAGCGAAAGTTCTGGCCAAACGACAGTGCAAGTTTCCAGCGATAGCGAAAGCGCCGGGCGGTCACAGCTGTAAAGCTATTAGAGTTTGGGGGTGGAAAACGAGGCGGATACAAGGGGTGGGAAGGTAACCGCTACATAGCGAGAGCTACTATCGCGCGGTTTATGTTACATATCCGCGTACTTTGCGAAAGCTCTCCGTTATAGCCGCATGCGCGTGTGTATGTCACCTAGATTATATACAGGGTAGTGGAACGTCCAGAGATGAGATTCTATCTCTCACGTCTATACAATTGAAGCATAATCTGATTGTACTTGTACAGCTTTTCGTAATTTTTGCTTCTTTTACAAATGTCTCATTTCTTTAAATCCGCATTAAGAATAATATATTTGATTCCATCAAATAACAGTTCCGTGCTGTTTTCGTCACCCTATGTAAAAGATCGTATTCTATATGTATTGGTTGTGCGCCGAGAGAAAAAGGGAAAGGCGGGAAGAGGAGATAGAAAAAAAGAGAAACAGTGAGAGAACGAGAGAGTAAACATCGATCGATATTTCGCAAAGGGCTAGTCGGATTTTTGACGATGGTAACAAAACTCTCACGAACGCGAACAAATACCTTGAAAATATTAACTAAAATAATATAAAATCTACATTTACATATTTAAATATTTTGGACGCTAATCTTTTTAAAGTAAATTTGTCACGCTAGGCAAAAGATAAATGAAAAATTTTAATGTTTAATGTAGAAATGTTATTGCTTAATTAAATATTAAAATAAAAAATATTATTTATTAATTTATTATATGTAATTAAAAATTTAATTTTCTCCACCTGTGAAATTATTCGATTTTTGAAGAATTTTCAGTCAACAAGGCAATACTTTTTGTCTTGTTTATCTTCGATCGAATCGGTCCACTTGGAATGATGCGACGAGTTCCAAGCCATCGTCAGACTTCTAAACAACGTGAATGAAACAGCTAGGCACAACGTACGCGAATATCAAAGCGAACGTACGAGAGTTGGTGCGCGAACACACTGAACGTAATAGTAGCCTTGGCTTAGCGATGGTCACGTTATAAGCAACGTCTGTGACACATTCTCGCATAGTCTCGCGTCACGTGCTCGCTCGCGCTCACGTGACACATTCGTTAATCCGCGCATCCCCCTTATTCTTGTCGATTTCTCACCCTTTGTTTTGAGATATGACGCTGACGGATAAAATTAACGTCGATCGAGCAATTTTTTCTATGTTTGAGTAATTTTCATTTTCTTATAAACGAGATACGCTAAATTTTTCTGATGGACGATCTTTCTCTGTTTCATGTTTCAGATCGTACAAATCAACCGCCTTCTAACAAGCCACATTAACCTCAAGTGATTTCTATTTTCTTACGAAGCGCGAAAGAAATATGTAATTAGTATGTTTATATTGACGTAAAGAAAAACCACACAAAAAGAAGATATTCCAAGAGCTTAGGTTCAGAAGAAGACAAAAGATTAAGAGCTATATTATCTAATAAGTGTACAAAGTATATCTAACGAGAAAGGGGGAAGAAACAGATAAATTAAACAACTCCGCCAGTGCCAAATCGAGGAAGAAAGCAAGGTGAAAGTGATCGTTGTAACAGAGAGAAACGGAAAGAAGATAGCGAAAAAGTAGAATAAAGTAGAGCAAGATTTATTTTATCCTGGAATAAATAAAGTAACTCTTTAGGCACACATACAGTGTTATCTACAAATTTCTTAAAAATAAACAAACAAGTGCAAAAGCGGCAGCGATAATAGAAGGAAAAGAAAAGAGAGAGGAAGAGAGAGAACAGACAAAGTAATACAGTGCGAGGGCAGGACCGTAAACCAAAGAATCTACCATTTTTTTCTATTCATTGAATAACATAATCTCTCGTCAGGTGAAATAATAGTGAGACACACACACACCGATTCCTTCGTCAGAACCGATTAAGAGTTAAGCGAGCCGGCGCTGTTTTGTAAAGGTTTATAGAAATAGCCGTAAAATATAAGTGCATTTTTTAAACTGGACGCGTCACGTGACAGATTTTCGCCAAGCGAAAGGAAGAAGAAGCAGACAAAGGGAGGAATCAACCAGATTCGCTTGAACACTCCCAGAGCAACCGATCTACTTCAGTTCGTAGCCTAAACCTGTTGAGTACAAAAAGACACAGAGCTAGAGATATAGATAGAGACAGAGGTAAAGGAAGAGAGAGAAAGAGTGAGAAGCTGAGTGCAAAAAAAAAGTGAGAGAGCGATCGTAATATCGAAGAATCAACAAAGAAGACTACGTGCGAAATATACGGAATAACCAATCGCGCGACATCGTGCATCGAAGTTGAAGAATTTACTTCAAGACGAGAGTTGGACAGACACCGCGAATGTCAATCCACAAACGACACTACGCCGTTTCTAAGTCGGGTCTCTAGGATCCGGTTTGACGCATCAACGAGAATCAAAGTGCGACTAGTCGCGAAAGAAGCGCCAATGTCGCGTGCAAGAATTTCATTGATTATCCGTTCGAAAAAGACTAGATAATCTCGAGCCCGCGTACATTTCGGGGGCAAGTATATAGTGTTGAGGAAAATCGGAACGCGAGAGGGAGTATCGCTCGCGCGATTCCGAGAGGATCCGAAACAAAAAAGGATTACCACCGTCAAGTGGCGAGACTCGCCGAACCGAGGGACGGACGTTAAGGTCGCGATGACGTGGCGAGGAAGAAGATGAGCGCCGAGGTGACGAAGGAGGTCGTCGCCACCGAGAGGGTCCCAACGAGCCCTCCGGCGGCGGTCGCGACCTCACCGGGCACGGTCGGCGCCGGCGACCTGTCCGCGCGGCATCTGCCGCCCTTCAGCAGCTTCGCCGGCGACAATACAATGGACACCTCGACAACGCTGACGACCCTCCACTCGCAAGACGTCGGCACGGGTCTGATACCGTCCTGGGACTACTACGAGGGCCTGACTGGACGGCTGATCGACTCCCGCGGCGAGGTTTTAGCGAACCAATATCGACCATGGGAGTCTAAGGGCGGTATAGAGGGTCTGCCCAGCTTCGCCAGCCAATTTACCGCTCCGAGCGAAGCCGAACCGCAATTGACGGCGTTGACGCCACTATCACCGGCATCCATCTCGCATTCGCCGCCAGTCACGTCGGCCGTGGGTCTACCGAGTTTCCACACGCTCGGGACACCGCTTCCAGTACCTCACCCGCACCGCGGATCTGTCGGTTATCCCTTGGTACCGGCACCGGTACAGGCTCGGGAGGTCCCGGCGCTTCAGCAGCAGTTATTCGACGAGCGTCATATACAGCTGTTGGGCTCCAATCCGGCCCAAGCGTTTCCGCCGCCGGGTCACCCTCATCACACCGTGCTGACCGTGGTGAAGCCCGAGTATCCGCAACTGCACCATGCGAATTTTCAAAATCCGATGTCGACCGTGCTGGATTCATCGCCGACCTCGCGACCGATCGGCATTGACGGTCGCAAGAAGGAGCGCAGAAAAATCCGCGCGGGTTCCATGGAATCGGAAGATGGCGGGGGCGGTGGCGGTGGTAGCGGGGGCGGCGGTACCGGTACCGGCAACGTGGAGAGTTCCGGCCAGGTCGCAGCTGTATCCTCCACCGCGAATCGCGGCGTGCATCATCTCGGCGGTGGTATGACTGACGGCGACGGTGACAGCGGCCTCGGGGACAAGCCGGCGAAGAAGAAGCGAAAGAGATGCGGAGAGTGCATAGGCTGTCAGCGCAAAGACAACTGCGGGGAGTGTGCACCGTGCAGAAACGACAAGAGCCATCAGATCTGCAAGATGAGGAGATGCGAGAAGCTCACGGAGAAGAAGGTGAGTAGATCGTTGAATCACGAATTCATAATTAATTTACGATTCACATTACGGTTCTTATCTAAACGTTCCTTTCGTTATACGCATACATTTTTTTATTATCGTAAAGCACTAAAATGAATAGCGCGATGAGGGAGATGAGTGAAATAATTCTCTGCGACGTCGTAAATGCTCGTGTCGTCTACAAATGAAATCTAATGCATGCTTTATATAAAGAAATGTATATATATTTCAAAATGTTTCTAGCGTTGAGCAATTTATTGAAGAATGCATACTCGGTTTTCCAGGGATTTGTTTTTACAAGCAAAAAATCTTTTTTGCATTAAATTTTCCTTTATTCATTATTAATCTATCGTTTTTATTATATATATCTTATCGCATTTTATAAAACATGTTTTATCCGCTCGATAGAATTCATTTTATATATTAATAAAGACGCACGATAGAAAAATTAATAAACCGCAAAATAAAATGTAACGCAAAAAGTAAAAAAAAATTTTAAAGGGCGTTTTAATATCATTAGACACGCGCAATGCGTGTTATAATCGTAATAGTATGTACAAGATGGTATAAATGCACAGACAAAACGCCGTTATAGAACGATATATATAGCCTGAACTTGGCCTCGATGCCTGAATGTGCCGAGAATCCCTGAGGGAAATACAGAAATACAGATAACCGAGGTGGTTTATTATTGTAGCGACATTGAACAGGGGGTTGGTGGGTTAACTGTTCAGCTGCTACTGCAACTAGAGATGGCGTCGAACTACCTGCAATCTCGCGTTTGATCAAGCTTGAGCTAATTCTAATTACTATATCGATACCGGACAGGAAGTGTAAATATCTTATCTCGCCTCGTTTTCAGTTTCAAAGATCTAAATCTATTTTTGTATACAATGTGTGCTTTTAATATTGATACAAGAGTAAAATTGCTTAAATTAAAAATTGACATTCTTGTAATTAATACATTTAATTAAATGCCACAATGTAAATATAACTTAATCAAAAAATACCGCGATTGTTCCGATCTGATTAACGAATGTTATGATCCACGAATATTATGTACATATATATATGTATCGCCTCGGTGATTATTGGTGAATGCCTTTCGAGAAGGCGAGGCGCGCAGCAACAACGACTCATAAAACGGCTTCGCTTATCGTAGGGCAAGTTCAAGGCTCACCGCGGGTCATAATAATCGCGTATCGAACTTCGTCTCGTTCAGAAACAGACGTGTTGTTTGCTGGCGACACGCGCACCGGACTGTACGTCCCGTTCCGACGTTGCCGTCAACATAATCCTCTGATAACATTCCGCCATTTATCAATTAGCATTTCGCTGATCGGTGCACTTTGCAGCTTCCCGATGGCGCACTATACATGTATCTAATCGGTTTTATTTAAGTATTTAAGTATTAACCAATTTTTTTACGAGACGGTTTACGAATTTCTCGTTTTCCGCGGAATGTTTTAGGAAATAAAATTTGCTACGTTTTTTCGAAGTAGATTTGTCAAATTTCTCGAGTAAGATTTTTCTCTCCTCTCTTTCCTTCGCGCGAGTTGGATCTGTCGAACCGTCTACTGTTTCTCTCACGTCAGATTCCCGACTATTTTCGACGATGTCAACAGCGATGGCGAAAATGAAACGCGCCGAAAAAGGGATGATAGATCGCCAAGAGTCGAAGACCGGTGTATAGGCGCGCCGTCACAACAACCCCGCACCCCCTAGAACTTAACACCCTCTTTATCCCAAGGGAAGGAACGGCCGTCCCTGCTCTGTCTTTCCTTTCGCCCGCGAGAAAGGACTCTGCCCTCGAGAGTTCATCGCACACCTGCTGTCGAGAGGCCGACATCCACTCTTTCCCCCTCGACTGTGCTGGTTTGATTTTTATCGTCTTCCTCCTTGTTTTGACCCGATTTCTCATAAACACATGGATCATCGACCCGCCGCGTAGCATCTTTGCACGATTCGTACTGGTTTTTTTACTCGCGAATAAAAATACAAGCAGGTTCGTATCCAAAGCGTGTATTCTTGTATGGCCTATCGAATTTTTAACGCAATGTGATTTTTTTCAATTTTGTGGCTAACGATATATCGTAAATACTTAATCCAATAATTTCTCAATAATTTCTACAAACGAACGAAGATCGATAAACGATAAAAAATGTCGCGTCTATGAATTGTCTTTCATCGGGAACGAAATAAATTGCGCTGAAGCGGTTGCTTTTTGGTTCCGGTTTCTCGATAAATCGAAACAACGGAAGCCCGTCAAAGCCAGCGGATAGAAGAATGAGAGAGCAGGGGAGAGGAGAAGGAGAGAAAGAGAGGGCAAAGAGAAAGGGGATCTGTTTGGTAGGAACGAGGGTTTCGGTTACGTTAACTACAGCACTGCTCGGCTTGTCTCGACGAACGGAGCGAGTTTCGCGAGTGCATTACGAATGCTTTTTGCGTTATTCGCCAAAGCGATAACCGCACGATAACCGGATACAATTCTCGGTTGCTCAGGGTTATCTGACGGCAGGCCAATCAACCCGTTCGCGCTCTCTTTGTCATGGCAAAATAATGCGACAGGCTCGTGCCGTTGATGCGGCCATTAAAAACTCAGTGATGCTGCGCATCAACATTTCGATGCGACACTTTGGGATGCTGTGAAAAGCAGGGCAGAATTTATCTCGCGTAATGACAAGGGCTCGATTAACGCTTTCCACGTAATTTGTAATATTCGATCTTAACAACCATCGACACGACGCAATCTTTGATTAATTTCCAGTATAATTCATTGAATTCGTATCACTTTTTAGAAATCGATTCTTTCGAATTTACCAGATTATTTGCGACAATATTTCACAATACGATTCAATATCTCGCGAAACAAAAAAAAAGAGTCAAAATAGATTTAACGAGCGTTAAAGGCGCTTCCGAGCCCGCCCGAAAAATCGACTGTATCAAGGGTAAAGGCGAGAGGGAAGAGGAAGGAAAACGTAGAAAGGGGTGAAGTGGAAGGGTGCGGGGGAGGACCTTGAAGCTACGCAGTTCCCGCTAACGGCAGGAGCGTTTCAAGTCGATATATCGATCTCCACCCCCACTCGTTGTTTCCTGCCGCGGGAACAGGACTCGCTCTCTTTCTCCCTCTCCCGCAGGATGAGTCACAGCCTCCCCGACACACGCAGGCACGCACGTGCGACGGTCGCGCGCGCGCGCCTCGACGGTTTCTCTCGAATTCTCTACGCGTTATACGCCGGGATACGAGAATCATAAAGGATATTCTCGAATTCTCGACATGTTTAGTTTCCAAAACTTTAATGTTAGTCAAGGATCATAGATTTTTAAAATACATACAAATATTTTGCACGCGCGCGAATAAAGATAAGTAATTATCGTACACGAAATATTGAGAAGTTTTCAAAGTAATCTCGATCTGAACGAATATTCCATGTTTATGAGAGTTTAGCGCGATTTAAAAAGCAGAGTGACACGTGTTTTATTATTCAGCGTCTGTCCCTTTGCGAACTTTATTTTCGCACTTTCGAAAATTTTCTACGTGCAAATATGAGAAAAAGAGAGAGGGATTAAGAGAGAAAAGAGGGAAGTGAAACTAAGAGGGAAGTTCTCTCTTTTTCTCCCTTCTCGTCAAATTTTCAGCATGGCTTATGTTTATAGGAAATTTTCTACCTCTCGACGCGCTGTTTTTATCGTTGTCTCATCTCCTCCCTCGCTGGCCGAATTTTCCACCCATACGCGAAGAAAACGCACGCGGAAAATGTTTGCACACGCACTTGATCGACCCGTTTGCCACGATGGAGATTCCTTGCACCCCTCTACCCCAGCTTCTCTCCCCTGTATGTCTCACCCTTCGCATCTCTCTTCCTCGATAACTCCATCCCCTCTTCACCCTTCATCCCCCCTTTCTCTCTCTCTCTCTCTCTTTCTTTCTCTCGCACGCACACACGCAGGTGTCGTCTTTCTTCCTTCTTTCTCTCTCTTCTCGCGGCGATATCCCTCTCCACCCCTCTTTGACGCCGGCATCCCCGCTAAGACTATTTGCCAGAACGCAGGACGAGGAAATTGTAAAGCCAGTTCTACATTATTCAACCTGAAAATTTAATGCGGATCCTCGCAATATTAACTAACTGTAAAATTATGGGTTAGTCTTGATATTACAATAGAAGCTATGTAATATGATGCGATATATAAAAGATTCGATAATCTCACACACATGCGCATATACATAAAAATTGTTGACATAACGTTTACTAGAAATCTCTTCTAAGAACCACGCAATCATTATTTGAAAGCGTCATCAGTCATTTGTTCACGTGTAGTTGATGATACGATAGAATTCCTCGCTGCACTGCGCAATTATTCTTGAAAAATGCAAAATTAGCTAAATTATTTCAAGGTTGAATAAATAAGTAAAGAGACAGAAACTAAAAAACTCGATAAAATTTGTAGCCTTTTTATCGAAAAAAATAATTCGAATCCGAGAAAAAAAAGAAGAAAGAATTATATCGCATGACGAGTATAATTAATAAATAATTACTAATTTAATTTTTTCCAATTGTTATAAATTTATTATATACACATAATTAAATATTTTTGAGTCGAAAATAACCTAATTTAACAAATTTATTGTTTTGCGCAGAGATTTTTAATTCTTCTCAATAATATTCTTTATTTATATCAGACGATTTGGCTAAATTCCCATCGCACGCAGTATTTATTTGCTATCGATTTTAGACATGCGCCTAAATATCACTACGATCTCAACTGCGGTCACGGTTTACAGCGGATTACATGTATTGTGCGAAGCCCCGCGAAGGATATAATCTGGCTAGATTCGCTATATCGATTTTGAGTTGCAGCTCCGTGCATCAAGCGCGTGCGTGCGTGCGTGCGTGCGTGCGTTAAACGTGTGTGCGTTGTGTGCTCTGAGTCATACGCGTATGGATGACGCTGCGTGTGCGTTGCACGGTTTACACGCACCTCGAATCTTTGGATCTCATGACGAATCGATTGGAGATATCAAGTTAATGGCTTTCTCTATTTCAAGTCAGAAACTAAATTAATCTTGCTCGCGTATCTAGAAAATTATCATCAGGTAATATTCAGTTTTATATTTCTAGTATATAAGATTCTAACAGCGAGAAAGAATTTGTATCTCTTTTTTTTTCAATATATATTCGCGAATAGATTGATAATAAGGGAACGATGAAGCCTGATCTCTTTCAGCGATGTACCCCTCTCCGCCAGGGTACCTTGAATTTTCCCTTTCACGGGAGTCCAAGGTCTGTCTTGGCTTCAGGGTCGATGCCAGGGAGAGAGAGAGACTCTCTCCGCTCTCTCGCGTATCGATCCGACCGCTTGCCGGATGTAACGTCTTCGAGGCGGTTGCGATAGCTAAACGCGAACGCAGCAAACTGCCGCCTCCATTCTTCGCACACTTACACTTTATTTTGTTATTACGCTATTATAATATCGTACAAACATTTTCGACGATAAAAATTTGATAAACGGATAATTAAAAATTGATATTCAGTTATCAATCATTGATTGATTATTTCAGACTGTAGACTGCAACGAGGAATTTCTTTCCTCGAGCAAAATAATCGCGTCTGTCACGCCATTCTCGAATGTGATACTTGTAAAAGAAAAAACGCTCGACTTGAATAACAGTATCGTTTGAAAAGCAGCGAAAGTAACAAAGAAGTCATTAATCGGAGCTGCACGGTTGATCGCGAAAGAACAACCAGCGAGACGATAAAAGCAGCAGCAAAAAACGACGAGAAAATGACGAAGAGAGAGAGAAAGAGGGAGGGCTCTCCGTTTCTTTCGCGCAGATTTTCCTACGAGATCCACGATCGATTCCGCGGATCGTCGCCGGTATGTTTCGCCGAAGCAGTTGGAATCGTACGCGCGCGATTATAGCGTAAACGCGCGGAGCAGGTAAAAAGCCCCGTACAGCTGTCTGACAGCTGCTGTAGCGGCAGCGGCGCGCCAAGCCAAGCCACGCCATGCCACGCCATGCCACGCCACGCCACGCCGTCCTATATACATACGTGATGAACCACCCTGTACATAGACCCATAGGCGCATGCGTCTGAAAATACATTTCTCTTCCTTGGTACACGTGCACCGCGCGCGCACAATACGCGTCGCCGATGACGAACGTAACAGAATTAGTGGCGCATCATTTCATCCTTTTTCTGGATTTCTACCCTTCGCCACCGAGCGAGGGGGAGGAGGAGACGGGCACAGATTTACCATTGATATTGATTTATCTCGCGTGCGATTCTCCCGCCGAGAGATTCGTTCAATCTAGAAGAAACATTCCGCGAGAAATATTCATATCTCGCAACGGGTGATATATATTTTTCCTGCGAGAGAGTCCTCATTTTTTATTCTTACTCATTGCTAATTTATTTCCCGGCTTTATGCGAAGAGGTAGAATTTTTCTTCATTTTATTTAATATATACAGAAATATATAGAGAAATTAAATCGATCGATACTTTGAGAGATCGAGAGATGAATGCGTGCGATCGCGCTCGAAACAACTTGGGACTTGTACGAAAGTAATTGATCAGATCGGGGAATCGCGTGCGAATCTCTTCGACATGTAAAATCGCGAGGATATGTAATCGTCGCGACGGTCAATCGTTCGGTCAATTAAGAACACCGATTCGAAAGCTCTTTCATTTTCGCGCGGCCAATTTCGAGCGTGTGCGTCAACCACATCGCGTTATCCCTTTTCCCCCTTGTCGTCCTTGCCGATCCCTTCGTGTGGCTCGTTTCAATTCGACCACATTGCTTCCTATCGATTTAACTTCAAAGTCCTCGCGCGAAGCGGGGTAAAAATGTCTCTTTGTATGCGTCCCGTGACAATCGTACGGGTTTGCTCCAATATTTTCCAGGAATTCTTACGGCTTTGCAGCAGTGTGCGATACTATAAGACTCGACGTCTATTAACTTTCCGAAAAGTTCCCCCATCCACATGTTCGATTCACCTTCTTCACCGAAGAAGACGGGACGTAAAAAGGAGCAACGGGAACAATATCGAGTTGACTGGGATCGAGCGAGACAACGCCACGGGAATTATGTCGACAACGCTGCTGATTGCCGGTTCATTATGACGTCATAAAAGCGAATCTAGCTGGTACGATATGTACCTACCTACTACACTAACCTACCGCTGCCGATCAAGGATAATCGCTCTTAAGGCGCGTACAGTTCTCTCCAAAGTGTGAGATGACAAAGAAGCGTTCGCGCAATAGATTAAACTAGTAGAGAACGATACGCGTAAAAAGTTAATTGCGAGATATTGGATTTCTCCTCGTCACAAGTTTCACCAGCTTTTCTGCGCGATGCAAATCTGATCGGTGCGTTCTATCTTTATGTAAATGAGGATAATTAGCGTGTAAACATAAATCAAAGCCGCTTGGCGCGCGATCGATTAACGGTAGAAGCGGGGAGGGTGAAAAAGGAAGATGAAGCACAATTCTCTCGTACGAGTGCTGACCCGATTTTGCCCGATCCACCGATTAAAATTAACGGTCGTTTGTAATTGGGATTAGCTTAGACCCAGTCTCGCGGGGTGCAATCGGTGAATTGAAATCGGGATCGGAGGTGTCGAGCGACAGCTTGCGAGCATTTATTTCTGACACTGCACGTCTCGACACGAGGGGTGCGCGTTCCTCGTTCATCGATCTTTCAGGATCATCTTTTGTCCGCATTAATGGATGCCGTGTAGATGACGTCATTAAACGCATTAATCTCGGAACGCGTAGAACAGTCGGCAAATCATATTCGAGTCGTCGAGTAATCAGTATCATCGAGGTTGCTATTCAATCGCTGGATCAAAGTCGCTTGGAGCGATATATATTTATGACGATGTCGTCGATATTTTCTCAATCATCGAAATTAGACATTTCGGAAATTAGAAATCTCGGGATTCGAAATCAATTCCGAACAATTCGCCCTCCTTCATCTCCCGGCTCCATCAGCTCGAGACTAGAAACTAGATCCGCACAGCTGCCGCGTCGCAGCCGAAACCGGAAGCCGTCGGCCATCTTGTTTGTACAGTAGCTATGGTTACCATGGGAGATCCTGCGAACAAGAATCTGATGTATATACATACATACATACATACACGTCGATCCGTCACGGATCTTTTTGTCCGTGTGCGATGCGTTGTATTCTCATTGGCGAGGTTGGTTTTAGATTTCTGGAATTTATGAGTCGATCGTGTCATGGGGATCAAGTAGGGAGGGCTTTTCCGCTCCTTCTTCGGCCATGGACCTTTCCGACCGGGAAGCTGGCAGATGGTGATTCTCTATTGCGTTTAATCGGCTTATCTCGCTGGTCCACCTTGAAAGATATGATCGCTCCTGTATTCGCTCCTTATTCATGATTACGAGAAACGTTATGCTTGCATTCGCTAAAGTCATCGATCTCTACATCACATTCATCTTTAAATTATTAATTATAAACAGAATGCCATTAGTTTAGTGTCTAGACATGTGAAACACTTATACATAATTGTTTCGTATGTTTTCTTATTCTTTCTCGTTGTATATTATATATTTACAAAAAAATTTTATTTCTTAATAAAATAAATGGATGACTTTAAGAGCAACTCGATATGAGACTCACGAAAATTGCTTAGAAACATTAATTTCAACGAGACTTGTGACGATACGTACATGTAAAAAGTCTATACGAGATGGGCGAAAAGAAAAAGAGGGCCGATTACTCGTTGTCGGATGCTCGAATTGTTGTCACCGAAATAAACATTAGGCACATCTGCGCGCGCATTTTTCACAGCCGCCGTAAAAGGAAATGAATTTCCTCCGCACGTGGCCCCTGTTTCATTTCGATTCACGCAGCTTCCAAAAGCACCCGAACATCTGTCCAAGTTAGGAACAGTTGCCAGATTTACTCTCCCAAATTTGGTAAACGAATCGACGATTTTAATCGACTAGGACAATATAGGGAAAATTCACATGCGCATATGCGTGCTGAAAAATTCTGTAAAATATTCTGTATATTTCTTCGAAGTGTAACATCTTGAAAAATTTTTTAAATTCAAGAAAATTTCTCTTTTTTGGGATTTTTATAATTTCCAAAAATAGTTTCCGTATAATAATACTTAGGGAAAATCCGAATACTCCACGATTTCGAGAGAACTTGTAAAGTTTATAATGTTAGAAAAAAAGTTACGCGGACTTATACATCGTTGGAACGGGACTAACGGCGCTCCCGTAAGTAACAGGATGCGTCTGATGTATTTAACATGACAAAGAGGCTAGAGAGCTGGATGCGCGTCATCCAGCATCGCTTCTCCCTGGAATCGCGGTAGCGACAAAAACCCAGGTATATGTGCCGACTGATCGATACGGTAGCCTGTGAGAGCGAGTGAGAGCGAGTGAGAGAGAGAGAGAGAGCTCTGAAATATAATAATCGTAGACAGCTGTGAGCTGGAAGAGGATCGGTTGCTTTTGACATCCGTGCTAAATTGAACGCAGCCCTTCTTTTCATTTAGGATCGGAATAATTTATTCGTATATCTCGTCTTTGTTTCTCCATAAAAATTGTGCATATTTCATCGTACACCTACTTTCCTACTTATATTGAAAGAGCGGTACGCAACGCATGTTAATAAATCTTTGACAGAAAAAAGACACGTGCATAGAATTTTTCGATTGTCGGAATCGAAAGTGTATAAGATTGCAAAGAGATTAGAGGGAGTCGTAAAGGCAAACGTAGCCTCGCGATGACAGAAACTAGAGACGGACACCGCTATTATCGTACGGGCATACGTAATGTATGTCTGTAGGTTAATGCAATTCGCTCAGATCTCATTGCGAGAATAGTGCGGCAGGGAATTGATTGATTGGCTCTTTCGTTTTAGCGCGGCGATACAGTCGCGGTCTGTCGCGCGCGAAAATGGTAATACCTTGACCGTGAACGCAGTCACCGTTTACTAGTTTTCCTCACAATGGGAAAGCTTTTTCGCCGTTTTCCTTGGCCTTTCGGGAAGACCCAGGTAGCCCGGCAAGTTCGGGTCGTTGACCCGACCTCTCTGTCCCGTCGTGTCAAAATGGCCCTCTCTAATGGCATATAATAATTTCCTTATAAAATCTGACACTCTATCGCCTCTATCGCCGCTTCGCTTGCGACTATTATTATTTTACATCTCGTCTTTATTACACGGATATTCGAATTTGAAATTTAATTTCTAAAGGGAAAGTTGATATATATTTTTTTATTCTTAATAATTGTAGATGCATGATTAAATGAAAGCACGGATTTAAATTACGAGGACTATATATCTCGCGATCGGCCGTTGATAGATCGAAAAAAAGCAGTGACGGACGAGACAATGGCGGAATATTTTTATAGCGATTCGTGTTGCGCTACGGTGCGGTGCGACGCGTCGGCAGCTACATCAACATGACCGGTTTCCATTGGGCGTTTTAACATCTGCCGCTTCGAATCTTTTGGCAGTGTGCACGCGTATGTGTACGTACGCGCGCGCGTGCATTTGTATATACATACGTGCGTGCGTGCGTGCGTGTCTCGCCACGCAACGTCGCACGCCGTTTTCCCACTGGCACGATCGACACGCATGCGGATATATGTGTGCCACTGTAAACGACACTCTTGACAGTCGATCCCAATTCCGCCCTTGGAAGCGAGACAACGATCGATTCTGCCGTTTCGCGGAAAACCCGAAAGAGCAGAGAAGGCGACAGCGCGATGAGAACAGCCTGTGCCAGGGGTAAAGCGATGAATCATCGTACCCGAGGACCGTCTAGAGTCTAGAGAAGGCGGGAGCTGTCTCTTTCCAAGCCGGAGGAGCGAAAAACAAACTGTTTACGACGCCAATCGAGCATTATGGAGCTTTCCGACTGCTATGTACGTCGCTCGGCAGCTTATACCAATTGCGCGGAGTTATAAACGAATTCTTGAGGTAGCGCTCCATTCGGAAGCAGCCTAGCAATTTTAATTAAAGCAGAAGGCACGCCGAGCGAAGAGAGGCGAGCCTTGGAATCGAGGCCACGCCGTCTTTCGATTAATCGTCGAAAATTTCTCATTTGGCACGGCCGGTCGATTTTATCCAGTTACTCGGGAAGATTAATTATTGTTCCGACGATCGATGATGGCGAAGAAAAGATCGTGCTATCTCATCCCTACTGCTCGTAGATAACAATCGTTCGTTCGCGCGTTTATCTATCTTCTATCCGAATATTTTTCTAGGACGTTCTTTTATTTGTCGTGCCTAGGAATATAGAAATTACGAGAGATAAATGATCACTGATGCGTTTCATCGCCGCGATAAGGGGACCTTTTTTCGTATCGTTGTGTAAATTCGATGTTGTTTTCTTCTCGATTTGAGTTTAAAACGACAGACCGAAGGGAGAATGACGGACACGCGCGGACACTCGCTCTCCTCATCGCTGCTCTTCGTCAGTCAATTTGGCACACTTTTTTTCGCCTCGTCCGTCTGCGAGACGGGGGACGAGGGGGAGGACACGAGTATACGTGCGTACTACGCAACGATATAAATTGAATAGGTAGAGACGGACATGGCCGTGCGCGCTGCACTCGCTCGCTCGCTCGTTCGCTCACTCACTCGTGGATAGAAAAATCCTGGGAACGAGACCCCTGTACAAGAGGCTCGGAGAGCGAGTCAATGAAAATAAAAAGGATGTCAGATTGTCGCGGCGTCGGAAGTTACGGATTAAGTTAGGAAGTAGACAGTTAATGTCGCTTCGGAGAGAGAGATACGAAGATAGATAAAGAGAAAAAGAGAGATATATGTAGAGATATATATGTAAGGTATACATGGCGTACAATTTTGCGTCGATTGCTGTCATTACTTTTATAAAAAGTTTCGAAAGAATCAATCTTAAAGAGAGGGGAAAAATATAAATTTCATTACGATTAATTTTATTACGATTCGACTTGTTTAAATAAAAATCTTTAGCTTGTTTCTGTAAAAGAAAGCAATTTGAAAAGTGTGCATAGAGATTTGAATGTTTCAAGATTCACTATCAATCAAGAACCACTGTAACAAATCAGCTTTGTCCCCATTATAGCAATAAAATAGATCGGGTTATCTCGAACGGTCTGGCTTTATAGCTCGACCTTGGCAACTAACGCATAACTATCCTACTTACACCTTCGTAGCCGCATATTCTGAGGAGGGTTCCAAGAGAGGGGGTATAACCGGGTCGGTTAATTTGCGTTTGAACGCAAAGACACCCTGCTTTTTCGTCCTTCCTCTCATTCCCATAGAATCGCTGGCTTTAACCGGTTCGAGTACGACCGATTCGATTACGAGTCGCTTGTGGCTCCGATTGGTAGACGATGCAAGGTAGCGAAAGGTGCTGACCTATCCAGAATCTTGATATTCTATCTTACAAATCTCCATTGTTTTAACTGGAAAATAACAGTGTGACATAAATTTCTCGACAAACTTAAACATTTTCTCCGCTCGCTCCAAGAATGATCTTTCCGAGGAGTCTCTTCCCCCGCGATTAAATGAACCGTCCACACGATCACCCTCACTGGAAGAAAAAAGTACCAGATAGGGCCGACACCCTCGAGTCCAGAGGATGGTAATGCGAGGAACTGACCTAGCTATCCTCTCTGCCCCGTGTGGCGAAGGTGGCGGCTGCCGTTAAGTAAAATACGATGTGGGAGCGTCCTTGACTCGACAGAGACGCCTCTTCCTCCTCCCTCCTCTTTCTGCCTCTTGCGCGGGTCTTGTATTAAGATATCAAATGGCCAAATCCGAGGGTTTCCCCTACCATTCTCGAGACGTCATGTGCCTCGACACGGAACTACCCTTTTCTGGTGGTAATGTATCGCTTGCCCGCCTGCTCTCGCAGTCTTTGGAGAAGCCGGGCAACGGGGGTGGCTTTCGGGGATCATGAATGAAATCCCTCCTGGTGGCTCTACCCTGGGGTGTCCGACCCTCCGTACCTATTCCCCTATCCTACTCCTGGGCAGGAGTAACAACACCCTTATGTTCAAAACAATAACATGACCACGTGCGATAGCCACGTGGTGGTGATCCCTCCAAGATTTCGACACGAAAGAGCAATTGTCAAGGCCTCTCACAAGTGTTGAGAATTCAGCCGTTGTCTGCAAGTTCGAACTCTGCTTCTTCGGAACAGATACTTCTCGATAATGCCAAGTTTTTCTGCAGGTCAAGGACTAATATGTGATGAAATATTACGCAATTCGTGGAAGGAGGCTAAGAATTTTGTAAAAATAGCTTTATATGTGAAATTAATATATAATCAAATGTATATAAGTTATATTAAATATATATATATATATATTTTTTTCTTTTTTCAATAGAGAATGCGACAAATATCGTTTCATTGAACATTTTGACGAGTAGAAAAATTACACGGGGCATCGCGATAATAGCTGTCCTCGTTATAAATAGCACCTGATGCAGAAGAAGTATTAAGTATTCCCCTCTTGCTTTAAAAGAGCACGTTACTTTCATTACTTACACCTGCCAACCGAGTCGCACGAAGTTCCGCCCTTTCCACGCAGTCCTTGCGCCGTGAAAATTGTACGCAGCCGTCGTCAAATTTTACCTATTTTCTCCCAGGGAACACATCGAGACAATTCCGTTTACGTTCATTTACGAAAACGAATAGTTTCTCCGATAGGCGTAGATTTTTTTAGCGACTCACCTTGTCTTTTCGGAGCAATTAAATACTCGCTCTCGCAATATTTCTCTTTAGGAACCGATTACCCATTTACGTTTGTGAAATTTAATTTACCTGAAACGTTGATTTTGATTCAAATTGAAAAAAAAAAAAACGCTACGCGATGGAAGGACGACGTCTCGTCGCGTCGGTTTGCATGCGGAGCCGCCCTTGTGCCGCAGGGTTGTATGGAAGCCAGCTGCGAGTCGGCGAAGCGCGACGAACTGAGGCCGCGTGTACTCGGAAACGTTGTAAAAATAATTATTAAAGCCGTTACCACGCCGTATTACTTGTTCGTCCGTCTGACACGTGTACCGACAACGCCACGAACGACGGTCCAAGGTTCGTGTTGCGTATCTGCGGAAATTGCAACCGATAACTCGATAGCTCCCATCGATACGGCAGAAGCTTGTTTATTAGTTTTCGAGCCGCTTCGAAGTAGGTTGTTGCGTGAAGAAAACAAGTCGCAAGTATAGCTAATGAAAGCATGCGCGATTGCTCTATCGCTTGTCAAAGCGAACGGGAAGCAATCGATGTAATTGTTGTTATAAATTTCTCTTCATCCTACACCTATCTATACATTCTGTTCGAAATTAGAAAGAAACGGCTCTGATGGCCCGTTTAAATTTAAGTTTATAGAAAGAAACGATTGAGCCTGAGAGTATCCTTTCCATGGGAATTATTCCGTTGAATTTCATTTTAGACGCGAGGAATAATTTTGCGAATTTTTCGGCGCTAATTACGAGCGGTTCTTCTGTACAATGAGCGCCATTATTCGCGGAAATGTTAACGCACACCGTCGTTTTTGCGCTGCATGCTCGGCAACCTGTCCTTCTTTCCGACGCGTATCTACCATTTTTAACCGACACACTTCTAATGGATGCAACGGTTTTTTCGTCCGCCGTCGCCGGCCATCTGTCGTACAATGAAAATGGTTTGATGAAATTAAAGTCAGCTGATCGAAAAAGCAGCGCGGTCTAATATTGCCAATCTTCCAGCTGCGTGTATTAATGCGCCAACAATAGATACAATTTCAGTCTCGAATGAATTACTTATAGTCGCCAAAAATATAGCTTTTAATATTCGATAAGATATGAAAGACTTGCCGGACGTTTTCCTGGCGACGCTGGGAATTGGATATCGAGAATAAAAAAACTTTCTACGGGTGACAAGCGCAACTTTTTTGCGAATGTCAGGATCCCCCTGTTACCGTTTGACAATTTTATCGGGCTTCCTGTTACTTTTGCGCGTGCATGTGACATGCATGCAATGGATACGCGATGCAGAAAAAAAGAATATAACGCCCAAGTGTCGACAAAGTATCGTCCAATACTTTCGTTATCGTTTACGGAAATCTAGGATTTTCGTCGCTTCTCCATAGCTTTAAAACATGAAATAAAAATATAACAATTTTTTCTCTGCAAAATTATTAATATCTTAAAATAAATAGACATAATATTATAAAATATTATTATAAAATAATATTATAACATAATATTATAACATAATATTATAAAATAATAATTTTCTAAGATCCTATAATATTTGTGACTAAGCAATGGCGTGTAGAAGAATTTGCAATAGTTTGTAACACTATTTTATAAAAGCCGCGACAATAGGAATCTAATCCTTATGCGACTTTTAATAGTCTTCGATGATCGACTTGCACGAGTGCGTGATATTTTGACAGATCAGGCAATGTCATCTTTGCTTCATAAAAGGACTATAATGTACCATCTAGCTCAGCAATTAGAAGCACGCGTTCGACCGGCAGCTGCCGGAGTACGCGGCGATTTGACGATAAGGTAATTAAAATATTTCGTAAACATGTTTCCTCGTACTGGCAGATGCACAGAATTTGATAAGAAAAACGTACGTGAAAGTTAGTTATAGCATATCGTTCCTTTTCATCGACTGCGTCACAAATTTCCGTCTACATCGAGATACTTGAAAAATAACTTTTCAAAATGCACCGTTCTTTCTTCCTGTCATTATTACGTTAAATTAGCGCAAATTAGGATTCCTCCTTGTGATTTTGAAGATGCGCGTAGCAGATGCGCCGCGCCAGGACGAACGTTTAATGTTTCCTCCGGAGGCAAATGTTCGGTGTCGTCGAAACTTAAATAAATATAAGCGCCGGCTGCCACCAGGCTGCTTTCTCGCTGTCGTTGCAACGTAACTTGTAGGCTCTTTAAAGAGCTGTTTACACTGCGAGTCACGCCAACGCAAGCATCCGAGATGCATTCGTTAACATCCAAATTTGTTGAATGACTGAAAAACTAGAGACCAAAACCGGCAGGCTGCCGGCTCTTTTCGATCTCTTTCGAAACGCGCGATTCAATTTTCCACGCATATATAACGCGAAAAAAAGAGAGAAAGAGAGAAAGGGAGGAAGGAGGGGGAGAAGGACAAGCGAAAGATACAAATTGATCGAAGGAGGAAGAGAAAGAGGGAAGAGATTTCTTGGCTTCGACGATTAATTACGCTCTCATTCCCGCCCTCTCAACGATGCATCGTCGATATTGACATTTGCCTTGCCTCCCTTTCACCCCTGTCTCTGTCCGGCTCTCTTTCTCCGCTTTTCACCGCAAGGGAGAAAGCGTGCAAACGGGCGGGAGGAAAGGCCCGAGAGGGAACATAGATACGTGCATAGATTCTTTG
The DNA here is from genome assembly GCF_025532165.1 of Camponotus vicinus. Classification (NCBI taxonomy): domain Eukaryota; kingdom Metazoa; phylum Arthropoda; class Insecta; order Hymenoptera; family Formicidae; genus Camponotus; species Camponotus vicinus. The sequence continues at coordinate 31,520,839 of NW_028141945.1, forward strand.
CCCAGAGGGGGCGGAGGGGATGAAATCTCGTGAGGGCCTCCGCGGCCTCCCCTGCCTCTCGAGCGTGTGCTTATCGCGGTGCACCGGCGCGATTAGCGCATTTTTCCTCGTTGCCTCCCGAGGAGGCACAGGTAGGTTGGTAGGTAAGGCAGTCAGGTCGGCCAGGAATGCGCGTACAAGGGAATTAGACCATAATCGCCCACGCGTGTGTCGCGAAGGGGACGTTTTCCGCCCTGCCTTTGGATCCCGATGTTCACTCGTTGCCCTCACCCTCGCCCTCGCACACCAATCTTGACCTCACCTCACCGTACGGCAAATTACACTGGCCCTTTGAGCGCGGGAAAGAGTCGCCGGATATAAATATAAACGGTTTTCAGCGCTCTCCGTAAAATGGTCACTATGCGATAATTAAGGCTGCATTATTGCAACAAAAAAAATAGTTATATCTGTATAAAAAGAAAGAGAGCAACTTCAACAATAGCTGATTCAACGCGACAACCAATCGTCTATTCCAGTCTTCGAGAATAATGCGTTTTCGATATACGCGAGATTAATCTGGAATTTAATTTAAACTTTTTCTTTATTAGCCCCGCACTTTGGAATAGCTACGGGTACGTCCATCTTGACAGAAATGGGGAAGGTTTCCGCGGCTTGCTCGCTAATTGGAAATATGCCAGACACCGATAAGTCATGCATAAGTTATTGAACGTTTAATGAACGTTTCTGAATGATTTTTTTGTGATCTGTTATTCAACGATTCTTATGTATCATTAACTATTTTTCCTTAATCACTTTAATTATTTATTAGAAATATCGCGATAACTGTAATTTCCGAAACATTTGCTCGCTGCTTTAATCTTGCGAATGATCCCTCGATTATTCTTTAAAGAAATTCTTAAAGATGAAGTTGCGTTTCTTATCTCTTAACTTTGAAGGGCTGTTGCTTGACCGATCAATTGCGCAATTAATTTACGCTTGATTCGATTCTCTTTATGGTCGACGATTTTTTTTACACGTCGGTAAGGACGAAAAGTTCTTCTTTGCTCGGTTACCGCATGTTTCCGCCAACATCATGGGTCGGTAAATGGAATCTTCTTTGAAGGATAATGCAGTTTTCTGCATCCATCTGGCGCAACGTACGAGCTATTTCTATTATTGGGAAACAATAATTTTTGACGAAATTGCACGGTATGTATTGTAGCGCAGAAATTTGGTTCCACGCGTTTCTGTAAACTTTCTTCTTATTAGGGAGTCACGATTAGATAAAGATTGATGGATAAAGCAGGTGTTACCGACAAAAATTTTATCGCGTACGTTTCATGGGATGCAACGTTGAATAAAGAATATATCAAAGCTCCTCTTATATTTTCATATATTTGTATGGACATAATGTTATACTTATCATCCTTAAAATAAGTGATAAAAAATTGTACTCGTATATCCGTTGCGTTCTTATTAAATCACTGTCAACGTGACAAATACAACATGAAAGAGATTAATCAAACTCTCGATTTCTCACGGACACAAAACACAATAATTATAATTATATAAAATATAATTATCATAATAAATAATTATCGCGAAGCATGAAATAAAAAGGATCGAGTCAATAAATGACGGATTATCGAGAAACGTCGGCTTATCTTAATTTATGACTCTAAAATCCGAATCCTTATCCTCATTCTCGAATAATTTAGAACGTTGTTTCATCGTCCAGAATTTAATCTAACACGCCAGCTCTGTGGAAGTGATACTTTTATTACCGGTTCTATTGAACTTAACGAGATCAATTGAGACGATACGGTTGCCTTGATTTTACGGTAGCCAAACGCTGCGATATATATATAAGCGGCGGTCCCGCCGATCGTAAATTGTAATCCACCCACGCGTTTAACAGTTTCTTTTTTCATTTCAGCACCTGTACCACCTGCAGACTGGCGAAGGGGCGTTCCGGGAGCGCGGGAGGGGACGAGGCAAGGGTGCCACGAGGGTGAGTAGTGTCTCTCCGCTTTTAATTCTCATTACATGTATGTAATTTGATTCCTAACATAAATATAATTTATAATCTTTCGTTTTTTTTTTTTTGAAACCTCAAACTGATCGGAGATCGTGCTTTCATAGACGTAATCTTGAATGTGTCGAGAGCGTCGTTTATGATAAAAATATATGGACTTCCGCGCGATATTTAAGAATTATCGTGAAAAGTATACACCGTCGAGATGGAGATTGGTCAGTATCAGTTAGTTATCTATTCGCGTTATTTAATTAAAGCTACGACACTTTTAACTCTTAATACAATTCAATTATTAACATAAATAACATATTAATTAATAATAATAATATGTTATATTAACAAATATAATTGATAATTTCCTCCAAATAGTTTGAAACGTTGAACTAACGGAGATCACGGATGCTTTTATAGACGTAATTTTGAATATATCGAGAGCGTTCTTGATAAAAAGATAAGAGCAACCGAAATTTAGGAATTATTATAAAGATTATAATACATTGTTCGAGGTGGAAATTCGTCAGTATTGGTCATCTATTCGCGCTATTTAATTAAAGTCACGACACTTTTAACTCTTAATACAATTCAATTATTAACATAAATAACATGTTAATTAATAATAATAATATGTTATATTAACAAATATAATTGATAATTTCCTCCAAATATTTTGAAACGTTGAACTAACGGAGATCACGGATGCTTTTATAGACGTAATCTTGAATATATCGAGAGCGTTCTTGATAAAAAGATAAGAGCAACCGAAATTTAGGAATTATTATAAAGATTATAATACATTGTTCGAGGTGGAAATTCGTCAGTATTGGTCATCTATTCGCGCTATTTAATTAAAGTCACGACACTTTTAACTCTTAATACAATTCAATTATTAACATAAATAACATGTTAATTAATAATAATAATATGTTATATTAACAAATATAATTGATAATTTCCTCCAAATATTTTGAAACATTGAACTAACGGCTTTTATAAACGTAATCTTGAATATATCGAGAGCGTTCTTGATAAAAAGATAAGAGCAACCGAAATTTAGGAATTATTATAAAGATTATAATACATTGTTCGAGGTGGAAATTCGTCAATGGGTGGTCATCTATTCGCGCTATTTAATTGCTAAAGACGCGGTTCGCGCTGCACCGTGTCGGCTCTATTCCGCTGACGTAGGTCTAGCTATCTCTTGGTACCGACAGTACGGAGTTTCAGAACTGATATTAAGCAAGGTGGTATTGATCGACGCACGTTGCGCCTGTCCGCGTTGCACCGCCATGTTTAAAATCCGTTTGCCTTAAGCCGCGTACGAACTTGAGCACGCATACGTCGAAACGTCGCTCATACATACGAGGAACTTTATCAGGATCCATAAGATATTTAATTTTCATTCGCGGAGATGAAATAGAGCCGAGCTTCTATCGCAGCCATTTTACCGGAGGATCGTTATATATTATCAAGCTAAATACGAAATGAGAATAAACATTGAAAATTGAGAGCCGCTGGAAATTTCACGAAATATTTCAATCAAACATGGATTATTCGTCCTAGATTATCAACTAGACTCGTTTTCCTCCCACCTCGAGTAAAGAAAATATTATCGCTTCGAGAAATCCTGGTTTTCTATCATTTTGTCGTTTCTTTCTCGAATTTCCATTATTCGACCAACATTCTAGTAGTGCGAGAAAATCGGCCCAACGACCCATGGGGCCTTTTTCTTATCTAATCTGTGAACATGTGGATAAGATACTAACATTCCTCTATTTAACTGCCCTGGTAAAATAAGATAGGGACACGTGCATATTTGCTGACCCCAAATAAACGTCTTTTCCTTTTAACACGTATTTCGTGTTTCTCTTTCAATTTTTTTAGAATAAAATAAAATATGAAAATAACACACACACACACACATTCAGTGCGTGATATCAGAGTATACTACATTATCTTCAATATATACTAAGTAAAATTCTTAACAAAATAAATATATAAAGTAAAGAAATAATAAATAAATATAAGTATAAAGTAATAAATATAATTTATTATACTTGTTTGTAGCACATATTTATACTATTATTACATTATTTGTAGCATTATAATAAAGAAAGAAAAAAGGTACATGACAATATGATACAATGGTATAATAAGAAAATGAGAGAGGATTTGGCGTGCAAAGATCGACGAGCTGTGGAGGACTTAAGGATAGATCCGTAAGACGGTTCTTCGAGAGGGCTCGTTTATTAACGTCCCTGCAACTTGTTGCTGAGCGCGTTGCCATCGGCCCTTCTGACCTCTTTCATGGTATCTCTACCGGCCTCTTCAACGACGCCTTCAGACTTCGGAGAGACAAGTCCGACCGAATCCTTTCGTTGAATTGATCCTAACGAGCAACCGATTGAAACATCCAGTTCTTTTCTCTTATCCATACCCGTGGACAAGTCAATTTCCCCTAAAAACATCCCTCAAAATTCAACCATCTCGATATCGAATCATCTCGCTTAACTAAAATTCCAGATATTGCGTGCAAAATTATATTTAACGAAATCAGATGCTACAATTTTACGCTGTATTTCTGTAAAGTGTATCATTAACTCGCCAATAATATTCAACTTGCGTTTAATGCTTTTGCTAAAACGAGCCGCGAGCGCGCTTTTTCGTTTCTCCCGATACATAAACATTATCTGACGGCGGCAGGTATTCTCTTACCCCTCCAGAGCAGCCCCGTTCTACCCCCTCTGTCGCGTCAGCCACCTCCAGTTACAATGACGCGTTGGTGAACCATCCCCTCTTTCTCATCGTCGGCGTCGTCGTCGTCGTCGTCGTCGTCGTCGTCGTCGTCGTCGTCGTCGTCGTCGTCGTCGTCGTCGTCGTCGTCGTCATCGTCGTCGTGCGGCGGTGGCGACGACACCAACACCAACATCGGTCCTATTGCGCTACCATCGTCTATCTATGGAGAGCCATAACGATTCCGCGACGGGAGTTTTTTTTTTTTCTCTCTCCTCTTTCGCGACAGTCGCTGGAGCTTAAGCCGATACTTGAAACATGTTTTTCTCGCGTACAATGCTCCGATACTTTTATTTTTCTTTATGCGATAGACAAGCATTACTACTGCTATGGGATTTAATCTATGTAATAATGTGATGTTAAATAATTATTATATTATTATCGATATGATAGAAAGAGACAGGTATAATAATTATATGTGTATTATCGTAATCAATAGTTTTGACGTTTTATCAAAATTTTCTATTTAAATTTCCTCGCATATCTGAAGATTCCTCGCATATTAGAAGAGAGAAAATTGGATGATGCGATAAAATTTTGAACCGGTATCATTTCACCGCAGGCAAAGTAAGTCGATAACCGAATCAGAGCCCCATCGTTAATTCGATGGCGCGCCGTCTTTCACTTTAGAGAAGGAGAGTCGGTTGGAAACACCAGACGGAAAGAAAACGAGTAAAACAGCTCGAGAAAAAGACACAGAAAGGGAGGGAGTAGAAGGACGAGGAAGCGGGAGGGGAGATCGTGTAAATCGACGTGGGCATACACGACGCGAGTTCGTTCTACATGGAAGAAAACGGCGCGCGCTTCTTCGCCGAAAAGCTCGTCCGCGTGATTCGCCGATGAAGAATGACGTTCAAGAAGGTGGCGGTCGCGAAAAATTCGCAACCCTTTCGAATCCTCAAACGGGACGGTCTCGGTCTCGCGAACCATATTTTAACTCGCTTCAACCCGCTTTATCCATCATCCTTCATCTCGCTCTGTCGCCAGATTTAAGCGAGCGAGTCGTATCTCGTCCGTAATAGACATTGCATCTCGGAACATCTCGGAGCGCCGAGATATACTTTCGGAGCAACGTTAAAACCCAGTAGAGCCTCCGACTTCCGGTACAACCCCGGACTCGTCCGGGAACCGGCGCGTCGCGTCGCGTCGAGCCGCGAAGAGACGCTCGACGCAGGAATCCGCGATATCGCGTCGCGATAACGCGCGACGCGGCGGACCCGCGCGAGGGGGTGAGGGGGTGGCGAGTCGTGGGAGAGAAACAACGAGCACAACCGCGCACACCCACACGCGCGATTGCGCGCTCGTGCTCGCGTTCACGAACGCGAGAGGAAGAGGGAACGTAGAAAGGTGGGAACGCAGTCGGCGAGCGCGAAGAGGCGCGGGAGGAGAAGGAGGAGGAAGAGGCAAGAAAGAGAGAGGAAGGAGGAGGTGGATGAGGAGGAGCGGGAGGAGGGGGAGGGCTCGTGCGGAGGGGGTAGCGGAGGAAAAGGGAGAGGCGTCTCATGGGAGTTATTCGGCGGATCGCTCCGCGACCAGAGTGATCTCTCGCGAGTGTCGAGCGATCGATTCGATCGGTTGTTGAGTTCGAAAAGCGGAGGTTGGTGCAGTCGGCGCGAACGCTCACCGGCGGGAGGAAGCTCGCACGAGGTCGCGCGTGACGTACGAGTGTCGATCGAAAGTAGATCGGAAAGGAATCACGGTGTGCGCGGGAGATAAAACGCTAGGGAAACCATATACGCGGATGATATATGCATGTATGCGTAAAGATAAGTTGACCGACGAATCCAGGTGTAGTGACTCCGATCGGAAATTCGAGTGCTTCCGGAGCGAGGATTCCGGAGGTGGATCGAGTGAACTTTGGAACCGTATTCGGGACGTATCCTCTCCTGCGAAGGAAAGTCGACAGAGTGAGTTCCTTCTCTTCGTCAGCTGTACATACGCGAATGTTTCCCTTTTTTTAATTTTGTTCTTCTTAACAAGAGCTTCAACATGCGCGATTGATGACACGTGTTTCGATTACGCGATAGCGTTCCCGCTTTCTTCGGCCGGCCGGCAAAATTCGATGAATCTTGTCTCAACATCACGTTTTTTTACGTTTTTTACGTGTCAAGTGGAAATTGATAAAAAGCACGAGAAAAACGAAAGAATTCATTTGTTATTCGATCAATCTTGATTTATCAATCGCGTAGCTATTTTCGAGAAAGCACTTCCACTTCAATGATTATGATCGACGCAATACGATCCTGCTTTGGTATATCTAGAAAAAAAGAAGTCGGATGATTCATGAAAAACTCAGTCTCGAGGCACTTTGTATATGCGAATGCGATGTCTCGATCATACTCTGATTGCATTCTAGCAGCTTGCATTCCTATTTAATACATAGCTTTTTCTCCCTCTATCATTTTAAATTCAACAAAATTATATAAAAATATGAAAAAAATCTTCATCGTTTAATAACTCAAATATGTATGTATATACATATACGTACGCATATGCGTAGATAACGGTTGGTTAATTTTATTTACAGCTAAGTCACATGTTGAAATGTCGAATTTTATCGATAAGTCGATAAATTAATTTTTGCACAATATAATCCGACAATTTGCACATTACAACCGACTTGATATGTTATAATCGAGTCGTTATAATTGAACAAAGTATAGTGTGTTCGGATTATATAAGTCAACGCACGACTGGTATCTCGACAAAACGGAGCCCTTGCGCGTCAAGGACCAACTCGTCGAGCGCGAAACTGACTTTACAAACCGCTGGTTACGCAAGCGGCATCCGTCTATCGTGATCGCGGAATTTAGGTCAAACGATGTATCCTCCGTTACTATCGGTGGTCCGCGAAACGTCATAAATTCCCCGCTCGTTTATTAACTTTTTACCGTTTTATCAGCGCGCGCGTGCACGCCAACTAAGCAACGATCAAGGTAATCTATAATGGAGAAAAATAAACGCGTTGACCTGCGAGTAATGTGATCGATCGAGTTCGAAGCGAGTTCGTATCAACGTTGAGAAGAATAATGTATCCACCGTGGTTTAAAAGACACGCGGTATTTGTAGCGAAGTTAAATTAAGACTCGGCGATAAAGTGATTCGAGAAAAATTTTATAAAAATATTTCAAATTTATTCCAAACAAAATATTCTCACATCCTACGCTTTTTCTCGATTAATACAGTGCTTCATAATATTCACTGCTCAGCAGATTTTTGTCGACGTACTCTCGTAGAATCCTTAAACTAAGCTCGCGTCGAAGCTTACAACGCATTATGTAGCACATCGATAGCATTCATGTCGATGAAACAAGTATTGTACGTATGCACTTATACTTTCATTTAGCTTAAGTCAACAAAATGTGAATCACCACGAGTGGAATGGCCGACGTTGACGTTGAAATCGGGTACTGGCGGTCGGTCAATGCCCACGCGCTAACCACGTGGTTTGACAGGGCTCCGTGCTCAATTATTTCCAGAGCTCTCGTTCTAAATTTGAAATAATTGACGATTTAAATCCGTCAACGTTTGTTGCAGTAATGCCGATTCGATTGTCGTGGTATCGTAACGAAAAAATATCATTATCGATGAGCGTTACGGATGTACGATGTGGAAATGCTGACGATGATTGATAGTATATTGTTCGCTACGTTTTAATATTTAATCATATCTATCGGAGTCACAAAAAAATCTATAACGGGTGCGTTATTTTTTTTCCGAATCTCGAAAAGCTGCACGCACGAATAGTCATGGATAATTGGCTATTCGCCCGCGCACGAGAAGGTAAATCGCAACAACATCTAAAATAAGTGGATCGGCCGATCCAAACCGCCTCTCAGAAAGGTCAGTCGTCTTGTATTACACTTCCTGATCGATGATTGACGTTCGAAAGAGAATCCATCATTCTTTTCCGGACGTATTCAATGAGGATTTATCGATAGATCGAGATCGACTCGACATGCGTGCACGAAGAATAAAAGCGCCTCAAAAAGGGCTTCCTTCGTTTTTTCTTCGTTTTAAAAGATGAATCTTGTCGGATGTATAATGCTGGAAATTTTTTGGACGAGAAAACGCTCAGCTCTGATTATATAATATGTTGTTTCTGACGTTTGATCGAAAACGGAGAGAGTGCAAGTTGCTCTTGATTTTTTTATATGCAGTATTTTTGATGACATATTGTATTTTGATAGGTAAAGCTGGAAATTTCTGGTGTTCTAAAACGTTGATCATCAAGCGTCTCAGCGTGTGACAAATGTTTCGTGAGGAAAGGAACTTTCCTTGCAAGCTCAGCGTGGGTCCGACGCGACGTCTTGTCTATTTATAAACCGATGCATAATATAACACGTACATGCTCACATACGCGACACCATGCCACGTGTATCAGAGTATATAAAGTGCGATTCTCGCACTTGATGGCATCGCGCCACGAGAAATTGACCATGTCATCTAATAGATGAAATTCGTGAAGAGAGACATTCTGAGGGGAAAACAACAATCAGCAGCTTATAGCTCGATTGACGATGCTTGTTGAACTATGGAAACCATTTCAGCCGCCTCGGCCTACTTAAGCCGCGTCGTTATTTTTAGCATTAGGGTCACACCGTCATATAGCTGGCTCTAGTAGTACCATCTTTTCTTCCTACCATTCGAGTCGACTAACTTTCTCAACCCTTCGCGTCGTTTTTATAAGATTACGACGACCGTAAACTCGATTTACTTGTGTCTACATTAAATAAAAGAAGAGAGTTTTCTCCATAAAATTAACGACTCTCTAAATAAAAATTTGAAAAAATATAATTAAATTATAATTAAAAATATTATATTTGAATGAGACTTCATATCGCTTAAATATATGTATCAAAATTCATTCCATTTAAAATTGATTTGGTTAAAAAATTCATTTCAAGGAAAATAGATTTTTTTATAAAACTAACGCATGTATTTTTGTGCGAAACTTTGAAAATAAATACGGATTATGTTTGTTGCAGAGTTATCGAAAGATTGCACGGCAAGTTAGTACGCCTGACAGTGCACCAGCTGGTCTTGGTAGTCCGCAGGCTGGTATCGGCGGTTTGCAACAACAACACCAGCAACAAACGCAACAACCTTTGCATCAGGCAGATCCCATGCAGCAGACCAAGGACAATCTCAATCCCGCGGCGAACCAACAAACGGGCGCCTTGAGGAACGGCAACCCGCCACCACCCGTCGTTTCTATGGTGAGTTTTAGCTTCCTACCAAAATTGTTTCGATTGACGCAAAGGATAGTATCCCTGTTGTTGATATCGACTTTTTATTAAAAAATATATATACGTTGATTTTATATTTAAAAGATTAGCTCGAATGTATAAGATGTGATGCCAGATGCGTTCGCCAGACATTATCGAACATCGAATTAAAAAGATGGAAAGGAAAAATATTGAAAAAAGATTTTTCGCGAGGATTTAATCGAGCCGATTAGGACGTGTAAGGACTAGTTTTAACATTCGTGGAGTGACGTTGCTCACGCGACGGTCCATGGCTGCAAAGGAATCGACTGCCGAAATAGCGGCGTAACATGGAGGGCAAGGGTAGACTACCGGCAGACAGTGAGTGCGGGGGCGGTGACCGGCCGCCAACGCGAATCAATACCCGCAGGAACAGGAACCACCGACCTACCGAGAGAGACGAAGATAGCGAGAAAGAGACAGAGGGAGAGAGAGAGGAGAACGACGTGTCCCGGGGACGAAAGGAGAGAGAAAGAGAGGAGCGATGAAAAGCGAGCGGTATCAAGAGGTGGAGCAGGAGTAACGATAGGAGAAGCCGGCGAGGGTAGCCGTTCAAGCACGGGGGGGGTACGCTAGGTACGCTAGGGATAAATCTCTCGTTACATTCGTATATGAGAGATCCTTTTAACGTTATACGTATTCGCCGAATCTCGATTATCGATGACGACAATTTGATATAATCTTTGCTTCTTTTTCCCTCATAAATATTTGCGGATGCTTGAAATAATGCTCGGCGTCAGTGTCAAGTCCATACGAGTGTATTTTTGCGCTCCATCATTTACACGCGACGCGCGTAAAATCCTCCACGTGTGTATTCTTTAATGAAATAAACGAATCGATATGGCAGAGCGATATCGCGCGTCACATCGCTTCGCTTCGCATCGCGTCGGCAATAAATTCGTAACCTTGTGACTATAAACTCAATGTGTTTTTTAACACCCACTTCATCGTCTGCATTCGACGTGAATCACTCTTTTTTACATCAATGCGTTTAGTTACAATTCGTCATGTAGAGACGCGAAAAAGGCTATAGAAATAAATCAAATAAACTTGAATTACCACTCGATCTGAATTCAAGTTGGATTAATAGTTGTAATCGTTTCAACGATACATTCTCTCGTCTGATAGTCATACCTTGTACGGCATTCATTATCCAAAAAATGCGCACTTTATTCCACTATCGTTACAACGATATCATTTTTAATTAAGTGCGATAATCGTACACAACAGATTTATAAACCCAGAGGCAGAATCACGAAATACAATACGGGCGAAACGCATTCATATCGCTTCTTTCTGCCGTTGCGTTTACACGTGCGACATTTTCATTGATGACTATGTATCCGACGTTAATTGTGCATTTCGCGCGTTAAACGCGGCTATATCCAACGCACGCAAACACGTTCGGTGTCGGGCACGAATACGATAATTGCTAATGCCGCGGTGATAAAGGAATCAACGTTACAGCGGCGTATTCATTGGAACGCCCAATTATGCAATAAACCGAAACCGCGAAATGCCGTTGCCCGATTGTTGCCGGTACGCAAATTGCGAATTGCGAATCCCACCGCGACGTGTAATGCGGTTTAGCCGCTCACGGAAAGCGAGAAATGTACGAGAGACGCGCGAGCAGAATTCTTTTTCGCGACATCAGACTGTCGATCGGATCAGACATCAATGTCAACATTTACATCGATTACATCGAGCGGTAGCTCGAGCGCGATGATGCATTCGCAAATGCTACAAGACCGAGAACGGGAGTAGGTGAAAAGTGATCGAGGTCGACAAACTCCCCCGGGATATCCGCCGGAAGGGCAACTTGGCTCCCGAGGGTTATGTTTGGGTGCTGTCACAGAACGTTCCGTTTTATCACGCCAGGGTCTTAGGTTGCCCTAGGTCACGATGCCACGGGAACGGAAGGATTTTCTCCCTGAGGGAGCGCGCGCGAATGTGTGTGCGTAAAGTGGAAGAGGAGGATGATACCGTGGAGAGGAATCCCTCGCCTCGCTTGGCGAGACGCCCAGGTTCTTCGGCGCTATCAACCTCGACCACAAACACCGATTCACGGTCACTTTTGAGGGTTCTCAGAGTTTCTCTATGTTCCGAGAAAGAGAGAGAGAGAGAGAGAGACAACTAGGGCGATCGAACATTCGGCATGAACGGCTTGTTTCAACAGCTTTTGTCGCGACAACACGTTAAATGTCAAACGATTAAACATATACTCTCTTATTTCTATACACGTTGTATTATTATATTTTGATAAATGCAAAAACCAAGTCTCCTTATTTAGTTGAGTAGAGTGCTTTTCAGTTTATCAGCACTTTTACATTTTGGAATCGCGTGAGATCACTCGATTTAGTAAGCGGAATCGGTTCGTTTTAGCTATCTAAGAGCAATTAAACGCAAGTCTTCTTGTAATTTGAAGTTTAAATGTTCGCGTACGTTGTTCTTGCTTTGACAAATTTCGCTCTTGTAAGATCGCCAACATATTTGCGCGCGCCTTTTGAGGGCAATCGTTGCGAAAGCGGATGACAAAAGATCGGCCGCGGTAAACGAACCAATCGTCCTGACTCTCGCTTCTCTCGTTTTGTGTTGTACAAAGTTTTACAGTCTGGTTGCGAGGTTGCCGGCTTTCCTCTTCTTCGCCTCGCATCGCTGCGGACGGTTGGTTCCTCTCCGCCTCGGCAGCCTCGATACCGTCCTTTTTTCCCCTTCGATTCCATCTCTGTCGATTCCAGCCCCGCACACCGAGCCTTCTCTTTCTCGCTCCATCTCGTTGACAGAGAAGACGCGAGACAGGGAGGCAATGCCGAAGAAAACGAACAAGCGAACGAAAATAAATGAAAGTGAATTCGTAGCTCCATTTTTATCCGTGCGACGCATCATTTTATCTCGGCTGCGATTGCTATTATTCTGTTATTATTTATTATTTAAGTAAGTTATTATTGATAAAATATTTCGCATTTTTGCGAAAAAAGTATGGAAATTGTTGAAAGAGAAATGCTAGAAATAAAACTTGAACGCAAGAATAAAATATCGATTCTAATATAAACTTTTTCAATTCTCGGCATGTTTCTTAACGGCAAAGGAAATTTCTTCGCGAATAAGCTGAAATTGGAGGAACCGACAAGTGACGGAAAAGTTCTTGAGTTCTTCTTTTTTTATGCGCAGTCACCCGGAGTAATGCCATTTTACGGAGATTCCGGTGCTGGCTTCCGACCCGCTGGTTTCGGAAACACAGTTTGGCATCAAGGAGTCGGACCGGTTGGCGCCGTCGCAGTCGAAACGTCGCCGGCACCGTGGCCGCCTCAACAATTTATTCAACAGATTTCCGCGCCAAATCAACTTGAAGAATTGAGGTATCATACTCAATATGGCGCCGCAACACCCTATCATCCTCAAGCAGGTGAGTGCAAAACAAGATAAATATAGAGCGCGAAACGTTTGCATCAAGTTTTCTGAAAATCATTGTAAATGATTGCAAGTGAGAAATGTAAGAAGTATAAAGAATTTTCTTTATACTTCTTTATATAGTTTTTATTTACTTAAATATGGCTTACAGTACACATTTTTTCTCATTAAATATTTTTTTAAAATGTGACTTACCGTACATATTTTTTTTTCATTAAATATTTTTTTTCGTGTGACGTTATATAAGGTTGCGATAAGTGTCTTTCTTATCAATCTATTAATTTAAACGTTGCAGTCTCATATCAGCAGCAAACATTCATACCGGCGGATCAGTCTGCATTTCAACGAGCCGGGACGACGGGACAATACACCATCACGGGACAGCCCTCACCACTGGCTTCTGTTGGAGGACAAACAGTAGTTTCGACATCTCAGAGGCAGTTGAATGGACAATTTGTAGATCCTGCAGCTTCTGCTAACCAATCAGTTGCCTACGAAAGACAGGATTATGTAAATGGCTACCAACAACAAGTAAGAATCGCTGATTAAATAACGGTTCCAGCTTATACATTTAATTACAAGAATGTCTTACGACTTTCTCGTATTTGTCCTTATTTTGATAGCTATTCTAAAGCTCATCATAAATCATGTGAAGCGTTAGCAACGAACGCTACACGTCCCGTGGGCTTCTTGCAGGAAGTGACGATGGCACCGCCTCCATCGACGACGCCGACGAGTCGCAGCAGTTCGGTGCACATGGATAGTCAGCAACAGCAACAGGGAGGTCCACAGCAGCCACCGCAACAGCAACAGCAGCAGCAACAACAAACTCCCACGGATACGCAAGTAAAAGGATTCGCCACGATTGCCGCCAGTAACGTGTCGGGAAACGAGATGCCTGGGTATCCACTTCAACCGGACCCACAGAGTTTACACAGCTCTAACGGATATCCAGGCTACGTGGAAATGGGTCAACAACAAACGCAGAACCAATGGCAAATGGTTTCGCAGCAGCAACAACATCATCAACAAACGCAAATGCAACGGCAACAACCAGCAGTTGACAATAATCAACAACATATATGGTCAGATACGAGCGGAAAAATGAGCAACAATGTTAACAGTAATTTAAATTGGCAAGAAGGAGCGATGCAACAGCAGTCGCATCATTCGCAACAAAATATGCAAGGTAATATAAAGCAAGTGGAGCAGCAACAGGCTACTCAAATGCAACAACAGGAACTGCCGAGACCGGCAAGTCACATGAGCTGGGAGACTGGAAGCATAAAGGAACCCCAAACACCACAATCGTGGTCAGAGAATGCTGACAATCAGCAGCAACAAACTCAGGGAAACTGGTCGCGACAAAGTCCAAAACTGAGGGATCCACAAAACTCACGGTTAACGCCATCCAGCCAGCAGCAGCCATCACAACATCAGACGTGGCTGCAGCACTCTCCAAAACTATCAGATCACAATAGTGCTCAACAAAGCGCAAGAATGACGCCTTCTATCCAACGTAATTGGCAGCAAAATAGTCCGGAAATGCAAGGATCTCAGCAGAATCCAAGACTTACGCCCTCGGGACAACAGCTACAACAGCAACCGCAACAACAACAACAACAATGGACGCAGCAGACCAAAGTAGAGCAGAATCCCAGACTCACGCCGTCCAATCAAATGTCATGGCCCGACACGCCGACTAGTCAACCGAATTGGTCACCAAATAGCATAAAAAGTGATAATAGTCAACAGCCACAGCAACAGTGGCAAGACTCGCAACCCAGTCCTAGACGAACTCCAAGTCATCAATGGCAAAATCAGTTGACACAGGAGAACAAGTTAGACAATCGAATGTCCTGGTCACCAAAATCGGTATCGGAAAATCAACCGAATTGGGGGCAACATACGACAAAGCAAGATATGCAAAACTCTGGAGAAAGAATTGCGTGGCAACAACAACAACAAACAACGGTAGACACTAACAAGCCGAATGGATTTCCGGAGAATCAGGATAATCCGGAAAATAGTGTCTATACTCAATCTAATCGAGTCAACCTTAATAGTCGTCTAAAATCGATGATCCTGAATAAACAGCAGCAACAACAACAACAGCAACAAATGCAGCAGCAGACATTGCAGACTCATCAACATCAGATGCAATCGCAACACATTAATAGTAACAAAGGATCTGCTGGAGAATATCCAACGGATGATCAGATACGCGATGTGCATGAGAATAGCGAAAAGATACAAGAAAAGCGCACTGATCATTTTATCAATCAATCGAACATTATTTCGATGTCGCAATCTAACGAGAACTTGACCGGTAATTTTTTATCGCATAGCCACCACCCTCGGGTAGATAGTTTGCCCGATGGTGGTGGCTTATGGGAATGGACGGAAGGAGAACATAATCACGATAACAATGATAATAACAAGGATAACGGTAATCCTGTATTACCGTCAGAAAATGGAATGACAGCTCTCGAAAGCTTCATGAAGCTTGCTACAGAAAATAAGAACGATATCATTGATCGATCGTGCGAGAACAAAGAGAAAAATCAACAATCTTGGGAGACACAGAGGAAAGACAACGAAGATCGAAACATAGATGACAAGTCTTTTCAGCAAAGATTATGCATAGATCAAATCGCAGACACGTCTTTCGAGGAGTCTCAAAAGACATCTGACAGTGACGAAGTGAAAAGCGACAACCTAGATTTCTTAAAGACGACAAGTATTACTGTTCGCACGTCTTCCCAAGATATTGACAAATGCGACTCCGATCATGCCATCAAGCAGGAGAACACCGTGGATTACAATTGTAATGGCGATACGTCTAGCATCGCCGAAAACGAGGAAAGCAGAAAGATTGTTCCGGATTATAAATTCCGCGGCGATGGTGGTCCCGCAAAAGTATCACCGGAAACCGGTTCGTGGTGCTGTCGAAGAGGTGGAACCAAACAACCGACTCCCGAACATCTAAAGGATGGCTGTTGCCAGGGTCTTCAAACCAAGGACGAAATGCTGGCCGATTCCCCGCAAGCAGCCGAGTTAAAAAATGAAGGGCCGCATAGTCCGCGCACTCCTGCGTCCGCGGCAACCACGACGACAAAATTGCAAGACCACTTGGACAAACTGAAGAATAATGTCAGGACCGAAGTACCGGACTGCAACTGCTTCCCTGCCGACAAATGTGAGTTTCACAATTGCGTATTCCGCATTACACTAACATTGAGAGAACACACTAACCACGAAACCACACGAAAGAAAAGTTATAAACGTATACTAATATACATTTTATGGCCAATAACTACACCGACCGATTATGCGTTCCGAAACTCGGAGGAGAATGTGCGTACCTAACCTACCCCCTTTTCGCAAGGGCATACCTACCACATGCGCGGCATAAATGTTTCCGCTTCTGTTGCTTCCTTTCGTTGACGCGTCGGTCGCTCGTAAGTAAAATGAGGTTCAACCACAAGGTCCGCCAGAGCCCGGCTCATACTACACTCATCTCGGGGCGGCTGCAAGCCTGCCTGATCTTCGGAACGATCTTGAACGAAGAACCGGCCTTAAAGGTGATGCGATAAGGTTCGAAAAGGTCATCTATACCGGCAAGGAGGGTAAAACTACACAAGGGTGTCCAATGGCCAAGTGGGTAAGTCGTTTTCTCTAAATAATCCCACATAATGATTTAGGATGTTATTAGAAAACGGACAAATTATATCAGCAGTGTTTCTTTTCACTTTTGCAAAATTGTAATATTAATAATCTGTTAGATTATCCGACGATCTGGCATCGACGAAAAGATCCTAACTATCGTCAAGCATCGTCAAGGTCACAAGTGTGCAACTGCCTGGATCGTTGTAGCTATGGTTGCCTGGGAAGGAGTGCCAACTCACGAAGCGGATCGAATTTATTCTCTCTTAACTCACAAACTCAATCGATTTGGTCTTCCAACGACTAGACGATGCGGTACTAATGAACCACGGACTTGCGCATGCCAAGGGCTCGATCCTGACAATTGCGGTGCTAGCTTTTCCTTTGGCTGCTCCTGGTCGATGTATTACAATGGCTGCAAGTATGCTAGGAGCAAAACCGTCCGAAAGTTTCGACTATCTGTACGATCGGAGGTATACAACTCGAAAACAATCTAAACGAATATCGAGAGATTCGATTTTAAATTATAACGAAAGAATTGTTTTCTAGGAACAAGAAGTCGAGGAGAGAATGCATGTCTTGGCAACGCTTCTATCACCTTTATATCTTAGCCTCGCGCCGGAAGCCTTCAATAATCAAACTCAATTCGAACGAGAGGCAAGCGAATGTCGTTTGGGATTTAAGCCAGGTCGACCATTCTCTGGTGTTACAGCTTGCATTGATTTTTGCGCGCACTCTCATCGGGACCTACACAACATGAATAACGGATGTACCGTGGTACGTGAATTCGATATATCGAATCTGACTTAATCAGATAGATTGATGCGATATTGTTTCTTCAATAATATCAAGAAAAAAATATAAAGCTAATCATTTTATAAATATTAAAACATGTTTAATTTACACACATCGTCATATTTTTCAGGTAGTTAGCTTGACGAAACATCGGGCACTATCAAAACCTGAAGACGAACAATTACATGTACTACCTCTTTATATAATGGATGATACAGACGAATTCGGTTCAAAAGAAGGACAAGAGAAAAAGGTTCGTTCCGGCGCTCTTGAAATTTTATCCAAGTAAGTACTTCTTGAAGAATCTGAAATATTGTATATGAGGATCGCGTAAAATATTTTAATACACATATAAATGCACAATTGTGCCTTTTGTTTAGATATCCATGCGAGGTTCGAGTTAGATCGGTTCCGCTTCAGCCTTGCAGACGTCATGGTAAAAAAAGGAAAGAAGACGAATCTGATATTTCGAATAATAAAAAAGATACAGTCAAAACCTTCTCAGAAAAAATAGTAGATGCTGGACGTTCGATGGGGCACGCGGACTCTTCTAAACCACAATTGAGAGAGTCGCAATTATCGCTGGAGATGACGCCAATGTTTGAAGGAATTGATGCGCAATTGCAAAGTTCTCAGGTATCATCTACGGTCTTAGATAGTCCGGTATCCATGTATCAAGGTTGGGGATCGTACCAGAGTGAGCAACAAGGATGGAATCGAAATGGCTGGCTTGAACAGCGAAAAAACAACTGGTTGAATCCATGGGGAGATTATCCTTCGTTTAGCGGTCTAGAAAGGGACATCAAAGTAGATCCAGATAGTACTAGTTTAGATCCAGATACCAGACCTAGGAGTACCGTTTCTCAAGAAGAGCATAGACCGAGCTCAAGGAATTTAGCTAACTCTACAGTGGATTCAGCCAGAGGATGTTATGGAAATTCAACTAGAACTCATCCCATTTCGCCTCGTTCTCATGCGAATGTAGAAACGTCTTATGGTGTATCATCGAGGAGCTATGCCTCGATGCTTCACGATCCAAAGATGATTTCGTCGAAAGAGCTGGAACATTCAAATGTGGAAAATAATTATAATCATCATATGATATCTGGAAATTATCCCGTTTCTGACAATAGACAAAATGACTATTCTCCGAGAGTAGGTTCTTTCAATTCATCGTTCGATGTGGAAACCACACAAAACGCTCCATCCAAGATGAATCCGTCGCCAAATATTCATCATGTTCGCAACACGGGACAGGATTACATCGCTAATCAATTAAGATTATCATCTCCTAGATACACGGATTCTAGTCAGAAATATTCAAACAATACGCAAAATTATATAGATGCTGAAAATGCAGCAAAATTGCTGAGGCCACAGACTGAGCAAACGTTCGCAAATAGAATGCAACATTCTTATCCATCGCAACAGATGCAATCATCCATAAATTCCGGCTATCCAAATCAATATGGCGACGGTAATGCAGCAAATTTATTCTCTTGCGTAGATAATAGTAATCATAAGTCAATGGATATGCCAAGCACAGACATTGTGATGCACAGTTCATTGCATTTGCCAACATTTGAACAGCGAAATGATGCGCAATGCTCATTGATGCCGAATGATCAACGAAAACCCATTTATCATGCGCAAAGACAATCGGAATTAAAGCCCTTCGTGGTTAATCATCCTGTATCCCCGTCTTCCAATCAAGTTGTCTGTCCACGTAATTGGAATATGACGAACTCATGGGGTTGTAATCAAGTTAAGAATATACAGCAATCTAATGATCAGCAGATAGGTGATAAAAAAATCTGGGCCAATAAACTAACAAGGTCAGACCAAGCCAAGACTACTTCCTGGGAAACGCCATCTGAACCGTCGCCATTTCGAGTGCCAAAGGGAAGACCGCCCTCGCGAACAATATCGAATCAGAATGCATCTACGGAACTCAATACGTATCCAAATCCTTTAAACAAAACATTTTTAAAACCATCAGAATCGGCAAAACCTATTTTTGCAAATGCTCTAAGTAACAGCTCAGTTCAAAATGGATGTTTACCCAATCAAATAAAGAATAATTACACAGAAGATAAAATGCGAGAAGGATTCTATGATGGTAGACAGGAAGTGTCCAATTCCAATTCGAATTCTTTGGCTTGGGCCGAGGAGATGAAACAAGTACAGGATTTTCATGCCATGTCCGGTTTAAGTCACCATGCGTTTCCTCAATATGGATATTCGACCTATCCGGTATTCGAAAAATCTTACGCAAACTCATGGGAAGGTTACAATTACAATCATCAGTCGTATCAAACCCCGGAATATCCTCAGCAATTTTACCAGCAACCAAAGCGCGAAGGTTGCTTCCACTCGTCTCAATACCCGTATCAGGGTTTGAATCCAACATACCAAGGTTTGAATTCCGGTTGGACGAGGTGGGACGCACCGCGGTGGGATATCTATGGACCGCCACCTTACTTTCCGGTAATACCGGAACCTCCACCAAAAGCGGAGCCACTTGGTGAAGTAGCGGACTATTCTGAAAATGAAGAATGCTTCAAAGATCCGCAAATGGGTGGTGTTGCGATCGCTTTGGGTCATGGCAGCGTACTCTTTGAGTGCGCAAAGCACGAGATGCATGCCACCACCGCCTTAAAAAAGCCCAATCGCCTCAATCCAACCAGGATTAGCTTGGTATTTTATCAACATCGTAATCTAAATAGACCCAGGCACGGTTGGGACGAGTGGGAGGAGAAGATGCGACTGCGAAAATTGGGCGTCACGACGTCGACCATCAGTAGTATGTCATCGTCGACGACCAATCCATCGACTTCAACCACTGCGACAAGTCCTAGCGGATCCATAAATGGAAAAACAACACCACTTCCATCACTATCCCACATTCCAAATGTTCCCAGCTCACAGTTCATGATGAGATCACCCACATATACCACGATGACTTGGACGACGCTTTTCCCGATGCACCCGTGCATGATAACTGGTCCATATCAGGAAGGCGGTGCGATTGGATGAGTCGAGGTTGGGCGATACAACTTCGATCGTTGATGACCGAAGCTTGTATCGAGAAATGCCAGAAATCGAATCTAACAAGAGGATCTAAGATGCAAGATCCTGATGAGAATCGCGACGTCTCCGATCGAGGATGAGCGATGAGGCGGCGACTTTACCACGAGAGGCTTTATATTGTTATTATCGTTATAGTTAGTTATTCCGAAAAAAAAAAAAAAACGAGAAACACAATTTGCACTGCCATTTTTCTATTTCGGATTTTACGCAGGATTTAAACATAGCGACAAAAACGTGCTCGAATAAAGCCTCAGGTGTGATATCACTCTTTATCGGGGCTCGCATTTTATATTGACTTTTTACTGAGCTGAACTTGACAAAGGCTCTCGCAATCGAGCCGGAGGCTGCAAAATTGAGATGACAATTGATGAATGACCGAGGCTATTGACGTATCAGAAAAGCTCCGATGAAAGGCTACGCCTTGCGAAGACTTTGATACGATAGATTTTCGTATTCTGATCCTGTACACTTTAAGTAATATCGCTTACATATAACGATTTCGTGTTGGTAGAATTGTAACCTTATTAGCTAGTCGAAGTCTAGATGATGAATCACGCGATGTCACACGTATACACAGAGCACACATTAAGCGTACTGCACACTCCAAACACTCAAAAAAACTTGCACGATATAATCTCAGAATTATCGCACTTTCGAGAAACTTCGTAAAAGATAAAAAAGAAAGTAAAGAAATCATATTCATCGTATAAGAAATATCAATTATTTAAATTAAATATACAATAGAAACTGCTGGATAAAAATTGATTGGACATATATATATAATTTTTTTTTATAATATTTCTTATTACATATATCATTTAAATAACACATATATTGAAATGCTTTCAAGTTTTAATATATGATAATTTAAAATTTTTTTTCAGAATCTGTCGAAATGAAAAAGAGAGGGCGATAATTCCGGGAATACTTCTTTTTATATTCGTTAGTTGAACGATTCTTCGCGAAAGTCCAAGCACAATCCTAAATATCCAAATGAGGACACGACGACAATGATCTCAAGTCTTTAAATTAATTAAACGATATGTAATGTATATCTGATTTTTAGCCTTTGTACATTTCGCTTCTTATTCTCGTATTTATTTACGTGTTTGTACTCGTAGCTAAGTACTAAGTACGATTAATTCAAGTGACAAGCGATATAATACTAACCATACACCCTTCGGGTCGGCTGAGTACAAAGCATTTATCTAACAATCACGTGACGCGTAGAGTAGGGGTGGTGTATCTATTGGTCCGCGATACACGTTGGACACGCCAAGTGTTGTCTCCATCATCGATTTGACGTTCTTCCCTTACGTGTGTTTGTTTCACTTCATTTAACTCTTTTCACTCGATCTAAAAAATATTCGGCATAATTTATTAAAATTCGACAAATATATCAAAATAATTGTGTACGAACTAGTTTTAAAGTAGAGTTTAAAGGGTTAATCATTTTCCAATATGAGCGATGACATTTGTACTTGACATCTTGTCGAAATAAAAGGGATAGATAAGAATGGTCGAAAAAACTAATTGGTGCGACAAAAGGAATTTGATCAATTCCTCTCTGAGATTTGACGCGTGGTCGTATTATTGAATTAGTAGAAATGGAAAGATTCGATCTGTGACTTTATCATCTTCTCTATTATTCTTGATTTTATTTGTACATATTAATCGTCTTTTAGCCTGAGCCTGTTGCAAGCGGTACAAGGCTAGGCAACAGAGTTCTGTTGATGACCTTTGATATCGAGGGCCAACCTCTGGCGGTATGTCGATTGACTTCCTGATAGAGTATAGATACCCACTGTCATCGTGGAGAGCCTCTTAAAGGATTTCAATGCCGTAGATCGGTGTCTCTTGACACCATGGTAGCGGATCGAAATCAACTTTTTTGTGCGCATGGATTTTCTGTTGCGTATAGAAAATTATTAGATCTTAAAACAGCAGATCTGTTGATAAGAAATGTAATGTTAGCGCATTTAGTACATCTAGACTGTCACTTGTGACAAGACTTTTTAAATTTTCAAAGTTTGGCGAAAGCTAAGAGTGTTCTTCATCCCGTTACACTCCTATCAAACTATCGAGCACATTCCATGTTTCCGTTAAGAGATCCCAGTAATGTCTTGACGGTAGTTTTTGCACTTTCCATATTCTTGACTCACGCTTTCCATATTCTTACATTTTCGGAGCTTAACTTGCGTTATTTCGAAAGGAGTGACGGGCAGGAGAATTCATGTTCTTAAAAAAAAAGGATATCGCAGCCTTTCTCTCAAGTTACTTGACTTCCCTCAGAGAAGATTGAGAAGCGCAGAGGAAATGTCTTTTTATCGAAAATACGAAATATCGCGTTGAATTTAAAAAATGCTCTCTTCGGTGACATTGGATAGTAAGAAGGTAGATAGAATTGAATCTGGAATATTAAGAATCAAAAAGGAAAACGGTAAAGCTTCTCGCGAGGGAATCGTATTGTGATCCATCGTCTATGTTTAGCAGAGTAGTAAATACGTATCTAAATACTCTATCTACGGAAAATTGACCAGAGGAAGGTATTCAAAGCGTGGAAGAGAACGCAAAATCGGTAATCGAAAAGGTCCACTTATTTATTTATTTTCGCTACGTTATTTCAACGATTATTTTCGATTTTTTCAAATAAGCATTTTACAGCGCAAAAATTTGTATTTTAGCTTATAATGAGGAGTGAATTGTGAAGGGTTTTTGATTTTGGCTCGCGTATCAGTCGAGTCCTATCTTTCCTTTTTGCATTTATGTCCGCAAATCGGTGGAATGAAAAAAAGAAAGAAGCGAGACGCGACCAACCCTCGCCTACTGGAGTATTATAGGAATCATTAATATATTATCATTCATTAGTTATCGCATGTAATAGTAATAGTAATAGTAATAATAATAATATCGGCAACACAGTAATAACTAGTAATATAATCTCTAATTTAATGTATTATTTATTAATTAAGTTTGATAACGTGGTGTTATACCGTTATTCTATTTTTTCAGCAAGCTGGTGACTCGAGTTTCGATTGAGATTATCCGACTTCCCGTGCGTTCCGGTCAATCGAAATTTTTTTAATTTCGAAAATATTTCAATGTGCTACGTTGATTTTTTGCTCGTATCACTCTTCTTATAAATGAACAATCTCAGATATACACATATATTTTAATCGAAAAAAGGTATTAATCAAATTTCTTTCTCCATATTTTATACATTTATCGTGTAACTTTCATCGTATATTATCTCTTGAATATTTTAAACATGATTCAATGATTAATCTCGGGTTTTTATCATTTAAAAAAAAGAGGAATTTTGGATGTATATGCTGAATTGATATTTAGATTTTAGACATTTTTATCAAAAAAAAAAAAAAGAAAAAAAATCGATCCCGGCAAAAGCACTTGGAAATGTCGCGATACATTTCACATCGAAAATCCACACATATATACTAATTCTCCAATCTATTCCAAAAAAAAGTATCTCCGTTCTATAAGCTATAAGTTCGCTACTATTTCTTCACGTGATAGAAATGCGTACAAGTACGGCAAATGGGATTATTTCAAACGCAACACTCGTTTCTTTCGTTTCACACGGATACACGCGCGTACGTTCGGTACGCGAGCGAGATCACTGATACATTTTCTAGATAAGGCAGCTTTTTCAGATGGCAATGAGAGTACAATGTAGAATATCATCGGGGCCCGATGGCTTTTTTAACATATACAACCAGATTATCCTCCTCCTCGAATCGTTCCGCAAAAATGACAATACAATGACAAACGCGATATATTTGTATCGAATTTTGATTAAATCTCGAAACGCGCGTTTTTCCCATAATTCTCGGATCTAATGGGTGTCGCGAACTCTATGCGTGTTATATATTATGATCTATTGTAAAAATATTTTATTTGATATCGATTATAGCTCAAGATTATTTTGAATCTTCTCTTTCTCCTCCTCCCGTAACGAAGAATGAATTATGATTGAATTTGCCTTTGTTGTGTAATTCATAATAAATAATTCAGTTAACACTTTGAAAGTATAATGAAAAAGAAGCATAAAAGCTTTTGCGACACCTGTTGCATTCTACGTGCGAAGGAAATCAAAATTCCATATCATCTTCCGGAATAAATAAACTTAGCCTTATGACGCACCTTAAATGCCATTATATAATTACTACTTCCACAACTGTCTATCTATAAATATATTGAAAATCGTTGTTCTTGCTAAAAAGTTTTTTATAAAAGGGAAAACTTGAAATACACACAGTTCGACGATGCCAAAATAGTATTAAATAATGAGGAAGTGTTTGTAAAATAACAATAATTAATATACAAGAATAAAATAACCATTGCGGGTGTCCGAAATATAGATTGACATGCAACGATAGTTCATCCCCATGATTATTTTATTTCTTTGTTGCAGGCACAAATTTATAAAATTAAGCAAATGCGTACTTTGTGAACATTTCTCAGATGCAATTTTTATAAAAAATTATTTAATAAATTATTTAATGACACAAAGCAATTGCGCGATTTTTCGGGCGAACGAATCGTTGCATAGATCCCTGTATAAGGAGGAAAAAATCTGAAATCTGATTAACAGAGATTAATTAATTAGCGAAAAAGAGGAGTTACGATTGAAGATAGAACGACGGTGAATTAAGAAAGAAATAAACGTTGAAGAGTGTATTTTTTCTTCCAATGCCAAAAAGATGCCATTTTGTTTTATACAAAAAACTTTATGAGAAAACCCAGAAAAAAAAGAAATAAACGGGCGAGTGAAAAAGAACGGAAAGAAAGAGAGAGAGAGAGAGAGAGAAAGAGAAAAGTGCGAAAACAAATTTTTTAAATAGTTTATAGTAAGCGTATGAATGTGTAACAATAAAAAAACAACAAACAAAAAAGCAAAACTAAATAAGTCGATGTATATGTTCCGCGAAATCAATTTTACACGCTTTATTATTGTATGATTAATGGATTAAAATTAGCGTAATACTATATTGTCATAATTTAAATGCGATATTTTAATTACAAGCAGAAAAGTGAACAAAATGCAAAATCGCACTTTCTATCAAGTATTACCTAAAGACCAATTATATTCACATCGATTAACATTAAATTCTAATCAATCAAATTTTCCTTTACTCTCTTTATATAAGTATTATGATACTATTTACAGGTAAATAGCGAGTTACACACATACACATATACCAGTTGAGTTTGAAATCGATTTGTTGATGTAATTCACAGATGCATGTTGTAAGGATTGTAAGGTATAGCGTTACATATACACCGACCATATATGTGTATATATATTTTTGGATAAAGCCATGAAAAAATTTTAAATCGAAATTCGGGCGGGGACGTGCGAGAACGTGATCATTTCTCGGTGAATTAGTAATTTCTCGCCAGATTGGCCGAGATATATTCTTCCTGAGAGCGAGATAAAATAGAGAGAGAAAGAGAGCGAGTGAGAGAGAGAATGAGAATGAATGAAAGGGAAAAATAAATAGTCGAGAGAACCTTCACGCACGTCGCTTCCCAATGTATTTATGAATATTTATTTACGCGAAGAGTGGAAAAAAATTTAATATATTGACGATTAAAGAAATGATTGTAAGTTATAAGCGTAAGTTTTCTAAGAGCCATAACTCTTGTAAAGCATTTTTGTGCGCGGTAGTCGCGACACGAATCGAAGCAAAATGAAAATGGGAAACAGCGAAAGCAATGGAATAAAAGACTCACTTTGGACGAAAAATAAATGAGGACGTTTCAAGTTCAGGTTAATAATAAATTTCGTTCAGGATGCACAGAGACGCGTCCACTTAAGATTGAAGTATGCTTAAAGTACGATAGTGAGTATATGATATGTATAAGTAATAAAATAAATGATTTTAGCTATCGACTATTATCAGCATAAGAATACATTTAGACAAAGATATGTGGTAAGACAGATGTAATTGTCCTTTGTGAATATACATAAGACAGAAATGAAAAATACAAAAAACTTTTATGAGTACAATCGCTTTCATTTTTATTCCTATAAATAATTCCTTAAGAAATCGTAGTGAATAATGTATATATTATTATATATGACAATGTATATGATGTTATATATGAAACTATATAATGCATTTCCTATAAAAATATCGTATATAGTCGATTATATAGAATAACAAATAAATAACTTTCCTACTCCCTTTTTTTAATTCTGTACTTATTTAACAATAAACTCACTTTTTCTTTAATTCAACAGATAATAGAGGTGACTGTTCTGGCTGTGAGATATTAGAATTCTCACATTCTTTTTTTAGTTCGAAAATAATGTGCCTAATGGCTGGTATCCAGGTACGACAAGCAGTTACATGTTGCGTCATAAGAGCAATATGGATCTTGTTGGCTTGTTCAGTATCTTTCCTCAACAATGCTGAAAACATACATTACTTGTTAAAAAAAATTATATATATATATATATATATATATATATATATATATATGTAGAATTAATATATTTAATACCAATATATTTACATTAACATATAAATACAAAGATCTTATCAATACCTTTCGATATATCCAAAACATTCCTGTGTATCATATTATTCAATTTATTTTCACGCCAGTCAGTTTCCATGATATCTAATCTCTTCTCTATTTCTTCTATCATGTTCATCTCCATCTTCTGTTCTGTCATTACTGATTTTAGATTGACCAAAACTTCTGTAAGAGCTTGATCTTTATCAAAATCTGAGTCCAATGTCTTTGTTGTAAATTCTTTATCCATAGGTGCCACAAGAGGCTTATGGGGAGCTGTAGTTATCGTAGGAGCCATCGAAGATTGTAAAATGGGAGGAGTATTTGACAGAGGAGATGAACCAACTATTTCTGCAGTAGAGGTCTGCGAAGATAATGGAAATGCCACTCGCTTGTTCAAGAGTTTCTTCGTTTTGGAGGAATTATGCTGTAAAGACAGTGCCCACTCTGGTGGATCGTTCCAACCAGAATCGTAAGAAGATGGCAGTGACTTTTGGCTGGACACTGTATCATTTGATGAGTTTTGCTCCATTTCTAGATTAGATTTGACAGCTGGCAAATACGAGATGAATTAATTTAAACGAAAAATCAAAAGTGCAGGTCAATTTCAGAGATTCATAATATATGATCAAACATAATATGTGTAATAGACTATTCTTTGCTATTAATCGAGTTGAGATCCTTTATATCTTTCGCTTATCTGCTCGCCAAGTCGAACGAAATCAAAATTGGCAAATTTTTATATCTAACCATTACATGGCTTTCTTTATCTAGCAATAATATTGTTTCTCATATCGATCAAAATACGTATATACTATTTAACCTTCTATTCTATTGTAATCTTTCAATCGCATTACAATGCGTTTTACGTGCGCATATTTCCAGCTGTTTTTTAAGGTTTAAGCAATAAAACGTGTATATAAAAAAATCACGTTCAGTAAACGTGACAGTTTGAAAGCGGATCTATAAAAATCAAGTATATAATCAATCACACAAATCACGTCATATTACTTATTCTCTATTTCCATTTTATCTCTGTCTCGTCACTTGTCATCTTCGCTACATTGGCCATTGGCCGTGTTCCGAAATTATTGCCAGTACTGCAAATTCTATAGTGCATGTTACGTATATTATATATTTTCAGTGCTGGCAGTAAACTGGCAGCAATTTCGGAACACGGCCATTGATGCCAGAATGCCCACGCTAGCAACACGCAACCGCGAGTGGAGGGGGTAACGATCATATGAGCGATTCATGTGTCCGTTACCCCCTCCATTCATGGTTGCGTGTTGTAGCCATTGGTTGTAGCGTGGGCATTCTGACATCACTGGCTACATACATTGCATGATCACGTGACGATACGTAGAATGAGAGAGCAAGTCTTTCTCACTCCACTTGTCACGTGTGGATATGAATGGGGAAACAATGCAGAAGTGAGAAATGATGAACAATAGAAAAGCAAAGAGATAAATAATTCGACATGATTATATTAAAGAATTTCAAATAACGTGCGTTCGTAAATGAACTCGAAGCGTTTCTATCCTTCTGACTTTTAACGATATGTTTAAAGGTTGCTGCACATAAAACGCGACAGCACGTTGCAGCGACGAAGAAGCGATGCGATAATCAATCGTCACGTACCACTGAATCTATTTTTATAACGAAAAACGAAAAATAAAAAACTGATTGACTATTGTGTCTAAGACAATAATTTCGTAGGCTCGTATCGAATTACATATTGAAGATTAAAGATTGAACCAATCGGAATAGAGTGAGAGCCGAAATTCCTTCGTCCTGATGGATCAAATTCCAATTTTTATTCTCACTCTTCAACGCGCAGTCTGATAGGGGTTTAATGCCATTAACGAGAATAAGATTGCATTTAATTGATAAATTTTTCAGAATCATTCTCGCATGAAAAATCATTGAAATCTTTGAATAAGATACATCTGCAATGATTCTGAAGAAGATATATCTGACTATTTTTCCTTTTGCTTTAACATCTATATAATATTTCGAAAGTCGTGTGAAACCACGTTAGTCATTCGTTTAAATAAAAATATTTGTTTCGAAAGTACGTGAATCTCTGCGACACGTGAGATCACGGTAGGGTCATTAATGATTATTCATGAAACTTGCCTTAGAGAGAAGTCGAAGCTTCAACACAAGACACTTAGTGATTGTGCGCTGTGCGTTGTTATATTTACTTCTAAGTTTACTGGTTAATATTTCATTAATTTTTTTGTGGTTTTTAATATAAATTTTTATATTATATTATTTATATTATATTGTTTCTCGTATTTTAAAAAATATTAATTAGTAGCACTTAACAAATCTCTACATAACTTGCTTAGATATTCATATAATATAACTGTGAAGAATTTATATAAAATCGTGAACCTTTTTTTTATCTTTGGATCTCCGTCTACAAAAATTGCGCTACGTAATTTTGTAGTTACACCTGTATATAACAGAGATCCTGTATATGACAGAAAACAAGTTGTTGCTTTGGTTAGTAATCAATCTGCATCTACGAAGATAAATAACTATGAGCGGAACGACGACACCTTGTACGGAATCTGTAGATATGGTGAGTTCTTATACAAATAGTCATAATATCAGCTGATACATTCTTGTGACCACGTGAATACATTTCATCATCTATTAATACTCGATTTGCCGAATTTTGAAATAAAATAATGCCAAATTATAATCATAACGATAAAAATATATAACAGTCATTTAAATTATTTATATAGTTCGAATTTCATCAATCATTTTCTATTAAGCGCTAGTAATGTAATTTCGAGGTTTGATACTATTAAACATTATAATACAGCATATAGATTCTTACATTTTAATTGTCGATTTGAAGGACTCAAGTTTTAGAACTTTCAATAGAGACGTTAAATAGCATTAAGGTCATCTTAAGTAAACGCGTATTTTAAAATATCCTTCAAAAGTAATATTAGTAAAAGATTCGTGTTACGTAATTCGTAAAAGGTATGTTTATTGTGCAATACCTAACGAAACGTTTGTGTGTGTTATTTCGGTATTATTCAAATATTTCACTTCTTAATGAATTGTTAAGCTTGAAATAATCTTAAAATGTCACGCAATTTTCGATTGCAATAATGATAACAGGTAGCACGCTCAGTTGACTATGATTCCATTATAAATATATATGAATATATGAATATGATTACATATCAATGTATAATCGCGAAGTTCAAATTCCTTTAAATATTTATCAAATGAAAAAGGATATCAGGTTCTTTAGATGACTGTGAAATATTGTAACATAAGTTCATATTAAATTATATATTTAAATTAAAATAAGAAATTATAAGAATCAATTTCTTGAGCAACGAAATAATCAGAATTTTTTGAATAACCAAATAATCGTATTCAAGCGATAATTATTTTAATTATTTCTAATCATTTCCGCCTTAATGTGCACATGCGCATAATCTCGTGAATAATGTAATTTATTTGCATTATATGTCAAATTCAATTTCAAAAATTATTATTTAGATATTGAAAATAATGATGTGAGATATATGGTATAATATTATTCTTCTTATATATAATATGCTATTGTAGCTCTTCTTATTCTATTGTGATTTTCAGAAAATTACCGGTATAAGAAAGAATAACAAGTTTATGCATTTCATAATACGACATAAGATAAGATGGTAATTTATGTTTGAAATTACATTATAACGAGAGTAGTACATAGTAATTAAGGAAACCAGTATTTATTTTAAATCTAATAAACAATTTTTTGCGTAACAAAAACTTGTTCTATATATTAAGACTGTTATAGACTATCATTATTCGTATGATTGAGCACTGAATGTAGTATGAGCATTAAAAACCACATACGCGTAACTTGCACTTTCGACAAGGAAGTGAAATGGCATGCGATAAAAAGACTAGGAGCTCTCTCTATTTCTCTCTCTCTCTCTCTCTTTTCCTATTTTCCACTTTCCAGATCGTTAACTGCAATTTGATAATTATATACGTGAATATGTATCAAGTATGTACAATAAATTGATAAAAATTCTTTGAAAATATATTTAAAATGTAATTGTAGGCATCTGTCATTGTATGATTTAAATGCTGATAATTGTACAATGATTAAACGATTTTTAAAATATGTATGAACGCAAGCTAATTACTATCATTATTGTTTCTAAAATTTTTCTAGTGTATATTTAATATAGTGTATATTTAATATCTATTTAATGTATATTTAATATGTATTTATGTGTATGTTTATTTAACGAGCGAGTCTGAGAGATATGAAAAAAATCTGACAAAATATATTTGCTAATGAATTATTCGCGATATTTTGTATTCAGGATGACGTGGTATTGGAGATTCCGACAGATACCGAGCAATATTCCGATGACTGCCGCATTAATATGCAAGAAGTTATACATGTTTCCGAACGTAAGTAATTCTCTCATATTTACTTTAATAAGGCTATAATCTTAAATTATAGGAATAAGAAATATATATATATATATATATATATATATATATATATATATATATATTGGATACAAAATTGGATTACGTTAGTAAAAAAGTTATTATTTCTTTAGCCTTTTCAAATTTATTGCGAAAAAATTGTCATAATTTAACATTTACATAATGTAATAATTAAATTTTTGAACAACTTTTCTTTGTAAGTTAAGATCACCTTGGCATATAAAAATCTTTCACCACTTCTTCTTTCACCTTGGAACGATAAATTAAAAATATATGAGACAAAGTAATGATAAATTCACTCAGCTATAACTAGAAAATTACATACGTAATAATAAATGTAAGACGAACGTATAATTTTCTACTTAGCTACCAATATGTCACGCATAAATTATTTACTGATTGACATTGATTTCCTTCTATGAAGTGTATTAGCATTAAATTTTTAAATAGAACAATGAATTTGCCTAATTGTCAAACAAGGATAAAATTTATAATTATATAAGGATAATTGTGTGATTCTGTAAAAGATAATTCTAAAAATTAAAGCTAAAATTTTCAAAATTTTAATTTAGAAAATTCTGAAATCCCAAAAAAGAGAAAGAGAGAGGAAGAGATGTGAAAAAAATTTACGATTTGAAATTTTATGCGAATCTTGAATTCAGAATTGAATAATTATAGAAAACCAAATAATTGGATGTGTACACTAATTCATACAATTGTGTGTAAGTGTATATATTCTTGAACTACTTTTCACAACAAGTTCACACAGCTTTAGATTAAAGATTTTGAAAGACACTGTTTTATATTCCGAACTATCCCCACCACACGTCCTTGAGCCTTTCGCATCATCAACTCACCTTAACCAGTCTCGAATCTGACAACCTCGAAAGAACACTTGTGATTTCCGATACAGAGTATCTATACGAGAAATTAATAACAAGTGCTATATAATTATTTCAAAACATTCAACATCTATTCATAAAAGATCTTATTTTTTCTCTTCTATTATCGGTCAAAGAAAATTTGACGATATTAATATAACTATTGTATTACTTAAAAATTAATGTGCAATTGCAATAACGAAAAATTACTCGATATTAATGAGAGATATTGCTTAGAATTTACTTGCTATAACGAAATATTCTAGTTAAAGATATTTTTGTATGAAATGTCGAACGATACTGTGAATACACTCAAAGGGGACTGTGTAAAAATACACGTGCAACCAGTACTATGGAATAATCATCACAACGGTATGCCTTTTCATATTTGAAAATGATACTTTAGCTATCGTTCAGCAAATATATTCTCAGACCACATTTTTAAAAGTTTGTTTTAATATCTTCGAATTGCTTCTTCGATTTTAGTTATGAATTGTGCTTAAAAAAAATTCTATAAAAAAGGATTATATAAAACTTGCAAAACCGCCTAAAAAAATAAAACGATTGTAGTATAATTAATGTGTATAATTAATACGCTTTTTTATACTTGATGTAATATATAATAATACTTATCATAAAAAAGAGAATAAGAAACTTATCTTAATATCAAAATATATTTATTACTTCCAAATTTTAGTGAAATCAAGATTTTCAGGAATTAAGTTTCAAGAGAATAATTAAATAAAAAATTTCATTCATTTAATTTTCAATGCTTTAATTAGCATAACTTGACACTTTAATTTGACATTGAATTATTTAAATCTCAATATTTAAATCTCAATATTTCTTCGAGAATATCTAATGCATTTCTTCTTATATAAATATGGAATAATAAAAACTGTTTTATTTTTAAATTCATTACATAATAAACTTTCTTTCTAAAGAAGGTAAGTGTTAAATCGTTAAATTAAAAATCAGTTAATAGTTTTGCAAAGGATAAGGTAAAAACATTTAATGAAGTTTCGCGCCAAGAGAAAAAAAGATCTCTTGCAAATTATAAGAGAAAGAAACTTACTTCCATATCCGGGTGAAAGTACGTAATATTTGAAGAATGTAATGCCCTTAATAAGGAAATGCACGTGTGAGACTGGTTTGTAGATAACTATCCACCCCACAAAACTTGAATTTTCACCCTTCACTTTTAAGCCCCTTGCACAATGCTAGGCAACAGGCAATAGAAATAAGGAATAGAAACTATTCACCAATAAATACGCGGAACAGAAAATATTCGCCAATAGGAGCAGAGAATAGATACTATTACTGTTCTTATTGCCTGTTGCCTAGCATTGTGCAAGGGGCTTTACTCGGCTTGTTATCGCAGTTATCCGCGAACCAAGTTTTAACATGAACGTCCTATGTTCTACATTTTATGGCGTGGCAATTTTGACAGGTGGTACCCTCTGACGACAGTTATTAATAACCACCTACGACTTCTTTCTCAATATTTATTTATCGATATATATATATATAACATACGCATGTATGTACCTTCAGTCACTTCTCATGATCCTGAATCTATCATCGAGCATCTGACACTTCTTAGTTGCAACATTTCTCACTCTCGGCGCTCCTTTCGCTCCCTTCCTCCCGTTTTTCTGAAACACGGAGATAACAGAAGATGAAGATACACTTTGTTCTCTTACGTTGCAATTTGGAACTTAGTATGTAACGTGCAATTGTACGTGCTCGCGCGACCAAAGATTGAGCTGTGCCTTGTCAACTTAACGATTAGCTCTCACGAATTATACGGAATAGAAAGACAGCAAGTACCATGATGGGTAAGACCAATTGCTATCGATTTTCTATATTTCGCGTCAAAAGTACGCATATATTATCGTTCAAATAATCTAGTAATAATGCAATTTTAAAATTTGACTGCGCAATATTTTTCCTTCATATTTTTGTATGATTGTTTTTATGAGCATGTCATTATCATTTAATTGATGTTCTCGATGGCCATGAAATGACGGCAAGTAAGTCGTTACGTGTTACATTTCAAGTTTCATTATTTCTGACATGTTTATAACTGTTTTTTTATGACGTTTAGCTTTAATAGTTGAGACTTCTCGATTTATGTATCTCGATAACGAGAAAAAACCGAATGTTATCTGCATACAAAATATATACATACCGTCTTAGATCATTCCTCTACATCTATATCGATTCTCGTTTCTTTCTCTCATTCTCATCTAATAAAGATATATTTGTATGATACATGTCCTTGATATGTCCATTGATATATGTCCTTTAACAGACGCGTGATACGCAGCACAATATTATTTCTGATTCTTTTTTTTTTCTTTTCCTTCTGTCATTTTGTAACTGCAATGTACAATAACATAATAACAATATTGCAATACAGTAACAATTAATATTGCAATACAATTAATATTGCAATACAATAACACAATAACAATATTGCAGAACAGTAAACTGATGGATGATAATCTTTTTTAATATGCTTATAAATATTGTCTCGTATAATCTTGGTTTTATTTATAATTTTAACTATTTGTATTTTTTCTCAAAATTTCACCTAATTTTTAAATATTTTATCTTCGATGAATTTTTTAAAACATTAAATTTCTTATGCTTAATCTTTCAATTTCTTAAGGCCATTTGAATCAAATTTAACTTAATTGTTGATAATTTACAAAAGGATTCGCAACTAATTTTAAAATTTTTATTATATTATTTTAATTACATTGTAGATTTAATATAAATTTAATGTAGATTTAATTACATTAGAAATTTTGATATCGGTGTCATTATATAAGTTAATCAATTAATATTGAGAATTTGGTCAAGGTAACTCTTAATCTAAGAAATATAGATAAGAAAGAGAAATTAAGAAAGTAAATTACTATTAACATTTTCGAGTGAAGTAGATTTTTGATCGCCATAAGAGTGATTTTAGACCCAATTTGCGACTAAAATATATGTTTGAAAGTAGATTTTGAACTGATTAATATAAATAATATAAAGTACAGAAAAGTAAAGATCTGATTAATATAAATAATGTAAAGTACATTCCATTTTTTTTGCTATTTTAGCTTTAAACTACAAAAAATCTTTGCCATGATTGATCAAGCAAATGCTTTCTCAAAATATTTCAAGGATTAATTTAATAATCCAATAGTAGCTTTCTCAAAATATTTCAAGGATTAATTTAATAATCCAATAGTAGCTTTCTCAAAATATTTCAAGGATTAATTTAATAATCCAATAGTAGCTTAAGATGGAATTTATATCGTCGCTTTCGGAGCAATCATATTTGCTTCATTTGAAAACATTATATGACACAATCAGTCGTTTATATTCAGAGTCACATTTGTTTCGAAAATATGCCGATGGTAAACTAACAATGACATGCATTATTCAGGAATAGATAAAGCTAAAAATATATGTAAACGTTTGGAACATATTTGATTACGATGTTGCATTATCATATATTATATACATCATTAATGATTACGATATTGAGAAATTTGTATTCATCGAAATTAAATCAATTTCAATATTTATAAAAAGTCTTTAAAAGTATCTCAAAATACCTGTATATATTTAAATATTTTAGCTATATTCAAGCTTTCAATACGCTCTCAAAATATATGTACTCTATATTTAATAAATACTCAAAGTTGGCGGTTTTGTTGTTAAAACAAAATGCATTTTACTTTTAAACGAGATATGTTCGACTCATTTATTTCGAATCGCAATAATAAAGCATTTATTATTTCCTCTTATTTATTTTTTATTTACTCGCTCTTTTACATTCAAATATATTAAGGCATGATTATTTATTTATAATTTTAGTAATTTCACTGTTTGCGCATCTCTTTATAATCTTAATATTTCAATATTATAATTTAAATGAATCATTATACAGGCGCCAAATAATTAATTATGTGACTTAATTAAAATATGCTATCGCTCACGTAGCACATATTTATAAATGTAAAAATAAATTTTTAAAATAAAATATGAAAATTAATGAGATAATATTTGCATTTCTTTTTAACAAAAGGTTATCTTGTGTAGTTTTCTTTAAGTAGATTTTTTCGATATTAAATTGCTCTGCAATACTAGTAATTTTATCAAATATTTATTAAAGTGAAGATTTATCGAAATTAATTAAAGAATATAAGATTTTGTGATATGCTAATGTCCTTATTAATCTTTTATTGAAAGATTTCTTGATACATTTATATAAAAGCTATTTATTAAATAATTCAATCTTCATAAATTTGGATTCAATTTTTTATTTAAGAAAACGAAATTCAAGATATGACAAACATTCTATCTTATTATTGTATGCACTTTTTTCATATTTATAATATATATAATTCAAAATGAATTTGTACACGATATGGATTTAGTATA
The DNA here is from genome assembly GCF_025532165.1 of Camponotus vicinus. Taxonomy (NCBI): domain Eukaryota; kingdom Metazoa; phylum Arthropoda; class Insecta; order Hymenoptera; family Formicidae; genus Camponotus; species Camponotus vicinus. The sequence continues at coordinate 31,558,236 of NW_028141945.1, forward strand.
TAATTCGTCGTTGCTTCCATAACTTAATTATATATTTATGTTTTATTCATTTCTTATATTTATAATAATGTGACCTTGCAAGGTTAAATCAGTTGATGTGTAAATCAATTTAATTTACATACATCTTTTTAGTATTTAAATTAAGGATGAATATATTTTTAACTTCGCTAGATATTCCTGAGTCATAATTCGGACGTCAAATATTTATCTGTTTCAGCAAATGGTAAACAAGTGTCAGAAAATTATGCTGATGTAAGTACTTTATTGAACATATTTAAGAGAATTATTATTTATATTGCTGTCCTTGTATTTATAATTTAAAATAAATTAATTAAATCTGTTTAATTATAAAAAAACGAATTTTAAAAGATGGATCAGCATTTTGTTAATAAATTATTAATTGTTTATAATAGGTAGTTCAACGATTGCGGGATGCATTTAACAGAGGAAAATCAAAACCGATAGAATGGAGAATCAAACAATTAAAGCAGATTTTACATATGATAACGGAAACTAGCTCGGATATTATAGCAGCATTAGCATCAGACTTGCATAGGGTATGATATAAGAAAAATGATAAAAAATTGCGTTATCTGTATATATAAAAATGAAGAATCTTGTGTTATCTGTATCTTGTACGAAAAAAATAATGTCACATACGATATTATCTTGACATTATTTCAATAACAAATTTTAATCGATAATTTTTCAGAGTAAATTTGAAACGTACGCTTTAGAAATCGATTATATAACTCAAGAAATCAAATACATGCTCATGCATATTAAAGAATGGTCAGCAACAGAAAAGGTAATAATTATTTGTATTATTTTCTTATTCGAGGCAATCTTTTGATTTCCGTTTATAAAATAATTTCAATGTTCATCTGATGAATGTAAAAATTTGAAATTTATTCTTGCAGCCGCCCAAAGGGTTATCGAACCTTTTCGATTCGGTGGAAATTCGGAAGGATCCCTATGGAGTTGTATTAGTTATAGGTGCATGGAATTATCCTCTTCAACTGAGTTTATTACCTATGATAGGTGCCATGGCAGCTGGAAATTGTGTGATTTTGAAGCCCTCCGAGGTAGCTACGGCTACGGCGAAATATTTGTACGAAACTATTCCGAAATATTTAGATATGGTACGTGGATATGCTGTTTTACACAAAATAATCATCAATTCGTGAATCGGAAGTGTTAGAGAAATAATAGTAGAAAAACTAAGCTGTAATAAAAGTGTTTGCAATTTTTATGTTAAATTGTAAAAATAAGGGAGAAAAAAGAAAATTTTTGAATATAAAAATACTTCAAAATTAGCCAATTGCAAATTGTTAATGTAAAATATTAATGATTGTATACTATTGATGTGTATACTGACTTAGTAATGCTAGAGCAAAGATTAATTATCTCCTTATGTATATTCTCTTTTTTATTATACATTAACAGTAATAAGATGCAAATAAGTAGATAATGTTTTATCCAGCATCGTGAATTGCATAAAAAGCATGATTACATCACTATATATGCAATTCGTAAATGTTTAACTATAATTTGATTTAATAATTTTAATTCTACTTTTATATCTAAAATGATTGCTTGAAATAAAAAATTGTGAAGATTCTTATTATTTATCATTTATTGTATACAGGAATGTTGCCATGTAATATTAGGAGGAGTCCAGGAAACAACAGAGCTACTCAATCAACGTTTCGATTATATTTTTTATACCGGATCCTCTATGATTGGAAAAATCGTACGGAATGCTGCCAATAAGTACCTGACACCTGTTACATTGGAATTAGGCGGCAAAAGGTAAATGTAAAAAGCTGATTATATATGTAAATGCAAAAAATGCAAATTTAGTTGCATTTCTCTTTCTCTCTCTTTCGTATGAAAATGTATTAAGCAACGGTGGAAATTTTTAGTCCCGTATACATAGATAACACAGTGGATATGACGATGGCAGCAAAACGTATTTTGTGGGGCAAATGTATAAATGTTGGTCAAACTTGTATTGCGCCTGATTATATTTTGTGTACAACCGAGGTACAAAATAAACTTGTCGAAGAAATTAAAAAGATTCTAAAGGAATGGTACGGCGAAAATGCACAAGAAAGTCCCGATTTAGCACGCATAATCACAGATAAACATTATCAGTAAGTTTATTTTACATACATGTAATTAAACTTTCTGATCATTTATAATTTCTAAACTAATATTTAATATCTCTATTTTTCTCAATTTGATTAAATCAGACAATTATTTCTTTACTTTTTAGGCGACTTGTCAGTTATTTAAGCGGTAATGGCAAGATTGTCGTTGGCGGCGATACAAATCCTACAGAGAGATATATCTCGCCTACAGTACTCGTTGATGTCAAAGCAACGGATCCTATTATGCAGGATGAGATATTTGGACCAATATTGCCTATAATAAATATTGATAATGCATATGAAGCAATTGAATTCATTAATAAGCGGTAAGTTATTTAATTGATATTGTAAGTATAAGCCAGAAGAGATCCGAGAATAACGCAATGGATATTTTCTTCTAAAATAATGTATATTTTTTAATCCGCGATTTTCCATATAACTAAAAATTTTAATCCGAACCTATTTTATCCTTCTTTTATAATTTCATTATCAAATAATAGAATTTTATTTCAATCTTCAATATTTGAATGTAACAAAAAAAAACCTCATGCGCTCGTGTTTTACATCGATGAGTTCATTGTTGCATATGAGAACGGCACGAAGTAATTAGTTTTTCGCATCTAGTGAAAGACCACTCGTACTGTATGTATTTTCCATGAGCAAGAGGGTGCAAGATTTAATTATAGACCAAATCTCCAGCGGAGCTGTATGTGTCAACGACACGATATTGCAATATACCGGTGAGTCCGGATTCTAGGTGACGGCATTGAGATTGTTTTATTATTTATTAAAAATTTCGGAAAAAAAATCGTGAAGCAGAGATTAAAAGAGGATCTTCTATTGTAATTCTTTCACAATACTTTTTCCTCGTGCCTGGAATGCCTACCTATGACAATGACATTGTACATATTTCATCGAAATTAATAATAATCTTTCTGTGGGGAAAATGTGGAAAATAATTTTAATGTTTAGAGAAATGCGCATGAATCTTCCAAGTTGCTTAGAAAGAAATGCTTTTTTATTTTTCGTTTAGAAATGTATGAAAAATGTATCCTTTCCTTGACTTAAGAATAATACTATGTACTCGTATATGTACTAGTGTCTTCTGGTTTTATGTGGGATAAAAAAATATTATTCTACTAAATCGGATATCTCATTTGTATATATGTATAAAGCTTACATCTATGCATGTACATATAAAACTTTTCTATTTTTATTTATACATATTGTATACATATTGTATACATATCTTACATATACATATTGTACATATACATATCTTACGTATACATATTGTATACAAAGAAAGAGAACTGCAAATCCATCGTTAAACTGTAAATTTTATTTAGAAAATGGAACACACCTGAAAATGATAACAACTATTATTAAGATATAAATGAATAATATCATGAAATATTATATTCAAATACACATTTAATATAATAACTGTTTAATAACAGTCTGATTCAAACAATATCAGCACAATCAGTATAAAAATTAAAAATGAAAGATTTTTAATGATTTGCAAATTTAATAGTATAAAATAGTATAAAACATAATTTCAATCAAAATATTCATTATTACTGTATATACAGCCACATTTATATTATCATCACTGGTGAATTATCAAAAGAAGATACAATAATGTTTTTACATTAATTATTTAAACACACAGGGAGAAGCCATTAACATTGTACTTATTTAGCCAAGATAAAGGGACTATATCCGTGATTATAAATAATACATCTAGTGGCGGTGTTCTTGTCAATGATGTAATATTACATGCAGCAGGTATTTTTACATAGTTTGTGTTGTAAAAAATTGTTATAAATTCTGTTTGAATTTTGGTTTATTTTTTTATAAATATTTTTCTTATTTGATATTTCTTGTATTAATTGTAATTTTTTGTTGAATTGTTGATATTTCTTGTATTAATTGTAATTTTTTGTTGAATTGTATTGGGAAACATCAAAATGGTATATGCACACTATACAGAGGTAGTATTAACACAAAGAAATGCATGTATATGTATATAGGAAGTGCATGCTTCAATATATGTATGAATTCTTATGTCAAAGCATTTCTATCCTTCTATAATCTTTCTGCACTATTTTTATTCCATTATTTATTAGTTTAGTTTTTATATATATGGTATATATTATATATATATATATATATATATATATATATATATATATTATATATATATATATATATATATATATATATATATATATATATATATATATATATATATATGTATATACATATCACAAATAATATTTGTATAATTATTCCTTTATTTCTAGTTATTTTTATATGCATTAAACATAAAAGCTTTAAAGTTGATCAAAGTGGATGAAAAAATAAGAAAAATAAAATATACAATAAACTAATAAAATATTAAGTCATTCTCATATTATATTTTAAAGACTATCATTATATATTATATTCTCAGTTGAGACTCTACCCTTTGGAGGAGTAGGAAATTCTGGTATAGGAGCCTATCATGGAAAATATACATATGACACATTTACACACAAAAAAGGTTGTTTGATCCGGAATTACAATAAATTTGCAGAGATGTTAGGAAAGTAAGAGAATCTTTTTTTTTATATAAGTATTTATCTTGCATTAAAGAATAATTATATATCATAAGTTATAGAATAACATATTCTGCAACAGTTTATTAATCAATGCTTTAGTTCTTCAATATTTAAAAAAAGAACTTTTTCAAAAGAAAGTACGTTTTTCAGGAACCGTTTTTCGCCATATTCCGATAAAAAATTGATGTTGCTTAGACATTTGCTTGAAAGAAGACCGGGAATACCTGGCGCAAAATATTTGCCATATGTATTGATGTTTGGCCTTGGAATACTTGTTACAATTGGACTCAAGGCTACATTTAAGGTACAACGAGTATCTAATTAAATTTTACACACAGCATTGTAAATAGATTTTCTGCTTTAATTATATACAATTCATGTCATATTCATGTTTTATATAAATGCTAATAAGAATAAGCAGTCTATATATGTTATAAAATTATGTAATGAATAAAACATTTATTTAATCAATGGTATAGTTGAGAGTGGCGTTGAAGAGTAAAGGAAGATGCAGAAAAAAAATCATGATTTTTAAAATATGGCTTTTAAGATACAGGGAGAAAAAGACAGAATGTATAAGTAAATGTTAATATTATTTTTTTTTTAATTTGATCACTTTGATATAAAAAGTTTTGCATTTATAAATTTATGACATACAATAGATGTTTCTTAGAATTCTGAATCTTCCTTGAATATGAATAATACATCAAGTGTTTATGCATCAAATGAACAGATGTTTGATGACATTCAAGAAATAGTAATTTATGCTAAATCATTGCATATTGCTATCATATTTAGTTTAAAATAATTTGATCAGATTGTTAATATCATTCTCTTGAAAATTAAATCTCATGGCAAGATACAACCATTTTAAATCTGTTAATAGCAAAATATTCCCAACAATTCAAAGAAAAACCAAAATAGAACATATGCAAATATTGTTACAGGATCAGGAGGACTAATTGTAACATGACAATACCATGCAGCATTTAAGAAACAAAATGTACTTTGTTTCTTAATATGCATTTCTTAAGTTTTATACACTTACACTATACATTTTACAATTAAGCTTATAATTTAATGGGCAATATATAAAAATTTTTTATACAATTGCTTATGGTTTTACATATATATGTGTAAACATATTGTTTATGTATTATATTTTAGTTTTACACATTACAAACATGTACAAATATATCTGATCCTTTTGTGGATCATGGGGAAGATTGTATTGATAGAAATAAGTATTCTTAATAAGAAATAAGTTTCACAATGAGTTTTAAAATAAATATGATTAAATCTTTAATTTGCACATATTACTCTGCATTCTTTTTACACATACATTCTTTTATATTTTTTAATTGATATCCATATCTTCTACAAGAATCGCATATTATTTTTAATATAATTAATTACTAGTATATGCGAGTTATAATTGAGTAATAAATTTACGAGTGCTTCTTTTTTACCGAATTATCTTCAGAACGCAATATTACGCAATATTACGTTTGCACGTGTAAAGTCGTGGAGTAAAAATTTTTGAAGGTTAGGCCCTACGCATTATAGGAAAAATATTAAATATTAAATTTATAGAACGAGAGAAAGAGAAAGGAACTCTTCTCTTCTCTTTTTCTCTTTCTATAAATTTAATATTTAATATTTTTCCTATTGTGCGCAGAGCCTTAATTCATAGCGCTGTGTTTACGAAATGGACGGCAAATTCACGTCAGTGTTCCCAGAGATAAACAAATTTTACCACACGCGGGATTTTCTGCGCGTATCCGAAAACTTGCGCAACATTCCATTAGTACGCATGCGCCAGTCATCCCTTCCCCCCCTCCCTGAGAGCAATACTGGTGTTCGTCCGAACAGACCGAGTGTGATAAACGTTATTGCATAATTATGTGAGTATAAACAACTGTAGATCGCACTGGTTTATCAATCACCTGTCGATTATCGGTCGCTACTACGATCGATGGAATTAATTATAATGCGTTGCGGCACAGTAATTATGTAATATTTTTTTCCCAATGATAATTACGTAATGTTTTCCCTAGTGCTATCGACATTAGCACTCTTCACCACGGATTCTTGACTATTGTATCTTAACCTTCGGCTTTCTTTATGCATCGATGAAACGAGCGATGTTATGCAAATATATATTTAAAAGGTTGCAAGAGAAGTACATAACCTTTATGTTAGAACTCCTCGTATATTAATAAGATACGATATTTGTACACCTGCGTGCGATAAGAACCCCCTCTACGCGCGATAAGGGATCCCCGATGGAGAGTATAAGACGAATTCATGTGCTCCGAAATGATTTGATTAATCCTATACCTGTAGAAACGATGGTGGCACATACAGTACTCCTGGACTTCACGGTGTCCAGTAGCGTAATCGCCGATATGGAAAAACGATCGGGCTTGAAGTCGGCGATCGGGAACGTACTAGCGGAACATTTCATCGGTCTCAAGCCATTGACAGAGTCTAATATCGATGGCAGTTTGCTCGTTTTATATACCGGACCTAGGGGCAGTCTGATCACTGTCAGAGGATACACGGAAGGTCTGATTACATTAAACATCGAATATTACAAGCAGGATGATCAGGAAGCTCTGTTAACTTTTGAGGTATGTATGCACCAAATTAAACAATTTTGACAAGTAATAGAAAATGTCCCTTTTATGAACAATTTTAAGAACAAACGCTTATAATTGTGAAAAACACCATATATCCTTATATGTATGTATAGGTAGAATTTATCCTGTATTTATTTATTAATGTTTCTTCAGAAATTTAAAGAGGAATAAATAGCGAATGTAGGTTTTCATTAGAACATTGTAACTAATTTGACAAACAATGAATGAACAATGCAACATAACATGATAAAATTATGGCTAGTTAAAATCTAAAATAGTAAAATGCAGGCTGTTAAAGAAAAAGATATCAAACACACAAGTTCCCATTAGAGTTCCATTGTAACAAATTTGATAGACAATTGATTATAAATATAATGTGTATCTCGATACATATTTATATGACTTAGTGTCTTCAAATAATAAAATTTAAAATCAAATTAAGATATAAAATAATAAAATACTAGTTATTAAAGGAAAGGGTTCAAAATCTAAGGAGCATATAATACTCTTATTGAATTAAAAGTACTTAATTAATATAGTTCGAAAAATTTATTTCATTCAGGATAAAAAAAATTTTTGACTTTAATAATACAAATGATTTATGTAAACTTATTCCTTTTATTGTTAACAATTGCTCAACTTCAAGATCAAATAAGTAAAATCAGCAATTTGGTTCTAATTTTTTTCCTTTGTCTTAATAAGTTAAAAAAAAGTGAGAGAAATAACTACGCTTAATTATAAATAGAAACAATATTTGACTTTAAACTTTGTTGAACTCTCAAATTAATTATACAAACAAATTTTTATACCTGTATTTGTAAAGTTTTGAAATATGTAAGATCAAATAAGCACATTACAATGTGATGTGTATAAATGGAGAATTATGTTATCTTGTCTAAACACACAATGATAAGATAATTTTTATACCCAGTGAGTAAAAAGTTAAATAATATAAGAACAAAATCATAAAGATCTATTATTTCGATCTTATTAATTAAATATTATTTTATTCAATTTCTGAGTACTATATGTCTTATTAGTCCCTTCTTTTTAACAACCTGTATAGGCATTTTTACAACAAAAGTAGGAAATATGATATAACTGTCAGAATATTGTAGCAGTTGCGATACTTGGAAGCTGATGTTGCCATGGCTTTGAACAGCCAGCGTAGCAAACACTTACCGCCAATAAGACGAGGAACCATATATGACCTCTATCTGACGCTATCAGGTAGAAAATGTTTTCCCTCAATTAAATTTTGTTCCTCGTTTACTTTTCCTAACACATCTACTTTACATATATATATGTAGATTTCATATCATGAAATATTTTTGGCATAGAAAGAGTTACAATCGCTATTGACTGTCATTAATAGATATTTAGGATAGGCCGCTTGTTAGGAATGCTAACTTAATTTTTCCCAGCACTCTTACATTCCCAAGTTTTCTATCCAGCACCCTCAATTTATTCATAAAAAGATTTTAACTACTTATTAAATATATAATATTTGAATATATATATATTTCTATTACAATTATTCTCTTGCTGTTTTTGATCGTACGAATAAAAGCTCTTAGGCACTTGATTCAATATGTAGGACACATATATCACGTTATAAAACTTACTTCAAGAATGATTTCACAACACTGAAAGATAATTAAAAGATCTAACGTAAACATATGACTTGCATTATGTAAATAATTATTATTATTATTAATGTTATTACATTTTCCATTTTCTATTATTTTAACAAATTAAAATTCTATTAAAATAATGCTTACACATAACTGAAATGTTTGTGAAGAATTAAGATATATATATATATATATATATATATATATATATATATATATATATATATATATATATATATGTTTATAATATATATAAAATTATAAAATAATTTAAGATATTATTTTCGTGATACTGTATTTTGCTTCTTTAATATTCGGAAATTCTTATTTATCCTTTAAATTTTAAAATTATTTAATTCTTAAATTTGTAAATCTTTGTCACTTTTAGTCGTACGATTCTCGATAATACAACATGTATAAATACACGCAGATACAGCTATCTTTATCATGACTCGCGTTATACCGCTTGTTACGTATCATTTGTTTGGACAAAGATAAGTTTTGCCATATATCATGGCTTGCCAGATTTTGACACCTTTTTTTAGCTTCCTTAACAACAAGGAGTGTAGCGATTCCGTTTTACAAGATAGTGTCTTTGTTCTGTTCATTCATTGGTTCGGCTTGATGATGATGATGGTGATGATATAATGATAATGATGATGATGATGATGATGACGATGATGGTCATGACGATGATGATGATGGCCGATCGTGATAGTTTGCCAAAGAATTGGAAGCGGCATTGCAGACAGCAGCAACCGCTACACGGTCGCACACGCTTACCCCAATTAAACGCGGTGGACCTTTTGAGAGATACTTTCCTACCGCTGGTGAGTTTTTATTTATAATTATGTTTACGGACCAGCTAACGACCGCTCTTACGAAGGAACTGCTTATACTTAAGGAGCTCGATCAAATTGGAAAACTAGTATTGTCCATCGATTTGTAAATGTTTGTATTATAAATGTCCTCTCGTTTTTTTTTATTTTAAAAGAAAGTATAATACGAATAAAGAACATCTATCTAAAAATCTAAAGTATCGTATATATCTCTCAGGCGTTTAAGATCGAAATTCATCAAGCCATAAACCTGTAAAATTTATTTAAAATGATTTCGTATATAATTGAAGCTTATGAGAGGCCCTAGGCTTGAGAGATTTTTGATTCTAGACACCTTTATATTCGTTAATAATATGCATATAAAAATCTGTGCTCGATTGAATTGATTTCCAGATTGAATATCTGGAACGTCTACTTCTTCGCGTTAATATCGAGGACATTATTGCATGACGAAGCGACCGCAGCTTTAATAGTATCTTTTACAATCGTCCCTCCTCTCACATCATTTTTCGTCTGGTTATGATGCTAACGTTCCCATGCGTGTTATCAGCTTTGTCTTGCGATACCTCGTTTTCTATTTGTTGCGATGTTTTTCTTGTATGAAAGCATGCTTTAAATTAGCGTTTATTGTAACTTAGCGACAAGTATTGTCAATAAAAATTACTCTTATTCAAGATGAACGGCTACTGGAGTATGACATCGACAAACTCGTATTCGAGGCTAGATCACCATATCAGAAGGTACAAATTGTGCACTCCAAATCGCTTGGTAATCTGCTAGTACTCGACGAGCTACAAAGTAAGCGACATTATGTTATAATTTTGTCTACTATTTACAACTTACTAGAAATTCTTCCATAGATATGTCCGAGGCAGATCTTATATATACAGAAACACTGATGCAGCGTGGCAAAGAAAACTATGCTGGCAAGGAAATAGTGATACTTGGCGGTGGTGATGGCGGCCTATTATGGGAATTGTTGAAAGAAAAGCCAAAATTTGTCACAATGCTAGAAGTATGTAAACTAAATTTCATATCATAATTGTGAACAATTTATACTACTTCTCATATTTGCTTGCAGATAGATGATATTGTCATGAAAGCTTGTAGTCAGCATATGCGAAGCATATGTGGTGATTGCCTAGACAAGAGAAAGGGCGATAATTATGAAGTAAGGTTTAGTCTTGAATTTTTGTAGATTATTATATATATTTGAATTTATAAGAATAATATAACGCTTTATAGATTATTGTTGGAGATTGCGTGAAAGCATTAGCGCATATGATTGAGGAAGGACGACAGTTCGATTATGTATTCGGCGATTTAACGGATATTCCTATTAGCACAACACCACATGGTGATGCCTGGGACTTTATTAGACTAATCTTGAACTCATCAATGAAGGTATTAAAACCTTCAGGAAAATATATGACACATGTAAGTATTTTCACTTAAAAAATTCAAAGTGTATCTAATTTTATTAATTATATAAGAAGATTTAACTTTAATTTATAAGTATCAAAAGATATATATTTTGTTAAAAGAAAATTATATACAATTTTTCAAAGTTCTAGATGTAGAAGTCGGTTTAAAATATGTTATAAATATACTTTTTACTATTGTATTTAATATATTTTTCGAATAGGGAAATGGCGCGTCTTGTCCAGAATCCTTGAAAATGTATGAAGAGGTTCTATTACAACTGTGCGTGCCGGTCACGTTCACAAAGGATCGCGCCTTTGTCCCATCTTTTTTCGAGGACTGGATCTTCTATCAAGTCTCATTGAAATGATGGAGCAAAGGATATTCAGAAACCTGGAGGATTATAACAAGGTGGCCTCCTCACAATCGATTGTCTCTTTTATGACACAAGCTTTATTCCTTACTCCTAGCCTTATTAATTAATGAAATTAGTTCCTGACTGAGAAGTAAATCAAACTATTATTAATTAATTCATCTTGTAATACATCAATTAATTGCGCTATATTTTCTCTCGTCAGATTTTTGAGAGAATTTGTTTACATTTTTAACATTAATGTAAAACGGCAGCACTGGAAAGTGATTCCAAAATTTGACAAACATGTGATAATAAAGAACAAATATAGCAGTTTTTACATTAATTTACGACAATTTTCTTAATTATATTTTTTATAAACTAATTTTTGTTTCCTTCGATAAGTAAATTTCTTTTTTTATTTCCATTGCTGCTTCAATATATAGATTGTTTTACTTCAAAACTGAACAAAACTTTCAAAGGTGCTGATATTTTTACAAAAGTGTAGTGAAAGAATTAATATTACAAGTTCTAATCTGTTTTTTAATTTTATTTAATCGCTAAAGATAAGAAAATCAATTTATGTTGTTATGCTCGATCTGTTAATCCTTTATCTACATATAATTATTGAATATAATTATTTAATCCAATATTTAAAATTTAAATAGCTTTTTACATCGGTCTGTTTTTTTCCTGTTTAATATTCTTAATCAGTAAAAGGATTAACAGCAGTGACAAGTGCATGTTATTGCCTGCGTCTGCGATAATTGTATTGAAACATATATATATATATGGCTGTGTTCCAATATTCACTGAAAATCTATAGTATACGTCTCGTAAACGATAGATTTTCAGTATTGGCAGTGAACATTGGAACGCAGCCTATATATATAATATATATATGTTGATATATACATATATATATCGCACATATAATATGCATACATATATCGCATATATAAATATATTCTGTATTGTAAGACACGATGTATAAAAATGATGAACTTTGTCAGGATAAATTATTTTTCTAGCAAATGTTTTTTTTATTTGAAGAATTGATAAAATATAACTGAATGTAAAATAAAATATATGTATACTCAATTAACCCTAAACAGTATAAAACATTATAATTTAATATATACATATCGATATAATAAATTTATATCATAGGAATAAAAAAATTTTTATATAAATTTTCATATAAAATCTAATACATTTTCATATAAAATCTAATAAATTTTTGATTGATAAATTAGAAGTCAATTTAAAATAAATTTTTAAAAACAGAATTTGAAATTTTATTATATGTTATTGTTTTAATATATTAAAAAGAATGTGTTACGAATTCTTATACAGTTTAGGGTTAAAAAAATATGAAATCAACAAAACTTAAATTCTGCATGGGCATAAAAGTATTAATTAAAGTAATGATGGGTATTTCTCCAGTTATCTTCTAATTCTATATGTGCAACTTTACAAACAATATTAATTTATTAAACACCTTATTCTTTTCTCACAGTATTTTAAATATAATATAAAAACACAAAATATCTATTTAACATCAGTAAGTTAAGCGACAGTGCCCTAAAATGTAAAAGCGTGAAATAATCCTAGATTACTCCAGTTTCTTGCAATATATTTATTGAAAGATTTTAACTATATTCTTTAAACTGAGCATTTAATTTACTCGATTAATTGGTTCAATGGAATCAACAATTACATGCATACGCACAATCTAGTTGTGTAAGTGAAAAGAATTTAAATTATATTATAACAATGAATTATAAATTGATTATTTACAACATACAATCATATGTTATATTTATAAAAAGGATATTGTTTGAAGAAATTGTTACATTAAGATTATTCATTTATTCATTGTCAAGATTCACCGACCAATATATTGTTCATTAAAAACATAACACAGCAAATAAATTGAAGACTAATATATAAAATAAATACGCGATATATTTTAAATAGAATAAACACAGTCTTATAAATTGTTTCATAAATTATATCATGAATTTTAAGCAATATTTTTCAAAAGGGCACTAACTAATTTTGTTCGATATTTTAAGAAAGTATTTGTTGTATAAACACGAAAAAACCAATAAGTACTGTTGCAAAGGTACTAAAGCTTATCAATGTACAATAAATCTTTTACTCTTTCTCCTTTTTACAAAGCATTTGTTATATAAACGAAGAATAATGCAATAACTGTCTGTTGCAGAGGTACTAAAGTTTATCAATGTATACAATAAATCTTTTACTCTTTCTCCCTTTCTTTATCGTTCAAGTTTGGTGTCTTTTTTCATATTCCTTTTTTATTCCAATGTGTAACGATATCAATTTATTTTACGAAAGATTATATAAATTAAAAGCATCTGGTATGTAATTCTAAGGTAGATCAGCCTTTTCAGTTTGCTTTCCATAGCTCTGGAAACTTTGGCCCCAATATAAATACCAATTGATGAATAAGATTACAGTTTATTACAAAGTTTCACTTTGGATATTTCTGAGAATTGTCCGATTTCGTGAATCGCAGGTTCTATCTCAGTCTCTGCAAGAATTTGTTGTAACCATTGCTGTACCTGTATCGGATGCTCGTAGTTTTTCTTTCGTTGTTTCGAGTATCTAATCATTTCGGAGTCATCCTGACTCGACATTTCCTTATCTAATTCTTGTAAATTATTTTCAATCTCTTCATGTGTCAAGATATCTAGCCTACAGGACTCTGTGTTTTTATAAGACATCTCGAGGGACTGTATAGTTCGTGAATATGCTTTGCCGAAGGCATGTAATCCATCTAAGGATACATGTGTTAGGCCAAGTTTGCGTTTTATAATTAAAAGTGGTGAACATCCTGACAAGGATAATGTATTTTTGAAAATCTTCAATGCGTTGTTTTTTACACTTTGTGAATTTTGTAAATTTTTGAAAGTAGGAGGCAAACTTGAAATACGTAAGGTTCTATAATCAGATATAAAATCTTTGCAACGTGGAAGGCTCAGATCTTGATCTTTGATTTTTTGGCATGTAATCGCCTTGTCAAAGCTAACATGATCTTTATTAGCATCTTGGTAATCTACAACTTTATATGGCTCTGCATCCTTCACTGTAATACCATTCAATCCATATGTTTCAATATTACCAAACTGACGTATTTGCTCCTCCAATTCACTTCTATCATTCAAGACTACTATTGACGATGGCAGAAAGTCCAATGAAGTCTCTACTAGTGAAAGTTGTTGTCTATGAATGGCTTCGGCCTGACGTAGCAGTTGCTTTTCTCTAGATCGAAGTACTTTTACTAGTTCGTTGAAACAGCTTTTGATTTCTGCCTCAATCTGCAAATTATGTTCTTTTTGTAATTTAAACATTATCGATTGTTAAAAAATTTCTTTCTTATCATGCTTTCTAGGGTTACAAGTACCAATCTTCATATGTATTTAATCAATTTTAAAAATATATTGTAAATAATAAAAACACTAATCTTGTTGCTATTTTACAACAGCAGTATACTTGTTTCAAATGCTTAATTTATTTATTTTAAAAAGTTTTTATAATTTCTATGTTAAATGTTTTTACATACATTTCTTTATTTGTCTTAATTTTAAAATTTGTGAGTGTATATATATATATATATATATATATATATATATATATATACTCACAAATTTTAAAATTATAAATATATGTATACATATATATATATATATATATATATATATATATATATATATATATATAAATTTATTGTATAACTATCTTCAAAATATTTGCCATACATATAATAACAGTTCAATTACATATTTACAATGTATATAACTTTTGTGGTAAAAAAATCTCAAAGAAAAATCATAGCATAAAATTTATAGCTACGTAGAACGAAAAAAATATTGAAGTTTAGCGCACAAACGTAGACGTACATACAGAAATATTGAAACATGGCAAATGTATACCTGGGCAGATTTCTCTTCCAGGAACCTCCGTTTATTCGTTATCAGTTTTATTCGCGACTGATTGTCCTCGTCGTTATCCGGCTGACTTTGCTTGCCTATCATGTTCCTATCACCCCTACTGTGCCAATTCGATAACGCACGCCAGGAGAGTTCGATCAGCAACGCTCGACCTAGCTCAACTATCAAAGTCGAGCCACCCGTACAATAATATGCGTCGGTCGGGTGTCGCGTTGCCGACCGGGATACGGTACAGTGGTGGGGAGATAGATGTCACCGCCTGTCGCAATCCACAACGGGTGTGGAAAGAAAGGGGTAAAAGATAAAAGTGCGTGCGGCACAAGAAAGTACAAGACGACGAGCAACGTACGAGCGGCAGTCTCGCGCGGCTCGTCTTGTGGTGGAGTGCGAGTATGGCGAGTTGATTGGGACGACGAGGCGTTTTTGCACATACATCCACGGAGAGAGAAAGCGAGATTCCGAGAGGCGATCGCTCTCGCGCCGAGACACAAGATTTGGGAATAGCGATACGTTAATCGCCGCGGGCGAGCGCGCACAATCTCGAGGAGGCGAGGATTGACAGCGCGGAGAGATATTGAAAGAGATCGAGCGATCCACGCACAACGACGAGAGTGCCTCGCTCTCTACCTCTCTAATTTCCCCATTTGTTTATCTATCGATCGCACACTCGTGAATCAGAAGGCGCCGGTGCTACCGGACGCTCGCCCGGTGACTCGCGCTTCAATAGAGGAAGTGGCCTTGCCCACGACGGGAATACACCGGTTTTCGCGACGCATACACGAGCTCCCTTTCGACGTTTGACAGATCCAAGCTTGAACCACAGTCCGTGCCTGGAGCCAGCGACGTCGCGCTCGACGGGTCTGAAAATTGTCTGTAAGGTGCAACGCCAGCTATTATAGGTATGTAGTAATACATTTTCACCATACGCACACGTACACACGCGCACACACGATACGCCTGCGTGTATACGTGTGTGTGTGTGTGTGTATGTGTGAATGAAGCGAATTGGGCAGCTATTCGTGCCCTTTGCGTGCGCGGGCGCGCGAGTATAAATCGAAAATCATTCAGAAAAAGCTCTCCGATTAATCCTCTTGCGTTGATGACTCATGTATCTATTTTGTCGCGCTTCATAATCATAGAAACAAAAAAGTCGCCTCATTTCTCATGCGTATCTTTCTTCCATGCATATGTATTTTTAAATTTGCATTTGCACCGAAGTTGTTTTGCGCGGAGCAGAATGTATGAGCATCATTTCAATTTATAATGTTTTTTACAATATTTTTTATATGCTAAATTATTTATATAGGAAAAAAAAGTCAGGTAATAATAATATCGATATTTAATCAAACCGTAATAATTAAAATAAGTATCGATATTATTGAATAATCTATGGAAATTTATTAGAATAAAAACATGTATCGTGACTCGATTTAAACTCTAATAAATTTCAATCGATTATACAAAAAGTATACAAACATATCATAAAAACATCTATATTAATGAATGTAATTTTTCAATATCGAAGAAAATCTATGCTTTTTGCGTGACTTATCTCAATCTTATACTCGCGGCGTAATTTTATAAGCAATTTGTCGAGTACAATTTACATCAACAATTTTTTTTTTTTTCCCTTTCCGACGCTGTATTCGATCGTTTCGAGCTTCGTCCTCCGCGAGGACGACCAACGCGACGTTGAAATTGCGGGTTGAAACGCGAGGATCCGTATATTTGGACTTTTAGATTTCGGTCTCTCTCGCACATCGATCGGAGAGGTGGTGCATCGCGTGAGATCGAGCGTCGAACTCGGATTGGCGCGCTCGTGGCTCACGCGTGCGCCGCTCCATCCGCGGAACGTACTTGCGCGCAGCTGTACGTTCAAAAGGCACCACGAGGAGACCGTGATACTCTAGTCGTACTTTGGCACGGCGTAATTATACGTTTTCTTATCGTTGGTATGATTTCCCTTGGTCTTCGAGCATCGAATACCGATCGACCTACCGAGAGTCTCGAGGGAACGATATTCAACATTCCGAGGTAAATCGCGAAATGTAAATATTGACGTAAAACATATGGCCTTCCCTTCCCATATAGCACAGAATATTGCAGCAATATTATTAATATTGTTGTAACATTGCAGCGACATTGTAATATTGCCGCAATATATTCTTAGGGATCCATTTGAAAGGAGAAATCATTCGTGGATATCGAAAAAGAATAAATAGGAAAGAAAGACGAAGAAAAAGTTGTTGATATAGATTTCACGAGCTAATTGATAACGATGATAGAAAAACTCTTGACGCAGAGAGATGATATCTGATTTCGAGATTCTTTTCCTTATTCGATTTTTCCTTATTTCTAGATGTTTTTCAGAAATCGTTTATGTATTCGTATTTGTTACAGAAGCATTGACGTAATAATCATTAATCGTCAAAAATGAACAAGGTGGATTACATGGAGGTAACTCTCCCAAATTATTCCTACATCTTTAATTTCGAAGAGACATTCAGTCACTATGAGACCAAGCAATGGATGATGAAGAATTGGACGAATGGTTTCTATTACTGCGGATTGTACATGATCTTAATATTCGGCGGGCAACTTTACATGGCCAGCAGGCCCAGATTCGAACTCAGGGGAATATTGTGTCTTTGGAATACGTTATTGGCTACCTTTTCTATCATCGGTTTCACCAGAACGGCGCCCGAATTAATTCACGTTCTCAGGCATCATGGATTACACCATAGCATTTGTATACCAAGGTTAGTTGATTTTTTATTATTCCATGAATTTTAACATTTACGCATATTTTTTAAACACTTCAAATAAGTTTTTCGTACTTTGGTGATTATGTATGAATGAAATATATCATTCTACATGTCTACTTTTATTATTTATCAATTGTATATTCTGTATTGTATACAATATACAATAATTAATTAAGTAACTATATGATAATATGCACATAATCTATGCCTACACATTTAAATTTATATATTCGATGTTGATCAAATTTTTGTCCCACATAAATATTCACGAGACATTTATATGGATATACATTCATATAATATTATTATATGAATGTCACACTTGACGTGATTATTAGACATGCAAAAAAATGCGAAAACAGAACTTCATTAAAGCGAATCGCTTATCATTGTTATTATTCGTTTGAAAACAAAATTTATACTAATAAACAACGAGTCCATATAATTTAAGATGTAAATGTTAATATGTAAATTTTTAACTACTCTCATAAACTACATATATTATATTTATTTCAATTCGCTTGTACAAAGAAATAAAGATTGCAAAAAGATAAAAATATTTCAAGTAGTTAAATAGGTGAAAATTGTTAAAGGAAATGATCGTGGCATTCAATAACATATACATTATTGTCAATATGCATTATGTCCTTCAAAGATATATTTTTTAATTATTTGCTTATCATTACGCACTGAATTTTAAAGTCTCAAAGAAAAGAATATTTTATTTAAATTTTTATTTGTGCTTAACCATAAATTTGTTTGTATATGAAAATTTATCAAAAGGGACATAAAGATAACAAAAATAATATAAAAGTAACATAAAAATAACATAAAAAGTAACTTAAAAACATACATATAATTTTATTATTTTGATATACAGGGTGTCCCATTTTAACTTGGACAGTAAAATATCTCAAAAACTAAGCCCAGCAAACAAAAATGTTTCAGACAAAAGTTGTATGGTTTCGAGGGGGCCATACCAATGGTACCATCTTATGGCCCCCTCGAAACCATACAATTTTTGTCTGAAACATTTTTGTTTGCTGGGCTTAGTTTTTGAGATATTTTACTGTCCAAGTTAAAATGGGACACCCTGTATATCTTACACTGAAAAAAAATTCTGAGATACATTTAATAATGCATTTTTGAAATATATTTAATTTTTATCATCAAGTATAATGATAATAACAAGATATTTAGTAATAGTTATAAACATTTTAAAAAAGGATTAAGTAAATTATTTCGTCTTAATCAATCTTATACAGTTAAATTGAAACTATTTCATCATAATTTAGTGAAATGGTTTCAACATAGGTGATTAAGACGAAATAATTTACTTAATGTTAATATTTAATAGGTTCTACTAAATGTAAAATATTTTTTTTAAATGTCTAACTATTACTAAATATTTTGTTATTATTATTTGATGAAAAACTAAATATTTCAAAAAATGCATTATTAAATGCATCTCACAAGTTTACCCAGAATTTTTTTTCAGTGTATTTGCGCTATATACATATATATAGTCATGCATTTCACGCATGTTTCGATACGATAATATACTAGCATATTATGACTTGAAAGATCTCCTTTTGTTGAAAAACATCCACAAAAAGATGTACGATTATCTATTCATCACGCGAAAGAGATACAATTGTCTATGGGAATTATTCTCATTTTATCCTTTCTCTCTTTCTTCTCTTTCCTTAACTATATTAAGTATTGATTTAAATAATAAAAACATCTTTATCTTTCGGTTTGTAAATATAGTTAAATCTTGATATAGCTTAAATTTTTTTATCTCAATGAAAAAAAGCAAAAAATTGTCGCGTTACAACATTTCAATTTATTATTAAAAATTCAAAATTATATCAGTCGATTAATAGGTAAAGAAGCACTGCTTTTCGCTATCAGATACCAAAAATAATTTCTTTCTATTGCTTTTTGATTTATTTATTGTATCTTATATCGAAGCAATTATTTAATTTACACGAGAACACAAAGAATAAAAAATTTATCTAACAACGTCACATTTTTTAAGGAAATTATTAATAATTCTTATCGACTATAAATTGACTATGATAAGATATTGACTATAAAATAATAATAAATTAATAATAATGAATTTGATTGCAGTTTTATTGAACAAGATTGTGTATCGGGTTTTTGGACATGGATGTTCGTGTTGTCGAAACTACCTGAATTAGGCGACACTATATTTATCGTGTTGCGTAAACAACCGTTGATCTTCCTGCACTGGTATCATCACATTACCGTCTTACTGTACGCTTGGTTCTCGTATTCGGAGCATACCGCATCCGCGCGATGGTACGTCGTAATGAACTACTGTGTCCACTCGATCATGTACAGCTACTACGCTCTCAAGGCAATGCGATACAGACCACCTAAAGCGATCTCCATGGTAATCACTACGCTACAACTCGCCCAGATGGTGATCGGCTGCGCCATCAACATATCTGCCTACCAATACCTGGAGAGCGGCAAAGTGGACTGCCACATTACTCGCATGAATATTCGTTTTAGCTTTGCGATGTACTTCAGCTATTTTGTCCTATTCGCGCGATTCTTCCACAAAACGTATCTAGCCAGAAAGAAGGCCAACAAGAAGCATTTTGCTAACAGCGAACCTGGTCACATCGGTTATAATGATAAGCTCAAAGCCAACTAAGGTGGTAACCAGCGCACCAAGACGCTCGGAAGTCTTTTTCTCTATCTTTTTGCCGTTTTCTTTCTCTTTTTATTTTCTTCTCTTTCTTTTTCTTTTTCACGCCGCTGGTCGACGTAGTCATGTACATCCAGGATCTATTTATATTAGGAGATATTAGGGTTTAACGGCTTCTAGGATTCACGCATTTAATGGCTATTACTATTAAACTGATGATTTTTGAACTGTGATGTGAATTTTAAATTATAATATTTTATTTTTTCTGTATTTAAAGATTATTTGATTAAATAATAATTGCATGTTAAATAAAATTAATGAGCATTATACTTTTTTATTAATATTATATTTTTTAAATACAATTTGTCTTATGTTAATTTTGTTAATAATAAAAATACAAATATATGTTTGTAAAAATATAAATGCGTTTGGTTTATGAATACATGTATGTATTCTTAAATCGAATTAGAGAAAGCTCATTATAAATATTACTTTTATTAAATTATTGTGTCTAATCCGATTGAAATTATATTTATTGCACAGAACTTTAATTCTAATTATTAAAATTGTTATGTCAATTAGTGCCGAAAAACTTAAAGTTATATAGAGCCTAAAGCGTATAGGATAACTCTAAATCTTTAAGATTATTTGTAGGATCTATATCCTATAAGAATCTAAATAAATTCTCTTTCATATATATGTAGAAAATCATATACATTTCTAGGAATCATCGAATTTTAAGTCCATAGAGCCTAGAAACCAATTTCTCTTTAAATCCTTTAGATTCTAGAAGCCGTATATCCTAGAGGTTATAGATTTTGGGTGCTATTTCTCAGGATCTTTATATCCTAGGATTCAAGAATCTGTAAATCCTTGCGAATCGGTAGAGATTAAAATATTTAAAATGTATGTATTTTTCAGAATTCTTTTATCCTAATATTTAGGTCTTGTAAAATAATGAATTCATAAATTTTCGAATTAACGAGAACCTAGGATTCATATTTCATATAATCTTCATATCCTACGGTCTGCGTCGATCTCCTAAAATCTAAATTTTTCAAGATCTTTAGATCGTAGGATATATAGCCAATTAATATCCGCTTATGCGCGGAAAGTATCTTGAAAAGGAGATTCACTCAAGAAATGTAGCGATACTCCTTTTCATTTTTTTATATGTAATTAATAAAGAACTACTTTCGCATATAATTGTGCAAACGCGCGTAAGCGTACACATGCATTTCTTTAGGTCTGACCGGCTGTTGCACAACATTGTTATTATGATTTTGTTACTATCTACATTTCTCTTTTTTGTGCAATTTAATATTGATATTATTTAATAATAATTTATATAAGATCAGATATATATACATGTGTAAATAATAATTTCTTATCATAAGTCCTGCACGATATTTACCGAATCCTCACTTGTTCCTACAATATCTCACAGTGGTTTAATTGTAATTATCATAAGCTTTCCGAGCGAAGATTCTTAAAATTTTTTTCGCAGTCATTTAAATTTTAAACGAAGAGAATTAATTAAACGATCTTTATCTTTTTTTACTGTTTAAGCAGAGTTAACTTATGATCCATAGATCAATGATCACAAATATTGGAAAGAAAATATTTTAGGTGTACTCTTTCATTTTATAAAGATTTAACTGTTCGCGTCAATGTAAAAATCTCGACCTAAATAATGCGTAGAGGAATGTGTTAAGAAGCATATACGGTGCTATTGTTTGTAGTCAATCTGGCCAAAGTAAATAAAAATCTATTTGACGAACTCCTTAATGGTCATATGATAACGAAATTCTTAATGGTCATATGATCAAACATTCACAACTTTTATTTACAGACACGCAAATTCTTGAAAAATTTCAGAAATTTTATTAATTTATTTTCTATTAATAAACTACTTAAAGAATAGCTTGCATATTTTGTATTGACGGAATGAATTTGTAGAAAGCATAAAAAAGGCGTTTTTATCAAATTCATTGATATCAAGCTCATATCAAATTCGCATCATATTAGATTAAATATATAGATTAAAATCTGTACGTTACCGTCGAGAAACTTTAAAAGACATCTCAAATAAATAATTATGAATATTGTTGACTGTCTAATATACTCTCGCGGGAGAAAAAGTTGTAATCGTCAAGTAAATTATCAATTTAATTAATCGCGGAGAAATGCGTGTTTTTAATAATCGCTTACGAATTTACTGTGCAAATATTATGTCAAATTTTAATTTACGAAATTACGAATTGTTACAAATACATATTCCGTCAAAAAAGTCACAATTTCCAAGTAAAATATAAATATTCAATTGGTTATTTCGTAATAAAATATTCAACTTCATTAAAATATTCAATTGGTATTTCATAAATATAAATCGACCATTTCTTGATAAAACATACTCTTCTTCATGCATCATTGATTATTTACTATTACGTTGTCGCTTCTTATGCAATCGTTATTTCAAGATCACCTTTGTATCTCTTTAATTTAGCATAAGTATATAAAGTATATAAAGTTTCACGTTTTTTTAACGTGATATATCTTTTATAGATAGCGCACGATCAACTTTTTTACCGCAATATTGATATGGTACTGGAAAATTTGTTGAATCTTTTATTATTAATAAGACATGTGCGATGCGTTCTTATACGTGATATTTTAATAAAATAAGATCAATTGCTTTTTCATAGTATTTAAAATGATCTCCTGAGATTTTAATTACTAAAATATAATCGAAGAAACTTCAAAAATGTGATTTGTGCCAAGTTCTTTATAAAATCTGCTATATTTTCGGAGATGTGCGGTATTAAATATTGACCTCTAAGTGTTATTTTTTCTTTTTTTGCAAAATCGTGTAATTTTTAAAAATTAGTATTCAATGATTTGATTTAGTATGAAAAAGTGCATTTTTATTGTATTTCTTTTTGATATCGAAAGAGAGAAGAGAGTTCAAAATTCATCTTGAACTTTATTTGCAAGAAATATTGAAGTTTGCATTCACGTGAAAAATTAATTATTTGTTTGATGTATTTATATGGATTATTTATGAAATAACAAATTTGAATCTTATATTTTTTATATAATTTAAAACCTTTTATACGAAAATTTCTAAATAAGAACTAGTTTTCCATCACTTATTAGTTTTTAAATTATATGATTTTTAAATTACATAATTTTAGAAAAACAAAGATCAAACAATTAATATTTAAAAATATTTCTCCGAAATATTGCAAATTTTGCAAAGTGCAAATTAGAATTAATTAGAATAAATCTTAAAGTTTTTAGATTATGGTAATTCTTATGAATCTTAAATCTTTTTTAAAATTCATAGACTATAAATAACTTAGTAATTTCATAGCTTAAATAAAAAATAATGTAACGCAATAGCGCACAAATCCAAATATAAAAGTGCAGATTAAATATTTTGCTAACTATAAGACTCTCTAATATAATAGTATTTTCTCCCATTAATATTTTATTATCACACTTTGATTTTTTCCGAATAATAATTAAAACTGTTAAAATAAATTCTAGTTTGTATGGATCGCAAAATTTCATGCTCGTTATTTTGATCTAAAATAGAAAAAACTAGCTATTTTTTTATTTGCGAATAATTTCTCAACATAATATAATCATAGTAACGACATTTATTAAATTAATTACTCTTCTTAATTTGATATTAATAATAACATTCCTTGAATATTATAATTTTATAATTTTTATTTAGATAATATTGTATGTAATTAAATATATATATATACAATATATATATATATATATATATATATATATATATATATATATATATATATATATATATATATACACAATAAATATATAAAATATTCTCGCTAGAATTAATTTAGTTACGATTTTACGATTTTTAATTTACGACAAAACAACTCATTCAATCTTGTTAACAGACGCACAATGAGTTTGTAAACACGCGATGAACTCATGCGTGATTCACGTGTACGATCGTACGACTCTCGTCTGATTATGCGATTCGTAAAGTTAGATGTCAGTAGTGACCATTGGTCACAAAAAAGATACATACATTATGTACATTCAAGTCTTTATTCCTATAACAAAAAATCACAAAAGAAATTATCGTCGTTAATCATCCGTTACAAACAAATTTTATATTTTTATAATTAATTATAATTAATTATATGAATATATCCAAAAATATTTTAATAATTTTTTTAGACAATTGTCTAAATATAATAATCATATCTCGATTAATTTTCTATTAGCCAATACTTGCAAATAGTTTTATCTTAATATTGTGAGAAGGAATTTAAAAAAAGATTGAGAATTTGCAAAATTTTAAAAAGCTTTTCAATATCTTTCTACACAATATTTTAATATATATCAATATTGAATGTTTATATATTTTAGACATTGCAAATTTCTAAAAAAAATGTAGACATCTGTTAAAATTAGACTTACTTCTTTATTTCGTCCCCAATCTTCAGAGATGTACGTTAATAGGTCTGTCAAGCCCTCAAATTCTGTTCTACTTTGAGGTGGATTATTCTTTGGTATTTTTGGTAATAGGGAACCCATTTTGAACCTAAATTCTTCTGCATTAGTGGCTCCAGAGATTTTCCAGATCCCATAGAAAAATAAGCCACATCCTGTGATAGCAAAAAGCGAGCCCCAGCCAAGGGCTCGTATTGCTAATGATGCTCCTGTTTCGTTAATTCCTTTAACGCCAGAAATTCCTTCTCCAAAGTGTTTTGGATCTTGCTTTTTGGTAGCCCCCACCGCTCTGGCAAAACCAGCAAAGGCAGAAATACTTGCGACGGTGCTTAGAAATACTGCAGCTATAGAAATATCAATAAATTTATTGAAAAAACATGTAATGTATTGCGTAAATATTAACGGAAAGTAATGAAAAAGATAAAAAAACAAGACAAGCTGGAACTGTGTGAAGATTAATTGATTATAACTCAAAAATGTAAATGCGAACAGTATGATGTATGTTATATAACATTAAAACTATACAGGTAAAAAAAATTGAAATATTAATTTCACAGTCGTGAAAACTATCACTTATGATCAAAACATCTTGTTTTTTATCCAGCATTTTGAATTTTTTCAGTATTTTGAATAATTTGTATTCATGATAAAATGTATAAAGCACACTGTGTAATAACTAATGGAGTTTTTCTGAACAAGATTAATATTAAAACAAATATTTTTGTATGTTAATAATCGTATGAAAAATTACAGTTTGCAGCTTTTTATGTGTTAGTGACACATGTGTATCAGAGGCAGAGAGAAAACGCTTTCAAGGATAATGAGGTTAGCTTGAACAGCGGACGATATATGTGCGGCAACGGATAAACCTTACAATTTCCGTAATTCTTAAATTAAACTTACCGTATATTTTCTCTTTCTGTTTCGCAGATTTTACAACGGACGTATTCGCAGCATCCTTCGATTCCGCCATCGCATTCGAAGAAAAGTAGCTCGACGGTTATTCCGCCATTTTTAAAGTACCCACGCGTTTACACATGCGGAATAACCATTCACTAGTCGAGTAATAATACATCTAACGTATACGTAGATTGTAGATATATGCGCGCATTTTATAGAACCCGGCCATTAATTCCATATGTCAAAAGTGAGCAGAAAGGTTGCCGGGACTTTTTTTTAGTATTTCGTTAAATCGTGAAGCACGTTTGACATTCAGGCAAATCGAGTTTTGTGAATTTTCAACGTTGACCCGCAAGATGGAAATGGAAGGTAATAATCCTGTTGTTTTTCATTTCACATATCTTTTTCGTTTTTCTCTACTTTTAAAAAGAAAGAACATAGATTTCTTTTAATGTATGTTACAGGCGAAGTAAAGCATAACATTGATGAACTCGTTGATGATTTAAAACACGCTGTAAAACTTGATATCTCACAAGATGAATGCCCTAATATCATTCAGATATTGGATTCTATGGTGAATGTTAGTAAAACTTCAATTGAAGGTACAATGAGAAAACTGCAATATACATTGAATTGTACTATAATAGATTTGGATGTGTGACTAACATTTTATATTTTTTGTCTTTTCCCAATTTATCGTCAATCTGTAATTTGTGTAATTTAATATTGTATTATGTAAAGTTGTTATTAATTAGTATATGGTTTTAGAGACATCGGAACTAGTCATTGATGAAGTTTTTCTGATGTTGCTTGGACACAAATCTAAACAGATTGTAGTAAATACAACAAAAGCCATTGCAGAGATTGCAAAGACTGAAAAAGGAAGGGAGAAATGTACCAATGCAGAGTTGGTACAAGCATTGATTGAGTTGCTAAAAAAGAACGATATAGATATACTGACGCCAGCTTCCAGAGCTATAGGAAATATCTGTTATGATAATGGTTGTTGCAACAGTCGCATTTACATAAGAATTTTTGAACATATAAACATTACATATGAATTTATCTTATATAACTATCCAAAATAAAAGTCAAAGTTTCCATTTTGATGATTTATACATATTTTTATATATATAAATTGTTATATATATTTATTATTATATAAATTATTATATATATTTATATATCAAGCAGTCAGATCATTTGTTATCATGCGGATATAAATATTTATTATAAAATATATAAATATTTGTTATCATGAAAAGATATAAATAATAGATTTAAATATATTATTAAGTTATACAATTGTGTAGTAACCATGATAAAAAATATATAAGCTTCAATGAGAAACATTTATTTTACAGAGAATGGTAAAAAATTGGTGCGGGAGCAGGATGGATTGAAAGTAATTTTAACAGTGCTGAAGAAAAGTATTGCATTAAAGGATGCTAAGGGGGCCAGTTTTCTGCGAAGTGTGGCCACTGGTTCTTTATTAAATTTTTTGGTGGATCAGGAAGCATTGTATGAAGAGGTAATACTTTAACAGAGAGAAGCTACATTTCTTTGAGAGTATATATGCTATAAACATTGAATAAAATAATCAACAATGATGTTAAAAGCACGATGGATAGGCAACAATTATAATTATACATACTCCATCAGGTACTCAAACAAGATATAGTACCCACTATTTGTAGTATCTTGGAGGAAGATAAGACCAGCGATGGTGAAAGGACAGTATATGCACTACTCATTCTTAGCTTATTAAATGGCACGAACATTATATTTCTTGATGAGAGATTAACGAAAATTCTGATTGATGTATTCATCAGCGACACTTCCTCTGAATTATGTGAAATGTGTTTGGAATTATTACATGGTCAGGCCGAAGATGGTAAATTAACGATAATTTTATTGATTAATAATTAATAATTAAATGTAGATTAAATTAATTTAAATTAATCTTTTCGTGTAAATTAAAATGAAATAAAGTAAAAATACCTTAATATAATTAGATTTAATTCTGAATTTATCCAAAACATTAGATTTAAAACACATGAATGAGTTAAATTGAAGTAATAATTATAAATTATAGTTATAATTATAATAATAATTATTAATAATATAATTTCAACTTTTTAGAAAAAGTAAAGTTATTGCTAGCCAAAACAGGAGTGTGCGACTTACTCCTCAAATTATTAGAAAAACATGGTCCACATTGCAATGATGAAGAAACGCGGTTTGTTGTGAAAATTGCTTGTAACTTGATCGTTTTAATCTTAACTGGAGGTGAGTTCTGAGATGAGTTCTCAAATCCAATATTATTTGTTCTAATAAATATACTACTTTTTGCCTAGATGACAGTATGAACTTCCTTTATGATGATAGCAAAGGGGCTGTCTATAAAAAGTTGGTAGACTGGCTAGAGAGCATCGATGAAGACTTACAAATTACCGCCGTTTTAGCTATGTGCAACTTTGCACGCACCGACATACATTGTAAGCATATGGTCGAAGAGGGTATTCATCGGAAACTACTAAAACTCCTTCAAAAAAATGATAGCAAGTGTGGCGATATCAGATGCCAACACGCCTTACTCAGCGCATTACGTAATCTCGTCATACCTATGGATAACAAATCGTTGATACTCACCGATGGTTTGATCGATGTACTTTATCCGATGTTGGACATCCCTACTTTTCCCGTTGTTTTCAAATTGCTGGGAACGCTTAGGATAGTCATAGATGGCCAAAGTGAGCACTCATAAAAACCTCTCTTAAAAACTAAAATAGCAACAATATTTACTATAATTTAATAAGAAAATAAGGTAATAATAATTATGGCCGAGTTACTTGCTGTAGGAGAAGCAGCAATCTCCTTAGGACGAAGGGAAGATCTGATCAAGCGAACGGTTGAATGGTGCAATACCGCGGATCACCCTGGCGTTCAGGGCGAAGCGAATCGATTAATCGCTTGGATAATGAACAATAGCAGGTTCGTTTTCAATGAAATTTATGAAATAATTCCCACAAACTATTGATATATTTTTTAGGGACAAGCAAATTGCCTTGTTAATTATCAAATACGGAGCAGTGCAGCATTTGGTTAAAATGCTTCTGGCACAGCATACATTAATGCAAAATGAAGCAATACTAAGTCTAACGATACTGACAAGGATCTGTCTGACGGAATCTGAAGAGTTGCTAATCGAGGCGGACTTTGGGAGTAACATGTGCGAATTTGTTAAAATACGCGCCAAGGATCTCGACATACATATTGTGTTAAATGCGTTATCTTTATTGGATAGCGTCGTGCAATCAGGTATTACGGCAAAAAGTGTTATTTTGAAAAAGGATTAGCTATAGCACTAGAATTGTTCAATATTTAATCACACTAAATAATTTTTTTTAGCCCGGTTAAAAGAACATCTCAAAAACTGTGGATTAGCCGACGCGTGTAAAACTTTGCAGTTCAAAAACGAAGATAGTGCTGAAATCTGGACGCGTGCTACTGCACTGCGAACCGCGCTGTGCACTGCCTTGGATATAAGTTAGGAATTCGATTACTAAAAGTGTTCTAGAAAAATGGATGACCAATTCAAACATTACGCATTCATGTGCGTTGCCATTGTTGTATCTTCCATTTATTCCAAAAAGCTATACAAACTTCTCCAAGATGACCAAATCATCATTCAATTTGATCCACAGATTACAAAATGTACTTTATTTATTGAGAAATATATATTCTATTGATGTACTTGTGTTATTGCAATTAATTTATTAGTTATAAAACTTTTGTTAAAGTTTTCTTAAGAACTATTTCGACTAAGATCTTAACTTAATCGATAATTGACTTACTAAGAATAATATGTATCTAACATATAAACATATATATCTATAATATATTTGTAATTTTTCAAATAATTTTTATTATAATTTTGTGATCTGACATGTAAAAGATGAAATTAAGAACGACCAGTTAAAAATTTTTTTGTTTCAGTTAAATTAAATAAGTTCTTCGGTCGGTCGTTCCAAGAAAGTATTGAAGGTATATATTTCCTATATTTGCAAGAGTATATAAAATATATACTCTTATTATTTATACTCTATATTTTTTTTATTTAAACATATTGCTTTATCACAGACGAGATACTGTTAAAAATAATCAGTTTTATGAGTACTTACATAATATTTGAAAAATCTGTTGTATATTACGCTCTCTCAGGAAACAACGACCAAAGTAAAAAATAATAAACGTAAATGATAATAGAAATAATTGATAATAGAAATGCATGAAAAAGAAAATCATATTACATCGATATAAATCTGAAATTTAAAAAAAATAATTTAATATAAACAAAACAATATTACAATACAATATATAATACGATATATAATACATATAAATCATAAATAAAAAAATGGTTATAATTAATTATTGATAATAATTTATTACATAAAATTATTTTAGTATGTTATTTCTTTCAATACTATTATTATTTATTTATTTATATATATGTATATGTGTTCTTTTTTCTTTCAACATCATTTTTTATTTATTTATATAGCTTCCTAAAAGTCATTCTTTTGAAGTGTAAACTAAAAATTATACTGTAAAATCTAACTTTGGAAAAGTAGTAAAACAATTTAATTGCAGGTTCAGTAATTACGTGATACCTCAGTCGTTTAATGAATAATTAATTTATAAATTAAAATATTTTTATAATTTAACATTTTGTATATACAATATATTTTGATATAGACTAAATATATTTCAATACTAGTCGCGATCGCATTTTGAAAAAGGATTTAATAATATACGAAGTTTCATATCATTATTTTATTGTTTGAGTGTCACATTGTGAATGATAACAAGCTCATAACACAAATAATCCCGTATTATAGTTTATGCTGCCAAGATCGAAACATTATTATTGATAATTCGTTGCCGAAATATCAACCTTGGCGGCAATAATACACGCTATTATTATAATTTTGTTATCATTCGTACAATGACACTCGAATAATAAAGTGAAACGCTCCGTATATTATAAAATTATTTTTTTTTAATTAATTATTAATTATTTAAAATTAATTATAATATTCAGAGTGAATATGCTTTGATATTATCAAGTACTGTAGTAACAAGTGTTAGTGTATTATTGTAACGAATGGGATATGATTTTGATTTCGTGTAAATATTTACTCTCAAATGTGTTACTCTTTCACGACAGAACAAAGTGCGTATTTCATGTAATTATTCCGTGATCAGGAATACCGTGCAAAGTATATCATGTAATCAATTAATCGTATTTTATTATATTTTATTTTATTATTAATCGTGTTTTCGTGGGTGAGTGTAAGTGCCATAAAGAAACAGCAAAGGATGTACAAAGAAAGAAAAGAAGTGAGGAAAAGTGAAAAAGCATTGAGGAACATACGGAGCACACACATATGCGATAAGTAATTTATAAAATATTTACCATATTTACATATTATTATTAAAATAAACATATTATTCTCGGTTTTTTAACTTCCTTGATAATGATTTATTCTAAATTATAATATAACGTATATATAATATATAAAACAATTCACGTTTTATATATTATAAAATTTTAAATTATTTATTGTTTAAAGGACTGTGAGTAATTAACATAACAATCAATTATACAATAAATAATTATTTAGTAATTTAAAATACTTCCTATTATTTAATATTTCGCGTATATATATATATATATATATATATATATATATATATATATATATATATATAAATGTATTTATATTATAACCGATAAATTATCATGCAATTAATTAATTGCTTTGCAAAATTATACGACAGCCTTCGAATATATATTTTAAGATATGTAGTTATGTTATTCTAATATTTAATACAATATGTTTCTAATTTTTTTCACAAAATTTATGTATATATTTTGCTTTTACAAATATTATCTACAAATATTAATATAATATTTTTTTATATAAAAGAAAAAAGTATCCATTTTATTATTTTATAATTATATTTTATTATTTTATATTAATACAAGAAATAATACTAATTATATTTTTCATATTTTTTCTATTTTTACATGTTATTTAGAACTCCTAGTTAACTCTAACTTTAATTATCTTATATGTGTGTAGAATTAATAATCTAATAAAAGTTTGAAGAAATATAAATAATGTAATGAATTATAATATGATATGAATGAATTAATATAATGTGAAACACATCACATTATAAGGATCTTTCTTTTAATACACAACAAAAATTTATTGATATTTTTTTATCTTTAGATTACTATTCTTTTAACTGTAAATAAAACTTATTAGTTCTCACTTCATGTACAACTTAAGTATGATAATATAATGAATTCTAGATTATATAAATATATAAAGAAAGAAAAACACAAAGAAAAATTATTTCATGAAACTGTAATTTGAACTCGTATCTTTTTTAAAAAGAGAATTGCCGGATTTTGGATTGGGTACGCGAAACCCATCGGCATCGATTTGATATTTAGGTATCGCATTAGAGAATTTCGAAGAGTTCACTGATGCTGAGGCACATCTGTAAACAAAAAATAAATGCATTAAGAAAATGTTTAATAAAGAATCGCATTATTCAGATCTTTTAATATTTTTCGTTCGTAATAATAATATAATATTAATAATTATATTATATATTATATTATTATATTATATTATATTATATTAATTATTATATTATATAATAATAATTATTGAAAAATATAAATAAATAGCTTAATATGTGTTTTTTGTATTTACTCTGTACTTGACAAATGTATACGAGTAGAATTGGAATCTATCGGTGCGTTCATTTTGCAGAATACAGATTGCTGATTATTTTGCATTTTGCATGTATTTTGCATTTGTAATAACTTTTTGCGGGCTTTTTCTGTCTCGTTCTTAAGATTTATATATCTTTCTCTTAATATTTTAAAATTACGTTGAACTTGAGGCATATGACTTTTTAATTTCTCACATTTTTCTTCCTTAAAAGATATCATGACACAATTATTAGAATCGTTATTAAAAAAATAAGATCAAAGAGAAATATAGATAATATAACTATAAGAAATATATAATATAAATATATATGTGCGTGTGTGTGTATATTTGTATATTATATATTTATATTATTTAAGATATTATTTAATATATATATATATATATATATATATATATATATATATATATATATATATATATGCGTGCATATGTGTGTATGCATGCGTGCATGTGTGTATGTATGATATTTATATAAGAAATGTATATACATGTATATGTGTATGTGTGTGTGTGTGTGTGTGTGTTTTTGTGTATGATAAGAAATTGCATGAGAAGCATAAAAAAATAAAATAGATGATATACAATTTCGTGAAAGCGTTGCATTATTATCTTCATCTGATCAGTTCGCAAATTATCTGCTTTTGATAGCATGTCCCAAATTTCGTTGACAGGCTCAAAAAACGAGATCGTTGTAGGCATCAGATCTTTTAACGGTATATATGCGGGGCTGATATATTGACATCGTAGACACTGCCTTTCCACTGTAACAGAAATTAAATTAAATTAATCATGGATATTAAATTCTGTGTATGTGTGATACCGTTTCTTCGCATGATTTTATTATTTACCTTGTTGCACACATTTCTGGCAGAAAATGTGGCCGCACTGTGTAATGTTGTATGGCCGATGTCCTCTGTATATCGGGATGAAGCATTTGTTGCAAATGAATAAATCCATATTGAAATGTAGATAAAAAGTATCTATGTATAACGACGTATAACTGTGCAACTTAAAACACTATTATTATCTTTTTCAGGACTTAAGCGAAATAGCAAGTGCCGCGTACTTTATTTAATGGCGTCAAGAAATGAATTGAAATTAGTCAACATTCGCGCTACTTCTAGTGCTACCAACATCGACAGATTTCCTAATCGGAAAAAATCAAGAATGTACTTTTAGAATCGATTACGATTTGTATGAATATATCACTCAGAAAAAGTGACAAATTATCAGAATACGAATAAAGATTTAAGGGGAAATTTTAAAAATAGATAAAATTTTAATCGCCGTAACCGCATTTAAATCTTGGCATAAAAGCAGAAAACAGAAAAGAAGAAGCCAATTAGAACTCGCGTTAGTAATCAGTTTTTACTTTTTATAGAAAAGTTCTCTACCATATTGCAAAATTCGCAATAATTATTAAGTTATAGGCAAAAATGTCTCAGAGTATAAGAAGCGGTAGACAGATCGCTTCTCATGCGCTGAGACATTTTTGCCTATAACTTAATAATTATTGCGAATTTTGCAATATGGTAGAGAACTTTTCTTCTCAATTTGATCCAATCTACCACTACTTTTCGTTTGGTCACTCAAGAATCGGACACCCTGTATATTATAAAATACAGGCGAAAATTAACATAGAGTAATGTAGGGCAATAATGCAGGCCGGTGTTCATAGAGTTTTTATATTTAAGATTATCTTAAGTATGACCTTAGATCAAGTTTTAAGATTCCGTTCAGCTAATGAAATGGTTGTATAACATTTTCAATCTTTATTTAAGATGATTTTAAATATAAGAATGGATTATGAATACTGTCCGTAGTTACTGATAAGGTCACCCATGCCGGACAGGTCGAAGGGGAAGAGTCAGACTAAGAGAGATACAATAATTATATAAAAACATTTTTTAAATAAAATATTTTTTAATAAATAAAAGAGACAGCGATCGAGAGAATGAAGAAAAGGGGGCTTCAATGATTTAAACATTTTTAAGAATGCCTGACAGCAAATGGC
This sequence comes from Camponotus vicinus, assembly GCF_025532165.1. Taxonomy (NCBI): domain Eukaryota; kingdom Metazoa; phylum Arthropoda; class Insecta; order Hymenoptera; family Formicidae; genus Camponotus; species Camponotus vicinus. Next base: position 31,593,547 of record NW_028141945.1, read on the forward strand.
TATAGAAGATATTCCGGTAAACATCACAAGAAGAAAGAAACGCGACGAGACCCTACAATCTTAGGCCAACGAAATGTGACAGTTTATAACAACCCGAGAACTCGAAGAGGAGGCTGCATTAGATAAGAATGCATGGTAATAAATGACCTTTTTAGGGTATATTTAGACAAATTTGTATAGCGCATAAGCATATGTATAAAAAAATTGATTGATCCATAAGCATATCCATAAGGAGAATAAATTAATCCATTTCCTTATGCTTATATTTAGACAAATTTGTCTGGATAGGCCTTTAATGTGAATTAAAATATCTCTGGAAAATTTGAATTTTCAGCGCCAATTTATTTCTAGTATCCTGCCATCTAGTATCGTCACGTGCTATCGTCTATCCATGCCCTGGCGCAGCAGTCGCGCGAGCTGCCACGTAATGTTGTGTGTGCTGTTTCTCCGTTCTCGGGTTGCTGCAATTATATCGTCCTGTAGGATTGCGTGGAGATAAGCGAGGTAATGCGCGAGTCTGCGTCCATCCGTTTCTAATTTCGAACGACCCGCGTTGTTGTAAAGGTAAGGAGCATTCGGTTATTCCAGCCATTCCGTTCTGCATTTTAACCTTTTGTCACACTGACAATGCGCTTTGACGACTCAAATGTCAACCTGCTAGAATTCATATTTTCTTCCTGGATTAATAAATATGATAATTGCCCTAGAGTAAGCTCGATGTAGCTCTGATCCTCTCATTTTCTTTTCATTCTGTCTAATTTTTAATCTGTAATTTCTTATTCAGTATAGTCTATGAGTTACTTTGCGTAGACCCATAATTTGATAGTATCGTAAGATTCTTACTGCTACTGGCAATAGTCATGCTTAATTAATGTTTGATGATTTACAATCATTTGTTGATTTACATCATTTGTTGATTTACAAAAAGAATTCAAGCAGAATCTCTAAGCACTTTTTTATTATATACCTTAAATTTATCTTGAATATGAAGATAGATTTTAAATGAAATAATTTATAAATTTTAATATAGAAAACATATTTCTGTTTAAACATATGTTATCCTAATTTATTAAATAATAAGTTTTATTTGCAGTGTGACTGTTAAAGTAACAAAATGTCACAATCAAGTGGTTACCAATATCCAGTATATACAGAGCCCAATTCCTTGAAGAATGATCCATCGCCGATAGTAAATGGCCAAAATTCTGCTTCTCAACAAAATGGTATGCAGTCTCCCCAGTTCAATCTAACTGGTAAGTTTTTATAAAGAAAAGGGAATAGAATAGCATGTATGAGCAAAGAAATTCTTTATATCTTAAGTATAATGTATATATAACTTTTCCAATAGCATCTAGGTTTTTATACATTTAACACTTTATAATATAAAAACTGAGATAACATAATCAATAAATCTTTTGCTTCTTTGAAATAATGATTAACAAATTGGTTGTTAATAAACAATTTTGTGAATTCCATATCTTAATATATAGTTTGTATAATATCTAGTTAAATATATAAATAAAATTTTATTTTAAGAAAGATAATAAATTTACATAAAATTCTATAAAGCAGTTGTTATAATCAATTATATCTTATTTAAATAATAATGATTATTAATTGAAGTTTTAAAAATATTACTTGATTCTTGTTTAGAAAATTTATTAAAATTGAGATAACTAAACGTATTTGTAGGTACACCATCATCGCAATCGTCGCGTGACCCGTCCAGGGAGACTTCCAGAGACCCATCGCCAACTCAATATCTTCATAATCAATATCGGCCTCAGTTGCCTCGACCACCAATGCCACCAATAAATGGACCTCCAAGCTCCAGTGCTTTGCCTTCGCTACCTAGGACGACACAATTGTATAATCCTGTAAATCCTTATGGGATTTCTAGCCAATATGCTACTAGTGCTCATTCAAATGCTGCAGTCAGTACACCTTCGACTGCCTTTGTATCCCAACCTAATCAGGAAGTTCAGTATAGAAACACAATTCCTTCGAATCAAATGCCTTTACTAGCCAAAAACTTGTCATCAGGCTCTGCTCCTTCAACGTTCACAAATACTACCGAACCGGAGCTTGCTAAAGTAAACCAAAGTTATCAATGGACAACTAATCCCCTTCCTAATGCTGCACAGGGGACCACAGGTATTTCTGGAACATCCAGTAACATTGATAAGACTAGTCAAGTCTCTACAGATCAAACTACAGGAGTTCAAACATCTTTTACTGGAATAAATAAAACCTTGGCGCATGGTCAATGTGATCCTACTTTTCCATCTTCAGCCAATGTTAATCTACCTCCTTCGAATACCCCTCAACATTTGAATCAAATCAGGCACATACAACAAGATCCAGCGATTTCCAATATACAGTCTCCAAGAACTCAGAATATTCAAGCATCACAACCGACAACCGGTGTTTCCGAAAGCTTAAGTAATCCTCAACTCAAATATAGCAGTCAACAGAATCTATTCAGTCCAACGTCAACACCATTGAATTCTAGCACACCAAACTTATTCCTCGGTTCACAAGGCCATAATATAGATTCATGGAATCCTCAAAATTATAGTCCTCAAACATTGAAACCACAGCAGAATTTACTTACTGGTTACATGGATTCTACGGGATTGGGAAATACTTCTCAAGGTCAGAATATACATCAAAATTTACCTGGCCAAAGAAGATATCCACAACAAGACACTGCCAATACGATGCTACCTCCAAGAACGACCGCACCGCCTTTGGGAGCTAATCAATTACATGGTGCGAGACCGCCGCTACCAGGAATGCCGCCTCTTCCGGGGCAACAGCCGGTAATGGAACTTAAGAAGATATAATATATTGTAACATTTAATATTAAAATTAAGTTTTATTTCATTAATAGTTTTCTATGTGAAGTTGTGTAATTTTATAATATTAATGGTTCTATTTATATTTTTAGTATGATACTCGTTCACAACATCCCGGTCCGATGACAAACGTTCCATTAGATTCGTTAAATAGAAGATATCCTAATATATATCCTGACCAATTAAATCAATTAAATAATCAGATGGGCAATCTAAACGTTACACAAAGTAGCTACAACAAATTATGGGTATTTATTTTTATTTTTTTTATCAAAATATTTTACTGTTTGTTACGTATATGGAATGTAGCATATAAATGTGTTACTTTAACATATTATTAATATTTTTCAGGGGATGGAAGCGGTAGATCTTTTACAATGCAGAAATATACTGCCACCTGAAAAAGTTGAGCCACCAAAGATCAGATTGCATCAGGAAGTCTTGGATAATGTAAATTGTAATCCTGAGTAAGTTTTTTCTTTTTAGAAATTGTAAACTCTGATATTAAATGTCAATGAAGGAATTAAATGAGAATGATAGAACACAATTTTTTCATGTTATGTGTAGTGCATTAATTATTTCATTTGAACGGTTCGGTTGCTAGATCGGATCATCAGCAAAATGATATTTGTTATAATATTGATAAGTAAATGAATTGCTTCTCTGCAATCCTAATAGCATTTATAAAAACACATTTCGAACATTTGAATATTAACAATGCTTCTCTCCAGAATTTTCCTTCTCATAGCTGAAATCATGAGGAGATGTCTTTGTTTCATCATAGAGTTTCATTATAAAATGAAAAATTGCACTTTGCTTTTCGCACTTGGCTCTCATTTAGTCCGTTTCACATATTTATTGATATTTTTTCCTTTTCTCTATTTTTTTATCTAAGATATGGAGATTTTATTAAAAGAATGCATATATTTAATATATAAAGAAAATTAAACAATGAATTTTTAGAATGTTTATTGTTACTGAAACTGTGTTTTAGGATGTAAATAATCATTCTTAATGTATCAAATAATTACAGCATATTCAGGTGTACACTGACAAAAGTCCCGGAATCGAACTCGCTTCTTCAAAAATCAAGATTGCCATTTGGCGTACTAATACATCCTTTTAGAGACCTAAACGTAAGTAATATAGGTGAAAAAATTTTCATAATTTAAATTATACAGGAACCTAGATTATGTGAAATATATTTTATAATTCTTAAAAATATTTTTTGTGAAAATAAATTTAATAATGTGAAATTTGTTATTTGTCCCAGCAGCATTTGGCAGTGATACAGTGCAATACAATCGTACGCTGTCGAGCTTGCAGAACATATATCAACCCATTTGTATATTTTGTCGATTCGAGAAGATGGAAATGCAATCTTTGTTTCAGACTTAATGAACGTAATAAACATACTGAAGTTGTTTACATTATTGCTTAATATTACATGACGATTAAATATATTTACATCTTGTTGCAGTTCCTGAAGAATTTCAATTTGATCCTGTGACGAAATCATATGGTGATCCAGCGCGACGACCAGAAGTCAGAACTGGCACGATAGAGTTTATCGCGCCAAGCGAATATATGGTTAGTGATTTTATTTTTCTATTTTCGATTACATATATGTACTAACTAAAATATAAATAACCAGCTTTCAAATATTTACATATTATTTATAATTATAAAATTTGTATGCATAAGAAATTTGCTTTCTTCGATTTAATTTTAATGGATACCGCGTATTTTCCAGGTCCGTCCACCTCAACCTGCTGTTTATCTTTTTGTCATGGATGTTTCTCGCCTCGCAGTGGAAAGTGGCTATTTGCAGATTGTTTGCAACACCATCACCGAAGAATTATCACGTCTCCCCGGCGACAGCCGCACCCAAGTCGGTTTTCTCGCTGTCGACTCTGCTTTACATTTCTTCAGCATGCCTGATAATGTATCGCAGCCGCACGAGATGATCATGCTAGATATCGATGACGTATTCCTGCCATGTCCAGAGAACCTAATTGTAAATCTGAAAGAACGCGAGGAGCTCATTCGTGATCTTCTCGCCCAGCTATCTGTCAAGTTTTGTGGTACTCACGATACTAACAGCGCTCTCGGCGCTGCTCTTCAAGCTGCCCTAAAACTTCTTTCCGCTACTGGAGGACGCGTCACTGTTTTCCAAACGTGTCTGCCTAATCTTGGTCCAGGAGCCTTACAGCCCCGAGAAGACCCCAATACTAGGGCGAACAAAGATGTGCCGCATCTTAATCCAGCAACAGATTTTTATAAAAGATTTGCTCTGGATTGCAGTGGACAACAGATTGCGATTGATTTGTTCTTATTGAATAGTCAATACAGCGATCTGGCAACTTTATGTAAATAAAGTTATTTATTGGATATTATTCTAATAAAACAATAAATTTTGCAATAAAATAGTAACTGCAAATAATTAATCATTGCGATTTTGTAAATCTTTTTTTCTATAAATTTAATCGTACGATTTAAAAAATAATAGGTTGTCCATTAAGTCTTATCAGATATATTTTGAGAAATAAGAAATTTTGATTTTCTATAATTGGAAAAATTTCTTTCTTTACATAAATTAGTAAATAGTTCAATTTGAAAATGTATTGCTTATTGTCAATCTTTATTTACGTTACTGACAAATATTTATAACATTAATCTTTTTTTATTATATTCTGCAGCATGTATGTCAAAGTTTACTGGTGGCTGCATTTACCATCTGCCACTGTTTCGAGCGTCAAAGTTGCAGAATAGTGAGACATTGGAGAGATTGTTTCGCCGTTATTTGACCAGAAAGATCGGCTTCGAGGCGGTAATGCGGCTTCGCTGTACCCGTGGTCTCAGCATCCATGCTTTTCACGGCAGTTTCTTCGTTCGATCAACCGATCTCCTCTGTTTACCAAACATTAATCCGGATGCTGGTTTCGGCATGCAAATCTCTATTGATGAGAATCTCTCCGACGTGCAAAATGTATGCTTCCAAGCGTCTCTTCTCTATACTTCGAGCAAAGGTAATAATATCTTTTGGAGAAATTTTTTCTCACATTTCATATATATTTTGTATATTTATATTTAAAGGTGAACGAAGGATTAGAGTACATACCCTGTGCTTGCCAGTTGTGGCAAGTCTATCGGATGTCCTGTATTCTGCAGATCAGCAATGCATAGTGGGCTTGTTATCAAAAATGGGTTAGTCAATCTTTTATTTAATTTTATTTTAATTTCATAGCGTTTTGAATTATAAATTCTTAAAATATAATCCGTAAAACAAAAATTTAATAATAATACATACATAATAAAACATTTCTAGTTCCTGTAATTATACATAAAATTTAAAAAAGCATTTATTTAAATATTTATAGCTGTCGATCGATCGCTTCAGTCGTCTTTATCAGATGCTAGAGATGCATTAATAAATGTTGCTATCGATGTCTTGTCTGCGTTTCGGCTATCACAATCTTCCGGCAGCGGAGGACTTATCGCACCAGGAAGTTTAAAATTGCTGCCATTATATATTATCGCGTTGTTGAAAAGTGTAAGTTATTAATGATCTAAAAAATACACCATAGTTTATATTTAGACACGTTCATTATGGTTCGTATTTTTGTTATGAATTTACAGATAGCGTTCAGATCCGGTACGAGTACACGTTTGGATGATCGTGTATTCGCCATGTTTCAATTGAAGACATTGCCATTAGCACAACTAATACAGGTGGTCTTTCCCGATTTGTATCCTATTCACGCGCTCGATGACCGCAAATCAAAGGACATTGATGGCAAAGTGTGTCCGCAGCCGCCGCGACTTCATTTATCCGCAGAAAAACTCGATAGCCGAGGCGCCTTTCTTATGGATGCTGGTGACAGAATCTTCATCTATATTGGCAAAAATATTAACCCAATATTTTGTTCGAATGTACTCGGAGTTTCCGCATTCGTGTCTATCCCGGAAGAAATGGTGAGCGTTTTATAATTTTTATCAACTGCATTTAAAAAGATTGTAATTTATGAATTATAAAAATTTATGATAGAATTCAAGATAGAAATCCAATTCATCATTTAAATTTACTTTGCAGTACGAATTACCAGAGTTGGATACAGTAGAAAGCGAACGGTTGCGAAATTTTATATTTAGCTTGCAAGAAGAAAAGCCGTATTACGTATCTGTACAAATTATCAGGTAATTATATTGTTTCTAATTGATAACAAAAGAAGTAGTACACATTGCAAGTTATTAAACATATATAATTATCTTCAATCTATGTATCTTTTGAATCATCTATATTTTGATTTATATATTATATTTATAATGCAATTTTTTTTAATTATTTTTTAGGGACGACAGTCATTTTAGGACACTATTCATCGAACGATTGATAGAAGATCGATTTGAATCCGCTCTTAGTTATTACGAGTTCTTGCAACATCTCAAAACGCAAGTGAAGGAGTGACCAAACTAAGGAAATTCTTGGGTGAGATTAATTTGTGGAAGTGTTAGTTAATCGAATCCATGAATCACATGGAATCAAAAAAAATTGTGCGACGATAAAGTTGTGTGATTCATCACAATTCATCGATTTTGGGTGTCATTTGGGATATATTTGGGACATATCACATGATTCAAGATCTATTTATGCCATCTACTTATGCAGCAGTGATAGCCTTATTGAAAGACACTGACGCATTTAAATATGATAGATTGTAATTGTTATTATTATAATTATTATTATTATTACATATATAATTCTTTATCATCAATAACTTCAATTTACATTCTAATTGCGCCACTTGGGTTAAGCAGTTTCTCTATGCTTTAACTCATATATATCCAGTAAATGGTATCCAATTTTTATGATTCGTGTTACATCTATACAGCAATTTTATTTCAACAAAATTTTTATTTTTTCAATAAGAAAGTTTTCTTTCTCACTAACGGTATATAATTTTCAATAACGGTAATTCGTTGAATAATATCAATAATGACAAATATAAATCTGTTTAATAAGATATGTTTGTATAGAATTTTTTTTAATTATATATGTTTTTAAATGTTCTTTCTTTCTCGTTCGTCAAATTATCGTTATTGTCGTAAATTAATACGCAAGTGTTCTTATCTTAAATACCACACACATGTACACACACATCTTCAAAAAATCGTAAAAAATATTATTTACAAATGATTATACAAATATTATTTATAAATAATTATACGCAATAGAAATGGTATTAAATATGTGCAATTTTGCATTTTTAATATAAGTAGTAAAATAAAACGAAAGTGTGTGTACTTGCAAGACGTGTGTCGCCAAATGAAAATATTTAATGGTGATAAACAATGTACTTTTTGCAATTTAATCACCTATAGGCAATAAAACGAACAAGAGGATAGTAACGACTCATAAAATATTATATTATCGGTTGCTGTATGTCATTCTTCAGATAATGACAGGTTGTTAATCACATTGTAAGATTAGACATTGCAACAAGCATAGTCGCGACGACAATTTCAAACAATCGATAAACGTTACGATTAAAGGATATTGCAATTGAATTATGTAATTGAATAGGAGGAGGTGCGGAGAATAATTTCACGTGAATGTAAAGTACTGATACGTGATCGTCGAAGCGGATATAAAAGACTCGCCTATAAAGACTTTATAAGAAATAAATAATGATGAATGAATATATAGAGTGCTGGCGAGTGTTATAGTAAATAAAAAAAAAATGAATATTGTAAAATATAATCATGCTGTTCGTACTGTATCGCGCTGCCAAACAAGTTTCCTGGCATTGGTTTCTTTTTGTCATCATATTTTACGATTTGCTAGAAGCAAAAATAGCATGACAATTTAGTCTATTATTTAATAAAACATTTATATATACATACATAGATATATACATATATATAGATATGCATACACACACACATACACATACATACATACATAAATTACACATATTATACGGGAAATTATTGTACATCTTTTAACGAGCCTTGTCCGTGTACCACCCAATTTTTTATAAATCACCAACTGTATATTACGAAAAAAAATGCTTCAATTTTTAGTCCGCTATTTTTATTTTTTTATCGATATATCGAAAAATCTCCTAATTTATCCCAACACACATATACGTCACTATTATTTTAATCTTGATGTATAAAATATATCGCGCGTGTGTGTATAAAAAGCTACTCGCTATTACAATAATAGATGCAAATTTGTATCGTTCGAGAGAGGATATAGATAACATCTCGATATATATACCGTACAACTATCCTCCCCCTCCCTCTCTATCCTACACTCGCACCGAATCACCGATATCGGCGTCGGCGCCGACGTCGGGGGCGACGACGGCGTCGGCGTCGGCGCTTGGCGTTCAGCGCTCCGCGAGGCGTCGGCCGTTTGACTACGTTATCAGTAGTGGTGCCGTCGTCCGCGTGAGCAGGTGAAGGCCTTCGTTATAGTAGCTGCTCGGCGACCTAGGTAAGCCTTGTTTTGACTGGATCCTCCCCTCCCCCCCTCTTCCTCCTTCTCCCTTCTTTTTTTTCGAGTTCCGCATCGACCGGGCCAGGCTGCGATTTTTTCATCCACCTTCCTTCCGCGCATCCTTCGCGGGCGGCGGCGACAGCCGCTCGTCGGTCGTGGGGGGCTGATAAAACGCAAAATGGAAATTTCAGCGGGATTCAAATAGAACGCCACTGTGCGAATAAGGGAGGGAGCGGGGGAGGGAAGAATGAGGCTCGTGAGGGAAGCAGTTGTGACGTCTTATGTTTAATAAATCTAATATTTCGGGAATGCAATCGCCCCGCCACTCTCGATTTAACGTTTTCCGCCGATAATCTGCGATGACGCGTCGATTGTTTTGCTCTTTCCTAGCTCGGCTGGAATATCCTCCTCTCCCTCTCGTTACGATCTCGCGACACAAACGCCGAATTAATTCGGCGAAACATGGAGGCGATAGTGTAATTACTGTACGCGCGCGCGGAATGATTTATGTAAAATAATAAAAGATGCGAATGCATTTATGAATTATGGAGAGGTTTAAGAAGAAGAAACTCTCATATTATTTATATATATATTTATTCGCATCAAATGATTTATATATCGACTAAAGACGAGTTAAAAAATTAATTATAAAACTCGATGGCATTTGCTTAAAAAAAAAAAAAAAAAAAATGGTACGATTCAAGTGGGTATCGGATATAAACTTTGTAAACAAATACGTGATCGAGATGGGGTTCGTACGTTGGCGGAAGGTTAATTGGTCAGCTCCGGGTGGAACTATGTTTAGTAACAATTCTCTACGAGATGGGATTCCTCTATTTTTATCTTCTTATCGTCGCCTTTCGCGTGTATCGCGGGTGAATTCCCTTCGTTTTTTCCTTTCGTAATAACGCGATAGCCATCGTCCAACGCGCGGCCTTTTCCGGCTTATTATCATTAACGGTATATTGTACTTTATTGAAAAATGTTGCTTCAAAGCTCTCGCCTTCTGTTCCGATAACGCGAATTTCTCGCCGTTGATTCGCACGATTGATCTAACTGCGTCGCAACGACGCGATAATTGTCGTCGACACTTGGCGACGTTTCTCCTTTTTTGTTTGCCATGTTCGTCCTAGCCGAGTGTGTGCGCGGGATAGCAAATATTTGTACGTGTCGCGCGCGTTGCTCACTTTCTCGATGCAACACGTATCCTGAGGTCCGCGAGGAAACCACATAACGAGAAACTGTGTACTTAGATATTACGCCGAAATTCCCATAAATTCGCACGTATGTTTATTCCCTGAAAGACGCGCGTACAAGATTTTTTCTTTTCATTTTAAAAGTGTAAAATGAAAAAAAACTAATATGCGTGTGTATTTTGATTCTCTCCGTTAATGAGAGAGATAATTGCTGGTCATTATTATATAATTTATAATTGTAATTAATTATATAATTTATAATTGTAATTAATTTCAGCCACTTCTCTCTGCTTATATATATATATATATATATATATATATATATATATATATATATATATATATTCTAACTTAAAAATACTGGGTTTATCCGATTCAACGAAACTCGACATTTTTGTTTTCTATCAATCCCATTTACGTTGAATTATCTACTTGGCGCGGCTGAATTGTATTCGTGATTAAAATTAATATCCGAGAAACTTAGCTCGAACGATTTTCGCCAGCTTGTAATTTCGAGCTCGCGAAAATAACAATGGTCACGACAGTTCAGCCACGTGCTGGAGCGGGTCAAAAGTTCACACTAGCTGTGACGGGGATATGACGCTGATACACACCGACGCGTGCATTTGACAGGTATATACGTCGAAATGTAAATTTGAGATTATCGATGTATATGCACTGCCGAATGTCGCGCCCTGTATCCGCGTCATGTATGCCGTGCCATGCCGTTGTCGGTCGAAAAGATCGATACGCATCGCGCAAACCCTCTTAAAATATGCTCGCATCCTTGTGCGTAAAGTGCGACACGCAGGCCCCGAATTTGTCAAAAGAAAGCTCGATCGATTCAACTTTGGGGCGCGGGCGTAGGAACATCTTTCATCCGATATTAACCCTCGTCTCGTCGCGCGAGGGGAAGAAATTTCAGTCGAATCCCAAACCGGGATCTCTATATCCCTCTCTCTCTCTCTCTATCTGTTTTCATGTTACAGAAGGTCTTCACCCTGAAAATGGGAACGTAAAGGATGCCGCACATCAGGGCGGTTGATATTCTCCCTAAAGCCCATCATATACCTTGGCCCGTCAACTAATTGGGCAATGACCAATGAGCACGCTTGGGATAAGTACAAACTAACATAACGATCGGAAGGCGATCAGATCGCTTTCGCAAGTCATCGATCTTACATTATTTAGCGATCGATAGGATGGTATCGCGAGGGCAATCGAGAGTGTCGCCTAGTCGTATATTAACGGATTAATGTAACGCTCATTGCATTCGCAAGCGAAGACAATCGTAGCTGATTAACTAGTTACTAAATTAATATAAATATATAGAATATATATGTAAAACAAAGCATATATATATATATGCATACAAATATATAATAACGAGCTATAGATCGAAAATCACAATCTCTATTATTTGTTGAGCATCGACTATTGTATGTTGTTTAATTATTGATCGCCGGATCGATCACAAGTACATATATCGATACACGAGTACCTTGCACATATGATAACTAAGTCCAGTTGTTAGAACGTCAGAAAACGCAGAAATCTAAAAGATTTATGCTCGAGATATTTAGACACTTTGCATTGGAAGATTTAATGTCGTGAAGAATTTAAAAGTCTAGCGGTGGATAAGAAATTCACATACATATATAAGTCTAAGCACTCGAGCTGTCCCACGTCCAGACGTCCGACGATAAAAGAGTCGGATAAGCTTAATTAATCCAAACGTCCGTATGAAGGATTACGAATTTATGTGAAGTTAAAAATATAAAAAATATTTAAAAAAAAAAGACATGCAGTAGAGTTTACAATACATACATACACACATACAAATACACATACGTATCTTTAAGAAATCAAAGTCTCGAATGATAAAACGGTCGACAAAGCTTTAGCGATCAAACGATACAACGTAGTGTAGGACGAAAATAAAGATATCTCAGACTCTACGAGAAATGGAATCGCATATAAAAATGCGTAAGCAATGATTAGCGTCTAATTCGAATCGCGAAACTCTCAAAAACAATGAATCTTGAGGTGGAGTTGATCGCGGGGGTCATCAAAGGCGGTTCACCCCCCGCACATCTACCGGCACCGAGACTCATCAAGATATTCATCGCCAGCGAAAGAGATGGTAAATTTTCCCAAAATTTCAAAATTTCAATAAATTTTGCTCGCGTATGAAGCGTACGAATCCAATATAAAATCTATTACAGGGTGTCCCTACTTAAATTTTGTAAAAAAATTTTCTGAAAGTTCCAGGTATTTTTATATAAAATTCCAAAGAATATTTTAAAGATTTTTTATGCAATTTGACTTTCTTATCAACGAATTGCCGACTTATAGATAATTAAAGAGAGAATTTTTTTTTAATCCTTTAAGTTATTTAAAAAATTTCCAATAAAATTTCATGAGAATTTCCTTCCTGATTTTTTTTTAGAAAAGATATCCCTGAGAATTTCAATCAAATGAAAAATATTTCTGAGAATTCCCATGCTTTTTTAGAAGTAAATACTTTGTATTAGATAAATATATCGTATTGAATAAGATTCAGGGTCTCAATAATTTTGCAATAATGTTACCACGTAAACGCGACGCAAAACCGGTATAAAGCTCTCCCGGTAGAGAAAACCTCTCAATAACATGAAATTAAATTCGCTCGACATTTCTGCCGACTACAGACTTTACGGAAGAGCGCAAACAGCTGCTGGAGGTGGTCGGTCCGGAACTGCAATCAATTTACGATGATATGGGAATCGAGGTCAGTAAGCGAATTCATTTATTTTAACGATCGTGTGTTCGTTGACCGCTTGCGAAAGCGCTCGCCTTGCGCAGGTGCTTCTGGTGGATATGCAATACGGAACCGGTGATAACCCGGATACCAATCCACGTCTGGCGGAATTCTTCTTGGAGGAGATAAACGCGTCCCACCGACATTCCCGGGGATGCTTCCTCCTGGTAAGAAACATTTGGCGTCATTATCGATCGGCACTCCGTCACCACATTTATTTTTCATTACCGCGTAGAATTAGAAATTGTATGCGCATATCCTGCCAAATATCCTAATGGAATACTCCGGTTATACTGCATCTACTACAGTGCTACACGAAAATATTCATTGATCATATCTCATTCTCAGATGATATTTCTCTCTCTCATTTTATCTCGCGTATATCTCCTTCTCTTTTCTTGCATTTTCTTCTCTTACATCTGCTCGAAATGCAGAGGAATAACTTTGTCCATTTGTCATCCTTTCAGCTGTTGACGGGAACAAATTATAGCGTAGGGTGGATACCAACGGAATTGAAAGAAGCTACCTTCCAAACGCTCCTCGCACACTACGCTCTTCTTAAAGATTATTACGAGCACAACGGGCACTCTTACGTGTTGAATGCTAATAGGTAACGCTTGATGTTTAGAATTGTCCTTCCCTTTTTCACCTACTCTTGAATCATTACCAAGTTACGTGTGAACAGCGTGCAAACCGCTCAGCGAGAATGGCAAAAGGATCAAGAGCCGGGCCTACGGCGAGCGCTAAGGACCGCCGCGGAATGTGCGATCCTGGAGCAACCAGACAATCAAGAGTTGAGGTGTATCTTGAAGAGTACGGTGGAACGACAGTTGGAATACGGCCTAAGTGAGTAACAGTTTAAATTTTTCATCAATCAGTCACATATATTATCAAAATCACACATTTATCAAGTCTCTAAAATGTAAGAATAGACACGCGACAAGATCCGTAAGAGTGATTGATATTCTGGCATATGTTACATACATGTCATATCTTCGCAAGATCGATATATAAATAACGCAATATGGATCAGGTTACCGTCACTGCTCCCGCTGTCAATATTTGATCGGCTCTCATACGGTGACACGTTGTCGGTGTGGCATGACATATTTCAGGATTGCTTCGATCTGCTATAATGGCGGATTTCGTCGAGCTTTCTTCTCTAAAAATAGGAGATGTGCTGATCTTTTGGGTCAAGCATAAAGTGCGCCGCTTAAATTACTCTCCGTCAAACGCGCGACGACTATTTTGCATCGCACGTCATAACAAGAGGCTTTTATACGTAAAAGCTGAAAATTGAGCCATTTTCTGCTTCGTTTAATGTCGCGTTAATTCGTTTTTTAGTCAGGAATTTAATTGCTGCTCGAAACGAGTTATTTTTAGCCATCTCGTTAGTTTAAAGGAGATTTAGTTTCTGAATCCAGTCCAATCTCGTATCAATTACTATTAATTGATCAAAATTTTGGCCATATAAAAATTATTTATTTTTGAACGCTTGATGAATGTGGCTAGAATACGAACGTTTGAAATTTTAAAAGATTTCTCTTATTACTATAGGTATATTTCGTTACAACAGACATACACATACACATATATATAAGAATACTAATAATTTATCGACGGTATATCATCGTTGGAGCATTCCTATCAGGTCTAGACCAGCAAGGTTTGGGAATAATGGCTGTGATTCGCGAATGGACGGGCAACGACGCTCCGAAATGTACACCTGCTGCCGAGAAGCTCAAAGATCGCGTTCAGGCCACTCTGCCTCATGACAATGTCCTGCATTTACACGTGGAATATCGTAATGGCAGTATCGATGCCGACTACGACGTTCACGATGAGTATCTTGGAAAGCTTCGAGAACTGATACTGGACAGATTGCAGCAGCTGGTGAACGCATCCGTAGAAGCTGATCCGGAAATCAAAAGTCGTAAGAAGATGGTTCAGGAAGTCTACGCCGAGAGTATGGCGCATTTCGCCCTTCTTCGAGAATTACCGTTGGCCAACGAAAGTGACGAAGTTGTGGAGCGAGTGAAAAAGCTTATCCTTGCAGGTACAATAACTTTACGTTTGCAAGATGACAATATAATTGCGTAAGAGAATGAAAAAACGGACTATATATATATGCATGCTCGTACATTTCTAGGCAAGGAGCATAAGCATGGGCCTATTCTGATCTATGGACCCAAGTCCTCTGGTAAATCCTCCATTCTCGCGCGCGTCTACCAAAACTCGCCTGACTGGCTTTCAGCGCCAACACTCCGCATCGTCCGACTGTGCACTGCAACACCTCGATCCGCTTACAGCCTGGAACTCCTCCGTATTCTTTGTCAACATGTTGGTTTTCTTTCCGGTGACAACGATGGTAATCTACCACGCGACGCCTCCTTTGATCCGCTCTACCTCAATAATTGGTTCAACCTCATCATGCGCCGCATAGAGGAGCATCCTCTTCCGGATCAATTAATTATTCTTCTCGACGACCTTCATCGCTTCCATCCACTCGAGTGCGATATTGTCGCCGCCTTGTCCTGGTTACCGCTCGCTCTTCCCGCAGGCGTCCATTTCGTCGCTACTTCCGCGCTTCCACCTGAAGGAATGCGTCTCACGCCGCTTCAAAAGGATCGTTTGCGCAGCGCTGACATTCTTATTGATTTATCTGGCTGCATATCTGCAATACCACGCGTCGACGTGGCTTTGGAGCACTTGGAGGAGCTTGTTGGACTTGACGCTGCTAATCGAATTGCTTCGATTCTCGCTTGCACTGAATACGGTTTATCGGAGACAGAAATACTCGAATTGATCATGCCTACTGGAGGAGAAGGACCCTTGCTTCTAGAGGAGAGTCAATTCAACTTTGCGACTTGGTGCTTGGTCAGAAGAACATTTGCACCGTGGCTCAAGGTAAGTCTTATAATAAATATAATAGATTAGTCTCGACACAGATGATCGCTTTTAATTTCATTTTAACATTTCCATATTACTTCTCATACATTTTTATTTTACAAAATATTCTAGGTACGAGTGATGAGCGGACGATTAATGTTCTCCTGGCGCAATCAATTTCGCGAAGTCGCTCTCAGAAAGTATCTTTCGAATCAAGATGACTCTCGCAGCTATCACGCGGAACTGGCCAGTCTCTTCTTCTCCGAGGATGCCGATGATAGCTCCGACAAATCGCCAAAGAATCCAGCCTCTCCCGTTGCCAAAGAAACCCCATTTCAAAGCGCGCCGCAAACGAAGGATATTACATATACTCTTCGACATGTTGAAGAAGCGTGGCTGCACCTTTTGCAAGCTTCCGACGTTGATAAGCTGAAGAAACTCGCCGTTTGCGCGTTCGATTTTCTTCTTGCGGCTGTTCAAATGATCTCTGTAAGCTATCTTCGATGCGTCCTTGAACACGCTAGGCGGTATCTCCTTGAACGCGACTTGGAACTTGTATATTATGCTGTGAGGAAATCCAGCGATGTCCTTACCAGGGATCCGCTTCAGCTTGCCGCTCAGCTCATTTGCTGGTTAAGGCCGGTCGCTGAAGACGGCGGTGACCTCGTGAGTCTTTTTTACCTTCTAATAATAAAATAAAAAAATGATATCAATCCACAAAAAAGCTTATTCTACCACTTCATTAAGGTTAGTAGAATGGTTATGGCGGCTATGGCTTGGTGCGATGGTTATACCGCTCCTTTACTCGTACCCTTGAACGGATGGCTACAACCACCTCTGCCACTGCAGATTCGAGCAATTACGTGTCCTCAAGGGGTCAAGTTGATCGAAGCGGCACCATCAGGTCAACATGTCATCGTTGTACCATCGCAAGGAGATGCTCAATTATGGCACGTAATGTCGAGTCAGCTCGTTCATACTTTCAAAGGTAAAGACAGAAATCTCATTTGATATAAATTAATGAATTATTTAAATTGGTTTTTATTTTATTTCGAATTTCAGAGATGTTTCCATCATAATCTTTCATAAAAATATTAATTAATATATTTTTCTTCTTCCAGGACATTCCAGTCCAATCTCGTGTTTAGCCGTTACTCATCAATCACAGTATCTGCTAACCGGCTCCGAAGACACTTCTATTATTGTCTGGGATATGAAAGAGCTTATCATGAAACGTCGAATTTGCGAGCATATCGCACCAGTTCTCACTTTAACCACGGCCCTTAATAACTCTGTTATTGTGAGTGGTGGTGAAGATTCCAGAATTATTGCCACCAGCTTGCTCACTGGCGAGGTTCTAATGAAAGTTGATCATCATCGTGGTCCTGTCACTACTATTCGCGTTGATTCAGCGGGGGAAGTCTTGGTTTCAGGATCAGTCGACGGAACTGTGTGTCTTTGGTCTTTGGAAAGCTTCAGTCTTCTCAATAGCATTATTCTTCCTTCTCCGGTGGTCATGTTAGACGTGTCCGCAGATTCAGTTTTTCTCCTAGCCGCTTGTGAAGATCAGAAGCTCTATCTGAGATCTTTGGCAACAGGCACGGAGATTCACACGCTTAGAGGACATCAGGGACCAGTTAAAAGTCTCTGCTTGGCAAAAGATTGTAGAAGAGCTATCGCTGGCGGTACCGAAGGCAGAGTCTCCGTGTTCGATATGCATAGCGGAAAATTGATTAGAACCTTGCCTGCTAATCCATCGGCAAGCGTCACTTCGGTTAAGGTGATTAAACGCAAAATTACAATCACTTTTTTTCTCATTTATGCCAGTTTCACTGTTTTCTGATTTTGTTCAATCTCTATAGCATTTCTACTTTTGTTTCTCGCAGGTAACTGAGAAAGATGATTTTCTGATAACTGGTGGAGGAGGTCGGGTGACTTATTGGAGCTTCCGCGGTGAAGAACCACCGCCGAAACCGCAAAAACCTGGAAAACAGGATTCTTTACAACCTCATACCGCGCCGATATCCTGCTTGGATATTTCCAGGGATGGCGCAATGGCAGTCACCGGTGGTGTCGATTCTTTGGTTAATTTATGGCAGCTAAATACTCATGAATTGTTGTCCACACTGGAAGGGCATATCGCCAGTATTACTTGCATTGCATTTTCCGCGTCAGGACTTTTTGTCGCATCTGGTATATGTTTTTATATTTTATAAAATGATTTCTTTTTTTTATGATTAAAATTTTGCTGTTAATATGTGTAATTGTATTAAATAAAAAATAAAAAAATTCTTTAGGATCTGAGGACAAGACAGTGCGCGTGTGGGGTTTGACACTGGGGCTTGTCGTAGCTACGTTCAGGCATCAGGCACCAGTGACCGCTGTCACCGCTATGCTGGATGGAAGGAGGGTGGTCAGTTCAGATCGAGCTGGCGTTATCAGGGTATGGGCAGCAGATAGTGGTACACTGATCCAATCTGTTTGCGGACCTGGACGATGTTTTGCTGTCGCGTCCGATATGAGGTAAGACAAAAGCAGATCTGTATGATCCTCTATGCTGAAATATTCTTTATCTTGCTTTTCTATCTATATTTATTCCTTACATTTTTATCAGCATAATTAATTGTTAATAATTAATTGTTTTGAATCATTGTTTGAATTTTACTTGAACTTTAATCGCTTTTTCGTAATATCAATTTAATTAATTCGCTACTTCAGATATGCGGTATGCGGATCTGGCGATAATCAGGTGCGCATACTCAGTCTGGGAGCCGGTCCCGAAGAAAAGCATCAAGTATCGCACTCGCAAGATATCACATGTTTGGTAGCAACGCCCGATTCTCAGTACCTGATCACTGGATCTCGCGACATGAGCCTAAAAGTGTGGCAATTGGTTGGCGGTAAACTTTCTCAGGTGTTGGTTGGCCATACCGACCATGTAACTTGCGTTGCAGTCGCGGTGCTTGACAAGTCCATAGTGGTATCCGGCTCCAGGGACGCCAACTTGATCGTCTGGGACATCAACACCGGAGCCGATTTGCATACTCTCACAGGCCACCTGGGTTACGTGACTTGCGTACGTCTCTCCGGCGACGGCACTCTAGCTGCTTCCGGGAGCGAGGACAAGAGCCTCATCGTCTGGGATACGAAGAAGGGCACTCCTCTCAGTTCCATCATGCTACATGTACCGGTTTTGGGGGTTGAAATGTCCACCGATTGTTCCAGGATGGCAGTGCATTTATTAGAACACAAATGCATGCCTATTCTATGTCTGCACAATACTCCTGCACAATATGTCAAGCTGCCGTTGTATGTAGCGCCACGAGATTTGAGACCATCAGGACCGAAACGACCTGCTAGAAGATTACTGAAGAAGGAGGTATCCTTAGATACTTATACCTGGCAACGAAAGTATGGGCATCTTACGTCAGGTATTTAATCATTTTGATTATTAATTATTAATCATTTTGATATAATTTTAAAACATCGCTCAAGAGAATCGTGTAATCAAATTAAAAAAAAAATAAGATACGAATTTAATTTATATAACAATTTTACATTTATTTTTAGATATCAGAGTCTCGAATATCGAGAAACGTCGTTTTAGCGTGAGTGCGTCTATGGAAGAAATCAGCAAAGCAGGTTTAGCCGGTTCTCAACCTGGTTTAGGTCCCGAACAGGCCGCTTTAGCGCAATCTCAACATTTTGATCAATTGGAGGCGCTTTGGAACAAGCAATCGCCGCCGCCAAGACCACGTGGCCTAGCCCGAACACTAACGAAGCAAAGTTCGCTCCAGGCTACCCGAATATCCGATTCCGAAGAAGAAGGTAAACGTGAAGACACGTAACATTTTTATTTGCCAATTTATTCGAGCGAAAAACTGATTTATGTAAGAATATACGAAAATTAAATTAAGAGTGATAAAATATTATATGTTGCAGATATATCTGATTAAATGGCAGAATACTTTCTATCGACAATTTTCGCGATTGATTGTCGAATATATTTAAGTTACAAAATGTCCTTCCGTGTCATTCGATGCAATAAATAAAGATATTCCCAGAGATAACAGACTAGCAACAAAATACAAGAATTGTTTCATATGTACATATATTATCGCACTTTTTAATTCCATAATAGTTTACCAATATACCTGATACTTCGTTAATATTTTATTTTATTATATTTATTACTTCAAATAAAATTGTAATAATAAAATAATATCAATATTGTATGTATACAATATAAAAAAGTATCAGTTATATTATGTCATTTACAAAAATGTCAATTATTTATTCCGATAATTCGGTTCTCGTCTTCATGTGTGCGCAATTTGATAATATTTTGCGATAATTTTCCATGCTTTCGGCGCCATGAAATCTTCGGGAGGATCTTCCCCATTTTTGGCCAAAGCTAACGTAAAAGAAAATAAATATTTTTATAAATCTTGTGGAGTTATGTATGAAAGCTACATGAATGAAATTAATATCAAAATTATTTGAGTTAATAGATAATTTAAATAAGAAAGATATAGATATATACCGCGCATTTTAGTGCCGGAGATAAAAATAAAATCTTGCTGCCGTTCAGCTTCGAAGAAAGACATTTTTTTCGCTTTAGTGTCGTAGGCGGCTACCCTAAAAGGGATAATTTCAAGATTTTGCAAGCCTGGTGCCATTGAAAGGACGCGTGCGCCATGAGTGGCATCATAAAGATTACCATCCGATGTAATGGATTTATCAGGATGCGGCACCCCGGCGGGATCTCTACCAACGATATAGAAATTTGCTCCTGCGACCTTACGAGCTTTGGCATGCCATTGCACCTAAAAGATGAAATTAGATAAATAATTTAGCGTTTTCTAAATACATTAGTAAGTTTACATATATCAGAGATATTGAACGCGTAAAAGAAATATCGTTTAACAAAATATTGAAAAAAATATACTGACTTCGGTAGGACCGGCGTAACACATAGGACTCGGAAAAATAGCGAGAATAGTATCCTTGTGCAAAATATCTTCCTCGAGGACAGCCTGATGCTGTTGTATTCTAATCGATAAAGGAACATCGTCGTCTTTAGTCCATCCACCTAGAGGATGCAGGAGAAGAACTGGTTTCTTGAAGCCACGCTCTTCGATAAGGTATTTTCTAGTGTCCTGAAATGCAACAAGATTATCTATGCAAAAGTGATAAACGAACATTTCCGTTTACACGGAGACGATTTTGTTATTTCGTACAGAAAGAGTCAACATCCACCAACCTGCATCAACAACGCATGTCCATTGTGTATCGGATTTCGCAATTGGAAAGCAAAAACCGCGTCGGCGCCAATCTCCTGACACCTGATCCTGATCTCGTTAGGCGTTAGTCTGTAATGATCCAGACCATCGTTCCACCGAATTCTTTCAACCACTTCCAAGTCACCGCCAACCAACCAGTCGCCGGATTCCCGAATTATTCGGACGTACGGATGTCTAGGATCGTTTGTACCGAATTGCCGACAGCAACGTTCTTCTTTACGGTGATGGTAAAATTCCGGATTGCGTAATATTGCAAGATCCTTACCTTGATATCTGAGAACGAGCGCATTTGCATCGAAATAGCGTTCTTTATCGACGGTACTTATGGCAAGAACAATGGATATTGATTGATTGATTTGAACCCCGTTTTCATATAGACAATTGAAATGTTGCGTCTGTATAAGAAAAAAAAAACGGTAATTTGATTTCTTATATTAATTTTCGTAACATCTATTAATTTAAGATATAACTATTATATGTAAGACATAGCTATTATATAGGATAGGTTTAAACTTACTTGAAGATATTCATGCTCCCTCATAAATCCTTTTAAAGGTGTCGCCCATCCTTCAGCGAGAACTTGGACCCATTGCACATCTATCTCTCCGATCTCCAAGGCTGGAAGAGTTCTCATTTCCTTTCGGACATCCTCTAATCTATCCTCCTTCACGAATAGCTCCTGAAAAGGTTGTTTAGACTCGCCCAATTTTGGTATAACATGTTTGCGCTGGAGAAAGTCGATGACGAGATCGGTGGATTGTTGAACGGTGGCGTTCTCTGTGTTGACGATGAGATCAGGCGTGACCGGCACATCGTAATTCTGATCGATACCGGTGAAACCCTTTATGATACCCTGGCGCGCCTTCTTATAAAGCCCCTTGACGTCGCGGGACTCGCATACCTGAAGAGAAGCCTCGACAAATACCTCGAAGAAGGGCAGATCGGCATTTCTGTGAATCTCGCGTGCCATTTTCCGATCCTCCGCGAATGGCGATACGAAGCTGCAGAGGGTGATAATGCCAGCGTCCGCGAAGAGTTTCGCGACTTCGGCGACACGACGCACATTCTCTTCGCGGTCCTCTTTGCTGAAGCCGAGATTACTATTCAGACCGGTGCGTATGTTGTCGCCATCCAAGCTGTACGCAGGAATTCCCTTTTGTTCGAGAAATAATCATTGAATTTTAATATATTGCTAAATGGAGCGATTAAATTAAATTATAAAATAAATGTGTATATGATTAAAGAGAGAGATCGTGAGCTTTCAGAAATGAATGATCTCTGCTTACCATATACACGTTTATCTATTTTAGAATTTTTTAATAAATCACCAGTTGTGTGTACGATGAAGTAATAGCATAAGCAACATACTTGAGAAACGAGATATTCTTCAAGTCGAAAAGAAACGGAAGTCTTTCCGGCACCGGAAAGCCCTGTCATCCAAATTGTACACCCACAAAATCCTCGGACAGAGCCGATTGCTTGTCCTCGTTTCGCTCTAGACACATGATGCACCTGTGACGATACGTTAGTTGCCGTTGCCTGCGCCTGTGATCCAATACACTTTTATTTTTATTCGTATTAATTTTTACTCCTCTTTTTATGAAGATTATCGAGACTCATCGATGCATTATACTTTTTTCATTGCAGTAATTTTATTTTATATTATCTCACCTCTTTCGGAGAATCCGAAATTTCCAAAACTGATCGCGTAAAGATTCCCATATTTTTCCGGATAGACACTTCGTTTATTTTCTTATTTATCTCTCTTTTTGCTTAAATAGTTAATAGTATAATTATACTCTCTTCCTGTATGGCAATTAACGAATTAGCGTGAGACACAACACGACATTTGAAGCATGCGACAGACCGTAGAAAACTGATCTCTTATACAAAACGTAAACTACATACTAAAAGCGAGAAAGTATGAAGAAAGTCGCTTTCATTATACATTGACAGAAATCTTAAGCACACATGCATTAATTATATATATATGAATATTAATTTTTATGTAGTAACTTTGATAATTCCATTTTTCACATAAAATAATGTCATTTACTCCAAAATATGTTACATAATGGATTTTACGTCGAAGAAAACGTTTATACGAGTTCGGTGAAATGTGTTTGAAAAGAACTATAGTGAGAGATGTGACCCAAATTTGATTTTATCTGAGTATACGTGTCCGATTGCTACAGATAAGCGATATCAACATTTCTGTCTGATCAAATTAGGTCATTATTAGCGACCTTGATATCACATTTGCATTTATTATCTCACATAGATGTTGTTTACGAATTTTTGAATCTTTCCTAAGATATTACGATTAATATTAATTATTATCATTTCTTGTAAATATATACTTCAAATATTTTTATTTCTTTTACTCATAATATGTAATGCTTTCTAATTTGAATGAAGAAGTGAAAAATTAATCGATCGATTAAGATTCTAATTAAAATGATTTTTGATAAACAAATTTTTCCGCGTTTTACACATTTTTATGTCAATATATATATATACATTTACACGATGACTCGAAATTAGGAATAGTCTTAATAGCAAATTGTTCTATTTTGATAAAAACTCGATGACTATCGGCATGGCGCAAGCTGTCAACAAAATATTCAACATTATATCAACAATCGAACGGTTTCTCTGGCATAGAGAAAGCGAATTCAAAAGTTTGAAATCTCTGCATTCTGAAAGTTGTTCTGAAATTTCAGAATGCAGAGATACACATTCTCTCTTTTCGAGTGTCTACTCCCTCTCTCTTTTCAATTTTGTTTCATCGTATTTCAAAACAAGCTTTCATTTTATGCGTGCCTATGCAAATTTTGGTAAAACTCGATCGAATCGTTCTAAAGCAGGGGTGTCGAACTAGTTTTTTCAAGGGGCCAGATTTTAAATTTGATTATTGTCCGCGGGCCAAATTAATATCAAATTATTGCCCTCTTTGCGTTATCCAGGGATTACCACGTGGAGGTGGGGCAATAATAATCCCCATTTTTGTTTTTATTTGTTTTTTTGTTTCTTTTTAATTTTTTTTAATTTTTTTGTTTTTTTATATTATTTTGGAATACGCTTGCGGGCCGGACGTTCGACACCCCTGTTCTAAAGGAATAAAAAAGCACTCGTGTCAGAAGCATCGCGTCGTCACCATAAGAAGCCAGCGAAAGAAAACACATAACTGTCATTGTATCCGATGTGTAACTGATGATTAAAATCTTTACTGTTCTGATAACGATATCTATTATAAATATGCATAACTGGTGATTAAAATCTGTACGTCTGTTCTTCTGATAACGATATCTGTCATAAATATCATTTCATGCGAGAGAAGCTTGATATGTTTTCTTCGACTATCTTTCAAGTAAAAAATATGTGTGTGTAAATATGTGTATTTATATATCCCGACATATATACAAGAGATAGTTGAAAGAAACGTAAAAAAAATAAGAATTTAAGCTTCAATTTCATTTATATGAAGAAAAAAGAATCACTTAAATTTCAAATATTAGATTTGCAAATGTATGTATGATTTGCGAATAAGACTGAGTAGCTTTCGTAAAAAAAATAAACTATTTTTCTTATATAATCTTATATAATTTTATATAATCTTATATTCACTTCCTTATCACTAGAATTTACAAGAAGAAAGAATATACATATACTAAATATTTAATATATTTTATTAAAACATTGAATATAAACAAAGATAAATACATATTTATAATATATTTTAAATACATAATTCATAATTTGGCTTATAATTCGGGTCGCTTATAATGTATTGTATGTATGTTATACTGAGTTTATCATGATGTAAAATGCATGAGCGTCGAATTAACTATACTTAAAAAGGGGACAAGTTTAGAATCTCTCTCGATTAAATATTCTTCTTATTTAAAGGCTTCCCAGACAGCACAAAAAGGCCAAAAGATGTCTTAAAGACGTCTAGAGGACTTTAAGACGTCTTTAAGTCGTCTTTTAGATGTCTTTTGAACATGTGTGCTGTCTGGGTTCTAAGGTCCATATTCTGAATCCTCTTTTATCGATAAAAGTGCCTCTAAAAGTGGCTTACAGCCAATCAGAAGGCTTATAAGCCACTTTTAAAGGCACTTTTATCAATAAAAGAGGATTCAGAATATGGACCTAAGTAAACAAGTACATTGACATTTTTTAACTGTATCCCCTTGATAAGAATATCACCTACACATTTTCGACACAGGAAAGAATTAAAAAGAGATCGATTATATTTTGTAAGAAACATTTTGTTTCTTTGGGATTTAACGGACTGATGCTCCATTATGAGTAAATTTTTTGTAACTTTACCTTTTTTACGTACAATGGAATTTCTTTCATTATATTTACAATATTTAACAAAAGTTAAAATATATGTAAAATAGGTACTTTATTATTTTATCTGAAAAGAATTTTTATTCTTTGAAATTGTTTTATACCAATCGAATTTATTATAAAAAGAATCTTCTTTTTTTCTGTTTTCTCTCTCTTTATCGAGAATAAATAAATAAATAAATAATAAATATATATGTTATTCCTAACATATTAGAATGGAAAAGAATCATACACGTATAAAAATAGCTAATAAAATGTACAATTAAGTCCATATATATACGAACAAGATGTGTTCCCCCGATCCAGAATTTTTATAGACAGTACAGACATAAACCAAACTGTGCGATTTTATCGACAAGTAATTAATATCGAAAAGTAACCAAATAGTTCCAGCTCACGTATGATGGCGCTGATGTATAAAAAAATGGCTGCTTAGAGACATGTTTCCACATGTTTCACTTGTCGTTCATAGTATTTGCGGCTCTCATCTTATCCTGATTGTTTATCGAAATTAAAAAAAAAGACTGATGATACTTGCCAATGGCAAATGGAATGCATTGTTGGTCTCTAGGCATATCTTTCTAATTTTGATCTTGCGAAAGTAATCACTCGCAGTAAAAATACCGGCAATTTATAGGTTATTGAATGATTTGATAATACGTTTTAATAGAGGTAAGCTACATTATAATAATTGAATTTGCAAAACACTCAAGGCATTTTATTAATCGTATTTAATTAACTAAAATCGATATTTATTTTGTTATATATTATCAACAAAATTTATCGTATTATAATATTATCTTACTTGTAGCATTAATTTTATCATAAAATATTAATTAATAATTCGACGATTATCGTAGGATGATGAGGTTTTGCCCGCTATGTATAAAGAATGGCCTAAAAAGAAAAATCAAAGCCTTTCAGCTCAGCTTCGAAGAAGCAGTATGGTCTTGCGAGGCAGAAGATGTACGTATCAATTTTCTTTTATTCTCATGTATCTTTTTTACACATATTTTGCTCACGATTTTGTTTATATTTCAGTGCCCCTGGCCAATTGGTCATGATGAAATAGCATTTTTCCAAAGAAACGCTCTTACCTGTGATTGGAACGAAAATCTACCTCCTCCAATTGGTATCCCTGAAGAAAGCATATCTATGCCAATGGAATTGTTACTTTATACTCCACCTGTAACTCCCGGAGAATTATCCAAGGAATCAACTGACAGTGCAAGCACTGAATGTTCATTCAATCTTTCATCAGAAAACAAAACTGATGAAATATTAGTTAGAAATGAAGTTATTTATTCAACCTCAACTAAAGAACCTATAGGCTCTTCACCAACATTAGAATTAAGCAAGTTAGAAAATAATAATTTTATTAAAGAAAAAAGGAATAGTACAAAAGAAGAGAATGCAAGTGTGAATGTTTGTAAAGTATTGCCTAGAATCACTAATATTCAAAAAACTCAGCTTGATGTTACATTTTTATCAAAAAGTGAAGAGTGTTGTAATGAAGAAATACACAAAGATAAACATTTGAATAATCAAACAAATACAACTACAATGGATAGTATTGAAAATACATTGCTTGACAACACATTATGTAAAGAGATTGATTTAGATACTCAGTGTAAAATAGAAAGTGAGCAGGATAAAAATAGCAAAATGCAATTGGATGATGAAATGAATAAGACAGAAACAAATTTAAATATAGAGATGTTATTGGAGCCTGACAAATCATTATTTGGTGCAAATGATATAAATAACTTAAGTACAACAAATAATTCTGCATCAAATATTTCAAATGTTAGTTTAAACATAGACAAAATATTAGAAGATATTTTAAATACAGAAAATCATATAACTGAAAACATAAATAATGATTGGTTACATTCACTCATGGATGTATAACTTAATTTATCATTTATTAATGAATAATTATATTAAAAAAGACTGAGACACATGTAAATTAAGATAGTAGTAAATATAATAAGGTTCTGCAATTTTATTTGCAAAGAAAATTGCATAGTAAAATTATAAGTATTCATTTGCAATAGTAAAATATCTTCATACAATATGAGAATTATAATGAAACATTATCTGTTTTAAAAAAATATGTTTTTTATTGTTTGTATTTTGTATTATACTGTTAATAATATAGTAATACTTCTCTCAATATGTGATAGAAAAATAGTTAAATGTATTCAGTGTATTTATAGTAAAATATTTAAGATTAACAAACATAAAAAGAAATTTTTTGTAAATTGATATTTTATTAATTGAAAGATTTAAAAATATATAATGTATAAAAATGTACAATGTAAAAATTTAATAAATGACAAATTCGATAAATTATTTAAAAAGTTCTTTATATAACTTTATGTATAATACATCAATATTACACAATTGATATAATATTTAATATACATTATTGTAAAAACAGAAAATTTACATGAACCCGAAGTTTCACCTATTTTTATTTTATTTTATTGCTTTTAAATCATGAATTGGCTAATCGTGTGGTAAGGTATTGCAGTCGAGTATTCTCTTCATACTTGACTGTGATTGGTCAATCTCTTAAGGCTTAAATTACCTATTGTAGACTTGGCCTTATGGGTAAAGAAATGCAACGTGCTAGCCAATCACTTTTTCGCTCTTACGGAAAAACTGTAAGCTGATTGGTCAACGCTTCTTCCCGCGTGACGTGCGCATGCAAGAGCCGTATGTATATATATGTATATACAAATAGGTAGGGTAGGAGGTAGGATACGATCTTGTTCAATTTCGTTGACGATAAATGTATAACATTTGTTTTACCTTTGTAGGTTTGTCGTTTGAAGATTTAAAGCTGTAATATTGTAGTTGTATTAAACACAAACTTGTGGATAATTTCTTTTGAAGAGAAAAGTAAGAAAGACAAAGATGGATTTTCTGGAATATCCGGACATTTTTGCCGAGGTTAAGGGCGCTATGGTAAGAATTCTTAATTGCTTGAAGCAAAATTGATTGCATATAACTGATTTTTATATTATTAAATTAAAACATTAGAATTCTAAATTGTTTGATTAAAAAGTAAAAAAATTTTATTCTGATCATATAATTGATGAATTGTTTTGTATCATTATCAGACACCAGGCAGATTAAAGTTGACCGATCAACATCTGATCTTCAAAAATCAGAAGACTGGTAAAGTAGAACAGATTTCTGCTTCTGATATGGAAATGGTAAATTATCAGAAATTCATTGGCACCTGGGGTTTACGTATTTTTTTAAAAAATGGCACTCTACATCGCTTCAAAGGCTTTAAAGAAGCTGACCAGGAAAAGATTGCCAAATTCTTTTCTGTCAATTATAAGAAAGACATGTTGGAGAAAGAACTGAGTTTAAAAGGTTGGAATTGGGGTACAGCAAAGTTTATGGGATCTATCCTGAGTTTTGATGTAGGTCATAACACTGCTTTTGAAATACCTCTATATGATGTGTCGCAATGTAATACAGGAAAAAATGAAGTAACCTTAGAGTTCCATCAGAATGATGATGCTCCAGTCAGTCTGATGGAGATGAGATTTCATATTCCTATTAGCGATAGTGCTGACCAAGATCCTGTTGAAGCATTCCATCAACAGGTGAGATAGAATTTTATCTAAATAATGAGCAAATATATTCGTATTTGAAACTTAATAAGAAAAATAATTTACTTATCACTCCTAATAGGTGATGGATAAAGCATCTGTGATCAGTGTGAGTGGTGATGCAATTGCTATATTTAGAGAGATTCACTGTTTAACGCCGCGTGGTCGTTATGATATCAAAATCTTCCAATCCTTCTTTCAACTACACGGCAAAACTTTTGACTATAAAATCCCCATGTCAACTGTTTTGAGACTTTTCCTACTACCACACAAGGATAGTCGACAAACATTCTTTGTCGTAAGCCTGGATCCTCCTATAAAGCAGGGTCAAACACGATATCATTATCTGGTTCTTCTATTCAATCAAGAAGAGGAAACCTCTATTGAGCTTCCTTTCACTGAAAAGGAGCTAAAGGAAAAATATGAGGACAAACTAACAAAAGAATTAACGGGACCGACGTATGAAGTACTTGGCAAGGTTAGTAAAAAAAGCAAAGGATTAAAATTATTTTCTAATTTTTTTCTAATATTTGTATTCTTATTTTAATACTATGTTATTTCGGTAGGTGATGAAAGTAATTATTAACCGAAAGATAACTGGACCTGGACACTTCTTAGGTCATACAAAGACACCCGCGATTGGCTGCTCCTTCAAAGCCGCAGCAGGATATCTATACCCGCTCGAGCGAGGTTTCATTTATGTGCATAAACCGCCGATACATATTCGTTTTGAGGAGATAGCCTCGGTCAATTTTGCGCGCGGCGGCGGTTCGACCAGATCTTTCGACTTCGAGATCGAACTTACGAGTGGTGTAGTTCATACTTTTAGTAGCATCGAGAAAGAAGAGTATGGTAAATTGTTCGATTTCATCACGTCAAAGAAACTTCGTGTCAAGAATCGCGGCAAGAGTGACAAACCTAAGTATGACGAAGACTTTGGTGACAGCGATCAAGAGGATGAACCAGATGCTTATTTGGCGCGAGTCAAAGCGGAGGCGCAGGAACGAGACGGCGAAGAAAATCAAGATTCTGAAGAAGGCTCAACTGATGAGGATTTCAATCCGAATCAAGACGTAAGTGATGTTGCCGAGGAATATGACAGTAATCCCAATAGCTCCGAAAGTGACGAAGACTCGGATGCGTCGGAGGCTAGTCATAAGAAAGAGAAGAAAGAAAAGAAAGACAAGAAATCTAAATCGGCAAAGACAGTATCAGAAAAACCGCGCAAACAGAGGAAACCGAAAAAAGAAAAGGACGCGAATAAGCCAAAGAGACCTCCAACGGCGTTCATGTTGTGGCTTAATAGTGCACGCGAAAGCATCAAGGCGGAGAATCCGGGAATAAATGTAACAGAAATCGCGAAAAAGGGAGGTGAAATGTGGCGAGAGCTCAAAGATAAATCAGAATGGGAGGCGAAGGCAGCCAAAGCTAAAAAAGAGTATGCGGCATCGATGAAGGAATACGAAGCGAGCGGAGGTGGTAAATCTAAAGAAAAGAAAGAAAAGACGGAAAAGAAAGAAAAGACGGAAAAGAAAGAAAAGACAGAAAAGAAGAAGAAGGAAACGCCTAAGAAAGATTCGCCTAGCAAAATGATGATGGGCTCGTCTTTCAAAAGTAAAGAATATATCAGCGATGATGATAGTAGTAGCGACGAGAGCAAGAAGTCCGAAAAGAAAAGTTCTGATAACGAAAGTGGAGAAGGGAAAGATAAAAAGAAAAAAAGTGAGAAGCGACCCGCTGAAGATGCTGGAAAAAGGACAGTAAAAAAGGAGAAACGAAATCAATCAGAAAGCGACGCGGAAGAACCTATAGAGAGCACTCCTCCGTCATCCGACGCAGAATCTAAAAATAGTGATTAATAAAATTAAAGTATTCAAGTCAATATTTTTACTTATCTGTTTACATGTACTATTTGTTCATATTTAAAAGATTTGCGTTGTTAAAATTCTTTAGTAAATGATTTTTTTACACTACAAAATTCCAGCGCTTAACTGGATTAATATTACAAATATATAATATCGATTAATATTTTAATTCTAAAATATTAATAAGATCTAAATATCGAAACAAACGAAATAATTTTATCACCAATTTTTTTTTTAATTTCTTTCTCATGAAAAAATTATGTAAAAGAAACATTCTTTTTCTGTGAATAAGTAACAAATTCTGTAATGTTATTATTTTTGCGTAATTTGGTAATTATTTAATATACAAAATTAATTTTTTTACAGTACATGTACATTTAATTTTACAATTAATGTCCTTTTATATCATTTTCTCTCAGCATAGTTAACAACTAAGAATTTAATAAAACATTTGCAAATTAAACAAATAATTAAATTTATTATATAGCATATGTGTTACATATAGTTTTTTGTGAGATATATTTTTATATATAACTACAAGTGAAATTTATAAAATTATTCAGTTAAAATAACCGATTATTCGGCAGAAATACACATAATATTATATATATGGATGACTATATAAAGCATTAATTATACATTCAGACAGATATATATATATATATATATATATATATATATATATATATATATATATATATATATATATATATAATCTAATTAAATGTTAATCATTATTTCATAATGAAAAGTAGAAATGACATTTAAAATATTTGCACTTGTATTATTAACAACTTTTGAAGAAGCTGCATAGGACCCAAGTATATGACATGTGTACATTTTCTTGTCAACTATGTTTCTTTTCTTTTTCCGTTTCTAAATAATTTGTCTCTATTTCTTTGAACTCAATGTGCTGCTCTTTCATGGCTTTCTAGAACATGAAGAAACAAAATTGATATATAATTGTTATTATTTGTACTGTATTTATAATTTTAACAGATTTTTTTGCAAACATTTTGTTTTTCAACAGTTTACACAAGAATATGATCTGCGAGAAGGGAGACTCGTAAGACTTACCGCTACGCAATCTTTATAGACTTTAAGCAAGGAGGCACATACTGAATCATTGGTATCGCCTTTTAAAAATTTTTCAGAGAACCAACTATTGAAACAGGCGTCGTATTTCTGTTTCAACTCACTGCAATGCTCCATGTTGCGCTTTTGCTTTCTCTCCCTCTCTCAGAGTTTCATACGTTATACGCTTGTAGACTTCCTAAAGATATAAGCAAGATACAATCGTGTTCTAATTACCTTGACACACTGCTGATACATTTTGAATAAATTCGAGCATGTGTTGTCACTCGTGTCACCTTTCAAGAATTTCTCAGAAAACCACATGTGGAAACAAGAATCATACTGTTGTTTTAGTTCATTGCACGTTTCGCCTATACTGTTCATGAATAAAATATACTGCCCTGAAATCAATTGGCGTCAGGTGAAATTTATGAATTTTGAAATTTGGATTTAAAAAATAAGAACACGTTATCTTAAATGGATAAGGAAAGTTACAAGAGTTTCCTGAAATTCGCAAAATTCATGTTACAATCTCCGCAATATACTCACTTGCAGCGGCGAATCTTACAGCAAAGATATTTAAATTCGATGAACAAAATAATTGTGCTAAATAATTGCAAAATCCTATGATTATGCCGGTTACGAGCAGCGTGATAATTTTTTCCGATCCGGTTATCGAACGAAACAGCAATTGGTTATCCGACGTGGGAACTCTTAGGGAGAATCCACATATTCACCAGAGAGAAAACTGAGAGATGTCATGGCCTGTTTTTAGGTGATCCCTGAAAGCGATACTCCCTCTATGGACATTGAAAACGTGGACATGAACTACAAAGCCAATGTCCATAAATGTTCTCAGAGGGTAATATATAATGTGCACAATTTCTGGTTTTGTTCCGTGCTATGTGCACGAAATGCCGGTAGCACCAGAGTATAACAATCATTATTTTGAAAATAATATATAAATATGATAAATAATAATTTTTATAAAAATAATTTTTATAAATTACTAATTAAAAAATTAAATTACTAATTTTTATAAATTACTTACCTATATGTGTATGTATGTGCGCCCATACGTTGTCCAAATGATTTTAAATATAAGAATAGACTATATGAATATCGGCGTATGTTACCGCCGGCATAGCTCTCAGGTTCATGAGAGTACTGAAACCTCCTCACTTGGCAAATGCCTTCGTTAAGGCGGAGATATAGGGGAGGAAAAATTGAGGAGGAAATATTTTTTTATTTATTTTTAATTTTTTTAATAGAGTTTTTAAACAGAGAATATATATAATACATATAAAAAATATATATTACATAATTATAATATATACAACGTAAATTATAATTAATTTGCAATTACATAAAAAACACATTACAAAATATTAAATTATGTAATATAAAAATAATTACATTACAAATATATATATTACAAAATTTAATGCAGAATATATAAAATACAATGCATTAGAAATATGTATTACAAAATATAATACAAATTTAATATAAACTATAATTTTAAAATTATAGAAGTATTTTCATTAATTAATTAAAATTGATTATTTATTAAATAACTTATCACGGAACCTTTCCTTATGCTAATTATTTGAATTTATTCGATTATTTTCAAAGTCAAATTCTATAATATTTAGTTTTGCATTTTAGAAGACTGACTTAGAGCGAGCTAAATAAATAAATAAATAAAAAATAAATAAATGATGTTGAGAAGAAAAAGAACACACATAAATAAATAATAGCGTGGAAAGAGAGAACATACTAATATTTTTATAATATAATAAATAACATACTAATATTTTTATAATATAATAAATTATTATTAATTAAATTATTTATATTTTTATTTATATTATTTATATTATCAGAGAGACATATATGTTACCCTCTGAGAACATTCGTGGACATTGGCTTTGTAGTTCATGTTCACGTTTTTAATGTCCACAGAGGGAGTATCGCTTCCAGTTCATGTTCACGTTTTTAATGCCACAGAGGGAGTATCGCTTCCAGGGATCACCTAAAAGCGGGCCATGACATCTCTCAGGCCGGTATTCATAGTCCGTTCTTATATTTAAGATCGTCTTAAGAACCCATTCAACCAATCAATGACCGCATTGCAGCTATTTGATTGGTTGAATGGGTTCTTAAGACGATCTTAAATATAAGAACGGACTATGAATACCGGCCTCAGTCTTCTCTCTATAGGTCTGTTCTTTATAGCTGAACTGACTACACTGGGCTACACTGGTTCAGAGGTTATCCTTTTTACTCTACATTTGGAGGAAAAAGATAACCTCTAAACGAGTGCAGCCCAGTGCAGCCAGTTCAGCTATAAAGAACAGACCTTATATTCACCATCAGATCGGCCAATCCGGTAAGTTTGTCAAGGATGTTGCCTTTGACCTTGTTTCGTTGCGCATTGGTTTTGAAGCGCGAAACGAGGACTCGTGTACCGAGAATATCGGGAGAGGGAGATGTCAGATGTCAGGCAATATCAGATCAGATGTGTCAGATGTCGAACTGCACATCATCGTTGTTAATTATTGTTATTAATTCTATATCGTCAGAATGACGATGCTCGATGTATCTGCATCAGTGCAATCTTTATTATTAATATGATATCGTCACTTAGACTGGAAAAACATTGTCGTTATTGTGAAGTAAATATATTCGAGATTTTATCATTTCTTTAGATTGTAGAACACACTTAATTCAATGTCGTCATTGATAAGCTCCTGATACGATAACTGTTAACTTGAATCGTATAGCAATGAGTACCAAACATAGTCCAGGAAAAATTACATTAGGGATGATGAAAGGTGGGTTGAAAAAATGTTAACAATTCAAGTTTAATATTTATAACAAATATTAAGCTTGAATGTAATATAATGTAATTTTTTAAATCTTTTATTATATCTTTGACTGATCTCTTTCTACAAAGGCAAGCCAATTGCCACATCTGTACCAGTGATTCATTATCGAGCTAATGATGATGAACTGGACGAACTATATCCAAGCTCCTCTGATGAAGAGAAACGTGTCACTCCGGAGACTGACAAAACGAGGCTCCCGTCAAGTCCCTCTAAAGGTAGTGAGAATGGCCAAGGATTGGAGAATGGATCAGAGAGACGTTCTATCGATGGTAATGTATCTGAGGGTACTCCTCCGTCTTCAGATCCATGGAAGGTGTTGTCTGAGATCAAACGAAATATTACAAAGACATTTGAAGAAAAACTTTCTGAGATAAAAAGCGATAAAAAAAAGAGAAGATATAACAAAGATTCCAGTATTAGCGATTCGGAAGATCCAGGAGAAATTACGCCAATCGACGAGAATGTCAATGAAAAACAAGATAAAGAAGGTTTGCCTGTTGCTCGCAATAAAAGTGCTGCGAGATTCGTGGGTTTTTCACAAGTAAAAACTGGTTTAAAAACCAAAAATTCTCAAGACGAAAGTGTAGAGAGCGGTGTAGAAGCTGCTGAATTTTCCGAATCTACTCCCGAACAGCCTCTTTTTGAAACACAAGATTATTTTTGCAACGAGGATAAAAGAAACGATATCACGAGTCATCGTAATCTTTTCAGTCAACCAGATGGAGGCATCCAGATGAAAGAGGAAATGAAATTTAGCACATTGCTCTCTCGTATAAAAGATCATATATTTCAGCAATTGACAAAGCAGTTAGCTGCACTATTCATCCTTGTGTTTGCTTTCTATTATGTGGTTCCATTACCTCCACATTTGGTCGGTTTCTTTATAGGAGTTTTCACTACAGTAATAATACACAAATTAGTACAAAGAATCAAGGAAATTTTAGCAACACCTTTAAATAAAGAGCCTGCACACATAGTGGTTCCTGTATTGGAGATACCAGCAGTGGAGGAGCATGCAGTCCAAGAGAGATATGAAGGATGGTTGAATGAATTGCCATATATCTATGATCCCCTTAACTATCATGTGGCACGCACGAAGTCAGTTTTTTTCAGTCTGGAAGGTGGAGTGCTGCGCGTTATGGAGACTAGAATGAAAGTACCAAAGAGAGCCGTATGGGATGAACCTAAGCGAAAATTTAAATTTATTAGAAAACGCGTGTACAACCTCATTGGTGCAAAGATAGAATTGTTACCAGAAGGACTCATTCGGAGAAGGTAATTGTTATATTATATTTAGTTGATATTTTATGATAATTTTTTTATACATAGGATAAAAATATTTTTCATACACAGGAGATGGAGCAAGAAATATCCAATTTGTATTACAATGGATCCAAGAGCATTACTAGAAATTATGAACGACTGTACAGATCTTGGAAAAGAATCTTTCGAGGATGAGAAGAAAACTGCTCAGGCGGAAGGAACTGATCAGGAAGTCGAGGAAAATACCTTCGGTGAGGAGACAAAAAGTGAGGACGAAGACTCTAGATTTGAATTCCTTAAAGATAATGATGAAGATGAGTTAAAGATTGATGAAGATGAAGACGATGACGATCTTTCGCAATCTAAGTCCTTAAGAAGTATTTACGAAGATTGTCGCGACAACGAAGAAATTACCAAATGTAAACTTTATGTTTTCGCGCGTGCCGACCGAGAGAAGGAAGATTGGTAATATTTCTTTGCAACAAAACATCTTTTAAATCAATCGAAATAATTAAGAATGGCTCTAATTAAATTTCTCAATTCTAGAAATATGATTTGAAACTTGAAAGTTCTTCCTCTTCAATCATTGATAAATTTTAATTTAAGGTGATCTTTCAGGTTCCGAAGATTGGTATCAGCAGCATCTCTTTCGAAAAAACGACATTCCACTTGTTCTATAAACGATTGCGTATCCTGCGCGAGTGTAATTTCTGTACCGGATGTGGCAGAAGCAAAATTGCTCGAAACGTCTCCCG
Organism: Camponotus vicinus; assembly: GCF_025532165.1. Taxonomy (NCBI): domain Eukaryota; kingdom Metazoa; phylum Arthropoda; class Insecta; order Hymenoptera; family Formicidae; genus Camponotus; species Camponotus vicinus. Next base: position 31,630,934 of record NW_028141945.1, read on the forward strand.
AAATGATCTATAACACCTATATGAGCAAGTACCTGAATGTAAGCAATACGGAAATCAAATTAACTTTAAAATCTTTTTAATGTTAAGCAAGCGATTATTTTTTAGATGGATCCTGAGGGTTCTCCAAAGGAAGATGATGTTCTTTGGGTGAATTGTCTTCTGGAACGATTACTCTTCGACATGCATAGTTGTCCAGAGACAATTAATCTCATTCAGGATAAAATACAGCGCAAATTGTCTAATATAAAACTTCCATACTTTATGGAGAGCCTTCTCGTAACAGAACTAGTGATAGGACAGGACGCTCCGATGATTCATAAAATTAACAAGCCGGTACTCGATGAACGCGGATTTTGGCTTGAGATGAATATTACTTATAAGGGTTGTGTGACGATGACTGTAGAGACAAAATTGAACCTAATGAAACTGACGCGTGCGAATAGTGTCTCCGGTGAGATCATCGACGAGAAATCTATCCCCACCAGATCACCGATATTCGACAGCGATGTAGAAGATAGTCCAGAGACATCCACGGAAGACGAAGATGTCGGAAATGTCGCATCTTGTGTCACATCCAAAGACGCCACGTAAGTAATTAATAAAGTAAATCGTATTTTAATTTATGACTTGTTTTTCGTTTCTTTTTTCGGTTTAATATAGCTAATAACTTTTCATGTATTTTTAAAGAAACATGTTTTTTTTATATTAAAAATAAAATTGATGAATTACACACTTAATTCTTTGCAATTAAATTTCACAATTTATGCAATACACTTTTCATCAATGAAGCTTCCATCTTAAAAATTTCTCTTAAAGAAGTCCATGATTTATCGTATAATAATCGTATAATAGTATAGATCGTATAGATCATATAATAATTTGCGAAAATAATAAGATTAATTAGATTTTCACATATTACAGACCAATTCAATCTTCTGGCAAGAAATTTCTTAACATGGTTGATAAGTTAACAGCCAACAAGTATTTTCGTCATGTAAGCGAATAATTTTTAATGATGTTTAAGTTTAATTAATTAATTTGTTACTTTATTGATAATTAAGAAAACAAATTACAAAGCTCATTAGCTCATGCTAATTTTTGAATAATTTTTAGGCTACTGAATTATCCTATATACGAAGAGCGATGGAGGGTGTTTCTAATACAGAGATCCGCTTCATGGTTAGCATATCTAGCATCGAGGGTTGTCTTCTAATAAACATTCCTCCACCAGCTTCTGATCGACTCTGGTACGGTTTCAAGCCCGTGCCCAAAATCACTCTTACTGTGCAGCCAACTCTTGGGGAAAGGACTGTCAACATTGTATATGTGACCAAATGGATTGAGAATAAGCTGCTCAGGGAATTCGAAAAGCTAGTAGTTCTACCAAATATGGACGATCTAGTTTTATCATTCTGTCCAAATTATCCCTTTGTCGTGACGTAGACAAATTTTACATCAGCCAAAACAGTTTCCTGCTTTTACATTACTTTTTTTGTATGTAATTTGTATGTTTTTGTATGTAATTTGTAAACAATATTGTCATTTATATAAGTGGGAAATGGATTTTTTCTCATTAATATGATAATTCGAAATTCGTAAATAGAAATCTCTGAAAAAAATTAGATGCTTAGATAAAAATGATATACCATTAGTTCTATTTTTATATAGATTTTTTAATATTTAAGATTTTTTAATATTATCATATTTTTATTGCAAAAAATTTTTATTAAGTATGTGCAGTATTTACAAGAAAGAGAAGAATGCTCTTGTGATATATCATTAATAATATTATCTTTATATTTAATGAAAAAAAGAGGCGGAAGAGAAAAAATTTACTATGACTGAACATTATTTTTATTGAAGTATGTACAAAGAAATTAATGAGCAAGAGAGATGCACGAAAAAATAAGGCAATTTTATTAATGTTTAATTAAATGCAATACTCGTTGCAGGTTGTTTAATTGTATAATTATAAATATCACGAGATTAATGCCGCGCCATATTTTAGATGAAAAAAAATACTAATATAACTATCTATGTGATCATGCAATTAAGTCATTTAACGCAAACAGCAAAATATTTTAAGAATATTGTTACAATATCGTTAAGTAAAGTTGAATTACAGTAAAGTTAAATAATTGGTTATTGTGAGTGATTAAAATGGGCAAAATTATCAAAAAAGAAAAAAATATAATATATATATATTGAACTAAGATTCAACTCGCGTGAAAGTAGAATTTTTTACACCTTGATAATTAGGCTCGTAATCGAAATATAGTTGATCGACAAAGTGTGTAGAAGAAGAAAGTACATGATGTTAATATCACTTATCAAAAATGAATCGTGGATAAGCGCAACGCCTAAAAATATTTATTTTGTATATACGACTGTTAAGATAGAGAAATGTAAAATAATGAATCGGTTATAACAAATAAACATGTAAATTTTATTTGTTTTCTGCTACAAGAGAACAAACTAAACTTATATTCAATAGCTTCTTGACGATGTAGTAAAAAAGTTCACTCTCCTCCGTCTCTAATTGATTAAAGTAAATTATACCAGTAAATTGTATCATTTTAACGACATTAAAAGAAAGCAAAATGTACATATGTGAATGTATTAAGTGAATAGATAATTTGTATTTACTAGCCAGTTTGATCTATGAGCTGTATTATTTTGTTTGATACTATACAAATATATGTGTGTGAACGTTCGTGTATTTGCCTCAGGGAGATTATATAGAATAAATCCTGGATTCACAATGTGATTTTATTTTATGATAAAAATCACAAAATGTTAAAGATAAAAAAACTTTTATCAAATATATAAGATATAAATTATATTAGAAAGGCCATTTCATATGTTTAAACATAAAATTAATACTATAAAACAAATATATTTTGTGAAGATTTTTGAAACGATATTTTTCATTTAAGACTTGTACTATTGTTGAGCTCACGTTGTGGATCCAGAATTAGATCACAGAGTTATATTGTAACAGTTTTTGCAAAAATAAATTATTGTACATCATCAGCTATTTCTTAAAAAAATTTTTCTTACAAAAACAAATATTTTTTTTTTAATTCGGTATTTTCTATTATTATATAGGTTGTAACAACCTTTCTTTCTATCTTTTATCTTCTACTAAAGTGATCTCGTGAACGGTTGTTTATTATATACACGATACACTTAAAAAAATTAAAAAGTACATAGAGAGAAGAATACAATATATTTCTTTTTATTTCAAATATATTTTCTTTATTTATCGTACATATCTTCTGCTATACTGATAAGAACAGTTATTTCGATTGGTATAAAAATTTATAAAACTTGTTTATTAAATCTGTACAATTATTATAACTCTAATCAATACAAACAAATTATACTTAATTCTTCAGCAAGTCATCTATATAAAATTTCTATGTATATAGAGTATCTTAATCATTGTGCACTTTTTCTTAACAACAAACATTAGATTTTATTTCCATATTAATTTCAAATGTAAAGATATCGGTAATTAAATTATAGAAAATATAAAGCTGGATATGCATCTACGAACGAATAGCGAATGCGAACGTACGGACATTCGCGTACGTGTTCTGAAGCTGTTCGTTCCTTTTCTCAGCTGTAACGAACACGAGCATTCGGTCAGATTCGCTGTGTGTTCGCTATAAGATTTCAAGCCACGTGTAGCATATAAAAAAAATATATTATTCTGATATTTTATATTATAATATAAAATATCAGAATATAATATAATAATTTACCGTACGTTTATTGTACAGTTTTACTTATTGTCTATCTATTAGCTAATTTGTATTTTAATTTGTATTTTTTTTACAGCTAAGAAAAGGAACGAACAGCTTCATAACACATACGCGAATGTCACAATATATATGTAACATATATATATATATATATATATATATATATATATATATATATTGTTAAAGTATAAATTACATTATTTATAAATAATCTATATTTTAATAATATTTTTGCCTTCATGTATATAAACATATATGTATATAGTTTAGTATAAGAATATATAAGTATTATGATTCCACAATAGCAGCGAACAGTACGTATGTGCGTCCACATCGCGCATGAATTGTCCTTGATGTACCGCCTCATAAGCGAACCGAACCAAACGCGAATCGAATATTTCGTTCGCATTTGTTTTGGTGTATACATCTACTAAATGATAACAACGAACGTTCGCGTTCACTGTTCGTTCGCTAAGGTTCATATTCTGAATCCTCTTTTATTGATAAAAGTGCCTTTAAAAGTGGCTTATAAGCCTTCTGATTGGCTGTAAGCCACTTTTAGAGGCACTTTTATCGATAAAAGAGGATTCAGAATATGGACCTAAGTGTATACCCAGCTTAAAATGCTGAAAAAATATCAATCTTGAAAAAATGTAAATAGATAAATAGATAAAATCTTTATACATGACCTCACACACACAACATACAAGTAAATATTATTTTAATGAAAACTGTAATACAAAGATTAAATATTATATAATTGAGAAAGAAAGAATTATGAATATAAGAGAGTCTTAAAAAAGTAAAGATTTGAATAAAATTAGTCTTTAAGGAAAAGTACACAATTTCTGGGTTATTCTGTATATAATAATTCTTTTGCTCTCTAAAACAAATATTAGAGCAAATGTACTTTCTATCTTCTCGTGCACGCTTTTCCACATTTCTCTTAATGCAACAAATAATATCACAGTTTGGAGATCAACAGTCTGACAGTTGCATACGTACACCAAGAATGATGCTGCTTATGTATACAATACTCTTGTATATGGCTAGATTGGCAGTTTTTCAATATGGCATTGTTACCACAGATTTTGTAGATTCCCAGTTTTGCATCATGATAAATATTCACACTGTTATTTAATGTACAGATCTTTACAACTTTCTGAAAAAAAATTTTAAATCGCATTGACTAACTGGTAAGGACACAGGGTGCACTATTTATCTCCTGTACAGTCTCTTTCCATGTCTCCAGCATAGGAGCACAAATCAAAACGAGGTCACCGAGACGTCGTTTGGCCATTATCATGAATTCGCCAGGACCATGTCGCGCGTTACACACTAATGGAACTCTCACGCGTATGTTTTTCTTAGAAGCTGTTATGTTGGTGTTCTCGTTATTCTGTTAATATGCATCATATTTTATAATTTAATTTGATTGTATATTATAAATTTGAAAGAATCTAAAAACCGTTATATTTCATCTCATAAAGCTCATTACCTCAGTTTCTTGAATTTGGCGTAGAATCTTGTTAACACTGAGCACCAATTCGGCAGTGTCTAGATGAATCTGCTGTTCAATAGCTGTGATAGTGCCTGTAGCAACCAAGTCACTCTGACAATAAGCATTGGCAAGTTCCTCCATAGAACATGGTCTGCATTCTTCTTCTTCATCTGAAACATGCAGTACACCTCCTTTCGGTGAAGCTGATTCTAGTTCATATTGTAGCTTGACCTTGGTGTTTTTAAAGGAATAATCGTCCTCCGCTTCCATGAAGAGGGCGACACGTCTCTGCCAGCGAAAGCATCGATGCGAATTTTCATGTTTGCCATCAGATGAAGAATAAATCTGTCTCAACATGCGATTGGTTTCTAGGAACACTCGTGCAGGCCCAGAGATCTTAACACATGTGCGTAAACCCAATTTAGTAAAATCGATGGGACATCCTCTCATGGAAGAAGTTGGAAAAGAGAGGACCATTCTCACAGCACCACGAGGATAACTCCATAATACAGTTCCTCGTGCACAGCGCAGATACACTGATCGGACACCACCACTTTCACTTTCTCCGCTATACAAAAAGAAGAGTATATATATCAATGACATTTTTTACAAATGTATCGAGATTACAATAACAGCATTAAGTTGTGCATTATGCATAACATTAATATGAAAAAGTATACTAAAATTTTTTCTATAGAAGACGAAAAATGACTAGTGGGAGAAATTTATGAAAAATAATATATTTCTATTCTATGGCCAAAGAGAGAAAGAGAAATTTAAATTACATCAGTTACGTACTAAATTTGTGAAAATTAAAATGTAGAATAGAAAGACACTAACCTTCCAGACCAGTCGCATTGGTCCACAGTATTTTCGTAGGCGGATACGCTGATGAAAATCAAACTAACAGCAACAATTATCGCGCGTAACATTTTCAATATTTATACACTATATAACAATCGTTACAAACGTGTCATATGTTTAATGTCACAAGGATGCCATTGCGAAAATTGAATCGCGATAGAATACCTTCTTATTAGTGAATTAAGTACTCGAAGAATAATCCTTTTGCTCGTTTCTACAATATTTTAATCAAGAACGTAGTCAAAAAATCTTAACTGGATCGAAACTTATTAAATAAGGACGCTTATGGTATGGAGTATTTCGACACTGTCTTTCCAGATGGTTGGTTACTCGACGAACGACTGTGCGGGTTATGATACTTGAAAAGGAGATTTCGACTTTCTTGTAAAAGATACACAATGTTCACAGGAAAGGTGAGGCGGTACCGTATCGCGGACGGCAAACACAAGCCCAAATACACGTACAAAGAATGTAAACATAGTCTCACGATCGTCCTTGTTAAGGACCGCCCACCGAGAACGAGAACCTCGCTGCGTTCTCTGCCAGCGCGTTACGCGTTCTCTTCTGGACTGCGTGGATTAATTAGCACGTCGCGGAAACGTGTTTTGGCCATATGTACATATACAGTTTCTTCTATTTAGCTTTCTCTACTTCGTATCCTCGAAGATTTTCCCCCGATCTCCAGGCTTATCTTACAATAATGGTACAAATACGGGAAAAAGATCGTTGTCCTCTCAGTCCTCCACTCGCTCTCTCACTCTGATCTCTGATATGATTACACGGCAAAAATGCTAGTGTAGGCTCCAACTGACAAGCCTTCCTCGTTTGAGTTAGATTTGTTAGATCAGCTAGATTAAGATTATTCGGCGATACTTTGAGTCTTTAATTTCTTCCCTCGCATTTGATTAATGTAATCGTTTTATGATTAATGTAGTGCATGTTGTGTATTTCATATAATCTCTTATAAAAAAAGGTAATAATCCACTTGGATCACAAAAATTTCGTTTCTTTAATTTCATTTAAAATTTTTTCGTTATCTGTCCATTTTTTGTCCATCATTAAATCTGACATCATGACTAGATCAATTTATCTGTGCGACTATTTACCCTGTCATATCCCTAAAGAATTAGAAGATTATGTACAGCAGAGGAATAAAAAATGCATATATATATATATATGCATTTTTAAAAAATATATATATATTTTTTTTTACCGTAAAGAAAAAGAGGGAAGAGGATCAACAAGGCCATCACGAGATAGGATACATCTGTCCAGGAGCTGGGTTAAATGTTCAAAAGGATCGAAGGGTCGACGCACCAAAAGATCGCCCATCAGAAAATTAATGATATCAGGAATCCTTTTTTCTTTCAGATACAATATCGCTTCTTGCTCTCGCATATTCTGCGACGTGCAATGATTGACGTTAATTTTACAAGGAATATCGCGCGTCTCTCGTTGTTCTGAAAATAAATTTGAATAATTGCCCATAGAATTGAATAGATTAGTTGCCGATTCTTATCGGTCGAATTATTCCATCTAGTAAAATGGAAACAGATGGAAAAATTATTGCCCTCTCGGATGCCTACGGGATTGAATTTTTTTTAGGATCAAGCTAGACTTAGCGCGACAATTATTTTTACTCATTTCGAGACCAGTATTTTATGACTGCTCGCGTTCGAAAGGTGGTCCAAAACAAATGACGTTTCCACTTGCTGCTGGGGAATTAAAGTTCCTATGACACAAGATCTGTCGATTCCATGCGATATCGACCTTATTAAGCCGTAATCACACTACAGGTTGCGGACTCGGTTGCGGTTGGAATTGACCAATCCGAGTAGCCGACCGACAAATTGCTTTTTTCTGATTGGACAATTACAACTACAACTGAATCCGCAATCCGTAGTGTGATTACGGCTTTATACATTTGTTTCAATCTTTTTGCGATGTATCCAATTACGACGATTTCTTGGTAGTTATTCTATATTATTAAAATTAGAGTTTTTGATTTAAATTTGTTCAATAAATATATTAAATTCTTTTATATTTATTGAATTTTATATATTAAATTCTGATAATTGTGAAGGAGAGTGTGGTGTCCTCATAATATATAGTTTTCTATTTGCTCAGCTGATTTTGACAATTAAATTCTATTAAATTCATTACAAGTTAATTATTAAATAATAATTAATTGTGCAATACAATGAATGTACTTTTAATTCCTTTTAGAGAGAATATGGCAATGTTATTCAGTAGAAGTGCATCTGTACTCTGGCAGAATCCACAACATAGGCTTTTGTTAAGCAAAACATTCTATACTTTAGACTATAAGAATTTCAGAGAAAATAGGCACAAGTATGAGTACAGGCAGACTCGTAATTATAAAAATTTTGGTCATACCAGAACAAAACATACCTTTAAATATAGTTTGACACTTTTGATCCCCACTGTTGGATTATTTATAACTACATGTGTTGGTTGGAATCGGTGAGTTAATTATGATATTAAATTATGTATTTTTACAATATTTAACATATTTATTGAGAGTAAAAACTGTTAAATATTGTAAAAATACATAAGAAAATAATTCTCGAAAGTTAAATTTTGTTATACAATTTTGCTAGTAGATTAATATAAAGTATTATCTTGCAGATTATTTGATATAACACCTAAAGTAAAAGCAGCCAGCATGTTAGTGGAAGAGACTCAGGATAATAAAAACATGGAACAGACAGAACAAGATTTACAAAAGAAGAAGAAAAGAAAAAACAAGATTGGATTTCGCGATAGAAAGGTTTATTAAAGTACACTCTTGATATTGATTTCACATATATATGTATTAACATAATTTTTCAAAAATATTGAGTAATTCCTACATACATTACATCAGATACTTGTATTTACATTATTTATATCATACAAATTGTATTTTTATTATTAAAAAAACAAGACATCGATACTTGTATTTTTTCTTGATTATATATATAGAAACGAAAATTAATAATTATAGAGTAAAATAAGGAAAAGAAACATACAATGTGCAGTAACTATTTTTGTATATATTGTTAAACACAATATAGTATTGTATTTAACAATAACTAGACATAACTTTATATCAGCAACAATATTATGCTTTATTTGCATCAGCACGTGTCTGTACAGCAGAACGATGCAGGCTGAAGTGTTTTTGCAGATAATAGAGTACGAGAACAGGATAAGGGCGTATTCAACGCCAGATAAAATCTTTCGTTATTTTGCAACTGTGAAAGTGACTAACTTAAACAGTGTTGAAATATATATGACACCTGATGATTTTCTGCGTGCTATCACACCAAACATGCTACAGCCAAAGGGTAGGGCTTTTCAAAATTGTTATATTGGTGCTAATGCAGTATATAATCTACTTGGAATTTACTTGTCTTTTTATCTATAGTTAACTATTTTACTAAATCTTTACTAAGCACTACTTACTTGTTTCGCTCTGCTAACCAGAAGCTTTGCAATTCTACATGATACAATTTGCATGAAGAAAATTCTGAATAAATAAGAAAATTACTGATTGTCGAAATCAGACATGGATAATATTATTGGAGCATATTGTACACTACTAATCCTTTTCAAGAATTTTGCATATTTTTGAATTTTGATTACCAACTAACTATGTGTATGTGCAGATAATAGAATATGAAAATCGTATAAGGCATTACTCCACACCAGACAAAGTGTTCCGTTACTTCGCGACCCTCCAGGTCTCGAACAACGATTTGCATGAGGTGTTTATGACGCCAGATGACTTTTTAAGATCAATGACACCTGGCGTGAAACAGCCCGACGGTAATCCGATTATGCTTCGCTTATTTTGCATTTTTTTCAGATTAAATGTTGCTTGGCAGTACTCCCAATTAATTGCAAAATTATGTTGACTGATTGCAAAGATATTACGCAATCAATTGCAATCAGTTCTTTTGCATGTGCAAATTTAATTAACATTTTAGATAATAATTATAGTTAAATAAAATTATGAATTGTAATTATAATTTGCAAATTATAAGAGTTTCATATTATAATTATATATCAGTTTGTATATTAAATCATATAAAAGATATAAGAAAAAGGAGGCTTTATTAATAATTATAACATCATTGACTTTCAGGTCTTGGACTGGATCAGTACAAGCGTTATGATCCAAAGGTATATTAAAGAGATTCAATAAAGAAGAAACATGCAAGATATTCCTATGTGACAATGTTTTCTTTTCTTTTAGAATATTCATACAAAATTAGAATTGGAATTGGATGAAGACAGTATCTTCTACAAACTGGGCAGTGCAGGCCTCATTACTTTCTCTGATTACATCTTTTTGTTGACAGTATTATCAAGTAAGTTGTATATCCACTATTTCATATTAAATTTTAATTATGTAGGAAAATATAAGAAAGAAATTTATGTTTAAATATACATATCAATTAAATTTTCTAAGATATACTATATGAATATTTTAATGGCAAAATTTTATTTTACAGCCTCCAGACGGCACTTTGAAATTGCCTTTAGAATGTTCGATTTCAATGGTGATGGCGACGTCGATTCCGAGGAGTTTGGAAAAGTGGCTACATTGATACGGCAACAAACTAGTATAGGCACTCGACATCGTGATCATGCAACCACAGGAAATACATTTAAGGTCATAATTAATTTATTAATATTTTAATAAAGTTTTTAAAAAATAAATATTAAACGCGCTTATTAATTCTTTGTAAAAAAAATAAATATAGGAACGCGTTATTAACTCTTGATGTCGAAATTATATATTTAAAAACTCAATATTTAATTGAAAATAATTAAAATTTTTTTATTTTAGGGAGTGAATTCCGCACTAACTACGTATTTCTTTGGACCACAAATGAATCAGAAACTAACCATCGAGAAATTCTTGGATTTTCAACAACATCTGCAACGAGAGATTTTGAGTCTTGAGGTAAAGATCAATTGGAATCTGCATAACATATAATCATCAATTTAATATTTTCATTTATATTTGATTATTTAATGTATGATTATATATATATATATATATATATATTATTTTTTTTTTTTTTTTTTTTTGCTTAGTTTGAACGACGAAATCCAGGTGAAAATGGTAATATTACTGAGGTAGATTTTACGGAATTACTATTGGCTTATGCCGGATATTCAGCGAAAAAGAAGGCGAAGATGTTGAAAAGAGTGAAAAAGGCGTAAATATATGGAAATATTTAATTTCCTGATATTTTTAAATTTTACATACTCAAATATTGATTGTTTACAGCTTCAACGAAAATCCGAAAGGGATTAGCAAAGAAGAATATCTCAAATTCTTTCACTTTTTGAATAACATTAATGATGTCGATACAGCCCTGACATTTTATCATATAGCCGGCGCATCTATCGATCAAGGTATAATCTAGAAAATAATTTTTATTTTATTTATTAGATTAATTTCACAAATATTTTATTTTATCGGAAAATAATCAGTGTTATTTAAAATATTATAGCAATGTGTTTTGCATTTTTATTACGATATTTATTATTTATTCATAAATATTCATAATTATTTCTATGTAATATTGCAGCGACGTTAAAACATGTAGCAAAAACTGTAGCGCACGTCGATCTGAGTGATCATATTATTCAAGTGGTGTATACAATTTTCGACGAAAACAGTGAGTTATTTTTACAATATAATCTAATGTATACTATCTAATTATATACTATCGCTCATTAACAGACTGTTAAAAACGTGACTGTAGTATCTGTGATATAATATATAGACAAAAAGATATATCATCTTGAATGTGGTAAAATTATTGAAATATTATGATATGTTGAAATACATTTTGTTTTTTGTAGTGGATGGACAACTTAGCAATCGGGAATTCGTTGCTGTGATGAAAAATCGTGTTCTTCGCGGTTTAGAAAAATCGAAGGATACTGGATTTGTCAAGTTAATTCAATCTTTGATAAAGTGTGCAAAAAACAGCAATCTCCTGTCGTACGATAAATAATTAAAGCCACACATAACGACACCTAAATACTATTTAATTTATATGTAATTAAATCAATTTAATTCATTGTAATTTATATAAAAATATAAAAAATTATCTCAAAATTGAAAAAATGTAAAAATAACATTTATAATAGAATCGTTATATTGTTGCTTGTAGCTTATATTATTATTAAGAGAGAGTTAGATTTATATTATAGCAAATTTTACATAAATGATGCATTATACTAGTACACTTTCACTATTCTATGAAGTAGAGCATGAGATATCTCAGTCAAAAAAAGTTATAAGAGTTACAAGTTATAAGAGTTACAATTTTATCCATTCAGTAAGTATTCAACGTTTATTCAGCAAACATCAACAGATCTTATCTTGTATTACAATTTCAAGCTAAATTGTTAAATATAATAATGCATACAAAATATAATTTCAATTTATTTCTGACACAAACAATAATAATACTGCTTGTCATAAATTTTATCATGGCCAATTTATTGGAAAAACTTACAGAAAAGACTTTAACAGGCAAGTAATATATCAATTGTGAATCATATGACTCAATTGCATATTTTATATCTTACAATGTTAGACATTAATTTATTTTAAATATCAGATTCACAAATTACAAATAAAGAAGAGATTCCAAAGCAGGAAATAGTGGGTGTTTCAATAGGACAATACTTTCAGTGAGTAATAATAAAATTCAGTGAGTAGTATATTTGCAGAAGATGATAATTATTTGTAACATTTTGATAACATTGAGCCTATAAAATTTAGAGATATATTTTCTGAACATCTTGCACCTCTTAAAATTGAATTTGGACATGTCTGTGAAAATCCTAATGAATGGGAACAGAGATTTGAACAAAAGGATTTTGATAACAATCGTCATAGCGGCAAGGTATAATTTTTTTATTTAAATAAATTATATGTTAGAGATATAAGTATATTACTTATTTAATGTAAATCAAACATAACATTCTCTATTATATAATATGTATTGCATTAAATAATGCATTTTATATTATATATTTTCTATTTCACTACTTATAATATTTTTATTAATTAATCTGAGCAATGTTTTATTTATTTATAATTTATATATATTCTTTTTTATTAAATCTAGTTTATAACTTCATGATTGTTTGTATTTTAGATAAAATGGGGTAACAAGAATGGAGATTACGGCGAGCAATATTGGGACTTAAATCATTAATCGTGGATCGTGGAATTGTTTACAAATAAACACTGATATAATCTCTATTTAATAATTCTTTATTCAAAATTATTCTTATATATAGTTTTAATAATGTAATTGTTATAAAATAAAAAGATTTTAATAGCAGAAAAAAATTATAAATGAGTGCTTAAAGAAATGAAAACTTGTAAAATAAGAAATTATAAATAAAGAAATTAATATACTGAAAATAACTGATATTATGATAAAAGTTAGTATGTGGTGGTGGCCGCAATTTGTTTTGAATAATGATGAAAAACGAGGTGGATAAACGTGAGCATCGGTGGTTCAGTGGTAGAATGCTCGCCTGCCACGCGGGCGGCCCGGGTTCGATTCCCGGCCGATGCAGCTCTTTTTTTTTCTTTATTTTTATAAATACATAAAATATATATAATTTTTAAAAATTATAGAATTATATTATTCTTGAATATATTAGAGAAGATTATTCGCAAATAAAAAAATAAGATTGCATCGGCCGGGAATCGAACCCGGGCCGCCCGCGTGGCAGGCGAGCATTCTACCACTGAACCACCGATGCTTGTACGAGAGTCTCTTTCCTTACTAATCTAGTCATATTTAATATATTAAAGAGACAAAGGATCTATAAAATTGAAGTTGGTCATTAAACTAAAGACGCTGTTGATTGTCCTGAATATAGACATATAGACGCTGCGAGCTATGCGTTTTCTGTACTATATATTGCAACATATTAGGTCAAGGTCACACGAGAGGCAAGATCTTTATCTTTCTTTACTAATATAAAGAAATAAAAATAACTTGTAATTTTCTCCCTCTTTTAGGACGTATATCATATCTGCAGTTGCAGCTGAGTCCATCTTTATATGTATGTGTGTCTACATCCTAATCCTAAGTAAATAATCATGGAAATTGTAGACAGACTGGCGGTCTTTCCAACGTCCAGTTCATACACGAGTGTGAAATGTCGCCTGATCTGCGCACGCAGGAGTCGCGGCTTGCTCGCGAAAAAGGTCGACGGTCTCTTAATCCTATTTCGCACGATTCTATCGCGATTATTCGAAAATAAATTGCAAGTCGACGAAGCCATGAAGATCGCGGCTTTTTCATTAGCTGAAGTGAATTACGTGACAGGTGGGGTAAACGAATTGATCCTGGAGACGGTTGATAAAGCTAGAACCAGGATTCGATGCAGAGAAGAAATCATCGGCGGAGTTCGATTGAGGATTTACGAGCCCTACCGCAACGGTGACGATCCCTTTGAATTTACTGGATTATCCAGAGGCGGTCAACAAGTAATTATCATGCGTTATACGATAAGGCGATATAATCTTTAATTTTATTGTTAACTATTAACTATAATTGAACTTTAGTGTACTAGCCTAGTACTTAATATGTCAGCAGGTTGCTAAGTTAAAGAAGAATTATGAAAAGGCGACCGATCTGTTGATCGAATTAGCGTCGTTACGGCATAATTTCCAGATGCTCGATCGAGTAATTAAGGAGACCAATCGTCGCGTAAATGCTCTGCGATACATCATTATACCGCGATTAGAACGGACCCTTGCGTACATCATCACCGAACTCGACGAATACGAGCGAGAAGAATTCTATCGCATTAAAAAAATACAAGAATTGAAGATAAAGCGACGTAACGGGAAATTCTCTTACAATCCGGTCCAAGATGCGAATATATTCGATGATACGGACGAGGATCTCCTTTTTTAGCGCTGTTATTAAAAACGAGATTCTGCCACGAATACGCACGTTTGAATTTTCAGGAGGAAAGGAATCCGCACGCGTTATTGTTTACATTGTCTAATAAATTTCTCAGTCTACTCGGAACAAGAAAAGGGGGATACGGTCATCCTGTAATAAATGCCGGAGCGCGCCAGACAGCCGAGGAGAAAGTGCGAAGACCTGATGACAGAACGAGATGGGAAACGAAAATCGGAGGGGGATCCGAGCGAGCTGCGGGCCCAATTATACCAAGAAAATACAGCCCATAAAACCAGCCTAACTGCTGCCAAACATCGGGATATGATAATGAGAACGTGACTGTTGCTCTTTCCTGCTCCTAGCTCCGTCGATGGATCTCGTAGATATGTAGCAGCTGCCAAAACGAGAGAAATGCTTTTTCCTACACGAAAATTTCAACTGTCCTATCAGATATTTTGCAGCAGATTTTTACGCTAAATCAAAATACTTCGCGATAATAATTTGTCTTCGAGAACAAGTTTCTTTACTATTTTTGCGTCCAATCATTTAGATTTTTTAAGTGTCTTACTATAAATTGTATGTGTATAATCTTATACATATTTGATATTATATAAAATCTATAAATTGCACATGAAACGCGAAGTGTTCGAATAATAGATTCGATCGCTATATGGACGTGTACGCAAGCGGGACGGAAATCCTGACGGGCGAGAGAAACCAGAAGACCCTGTAGAGACAAACAAAGGAGGAGGGGATAAGCAGACGGGGCGCGATCGTGGGTAAGCGTTCAGTCGTACGGTAACCTTCGACGAGGAAGGTCGTGTGCAAGTCAGTCTGATTAATTATCATTCGCGATGATTTGCCCGGGGGATTATGGTAGCACGTGCAATCGTCTTTTGCGATCGGTGATGATGCGCGTTTAAAGGAGACAGTGCGCAGCGTTTGTGCCCGGGAACACGACCGATTATGCGGCGTCTGTCTTTGTGATTCACTGCGTTGGAGCTGAAGCTGCGCTCCCGCGCTCGTTTTGAACGCATCAAATCCTTGTCACGTGTCACGTTGAATTGTGACTGATTTTATTACTTTGATTACTACGTGCGTATGTGCACGCGTCCGTGCGTGCGTACGTGCACGCGTGCGTACGTGTGCGTTCACGCGAGTAATCTGTAAAAACTTGTATCGTTTCTGGGGAGACGAAATCTGTTTCGGAGCGGTTAAAGCAAAATTTATTATTTAATAGATTATTATGATCACGTAAATTGATAGTACAAACAACAAATTATACATCAAGTGCAATTTATATCGCGGAGGACAGAGTGAAATTAAGTTATCATGTCGAGAGATCTGGTTGTCTGGCCGTTGAATCTTGATTAAGTTGAAATCAAGGTCGAATCTGTACTGGAGAAAGAAGCCAATTAATCTCGTTTAATGCACAAACAAGTTAATTAAAGTATTCGTTAAATCAAGCTCGGATTTGACAGCTCTTTAAATGGGGCTGTGACAGGACCGTAATTAAGAAAAGGAAGAAGTTCCGGTTCAATGAAGAGGGCAGAGTTAAATCTTCATTAATTTAGAAGGCACGTCTCTCCGTATGTCTCTTAATTAAATTTCAACTTTCAATTTACATTTCGTATCTTTTTAAATATATTTTTTTCTCCATACATTTTTCTACTAAATTTTCATACATCGTATGAATTCTTTCTTATCAAATTTCAATTAAAGTGACCGTTTATTGAGCGAAATTTCATCAAACATATTTATAAGATTTATCATTCTTATTTTGTATTTTTTCAGAGGTCTCAAAATCTTTGCATGATGCGTAACCGATACCTCGATATGTCTATCGATCGGCGGTGGGTGGCATATATGACGCAAAATTCGAAGTAGCCCTTACGATTGTAATTTTAAGAACGGAAAATGTATTGGATATTGTTGTTGATATTAGTGCGTGCAATATGGTGCGCGCACGGCGCCTGCGAGCCGATCAGAATCGAGATGTGTCGCGGCCTCGGCTACAACGTCACTGTCATGCCGAATCTAGTCGGTCACGAAATTCAAGGCGACGCCGATTTTACCTTACAAACGTTTAGCCCGCTTATTCAATACGGATGCAGGTAAACGCCTGTTTCATATATGATAGTTTCATATATGATTTGTATAGTAACAATATTTAGCGTCTACAATAGATAAATCTAAATGTAACGTCATATGTAAATTTTTCGCATGCAAAAACAACTAAACGTCATAAAGAAATCTAATAAATATAAATTTTGAACATGAGAAACATGATAAAGTATATTTCTTTATATTGTTTTTTGGATTTTAACGATATTGCATTTATATCTATACAAGATCAATAATATATATAATTTATTGCAGCGCGCAGTTGCATCTATTTCTGTGTTCGGTTTATGCACCGATGTGCACCGAAAAGGTGCCCGCACCCATTGGACCTTGTCGAGGTCTATGCGAGCAAGTACGAGCCCGTTGCTTTCCGGTGCTTCAGGGATTCGGCTTCCCTTGGCCTGCTGCATTAAATTGTTCCAAGTTTCCACCGGAAAACAATCACCAACACATGTGCATGGAAGGACCGGGCGAGCCTGGGCCAGCTAATCCTATCCAAGTATTTAACGATGTATACTTTAATCGATTATATATATGCAAAATTGTTGTGTGGCAATTGTCCAACTATTATCTGTACTTAAATATGATTTTTATTCGTCTCTTCAGGCGGTGAGCGCTAGTAATGGACCCTGGGGCTGTTCCTGGTACGCTAAATCTGGATTGTACATCTTTCTGAATCGCTCCGGAAGATGTGCCGCCGCTTGCGACGCGGACATTCTGTGGTCCCAAAAGGACAAGGGGCTTACAGAGGCCTGGATGGTTGTATTCACGACGATTTGCCTCATCTCCATCGTGATAGCTATCTTGATACTTCTAAAACCGCGCAAACAGCCTGTACTAACCACTGCCGCAGGTAGGAATTTTCTTCCGAAATAGAAACATTTTCACGTTAAATGATAAATTATTCTTTTCGTTTTAACGCTTGAATTCTGAGTTTTTTAACTTCGAAATTCTTGAAAATTTCGCACAATACTATTTGCAATATCTTAATCGATTCTTTGAATGTCGTTTTTTCAAGATCGTCGTTTTTTCATTATCGAGTTGAAGATTTGATTTAGTATTATCTTATAATAAAAATAACATCTGCTTGCAGATCGTGCAATAGTCTTCTTGACGATCTGTCATACGATAGTCGCAATCGGTTATGTGATCCGATTGGCCGCTGGCCGATTGAACGTCGCCTGCACGTCCGCGATTCCGCTGCATCCGCAGGAGCAAATTGTCCTGGCCCAACAGCAACAGCAACAACAGTACCTCACGCAAGACGGTTTAGCTAATCCTTATTGTGCCGTTGTTTTTCTGTTGCTTTATTACTTTGGAAATGCTGCGACTGTTTGGTAAGTCTTTATATTTGTTTTACATTCTTTAAAATAACAACTATAGACTATTGTTTTGAATAACAATTATCTTTTATTATTTTAATTCGTTATATCTATAAATAACGTATTCGTTTATTTTTTTGACGTTTCAATTGAAGAAGGAATTTTGGCAGGCTCTTCTATTGCTCAATTTTAATTACGTACAGATGTGAGAACCGAAGGATACCCGTGTAACGCGTTTCGAAGTTGTCGGTTGTTTCGGAGCGCCTTGTTGCACTCTCGCCTCGCTGCGGCGAGACTGCATCGTCCGAGGTAGGGATAACAATCTGGCAACAGTGTTGACTCCCCTCGTGCCGCTAACGAGCCTCTGACTCCCATCTCGTCCCATCCCATCTCATCCCGTTTATGCTGAGAGGCTCATCTTAACTCGTCTAACGGGTGGTATAAGTAAAAAATCGTCTAACCGTGTTTGCTTCGATAATCCATTACTATCGCGTTATGTAAAATAGATTTCTGCTTCGTCAGATTTACAGATCGATAAAGATCTCGATACATCTTACAGAAAGTAATGCGATATACATGTATATTTTTGGCTTAAACATGATAAAATTTTATAATGCAAAGGATTTAAAATTCAAGTATTTGTACAAAAAAGCTTTGTAAATGATTGTAGATGACTCCTCCTTTATTTCATTTTCATCGAATCATCGGTATTTGTAAATCCAATTCGAAGATCTTTAAATTTTTCGTTATGTCTACGTGTTATTGGCATTTATGATTTTTAAATTCTTCGTTTTATATACCTTGTGAAATTTTTGTTTCTTTTGATCTTTTTTTACCTTCGGCTACCTTTTGATTTTCGAAATAAATGAGGGTCACCCGATATATGAGGTGGGTCGAGAGGAACCTTGTTGCCAGATATGCATGGAGTCAATGGCATTCCATCTTAGAGAAAGCAAGCTGCTTCGAGACGGAGAAAGAAGGCGCGAGAAAAGCAGAACAAGAGAGAGAGAAAGAGAGAGAAAGAGAGAGTGAGAGAAACGGGGGTTGGGATGGGAGGTGAACAAAGCGATGCTTCTCGGACCAAGCAAAGAGCAAGATGATTCACAATGCATGGATGCAATTTGTGGTTGAGATTGTGTATGCAAATGAGTTTCGCGAAATTCGATCGTCTCGTCGAATGAATCCTTGAATTTATGTGAATATTTGAACATAAAAAATTCATCTATAAATACCAAGATTTTGGAGATTTCCTTTTATATGTATAAATTTTGTTGATTTTGAATCCAGTTGAATACAGTTTCGCATTTTCCAATTTTTAAATTTGTAGATTTTTCACTTTACAACTCTTATATTTGAAAGAATGAAAGAATCAATACAGTTAGCATCTATCGTAAAGGTTCGGCCCTGGACCCGAATACTTTTGTATAGCTGTAGCAAACTGGTCGTATAGCGTATGGCCATAATTTACATCGAAAGAGCCGATAAACATCGCGCCCTACGGACACGAAGCAATGGACCCGTAAGGACCTTGCAACCCCCGCCATGCATTGTCCTGTCTCGCTTTCTACTACCCTTCTTTGTAACTTATAACAAGTTTACATGAAAAAGGACGATTTTAAAGTCGAAATTACACGCTACTCACTAGAGAATAGAAACGTAACTCGACCTTGTAAACTCTGCTTTTATTTTAGAATAATTTATTAGCAAATTAAAAGTGACTTTTGCGTAATTTTATTTCTATGTATGCATAATTTATGTCTATATTTTTTCCTGAAAAGTCGATACAGATTTATCTGTAAAATTGTTAATATGTAAATGACGTTCTACAATTCTCGTTAGAGCCTTCTATCTCCAAAGAATCGAACCGGTAATTGACGTTGCTACGCCATTGACAAAGAGGATCGTACGGGCTTCATGGTAATAGGTAGTCCGGCAGTTTCGTTTCCGTTTCTCTTTTTTCTCTTCCTTCTTCGTTCTCCCCTTCCCCCTCCCTCTCTTTCCCCGATACCCTAACAGTTTGACGGCCGTCTCAGGAACGAGGGGAAAAAGGACAAGTCGAAAGAGGGGCTCGAGGAAAGAGCTGATCCATCATCTCTCTCTCAATGCCCAGCCGGGCCTTAAAGCTTAAGGATCCGGATCCGAGAATTCCTCGATAATTTATCCAAGATAAGAGCTCTTCGGGAATGGTGGAGCCGTCGAAGTCCCGATAACAAGCCGCTGGCATTATCCAGTGCATCCAGTGATCCCAGAGAGAGCTTTGTCCATCATTTATATATACATAATATAAATATAATATAATGTTGATATACAAGATTAAAATATATAAACATGATACTAATTATGGAGCTGACATGACACTCGGAAGATTTGTCTAATTAGAATAACAATGTAGTTCGAGGAGCACATATAGTGATTATAAGGAATACTTTGTAATTTTAACGACTGGTCGAACTTATTTGTATTCTATTGTTACGTTTATACAAAGAGCTCAGAGAGCGGCTCTGGTTTATCATCAAAGAGATTCAAGAATCTTTCGTAATCGCTCACGCGAGTCGGTCCCGCACATGGATCTCGCGATGGGCATAAGTTTGCGTGCATAAACAGACTCTTTCATGCGATGCATCGACACTGCGCTCAATTTTTCCGAATTCGTCATGAAAAAAAGATGAAGCGAAAAGAGAAAGAGAGAAAAAAGGGTGAAAACAGGGAGGAATGCGAAAGGAGGTACCGTCGTGTATAGAGGTCCCCGCAGGGTATATAATCAGCGAGATGAGATGAGAGGGGTACTAGCTACCTCTTGTTTGTTTTGTTAGTTAGCGAGTCGTTAGGTAGTCTCTCTCCTCTTTCTCTTCCATCGCTTGGCTCAGAGCGTCCGAGTTGCACGGAAACTGTGCGAGTGGTCGACCACCCAACCGTGCGTACCAACAATTACGAGGAGGGAGAGATATCTCATGCCACGACTAATCGGTCTTATTACGTGTAGGTACTCTGATGAGATTAAGCTCGTTATTCCTTGCAATCGCATTAACTATGCCCGTGTGGATCGATGTCGCTAGGCGAGAAACATAAAGCAATTTCACTCCTTTTCCTCTTCTGACAGACATACCTTCTATCTGTGTGTCTGTCTGTCTGTCTGTCTCTTTTTCCCTGTGTATTTAATTTCTTTTCTGCAAGCAAATTTCTCAAAATAAATCTAAACTTGTATTCGATTCGGTATTCATCGGTATTCGGTAGTTTGCAAAGCGATCGCACCTCGCAAAGTGTTAATCATTTCTTCTCCCTTTCCTTTTTTATCAACGTTCCACAAATGCAAAAAGTCGCGCATCGCGCGTGTGCATCGCGTCGCTCCATTCATCACAGCACGATCGGAATTCGTTGGGCGAGTTTTTGCTTTTCCAACACGATAAGTTAAAAGGGAATTACCGAATCTCTGCCGAATCTCTTCGCATTAATCCTGTCCGACTCACAGTTTCACGGCTTCTTTATTGTTCTCATTTTGTGAGGGATCTCTGATAGATACATTAAACTCAACGTTCAAAGCATTTCTCGTCTTCTTTATAAGAGAGTAATTATGTCTTGAAAGAAAAAAATAGCATTATTTAAAAATATATTAATAAAAAATATTATTAAAAAAGACTAACTATTACACGTTTTTAGATATGTAAAAAATATTATTAAAAAAAACTAACTATTAAACGTTTTCAGATATGGTAAAGGTGTGAGACCAACTACCTGTTGGTGGGTCTGTAAATGTTGTAGATCCGCGCGAAGAGACATGGCTACCGTTGTCCACTCGGTAAATACTAGCGGCAGCAAACACTCGAGAAGGTTGACTCGCCTTACGAGATACTGGTTTTCGGTACATCCCATGAGAAAAAATCTAAAAAATAAACAATATGTTTCTTATAAATAAATATTTAATTTATATATATGTCACATATTTTTTAGATTTTAATATCTTTAATTAAAATTAGTATCATGTCGATTATTGATTAACGTCAAATTCTCAAATGCTATTGCTAACTAGGTATCGTATCTATTATCACTATATTATTTCAATAGTGATGATAGATTATGTTACGAGTGATACAGGAATAGCACATTTTGCGCGATAAATCGCAATCTGATTTTTATTTTATTTTTTGCGTAGATATCTATGCGATAAAAATGTTTGAGGACAACGAATTATTCATTTATTCGCTGAGAACCTTTTCGGAGGCTGGAATGAACAATGGTTCAGCGGTGTGTGCTGGTCGCGTGTGAGACAGAAAGAATGCCTCTTCTCCTCGTACATAGTGTCGTATACATGCACGTGCAACTGCGCCGTGCCGGCTTATAATCCGTTTCTTCCAGCAACCAGTCTGTCGAGAAAAAGAAAGGAAGAAAGAGCAGTTGCGGTGAAAAGCCGACTAATTAATCACGCGAGTCTTCGACAAGATCGAAAAGCAGCGCGAACAGGTCAAACGAGGCGCAAACACTCGCTCGGTCGACTGCCTCGGGTCATTCCATCTCGCTCTCGTGCTTATTCTACCGTATCCCTTTCTCAACCTCTCTTGCATTCTTTCTTCTTTTATTCTACGGAGAGCTGTAGTAAGTTCTCTCGCAGGATCGTATAATCGACTCGAAGAAGCCTCCGGAGAAGTCTTCGCATCTATCGACCAAAATTTTTCGTCTCTTTGCATCTTTCATAATTCTTTTTTTATCCTTTAATTTATCCTCTTTTGATACACATTGTATTTTAATTTTCGAAATTGTAGGATAATTTAACGAATTGTTCCTGCAAATGATTTGAAATTTCTCCGTGTTATTCGATACGATTTTGGCCGCAGGTGGGTCGTGATATGCGCTTGGTGGTGCATAATGGCCAGAAAGTGGACGAAGACGACCGGCAAGGAGGATAGTTTAGGGCAAGGATTCTCAACCATCGCTGCTGTTTTGGCTTGGGGCCTGCCCGCCACGCACACTATTGCTGTACTGGTTACAAGAGATGTCGATGCCGACGAGTTGACCGGTAGGTATTATTGCATTCTTTAATTCCACATAAGATTGAAGATGCTACGAAATTGTAAATCAATCAAGTATATTTTTTTCAAACTTTTACCTTTCCCAACTTTCGTCCATCCTAATAATTTAACAGATTTTTAAATTATTGAGCTAGAACCTAGCATTCGCCAATAGCACGTTGGTCAGTCTCTAAGAAGAGTGCCCGGAGGATTTTACGGCCACGCCTCGTTATACCGTTTGTTTTATGAGGTTGCGCCATTGGCGTAGTTGGATCCTCACAAGATTCTCGATTCATCAGCGCAAATTCTTGTCAGTCTCTGATAATTGTTTTTTTCTCGTCTTCACTCTGCCTATCTGTACATCTATCTTTATATGTCTTTGTCATCTCCTCTCCATTTATCTTAATTCGAGCTTCAAGTCCAGCTGAGGCTATTTTATGCTAATACGTGCCGCTCTCTCGTGTTTATGTTCTCGATAAGTTATGCTCGAGGGCGACCGGCGAGATTAGCATCTTTGAATTAAACGACCAGTCTGCAACATAGTAATACCTGTCTACGTATCCAACCTTCGATTACTTTTACAAGCGTTATACTTATTTTTGAATGCAAGGAAAATTATATTGGAAACTTATATTGGAAACTTATATTGTCATAACATATATAAGTAAATATACAGTGAATTTTAATGTTAATTATGTTGAAATTAATTATGAAGTTGAAGTTAATTGGCATTTTTCTAAATATTTTACATTTATTAAAATTTCGCACACAATTTTTAGCGTCTAATATCTTTATCGTATCTTAATTAGCTTTCAATCGTAGGGAAAGAAATGAAATTGGATCGAGTCGCGGTTAATTCGTGGATCGCGGAAAGAATGTCAGCGATGTGTTCCACTTGTCAGTATGTCGGATTCCGCTGTACATTCTCTGTGCAAAATAAAAATTTTCCCAGTATGTGAGAAGCAGGACCGAAATTCTTTACGCATGCTCTCGTTAATACGTTATTTTACAGATATCCAAATTTCTATTGCGAGATGTATCAGAGAGCATATTTTCATATGATAAATTATTAGACACGCAAAAATATGTAGACATTTCTTTACGATGATAATACGCAGAAATACATAATATCTATGAATCTGTCGGCGTAATATTCGCTGTCGAATTTGCATACTCTCATGTGTCAAATCGAGTCAATTTTCTGACGGCAAATTTCGAGAAAGTTGCATGCACATAAAGGAACAAACCCGGTTAGTCCAGATCTTGTCTCTGTTTCTCTATCTCTCTTTTTCCTAGCAGGCGACATTCAATGCAAATACTTTCAAACTTGCCCTGCAACTTGTCACTGTCCGCCAATAGGACCAAGAGGCTACTTTAAGACTCGAAACTTCGCATGCAGAGATTTTAATCAGAGATTCTCTCATCATCCCTCGATCTGCATTTTGTAAATTAGTTTTTGAATTACTTTATCAAGGAAATGTCCCAAAAAATTCAAATAGACTAAACTGTAAATTTTACTTATATTCGGTTATTCATAATAGAATATTATATTATTGATTATTTTTCTGACAAAAAGCAAAACTTCACAAATAAATGGTGGAGCTAGTTCTCACCCGGTAAATAGCTCCACTTTCATAAATGGAGAAAACGATCCTTTCTCTTAAAATGAGGCAATACTTTACGAACATACAAATGTCTTAAAAAATTGTTTGTGTTCACAAAATATTCTTTTTCTGTTGCAGCAAATTGCTTCGTTGGCCAGCAAAATACGCACTCTCTACTTGTACTAGTGCTAGCTCCGCAATTCATTTATCTATCATTCGGCATAACATTTCTGTTGGTGGGTTTAGCATCATTGACACTGCCACGACGTCCGATAGTGACGCAGACGTTGACATCGGCATCATCATCGTCGGCGACAACTGCGGCGGCGGCATCTACGACGACGACAGCAGTTTTAACGGCGTTAACAACGTCCCATACGAATCCGCTGATGCGTCAGCAGCGCGAGATGTCCGGTAAATTGTCGCCGGCCGAGATCCATCGGCGACAAAAGCAGCTGCTGATCCGCGTCGGCATTTTCAGTTGCCTTTATGCCGTTCTGATAATCTGCCTCGTCAGTATAACTTTTTACGAATGGTGGGGCAGGGAGATGTGGCTCCGAGCACCGGAACCATCCACGGCACCGCGTGTGCCCACTCGACCTGTATTGCAATTATTCATACTGCGACTGGTACTAACTCTTGGCGCCGGCGTCATGGCCTCCGCGTGGATCTGGTGGCCGGAAATAACCAGCATATGCCGCAAACTGTCGCACTGCAAACAGCCACCGCACAAATGCCATCCGGTGCCTGTTGTGCATTGTTATAGCGCCGGCACCGCTAGTCCCGTACCTCATCAGATTCATCATCTCAGTCATTTGACGCCACCGCAACATCCTTTGTTACATCAACACGCAATAACAAATTCGCAGATGCCACATAGAAACTATAAAAAGTATCGGAAACATCGAAAACATCATTCCGGCAGCGAGACACAAGTCTGAATGACAATCGCAATTACGCGATGTAGCTCGTTTTTAATTACAAAGTGCCTTAAATATGTATTTAGTCTTTTATATAATATGTAGAAGCGATACGAGCGTAATGTATCCTTTGCCTGCCAATTTTTCATGTGCATGTAAAATCATCCGTTCTAATTTAAGATTTTTATCGTATTGTTCATTTCATAATTTTTCATTAATGCATTATATTCATTTCACGTTCATAATGTAAATTTAATGACATTTCTCTTCCTCTTAAGATAGAACTGTGTGACGAGTCTTTATCATAATTCTGTAAATTTATTAGAAAATAGTTTACATTATTAAATTACTGTAAATGGTGCGTCTTCTAGATACGTCATTGAATTTATTTGCTGTAATATTCGACAACGAGGGGACGATGAATGCTAAATTTAAACCTCGAAGAATAGTCGTCGGAAGAGAAGAATGCGTTTATTTTCCTTCCCTACACGTGCAACGCCGTGATCATGTAAACGCATATGTATATAAAGCATCGCGCATAATCCATAAGTCTCGCTATAATACATCGTGTAAATCGATCGCGCTTTGATTCTGTGATGCATAATTTTCGACACGGTGCGATCTTTAAAATTCATTTTTAGAAAATTAAATTCTATTTCGTGTCCAGAATTATATTAATATAATCTTTTTCCTACCTTGAAATTATTTGGTATTATATGGGAAAAAAAAATGAACAATTTCGAGTGATAACGACAGAATTATTCAGATTAGTCGCTAATACAAAATATGTAATATAGATATTTTATAAAAAAATGTGTGTATATATATTTTTCTTCTTATAAAATAATTATATAAAATATCTATAAATTCTTCCTCCCTTCTCACATCTACCTTAAGAAAACCGAGAGCTCATATTACACATACATCTGTGTATCTTCATTTTTGAATATGAAAATTCCAAGTTAAGTACAACATATTTATTATGACTATTGATTAAAAAGAAAATTCAAAATAATTTTTTTATTGAATCCGATATTGTATATATAACTCATTATTTGTTAAATATTATTTTATGCATTATATATTGCAAGAATATTTCTATCAAATTGCCAGATTTGCACGTTGCAATTCTAACGCGCATGAAGTAAGAAGAATATCTAGATGACGAAGTACCTCCGAATATTATGACATGAGCACAATGTTAATAGATGAACTGCCTTTTTCGCGCATGCGCATCAAAAGAAACATGATATTTAATAAAGTGCTTTTATGAAATTTTTTTTAAAAACTACAGAAATTTTTGGAAAATAAATTAAAAGTATATTAATCAAATAATTAATATAATTTAATGTAATTTGTATGAGTGAAATACGTAATTTGAAATATAGGCCGTGTTCCGAAATTGCTGCCAGTTTACTGCCAGCACTGAAAATATATAATATACGTAACGTGCACTATAAAATTTGCAGTACTGGCAGTAATTTCGGAACACGGCCATAATACAATTTAAAACTATAGTGCATTACGTCACTGTATTTATACTATTGCATTGCGCATGCGCTAAAAAGAAAGCACGCTACAATTATTGGATCTGTTCTTTTTAGCTGCTCTGCTGCACTAGTGCAATAAGTTGGAAAGAGACAAACATACTTTCTTTCGCTCTAACTAATTGTACTAGTGCAGCAGTGCAGCTAAAAAGAACAGGCCCATTGCACGAGCTAGTTGGATGTGTGTATGTGTATGTGTGTCAAAAGTTCGAATTGATACTATTACAAATGATGTAAATAATTGTGCTCGGAAAGAGACGGATATTTATATCAAAAAGGAAGAAGAAGAGAAATTTGTTATATTCATTATAGTAGAAACAAGCGGAGATTATTAAGATATAAAATTTGAGGTTATGTGTAATCATAATCGTGATGTAAAGAGGAAAATATTTCTTGACAAGTGATATTATTCGTAAAAAGAAAGATTTGAATATTTTTTATTAACAAATTCGCAGAGAAGATATGGATCCTGATTTTGAGGAACTTTCACATGACACAGATGTAATGGCTAGATTACAACAGTTCAGCGAAGCAGCTTTCAAAATCCAGGATGTCGTGGAATCGATTAGCGATCCTTCGTTGTACGAAAAACTGTCCAACGTCAATAAGATTAAATATAACTTACTGTTATCTTATAGTCTCAATAGTTTATTTTGGATGTACTTAAGAGCTAAAGGTGCTAAAAAATTGTAATTTCTAAAGCATAAGGAAAGTATTGAGTTTACATTAATATTAACCATTAAATTTTACAGGAATTGATCCGTCGAAGCATCGAATCAGATCAGAGAATGAGAGGTTAAAGAAAGCAATGATGCGAGCAAAACAAATCAATGATAGAAATACACTTATGCCACGCATCAACAAGGATGCTGCCATGAGATTTGTGAGAAACAGTTTGTGGGAATCAAAGCAAAAAGAGATTGAGAGCAAAGAGAAAGAAACTGAAAATTCTAAAGATTTATTACCTACATAAATATAAGTTTTTTTATATTTTTTGCACATTGTACGCATAATGTATATGTACATTATATGTTTGTGAAATATAAAGTGTAAACATTATCATTATATTATTTTTAAACAGTTTGAGAAATTTTGTTATAATTAATATCTTGATCATGCCACAATATTACAATTTATTTAAGAAAGATTAAAATTAATATTTGTCAAACAAGTTTACAAGAGCTAGATTGTTTAAATCAGATTTTTAATTCGCGATATATGTATAATTATTAGCCTTTGTATTTATATTTATCTTTCTATTGTGAAAAAAACTATCCTATATCGAATTATTATGTAATGTAATAACAAAGATCACATCCTCCTATGTTTCTTATTGAAATTTAGAACTTATCCAATACAAGTCTATAGCCAAATCTATCTAAAAAAAGCCGAATATCGCATTTCAATGCACCCCGTTTATATCTATCTCCCCTTTTATCAATGTCGATAGCTCTCTATATATTTTATTTGTTTATGGTTCTGAGATGATACAGCATTTTTATAATAAATAGTCTGATAAAAATGACAGCTGATTGACAGCCGGTCGATCCATAAAAACGAAATATAAAATTATCCGAACGTAACATTTATTTCACCTGTTCAAGGTGACGATATTGTTGATAATTCTTCTCAGAACCATCAAACATGATTCGCGAATACCTAGACACGACTTACCCGATCCGAACCCGGAGGAACCTCGTCTCTACGAGTTTTACAAATCTATGACACGGACGGAAGTGGCAGCAGCCAATAGCGAGTCACAAACCTCAACGTAACGTCGTACGTCACCGGAAGATGGCGGTCACAATGACCGAGAGACCGGCGAGAGCATCCGTGCAGTCAATGTTGTGAACCCCTAATACGATCCCGTGGCGCGCAGGCGCAACACGACCTTCTGGTTAGATCCATTTTGATCACATGTGAGTATCCCGAGCCGTTCTCGCTTTCGGCTTCGACTAATGGTGCTAATTGTACGTGCGAGCGGCGGAACATTGACGATACGCGGGTGATTGCCGGGCCGGTTTGTATCCACGCAGCCACGAAGCGCCAGGACCGATCCTTAACCCGGCCGAAGTGATGATCGGCTCGCGTTGCCAATGTGGCTCGTTCGCCCTCGCCTGCTCGATCGTCCGCTCGCCGCGATTTCTGTCCGTCGCGCGAGACGCGCCGCCGCGCGATCGAAAGGCGGCTCCGAGGGCGTCGCGACGCCTGTCACGGGGCCGCCTCGACGCGAGCCGGACTCGCCGCCGAAACTCGCGATCTCGTCGCGCGAGACGTCTTTGGTTAGTCGCGCTCTCGATCCGCCTCTCGGCACCTCTCGCGAATCTTTTCGCGACGACGCGCCACGTGGTCACGCTGCTCGCCCGGGTGTAACCATACATCGTTCGACCGTTCGAATTCCGATGATTCATGCATGGCCTGCTAACAATGCAGATGAGATCGTTGCGGCGTTAGATTACGCGGAGGATATATCTTGGATATTAAGGACGAAAATATTGTCACGTCAAAATGTAGCTTTTCCGGTTGTTTTTTTCTTTCCTTTTGCGTAACTAACACCAGCACGAAAAATACATTCCCGGATATTAATCGACTGATACGGCTGTGGAATCGTATTGTTGAAAGCGGCAAATATAATTGTTAAAATTAATTATCGTTACTGTCATTAGCGACAGCGCGAATTACTTTAAAAACTGCCACAAGCTTCTTGGCAGCATCGATTTTAGGGGAGGGGGGAGAGAGTGGAAGAATTATGAATCTTTGAGGAAACTGATACGGAGCTTAATTAAAATTTTTGTTTTATATGCAGATACCTATAAAATAACTATGGCTGACATCGAGGATACTCACTTTGAGACTGGAGACTCAGGAGCCTCAGTGACGTATCCTATGCAGTGTTCAGCACTGCGCAAAAATGGTTTTGTCATGTTAAAGTCACGTCCCTGCAAGATTGTAGAAATGTCAACTTCTAAAACTGGCAAGCATGGTCACGCCAAGGTTCATTTAGTAGGTATCGACATATTTACCTCCAAGAAATATGAGGATATCTGTCCATCTACACACAATATGGATGTACCATTTGTTAAGCGGGAAGATTATCAGGTAAGACAA
This sequence comes from Camponotus vicinus, assembly GCF_025532165.1. Lineage (NCBI taxonomy): Eukaryota > Metazoa > Arthropoda > Insecta > Hymenoptera > Formicidae > Camponotus > Camponotus vicinus. The sequence continues at coordinate 31,661,666 of NW_028141945.1, forward strand.
TCTTTTGTACCAAACTAAATATAAAAATGTCTGTTAAATTCAAGTTTATTTTCTTATACTTTTATTCTATATCTAGTCTTGAAACAATTAATCAACAAATTTTTATTGCTTCTTATATCTCACATTTATATAAATATGCTTTAATATTTTTTTTTCTATTTTTTTGTTATTTTAACAATTTTAAATAATTAATTTTAATTATCTGCTGAAAACAGATTTAAGTTTCAATCAAATATTCTATTTTAAAATTTGAGTTATATTTGTAAAACAGATAATGTAAAGACATTATGATTGTTTTGTGGCAGCTTACAGATATATCTGACGATGGCTACCTTTGTCTGATGGCTGATAATGGAGAACTGCGCGAAGATCTCAAGATACCTGATGGCGACTTGGGAACACAGCTACGTGCTGATTATGAATCTGGAAAAGAATTACTTGTAAGTATATTTTCGTATGATATATGCATGTTTTATACTTGTTACTAACATTACTTAAAATGTAATTTGGAACATTGTTGAATTGTATAAAAACTTGTATAGGATTCCATAAAAGATTCATCAGAGAGGTGAATAACTTGCTTGAATTTAAAATGTTTGCAAGTTATGTATTTTTAATTGTTAGAAAATAATTTATTAAATATAATCATAAATTATATAATATTATTGGCAATATCTGTTACGAATAGATATCTCCAAATACATTGTGTTCATGAAGTATCTTATAATGTTAAAAAATAAAATCTGATTTATATATTTCAATTTCTATTATAATATATATATTATAATATATATATAATTATAATAATATATTATATTATATATTATATTATATAATATATTATAATATATATATAATTATAATATTAATAATTATTATGTCAATTAATTACAGTTTCATGTTTATCCACAAATATTTGCCTAATTTTTAAAATGTTTTAGTCTTAATATATATATGATATAGATATATCCAATATATATTTATATTAGATATAGATTAGTATTTTGATATATATTATGTAAAAAAATGCTGTTAAGAGAAAGTTACTTTTTTATTTCACTAAAACTTTAAAAAAGCCATATTAAAAGTATATGATTCTTTATTGGATATGTAAATTTATATTGTATTTTCTAGTGCACTGTACTCAAGGCATGTGGTGAAGAGGTAGTAATCGCCGTCAAAAACAACACCTCCCTCGACAAATAATTGTGTTCAGCCCGACAATTACGACGACAAAAAGCCCAATATACATTCGAGCAAAAACCACCCGCTTAGCCAATCAATTGATACCTTTACCATTGGTCAAACAGGATAAACAACAATAACAAATCTATAGGAAGATGATGAAGAGAGTGGAAGAGCGAAAGAGAAAAAGGAGAAAGAAAGCGTGAGCGAGAGAGTGAGAGAGAGAAAGAGAAATATAAGCAAATGAAACGGGCTAGCAATTCCTAACAACAGCAACGCGCTAATGTGAACAGCGACTTTTATCAAAGTAACATTTGCTTACTTAATTATTATTCAACAATATTTAAATGAACAAATCCGGGAAAGCGACAACTGCATATACGTACACTCGGTTCTATACATTTACACACATATACACACAACATACAGATAACACATATAAACGGCATATATGCGTGCGCACATATATACACATACTGACATTTACACATATACTTACACATCTACACGCGTTGTTTGTTATGATACAAGAAAGTGGCGACAACTTTTCAGCAGAAGTTGATTGAAAAATAAAAATTGAGAAAGCCTTGACACACATCCTGGACATATATATATATATATTTTTTTTTTTTTTTAAAGAATAGAGAAAGAAATTATTTACAACAGCTTTGTAACTTATTACACTTATATGTGTGAATGAGAGAGTATATGAGAAAATGAGAGAGAGAAAGAGAGAGAGAAAAAATTGTTGGAGACCAATACGAAGAGGTCGTGGAAAAAGGACTCTAGAGTCTTTAATGCGCGCGCGCGGAACAATTTTTCATGGGATGCTGGCAATGCCCGACACAAAGCAGCTCACTTCAAGCATCTTTCCTGATGATCGATTCATAATTATAGACAAGACTGGCGCGTTTCGCTATAAAGAATTTATACACATGTAATGCTCTACAAGATTTTTTCTTTTTTTCTTTTTTTTTTTTCCTGTGAAAGAACTCGAGTTCTCGAGATTTTTAGGTCTAATACAATCTAATTGCACAAAATTTAAAAAATTTTGATGCTTGTGCTTTTGTAAAAGTCTGTGGAAGGATTTAAAAATCTCATATTTTATTTTCCGAAAGTTAAAAGTTTTTATGGGCTCAAACGATGACTATTTAAAACTTTTGATACTTAATGGAAATTCGAGAATTTCGAAATCTAAAAAAAAATCACATTCTAATCTTTAATTTTTGAACGAGAAATTTTTTTGAAACAGATCGGCATTTAAAATGCCCGATAGTTATGGATTTCGAAATTGGAGATTTAAGATTTGAAAGTTATTAAAGTTTTCTTATATCAAGAAACTTGCTATGGAAAGACGTTGATACTTCTTATTGAAAGATTGAAAAATGTAGAGATCTTGTGATGGAAAGGATAATTTCGGAACTCTAGAAATATATATAAGAATTTAATCAACAATAAAAGCTCAAAGTTATAATATTTATGGGGATATTGAGATACAATATATATAGACCTTTAAATCCAAGAACGTCGAGAACATGCAAGATAATTTCATATGCTTTGATATGGCCAGAGCGGCGCAATGCGATATCGCGTCATATTCAGAGACTGTAATTGGCTTATGAATGCTCAGACTATTACATTTTGTTGTAATATTTCGTTTTAATAAACATTTTTCAGAACAGGTTACACGAGCCACTTTCACTCGACAAGATAATTATTTAATCTCTTAATTAGATGATGTAACACTAAAACAGATATAATTAGCAAAGAGAAAATTGTGAGTGGAAGATTCTTGTGTGAACTTGCAAATGTGCGTAAAGAATCTTTCCCTTAGATCCTTTCCATCTCGTGTCATCGTTTGTATAAAAAAAAATTGTTCCGATGGTGCAGTCTGAATGATTAGAAATAATTATAAGCAGATAATTAACTACAAGAGTATAATCACAGTTATCATTGGAAGGTATACGTTTTTTTCTTCCTCCCATAGAAAAATTTTGTGATTTGGAACTTGTTCGATTTGGTGTCCTCGCAATATTCGCATTCTATTTTTTTTATTTGTAAAATCTCCATTTAATAAAGTAGGATTCTGAATCTTTAAATTTTTAATTTTTTTCATGTGAAAACATTCAGATTGCTTATAATACTTGTTGCAAGAATTTTTTTCTACATCTCTAATCTTTGTGTTAATATGTTAGGATTATGGTTTCAAATATGTTCCTAGTGAATATTAAATGTCCTTCAAACATTTAATAAAGTTCCTTTATTTAACAAATGGATACGAAGACCCCAAATCGTCAGATATATATGCATGTAAATTCCGATGTATATCTAATAATTATTATTCTCTTATATATCCCTTTTTATTAAAACTATATATCGTTTATTATGAAAGGGAACCCGAAGTAACGCGCCTTCCTTGATGACTTTGATATTTTGGCGACGACATTAAAATCGAAAACTTATCTATTATAATCGAAATAAACAAAATATCGAATAATTAATTAATATGAAAAATAAATCAGCGTCTGTAATCTATGTGTGCTATGTTGGACCAGGTTCATAATTCTTTCGATTGTTAACTCTATAACCGAAAGAGAAGGAATCAATTAAAAAAAAATAGTATAGAAATAGTGGAAATATTCACACAGAAGAACGATGTGTGGTGATGTCTTTTCTTTTTCAGTCCTTTCTTAGACTGACTCGCCCGCACACTGCCATCATTCAAAATTTGCAAAAAAAATGTTAAATTACATCTCATTAAGTTAATATATGTAATAATAGAATAATTTATATGGGTAATTGGGAGGGTGATGTAATTCAAAAGTGTAAAAAAGGCACTAACGTCAAAAATGCTTTTCTTCTCCTTGTTTTACGTACTTATAAATTCTATTTGTTATTTTTGTGCCTCCTTATTACGAAAAATAATCTAAGCGCACTCCCATGGATCATAGAATATGCGAAATTCTTGAAATGTATGATTGCGCAGTCGTTTACACAAATTTTAAGGATTCGTAGTACCAAGAGTCTTTAATATGTCGACATTATCTCGTGCGTACCAAAAATTCAGAAATTTCAAGGATCGAAATAGAGTAGGAATTCTTAATAATTAGCGTTTTAGAGATGCAAGGATTCGTGGTACTGGCGATCTTTGAGATTCTAATAATTCATCAGTCCAAGAATTTGTAGTATCAAAGATCTGTGGAATTCCAGAATATATATATCATACGCATGCTCTCCCTATTCCTCCTCGCCGTGATATCAAGGATCTGTGACATCGAGGATCTATGGTACTGACAGATTTTTGTACTCGTAAAATATTTAATACAAACGAATAAAATTTAATTTGAAAACTTTTATTTGCGCACTATATATGGATTCATTATTATTATAACAAATGCAAAATGCAATCGTTCCTTTTGGATTTTTACGTAAATAAATTGTTTTATGTACTATCCCTCGGAGGATGTGTGAGCTATGTTAAAATTTAATTCTAAATATGTAAACGGGATATTTTCTTCAATATATCCAAATGTTACAAAAATTTTAAGTTTATCGCTCATATTTAAACAATATTAATATAAATAAAGAGAAATTTATAATTTCTATGTGTAGTTTTCAAAGAGGTTCTCATTTGCGAGGACAGATTTCTTTTTTTTTTTACAATAATTGCGATGCGATATTCCTTTTCCAACTTTACATATATCAGTTCCAGCGTTTAATTACATGCTTTTAAATTTAATCCTAAACAGTATATATATATATATATATATATAAGCGAAATACCGATATTTTTTAAACATTACAAAAATGTTATTACCATCTTTCCATATTTATCAAATAACAAATTGAAAGAAATTCTTTCTTTCTCGGGATTCTTGCTAATTGCTAAAAAAAAATGTTTTTGAGGTCTCCTTTTATATAATAAATGTTATACTATAATATTATATAACTCACTCTTTCTTTTGCATTTTACATATTTTATCTAATTTACCATTCTAAAACGCGTTGCACCTTTCCCGCATATTTACAATAAATTCTATTTCATTCCATATTAAACAAATTATTTCATACTGTTTAGGTTTAATCAACGCGTTCGTGATTGATCCATGTGTCTAGGTAACAAAATGTAATAAATGTCGTTTGAATAATATAAACTGATCTTGATTTCAGGAATTCTGCAAGTTTGAATACTATGTGACTTGAAAAAGTCTAGATCGCAGCATTTAAAATTCCTAAACGTCCAAGAAGATTTTAAGACACGTCACGAAACAGAAGACTGTTGTAAGAAATTTAGCATTTCTAAGAATCTAAAGATTCTATAGATTCCAAAAATATAAAAACGTCTGTGAAAAATCAAAAGATCCGAAGCAAAGTTAAAGGATCCATAAATACCATGAAATTTATTCGCAATCATAATCGAAGCTTTCTTGGTGTTCACAGGATCAATTATTAGCGTTTCGCCTCTGTAACGCTGCTGCGAGATCCTGCCTGAGCGCAGCCTGTTGTCTTTGATCAGCCAAAGATTGTACCGATCGCAGTCCGTTTACAATATCTTTTGTTTTACCAAAGTAGATTTCATTCAGTGTATTGCGGATCTTGTTTTCCATATCTTCCACCATTCTGCCGATATTCGCGATATGAGGTGATGTTTCGCTGATCTGTGCATCTTGTTCTACCTATTGTTATACGTGTCAATTTTTCAATTATTTATTTCGATATAAATCAAATATTAACTAGAGGAATATGAGTAAGTAAAGAATTAAAAAATCAATTTTATGTACTGCTCTGAAGGTTTACCTGACGTGTCAGACTGCCACCCAGATTCATTGTACCAGAGCCATGCTTGTTGGTCTGCAACCACAGCATGGCTGTCGATGTGAGTTTATAATGAGCAGTGCGGCCAGTTGATTTTTCCTGCACTTCTACCACATGTATCGAGTCCCAACATCCTTTAATCTTCTTTGAACCATCGCCAGCTTTCTTGATAAGAATCACTGCTGCAAATCCGTGATCCAGATCCCATAAGTACACCGAAGAGACTCCACCTTCGAAATAGAGTTCTCGATATTGATCGAAAGCATGATTGGCATCTATTTCCAGTTTCCTCAGTCGTTCAGAAGGCATCGAGCCATCCTCTAGCGGTGGATCATAAGTGTTGCTCCAGGGAGATCTGCATAGAAATATATAAAATGCATTTGCGTACTACCTTTTCTTCTCTATTACCATGTGATCAGAAGCTTATTTAGATCAAACCTGTATGAATCTCCATCTCTATTATAATCACACAAAAGATAATCTTTGCCAGATTCCTTATCCTTGGCAATTTTCAATGGTTGATCTACCGAAGATAAGAGATCTTCGCATAGTGAAGGAACCAAATCGATTAGGTCACTAAGATTCTTCTCGATTTGTTGCGGTGGCAGTCTTCGCATCAAGTCTAACGCACAATCCATTTGCTGTTCCGTCTAGAATATATAATTAAAGGATATAAGGATGAAAAGTACGATTTATAAATATTTATTACGCCATTAATAGTACGTGTCCCCATTTCTCTTTGAAGACATGATTTTTACATCCACGACGATAATGTGAGAGGAAGAGATTAACGATGTTGAAAAGGACAAAATTAAAGGACAAAATTTGTTAAATAGTAGATAATTGTTAACATTACTTATTTACAAGTGTGCACGATAAGAAAAGAAGATAAATAAGGAGATAAATATTTCTCTCTCCCACTCACCATAGTGCTGCGATTGGTTATAGGCCGACAAACATGAAAATCCTATTACACGATGTTCGTAATGAGATAAACGTATTTTTTATCAGTCACTACCTCGCTGGGATCTTCTCGAAAATAAACGAAACGAGCATTTAAAGGGTGTGTCTAATGCGAGCAGCGATTGGCTCGTCGCGCTCGTCGCTGGCTCTTGCCTCCGAAAAGAGCGAGGTTAACTGTCCGCGTCGCAGGCTAGCCAAACTGACGTTCAAGCTCAATCTCTTATGACGTTGTCATAAGGGCGGATTGGTTGTTTATACATATATATGCGTGAGGAATTTTTTGGATAATGCGAGAATTTTTTTAGCCTCCCCTTTTGGCGCTTTTCAAGAATAATTATCCATCATGTGCCTTTATGCCTTTACTTTATGGTAATAAAAAATACTAAAGCACGAACTGGGTTGCGTTCGAAAATTTCCTCGTCGGGTATAATAAAGTTTGATCGATCAATCAAGATCGAGAGATTCGTGCTCCTTTTATCCTGATTGGTCGATCAAATGATACTCCATGTTGACGGTCGAATTTTCGAACGTAACCACGAATTTCATATACATGTCATATATACAGTCGAGGTTAAAAAGTGTGAGGTGTTTGGACACATTGCACGTCGCAATGATGGCGAATCTGTGCGCGAATCTGCGGGAATAATTTTGCAGTGATGATAATGATTGTGCGTTTTATCGCGGGTGATCGTGGGTGACATCAAACTCGCGAGCAAATCCGGCCTCCTCTCGTCTTATGCTGAATGACCCTTGAATTTTCATAAATAAGCGAGAATGGGTGTTGGCCTTAAACCATTAGAGTTTACGGATTGTTTAACCGACAGTCCGTACTTCCGTGAGAATTTGCACTATCACGAACGTGAATTGGAAAAGACCAGTCAACAAATTAAGCGGCTCGTTAAAGAAGTCAAAGATTTATTGTTAGCTGCTAAAAGTAAGTTCTATTACGCGATACCGTGCTACTTTTTTTTTCTTTCTTTTTTTCCACTCAAACTGTAAAGAGATATGAATTTTGTAACAGCTGTTACGTATATATATTTATCCTTATATTCTTGATTATTAACTCAATACACAATGTTCTTGAACAACAAAGTATTTAGGGATAATATTTTGCTTGTGTTATATTTTATTCTTTTTCTTCATCAAAGATATATCGTTACATATTGCAATAGTTTTCTGAATATGTTATTCTGTTAAATTAATGAATATCATTTTAGATTTGTCGAGAGCTCAGAGAGCTTTTTCCAAAACACTACAAAACTTTAGTTTTGAATGTATCGGGGAGAGCCAAACTGAGGATGAAACTCATATATCTCAAAGTCTAAAAGAATTTGGTAAACTTATTGCATCCATAGAAGATGAAAGGGATTGCATGGTATGTAATATTCTAAATGTATATTTCCTGATAAAATGCACTTATGAGACTTTTCATGTGTTATTTTATACTTCTAACAATGATTTTATTTTTTTAGCTGGAACGGGCATATGATCAGATTATATTGCCTTTGGAGAATTTTAGAAAATCACATATCGGAGGAGTTAAGGTAAAATGTGTTATTTATAAATATTTTATGATATTTTATAACAATATTTTACAACATTTGTATGATTCTATTTTCAATATACATTTTTTGCATGTATATTCTATATATCTTATATATATATATATATATATATATATATATATATATATGTCTTAGAGATAAATGTTTGAATCTTTATTTATTTATTTTGAAAATGAAAAAAGCAAATATTAAGCTAGAAATGTTTTGAATTATGTACTTTTTGTTTGCAGTAGAATTTTCCAAGAATTCTTTAGAGATTAGTAATACAAAGACCATTGTTATTTTCTCTTCATAATAGTAGTATCGAATATATATTCTGATCTGATGAATCAATTTGACATTTTATTATGTAGCAGTAAAAAAGTATGCATCAAAGTAAATGAATGAATCTATATGAGTCGAGATAATATTTATTGTGAGAGAAGATGACACACACTTATTCTGACATTAAGTGGACAGATACTCACATGTATAAGCAAGCTAATGAAAATTATAAGAATGCTCAATTCTACATTGAAAAATATTAAAAAATCAGTCTATATTAAAAAATCTATATTAAAAAATAGTAATTTTTTTAAAACCAAGTTTATAAAAATTTTTATGTAATATATTTAGAAGTATATGATCTTTTTTCATTCTCAAAAATAAAATCTCATATAATGGAGCTGCTTATTTCTGGATTCTGGATTTTCTGTACATATATCTCAAAAATATAATTAATAAAGTATTATCAATTTTAATTATCCTATTTCTGTCAAGATAACTTTAATTTTTCAGGAGGGTAAAAAGAAATTTGAGAAGCAAACGATTAAATTTTGCCAAAGTCAAGAACGTTATTTAAATTTATCCACTAAAAAACAGGACAATGTGCTGCAAGAGGTATATTTAATAATCTATGAAAAATTATAATTGTATGTTATTAAATAATTGATATTGTATGTGCATGTATATGTATAGGCCGATGCAACATTGGAGATGGCTGAAAGACACTTCTCTCAAGCTAGTTTAGAATATGTATTCTTATTGCAAGAGGTTCAAGAGCGGAAAAAATTTGAATTTGTCGAGACGGTAATAGCGAATAGTTTAATTTTATTAATTAAATAGTTTACTTTTTATTATGTGCGTCTAAAGTGAATATATCAATTATTATCATACATTAATGTAACATAAAATGTTCTAGTTATTGGGATTTATGTTTGGATGGCTGACATTCTACCATCAAGGCCATGAAGTAGCGAAAGATTTTAAACCTTATATGACAGAGCTACAACTAAAAATTCAGAAGGTTGGTGATTAATCTCATGATATATTTAGAGCTGCTTAAATACGTGAATAATGTTGAAGAAAATATTTTTTATCTGGCCAGAATATTTATTTCAAGTTAATATATACACTGTTGCAAAGAGATATAATAATAGTAATATAGAATTATTTCTTAACATACTATTGCTGTGTTTGTTTGCATTGCAAGAGAATCTTAAGCATCACTAATATGTAGGTACATGTCTGTGTTCTATAGTGTTTCTAATATCACTGAGATTTTTGTTTTCAGCTTGTGAAGTAGCAAATATTGCACGTCACAAGTAATGAGTTAACAACTAGATTTTGTTAATTAATTGGAAGTTAGTTTTGTTAGAAAATGTTTTTAAAGAGTAAAAATATATAGAGTTCTGCAAATAACATGCGCGTATATGCAATGGCTAATAAAATTAGTTTGACTTATATATAATTTACATTTTATTTTTTACATTGAAATTTATAACAAAGTATATACTATTTATTAACATTCGATAATTCTCTTTCGAAGAAAATATTACTTGAGAACTTATAAAAGTTCTAAATAAAAGACTTATAAATTATAGTTAAAATATATAAATGAATTATAGTTATTCGAGAGTAAATTATCGTGTGTGTAATGTAAATATCTAATAGAATTGATAACAGCATGATTGATATATTGCTTACTAATTGCGATTTTTTATTTGTGTGTGTGCGTGTGTTTCACAAGACTAGAGAGAATTTCCTTGCTACCCGGGATAAAACTGAATCACTTATGAATAAAATGAAGGACATGAAGAAGGTATGTTTTATGGAAATTTTTGTATTTTTCATTCTTAATTATTCAATAAAACATAGCTATATACAGAAATATATCATTTTATTGTAGTTTGTTAAATATTATTTTAATAGATAGAAAGAATGCACAAGAAAAAAATTGAACATATAAAAAAATAATTATTTTTATAATAGATTTTTTTAAAATAAATTTTTAATTTAGTTTTATAATAAATTTTTTTTAAAAGTGTATATCTCTTTTATTCATTTGTAATTGTCTCTTTTTTTTTTTTTTAGTCCACAGTAGAAAGTGGTCTCAACAAATTGCACTCGCGTGAAGGCTATTTATTCCTAATGGAAAAAAGTAAGTTTATCATAGTGAAAAGGAATATTTGATAGATATTAATTGTTCAGATAGTCTTTATAGAAATCCTTCTTTTTAATATTTTTCTTATAATTCCTCTTATTAAATATTAAATGAATAAATTATGAATATTGTTATATTTTACTAATAAGTAACAATATAATATGATATAATATGATATTTGCAGAAGCGTTTGGTACAACATGGACAAAACAATACTGCACATATCAAAAAGACAAGAAAGAGTTTACTATGATCCCTTACAATCAACTCACGGGTAAATTTGTAAGTGAAAATGGAGAACTAATTATGTTAATTATGTTAATTATTAATAAATGTGTAATACGCAATTTTCTTTAGAATAATTTTCAATATTTTCTCGATAGAGCAGCAAGGAAACATTTACGCTAGCATCTTGCATACGTCGCATGTCAGACACTATTGAAAAAAGATTTTGTTTCGATATCACTGCCATTGACAGGTAAGTTAAAAATTCGATTTTATATCGCGCACATATGATTTTATTTCGTTTTACAAAATTGCTTTTTAAAGACGCAAGATAATTAAAAAATGTTTCCATCCTTGTTCCAGACCTAATGTAACATATACATTTCAAGCGCTTTCCGAAGAGGATAGAAAATTGTGGATGGATGCCATGGATGGGAAGGAACCTGTGAGTATTTCAATGCATGTCAATAGTATTCGGATTATTGTCTCTTTACTATTAATGCTAGATCTTTCATAGATGAAGAATTCTTAATCGTCTGAATTTTTCCAGACTTTTCCGCGATTAGGTTCTTCCGTAAAATCTGAGGATACGACATTAGATGAAAATGGTTTTGCGTTTGTATCCAAGTGTATCGCGGCTCTCGAAGATAGAGGTAGATATAATTTGTGAATTTTTTTACGCGATCTAATCGAACATCATAATCATTTAATAATCATGAATTCGATAGGACTCGAAGAACAAGGTTTATATAGAGTGGTCGGTGTCGCATCTAAGGTAACCAAACTCCTGACAATGGGACTCGATAAGAGGAAAGTAGACAAGCTCAACTTGAACGATCGTTTTGAATGGGAAAGTAAAACTATTACCAGCGCGCTCAAAACTTACCTGAGAACGTTGTCCGAGCCATTAATGACATTTCGATATTACAACAGCTTCATTACAGCTGCGAGTGCGTATAGGTATTCTTGATAACATACTTGTTTTATTTTTATTATTTGCACACAATTTGCTTCTCTCTTTCTCTCTCTCTTTCTTTCTCTCTGTAGGATGATCACTACTTATTTTTTCTTTCCTTGCGAATCTTATATTCGATACTCGTGTACATAAATAGAACCGAGTCAAAGAGCTAAAGTTTCATCTTGATTTTTATTGTATGGTATCTAACAGAACAGGAGACGAAGGAAACTCGGATAAATGATATACACAACCTCGTTTATCGACTACCTAAGACCAACTTCAATATGCTGATTCTTCTTATCACTCATCTTTGCACGTAAGAGATTATTACTCGTCTATACATTGAATTTAGCTCTCTATTGTATATATATGTGTATATATGTGTCTAAGATTTGCTTACTTCCAACTCGAAGATATTGAACTGCTATCCAGAATAATACTTTTCTTCTATATTATATTATACTATACTATATTATTCTATGTTATATTATACATTTGTCACACTTTGCTCAATTTATATCGAATAAAATTTCAGTGTGGCGAAGAAAAGCGATAAAAATCTAATGACTGTGGGAAACTTGGCGGTATGTTTCGGTCCAACTTTGTTACGACCGGAAGAAGAAACGGTGGCTTCTATAATGGATATTAAATTTTACAATATCGTTGTGGAGATATTGATCGAGAATTGTGAAAGAATAATAGCTGGGCCACCTCAAGATTCATCGCGAATAACGGCAGTACAAGCCACCGTAGTTCCAAATAAATCGCAATGTGTTAAAGTGGAGGAAGGCCCGACTTCTTCGGGTAACGGAACAGCGTTCTTAAGATATCCGTTACACACAGCGGTAGCTGTTACACCCGCCACATCGTCGCACGCGCACGTGAGTTTCAATCATTTAATTTATTCAGGATGTTTAACTTATTGCTTGGAAAAATATAGGAAACTTGATTTTCTAGAGATTTCTTGTATACTTGAAAAAATTCAGGAATTCTTAACTTTATTAGAGAACTCAAAGAATTTGTTAAAAAATTCTCTGTGACAATTTTATTCTTGTATTATAAATAGTCAGCAAGCCAAATTATGCATTAAAATATATTATAAATATATATTTATCTTTATTTATATATTAAAGTTTTAACAAAATGTGGAATATGCAGTACACTTTTTATTATAATTTTTAATAGTAAAAAAATGAAAATGTTATGAAAAACATTTATCTTATGAAAGTTATTCAATTTTTTTCAATACATTTATAAATTTAGCACTTGAAACTTAAGTGGTTTTATGTTTTTATTTTGTATATAAGTGAAAAGCAATTAGAGGGAGAGAGAGAGAGAAAATACATACAATGAAAAAATTTATCTTGAAAAGTTGCATTAGAAAACCTTTAAAAAATATATTTTTTATCTAGAATTTTCAACAAAAATATCTGAAAGATCAGAGAATTTTTTTTACACAATTTGAATGGACAATTTATTATTGTTTTCCATATTTAATTCATACGATACATTTAATTCTATACATACGCATGTGTATATAGCTTGTTACAAGATCCTACTACGATGGCCAGCCCTTAACCGTCGTTAATAAACCACCCACCGTCGATGAACGAAATAACGGAGATTACGAAGATCTCGACAATACGAGTCATCGTATACCATCGTACCTGGATAGTCGTGGCGGTCGGATAAAATTGACCAACGCAAATCTCATGTATCATTCGGCCGACAAAGGTTTATCCTTCTTTTTTTCTATTGTTATTATTTTGTAACGATTTATAGTCATCATTTTTCTAAATAAAAATTCTGGGTTCCAGTTCTGAGCGGTGGCAATACGAGTAGTTCGAGCGAATCAATCGCGTCGGACCCACATCCATTCACAGGCGAGTTACCGGTAAAACAAAAACGTGGCACTATGATATCCGTACATGGGTATCCTACGGCTTACCCTCAGCGCAGTAACTCATCGATATGTCCGTAAGAATCTCTACTTTTTCATTATTAACAGGAAAAATTGTATTTCGTCGTACATTTTATCTCTAAGTATTATTATCTTTTATTGATTTTATTGCATGATTTTTTTATAGCATTAATACTTCACCGAATAGTGGACGTTCGAGTCCCGGTCAAATGCCAGGAATTTGGTAAATATATATATATGTGTATATATATACACATTAATAAGATTATTTTAACTTTAACGTTGTATGTGTATGAATTCTCAGGAGAGTACGAACTTTGTACGCGTGTATGGCGGAAAACGACGGCGAGTTATCATTTGAACCAAATCAAATTATCACAAATGGTAAGATTGATATGGGAAATGTTAATCTTTATACAAAAAGTGACAAAATAATTATAACAAAATATTTATAATTACAGTCAAGCCCTCTTTGGAGCCAGGTTGGCTAGAAGGTACGTTAAACGGCAAAACGGGCTTGGTGCCTAAGAATTATGTAGAACAACTACCCTAAATATTACGAAAAAAACCAAAGTGTTGAAGATTCTTGTTAAAGATTCTCCATCATAACGAAACGTTGTTTTAAATATTACTTTTGGTATTGCTGAAGGAAGCAAACCAAAGCTTGTGAAAGTTATGCAACACGATGTTTAAAAACACTCGCGTTGTGCTAATTTTCTTTGGATACACACACACTGCTTAGTCAATTATATATACATATATATACTCGCGCGCGTATAGTTATTTATTAGAAAAACCATTTTGCTCTATGTATCTAAATTGTATATATAATCACTTGTGTGATATATATATGTGCATAAGGACCATATATATAGAAATATAATATATCTGATGTATTTCAATATACATTTATATATTGAAAGAGTCTCATGTATATGGAAATTCCATGGAGCTTGTAGGAAATTTTAAAGGCAATAACTATTTGTTTATACTATTGTATTATAATAAAAATATACATATATGTATAATGTAATGTAATTGAATATCAAGTATAGAAAATCTCTTTTACAGACCTATTACAGAATATAGAATATATTAGATATAGAATAAATGCTTATTTTTGGTGTTGTATGTTATATCTGTATTAGAAACGCAAAACATACGATTTGTATATAACAATAATGTATAAAGAAAGCTGAATTCAAAAACTGAATTAAACAGTTTTGATATTGCAATGGAAGCATATATGCATAAACATTAATAGATATATTTTACCCATATCATCGATTGATGTGGTATGCATTGTTCATGTAATTGGTCAATCAGTAATACTGCAATATAAATGTCTAGATATTATATCTAAAAAATAGTTACACTATTACAATCCGTCAATAAAAAGTAACTTCAGAGAGACGATAATCGGCGATGCAATTTTCTAATTAATACTTTAATATTTGCATTTCGATTTTAACGTTTAAATCTATTGTGAATCCGAGTTTTATTCATTTAACAAAATCGTTAAATGCATACTTAAAATAAACATAATTTTTTCTGGAAGTTTGAAAATTAAAGCCTATATATCTTAGGACCTACGTCGCGAGTTGAGAGAACATATAAAAACTTTCTTATATTAGTTTAATTTTTTTTGTTTGAGCACGATCAATTTTTAATTCTTTGTATACCGCAAATATTTCTTCAAAAGTAACACTGTATAAATTTAACGTTCAATGCTTCAATGTAAATCATTAGTCAATCGTTTTGTGTAAACTTCCATAGCTAAACATCCCGCTTTTAAAGCATTTTGCTCCACACTATTCCATAGTGAACTCATAAATAGAGTGTAACATAATATTCCAGTTAAAAATATACGTAGTATGTTCACACCAATATCTATACTTAAGGATGTGTTTATACAGTCTAGCCCAATAGACCAAATTAATGGAACGACCAGTATACAAGCTGATAACAGATACCAGAATCGTTGGCGTTGTACACTTTTCAATGCAGTTTCGCAAATTTCAATTGCTTCTTTTAAAGAATCTGTTACATCCAAATTGTCACTGATGTCATGTTCACCTGTGACAACATATATGGAGCAAGTTATCTATCCAAAATCTCGAGATTAAGAAAGATAATAGGTGAAATCTCTTTTAATTGTTAAACTTACCATTAGTGAATTTAAGAGTAGCCATAATAGCTTCATGGTCTGAATAACTAAAATCTTTATACGGCACGCGATTTGGCAAAGGATGTTGGAAATTTGTTATTTCAACCTATAAAAATGATCGCGATACATAAAATATCATATGTCATTAATGCATTCATAAGATGCACGTTAGGTTACCTACTTTAACGGTTTTCGAACCTAAGTATAAAATATGATCTATACGCTTTCCATCTGGTCTCGTTCGAGCGAACTTTGAGCATGTGTAACTGTTATTGGCACATTCGTTGGTCCCTATGTGACTCGCACTGCTCGGACACGCATCTATTAAACCGCCAACGCCACGTATAATCCTATATGCTAAATCTTGTGGCTCAGTATTGAGATCGCCAGCTAATATTATAGCATCCACACCACCGCTGGTCATTCTTACAAATTGTGCAGTATCAAATGCCTGCAGCACTCTATGAGCCATATATTCATCATTCTCTCGGTTATATTCCGCATGCAACTGCAAGGAACAAACAATTGTTAATATTTTTTATTTTATTTTTTTAAGTTGCAACAAATTCTGTTTTGTCATATATTATATTGTTACAAAAATGAATTTGTGCATAATTAAATGTTACAAAAATAATAATGAAAAAGTGTGTTAGATAAACCTACATGTGCAGTGTAAACATTAATATTCATATTGAGAATCTTAATTTTACATAGCCCAACACCTTTACCGCCAAACCAATCCCCATGATGTATTTTGTGAACGTAACCATTTAAGGGCCATTTGTGGAACATGACATCATAAATAGGATACCGTGATAAGATACATATTCCTGATCCAACAACACCGCTGCCCAGAAAGAAAAAAAAATGTATGGTCTCATGATGAACAATTGAGATTATTTAAATGTTTAATGTACAATACCTATAAAAATAATGCGAATAAGGAAGAATTTCTTGCACTTTTGCCTTTATCACTTTAAAATCCTCGACAGACCAAACCTCTTGCAAACAAATTATATCGTACTCCCTACTGGCACATTTCTCCGCAATAGCAGACATACGTGTGATTCTATTCTTCGAAACATATGGTATGCCCCTGTGAAGAAAGAAGAGAAAAACACAAGAATAATTAGAAGTCATTAGAGTCAGCTAAAGATATGTACTTTGCACAAAATACAAAGCTGGACATTTTTCTTGCTCACCAACAGTTTAGTGTCAGGACACTCGCCGATACCTCGTTTGCCATCGCTATTTCAAGAATGTATTCCTACTATTTATTATGAAAGAATATAACATACGATGATGAATGTAATTAATTCTAAATGATGAATGTAATTAATAGCACATTACAACTTCCTCCGACAGTTTCATGCCTTTATTCCGATTAGTATATGAATATAATTATCAGATAAAAAGCGATTTATCTTCCCGTCATTCTTTCTTTCTATTCGTGTGTTTGACTTTGGCTGCGTTCAGCAGGAAAACTGCTTTGCAACTGTTGTAAAATTCGTGAATCTGATTGGTGTATACTCTTAGATTCAGCCAAAATTAAGAGCATACACCAATCAGGCTCACGAATTTTACACAGTTGTAAAGCAGCTTTTTCTGCTGAACGCAGCCTTTGACAAGTCCTTGCCGCACGTATATATACATACATATATATATTATATTATATATATATATATATATATATATATATATATATATATATATATATATATATATGTACATACCTTCTCTTTCTTTAATTAACTACCTTTAACTTAAGAGTAAAGGTAAAAAATAGCACAATAAATGC
Source organism: Camponotus vicinus (assembly GCF_025532165.1). NCBI lineage: Eukaryota > Metazoa > Arthropoda > Insecta > Hymenoptera > Formicidae > Camponotus > Camponotus vicinus. The sequence continues at coordinate 31,679,685 of NW_028141945.1, forward strand.
AGTATTATCGATATTTTTTGTTATAAACAAATATAATTCAAAAGATTCTTTGTACGCGATAAGTGAATTCCGATCAAATGAGTCATGATTGGTGATCGAATAGGGAATTTACGATTTCTTTAAAAACACTAGAGGTATCATTCGTTCTGCCCAATCAACGCGGGCGTGTCCCGGATATGCGATCATCGAGTACAATCGAATAGATCGAATCGATTGCTCTTCGATTCTTAATCAGATGTGATCAGACAGTTCCTCTGACATAATTCTGTGTGTATGTATGCTGTGTTATGTTACTGATTTTTGACATTCAACCAACAACGGAAGAAAGCGGAGTTCAAGAAATTCGTTATCAGGCTAGACTTTATGCGATAGCGGACTAAACGGAATATACTCATCATTCCCAAATGTTTCTTGACGATCTGATACTTGGAGCTTCCTTTCCCACGATCCACGATTCATCTCGTTCGTGATTCCGAACATTAGATTCAACAATCATCTCAGGGATAGTCATGATAATTATGCGAGTATCACACACGTAAAAGTACATCCGGCTGTTGGACATATTTAAATCTCCTCCTGAGATTTATTGCATCTTTCATTCGAGATAACTTTACAACGAGCACATCATTGACGAGATGACCACCGACAAAGTCACTCTGGGTGACGCTCTGTCGAACGTCGATGTACTGGATGAATTTACATTACCGGACGAACAACCTTGTATAGAAGCTCAACCATGTTCCGTAGTGTATCAAGCGAACTTTGATACCAATTTTGAAGACAGAAATGGCTTCGTAACAGGCATCGCCAAGTATATTGAGGAAGCAACTGTACACGCGAGTCTGGTAAGCTTATCTATCAAAATTATATTTGTCGATGATTAGCAAGATACTTTTATTTGAAAAAATTTTTTTAGAATGAATTATTGGAAGAAGGTTTAGAACATGCCGTTATGTTATACACATGGAGATGTTGTTCACGTGCAATTCCACAACCAAAATCTAATGAACAGCCAAACAGGGTGGAAATTTATGAAAAGACTGTGGAAGTATTGGCACCTGAAGTCAATAAATTATTAAATTTCATGTACTTTCAAGTAAGTGCAAGTTATAGCTTATATTGCTATAGCTATATTTAGATTGACTGTTTCTTCTTGTTGCATACACATTTATATATATATTTATGTTTCAGAGAAAAGCGATCGAGCGATTTTCGGGGGAAGTTAAGCGATTGTGTCATCATGAGAAAAGAAAAGATTTTGTATCAGAAGCATATCTTTTAACCTTGGGAAAATTCATCAATATGTTTGCTGTATTAGATGAATTAAAAAATATGAAATCTAGTGTAAAGAATGATTATTCCACGTATAGAAGGTAATTTTTTGAAAATTTTATTACACTTCTTTATATTTATTCTTAAATATATTTTACTCCATTTTTTTTTAGAGCTGCACAGTTTTTGAAAGTAATGTCAGACTCTCAGACATTGCAAGAATCACAAAATTTGTCAATGTTTTTGGCAACACAGAATAAAATTCGCGACACAGTTAAAGAAAATCTAGAAAAGATTGCAGGATATGAAGAATTACTTGCAGATGTTGTCAACATCTGTGTTCATATGTTTGAAACTAAGATGTATCTTACACCTAATGAGAAGCACATGTTAGTGAAAGTGATGGGCTTTGGTTTATTCTTAATGGACAGCGAATTATGTAATATCAATAAACTTGATCAGAAAAAGAAATTAAAGTTAGATAGAATTGATAGAATCTTTAAAAATTTAGAGGTAGTTCCATTATTTGGTGATATGCAAATTGCGCCATTTAATTATATCAAACGTTCGAAACATTTCGATGCGTCAAAATGGCCGTTATCGTCTTCGTCGAATAGTATAAGTCCACAAGCCGATCTTATGGTACATCTTCCTCAGATTAGAGAGGATCATGTGAAATATATCAGTGAATTGGCAAGGTATTTTCCAATGTAATCTTGTTCATTCAATTTCATATGACATCTGCTACTATTAATAATGTGTACTATTAGTTATGTTATAAAAATGTGATACATTCAACAATTATTGTATATAGGTATAGTAATGAGGTTACTACAACATATAAGGAATGCCGAAGTGATATAGAAAATCGGGATACTGCAGAGCTGGCATTACGTGGACTACAGTTACTTTCGCAATGGACTAGTGTTGTAACAGAACTGTATAGTTGGAAATTGTTGCATCCCACTGATCATCACATGAACAAAGAGTGTCCACAAGAGGCTGAAGAATATGAAAGAGTAAAGATATTATAAAATTTATTAATTTATTATCATACAATTATTTTTATGCTAATACTCCTTTTTTACATAGGCTACACGTTATAACTATACAGATGAAGAGAAATTTGCTCTTATAGAAGTTATAGCAATGATTAAAGGATTGCAGGTATTAATGGCACGTATGGAAACTGTTTTTATCGATGCAATACGTAGAAATATATATGCTGAATTGCAAGATTTTGTACAACTTGCATTACGTGAACCCTTAAGGAAAGCAATCAAAAATAAAAAGGATTTAATCAGAAGGTTAGCATTAATTATATATTATATACTTTATAAATGTCACATTTTCTTTTTCATTTTCTGTAAGAACGATATTTACAAATATATTTAAAAATCTAAATAATTTTAAACTTATCAGAATGTTTCTCTTATCTTATTTTCTTTGTCTTGATTTTGTTTTAGTATAATCGTTTCCGTTAGAGAAACTTGTGCCGATTGGCATTTTGGAGTGGAACCACTTGGAGATCCTGCATTAAAAGGCAAGAAGGATCCAGATAATGGGTTCGGTATTAAAGTCCCACGAAGAAACGTTGGTCAGTTTGCCAATAAAAAATATTGCACATTATTTTATTTTTAATTTTGAAATTATAATTTGAGAATTGATTATGATAAAACGAAATATGTAGGTCCGTCTTCCACACAACTTTATATGGTACGGACCATGTTGGAATCGTTAATCGCCGATAAAAGCGGTGGAAAACGCACTCTGAGGAAAGATATCGATGGCCAATATCTCGTTCAAATCGATCAATTTCATAAAACTAGTTTCTATTGGAGTTATTTATTAAATTTTAGTGGTAAATATAAATATAGATTCTTTTTAAATTTACTGTCATTTTCTGGTTTCTTTCAACAATTTTTCGTCTTTTTTTTGGTCACAGAGTCTCTACAGAATTGTTGCGACTTATCACAACTATGGTATAGAGAATTTTATTTAGAAATGACAATGGGTAGGAAGATACAGGTAAATAATGTTGATTTATTTTAAGTCGATTATATCAAGTAGCGTCCTCTTGGAATTGCCGCATATAATTGGCCGATCAAATAAATCAAGTCATAATTGTATAGTCATGTGGATCCTATTTATTATTTTATTTATTTGACTCGAATATATAAGAACTGTGCACTATATTTAACGATTAATAGACATTAGAGTTTGCAATTTTTTTATACATTTGCTAATTTTATGTGAAAATAGCATATTCTGTAATTGATTTATATGATTAGAAATGCCAAGTACGTCACCAGCATAATGAAGAATGCAGCGATCTGATCACCATGGAGAAACGCATTCAGGTACTTCTTCGTTTGCTGCCCGTGTAGGATAGATAACTGATGCCGCACGAAACACATGTCGAAATTTTAAAATTTATCCATGTTTCTCTCAGACAGATGTGCCATATAGAGATACAATCTGAACGTATTTTATGCTCAAACATTTAATCGATAAATATATGTTTCAGTTTCCCATTGAAATGTCCATGCCGTGGATATTAACCGATCATATATTAAGAAGTAAGGAACCATCGATGATGGAGTAAGTTTATTGTACGAGTATATAAAATAGCTATATATCAATGCTGTATAACGGATCTTATTAATTAAATTGAATTATTTTGTATGATACATTATTATTATTGTTAATTTTACAGGTACGTTTTATATCCTCTGGATTTGTATAACGATAGCGCGCTATACGCGCTGACCATATTCCGTAAGCAATTTCTATACGATGAGGTAGAAGCTGAAGTGAATTTGTGCTTCGACCAATTTGTTTACAAACTTAGCGAACAGATTTTCGCGCATTACAAGCAGCTAGCGGCCAGTATCCTGTTGGACAAACGATTCAGGGTAGAGTGCGTAGCTCTCGGGGCATATCTACTTCCGTATCCACGTGCTAATAGATACGAGACGTTGTTAAAACAGCGACACGTTCAGCTACTTGGAAGAAGCATCGATCTGAATAAACTTATAACACAGCGTATTAACGCGGATATGCAAAAATCGTTGGATCTGGCTATTAGCAAGTTTGAATCCGGTGATATAACTGGAGTTGTGGTAAGTTTCTTGTGTTATTTCATAATAATTTCTTCTCGCTACAAAAATAATATTTTTCGTAACTACTCGCTTATTCGACAGGAACTAGACGGATTGTTACAAGTGAATCGTCTTACTCATAAACTTTTATGTAAATGGCTTGCGCTAGACGAATATGATGCTATGTTTAGGGAAGCAAATCACAATGTCCTAGCTCCATATGGACGAATCACTCTTCATGTATTCTGGGAATTGAATTATGATTTTTTGCCAAATTATTGTTATAATGCTGCCACAAATAGGTACATTTATACGTGTTTAGAACGTTCGACATTTATCATTCAATATTATTAACATATATTATTTGATGCATTTGTACAGATTTGTCAAGTGCCGCGGTCTACAATTTGTACAACCAGTTCATAGAGATAAACCTCCGCAAATGTCTCATCACTATCTCTGGGGTAGTAAACAATTAAATCTGGCTTATAGCACTCAATATGGGCAATATACAGGATTCGTCGGTCCGCATCACTTTCGTACCATATGCAAGCTCCTCGGTTATCAAGGGATAGCTGTAGTTATGGAAGAACTTTTGAAGATTGTCAAAACTCTGATCCAAGGAAGTTTGCATCAATTTACCAAGACCTTAATGGAAGCTATGCCAAAAGTCTGCAAACTTCCACGATACGATTACGGATCCCCTGGTGTTCTAGGCTACTATCACGCTCAATTGAACGATATCGTCCAATATCCGGATGCTAAGACTGAATTGTTTCATAATTTTCGCGAATTTGGCAATACGATCCTATTTTGTCTTCTGATGGAGCAATCTCTGTCGCAAGAAGAAGTGTGCGATCTGTTACACGCGGCGCCGTTTCAAAACATCTTACCGAGACCTTATTGTAAAGGTAAAATTGACTTGTAAATATTATAAGTTAGTTTAAATAGACATAAAAAAGCCATATTTATGCGGGAAATTAAATATTTAAAAATTTTTTCAGAGGGAGAAAAACCCGAGACCAAACAGAAACGATTGGAAGCAAAATATGCGGCTTTACAAATTGTTCCGAATGTGGATAAATTAGGTACCGCTAAGGTAAGGGACATACGCGTGATATATCTTTCAAATCCAAGTTACATTTAACTCAACAATGTCATCTATACACGATGATTTTACTTTATAGCAAGCAATGATTGCCAGAGAAGGAGATTTATTGACACGCGAGCGATTATGCTGTGGTTTATCAATATTCGAAGTTGTACTTAGCAGATTACGGAGTTTTTTAGATGATCCTATTTGGGTCGGACCACCGCCAGCGAATGGTGTAATGAATGTAGACGAATGCACCGAATTTCATAGACTTTGGAGTGCGCTTCAATTTGTATATTGCATTCCCGTTGGTGAAACGGAATTTACTGTTGAGTTAGTAATAAATATACTTCATATGATACATATATATTTCTCAATGTAGTGCATAAATAATTGTAACTATCGTTTTCCAATTGTAGAGAATTGTTCGGTGAAGGTTTACATTGGGCTGGATGCGCCATGATCGTCCTTCTAGGTCAACAACGTAGGTTTGAGGCACTCGATTTTTGCTATCACATTCTTAGAGTGCAACGTGTAGATGGCAAAGACGAGAATGTTAAAGGAATAGTAAGTGTACATACACACATATACATAAAAATTAACTATCTTTGTTATATTAACTCGTATAATTTATCTTTAAAGCATCTGAAGAGAATGGTAGATCGGATAAGACGATTTCAAGTCCTAAATTCACAAATATTCGCCGTGTTGAATAAATATTTGAAAAGCGGAGATAGCGACGCGGCAAGCGTGGAACATGTTCGCTGTTTCCAACCCCCGATACATCCTTCATTGGCACATGCGCAACAGCATTACCATGCACCGGAATATTTACGTCAAATAAATCACCAATAAGCGATAATTATGAAAAGACTGTATTTTGCGTCATAACTGCGAGCTCGAACAGAAAGACTTAAAGAAAAAAAAAGCATTCCTTTTTAAGGACATTTATAAAAAAACTATTCATATTTTATATCGTCAATGTCGAAATAATTTGTACTATTTAATTTAACTGCTACGAATGTTAGAACATACATTTTTTTAAATAGATGAGATTTAGAAAAGATTGCAAACGACAAAGTTGCTCAACTTTGTTTATAAGCAATTTTCCTCAATCCATTTCTCATTGATAACATACAATGTATGTTTAGATAGATAGATTTATATAATTGCTTTGTTTTACTTTAATCATTTATATATAATAAAACTAGTAATACATAACTATATAAGTATATTGATCCACCAATGTAGTGGGATATATATGAACTTATTTTGTAAGATATTCAAGTCTAATCAAAACAAAGTATTAAACATGAATATTATTCATATCACGTACGTAATTTGTGTAATACTTCTTGTGTATTGGTAATTATGTATAAAAAAATGCACATGTTTCATAATATTACTCGTTTTCGTTTATTTCTAAACGATGTTAAATAATGTGAAACATATTTAAAAGATGTATTAAAACGTGATTTATACTTTTAGAATATGCACGCGCATTATCATATAATATTATTGACAACTAAATAATACAAATTATGTTATTTTATTATATAACTGTTAAAATTATAATTCGGCAAAGAAATCAGATCGATTATTAATTTGACTACTTGGAAGATTGTGTTTGAGCCATTTTTGTTTTCCACCTTTTACCGGTTCGGTAATGTTCAAAGTCTCGAAATATTGTACATTCCAGAATTTGATGTCATTATTGTGAGACGAAGATGCTATTAAAATTCCATCATTACTGATATCGAGCGCCTCGACAGAAAAATCGTGTTGGCCTACTATACCGAGTTGGCGATGAGGAAACAAACTAGTTGCTCTGTTTATTATACAAAGATATTAGATGTTATACATATATGAAATAAGTCGTAAAAAGACTCTCTCTCTCTCTCTCTTACCTAACTATCCCGTTTTCTCCTCCAGTTATTACAACATTCTCCGTAACGGGAATCATGCAATTTATAGCCGTCTTTGTAACATTTGGAAATTCATCCGAATGTAGTCCAAATTCACCCCAATTGTATACATACATTTTTCCTTTACTAGTAGCAGATAATAATTTACGTTCGGATTTAAATAAACCAAGACATGTTAGTTCCTCATCATATTCCTCGGTCTGCATGTAATATTATAATATATTAGATTGATTTAACAAGATTATCGGATCACGTATTTATATATTTATATACTATGTACCTGTATGTGCATTTTTCTCTCTGGTATATTTATAGTCGTTAGACAACCATCACCACTGGCACAAACCAAATATTTAGCATCTCTGTTGGTTATCATGGCACTAATGTAATCTTCTACCTCCTTTATCGAAAATATCGGATCATTTCCCTTTTGTCTGAGATCCCATACTAAAAAAATTTTTTATAAGACTTATTTTAATTAAAGATTTAGAAGTATTACAAGTTGTCATTACATTTTACTACACCATCGTCGTCGCCCGTTACAAACACGTGTTCACTGATTACTGTCATTGTATATATAGGTTGCCTAAAATATGGTAAATAGTACATTCATAATGTTACCAATATATTAATAAAAGCTGTATATCAATATGTTATACATACTCATGAGCTTTCTCATATAATCTAGTTAACTTTTCGGTTTCCACATCAGTTATTGCTATACATAAATCTTTTCCAGCTGAAAATAATATTTGCCCATCTTCACTGAACTCAATATCTCGGCAAGCTTTAAGATGCAATTCTATGGTTGATACAAGATTAGTCTCTTCATTGTTATATTTATACCTAGTGTGAAAAAAATGTAAGGTTTCACCAGAAGTAAAATACATATACTTTATTTATTAAACTTACATAAAAATATCACCCGTAATACTAGCTACACCTATAGTATCTGCAGTGGGATGGAAACATATGTCTGTTACCATATCTTCTAATATAATTGATGGTGGATGATTCCTTTGCAATTGCTTTGCAGCTACTATAGCTTTAACAACTTTATCCTCTTCATCCAAGTTATCTAAGTTATTATTAAAGATTTAAATATATTTTTTGTCAAGATGTAAGATTTTGTTTTGTTTTTTAACTTATCTTCAATTAAAAAAATCTACAATAAAAATTGAAGAAATTGAAGAAAATACCTGCTGAAACAGATGTTCCAGCTTGTAATTCTTCAATAGAAACTTCTTCGTCATCGCTATCTGATGTTGATACAGATTCATTTGCTGAATCTTCATCGCTGCTTGTATCTTCAATATCATCAGATATTAAGCTATCTGTAAATCAAATTACATTCGTAATTTGGTTTGCAAATAATTCAATTACAAGATTATAATTACAAATTAATATATTAATTACAAGATAATTAATGACAAGAAAGATATAGGTATTAAAATATAGATTTAATAAAAGAAGAGAAGTATATTACGAACCTACTAATTTTTTCATTTTCCAATGCATTTTTACAAAAAAGATACGATTGTTGAAGAGATTGTGAAGAAACGATTTGTTTGTTTTAAAAAGAAACTTCCTTTCTTTTCACATATAATTTCGGATTATACAGCCAATAATACAATTGCTTGATGTTATACAATTGAAATTGAGGTTATATCCGATATTCAATGAGAAAATTAATTACTAAAATTTCTAAAAAGAATGAAAAACTTGATAACACAAAAAGTAACTAGTTTGAGAAGTTGGTTACACGACATTGGGCTCCTGCACACAGGACGCGGCAACGCTTGCCGCGCGGCGGAAGTCGACGCTATAGCCAATCAGCAGATACATAACATCCACCGCGCGTCAAAGTTGAATTCAATCCAACTTTTGTATTGGCTTACCGCGTCGGCTTCCGCCGCGCGGCAAGTGTTGCCGCGTCCTGTGTGCAGGAGCCCTAAGACACTCTTTATTCTGATTGGTTGAATTTCAATCTTTAATCTCCAATCACGATATTGGCCAAAGAGGGTTCCAGCCAATCAGTATCGAATGATGTTCTCAGTTCACACACTATATACTACATAACTATTATTTATTTCTATACATAACACATAACTATTATATATTATATATAGTTGTTAAAATGGCTGCCATGGTGTTATGTCGGTTACGTTGTTTGAGAGAAACTTTCTACCGCAAATAATAACGTAAATCATTCTTGGGAAGCGGTAGAGGCTGCATCATCAAATTTCATCATCATGGAGAGCCGAAGTAACGAGTCAATAGCTGGAATGTCAGCATTAACCTCGTTACCTGTGATCGTGAAAGAGGAGCCTATAGAACAAAACGGCACCTCGAAGCAGGACTCACAACAACAATCCCAAACGCAGGACACAATTTGTATTGATGAGGAGTGCGGGGATCAACGTATCGAGTGCACTACCGAGAGCCAAGAAAGTGAGATCCGCGCCTTCTTGTCCAAATGTGTCTTCTGCAGTAAAGTATTCGTCCTGGGAGATGATCCAAAGCTTCTGGAGTGCTTACACGCGGCTTGTACAGCATGTGTTACTAATAAGCTCAGTGATCACAATACATCAGTGGATGTGGATGTGCTGTGTATGTAATATACACATGTAATTGTAATTATAATTTGACAAAATTTATTATTTGTCGATTTTGAATTGTCAAATTGTTTTAAATGGAACGGATTCTTATTTTGATCGCTTTGTAGTATTATTTTATTTTAAATTTATTCTGTGCTTTTTTCTAACAACTCATTGTATTTTACAGTGGAAAGCAATTTGATTATGTGTCATATTTGTAATGTAACTACCAAAGTGGAAAATTTAATTGAAAACAGATTTCTCTTAAAGTTCTTGGAGGAAGATAGTAATTTGGGATTAGATGACGACCCTAAAGAAACTGAAGAGGAAAAAAAATGCACCAGCTGTCATGATAATGCTACTGCTACCAGCTGGTGTGTCGAGTGTGAAGAATTTATTTGCCAGAATTGTGTTATGGTAATTATAATCTATATATTAAATTATTAAATGCTGCATATATATATATATATATATATATAGTTAGATAAAAAAATAGATTCTTGAATAAATATTTGAGTAAAACTTATATCAGATAAAATTATTAAGGCACATCAAAGATTGAAGATTACTAAGGATCATACAATTAAACCCAAGGATGAAATGACAAGTGACAATAGGGATAATGTCAAAAGAAGCAATAAGAAGATACTTGGATACTTATTTTGCACAATCCATTGTCATGAACAATTATCTTTATTTTGTCAGACATGCGATAAATTAACCTGTAGAGATTGTCAACTCAGTGAACATCGTGACCATAAATATAAATTTATTCATGAAATTGCTGCTGAAACTCGTTCCTCCATGTCTACTTTGCTCAAAGAAGTAAGGTAAGATCTATAAATATATAATAATTAGCAAAATTTTAGAGAGTTGCAGATTTGCAAAAAAATATAATTTTCAGTTACAAACGAGTATTATTAAGAAGCGCGATGAAAGTTATAGAGGATAGGCAAGTTCTAATATTGGAGAAGAAAAAGAATCTTGTTCAAGATATAACACAGATGGTAGTACAGTAAGTATGCTGTATATATGTATATTTGTATTTTTTTTTTTAAGTACATTCTTTTCTATTCTATTTTCTTCCTCTTTTATTTTAGATTAACGAATGCAATTAATACAAGGGGAAAACAGTTGGTAATGAGATTAAATGAAGTGTGCGATCAAAAGCAGAATACATTAAATGAGAAAAAAGTTGCTTTAGATCAGTTATCCAAACTTACGGATCATTGTATACTCTTTGGCACTCATGCTTTGAATAAAGGCTCAGATATGGAATTATTATACAGTAAAAAGTATACTTTAATTATAGATATATACATATATACATATATAATGTATATAACACATAATAATATTATTATAGATCTGTTACAAATCATTTACTAAGGATAAAAAGCAAACGAGCCGATATTCCAAATCCTGAGATACCGGTCAGAATACATTTGTCTCTGGAAAAAGTGCCAGAGTTAATAAAAGGTTTGTGAGGACACACAACTACATAATTTTTATAGTAATTTTCAACTATTAATTTTGTACTTTAATTAAATCAACGATTAATTTTATACTTTAATATTATATATAAGATACAGGATAAAATCCGAAAAATCGCCCGCAATATTTCCGGAAGTGATTCGAGACCCAAAAAGAAGGAAAAAAAAACTATATAACAAGCTTTTATGTTAAAAAAATCATAATTTATAGTCCGCTTGGATCCTCTTTTAAATTTATTTAAAATTTAAAATTTAAATTTACTTAAATTTAAATTTTTAAATTTTAATTTTAAATTTTAATTTTAAATTTAAATTTAAATTTAAAATCGGGTCCCAATCACTTCCCAAAGTACTGCGGTCGATTTCCCGGACACCCTGTACAGTCTGATACATTTTTACATTTTTGTATTGCAGTGGTATCATCGATTGGGGCGATAGTCGTCGATGGCAGAGTATATCCGTCCGCATCTCCTGGGAATAATACAACAGCATACAATGAACCGCAAGTTGAGCCAAAGCAAATGACAAGCTCGACGAGTGCTCACGCGGACGGTATTATTCCGATTATTCAGCAAGGATTGTCGTTATCAGGAGCGACTATAACACAACAATCCACCAACATACAACAAAATTCTTATCAACAACAAATGCCTCTGCATCTATCTCAACAACAGCAGCAACAACAGCAATCGCAAAATTATATGCAACAATATAATGCCACACCGCACAATATGCCACCCCGATCATCGCCACAGGCGCATCAACCGCGTGTACCGTATTCTGCCAACTATAATAATAACAACAGATTACAACAACCTTTAGTGATGCATCAGCAACGTCCCCTGGGTAATTGTCACCAGCAACAAGTGACGTCGTCTACGCATCCGCATCAGCAGGTCCAGAATCTCGATCAACTTGGACAGAACTCAAGCTTACGCGGGCTTCTCGCACATAATCCTTCCCTTCCGCCGCCCCCTTATCCGTCTTACCGAGCATCCGCCAATCACGTGTCGTATCGATTACCACCTGGATATAGATATTCCTCAAGTGGTAGCCCTCAGAGAGCAACGGGGATGGTTCAAGTACCACCACATCACGCGTATCAACAGGCAAATGCGCCCGTTGGAACGACACGTCTGCCTCAATGTAATTTAACTCCCCCGTCAACGCAACATCTCGGAAGTTATCCCATGCAACATCGTTGGCATATACCTCAGCAAGCGAATCCTTGCCTTCCCTCTTATACCTCGACATCTCGACCTCAACACACAGCTCCCAATATGACAGTCCTTCCTACCAATGAGGGATACAAAATTACTTTAAGAAATCAACAGACCAGCAATAATCAAAAATATAACGCCAATGTCGGAAGCGTTAATTCGTGCGATAATTCGTCGCAGTCGCAAAATTCTACCGTTTCGTTGTTACAAGCTGTCAGTTCGTCGATACCTAAAACGCCTAGTCCTGTTACCACGCCTGGCAAATCAGACGATACTGAGAAAAGTCTAGATAAGTTTTGTCAGAAATCATTGAGTGATCTGATGCTCACTATCGCGAAATTAGATAGCAATGGAATTTTAGTAATACCGGAAGCTCAAAGAAATCAAATGGATTCGACGCAAGTTGATAGTTCCACCGACGAAGATATAAACTCCATGACAGAAAATACAACAGGTTGGTTATTAGACCTCTAATTAGCTTAAATTTATATCTTTCATATCATGTTGAGAAATATGTCTAATTTTTTTTTTTCATTCTATTATGTCTTTTCCAGCAGACAATTCGAAAAATACAACGACGCCTATGGTAATGAAAGATGATCCGAACGAAGATTGGTGCGCCGTCTGTATGGACGGAGGAGATGCGGTGCTATGTTGTGATAAATGTCCGAAAGTCTTCCATCTTTATTGTCATATACCTAGCTTAAAATCATTTCCGGAGTGAGTTCTCGTTCTCTTTACTCATCTACACTATTTTTATCTCGCTCTTTTACTTTTCGCTAGTTAATTTAATTATTCTGTTTAGTGAAAGTGAAACCTGGCAATGTATGTTGTGTACGAATGTACTCGATTGTTCAGACGATATATCGAGCAACGAAAAAAGACCAACTGGTATGAATAGTAAAGAATTACGAATTGCGCAAAGAATCGTCCTAGAACTCTATTGTCAATACGAGCAAAGTCTTCCTTTTCGGGAGGTTGTATCGAGCGAGGTAAATAAATTTTTATTCGGTGATAGTTTTATTTAACAATCGAGCGATAAACTAAAGTATAATATAATGGTTTTTATCATCAGATCACCGATTACCATCGAATTATCAAGAAGCCGATTGCATTAGATATAATCAGGGATAAATTAAAGTCTGATCATACAGATCATTATACAGATCTGAGACAAGTCATGGCGGACATTAGACTCATGTTTAAAAACGCTTTCACTTACAATCCTGTAAGTTAATTAAGTCATTATTAACTCTTTATCTTTCATTGTTGTCTCCTCTTTGCATCTCTATCTGTTTTCTTTTTTTTTAGGTGGATTCTCAAGTATATCAAGAAGCTAGAAATTTAGAAGAATTTTTTGAAAAATTGTTATTAAAATGGGCACCAAATTATGCATATGACGATCCTTTTCTCGCACCTGAAAAAGATGAAGACGAAGAAGTTTTTCCACCCAATAAAAAATATAGACGCATAATTAACGGTTAATAGGTTTTATATGTGTGTGTGTGTGTGTGTGACACACACACACACACACACACAAAGAATCATCAATTGTATCTTATTGAGGATAATGATTTTGTCTAAAATTGAATTCCTTTGCGATTATATACATAGGCTATTGTGTATATACACTGCCAGTACTAGGAAATCAATATTTTATATAATGTATATTATAGATTTTTTGTATTGACAGTGTATATTGGAACATCAATCAAATTGTAAACATTATATAATTAATAATTTGGTAAATTGTGATAAGTACTATTGAAATTAGTTGTAATTCAACTACTTGTAATAATTGAGACATATCAAAAGAATTGCATATTAATAACATTGACTTATCATTGTGAAGTATTGATATTACCGAATGAAAGAAATTGAAAGATTACTTGACCAAAAATGTAAAATGCATATTCTTTTGCAGTGTTTTTTCAAAGTTAATCCTATTACAAGTAGTTTGAGTAATATTTATCACAATCTACCAAATTATTGTGATAAATACTATTGAAACTGCTTAGAATAGGAATAACTTTAGAAAACGTTGCAAAGCACGTGAAAACATATGAGTTATATCTGAAGTCTTTTTCAGTAATTAATCTTTTATTTCTTTCATCTGATGAATGATATCAATACTTCATACATGATAGCCAATATTACTAATGTATAATTTCCTTGATATGTTTCAATTATTGAAGAAATTTTATTTTAACGATATTTACATGTGTGAGATGACATAATAGACTTTTAGTTAAATTTGACTAAATAATAATCTTTACATTAAGTTTATAGCTGAAATATATATTACATATATTTCACACTAGCACTTAAATATATATTATATATTTCTTTAAAAGTTTTATCGCCTTAGTAAACTTGCAGAATGCTTCTTAGTATTATATATTTGATTAATAGGATAATTAATTTAATATACATCTGTTTGTTAAATAATATTTTTCAATCTTTTCATTGCATGAAAAATATTTTATACATATGTAGATAAGAATAAAATTTCGTTTATAATATTTTCACTAAGTACGGTTTTTTTTACATAAATAGAGCATCTATTTTTTTCTTAATAAAATTAATTACTTTTTAAAATGATAAGATAAACTGCAAGGCTATTTCTTATTTTATTAGTTTTTATGTATCAAACATTTTACACAGTAAACTTAATTTTTTTTGTCATTGGATTTGTTTTGAATATATTAAATTATATATAACTTATTTATAGCATATGCGCCAAGTGCAGTATTTCAAATGATAACCTGTGATGTTGTGACATTAATTTATATTACACGTATATTTAAGTATTTTATAATAATAAAAAAGCTCTTCTTGAATGTATGTATGTATAAAAAATCTTATATAAATATATAATTGTTTGTGCGCGCGCATATATACATATATATCTTTTAGGTTACGTTCCAAAACGTCCTCTCCGAAGAAAATTTTACTCGATGGCCGTTCCGAAACTCTTTTAAGCCTTTCCGATTGGTTCAAATCGGCCATCGAGTAAAATTTTCCTCGGTTACTTACGTTTTGGAACGTAACCTTAATTTCCATAATAGGAAATTTTAGGATTCTCTCTATAAAAATCAATTTTTCTAGCGGATAACCAATCCACTCATTCTGCGTTTATTTTCATGAAAATTGGACTTTCAGGATTATTAGGTTGGTAATACTGGTATCTCAAACAATAATAAAGATGGCATTTTGAAATGATAACCGTTTGATACTGTATGATTCTCTTTAGAAATATATTATCAATATAATTAGGATTTTATAAGATTGTATATTTATATCATTTCCTGTGAAAGAAAGTGAATGAATAATGAAATATTCAATACATTTGATTGAAATGAACAATGAAGCGTCCAATATATTTATGACTTTAAAATCGTATTTGTATTGTAGAGGTGAATATTTAATGAAATACTAAATCTTGAGTCATTTTAAAAGAAAAGTAGGATTATAGATATCAATTATAAATAATGCTTTTATTTTATTATTTTAGATTAAAACGCTTTGGATTTATCTGCAGTTTAAATGCATTTTATTTGGTTTAACTTTTAAAACATTCAAACATACAAAAGCTATATCACATTGATATTACATTATTCAATGCCTTCAAAAAAGCATTGTATGCTTTCCTTAAGTAAGTTATTTCTGCTTGCTTTTTTTTATATTGAGAAATTATACTTGCAGAAACTCTGATTTTTATTCAGATTTTAATTATTACATTTAATACTTCTTTCTTTTGTAGATTTAGATATTATGTGTAATATATAATACATAGAACAAGTACATACAAGAATATAATTACTTGCTTAGATTGTTAGATATTATTTAGAGAGCAAAACTAATTCAAAATAATAATTACAATTTCAGATATTGCAAGCCATGGATTTAGAAGCTTCTATAGTGGATCGGTTACAAAAACTAAGGCAATGGCAAATAGAACAACAAGAAAAGCTATTAAAACAACAACAAATGCAAAGAGAAGTTTTAAGCCATGAGCAGGACCGTATTTGTAAAGCACTTGGTTTGACAATAGGTGATCTTAATGATATTATAGAAAATACAGAAAATATGCATGCTAAGCATGAGATAGAGGTAGATACAACAGAGCCAATATTAGATGAAACTTCAGTTTTGCAATGCAGTGTAGAAAATTCGAATAATGCATTTGAAATGATCGACAAAGGAGTATCAACAAATGCTAATGCATTGTGCGAAACTTGTGAAAATGAAGAAACTAAGGATTCAGATATTTCTGCAATCGTCGATAAAAATAGAAATTCTGTAAAACGTTTTAATTCTGGTATATTGTCACAAGGAGAAGAGTTAAGTAGTGATTTATTAATAGAAGGGATAAAACCACTATCATTGGATAATGTAGTTTCAAATAGATACATTTCAGTTGATGATATTCCTGTTCCTTCACCTAAAAAAGATTTTCAGACATTACTGGAAGAGAAATTGAAAAGAGAATCAGAAGCTATGTCAAATGTGTGCACTGATGCAAAAACTAAACCAAAGAAACCATTCCTTAAGAAAGGCCAAGGACTTTCGAGATTCAAGATTTCTAAAAATTCAAAACAACCAACAATTACAAAGAAACATAATACATTTTTATCTTCTAAACAATGTATTAATAAAAGTGATAAAACCAGGAAATCTATACATAAAGATGTAATCTCGAAATCTTCAAATAATTCTATTATAAGTGGAAAACGACAATTAAATTTAAAAACTGTTCCATTACCAAGAAATAAGATCCTTAATAAAATTGAATATATTAGTCCAAGTAAACAAACTGCATATAATGTTACTTCTAATCAATCCAAATATTTGCAAGAAATGAATATGTCGGATTTTGATTCAAAGACAGAAAGAGAATTGGAGGAGGTAAGGATATTTGAACTTTTAGAAGAAAAAGCGGAAAATTCTAGTTTCTGTTCAACATCAAGCACAGTCCTTGCATTTTTGCAGCAATCCACACCATTTAAAATAAAGAAGAGATTAAATTGTGCAAACAGTGAAGGCGATGTCGTAGTAAGACAGCAAAATGACGAACGAACTAGCGATATAATCGAGCAAAAATCGATGTCTCAACGATCTGCACATATAGGAAATTTAAAATCCAAGATACAACAGTTTGAACACTTTGGTATTCATAAACATTCTCGTAATGCCACCATCAAGCCTTACTCGGATACTGTAAATGATACGCAAGAAGAAATACAGAAACATTCAACAATTGTCAATCAAATATCACAAAATAATAGAGCATATACAGATTATTTGAAAAATCATGAGATAGTAGCATTGTCATCAGATAGCGATGAAGAAGAAGATATTTCCAAAGGAAATAATGTAGCGCGCGATGATGAAGCGGATGTAAATCATCGCGTTAGATTCTCGGAATATAACGAATATAGAACTATAGATTCAACTGACGCGACAGATAAATCTCCCTTGAGAGATCATGTCAAGCAACAAGATTGGAATGATCATTCCACTGATTCATCGGAATTGTCTGACATTGAAGAGAAATTGTCGTTAAATGATGAAAAAATATCTCCCCTGAAAATTACAAACAGTGAAAAAGCAATTGATGCCTCAAGACGATCATTCTTGGAAGAAAATATAATGAAAGATTCATATTATCGTCTAACGCAAGCTGTAAATATTCCTGAAGAAAAAAATGCTTTGAATTGTAAAAACGAATTACCAAACGAAAATATATACGATGATAACGACTATACAATAGTGGAAGAAATTATTCAAACATCTGACGAAGAACAGTCCGTCCTGTCATCGTCGACATCATCATTATCATCAGATACTCATAGAGGACTGAATATGCTAGAAAGAAAAGAATATGTACTAAGAAATGAACTAGAAAAAATAACAATGAAGAAAATAGAAAAAATAAGTTCGAATGCGGAGGAGATCGATCAGCCATATGAAGATCGAACAAATCGGACGAATGGTTTCGAACCAGAACTTTTGAAAAGCCGTTTATTAGAACTCGAGAAAGAAATTGACATATTTCGAAAGGAAAGTGCAGCTCTGTTGCTCCAACGTCGAAACCTACAAGAAGATCAGACGATACTGCATAAAAAATATGCAGAGAAGGAAAGAAATTTTGAGGAGAATAAAAGAAGAATAGAAAACCGATTAGAAGAAGAGAAAAAGAGACTGGCACGCGAGAGAATGGCAATGGAGAATAGAATTCGTGATGCTCAAGAGAAGGCGAGACAAAATAAAATGGAAAGACAGAAGGTGGAAAGCTTGGAAGAGCAATTGGAAAAATTAAGGGACGAACTGAATATCAGGGAGAGCAGGTGGAATGCCGCCGAATCGAGGTATAAAAGTGAGCTTCGCGTATTACGAGTAGAAATTTCAAAATTGAAAGAAGAAATCGCGACTTTACAGAACATTAAAAGAACAAATATCAAAAATATCAGGAAGAGCACAAGTGGACAAATTATTACAAAAGCTATCAATCAAATTAATAAACGTATCATTGCGGCTCCGTCCAAAGAACTTCCAACGAAGGCGTCTCAAGATTTATCAGATACTTCTCCGGATGCTTCTACTCACGACGATGATGATGAAGATAAGAACAGAAGCAAATCAATAGAATCGATTGTAAAACCGGTTAATGTAAATGACGATTTTGAACAAATAAAGAATATATCTGTAAATAATAAAGTAGAATCTAAACGAGTCAAGATTGGTTCACGGCCAAAATGTAATAAAACATTCGAGGGCGAGAGTAGCGCGAAGAAAAAACAATCTTTATACGAAAATTTATTGAAAGACGCAACATCGGATCTTCTGGAAGATCAAAATTCGATTTACATTAATCAAAATACGAGTGAATCGACAGATACGCAATTACGGAATGCAAGGAACGATGAAACATCCGATAGAAGTAACGATAAATCCCATCACAAGTCCACAAACGAGGACCTCGGATGTACAACGACTTGCGTTACAAGCAATATAGAAATACCGTTCTACAGATCACACGAAATGAATCAAAGTCCATCAGATAAAGACGATATAAGATTGCCTGACAAGAGTTTAAATCCTTCGTCATGTCCCTCCTCTCTTCGTCATCGGACTAGTGGAGCAAATACTAAAGATATTGTGAAACAGATTCAATATTCAGATGGACGTATAGAGTACTGGTATCCGAACGGTAATGTCAAGAAAGTCTTTCCTGATCGAGAAGTTACAAAGATGATTTATTACAATGGAGATGTTCGTGAGACTGATAAGGATGGTAAAGTAAAATATTTCTACGCTACGACTCGAACATGGCATACTACGACTCCTGATGGCTTGGAGATTTTAGAATTTCCCGAGTACGTTTTTATCTCCTTATATATATGTCGCCTCTTTATTACGTTTATTTACTTGCATTCGCGCTTGATTTTTATTTGTACTTAAATAATCAATATAATGAGTAAAAATCTAATGAGTAAAAAATATATAGCGGTCAAGTGGAGAAACGTGCATCCGATGGTACCGTCGAAGTGTCGTTTCCGGACGGCGCTATACGAGTAGCACAAGCGGATGGTACGGAGAAGTGGTCCTTGCCAGATGGGACAGTAGCGCAAACCTTCATTAATGGCGATAAAATTCTGACTTTGCCGAATGGCCAGAGAGAAATTCACACGAAAGAGCATAAGGTAAGAATGAGTTTAATTCCACTTTATTATTTTAAAATGTACCATTTGATTACTTCGTATAAATCATATATTACGTTTTTTATCAAAGCTTATAAATATATTTCGACTAATATCGCGTATAATATTCAAATGTTTCAGAGACGAGAGTATCCCGATGGTACTGTAAAGATAGTGTATGCGGATGGTACTCAAGAAACACGATATTCCAGTGGGAGGAAACGATTAAAAGATAAAGACGGTAATCTTTTGATGGATTCGTATGATAATTAAGTTTTTCCATTAAGGATATTTTTTAATGGATTTTAGCAGGAATATGGTACAGTAAAGAATCCCTCTATATTCTAAAATTGTCGCAAATGTCTCTGCTATTCTGCAATATTTCAATTACTTATTTATATTGTAAAGACATTGTTTTTATTATGAAGATTTCTTTTAGTTTTTATTGTTATTTTCTAATGGTATGTATATGAACTGAATGAAAATGTTGTTTTACTGATTAGTTATTGAAAAAAATTCTCAAAAATTCTAGATGCCAAAAATTTGCTATATAATTGGTATTCTAACAAATAATAATTTAATATTAATCTAGTAAAAAAGAATAGAATCTCAATTTACAAAAAGAAAAACAGTTGATCTGTAAATAACAAGATTCTGTTCAAGATTCTAGATGAATAAAAAAGATCTACATTAAGTGTTTGTAAATGTATTATGTAAGTTACAATTAATCTATAAAGAATGAACAATTCGTATTGTGCATAAAATAACTATTTTTATAAAAACTTAAAATTTAATATTAACTTTATTATAAGATGAAATTAATAATAAAGAGGAATATATTTTTTTAATTTACAAACAATTGCAGGAGATATTTGATAGTGTCACCACAAATATTTATTTGTCTTTATCTATAATATATATAAAGCATGATTGCAGATTGAAATCTGCATCCCTTCTTCTACATTACATATTATATAGAAAATTTTAAAAATCCCTTCACTTTCAAATTCGACAATTTCAGATCATGATGTGACTGATAATATTTAAACCGGAAGTGAAGGTATTTCTGTTGCCTAGTTATTGTACTCAATTCTTATTAGCACTTTCTACTTGAATTTTTATAATTTTATTCCTCCCTCGAAAAATTAAAATTTGTTATAAAAAAGTTAATATTGTGAAATGTTAAATATTTTGGGGCAATAATTTTGCAGTGTTTAACACGTTATCGTTAATACACAATTATTCTAAAACAACGATAAAAACAATTATATGATAAGTTTATTATCAATAGTAACTTTTAAATATTACACACAGGCAAATTTATTTTTTATTAAAATGTAACGAAATCAAGTAACATCGGGGAGGAGAGATTAATCGAATTTAAAAAGAATAATCGATAAGAGAGAAATCGAACAATCGATTAGTCTCGATTGAACATTGCCCTTTTCTAGACATACCATACATTCTATATAATTTATTCTACATATGCACATTACACGCGTAAACTCTAAAACTGTAATCGATAAAGTATTATTTTAAGTAACGTGTGCGGGATCACAGTAATATGAAGGAACATCGAAATCTACGGCGTGACGCATAAATAAATAATAAGAGCAAGAAAAATAACGATATAGAGAAAAGTTGTTGGCAACGAGCGTGGTAAAGGCGATACCGATTATAATAGCGACGGTGGTGGCGACAGTGCAGTGGCAACAGCTGTAGCTAAAGCTTCTCGGAGAATTCTAGATCGAGGGAAATCGCGTCGCGTTACTTCTCGATGCGCGATTCGAGCCGCATCAGGGTCGAGCCGCGTCGCTTCTAACGTCGCTTCTCGTCCGCGGGTCGTGTTTCTTTTTTTACGATGCGTGACGATTACACGTTACATTAAACACAACACTGGATGAGAGAGCTAAATGCGGTCAGCGGATAGTTGGCGTACAACAACATTTCTGACATACGCCATGTCGCGCGCTTCCAGCTGATGTCCGTCCCTCGTTTGACATTTATCGGACGTTTATCGTTTTCTCCAGGTGCATATTTGCGATAGCCGAAATTGCACAGAGAAGGGTACCTTTTTAGCAGGCGTCTTCTCTCATGCGTGATTCGGTTGCGATCCAATAAATAATCGCTGCGTCGAGAGAATGGCCGAGTTGGATGACTTATTTCACACGGATCAATATGTAGGCCCGGAACGTCTCACCGATTTGTGCTTCAAGCTGATCTGCGAGAATCTCGACATCATCTCGGTAAAGGGAAGACGTGGTCATCGCATACTGCGAAAAGGAATAACCTTCCCGAGCGAGATATGCGACAAGATTATCGAATATGCGCAGCACAGCGAGGCGACCGAGGACGACGATTGTTTCTTCTCGATTTTCAAGAATTTGACGGCGACTCGACTGAAGCATGTTAAAATCTCCAATTGCAGCTTGACCGACGTCTCGGTTAACACGCTCGTCAATCACAAGCTCTACGACTTAGAACTTACCGATTGTAGTAATTTAACGGAACTTTGTATCGAGTATATTAATGACAATTCGGAGAATCTGCACAATTTAGCGTTTCACGGGACTTCAATGGTCGTACCGTCGAGTTTGAATGCAGGTGAGATTGCTGAGCTATTCTATTCTAGTGTATCGTAATAATTAACAAGCAAATTGTTAGTTGAATTATTTGCAATGTTTTATTGCAGCTGATTCATCCATCGATTACTACAAGCGAGGATACGTTTTTAAGACACCAAATTTAAGACGTTTGGCACTAGGATATGTAGGA
This sequence comes from Camponotus vicinus, assembly GCF_025532165.1. Classification (NCBI taxonomy): domain Eukaryota; kingdom Metazoa; phylum Arthropoda; class Insecta; order Hymenoptera; family Formicidae; genus Camponotus; species Camponotus vicinus. The sequence continues at coordinate 31,702,864 of NW_028141945.1, forward strand.
ATACCTGCATCGGAATATGCCATACTTCTGAAAGGATTAACCCATCTGACGCACTTGGATCTGTCTAATAGTTTTGACATTAACACTTTTGAATTTTATTATCTGGTACCAAATTTAGTGTCTTTAACTTTGTACAATGTCAAAGTTAATACCGATCCAAAGTCTTTTGTTAGAAACATCTGTCAGTTGAAGAATTTAAGGTATATCATATAAGTGTTCATATAAATTTTCTTAGAATTACAAGCATTGCTAAATAATATATAAATCTATATTGAACAATATAAATTTAATAGACATATTTTTATAGGCATTTGGATATTTCACAATCGAATTACAAGCATGGACAGTTTGATAATCCTAATAAGATTTTATGTGATTTAGTGAATGGTTTACCCCAGTTAGTATCCTTAGATATCGGCGGCACAAATCTTGCGGGTAGAGGTGTGGCCGAACGTCCCATCGATACGAAAATTGAAGATTCTAACTTTGGTCAGCTTTCTGACATACCTGGTCTCGCATCCAGAATAAATAAGCCGTTACAATTTTTAGGACTTTATGGTACTGCTCATGGTGCTTGCAGAAGGCATGATATACCTGCCAAAGTGGTGAGTTGTAATATATGAATTATATTTGAATACATATAAAGATATCATTCTTTTCTTTGTATTGATATTGATTTTGATGTGGTTCAATTTTCAGGTGGCTGGTGATGCGAACGAAGATCAAATATTAATTGCAGCTCATGTTTGTATGGACAATAAGCAAGAATTATTACAAAAAGTACTGAGCGATTTGTATCATGTATTTAGGTATGAAAATTGTCATAGAATGGATCAAGCGCTATGTACTGTTTTGGAAGCAATGGAAAAACATCCAGCTCAGAAACATATACAGATATCAGGAAGGTATATGCAATATTCTTATCTTTTTTTTTCTTTCTCTCTCTTGTACACTTTATTATTTAAAAATTTTCCATTCCCGAGAAAAGTAATTGCAAAATTTAAGAAAACATTATTAATATTGTGCTAATAAAATTTTAATACTTTATCGATATATGTTGCAGTGCTACATTATTTTACATAGTGAAGATGAAGGAAAAAGGTGAACTAGTAGCACGAATGAAGAGGAGGATTATTAGTACCTTACTTGCCGGTATGAGCGCGCATAGAGATGAGGAGACTATGATGAGAAATGGTTGTTTGGCATTGTGTCAATTCCGCATACCGCAAGATGTGGTTCGTATTATTTTCAATCTTTTAAGTTTTTGCATTGCGACGTAATTGTAGTGTGCAGTTTGACCGAATAAATTCTCTGCAATTAAACCGCGCGATTTTTACATAGAAAACGTTTGTTCATCTAAATATGTAGCAAAAGTATTAATTCTTTTTATGATAATAATATAACTTTCACAACATTGTGTCTTCATCATCATTCTTACTTTTGTAGATGTCAAATTATGAAGCGCTAGTAAAAGTGCTTCTTCATTCAGCCAAACATTCGGAACCAGAAAGTTTTGTTCAAAGAATCGGTATATATTTATTAAACTCTTTGGCTTGTCAAGTGGAAGGTAAAGAAAAGAGATTACTTGGCAAACTGGGTTGTGTTAAGACTATGTTAGAATTGGTCGAATATAGAGTAGAATCTGGTATATTTGATGATGTATTAGAAGTCGCATGGTCAACAATGTGGAACATGACGGACGAAACATCCGTAAATTGCCAACGATTCTTAGATGAGAAAGGCATGGCGCTTTTCCTTTTATGTGTAAAGGTATGATTTTATTATACATGTTTGTTTATGATAATGATACATTGTGCGCTCAATTCGTTATTTTCATTCATAATACAATAATATTTTTTTCGTTTAGCAATATCCACATAAGGAAGAATTGTTGAGAAATATGATGGGTTTGCTCGGCAATGTGGCGGAAGTTGAATATCTTCGGATCCACCTTATGCAAGAACGATATGTAACTGTTTTTGCCAGTCTGTTACGTTCTAATAGCGACGGAATTGAGGTTTCGTATTTCTTTCTCTCTTTTTCTTTGATTAATTGTTAATCGTCTATTTTAATTTTATTTGAACATTTTTTATTAGTCAAAATAGCAACAGGTATATTTCTTTACTTGTGCAGGTTCCATATAATGCCGCTGGTATATTGGCACACATGGCATCCGATGGTCTTGAAGCTTGGACGATAGAAAAGCCGACACGTAACGAGGTTCTTAAATACATGGTACAAGCAATTGAAAGTTGGGATTTAAATGCAGAGCGTAATATTAATTATCGTTCGTTCGGACCACTATTGCGTTTATTGGATGTATATCATACTTCTCCTTGTCAACACTGGGCTGCTTGGGCTCTTGCCAATCTCACCAAAGTATATCGTATGTATGCTCGATATTAATGCTTGTATTATGTGTCGTTGAATATATATGCGCATCTATTAGCGTATTCGTGTCTGCGACTATTTTACAATATAATCCGATCTGTTTTAGCATTCAAATATTGCGCATTGGTAGTAAAAGAAGGAGGGATGGAGAAACTACACACAGTAATAGCGGATCCCAGACCATACGAACGTATAAAAGAACTCGCAAATTTAGTGATTGAAAATTGTTATCAATACGAGACCCATTCCGATGATGTAAACGTTTCTCATTCGGCCTTAGATCCGGAATATAGTCTCGATGGTTAAAAAAGATCGTTAATAACGTCATCGTTAAGCACGTTATATAACTTATGTCGTCTTTTTAGACAAAACAAATTATAATTAGTACCATTAACGAACGAACAATAGCAGTGGAATTTAAGTACATAGGGGAGTCAGATTAAAAAGTGTGTTAAACCAACTCTATGAGACAATTTCTTCGACGAAAAACAATGGAAACGAACGGATGCTCAATATTATAATTACAAAGGTTGTGTATGCATGCGTGTATAGGTGCGTACGTGCGTATGTATGTGTGTATGCGTGTGTTTAAACATGTATAAACGGAGAATATTTTGAAATGATTATTCCATTATTGACAAATATATCGTATTATATTATTGTCAATAATTAATAGTCGATTTTGAGAATACTTGTCCGATCGATGTACATAGTCCGCTTATATCGTACAGTCGAGCCTTCATATTCTGAACATCCCTATTCTTAATGAATTAAACTTCCATAAGCTGAGCTTTTCCTCTCGCGTTATTCTTTCACATTCGCTTTTTCATGCATAGAGTGAAAATTAGTGGATTACTTGTATGTACATGTAATTGTTCACGAAATTTTCATTTTGCAAAAAGAGTTGTGGAAGAAATTGAAGAAATAATTCAAAATGAAAAAGATTGTTGGGTAAAATACAAAAATCTAATTATGTGAGCGCGAAAATGGAATTGCAGCTAACAGTGGTTGCACACTTGCTTATTTGTCTTTAACTAAACGTATTAACTTTCATACAATATATGGATGTATATTTTTGATCTTTCTTTTTCTCTCTCTTGTAGATAATATATATCATAGAAATAATTTTGTGTTCCCATTATTAAAACTTTTTTAATACAAGCATGACAAGATAAACTTGGAAGAATCTCTTACATGTAAATAAAATTATTGAAAAGCAGTATATTAAATTTAAATGTTTTGTATATTGTCGTTATTACTACATTAAAAAATTTTCTGAAAAAATTAATTTCATCAATTTGTACCAATTGTGCAGTTGATCATATTTTTAATAAATTTCCAGCTTTGTCTTTTATGTAGGCTGAGCAACAAAAAATATACAAAAGAATAATTACAGTGAGTATGAACAGTGTCAACTTTATGTATGTGATGTAAGCACATAATGCATCAAAGCATATCCGGTTTGTTCAATGTATAATATAACATGATCTATAAGTTTAATGCAACTATATATAAATATGCACTTTATTTTCCCTCTTTTATCTTTCTTTAAGAAATAATAATTGTGTTATCGATGATTGTAAATATATTGATGCATAAAGATTTGTTTCCCCTTTGATTCATGATAACAAAATATTTCGATGTGATAATAAAATTCAATAACAATAGTAATAACATACTTTTAAAAATAATATATAATTGATATTAATATGATAATTATAAATGTCTCGTTCAAGTCGTATGTACAATTTGTATAAAATTTATGTATCAAACTAAAATGAGTTCTAAAAAAAAAAAAAATACAATTTTTCAGTCTACATATAAAACTGAATTGAAATATTATATTGATTGTTAAACAATTAAAGATTTATGTTGAGCTCAATAATCCAAAGTCAATATAAATCATTCGAATTATTAATTTATTATATGAAAATATATTCGTAAAAAAGTATTGGATAAGCAAAAAATTATTTATTCACATTATAAAAACCGATTATATTCAAAACGATTCTATTCGTGCTAATATTAGAAAGAAACCCACAGACTTCTAATACACTAGACTGCTAACATCTGTATAAAGTGACTCGAAAAAGTGATGCAAGGTGCAAATGGTGGTGGGGATGGCAGCCATATTTCGGGCCATGACATCTCTCAGTCTTCTCTCTGTATAATGCTTAATAAAGCGGTAATTATTAAGGCCCATATTCTAAATCCTCTTTTATCGATAAAAGTGCCTCTAAAAGTGGCATATAAGCCTTCTGATTGGCTACAGGCCGCTTTTAGGAGCACTTTTATCGATAAAAGAGGATTCAGAATATGGGCCTAAGTTACGCCAATAAGCACCGACCTTTAAACGGGCGCACGTGAGTGAGCCGCGCGCCTGGTAGGTGCGTGAGCGCTCCGCTGTTTCGGCGCTATGTTATGCCGCTATCGTGCAATATTCTTATGGGTTAATTGTAATAATGTGAAAAACTTTAATTTGCATTAAAAATCATATTTTTTCCGTCAAAAGCGTTTCCTTAAAAAAAATTTCGACAAGGAGGCTAAAGGTCGGTGCTTATTGGCACAACTTTAATTATTTCCCAAACTATGGGACCGTTACAGAAGTGTTTCCCAAATAATTCTACGTTGATTAAAAAAAAAAAAAATTTTTTTTAAATTATTTCTGCTAACTATACGCCGAACTTATTTTTATTAATTATAAATAAACTATTATTTCCCAAACTATGAAAATGCTTTCCTAAACTTGCCCAAATGATTCCCAAACGAATGCAATAATAGAAAATGCGAAATATTGAATTTGTCTGCTAACTATATTGAGGTGTGTTTTACGAAATGTTGAATCATTTGATTGACCAATCAGCTTGAAAGTACGTACCGGCTGGTTATCTGATAAAAAATCTCTAGGATTCCTTGCAGTAGCAGCCAATCAGTGCGAAGCTTGTAGTGTGAGAAATGTTACCCATCTAATGTCTCGTTACGTCTATGACTCTGGGACGCCACTCCGAAAATTCGGCCGACATTTTATCTGCTCCAATGGGTCAATGATGCAATTTGGCTTAAACTTTTCCTGAAGGAACGTGTAAATCTATAAAGAACGGGAGGAAGACAAAAGTTTGCAAGCAAATTGAGATAATACTTTTATCAAGACGCTAAATAAGTCGAATATACTTCGCGTATCGAACGGATCGAAGCATTAATTATAATCGTGTTTTTCGTCGTAATAAGAAAACAAAAACTGCACCTCTTCAAACTCGGCAAGGTAAGCTCTTTACTCATGCGATGTGCGAGCTATCAAAAGATAATGGCTATTATATAGATAAGATAGCAGCCATTATTTTCAGTATTCCTCGAATATTATCGACTTTATTGTCAATTCTTTTTATCTCACGGCAAATCTACGGAGAATTTTATGTAAAGAGAATAGAAATATATTTTTCTCATCGTCATATTGCTTATAATGATTTTCTCCGATGCAATCAATCATCGTGGTTTCATTATATATTTCTCTTCTCATAGAAAAGAATTATCTCATTTGCAAGTATTACACATAATCGATATTCGTTTTCATATCAATTCCATTGATCATAATCATGATGAACATGAATGGCAATTCATAATAATGAAGAGACATATATTTTTGGAAATATAATCTGTATCACACATTGATACAGATATATGCTGTATAAAAATATTTATTTTGTCCACAGACGCTGCATCCACTACAGTCTCCTTTTTCTTTCTCTCTCTATCTCGTTCATCAATAATATTGCAACCATGAGCTATGGTTATAATAAATACAGGTTGGTAAAGTATGCGTATTCGTGTCGCAAGAGTTGCATTTGACCTACAAGATTAATACAAAATGATTTACTTCAATGAGACATCTTAATAAATAAGTCTCCTGTACTTTAAATAATTTTTATTTATATGTAACTTATTACTATATATACTTTTATATAAAAAATGTTATTTGTACATTAATAAGTTTTTCACTTGATCAAAATAATTACAAATAAACTTTTTGAATAAAGATGTAGAAATATATCAAGACATTAAATGAAAAAAAAAAATACAATGTAAGCATAATGAAATTTTTTGAATTTTTTTTATAGTTCCACTATGAGTTCCCGTGGTCGTGGATTTATACCTCGTGGAGGCGGTTCTTATAGAGGAAGAGGTGGTGGCGGAGGAAATGAATGGAACAGTGGTTCAACAGGTGGAAATATGTCTGGCAGAGGAGGTTATTCATCTTCCAGAGGCGGTAGATTTAAATATTCTACAACAAGCTATGATTCTCGATCCAAATATAATTCAGGTAATGTTCAAATGTTGAATGTCTATAAAATACATGTAATTAGTGTACACTTGAAAACATGCACAATTAAGAGTTACTGTTTGAGAAATCATGAAACTTATGATGTAAAAAATAACAGAATAAATAAAATCAATGCTACTAATATTAATGACTTTTTGTAATAGGGGGATCAGAAAGATATTCAAGCAGAGGTGGTCGTGGTGAACATTCAAACAGTTATAAGAGACCTCGCGTAAGTCTATAAAATGTATAAGAGAATCATAGATGCCTTTTTATATATAGATGTTCAAAATAAAGTATCTTTTATAGGATTCCTATTCTGGAAGAGACGACCATCGATCATCTAGCGACTCTGCGCGCAAAAGGCTAAGAAGTGATTCTTATCAGGTATGTGTTCTTCTCCTCTCATTTTCTAATCTGCTCCATCTATTTCTCCATATCACATAAGATAATTACTAATCTAAATATAAAGAATATAGAAAATAGTATTACGATATTAATTTGCAATCATCTGGTAGCCAAAATGAAATTTTTATAATTGAAAAATCATCCTTAATTGGGAGACTTAAATATTATTTCTCTATCTTATATAACATATAATTGAGAACGATGGTCCTGAAAGCTCATCACTTGTCGTTATTAACCATATCAAAGATTAAAAGTTATACGAAAAAATAGTAAATAATTTCAGGACACTCGTATGTAAAAAAAATTGGCGTGCTTTAGGCGAAGTATTCATAAGTTGTCACTTTCCTTTCAAGCGACGCGTGTCAACGGCTTCTCGAACACTCATTCTTTTTGCGTTGGGGCACTACTGCGGTGGAACGCTACGAAAACGTCAAATTATTAAAAGATAAATTATTCAAAGACGAAACATACCTAGATGGTATTTATAATATTGCATATACTATACTCGCACATATGGGTCGTATTAAAGTTTGAGAGCTGTTTAGGAAGGTCAATGGACAATCAAACGAATAGATGTATACGCATATATGTGCGAGTTATTCCCCGTTATAGAACAATAAGCGCAATTAAGATAATTTATTATGCAGTAACGATGAGATTATAGAGAAAGTAGAAAAGATAAAGTACACGATGTACCCTCTGACATCTTATGACATGGAATTTTTATAATGGTGCAAAATATCATCTATAAGCACCCAGTACCATCAGTTATCTAAATTCTGTCGAAAATTAGAAGTTATATGAGAGAGCGCAAGTTTTGAGTAATAATATATTTATATATTCGTAGACCTTTCCAATTAGGACGGACGTATGTTCCCGTTATCGACTTTGTTAACGATGACAAGAAGACTTAGAGAAAGAGAATTCATGATTAAAATATTTCTATGTAATAATGGAAAGCACTTCGAAAGCACATGTGGGAACAATGTGAACGAGCATATAATATAAAAATAGATATATACTTATACGTATATATAGACATACGTAATATATCGTCCGAAATACATCTTATTATTTCCAGCACGATTATATTTAGAAATGATTGTATATACATAGCAACAGCTTTCTTACTTTCGATTATCATCTTTATATATACGAGAGATTTGATATATGTCATGGAGGAATTTCTTCTACGTATAACAATACAATTATTCGAATACGTAATAAGAAACATAATTCGATTAAGTTGGAAAGGTCTATCGAGAACATTATTATTACAAACTGGTATCGAATGCATCGTCGAGTGGCGAAATAGACTTTGTTAACTTGAGAAAAATGAGCGTTGCTAATCCACTATTTCCAAGAGATCGCAAACGTTATGTGAACGAGATTACATTTTTACAGATTGAACGGTTACGCGAAGTCAAATATAAGGCATAATGAAAATTTAGGGATTCTTGATATTTAGGGAAAATCAAATTATATACATATAGGTGATTCAACGAGAACGAATATATAGAGGCCGTGATTATTAATCGCCCACTCTGACCGTGACTATCATGACGCTGGACCATTTTAAATGGTAAAAGATTAGCACTGCATGCATGCGATCATCAAATGATGAAATGCAAAAATGAATTTATAGAGAATAGAAACGTATCACAATATAGTTACACCGACAATTATACTGTTAATCGATCAATCAATTTTTCATCAATTAGTCAGTTAGCCAATTTAGTCAATCACTCGATGAATCTCAATCTATCGATCGATGTCAGTCAAGGTAGTCGATTAGCCCAGTTGAACACAGGGTAGCGCAGTTAAGAATTAAATAGATATATAAATGTAGAAAGATCTACAAAGGATAAATGGTAGGAAAGGGCACTTAAGAAAAAGAGGGGAAAAGGATACGTAAGCACACGTACGTGTATACTTATGTACATATGTGCGTAGAGAATAATATAAAATAGAGAAAGGGGCAGGAAACGAAATACAAAAAAAAAGAGAGAAATACATGGAAGGAGCACAATTGAATTTGATTTGGCAGGGTGGAGGTAGCGGTAGCGGCTCACAGAGGTATTCGTCATACGGCGGCTCGTCTGCATCGGCGCCCTACGACGATAATAAGGGATCATCGTCGTCCGCCGTTTACGAGGACAAGAGACAGAGCGAGCGCGCATCATCGTACCACCGTTCCGAGGACCGTCATTCCGCATCGCGGAGCTACGCGCCACCGCCACCCCCTCGGATTAGCGAAATGGCGCCGCCCCCGACTCAGAGATACACCTCGAGTCGTGGAAGAATATCGCATCAGAGCTCGAATTACCGGGGTCGCATCTCGACCCGCGGCAGCAGCGGCAGAGGGGGTGCGTTTCATCGCGTGAGCTCACGCACGGACATCATCATGGCTCGCAAGCGTAATCTGCACTCGCTCGACTATCGTCGAAAGCTGCTGGGCTCACGCTCGCGCGACTACATCCAGCGTATGCGCATGACCACTACCAAATTGCGCAGGAGGTAAATTTATTAATACAGTCACACTTACCGCAAAATACCGTACGCAAAATACTATCCTCGTATAGCCGTATCCGTCCTTTGAATTAGTCGGTTCGAAACGCAAACCGGCTCTCGGTCGATGATCCGAGTATATCGCAAGACGATGATTAGAAAAAAAAAAGTACATATAATAAACGAAAGCAATATACAAACAAAATACCTGTGAATATAAATGCATAAGTAAATCAATCGATATGTCCAAGATACAAACAATTCGCACGAAACATATATAAATCCGCTGCCGAGAGAGAGCTTTTTGCAGGGTTAATAAAGAAGGAATCACAATGATGATACGTATAAACGCAATATCTATGTGTGTATGTGTGTATCATCAAAACGCAATATATAATCGCTTTTGATACGAGAACTAAAATAATAGTACTTTATTCATCATGAGATGTAATTCTCTTTAAAGTTTGGTACGCATAGCGGCACGACTCTCTATACTGTATTCATATAATAAATTTTTGGTACGGCCGAATGTGCGTGTGAAGAAATAAGAACGCGATGCAAAAAAAAAAAAAAAAAGACGAATAGTAGATACTTTTAGCGTACGCTACGAAACGCATTTCATATTTTGGGACATAAGACCGATACTAAATCGATATTATCGCGATATTTGCTCTACGTATCATCTATCAGCTCCAGTTTTGTTCGATGATACAACACGAAAAATGAAGGAGCACAGAAACGGAAAAATAACGAAGAAAAGTAATATAAGTCAAAACAAAATTGCTGTGTCATTAGTAGCGGTACTACTAGGCTACCCGGAAGTAAAAAGGACTCGGGATCGGGAACCAGCGTGAAGGACAAGGATAGAGAGATGGCCAAAGCCATAAATGCCGAGTTTTCCGATGACGATGATGAAGAGGATGATAATAAGAGTAATTGGGACGACGAAGAGAAGGTAATTCAACATTATTTTGAGTCACACAAGTCTATCGTTCGATAATGTTTGTAGATTTAATTCGATTATATACATTACATACAGAGAGATGTAACGTATAAATTGGAATTCAAAAGTATATATTTGCGGATGTATATTGCATTAAAATTTTATTTTAAAAATTTAATCATTGAATATCAAACTATAATCTAATATTTAGATTCTCGCCAACGATCGACTCGTCTTCTCGTCTGTATACTTAATAGCACATTATCACAATATTTTTGAGATACATATCTATAAGCATATGTATAACTAATATTCTTTTATTCTTTTATTTTATATATTTTTCTATTTCGCGAATCATTTTATAATATTTGTTCAATCAACGTTATACAGCCACACGAAGGCGATGAAGAGGAAGATATGGAACAGGAAGAAGAGAAAAAGAAGAAGGAGGACAAACGCAAGAAGGAAAAGCAGGATAGAGAAAGAGAACATGGAGACACCGAGGACGAAGAAGAAAAGGATGATGATATTAAAGAAGATGATGATGATCAAAAGAGAGAAGTGAGTTATTCTCGACATTGATTAATTAGTACTGACAATTACTATATTTGTGCAAGTATTCGCTATTATCATTATTACCATCTTCTCAACTCGTTGAAAATTCATTTTATCGAATACATAGGTGGACGAAGATGACGAAGATGATGACGGTGATGAAGAACAAGATGAGAACGAGAAAACGGAACGCGATAGAACAGGTTCTGAAGAATTACCGAGCAGACGGGATGGTAAAAAATACATAAAACTGAAATGTCCGCATTGCGCCCATCATAGCGTAACTTTCAAAGAATATTCGCTTCACCTGTACTCGGGTCGTCATAGCGCGGCGATGAAGCGTATCGCAGCTCGACACAAGGCGACTCTCACGCGTATGAGAGTTGTTCAACGGCAAGAACAAAGACGTATCGAGGCTCGTGATGCGGCACGCGGCACATTGCCTTCACGTACCATGTTTTGTGCCATTTGCAAATTGAATTACCGTTCCTTGAAAGCCAACCATCAATTATCCGAATCTCATCGTCAAATGAAACGATTTCTCACGCCATTCTGCCGCGTTTGTCGTATCCAGTTCCGTTCACCGATGTTTTTCGAAACACACATGTGCTCCCTGGAGCATATTAAGGTAATTGTTACGCTTATAATGGTATCAATGTTATTTAGTCTTGCCTTAAAACTTTATATCATTAACATAAATCATTCCTCCCGCCAGAGAAAGAGTATACTGCGAGAAAGAATGAATGCGAATGGTAGCGGCGAAGCTGAAGCTGATTCGAGCGCACCCGAAGAAGACGATAAAGAAGTTAATCTTGACAATTTTATGACATTGGATTCTGTAGGCGATGTAGACGGTACGTAACAAACGAATGTATCAAATATTTCTAATTTATTAATGTGTTTATCGTTTATCTTAAGGCTAGCGTTGTGTCGAAATATCGCATTTTATGTCTAAATAAATATCGCATTTTATCTTTAAATATTTTATATCATTATTTGCAGAAGACGAAGAATCTAGCGATAAAAAAAAAGAGAAAGCTGAAGGTGAAAGTTCGAGCGAAGCAGAGAAAAAATCGAAGAACAAACAAATGATAAAAGTCGGTGCCGAGTATATAAAACGTGTCGAGGTACAATATTGTGAATTATGCAAGGTATACCTGCCACGCAGCGAAAATACGGAAAGGGCGCTCGCTTTACATTGTTCCATGCGCAGCCATCTTAAACGGTATACCATATGTGTTTGTCGATATGTATAATAAATCGAGATGTAAAAAAAATTGTCAATGCATTGCAATATTTCATAATTGTATATGTTGCAGATATGTGCGAGACAACGACGACAAAGCACTTAGACGTCAAGCAGAAAGAATACATTTGCAAACGTCATCGTCTTCATCGGTCAATCTGAATTCTACCAATTCAACTGCGATCAATGCGTCAGAGACTTCAAAAACTTCTCCCGCCAATTCCGAACCACAAGCATCAACAAATACCACGCAAGTAGTGATTACAATCGATAATAATGGTGTAGGCGATCCGGAATACATCAAAATCGAAGAGGAAAAGTCAAATAGCATGGAATCAGAGAAGAATGCGAAAGACGGTAAGAATAATCAGGGTGACGAGGATGATGATGATGATTATCGCGCGCATGGTGATGATAAAATCACTTGGGACGACGTCGATAAGGATCTAGGCGATATTTTAAGAGAAAGCGAAGCAGGAGCATCGAAATCGAGCGACGATGAGGATTCTCGTTATGATCGTTTTCGTAATTCGGATAAGAAGCAGCAGTCTGGAAAAGAAAAAGAAAGCGAAAAAAGTGAGGTTCTCGAAGAGAAGAGCGGTAATAACAAGATTAAAGATTTAAAAGTTAAGGCTGAGAAGACAGATATGTAATTGTGAAATCGTTTTTTCTCACGAATCTTTGATTTGGCTCATTTTTTAATTCTTTTTTCTTAAATTATCTCTAGACATCTTTTTTTTAAGAATTACATATTTACATATGTTTTTTCGAGCTATCTTGTTTAATCAAAACTACATATTCCTTCATCATTTACATTTCTTACGTTATATTTTCATTAAGAATATATGTCAATTACAATGTATCTAGTATATTATAAACCTTGCAACATTTAATTTCAATTTATGTATTTCAATGTGTAAGTGCTATGTTATTCGTATGATCAGAGTACGGAGTTGTGGAGGAACTATTAGTAAGAATGTGAACAAATATAATTATATATACTCGATGGAGATACATACAAAATATTAAATTAAATATGCAACTTTGAATTTTCAGTTATTTGCGTGGAGGAACGCGTGCGCGCCTGATCAATGTGTGCGTCTCGTGTGTAGACGCATTTTAATACATATACATATATAGATATTATTGACTACATAATAAATTCCTCATTCTCTCTCTCTCTATCTCTAGAATTTAGCAACATTCTTTACATTCTATTTTCTTAAACGAATCGTGGTCTCGTTATTTCATCGAATAGCTTTATAAGGATGCTGCTGATAAAATGTTACGTCTGAAAAACAAAAGATTCCCAGAAGAGAAAATAAATCCGTTTCGCTTTGTCGCACGATGTTGGTATAAAAATTTTTCGCGCGTAGCGAACGCAATATTAATGACGTATCTAGTACATATATATATATATATCATCTATGTATGTGTATATATATATATATATATATATATATATATATATAAAATTAAATTAATATAGATGATCCGTTGAAAAATTTCCTTAAAATTTGTAAATTTTTCAATTATACATTTCTGATAATAACTTGTTTTGTGTTGGAATCTCTGTATCGTTTAAATATATAAATATCATAGATATTACAATATATATTATCTTGTATAAAAGATTTGTATCTATCTCTGTATCTGCCTCCAAGCTCTCGCGCACGTAATATTTGTACACATTCATTTCACTTATGGCTGCGCATGCGCATACCAACATGCGAATCAAACGGTCACTTGGGTCGTCTGGATTGGATTCTGGATCAGTCTGGACAGTCGGGATCTGTCGCGGTCGCGTGGTAGACTTTGACGGACGTGGATAAAGACTGATAATTGAGAGAAAGTAACGGTGTTGAGAACGTTTCGTAACTCGTCGTGACTCGTAACTTTCGCACAGTTTACGTGCGTTGTCTTTTTTGCTATCGCGATTCATTAGCAAAACGCACGAGGCTGAAGAAAGAATAGTTCGAAGGTATCATGCGTCCAGCATGCACGAGTTTAACCTCTTAGTTTAGTTGAGACTTTATTATTGACGCGATATTGTTCACCCGGTTGAATATACTCGTGCTGGTTGAATATACTCGTGCTGGTTGAATATATTTCGACAATAATCGAATTTCTCTTTCTCTGATAATGGCATTGGTGCAAAAACTGCAGAGACTATCCAGGTCCTTCCTTGCCCTTGATTCGAATTACGCCAAGTGCACGGCTAATCAGCTGTCCTCGACGAGAACTGCGTCTACCACGCAACCGTTGTCTAAAAAGAAAGAGTGAGTAGAAAGATCGGCGAAATGATTATCGAATTTTTAAATTTTAATCCATTTGTCCATTTCGCAAACTGATTAGCATCTTAAGAATAAAATTACTGGTAATATAAGCTTGTTAGTACTGTTAGATTTTAACACCTTTCTCTTTTTAAAGACATTGTAGAAATTGCAATGACTTTGTAAAGAAAATAAGTATACACACACAAACACACACACATATATTAATAAATTTCTCTAGATAGATTAGATCCTACTTTAACAAAATGTAAATATTTACATTGTTATTATAATTAATTATATGCTGTGTAATTTAATTTGTAAATGCGTAAGAAAAATGAAGTTTTCTAAATGCACTCTAGAATTTTTATCTATTAAATGTCTAATATAAAATAAATACTATTTGATTCAGGGTTAGTATAACATTTGTTAAGGCCAATGGAGAGAGAATTAAAGCAAACGGAAAAGTAGGAGACAGTATCTTAGACATTGTTGTGAATAATGAAATCGATTTGGATGGTTATGGTATGAAAACTTTATTACAAACTTTTTTATTCTTATTGATTGTATGTTACTTTGATAAAGCATGAAGGAAAATTGTCCATCTTGAAAATATAGGTGCTTGCGAAGGAACATTGACATGCAGCACGTGTCATTTAATTTTCCCTAAAGATGTTTATGATAATCTTCCAAACAAACCTGCAGAAGAGGAAATGGATATGTTGGATTTGGCACATGAGTTAACAGATACGTATGTTTTAAAAATTTGAATCAACTCTTTTCCCTTCTTTCTCTTGTTCTTGAGTTGAGAAATATCTTTTATACTGATATAAAACTGTAAACAGAAGAAAACACTTCAAATTTTACATTATAATGTCTATTACATTTATTCATGAATTAGCTTTCAGTGTGTGTGCGCATCTAATACATTTTATACAACATACATTTCTAAGGAAATACAATTCACCTTTAACCAAAACATATCAATGTCAAACATCTCTTTGTTTGTTATTCAAATCAATTGGTTCAGTTTTTTTTTCCTTTATCATACATCTCCTTTTTAAGAATTATTGTAAATTTCATTTCACTCAATTTATTCTTTATCATGATATATTGTAATTTTGAAATATATATTCAATTACAGATCAAGATTGGGATGCCAAATCATAATGACTGCAGAATTAGATGGTATTGAGGTGAGAGTACCATCTACCATTAATGATGCAAGGAGTTAACAAATGTGGTTATTAATTCTTTACAGGCCTTATCGCATCAAATTGGCTTAAATGTAAACTTTATATTTACAATTAGTAAAATTGAATATAATAAGACTTTTTATAAAGTAATGATAGCAAAGTTTAACATTATGTATATAGCGATAAAAAGTTGTGTCCAAACTATCATAGATTTTCTTTTGTGCAACTTAATATTTTTTCTGAACAAATTGTATATATTATAGTATATATTATAGTTGTATAATATATACGCATAATTGTACAAATTTTCTACAGAAAAATGATATGTCCATACTAGATCTATTCAAACGTACAAAAAAAATAATATACATATATGTATAAATTTTATGACATGATTTAAAATAAAAATTTATTCTTTATATCTAGTATGACTATAAAAAACTTAGAAATCAATTATAAACATTCCCACCAATTTAGTCCTTGAAAATCAAATGCTTTCCAAACTTGCAAAGCATTCGTTGTAAATTTTGTATTGTTATGGTTGTCTCTGATAACCTTTATTTTTATAATGACATATAGCAAATATTGATTTAACAAATAAATATATAATTCATATTTTAATTTAATGAAAAGATTACAAAAAAAGATAAAATTTTTATATCTATCATCACATACAAGTCCATCCAATTTCACCACTATATCATCAAAGGAAAATATTAATTTCTTGTAGTTTTCGATGAATTAATTAAGTTAATAATATATTTCTCAATTGAAAAGTTTTATGCAATATTAGTTTACTGATTAATCGATATTTTAACGCATGTTTAATCATTTAAAAAATTACTTAAATTATATAACATGAGCAGAGAAAAACTTAGCATTTATATCATGATTAAAAATAATCTATTTATAGCCTATGCAGTATATATTCAGAATAATTTATTTTTCTTTTTTAATTAATTACATAGCAAGTACATCTACTGTTATTACATAACTATCAGTACATAAAGCTAAAACACTTTTGTACTATGTGTATTATATGTGGACCCAACATGAATAACTTACTCGCATGATTAAGTTACATATTTATTGCATTACTTGCAAATGCATTATTACTACATTACTTACAGATGTGGCGAAACAATTTACATATTTTCAGTTTCTTACCCTGCCCGTTTCAAATACACATCTCGAGAATATATCTCGTGTATATTCTTCTCGTTATGTACATATATATTAAGTTGTTCTCAGTTTATTTGTATGTCATGCAAGTAAAAGCTTATTAACATTCTCTCATCTCGAGAATGCGTTTAATTCGATTCATAAGCTAGATGTAAACTGCAAATATTAATTGTTTAAATTAATCCATATAATAATTATTAAATCAAAAATTAAAAAATCCAGATAATTTGATGAGAACCGAACGAATTTAAATATGTAACATGATATAACAAGTATGTAAAATAATTATAAATCACTTTCAGATTTTAAATGTTGGTGATAATATATATGATGATGAGATTTTTACATATTTGTACAATATATAATAGAAGTTCTATTTTCCTTTAATCTGATATTTATATATTTCATTTTTTATATTCACGAGTCTAAAATTCATTCATTTTTTAGCGCAATCATATTTAAAATTTAATCTTTTCATAATTGTCTTCCTTCTTTTATATATTGCATGTATTTTTCCGTGATATCTATATTCACATGGTAGTTTCGTAGGACGTAATTCCTCAAATATGGAACTATACTTGTAACAACATAAGTATGTTATGTCATATTTACGAATTATCAAACGTTTACGTAAATCATTACATAGTTCGTATTATGGTTCAGTGCAACATACCGTAAATGATGAATCTCTCTCTTTACTTTCTCTTTTTTTTCAATTGTACAGGAAATTACATTGCGATTGCTATAAATATCGCAAACGTATGTATATACAATGTATATACATATATTGCAAAGTATAAAGATTTATACAAACTAAAATAAACATTACATTTTTCAAATTTATATAAAGAGGGAGAGAGAGAGAGAGAGAGAGAGACACTATTGTATATTCAAATAATCTCAATAAATATTACTTTTATTATATCTGAAAGAAGAGATTTTATATTAAATTATGAAATATAAAATCTTTTATGCTTAATAAAAATTTGATGTAAAATACTAATCTCTCGTTTCAGCAAGCAAAGTGAAAATGAACTCTTGCGATAAAGATGGAAGCTCTCTCTTTCTCTCTCGCACTATTTCTTTCTCTTCCTCAGATGCACATTTGCACACACACACACACATAACATATACTCATATTTTATTTTTAAGTAGTATAAGATATAATATTTTCCAATGAATCCTTCACACGATCGCATATAAAATTATAAATCTAATGTTCTAAATATTAAGAATAAATTTATAGTAGCTTTATAATTTGAAACTTTTAAGTATTAAGTGCTGAGATAATTTAAAAAAAGGGAAATTTGATTCATAAGTCATCCAAAGATAATATCCAATCATATTCAAATTAAAAAACTCATTTAATTGTTTTGATAGAGCCATTAATAAGTGCAGAATTTGTAACAATCAAGGCCTGATTCACATTTTTTTTATTGAAATTCTTGATTTTTCTTTGTTTCGATCCTATTTACTATATGCGTATTTTTTGTTTTTTACACATCACACATACACACAAATTTTCGTTTCTTAAAAAATTTAATTTTGCAAAAACATAAAAATTCGATCACTATGTCGAACTCGCAAATTTCAAACATCTTATCCGCGTAATTATAATATTAATCAGAATTCTAAAGTCTTATGCTTCCATATGAATGAAAGTAATCTAGGACTAGAGGTTCTGTAAGATTAAGTACAAGTAATAATAATAATAAGTAAAAACATGGCAAGATTCACATACATGCCAATTTCTCATCTCCCGGATTTTTAAGGCATCGAAAGTATGCATACATTATTGTATATATATTGATTGAAATATATTTCAATCATTGTACTTGAGTATATTTGTTCTCGAAATAATTGGGGTTTTTCGGCGATCATCGAAATATAATTTTATGCAATTTTAGTAAATTATCTTAATATAAATGTAGGTAATAAGGCTTATTATTAAAAATATTTTTTAGAATTAACAAAAGGCGCAATAGAGTAAAGATTGTTAAATAAAATGTTGCTGTATGACGTTGATTTATGACGTATATCAATGGCTGCGTTCAGCAGAAAAAGCTGCTTCGCAACTGTTGCAAAATTCATGAATCTAATTAGCATATGCTCTTAGATTCAGCCAAAATTAAGAGCATACACAATATCAATATATATAATGTTAATATATAACATTTTAAAACCATGAAATGTTTTGACATTCATTTTATAACCATATTATATTACACCAATAAATAACAACAAATAATAATAACAAAATAATAACAATAATAAATGATACAACTTATTAAAAATAAAATGTGAAATATGAAAATTAGAAGTCATAAAAAGCTGATCGTGTTCCCTCAGTCTATCGAACTATCGAATTGTAATAGGAAAAAATGTCATCTTTTCTGTTCTTTTGAAATAATCATTCACATCAAAATCGTAGCAGTTAATATAACGGTTAATGTGTATAAATATTTGTCAGTCGGTTTACTTAGTAAATTTATAATTGTAGTCGATGTAATGATGTCATTGTACTACCAAATTATCTTAAAATAGATCGTGTTTCTAAATTTTTTCTATAGATTCAATACCAGATAATGCTCCATATTTATTTTTATCTATTTTTTTACTTATCTTATTAAAGTCGCTAGAATAGCTTTCATTGAAATTATCACATATTTTATACCTATGTAATTTCTGGACTCATAACTAAACGATATAATATTTATAAAATATTCCTTTTTTTAGGGAAGAACCTACTACTCGACTGAAATATGAACGGATTTGATAATATTTTTCATTTTGATGTATTCCTAACTTCAATGCCTTTTGGCAAGATAACTTCTTCCATTTAAAAAAGGGAAGAAATTATCTTGCCAAAAGGCGTTGAAATTAGAAATAATGTATTTTAATAACGTATGTATCAAAACGTTCCACTGTTTTAAAACATTAATTGACATTGATATACATCATGTGGCAACAATTTTTTAACAATCTTTAATGCTCTTATTGCGCTTTTTATTAATTCTAAAATATCTTAACAAACAATATAGACAAACGAATATAAAACCAGTATACTTTTGTCTACATGTGTATATATGCATATGTATATTTATCTTATAAATTTGAATCATGCCAAAAAGAATTCTTGTTTATAAAGTTGCATATATTCCAAAGAATGAAATCTATTTATCAAAATTTTACTAGATCTTTATATTCTCGATATGAGAAACCACAAGAATTTCATTCTGGCTTTTCTTGATATATATTATCAGAATGATATCATAAAATACTTATGCAAATGCAACATATATTCGGTATAAAGGATTTTTCGTCAACATTGCGCAACGTGCGTACGTATATATAAATATACATGTGCATATTTACAATATAAACTTGAATCATACTAAAAAGACTTCTTGTTTATAAAAATATATATTTCAATAAATGAAATATTTCGTTTGTCGAAATTTTATTAGAACATTATATTCTCGATATCGGAAACCGCAAGAATTTCATTCTGGTTACCTGATATATATTGCGAGAATGATATCAGGTAACCAGAAAATACTTACGACGCACAAATGCAACGTGCATTTGGTATAAGGAATTTTTTCATCAACGTTGCGCAACAGGTTACAGGAACCTGTTGCTGCTCTCGCTGCTGATAGCGGGATATACGACCCGTAAAGAAAGCATAAATCGGCAAGTTTCGTTCGGCGAAAGGATCCTCGCGTCACATGAACGTAGTGTGGAATTTCTCTGAGAATATCACGTATATATATATATATATAGTGTATATGTATGTATACGGTTCCTCCAAATACATTGACAAATAGTTGAGCAAGCGAAACCTGCTCAAGAATATTGTAGTGGTATGCAAAAAAATGTATAGCTCGTCAAGGTCAACAGGAACTAACTCTATCGGCAAGTCATTAAATCACGTTAGTTACAATACTAGCAGGATTAAGACAGTTTGGACATTCTGACTATGTGAGAACTATGTACCGGTGGGAAGAAATAAAAAAATTTATATGAGAGTAATACTGGTATAACGACCTGGACTATGAGGACGGTGGCTTTGTATAGGAGTATAGATTCCAAAGCCGTTGGTAATTGTCGGAACAATATGGACGAAGACACGATTGATGAAATCTTGTTCAATAAATTCTAAAGAAATTCTTTCAAATAATCCATTAGGTTCATTAAGGAAGTATTTTCCAATTTCCAATTTTGTAAAAGCTACGAAATGAGAAGGTAATTTTGAAAATTCTTACATAATTACTTGCTACAATAAGATATTCAACCAAATTTTGGCAATTAAAATTCGATTAAAAATAAACATTACATCAGTAATATTAATTAATGTAAACTCAATGAAAGAAGCAAAAATGCATTGCGATCTTTTGGATTGAAGAAATTAGTTAAACTGACAATATCAGCCTTGTATTTCATGCTTTTACTCAGATGGTCAACAAAGTTATACGGGAGAATTCAGTCAACTGGCATTTTTGCTTTCGGCATTTCGTGTTACACGCGTTACAAAGGGCGCGAAACTCTTCCCTTTCTCAGTTCCTTAATCTCTGCACTCACGCCACTTACAGTGTTATGTATAGTTACGTTTAAGCTCGGGACTAAGTCTGCCAAACGCACGAACCCCAAAAATAAATTGCCGGCAACAAGACTCTGGGCGGTATTTTCCCGGCGATTGCTGGTCAAGGGTTCGTGGATATTATATACTCGGTGGGCAAAAAGTTTACGAGGATTTATCGTCATCAAGCTGATCTGACAATTCAATGGACCAAGTCAGGAATATATCTCCTTGTAATAGAATAAAAATATTAATTGACAATAACGTTGATGACACGATAATAAAACAAACAGTGACAGTCTTAGTCGGCAATTTTTGATCCCTTCTTGCTAGACAACATCAGTTTTATCTATACATTAATTACAATTAGGCATTTTAGCTTCACACAGAGTTTGTCTGTTCGATCCTAAAGATACAGATTTATATTACATGATTTAGGCAAAAATCCTTCATTTATAACTGATATATTAAGATTAATAAAGTCTCGTATAAATTTTTTCTACCCTTCTTCGACATTTTTTAAGTCTAGATCTATCTAAAATGCGTGAAGTCTATTTCCAAACAAATTTAAAAATCCATTCTTTACAAATAACGATTCGTAGAGCTTAGGAGATAATCTCTTCGATCGGGCAAAGAATACTCCCTTCGAATAAATTGAATATTTAGATTTCTCTCAAAGTTATTTTCACGCTCCATCAAGATCTCTAGACGAGAGTCGACAGTTCGTGAGGACTGTTTGTAGTGGCGGCGCTGCTGAGATCGAGCGTGGCCGCTGGCAAGCCGGGGCTGACGCTGCCGCTTGCCTCGCGCGGCAGATGCTGCGACCTGTTGAGTTTGCCGCTGCCTCCGCCGCCGCTGGGGCTCGGCGGCGACCGGTCGCCGGGTGTCGTCGGTGGCGTGGCAGCGGCAGCAGCGGCGGCGGCGACGGCACCGCGATGCGTCAGGTGATTAAGCTGCGACGCGGGATGCGGGGACGATAGTAACAAAGGCGGCGACATGGAGGACACGTGCCGCTGCTGGTGAGGATGATGCTGATGAGGGTGGTGCTGGTAAGAATGCTGGAGACCGCGAGGCGACTGGGCCAGCAGGCTGGCGGTCGAATGGACCGTCATCGAGCCGCCGCCGATCTTCGAACCCGGGTGCAGCGTCGGTCGTAACTGCGACTGCTGATGTTGATGATGGTGCTGCTGCTGGTGATGATGATGTTGATGCTGCTGTTGATGTTGCGAGTGCGTTTGCTGCTGCTGTTGACGCTGAAGCTGCGCCGCGGCCTCGCACTGTTCGCGAGCGAACGCCTTCACCGCGTTCGTCTTCTCCTGGAAATTATATGAAAAGGAAAATTATCTCGTGAAGTATGTTTTCTTGATGCTGAGGAGTAAAATTGGGAAGGCATAATTTCAGGAAAAGTATCCTTTTCTGAAATACATGTAGGCAAGGAAATACAAGTCTAAAACGTTAAAGAACATTTTAATCTTCAGCTTTAACTCTTTATAAAGTAGATAGATTTTAAAGCGAAATTTAATTTGCTATTCTCGAGATTAAATGATTATTTTGTAAGATTTGCTTTATATCATTTTGCAGAATTATTATATTGATTTTTTATTTATCTAGATGTAACTACTATACTTTAGCAAATACACGTAATAGTAGCAATCACAATTGATGAGAGGATTGAAGCAGAGATTATGGAGAGAGAAGATTGGAAAGAAAACTTTAATGCAAGAGAGTTTTTAGAAATTTAATGAAGAGAAAGTAAAGTTATTTTTATAGCAAGACTGATGCATATTTCACTGGATAAACGGATGCTAATGTTTACAAAGCGCGAGAATCTGAATCACGCATGTTTGTGGAATTCGCGCAAACTCGAGGTGCGTGAACGAGTGCGTGCGCGTGACGGGAATTAGGAGGTCAGTGTCGGAGCTGGAAATATTTCACGTAATATCCGACTCGACACATCTACCCACACATCCCAAGGCGATAAAATATAAATATTTTCATTTTTCAAGTTATTTCTCGATTGCATCAAGACAATTTTTGGCAGAATATCGAGACAACTCTCTTTGAAATATGTCAGGAACCTTAAAACTCCCTAGGAAGAAAAAAAATTATTAATTATATCGAAATTTCAAAAACACAATAGTAACTTAAAGTATTTAAATATGAATTCCTTTAAATTTTATTTAATTTTATTTAAAATATTTAAATAACTAATATATAACTAATAAATTTTATTTAAAATATTTAAGTAACAAAGTATTTAAATATGAATTCCTTTAAATTTTATTTAATCAAATTGAAATGAACAGATAACGGCAATCATATTAAACCGTAAGTATGTTGTAAAAATCTCTGTTACCCTGTCGAAGGCGGCAAAAGAAGGAGGTAAACAAAATATTTTTCTCTCCATCACGTAATTTATGTAACGGCAAAGTTTATCACATGGGGAGTGCGAGAGAGACGGGAAGCCGTGACGAGTGCAGTTACACGTAAAATCTTCCGCTTAATTACGTAACGCGAGGAGCGAGGGGTGTCCCGCGGTGTAAAATAGTTATCCTACTATCGGTCTTTTTTTTTTCTTTTTTTATAGATTAAACCTCGACGTCGAACACGTCGGTTTACGTTCACCGACACGCATACACGCACGCCACGACGTCCTGCGTACGGATCCAGTTTGGAATCGAATTACACGGTAGAATGATCACCGACGTAAATAATAGCGTGATAATGACATCGACCGTTGCAGGATATGCTAATAAGGCACGGCGGGGAGAGATTAAGGGTGTAGAGCCGATGGCCGAGGAGAGGAGGGACGAGGGAGAGGGAGGTGCAGGCCGATGCATCGCCGGTCGTGAAATACGAGAAAATAAAGCAGCGATCTCCGTCTACGACGGAGATCCGTATATCGCGATGATCGAAAGAATTCACACGCCGTTAAGTCGAGAGGAGGAGGGCAAGGGAGAGAGCCAGGTAAAAAGGAAAAAGATGCATTTCCAGGCGCACACTCACTTTCTGCCACACGAAGACGTTATGGACCATGGCGCACCCGCAAAACACGATGCCGAGGCCGATGAAGACCGACGTGACGATCGCCGGTGTCGAGTGAAATTGGATGAATGTGTACAGGATCATGCCTGTGGATCACACGTACACAAGGGATTAATAAATTGATGGTGCCGATAACAATATGAGGTAAATAAGTATGTATCTCGATGCGCTTTCATAATTTAATCTGAAAGTTCAAGCCTATTTTATAACGAAAATAGCCTTTGCTTTGATAATCTTTTTAAATTATGTAATTTTTCTCACATAAAATTCGACAACTGAAAGCTGAGTTTGTTTCTTACCGGTTAAGAAGACCGGAATGCTAATGAAAAAACCTCCGACGGCGCACACGCGGCTGACGGACGATTTTTGCAGGTACTTGTTACTCCTGAAACAAAGAGAAATCACAGTGTGAAAATAAATCTCGCGATTCCGTGATAATTGGACGAGTTATAAAGGAGCATGGTCCCCTCCACGGCGGGGATTTCGTTATCGTTCATCAATGATTCACAGAAAAACGTTTCCTTTCAAACGAATCTCAGAGGAAAGCTGCGATTTTACGAGAGTCAGACGAATAACGCGATAGAGCTTCTCTCATAAAATATTTTTTTTTCAATACACACTCTGGTTTGTCCTCAGAAGCACACAGTTTTATTGAAGCAAGTATGTGTGTGTGGTTTCCACATTATTCTGAAATTTTGACAGAAGAAATTGTATTATAAAATCAATATATATTCTTTTTTGTGAATTTATGTGAAATAATATTAAGTGCATTTTGCTATTGATATATTTATTTAAAAAATCAAGATTAAATTTTTTTATAATTGAATTATGACGTACAACTCTCGTAACTGACGACTAGTGCACAATCTTCAACGACCTGTCCCCCGCAACACGCGATTACGATCTCGATCGTTCGTGAAAGGTATCGGAAAAATGAGAGGCAAGAAGTATATGTGTACCTCCTACAAAGAGGCCGTAAGTCAGAAAATAACTCGCTCTTCGGCAAATATTGCATAATCGCGAAAGTGCAGCGATACGATCGGCGCGCATAACGGTACATGTCCTCTACAGATAACCCACGTTCCTCTTTTTTTTTTTGTCTTCGGCCGCGTCGAGGGCATCGCGTTTAAGCGCATTCCCGTCGAAAGAGAATCAAATGGATTTATGGTCCCGACGGAAACGCGAGTTAGGTAGGCGTTTTTGTGGCGCAACTAATCTCTCATACGTCGGTGCCACACTACGTTTAGGAGTGCCCTCGTCTCGTAATCATCTTAGGTTCTCCATAAATAAAACGTCGGCCACAATGCTCCTTCTGATAAAGATTATTACTCCAGGGCCTTGGCTCTCTCTCTCTCTCTCTCTCTCGGATTAGATTCATTCGAATTAGGATCCATACTGTTTTCACGATATAATGCCACGCTCGGGCGAGATCCAAATGAATTATCTGTGAGCCGATTATTGAATGTGATTGAAATTTATGACGACAGGAGTCTTAAATGAAATTCCGCAGCGTTATTTGAAATGTAAAATAGACGCAGGAGAAGAAGAAATGAATGAAATTTATTTCTACGAAATTTCTTATGTAAACTTGGAATGTTATTAAACGTTGCGCATATAAATTAGCTATATTTATCTATTCTCGCTCATTTTTTAAGAGGTTTTATATAGAAGAAAAAAAAGGAGATATCACGTGTAATTGAAATCATCCTCATCACACATCATCACCAATTACGACTCCGGAAATTTATCAAACAACGCACGCAATAACTTACCCTCGGAAATAAGCTAATGCTATTAGAAGTCTCGAACAATGCTAGTTCTAATCGCTTCGCATGACCCGCTCGTATATATCTAAAGAGATCGTTGACCCTGAAGGGTGGTAGCAACGCCTGCGTGGGAATTCCTCGTTGCATTTTATAGATGACGTTCATTTAAAAGCGGCACGTAGACGAAGATTCGTGAGTTTTTGCAAAGAGACGCGACTCGATATAAAAGGAGAGATGCTCGATGCGATTTGCCGTACATCTTGTCCTACACGCGTGAGAGAAATTACAACAGAACTGTCACATGAGAAATACTTGGTGTATTACTAGTGTGTATAAATTACTATTTATTTAATTTTATAATCAATATTTTTTCCTATCTCTCATTTGTTATTTTATTATTTCCAATTATTTTCTAATCATTCTATTGACTCGCTATCTCGTAATATTCGGTCATGTCAGAATTAATGATCAAATTTCTAGTTTTTGTCTATGTCCTCTTCGACATTCCGTTTCCAAATTCCATCCGCGTGACTCTTGGACGCAAATTGCGAGTGTCGTGCATTTGTTACGTGTCTCTTCTATTCTTTCGTCCTCGACGAAAATGATTTGAATCTCGGTTGAATAGGCGCAGGCGCTTTTGTCATCGTCGTCGTCGTCGTCGTCACGTTTGTGCATCTCTCGTCGGTCCAATGAATGAACGTGTCGAATCAAAAGCAACGCGTCTTCCTGCTTAACGCACAAGATCAACGGGGTTTTGTTGAATGCCGATAGAAGCGAGTCATTCCGGAGCGCCAAGAGTGACAAATCACGCGCTCAACGGCTGCAACTTTACAACCCGTTACACCAGTCAAACAAGGACGCAAACGGGGACTTTTCTCTTTCGTCAAACGAGAAGGAGAAACTACGGATAATCTACAGTAGCTTACACACATTCTGTGATGGCACGATTTTTATAAAAAATATTACAAAATTATTATATAAATTTATATAACTTTTCATAATAATTATTAATTATACAGAGTATCAGGGCAATCTCTTCCCAAAAAAAAGCTCTTGTAACTTACCTCGAGAGCTTTTCAAAATACTATAATAAAGTATTTTTTCATTGAGTACTTTTCGAGTTATGAGGCTTGAAATAATCTCTTAATTTTACATAAACCATAAAATATCTAGTAAAATATTCATTTTTCGATTATCTTACCTTAATACTTTTATGTACAAAATAATGAGAGAAATCAATTGGTGTAAAGAAAACACATAATTGTTTCGAAGAAAAAATATGTAATTTGCAATTAACATTTACATATTGTTTTTTCGAAACAATTATGTGTTTTCTTTACACCAATTGATTCCTCTCATTATTTTGTACATAAAAGTATTAAGGTAAGATAATCGAAAAATGAATATTTTATGATTTATATAAAAATTAAGAAATTATTTCAAGCCTCATAACTCGAAAAGTACTCGATGAAAAAATACTTTATTATAGTGTTTTGAAAAGCTCTCGAGGTAAGCTACAAGGGCTTTTTTTGGGGAAGAGATTGCCTTGACATCCTGTATAAAAACAATTTTGACAGATCTTTGAAAATTATAGTCTGAAGGAGTCTCGACCATTTTAGATAAAATAATATTTTCAAATATTTGCATATTTTTACGTGATAGATTGCATTATTCTATTATATATTTTGACGTGATAGATTGCACTATTCCATAGCGCTCCGATTCCTTTGAAGAGAAACACACAAGTAAAAACATACATATGTATCGTCGCGCGTGCTAACTGTTAAATGGCATTGTTAAGCGCGTTGATGAGTACAAGATTGTAAACTCCCAGCGTGTATTCTCACATAATAGGAATCTTTCGCACGAAAGTTATTTCAAACAAACATCGCTACCGTTTACCTGTCCCGTCTCCGTATTTCCTCCGTATCGACCGCTACGATAATTACTCTAGGATTTACAGTTGCAACTGGATCCGAAAAGGAAATTCTTCGTGGATAATGATCGAGGTGAAAAATTCTCATTTAGCCTTCACGCGCGCGGGAGAGGGGGAGACAGAGGAGGGAATCGCTTCGTTAATTAAATCATCGTGTAGCTTTTCACGATTCGTCTTCGGCAATTAATGTCTGCTTCCCGCGATCAATCGCATAGATCGTTTCTCGAAAAGAGAATGGACGGGCGCGCGTGGTACCCTTGGAAACATTGACCCGACATTCGCCGCCAGACCGAAATATCCGCGAACCTGGTTGATATTTATAAGCGCGGTGTAAGGCTCATTAATTAAGCGCGAAAGTCAGCGGCCGGCAGCAGCTGTTTAATGATTACGCGGAAAATCGCGCGCATCGTGATGCACTCGCCGCATTCACCGCCAGTTGTTGAACGAATCGAAGAATGTCGTTCTAGAACGGGAATCTCTCGCGCCCGGAAAGTGATTCTCACATCGGTTATGATAACGGCATGCTAGTACTAATAACGGTGATACAGTTTCCGAATCTAATTTTGCTATTGTAGAGAACCTAATTTTTAATAACTGCTTTATGCAATTAGATATTTCCGTTTGTATCGACCAGTTTGACAGTCCATCATTAATAATTATTAATAATTATTACCTTTAGTAATTATAAATAATTTGACAAATTTTGCTTTTGTAAAAGTACTTTTAAAACTAACATTTTTTATAAAGACACTTGGAAAATAAAGACGATAATTTATAATTATACAGTTTCTGAAATCTATTTTGCTATTCTAGAAAACCTAATTTTCAATAACTGCTTTAACAGTCCATTGAAAGATATCATTAATAATTATCAATAATTATTACCTTTAGTAATTATAAATAATTTGACAAATTTTTCTTTTGCAAAAGTATTTTTAAAACTAACATGTTTTATAAAGACACTTGGAAAATAAAGACGATACTTTATAATTATATATTTTATGAAAGGAAACATTAAGAACTTTTCAGAGATTTAAATTCTTTAAAATTGACTCAAATTAGGGGAATAAATAGTCTAGTTTGTCGGCGACGAGGCGTTTCCCCCGTGGGAGACGATCATCTCCTCAAGTGAACCATGCGCGTCCCTATACATATACATACTTGCACGTACAATGTATACGTATAATCGCGTCCGCGAGGCTCGTCGTTGCAGGAAGAGGCGCGTAAATAATCTGTTGCGAAACGGTTAAATCCGTGCGGCGATTCTACGAGCGTAACATCCTGATGCGCGCTCGCGCGAGCGTAGAATGACAGCGCAACATCTGTATACGCACGCACGCACGCACGCACGCAAGCGTGTCGCTGACGGGCCGGACGGCTCTTCCTTGCCGTTGCCTTTATACGGTCCGTCGCGGACCGCGCGATCGAGCGATGATGCGGAGCAAAACCGTTCCCCGGTGCCTCTTCCGGTCTCCGGAATATCGCGCGCGAAACCAGGACTATTACTGCTACTCTCCAATTTCCGCAAACGGGACATCACGCACGGATTCGCGGAAATTTAATTATACACGCTGCTCGAAACTCGCGGTATTCTTCAGGTATCTAGACAGGACGGATATTTAAAAAATGGATCGATTTTTCACAAGAGTATCTCTTCTCTTTCTGGATTTTATTTCGAAATTTTACGAGACAATTTATAATCTTCTTAGAATTTGATAATTTCAAATTTCAACAATATTATAGTCTTATTTTAATAATGTAATTGTCACCTCAAGAATATATAATTATTTAATTCTACTTTAAGAAAATTATAATCTTTGATTTAAAAATGAGAAAATTAAGTCTTAAGAAAATTAAATCTGAAATCATAAGAATATATTTTTCTCGATTGAACTATATAAAATGGCTTCATTCAAGTAAGCAATTATATTTTTCTTTAATTAACGCAATATAATCTCATTTCAAGATTTCCATGTTAAAACTAAATATATCTTCAAAACAAGAATGCCTTTTTTTTCTGCGTAATAATGATTTTTTTATTCGTCCTCTATTCTTTGAGAAAACCTCGAGCGATCATGGCGGACCGGTTACATCCGCATAGCTCCGCGGCATCGGCATCTCCGCGGTCGCGAGAACAGTTACCGAATGATGGATCATACGCGGTCTACAAGAGCCGCGGATCCCCGCTCCGGTCGTCCTTTCCCGCGCTTTTTTCCTCATCTCGCGCCGGCAGGTGTCCGTGTACGTAATCCGCGTCGCGGTCGACGTAAAAAAATAAACAAATAAATAAATAAAAAGGTTCAGCGAGGGAGAAGGCGTCCCGACAACGTGACCGCGAGAGAAATTCCCATCTCTCTCCTCGAGCGCAGGCCCGATACCGGGAAGAAGGGGCTTAATGACGGAGGGCCCGGGGCCCTCATTTCCGAACGAAATTGAAGGAGCCCTCGCCGCGTCGCAACTTTGTATCGGAGCGACAACCGTTACGAGGTCCCTCCCCTTCCCTCCCGTCCTCCACCTCCGCGTCGCACCTGTTCGCTCGCATCGGTCTCGTCGTGGGCATTGTCGGTTTTACGACACGTCGTTCGAGCGACAGCATGACCGATCGCTCTCGTCACTTGCCGCGATACGCGTCGATCTTCGTGCTCTATTCACTGAGAATATCGTCGACGTATGTACGGCTGACGACGAGGTTGGCAACGGGTGGCAATCAACTACGCCTGATCGATCGGTTCTCTCAAACAAGAAATATCTGTCACGCTGACAAAGTACCATCAAAGTGGCGACAATTCCTTCCTCTTTTACGGATATCGCGCGGATGATAAGCGCGCAATGAAATCGATTTTAAGAAACGAATCGAAGGAGAATCTCACGAATCGTATATTTGTATAAATACAATATAATATAAATATAAATAAATATATATAATATATATAAATAATATAAATATATATAATTTAATTAATATAATTAAATTATATATTATTCAATTATATAATTTAATTATAGAATTAAATAATATATAATTAATATAATTAAATTATATTTATTAAATATTTATTAAATAAATATATATATATAAATAATATAAATATATATAAATATAAATAAATATAATATAAATATAATAGATTCATTAAATCAAGTCTAAATCAGACCGAGAGTCTCTCGAATTTCTCTCGCGATTGATCTCTCTTCATTCGATATTGTAGAGGACGGGGATTAATTAATTCGAGTGTATCGAAGATATACGCCACTTTGACAATATGCTGACGGTGCGAATAATCGCTCTTTGAGATTCTGTTTTGCCAAGATATTGTGAGTATAAATGGCGTATATTTGAAGTGTTTGGACGTGAGAGAACCTGAAATGTATGCGCCTACCGGTATTTCGTAAAAGGAAATCCTGAGAAAAGAATGTAAGTCCAAAAGCTGATGATTTTTTTTCGTCGAAAGTCTACAGAAGGGTCCAGACATATCAGTATACGAAGTTTAACATGCGCGAATTATTAAAGCTGGGAACACATATTTCTTATTCTTAATGCTTTTCTTAATACTTTTGATCGAAATGATATTATGTAAATAGTCTCTTTTGAGGAACGTGGCGGAAGTTTCTTCTCTCAATCGCAAATACATTTTGATTCTTCGGAGAGATTACCCGATTGCGGCCGCGCCGATATAAAACGACATTTCATATGCAACGACTTAATAAATATGTCAAGACCAATCGTCTTCGACGCGCTCTTCCCCCTGCTTCTCAGAGGTACAGACGTACTCCTTTCCGTCGCCAAATTTATTTTCTTCACCTCGTAAGTGCCTCTAAACTCGAAGATACCTCCGAAAAGAGAAGGGGAGGAAGAGAGCGGGCGGACGCACGATAAGACGGAATCCAGAGGCCCCTGGAATGTCAAGTAGTACTCGAGAGGAGCCGAATAACGTTGCTGTTGGCTATACTCTGACGGAGACGGCTTATATCGGAGACATAAGCTGACGGGACATAAGCCAGACACCGGAGAAGCGAAGAGAACCAGAGCGAGCATGTAACGATTATTAAAGATATATGAACATAAGGGGTGTTTTTATCGGCGCAGATAAGGTTTCCTCGAGCGAAGGGTCCTCGCAATCCAGTATCCGATCCACCGACCATCAGAATCGAGATCCGAGATGCGAACATCACTGCGGAGATTGCGTAAAAGAACAAATCATTCGGTCCTCGTTTGGTCGTCATTCGTATTCCAGCCATCTGTACCCAGATTTTCGGGACCCGAATCTCTCTCGTACCTGATGTACTTATGCCGGGACGAAGAGAGGGGAGAAGAGAACCGAGTGTCCTAACTTCAACAACGGCGAACGAGTCTTCGGCGACGACTCTGAGTGGATAAGAACCTTGTATTTCGGACGGACAGCGATCTGCCTTACGTCATTTTATCTCTAGGTCATCGTTCTCGTTCTGCACGCGAGGAATTTCCTCGACATGCGATAATATTTTACATACACGATAATATTTTACAAGTATTGTTAACGAGCTCATGTTTCTAGTTGATCTGAAAGATGACCTAAATTATCAGAATATTCGGAGTAATTTCGTCAAAGTAATTAGCATCAAGCCGAATCTCTGTTTTTCTAATTTCCGACGAATTCTATTAATAACCGCGAACATAACTCAAAGCTGCAAACGTTCGCTTTGGTCGAATTAGCATATCGAACCCGGTTCAAAACTCTTTGAAACATGTCGGTGTCTGTTTAGTATTTGTTCAGCAGCTGCGCGTAGATTTCTCGGTAGGGTATCATAACTAAGACATTTACGTTGCGAATGATGAAAACCAAACCTGAATACCAGAGCTAATTTTGCCACGTTACGCTAGACTTTCAAATACTTGATCAAAGCCATGTACGTTAAAGTTTTGAAACCTGTTAAAAATATACGAACGATGCGTTGCATTTAAAATAATAAATACAAGTAAATTACACTTGACAATCTTTTACGAATTATTTATCGTTGATAAGAAATCAAAATGCGCGTATTAAATTTTGATTACATTCTAATCTCAGCGATCAGATCTTCCGTTTGTGATAAAATATTAGCAAAAAGTGCGCTGTTCCTAAACGCAATTGTTTATGAATTCCTAGTCACCTCTATTGTAGCTGCAGTCGATTATTTTTTCACGAGCTTAGAGGTAGGGGTAGCCATAAGGTTTCGTGATAGCGCAAAATAAAAATAGCATGCACACTGATCGATCGTTACACTTATCAGTTGGCACAGAATATTGTTTAGAAAGAAGCCGTTAACCCGTCACCTACATTCAAGGTATATGTATGCGAGCATCGTTATACCTTATCAGTTGTTCTTTCGTGATCTGTCTGCCTGTCGCTTTTATTGATCTGAAAAAGCCCAGAATTTCAAGGACCATCAATATATCGAATATTGTGTTACACGTTAATAATAAAAACATTTTTTTAGGTGTCTTGTGAGATAGACATGTAATTAATTAACGAAAAATTTTGTGTCGAGTGGGAAAATTGATCGAGAGATTTTTTTCGAGATTGTAATGCCGATAGAGAGAAATTTTATAATCTCGAAAACTAACGAAAATGAATTGCCGTCTATGAAAGAATTTAATTAAAACAGGTTCTGTCTTTTCGGTATGAACTATTTATATCTTTATTAGCGTGTAAATATTTTCGAGGAAGATACCAATCGTTCGGTCAGTTATCCGAAAAATTTCCGACTCCGAAAATCTCCTTTGAAACTTTTAGGTTTTACAGCCGTCTTCATGGCACACGCAATCTCTCTAGATATAATCCAGAAATGAAAACCTTGTAAGAGAGAAGCTCGAAAGTGGAGATTGTAAGGGCCGAGTAACGTCGACGATGGTAAAAGAGGATAAAAAGAGGGCATCCATTATCTTTATTCGATAAGATATACGAAACAAGGACACGTCTGGGCTCCTGCTTAAACGTCGCGCAAAAATACAGGTCTGTTGTGTAGTACACGCGATTAATAATTATATATAATTTGCCACGCAATTTTTATAATAAATATGGAAAAACCTATATAATATAAATAATTGCTGACAGGATATTGTCAAAGTTTACCACGTGTCTTTTTCAATTTGCAAATATTAATTACTCCGACTCGTGCCACACATATTAATTAATTTAAAGTATTTTCTTAGCTTTGAATAAAGTGTGTAATGCTCGAAAAAAAGGATCATTAATCGCGTTTTATTGACCTGTAAGTCTCTAACGGCAGAAAGACGCGATACCGCGGATGTGCGCGAGAGAAACAAGAGGAAGTTATCGTTACGTGCGTTCCTGAGCCCTTTTTGTTTTCCTTATTTAATCTCAAGGCGGTCATTAACGGCCATCTCCGCTTCTCTACCTGTTCTACGACTCTACTCGGAATTTTCTCGTCCTGTTCTACTGCGGCGAAATGAGCGCTACGTACTCCATTATACGTACGTCGGTTACATTCATCTGATAGTTTATACATCATGCTAATATTTCGCGAATAAATTAATAAGAGAAATTGTAAAATCGAAAAGGAGTCCGACAATCGAGAGACTTTTGAATTAAATTAAATCGAGATTGTTTGAGCGTAAGATTAAATTGCGGGGAGCTTCCTAAAATACACTTTCTTCCTCGGATATGACCGAAATATGGATGCCAATAATGTATGCAAAGATGACAAATAACATGAAAATTCAGCACAAAAAATAGTCAAATAATCATTATGAAATTTAGATAATTAATAATATCTTTAATGCAAATCGTCATATTTTTCTAAAATTGTTTGAACGTAAGATTAAATTGTGGGGAGCTTCCTAAAATACACCTTCTTCCTCGGATATGACCGAAATATGGATGCCAATAATGTATGCAAAGATGACAAATAACATGAAAATTCAGCACAAAAAATAGTCAAATAATCATTATGAAATTTAGATAATTAATAATATCTTTAATGCAAATCGTCATATTTTTCTAAAATTGTTTGAACGTAAGATTAAATTGTGGGGAGCTTCCTAAAATACACCTTCTTCCTCGGATATGACCGAAATATGGATGCCAATAATGTATGCAAAGATGACAAATAACATGAAAATTCAGCACAAAAAATAGTCAAATAATCATTATGAAATTTAGATAATTAATAATATCTTTAATGCAAATCGTCATATTTTTCTAAAAACATAAAATTCAAATTGTCGTGAATCCTGCTCTACGTCATATTCTCCTCTAGAGAAATCCATCCAATGTTCTTAGCAGTCTACTACAGTTACTCAGGTACGACATTGTGCCCCGGAAAAAGAAGTCACGCTTCGGAAGATCCCCGAGAGAGCGATCGCATCAACGCACTTCTTTAACGAGGATAATTTCGGGGTGGCGCGACATCACGATCTATCTGCGCGTCTCGCTCCGTTTCTCTACAAGTGTTCTCGATCCGTGCGTGTGTCGTGGATGCGTCTGTGCAAGTATACACGCTTACACGCGCGTAATGTGAATTTTTGCGCCTCTCTCTCCGTGAGAAGAAACTCTTGCACGGTAAGACGCTGATATATCGTGTCGGAAAGAGGAGAGGGGGACAGGGGGGGAGAGAAGGGGGGGAAGACAGCAGCACGGATTCCCGTACACTGGATACGAAATCCACCCGTATACGTGTACATATATTCGCGCGCGGGATATACGGTACGCATGGATGACTGGGAACCCCATTCCATCCCGACGCGGACGATCTTGATCGCGAATGTCGACGACGCGATCGTGAGATCGAGGCACGAGGAGAAACAGAGAACACCCGTGAACGGGCCCGATCCGCGTATAAATCGCTTCCTTCGATTCCGCGGGAAGAATCCCTCCCTCCCTCCCTCCCCTCTTCCCACCGAACGGGAGACACGGTGTCCCCTATTAGATCCTATTACGCGAGTCTCATATCGCTTCCTGTGTAATTACCGGATCGTCTTTACATGTATCGTGCAAGGTTCGCAGGCTGTTTCAAGTTCTTGCATACTTAATCATTTCTTTTTCTGAATCTTTTCTTTTTTTAACTAGCACTTGAGACGTGCTATTTAGATGATTGCACACTAAATTTTTTTTCTCTTTAAACTTGTGTGTATTTTTAAATCGTTGGCTATTAAGATTGTTAAATATTTGAATCCATAGATTTTTTTTCCTAGAGTTCTTTACATTTTAAATTTTTAGTTCTTTATTTAATATAATATAGTATTTTCGATTTACATAGAATCTTTAGATCCTAGATTTTCTCTCTCTCTGTTATTAAAAAATATTCTTTGAAATATTTAAAATTTATTCTTATTTAATATTTAATATTTATTTAATATTTATTTAATATTTATTCTTAAAACTTGGAATTCTTAAAGATACAATTCATACAATTTCATAAATTTGGAATATTATATTAAAATATTTCAAATAAGGTCCAGTACTTTAGAATTTGTAAATGTAATATACTCCTGATCGCTTATGTATTAAAAATGTCAAGAAGAGTATTAGTAACGTTTTTAATAATCCGGCGCAATATAGTTGATTAACAAAAAATTCAATCGCGCCGCATTCTTCGTACAAAATTCCTGGTTTGCATAATTTCGCTCGAAAATAATGTTGAAGCAATAGCGGCGGCATAGCAATAACAGCAATAATGTTTGTCGTCTCTTCTTCGTCATCTTTTCTTTTTCGCATACTCCTTATTAGCTAAGATGTTAGCTAAGATATCGGCGCTACTCGCAAGACTACGAATCGTTTATTACGCATCTTAAGGGGGATTACGAGGGGTCCGAGATGCCCACCCTTTTATCCCCTTTCGGCAAAATATAAAGGAATCTGCAACCGAAATTTTCCGCGTGCGATATGTTTCAATATAATGTATATATATTGATAATAACTACATTGATAAAAAGAACATGGCATGTTAGGACTAATATTCATACTGATCACAAAATTTGTAAATTCTTTTGCATTACACGGATGTTAATGTAATAATTATTTATTACGATATAAAAATACATGGCAAGATTAATTAATTTCACGATCTTTATTTCCTTAAGAAAGTGTTCTTTTATCATCTTTCTGAACAAAATTTTTTGCAGTTCGCTTGATTCTATAAGATTTATTATAAATTATAAAATTTTATTATTATTAATTGTATATTCCTATTATTTTATTAATATTATGTGAATTAATCAACAATTAAAATTTAGAAGATAAATGAAATATTCAATAAATGAATAAAACTTGATTTCCATCTGTGTGGCGTTGTGTGTGAATCGGCCTTTAAACAGTTTCGTAATGTCGGGTCCAAAGGTCACGATACAACGGGGATGTTATTGCACGCTCAGATCATTCCGAATCTGATCGTTGGTCGCGGGGAGAATATCGCCTTTTTACCGCGTTAATTAATTGCGAATTTCGGTTTGCTCGCATCGAATACTCGCGCGATATGGCCGGCCCTCCCATTAGAGCTTAAAAATAATTGAACTGGATTCCAGCGCGTTAAACGCACGCAGACGCATCGTAGCGGTCCTTTTCATTTCGTTCATTAGTCATCGACCGTTAATTTTGTCGATAAGTCCGTGAGCAGCCTTAGAATCTTTTTCAGTCTCTATTAAGATTCGGAGTTTTTTATTGAGCGACATCGAGATCAGTTTTTAATTATAATAACAATAATAATAGAGCCAACTAGATTTTAGATCTTTTCGAATATCATAGGAAAATGATAATTATGAGTCGTAGAGACTTACCGGTGTCCCTGGTATGAGGTCTTGACGAGTTTCACCGTGAAGAGGAATTGTATGGCGCAGACCAGCAGGCAGCACAAGTTGAGCGACAAGGCGAGAGCGCACAGCGCTAGGGTGACCTCGTAGACGGTGACGAATTCCTCCGGGCTGATGAGACTGTTGGACGTGACCGTGAGCGGTGAGATCTTCAGCAGGAAGATAACCGAGAGCAGGGCCAGAAGTAGAGACACTAGGCACAATAGTCCGAGGCTCGTCAGCATCTCTTTCACACCTGCTTCGTCGTTTCGATGGAGATTCCTGGACAGGGACGAAGACCAGGAGGCATTGAGGGGTATCACCGTCGGCCCGCCGGTTACCTGGCCGGCCACGACAGGAAGCGCAGGTGCGGCAGGTGCGGGTGACGGCGTGGTTTGGCTCGGCAACCGCGACAGCCTGGAGATGTCGAGACCGCCATTCGCCTTCGGTCGATCTTGATGCAACACGCTCGTCTGCGAGATCACGGTATGGCCAAGCTGACTCGCGACCGAGACGTTGTTGTTATTATTATTATTATTATTACTGACGCCGTTATTGTTACCATTAACGCCGGCTACCGGACTGACGCTGTTGACCGAGTGCTTGGAGGTCGACAGCGTCGACACATTGAGCGCGTGCGAGTGGTTCAAGCGTTGCGACAGATTGTTGACGCTCAGCTGGGAGTGATTCAACGGATGCCGGTGCGTCGACGAGGGCGTCGTCGCCGATTGATGCGCGTTCGACGTCGTCGATCTCTGCGCCACGGAGTCGTACACGTCGATTCCGCCGTTATTACGATGTCCGGAGATGCCGCGAGTCGTCCCGGTGCCTCCGGTGTAATGATGATGGTGGTGATGCTGTTGCGGCTGCGACTGTTGCTGCTGCTGCTCCTGGTGCAGCGAGTTATTGTGCAAGTGGTGATGATGGTGCCCGCCGTGCAACGAGCCCGAGCTCGTTTGATAATCATTATGATGATGCCTGGAGCCCGTTGACGACGGCTGCCCCGTCAAGATGTGCTTCAGCATTACTCGACACTCGCTGGTGTCACGCGGGGTGAGGCTTCTTCTCTTTTCCTCCCGATGCCGATGATCCTCACATGACGGCTACGTGACGGAAGAGGCTTCTGAATTACACCGAACCATAGCACATTGATTATTAGCTTCGATCTTCCTCAGATTAGACTCGTCATATCCTTTCAAGTCACATTAACACGTAGCACATCAACTTTATCCTTTTCAAGCTAAATTCTTCATGCGTCAGATATATCACCTCTCTCTTCATCACGCTGTGCGAATGTTTCACAATGAAATATATCGCTCGTTAAGCTTGCAAGTCACACCAAGTTCGTCGTTGATTTCGATCTTTAGGCCCGATTTCAACCTTCGTAAACTTAAAGCCGTAAAGGCACGTCATTTATCGCGAACAGCTCTCGAGCCGGAAATACCTTCTCGTCGTCTTCTGCAATTAATTCCTCAACTGGAAGGAGCACGTTTATATGTGCGAACCAGGGCTTACGTAGGCGCTACGTTCCCGGGCTCAGCGAGTTGCTGCACACCAGTTGCTCCACCATGGCGACGACATCCACCAGGCGGCGGTTCTCTCACATATCGGATTCGCAGCGTGGAACTATGCGACGACAACGTGCGGCGCGAGCGGGTTCGTTAAGGGCATGATCCGCAGGTCGGTCCGCGAAGGGAGTCTTTTTCTCACTCTCTCGCTCTCCTCCTCTTTATCGCGGCAACGACGCGGTCGGTCGGTCGGTCGTGCGTTCGTTAAGGCGGCTGCAAGCTCGGTTTTCTACCATCTCGGTCTCCTCGTCGGATACGCGCGAGCTCGTCAGCCGGCATGGCTCCCGAGATGGTGCCGGCGGTGCCTCTGGAACAGGTCGGAGAAAATAATTAATGGACTGACTGTTCACTCTCTCTCTGTCGGTCGGAATAGTCGGACCGTAAAAAGAAGGATAGATACGGGGTATAATCTACCCGGAGTGTGGCGGCGAGGCACAGAAAATATTCCTCTCTCTCTTTCTTTCCTGGCTTTTCAGAAATTTTATGCGAGACGAAACGCGATTGATTACACGAGCGGAAAGTGGGATTTGAAAAAAATTACGTAACTTCAATAAGGAGAAAAATCACAATGATTTAGCTAAAACCGGCTGTAGAGATCTATCGATTAAATGGAAATTGTAAAGGAACCTTTTCACAAGAGCGAGCAAGCGAGAGTACCTCTCAAGTAGTGACGAGTAAAGAATCGTTTCATTTTAACGGACTGTAAAGCGATCGCATCGTGACGGAGCGTTTTAAAGCGACTATCTCCTAACGATTATCACATATAATATAACTAAAGAGCTCTGGAATCAAAGCTATTGTCGCCGTTCTTTTCCAGCGCATATCTCAATCAGAGCGTTAAC
The DNA here is from genome assembly GCF_025532165.1 of Camponotus vicinus. Classification (NCBI taxonomy): domain Eukaryota; kingdom Metazoa; phylum Arthropoda; class Insecta; order Hymenoptera; family Formicidae; genus Camponotus; species Camponotus vicinus. The sequence continues at coordinate 31,743,386 of NW_028141945.1, forward strand.
AGCTTTTTAATTTAATGCTTGTTTTATAATCCCGCGAGAGACATCCGCTTCTTAATTAATATTAATAATTAGGAATTTGGCTCAAATAAATAAATCAAAATTAAATCAAAATTTGCATAAGAGCCCCAGCGCGGAAGTTGGGGCGCCTCAACTTGTGGCTCTTATGCGGCTCTAATTTTGATTTTAATTAATACACGCGCGAAATGATATCGTTGCTTCTCCGCGATGTCTTTTTTGCGAGCGTGGATGTGCAGTAAATTTTTCGAAAATTTTTCTTGCGAAAAATACTATTCTTCGTGTATGAAACCCGAATGAAATGCGCAGCGAACGCTATCAAGATTAAAAACCCCGGGAATTCAACGGCGTAATTAGAAAGATCTCACGGTGGTACGCGTAACACTGTTAGACCAGACGATGACCTTTAGCGGTGCACGCGCTCGCGGAAAGGCCGCGATGCGAAGCGAAGTCCGCGTGTATATCTGATCGCGACGCGAGGAATACGAAGACAAATTGCTGGTCATCGCACGAGATAAGCGAATCGCGAGAGAAAACTGGGCGATCTGGCGGCGACTGGGACACAAATGCGTCGATACGCGTACTTTATTACTGTGTATTATTATCACTTTCAACGACCGCAGGTCTCTTTCTCTCTCTCTCTCTTTCCCGGCGCTGCTCGTTCATAGATTGTTCATACATTTCCTCTCACTCGGCACGAGCGGGTCACGCGAGCTCGTCCCTCTTTGCTCACATTTAACGAATATATGTGGAATTATTTACAATTCTGTATTGTAAAATTGCAATTAGAAATTCATCCGTAAAGTTGAATGTGGTATCAAATATGAGATATATGAGATTACTCATTAATTAATTATTATATTATTTAATTGTACAATATTTATGCATTTTAAAGAATTTTTAATGAACAATCTCTCTTAAGTTAGATCGATTGGATTTCATACAATTCAAAAGCTTTAGATTATTAGAATTTTAATTTAGAATTAAATTATTCAAATATTTAATTTATTAAAATTAAAACAGCTAAAAATAATAATTAATTTTAAATTTTTTAAGAGAAAATCAATTCCAAATGCTCGATCAAAGAAATGCTTAATAAAATCAGAGGTAGTTTTACGATGTAATTATGATGTATGCTCACAAGCATTGCCCTACATCTTATTACAGTAAAGGTAGCTTTCAATCATGTATCAGTAGATATTAACGAAGTAAAATAAAAAAGTAAAATAAAAGCATAAAAACAAACAAAAAATAGCTGTGTCAATCCATGGCATGCAACAACGATTAAATGGATGTTACGTATTGAGCATGCCGTTATACTGCGAACCATGAACTGTCATTCCGGATCGATAAACTCGATTGTGATGTCGCGCTGCATCGCTTACATGCCACGTGAAAAATGTACTCGCAAAGTATCTTTTTTCCATATAACAATTATTTTGTTGAATATTTATTTGCATTGTACTTTTCGTATTCCAGAATAAACAAGGAAAACTGACTTATTCTCGTTGGAATCGAGATTGTTGCGTTTGCTATGGAAGTGGAACACTAGAATTTCTTAAGATTTATTTCGTACTAATGTGACACGTGTTTCCTTCGACTATTTTTTGCCTCGTCAATCGATATAGCACGGCATACTTTCATTTCTAATTCTATTTTATTGATTACATCTCGAAAATGTAATTGATTCGACTACTCATCTCTTTGCGATACCGTTACTTCTACAGCCTTGTTCGCGATGCTCGATTTACATTGCGTTTCGATCATTCGCAGCAAAAGATCGATGCTAATTTCCAATCGAAAAAATATTATGGAAACTGTTGAAAATTATTTTACAAATTTAATAGTTTTATTTTATAAGATTTATAAAATTATTTATAAAATTTATAAACAACAATCTTTTCAACAATTCAAAGCATTTGAACATATATCGTTGTTAATCTAAAGAATTAAATAAATAAAAAATTTAGGGAAAAGATACATTATTATTACTTAAAATTTGCATGTAAGATATGTATAAAAATATGTAAAACAAATGGTGTTTATTTAAACACACCCAGTTTGTATTTTTAATTGTAAATCTATTATCTGTATAAATTGACATGAAAAAAATCGTTATATAATATTTCTTTTAATTATTCTTCACGTTGCTTTGCATTGATTATTTTCAAATAATCGGTAAAGCTTGGATTAAACTTTTTTTCTCTTTGTATTCGTAATCCTATCTGCAGCATAAGTATGTGATAACCAATCGTTTCGGAACTTTATTTCCCCTCCATTGGTTAAATATAGAAGATGTAACATAAGCCGTTAAGCGCGCGCGTAATTTTATTTAATTGTAAAAGGGCCATATGTCTGCGTATGCTTATATAAAATCCGCGTTATTCATCGTCCGTGAACCAATTACACGTTAAATGCGGTTCTACGTGCATCTCGTCGTCACGGTACCCTGCATCCCGATCGACGGCGATCTTTGCGGCGTAACGTGATTCGATCCCGCAAATTCCTCCTCTCTCGTGCTGCCGCGATACATCGGATCGCGTGCTACGATCCAGAACCGCAAGATTGGCTATCGTGGGCCGCGAGCAGCTCTCTCTCTCTCTCTCTCTCTCTCTCTCTCTCTCTTTCCTTCTCTTTCCTTCTCTGTTGTCAATAGTCGAGCTTGACTCATAGAAACGGGTTCCGCTCGCATTCCGGACATCCAGCCTGCCACTCACGACGGAAAGATGCGCATCCCCGCATCGATATCTGCGCGCGTGTAAACTCACGTGACGAGTAGGATAGAAATCCATATCGGACAACGATGTTCGTAAAATAGTGGACTTTGAATAAAATTGGGCAAGATTGCAAGATAGACATTTTTATTATTTTTTTTATCGATTTTCTCTTGTATGTGGGTTTAGAATAGCATAACAATTGCATCCATCAATAATCCCATATCTAGAACTCCAAACGCTGTCTTCGCACGTTAATCGATATGTCTGTGTGTCTAGCGAATTGATTACTTGTCCTATATTGAAGTACTAATCGATATACGTTGGTAAAGTGAAAATGACATATCCATTCCAGCGATTCGAATTGCTAGCCTATACGAAATACGTCTAATTCCCCATGATTTGCATGAAAAGCGCAGTTTGAGGAAGCCGCTTATTACAATCAACCGCGATATTATCGGCCTGATGCCATTGACATCATTACCATCATTCCCGTGGCAATGAGAATCTCTAACCAGAATGAGCGATGCGTTCATTTGTACATCGCGTTTACATCGATTACTTGCAAGTTTATTATATATATCCTGTATTGATTATGAATACCTTTCAATTTCCACAAGTCGATTTAAAATTAATTTTAGATACATTAAAGGTTTATTAAAGTAAGTTCTATCTAAATAAATATTTAAATGGAAAGACTTTTGTAAACAAAGCAATATATTTGTTTTTAAAAAAATGTGATCACAATTTTTGCTTCGCAAAAAATTGGCAATTAATTTTGCACGCTGAAAAACATGCATCACATATCTTTTTATTATATCACATATATCGCGGAGAAATAAAATATACATTTTAATTATTTTATCCGTGGCTTTGTGAGATATTATTCCAGAGCTTATAGCGCAGTCAGCGAAATTATTATGGGATTACGTGTATGTGTGAGGTTTCTCTGACTACACGAGCGAAGTCCTATGTGCTCACCGTTCTTATCCAATTTCACAACTTCGTCGTCTTCCGTTGCGGTTGCGGCATCGTTTCTCTCTTTATTTCCCGTCGACATTCGTGCCTCTCTCGCGTCCGTATCGCGATCGATGTTTACGGGATAAATGGATCTCTCAAAGATGAATAATGCATATATTCATCGTCTTAATACATATCGCGACGCGATTTGCAAATGTATTTCCGGATTTTTCCATCACCGAGATTAGTTGACATAAAATATAATTATATAATATCCCAAATAATTATATAATAATTATATAATATTCGAAACCCCCCTATTTTCTAAACAATTTCAACATTGTTCAATTAAGTCGGTAATTATAAAATAAATTAATTCTTTACGTAATTTTAATATTCTTCCAATTTATTATGATTCGAATTATGAGATATTCTGATGAGGTGCATATCATTTGCATTACCTACATGTTCATTATCTACTGCCTGTTGATTAACAATTTTTTCCTTAGACGATATATTTATGCAAACTTTGTTTCTCACTGCAAGCTGCTCTCAGTAGATTTAATAATATCAAATCTATTCTCATGCCCTTCTATGAATGCAAGTCTCGTAATAATTTCCTAATGATTACATAACAAGTGTGATTCCCGGAAGATGCGTCGCTATAACATTATAATGCAAAAATAATCCGTAGCAAAATGATGCGAGTTTTAATATCCGATGGTTACACGCTGCGTGTCTTCAAGACAATGCGTTTCGACCCGTTCCATCGTGCACAGAAAAAAATGTATACTGTATTCAAGTAAATATTATTTATTTCAAGTATATCATAAGTTTGTATATCCGCAAATATATCATAAGTTCACCACAAGCATTAAATTTAATTAAATATATTCTGAATTTTAGTAACTGCAGTATTTATTATATTTATTATATTTTAGTCAAGAATATTAAATTAAAACAAAAATTTGGTTTGCTTATTGCATAGAGTTGGCGTAAAATAAGTTTGATTTTTCTTTGACACAATTTTACATATTTTTGAAGAGAAAATAAATTCTTCTTTTGAGCCCATGATAATGAGATTTTCTAGCACTTGTGAGTATATTTTAACTATTATCAAGAATATATTCTTTGTTGAAGAACACTATTACTTAAAAAAAGAAAAATAAACTGATTAATCACTTTTCTTGGCAGTAGAATATTTTTCTCTGTGTGGGCGATTGTTCGACATCGGATCGGAAAGCACTATCGCGATGAATCGATGTTCTCGCGTATCAGAGCAGAAGCTCGCGCAGCTGTTTCTATTTCGACGTAACGGACACAATCGGCGTAAATGGGCACCGGAGAGACCATCCGTTGCGGCTAGATTTGCAGCAAGGTCAATGATTTTCCGACCGCGGACCGATGAACTTGGGCCTCGCGCCAGTGTACGTACGCACGTATATACCAGGACCCGGTCGTGGAGTCGGGTCTCGACACGGCGGTAAGAGGGCAAGCGCGAGAGACAGAGAGGAAGCGAGGAAAGAGACAGACGAAGGGAAAGGAGAAGAAGAGAGATAGAGAAGGCAAGGTCGTTACCTAGATAACAGTTGCAAGATATACAGTTGACTCGCATGCCTCCCTCGAGGAAGGGGGATACAGAGAGAGGACAGGGATGCGGAATAGAAGAGAAAGGGGCGGTCTAGAAGACGACAAGCAGAGCAGAAAGAAAGAAACAAAGAGAGAGAAAGGGGAGGCGAGAGGCAGGAGGAGAATGCAAGGGAGAAAAAGAGGCTCCACGAGAGAAAGAGAGTATTCGAGTAACAGACGCAACGGGCCCCCTCGTAAAGGTGCAAGGCAACGAGGGCGAGAAAGGGAGGCTTTAGGACCGAGAGAGAGGGCTATGCTATCGGCGTGATATCTCTCCTTTTTTCTTCCGTTGAAACCGCTGCTACGGTTAGGGGAACGATGCGAGAGCGCAGTGATGTAAGAAAGATGTACCTACACACGAAGGGCACCCTCCCCTTTCTTCTTTCTGGCTACGATTGTATAGGTCGATCTTCTTCTCACCGCGTTGCCCTCCTCCCTCCCCGCTTTTCTCGACTCTTTACCTATCGCATACTCTCGTATACCTTTTCGCCCCGCGTATTCGATACTCCTCGCTCTCCCCCCATCCCAGATCGAGAACGGGGTCTCTACACATACGCGTCTGGCCCGCTGAATTTAACGTGGCAGGTGCCTGCTGAATGGACGCAGCTAGGGCCCCATCGGTCCCCTCGCCCCCTTCCCCATCTCCCTTCCTTTCTTCCTGCTTCATCTCGATGCCGGGCCGTCTCTGATGCCTGTTTGACTTTCTCTGTCTTCCCTATCTATGGCCGGCTTCTCTCTGCCTTTTTCACCTCTCTGCCCCGTGATGATGGCCGCGATCGCTCTTGCTTGCTTTATGGCACACAAGAAACGCTCGACGGGCGCTCTCTCAATCATTTACAGAGAGTCGCTCTGCGATGACGAGATCCTCGACTCTTCTCCTCCCATTTTTCTTCCTCGTTTTTTGCTTCTTCGCGCTGACCGACCGTTTTGCTCTATTCGTCGCTGTTTCGCGGAATCGCGTAGAGCGAAGAACCGGGGTTTTGCCGTGTTACCTGCCGGCGGATCGCGCTGCTCCCGAGAAAACAGGTGGAGAGATAGGCATGCTAGGGTCTGGTAGACTACGCGGCGAATGAATGGCACGTCATTCCTTAGCACGAAACGGGAAGCGTTCAAATCGAGGAATTTGAGGATACAACATAGTTAGAAACGGGTAGGCAGGTATCGACAACCTCGGAAGATTGACGGAAATTACGTAAACGAAAAAAAATCACCAGATATTCTTTTAATCATCATTACCCATTAGTGATTATTTTGTTTTTAATAATAATAATAATTGTTGACATTTCCTGAACGAAAATTAATCGTCGAGAATAAAGGAATTTTTGAAATTAAATTATGTTTCAATGTAGAAAATAAATAAGAATCTCTTTCCTTTAATTATTCTATATATAAAAAGTTAAGATTCATAAACAATACTTCTTATGATACATTATTATAATCGATTTCTTCAATTTTTAAAATTTGATCAATTTCTTTTTTTAATCAATTTCTTGCCTAAATCACATTTCTAATTATAATATAAATAGCGACAAGTAATTTAATCATGTGCCATTAGCATCGACAGCAAAGGTAAGAGAGAATGCAAGGAAGAATTGTGGGAAAGGAGAGAAAATTGCAAAACGACATACCGTGCGACCGCACACGCCGAGAGGATAATTCCACGGTGCGGCTTAAAACCGCGCGCAATTTGGCCTCATGCCATCGTTTAAAGTATGTTACGACGAACAAATATCCCTGTCGTTAAAAAGATGGCAGGGAACACGAAATTTACGCGGCAAATTTTGACAAATGCTAAAGCTGGTAGTATAAAACAGAAGAAGTCCTACTGAATCATAATCAAAAAGTAGAATTAATATAGCATTTAAATCTTGGGAAAAAAAGAGGTCGAATGAGATTGTTATCTATTGCAATTTTTTTGATATTGCTCTGATATTATTGACACCAATAATTATGTTTAAATTAGAAAATTTGTATTTGTTTATCGTCACAAGGACAGAACTGCACGAAATCTCGGTTGTAATTGTCGGCATTACACGTAATTCTTGTTCCTTTCACGCGTGCACGCGATTTTGCTTGCCGAGTGTGTTAATATGTGATTTACACGAGAAGATGGAATTATCGCCGCCGACATCGTCGATACCGCCAGCTCAAGAAAGAGACGAGTCGTTGCGGTTAACGCATGAATACGCATGCCACACGCTGCCACTTTGCGGCCGCAAATCTCTGACGTTTCACGGAATGAGGGAGAGAACGCGGGTATTAAGGCTGAAACGCGCGCGTCTCGTATTTCCCAGAACGAAGTTAAAAAAAAATTTTAAAAAAATTTTGAGAGCCCACAAATCGGATCGTGATAGAGAACAAAATACGAGTGCGCCTCCTCGCTAAGTATTATTGTCGCGACATGCTTGACACAAGCTTAGGATAAAATATCATGTTACAGTACGCACTTATAACGAGAGGACTCATCATCTTAAATGCACACGACAAACTGCAAATACTATCCAAGTATTTAAAAAAATCCCCGAAAAAAAGATATATATTTCAAGAGGATTATCTTTGATGCAACCTGATTTCTGGCTTCGAGAAATAAAATACATTAAAAGATTTTTTCGATTAAATATTTTTTTAATCACAAAATTACCCCATTAATTTTTCAACTTCTTTTTAAAAAAAAAGCACAAAAGAGACGTGAAAAAAAATTGGGAAAAGCGTGAAGAGGAGAAAAGTATGTATGTCCCAAAGAAAGACGGACACGTATCTATATCAAAGAAGCAGAAGAAGAAATAAGAAGTCTGAAATGCCTTCGGGAACGCATTCCTGCCGCGTTCGTACAATGCACCTGCTGCTGCGAATCTGCGGATCTTTTATCGCGATTAAACGAGCGGACGGCGCGTCATTGTCGGCGATAGCGAATAAACGAGCGTCGACAGCCGAAGGAAATTCAAGGCACGTACAACTCGCTTTTCGCTATTTTCCAACTTTATTCGTTCCCCGTAAACGACAACCGTAACGAAACCCGTCGGTGTGCTTTGGGCATTCTTAAATAATTCGACCTTGAGCCAGAACTAAGGAGTGCCTTTGCCGCAACCTTCGCATAAACGTCATCAGAAGCTCGATCTACAACCGACAACAAAACGTTTCGATACTTAAGATCGACGTAATAAAAATGCGCGGAATGTCCGATATACACAGAAAAAAAAAGTGTCAAATCAAAACTTATATACTTAAACTAACGCGTTCATTATTTCGTATATATACGCAACAATTTATAATCTTCTTAGAAGAGTTTAATAATTTTAAATTTCAACAATATTATAGTCTTATTTTAATATTCAATTGTGTAAATTTGTGTAAATTGTGTGTATTTAATTGTGTAAATGTCACCTCAAGAATATATAATTATTTAATTCTACTTTGAGAAAATTATAATCTTTGATTTAAAAATGTTATTTTCTATCTAACATTGTCTTTTTTATTCAAAATTAAATCTTAAATTATAAGAATATATTTTTCCTGATTAAACTATATAAAATGGCTTCATTCAAGTAAGCAATTATTCAAGCAATTATATTTTTCTTTAATTAACGCAATATAATCTCATTTCAAGATTTCCATGTTAAAACTAAATATATTTTCAAAACAAGAATGTCTTTTTTTTCTGTGTATACGATAAAATAATTTTCGTCTTGAGATTGATTTTTTTTTACGATTAACACGTCGTAATAACCCACGTGGTATTCTGAGAACGGAGCTTCTTTTAGAATAAACAAAGCGATCCATCTGTTTATCTGATGATAATAATGGTGGAGGGACATCACACACATGGCGAGAGATATACGCCTGTTTGTTTAATCGAGATAATAGGTCGCATAAGCAATGTTTGACATGGTGGATATGAAACGTTAGAAACAACACGCACTTTTACGATAGTGACGTAATGACCTAATCTTGTCCATGACCTAATTTTTTTTCTGCAAATTATATCCGGCCAAGAACGCAGTTATCTCGGGTGATTCTGCTCAAAGTTCATAGATCGAGATATCGTAGCACGTACTATGATATGAATTGAGAAAGCATAGTTGATTAACTATGTCTAGTTAAGAATTGAGTTAATTTATTAATTTGGCAATCGAGAGATTAATAAGGGATTTTTATTAAGAATTGAATTAACTTTTAATTTCGATTGTAATAGCAATTGTTTTTCTTGAAATTATAATTGACAAAAATAACATAAGAGAGAATTAATCCTACAAAACATTTATTTAATTTATAATATACGAGAAAAATTTTTTTTCTCCCATCTTGCTATAGTTATTATTTCATCTATACTAATCGCCATAAAACATTATAAAAAATAAGTTATTACTATAATTCTTATCTACATGCCAGATTGCAAGAAAAATATAGATAATCAAATTTTTCGGAGCAGTTTGGCGATTTAAAAATTTCTTTAAAAAAATCTTTTTTTTACTATCTTTTAAACTGAATGATTTATTTAAGCATGGAAATCAATCATCGCTGATGTAAAATAGAATTTCATTTAGATATAATTTTATCTACAACTTTATATCTGAATAAAATCAAGCTTAATAATTAGTTGGTAGTGGAAGAAAATAAGGCACTTTTAATATAATCTTTTGCCATAATATGAAATATATGAATCTTATAATATGAATCTTTTTCTTTAATATGAAAAAAGATGTAATAGAACATAATTTCGTTAATAGAAAATTTTAATTATTTAATAATGTTCTATAAAGTAATCGTATGTAAACAGTTAAATAGATTAATATGAATTATTCGCGACATATTTTTCAATAATTTTGTAGATTATCAAAGCTTGTCAAAACATATATATTGCTCGAAATGATTTTTCTCGAATTTAAAATTAGACAAATGAAACAGATTGTTATTGAACGTTTCGTCTTAATATAATCGCTATGCTGTCATTTGAGTGAATTTGTTAAAGTTAAATTCGTCCGTCGCTTAATTTCCTAAAAATCAATCGACGCAAAGAGAAAAAGAGAAAGAGATAGAGAGAAAGAAAGAGAGAGAAAGAGAGAGAAACCGGCTTTACTGTCTACATAAAAGTACCCGCGCGTACTAACGGAACATTTTTATCATGCCTCGTACGGACCAGTGGCATTTTTGATATAATCTAATAAATGAAGCGTATGACAAACTAAATACAATTAAACAAAAGAGTAAGCCTAAAGAAAATTTATTTTCGCGAATCTATAATACAGAAATATAGTATAAATCTCACCGAAATTATATATCGGTTTGGTATGTCGAGTGAAGTTCGCCGTAGGACGGAGAGCGAATGAGCGAGCTAGCAAACAAGAAAGAGAGAGAAAGAGAGAAAAAGAGAGAGGCGTCTCTCCAAAGCTTCGAATCTATCCGCGATAATTTAGAGAAAGAAATTGAAAACGTAGAAAAAATGCTTTTAAACAGATATAAAAAAAAGTGAAAAAAACGAAACGGCGAAAGAGAAGCTCGCTCCTCGGACTCCGTCCCTGATCGGACGAAGCGAAACCAGGCGGGCAGCTAACTCACCTCGTGCCACATTCCGCTGTGGGCTATATCGCCGACGACGACGAGTAGTAGTACGACGATCGACGGGGGTCTCTCCGCCACGTGAATCCCTTTTCCGAAGAAAGGAGAGATTATCCGATCGGCGGGGACGGGGACGAACAGGCGGACGGCACTTCTCTTGCTTTTTCCTCCCGCGGCACCTGCACCGTGCGCTTTACGCGCTGCACTCGCGCACGTCGCTTTTCAAATTTTCAAACCCACACACACACGAGAGACATCCATCCACGCACACGCCAAGTTGCGCGCGCACACGTACGCACGTGTGAGAGGATGCCCGGACCAACCACCAACGAGGGCCAGCCAACGGGGCTGCCCGCATACCGACCGCACACGCGCGCGCGCAGACTCGGCAACGGGTTTCTCACGGGGCGAAATGTCAACCGAAACTCGCTCGCGAGAGCGGCAGATACTGTCCCGGAGCCGGCGCTCGCGTCACGTTACACGATTACGCGCAGACTGAACCGTCCGGCCGGCCGACCAATACCGACTGACTTCGGACGGGCCGTTCGGCTCGCGCAGGCGCGCAGTCCCACCGCTCGACGCGCGACGGTGGTGGGGGGAGGAATGAACCGCGTATCGAAAGAAACATGAACCACAGCCATTGCACGGAAATATTTGTTTATCGTAAAAAATGATATATTGCATAAAATCTCAGTTGTATATGTAAGATTAAATACTTGTAATGTAAAATTGACGCGTGTCGAAACGTCGAATTCTGTCGCAAGATAATTATGCTATGCTATGGGATTGTCCGATAGCGTTGTATCTCATCAGTGAATAAGAATCAACTATAACTTTATTCTGTAATATATAATTCGCTTTTACAGCAGAAATGTCTTGTCTTTCAGTGAAGTTATAATGAATACACATAAAAGATAATATAATGCGCAATGGATATTTAGCGTAATCGTACATCAATCAAAAATATTAAAATTATATAATTCTTCTTCTCTCCCTCAATAAAGATAATTTACAACATATATCGTCTTTTTTTCTTTTTACCCTTATATTTTAGGACTAACCGATGATTAAGTTGCCTTCAGAGTTCACACATTTTACATAGTCGTGAATGTACGATCTTTATCGCGCGCATATTCTCTATAAACAATCTATGCCGTATGTTTCTCAATTATCACGCTACAAATTGCTAAATTTGTATTACAAGACATATATATATATAACGCTTAATTATAGTAGTTTTATGCTACGATAGGATTAAACCAACAAAGAGACAGTGCACACCAGTGTATGTGTGAGTTAAAGAAAGCCGTTGTTTTTACCTCTTGATATATGCGCGATACCTATAAAACTTACATGGAAAACGTATTATAGAACGAATCGTCAAACCGTGCTCTTCGAGTATAACGCACAAACATCGTCAATACTCCAAGTTATGAGTCTTGTTTATATGTACAATATATAAAATAATTAAGAAATCCGTGCAAAAAGCATTATACGTTCATTCCAGTTGATTCCAATATTCGTTCGTTTCTTTTTTTTTTTATTTGGAACGTACAAATAACATATTTTCGCTACAATGATTACAAGTATCAGGATATCTGAAAGCAAAAGGAATACACTCTCGATCGATCGATAGTCGAGAAAGCGAGCTCGTTAAATAGCGGCAATCTATATTTTCCATGCAGGGGTTCATGTTCCTAAGAAATAGTCATAAAGTTATACGTAGTAATGTGAATGCAGTTATGAACATGATCATATTACAATTCTACTCGTAATCTGTTCATAGGTACTTTTGTAAAGAAATTTACACGGAAAAAATGACATCAACGAAGCTGCAGCCGATTTTCTCGATTCTAAGATTCTCTATTCTAGACTTTCTTTTATCAGCTGTTTTCGTCTAACTGGCATTTTTTTTGCACCGCTATATTATTACTCATATTTGCCATGTGACCACATTAGAGTGAAAAAGGAAGCAAAAAATAATACACTATTTTTATTTTGAATGTATTTTTATCTATATATTCAGAAAATTGTGAGATATTCCAGAATAGAGGGATATCTCTTCCAATAATCTTAGAATATAAGAAATCGACTATACCTAGAGCACATCAAAGAGGATACATAGATTAAGAACAAAGATTCAGAAAAGTGAACAACTAATTATGTGAAATGACAATAGTAATGGCTGTACCATCGATATTTTTCTATCCGTCTAAAACACAGACAAATCTGAATCTAAATAAGAAAAACTGCAAATTGAAGTAAGGTGAGTAGCGTGTATTCCATCATGATTGAAAAAAGGGAAAGGAGGAAGAGGAGAGGATATAAGTTTATAATTTTTGACAGCCAGTTACCTTATATATCTCTCACATTTATCGTAAGAGATAAATAAGGACAAAATTAAAGGTAATATTGGAATAACAGTATTGCAGATTGGTGGTTAGCTCATGGATAATTGTCCATTAGAGAGTAGTCTCTCAACGGCGGCATTTATGTCTCCGAATGTGGCAATTAATGCTGAAAAATAGAGATATAATTAAATGTAAAATGCATTATAATATGTTATATATTAAATTATGAAATGTTATATTAAAACACTATGAAAATTAGTATTTTATAAATAAACATAATACTTGAAATCTAAGACATTATATTGATAAAAAGAAAATGATTGAATATTTGCCTTTCCATGCAGATCTTTGCATTAATAAATAAAATGAAAACAAATAAAAAAGTAAATATAACTTTAATATAATTCTTATATAAATTATTGCAAATATTTATATACATAATGCAAATACTCATATATATAAAATTTATTTATATATACAAAGACTTGTATTGACTCTAACCTTGTAAATTAGCATCTCTATTAAGAAAACCCATAGCCGTAAGTTGCTCTAGTTGTGCTCTGTAACGTTCTTCTGGAGGAGGTACAGGTTGACCATCAACTTCTACACCTTGGTTTAATGCCATTGCAGAAACCTAACAGGAATATAAAGCTGATTATCATCTAATCAAATAATATAATATATTATACATTTTACATTCTTGTTTTTAAAAACAAAAAATATTAATTTACATTAATTTCATTGAAAGAATTACATTACATCTGTATCTATTAATACATTCTTTAATTGAATCAATTATTATTCCTAAGATGTTTTTTTATTTTTTTAAGCAAAATATTAAATATTAATATTAAATCTAAAAGTTAAATATATGTGACAATTTAATATAACATTAGATTATATAAATTTTAAGTGATTTCTCTTACCATTCGTGCCATAAATTGAGAAAACGCATCCTGTTGATTGGTGTCCGATGGTTGACTGGTCGGTACACTGGGGTTTGTGCCACTTGTGTTCGATGTTGTGGTCGCAGGTGGAACCGTGAGACCCATACTAAAACATGCACACACGCGCACTTATAATCATGCGCCAACAACACATTGATTCATGAAATTAGCGACATTAGTGAGAACGAAGAAATTTACTTTTCCACGAGTTCGGGAGCAACGGTGCGCAGTTGCTCCATACCCTGTTGAATCTGCATGATTGCGGCCAAGGCGTCCGGATTGGTTACGACGTTTTGTATCTGCGGATTTTGCATCTGTTGTATAAAGGCAGGCATCATGGCGCGCATTTGTTCCTGCATCTGCGGATTGCCGCGGAGAAAAGGATTCGCCGCAATCACTCGATTGGCCATTGCCGGATCGGCCGCCATCGCCTCCAGCATAGATCTCGTGTACGGGGCATTCAGCATGTTTCGCATCAGCTGCGGATTCTCCATCATCTGAGCCGTGAGGCTCTGCATCCCCGGTGAGTCTAGCAGACCTCTGCTCTGACTCTGCGGCTGTCCTGTACCGCTATCAGTCTGGCTCTGACCCCATGGATTCGGTAGCGGGTCCCGATTCTCTTGGCCCTGTTGTGGATTCTGTGCGTCCTGATTGGAGGAATTACTGTTTTCCACCAAAGCGGCGAAAGGATTACGACCATTCGTCGCTGCCGCCAGCATCGGCTCCTGTATATCGCGGTACATACGACGTAGCGCGCTGTAGCCACCCGGTATGCTTTCTAGATTTGATAGAGCTCGATCGTGTGAGCGCATTAACTCTTGCAGCATCGACGGGTTGCGCGCCAATTCCATTGTTTGCCTAGTAAATAATTTTCATATGCAATATTGTGCAATATTGCATAACACTGAATATTCTAAATTCAAATTTTTAAATATAATTTTTAAATGATTCAGTGATTAATACAAAGATATAAATAAAAAAACAGTGAAAATTGAGCAATGTGCAAAATCGAGGAAAACTTGAACAATTCATAACAATTCAATAATGAAATATAAATGTTGAAAAATTTTTTTATATGAAATAGATATTTGAATCAAAGACTTTAATACATGCATGATGTATACATTTGTAAATCAAATGATTAAAAAGATAAAATAGATGTGACTCTTTTGGCTATTGTATTCAAATTCTTTGGATTTTAATTTTTTATAATCGCGTATTGCTTACCGTAAAAGTTCAGGATTGTTTAGCATATGGCTGATTTCCGGATTACGTTGCATAAGTTCTTGCATTTGAGGATTAGCGGTAACCAGATTGCGCATGTTCTCTGGATCATTCATCAGACTCTGAACCAACGGATTATCGAGCACTTGACGCATTGTTTCAGGATTTGACAATAATTCTCGTTGCATGCGTTGCTGTAGATCGATGAAATTAGCCGATCCCATGCCGAGAGACTCTAGTCCCATCAATCCACCTAAGCTTCCCAAACCAAATGGACTGTAGTTGACATCGGCTACAACAAAAATATACAAATATCTCTAATATTATCGCAAACATTCCTTCATACGATATATAAAATTATAAACATTTACATACTTGAAACTTAAATATGATTAAATATTCTCAATAAATAATCCTATAATTAATCCCACCAAATTACTACCTTGTGGCCGCGGAGTCGAATTTGATTCCTGATTCTGCGTGGAGGAACTGCGCGGCGCCTTGATCACCAAATGTACCGCCAGGCCGTCCTTGATGTTGTGCGTGCTGAGGGTCTCGTGGTCCTTCATGATCTTGCCGGCGAAGATTAGGCACAACTGATCGGCCTGGGCATTGAACTTCTTCGAGACCGCCTCTTTGAACTGCCGGGGCGTGTCGAGGGAAAAGAAAAAAAAAAACAAATAGATTAGAGACGAAGTATCAAACTAACCCAATCCATTTGACAGCTGATCATGTTTAGCGATGCGCCACGAGGGCGGCGATACGCCGTCGAATGGCATCGGGAAGACGCTCGTCGTCGTCGTCGTCGTCGCACTTACATCCTTTATCGTCGCATTCTCCTCAATCTCCACGGTCTGCTTTTCCTTCGGTGTTTTCACGTTGATGGTGATCTTCTTTGGACCACCCTCCTGCTGGCCTTCTGCCATCTTGGATCGGTAGATGACTCGTTACTTTCGACGCTCGCGCGATCCTCGGTACGTTTGCTCGCTCGCTCGCTCCTTCTCTCTCTCTCTCTCTCTCTCTCTCTTTGTCTCTTTCCGTCTTCCTTGTCTCGGTCCCTCTCACTCGGACTCACAACCACGGAATTGCGCACCGTGTAAATATATCTCGGCTACGGACACCCACGGCCCGACGACGACACTCCCTCGCGCTCGGCGTACGATCCGAATGTCCGGTGCGCCCGACGCAGCGACGAGGAACTACGTTGAATTTTTTCACCTGCGAGACTGTACCCGCGGAACTAGAGGGGCTGTACGGCCGGACTGACATGCACCAATATGTAACGCGTCATTCCGCGCTCGGCCATAACGATAAACACGCGGCTGACAGTGACGCGAGTCGCGCGAGAGAAACCGCGATCCCGTCTTCGTGCGAGACCAAATTCCGATCGCACGATCGCACCTCCGTGGATCCACGTAAACCGACGACGGATAACGCAAGAACCGCTAGGTTATGTCACGCTGCCACTACCGCAACGCAAAAGCACTGGCCGCGCCTGCGCGTATCGATGCCCTCGAGATGATACGCGTCGAACCGACGTGGTGTACCCTCACTAGTTATACACATAATTGACACGTGACTCATACCGTGCTACAAATATTTATGTACTTTAAAAAGTGTCTCGAAGCTTCTAGATTTATCCTATCATGTTTCTGATATCATTATCCAACGTAAAAATTATATTTAAAAAATGAAGTATTTTTTCGAGCGATTTCATAATTTAATCGTGGAATTTTCGATAAATTTGGAATCATTTTCTTTTTGACAAATAAATGCATAAATGTATATATTTGTTTATTTACTTATCTTATTTTTATATGCAATATTATAGGAGACGATTCCAAAATATATTATATATATATAAACATTTTCTTTCTTTATTTTTTTATAATTAAATTAGCTATAAAAGCGCATCGAATGCGAAAATATTTGCCGATAGTTAATGATTAATCAAATCTATATATGAGACTATTATAATTTGTCTTTTTTCATATCTACAAAATTAACACTTATTTCACAAGTAATCCAAAGTAATGTTATGCAAAGAATTTAAATAGTTTCTCTCGTTTAAATGAACATGATTGCACATTATTTAAATCATGCTTCTTGTTCTTCAATAGCACATTAATTTGCATCTCTGAACAGCTACAATTCTCCAGTCGAATAATAGGGCTGATGAGAACACATTGGTGTTTAATTATTTAAAAACGTTTACTTAAAAATACAATTCCTTTAAACATAAATGGCGATATGAATAGTTAGAAAGAGAAAAAACGTCGTTTTATTACTTAGTTTTCCTGCGCGTGACGGAAAAGGACATTCTATCGGCACCGATTTTATAGCGGCACAATTCTGTCAATTTTCCGTTTTTT
Source organism: Camponotus vicinus (assembly GCF_025532165.1). Classification (NCBI taxonomy): domain Eukaryota; kingdom Metazoa; phylum Arthropoda; class Insecta; order Hymenoptera; family Formicidae; genus Camponotus; species Camponotus vicinus. Next base: position 31,761,154 of record NW_028141945.1, read on the forward strand.
GTATGCGTGGGTTTCCAACCCTCTTGCCGTGCTCGCCTTCCGATCGGCTAAGAATCGGCTGAGAATAGCAGCAGATGATCACGCACATGTGACTTGTTTGCTCAACCATGGCTTTTAATAGACGATTTCCACTTTGTTTGAAACGATTCTATATGCTCCAGATTAACGCCTATATAAAATAAATGTAGATCAAATCAAATGTTATATCTTGCCATAAGAATGGATTTCAAAGTCTCCTTTTTATTTAAAAGAGTTTTATAATAATGGCAATTATAGTTGAAAATTGAAATTAGGACACACTTGTTGAAAATACTATATACAAATTTTTTTTTCATAGATATTAGATAATTAATTATGTATTATATGTATTAATTAAAACAATAAATGCGAATTAAGTTAAAATGTTAGAAATAAAGAAAAAAAAAGAAAAAACTAAAAAAATAACTACCTGCACTTTTCGCTAATCCATCAGGACTAAAAGTCAGGGCTTTTCTGTCATCCAGATTACAACCAGTTAGGAGGGTCACAACGGGTGTCTCTCCGTCGCCAGTGAAACCAACCTTTGCTTGTTGGGTAAGATAGTGACAACATTCAATTATCTGAAAGAACAACCATGCTTCCTTGTCTTTCGGTCTTGGCCCTTTTATTAATGGGAGTGCTAAACGCTCGTGAGGTCTCTGCGCCCGCAAAAATCTTGAGCCACGTCTCAATTGTGTTTCCAACCATCGCGTTGCTTCTCTCGCCTGGGCGCTTACACGTTTCACTTCGTCCAAAGCAGAGACAACTGTAAATACAAATAACATCGATACATCAAACAATGGTCAATGATGTGTATCGCTAAGTTAAATGAAATATTTTTTCAACAATAAATTTACTTACCAACTGCAGGAATCACTACTACAAACTTCTTCGCGTATACTAAACGCTTAAGAGCTGGTGTATATTTGGCTAACGCTTCGTGATCGGGTACGAGATATGGCGACATCAATCGAGATCGTAACTGACTTTCTAAAGCTCGAACTTCGGCCTTTAGCCACAATTTACCCATATGTCTCATAAGCTTTCCTTTCGAATGTTCAGGCCCGAGATTCTTCTCGTTCAGACCGATAACTTTTGGAGTATTCGAGGAACATGGATCCGTCGCTATAAATAATCGCTCGGTCTGATCGTATTGCACACCTGAATTCTCGACAGAACTGAGATGATGTCCAAATTCAATCAGCTTCAATGCTCTCAGAAGCGTTTCCTCTCGCTTATTCATTTTATATTTGCGCAGTATCTGCCAATCGAGAGATTTGTGAGCATCTTCCAGCAGATTCAATCCCCTGAGATCAATATCTTCTGGTAGAGGTACTATTTTCACACATTCTTTTAATTTCTCCATGTTCGATAATATTGTAAAATCATTGCTTCTTCGTACGAGAGCCTCGGTATCCATGTTGATCAAATTCAATAGAGTTGTAAAACGCTTCAGCAACGTCCTCTTGGCACATATCCTCACAATGTCTGCGTTACTTCGCAGCCAATCGCAACATACTTTAATAGACATAAGTATCTCCTTGTCGATCAATATATTTAGAATGTCGTCTGGCTTTAAGTTTCGCTTCTTTAATTGTGCCGTATAACAAATAGCATTGTTTATGCCACATAAGCGATTGTTATCCTCCTCGCAAGTGCTACTCGAGCTCGCATTCGTCGTGATCGTTACGACGCTGCTGGAATTCGTTATTGAATCTTTATCACTTATCGTCTTTGAATCTGTTTGCTGATCGGCTGTATGCTGCTTGCCATTAACTAAATGATCGCCTCCATCGCAATTATCTATTTTATGGGCGACATCGCTCACGTGACCATTCATTCCATTCTTCGTCGTGTTTTCGGTATTCTGAATATTATTCGTTGGCGATGATTCCTCGTCATCGGTATTATCGTCCGATAATACGACATTTTCTTCGCTCAATGCATCATCCTCTTCCGTCTCGGATACGTCCGAATTGATCTCATCACTGGACGATACTAACGTTGATTGCTCTATATCACTCGCATCCGAATCAGAACTAGTTCTTCTTTTTCGTCTACGTAGTTTGTTAAGAAGACTTTTTGATTTATCGCGAATCTTTCTGGGATCTTTGTTCACGATTTTATTATTATCTGATAATTTTGTCTTGTTAGTCTCATCTAAATTGAATGCATTATTGTCATTGCTCAGAGCAGAATCTTTTCCCTCGCTATAATCTTTGTTTTCTTGCTCGAGTGATTCCTGATTTCCTTGTGCATTCTTTGTAGAATAAATATCTGCTTTTGCAGTTGTTTCTGTATCAGGCACTGCTATGTTTATGACAATGTTTTGCAGTCTCGTTATTATAAATTCCAGTAATTGCGATAGTATTGCCAAAGTTATAGCAACAACACCCTGAACTTCACTAGATTCTTTGCTCTTTAATCTAGAAATTGACATTAAGCATATTGTCACAATCTTAAACATCATGTCATCTGTTAAGTAAAGCGTTGGTCTGTTCTTGCAATATTGAAGATATGTTTCTATACTATCCATATTTTCAAGGCAATTTGTATTATTTGACTCAACTTGTTCCATCGTTAAACAGTTTTCTATGTCAGTTAAAAGATCCTACAGAAAACAAATTAAACACCTACTTACTAATCTCGAAAAATATTTATATAAAATTATCAAGAGATATCTCACTTTGTATACATTACATACCTGGCATTCCTGATTTATTCTATCAGAATTTGGATTTTCATAATCCCATAAACGTAATAAAGAAAATAATCGCGTCACACAGTGATGAACAGAATTGTTTTCATCTGTACAAAGAGAATAAGTTATTATAGTTCTCTTTAAATTTCCTTCTGCTCCCTCAAATGGCTCAGGACATAAAACACTACAAAATAATCATATAATTATAATTGTTACAAAAATCACATACTTGCTATTACTATATAAATATTAATATTTACTATTAATATCAACCTTTTCATATAATGATAGACTGCATCCAATCCATAATTTTTGCTGCCTGCTGTATTACCAAGCTGATTGTAAGGCATACCGATATTTGGGTCAATGGCTATAGCCATTTTATAATATCTGTTTGCTATCATTGGATCCCAATTTGAATCTAATTCTAATTTGTACCTGGTCAGGTCTCCAAGCCATACCAAGCTTCGATGGATCAAACGCATAACACATTGTTTAACTTCCTTGGTATGAGTTTTAAATTGCCCCATCTTAGTTCTTGCCTATTATTTATTTCAATTTTAATATCATTTCATTTATAATTTGTCAATAATATTGCCATATTAAAAAAAAATTCGTACAGATACTTACTCTTTTCATATGCTTACTTACATATGACGAAACACTTTCATTTTGAATGAATGCAAAATCAACAACACCAGCAAGATCTAGATCATATTCTATTTGTAGTCTCAGTATCAAATGATGATAATATCCCACACCCACTGCCAAATGAACTGACAATAATGCTTTTTCTGAATCATTCCAGATGTTACCCTGAAACATAATGTTATGAATTAGAAAAAATTTCCCATAAAATATAATACTATGTAAAATATATAATGTGTACAATTTATCTATATATTCTTTATACAACATAATACTATACTTTTACATGTATCATTATTAATTTTATTTTTTAATATATTAAATTATTAATATTACCTTTCTTAATTTTTTGGCTGTATAAACAACATCATAGAAGGCTCTCCTCCACAGTACTTCATCTATTTTATGCACATTTCCAACAGGATCTTTCAATATCAATCTCTCGCAGTAATCCTTAAGTCTCACACGTAACACTTCTATCGATGGGACAAATATATCGCTTACTGTCAGAGCACGATTTTTCTGTTCATCCAACTTCTTGACAATCTCTGTCACGCTCCTTGCAAATAAAATGTACTATTTTATTAAAGAGTTAATTAACAAGTTTGTGTAGAAATCATGTATAGAAATCATTATCAAAGATACATGCTTAGCTGTGCGAGAGATTTTCCTTTTACATATTTATCTATTATTATTATATAACGCTGAGAAAGAGATGGCACAAAAATGTACAAGCTATTTTTCTAAGAATAGATAAATCGTATCTAGTAGAGGGCGCGAAACGCACAAGGTTCGAGAAACGTGCGAATGATAAGAAACAAGCATGGCGAGCGTAGGAGGTGGGTTAGGTTTGCGTGTCTGCAAAGTTACTTCATCACCTTTGTCGCCCTTCCAGGACGACGTTACGTAAATATTTACACTCGCAGCGCGATGAAATCATCTTCAGAAGGAAATATTACTTTCGCGAGAGAAGAAGAGAGAGAATGGAGACGGGGTGACATCATTATCGCTTACTTGTGCAGACGTCTCGTGACTTCGAGGCAGTCCGTTGTTCGGGCCTCCACCGTGGCGTTACACAATTTCCTCATTTTGCGCGACTCATGACCCACGTATCGGCCGACTCGTCCTTACTCATTTCCCCGCGGTCTCCTGACTCGCGCATCTCCTTCGCACGCTGAGAAATTCGCCCGACATTCGCCCGTCGTCGCTGTTGCTCGCTTAGCTGCGCGGCTGTCCCCAGCTGTGTCTGCTATCCGTAAAATGCCCACTTTCTCTCCTCCTTCCGCGGCACAGTGAGCGAATGGCGATAGTGATGTCAGAGATGCCGGAGTGATTTTTCCCACCACTCGGACTCGGCTGTCCTTCCAACCACTCGAGCGTGCTCCATTTGACGTTTCGTAGCGTTTGATTGACCAATCAGAGTGAAGAAATAAGAGCGCGTATTTTCTGCTTACGTTGCAAATTGGATAAGAGCAATCAGGGATCAAAGCAAAATCCATCAAAGGATACACACCGGGGAGTCGTATCTAGATATTCGTATATCACACATGACGTAGAATTTACGTTTGAGAATTTTGAATGTTACAAGTTATGAAAAGTAAACGATTATCAAAGGTAATTTGACTTGGATGCAACATTCTTTTACTTGTAAAATCAGTAATCAGAATTGTAAAAAGGAAACAACAAGTGAATCAGGTATATTATAGAATTTTAATTTATAAAATTCCATTTAAAAATAAATTAATAGTTGATTTCTATCATTTTAAAGAATTTTAAAGATGGAAAATATTGAAATAAAAGCAAAAATTCACGATATTGATCGTGTCATTTCAAAAGCTAAAGAGTTGAGTAATAATGATGGAAAAATAATAAAGCAGCATGATGTTTTCTTTAACGCAATAAAGTCAAGATTAAAGTTACGAAAATTTGAGGTAAGCGTGACTATTATTTAATTTCTTATTTAATACATCTATTATCAGCATGTAAAAATGTATATTTCAATAATTTGAACATATTTTTCATGAGATGATTGTATAATATACATTCATGTATTTGTACATATATTTTAAGAACATATTTTAAGAATATATTTTTTTAGAACAAAGTTATATTGCATTGCTATGTTATTCTCTTTATACAAATTTGTGTTTTCTGATATATAGGATGGTACTGCACAATTAATTTCTTATGCACGACCCAATGTAATAGGACCAAAAGTATCTGTTTACGATAAAGCATCCATATATGCAGATACTGTAGACTTAATTGAACATATTTTATCTGATTCCATTGGTGTGATGGGAGTTGTTAAAAAGACAAGACATCTATACATGGTTGATCGAACACGAATACACATTGATAATGTCGATGATTTGGGCAATTTTATAGAATTAGAGGTTTGCGAGTCTTTCTATTGTAAAGCTTTGGCAGTAAATATAAATAGTTTTAATGATATGATATATTAATTCAGGTAATGATGCGATCAGACAATAAGAATATAGTAGATTGCGACCGGGAAACCGCAGAAAAGATTGCTGCTGATCTTATGCAAGCATTGTCCATAAAAGAAGAAGATTTAATTGCAGAAGCTTATATAGATTTACTCAGTCGCAAAAACAACTTGAATATGGATTTAGCATAGATGTGAAATAATGATTTATTGTCTTTCAAAAATATAAAGAATGTGTCTATTTTGTAAAATTCAATCTTAATAAATAATTTTTATAAAATTTTTTTTCTTTTTTGAGAACAATATCAAAAGATTGTCATTGACAGGTGTGACGAATTTAGCACTAAGCTGCTGATTGGCTGCTATTGTAAAAAATCCTTAGAACCCTAGAAATTCTCTATTTGATAACCAATCGAAATATCCCATGAAAGTTTGTCGTATCAATGTAACATCGCCCTTATGTGTGTTTCGTTACATTAATATCGGAACTTAATCATACCGGGTAGTATCAATATTGTTGTTGATCTGATATTGTTGTCAATTTGATTTTACAAATATATCAAAATGTCTTATATGCTATCGCATTTGGAAAATGGCTATCAAGTTGATCAAGCCATTCTATCGGAAGAAGATAGAGTTGTGGTGGGTTTTCCAACATGATACTTAATCCTTCAATTTCGAGTTATTGTGACAAGATTATTATTCCATGTTGTTTCCACGGTTGTAAATAATATTTTTTACAGGTTATTCGCTTCGGACATGATTGGGATCCGATGTGTATGAAAATGGATGAAGTGCTCTATAATATTGCAGAGAAAGTTAAGAACTTTGCCGTTATTTACTTGGTCGACATTACGAAAGTACCAGATTTTAATAAAATGTATGTATGAATTTATCTGTATGAAATTTATTTTGAATCAACAATCATAATTAAAATTGGATTAACTAATTTTTTTAAATTAAAGAGATAAATTTATATAAAGGGAAATTAAATTAGCTAATTAATGTTAGTCTAAATAGAGATTGCAATAATAATAATAATTATTATTATACAATAAGATATATGATATAATGATACAATTTTATATTTTTTTATAGGTATGAACTGTACGACCCATGTACAGTGATGTTTTTCTTCAGGAACAAACATATTATGATAGATTTAGGCACTGGAAACAATAATAAAATAAATTGGACATTAGAAGATAAACAAGAAATGATTGATATTATTGAGACTGTCTATCGAGGTGCTAGAAAAGGTCGAGGTTTAGTAGTTTCACCTAAAGATTATTCTACTAAGTATCGATATTAATTTATTTAGGAAATACATTAATATTATTGAAAAAAGATTAATATTATATTTATTTGACATAAAAATAAAAAGATTTTTATAAGTTTTGAGAATTTTATGAATTTCATTGAATAAACAATACACATTCTGCTGTAATTATATGTTGCGCATATCTTAAATAAATATAAGTATGAATGCATGTATAAAGTGTATGAGTCAAGCTAATAGAGGCATATATACAATTCTTATGGATTACATGCCCTAAATGCAATCTTTTTGTTTCTATTATTTAGTTGTTTTTCAATTCTAGTTAGACTAGAGATTATTTAAGATAATATAGCTGATAATAATGCTGGTAAGCATTAAATACAGTATCACTTAATACATTTTAGAGTTATATACATTTGTATATGGGAATGTTTATACAGAATTGTGATTATTTGTAAAGAATATATACAGTAACGTAATTCTATTTTAAAAGAATTTTTTGTCAACATATTTATTTACATATAATTATAGTTTATACTCTGATTAAATATCTATGTATTCTCTGATTATAATTTAACATGTAAATTATATAATTTAATCATCTCTTTCACATGTCTGTAAAAAAATATAGATTTCATAAATCACTGTTGTGAAGGAAATATAATGCACAATTCATGCGATATAATATAGATTTCAACAAAATGATAGGAGGCTTACTGTTTATTGCATATTGTGTACTATCGTCAAGTACATCTTGAGCTGATCTCGAACAAATTAGTAATGGAAAACTCTCTTGTTTTAAACTTTCTCTACTTAATTCATATGATGAATTGTTCAGTGATTTATAAATGACACAATCCAAAGTTCGGGATTTTCCTAAAGATAGCATTTGTCAACACAATATTTTTACAAGAAAAAGAATTTTGATATATAATCTGTCCTACTGACCTACAGGAATGTGATGGGTTTTTACATTTATAGAACCCATTGATTTGTATTGTCTCAAACCTTAAAGCAAAATTACACGGAATGAAATCTTTGACATGATAAAAATGAGCTCATTTACAGCAAATGGTATTGAATAGTTGTATTCCTTTTTTCCGCCTTTTCAATATAATATATAACAGTTTAGATTCGTAAGATTTTGTTCCAATCTTACCACTATTTGTTATGTTTCTTCTTTGGTATTTTGTTGACCAAGGAAAGAGATTGTTGATTGATTCCAGAGACTCCATAGATATGGAGCTATTATGTTTTTTTACTAGAACAAATAAATATGCACAATTGTAATTGCGCATTATATTAAATGATAATAGAAAAAAAAATATAAATAGTCTTGCAATATAGAATCTTAATTCACAAAAAAGTCTATTTTATATTGAATAGGTTTTTCTAGGAAAACAAGATTTTGCTGTGGTACATATTGCCAAATATATCACTGAATTAAAATATAGTTTATTTGTTCCATGTTACATAACTGTATGCAAATGACCAAAGTGAATAGTGCGTTACAAAGTTATTCTCAGGTCACATGCAGAAAAGCAATGAGCATATAAGCGTGTCAATCTAAGAGAATATTATTAATTAAGAGAATAAAGTGGAGAAGAAATAAAACTAATAGATAATAGGTGCTTTCCATTTACATCAAAACTTAATTTATTCATTTATCATATTAGATGCTTTCCATTTACATCAAAACTCAGATAAATCTCACTTCTGTCTTTCTTCAACATTCATGTTAAAGAAAGACAGAAGTGAGATTTATCTGAGTTTTGATGTAAATGGAAAGCACCTAATATGATAAATGAATAAATTAAGTGACACAATTCAGATGAAAGCAAAGTGAAGAAAGATGGCATGATCAAAGCATTTGTGCCTACCTCATCATGTGTTAGAGTATAGTTGAGGAAGAGACTCTCATTCTGTAGTACAAAATAGAGATTAATTATTAGATAGATTATAGATAGATTATTACTACCATGCTTTCTTCGATACTACTACAAAGTAATATTTAATTTATTTTACAAAAAAATACAAAATATATTACGCACATGTTTCAAGATTGTTGATTAGATTTGCATCTGAATTCGTTGTACCTTTGATCTTAGAGATATTTTCGTACACTGGATCAACAGGTGGCGGTTTATCTAGAAGAATGCAGAATCACGTGAATTTTTATTATACTTAATTGATAAATATATATTATATATGAGGATAGTATAAAGGATACTTACAGGTTTTTAAGAAATAGGGATTTTTGAGTACTTGCTTTATACAATTATATATATAAGCATATTGACTCTGAAAATACGAAAAAAAAATATATTCTGTATTATATAAAATTTATAGGAATATTAATAAATAGAATGTATATTACACACACATACAGAGTTAGCAATAAATAGATAATGTGATTATCTATATAAAAAATCTGTATATATGAATAAGGTTTAATGTTTTCTTAGCAAGAATGTCGATTTTATAACTTTTTAAATTTTAATATTTAGTTTAAAAACTAAATATTATACCGATGCGATTTACTCACTTCTCTTTGGACCATATTTATTCTATGATGTCGCAGTCTGTACACAGTTCCGAAGACGTCTAACTTTCTATTATCTCTAAGATGTTGCAAGAGAATATCTATCGCTATTAATGTTCCTGTCCTACCGATGCCTGCGCTGTAAAATAAAATTAATAATTTTTCTATTATTAAATAATATAACAATTTTAATTAGTTAAGAAAAACTAGCATTAATCCATTAATTAAAGCAAAAATTTATGAAATCGATCATCGGAACTGAATTTGCTGATTTATGATGTTTTAATTATATTTATTTATACCTGCAGTGAACGACAATAAAATCTTTACTGGTACTAATATTGCGACGCATAATTTGACAGAAATTAATCATTGCGTCAAAGTCTTCCGGAACGTCGTGATCAGGCCAATCTTTAAAGTGTAATTGAGTGATATTTCTTTTTTTATTCTCCTGTAATTTTATTATTCATGTTATATATACTCTTTGCACGTAAAGGTTGTTTTTATTGTAAATATCCTATTCATGTAAAAACACCGAACCTTTTGTAGTACAAGTGTTCTTTGGATATGTGTCCTAAAATCGAATTCGCTTGTACATCGTATTGTCATGTTTTCATATCGGAAGATTTCCTTAATAATCGGATAATATTGATGACATTTTTCCTGAAAAAAGGGGATCAGTATGCGATAAAAATAATATTGTGTGAATTATATCAACAATCGAAGAATTTACTTTGCCCTTCTCGACCAATTGTGTTAACATAACTATAACACTAATATTATATTGATCAATCATTCTCCAAAAATCATAGGTAGTTTCCTCCTTTGGACCCTGACAAGCTATGTATTCGTCCTCTCCCGTGTATCCCTAAAATATACAATGTAATACTAATTGCATGAATATTTACATAAAATATTTAATTTTGATTTAAAAAAATTCTTTCTTTCTTTTTAACAATTTATGAAATTAATATTTTATAATGTTTAGAAAAAAAAAATTTGTTCAGTTTTCTTTCTCTTGATAAGAAAGATTGTCACTCGCACACCATGTGTGTATACATCATATCAAATGCTTACCCTAATAAATGATGCGTTGATATAATCTGTGTTAGGATCGTTATCTATCACTTCCAGCTTTACTCTTGAGAAATCATCTGAAAGTATGAATCACGTATATATTCAAGTATGTGTATATGTGTATACATGTATGCGTGTGCGCATACATAGAAATAGAGATAAGAGTATTCGTACAGGGTAAAATGTCAGAGTAGCGATTTTTCTTTCGATTCGCCTGCAAACAGGCGGTGTTCGTGGGCATCTGCAAATCGACGCTGAGAGTCTGAAGCAGCCGAAATTCATTGCTCAATTTCCCAGGATTATCGACCAATTGTTGACAATGGCTAATGAATTTCTTTCTAGTGAACGGGGCGGGTACAGGCGAACCGGGCATGTCAGAGTGCAAGAATCTTCGCAACACTCTGAAATAGGAGAGAGATTATGTGGATATTTGTTTTATCTATTATTTTTATATTTTATTTATATCTATTATATAATTTATATTTTATATAAAACGTATAAACTAATAAAATATTACGTTAATATATTTTATTGTATATTTAAACGGTAAATGCGTAAAAAATAATCAAAATAAAATGTATAAAATACATGGAGATTTATTTATACACGTAATATAAAATAATAAAATATATAAATAAACGCACGCGCACGATGTGAAACAATAGAGTTTATAAAAGAGTAATCACTGAATGGGATCAACGTCTTCGTTAAGCTTCAACGAAGGTCGTCGAAGCAATGAAGAACGTTGCAGATGCGCAATAGCATTCGTATATTTTATATATGCATATTTTTTGTTGTTGTAGGTAGACACTGCCGGTAGCGGTTCATTCATCATAGTAGGGGAACAATAAAAAACTTACGCAATAAGCATACGCACTTGGCTAGAAACGAATACACCGATTCGATTTCCAGAAGGTCGAAAGAGTCATAGCCGAATTCCCCGTGGGGAATTTTTTATAGCGAACGTTATTACGACACTATCTTTATTGTATTCATTCGCATCTCTTTTTCGCGCGTTTAAAAATATCCATGTGATAAAAATACTCGATTCGAAATGCGAACTCGCGATAGTTCGCGATAGACACCTCGTCGTGCACTGAGCCGACAATACGTTGTATATCTTAGCGTGCCTATGATAGACTCGTGTGTGTATCGAACGACCTTGCTCATGCTTTACAGCTATATAGCTCTCTTCTGAGTCATGGAAAAAATATTGATCATTGTTCATAACGTGTACCTGTCCGGTGTTTCAGGTTTATCATGTGTCATATCATCGCGATGGGATTTTAATTGGTCCGAAAATAATATCGATAATATCGATCCATTATTGTAGTTTGAAATTTTCGACGATTACAAAAATTATATCTTATCTTATTTCACATATTACCTATAAAAAGAGTTTTCCGATAACGATGCTCGAGATGCATGAATCGAAAACATCGCGTTTAATCGAGATAAACAAGTTAATTATCTTTATTACTATACGTGTTAGTGATTATTTATGTCTCTTCTAGTATATTAAAGATCGATTATCTTCTAGTATATCAAAGTAGTACAATTGTAACTTACATATACGGTGAGCATTTTCGCACGAGCAACATCATCGTTACCAGTATTCCGACGAAAAGAATACCAAAAACGGCGCCGATCACAAGAGCAACATTCAGCTCTGCATCTAATATTGCAAAAAAATGAAATAATAGATACTTTCTGTTATATAACACGTTTATACGTTAGCGAGATTAATCATCCGGACTATGCGTGAAGATGGCAAGGTAATACTTACTCGTTTTTATCTGAAACACGTCGGAATCGGTGTAACCACCGTAAGTAAACGCTCTCATTCTAACATGATACCACGTATCTGGCTTGAGGGGTCCATTGCAATACATTTGCTTCTCCGTGTTGGACGAGACCTCCTTGCAGTCGGTGTCCTCACCGATCGTATATTTGACAGCTTTTATGTGACCGTAATCGACGATATTGCTCACTGAACGGAAAAATTATAGATATTTAATGATACACGCGATACGTTCAGATTTTTTTCACTACTCCGTAAATTGTGCATATATGTATTATCCCATATCCATTTATATAAACATATCACCTACGATAAGGATCCCACTGCGGCCGTGTCGCTTGATACGTTATGGAGAAATCCGTCATCATTGCTTCTTTCCAAGAAGATACATTAGGCCAGCTCTTATTCTTCATATCGAATCTCGTGTTTGATTGAACATTATTGTATCCCTCCTGTGATACCATAATGGCGTAATATTTAATATCGCCGTTAGTATCGAGGAATAGGGGAAGCAAGATAGCAGCCGTAGTTGTAGATCTACGTGCCTTGTATGGATCTATAGTAATTGATTTGATATATTCCTTGTCAGGTTGCGGTGGTACTAAAACATAAAAAAGACCTTTTAAATTATGAGTAAAGAAGATACGAATACTTCTAGATCTTACGCGATATCGATACAATAAAAGATAAATACAATGATATAATAAAAGAATGAAAAATCAGTCTGAATTATATATTCGAAAATATATTAATACATACTGCCAGCAGGATACAACTTGCTTTCACTCATTGAGTTTGGCTTGAGAGTATCGACGTCCTTAACTTTGGTGGATATCGTAAAAGTATAATTGTACTCCCCTTTCAATTCGTCGAGATTTATCGAGCACATATTATCGTTGCAAATATGTTCTATGCATTTATGTATTTTATAAAAAGAATGGGGCGGATATTTCTCCCTAGTACCGTAAACCGACACATTGAAGAATTCAAGTTCACCGTTCAAAGAACAGGGTAGGCCCCACGTTACAATCGTATCCAACACATTATTGTTATTCGGATTTTCTTTAATAATAATGGACGAGGAATTAAATTTCGAGATTGCTTCTGGAACTGAATACAATTACACATAACACTTAATGTAATACTTAAAACACTTATAAGAAGAGCAAGGGAAAGATAAAAATATTTTTGAAATTATTAAATGCCTTCTATACATAATTGCATAAATATATTACTGGTAAAATCAGTTTATCAAGTGCTTATTTATCTCGAATTATTTCTATGTTATTTGTATCGAAATTTTAAATTTATACTAAAAAGGTTTTTATTTTATATATTAAAATAGCAGACATAAAATATTAAATATGCATAAAAATAGCTTAGTATTTTAAATGATAATAATTTTTTGTTATAACGAAATGAAAAGATGAAAATATAATATATACCTATGCTAGTGGTTATAATAGTTTGAGGAAAGCCATGCTCGCTCCATCCCGCTCCTGTTCTCGCTCTCATTTTTACGGTATACATTGTGTATGCTTTTGCCTCGAGATAAGTGTAATCAAATATGCTTCCGCTTACGTTATATTTTATGGAGTTCTTCGATTCGCGAGCACACCAATTTGGAATCGGGTATTGTACTGTCCACGTAATTGTCATCTCAAATTCTTCTAAATTACCAGGCAAATGTTCCGGTGGATCCCAAATCAAAGTGAACTGCGAGTCCGTAATGTTATTAAACGTAAATTTAGGAGGAGATGGCACTAAAATTATAATTTGAAGTTATACATTATTATTACTAAAAATCACATATTATGTAACTAATTATAATTAAGCTGAACTATTATTAATGATGAGAATAAATGATGAGAATACATATACTCACCAGTTTCCAATGTCGTAACATTGATCCCGTTACTTAATTCACTGTATCCCGCGGTATTAACGGTAAGTGCTCTGCAAGTATAACTTGTAAAAGGACTCAGATCCTCCACCGTCGTATTTATGACGACAACGGGAGTTGCAGCTACATGTGGATCGATTGACGTTATATCTTGACCAGGTTTAAGTTCATAGCCTCTCCCATCGCTTCCTGTTACATTACATATAGTTATTATGGTTTGCAATGTACATTGATTGTCCTCTTTCTCGATCATCCAGATCATCGTTACGTTATTCACGTGTATAATCGGTAAGCCTGGAGTATACGGCTGTGGTGGATTTGTTTCTAAAACATTGAGGATAATTTCAAAATTATTAAAAAAAATCGATCTTTATATTGAATAAAACACACTGTTGGAATTTAGATAATATTCAGCATAAAATATACGAAGTATATAATATACACATATAAAATAAACAGATCTCATGAAAAAAAATTTCCTTACTGGATTCAAGTGTAGTACCACTTTTACTTGCTGTCTGCCCATCAATATTGTCTTCGTTTACAGTATTGATATGCACTTGATATGTTGAACAAGCGTTCAAATGTTCAATTTGTATGCTCGTTTTCGTGATATTCTCCTCAAAATTGAATTTATTCGGGTCTATAGTTACGTGATAATGCTTCAAGCAGAGTTTACCAGATTTCGGCGGATTCCACTTAACGAGCAGTGAAAAATTTTTAGGTATTATCTTTAAATCTTGCGGCTCTAACAACTCTGCAAATTAATAAAATATTAGATTTGTTAAAAGTCCAGCTGTCCTGCAATTCGCAGAAAGTAAACGTGTAAAATATTATATTAATATAATTTTAATTCGAGACTTATTTATATTAAGATATCGAATGTTTAAGCTTAAAAAGTATATTTTTCCGAAATTAATTTTATTAAAAAAATATTAATTTATGCAAACTTTTCACAAGGGAAACAATAGGCTAACTTACGCGGTGAAGTTGTTTTTGCGGTCTCGTTTACACCGGCAGATTGTACGGTTTGTGCTACCGTTTTGACAGTAAAGTAATATTGCGTGCACGGATCAAGATTATTAACGGTGTAATTCGTGACGAGGCTCGTGATATTCTTACAAGATTTTTTATCGCACTGTGTAATCGAATAATTGGATACGCATTTTTCGTGTACTTCGGGCGGTTGCCAAGATAATTGAACAGTATTAACGCTGACGTTGTGCACGCTTAGATAGCGCACATCTCCGATTTCGGAAACTGAAAAAAAGAAGAGATTAATATATCAAGAATATTAATTGATTTTTTAGCTTGAATTTTAATGATTATATTAAATATACAAGCTGCGATTGTAGACCTACTATCATAATCTGTTGTTTCTGATAGAGTGATTCCCTCAGATTCCCAAGAGCTTGTAATAATTGCTACGTTAAACGTGTACCATGTACATGGGTCAAGATCGGTGGCGTTATGCCATGTAACAGTTTCATTTGTCTCCTTGCAGTTTTCATTATTGCATCTCTTGATCCGATATATTATCGAAATGTTCATGTCATCGGTGCACGGAGATTCCCACGAGAGAGCGATCCATTCTACATTTTTACCGTTTACTTTCAAATCAACTACTTCCCTTGTATCTACTAAAGACAAAATTATACAAGATATGAATAAGCAAGACGCTTTATGATAAAATATTTTGCGTAAAATAATTGTTAATGATTTTTTTTTAAATTAAGAAAATAATTTTTTTCTCTGTTATGTATGATTTATTATTAAATTAATAATAAAAGATTATAAAAAAAGATTATTGTTATGCTAATTGTTATATTTTCTTTCCTTTCAAATTTTCATTGTTTAGCAATTATTTTGTACGGCGTTTATCATGAAAAAGTACGATAATTAATATAATATAATATAAAATGTATGAATATAATATGTATTATATATTAATATAATATAAAATGTGCAGAATATCTCAAAAATTTATAACATTTCAAATAAAATATTTCCATTATCTATCAATATTTAAGTTTATTAAGATTTTTTCTCTATTAAAATCTTTTCTATTAATATTTTTTGATGTTTCTGATTTTTAGCATTTTTAATCATTAATATATGTATGTTAATTAATGTTATATTTTATGAAAAATTCTCTAATTTCTGAAATATTCAATTCTTTTATCAATAATTTCTTTGCTTTACCGCTTGCATTTACTGGCCACGTAGGATTGCAGATCGTATTATCTGTAAGAGTCACATCGGGTATGACAGTATTAGTAGTAGTAAACAGTAGTTTCGATCGTGTAGTTTTATCGATAGTTGAAGGCGATGAAGAATCATCAATGTCTAGCTGGGAATTAGTTGTCAGAAATTCGGTGGTGAATTCAGAGACAGTTGCAACGTTAGGTTCATAATTCGTGATCTTCGTGAGACTTTCCATAGACTCAGAGCTGTCACTTGCAAAATTCGCAATATTGTTCGCTGATTCAGTTTCATAATTTATAAGGTTTTTCATCAATCCAGAATCATATTTCGATTCGAAGGTCGACATCGTTATCTCTTGCGACATAGATGCATCATCGCCGCAAAATACGCAGGGAGCGACAATGAATAATACCAAGAATTTTTCAAGGGTCATATTCTATCAAATGCTGCAAGTAGAAAAAAATCGATTACTAACGGAAAATTACTGGTCTTTTCTTATCTCTTGATCGTTGATAAAAATAAACTGATATATATATAATACGCATGTGAAACTTTTTTTATATTATTAAAATATGTAATATATTTTGCAACAACTAATCTGCCGCATATATTAAATTATTATTTGTCTTAATATAACATAAAAAAGTATTATATATTACATTTATAGTATATGTGTAATATATTTTTATCAAACCAAGATATGAAAGAATCAATAATTCTGTCAAATGATCAATAAAAAATGTTTCCTTCTTTATTATATCTTCATTATTGTTTATGGAAGTTATAAAGAGTTTTTTCTCTTTCTCTCTCTTTTTGAACGTTTACATTATAATTATTTTAGATAAAAGATACATTTTTAAAATAATAAAAATTAATATTCTCTCAATTTATTTTTATATAATTCTAGATAATAATTTTTTTTCTTATGAAAGTTGCAACGCAATATTTTAAGCGAATGTTATCGTTAATGCAAAAACTAGATTCCCATTAAAATAAAGCGCATTCCGGTTTACACAGAGCGGAAATGATTCGAAAAGTTTGATGATTTACAGCGGTCATATCTATTTCCTTTTGCGTCTGTCGAGACAGGATTACATATGCGTGATCATTCAAGAATGCGATAAAATATTTTTCTCTTAAAAATTTAATTTTTTGTTCTCCACACATATATCTATATTCTACGAGTTAATATATTTATTTTTATTTCCATAAAATTTGAATTCTACTAATGAAAACATGGAATATTAAAAATTGGAAAATAAACGACTTACTTCGATATTTTCAAGAGAGAAGAATCAAATTGATTGAAAAATCTATCATTACGCGTTGATGCAATGCGAAATAGTCTCATTATTAATGTATCATATATTATACATTAATGTTTCATTATTATCATTAATTCAGAAATTATCACTGAAACTCCATAAAGTACTATATTCTTCCGGTTTCGATTGATACGAGCGTTTTTAGAACTTGGATTAAGGAGCACTCGCGCACTGTCGATCGCGAAAAGATCATTTACGCACACGTTATCATCGGTCTCTGTGGATCTTTCTCGGTGATACTATACAAAAAACATTAAAGTAACTCTCTCGTCGTCGTTGTTGACGCTTTCGATAATCATTGCCCAACTGCGCTCGTTGACAGCCTTCCGCCCGGTTGGTTGCTTGTCTCCGCTCTGGTAGTTGATATCACTGATAAAGGGCTGGAGTCCACTCTCGTCCGAGAGTGCACTCTTTTGCGGTCACTTTATTAATCAAATACAAGCGCCGGCCGTCCATCCGATCTCCCGTGACATATTCAATTTTTTTTTCAAGTTCTTCACCATCCCCACGAACAATGGGAGGATAACAGACAATAGCGATTTTTGCAATTAATCCCCCTTATCAATATATTAACTGATTCCGCGAACTTTTAGCCTCGCAATCGTACATTTTTTTTTATTTGAAAAGCAGGAGAATGCTATTTTTTCGGAGCATCGATTATCTTTTGGTTGACAAAGCTTGAGTTTTTAAAAATCAGTGTATCTAAAAATTGATTGCATTGCATCTCACATTGATAATTCCATGATTCAAGAAATTTTAAATTCCTTTGCATTTTAATTAATATTTTGTAAATTATTTATTTAATCGTGAATATTTCGCGAATTGTAATTCGCGGACACTAATCAATTCGGCAAATTTGATAACTCATCCGATCCTCTCACTTGAGAAAATGATCAATATGCAATTTTAATAACTCAATGATTCTAAATGATTGATGATCAATTGCTGATTAAAAAATGTTCTCACATTGATAATGCAAATACATTGATTGTGATTATTTTCGTTTTAATTCGAAATATGATTGTACAAGTAGTATGAAGTTATTTCTACTTATCACATTATATATATATATATATATATATATATATATATATATATATATATATATATGAAAAAATACAATTTTATCATCGGAAATAAAAACTAGACCTCTGTAAAATACATCAGTAAATCATTTTTACTAAGAAAAAAAGAGAATGTGTATATGTTATACCATATCATATCGTATCGCTTGTATTTATCAATTAAATTTTTCTCTCGCTACTACGTTTTTATTATTATCCCGTTATCAATTACGTGTTTCGATATGTTCCTAAATAATAAAATAATTTGTGACGACTGCCATATAAAATTTTAAGGGTAGAAAGCAACAATAACATTAAAAGAGATCGTCGCTTATATTCTTTATATATAATAAATATTATATAATTCATAATCTATTGATAACAAAGCCTGGAATAAAAATTTGATTAAGATAAAGATTTGATTGAAATTGAAAAATAAATTTTTGTTATCTACTTGTAAAATAAAATAATTTTTTATTTCTAAATATTTATAATTTGAATCAATATTTTAATAGGCATCTATATAGAAAATTTTGTAATTTCTCTATATTTAAATAAAATAAATCCTTAAAATTTTATTTAATTATCAATTATCCTATATTCATTTATTTTATTCAAACATATATAAATAAAAATTGTATAAACTTTAAAACAATTTTACATCAAGTTTTCAAAAGCGACTATTCTATTATTTTTATTCTCAAGAACAAACTCAAAATATGTCTACTCACACATCTCAAACCTGAGTCCTGAATATTTTATTGTATGTATTCAAATTTCCACATGGGTCATAACGAGAGGAACGGCGCACTGATCAGAAATCAAGAGACTGCTAAACGTGTGTAATCGGTAAGAAAAATTCGCAAGAATTACACATGTGAAAAAGTGCGAAGAGGGAGTAGAACCGCTAAATGCTAGAGTCCACAGTTCCACTGGTATCTGCTTACGAAGCAGAACTCGAAACTATATACTTCTTCAAAGCGCAGCGACCGCTACTGGACTGCTCCCACAAAGATCGTTGGAAATAGCATGGCCTATGGTATGCCTCATGTCTATGGGGGTCTTTCTCAGTAGGACCCACGCACACATATACATATACGATCTTCATGAGAGCGTAGGTCCTTAAAGAAGCATCCGGATTCAAGATCCGGCCATTTCCTTTTTCGAACCTGTATTTTTTTTTTATAATCTCTTGTCTATAATATAAGTACTATTCAAAAGTTTAACAAATACACTGAATATTGCTAGATGGAAACGCAAATAATACTAATAATAGAAAAATAGAATAATACAAGCGCAATTAATACAAATAATAGAAAAATATTTTAAATTATTCACTGATATGTTGTAGTGTATTTTTAGTGTAGCAAGATCATTTTCAGATTCACACGAGATTTCTCACTTCTGATATCAATTTATCAGTGAAAAATCAAAAGCTTTATATATAAATTAGTGCATATTTAATATCAATATTATATTATTCTATACGTGTATATGTATATATATAATTTTACATTTTTAAAATGTTAAAGTAGTTATTGAAAAGTGTTCTCCCTCTTCTAATCGTTATTTCATAAACAATGACTAATATATACATATGTTCTCTCTGCGAAAAAGTAGAACATATTATGATAAACATTAATCTCTTCGGCGAATTTCTTACATCAATAACTTTACTGTGCAATGAATACGTATGAATATATATTGCATTAAAATTCTAAGAATTTTTATCAAAATTAGCATCGCATTTCAAACGACGGAAAGTACTTTCTCTCTTGCAAACATGACGAGATATATTATAGAGGAAGAAGGATGAATGTATCGCAAAATTTTTTTTCTTTTTTATTGCAACGAATTTACATTCGACATGTATTTGTACCAAGTACATGTACTTAGTACAATCTCTGTGGTGGCCCCATAGTAGATTTGATGTGAAGCGAACGTACGTTCTGCCAGTGTTTCTTCAACAACGAAACGAGGAAATTTATCGAGAGATGAACATTTTGCACTAACTCATCGGGTGTCATATCAACGTGTCCAACAGCTACTGACAGACATAAAACCTGTAAAACAAAATTAAACATTACCAAACGTTACAAACGTTATGTGAATTAAGAAAAAAATATAGATAAAAATGCACCTTTTTCATTTGAAACTTGATGGTAGCTTTGACTTCGTCGATTTTTCCGACCATTGATTCCTGGTGAGACAACAGTCCAGGAAATTTACCGGCTTTATTTAAACCGGGACCGAGAAGACGGGGAATTTGTTTGATCAAAGACTCACTCGCTAAGAATGCATCGTATTTCTTTGCTGCAAAAAAGAACGCAAATACATAAAGTATTATTCAGTTTTAATTCTAAATAGATGTTATAAAGGCTAGATTTTTAATATTATTTATAGAGATCTCATTTAGAATAAAATATTTATCAAAATTAAATAATTTTTAAAGACTTTAAGTATGTATGTAGGATTTTAATAATTTATTAATTACAAAAACTTTTTTCACATTAAGAGATTTCAAAAATATTATAAAATTTACAAAGATTGAATTCTTTCTAGTTGTCTTGTGTTAATAACTTTTTAAAAAAACTTTTATTTGTAAAAAGGAACATTTTTATATGAAAAAAAGAAAAAGAAAAAAAAATAGATTTCTTTTACATCAGATATGTATCGACACGGATTGAGTTGCAATGCTACGATTCACATTGCCCTCACCAAGTGAAGAATCTTTAATCTCCTTCCTCTTGACGACCACCATTCTTATATGTAAATAATGATGGTGCTTTTGGGAAGGTAATAATTTTTCAATTAAAAATATTAGAATATATAAAAATGATGCTGCTAACATACCAAGTTTTTTAACAAGTTTCTTGTTCTTATTAAGTTTTTTCAGTGCCTCCGCATCCATATATGGAATATTGTTAGCTTTAGCCTCATCGCAATGCTGTTGATCACCAAGAACACATACTTGCATTTTTGGTCTAGGAATATTCTTCAACCTGATATGATAAAAATCATTAGCAGTCAAAGTTTAAAGAAATATAATCCAATCCCCACAAATTTCCATAAATCTGTATTAAATTTATTGCAAGATGTAATTGTTAAAATAATTTTCATTATTTATAATATAAAAGAGAGAAATATTCCAGTATATATAATAATTAGAATTTTCCTGTCAATGTTCTCAGATTTAAATATTTTGCCACATGTAAATTATTCAGATAATACATGCAATAAATAAAACATCACAGAACATTGATGACTCAATAGATTAATTGAGAAGATAATATTATACAATACAAATGGTATTAAATTTATTGCAAAATGCAACTATTTGAATAATTTTCACTATTTACTTTATATTACTAAATTTATAATATTACACTTTATATTATTATAATTGGCTATCAGAGAATTTATATTCTCTAAAAAATTTTTAGGACTAAAAAATTTTTTATTGAACAATCCATCTCCATATTTAATACTCATACAACACATGAAATTTCCCTTAGTCAAAGTATAACTTACCATCAGGATCTCGCTCATGAGGCATGATCCTGTCTAATTTAAGTAACGGTATAATTACCTCCCCAATTTATTTAAGACCCTGGGTATAGGTCCGCTAGGTAAAATCCTAGCTCCCTGACAAAGTACATGAGGCATTCTTTACAGACTTTATATTCAATTTACATACTATTCATATTTAATGTACAGTGTACATAATGATATTACGATTATTATTTCAGAGCTGAAAAAATGCCTCAAAGTCAGGTAAGAACATACTTTACAGTGCCTGAGAAACGCTTGTCCTTTTGCGGATCATAGTTCTTCAAACCGATCTGAAGCTCTATAGTCTCTAAAAAATTCCTCTTCTTTTCTTGCGAATGTTGGAGCACGCCGTTTACGCACTCGTAAAGAGTATCACGCGAAACCTTGGATCTGGAATTATAACAAAATAAAAACATGCATAGTATTCCTTACAATTCCAAAAATCACTTCTATAAAAACAATGCGTGTTTAATTAATTCGGCGACTTCATTTAGAATCTCGAAAACATACATATAATTAGTAAAATTAAATTTAATCGTAAATTGAAATAAATGCACGCTATATTTATGATGCTTCAATGCAACATATCGACATTGCAAAAAATGTCTCGCAGATATTTTTCGGCCAAAAATAATATACGCTTGTCAACAAGCGCAATTCGATATATTTATTCGCAACAAAATGGCAAAGTTTGCATAAACGATTGCGAATATCAAGTTGGATTTTGGATACTCACGTCATTTTGTCGGATGGAGGATGACAAAGGCACAATCAACCTCTCGACAACCGATACCGGAAAGAAATGAAACGTGCACTGTGCAAGAAAAGTCGCGTCGCTCCACTCGAGTGCAATGTATCTTAGATGGCAGCTCTGTATGTATCACGTGGCATGATACTCAATTCATCGGACGTATTGATTTGGCTATTGGACAGAGAATTTCTAGGATTTTTCTCAGCCAATCAGTACCAGAGAGAAACCTGAGAGCGGCCATCCCGCTTCAGCGGACGCATGTCCTGATGCGCTCCCTGAGAAAGTGGACATAAACTACGTTGTTACGCTCGGTAACAAACGTAGTAAATGGTTCATGTCCGTGATATGGTTCGTATCCGGACTACTCAGATATACTACTATCTGAACTAAAAATGAAACTCCAACGAGATGAGTCAGACAAGGATCAACAATCGATCGCTTTGACTTTGTCTCACCAACGATGAATATCTCGTGGACTTGTGCGGCGGTAGGCACGAGGTTTTGCGATCTGGCCTTTCGCGCGTTGCACGTAATTTGGGAAGGACAGGATTTCATGACGTTAATAAACTTTGGGCAATGTAAAAAAATATAAAAATATAAAATATAATATAAAAGAATTAACATATTTATTGAGTGTTTTTTTTTTAATGTTTCAGTACCATTATCCAGTCTAAATCATTTCTTAGGAACATATTACAATATATATGTAATTAAAGAAATTTACTAAATACTTTGAGATAGAATAAAAATATATTGCCATTAAAAAATTAAAGTCATGTCGAGATTAAAATTAAAATTAATTTCAGATGGATTGACTTTGAAAAAACAAGTTAAAATCAATTAAAATTGAAACCGAATCGTGCAAAAATCGAAATTGACTTAACACTAAATCTAACAAAGAGAGTACACGACATCCGGGTCGATTTTAAAGAAACTTTGTGTGAGTGTGTAGTACTTAATACATAACTAATTTAAAATAGTAAGACGCACTACTCAATTGTCTTCAAAAAAAAAGTATTTAAAGTTTCGCGAGCACCTTATAAGGACGTGGAATAATACAGAGATCTAAAGTTAAGCGTAGATAGGCGAATAAAGCGGTAGCAGTAGGAACGCAGGAACCATGGTTTCATTCGGGATGTATCTTTTTTTCCAATTTTTTTTATTAACTCATTATTTCAAATATTATAAAATGAATAGGAATAGGCAAACATTACATGTGACAAAATTGAATTTTAAATTATTTATTATATAAGCAATAAAATATAAAGGAGCCGAGCATTTCATGCCCAGGAAAGGGATACTATAAAAAGAAAAAAAACAGAAAATAATAAATAATTTAAGATTCAATTTTATATGTTACATATAATTTTTGCCTGTTAATAAATATATATTTATTATAATAAATATTATATTGCTATTTATTAGATATTTTTTCTTTTAATATGGCAAATAAAAAAAGAAATTTTATAGTATAAATTTTTATTCAGTTAGTATAATTTTTTAATATTATTATTTTTATAAAAAATTAAAACAATTATTTTGTATAACTTTTTTCTGGTTAAAATATTTTTGTAGATTTTTATTTTTAGTTGACGCAATTTTTTGATATCATTAATTTTTGTAGGATATATTGAAACAAATGTGGAAAATTAAATTAAATTTTTTGTATAACATTTTGACTAATATTTTTCCACTTGTCGCGTGAACTTGGCGCCTTTTTTTATCTTTTTTTAAAAAGGTTAGTTTTTTGAGGGATAGTTATAACATTAATAATATAAATAGTAATTGTAATTACTATATATAATAGTAATTATAATTATAGCTATTTTGTTCATAATAATTCTATTTTATTTATAATAAAATGGAAAAATAAGTATATCTTTATTAATTCTCGTGCTTACTGCCGCATGATTTGCTCATCGTTGACAAAACGTGTGGCAGCGTGTGGCTGAGCCAGCAAGGCTCTTGCTTGCCATATGAAGAGTCGCGGGTTCAAATCGCGTGAATCTGATTGGTGTATGCTCTTAGATCCAGTCAAAATTAAGAGCATACACCAATCAGGCTCACGAATTTTACACAGTTGCAAAGCAGCTTTTTCTGCTGAACGCAGCCAAAGACAAAATGATGCTCACAGCGCGTGAGCGTGAAAAGCGAACACAGCCAAAGACTTAAGGTATAAGCTAAAAAGAACCATACCTGGGTTTATTGTCTACTTGTACGAGGGCCTTCCGAGTTCTACGAGGACTAGATTTTGTACTTGTGCCACATGCTGTTTCGTTTGTTTTAACTCGGAGTCTTGGACTTCTTCGAATTGGTTCAAAAATTAAAATGTAATTATTTATAAATTTATCCTTATATAATAATAATTTATAATAACTATAAGAAATTAGGCTCTAGAATTAAGTTTTCGTTGAAACTTTATTTGTGTGCACAGGGCACAACATTTTCTTGGTACGATACCAAGCGAATTTAAAATCATTCTCAATTCGAGAAATTATTTAATTATCCCTCTTTTTCCCCCTGTTGTAGGCGAGAAAAATATCGGGCCGAAAGTCGCTGAATCGGGAATCGAACCCGAGTCTTTCGCTTGCCGGGCGACTGCTCTTACCACTGAGCTATTCAGACCCTTCAACTCGATACTTCTCGGTCGCCTACAAATGAATATTAAATTAAGGAATAACGCCATCTTCCGCCGGCGTGATTTAAAATAACTATAAGAAATTAGGCTCTGTATATTGAAAATATAAACTTAAATTTAAACGGGCCATCAGAGCTAAACGCGGATGGTAGTGCGTAAGTTCAACGAGAATTAAGTTTTAATAATTTATATATAATAATTTTATATATAATAATTATCTAATAATAATAATCTTATATAATAATTTTAATGATTTAACTTACCGGCATCCATATTCAGAGCGTAGAAATAACTTTTCTCTTTAATTTTTCCTTTTGGCCCTTTTTCTTCTTACTTATGCGTCAATGCCGTTGCCACGGATGGATTCTGTCGCTCGTTGATCAAATGGGCGTCCGACAAGACACGTCTGACCTCCTCCCGCATACATCCCTATCTTTCTCTGGAGGCCTGCCCCGGCCCTATCTTAGGGTCCATCCGCCACTGCTATTTGGTACAGTGGGGATTTTAATATATACTAGAGGGATCTTGGGGGATGTGGTCACTCTACGGCGTTGTGCTCGTCGGTGCCGTTTTATACGGAAGGCCAGTCGGAAGCCAGCATGTACGCGAATACCTCCACCGGCACTTATTGGTCAGCGAGCGACCTTTTCAAGGATCCTCCATGGCAATCGGCATTGCATCCATCGAGCAAGATACCAACATCGCTCTGGAGTCGCATATCACTGTGTTAAAAAGCAGCATTAGGTGTGAGGTCTGGATAGCTCAGTGGTCTAGAGCAGTTGCCCGGAAAGCGAAAGACTCGGCTTCGATTCCCGATCCAGCCACTTGCGCCTCACATATTTTTCTAGTCTGCGAATATTGTTTTCTAGCAATTATTCGTTAGGCTGAAAAATAAATAGAAAAAAAGATAGGGAGATACTGCGAATGGACCCCGTAGATTCGGCCATGTCATCCGGCCTTTTCTTTATTTTGCGTGAGCTACATCAAGTGCGTGGACGGCGGTGAGATACGGGCAAGAACGGGAAAAAAGATTGAGGAAATATTTTACTAGAAAAGTGATGTTAAATTTGTTTTAATTTTTTATAAAAATAATAATATTAAAAAGTTATACTAACTGAATAAAAATTTATACTATAAGATTTCTTTTTTTATTTGCCATATTAAAAGAAATAATATCTAATAAATAGCAATATAATATTTATTATAATAAATATATATTTATTAACAGGCAAAAATTACATGTAACATATAAAATTGAATCTTAAATTATTTATTATTTTCTCTGTTTTTTTTTCTTTTTATAATATAGTATCCCTATAGTATTCTAATATAGTAGTAAATATAGTATATTTTTATAATATAGTGCTCTTTCGATTGCCTTGATTACTTAAAGAATTGCAATGGCGGTCTTCGATAGGTTTCAAATTGCGCGCAGTCGTGAACGCGATAAGTCGCAGTATCGCATTCAAGTCGCTCCGTGTTTTTCGTGGTTGTTATCGTCTAAAAATGAATCTCCCGCGTGAATAATTATTGTGAGTGTCTGACATGAAGCTTTCGATATTTGAATGGAATAAGCATCACATATAATCGTTACAAATAATGTCGCGATTTAAGTGCCAGCGATGTTACTTGTGTATACCCGCAAGACTGATCGAATCGTCTTTTTCATCGCAAAAGCAGAGCTTTCATTTATTATCGCCAAGTATGTAATATGTGCATTTCCATCTCTTCTGCAATTAACTGTATCGATTATTTCTGATTATTTGAATAACGAATATCGCCATTTTTTCTGATCTCGCGCTAACATTTATCAAAGATTTTTCCGACGCGAACGAAAGCGTTGCGCGAGCCGGTGGCGCCGCCTGAACGGTCGGGCGCATGCGCGTTGCCAACGTCAAGCGATCAGCTGTGCGCGTCTCGGTAATCTCGCGCGTAACGGAGCGCGCGTCTCGACGAAGCGTCTCTCTCTCCGTTCTGTTGTTATCGCGTCGTGGCAGAAGTTCGTCCTCGCGGGTGTTTTGTGTCGCGCGACAGGAGTCGATTCGAGCGGGGCACCTGGGAGTTGGGGCATCGGCGAGCGATTTACGACGCGCGGCCGCGGGCAGCGAATCGCGGCAGCTATGTGTTGTCTCGGCGGTCAGCGGGGCATGACGGGAACAGGTGACAATGGAACCGCGCCATGTTAGATTTCACAAGATCGCGAAACGCGCGCCGCTGCTGCTGCTGCCGCCGCCGCCGCCGCCGCTGCTGCTGCTGCTGCTGCTGCTGCTGCCGCCGCCGCCGCTGCCGCTGTCGCTGCCGCTAGTTGCTACTACCGTTGACTACTACTACCGTGGTGTTAGTACCGTGAGGAAAAAGTGAGAGAAAGGGAAGGAGGAGATTTACACTTTGTTTTCTCGGCTATCGCGCGCGCTGTTTTCCTCGCGACGGTGATCCACACGAAAATCATCCAAGCTGGATAGGTTACCCGAGTATCTCCGCGATACCGTGGACTGGTTTATGGGGTAAGTGTCCTGTCTCTCCTATCTTTCTCGCGTACAATCGAAAAGAGGAGACTCTGTTTCCTTTTTTCCCTTCCTCGTCTTTCCTATTTTCTCGTTTTCGCGCGCGCTGTCCGAATTGTCGTCCCGCTCCGGCGTGGAGGTTAACCTCCAACCTGCGTTAACCTGCGTCCGCGAATGAGCGAGTCAGCGCATCGTCACGCCATGCGTCCTCGTCTCGCTCGCGCGATCATCCGCGCGCCGGGCTCGCCTCTTCCTCGTGAGGAGAAAGTCATCGCGGACGAGAGGATCGCGCGCGATCATCTCCGGATTTTCGGAGCGTCGCCTCGGAACGTCTTCGTCATCGTCGGTCGAAGTGACGCGTGCACCTACAGGGCGCTGAAAAACTACACGTCTCGATATCTTTTCTCTCGGTCTTTCCGAAGTCTATCCTTCTCGAACGAAGAAATTTCACCGAGAATTATTCTTTTCTCTCTCTTCACTGTTTCTGATTTTTAATTTATTTACCTTCGAATTTATCGCGAGATCCTTGCATCTTGATGTTAAATATCTAGTCGATTAAGTGAAACGTTAGAAATTGAACGAATTTTGAATTAACGAATTTTCCAAGTCGCAACAAAATTTTCTGCAACTATAAACCTGAATTTTTTTTATATTTTATTATAAAATGGAAACCATACATTTGAAATTGAGCTAAAAATACAAACTTGACATTTATTTGCATCTGCAAAGCTTCTAGACAATCGTTTATTTTTAATCGATAGGATCTTTTAAGCTCATATTTATGAGAATTTTTCTCTGTATTTTTGAATCTTTAAATAATCTTACGGTTTATATTTACAGTTTTTCACCATTCATACAACAGCATGCTATTTCCTTTTTATTTGTTATTCTAGATTCTAGATGATCGTTACTCGTTCTGTTCCAATGAGTGACTTTATAAAATCAGTCGCGAGCAGATAATAGGCTTAGTTAAATAAGAGTTTGGTTATAGCAATTCATTCTTTGCCCCTCATACTGTCTCACTAGAGAAACTATTTTAATGACAGATTCTCTTCAGCGAAAGTTTCGACGACGTTGTTACGGTTAATCTTGGTGAGCAACGAATTCATCAGTTCAGGATTGTAAACAGATAACAAAATGTTAATTTTAAATGTATTTTACGTTTTTAATTCGAGATTTGATATCACGAGAATATTTAATTGGAAAGACTATATAAGATAAGATAGTGTTCCATTTAATTTTCTATAAGAGAAAGAGATTGATTTATTGTTTGTCAATCTAGCATTAACTGTGATAACTATGATCAAATGTTTTTTTTAAATAAAGTTACACCAATATATATATATATATATATATATATATATATATATATATATATGAAATAACGATTTTTCATTACGTTTTATAAAGTGAAAAATTCCAATCTTTCGCGAGAATTTATATTTTAATACAAGCGAGAAACAGATACAACAACACGAATGAGATTAAACAAATTTAATCATGTCTATTGACTTGCCATATCTATTGAATTATTTTCATATATTCTATCGATATTGACATATCGGTAGAAAGGTTTCCGGTATAGACAAGACATTTCGTATACTCGCAGTCAGATACAATGGTAGACAGAGAAAGAAAGTGTATTTAATCACGTTTAGCATTAATCGAGGTTAGCGTGGGCTTTAGGGTCAGTCGCATGAACAACCTTGATTTACTTAGACTACTTAGCGGTTTCCCTTTTGCTGTATTTGCATAAATTTACAATACAAAATTTTCTTTAATAATCGCAAGAATCGAGATTGGTTAACCATCAAAGGAAAATTGTTTTAGTTGTACGTTTTCGGATTGCAAAAAATAAATTTGCTCTTATGTAAGATACAATATACATGTACCTATTAAAACCGTTGGAAAGAGTTAAATTATATATATTAATTGTAAGTCTTTCAAAATCATATTTGTAAAATATCGATGTTTTTACGGCGTCTATACATGTTTATTATGTGATTATTACGATTAAATTGGATATATTAATTCTTCGTCAATCTTTTCCGAGATGCACTCTACGGTTAACTGCATAATAAAATTTTTCACAAACGAGAAAATAATTATAAGGATATAATTTAATAATAACAGTAAGAAAATTATGCATTATTATGCATTATTATTTATGCATTTTTCCAATATTATTCCGAAGTAATTACATTGCTATTATCATATTTTACAATCACTTTTTACTTATTATTTTATTTTATTACCCGCGCGTATATACAGCTAATTATTATTAACATTATTACTGCTTTCGCACATCTCCATTGGTTATATGCATATCCAAGAAAAGTATATTAATTCTCATTACTTAAATTTAAAAAATTTACATTTTCACGAGAGAAAGAAGTTTTTCGCGAGGGAAAGAAACTCTTTTGAAACTCGGGCAAGAAAGTTGTTAAATGTATTCGGGACACATGTAGTTATATTAATGAAAATATTACTTTCGCGATGCGTGTCTCTGAACTTCATTCTTTGTTGCGTATGGTTGTATTAAGTGTACAATAATACCCGATGATAACAAAAGCGATACCAAGTACGACGGAGTCATATTCATCGGACTTAATTCGCGAGACACGCGAATCGCTCGTATAACGTAGATGAATTGGTGTTACAATTACCATCGAATCGACGATGGAACAATGATCCCCTCAGTTTTCCATCCCATTCGAAATACCGCAAGCTATTTTCCGGAGTTCTCCGCGAGCAGGCTTTTTACGAGGCAGATTTATGCATAAAGTTTCTCTCCGCGACACACTATTTTATACATAAAATTTGCACGCTGAATTCTTCTATTCACCGCAACGAAATATATGCAGCCACGAATGATTATGAATTTTATTCTACTTTCACTGGATTTGAAATCAGCTTTGTAAGATAATTTTCTTCAACTACGAGATATGTCCGTTGACTTTTCCCAAAAATCAATATACGAAATTCTTTATCTACTATCGCTCGAATGTATTGGTATATGTTTGAGATATATTTTTCTTTCTTTTGCATCAGATTACATAACTTTCACAATGACACAGATCGAAGATTTCGTTTCAATAGTGGCTTGGAACATGATCAAAATACAATATTCTGCTTAAGAAAATAAATATGATTCTTTCTTTGAAATAAATAAAGTGTTTGTTAGCCCTTAGTTATTTTCTATTATATTTGTAATATATTGTTGAATTTGTGTTTTATTCATGTTTTGAGTTTTGCTATGGATTTTAGATATTAAATGATCCATCTCGCAATTAAAAATAATCTCAACTTAAAAGATTATTAGCTCGTTCGTAAAAGTTAATTTTCTTGAAAATAGGATTTTCTTATATATCCTTACTTATAATGAGATTAATTCTCACAGATTTTGATTCTTATAATGGATTATTATATTTCCATTCAAATTCCCTTTAACTTGTGCCAGATGGCAGATATCAAACTTCGGTTTACCGATTATCGAACTAAGTTTTGCCGAGTATGAAAAAATTCTCTTCATATCTTTGATTAATTTTTTTTTCATGTAGAATTACTATTTTTTGTCTCATAATTATTCTATTTTTAATTGAAACAAATGAGTCGATTAATTTTCGAAAAGCGACGACAATTTGCACTTGATGCACATTTCTTTCGACGATGATATCGCTTTAAAGACCGCCGGCCTTTCTGACCGGACGCTTTCCTTTGGACTTGTGATTTAATTAGCGGTATCTGCCATCAACGTTAAAACGGCCACGGACGTCATTAATGTATATAAACACGTCGTATATATCGCTATTGTATCGTCAATTTCTGAGGCTCAAAAAGCACGAGTATACTGAATGCGCGTTATGCAAATTTTATTTTCGATAAAATTAAAAATATTTTCAAAGTCAACACTCATTAATTATATTAATTTTAAGATAGCGACATTTCTTTAATTTATAAAACTACTTCGATCGTTTTGAAAAAACAACGTCGGCAAATAAACCGACGTTTTATCAAGATAATATAAAGTTTTTTTGTACGATATTCCAAGATTAATGTGCATCAATCGATAGGATACTGTTTTTTTTTCAGAGAGTCAGATTTTTTCGCAGTAAAATGTAGGTCATGTAGGTCATTTTTTCTGTTGCTTTTTAGCGTTTTGCATTAATGTACTTGGTTGAAAATCGCGACTCGAGTCTGTAGCGAGCGAGCAAAGTCTATTCGCTGGCGCGAAACCGAACCGAGCGATGACTCACCTCGATCTCTCGCACTACGATTGGCTTCCTTGGTGATTCATGCACGGTTGCGCGTTCGCCAAAATACCGTGACGTGACGTTTCCAGTGCGATGTGTCGCGCGATTCTTTCCGATCTCGGAGGACTTTGGAGAAAGCATCGAGGTGGTGTAAATCGAAGGCGGACAGTGTGTCCGATACCTCCGAGTAGAACGTAAGTATCATCGTTCAATTGCTCGATCTCATGGCTGATCGTTTCAAAATTAGACAATAGACAGACAGTTTAAAAAGAATGAATTTATATAAATTAAATTTAAATAAATTCCATTCTGTGACATTGGTGATATTTAATTTTTGAAATCGAGAGTAAACTGTATAATTGTCATGAACAGATTCTGGGATTTTCAAGGTTCGCTTCCCTCTGTTTTGCAAGATTCTGTGCTCGAAATCGCGTAATTTCGAAATAAATCAAAAGATGTTTACAATTTTGGCGTTTTAATGCTGTGAGCTTGATCTTCTCGATTTGTATAATTCACGATGCTCGTCGAACGGTGTGATTCGGTAAATTTAAATCTATTTGACGAATGTATAAGAAGACTGTTTACATGTACGTGTGACGTGAGTCATAAAGACATTCTGTCTCACAGGTTAATCAATGTAATCATCGTCTGAAAATTATGACAACGTGATATAGATTATCTTCCCCAAGAAGAAGTGAATACTAATTTTCTAAACTATTGCATTTTCCTACACTTGTCTAAAACATTTGTTATTGAACGTATAAGTTGTTTAGCAGAAAGAATTAATTTATGATACTAAAAATGTATTTTCGAAAGGTGCGAAAATATCTCTCGATAATTTTATTTTTTATAATGTACATTCTGGGATTAAATATTTTGTACAAAATTTGACGAATTTTTATGGATTGCGCAATATTATTCACAAAATAAATTGATGGACATTTTTTTCGTCAAATTTTATATATAAATTTAAATTCGTATCGATACATATAACTAAATATAAACAGTGTGAGCAATCAATAAATAACAGATAAATTAAATGTAACTACAA
Organism: Camponotus vicinus; assembly: GCF_025532165.1. Classification (NCBI taxonomy): domain Eukaryota; kingdom Metazoa; phylum Arthropoda; class Insecta; order Hymenoptera; family Formicidae; genus Camponotus; species Camponotus vicinus. Next base: position 31,794,915 of record NW_028141945.1, read on the forward strand.
TGGTATAAACTATGGAATGAATGTGACGTATACTGATGATTTATTATTTCTACATTCGAGAATATCAAGCTTTGTCATGTCAATCCATTTTCTATTCTTATATTTTAATAGTATTCTAATAATATCGAATGTATTATTGATGCAGAATAATTAATATCAATTGAATTTCTAGAATTTCAGATACTTGAGCACTTTATTATTAGAAATAATAAAAATCCTTCAATATTATTTATCGAACTATTTATTTAGAACTTAGTAAAATACACAAATAGTCACAAAACTATACCGAAATTATTTTATAACGAATAGAGACTTTGGCAATCTTATTGTAAATTTTTCAACTCTATACTTTAACAACGTTTGCTTGTGTTCCAATCAATATTTTGTGCTTTTAAAAGACAAAACTTCTTATATATAATTTATGTAAAATCTTACATTTCTCAATATCTAGCGAAAAATGATATGAAAAGTCTCGGAGAGCACAAAATGCTGCGACGTCTCTGAAAAATTTAATATTTTAGTTTGTTTTGAGATAATTGTTTTGGTTTAATGACCAACTGTATTTTTTTCTCTCTCCTTAACTCATTAAAAACGAAACCTTAAAACTCTTAATAATTTATACGACTCTTTGTAATGATAACAACATATTCTATTTTTCAAATAATATTTCATATATTGTCGCGTGTGCAAAGTTTATCAAATTAAAACGGTGCGCGCAAATATTTATATTCTGTTAATTATAGTCATCGCAATATGTTATCACAAAATACTAGCTTTTGCAGTTTCTAAGTTGTATGTTTTATATATAACATATTCTACAAAATGGATATTTATTTTATTTCTTTAGAATTAATCGTAAAGTTGAACTGTATTCTCAAAAATCAATTATCAATTTGTGCAATTATTCTTTATCTTATATGAGAAAGAACACTATGAATATAATATTCTCATAAAAGAAAATAATCTGAAATTTTCTCATCATATTAATAATTTATTATAATTAGATTAATAAAAATGTTTATTTTTAAAAATGGGATAAAACTGAGACAGAATATTACGTATACGAGAGTAAGATAAAATCACAAGAATATTCTAAAGCCCTTCTGGAAAAAGAAAACATATTTTTCAGGGAGTTTTACCTTATTAAATATATTTAGGCATTTAAATTATAATATATCTTTTTTGTTCTTTAAAGTGTCAAGCTTATCGTTAACAAAAGTTTTAAAATAACACTCATTTAAATCACTAGAATTATTAATACGTGAATACAAGAACGCCTTTTTCTTAAACGCACAGCCAACCACTTTGTTCCATGATAACAGCTACTTTATCGTCGGCTTTTATGATGGCGATAGAGCTCTACCAATCGGTGCTCGCGAGTATCCTGCCAGTTTTTCCGGGCAAATACAGTTATCGCGTTTATTATAAGATATCATCGCAACACTTCGTTGTCGTGATATCGAGATTTTCATTGTGCGTACGAAAGAATTACGGTAAAGTTCGGCGTGAACCGATAAAGTTAGGAGATTATATCGTTGATCGACGCGACGTGATGTAAACATTACAACGTCTGAAGGGCGATTTTTCTTCAAAAACAAAATTCGTTTAATTTTAAGGCGACTTCTTCTAAGGCAAATTTCTTTTTATTTGAGACTAGTCAATAAGATCAGAATGAGAATCGAGAAGTTATAAAGAAGTCATTTAATTAAAATCTTGCTAAGGAAGAAAAGACTTTCAATTGACTTTCAATTGATCAGAGAATACATCTCTGTAAAGTTTGACGATTTATTTTAAAATCACGTTAAAGTATTAAAATGTTTTATTATTTAAAGATAAATTTTTGAAATTTAAATTGTTTAATTTTTCAACAGAAAAATTTGCTTCTTATATTTTTCCAATAGAACCTATTTTCGCATTTATCAATATTTCTGATCTTGATTTATTGCTTCTTAATTCATTGATAAAAAGAAGAAGAATGCTGAAATGGAAAAAGATGACAAATTACTGAATAATAACGTCAAAATTAAACTTCTCTCATATTCCTATGGTATAATTATATTGCGTGATACACAAAGAAGGTGTACGTTATTGATTAAGCGTTAGATTGTTGGTTTTTATGAGACACACTTGTTCACGGTCTGACTATCCCTAAAGACCTCCGAAGAATATGTCGCGGTCTGTAAACGTCCAGGTCGACATCGCATTTACTTGACATTCATCCTCACCCTCGTTATCTCCGTGCTCATTTTTCACGATAATGTCATCTGACGTCTTTCGTTGGCAGAGGCATATTAGGAGAAATGCGGATAATTCACGGACGAGCGAGCAAAAATAATCGGTCTCGCGGAATACTCTTGCTTTGCTGGATAACAACTGCTCTGGTTACTCATTATCAGTAATCGATACTATCGGCGGTTATTGAAACGCGGCAAAAATCGATACTAGTGTTCTATCGGCTGTCATAGCATTTGCGCGAAATTTGGCACGTTAAGTTATTCGTTTTTTATTTATATAATATGGCCAGCTTTTTATATAGATTTTAGATAAAAGTAGGAAAAAAGATAAACAAATATTATTGGGAATTGTTATAAATATGCTAGATATATCGTCTAATATTATTTTTTTTCAATTTTAAAATTTTCACTGTCAGGATTTTCCTTGTTTTTTAATTAAAATGTTATATTTTTTTTTATTTTATTCTATTATTTCTATAGATCTGTTTACAATATTTTCCGATATTACGAGTCGGTATCAGTATTGATGATTTGCCAAATTTAAGTGTCATTCGTGTCGTGAGGTTTTTCGATTCAACTTGCTCTAATAATAGTCTTCTTGTAACGTTCGCTCGCAATTGGCGATAGTACGTATATCGGCTAGTTCGAGTCGGCCGTGTAATACTTCGATATCTATTCGCTATCGACGTAATTAGCGTCGATATTTCTCTCCCAGATGGCGGATACCGATGACAACTACCTTTATTCTTGGCAATATTCCGCGGTGACCGCCGTTTTTCCGACATTTCGCTATTCATATCGCAAACGCACTTCGATGTTCTATAATTTATATGGCAATATTTTTTATTGATAATCTGTACATCTAATCGAATATATATATGTGTGTGTAATATCGCATTGTTATTCATTTATTGTTGTGAATGTAAATAATTTTTACTAATAAATATAATTTTTTACTAATAAATAATATTTAATATTTAATATTAATAATAAATAATATTTAATATTTAATAAATATAATAATATATAGATATGTATAGAGAGTAAATATATTGTTTCAAAATTTTTATTTTTTTATTTTTTTTCGTCTTTGAGTTCGTCAAAGTTTCTGCCAGTGATGAAAAACGAGATAACCGATAGATACAATAGATCATGTGTACGAAGTTAAAGGACTATTTTGAAAGACTCAAACAATAATAAAATATTACACGCACAAAATGACCCTAATCTTTTACATATGCGACGCGGATTCCGTGAACTTGTATTGCGCGTATTTATACACGCAGATGGAATATATTAAGTCCCTTGTCGTACATACGTTTTACATCCATCGGTTTCAAGTTCATTCGGATGCATCGTTAAATGTGCAAAATTAGCATTCGCAATGTCGTAATTAATAAAAATATTATATCTTGCCTTTAGTTATTCATTAATAAAATAATCATTGCTTTCTCTCTTATCTGTATTTGTAAGTGAAAAGAAGCTCGAAAGGAAGTTGTTTATCCAAAATTATCTGGACACGAGATTATTTCTATTACTGTAATTTTTTCGAAACATCCAAAACGCTCTTTCACCTCTGTCCAATATTTATTTCTATAACAGACATATTGACACGAAGCCAATAAACGAAGAAGCAGTCGCAACTCGTCGGCGATTAAAATTTTATGTAGTTTATTGATTAATCCTTCGAGACAACGGAAATTGGGTCAAAACTAACGCGTTGTTAAAATTTTCGGACATACATATGTCACTTTTGACATTGACCGTGTTTTGGCAACTTTCGGATATTAAAGCAAACAATATGATGTAAATAGAATCTAAACTCTTTTTAATTGTATTTTCTCTTACTCTTATATGTATCAGAAATTATATTATTATATTATTATTAGTATCAGAAATTATATTATTATCTTATGATATTATATCATATTAACTTTATATATTCTTATTATATAATTTGAAAGAAATGATTTTTTTAACACAAATTTACCTATTGAAAACAATTAATGTACATTTCATTTTTCGAAATAATTTAAAAAAAACCAATTTAATTTTTGGAAACAATATATACTATTATGTACAAATGTTTTCATATTATTTTTATAGTTTTTTATCTAAAGAATATATATATTTGATAAAAAAAATATATAAATATTGCTTGTATGCAAAGTTTACTTTTGCCATTTTCCACGAAAATTTTGCAAATCTTGCGAAAATTGCATCTTCAGAAAATTAAGGTATTTTATAAATTTCTTATTCAAGTTAATAGCTTTCATCTAGTTTATTGTGCGTACTTTCACTCCTGTTGCTTCTCGTCCGTTCGAATTCTCTCGCGACAGGCACCAAAGAGTCCAGCTGAGACTCGCCATTAAACGAGCGATCTCGTGCTGCGCTACAACATGTTAATAGATATAGAACTTGTTTGGTTTCTTCGGTCGATTGTTAATTGCATTATGACGAGTCCGCTCGAAGAAAAACGAAGAATGCTCGAGCGAGGAGAACGAAAGAGAAATAAAGAAGGATAGTATACGAAGTATATAGCGACGTGTATACTCTGAAGAAGCCCCTGGTACTTTCTCCATCTTTCTTTCTTTCTCAATCATCCTTTTCTCTCTCACCAGCCGATCTCCGCGTCACCGGCTTCCTCTCGAACACGGTGGAACTCTCCCGATCCCCTCACCCCGGCAGCATATCCGCGTCTTCCCCTCTCTCTTCCGCTTTCTCTCTATCTGCCACGGCGGTGGCGGAGAGGTCGACCGCGACGTGGACGATCGCGAGGTGGTGGTACCTGACGAACGCGACTTGCCTGCCTGCCTGTCCGCTGCCTGGAGAACGGCAATGTCAGTCTGTGCTCCGTTACTGGCCTAACGGCCGGTCGAGTGGTTGCGACCAACCGGAGCAAAGTATATATATATCCTTCCCTCCCCCTCCTCTCTCTCTCTCTCTCTCTTTCTCTGTTCATCTCCTGTCCACCTCTCCTTTCCGCTCTCTTCGTTGTTTTATGCCCCCGGCACACCTGCCCACGTTCCCCTGGTACCGCCGCGCTCTCGTCCCGATGTTCGGCCTGGGCAACAGGAAGGTCCTCAAGTACTCCGCCATCGAGACGTCGCTCTCCATCGATGTCGAGGACACGGTCACGTGTTTCTGCAGGTCAGTTTCCGATTTGTTTCGCTTCGACATGAATTTGACGTGAAATCCGTGGCATCCTTGTATCTCGCATATATCGTCAATGTCCGTCACGGTGATGCTGGTGGTTGGCGATGCTCTATAGCTATAGCGTTCTCTTTTTTTTGGACCTAGCGAGAGATGACACCAAATGCACGGACAGTCTCGCTCATCAAAAGCACTCATATGTCGATGATATATACAGAGACTCGATATTGGCCGCTTGGTGATGTCGGAATTAATTTTATGACTTCTCTGTAATTGATGCAAATTAATTTTATTATATTTTTCACTGTGGCTGGATGATTTCAATTATGTAAAAGACCGGTTTTACGTCAACAATTTTCGAATAATGTTCCTAAGGAAATAAGAAGCGTTAAAATTTAATGTTTCGTTCACGTTTCTAGAATAAAAGATTATTTTTACGATTTTATTTCGGACGTAAAAGATTTAAGAAAGAGATTAATAAGAAATTTTATCAAAGTTACTGTTTTCGAAATTTTAATATCATTGAAATCTTTTTAAAATAGATATATGAAAATATTCTTTTTATGTTTTATCCTATATATGTGTGTAATTTTTCAATTATTACGCAATCGATTTCGTAATTTTTTAAAGCATTGTATTTTATCAAGAGAAAAAACCTGAAGTGCTTCGTGCGCTATTGTCTTTTAATGCGAATTTTAAATAAATCGTCGTTATCTTGGTTTGAAGGAAAGAGATATACTGATATCGCTGATATACGGACTTTTGCTAATGATTTGACAATGTCAAATGTGACAAATAGAAGAACTAACTGCAATTCATCCTTTAGTAATTTATCTAGACTTACGTCATCGTGGAACAATAATAGCAGACGACTGCTTAGTAATACCATTTGTCTTTTTTTCTCTTTTTAATCGTTACGAAACATGTTCATGTCGAAGGATGCTTGAAGAGATATTTATACGCCTAATGTAATCAGAAACGTATTCTGATCATATTATTGTCATAGGATACGAAAATTTGGATATAAAGCGAATAAATTGTACTATATTTTCCTCTGTCTTTTTCTCGCAACATCTGTTCGCAAAAGATATTATGTAGAAAAATGTAAATTAGATACGAAAGGAGGCTACTCGAAAGATTGCCTGAAAATATGGAGAAAATCGTTTTATCAGGCGACGAAGTTTTGCCGGAAGCTTGTAAAGTAACTTACATCTCTCGACAAGGTATCTCTAAGATATTTGCTACGAAGAGATGCACGAATATCGATATGTCGGAATTTGAACAGATGATTATTCTCGCAATTTTATGAAATAAATATTTCACGAGAAAATATATACGAAGTTGCAAAAACATACGGTTACAATAAACTGCCTTATCAGGCACAATCGCTCACAAGAATCTCAATTTACACAGCTTGCTTCTCGCTGCAATAAACAGCGAGATACGGTTCGCGATATTATCTTTATCAAACAATTGTTAAATAGATAATATCTCGTGACTGTATCGCGACTTTAGGAACTCGTTTGTATCGGATTCTCTTTATCACACAATGAATCAATCTAAAGAGCTTGTTTTGTAATCGTCTCGATATTGTTCGAACAGATTTATACATAAATATTATAGATGATACGTATAATTCTCCCTTTAAAAAAAATTTGTGTATTTAATTTGGAGATAAATACACCTCGCGACAAAATCTTAAAAAATAAGCAGAGTAAAATATGTAATATTCCTACGAAAATAGGTGAGATATTCTTATCTTTCTAAATCGAGAGGATTTCACACTCGTGCACCCGAAGTAGGATCTCGCAGAGCTGCCGTCGTATCACGGCTTACTTGCGTATCCGTGTGACGTAATTACGTTGCGGACATGTGTGACGCGCGACGTGTGTAGCACGTGCCTACGGCTGTCATGCACTCGACATCGGCTAAGAGGCTTGCCGTCTCTGCGGTTTTCGAAACTCGTCGAGGATGCTCGTGTATCATACCGATTTTTTCATCATACCTACCGCTACATGCCTTTAAAATACTCCACTTTCTGGACACGCGTGTACGATTTTGCCAGTAATGTATTTTTATCCGATGATACTCTTCTGCGTAAAATATGGGATTTAAAATTTAAGTCTGAAAGAGGTGCTCTTTATAATTATTTATTAGTTTCAAACAGGAAAAGAGTCATAAATTGTACTTGGAAATTTCAAACCGAATGTTAAATATTACGCCATGAACATTCTTGCGTTTAATTATCAACTTTTTTACCTCTTTCGATGTCAAAATCGTGTTCTTATATGTACGCGTGGGATACTTTATCTTACGAATAATTTTTATGCTCGATGTTTCCTCAATAAAGTTCTCAAGGGTTTAATTAGCGCAGGGTATATTTAAGTTTCAAGGTAGCTAAAAATTGAGTCTCGGCGAATTAAGATTCAAACGCATGAATAGCTAAATAGAACCTCATTCTCGCCCCTCTTCGTACATAGACGTAGATACACATACATAGCATATATATTATGTATTCTCCTGAACTTTGACGATGCGGTGCAGCATACGATTAAGGTTAAGTCAATATTTGCATTTGGCGAGGTGCTATTGGATGGGCAAGCTTTATACTTCGATGCTTCTCGCTTAGAGATCGAAGTTGAAATTGAGATGACGATGACGTGACCTCGATTTTTAATGACAGTCCGATTGAAGATATCGAATTGAGCTCTTGTTATTCCGCCAACGTTAGTTTGTAAACTATATCAATATAACAGCTGCAAAAAGAAAAATAATGCACTTTGAAAAGAAATACGTCGTAATTGAGGAAAAATCCAATACTTTTACATTCACTTAAATTCTGTCTACATTTTATTGCGCGCTTTAGTCTTATTTATTAGATATTATATATGATAGAAAATGCGAAGAGAAATCATCGATCTAAGTATGACGTTGCGTATAATAATTAAAGAATAATAATTAAAGATATTAAAGTAATAAATAATAATAATAATATAATATAATAATATAATAATAATAATAAGTAATAAATAATAAGTATAATAATTAAAGATATTAAAGTGTGTAATAAAATAATGTGCTCCGAAAATACGAGGCCGTTGATGTTTCATTCGATTCTAAGTGAAATGAAGCATCCTAGATTGATGAGAACGCGCATTTTGCCTGCGAATGCCGTGTCAGTATTTGTCGCGTGGCAAGCACGAGTTGGGTCATACGTTTTCATTAGGCTAATTAACATAGCGACATTGACATTGCGACAATGTCACGGTACAAAAAAAATCCATCTGTTCCCTTTATCGTGACTTTCTACTTTATGATACTTTTTTCGTAGTGTTATGTTGTTTGCCCGCACACTTTTACTTTGATATTGCGTTTGTCAATCAAGTAAATTGCCAAAGGCCATCGTTATCCGCGTTGCCAATATCGTCGATCGCTCGTAGAGAGATATTCATCCCGCCTTCTCGGGGAAGGTAACTTCTCTCGATTCATCCTGTATGTGATGCGAATATTTAATACGAAGAAGGAAGGCAGTTTCGTGAAGGACACGAAACGCGAGCCGATTAATGGACTTCCGGCAAGAGAGGAGACGTCAGGCGCGACGAGACGCGACGAGAGGGCCGCAGAAACCGCACAGACGAAACCGCAAACTGTCGCGCTGCACACAATCAGCTGGACGCACCGCGGATGGGAAAACCTTCCTCCGAGCGGAAGTGTTTACACGCAAATCGCTCGCGTGGGGGAGAAGCGACGCGCAAATTATGCGGAATTTACCCTTTCTGGCGAGATAAAAATAATCTTATCTGCGGTCGCCGTCTCCTCTTTCCCTCCTTCCTTTTTAATTTAGGACATTGTACTTCATTAAGTAAAATGATATTTTCTCGCATGCTTTATGCACCATTCTTACTCTTTGCTGTTGCAACGTTTACAAACACAGAAATCGGAATGCGTAGTTTGCGAGGGAGAAAGAGAGGGAAGGAGGGAGATATCGTGCCGAGTCACCCTCGCGGATGATGGGGAAGTAAACAAACGCCAGAGAAAATGTTTGTCAGGGATAGCGCCGCGACGTCATGCGAAGGCGCCTTCCTGGCGCCGTCGTTCGATCCGTCCATCGATTCGCATCCTGTAAGGATATAATCTCGGCGAAGAGAGAGAATCAACCGTTCCGATGGCGCCTGGCGCCAACCTCCCCTCTTCCTCTCGTTGCGAGCTGTCCAACCTTCGAGCTACTCTCTAACTCTCTCGTCGATCTCGTTCGACGAGATAATTATTTCGCTAGGATTGCGATCTCGTCGTGTTATCTAGGTTTAAGTTAAACTGCCAGTGTAGGATCAGATTCCAAGGCTCTTCATTAGTTTTAATTGTTATTTCTCTTTAATCGTTGTTTCTGTGGCTTTCGGTCAGTCGAGACGTAATGTTAAGACCACGGATGTAATTTCGAAGGCTTACCGTCTTTTTCGTCGTAATTTCTGACGTGGACAATATCGTTCGACGAATCTTTCTGATAACCACTCGGTAGTTATCGATGCACAGTATCTTTTGTCTGGTACATTATTGTTTTGATAATTGGAATCGAGATAACGAGATAAGTCGCGCTGTTCGTTTTATGATGGATCTCATATCTCGGGATTAAATGAATTTTATGATCGTAATCGAAAACATGTATGTAACAGAAAAACATCGTTAAATTTTCCGTTACGTTGATTCTTGACATATCTTGATTGAATGCATGTTTGATATAAAATTTCGAATAGGTTGCTTGCATCTTTCTTTTTACCTGGTCGTCGAGAAATACTGCGATACTTGGAAGTCTATCGAGTGTGGCTCTAGAACTTTCTAATCGACATCTATTGAATCGCTTTCAGTTGTATATATCCGCTGAAGAGTTTCACTATTTAAAACCGTTTCCGTAGACGACAGTCTTGAGAAGTTCAGCTAGTGTGAATCGAATCGTGATTTTCATGCTGCACACGGCGATGACATAACGAATAGATTATTTCTTTTTGCTATTTCGAGACACGCCGCATATATATCATCGACCATTAATCTGCAAATATATACCCTGAACCGAAATAGACATGTTGCAACACTTTATCATATTCCACACATTTATTTTAAATACATATGGAACTAGAAATTATTTCTTCAAGTGCACGATTATAGCGATCTTCCATGTTTTTTTTTTCATCTTTTAAAGTTTATTCTAAAGATTATTCTATAATAGAGAAATCTATATTCTAAAAGATCTATATTTTAGGTCTCTAAGAGATTATTCAAATGAAAATGAAAACATGCTTTTGATAAAAGAGAAAAATGGAGAAACATTTGCTGTTTCAAAAGTATAAAAACATGAGCGTATTCTGCATTCCATTTGAATAATCTTGCTTTTATACAGCGAAACATTTGCTTTGTATAATATATATGAAATTTACATATTATATTATATATTCGGTTCTATATAATAATATAATTTGTACTTTTCGAATAGAGAGAGTACAAATACACACACATACAAGATGTTTTAATATCGTTCCCATTATCAGATTCTTTGACAGATATGATTTATGTATAATACATAATATTCTATAATTATTTTTAAAGTGAAGCTCATACATAAAATGATAGTTTTGATTATAAATACTTATATGAAAGAGAGAGAAAAAGAATTATATATACATTGATTAAGAATCTATGAAAGAGAGTTTACTCAAGACTTCTCTCTCTCTCTCTCTCTCTTCCTGCTAAAACGAAAATTCTACATATAATACTCAGAAATCATAATCCGAGGAAAATCGAGTGACAAAGCTTGGATATACGATATACGGATACAAAGATGATCCGAGGGGAAGATCGCGCAGAAAGGGAGAAATAGAGAGAGAGAGAGAGAGAGACGGAACGCGTGACGCGCACGCGGAGCGGGAGCGGGAGCGGAATATATTGATTGTCGCAGAGTTGGAGCGCCGCTTCTCCCCGCCTCGCCGCCGCTCTACGCGCGGCGGTGCCGTCCGTCCGGCAGTCAGCTGACTCGAGTTACCCGACTCACAGCTGATCCGACGCACGCCGCCGTGGTGGCGCAACCGCCGTCGCATTGCCGCCCTCGCGTCTCTTCTCTTTCCTCCGTTCTCTACACCATTCTTCGCCTTCGATGGATTCACCTTCTCTTCGTTCCTCTCCGTCCCTCGTACGCGTCTAATCGCCCCCTTGAAATGCGATAGACGCGCGAAGGGAGACCTTGCGAGACTCTGAAAGGGAAAAGACACAAAGTATAAGAAATGTGTATGAAACGAATCGGTATTTTATCGCTCTCTCGATAAATCGACAAGTGTAATTCTATTTCGCTCGAATGTTTCGAGCGGACAGGGTTAAAGAAACCAATCCTATTTGACGTTTCGAATGTCTCGTTTTCTTCGAAGAGAAACAGGTAAATGGGGAGGGCAAAAGTGTTGCCTTTGTGGCAATCCGATCGTTACTCCGGAAACAAGGCGTGTCCTAAATAATTCGTTTCTGCTAGTGGAATTGGTGTCTTTTTGACAGAGCTCCTTTTTGGCGTATATACACGTTGGCTAGATATTTCTGGCTTCTACAATAATCGATTGATCGCTGTTCGCTATAAATAACTCCTTCATTGACGAAGATGTGCTTCCACTCGGGCTTGTAATTGCAAGGACTATGATTTACTTTAAATACGCGAGTTTAAAATAAATTCTAGATTATATATTTAAAATGTATATAGGTCTTATATGTGTGTACATGCTTAAGAGACTTGACAGATTCGATTATAAATGTTTTAAGTATGATACATATGATAGATTATTTTTTACATTCTTTTCTAGATATATACATGTCATGTATTGACTCGATAAACATTTTTCATCAATTGCGAAACTTTGTATATATAAATGTGGTAAATGCAATACATATGGCTGCTTTAAATCATCGATATTTTAAAATATATAGCTATTCTAAACTCGACAAAAGCATTATTTTAGTTTTACATTTCGCGAACATTTCGTGCATGTAAATATGATTTATAGCTCTTTCTCATAGAATCATTGAAATTTATATCGCGAGAGGTCAATTCTGAGGTCGTGCTAATTCCTACCATGTCCGACTTCAGGAAGGTTAGATTCGATGGGGATCAACGCGCCCATACCTCGTGGTCGCTTTAATACTACACAACAACACGGCGCACGTAACAGCGAAATAAATGTCCCACCGGATAAAAATGTGTACGCGTATTTCGATTTTGCGCATATAGTCGAATAATTAAACGAGATGTTCTGGAAGAGGCATGTATGCAACCTAATTCATTAAAAATGATATGAAACAAAAGAGCGTCTATAGCTAACATTTGCTAAATATGTATAAATTGAAAAAGTTGTTAAATGAATTATTTAAATTAAATTTAGTTATTTTAAGAAATTTTTATAAGATTTATATATATATATATATATCTTAATTAATTAATTATTTAGGAAATTTATTAATTAAAAAATTCAATTGAATAATTAATATTTAGTTGTGGATATAGTAATCAATATAAAAATTACTTAAATATTTCTAATAATTAAATTTATTAACTAATTCACTTCAGAAAGAGAAAGAGAGAAACCTTATCATTTTTAAATAAGCATATGTTCTAAAACTCTAGAGTTTTTTATTTTTTATTAATATTCTATCTTATAATTTATAATTCTTCTTTTCCTGCTTATCCATAAATTTATATATATAATTTTTCTCAAATAAATAAATAGTATTATTACTATTACTTATTTTTCATATGTTACTTTTGCCCTTATAAAAGTGAAAATATTGGAAAATATGAATTTTAATGCGATGTAGGAAAGTATCCGCATAGCATCGCCTTTAATCGCATTATATTTCGATTTTGCGTTTCATCCCCGGTCGTGATTCGGTGATTCGTCAGGCCGCGATCTCGGCAGTCGCATTCGTGCGCTCGACGGCGGCGCGTCGAGTAGCACGAGGGTGTCCGATGATCCAGTCTCCTATGAATGAAGGGAAGGGAGCTGTTGTCGGAGGGATTCGCGTTCGCGAGATGTGGGAGATTCGCGGACAACGCCTCGTCCGGATCGGACGTCGCAATCGGTCACTTTGGTACATCTGAGCGGCGCGTTTACAGAATTTGCGACGACTAGTCCCTTTAGATGATCTTATCCTCATTCATTCCACGTGTTTTCGCTCCTTTTTTCGCGCTCGCGAGTGACGAACCCATTCAACGCGCTCCTGAAAGAACGAGCTCCTTCTCTCTGCTCGTCGTCCTGTTATATTCGTCGTACATGATAATGTGATGGGCAGTGATAACGATCTACGAGACGCGATGCGACGTGATTCGATTAGGAGAAATACCGCAGCATCGACCACGACGTGATGCGACAAGAGCAGAATAAAGAGGACTGTTTTGTGTGATCCTGTGGAGGATGCTGCGGACGCAATAATCTCGTGAAAAAACGCATATTTTTTTTAACAGTATTAACCGTTAATTTATGAGAGAAATATTCAAATTTTTCAATGATAAAATTCATCTGACGTTTGATTCATTAATTAAAATCGACGGACTTATTTTTCCAAAATCGTTCTAAATCTAATATATTTAAAAAATATGGAGATTATATGTCACGAAGCTCTGAGAAGCTACACACATGATGTTTATATTTTTATTTATATTTTTTTAAGAATGAGATATTGAAAGTTTTGTAATATTTTTATGCCTATTAAAATCGAAAACAAATTATCCGTTATTTCCAGAAAAATTCCGCAGCATGTTCCATAACGAGCTTCTTGAAAAAGAATGAGAATTATTATTTCTAGGTAATTTTATTTATTTGACTGAATGCTTTTTATCAAGACGAAATAAAACTTGATTAGATCATTACTACCCGCGGAGAATGAACAAGTTGTAATATGAAGAAAAAGACGAGAATTACTAAAGTATTGAATGTTGGAAATTAAATAGATCAATATTACGTAAATCGAAAATGAATAAGAGTAGGAAATAAAAGACAATAATTATTGAAGCGATACAAACTGGACCTTGAATAGGTTGATGCGCATATTTTTTGCCTGAAACCCCTTGTAAATTTTTGAACAAGATATTTCGAATACGGGTTTGCGTCTCTAGAGAATGAGAAAAGAAGGTAGTCTTTTATTTACTCGCCTGGTCCTTTGGGAGATTCCCACTGAGCGGCCGCTTGTGACGAATTCTTTCTGTCAGAATCAAGGACGAAATAGTAGAATTTAGTCTTCACAATCAGCAGGGACTCTGTGGATCTTTTAGAGAGCATGAGATAAAGGGGACATTTCTGAAATAGATGACCAAATTTTACAGCATATTTCTCTTGATGCGCATATTCACTTCTCGAAATTGCATATATAAATTGTATAAATAATATATATGTGCAAATATAAATAGAATTAAAATATATATAAATAATTGAAGATGAATTGCAAGTTTTTAGCCGGGAGAAAAGATCGTGACTTATCGAAGTCTCTTTATGTGGTGAATCTGGAACGCTGCTTTCTCTTGCGTCTTTAGTGTTATGCTCTTGAATTGCATACGTTAAGTGCGATTTAAATTTTGGACGTGACCTCATCCGGGTCACGATCAAGGACGCATATGTCACGGCTTCGTGCAGCCAGAATGGAGCTACTTGGCTCCGAACTTTTCGTTCATTTCGCGATGCACCGACATTTGAATTTACGCTCGGTCGACTAACCGGGTTGATAGTTCACGTAATGCACTCTGTGTTATCATCGTAATACTCGTTGATATCTATTACAGTACTTTTTATCATAATTATACATTATTTAATTTAAGTGAATTATAAAATCGCGATGTATATCGAGATTTTTATACTATATTCTTTACTCTTAATTTTTTTAAGTATTTTTTAAAAAAGATTATCTTTTTAAAAAATAAATCGAGAAGAGAGAAAAGACGGGACGGACACGTGGTTTTAATTTTAGAGAAAGACGTGCAAATTTCTCTCTCGACTTCTGTCGTGTATTACACAAGGGTTTCCGGCGACATAGTTTGCGTTTTACCTTTGCACTGGTAACCGGTACGGGGAAACTATGTTCGTGGAAACAACTTTGTACCAATAAAAACAAGCTTTCGAGGAAAGCGAAAATTCAAGGAATAACCGAGCGTTTGTTAAGTGCGCCAACATTTTTAATTTTACGCTATCTATCTTACTTAATGTATATAAAATTATTTTAATAAATAAATTATTTTTCATTATATTAACATCATTTTATACGAGACATTCCAAGTTAAATTTCGCGGATAATTATTACAACCGGTATTTATTAGCTATCAATACGACAAAAAAAATGCACTTTTGTCACATAATATAATCGCGAATTTTGCAGAATACGATCGTAATTCCGCGTAAAAAATTAAAACATTCGATATATTCGTCACGAAAATTCATTAATTTTATTTTGACGCCCTTTTATGGAGATCGATAATCTCTTGGTTCCCGATTATATTTTCCTTCATGGCGTCATGGATGCACGTGTAAGCGATAACCCAGTTTCTCTCTCGTCAAACACATCGAAGCGACAAACTCGCAGTATTACCTGAAGAAATGAGAAGCCTGGCATCGCGCCAACGACGCGTGTTGCTGAAATTTTTCTAGCGAATCGCGCGCGAGAACGAAGAAGAGAGAAAGAGAGAAAATTGTGAGAAAGGGGGTCGAGGAAAATGCAATTTATCGATATATAGATTTCCCGAGAGTATACGCGATGAATAGTAATTTGATACATGTACGGATCATATATATATATATATATATATCTGCTGCATCGACTCAAATAAAAGTTTTAGAAAGTTTAAGATTATCAGTGACAGCTACACAGCTGTGGCCTCTTGAAATATTACAATAATGCTCGATTGTTGCCACGATTTATAACTTTATGATCGAACGCGAACGCGCGCTTGAATTTTGCTCCAGATCGACAACGACCGATCCTTTCGCGCTCGTTCTCGTAAACGAGATCGATTGTCTTCCAAGGAGTGTCTTCCGCACCTTCTGTCGACTTCCCGCGAGCTATTTCTTGTCGAATCGATTCACCATCATTGTGCTATACGTGAATTCTCAGACTTGAAGAGACGACGAACGCGACGAACCTGAGCTCGAAAATAAGTTAAGTCGCTTTTAAATTGAAGAAATCATTCGAGGAAGTAATGCCTGGGAATCGCACACGAACATTCGGAAGAATCTTGAAATTATTAGTAAAGCAGGATTTCAGAAAGCACTGAAAAAATATTATTATTCCTAGGAAAATCAAGATTTATTCGGAGCGAACCCATGTTTGAAACTCACGACTATTAAGGACAAGCGAGTCTTTCAGGAAGGAAGAAAAAGAACGCAAAGTACATAAAGAAATATAATATATTGTTAGAAAAATATATAAGAATCCATCCAAGGATGTAAAATCGTCCGCCTGAATAAACATCAAGCGACCGCGTTCCCGTTTCTAATTTTCAAACAAACGAATCCACGCGAATCAAAGACCGAGAAAGACTTCTCGACCGTCTTCCACCTCGGAACATCTTGGAACATTTGGAACATTCCGTCTTCGATACCTCGAAGAACCACTTGGAGGTGCTGTGATCCTCGCAGCCTCCCTCGCTCCTTCGAGAGGAACCGGGACGAAAGCGAAGTCCCGGCACGTGCTGGCCAGAGTTCGATGACAATTGAACAAGATTTGGTGCCTACCCAGCGTGCGTGAGCGGATCCTCGGGCACGAGGGCGGCGCGCCGAGGAGGTCGTCCTCGACCACGACGATCACGACGACGACGATGCTGCGATCGCCGGCGCGCGGCGCGGTTACCGTCCTGGGACCGCGGGAGCCCTCGTCCGCCTCCGCCTCCGCATCCGCTGCGGTGGCGTCGGCGGCGGCCGCGGTGGCATCCTCGGCCACCACCGTCTCGGCGCCGCCGACGCCGGTGCACCACGGCGGCGCCGGCACCGGTACCGGTAGCTCGAGCAGCGCCTCCTCCTCGCGTCTCTCCCTGCTCGACACCTGCCACAGGAAGATCAGGCTCTTCGGCGAGCTAGTCGCGTGAGTTCCCCCGCAAACGCTCGCGTAGATATGTACATATATGTATGTGTGTGCGCGCGAGTTTCACCACACAATGTGTGTGAAATTGTTGGTACCGGTGTAATTAAATCTCATATCCTGTCGTATTCAAAGTTCGTATACAGTCGAGACGAGAAAAAATCCATTATGTAAATTGTATTTATACACGGTATACGTTATAAGCATAATTAAATGATGTGTATTACACGGAAACGTGATTAGACAAATATATATATACACGGGAGATATATATATATATATATACGGCTGACTTATGCCAATTTTTTTCTTGCGCGAAGCTGCAGCTTCTTTCCAGGAGCATGTGCTTTCTAGAGAGCGATTAAAGCGCTTTGGACCGTGTAGACGTGGCTGAACATGATGCTGCTATCATTATTGCATGTAATTGCATTTTTCACTGGCAGGAAGCTGGATGTGCGACGTGGCTGCTGCGTATTGAACCAAGCTCGAAAACACGATATACTCGGAGTCAATATTAATATTTAGTTCTCATTTACAAACGAAGATACCATTTTAATTACGTATTATTGCGCGTTCATATTAATTGGGATTATCCATGTTTATTAACTTGATGCACAAACGTTTTTATTATCTTTTGATGTGTTCTGTTGTAAAGTTTTACTTACATATTTATATAAAAAAATTATATACGATACAATGGAATGGTAAGATTCTCTATATTATAATTATGTAGCGCTTGATATTACGATAACAGTACATTGCAACGATCGACTTTTATTGTTATTTCCAGTTTCCCGCTGTAGCGCCGAGAAACATTATTATTATTATTATTATTATTATTATTTCGTATTATTATTAAAGGATTCCTATAATTAAATACGATATTGAAAATGTTCTCTGGCATTCTATTTACGCAGAAAAGAAATTCTCGTTTGTTTCTCGTTGAATTTGAAACGTGAGAAATATAACACCCATGGCTTCGCTGATAGATTAAAGACAAATTGAATAGAGAGTCGGGAAGCGCCGAGGGTAATTGTACAAATCCGATAATTCGCTAATCTGATTAATGAATTCGCGCTACTCGATTAAAGACGAAACGCTCCAATCTATTCCGGTCAATCTGGAGACCGCAAATTAGCGAGAACCCGACAGTGAATCGACAATCACTGCAATGCACTGTGAAAAATTTCTCGTTCATTTTCATTGACGATTTTCCGGGGATTTGCTTTTAACGATGAGAAACAATAGACGATAACATCAGAGTCATAAGTCATCAATTTTGTTATTATTTATATTGATTATTGTGACATTTCGTAATTTTTAATCAAATTAGGTGATTTTCTCTGTAATTTAATTTCTGATATTCTGTAATAAAACTGATCTTGTTCCTTTGACAAATATCAATCTCTTATTAAACGTCACTAATAAGTATTATTAAGCTAATATTTTCTTTCAATTGCGAATTCTTTGACTATTCTTATAATAATAAAATTTCACAAAGAATTGATTCTCTCTCTTTCTCTCTCTCTCTCTCTGATATCAATCATAATAATTGATCAATTTGATTTTCGGACAGCGTGCTCATTAATCTCACACACGCGGGGCTATGCTACATTACATCTATATATTTGCGCAATACCTATGGTTTTGCTTGATTGGCTTGAACGTTTTAAAGATCGCCATGTGCGAAGAGGCTGCGCCGCATGATTCACTGACCGTGCGAATGTTCTCTCGTTTTGCAGAAAAGCCAGACGAAAGGAGAAAGATGCGGGAGCCACGGAGGATCCTAAACTGTACCTGGAGGAGGCTGCTCTCGAGAGACAGTTGCCGGAGCTGGACCTGAGGATGCTCGTGGATCTACCGCCCGGTCTGGACTACAACGAATGGCTGGCATCGCACACCCTCGCACTATTCGATCATATTAATCTCGTCTACGGCACGATATCCGAGTTTTGCACCATGACGGGTTGTCCCGATATGACCGGTCCCGGCTTAAGGTACCTTGTAAACTCCGTTTTTTTTCTAGTTATTTGCGATCTCGAAAAAATTGCATCTCTGATTTACTCGAGCATATTTGAGGGAATTATATTTTTGTTTATTATAGAGTAAAAATATACCGCGTACATAATGTAAATAAAGAGGATTATATTTTTCCATTTTATATTATTACATTTTTTTATTGAATTTTTATATAAATTTAAGTTTGCTAAAGATGAAGGAAAAATCAATATACAAATCGATATACAAATTATACAAATGCAATCTACTAAATACCATTATATTATCATGATATATTTTTAATAGAGAATTAATAGTTTTTATTGATAACATTTTGAATTTTGATCCAAATTATTTATCGATCACTTTTGCTTATTATTTGCTTATACCGTTAATGTCTTGCATTCGAAATAATCGATCGACTGACACACAACTGCTTTATCATTCTAGAACGTATCTATGGTTCGACGAAAAGGGGAAAAAAACGAGAGTGGCAGCACCACAATATATAGACTATGTTATGACATTTACGCAACGCACCGTTAGCGATGAAACTATATTCCCTACAAAATACGGTGAGTCATTCAATCTTTATATTATCACATAATTTGTTCAGTTTGTCACAATTTATTTATATAATTAAAATAATTATGTAATTAATAAGTTATAGCTTTGTTCTTAATAATTGCTAATATCACATAAAGACTTATCAATTATGAATCGATCGAGAGATATGTTTATTATATTTGTTATATTTTTTTATTTTATATTATATATTACGCTTAAATTATTAATTAAGATGTGAGACGCATCAATGGGTTAATTATTGTCGGTTAACCATTTTTTTAGCAAACGAGTTTCCGAGCTCGTTTGAGTCGATAGTGCGTAAGATCCTGCGGCTACTGTACCACGTGGTGGCACACATCTACCACTGCCACTTCAGGGAGGTGGCGCTCTTGGGGTTGCACGCTCACCTCAATTGTGTATTCGCCCACCTCACGCTCCTTAATCAACGCTTCAACCTTATAGATCCCAAGGAGACGGAGATCCTGGGGGACCTAGAGGCCGCCCTCTTGGGTAAGCTTTATATGTTACCGCCGTTGCCACACCAATGCGGTATTGATCGATGCTGATTACGTAATACCGGCAAGAGATCCGAGAACGAATTGCACGATAGAATATTTTCTTTGACGATCGATAGAATCGTGTGTGTGTGTCTTAAGAAAACACACTTTTCATTATCGTAATTGTTTATTCGATATTGGTCAAATAGAGCTTAGAAGAAAAAAAATTCATTGAAAAAAGGAAAAGATTGAAACTGTATGTCAAAGTACCTCCGATATTCTCCCAGCAATTATCGGCGATTATCGGAGAGATACGCGTTGTTGAGAGAAATATAGACTTACTCGTAAAGACCAGTGAAGCGACGAGAAGGCTCCCTTGTGGAGATCAATTTGCGCGATTATTAAGGGACGAACCCAATTATGGTGCATTAAGGTGTATATTTAGCTGGCTATATTACATGCCTCCCCGGAGAGATACATGTTTGATTTTATACTATCGATTCCTTCCCCGACTGCTTGTTTGCAGGTGACTCAACATCCGCGCCTTCACAGACTTTAGCCATCCAGGAGACTCCGACCTCCACAACCACTACCAGTACCACCTAGATCGCCGCAATGCGTAATAGCATGCGAGCAGAGGTTGCAGTTCCTGAGATTAGGTGACGATAGGCGATTTGTTCGTTCGTTCGGTTTCTTTTTTGTCTCCTTTTTGTTCTTTTTATAGTCACATGCGAAAAAAAATAGAATTTATTGCGAT
Source organism: Camponotus vicinus (assembly GCF_025532165.1). Lineage (NCBI taxonomy): Eukaryota > Metazoa > Arthropoda > Insecta > Hymenoptera > Formicidae > Camponotus > Camponotus vicinus. Next base: position 31,816,202 of record NW_028141945.1, read on the forward strand.
ATGATCGGTCCATGGATGGTGGGAAAGAGAGAGAGAGATAGAGAGAATGAGAGGAAGAGAGAGAGATAGAGAGAGATAGAGAATGAGGAAAAGCGGCGATTTCTGTAAAAACAAAGAAAAAAGATACCAGTAGTACCTGTACATAGTAAAGTGTGAACAACTACATGATGTAATTAGGTTCCTCCGTTTGTTGTTTGTGAGATTGTACATAATTTATTAAATGATAAGATATATATACGAGAGAGAAAGAGAAAAAATAACGAGTGAGAATGAAAGAACGCGAGAGCGAACGAGAAAGTGAGAACGCGATAGGAAAAAATGAGTATTGATTATTATTGACAAAGTTAGTTGCTATAAGAGATGATTTGTTCTGTAAAAAATGATACAATAATAATATTGTAAAGTTAAAATAATACCAAATATATACCTGGTGTTAAGGCACATGTTTTATCGATACGAGTTAAAAGTGCGTGATATGAAGGAATCCATTTCCTCCTAGAAGTAAACCTATCTTCTCAATTATTGATCAAGTCACAGAAGTCCTTCGAAGATCTTTAATCTTAAATTACTTAAAATTGCTTTCCTTCTTCCTTTGTGGTTTTCAAGAATTTCTAATTTCCACTTACAAATTCAGGTGCAAGCAGTGGTGGTCGACGCGTGGATGTGCTTCACTTCAACGAGTCTAATCGCGGCGCAAAGATTCGCGATTTCTCTCAAAAATAGGCCTATCGCTTCGGCTATCGGCTCGCAGAGATCCCTTAACGACGTAGCGATATTATAAAGAAGAATCAATACTGGCTGTACGAGAGCATTGAACAGAATGGACAACAGCGGTTTCACAAAGTAATCCGCTATCAATTGAAGTATCCCCACTGTCAGCGGCCGAATCACACTATACAGAATGAAGCGGAGGAGCTGCAGAATAAAAGCCGTGACGAAGGCGATGCCGATATGAATTGTGCCGAAGATTTCTGCCCAAAAGCGGGTTGCCGCTTGATCCGTTTTTTCAGCGCACTTGTCCGTAGTTAGGACAGGATGACAATCGGTTGTTCGATAATATCTGCAAGAAACATTATCGTTCCGATTGATTTTGTTTAATTAATGTATACAGTTATATGTCAAGCTTTCCTTTCCACCTCGCGTTACGTTATTCAGTGAAACTGACTTAAAAACTTTTCTTAATTATACTTAATTATTACATTAATCGAAAAATATCAATGCGTAAAGTAAAATTCTGGGAATATCTTGTATATATCGCGCACTTACACCAAGATAAGCGGTACCTACGCGGAGCTTCCGTGATCGAAGTAGTAAATCTCGATCTTCTCCGCCACTTCCTCTCTCTTGAGTTTCGTCTTCGCCGGATACTTGAGGGGCTTTGATTTACCGGCATCGTACTTGGTACTCTTACTCGGTATCCCGTCCGACATCTCGTAAGCGGCGAGGGGTTGAAATTCATGAGGTGGCTGCGACGCGTCCAGATGCTGTTTAGACACGCTTTTGAGAGGCATCTGAGCATAGTGAGGACACTGAACCTGTTTCAACTTTATCTCGTACATCTTGTTCTCTTTGCCAAAGTATCCATTTCTCGGCCGCTTCCAGCTAAAACGGCTCCAGAACTGCCGCGGTTGCGGTTTTTCTAAATGAACATGTTTATAAATCTCGCGCCTTATTGATATATTAACGTGCAGGATGTACTTTAGTTTCTTCAGATGTGAAATATATGTCGAATAATTTCTATCAATATTATTTATCTTCGCATGCAAAAGATTCTTATAATTTTCTTATATCTTAAATCTCTGTAAAACTAGGATAGGATCCGAATTTAATGACAGAAGAATGTTTTACAATCCTCCAAGTATATACATGCAAATCAAATATATCGTCATTTCGATCGCGGATAATTCTATAATATAATATATACCTTTTTTAAGTTTCACAGGCAGAATGTAACCGTTGCTGAAATGATAAATCTGCTTTTGAGAAACAAATTGGCTAACGGATAATGGAGGGCGTGATGGCGTTACATTTTGTGACTACGGCATAAGCATGGAGGGAAGCTCAATTGCGTCGTTGCAGGCCGACTTCTTGAATTCTCTCGCTGGCGATCCGGTTTTGCTGGAACCGTGGATGGAGCTTCCGCTTTCGCGGCTACACAATAAGTTGCAACCGGTGACGCATCGATTGAACATTTACAATCCGTATCTGTACACAATATTTAAGCATTTAATTGTTTATAAATTAGTTTTAAAAGATAGGTAACTTAGTTCAATTTTGGGGACACTTGATAGCCTCTCGCTTTTGTAGAAAGCTGTGCGTGCCTTTAAGTCCTTCAACAGCATCGTTTCCCTTCTCGATTGTCTTGGTACAGACCGCATTCACATCGGAATTTACGGCCGAGGTAACATCGTCCGAGTGCAAGGATGTTAGATTGGACGGTTCTGTTGTATCAGTGCAAGAACAATCCTCTCCGGTAACCATGTTATCAAACATTTCCTTACAATAAAACACATGGAAAATTATATAAAGTAACATAAACATCGAATATAACGCAAACAGAACTGTCAGAACAATAACAAAAACGATTTGAAGTTATATATATGATGCATATGTGTTGTTATTCAAGTCGTATCGATTCTAATATATACTATGTGTGTACACACACACACACATATATATAGATGTAATGAGTTTAAATTCACTATAGACATACGAGAATAAAATCTGTAATATTGCATGCTAAAAATTAAAATTTAAAAAAAATTATATCTAATTAACTCGCTATATAAAAAAATTTGAAATAAAATTTGAAATTCATAAATAAAAAAATATAATTTTTCAGCATTCTGCAGAAAATATACGAAGAGAATCACATTGTATTAATTGTAGCGAGTGATTTCAACATCACAAGTATAAACTCAATTAAGAGAATTATCGAGAATCTTTTATAATCCATAAAAAAAAGAAATTCTTTTGAAATCTATATTAATGGAAATCCATGTTTCAAATCTATATTAATGGAAATCTCTATGTTTATCTATATCGTATTTTCTCCAGAAAACAAAAGTCAGATGTACTTTGCGTGCTGTATATTGTTTTTTATTCCTCTCTTGCAGTTATACGACATAGTTTTCTCCAAATGATATACCAAAAATTATTACATCTTTTTAATATATGTATATATCGTTTTCTTTAAAAGTTTTCTCTCTCGAGTGAAATAGATACACATTAGATTCTTATTTACATTGGATAGAGTTTGGAAGTAGAATATATAGGACGATTATACCATTCAAAGAGACAGAGTAAATGATGTATCATCATCGTGTGAATACATTGTGTTATAATTCGTCAAAAATTTAACAGCAATTCGAACATTCAATGTATGTGTGTTATACATGTTGTTTTCGTATTACCTCGCAAATCACAGTAATGGTAAAATCGTATTGTAAATTACAATTTTACATACCTGGGAAGAATTTTTTTCTTTGTATAAGATAGGATCTTAAAAACTATGAATTATCCTTATAGAATTTAAGAAAAAGCGTAGCGATAGAAACGTGCATAGGTGTGTAAAATAACATTCATTATTATACATTATATCCTTTGGCTATAAAAACATTATCATTTTTTTTTCATCGTTCTGTTTCACTACTATTTGATACTTATGATTTGCGAGACAGAGATCGGTATAATTTACGAAGAATTAAATGTTATGCCAAGCCTGGCGTTTCATTTATGCGTCAAAACGCCAGGAGATTACTATCATGTTCCCATTTCGCATTTTCCACATTTGAATTCAGCGAAATTATATCGATCCCAATTTTCAAGATATTACATAATACATATAGAAAGTTAAGATAATACATCTTATTCCGACAATTAAACCTTCCGAATGAAAGAAATAATCACACTACGCAATCGTTAACAATATTTTTCTATAAATCTCAGTTGGACTAGATTGCGAAATAAAAGTATGTAAAAATTGAATTCAATTCTCTATGCGAAATAATACCTTCGACGAATAATATAATATAATTATCCGACAATATATTGATATTATAGTACAATCAATATATTATACTTTTATACTGCTATATATTTTTTATATAATATTTATACACGTATCTCTTTGCTAACAACATTGACATGGAGTACTCGTTTTGCAATAATTGTGTATAATTGCTATTTCAGGTGTATCCATATTAAAACTATCTGTATGTTTCAACATTTTGTACACAAGTGTTTCTTATCGTTCTGTACAAGAAATCGTTGGGTGAAAACTTGTACCAACTATAATATTATAATACGATATTATAATAATTGGTAAATCTCGAATTTAGAGTTGAACGTGTATGACAATGATTTTAAAGACCCATAGTCTTCTAAATCATACTAAAATAAAGCTGATATAGTTATTTACAGACGCGTCAAATAAAATATACAATATTTACATAAAAAATGAGCAGTTATATTAAAATATGAATTTATCATAATGGAAAAACAGAAACTTTGTCATACAATTGGCATTAAAATACATATTCTATAATCTTATCATAGGTACGTTGTTACGTACTTAGAAAATTTTGTAATAAACTAAATATATATCTAAAAAAATCACACAGAGCTATATTATACAAATACTCAATTTTTGATCGATTCGCTTTCATATGCACTCACAGAAATCAAAATCGTGATAAAAAAATAATTAAATGCAGAGTTTAGATTTATATTTTATATATATTAATATCACATCTTTTTTCTCTCTCTTTGATAATTGATTAGATTCTGAAAACTTTTTATTTCACATCTTATAATATGATGCATGATATAATTTCAATATTAGCATCATATAAAACCTTAATGATAGCAATGAAGTCATCATATTATTATAATTAAATTATTTTCTAAAAGAAAAATTATTTCTGTGAAATACTTTATATCAGATAAAACATAAACTGTAAAAATGTACTTTTCTATACTTAAAAAAATTTGTTTTATATTAGTTAAAAGAAATTAAAACTAAATTGAATTATTTCACTCTTTCAACAAGGTTTCGATTTCCGTGAGCGCACCTAAAGAAATAATACTTGCAATAATAATATTCAAGACTTCTTTGAGAAAAATTAAAGATTTCATAATATATTGTATAAAAAAATTGGACGTTCACTCTATTGTTATCTTCATTATAAAATGCTATCATTGATTTTGGAATGTACAAGCAGTATATAATTTCATTATTTTTGCAATAATCTGTATACACAATTTGGAAGAAAAAGTTATTAGTTATTAGTTTAGTATTTAAATACTAAGTACAATATTCGTGCGCCCAAATCAGAGCGCTCTTTGTTGTCATATTAAATAATTTCTTTGTTACGTAACAATATTTTAAACTCACTCTTTGCTTAATATATAAAAAGCGATTTTTGTGACTTAAATTTTTTTGACAAGATATGCTTGATATATATTATATATATGCTGCAACAATTCTTAAATAAATATTACAAATAATCTTTGTAATATTGATTTGTGATCGCAAGTATCGCATTATCATGATAAAAATTACATTTTACAGTCACAATAATAATTGATACAAATAGTAGTTAATCTCAACAGAAATTTTATAATATTGAATACACATAAATGCATTTCAAGAACCATAACATGGCACTTAAGTCAGGTAGAGAGTCTTATAAATACGAACAATAGAGTAAACAATGTAAATAGCTGTTATGCAGTTTTTGCTTTTTGGCTATAATTCTACTGCACAGCATTTGATTTTCTTACGCATTCTAATTTGCATGATTTATACACATTTATAGCATGATATATATAGGCCACATTTTTAATATTCATTTTTTGCATCTTATACAAATTTTAATCTTTGTATCTTTGTGTTTTTAATTAATTTTTTTACATGTCAAAAAATTTTTATTATTGTTTTATATGCGTTATGTGCATTTATTTTTTTAATTACGAATTATTTGAATTTATCAAAGATATATAGATGCATGAATTCTTTGAATGTTCATGTAAAGGAAAAACACAAATTTTTAATTATTCCTTTATGTAATGAAATAATTATAATTGTGTAATAATCTTATAGATTATTTGATCAGAGCTTTATACATGTGTTCATTGAATATTATGTACTTTCAACCTCCAAGTACGTTTACTTCTTGAAGAAGATGATCTGATAAATTATTAATTGCTCCATTTCATAATTATCCATTATGATATTGAATTCAAATGTGGAATGATGAGTAATTATTAGTAGATAAACATGATTTAAGGTAAATTATTAATATTTACAACACGCGCCTATTGTAAAGAATTGTTATCTTAATAATTAGATGAAGAATGTTAGAAATATAAAAAGGATGATACAACCTGTGTAATAATCAGTTGAGATAATTATATTTATCCTCTATTGCTCAAATTCCAGTCCAAGATACAGATTAATTTTTCAATTTCCAAATTTCTCTTCATGTACTTCTCTTCATTTATCAGCTATTATAATTTCAAAATTATATATATGTATATATATAATAATATGAAAATTTATTTTCTTTGAAAATATATTTTTTTCATTTAATTTGGGCAATAAAGAGTTAATTGATGAATTGAAGAAATATTTGTGCAATTAAGTTGTTCTGTCACTCATCGATATCTTTAAGTAGAGCACAGGTGGGATATGCACATTTGTGAAATGTAAGTCTTTCATGAGTACAAGTCGAGAAATTGTTATTCAACGACTATTGTACAATAGACCTACTTATAGAGTGAAATCGTTCATGTATATGCGTAATTACTGCCGTATTGGAAAGTCACTTACGTGTTTGCGGCAACTCTTTGGTAGCCCGAGAAGTACGTCAGGCATAAGTGATATGGTGTATATGTGGGTGTGTGTACAATTAGCTTCTCATGGCTGCGATAGCGCAATACAGTCTCGTTTTAATATTCTTTTACAAGATTCTAAACGTACTGAAAGTTATCTTTCTGCGCAAGCAAAGGTAACTTCTCGATGCTTTGTTTGAGATCGAAACTGTGCAACCAGTCCGAGCTAGGTTTCGCTTTCACCCCGCAAAAGCTGAAATTGCAAAAATCTGCGGCGTTCTGCAGAGCACCGCGATGGAACGGATTCCCTTGCTTGAAATGTTTATAACGACCAGCGTTCATTCGTTCATTCGTTGTCATTCCCAGGACCATGATCTGTGAAAATACGTAAAATTAATCAATCATTTTTTAACTATTAAAATATGATTCCTTCATTGGTTTTAATTTATAAAATGTACATTATAAAATTAGACTCGCGCATTTTACCTGATAACATTGACACGCCAAGAGAGTTCCTACCCAAAAGGAATGAAGTGACGTGTTAGCTGCCACCCACATTACCCAAGCATCGCAGGTAGCCGCCGCTACTAAATAATTGTCCGCGCTGTGACCGTTCGTCAAGTTTGACCAACATTCGAATTTCCAATACTGTACACTAGCGGTTAAAATAACGATACACAATCCAAGCAAAGACGCCAGAAATCCAAGGAAATACTTGTGATTATGTGCACCTGCAAATTATACAATTAGCCCATTGTTTAGCGTTATATACTTCATTGTCTAACTGTATAACTTATTAATTTTCATAATAGTGAAATGAAAAGAACAAATAGAGTAAAATGGCTAAAAGGAAAAATGAAAAAATTTACAACTTGGTATCAAAATAAAAAAATATTTATATATTTATTTATATATATATAGAGCAAATTGAAAGAATATATTAGTATTTATTTACCGATGCAATTATTAACCCATGGACAATGATGATCGAATCGCGCTACACAACGGTCGCATGTGGAACAATGTTTAGATCTCATGGGTCTTCTGACTAAACAGCTACTGCAGAACCATTGTGGTTCAAAACCACCGGATTCGGCCAATTCGATTATCGTCTGCAGATGAAGATATATTTAATTTTTCATGTATATTGGTTAATTTTACACATATAGAAATAATAGAAAGTACATTTAATTTATCCTCGTGAGTCGCTGTGATAATTCCGGGATCACCTCGCCAAGACTGTAGGAAGCATATCCAGAGAGGAACAGAACCACCAACCAATAATAACCATAAATACCATGCTGCATGGACTCCGAGCCAAAATATCCACGTAACATATATCCACATCTAAAAAAAATATAATTCATATTTAAAATATATAATTCATTCATGATTCAATTAAAATCGGCATATAATCAATTGCAAAAAAGTCTGTACTAGAACATGTATAAATATGTTCTAACAAGGTATATCAATGCAAAATATATTTATAAACGATGAGATATTGACATTTTGTAAAGTTATTGCGTTTTTCAATGTATATTATTTTGTTTAAATATCAATAACAATTATATACTTCAATTTCCTAATATAATATGACTTATATTTAAGTATTCATTGAAATTCATTATTATATTATTAATTTTATTTTAAATTTATATAGTATTATTTTATGCATTGTATCATATTATCTTTTGAGCTTATCACCTTATCAACAATATTACTTATCATGCTTAACAGCTTATCAGAAACTAATCGTACGTAAATGTCCTCGATCTATCTAGAATATATCGAATGATCAACTCACCTTAGTTGCCAAATAAATCGACATTGGTAATATATGAAACAGCCGTTCATCGAACACGAAATGGTTCATTAGATACACCGCTACATAAAGAGTGATAAAGGCACCTAGTTTTAGTAAATAATCCCATCCGATCTGTAGAACCATGCCGATCACATAAAATGCTATGAATGGCGTACTGACCATGCAATACCAACGGATTCTCTACAAGAAAAAAATGGATAATGAGATAATGTAATTATATATACAGAGAAATTGGAAAATAATTAACTTAAATCTGTTGTGAACTCTACAGTCAACAGCAAAAAAATATTCTCAACTGAAAAATCACTTTTATTCCAAGCTAATATATATCATGACATACTTATAGGATATTATCATTACCTTATCTCTACACCATGTTCTCGTGCGACCTTGCTTCTCTTTAATCTCCTGACTAATTTTGTGACCTAACCATGCGGCGCCAATATGCGGGCCTAACAGCGTCATCGCGGTCTCATTTTGGAAATTGGGCAAATCTAACGAGGCCCCGTGTTGCACCAGAATAGATATCGCCGTGTTATTTTTCGCTATAATAGCCCAATGCAGCGCTGTGTTACCGTGCAGGTTGTCGGTGAGCGAGTGCGACGCACCTAGAGTCAACAGCAGTCGCGTTGGATCTAAGCTGTAAAAGGAAAGACTTTAAAGTAACCAATATAGCGTTATTCTATTAGAGAAACCATATTGCTTGTATTGTAATAACACGATACTCTATGTACCTGTTGACTTTGTAAGCACTCCACATAAGAGGTGTCATGGCGCTTCTATCTGGCATGTTCGGATTTACACCTTTCGCTACCAGATAAGCCACAATGGCTGTGTGACCAAATTGCGCTGCCAGATGTATGCATGAAAAACCTTCAGAGTCCCTCAAGGTTGGATCAGCACCTGCTCTCATCAGTATGACAACTGTAGAGAGATGACCCTGTCTAGAAGCATGATTAGAATTATTTTGTTTTATAAGTTTTTTTATAAATTCATATCACAAAAAGAATAAGGATAAGACAGCTTATTTTCAAAATCTTCTATTATTCTCATTTAAATCAATTTATTAAGTAATATCAACAATGTTTGTTAAAATAGACTTACCTTGTAGCCCAATGCAATGGCGTAGAAGCTAATTCACCACCAATTGCATCTACTACGGCTCCCTTTGCAATAAGATACTTAACAATATCTTTTCGATTGTTTATGGCAGCCCAGTGGAGTAATGTTACGGTTTCTGAATCCGGTTGATTCACATCAGCACCAGCTTCCACCAATTCTGTCACTCGTTCCAATGCTCCATACTGTAAAAACATTATCCTATTTAGTTTCAAATAAAAAAACTAATCACATTTTTTGGTCAGACATGATTAGTTTTAAATTGAAAGTTTATTTATGTTAAACTCAAAGTGTTAAAAAAAAATATATTAAAATACTAGATGCTTATACGCTATTGTGAGCTTTTCATACTTGTATAATTTGAATTTTTTAAAAATGTATTTAGGATAGTTTGAAGAAAAATTCTTCAATTTAATTGATTAGATTACCTGTGTGGCTCTGACAATATCGAAAGAACTACAATCTTGTGCAGCGGGTCGTGCTGGTTCTGGATGAAGGCTACTAGGATCATCGGGCTCACCAGTGCCCTCACCTTGGCAGGCAGTCTGCATCTGCAGCGCATACATCCTACAGCCAACAAAAGTATATTAAGTATCCTTTTTAAACAATTTGAAATTTTTTGCTTTATTTAAAGCAGATTATAATAACAAGACAATTGTAATAACAAGATAAACATTAATTTAATAATGTATATATTTATCAAATTTTATTATCATTTCTTTTCTAGATTATATATAATTCTAGTGATAGAAGTAGATAGTATATACATTTCTAATACGGCAAAAAAGATTAATCAATCAGTTGATGCAATTCCAATGTCTTTCTCTTTCCTTCTTAATCTCCTATTTTATTTATATTTATTTATTTTCTTTCTATTTTTAATTGATATATACATATCTTTTTTTTTTATTTCATTAAATACAATAATGATTCTCTTATTATTCACAATTTTGCATAATTATGTAAGCAAGAGAATCTACTTCAGAATCTAAAATCTATCTTGAATTAAAAGACTAATTTCATTTCTTGTTTATTCAATTTAATTCTGAAGTTCCTTGAGACGAGCGGCATATCAACACGCGATTTCGTATTCGAGTCAGTAACAAGAGAGAACTCTGTATGCTGTGATGTGTGTATAAATTGTGCTAAATCATTGTTGTTGCCCAGAGTACAATAGGTAATGCTTTCCAGTTAAATTTTCTATACTCCCCATATATGCATTTATGTTTTAAATAGGGAGAAAAGAAGTAGTGAACATGTAAATACATAAACATAAAATCCCTTTCACTCAAAACAAGTATGTATTCAGGTATGATAGAGAAAAGAGGAAAAATTTTATTCCTTGTAGGAGCACATTATTTATTATTGGATCTCGACTTATTGTTAGATATCAAATTTATATTTATATTTTAACATTAATTAAAGCTGAAACTTGAATGATTCTTGAGTTGACAAAAAATTAATTAAATTTGAGATAATTTTCTTATATTTGATAGACTTTTACATGATATCTGCATCCACAAATATGTTATATATTGCGAAAATAATAGATTGTATTTTTTTTTAATAAATAACATCTAATGATTTTTATTACAATTAATAAATTCTCTGTTAAATATAACAGAAGTCACTAAGAATATCTGTTAACTGATTTAATAAATCTAATTATAAATCTCTCTTGTAATTCTTCAGATTAACTTCCTTGAATTATAACATCCTTCTTTCTAAAGTGCAACACAAGTGCAACATATAGCAATTTTGTTTATTTTATTACACTATTAATGTACTATATATCAATAACAAGGTCAATATATCGTGTTGATGTCTTTTTTTCATTAATAACTCGTCAATTACCAATTCTATTTCAAACTAAATTATTTCAAGATATGGAACAATTAATTATACATGTCGTATATCATATAAAATTAACAAGAAATATAACTAATTCTCTCTTTGCGAATTTTTATTGAAAGAATCCAAGAGTTTAGAAGTTTTAGAAGATACAAAATACCCCTTTTCCTTTCTTTTCGCCCTTATTCTATTTCGACGTAGAAGGGTCGACGCAACGCGACTCACCCTCGGGATATGTCTTTCTACCGAGAGACACAGGGGGAAAAAGAGAGAGAAAGAGAAAGAGAGAGAAACCGAAAAGCACTCGCCATCCACGCTGATCGATCTTATGAGTGCGCACAAAAATAAATCGCTTTATATATATGTACTTATAAATATACCAAAGGGTAAACCGGCTCACCTTGCGTTTTATGCGCCGCTAATGCACATAGTAACATAAACGACGGCGGCGTGCACGGCCCTAGTCGGGGATGTGTAAAGGGTTAGTTTCGGAGGACCAGTAGTGTCGCGCACCAGGGAGTGGGGCACCGGCATCACACACACACACCTGCGCGCGCGCGCGCGCACACACACGCACACTCGTCACGTACGACTCGTCGACGCACGTTTGACGGAACCGGGGTCGATCTTTCCGTTGATTCTTCCCCACGAAAATTGCGCGTTCTCGATGTCCGCGTCTCTATCCCGCTTTTTCTCCCCGACTAACGCGCACCGCGAGCAGCAGCGCCCGTCTCACTCGGCTCCGGTTCGTCGCGACTGTCACAGTCGCCCCGTCATCATCGCGTTCCAGGTATTCGTCGGTGTTTGTCGGCGTTTATTACGCGACGGATCCCGATATCGACCAAACCCGACGCCGTCCGGTCGGCAACGTTCGACGTGAAACTCGGCGGATCAGGAACATCGCGGAGACACCTGGCGTAAGGATCATAGTAACCTCGCGGGATGAAGGCAAGAGATCGATTAAAAAAGGAAAAGTTAATTATTATAATATTTAGTTTAATTAGACTAATTAAATTATTATTTAGTTTAATTATTATAGACGCAAAATAATGCTGGAGCACGCAGGACAAGGTTAAGAAAAAAATTCGCAATGAAATAAATACACATATAAGACGAAGTAATTGTGACCTTTTTTATCATCCGAAACATGTCGCCATCTCTCGTGCGCGAAAAGATACTGGAAGGCGATAGATTATCTCTCGGTCGATACATCGTATCTTAATTAAAAATATATCTCGTATCTACAATTTGTGTATTCAATGATTATCGATTTCAAATGCTATGCTGTTTTTTTTTATAACTGACAGTATGTTATATATGAATGAATGTAAACATTATGTATACAAGAATGATTATTGTCAATGGGCGACGCAGAGGACACAGTGAATCATTTCATCTTTGTTTACATTCGCCAACTAACAAGAATAAAGTGGTACACTGTGGGTGCCTTCCGTTTCACACATGAAATGCATAAGCTGTAGAGAGAACTATTCCGTTTCACTTAATGCGCACATTGATAACACATAGAATTTCCTAGAATCCTCCCACTTCCAGCGCATCAACAACGCATCAGCTACTACAGGTTGGTCCTGAAGAAATTAATGCGCAGAGAGTTACAACCTTATGTCACGTGTGATACATTTATTTCGATAGCAGCCATACTGTTTCACATTAAACGCATCAAAAGTCATTCCGTTTCCAAGATTATATTTGCGCATTAATAGAAACGGAACAATATTAATGCATCACACTGATTGTGAATTAAGCGCGCAATGCGTGAAACGGAAGGCACCCTGTATGTGTCCTTGGTTGCTGATAAACGTCCAATATTGGCGACTTATATCAAAACACAATTTAAAATTACATTTTTATTCTAGTAAAAATATTACGTAAAATTATTAATTATTAAGATATTTAATTATTAATTATTAAGATATTTAATCATTGATTTATTAATGATCAAAAATGCATGATTTTAATTATCACATATAACACACTGTATAATTTTTATATTATTATAACACATTATTTTTATCTTTCACATATTTACGTATGCAAAATAAAACATCGTCGGTATGCACGAGACTTAATGATACAAAAAATACATCATACTTGTGAACGCAGCATTTGATGTGCGTCACGCAGGAGGCGTGGCCAACGAACCACACCACCAACGTTGACCACAGTCGTGCGACGAGCGTCACGTGTGAGTGCTTGCGTCACGCACGAGCATTATCGCTGCCGCCGTCCGTGGGTTCTCGTGTCTGTACACACGTAATTTGTGTGTGGCGTTTCCTCCTCTCCGCTTCTCGCTGCGCACGGGGATTTAATCGGGAACGAACAGCTGTTAGCTGTTGCTCGCGCGACAGCAGAGCATGGTTGACCGTCGTAACGATCGTGCATCGCTCTCGCGTATCGCAAGTGACGCACATAACGAGCACGGAATTCGACAGAGATTGTTGATTGAAAAAAGAACGACACTTTTCTCGCGTTTTTCTCAAACAGGAAGTTACGAAAAGTGGCGAGTCAAGTTTCCGGTGGCGTCATTTCCTTTTGCGTTTCGCCCTGTTTATGCCGCGCGTAACTTGCAGTAACTTGTCGTAAACAGCATCGTTTCGCGAGCGATTTTCGGTGACGGAAGAATCAAGAAGGTAAGGGGGATAACAAGAGGGATAGCGAGGAACAACGAGGGACAACGTCGTCGGCGCGACGACCCGTTATTAAGAGCGAGAATCGGGGAACGAAAAAATAGCGACATGAATCTGTCATTCGCCGGCTGCGGCTTCCTCGGCATCTACCACGTCGGCGTGGCAGTCTGCTTCAAAAAGTATGCACCGCATTTGCTGCTCGACAAGATAAGCGGCGCGTCCGCGGGTGCCATCGCCGCATGCAGCTTACTTTGCGACCTACCCCTCGGTGAGTGAATCTCTCTCTCTCTCTCTCTCTCTCTCTCTCTCTCTCTCTCTCTCTCTCTCTCTCTCTCTCTCTCTCTCTCTCTCTCTCTCTCTCTTTCTTATCATTGGTATTTTTTTCGATGAACTTGATTAGACATATTTATCTAATTGTAAGACTGATCTGTCAACTGTCAAGATAAAATAATTATTTCGAAGCTTTTCTAATTAACGGTGCACTTGAGTGTCGATAATATTTTTTTTTACTTCACATATCGTATGCATATTTTTATTTGCACTATTAGCTTCTTTAGAGAAAAATGATTCAATTATATTTTTGTGTATATTCTATTTTTGGACACTGTTAATTGCGTCCGATGACTTACATTGTTAAAGAAAAATCTCTTGCTTTATAGAATTGTAAGTTATATTGGTATCTTTTTTGGAAATTTAGAGATAGAAAGAATGACTGCAAAAACAGGCCTAAAATCGCCCGTTTCGTGGACATCGAAGTTTGAGTCGATTTTAGCGGTAAATAATTGTACATCATGGAACATCAATCCTCTGAAAATTTCAGATTGAGCATATCTTTTATTACTGAGATATGAGGGGTTAAATTGGTCGCTATACATCAATGAAGGGTATGCCATTTTATCCGTTCAACATAAAATACCTCGAGGTTATTTCGCATATCAAAAAATGTTTCAGATAAGATTTGTTTATCTGTTAGAAGACTAATTTATCGTGACCTCAAATCGACGTTTAAGTCAAGTTCAGTGTTGAACGTGTAAAATGACGTACTCTTCATTCGTGAATAATAACTTCAACCCTTCATATCTCAGCAATAAAAGGTATGCTCAATTCGAAATTTTTAGGGGATGAATGTTTGATGATATACAATCATTTACCACCAAAATCGTATCAAAACTCGAGGTCCACGAAACGGGCGATTTTTGCGGTCATTCTTTAAATATTACTTTTAATTATTTTTTTCCTTTTGGAGTATGTCAAAAAATTAGCAATTTTCAGTTTTTTATTTTTCTTTCTTTTTTTTATTTATAGATAAATTTGTCTTCGCTCGTAATACGTAGCATGTTTTACGTTTTTTTTCTTCCTCTTCAAAAAAAACAAATTCGAATATATATATATATATATATATATATATATATATATATATATATATATATATATATATATTGGAGTTTGTTTTTTCTGAAGAAGAAAAAAACATAAAACATGCTATGTATTACGAGCGAAGACAAATCTATCTATGGGGAAGAGAGAAAATATAAATTGTACTTAAAAAAGTGCAAAATTACTTAATAAATCAATTATATGCGAACATTAATAGCGAATAATTGCTTGGATGCTTAAATCAAATTACATGTTATTATACAATGAATGTTACACAATCGAATGAATTTATTATTCAATAATTCACCGCGTGTCGTTACCGCGATAATGAGAGCAACCGCAAACTATAATAATTAGCTTGTGACGCGCAAATTTGTAGCGTCCTACCCCTTCTCCTTTATTTATCATTTGATTGCACGCGTTTGTTAGTTCTATTAAACACGTAAATGACATTTTCAATAATTAAGTTAAGATTGCCGGCTCGTTTATGATGATATGTGCAATCGTCAAACTGATGCATAAAAGAATAAAAAATCGTTATATCTTAAAAAAAAGATAGATAATAAAAATACTATTATGATTGGACAGTCACTATTGCAGTAACGACCATTTGAAATTGTTTCATTTCATAGACGGTGGTTTCATTTCATAGACGGTGAGGTTTCCTTATTTGCCTTGCAAAATTGCGGAAAATCGTGAAAAATCTGAATTTTATATTTCTCCTTCAAGATATTTTTCAAATAAAAAGAATTTGTTTTCACGTCTTATTTAATTTCGTAATAACGATTCATACATTTCAACTTCAATAAGTTATGAGGGAAGGGGGGAAAGGATACCTTCTTTATCTAACAATAAGCTAAGAACTTGTAAACAAGGGAATTGTGATGATTACATTGTGATTATTTCCGCTGCGCAAATGTAATCGAACTTTTAGCTCGCAATTTATCGCGTTGACACGCTTTTAGATGCTGAAATCATTTGCATATATATGCGTAAATGTCATTGCTTGATTGCTTGAATCTTGTAAATAGACCACATGCAAACATAGACGAATGCAGCAAGCAATATTTTGTTTTCTGCGTTATAGATATATGTTGTTTTTATTATCGTGAAAGAGAGGCAGTAAGCACTTGGTTGTGTTTTCATATCTCGTGCGAAATTCTATATTATGTATTATGTATTATATATTACGAACTCCATGAATGTAAAGTAATGAGAGCGCATTAATATTAACAATCAATTTACGCGTTTTTTATGCTTTTTTAAAATTTAAAATAAAAATCTGAATTTAAATTTTTCTTTTGCAATAAAGAAACAGATACATTTAATGTAATTATGTAAGTCTAAAACATATAAAATAAATTTTCTTTCTATAATCATTTTTAATATTATATTTTAGATTTTTATTTACAATTATTTTTATAATAAATTTTGTTTCTATTTATTTCATAGATTTGTTATTATTATTATTATTTTATATCAAAGAAAGAGTTATATTTGGAAAATGGATTAACCGCAAGACCCAACATAATCAATCGCATTTTGTTCAAGTAATTCGAAGCGAGGTATTACATAAATATTTTTTGCATACCTCGTATAATAATATAATAATGCAACGAGAGCTCATGAATTATTTTTGACGGATGCGATCATAAGCATTGTGGCATTTCGTCATCTTGCGTAAGTCCTAATTATGAAATCGAAACGAGTTACACTTACATACATACATAAATACATACATACATACATACATACATATATACATATATATATATCTGAGAGACGTAATCCACTTAATTAAGAGGAAGCAGCTGCTGAGATGACGTTAGTCATTTGAGAATTAACTCGGTAGACTTTAACACGCACGTGAAAAAACACAGCTGCTTTGTTTGTTAGCTCACAAGAGCTCTGATTTATTTATTCACAGATTCCATTTGATTCTTGATGCAAAATTGTTGAAAGATCTAAAAGAGAGTTTTACGATGATTAAAATACTGACATATACACATATGAATATTTAACATGGAAAAAAATAAATTGCTCTAAAAGAAAATTAATTTTTCTTCCAAAAATTAAAATAACTTTGAAGATAATGATTTCGCAAAGTATCTAATATTTATTTTAATTACGTAGTCGCAAGTCTGTAAAAATAAAATAGAAATTTGAAATTTAAATTAGCAAATTAATTTTAAAATCACGAACGCGGTTTAAATATTAAAACGTTGAGAATAATTCAATCTCTAGTTTGCCTTTTCGCATCTTATTTTCACAAATCTTCAGTTGCATAAACAAGGTCAGATCGTATAACGTTAGGAATATGTGTCATAAAGTAACAAACTAATCGATGAGCTTATGATAAATATGTTTTCGTAATCCTCAAGCGTGGATCAAAATCATGGTCAAGTGACGCGAATCGGAGGATAAACATTGGTGAAAGGGTTGGATGCTATCTCTCGTTGGCTCTCTCGCCACATATGTGCATCGATGTCACTGGAACTAGGTTACAACCGCATGTTTATGGCGAGAAATATTATTATATATATACGACCGATATAATAGTTAACTGATATAATTTGATTTTTTGTCGCGTTATATAATTTCGATGATGACCGAAAATCGCTTCATTGATTTAGCGACATGCCAATTATCTAAATTAAGATTAGAAGAATATTTTCGTTATCAATGAAGAGATCGTGAAAAAATTGTTTGTTGTTTATGGCGCTTTAAGATATGCAAGATATGCGCGGAAATTTCGAACAAAACGTCACAGTTAATTGGCTAGAGATATTGTTTCAATGATAGTTTCAAAATTTGTACTTGAAGCTTATCTATATGTATCGCGATAAAGGTGATTATCAATGATCCATGATGATAGTTTCAAAATTTGTACTTGAAGCTTATCTATATGTATCGCGATAAAGGTGATTATCAATGATCAAAATAATGATAAAGATGGACAAGATTATATTATTACTCCATGGTGTATGTCGATTATGGTCCGTAGAAAAAAGAATCTTGCTCGAGATAAATTAACAAAATAAACACAGGAAACAAGAATATTGACCGATTTTATCGCATATAAAAAAGAGTGCTTGATACATATGTTGGGTATATATTTGGCAATATATTTCATATATTTTTTCAATGTATTATAAAATTTACTATAAAATGACATGAACCTTCTTAAAATTGGTCAATGCCGACAGTGCAAAAACGACTAACAAAGTGTCTCGCGAGCATATTTTAATATAAGATGGTTGAGGCAATGAAATATTTAACTATTTGACTCACATCATGTATTCCGCAATAGTGACATCATTTTTGATATTTTTTTTATGGAAAAAACATAAAGAGAATGTTAATTTATTACCAGAATATTAATTTATTAGCAAAATATAATTTTTTATAAAAAAATATAAATAGAATGTTAATTTATGAGCAGAATATACATAAAGATTGGGTTGCAATTTTTAACTGTAATATATTTCCTTTGTGTAATCGTAAAATCAATATTTTAATTGATCGTAACACTTGTGTGAGTTGACGAATTAATCACTTCTTTCTTTCTTTATCGCAACTATATGTCAAAAAATGACTCATGATCGATCGATATATAATGTCAATACATCGTGATTACGTAATACCTCCTCGAAGATGTATTTCTTTTCCGACATCGATTAATATACATCGATCGCGTGAGCCAAGGACATCATCATTCGAATGATATTTATTAAAGGACTAGTGTCTAAAGTCTAAAAGTTAATATCTGCACACAGGTTGATCGATCTGATACGCAATTTCAGATGCTAAGTGCCATTGTTCACATGCGATGATGAACTTTGCACATGCATTTAATATTTTTAATATATCTTCCGTATCTTTGCGAATGTATTCACAAGTAATCTTTGCCGTGAATCGCTGGATTATAAAAGCGTTTATCTTAAAATTGTTGTTTAATATTGTTGAAAGATTAGAGGAGACAAGGTTTATCGATATGCTTTGATATTGCACTCCAGACAGCACAAAAAGGCCAAAAGATGTCTTAAAGACGTCTAAAAGACTTTAAGACGTCTTTAAGTCGTCTTTTAGATGTCTTTTGGACATGTGTGCTGTCTGGGACGTGTATTTAAATTTGCACATTTATTTCTTTTAATAAAAAAATAATTTTTATTTTACGAAATATTGATAAAGATGCATACCGTTTCCTTCTCTTTCTTTCTTTTATACAGAATTTCCATGAATTATTGCATATCATAATTTGTTTGTCTAAAATAAGTTATTTTATTGTCTATTTTTTCAAAGTATTTTTTTGATGGCTAAATCTAAATAAGTTTGGATTACTAATGTGTAAATTTTTTTAAAATTCAAGAAAAAATTCTAGTAGGTTTATCTGTATTGTTTAAAGATATATATGAAACTTAAAAAAAAATACATATATATATATATATATGTATTTTTTTTTAAGTTTCATATATATCTTTAAACAATACAGATAAACCTACTAGAATTTTTCCTTGAATTTTGAAAAAATTATATATATAAATATATATATATAACAAAAGATATATGAAACTAGCAAGATATGAAATAACGGTTCTGTTCGTCAACGGTAAATATGTCCATAGGTTAAGTGCTTTCATGCATATGCAATTCCAATTTCCTCTTACAATTTTTTTCATTCAGTTTTATTATTTATTTATTCCTACGCCACACGCGTGGCATTTATGATACTTACATTACTTATTTTTTAATACAGTTTATCTTATTAATATCACTATGCATTATTATTACGTGTTTTTACGTGTCCCTATCATTTATAATCATTAATATATTCGCAAATAAAGCTTAATGCTAGTATTAAGAAAGAAATACTCAGATTATTTTTTATCTAATATATTTCTTATATATATTTGTTGTAAGAAATAGTTTCGGTTGTAGGCATTATATCCGAGATCCTACATTTTTTTCGGATAAGGACCGAATAATCGACAATTAAGTAAACAGATAATGATTTTCGATAATATTCAATAAAGGATATTTATTTAACTTCTGGAGATAATAAAATTTCTTTGAAAAGCATTGCAAATCGGGACATCTTTATTCCATATTTTTCGACTAACGTCAACGTCATTTCTTCTAACAATAAGTAAATTTTACGAAACGTCGCGAAGATTTCCCTCTTGATCTTGAAAGGGGACATTTACTTGGCATGTCTCGCCACTTTTTTTTCTATTAAGTCATAATTAATTGCGCGGCGTAGAACTCCAACGCAAATCTCATCCTGGTTGTCATTCCTATGATGTCAGACTTCACTCGTGCATGTGTCTACAGTCGGATATAAGATACGGCAAACAAAGCGATGCTGTTTCTATCGGCTCTTTAAGCTGGCGAGATACTCTGACGTATTCGTGCCTTTTCCCAGGCTAACGTTTGCATATCTGATAACCTCGGGCGACTATTTATTCCCTCGTTTGCAGTCTATGACGCTTGTTCGATATTAAGAAATTCGAAATCGGAATCGTTTCAAGAGCAAGGCTGCCCTTCTTTTTTAAATCAAGATCAAAGTTGCGACCACTTTAAACGTAAACGCATCACACGAACTTTACGCAACACATACGCATGCTTATCGACCAGATTGATTCGCGTCATACGCAACTCAAGCTATGCGTACTCTCTAAAAGTGAATCAGTGTATTATCACTGAAAAACAGTAAATAGTCACTGATTACAGCAGTTATAAGTACAGCACTGTAAATCAGTGATATTTTATTGAAAGAATCAGTTAATAATTTTGACTGTTTCAATCAGTAATATCTCAATAATATTTCTTTCGTTATTGTCAGTATTAAACTACAATTCATCTCTCTATCTATTTCATATAAAATTAAAAATTCTATTTATATTTACTAAATATTTATTATATTAAAAATTTTATTTTATTTATATTACATGTATATTGAACTTGTTATTTTAAATAGATAACGAACGAATAATTTTCATTAAGTCGTCAGACATTTATTTGTCCGACTTATTATAAGATCGATTTAATATCTGAAGCGTCTCTATTGAGATTGTATCAGAAATTAAATCGAAGTAATATTTCTAATTTTATCTGTCACTCTTTGCAAACTTTATATAATTCTTATGACTAAACTAAATACGAGAGAGATAGCGATCGTAGCGGTAAACGAACGAACTTGCGATTACTGGTTTTACAGTGAAATTTACTGGTTTTACAGTGAATTTTATTTTAACTGACCATAATCAGTGAGATATAAAATAAAATAACAAAAAAATAAGCGTTTCCACTGAAGATCAGTAAAACACTCACTGATTCTCAGTGAAATCTTATTTTACTGTTTAAATTAGTGATATTTTCACTGATTCACTTTTAGAGAGTAAGCATCGAAATCTGAAATTGCATGCACAAGTTGATCTGGAAAATATTCGAATACAAAACACTGCATTTTGAAAGCAATAATGCGGTTGAATGTCTCCATTGTGTGGGAGCATACGAAAGAAAATACGGGAAAAATACAATAACAAAAGTTAATCTTGAAGAAAAGTTATCATATCTAATCGTATTTTATTTTTAAATTGGAACAATTGTTGTTATTAACAACTGTTATTTTTTCTGTAAATTTCTACGACCCAAAGATATTATATACTTTTAACTGCATATATCATATCTGTCGCATTTAATTAATTTTTCGAAATAATTATAGCATTTTCTGCAAGATTACTTTGTTATAAACATCATTGCTGCTTGCTTTGCATTTCCGCGCACTTTTCTGCGATTATCGCAGCGGAAATTTCATTGAGACAAATCAATCATGCGAAAAAGAGAGAGAAATTACGAAGCATTATTTCAAAAAAATTGTCGCGTGTCGATCGAAAGATAACAATGATATTTTTTCTCTTCCTATCGCTCTTGTTTCCTGACATAACTGACGTCAACTCATTTCTAAGTTTATAACGGAGCAAATGTCAAAGTGGATGATAGAAAGAAAGATAATACATTATCGTAATATATTGCATAAATTTAATAGATGAACACATCTGTCTTTGCTTATTGACTTATCACGAACATCATGATATACAATAACGTCACTAGCATTACATGCTTATCTCAAAAAACAGCATTCTTTGCATATCTTCGGATATTTCGCAATATTGTTTCTTCACCAAAGTTGGAAACTTAACTTTTTGTAATTTTGCATATTTTTGGCTATTTCAATTTTATTTCATTATTTTCTCTTATATTAATAATAATTTATATAACTCTATAAAATTAATTTTCCAGTTATTATATTGATTGGATATAAAATATGTATTATCAATAATGTTCTATTAAAAAGTCTCTTATTGAAAAGTTATTCAGAAAGATTACCAAATGGAACTAGAATAGATATAGCAAATATTTTATTAGTAATATTGCTACTAATCAAAAGTTAAAAGAATAAATCATATCATTTCCATTACGATATTCATGTATTTTTTGTCTATTTAATAAACAAATAGATTCTGACAATATGCAATAAAGATTTATACGATACAATAAAGGCTTATTAATCTTGGAAAAATACAATTCTTCATAAATACTCGTCATAAAAATGTATACAATTTTTAAAACTTTGATTCTTTCAAATTTCTTTTATTTTATTTTGTTGACTTAACGCTTTTTGACATCCATGTTATCGTTATCTTATTGATCTTAATCCTATTAAGTACTTCCTTTTTCGTGTTCATTAAAAAGAATTTGTAATATTAATTTAATATGTTATTATCGCGTGAAATTTTTAATTTTTTATCAAATAACTTGAATAAAACTTGTCTCTTTCTGTTTACAAATTTTATCAGTGTTAAATAAATCTATCACCAACGATCGAATGTTAATTAATCAGTGATTCACGAATGTCCTAGTGGTCTTAATTAGCTTTGTTTCGAATTTACGAAAATTTACATGATCGTTATTATTTTTTTTTAGGAGTAATGACCAGCAATATATTACGTCTGGCACGTGAAGCGCAACAACACCCGCTCGGACCGTTCAGTCCATCTTTCAATGTACAACACTTTCTGTTAGACAGCATGCAGAAGGTAAATAGAAAAGATTATTAAAATCTCCTTTTGTTAAAATATAATGCAAAATGGATATTTTTATTTTAGTTTCTACCGGAGGACGCTCATATTCGTGTAAATGGCAAATTGCATATCTCTATGACAAGAGTATATGATGGGAAGAATGTCATCGTCTCTCAATTCAATTCCAAGGAAGACTTAATGCAAGTAAGGCAATTTAGCTATTTGTATTGTCGTACTTTTATAACAAGAGAGCTAAATTAGATAGATTGATAATAAGCTTATCGTATTTGGTAGATAAATTTAAAACAAAATATTATTCAATCAAAAATAATTTTTATTATTTAGAGAAAATTTTATCAATTGATTGCAAATCGATTTTATTTTTATATAAGTTATAATAATCTGTTTCTTCAAAGGTATATTTATACCTAGAATTTTCACTATTTGTATTTAATATTTTCCACTATTTTATATTTAATATTTTCTTTTTTTGTACAGGCTCTATTAGCTTCTTCGTTTATACCGTTCTTTTCCGGTTTGCTACCACCACGATTTCATGGCATCAGATACATGGACGGTGCTTTCAGCGATAATCTACCTACGCTCGACGAAAATACAATCACTGTTAGTCCATTTTGCGGAGAAAGTGATATCTGTCCCAGGGATATCTCATCACAACTTTTTCACGTACGTACTCATCGTTCACGCTTGTTAATAAGCGATATGTACAATTATTATCTCTTTCGATTATTTCGATAATTATAATTATTGTTCTTTTTGTATATTTTATAGGTCAATCTCGCAAATACAAGCATAGAGCTCTCTAAACAAAACATATACAGGTTCACAAAAATACTTTTTCCACCTAAAACAGAGGTAAAATAAAAATCTGTATTGTTTGATATTGCATAATTGCATAATTATCTTAAATGCTACAGATAATTTTGTTTCCTCTTGAATTTTATAGATTCTTTCGAATATGTGTAAACAAGGATTCGATGATGCATTAAGATTTTTACATCGTAATAATATGTTGAACTGTACGAGATGTCTCGCAGTACAATCAACGTACATAGTTCAAGAGACATTCGATGACAGCATGGAATATGACCCGGAATGTCTAGAGTGTAAGATGCATAGACAGGTAAAAAATTCATAATATGTAATAATTTTCAATCAGTATCATTCATTCTACATCATTTATATCGAAATTTAAATTCAATTTTACCTGTATTAATCAATATGAATCAATCTTGTTTTTCTTTATTCTTCCGATATATTTTATTTTCATATTATTGCACATATATATAATATAAGAGAGACTATATTATTTTTAGGAAGCATTGGTAGCCAATTTGCCTGAGACCGTTATGACGATATTCCAAGATGCCATAGATTCCGCCAATAAAGGACTTGTTAATTGGCTGTTCAAACACCGTAGTATGAAACTACTATCGTTATTGAGTTTGCCTTGTACGCTACCGGTAGATATAATGTACGCCACCATCACAAAGTAAGCAACTATTTAAATATATATGTGTACATAAATACACCGCTTGACGAAACACATACATGAAATAATTTAGTTCCAAAGATGCGTGCTCGCACCCGTGTATGTGTATAATCTAATATTATATTAATTTTAGATTTGTGAATGTCTTTGATTATTATTTAGAGAGAGATGTTACATGCCATCTCGCTTGCAATTAAAGATGATAATAAATTAATAATTTTTATTTTTATAATAATTTAATTTTACTGTTATTAAGTTTACTGTTCTTTAAGAGTTTATTAATCTTAAGTTTTATTATCTTTTATTTCACTGCATGAGTTACACATTACTGCATATATTGCATGTGATATGCTCAATCAATTGCAATTTCACAAATTATAATTATTGTTTGTGATATTGTGTGTTTAACATCATGCATGTCATTGATAGTTTGATTGGTAACAAGATAGAAACTCGCACTTTGGAATACAAAGTAGTCGGAAATGTTCTACATATCCCACAACGAGCATTTACTCATTCTAAGCATTTAACACCCTCCCGGTAAGCATATAACATTTTCAGGCTTTCTTTATCTTGCAATCTTTGTGCACTATATCTATGGAATTTTTTTTATCATCAAAAAGCATGTGTTGTCTGAAATTTTATTTTTAATCATAGATATATTTCATCACATTGCTGATTATAAAATTTTATCTTTCATGAAAAAATATAATTATTATAAAATACGAATTCTTAAATGATTTGCAATTTTACTTTGCAATAGATTTTACTTTGAAAAATTACAGAATACTTCTAAAGTAGTAGATAAAAATTGAACAAAATATTAAGTGGGAATATTTTCACAGTCAGGCAGAAATTTACTTATATAATAATTAATTATAATATTTTCAAACAACTTGTTTTGTGTGTATAATTAATGGTAATGTATTTTTTCTATTTCAGATTCATTATAAATGTTCCGAAACTGAGAAACAACATAGTGGAATTAATTAAATTTTTCTTAGAACAATTGAGTATAATATTTCCAAAAATCAATGTCTATGTTCAGTCTCAATCAATCAAGTGTCATTTCAACATTATGGAATATGATTCAAGTAAGTATATTTTGATTTTTAATATTATATATATTTATACATAATATATGAAAGTTGATTAGCAAGTGAATTACTTTATTATGCATTGTAAGTAATTCTCAAACAATATTCTCAATTTTTTTAGGTATGTATGATGCACGAGATATAGAGGAGGTTGACACTCTATATAAAAAACACACAAATCTGGATTTAACTGTTCAATACAACGAGCGGTAAGTAAGACAGAGATAATTGCATAGAGTTATTTTGATTGTATGTCATCACTATTAACGTATTATGTTTTAGGCCATCATGGACAGATTCGGGCAAATCGAGTTGTGTAATAAATATGGGCGATCTCACACGAACAATGGATGATACTTGCGAAAATATTTTGCAAGTATGTATTCTTTAATAAGAATATTAAAATATATTTAAAATATATAATTTAAAAGATAAAGATATTAAGGCTGCGTTCCAAAATTTCATAAATCTCATTATATAGACAAGTACAGACCAAGATGCTGTAATAGCTTACTATTATATGGATGATAACAACAAAGTGCAAGTGACAGAGATCTTCGATGTAACCGATTCAGAATCGCATACTATACTTTCCATAGACGAAGTTGATACCAATAGAAGACTCCAATTTGATGACTGGACTGAATCTACATGGTTGTCTCAACATACATTTAATGATGGTAAATTATTTGATATTTTTTTCATAAAACATACGGGATTTATGACCAATATTTTATAACATAAATTATCGGATAATTTTAATTATTAGCGTATTTTTTCAATCAAAATTTTATAAACGTACAAATTTATTTCCTCTTCTAAAGTTATTAGGATATTATTTAAAGATTTCAAAGATCTAAAAATCCCTCAATTTGCACCCTTATTTATTATAATGGAATGCATGGGTTAAAGTTGTAAATTTTTTTTTTACTTTTTTGCGTATGCTTTCTTAATCTATAATAATCTCATGGAAAATATAAATAATGCTAAAAAGCAATACAAGAGAAGATGGTACTTTAGAGGAAAATAGTTAATTTATAATAAAGAAAATCCTTAAAGTATGTTAGAATAAATAAAAATGGATTGTATAAACTTAGAAATTTATAATTTATAAACTTCTAAATATATATTTATTGCAATAATTACAGAGTCTCTTTATAATGGGAATCAACAAAATATAGAAAACTTATCGGATGCATCGTTAGAAGATGAGATATTAAATAACGCAAATATATTCTCCGATCCGGAAAGCGAATGGGAAATGGAAAAAGAAGAAGTGGAAGAGCCTAAGTCTCCGGACAGTCGACCGGAAGTAGATCAACCATCCACGAGTTTGCTATAAAATTATTCTCCAGTAGCCTATGTAATTGTTATCTTAAAATATCAAATAATTGAAATTTTTTTTTTGTTTTTGTTTTTATGATATACTGCGAGAACATATATGCCTCACTTAGCCATGAAGAGCAGAGACATTTAAAGTAGTATATCCAAATATTGTATGTAATATATACAATATAATATAAAATAGTATATTCGAATATTTTCCATATGCGTGAACATATGGAAAATAACAAAAATTGCTCAATTCAAAAGAGAGCATTATTTAATAAAAACTTATATATTCTTGTAAGATATATAATTGATAGAAAATGTTGATGCATATAAGTACCTAATGTAATATACGTATCAATAATGTTAATACATTTAAGTGTTAGTATGGCGTACACACAATAGTATTCTAACATAATTCAAGTTTGTTACCTTAGATTTGAAAATTAATGATAAACAATTGTACGTTTATAGATTTTACAAAAAGACTGATTGGTGATTAAAGATAGTATGATAAAATCATCGATATTTTTTGACTATTTTTCGAAGAAATTTAGAATTTATTTTCTTCGACAAAAAAATAGAAACAATTGTAGAATTTTTGAATAACTAATAATTAAAGGGATAATTAATTTTTAGAGGTGAAATTAAAATCTAGAAAAAAAATAAATGACAAAATTATATTTTGAATTGAATATAATCGAATATTATTTTTACATTCAGAATATAATTCAATTATATTCTGAATGAATTTTAAGATATTATGTTAAAAATTACGTAACGATTCTTATAAAAACTAATTATTTTTAATTCTAAAAAAGGATCGTTTTCTTTCAGATTGGTTTAAAAGATATCTGACGATACGTTACTTATATATTGTATAAAAAGATTACTTCTAAATAACTTTTTGGACCATGTTAAAGAGAAATAACAAATGTTTAAGAAACTTGAATTCAGAAATCAGGTTTTCGAGCTAGTTACTTTTCTCTAAACAAATTAGTCTTATTTACAATATAAGTTCCATGTATATTCAACCAACTATTAAATTTCAATGCTCGTTCGAACATGTTTCTTAAGCAACATATTTAAATGTCATAATTTTTGTTTATTAAACGTTTTCGTATTTATTTTGATAAATACTATCATAGGACCCTTAAACATTGACAATAATTTTGTTTATCTTGTATAATTTGCGATATGTTTTTCATTACAATTTTGTTATCATCTACAAAACTTTCAAAATATGCTCTATCTAGGTTGTGAAGAATATAAAATATAAAATATTTTAAAATATTTAGAATAAATTTTTTATATTCTATCATGATTTTCTTAATAGCATTAAATTATATTATTAAATTTTTTATTTTATATTTTTCTTATAGCATTAATAATAATTTATAATTAAATATTAGTAAGTATAAAACAATTTTATACTAAAATTTTCTCCAAAATATATAGTACATATTCCAAGTTAAAAATTATTTATAGTCTATCATAGAAAAAAAAATTTTATAATTGCTTACAGCTGGGTCTGAACGTTAAAGAATTAAACTTTTTGTTTAACTGTTGCTTTTTGTTACTTGTTACAGAGTATAATTTAATAACTGGTTATAACTGGTTATAACTTAGCTTTTAATTATGATATCTTATATCAATAATATTTTATACATATTTAAATATTAAGAATATTTTGTGATTTATTATTTTAAAATATTTCATTTTAATAATGGGCATATAATGGGTAAAAAAAACTTGTCTCTTCTTTGTGATAATTTCATTGAAATAGAAAAAATTATAAGAAAAGTATCATTGTAAAATATTTTTTATTGCATTGCTTTTTGTTTTCGAATAAGGTATTTTTTTTAAATAAAGTATTTTGCACGACAGTACTTTCATATTTTCTTTGAGACATGAAATTATCCTAAATAATACACAAATATATTTTATATCCATTATAGATTTAAAATATAATTTATTTTTTAATTTAATTATTTCACAAAATTTCTATTTATAGATGGAATTTGATTTGATCATAAACAGTGTCTTCCTACTTATTAATTTACAGAAAATCTAATTAAAGAAATATTGAAAGATGTCGGTTTTTTTAAACATCTTTTTATAAGCTAATATAAAATCTTATATCATTATTAATGATCTTCATAAATGTTATACATATGTAATGTCTTTTATGTATACATAGAATAAGCAAAATAAATACAAATAAATCAAATTTACAATTAAATATAATTCTCTTATTATGTATAACTGTAAATATAAAAATATTAGAATGAAAATAAGTTGGTATTTAGAAGTACCAAAATATCTTATTATGAATGAATGTATAAAGGAGAGACAAGAAATGTTTATCGAAATAGTTGGGATAATACCCTAACAACACACCAAAATACATGTCCAAAAGATGTCCACAGGTCATCGAGAGGACATCCAAAGGACATAAAATATCCTTTGGCTGTCCTCTAAATATTCCGTCTTTTGGACATGTGTGTTGTTAAGGTACTTTGTAAGTATTAATGAAATATTTATGTTTTTGATATTTTTAAATGTTAGAAATTAGATTTTTACTTTGAAAAAATTTAGAATATATTTATACATGTATGATTGATTATTAAACACAATGTGTTATATTAAAAAAAATATATATATTAGTAATTATAAGTAATTGTTCACTGTTGTAATTTTGTGCGTTTTTTAATCTGCTGTGATACAATGTAAAAATAAAAAATGTCAAAAAATATTATATTAACATGATATTATATTAATTCTATAATAAAATATAAAATTCTATAATTCTATAATATTACATATTTAATGCAAACGTTTTTATTAATGCGTTCGATATTTATAAGTAAAGTATATACGTAAGTCTATACACGCACACGAACGCAAATAACTCAAAGTGTACAGATACATATAAATGTTAAGCACAACTGGCTAATAAGATGATCTGATGAAATTCGAAGAAAATAAAAATAATGGAATAAATTTTAATATATTAAACGAAATTTGCATATGTATTTGCGCTATATATAATTAAGCAAAATAAGACATCGATATTCTAATTAATATTTATAAAGTGAATTAAATGCAATTATGAAGATTAAAAAAGGTTGGAGCACTTTTTACATTTTTGATGCATTATATAAAACGAATCGTTCGTATGTATAAGAATTTTACGCAAAATATTAAAAAAATCTCCCTGAAAAGTAATATATTAAAGTGAAAATTCAATTGACAGGAACAATCTTACCATATGTGAGTGAAGAATAGTATGATACTGATGTGAAATGTGAAGGATCGTTTATCTTTTTTTTTTCAACCATTTCGCAATACTGCTCCCTCCCTCGAAGAGCATCCGGAATTTTACTGCGAACTCCGAATGACTGTTGCTCTAGCACGTTGACAACACATGATCGATCGTAGCATAAGTATTTCTTCTTCGTATTCGTGTCAATATATGTAATGTATGTATATCTCGAGAGGAAAGAAAATCAGGAGCGCTCTTCGAGAACGCTTTTTTCTCGCACGCATTTCAAAAAGCAGACACGTGGGAGAGACAGATCTCGGTGATCCTTCGCGCGGTTCGTTCCCTCTTTTTGTGGCTTTGAACGTGCAATATACATCTGCGATTTTATTCTTCGTGGAATATACGAGAGGATCAAGAAGAAGAGAAGAACGGACGACGCGAGGGACAACATTGTTACGCGTTAATTAAGATAAAACAATATGAATCTGTCGTTCGCCGGATGTGGTTTCCTCGGCATCTATCATATCGGCGTGGCAATCGGTTTGAAAAAATACGCGCCGCATTTACCGTTGAATAAAATAAGCGGCGCGTCTGCAGGTGCTATAGCCGCATGTTGCTTACTTTGCAATATGCCTCTCGGTGAGTGTCTGCCTTTTGACATTGTTAGAAAAGTCGCGACAATTTCCCGATAAAGTTAATTAAATCAAATGTATACCCGTTATTTGTATTTTGATATCGGCTCGGGAAGATGTCTGAAGAAATATTTCGAAGTGTGATTGGCTATCATTCGATTACTAATCAGAAAAAATGTAAACGTTTATTCTGATTAATTAACGCAATGTTTCGAAACATCTCTAGCATTGCCTCCCTGATCGCAGCTGCATATATCTCCGTTATAATGTACTTTTAGCAACAAGTAAAGTCACTTATTAGGTCTTTGACCGATTTATCTTCAGTAAATCAGCTTCGATAAAATTATCGTTACACAAATTTCTAAGCCATTGATACGCTTGGCTTATACCGATAACATCATCTTTTTATATCACATAACATCATACATACAGTACATAATCATTTTTACACACTGTTATCTTAAAAAGAAGAAAGAAAACTATATTTATGGTCATTTGTCGATATACTATGATTGAATGGATTTGTATTTATTTGTGAATTTATGCGTTTATTTTCGTATAAGATGTCTATTTTAAAAAGAAATGTAATCGTGTGCCAAAGTATATACAAATGATTAATATCACGCGCGATTTATGTCTACATAAAATAAATTATTTAAATTTTTTTATTTTTCTTGACAAGTTTCTTAATAACTAAATATATAGAAGTGCAGATAAAACTTTGTTTCTTCTTTTATATTTTACTATAAAATTTTTATTTAAAATATTTCAATAAGGAAAACTTGAAGTTCAATAAATGAGCTTTGGATTTATGATTTCCCTCTTTTTCAATTTTAACAAAAATTATGAATATATTTTGGATGTTGAGTTAAATATGCAGACATGTATATTTTAAATGTTTAGTCAAAACGCGTTTTACAAATAGACATTGCAACTATATAAAATCGGTATCATAAATTATACATATATGAATATATATTTTAATAATACAATAGTAATTTTGTGTATATAATTTTATAAAAAGATTCTTTATTTAAATTGATATTTTAAATTGTGAATAATTTTTACTTAAAGAAATATAAATGATTCACAATTAAATACCAATTAACGATGCATGTCTTGTGAATATCCTGACAATCTCAATTCCGTTTTAAATGCACACGTGATTGTTCTGCTCTTTTTTTACATTTCAGAAGAAACCGTAAACGCTGTATTATATATAGCACAGACAGCGCGACAATATACATTTGGATCGTTCAGTCCATATTTCCATGTTCAACACACATTGTTGGGAAGGTTACAGAAGGTAATAGAATAACACAAGAAATAATAATAATAATCGAATCTCACAGCTGTTTTTCTATATATACGTCCCGTTTGTTTAGTTTAATCCAACATTTCTGTATTCAATAACATACGCAAAGCAGAATTTTCGAATAAGAATCTTGTAAAAAACTTAATAAACTTTTCTAGATTCGGCTATTATTAATAGATGCATCTTGATAATTTTACTATTTGTTTTTAAAAGAAGCAAATAATACTCGAAAGAAGGACGAAATTTTCAACAAATTAAAAGATTTAAATTAATAACGGATAAGTTCGAATATATATATACTTCTAGGTCATTTTTATTATATCGATAAAATATTTAAGATTATTGAAAACTTTCACTACAACAATGCAAAATGAATACGATTCTCGTTCTCTAGATTTTACCGGATGACGCCCACATCCGCGTGAATGGCAAACTGCATATCTCTTTGACTAGAGTATATGACAGGAAAAATGTGATCCTCTCGCAATTCGATTCAAGAGAAGACTTGCTACAAGTAAGAAAATTTAACTTTATACCTATATAATTATATATTATAATTTACTCTATATAATTAAAATTGATAGATTGATATAATAAAAAAATTTATCATATTAAAATTAAAACGAAATATAACAAGAATTAAAAATAATTCTTATTATTTGGAAGAAATGTTATCAATCGATTTTTTTATACAAGTTGTCTTCTTTTTCAAAGAGGCTGTTTATATTAAAAATTTTTGCATTATAAACTTTTGCAAATATAAATTTTATATATTAATATTTTTTTATAAAGGCTCTATTAGCTACTTCGTTTGTGCCATTGTATTCCGGTTTACTGCCACCTCGATTGCACGGCATTAGATACATGGACGGTGGTTTCAGCGACAATCTTCCTATATTCGATGAAGATACTATTACTGTGTGTCCATTTTGCGGAGAGAGTGACATTTGCCCTAGAGACACTTCACATCAGCTATTTTATGTACGTGCTTGTCTTTCGCGTGTATAAAATAGCGTATTTCAGCTAAACAAGTTAAAAAAATTAATATGATATGATGAAATTAAATTAATGAGCATGCGCCTGTTGAATTAACTTGATAATTTTAATTCGATAATCGCTCGTCTATATTATTAGTACATCTGTATTTTGCAGCTTAATGTCTCTAACACGAGCATAGAATTCTCTAAGCAAAATTTGTATAGATTTATACGGGTATTCTATCCGCCCGAAATAGAGGTAAAACAAAAAAATTTAGTTATATCCTTTATATGATGTAAAAATAATCGATACTATATTGGAAATATACAAGATATAATTTAAAATTTTTTTTTAATTGCAGATTCTCTCGAATATATGTAAGCAAGGATGTGATGATGCACTAAAATTTTTACATCATACAAATTTATTAAACTAAACTGATATTCATATGTAACTTAGATATAAAAGTATTCAATTACGTTGTGATAATAAAATACGAAATAATAATTATAAAGTACTTGAAATAATAAGAATAAGTGAGGTTCGTAATATTTTGGATATTTTATGTTTAGAAAAAGAAGATAAATTTAAATACATTAAACGAAATTTATATATAATTAAATAAAAAATTATATACATAATTAAATCAAATAAAATATCAGTATGTCAATATGACTCTTATCAAATGATATCATTCTTGTCCTTTACTTTGAGATAAAATAAGAACACGATAATTAATTGAAAAATTTTAATTATGGTATGAAAAGGGATAAAGATCAACAAAAAACGGAGATATTTATTACATTTTTAATATAAAACGAATCATATCGTATGTATAAGTCATATGTACAATAATTGAAACCTTCCTAAAGTAACGTTTAAGGCGGGATTGACAAAAACAATTTTATTGCACATTGGCGTAATAGCATTACGATATTGATCTGGTAAAATATTTATTTATATATTTATTCTCTCTGTTGGCAAACGCAAATCGTTCGCGAGTAAAATCTCTTTCTAATAAAAGTGGACATAATTCAAGAGAGATAAAATTCATCATACATTTTCGTACGCGAATATTTATAATTTCAAATTCGATCTTAATATAAATGCCTAATTACATTTCTTCTAGGCGGGCTCCAATTATTTCGACGTAACATGATCATAAAATTATCATTTATTTGAACATGTTCAGGCGGGATCTTCCCCAGGGGCAGACGTGGAATTTCTCTGAGCTTCAATTTGAGTTCTATTTTGAGAATTTCCCGCCGCGACGGCAACTTTATGCTGCTGCGCAGCCAGACATTGTTGTAATTGCTGAAGCTATAAAATCAGAATAAATGTTCCTTACCTTTTGTGCAGTGATATAGCTGAACCTTTAAGTAAATATAAATATGCTTATGGAAATGTTTATTAAATTAATTCTAAATATTGTTCTATATAAATTTTTATGGACTATTATTTTTATAGTCTGTCTATTGTTATAAATTAATATACGTAATATTTCATCTTTCTCTTTCTTTCTCCTTTCTCTAATAAAAGTATTATTTTATTTTAAAAGAGATCTATTCAGAGCCAATCTCTTAATATATAATTCGTACATACTTGTTGTTGCGATAGAGTAGTCACCCCGAGACTTTGCGTTTGCTGGCTGCATTGACCAGTTGGAGTCCTGGCATGCAAGGATTTTGTCAATAGAGTTTGTTTATTAACAGGTACTACTTGGGAAGAAGGCGTCGTCTGTGACGCCATAAGCACAGGTTTCGTCGCGGCTGCATATATATGTACAAAATTTATACATAAATATCATAAGCGTATGAAATATTATGGAAAAAAAGCTTTGATCGCAATCCGCTTCCATAAAATTCGAAATTGTAGACTTACCCATTATGGGAGTTAATACTTGTTTGCTACCAGACAATATCAACTGACTCGCCGTTACTGTTTTGGCAACTGTCATCAGCTGATTCGATAAGACAGCCGATTTAACTTGATTCGATTGTACTTGACGAGTCATATGATTAAATCGCGGCCTTTGAGATCCAATGAGCTGGATTGCTTGTCCTCCCTAATGATATAATATAACATTAATTATTATAAAATATTTGGAACACATTTCTTGGTAGTTGCACACAATATTAGACTAGATATATATTTATAAAATGTAATATAAAGATTGTTTATTTTTTATAATTATAGTTTTATACTTTGTAATGTGTGCACTCTGTTATTGTAATAACGTAATGTGTATAAAAAATTGTGCAGTTTTTTAAGTATTTATAATTAAAGTAATATGTATAAAAAAAATGTAATTTTTTAATTGTTAGATTAATACCTGTGCAAGAGTTACTGCATTATTACTCCTTATATTTTGCTGCAACAATCCTTTTACAGATGGTATTATTTGGGCTGAAATGCATATAGTCAATGAAATATTAAATATCATATATATATATATGTTAGATATTGTATTTATATACCAAGATAAATATGTAAATCTTGAAGGCATCTATACTTTCAAGGCATGTATCTTATATAGACATAAAGAATCTTAAATTTTTTAAATAGGTTTTATATATATATAAAATTTTCTTACAAATACGTCAAATTTTTCTATATCATATTACAAAATAATGGAAATTATTTTATAAAAAATTTTTTGTAATTATAAAATTATAGAAAGTTTTGTAAGAAAACAATTAACATTTTTTAAAAACAAATATTTAGCACAAAAAGAATGAGGATAAGGAATAAGTTCAACCAGCGATATATATATAAAATATATTACCAATTGGTAAAGACAAATGAGCAGGATTGGCAGGATTTGCGATCACTACTGTTGGTGTACTCCCAGCAATAGCTGTCGTAACGACAGTTGCAGCCATCATCTGAAATAATATATAACGTTTCAATATTTATAAATTATTTACATTACTATATATTACTATCAATCATCTATATTTTGCATATCTCGTAATAATTTTTCCAGTGCAATAAACATATGCAATCAATAGTTATCTAGTTAGCATGTGTTAAAATATTTCATACTGAAAGAGAACTTATATTCTTTACACATATACGCGTAAACAAATATTCTGTTCATTATTGTTAATCCATAAATCTATTTTGCAATGAATAAAAGAATTATCTATATAAAGAAATCGATACTAACGCTCGAGACTGTCGTGCAGGTATTTGTAGCGGACGATATAGGCAGAGAGACGATGACGGGTGTGCCCGCAGAGCTTGGAGACATCGTAAATGACATCGTAATGGGTTGCGATAAACCCGAAAACGATACCTATCGAAAAACCGATAGACATAGTATATTTCAATCATAAACAACTTGTATACAATAATTTAACAGTCGTCTTAAACAACCTGAACGTTTTGCAGGCCATTAATAGAATTCGGCAGACTAGTGAGGTTTACGCCTTGTAGATTTACGTTAGTCGGCGACGGACTTGTCATTGGACTCGCTGGTTGACTACTCTGACTGGAAGAAGCAGTGAGCCGTTCGAGCAGTGACGAAGTCGAATTCATCCCGGGTATAGGATTGTCTGCCGATGGCGTGCCTATTCGAATGAATCATGTATACATTAACGATTAAAAGAAATTGATTCAAAGTCTAATTTATACTTAATATTCCAAATATTGTGAATTGAAGTTTTAACATTGTATATAATCAATGTGATCAAATATGTACAAGTTTCTTAATTTGTAACAAATTAATTTTTAGAAAAAAACTATTGCATTTCTTATTGTTATAAAATATCTTTTATAATCTATAGATATTGTTTACTATACCAGCAAGCATAGCCGAAAGTCCTGGCATTGATAAGCCAAGGGTAGACGTGGGATCCTGCACTCGTGCGAGTCTTACAGTGGTCGTTTTTAATGGTTGTTGTTTGCATCCTAGCTGTCCAGTCAAAGCAGAATTTAAACTCACACGTACCTAAAATATTGGTCAGATATAAGCGATCATTTAAATATATATTTTATATCATATAAACTATCAAATAATTAACTAATATAAAAAAAGATTAAATATGTAAAATGATTATTAATTACATATGTTTGATTGATATATCACAATAAACATATCCACTTCAATTATGTGTGTGTGTAGACGCATATAAAATATAAATAGCAAGATGATAAATTATTATTAATAAATTATATTACTAAACATACTTGACCCGTAGTGCTAGGTACATTGATCACATTGCCATGACTAAAAACTCTGGATGGGATGGAAGCATTGAGAGAAATCTTTCGGGGTTGAACTTTCTGTTGAGCCAAATTCACAGGAGTGCTATTTAATAAACTACGAATCGCGGGATTGCTTGACTTGTTTGAAGCTTGCGCATTGTTGTTCATAGCTGCGGCTGCAGCATTGGCTGCAAGATATGCGAAATGCAATATCGAATTATGAATTCGCACAAGTATTGTGGATAAATTATATGAAGAAAAAACGCGAAAGTAATTTCTGATTGAAATGCGATAGTAAACCTGCGACTTGTTGTTGGTACTGATGCGCGGAATTCATGAGGGAAGTAGCAAGAGCATTTATTGCCGGATTAGTCGAATGCTTCTTAAACGGCGGCTCATTTTGATTCTGATTGGCAGTTTCACCTATACAATTCTGTGTTCCTGCTTGCAATTGCGCTTGCTGTAAATTTTAAATAAAAAACTTAACAAGATATATGAAAAATTACAAAATTAAGTAAAAAATATTCTCATTAATCCTCCTAAGTTTAATATAACATTATGCATTATTACATATTTGTCTCTTCTATATACTATGGATTTAAATTCAATCTCTGTGTATCGAGAAATACAGAAAAACAAATAAAAACTCACCAAGACTGGAACATTAGTAGATGTCGCGTTATTAATAGTACCACTCGACTTCTGTTGAAAGACCAGAATACCAGAACCATTACAAGTATTATCCGCTATTGCCATTGCGGGATTATCAACTTGCACAGAAGTCGACGCATTGAGGCCACCATTGGCTAAAGACTGTCCTGAGCTCAATACGGTAGCGTCATTCTGCGGAATAACTTGTGGCATATTTGCCGAATCTACACACGATAGATTATTTTGTACGGAGCTGGTGGCTTCTGTCATAGCCTTCATCGAGGCTACTTGACCAGTCAAATTTAATTGCCCTTGAGCCCGTGACAAAATCTGCGTGCGGATTTGCTGGAAATTTTTATATGATTGTAAGACAAAACATTGTTCAATTATCAATAAAGGTTTACGATATATACGTTTATATATTTTTCTATTTTTATATTATCAAGAGAAATATTTAAATAAATTTTATTTTGTTTATCATTCATACCTGTTGTGCTATTTGTTGCGATTGAATTTGTTGCAATTGTCGAGCCGTTAATTTCGCATGTTGCAACTGAAAAAAAATTAAGAAGAAAGGAACATTTAAAATAAAATAATTGATTAGAAACTATTAAAAAATATGATATATACCTGCTGATGTGCTCGCTGCATTCCGCTAGGTGCAATACGAGTTTGTCCTGTTATAATATGTCTTATTCTCACATTCTTCCTACCCTCCTCTGTAAATATTTCTTTAAACTGCTGATAATAATGATTAGCTACAGCTCTGGTACCTAATGTAAACCTAGAAAATAAATTCAATGCTACAACATTATTGACAAATGATTGTATTTTTTGAGCAAAAAATAATCTAAATAGAAATGTATATATATTAATATAAAATGCATATATATATATATATATATGCATTTTATATTAATATAAAATATAATGGTATATATATATATATATATATATATACCATTGATATCTGAATAGATAGACGGAGCCTTGTTCGACTATATTCGGCACAATTTGACATGACGATTCTATTGATATCACCGATTCTCAACCAGATCTTCACAGAAATGTTTAAAGTGTTTATTTAGAAAAAATTTCTAACGCCGCTTAAATAATTTTATATATATTTTAAATAGCATTTATAATATTATTATTATTTTACTTATATTTATATTTATATTTATTTTATTTTATTTCTTATAATAATTTCTTATAAAGTTATATATAAAATAATATATAAATAAATATAAAAATAATATGACATTATTCATAACATAATTTTACACAACACATATGAGCTGAACTTTGATGTCAATGGAATCGAATCATTAATCGATCATTATCGGTTATTCCCTATAATGATTGGGGATAACCGATTTCAACCGAAGTTCATGGAGTCTCTCCTTATCGCGAATATCAAAGCTCCCCTCGTCCTAATTGGTAGTTAATGCTCCGCCTATCTATTCAGATGTCAATGGTACATACCGACAAGAAGAACCATTTTTCTTTCCCTCATCGCCTTCATGATTTTTATCCATATAAAGTTCTCCAAGGTACTCGGAAGTAGCGGGTCTTTGAAGAATCGAGAGCTTTATATAATCTTTAGTTTCCGCAGGTTCTAATATATATTCTTCTATAACTTGTGGCGTGCAGTCTATCGTATCTTGTGGCCGTTCGTATGCTTTTGCATATCTAATCAAATGTCATTGCTAATTAATTTCGCTGATATTTTACAGTAAAAAATGTAAAGAAAAAAAGTGAAAAAAAAAGCGTTACAAATAATGCAAAAGGAAAGATATGTATTGTCATAAGAACCTTAAAACTTCGATTGCTGAAGATGGTGGAAGCAGAGGAGGGCTTGTGAGAAAAGGCGGTGGGCAGGCAGTGTTTGTCGCTAATCCTCTTCTTTTTGCACGGAATTTCTGCATTAAGTCCTGTATTGTTTGTCCTTCTGGCTGAGCCAATTGTTCCAATTTTCTTTTTCGATTGACTGTGACCTAAAATAAAGCAATACAATGTTTATTGCTGCTTTATGCAAATTAGATATGGCATATATAGTAAACAGTGTATATAAACAATAATATATTCCTTTATATGTTATTTAAATATTATTCCATTTAATATATTCCATAATTATTTTTTGTAACAAATTTCTCTTTTTAATTACATGTTAATTTCTGAAATATTAATTTATATTAAACTGTAAATAAGTTAAACCACAAAGTATTACCTGAGAAAACTTTTTGGCTTGTCGCATGAGTTGATGATCAGTAAGTAATGATTTAGACTGTTTAATTCTTGTACTAGCTAAGGTGGGAATAGGATTTGGATCTAAGCATAGAGGTCCTTGGGTAGCTGCCACTAAATGTGATTCCAACATTAACCGCTCCTCATGACTCCAATCTCCGTCATTCGTAAGCGTCGATACATCCGAAAGTACACTCTGCATATATAAACAAGAATTTTTCAAATTTAATTTAAATTATGTTCAATAAGTAATTTCAATTCATATATTATAGAATAAATTACATTGCACACAATAGCAATATATTATTTTTATTTTTACAATTATAGGAATCATTCTTATATTGTGTTATTCTTCGTCTACAATATTCAAGCCATTATAAGCATTTACTTTAACTCAAGTGCGAATAAACTTTATTGAAAATGATAAATTGTAAGTATTGTATTATAAAAATATTAGTGTTTCTCAACTCTTAAATATCTTTAGTTTTTCTAAGGAAATACGTATATAATCCAAGCATTTTTTATCTAATAAAATATTATTATTTTTTATTGGTTATATTTAATGATCAAATTTTACCTGCGTCGTAGGTTTAAGAAGTACATGATGAACTTCGGCTCTATTGTGAGAATACGACTTTCGATAATCTCGGACTTCAGCAATTATGCAGCCATCATAAAATAAATGTGAATAATTGGATTCTAGTTGTTCGGCTAACATAGCCGGCAGTTGGCCATTATCTATGCACGAAAGTAGTTCACCCTGTTCGTAACCCATGAGTTGAGTCTCAGCTAGTAATGAATTTTTATCATACTGATTCCCCTTATCACTATATCGAGAAAGAAAAAAAATTTCTATATTAATAATCAATTCTATATAAAAATTTAAGGATTTAATTTCCATTTTAATAGAGTAATTACATATAAAATGCATTTCTTTGATATAAATATTAAATGTTATCTTAGATAATCTTAAACTTGGCCAAATTAAAATTTTTAACATATTACAATTAGCATTAACAATAAATTAAAATAATTTTGTAGCATAGAACTGGCAATCATACAATAACATTAAAAAAAACAGCTAGGAACTAAAAGTTTAAATATATTTATGGTTTATAAACTATAGCTTTTAAATGTAGTTGATCATAAAAAAATTTTAAAACTTTTTTTCATAATTTATACATTGTGGTAATATTATCACCACCGACTGAAAAAGAATATTAAACTATTAAACTATAACTATATATAACTATATATAACTGTTTGGCATTTCAGATTGTTGATATTTTTAGAAAGATAACTAAAATACTTAGAAAATACTTACCTATTTCTTACAGCTAATGAGTATCCTTTATTACCAGCATAGAGATTAACAATTAATGTATGTAAACCTTCTCGTTGCACTAACCGCCCCAAAAGATCACACTCATTCTCAAGATTGTTCTGTATAACATTTAAAATACAACATTTTATGTACAAAAATATAAGCACAATATCATATTTATGATATTATATTAAGAATTAAGAATTTAATAAAAGAAATGTGTAAAAAGTGAATATACCAAAACTGAATCTGGAGTTGCATGAGGAACCTTGGAGAGTTCTTCAAAATAAAGTCTGGTGAGTTTGGATTGGATACTATGCCTGGAGTGACTCTGTTCTTTTTTTTGAGAGGGCAATGATTTATTTGATATTAAGGCCAAAGAATCCGAACCTAGTGCATTCTTCCAACA
Organism: Camponotus vicinus; assembly: GCF_025532165.1. Lineage (NCBI taxonomy): Eukaryota > Metazoa > Arthropoda > Insecta > Hymenoptera > Formicidae > Camponotus > Camponotus vicinus. The sequence goes on from NW_028141945.1 coordinate 31,858,912, forward strand.
TCTGGACACTTGATTAACCATATCCTGTATAAATGGTGTGATGAATAATGAATCATTTAATTAATGTAAATAATGTAGAATGATAATTTCATAACAATGGCTACATATAGGTGGATTGCAATTCAAAAACTTTATTACATACCTGAGCCCGCTGACACGCATCTTCCAAACTACAGGCTGCACCAATCATTGTAATTTTTGACTACTGGTGCCACTTAATGTCATATCTGAGGCGGTAATAATCGTTCATATTCTGAAATATATCCCACTAGATATATTATTCATTCACACAAACTAATTGGTGTTGAAGATAACATTAATTATGGATAACATTAAATTCTAATCATGAAGATGAATCATAAGAAAAACAATTGATATTTGCCTCAATAATTCACACACATACACACACATACATACATACATATACATTTATATATTAAATACATAAATAATAGAAAAACTTTTAATTTGTTAATAATCAGTGTTTTAAGACAAAAGATTGATTACAAATAATCTTAATAGCAAACACAAATTTTTCTTTAAACTTCTAATATTTGATTTTCAAATAATAACTATTAACATGATTATTTTAATATTAATCTTTATAAAAAAGTAAAATTGTACAATTACACTTTATTGTACAATTGTATTTTATTTTTAATTGAAATTAATTATATCAGATATAATCTTTAAATGTAATCATATTAAGTAATAAAAATTGAAAAAAAAATATACGTATCTACTTTAATATATAAATGTTTCATTCTTCAGGTAATATAAAATCAGCTCTGTTGCGTATCTTCTCTCTCTCCTTCTTTCTCTTTCTCTTTCTATTTCTCTCTATACTTTTTGCATTTAAAATAAGATATTTTTTTTTAAAGAAAGAATAGGAAAAGTGAAATGTAAAATATGAAACTATACAGATCTATAACTTTAAATATAAAATGTGTACATCTCTTTTTAATCACTCTTATATCAAACAAATTTTTTATATTTAAAATGATATTTTTTTAAAGAAAAAAGAGGAAAAAATGAAATATTAGAATATAAAATAATAATAGAATATAAAATAATAATAGAATATAAAATAATAATAGAATATAAAATATAAAACTATACAGATCTATAACTTTAAATATATCAAATGTGTATATCTTGTATACAATATCAAATATTTTTCATTTATAAATAACATTTTGGAGCTACTATAAATTTATAATGTATAAATTGGATTAAACTTGCATATGTATGTTTCAAATTTTTGATATGTGCACACATAGCATGTCATATAATGAACATGTTTCTTGCAATATTAAAACTAAATTAAATCAACAAACTTCCCTCATACATTGCAACTTAAACTATGAATGATAAAAATAATGGCAAGAGCTGAGAGAAAAACTGAGTGTAGGTCTCTTCATCACCAGAGAATCACAAAACAAATCCACATGTTTCTGCAAGTCAAGTCAACTTACCAACACAGTGCATACTACGCAATGGCTCTTAAACAACACACACACATGCTGGATGTTACATCAACAAATTTTTCTACAAACACCATAGGAACGTCAAAGAGCCACGAGAGAGAAAAGTGAAGCTAATTTGTCGCATCTTCGAGGGACAAGACAATTAATAACAACTATCGACAACTCACACAATTCCACTATCAACACACATTTAAAATGTCATCGTGACATCCATAGAATCCATTTTCGTGCGGGTTTTCGCAAAACTCGAGGAATCCCGCCGTGCTCGCCGAGATTAACGATATACCTATGTCATCTCCACGACTGACGCGAGGGATATGCATAACATTGGAGCAGAAGGCGATAAACACAAGCGAGACCGCGATCGCGATCGGAGAACTATCGCGGAGGATAAGAGAACACGGCGGAGCGTGGAAAGTAGAGGGAGGAGGGGGGGAGGGGGGAGAGCGACGTGCGTTCTCGGTAACGTGCCGCGGCGGACGAAAACAAGCTGCGGGAGCGCGATCGAGCGCGAGAGCGAACGGGGAAGAGGAGAGGTTAGGGTCTTGTCAGCTCGCGGGAGCGTGCGGTGGCGGTGGCGGCGACGGCGTCGCGGCGCGTCGCGGTGCGTCGAAAACGCACGCACGCACGCGGCGCCGTCGCCGCGACCGGACGCTTCTCGCGATTTACCTTTGCTGCGCCGAGGAGAAGAGGGTGCGACAATAAACATCAGCCACGCACGACGGCCACAACACGCACGATTGCGGATCACGATTGACGGATCTCGGCTCGCACAGACTCGCACGTCATAACCTCACCACACCACCGCGCTCGCACACGAAATCGGTCGGCGCGTCGAGTGGCCTCGACGGAGACGTCGTAGAGTCCGCTCGTCCCCTGGTCTCGACGCGGCGGGAGACGGCTACGACAGCGGGCGACCCGACCGTTCGCTGTACATTGCGGCACGAGTGATATTTACAAGCGACAAATGTCACTTCGCGCAGCGTAACCTATTATACAAACACCGCACACGATCGCAGACTGGGAGAACCCAACCTATCCGCTGCTCGATTGCTATAGTCTAGACGACGTTAGGGGTGCGTTAGGAAATCCTACACGTGGGATAGAGTAGTGTGGAATTGATCAATCGAAGGACGAGAGGAGTAAGGATTTCTTCGTTCTGATTGGTCGATTCGTGGTTACTTTATCCTACGGGTAGAATTTTCGAACGCACCCCAGATTTGTATTTGCAAGCCACCCCCGCATGGATGTTGGCACCTACTCCCATCGCATGTGCGCTCAGCGCTGCAAATGAGTTCGTCTTCGGTATTGTGTCTAAATATTCACGTGACAATTAAAAGATAGATATAAAAATAATACGAAAATTGATCTTTTTTATTATCTTGTTCGTCCTGCAGGATGAAGGAAAATTTTCAAGACCTCAGACATTTTTTATTCGATAGCCAATTGTATGTACATGACTGCTTTTGACAGGTTCGTACTTGTAAGCTGTTTCTCCGGATTCTCGTATAAATTTTTTACTTTTTTTTTATATCTTATACATAATATGCACGATACGTTAAATATTAGAAGAAACATATATATAAACATATAGGAGAGCACATATACAGTTATAACTAATATTAAATATACGGGAAAAGAATTTAATTTTATAAAGAGATCGAGACAACAAATAAATTTATTGCAACAAATATTATTGATATTGATATAATAATTTACTGACGCGACAGAAATAATAAATTTGACAACCATCATCTATTTCTCTTAACATTACCTATTTCTTGTTTGTTTGTTTAATATATAATACCTCTTATCGCGATAAAGTATATACGTGTGTGCATGTGAAAAATAACGGTGCTGCTGCGACTAATACTACTGTATATGCGCGGGATACATCTTTCAATTTTCATGTTTTGATTTGTTCCTTCATCCGATAGTTCTGATGACACGTGTTTTTTTTTCAGAGCTGATAAATATGATATAAAGAGACGGATAACGATTTGAAAAATCGGGAGGAAATATGCACGATTTCTGATTTCATGCTATTCTTGATTATACGTATACTAAATAAATGAGTGAGCGAATTGAACAAGATCAATTATGCAATTTCATTCAACAATGATGTTGACGCATTGTTCGGTTTCTGTGTTTTTAATTAGGTGACGTGTTATACGTGAGAACTTTCTTCCAGTTTCTAATGTTCCAGTTTCGACTCGAAGACAAATTGCACGTCTGATCGCTATCGGTATGTAAGTCTATTCTTTGTTTATTGTTGAATGCGATTAAATGCGTTATTGTATTTGATTCTTAATTTTGTGTGCCACAGAGATAGGAGATATATTAAGAAAAACGTGCGAAGAAATCTCCGTTCATCATGAGCGAATCTGATGATTCTGATATTCAGGCTGATATTGAGGCTCTGACCGCAGCTTTGTCCTTACCTACAACTAGCAATTCGCAACAACAGTTTATTTCTAATGATTCGCGATCTAGCAGTCCCTCGATTAATTTTGAGGAAAGTGACGATGAAGATTTTAAGTATATCTATATGAAGGACAAGAAGTCGCTAAACGCCTATGAGATAAATGAAAAATTGATCACAGGCCTGATGATAGTTAAGAAAAACTTGATCACTTTGCTACAAGAGTGTGAGAAGAAGATAAAGGAATTGGACGAAAAGATGATTTCCCGTGACAGATCAAGTTTACGTACTGTTGATAGAATTTCAGTCAATGATGTTGGCATGCCATATTTCAAGGATAAGAATCACTTTAAAGCACCCAAGAACTATGACACGAAAGTAAAGGAATCTCGCGGTGAGTTGTTCCTGCCGTCTCTTAGAAAGCCGAGTCGTTGGACAGGAAGAGATAGGGAAAAACTTTTAAAAGCTATACACAATGAAGCTATTGAATCTATATTGTCTACAAAATTTAACAATGAAATTGATGAATCTTGTAAAGAAACATCAAGCAATCAAGCTGAAAAGATTGTATTGCCTAGAAATTTTAGGGAAATGGTAGGAGCGGTCGGTGAGAAAGAGTTTGATTGGCACAAAATTTCCAGTGAGGATTTCGACGATAAGCATTCACCAGGCGAATGCGAAGTCATGTGGAATGTCTATTTGCATCCGGATTTTAACAAGAGTGAGTGGACAGGTGCAGAAGATAATAAATTATTGCAGTATGCCAAAAAATGTAAATATCAGGATTGGGACACCATTACACTATTGTTAGGAACAAATCGTAGCGCTTATCAATGTTTCATCAGATATAATACCATTAAGAAGATACCGTTCTCGGGATGTGCTTGGACTAACGAAGAAGATAAATTCCTCACGAATATTATAAACCACCTCAAGATCGGAGATTACATTCCTTGGGCTGAAGTTGCTAATCATATGCGGCATAGAACTAAGCAGCAGATTTACACCCGATGGATGTACAGGAAAGCACCGCATTTGAAGAAAGGCAGATGGAATTATTTAGAAACAAAAACTCTTCTGAACGCGGTAGAAAAATACGGCACGGATTTCCCTAAGATCTCAAACATCGTGATGCCACATCGATCTTCTATTCAACTCAGCGCACGCTACCAGACGATAATAGAAAACATGAATGATAACATGTGGACAATCGACGATGACGAAAGATTGCTTCGTTTGCACAAAAATTATAATAATGATTGGTCCAAGATAGCTACATATTTTTCCAACAAATCAAGAACACAAGTGAGACATCGATTTAGCGCAATAGTAAAATACATGAACAAAAATATTTCTTTTGAAGATATACCTAGGCCATCTTTATCTAAACAGATTTCAAAATATAAGCTTAAAAAACATAGGATTATACATATGGATGATATTCAACTAAGACTATATGAAATTCTTAGTTTACCTCCTTTAGAAACTATTAATTCTCAAAAATCTTATGATTCAAATCAGCTCGCATATGATACTAGAAGATTGTACAATACATTGAACCTATTAAATGCCAATCTTGATTTTTCAAATAGTTTTCTGAATCACGCGCCTCTGAATAAAAAAGAGAAACAACTTTTGGCTTCTTTGAAAGAATACATAAATATAAGAAATAATGGCATACAAAATCATGAGCAAATAGAAAGATTCAGAATGCAAATGTTTGGTTGTGTTGAAGAAATTAATGAAAATTCTTTTATACCACCATTACCATTTGATGGATATATAAGGACAAAGAAGATAAAAAGTAAAAATCAATCTATAGATTGTGAATTGATAAATGATAATGAAAAATTTCTTATCGATGTACCTACAGAATTCTCTGTAAATCCTTATATACATTCTTTTATTAATATTGAGGAAGAAATTCAATTTCACAAATTTAGTGAATTGTTAATAAGTGATTGTTATGAATGTAATGAGCAACATATGAATTTATATAAATTATTAGAGTGCAATCTCTCTTTTGATAAAATAAACACTACATCAGAATACCATGTTACGGATATTATGAATGATTTGGAATTAACAAATTATAATAAAAAGAAATGTTTGAATAAATTGCAAACACCTATAAATATTGAATATACTAATGATGAAGATAATGAAGAAAAGTTATTCAGTGGTATAATTATGCCGAACCGACCAACTTTATTAGGTCTCAAGAATTTGCTTCTTTGGAAATTGTTGTATGAATATCAAAATAAATCCAAACATTGTAAAATATTGTTCAAAGATGAGCAACAAGAAATAGAACAAATAACGACCGATTGTCCTATAACGGAAAGCGTTGAATATCAATTGCTGCAAACTCGTCTATTGCAATTATTTAAACTTCCCATAGGTTTATCAAACACTATGTTGGAACTAAGTGGACCAGAACGCATATTTTTAACAAAGGAAGAGAATCAGAAAACTGTTTCAAAAAAAAGAAAACTTGAAGATGTCAACTCTGTAAAATTAAGTAAGAAAACAAATAACTATAATATTTTTGCTAGTAGCAGTTTTAAGATTGACTCCAATGAAACTGCAGATTCTCCCATACTACGTAGTTGCAAGGTAGTTTATAAAAAATATAAAATTATCGCGCAAAATAATATTTGATTCTTGATATCGTTAAAACAATATAAAGTTAAAAAAAGCACATTTTCCAACATAAATATATATGTGTTATATTCTCTTTTTCTGATTTTATATTAAAATAAACTTATGTAAAATTAATTTTTTTATTTATTATAAATATAATCTTCCGAAAATTATTCGTATTGTGTTACATAATAACTGTGATGATTAGTGATAAGTGATAGTGGAAGAGTTTATATTTTATACATATATATATAGATTACAAACATGTATGTGAATTTCTACTCTCTTTCTCTCTCTCTCTCTCTCTCTCTACGATATATATATTATAGAATATGAAATTATAACTATAAATTTTAGGAAAATTACAGCTTAAATTTTAATGGCCATAAGAGAGTAGTATTTAACTAAGTATAATTTTATGTAACTTATTTACAATTTGTAGAATTATTGTTAAGTGAAAGATGTAATTTCTTTTTTTGTAAAATATTAGAAAAAATGCAATAACAATAAGTAAGAAAGTATATTGCACATATATATGTATATATATGTATATCAAAGTATAATTTTTTTTATTTTCATGATAAATAATTTCTTTTTTTTTTATTATAAATGTTATTATATATTGTACGTTTTTAAAACTAATAAAATTAATAATAAGTGATACTATAATATCAGTTGTACAATGATATAGAGTCCAAGTATTACATATTATTTAGAATCGCAAACTTAATCTTGCAAAGTAATAAAATAGATTATTTTAGAAAATGTAACTATAAACAAATGCAAATATAAACAAGAGACATAATAAAATGCACTTTAACATAATGTCCATTATATATATATAGATGTTAAAAATGTTAATTTATATAAAATAATATGCTCCTTTCTTTTAAGATACTATTTTATATATTATAATATTTTAGAGCAAAGATTTATTGAATACGCGTCATACATGATACATTATTATACACGATATAATGATTAGTATTGTCTGATAGAGATCTATTAGATGAAAAGAAGAAATGAAAATGTATATTTTACATGCAGAAAGTATCTGTGTTTAAGTTACACTATATGCAAGTACATAATCCTCATTTAGTTAGTATATATATATTACAACTTGCGTGTGCTCTATTTTGTTAACACTCTGTAACTTTTAGTTTTATTATGTTTTAATAATAAGTTTTTATAAAGATTAACGTTCGATCATTATTTCTTTTTTGATACCGAATTGCTGTAACTTGTTACAATGACTGTACATCCGGCTGTAAAGACTCCCCACAAAAATAAACTCGCTTCTATCTTACCGACTAAAGATCTCAAGTTGTCCAAAATTAATTTAAGCGGTTCATTTACGATTTTAAAATCCGGCTTGTCTTGAACAACCTTCATTTTTTTTATATAGTCGATAAATGGCGGATGATCCCGGCTGAATATCGGGAAATATTCCCCTTCTTTCTCTCTGACCCACCAAGCATTATTTGTCCTATATGTGGAAACATTATCGATAAAATATATGTAATAAATTATAAATTATATATATTATTAAATTATATATATTATTAAATTATATATATTTATCTTGTAAAATATTTACGTTTGGCTCCATGGTGCATAATGATAATAATAAAGACTAGCTCTAATATATTTCGGTGGTCTATCTCGAAATGGACTTTCGACAGTATTTATTAGAGCCAGTACTTCGGGCTGCCCAGTCAATAAACGATAAGTTAGTGACATTAACCATGGATTTTGTTTATATGTACCTAATGCAGCAAACCACATTTGCCAGTCGAGACGAGGTTGATGAGGTGCTGCAAGAAAGACATAGTATTGATAATTAGCTCCAAAATAATGCATTTTACATCAAAACAATAAATAAATATAGAATATATATACAGATATACATATGAATATATCTTACCAACAAATGGTAATGAGTTGTTAATGTTTCCTGGTTTGTATAAAAATTCGTATTCCTTCCAAGGTCCATCAATACTATCACTTCCTTCTATTATAACTTCTGGTCTACCTTCGGCTCCTGTCATACGACGAAATAATCCATAACTGTTCACTAAATGAAGATGCTCCACCTTTGCATACATCTGTTTCAATTGAACGGATGTCGTCGAATTTTTCGACAGAATTGTAGAAGTATGCAAAGTGGAATATGGTACCTGCAAATATTTTATGTCTTTATGTGTATGCATGATGTATTATGTGTTTTGTTTTAAAAGTTTAGTAATTAGAAATAATAAATAAATCAGAACTGTTGTACTTACAAGGCTTATAGCAAAAAGCAAGCACACTGCTATGGTATAGAAAATTGTAACTATCGTTGTTGTGATTTTATTACGTGTCCCTTTCGTCATAATAGAATTAGTTATCGAATCCACTGCCGTCAATCCGAGAGATGCTATACCGATATATATAGAAAGCGATACTACGCGAATCAGAGCATAATCAAATTGTTTTTTTGTAAATGCTATGAAAAAGAACAATTATTATCAATAAATGTGCATTCTAGATTAAATTATTCAATTGTTATCAATAAAATAAAATACCAATATCAGATTGAATAGTCCCATTGTCTGTTAGCTTGAGATTATAATAAATATGTGTTCCATATATAACTCCTCCATAAACCAATATGCATATTAATGTCGAGAAATAATTCATAACACGAGACTTATCGCTCTTAGATTTTCGTTTGTAGAAAAATTGATCGTCCAATAAGGATATGCATAAACAAATCGTTAGGAAGTTGAAGAAATTATAGTTTCCAGTGGCAATTATGCAGATTTGCAAAAATACCTGAAATATTAAATATCATAATAATAATAATCATTATTTATGAGTTTGTAGATATTCTAGCTTATTATAAAGGTATTATAGAACTAAAACATACCTGCAAATAAAATGCTATTATTCTCACTTTCCTATTCAGGAAGAAAAATAAGAACGGCACGGCAAGCTCGATTACGTTTGCAGCAACAGTGGATAATCGAAGGAACCATGTTGGCAAGTGATGTACATACCATGCCAGAGGAGTAGGTATACATTGAGATTCAAAGTGGACATTTAGAGCTACAAAACAAAGCAAAATATATTCCATAAGTAATTCATAACATTATTTTTATATATTGAATTTTATGAAAATTTTTACCATCTAATTTCCACCATAGTGGACAATCTGAGGTTAGTTTTACTACTCCACTAGCAAACATCAAACGGAAAAGTAACCAACGCACGGTCCAGAATGTCACAGCATCGCTCGGAGTGCTTGATTTCCCACGATGGGAATACCAAAATGGTGCTACAAGTATACACAGGAATCCGACTTCCAATAATAAAATATCCCTGTATAAATTAGAAAAACAGAAATTAAATTATTAAGCAATCAAGTCATTCATAGATAAATTAATTATAGATATAATTATTAATAACATATTTTATTTTTTAATATTTTACATATAGAATTTAAATGTGTATAAAATTTAATTATCTAGAAGATTATAACAGTTGATAGTATTTAATAAATTGATAGTAATATAATCTTTGTCATTGAGAAATAACGTAGATTGAAACTAAATTTATATGTAATATATATATATGTAAAATATTTAAATAGATCAATAGCACAATAGGATACATTTGAGAAGAAATATTAGAGTTTGCAATATTGGAAATCTAATAATTTTACGATAATTGCAAAATTATTATATAATTAAACCATTACAAAACTTACCATTGAAACCACATAAATGTTTGACCAATCTGATATAAAGAATAATATAAGGTCCATAATCCTGCAAATATTGGCGCAATACAAAACTTTTGCGAAATAAATCTGTAAAAAATATAATTTCAAGTATTAATGAGTCTGCTATATAATTTTAATATAATTAAATTATATTAATTATAGTATTACATTTTGTATTATGTTCTATATAATGAAACTTATTTTTTAAGTGTTTTTAATCTTACAATTTTTTAATGTAATAACATACCCTGCAAAGGAGAGTATAATTCCAACGATGGATAATACATCCAGCATGTATTCTACATTTAAACCTAGATATGGTGCAAACCATAAGAATGTCGGTTTCTGCTTCAGTTTATTAAATAATGTTGCACGTGCTTTCAGATCCACTTGTGTTCTGGCTGGTAAGATTCCATTATCACCATACAATCCTATTTTATATTAATTAATAACATTATAACATTAATAACATTATAGTATTACTAAATTATAGTATTACTTTTTAACTTTTCTAAAAGTAAATTTATATATACATTCCGCAATGAAATTTATACATGATTTAAAATTATATCTTATGATTCATAATCCCTATACATAAAATATATCGTGCGGCGAAAAAAAAAACGTAATCATTAATTACTAGACAATAAGCAAAAAATTAATAAAAATTCTAAAAATCTTTATTATATTCACTATACAACATACATAAGCGTTTTTGAAATAAGAATGTATAAGCAATTTTCTTGTTTCTTTTTTTAATTTTCTTACGTGGTAAATATCAAAAGTACATTCCTCAAATTAACATATTATATGAATAATAAAGAGAAAGAAAAAAAATCCCGTGCAATCAAGGAAACAAGGAGAGAAAATAATCGCAGATTCCAAATATTGGGGGATATCTTAAAGACACGTATGTATAAATACTTACCCGGAATCTGTATGTAAAAGCTCAGGAATGCGAACAGGTATATAATGCAGATTCCACGCAGGAATAAATTACGAGTATAGCGTACTTGCGCCATAATTGACGTTGGATTCGCCGTCGGATTTCGTTTTATGTTAGAAAGTTGATAATTGATCTTGATAGCGCGCGACTAACTACCGGCGATAAATGCGAAACATACACAGACACACATACACACATCCAACTCGGTGACTTTCGACGTACTTACAATACATATATATATAGCGATACACGAGATATATACATATATATACATACATATATATGTATAAACAATAGAGAGAGTGGGATCGCCGGAATTACAGCCAAGCCGCCTTTTTCACCTAATGGATGGTTTTCATGGGTTCCGATTACTTTGGGCTCGATTACAATCGTGCGATAACAGATGATCGAATGCGCTTATTGGCAAACGAAAAATACATTCACAATCATAAACATAATGTAAATTATTTATGATTAATTATTAAATTTTATATACTATAGTCTCTTCAATATTTTCGCAAAGAAAAAGTCAATGCTCGCCAGATTCATCCATTCTAAAACATTTGTCGCGATCTATATTATTTATTTTAAAATAACAAGAGAACACTCGGTCTTGATTCCAGAATAAATAAAAAATTCTACTGTACGTTTTTAAATTTGGCACAAATTTCCATTACCTGTCACGTGACTCGCATTTCTATCAGGATCACTTCCTGGAAAAAGCAAAATGGTGCTGAAATTCACATCTGTGAATTGACATGTCATTACATATTTATATCGCGTTTAACACTTTCGATTATTTTCAAGGAAAGCCAAGTGACATTCAACAAAGAACGAAGAAAGAGGAATACTGCATCTTAATATCTAGATAGAGTTCATTTATTAAAATAAAAGAAAGATTACAAAATGCAAGGTGTCAGCATGGTCGAGCGACTTGGATTAGGCCCCGAAGTCCGCGAACTCAAACTCGGGCCGAGCTTCACAAGCAACAGTTCGAAGTTTCATACCTTGAAATGTAAGTATAATAATTTCGAAGTGATTAGTTGTCACATATTTTGTTTGAACAATGTCACAAATTAAGAATGTATGTGAACACAGATGAGAATTTTTTTCACATAGCAGAAGGAAAAATAAATATGAATATATTTTCAATAAATATATTTTCAAAATATCAATTGCACATGTGTAATTTTTTCAGATGATTTTAAACCTGCGAGCGTCGAAAATTCAAAAGTGGCTAAAGTCGATGTAGGTTCAGATAATACGATAACAGTCACAGTTCCACATTTAGATGGAGCTGGTGCACCTCAGACTGTGTTCAAAGGTTCTCAAAGGCCTTATAATAAAGAATACGTTCTAATATTTGACAAGACTACGGGAGATATTACATTGGAGAAGCTAACTGCAAATATCCAAGTTAAAAAAACACGGTATGTCTATTATGTTTCTATTATATTATGTCTATTGTATCACATCTTACACTTTATCAAATGTATCATTTTTCTTATATCATTTTCAGAGCGGAACCTAAACGAAATGGTAATAGTAACTCTGTACCTGTTGAGGTTAAAAGAAGCCCTCCATATGGCAGGGCACATGGAAGAACCAAAGTTATCAGTGGGAAAAAGAAGGAACCTCTACTTCAATTACATCCCAAACAGAGTCCACAACAGGCATCACCATATGATAAAAGAAGTCCACCCAGTACATCTACCAATAAGTATGTTTCAAATGTATAAGTATATGAAAATTATCATATAAAACCTTTTATCCTCATTAATCAGATTTCACATTGATATATTTCTGATTAAAAGCATGAATGTTTAAATGCTTGGTTCTTATTTTACTTATAAATATCTTATTGTATAATTGTTTTCTGTATTATATTAAGCATATTAAACAAAATGATATCTAAGTGATAAATAAATTCAACTAATCAAGCGTGCTTTAGAAGATAGATTACATAGAGATATATTTCAATTATATCTGATTGATTTGCTTGCTATTTAAGTTCTTTTATGTAATGTATTATGATACTTGCCTTTTTTTTTTTTTTTTAGATATGTCTAATATTTAAGAAATTATTGAATACCTCTAATTGAATATAATTTTATTCAGTTGTTCACCTGTGCCTGTACCATCAAATGGACAATCAACCTTGGCTAGCTTACCAATGATTGGTTCTGATAATGATGATTTTGTGCTATCGACACCAATGATGCCTCTAACTTCCTCTACACCAGCCATAACTATTTCTGCACCAAATGCAAAATCAACTACCTTAGAAAGTGATTCCAGTTCAAGCAGTTCAAGTTCTGATAGCTCAAGCAGTGATTATGAAACGGAGACTGTTCCAGTGCCAACAACTAATGGTAAATATGTAGTGTAACAAAAAAAATTTCTTTTAATGTTTTTTTATAATTAAGAATTTATTAAAAGTTTATCTGATAAAACTTTCTACATTTTAATTGATATATATAAAAAAATTCTATTTTTGTTTTAGGTTATTTAAATGGTACGACAGCCTCACCTACATTGTTTATGTCAGATAATCTCTTAAATGATGATTTACAGTTATCAGAATCAGAATCTGATAGTGATTAATGGCTTGTCAATAGAATATAGAATAAAATTGTTTAAACAATCAACTTTATTATTTTTGTTTAGCAATACTTTTGCTAATAATATAACAATAATAAGAAATCAAAAAGGGAAAGGAAGAAATCTGAAGGACTTTATCATAATGGATAAAATTGATAAAATCTTTCAGATTTCTTCCTTTCTCTTTCTGATTTCTTATTATAGTTATATTAAATTATATGATATATAGAAAAATTGTGTGAATATTTTTTTTACGAGATATGTCGAAATAAATTTGTTTTTTTATAATAATACATCATTTATTAATAAAGACTGGTAAAATATGTAGAAAAAGTTTATAAAATTTCATATCAGTTCTGATGAAGACAATTTTTAAAATTTTATACACATATATCATAACTTGTAAAAAGTGCAATTATTTTTTTATAGTTCTAAACCATACAACTTTAGATGACATAATGTTTATAAGATATATAAACTAACATTGTATTAATTACAAATATTTATTTCGAATAAAATTATATATGTGCATATAATTTTTATATGTATGTATGTGTATATACATATAAAAATTAAATTAATAAAATATATTTATGTTTATTTATTTCATTTTCACATATAAATTGTGTGAAAAATATATCTAACTGATGTATCGAATTCGTCCTAAAGATTATAGGTATTTGTGAGAATATATCTATTTCTCCTAGTTTTATGTGAAAGTATATATACTGTTTAAATAATATATAAATTAATAAATAGCGGTTCTCTGTTTTATAAAGAATACGTATAGCGATTTCTGTTTTCTTATGCTTGATGATTTTGATAATCTAATATTAATCTAGCTAGTTGACTACGTTTACCCAAATGATTATTTTTTAATTTAAGGCAACTTTTATGAATACTATCGTTGGAAGCATCATCACAATTAACATCTTTGTATTTTATTTTTAACGTCGGTTCTACCGCACGAAATATATGCATATCACTGAAAGATACATACATTTCAAACAGAGAAGTTACAGGACTGTGCTTGGAAAGTTTCAGTAAAATAGCAATATCTTTATCGGATCGTGTTAATGGAATGCTCGTCTCAACTGTTTGCCGCACTGAAATATTTCAATAAAAATATTGGATTTTAATCACATAATAGAATCGACTTTTTTCAAAGTAAATTGACACAAAGATATATAAACTTCATACTTGCGTTGTAATCTTTGATGTAAAATGCGATATTGTTATAGTTTTGTTCATCATATTTCCCATAATTGCTATTGACATCCACCTCATTGGGAGTTGCTTCATCCGCGTAAATTATATCAGGATGAAATTCGATGAATGGAATCGGACTGAATATCTGATAGCGACTGATGGTATTCATACGAACCTGGTAGACACAAATGAATGTACATATATATATATATATATATAACTTATATATAAAATATTTATCAGTATTTATCAGTTTACTAACCCTGTTTAAATAATCTATTTTCAATTTTGTTCTTGTTTCCATGAGAAGAACCAAACTCTCTGAAGAAAACTTCTTTGCGCATAAATCAGTCACGGCAATCCTTAACATTGGATTTAAATCAATGGATGTTACATTGATGGGCAGTCGTATGGAAAGCCAAGTAATTCTCGACTGATCCTTTTTATACTTCTCATTCAGCATTAATATGTATTTTTTTACTTCGTAAAAGACATCGTTTTTGCCTTTCGATGGTGAATCGAAATTGTACAAGAGGACCTATATAAATAATATTGTATGTAAATAATGTAAAATATTAATATTATTTACTATTATCATAACGCATTTATGATACATTATTCATCATTATATTATTAAGAAACTAAAACTTCTATTTAAACTAACCATCATAAGAAAAGTCTTGTATTTTTTTTCCATACAATCTTGTGCATAATGTTCCATAAAATTTAATGCATCTTGCTTTTTGTTCAAATCAATGGTGATAATTATATTAATTCTTGTATTTTCGGTCACATATGGCACGGGTATGATTTCTACTTTTCCTAACGGTTTGCAGACCTCGATTCTCTTTCTTACTTCCTTGCCCGTGGCCACATCGTTAAACGCTACATCAAGTATGTAATCCATTCCTCTGGATGCGTCAAATTTTTGATAACCATTCAGTAGCTTTTTAAAGCTAAGTTTGTTATCATATTTATTTATAATATTATTCGTAACTGTGTTTATCACATAATCTATATCAGATTTTGTATCGCCTCTTAGTTCTTGAATATTAACGAAATCAGTCTCGAAGAAAATATGAGATTCATTGAAATACGACCAACGCAAAATATCAAAACGTCCCAGAGGTCTATTTCCAGGTTGATTTCCAATGGGCCATGATACATTACGTTGATTCGACGGACCTAGATGTGCAGTCACAGATATCACTTTGCGTATATCATTAATCAATTTGTGAATTTTGATGGAATTTATCTGAAAGCAATGCGCATCATGATTATTATGATACAAAGTTATACGTATGTATATCTTAAAAAATTTTTTAATAGATGGATTATATAAATAAATCTTTCTATCAAAATGCCGCCTTGTAATTTATACAGTATATTATTTTAGAAGACTTACTGCAGCAAAATACATATTAAGTTTATAAATAAGCATATGATCATAGATAGGATATATGGATAACGAATTTTGGAATTCATTTTGATCAGTCAATCGAGCAAAATCCTTCTCGAAATTAAATGCTGGTCTCAATTGTGTAAATGTAAAGTTTTGTCCTTGTACTCGATTGCTACAAGGCATAGAAGTGGAATGAAGAATGCAACGACCAACATTAATATCGTCTGAATCTGAATACGCGTTCTTGACGCACCAGTCTAGATTATTTTTTATTTCTTGTATAATAGAATTGCTCAAAAGAATACCAGATTCTGAAAATAATTTTCATTTAAATTACCAAATAATTTATATATATTACATTTAGATTATAAATATATATATTTTACCTAGAGAACAATATGTATCAATTTCGCTTTGAGCACCTATATGAACATTTTGACTCACGCTTATTTTATTTACAAATTCCATCAGACCTCTTGCATTTACATAACTCACATCTTTAATTAGAAAATAATAATCATAGCTCTCTAAATAATTATCAATGATATATTTCATAGCGTGAAAAGGTTTCAAGATGCTTCTCGTATCGGTAAATCCCACTATCCCGGGGAAGGAAACGTTTGGTTTGGTCCCTTCTGGTATGGAGATAAAATAACGAATTTTATCTACTATATGAGCGATTGTTTTGTTCAGTGCTACATCTCTACTGTGAAGATGCTCTCGACTCGTTATAATTCCCACGAATAATTTCTCTCTAATTCCAAGCTCCGTTGAATAGTATCTCGGACGCACAAATGTTTTCTTTGCTTTCTGCACCGATTGTGGTTTACTATCGGTGTTTATTCTTGGCTCATATGGATCTATGTCTTCCAAAGTATTGGAGAAATGATCAAAAGATTCTGCAGCTTCATGTTGCCTATCAATATCGATCGGAATCAATAATAGACTGAAACTTAGGCCCATACATATACCCATTATCAAGTAAGCATTGCTCCAACAGAGCGAATACAAAACTTTAAACAGTGGTCTCATTTTGCTGCATTTAAGAAATTTTCACTCTTTCAAATTTTGTTTCCTTATTGCGTTTAAATTATACTTTCAATAATATTTTTTTTTGCAAAAGAGATTGTTTGTTATCCTCAAACATTTTAATATATGCCTAAGATATGAAAATATTTATATTGCGCTGAAAAGTATAACATTGTGTAGTTTGACTGCACCTGTAAATAAATAAATAATATATTAAAAAGTATCGTATACATATATATAATATATTGTTATACATATATTTATTACTAACATGTATGTGTTCAACAAAATGCTATGATAACCTTAACTTTTCGATGAGATTCGATATTTAAATTCTCTGTGCATTCTTCTAGCTTAATATCTTCGAAATTATTAAATGATAATTATTTACATTACATTCACCGATTTGTTTCTGTAATAGATACGACAAATTCTATTAACTATACGATAGAGAGAGAAAGAACGTACACGTTCCTTCGCGCAGCACGATCTGTCAATCATTTGACATAACACATATATACACGCACACGTGTGTATCGAGTTATACACGTGTCCTTCACGACCAATTCATACATATAAATAATCAAGTGTAAGCAAATTAGTGATCTGACTTTTTTTAGTGACAATCGCAAAGAATTTCTAATAAAACTATATAAAATATTAATTCTTTTTATAAATATACATAAATCTTCTTTATAATTATCATAGTGTTCTGATTTTTTTTAGTGACAATGGCAAAGAATTTCTAATAAAACTATATAAAATATTTTAATTCTTTTTATAAATATATATAAATCTTCTCCTTTATAATTAATGAAATATTGATCATTATAAAATCACAAGTGCGCCTTGCAGTTATGCAATCTGTATATTTCACGTGCATAAGAAGTTGCATAGTTGCAGATGCTTTCGTAATTTTCATGACTGCTATTTCGATAATTGAACAATTGTATGAATATATTAAAAAATGCTATATATATATATGTGTGTGTGTGTTAATACGAATATAAAACGTTTGTCAATTATCGACAAATTGCTCACGTTAATCCTCGCGAAGTTTACGAATTGTTACACACTTCGTATCAATGTAAGCGTTACAAGCATTGCTTTATTATGACAGTACCTTTCATTGTATGCTATTTAATGCTCCATGGAAAATACATGCAAAATAACGGCTAGGATACACACGAATCACGAGCATACGATCGCCTTTAAGAATGCCCGTGATATGACGCTATGCGAATCGTTTTTCTTGTCGTATTTTACATTGCGACTTATGTGGCAGGAATCGCGGATGGTGGTGAAACCACTAATATAATGCCAGGTAATTACTTTACGTATATTAAATTCTTCCCGAATGTTTTCTTTATCAAACGTAGAGATCTTAGCAGTTATATAATATATGATAAACAATACTTTTTCTAGCATTATCGTGCGCGTATGTTTTCCCAGTTTTTCTCTCTTTAAATATTTTTAGGAAACGGCATAAAGCATATTCTCAGACAGAAAAGTGAAGCGATACAAGATGAGATAACCGAGAAACTTATCGATGATAAAATAACTCGAGGGATAAATAAACATAGGGGACAATCGTTATTAATCAACCGAATTGACAGCTTATCGCAAAATCGTAAAATTTTAAATGGCAAGTTAGCAAGGGCCAAGCGAAGTCCCCAAAAAAGGAAGAAACGTGCTAAGAATTCGGATATCGCGCATCATCCGAATGTCTTCCAGAACAATGATGTTGATGATGACATCGATAAGGAAGAGGAGGAGGAAAATTTATCGAAAACACGAGGACTCCCAATCTGGCAAATTTCGGAACCGATGGTTGCTGCAATTGATCTAAATTCTACGACAAATCCAATGATTGTTAAACAAACAGAAATGATTAATCGCTTCTCGTTTAAGAGGCCGCGATCAGGGAATTTAAAGTCTTATCGTGTCTCGAATGAAGCGTCTTCTCTTATCGCTACTGACCGACATCCAAATTCGCACGGATTATTCGATACAAATGTTCCTGATAAAAATTTAGTATTTTCCAAATTCCCAAATTCGAAATCTAATAGAAGAAGCCCCGTTTTCAAAAAACTCGACAAAGTACCACTTTTTGCATATCCTCCTGAAATATCTGTCGACATAGATTCATCAAACTTTAAGCCATCTCGAGGATTTGAATGGCGAGGTAATGGATATCTGAAAGATTTTTCAAATCTGCGTAATAATCAAGAAGATTTACCTGACAGTCATCTAACAGATTCTAATGAAAGATTTCTGTTAGTACCGGTTTCCAAGGATCTGTACGTTTTAAAGAATATCCAAGATAGTCCTAGTGTAAATGGAATGATTATTCCCAAACATAAATTATTAGAAAGAAATAAGAATAAAGGAAATATAACATCGGCTATTCTCTCGTTTAAGGCGCATATGCATCACGACGTGAAAGATGTAGGTAGAGCGTATCTTCATCACAGAGCTTCCAATAATCACTATTTATCTGATTATAATACAAATTATTTATATACTGATCTCGATCCTCGTGTTATCGAAGAAAACAAGGAAGATATAACGCCACTTTCGTATCCGAATTTATTGTATCCAGGTATTGCCCCTCAGACTCCCGATGTAATCGATGTTCCTGAAATACTCGACCATCAAATTCCTCTTCGCGTTCCAGATTATAAACATATATCTTTTGTGGATATTGATTCGGATACTAAAATCGTCCCTTACGATTCAACTACAGCATCAACAGTTCCCTTTTTCGATATGTCAAAGTATGATGTATCCTCGTATCTTAAAGAAAACACAAATGATCAACAATCAAATGTTTTACCCACGAAATTGAATGAATTAAATTCGCGATTAGATAGTGGAAATTATGAAAATTCTCTAGAATATAGCGAGATTAGTATCGAATCGACAACTACGGATTTCCAAAGTACATTTGGCACTTTGGATGTTAATACGGATAAAAGTACAATAAATTTCATAGATGATATTTCGACGCAATACAGATCTGCTTTCGACGCATCAAATCAAGATAATTCCTTATCCAGTCAATTTCTTCTCAATAATATTGAGAATATTTTAAATAATCAAGATACAAATGTAGATTATATAGGATCTGAAATTATAACGTTAAGCGAATATAATGATAAGAAATCAACTTTTAACGATTTCAATTATGACAATAAGTTTATCGATGAAACATTATTTAGTAATTACACTACTATTAAATTGGATTCGTTTCTTAATATTGAAGATCACACAACATCCGTTTTATTACCTTCTGACACTGATGAATGGTCGTTGAAGAAGAAGCAGTCTAATGTAGGAAACCCACGCGCTTTATTAAAGGCAATTGAACCGTTATCCTCAGAGCTGAAAAAATTACTAACCGCTGTGAAATTGGTCAACCAAAGCATTAGCAATGTACAAAACAGACTATGCGATAAGAAAAATATTGTCAGATCAGCGAGAATCGAGCGAGAAAGTGAAGAAAGAAAAGCCACAAATATTGCAGAGTCAATTTATAGCAAGGATGATTTTGATCCCTTTATGAAAAATTTTGATAACCAATCTTTAGACAAGAAGAAGATTAAAATCAAAGGCAAAAATATTGTAGATCGGATAAGTAATGATATAGAATTTAAGAGAAAAACCATTAATAATTATTTTTTAAATAAATTGACGACACCGTTGCGGAAACGTGAAAGCTCGATTAGCAATAATCGAAAAATACTCAATAATCGAAACTTCCTCAAAAAGAGGAAATTGAGTGAGAGCAAGTTTCCCAAATTGGATAATGTTGAGAAGCATAGATTGCCTCGTTGGAAATTTAATAGAAATTTAAAGTCTTTGACAAGAAACTATAAAGTGCAAGCAAAACCGATCCGACAGCTCGTTGAATCGCGATTGAAAAGAGTGATACGTAAAACGACACCCGTTGTAATATCATCGCATCGTTTGCTTAAAAGCAATATATCGAGCAAAAACAATTTTATAAATAGACTCACACAAGATTCTCCAAAAAATAAATCAACTTCTTTGTCAGGATATAATACACTGTCGATATTTTCTGATATTATTGCAGATAAGGATAATCGGATGAATTTCTTATCAAATAATAAACGAGATTTGGCGCGATACAATATAACGACCAAATTATCCAGTGATACAGAAAAGAAATATTCTTCCGTCGATCCGCAATCTTACAGAGAAGTAACGGCTTATCTCGACATACTTCGATTGTTAAACATGACGAAGAAACCTTTTATTGAGTCGCTGATTTCAACTACAGAATCTTTTGCAACTACAGAATTTTTTGCAACTACAGCATCAATCTTGCCTATTGAGTATCCTATTGAGAGATCAACGACTATCGCTTGGAGAACAACAATCGCGTGGGGAAAAGAATCTCCAGAAGTGACCGAGTCGGTTTTATACGAGTATTTAACAGGTACCGATTACGAGTATTATGAACAAAACTATACAGGAATATACGAAGATTACGGGTATGAAGATCGAGGAAATGTTACATCTTGGTACGATTATATGGAAGAAACCACGACCGAGAAGATGGAAATTATTGCAACTACTATCAAATATTCAATATCGACATTTGTCGAAATAATGAAAGATTTCGAAATTACGACTCCTACGAAGAAGAAAATAGATTATGAAGTTGTGGAAACTATATCACTGACAGGATTGTCAGTTACGTTAAGTGCTTTTACGGTAACAATGCCTACTACACAACTTTATACGACAGAACTGCCAATTTTTCCGATCGATACAGAGGTATTTACTACTGAATTTACTATTGAAGAGACAGTCGCAATGCCTATTGAAATAACTGAAACTTCCATTATAATTCCAACGGTAAAATTGACAACCGAATCTGTCATGCTGTTAACACCATTTTTAGAAGGCATGACGGATATTACTTTGAGAATCACAATTCCTACAGTTATTTCGAGAACTTCAATCGAGGAAGCACCCATAATTACTGAAAAAGAAATTGTAGAAAGTACATTGACAACTTTGACGACGGAAATAACACAAAGTTTTCTTACTGAAACAAGTACATCTTTGTTTATAATTTCGACCGTACCATCATTTACAACTGTAGAAACTGCAGAGTTGACAATTCAAATTACAACTCCCACCGTGCCAATTTTAACACCATTGACAGTTATGGAAAAGCTTCGAACTACAACATCGATAGAAAAACCTGCTCCTGTAACTGAAAGAATGATTACAGGTATAAGTTCAACTATAATATCGACCGAATCTACAGCTGTTTTAGGTGAAAATACAACTTGGCAAGCTATAACGAGCAAGATTACATACGTTACGAAGATACAAACGAGAATAGAAGACGTGATTTCGTTTACGACGCAAGCTTTAACGCTTGCAACTCACATTCCGACAAGTACTTCGGAAATAACCGAAGAAACTAGTTTAGTCACCAAAAAAATTAAAATGACGTCTATAGAAAATACTACTACAGAAAGTATGACCACTTTATCAACCACACCATTTGCTCCAACTGCGCAAGTAACTGAAAGTACAACTGAAACATTAATTACCACTAGTGAAATTATAATTACTACGACCACAAGCTCGCCTACGACTTTGGAAAGAACGGAAACGATTTTAAGTACGACAGAGAAAATAACTACTTTAACACCGGAAGAAGAAGAAAGTCCGGTGACACAGATTGAAAAAACTATAACAGCGGAAGAAACGACAACTACAGAGACCCCAACAACTATTGAAACTGTAACGACTACTGAAATCCTAATGATTAGCGAAACTTCAATGTCTAGCACAACTCCAACAACTATCGAAGTTTCATCTACAACGAGCACCGAAACTCTTCTAACAACTATAGAAACTACACTTACAAAACTTCTAACGCCTTCTGAAATTTTAACAATTACCGGTTCTTTGCCTACTGAAAATCGAACAATCACTAAACCTCCAACGACTATCGGAATCTCAACATTAATTCCAACTACCGAAATTCAAACGACTATTAAAACTTTAACAATCACCGAAACAATTGAGAGCACTTCAACGTCTTCGGTAATACCTGTTTCAGTAACTACAATTAAGACAGTTCCAACTACGTTATTGATAACGACAAAACGACCTACTGTTAAAACCACATTTCCAATTACATCATTGAAATTAATGACGACAACATCGGTTGCGAATATAACATTGAGAGAAACGCCAAACACTACGATTTCTAGCACGTTTCTAACCACGATAGTACCTACAACAGCTTCTGTTAAAACCACAGTTCCAATTACATCATTAACGACGACAACGCTATTATCCTTGGTTACGAATACAACGCTAAGCGAAACGCCGTGCACGATTTCCACTACCTTTTTGACAGAAGAGGTCGAGACTTCAACTACAACTTTTTCGATGACATCGACTACAATATCTACAACTAAAATATTGCCGACTACACTATCTACATTAATAACTACTTCGTCATTCTTGAATACAAGTGTCGCAATAAATAGGACATTTTTCACCACAATTTTTACCACGTTTAAAACAGCAACAATCGAGACCACAACTCTTTCGATGATTCCTGTTACTACAACATCTCCGTTTGAAACTACGACGCGTACAGCATTAATTCCATCAATTGTGGAGACAAATACAACGCTGAGCGAAATAACTTTTAGCACATTGTCGACAGAAATGGTCGAAAATACAACTTTGACAACTGTATCGTTAACTGAAATAGTTTCCACAACGAGCTTAATTGAATTAACAACAGAAGAACGTGCCACAACTTGGATCACTACGGAAAGAACCACTATCTTGAAAGCGACAACTCTAATGACGTATCTGCCATTATCGACCACGATGTTTTTTATCGAAACCACCACAGAAACAACTTTATTCGTAATAGAAACGGTTACTGCTACGAGCAGTGAAGAAATTTCAACGATCGAAGAAGTTACCGCTGTTAGTTTTACTACAATAATTGAAGAATCTTCCTCGATTGAAGAGATTATTAATGTTACTTCTACAACTGTAGAAATATCAACACCTACGAAAATCACTTTGACTTCGACGGAAAAAAGTACGATACCTGCAATAGAAACAAGTATCGCGAATACTAGCTTGGCATCGATAGCCATGACGACTGTTTCGCTTTTACCAGAAGCTACCACAGAGACTACAAGTTTGACAACAACTGCCATATTCTTACCAATTACTAAAGAACTAGAGCAAACAACACTCTTAAAAACTGAAATGACTTTTACTCCACCGCCCGAATTTACTCCATCAATATTAATTACCTCGGAAACACCTGCTACTACACCAGAAGTTATTTCTGCATTGCCAAAGACTGTATCGGAGGAAAGAGAATTCACGACGACATTAACAAGTCCATTGATAACGTACACTTTAGAGACTTTTACAACATTATCTATCGAAAGAACAACTGTTTCAACTGTGGCAGCGACTAAAGAAATGCCAGAAGCCGAAACAGAATATTATATAGCAAAGGAACCGTTCTACGAAGAAGAATATGAAGAATATGAGGAATATGATACTGAAATACCAACTGATAAATGGTATTATTATGAAGAGTACGAAACTACGACGAAGATAAAGACGACTATGGTATCGAGCACAGCAAAATATACAAAACTTTTCAAAGAGACGAGTCCGTTTTTTATTGAAGGCACAACATCTTCGTACGAAACGAAAACTTTAGAATTTACAATGCATTCGACAACTTCTACATCGATTTATACTTCGAAAATACCTTATACTGAAGGAGAATTTACTTTGATTTCTGCTCTAGAAACATCTACAATGACTATTATTGAAAATATAACGACGATTGAAGTAGAAACCGAATTTATAACATCCATTACGAGTAAAGAGAAAGAATCGACGACAATGGCACTAACTTTTGGCTCTACCGAAGAATACACTCTTCTTCCTTCGACAATCCTTGAAATTATCACGAAACCGCTTGAATATCTGACGATTCCTGCCAAATATACAGAACCTACATCAAAATTTTTGACGCAGATATGGTACGCGCCAAAATTCACAAAGCCCGAAGAAATTTCGGAGATTGAATTAGAGAAGACTTCAACCTCCGAACGAATTTTTACGGAGACTGAATTTATCGAGGAGAAGTTAATTTCCTTTTTTGTGTCATCAACATTGACGACATTGTCGGAGATAGAAGCTATTGGAATAACAACCGCGAGCATCGCGTTCTCAGAGATGGAAACCGCTATCGAAATCGCTTACGAAGTAACCACTTTGGCGACGACCATGTTAATTACCAAAGAAGAGATTGCTCCGTATACCACAATGTTTATTACCCCAGAAATTGAAACCGAACTTATTACAATGAGAAAAACTACGATTGGGCGAGAAGAAGAAAAGAAACAGTTACAGCAACTACTCGATGATCTCGAACAGCGTGAGAGAGAAGTGGTGGAGAGAGAGGAAAGGCTAAAGGAGAAAGAACGGAAGTGGGAAGAGAAGAAACATGAGGAAATGATGCAGCGTGAAAAGGAAAAAGCAAAGAATATTACAATAATAACTGATACAACTGCGAGCTATGAAACAAGCACAGTTCCTGTTGATACTGTCAGTACACAAAATTTGACTGTTGCTTCTACTGCAAAGATGAAAGTCACGTCTCTTGTTTTCGATACGTCAAGCTTGGCTGAAATTATTACAACTTCAACGGAAACAACGCCACTGTATATCACAGAGGAAGGTATAGATATATTTGCGACATACTTTACAGAAAAGACAAAAGAGGTAACTACACAAGAAATATTTTCAACGTATATTGCAGAAGTAACAGAGGAAACGGCTATACTTTATACTACGGAGGAAAGTACCTCTGTAACTTACGTTACAAAAGAAATATATATTACAAATTATACAACTCTGACGTCATACATCACTGCATCTATTGTAGACATATACAACATCAGTTTAGTTTCCGTCGAAACCACCACTCCTTACACTACCGAAGAAATATATACTACGAGTTATGGAACTATTTACCTGAGTGAACCTTTATTTACCTCGCCTACAATGGTGTTCACCAGCCCGATTACTTTGGCTACTGACGAATTCATTACTTTACCTACGTTTAGAATCAGTTCATATGAAATTGGCGCGACTTCAATACCGATCCCAACTCCTACAAAAGAAAGATATATTACGAGTTGCGTAACCCTTTGTAGTGAATTTCCATTCATTTCGCCTACAATGACGTTAATAGGTCGAATTACAACAGCTATTGGTATCACTATTTTACCTGTACCAGTTACAACTCCTATTTCGTATACGCAAGAAATAATAGACATTTATAGTGAGTTGTTCACTTCATCAGCATCAGAGTTTATTAATACAACTACAGCTTTAGCTATTAGCACAATCATGGAGATAGAATATGATGAAGAGATAGAAAGCCTGAAAGAAAAATTGCGCGAGAAAGAACGCGAATTGAAGGAGAGAGAAAAAATATTGTTGGAAAAAGAGGAAAGATTAGAGAAAGATAAAATACAATTCGAATTGTATATGAAAGAAATCGAGAAAGAAGTAATGCATACATTGATTACATCGTCCGAGGAACCGATTGTGTCGAGTTTATCAACACCTGTGCCACCGACTGAGAAGACTACTGTAAAGACCCAAGTAACAACGCAGATTAAAAAGATATTTGAGAAGAAAGAAAATCAAACTACTACAAAGATGGCAACTTCTCGACATGAGACTACAAGAGTAAAGGATATTGAAGAGAAAGAGCGAACAAGACATGTTCCCGGAAAGACAACAACACAGGTAGAAGAAGAGATTGTGACGAAAAGAATATGTCTCAACGTCTTGGAAAATACGACAATTCCTTTTGTAATTAAGAAGATGTGTCTGCCATATTTACCTGAAAGAAAGAGAGAGCAAAAGTCAGTCGGTCGTTTAAACAGAAAGCTTTTTTCATTTTCAAATACGAGGGAAAATAAAGAATTAAAATTTCAAAATTTTCCGTCAAATTTTCGTTATAGAGGAACAAGAGGAGCGAGAGAAACGACACGCAAAATTGACAATTTGCAATTATCGTATCATGAATGGCTGAGTAACGAAACCACGAAACCGATGCGACATTTTAAAGGTTTCACTAGGATCTATGAAAGAAAGGGAAAATATTTTTTAAGAAAGATTTCTACCGCTATCAATATGCAAGAAAATTCTATCCATAATTTTCAAAGTAAAACTCCTCTATACGAACAACATTATTATCCCTATGAAAGTCTCTTTCAATCAACGGTAACGTTTATGTTAGATAATAAGAAATATGAAAAAAGAAACGCTTTCGTCGATCATAATTTAATTCTTGCAAGAAGAAATAATTTTTCAAATAATGACAAATGTATTGAGAAAAGAAATGTTTTGTCGACAAAGGAAAACACTCGGTCTTGGGCGAGAGAAAATAGAGCTAATATTTCGAGCCAAAAAGTTACGAGTACAATAACAGAGGAAAAGAATTTAGATGAAAAAGAAAATGAATCTTACACGGTGAATGTATTACATCTCAGCTATAATAAAGACAGAGAAACATACGAAGTAATATCTGCTAATCCAAATGAAAATGAGCTAACAGTAACTATGTCTGAATCAAATGAAGACAATAATGTTAATAAATTTGAAGAAGATGATAAAACTACAACACCGTATCATGAACTTGAAGAAAATGATCGACAGGAGGAAGAAGATGATTCTTTCGAGGATATATTAGAAAGTATAACAAAAAGGATCTTGTTCTTTCAAATATCTTTCATTCGTATAGATTTATTTATTTTTATTTGTTATAATATATTTACATATAGTTTATTATGAAATTATAACTTACATTATCTTCATCTTTAGATATTATCATGTTTTTTCTTTTCTTTTTATAATTTAAGATTATAATATGAATTAAAAACATTTTCCTTTTTAACAATTTTAATAATTGTATTGTAGATTACATGAATTATGAGGAACATACAACATCAATACCGATACGCGACGATAAATTTTTAGATAGAAATGATGATGAAAACAAGATAGAAAATAAAACAAAATTATTGGATCAAATGTGGCCTACGGAAAAAAGCACGACATATCATCTCGGTGGCACTAGATTTTGGGAACTCGA
The DNA here is from genome assembly GCF_025532165.1 of Camponotus vicinus. Lineage (NCBI taxonomy): Eukaryota > Metazoa > Arthropoda > Insecta > Hymenoptera > Formicidae > Camponotus > Camponotus vicinus. The sequence continues at coordinate 31,887,632 of NW_028141945.1, forward strand.
AGTTACAGAACCGTCAGCTGTATTGAGTATTCCAACTGATACAAGCAAAGCTATCGATGTATCCGTTTCTAGAACAACGTGTCTCTATGTTGTCTTGAAAAATGAAATAAATATCGACGGAAAAGCGAAACGTAATATACATTACCACAAACGAAACGTTTATAATAAAGAAACCAAGAAATATGATATTTCTATCGAGAAACGAAAAATCGGTCTTAAAAATATAACAAAAGAGAATACGCAAAATTTGCACGAATTGAATCGCTACGAACAGAATTTTGGAGGAAAAAGAAAACTCAATGGTTTTTCGCGGGTCAGCAAAGAGGATTCAATAATAGCGAAAACTCGAAAGTTGTGTAGTGTCAATGGGAATGAATCAAAGCATCGAATAATTAAAGATATCAAAGATAAAACTAAAAAGAAACAATCGGCAAAATCGCAAAAATCACAAAATATTAATCCACACTCTCCAAAAAGTTGCACAGATAGCTGTATCATGAATAAAAAAAATTCGGGCAAAACAATTACTAGCATGACCGCGAATCACCACTCTCAAGTGAAAAGTAACAATAATAAAAGAGAGAATAATAAGAAAATAACGAATAACGATATCACTTCTGATCACAAAAATCGATCAATATGCGTATCACGAGAGGGAAAAAATCATGATTATTTAAATTGTATTTGCGACATCGTGGACGTCATTAAAAACATAAAATCTATATTAAACAGAGTAAGCTTTTCATTGGACGAAATTAAGGTGCTCAATTGCAGCATATATAAAGAGACCCAGGACAAGATAGTGATTTCGATAGATTCCGACGCGGAAGAAACTAGAGAATTTTCACAACCGCATTACAACACCGAATCATTGAAAGGTCAAAAATATATCAAACTGGAAGAGCTGGAAGATGACTTTATGAGCGATTTGGATCTTGGCAATGGTATTTCTTTGCAATTGTCAAACACCAAAATTCCTGATAATATTACGAAAGAATTTAATTCTCTCTTTCAGATCACGATATTATTTCATTGCCCGGTGTTAATCTCAATTTACCTTGTAATCAAGACAGCGACGGTATCACTTGGCTATCGACTATTAGCAGACCGAGTTACATGTGGAAGAGAACCGATGGCATTGCAATTTTCGGTATAGCACATCTGCTTCGAAGTCATTTGCACATTGACTTTGAAAGAAATTGACATTATATATTTTGAAATATATAACAATATCTATAAAATCTTAATTCTTTACAGGTTTTGTGGCTGAAAACGGTGATTTAGAATTGCGAAATGTAAATGCAAAAGATACGGGAAATTACACATGCGTCACGACGTACGTGGGTCCCGAGACTGAAGAGCCTGTAGAAACTACCTACGAAGTTCGTTTGCAAGGTAGATTATTAGTTATTAATTATTGACGAAATTTATTTTATCGAATTAAATTTTCTTCCTAAATTTAAATTAACTTTATCAAATTAAAAAGATAATTTTCTACAGTTGTGACGTTACCGAGATACATTGTACATGGCGAAAATCGTTATTATACGCGATCCTGCGACGAAAGGGATTTGGATATATTAGTAACGTATCTTCCAGTAAAACTAAATAATATTATATGCGAGGCAGATATTTGCAATGCTTATATCTTGACACCATCTTGCTCTCGAAATCAAGTACGTATATACATATTATGTAAGATAAGAATATTATATTTATTCAATATGAATCTCTCAAGTCTAAATTGTGCTATTGCTCTCTTACAGATTACAATAAATATTTTATTATTGCCATCGCATATAGTCAAACTGATGACGATCGATCCCAAACACTGCAATGTCATTTGCCTTAAAGGTATTCAGGACAAACTCTCGCTGATACTGAGTAAAAATTTACAAATCTTCCTTGGAAAAACTAGTTAGTCGATATCTTGCGTCCTTTTACTTTGTCGCAACATATCCTCTATTTTCTTTTGTAACGTGAAAATTAATTTGATGTATCATTATTCAAAATTTTAATTGAAACTCTCTAATGTATTTGTAAACGATTTTTTAATACAAACATAAATCAAATTTTCCGTTTCTTTAAAAAATATCTTATTTGAACATCTTCCAATAAAAAAGATAAAATAATTGATAGATATTTTTATCGCTTTATAGAAAAGAGGAATGTTGCGACTTTAAAATTTACAATAGCATTTCTATAGAGTTCTTTAACTATAGTTATTTTCAGATTACCTCACTATGAGCAGAGATTGGTTCCGATCGATGAAAAGTCCACATTCGCAAGATGGAAAAGAGGAAGGACAAATACATTTGCCGGTAGAACCAGCAATATCGGTCTGTTTTCCAGTTGTCCGGCCGGATATGGTCTTCATGGCACGCATTGCAGTACGTTATATCCGCATGATATCCAACTATAAAAAGAAAATGCTTATATAAATAAATAAATAAAAATATACTTCTAGTTCCTTGTAATATGGATACTTATAGCGAGGATGGAATATCGTACTGTAAAAAATGCCCGCTTGGTACGTATCAGCCTAATCATGGTGCCAGAGTTTGTCGCACGTGCACTGATCCATTGACGAAAGGCTGTCACAATATGGTACACACATCCAACTGATTGCAATTTGCCAAATATAAATTAATATATCTTGCAATGCCACTACTTTAGAATATTAATGTAAAGTGCATTGTATATACATATGTATAAATAAGTAACTCTTCTACAGCTCTGGAGTTCTTTTTCCGCCATAATGATAACTTTGGCAAGTCTCAGCGTGATGCTATCAATATTCTTGCTATTCCTATGGATAATCTGCTGTGCTAAGAAGAAATTCTGCGTAAAGAAGATAGCTAGTATTATACCTAAGGCAGACACATTTGAACAAGAGGTAAAATTGTACGATTTAAATAAAGAGATTGCGACAGGATAATAGTAGTGAGCGATTTTTTATTAACTTACAGGATCCCATAGAGGAGCAATCGTTAATTAAAGATGTAAGTGAAAATCAAGATCAGCAATGGGATAATGAATACAAAGCTAAGAAAAAAAAGAAAAAGTTTTATCTGAATAAAAAACGTCGAAAACAAAACGAAAGAGGAAAATATGAAAAGATGCGGGTTTGTAAAATCGTAGAAATATATAGAGATAAATTTGTGATTGATAAAAATACCTTATTACTTTATATTTAGCAAAACCGATGATTATTATTGCTTGAGATTAATTTTTGCCTTTGATCACTGCAGATATATGAAGATGAATGGGGATCGCATCGTATAAAGAATACGCCGATCGTTTGTCCAGATTCTTATCGGTCTCATGAAGATTACAACAACTGTAAGCATCTTTCAATATATAAAATATTAATGTATAAAAATGTAATCTTTTGATCTCTCTACTTCATATAAATGTTATATATTTTTATATATGTATGATAAATTTATACAGATTATTCAAAGCAATCGTATCGTAAAGGACCCCGGCTGCCAGAATGTGATTTCGATACATGATAAAAGACGCGATATGTATCACAAAACATGCTACAAATAGCGCGGAATTATGTAATTTAAGAGATAAGTTTGTATAAATATTTTAGACTTTTTTTTTAATTACATCTAAAAAGAAGTATACAATATCCGTCTGGTGTGCACAGATTTACTTCTCTCTCTCTCTGTTAAGGATTAATTATACCTATTAAATAACGCATTATTTATGTCTATTGTATTGAACATATGTTATAAATAAATATTATAGCATACAAATATAAAATATTTCAATATGTTAACTATTGTTAATTCAACTTTGATATTTATATATACTCCTTTTTTTTTCTTGTCATATTTATTTATAAACCATTTTTATTGCTAAAACTATCAGTAACTTTTTTTTAGGAAAAGTATAATTATCTTTATAATTATCAATAGATTTGCTAATATAAAAAAAGATGAAATTAGAGGCATATGTCTAGATTTTTAGTCATGAGATTCATTCAATGAATAAATCTCAAAATAATAGTTTAAAGTAAAATAATTTATAATAAAAAAAATTTTTATTTAGAAATTATATCAATTATACATGCCTCAACAATGATGCAAATAAATTTGTATAATGCAGCACACAATACAAATGCACTTAAATACAACACTTAAATACTTGAGTCTAATGATTTGTATCTGTAAGGTAGTAGAAATTGAATTACTATCATTATTAATTTTGCTGTTGTTAAAATTAAGTTTATAATAAAAATAATGCAATTTTTAAAATAAGCTTGAATTTAACAAACGTCATATATATATTAGAGAATTGTTTTTATTATAAACACATACATTTTCTATTGTAATAATGTTTATATAGCCAAATAATGCTCATGGCATTGGTACTATACTAGTGCGACACAGCCAGATAACCTGAAACAGTATTATTATTATTACATATACATATATTAGTCTCATGTGTTCATCAAAGATTATAATTTTAATGATATTTCTCAATGAAATTCAACGTAATACATCAAAGAAAGTATCGAGTTAGAAGTGACATTCTTGATACGTACCAGAAATTCATTTCAACAACTGATGACGGATTACCAAGAAGGGAATGGAGAATCCACTGCCGCAGAAGAGCATAAAATAGAGCAACAATTTATGCCTGTTTTGTGTGCTAAATGGCATGTTCTGTATGAAAAGATAAAATAATTATCACATATTTACGCAGCAAGCATAAAATATATATATAATATATATACTTCAAATTACATTTCAACGTTATGTAATCGGACAAACTGTCACTTACGTATCCAGGAATACCGTCGTAAGGATTATGATGACCGCCCCTGCGAATTGCGCTCGTCGTAAATCTCCTCACCGCTTGGCGAGTAAACATGCTCATCGGATTGATCATTTTCGACAAAATAATGCGACAGCGAATGTCCTTCCGTGAATCTTGTGAAAGATGGCGTCTCGTCGTCTGCTTCGGCCAGGGTAGCCAACCTAAAGGTGCCTATACATGGCAGCATCAAGCATCGAGCGTCTGCGCAGAAAACCATTACCAGTACCATTGCGCAGGATTCTGAATGAATTAGATTCGAATTTCTACGACGAATAACAAACATGTAAATTACACGAGATAGAAAGAATTAGATATTCTAATATATAATACTTATTAAAATTAATATTTATTAACATTATACATACTACTATTATTAGTAAATTAAATATATTATAAAACATTACATCAATGATATGTTTTAAAATCTAATCAAACATTAAAGAATTAATTTTTTCCCTACTACCCTGGGCCTTCCCTACTATAAATTTCTTTTATATATATTAATCTTTATCAAATTAAATTTAGAATTAATTTATATTTTAATTTTAGATGATAAACAAAGACGGCATAGTCCACGTCTCTCTGAAAAAGAAGCTGAATGTACATACAAAAAACAGAGAGCCTTAGGAGACATAGGGAACAAAACAAGGTATTATATTTTACCATTTATTTAAATTTTATATAATTTATTTTTTAGCCACCTTCCTTTCCTTTTTTTGCCCAGCATCCTTTATTGATTGCTCTTCCATTTGACCATCTTCCCATAATGTCTTCTCTGTATTCTCCTTGTACATCTGCCTTGCTTCTTTATCCTATCTTATTACCATTTTTCTTCTTTCTTCTTCATCCTTTTTTCCTGCCGACTCCTCCTCTCCTTCTTTCAGCTCTATGATCAAAGGCATGTGGTCCGAGTCCACCCTCTCCCCTATTTCCTATTACATCAAGGATCATTTACAATAACATAATCTATAACCCTCTTGGTCCCTCTTGGTCCTGTATATGTAAATTCTCCTTCCTCATCTCCTCTTTGAGTCTCATTTATATATATATTAAACTTTTATTTATATATTAAAATTTTTATTAATTTTTAATATTAATTTTTATATGTTTAGCCAAAAGGAGAATTCAACCACTAAAAACAAAGGAAGTAAAAAAATTATAGGAAAGGAAAACAATGGGAATAAGAAAGAGACAAATAAATAAAACAACAGAAACATACTCAAACGGTGAAACGGATAGATTTTTAGATGTACATTTGCAGTTTATGCAAATATGAGACACCTCACCGTTTTAACCTTCAACGCCACTTCCAATCAAAGAAACATAAAAAAATATGATGGTATCTATAATTACTAATTAATAATTATTAATTAATAACTATATATATATTATATTATTTTCTATCTTATTCCTTAGAGCGTATACAATTTTTCGGCTCTAGTCTAGTCTAGTTCGGTTCGGGAATCGAACCCGGGACTTTTTGGCTTTGTAGGCTAGTGCGCTGCCTACAGTGCCACGCTTCCCTCCATATATAATATAATAAAATAATAAATATATAATAATAAATATAAAATAATGATATATGCAAATTCTTTTTTACAGTCTTGGTTCTAAACAACCAGGTATAGCACTTCAATGCCAAAATGATAAATAATCACTATACTTCTTAATATCTACATATATTAGTAATAGATAGAAAAATAAATTTTGAACAGATTGCTAGCGAGAACACCAATAGTAGTGTCTCGCAATTTTGGAAAAAAATCCATTGCAATCTGGATAAAAAATCCTCAAGTTGTTAATCGTAGGATTCTAGGATCTCGGGAACTATTAACGATCAAAGTCAATTGCAATATTCTGGATATTTTCAAACGTATTGATAAGTTCCATATCCAACCTAATGACTTCAAATATGATTTATTTTCAAGAAATGTAAAAGACTTATTAGATACCTTAAATATCACAGAATATTGTCAATCATTTGAATGTATGGATCCATACAAAATATAAAGAATTCTGAGTGTAAAGGTGCCTCTACATGGCAGCATCAAGCGTCAAGCATCTGCGCAGAAAACCAAACCGGTACCATTGCGCAGATTCAAAACACCATTGCGCAGATTCAAAACGAGTTCGAGTCCAGCTACAAAAATAGTTGTATATTATTATATAATATATAATATATACTTTAATACATGATATATAATTTAATCAATTATAATATTTACCATTAGTAGGATAAGAAGTTTTAGACTGTGAATTAATGATGATCAAATACCAATCCTTAATGTAATCATGATTAAAATTTTATTTTCATATACTTGACATACAAACTTTACAAGTATCAAATTTGTTGCCTATAAAAACAATGTTATAAAATACTTCTAACGTGGAGATATATAATAAGAAATATATAAAATAGGACTGTGTATGTTACAAAAAGCATGCAAGAAAAATTCATGAAAATTAATTCTTTAATGTTTGATTAGATTTTAAAACATGATGCATTGATGTAGTAATATTCTATAACATATTTAATTTACTTATAATAGTAGTATTATGTATAATGTTAATAAGTATTAATTTTAATAAGTATTATATATTGGAATATCTAATTCTTTCTATCTCGTGTGACTTACACGTTTGTTATTCATCATAAGAAACTGGAATCTAACTCATTCAGAATGAATGCGCAATGGTCTGGTAATGGTTTTCTGCGCAGACGCTCGACGCTTGATGCTGCCATGTAGAGGCACCTTAAGAAACAGCCTCGTTTGACAGTTGCAATACGCAACGCGCGATGCAAATTTTGTCCAATCAAATGACGCTTTGTGATAGAGCCTAAATAAAATATTGTAATATTTTTTTGTTGGCTATTCTGATAGTTGCTATGAATTACAAATAAATGTAATGGCGGTCAAATCGCGCGTTAAATCCGTAGCAATCCAAAATAGTTTTGTTAAATGTGAAAATTATTCATGCGAAACAGTTATTGTATATTACTTGTGCAATAGTGATGTAAAAGTGATACGTTCGAGAGAAAGGAAAAGACAAGATATTGTGCTTTGTACGAAAATTTAGCGAGAGGAAACGAAACAGGTATCGTACTTTCCATGAAAACTTAACATATATAATTACACATATATATACTTGATAAATTAATATATATATCTGTTAGATATTTTTTTGTTTTTTACGTGTGTATATATTTATTTATATATAAAAAAATTATTAATTAAGCTCGAACATTGAAATAAGATAATTAATTATCGGGAAGATAAAATTTATCGCTAAGCAGCAATAATAAATTACTGAATATGAATAAATTTATTTTGTACATGAAATATAAAATGTAACTGTGAGATATTTTATGACTTAACATTTAATAACATTTAAAAATTTTTTATTTCCTAATCAAGAAACTATTCCGAAGTTTAATATATTTTAATTTTTTATATAAATCTGCAACAAAAGTAATTTTTTTTTCACAAGAGATGGTTTTAATTAACGTATTTGCTTTATATTTTATTACATTTTATTGCATATTATTATTTCATTATTACATTGTCATATTATTTCAGTAGTTTTATTAATTGATATGATGTTTTACAAATATTTTATAGTAAATCGTGCAAGGAATAATCTTTTATTAATTTTTTAATACAACAATTAAATAACCGCAAATTTTTATACATGTACTCGCATAGTATTTTCTTTATTAATTTATTAATATATACACATTATTAATATACACACATACAATACTAAATATGCTTTACATACAAATAATGTATAATATAAATTGAAAGATGGCGTCTCGTCATCTGCTTCGGCCAGGATAGTCAACCTAAGGAACATCCTCGTTTAACAGTTGCAATACACAACGCGCGACGCAAATTTTGTCCAATCAAATGACGCTTTGTGATAGAGTCTAAATAAAAATATTGTAGTAATATTTTTTTGTTGGCTATTCTGATAGTTGCTATGAATTACAAATAAATGTAATGGCGCGATCAAATCGCGCGTTAAATCTGTTACGCTAAATCCGTATCAATCCAAATAGTTTTGTTAAATGTGAAAATCATTCATGCAGTAGTGAAACAGTTATTGTATATTACTTGTGTAATAGTGATGTAAAAGTGATACGTTCGAGAGAAAGGAAAAGACAAGATATTGTGCTTTGCACGAAAATTTAGCGAGAGGAAAGAAACAGGTATCGTACTTTCGAAAATATTTTTATACCACCTTATATTTCATGAGGTTAATATGAAAGTTCTTACTTTATATGTATATATATATGTGTACGTGTGTGTGTATATATATTTATATATAAAAAAATTATTAATTAAGCTCCAACATTGAAATAAGATAATTAATTATCGGGAAGATAAAATTTATCGCTAAGCAGCAATAATAGATTATTGAATATGAATAAATTTATTTTTGTACATGAAATATAAAATATAATAAATCAGTAAAGAAATATAAAATGTAAGATATTTTATGACTTAATATTTAATAACACTTTTAAATTTTCTATTTCTTAATCAAGAAACTATTCTAAAATTTAATATATTTCAATTTTTTATATAAATCTGCAACAAGTAATTTTTTTTCACAAGAGATGGTTTCAATTAACGTGTATTTGCCTCATATTTTATTACATTTTATTGCACATTATTATTTCATTATTACATTATTATATTATTTTAGCAGTTATTAATTGATATGAACGTTTTACAAACATTTTATAATAAACCGTGCGAAAAAGAATAAACTTTTATTAATTTTTTAATATAACAATTAAATAATTGCAAATTTTTATACATATACTCGCATAATAATTTTTTTTATTAATTTATTAATATATACAACACTTTTTTTATTAATTTATTAATATATACAACACATACAACACTAAATATGCTTTACATATAAAAAAATTATGTCGGATAAATTTTTTCACACTTTTTTAAAATATAAACGTATGTTATATAATTTGATACGCTTCGTTATGTTCAATAACACGAGCGTTGCGGAAATATCTAAATAAACAACAGCTAATTATCGCATGATAAAGTTTGATTTAATTAATTAATTCAGTTGATCCCGCAGCTACATTGTATACAATATCCAGAGTAATTTATCGAACAACGATGTCATGTTGTCGTGAAACAAATTCAATGTACGTGTATTTTGTTTCTCGCTTTTGTGAAATTACAATGACTTTAATTAGCGACCGTTGCGAATTGTCTTTGGTAACCATTGCGAATCCAATACAAGCTTAAATGGTAACGCATATATAACGGCCGAATATATAACGTGTACGATGAATTTAACGCACTCACACACCTGAAACTTTGCTCACCTTTATTTTCTCAAAGTAAGAGAGCATGGAAACCAGGTAAAAAAAGCAAATTTCAGGCGTAAGAGTACTGTTAAGAAATAGTCCTATGATTGTAGCTGCTCCGCTATTTTCCTCACAAGAGGAGGGGGAGTGGGGGCGCGAGAGGGGGATTCAAGGGGGAGGCCGCGATGTAACGTCACAAACACACCTGAAACTTTGCTCATCCAACATTAAGATTACGGGCCGAGCAAAGAATCAGGCCCACCTGTAACGCTCAGTATTTTTCTCTTTCTTGCGTTTTCTTCTTTCCATCGATGTAGTGCACAGCAACAATGAATCCTACGAATAAAATAGAGCAAAAGCTTTAGTCAGAGTAAATCAATTAATATACAAAAAGAGAAAAGAAGTTTTTTCCGTTTTAAAACAAAAGCTTCTGCTTTCATATCTTGCTAAAAGCATTCGACTTAAATTTAATTTATACGATTCAATAAATTGGTAGAATATTTAAACATTAGTTTAGAAATGTAAATTAATCTGTTTGCTAAGATTTCATAGAAAAAAGATTATTTTTCTCAAACGTGCATTATTATTATTGAGCATCCCATATTTTTCTGGCGTGAGAAGTATGAGTTACTAGACCTGCAACAGAAAAAAAACACAAATTTCAGACATGTATAATATTATCATGAGAAAAAATAATTTATAAAATTGATGACGTACATTTAAAAAAATTTTATGAAAATACACAATGAAAGAATAATTAAATATATATGTTTAAATATGTTTAAATACATATGTTTAAATATATGTATATGTTTTTACATTGTAATATATCTATGCGTTAAAGCATAAAATTATTTAATGTTAGCTATTACGCGGCCGTTTTTTAATTTCTAGTAATTATCTACCGCGACAGTCGTTTAAATATTTTCCAGTGTCCTACAACATAAAATACATGTTAAGCCCAATTAAAATTCGTTTTAACGCGCGAATTACTGCATTTTTCTCTGCCCAGAGAACTACAATTCATATAAAAAATGTCCCGTCTCTCCCTTCTTGTTTCCCTTCTCCTCTTTTTTTTCTAAAAAAGATTGTAACGATAAAAAAAATACTGATTTATATGTTAAAACATTACTGGACGTGAAACAGTTATTATGTACCTCCGCTTTAAATTGCCGCGATGTTTATTCACTGCGACGCTTAATTCAACGCTCATTTGAACATTTTGTCGACTATACGATACATACCGAGTCCAATTAAAATTCGTGTCACTTCAAGCGTCGCTCTGTAAAACGCGATTTATGCGATTCCTCTCGTCGTTCCCTTTTATCTCCAACTTTTCCGTATGCGCTGCAGCAGGGCGAATTATGACCAGAGAAGAGAGGTGGGAGGGGGAGCGCGGACGTTGTTCCTCATGTTCGTGAAAGCGCCCTTTCTTCGTGGCACACGGCGCGCGATCGTGCGATGAATCGCACGATAGCGAGAACTCTGGAGGAGGAGAAAGAGAAAGAGGAGAAAGAGGATCAGAACGGAGGAGAGAACAGAAGCGAAGCAGCGGGCTAGGTCGTCCAAGGAGGAGGATAGGGTGCGCTTTCATTTGGCGTGCACGCACGTGGACGTACAACACGTAGGAGAGAAGAGAGAGAAGTGATCATCGTGGTACTCTCGTGGAATGCGAGCGTCAGCAGGAGAGATAGGAGATTACGTCAGACTCCGGCTCCATTTAAATGCCCGGCATTGCTGAAATTGGTCCGAGGTGACCCCTGACTTTGGGAACCGTCTCGTTTCTTTGTCCGGACCGCTCCTCCTCCTCCTCCTCCTCTCTTCTTTACTCTTTCATGAGAGATAGGGCGCGCGAGTATATCCGTTGGTACAAAGGGACGGTCACGAATTCGGTGACGAGAAGAAAGTCTCGAAAAAAAGCCCAGATATAAAGAGACGTCACCGCGTTATCGTCCGGTTAATCTGGAGTCTTACTTCAAACCAGACACGCACGGGGTCGACTGACACTTCTACCCTCTCTCCTCCTCGCCCTCCATTCTCCGAAAAAGGGAAGGTAAAAACGTTCTAGTTAATAGGGACTATTTTTGGCCGCGAGAGAAATCTTCTTGATTCCTGACAATTTTCGTTTTTCGTAATAATAGCACCGTCGTCGTTAAATTCGTGACGTGTTGACTCGCACACGACCGGCACCACTTCTCACGGCAACTTTCGGGAAAGCATTAATCATGCAAGTCGGGAACTACTTGTGTATGATTCGGTTGGGCAAACAACACCGGCTTTTGAGGTCGAATACGCTAATGTCGGCGCACCAACACGACGTACACAACGCCGAGGGATTAATATTCTTTTGTCGTGCGCGCGAGTCGCTCTCGGAATCGTTTGTTATTCCGGCTGCCTCACAAAATCCTCGCCACGGCGATGATATTCGTGTTCCTGTCTACCCTACCTGTACACATGCCCCACACAGTCGACACACCGTTATCTTCCGTTTAGATATGCAGTCTGGAATAGATAAATGGACAAATATCTCGCGTTAGAAAAGAAGCGGATGGGGCGTCGTTTTAATTCCCGACTATTTTCACAGAAAAAGAGACAGAATCGAATCCAATCTGTGTTTGCCTAGAATATACGGTGTCCCCAGTTTTTCGTTTTTTCCGACAAATTTTGAGTGAATTTTTCTCTTCTCCCGATAATTTAATTTGTGATTGTTATCGCACGATGTAAAATTATTAAATTAAATATCTTCGACAATTTTTATTTAGATTGCGTTAATTAAACAGATTTATTCTTCATTTCCGATAGAAAAGACACGCTTTTCAACAGCACATATATATATATATATATATACACACAATATTTTCAAGTATAACATGTATTTTAAAAGTATCAGCTTCCTCTTCCATAAAAATGTTTTACGCGGATTTCATTTTCTTTCTTTTCAATTAGCTTTTCAAGTAAATTTCTCTCTCAGAGCAGCAATTTAATTTGCGAATGACGTTGTAACGTAGGATTATTAAATTTAATAGCTTCGACATCATTTATTTGGATTTCATTAAAAACATTTATTTTTCGACTAATTCTCGACAAAAAGAAATTACGTTTTTCAATGACACATATATTTCCAACAATACTGCATGTATTTTAAAAATATCGAACTTTGTTTTCTAAAATATTCTGGATGTGTAATAGTGCAAGTCCCAAAAGAGTAGCGCTCACTGTCTATCAAGAAATATAAATCTGATAAAAGCCTCTGTGCATGTGTGCACGTGTGTATGCGTTGCTCAAAAGACACTTGCCGGAAATTCTTTGAAAAACGCGGAGTCTCCTTTAGGAGTCTTTTTCACCCTTCCTGCATGATGGAATCTCGAATTTCCTAGCGTGACTCGGTTCGTTCTCGATTCTCCGTTCTTTTCAACCAAAATTGATCGATCTATCCTCCGCAAGGATAAGGTTAACGGACGTCTGATTTCTGACCTTCCTTTTTCAGAATGACGATGATAATCAACGAACGATTCTTTCGAGAAATATAGAAAGACTATTTTTGAATCTAGTAAATTATTCAGACATAAAGACAATTTTGAAATAATTACATTTAAAAATTTATATAATTTTATAGATTTTTAAAAATTTATACAATTTTATAGAGACTATTTTTGAATGCAGTATATTACTCAGAAATAAAGACAATTTTGAAATAATTACATTTAAAAATTTATATAATTTTATAGAGATTTATTTGAAGTTGACGAAATAACTTTTGAATTAATTATATCGAGAGATGGACTGATCATCTCTCCGACTGACCTCGCTAATTTCCATTATTATTTTGCAATTCTCGATTCTCAGATACGCGAATAGATTTGCATAGGTAGGTGTGAGATATACAAGGCCAACAGGCGAAACGGTCGAAAAAACGCTTATGAGCGAGTTTGATGGAACATTTATCCCGGCTCTACGAACCGTCGCTATGTGGGTGATCGATCAACCGTCGTTTTCGGCGGTAGCAGCGATATTTCGCGAAATATTTTCGAGGCACCATTTTCCGGTTCGCTGCGTTACATTTTACACGCGCCTGTGTGAGCGAATTTATATCGTATATTCGGCAAAACAATTATTCCCGTGTGAACGAGATTATTTCTCTGTCGATTTAATTTTCGACGGACTTCATCAATATCTCTAAAGATTGCCTTTTTGGATTCGTGTCTGTTATTATTTATATACATTTGCATATTATTACTATTATTGTGATATCAATGTTTTAAATTATAAATCACCCTCTTTTCTTACCATGAATCCGTAAATAATATATCTTTGTTTTTAATTTAAAAAAAATCTTCTCAAGAAACATTATTAAATTTATACAAAAATTAATCTTAAAATGAAAAATTTGTTTCTTAGATTTCAACTTTAAATTCATGAAATATGTTCCGCAAGTATCACAACGATAGTTTTAGGACATCCCGTATACGAACGCTTAATGTGCATCGGAAATAGCTGTCCGTGGGTTATATAACGGTATAATGATGCACGTTTCGCTAACAAAACCAGGGAGTTAAGCTACTCACGTCTGGTTTGTTCGTGAAAAGGAGGAACATGAAAAGAGGAAAGACTGAAACTGAGACTTGGCGCAAAAAGAGTCGGCGTTTGACAGGAAGTTGACCCACGTCCGGTTCTAATGTATTTCCGGCCAGTTACGGCTATCAAATCGCACAAGTCTGCGGTTCCGACGTTTTATTTCTTTCGTACCCTTTTTCGTTCCATTATAATCGCCATCCTCAGGTCTTTCCGGGTCCGAATTAACAACATATCAAGACAAAATTGAAAGCTCTATCATTAACATATTAACGTTTCCTTGCTTGCGATCGCGCAGCATTTTCATGGGTGAGATCTTTGTAGAATAAATCATATAAAAAGGAAGTGGCTATGTTAAGAATTTTGTTGAAATTAATCTAAAGCTTTTTCGTTATTAGTAACCTAATTGTTTTAATCAAGTACTTGAAGAAAAAATATCTTTTTATTAAAAATTTTATTCGGGAAATTTGTGAACCTGTGATTTATATTTCTAAAAGGTAGGGGAATTATATTAGTACTTGAAAAGTAGATAAGAGCTAAAGTTAAGTTCATAAATCCAATTGATGGTTATACAACTTACTGTAAAGGTTAACGGAAATTAAGTAACAAATCGCGTATCATGTTGAGATGCGCAGAATAAAATGAAAATAAACTTACGATGAGATCTCTGTCTAACGACTTTTTCTCCTAAATGCGTTAAAATCACGCTATAACCATTTGCAATCTCGGCAACTCATAGAACAAAGAGAAGCAGGATTGCAGCGGTTAAAGTCGACTCTGCTCGCGAAAACAGGTCCGTTAACGAATCGATTGAAATGGAAATCGATTGAACAAGCACTCGACCCTTGTTACTCCCCATTTCCTGTCTCTCTGTCTTCCTCTTCTTTTCCCCCACCTAATGTAATTCTTTCATAATACGGATAGTTTCGCGAAACAGAAATCGCGCTTTCGAAATCTGGTAAATAGACGAGACAGAAAGAGAGAGAAAGAGAGAGAGGGGAGGACGGGCGGAGGATGAGGGATAATTGTATTGTAATTGCATCCTTCGAGCTACGTGCGTCGGCGGAGAGAAAGAGAGGAGTGAGGCCGAGTCACGGTTGACCCGATTTTTTTCTCCACTCTGGCAAGAGTACACGCCGGTGTTCCGAACTGAAACTAATAACCCGCGATGAGAGGGGAAGAGGGTAGCGGCAACAGAGAAGAAAAAGGCAGGGAAGAAAGACGGAGGGCAATGGATCTAAAGTGGCGGTCGTTGTGGAGTAAGAAGAGAAGATCGGAGCTGTGTGAGAGTAGAACTGCGGATAAAAGCGATGCGGGAGGATGAAGCCGCACGGACTTATTCACAGGGTGTCCCGCGTAATTGTAATCGTCGATTATATGTCGATTGTATCGTGGTTCTTTACGAGTCGAGTTATCCCCTTTGATGTTTTCATTATCGCCGAAATCCTTTATCCTCTCACGTCGTTATAGATATAAATGGCCGTTATTGCGCGTAATTGAAAAAATTCTTCAATTTTATTTTAAACTCAATATTTTCGCGATCAAAAAATAAAGAGAAAACGATTTCTCAATTGTAAATAAATGAAAGATTTTTTCGTGAAAATCATATCTTATTAAAATTAAGATTGCTCGTTCCATGACACCTTGTGCAATATATAATAACATAATAATATTTAATGACTAATTTTTACTGAAAAAAGTTCTTGGAAAAAAGAAATTATATTTATACAATATGTTATTTAACTACGTCATTGTAGGCTTCTTAATACTCTATTTACTCCATTTTATTTAATTACTCCATTTTACTTTGTTAATATGAGAACTTCTATCCAGAAAAAATTGTAAAAAAATGCGTAATAATTTTTAATTTCCGAATCGCTGCTTTTTTCTATCACCCCGAAAATTCCTATAAAGAAAGGGATTAGCGGGGAATCCGTCGTCATCGACGGCGGTGCTTCACGCGATGTAACGACATAACGACGCGCTTCGTACATGTACACCGTGAAACGGCTCTTTGTAATCCTGGACGAGACAAGCGTCGATCGATAAGCGCGTTATATGCATTAGGAGACGTGGTGAAAGAAAGTGTCTTGTTCGACTACGAAAACGATGAAGAAGCGACGAATCTGCGCGAGCGCGTTCTCCATTTTCGCCGGAAGTACGGAACACGCTATTATGTCACGCCTCACGTTTTGTCACGCGATATTACGAGGTACGAGTGACGAAAGAGAGAAAATAATCTACCTCGCTTTTTCTCTTTATCCACACATTTTACCCTTTTATATGGATACCTTCGAGAGAGAGGAGGGAGCGCAAAATCCGTAGACAATTATTTCTCGCGTAATATCCGATGAATAAAATCTATCGAAGAGTGAAAAGCGTGGGTAGAAGTGGAAGTTTATCTGATTCGATAGTAATCTTATTAACGGCATTATTTATTGACGTAGCGCGTTGGATAACCCGCGTAGGGGCTCGCGTGACGTAACACAGGTACTACGTCTCTATTTCTCGATTCGAGCCATCTCTTACGGAACGATCGATCGATCGAGGGCGAAGAGAACGCGCGTCGCGCGGAAACGGAAACGACGGCATCCGACGACGTTAAAGTCCAACGACGCCGTTTCAGCGTCGCGAAATAGATCACCCGGCTTATCCGGCTTTATAGCCGACGGCGAGTACGGCCGAGAGAGCCGTGGAAGCGTTTTCGCGCGCACGTACCGCGAGTTATTTCAACATAATCGCTCTGCGAACTGCCAGGCGACGAGAGAGAGAGAGGAAGGAACTAAAAATCCGCTTCGGGAAAATATGATTTGCTTGATTCACGTGCAATTCCCTTCGCAAAAATACGGACGATGGGGTGCCTCGAGCACATTTTTTTGCGAAAATTTTGCGAAACATATCGTCCGTTATTTTAGTTGGTCTTCTTCGAAAGATCTCTGCTCGTCATCATCATCAGCGCGACGCAATATTCTGCGTTTAACGTGTGTTAATTAATGAAGAACATATGTGGGATGCGTTGACAATCAGCGAGGCGACATAAGCATACGTGGGATGCTTGTACATATTCCAAGGTGCATATAGATCTTTGATATTCTCTTAAGGAAAAGTCCTCTCTGCGCTGTTGACAACTTCGAAGAGATACCGCGTCCTCAGAATTTGAGATGTATAACATTCTGCATACACGTTGCTCACGTAGCTCGCGTACTCGACGACCACGAGAGAGAGAGAGAGAGAGAGAGAGAGAGAGAGAGAGAGAGAGAGAGAGAGAGAGAGAGAGAGAGAGAGAGAGAGAGAGAATGGATGTAGATCTCACCGTTGTGTACGCTCGATGTAATCGTGTTCCTTTGATGCGAGACGACGCGCGTCGCAGGAAACTCGTCTCGGTATATATCACAGACGAAAACGCGCAATCGCGGCCTGAATGTCGCGCTGCGGAATGTGTCTTCGTGTAAACAGGACGATGATGCGCTGGCATCAAACAACACTCGGATATCTCTCTAAACACTGTGCCACCTTGTTACATTACGTCACTCGGGAATTTCTTGCTTTCTATCGCGAGCAAATTTCGCATACGCAGCGCGGAGCGAGCAATCGTGCTACAAAATTAGATACACTGTGCCTTATTAAATCGTTCAACGCGCGAAATGCGCAGAGACGAGATCGCTCTCTCTCCTCCTCTCTATTTCTCCAATATAAAATAGTTAAAAATAACGCAGCACGGAGAGAGAGATAGAGAGAAAGAGAAAAAGACTTTCAATCAAATCATGAAAAATAATAGAGAAACAATATATACATTTTTTTGCATGTAAAACATGATGAATGGAAAAAATCTGGAAAATTTTCAGTTTTTTTTTTTTAACAATGTCTGTACACATCATGCAATATACTCTGCAAGAAAGAGAGAGAAAGAAAGTTTAATTGATACATTGAATTTAATGAAATAATCTGGAAAGAAATTAATAAAATTAATAAAAAATTAATAAAAAAATGACTACATATAATTAAAGTTAATAATTTTAATTTGATAAAAAAAATGAAAGATATAAATATGCCCGCTCAATTTCGTTCTTTTTTTTTTTAATAGCAAATGTTCTTCCGCTCTTCTCAATTATATTATCGCATGCAATAAATTACGTCATCGATAAATTCTCGCGATACAGTTTGCATCGCTCGTATCGTTGTCGACCCTGATAAGTCTCGCTTCGTTGCGGACGCGCGAAATATTTTTATCGCCTCGAAAGCTATTTCGCGCCGCATCCGGCGGCGCATTTTCCGGCACCGCTCTTCCCCAGGCTCGTTAGTTTTTCCCCGTGTTGCGCGTCGCGTCGCCATTCGTCAGCTTCCGCTCGGCGTATATTTTCAAACGCGCGGTCTCGTACATTTTCCCTGATTTCGTAACGCGTCGACGTATAACGGCGTGACGCAATCCTGTACGAGGAGAGCGCGCGTCCCAGAACAAGCGTGCCCGCATGTGAGAGATGTGCTCCTCCCCGCCCGCTCCTTCTCTCTCTCTCCCTCTCGTGCGTGTAAAAAAAAAGCCACACGTACGAACGCATACACACGCATGCAACGTAGTCTCGGAGCTCTATTGCGCGTAGCGCACTCGCAATAACGCCGTGACCATATGCCTCGAACACGTGTGGTTGTATAAATAAGCTTTATGACGTCATCCCGAAGCCGCATGATTCTGCCGCTGCGTTCCCTCCCCCTCGTCTGTTCTCCTCCCTCTGGCTCTCTTTGAGACGCACAGCGCTAAATTGCGTCGTTTGCTCCGGATTCTTCAGGCCTGAAGATTGTACGGGAATGTAACAAGAGGTGCGAGATTAAAATGTGGGTTGAAGAATAGAACTTGGGAAAATGTAGGTAATAAACACACGGATGATGTGAACCAGACTTTGAAATGCGCTGACACTTAATTGATGTACTTTATGGCAATGCTACGGTTATGATATAGATTTGTGGAATTTATTAAATATTTATAGTCGAATGTCAGACTCGCGAGTGCAAAAATACTAGTAGACGCCATCAGTATAAAAAATGAGAGAAATTAACGAGAAACTCGATATAAAGATTCGACAACAAATTATCATAAAATTGCGCAGAGTTTAATCCTTCCATTTTTTTCCCGTGCAATTCAGATTTTATCTAAACATTTATTTACATATCATAGCCTGATTATTAAAATGTTCCATGTTGGAGATTTGACGAGACAAATAACATCACGCGTGACTGCTAATTGTGTGATTCATTGAGAAGCAAGCATATATACCGAGATAAGATTAGCAATAGAGGGAATGGTTTATTTGTTCCGCGATATACTGTAGAATCTGCTTTCGTACTGGCGTGCTCGTTCTATTGGCGGCGCAATAAATAATCGGTCAGAATAGAGTCTTACGTAACGAGAAAACAGATGGTCCGATCGAGTACGCGGACGATCGCGAAGAAACGCGCGCGATACGTCGCCCTAGAAAATCGCGTCCGCGAAATTAAAATTGCACCATTACCAGGCCACGTTACATGATGGCGCGCATGGCAATATAAATCCATACGTAAATAACTGTAACTGCTAATGCAAACAAGCTTTACGGCCGTCTCGCGCAATCCGCCCGAGCAATTCCGACGATTAATACTTGGCATCGAACTCGCGATCGCGACGTTCGCCTTCGGAATTTCCATCAAGGCTCGCGGATTCGCGCAATTGCCGTAAGGCACTTTAACTGACGGCGACAGTTGAAATGGATTTCAGAATTTCCCATTTCCCGTATATTTCCCCAAAATTGCCTATAAAGAACGCGAATCCTTAGGAAATATATACACTCTTGCAACGCGCACGTTTATCCTTTACTGCCGCTTACATTTTGCAATAGAATTGCTAATGAAATTATCCGAATAAAATCTCAATTTTTGAATAATATTTTATAAGCTGCTATTTTTTGAATAATATCCGTGATACCGCTAGCATTACATTAATAACATTCACTTAAGGAAAGCTACGTAATCTTCTGTGATATAGGTGTATCATTTTAATTATAGCAGTGATTTGCGTACGAAATTGCGATCCATTAAAAGAAGGTCGAGATCACTTCGCGAAATCATACGACGCGTAATGAGACGTATTTAAAATTATTCCGAGTGGATTCGGTCAAAAAAGAAACTGTTTCGCGTAATTATCCGCGCAATTTATTCGCGATGGCACTTCGCGTCGCTTAACGTAAGAATGTTGAACGCGAGCTTACCGCCCCTTTTCTTTCAGCGGGAAAAACGAGCGGCTATGAAAAGTTTAAGAGAACGGGTTTGACGGTACACATAGCGATGACGAGGGGGAGGAGGAAAAGGAGGAAGACGGGAAAAAGATAGCGACAACTTTCGCTTAAATCCGCGATAAGTATGCGCGAAATGTATGAAAGAGATTTGGTGCATGTGCGGAGCAACGAAAACGTTTGCAAAAACACGCGAGAGCATGCTTTAAGTATCATTGTTGCAGTCCTAGAATTCTTGACATGCCCTCTATAAATTCACCATATTTAAATTATGTCATAAAGGCCGTTTCCTTTCTAATTAATATTAATTTTGGAAGAATTTTTCCGTTTGTAGATTAATACACAAAATTGTAGGTAAATTTAACAATATTTGATTTTTAAATTCGAAGCGAAATTAAGTTTGCGTTTCTTGAAATTAACTAGTTCTTTTATTATTTATCGATACATCGGTAATATTTTATAAATCTTTATGATCATATCAATCTATAAGATATATTCAATAGCGAGAAACGTGAAATGTGTGCACATGCATTTCAATTTTTCCTTATTTTTCATCTTTTTTTGAAGTATTTTAAATTATATATGTATATTCTTTTCTATATATATTTTTTCGATTTGTACAATTAATTGTGTTGATTCTGTCAAAATGATAGGAACGCGCAAGGGAATTGGAAGCAAAATGCTGATGATGTTTAGAACGTTAGAAGTGATGAAGACTGTGTAAATGACTGAGAAAGACGGTGGGGACTGCGTATCTCTTTCGTGAGAGAGAAGGAAAGAGAGAGAGAGAAAGAGACTCATTGCGACACAATAAGAAAGGCAGTTGGGAATCGACGAAAGGGGCGACGATAGTTAAAGAACAGGCGGGATGCGGGGATGTACCGTACAAAATGCGACATTACCGGGGACAAGCGATCATTAAGGCCACCCCCGTGGCTAAACAAAAGGATCATTGAGAGACTTAAGCGAGGCTGCAGGCAGTTTGGAAACTAGTCGCTCGAATTGTACATCGCCACTTTCGCAAATTCTGTCTCTTTCTCTTCCTCTCTCTCTCTCCCTCTCTCTTTCTCGTTGGCTTTTCTCTTTCATCGTTGTACGCCTCTGCGCTTCTCCGTGTCGGTGCACTTTGACCTCTGGACAACGGGAACATCTCCCACGGGTGCCGTGCGAGTTTCCATTTTGATTTCGTAGTTCAATTGATCCCTGGTTTGAACCTTAACAGCGCACGAATTTTCGCTCAAAGATACAAAATTTTCTTCTATTAATATCTTTTATTCAAAAAACAAAGTAATAAACTTTTCACCACCATTATATATGTAACATTTCTCAAGAATATATGTTATTAAATTATTTTCTTCGACTTGAATATTTTTCATCACTTAATCAAGAATTGTAGAATAAGAGAAACTATGTTAATTAACTTAAGAAGAGAAATTGAAATTAAGAACTTTCTTGTTTACTTCACTTAACCTTTTCGGAGAAAAGCTGCATAATTATGCATAATTTGAAATTGTAAATATTTCAATCTTTTGTAAAAAAAATAAACAGCTCGTAATACAATCCCGCTATTTCGCATAATACACTATGCGCATCGTAGCGTAAATCTTCATACATTATCCGCTGTGCTCCGTTATTAGATTCAATTGCACCGCATGTATACTGATTGACCTAATATTATCGATTCTCATACATCGAAGAGACGTATACCCATAACTCGCGCTGCTTTTCACGGAGTTCGACATCAAGGTATCTCTTCACCGGGATGAAGAGGAGAAAAAGGGAAGGATAATCTTATTTCTTACCGACAACGCGACAGCCAAACGTCGTTAACGTATATATCGTCATTGAAATCGGATTACACGTGCACTGCCGTTCACGCGTCGGTGCAAAAAGCACAGTAGGAAAGGGAAAGGGAATAGGAAGTCCATCGCCGGACGTAATTCCTCTTCCTTCTCTTTTTCTGAATTTTTTTACACAGACCTGATCGTGCGATTCGAGGTTTCAATCCCGAGGAATTCATTTTCTCGCCAGTCGGTCGGTACAAGAGTGAATTTACGAGGAACGTATGTGTTTCTAGACCGATTCTAAGCCGCGTGAAAATGCGGTCCGTTCGCTATTTACCTTTTTGCGAGCCCCGGCTTAATGCTAATCCCGAAATCAGAATTTTATTACGGACAGGTGTATGTTTATGTTTTTATTATCCACGTGACGCGACCAAGGATCTGATGTGACTAAATCGAATGGCCTGAAATATTGTTATCGTTGCAGAAAATTTGGTGCTTAAAAAAAGAATTCAATTTTCTACCTTGTACATCCAAGAGAAACGCGCAAAATAATTTTTAATTAATAAATATAATAGAAACTTGGTCTTTTCTTTCTCGCATAATTCGCATCGTTAATTTCAATGAGAGATCAGCAAGTTGCAAGCTAACGAATCCCATGAGAATCACGTGAATAATTATTTTTGCGTTATTTGCGCATTCGTCCGCGCGGTTAAGTGTCTCATGGCGACCGTAACCGAATTTACATAGGGTGCACCGCGACGCATCGGAGCCGTTATCGACTAAATAAACTGGAAAATGGTTCCTGGCTCGTGGAAATGAACCCTGCCGCCAAAATTGCCACCCGATGGAGCCGGGTTTAATTAAATATATCGAGTTAATTAAGTATCTGCATTTTCATCAATATTAATATCATTTACATAAATCAAGTAATAATGGGTAATGTGGGATGTCGCGCGCGCGCCCAGTATTTTATCACAGTAGGAACGATTACTCAAGTCGCGCAGCAATTAATTATCTTTATGGGGATCGACACGCGAATGCATTACATATATTAGATATTCCGTAAATTACACAGAGAAGTACGTTATTTACAATTGCATTTTATTCAAACACAAATGTAGAAAGTAAATTAAAAGATAATATCTATATTGAGACTGTAGATTTTCATGGATTCAGCATTCAAATATAATTATTGATAATATATAATTATTTTATCTTTTACCTTATCATAAATACCTTGATCTTTTTACTTTGATTGTGTCACATCATCCTTGTTATATGCAATCCTTTTTTTATTTCATTATCTGAAACAGAAAAAAATTTTTCTTAATTGAAATGTGTGAGTCAAATTAAAATTGAATTAACATGGAATAAAAATTTTTTTAAGTATCGCAGCATCTCGAAAAATTAATAATCTTATAGACAAGAATTTTAGTTCATCATTAAAAATTATTATTCTGCATAAATCTTAAAATGTAAGTTTTATAAAAAGATGTTTCAGATAAAAGTCGCACTTTGTTTTACAAAGATAACTTTAAAATCTTGAAAAAGCCTCAACTCGAAACAGAAGCGTGCTGATTGTCTCTTTCGAAATTTAGCAATCTTTTATCTTTGATATTTATAGCAATCTTTGATATTTTTCTATAAAACATTTTTAAAATTTATCACGGATCATAATTTTTTCCGACACATTTTGTTACAAGATACATACGTAAGATCATTAAGGGAGCGATATCACTTCCTTAATAAACGTTATAAATCACTAGAGAACGACAATCATCAATTATCATTAAAAAGTGCTACGGTGTCACGACTGTTCCTCTGATTAACCCTATTAAATATGAAATCCCCCGTAGAGTCCCAGGATCTGTGTCAAATCTCTCATCTGTTGGAGCGACGCGTCGTATAGACATAGAGTCGCATTCCAACGAATCATCGTCGTAACTATCATCGTGCCGCCGTCATTACCGTACGCTGCATTCGGAAAAGAATATCTCGCCTCCCACGCGCGTATACCGTACACGTATACGCGTGCATAGGCACATTTGTGCGCCTGGTGTTGTGTCCGGCTCGACGGAGGGAATCGACAATTTGACGGATCGATAATCGTTCAACATGCTGGCCGACTCGATCGGTCTCTCTCTCTCTCTTTCTCTCTCCCTCTCTCCCCCCTTCTCTCTCTCTCTGCATGTACATTCCCGCGGGATTGCTCGAAGGCGTGAAGGCACAGCCATTATTTATGAAAGCCGTAAATCACGATCGATCGATCTGTCAGATCGATCGCGTTTACTCGCTCGCTTGTTCGCACGCGCTCCAACGTCGGTCCCATCGTTCGAGGAAACACTTTGACGAGAGATGCCCACGTATATGATGCAACTATCATGGCTATATAGCTGTGACACTAGTGGAATTATACCGGGCAAACACAATATCGCGCGTGCGATGTATCCGCATACATCTATTGTACATACATACATTGCGTATACTTGCGTCTCCGCGACGACGTCGTCGAGACATTATTCCTCGTTGACCGCATTCGTCGCTATTTTCCGCGCTTTATTACTCCTTATCTAGAGAAATAGAAATATTAAAGAGGTAAAGGCGCGCGAAAAATGGCGTTATAATTATAGAATGATGACATGTATTTATAAGAAAATAGTTTTAAAA
Organism: Camponotus vicinus; assembly: GCF_025532165.1. Classification (NCBI taxonomy): domain Eukaryota; kingdom Metazoa; phylum Arthropoda; class Insecta; order Hymenoptera; family Formicidae; genus Camponotus; species Camponotus vicinus. The sequence goes on from NW_028141945.1 coordinate 31,913,095, forward strand.
AATTTATACATTAAATGACACCTTACTTATTTAGAGAGACATTTTTTTATATTCGTCACTTAATTTACCGTAATTAAGTCTCTCGTCTCGCCTGCATTTCACTCGCTCATTATTCATAGTTCATCAAGCTGAAGCTTTCTTGCACAAGATGGCTCAAATTCCATCGCGTAGAAAGCGCTGCGATGAGCAAGACATAGAATTTCTGATTAATAGATGTCAGCAATTTATGATGATTATGCCCCCCAATGACACCGCAGAGATATAGTTAATTGCTTAACAGGTGTCGTTTACCGCTTATCACGCCTTCGAAACGCTCTCGTCGAATCAATAAAGCGGTAATTAATTGTAATACGCGTCTTTCTTCCAGATTAATAAAGTCATTGTATAAAGACACACTCAATAAATTAGGGCGATTGAAATTCCGTCACGTAAAGAGTTTTGGAATAACGAATCTTTTCGTGTCAATTGTCGCGTGAAGCTGTGAAAAGAAGCTTTTCCCCACTGTAACTTGCAAGGATGATGATCATTATAATACTTAAAGCTCTCGTGCGAATAATGGTAGACTGGTATATAGTCACGTTTTTCTTACTTTGACGCGAATCGAGATAATGCTGAGAGTTTCACATCGCTGGGGATTTCATACATTCATACGCAGGCATTAACGGCATTTTATGCATTTAATTGGCAAAAAAGAGCTTTTCTTTTTCACATTTTTCGTTTCTCTGGCGCACACATTTAAAAAAAGTTGTAATATTTTATAATAATTATTTTATGTATTACAAAGTTTGTTTAGTCAAATAGACTTTTTTTACAAAATTTTTATTCCGAGATATAAAGAACATAATTCAAGATAAATCTAAAGCTGTGTATTAGTGAGAAAATGGAAAAAGTAATGTTGTCGTTGGATTCAATTTTAACCGAATGATTACAAAGTGATGTAACATCATTTTCGAATTAGTCGTATTTCGTATCAAACTCTGCAAGGGGAGTGTCAAACTCGAATAAATAAACAAATTTAAAAAGCGCTTACTGACAAATTACATGATGACACGTCAGTTTAAAGGAATTTTACCCGGGATTTGACCTAGATTCGCGTCGGCAGCTACAGACTATGGAAATCGTGGTCTAACAAGCTTGTTAGCTTCACCGGAAGGAATGCACCGCCAGTTGATTCGTTGCACGTAGCAAATTGCGAATAACAATGGTTAATTTAACAAATGCAGACTACACAATTTAAATTTATACGTTATTAATGAGATAAATACTACAATTTTGATAGAGTCAAAGAACAATCTTTAATAATGCCGTATTATTATCACAGTAGAGAATATAAATATAGAATATTTATATGTAAAATAGGAGTAATCACAGAAATAAATCATATACAAAAATTAATAAATTATTTTGTAAGAATAACATGATTTTTTATTGCAAATGCAAATAAATATTTTCTTTAAATAATATTCTCCCTTGCGTACATCAATTTTGTCGAAAAATCTGTTATTCACGATAGCGTATGAAATATAACAAATAAATAACCGCTAAAATATTTATAAATGATGTGATATTTTATATATCATTAGATATTTATATATTAAAATATAAAAACCAAAAGGAAATATTAAAGGCTTGTATAGTATTTGATTCTTCAAACCTCACTTACTTTTGATCTTAATGATTCCTTTAGGAAGAACCGTATTTCTCGATTAAGAGAATTTGGTTCTTCTGGTGCGCATATTATAACGGTCCCATTATTTAATGCCGCCCGCACCTGCCTGCAACAGGTGATGGGGGCCCGCGATCTCTCGGGCCCCTCGTGTACCGGGGCACGTGCCCTTGATGGAGAAACGTGTCGCTCCGAATAGCCGCGTATCGCGAAATACAATCGACTTGCCATAAAAAAACCAGTGAAATCGTTCCTGCCGATGCATGCTTCTCTCTTTATAGCGTATTCGGATCGCCGATTCGGATCGAGGGATTCTACGGGTAAAAGACCTTTAAACTGACATCGTGTCGTACATCACTTGTATCCGGGTGAAACGGAAACTTGCATAATACACGTATCGTCTCACGTGATCGCGTCGTTTATAGGCGAATAAATTGTTGCGTGGTTATTTAACTATCTTGAGATTTCTTAATGCATAATATATTTTAATGTATATATTTTCTTTTTATTTTGTGTACATTTTAGTGTTTATTTTAATATATAATATTTATAATATTTATAATTATTTTAATATATAATATTTATAATAAAATGCGAATGAAAAATCAATTATTCGAAATATATTAGCATAAATAAAATTAATATCTGTGCGATGGCATTTAATTGATGATCCATGTTAATATCATATAAATGCATATCATCGCGAACGTTTTAAGATTTCAATAAAATTAGGCTTAGAAATAGTCATATCGTTCATTTGAGACAGTGTACACGAAACCAGTTGGTATTTTTCCTCTTTCAATACCGCCTAGAATTATACGACACAATCGTTGTGTCCTTGTATGTAACACCCACGTTGCATTATATTACAAAACTCTTGCCATCATACCATATTGCGTCGTGCTATTATTTCATTTTCGATCATCGATTGTGAGGAATTTATTTTTACGAAAATTTTATTAAATGAAGAGAACATTGAAATTTTGTCGGATCTACGTATGTATCTGCAGAAGCTTGAATATATATATTTCTACGAATTTAATTTAGAATTAATATATTTATAAAATAATATTATCAATTATAAAATAAATATATATTTTCAATAATTTTCTTATACAGATTATCACATTATTAAATAACAGCTTAAATGCATAAATAAATAGTTAATAAATAACATCGATTAAACTCGACATATTGCGCTTGAAAAATATCGGAATATACACAGGAATGTATTCCGTAATTGATGATACAATCCGAAAAATAATGATTCTATATGAAAAAATACATCCAAAATGTAGAATAAATTTTTTTCGTATAAGGATTTGTTTTCGACAAAATTAATTTAAAAAATTGAAAAATTGATAGCATATCATGCTTTTTAAAATTTTAATAATCTGCATCAATTTTGTATCATACGTTATCAAATTTATCTTGACAATGGTTATTAAAATATGTGTAAAAATACAATATTTTTCTATTAAAAATAAAATTTAAATACTTTACACAAATTTTCTCCTTTTTCTTTTCTATATTAAGTAAATTATTTTTAATTGTTTTATTAAGTGGAGTGTTGTGTATTTTTATATCTATTTATTAATAATCGAGATGAATTCGATAACACATGACATAAAGTTAGAAGATAATCTCAAAAATTAAATATACATTAATTTTTAAAATTTTAAAGTCAATTTTCTCGGAAAAAACATCTGATATGAAATTTAATTCTACATTTTTTATTATTTTTTTTTTCATGAAAAATCATTATCCTTCCAATTGTATCTGTCTAGTTACGTGACTAATGTATAGCTTGTACATGTACGTACACAATCGCAATGACATCGTCAAATATTTGCCGAATGATATATCGCGCGTCGTCAAATAATAAGCAACAACTCTTAAACGAACTCGGTTTGTACGAACGAGTTATTTTATGCGAGCTTGAGAATTATGAATGACAGTCTCCAAATCGCATAACATAACGAGAAATGCAAAATAGAACTCGGTATTTTGCTATTGCGTTCTCCGCGAGCGCTGAACGAGAGAAGAGAGAGAGAGAAAGGCAAATAAAGTAATGAGACAATCAAATTAACAGTACAAATCTCACGCTTCACCGCCTACCAAATCACACCTTGTCTCTCTCTCTCTCTCTCTGTAAAATGTGTATGTGTGTTGCCAGCAACTGAATATATCAACGATCTATCCAGGTATAAATACATTCGCATGAATCACGCGTTACGCAAACTCGCAGCTTCGGAAAGGGTGTGTCCGGAAAGTATTGTTTGCCGCTCCGTATCTCGGTATCGTCGCCGCGGTTTTCCACGTCCGTAGTTTTCCGCAGAAAAGTATTGCCTTGTGGTACGTAGCCAGGTTTATCCTTCGATATCCCGGTAAGCTTCGCGTTACCATCAGCAACGCCTATCTGTCGTCCATTTATGTTTCAAAGATGCAATTTTACGATTGTGTACCACGTCGGATCGGAAAATAAATTGCGGAAAAAATTAACGAGTTTTAAATAGAAAACAATTCCGAAAGAATGCGTTCTTTTTTCAAGGGTTTTTTGTGACACATTTGTGAACATGCAGCTTCCAAATATGTTTTAAAAAATTATTAATTAATTAATTTATCCTAAAGCAAAAAAAAATTTTGAACATCGTAAAACGCGGTAATATAAAGTGCAAATACATGTACCATGTCGTTTGCTCAATCGTAAAATATTATGTGATTTTTAATAGTTTTGTAAATTAATAAAAAAAAAATTTTACTTCTTGACTTTTATTCCACGAGGGAAAATGACACGCTTACATACTTTGTATGCAGTTCTCGTTTCGGGAAGTCAGTTAGATAAACTCAATTTCAGTCCATAAATCGTAGTCACAGAAAGGATATAAGCCAATTTCAGTTCAAGGGACAGATTCTAATTCTACTTTTAGTTGCACCTTCAATCTTGTTTCAAGTGTTAATTCCAGTTCCACTTCTAAGAAAGGACGAATTCTAATTCGAGAAGTTACAACAAGCGTGAGTTTTTCGCGGTCCTACAGGCTGTGCAGCTTGTTAGCCAACAGTGAATTCTACTACAAATTCTTGTCAGCAGTTTGTGAAACTTCAACAACTTCTTTGCAGTGTCTACTGCATAGAGTCAGATTCGTATTTCATCGAAATGGGCCTCCTATTTTCGCGAATTCCGTTTCCACGTGTTTCCGTATTTGTTAAATATTTCCGTATGTGTTAAATTTTTTTTTTAATAAATTATGTATGACAGTTTTATAAAATTATTTAAATTTTTAACTTAATATAAAATTTTATTTCTCGTGGGTCTATTAAATTAATACACAACGATTTTTCTGTAAAATTAGTCTACGTATGTATAAATAAAGAACGAGTTAAATTTTTAGGATGCTTTGCTTCAGAAATAAATTAAGTAACGGTACTTTAATCTTTAATGCACCGCGGAATCTAGATTCAAAGCATCGTATTACGTTTACCCATTAAACGATGTTCCTCGTAAACAGGAGTGCACAAAGGATTAAGATGTTCAGAGCTTCGCTATGGAAGACCGGATAAACGCTTAATAATAAAACTTATTAAGTAATTTTAATCTTGAGCCGTACAAAAAGTTTTAATTGCACGAAGGTACGAAAATATAGTTGCGTTAATTGAAATGAGAGTATATTTTGCGAATTCATATTTATTACAAATGAAACTTTCCAGAGAGAGAGAGAAAGGGAAAATTTAATTTTTAATTCCTGTTATACTAAAGTTTGGAAAAATAAAAGCACCACGTGCGCGTGGTAAAGTTTTCGCGAGAAAAAAATTATGACAAGCTCTTTAAAAGTTTGTTAAAATGCATTCAAATTGAAATCTGTTTATCACATTCCATTCTTATTTGCATTTACTTATTTGAAAACAGCTTACACTCCAGTTCTTAAAGCGGTCCAATGCTGAAGTTATTGATTTCGTACGTCACAGGACACAACGAGGACGATCATTTCCGAGCACGTAAGCGCGCATCCCAGCTTCCCTTCTTTCTCCTGTCCCTTTACTCAAACTCTCAAGATACAAAAGTAGACTCCGAACACAACCGCGGTAAAAGGATAGGCAATGACGTGCAATTGCGAGACGAAAGAAAGCACGGCGTTATCGTCAAGGGTGTCGAGTAAGAGAATATCGGCCGATAGGGTTACATCCAGGATCGGATCTGGCACGAACCCGATAAAACGCCCGCTTCTCCGGTTGCCAGCTCTTAAGAAAATCCCGTCTCACCCGCAGAATGCAAATCGGGCATGCTAGGGACAAAATAGAAAATAGCAAAACTGTGCTCCTTTTTTTTAAATTCGCTCGGCAAAAAATTTCGGCCATAAATTTCGATTAGTTTTTAATAAAATTAAGATATTTAAATTCAAGATATCCGTTCCATTTAAGATTAATATTTTATTCGCAAGATCCTGACAGTGAGAGAAGGGCTTTCAGGGACACATAAATCTCACTACGCTAAATGTGCGATATCCTCGTGCCATATAAACGCATTTCTGCACACGCACACGCGCGTGAATCACGCGTACATTGCGTTACGCAATGCGTAATCGCGAGCGAGACGAGATACGTGTGTAACGACATTTACAGGGATACGCATCGTGCGTGCGCGTGCCTTGTCCGTGTGTGTTGAATGCCATTTATTTTCTCATGCGATACGCATTCGTCGCCACATGCGCGCGGCAGCAAATCTCTGCGCCCGAGTATCGTTACGTTTTTCCCTTCTTTTGTGCGTTACACCCGCCGTGAATCCCCGACGAGAGGGGATCCGGACTCGTCAAGGACACGCTTATACGACGAGTGCTTAAATACATACGCGGCATACGCGACGCGAATGAGAGAAGAGTTTTAATGAATTCCTATTCTCCAAACTTCGTTGAAAGAGGAGCAAAGGGAAAAAAATAGAGAATGGGGGGGCCGGAGATGAATGGAACCGTTTCTGAGCGATGAATGGAACGACGATTATACCGATACTGTCGGTGCGTTAATGTCCGCGACCCCGAGAAACGTTAATCCCTTCAATCGGATCGCATAATCGCGTGATTGTTGATTCACTTAAAGCAGAGGAACTTGGCTTCTCGGGAAGCGACTGTGATTCTGTCACCAATCGAAGAAAAATGCTACTTCTTAGAAATTATTTTATTGTTAGATATGGTCCAAATATTTCAAGATGGATATATCATGATTGTAATATTATAAAATAATATTATAAATTAATAATAATATTACAATATTAAAAATTAGTAATGTTATAAAAATAGCTATAAATTTTCTCAAATATGTCAAGGTTGATCTGAAAAGTAACTTTTTCCCCCGTTGATTTCGCGGATCGTTTATCACGGAAGAGATTATCCGTTCGTAAAACAACGTTTCAAATAACGATTCCGTGTCGCGTCCGTACGATCGATTCGCCGTCGTCGTCCAGGAAGCGCGCTAAAACGCACCACCGCGGACGAGAGGACGACAATGGGCGACTCTGTAAACCGGACGAATCGTAACGAGAGCGATCGGGCGAAAGAACATAATGTGCGCTCTGTGTTACCGTGACGAGAGCGATTCCTTCTCGTTACGCTCATGGACCCCCGTGAATCACTCGACGCGCGAGAAACGGCGAATTAGCGGCGCCGATAGACAAGAGCGTTAGTCACGAGGATCGTTAGTCACTCGACGGCCGCTTGCCTCATGCCTCTTGCTCTGTCTCACCTCTCCTTCTCCTCTTCCTTATCCCCTTCGCTTAGAAACATCGGCGCTTTCATTTCTCTCGGAGAGACGAAGGATGCTGGTCTAGGAGGCTGGACGCGTATTGATTCAATTGAACAATCGTCAATTAAAATATTACGAAAATGCTCTTAATCTGTCGGAGAATATTTAATATGGATAAACGTCATCGAATTATTTAAAGTTTGAACCTTCTTCTCGAAACCTGGATACTATTTTTAATGTAAATCAGTGTAAAGATATTAAAATTGCGACAGGATGATGGAGACTAATACATATTAATTGGTATTAATTATTGAGACATAATAATTAGTATTAATTATTGAGTAATTAAGAACAGAGGTACTAAGATCACTTATGAATTAATAATAAAATCTCTCTCCCTCAATTAGACGTTGGAACTACTTGAATTTATATGCACGAAGAGCGTATTTTATTATTAAAGTATTATGAGATTGACTTGAAATAAAAATCATATGTATAGGATTTTTTATCAAACTCAATTATCAAGAAATATTTAATAAAATATGTTACTATTAACTAACATTTTTTCAAGTATGCTATAATTATAAAAATATTCTATAATGAGAATATATGATAATGTGTGAGATGTTGTTTATCCGATACAATTTATAGAACATTCAGCCACTCGCCTGACTTTTTGCGGATGAAAGCTTTAATAAAATAATGTCAGTCGAATCGATGTATATTTTGAGTAAAATGTCAAGGTTTCGCATTATCGACTGCAATAAACCTGTGCTTTATACTGAAACCGGTATTTTACCGTAATCTAGTCTATTTTACTCTATGACTACACATGCAAATATATATTAATCCTGCATTGTGCGGGATAATAGCGAATTTATTAGTTTTGCCGCCTGAAAAATCGATGAGAGAATTAATTATTAAATTATTAATTAGTATAAATGATTATTAATTATAAAACAGTCACAGATTGTAGGACAATTGCAATTTGCTATCGAGAATAATATATTGTTATTATAATTAATATTAATATGTAATTTAATTGCAGAAAAAAACGCGTCGATTTTCACATCTTTATCTCTCTCTATGGAATATAATTTCCTGCGACCTCGTATCATTCTCGGCGTTTCATGCGTAGGTAGATCTCCATCTCGAATTTGTCCGCCGAGAACTAGGCGCGACCTCCTTTATGAATCATCGTTAAGCGAGTCGAAAGGGATACAGCTCTCCGCGGGAGGAAACGAAGCGAAGACGTGAACAGATAGTAGCTTTATTCCGTTCCGCGAGTGGAGCCGTGTCGTGAGAATAGGCATTACGTAAGGCGTCATTGCAGCGAGGCTCGGCTGTCATAGCACAACGTGTCTACTAAATCGTATCAATTAACATGATAATTTCACGCCTCGGCGATTATATAATCGTTCAAATATCAAATATGTATAATAATATATAAATCAAAATCGCGCTTTTTCCATTTTTTACTTGCGTTCTTGCGGTCCCTCCGCGATTCTCTTCAAGGCATCCGCAGGTTCTTCGCATTTCGCACATATGACAGATTCTCCTCTTCTCTCTCCCTCCCTTCTCGCTCTCTCTTTCTCTCTTATCGATCAGGGTTTAAATATTTCTTTAACAAAAATGTCAAAGTACGAATAGCGTCGAAATAAATCATATGATTTCCATTTACCTTGAACTTTGTAGCCTAATGTACATGACCTATTAAGAATTAGTCGCAACTTCCTCACTACTTCGCGAAGCAAAAAAAACTCCCGGCCATTAAGAACGTCGTGTAACGAATACGGGCCTGGCACGGTGGGGAGGTGCGAGCAGGTGAAACAATTTTAGAACAATGCTTGTTCCGCATCGGTGCGTGCGCGACGAACAAAAGAGACTGACACAGAGACGGAGACGGGGGTGGAGTGGTAGGGGAGGGAGAGAGAGGGGGAGGAAGCGGAGAGAGAGAGAGAGAGAGGGAGAGAAAAGAGGTACGGACACAAACGGCCGGCGGTGTCGAGGGGAAGGGAAAACGAGAGGCGAGTAAACAGGATGATTGAGAATCGTCAGAGGAACCGAGACATTTCAGTCGAGAGTTCCTTCTTCGACGACTCTTCTTCCTCCCCGTCCCCCTTCCCCCCTCTCTTCCTCCCCCCTCTCACGTTTTGTTTTCCTCGGTGTTTTCCCTTCCTTTCGGCCCGCGCGGCCTGTTTGTGTGTACATATCGTTAACACTCTCTCCCCTCTCGTCCACCCCCGATCCTCCGACCAATCTGCTTCAACTGCGCACCTTATAGCACCGTACACTCCTCTTCCTGTCACTCTCTCTTTCTTTCCTCCTCTTCGTTAGTTTCCCGAGTTCCTTTTTGTCCCCTGCTCGTCCCCCGCCCCCCGCCCCTTCTCTTCCACGTGTCTTCGTCCCCCACGTTTCATGCATAACGTAAGCTTATCCGTTGCCTTTGTGCCAACCGCATAAGAATGGAATATCTCACACCGACTACGAACTCGACGAATCTAAGTGTGGACTGTGGGTGACTTCTCTTTCTCTTTTTCCACTCTCTTATCGCTGTTTAATGGAGTTAACGAGACAGACAATCCGAGCTGTCTTGGAAACGTCTATTCTTAAACAATGTAAGCATTATCGCGTTATTACGATGAAACGGGTGCAGTCTCGTCACTTGGCAATTCATGGTACGCTCTGTTTTTATAACGAGTGCATACACGTTGTGGGTGCGGTTCCAGCTTATAGCGTGTGTGTCGCTTTAGTAATTGGAGTACGAATGTTACACTCCTTTCGCGAGTGCTATTAGAGACGGCTATATCAAATGGCAATTTCCGCGAAAAGGATATCGATCTTTCTGTCGTTAAGTAAAGCAGGGCGTGCATTGTTTTCCGAGATACTTTCCGAGCTATCGTCGACGATAAATTTGTTGAGAGAAATTTACTTAGCGCACATAATGTAATTCGCTCCAAGTTACGTTCGAAGGGAATTAGAATCGTTCATCATTCATCAGGTGATTCTCTCTGAATGAATTATAATTCGCCGAGTTAAATTACAACGAAGATCGGCATCTCGTAGACCACCGGCCGTCAGCCGACAAGATGGAGGAGGAAGAGACCGAAAGGGTTAATGGCCCGAGAATGTCGTTTGACGTTTCGCGAATAAGGGACAATTGTCTCCGTCTCGCTGTCTGACGTTGCACTACAGATACTATGTACTTTTATTGCCGCTCTTGGTCCTCTCTTTTCGGGGAGGAAAAAAAAAAAAATATCTGTTACGCGAGAGCGAGACTCTATCAAGGGCCGCGTCGTTACAGCATTTTTATGGGCCATGTCCTCTTTTGCACCCCGCCTGCGAGACCAAGATGAGTAGGTAGATGCGAATTCATTCCACCGGGCTCGTTTAGATAGGGCTCCTCCCCCGATTCAGATACATCGAAATTGCGCGAACCGGCGAACATAACCGCGGCAGTAAAACCTTCATCGTGCGCTTCCTTTCCCGCACCTTCTTTTGCTCCTTATACCTTCTTCTCTTTCTCTCTCTCTCTCTCTCTCTTTCGTCTTCTCGAGTATTCACTCGATCGTTAGCAAGCGCCTTTACTCTACCCGCTTTCTACTCCCTCACGATATCCTTCGCTCCACTTTGCTTCCTTGTCCCTCTAGTATCTCGGAGAGAATCGCCCCTCTCCGGGATACGGATTTATACTTTTTCTTTTTCACGGCTTCGAATATCCTCGAGGAATGCTCGCCCCTTATACGCGAGATGCTCGGGATCGTCTGTCACATCCGGAATGACTTGTGCGAGCTTTTCTTGTCTATATTTCTACCGTAATGCTTTGTAATCGTAGTTTCTTAGTCAAGAGGATACAAAAAAAAATCAATTTTCTTTCAAGCAGTAAATATATCTACCGTTAAGCTTCGTAATTTTCGATAAACGCGATCGAATATAAAGGACTATCTTGAGTTAAGATTTAGAGAAGATTTAAAAAATTTTAACAATTAATTTTTAATATAGGATACAAGGATCTTTAAATATCTCGTATTATTTAAACGCTCGCTTTCTCTGAGTTTATGTCTCAGCTGTGCCCGTAAAGTTCCAGCGAGATTCCGAGAGAATCCGTTTTGCTATCGATATCTCCTTCTAAAGCGCGATGGTATGCCTTAATGGGAGCTATACGTGTTATAATATGTATATCCCCACGGACCAGTAAAACGTATATTTGTCCTGCGGTACATAACTCTCATAATACTTGTCTCGACAGTCTAATCATACTATATACAGTGTCTCGTAACTGCTGGTGTAGCCGGGAAGATAATGATATTACATGAAAAAAATTAATAAAAAAATGTAAAATAAAATTGTTTCGCAGGAGGCTTTATCTTTGTTGAGAAAATTAAATTTAAAAATTGGAAAATGCTTTTTTAAGCTTAATGACTCTAACAATTTTTGTTATATCGAATTTATCTCACAATGATTATTGAAAAATATATAAAAGGATAATATAAAATATATAAAAAAGTACAATATTTCCTCTTGAAATGTAAATTGAAAAAATAAAATTTATCTGAACATTTTATAATTATTCTTCAGTTAAATTATTAAAAAATTGTTTTAATAAAACTAAATAAAACATTTTCATATTTGTATATCAATAGTTATTGTCAAAATAAATTCTCGAAGATACATGATGCAAATCGTTTATTTAAGCTTCAAAAAGTATGAACAATTAATTTTTTTAATTCTAAAGTTTTTTCCTTCTCAAAAACAAAGCTTTATTTGAAAAAAAAATCATTTTACATTTATTTATGTAAAATCGCGCGTTATTTTCTCAAATATATACCAGGGTACAGTTACAAGGTACCATGCGCATGTATTCCATATATCTGTATTTTATATAGAATTGAATTTTAATAAGCCAATTCCGATAAAGCGATAAACATATAGAATTTAATATTAATTTTTATATTATCAATAAATATCACAGACCTATTTAAAATGTTGCTGATAAAAACAGATATTAGTAGGAAAGATCGCTGCTTGTTTAATATTTTTCATTATCGTAATGAAAAAGATTTTAACGAATGAGAATTTTTGTGTTGCGCAAAACAACGAGAAAAAATGCTTTTGAATCAACTATTTCTCCAAAAGTATTCCACTTGGTTGATTAATATTGATGGTGCCGTTCAAATAAGACTTATATTGTCTATGTTTTCTTTTAACTTCAATAATATATTAATTTTTTAAGATTGCATACAGGACAAGTTTTATATTTTATTTTTACATAAATCAACGAAAAAATCAAACACAATAGACCCATATTAATTCCAAAAAAAAATATTATTTCCATATATTATTTTTCTTATAAATATTTTTATGTAATTAATTTTCAATATTGCCTTTAAAGAAAACACTGTGCAATATTTAAATAAATATTAAAATAGCGTGTTTGTTTAAAATGAAAAAAAAATTAACATTTTTTTATTGTACGAAGATTGTATTTTTTATTGCATGTATATTTTCTTGCGCTTCTTGGTATATATCTCGACTCAAATGCACAAAGATCAGAAAGTCAGATCAACTCTGTACGGGGCGGATGTGGTGGAGTCTCGGGTTTCAACTCCTGGACGCGCACACTGCGGTCTTGCTTTCGTAACGTGTGGGCGAGGATTGTCATAAAGGCCGCAATATGAAGCGGCAAGAGATTTAGCAATGTTACCCACAGACTTACAACAGTTTCTCTTCTAAGTTGCATGTAACGCTCCTTATTTGTTCTACAATCTAAATAATAAAAAAATTTCAGTCGAATACAACATCCTACATTTTCCTATAAAAATGTTCAACGATACCCTCGGCATATAAATGATTAACGATCTCTAAAGTATACCTACATCACAGATCTATAAAATATTACGAGGATTTGCGCACCGATTTGTTATCCCGAACAACACCTCTCCATCGACAGCGATAAGCGTGAAAACGACTCAGATCATCGGAGTCTGATAGTTCAGGCTCGAGAAACGATTGAACTATCAATCACATTCTTTCGTCATGCTTCCCCCTTATTAGCCACGCTCTTGGTTTTGCTCAAGACCCGGTCTTGCACGAACATCGAGATCGCTCCTCGGAGATTCTTCGTCATAAAACTCTTTATTGTTCCCCGCGGTTCCTCCCATCGAAAGGCTGGAGAAGGAGGGATTGTTCGTCTTCTTGCCGCGCGCAAGAGCCGTAAACATTATTATACCCGAGTTAATTGACATTGCATAGGCCGCCCCCGCTTCTCAAGGGGGTCACCACGCTGATGACACTGTAAACCGTAGCACTTTAAAGGTAATTAGCGCTTTTCCTCGAGGACTTCCATGTTCTGATCTTTGCGATTGCCAGAGCAGGTTCAAACGTTTCAAGGACTTGGAGTATAGCATTGAAGGTTTCTTCAAATAGATAAGATGTATTTAATGTTACAATCTTAGCTCTGTCAATTCAGTTTAAGAGTTCACTTGTGTAAATTTTAGAATTAAAATATATTTCACAATTAAAATTTAGTGTTTCTTAAAGAGTTTAAATTTGAATTATATATAATAATTACAACTTAAAGTATTTCTTAAAATAACAATATTAACAATTTCAATCATATTTTTCTAAATTTTATCACATCACTTAAGACAATCGAAATATTGAAATTTATATTTTTCAAAAAAATATTGCTAAATCAAACGTGCAATATAAATTAATGTAATATCGATAGTTTAGATTGATATTTAACAGGCACGTTGATTGCTTTGTTCCACTTGGAACTAATGATTTACGGAAGTCATAAACGTTAACAGAGAGTCACGCTGTATTTACGATGATCGCGTGATTTCGCAATGCGAAATTGTATGTGTCCATATATGTCTTTTTTTTTGTATTTAATAGGGCAGGCATAGGAGCTAGTGGCACGTGATAAGCGTAACATACGAGGATAACTCCTCCGTGCAATTATGTAGAACGAATGATTCACGCGCAATTAAGTTCAACCGAGTCAATCAGTCATCCGTTTCGACTTGATGTCCGTCGCGTCGTAGATAGTGAGTCGATGATGCGTTCGAAACAGAAATTTGTCCGCTATCGGGAATTATAGGGGAAGATATCTCTTCTCGCAGATGAAGTACAGGTTGAACCGAAGGGACAGATGAGTCAAGGAAGAGACAGAAAGAGAGAGATAACGATGGAGAGAGACGGAGAGAGCTGCATTTCTCGCCAATTCAGCGAGTTACAAGGCTGACGTCATCGGCTCGACATAATTCGATTCAATTCGCTTAATTTTGCGAAAATTGCCAATCTTCTCCGTTGAGCGTTACCGTCTAGCTCCTTCGTATCTGCTCGTCGTCTCTTATGAATCTCCTCGCTTTCCTCTTTCGCTCGTTCCCTCTTCCTCTTTCAAGAAGGTTTTATCGATCACGGTGTACACTGGTCTTTTCCCTTATTTGTATGAATACATTATACGAGATTCGTCTTGTTGGCTTCATAGCTTAAGCAACATCTCGATGCGTTTCATGTAATCACATCCGCTATTATAATTCTTTTACGGAATTTTTGTAATCGATAAATAATATTCAGAGGTAGATGAGCGATCCGATTTCAGTAATTGTGACAATTATATTTGGAATTATTGTTTTCAAATTAAACGAATAAAAACTGAAATTCTCTCAGTATCTTCATTTACAACATATGTAGTAATTGAATTATTAAATTACCTATTATCAATATCTAATGACGCATAAAATATCGCATTTATTTAATTTGATCGGTAATACTCATCGATATACATAATTATATACACATTTTATCGTATAATCCGTCTGTATTATTTCAATATAATGTATATGAAATTGCATAAATCAAAGTAGCGAGTAATGTAAATTTACTCCCATCAATCGCGCGCTAACAAATGTCGCTAATAAATAAAGCGGCAAAGAAAAGCCAATAGTTCACTAGCACTTTGTGCGCGATACATCACAATTATTTGAGCTGCAAGTCGATAATGCACACAGCCTGACATTTCCCGATGTAAATATTTTTCCCTTCGACAACACGCGTTATAAATTTTTAACGTTCTGTCGCTTATACTAAATCGGTTTCACGATTGTAATTCTTGTGCGAAACATTATAAATTTTTAAAATAAAAATGTACACACATAGCTGTAATTCATAATTCTATTTTTTTACATATCTGTTTTGATTTGTTGTTTCTCGATATTTTCAAAGCCGAAAATAAAAGAAATCAGAGAATTAATCTCCCGTAATTCCGTGTTTGGCCGATTTTGAATGAATCTGAAAAACATGAATCTGGAAAACAATAACGCGTTACACGATAAAATCACATCCATGAATGGAACAGAAAAATTTTAATAGCTCAAATGTTCTCTCCCTTGATAGAACGATTTTTTTTCGTCTCTTACGGTGAATCCTTCGTGCATATTACGTTCTGGAATTCGATTCGATTCGATTCGATTAATTTCGCGTGACTCCGTCATTCGCGATAATCTCGCGTGTGCAAGTCGGAAAGGTTAAACGTTCTAATAAAAGTCGGCGAAAATTAGGCGAACGATCGGCGAATTGAAAATTGGATCGGATATCCGGGGCCAGTCATTGTCGTGTATACATATGTGACAATTCATGAGATAGAACCGTAATAAGAGTCTCTCTCCATCGACTCTCGGATAGATCGAGGAAACGCAAACGATAGCGCAGGCGAGAAAAAAAGAAAGAGAGATTCAATTTAGATGGGACAATGTATGTGTGTGTGTATGTGTATGTTTCTCTTCCTCTTTTTCGCAAATATCTTTTGTCGGTCTCTCGATAACGATGAAAAGAGGCGCGGGCGCGCGCCTCATCGCACCGTGTTTTTCCTCTTATTCAATCTTCCAGTCGAATTGATAGGGTTCTCACGAATAATGACAAAGCGTGCTAGAGCCTGACTACCTAGCATAATGCCTTCTCCAGCCCGATTGAGTCGCGCACGCGCGCACGTCTATGCACATTGGATAAATCCGAGCTTACACGGATCGTAGTTTGCATATAGAAACACATCTATGAATCTCTAATACGTTCGCTTGTATTAACTCTTTGATTTTAATTTATAAATTTCCACAAAGAAATTTTATAATTATATACCTATTAATAACAATGCAAATATGGAAATATCTAAATTTAATTAAAATGACGTATCATCACGAGAGATACATTCAAATTGCAAATCAAAACATTATCAATGCCTAGAATTACAAAAGTAATTTAATAGTTGTAAATAATAATTTTTAACATCCCTTAAAATAAAATTAAAGTACACTATATTAGATAAATTATTTTCTCTTTTCTCCTCAAATTGAAGTTTTTCATTCAGATAGAGAAAAAGGGAGGAGAGAGAAAATTTAATTAATCATCAAAATTAGCGTCGAACAATAGCGTTGAACATTCAAGTACAATAAAAGTAATTAAGGTTACGGAAAATTTAGAGCCTTTATGCGATGCGACGGACAATGCATCCGCGGCTAATCGTTCGATTTTTGCATTCATTTGCGATGCAATAACTATTTGCGGTAGCAGATGCGAATTATTCGCTGAAACGATAGCTCGAGTAATTATACGAATAATATGAAAACGAGGCGGCTAATAAAATACGACACATTATTACCTTTCCGTTAAATTATCGATGCTACATTAGTCAAAGGTTCTTTCTGCTTATACGCGCTTGTTGTTTTCATAATGACTTGGTCGGTTCACACTTAAATATTCGCGTTATTTGCACGCGATATCGTTATTTACGCAATCGCGCGTAAAAAGATGGTGCAATTTCCCATTCCAAAATTGATTTCTTATCAGAAATTCTACATCGTAAAATATATGCCAAATGACTTTTGATTACTTTGCCGTAATAATTTAAATATCTTACGTGTACATTTGAGTTCTATACTTAACTTGAACGCTCTTTGCAGGTTCGATTCTATAAGAACATCGAGAATACTTGTATAAATTTGCATAACAGAAAAGAGTAAACACCAAGTACACATAAAACCACAATTTTGTGGTTTACAACTAACGATTATGATCTATACATTAATTATCATCGAATTTTAATAATGGCGCACTTTGGGCGATCTTTAATTAACTATAGACATTACGATATTATTTTTTATATTAAAATTTAAGATATTAATAAAACAGTTAAAACACGTCGGTTTTAAGAGTCTATTATCGAAGTAAGAATATAAGTCTAGTTTATCAAGTTATTGTATGATGTGAAAAATCCGCGCGTTGGGATTATGGTCGACGGCTCAACTATGTCATATTCACAATGTATGTTTACGTACGCTCTATACATACGGTGACTCAGACTTGCGTCATCAAGTCACTAGCACAAGCTGCAGAACAGGCGTTCGTAATAAAATGTGAACATACATACACAGTTTGAGATTATCACCTTCATCAAACTGTAAGTAATAAAGTCCGACGTTGTTATCAAGCACAACTCTTTAAAAAATATATATAGACATACAGTGTAGCATTTTTAGCATTTTTACGATTCTGTATATTTGTACAAAAATATTCCGAGCAAATTAATTTTTTTATATTAATTAATTTATACTACCATTTCTACCATTAATTAATCAGATAAAATTTACTTTTTAAAATAACGCAGATATATAAAATAAAGCTAACGTCCGCTTTTTCATTCGAAGCACACTGTCGCGAAGCACATTCGTCCCAGCTCGCGAGTCGCGAGAGAGGCAGCTGCGCAATAATCGCTGTTCCTTCCTCGAAACTGTAAAAAGAAATCGATTTGCTCGCGAATGGTGGCGCGCGTCGATACAATTTCCCGTGGGGTGCTGTCGTTTCTCGTTTCTGCAGCCCTGCAGCAACGGCCGGCTGGTCGTAACTCGTGGACCGACCGCGCCGGAGGAAGTTGAATGGGAAGGGGAGCGGATTCGAATTCCTGCCACATTTCGCGCACGCAGCTGATAGCGCGGCCGCGCTACGCGAAATAACCCTCAGCAATAGCATCGACAGATCGATCTTGGGCCTGTCTCCCCCTCGCCCATCTTTCCTCCCTCCCTCCCCCTTTCGAGATATCTCGAGGAATTATTATTTTACGAACGGTTGCGCGCGCGTACTCCGTAAAATAATCCCAATAGCGAAAGATCGATTTTCCCGGCGAGTATTCTTACCTCGCTCGAAAGATAGAATCTCTCGAGAGAGATTTATATTTTTTTTTCCTCTCTCCTCAACAATCGGCGCATTTCCGTGTGACGATGTATGGCGATAATCGCGTTACTCTCGCGCGAAGAACGTTCGCGCTCAACAATTTGCATGGAAAGGTGGCGCGGTTATTTACTTTATTACCGCGGTTGTGAAATTTAATTGTAAATTTGCTAGAATTTTATGCAGAAAGGGCTCTGGTGCGCGTGGCGGGGAAAAGTTTTTAATCTTGCAGCCTGAGTTTAACGGAGATATTTATGCACGTTGTACACCGCGGAAAGTTACGCCGGCATAAACAACGCTGATAAAGGTAGTACGCAGCTTTTACACTGGATTTTAATCTTCAGCATGCATCGTGCTTAGAATGTAATTTCCCGCAAATAACGTTTTTTCACTCAATAATTCATGTAGCCGTGATACTCTTTTCGTGATACAACGACGGGAGTTCATGCGCGATGCAGGCCAGGTATAATTAAGATTTAACCAGAAAGGGTAACAAAAATTTTTAGAATAACAAATATATATATATATAATCTTTTAATCTATTGTGTGCATATCGGTACATTATAATTTTCATATTGCGGGGCGCTAATTAATAATTAATGATGTAACACGCGTATTCTTCATGAGGAATGTGCCACGGTACACATACGTTAATTAGGCTCCCCTATCTGACATTTGCGCAGTTGTATAGTTTTTGGTGTCATGTATCTCTTCTTTTCCCGGATGTAATGTCGCGCGCGAGCGCGAACGCAAACGTTAATTTGCATTAATTCGAAGTTGCCAGTTTGCCACGCGCGCTGCTTTCAACGCGCCTTAAATCTCCTTTTCTTTCTTTTTCCGGAAGCAAATTCAATTTAATTCGCAAACCGCATTGCCTTCCATCTTCATGCAAATCTTTCCCAAAATGCCCTTTCGCGTTCCCAGCATCCGAATCACCGTTGCATAGCAACATGCGCCTTTTGCATTCGTCCGAATTCAAATTTCCGAACGTCGAAATATATACAGGAAGCGGTAGATGGTGATATTTCGCATAGACGTATTCCGATTGGATCAAACTGACAACTGTTCTGTATAAATATAGCTATTGGAGCACACGTTTCATTTATAATAATTAAATTATACCAGCCGAGAACACCGCGTTTATACGGTTCATTTGCTTTAATTTCGTTAAATAGTGTTACTTCCCCCCCCCCCCTAATGCAAGTTTATCTGCCATCGGAATATACAAATACAGCTGAATTTATCGCGGCAAATTAAAAGTTAGAGACGATCTAGGGAGATAACGGTAACCATGGTGCTCGCCTACTTACCTTTTCGGGTCGAGGCTGATCGATAAACGCTTCCTCCTCGGCTGAAAACACTGCGACGCTTCCGACGTGGATGAAATCTTGGTTCTCGAATTTCTTTCGTCACTCGGGATGGGTTCATTGTTTTGCCGGTGACACGTCGAGACGTTCGCGAAAAACCGCGAATGCCGAATGCACGCAATGTTTTCGACGTATTCGAGATAGATAAATGTAGGAAAAGCCGCCACTGTGCGCGCACGCTTTTGCAAATGATTACGTTTGTAATGGTAGGAATTGACGTTACACTTCCGGTTAATACCGGATGACGTGGAATGAAAGGACGAAATGCTTGCTGCGCAATAATTGCGGTCGCGAATCGAAATGAGCACAGAATTGTAGAGACCGTGAAAGAGTTTGAAGTTTTAAAGAGAAACTTGCGAGATTTATATGGTGAATATGAGTCCCCTTTCTCCCCCTCCCCAATAAATTCATATATTTTAAATGTCAGAGAACTTCGGACACGCGGAACAAAAGCACGATTGTGGTTTTAATACGAGATAGTAATAACTATATGTATAGCAATGTTGAATAAATATTGCCATTGTTATAGTTATCGTAGCTATTGTCTGTAAATTTCCGCAAGCTTTCTTCTATAACTGTAAAATAAGGCACTTTCCGACTTCAAAGAGCATTTGCGTCTAAAAGTAATTCAGTAAATTTGTTTCTCTATCGGGTCGTCGCGAGTTTCAATAACTGTGTCTCCTCAAGTGCTTTCCTTACTTGATAATAAAGACCTCAAAGAGAAGCATAGCCGTTTGTCGTACGACAATAATAAATCCAGAACGAGAACAATCCTACTCTGCTATTCTGTAGTTTCGTCAAGATCGCGAATGTCATACATTTGCGCATGTAAAAAAAATTTCCTTCCCACTCTACTTCCTGCAATTCTCGGGATACGACGTTATCGAGGCGTTATTATTGAAAAAGTTGCGTCATCAAAAGGAAACCGTGGAAGTAAAAAATATTCAAGAAAACTGAGTTAAAAATAGCGCAAATGTTGGAGATGAAAGCGAAGCTCCTTTGAAGGATTATAAATAAATATCGTTGGTTCGTTTGAATAACTCGATAGCGGTTTTAACACTCGAATTTATAATCACTCGCGTGCACTAATTAATTTTATTTCAACTTGAGCTCCGATATCTCCAGCTTACACTACTCAACATGAAATGTCGCGAAGATGTTTTCGTCGATTGTACGCACTGGTTATGTAATCCCCGGCGAGTTTCGCATATAATTACGGGCACATCGCGACATCGACGCGGAATACGCGTTAATTCCGCGGGTTATTGCGAATTTACGAGGCCGCGCGCGCCGAGAGATTTCGGTTTGCAAAGTTTTGCGATGCAACAAGTCGGCGGCGGCGTTACATCGCTTTACTTCGCTACCGAGAGTAGCCCACGAAGGGGGAGAATTTTTTGAAAGCGCGAATGTCGAAGGGACGGTGATTCGATAATGCGAGAGATAAATGAGAATGGAAGGTCGCGGATAATTTTACGAGCCGCGGGTTACGAAACATTGCGTCACGATGATTCATTCTCGGGAACGGCCATGGTTTTCCACCCGCCGTTGGGAAATCTTGCTTAATTTCCGCAACACAGAGCTCGATTGTTTAAGCGAGTCGCAAGCGTTAGGCTCCTAATCACTATTCATTAGCTCTCTTCAAGCGGTTCTTCCCCAGTTTCATGTTTCATTACGTTAATTACGAATCGTGATTTGGCATGCGAAGCGAGACTCGAGCGATACACACAGAAGCATATATTAACATGTCGTTAAATAATTCAATTGTACAATGAATTCGACGATCGAAACGTGACGATTCAATTCGTCGCCATCCGTCAGTGTTTAATTAATTAAGCCGTTATTTTGCACGTTTTAATCCTTACAAAGATTTCGCGATTCAAGATAGATATTAATCTATGACATACAAGCTTTCAGTTTAAGCGAGAATCGCTTTATCAATGAATATACTCGTTATATACCGGATATATTTGTTCACACCGATATCTGGGAGAAACATCATCCCGGGAGTAGAGGGGCGAGGACAGGAGGGGATGAGAGTCAAGCCGATATATCGATCCGCGCAGAGCCCTCTCTTTTTCAAACACCTTTTTTAGCGGGAACAAAGCATTTCCAAACTTCGATTCCAAAGTCACCGGTCGAGCCATTCTCTCTTGCGAAACCAATTTCCCAGGCAACCTCTCTTTCTCGCGATGACGCTTTGACGCTTTACATGTACGAATACAAAAGGAAAAAAAATAAAAAGCGGAAGCAACAACGGGACGCGAAATAACGCGTTGACATCTAGATTGATTACATTAATTGGCAGAATGATTAATTACAGCCCCCCGAAAAAAAAAAATTTGAAAAAGATCGAGCGCGTTCGCAGGATGTGTGGATAGATTTTCTGTGACGTGTAGATAGGTAGGTCTATATTCGCCGGTTCGATTGACAATTATTGTTGGCTTCGTCAGAAATCAAATTTGAGGACGTGTCACTCTGATGCGCGGACGGGATTTTCCCGCTTTTTCCTACGCGATCTATCGTCCGCGGCAAATCTTATTGATCAACGACGCGACGAGTGTCCTCGTTAACCGCACCTAGTATTAGTATGTATGTATATTTGGCATTTCGAGCGATACACACTGTTAACACCGAGCTGCATTACGCTTGACCGATCACTTCGACGGGCCCAAATATTTCCACATTTTCACTTCATAATCGGAATAAAGGGATAGCGCGTATTTCGATATAAATATATTTTCGTTCGAGGAGAATAATAGTAATAGATGCATTCAAAATTTAATTAAACGTATTATCAATCACTAATCATATATGAATTTTTTATTGATATTTAAATTTAAAAAAAAATTTATTAAAAATTTATATGAGAGAGAGAAAGAGATAAATAAAATGTTCTCTATAATTGGCGAAAAATATGTGTGTAAGATGTTATGAGCCATCGTTAAATATTAGTAAATATATTTACTTGGCATTTGTGTGTTTTTTCAAATATAAATTTCATGATGAATGATAATATATCAATTTACGGACGTTTCGCCGTGTTGCGCGCAATTTCTCTTCTCGCTTGCCGTCACAAAAAAATCTCACATCACTCCGCGTTACGTTACACGTCAAAAGTGCGGACACCCATCGTCGACCGCGAATGGACTCGCTGAAACTTCTCAACGGTCTTATAACTCTTCCCGCGAGCGCACGATGCCCTCCGCAACCTTTAATATAATCCAGCTCCGGGTTCGAGAACACCGAGTTCAGACTGAACTTTGACTCGCTAGTTTAAGCTCAATCATGTATTCACTCTCAAATGTGACGAGAATAATACTTCGATTGGCGATAACATGACAATCTCAAATCTCTAAACTTGTCGAGATAAAATATATACACCATAGATTTTCTCTGACGTATGCACGCAATCTTTCAAATAATTAATGAACCGAGATTTTCTCGGGGGCAAAAATTTCCGAACGTATTCCAGTCAATGTCAGCGATGAATTAAATGACGTCAAAACGTCGCTGCTTTAAATAATTTATCTAATTTACTGCATTTTGCTGTCGTCGTTATTTATTACTGTCAGTACTGACAGTTTTCAACAGATACCGACAAATTAATGAAAGACCAGACAAGAGTTTAATTTCACTATAAACGAGACACATTCCTAAGTATGCATTATGTCGATCAAGGTCTTTTACAGTATAAAACTTATTGAGATCTTCAGAATTATGCACTCAATTTATGGATAACGCCATTGATTGCAGCATGTCTGAAGCATTTAGAAAGTTGACTTCAAATTCAAGAGTTGAATCTGATTCTTGCAGATGATTAAATTAAGACTCAAACTAAAAAATAGAATTAAAGAAATTTACATCGTGTATAAAAAATATCATGCCACAAAATCATTGTTATGTCACCTAGCTTCTTTTTTATTTCGAACGTTCAAGATCTTTGTTAACTTGGCGCAAAAAATAATCGCGGCTGGCTGTCAGTGAACGAAGCGGCAGCGTCACACGAAGCGGAACTTACGAGATAGCTTGTCATATGACTGAGCGCGAAAGAATCCTATTCTCGAAAGAAGCGAGCACAGTGACGCGAGTTGACAAACGACGAGAACCGCGAACATGACGACAGAACCCGCGACAGAGGAAGGAACGCGTGACGGAAGTGACGCGTCGCGCTACCGGAAAACCCCGGACAAAAGATCCCGGTGCTCTTGGTATCCATCCGAGAGCAACGACGATGACGACGACGACGAACGGCGACAATGATCAGAGGGGCATCGTCTGTTGTCTATCCATCTGTCTGTTGTCAGATCTTCCACGATGTCGACGTCCGACACCTCCGCGTTCCCCTCTCCCCAGGTCGAACCAGGTCGAAGCCGCGGCGGACCGGCTCACTTTCGCGTCGCACTCGCGTCGAATCCAACAAGTTAAAGCGCTCCTGACGTCAGACCGTGTGTCTCGACCTGTGGGTCATCACAACCCCCGGACCGTTTCTGGGTTCTTCTCTCTCTCTTCTTCTTTTTTTTTAATAACAAACGAAGCGTAGAGACGTGACGGAAACACAATGACGTATCAATACGCGTAGCGACTTACGTACGTACGTAAGTCGTCCTAAGGTCGTCCTCAGGACTCAGGAAGAGAGAGACCTCCCGAGTGGGATGGCAGTTTAAATGCAACTATGCTTTCTCGGGTTTGGGTTGAGCGCGCAGGGTCCGAGTCGGCTGTGCTCGGTGGTGTTCGGTCGTTGTCGGATCTCGTCGATATGCCCATAGACACAGTGTATATGTCTATGGATATGCCGTGCCATGCTACGCTATGCTATGCCTGTGCCTGGTTGCTTCTTTCTCTCTCCCCCTCTCTATCTTTCTCTCTCCCTCTCTCTCCTCTCTCCATCTCGTTCTCTTCACCTCCTCATCTCTTCGTCCTCGTATACCGCCTCCTTGTTCCTCCATCTTGCTCATCTCTTCTCGTGACTTCTTTGTCCCCTCTTTTCTCCTTCCCACGTAATCTCCCCCTCTCTGTCTCTCGTTCTCCGCGGCTCTCTTTCTCCTTCCTTATATTTTCTCTCTCGCTTCCGACAATGGCTCTCGGGCCGGCAACAATGCCGATGTGTTGGTCGGAGTACGCTAGTAGTAGTGATGGTCGTGGTGGGAGAGTGCGGGGGTGGTAGTAGGTGGCGGACTGGTGAGACGAGAGGGCAAGGAATGACGGTAGTAGAATGTAGTGGATGGCGGCGCGGGAACGGGGGGCCACCAGGGGGAACATGGCGGAAAAGAGGGGTAGGAGAGAGGACAGAGCTTGCGACAGAGACGGTCATATGGCGCCCGAGTCAGAACGGGAATGTCTTATGTCATTCTCCTCTCGGCGATAGTCTAACGGGTGTCGTGTGGCGCACGCTGGCGCGTCAAGTTGTTACAACGAGGGATACAATTGAAAAAATTTTCTCGAGTTTTTTCAACGGGCAAAAACTCTCCTTGCTCGACCGAGATAAGGTACTAAATGTAATTACAACATCTCGCGGAGAGCGCGAAAGGAAGGCGAGATAAAGTGGCCGATATGTAAACGCTAATGAAAAGAATTACATTTCGTTCTGTTTTAAATTAAGTAAACTTGTTATATGATAATTCGAGTAATATATTGAAGCGCTGATAATAATTTTTCCCATCCATTATGACTATAATTCACCAAAATTTTTCAAAATTTTCTCTTTCTTTCAACTTATCTCCTGTGTAAAATTTCCCAGATTCTTTTCAGTTTCTTCAAGCTTTCTCGGTTTCTCAAATGTCTGACAACACCGATTTTGTTTCGTCGTATCACTACGATGGGTTCGAGAAAATTCTTTTCTCTCGATTGTCGACCGTCTTTATAATACTATTCCTTCCGACAAAGAGTCTGATGCCTATTCATTCGTTGGAGATTTGAAAACCGATGTTATTAAAATTCAACATCCGCCGAGGCAAGACTACGATAACTATCGATTATTCAGTTGTTTGTAGGAAACGGAGGATGTTTGCAGAAAAAAAATGGAATTAAAAGTCAGTGTGCGGGAGGAAGAAGAGGAGAAGAGAGTACAATTCCCTGGGAATTTTCAACAGCATCGCATCATTGCTATAGTACATTAAGAGCATTTTGTAAAACATGCGTTATTAATACCGGCCTTTTACTACTCAGTCTTTATTAATTTGACAAGTTACGTCAGAGATATTATACTTCTCCTATCAACTAAACGTTAACTACATTAGATCTCTGACAGATATTCTTTCTCTCGCTCTTCTCGCGTGAAAATATTGCGACTAAAAATTCTATGCAATTTAGAGAAGCTCCAAGTTACTATTTTCTCGTTCCAGCGAGTTAAATTATCTTCGTTGCAGTATAAAATTTCGCTTTCCTGGCGTGAAAATATCAAATAGTATTTTGCATACTCAACATTATGTAAATTTAAGAAACAGGAGGGGATAGGGGTAGGAAAAATTAAATATTTAAACCACTACTAAGACGTAAGTTTTCCTTAAAATATTAGGGATAAATCAAGATACATATAATCTCTATATCTTTCAGAGAGATATAAAAATTAATAACATACGCGATCCTCCGCCCATAAAATTTGCATTTACATCACTAATGCACGATAAAATTCGAAACATAAACGTATAATGGATGCAATCATAAAACTAGACGTCTAATTTTACGGAGCACGAATATATATATTTCATATAATTCCATCTGCTGTTCCACGCTTATAGAGACGCGCGTATTAATCGCCCATCGAGAATGACCGTTTCTTTGGAACGGTCCGGTAGCCGACGCTTTTCTTGCTCGCCTGAGAATCCTTGCCATGAAACCTTGAATTCCCAGTACGATCGTGGAGGTTTACGACTGTTCGATAACCGTGCAATCCCTTCCCGGTTTATCGCGCCTTCATTTACGGATCTTATCGTTGCGCGATACGATACGAGTCAAAGAGAGATCGAGGATCATCGTTATCCCTCGCGAATCGTCTCGCGAATGGAAACATTCCCGCGGGAATGTGGGAACAGGCTGTATATATATCGCTCGTTATATCGCCGTTTGCAGGACAACGCAATTTAATCGGCAAACACGCGTGATGCATATGCTTCCCGATTACGAAACAGGGATGTTGTTATCACGGACGGCTTTCCCCGTCTCTCTTACTCCTTCGTGCCATCGTCGTCGTTAAAATTGAACCGCTGTTCAAGTCTAGCTGTTAGGTGCAATTGACCGGCAAAATGCGACGCGCATGGATTAGCATGGATACGACGCGTTTTATTTTATCTCCGGAAATTCGGGCGATTCCATTCGGCCATGATATATTTCCAAGCGCTACATTATTCATGGCCCATATAATGAGACACTCGGATATACAGGTAATAAAATGCGGGCATATAGCGCGGACGTATTAATCTCGGTCATCTGAAATCATCGTGCTATAATTGAACGCGCATGTCGGCGACCTTTTTTTTTTTCAAGAAAAATATCTGAAAAATTTTTCGAGAGAATATCGCACGCTCAACATATTATTATGCAAATTAATTTATAATGCGAAAAGAGAGAGAATAATATGTGATATATCAGTCTCTTGTATTCATATAGATGTTTGATTTACATAAACCACATCTCACTTGCATCTCCGAGATGAAGGTAATGTAGTTTTGAAATAATAAAATAATAAAATATGATTTAAATATTTTCGTAGTAATTATATAATTGTATAATGAATAAAATTAAAGTGTCATAAAATCTATATGTGTCATAAAAATCTATATAAAATAAATCTCTAACTCGTATGGATATCTCTATTTTATTATTCTTTATAACTATATTAAACAATTTTTTCGTTTAATAATTCTAACTAATATTTCTAATATGTAGAATTGTAATTCTAAAATAATCGCTTTTGTTTAATCTAAGTGTACATGCGTAAACACACACGCGTTCACTGAATTTTAAAAAAATTATTTTAATGAAATTTTCAAATTTATACGCATCGTAGGCGAAGATTGAATGCCATTTCAAATTTACTCGTGTGAATGTTTCGGATATAAGTGCATCAAACTCTCTTTATTATTCGATAAGATGAGCTGTAAGAGTGGTTATACCTTTTTTCGCCGTGATTACTCTAATGCATCCTAATGCGCGAAAGAACGGAAGAGAAAAGAAAGAAAGAGAGAGAGAGAGAAAGAGAAAGAAAGCGGTAAAAGTTTCAGCCGTAAGAGGAGAGAAAAGTTATCGCATCTCCGACGGGTTTTCGAAGTCGTTTGCCCGATTGTGCTAATCGAGCTAGCCATTTCTGGGCCGCCGCGCTGACGCAGAGAGATGCGTCATCTTCGGGATCTTCCCCTCGGCAATCCATTCGCCTAAATTACCATGCTGAAATTTAATTGGCGCCGGGAGCGTGCGCGCGAGCTCCTGGGAAACGAATTAAGAAATTTTATTCGATTTGTCGTCGTTTTCGACGACGAAGTCATTCAATCGCCGCTTCCGGCCAGGGAATCTTTCTCTAACGAGAGTCACGAGGTATAACCGTTCCAGGAGGAGAATTCTCAGTACATCTCGTTATGCTTAAATGCGAGGACCTTCGGAAGATTTTCCTCGAGGATAATGCTAAGAGATATCAATTTAATTTCGGGCAAAAACTGCTCTTCGACTTTCGAGCAGAGAAGGAAGATTTATTTTTTTGACGCTTCGTCTTCGTAAGCTACGGCCCTGATCGAGCGTGGTTGCCGACGAAAACTTGATAACCTAGATTTTGACGGTCTCCGGGCAAGAGAGTTAATGCACGCGGAGACTCATTACGTAACTTTCGCGATCGATCGCGCGGCGGAGCGCCCGCACGGCTCTTCCGGTATGCATGCATGCATGCACGTGGGCGTGCGCGTATGTACGCACATATACGTGACACGACGACGAATTGGATCGTGTTATCGTGCCGCTTGCTACCGGTGGCGTTGTAGGGACGATAAAAGCGTGCGTGCCCGGAGTGAAAACATGCAAAGACGCGCTTTATAAAGTTCCGGCTCGGCACCCGAGCCACCCCTCCCCCCCCACGTTCGCTCCCCAATCTCCTCGAAATGAGACATTCAAGTACCCCGCGAGAGCATCGTTCTCAACCGCCACCCTATACACACGCTTCTTCGCCCCCGCCCCCGCTTCACCGCTCCCTGTCGACGACGGTTTAAACCGCGGCAGAAACCTCCCCCGCGAGCGTTTCGCCCGGAATCTGGATATATAAACGCGTGTTCTTCTCTCTTATATACGACGAACCCTCTCTCTCTCCTTCTCTTTCGTTTCGCAAACGCCTCCCCAGGCGGTAGACACGGCCGATTGACATCGAGGATTAGCTCGGGATTAAACGGAGGTCGTTGCCGCGGAAGATCTCCGACTGAAGGCTACCGTTCGAGAATGTGTACAAAAGAAAAGTACGGTAATCTACCGTTTTGTTTTTGAGCTCTCTCTAGTTAAACCTACCTTCTAGTCGAAAATTTAGAATGAACAATTATTATAACATTTCGTTCCTTATTAACTTGTACCTTTAATATATAATTTAATCTTTTTGTAATTTTTTAATAATATTATTTTTTAAGCTTTCTTTTTTTAATATAGTAAAATTTTTTTTTAAATCGGACAAAAATTTTAATCTAGAAATTAATTTTCAAAATGACATATTTATTGAAAATGATAGAACTATGGAAAAAATTTTACTATGAAAAAGTACTACTGAAAATGAATTATTGAAATGTGTACATTAATTTTAAAATAAAATTATATTTTTCTCATTTATATCTTTATAAAAAGATTATTTATAAAACAAATCTTCTTATCTTTTAAAAATAACTTTAAAAATAATTTTTAATGCAAGGCGCTTTTATATGAGATGTCTATAAAGAAATACAGACCAAATTAAATAGTAATGTTTATTCATATTCTTTAACGTTTCAAAGTAAGCCGTTAAATATAGACATCAACATGTGCATGTATCAATTTAGAAAATATTTTTACCTTACTTTTTTAAATTACAATGTAAAAGAAATAACAAGTACAAATAAAATATTTTACCTTACTTTTTTAAATTACACTGTAAAAGAAATAACAAGTACAAAAAAATGTTTTAGAAACAATTTTAGAGACTTGCATGCATAATAACGTAATATTATCATGTATTCACTGTTTTAATTATGTCTTAAAAAGTTGATATTACATTTGTCATATGACAAATTTTTTAAGTGTATTGATTAGCTATAAAATAGAAAATATCTAGAGGCTCGAGAAATTTCTATCCTGTCAATCAATATGCTTAAAAAATGTATCGTACGACAAATGTAATATCGATTTAATCAAAGAACGTCATACGAAAAAAAACACGATATTTGATTTCATGAAAATGATCTAGCATATAAATCAATGCACAAGCTATGACTTTTGATAAATAAATTAATTACCGAATCAAACTTGTATCAACTTTAAATATTAAATATTAAATTATAGTATGTAATAAATTATTTTGATAAGTAAAAGTATGTCGGTTTAGAAATGTCTATATATATTTTGTTTAGATAAAAATCTATCAAAATGCATATCTTTCCTTACTACTGGAAAATATTAATATAATATTTTGCGCCTTTTAACTGCTTCAATCAAGATTATCGAAGACTCAGACAAACGAGAATCCTTTGCAAAAATATTACATATAAAAACAAAGAAGGTATTATATATAACATAAAAAGACTTGAGAAATATGTCACTTTTCTATAAAAATAGGCAAAAAAAAGAGTGATTGACGTAAAGCAACGCGATTGTTACACTGCCTCACTATCACTGCTTCATCTGTTTCGACAAGTTTACACGTCGTTTCGCCTAAATCGCAACAAACGACTGCCCTCTATCTATCTGGCACATCTTTCGCAGCGTTGGCCGCACCGATGCGAGGAACTATGCAAGTGTATGTGTACACGTACTTCCTCCTCCGCGTGCAGAACCCTAATTGAAGGTTTGCTTCCACGCGGATATCGCGGCCATTTACAATTTAAATGGCGTCTCCTTTATTCATCGACCGTCAGGCCTCGTGATTCTCGAGCAGTTATCCAATTCCTTGAGAGAAAGAGAGAGAGAGGGAAAGATGAAGAAAGAGAGAAAGCGAGGCGTTCTCGATCGACCGAGCGAGGCCGAGGAAAACGCAAGCGCGTAATAAAAACTGAGCGCATTTTAGGGCGGGGGGTGAACTCTAGTACCGGAAATTGTCGAGTGCCTCGGGGTTGTTCGGTTTTTCGGTTCGAAACTCCGGCTCACCGAATCAAGTACGTCCCGGTTTAGATACTCGATAATCTGGACGAACTTTCGAGCACGTGCGACTGCGCACGATGCGTTTTTAATCCCGTAACGCGCGTATTTTTACAGAGAAAGCGGTAGAGGAGTATAAAATTGTTAAAAAATGATCTTTTTACTCCATTACATATATCGCAGGAGACAGTTGGGTTCTACCATTTTCGTACGATTCGAAATAACCGAACTAGCCAATAGCCCAACAATTTTTAGCATCGAGGAAACTGTGCAATCTCTCGAGGATACTCGAACTCGAATGCGCCCTCGAAAAGAAAACTTGGATCTGACGAATTCTCATACCTTTTGCCGGTTATACACATTTCTAAAAACGTAAAATAACAAAATACGATAGATATAAAAAACCTGAAGATACGTTGAACTGATAGCGAAAGTAGAAGGGAAGAAACGTCGAGATGGGGACACGTGGAGGATGAGGACAAAGAAGCGAAAGAAACGGGGGGTGAAGAAAGGAGGAGCAAGTGCTCTTGGACGGGTTGGAAGGATGGATATTCTTTATGAAAGGATTTGAGGGACGAGCGCAAGGAGGGTTCCTCGGTTGTCCTTAAACCATGAAAAAGCTTCAAGTCCAAAAGTTTAAAGCTCGAGTTTACGAAAATGAAGATCCGACCAAGTGGCCTTGTCGCGAGGAATTTCCACGACTTTTGTCTCACGTATTTTAAGTCTCACAATAACTTAACATTACTAGTATTTGTAACAGTCATTTATGTATCGCAAAATTTAATATCTAAATAAGGCTTTAATCTTTTATTGTACACATTTTTTATTCCATTATTTCTCACATCTATGTTATATCGAGAAATAAAGGAAAATTATTGAATATATAAATTAATATTATTAAATATATTTTTATTGAATATAATTATTGAATATATATAAATAATATATAAATTAATATATAAATATACAACAATCTATTTGATGATATTATAATCGACGATATCTGATTTTAACCCTTCATTCCTTATTTGACATCCCCAAATATAATCACGAGTTTTACCAGGGGAAATACAAAAATCATCGACTCGGAAATTACTCGTAAATTGACCTGATAAATTCAGATTTGTAACGACAGAACGGATGGACGGAAGTTAAGTTCTCAGCAACTTTTTGCCCCCGCCGCTTCAGGATCTTTACGATGTCCTATGGACGAATCCTCGCCACCTCCTCGTGACTCCGAAAATTGGATTTACTCGAGGATCGATAAACCGTCTCATAAATCTGTCCATTATCCGTCTCCGTAAAGTTCTCCATGCGAGAACCGCGGGATTTACCCTGCACGCAGACTGCGCACATCTTTCTGCGAGCGCAATATACTGTGTCCCAAAATTTTAATCTAAATTTTAATCATCTTTAATCAATTTTTGCAATCGACTTTAAGAAATTCAAAAATTTTCGTCAATTATGTTTTTCGCATAAGTAATGCAACTCTTTAATTAATTTCAAGCACATTTTAAAATTTCACTTTCTAGCTTAAATATATAGAGTTATAAAAATGTACGAAATATTGAAAATATTCTGAAAATTTTTACGATAAATAAACGATTACTTTTCGACATTCATTCAAGGAAAGAAAGTATGATTCTAAAAAACTTTGTCATTAACGTTAAGAAGAATGATTTTGGAACACCCTATAGCACTTTCTTGCTCGTCAGGGAGAAGGCATCGTACACCGAGAGATTGCTCGAGAAAAGGCTGGATGGGAGGATCGAGAACTCGAGACGGAATTAGCGTGGCGTCTCGAGATGCTGGGAAGATTCTCGACACCGTCTATATGCTTCCTTCACTCGAATGTCGACGGCATGAAAAGTCATCTTCAGCTTTAACCCTTTGGGTCTTCTGCATTTGGCGCGATATAAAGGGTATTATCGACATTTCACATGAAAGTATCAAATTTGGTGATCCTTTTACAAGTGAGACGTTATCAATCTTTCGCTCTGTACTTTTTCGTTCTAAATTTAATAACGTATTTTACAGAAAACGCGCAATTTTCCTAAGAATCTAAATTTATTTTAAAATGTTTTATATAGTATTTGTTGCATATAATTATTATATCGTTCGTTTCTTTTAATTATTTGTATTAAAATTGTTTTTATATAATTTTTTGCACGTGATTCCATTATGTATCGACGTAATAAATATTATCGAAGATAAATGCGCGTTTATATGGCGTTTAATTAGAGGATTTCTATTATAATTTTTACATTGCCATATGTTAAATGAACACTTGGTAGGGAAGATCCAAAGTTAAAAGCGCGAAAGTTTGGAAGTTGCGACCAGTAAAACGATATTCTGCAGTCGCGATGTTAAATGAAATTACAAGTTAATTACACTTACAAATCGTGACTTAAAAGGTGATTAAATTGAAATAGTACAAGGATAGTGAGAGGCATATATGTGTAATTACGCGATGTAACCTAGATAAAAATATATTTTCGATTGTTCATCCAGCTTTTTAATTTAAACAATGCCGTTATTACAGAGTTTATCGATCGCGAGCGTTTCAATTAGAAGTTGAATTGGCATTATCGTGCCATTTAAATTCGTTGACAGTCACAATCAATGTTCATATTTTTTTCATATTTAATAAAATATTACTTAACTGTGTTGTGTATTGTGCAATATTACAAATTATGCCACTAAATACATTTCAATCTTGATGAAAGTCGATGAAATTTCGTAAAAGCAACATAACATCGCCGATAATGCACAATAATCCCAGATCCGTTTTATTTGCAAATAAAATCAGTTCTATACAAAGCTCTCGCTTTTCATCACTTTATCTGCTTGAAGAAAGAAAGGCAAATATTTGCTGTTAAACGATAATACGAAGAATAGAATCTCTGCCAGCGGGGCATTAAGATTCGGTAAAAAAAAAAATCTCACCAGGAAGTCGTTGAAGTGATGACGACGCGCGAACGTCTTCATAACGGAAGCGAAGGTTGAGGGAACGGTTGACGCGGGAGAGGAGGGAGATGTACAAGGAAAATCTCGGCGGAAATCCTCCTCGTCTGAGCCGAGAGACCAGCTCCAGAATCCAGAATTCTCAATTTCGCGGCGGAGTGTGTTGAAAGAAGCATGAGTCGGTCGAACGTTAATTTGGCGTCTGCGCCCTCGCATGGGCCCTTTTTCACCCCCCTCACCGCCGTCCCTTCTTTCCCATCTTCATCCTTCTTGTCTCTTTCTTTCTCCTTCGTCTAACCCCCTTTCCTCTTTCTTCCACGCTTTCGTCTTTCTCCGTTACAGTCGCGACGTGGACCGAGTGCATTAAAATAAATTAATTTTCATGAGATTTTCCCGTAGCGAATGGCCGTTACGGGGCTTAAAATAATAATTCAACGAGCCGCGTGGACTGAATTTGCATTTTGACGGCGCGGCACGCTTCTACGCGATGCCGGTGAGAGCTAACTTGCTCGACGAAGGGATGAAACCAGTGGCGGATAACCCGACTACGATCTAGGCCCTTACAATATAAAGGAGCATCGCACAGTACGTCATACAATTTGACTGAAGCGTGAATAATATTATAGAAAGATAGACTCTTTAATTTACCGATCTTTAACCCAAATATCGTGGCAGTCATTTTTATCTTAAATTATAAAAAATAGATAAAATTTTAAAAGTATATAAAAAAATGAAATTTAATTCAAGATTTAAATACTATAATATGCGATAAGATAATATTATTTTTATTGTTAGGAAAAAAGAAGCTTATCATAGAAGCTACACTTTTTTCATCCTTTCGACAAAAACTTGATTTGTCTCTCCTTGTTTCTATGAAATGAATATATTTTAAGATCTCTGAAAGCTTTCATCCGCCATTGTATAGGTGCGAGACAGGGAAGGAGAGAAAGAGAGGACGGGAATAAGGCAGAAAGATCGTGATTCGAGAAATTGGGAAGAAAAGAAGAGACAGAGGAACATGCAACGAGATTCTGGCAAACGCATTTGTTTTCGCTACGTGGTTACATTGTGACGTGGCGATGGGAGTGATAGGCATTCCGGGGATGTCACAGTGTAACAATGGTGTATGTATATAGCCGCGTAGGTGTGTAATAGTGGGGGATACAGGTAATACATAGTGCAATGCTGTGTCGGATCCTTTTTGCTGCAAGTAAAGATATATGGCGAAGATGGATTTCGCGCAGATACGAGTCGGAGAAATGCAGCTTTGTAGATGTAAACATTTATCAAAATAGTTGCTGTAAACGGAACTAGGCGGAATAATAATTATTGTTAGAATACTTGTTAGATTTTACGTTCTTTTTTTAAGGAAAATATATATAAATCGTTTGCAATGGATATTTTCTTGTTCTTAAGAAAAAATAACATTGAGAAAAATTATGACGCTAAAAGCGGGAAATCTTATAATTTTTTCGCGTAGGAGATATCTCGAAATAAATTAAACTACTCAGTAAAATATATCGAAAATTCTCCTGTAGCAAATTTTGTATTATAACTTATTATAATTTGTATGTGCCTTCCATCTCCAGCGAAAATGATTATTATAGCTATTTGTTAAATTTCAAAAAAATATAACCTTTAGTATAATATTTGATTATTAATAAATTATATTGAATATGTAAATCATGACATTCAAAAATATTAATTCAAATCACAAGAAAATGATTCTCACAATTCCTCGCTTTTAATGTTGTAATTCAATATAATTGCAGTCACAAAGCAAAAGTTTGAAAATGTAATATTAAAGTGAAATATTAGAACGAAAATATAGCGCAAAATGTTAAAACATAATTGTAACACATAACATGATCATAACTGATGAAAAAGTACATATTTCATATCTTCATCAATCAAATCGTATTTATCTGCAGCATAAATACACGATAGTGAAGAATGAATGTTATTGACAGAATCAATTATCCAAGAAAGATATTTTTGCAAATAATTCTTTGGCACGCTTTATTTTGAATTTAATGCAACGTAAAACTACTCGCGCGATGGAAAATAAACTTCGCCAGAACGTACCTTCAAAAGATATGCAATTCTTTACGAAATCGTTTCGTGGCGAACAACCAGAGAATTTCAGTCAAACACATCTCCATCCTCAGAGACGACAGTTATCAGACAGGAAACAAAGGAAGCGTAACGATGAATAAAAAGAAGTCTCTCTTTATCCGTCTGACGTCTCCAATCCCTCGATACTCGGCAGAAGCAATTATGCGCAGCTGGCGCAGTTGTGGGACGTCGAATCGATCGAGCTCGATCCGGACGATCCCATACGAATGCCGAATAAAATCGACCGGGAAATAGCGATGGCCACTGATATTCCGATATCGAATAGCGTCAATACTATCCTCTCATTATTTTGACATTAATACTCACTTTTTGAAAATAAACATAAACGAGACGTTTTTAATCGCACGTTGATATTTTCGAAAAATGAAATTATCGATTTCGATGTAAGAAATTTAATTTTTAAATTTTAATATACATTGCGATTTCCCTTATTAAATTAAAAATCAAGTGATTAGGATCAATGAAAGATCGACCAATGCTTCTTTCAAATTTTCACGTCGCAACAAGATGCGTTACCTTTGCAATTCAGGGATCCTCGACTAGGCTTGACGAGGAGAATAATCATCGGGCGGTCAACATCGTCGCTTAGAAAATTTCGCGATCCTCGATTCGACATGTTTATTTTTTCCCACGGGCTCGATTAAAATCTTTAAAGGAGAGACTAGTTGCCTTCTATGTATTTTTGCGAAAGTTCGCTATCATCATCGCGTGGAACGCGATCCGAGAGTTTTCGTTTTCCGTCGCGATGCATGGTACGAGTGCACGAGAGGAAGCGGAGAGGGTAAAAGGGGGACAGTCGGTGCTCCTCGTAGCATCCCCCTGGAGAGTCAGCGGCGTGCGACATTATAGGATAGAAGTTTCGCAATTTGTCCTCGGCGCGGCGCGGTCTCAAAACGCCAAGTGGAGCAATCAACCTCGCTATCCTGGGAGAGTAAGACGTTCATCTTTTTTTTCCTCATGCCGGATACACGGAGCGGAGACGAGCGACAGAGAAAGGACTGAATTTATTCCGCCGCTGGCCGCGACTGTGTCTCTCGCAACTGAACTCTGCTGGCCGGCCAGCGGTAATTCGTACTGCTCGATACTTTCGTATGCAGATCGTGGGGCAGTAAGCAGAGGTTTCTGCTCTCACGACAAAGTTTTAGAGCGAGGGAGTCGCGGCACGTTTCCCGTTCCCTGTTCCATTTCTACACGATCGCACTACATATCACTGTTATACAAATGGCGTTTTGCTAATGGAAATTTAAAGAAACAATAAAATATAGAGAAGGAAGAAGATATCGTTGTGATGAAGAAGTTATCTAATAAAGTCAAGAAATTATTTTTTTGAATATTAATTTTTCTCTTCCGCATGAAAATAAAAGTAAAATGTATTATGTAAATGTATTGATGCAATATATATTATGCAATATATTATATAAACTTCGCAAAGATTGGAAAACATGTACATGCTATTGTCGCCTTTTATCGGATCTTCACGGTTATCCAAAGCTCTTGGAATGTTCCAATCGTTTGAAATGCAGTGAGCCTTTAAGATCTACAACAACATCCAAGTCTTTAAATCTTCCGAGATCTTGGAAACTTTTATAGTACTTTCGGAATTTTTACGGCAACTTTCCAGATATTCAAGATCGCAAGGTTGCGAGATATTTGAACAATGTTGAAGTGACTTGGAATTTCTTATCATAACTTTGAAAATGTATATATCGTGTGGAAAAAATTTGACTCGATCAAAAAATTGTCTCTTCCACCACAAAAAAAAAGTGAGTACGATATTACACAGCCGTATAAAAATGTATCACACACTTATATTAGGAAAGAAAGTGTCCATTATATTCCCCTCTCGTATTCTTTATTCTAATGGTAAAAAGGAGACGCTTGAATGCCTCTATTGTATCCTTAACCAGCGGCAAGGATGGCATAAGATATTGCGATAACGCTTCCGGTCATACCTCGGCGTCGCGAAATCGATCGAGTAGCCGGTTTCCAAGCGCGCGCCCGGTCCAAATATTTGCGGGAGAGCCGTTCGTGCGGCAGGAACCCACATTGCACTTCCGACGAAGCGTGTAAAGCAAGATGCCACGAAGGGAAAGCTTGTGCGGCGCGGTCAGCCAAGATTTTCGCCTGGCTTTATGGAAAAGGTTAACGTCGTGACGCACTGCCGTTGTATGCCGTATGGATTAATCGGGGTAAGGGAAGGCGGGGGGGGGGGACAGGAGGAGGTCATCGTTTGACTTTTGGCAATATTTAGACACCGTGGCAGTTTAATGGATCCGCGCGAGGAATGTGTTTGTCCGCAAATGTGTGCGGCGAGAGAGACACGATCGATTCGTGCAGTTTCGACGATGCTACGTCGGCGTCGGTTCGTCTAAATTTGACTTCAAACGAGTTCGTACGAGATATTTGTCCGAGATTTAATTCTTTGGATGTGGAGAAATAATGTCAAAGTGCAAACCGAATCAATTTTTGCGGAGAAACATGTCTATCTCTACTTTTCTTCGAGTTAGATTTCTTCTACGAGTATAAAAAAATTAAAACATTTTTTTTTAAATGTTTAAAGATTTCGCGAAGAACGTGAAACGTGATGATGATTGTGTGTGTGAAATAATATTCGTGAGCCATGCGTTCTTCGCATAAGATGGCAAGGCAGGATATATACGTATAACAGATTTATCTGACGTGGAAATTGCATTATACGATATTTCACGTGCCACATTTCAATGTCGTCCTTGCTTTCCAAATTATTCTAGTTGACAGAATTTAAACGAAGAGTGAATTATCTCAACAAGATTTTGCTAATCTTCTTGAAGTCAAGAGCGTGCGAAAATTTTATCGCGACATTGAAGGCTAAGAGATATTAATTCAGCATTAAACACAACGGCGTGTAATAAATAAAAGTAAATAAAGATATTCGAGGTTTTTCTTAGACCCCTTTCGCGATATAATCTTTTTCTCCCATCGAAAGATGAAAGTTTTCGTTTGGATTTCTCGACAAACGCGAAGAATGATTGATCACTTTTCGATACTTCTAATGGAGCACAAAAATGTTGATATTGATCGCAACCCGATTATAGTGAGTCTTATATAGTTCCTGCTATCTTTTCCAGTGATATAAAATAAATTTTGTATCTTAACACTTGTTTCAAAAGCTATCATCTATTTAAATAAATTTCCAAGCAAAAAAAAGTATTCTTTAAACATCACATTTTATAAATCTAAATTATTATAATATATATGTATAAATAAATAAATAAGAATTAATTTATATACTTTTATATTTATAATACAAATAATCATTTCTAAAAAATCTCTAGAAAAATTCATGTTTAAAATAAAGATTAATAGAGAACTAACATAATCGTGTGTTATATATTGCGTGTTTTTTGAGTTTAATGATTTTTTTAAATATGTCGAATTTAAAAAGCCTAACGGATTTAGCTCCCATTAGGTTTAAATCGACTCGCCTGTATATTGTGGCTTCAATCCTTCCACCTCACTATCTTCCTCTCTTGGTCCACGAAAGTGAACGAGAGAGTACTCCGAAATGTTTATCGGAGTTATTCCGAGGACGGAACAAACGGCCCAATGTAAGCAAACTTTGCAGCGGAACGACAGCTAATGCTAACTTTGGTTGCTGCCGTTAACCTCTCGCGGATTAATCCGACGAGGCTGTCTAAGATATTAAGGGAAGAAATTTCTCTCGACAAACATGTCTCGGAGCGGAGCTTTAAAATAAGATGATCGATTTTTCCAGAGAAGCCAAGAAATGATAATATATATCCGACACATTGATAAATTTTACAAGATTTATTAGTTTCGAATATCGTAAAATAAAAATCTATATAAATTTTAGAAATAGAGAAACGAAATTTTGCTTTCACGAGAGAGCTTTCACATTGTTTAATTGTAAAATAAATTTTCTCTTATCAAATGATTTTAATGTTTTTAGTAGTAAAAACTGCAGCTTCTTTTTTAATAATACTGATATTTATACTTTATGCTTCAAAATGTAAATAAATTTTGCAAGAGCGAATTTGAAATAATATTTAAGCGCTTTGCTTTAAAAAAAGATAGAGAGCAAAGAAATTATCTCGTGTCATAAATATCTGCCTGACATGGAAATATCATAGATTTTTTTATATTTTCGCGTCGCGTGAGTCTTTTAATGTATTCGATAGCGATCGTTGCGCGATGCGACAATTTATGATGTGCGATAATTTCTTTGTGATTTACAGATATAATGTTCCAAAATGAGAAAGAAGATTTTTTTTCGATTCTGTATGTCCCTTCCGTACAATTACGTATAATACAGGGTAATTTGTTCCGGGATTATTAGATCCGGGTTCACTATACAATTTTTCATTTAAATATTTATATGTTTAATTTATGTTCGCTACTTACTATTTATTATTTGATTTCTCATGGGACAAAAATTAAGCGCTAATACTCGATTAATGATAGAATATATATAATGGCAGAATATCCAATGTAATAATTAATTTAAACCGCGATCATTTATTAATCACATTACTTCCGCAAAATTATCTTTCCTATTTAATATTCTTCATGAGTTATCGATTTCATAATTACACAAAATTATTTTCCATTTTATTCAAAAGTTCTAATTATCTCACTTTATCACGCGTAGCATTCATGTTATAGATAATTTAAAACTGTTTTGATGAGTTTTGTTCTCCATTCTTCGGAGCGTTGTATTGATTTGATTTTGGATTTCACTTTTAAAAGGGGAAGGGTATATTTTTGTAGAGAATAGGCAAAATATGCAGAATCGGTCGAATGTTTTCGGTCGGGATAGCACCTACTACATTCTTATGCGGCTCACGAGCACGGATTTGTATACACTCGACTCTCCAAGTACCGAACATATGGCCCTTTATCTGGAAACTATACACTGTCCTTTGGGGTATGCGGTATGCGCGGCTTAAAGAGAATACTTCGAAATAGTTTCACACGGAACCGACGTTTTACAACGTTACCGCCGTTTACGTTATTCACGCTACGTGCGTTACCGGTTTCGATATCCTGGCCAGTTATAAAACACCGTGTATTCGCTCTCCGTTGCTATTGTTATCCCTTTTTTTGAAAGTGTCGGTAAAGCAACGCTAGTAAAGCTAGTTTTTCCCGAAAAACTTAACAATATAAATGTTTCCTCCAAAAGAAATTTTTTTTGCAATTTGAAACATTATTTTGTTAGATGTTGCATTTCTCTTTTTTACACGAA
This sequence comes from Camponotus vicinus, assembly GCF_025532165.1. Classification (NCBI taxonomy): domain Eukaryota; kingdom Metazoa; phylum Arthropoda; class Insecta; order Hymenoptera; family Formicidae; genus Camponotus; species Camponotus vicinus. The sequence goes on from NW_028141945.1 coordinate 31,954,718, forward strand.
AACGTTTCTTCGGTTCATAGTATCTCGTTTTAATTTTTTTTTTATATAAACTTGGGGAAAAAATGTTTTTCCTTGCATATAAATGTTATATTTATCACGTTTAATATGATAATCTTTTCATATACCTAACCTAACCAGAATTGTGCTTGTCAAATTGTGCTTTTTCAATCTTAAGCGAAACAATATAATATCAATGTCAAACATAGCGGAAACACGTTTTGTGCATTAACAATTGTGAGTGTTGAAACTAGCGTTGCTTCCGGTGCTTACGTTGCTCGTATTCTAATAGTAGATTAAGTCAACATGTACCGTGAGCGATGTGTTGTGTAATGTCCGCACAATATATATGTTAGTTCAACGCGTTAAATGATACGATATACGTACATGTATATACATATACAAATATATATATATATATATATATATATATATATATATATTTATCAGTTTATATATATGTATATATACACATATATATAAACTGAATGTAGCATACGTTTTAGCCAGGGTGCATAAGCCTTATGTTTGCATCTAAATATAAACGTAGTTTGCATAATCTCATGTGGCGTGGTATACACGTGTTCGTACTTTTAATTTTGTATTAGTTTTAATATCGTCCAGCTTAAGTCTCCGACGTTGTTGGTAAAATTCGGCCGACGCGTAATAAACACCACTCATCCGGGGAAAGATAGAAATATCTTCTCCTTCCTCGCCATCTCGCGCGCATAAATATTTCAATTGGATTTCATTTTAATTAAGCCTAAAATTGCGCGTCTCGCATACATGACGACATAAACTTATCATAAAGTTTGTACTCCTAATAAACAGCTCATCGTTCTAAGGAAATTAAACAGTGGTAGATGAATAAAATTTTGCGAATTTTGTTGCTCTATTTTAATATCAGCAAATGTTTTCAAAATAGTTTTTTAATGTGTGTATCAAAAGTTAAATATTTTATTTTGTAAGCATATTTTTCGCATTTAACGCGCAATCTGATAAATACATAGTAATTATGATTTATTTTTTGTTTGTAATTTCGAAAAGCTTTTTGTGAAGAAGATTAAATAATTTTGCACAGCGAATAATACAATGCGTATATTTCAAGATAAACAAACTTTTCGAAATTATCAAAAATATATAAAAAAAACAGATGAAGTAGCTCTCAGCAGAAATTGCTCTTTGTAAATAATATATAAAGAAACAATGTGGAATCGTGATTATATGCGTTTGCTAGACACGAATTTTCTTTGTTAAAATTCTTAAAAATAAAAAAAATTATAGGCCTGGGCTTTTTATTTGACTTATTTCTCTTGTTCACTTCTCTTGTTAGTATGAAATTTCGCGTTTGGCCGCCGACATCTGGTACGGCGACGGTATTTCGCTATTGAAAAACCAGAGTATCCATAAGTCTAAGAGAAGTTGGCAAGCTCTACCGCGATTTCGTTCGTAATTTCGCTTCTATTATTTGCTTCTCTTCTTCCCTTGCTTTTGAATCTTTTATCTTCAAAAAACAATCGCGTTGAAATCGTGCCACGTAGAGATAGCGCTACATTGAGATTGCCGAGTTTTTTAATACAGGCAATTTTGAGATATTTTATTTTCTTGGATTATATATATGTAGTAAGAACAATTTTTCATATTAAGAGCAGCATCTCGCTAAGAGTCTGCGAATCTTTTAATCCTATTTGTGTCTTCTTTAACTTAAGCATCCGTGAAAAATTTCTTTGATTTTTTTCTTTTGACTTCTTTCAACATTCACTCTTCTCGGTCCTTTTTTATAAATTATATTTTACTTTTTTACAAACCCGAAAGCTTCCAATGATATCGAGCCACATTTTAAATGACATCCTACATTAATCAATCATTTTAACTCCAGCAAGGATAAAATTCGTCCTTCACTAGTCGATAATGTTTCGCGTGATGTAAAATCCGCATCATTAACACTCAAGCGCGTTTCAATTAACCCATCATAAATTATCGCTGGTGGAACAAAGGATGGGGACATCAACAATGTTTTCCGACAGGTGCGCTCGTCCTATTTCTTTTGGTTAGCTCGATCGAGCTATCTTTCCTGCACCATCCTATATATAAGCAGGACTGTAATCGAGAGCAAAATATCAAAATTTTTATAGAAAGGATTAATCTAAAAGTACACAAAATAAATTGTATACGCACAAAGAAATTTCGACATTTTTAAATAAATTCTTTAATAAATATACACGACGCGATTTATAAAATTTTCCCTTTTTATTCATTTATTCCCTTTTTTTTCCCTCAATTATTCATATCATATCTCGCGCATTATTTTTTCAATACACATGAGTAATTTTAATATTTAAAATACTAAGAGATATCGATAGAATCTTCAAATCACGTGATTAAATCGTGAAAATGTTTCACCGGCATATTTTTCAGTATTTGTTAAATAATAATGGATCGAAAGAGCAAAGGAAGTATGGATTTGGCCTCAGGCGACAAAATGTCTAGTCACAGTACTGCGTACAAGCGCATACATATATCTCCCTCGCCTTCTCCAGGCTTCAACATCTATCTTTACCAGCGGAATAATGCTCTCTCTTTCTCTCTCTCTTCTTCCCGAGAGAGAACGGGAGTAATCGATACAAGAACCAGGTGTTCGGCTGTTGGGAAAATCGATCACGATGCAGCGCACCGCGATGGAACTCAGAAGCCGGCCGGTAAAATTTAGCCGCGTGTCAATCGGTGCCAAATTTAGGCCCGGCTTGTGAAACGCCCGCGCGAAAGGATATCCGCCGACTAAATCCGTCTCGGATCGAAATGTTTTGATGGCGGACCAGTTCGTGTCCATTGAACGTTTCGCTTTTGATAAATCCATCTGGCCGTGACGGCCGTAAACTGCGACGGTTTCGCGAACGTGCCTGAAAATCATTGCCGCTTTACGTCGGTCTATTTCGCGCTTAACGGCCGGTACGACTGTGCGATTTATCTTCGAACATCGCGTTCCTCGGGAATTCCGCCTGCGAGATTTCGCAATATTACTCAATCCAGTATTTCTTTTCCTTTTTCTAAAAATATATCGTACGCACATTTCAACGTGCTTTAATCTTTGCGACTCTACCGATTTTTATTCTATATTTTTCAAATAAATTTTTTAATGTACAACATTTTTTCTCCATGAATTGTTTGCGTGGCAGTCAACAAGACATAAATAAAAAGATATAAATATTCTATAATCAAATAGAGACAAATTCAATTCATTTTTACACTTGTATTATTATAATAATAAAATGTTCCTTGTCTCATTCCTTTTATCTTGACACTCAATTTCAATTTTTATTCGGCCATTGCTCTCCATTATCAAATCGCGATGAAACACGGCGATGATGCAAGACAGTAATTTCGATCTTGTTTGCCGAGGGGAATTCTCGCGGCGTATAACATCCACTTCCGATCATTCGCGAAAGTCGTCGGATTAACTGGAAATTTCGCATAACGGCGGTATAACTATGCGGAGTCGCGGCTCAAAGATGGTCGCTAGCAATTGCAGTTCGGAGTCGTTGAATGTGCGTATCGAGTCTGCGGCTAACCGCGTGCATGGCATCGCTTTCCTCGCAGATAACGAAACTTGAATTCGCGTAGCGGTGTCCCCGTAAGCCACCGATGAGCCGTCATTACGTTTTACAAAGGTAAACTTTGCAATGCGATAAAAGAACCTTCTACGAACAATTAATGTTTGAATGAAAGTAACCCGACAACTTCAGAACTATGAGAAACTTATCGTTTATCAAATAATTCGGAGTAAAAAACATAGAGAAAATGAAGCAAACATAAATTATCTTTATAGTTTTAAAAAGATAAAAAATTATATATTACAAATTATAAACTCTCTCCTATATTTTGTTTCTCTGTGCAATTTCCGTAATTTACTATTTTACAAACCCAACTATTAAAAATATGAAAAATTTTTCGCAAAGAAAACTTAAGAAAATAAATATAAAATAACGATTTCGCGAGTTATTTATTAAAGAATATCAAAATAACCTACAGATTGACAAAATGTATGCACACGTTTTAATACATCTCCAGGTATGTGCTTTTATCTTTCTAACAAAGGTTTTTTTTTCAAAGGACCTTTCATACAAAAGTCTTTTCAGAGATTTATTTATTCGGTTAAATGTCAGATGACGTTTCCTCTGCACGAGCAAACTTATTCCCATGTATGACGATATAGAAACGTCTCTATATCATTCTCGGCGTTTCAATTACACACGCACGCGGACGCGTTTGCAGTTGCACGTGCGCGTGCATAAGCTGTCACGTCCAGAGAAACTGTTTATTCGAATCGGGTTTGAATCGTTACTCGCACGGATTTCCATATCTTGTTTACTAAACAAACCGCCCATTTCCCTACAATACCGGACATTTTATCGTGCATTTATATCCAGTTTAATTGTGAGACTGACACAATTAAGAGGAAAAATTCAATTCTCAAATTGTATATCGGAGAGAATGAAAGAAGAATAATGGCCTTTAGTCATGTTTCAATTGATAGTAATAAAATTTTCTAAATATTAATTCACATCTCCAGCATCATAATTATATTCGAAAAATTTAGAGCAACGAGATAAACAATGAATATTTATAATACATTCCTTATTCTTCTAAAACGTTAAAATCAACGTTAATAAAATCAATGGCGATGCATCACGCGAGATCGTTAAAATGATAAAAAAAAGCAAAAAGCAGATGTTAGTTTCCAGCCAAAGGAGTCTGTTTGAAAACAAGTGGAGGCGCGCAGCTACAATTCTGGACAAATATAACTTTCCAGCTGCAATAGGTTCACCGCAGATTGCGTACACGTGAGAATCAGAAAGCTATTTCCGTACGGCAGTGTATACGTAAATAGAAAAGGGCGGTGCAGCGCACGAGCGATATACAGCATACGTAAATAGTAATAATCGACGCGTGCGAGTGATAATTGAAAATATGTATGGAAATATTTGTAGAATTTTGCGGTAAATTATGCCGCGTACATATATACACAGTACTAATTACACCTTTGATATTTCGTTTACATAAATGCGTATCGATGTATTTTACGCATTATTTCACTCTGCACGGAAAAACATGAATCTCTTATGTGAATTTTATATGCATCGCGAAACATGATGATATTTTTCTTTGGACAATTTATTTTCGTAAATTTAATTTACAAAATTTTCTTAATTTAAATTAGAAAAACGTATATTTCATCAAAAAAGTAAAACTTTTTATTATATTTATTATAATAATTTAAATATATAAAAGACTAATGTAACGAAAAATCGATTATAATAAAATTTATTGTAATAAATATAATAAAATATGAATTATATACTCTATTCTCTTATCAAATTTTTATCAAAATTGTATAACGTTGGATGTATTGATTTTATCGGAGTATATGCAATTTAGCGGGGGAGAGGGCGGAGAGATAGCTGAAAAAATCATGATTTAACGATACGATATATTTCAGACCACCCGCGACTGTCAGAAATATTGTCCGATAAAAAGATAAACTGCCGTTTCATGCCGTACAAATAAGCGGCCGACCAGAAAACGAGAGAACGATAGAGTGTACGTATGTCTCTCGTTCGGGGGCAGGGGCCGGACAAGCACACGATACAAATACATATCCAATTAGCGGCGAAGAGCTGCGTCCACGCGAGAAATAACGAGCTACCCGAAGGAACCGAAAGTTTTTGGGGTCAGGGGAGGAAAAGGAGAGCACAATGTGTCGTGTCGAAACGTTATTGTCGCTACCCACCCCCGGGGAGCTCGCAGACGATAAGGACACATGCTGGGATATAGTGGATGATTACGTGACATTTGAGGATTGACATTAAAACGGAAGAACGGTCGCGTTCGTCGTCGCTGCTCTCGCCGACATTTCGCTAATGCCACCGGGAGTCGCCTTTAAGGGTATGACGGTTTTTACGAGAGAATCCGGCGGGTTTTAGAGCGGTCGTATTCTCATCCTCGGTCTCAGGGAGGGATGCATCTTCGTGTCCGCGGGAAGACGCTCCAATAACTGTGACTGTGACGGTATATTTTTCGCGCCGAATTGCGCGAGAGAAGGCAACTTGTCGGATAAACAGCGTGATTGAGCACAGTTTCGCGAATCACAATTTTTTACCCTGAAGAACGACGAATCTGAATCTGTCCCGCACTCTTTCCATTTGCGCGAAATACCTCTCCTATGTCTTCGCGAAAAATCTCTAATTTTTCGTTAATAAAGAATGAAAATTATACAAACGCGGAAAAAATTTATGTATGCGTATCTTTTTCTAAAATAATTTATATATAATATATAATATATTTTCTAAAAATTTATGTATGTGTATATTTTCTAAAATATTTTTTCCAAAGCAATATAGCGTTTCTGAAACGCTATGTCACATTTTTAAAGGTCGCATGTTTTTTATTAATAATTATTAATTTAAAAATCACGTATGCATAGAACGTAGAATAAGTAGATGGAATTAATTTTAATGATTATCTTTTATGTTTATGATATTGAATTTCTTACCTTGTATGAGTTGAAACTCCGTGGCTCAGTTCTGAAGCTCCTTGATAATCACTCCTTCCAATATAACTGTAATTTAACGGAAAAGTGATAATTAAAATCGATAGTTTGAAGTAATTGGAATTTAAATTTAATATATCACAATTTTCATAGATTTCAAACAATTAAAAATTCACACACACACTTTTAACATCGAAACGCATCGGGGATATATAAGATAGAAATAATAAAACTAACTACGCTGCGTTTAGTTTCAAATGACGATGACAATAGCGGATATTATCGCTCGTATAACTATCTGTTGCTACGTATCTCCGGAAGCATTTATAGAGTCGTTTCTTATGCGACAAGGACGTGGTCTACTTGAATATAAAGTATTTTTAGATCCGCGTCATACCTAGCTCGTTTCTCTTTTTCTCCCTTCCTTCCGTCCCTTACTCGGCAGTTTATGAACTTAATTTATTTCTGTTATCTATATCTCTGCTATTTCCGCATACTTGGGATGGTATCCCTCGCTCGAAACACTAATGTTTAGCGCGATCCAACACGCTGCAACGGATTCGCGCGAGAGAAACTTGGCAGTTTATAATAGCTACCGCAAGGATTTATTACAAAGCGAAATGTTATTAAGTTTAATTAAATTTTGAGCATTACAACCCTCAAGAGATTTGTCGCATTCCCTGCAAAATGTTGCGCATTTATAATTTTTCGACTAAGAGAATTCCTTTATTGAATGTGGATGTCGCGTGGATGACATTTCCTTATTAAAAAAAAAACTTCGTTGATGTATTATCCGTCATTTATCAAGTAATATGCAAATTTATATAATATGCAATGTGCGAAATTACATTATTTTTTTCTTAATACAATATCCATTGCTCCAGAAATTCCGACTTTAATTTTCAACACAAGACAGATCCTTTGAATGTGAAATCGGTCGTAACGTTCAATCCAACTTGCTTCACCGGACATCTCCGTTACAGAGAGCTAAACACTCTCCTCATTCTTCGTCGAAGTTTATTTACGGCAAGATACCGATGATACGCGAAAAGAGCTCTCGAGACCATCGCACGAGAAGCGGACTCGTCCTTGGCTTTACCAGCGTCTTAAGCGACGCTGGCACGAAATCGTGTAAAAATAAATTCACCGGGGTTAACAATCCGCGAGGACTGTACGCGCTCGTAGACAACGAGCACGGGCGCTATTACTCTTGTTACGAGCTCCAGTTAAAACGACTAGCACGAGCAAGAAAGAGCCGAAAGGCACGAGCAAGAAAGAAGAAGAACGCCATCGTCGTCGTCGTCGTCGTCGTCGTCATCGTCGAGGGGATAAAAAGCACGCGAACTCTCGCCGCGTCGACGTCGAAAATTTGTCGGATCAAGGGGGTGGGAGGGGGGAAAGCGAGCGAAGAGAAGGAAGTTGAGAAACCGTCGAAAATCGAGCGCGGCTTCGAGAGCGAACCCGCTAAACGAGAAGCCGAACGTCAACGCTATTTTAAGCTGTTTACAATACCGGCCCGGACACGCACACGTAGCCCTCGTTGCGTGCGATCGGGTACATATGCGGGTGGGCGCCGGAAGTGCGCACGTGCCCTGCTTTGCATTTACGCTGTTCCACGTTTTCGGGATAAGAGACGAGGGTACGGTGTTACGTTATTCCGTATTCCGGCGACGTCGTCTCTTGTTGCGCGCGTTTTGCTTTAACCCCCCCCCCCCCCTCCGTTTCCCTCCCCCGTTTGAATAAATTATTAATGGGGCGCCGAGAGCGCGCTTATCCGCCGCGAACGCCGCGCACCGATAAGTAGCCGTCGAAAAGTTATTATGTGTCGAGCGTTTTACCGTAGATATACATCCGGGAGGAGATCGTGCATTTTTCCTCCAAGTCGCGTGCCCGTGCTTTAATTTCCCTCTGGTAACGGACGGAAAACAGAGATTTACCGAGATACCGCGTACGTTACGTCTCCACACATTTTATATATTCCCATGTTGATATTTCCTTCGAGTTTTATGCACACTTCCTAGCATTTTCTTCGACAACGGAAAACAGTATACTTTCTTAGTAACTCATTAATATTAATTTGGAACGTAATTTCGACTGAATGCGAGGAAATTTCACTTCAAATTCAATCTCGAGAGAAAGCGAGCTACTGAGGTTTATTTGATGTATAAATTCCCGGTCAAATATGTATAATTCATTTTTTTCTTAACAGAAATGACGTTTAATAGAATATTCATCATTTTGCACGTCTCGAGAAATTTGATACAGATATCGCAAAAATATATGACTGACAATGAGTTCGCGTTATACATCGCAACAAAGAACCTAAGTTTAATGCAACCGCGAGCTCGGGCAACGAGGACAACTCGTGAAATCTAAAATCGATCGTTCCTACTCCAGGTAATCGGGGAAAATGTCGCGGTTCTTCAGATAATAAAATCGCGAAAGGTAGACGCGCGAGAGAGCGCATCGTAAAAGCGACCGATAAAAGTATTATATGTTCCGCGGAATTATAGGTGCAACGCGCGAGGCGCGGAGATTCATACTCATGTGCCGGGAGAGCTTTGGAATTTCTCCCATGGAGTTTAAGGGGAGAATCGCGAGATCTCGTAACCGCTTCGGGGTTATGCGATTTTTAGAACGACCGACGCGACGCGATAGAAATGCCGGCGGAGAGAGGGGACGGCATAATAAAAGTTTCGTCTCTCAACGACACGACAATAACGAGCATTACGTGGAACATAGTAATAAAAGTAACCTATTTTTCGACTAAACCGCATTTACCTTGCAGAAAAATGTAATGTGCTGAAGCAGCAGATTTCATTGATGAATGTCGTCGCGCGTTTGGAAAAGAACGATGTCCGTAATAACAAAGCGACCGCGTATAAATAACGCACATCGGAGAGATACAGGAAATAGAATATCGTGGTTACGGGAAATAGAATATTTCGCACGAATTTATTCTGTACTGGTATGTTAAATATTTCGTGCAGCGGCAGCGAAATAATCTTTACTGTTACACGGTGCTCCGTCTTCTAACGGGATATTGTTTATATACGTATCGCGTTTGTATTGTTGTAGTTCGTGTGGTGACCTCCTATGTTCGACCTCGAGCTTCGAGCTTCGAGCGCCGTTTTGTGTATGTATGTATGTACAATCGTGTATTACCATTCGAAGGAGCAACACGATCGCGATATGTATATCCCGAAATATATCGGGAATTGTTGTTTGTAACGCGATGATTCGCTATAACAATCGCAATTAGTGATTAATTGCCCGTGCGATTAATTAATTCTTGATAAATGACACTTGAGACACTGCGTCAGCTGTTTATCGAAACACATATATTTCGCGTAATATATTCGTTTGAAACAAGAATCTAAGATAAGATTTTATAAAGAATTAGAAATTGCGATATTTACGTGCCATAATATTACATCTGTAAATATGTTTGAAGTCGAATATATTTCGTTTAGTGTTCCGAATTTTTCGTGTGTATTAAGTATATACAGAGTGTCAGGGCAATCTCTTCCAAAAAAAACTCTTGTAGTTTACCTCGAGAGCTTTTCAAAACACTATAAAGTATTATTTCATCGAGTACTTTTTGAGTTATGAGGCTTGAAATAATTTCTTAATTTTTACATAAACCATAAAATATCTAATAAAATATTCATTTTTCGATTAGCTTACCTTAATACTTTTATGTACAAAATAATGAGAGGAATGAATTGGTGTAAAGAAAGCACATAGTTATTTTTAAGAAAAAATATGTAATTGTTAATTGCAAATTACATATTTTTTCTTCGAAACAACTATGTGTTTTCTTTACACCAATTGAGTAGGCTTGCCTCATAATTGGAAAAGTATTCGATGAAAAAATACTTTATTATAGTGTTTTGAAAAGCTCTCGAGGTAACCTACAAGAGCTTTTTTGGGGGGAAGAGATTGCCCTGACATCCTGTATATAATACATGCGTCATTTCCGAATTCGGAATAATACATGAACCGCCGAATCGAGTACATATGTACATCGCAATATATACCCATAATAAAGTTTGTGTCGTGCGTAATCAATGTCGGGAGTGCCGTGAAAAATGTCCTGTGGTCGTCGTATTTTGTTAATTAGTACGCGCATGATCTTAATTAACCGTGTTTTCGCGAGTGCTTGTGAATGAGCAGTAATGGAGCAGCAAAGATTGAACAAGAGAGAAGAAGGAAGCCTAGAAAGAATCGGGCAACAACGGAGCAATTGTGAGGTGAGCAATGTATAAGTTATTTATTATTTATGAATTTAATTGCTCGTCATCCGTTTTACATTGCGTTTTATAATGCGTATTTATTTGTAACAACATATTTTTAATAATTAATAGTTTTAGAGAGATACATACATATTTAAAAATATATATATTTACTTCGGTTACGTTTAAAATTTACGTGTGATTATTTATATATAAGAATTAAATTCTTATATTTATTATATATTTTGCAAAAATTTAAATATCTAAAGGAATCCTTTTCTTAAGATTTATATAAAGTTTTTGTATTCAGTATCTATATTTAAAGAACGAATAGAAAATTCAATTGCATAATAATTATATTTTGATATATTAATTATTTTGCACAATGCTTTATATTTGAGTTCTTATATTTATTTTTTATAGATGAACTTTTCGTGTATTATTTATCATGTATCCGTAGGGACGCATTAATATGTATTTTGTATTTTATTTATTCAAGTTGGAGCCTTCAATGGCACAAAATTAGTAGGAACGTTAAAATAATTCATAGTACATTCATCAACTATCCGAAACTATTCTTGTATTGATAAAAACAGGGAAGGCTTGTATAAAACCAAGAAGAACGCGGTGGTATAGCGTGTTTTATAAATCTATAATTTTAAAAGAAAACAGTTTCAAAAAGTCATCGCGTTCCTCTTGGTCTTATACAAGCCTTCCCTATTTTTATCGATTTATCATTTGGACCAATTATACGTAGATTTATTTATTTATTTCATTATTTTATATATATTTTTAATTTTTATGATCTTTGATTAGTCAAGTATTATTTTTTAGAAAATTGATATATGAATAATCACTGTGCGCGCGCGGACGAGAATTGGCCGAATTCTTTAAATGAAAAGAACCGAAGTAGGTAAAACAAGAGATAAAGGATATAAAGATTTAAACAGCTCATTTTTTTTTGCCAATCCCGAAGATTTTGCATTCAACCTCAAAGGAATAAATTTTCCGCCGCTTCGTTTGGAGAACTCGTCTATTTTCTCTCTGCGGGCTCTTCTAACCGCTCGCCTTGCCCAATCCGCTCCACACTTGCGCGTGGCACGGTATATAATTGCACCGCGCCCTTCGTACATAATCTAACCGAGGGCGGAGGCTATGTTATCACGGCGTATAACACCGTAATTTCAATCCTCGCGAATATATCATTTCGTTGTCCCCGGTTATATAGCGGGGGCGCACACGCGTTTGCCAACGTGCGCGTGCATTCCGTCGTGTCACACGACTATGTACGGACCACGCTCGCCGGCGCTCCACGATGCCCGTATGGAATATTGAAAATCGATTAGGGTATCAGCCCCCATCGAATAAATATGTCGGCGCGCCCTATCTCTCCGTTGCTGCGCCCCTCGCTCTCGTCAACGTGCATCTTCGGCGTTGCCTTCAGCGCGCATTTGCGCCTCTTGCAAATTGCACAAACGTCGCCGAAGCCTGTGACGCGTACGTCTGTTGTCGAGATAGTTTAGAGACACTCCTCGTCGCGTGAGAGAGATTTCGGCAATTTGGTAATTCAGGTAAGCGATATTGAAAAAACTGAATCTCAAAAACGTTGATGTTTATTGCGCGGTGGTTTTTACTACAACGATGCGAATGGGGAAAATTGGCCGCAATATTGTGGAGAAAGTGATTCTAAAATACAAATACAATTTTTGTGTGCGTAGAGAGGCGCGCTTGATAGTACTTGTATCGTATTTCAAGAGATATTTTCGCAAATATTTTATACGTATTAATTCAGCATTTAAATGTGAAATGATTTTTCGAGACAGAATAATTTGAAAGCTAGCAGAAAGAAAAAAATGAGGAAACTTGAGAAACCGAGTCGAGCGAGTAACTGTATCAATTTTGCTTTTACAACCAACATGCGTGAGCCCTGTAAATTCCGCGCCGTTTACGGCGTGTGATTTACAGGGAACGAGAGAGAGAGACAGAGAGAGACCCAATAGGATTCTTCGCAGCCTCCTGTAAATCTCCCTAATGAAAGTCTCCGGGGAGGAGGTTCCTACAGGATCGTATTAAACCTGGAAAGCTCTACTTAAAGGACCTACCTCAGGCAACTCTTGTGTCAGACATCGTGTGCGAGAACATTTCGTTGTCAGCGCTCTCTGTCTCTGTCTCTCTCTATTTCTCTACTCCTCTCGTTCTCTTCCTTCTCTATCTCTCTCTTTCTCGGTTGACTTCTTATTAAACATTCTTGAAAGAAAAGTAAAACTTCTTATTCGCAAAAGTACTATTCGTATTGCTTTGCAAAATTTGAACAAGTGAATTGTATATTCTGTAATTTTGCTGCGGATGAAATTTAACGCGAACAAGGAAAATCGTAGTCAGTTTCAGAACGCTATTCTATTTTAAAATTCTTGATGCTTTAAATATAAAAACTAATTAAAATTAAAAATAAAAATCGAGTAAAAAAGCAATTACAGATTTATCCATAATAATAATAAATCAATTGTTAAAAGTAGAATTTATAAAGGATAAAAAAAAAGTATAACACAACAAATTAAGTGTTGAAAGTGCTTGCAATTTGACAGCAGCAAACAGTCATATTCATCAATACTCAATATTTAACAATTAAATTAAATTATCGCTATTTTATCTATAATCTATTTTATAACGAAGGAGAACGTTAGAATCACATGGAACTAGAATAGACGCGAGATATATATATATATATAAAAGGATCGTATAGCACGCTCGGATGCGAGTAGAGCAAATTAATCGATACGAGCTGCTGGATAGATATAGGCCAGAGTAAACGAACTTACTCGAGCCGAGACGAAACATTATTACGCGCCCCAATGAATTCGATCAGTTTCCGACATTGCATAAGCCGTCATCGGCAGAAGAAGCCGGCGCGGACAGAAGCTGAGCGGGGTCGGTCCGTTCGCTCCGAAGAGAAACGCGAGTTATCGATTGCGATTCGCGTCCGTGTTTTGAGCTAGCAACAAATGCAGATACGCCGCTTGATGAGAATAGATGGCTTCCATATGGACTTGCATACGCGGTTGCGATTTAGCTCGCGCATAGAACGAGCTGTCAGTAAAGAGTATCGGGGAGTCCTTTGTGCGTGCCTTTATGACGCGATAATCGTATCGTTGCGAGCAATAAATTTACTTGTCATCATCATAACTGCTCGTAAAAGAGATGCGCGTACATCTATACTATTATACTTATCAACCCCGTTCAGATTTTATTGTCTAGATTTAATTCCTCTTACGGCGAAGTTACACGTTTGCTTTGCATTTTATCGGCAATAATTGTTGAAATATTGTCGCAAGATTTGTCGCGAAAATAGTCTTGAACTTTATGGGATACATTTCTAGCATTACGTATCCCCGAAGATTGATATTTCGAATATTCTATAAAATGTTGCAGGTTTCTGAAAATTTATATTTTTGCCGATTTCTCTCTGTATAACTGCATACGTACCACGGTTGCATTTAATTAGACGAATAAATTTATAAATGTCGCTTCATAAAACACATATTAGTGAAATCTGAAGTTCACTATCCGCAATAGAAGACTGATCTTTCTTTTTCATGGGAACTTAAATTGTTTCTCTCTTGTCTGCTTCCTGACAGACACGTAAGATCTCTACGGGTCTTCTCTGTTCTTGTACGTATCGTGTACCTTAGTAACCCTGCGGTTTCGCAAACGGCTTACACGTCATCCTCATATTCCCAAATTTGTGCACGCGATGCGGTTAAATTTCAAACTGACCACTCACGAGTCATCCTTTGTTTCACACCTCGCGTTACATTAATCAGTTTATTGTTTTTATCGTCAGCCCACATATTGGCAAACATCTAACTCGCGAACACTCTCCGCATCTTACGTTTCTATTTCGGTTGATACAGGATTTATGCTCGATAAGAGTCCACCGACGCAGGGTGGTCCACTCAACTCCCGTTATCTTATGCAACCAGTTTATTTCCAGCCTCGGAAAAGGATGTTCTCTTCACGCAAGACCTAATAAAAACGTCGAGACGCTTGTCCGTGCATTAGGCGAGGCGTGTTCTCTTAGATGACGTTTAAAATGCGGAATAATCTTTTTCGCGTAAAAAAGTGCATGCCATGTAAATTATAATTAGAGTGATGATTAATTAATCCGACCTCTTAATCTGTGAAAAGAGATAAAAATCATATAAAAATGCGAAAAAATAGCCCGCGTGCTTCGAATCAAAAGAAGTAAAAAAATATGTTAGAGAAAAAACTGAAAAGAATTAATATATGAAATAATATATTTCGTGTGTATACGTAAAAATAATTTCGAATTAAAGAAAAGAATAATATTTTTGCGCAAATTTTTTACATCAACTATCACTTATATTTTTATCCTGCTCGATCAAACGAGGTGTGCGTTTAAAGAGCACATCTCGTAAATCGACTCATCTCCCGGTATCAATTGAAATAAAATATTTGATCGGTCGTGAGTGACAATTAACGTAGGACGATTACGGAAACACGTATGGCGTTGGTGAGGACTAATGGAGTTTCAAAGTCATTAGCCCGATCGCGTTGTCCGTATTCCCGATGTGACGAAGGGAAGGGATAACCGAAGAGAGGACGAAAAGAGAGAAGGGCGAGTCTACACCCAACTTTGAAAGGTGATAGGTGACAATTTGAAGACGGAGGTGACTCGGTTAGGCGGCGACGGCTCCTGGGAGACTCTTCAATTTCGCGCGAAGAAGACCGGAAGTATATCACTCAGCGGTCCCGGATATATTGACACTCCGCCCGGGCTTGAACTACGGCATGCCTTATTAAATCTGCCCGGCTAAATTATGGCGGGCGCCATTCACCGCCGTCGCGACGTACTATACCGCTTCGTTATTCTACCTGGAACTCCCCAGGTAGTCTTCTGATATCGAATTTTGTCTGATGAATAGATCATGCTCGATTTTATATACATCTAAATATCCGAATGAATTGTTTATACTCGAATAACGAACGATTTTATTAAATTTTTTCAGATATATCTATATTCTTCTCCTATTTCTTGCATTATTTTTTTAACGGCATTAGATATAAATTCTAAAGTTTTTTTTTGAAAAGATTATAACACGTTATGCTAAATTACTGTACAATATATCTGCTATTTGAATGGAATATTTTTTCAGAATTATATCGATAAAATTTTAAACGCAATTCTGCTCTGATATGCTATTTAAATGAAACATATACGTACAGGCGATCAATAGTGCATTAAGTCTTCCATATTCGGAATTATAATTACTTAGCGAAAGCAGCGCCTTTATGGGAGCAGAATGGCGGAAAGCGTGTGGTAAAAGCTCTTAAACCAGTTACATTCCGTGTGATATTTCGAACAACAACCACGTGTATACTGCGTACATTGTATCGTTAAAGGGCTAAACCGCAACACTTATGCTCCTCGCGTTAATGCTCATTTGCAGTTTTGCAGATATCGTTATATTGTTCTCTCCGAAATTAAAAACTTCCGCCGTAGCCAACTCCTACTTCTTGCGTATAATATTTAATATGCACGCATGACTAGAGAGGTTTCTCTTGATTCGGGATTGATTATAAATACATTTCTAATTAAAAATAAATTATATAAATACTATATAATAATACTTATACATAATCCTGAACATGGCAGTGTGTATCTCTCGACGTTCGTTATCCCACTCATTTTTATTCAACGTGCTTGGTGATGTATTAATATCATTGCCAGCCGGTCGCGACGATAAAGATAGTCCACGCCTGCTCCATATTACGAAAGCCGGCGAGGGAAAAAAGACAATTTTCTATTATACCTTAATAAAAACGGCAGACGTAAGCTAAGTGGCACTCTCGAAAAAACGGAGCTCTCTATTAACCTATTAACCGGCAGCGGAGACGCTATTAGTCCGAATTATCTGAATGTAATTGTCGATGGAGAGAAGAAAAAATTCTCCCTTTTTTATAAATAAAACTTAATTTGATAAATAGACAGAATTGAAACAAACTATTTTTAAATAGAAAGCTCTATTAAAAATGTTTCGTACATTATTAGCTGTCTTTTTTATTTCTCTGTAACATATACGTGTCATCCCTTTCTGTAATGAATCGATTGAATTATGATAGTTGAATTTTGATATTAATAATTATCGTTTAACCGCTATCGATGATTCATTAAATAACGTTAATTCGTTTATCATGATTAATGTTTGACGAGTAGAGTCACGTGATATTAATATTAACTTTAGTTGCCTTTCTACGTGCATCGAATAGCTCTATTTCAAGCTCTGTGTAGCATTGCAAGTGACAAGTGTTAAAGAGAGTAGTAACTAATTTGCGAATTATCAAAACGATTATTAAAACTAATTCTACAATATAATTATCAAAATGCTTGCAAATTAAATAATTAATATTTATATTAATTATTAATATTCTATTGAATTTATTGGAATATTTTATCTGATCGTCGATGTATAATTTTTTCTCTTTTAAAAAATCATTATTTTTTTTAAAGTTAATAAAATAAAGCAGAAATATACGTACATATAATTGGAGGAAAGAGAAATAAATCTACAGAGAGTGACAATGTAACGTGGTGCGTAACAGCTTGAAAAATGTTAAGCTTGAACCTATGATCATCAAGCCCATGCGATTCCATTTATTTATAATACCCGCAGAATCGCAGCGAAAGTAAACGCCGATGAATTTTGAGAGTGGTGTTCTTTTTTCGAGCACGAGTAAGCATCTGTCATGTTTAAGTTTCGACACTGGATGCTCGATGCTGCGGGCATTACCGTCGTTATTATTTTAGGACGATGAGAGGGAAGCCCTGAAGGTAGCCTTAAGATCACCTAATCGAAAGTTTCTCTACGGTTTTCGACACGTGCCCTGCCAATATATCGAAGGGAACGTGAGAACCGCGTTGATCCGATATTCCTGGAACGTGTCGGGTTTTTGCCTCGACACCGAAAATAAAGAGCGTGACAAGTATGCGAATGAGTGTAAAAATGACATTTGCTATCTCATCGATTCATCTTTTCCAATTTGCTTAAAAATTGCCGTATCAATTAAATTCTGTCAATAATTGATAACAATTTAGTAATAAAATATTATTTTAACATTTAATCATATATAATTTACAATTATTATTTTAAATATATTTATATTCTCCCTCTTTCTTGATTTATATACACAAATTATACAGTTAATAATTTATATTTATATTTAATTGCGTGTTCGAATTTTTTTCTTATTTTGAACTACTATATTTTATAGATTTTTTATTTTAAACTATATTTTATAGATATATAAAATTCGCGTTCGTCATAAAAATAGATTTTTACGCCTCATGAAGAAGAATTCAATTCAACCTTCACACAATATGATTTTAAAATAAGACACGCGAGAATCACCTTTAAAAGAGAGACAATACCCTTCCACGCGGTTAACTTTAAGTAGCCGATTGAAATGAATCTTGAAGTTACGCCGAGAAGCATTTATGGATAAATTCCAGTTACCGCGCGATCAATTATGAATGAAACCCCGTAACCTTCTCTTAAGAGTCTCCCAACTATCTCGATCTTCAGACGATCGAATCTAGTTGATTATGTAAGACTGTGCGTATTCGCGCAATTATCGGCGCTAATAAACTTTGACGTAATGTTTAAACGTTTCTCGCTTAGAGACAAACTGTATAACCAGGTCGGAATGAAATTCTAGGTGGAAACGAGGATATGCTCGAAAATGCTACTCAAATGAATAGGCGAATGTGTGCGTATAACAATTGCAATAATAACTCACGCGGTATGAATTACACACTGGACGGGAAATTGCATCTCGTGTCTCATGTACATATATCGCACGAATAATCAAAAACGGACAAATTTAATTAAATATAACAAACGACGATTAATTGTAATAATGGGTAAATTTCTCCTCGTCGCAGAATAGTAAAGATTTAATTCGCGTGAAACACGTCTGCGATATTATCTTTCCTTATTCGTCTGGTATAATCTCTGGAGAACCGTGTTGGAATAATTCCTCGTAATAAAGTAGTATATATCGTATAATGTATTTTATCTCGAGAGATACACGTCGGAAAGGTCGAAGATACGCGTTTAATCATCGATAACGGCCTCATGTCCGTATTAGCGACGAGGAGGTAACGCGCAACGTAATCGTTACACACGAACCCGACATTATCCCGCGAATGGTATTACGACGATTTTCACAAGCGAACATGCATGTACGAAGGGAAGGAAAACAGACGTGACGGGGAAATTTAGCGGCGCGGACACGAGCCGGTTAAGCTCGTCGTTGCAAACGATCTTTAGCGTATCCGCAAATTAGCGAGTCCACGTGACACGCAATTCCAATCCCCGATACACCGTAATTCTGTTAGATTCCTATACACAAATCCAGATCGCTAATTACCGCGTTTCGCGCATGCATTTGCTCTCGCGCGCAGTTATTCCCCGCGCAATGTTACTCCCGATAAAACCCGATAATTTTGCAAACAGAATTCCCGCGATATCGCTATCATTAGATCGTCGAGAGATATCCAGAGCCTGTTCACCTTTTCTAATTTTGACTAAGGTATTCCAATTATTTTGACTACATTCTCCGAATATTCCGGATTAAGATAGCGAAAATTGCTTTGAAATTATATATATAGGGTGTTTCTTAAGTGCGAAAAATTTTAGAAGATGATTCTTTGTCGAAAATTAAGGGGGGGGGGTTTTTATTTAACCATTTAATTAAACATTAAAAAGTTCTAATAAAAAATTGAATTGGGGTTGCTAGTTTCATCTCCTTATAACAATTCGGGAGGATGAAAAAAATATTAATAAATAACCTCTTTAATAGTAGAAAATATCAACCTAATTTCATTTATTTAATTTGTTTCAAATTTAAGAAAAAAATAAAAACCTCATTTTTACCTCTATTTTTAAAGGAGTGTAACTCCACAGGGAGAGATGTAGGAATATATTTATATGAAGAACCCTCCTTAATTTTCGACAAAAAATCATCTCCTAAAATTTTTCGCACTTATTAAGAAACACCCTGTATATATACATATAATAGCATTATCTATTTTTAAATGTTGAAGAAAATATATTTTAATCGGTGCACGTAATATTCGTTAATGCAGCTTTAATTTTATATAATTTTAAAAGAAAATTTTTTCATGTCAATTTACGTGTGATTAAATATTCTGGATTCTATTTTATTTTTTATATGATAATTTTTTTCATGTCTCTCGCTTTGATAATTGCTCTCTTAACTCGTTTCTGTTAATTACATATACCAGGACGGTGAGAGTCGCGATGTCGTTAGTCGTAACTTTTAACGAAGCACTTCCGGGACGTGCACCGCGCGTGAGTCGAACTTCTGACTTATCTCGCCCAAAGTCTTAAGCTTTAAAGCTGCTATATCGGTTTGCCTGGGTACTTCAAAGACACTCTGTATCTCCCGGACAACCGCGGTGGTGGCTCATCATATAATAGGCACTTTAGACATGTGCCTTTGGGAAAAGGGGGAGAGGAAACTGAGATCGTAAGGACGTGCTTGAGTATCAAAGGCTGCATAAAATATTAATAACATCAACCTTATATAAAAACGTAACGAAATACATATATCTCTTCCTTTTACTTTAAATTTATTACGTCATTAGTCAAAGAGATAAAGTTCTCCGCGCATAACGCTCTTATATATCACTTTTATTAAATTATATTCTAATCTTCTGAAAGCATAATCGTATTATCGAATAACAGCAGATTATTATTTTTTTTCTTTATATGTCTGACGTTAAACAATCCCGACTATGCGAGATAATAATTAATGTGAAATATGTGATGAAGGATATTATAAATTATTCAATTTTGGAACGAGATAATATAAGCGAGATACAATGAATTAGGACAAGCGCTGATCAGCGTTGATCAGCGTTGACCTACTATCCGCTCGCGGGTAATGAAAGGGGGTGGCGTATCGGATTAAACGGTGAATTCAACAACCCGAACAACGGCCTACGCGCACAGGCATCTTAATAATTCTCGTCCCGTCCCTTTCCCGCGCCTTTCATCCCTGAAATCTTGCCGAGCGACCCCGCGGTATTTCTATTGTGTATTATCGCGTCCTCTTCTCTCTGACGGCGCGCGCGTAATATCTAGACGCCCTTTAGCGAAATAGTGATATGCTTTATGGTGGCCCGTAACATTTATCGCGGCCAGAAGAGCGAAAGAGCGCGAGTAAATTAAAGGGAGACGGGGACCAAAGAGAGGCGGGTTATGTCCTCGTAACTCGACATAACTGCACGCCGACCTTATACGTATGCTAAACCAGAAAACGAGATAGAGAGATAGAAAGAGCGAAGGGGAACAGAGGGGAAAGAGAGCATAGTTCCCGTTCATCTCCGCGTTTCCGTCCTTCATCTCGCAAAACTTTAACTCCAGCCGGATGGGCGGTTAAGCGTTGAATTTCATTTCGCTCCCGTGGACATTGCGCGCTCTTTCGTCGTGACTTTGAAAATGCCTGCGAAATAACGAGACCATGGCGAGAGAATAAATGACGGAGCGCTTTCACGTAATCGAAAATAGGAAGACAACATTTCTCAGAGATGTGGGACAGAAATCATCTCTATGCAGTCTTTCTTTTTACGGAGATACATATACTTTCGAGGAAAAATGTTCTCCAAATGTTTTCACTTAAAATAGCTCCGAAACGCGATTTAGCTAGCTCTCCTTCCCTAAAAGCCATCCATTTCCCTCAACGATCGTTACAGAGCGATTGTTCCGAAAGCGGTGCGGGGTCAATCTGCCGACAGTAAAGCGCATAATTCGTTTGTTAACCCGTTCTGTGCGCGCTTATATCCCGATGGCTGTAAGTGCAGCCATCAGCCCCGACGAATGATTCGATGGAATGTTTGTTGCTGAGCGATTACAGCGCTCGTCGATGCGTACTCCACACAGCCGCCACAGCAGGGGTGGTATAAAATTTATCCCGGACAACAGCTGTCGCACGAGTCACCTGTTCAAACAGCCGTGTTACGTGGCCCGAAGCTATCACTAGCCGACGTCGACAGCTCGGCCAGGTGAAAATGGCTCACGCGTCGTCGTCGTTACGCGCGTTGTATGACAATCTCGAATTGCTAAAAAATCCAAGTTCTATTCATATTCACAGCCCGAAAAAAGTCGTTCTCAAAAATATCGAAATTGTTGTATCATCGATCGTACAATCGGCGCGCGAATAATCGAAAGGTACTAAGTACTTCGATCATTTAATAAATTTTGGGAAAAATAAAGTTCTTTTCGCCTGTTGCTCCTAAAATGCAATTTAGCAAAACCTCGTTTTCTTTAATCGATTATGGTTTAAACTATTTGTCTCAACATATATTTGTTACGAAAAAAATTATTTTAGTACAGTATAATATTGTATTGATACGTAAATACAATATAAATGCTGAAAAATTGTTTTAAATTTTAATTATCCAGCGCATTAAGACGCGTTTTAATTTTGCCCTCCAGGATGATTTAAAACAAGTACGAATAATGATAGGTACCGTTACGAGATCGGAATCGCTATCATTTACCTGTAAGATTAACAATCGTGCGAAAAGAATTAATATGTATCCCCTGAAGAGATGCTCATCGTGAAAATCTGACGTGCGTAGCGCGATATAGCGCACATCGCGGAGGCCGTTATTATCAGCTGGCAACACGTGCCAGGGCCACGTGCACGAGCAGATGGTACAGCTACACCTTGCCAACCCTCACGCGGGCTGCTTTACGGCGGCTGTTAATAGTCGACGAATGCTGCGGGTGTCTGAGAAGTAACGCGGCCGAGAAGCAGCTGCCGTCCCGCGCCGATGAAGCACGACAGAGAAATATCGTCCGATACTTGGATTCAACCGAGCGAGAAATTATGTCTTTCCGTGAATGCAAATCAGAGATACCTTGTCGCATAGGACACAGTATATAATTCAAATCTGTTTCATCGTCCGACTAATATTAACGAAAATTTCGAATTGTAATTAATTATTGTTTAAGAGCATAAATACTTTAATGGACATATGTATGTTTTTGCAATGATATAGATCGATATATATTTCGATATTAAAATAAAATAAAATTTTCTCATCTTTCTAATCTAAATAGTTTAGAATATCTTGAGAATTTTACCGAATAAAGAATATTATGTTTTCGATTAAAAATCACACATTAGTTTAATAATGTTTTTATCTGCTTTCTAAATTTAATTATGATAAAAAATATACATTAAATTTATTAGTGCAATAAATAATGTTCCTACTAATACAATTTCGTCATCAATATTGCTCAAAATATTTTTCCTTTTTTTTTAAATTGTCCTAATAAACTTTTTATTCTCCTCGAAAGAGATGCAGAAATTCTTCAATTATTTTTAAATTTTCTATGTATAATTTTATAAATTTATATTCTAGTATATTTTTATATTCCTTTACTTCTAAGTAAACAAATTTATAAAGTTGTATAAAGAAAATTTAAAAGTAATAAATACAATATTTAGATTTCTTAATATTTTATTTCAAAATAATTATCACTTTTTTAATTCTCGCTTTAACAATTTTATAAATATTAGATTCCTCCATTTTTCGGAGGTAATATATCAAGCACGAGATTATCTTGATTGATCTTGAGAGACATAAAACGCGCCTTAGATAAGTGAGAAAGAGTGTAAGAGTCTCCCACTCTTAGTACTTCCAAGTACCCATTACGCTCGCAGCCATGATATATCGCATCAATGTACCGAAGCGGAAGTGCATCTTCGTATCAGCCGTCAATATCCGATTCGATTACATCAACTGGACCAATCGGCGAGAATGCGGCGAATCAGTGCTGTGCGGCGAAGTTCGCGTTTTTCTTTTTTATCAATCGCGTGGAAAATTTGACAGGGTTCAGTGGAAGCGGTCTCGAAAAAAAAAGGACGAGAGGAGGGGAGGGAAAGAGAATAAAAACGGATAAAACGACGATATGTACCACTACGCGTTAGCCGGAACATCGAGAAGTCGAAACTGGGTCTCAACGATATACTCTATCTATATCCCGTTCTCTTTCTCTCTCTCTCTCTCCTTCTTTAGCGAGAAAGTCAATTTTCGTTACAGTCGACTGGGCACGGCTCGATAGCCGAGGGTAAAACGAGATGAACGAGGGTTGGTAGAAATGGTGAAAGAGAGCGAGGGTGAAACGAGATAGAAAGGGAGAGAAAAAGAGCGTGCGAAAGACAAAGACGAAGCATGCCAACTTGCGTGAGCAAGAATCATAACTTTTACCTCTGGGCGGAGGTCGCTGTACAGGTAGGTTAATTAAATTCGCTCGATTAATTAGGTTATTTGTCGGCTGCACCATCCGATTTGGGAATTAATACACGCGCTCAGTGATGTCGTATAATAAAATGCTTTAAATGGGAAAGCGAAACTAACGAGTAACAACTACGGTATCACGATGGCGCGTACATATGTGACAGATGTAGCACGCGATTTGCACATTTGCCGATAGTAAATCCGAAAGAATGTCGGAGACGAGAGTCGAATGGTACGAAAAGATGTGCATCATCGTCTTATCTCCGTGACTATAAAAAGTCTCGTCGATTTGATAAATGATACTATGCACTGTTTCTTTTGGCAAGTACATGAACGTAAAGCAACTTTCTCATCACATTTTTCAGCTTCTTAAAATTTCTGATGAAAAGTTTTAGAGTAAAAAATTGAAGATTAATTTTATATAAAAGAGAATAAAACAAAATGTTTCAATAAGATGGATAGTGAAAAAAATTGTGTACAGAAAAATATATAATTAATAATTGTCTGTCTGTTAAATATAAATTTGTTAAGAATATATTATACCTCATTTCGATAGGAAATCATCAGCTTTCGACTTGTGAAATAGGTACATTTTCAATGTAGATTATTAGAAAATAATCTTTTAAAGATCCCTACAACTTTGTTCGAATAAAATATTTATAAAAATTTATTCTTTTTTCGATAATAAAAATACAAATACACAAAAAATGTATATATTTAAAATGCGCAATAATACTTTGCTTATTGTATTACATCTCATGCACGCGCGAATGTTAGAGAAAAAAATAATTAATAAGAAATACATATTTATCTCAAAAATAACGTATTTATTTATTTAATATTAATTTACAAAAGACGATTATTGAATAAAATTACGAATGTTATTGAACAAACAAACTTTAAGCCATATAAAGGATAAATTGAATAAAATACACAAATTTCATGAAAATAATATTTAAATATCTTACTGTCAATACAACGAGAGAAATAATCTTTTGAAAGTATTATTTTAGTTAATAATTTCAATCGTTATATTTTAAATACATATTTTCTACATATTTTCTTCATATTATTCTTTACGAAAAATAAATTTTCGATTAATATACTCCACTTAAGCGAAATTATTTAAATACTCATAACGTAAATATCTATATTTTCTTTTTTTCAACCACTTCTGTTTCTGATAGACTCTATATAATCAGACGCGACACGGTTGGAGCACGGTTCGCATTTTACATCGAGCGATTTTCCAAATGATGGGCGAACGGAAGCGTCGTGCCGGCGACCTTAACTCCAGAGCGATATCATTCCGCAGAAACGATAGCGTGCCGGCGCACCCTAAACTTAAATGAAAATTGACTTCTCTCGACGACGCCGCGCGGGAACACCCTCTCGGCCAACACAACGTCACCCCCCCATTCCCTTCCAGTCGACGAGGGAGAGGGAGGGCTTGGTTACATCAGGCGAATGATTATGCCGTGGTGCGCGCGCGTGCGGCACTGTAGACTCATAGATAATTACCGTCATTAGCACCGAGAGAACTGTACAAGGGGGAGGTATATACTCGAAACATATACCGTGTCTCGGAGAGCTGCGTTTCGCGTAAACGGCGAGGTTGTAATCTGCAATTAAAGCGAGACGCGATAGCTTTCAAATGACGCCGCGCTGATTAGAAAGAGTGCCAGCGTACGAGTCTCGTGTTCCGCGATATTCTCTTCTCGCATTAAGAAATTGCGCTGTGCCATGCGTTTGATCCGCGAGCTTTGCGTCTCGTTAAATATTAGTTTAATATCTATGATATCGGGCGAAAATTTCGCGACGAAAGCTAGGGGTTCGCATTTCGAACGTCTATGATCTATTGTTCTATCGGTTCATTTTAAGCTCGTGGAGCTTAAGTCTCACCTCGTTGCCTCTCTCTAATTGTAATTCTCGGAGGAACCAAAAAAGCCGACTGCACCGAGATGGAAGTAAACCAATGAAAGAGGATATTAGTGTAAAATGGTTGAAACTTAAAATAATAACCTTCGAGGATAATACTAGTTGCTCTTTCTCAGAGGGAGCGAGATTGTTTTAGAGAGTAAGAGAACGAAGAGCGGCAGTTTAAACAATGAAAAACATGCCTGATGTTGAATCACACGCGAAAAGCTTCAACTTGGGCTCATTCAATGTAACCGCCGCGTATATCACTGAACTACCTTATATGCAATTTTAATGATAGAGATTCGAGAGAGAGATATGCATTTTATTACACATATGCATTAATGCTGAGAATTTTAAAATTATTTTCTTCTGTTAATTATAAGATTTTTCCATTTGCTAATTGATCCTAGTACGAGGTTCTAATTAGAGAACCTTGTACATTCTAATTAACGCAATAATTTATAAACGACCGATAACGAGTCTCATTTCGCATACACGGGGTCTCGTATACTTGCGCGTTGTTAAGAAAAAAGTCGCTTATCTCCAATGCAGATGTTATTTGTCGCGTTGGTGGGTTACGCGCAAGAGAGCGATGTGACATTTGTGCGCTTAAATTTTATTTAAACGCCGCACATGGCGCGTTTATTGTAACGCAGCATATAAATGCCGAATGCGTAATCCGCAATTAAAGCAGCTCACAACTTTCAAAACGTCGGATAACGATGACGCGACGATTCGAAAGGGCTTACCCTTTGGAAACTTCAGCAGATCACGCCGGATCTGATACTTTATGGGATTTCGGATTTCCTGAAATTTAATGAAAGTGGATTTACTTAACGGACGGCTCTCGCCGCTAAAAATTAGCCGGATATTAATTTCGACGTAACTCGCATGGCTCTGTCGCTGAACGCGACGCGAAACGTTAAAGCTCGCTGGAAAAAATCCCATGTAAAAAATTACTCGTGTGATTTTTTCTCCTACACACGTGTTGATATAATTGTCAAAAGATGAAAGATAATAACCAAGGCAAAGGACAGCTTCAGGAGAGCTATTTTGACAGGACTCTATTTCGTAGGATATCGAAAGATCGACGTTCTCGTTAGGAAAGTAAAATCGTCCTTACGAGAGAGCCGTGGCACGCGCGGCATTATACCGGAAATAGAGGAAGATTTACTGTCGCGCCTCGCGAATAAAACAGCTGACATATTGCTGACGGTGGATATAGCTGGGCGAGCCACGGGCGTTTTTCGACGAAGGGGCAGTAGATCGAAGAGCGGTCGGCCGCGGTCCCGACATGGCAATAAACAATTACTTAAGGCACTGTTACGCGCTCGGCACACCCACGCATTAGCCGGAGTAGAATGCCGCACCCATCCCGTGATCCGCGTGGGTTGGGCTCCAGTCTTCCATTAGTATACATACATACACACATTCAAACGTACATACAAACATATATATATATATATATTGTGTGTATACACATATATGAATGTGTGTGTGTGTGTGCGTATACATCGCACTTCTCTTTTTCACAAGAGAAGTGCGTGTTCATGCCGGCCGTATATATGTGTTTGCTGCTGCAGCATGTTAACGTGTCTCTTCGATTATGTTAGAGGTACACGACGATGCGCCACTCTCTGCTATGCTCTTCCTCTCGTCGAGCTTCCGAGGATTATACGTCATCGCGTGCAAGTATCCCGCCGATGACGGATCACCGATCGGTGATGGTGGTTGCTTGTCAAATCTGACGCTGTCGATACGCGCGAATATTTTATATTGGTTTAAGGATAGGTATTTTCTTGTATGACTTTAGGTCAATTTTTCAAGTAGAATGATTCCGAGATATTGTCTTATTATCAGTTACTCATTATTTATCATCATTTTGAATGAATCTTTTAATATTTTCGGTCCTGAAGTTTCGATTTTATTGGCTTCGACGTGAATAGTCCCTAATACCGATTGTCCAACAGAAATAAGAGCACGTAACGAGAAGCTTTTCGCGCGATGAAAAATTCAACTCGTCAATTAAAAAAATTTCGAGAAAAATATAAAAAAATCATATTATTAATACTTTCAATGCAAGTATTTATAAAAAAAATTATAGAGTACAAAATAGACATGTATAATATTATCAATAGCAATATTCGATCAGAAATCTTAGTATAACAAAGTGGTAAATAGAGCAAGATATGTTTGAAACTATTTAATCATGTAGAAAAGAGAACTAGGACAAACCAAGAAAAATTTCGAACATTCGCGAGAATGCTCGAGGACATCTCGAAAAAGAGACCGTGTCGGAAACCAGGACATCTGGTCACCCTATCTGTGAGCGTGTAAATTTTATCGCCTCGCATTTAGATCTTTCACTACGGAGGAACAATGAAGTTATTCCAGAACGCTTTTTCCTCACCATATTTTGACCTCAAATAAATAATTTTCGTGATCATCCTTTATGAATACATAATATATGTTTCGATGATAATAATAATTTATTTACAATTATTTATTTAAGGAATATTTATGCGATAAAAAAGTTGCTGAAAGAATAAAATTAAACATCCTTTTTCCAGCAGAACGATTCTTACGATACTTCCAAACTTTTGTTCTCAACAAGCTGAAATATAAATAGAAGTAAATGTGTGATAAACTATATGAATTTAATATGTAAAAAAATATTGCAAATGCTAATCGTAGAATCGTAAATCTAATAAAGAATAATCTTGCATTCGTACATATAATTTACTCTTCCACATTCTAATTAAATATCCCATGAGATCTATCATCATGCGCCTGATTTTCAGGGAAAACGTGCGGTTGACACGTATTAAATTTATCAGCAGCGCGTATATCGAGGGGCGAGAAGTGTCGGTCGGGGGGGGGGGGGGGGGAGGGGTACTCGCTCATAACGCACGAGCCGATATGACGTGAGTTTGTTTTACGTCAAATCGGCATCGTCAAAAGAGCAAATGTCACGCTATTTCCACCGCATAATTCACGCCGCGCATAAAGTTTCGTACGAAATCGGTTATTATTATGTCGAAATTCGCGCAACCGTCGACGAATAGCGTGCGCGCGCGCGCGCACACGCGCGTTATACCGCAATCCCTCCTTTCCCTGTCTGAATGTACCATCGGATTTTATATAGAAACTCCCATCATACGAAGTCAATTAAATTCATTTTATGTGACTTGATTCTATATAAAACTTTGTATGCAGCGGCTGTCGGTGCTGAATTCCCTGTCTGTTGTGTCATGTTTGATAAATTCGTTCTGAATTGAGATAATACCAAGCATAAATACATTGTAAAATTGCAATCTTTTTCGTATTTTTAATCCGTGAGGTAAATTTTTCATCGTGTGTTAAAAATCCTTCGATATGCGCTGTTATTTCTCTTGGACAATTATAATTAGAGATTAACTTATGTGGAAGCTAATGAAATTTTGAAAAACTTCCAGATCACAAATGTCAATAGATTCGTCAGAATAATGATAAATTTATTCTGGATTAAGATAATAGCTCGAATACTGTAAAATTTCAATCTTGATTTTACGTATTTCTCAACGTTTTCAATTTATGATGAATTTTTCTTCACGTAAAAACTTCTTTGATATATGCTGGCATTTCTCTTGGCAATTATAGAGACTAGAGAATTTGTATAAAAATGAGACTGAAGCTTCAAGGTCTCAGATATTAAAAGATTTGGCAAAATATATTTTTAAAATTTGTTTATAATTATATCGAAATTATAAATAGAAATTAATTTGCATAAAAATGAGACCGAAGCTTCAAGGTCTCAAATATTGAAAGATGTGGCAAAATATATTTTTAAAATTCGTTTATCGCGTCAACTAAAACAAAAAATATCATTTCCTTAATAATTTCGAGCGATGATTATGCGATTATTTATGCTATTCTAAAAATTATTATCCTCCAAACCTTGAGGAGTCATCATGATTGCAATTAACTCTCGCATGTTCCATCGGCAAACTCATATTCATAAACTCCCGGCTACGAATGGGTCGCATTTCCTTACGATTACGGTTGAACTCTGCGAAATCTTGTCGGCACGATTATCTCGATAGGTTCCGCAAACCAGACGGGGAAAAGGCAGGAAAGTGCGTCGGGACGTGACCGCCGGAAGGCGCCAAGTCGATACATTTCCGCCCGTCTGTGTCGAGCCAGCCACTTCTCGAGAGCGAACGAGACTGTGTTCGTCCCTCTCGAACGGTGGACAATCGCTGTGGGCGAGGGCTGCCCGTTACACGCTTACATGCCCATGGAAGATATACACGCGCCATTGACCATCCTTCGAGTTACCATCATATTAGAATCAATATTTGAGCCCGTGTACAAAGAATCGAACCGAGTTGTTCTAGTGAAAGCTAGTGTAAACTCCTGGCCGCGAAAAGTGACAATTGTTCCACACCAATATCGAGCTGTGAATAACTCTAAGCTGTCGAAATACAAATAAAAACATAAATAGTGAGAAATTCAAATAGTTTACGTATATTTGTTTATGCATTCTATGAACTTTTCTAGTATTTCGAGTCTAGCGTTCAAACATTGAAGGAAACAATTTTATGGATTACAGTAAAGAATTCTTCAATGACGACAATGTCTGACTTACAAAAAAAATATATATATAAAAGAATAAATAAAAAATATATAAATAAAAAATATATAAAAATTAAATATATAAATAAAAAATATATAAAAAATAAATAAATAAATGATAAAATTAAAATATGCGGCAATGAAGGGTTGAATCCTTCGGTATCGTGGAGATAACGGCACTAAAATACGGAGGTCCGAATATCAGGACGCATTTTATGAAATATACACCTGCTCTTCTCTCGGCATATTAATGAGAGGCACTCTCCGTCGTGAGTCACGTAAGTGCGCACAAGTTACCAAGTGCCAACGAGCCGAGTGCCCGGTTATAGATCGCGGGCAATATGCATAATGTAGCATCGTGACGCGCGAATGTATCTACATTTCATTTTACGCGTCGAATCGAGACGTCCCCGCGCTATAATTTAGCCGGCTAACTTTTGCGACAAAGCGCATAAATTTCGACGACCCGTCGTCCACGCAACTTGACAGTCAGCTGATTTTGTTGTCTCGTTAAAATAACAAATGTCTATAGTGAATACATTAAAGTTACGCGTTAAAAGGGAGAAGAGATACGAAGGATTAAAATACACGTTGTGAAAATAGATAAATTAAAATTGATAGAAAGAGAGAGAAAGCGGAGGAAAAAATTTATATAGAAAAGATGCTTTATAATTATAGTTCTTTAATTAAATTAAATCTATATTAGTTTCCCTTCATTTCTAAAACTATTTTCAAATCAGGCTATTGAGATGATGATGAGATAGCCATGAGGGTTGAGAAGATGTTTCGAGCATATTTATAATAAATTATCAAAAAGTTTAATATGATAAAAAATAATAATTATCTGGTTGAATTTAATTGAATATTGCTATTTTCAAGAATTTACAATTTTATTAAAAATTTTATTTAAAATTTACCCTCTTTTACTCGAGTTTTTTTAAATCCAATTCTTAAAAAAAAATCATTTTCTACATAAATCTATTATATACTATACCGCCTAACATTAAATAGATCAAATCATTCTTTCTTATTTTCTATCTTATATCAGTAAAAAAAGAATTTATATCATTAATGCAAAATAAAAAATTTATTATTTTATTAATCATTCATGCTATATGCTATTGATATGGAAATGATTTATGATTTGAAATATATGTATTCTCTATTTCTTTTTTTACAAAATCATAGCATATCTATTCTAAAATCACCCCCTATGTGTATGTAATATATATTTAATACAATAAATAATATTATTCTTTAATTTTAATTAATTTAATTTTAATTAATCTTTTTTAAATTTTTTCTATATTGCTTCACTCCTAATATAATATTTCTCAATCCAACTCAGCTGCAGCAATTATCCTAAAAATTACCCTAACAAAATACATAATATTTTGTTCGTCAAAATGTAAATTTTTTTCCGCAGTTTTCATCCAACGATCGATTTATTACAAAATCAATGTTGATAATTCCGTCCTTACAATGCGAGGACGACAAGCGCGTAGGATGTCTAACGAAAAGCATATATTAGCGAGAGTATTTTGAGACACTTATTCCGTGGCCGATTTCACGGACGATCGCATTGGCACTGACAATTAGTATCGATAATAGGAGTCCTTGTCGTTCGTCTCTCCCCATCTCCCCCTATTCTCCTTCCTTTCGGTCTCACGTCTCACTATTCGTTTCTCGCGAGGGAGTGCCAGGAAACGCCGCTATTAGCCGCCCGTAACTCTAGCCTCGTCCGTCCAAGGATAATTGCGCGAGTTAATGGCTCCTTTTTCTCCATGCTTCGGCTCGTGCATACGAAGCACGATACATTGCGAGCCAACGGCGGTTGTTTTACGCGCGTCTTGCCATTGTGTTTCCTTTGTTAGTCTCGCGGGGCTGGAAAAAGATGCGCCACATCTCTCAAAATATCCCAAAATTTTCGATTCCCTGTCGGACAATTTTTTAATTTTAAAAATCTACGAATAACTTTGCGTAACTTTGCGAAATTGTTAAATTTAGAGGAGGACGGCGGAGGAGAGGGGAGCGCGAATTTAATAAGTTCTCGAATAATATTTTTTTCTCCCTCCTGATATCAAGTTTCTTGAGAAAATTATCGCGAAAATTTGCGATTGTATATACGCTATTTATTAAATATATGCGTTAATGAGCGACGGTACTAATGAAACGCGAGAATTAATATTACGTCATTTAGCAAATGGCAGACCACCTATATACCTGCATATTTGATGGAGCAGGTAATCCTGCGAGCTTTGCCCATCGCCTGTTTACGTAATGACATCATTACGTAAAATGGATTATAGATATGATTACACAAACGTATCCTTTGATAGATTAAACGAATGTATAATTATTAGTTTTCATTTACAATAATTAATTTAATATTAAAATGTTGAAACACTATCGAAAAACCACAAAGGGATTGCCATTTCAGTCATACGATTAAGAGAGAAGAAATTCTTGAAATCGGTTATTATTATTAATAAACATTTTTTAAGATTACTTGACTAATGTAATAACGAATGTAAAACATGAAAAAAACATCACCGTAATAAAAAAACATCAAAGTTATTTCTGGAATAAAACCAGTGTGACATAATTGCGTTTTAAGATATGATAGAAACGGTAGCGCGATAAGCATAATGGATATTAACATAACGGAAAAAGCAAACGAGAAAATTACGAAGTACGGATGAACAAGAGGAAGGGTAGGAGTGGGGTTAATGCGGTTTAGATTAGTTACCGAATCTGATACCATCCATTGGCCGCAATTGTATAAATACATAAAGGGCCCAGGAGGGAAGAGAAAGAGAGAAAGGGGGAGAGAGAGAGATGAAGAGAGTGTACCGGAGAGAAATATCTCGGGTTGCCCGTTTGCAGCAACCCCCTTCGGATTACGATTCTCGATGGTCTCGTTAGCAAAGATCTTCGGATTATGGAAGGCTCTGATTGGAGTGCCGCGGCTACAGGAGAAGCCTCGTGTAACTATCCGCCCAGAACCGGTCATCGTATTACCATATAGATTCGCGTCGATCGTTATACGCGCAATTCCCCGAATCTACGAATGTAGTAATCGTAATAACGCGTCCCAATCATCGTTTAATCCGTCGTCAAAGAATCCGGATTTTTAATGGTCAAGTTCAATCAGACAACCGAGAGATCGAATATCGACTCGAAATATGCGTTGATATAGAAATTGAACAGGATATTTGTTTTATCCGCCAACAAATTGATAAATTTAAACAGTTTTCTGATAAAATTTAATATTAATTGCAATTTGCGTACGGTTCTGCGTTTATCTGATGTGAAATGTAAATATTTCAAAAGGGAACAAAACAATTTCGAAACTACGCTCATTAAAACCATCTTGGTGCAGAGATAAATGTTTCGAAATTAATGTGTTTACTTTGTATATTTTTTAAAAGATGAAAATTGTATTTATAGCTTTGTAATCCAAATTATTATTGTATATCTGAAAATGTGAGCGAACTATTCACTAATTTTTTACAAATTTGATTAAAAATAAGTATTTGATTTAATGCAATGGAAATTTTCCATATTTATATATAAATTTTCATTCACGGAAATATATAATATACGTTAATTATTTAAAGAGAGTTAAGTATGAGAGAGATTCTAGTATTCTCAGATTCAACTCCACTAACATATTTCAGATGCAAAATTCGTTGATTGCAATTATGATTCTGATAATGAACTCGATTCGTAAGACGATTTTCTTTGTTCGATTTGCACGAACACAGTTTTCGATCTTTGAATCATTTATCGCGAACGAGTTTTCTGGAGGTAAGAAATTTTACTTTAATTGATAACCGTGTTTCCCAGGAGTATTCCGCCTCTCGTACCGCCCGATAGAACATTATTTAACTCACTTTAATTAGTTCCCATCTCGATTCGAGCTCTTAAATCGCGCTTGCGAACTCCACTTAATCCGTGTATGGCGGAGTTTAGGGAGCGAGAGCCAAGAGGGTGATGAGAAACCGAGGAGGGAAATAGAGAGATAGAGAAAGAGAGAGAAAGGAATATTAAATTGGAGGTGGTTGACTTTTGTTCCTTCGTGACAGCACACGCGTTCGTCGTCTGAAGTATAACCCTCGGACATAACCGGGGAAATCACTTGGAAAATCCTCAATGAATTCGCAATGAACTCGTGGTCGGTCCCGCACGTTCATACGTTACGACACCCTGGAGTTGTCAACCGCTCACGTCCCTTCGCAGCACTCTTTCCCCCCAGTCGCCTCCGTACCTCGTCATCTTCCTATTCTCCGACGCGCGTTATGCTTTACGCCACCCTCCCTCCTTTGAATTCTTCTTCCGACCCTCATTCTTTGCTAATAACTTCGAGATAATTTTGGTCGTGTTATTGTAACATAAATATTCTAGGAAACATTAAGAGAGTAATTTTTGATCTTGTAAACAGTATAAATTCGATGACTGAAATTTTATCAATACAATATTATGAATATAATATTTTCTAGCGGTTGTATTAATTTAAGACTTAAAAAACGTGCGCATGTTTGCATGTCGAGTGTATTGAAGCCGCGAAATGAATTAGAGCGAACGTGATTTGTCAAAGGAGTGATCCTATTTGTCGCGGAAAAATATTTTGAAGTGGATACTTGAAAAGAATGTTTGCGAAGCGTCGCTGCTTCAGAGACGGCGACGAATGTCGCGCAAAATTCACGAACAAGTGATTGCGCAAATTCTCGCGAAAGTACCAACATTGTACCCTATTGCTTGAAAATTACACAATATTCCATACTTAGAGGAGAAAATATGAAAAAACCGTCATAAATATAATATCTAACATTATAATTAATATTATAATTAAATATCTAATAATTTAAATAGATATTAATATTATAATTCAATATCTATTTAATATCAATTTAATATCTATTTAAAAAACTTACAATTTAATTGTGTTAACTGAATTTCATCGAAAGATATTTAAGGAAATGTTTCTAAACTTCTATTTCCTTTATATTAAATTCTTGCATTTCCTTTTAAATCTAGATTCTTCATCATTTACATTTGCTATAGAGAATCGCGTGATACGTGATGAGAATTCATAGCAAGAATTGCATACAATTTATTATGCTATTTGTAATTAAAGGATAAATCTCTTCTTCGAGCACATTTTAATATACATTTTGTTTTTCTCACCTTACGATATTTCTCAAGTATTTGACACATATTACACGACAACGCTATAGCTCGTAGCACGTAGTTGACTACGTGCTTGATATAAAAGTTTTCTTCACTCACATAATTTTCGCTTCTCTCTTTTCCCACATCTTTTTTCTCGCCGGGTTCGGTCTCTCATATCTTCTCGTTACCATATCCACGCTTTCACACTTTCCACCTTCTATTCGCTCGCGTGCTCGCCCCTTCTCCCCCCCCCCCCCGCCGTCACGAACGACGTCGTTAATCATTACCTATTTTAATACGATCCGGCGGCGCGTTACGCCTACGATCGAAGGCATTACTATTAATGCTTGATCACGGGCACCGGTTGAAAATCATTTTTCTAAAGCGCCGAACGCGCGCGATCGGTTATAAGGGTGCCTGTCTGTGCCCGCCGTGCGATCGTTAGTCTAAATCGAAATTTACATTGATCGAAGATAGAAGGCCATTGTGTGCGCCTGATAGTAATTGATATGCTCGGCTTTCGCATGCTAATCAAGCTGTTCGCGTTTACGGCGATTGGCGTAAGATGATGTCTGATCATGCCTTTTCCATTCTGGCGTAAGTCAATAACGTAGCATTTTTTTGTTGGAATATTCCGCATCAGTTGTTTCAGTATAAAAAAAGGTACCTGTAATTTTCACGAAATTTTCGGGCTGACATGCACTTTACTAAATATAGTAAATACAGAGTATATCGAAACAACGCTGTACTGAACGACAAGCCTAAAATAATTAAAAGTACACACACCGAACAATGATATTGTTCAATTTTCCCCTCCCTCTCACGGGAATATGAATTGATTTTTGAATATTTACGAGTCGGCCGTGATACACCGGACCTTATCGCACGCTAAACGCTTGTAAATTATACGTCCGTAAATTACATCGTAGAGATACG
This sequence comes from Camponotus vicinus, assembly GCF_025532165.1. NCBI lineage: Eukaryota > Metazoa > Arthropoda > Insecta > Hymenoptera > Formicidae > Camponotus > Camponotus vicinus. The sequence continues at coordinate 31,991,496 of NW_028141945.1, forward strand.
CGACGAATCATGGCGTAGGCGCTGTCCTCGCGGGATTCCGGCGGAAAGGATACGCATAATTCGACCGAGCGCGTTACTACTTGCTGATCACCCCTTTCGAGGAGTGGCGGCCGTCGACGAACGAACGAGCGGCTATTCCGGTTAAGAACGTTTCACGGTATGTGTATATATGTTGATTTATGCCGATGCCTCGAAGAAGCGGAAGGAGGGCGACGCGCAAATTGAACGAACGTTTAGCGACGCTCCGTCGAGCGTGGCCGACTCTCGGGCAGGGTCATGTCAATATTTAAATTAATCCTCGGCTCTCGCTCTCGCACCGCGCCTCGACCGACTCCTCTCCGTCGAAATTATCGTCTTCGTCGCGTTTTTCTCCTCCTCTCCTGTCTTTTTTCCTTCCCCCTTCCCGAGAGGGATCACCACTTCCACAGCATTTTCCATTTTCCTCGCGACATCGACGTCGACCTTTCCGCCGCCGGTGAAACGGATTCGCCATCCACGGTGCGTGATTAACTTCGTGCCCTCTACGAGCTCTCTTTCCTTTCCGCGATCGATAACGCCACGCGGAAATGTTCGGCGGAAACGTATGATTGTGCGATGGCGACCGCGGCTTTTCCGCCGAATCCCGCATCGAGTTTAGAAGAGAACCGAGAAGGGAAAACTTTATCTTCTCCTATACTTTTCCTGTATCCGCGCGTTGCAGATGCTTCCCCGTGTCGGCATCAATTTGCCAAATGCCATCCGCGAGAAATTATCTCCAGGATATCAGCGAACGTACGATAACTTTATTTCGTCAATAAATTCAATGTTTCGCGAAGCGAGAATTCTAGATATTCATATTCTGTTTCTTTTAGTGGAAATTAATATTTTTTTATAATTAAGTAAAAAATAAATTCAAATCAACTTGCCAAATGCCATCCGCGAGAAATTATCTCTAGGATATCAGCGAACGTACGATAACTTTATTTCGTCAACAAATTCAATTTTTCGCGAAGCGAGAATTCTAGATATTCATATTCTGTTTCTTTTAGTGGAAATTAATATTTTTTATAATTAAGTAAAAAATAAATTCAAATCAACTTGCCAAATGCCATCCGCGAGAAATTATCTCCAGGATATCAGCGAACGTATGATAACTTTATTTTGTCAATAAATTCAATGTTTCGCGAAGCGAGAATTCTAGATATTCTTATTCTGTTTCTCTTAATGGAAATTAATATTTTTTATAATCAAGTAAAAAATAAATTAAGAGCTGTGTTCATATGTATGAGCTTCTCAGAAGTCGGAGTAATCGAGTTCACTCTTTTTAAATTTCTTGATTTTAATATCAAAACACTAATCGTGTACTAAAATAAGAAATTAAAAATGTAATCGATTAGTTCGCTTTTTAAGAGACTCATATTTTAAATAGAACTGTTCCAACGATTTCATTTATTTTCATCTCTCTTGGTAGATAATGTTTATATGCTATAGATAATTACTTTATTGCGAAACAAAGTTGTAGATTATTGTTTGCGTGTGTACCGATTTAATGTATCGAGTCGACAAAGTTTTCCCCGAGGAAGAATTTGTCAACGAAAAACTGGACCGAGAGGAAATGCGGTAATTTCGAAAACTGCGAAAGTTTAACGATAAATTTTTGAAAGTACCGAATGCGCCAGGCGCGTTAAGAAGCAATGCATTAAGTTCGACATATTCGATTACAGAGCTTGCTGCAAACGTTGAGGAAGTTTCCACGGCGATTTTCACTTAATGAGTCAGGTTTGAAACTGGATTAAACACGAGTTAAGGACGGATTATAAAGTTAGAATTAGGTTCGATCTACCTTATTACTGAAGATAGCGCGACCTTGCGCATCGTACGAAAAGAGACGGATATTGTATCATATTAATATACAAAATTGCATTTCTCTATTGAAAAGACATTTTATATAGCATATAAGATGAAACTCTTTTAAATATTATACATAAATGTATATATATTACATTAATAATCGCTATATCTATTGAGCTTACAGCTGAGAGTGAAAGGATAAATTTTTCTCTCTCTTCTCCTGCCCTCCCTTCAAACTTTCATTTTCTCAAATTTGCATTCGATTAATAACGCACGCAGTTTCGCCGAGTTTGTTTCCTAAGCATAATTCGATAAGTTTTAAAGTTTTTCATAAGGTAATAATAAATCTCTCAACCTCGCATCTAATACATGTTATAATTGGATATTCCAGTCGCCTGGGATACATCTTTATCGAAAAGTTGTTGAATAACTTTCGAACTCTTCACCGAGATGCAGCCGGCATTTTTATAATTCCGATCAAGCCAAAGGTATTCCTATCTACGGTGTAATCAAAATACGTTGGATTCGCCGCGTTGGCATCGCAACTGATAGATTTCATATAAATACGCGCGACTTCGTTCATCCGTCAATCGAATTCGAGCTGGCTGAATCAAATTGCATTCGTAGAGAAGTTTTATCTCACCCGCGCATTTATGTATCTCGCGCGATCGGTCGCAGTAGTAGATGAAAGATTATTTTCGATAGACACTCCCGCCCGACTCACACGAATATGCTTCAATTGCAATTGTTGCGAAAATCGACGAGAGTGAGATAATATTTTATTAACGCTATTCTCTCGTCGCTTTTTACAAGGAAATAATTTTGAATATTTCGCACATCGACAAAACTTTGACACTGATTGTGAGTGAAATTTGTCAAACGAGTTTTGCATTTTCTTCTTGGAATATGAAGATTTGAATTTCTTATATGATTTTAATATCTTATTATTTCAATTTATTTTATATAAACATTTTTTTTTTCAAAAAAAAATCGAAAAAATTAATAAAATAAATAGAATCATTCTTTGACTAATTTCTTTTCACAATACATCCTTCTTCAACTGAAGATAAATTTCTTTAGAAATTGCATAAATTCTGATATGGAGTCAAGAGGACGTCTCGCTCCAACGGACATGCAGGATATGAGAATTAACGAAGGTGGAAAATTTCCCGCAGCGCGGCGGCTTAATTTCGAACGCGACTCGGCTTAAAAAGACCGCTCGGTCAAATCGGTTGCCATTCACATCCGAGAGATAATTTCGGAAAATCGCTCGCAGAGATAGCACAAACTGTTTTAACGTTCGGTGGCGTTCGGTGCAATGTTGTTCACCGCCTCTATTGATCGAAGCTCACAGAGGCATAGAGTTACAGGCCACTGACGGCGACTATATCTCTTTCCTTGTCTCTCCTCACCATGTTTCTCCTCCCTTCCTTCCTTTTCCTCCCTCTCCCCCCACCTCTCTCTCTCTCTCTCTCTCTCTGTCTTTCACCTTCAACCACCTCAGTTCGCTCTCTCTCTCCATTCCATTCTGTCGACCGTTTTGTCTCTCTCTCTCTCTCCTTCTGCGATCTATCTCTTTCTGCGTATTTGGTCCTGAACTATCCGAATTCCATTTCCGTCCAATTACAATTCATCCCCGTTTCAAAGCGGCAGTCACGCCGCGTTCATTTCGCAAGCGCGCCGCCGCCAGAAGCAATCATTTCTTTTCTCCACACTTCACCTCTCCCTTCGCCTTTTCAGCCCGGTCACACTTCGCCTTTCGCTTTCTTCTGGCTGTCTGCTGACTGGCTAGCGATGATGAATGCTCGTTTGAAATGCGAATCGCAATGTATAATCTTTACACTATTAAAAAATTGCCTTTTCAAAAAAACGCCAATTTACCCATTAGCGGTCATTTAAAAATTATTATAGAAGAAATTCTATTTCTTTAATATAATTTTAACCATTTACAAAATAATTGTTTAAAAAAGTGTTGCTTCTGCTGTTATATCTGCTGTTATTTCGCGTGACTTGGTCACAAGATATTGTCATATTTCTTGATTATCATTGAAGTGATTGAAAGTGTCATATGATTTAATCGAAAACTACTATAATAAAAAAATGTAATATAATTCTTCAATATCAAAATTCTTTAATATCAAAATTAAGTTAAAGTTAGTAAGATATTTTTATATGTTGAATATACTTTTAGACTTGGAGCGATATTTCATCATCGATATTTTAAAATTGTTTCATGTATTTAATTTAAATTAGATGCAGCACGTTTGCGCATGGACACGGGATTGCACACCTGTGCGATAAAATGAAAAGCATAACTAAAGTGAGAAACGGGCAGTAGAGCGAAGTTTAAGGAGTTTTGGGTGCGAGGGTGAATCTTTGCTGAAGAAAGTTCACCGGAGAGAGAAACGGTGAGAAATTAAGCAGATGCTCGACGTTGAACACCATAAGAGACATAGATTTTTTTTCTTTCAACTTCAGTAACGACATAAGTAACTGGATCTTCACCCTCCATTGCTCTCGCTCCTCTAGCCAAAGTAAGAACGAAGGTCCCTCGATACTTTTGCGAGGCGATGCTTCGGGCGTATCCATCCAGAAGAAAGACGTTGTTGAGCTATACGAGACTCCATTACTCTCATTAGACCCCGTGAAAGTGCCTTTTTTATGCTCCGCTAGCTAATCTCTCGAAGATCGATAAGCTTTAAGACGAAATGCTTCAACACCGTATAAATAAATAACTATAAATAACTAATTATTTGTTTTTAAAGATGACGTCTCTTAATAATACATTCACTAATATATTTTAATAAAAATTTGCAAGCACAAATTATTGTAATTGATTTCGGTGTATTATTATTTATTGTGCATCGAAACTCATCATCGTGTTTGTACACCAATTATAGTTCATATGTATTTTCTCGAAAACTTTGATTCGATACGTGTTGTATTCTATGGCCCGATATAACCGCGATATTTTCCTTTGTATCCAATGTTTGCGATGCTGTTGACATTTCTTTGATCATTGCAGTTTTTGATAAGCGGTTGACAGTTATCGCCTCCAGCAACACCAGCAATTGTGATAATGATCGAACGGTTAAAAAAACCGAGTCGAAAATAAATTTTACCGCAAAATTGATTGATCGAATTTAATGTAAGTTTTATTTTTACAAAAAATATTCTTCAAGACCTATACAAACTTTAAAAATGTTAATTCGTAGCGTTTCTTAAAAAATATTTTACAGTGTAATTATACTTAAATCATGTTATTCTTTCAATTAATTTTTGATAATAAAAGAATACGCTTGTATGAAATATTTAATTTATTAAAAATTGCAAAAAATCAATAAAATCTAGATTCTATAAATTATTTAATTATCTAATGCGAATTAAGAAGAAAATATACGACGAGACGAGTTAATTATCGCACAAGAAGAATAAAAACTTGATCTCGAATTGATCTCGTCCTTCGTTTCTCGCGCGATACGTTTCATTGACTTTAACAAATAGCTTTTGCTCATAAAATCTACCGATCCGAACTCGTCGCTTTTCTCGTCTGTTCTTTTCCGCTCGCAGATAAATTTATCGAGGACGTATCGTTTCGACCAATTATCCAATTAAATGCCTACGCGTCGATTCAACGCCTGCGTCTTTGCTTTGGAAAAAGTGGCGAGCGTCGAGAGCAGCATCGTTGATTGGCTGACTACCCCCGCATTATGCGCGACATCGTCATATTCGTCATCCCGGACGTGCGTATTGCCCGGATGATGATGATGATGATGATGATGACGATGATGATGATGATGATGATGATACGGATTATCGAGGATGAAGTATCGTGCACGCCGTCAACCCCACGCCGTGAATTATCGGCGAGAGAGAGAGAGACTCTCACCTCTCGGGGGCGCGAATCGAGGTACAATCGCCGTTCTTGCTATCAAACGCGTAAACGGATGTCCCGCGATATCCGCGTGACGCACAGTTCCGTATTATACGCGGCGGATTCTGCAGCATCCCGCATCCGTGCGCATCTCGTTTACCCCCTTCCCCCTCCTTCCTTTCCTCTTCCCCACCGGCCAGATTGCAGCAGCAAATGTGATTTCTGCACCGATCGGCGCATCGTCATCGTCGCCTAATACGGTCGACGATTAGATTTTGATCGAGATTCAACGTCGCACCTCTCCCTTCCTCCCTGTCGCTTCGAAATCGCCGGATTTGACACGATGTCCAAACGCTGCTATCGAATTGACTCGTTGCTAATGCACGTTAAATAGTTTCGCGATCGCGAGAATGAGACGACGATGATCAGCCACTGATACCTTTCGAGATGTCGAACGCGATAAACGCCTACTGCACGATTGTTCGCTCGTTGTCGTTAACGACATGCATGATTTAACGACTTAATTAAGATATAAACGAATAATAAAGCAATTAAAATTTACGTTTATCACAGATTTTGTGATCTTATATCTTCGCTTTTTAATGTATAACAAGTTTGAACATTGTACGTATATTTCTTTTTTTTAGTTAATGTCGATGTCTTTTGAAAATATTATGTCAATATATAATCCGAATATATAATAATTTATATTGCTGAACTTACCATTTTTCTCGCCGCGATGACCTGATTCCGATCGACTCCAACGTTCATTCGTAAGATCTGCCAACAAAAATATTAATAAAGAAATTAATATAAGCAATTGATAATAGACGCAAAGTTTACTAAGAGTATTAACACTTAAAAAATCATGATATTACATGAAATTTTTAGCACGAGATGTATATTTTCTGAGCATCTTAGAATATTTTAAGTTTCAATTTTTCTGTTAATATAGATTATAAAGTTTATTATTTTTATTTCATTATTATTATTTATTTCATTATTTATTATTTTTATTTCATTATAAAAATAATAAACTTTATAATTAACTTTATATCACTATATGTATTATGTATAAATAGGATTTTAAAAATCATAAAAAAGGAGCTGATGCATTATCTCTTTAATATTTTTTTCAGTCGTGGGAAGCAATGCTTTAAAAAATACAACTAGGTCGGAAAAAAGTGTTTCTCCTACTCTTTGTTCTTGTTCGACACAAAAAGCATCTTTGTATCGAATATAAAAGGTACAAAGCTAAAAGAGGATGTAGACAGAAATATAAATATGACATCACACATTTTTATGCAAACAGATTGATGCTTTCAAAAAGCATTTCAAGAGATTTTTGACAATATCAAGTGCCTATTATAACATGAATAATAATCCATATCGAAGTATCTGTATCAAGGCCCCTTTAAAAACACGTATTTGCATCAACGATTGAATTAGGAATTGAACCTTTGCGATCCATCTTCCTTTTTTCTCGCGCAATTGAATCTTTGCGGTGAATTCCTTTTTTTTCTCGCGCGTATGCGCATCAATAGCAATCAAGGGATTATTAACTGACCGCGTCGAGCTGCGCTCAGGGACACTTTTTGCCGTGCAATCTTCCGTTCGCGTCGATCGCCGTCGTCGTCGACTTAGCTCGCCCATCCATCGCAGGCGCATATAAAAGGACCGTAGTGGAACGCGGTCTGGAGCAGTGTAGCACGACGTATGTCCGGTCTCGTGCCTCTCGACGTCCTCCCCGAGTGATCGATCTCGCGTAACGCGTTATACGTACGTAAATATACATATAGAGCCGTTCCCTCGCACGAGCGGCACACCGTGAGATCACCGTGAGTTCTCGGTTGACTGGCAACGCTATAAAAGATGTCGCAGCCGGAACAAGGTGGCAGTGCGCAGTGCGACAAGGACATGTCGACGTCAAAGAGTAGCTCGATGTTGCGCCTGAATCAGGAGGGCCGTCGCGGCTCCGCCGACTGGCAGGACCAGGGCGACAGCGACTCGGAGATCAGCGAGAACGATTTCCTCACCAAGGGTGCCTTCCTGCTCACCCCGAGCCACGAACTGAGCATGGAGAAGGCCGCCACCATTTGCGAGAAGATGAACTTCCGGTGAGAACCACTTTGGCGAGCCACCACGGCCTGCCGTTCGACGCGAGGATTTTCCTTCCGGATTTCGATAAGGGAAAAAAGAGAGAGAGAAAGAATATATGGGCATTATATTTTGATAACTAACGAGCGAGATTAAAACGTCGTCAGTGTTTTAATTATTTAATTATTTTATATTGCATCCTAGACGTTAGAAATTTACACTATTATTATATATTGCAAAAAGATATACAAATACTTGTGCAAGATTTGAAAACATAAATATTTAGAAATTTGTAATTTAATTAAATCTTTAATATCGCTATTTTTATAATCGATGATGAATGACTTCGTTCCATTGTGCAACGACTTTCACTTTTTTCATCTTTAAAAATGAGAATTGCCGAAATGATAAAATATAAATTATATTGATATAAATTATATGATATAAAATATAAATATATTAATATATTGATATAAATTATATGATATAAAATATAAATATATTGATATAAATTATATGATATAAAATATAAATTATATTATTGAAGGGATAATTTATATTTACAAAAATCAATTATTTTAAACTCTTTGTAGTTTGACAAATAAGGATTACAGAATTATATATAAAGCTAAAATATATGCACGAGAACCGATTTATGCTAAAATTTTATACTTATTAACTCGTAAAGTTCTTGCTAATTATATTGTATAGAAGTAATCTTCGACCTTCGCTTAGTTAATCCACAAGAGATCCTAAGACCTCGTGCTCGAATCGAATCTAAAAGTAGTTAAGTCAGCTGGCGCGTCGCGCGAAGTAGTACAAGCAGTAACAGGTCGGACAACAAATACATTAAACCAACTATATATTCCGATGCGGTGTGCGTGTATGTGTGTATTATGTGCATAAACTGTTTTGCGCAACCAGCGCATGACAACGGCAAGAATTTATTCACAATTAACATCGCAGAGCCAAATAAAGTGAATTAACTTTTAATCGCGGAATTATTTTGACACATAAATATACATAAAAGATATTAATATATATTCATGCGTCGAATTCCATGCCTGAAAATATTTTTTATAGTTAATTTTTATATTATAATCAAAACGACCTTCCGTTATATGATCTAGAGGCGCGTTTTCTTTGACGAAAACCGCTACCGGCATTCTCTTCAAGTTCAGCAACATCGAAGACTTTCAGGCGGTGTATAAAAAAGGTTTTCACAAAGTGACAGGCGCTCGTTTCTACAAAAAGGTGAATATCTTGTACCAACGAATTTTCACGCCTTAATTAGCTCTGCTTATCACAGATATTTTAATATCGCTTTATAGATAAATAGTAGCTGACAAAATAATTCTGGCAGTGCAAATAATTTAACGCATTACCGCTTTGGGACTTTTACATCTGGTGTTACCTTTCTAAAGCTAAAGTACCTGACAGAGGAATGCCTTATAGTGCTTTTGCAACTAATCTCGGGATCTGCATGGATTTTACTCTCGTGTAGTACAAACGTATGTTGCGGATATACAACAAAGTATAAAGGCTTTACTTGCTTGAAAGTTAATGGGAATATCTTAACTCGCGTAAGCACAATCTATTTATGTATTTACTTAAATTTAATTATTGCAATATCGGATAATATGCGATACTTCACATTAAACGCCACAGCGTTAAATATTCTCTCGTTTTATTTTTGAATTCGCACACTTATTCTTTATAAAATATAATTTTACAATTTTTTTTTCAAATGAATTTCTCATCAGAAATAAATGACACATAATGTGCATTATAAATATTCATAATACTATAGGTCGCTATACCGTGTAGACCGGCAAAGATCTTCACCGTCTATGTTCTTGATGTGCCTGAGGAATTGCCGGAGGACGATATTAGGCACGCTCTCTACAAATATCGATCTATCGTCGAAGTAACCAGGCTACCTCTGAATACGGGAACTGTTTGTGAGTCACGAGAATGCAAATGCTTCTATATTTCTCATACCACCGCTCTTTCCCAGAGAAAGTACCGGCTCCTATATAGCGCATAACGTGATAAACTACTCTCTTTGAACAATGTCGACAATATATAATTTATTATACTTCAACATATATAATATTAAAAATGTAACATTATATAATATTTCAGTAATATGTTATACTTATGCACATACATATATATATATTTTGCATACATAATTTAAGATTTCAATCTCGATAATAGATTTATTTCGCAAAAAGCATCTTTGAAATATTCTCGAGAGAATAAGTACTTATAATATATAAAATAAAATTATAATATGCAAATATAAAATACTTTTCGCATGATGCGCGATGCATCGAGCTGCGTCAGCATGCAATAAAATGCTCATGTGTTAAATAAATCAGTGAAGGCCATCAATGACAAGCTAAAGAACGACGCGCAGAATCTCAACGAGCCGGCGACGATTTATACGGGGCCACCCGTTATAAGGGTTACCCTGGCCAACGTGGAGGAGACCTCGATGCTGCTGAGCCGTGGTTTGGATTTTTATGGGGCCACATATTTTCCCACCGAAACGCCCCATCCAGCCGCTCAACCCCTCGCCAAATACAAAAACAACAGGTGGGAAGTGAATTCTCTCGCTCATGCAACGCGAGCCGCGCGTGATTCATTGAACGACAAATTCGTAGCCGTGTTAAAAATTACTCGCGATATATGCCACCATATCGTCCGGCAATATTTATCGCCCGATATTCATTAATTATTGAGACAATACCATCGACAATATGGTACAATGGCGGTTGTTTAAACGCCCGTTACTTCTAAATTAATACAGCTGTTATTAATTCGCTGTTTTAAAAATGATATACGAAATAATTTTTCATGCAAAACGCATGATCCATTATGCGTTCGATATTCTTCATATTTTTTTTTATTTTTATTTTCTTATATCGTTTGCTTCAGCTCGCTATAAAAAATCTATCTAATCATGCTTTAGAATATAAAATTAAAAAAGAAAGGTATAGAATTGTTATTACAATTTAAATTATAATCTTTTCTAAAAAAAAAAAAGAAAATGACGGCAGCGCCATTACGTGTGATCCGCTCTTCCACTTGGCCGTAATATCTTTAATGGAACATTGCCAATAAAACACAAAAGGTTTGCGGGCATTAGGGGAAAACGGATCGTTTCAGAAAAAAAAAGAGAGGAAGAGCGGGCACCCCCTTTCACGTGTTTCGCCATTGCAGATGGATCGAGCTGGCGTCGATCGGCGCGGGACAAAGAGTGAGGGACCTACTTCCGGTCTTTGACAACGCAGGCTTCAACAAATTGCCACCTCCGGCGAGCCGTGTAATAAAACCGCAAAGAAACTGACACGTTCCCCCTTCCCCCCTTCCCGGCTGACACCCCAAATTCTTCGACGGCCGCCACCGCCGCCGCCACCACTGCGATCGATAGTAGCGGCGAATCGGAGGGAGGACGCCATCGCGAGAACAACGCTACGACCTGAGGATGACGACGCTAACGCAGGCTAGCTCGATCGAAATTCAGAAAATGGCACGAGCATTCAATTCGAGCGATTTCAACGCGATTTTAATTCTCATTCGCGATGTTTAAGAGAACGAGATCAGTCATTCATTGCATTTAGAGATAATGCATGAGATTAAGTACAAGGAAAATTATATTTCTTGAATATCGAATGAATAATCGAGTGAAATTGTAATTTTCCTCAGAGGGATTTTAAATTATTGATAGTTATTAGAAAATTTGATTTTGTCGATTTCTCATCGTCTCTGAAAATTTCTCTATAATTAAAATAATTTTTCAGGTCAGGAGTTTTTGGGTCAAAATTAAATCATTTTTATATTTAATTTACTCGAGCAAAAGGAAAATTATATTTGTATCCCTCGCTTATATAAAAAACAAAATAAAATTTGAGAGAAATTTTTCTTTCAAATATATATCTAGTAATATCTCTTAATGAGATTTATTACAAATTTGACAGAAACAGATAAGAAGATTAATTTTTCTCCCTAATTACAATTTCGAAAAAAAGTTATTATAATTAAAGAGATTAATTTAACTGTAGGTGGTACTACTCTCTGAGTTATATAAAAAAATCTGGTTGAAACAAAGTACAGCTATATACCTCTCAGATGCATGTGCGACCGATGGAGGGTCAAGCGTAATGCGCAAAGAGAAACTGAATTATACGCTCGCGAATCGTAGAGCCATTTCTGGGCATGCAGACGCGTAAGATACATCGTACCGTTTCGCAGGTCGACGTGACTCCTCCTCTCCTCTTTCTCCTTCATATACACGCACACACACACATACACACACATACATACATACACATATGTACACATACACACACAGTAAATGTTCCTATTTCTCCGGCGGCAGAAAGGTCAGCGTCGCCGTATCAAACGCAATATATATATAAAATTATGTTCCTATCAGTCCCCTACTTCAAAACGCCAGTCACGCGAGTAATATTATCTTAAAACACGCCAGATTGATTACACACGCCAGAAATTAATTTGCCAAAGCGCTGATTAACAAGGTTCTCGCGGAGTAAAAGTAATCGAACGTCATATATGTGATTACTCACGAAGATGAATCATGATGATTACGGTTATGGATCTTTGAAGTTGCTTAAAACGTTAATCTTGTTTATTACATATTTTATTAATAAAATTTGTTTAATATTAAATAAATATAACTCGTTAGCATATATTACTTTTCGTTAATTGAAAAGAAAAAAATTGTATCATATATGTGCTTTTATTATATTGATAAATCTATAAATAATTTTTAAATCAATTTATTAAAAAGTCTTTAATTATAATATAGATTGATATGTGTACATGAGTACAATTTTTAATTATAATTTTAACAATTTATAATTACAACATAGATCAATATGTACATGAGTACAAAATAGGTATTATTTCAAGAGGATATTTTCAAAATATAAATTCTCTGTTAGATTACAAATGTATTAATAATGATAATTAACATAAATATATATGTATGGTTAATCTATTTTTGTAATAATTTATTAATTATTGCATATCGATTTTATGACGTTTAAATCTGACAGTCAATATTTATTGTTTACTTAAAATATATATATATATATATATATATATATATATATATATATATATATATGTATAACTGTCAATAAATGATAAACAAATATACAATATTTTAATTTAAAAGTATGACATAAATTTTCGAATGCCTAAATATGCATATTACATATTTTAAGAAATGTTAATATGTTTAGTTGGATTACGTTAAAACAAAATAAAATTAACTGAAAGATCTGCTCTGAAAAGTCAAGGAAAAAAGTTTTTATTAATATATTTTTATCATATATCTCAATGTGGCTATACACACGCCCAAAATTCCATTAATATCCTTAATTATTTAATAGATGTAACATCAATAAATTCAATATTGGATTTAAAAGAAGCTGAAATATTTGTAAATAAATTTAATCTTTTAATAAATTATAACATCGATAAAGTTCATATAAAAAATGTAATTAAGAGATTTGTAACATGAGAAAAATATTGAATGTGGATGAGAGAATGAATTTATGAAGAAGGGAAAAAGGGGGAATATGGTTTTTTTGTTCCTTACTCGAGAGTTTAGTCGCCGACATAAATGTCGCGGCGAGCTTTTTATTACTGAGCGGCAATTCAATAACGATGACATTTACTTTGCGTGCATGCAATGTACATGCGCTTATTAGGATATATATTATGCCACTCGCGCGTTACGTAACCGGTAATATATTCCGTTATATAAACGTTCCATTGCAATTACGTAATGCCCGTATATGGATAGGACGTATCTACTTGATGACTTGATCGTGATATATGCAGCCGTACTTCGCCATTCGCGTGAAAGCCATAACGATGTATATATCCCCTTATTAGAAGACTTACAGTTCGTATTAAAATGTATAGCGTATACTTATCATTTTGTGCTACTTTTATTTGAAAGAATTCTGTGTTATCGTCCTCTACATAAGTGGCGAAATGGATGCAATAAGAATTAAGAAAAGTGGAAAGTTTATCCTTCTTTCCTTCCCCCTTTTTCTCTCTCATATAATTTGAATTAGACATACTTTAAAAAATTACTTTTTTTAACATTAATTTTTTTTAACATTTTAACATTTTAAATATAAAATAATCACGTTTAAATTGTTATCCCTGTATAAAATAATAAAAGAAAAAAAGAGAGTCGAAGAACAAAAAGCAAAGATTATAGCAACGTCTTATAACACCGCACGCGCTTTATTTTTGATTATTTTCAGCGCCAACGGGGACGAGAAGAGTGCCCGTCGCTTTTAACAAGGAGAGACTTTATCAGGAAAAGAGCCCGTGGAAAGAGAGAAACTTGGTCGCGATGAGTGGTGGTCACAGGAGGGTATAAGTAATTCTCCGAGAATGCTATTACGTCCTGCTGCGCCTTCGCTCGGGGACGAGGGCTATTTCAACGCGTAATATGAGAGAGGGTGGATATGGGAGGTGGTAAATGTCAGCTATGTATGAAAGAGAGTGCTGCCATAAGAGAGCAAACGTGGCGCGAACAGAGCCGGGTTATCCGCTATCGCGCAGAGCTTGGGAAACGGGGGGTTATCCACGGTCGTGGCAAGGAGCTCGGGGGACCGACGATAAATTGTGTGCGTCTTTCTGAAAAAATCTCAGGTAACTTAAAATATTGTACGGTTTTTCGTTCTAAACATATGAGAGAGAAAACACGACCGTGGGCGAGGGAATACCGAGTCGAATTGGCGTTATTCGCTGTTTGCGGGTTATTCATTACAAGCTAAAAGACGGGCAGTCTTCCATACCTCTCACATAATTTTACGCAATTTAATTAAGTATAATGAGCTATAACGCAACGTATAATTTAGCGAATATAATTAAAAGATATTTATAAGTTTATAATAGGTCAATCAAGCACTATTAATAGTAATTGAGATTTAAAATATATAAAGTTATAATAATATGCTTCAATCAAAGTATATATATTTTGTAATGAAATAACCCAATATAATATATATAAATATGCCTTGTAATAATATACATTTAAGTTTAGTGTGTTAGTGATATAGATTTATTTAGAGTGTTAGTTCTCAAGGTATATCTTTCATAATTTTTCTTAAAATTTTATTTTAATTAAAATAATATTATATAATAATAATTAATATAATAAATATATATACATGTATATATTATTTATAAATTATTATAAAATCTCTAAATGTGTGCAAGGAAGGCTTGCATAAAAATGATGTTATCCTTCAAATATACTCTATGAAGAATACACGTGACGGCAACTGCCGCCAATTTACCCACTCCAAATTTTGACGCAACGTGGCGGATTTTTAGGACGAGTTAAAGTGAGAAACCTAGTTTTGTTAATGGCCGTAACTTTATTCCAGAGGACGAAGCCCGAGCAGCCGAGCTTCGCTCACCAACAAGTGCCATTATCACCGCCTCTCGACTTTGTAACCATAGACTAATTTCGCTTGAAGAGTCCGCTGGACAGTTAACCGGTTTTTTTTTAGTCCCCGTCTCCGCAAATTCCAATTTTGCGCGCAAAGAAATTTCCGAAAGTTAAGCGTGACGCGTAATTGCGTTTTCCCTGTGGCGACTACGAAAAAATACGCGGTCACGCGATTGCTAAGACTTTCGTCGGACATAATTTAGAATCTATCCAGCGTGAATCTACTTGAAAAACAAAAATCAAACTTTAATTATTTTTAATATGAATTAATTTTAATCCACTTACATATAAAGAGCGTATTGTGAGTTACACTCAAGCTATAAAATATCAATATAAAGAATAAAAAATGTTGCAATATAGCCGAAAAAGCAATCATTCAACTGAAAGACTTGGTTTTTCAATGATTTATACTAATTTGGTTATTTATCACAGAGATCGTCTCTAATTATTAAGATTACTTTTAATTTGGTTATTTATCACAAAGATCGTCTCTAATTATTAAGATTACTTTTATTTTATCATTGAAAATGACATTTAAAAAATCATCGAAAATCTCCTTTAGTCTTTAAATAAAAAGTTGTAAAGCAATTTTTTTTGCGCAAATATATCAAATATTATTAAAATAGATTTTATTACTTCCCAACGAGCATGTTAATAAAACACGATTCAATTATATATAAAGTTATTATTAATAACCTAATAATAATATACATTAAAAGTTATAAAAATTATTAGTTATAAAAGTATAAGAAAATTAAAAGTTATAAAAGTTATAAAAATTAATAATAATAATATATACATATATAAATAAAAAAATTCAAGTAATAAAACATTGTAATATTAACATTAATTGATAATTAATTTAAGAAATATAAGATAGAATATTTTATTTGAATTTATTTCATAGTATGTGTAAAGTATTTCATAGCATTTTTTTCTTCTTTTCTTTCTTAAGGGCTCGTTCCCACTGAGCGCGTCACGCGTCGCGTCAACCAGCGTGAGCCAATCAAAACATCTCATTGTAATAACATGTTTTCCGTGTTATTACAATGGGATGTTTTGATTGGCTCACGCTGGTTGACGCGACGCGTGACGCGCTCAGTTGGAACGAGCCCTTAGTCATACGACCTTCGGCTTTATTTTGTTCAATTCCTTATTACACGGCGGATATTGTTTACAATCGTAGTATCTATAAATTTGTTGTTATTCGCGCGTCGAAACTTGAACGGATAGGTTTCGTTGTCATTCGTGTGACGAGACTCGAATGTGTGGTACGAGCTCTGTGTATCGTCGCGTTACCTTTCGAAATAGAAACGCCATGATTCGCTTGATCGTCACACTTGTGTTAGATTATCAAATCGCACGATTAATTCTCGCGATAAACGATATGCAAGGCAACGACGGTTATTTTTCGAAATATATATTTTGCGCGATAAATCCAATTGTAAATAGCAATCTAAACGATAGAGCATATTGTTTATATTGTCACAATTAACGATTATCTAGTCGCGCAATTAATTCTCGTGATAAACAACATGCGACAATAGCTACTTTTATTATTTAAATGCTAAAGAATGCGTATTGTTTACATGCTGTCGTTTTGTTGTCATTGGCACGACGAGATTCAAACGGACGGGTTGTATTGTTATTCGCCCAACGAAACTCGAACAAATAGCTACGAGTTGCTTCGTGTATCGTCGCATTAATTTTGAAAGAGAAACGCGATCGTAGAAGATGTTAAACGATGATTTGCTATGATCATCAGAATTAACGATTATCTGACCACGCTAATGATTAATTCTCGCGGTAAACGATATGCAAAACGCGACAATTATTTCTCGAAATATATATTCATTTATAAATAAAAATCTAAGTGATAAAGAATGGTAAATTGTTATATTTACGGATGACATTTTATTTGTAAATATGTTTGAAATCGAATATATGTATCATGTTTTCAATTTTTCGCTTATTTAAGTATAATACGCATTTTCGGGCTGAAAGCGTGAAATGATATACGAATCACTGGATCGAATAATTCAAATGGAAAAACATGATTGTTCGTGATATACTAAAACGCAATATATATTGTTCATTTAGTAATAATATATTCTTGCGTATCTTAAAATTTATCATGCAAATAATCAATATCAGAGATATATGTCAGAGTAATAGTGCAACTTTAACTGTAATTCGTACATTGTTATAATACAAACTAATAATCGTTCTAAAACGAAAACGCATTATTTGTTAACAATGGATCTAGCATCATATTTCCGCGATTGTGATTTCTATTTTGCGTAAATATGATGTCAATATGACATCCATGCCGCGTCAATGCAACACAAGTGTGGCGTCAATATTATTGTTAATAAATAGCGGAATCATGTGACGCAATTTTCGCGACATAATAAAGTTCGTATCGTGCGATTAAATCGAAAGTCAAAAATATTGCGTGGCCGTCTTATTTTCTCGATTAGCGCCCGATCGTGATTAACTGTGTTTTCGCGAGTGTTTGTGAGTGTTTGTGAGTGCCATTAAGGAGGAGAGAAGGATGAACAAGAGAGGAGGAAGAGGTTCCGGAAAGATATTGGACAACGAAGCAATTGAAGGTAAGCAATTTATAATTTATTAATTTATTATTTGTGAAATTAATTGCTCGTTATCTCCGCGAATGTCTTACATATCATTATGTAATATAATGCATGTAAAATACATTCTAGATATTTTTTTATTTTAAAATATTTAAAAAGAAGTAGATATTAATATTATTATTTTTTCAACTCGTATATTATTTTTATATATAATGTTTAAAAGACTTAAGTGTATGTGATTATCTTTACATTCATATAAAAATTCAATTTTAATTTATCGGTTTATAAAAGAGTTTATGATTTTTTACATCGATTGCGGGTAAATAATTTAATCGATACTATTTGAAACCGAATAAAAATTGCAATGTACCTCTTGAAAAAATAAGACAGGGCGGTTTATTCGAGTGGAAATACCGTAACTCGGTCGAGTCGAAATCACTGTTGAGTCGACTCGTTCGCCGGAACAGGGAAGCGTGGCGAATCGATTAAAAATGTATGCGGAACGTGTGCTAAGCAGCGGATAGGCTTCGAGAAAAGGCCTCGAGGGATCACTTCGAGCGCACGAGAGAGGGAGACGTTCGTTTATCAAACGGTTGAGGAGGGAACGAGAATCGATCGGAGGATCGAGAAAGGGCTTGCTGCCAAGCAAGCTCGAATATTACAAGCGGCAAGAGGCGAGAAGGATAGAGAAGGAGATAAATAGATGGATAGGCAGATAGAGAGAGAGAGAGGGGGGGAGGGTAGCGAAACGCCTGGTAAGCATCTCTGAAGGACCATTCCCTCGAAGCTTGTGCGTTCCTAATCGCATCGGAGTCATCTATATTATTACTAGGCTCCTGCGCATAACCCCCTGAGCGCGCTATAGATACGTGGATGCAAAGGTCCCAACCGATCCTCCCTCGCCTCTTTACTCCGTCGACTGTGCATCTTCCTCCGACCTTTATTATCTACGGCAAAACTCTCTCTTTCTCTCCTCTCGTTCTCAACCTACTCTGCTTCGATGTCCTATAGACTTCCGCGCACGTGCTCCTGCAGAAACGCGCAGAAATTATCGGCTGCAATTTTCGATGTAGCCTCGATCTTTAGGCAATATTCCAAGATCCAAGTCGCGGAAAAAATGCTTTAACACCCCATCTTGGATCATTTTTTTCCATTTACTCTGATTTTCTCGATATTAATCTTTTACATGTCAATATTCACAATACGTGCGATAATATTATTATTAGAAATAACTTGTTTTCCACGCGAATGTATTTGAAGAGCCGCGTTGCAAAAACGCGTTTATTCGTTAGCACAGACGGAGATTATTTGTTGTGTTGACTAAATTAAACACTGAAATATCTACATAACGTACGTTTTCATAGAAAAAAATAACGGGGATTAAAAGAGAGAAAGGACGAGCAGATTTTCCGCATCAACGTCGGACAATAATCGATACCGCTCGCTGTCAACCATGCACCTGCGTTTTTATTACATTGTAGTTGGCGCCCAGTTTAATTAGAGGCTCCACGGGTGGTAACCAAGCAATCTATCTGTAATGTCCCGCGGCGTCAACTCTCGTTTTCTTTCCCATCGGTCGACTAATTAAATAAATATAGGACACGCAATGCACGCGCGTAGTGTTTTCCGATTGATATCGAGTTTCAGGACAGGCTCGTCTAATGTGTCTGTGAGCACGTACACAAAAGACTGCTGTCGGCACAGATAAAAAAATCAGTCCGACAAGAAATGAGATACGGAGCACGAAGGGGGAAGGGAACGAGAAATGTGCTTAATTAAGAATATTTGTTCTGTAATCAGAGGAGGAATGTAAGAAGAAAGCTGTTAGGTCTGTTTAACGCTCGTTAATGTAGTGGTTTCGTAAAAAAAACTTCATTATTCGAATAAACTCGTGTAAATTTGTAAGTTAAATGTTATAGAATTATTCACAATTAATTTTAAAATATATTACAATGTTACGAGAATGAGATTCCGCTCGAAATCTCATTCTCGTAACATTGTAATATATTTTAAAATTAATTGTGAATAATAATTTTAAAATAATAAATAATTAAATAATAATAAATTAATAATAAACATTATATTTAAAATATAGCTCTGCAATTTTTGCTATCAAAAATAAAAAAAGATCCATCTCTGGTACATACCTGTAATAATATACTTTTATATAATTTATTTTAATATTTAAAATATTACATTCATAGGAATATTATTAAACTTGTTTTGGGATGAAGGCTTATCTTTCAATTAATCATCTATCTCAAATGCGTTAATAGCGTAAATCGTCGGTCTTTATAGCTGATGAATTTTTAAACGCGGACTTCCATCCGTCCCCTCTGTCTCATTGGCTTCTTAGTTCGCGTGGGAGACTATTATTATAGCCAACTTTCGAAGCGCAGCTTTCATCGCGCACGATTCCACCAGGGTAAATAAAAGCGAAGAAACTTGAAAAGAGAGACCAGGAAAATGTGCGAGGTACCAAAGAAAAAGGATGAGATTAGACGAAGAGACGCGTGAGAAAGTAAGGGAGAAACGAGGACGAGGAAAAAGCGAAGAAAAAGTCGAGGAGAGGACGAAGGAGAGAAAGGGAAGGAGGTCAGGGAGTGAGCGCCCCCGGGATAAATATTAAAATGTAAAGTTCCCAGTAAATTAATCGCGTTAACGTCAGGACATTTTCTCGCGTCCGTTGCCCATCTCTCTTTCTCCCTCTTCTTCCAGCCGCCTCCCCGGTTGACCATTCTACTTCTCTTTCTCCCTCCCTTTCCGTCTCCGTCTCCTCTCTCATCTCGCGCCAAGCAGTGCACGGTTCAACTCCGTGCTCAGTTGCTCCTGAATATTCATTAATCTCGCTTTCTCCTCCGTCGGAAATGCGCGTCTCGAGCGAAATATAAAAAAAAAAAAGAACGTAAATCTACTTTTCGCGCCGGTCGCCACCTCCGTCTCGGCAGCTCCCGACGTCTTCCGGCGTCGCAACGTCGTCGTCGTCGCCGCTGCTGGGAGCGGAACGGCCGTGCATGATTGCCATAACGAAATTCTCGACGCGTTCCGCGATATCAACGCAAGGGCTGGATTTACGGTGGATACGTGTGCGTTGGTCGTCGCGCATCGTGTCGCGAAATCGTGTTAAGAGTCGTCGCGCAGAATTTACATGCTCATTAAAGAAATGAAGTTCCCGGTTTACGATCTGGTTTACGCGAGACGCCGGGATGGCACGTTCGCTGACTAACCGCGAACTTTAAAACCGCTGGCAATGGGACGAAGAGATAAATGAGACACGGGGTTGTACGCGGGTGAGCGACACGATGAAATTAAATGGATGAGGAGTGTACGAAAGCGAAACAAGCGTATTGTTCAACTTACGTAATTCGCGGTAAAGTCGAAAAAATCCCCTACATTGCGGATTCTCACGAGTGACATAGATTCCTTCTTGTTGAAAAATTTAATAAGGGACGCTGGATGTTGAAAGACTTTGCGATTTCAATTTTCCGATAGAGGAAAATGAGATTCGAAATTTCGTCGCTGTAATTTATCTCCGACTAAAAATACCATTTTTTTGCGAGTTTCTCGAAATATATCGAGATTAAATAATGCAAATCGTTACTCTGTACAATCTGTGTATGTTGGCAAGTAAGGACGTCCCGACGCCGCAAGTCTGCCGCGAGTGAGTCTCGTCGCGGTTTCTTCGTCGCGGCCGATTTACCGCAAATGGTTGGCCGCCGACCATTCCGGTCTCTTCAACCGCCAACTGTTCCAACGAGACATAATATTATCGCTGTGTTAAGTGCATCTACAGAAGTGTTTGGCACTCGGGCTTCCACCTTAGTCTCTGCGCACTTGTGTGTTGACATAAGGAATACGCGCGAAACGTTGAAGATCGTACATGTATGCGAGACAAATTTTGCCGTATCCCTCTCGTAATTGTTTTAAATCCCCTAAAACAATCGCGTATTTTAATTCGCGGCAAATACATGCAAACTCGAGAATCCAACTCTCCACATGCACATACGTGACGTCTTTTATAGAAATTATATATCGCAGGCTGCTTGTAAAATTCAATCATTTTGTAAGGAGAAAACTTGATCTTTTTATAAAGCGCCAAAGTTTTGCAGAACGACAAGCTTTTTTATAAAAAGCTACAAAGAATTATTTTACAAAGAATCTACGAGAGACGTATATGTTGATTTTTTTAAAACTCTGATGTATACAATTCAAATGTACAACGATCCAAATATTTATTTTTATTATACTTGATAAAAATATTTATCAGAAAATCGAAAGCATGTTAATCTATTTTTTTAAAGCACCATCCGACTTTAAATTCGAAAAGTAAAATTGATTTGTATAATATTTTATATATTTACGCATACGCATATGCTAGTAACTTCGGATTACGATCAGCCAGCGCGATGAACGGCAGCATGTCACATTTATGAAATCGGGATTGAAATTTATTCAGCGCGAGATAAAGAGAAGTTCATTATGAGCGGGGGCTTTGTTACTGTCCTCCCCAATTATGACGGCCTTTGTCGTCAAGTTTGTTAAAAGCCTGATCACGCACGTGTGTCGTTGATGTGACGACAATGCTGATCCCGAATGAGGTTAATTCGATACACATTACTTATCGCAATTTACGTTGATCGGTCGGAAATTTGAGATATCGCGTATAATCGGACTATGCCATAAAGAGATATATCGTATTTCTTTCGTGTGATAACAATGTCGTCCTTAAAATAAAACCCTGTGGAGGAGACAATCGGAAATAATCGAGAATTGAAATTGTTTTCAAAATCCTATTTTCTCATCAAGTTTAATTTGTTATAGTTCTCTCTCTCCTTTTATAAATCTTTATTACTTATATTAATAGTTATACTTTTATTATTAATTATTAATTATAATTTTATTATTAATTATTTTTTTTATTAATTACATTTTATATATATTCTATTTCGTTATATATTTCATGGGATACAATATTAACTTTTTTTCTAATAATTCAATCAGGTTTTTATTTTTAAAAATTTACCGACGAAAGAAATAATAGTAGAGAGAGGGAAAGAGAGAGAGAGAGAGAGAGAGAGAGAGAGAGAGAGAGAAAGCAACACACGAGTATATCCGATTGACGTTACTTGATTCCCATTATATTCGCGCTACAGAGAAAATAGCATTAAAAGCGCTGTCCAAAGCACGCCGGAGCAGCGTAAAACGCATCGAACATAGGTAGACGACCGGCACGGTAAAAAAGTGATTATGTACGCGTGGTCGTGTACCGTGCTATCGCATCCCCTTCGGAATTCACCCTATATACGCACATACATACATACTTCCGCAGGAACATCGGCACGTATGCAAATCGCGTGCTAACGTTTAAATCGCATCATGGATCCGCACACTACACTATTTCCTCCATGAGAGAGAGAAAGAGAGAGAGAGAGAGGGGGGGACGGAAAAAAGGAGGAGGATAACTAGAGGGATGGCGGTCGGGGGAGGAAACAAGATAGGCAAAGGGTAGCAAATGAGGGGATTTCTCGCGGGTAACTCGATACACCGCCGCCGTCATATTTTTTTATACGGGGCGCTGAAACGAAACACTTAAAACGCGGCGGCGTCGGAGGCGGAGACGACGTATATACGCGTGTTATTACATTTACGCGATAGATCACCGCTAATTGCGGTGTACACCGAGAACGGCGGCTGCTCGTAACTTACGCAGTCCGGTTACGAGAGCTTGCGGGGGTTGCGCGAGTAAAGGAGAATCGCGTCGCGGATGCGCTAATCTGTGAAAATTATTCGCGGAATTTATTTTTCTATACCCCACCCCCTACCCTCTGTTGATTTACAAATAACCATTATTGCGCCGTTTACCTTTTGGTACGAGTTGCGCGCATTTCGCTTGCAATCGTCGCACGAAAATCCCGGCGATTTTTCTGTTATTCCACCCCCGTTGTAAAAATTTTGACCGACTGATCGGCGCTCGCAAGCTTCCGCGTAGAGAGAATTTGGCATCGATGGATAATAAAACGTTACATATAGCGTAGGATAGACAGTTAAAATGGCTCGTTTCAGCATCGTCGGATGTTGAAGAATATGGAAAACAGTTAAAGAGAAAAAGAAAGCAATGTGCACGCCGCCAGTTTATATTTCTAGGAAATGCTTGAATATTTAAGACATGCATTTTGTAACATTGCAGATGTGCACAAAACGTGCCTGCGAAATGGAATAAATTATTGTAGTAGGTCGTAGCTATTTTGTAACCTAGTGGAATCCAAGAAAAATAAAATTCTGTTAAAAATACGAAGGGTGACGTTTATCAAACGAAACTGAACGCCGGGGATTTCTTTTAATGCATAGAAATCAATGGAAGAGCGAATCAATAGAATTATCGTGATGTAATAGACTGAATAAACCGCGTTTACAGTAGAAAGCAATAAATGCACGATCGCGACACATGTTATAAAAGTTTTGATACATTTATATGTGCGTGTACGCGCGTCCGGCTTTAACAAAGGCAATCGTCGGTACATATACACTAAAACTTTTGGCATGCACAGTGATTAAAAAGTTTCGCATTTTCAGATCTTCCAATTATCCGTACGATCTGTCGATTTGAAAAAACGAATCCGCGATAAAATTCAGCGATGAAAATGTGATAAATCACGCTTTCGTAAGAATAGATCGGAGCATTTCTCTTACTTTTTAATTAATTCTTTCAATTAGAACAGAATTGACTTTTTTTAGAAAATTTATTGGACTATTAAAATTCGCACCGAATCTGTCAAAATATTCAGCTTTAGATACCTTTATAAATGATCATCAAATTAAAATCGCATCATGGTATTATAATGAAATGATGAGAGAGAGGAATTCTAATTTTATACCTTGCTCAATCTCTATCGTTAAAATACAATTTGTATTTACGAAGTACTATAAATGTCAAATAAATTTTGAAAGTTGAATAAAAAAATAAAAGAAGTCGATAAAGAATGATTCTTACATGTTTCGAATCGGTAAAGTCAGTCTCTCGCAAAGTTGCGTTAATTGATAGTATAACCACAAGAAAGCGCTAGCACCTTGCATATTCAGTGCGATTTGATTTATATTTTTATATTTTGCAAATTTGAATATCATTCAAAACATATTCAAAACATATTCAAATTACAATAATTTTTATTCAATTTCCAAAGTTTATTTGTCATTCACAATACTTCGTGAATACAAATCGTATTTCAATCGTAAATTTAAAAAGAGATAAAATTAAAATTCCTGTCTATATCAATTTTATTTATTAACGTCTCGAAAAAACTATTCGTCCAGAAAGTTGTACGTATCTCAAAAATTGTAGTTTCTATTTTAAGAAATTAATGAAAAATTTTATCGATTCTTTTTATCCTCCTCAGCAGAAGCGAAAGAATATTCGAGAAAAATAAAATTTTCGAAAGGCTAATAAGCAAAAGTGCATTTAATTCTAATTGCAAGTTGCGTAATATACGAAACAAGAGAATACGATTTACCATTGGTTGAGAGTCTCTGGTAGTCGGGCTTAATGCAAGATTACAAGACGCATGTAATGCAGGAATCATCTCGATCCGGCGTACGCCTCTTATGCATAAAATTAACAACTTACAAGGGGATTTCGCCGGCTGAGTATACAATTGCACGAGGCATCAACGAGCTTTATTCGCGATGAGCCAATTGAAGCTGCATGATTGTATGCGTGATAATATGCATTAAGCGGCCACGTCGGGATTTATAGGCAGACGAGATGAATAACAAGACGCAATGCGAGAGATGGAAAATCGAGCACGCGAAATGAAGATTCGCTTAGTTAGTTAAAATCGAATCATCGAAATATAAAAATTGCACATCGATTTGCGAAATCTACACATCGTTAATTTTCTGAAACGAGTCATAAGTAATTTGAATAATAATTTTGCCGTTGTACATTTATCTTGACATTTATTTCACCGGGAAATATATATGCAAATATATTTAGAATTAAATCATACGTCGTCTCAATCAATTAGGAAGAATATCGCAGCTTCGATCTTGTCAAAAATATCTGACATTCCGATATGCATTGATTTCTGCTCATTAAAAACCATTGAAATATAATCGATCGGGTGACATTAGGGCCAAATGACGCGTTCAACGACGTAACAACAGCTGATCCAGAAGTGGGCTTTGCGGTAATTAACCGGTTGTTGTAATCCGTCGTTAATTACGTACGGATTCAGAGGAAAATAACGTGTGTGTCACGCAACAACGGGAACGATAATTATTCCGTATTCCATCATGCACGCGTATGCAGCCGCGTGTCACGCGCGTACGCACATGGACGTAATACGTAAGTGATTAATTATCCCGCAGTCACAATCGTCTTACGAGATCCCCGCCCACATTTGCCGTTCGACTATCTCTATTGGCGACAATATGCGTTATCCGAGTACATAGATAAAAGCTCCAGGAAATACGCGATATATGAGGATATTATAAATTGAGAATAATAGTAGCGAAAAAATATATAATATATCCAATCAAATTTTGCTATGATTAGTAGGAAAAAAAATCGATTCACAGTTTTTTACAAAAAATATTATTGCCTTATTTTTTAAAAACATGTATTTATTTTCAAGCGAAATTCAAATCTCTTTTTCTTATATTTTAACAAATATTTTTTTTAAATGTATTTTTTGAAACATTGGCAAAAGCGTGTACAAATTTTATATATTGCATTATTATTTTTTCTAAATATTTGTCCAAAATCTGAACACAATTCTCTGATTCGTTTAAGTTATTTAATTTTTGTTTAAAATTTGGTATTTTTGTGTATTGTGTACATTTGTTGTATTCTTATGGAAAATCGCGTATTGTAAACAATTATTTATTGACAAATCTTGCGAAGAGGAAATATTACTAGTCTGTTCAAATTTTGCATATAATTGATAAAATTCTACGAACATTTATGCAATATTTCATTCGGAAATTTACCAATCCGTTCGAAAACTATTCACTTGAAAAACTGGCAAAAAAATATGATGCAGTTATTACGTGTCTATTGCCATAACCATTTCCAATAAATGGTTTGCTTTTGTTTTTTACAGTTTTTGTAATTTGATATTCAGGTCCGAAAGTTTTTCTTATTAATTAAAAAAAATATTAATTATAGTATGTTTTTAGCTCTTTCAAATCATATCATTTTTTTTTACCTTTTATATAAATTTGTCAAATTTATGTATTTAATGTTCAAGCCACTATAAACTTAAAAAGTATTGTTTTTAAATATTTATATAAAATATTGCAATTAATATTTTTATGCTTGTCACATATTATTAGCTGCAAGTGCAATATTACTTGTGCGAATTTGTACGTTTATTGTGAATACGCTAATGCGTTTCTTGGGCATTATAAAGATAATAGAACGGATACAGACGTCAATTGTAGTATATACCCGCGCGATTGTAACATTAGTATTATACATTCTTCGCGTGCACGTACGCGGTATAATGCGGCTATTATAAGCGACGGCCACTAATTGTTAGATAGTAGCAAGTCGGTATAGTATCGTGCATTATAAAGGCCAACGAAAATACGCGCAAGCGTATGGTTCTAACGGGTAATTTTGGTAATAACGAAACTTGGAATGCGAACGCGGTGAGTGCTTTTAACGAAACTACAATCACATCGCCGCGAATCGCTGTTCTTTCGACGAACAAATATTCGTACTCAAGTGTTGCCTGTTCCGACAATTTTGCGAAAAGTCGAAAGAATCGCGCGTTAATTCAGTACTGGTGGGAACGTTATCAGCTGAACTTTAAGGCGATTTGGAGAGACACTCTCCATATCCCGCGTTGTACACGCGAAACTTTCTTGTGCTTTGTCAGCCCGATAACCGATTCTTTTAACGTCAAGTCGACACGTGGCGGGAGAAGGGGAGAAAGAGAGTCAATTTCCAGATTTAATAGGATGCGCGGCGGGAGAATTTTCGAACGAAGCGACGAACTTGGAAATTTTCTGTCCCCGTATACGTTCGACATTTGCAATCTAGCCGCGGGGACCAACGCCGGCAATAAAGTTTTAATCGACGATTATAATTTATGAGCGTCGCGGCGGAGTGAGCCGCGTATCGGAAAGAAGGCAAAAGATGGTCCCGACTCGTCTTCGGAATTTCATGTGCCGATAATTCACAGTCGGAGTTCGTTAACGAGAAGTCGTCCATTAACCGCGAGAATGCTTTTCATGTAAAGTGGGCGAAGTCATAAAGCACTCCCATGCGTGGATTTTGTGCCGCCAACCCCGGGCCCGACTATATCGAGATTTCTCGTTTTGCTTCCTTTACGATCCTTTACATTTAAGTGCGAATGCGAATGCGAATGTCCTGTGTGTCCTCGGAATAATCGCTGCCGCTGGAAAAATCACTTTTAAAGGCTGTCCAATAAATATTATCGTATTCGTCAGTTTCTAAGCGTCCTGACAGTTTTATTTTAACCGCGCTTCGGAGTTAAATTCTGTAAATTTGACAAAATTTCCAAATTTCATCTTATGTTTCACCTTACATCTCACGTGGAAATATCGTTAAGATGAAATTTTCAGATAGCTCAAGTGTATTCGGCGTATTGCCAAAAATTTTTTGTTTGGATACACTATTGTTTGAAAACACTATTCAATTCTTGACTCGTGGATATTTCAATGATATTTTATTCTTGTTTTCGCATAGTTTCGTAGATTTGATGAAAATTCAATCTCATCTCAACGTAAGGATGATATATTCAACATGGTTATTCACGGCATTTTTCCATTAAAATTTTGCTCCGATTCTAATTATTAGAGTGAACGCACGTTTCTCACATCACGTCTCCGGAATACATTTCTGTCATGAAATTTCGCAAAGACATTTTCAATTCGTTCACATTTCACTCCATTTGGACAATTTAATCGCGGGTTTCAGGAAGAGCGCGTTGACCTACATCGCGCGTGCGCGCACTGAGTGCTGAATATTCCAGTTTATGGTGTTCACGCAATAATTCGTTTAACGCAGATCAAAGTTCTGCGGCGAGTAAGTTAGCCGGCGTTAATAAATAGTTTAGCACCGAACTGCAAGTGGGCGGCAATAAATTGATGAAGCCAGAAAGGGGACAGGAGGAGAGAGAGAGAAAGAGAGAGAGAGAAAGGGCGAAGTGTGTGATAGCCACCGATAACTTTTGCGCCACTCCCTATTGTTCGATCGAAACTCGCATATATTTTCGGAAAGCTTTTTCCTTTCCCCCTTCCCCTAAAGGGGAAAGTCGAGGATGGCTGTCTCGATCAATGATGATAAATCCAGTAAGATACAACAGTTCCATTGGAGAGATTTTTAAGTAAAAATCCATTATTTAAAAAAAATAAAAATTTTTTAAACACAAACATCTTGTACGTGTCAATATTTTTTTAAGTTTTCATTAATTAGTTTTATAAAAAATCCCAATTGCACACGTTCAATAGTGTTTGTAGATTATGCTACACAATTCGCTGTATCTCTGCAATGCGTATAACACTATATGATTGTATGATGTAAATCGTAAGACCATTACTACTGGCACAGAAGGCCTTAAGCAAATTTGCCGTTTAATGGATATGAAATTTACTTTCGACCCTCGCCTATACTCGAGAACGCTCGATTAACATAACGATTATTATAACGAACTCTCGATGCGCCCCGTTGCCCTATCTCGAGCTTGTACTTCGTTTACCCGCCCCTTTGGCGGGCCATCGCACATAGAGTATTGTGTTGCAATTACCGACCCGAGGATAACCCGACCTCTTCGGGGAAAAAGCTACCGAACGGTAATCTTAGCGAAAATATCGCACAATTCCTTTGGCATATTCTTTCATCGATATAAATATAAGTATTCGGTTACAATTAGATGTGAGGGGACCCTAAGGGCACTATATCCGCTGAGGTTTCCGATAGCAGAATTACGACTGCTCGTAAATAATCTCGGAGAGAGTAAAACGTTTGAGTAAAAAGTCTATTTAAACTTTGACTTTGGAAAATAGAAACTTTCGTTTTGCTATTGCAATCCGTTCAACATTGAAAATTGCGGACACATATGAGACAATTTTGAAAATAATCGCGATTGAAACAGATTCTCGTATTAAATAAACAAAAGTAGAAGATTTAATCGACTTTAAAATTAATCGCGGAATAATTACGCAAGAATGTCAAACTAAAAAAAATTCAAAACGAACAATAGGAGAATAAAAGAGACATACATGTTTCACGAAAAAAAAAATGATTATAGAGTAATACTTTAATTGCACGCGTCTGAAACAAACATGTCCGGTGCAATATCGGAATTTCCTTACAATACGAGAGTGTTGCCATAAACTGTCAACTGAGCGACGTTTAAAATAAATTTCAATTTACACCGTTTGAGAGATCCGCAGCCAGTCCATTCAAAATCAACCCCGCATGCACTTCACCCGCTCCCCAACATTGATTTATACTCTCTCTCTACCTCACCTGTTCCTCTAAATATTCTTCCCTCGAGCGAACGTGGTCTGTAACTCTCACAATGCGCCCGTAAAGGGAGCGTATTGTGAGCGATGCAGGCATCCACATGGATGCGTCGGGAAAACGACCAAGAATTATACGTGCATACATGCGACGTGGACGCGGATACATTTCGGTTGAGACACGCACTGTAATGAAATTCGCCGGAGGAAGGAGCGTGAGTAAAACAGACGGGAAAGAAAAGGAAGAGAGAAAGAAAGGGGGAGAGAGAGAGAGAGAGGAATAAGTGAAATACGGGAAGAGCGGAAATACGTGACGAAAGAGGAGTGAGAGACTCGAGCCTTAATTTGAATTCCGAGTGAATTGAGTTTGGTCGGGCTCGAGAGTCATCCGGTTCTGTCGAATAACATCGATGCATCAAGACGCATCTTACTTGATCGAATATCTTTACGAGGTCATAAATCAATGGCGGGCACGTATCCGACGACAATGCAATCATTCGGCGATTCTGTTCGCGACGTCGCTACTTTTTCTAGCAATCATCCACGGTTCGCGTTGAAATCGCTTGAAATTGATTCAAATTTCTGCAAACATTGAATTAGCCCAAATTTCAATGTATATAAATATTTTCAAAATTTTGTATCATTTTACATTACAGTCTCTTTGTCTTTTTTTCATTTTGTAAATGTGGTAGTATCCGATATAGTCGTAACATTCATCAAGATGATTGATAGTCATTCTCGCGAGGGGAAAATTCGATATTAAAGCAAATGCAAGCAGAACAGCTAAAATTCTTGCAATTCTTGCATTGTCAGCTGGAGGCTCATCAGTGCAATCCCCCGACATTGTGACGGATTTGTACGTTCTATTCTCGCGAATTAATTCGCTTCCTCTCGCGCGCAATCTATCGATCTGCAAGCGTGCAAGCCAGCCGAGCTTGTTTTACTACATGAATTCATCATTAATCCTTGCAGTTCGATTATTCTCTCCATAAACGCATGTGTGATCGCTCCGTTTCTCAATTACCCCCTACTTCTGCAATATATTCACGTTATTCCACTGGAACATTGGTCGAGAGGTCGCGAAGTACAAGTTTCACGTTTCTCGCGTGCTCTAATCTATAGGGCAGCCTCAAATTTCCGGTAAATAATTAATTAATTATTAATTTTTCCTATTAATTATTAATTTTTCCAGTTTTGTAAATTGTACAGTGTGTTCGTAATCGAGATATACGCAGTTCGAGGCAAGACCGAGTAACGCAGACCGGAGTTTTGTCAGACAAGTGGCCTATCGTCGCGTCGGCACCGTCGTTCGCCTCTTTCCCTGCGGACCGCGACGGTGCGGCGAAGGACAAAACTACTTCAAAGACACGGGTGCGACACGATGTCGCAAATTAAAGCGGAACGACGGCCAAGAGGCCGCGTCCTTCCCCTTACTTGTTCCAAGAAACCGGTAGACCGGATCCCTCCCTCTTGCGCACGCTCCTCCTCCCACTCCTTGCCCCCTTACGCCCCGTTGGGATTTCCAGAGACGCGTCTCGCTGGGCGCAGTGGTAAAGGTCAGACTTGCGTTAGACTAGAGGGAATACCGCGACTATAAGTTGGTCCGGTGATTCACGGAAGATCGATGAACGTCCTGGTCCGCGGAGACTAGTGCTTTTTTTTGCGAAAACACAGCTCGCGGAAAAATCCCAGGTTAACATCAGTATCGCGTCGCGTTGGAAAGAAATAGCGAAAGCGATTGCTCTTGCTACTAGAATCGTTATTTTATCACCAGGATTGCGTGCGCTATCGTTGCTGTGACATATTTCATTAATGATTAAGTATATATGATTAGCATAATATTCAATTAATATGTATGTGCTGACGTTATTCAGTTATTCAGTTATTTCCAAACTTAAATGAAGTAAACTTCTACAATAATATTAGACGACGAAAATTTCATGATTATAATTAATTTCAACTATATATAATTAAGAATCTAGATATGAGAGAGTGATGGTCTCCTTCTCAAATTTATAAAAAGATTCAATCATAAACGTGACATGCTAGCTATGCAGCGCAGAATTTACAGAACTTCTAGTAGACGAAAAGATGACCAGTTTTTTTACAGATTTCCATCTTCTTTCCGTCAGAAAAAAAAGAAGTCTATGGAACACTAGTCCCGAGGCAATGCGGATGCAAGTAGCAGAACGCTGTAACAGCAACGCCGGACGAAGACTCAACTGATTACTTACACGACACTAAGCGAGACTGCTTCAAAGGCGACGAGTGCACGCTGTGTTTCAAATTAAAGAGGGACGACCATGCTCTCTCTCTCTCTCTTTCTCTCTCTTGTTCGTTGCTACCGTCTATCTGCTATATCCGCGAAGCAACCCCCGAGGATACCACAAGCCTTTGGTCTTCTGTTGGTCCACTCTATCCCTGCCTTCAAATGTAAGTTACGGACTTTGCTAGGATGTAAGTTTTAAGTGATATACCTTTGACTACCATCTACCTTGGCTAAGCTTGCGAGCACAAAGAGTCGCAACCAAAGAGAAGAGGAGAGAAAGAGAGAGGAAAAGACAAGGTGAGGAGCAGCAAAAGGATCTAAGTAGTAAGGTAGGTACCGAAGATGCTGCAAATTAATACCATGCTATTCTAGCAGATAAAGTTTTCAAATACGAACTGTAGTTTTCTTAGACTTTCTAGATAAATGTGTCATTTAATCGAATTCCCTGGATACAGAAAACGATATGCGACTATCTAGAAAAGTAAAAGTTTTCTTAGGCAAATAAGACAATAAAATTGAGACAACAGAAAATACAAACGTAGACAAAAAAAATAAAAATATATAAAGATTATCGATATTCATATTGTAGTTTTGTGTATTTTTTGTATCTCAATCATAGATGAATATTATATCGATAAAATGACATTAATATAGTATTCTATAATAAGAGCGAAATATCATATTTCTGCTCAGCGAATTTCATTAAATTTCTGTTGATGATATAGATTTTTTATTATTGTTTTAATATATATCTATTATTGAGAGAGGGAAAATATATATTGTTTCTTTTTTGTTAAATTTTATTACATTGGAACATTATTGAAAATAAATAATTTTAAATTATATTACGTATTTGATCTTTGATTATAATTATTCATTAATATAAATCATATCATATAACAACTTTAAAATTTTCGCTATTAAAACTTCATAGAAGCATCGTTTTAAGAGAATATCAAAATATTCACCGCTGCCGTTAATTATACGTTTACAAGGCTGTTGTATCGACCATTTAGATCATCTATGATATGCATGCGATGTGAAACAAAATCGTTCTACAAAGTAGCGTAACGGTCGCGATTATTGTACGGTCACGAAATGCTATTAAAAGTATAATATGCACTCATTTGCCAACAGATAAGAGAGTCTTTTGTTTAATAAAATTCACAATAGTTGTTGAGATACGAAAAGTTATTAAAGATTTTTAAAAAGATTTGTATATACTCGCTACATACATCTAATATTATCAAATATTAGATCAATATTAATATTATTTTAACTAACTATATATAAAATACACATATTAGAATACAAAAAAAACTCCTGATAAATAGAAATATTTAAATTAATAAAACAAATAATGAAATCGTGTTAAAAATTTCTAGTAGAAAATATTAAATTAATAACGAAGAAAAAGTATTATATATAACATCTTATCCTTCTTTCTTTCACACAAAGTTGTATAAAATTTTAATAAGAAATGTTAATCTCAAAAGTTAATTTATTCTCTCTCTTTCTCTGTACTTATATAACTTATTTTCCAAGTAAATTATGAAAATAACATTCATATATTTTTTAAGCATTTAATTATAAAAATATGTAGCATCAAAGCAAGAAAAAATAATTGAAAAATCATTTCTTTTATTTTAAAATCATTATAACGGCTAAAGATTTACCTTCGATTAAGTAAAAATACATAATGACAAATGACAAATGTATAGAATAAATAATGAATACAATATGCAATTCATTTTCTGTCTCTACCAAAGTTTCGGCTACGTAATAATTAATATGACGCGAACATGTAACCGAAGATATGTTGTAAACTATGTCTCGGTATTAATAATCGATATCTGTAAAGTTATAGTTCATCAACATGTCATATTACCCTCCCACTCACCCTTGCCCTCTTCTGCTTTCATTACTCCTTATAGCAAAGCGACGACGCGGAACGATCGATCGGTCATTCGTTCGGTCGTCGTGTTTCGGTCGCCAGCTAGCCGGAATTCCCGCGAAAGAACCGCGTCCAACAAAAATTATTCAGCGTCGCTGGAAAGGCTCTCCAGTCGGCGGTAGAATCCATAAATCTGTCGGTGCGGCGCCTTTGTCGGCTTCCGCGCGGCACGAAGCGACATAACGATAACGCGACCAGTAAAAACGGCCATCCGTTGCATTGCGACGCCATTATCAGCGCCGGTACACGATACTCGCGTTGACGATTTTCATTTCCCGGTTTTTATTGGTCTGTTAAAAGTTACGTTCACGCCGTCATTTATGCCTGATTAAAGTTTAACTTGATTCGCGCAACCCCCGCACGAGTCCTTTTTCTTGCCTCCTCCCTCAACAATCCGTTCATAACATGTATGCAAACTGCTTCTGTAAAAGCCGAGCGACACACGTTTTGTCTGAAATTATAAACTGCATGTATGTAATGTAACTCTAGACCAATTTTATTACATCGTAGTTCTTTATTTTAACGGAATATAACATTTTTTGATTTAAGAAGAGACTAGAATCAAGTAAAAATATAAGAAAAAATGATATACTTATTAATAACTTATATATATATATATATATATATATATATATATATATATATATATATTAATATATGATTATATTAAAATATTTTTTTCTACAAGAAAATATTTCAACAGAAGCAATTTAAAAAAAATCGAGCATATCTTTTACTCTTATATTTCATGTATTAAGTGCATTTAAATTTTTTGCACATTTAAATGCTGATACTTTAAAAGATCCTCGAAAGTACCGGAACTCGAAACGGATTCTGTCACATTTCTTATAGTGCTTATTGATCTCGAAATTTTGGCAAAGCTGCTGCTTGAAAACGCATTAACTCTGTTATTTACGGCATGCTTTAGAAGATGATGGTAGACTATTAAACTGTCGAGACTCTCTTTTCTGGTATTCGAAATATTTCAAGGATTGAATAATCAAGATAATTTTCCTGGAATTAGATTTTTCAGATAATCTTCATTAAAGTTTTTAAAATATTGAATAAATAGTTATATACAGGGTGAGTCAAAAGTATGTTTTAAAAATTTGTGAGCGTGTTCCTGGATAAAAAGGAAGAACAAATGTTCATATGAACATATGGTCGCAAATGCTTTGTTGTCGAGATAATGGACATAAATCAGCAGTATCAAATAATGCTTTATTTGAACGTTTACAATTTTGTTATTGTTGTTTATAAGAGATGTTCTACATGTCCTCCATCATTTTCAACACATGCTTGAGCACGACGTCCGCATGACCAAAACCAAACCAAACCACACTACCAACCAAAAAAAACAAAAAAAAACAAACAACAATAATAAAATTGTAAACGTTCAAATAAAGCATTATTTGATACTGCTGATTTATGTCCATTATCTCGACAACAAAGCATTTGCGACCATATGTTCATATGAACATTTGTTCTTCCTTTTTATCCAGGAACACGCTCACAAATTTTTAAAACATACTTTTGACTCACCCTGTATATTAATAAAATAACGTAAAAATTAAAAATGATATAAAATTTTTTTTTAAAATAACGTTATTTTTAACTACTCTGTTAAAAATAAAGTTGTACCTACAATTTTAGATCTCTCTACATTTAGAAAAAATTATATCAAATAAAAAAATCGATTCTTCTATTGGTACATTTCTAAATATTTCGAGTAGAATGGCCGCAACGTAAGGAGAAAATAGAAGATGGTCAGAGGATTAACCAAAGATAGCTCTTGCTTCCTTGAATATATTTTTCTTCGTTTTAGCGTCAAATCAAACGTAACACGATAAGGTGGCATTATCGAGCATCGAGATTCTTGCAAAGCGGTATTCGGTTTCGGAAATCTTATATCGAACATCGATAATGCATTATCGGTTAAAATAAGAATCGAGCTTTAATAACTTCTACGAAGCCAGTACTTCATTTTTGGAATTTTGATGTGATTGATAGAGTCATGATCATTCTTTAAAAAAATTTGAATTTCCTTTAAGACATTTTTAAAAAATTCCACCAATTAAATGTAAAGTGGTAAAGATCCAAAAAGAGATATGATATGTTAATTTCACATTTTTGTTATATGAAAATTGATAAATAAGTTTTTAAAATGAAAAATTTAAAAAAATATAAAAAATATTTCGACTTAAGAAAAAATTTTGAAAAAAAATTCATTTTCAAATATTTTTTTAATTTTTAATATTAAAAAATTACTTATCAATTTTCATATAACAAAAATATAAAATTAACATGTCATATCTCTTTTTGGATCTCTATCACTTTTATTTTTGTCATTTTGTGTGCTCAAAAGGATCATCATTAAAACTTTGAAAGACTATACCTACAATTTTACTTTCATTCTCTCTTATACGAGAAAAACAACATACACACACATATAAATATATATATCGTTCAATATTTATCATCGAAAAGAGATAACGCACGAAGATATTTGAATATGGTTTATATTGGAGCAACAGGTAAAAAGCTCTGGAAATTGGTTAGGCAGGCAAATTCAACAGGCACAGCGGCGGCACGTATAACGCGTCCACGGAGCGATCCCTATAAATATGTATACGCTGTCAGGTGTAATTTCTTACACGTGTATGATAACTTCGGCAATGCAAAACACCGGTATGCATTAAAGTTTATCTAGTCCCATGAATACATGAAAATGTTGTACACGAATCTTCAATATATCTGAC
The DNA here is from genome assembly GCF_025532165.1 of Camponotus vicinus. Taxonomy (NCBI): domain Eukaryota; kingdom Metazoa; phylum Arthropoda; class Insecta; order Hymenoptera; family Formicidae; genus Camponotus; species Camponotus vicinus. The sequence continues at coordinate 32,028,875 of NW_028141945.1, forward strand.
TATTATATAGATATTTATACATGTATAAACATAATTATAAAAAATATAATTTTCATATTTATCTCTATATTCAAAACACGCACAAAACACTTTAAATAGAAGTGGAAAAAATGTGATTACATATAATATAATATATATAATGTAATCCCGCTCAATATTTTTTTAAATCTTAATCAATGCAGAAAAGATGCGTACATATATTACATGAGATTTCCTTTTATTAATTGTTTATTACGAAAAAGATACAGTCAGAAAATCAATAAGACATGAAGTAATATTCTTCGTGTAAGCGACAACGAATGAAGAAAACGCAATAGTGTTTCGCCGAGACTTTCCGCGACATTAAAAGTCGAAAATGTTGAAGTGATCGAATAGAGAAAAGGGATTAGAAACTCCGAAGAAAACTTCAAAGCGGTAAAAAGAGTATTGCCATACTACTCCTGCCGGGCCTTTTTCCATTGACCTGAATTCTTTCGGCGAGCCTGTGCGTTTCAATATCGTATCCCCCAACACACTACCTTCTCTCTCCCCCGTTCTTTTTCTCCTTCAGAAAAGTTTTCACCGCCTATTGTATCTTTTGTGTTCCACCACACTATTCCCGTTGCTGTATTTCTTTTTTTTTGTCGAGTATGCCCGTATATGCAGTTTCACTCGGATAAGAACACCACCGACACGCGCATTCTTCATCTTCCGTTGTATGCAATCTTCCACCGGCCATTTAAGCCGCGTCCCGATTTCACGATGTATATATCGACTCATTCCTAATATACAGTCTCGCGCACAGTTTGCCTCGGTAATTTTCGTTATCCCAATCTACGTCAATCTCTCCCAAAATGGCACACTGCTGTTTGCATTGCCAGTAATTCATATTCTATTAAATACACTCATAATGCATACAATGTATTGTACTTTGAGGAATGAATATATAACTTTTACGATGTAATAATTCTCATGAAGGAGACAATATTTAATTTTCATCGATTCGAGCTTGATATTTAACTTTTGTCTCATATTCAGTATGAGAGAAAATATAGGGACATCGCGTTCATTATTCGCGATTTGCAAACAGGAATCATTTCAATCGCTTATAATTCCAACTCTTGTCAACAAAAAAAATTTATTTAGTTTCATAATATTTAGTTTCATAATATTTAGTTTCCTAATACAAATTTAGTCTCATAATATTGAAATTAAGCTTTAAAAAATTACATAATTAATCTTGAGAAGTATTTTACAGGCGAACAATATATCATACAATCATAAAATACAGGATTTTAATGCTCGTTGTCCTACTTTTCTCGCGATAAAAGGGGGCATCGCCTTTTGCCAGTTGGTGCATCGTTTTTTAACTGCTCTAGTATGCACTCAATGCGGTTCGCCCTAATTTGAGAGATAAAGATGAGTCACGCAGAGGGAGTAATGATGTCATATATTCTGAATAGCGGTATATGTCCGGGGGTGTATTTGGCAGGCATACGGGTGCCAGCGAGCGATATATATGCGCTAGCACGTTATTGTGATGCATACATTTGCGTCGAGAACGCAAGCTTGGCATCGCAGCGCGGCAATGAAAAGCATTATCCTTTATCAAATACGGGTAAAACTATGTTTCTATAAAGAGCTTGCACGGTATAAAGTTATATTTATAGAATTAAGACACTCTATATTGTTGAGCCATACACAGAAAAAAAAGACATTCTTGTTTTGAAAATATATTTAGTTTTAACATGGAAATTTTGAAATGAGATTATATTACGTTAATTAAAGAAAAATATAATTGCTTGAATAATTGCTTACTTGAATGAAGTCATTTTATATAGTTTAATCGAGAAAAATATATTCTTATGATTTAAGATTTAATTTTCTTGAATGGAAAAGAAACAATGTTAGATAGAAAATAACATTTTTAAATCAAAGATTATAATTTTCTTAAAGTAAAATTAAACAATTATATATTCTTGAGGTGACAATTACAATATTAAAATAAGATTATAATATTGTTTGTATTGAAATTTAAAATTATGAAATTCTTCTAAGAAGATTATAAATTATTGCGTATATACGAAACAATAAACGCGTTAGTTTATATATAAGTTTTGATTTGACACTTATTTTTTTTCTGTGTACATTCGAAATCAGTATTATTGAAAAACGTCAAATTATTACTAAAACTCATCTTTCGGAATTCAAAGACATACGTCGTATTTTTCGCATACATAGAACGCGGATAAAACCGGGTGTTTAATAAATTAGCGCCGTATGCGATTTACTCTCGTGTCGATTGATGCATCACGGGTATCGAGTTTAATCGAACGGCACGATTTCCGTGTGCGGACGCAAATGAAAATGAACGCGACAGAGAAAGGAAGTGACAGAGAGAAAAAGAGAAAGAGGGATAATTCTCACAGCGAGAAACATCGTGCTGGTATCTGAATGCGTCCATAATCGAGCCGATTGCAATTCGGTCAAAATAGATGGAAAAAAACGGATTCATGTTGCCGCCAAGCGGAATTAACCTGGCACTATTATCCGGTTATATATGTCGTGTGCATTCGCTATATATTACATCGCCGTTATTAAGGCAGAACAATCGACAAATAGTTCCGTATCGCATAAGCCTCCCCGAAATAATCGAAATCGATTAAAAATATCAAGTAGACGAACTAATTCCTAGTCGTCTAATTCAGAATAAATGCTTAATCTAATCGCGCACGATCTGAATTTAAATCGTGCGAAATTGTGCAGCGAAAGCTACATTTTAGTTCATCAGGGAAACGTGACCGCTGAATCTAATCGCTGAATTTAATCTGTAATTTTGGTGCATTTTCTAATTTGAGTATATACAATGTTCGTTAATAGGATCCCGAAATCGTTTTATCGACAAAGTGCAATTTGAGTTATTTTTTATATTAGCTGCGCATAGAATTACAAACGTTTCTGTAAACTTACTGTGTGTTTTTCTTGTGCTAAAAAATTAAAAATACTCAAACTTACATTTTTATATACTAGTTTACACAATTTAATAATATTTCTACTTGTTATCTACATTATATCTTCATTTTGTATGCAAGTTTTTGGATTTATAAATGTAAAATAAAATTAGTGAACAGTAACACCGCGTGTAGATATATAAAAATTTTATAAACTCAGCAATTTAAAAATCTAGAATAGAAAAATACTAAATTAATTGATGAAGAAGAGACGAGCGTCTTATCAGTCGTAAACTTTATGCTGAAACTGCACATCTTAATTATTTTAAAAATCTAGAATAGAAAACTAGAATTAGTGCAGTAAATAAAATAAAAAATAACAGTGATAAAAAATAACAGTTAATTCAAAAAACATGTAACAAAGGAAACATTTATTCCATTATGTACTTATAAAGACAATATATATTTTTGATTACGCTTAAATAAGACTGCCAAATTGTGCCAGCATTTCGAAATTTTTCTACTTTGTACATGCATTTATTTTTTTTTATTTTTTTATTTTTTTTTCATTCATGGAAATTCAATTATGCGTGTTGCACACGATGTACATTTAAATATAATTTACTACATAATTCTAATGTATATTAATACGCTAAATATAATTTTGAAAGAGACATCTTATGAAAATTTTTTGCTAATCAACCGTTAAAGAAATAAAATTGATCCGAAGAATGCGAAGGGAATGTTCAGGGACAAAGTAATAACTTTCTAAGATGTGATGCGGTTTCAGCATAAAGTTTACGACTGATAAGACGCTCGTCTTCCATTACTCTTCGTTAATTAACTTAATTATCTAATCGTATAATGAATTTTCCCGGCAAAGCTCCGTCAAACGACCAAACCGGCGTAAGGTATGGTTGGTAATCGTTCCTTTGGTATACGACGTATACGAAATGGCCCTGGCAATCATGATTCTGTTGCAATTAAAACTTTATCGCCATTTAGTTAGCGGCATCCGTGTCTTAAGCCCCTTTCGAAAATTGACTGTAAAAGTACATGGGCATGCGAAATTTGCCTCTCATTGATCTAAACTATTTTTAATTTAACATACCATTAACTGTTCATTATTTTATAGAATTTAATCCACACGCACACACATAACTTACAAGCCCAAGTAATTATATTCTAACTTCGTTAATGTATACAAATTATTATTATAAATACATATTTAAAATTTTTCACGAAATTTAAAATTTAGTTGAAATTTTGAAAGCAAGAAACGTTTGTAAAATATATACTTATAAAACGATTAAGTATATATTTTGTATTATATCCTATTGCAGCATTTCTTTGTATCAATCACGGTTGAAAAAGATGTTTTTCTTACTTTTATTGGGAGCAAGATACGAATAAGGATTCTACGCGCGGAAAGAATATCTTGCACTTGTATATACTTATTCTTCCGTATTTCGCGATTTTTATTCTTTCCACGCTTAAAGCTTTCAGCTTTAGGCTAGATCACCGTAGCACTGAGAATTTTAGCAGTAATGTATGACATACATTATGCAAAAGAGGTCACCTGTAATGTCATTCGTAAAAATCACGTATGAGGTCACGTTCCATTTTGGTTACTTTTGCATGGCACATTACGGTCTCGCGCTCGTTCCGCTTTGATCATTTTTAACTCTTTTAAATTTCGAGCACATTTAGCTTCATAAATCCCGCCTACTAATACGACAAAGTAATTTATTACATTTATTTGAGAAAATTCTATAAATTTTGTACACACATCTTTTATAAAGAAATGAAATAAGCATCTTTTCCTTTTTTTTAGAGAATTTTGTAAATGGGTGAACTCTTTTTCATAAAATTCTCTACTCCAAACTTATATGTATTTATATCTGAAATCTTAAATCTAATATGTGCATGCATTTTTTAGCACTCACCAAAATATCGTGGTCCCTCCACGCAGAAGTGGAACATTTGATGCTGCTTATAATAAAATAGCAATTGATTATTTTAGGATAAAATTTACTTTTCACATTGTTAGGGACGATTGATTCTGAATCGCGATAAATCCGGAAACGCCAGTTTGTCATGTCTCATTGTCCTAGATTGTTTGTTCGTGGTATAAATAATTCTCGTCAACTGTTGATTAAAATTTAATCACTTAACGAACCAACAAAAAACATTCAAAATACCTATTGTTTTTTAATAATATTTTTGAAGCGCTTTTTTAAATTATTTAAATATAAAAATTAAATTATGAGACTTATAATTTATAAAAACACGCATCTACGTGATGAATAATTTATTTTGAATAAAAAAAATAATCTACTTTAAATATTAATGTGCATCTAATATTATGAACGTGCTCGAATGCAGTGATTGATGTTGTAATGTAATATATTTATCATATGTGATAGATACATACACAAAGAGATTGAATGTTATATTGCAACAATTTATCCTTGCCACGTAAATAATAATTGAACAATAGCATCACACTATTATTTAAACTTGCCAACGTCAATAGCTCCGAGCAACAGTTTACAAAACTACTGTCGGTTGCTTGATAAATAAACTAAACTGCAAAGATTGACGGAAAGCAGAGTTCGTGGTGATGTTTGCTCAAATTTGTCGATTCTACGGTGCAATTCAACAGGTAACGCAAGGGCGTAAGTCGAAGGAAATTGTTTAAATGTCCGACCGAGATGCACAATGCGATCTTTCTTTTTTTTTTCTTCTCTTCCCTTATCTTGAATTAACGTGCAACAGGTGTGCCAGTATGCGTCTCCATCACGTAAGTCAGACGGAGTAAGTCATCTCGAAGTTTCTCTCACCAACGTTTCTTGACGTATTTGAGAGCTACTTGCTGACGTATATTTTTACCGGCTGCGAATAAATAGACACATTCTTCCCTATAAAGCTATACAGAGTGTAATCAAACGAGAAAACGAGCATGGCTTGAAATCAAAGAGAAAAATTCAATTCTCGCTATAAATATTCTATATGTAAATATATGCTCGGAAATGTGTTAGAAAAAAAAGGGTTTTTCAAAAAACTTGAACAAATATCAAGTCTACGGCATGCTAAATAGAATTGCAACATTTTCTGTCAAATATTGACTGCAGTAAATACGAGGAAAAACGATTTATCTTGGATCTAAATCTTGGTAAGCGAGCAGCAAGATTTTGTCAAACGTGCAACCTCTAAAAGCGTCCGTTTAAAAAATGAGACTGCTAAATCTTTCTCATCTGCTTACATTTGTCGCGATATATCCTGCGAATGAGAATCTCAGAAATCTCTGGCAATCGCGAGCAACAAATTGCGAAGCTAAGATTAAGATGCTCGCGTCAATCCTATAGGATAGCCGCGTAAAATTTTTCATTCGCCGGGTGTCTTTCATCGTCCGCGCTTCTGATGTGCTCAAAATGCGATCGTCCTATCACGCACAGTGCAACAGGTAGGCACTTAGTATCCGTCTACAATGTAGAATTAATTTTGCCGACATGCCGCACTTGCGTCGTCGTCGCCGCCACCGCAGCAGCATGTACAGACTACATATTAATGACACACGAGGGCGAGATACGCATTCTACGTTATGCTACGATATAATTGAGTTCTACTGTTGTAACGTACGCTGAAACGTCGTATAAATACGAGAGAGAGAAATTAAATTGTACGGAATAATAGTTACATATACAATATTCTTTCTTTCTTTCGTATATTTCTCTATAGATTCATAGACAAAACTATTCGTAATAATATGTTTATTGATGTGTTTGTTTGTATTTGTACAGATAAAACTGTTTTTCTACTATGTTTCGCGATACTATTTAACAATGATAGATATTTACTGATATATATGTGCTTCTATTTATATATTTTTGCCGATATATATTTTATATCTCGAATTTCTATACACAATTTAAATCAAATTATTATTATTGCATATTACTTATGTTTAAAAACTTATATAATCATTAGTTTTAAACTTGTTTTCAACAAATATTTCTATTATTCCCCAAATATATGGATAAATAAAATAGAAATAAAATAGAAAACAGTATATATAGCTTACGCAACGATCTCTTAATCAATTTTAATTCCAATAAATATAAATAAATTGGATAACAATATATAATTTATTTTATATATTTAATAATTCATGATATAATATATACTCTTTAAAATTGTATTTCTTTATTGAATGAAAAACACAAATATTTCCGTGGAAATTACAAATCGGATTGAAAAGCCCTTTGTAAATGGCGTGTTCGTATGTGGGAAAAAAGTGTCTATTGAATCGATACGATATTCCTGCAGGAAAGTAACGCGCAACAGGTAGCGACACGAGAGATGTAACTTACGAGATGGATTCCTAATTAGCACAGGCTCGTCGGGAATCCATTCTCCTGAATTACTTTCGGATTTACGCGAATCGAACGATAACAAGATGACAAATTGCGACTCGTGAATTTTAACTCGCGACAAAGTAGATGTTCGTGTGTGTGCATCGAAAATCCTGGTCGTGATGTCGCCGTCGTCGCGTTTGAAAAATCGATATTATAGCCGCGCACTGTCACCGGCGATGCATTTTGCACACTATGCCATTTTATTCCGACGAAATTCATCGTATACTTACATGTATGTACAAACACAGAAGCTAGATGAAAACGTACGGGCATTACCGTCAACATTGTACATTACTTTCAACCCGTCGCGAATCCCGGTTTATATTAAAAATGCAGCGTGCAACAGGTACGTGTGTAATTTCTACACGCGCTTATAAATAAATTAACTACTCGAAAGAGATTTAATTTCGCGTATAATGTGTCTGTTACTGAAATTAATTATCATTTTGTCGACGAACATAAAATAGATGGATATCAAAGCAACGTCATGCCGTTTTCACCTCAATTAATTACATAATTGCACGATATCGACTGTTCGCGAGTGACATGACCTAATTTGCAGCAGATACGCGCAGCATCCTTGATGCAATAAATAATACACGTTACGCACACTTTCGGAAAACCGTGACCCGTGAAGTGCATTCGTCATGCGCGAAGCTTCAAAATGTTTTATAACTCTCTGAATTGACGTTGAAATTGTAGGATTCGCTCGTGATGTTCAACTTGAAGATTTCTGAAAGCAATCGCTGACGCGAGGACGTCACTTTGAAAGCACCAAAGAAAAAAAAAGAAGGAAAAAAGAAATGGATCGTTAACGAGCGAGCACGTCGCATCGGCGATATACGAGATATAAGACTATCCACGTCAAGTCTGTGAGTGATGATTGAGAGAAATCAAGGAGACGATGATGAAAGAAAGATGTGAGAAAACCGCGATCTCGATCGCCGCACAGGAGCAGCTCCTGATGACGTCGTAGGTCTCTGTCTCTGTCTCGGTAAGTACTGAAGCGCTGTTCGATATCAGGAATGGTTATATTATCTTCCCACCACCCCCTCGCACCCACATACCCATTACAAGATGGCCGTCCGTGTTTGCAAAATGGCGCCTGCGCCGCGCGAGTAATTCGTTCATTCTGCCTCCCTTCGCGCCGCGTTGCCTTCCCACCCTTAGCGTTCATCCCTCTCGATCCCCGTCATCTCTCCCTCCCGGGAACGGAGAATCGCGCTCGCCTTTTCATCCTTTCCTACAACCCGTCCGAAGATTTTTCTCCCTCCGCCGGCTCGCACGACCATCTTCGTCGTCCACCACTACCTTCCGCCCCTTCGCGTTAGATCATTCCGATCTCCCATTCCTTTCGCTCGACCACTCAGACCGCTCTCGGAACAAGTGCCATCCACACCTTCCTCGTTTCCCCCTTTCCTCGAGCATTACGTCCATGATTATTTTGCAGCTTGCTATCAACCGCAAGAGGAGGACTATTGGTTGTCGCTTCGATCCACCATTTATGAACGTTCTCTCTATTGGATCTAAATTCTACTTTTGTTATAATAGACAGGGCAAATAGTTCTGCTATTTCGCGGCAATAATAAGTAAGGTGGTCAAAGTGCAATTTTTATTTGCTCTTATGCTTTCGAAAGAATAAATTTTTTTTTTCATCACAACTTGAAATGTTTCCACAAGAAGTTAAATTTTCGGCAGACGTGGTAACATAAAGAGATATTAATATTGCATACGCGAACTGATACTTGAAAGATAATTGAATTTGTCAGTGATAATTGTTTCTGATCCCAACAATGACAATTTGTTTGTGGAGTTTATAAATCTGTTCAAATTTTGTCACGTCTAACTATCTACTATAAATCTACATACATTATACGTAATGTCACATCAACGTCAACATCAAATATTTTTACATAATAAATGGAGCAATATATCCTGTCACAAAGCAAACAACATTTAAAGCACAAGCCGTCAACATTTAAAACTTATAAAAATATTTATAACATTGCATTAATATAATGATAACATTACATATATAATGTGCACATGTATACAATATACTTTATAAACATGTATAAAAATATTCTTCCAAAAATTAACGTAATTACAGAAAGATAAAATTTGGACCAAATATTTTAAATTAATGTTTTCAATCGCGTATTATTATACATATTATTATTGTTTTTATTTCAGATAGTAACTTAGAAAATTTCCACATCAATAAGCGGAATATTCCACGCAGATAAACTGACCTACATTTTCATGGCAGAATATTCCGCGCAGACTAACATCACCTTTCTATTCCACTATAGTGATATGAACCCATTGTCATTCATAGCCGAGCGATGCAAATGTTTATAATGCTGCAGTCATTATAAAATTTTTGAGCGTGGAATATATATTATGTCACCAAAATTAGAGGAGCAAATATATAAAATAAATTATAAAATTTTTAAGAGTGAAATATATATTATGTAATCAAAATTAGTAGCATATGCGATTATACCAAATTATTATAATTCGATATTTTGCTGAATGACATTGTTATATTAGATTTGCAGAAAACATAAATCAGTAGAAAAAATAAAACTCTTTAATTTTAAACTCGAGAAAGTAATCTTTTAACAAGCTTACTGACTGAGAACTTAAATACGACGTATAAATTTAATTAAAACTATTTCGCGACAATATTAAAATATGCTGTTCGATATGATGTAAGGAGAGTTATCTTTATTATAATTTATATTTATTTTTATTATAATTTATATTTATTTTTGTTATAATATAATCGAAATAGAATTTTTTTTTAAATTTATCACGACGTTGAAATTGAACTGAAGATTAAAATGAAAGAAGTTTATCGATCGGCCCTGTTTGCGTTAACGACACGGCTATACTTCAGCTCGCGAATACATTTGTGCACGTAAGCCTATATATGCAAATGTGTGTGTGTATGTGCACGTTTGCATGCAGATAAACCGCAGGAATACTCTGTGGACAAGAGGATTTGTCAAGGGTGCAAACCTGCGTACGTATGCACCTCGATAGTTTGTCGTGGCGGGTGGTCGTGACGTTATGATTAACGTCGTTGAATTTCGCACAAGTTTTATATGCATCGCGCGAGTGTCAGCGTTCGCGCAATATATCTTGCGACTAGTCATAGGATTCGAAAGCTTCGCTACCAGATCAAATAAGATTGAGACAGTATAGCGTCCTCGTCCTTTTTTTCGCAATTTCATCCCTCGCAAAGTTTCTTGAATCACATTGTATTTTTAAATAACGAGATTTGAGAATAATATAATTTTGAGGATAATGGAATAAATTTCGCCAAATAAGTCTTTAAGTTATAAAATAGACAGAGCTTGGGAGAGAGATTAATACATTAGTGACCATGTCGAATTTTTTGAATAAAAAAAGCATTTTATTATGAATAGTTAGTAAATATATTAGTACTAATGGATTCTAATATTATTCTAAATTAATTAATATTAAATTTTTCTAAAATAAACGCAATTGTATATGATTTAATAAAAAAATTCGTTATACTATAATTATATAATTTTTAAATAAGTAAAAAAGATATTTGTTGCGTTTTGTTGCTTGTTTTAATGCTACATACTATATATTTTGATATTGAAATTTCTGTTTATCATTGCTGTAATTATTATGCTTATTGAACATCGTTAATTTGTAAAAACATGAAACACACATAATTCATTTGGTTCCATTCATCATCCGTCCTATCCCCATATAATTTATTTCCATGATATTAGTACTTTATCATCAACCGTATATTGTACAATCAATTTATATCTCTATTTATTATTGTATTATATAAAGAAATTCTGCCTGATTATTAATCAACACAAAACTGATTTGCATATATCTAAAATTCATATAAATATACTCATGTACATACTAATACAATAATATTATTTCCAGAATGATATTGTCGATATTTGACGATCACGTAATAATCTTAGACGTGACTATCTCTATCGAAACTGCAGTCGCTCAACTAAGTACATCTTTTTCTTTTTCGCGAGCTATTACTAGACCGGATGTCCACTCAGAGAGGATCTCGGCGAAGCTCTTTCCGGAACACAATTAAAGCCCGGAAGCGCGTTCAAAGATCCTTCCCTACACGACGTGGCTGCAACGCGGAACGAGAGAGGGCAGGGAACCGATGGTGCGGCGCTCGGGTGTGAGGCGGTAATGGTACAACGCCAGGGGTAGTCGACTCGAGTTTTCTCGACCCCTTAAATTTCGGCTGATACCACTTGTTGGCGATCCAACGCGGAGAGCAACAGATGACACTACGTTTTCATTCGCCGGAAAACCGAAATGCGCGTCCTCCGCTTATCTCTTTTTTCGCCAAACTCATAGGGATATATACGTATTGGATAAAATTCGAATCGTGCATTACTCCTGATGCAAAAAAATATGCAAGTTTAATCGAATATAAAGGAGAAAGTCGGTAGAATGAAAAAATAAAACTACAAATTCGCTTCTGTCTTTCTGTCTGTTTTTAGGCGCTGAAGGTAGCGACCGCTTAAACGGTCCGATTTATTTCAGAAGGTTAATTAAAGAACTCTCTTAGCGCGAGCCATAGAGCAGCGCGCTTTACCAGTGACTGTTCATACCTTTTGAATATTCAGAGAGACAAAGTTCCCAGCAACGGTAATTATAACGACTTTATCGCTACTTGCGCCGTTGAGATACAACGAGAAGCGAATTAATATCTACAAATTACCGCGATGTTTCGTAATCCCGATTGTATCGTTTACCTGATTGCGAAAAATGTAAGTAACATGGAAGGCTCTCAATTTAATAGTATAAAATGAATAATTTAAAGAAATGCGTTTTAAATTATTAGGCTATTTTCAACAAAAAATTGATAGAAAATTGATCTGCAATATTTCCTTTTTCCAACAATATATACACATAGTTAAACTAGTCTAGTAAAATAAAAATTCACTTTTTCGTTTATTGTCTAACAAAATCTAAATATACGTGCGATGCGCACGCGCGTGCATGCGTGTATGTGTGTGTACCTGCGTTAATTATTTCAAAATGTGTTCCCTTCAATAATCACTATAAATTAATTAATTAATTAATTAATTAATTAAATAAATGAATATATATATATATATATATATATATATATATATATATATATATATATTGATTATTGAAAGATGGCACACTTTAAAATAATTTTATTAAAGAATACACTTTTAGTATAAGACAATATTATTTTCAGATAAAAGATAAAGCGTGTTACAAATATTTTATATTTATTAAAATATTAAAATTTATAAATAATATAAGATCCAACTTGAACAAATTAAAAGTTGAATTCAATTCTTTATTGTGTATTGAAGGCCATAAAAAAGTTATTATTTAAAAAAATAAATTTAGCTCAAATCATAAAACAAAATTATTAGTTCAAAAATTAGCGAATCGGTATTGAATATCACATGGCGCAAGTCTCTAATTCAACCTAATTAATTACTATAATCATTATTATAGCATCGAAATAATCCACTGACGTGGATTATTGAACGAAATTATTGGTACAAAGATTAGCGAATCGGTATTGAATATCACGTAGCGCAAGTCTCTAATTCAACTCTATCTAACTAATTACTATAATCATTATAGCATCGAAATAATCATTGATGTGTATTGTGATTATCCACTTCGTTAACACTGAATTAATAATCGAGCGGCGACCTGTCTAGTACAGATTACGTGTGATTCAATGCGAGATAAGCAAACAATACCAATCTTGCGTGATCGCTACAAGATATTATCCTTCTCTATGTGGGGCATGTTATAAAACGATTGTATTTTGAAACAATATAAATGATAACAGATTCCTACTTTGTTAAGTTTGCTATTATTTACGTTAAAAAAGAATTTAAGAAATAAAAGAAGAGAAATTAAGAAATAAAACGCATTTCACGTTTTTATTATTCTGTAACGATTAAACATTTGTTAATCTCATAAAAAAAGAAAGGACTCAATAAGAAAAAACAAAGATAAAGAATAATGCATATATCTTTCATCGGCATTTATGTTGAAAAAAAAATTAGTTGCAACTAAATTTAAATAATTTGAAATTAAATATTTTTAAAGAAATGTAAGTTTATATAGGCATATATATATAATTTATCACAGAAAAGAAAGAAAGAGGGATTATATCAAATTATTTAAATATTGTATTATGATGGTATTATTATATACAATACTATAAATAGCCAACTACATTGTAAGTTCAAATAACATATTGAGATTTATGGATATGTCAATTTAGCCTAATGTCGAGCCTATTACATTGCAGTCAATAGGACCGGAGCTATTACAACCGTACGATGTTCAGCTCCGTAGATCGCCCTATGCGAGAGATACACATACACGAACATATCCGTTAGTCTGTATGTCCGTTAGACTTAATAGAATCTCATGGAGAGATGATAGCATCCGTACAAGCGAGTATTAATTATAGATGGACCAAAATTGCAAACCCATAGCAAATTCTGTCAGATTAAATTAGCCAGTCACACTTATCCGAACACACAATTTATTTGAACAGTAATAATCTCAAAAGCAATAATTATTAATATTCCGGAAATTTTATAAATGTATACGATTTTATTAGATTTCTCCCATTAAATTTATCCGTGTTCGCACATAAATTTGATCATAATACGAAAAAATATATTTACAAAAGAGAAAGAGAGAGAAAGAGAAGATTTATCGAACTAAAATTCTGTTTAAATTACGTTTATTCTAACTATTTTTCTCTGATAGTTGCAACTGCTTAAAAAATAGGATAATCTTTTACAGTGGTGTACAGGGGTAGTTCTTTAGTTATATTAAAAAAGAGAAAGATTATATGTATATATATAATGTGGTATCACGAATAATTATTTTTAAACCGGGCATACAACGTGCAACTATGCAAAGAGGCCACGCAAGAGAAAGGGCGAGGAGCGAGAAGGACGTTAAAGAGGATCGAAAGCTTGAAGTAGGTCAGTAACGCTCGACGTATGTGACTGCCTGTGCCTGTTGGGCTTTTCCCTCGGTGTCTACTCCTGCGGACGTGCTCGTCCTTGATCCCGCGCACTCTGCGAGAACGAGGGCGAGAATAACGTCCGTACGTCCGTCCGTACGAGGTGCGTGTATGTGTGTGTGTGTGCGAATGACATGCGTGCATCGTCAATCACTGACGTTCCGTGACCTCCGCACGGAACATCGGCCCTACTGCACACCCTATATATCCCTGTCTCTGCCGTCTTCTATATACCACCCCTTTCCTCCCACCCTCCTCTATCTCTCTTCCTCTCTCTCTTTCTCTCCCTCTCTTCTTCTCTTACTCTCTACATCGATGCATTTTGTGCGCGCGCGCGCGACGCACGACATGCGTGTACGAGGTGATGTCGGTGTGAGAGAGCGTCTGCCCCCGGCGTTGCTGCAATCAATACCAACTGATGCATTTGTGCCTGTAGCTTTCGTACCCGGCCATTCGCGCACAGTACGAACCCGCAACCAGCTACCGTATTTCGCGATATTTTTTTGTGATATAAAGAATTATCGTGGGCTATACTGAATTTTTTGGAAAATCTTTTTTTTTCAACGCAAACCAAAAATACAATCGGAAATTTATTTAATTTAGCCTCAACAAATTTAATTTTAAATTGTATCGATTAAAAAATCGATTTTTTAAAGGATTCTGGAATAGACATTGAAAATACAAAATTTACAATGGATGGATTAATTGATTTTTTCATAAATAATTTAAATCATCACCGTTAAAATAATTAAATATCAAATACTTTGCTACATGAACAAGAATATTGAGATGTTCCGGAATAAGACTCTTTTAAATAAAATCGTATTTCATAAATTATTATTCGTCATATGTAAGAATAGTTCAGCTATTATACGCATATATAATAGTTGAATAATAAAATGGATGAAATTAATATCTATTAGAAATAAGATTTCAATTAATTAAAATTAAACGAGAAAACTAACTCTAAAAAATTATCAAAAAAAAAAAAAAAACTGAAACCTATAAAAGTAAAATAAAAATGAGATAAATTTTTGATCATTATAATTATGCACTTATTACGTTGCAAACGTACATATGTGACTACAATTACATTTCAATCGTGACATCAACTTGACGTTATGTTTCTTTATCAATAAAAGAATCAATTGCCCCTGCGCTACTTATGGGACGCAGGAGGAGGCACCCTATTCGAGAGGGTTTCTGTGACTCGGAAGGAACATCGAAGAGAGAACACCGATAATGTCAATCCGCGCGCCACGCGGCTTTTCTCGCGT
Organism: Camponotus vicinus; assembly: GCF_025532165.1. Taxonomy (NCBI): domain Eukaryota; kingdom Metazoa; phylum Arthropoda; class Insecta; order Hymenoptera; family Formicidae; genus Camponotus; species Camponotus vicinus. The sequence goes on from NW_028141945.1 coordinate 32,044,578, forward strand.
GTTTTGGACGGGCCACACGCTGCGCGTTGAGTGCCTCTAAATGCAACCTATTTACCAGTCGTACCGCCTACAGGATATCTCGGGGAGAAATGACCGCTATACTCTTTAACAAGGCGTAATGTATATGTTTCCAGAAGATTGTTCTTTCCTGCTGTTGCGACCACTCGCGCCAAGATGGCCTGTCTGCGTATGTGTATGTTTGTGTGTGTGTGAGGTCGCCTTTTTTACGATAATGTCATTGATGTACTTAGTGATCGCCGGCTTGATAGTTGCAGATAACTGCCAGCACTTACAAATAAATAACGTAGAAATGAAATATTAAGTATAAGTAAGCAAAGATGATATTTACTACAGAGTAAAAGAAAGTTAATGTTTAAATATTCCAGTGTCTTAAGCCGCTAAGGAATTAATGGGAAATAACGCGCGTATTTCGTCGTTAATAATGTATATTGAAATTAATGAGGAACGGGTATGCATATATCGTTTCCGATACATTAATTATCGCAATATTTATAAGGCTGGGAGTTATCTATACATTTCCTACGCCTATCGCTATTCCCGCGAGTACCATTGTTCCTCCCCGTCGTTGTGTACCGAATAATCCATAAATTCACTGATTGTAAAAGTGATAAACGAAATCTCTCCGACACATCTAAAGTCCCTCGTCAATTTGAACGAGAAAACGACTTCTTTATGGACGTTATTTCGGAGAAAAAGAATTTACAAACAATATCGTATTTCAATTTTGATTAAATAAAAAATGCTGTATTTCTCGCACAGAAGAAGAAATTTGTAAACAATTGAAAAACTTTAACCGTATATTTTATAACGGCAACTCGGCAATTGTGTGTTACCATATATTAATATTACTATATATCCAGTACCGTAATTTTCTGTCGCAAGAAGATACAGTATCAACGAATATAAACTCACTGCAATTCATCTCCTTCCAAAATACCGACAGAAGAAAAACTAATTTATTTAACACATTCAGAAAACGAGAATCTTTGTACGTTCTTTATAATCTTTCCAGCATTATTGGATCTATTCAGAACCGGAGATCATCAAAGATGACGTGCAGAATGTAGCGTAAATTGCCATCGAAATCAAGATATACCTTCCGTTACAAATAACATATTGCCACAGTTATCCCAATGAAAAGTTTCGCGGCTGAATCGCGATGACTAAGAAGAGGCGAGGGTGAAAACAGGACAGAGAGGGGAGCGGAGAGGGGGTGCGCGATGGAGAGAGGAGGTCAGAAAATTACAGAGACGAGGGTGCTACCGTTCGTCCGAGTTCACCAACGCGACGCTATTTCTTTTCCTTTCTACTGCCCCGAGCTTCTTCATGCTCTATCTCGTTCCCTGTCCCCCTTCGCGATCGCGTCCCTCGCTCGTATAATCCACAAATTACTAACCTCCGAGCGTCTTAAAGATCAAGCCTTGTTCGAGGTAGATTCAAAGGAGGTAATACCCGGCCAAGGCTTGGCAAGAATCTGCCGCAAAAAATCCACGAAAGAACGATGAAATACTCTCCTCTCCTAGAGAAGGTCTTCCTCTTTTTTACCACGCGAGAGCTGTCCGTCTTTGAGCTAGCTAGTCGCCCGTTTCTTGTACGTCGCGTTTGAAATACTCACCGGTTTACCAGATCGTGTCTTCGCGTTTGATACGTGGAACGAATTTACGTCGCTTTTTTGACGAATCTCCAAAATTGCAAGTGAGCATAAAAAGGGAAGATATGTTCCGACCATTCCGGTGACGTTAATGTTTTGGCAAGTGACTAAAGTATCAAGAGTATAACGGAATCTCGGCTCTGAATCTAATCTTTCTACTTTATGATATAACTGACACATTTCACACACACACACATTTCTTTCAGTAGGATACACGAAATGTCTATTAAGGAAAAAAATTTATTTACGGCTTAAATAATTAAAAAATTTAACGACCTATTCTGTTATCTTGAATATTTTTTAATAAATAGTTTGATAATATAGATGAAAAATTATTCCATATAAACAGTTACTCTTATAAAGTGTGAAGCGAATCGTAAATAGTCAAAATATTGATTAATTAGTTTTAATACATAGTTTTTTTACAGATAGATAATATTTATGAAATTTGTGACAGATATTCTAATACTTGTGCTCTCTTTCTCTTTCTCTCTTTCTCTTTGTATTTTATTTTTATATTTTTACATTTAATTCTAATATTTTAATATTTTTTGTCAATTAGACAAGAATCGATTTGATTTCAATGCGGAAACTGCATCTCGTTCTATATTTTTGACACTATGGCACACATGCTTTTAGAACTATTGCCATAAAATCTTTTTAGAAGAATCTTCTAAGAACGTATGATGTCGCAAATAATACCTCGAATCTAATCCGCTTTCCTATGGATTTATAAACAAATACTTTTCTCTGTATGAGATTAATTCCATTTTTGGAATTTTGTTATATTTGATACAGTATGTTTTCTAAAAATTCTAGTTTTAAATAAATTAAAAAAAAAATTTTTCTTATAATTTTTCCAGATTTTTGTAAGTTACAATTTTTTTCTATCATTTTCTTGGAGTCCTAATTAACGTATCATAAAACTTTTCATAAAATTATCAAAAAATAATCTCTAATTTTAATATTAATTTTATTATTAATTTTAATATTAATTTTAACATTAATTTTGTATCTCTAATTTTTTATATTTAATCGCTAAAATTATTTTTTAAATATATCAGGAACTTTAAAATTGTTTAAGGAAGAATTAGAATTCTACTAGCTATGTAGAAAATCTGGTAAGAAATCGTGTGCTAATATTATAGAGGTCAGATATTTAGAATCTGACCTCTGATTATTAAAATAAAATCTAAAAATTGAATCTAAAATTGAATCTAAAATTACATTTATTTACGAGTATTAATTTATAAAAGAAATTATATATAAAGACGTATGTGCGTACGCGCGAACACACACATATCATTTTTTATTGTTATGTTCAAAAAATTATTAAAAAATAATTATAAAAACGAATAATAGCGAATAATGTTTCTATCGAATTATAAATATTGCTTCGCATCGAGTTTAAATCCATCATTGTTTTCTGCTCATACTACATTCCTGCCCTTCTATCAAAAGCATCCAATAAAGGTGAGCTTCACGACTGATCGTTAATTTAATAAACGATGAGAACATGTCGTTAAATCCATAAGCACATGTGTGGGGGATAAAACGTGAAGAACTACAATCGACAGACGACGTTGTCGCTGTCGTTCACGATAATGAGCGTTCGATGTCTGAGCTGTATCGCCGATGCGCCGTTACTGACATATCCACCGATTTGTAACGTTATCGTTTCTGTATAATCATAATTGTACATCCTCGCAAACGACACGATGTGCGATAATACCGGCGCGAGCAATTATATTAGAAACTAGCTGACAAATCGCAATTTTCACGCATTTATCTTGTCACGAATCTTTAAAAACTTAACACTTTGCGATCAAAGGGTGTGCTTAAATTTTGTAAAAATAAGAAGATGAAACATATCTGCAACAAAACATTGTTGCAGATATGTTTTTTTCTCTATATATTATAACACATGATAACTGCGAATTTTCAATTAGATTTTCTTTTCGAACAGTTATAGTGCATTATTTCGAAATATTTTTAATCCAAAATTTTGTTAGTTTCAAAACGCGAGATAGGAAGGGAGAAGGGAGAAAAGACACTATCAGAGGGGAAAGGGGAGAAGGAAACGCATTTATTCAATAAAGGGCCTTCGAACCTCTCTTCTCACTGCCAATATAACCGATTTTAGTGCCTCGTGAAACCAAGATCCTTTTCATTAAAGCTTTTACTGCTGACTAAATACGGTGAACTGCGGTGAAGGGTCGGGCAAAGCGGGGTAGAATATACGAATGAGAACGGGTGGGAGGAAGTTCTAATCCCCCCGAATGTTAACTTGGATTACGTGCAAACCGACCGACCTTCTCTCTTTACCACTGACGGCTAATAAAGAGAAGTATGCAATAGTATACCAGATACCTACTCAAGTGAAAATATAGATATATCGGGTGATCGAGCAAACATTCATAATCATGATGGAACAAAACTTCAATTAATATTGAATTTTTATCGTAATCCAGGAATTGAATAATTTATACGGATGATAAACGTTCTTAAAAATGGAGAAATCAATCCATTGCTCGAAAAAATTTGAGATAGATGAACGAATTATGAAAAAATAAAATTTCAAGAAATGTAATTGCATATAATCACAAATTATGATATTGTAATAAAAAAATATAATAAATAAGTCTAGTAAAATCATATCGCATGAAGATTCAAATATATAATTTTAAAATACATTTCTCATGATTTATCTTCATCTTGAAGAGTGAGCCTATTTTTACATTTTATTTATTATACATATTACAAGAGCTCGAGACATAAACAAGAGAAATTTTATTATTTATTCTGCTCTACAGTAATCGTATCATATCATATTCCAACCCAGATTCGTGTGCACGACATCTTGGTGATAAGTATTTATTAAATTTCTTACTTTTTCAGCTTTCAGTAATGCTCACAGTGTATCGATATACGCGTCAACTAAACGCCAAGTTACTCTATTTCGTATTACATTGGCTCGCTGTTTAAAGAAGCATCGTTTGCGCGTCAGTGTGTGCTTTAAAAGACGAGGTCGTCGGTGCAGAACGTCGAGAGGAGACTATACGCGTCCAGACGGCGACGTCGTCGTCGGCGCCAAGCGCCGTGCTAACTAGCGCCCCTAGCATATACACACGTACACATGCCCACGCCCTTTATTAAACGTCGCCACCCCCGTCGGCACCCCCACACGTTCTCCTTCATAAAATTGAACACGACGTGTACACCTATACGCACCGACATTGATGTACACACATAGGGGAAGAAAACGGACGGAAGGATCCGACAAAAATCAGAGCGAGAAGACGAAGAGACTCGCGCCACGGTCATTAAACCAGAAGTTTTTTATTCCAATGAAAAACAACGTGTCAATCTGCGCGAAATAGAATAATTTAAGACGGTCTATCCAAAATTATTATTCGATTATTGATAAAAAAAAGATCAATTTTTCTGTAAGTTTTATTAATTGACATTAGGTTTTTTCAGTATAAACATATTAAAATATATTTCATAAAAAATTACTAATGTAGGTTTAAAATACATATATATCAAAATCAGTTTATATTCTATATAAAAAATGTAGAGTCTCTATTATCACAATATTTGATCGTTAAAAAATATTTTTGTCTATAAAAGATGTTTCAAAAGTTTCATAACAGTTTCATAACAGTTCAAACTTTGAATATATATAGTATTCATTAAATGATATGCAGCGAAATTGAACAAGAAAGTGTTAATATACACAAGTCTAAAAACTAAATTTCTGTATGAAGCATGTTATTATAAAACACTTATCTCAAATATTATCTCAAATATCTTGTAAAACTCATATAATATTTAAATTTGAATAATAAATTTCATGAGAGGATTTGATCGCGTGATAAATTTATCTATATAAATTGCATAGTTTCTTCGCGTTCATTAGATTTAGATAGATTTTTGCGGAGCTAATTATAAAATATAATACATTCAAATTCAATTAATATCTTAGATGAATCGAAATATCAAATTTAAAACTCTTATCGAAGAATAACAAAAACTTGACATTTTTGAATGTGCGTGAATCTAAATAAGAAAACGTATCGAGATATTGAATGACTTAGAACGCTTTGAATATTCATTATAATAAAATAAAATTTTTCTTATATAATTCAAAAATTATTAATTTTTAGATTTTTGTTTACTAACACTTTTTGGTTTATTATGGTGAGTACTTATCACTTAATGAAATAATAGTGAATTAAGATGAGCAATTTTTAAGACGATCATTTTTTTTCTTATACAGAAAATATTCCAAAAATATTAAAAAAACCTATTATATTCATATTATATAAAACATATTATAATCATCGATTATTTAAAATCCTTTTTTGATTTTTTATATCTCTCTTGTCTACTCCAACTTCGTAAAAATCAAAATATTTTTGGTTTCAATTATATTTAATGATGGTTCTTCAACACCGAGAGATTCGTATATAACACATTGATTAAAAGAAATTAAAGATAAAAATCATTAATCATTGACTCACTCTATTAGCAATTTTTTTTTATTTTAAATAGTCATAATTGTATATTTGTGGAAGCATTATTAATGAATGATTATTTATTTCGATTCAGTTGCTTTGTTCCATTAAGTGATAAGTCCTCGAAAACAAATGCTCGACTTGTAATCAGAGTTGAGCACTTGTACTCCATCTCGAATGACTAACGGTCTGATAAGATGGAGAATGATTGATCGGATTATATGCATACACTCTTGACTATTAATTAAATCCTTCATGATGACGGAAATCTACACAAATCTGCTACGCAATTTACTAATGGTATTAAATCATTATAATTCGAATATATGCATAGAAAGATATTCGTCATGAAATTATTATACATGCAGTGTTTTCTTTATTATAATTTGGGCCGATTAAAATGTCTAATTATTCATCATTCAGAATCAATGAACAATCACATCGTGTTATGCCGTTAAAAATGCAATGGTCGATATAATATTTTCTCTAAATAGAGCTCCCGTGAACTATTGACATTTATAATTAACAAACTGTTACTTACCCCCAAGCGAGTCCATTGTCGGCCTAATCGCGTTAATTTTGTACTCACTGATTCCTTTGGCACAGCTCGTATATGGATGGAGTCCGCCGTTGCTTCTCACTTCTGATTCCCGCGCCATACCAGTTGTAATTAAATCAAACATAGACCTATAAAACATATAGATGGCGCATCAGTTGACGATGAGGGCAAAAGGGGAAGAGGGAAGAGGTCTAAAATTCTGATGAAATAGATTTCAGGGACAAATTTGTACGATGAAAATCTTCATTATTATTTAATAGATAATTTTCATCGACAGATATGTTTATTGTTAGATCGTAAATATTGTCAAACTAACATCATTAGCATGAATAAAGGAGACTCGCATACCTTAATATATGTATATATTTATGTAAATGCGTTCCAATAATCGTTACAATGAACAGCTGATCATAGATCTCTTTACAAGATATCGAGAAAAAAATATGATATCGACCGACATCTTTAACGATACTCGAGAATCGCAATATACGCGATACGTTAGTACACTGAAAACTTTCCAAAATCTATTACATCTCTTAAGAGTGCATTCTATTTGTAACATACTTAAAAATCATTCCACCGTTTTTATTTAATTTTCGACTAACAAGGATGAAATAATCCCGGCATCGCGGGCATCACGTGGAACGTTAAGATGAAGATTGCGCTAGCTAAGTATCGACCCTCTCTCGGTTCGTTAAGCGCCTTCACCCTCGGCCTTCTAAATTTAGTCGACTCATTCGATGCCATTCTTTTTACTTACCCCCGAGCGAGTCCACCGTCGACCTAATCGCGTTAATTTTGTACTCGCTGGTTCCTTTGACACGGCTCCTATGTGGATGGAATCCACCGCACCGTTGCTTCTGATTCTCGCGCCATACCGGCAATGATTAACTCAAGCATAGACGTATGAAATGTATAGACGGCGCATCAACTGTCAATATCCGTGAGGGGGAGCGAGGGGGCGGGAGATTCAAAAGCTCAGACGTAAGCGCGACGCGCGTCGAAATTTGAAAGATCTCTGTCATATGTACTTGCGCTTGTGTGTTCTATTTGTAGCAATTAATATCGTTTCTAGAATGCAAATCAAAAATTTCACAATTATTTCTAACATTTAGGTGGTCAAGAGAAATAGGCTACATTTCGCGGGTTTTTTAAAAATTACTTTAGATACTGTAGATGTGTCAATATGACATTATGTAATATATCGAATTTTGACATATGATACATATCCTATCATATGATATATATATTAATAGTTTTCAATATTAAATGCATTATATATTATCACAATATATTTTTACATTATATATTATCACAATATATTTTTACATACTTATATATTTCAATTTAATTTCAATTTTTTTGAATGAAAATACTTGGCTTAATCGAAATTGTTATTGACTGACGATTCGAGTTTCTTTTTTTAAGCTGATTGTGAGAGTCAATTAAAGTCAACGCTAGAGTTATAAATGCTTCGAGTAAAATCAACTTATAATAATATCATGAAAACATTATACATATTTCTTTCCATTTCATTGTTAATTGCCTGAGAGATAGAATATATCAGAAGGCGACAGAAATGGCGCCTTCCTTTCTGGTGTTTACACATTTTCGAGTTGGATATATCGTATTTAAATATTCATGACTATGAGATGAGTTGGCAATTTTATAATTTGACAACTGACTCCATTAAGATAAAATATAAAAAAAAATATAAGATAAAATATAAAATTAATAGAACATAAATTTTCTCACCTTTTTTTATCGATAACATTGCCAATTCTTTTAACCAACAGTCATGATACACGAATATCTAGAGAGTGACACTAATTTATATTTCAATTTTACATAGAATTTTCTGATTGGTCACATTTAGGTCCATATTCTGAATCCTCTTTTATCGATAAAAGTGCCTCTAAAAGTGGCTTACAGCCAATCAGAAGGCTTATAAGCCACTTTTAAAGGCACTTTTATCAATAAAAGAGGATTCAGAATATGGACCTTAGTGAAAATCCCGAAGTACCAGTCGATATGATGAGTGGTTACATCCAATTCAGGAATGTATGTTTCCTATCTAGACATGATTCGACCCGTGAATATTGACAGAATGGTTTTAAATACCCACTATAATGTAACATAACCTTCCTTAAAAATGACAGAAATATTGAATAAATTATTGTTTAATAGATATATTTATTTTTTATCTAAAGGTAATAAAAGATTCGCCGGTCATAGCAAATGGGCGAACATAAGACATATAAAAGCAGAAAATGATCACGAAAGAATGGTGGTGTTCTATAAGCTCAAACTAAAAATGCAGATTGCTATACAAGGTATTTTTATTATGATAGTTATATATATGTGCTTGATAATAAGTTCCAACATATAAAACATATAAAATATACATATTATTTATGATTAAGAGACTATAAAAATATTCTTCTAATATATAAATGTTATCTGATAAAAAATATGATAAAAAAATATATTATTCTTATTGCGTATGTTATGTAATATATTTAGATGCAAAACTAATATATTTCATGTATGGTATATCTTAAATATTTATGTAAGTTTCAAAAATCCATTTATGTGTTTTAGAGACTGGTATCACAAGGCCTAGTCATAATATAAAATTAGCAAAACTCATTGAACAAGCTAAAAAAGCAAATATGCCTGTTGCATCAATAAATACTTTCCTTGAGAAAATGGAAGCACGCAAAAACAAGAATCGAACAGGTATAATAGAAATTCGTGGTCCAAGTGGTTATGTCGTACTTGTACGTTATACAACAGATAATGTAAAAGCATTTACGACGTTACTTCATACAAAACTAAAAAAAACTTGGTATGATAATTATTATATACATTTTTTATATATAATTCATATATTCAAAATATTTTAAAATAGTATATATTTTTATTTTAGAATAAGAAAAAATTTATTTTATTAATCTTATTTTGTATGTGTATATACACATTCTTAGTCTATATATTTAATATAAAAACTAATATAAATTTTAATGCTAAATAGATTAATATAACATTTCTAAACATATCATTTATATTCATTATTATTTCAATTGATAGTGGGAAAGTCGCAGAAGATTCTATGAAGAGTATGTTTACTCATGTTGGTAATATCATAGTTGAAAAGAAAGGTAATTTGGAACATGCCATGGAGGATGCCATTAATATTGGTGCAGAAGATGTAGAAGAATTGGAAGAAAATGATGTTAAATATTTCCAGGTATATTATATGTATGCATGTATACGTATGTAACTCATTTTTAAAATATTTAAATAATGAAGTTTATATATATACATATATATATATAAACTTTATTTGTACTTGCATCAAATATTTAAATATTTTAATAAAACTGTAAAAAAGTATTTTCTAATATGAAAATTACAATTTTAATATATTCACACTAATATATTTTTTTGTTATAGTTTAAATGTGAACCAAAACTCTTAAATAAAATTCGAAGTCTATTAGAAAGTCTTGAATACAGCGTGCTTTCAGTAGAAGAAAATTACATACCACACAATATAATAGAATTAAGTGATTTGGAATTGAAAGCTGTATCTCAAATTCGTGACAAAATTTTAAATTTAGAAGATGTCAGTCATATATATGATAATATAGAACAAGATATAATACATTAAAATAATAACACAAAAATAATTCTAATCAGTTTGTACAGTGATATATTATGCAAAGTTACAATTGCAAATTAAAAATTGATTAATAAAATTATTCTTTTAATATAAATCTTGTACACTGTATATTATTTAAATATGTTATTGGTTAAGTATGTTAAGTACACTCCCCCACATTAAATAATATAATTAATTATATATGTAGAAATAATTTTCTATTATCTAAATTGATACAAAAATATATATCATACACATACAATATTAAAATTATACTACTTAAATACATACTTTTTTAAAAAAATTACATTTATAATTAAATTTATATATATATATATATATATATATATATATATATATATATATATATATATATGTATGTATGTATATATGTTGTATCAAAACAAAAAACACATAATCCTTATTAGCAAGTAATATCTATCATCGAAAGTCTCATTGTCAAAATTATTGTACAAATTCTATAAACTCTATAATTGGCATTCAATATCTACACCATATCCTTTTATATCACGAATATTAGAACCAGGAAAATCTAAAAGTTCATTATTTTGAAAAAGTGTTAACATCTTTTTAGACATCCTTGCTTTTGCACTCCATGGACTATGCATTATATTTTCGACAGAATCGACTATACTACTTTTCTTTAAAGATGTACGAGTGGACTCTACATTTTCTATTTTTTCCTGCGTGATAGTGTTTGCATTCACAATTTCTAGATTAGAGTCGATAGAATCGTCAATATCAGATACATTTTTTTCTCTTGATTTCTTGTGTTTTTTATTTTTTTTTTCTAATTTTTTGAAATCTGAATCTTGCTCTTTGCCAATATTTTCTTTGTCAGAAATTTCCTTCTTTGTATCACATTCATTCTTGAAACAATCTTCATTATAAATACTCTTTTTGTTTTTCTTTTTTTGTTTATCTTCTATGGATGCCATTTCTTCTTTTCCATTTTTAATTTCAACAACTGGCATTACTTCTATTTCTGTTGTATCCTTGTTTTCATCCATGATCGAATAATTTTGATGCTGCTTTAAATTTGTCTGATCTAATATCTCAATATTTTGTTCATCATTGCTTATTTCAACTTGAATAGCACATTTTTCAATCTTATAACTTTCCTTATTTTTTTTCTTTTCTTTCTTATATTTCTTAGAACTTACAATTTCTTCTTCTTTACTTTTACGTCTCTTAGTTTTTTTACCTTCAATTATCTCTTTGGTTTCATCTAATTCCTCGTTTGTATTAACTACAATAATGTTTTCAACTTTAGTCTTCTTTTTTTTCTTTTTTTTTAACTTTTTATCTATAATATCTGTTTCCTCATTTTTAACAATACTGGTATCCAATGCATCTTCTGATTCTACATTAATCTCAATTATTTCTTTTTCTCCTTCTGGTGACTCTTGTATCGTTTCTAGATTAGATATTTTACATATCTTCCTTCTCTTAATTTTTTTACTTTTATGTTCATTCAATTGATTATCATTAATTTCCTCACAGACTGTTTCTATGTCTAATGCCTCATTAATAAACCCATTTGACTCAGGTGTTATGTTTTCCTGTTTCCGCTTTTTTTTGTGTTTCTTATTTTCAACTTCAAATTTATCCAATGTGGCTTTTCCTTTTTTTTTTTTGTTGGAATCTACATTATACTCATATAATGTAATATGATCATTAAATGTTACACATTTCTTGTCGCTTTTTTCATCTGTCAAATCCAGAGCACAATTCTCTAGACCAAATTGTGCTCTGGATACTTCGAATTCTCTACCATTACACTCCTCCTCAGGATTTATATCTAAATTAAGAGCTGGATTTATCAAACCATCTTTACAGTCTCCATTAATAATTTCAGTTTTTAATTTCTTTCGGGCATTGTGTTTATCCGCTTTAGTGGCATGCAAAATATCATTTTCATGTTCCTTTTTCCTCTTTTTTGCAGACTTTTTGCAAGTACTATCAGCATTAGATAACATAACTTTTGTAGGACTATTCAATCCCAAACAAGGATTATCAAAAGCATAATTATTCTTCTCGTTAAAATCTTTTGATACTTCATTGGACAATATATTCTCTGTTTTTGATACAAATCCAAAACCAGCATATTGCTCGTTTTCACTTTCAGAATTAGTTGCTTGATTATCAATCATATTACGTGAAAAGTTTTTGTCATAGTTTGGCTTATGCCCAAAATAATCAGTCATGTTACCACTATTAATTGTGACAATTCCATTATTACTTTTTTCGATGCTAATAGATTTTGTTTCATAACTATCATCATCTTTTTCTGTCTTTACTTGAATTTTATTCGTTAATTCTTTTTGGCCAAGTATATTTGCTAAGTCCTTAGGTTTATACTTATTTATGTCTTTGCCTTGTGTAAATTTCTTGTAACTGTAAACAAATTTATATTTTTATAAGTATAAAATTATCATAATATGCTTATATTTGTAGAGAAGTTACAATATAATAATGATCTAAATGCTTACTGCATACGAGCACGACTTTGTTTAGACTTAAGCTCCATTGATTGTCCACTTAAACTATCATCTTCTCTTTCTAATTTCTGAGTAGTGTTTTGATTTCCATTCTCATGAAGTTGTTTCAACAAATTGTTAAATTTCTCCTGATGTTCCACCCATACATCTACATTCTTGTCATATCCTATACCTTAAGAAAAGAATAAAATTTTAATTAACCATAATATCAATGAAATAGTTTTTATATAAAAAAAAAATATATATATATATTTTTTTTTTTTTAATTACCTGCTGTATCATTCTTATGTGGAACATTAACATATTCTGTAATGCCTTGCTCGTTGATACCAAGTCCTTTTCCTTTTGTCCAACCCATTTTTTCTAACATTCTCTGACCAAACTTATTCGAATCTGTTTCAATAATAACGCAAAGAGATGTGAATCAAGATTAAACATTCGTATATAATATATGTAAACATGTAAATAAACACATGTAATATTCAACATGCAAAAAATCATAGCATGCAAATAAGTCGAGAATATTTTCATTCTGAAATTTTAGGAATATTTTTAAATGCTCACACACCTTCGGACCACCACTTTCCTCGTGGATTAAGGCTCCATTTTGGCTTTTGTCGACGTTCTGCAAGCATAGACATGTTCTCCAATTTAATCTTGATTTCGTTTTTAAATAAACAATAATCTTTCGTTTTTAAATAAACAATAATCAGATAAAATTAAAATCTATTTTAGAAAAACCTGAGAGCGGCCATGCCCCCGATTTAGGTGCAACCCGTATTTGAAGCGCCTCTATGTCCACAAAAAAAACGTGGACATTGAACTACATGGCCATGTCCATGAAACTTCTCAAAGGGTAACATGCTATGTCCACGATTTGTGGTTCTGTTCCGTGCTATATGCACAAAGTGCCGGCAATATGAATGCAAGACAAGTTATGTATACATCTTTAACGTAAATAAGTTTTGTGGTCTCTCTTTCTCCATATATACATATATACATATATGGAGATTTATACTAAAAATAGCTGTATACATATATACAATATATAGAAATTTATTCATTATATGACTATACTTGAAAATAAGATTTTTTATCAGACTATTAATAAATAATTTATATATTTAAAAAGAGAAAGTTTGATATTATTTTTAATATAGAACGTACACATTTCTTAAGAATAAAAGTTCTAAATAGATGATGTATATATGTATATATACACTTTATCATCATTTAATACCTCAAATGGATCTATACATTCAAATGATTGACAATATTCTGTGATATTTAAGGTATCTAATAAGTCTTTTACATTTCTTGAAAATAAATCATATTTGAAATCATTAGGTTGGATATGGAACTTATCAATACGTTCGAAAATATCCAGAATATTGCAATTGACTTTGATCGTTAATGTTCCCGAGATCCTATCATGAAAATTAATTCTTTAATGTTTGATTAGATTTTAAAACATGATGCATTGGTGTAGTAATGTTCTATAATATATTTAATCTACCAATAATAGTAATATGTATAATGTTAATAAATATTAATTTTAATAAGTATTATATATTAGAATGTCTAATTCTTTCTATCTCGTGTAATTTACATGTTTGTTATTCGTCGTAGAAATTCGAATCTAATTTATTCAGAAACCTGCGCAATAGTACTGGTAATGGTTTTCTGCGCAGACGCTCGATGCTTGATGCTGCCATGTATAGGTACCTTTACGGCGTCATATGAGGCTGACTGTATTGTGAATCATACAGTCAGTTATCAACAAATATTATCGCGCGTTTTCCTCTACAAACGTGCTTTTACGCTGCTGCGTAAAGTTATTTTCGAGTTCATTTGCGAACACAACGGCTACAAAACTGCGCAACAAAGTTTTTTTCCCCTGTAATCGAACACAAGACGCAACGCCATGTGTTCTACCGAGCCCAATAATATCAATAATGGCGAGGGACAACAACGAGACAGCGACGATGTTGGCGATGCATTCGGATCATTAGGAATCAGCAGGTATGAGACGAATCTGCATCAAATTTTGTTTACTATATTATAAACTGTCGTAATAGAGATGCTCGCATATTGTCAATAATTACGTCGTATTACGTTTCTGTGTGTGAGCATGTTTAGTTTTTCTTTCTATAATTTTACAATCTTTTAATATTTAATGCGATGTGATATGTTTAATATAACGATCAATATCGATAGTATTGTGGGAATTATGTGGAAAAAATGTATATTGTTAAAACAAAGATTACCACTATAGTGATAAAGATCACTGAGAGACAAGATATAATTTAGCCAATATGGTTGATAAGATAATCAATAAAATCAATAATATGTTGGATGCCTCTGAAATCAAAACTCAATTGTATTGAACCAAGGATATATTCTATTTAGTACTATATGTGCTTCCAAGTAATTTAAAGCATGATTTTTTATAATTACAATATTTAGTGCTTCAAAATATTTTAATAGCATAAATTATATGAAAAATTTTGGGAAATATACATAATATGTTGACAAAATATCTATGATTATCTTATGTAGTTAAATTTTAAATAAATAGAAACTTCTAAAAAGATGAACCAGTTTAATACAGTATACATAAATTGTCATACTGTCTTTTCCTTTTTATTCCTAATAATATAATTATAAGACAGAGAAAAAAACATTAAAATTTTTAAACTTGACTTTATTATATTTTCTAAACCAATGTTGTTCTCAACTTAATTTTTGCGGGAGAATTACTCAGAACAGCTTCCCCTATCATATCTCTAAGTGGCAATAAAATTGATAAACTGTAATTTATTACACATACTTACCAAAATTTTTATAAGAGTTTATAAGGAATTAGAAAATTATTCTCAGAAATTTGCGCTGGCTTTTCAAGACTATATAAACCAATTATAATAATATACAATAAATATACAATATAATCATAAAATTATATCAATATATTAGTATATTTAATCAAGTAATGACTTATTTGTAAGATTTTATTAGTACTGTAAAAAAATTTTAATAATGACATTACAAATTTTGAAATTATAGATATATTTTATCTTATTGAAATATTAATTCTAAGAATTATATTAATTTACAAATTATATACAAAATTTTATTGAAATTGATGAAATATTATTAATAATAATTTTATATACTTAATAAAATATACAACTAAAATTAATAAAAATACACTGCAAAATTTAAGATTGAATCATAGTGGACACTATATATAAACCATTTAGGATATAATTCCACAAAGTATATAGTTTATATCTAATCCAAAAAATTATAAACACATTAAAATTGTTTTTGCAGAAACAATATAACTCCTGCTGCATCATTACAAACATCACCAACCGAACGTTATGCTACGCATTATAAAATGAATCATCCTAAACGGGGTATAGCTTTAATCTTTAATCATGAATTTTTCACTATCTCGCATCTCAAATCTCGCTCTGGTACAAATGTAGACTGCGATAATCTTATTAATACACTAAAAAATCTTGGATTTGAAGTAAATGATCTCCATAACTCTGCTCATAGAGACATAGCAAAACAGTTAGAAAGAGGTGAGTCATACTTGTTCATTTGCATGTTTATTTACACACTAGATATTTTATTTATAAAAAACTCTTATCTAAAGAATGTTTATTAAAATGAAGAAAATCTCAAAAGATGTATAAAAACACAATATGACAAATACAAATTGATTAACAATATGATAAAAATATTCTATAAAATAATTATAAATTATTGTTTTTGCAGTTGCAGACATGGATCATTCTGAACATGATTGCTTGATAATAGCCGTATTAACTCACGGCGAACTCGGTCAACTCTACGCTCATGACACTTCATATAAAGCAGAGTCTCTCTGGCATCACTTCACTGCCGATAGATGTCCAACTCTCGCTGGAAAACCTAAACTATTTTTCATTCAAGCTTGTCAGGGTGACAGACTAGATCCGGGCATAGTTTTTAAGGAACGAACGGAAACAGATGGATTACCAACCGCGACATATCGTATTCCTTCTCAAGCTGACTTTATGATTGCCTATTCAACCATACCAGGTATTATATTGTTATCTATAGACGAGTATTAGATTACTAAAGAACTATTTACATTTATTTATCACACTTTTTTTTATTTTCCTTCTATTATATATACTACAAATCAATCAAATTTGAGGCCTCTATTGTAATTACTGATTAAATACCAGTCTTAAATATCTCAAATTATAATTTAATATCTTAAATATCTCTAATGATTCAAGGACAATTTTTAAAATTAATAGGTTACTATTCCTGGAGAAACACTAGCCGCGGATCATGGTTTATACAAGCCTTGTGCATGGAATTACGCGAAAATGGCATTCGATACGATTTGTTAACTTTGTTAACATTTGTATGCCAGCGTGTTGCCATAGATTTTGAATCAAACACGCCTGATAATCCAACTATGCATCAACAAAAACAGATTCCGTGCATCACTTCTATGCTGACACGCTTGGTAAAATTTACATCTCCAATGAATGGAGTTGTATAGTCAATCATATAAGAAGCTATATAAAAAAATTCATGTGCTTGTATTTGTGCCAGTGATAAATTTTTATATGTCAGAATAATACATTCTTTTTTTGTTTCTTTTCTTTAATTCTCTTCTTTTTTTCATATTACATCATTGATCGCATTTTTTTTTTTGTGTATTATGTTCCTTTCTTGTGTAACAGATAAATACAATTACTGCCACATGTATAATAAATTTTTTTTATATTTTTATTTTTTATTAGTATATATTTAAAAAACATTATTATATTTTTACATTAAAAACAACTGGTTTTTTGAAATACGTATTTAGAATGAATTGCATTTATATGCATTTTTATAATAGACAAAATATATAAAATATAATGAAGAGATATACATATATATACATACATTTACTTTATATATATTGTATCATACATATATGTATATATAGTGCCATTATATATATATAATGGCATTTGTTATGATTTACTAACTCTGTTGACATTCATATACCAACATTTTGCCATAAACTTCAAGTCAAACATACTTAACAATATGACAATGCATCAGTAAAAGCAGATTCCATGCATTATTTCTATGCTAACATATTTGAGATATATTTTATACAAGGTTTATATCTCTGAAGAACAGAGTTGTATAATCATACATATATATACATACACATATATATACAAGAATTTATTTCGATTCTAAACAAACTTGCTTCTAAAATAGTGTCATATTTAATCTATTCTTTCATATATTCACATATATAATAAATAAGTACAAATAAAAATTTCATCAAGTACATTAAAATATATATGATACACAGCTATTTTTAATCAATATTTTTCGTCAATAATTCTTAATGTGAAACATTCGAAAAATTTACAGTAGATATTTCATACTTTTTATTGTAATAGTATCGATGTTATATATAAACATAAATAGAATATTTCGTTATACAATGTATGATCACTTTAATCATATATATGTATATATGGTATAAGACAATTTTATTTTTTTTATTATATATATATACATATATAATAAAATTATATTAAGCTTATATATTTTATATTAAGCTTTATAACAGTATGTATGATCTCTGCAATAAGTAATAGCCTATCATTGGCAAAATAATCTTCAATATTCATCTTCACAATGCATAACTATTTTCCTGATATAAAAAATATATGAATTTATAATTTTCCTAAGATAAAATAAAATAAAATTTATAATTTTCTTAAGATAAAATAGTTGTAATTTACTAGTAATTACAACGAATATTCAAATGTTACAAAAATGTTAAAAAGATAAATTGCATTGTGATTAGACTAATCAAGATGTATTATCTTGCTTGCAAACACTGAAATTGCTAGCAGTGTTGCAATGTTGTGTCGCTAGTTTAATGAATATAATAGATAAGAATTTAAAAAGCAAAAGGATCAATTAATATTAGCAGAAATTGCTGTATTCGCAGGAGAAACGGTAACGAAATTTGCGAAACGTGATACAAAGTCTTTCATAGTAAGAATAATCGAATTTATATGCCTTATATCTACTTGCAATTGTTTGATAACTATAGTTAAAAATTAAAATATGTATGCGTATATAACGTGCATGACATTTTTTTAATATATACATATATATAATGTGCAGTATATATATATTATATATAATTTTTTATATATAATATATATAATAAATTTTATATATATATATAATTTTTGAGAATCGCGTTCTCATTGTTCCTTATTGTACAATAAGATGTTTGCAATTTACCACAGACATACATTTTGCAATGTAAACATCTTATTTAAATAATATTATAAAGTGATTGAATGCTCAAAAATATAAGATGTACAAGATGTTGGGCAAAATGAAATTGTGCAATGTCTCTTACATTGTGTATTGTGATAAATGTGTGCTAAGAATAGCTACTGTTATATGCCACATGAGTCCGTTTTGTGATTGCAACTTTCGAAATAATGTTACCGGAGTATTAAAGCAATTTTCAGCATCTTTATGCACTAGCTTTAGCGGATACTTCAATGTGTGCTTTGTATCGTATATATACATATATATTTATATCTTTCTATACACAAACTTGTATACAAATTTACAGAATAAATTAATAGATAAAATACACAATTATTGTAATAATATAAAATGATTCCAAAGAAATAATGCTACTTTCTTCTTTATGGATTTCTGATTTTTATTTTAATACCATGATTATATATGCAACAATTATTTTTTTAATTGCTTGTTTAATCACAATAAAAAAAGATTACAATACAATATAAAAGTAATATTCTCATCAACATTTTTTCATAAACATTTTTTGTGATAATATATACATTATTATTACTATATTACACATATTATAAGTTTATAAAAAATTATATTTTATATTAGTAATATATAAATTATTACACATAATATTTGCATAAAACTTTCGTATTCTCCAAATTCAAAAATGATAACCTAATAGTATAAATTATTTTATACAAAAGATGTTAATGTGTAATTAGGCGATACCATAAAAATAGTAATGTTGGAAATATTACTTACCTAAAAGCTATTATGTAATGCTTTTTATAGTAATGTAATTCTCATATTCTTATGAATGTAACTGTGACTATGATTATGACGTTGTAGTGTACCTGCAGCGCGCGCACATGTGTGTGTGTGGTCCCTTTTGAACTGAATATAAAATCTACAGATCTGTCATTGAAGCACTTGCCCAGGAATATTAATTATCATTTTATTTAATAATCGTTGTGATCTCTCCGGTGCTGTATATGGACGGACTAGATTTGTACTAGTATAGCTTGGACTATAATCAATATTTAAATTTAATGGATCTAATATTGTAGTTGTAGTTTGTGTGCTTTTCTCTCCAGCGAGAGTTTCCACATTAGGCGTAAGATTTCGCGAGAGACTTTCGCATTCAATAGATTGTTCAATTGGAAGAGGAGCAGTCTTATTTCTTCGCACAAAAGCTTTTATAAAGTTTTTCCTTTCACTTGTACCTAAAACATTATTTTTACATAAATCTAAAAATGAGTATGTATAGCTTTTTGACATTTATTTTCTTATTATATAATACATACCATTGCACGTTTCATTTATTAAAACTTCATCCTGAAATTGTAGAAAGTGATACATTAATGGTAAATAAAGAAAAAGATAATATTATATATTGAAATATATTTCTAAGATGAAGAAAATAGATAAAGGATGATTATATGAATTAATATAAAATTTATACCTTTGTTGCCAAAAGATCTTTAATGGGTTTAAAGGGATTTGAGTGTATAGAAATTCTTGATGGTGTATTTGATGCAATAGATTGGGATTCTAGAAGACTTTTATGTTGACAACTTTCTGATTGCTTGGTTCTATTATTCAAAGCAGCATAATTCTTTACTATGGTATCCAACAGCCATCTGCATGAGATAAGTTCTGATCATCAAAATAGAGAAGTACATATCGTAAAATCCTTATTTTATGTATATATATAAACTTTGTTTTCTATGATTATAAACTTACTTATATCCATTCTTTATGCCCATAGTATTATTCTTTGATTGTTCCTTATCATAAATACAAGAACATGTTTCTACTCTTGTCGGACATTTCATGGCATTGGCTGCATGCTCCACATCTAAATTTTCAACCAGATCTAGCTCGTCAATAGCTCCATTCAAATCTTGTTTGTTTGCAAGTCTACGCATACATTATAAGAATTTGATTGAAACTGAATACCACTCATCTTTCAACAACATTCATCAATCAACATTCTTAATCATATATGCATATAAATGATATAAGCTGTTTTTTTCAAGATTAAGGAATAAGTAAGTATATAAAAAATAAATAATTATAAGTATATATCAAAAGTGAATATGAAACAAATGTGCACAGGTGAAAGAGTAACGACAAATTCAGATTTCTTACAATAATAATGGTTTCGTTGAAATATGCTCATGTGTTATTAATTCATTAAACACGACTTTATTTTCTGCAAGACGAGAAATATCACTAGCATCCACCACATATATTAGACCATGTATCTAAAAGATGTCAAATAAGAATGCACAGATGTAATGTATTAAAATTTCTTTTACCATTGATGGATATAGCAATTGATAAGCAATTGATTAATTATTAATAATCATCACAACATTTATATATATGATTCCATTATCACCCGTTTGTCAAATGTACACATGTTGCTTACATCATTATAATATTTAGGCCACAATGCTCTAATCTGAGAACTGCCACCAAGATCATATATTTTCACTGAATATGAATTATGTTTTAAAGATATCGTTCGAAATCCCATTGTAGGCAGTACGTTTCGGTCTGGATCTGTAAAAAAGATATACATTATGTAAAAGATTGACAATATATAGCAATTAAGAGATCATCTATTTTATATTTTTTTAAAATTTACCGCCGCTAATATGATTCAATATCAAAGACTTTCCAGCATTATCTAATCCAACAATAAGCAAAATAATGGTCCTGCAATTATGAGAGAAAAAAATGTAAACAAGATGTCACGCTCACAGCAGCATACGCATGTGTCTTTATGTCATAAATAATGCGTACTTTTCCATGCCGCGATTCCTTTTCAGCCTCCTTAACATGCTCCTGATGCAATTACCCATCGTTAAAAGAAAAATTAATTGTGTTTCCGCAGACTTCTGTCATTTATTACATGTATGTACACACACACATACATATGACACATATTATAGCTAATTCTAGGTATTATACATCAATATACACTACAATAGTGTGTACATCAATATACACTATTTTATACACATTGAGCTTTATACATATATATAAGGCGAGTTCCTCCGAAAAAGATAGCGAAGTCGAGTATCTTTGTCTTTTTTCAGTACAGTCTAATTAAAAAGTTTTCTTCTGAAAGATAAGAGGCTGAAAGAAAAAAAGATTCTATTGTATAATTTAAAAGAAGTTGGAGAATGCAATGCATTTTTTCTTCTTATTATTTGAGAACATCAATTGTACTTGCTGTAGTGCAGTTGTGAATGGCCTGTTATGTCTGAAATTATATAATGCGAGTTTAACATGTATGTACCTTTTTGAAGAATGAACATGTACGAACATGTTTTCCATGTAAAATAAATGAAATTAAGAAATCAGTCGGGACGTTTGTTACATAAATATTCATTAAATTAAATACATATGTAAAATATGCGCTTAAATTACAATCTTTAGCAGTATCTTTGTATGCGAATTTTGTAAACAATTTAATTTACGTTAAAATATGAAATCCATGTTGTAAAAAATTCTTAATGTATTCTTATAATTTAAATTAGTTGAAGAATTCATATAATTGTGTATAATTGTAATATGTGATTTTGTCATGAATTTGTAATATGTGATATTTATTTCTTTTTTCTAATGCTTAATTTGTTGCATTGATTTTCAATCGCCAAAAATGTCATTACGTTGTCGTTTGAAAGCACATCGCAAAGATCATCAATTTAAAAAGCCGACTTATCAATATTACGTTATAACTATCTATATCATATAATTCATGGTCTAGATTAATTCGTAGCGTGTGTGATCTTATATATATAATTATACATGTATATGCGATCGCGTGGCGTTTAGTGGAATCATTTATTGTTTCAGCATTAAGTTATTAATTTAATATATTTGATAATTTATACAAATAATTTTACGATGGAACAGTATTTAAAATCGATTAAAGTTGGATTTATTGGAGGCGGAAATATGGCTAGTGCTATAGGCGCTGGATTAATTCACAAAGGTAATTGTACTTTCTTCTCCCTCTCTGTCAAGATAAATGAGAGATTAGGATAAACAAATTTACAAAAACAATAATACATATATGCTTCAACAGGTATATTGAATCCAGATAACGTTTGGGTTTCCGGTCGTACGGACAGAACGCACAGCTTTTGGAGGGAATTAGGTGCGCATCCAACATTGAAAAATAACGAAGTTGCAAACAACTGTAATATCATATTTTTGACAGTAAAACCGCATATGCTTGACGATGCGCTTAACACTATTGTAGAAAAAAAAGCTGAGAAGTTTGAGAACAAGCTATTTATTTCAGTGCTCGCTGGAGTATCTCTTGAAATTTTGCATGCTGTAAGCAAAATATTTTATATAACATGTGTAATATTATTTCAATCTTTATAACAATTAATATATAAAATTTTTTTCTAGAAACTATCAGCTGTTGTAACTTCACCAAGGATAATTAGATCTATGCCAAATACACCCATGATGGTTGGAGAGGGAATTACAGGTATGTCAG
Source organism: Camponotus vicinus (assembly GCF_025532165.1). Lineage (NCBI taxonomy): Eukaryota > Metazoa > Arthropoda > Insecta > Hymenoptera > Formicidae > Camponotus > Camponotus vicinus. The sequence goes on from NW_028141945.1 coordinate 32,068,402, forward strand.
AAAATAGGTGTATCAAATGCAGATTAATTTGTGTTAATACAAATGTAATTTTTAGTTTATTGCAGTAAAAATGCTGAGCCGAAAGATTTAGAACTAGTAGATACATTATTTTCCTATATTGGTATAAGCCAAAGTGTTCCAGAAAATACTATAAATGCCATTGGTAGTCTATCAGGTTGTGGTCCAGCATTTGTAAGTTATTGTAGTATTGCTGAATTAGAGATGCATAGAAACAATTTGTATTATGTACAATTTTTAATTTGTATTTAGGCATACCTCATTATAGAATCATTGGCAGATGGAGGTGTGAGGATGGGTGTGCCAAGGCCAATAGCAACTAAATTTGCAGCACAAGTGCTGGTAGGTGCTGGAAAAATGGTACTAGAGACTGGACGACATCCTGGTCAGTTAAAGGATGAAGTCTGTTCGCCTGGAGGTACTTCTATTGCTGGTGTTCATGCTATGGAAGAAGGAGGAGTCAGGTACTTTATAAATTATTTTATTTAATCATGTAATTTTTAAATAATTATGATTTAATTCAATGCAGGGGATCTATGATGAATGCTGTTCAGGCTGCTGTAAATAAAACAAATGAATTAGCTTCTCAATTAAGTAAATAGTGCTCTTCAATAGTTAATATTTTGGGATATTTTTTAGAGTTAGTAAATAAACAATATAACTTCTCATCTTTTGATCAAGCCATTTCTTTGTACTTAAATATTTTATTTAGCAGCTTTGTAGACTATAATAATAGTATGATAGTGTCATGAGAATGTATCATAATTTTCAAAGTTTTATTTTTATGTAAATATAATTTCATTTTTTACAAAAATCAGTGGTTTATTTATCACAAAAAATATGTAAATTTAATATATATATATATACAACATATCATTCCATTAACTACTCAAAAATTACAAACTAATAGATTTATCTCTTAAAAAATGTTTCTATACTAATCTATATTAACCTATATTAATCTAGATGTTCATAATAATAAAATAATAATAATATAGTTATATCTACAAACATGTAAATTTACAATGCCTTTTTATTTTACACATAAAAAATTAAAAAAAAACTTAATTTTTTGAATATTCTACACAACGTGAAGGGTCTGTAGGATAATATTCTTGACATTTGGTCATCAGTCTCTTGAGTGCTTGAATATACTTCCTTTGAGTTTCATCGTTCATAACATGAGCGACATTTTTTGAGAAGATCTTCTCTCTACCAGTACGCGCATGAATACCAACCATAGTTACACCAATGGGCCATGGAGAATTACCTATAGCCATTTGTAAATAGGCGTCGCTAGCCTGAAGTAAAAATAGTTTGTGTTTTATACATTATAAGATAATCATATTATTGTTGTACAAGGGCTTACTTGCTATATTATTATATTTGCACCATTGACTGATGCATTATATATTACAACATACACATATATAAGCAGATACATACCAATATATAATTACGTTCTAGTAAGTGTTTAACAATTTCTGTTAAACTGTCAGTTATATCTTCTGGAAGAGATTTATTTTTTAACTTTCGTAAAAGTGGCTTTAAATATTCCCTTGTTTGAGCATATGTTGCACTATTCATTTTCCCCTTTGTGCTCATCTTTTCGGCGGTTGATCTACTGTTTAATTGAATGCCCCACATCTGGACAAGATATTGTACAAATAGGGTAATTACGCTCATATCAAAGTCCTTGTCTCCCTTATTTAATTTAGTGGACATTTTTTCTATATCTTCATAAGTAACACCTTCATCAGGTACATTTACATCTCCTTTTCCATCAAGACTTTGAGATTTAGAAGATGTCAAAATCTCATTGAGATATGCTTGATCCACTTGTTCCATTGCTTCTTGAAAATCATTTCTGAAGCCCTATTAATGAATTATTATAATGAAAATGTATTCTTTGAGAAGACTTTAATTAATAGAAATTTTATATATATATATATATATATATATATATATATATATATATATAAAGAAATATGCTTTACCTTATTCACTTCTGGCTCCAGAATTTCACATTTCCTTAATCTCTTAAATGCTTCTATCTCAGATTCACCAAATAATAATATAGGTTCTCCTCGTTCACGTAACCGTCTAATTACTTCTTGTCTAGATAGCAAATGTTCGGAACTACTGTCTGTTACTGATTCCTCTGACTGTCGGCTATCATTTGATGGAGCAGTTTCATTATTTCCTTTATCAATTTCATGCACTTCCTGTTGCTTTGATATTAAGTGACTCCTTTTAAAATATTTTCTATTATTGTCCTATAAAAAAAATATTTTGCTATAATATTGGCGCGCTATCACGTCATACAATTATAATCATTAAATTGCATAAAATCATAAAATATAACATGTAACATACCAAAACATGACTGTCTTCTAATTCTTTACGTTTCTGCAATATCACTGCCTTTAGAATGTCCATCCTGCTATATTATATGGATAAAAATGTTGGAGTAATTATATAAATAGAAGCTAAGTTTTATATATATATGCTTTTGCACTAGCAAATTAATTTCCTCTCATCCAAGAAGAAATACTATTAACAAATCCTTCCTATATATCACAATTTAATCAGTTTCAATTCAATTAATTGAACGTGAATTTTCTTAATTTCTTTAATTAGATTTTGTTAATGAAAAATTTTGTATTAATGCGATTTAATTTTTTATTAAAAAATTTCAAAAGAAAATAAAAATAAACATTCTCACCTTCCTCACAAATAGAAGTGATAGAAGAGACTAGCAAAACGTAGAACGTAGTAAGGTAATAGAATGGCATAAATAATATTAAGTTAGGTTGTCTCGCCAACACTCAACGTTGATTCGTTGGTTCTAAAGATAAGGGCCAATCACGTTCGAGTCTACTGAGCTTGATTGACCAATCAGGACAGAGTTTAGGACAGAAAAATTTGGGCTGCTGCACACAGGACGCAGCTACTCTATTCCAAGAAGTAAATTGGACAACAGTCCAAAATGAAGGTAAAGTGGTATTTCTAGATATTCGTTTGTTCGAGACGAGGAAGCGCGTAGTTGTCAAAAGTCAAAATTAATGCATATATTGGTTATGATATGATCGTAAACGACTTGTAACGCAATTCTTTTTATAATTTACACGAAAATCGTGTATATGTATGAACGTGGATAGCAAATTTGAGATTTTGTAATTTTTGTATACAATGGCATTGAAGGATTGCCCGGATCCCGAGAAAGTTGGATGCGGCTTTAGCGCATTCAAAGAGATGGATGAAGTGACCGCTCTGATGACGGAATTGAAGAAACCGGATTTACCACCAAGTTTCGTCGAGAGAAATAGAGATCGTTTCAGTTTTATTTTGTCCCAGTACCAGGATCAGCATCAGCTACTGGATCCTTATCTCGAAAGGATCTTGGGCCCCTTGCTGTCAATTATCAAGGACAATGATTGTGCGGAAAGCATCAAGCATAATACATTTAAATATTTATTTATTATTATGTCTGTGAAAACGTATAAGAAGATTGTTACTTATCTTCCACACGAGGTAGTGGATCTATTACCTGTGTTAAGAATGCTTGAGAAGCAAGATCCAAATGATGTAGAGACATGGGAAACCAGATATGTTCTGCTCATATGGTTATCTATTATTTCCAAAATACCATTTCCTTTGTGTCGCTTAGAGACTTCAGAGAATGTAGATCCAGAGCAAACTATTATTGTCAGGTAATAATATTGTCATATCTGTATAAAATATATGAAACAAAACTTACTAAAATAGATAGTAAGATATGTCAATCTTATCTGTCAATCTATTTTTCAGAATTTTAAAAATATGTAAACAATATTGTTTATCAAGAGATGCATGTGCTGTAGCAGCTGTGTTTTTAATAGCAAATTTTTTGACAAGATCAGATGTCAAGAAATTATACTTGGAAGAGATGATCATATGGTGTTTAAAGGTAATGCTCTTTTAATGATGTCAAATATTATTAGTATTAGAGATTGAATAACAATATATACAATATATTCTAATATAGATATTTCTATACAAAAAATATAATCATTGTAAAAAAGTAATATATACTTTTGAAATATTGCAATATTTTTTTTCAGTGTATAGAAAATGATCCTTTAAGACATGGACCTCTAGCTGTAATAGCTTCCATATTAAAACATAGTGCCAGAGAAGATGTTAAACCATATAGTCAAATGCTTCTTGATAATATATTAAAACTTCGATTAAATGACAATCCAGCAGATCTTATTAGAAAGTTTGAAACAAAAGTTATTCAACGCATAGGTATGCAGGAAAACTCAAATTTTATTTACATAGTATATGTTTATTTCTTATAATAAAAATTAACAATATCTGGTAGGTTTGGTATTATTGAAAACAAAAATAGCATCCTGGCGCTATCAGAAAATGAGTCGGCCAATAAATATTATGCCTAATATTCAAGTAAATAATATTGATAATATTGATAATGTTACTGATATTACAAAAACTATTTCAAATGATAATGAAGATCAAGAAGTTCCCCCTGCTATCGAAGATATAATAGAACAACTTATACAAAGTCTTCGAGACAAAGTGATTACTATAAGGTATGTATATGCTAGTTTACATACTATAATTATAATATTTATTAGAAATAAAATATTAAATTAGATGTAATGATATAGGTGGTCGGCGGCAAAAGGTATCGGCAAGATAACAGCGAGATTGCCGGTAGACTTAGCCGATGATGTATTAGGCTTTGTATTGAATCTGTTTACCGGGCGTGAATCAGATTCTGCATGGCACGGTGGTTGTTTAGCACTTGCGGAACTCGGTAAAGATATCATTTAGATATGTATAATGATTTTTATTCATCACTAACATTATTATGTTTTTATTTCAGGGAGACGTGGCCTATTATTACCTCATCGTTTGAGCGATGTTATTCCCGTAGTTTTGCAAGCCTTAGTCTTTGACGAGCCTAGAGCTTACGGATCCATTGGCTATCTGATTAGAGACGCCGCTTGTTATATATGCTGGTCTTTCCCAAGAGCCTATGATCCACATGTTTTCGAGCCTTATGTCAAAGAAATTGCGGCAATGCTATTAGTGGTGACATGCTTTGATAGAGAGGTACAAATCATCATACAATAATCACTGTTTGCATGGCATTTATATTATTTATGTAATATGCGATATTACATCGATAGATAAACTGCAGAAGGGCAGCATCCGCCGCATTTCAAGAAAATGTCGGTAGGCAGGGCAACTTTCCACATGGTATAGATATATTGACTGTTGCTGATTATTTTGAAGTTGGTGTAAGGAGTCATACGTATCTTAAGATCAGGTATAAAATTCATCAAGTATTTTAACATATATTAAATAATCTGACTCTTATACATAATCAATACTTGTAATATTATCTTTATTAGTGTCCAAATCGCGCAGTACGAAGAATATACGAAGCCTTTGATAGATCATCTAGTTGCAAAAAAGGTTACTCATTGGGACACTGCAATTAGAGAGCTTTCAGCTAGAGTAAGTCTGAAAATTTATTTACAATAATATTAATTTAAATGCAATTACAATAATATTAATTACAATTTACTGAATATTACTAACGTTTAGTTCTGCATATGTTACTAATAATTTGTTACAGTCGCTTTTCAACCTGACAGCAGCTGATCCACATTATATGGTAAATACGGTACTACCAACTCTGTTGGACATGCTAAATTCTATCGATTTAAACGTTAGACATGGTGCGGTATTAGCTACCACGGAGATTCTCGAAGCTTTGCACAATCATTTTAATGATAAAATTGAAAATATTATTGGTGAGAATTTATAGAATTATATGTATGCAAATTAGCTTTCTATTTTTCTCTAAATATCTATAGCAAAAAAGAGCAATTTTATGCAGGATCCACAGCTGTAGCTGATATACAGGATATAGTAAGAACGTTCAGAAGTAGAGGACAATTTAAAGGGCTTGGTGGAGAATTGATGAAACAAGCTTGTGCTGTGCTAATAAAAAAATGTTCCATTGTTCACTTTCCAATTCATTTTACAGATATTGTAGGTATGTATTAATAATTATGAAACAAGATTTTCTCCTTATAAAGTTGAATTTTTATATTTAATATACTAATATTCACATCATGGATAATGTAGATGACTGGGAGAAATTATTGGAAGAATGCTTAAGTCATGAGGTATCGGCAGTTAAATTAAAAGCAGCTGAAGCACACACAAATTTTTTTGTAGAATATTATATAGACATTGACTATAATGCTCGAAGTGCTGTGATTAATCGTTATTTAGAGTCTCTGCAATCAAGCAATCAGTCCATTAGAATAGGATTTGCACAGGCAATAGGTAAATGAGAGAATAAACACAAAATATTAAATTCACTTCTATCAGATATATAATATTTATTTATTTTATTCTTTAAAAGGTCATTTTCCATTATTTATAATTCGTGAAAGAGTAAAAGACATCATAGAGGCATTAATCGCGTGTACTCACATATCCGAGAATACGCTGAAATGGGCGGAGAGTAGAAAAGAAGCTTTACACTCTTTAACCATGATATTGCAAACATTAGGAATTGATGAAGCAGGTAAATATATTTATTTATTTCGAGACATAGTACAACTTGTCATTATATTTCTATCATAACACAAAAAGCTTGTTCTTCAAAGAAATTAATGCATTTGGAATATAAATTATAGAAAAAGATGAAACTTTTTCAAACTATGATAATCTTTTACTGATATATATGATTTTCTAGCAATATCCATGGTTTTTACTGAGAATGAAAAAATTTTAAACACTGAACAAATTTTTTCAGATAAATGGCGATTGTTTGTATCAGATTTGTATGATTGTTACCTGCTAGCTCTTAAGGAATATACAATAGATAGTCGTGGAGATATAGGCGCTTGGGTGCGAGAAGCAGCTATGAATGGATTACATGTGCGTGAAATATTCCATTATGGAAAAATAATGAGATCATAATATATCGTCAACACAATATATATTGGAATTAATTACTAAATTAATTACTAAATGTCTATATTATTATAGATATTGACAAACTTAGTATCGCAAGCAAAACTATCGTCCATCTTGAATGGGAACTTGATGGCTAATATCATCGGTGGTATCGCACAGCAGGCCGTCGAAAGGATAGATGGAATTCGAGCTCAAGCTGGTACTGTGTTTAGCGCGCTTATACACAGGTAAAAAAAAAACGTATATGTATATATGTAATTGATCTTGCCAATTATGTAATATTAATATGTAAAGCATTTTAATTCGCAAAATTAATTACTATTACATCTCTTTATAGCGATCCACCACTTCCGAATATTCCATATCACGACGAGTTAAAAGCTATATTTCCCTATAATGAATGTAAGGAGACTATTGAATGGAGAATGGAGTCTGCAACATTTCCACGATTTATTAAGATGTTAAGTTTCCCGCCGTATAAAATAAATTTGTTACGCGGAATTATATTCAGCGTCGGCGGCATAAGCGAATCATTGGTATATTTAATATAAATATAATCTTTGGTATAATTAATATAAATAATAATAATAATAAACCTTATAATTGGTATATTTAATATAAATAATAATCTATTCAATTTATTTATTAAGTATAACATCTATGAAAGCTTATTTATTTGATAAAGAGGAGAGAGTATCAACATTTTAATTTAATTTTAATAATAGTGTCAATCAATTTGTTTATAATTAAATATTTCTCTTCTATCAGGTAAAATACTCAAGTGTTTCTTTATTTACTTATCTACAAGAGATTGACGAGACTGGTTTGAGAGATCTATGCGAGAAAATATTAAACATATTTGAGGAAAGTCATAAAAACGAAAGGATGATAACATCGATGTTCGCATTTTTGGATCGTTTATTGAGTTCAGGTTGTATTCAATCTGTTTTGGATGACGCAAATAATACAATCGCAGAACGCATATTAGTATTATTAAAACATGAAATAAAATATTCTGGCAATATGAAACTACTTATTAGTAGTATAAATGTTTTCTGTCAGTTACTACAGGTTTGTAAAAGGATTAAGTATTTCATATAATGATTCGTTATTTTATTTAATTATTTATTAATTAAGAACATATTTAGTTTATAATAAATGACTTTATCAAAATAATTAAAATTAATTTGTATTAAATATCATATCTCTAGGTACGAGGTCCGGTTGCAGAAAGAGCATTTTGTCAATTGAGTATATTTTTGTGTCATAAATATACAAGCTTGAGAAAGACAACGGCTATACGTATTTATGAAGCATTGACTCTTTATGGAGAGGAGATAGATATAACAGAAGAAGATTTGACAAATATACTTGCAATATTGAATGCCACAGATTGGGAACAACCAATTGCAGATTTACGTCCGATCAGAAATCATTTGTGTGAGTTAATGAAAGTACCTGCTCCAGTTTTGCAAATAAAATCAACGAATTGAGAGAAAGTCTAACATAATATATAAAGAAACTTAACATTTTTTAAAATTATCTTATTTCTTACATGGCATAAAAAACGAGACGGAATTAAATTATTAATATGTTAAATTATGGCAGAGAAGTTCTGATATTTCTCATATATTATTCTCATATATCTCTATAATTATATATAAACTAAACGTAATAATATCGTTTAAAGTTTGAAAATATTGTAGATACACAATATTTTAAAATACAATATTTTTTTCTTTTTTTTTTCTTATGTACATGATAAAGTATACATTTTGTAAAATGCATTTCACAATTTTTATCACATTATTTTGTACAGAATAAATGTATAAATATATAAAATTTCTATAATATTATATGTATAAAAAAGAAATACTTTAAACATTTATATACGCATTCAGTTTATAAACACTCATATTCCTAATATAGTTCATAAAATAATCGAGTATTTATATTATCAAAATTGTTTGCAAAACTGTTTCCTTGTTTCATATGTGTCTCAACATTCATTATTATCGTACATATTCATTTTTTGTTCATTAAAATGTTTTGTATTAATGCTGATATTATTAGTTATATAGTGAGCTAACAGCTTAGCTCCGCATTTCTCGATATTCCATTGATCTATCCACCAATTGCGTTTACTGATTCCACCTGTTATAGGATCTCTCGGTAGAGGACAATCATATTGTTTTCTTGTTACCTTACGTATCTTTGATTCGCGATTATTCTGTATTTGCTTGCAAATAAAACATTCGAATTCTTCCATATAATTTCCAAACTCATAAGGTAAGGTCATCGATCTTCTTTCAAGTGCACGTAGTAATGCACTATTTGTAACGCGATACTCGCGTTCATTTAATTTATGAGATAAATATTCCTCGTATGCAGAATCATTTTTCACAAGTTTGTGTAAAAAATCAGAAAGTGCTTTTGGGCTAGTAAAATCTAATATCGAGATGGCGGATTTATTATTTGGGAGCCAATCCTACAAAATCAAATGTCTGAGATGGATTAAATATTTAATTGTAAAATTAGAAAAATTTGTATCAATCTTAGAGTTATGATACACACACACATACACTTTTAATATAGAATACCTTAAAGGATGGTGACCCATAATATATAGGTACAGAGCCAACAATAAGTGGCCTCCACAATTTTTCTGTGATATAATCATTACATATCGCATTTTCGAAAGCTATAGTAAACTTGTATTTGGCCACAAAGGATAAGAATTCACGATTATTTAAAATATCGAGATAATTATTCTTGAACCTGAATAGATATATTTTGTCTGATAATTATTAATTTAACAATTCACGATATTATCTCGATATAAAAATTGTATGAAAAATAATGTATATGTATACCTGTCTTCAAGACGAGCATTATTTATACATGTACCATAGGAATCAATACGAATGTATTTCATTAATTCTAAGACATAACGATCCCTGTCGCTAGCGGTATCACAGTCAGATTGAATGTATAATATCGGTGCATAATTTTTTGCATGTATCAATGCAGATTTCTCTTTGGTAGGCACATAATACGATTTTCCTATAAAAATATATCTTGTTCTTACATTTTTAGTAGCAAAAGATGGAAGCTTGGAAATTATTTTTGCTAATTATAAATTTATAAATTTTTCTCTTTATTTACCTATTATATCTTCTAAACTGAATAAATCAAGAAGTGTAAGTGGTACATCGCTAAATCTGCTAAAGGTTGAAGAATAATTAAAAAGATTAAGTGTTTTCTCATGGACGAGTATAGGATTATTTCTAGGAGATTCTTCATGAAGTAAACCCCATGATACAGAGCTACTCCTCCAATTAGGCAAATCATGAATGTGAAGATTACTTCCATAAAATAAAATACTCTATAAAAATTAATAAATTCATACACATGATATTCAGACTTTTGCTTTAGAAGATATTGCATTTAAGAAATATAAAAGAGAATTGTACTTTCAAGCGTATGTTGTTTTCAAATGCTCTATTGTGTGTAAAATAACATTTAGCATTTCCGCAAGTTTTCACTAGATTGTTATTACCAAATGGAGTCCACCATAATACAACAGGTATATTGTCCTCTAGATATCATAAGTGATCATAAAAATTAACTTTGTCAATCATTATTGAAAAAAAAGCATGTGACAATAATGTGAATTACCTGAAGGAGACAATCTCGTGCGGTCGTAAAGAATTAAACGTAACTGAAAATTTTCAAAATTATTAATTAGCTTACACAGTCATAAAGTTTAATTAATTTGTAATTAATGGTTTTTCATATACCTGAAATATTATGATACATAAACCTAGCGTTGTCGCAGTTGCAAACATAATACGTAATTTCCGTGGCATTATAATTTGAGATGCACATTCATGAAGAAACCTATCTTTCTCTCTTTACATATACTTATATTATTTTTACTAATTATTAATAAAACATAACCTAAAGAAATGACAAGTTGTCAAATTTCGATACTGAAAAAATGTCACTTCAATCAGCGCGCAGATATTCATCAAGAGTACCGATTGGCTAACGCATTTCGATATCGAGATCGATGACGAAATGTTCGCGATATCGACATCATGAATAGCATAAAAGTATCGATGCTCGAATATCGGTACTCGTTTGCAGCTTCGCACGTATCGCGCTTTGTCATCACGCATAGAGAATCATAAAGAGAAAATCTCGAGGTCTCGAGGAGACATCGCGCGACTATTTTATATCGTATGCGTGTGTGTGTGTGTGTGTGTGTGTATACTTTACCTCCCGCTGCGACCGTCGATGGCATTTCTCTTCATGGTGTGCGCCTCCGGACCGCTCCAAAGGCAGCCAGTTAGCTTGACCAGTCGGCCGACCAATCAGTCACAGGGGTTCATCGCGTTGCTCTCGCATATCTCTGTCACGCTCTAACCTCTCAGTCGTATCCGTCACGCGAGCCATCTCGCTCTCGCTTCCTTCCTTCGCCCTCTTCTCTTTACCGCACCTTCGTTCCCCTCTGCCGCGCTTCTCTTCTCCTCGTCCTCTTCCTCCTCCTCCTCCTCCTCCGCCGCCGCCGCCACTGCCCTCTTCCTGTGTCGCGTTGTACGTATCGCGCCGTTTGTCTCTTCCTCTCCCGCCTATATCGTCCCTCCCTCCCTCCTTCCTCCCTCCCTTCCTCCTCCTCCCTCTCTTCTCACTCGGGCTTCTCTTTCCCTCCCGCTGAAATCGGCTACATCGGTGTATCATCGTTGCGCGATTTTACGTGCTCCCGTGTGCATTACGGACGGCTCCAGGTATCCAGGATGCAAGCTATCAAGTGCGTGGTCGTCGGCGACGGGTACGTAAAACGAAGAATCGTCGCGAGAAACGTCATTTCGCCAAAATTCGAGCTCGGTCAGAGCGGGGAGAACCTCGCGAAAGGATCCGCGCCGCCACCGCTCGAGCCCACAGGGACGATCGTCGAGCGAATCGGGTTGTTGCCTCTTGAACGACGAAGCGCTCCAGGGCTCGCGATGGCCTCGATATCATTCCCGAGTGCGAACGCGGTATCCAGCACGCGAGTGCCCACCACGCCCGTGCGAGACCGTGAAACGACGTTGACGTGTGCACGCGTGTTTTCGCGAGGACGTCATATTTTTTTGTCGCACGCTTTGCTCGACGTAGCGCGTAAAATCGTGGCCTCGATTGTTTAGCTTTTCTAATTAGAAACTAATTGGCCTTTTATAACACGAATATGAATCGAGATGCTCTCGCTGACAAATACTTCCAGTATCCCGCTTTCGCGGAATAATCTTGCGAGTCTTACATTTCGCACAATGATTCATCTATTAATGAATACATTTATTGCATGTTTTTTATTCTTTTTTTTCTACCATGGAAAACCAAACCGGTTTAATCATTTAATTGGAAGAATATTAGATTGAATTATTATTTATTTTCTCTGTTCTCTAGTGCTGTTGGTAAAACATGCTTGCTGATAAGTTATACCACCAATGCATTTCCTGGGGAGTACATTCCAACGGTGTTCGACAATTATTCCGCAAATGTAATGGTTGATGGGAAGCCGATTAATCTCGGTTTATGGGATACAGCGGGACAAGAAGATTATGACAGACTGCGGCCATTGTCTTATCCGCAAACTGATGTCTTTCTGATTTGCTTTTCACTGGTGAATCCGGCGAGCTTTGAAAACGTTCGCGCCAAATGGTATCCTGAAGTACGTCACCATTGTCCTGCCACTCCGATCATTTTGGTTGGCACCAAATTGGATCTGCGCGAAGATAAAGAGACTATTGAACGTCTGAAGGACAAGAAACTAGCTCCCATCACATACCCTCAGGTTTGTCTTTCTTTGGCAGTTATGTAATGCCAATGATATAAAAGCTTAATACAGCAATCAAAAAATATGCATCATAGATAATAAAAAAACGTACATCGAAAAATCAGAAGATGTACATCATAAATAATAGAAAAACATTTATTTCTTTTATTTATATAGCAAAATAAATTGTGTTATAAATATAATAATTATAAAAATAATATATGAACAATAAAATTGCAATTAATGTGCAATAACTTATTAGAAATGTTTATAACACTGATATTTTAAAGTGTATGTTTTATTCATAGGGTTTAGCTATGGCGAAAGAGATTGGTGCTGTCAAATACTTGGAATGCTCTGCTCTGACGCAGAAAGGTTTGAAGACTGTGTTTGATGAAGCGATACGCGCTGTATTGTGCCCTGTTCTGCAAGTGAAGCCAAAGCGCAGATGTTTCCTTCTATAATATTAAATGTATCCCTCTTTGCACGTTGGTACTGGAATGTGTTAAAGTGTTTCATTGTCTCATCTCCAGTGTACCAAACTCGAATCGAATCAATCGGACAAGTTACCGACATTTGGAACCCCAGTTGTACCAGCCTATGCCAGCGTCAACAGGCTGCAAACATCTGCCAGCATAAACGCACAAATACTAGTTCGGTACAAAATTTCCAGCGAGCAAAACAAGAGGGTTTCACGCAAGAAAATAAATTTGGAATATATAAATTCATTTTTATGTGGCCTCCAACATCCTATGAGAAATTAATCGAGAAGTTTTTGTGCTGTCTCACACGAACAAAGCTTCCAGTCTAGACAGTCTGATAATAGGGCTATAAATGCAAATCGACTGGATGTTCTAAGCAAAAAGAGTGTAAAAGAAGCCAAAATAATTGAATTAACTGCTGTACAGTATACTAGAGTATCTAATTAATATTATAATTAATAATTATGTATGAATGGTAAAAGAAGCAAATATTACTATATAATTGTATAAGCGTCCAAACATTGATTGTATACTGATCAGTTTAATCAAAGAGGAAAACCATTTTATGCTATTTGCCATTGTACATTTTAGGTAGGACATATATAATTAACATATTTAAAAAAAGAAAAGAAAACGGTAGTTTTTCCTTATTGCGAAGAAATTGCAATATGTGTATCAAGATATAAATTTGAAGAGAGAGAAAATATTTTTTAGAGATATGCATAGAGTACATGGCAAATCTGTTTGGACGATATTCATCTAGATGTTCATTATAAATGTGAATAACAGAGAAAAGAGAGTAATTTCACACGCATACATTTCTCCAAGTACTTAGAGCAACTATAGTTTTCTTTTTATTCAAATATTCACTAACAATATGTTAAAAGCTTCAGAGCTTTTGACAAGATTGCTTTTGTAAAGAGACTTAGCTGTTGAAAATCTCACATCAACAAAGTTTATTCGTTTAAAATCCCAGATTTCTTTAAGAATTTGTATATAAAATCTAATTGAAGACATTAGATGTGTAATCAGATGTCACTCAATGTTAAGTGTACATGTCCCATATTTAAATTCTGTTCGTATAATAGTTTGACGATATTTTTGATTTGATATAAGTTCATAATGAGATACAAAAATGATGTTAGATATGAATTAAAAAAAAAGTCTAATAGCTATACATTTTCCAAGCGGAATCAGTAGCGCAGCGGCCGCATAACATGGCTTCCTTCTTCCACTAAATTGGTTAACAATTATACATAAACATTATAATTACCATAAACGTTACATACCATAATTTAAGGGATAGCTAACTATTGTACAAGAGTTCTTTAGATGTATGTGATATAAGTATAAAAATATTATAAAATTTGCAGATTTCTCTGCTTCATTTGCAAATGTATCGTACACGATATGACTTGTGATTACACGCGATATGCATTTTTTTTACAGGAACTGTCGTGTTATCAGACCGGAATTAAAAAGAATATTGCTGTTATTATCTCGAAAACAAGATATAGCTATTGAAGCAGAGAATTGTGTGAATGTTCTGTATGAGAGAATATGTGTGAGAGAATGATGTGAGAGAGTGAAAAATTATCAGTGTGAAGGAGAGAAAGAATACAAAAAGTACGAGTGTATATGTAACAAGAGAGAAAGAATATGCTATAACATAACAATTGTATATAAATGCTGAACTTCAAATGTATTCCTACTCTTATTACCACGCATAATATGCGATTTTATACATAATGTATATACGTATAAATGTGTGATAATATGAGTCATATACATAAATATATATAAAAGTCGCGCTGATCGAATCTAAATCGAACGTTACTTGTTTTTTATATATATATTATAAATATATATAAAAAAGACGGCGCGGAGGGAAAAGGGGGGAGCTGAATTAAGACCTACTCTTTATTAACTAACTGCTCGCACACTCATTTATTAATCTCTGTGCAATTTGTTTAAGAACAAGAAATAAAAAAAAGAGATTTGGTCCATGTGAAAAGAATCATAAAACTATTGTAATGAAATATGCTTTGGTAATTATGCAGATAAAGCCACTTCCGACTTAATTTTCACATATATATTAATAATTTTATTAATATTATATAATATTAATATTATAATTAATATTATATTTTATTATTATATATATATTATATATAATTTTCACATCTGATCAAGATCCACATTCTGTAATGTTATAAAAGTTTTAGCCCGCGCTTGTTATTTATTGATAAGTTATCAACAAAAATGGAATAATTAAAAGTATGTAATTTTCGAACACCATATATGCTTATGTATGCTTGTATGTGTTTGTGTATGTGTAAAATTTGACTTAAATCAAAAATATGTTTGGATACAGTTATATTTTCCAGAAGTAAAGCTTCCCGTAGGACGGAGGCGTAACTCACTGTGTCCACGCACAAAGTTCACTTTATATCTAATCTTGACTCTTGT
Organism: Camponotus vicinus; assembly: GCF_025532165.1. Taxonomy (NCBI): domain Eukaryota; kingdom Metazoa; phylum Arthropoda; class Insecta; order Hymenoptera; family Formicidae; genus Camponotus; species Camponotus vicinus. The sequence continues at coordinate 32,084,197 of NW_028141945.1, forward strand.
TGAGAATAAACTTCGCTTCATCTTCCAAAGTGGACAAAATTTCCAATGAGCAAAACAAGGTTTCACACAGGAAATCATAAATTCGGAATATATAAATTCATTCTTATGTGGCCTCCAGCATCCTACAGAAATTAATCGAGGAGTTTTTGTGCTGTCTCGTACGAACAAAGCTTCCAGTCTAGACAGTCTGATAATAAGACTATAAATGCAAATCGACTGGATGTTCTAAGCAAAAAATGTAAAACAAGCCAAATTGGATTAACTGCTGTACAGTATACTAAAGTATCTAATTAATATTATAATTAATAATTGATGTATGAATACTCTCCCTACCCTACGGGAGGGCTCCACTTTCAGAAAATAAAGCCTGACCCAAACTTATTTTTTATTAAAGCTAAAATTTAGTTTGGATTTACGTTATGTAACAGTTGTATGATGATAAAATAATTATATTCTATTCATTAAACTCTTTTTGTTGATAACTTATTAATAAACAACGCGGGCTAAAACCTTTATAACATCATTCAGAATATTGATCTTAACATATATAAAATTATTGAAATCGGAAGTGACTCTATCTACATAAATACCAATGCTTTATATATTAAAAAAATGGATGTTCATTAAATATTTTAATTAATTTCTTTTATCGAGAAATATAATCTTCGGTACAATACTATTATTATGCGGCACTATCAAAGAATGTGTTGATCAGTGCCGATACCTGATCAGGCGTATATTTTATATATTTTGCTGGATTTTTTGAGAACGATGTGCCACGATATTTGTTATGGAACACAGTATATAATGGAACAATCGCTTCTTGCAGTTCCTTCCTTAACTCCTCGCGCAAACATCTGTCAGGTACGGCATAAGAACGCTGACACTTGGCTACTTCCTCAAGTTCTCTCGTGAAACCCAAAAATTTTTCTTTCAACATTTTGGCGGCAAGATCTGATGCAAAGGAAAAACACATACAAGAATTAATGTGATTAAGTCTAGAAATCCACTAATTGTTAAACACTTCAATCATTGTTTCAGAAAGTAGATAATATTAATATAATACATGACATTATGTGAATATGAGCTCAACGTATTTGTATGTTTGTTATTTCTTTCTATATGTAATGTCGCTAAAGAAATATCTAGAATCTTATTTTTATAACTTCTCTCGTCAAATTTTTTTTTTAACATGAAAACACGAACCTGGCTCATCTGCGAGATACGATCGCGCTTTGGCGAATGTCGTAGTGACATAATTGTTCTTATCTTTGAAAAGTAGATCGTGATACGTCTGTTCTGCACTTGGCTCGGCCAGTAACAATAGTTCCATGAGGGAACTTCGGCAGAGAGCGTTAACCACGTAATTGTGATTATTCAGCCGGAATAAAGCTCGTAAAGCAAGATCTGAGTAAGATGCGTCGCTTTTATTTACTAGTGCTAGATTCAACTGAGCGAGTACCTTCTCTGTAAAAAGATGAAACAAATTTCATCAAAATTAACTAACAATATTCTTTTATAGCTGCTTCAAATTAAGTTTTATGTAGAATAAATGATGACACGGAAGGATCGTACGAACTTACTGATATATACACCGAGAACCATTCTATGTACATTTTCCGGATCTTTCGAGTGCAACGCAGTCTGATCGATGAAAAGATTGCGTCGCAGGACAGCACCAGCCATGTCTGCATATTCGGCCAATTGTTCTAAAAAGATTAAGACATTACTAGTTCCTTCTGCCACAGTACCGTCTTTTGGTAAACCCGCGCCGGATTCGTTTCTCACGCTCTCCGCAAATTCCTCCAAAGCTTTAGCACCCTGCAAAATTAAATATTTAATTTTCATTATGTTAGTTACGCGTATATCCTTTTTATTTATATTAATGAGACTTTTTTTTCATAATAAAATTAATATCATCAAAACGGAAAAACTTTGCTATCAATCTGATAGTATTAGTTTAAACAGTCGAGCGAAAATGTGATTAAGATAACAAAATTGAGAAGAAATCGATTTCCATCTGTGATACTTTTCTTACATTATACATTAATTCATAGTTTGTTATTATAAATTAATATTTTTTAAGAATGGATAATCCATTTTACGCTATTGGAATAATTTTTTTTTAGCAAAACTGCATGATTTCAGAAATATAGTGTAGAAATATATGCGTTGAAAAAACCGTTATTTATGTTTAATTAGGAAATTTCTTTAGATGAATAACTATATTAATTCAAGTTTAGAAATTTAAATCTTATAATACAAGATGATAAATTTAAATTGAAAAAAAGGAAAGAAAGTAATGTGAAACGTACGGTTGTATGTAATGTATCAAGTACGGATGCGAACTTTGAGCGGAGCGCGTAATCGCAACCCTCAACCGTTCTCTCGAGATCAGGCTTTAATTCGCCGAGATGTTTTAAGATTGGGAAGACCACAAGAACGGCAGAGAAATCGCGTCTCGTGATGCACCGTTTGGCACGCGTAGCTATGCTATCTCCATCGTGAGCCACTAGGTCCATCGCGTCGCGAACAGTAGCCTCGAGCACTTGCGCCTGCAAGGAGGGCGGTAAAATCCTTGCGACCAGCGTGCGTTCGGCTTGTATAAGTTTATGCAGACCGGCTGCTAACAAGAGATAATTCTCCATCTCTTGTTCATCAGGTGCCGCATCCTCCATAGAGTATGGTGAAAGCTGCGTCGGCTTCCTGGATACGGAGTTCAGGGCCAGATTCAGCCTCGTCGTTTGCGATGCTTTCAACAACATTTTGTTGGCCTTGTCCAAAGCATGCTGCAGTCGTCGCGATGCTCTGCGCCCGGCGTTCTCCTGACCATCCAGAGAATGCCTGTTAGCGAATTTCGCTCTCTGTAAGATTAAATTAAAATAAGTATTTTTTAAAGATATATATTTTTATGTAAATGTATATTCTATTTACAGGCATAGGACTTCCAGCGTGGGTGCTACCGCCACTGGCGCTTCTTTGATGCTCTTTAAGTAGTAGCAAGGACCTCAAAACAATGACGGAACGTACAGAAGCATATATTTTTGTATGTCTACGTTGGCCTCTTTCTTCGAGCCATTCAGCAATCTTAAATAGATCACTCATAACGCTTTCAGGTAATTGACAGAGAGACTGTGGTGCATCTTCGCCGCTGGTATCCTCGTCCGAACCGATCAAATCCAAAAGTACAATAGGAAGAATTGGCCTACTTTGACGATTAAGGATATCGTGAAATTCGGCATAAAGCGATTCTAGGCCGATTGAGAAGAGCCCTGTAACGTTTTGTAATTCGACAGAGCTGGGATTATTTTTCTGGAAGTATCGTTGAGCGTTATAGAGACGATTCATAGCCTCGAGAAAGCCATCCAAACCACTGGGCCCACTTGGCTCTGCACGTACTACAGCTTCTACTTCTTGACATACACCATAGTATCCAATAGCATGATCCAATATGCTTAAAGTTTTTTCTATATCTGTAATATTAAAATCAAAGAATTTGCAGCAAAGTTGGCAGAATTTTAGAACATTCTATAATTTAAGGAAGAATAATGAAACAAATGCATACTGTGTTGCTGAGCTTGGAGATTCGCAGTCTCATTATAAACAGGAAGTATGGTACGACGCAGTGTAGCTAAGCGTTCTTCCAGGGAAGAGAGTATTCCCACCACTCCACTCGTCAATCGTCGGCTACGTTCCTCCGCTTCCTTCAGAGCTTCCAGAGCAGCAATTTCTGACTCCAACTTACATTGTATCTCGAATCGCCTTTCAGAAGTGTCAATCCGTGTCGTATGCATATTCTCTTCATTTATTTTTGCATATAAATAAACATAACGTTAATTAACAAATTTGGAATCCATAATATTAAATGAATTTTTATTAAAGAACAAATCTCTTCAAGGACAGCCTTAACAATTAATATTGTTTTCAGAATTTAATATATATTTTTAATATAAGCTAAAATTATACTATCATGAAATTATATTCATATGAGATGAAAAATATAGTTTGCAATTTTTAAAGATTACACATATATTATCGTTGACATTGTCATATGATATTGACAATTATGACATGTATCATCATATTATATCATATAATATATAAATTTTTTAGATCGTGTAATACATTTTTGCTTTATATAAAAAGATATTTTTATGGTATATCCTTAGTATTTTGTTGCCTATATATTACAATAATTTTTTCTTCGATAAAAAAACCTACTTGGTTTAAATCTGACAGCTACTTGTGATCATCCCAAGTCCTCGCAAACTTCCTTTTACTAAACCATCGACTTAAGAATATCTAGATGTAATAAACGCATAATCTGATACGGGCTTTATAAATTGTCAAACGAATAATCACGATGTATAACGAATATCTAGATGCGAAACGTTCGATCAATTTTCAAGCATTCCTTGCGTTCCAAAATTTTCTTCTTGAAATATATAGTTATGTTCGATTGACCAATCAGAACAAAAATTTCTTAATTCTTGTTAATTCAGAAATATACGTAATTATGTATGATAATTATAAATATGATAAATTAATAAGAAGAAAGGAAAATAATATTATTAATTTAAAAAAAGTTATAAAATGGGATCTATTAAATATAATCTCTCTATGAAGAAAAAAAGACTTTTCTACCGACAGTCATGTGATAAACAAATATACCTAGATGTTTAATTTAAAAATGCTTCGGATGGATAAACTATGTTATATGTACAAAGAGGAGTTCATGTTCACAACCCAAGTTATCAACAGTTATCAAGGATAATCAGAAGAGACGTCGCACGTTTCTTCGGCCAGCTTTGTAAAGTGGCGAAGTTATCTCTTGTGATTGAGTTGTGGCTGGACTGACAAAGGTAAATAGATGTAAGATATCATAATTGAATTTACATACATAATATTGGCAAAGTGGAATTTATTTCGTCGCAAATACATATTGTGCGCGAAAAGACGGAATTTGATCGATTGTTTGTTTAGATAGTGAGACTCAATCACATTTCATATATATATAAGTATATATATGCATGTTTCACGATTTTATTTTACGTTTTTTCTATAAATTTATTCGTACAAGTATCGAAGATTCTTTTTTTAAATCGATATTAAATGTCCTTTTTTTTTTAAATTTAGATTATCATTATATTTGAATTTTTCCTATGTAATCTTTGTTTATATTTTTCTATTTTCTTTTTAAATATGGATTTGTAAAGTTAAATTCATAAAGTTTCACTAGTTTAAAATAAAAAGGTAAAATTAATTTTTTTATAGGAGGAAAAGATAAAATTAATCTCTTTATTTCTTATAGATTTCATCATTAGATCTCTAGAGGCCTCATATTGTTATACAGCTAGTCAACAATTATTAAAATAATGGAGAAGCCAATTTCATCAGACATTGTCCTTATCGCAGGAAACTCTCACCCAGAGCTTGCCAATCTTATTGCAAAGTGAGTTATATAATAAATTGCCTCTAAATATCAAGATATAATTTTCATGTATTCTTGTGATGACAAGAACAATTGTATACAATCAGTTTGTTTTTTATATCTCTCACAAAATTATTAGATTAATATATAAAAAATTGAAAAAAAGAAAAAAAGAAAACTGCACAGAAACATAGAATGTGTAATTAAAAAAAAGAGACCTAATAATTTTCAAATATTTTGAAAAATAATTGATTTAAAATATAAATACAAGTTTATATTATTGCGTGTGTGTGTATATATATATATATATATATATATATATATATATATATATATATATATATATAGTAATTGTATTATTTATTTTATAGTTTAAATATATAATAATATATTCTCTATATTGCTAAAAAAATTATTATTTGTTTAGTTATTTAAATTAAAACTTAGTACTTTATCATTATATTATTATTATATCATATCTATTATATCATTGTATTTGAATTTTTTCTATGTAATGTAAATTAAAATGCTGTGTATATTTAAAGTCGTCTAGGTGTGAAGCCTGGTGGATGTGCTGTATATCACAAATCAAATCGTGAGACAATGGTAGAAATAGGAGATTCTGTACGCGGCAAAGATTTATTTTTGATTCAAACTGGTACAAAGGATGTAAACAATAACATAATGGAGCTTCTTATTATGGCCTATGCTTGTAAAACATCATCGGCCAAAAATATTGTTGGAGTAATTCCATATCTACCTTATTCCAAGCAGTGCAAAATGCGCAAACGTGGCTGCATAGTTTCTAAACTTTTAGCAAAAATGTTGTGCACAAGCGGTCTAACTCACATTATCACCATGGATCTCCATCAAAAGGAAATTCAAGGATTTTTTGATGTTCCTGTGGATAATTTGAGGGCTAGCCCATTCCTGTTGCAGTACATTCAAGAATCCGTATGTTCTTCTACATATATCTTCTACATATATTGTTATATAAATCCTAATCTATTACTTATTTTTGAATTGTAATAGCAATTTTATTTGAATGAATTGGGACTAAAGACCCACAGACATAACATTTCTCTCTTTTCATAGCTTTGAAAACAATATATTACAAATGTTTTACATTATGCTTTTTTCATTAAAGTAAAAATAATAAAATATATCTTTTTTTGTCAGATATAAAATATATCCTTTTTTTTGTCAGATTCCTGATTATCATAATTCTGTGATCGTTGCAAGAAATCCAGGTAGTGCAAAGAAAGCTACTAGTTATGCAGAGAGACTACGTTTGGGCATTGCGGTAATTCATGGAGAACAGAGAGAAGCCGAATCGGATATGAATGACGGTCGCTATTCACCACCCGCACTAGCGTTAGCCTCACGTACTATGGATGTTGGTGTAGGTATGCCTTTGCATCCAGCAAAAGAAAAACCGCCTATAAGTGTTGTCGGAGATGTAGGAGGACGTGTTGCTATTATGGTGGTGAGTAAGATGGTATAGATTCAGTTATACATATAATCGGGTATGATTTATACCTGAAAAATGATTTTTAGGATGACATGATAGATGATGTACAATCGTACGTAGCAGCTGCCGAAGTGCTTAAGGAGAGAGGAGCATATAAAATATATGTCTTAGCTACACATGGTTTACTCAGTTCAGATGCGCCTAGACTCATTGAAGAGTCTCCAATCGATGAGGTAACGATATTAAAATTAGAGGCATAGTTTTTTAACATATGGAAGATTGAGATGGAAAACAATTCATTAAATGTTTTCAGGTGGTTGTAACCAATACGGTTCCTCATGACGTGCAAAAGATGCAATGCCCAAAAATCAAGACTGTCGACATTAGTATTCTCTTAGCAGAAGCAATTCGACGTATACATAATAAAGAATCAATGTCGTATCTATTTAAAAATGTAACTTTGGAGGATTAGAAACTAAATATTCAACCATCAAAAATTATATTTTAATTATGATTAAATGACAATGAAAGTCACATAAAAGTCGATGCCGGGGACCATGTCCAGAATACATATCCGTCTTTTAATTTTCTACACTATTTTTATATTTCCTTGACTTGAAACAAGTGAAACTGTGTAAACTAGTCCCTTGCGTTAATTAGTGATAATCGGCCGAATGATTTAATTATATTTTTTTGATAGTCATTTTCCCCTTATATAATCTATAGTTGTAGATTGTAAAAAACCAGCTATGAATATAGTCGGATGTAAGATATAATTGTTACAGTATTATCATACTGTAATGCATTTTAGAATCCTGTAAAATCACATATAGATGTGTATTCTGTGCTTACCAGTGATCTAGTTTAATAGTTTTAGTTTTACTGTATGATTATATATAAAATCATTGTATTTTAAAAATTAAGACATAATAAATATATTTCAAGATATTTTTCAAAAGATTTTTTTCAGATAAATAAACAAAAATTGTATATTAAACGCGAGTATTTGCAAAATATATATGAATTTATAATAGCAATTATGCGATCAAAAGAACGTATATCTATCATCAATCCACAGGAGTGTTGTCATGGAAACACAGTATTTAGATCGGATATTAATTATTTCTTATATACTCTGTAAGTTCAAAGTTCTATGCTTTTTGTGTATCATACTGTCATTTTGATTTCAGAAAAAGAATCTGATTAAAACATGGAATTGGATCTTGAATTAAGCAAGATTATCGTTTCGTTGCAAGCGGACGAAAAAAATCGTCGCAGACAAGCATTAGAAGAAATAATGAAAAATATATCTCGGGAAGAGATGTCGAGCAGACTCGACGATTTGGTCAAAATATGGGAGAATATAGATAGATTTCTAGTCAGAATCTTGAATGATAATACTGAGACATGTCGAGATCTGACTGTAGGAATACTGAAGATTTTTCTCGAAGCTCTGCCACCCAACGACAAGCACATAATTTATGTTATACCGATAATGTCCAGACGATTAGGCGCACAGGAGCAGCTCGAGCCGTCAGAGGAAGTACGCTTGAAGTGCGTGTCTCTTCTACGTATGATAATCGCAAAATACAAGGATTTATTAGTGCCATACATTCAAGATGTGACAGGAATATTGGCACGCACCGTTATGGATAATTATCCGAATGTAAAAAAGGAGAGTTGCAGATGTATATCGGAGTATGCAAAGACTCTGCCAAGACATTTCTACTCGCAATCGGAGCATTTAATAAAACCCATCTTAAGTAATTTTACGCACCAGCATTACAGAGTTCGACTTGCCGCTGTTAAAGCGATAGGTGATGTTATTCAACATGGGAATAGTAAGTCGATGGAAGAAGTAGCGACTCCTTTGGCACAGAGGCTTTTTGATCAAAGTGGAATTGTCAGAGAAGGTATAATAGATTTTTCACATAATTTTCTTTTTTTATTTTACTTTTATTCAAATTTTTTTTTATTTTATTTTTATTTTTTTATGCAAATTTATATAATCTTATTATGAATCTTTATAGCTGTAATTGAGGTATCTGGCTACTGGTTGACACAATTACCTGATAGATATGGTTGGTGGCACAAACTTCTTCCATTGATCCTAACAGGATTGCATGATGAACTTGAAGAGATTCGTGTGAAAGCAGCAAATTTGTGGGATGCTGCAGGAAGATTGTACATGGAAGAAAACGAAAACGACAGAAAGTTAAAAGATAAGATGGATTTTCTTACAGAAGATCCGGAACATTATCCTCCAGAAAGTAAGTTATTTAAGAGAAATCATGAGAATATGTAAACAGTTTAGATTATAGATTATAGATTAAAAAGTATACTATATACAAGATTGTAATTTCTAGTTTCTAGGCCAAATTTAGGATGTCGTATGATTGCACAGCAGAATTTATGTAAGCTAATTAATGGTATCAGTGTCGAGCTTGGAGATTGGTTGCCAGATATACGTGTACGCTCTGCACAATTACTCTGCATATTGATATTAAATGTTGAAGAGGATGTTACACAATATATTGAAAAGCTCTTGCCACCTATGTATCGGTAAATACTTGCAACATTTCTCATTAAAAATTTAAAATTGTAAAATTTAAAGACAAATTATTTGTTACTCCAAAATTACATTTTATTTATATGACTTTTAAAAAATATGATCGGCCGTGTTATAATGAAGAAGATTGTAATTAGTGTATATATTGTAGTTATACTCTTTGTTATAGTGCTTGCAATGACGAAGACAAAAGAGTCATGGGCTGTGTGGAAACTGCTGCGCGATATCTGGGCTATTTTGTAGAACCTAAAATTTATTGTCATTTGATGCTTCCCACTCTGGAGGAATGTCTAACAGTCGGACACCTACGTGTCTTCTCGGCGATTATCAGTGGCAGCGAACAGCGAGCTCTTTCGCTACAGTTAGACAAAATCGCTTCCTTTTTGCAGCAACCATATGTTTGCCAAAGCAGAAAGAGTAACTATCAACGTCAAATATTATCTTCCTGCGATTCTCTGCTCATAGTTTGTAAACAGGTATGACTTTTTATGAGTTCGTTTGTTTTAAATATAATTTCATTTTTCCTGTACTTTATTTTTAGACATAATATATTGAATGTGCAGGACTGCATATCAATTACTCAAGCATTATTCACCGTAATATTCACCGTGTACGCGATGAGTATAGAGTCTTTCATTCGCGAGGAAGCGGACAGACTCTTGGAAGTGCTCATCCATATAAACTCGTTAAAGGATAAGGAAGATCTTTTTCGCAATCATGTAAAACCGCTGTTAACCTCGATTCACGATGACTGTGCCTCATGGTCGATTTACAGTGCAGAGTCGCAAATTTTTAGCGCTTGCTTAAGTCGTGCTGGAATCGCCATAGCACATAATATGGATCTTGCATTACCTATTCTCAAGAAAACTATGAGCAAAGACGCCGATCCTGAATTGAAACTGCGGCACTTTATTCTGCTTTCAGAGTATTTTCTTAATAATCAGAATTTAAATCAACATATTGAGGATCCACATAAATTCGTGAACACGATTATCGAGGAATTGGTTGTACCTGGACTCATCTGGAGTGCTGGCAGAGCGGCTGAAGCTATTCGTACAGCCGCAGTTTGCTGCCTCTGTGCCATCCTAGAGAACAGGATAATTAATTCCGGCGAGAAAATCGACAACTCTTCTTCAAATGAAAAATCTAAAATTTGCATTACAGTAGACGAGTTTCCATCTATCTTCGACAAAGTCACGCCTGTTTTGGTCAGTTTGGTGGACGATAAGGCGAAGAAAACTAGACTGTACTCTATGCGTGCTATTTGTTTATTAATAACAGTTGGACAGAGATTATCCTGTTTGAATGATGAACTTATTCATCGCACATATCCAGTGGTATTGAAAAGACTCGACGATGGTTGCGATGACGTTCGCTATGCTGCTGTGGAAGCACTTGTTGACATATGGAATGGTGCATCTAAAGATTATGATATTATCGGCAGTAGAAGTCATATTGACGCTCTATATACGACAATGATTATTCATTTGGATGATCCAGAATCCCGTTTCCAAGAGACAATGTTAGGTAATAAACTTTTGCTATTTATTTTTTTTTCTACATCTATACTTCTTTTTTTAATGTAACATATATAATTTAATTTTTAATTTAATATAAATATTAATATAAATATAAATTAAATAATTTAATATAAATATAAATTAGTTTTTTTTAATTTAATATAAATCTCAATATATTTTAGTATAATAAATTTTTTAATATATAGTTTTTGCTATCTTTTTAGATGCTTTAAAGAGTGTTGCAAAGATTTATCCCGAATTATTGCATCAAAAATTACATAATTGCCAACCAAATTTTAGGAACAAAACAGGAATAGATGCACTTTTGGAATATTGTCAAAGTATATTACAAAAAGATTAAACTCATTTCTGAAGATTTCTAGTAATATAGTATAGATTAAAAATGATTAGATATAAACTTAGGTATAAACTTTTTTATTAACATCTTGTTGAATATATTGAACTTCTTAATATAATTATCATGAATAATTTAACTTTATATTAACAATTTGAAAAATCAACTTTTCATGTTTGTGCAAAATACAATAACTTATAAAATAATCCAGTTTACTTTATTAAAATAAAATTCAAATCTGAAAAGAAAGCCAAGAGAAGACTCCGTGTTAAATAAATAATCATGAATAGCTGTCAATTTTTTTTATTAAAATAACGCGAAATGTCAAAAAAATTACGCCAATAAAAAAGTATACTAATATGTATATGAAAATCGATATAAACATTCTCGAAGAAACCCTAAAGTCATTCGATGTATTTGACACGTTCACATAAAATAATTTAGATCTGACAAGTTACGGCGATATTATAGCTATTAGAGACAACTAAACACGTGTTTAGTATCAAACGTAAGCTTGAAGCTCGCATAACCTCCTTGCGAGGCAGGCTTACGCGGTCGCAGGAAGTACCCGCCCTTTTGGAGGAGCCGCCATGTTGTCCGTGCCTTCCGCTCGGCGAAGCACGAAGCGGAGGGGTAAAGGCAAACGAGATTAGCAGTCTGCCGATAATTCGGTGCGTATTTTCGCGGACGTGAGGACCGGTCGTATCGTCACTCAAGCCGCCTGTCGGGACACCCCGAGAGCGACACGGTGAGTGTTTGAAAATGCGAATATCTCCAACTCCCGAGTCCAACGATCGAGTCTTTCTCGCCGCGTCTTCTCCAGCGGAACCGGAGTTATTTGTTCGACCGCTTTCCTTTTTCTCCAGCGACGTAACTCTGTCTCTCGAATTCTTAACCCGTCGTGCTTTTTATCTGCGCTCGGATAAAAAAAAAAAAAACAATTTGAGCAAGCCGGCAAAATTTCGCCCAATTGATTCAGCTACGGCTGGTAGATGCGCGAAAATAAGTCCGTTCGCTGGTAAATAAAATGTCACGATTGACTTCTCTCTCGAGTATTTATGGAAATTCATGCTTCCTTGACGTACCGGCTTCACACTTTATCATTGGCTATATTGAATGAAAAACAGGGGGCAGTCGGAAAAAAGTAGACGGAAAAATAAAACAATTTTGAGGCCTGCTCATTGTATAGACATATATGTTCTTATATCGCACTTTGTTACACCTTTCGAGCTTAAAATAAATACGCTTGGATTTTATGGAGAAAAGATAATAGGATGTCAAAGATAAGTGTAGAAAAAGCAAGCAGAAGCACACCACGTTACCCTCTAATAAGCTGTATTCCTTTTAATCGTATTTTCTATATTTTATTTGCTTTCTTTCATCCCGAACGTACCTATATTATTTTATAAATAAGAAAAATGCAAAAAACAGATGTAATTGAAATAAACAGATTTGCGTTGTTCATATTCGGTCTCGAATATGGATCTCGAGATTCGATCGTTCAATCGTACTTTTTGACATCTTATATGTATGTAGTATTTCACTCCAAGTGCAAAAGGTGCAGGTAAGAGCACGACCGATTAAAGGATCTCATTAGTTTCTGTCATTACGCGCGGCTGCCTGATCGATCTCTTGGAACGTTCTAAAAATATTCCGCCGATATACGCGGTACGTGCACGCTTTTCCGTCCCGCTTTTCCTCCGTGAAATTTGGCGCCGCCTGCCAAATTCTTGGACTTTCCACCAGTGAGAAAATTCTTTATCGCGTGATAACGCGTTTTTTCTCTCTCCACACAAGTTTGTTTATATATATATATATATTTTTCCCGGTTTGAATATAGCGATGTCTGACCCTACGGGTGATCATGTAGATGCGTTGGAAGAGGAATTGGAGTCCAATTATAAGCCTCCGCCGGAGAAGAGTATCGAGCAGATTCTGGAAGCGGACAAAGAGGATGAAAGTTTGCGCAAATATAAGGAGACGCTTCTGGGAGAAGCAAAGTCTGGTGGTATCATAGTGGGTGAGTTTCTTTTCTTTTATATACGTATAATGAAATATATGTATATATGTATAATTAAGTGTTTAGAATTTGCTTTTATCGTCGCTTATTAAAATATTAATTATTCATTATACTTTTCATTATTATTAATGTATAAAGTATCCGTATTCCATAAAGATCTGATCTCATAATTTTTGCAAATTTTATACAACTCTTTATATTTACATCATATAGTGTCATATATGTACATCATATTGTGTAAAATATTAAAATATATTTTTTTTATTTACCTCTATTTATTCATTAGTAAAAATAATAATCATGTAGCAAATACATTTAAAATATGCAGAACTATTTAATATATTTGTGTAATAATAACAATAATTCTAAATGTATGCTTTTTTAGATCCTGGTGATCCTAGAAAAGTAATAGTAAAAAAATTGGCACTGTGTGTCGCCGATCGACCAGATATGGAGTTAGACTTGACTGGTGATTTAGCACAATTGAAAAAACAGATATTTGTCATCAAGGAAGGTGTAAGCTACAGAATCAGAATTGATTTTATCGTACAGCGTGAGATTGTGCATGGATTGAAATATGTTCAGAAGACATATCGTCTTGGTATGCCTGGTATGTTTTTATCTTTATTCATTTCGTGTTTGATCCAATATCGATTGATGTCATATTTTTAATTACCATAAATTCGATTTCTTGTTAATGCTCCAACTGCAAATTAGGAGTAACGGGTAAATAGAATATATGATAATCTCTATATAAAAAACATGATTGAACAGATTTTACATCTGTAATCTCTTTTGTTTCAGTTGACAAGATGACACATATGGTAGGCTCGTATCCCCCTAAAACAGAACTTCAATCTTATACCACTCCACCTGAGGATGCGCCATCCGGTGTCGTAGCGCGAGGGTCTTACAGCGTCAGTTCTCTTTTCACAGACGATGACAAACACGAACATCTCAAGTGGGAATGGGCGTTCGAAATTAAGAAGGATTGGAAAGAATAAGTCGTCTTTTATCCTGTTTGGATACAAATAAGGGGAAGACGATAATCTACAATTCCTAGCCTTATACACTTTGCAAATAATAATAAGAACATGAAATGCCAAATCATATTTGGATGAATGATTTATAATGTTCTTTAGTTGCGGTCTCGGCGTTGCCATAAAAATTAATAAGATATTTTAAGTAACAAAAGAGAGAAAAAGAATATAATCAATATTTATTAAGCGTTTTCTTTGTAATTGATTGAATATTCAATCGTAAAAAGTAGTACTCAAGAATTGCAAAGTATACGTACACATAATCTTTAGTCACTAGAAAAGCAGACACCAGTAGTAATGATTTAATGATTTAAGCGACGCACGACAACCAGTGTTTCCAGGAATGATGAGTATTAGATGCATGAGTGAAATTTATAGTGAATGTTAAAGCCAACAATTGATCCACTATAATATATGTATAATACTAATTAAGAGTAAAGAAAATGCTCTAAAATATTTAGATAAAATATTTGTACATGATTTTCGGACAACGATCAGAATTTGCTTGATTATAAATTTATATATTTAACATCCTATATATAGTGTTATATAAAATTATATGTTAAATATCTATTATCTAAAAAAGTGTGAAGGAAAGATCAAGATATTATCTAAAAATGTGTGAAAGAAAGATTAAGAGAATAGAATAGTCACAATGCTTCTATTCTTCTAAATCAGAATATTCCTAATAAATCATATGTTCATAAATTATATAAATTTATAATATATGTAAATTATATAATTTATATGAATTATATAATTTATAATATTATATATATATAAATTTTGAGTATTAAGAAATTAGATTACATTTAACTGCATAATATATTATAGTTTATTTTAATTAGTTACTGATCTCACAAAATCTATCATCTATCATGCAAACAGATGACATAAATTTTTGCTCATAATTATGGCAATACTACTATTTATAATAATAATGAGAGATATAGAACAATTACTCTATTGATGACTTTTAATGATTTTATATAATTTATATTAAAGATTAATATTTTTTCCTATTTATATGTTCTATTTACATATATGAAATTGATTGACTTTTCTGGTCAAAGATGTAAAAAAAAACCTATCGATAGTGCCATAAGTAGTCAATTTTTGATCGTTGTCCGATAAAATGATACTATCACTTATATCTATTTTGTAATATAATTATTTCTATATGTTGCCATATAATGGGCGAGAATATATTGATTTAGCTATTGGCTCAAATCAAGTATCTTACAGATACGAATGCACTTATTAATAGTAAAAATATTGAATGTTTTAGAAACAAATAATTATTCGGGTATAAGGTATTCTGTTTACATACTTCTTGTGGGAAAACTTTCATCAGAATTATTATCAGGAATAATATTAACATAAATCTTGTATATGTGTGTGCAAATTGAAGTTCCGACAACCATATCCTTCATGAAAAATAGTGAATGCGTTTATCATCAATCAATCATTGAAAAACCTTAATTACCTAATGTAGAAACGCGCACACCATCAATAATTAATCATTGTGTAAAAAAATTTGTATATTTATATAACCATACTGTATTAGAACCTGTGGTGTTTTTTCGATAATCATACTGATCAATCGTGTAGAAATGCCACGTATTTGTACGATAATGAGCGATGACAAAGAGAAAAATATATATTAGTATAGATATTTTGTACCTTTACTACGAGCTTCACAAAAACAAATAGATTGAGAATAGTTACCTCATTGGAAAGTTACACAAAATATATATTAATAACATGTATTTGTGCAGATAAAATAGAATCACATTTCGCATTTTTCCAAAGATATTTCAATCCAAAACATATTTTTCCACTACATGTACGAAGTAGTCATTTTGATTGTTTCCTTTTAGCTCCAATAGCATCTTTTTTTATCATCGAATAAAAGTGGATCTTTGGTTTTCTTTTATCGCTCTTTTTTGTACATTTTTTGAATTTCATAAGTAACGAGAGAGAGATAGAAAGAAAAAAGAAAGAGAATCTTCTAAAGTTATTTGGGATTAATTAAGCTTTGGATTAAGCTTAGGATTTGTGTGTACTTCATCGTACTTTGTATATCACGCGTATTCATTTGTATTATGTGACGCAATATATATATATTGTATGCGGCGAATGCGATTACTGTATAACAAATATACAATCTACATCAATAATCTCTTCGCCTCTCTTTATCCGACATTACGCTTAATTATTTTACGTATATTTCTTTTTATCTTTAGATCTTTTTATCTTAGATAAATTAATGAAACACGTGAATATTGTGTTATCGAGATATATTTTTAAAATCCAATAATAATAAAGCTATAATACAAAGCGTACTATTTATTCAAAATTAGTATAAATTTTTATAAAGAAATATGATGTTTATCAGAATTGTGCTAATCATTACCGGATGCACTATAAATATTTCTTGGCATTTGAAATGAATTAGAATTGTTGATATCAAACTCTGATAATATATTCAAATATCTTGTATTATATTAGAATTAAATTTATATCTGGCATTTGTTCCACACATTATTTATTTTTCGCAGTGGCATGAACGTCTCTAAAAACAATCTAAAAATAAAAAAAGAAAATAAATGATTTAAAAAAATAAATGGAAAACAAAACTTATTCTTTATTTTACAAAAGCAAGAAATAGAAAGAGAAACTCTCAGATCGTTCATGCTACTTTGCTAATGATAGATTTCCGAAAGATCATTAAATATACTTTCATTCGTATATAATATTGCTAATTAATACGAAACATAATCTCTCTCTGATGTAACGTATTTCGAAGCAAATACTTACTTTTGCATTTAAACCATGTATTCCTGAGTATATGTATCTATCTGTGTAAATATATATATATATATTTAGTGTGATTAGAGTACGTCGTTTTTCATCAGTATTTATATGTAATCCGTTCTTATATTTAAGATCATTCTCAATAGTTTAGATCGCGCCTCAAGACCTTCATTCAGCCAGTGAAATGGCCGTGCAACATTTTCAGACCTCATTGAAGACGATCTTAAATATAAAAAGGGAATATGAATACCGACTATAGTTTGATATATTAATAATTGTATATACATATGTATGAGAATTTATATATTTTTTCGATAGCGTCGCCGCGGCCGTCTGGCTGGTGGTGATGTCTATTGCGATTGCAACAACTCGGCCACGGTCACGGTCACGGCCACGGTCACGGTCTACTCTTTCGCGGGGCTTTCTCGTGGCGCGGCGCGCGTTCTCTCCACCATCCGCCGCGCCAGCCGGTCAGCGAACTCGCGTTCATCAGCAACGCGTTTGCGCCGGGTACAGAGTCGGGACGCAACCCGACTCTGTAGAATGCAAAGCGTGATATTGAATTCGCGGAAAGTGAAAAATTCATCGCAGCCTCAAAGCGAACATACGCGATGATTTTTTGGTCATTTAAAGTCTATAAATGCGTGAAATAGCGCGATTCACAGATGATTTTCTCACTTTCCTGAATATTTTTCCGCATTGTGTGGGAATATCCTATATAGAATTTATCTTTGTATAGAGAATTCACTTGTCACTTTTCCATTCAGTTATAACAATGACTCAAATAATTTTCCAAAGCAATTTTCGGATCAATTTCTGAGACATTTAATTAATTAATCGCGTGTATTAAATTAATTATGTTAATTTACTATTGTCGTATAGATAGGGTGTAATTGTATATCTAATAATTTAAATTTTCTTTGTTAAATTTTCATCTTTTTCTAAAATTAAGAATCTTAGTGACAGATATTTTATTCTAACAAAGGAGTAGACTTTATGAAAGATATGATGGAACAAGGCAAGGGAAAAGGGAGAACATTGATACTGCGCTTTCCGGGATTTCGGGTGTGGGAAAGATGCCGCAGGAAAATCGAAGTAGGTGCGTAGGGTGTGGCATTTTCGGGCGTTTAATTAGAGTTGCAGTATGACTGTAGAATTAAGAAATTATCATACGATTTATTGCACGACAAGCGTGCAAAAATTTCTTTCTGCGAAGAGAGTTTCTCTCAAAAATCAGAATGTAATAACTATCATTTTTTTATATCCACGATGTCATTAAAAATGCAAATTAAACGTGCAAAGTAAGAGGATATATCTCTTATTTTATTACGAAATAATATCTCCATTTGCATTTTTAATGCATCCTTTCTTTTGCTCGAAGTTGAAGCACAAGCATAAATTATGCTAACAATGATATTGTATTGTTTATAGGGAAATCGGACTTAATTCTCCAAGCTCATTGATTGAATTGCAAGGTAAGGTTTCTGGGTAATGTGTATTGAACTTGCAATGAATAATACTAAAACATTATCTAAGATGCATGTCATTGTCAATAGCCTCGACAGCAATTGCATAATGATATGCATTGTAAATGATTGCAAATAAAAATGATCTTGGATTTCATTTATCGAATTGTGATTGCGTTAAATATTTACTTAGTAATTTTTAATTGCAGGCTTGTGCTTATCGAGCTCGTCATCGAGCTCAAAGCATGATGATGAAATTTAAAGCAATTTGGCAAACGAAACGTATAATTGAAGCTTATCAATGTTTCCTTAGTTATCTCATAAAGAGTTTAAAAAATAACTCTAGAACGTGACTAGAAAATTAAAAAAGAACAAGAGACAGGCGACGAAATTTTGCGTATTTTACGATTCACGAGACGATAAGAATGAAGAAGAGGGATTCTCTCGTTGAAAAAGACAGCACGTTTCCGGAAAGCGATCTCGGACGGATGCGAGATGTTCTCGTTAGACACGCTCGGAAAAGTCTCTGGCTCTTCGAGCCAAATCAAATTAAGTAGTAGCTATAGTACTAATTAGGGATAGCTTTTTTAATGGGTCGCTCAGCCTGAACGATTGTGCTCGATGCGAAACTCGTAACGGAATCTCGAATTGTCATTGATATACCTCTCGGATGAAATAATTGATTGATTGAATTGAATCATTGATTGAATCATAAAACCAAAAAATTCGATGGAATCAATGAATGATATCAATTAATTCTTAATGAAAAAAGAAGGTAGTGTGTACTATAATAATATATCTTATACATGTCATTTATATGCAAATGTTTAATAACATTCTTTAATCGTTAATAATATTAGCAATATTATAAAATTGACAAATTTTTATTAACACATACATTCGTTTTAATAATATTTAATATTAAGGTCAATTAACTCAGAGTTGTAATCTTGTAACTAAGTAAGATACAAGTATAATTAAAGATAGTTATGAATGCGCATACGCACAGACACACGTACACACGTGCATTTTTAATCGTAAACTGATATCAGGAAATGCAGAGGGGAAGAGAACCGTTAATATAGATTTCTTCGTCATTATTACGAATGATATACGATATTGCTCGCGTGCTTTAATTGGAGAGCAAACCTGTGCGCTTATTTAGGCGAGTATTAGCGAGTCAGGTCAAACTCAACCAAACTGGTTTGGTTAATCTCATCAGTCTAGTCAACAGGAGATTTGCCTGATGGATTGGATCTGAGAGATCCGGTTATAGATCTGGAACAGATCGGATCTGCTACCTTTAAGATTTCCTCGCGTGCCCTCCTTTCCCCTCTCTTTCCCGTCATCATTTGGGTAGCAATAGATGCGATATCGTCTAGATCCACCGGGTACCACTGGCACGGGTTATTTCAATCGAGTTTGAGTCCATTTGCGAAAGGCATCATGATTGCACGATCTGTCAGAGTCCACCTGGCGAGAAATCGCATCACAAGTGGGAGATAGTGAAATTGATTAAACATCCGGCAATTTAGTTCAGTAAGATTTCTATTTCCATTAGTAGAGATTTTAGCGGTGAAAAGCTGGCCAGAAATAGAAAAAAAATAAATCTGGTTGTACAAGAGTGTTTTCACTGTCAGACAAGAATGAAGTAATAGAGGGAAGAGAGGATGGTGGTTTTAGACGAGATTGAAATTCTGCGCTTAAATGAAAACACAAAGCTTCCGTTATAGAAATCGGAGAGATTAAATAGGTCCAGTTAGCATAATATTTATAGAAATGCTATAAACATTTATTACAAGAAGAAAGATCTTTATTGCAAATTTTTTTATAAATTCACACACAACGAATTGTCTTGTTCTTTCTGCGCTTTGTATTGTATCGTAGCAATCAGCATAATTATTTTATTACTGTTATATAATAATAATTATATCGTGTTTACAATATATATTCATGATATACGTTAAAAATCATGATATAAGTAATAAGATGACTCGTGAAAAAAATAATGAAATATGTAAAAAAATAATCTCTTGGCATATAAATATATACAAATATATACAAATATATACAAAGTTTTAAAAAAATGATTCCAAAAATAACGAAATTAACATATTTATATATTTTAATTAATTACTGTCATGTCATGTTTTTAAACGACTTAATTAAAAAACGTAATGAAAAGGATATCCGACGAGAGATTCTGTACGGGATGACATAATGTAATGACATGTAATATGTATGCGACTGTCTCTTGATCGAAAAAGGTCCACGTCGCGCTCGCTCGCTCGCTCGCTGACGCCGCGGCTTCTCGTATCGATTCCGCGAAGGACGCGGACGCGATTCGTGCGCGAAAATAGCGCGAAATTATTATCGCGACGGCCGGCCGGCAACGCGAAAAACACGGACGAGGTTCACCGCCCCTATACAATAACCGCGTCGACAGTTCGATGCACGTTTACCACTCGCGTCCAACCCTCTCTGTCTTCCTCCTCTGCTGCACGCGACTCTCTCGTCTCGTGCCGAGTCAGCTGCGAGCGATGGGCCCAGACCGGTTTCGCTTCCTACCGAACAAGCATGCCACTTGTTCGCGGGAGGTCGATGCCTGATCCCTTCGAAGCAGATTGTTTAACGACAGGTATTTGCTCTTGTTGATTTGATTAATCTGCCGTTCTTTAGTTGTTAGATTGTTGCTCGGCCTGTCATTTGACAAGCGAAGCGCAGAAGCGTTTCTTAGAAAATATTTCGGTGAAAAATGAACAAGATAAAGGCTGATATTAGCTAATTTTGAAACTTGAGACTGATTTATATTCGAGAAATGGGAGAAGGAAGGAAAATAATTGATTTTATAACTGGGTGAAAAAGTCTTATAAGCGAAAAGAGATATTGCAATCTGTATTTTCTAGATATCAGAATATCTTTTTATATCTCCTTTAAAGATATCAAGACATGGCATTTGCAGTTTACTATTACGATAAAAAGGTTTTATCAATGTACGTGCACTAGTTATACACAATATATCGCTACTTCAGGACTAGTTCTTTATAAAATAAAAAATAAAAAATTCGATCATCTGTTTACTACGCGAAAATATCGAAGATTAAAATTGAAATTAAATTTAATGTTTTTCTTTATATCGATCTTTCTTCGTATACGGAATATCATTCTATTACTAAGAAAGATAAGAAATTCTCTTTATTTTCCCTCGCACATGTTACGGTCACCTATATGTGAAAGATATATATGAAGAATATTTTCTTGATAATAATTTTTGCAAAATATACTCGTCACAAGTTTTCAAGAGGAATTCTCAAGAATATCTTATCTACTCCGGTATGGCAAATGGAATTCCTCCAACTTAATATACTGGATTACATTCTTAGCTGGAATGCTAAATTTTGTGATGTGTTGCGATAGATTCGTACAAGCTTATAAGAATATTCGAAACGAATAATGTTAACTTGAATATAAAGTACTTTCTGCGTAGATAATACACGAGGGAATCGTCGCCATCGCTAGAGAGGAGAAAGAGAAGGAAAGAGAGAAAGAGTGAGGGAGAAGGGGGGATGCGACAGCCGTCAACCCCTACCCTCGTGCGCTCCCGCGTCGCCGCGAGGCGGCGGGGCCTGCCTGCCTAGGACTAGGAGCGGCCGACGTTGCGCGGCGGGCCTCAGTAGCGTGACGAGCGTCGATTCGTGCGGTCCCCGTTTCTCGCGCTCCTCTCGCGTACGCCGGTTCCTTGCTCCCGTCGTTCTCTCTCGTCCTGCGACTTGCGTTTATCTTCCCTGCTTACGCGCGCACCGTCGACTTTATCCTCTCGCGGTCCTACGCACGCATCCTTCGGCGAGACCGAGGCGCGGCCGAATCCAGTCGGATCGAATCGCGTCGAGCCGGGACGGGACGCGCGCGCGTGTGTGCCATCGATACGCTCGACCGGACCGGAGCGTCAAGGAGCCAACGATTGAGGGAAGCAGGACTTCTTCGCGGGAAGTCAGAAAGAGAGAGAGAAAGAGGTAAGAGAAGTCGGCCTCAGCTTCCTGTCCCGTGATTATCGGCGGAACACGAGGTTGCGATTCCGGCTTCGGATAACGTTCGCGTGCGTCCTGTTTCGTCCTTCTCGGTTGTCCTGCGTACACCGGAGTACACCCAACAACGCGATATTTTAGATTAGGAGAAGCGATCACGACGTCGTTTAGACACTAGGTTGCTAGGGAGTCTTTTAAATGTCTCTTAGAAGACTTTTGGATGGCATCGCGATATTTTTCGCTCTCTTTACATATGCGAGATACTCGAGCTAAAATTATGTAGTAGGTGAAAGGTTCAATACCCCTTGACGACAAGGGGCGCGCGAGGGTGCGACGAGGACAAAGCGTTTCTCTCGGTTCACACACGCCGTGAATGACGTAGCGATGTAAATTCGTGTGGTAGATACACTGCTGCTCGACCAAGTCGAAACACGCTTCCTTTCTCGATCTTGTATAATTTACATTGTAGTCGTTAAATCTACTCCTAAATCTAGGAAATTATACGAGGAATAAAGTATCCATTTGTTCTCTCTCTCTCTCTTAATTCAATTTTAATTGCTTGTAGCTCGAAAATTATTGATTCCCTTATATTTCCTACCTTCCTCTTAAGCAAAGATCCAAGTGGATTAAAAGATATAGAATTAATATTTAAATATCATGCATCTGTTAGATAAATAAATTCAAAATTATTAGAGAAACAAAATTCTTTTAATATGGGATGTCTAGTGATCCTTGATTAATCGTTTAAAGAACTGAGACATTGAAACATTCTAGGTGAGTGTGTCATCCTGCATTATATCTAGGATTTATAGAAGCGAC
Source organism: Camponotus vicinus (assembly GCF_025532165.1). NCBI lineage: Eukaryota > Metazoa > Arthropoda > Insecta > Hymenoptera > Formicidae > Camponotus > Camponotus vicinus. The sequence continues at coordinate 32,107,730 of NW_028141945.1, forward strand.
TAATTAATGACTTTATTAGACACTCTATCCTTCAACGAGACAGACGGTGAACTCAGTTAACCATCCAAAAAATCCAAAATGTATGAATATCGTTGGCGCTACATGACTATTGCAAGACAATCAAGACTGGTAATCCTCGCGACAGCTCGTGCAACCTTGAAGGGATCGTCACGGGGGCAGTTCCCATGGAGACCGACCGGGAAGCCCTTCGAGAGGCAGCGCTTCGTCGCGCGGCATGAAAATTCGCTGTCGACGCATGGCCTTCACTTCGGAGATGCCAACTATTTTTATCGACCTTCGCGTGAGGGACGCATCAGCGGGGGAGAGACAGCGCGTACCTTTTATTTCGTACGGAAGCACTCGCTCTCGCGGGAGTGCGGCGGGTGGTGAGTCATCCTAATCGGTTGGTGTGAGTTCTCTTCGTTTTGCCTGCCTGGGTGGGGTCGGACCTGGTCGAAACGAAAGGGCGCCACGGTATGACACATCGGTATTCTGGAGAAAAATAATCAGGAAGAGGCAGAAAACTTGGTTTGCGTACTGTATCGTATACAGAAACTTGACGTATCTGGAGTTTCGTCTCACTTTCTCCCTCATCATTCTCTCTCTCTCTCTCTCTCTCTCTCTCTCTCTCTCCCTCGTATATTTTATTTTTTCCATACATATTTCTTCTCTTCAATTCGATACAATTTCAGTAAAACTTAATTCGTCTTGAGACTGGTGTCGAATTTATATTAGCAGTAGAGCTTTTTTTATTTTATCTTCGTAGAATTTCATCTTGACAAATAGATCGCAAAAAATTAGCGTTTGGAGCAAATTTATTTCTAATTACGAAGCTCTGATCGCTCAAATAAAAGAGACGAAATAAATTTTTCCTCCGCCGCTTAAAGCGAGAAAGAGTTTAAAAATATCCTTATACCCTAAGTACATTAGCAGATTAAGCAGGGGATTCGTTAACGATTTTAAATGCGTGGGAAAGCTATTATAGAGATCCTCGACAGAGAGACCTGTTATTTGTAGCTGCATGCATTGCAAGTAAAACACACGACGTGCATTCACACGCGCATTCTTTTCATTCCTGAATAAATGTTTTCCACGAAACCGAAATTCTATCATGAAAGATCCACTTAAGAAATTATATTAACAAAATTCTCTTCATCCATATTTTATATTTTCGATTCAACAATAATGTAAAATATATTGTATTTATGATTGTATATATCTCTCTCAGGTTTGTTTTTCTTATGGAATAAAATCACGAGAGATATGAAAATAAAATTTAAAAAATAGAGAATGCGAAAAAGCACTCGATTTGCTCTTCTTGTTTTAAGATCAAAGATTTTCTAAATAAAGAGAGGAAGAAAGAAAATCATATAAAATTAAATTCTTAATTTATTTGTATAATTTACAATAAAAATATCTTTCAACTTGACGTCTCAATCGCGATAAATTAAAAGCGAAATTTCATATCGATCTGCGTTTAATCGTCGACTGAAACAAAGTCTGTATTATATCGATAACTATTGTGAACTCTATTGTGAACGAAAGAACGGAAAAAACCAGTATATATCTAATATAATAAAAAGAACTGATGATATAAATGGACAATGTTAAACTTGGCGAATCACGTTATCGTTATGAGATTATGCACCCCGTTATTTCAGACGTGAGATTGTAATTGTAGACATTTAAACGCGAGCAATAGAAGATCTATGTATGCGCTTGTGCGACATAACAATGGATAAGCAGTGCACTTTGCACCTTTCTTCCGCTCGACATAAAGCAATGTACGATGATACCATAATTTTTAAAAGTGATCCAGAATTGCTTTTCCAGCAAGTGTTATATTTAGCAAATATTCTTTCTCTCTCTCTCTCTCTCTCTCTATCATTAATATTTTATATAATTATATATATATTTGTGTATATGTATGTGTGTGCATGCTATTGTACTAATATAATGAGAAAAAATATATTAGGATAATATATAAGTATCTCATCGTGATCACTCGGACACTACTTAACCGTCTCATCGCGATGGTAATATCCGCGAAAGTAAACGCGATAAAAAGGGTACAGTAGGCACGTGCGCTCGCAAGAAACGCGAGCACGACAGTTTTGCGCTCATACACGTGTCGCGTTGGTTTCTTGTCGCGACTTTTCGCGTTGCAGTCGCAGCTGCGGCTTTTAGAGCGATTCTGCACAAAGGAAGAAGGAAAAAAACGCGCACGATATATGATACGCCGAAAGTCCTTCGGTCAAAATTGCCCGAGAGAAGCGACATTTTATTGTTTTTCTAATCAATAATAATAAGAATTAAATCTTTCTTTTGTTTTATTTTAATTCAATATTGTCGTTTCTTTTGAATTAACAAAAAATTACATTTGATATCTCTGAGGAACACTCAGCATCGTCTCATGCAATACTTATAATACTCAATTTTTACGTGACAATATTTCCTCCAGCGATGGTGCATCTTGTGTATATTACACATAATGAACCATCCAGTATATCGGTTGTGCGATGTACCGGACGTTTGTATGTACCGTTTGTTGTTCCTCGCATCATGCCGCGTCGAACACGGCGTGATACGGATCTTGCCTGCGGTTGTGTTGCGTTCGTATATTTTCTTTATTTTTTTTCTTTAAATCTCACGGTAATCTCTCGCGTTTCCGACGCATAACGGATTCCGTTGCCAGCTCGAATGAAGAGAGAGGCTCGCGTGACTTTATCGTTGCAATCACGTCGGAAATATAAGTAAATCACTTACGACTTATATTCGAGCTTAAACACTGCGAATTTTCTCCAATTAGTGTCAATAACTTGGAACGAGAACGCGCGAGCTATGTCGTTTTGTGATTCGGAGGCAGAAGCGATTAATTAAGCGTTCACGTATGGAATATCAGTCCTTTCAACAGGCCGAGAGTTGAGTCTTGTAGTAATAAAAAAGTCATTATTATATAAATGAATATAATTATTATATTTTGTTGCACTTTTTTTAGAAAATATATTTTTTATTAATATGTTTCTGTATTTTTTATATCATTAATATCTAGAAACTGATGCGATATTTCATATGTTTATAATAGAATTTTTGTATATGATTTTTTTATATATTTTTATATTTTCCTAATTAAATAAAAAATATTCTCACCAATATTTTCATCTCTATAAAAGGATTTTCAAGTTTCAATTAAGAATAAATTAATGAATTAATTATTGACATTAGTATTGGATTCTTATGTGTCATTAATGAAGAAAAAGAATATCCTTGATTGGAAAACATGAGTAGAGAGAAGACCGAATAGAGATATAATCGAGTAAATCGAGCGAGATGATGGTATCAGTGCCCTCGGCGATGACCAAGTTCGGCCAAAGACCCGCTTGCGGCTTTTCTTGGACCGATACTTGCATCACACGGCTCGTAAAAGTACCGCGCCGCTCAAGTTCGAGTATGGCAGGATCGTGCCACATTTATCGTTCTAAATCCGATCGACGTGCTTGTACTTTTGGATCTCTTTATCGTCGGCGACTATTTATTTACTGTTTTGTTTCATGGCCGCGGTGTCCTTTTGCTTTTTCAAAATATAACGAGCGATGTTCGTTGCCATATATATTGTATCCCGTAGAAATTAAACAAAATATTCAATTAAAATTGTACCAAATTTACTAAATTTTATATAATATTTTGCACATTTTTTTTTAATATGCAAAATATATAAAATTTAGCAAATTTGATACAATTTTAATCGAATAATATTTTATTTAATGGCTACGAGATTTTTTGAAGAAAGTTCTCGCTCAATTTCCTCAATCGAGTCGACTGAATCGAACGTGTCGACGCATCTTTGCGCTTTAACGCATCGTTGTCCTTGTTCGCTGTCGTTGAAAGTACTTCCGTTCGTATTCGTGACTGGAAAATTTAAGAGCGATTTTATCTACCGTGTGTTGACAAAGCGACGTGTGCTTTCACTATTCACACTCTGTGCAGTTTGAATTTTTATGTCAGATGGATATTATTTTGAATTTATGTTAAATCACGTGCAACTAAGAAAATGTACAAATGAGTAAAATTTTAATAAATATTTTTTTTAATGATAGATATGCAGAAAGCAAATTAAGAAAAATTAAAAACGTATCAAGGTATTTATCATTACAATATAAAATGATTTTACTTTCCAATTTTCAAGCATAACTTACATAGGTTTTCATTTATAAACGATGAAAAATAATTCTTTAATATATTAAGTAATAACTTTATAACATAATTTTACTTTGCAGTTTAATTGAGCTCATTAAATTAAATAAACAGTGTGTTTCTTGCTCGTCAAGCTACGAATATCTTGAATATCACGGTCACGGTACCTCATAAAAACTAAGGTATGTCTTTCTCGAGTTCAAGGACCTCTTCTTCTGTTATTCCTGCGTGTTTTATGAACGTGTTACGTGGGAATGCTTCAATTCACATACCGTTTTATCGGTGGCGCAACATCGCTTTTATGCGTCTCGCGTATAATTATTTCGATATGGATTAAAAAACTTCGATCGCTGTGCGAAACAGGAGAGTCCTGTTTCAGAGTCCTGATTTACGGCATTGGCGTGAATAAAACCGGTTCAATGACACGCCGCATCAAGTTGAACGGCTCGTTTACGTTTATCTGCCACTTGCAGTTAGATGCCTGTTACTATATAGGATGTCTCGCATATATAAACGAATCAGCACATTCATTCGACACATTCTTTGACGAATTAGAGCGTTTAATTTTAGTGGATTATAAGTTATAAATTAAAAATGTAGATTTTTCGGAATAGATTCTTATAAACTCCGAATACATATTCCTTTCTGTTTCTTTAGTTACAGATGCAAAGAAGTAATGAAAAATTGATACATTTTTGCGCGAATAGTTTTCATTTAATTAATTAAATTAATGATTATAATTATGTTACTGGCGAAATATAGAAATATTTAACAGGCATTGATAATAAACGATCGGTGAGAGATTCGAAAAATATGTATAAGATTGATTATAGATGTATAAATAGGCCAGATATCAATTCTAATAAAGTGAAGCAGATTTGCATATGCAATTTTACCCCATCGTTGATATAAGATGCTATAAATAAATTACACGCAATGTCTAGAGATCGAAATCTTTCGCAATTAATTCTCATACATTTTAATGATGTAAAGTTTTTCGTCTACTATTTATTAAAATTATTCAGTTTATTAAAATTAATTTATTTAAATTTATTGATTTATTTTAAATCTCGAAAATTCTTTTATTTACGAGAAACAAGAATTTACAGATGACAATGTCACAAGGCGACGATCTTTTCTCTCTTTTTTTCTTTTCTAATAATTTTTTACGATACATATAATATCATAGCGATAAAAAACAGAATGTGTTTTTCGATATTATAATTTCGACATTAACAATAACTGTTATAATTGGGATTATTAAAAGAAGAAATAAAATTATGGTCAAAGTGGTTTAAAGCAGGCGGAATCACAATGGAATGAGACGTGTATAAATAAAGCGAGAAGCGCGGAAGGGAGCGCTTATCCGGCAAATAATAGCGGTGTTTTGTCTCGTGTTAGTAGACGTTTGCTGGCGATAGCGTTGGGATGAAACTCTCTCTCTCGAGGATCAATACGCGCAGTAGCGGATTTCTCAATCGGCGCACATAAAGCCTCCCATGCTCTTCGGTGCTTTCCCCACTAAATGTGACTTATAACGCTCATGTATCTCGTGAATAACGATTATTATAACATATGTATGTTATTTCAAAATAATAATTTGTACAGAGATTGCGAAAAGATATTCGATAGATAGTGAAGCTTATCTTATGAGAGGAAGGAATGAATGTAATTGGCCTAATAATTAAGCTTTAATTAAATGCATACATAAAATATGAGGGTAGATATCCAACGTAATGTAAAATAATTATTTTAAGTTTGTCTGTATTAAATATTCAATTATAAGATCAATGAGGAATTTATAAAATATAAATAATGTAAATTTTGTGAAATCTCTCCTTTGACACTTTTCTAATCGATAATATAATTGAAGATTGTTATAGAATGTAATGATAAGAGCTTAAAAAAATGTTCTTTACTGCTTTACAATTATTTACTTGAGATAATTATATTTGACTATAACTCGAGATAAGCGGATTTAATGACACCTTTAATGATCAATGTTTTATAATTAGTGTGTGTGCTTGTTTCAGACGTTGAGAAATTACTTTGATTTTGTAACTCGAGTAAGAGCGACCGAGTTCGTCCAGCTACGTCATTACGATGCAGAGCAACGGTTCGGAGAATATAGGATCTGAGAACGGTGTCGATAAATCGGGATGGACAGTATGTATACTAATTAATTGGATACAAATTAGCTTGATATAACTGTCTAATTTGTCGAAACTGTGTGAGAATACATTAGTGGCATTGCTGAAAAACTTGGATCATTAATATCTAATTTATATTAATTGATATCTAATTTATATTTCTTCATTTTTGAAATTGTCACATTAGATATTAATCATCAAATATTCTTGATTATAACGGTAAAAAAATTATGTTATTATTTAGATTGCTATTAATTATATTTAATAAATTTAATGAATTTTTTAAACCATTTATTTGGCGGAAATAAAATTAGCGAATTATATTACAATTGATACGATTTTTCTCAGGTTGGATTGATAAACGGGAAATTTAAGTATCTGACAGCGGAGACATTCGGTTTCAAGATCAACGCCAATGGTTCGAGTCTGAAGAAGAAGCAATTATGGACTCTGGAGGGCAGCGAGCATCAGGTTTTCCTTCGCTCGCACTTGGATCGATACTTAGCGGTCGACCAGTTTGGTAACGTTACATGCGAAAGCGAGGACTCATCGGACCCAGGATGTGCTTTTCAAATACAACTCGCTTCTGATGGTATACATGAGAGAGCTTTTACAATCCTTTTTACAAATCAATCACTTGTAATCTATTAAAATTGTCTTATTTAACTTGTTTTTCATCAAATTATAAATTATACATATATTATCAAACATAACAGAGCGGATGACGAAACGTTCATTATTAAATCAAAGATTATACGTATGTTATCAGACATAACAGAGCGGATGACAAAACATTCCGGATGTCTCGATATTAGAATCAATTTTATATTTTATATTGTAGTTATATATACATCTAGAAATAAACTATATAAACTTATAACTAGACGGGAACATCGTAATAGCTATTTCTATTTTTTGCGCTATTTATCGGACGGTCATATTCTTCAAGCATCCGGCATTTAACTTAAAATCGAGGCTTTGTAACGAATGATTAAAATTTACATGTATATGTATATTTTGGCGATTCTTCACGGCAACCATGATAAATTCCAGGCAGTGGACGATGGGCGCTGAAGAATATTCAGAGAGGCTATTTCTTAGGCTCGAGCCAAGATGAATTGAAGTGTACCGCTAAGGCTCCAGGCGAGGCGGAATACTGGCTCGTACATCTTGCCGCCAGACCGCAGGTACAACTTAAAAATACCTGTTGCATTTTCAAGTCTTGCAAACAAAGTGTTTACGAAACCATGGTTCTGTGGTTTACCTAATCTAGTCGTTGCGTTATGTATTATACACAATTCTTCTCTAATTATATATTATTTTCTCGACCAACTAATTAAACAGTCTTAAGTCATTACGACATTGCTTTGTTCTGTTATGATTATACTGTATTGCATGGATACCTTTAAATTCTTTTAACTGACTTGAAGATTATTGAAAAACATACTTCAATAATTTGAAAAATATATATGCAGAATGTTTCGGTAAAGATGGACAATCTCTTGTGGATATGTAGAGCAGATAAAAATAATCCTATAAATTCTTATAAAATTTTTTTCTACATATTTCGAAATGATTGTTTTTAAAATTAAAATTTATGAAGGATTGTTCTTAAATAATTTTTAAATAATTTTTATCACTCTGTAGATTTTAATAATTTGTAATTATATATATATATATATATAGGTAATACTAATTTTAATACTAATCGACTAGGTGAATCTTCGATCGGCCGGAAGGAAACGTTTTGCGCATTTGAGCGCAACTCAAGATGAGATTCATGTGGACGCGCCGGTGCCCTGGGGTGAGGATACTCTATTCACGTTGGAATTTCGTCCAGCGACTATGAGCGACGACGATAGTCACAAGGATCGTGCTAAGTCTGAAGGTGGTCATTACGCGCTACATACATGCAATAATAAATATCTCGCACGTGACGGTAAATTGTTGGACGCTTGCACGCGAGACTGTTTATACGCTGCGGAATTTCACGCCGGTCTTCTCGCCCTTCGGTATGTATATAAAGCTGTCTTAATGTTAATTAGCAATCATTTCGTTGAGCCTTCTGTATAATTGCTTGCATATATAATGAGATACAATTATTTATACGAGACGGTGTCGATTAAACATTTTGATATCTCTCACAGGGATATTCACGGCGCATACTTGGCACCCATTGGAAGTAAGGCCGTTTTAAAATCAAGATCAACGACCGTTACACGCGACGAGCTTTTCTCTTTAGAAGAATCTCTACCGCAGGCGTCATTCGTCGCGGCATTGAATCAGCGATACGTTTCCGTGAAGCAAGGTAGACTTTGCTAATGCGATCTCTCGTTGTCATAAAAATATAGATTCAGAATTACTAATCAGAAATTGATATTTCGATTCTGGTTAGGCGTCGACGTGACGGCCAATCAAGACGAAATCTCTGGCCATGAGACATTCCAGTTGGAGTTTGATCGGGTGACGAAACGATGGTACGTACGAACGATGCAGGATCGTTACTGGAGCTTGGAAGCCGGCGGTGGTATCCAGGCATCCGATCACAAGCGCTCGTCGAATGCACTCTTCGATTTGGCATGGCAGTCAAATGACGGTACGGTCGCGTTGCGCGCAAACAACGGCAAGTTCCTGGCGACCAAGCGATCCGGTCACCTCTACGCGAATGCCGACTCGTTGAATGGCAATGACTCCGACGCTGCCAAGTACTACTTTTACCTGATGAATCGGCCTGTGCTGGTGTTGCGATGCGAACAGGGCTTCGTCGGACCTAAAAGCGCGGCCAGTACCAAGCTTGAGTGCAACAAGGCCATCTACGAGACGATACGTGTCGAGCGATGCGAACGCGGTGTGGTCAGATTTAAAGGTAAATTTCTTTTCATATAATCCATTTAATTTTCACATTAATCATCAAATTGAGTTAATCATTTTTCTTGGTGACTAAATTATAAATTTTAAACATATTCCATAATATAATATAAATAATATAACTATTAGTTTATCGTTGAAAAGAATAAGATATTGTTACATTTGTCTCCAGATTACTTGATTTGATTTTATCCATCGTTTATTTATTCATCATAATAAATAGGACAAAACGGGAGATACTGGCATGCGGATAGCGAAGGAGTTACCGTAGATTCGGACATGCCATCCGACGGATTTTATCTGGAGCTGCGTGAGCCGTCACGGATCTGCATCAAGTGCGTAGACGGCCGGTATCTCACCGCGGGCAAGAACGGCGCGTTGCGTTTAGGCGAGTCGGACTACGAGTCCGCCACGAAGTGGGAGTTCTAATGTGGGCAATATATATATAACGTAAAAAACGTGCAACGAGCAAGATTTGTACTCCACTGCCTCCTCAGCTTTGGTCGTAACTCGCACAGTACCGTATCCCTTCGAATAACAATGACAAAAGATTCGCAGTTTGGGTTAATTCCCCTGCGGCGTACTTAATTAATCGAGCATACCGCGTCGAGCAATCAGCATAAAGTTCACAATATATCAATATACAATTTTATTATTTCAAATCTTAGTAAAATATTTCCTCAATATATTCAAGACTGATGCGATAAACGATTTATCCAAAAGTTTAAGACCGGCTTGAATACTTTTATAACTGTCTAGGGTCTATTTTCTATATAATACACAAACTTTTATATCTGTATATTGTAGGTAACTTGCCACGTTGCGAGCTAAATATTATGTCTTTCTTGTGTATTATTTGTAACTGATTTTTTATTACATATAATTTGTTTTATTATAAAAAAATTAATGATTGTTATTATATTAACTTATTTTATATTAATATATTTTGTAATAAGAAAAGTGATGTAAATCATTAATGTGAAAAAAAGAAAAAAAAAGAAAATATATAGATTTTTCTTTTTGCTCGTAGCGTGGTACCAAGTTTTTTACTAGTTATGAATGCATTTTATTAATTAAGCGAATTATTTAAATGAATACAAATTTATCTTTTAAATAGATACATTCGAAAGAGAGCCAAATCCAACAAGTTGACCAATATTCACGACCACTGCCGCTTTATCGATTCAATATTTCATATTTTATACAGTTTTAATTACCAAGATACATCCGTTACGATCGTAAGTTAGGCAAAACGCATTTAATAAAATGCACACAGAAGAGTTTTTCTGTATTCTCTTCGTATGCTTCACACACCTATTACTAGCCTACCGCGTATATTAAATAAGGCCAAACTAAGGCTTGGTGATGGAAAGATTTACAGTAGTATACAGATTCGCGTTTTTCTTCGCTTTTTTTTACGTTTATTGAGAACGATACACTTCGATGGATATCACGCGTTTTTAGCAGTAAGATAGACTTAATCTTCACTTTTCATAACAAATTGGCAAAGGATCGCCAATGTTATATGTTTCATGTTTTACGAAATTCCTATATAGTACTATATCGAATAGGATTGTATGAAAAATACGAGAATAGATATGTCAGATAGATTATTTCGAAAGACATTGAAATCAGTCTCGTGTAAATATACGTTTGCCTCTTCAACATTGTTGTTTTATAATCATAATATATTATCTACGCCTCGCACCACTTAATTTTATATATTACGAGAACGGAACGCGTATTTATGGCGCGAAATGTATGAAAACCGTGATCGTTGAGTATTCTATATCTTTGGATAAGATGTGTCAATGAAATATATGTCTTGATCCATCACGATGACTATTGTGTGCCCGCGCGCGTACACACACACACATACACACTACTTCTTTATATACTTATGTAAGCGGCAATCTCTTTTACTACTTTTTCACGGTAGAAATGCATTAAGAATAATGGATGTAATAAATTAAAGGATATAATAAAAAAATTTTTTATTGATCAGAGTTTTGGCTGAATTATTTATTCAGTTGAATTGTTTATTCAGTCAGACGTAATTCTTTTCGCAAACTAATATTGTATATATTATCGAACTATATACAGAGTGATGTAAAGAATTCACTATTACATCTATTGTACTCAACTTTAGTAACAGATTTTCTATAATAGATTTCTAACTTCTCTCTGACTGATTTTCTCTTTCATGAAAATATAAGAAATATATTAATGGCATCATTTTTTATCTACAGATCTCATTATCAGTTTGAAAAGTTTATTTTATATGTTAAAAATTAAAAGAGGTAACATTTTCATTTGATTTCTCCATTGCTATACAACGTATTATTTAACATTTGTTAGACTTGATTGAACTTTCAGCAACAGAGAATATTATATTGAGTACCAATAAAACAAAAGTGTTAATTATGATCTTAATTTGTTTGCGTGTTATCGCATAATATTTATTATAAGTTCATTGCCATTCGACGTCTAGCAGCTCGTTCTTCCACTTCCGTGTAATGTTTAATGAACATCAATTTTAATGTCGGGTACATCAAAGGCAAAAGTGGCAATTGTGACAAACTAATGTGCATATTATCATACGCAATACCTACATTGTTTAATTTAGAGCCATTGTCATCATTCGGCAAGAGAGGTATCACTGAGTAACGTTGACTGAAGTGCGTTAATAGCGTGAACTTCGATCGCATTTGTTCACCTGCCTGTATGGCTTGCGAGGTGGTCGAATGTAACTTTATCTTCGCTTCTTTCGCTAAATCATCTTCCATTGTCGCTTCGTGAATCAGTAAATCGCAATCTTGACCGAGTTTCACGAGATTCTTACATGGCATAGTATCACCACTGAAAATTTAACATTGTCATAATTCACATATCACATTAAGATAAAAAGTAATGATAAAGAAACCTATTCCAAATTAAATTAAAATTAAAAATAGATCAAAGATTCATTATGTGTAGTTGAATTGAAGTTAATGTATTATATATGGAAAAGTTTATAAAAAATTAGTTAAAAGTTTTTAAAAAACATACCTGTACACTATTTTTTTCCCATTATTGAGTATTACAGAAATACCGAAAGAATGAGCACAATGCTTGACATATGTCGTTTTCACGGCTTGCACATTTAACGTTTTGTACATACTTTTGTATTTGTGCTCCGTTGGTTCATGTACGTCCATGAAGAACTCGTTGTTCGGAATCAGCGTCATTTGATGCAAAATAGGTTCGAAGCGCATATGATATAATCGCAACCACATAGCAATATATGTCGGCGCGAATAGATACAAAGGATCTTGCGTGACCTTTTGCCTTTCTTTCAGAAAACCGATCAATCCGATATGATGATCAGCATGCGGATGTGATATGTACACCGCCTGAAATATAATTCGTGCAAGTGTTACAAAAGCCACCATTGCAAAATTATAAAATATATAGAAGCATTAATATACCTTGATTGTTTTTATGATTTTATCTATCGTGTATTTTCCATAGATTTTCGCAATTTGTCCGAACGTGCCCTCACCACAATCTAGCAACATACTGTGATTTTGATCCACTCTTAGGAGTATACCGCTCGTATTTCTGACTTTACTTGGAATGCTAGAACCAGTGCCCAACATAATGATCTTTGGATATTCCTTTCCAATAGATAATCTTTCTTTTTCGATGTTCATGTTTGTTTGCAGATCTTTCAACATTTCTGAAAAGCCTTCGATTTCATAAACCTCCTTTATATATTCTTCTGGATGCAATGATACTTCATTCATCGTATCATATTTTATTTCTGGTTGTAAGTGAATAGTATGATTTGTTCTGGGACGATGTATGATGGGCAAATCGTTCGCCTGAAAGAAAAAAAATTTATATTTATGGAAAAATGAAAAAATATTGCGATACATTTGAGATTAAGACAAAAAACTTTGAGATATCTCACATATCTTACCCGTGTTTTCTTTTGAAAGCTTTTTTCGTTTAAGAAAGGAAATATTTCAGAGTGCAACATATGAAGTTTGTGCTGATGCCTGTGAATCGCTTCAGTACCCATGCACTCATTGTCCTCATTCACGACTATGTGACGCGTGTTGCTATCAAATTTGTTCATCCAGTCTATGTAACGAGGATCTTCTATCACTCTTTGAGGTGTGAAATGAATAATGCAATATGGCCTATCATTTTCGTTAGACATTGTTGCTGTTGCTTGATGTTGTACAAAAGCAGGGTGATTTACAAAGGATTCCAAATAATCTTCCAATGGGCATTCTACAACTATACATAAATAAAACTTTAAAAAAAATAAGAAATTAATGTTTAACATAATCATCTAAATATTTGTAAATCATTTTAAAACCGTTTGTCAACATACTTAAGAAAACAGGGCCTGGCGTTGTTGGAGAGCAGACATCTTTACTGAGAACGACTGTACCATCAGGAAGAGTAATATCTTTGCCAGCTTTGAGTTGACCAAATAAAGGGCCAGGTTGTACACCTTTCTCTACACATTTCTCCAAGGATAATGTGCCTGCTCGAGGGTGCAATCTACAAATATAGGACATTGCACTCGATATCCTTGTCTTGTCAGACTTTTCTTCAACTTTCTGTGTTTTTTTCTCTTTCTCTACTCTGTTATCAAATACTCGCTTGCCATTAGAATTGATTGTGTAGTTATAATAATTAATATCATCAATTTCTTCTTCTCCTATATTATCTATAGACTCTTTTTCTTGTGTACTTGATTTAGTAATAGGAACATATGATACAGACATTACTGAATCTGTATATGGCTCTGATTCGTCACATTTTGCTTCGTGAATCTTCAGAGCTTGTAACATCACAAATTTCTTGACCGCATCAAATAATTCTACAGTCCCTTTAGGGCCATGTATGTTAATTATTGGCACTCCAGCTTCTTGTATTGTTAAGAGCATTCCTGGCATGCCACCTAAGTTATTCCACGATGTTGATGTTACAAATATATGTTCCAATTTTATTAATTTGTATTTATGTTCATATGCTACCCTCTGTGTTCCCTCCCCGCAATTAAAAATATAGCTAATATGACCTGCTGTTAAGTAAACACACCTTGGTGCACCACGAGCCCCGCTGCCTAGAATCTACAAATAAATTTATATATTAATTAATGTTAATATTGAATTATAACTTAAGGAAAAATATACTTTTATTTAACAGAGTCCAAGAAATTTTTGGAATATTTTTTATTATATCATTCGTCAGTGTAATACTAACTTGTAGTGATACGTTTACATTGCCAAGATATTTTACAGATTTCTTTTTGAGTTTTTCCCTCGTTAATTGCATATTGAGCACGTGCGTAGAGGAGCGCGGCATGACTCCGTAATACTTATAACAGTTTTGCTGTAAATTACGTTTTTTTACAAAAAGAGATAGCAACGTATGATTCACATGATATACACATGAGACTATTTTGGACCTCATTCGTTCGATTTTTTTGTTATTGTGTCAAAAGTATTTGTCAGAAAATAAGTTAAATAAGTTTTACTTGAATACGTGTATATATTATTCGAATATGAAATCTAATCATTTTTAATGGAACACATAACCCCATCGAACGTATGTGCACGCAATAACCAGCAATCTTGGATCATGGGTCTGTTCTTTTTAGCTGCACTGCTGCACTAGTGCAATAAGTTGGAAAGAGACAAACATACTTTCTTTCACTCTAACTAATTGCACTAGTGTAGCAGTGCAGCTAAAAAGAACAGGCCCCATGATATTTTTAGACGCATGCGCACAATATATAGGGTGCTTTCCATTTAGCGACACAAATCGACACAAGTGTCATTCTATCTTTGTTTGTGTTATTCACTGAAAAAAGATAGAATAATGCTTGTGTCGACTTGTGTCGCTAAATGGAAAGCACCCATAATATATTAACGTATAAGGTTAATATTACATTTGTCGTAGGACAAATTTTTTAAGCACATTGATTGGCTGCGGGATAGAAAATTCTAAAAATTCAAAAAATTATCCCGCAGCCAATCAATGTGCTTAAAAAATTTGCTGTACGACAAATGTAATATTAGCCTAAGATATATATATATATTTTTTAATGTGTAATATAATAAGATATATATATATCTTATTAAAATAATTGATTGATATTAGATCCGTTACAATAATAATTGTAAAAGAATAAAAATACCGCTTCACATGTTTCCTAAAAATAAATAAAAAATACAATCGAATAATTGGACGAGTTCGCTGTACCTTGATGACGTCATCGCCGCCATTGCTTATTGGACGAGCGTCCAACGCAGGCGCATGCGCATATCCCCTCCACACGCTGGCTGCAAGCGTGCTGTTGCGTCTGCAATCCAGCATCTCTGCTTGACAATACTGGAGGAAAACAGTAAAAGTAAAGTAAGGTAAACGATGTGGTGATTGTGAGATACATGCGAATGTATGTATGACAGTGCGTGTGTAACCAACGTTTTCAATTTGATGATGGTATCGTGTCGGGAATCATCGATCTTGGAAAAGCGTTAAACGCGAATTTGATACGCGCTCGCGCGTTTTGCCGAAAGGAACAAAAAGGGAGATTTTTATACAACGATGTCGATGCAAGACGATTGCGAAATGTTGACGCGGGCAAATCAGGACAGTCTCTGCCGCGTCTGTCTGACTATGAATCAGTACAACCAGTGCATCTTTCGCAAAAATTGGAACGATCTGAACAGCACGGATGCATCCGAACTCCTCTCGAAGAAACTGCAGTTGTGCGGCGGAGTGGAGGTTTGTTTCTCGTGCCATTCGACATTTGTACTTATTTTTCACATACACAAGGTGTAAGATGATTTTCTTTCTTACCTAGGTTCAGGAAGACGATGGTTTGCCTTCTAGCATCTGTATCAAGTGTGAAAAAAAAATTAATGTTGCCTATGAATTAAGAGAACAATGCCAAAAAGCAGACAAGGAGCTTAGAAAGCTCTATGGAATATCATTGAGCACAAGTGTTACTAGCAACTTTATTTCTACAAAAGTATTTACATTTCTATATAAATAAAATAAGTTCAGCATTTTATTGATACTATTGATTATATTTCTTTTTGCAGGATCAATATTGTCAAACCGAGCAATCTTTCATTTTGGGTACAATCAAGTTAGAGAACAAAAATAAGGTATTTATAAATAATAGAATTAATACAGAGGAGAATATCTTTATGACAGAATCAAAAAATGATATGAAACATGAACAACCAGATACTTTTAATCAAACAGAGAATATTCTAGTAGATAATGTATCAGATTTAGATTCCATTAATAAATGTAAACAACATGATAAAATAATTATAAAGGAAATTCATAGACCGAGAAGACTAACTATGTTCAAAAGAGTTACATCTATAGAGAATTTGAAGAATCATAAAGAAAGACAGAGGAGATATATTAAGAAGAGCACAAATGTTAAACGAGATATCAACAATAGTGAGTATCAATCAAAAATGAAAAATATTGATAGAATAGATACAATGTCAGAACTTGAATTGCGATATAAATGTCCAAAATGTGATAGATTTTATTCCAATAAAAGGTCTTTAAATAGACATACGTCAACTCATGATGATAAAGAGTTCAAATGTGATAACTGTGATAAACAATTTCTCTGTTTGGATAAATTGCATAAGCATTTTAATCTACATAAGATGAAGGAGAAGCCAGAACCGGTGTTTTGCAGAATCTGTAATAAAAGTTTCAGAAAAACTGATACTATGGTTAGACATTTGAATGCTCACAAAAGAGCGAATCCTAGAGAAGTTTTCTCTATATTAAAAGAGATACGAGACAAAAGAAAATTAGAAAATAATCTAGAGTTCTCTGAAATACCACTTCACGTCATGGTGAATAAGGATGAAACGCATGATAAAAAGTTGCAAAATGAAAAAGATGGCACAACGAGAGAACTAAGAAAACGTAATGTAAAAATTGAGCAGAGAGATTCATTAAATAGCGATTCAAGTAATGACAAATTTAAATCTGTCGATGATACATTACTCTTTGACTGCGAATATTGCAGCAAGAGTTTTACTAATGAAAAAGGACTTCAACGTCATCAATCAGTACATAAAAAATTTGTTTGTAGTGTTTGCAACATGAAATTTTTCCGACAGGACAGGCTTAAGAGTCACATGGATCGGTATAATCATGACGAGAACAAAACATCTTCGGAGCCGCAGAAACCACCTGACGATAAATCTGCCATTAAGCTGATAAACAGTTGGATCAGGGAAGAATTGGATTCCGATAACGAGGGTAAGGGCTTTCCCTGTAAAATCTGTGGAAAATCGTACGATACAAAGAAGTCCTTACTAAAGCATCAAATGAAGACACATGGCGGACAAGACGAGTATTGCGCAAATTGTGGTGCAAGTAGCGTGTGTATTTGCGCGGATAAATACAAAGATCGAGAAAAAAGTAACGAAAAGTCGAAGCTGTATACATGCGAGGAGTGTAACAAATCCTTCGAGAAGGAGATTAAGTTACAGAGACACCTGCGAATTCACGAGCGCGCCAAGGAGCAGCAGGATGCGAATTTCAAACGTTTCCTCTGTCACATATGCAGCAAAACGTTTCGACAAAACACCGGTCTCATGTTTCACATGAGAACGCACACGGGTTACAAGCCGCACGTGTGTAAGTACTGCGGCCGTGGTTTCACTTCCAACTCGAATTGCATCAATCATGAGAGGACTCACACGGGCGATCGGCCGTTCGTCTGTCAGTATTGCAGTGCGGCGTTTGCCAAGTCATGCACCCTCAAGGCCCACATTACCACGCACACCGGCGAGGCGAATTATCATTGTAAGACCTGCGGTAAATCATTCCGCCGATTGAAGTATCTAAAGGAGCATAGATTCACGCATACAGGCGAGAAACCGTACGCGTGCAAGATCTGTGGCACGGCTTATAGTCATTCCGGCAGCTTGTTTGTGCACGAGAAGAAGTGCAAGGCACAGTATAACAATTATCAGTCGGGAACTGTGCAAAACGCGCAGCAACAGACCACTTACTGCAGTCAGTCGCCCCAGACGAACATTTCTAGTAGCATTTCTTCCGTAACGTCTTCTTCCTCGGTTATCACGCCTATCATCACGACTACATTACCTCAAGCTCATCTGAACGTCATCAACAGCACTCTGAATGTACAGACGAACAAGGATTACATGGATGATATTCAACGAATAAATGCACATGCAACGGGTACAGCGACTACGGTTGTCTCATCGGGTCTTCAACTTAATACTGACATTTCTGAAATGAATTCCACTGTTAGGAACTTTGCCATTATCGGGCAAATGTTTCATACATAATGGAAAGCAAGAAACGCAAATTAAAACTCTACTGTGATAAATATCTTTTTTTTTAGATATGAGATTTGGAAGGTAGTATAACTCATACAACTCTTTAAAAACAGCAAATATTCATATATATTTGAATATAGTCATATATTGAGTTTTCTCTTTCATAATCAGCATACGATAAATAAAATATATGTTTTGAATCGTATATTATAATACAAGGAAAGTGGGTATATATAGAATATATATTTATATTTTACAATTATTAGAAATTTTTATTATATAGAATTTTTTTACGGCAGAATTTTTATTATAACAATATATTATATGTATATCGAGATTATATTTGAAATATTTGATGACATGTTATGTCATTCATTAATATTTTAATTATCACATTGTTATCATTATATAATTACCATTATATAGTTATGACTATATAATCATTATACAGATATAATTCATCCATTGAATAAAATGAAATCCTGTAAATGTTAAATTTTTATGAGTTGTTTTATATTATAAAAATTTTTATGAATTTTATAAGAAAAGATATATTCTTTTTCTCAGCAATTTTTTTTTCGATATGGAATAACAGATAAAACACTCGTGTATACAATTTAACAAAATAAATAACTTTTGCACTTATACAAAGTTTATTTGTCGTTTGAAATATTTAATAAAAATTATATATACATCATTAATTTAATATTTTTAAATAAGTATGGATACGTGTGTTTTATAAAATAAACTCTTGTTTTTTTCTACATTATTTTTTCTATATTATATTCTATAATATATTTATAAAATGTATATTTGAATATTTTTTAATTAGATTTAAATATATCTTTAGGAAAAATCGACGATCTTACTATAAGTATGTATTTTTATAATCTGCAAAAGATATCTCCAGCAATATTTTCATAATTATTTCTAAGGGTAAAGATAAAACTTTATTTCGCTTTCAGTGTGTGTGAACTACAAGCTCTCTTCACTAATACAACTTTAATTTAATTTAGTACATCGAATATGTGATAATTTCGAAAATATAAATGTTAATTTCTAAATAATATCTCTGTGCTTAAAATTACAAATATTTTATCTAGTATATGGTCTTGCTCAGCATCATTATTTATAATTCGTTGTTATTCGATGAAAGGTAATTTAGGATAAAGCCTAAAAATTAAAAAAAATGTTGAAAAGATAATTAAACAATGTTTTAAAAATTAATCGATATCTTTTAGACGCTTTTAGATTTTTTTGGACCATTGTACTTTCCGAGAAGTTGCTTTAACTCGCTCATATTTCTCTTGCAAGTTTCCTTTGAAGTGATGATGTGATCAATGCCGAAGCAACAAAGTGGAAGGGATGCAGAGAGTTGGTAGGGGTAAATAAATAGACGAGTTTAGCAGCCGGTTTTATTAGGTTTTATTGCTAGATATATTGCCGGTGATCGAGTGTCCTAAAGGGCGTCTTCTTCATCTGTCTTATAGAATTTGTTTCGAGCAAACTGTAAGTAAGAACTTTTCTGTATTCTTAAAATTTAAACTTGATCGATTGACTCGAGTCTGTAAACATATTGTAACATAATACCGAATATTTCACTTGTAAGGATATCGAGGTCGTTACCGGCCGGCTAATTAATAGCGATTCGCAAAGATACTAATTATTCGTTTTGATTTAATAATGAACCAGTAATGATAATGAGATAGGAAGAATTTCAGGAATAATCATGGCATGAACACATATTGCGTTATAGCAGAAATTGATATCATGGATGATTTGGAAGAGAAACGCCTTTTATACAATGGCGTCTCTCTTTCTTATTGAGAACGATTTGGAAGAAAGACGCCATTATATAAAAACTCGTCCAAATCATTCCTAACTGATATAAATTTCTCTCTAGTATACGTAATATCGACCTAAGATATAAATAAATTTCTACTGAAATGTAATATAGTAGATATCAGGAACGTACGAAGCATGAATCGTGAGCAGTAAAATTTTGATATTGTTTAAAAGGAATGAAAATTTTATTTATAACAAAATATACAGTCTGAGTTATTATAAGTTTTACTTTTCTAAATGTATATTTATTAAATTTAAAATTTAAACGTTCTTTATAAAGTAATAAAATTTTCTTTTGATATTAATGTGAAATTAATTAAAAAATTAATAAAACTCAATATAAAACATAAATTTAAATTTCATCAGGCTACTAAGAGCCAGATGCAGATGGTAGTGTGTCCGTTTCAATAAAAATTAATTTTTTATTAAAACTAATTAAAACTTTTTTAGTTGAAATTTGTGCACAAGATATACATTTTTCTTGGTGCAATACTAAATAATTAAATAATTTCAATTTGAGATATTTTAATTTAAATGCCTTTGATTTCCCTAAAGGAGAAAGATTAATTAATTATTTGATATCGCATCAAGAAAAATTTGTCCCTTATATACAATTAATCAGTTTCAATGAACAGTTTATATATTTATAACATATTACTATCTGCATCTGACTTTTACTAGTTTAGTGAGATTTAAATCAATGTGAATGATCCCAAGAAAAAATTAGATATTAAAACATGTATCATATATTACTGAATCATTCATTTAATTATAACAATAATAAAAGCAAAGAATAATAATAAATATCTTCTTTTTCAGCAACATGCCTTCCTATAAGTTGACTTACTTTCCTGTTAAGGCACTGGGTGAGCCAATTCGCTTTCTGTTTAGCTATGGTGGCACCGAATTCATTGATGATCGTTTTGACAGAGAAGATTGGCCGAAAATTAAGCCTAGTATGTACATTTCTAAAAAAACTGATCAATATTAATGACAGGTATCTTATTAACATTTATTTACTTGCAGATGTTTAATTAATTCAACTATTTTTTTAAATTTGACACAGATATTTGTAACAGATAAACTCTGAAAAATGATTTTTAAATCTTTTTATTTTTTAGAACATTAATTGTTTTTTATTGTAATTTATTTTCTTGTTTTTAAATATGAAATATCTTAATATTTTTTTGTTATTATTATTCTATTACATATAGATCTATTATTTTATTAAATTTTTCTTTGTATAAATTATAGAAGCAAAAATGAAAGTTATTTTCATTGTATGACAATAGAAGTTTTTGTTTCTTTTTATATTCTATAATACTCTGGATAGATAGGACAATCAATATTGTCATACAATGATCAATACAATGCTACGTATTGTATTTATCTGCTTCATGTTTCTGAAAAAAAATGTTTGCTTTTGATATATATTATCAATATAAAAATATTGCATAATTCAAACTGATTGATTAAACCGATACCAATAGATTAATAAACTGCTAGACTGATAATGCTACAATAAGATTATAATTCAGAGAGAAGTTTTTCAGAGCACACAAAATATGAACACATATAAAAAAAAACAATAACATAAAAACAATAAGCAATTCTTACAAGAACAATTAAATTGTCAAAAAGTTAGACATATTAAATTATATACAATTTTTTTTTAACTTTAACAACTAATTAGTTATTAATCATCAAGGTTCTTTCTTTTAATATTTAAGTATAAACATTGTATGTAATTATAATTTTATTGTGATACAAATTCGAATAGTTTTTTTATGACAAACTTTATACAATTTTTTATATTTTATATTCACATGCTTTAATATCATTTTTCAGCTACGCCATATGGCCAAGTGCCCGTACTCGAATTAGACGGAAAGAAGGTCGCTCAGTCTACAGCTATCTCTCGCTACCTAGCAAAACAATACGGTCTTGCCGGCAAGGATGATTGGGAGGCTTTAGAAATTGATTCTACCGTCGATACTATACATGATTTACGTGCCAGTAAGTGTAGACACACCCTTTTATACTCTTAATTTATTTTCTCTTTATTACTAGAAAATTAGAGATTCTAAATAATTCGAATTGCAATTTAAGTTTTATACTGTTGACATACTGATTATTTGCTACAATAGAGACAATTAGTTATACATTTTTTTATGTATATTTATGACAAATTTAATTTATCAAAATTGATTGTTTCAAGATTAAATTTGTTAACAATAAAATTGATAACGATTTATTTTTTTTCCATCATAGAAATCGCGGCTTATCACTATGAAAACAATGAAACTGTTAAAGAGGAGAAACTCAAAGTTGCCAAGGAGCTTGTGCCGTACTACCTGGAGCGTCTGGACGCTCAGGTACAGAAGAATGATGGTTATTTCGTTGGCGGTGCTTTAACTTGGGCGGATCTTACTTTTGTCGCTTTACTGGACTATCTAAACTATATGATGAAGGAAAATATAATTGAGAAATATGATAACCTGAAACAGCTGAAGCAAAAAGTCGAGGAGATACCAGCTATCAAGAGTTGGATTGAGAAACGCCCGCCGAGTGATATGTAATTTCATTAAATGGTTGATTACGTGTCTCGCAAGTTAAATATATCAATGTTTCTTTTTCCCATGAAATGTGTATCAGATATAGATATATATTTTAACACTTGTTGAAGGCTGATTTTTATTCCTATATTAATATAATGATAGGAATATATTGTAGAGCTACTCTTAATAGAAGCTTAATTAACAGACTGTTAACAGACTTGCATTATACATTTGTATATCAATAAATTGCTATTTTATTATTTTGTATGTTGCTGTTTTTGTTTATTCTGGCAAATTTCACTTTTTTGATACATTTGGAGAATTTGTTAAAATATGCCTGTATTCGTATATTTATTTTTTTGTATCTTTCTCCCTTCGATCTTTCTCATCTTACGAAATGATTTTCATATTTATCTTCATGTTAAAACAAATATTTTATATATTAAATGTATCTAAAAAAAATTTTGCGTCGAAGATAACGGATATATTAAATGATGTAGTTGAGAATATTTAATGTAAGAACCGTAAAATTCGCTTTCTGAAATTAAATATCTCTAGTTAAGTCTATGTGTATTTTATAACCGCTATTGATTTGCGAAACGCATACGATAAATACAATAAATAAATATGGCATAATTGGTTTACTATAAAGCTTCTTATAAAATTGATGGAATATTGTGACATAGCTTTTGTGATGTTATGTCGCTATATATTATCGCAGAGCATATATGTAATAACTGAAGATCACGCTAATTATTTGGAAGGAGAAATTACAGCTAATCATCGAATAACTGAAAATACATATACGAGTTTTCAATTTATTATATATAGTAAAGATTACTTTCAAACATGCTAATCTTTCTCTAAAAAAAATTTTATTTAATTATTCACACATTTCATATACATTTTGATAAAGATATTTTTATAATATCTCGACAATCAGGAAGAGAAAGAGAGAGATTAATTTGTTAAACATAGATAAGTATCTGCTATAAATTTTGTTGACAAAAAGATTACAGATTTTATAGGATAATGTATAGGCTATATCAGCGAAATAGTGATAGAAATAATTAATTTTATTTATATTAGAAAATATATATATGTAACTCTATAATTTTATATTTTGAATGAAATCAAATTGCAATATTGAATAGCATTTGGATTGCCATTTTTATTCTCATTAAAGAAATTTAATTTAACAATACAAATATATATCGCTTATAAAAGTAAATGACAAAATTTTTATATTATAATCTCTAAAAAATATATTTTCTCTTATTTATTATAAAACACAGTACAATCATATACAAAAGTTATAAAATAACAAAGAAATTCTAATATATTGTTACGCGCCGGAGTCGTTATCCCGTTGTCAAGAAGATTGTTTAATAAAAACAACGTCTTCGGGCTCCGGACAACAGCAGGGCCGTAACGACTCAGGTGCGTAACAATATATTAGAATTGCTTCGGACGGGACGCGGGGGCGCAACACTATATTCAATTACATACTATACTCGACACGGAAAAATTAATTTTAGCACATTATCGATGTAGAAATCGATGTAATTATTTATATGTCACTGTTGATGATGAATGTTTCAATTTTAAGAGCAAATGTATATTTTTTTTTATCCGTTTTCTACACAAATTGCATCTTACGCGATATATGCATTACTGATATAGAGATTAGATTGTATAATGAGTCATCATTTTATGAGTATCGTTTTAATGAAGTATCAGTCATCCTCAGTTCGTGAAGATCTTCGTATCAGCTGCAAAATTCTCAGTTATTACGACAAGTTACAAATACTAGCAAGGTAATAAAAAATTACATTCCATCTTTCCATTTTGTAAAATATTTTTTGATGAAACATAATGTTCATAAAGTTATATTTTTAAAATAAATATTTAAAATTAATAAATATAAAAATATTTTAAAGTAAATGCGAAAGATATTTCTAGAATAAGGATGATAAATTGAATATAATAATTCAGCATGAAGAAGAGATGAAACAAGTGTACTGTACTATGTCCACCATGTAAATAATTTTCAGAACATGTCGATGTACAAGCTAACATACTTCAATTTTACTGGAAAAGGGGAGCCAATTAGGTACTTACTAAGTCAGAGCGGCATTAAGTTTGAGGATGTTAGAATCACATATGAAGACTGGCCGAAATTGAAATCTAGTATGTTAAATAAATTTATGATTTTGAAATTATAAACGATCCTAATGATATAACTTAATTTTTTTATTCTGTCTGTGTTTGACTGATATTATAAAATTTATTTCTTGATTCTTAAATTAATTGTTACAATCATATTTTTATCATTCTATAATTTAATTGAATTTTAATGGATTTCAGGTATGCCTATGCAGCAAGTGCCGATTCTGGAAATCGACGGTAAAGTGTATCATCAATCCAAAGCTATCTCTCGCTTCATTGCTAAGAAGGGTAATTTGTATGGTTCCAATGAGCTTGAGGCCATGGAGATCGACGCTACAGTTGATTCTATTGAAGATATAAGACAAAGTAAGACTGATACAGCCAGGCATGGAAAAATGACAGACCTTCTCTTCTTTTGCAAAAAAAAAAAACTATTATACGTGTAAAACTTTAACAACGATTAATTTTTGTAGTTGTAGGCGCCTATTACAGGGAAAAAGATCCTGCTTTGAAGGAGAAACTCAAAGAGGTCACCTTTGAAAAATTATCCTTCTATCTCGATAAATTCGAGACTCAAGTTAAAAAAAATGGCGGATACTTCGTTAACGGCAAGGTAAATAATTTCACACGGCAAATGTTATCGCGTTTCTATATCTTTGTAAAAATATAAAAATACAATTTTATTTTTCTTTTTTTAGCTATCGTGGGCAGATCTCCTATGGGCTACATTTTCTGATACTGTAAGCCTTTTCTCGACCGAAGATCTAAATAAAGATCATCCGGAATTGAAGAAGCTAGTGGAGAAAGTTCGCGCGCTTCCTAACATTAAAGCATATATCGAGAAACGACCCAAGACTCAATTTTAAATAAAACAATTTTTATTTTTGCTGATTGTAGATATATCACGTCTACTAACTATTAACTCTTTCTGCAATATTTTATAAAAAAATAATATATGAACTGTGAATAACTTTAATTTACTTTGCTATCTTCTCGAATAATCGCTAAAATACAAATGTAAAAAGAATTAAATCTTTGTCGAGTAAAAATGATTTAATTTCCATCTCCATTCGAATCTTTTATTTTTAATTTTTTAGAAGAAATCTTATTTTTTCTTCATAAAAAACATCTAAGAAATAATATATGGAAAAATTATAAAGATTTTCTGATAAGTGTGTCTTTTTAAAATAGCAACAAATGACAATACTTATTACTATGCAAATATTAACATATTAAAACAGATCGTTGCATTTCTTTAACAAATTATGTGCATGTTGTATAATTGTTGTATGTTGTATAATTACAGTTTATGCAAATAGCGATAAAGGTTCAACGTATACGAACATATATATTGATCAAATAGAATTTAACTTGGCACATTTAATATAATGCAGATAGAAATAAAGACTGAAATTAATTCGATTATGTTATATGCAAAACAAACTGGTAGTAACAATGATATAATTGCATTGTTCGATTATAAATTGTTTTTTCTTTTACTTTATTTTACCAGCAATGACTTGCAAAGTATTAATAAAAAATATTAATACGTAATGTTATATATTTCGAGCTGCTTAATGAAAAATAACTCAGATTAAAATAAAACCTAAAAATAAAAGACTGAAAAAATGATTAAACAATGTTATAAAAATTAATCTTTTTTAAAAGCTTTTACAATTTTTGGAACCACCATACACTTCGGAAACTTCAACTTCGGAAGTTTCAATTTGCTCTAACTCGCTCATATTTCTGTTGCAAGTTTCCTTTGAAGCATGATATGATCAATGGCAAGGCAACAAAGTGGGAGTGATGCAGAGAATTGGTAGGGATAAATAGACGAGTTTAATATAGTTGGTTTTATATTGCTAGACGTACTATTACTGCTGATCTATAGTGTCTTCTCATAGCATTTATTTCGAGCAAATTGTAAGTAGACCTTTTTTTTTATTGTTAAAAATCAATTTCGATTGATCAACTCGCAAAAATATATTAATAACTTTGATATAACGATGGATGGCAGTGATGATGATAAAATCTAAAGAATGATTTAGAATAATCGAATAAGAGTACATATTGCACTATATCAGCGATTTATATCAGTTAAGAATGATTTGCAAAAGTGGTCATTATATGAAAGACGTTTCTCTTCGAAATCATTTTTGACTGATATAAATTTCTGTAACGTAATATGATGTAATATTACATTGATATGAGGAACGTATGAATGAACTGCGAATAATGAATATAATTTAGAAATTGTTCAAAAGGAATGGAAATTGTATCTATGACAAAATATACAGTCTGAGTTACTATAGTTTTATTTTTTAAAAGTACATTTATTTTTTTTCTTTCTTTAGCAAATAAGAAATTTTTATTATATAAAATAATTTATTTTATAAACATTAAAATACACATTATATCACGCCATATTAACAAGAACGAATAATTCGCTGAGAAAAGCAAAATGTTAGCAGTACGCCGGCAGTTTGCCAATAGATTGGAATATTGCAACAGATTGGTATCAATTGCACCTGTTTTGAGACTCTTGTTCTGCTTATAAACTCTGCTATCAATTTGAGTTAAGCGTATTACAAGTCTCTCAATTTATCATTATTTTATTGACAAATCTTTATTAT
The DNA here is from genome assembly GCF_025532165.1 of Camponotus vicinus. Classification (NCBI taxonomy): domain Eukaryota; kingdom Metazoa; phylum Arthropoda; class Insecta; order Hymenoptera; family Formicidae; genus Camponotus; species Camponotus vicinus. Next base: position 32,135,506 of record NW_028141945.1, read on the forward strand.
ATGTTTGCTAGCATTTTCTATTATTGACATATTATATAATTCAAATTTTATATTAAATTTGTAGCAAACACACACAGAACAATTTGCACAAAATCTAAAAATAATAAATATCTTATTTTTCAGTGATATGCCTTCTTATAAGCTGACTTATTTTCCCATTCAGGCATTGGCCGAACCGATTCGCTTTCTGTTCAGCTATGGTGGCACCGAATTCATCGACTATCGTTTCGACAGGGCAGATTGGCCGAAAATTAAGCCGAGTACGTTGATCAATATTAATAACATGTGCCTCAATAGCGTTTGTTTATTTGTAACAGCCATTTAATTAATTCGGCTCGGCTGTTCTTCAAATCTGACTTATGAGTATTTGCGATAGATAAGCGGCGAAAGAATATGATTCTCATATTACTTTTTCCATTTTCTGGACAATTGATTGATTTTTTATTTATTATTTATTATTAATTTAATTCATTTTTTTAATATTTTATTCTTCTTGTATATAGAATAATATAATAATATTCCGCATTTCTGCTTCTGTGTCTTATGTGAGGAAGTTAGAAGCGGAAATGAATGTTATTTCCATCGCGCGACAATAGAAGTTTTTGTTTTTTATTATGCATTGTAAAAGCTTATAGGACAATCGACATTGTTATACGAATACAATGCTCTGTATTCAACTCTTTCATAAAAAACATGTTGCGTATTTACTTTTAATATATATAAACAGTCTATTGATATAAAGAAAGCATTTTCGTAATTCAAGCTGATCAATATTGTAATAAATTTACAATTTAAAGAAAAGTGTTACAGAGCACAAATATAAAACTGCATATAAAAAGGGTAAAAATGTTTCAAATTCTACGTATATAAAAACAATAAATAATTCTCACAAAAATTCATAAATTTAAATCTTATATTGTTAAAAATTTAGACTTAATTTCTTAAATTATATAATATAATTTAACGATAAATTATATTAGTTATTAATCAAGGATGTCTCTTTTAATATTTAAAAGTGTAGAACCTATACAATAATTGTAGATATAAAATTAATGGGATAGAAATTAATTAATAGTTTTTCTTTATAACAAAATTTTTATTCAATTTTTCATATTTTATATTCATACGCTTTAATATCACCTTTTAGCTATGCCGTTCGGTCAAGTTCCTGTGCTTGAAGTAGATGGAAAGAAGATCGCACAATCTGTAGCTATCTCCCGTTACTTGGCAAAGCAATATGGTCTTGCCGGCAAGGACGATTGGGAATCTCTAGAAATTGATTCTACCGTTGATACTATACATGATTTACGCGCCAGTGAGTATATATATATATATATATATATATATATATATATATATATATATCATGTATATAATTTATAATCTCAATCTCATCTTCTATTTTTCTGTTTATTATTAGAAAAATTCGAAATTATTTGATATTTATCCGTTATCTCTGTGAGCTATTGATATTACTCATGAATTATTAATATTATCGATTTATTCGTGACCATGAAAACAATTGGCAGTACATTTTTTCTGTATATGTATATCGTAATGTGCATCGTAAATTTGATTCATCGAAATTAATCGCTTCAAAAACGCTTAAGTAAAATTGCTTATAACAATTCTCATTTTTCATTTCTTATTTTTATCATAGACATTGCGGCTTATCACTATGAAAATAATGAAACGGCTAAAGAGGAAAAACTCAAACGTGCTAAAGAGATAGTACCGTACTACCTGGAACGTTTAGATGCTCAGGTGCAGAAGAACGGTGGTTATTTCGTTGGCGGTGCTCTAAGCTGGGCCGATTTCACTTTTGTTGGTCTGCTGGATTATCTAAATTTTATGATGCGGGAGAATATAATCCAGAAATATGATAATCTGAAACAACTGAAGCAAAAGGTCGAGGAGATACCGCCTATCAAAAGTTGGATTGAGAAGCGTCCGAGCGATATAAATCCATGAATATTATCTATGTCATTGATACTTTTATTGATGATTAATTTTTCAATCATTAATTGTTCGTTTATATCACTTTGTATAACAGATATTAATCTCTTTTTATCTCAACATGCTTAAATTTCTATATATGTATATATTATAGATTTAGAAGTGCGCACCGAATATATTTTGATACTTGTTGAAAATTAGTTGTTACTTGTATATTAATACGATGATAAGAAGATTGTAAAGCTATACCTAATGGAATCTTAATAAGACTGTTTTCGCATTACATAATTCTATACTTTAATAAATCGCTATTTTATATGCGTATGTGTCTATTGCTTATTTTGTTTGCATTCACGCATCACAAATTTCACTTTTTCGATTCATCCAAAATTTATTAACGTATAGTGTATGTATACATTTTTATCATGTATACACATGATATGTATATACTGTATATACTGTACCTTCCTCCCTTCGATCTTTCTCATTTTATGGAATAATTTTTATATTTATATTCAAATTGCAATAAATATTTTATTTCACACTTAATAAATATCTGCAGAAAATTTTGTATCAAAAACGATGAAAATGTTCAGCAAAAATTTTTAATAGAAAATTACGGTTCTAAATAATTCATTTTCTAAGATTAAATATCTTGAGTTGAATTTACATGTATTTTTCAAGTGCTAATGACTCGTGCATATATGATAAAATAAAATAAATGTGACATAATTAGTTTATTATCGCAGACAAATATTGTAGGCAAGCAATGAAAATATCTTTTATCAGATATCGTGACACGGTTTTTATGGTTGCCATGTCACTGTATTATCGCAGAGTATAGAGAGATATAATGCAATCAAAGGTCTCAATAATTATTTGAAACTGAAGAAATGATTATGGAAATTGAAAACGCATATATGCATTTTCAGTACATTACATTCAGTATATTACCATGATAGAATGAATTTTCTGATAAGCATATCTTTCTAAAGTAACAACGCTCATGCAATTGTTAATATTATATATTGAAATATTGTATATTGAAATAGATACTTACATTTTCTGTTTGGCAAATTATATGCATATATCATACAGTTTATACAAATGACGATAAAAGTTCAGTGAGTACAGACTATTTATTGATCAAATAATACTCAATTTGTCACAATTAATGTAATAGATAGAAATAAATGCTGAAGTTTATTCGAAGTTATTAAATGCACGATAAGCTGATAGTAATAACAATGAAAAATGTTATTACTGCATTGTTCACTTAGAAACTCTTTTTTAATTTTATATACACTAAGATCCATAATCTGAATCCTCTTTTATCGATAAAAGTGCCTCTAAAAGTGGCTTATAAGCCTTCTGATGGGCTATAAAAAAGGATTCAGAATATGGACTTAAAACATTACCACGCGCGCCATTTAGTTCTTTTTACTATGTAATACGAGAATATAATATGAGAAAAAATTTTATAAGTATACTACTCATACATACAGAGTGTCTTTCAATCTCCTACAAGTCTTCATCAATACAAATTATATCTAATCTACTAGACCATTGAGTTGATAATTGCGAGAATGTAAATGCAATTGATAATTTCTGAACAATATCTCTGTTGCATAAGATGTTGCAAACACAGGTATTTTCATAACTTATCCAATTTCGCTTTGTCAGCATTGTTATTTGCAAAATTCAAACTGTTTGATGAAAGATAATCCAGAATGACGCCTAAAAATAAAAAATGTTTAAAAGATAATTAAATAATGATTTAAAAATTAATCGATATCTTTTGACCTTACATTTCTTTAGATTATTGTGCTTTCCAAACAACTTCAACTGATTCTGATTCGCTCATATATTTCTTGTAAGTTGCCTTTGAAGCATGATATGATCAATGCCAATGTAACAAAGTGGGAGAAATGCAAAGAAATGAATAAATAGACGACTTTAATAGCGTTTTATATTGCTAGATATATCATTGTCAGTAACCAAGTGTCCTAAACAACATCTTTATTTTTCCTATAAAATTTGATTCAAGTAAACTGTAAGTAGAACTTTTTTTTATTCTTAAGATTTTATTCTTAAGATTCAAACTGAACTAAATTCAAGTCTATAAATATACTGCAATATAATATCGAATATTTCACTTACAAGCGCATTAAAACCATTGCCGGCCAGGTAATTGGCAGTTGATTGATTATAATAACGATTTACAAAAATATTAATTAAAAATATATTAATAATTTTAATAATTTTAATGAAGCAGGAATAATGTTGAGATCAAACTAATGATTCAAAATATTCGTGGCAAGAATATATATTGTATTATATAATGTATTATAGCAAGTATTTATATCAATTCAAATTTAGATATTGTTTATAAAAAAATGGAAATTTTGATTTGATTACAAAAGATAGAAAAATACTCATAACGATTACACATTATTACGCAATAAATGTATATTTATGCATTTATAGATTAATAAATTGTCATATCTCTATCTATTTTTATATTTTAACTGACAATAATATTATTTTAAATTATAATAAAAAAGTTCTACAACTATCACTTTTGGCTAAATTCTCTTCAAGTGTCCTTTTTAGTAACCAAATTTTCTTCTAATGTCACTATGAGATTATATAATCTTGAGAAGATTAGATATTGGAATATGTATTACATTACTGGATTGTTCCTTGAATTATAATGACAATATATAAGATCCAAGAATAATAATTATCTTCTTTTTAGCAACATGCCTTCCTATAAGCTGACTTATTTTCCCGTTAAGGCAATGGGTGAGCCAATTCGCTTTTTATTTAGCTACGGTGGTGCCGAATTCATCGATGATCGTTTCAACGAAGAGGATTGGCCGAAAATTAAGCCGAGTATGTATACCTGCAAAACATTGATCAATATTAATGTGTCGTATTATTTATTTGTCACATTCGCTTAATTAATTCAGATCGACTGTTCTTCATTATTATTATTTTATTATATATAGATGTATATCATTTTACCAAACTTCCTCGCATAATCATAAAAACGGAAATGAGTGTTTTATCGTGCGACAATAGAAGTTTCTGTTTCTTATTATGCATTCAAATATTCTATAGAACAATCGACAATTGTTATACGAATACAATGCTCTGTATTCAACTATTTCATGAAACACATGCTGTGTTCACTAAACGTTTTCAATATATAAGAAGTCTATTGATGTAAAGAAGACATTTTCGCGTAATCCAGTCGATTGATAAACTAACGATCAATGAACTAACGTTGATAACGTCAATAAACTACGGAAACTGCTATAATAAATTTATAATTTACAGAGAAATTCCTCAGGGCACACAAAATATAAATCTGCATACAAAGAGCAATAAATTGTTTTAATATAAATCCTACATATATAAGAACAATAAATAATTCTTACAAATAGAGAGAAGTTTAGACTTTATATTATTACTAAAAATTTAGATTTAATTTTATTAAATTATATATAATTTAATTTAACGATAAATATGTACTAGTTAATCGTCAAGGATGTCTCTCTTAATATTTAAAAGTGTAGAACCTGTACAGTAATTGTAGATACAAAATTATTATGCCAAAAATTTGAATAGTTTTTCTTTGCTTTATTCAATGAAATTTATTCATTTTTTCATATTTTATACTCATTCCCTTTAATATTATTTTTCAGCTACACCGTTTGGTCAAGTACCCGTGCTCGAAGTAGATGGAAAGAAGGTTGCTCAATCTACAGCTATTGCTCGCTACTTGGCAAAACAATACGGTCTTGCCGGCAAGGATGATTGGGAGGCTCTAGAAATTGATTCTACAGTCGATACTATACATGATTTACGCGCCAGTGAGTGTATAGATGTAACATCTTTTATATTCTAAATCTTTTCTTCCATTTTGCTGTTTATTAAGAAAATTTTTCGAAATGATTTAAATCGCAATTTTTGCGAGCTCAGTTATCGATATTGCGATACGATTTATTCATGACAATAGAAAGAATTTTGATAGTACATTTTTTTATATACTTACAGCATTACAAATTTAATTTATAGAATTGATTGCTCCAAAAACGCTTGATTAAAATTGCTTAAAACATAACAATTCTCATTTTTCGTTTCTTATTTTTATCATAGACATTGCGGCTTATCAGTATGAAAATAATGAAACTGCTAAAAAGGAAAAACTTAAACATGCCAAGGAGATAGTGCCGTACTATCTGGAACGTTTAGATGCTCAGGTGCAGAAGAACGGTGGTTATTTCGTTGGCGGTGCTCTAAGTTGGGCCGATTTCGTTTTTGTTGGTGTGCTGGATTATCTAAACTATATGATGAAGAAAAATATAATCGAAAAATATGATAATCTGAAACAGCTGAAGCAAAAGGTCGAAGAGATACCAGCCATCAAAAGCTGGATTGAGAAGCGTCCGCCGAGCGATCTATAATTTCATTGAATGATGGCCGTTCATTGCTTATTTATATCAAGCTTATTTATATATCTCGATTTGAATTAATATCAATTTTTCTTTTTTCAACGTGTTTAAATTTATACATGTATGATAGATTTAAAAATGTGTATCGAATAGATGTATATTTTAACACTCGTTAAAGACTGATTGTTATTCGTATACGACAACAATATAAATACTGTAAGGCTATTCTCTTAATAGAACTTTAATAAGACTACTTCCGTATTATATAATTTTATATTTTAATAAATCTCTACTCTTATCATTTTATGTATATTGTTGATTATGTTTGTTTTTACTCAGAGATTTTATTTTTTCGACCTTTTCAAAATTTGTTAAAGCATTTTTATATTCTTGTGCCTTCATTTTCTTTTGATATTTATATTTGAATTAAAATAAATATTTTATTTATATATGCTTGGAGAAAATTTTGCGTCGAGATAACGGAAATGTTAAGACAGTTGAGAATTTTTAATGTTATAAAAATTATGGTTACGGTTGTGATAATTTGCTTTCTGAGATTATATAATAAAATAAATGTGATAATTATTAATAATTAGTTTGCTAAATGTAATTATTATGTGTAAATGTGATAATTAGTTTATCATCGCGAAACGCAGATAAATACAGCACTGAAAATACTTTCTATAGAATATTATGACTTGGCTTTTGCGGTTGCCGTGTCACTATATTATCGTATATAGTAGAGTATAGCTACAACTGAAGGTCGTGTAAGTTAATTGGAGTCGAGGGAGGGACGATGGCTAATCACCAAGTAACTGGAAATGTGCGCATGAATTTTCAATGCATTACACTATGATGAAGATTACTTTCGAGCACGCTAACTCTGAAAAAATTTCAGCAAAATGTTTACACATTTATACATTTGAATAAAAATATTTTTGCAAAAATACTTTTATTTATTTATACTATATTATTATTATTTTTACTATATTATTTATACTATTATGTCGAACGATAATCTTTTCAGGATATTCTTTTTTAATATAAAAAATTAATAATATATCAAAGAATGAAAATAAGACTTAAATGTTACAGCTCATAATGATCTTTTTCTTAATTTTATCTTTCCTTCAATAATTAATTTAATATCGTAATTATATAATTTCTTGGTATTAATTATAATTATTTTTCTCTTAATATCTCTTTATATATTCAATTAATATTCTCTGCATTTCTATCACATATTTTTCTTTATATCTTTTATGCGCATAAAACTCGTTGAGTCATTGAAGTGTGACAAGTTATTTCTATTAATAGTTCACAGAGAAGATATAACGTATATTTACATGTAATGATATATGTTGTAGATAGTGTCGATATGTAAAGAACCTAACCACGCACATTTTAATGTGATAAATCCTGAAAATATAAGATCGCATTGACATGTAAACGTGATATACATTTAGGAAGAACATTAGACAAGCAAATTTGCAAGTCTTTACATTTGTAATCCTATTATTGATAGAAACGAAACATTAGATACGTATATCTCATCATTACAATTGCATGTTTTGATGCAATATTTTCAGAATCTTATTTATGTAGCTGATAACGTCGCACATATGTGTTTGTGTATTTCTCGAATATGTATGCTATACGTATTATTGTAGATAATATTCGGTTTGTCATGTTTTGATGACAACACACAAATAGCATAATGTTGTAAATGATATGAAGTTGTTTTTTATAATACTTCTATTGAGAAATACACAATATATTTTTTCAGTTATCTTTTTTTGATTATAATGTTTTAGATTTTTGTGCATTATAAAATCATTAAAATTTTTTAACACGCGCTCTGTACTTTCTTTTTACACGTTGTAATATTATAAAATTATACATTTCTCTTTTTTAATATGTAGTCAGTTAATTTAGAATATGTACTTCTCTCTCTCTTTCTCTCTCTCTCTAGAATTACGCAACAGAGTTAATTTTTTATTTTGAATTAAATCGATATTATATCGATATTAAATCGATATAGCTAGTGTATTTGAGTTGTCAGTACAACAGCGTCGCCTTCTCTCACGAAAGAAATTTTTATTTCAATAAGACAGATATACTGTTTTTACGAATAAATAGCATTTGGAAAATATTTATATTATATATTCTATAATTATACTTGTTCTTACATATTTTAAAGCATAACAGTCATACAAAAGTTAAGAACAGTAGAGAAACTCTTACGTTTACATTTTTACATTTAAATAAGAATACACGGAAAAATGATTTTTAACACATTATTAGTGTAATTATTAATAATACGTCACTGCTTTCGGTGATAATGTTAGAATGTTAAGAAAAATTATATTTTTTTTACCTGTGCTGTACACAAATTCTGCACTTACATTACCTGTAAATTGTCCAGTGAGTACGTTGTGTATGTGTGTATAAGAACCTCCGGTATTCTTCCATAAGTGTTTCTGAAACATGTTTCTCCAACATGACTGGATGGGGAGACATCCAGTGAGATATCATTTTAGTCAGATGCTCAGTCGTTCTCGATTCGTAAAGAGCTCCGTATCGACTACCAGATTCTCGGTTATTCCAAGAAATTACAGATTACTAGCAAGGTAACGAGGAATATTTCATCTCTCTATTTCGTAAACTGTTCTTTGATTAAATAGATAATGCCAAAAAAATTGATAATTTAAAATAAATATTAAAATAATATATAAAAGTGTTTTAAAATAAATGCGAAAAATATCTCTAGTATAGGAATAACAAATTGAACATAATTAAGCATGAGGAAAGAGTGTGAAAGTGTATTGTATGTATGTGTATTATATATTCATTATGCAAAATATAATTTTTAGAACATGCCAACATACAAGCTAACGTACTTCAATGTCACCGGCCTTGGGGAGCCAATTAGATACTTGTTAAGTCAAAGTGGTATCAAGTTCGAGGATGTTAGAGTCGAATTTGACGACTGGCCAAAGCTGAAATCTAGTATGTTATATAATTTCGTATGCTATCATTTTCAAATTATAAATGATCTCAACTAATTATTCTTTTTTTCTAATTGTGTGTATTTGATTTTGAAACATATTTCTTGATTCTCGAATTTAATTAAAGACATATTTTATTTTTCTGTAATTTAATTGACTTTTAATTGAATTTCAGATATGCCCATGGGGCAAATGCCGGTCCTGGAGCTCGACGGTAAACTGTATCATCAATCCAAGGCCATTTCCCGCTTCATCGCTAAAAAGGGCAATTTATATGGTTCCAATGAGCTCGAGGCCATGGAAATTGACGCTACAGTCGACTCTATCGATGATATAAGACAAGGTAAGATCTACCTGGTACAGGCAGGCGCGGGAAAATGACAGAATTATGTAACCATTATACGTAACGTGTAGTGACTTTTCAATATTTTCATTGTTTGAGATGGTCACATATAATGCAATCCACATTATATACGCTACATTGTGTCGGTAAAAGAGAGTTGAGACTATATTTAGAATTTTTAGAATCAACAAATACTTCCTGAGCGATTGTTATCACTCTTTTCTCGCGATTCTTCTCTCCTTTTGGGAAAAAAATTATTATTGTATACGTAAAACTTCAACATAGATTAATTCTTATAGCTCTATCCACCTACTACTGGGAAAAAGATCCCGCTTTGAAAGAGAAACTTAAAGGGATCGCCTTCGAAAAACTGCCCTTCTATCTCGACAAATTCGAGACTCAAGTTAAGAAGAACGGTGGATACTTCGTTAACGGCAAAGTAAATAATTTTTGAACATTTCACACGGCATGTTGTCTCGTTACTTTATCCTTGCAAGAGAATATAAAAATATAATTTTATTTTTTTTTTAGCTATCGTGGGCAGATCTCCTGTGGGCTGCATATTGTGATTATCTAAGCTTTGTTTTGGCCGGAGATCCCAATAAAGATCATCCGGAATTGAAGAAACTGGTAGAGAAAGTTCGCGCACTTCCCAACATTAAAGCATATATCGAGAAGCGACCCAAGACACAATTATAAATAAAGCAATTTCTATTTTTATACTTTTTTGCCGATTGCAAATATGTTATGTTTAAATGCTAACTCTTTCAGCGCATTTAATAAAAAAATAATATATTAATATTGCGAATAGCTTTAGTCTTTAATACAAATATAAAAAAAGTTAAATCTTCTTTATCAAATAGAAATACTTTAATTTACATTCCGTCAGAATCTTTTATAAACTTTTTTTTGGAAGATATTTCCTTATCATTGTTTCTTCAGGAGAGTAGAAATATATCTTTCTAAAATGATCGGTGACAATATTCCAGAAAAGATAGGGATGTATGTGGGAGGAGGTCGGACGTGTCTATACGTTTACCATTTGATCAACGATTTTATTTTTAGTCGTTTCATCCAGCTTTTTCTCTTCGATTTTATTTTTAGTCGTAGAGTTTTCTTTCTTTTGGCTGAACATATAAAAATTTTAATATATTGTTGCGCCCGCGGAGCGATATCGTGTGCCGATAGTTGTGCCGCGCGCGCTTCGAGATGTAAGAACACGGTTCTTTGAACACAACTTTAATGAAACCACGAAGAACATACAAGAACTCAGAAAATCAGGATAACACAGGTTAACGCGCGACCGATCAGCTTGACAGCTGGGCTCGGACTCAAAGACAGTCGTTGTTGAAAACAATATCTTGACAACGCGCGCGGAGACGATCTTCTTCCGTCGACGTACTTCCCGCCGACAAAATAAGGCTGATGGCAGAGAACGAGATGTTAGCGCTTACGTCTGTCGTAGTCATAGACGTAAAATAAGGCAGAGAAAAATATATATGCTACTTACGTATACGTTTTTCTCTGTCTTACTTTACGTCCATGACCACGACAGACGTAAACGCTAACATCTCGTTCTCTGCCATCAGCCTTATTTTGTCGGCGGGAAGTACGTCGACGGAAGAAGATCGTCTCCGCGCGCGTTGTCAAGATATTGTTTTCTGCCATCAGCCTAACGGGTAGCGAATACATCCGCAGGGACGGGACACGGGGGCGCACCACTATAAATAAAAGGCAAGGATTAGTGGATAATAATAAATAATAATAAATAATAATAAATAATAATAAATAATAATAATAATAAAATACAATACAATACCTTGTTTTGTTGCTTATCCAGAACTCTCTTTTTTTATCTGCGCATTCAGCTTCTTTTGTACAAAGTCTAGGGCTATGCCGTATTTGTTTATCATCTAAAATTAAAATATAAATTAATTCTAAATTTAATTTAATAAAGATTTATATATATATATATATTTTGCGAATGTCAGCAGTAAATTGCACGTATACTAAAAAATATTGACATCGAAAAGAAGTATTTAGGATGAGTTTTATTTAATAAATACGTTTATTTAAAGAAAAACGTTAGTATATTACAGCTGAATAGCTATAATATATTATACCAACGTCATCACGTTATAACTTTATATATCTTGCTTTATTTTTTTGACAACCATCTACCCCTTAGATCAATTTATAAAAAAATCTGTTGTACATTGCTATCTAAAGATATTTAAAAAAAATCGGATAGGTGTTGAAACAATCTATGATATCGAAAAAAAATTGTGAAAATCTAAAATATTTTTTTCAATGTAATTATTATTCAACATTCATCTCAATTTTTTCATGAATGTGACTTAATAGTATCTAAAACATATTTTTTTTTGATAATGATTCATCGAACCATTTATGAGAAAAAAAAATTAAAAATTTATTTAATCGATTTAACTATCGTCTACCCCTTTGATCGATTTATAGAAAATATATGTTGTAGATTAATGCTCAAAAATATTACAAAAGAAAAATGGTAGGTGTACCAAGCGCCTATGATGTTGAAAAAAAATTTTGAAAAATAAAATATTTTTTTTTCCAATGTTGTTATTCTCGAATTTGGACCCCAATTTTTTTTTAATGCGGCGCAATTGTTCCTAAATTACATATTTTTTTCAAAACGATTCATTGAACCGTTTAGGAGAAAAAAATTAATTTCGGAAAAAAAAAATTATTTTTTACTCTTAAGCACGTGTAGTTTCGAGGCTAATATTTTAGGGAATTGTAAGTTCCATCGATAGTAACTTACAGAAAAAATTTCAGCCCTTACCTGCGGGGGCAGATTGGCCGTGTTTACCCAGTTACGGCCCTTGTCATAATTGTAATGTGATATGGATAAAAATGAATACTGAAGTTTATTCGAAGTTACGACAAGTTAATGGCACCAATGAAAAATATTATAATTGCATTGTTTGTTTAAAAACATTTTTTTCAATTTTATTTTACCAGAAAAAGCCCGCAAAGAAATATTAAACTTAGCCTATACTTTATGACCCTATATATTTTTTTCCATGTAGTTTTGCATTTAATATTAATTATTTAATATTAATTTTGTTTTTCTATTCATAAATATTCACTAATAAAAAAAACTACTTGGAAAAAGGAAACTCAAAAATTAGTTTTGCAGATTTGATGCTTACTGATGATATGTAATTTTGAATTTTATACAAGTTGAGATATATTTTTTTATTTACATTGATAATGAAAAATAACAAAATAATAAAAATATATTAAAAAATAAATGACACAAGTTTTAATTCTATACAAATTTTTGATTGTAATTAACTTTAAATTCTCTTATACAATTAGAATTTTATTAGAATTCTTTTATACATAATTAGAATTATATTAGAAATTTATATCACGAAATATTAATATTAATCGACAATGGACACAAAGAAGCTATCTGCTGTATGACAAGTCATTTCACATGATTACATTAGAACTTTACATGTTATCAACAAAAACATCTTTATCATCACGTTTATTATACATGTTTACATTCTTAGGAACGTCGATAAATATCTGTAAATTATATCCGTATGAGACTAGCGTTATATTAACAGTTATACTACACAGAGAAATATAATGTTTGCAAATGTATGTAATTTAAATGTTAAGCAATAACCATCTTGTTTACGCCACAATTTCCGGCTATTTGTTTACTAAAATCACTGTCAATATTTATTTCTATCAATCACGGACAATGATTTTAATATATTTTCCCCAATTTTTCCCTTGTTATTAGTTTTATCATATTATGTTTGCATTTTTTCACATAATCAATATTCTCTTCTCTTCTTACAATAATAACTTTACGAAAATTGACTCTGTCAAGTTTGTGACATATTCCGCATCAATTCATTCTGATGATGCAATGTGTCTCGCGCATTATCCACCACTTTGATCCATAATTGTATCAAGATTTGCAAATAGACAAACTCTTTTAATTGCAAGTGACAGTATATATTCTGAATAGAGTTATATAGATGCTATAATGCACACTGTCAAGATCTTTATATTACCCAGACTCTATAAGCCTGCGGTACTTCATATGAAGATCGCGTTGATTTCGAGAAACGTCTACTTCGAGAGGCGACGTTTCTGGAACGAATGTCAGGTAACAAGGTCGAAGTTCAACTCGCCCATGTACCGCGCCAGTTCAGTCCCGGTAAATTCGGTCTCATCGAGATCTTGAAGACTAGAATTGCTGATCGTATTGGCGCTCTCGATGCTTGGATGACTCTGGAATCGCGGTGGCATCACTGCGATCGGCGTTTTCTCTGGTTTCGGCTTCGTCGGGCTGGTCGGAGAAGTTTTTCGGTGCTGTGCGAAGAATCCTTTCGTGCCGAGACCCAATCTCTCCGTAAGGATCCCTGCTGGAAATGTCAAACAGATAATATTTTTTCTGTAGCTTTCGGAACATATGAATAAGAATAGATAAGAGATAAATAATCGTAAAAAGAAACTATAGAGATAGAGAAGGAGAAAGAGAGAGAGACAGAGAGAAGCATTTATTTAAAAAATGCATATACTTTGTGTAATTAATATATTTTCAATTTTGAAATTTACTTTCGAATCTTATGCTATCTGCAAACACTTATCTCTTTGACTGTTTACGTAAAATAAATTTAATTCTATTTAAATTCTTCAAGTCATCAAATGATTCATGTTTCAATAAATTGAGATTAAAAACAGTTGGATCTTTATCATTTGTTTTTCGCGAGATATGTACATAATTATGCAAGTACATAATTATAGAATATAAATTGCACGGAGGTGTTTTCTCGAAAAAAATTAATTCGTTAAATAAAAAAGGGCCTGTCATTGATCTAAAGATCGCTGTTAAGGATAGGACCTACGGATTAATTGGCGTCGCGATAGCACGAGGGCAGACGAACGCTACCTAAAGTGACAGCTTTCGGCGACCTATGTATCCTCAGCAGACACTCGTTTGTGGCTATATTATTGTTGCCCTCGTTGTTGAGAGCTTGCTTACTCAACGACGTGGTCATGGTGAGTTGACTGGAATCGGAGCCTCTTGACATACTTCTGGCGTATTCCCGGCAGCTCGTAGTCTCTCTAATCGCGACAACAGGACGCACTTGTTGTTCACTCTGTGATTTCGCGAATCCATTCACCTCGCAGGAATTTACGTTATTCGTCAAAGCGATATGCATCAATTGCTGCTGCTCGTCACTGATGGATATCGAAGGCGAATGCTGGGCGTCGTTAAATCGATGCTTCATGGACCTCTGATACCGCGACAGACTGCTATAAGTCGGCTGTCGAAGGCTACTTCTGTGAGACGAGCACTTCCTGACGCAATTCTTGGATAGCATCGACTGTAAAAAAGATTACGATATTATACTTATTGAATTTAAAAACTTCTTGATCTTTGTAATTTTATTCTGTAATCATAATTGATGGATAAAAAAACATTTACATGTTCTAGTTAAGAACTTTGAAAATTATGTTAAAGAGAGAAAAAAGCTAAAAAATATTACGTACTTTGTATGTCTAAAAATACTCTGTGTATATATATTATACATGCTATATACTATATATATGATACATTATACATTATATAATATATTAAAATCACAAATATTAGATTTTAAAATTGCTCGTAAAGGGAGAAATTAAGTAACTAATTCCAGTTCTCCGAAGGAGCTGAAGAACTCACCTTGAAGGCTTCCCTGAACTTGTTAGACATAATATTGTAGAGGAGCGGGTTCACTGTGGTGGATAGATAATAAAATACTCCGGACACATACGTGAGCGTGGTATATACTATAATCAGGGCATCTTCAGGTTCGGTATTCTGTGCATATACGGCCAGTAATCTTTGTGCGTGAAATGGCGCCCAGCAGATGAAAAAGGCTACTACTACTGCGACTATAAGAACAAGAAGGATATTTCGTTAGCAGGAAGCAGACTCTAAAGTTTATTTGGTTCTTTAGTTTCTTTCACGTGCAAGATAAGATGTAAAATAAAATGAAACCTACATCTTTTGTACAGCAAGATTAGCATGTAATTTGATTAAATTACTTACGCGCCTCATAATTTGCAGGAAATAAGGAGCTAAATGTTCTTTGTAAAAGTACTCGAAAATTTAAACTTGCAAACTTTCATCGATAATTTCAATTGGAAAGAATTCATGTATAATAAATAATTTTGTAGCAAAGCTAATTAATTCCCGGGAAAATTGAGAGAAATAATAAAATTAGAGACACGTTAGAAATACTTTCAAAATTTTTAATTATTTTCTCTTAGACACATAATAATTTTTACATATAATTATATATTAATTTTGAAGCGCAAGATTTGTTGAAAAAAAATTTTATTTATTCTTCTTTTCTATTTAGCAGTCATAGATAAGACATATATATTCTTAGTATCAATTTGAAAATTAGATGTTATTTTGGAGTTAATAGAACAAGGAATTAGGCATTTGTGAAATGCGAACAATTCCGTTGTCTACAACTACACGAGCTTTATGGAACGTATTGAGAACAATGCCGATAACGAATAATATTGCTGAAGTTTGTCTACATTTGCCGGTTTAGATCACGTTCTGCGATTTCATTATTTCGTACAAAGAGAAAGAACTTTTATTACATCTATGCTCCGCTATGCGAAACGTCGAAGTTTCCGAAAGGTGAGATAATTAAAGTTCAGAGAGAGTATGTCAGATATCGAAAGAAAGAAACTGCACTCTTTCATTAAAGAGATTTTAGAATAGTTGGTGAAACTTGGGAAATGCTATTAGAATGTAAACCATGTGACAAAAAGACGGTTTGTACTTTTCACTAAGATCTATAGTTTTCTCACAATTTCTCAGATATTTCTCGACCTCTGCGATGTCCAGGTAGAACTTTCATTCTTTCATTATACTCGCGCGAACATCCTTTGGCTATATAATTTTTATCCCGCTTTTATGTCTCTCGTTTATGAAGTGTGATGAGGCTTCTAAAAGATAAATTTTCTGAAAAGACTATCCTGTTCAAATATTTCGAGGTTGAATCTTAGTAAATTGAAATTATAAAAATATATCATTATTTTTCATTATATTGAAATAATGTTTAAACATGTATATAATTAACGAATAATCTCTGCTTTTATAATTTACTTAATATACACTGAAAAAAAAATTCTGGGTAAATCTATGAGATGCATTTAGTAATGCATTTTTTGAAATATTTAGTTTTTATCATCAAGTTTGATAATAATAACAAAATATTTAGTAATAGTTATAAACATTTTCCAAAAATAGTTATAAATATTTTACGTTTAATTGAGTTCACTAAATATTAAAAATAATTAAATAATTTCGTCTTAATTACCTATACGTTTAGTTGAAACTATTTCACCACAGCGGTGGGTAACATTTATCAAGTTTGGATTATTATAACCAAGCCTTTTTTTCAGTGTAGAAGGAGTAGATATTCTTTAAACCTTTTGAAATTAAACATGCTTTTCACACTTACTAATCTTAATTAAAACTATTAAAAAAGTTTTTTAAATATTTTTTATCTATTCATAAATAACACTTATATAAAATAAATTGAAAATTTACGAGCCACATATTGTGTGAAGATAAATGCAATTAAATCTCCCACGCGTCCCATTTCCTCGATAGTAAATAGCATGCTGCAAGCAATTTCGACGGATTTTCTCAGTTGTTGTTTAACTCGTATACATTTCGAATAAATTCTTGGCACGATAGCCATAATGGTTGTCTTTCGTATTTGAGAGAAGACAAGAACGACATAATGCTCATTTGAACATTCTTGCGAAACTATGACCGCAACGCGCAAAACTCGGAAAACCTCGCTAAATGACTATGAGGATTCCAAGCACGGAATACTAGACTGGCAATAAAACTATTTGAAAATAAGCATGAAATTAAAATGAGTTTTATTGTGAAAATAATAGCTTTATATAAGTAATGCTATAATAATAACTGATGGACATAATTTGTAAAAATTAATTCACATCAAAGAGGTAGAGAGAGACGGCAAGAGAGAGGGAGAAATCTAAAAATATTATAAAATATTATCGTGACATTTTTCTTCGCAAATTATTTGCATAAAAAACAGATATAAATAAGCTGAAATTTAAATAGACTTATTAATATTTATTTATATATTAAATTTATATTTCTTTGATAATTAATATTTAATTATATTATTGAAATTTTATATTTAATTATGTTATTAATATTTATTTATTTAAATTACTTTCTTTTCTCTCTAAAATGTTAAATTTTACAAAATAATATGAGCAATTCATGCGCAACGTCAAAACTTTGACGTCATGAATATTTTAACATATGAATTTGAAATATATAAGAATTATGACATAAAAATAGTACACAAGAAAAGGCAGCTTTGCCTTTCATTCATACAGGCGGATATTAAAGGATATGAAGAATGTCAAAGTAGCGAATAACTTATGTATAAGGAGAAAAGAAGTTTTCAAATTGACTCACGCAAATTTTTGCGTAATAAAACTTGGAAAATTATGTACTAACAGTACAATAACTTTCGTACTTTTAAGACTTGATAGACATAAAAATAACTCAAATATAATTGCTTTAAGAATCGTAATCATCCATAAATATCGAACTTTCATAATTTATTTATATCACTAAGTAGTTTAAGAAAACTCGATATTTAAAGAGAAACACTGAATTTTTTTAAAAAGAACACGACTCCAATTACAAAAAAATTTTTGAAAAATTAATCGTAGAAGACACATTTGGTTAAACAAATAATTGAGATAGAGCTCATAGTTTATTAAATACATATCTTAAATAAGAAACAACAGATTTATACCCCTTTAATTTACACTTCAAAAGAATAAAAGTAAAACATTACGAACTCTTCACATTAAAGTATGGAAAATGTTTATACATAATATAATACATAATACATTTTCCTGCTGAAAAGCTTTGTACGATCTAAAAAAAAATATTCTACAATTTCCAGGAAACGATGTTTGCTAATAAATCTTTACAATTCGATATGTGGGATATTGCATCCGTGAATATGCAACTTTTGATAGATGAGCAATCAAAAGGTACTATAACATTGATTTAAAGTATTGTTTATCACAGTGTTTCGATGAAAAATATTCGATAGCGTGGAAGTATGTATATTTAAAAATATGTGTTTATTTCTTTTTTTATTGTGTAAAAGGGAAATCGATGTTATTGTTATGCATTTTATTTTATTGTTATTGTTATGCATTCGTTGGGTAAACAAGATACGCCCACATGCTCAACGATACGAACCGTACGATGGTCGACATTTTTATATCGATTATCTCTTTGGCTGAGGCACTCAGACATCGAGCGAGATCGGCAATCCCATGCGGATCATAAATTCGATGAACGGATCGTATTTTCAGAATAATTTTATATTTCCAGATTCAGCTGACGATTGATTTATACATCTGGATAATGTTATGCGAAATAAACATGTCAATGCGTTGTTTTTCATTAAACAACATTTAAATATTTTTGTTATTGTTATATATCATCAACGTTATACAAATGCGCAATTTAATAGCAGAATTATTATGGAAAAGCCATGTACAATTATTATAAGACATAAATATTCATTTAATTTTATTTGCTTAAGAAATGGTATTTTTTATTATTATTATCCTATATACATGCGCAAGATTTATTATTCTAGAAGTATATGCATTATGATTTCTACTGCAGAGTACCCATAAATATGTTATGAGAAATAAAATCCATATCTTCGACTCAATAAATTCACGAGCGTTCATTTCCTAGTTGAGCTAATAGCACATTGCCTATCAATAACTTATCATATATCCACCCGATGATATTAAAGCAAATAATTTTGTAGATATTTAATATTTTAATTTTTTATTACATTGTATTATAATATAACTCTCTCTTCCCTAAATTAATTATTTAAAAAAATTATGTATATATACTATAATATATATATATATATATATATATATATATATATATTTATAATATTTATAATGTATATACATATATTTAAAGTTCTAGTAATTTTTATATATTAATTTTATACATTATAATAAAAAAATGAGATAACTCTATATAAATATTATGTAAATGTACAATATTTTTTAAATATTATATATTTATATTTAGTATTTCACTTTTTTATATTCGTCTTATTTTTCGCGATTTATGAAGATATACGGATTCGATGTCTTTCATGCGTATGTTATTTTATTTAGTGGATTTTTGATAAGAGCCTTTATAAGATTTTTGATAAGAGCCTTTTTTATTTTATTACAATGATAATCTTAGCGCAATAAATTATTTTTTCTAACCTAATTAAATGTATCTTCACTTCTTTGTTTGCTAACAATGCGATTGAATGATCTTTGTCTTCGATTTGGCGTAAAAGGAAGGAAAATAGAGGGGCACGTGTGATAAATACACAAACTTTTCTGTTTTTTCAAGAAGCACGTATTAGCCCTCTGGATAGGGAGAGTAAATGGGGAAGTCTTAAATACACGACGGAGAAACACGATAATTTGCCGGAGATCTGATTTTTTCTTCTTTTTCACACTAATAGCCAAATAGATTGGTAAATCGATATGGCGCAAGAAGGGCGAATGGGACAGCAAATAAACGGTTATTATCTAACAGTTATTATCGATGGGACTTTGTGATATCTAAAAATCAAAAGTAAGAGAGACACGACGTCTTACTTAGTATTTTTAGTGCAGGACGTAATCTTCGACTACCATCTGGTAACTATAGTTTATACGACGCAGAATGTGCGTGAAATCTATTTGGAATTCTATGGCATATACTGTATTCTCTAATAGAATAGTATACTGTGAAATATAATTTTAGACCGATAGTGTGATTTTTTGCAATTTTAGTGCAATTTTTTCATAAATCTTATCAATCTTTAGATTATATTCAGTTGTTCAAAATATTTCTCTCTGCATATATTTCGATAAAAAAACTCGTTATCGAAAGATTTCTTTTTCTTTTTTTTCCATCCACTGATAGAATAAAGTATCATGATGTATAGATAATAACTAAATTTTTTAACTTTTGTTGTATTTTCTAGATATGCACCTTAATTAGTGAAATTTCTTGCGGCTGAATGACTTTGTCCTTTGTAGTATAAATAAGAAAAGTGGAGGATTTTATGTAAGAAGGATTCTTCTTCTGATAATTTTTGAAGAGATTCTTTCTTGGTGATCGCACGTGAAAAATGTACAGACAGCGTCTTTTCGATTATTTGTATAATGTTGTTCTGTAAAAAAAACTGCAATCAAGGAATGTAAGGAATTTGATCTGACAGCTACATATGCATTTATTCATTAGGTGTAATAATTATTTCTTTTTTACTGACACGGTATTTTATCATATTTATTATATTTATATATGTATAATACATAGACTTTTGGAATGATTTATATTTGACTTGAGACAGACATTTAAAAAATAAAAATACGATGAGAAGTCTTAAAATATTTTTGATGTTAATTCGCTGACGCGAATGATAATTTGTAGCCTAAAAGATTTATAAATTGCCACAATTATTCAATATCAATTTGGACATGATCAAGAAATATAGGAGCTTCGATACATTCGCATGATCAGGAATCATTGAGAGTCTTACGTAAGCAGATTGTGGTCGGAAAATAGACTAGAATCGCTCAGCTGCACATCGAAAGAGAAAGAAAGAGAGAAAGAGCAAAAATATACAATTCGCAGCCAAAATATCATAAATGTATCATAAATATACACTGTAAGTCATGTTTTGTTCTTGTTTCTATCTCAAAAATTATCATTTATGTATATTAAAAGTGTATGTAAATTAGCAATTATATAAAATGCAAAAATAATTTGCTCTTAATAAATACGATTTAATTCGAATTATTTTTTATAAATATAATATTTAAAATTGATGGCGATTATTCTGACTTTTTCCATGTTTATAAAGAGAATTTAACTTGTCAAAGTCTTGATCCCTATTTAATATATATATATATTATATATATATATATATATATATATATATATATAATATATATATATATATATATATATATATATATATATATATATATATATATAATATATATATTTCTCCCGTGTATTTACATCGCTTAAATTTGCTCCGTGAAATTTGACAACCTAGAGAGAGACCAAAGTTCAGAAGAAATTCAATAAAGAGACCAGTGAAGGACAGCCGACTTGTCGATGCGAACAAAATCAGAACTGCTGCGTGACGTCGTAAAAGATTAGAAGCGTGAAAAGCAGGAGAGCACGGGTCATTTATCTGCGGCTATTACCGCGCGCGAGCGGAATAATTCTCTCCTCTCAGGGTTTCGGATACAAGTTCTCGAATCCGAAATGTTACAGAAGCATAGAAGAGAAGAAGAGAGAGAGAGAGATGAGGATAACTCATAAGAGAAATGCTGATATCGGGGGAGTCGGAATCCCATATTTCCTTCATATTTCCTCATCTTATACTTGGGTTGCTATTAGATATCGATTTGACTTTTTTACGTGCGTCGCAGGAATGTTATAATATATTGATGACAAATGGTATTGATGACGCTGCGGTTTTTATAAGCATCATATATAATATTAGGCAAACATTGGTTGGCGAATTGTAAATCTCTTACATGTTTACCTCCAATTTTAAAGTTATGCTTACTTGAAATCAAGTGAGAAATACACGTTTTATTATCTGTTGAAAAATTTATTATCTGTTTGTTAATTTTTACGATTTTAATTTTTATCTTACATAAACAAAAAATTTGATTCTCCAATTTTACCTCAAATATTTTAAAAATGACATCAAACAATTCACTAAAACATCATACAAATCCTACGAGATATGATTATACGAATATAATTTTATAACGTCTTAATAACGTCTAAAAATACACCCGAAACTTCCGCAAATATTTTGTTTGACATCTCGACTAGGATTTGATCGATTTAATCCGATCAATAATGTTTCTGATAATTCTAAAAATATACGACTATAATGTAATCAACTCCGAAATCATTCGGGTGATTTGGCTTATTTTATCGAGATGTGGGAACGGCTGGCGATCCCGAAAATTTCGTTCTATCGTATCGATGGAAATAACATAGGTCTTGAAGGATTATCAATGGATCTTCTACTGAACGTGAGTTATTTGTTGATCTTATTCGTATCACGAATAAACCTTGATATAGTAAGAATGTTATGTCGCGCGCGGAAATATGTAATATTACATGCTCAAGCAATATAAATATTTTCTTTTTCGATCGATGATGATTTCGAAGAGATATAAGTCAATGACCATAAAGCATTCGTTGCAAAGCAGAAAATTATTTTTCTAAAACGAAAATTGGCGAATAAAATAAAATATTTTGTTAGCTTTTTAGAGGAAAATAGAAAATTTAGAAGATGAGTAAATTAGTAGATGAGAATAAAAAAATTGATGATTACTTTATTATGCAAAAAAGTATCTGTGACAAATCTTTTTTTCAAGAAAGTTTATTTCTTGTAATCAGTTCGTGCAAAGTCAAGGTATGATTATATAAAAAATTCGAGAATAGCAAAAATATTGAGATATTTTAAGAATAGAAGATAAAAATATTTGCATGTATATAATTATGTATAAGTTCATAGATTTCCTGAAATTTAAATTCTATAGTCGGATGTGGAATATATTTATAACCCGATGCGAAATATAAATATCACGTGAATGAAGACTCATCTCGTCATGTTGAACGATGTCAATATCGCGGTGGGAGAATTTTATACGAGATTATAAAATCTCTCAGGACGAATGGGGCATACGATTCAAAGGTCAGAATTTTTCGTTATTCTTTTATATATACGCAATACCCCTCTCTTGGCGATAGACTGATATCGCGGATTTCCGTTGTGAAAAAATTCGGAAAGCTAGACACGTCGATGCGTCAGATCGCGTATGATTGGGATCGATTCGGATAAACCGGTTTCTTCCTCTGCTTGGCAATTTCCAAGGCTAAATATTTCGAATACGACGGCTTATTATAAATATACTAGGATTTTGTAGAAGCAAAGGCGGTATTATTTTCGTATCAAATCTGGTTTCTAATTAATCGAAATAACGAATTATCAAATCTGTTATTTTTTTTTAATTGCATTTCTACGACGACATTCCTTCAAGGTATCGAGGCAGCCGGAATACCTGACCTTCAGAAAATTGCGCGTCTCTCGATTCTAAAGGGGCTTTTAGATGCCATCTAACATATACTTCGTCTCATAATAATATTTTACGAATCGTAGAATCTTATTATTTATGGCAATCTTAGGCATTTATGTTGAATGATTTTTATTATAATTTTTATTATATAAAAAATGATTTAAGTATCTATACAATTTACAGACTTTTCTCCATATTTTTTTAATTGTTTTATCTATACCTTGGGGAAAATAATTTTCTCACAGGGATTTATTGTATTCAATAAAATCTTCACATGCAATACAAATTTTACATCGTTCTTATCAATGTACTTGTGTTTTGTGATATTATTTATAGATTATTAAAATGCAGTAAAGTGTCTTCGATTACTTGAATAACTACGTTTTTAGACAAGACTTAAATAAAACATGGATTTGCATATTTTACGATATTGTTGCAGAAATATCTAGTGGAAATGGCTAATTAGAGTTTGTATTTGTATCGACAATTTTTTTAAATGTTTAAATTTTCGCGTTTGAATTTTCTAGGAGAGAACAACTAGTACAATACTTTTTTAATAATATACACCTGAAAATGTGCGAGCTAAACTAGAATATATTTAAGTAGAATACGTCTTGTGCGGTACATTTATATAATCATAAAAAAAAGCAGAACGATTAGATTGACATCGAAATGATTTAGAGCAAGCATTGAAGTTTAAGTCATGATAGTATACTACAGCAAATGATATATTTAATAAAAATCCTGTAAAAATATCGTTGCAGATATTGTAGCATAGAAAAATGCGAAGCGAATAAGTAGGTCAAATTATAACGACAGATTCATAGCAGTTTGACTTCTCCTCAGAAAACAAAGTTTTAATTATACATATGTGTCTTATATATATTATATTACAATCAAGTTTTTAAATTGAAATTTCATTAAAGTTCACTTAAAATTTATTAAAAAGTGTGATGTTCTACTTACAATTAGTTATATCAAGAAAAATCTGCTCTATAATTTGACCCATTTATCTTGGAGGACATTCTGCATATCGATTCAAAATATTCCTCGAAAGTCAGAATAATTTCGCGTGAATTCTTCCGATAATTGCGAGCTTTAATGGATCATCGTCAATTTTCCATCGAATTTGCGCGCAGACTTTGATATAAATCTTGAGTGGTCTCACGGGACGACGATGCATTATCGGAGAATCGAAATGAGTCGATATTCAAGCAATAATTTCTAAAGATCAAAGTGAAGACCTGCTACTTACTGAGCATGCGAATGACATTTCTCTGGGCGTTCGTCTTCCCTCTGCCGTTATCCTGATTTAATCCACCAGGTATGTGATGCCTCTTGCTGTCGGTGGCGGTTAGCAGACTCGAGCGTCGCAGCTTGATGGCGATCAGTATGTACAGCACGATGATGATCGTCATCGGTAATACGAAAAACAGAATGGTCGAGATTTCGAACGCGTGCTCGATCAGCGTCCAGCGCGTCGAGCACCTGGTGCTATCCGGGATAGTGCTGTTGTCGATGTAGTCGTAGATGATGCCAAATTGAATGGCCTGCGGCACGGCGAGACAAAGGGCCAATAGCCAGATTACCACTACAAATTTGATTGCTCGAGACAGCTTTGACATGGTATGAGAGATGAAGGGATGACAGATTGCCACATATCTGGGGAAAAAAAGAGGGAAGTAGGATATTATTTTATTATTCTCTGTAACATGAAAATTGTAAAGATTCAGGTAGAAAAAACATCGTATGCTATCGAAAAATCCATCAACATATATTTAACATCCTGTCAATTATCAGATTAGCAACATACTTAGATTCCTCTACATTTACCTTTCAACGGTGAAAGCTGTGATGGTGAGGACGGTGGCGTTGGCCGAGGTCTCCGCGGCGAAGCTCTGGATAATACAAAATGCCTCGCCAAAAACGTAGGGAAAGTGCGACCATATATAGTACATTTCCGGCGGGAGACCGGAAACAAGCAATAAGAGGTCGGACACAGCCAGGCTGAAGAGATAATAATTGGTAGCGGTATGCATGGACTTGTTGCGCGCGATCACCACGCACGTGGAGATGTTCCCGATCACGCCGGTGAAGAAGATTACAACATAGATCACCGTGATCGGTAGTACGATATATAGGGAGTCCCGGCGATCGGATGCGTTTCCTTCCTTCAGGAAGGCGGCGATCGCGCTCGAGTAATTTTCGTTTCGTGAGTTCGCGCCAACTGCGGCCTCATCGATCGTGGAACGTAGTCTTAAATGCGAATCATTGCTCTTCACGAGTCCCCAGGTGTCTTCTACAGTCTCTTTAAGGATTCTCGTGATATTTTCTCCGACCGCCGAAATCATTCTGTTTTTCTTTATTTTTATCGTTCTTTCGACGAGCGATCAGGTAATAAGACAATTGGCGAAAATACACGCCGACTTTGCGTTGTCGACGATTCAGATCTCATGATAAAGATCAGGCTATTAAAGCTTGAATATTTTTACGCTGCTGAATCTCCGCTTATATTTTCGCTGTTGAAACCTTATTAGCATATTAGGTCATCGTCATTGACATTGTCGCACGATTGTTGATTTATTTCGTAAAATGAAATGTCCTCCTGTTAATTCTCCGACATCCTCACATGTTCGTCGTTGAATTTCAACTTATGATCTCGATGTTATTGATAGATTTCGATATATTTTGTCCGACGCATCTTTCCAGTATTTTTCCACGAATCAAAATATTGATTTTTGGCGATCCTTTTTTGCTGCTTTTTATCTTTGTTCGCGTATGAATCTAAAATTACAATAAAGTTTATGTTTTTGATATTCGAAACACAAGTAGTTTATGGTTTTAAAAGAGCAAATATCGAGAATATAGGATAATAATCGCGCAAATAATTTGATCAAGTTCGGGATTACAGCGTTTTCCATCTCTCGACGTAATAATGGTATGTGTTAATGGTTTATAAATGGCACTACACACGTATAGTATTGTGGATAGCAGTTTTCATTATCTGTCCATTAAAACGACATTCCGCATTCTCTCCCGCTGCTTCGATTAATTTCGGTCAATTTACGCGAATTGAGAGACCGCCTGTAAATTCCCCAATCGGACTCGGAATCGTACAAAATGGTTCATCCTTACGGATTACCCTCCCCCCCCCACACATATATATGTATATATATTGTGAATTTTTATTAATATATTTAATGCATTTATATACTTCCTAAGTATACATTATTATTATTAATATTATTATTATTATTATTATTATTATTATTATTATTGTTATTATTATTATTATTATTATTATTATTATTATTATTATTATTATTATATAAATTCTAATTAATCTTTAGAATAATTTTTTTATTAATGCATTTAACACATTTTATTTCTTAACATTTAACATACATGCAAGCAGAAAAGGCATTTTTCTTGATTTTTGTAAAAAACTACTTTGCCGATAATTTTACTATACAAGAGTTTGACGTGATCGGTTATCCGTTAATCCGATTGTACGTTCAATTCAATGTAATCGTTGACAGGAATTTGTCCGTGACATATTGCTATTAATAGCTTCATTCACTATCCGCCGACGTAAATCTGATCCATATATTTTGAACAAATGATATATTTCATAATAAATCATCGGTAACTTGTAAAATTAATAGCGAATTATCAGTTTAATCTTTTGCAAACGACGTAGCAGTCTTCAAAAAATTATAATTGCGCAAGAGGGATAATTTTCAATTATATGTATGATATTTCTATTTGTTAACAAGTATCCACTTTTCGTCTTGTTACTGTCATGTTAATTGTTCTTTAAGATAAGTGCAGTTTTCTAATATATATGTTGATCTGACACATCGCTTTTCTCCGAGTTCCTTTTTCCTCTTTTCTATTCATACATCAAAATGTTACATTTCTCTAAATATAATAAATTATTACGCAAAAATGTTAAAAATATAATAATATTTTTCCGAATAAAATTGCAAGATATTTAGTGTAAATATGATCCAATATATATAAATAAATAATTTTTTAAATGTTATAACATGTATTATAATTCTTATATAAATATTTCTTTTTATTAAAAATTTTATTTTGATATTACAGACACATACACATAATATTTTCGTTTACTTGATTAAAAAAATACTTTTGGTACATACATGCTGAATTTCCAATAACAATATATAACATTTTTAATAACTAATCACTTTCTTTCTCTATGGGTCGAGTCACGATCTAACACAGAATATATTTTTCTTTCACAAATATATTTTTTTTATCAATGGATAGATTTAGTTTGTGTAGAATAGTGTACACACTTTCTAGTTTCCATTACCAGCCACGTGAACTACAACTGGCGATCGTTTCGGCAAACAAACTGGACACTATGGAATGCTTTCCAAAAACTACAAGCCGTACACCACCACTGCTTTACATTTGCTCTTGAACGCGGAGCACTTAAACACGTTCTGCATCGCTACGCTGGCGAACACTATTTTCATCCGCACGCACTAGCATACTCATCTTTGATTTTCTTGCCTGCATTCGATCATGTTGTCATCGGCATTGCCGATTTCATAAACGTTAGAAATAGACGAACTCTATTTCGATTCTGTGAGATTGTTCTCTGGACTGATTTCAATCTAGCATTATCTACTAATTGTCATTCGATCATGAAACACTAAACATTGCAATAACAAACCATAAACATTCCATCGAATAGCTGATTTTTCCGATTTATTTTTATTTTATTTCTTGAATCTTCAACGCTTTTTAAGGATTACCAGATGATTTATCAAAATGTAATGATTTTGAAGTGCATTACTATTTTGTTCTCTAATATATAGAGAAAAGAAGAAAATAAAGGGAGAAAATTGTCTGGTATTTATTTAAATTTCATATATTAAATTAAATTATTCTTACAACAAAAAAACCGGATATTTATTTTATAATATAATATAATGCTTATATGATTTTTATCTTCATACCCTCTAATTAAAGTGTAAAGAAAACATTTTAACTGACATTTATATAATTGAATCACATATACAATATAATAATATACATTCGACTTTTAAAATTTCATGATAAATGTAAATTAGAAGTCATTGATGCTTTAGCATTTCCAGTATTTAGTAGTATCTACACTACAGTATAAAATTGATTTTTGATAAGCAGAATTTTTAAAAAGTAAAAAAGTCTTATATATTAATTATCTTTGATAAATTATTATTTTTCTCGTTTATTAAATTACTGGTCTTACGAATATTATGTCTTCGAAAGTCATCAATTTTTTTCTTATATTTATTTCACTTATATCTCTTTATTTGCAAACTTTTGACAGCTTTGACACGAATCTTCGGAGAATGTCGACTTGTCAATCAGTTAGTAGATCACAGCCGCAACTTGTCAAACAAGATTTTGAAACACCTGGTTAACGCATTTCAATTTGCTCGTTTTTTACAGCTGTCATTATTTATTATTTTTTCACTTAAATTTTATTTATAAGACGGCGAAACTTTTAAAATAACAATGAAAAATAACGCAAGATAGTTATTTTATGAAGCATCTTATGATATTTTATGACTATAAGAATATTACAAAGGATGTGATATACATGCGCCATTTATTTTCTATTACATCATATATTATTTAATAAATTGCAATTTAAAACATCACAAGTTTAAGAAAAGAAATGTTTTCTCAAAGTATGAAAATTTGATTTTTAAACACACACAAATTCAGATTAAGATAAATTATATTTTTCAAATGAAAATTAATCTTTAGATGTTGTAGTCCATCATTGAAATTAATTTGAAATATAAGAAAATATAGAGAATATTGAGTTTAAATTTTTACTAAATATTGAATATTTTGAGACAGTGGCAAATTAATTATTGCACGTATTTAGCTATAGTTTTTTTTTGACATATTATTGTTAAGACACAAAATCGTTTTTCTTTAATTTTAATTTGTCTAATTACTCATTTATATTAAAATATAATTTAAGTGTGATCTTTCACTTTTAAAATAAATTATAAATTTAAAATAATTACAAATTATATATTACACACACATAGACATACACAAGAAGTTATATAATATAATCCTCTCAACAGGTATACGTTGACGTTGATGGAAGGGCTTAATACCTGGGAAGTTTATTTTGAAAGGAAAGCTAAGTACTCAAACAACTCGTGACAATGCTTTTATAACATTATCATGAATTGCAAATATTGCAACAAATATACAATTAATTACGTTAAGCTTATATTATACGTCGATTTTTAATGTGTTTGCAACTAATTTAACCGCGTCTTCGCATAATATTTCGATTTTATTTCAATAAGCGATTCAGTTTAAATCGATTAGATTATCCGATAAGGGTAGGCTGGAAGCGTTTTCGTTTAGTTTCGCCTCTTGTCTCATGCACCATATGACGTACCATCGCATCGTATCTTCATATATATGTAGATAACTGAACGCCACAATCTTTTTTTTCACTACTTTTAAAGACAGATACTCTGAGGCAAGAGTCGAGGCAAATCTCGATCTTATTTATTAATTTTAAGTTCTTCTTGATGCGTTGATTTTTAATGTGTCCGGAATTAGTCCGGAATTAGTCGCGTCTTCGTCTATTTCGATTTCGCTTCGAGTGATCGTTAAAGATGATCGTAAATCTCGCTGCATTTGGTTAAATTCTTCAGATTCAAATCATTAGAATCATTTATTTATGTTTACATGCGTATTACTTATTTGTGTTACTCGCACATTGTTATACACTCGATTTGATTTACGCTAACGTAAGTATAAGTATTTATCGCGTTTGTTTGTTCACTCATGATGCTTTTGAAACCGCCGCGGTTTGCGCAATACAGCTTTTTCGCGTGATTTTATCACCGAAAATATTTCCGCACAATTATGTTGAAGTTTTTTAGTGAATGAGCATTAGTTAATAAACAACAATCAGTAAATAAGTATTAATTATTAAACAACAATCTTCTTGTTGAAACAATGCACAATATAACATGTTGAGTGCACAGAGCTATTTGTTTGGAAAACAATAGGTGGTTTAAATTGAAGGTTCACACAACAAACGTTATTGATGGAATAATATTGTGTTGTTCTATTAACATATGGAACTCTCTATGTTGGAACAACGGACGGATATTGATTGAAGACTTAATCTTTCATTCGCGAAAGAGATTGACAGAAGTTCGAAATTATAACTTAATATTATCTGATTCGAGTTAAGAGGATTTTTCGATTTCGCATTACTACTTAATTTGGTTAATAAGATTAATTAAATTAAGCAATAATGCGAAATAATAATTAACTTGATTATTAAATAAGAAGGAAAAACGCGCGCGTGACGTCAATTAATAGTCGCGAAAAATAAAAGAAAATATTAAATCTATTTGTTCGAAACAAAGTATGAAAACCCAAGGACTGGAATAAGTCGATCGATCGATCGCTGCGGTTATGGTAATACTGCACGTTTACGGTATAATTAACGCAAGCGTTTACCAACGCATCGATAATGCTGGGTAACGCATGCTGGTGATTTCTCGCTCGACTGAGATCGAATGTGATGAGAGAGATGGAAATGTCGAAGGAAGCATCGTCGCGTTAAATTAGACAATCTTCATCATGAATCAGGCTGTTTATTCCATAATTTTAAAGTACGCGATTTGTAATTTCACAACTCCAAAATCTCTCTGTCATAAAAGCAAAAATATTTCAATTGATTGTGGACTTTTAGATAGTTTGTTATTATAATTGAATTATGAATATATATATATATATAAAATATTCAAATTAAACAATAGATTTATTTATTAATGCAAAGTTAATTTTTTAATTAATATACTTTTTAAAAGAAAACTATACATGTTAATTTTCTTGATTTTTAAATTTATAAATATTTTATAGTGAATGTGAATGCTGTAATAAATTTTAAATTGAATTGAAGGAATTTATTTATGTATCTTTAATTACAAATCATATTATGTATGATTTCGGGAGACTAAAAATAAAATAAATCCGTTTATATTTTCGGCACAACAAGATGATTTTAGTCTCTAATGCGGACAAACAAGCTCTCAAGAGGAATCAACTGAACTATTTTAATATGTTTACCGAAAAGAACAAAGCAATTTGATTAATTATGATAACTGAAACGATTGTGTGTCTCCAATAGCATTAAATTTATCTCGAGATTAAGTAATGAATCATAATCTCAAGCGTCATTAATCTTCTACTCAAGCATCTTTAATATTTTATAGAGTTAGCTTCTCATGAGATACTGATGATTTATAATGAAAATAAGAATGTCAATAACAATACACAGCAAATAATTCTTGTCTTACGCTTGCATCTAATTTGGTAGAAAATCAATATAATTGATAATAGTATATTTTAACATAAGCAATTACAAGCTCACGTTTTACGTCATTCGTGCCGCTAGAAATAATTACTAACAGATGATACGCTATAAAATGATGATAACTTCCATATAAGTATTATCTTTGTCGTGTGAAGATTAATATTTACACTTCCAAAGTTAAAAATCCCTCCATAATTATAATGAAAAAGAAACGTTAATTTATATAGAGCTCTTTTTTAAAATGATTATTTAATTATTCTATAAGAATGTTAAAGAGCAAAAACGAGCTTCATTACGATAAAATCTCATATTTCAATTTTACTATAGAAAATACTATCAGAAAATATTATAAAATATATATCAAGGGAAAAAGAAGATGTGAAGGGAAAAGCTCGCATCAATTTTTTTCGTTTTAGTTTTCTATTTTTCTATTCTTAAGAAAAAGAAAGAGTTAAAGGAAACTCTCGTCAACTTTCTCATTTTTCTTTATAAGATTGCAGTTTTGTGAGTTATGAAGGAATAGTTCGATTATGATTGTTCGCAATATTCGCGATTGCAACACACACACACAACGTTTCACAACATTACATCGATATCCCTAAATTTCATGATTACGAACCATGCATTAATAAATTGAAATCTCTCACGTGCGGAGATTGCAAGATACTTACTATTAATTTACTTTCTGTCTTCGATCTTGTTGATTCTATTTATATTATTTTTCTCTAAATATAGAAATGATGATTGCGTAGTTTGTGTGCGTAATGTTTCTGTTTAAATTTAGCACGAGAGAATCTGATGCTTGCTAATATTGCAGTACGAAGAAAGGAAATAATTTCAAATATAAATAGTTAATAAATATTGTAAAATAGCGGAGAAATATTTAATATATTTTATTTGATAAGTACTAATCGTTGCAGGTATAGATAGTTACTTTACCTGCACTATACATCAAATGATCTGGCAGAAACGACAATCTCGCGGGAAATGGAATTGAAGTCTTGACAGTACAGAAAGTAGATAAGCACATGTAGTTGAATAACAAAGTACAGAAAAGTAGATAAGCACACTTAGTTGAATAACAAAATCATCCGTCATGAAAGTGCAGCGTTTTCCTTGTTTATTTCTTTAGTAAAATGAAACAAAATAAAATCAGTTTTAAATCGAGTTTTAAAATTCCTCGTTTTAATCTTTCTACAACGTCAATGAATATGCTGTGTGTGTTTTTTCTTTTTTTCTCTAATACGCTGATAACATTTTGCATGCTCTTCGCTTTTCTTTATACGTATGAAATCTCGCGAGAATTGACGGTAAATCCACCGTGATTCTTTCACCTGTTGCGTGAAAAATCGTTTGTATGAGAAGAGTCTGCGTATCTACATATCGGGATGTATATTATCGATCGACAACGATCATCCTCGGATAATAATTTTCTGCAGAAGCGGCGCGTTTCAAATTTACATTTATGAGTCGTTTCCCATCATAAAATGTATTCGATTGCATGAATCATGACGGCAATCTGCTACAAAATTCGAAATGGATTCTCGCTCGTATTCAATCGCATGATGCATACAATGGTCATAAATTTTAATCCGGACTCGCACGATATTACCGTCACCTGTTGATTTTCAGAACATCGCAAAAGATTTTTAGTTTGTCATCATTAATCTCGATTTACCTTTATATATATCGCGATATATAATTTCTTTTGTCTTTTATACCATAACAATTTTAACTTTTCTTGAAGCTAATTTATTTTGTATATATTTTACGTAAAATTTTCAGACTAAATAAACATAATATAACGTATTGAAATTTATTATTGAAATTATTATTGAAATTTATTTGAAAATGTAGATTATATTTATGCCTCTTTTTTATACTTAATTATTTCTAAAAATGCACATTACTTAACAAAAGTATCCTTTTTTTCTTTTATTGAAATCTTACTAATTTTAAAAATTTTACGTCTGTTTATTTCTTTGTGCTAATATATTATTTAATAAATCAAAATTTAAAAAAAAGTGTTGATGCATTATAATCATACATTGTAAACATAATATGTCATTTAGTCTAAGAAAAATGATAATTTAAAACAGTTTTTTAAGATAAACGTGCTACTTTTTAAGATAAAATGCTCTTTGTCACGCTTTAAAGACAACTAAACATTTATATATATCTGACAAATAAAATGTAAAATTTTAAAATGTCAAAATACGCTATCTCGACGATGACAGCTGTACATGAAGTAAACACAAAACGAGAGAATCAGTCAGTATCGTAGGAAAGTGACAGCATTGAATTTGGATACTTTTTAGAGAATGGATTCACTAAATAAAAATAAATTAAGAACGAAGGCCAAGCGCGCCAATCTTGTGACAGTGCCAACGTCCCGACATCGTGAAATCATTCTTTCAAAAATATATAGTGTATTATTTTTTTGAGAGAACGACAATACGTGCCCGTGATACATGAGGATACGTGTAAACAATTTTTAGTTTTTACTTTTATTTCTACTTTCTGGAGGCAAAATTATCGTAAGCGTCTCACAAATTTATTATTCTGATGTAGTAATTTATCGTGTTCATACTTTATTTCGCATCACTTTATTTATATCCCTGGATTAATATCTTTCACACACATCCTTCTTGCGCACACTTATTTCATATATATTTTACGACTATATAGATGTTTCCTTACGATAATTTTCTCTTAAATCCGGCGAAAATCCAATTCGAGGGATCTGGGCTGATTGTAGCACGATGACACACGATCGTCGTACGCGCGATTTGCGTTGCATTTATTCTCTTTCACGAGATCACGAGTTCATATGTGCCTCGCATCATGCCACGGAAAAAGTCCAACACGATTTGCCGTGGAAATACCGAATCCTCCCTCGAAACTAGCGGGAACCAAAGACATCCATGGTGGGAGTTTTGCGCCAGCGCGAAGATCGCGACCATCTCCTCGTGTCACGGTGTGAAACTAATCTGATCTTTACAAGGATGGGAATATTATATTGAAGATATATAAGATGCGAATATAAATATAATGTTGGATTCTAACGTTGGATATTAACTTTATGCTTTAGCAAAAATGTGCAATAATTAACACTCTGCTAGATTAACATTTTAAAAATTAGGCAATTTAATTTTTTTTTAGTTTAAAATTTATTTATTCGTTAAACACTTCGAAAATGCAAGTATCAGCTGTAGAATGGAATTTGAATTATAAGTTATAAATTTTATAGAAAACACACACAATTGACTTTATACATTTTAATTTTAAATTTCATTACACTAAGGGAGAAAGAAATTTTGATAAAATAATTGAGAAAATCTGTGACATCGAAAGAGATCCTTTGTGTCTTATAATCGTAAACTTAGGATTGCATAAACACTTGTATAAATATCTGCTACGCTTGCGGGAACTAAAGTGATGCAGTAAAGAAGAATTTACGGCGAAAATAAAGTTAAGCTGCCTTCGCTGTCGCGTGAATCTCGTGGACATCTCGTTCTCTTGAAAATGCTTTATTGCACTACCTGCAACAGCACTTAATTGCCAATCCCGCTGTTCACACGATGGCGTAATTTTTCATTAGCGATTTTCCTTCGACTATTCAATTTTCTTGCGTTTTAACATTCAACTAGATGGCTTTTAAAGGACGACCTTTGATAGCGATTGACTTTTTCCTCCATTTATACGCATATCGTACCTTTCGCCTTATTGCTGGATTTCTATTCCGATGCAATGAAATGCATCATAGGAAGATCGATTAAAAAGAAACCATTATCTCTAGAAAATTAAAATCGACATTGCGTACATACTTATGTATTAAATATTCATAAAGCGAATGCTTTTGAAATCCGTATGCTTTATAATTTACTTTTTCTCATATGAAATTTATTACAAAAAGATGGTTATTCCCTATGTGGTATATATTTCAATATGATTAAAAACAAATAATTATCTTTAGAATTCCATTATTAGAGAAGAATTTACGGAAATTTACTTAGAATTCTAAGAATAATTGCCATAAATTAAACTTTATATAAAGATTCTTAAAGCTTTTAAAATTAAAGCTTAAGATTTTTTCTTCATCTTTATAATAGTAATTTTTACTTATCGAGAGAAAAAAGAAAAAAAAAGAGAGAGAGGAAATGCTAAGATAACAACTTTAATAATTGAAAAAGTAAATACCTCACGTATTTTTACATATATGCGATACAACGTATATAGATAATGAAGATCAAGATCTTGCTCGCTCGTTGGTGTTTTCATTCACGATTTCTTTTAAAGATGACTTTAAAAAAAAATCATTTCTTTTCTTTATCAATACTTTAAAATCAATTGTACAGAAAAAGAACGAGAACTGTAAATTGACTAAATAATTATTGATATATAATAATGATATAGAATTATTGATATATAATATTGATATAGATGTAAAGTAGATATAAAAAATTTCGTGCAAGTTTCAGAAGTAAAACAAGTTCGAGAAAAAGTACTTGTAAAAATCCAAGAAATGCGAGTTATGAGTATTCATACGCACTCGCTGTATTTGTGGCATATTTTGCCGATGCAAATTTTATTCGCTCATTTTGCGCTTGCACTGTCCAATTTTTCGGTTTCTTCCCTGTTATTATTTTTCTATTATTCTTTTCCTTTCTCTTTATGACACATCCACTCAGATTTCTTCTGCGATTCCATCTTTATGTATTTCCATAACTAGAGGTAACACTATCGTCCCAATCCGCAGAAGAAAGAACGGAACTAACTCTCCCTTTCTGCATACATTGAATAGAAACTGCTCACTTAGCTTGGAGGATCGACAAAACTTTTTATGGGAATAGAATTTTGCACTTTTCTCTCTCTTTTTTATATAGACACACACAGACAGATTGATCTTATTCGACAGTAGTCTAGAAAATAAATCATAAAATTCTTTCGCTTTTATTCACATTCCAATGAAACCGGTCAATTTGAAAACTCAGAGAAACAATCAGAAGAGTACAAAAATAGTATTTTATGTAAATTATATTAATAATTATTATATAAAGATCATATAAATTATTGGATTTTATCTTGTTATCACAGAAAATGATTATCAGAAAATTTGATTCCTTAATCGAAAAGAAATAGAAATAAAATAAGAAATACAAGAAATAGCACACCATGTGGTAGAAAATGAATTGTATATTTTTGGCGTTGAAAGATCGCTTCGCCTTTCTAGTTCTTGTTTCTGAACCTTGTTATCGAAGACATGAAAGAAACCATCGTAAAAATAAGATTCCAGAATGATCTTGTGACGTAGTGTGTGACGTTGCTGGGTGACGCGATTCATTCATTTTGTCAACGGCGAAATAACGAGTAACGAGGAACCTAAAGTGGCGCGATGTAGGCTGATATTCATAGTCCATTCTTATTTAAAGCTATCTCAAGTATAATCTTAAAATATTATAAATTAATTACAAAACAATTATTAGCATCTTAAAACTTTAAAAGGATCTTGAAATAAAAACGAACTATGAATAGTCTTGACAAATATTAGGCTCTTTACATTCAATGATATTTGTGATAGGGATATATATATATATATATATATATATATATATATATATTTATATTTATATATTTATATTTATATTTCTTTTCTTTTCTATCGACAGCTTGAATTTTTGTTATCACATTACCAATTATAATTTTCATAATCCTCGTCTTGCGTCAATGTAAAAATTAATGCAGAGCGGTACGAAATTAAAATTTATGAATAATTAATGCATATATAATAAGCAACGATTGGATTTATTGTATTTACAATTTCATGATCCATTCGATTTAATCTTTTTTATCAGAATACATATTTGGAACCAAATTGAATGTTCTGAATTAGAATCTACTAAAGTATAGAATCTATAATATAAAATAAATGTTAAAATAAAATCTAAAACATGAAATACTAAAGAAAGGGAGA
Source organism: Camponotus vicinus (assembly GCF_025532165.1). NCBI lineage: Eukaryota > Metazoa > Arthropoda > Insecta > Hymenoptera > Formicidae > Camponotus > Camponotus vicinus. The sequence continues at coordinate 32,173,928 of NW_028141945.1, forward strand.
AACAGAAAGATATTTAAAAAAACTTGTTAATATTACTTGGAAGGATTTAAATATTACTATTAAATATTACTATTATATTATTATTATATTACTATTAAATATTACTTTTTATATATGTTTTAACTGCATTTGTCATTAAGCAAAATAATTTATTGCTTAAAATTTCATTTTTAATGCACTTTGTTCGATTCGAATCGCGTTGAAAGTTATAAATTATCCACGCGCACAATAAAATAACATCGAAAAAAAGAATATTTGAAATATTCAATTTTAGTTATTTTTTCACTTTCAACGAATCGAAGAAAGAGTATAGAACTTCCATTTCGTATATTGAAGCCCGAATAAAATTATTAGTTTGCGAGAATGTTATCTGAAAAAAAAAAGAAAAAGAATTGAATTATTCACGCACCATAGCAAGAGTATAATCATTTTTTTGCTAAAGAAATTATTTAACGACAATTCCAGACGGTGCGAAAGAAATTGTTTGTCGATAATCCTTCAAAGTCTGACAGAAAGTTTGAAATTTTCTCTCTCGCAAGATGTTTTTCTTTTACTATATCAGAAAAATTCAGTATTGATTTTAAATTACATAATTCCAGATCATATTCTGCATAATTTTAATAAAATAATTATAAGATAAATATACATTGAAATTGTTTCTGAGTTTATGTCGAAAAAGTCATGAAAAATAATCGTCTTTTATTAAATTTATTTATTTATTATAATTTGATAGAGAGTTATCAATCTTAAACGTGGGGATTATGCTTACTATAAATCATTATAGTTACAGATGTATCAAGCTTGCTTATTTCAGATTGAGGATAATGTTAGGGAAGTTTATGTGTGTGAACTTAATTATATTTACGAAATGTTTGAAATTATCTAAAATATTACCTTCATAAGATGTTTGCTTTATGAATTCATAGATTGATGAAATTTACCATTATAATATAAGTAAACTGTATATGCTCTATCTCGTTTTAATTAATTAAATTAAATTAAAGACAATATTGTTATTAGCAGATTTTCATTAAGGCCCTCTTACTTATCGAGGAACAAATTGCAATAAATTGTTTCCATTAGTTTATAGATCATATTAATTCTAATAACTTTTCTTTCATTGTTAAAATTATTTTATCATTATTAATATATTTTATTATTTTTAATATTATATTATTATAGTTATCTTCTCTACCGCTTGTGCATTTTGTTTTTCGTTGTATCAAACAATTTGGTTTGATACCGTTAATCGTGATAAACATGCAGATAAAAGAAAAATAAAAATAATAATAAAATCGAAAAAACTGGTAATGGATTTAGAGAATGGATCTATATATTTTACATATCTTATCGTGTACATATACGATAAGATATGTAGATAATTATATATATATATATATATATATATATATATATATAATTTTACTGGACTTATAAAATAAGCGTATTTCCGATTAATAGAACTTTTTGCACGCCATAAACTGGGTAATTGCAATTTATTCGAATAAAAGGTACGTTCGAATGGGTATTCGCGATACCTTTCTTGTCGAGTACTCTTAAAAGAGTGAACGAATCGTTTATTTCATAATTTTATTATGTCGTTTTAATGCTTTCCGTATCGATTCAACAGCCTCTATTCTACGCGAATAGTCTTTTATAGCTTTTTTTTGTCACGATTATGTATCGTTACGTCGATCTAACAAAGTGACACGTGTAATGTTTCTTTCATCATCTTATTAGGAAAGTTTAATCGAAGCTTCACCAAGTAGATGACGAGATTTTTTTCTTGTGCATCTCGAGACTAATCGCACCTCATGAGAATTCCAGAGCTTTGTAGAGAAACATTATTATTTCATATATGAGAGGCTATGCATTTTTCTTATACGATATTAGGCAGCTCAAGATTATTTAAAGGAAAGGAAAAAAAACAAAGAAATCTGACTTTGATTCATAAGACTTGCGCTGCTCATTGATTTTGGACGTGTAATTTTGTAAGATCATTAATAGAATCGAATCTCGATCAGTCTTCGTATTTCTTCTCTCAACGTGAATCTCAAATATTCCTTCCGCAATCTGAATCGAACGAGGAAAATTTTCTTTATTCAATTTTCTATTACGGTAAAGGGTGACGATTATCTCGTCGTATCAGTCGTGTAATCATCCTCGTATCCTTAAATAAAACCATCGAATATTTTGCGGAACAATATAATACATATCAGCATTTCCCAGGAAAGATCTCTCCGAAAGAATCTCTGACGATAAGTAACGGCGACTCGCCAACTTTTATGATCGCCGAATTTTTCGAAGGACACTGACTATATCTGTAAGATTATCTCGCTAGTCGGTTGTATCAGCATATTCGACATGTCCTTTTTTGATCGGTTGCGAATTCTACAGAAAATAATTACAGTAATTGCTGAGAGAAGGTAACGCGATGTCACTGATTTTTAAATTGATATGAAAAAAACGAATAAAACGGAGGAGATCCACATGATATAAGATCAAACGACTGTGACCGGATTAAAAAATGAATATGTAGGAGAACATCAGCGACGTTAGGAAATGCACATTCATGAATCAGAAACGAAGAAGAGCATCAACAAAAGTTTCGCTTGAAATAAAAAAAGTTTGTAAGATTGCGAGTTGAATGAAGCGAGAGATTAACTGGGACAATAATTTCGCGAACGGAATGAAATATATGTGCAAGGGGAGGAATCTTAATCCTTTCGTTAAGTTTTCTTCTCTTTTATTACTTAGAAACTCCCTCGTGAAATGTAGAGAAAAGAATATTGCGCAGTTGACATTAATTGCTCTCGATAGTGAGCGGTGACTTCCTCTTGTCTCGCTATTTTTTTCTACGCTTATCACAATCTTTCGGTCTACTGAATTCAACCCCCGTGGTGCCTCGATCATAATCACAAGTACGTGACGCACGAGCGCGTTTGAAGGGTACGCAGCGAACGTCAACGGAAAAAAAAATGTAGAGTCAAGTGCCACGTATAGAGCAGCGCGCACGGTTAAATTATCTAAATTGTTATACTAGAGTCTTAACACATTGTACCTCAATCGTGTCTGAATATACACATATATTAATCGAGTTGGAGCTATTTTAGAATGCGTGTATTTGCGGTACATTTGAGAGAGATTCTCCATAGAAGACTCCTATTTATAGAATTGCACGATTTTCCTCGAAAACAAGCATTAACTAATCCGTAGTACTCGTATGATGCAAAGGATTTTGCGAAGCAGAGGATTTATTAATTGTATTGTATTTCCTTTTAGAAAAAATTTTATTCTATAATTGTTATTCTATAATTGTCATCTGTTATTAATTTTTACAAATCAAGTAATATTCATTTTTACTAGCTGATTTTATCATTTCTTATGTATATCAAAATATTACGTCGGTCAGCTATAATATTAATAAATTATAAATATTGTAAAATATTTAATTCTTTCCTGAATAATAATTTAAAAGATTGAAATTATTATATATAAATTACATATTATTATATATAAATTATTATACATAAATGGGAATATAATTATTATATATAAATGGGGATAAATAAGGCTAATACATTTTTTACATATTTAAAAAATGTGATGAAGTTTATTTTTGTTTTGATCAGAGAAATGTTTGTGGAAATCAATTTATTTATTATTTGTCTTGTAAAAATCAATAACAGCTGACACATCGATATCTGTGTAAGTATAGTTATGGGCTTAAATGAGCAATTTTATACAATATCAAATTTTCATCAGCATACAATTTAAAAATTATTATAGGTTTAATTTGGTATTAAAATTTTTTACTCCATTTATCTCTAGAATATATTATTAAAATATTGTGAGATGTTCCTAAAGATGGTCCTAAAGATTCGTTGATAAATGTTTGATCCAACTGATTTATTGCGTAATACGCCTAATGCTAATCGAGCAACACGTGCGCTCGTGGAAAGACTATCAAGTTTGCACGAGCCTGTTTAAGTAAACAAGTTATTATATGAAAGTATACAGAGTATTTTCTTCCTCTTTCTATCCCATCAGTAATTAATAAAAACATAATATTTTTAACAAAAGAGAAAAAGGGAGGATGATTTTTTCTGTGTTGTTTTTCAATTTCCGATATTGTATTTTTGTAATTAATAAAAACAATTTAATATTTAAAATTATAGAAAGACTAAAATTTTTATAATTATATTTATTTATGCCGCAGCAGCTTCGATACTCTTACATGCTCTTATTAATTACTCATACAATTCTATGACACAGTTTTACTAATAGATAAAAATTGATTTTGAATTTGCCAAAGATTCTGCCATATTACCTAATACATATTTTGATAGAAGCGAGACTCTTCTTGCATGTGATAAACGTCAATCTAGTATGATGACAAACTAGCACGTTTTTATTGAGCGGAAATGACGGCAGCTGCTAATACCGTTCGACAAAGTATACGAGCGGAGTTGTTCAAACTGTGTCAGACATATCGGGTGGAAATGTGACTTCACTTTCTTTATTTTTTGTTAAAAATGTTTGAAAGTATCACAAAAGAAGATCTCTCTTAAAATTTTTCGATAGCGAAATCAAAATTACATCTACTTTATCATGAATTCAAAATTTTGAATGATATTCAAAACAACATAATCACTCTATTGATAGAGTTTTACAAACGAGTGATCACATTCTTTAACGAGATAAACCGTCACTTTAAATCTTCTCGACTTCCGTAAAGTCTGTAAATTCTGTAAAGTAATTGCATACGCAGAATTTTACACGCATTTTAATTATATAAATACTTAGCCTGTTGTCATCATTCTTCTTTAAATATATAATAGAGAAGCTCAAAAGAAAATTTTGTGTATTTCATAAATTTCATGATAACAACCTAAGAGCATAATGCATAGAAATGTCAACAAAATATTTTATTTGCGAGTAATATTATATCGCGAAAACGGTGGCATTTCGTTGTCACAAGAAATTCATTCATTTTATTCTCTGTGCGAAGTCTCTTAGCTTTCTTAAAATGTGAGCTCGCTTCTCTTGGAGAGTATAGAATAGAGATAGAAAGAGATAGAGAAAAACTGTAGGGGCATATAAGTGGTAGGATGATAATAAAGAATCTCTCTTTCACGCGAACTTTCGACGCTGGCCGATTCCACCGACCATAATAGTTGCAAAAAAAGGAGATCTAAAGATTTGTACGCAAGATGATAGTGCAAAGGACTATTGAAAAGATTTTGATTTGAAATTAAAGATTAAACGAAGGGAATCTGTAGTTAATAAGGTCAAAGTGATTTATCTCATAAAATGGAAACAGCGTGCATGTCATGGATACGATCTCTCGTGTGTATGTGTGTGTTCCGCTTAATTATATAAATAAATTACAATAAATAAACCGCGGAATTTTTACCATAAATATTATAATTAGAACTTTTCATTTTCATTTGAACACATTCGGAGAGCAATCGAGATAAGAAGCATAAAGTCATTTGTAAATATAATAGTAATTATAATAGTATTAATAATAATTTTCTCTGTAATATGTACACGCAAAATAATATCAGTATACTTTTTAAAAATTAAATAATTAATTTGATTTAATTTATAATTATGTATATGATAATTACAAAATAAAAGAATATATTATACTATAAATATTAAATTTTATATATATATATATATATATATATATATATACATACTTATAAATACATATTATTTTTTTATATGTATTTTTTTATATGTATTATATGTTTTATATGTGTTACTGATATAATTATCAATCGACACTGTTATTCTTCAGAAAATATCTTAGTTAAAAGCAATGTTTCATACATTGAATGCAATCTCGTGATTTCAACATTTTCCTTTCATCTTAATCTTAAGTAATATGCTTTTGAGTAAAATTAGCAACATTCGGATATACAGTAATATATCTCGGAGATAATATTACGAAATGTCAAAATACTCAAAATAATATTACAAAATAATATTCTCATTAGATAAGAAATTTAATTATATTTCTTAATTGGTGATTTGATGTCTCTATGGTCGCAATTTCAAATTAATTTTCAGTTATCGTTCTGTAAATAATTGGTCTCATCTCATTGAAGAGCTATCATATCTTCAACATTTTCTCACAGCATAAAGAATTATAGAAAATAAGAAAGTCATTTAAGTAATTTGAATTTTTTACAATTGTACATAATCGGATCAAAAGAAAATAATAATTAATATATTATTAAATAATTTAAAAACAACTGATGAAAAGCTATATGTATAATAAATACATCCTTCAATAAAAATTTGGAGGTATATGCATATGAGTGTATATATGTGTGTATGTGTGTGTGTGTGCGAGTAAAAAATAGTTTTTTCCGCGATATATTATTCCGATTGAAAACGGTCGTATTATTTGCACAGAACTGCGGAATTTTAATTAGTTGCTTAGCCTGCAGCATTTGCCGAATGTCATGTCAGCATTGGAAATGTATTCTTCCATTTACGTATCACATTAAACCTATATATATTGTGGTTTGAAGTCTGTTTCATGTCTCGGATTTATATACGAGTTTCATGTGTTCCATTCCGTTGGAATTGAAAAACCGCAGCTTTTGATAGTATAAATAAAACAGGAAATCACATTTATATGATTTTTCGTCGCATTCTTTGCAGTAACTATAAATGTATATTTTACTATAAATATAATTTCGCAAAAATTCTTTTATATTGTCAAATCCGTTATCTTGTAAAATTTATACAGCTTTTGCGCATAATTCTCTTAATTATTACTAAAAATAAACTAAAGACAAAGCTTTTTTGCAATAAAGTTTGTAGTGCACGCGCACATCTCGACCGCAATGAAGTTTTAAAAAGAATTTTGATGTAAAAATCAAAGTTTTATGATTTTTTTTACTTTATTAAGAATTTTTCTGTAAATACCCAAGATATTAAAAATAAGATGTGAATGTTTGCATGTGTGTGTTGTTATCACAATACATTAAGAAGACTTGCGCTCTAAATTATCCTATTTACGGCAATAATCGACCAATCGAATGTACATTAAACCAATTAAAAGAAAAATAGAGTCCAATATAATCGATCTTATAATAGATTCGACCTTCAAGAATTTTCATGTACGATATTTTACAGGACAATTCACAAGATCCAAAACTTAGGAAGGGGAAAATGACTAATTAACTATATAAGAGAATTATATTTCATCATAAAATTATACTTATATTGATGTATATTTTTGAGATTTTATATAAATATATTATAAAAAACATGCTTTTCGTACTTAATATAGATTGATATTTTCATTTAACATATCCACACTGCCACAGTGATCGAAAAAGAAATTTATGCAATATTATTAAACTTCAAATATTTCTTCTTTCAAAATGCTATCTTCCGTGTTGAGGTATTTTTTAGTATTTTTATGCTACGCATATCCTCTGAATTCATTTGAATGCATATCCTGAATTAATATACCATTTCAACCATTTATCGATTTTAGGAGGAGCTTCAGAAAGCCATTTAATGTTCCACGAGACAGTCTCGAGAGCTTTGGCGCGATTATTCGCACCAGCACCAGCATCAGGATATTTTGCGAAGAAAGCTTTCATTTCTTCCAATTTTGTTTCTGTGGCAAAAGATTTTGTAATGGCCGGTATAAGTTGACCGAGATATCGGTCATTCAATGTGTATCTTTCCACTAAAAAGTCCCAATTATTACGCACCCAGTCCCATACCAACAATGTACCATCGGGATTTTCGGAAATCATAATCAAACATTTCAAGAAATCTTGAGTGCGAACAAATTTCTCATCGAGAGCTTTACCGATGTATCTAATAAGAAAAGGAAAAACATAATATAACTTTGACTATGATTATATAATTTTGAATAAAAAATATTGTGATAGTAAATTTATTAATATACTAACTTCTTTAAGATCGTACTACTTTTTACGCTTGCTAATCCCTTCATCAATTTATTTTTTTCTATAGGATCGGTTTCATCTAGGAAGAATTGAAACATCGTTGGCCATTTATCTTCATCAATTTGTCGCATACCTATGATAAATTTACGTTCCAATTAAAATTTTTGATAATTAAGTGATATAAAAGATTGTAATGATTATAGTTAGACTAACCATAGTAATAAACTAATTCGCGAATATCAGGATGTGGCATTTTCTTTAGAGTAAACCAATCTATAAATATGCGTTTAGCTTCTTTCAAGCATTCCTTGTGTCCCATGGCACATGCAAGTTCGAGTACCGATATACGCACTTCATTATCAATACTTGTAGGCAACAAATCATCTTCCACAGCATCATTCACAGTCCAAGTTACATCTTTGTACATCTTGTCTAAACTTTTTAATGCGAAAACCTGAAAACATTATACATATATATATAATACATTATATATACATATACATATACATATGTGTGTGTGTGTGTGTGTGTGTGTGTGTGTGTGTGTCTATGGAGGTGTAAAAATAACTTTTGTATCGAAAAGTAACATTTTAACTGATTTTTTTATTACCTGAAATTGACTTGCAGTACTCGGCAGAGTTACGGGGAGAGATTTTAATAAGGTATATATTTCTATCATTTTCGAACTTGCGATTGCCCATGGAATAGCGTGATATTCATGGTGAAACATAAACATAGTTATAGATAATGTGATAAAATAATCTATTTCATTAGCTGCTGCTAGGCTATAGAGATCATCTAAAAGATTTGCTCGGTCCCCTATCGATAATCTCTGCAATAGAGAGAAAAATAATGTAAAACATGTAATAAGAAACACTTGAAGAAGTTAATTAAAAAAAAAGTTATAAAGATAACACAAAATATTATATCGATTTACAACATACAAATTATATTCTCTTGCTTATAATATATTAAATGATAAAGTAAATAGTTACCGTAGGATGAGTTCGAAGTAGCTCTTCAATTGATTTCCATTCTGTTCCATAATTAACTCGATAATAACCAACTTGATTCACATTAAGTTTTATCCATTTGGTATGTTCATCAACTTCGATCACGACTGTGAAATATAAAATTATATAGAGAAAAACTTAGATAAATGGACTTAGAGAGATGGAAGATTTTGTATTATTTGAAAATTATACATATTCTCCTCCCCCCCCCTCAATAGAAAGAATAAACTAGATTCAAATAAAATTGACATAATCAAATAAGAAATTAAAAGATATGATTATAACTAATAAGACTATAAAAAAAGAATGAAAATAATCAAAATTATAAATCTTTAAAGTTCTAATATTTAATATATTCTTATAAGATTGTAAATCACAAAACAAATTACAGAAGAAAAAATAATCAATTGCTTATGAAGGAAAATATCAATCACTAATTAAATTTGTCACTAATTTAATATCAAAAAGATAGGAAAAGAAAAAATTAAGACATCTTTTATAATATGTAAATTATAATAAAATCAGGAGAGGGGGAGAGAGAGAGAGAGAGAAAGAATTACCTTGATCCGCATCCTTATCAAACCATATAAGAGTGGGTATTTCGTTTCTGTTTGTAATATAAGTAATAGGCACAGTCCAACGATATCTGTAAAGGAAAAAATAGGAAAAAATATTGTAAAATCATTGTTAAGTAGTTTAATAAGTTCTTGCTATTAATTCGAAATAAAATAACTTACTTATAATTCGATTTCGAGGAATCAAAACTGGTATTTGAATCGCTCAAGAATCGTTTTTGAGTTAATACAAATTTATTTAATTGTCTTTCTACATTAATAACAGGGTACCCTTCTTGTCGTAACCAAGTATCCATTATAGCTGTTATGTTTAGGTCGTTTGTATTTTGCAGAACGTTAAAAAGATCCACCGTTTCCGCATTCCGATATGCATACTTATCCAAGTAGCTAATAATGGCATAATAAAAATCATCACCAATAAAGTTCTCCATCATGCGAATTATAGATGCTCCCTAGAGTGAATAATAATTTGAGTGAAAGTCAATGGAAAATCAGTGATAAATATAAAACTATTATTAAGCAATGTATTGTAATCACACTTTTTGATAAGAAATTTCATCAAAAAATGAAGTTATCTCATCTGGATTTTTAACATTTTGAATTATAGGATGAGAGCTCAATTTTGCATCTGTAACCATTACTTTATGGATTACATTAATAGAAAATTGCTCCATCTGTGAAAAAAGAATTTATTTATGAATATTTACGTTTAAAATATTTATTAACATTATTCGATTAAATTGCTATCACAAGTCTTACATATTTCTGGTTCGGTAAAATTTCATCTGCACTCTTATATGACATATATGTAGCAAAACCTTCATTGAGCCATAAGTCATTCCACCAGGATAAAGTAACTAAAAAGAAAAAGATATATTTCATATTTTCATTAGAGGGTATTGTGTTATTGATTGTAAATATTAAATTACCAAGATTTCCAAACCACATATGAGCTAATTCATGGCAGATTACATTAACAACATTGCGCTTATCAATAACAGAGTTATTGCGATCATCATAAAGAAGTCTTGTTTCTCTAAAAGTCACTATACCCCAATTTTCCATAGCTCCAGATACAAAATCAGGGATAGCAACTATATCTATGCAAAGAATAGAGACAGAATAATTTAAGAATTAATTTATTGAAATCTTTAAATATTCATAACAAATCTATTTTTCCATTTTTAATAAATAAAATACTCCTTTTAAATCTTATATATTGTACACTTACCGAGTTTCGGTAGTGGGTAATCTATTCGAAATAAGTTTATATAATATTCAATAGCTTTCACACTAATTTGCAAAGGAAACTGTCTCTTTTCTTTTTCTTGAAGTTTTGTGCTGTAAACACTAACTGGAAATTCTCGGCCTTTTAATCCTTTTGCTGTCATTTTCAATTTTTCCATGTCACTAATAATAAAACAGGCTAGATATGTTGACATGGGTACAGTTTTTGCAAATGTTGTTGTCATTAGATTATTTTCTGGTTTATTATATTCTATATCCTAAAGCAAAAAAATAATTTCTCAGTAAGGATTATTTAAAATAATTTTTTTTGGGAAGCAGCAATTAATATTGCTTAAAAAGATTTGCATACCTCTATGTTCATATTGGATAAAGCATGATAGTTGTCCTTCATAGGACAAACCAATTTTACTGAAAATTCTGCCTTAAAATTAGGTTCATCAAAACATGGAAAAGCTTGTCTAGCATACGTTGGTTCAAACTTAGTAGTAGCTATATATCTGTCAATGTAAAATGTAGAAAACATTATACTTACAATATGCACTTTGTCATTTCACAGTATGTAAAAAGAAATTGATTAAATGTATCGCAATGTTTGTATATATCTATTGATATAACAACAAGTTATTTGTTAATAATATTACCTGGTATATTTTTTTATTTTCCTACCTTTCTTCACTATCATACTGATATGTGCTGGAATAGAATCCAACTATTTTATTTTTAAGACTTCCATCAAATTCTAGGCTCAAATTATATAATCCTGGTTTAAGTTCTATTTTAGTTGATATCACGAAAATTTCATATTTTGAAGGATTGCTGATAGAAGAGATTTCAATTTCATAATCTTTTTCTAGACCATAAGTTTTTAATTCCACAGTTGTAATATTAAGGCCCTTCTGATGAAGAGCTATGGTCCTTCTATCATCAAGGACATCAATAAGGATAGTCACTTTTCCAGAAAATGTTTTTTGTTTGAGTTTTGGATGCAAGAAGAGATCATATCGTATAGGCTTCACTTCTTTTGGCAACCTAAAGCTTTCATCTTTATCGGTCATTGTTGTATGCTTGTTCGAATCTAAAAAAAATGGAGTTTATTATTCCCAGAGATATACATAACATATTATACATGTAAATATTAGTGTGTAATCTAAAAAATGACAATTTCTATTTAATTTGTATTGTTAATCTCACACAATTAATTGACACAATTAATGAGGGAATGTAAAGTCGATTTTTTTGCAACAAGAGTCTACTACTGATTGAATCTAGAAGAAAAAAAAGAGAAACATGTGAAGAACAGTACATTTTCAGAAAGCGATCATTGAGAATTGTTTATGATATAATATTTAGAACTGATTTATTGCACAAATTATCATGTAAAATAACGTGCCATCATATGCAAAGAGTCATTTTGTAACGCGCGATAAGTTTCAGCTGATAAGCTGACAAGATCAGCTGATCAGTCAAGCATCACGAAGCTGAAGCGTTACTGCGATTAGTCCGCTCACTCGTTTAAATTTAAATAACTATATATAATTAATAATTGAACTTCGAATTTTTGCCATAACAAAAGGCTCTATTTGACATTATGGAAGTAATCTCTTATGAGAATTTATTGATCAGATGTATATCTGTAATATTCGATTAAAATTAAAATTAAATAGTTCGATTAAATAATTTTGTTGATAAACTCTTCTAAAGAATTAGTACAATGTCAAGTAATTGTCAACGAAATATATGTTTGGAGCAAGTTCAAGATGTGGAACTCTAGAAATGTATTATAAAAATTCTTAAGATGGATATATATATACATATATTTATATTTATTTATTTATTTTCTATTATATTTTCTTAAAATTATGTGCCTTGAATCTAGGTAAAAAAATCGTGTAAATAAAATTTATTTATTTAAAAAAAAGAGAGATATAAATTAATCTATCCATCGCTGTGAGAAACTGTTAGGCAGCAGTGATATGTTTGTCTTACAGAATCCTAAAGGTCACGATACGTAACAAAATTTTGGTCATACGATCGTCTCACACATACTGTAATTGATCGATTCGCTCATGTCCTAAAATTTTTTACGTGTTATAATCTTGAAGTTTAAAAAAAAAACTTTTGTTACTGTTTAAAATAATATTCGGAAAACAACTGAATATATCTGCAAGTATAAGTATACGCTTTTAAATTTACCGCCAAGTGATCACGAGACTTGCTGCATCATCAGACTCGCAATCAGCTGGCCGCTGCTTGTGTAAACAAAAAGTTGCGCAAGTATAGGGAGTGCAAAATAGTTTGCTAAAGGCGTTATGATCATAGCGAGCAGCTACTATTGTTGTTTCGAATGGAGGGAGTTTGAAATACAGGTAAAATCAGTAAGAGAGACGTATTGTAACTTACATATTGTAACAGAAAATTCTTTATATTCTTACCGTATCGATAATTCGTCGCCTCGACAGCCTGATTCAGTAAAATGACCAACGTCGCCAAGCAGATGCAGATTAAACTCAGAATAAAGCAGGCGCCGCAGGTGAAGCAAAGGAGTGCGGAAGTGATGTTTTTATAACGGAGTAAATTCGTTGCAGTCGACGATGCTGTCTCAGGACGATGTGCGCCGCCTTTCGACTGATTTCCAACTTTGTTATGATCCATCGGATAGCACACGATGGGGGATGCCGCGTAATTTAATTGTGTGTATTCACCACATCAAGCGTCAAGCAAACAGCTGATCTTAACACTCAATGAAAATCTATCAACGGTAAAATATACAATTAAAATGCATGTCAAAGATTAAAAACGCACAATTAAAATGTATGTCAAAGAATAAAAAAACGCAACTGTAAAAAGAAAAAGAGAGAAAAGTCTCAGAATTTTTAGATTGTCTAAAATTAGACAAATAGATTGTCGCAAAATTTCGACCATTTACTATTCATAAAACAATTTTTTACAATTACCCAACACACTCTCTTTCTAAAGTACTAAAACGCGTTGAAAATAATTATTTTTGATAACGGTTGTCGATATTCCTCTTCAAGTTCATATATATATGTATATACAGGGTGTTCCAGCTATGCCAAAGAAAAACCATAAGTAGATCTCGCTAAACTAAATTAAAAAGTCTTATACCATTTTACAAACAACCACATAAAATTTCGAGATATTAATTAAAAAAGATTGACCAATCTGCGTGAGTAAAAGTGCGCGGCGACGAGAGTCGTTCCACAGTAACATTTTACTAGAAGGAGTGGAAAAGTCTTTCCCGCACTCACCACTCCTCCACTCACCGCTTCGCCGCGCGCCTCTACTCGCAGATTGGCCGATCTTCTTTAATTAATTACTCGCTAATTATTACAAAGATCGCAAAACAGTAGAAGATTTTCCTTCTTAATTTGAGCCAATCTACCTTTACACTTCGGATGTGCAAAAAGTTATCAAACACCCTGTATATGTATATATGTAATATATCGATTATCTAAAATTGCAGATATACGCTGAACTTGAACAAAAATATCAAGAAATGTTATCAAAAATAATCATTTTCAACGCGTTTAGTACTTTGAGGCAGTGTCCTGCTGGGTAAAAAATTGTTTAAAAAATAGTAAACGGTCGGAAATTCTGCGTAAAAATGTTTCTAAAGGCTAGAATTTTTATAAAACTGTCGAAAATTATCGTTAGAACTGCGGAAAATCATCCACAGAACACATTTTCACCAAGTGTCGTGCGGGTCGAGAGTATTAAAAATTGATTAAAAATTATTAAGTGTTGCAATATCGATCTGAAATTGCATATATAGGCTGAACTGGAACAAAACCATCGGAAACTCTGGCTAAAAATAATGATATTCAATGCGTTTTGATACTTTAGAGGTAAAGATGTCATTCTAGATTCGCGAAGTTAGTACGTTTTTTTTTCGATTTTGATTTTTTAATATAAGGAATGCGGAACCCTTTTTAATTTTTCAGGAACTGTAGAACTATAAAAAATGCTATCAGAGCTCTTAGTATTGTTTTGAAATTCGTAGATTGTTTCGTGCTTGCTTCGCAGACATTTTTCTCTCTCACAAAAAGATTTAATTAAATTCAGGTCATTTAAATCAGTACGAGCCAAAGAGGCCAAATGTCTGTACGATATTTGAATACATTATTCGTAGTATTTATTCTCAGCAGAAGTTTTTTCCTCGACTCTGCTTCAACTAATTATTCATTATTATCCATATTTAAAATTTAGTAATTTTTATTTTTTGTTTATAATCTCAATTTACTTTAATTTTGAATAAAATTAAAGGAAGAAAAAAGAAAGAGAAGGAAAGAGAGAGAGAAAGAGAGAGACATACATAGTGTAATAATATTAATTAATAAGTACTTTTGCACATGTTTGGCAACATATAATTAACTAGCATAGGTCTCTTCTCATTTCTCGGCATAATAATATTAATTATCGATAAATATTTTCGCATTACACATATTTGGTAACACCTTGCTTGCTTATTACTCCAATTTTCGCAGTATGTACTTTTGCAGTCAATGGCGATACAAATTCTCTTGTTTTAATGATTTCTTATAAAAAATGAATTATCGCAATTTTAAAAGATACGTATTTTAAAGGACTACGTATATAATCTTCATTATACTTGTAGTTGATTAGAAGAAAATAATGTACAATTTACAGCACACGTATATGTTTCGCGGGTACAAATTACATACACATTTATATTAAATTTCAAATTTTTTATCGTATTATTTTTTCATCACGAGATTAAGTATTTTCTTCACAAAGTTTAAATGTCTTGTTAAAAGAACAATACACACATGCGCGCATCGTTTCATGAATTATTGTTTCAATTCATTTTTCATATACATAAAATATGTTATCATGTTGATTTTAAACTTATACGAATTAAATAGCGTAAAACTTTTACCTAAACGCTCTCAAAGAATCAGGCGATGTTATGTGCAATATATCAGGTAGTTACGACGCAAAATCCATTTCGTTTATTCTCACTTTCTTGATTTTGTGATATGACTTCTTCCACTTTCGCCTTCGAATTATTTTATCAATGCGCAACAACTTATTTTAACATAACGATTATCGTGGAAAATCGATGCAATTTTACGATTGCAGCTGCTCTTATCACTGCGTCCTGCGCGTCTGAAAAATGTCACATGTCGCCTAAAAGTTTTGCGCGACAGCGATCCGACTACTTTCAATATCTCTATCGACTTTCACCTTTTATGTCCTTCGTTTTAATGCCACTTTCAGAGTAGTCAAAGTGATCGTATAACTTAATTTTGCTACACAGTACTGATGCTGTATAGTTTTTAATTTGTGGATTAGTAATATTAAAAGGAATATATTATATGAAAACATAATATGAGAACGATATATTGATATAATTATTAATATATTAGTCTACGTATAAATTTTGGGAATTTTATCTGTTTCAATTATCATCGAATTATCCTTCAAATTATTATTTCTAATAAGAATATGCGAACGATTTTCTTCCTTTGTTGAGAATCAACATCAGAATATTCGGAATGGGTTTTTTACGCATTTTTTCCCCATTTTCAAAACTGCTAATACTAATTTATAAAGCTGCCTTTTAAACGTTATTAAAAAGAAATCTGATCTTATCACAATCGACAATGTGTCTCTTCTCTTGAAATTTCGGTGTGAAATCTGAAAGATTTTTATTCATCCTTTATGTGAAGGATTTAGCTCACATTTCTCTCGTGAAGATTCTTCCAAAATCTAATGATTTGAATGTTTTAAAAATTTCCGGTTGAAAATAAAGCTATGGGACAATATTTAAAAAGAAATCTCTGCTCCTCTTCTTTTTTCTTTAAGTTATGACTAGCGATTATTTTTTGATACGTTTTTCCTTATGTTAAACGTTTCGCATAAATTTCTTTTCTGCACAATAAACTTAAGCACAATCGAGGGTATTCTTGAAATAAGAGGTTCGCGAAAATATCTCTCAACTAACAATAAGAATTTTTCATTCCGTTTCGCGCTTGGATCTCTTCTTCGTATGATCATCCAATAGAAACTGCGCGCCCAACCGCCATTGACGTAAGCTCATACGAGAGTCGATTTTGTTAGGAAAATCGCTCTTAATTGGACATGACGCAGCGTGACACGGCCGACTTGCATTCGAATTCGCGAGCAATTGAATCGAATTAACCGTCGCGTACGCATACGTTCATTAACATTCATCGAAATTGATGCAATTAGCGATCCCCGACTGCGAGATGAAGTAAGTGGAGCGCACCCACACTATATGTATTTTCGACAGCTTAATTAAGAACACCTGATTCATTCACATCATTGCATTGTGTAAATATATGAATGAAACATATCACATATTTATGAATTTATGAATGAAACGGAAGAACTATCGCTACATCGCATATATTATACATTTAAAAAATTAAGATAGATTAAAAATTTACAATTTTAATGAAATATTTTACGTGAGAAAATAAATTTTGAATTAAACGTCATGCCAATTTTAAATAGCAAAATAACATTAAATAGATATTTATGCAAATCTAGTCGAATGGTAAGCATATCAAATATTAACAGGAAGTTACTGCATTATTGATGGAGTTCATGATATAACTGTGCAATTAGGAGCTTTTGAAATAGTTGCGATTACTCAATCGGTGTAATTTGCTTTCTCATCACTTGCGCTGTGGACGCACTATATATAAACCCATAACGTTTATATACGTTTATAAATCTTTGCGATAGATTCTCGCATAGAGAGAGTTGCGAAAATATAAACAACTTGTTACGTACATCCGGCGAAAACTATTGCAAGAATCGTAAAACATTCATGGCAAACTTTCGGCAAACATTGTCGATTATCTTGTCGAAGCTGCACACACGTTGGAACGTTATCGCGAATTACAAACACTGCAATGCACGATCGAGCGATTCCAGGTGGTATGCAACGAAGATCTAAAAACAGAAATTTCACAACTCAAAGTTACATAAATGCGAATGTCGCAAAGGTGCGACCCATTCTAGGAATCTTCGTGATTAAATAAAGCAATTATTAGCACTATACAAAGAATACATGCAATCTTTAAAAATAAAAATTGTAATACCATCAATAAAATCGAGTAATAAAATAATTAAATTATTAGAAACGAAATTAGTAAGTCTATCAATTTACACACACGCACATTTATACATAAAACCATGACAAATGTAACAGTATCAATTTGATGATCTATCAGTATTAAAATTTGGTATATCAATAACAATAATTTATTTGTATTATAAATACAATATAAATATATCGATATTGTCTTAGCAATATCTACATGTGAAACAAGACATGTAAATATGATGAAGTATTGTTAATTCTAACGCAGTTTATCTCATTTATATAATTATAAGTCACCTTATTTTTTCCCCTACAAACTATGCTTTTAAAACTTATAAAACACTACAGATCCGTGTTAAAAATGAAAAATGATTCATAATGGAAGTGCCAAATTATGTTATTTTCTTGATATAAAAATTGTGACTTCTCGCAAAAATCTCGCACTTGGATTATACATATAATCTATGAATTTATCAAACAGTTTCAATCGTTTCAATCGTTTCAATCGTAGGGGAGGATTCTAAGTCATCACAGATGTAAGTAGATACACGTGCGCACAATATGTATATATATATACATGTATATATAATTTACTGGTACAATATAATTACAAACTCAAAGATGTATAAAATTGGGCATTTACTATGATGTAAAAAATCTCATAAACCTATAAACCAAAAGGTAAAAGAATTAAGAAAAATTAATAAGGCAGAGTAAATTTTGCGAATTTTTGATCACAATCTTTTGAGCACAATATTGAAATTCTTATTAATTCTTAATCACAAAATTATACGATTCTTTTCACACAATATGTTTCAATATCGAAAAGATAATATACGAAATTAATATGCATCTTTTTTTTTTAGTATTCTAAAATTATATATTTATAATCGACAAATATACAGACTCACAAAAATCCATGTGACTACATAAGTAGATTACATTAGACATTAAAAAGATTCATTCGTGCGAGATTATAAGATCGTTTATCACAATGGACTTTGTGAATATAATCACAATGGACTTTGTGAATTTATCATTAGCCGATTAATCTATTTATGCCCGTTTTGCTCATTTGTTATAACTAATCGCTATGATAAAAGGATGCGGAGATTTTAATTGCGTGTCACGCAATTGGCATTATGCGTTCGAACAATGCACTTTCGTAACGATCACTTTGCGAAATCATTACTCGAGGCCACGTCATCGGACATATGGCGATTATTTACGGAAGACAAAATTCGGATCTGCGTCGCGCAATTTCTTTCTCTTTCTCTCTTTCTCGAATCGCTCATTAATTACATAAGTAACGTACAGCGATCCGATTGCTGTCGTATCATCTATGAAGTTGATTATGTCAGAGTCGACTGTCAATCACTGATTTCTAATGAATCTCTATTTTACATCTCTATATTATGGAAATAATTTTGCGCGCGCGCAACTACGACTGGAATATTACTGCGATGTGATATTAATATTATAATATCATAATATTGATAAATATGACAACGCCAAAGATAGCACTATACAGTGGAAAGAATATATAATTTGTGCTACACAATTAAGAATGACATAAATCTATAATTAAAAAAATCTTTTCTTCAATGCACTTTTTTGAAGCATATTTTTTATACAACGAATTTATCTTATTTTTGTAATATTAAATTAACTTTAATTGTTATTAATACATTCGTGACACAAGGAGAAATATAGAAAAAAAATAACGATCCGTGTCGCGGTACCAGGAAAGCGAAAGTAATATGGTATCTTTAGCGTCATTATGTTGAAAGAAATCAGAGGTCAATTAAAACACGATATAAAAGTTTACTAATTATAATCGCGTGTATATACAAAATTAATATGCGAGCTATTTTGCTACTCATCTACATGATTAATAGTCGTTAAAACTTGAAATTGTTAACTGTCCCTCATATGTTTACGAATTTCTTATCATCTTAATCATTTTCGCTTTTTTATGAAGCGTAATAAATGATTTTACGCCCATTACTGATTAATTTTAAGCTTTCTATTAAACTATACTCGATATTATTACAACGATATTAAAAATTAATTATGCTCTTTCGCGTTTTAGTCATTAAAGAATTGACACGAGACAGTTTATTAGTTTGTATCGAGATAATTTTGAAACAATCTTGATACAAATTAATACGATTTCAAGTTAGTTATTCAGAAGGCCACAAATGAATGTGATTCCTAGGTACATAATGATTGTATGAAACGCCAGCACGCTAATTCGCCGATCAATTATTTTGGGCGACTCGCTCGCATTAGATTAATTATGGATACGCCATGTCTTGTATATATCATTCTTGAGTACGACGACTTATGTGTGATAATATATAGAGTGTTTCAGTATTTTATTTATGTACCTTTTGATTAATTCGAAATATATTTTCCCTTGAAAATATTATAAGGATTAGAAATTTTCAACCTTCAAAATAAAAATTATGTTTATGTAACTAATTCTTATAAATTTATTCTCAACTTGAAATCCATTTGGACTAAATGGAGAATAGGATTACATCTTAAAAGCTTAATTCTTAAAAAGTGTTTTCCTATTCAATTATATAAAAATTATTTATTTCTTAATATTATTTTTAAGAAAAATGCAAGTCTTTAAGATATATCAAATAATACATAAAAAATAGTTGTGTAAATTCAGTCGAAAATAATTGTCTAATTTTATATACCTTACGAAAGTTCAGTAGATTTTTTGACAGAGTCGAGCTTTTTTAAAAGAACACTATTTCAAAACCATATAGAAGGCGCTTTCTGTGGTTGTAGATCCCCGATTGAAAACTCTTTGATCGATCGATCCTAAAGTTTGGTCAATTTGAGAAGAAGTCGACTCTTAAGATTTTTTTTCTCATTTTTTGTAAGTCGAATTCGTAATATTTTTCAATAGTCAACTTGAAGAGAGGAACAATGTAACAATATATGAATAATAATACAATTATATAAATATTAATTAACGTAAAACGATTGATCATTCTTCTTTGGGTGATTATTTTCTTATATAGCAATGATTTTCTTGCGCAATAAAATTTTACAGCGAACGTGCGCATTCGACTACTGTTATGATGTCTTATTGATGTCTTATCGATGTCGATAATTGATGTATATACAATAGCAATTTTTTGTACATATTTTTATGTATTGTTCTTTATGTAGTCTTTTTATGTTATATAAATTTGCATAAAATATAATTTTAAAATCAATTCTCGTATAGAAATAAATAATTCATAATACAAAATTACGCTACTATAAAAAATGTGATGTAACATAAAATGGTATTAAATTAGAATTGTAAATTAGAATAATTATAAATATTGATAAACGTAATTAGTAATATTTTTCTATTCAAGACATTAAAAAAATTTCGCTTTACATGTTTTGTGATATAAATTTACATAAAATATAATTTTAAAATTCTCGTATAGAAATGAATAATTTATAATGCAAAATTACACTATTATAAAAAAATGTGATGTAACATAAAATGGTATTAAATTAGAATTGTAGATTGGAATAATTATTATAAATATTGATAAAAAGTAATTAGTAGTATTCAAAACATTAAAAAGATTCGCTTTACATTTTGTTGTCACAACAAATGTCGCATTTCCATCGGCTGCATAATTTACATGAGAATTATTTGAAAAGGAATAAAATAAATTTGTTGCCATTGTTGTCATCAATTTTCGACATTAGTGATCGGCTTATATAACTTCGTTAATATTTGCAATTACGCATGTCTTACGCAAATCCGGCTCGATACCAGAAAGGCCGGATCTTGTAACTCAATCGCTCTTGTTGATTATCTCGACTTTTTGTATGTCTTCAGCAGCCATATCAGTATCGCCCCAACCCCATATAGCAGGACCATCGTCCGTATGATGATGCGTATTGTGATGGTCAGTTCGCTCATACATCGAGCCATCGCCTGTTCTGGCAGCGCGTTTCTTCACCATAGTGTGCGATACGGTTTTCAAATCGTATGCCCAGCCAATCCAGGCAAAGAAGTCGATGAAGGCAGTGGTAAAATTGGTGCGATAGTTACCCAGTTCAGCGGCTTTGTAATCCCATGGGAAAACATGATGATAATTATGCCAACCTTCACCCATGGCGCCGATACCGACGCTGATGCTGTCGGTGGGACTGATGGTGCTGTAAAAAAAAAGACAATATTAGCATGCATTCCCATTTCCATTTACATAGGAACAGGATCATCAATCAATGATGTAGCGGATCTTACTTGTCATACGGTTTCATGCCCCAGATGTGAGCTGCGGAATTCACCAGCCAAGTCAGGTTCAACGAAAGTGTGTATCTAAAGAGGGTAGCGTACCACGCGTACATAGGTTTCTCGTCCCAAAAGTGGCACGGCACCCAGGTGGGCAATAGGAAGCAGAAAAGCGGCATCAGGACAATATACAGTCTGTAAAATGTAAAAACTTATTCGATGATGTAGGACAATAATCTTTTACGAAATATATATTTCGATGCTCGATACATTTCGTTGATTAATTTTCTTAAAAAACAATATTTACTTTAATGACGAGTTATCGTACCTGCGTTGCCATATGACAACGGGATCCTTCTCGAGATCGCTCATGTCGACTGTGGCACCCTTATTAATGACGTCCGGATGTTTGCGAATCATAAGCCAACCCATATGCGAGAAGAAGAAACCTCTCTGCGCATTATGCGGATCGGCGTCCGTATCTGTGAATTTATGGTGAACTCTATGATCCCTCACCCACTCATAAATGTGATTCTGCGAAATATAAGTAGATAATTAAATAACAATCATAATAACAAAATAATTCAAAAAGAGTTTCTCTATTAAATGCTTTCTTGAATAAATAAAAATAATAAATTATATTTTGTTTATTTTTGATACGATATATTTAAACATGCGATAATAATCAACATTGGAAAATTTACCTGAAAAGCCATTGTCTGAAAAATCATAAGAATGACTCTCATTGGCCATTTTGCTTTATAAGACCGATGTGCCCATAATCTGTGCGCACCTCCTGTAACACCGACAGCTGCGAGAAGCGCGAATGTGATATCTGAAAAAAAATGATAAATAAAATAAAATTTGACGACACAATGAGATCTTTTAAAAGTATCAAGCGATTTGCAATTATTATTATTATTATTTTTATTACAATTATATTACCAGTTTTTGCGCTATCTATTTACTATTTACTCCCATTAATTGGTTGTAATTAAGAATAACAATTAATCAGTTATGAGATTTTTCAAAGATAACAAGTGATACGCAATTATTTTTTTTCTTATAATTATGTAACATGGAAATTACCAGTTTTTACGTTATCTATTATATTATTTATTTTTGCAAATTAATTGATTGTAATTAAAAGAAAAAATTAAATATGTATAGATATTTGAAAAGATATGTGTAAATAGAACATACCCCATAGGAATGTGTAACCTTTGGCAGCCACTATTAAAATATACAATCCGTATAGCGCACTGATATGAAGATAAAGGAAAGCTATCACGTTTCTCCAAACAATCTTCCATTGATATTTAGGTTTTGAGTTTTGTATCTCTTGCAGTGGCAATTTTTGCGTTGTTGTTTTCTCTGTCGCGTTTTTCTTTTGCGTTACATCTTGCTGGGAAGCTTCGAGGAATAAAGTTGCTGAATTACCGAATAAATTCGGCGCCATGTTGCTGAAATAATCTGCAATCTGCAATGGATATCTATCATTGTAAAATGGAAACAAAAACTATGTTCTTTTGTGCCACTTGACGATATGTTGAAAATATGTTCGCAATTTTTTACTTATCCATTATAATAAAATAAAAAATTAATATATTACATTTTTTATGCTCTTAAAATATTTTGTCGAATTAGAATACCCAAAGAAAAATGTTTACGGAACATATATATAATCCAAACACATTGGTAACATACTGATGTATAGAATTTTAAGCAGGCAGTTTTTAAAAGAAAATAAAGAGCTACTCTCAAGCTTTGAGAAACCTATTTGCAAGACTAAAATTTGTAAGAATCAACAATCTATAGATTATATTGTAAAACATAATTAGTTGTAAAATATGCGACGTATTAGATTAAAAAAGCCATTACTTGGCCTATTGAATCACTAATAATAACTTTGCCTTTTTATCTGGATATTGTAAAAGTATTCAGTACATTTTAGTCAAATTTTGTCTCGATTGAATACACAATGACGTTTATTTTGCATGCAAATAACCGTGTATTTCTGCGGCGTAATATTATTTATGGCTGAAAAGAATATGAGAAAATTGGTGCCTCATCTTTTTAATGATATTTATGTTCTTATATAATAATATATCATAATGATTTTTCATATATATTTAAATATATTAACTAATCAATATTTTAAAATAATAAACAATCTTCTCTTTGCAATGCATTTTGGCAAGATAATGTGAAGATTAAACTTCCACATATATATTTTATTACTCGCATGTTATTTCATTGACTGGTTATACAAATAATAGACGAGTAATAATAGACGAATATGAGCGAAATATCAATGTAAACCTCAAAATTCTTCCGCTTATTATGCGGACATTCCGCTTTTGCTTCTTCTCTTTTGTTGCCACATATACTTGTAAAATAACAGGATGGTATTTCCATTGTCACGTCGCCATTAGTCAAAGATTAACGGCTCTTTGATGGCTTTCGACGTACATTATGTACAACGTATAACGATCTCGTTATGGCTTTCCAGGACATTGTGCGTGGTTAATGTGCCATATATAAACGTGTGGAAAGTGTGCGCGCGGAAAAGAGAATTTTTTAAACTTTGAGCGCTTCGACTTTCGACACATCAAAGAAACGTCCGTGGTCTGTCTCGTGAGAATGACACTTCTGAATTGTGCACGAAGCGAAGTGCGGTCGAGAATGCTACGATGTCGACGAGGGTAACGGTCCTTGACGATGAAGAAGCGGATTGTTGCACCAGAGTAGTCTGGTAATCATTAGTTACATTATATTAACGTGCAATATTATTGCGATTCAGCGAGAAACGAACAATTTCCATCCTATTATGCTTTTCATTTTCGTAGAAACGTCATAATCAATTAGAGAATGCTAAATCCTTTCAAATATTGCGTTCATCTCAAATATTGCATTCATCTCAAATATTGCATGAGATTTGAAGATTCAACCATTAATATTGTTACATCACCAATTTACTGGGAGTAACTTTTAGCTAATATTATAAACCGCAAATATTAACGAAATACCGCAGCTAATATAAAATCCCTAATCATACAGAAGAAGCGGAAACAAGCTTCGATGACTAGTTCTAGAATTAATTGTAGCGAGAAAGTTTAGATAAGATGCCTCGAAGCATAAAAAAAATTTTGCGCTTTCATGTTTTTGTTACGTTTTACGGCTAATTACGCATAAACTAGTCGTCTCTCCTTTCCGTTCTGCGACCCTGACGACGTGAAGACGACGCGAGTTATGTAGGTGCCCCACTTCTAAATGTTCCTTTCTTTCGCCTCTGCGTTCTCTTGTTGAGAGTCAACGTAACTTAACGGAACTTGATTCGCGATGAATGTTCATATCGAGGAGAGTGCATCCAAAAAGTTTAATCATTGAATTAATCGGTGATTAAACATTAACACATGTATTCTATGTACATGTGTATCATACATCTGATAAGTTCATCTATAAAATATTATTATTAGACTTTCTTAGAACATTTTGTTGGAATTTATTTGTAAATTATAAGGTATTATTGATTAAATAGAAAGTATATTATGGATTTATCAAGAAACGATTTTCTTTTCAAAACATTTTTGACTACAAACTGATCTCCTTTACTTTCTTCGGAATGTCGATCTATAGATGAAGTAGTTCAAAGTTTCTCGTAAAACGTTATTAGAAGAAGAAATTAAATTTCTACAATAAAATCAAACAGTATCTATGTCGCAAAACATTAAAATTACAAAGTTAGATAGTTATTTTCATTATCGTTCGCGATTGAACTCTGCGATTGTCATCGCACAATCATTGAAACAATTTTAGAAGGATTAATTGATATAGAATATTTGTAGATTTTGTTTACATGTGCATAATATAATATTAATCCTCTTAATAATACAATAAATAAATAATGAAAATATACATCTTTACAATTTTTCTAATATTAAACAATATATATTTGATATTAAAAAAAATTATAGAAAATGTAGATATTTTAAAGTGATGGATGTTGAATCATCAATCTACATTAATTCCACAACTGCTCTTATAAAAGATTTATAAAATCGAGGATCAATTTTTATTATTTTTTGTTTAAACAATGATATCTACGAAAATGTTTAAATAAATAGTGGCACAGTATACATTAATATTTCATTAAAATTTTTATTTGATACATTTTTTGATACGTCATTCATTGTGAAAATATGATTTTGGCTGTCAAACTTTTGAAGAAATATTTTATTTTTTTAAAAATCCTTTTAATCCAGATTTATAAAAAAATTAAGTTTCATTCCTTTCTCATCTATAAATATCTATTAGTTCGAACAAAAGATATTCTAAATATATTCTTTTATCAGTTTTAAGAGACAGAGAGAGAGAGAGAGAAGAATATGAAATATTATATATTATTCTCTATACACGCGCGCGAAGATGTTAAAAATAAAAATTTAAATATCACCAAGATGAAAATATCCATTCGAGACAAAAATGCAACGGAAGATGAGCGAATGGTTGAATGATGCCAATATTAACGCTTTACCTAGAATAACTTAAGTCGATGTATTATTTCTAAAGAAATTTATGCTCTTCTTTGCTAACGGTATGTCATAAATTCTCATTTAACTACCCAATTTACGATGATAATATAGCTACATACCTAGGAGGCTTTCAATTCCATGAAGTTATCAAAGAGAAAAGCTTATAATTAGTATAAGAATATTAGTGCATATTTTCGGATCTAAATAAAAGAATGAGATATTTAGAATGAACTAAAAAGAAATTTATCAGCCATGATAATCATTATCTATCATAGAATCAAAGCAGTTTTATATGAGTTATAATTCGCGATAAAATTTGAAATAAAATTCTTTGCTTACAGTTTCTTAAATGTAATGTAGAAATCATTTGAAAAAAAATTAAATTACATGTATATGCAAAATATGTCAAAATATATACGATATATAAAATTATATATTTAATTCACAAATTCTTTAAGCAAATCATGTAAATCATCTAATGCAGATTTTAGAAATCATAGCGCTGTGTGATTAACTTAATTTAAAAAAATTAAATTTTTTGTGAGCTATTTTTTAAGGTATATGTAAGCTATTTTTCAAGGTATATGTATTTAAAACAGCAAAGAGAAAATAATTATTTTTTATTTTCTTGATTGTATTTGCATTTACGTGTTAATTAATCTAATAGACGCATTTGTTGCTTGCTATTGTTTTCGATTTGTATATTCAATTTTGCTTTTCAATATACGTCGGCAAATGTCATTCTCACTGTTCTTCTTTAATTCAAAGAGAAAGGATGTAACATGCCGAGGGGTTAATTATTGATAAGCTATAAGTCAGTAGTACAGCTATCTCTTCGTTTTTTGCAACAATGTCGCTGCCATGCAGATGGTAAAGCATGGGCAAATAATCATCGTGAAAGCGCTATCAAAAGCATATGGTTTCTGCTTTTACAATCCATGCGATTTGAAATGATGACGACATTCGTGAAAGATGTGATTAATATTAAATTATATTAAATCTTCTATATAAAAAGATGGTATTACGAATTAAAAGTTTTGAGCATTAAAAGCATTTTGAAATGGAACAACTCGTGTTTTTTTATTTTGTACTTTTTTGAGTTTATAAATATGTATAAAAAAATTAATCAATGCTGAATAAATAGAAATAAATTTCAAAGTTAAGTCGCTGAATTTTTCCAAGTGTATTTAATCAAATATAGCGTTAATATTGATCAATCATATGTAAAGAATATATTTTTAAACAATTAAAGCTAATATACATACATATATATATATATATATATATATATATATATATATATATAAAATATAAAATGAATATTTTGAATTAAATGTTACATGCGCTTTTAAAAATGCTAAGAGGATATATTCCTTATGACTTTGTAATATGCCGAACCAGGTATTTACGATGCGCATATTTCTCTTCTATACATTTGACATGCAAGAGTGCCAGGGATCTTCTAGTAAAAGTGCTCGCGGCATGCCTTCGAAACGGTACATGATGTAGTTGAATAGAACACGTTCGAGATGCGGAGAAAGGAGACCAACGGACGAGGGTTGGTGAAATGAGGAAGAAACACATAAGTAATGACAGCGCGTGCAAACAGGAACAGGTTCTTCGGAAAGCAGGCCAATGGCGTCTTTGAGGTCATTGCCAATCGTGGATCGAAATTCCTATTCTCACTTGGTGAGCACGATGCGAGTCATCCAACCCGAGACCACGTAGCACTTTACGTTCTCGATTATAGGCTGAGTTGAGCCTCATAGTTTATGAAAAAAGTCGCGTACGAAAAACTTATAACAAATGTCACAATATGCGGAAAAAATTGAACACTTGCGTGCAAGCACGCGCCTATTATTTTGTATTCTAGATGATTGAGAAGATGATATCTGTTTTTTTTTTTAAACAAAAACAATAAAAGAAAGATAGGGAGTTGATGAACTGAGATAATTGTCGAACAATCAAAAATTAAATATAAAAAGTTAAATCAAATATAAAATATAAGAAGTGATTTTTTTTATTATGTATTTAGACATTATTGATTATTGATAACGTATTCTATCCAATTTTCCAATTGAAGATGAATCGAATACCCGCCGATACTCAAAAGAAAGCAAAGGATGTTAAAGAGGAGCATGACCTACTAATTCCATGGTGTACGATGTCTTTTCTCGAGATTGAACGTATGCTGTTACACGTAGCATCGCGAATGACTATCGCGCTGACTAAGTTATCTTGAAGACGCGTCTATCCATTTTATACATGGTAAATTGAAAAACATAGTGCAGTGGAAATGCAAAGGAAAGTGGGCCGAACGAAAAGAAAGTGATTCAGAACATTCTAGTACAGAAGTAAATAAAAAATGTAAAATAAAATTTATTCATATCATGTTTCTGAGAAAACTAATTTTGAAATTTTGAAAATTAGTAACATAGTTTTTTGAAGCTTTTTTAAACTTAACTGATTTTCAATTTATGTTATATATCATCAAATTCATTTCGAGAGAGCGATTTTATTTATTAATATATATATGTACAAGTGTAAAACAATACAATATTTTATTTAATAAATATTATGTTCTACCACGATTCCTTTCTTGTGGGGTTGCAACAGTTATCATCTTATTGATGATGAAAGATAAAGGAAAACCATTCAGTAAATAAAGCCGTTTGCGACATGTAATTTTTTTACCTTCTCATCTTCAACATTTCATAATCAATTAGTAATTAGATTAATGAGTAACTGTGAAAAAACAAATAGATCGATGGTGAATTTTTTCCACAATTTCTAATTATAAGAGAAAAAATAATGTTGAAAAATAATAACAGCAGATATCTGATCTAACAATAAGTTAAGTTAATTTTTTTTTCTGTTTTTAAAATATATTCTTTACATATGACTGACGTTCAATATTAACTCCATATTTAGTTAAATCTACTTGGAAAAATTCAGAAACAAAAGGAAAATCAATGATAAAATTATTGAAGAGACCCTTTAGAGTCTAATTATGGTAATATCTAATGATTAAAGAGACTATCAGAAAATAAGAATAAATCAATTACAAAAGAATTGATCGAAAAAGATAATTTGCATAATCATGATCTAAATCATGAATTCATATTTGATTCAGTAAATGATCATTGAAGTAAAGTCTCCCTAAAAAAAGGAGTATAAAAAAAGAAAAGCCGTGAGAATCACACCATTCGCATCCCAGTGCAAAATTCAATGCTCATAGTATCAATATGATATCATCTTGTGTATGTTCTCGTGAATCAATGAACGATCAGAGTATCTTATATTGCCATATTGCAAATATATCAAGAGAACCAGTCTGAAAACTTAATCAACTTCTTTCTATTTTTTCTCATTATGATTAAAAAATTAAATAAATTTTTTAATCATAAATTAACTTAGTAATCAATAATGTTAAATTCCTCAATGTCGCCAGTAAATAAAATAAAAGACGTAAGTTAGATCGACCACACTGGCAAATTTATTGATTGGTAATATATCACGACGTTTCGACCAAGGTTTTGGTCCTTATCAAGTGAACTAAAATATTTATACAGTATTATAAGAAGTAATTGACATACATTAAATTGATAATAAAAATAAGCGAAAAATTCATATACATACAGAGACTTAGTTAGCTATTATATTGTGAGAGAAAAGGAAATCACTGTGTCAAGATTTCATCATGTCAACCTCTCCATCCAACTAACTGAGAAAGACTAAACGACCTTTATTAGTTTATCATAAATATTGTTTAAATTCTCAGTGTCCTTTTGTAAGTTAATAGTGTTGTCAAACTTTTTAATAAAGAACGATTTCAGCAATTTCTCTCTTTCTCACATGTTTTTCATTATGTAAAATAACTGGCATTGACCAATCGAAGTGGGAAAGATAGATTGCCTATTAACAGCAGGACGGAAGTTGTTTATAAATTAAATTGTAAAAATTGTAATACGTTATATATTGGCCAAACGAAGAGACATTTACGTATTCGTGTTAAAGAGCATTTTAATAATATCAAAGTGCACGCAAGTAATCTTTCGGTCATCAGTAAACATAAATTGGAATTTAACCATGACTTGATGAAATGACATGATGAAATCTTGACACAGTGATTTCCTTTTCTCTCACAATATAATAGCTAACTAAGTCTCTGTATGTATATGAATTTTTCACTTATTTTTATTATCAATTTAATGTATGTCAATTACTTCTTATAATACTGTATAAATATTTTAGTTCACTTGATAAGGACCGAAACCTTGGTCGAAACATCGTGATATATTACCAATCAATAAATTTGCCAGTGTGGTCGATCTAACTTACGTCTTTTAGTAATCAATGTTTATCGACCTTTCTATTTCCTCGCTTATCTTTTGATCCAATAACCTACTTTTACTATCGATGATAGGTAAAAATTCCTAATTCCATACACCTTCTTTATACATAACACACTTTTATTTGTTATTATTAATTTTAACTATTTTAACTAAAAAATGATTGTAACCACCAGTCAGAACCTAAAAATTGGAATCACTCTTGTGTCGTTCTAATTAATAATCTTCGTATTAATGTAATAACTACGAAACAAACATACATACATACGTACATACTAGAAATTTAATAATCCATTTATTATTAAATATAAAAAAAATCTCATGTACGAATTAAAAAAAGTATTTCGTTCTAGTAATTTGTGAATAAACTCGGATTTTTTTAATAATTAAATTATTATTTACTCATTAATCCTCATTCTTTCTAAAGATCGTACTTAGTCCTATCCCGAGTAAAAGAAATTAAATTCTTTTATCGAAAGAGGATCCCTGAACGAATATTCGAATAAACAGTGTAAGATCAACCGAAACGCTCATTTACCTTTTTTAATCTTTACAATTCGCTCAACCCAAATCATACGTCATGAATCGTCCGACTTCGCGGTTAATAATTGTTACTTCCTTTAACTCATTTTTCTTTAAGTAAAACAATTTAAGTAATTCAAATTACACTGTTATGCATAAGAATTATGTATAAGATTAAAATAAAATTAATTATATTAATAGAAAGGATGTTTTGAATATTGTATAATTTTTTATTGGTATTTAAATAATCAATGTCTAGATAAATTCGATAATATATAACACAAAGTTGTTAGAAAGTTAGTTATTCGTTAGAAATTACTTAAAATTATAAAAGCGGGTAAATATGTTATTGATTTAAATTTTCAAAATTTTCTGCAAAAACAAAGTCTAGAAAAAAAGTTTACTCTAAAAATTTTTCATTTATTTTTGCATGAAGAATCATCTTTTTAGTTGTATGTTTTTCGATTCACTCATATAATACATCGAAACTTTATATTTCTATTCAACATAGTTAATGTTCTTTTGTACATAAAGTATAATAATCTAGAAGGACATAATCTTGGAAACAGGAATCTTTGAGAAGCAACGAAGAATTTTCTCATTGTTTCCTCTAACAATCTTTTATGTCGTTTATGTCCTTCACCATACATAACACGATTACGAGACTGCAAATTGCGTAAAGCAATGCGAGTGAAAATTACAGAACAAAGTCGGTACAATTGCATTTCGAATGTATCGTTGCGGTTTAGCTCATTTATTTTATCAACAAATCCAAACTGTCGTTCATGAATTATTTTTCGCGACATTTGGGATACACTAAGAAAAAGAATATTATGTTTGAAAATTAATTGCAATTATTTTAATAAACGCTTTATTTTTGAAATAATTAATAAAGACTACGATAATATAAATGTATGAATAAGACGATAAGAATCAATATAACATATTATGTGTATATACATAATATATAATATACAATTAATATATGTATGTATATCCAACATGATAATTTTCATCATACAATAGATGACAGTCTAGTTTTCTTTTACCAATATTTTATCTTTGTAACATTGTCTTTCTTCCTCCATTTGTTCATAATTTTACTTTCAGTCGCACGAATTGCATACAAAGGAAACTCGAGCACATGTTGCAATGTAATTGCAATTATGTTGCAGCGAAATTGCTCTCTCTTTCTCTCTCTCTCTATTCGCTTTAAACCGCTCTGCCGTTTTAATTCTTAACTGCCGCAATTTGCATTTTGTTGTTGCATTTCGTCTCAAAACTGCACTGAGCTAATTGTACATAAAATATGTTAACAAGGTTATTCCATCCAATAAAAAGCTGTTGTATCTATTAAAAAATGTGAAATTTCAATGTCTAATGAAAATTCATATAAGCTTTCTCTCAGAAACTCTGATAAAGACACAATGTTGTTGCATGCTGTGGATGATAGTTAGCATAATGATTTTAATAATGAGAGCGGTAAATAAGAGAGAGAAAGAGAGAGAGAGAGAGAGAGAGAGAGAGAGAGAGAGAGAGAGACAGATAGAGACAAATGTGCATATGTTATATAAGTTAAAAATTACTTATTATATAAGATTTTTTGTATGCTCCTGTTTTTTACTTGCCAAATTTCGAACGTTTGAGCAATTTGATCCGACTAACATAAGAAGTTTGATGCTCACGAATATTGCATCTCTTTCAATATAATGAAGATATTAAATATTCGATCAACAATATATGAATAAAAAATAATGAACGTATGTAGCGAAATGTTTCAATTAATAAATGTTCGCACAAATTAACAAACTATGTTCTGGATATTTATTCTGTTAATTAGGAGTTTTCAGAAAATCCTATTCCATTCTGATAAGCAAGACAACCGCTCAAGAAAGTGTGTCGTACAGAAGAGAGATGCATATGTTACAGAAATTTAAAAATCATTTATACATATATATATATATATATATATATAATATATTATGTAAATATATAATTGTTTGTGCGTTTATTTTTTGTTCGTCGATATTTTGAACATCTGAATAGAACATCTGATCTAACTAATGTAAGAAGTTCGATGCTCACAATTATACATTCCATCCCTCTGCGTAACGGACCTTGAATATATGGACAAAACCGATTAAGGATAAAACATACTAAGAATGTCAACGTGTATACACAACGAAATGTTTCGGCGTTCACGTGACAATTTATGATTATACATGTATGTGCATAGTATGTGCTGTGTTTATAAGAAGTCTCCATGAGATTCTTTAATCCCGCTCTAATAAGCAGGACAACAATTTAAGAAAGTGTGCCATATAGGAGATTTATTTGCGCAACATATGGAAGAATTTGAAAAGCATTAGCGGAGAAAATAATCGCAGATCGTTACCGTACGATTTTATTCCGAGTTGCAAAGTTTTGAATCTTCTAGTCACTAGATGCAGTCGAAAATATGAAAAAATGGAAAGATATTACACGTTACATGTGTTTACATAGAGCATCATAAAATTATCGCGATGATCTTACAGATTCTTCGACCGATTTCGAAATTTACCAATCGATATCTGTTCCAAGAAAATACCGAGCTGTATACAAAGTAAATTTACAAAGTCAACATTTGAAGAAGATTCAAACTAAGAAATTTCAAACAAAATTAAGATCAGGTAAAAATGATTTTGGACTAACTAACAATAAATTTCAGGAGAAAAAAAATAGATCCTTTTTTTTTATTTAATCTAATAAGAATTTTTTAACAGATTTTTTATTTGTAGCTTGCAAACTTCTAAAATTGCAAATTTATATAAATAATAAAAACTAAAGAAGTAAATAATGATTGCGCTTTTATCGAATCATAAACTTTTCGATTTCAAAAACTTTTGTGAGTTTCAGTTTCTTTAGGAAAGAAAAGTCTTCGTGCTTCGCATCTTTACAAATTAATTCATGTAGGAGATATAATCGTACATTGAAAATAATCAGGTATTTCAAGTATCAATCTATATCAACGGAATTGTTCGACTAATAGTTGCATAGTATATGTTGAAGCGAAAAATTTTCTAGTTTATTATCTTAAGAGCATTCGTTACTTGTCCATTTGGAAGGCGATAAATGGAACAGATGCTTAAAACTGCAGCGTATTGATAGTCAGTAACGAGAACTTTACTTTAAATATATATTCATATGAAAGAAGAAATAAAGAGAATCAATAGATTTTACCATAAAATTTATAACTAATTATGTGTTCGTGTCAATATATTATTATAAACAATATCATTTATGATTATGCGGCTGATTTTTTTAATTGCCTTATCACGATCTACTATATGCAAATATTATTAAAAAAAAATATTATTTAACAATTAAATAATTTGAATTAACAAGTTGCCTCTCTTTCTCTCTTTCCCTTTTAGATTTTGGAGAGAAACATCTCAACGTTAACTATAAATTTTATTGATTGCTATCAATTTGTCATTAACAATCCAGAATATGCTCTTCATATCCGTTTGTCTAAAACGATAATTATACTCAAGAATGCAGTGCATTCTGTCACGCATTATGGCGTATTATAAATTCAAAACGGAAAAAATCACGACGATAGAACAAAACGTTAGACAACTTACGAGCAAATGAACGAAATTGCAGCTTACTTCCCGCGAGGATAGCGAATTCGATCCTGGTTACAGAGACTTGCGACGGTTCTTTCCCTGAATGGATGGTCCGATCTGGTAGCGAGTTCACTACAAAATAGCAAGATGCTGGAGCGTATGTCCTACTTATCAGCTTCGCGCTGTCTCGCGTAAAACGACAGCCGTCAACGAAACTTCCCCCTCCTTCTACCCTTCCTGATGGTTGTCCTAAAAAGCACGACTGCAAAAGAATGATCCCCCCTTCTCCCTAACTCTCACACTCTCACACTCGGAGCAAGCAGCTCCGGCGGAAATGTCACAAAAATTAATAATATAGCGCAATTCGCTTTTTCGAAATCAATAGTTCGATTGATAGAACGTTTTTCTCAATCTTGTGCTCTGAATTCGTGACCCAAAATTAATATTGCGCTTTCAATTGTCATTTGTCAATCGACAATTTGATTGTATGCAAATCACAGTTCGCAATTTCCGAGCAATGTCCGAGTTATCTGTGTTTTTTCAATTTTGATTTTCTTCGTAATTCACATATCTTCCAGAATATTATCCAATAAAATTGTCGAGCTGGTTTTATTCATAAAAATGTTTACAAAAAATTAATTTTTTATAAAGAATTTAATATTTTTAGTCGAATTATTTAGCTGTTTTATAAATTCGATAATAAAAGTACGAAATATATTATTTACGAAATATATTATTTAGATCGATACATATATAAAGATTCAATACGGATCTTCGCGTGTTTTTCAATTTCGAAACTCGACGGAAACACAAAAACAGTGTTATTTAAAAATTCTACATAAGTAAAAGTTACATTTATTCTTTTGCGAATCCATGAAAAAATTAACAACATGCTATATAAATAATAGTTAATGTAACGACTGACACTATAATCCAGATCAAGAATGGAAGTTGCGCTTTGTGGTCTTCTTCTTCGATGAAAAGAAATAATATTTGAATTATATAGCATTTAATAGTTATAAATAATATTTAAATAAAGAGCAAAGAGCAAGAAAAATAATTTTGATCATTATAGATAAATATTGGCAATTATAAGCAATTATTATAGGTAATTATAGATAATTATAGGTAATTATAGGTAATTATAGATAATTTTTGATAATCATTGATAATATTGATTGATAAGAAATCTCGATGAAGAAATATTGAAAATTTATATTTCTTATCATGCTCGGATATTTTGCATGCGGGATTTTCGTCGTACAATTTTATATCAATTTTGTAATTTATTTTTGTTTAATTATGACCTTTAATATTTTTTTATAAACATGTTCTTGAAGATATTAAAAGACTATTTCTACAAAAAAAAGAAACTAAGCTTAGAATTAAAAGATCTTAAAATCTATTACCTTAATTTGATATACTTGAAAACATTTTATTATGGTACAACCAAAAATTATTCGAATTATGTGATTGAATTCTTAGTTATTTTTTAATTAATAATTCTATTAATAATTATCAATATTATCAATGATTATCAAAAATTATCTATAGTTACCTATAATAAATTGCCTATAATTGCCTATAATTGCCAATAATTACAATCTATAATTATCAAAAGCTCTTTATTTAAATATTATTTATAACTATTAAATGCTATATAATTCAAATATTATTTAAAGAATTTTCCCTTTAAACAATTAAATAATTAAACAATCAAATAATCAAACAATTTATTTAAATTATTTTTATTGGATTAAAAGTTCGTTTTGATATATAAATTTATTAAAAACCGTAACATTAATTAAGAAATAGACAATATGGAAATTTCCATATTCCAAGAAGAAAATTTTTTTTTTTGAATTTGGGATTATTTTATAGCATCCCTTTATCCGTTAAAACAATGCAAAATTAATTTTCCAATCAAAGATCTTTCATTATATTTTTACGTAATGATAATTCGCCATATGTCATTTACATCTATAGTTAGTATTTGTCACTCAAAAGTTTTCTGTTATATATTCCAATGTGACGATAATGTCATTACCGCATATCATTTACATCAATCTTAATCCGATATGAAAATATAAACTCATCTCCATTTTAAATCTATTGTCAACAGATTACATAAGAAAAGAATAGTAGAAATAGTAAAAAGATTTCTTATTATTTAAATATTAACACACGGACACTTACTTGATTGGAGAGATTCGCAACAAATTTTTTTTGTAAGCACATTGGTATAAACTTAGGCGGCATATGCCGTCTTGTCCGCGAACGTGTTAAAAATATATTCATAGTATTGTACAATGAAAATATATATATAATATTCATTGTATAATAATATTTTTGTGCAAAAATATTTTTAATATTTAAATAATAAGAAATCTTTATTATATTCACTCGATATATATTTCTGCAGGTTATTACAAATATTACCTATAATTATTAAATGTTATTTATAATTCAAAAATATTTATCTTTTAAAGAATTTTTTAACTCTTTAACTACGGCTATAATAGATGACGAATATGAATACATGTCTGTAGATAAAAGGTTAAACAATTAAATAATCAGATAATTGAACAATTCATTTAGATTATTTTTTTTATTGTTGGATTAAAAGTTTGTAATTGTTTTGATAACAATAAATTAGAAACCATGACATTAATTAATAAATAGACAGTAAGGAAATTTTCATATTCCGAGAAGAAAATTTTATTTTCTAAATTTGAGATTTTTTATTGCAATTTAAATAATATATAGTAAGAAACATAAAGAAAATGTCTTGCAAGAATTCCCAGCGTGTTATTTCTCGCTTCTAGCAATTTTAATATGACTATTTAGGAACCTTAAATCATTTTTTTCCGTTACGTCGAAAAAGAATTACCTCAATAAAGCGCTCGCGACGTTAAACCAAGTGAGAACGATTTCACATCCGTCAAACATTTGTTCTGTATAAATTACCAGTGCATTAGTCAATATTGAATTAGAGATGAAGAGATGGATTGTGTAGAACTTCGTCAAGGTTGTCCTTTCCGGTTAAACTTCTGGCAGTGTCACATTAGATCTCATAAAATATAATTATTTATCTATCTAATAATTTATATCTCATGAAGACTTGATATATAGATAAAATATCATCACTATTATACCATCACTATTATATTTTCATATTCATTACCAGATATTATATAAAAATATGTTTTAAAATCTATATAGAAGTTTAATTAATTTAGATTTTTTAACAAAAAATGTTAATATAAAGCAAAATATTAATAAAAATAAAAACTTTTGATATTATCAATAATTCTTTTAGTCATTTTAATAATTTTTTATATTATTATACTATGGAATATATATGTGTAAGAAAAGTTTTAAAATATATTTTAATTTTACTTCGATTATTTTGTAAATACGTGTAGTATTGTGTAACGTGACGTCATATGTCACTTGTACTTGACATACAGCCGGAATACTGAATTGTAAATCTCGAAAAAACTTTATTAATATTAAAAGACACGTAACATATGAAATATTTAATAATTCAGACACGTAATGCAAAAAAAATTAATAAACATAATAACAAGTAATGTATATAGTAAACAAATAATTTGCTGTCATATGGATATCATGTCATACAGTATATTTAAAAAGTTGCAATGCGTGACAGAATGGATGCGTTCAGCAGAAAACTGCTTTGCAACTGTTGTAAAATTTGTGAATCTGATTGGCGTATATTCTAGTTTTGGTTGAACCTAAGAGCATACGCTAATCAGATTCATGAATTTTACAACAGTTGAAAGCAGCTTTATCTGCTGAATGCAGCCAATGCATGTAACATTTTAAAACATATAATGTTAACTTTAACTGATGAAACAAGTAGTATTAAAATGTGAATTGAATTTTTTATAAATGTGAAAAATATTATGTAAAAGTATATGAGAAACATTAAATAATTAGTGAAAATATACGAAAAATATTGAAATATATCTAAACGGATAATAGATAATGTGCAAATTCCGAGTATTACATGTTTCTTTCCTATTTTTTTTAAATATTATAGAGAGAAGATACACTTCATGATATACTTTCAACATTCTAAAGCAATTAGATCTCAAATGATTTTTATTTATGTTTGTCATTATTAAAATTAATGTAAAATGCAAAAGAAATGAATAGAAATGTCTTACTGTTAACAATGGACGCATAATTCGATTTATAACTAATACACAATAATTCATCTAGTTGAATTTATTCATTTTATTCGTACTATTCAATTTTTTGCATTGAAATGGACGTAATATACTGATGAGATTTTCAAGAAATTCTAAACGCTCAAAATACGATTATAGGAAGAATTATGTTTTTTGAATTTTCATAAAATTCTTTAAAAATATATTGATAAAAACAAATAAATTTACAAAAATTAACTCTTATGTTAGATAACATTAATCATGATATAAAGGAGCACTTTATTTAATATTGATTTATATTTGCCCAAATTAATTCATTTGCTCAAATTAATTTGCATCATGAAGAGTTAATTAATCAGCACAACGTTTATATAGATACAGAGAAATCCGAAAGGAAATGCATACTGTGTATATAGATCAAATTAATTAATTATGCTATTCTCAACAATGTCTGTGTAATTAATTAGATTTTGTAGTGGAATCACGCAAAAGTTTCTCGCACTTATGTACCGATAAGTCACGCATATAATTGCATGTCGAATTGTGTCAGAATCAAGGTAAAAGTCCTCGATTCGCGTCACGATTGCCGGTCGGCGAGTGAAAATAATCGTGATCGAGAGAATGAAAGGGAAACGAGTGCGCAGAAGGATTATAAGGGAACTCTGACTCCGCCGGTCGACGCAACCCTCTGCTATCACCTCGGGCAAGGATTGCGCATCCCATTCCCGGAGGGTGCATATACTCTCGTCGACGTCACGCGATTCCGATCTTTATAAAACGCCGATTTCTCGCTCACTTAGCGAGAAGTGCATGCGCGAGCGAATTGAAATGCTTCATCTGCGAAAAATATCAAGTAGAAATAGTAAAAACGGTACAGTACCCGGATGGTGCCGTCTGGTCCGATTGATCCGCAGCGCCACTACTGCCATATCCAAGTCCACGGGAAAGAGGAATACTCGCCATTCTTTCGGTCGATAAACAATGCCTGAGAGGAAGAGAGAAACGACGTGAACACACATGATTTTTAGCTCGCTCTTTCAAAAATTTGAAATTACTCCAAAATTTCGAACTAGATTTAACTTTTCTTTAATCTGGATAAATTAATTTAAGTTTGTGAATTTTAATTTAGATTTTATAAAATATATCTACAAGGTGTCATGAAAAAAACTACAATCTTAATTTTAATTTTGACTTTAATTTTAACAAAAATTTAAATTTGAGACTAGATTGTTTTATTACTTTCAACTTTAATATTGATATATTTCAAATTTGTATGTACTTGTAACCACTGCTAAAACGAGAGCTATTTTAATGATGTTGAGAAA
This sequence comes from Camponotus vicinus, assembly GCF_025532165.1. NCBI lineage: Eukaryota > Metazoa > Arthropoda > Insecta > Hymenoptera > Formicidae > Camponotus > Camponotus vicinus. Next base: position 32,214,629 of record NW_028141945.1, read on the forward strand.
ATCTGTAATAATTATTCGTGAATCAAAATTATGTCGAAGCAATTATTACAATGTTAACTTTCGATCGGTGCTGCCACACGCGGAGTCTACGAATGGTAAATGTAAGATGATATAAGAGAGATTATATCAACTTTCTTTTAATTATTTGAATGAATTAATTTGATATTTAATTGTGTTAATACAATAATAAAAAATTACATTAAATTAAAATTCGTCTTTATGAATATAATGACACAGTACTCTGAACAAACTAAAATATTTTAAGACTATTAGAGAGACTATTTTAAGAGTATTTTTCTTAATGACAGATTTTTTAACTAATTTGAAATTGGTTTTGTTGTTAGTAAAAATGTTAAGTGAGATTATTTTTCATTATAATTTTTCCTTTTTTTAATATAAATTTCGTTAATGCTTTAATTTTCTAATCGCTCTAATTATTAATAATTATTTAAAAATTATCAAAATTCCAGTATTTTAATTTTTAATATTTAACAATTTGACGGAACAAAAAAATTAGATTGACATTCTTGCGTGAGGTATAAAAATAAATAGTTACGGGGATTTGTACGTCAAAGACATACAATTTTGTTTCAAAAGGCAGTCTAAGGCATGCTTAGTTAGCCAATTGTCGCATCGCCAGCAATCAAATAATAATAGTGCACAATGATGCATTCTCACAAGTTCCCTGAACCATTGCAATACGAGATACATGCAATATTGATTGAAACTATCATGTCGTTCTTAATCTACGTCAAGATGCACGCTATAACCGACCACATATATCAATAAATAGATAAATCGATTTTTCTTTCAATTAAGTATATATTAGGTTTATCCTCTTGTTCGAAGTACAGTTTATATTAGATATTATGCTTATATGTGCATTTCACAAACATAAGATATAATTTTTTCTTAATAAAATTAATGTAAGAAATTTTAATCATTTTATTAATTCAAGCATAATTTGAACATTAAATATCATCATGATTATATTTTAAATGAAAATTCTATTAATGTTTACTAAATTAAATAAATGGAAGGATTTTGCTTCGATATATAAATTTGCTCCAAAATTTAAAAAAATTTTAACTAGTAAAAATCTCCTCTTCAAAATTTAATGTATATAAAAATGCATAATTTGAGAAAAATATATATATTTTAATTTATACAAGATAATATCATTAGAAAAAAAGAGTCATCTTTCTTCGATTACTCCAGAATTGTTTCGTGGTTTCAAAGGAATATGTTCGCTTGTGTAATACGTGGATGTCTTACAAGTAGTCGGGAATACAGGGGCATAATCAAACATTAAATATCTTCGTGTTTCAAATTAAAATTTTTAATATTTACTTAAAAAAATAAATAGAAAAATTGTGCTATATATTTACATCCCTTAAAGCTGAATTTAATGTTACGTTTTATATTTATTTTAATTTTTTCCACATGTTTTACTCCAAAATGTGAACTTCTGCTCCAAAATTTAAAAAGCTTACAATTAGTAAAAATCTCTTCAAAATAATTTCAATGTATATAAAAAGATATAAATTGAAAAAAAGAATTATATTTTAATTTGTATATCTTTAAAAAAAAAAGAGTATCATCTTTCTTCCGCCAAATACTCCAAAATTGTTTCATGGCTTCAAAAGAATGCGTTCATACTTTAATCCATGCGTTAGTCTATACGTAATACCTGAATGTCTTACAAGTAATCGAGAGTACAGGGGCAATAATAAAGGTATTGAAAACGGTGATGAATAATCATATCGTTTCTCTTATTCTCTATTTTTTTATAGTTTTTATTGTTTACTTCGATATGCACGAATGTGCAGATTCTTTTGATATATACATGCTATATTTTAGAACTATATTTTAACCGTAATCTCCCCCTTCTTTCTTTTTTTTATTGTTACTTGAACTCGTGTATTTTCATGGCGCGCCATCTGTAACAGAAGAGATAGGAATCCAGCTATGTCGGCGCCGATTACGATGCCGCTGGCAATGTTCCGAAACGGGGGATTGTGACGCCGCATGAAAGCCGGCTTGTCGCGCAGTTTGCATTCGTGCGCACGTCCTGTCGGAAGTCGACGCGGCTTTTCTCCGGAATTTTCTACCGGTGAGTATCGGCGGCGACGCACTGATGAAGACACCCTTACCAACAGCTTGCGATTTAATTCGATCTGTTTTTAAAACGCGCAAAAAACACGGCGGCGAAAATCTCGAATACACACATGCGAGGCGATAGAATGAGAGAAATTGTGTTTTTTTTTTTAAATTACGAGGGATATATCTCCGAGAGGGTGTCAAATTCGGAGTCTTTTAATCCCAGTGACTCCGCGAACGGACGCTCTTTAAACAGATGATCGGCACGTGTCGCTAAAAACGACGCCAATTTTGCGGATCGCTTTTTTTTTTATACATCGTGCCCTACAAAAATCGACTCTTCGTCCTTTAAACAATTGATGTCGTTGATGTTTGGAATTTCGCGTACGTTTATAACGAACAAGACGATGCAACTACATGCATTTGAGTTACAAATCCGAATAAAATCTGAACCAGAGATCTGAGTCCGCGAGATGGATTTATCGTCATAGCACGTTATCGTAGAGGATCCGCGATTTCCTGTTAAGTCATACGGGAGAGGAAGAACAGGAAAGTCACGTTATATTCTGCCGGTAAGTGCGCCGCTCCCGGAATCTCGATTTGGATACAGTTAGATAGGGAATAAGATACAGTTAAGATTACATACGACGTACACTTGCCAAATGCTGGAAATCGTTGAAATATTCGGATAATATTCACGCGACATATCCGTTGAGGCATGATAGATGTTGTAATCAGCAAAAACATTTGTATATTTTGAAATTGTTAGATAGTTATATTTCAAGTCAATTATCTTATCTAAAGTTCGAGGATGAATATTCCAGATATAATTTATGTATTATATACAATTTATTTTTATGTTATTCCACATTTTTTCATGTAATTCGCTATCAACATGACACATATACACACACATACACACACCGTGTATTTTAACGCGCTTAACAATTCCTAGAATCATCGTTTATGTATCGGCAGGTAAGACATGTACACATGAAAGAGAGATAAAGATATATCTAATAATCCCACAAGGTAAACTTGGCGCAAACGAGAGATGTTTTTCCGTATATATTCGAAATTGCAAATAACATGATAAGTAAATATTGTCGACCGTTTAACCACTCCACAAATCATCCATTACGGCGAATCGAGGCATGCCTGACGTCAGACTTCTTAACGACCCTAAATTGTAATATTCACTAGGAATCTTAATCGCAATAAATAATTAAAGTCAAGTGAGATTCTCAAACTTCCTCTTGTTCCTTTCTATCACTTTGTCTTTATAGAGGAACGAAAGATCGATCAAATCTCAGTTAATTTTAATTCAATGCACACAATCATGTCATGGCTACACAATTCATATTTCATGAATATCTGCCAGTCTGAAGGATTAATATTGTTTTCCTTTAAGAATTGATTATTTCTTAGAGCTCTTTAAATTTGATTTGTGTAAATACTTCTTATTTGATATTTTTATTTTACAGGATGTTACTTCAAACGTTTATTTCATTTATACTTATGATAAACTTGTAATAATAATTATTACTTGACGATAAACTGACTTATATTCACTTTATAAATATGTTTGTTTGAAAAATTTTCATGTCCTATCATATATATAATTTTAGAAAAAGGTATGTAATTATCAATTTACATTAAAGATAAAAATAAGGGATTCGTTAAGTTATCTTAATGCTAATCGATATCGATGCAATCATTTTCTTCCGATAATTTTAAGAAATAATCGATTTTTAATATAATATATATTAACAATTAGAAAAAAACAATAGGCAATAGAGAGCATGGGAATTAAATTTAACTTAAAGTAAAGTAAATAATCAGAAAATATAATTCGTTACAGTGATACAAAAAACTCGAATAAATTCTTAACGAGATTTTTCAAGGTGATGAAAACAACGGTAATAGAAATATGTACATAAAGGCGCCTATTTATGTACATATTTCTATTACCGTTGTTTTCATCACTTTGAAAAATCTCGTTAAGAATTTATTCGAGTTTTTTGTATCACTGTAACGAATTATATTTTTTGATTATTTACTTTACTTTAAGTTAAATTTAATTCCCATGCTCTCTATTGCCTATTGTTTCTTTCTAATTGTTAATTTTAAAGAGAGCTCTTCTCAACGCTTATAATATATATTTTCAAATCATTTTTATTGTATAGATACAATGTAGATTTTTTCAACATTTCATCCGATTTTCAAAAGGGCTGCATATGTGGCATATATAATTACCTGTAGATATTTTTTTCATCATTATTTCCACTAAATGAAGAAGTATTATGTAGGTAAAAATCTGAAAGTATTAAGTCTGAAAGTGAAAGCATATATCCCGCTATTTAATATTGTCATATGATCTTGTGAGTCGACTTCTGAACAATCCTTAAGATCATTACACATCACTTTTACTTCCAATATAATTATTTCATTTTATTTTTAATATAATGTTAATCAGTTTTTCTTTAATTTTTTAATACATTTACGTGCAATACATTTACGTGCAAATTATATTTCTGAAGATCGAGTCAAAATAAAATTATATATATTTGTACTCTTTATAGTTTGAGTCACCAATTATTATATTACTAAACATCACATTGTAATCAAAAGATGTTTTTCAAAAGATAAGATTAAAATGTTACAGAATAACTAACAGAGAATCACGTGACAGTTTCATTGATTATTGCATAATTGATCCACGAATGATGAAATGTATGCTTCTTAATCTTTTAAAAACAAAAATGTAATCTTAACCCTGAACTTCATTATATTTATATGTTTATTCATATGATATCATTAATTCCATTTATTGTATAATTTTACCTTAATATATTTTGATTTAAATAGATAAATATGAAAATAATTTTTATCAATCGGTGGCTAAAAAGTTTGAAGATAGGATGATGCATATTTAAACTTCCGTAAAATTCCGTTATAAATACTTGATGTCATTTTTGGTGTATCGACAGATAACCTTTTCAATACAAAATGAACAGATTATTTTTTGATAATTTGCAAGATCATAATTCAGTGCCTTGTTAATTAAATTTGCGTAAATTTTTATCTATAACGACATAAATAATTATCAAATTATTCATTTATATCATATTATTCATTAAGTCATGGAAATGAATAAATGCAAGCAAGCAAGATCATAAAAGTATCAATTATTGGTTATTGAAACAATTAAAATTGATTAAAAATCGAAATATATTTCAGACGAATACTATAATTCGCAACAAAATTTAAAAAAATTATGAATTTTATTCTATCATGAATTCTGTCTTGAATTTTGTCGTGAATTATAAGACGTCTTTAGTAAGCTTAATAAATAATATAATTATTTTTTGCAAAAGAAATGTCATGAAATTGATATATGTATATTAGCTGGAGTTGAAAACGATATAGGAAATTTTTTTTTTAATTCTATCTTAAAAAATAAAATTTGGTTAATTTTCATGATACTCTCGTTGATTTATATATGTCTCTTATGATTCATCATAATGCAAGGTGATTTTAAAATATTTTTTGAACCATGACAGGCACTTGCTTGTTATATGTCTTATGTAACATACATATGTAATAATAAGCCTAGATTCAAATATAAGATTCATCGAATGAATTTGCACTTTTTCCTAAACTTATACACGACTGATAATTCTGAAATCTTAGCATTCTATATGTTTCTTTGTTATTTAATAAATTAATTGAATTAATTAAAAAGAGTGCACATTCTCTTCTTTTTTTTTTATGTCATTTTAAGATCTTCTACACAGCAAATTTTATTCATGTCATTTTAAGATCTTTTACACAGCAAATTTTATAAGCGATTATGCTTTTTTTAAATATTCCGCTCATTAATAACTGCATTAAATTTGAATAGGAATTTACTTGTGTGCTTTTATTTCACGTGATAAAATCATTTTTGTAATTCTTTTTTATATGGCTTTCGCGAATTTGTTTAAGGATACTTCGAGATATTATTAAAAAGTTCTCGACAACGAGAACAGATAGAATGAAGAACGATTCGACCGTGAACTAAATTCCGATTAAACGCAGGCGGTTACAAATGAAACAAAGACGATACTACGGATGGATTGGGTCACTTCGTGAATTGTAGAATTAAATTGCCGTCATGACGTCTATCTTTTGCAACAATACTTCTCTCGTCTATTGATCGCGACAATATTGCGAGAAAGCGCGTGGAATAGGATTCTCTAATTTACACTTCTTGCTTTAATGCACTTTATCGTCACGAAAATAATAGTGTGTGCGCTTTTAATTATCTTTTATTACATTAGAGTCTAATATGTACTTTGTAAAATTCACTCATATAGCGGAAAAATTTAAAACATGTTCATGTGTTACATAAATATACTTAATATTATTTTATTACATATATTGGAGAAAAAAATTTTATGAAAAAAATGCACTTTCTGACAAAAAAAGTCATTTATGCGGACACTTTTTCTTTTTCTTGCTCTCGCGAAGAAAATTATATTTTGTTATACTTTGTTTGTCTTTTAATTTAATAATTATTTATAATGAATCTTTGCTATATGATAGAAATATATTTAAAGCACATTGCGAAGTTGATTTGAAGAGCCCAATCAAGTTGTATTCGACTTTGATCATTGATGGGTATCGCGTTAGATATCTTATTTTAAAAAAATCATTTAACGTCCAATAAAATAAATGAAACGACAGAATGATGTGTTTGCAAGTCCATTTTTTTCATTTCACTGTCAATTTTTCAACTATCATGTCACTTTATGCGTCATCGCATACCTAATCAAATAACTTTACTATCTATACCAAACTGTAGATGCTACTTTGATACTAATCATCGCTATTTATATCATTTGACTTTAATTGACTGTGTAGATTAATCTATAATTTAATCGGTGCGAAATTAGTTTATATTATATCGAATTTTATACAAAAATATCGAAATAATTTAGAATGAGATATTAGAAAAGAATGACAAAGTGTTTCAAGTTTCGTATATATATATATAACTGGAACTAATTCAAAAACAAAATAATACATTTTTTATTATAAGGATTAATATACTTCTCTCTCTCTCTCTCTCTCTCTTATATTATTTTTCATATTATATCATATATTTATATTATGTGAACAAGAAGTCTTAAATTTTCTCCTTTGTTTAAGTTTCTACCGATTCTTATTTATTACCTTACTCAATTCTCAATCACTATCACACAAGGGAAGACTGATCAAAGTTTATCAGTAAACCTAGTTCTACGTGATTATATTTAATTAATTCTTATTATCTAAATGTTAATAATTTTTTTCTCGCGTTGCAAATGAAATTATTTTTTATCATTTTAATTATGAAAGTTGAGTTTTCACTTGTTATATGAATAGGTATATAATTCTCAAAACAAGATAATGTGATTATAGGATATATACAGATATAGAAGATAAATTTGTCGATGACACACCCTGTACATATATCGTTTCATAGCAGTGAATTTCCAATAAAATTGTTGCGCTACGCGAGAGAGCTATCTTAGATTATTACAGTTCCTCAATTGAAAAGAACTCACATTCACTTTTCCGGTGAACACTCTTCACGATGTTATTTATAGTTCCTTACAAAAATACATGCTCCACACGCATGTCAAGAAATGGGAAACTGAGCAATACCTAAGACCTGGGACGCAATTAATTTAGAATTACAGTAATTGTTTCGTTAACATATATATATATATATATATATATATATATATATATATATATATGTATATATATATATGTTAACGAAACATATATAATAATATATAATATATAATATATAATATATAATATAATATAATATAATATAATATAATATAATATAATATAATATAATATAATATAATATAATATAATATAATATAATATAATATAATATATAATATTATAATATAATAATATAATAATATAATAATATAATAATATAATATATATAACATATATATATATATATATATATATACAGGGTGTTTCATTTTAATCGCCCCAGGCAAATATCTCGAAAAATATGGAAATTATGAAAAAATGTTTCGGACAAAAGTTGTATGGTTTCGAGGGGGCCATAAGATGGTACCATTGGTTTGACCTTGAAGAGTCATTTGAAGGTCACGTGAAGGTCACTTCAATTTTTTTAAATGGAACACTCTATATATTTTTGCACATTCTTGTAGCTTATCTCGAGAGCTTTCCAAAACACTATAATTAAGTACCTTTTCGTTAAGTACTTTTTGAGTTATGAGGCTTGAAATAATTTCCTAATTTTACATAAACCTTAAAATATCATGTAAAATATTCATTTTTCGATTATCTTACCTTAATACTTTTACGTACAAAATAATGAGAGGAATCAATTATGTGTTTTCTTTACACTAATTGATTCCTCTCATTATTTTGTACGTAAAAGTATTAAGGTAAGATAATCGAAAAGTGAATATTTTACAAGATATTTTACGGTTTATGTAAAATTAAGAAATTATTTCAAGCCTCATAACTCAAAAAGTACTAACTTAACGAAAAGGTACTTAATTATAGTGTTTTGGAAAGCTCTGGAGATAAGCTACAAGAATATGCAATGACAAATAGTAGGTTCCATTTAAGAAATTTAAGGTGACCTTTATGTGACCTTCAAATGACTGTTCAAGGTCAAACCAATGTTACTATCTTATGGCCCCTTCGAAACCATACAACTTTTGTCGGAAACATTTTTTCATAATTTCCATATTTTTCGAGATATTTGCCTGGGGCGATTAAAATGAAACACCCTGTATATATATATATATATATATATATATATATATATATATATATATATATGCATATATGTATATATGTATATAGATATGAGATATTTTTATAGTATTCTTTAAAACGTTTATTATTCTATAATGTATGCTAAAATTAATAGCATAATAAGCCTCGGGAATATTTTGCGAAAAACAATCTATATTATTATTACAAAATAAGTTACATCGTTGTTCCTTTGATGGCAAGAGTGAATACATATATATATTAGTGAGTCATATTGAGATTATAATATCGTTCAGTTCGAATAATGATTCATTATGCGATCAATTCATAGGACAGAGTATCAATGCATATACGTACAATCTATATCATCTTTGTGATTTTTTATTTCTTCGCTATCGTCTGATAAGGTGCATGTAGGCACAGGTGTATGTAGGCACAGGTGTATGGAATTATAGTTATCTATCTCGAGAAATAATCATAATATGATAAGAAATTTCTTGTATAAGCAATTATCCAATATTTTTAACTTCCCAGTAATATGCTTAATAATTGTTCCGCTTAATCGATTCAATTCGATTTCATAATCTATGCCAAATATATTTTTCGATTATAACGAAATGAATCAGCTTCAGCTAATTGTGATTGACTGAATTAGTCGGTAGCAGATTAAAAAACAAAATAATTTTTTTATATTTAATTGTAATAAAGTCTGTTTGTGTTTTATAATTTATAATTTATAATTTTATAATTTTTGCATGAATACTTCAGCAAGATAACTTATCATGTTAAGAATAGACCGATTAAATTATACAAAATAGATAGTATTGAAATGCGAGAATGTGAATGACTTTATACTGATAAGAAAATTAAACCCTTTATGTACATACTTACAATCTATAGCGCCACTGAAACAACGCATTTATCTCATTTTCGGTGATATAACGGGTATGCGGCGCGAAAATCTTTCCAACTTTAAAATATAGTTTTATTTTCCAATATAAATTATACATTAATTTATATCATATATAAATCATAATTATATAAAGAGAAAAATAATAGAATATAAAATAATTTTTATAATAATAATAAAATAACATTTTTTTAAAGAAAATCGACTAAAATAAACACTTTCAATTTTTATGATTATTAAAATTAAAAATAGCTAATTTTCAAATAATTCAATTTAATAATTCCGTCAAAATAAAAACAAAAATGCGATGCAAAATGGCATTGAACCATTGTTACATGAACAACTAAATGAATTAAAAAACAAGTAATGTAATATCTAACAAAAGGAGGTCAGTAGGAAAGAATACAGTACCGCGTTGCGATAGAATGTCATTTCTACATACGTTTATCATTGTCAAAGATTGAAAGTGTGATATTTGAAACCGCATTTGCGAACGAGGAAATATCGATCGTATGCGACGCATTTGTTTGCAATTGTCAAGCAGATATCACACGATTCGTGCTGCTGAATCTCGCGGATCAATTTTCGCAATTAGATAACGAGTTGTGTTTAATGTCGCACGTATGATAATAGTCATTACATTACACATTGTGCGTATTGTCTACATAAATATTATTTAAAATCTATAATTATTCTATTAAATATTTTGCGAAAATATTATTCGTGCCAATAATTATGAAAATATGTAATCTTAATACTTCATGTAAATACAAAAAAATTAAAAAGATATATATTTATGTGAAAAAATTAATAGGATATACATGCACACACACGCATAGTATAATTTTTCAAGGAATTAAAATCAATAGGAATAATATACTTTATGCATAATGATGTTTTAATATATTTTTCCATTTAAATGTTAAAAAATATTTAAATATAAGTTTATAAAAAATAGATTAGACTTGATGAGAGAACTCTCGCTTGCTAAGAAATTTATTAAATTATTATTTCCAGAAACATTAAAAAATATGATTTAAATATCGTTTATTTCCGTATATTTAATTATTGATAAAACTATTAAAGATACAAAAAAAGATCATCAAAATTTCTATTGTTCAGATAGTACTTACATGTGCAACATTTATTGTGCACAGAAGGAGATTGATATAATTCCGGCACATTCAAATTCCAAAGTCTACATTCCTACATGCTACGAATTGACCTTTAAATTCTAAATAGACCGAAAGTGGTCTCGTAATGGGATTGGTCCGGCGCCCACATAATTAAGTTGATCGGAAAACTTCTGAACTCAAGATAACTTTCTTAAATTTTTCATGCGAGACATAAAAATGCAATTAACTCTTTTATAATTCTTATTATCTCATGAAAATTAAATAAAATAACGATATGCACTGATAATAAGAAGAAAAGAAAAAGAAGTCCAGTTTTACATGGAATATTTATACAAAGGAATAAATGCAAATTTGATGCATGTCATGATATTTCTTTGAAACGAATTAGATGATCTTGTACATCACAAATGTGAAAAGTGAACAAATAATTTAAAATGGAATTTAAAAGAGACTGGAAAACGATTTTTTATTTTATTATTTTTTCAATAAACAACGTAAATGCAAATAAATATTGTCTGTTAATTAATTTTAGATAGATTTAATTTTAAAATCTAAGTTTAAATCTACAAGATTAACAGATATATTATCAAGATATATATTTAATTTTAAAATATTAAATGTCCTATAACAAAATATAGTATTTATATCAAGCTTGAAATACAGAGAAAAAAATCATATTTTAATTTTTATCCCGCATCATTTTGTTTATCAAATGTGCATATTATTTTAAACAACTTATACTTTATCTATATATTTTATCACTTTTATTGCTTTTAATAAGGATATTATTTTGTCTTCATTATTGTGTCGGTTACATTTGAAGAGTAGGACGAATAAACGCTAATTTAAGTAAGCAATAAGAGAAATTAGCTTAATGAGAAACTTATTATTGTTACATAAATCGATATTGACCAAATGTTAGAAAATGTTCGATGCCTTTCAACATCATTAATATCTATTCAAAATATTATCGAGCTCTCGTTTAAGAATTTTTCGCTATTATCTTCCTCCTATTATAGATCCAAGCGTTCTTATATAGATAACACTCTCTAAGTAATACGTCCTATATAATCGACTTTATGCGATAGTTCGTCTATCGACCGTATGTTCTCGTTAGTAAATCGATAATATTACATTGTATAGTATATGATCTATGTATAGAAATAATAAATTGAAAATCAATCATTATAATTTTGCAGAGAATATACGTGCGCATTTCCAATGTAATTTTTCAATGTAATATAACGATATTGATATAATTGATATTCAGCATATTAATCGTACTGTATAAAAAGAATATTATTAAAACATCCAACAGATAAATATAAAATAGAACGAGGATCGCGCTGGCGTGGATTACGTCACGCTTTGTCATAAATCTCTTTGTCATGTTTTGGTTAACCTCTGCATTGCAAGCAGAATATAAGATCGGTCAAAAAAGTATCACATAACACGATTTTATGACAACCTCCGGAATACTGAGAATGTTGATGACTAAGTTGGCGACATGGACGTTGCTATTGCGACGCGACAAGACGCAACAGCGCGTTCTTCAGAGCACTCAAGAACGTCAATCGATTGAATTTCTAGTCAACAAGAAAAAGGTCTGAAAGAGAGACATGTGAAAACGAGTACTTTTTATCTTAAATATTTATAAAATCCAAAGGTTCGAGTGTATATACATATCAACTATAATAAAATTTATATTATGCTACAATTTTCAAAACATATTATTATTGTTACAATTAACGTTATTTTAATATCTTTATGTATGGAATTATGTATACGCTTTTCAAATTCTTCCTTAAACTCACGCATTTTCTAATATAATATCATAAATAATCTTAAATTGCAATAGATCCTTTGCCCTCATATTTGTCGATCATTCAAGCATCGTGCTTCTTTCTCGAAATTGAAATTAATAAAAAGATTTAATAAGAAGTTTTAAGAATCTAAGATGCAACATTTCAGTTCAAGTATTACATCTACGCTAGCAATTAAATCTTTGTTTTAACAAAATTCAATAAATATAAGAGTATCCTATTTTATTTTAATCCATTAATATATATCGTATTGCGAATTTAATAACTACATTCTATAATTTTTGTTGCAAAAAAACCATGCATTATTTTGATTATTTTTCTAATATTGAAACATTATGCAAAATTGTAATAATTTTTTTATATAATTTTGTGTAAGAGATATTAATATAATATCATGAAAGAAATAAAATAAATAATAAATATAAACACTCATACTTTTTTGTATGTACACAATAATAAGAATTTTTTATATTTTTAAATAATTTAGATTTATTATTAATTAGCGAGAAAAAATGTATATACAAAGCAATAGCGAATTTAAAATAGTCTAATTTCACACACATGATAGAAGACGCAACCATTGACATCTGAATAGATAGACGGAGCATTAGCTATCGATTAGGACGAGGGGGGCTTTGATATTCGCGGTAAGGGAGGACTCTATGAACTTCGGTTGAATTCGGTTATTCCGGATAATGATCGCTTAATAATTCGACTCCAATCGACATCAAAGTTCAGCTCACATGTATTGTGCGAAGTTGTGTTGTGACTAATGTCATATTATTTTTATATTTATTATATTATTTTTAAATTTATATATATTTAATATTGTTTAATATATAATATATATATTTATTTCTTTATTTATTTATTTATTAAATAATATATATACATAATATTATATATATATATATATATATATATATATATATATATATATATATATATGTATGTATGTATATTTTATATATTATTTAATATTATTATATATTTTTATATTATTTTTATATTTAGCGGCGTTAGCGATTTTCTCTAAATAAACACTTTTTAAACATTTCTGTGAAAATCTGGTTGAGAATCGATGATGTCAATGGAATGATCGTCATGTAATGTCAAATTGTGCCGAATATAGTCGAACGTTGACGGAATTAACCGAAGTTCATGCACTCCCCCCTTACTGCATTTATCAGCTACTCTCAAAAGGCTCCGTCTATCTATTCAGATGTCAATGGACGCAACAAATTATTTTCGAGTTGAAGTTTATTAATCGATGAATCGATTCTCTTGTCATTGCCTCGAAGTTTGACATTGAAGTTCAGATGAATAACCAATTATCAATGGATATTGTATCGTTATATAGGCGATCTTCGGACAAACATAAATCGCACCTTGTGAGAAAATTCATTGCAAAAATTTCATTGCGTAAGTAAGTGATGAGAGATATGAAGAGAGAGATTCAAGATTTTAAATTATTTTAAAATTATAATCTATATTTTTTGAGATTGTGTAAACTTAGAATTATAAGAATAACGATGTGTTTATAAATCTATATATATGTGATAGTCAGTTATTATTATGAGAAATAATTACTTGATTTTTATTACATGCTATGCCTGCGTAATGCATACAGCATTACTGCGCTTTAAGCGATAGCGTCATTTTACTACACTGTTATCGTCTCTTACAAATTAGATTGCCAAGTATATTCATTACATTTTCATTTTATGAGTTTGGTTTTTTTAATTTTAGTTCTTTTATACCGTTATACAATTTGGTGTCGCGATAGGAACTTATATGAAACATATATCGGCATTTGTTCATAGGATATCGTTCCTGATAAAACAATAAATAGGTTTTTCTAATTACTGTCAATTGATGATACGCTTTAAAAAACTTATACATATTAACTTTTATCGCATTATATTTTGATTATATAAAAATACGAACCGTAGAAACAGTGTATATATTAGTAGCATGTGCTTAGATAAATACTTTTATATACACATACATACGTGCGCACGTGTTACTTACGTCATTATATTTATCAATAATATATTTATGTAAGTCATCAATATAGTTATCACACATACATGGGGTTATCAATGTATTTATCCGAGAATTATGAATCTAATGCACTATAATATTGCAAATTATTATTTTCTATCTATTTACGGATATCTAATTCATTCATGTGCAACTCATGTTACGGACATGTTAACTGCAAGATTATTCGCAAATAGTAATATATTTAATATTTAACGTATTGGGTCGAGGATTTACAGATTATCACGTATTTCATAGTTTAAACATGGAAAACATTCTCGCGGTTATGCTCGGCTGATTTACAAGCTGAAACGTACGTAACGTGTTAATGATAAGCAGCCTTGCTTTGAATTCACATATATTCGTATAGTTTTGAAAATATTGTTAGACATTTGCTGACTATAAAAAAACTAAGATTGATTCCGTATAATCCATGCTCTGCAAATTAAGATAATTTCAACATCAATAACTAGAAATTGATAATGATAAAAAGTTAATCTTGTATTAATGCGCACAGCTGATCAAATATGACCGAATTAATTGAACAAGCGCAAACAATGAGAGAGATGAAACAATAATAATCTAATATTATATAATAATAGTAGAATAAATAGAATAAATAATTTTTTGATAACGCATTTTCAAGAATACTTGGAAATATATAATCTTATCGGACAAGCTTATATATGAACAAGTTGACATTATCAGCAATCAATATGTTTTGAAATATGATTGTTTTTGATTTAGATTACTCCAGTTTAGAATACTCCACGTGAAATTATAAGAGATATTCTCGACATTATTTTCAGAACAAATTTTTTAACAAATCTGACGTTATTTTTATACAATTGACGCATTGTCGAGAAAGAGATATTAAACGATGTATGTTTCTTTTTTCAGAGTACTGCTTATTATTGTTTTGTGCCAAATTACATTTGATTCGAGGCTCATTCCTATATCAATTCCACGCGATACAACAGCGCAACCAAAATCGCGTCACACGCATTGGCCAACCTCGAGAAAGCTACTTGAAATGCAGAGCAGCGATTGAGCCGATTCGCGTGCCGGAAGATCGACGGCGGGCTTATCGGCGACAGATAGTCCCCAGGTGTACTTACGAGAGTATCACGAAGACGCGACGGAAGAGACGCGTTTTCATTGAGGATGTCGCCGGACGAGGAGAAGACATCGCCCATCATGTGCACCACGCCGGAGATGGAGATTTACAGCGCGACGCTTAAGAAGAGACAGATCGCGAACGTGGACGAAGCGATAGCGCAGAAGGACATTGAGTCAACGGCCAAGGACGTATATGTACCGCGGATCAAGTGGCTGGATCTCAGCGCGCAAATCTTCATACACGCTGGTTTCCTCTATGGGCTGTACTTGGTGCTTACGCAAGCGAAATTGTTTACGACGCTATGGGGTGAGGGAAATTTCCTTGATATATTTAGCATCTGTCGCTTACTTCCAACTCTTGCAATTTCAATGTTCCTTAATGTGTGAATATCGACTCGCTTATTCTACGAAAAGAATATTTTTTTTTAACCGCAACACCATAATTTTGATATGAATATCTTTTCATGAATTTTACAGGCTGTGTAATAATAAAAGATTTTTACGTCCTGAATATCTTACATAAGTTTAGAAATAAAATAATATATATCACAACGCAATATTTACTTAACTTTACATTTTAATTAAATCATCCTATTAATTCTAAATTAATCATCTATGAGAGTTTACAAATCAATTAGTATCGTTTCATATCATAATATCGAATAAATGGTAATTAATATTATTTTCCATTATGTATTATTTTTAATTCTATATAATTGAGTTATAAATTAAGATCTTTTTTTAATGATTTTATAATAATTATATATAATAATTCGAGCTTGAATACTTTTTCAATATACATAATTATAATAATTTTATTATATAATATGCATGAATTGATGTTAGAATTATTTCATGTGTTGATCTATAATGATCCTTGAAATGTGGGAATGTTGGAAGTAAATATTAATTTATTGTTAATTGCAATGACACAAGAAGATAGTCATTTGTAATTTCGCATCGTTTGCGATTAATCACGATACATAATGTCAGAGTGCTGTAACGCTGGCGTCATAAGCACACAAAATACTAGAAATATACCAAGAAATACTACCAAATACTATATAAAATAATTATACCGATAATAACTATATCAATTTACTCTTTATCTACGAACCTGTTATTTTTACAATGCAATTTACAATTGTTTTGAATGAAATCACGTAATAAACAATTCGTAAATGTCTCAGCTGTTATATATACAATTTTTCTTTGCAAATTATTTTATGCGTAAGTAAATGTAAATTACTTTATATATATCACAATGGTCGTTGAGTATTTAAAGATTATTTTATAATAATTATGCATTATCTTATAAAAAAAAAGAAAAATAGTGAAAAAAATTCATATTAAAAACAAATTAATCCCTCTTGATGTCTTTGTTGTCATATCTTTTTTAGACTCTTAATTGCAATGTAAATTTGCAGTTTTTTTAACGTATAAATCGAAACGTTCATCGATGTAGCCGTAAAAGTCGGTCTAGCTCGTCATGCATATGCAAGCGCCAAGATGCCGGGCGCCTGGCAAGTAAATTCGCAATAGCCGCGTACAACTTACCCACATTCTACGGAGCTTGAATCACGCACGACATTGTGAGAAATGAATGACAGGGTGCAACCACGCGCGATGCATACGATGAAATTACGGCGAAAGTACGGTAACGGGATGTACGATTATGTGAACGCACGTGTTTGTATTCGATTTGACATTTATAGCCGGCAAGCCTGCTGGCGTAAAATGAAAAAGTAAACCGCGATAACAACACCGTGTCTCGGATTTCTATATTCGCGGTGACACGTTCCACAACATGACAAATACAACTTCACGTTTTAGGTAATTGAAGAACACGAGAAAAGAATGCTGATAAAAAACGCTGCACAATTTATTTAGCTCAGTTACTTATTTCATTTATTATGCTTATTACTTTTGTTATCAATCTCGAAAATTGTCTATCCTTCTTAGAAAAATCAACGTTAAAAAGAAAATACGAGAACATTTGAAATAAGAAAACAAGTTATGTATGTGTGTGTATATATGAATATCAAATAATGAAGAGAGAAATGGGAGTTGCAATGATTTAAAATATTATCACATATATGTGTGGGCGCGCCAAGGATTTTGAGTCATTGCAAATATTGAAAAAAAAAAATTTGCAAATATTGAAAAAACGCAAAATCCAATTCTTAGTAAATGAATCCTCGAATACTTCAATCTCGTTGCTCCACTTTAATCATCCGCATGTGTATAGTCTTAAATATACATTTTGATGGATATGTGCTTTTATGATTATAGTGTTCATAACGATTTATACGTCCGGCTTCGGCATTACGGCTGGCGTTCATAGATTATGGTCGCACAAGGCTTACAAAGCAAAGTGGCCCCTACGTCTGCTTCTAGTCTTGCTGTTCACGATAACAGGACAAGTACGTAAGCTTTTACATAAGAACTATAATTTTTGCATAATGTTTTCTTTGTTAAAATGGATCGTTAGAAAATAAAATACTTATAACCGCATTCTTATCGTTCAAAAAAGTATAATTTAAAAACTTAAGAATTTTTTATGTTTTTATATATATTTCGTAATATATGAATACATAATATATTTATCTGCGAAAAACATAAAAGTTAACGATTTTTTGCACTCTTTTTAACGATAGTCTTTTTATACAGAGAGATGTGTATACGTGGGCGTTGGACCATAGGGTGCATCACAAATATAGTGAAACCGACGGGGATCCGCATGACGTAAGGAGAGGTTTCTTCTTCGCGCACGTGGGGTGGCTTTTTACGACACCCCATCCCGATGTCGTTGCCAAACGCAAAGCAATCGACATGAGCGACTTGGAAGAGGATTCCATAGTTATGTGGCAGAAAAGGTTATTAACTTACATTCAACCATTCATTCATACCGTTCTCTTTCAGCTTGTCATGTGAAATGAAATATATGAAAATATATGAGAATAGGAGTTATATATATATGTATATCAGAAAGAGACCTCTCCATCATTTTATGATATTTATATGATTTAGAAAATCTTCATTACGTTGTTTCTTTCTCAGATACGTAACATGAGAGCAATTTTACATTATTTAATTTATCTCGCAGATTGTACATACCTCTATTTGCGCTTCTGACCATTGGACTACCGGTGGTTGTTCCTTATTACTACTGGTCGGAATCATTATGGATCTCATTCTGGGTGAACTTCAATTTCCGCTTCTGCATAAATCTAAACATAGCCTTCTGCGTCAATAGCGTGGCGCACTTGTGGGGGCAGAAGCCCTATGACAAGTACGTATTGAATCATGGTGTGAACCTATCAAGAAAAAAAACTGTGGTCATTTTCTCGTATAATGGAACGATCGAGAATTAGCAATTATTTAATCCAATAAATTATTTTCATGCGATACAAATTCCAAATGATAAGCAATTTGATGATGATTCGTAGGAACATTTCGCCAGTCGAGAACTTCGCAGTATCGATCGCATCGCTCGGCGAGGGATATCACAATTATCACCATGTATTTCCATGGGATTATAAGACTAGCGAATTGGGCGATTATCCATTCAATCTCACTACCGGTTTTATCGATACTTTCGCACGGATCGGTTGGGCCTACGATCGAAAGTACGTCTCGCCGGAGATGATCTATCGCAGAGCGCACCGATGCGGCGATGGGAGCCACGTTTGGGGTTACGGTGACGTCGACATATTGGAGGATGATCGAACGGAGTTGGATATGATGAATAATCACGAATTATGAGACTGAGAATGTGGAATCGTATCGCGATTCTTTCGGATGGATCGGAAATATATCGAGAACATTTCCATAATTATCGTACGCGGACCATTTCTCTCGCAGAAACAAGGACTGGAGTAAACCTGACACGGAGATTTGTGACTCTCTGTGATTTTGAGTTCCACGCCCAAAGTACTATATCGCCGAGAAATATTTATATTCCAATGGTTATGGTTATTTGATGAAATGTTTTAATCAAAACGCACAGTGTTGATTCTCGATTATAATCCGCGAGTAGAAAATTAATCTTCTCTTTAATTATGAAAATTACATAAATCAAAGACCATTTATAAAATTTATTGTAATAAAAAAAAATTAAAACTTATCTATTATTTATTTATGAAATCTGTATGTTGTATCGCTATTTGAAATGAGAAAATAATAAGTAGCGAAGTATCGAGACAATCGATAATTATAAAATCGCATAATCGAGAGTTCATCGTTTGCGATGTATAAGAGAGGCCACTGTTTATATATATACAATATATGATACGTATATAATTGTTATTTATTACAATTTTAGCTGCAATATGAAAATTTTTATTTTATTGTAATACAAAGTACAAGTATTAATGTAAAGAAATCGAACACGTATTATTGTATATTGATATATTTTCCGATAAATTTATATATTCTTACAACATTTTCTTTTAAATCTTCAGCAAAGAAATAATACCCAAAATTTCCTAATTTTAATTAAAAAATTAACATAAAGGTGATTCTTGAATTACACATATTATCATATTTACAATTACACATATTATATAGCACTTCAATTCAAAAATGATAAATAAAAATCAGAAAATCAAAAATGAAAGAACATTATCAACAATATCTTATTATGATGAAGATATTTTCGATATAAATTTAAGTGTAAAAATTTATTAACGAAAAAAATGAAATCTGCAATAAAATTGTTACAATTTTGCTGTGTATATGTCTTCATGATCATCGTTGATGTGGCTTTTATGTGCCGATGAAAGAAAAAAAAGACGTACTATGACTCTGAACAGCGCATACAACTTGCGTTTTCAATTTCATGGTTTTTCTTGCAGTTTTTTATTTATTGTAACACTAGCAATAGTCATAGAATTCTAAACTTTAGCAATCTATGTGAAATTTCGGCGCCGATACTTTATTGTTTACTGAAAACTTTATGATTATCATGATACAAATTGTACTAGCTGCTCAGTCATCCTGTTATATAATTGACTGAAGAACTTTGAAATTCTACTTCTTCTCATATTGTTATAAACACTTAAATTTGCACGTTAATGCAGCTGTTTTTCCTAACTTAATTTTTTGTTTTATACAAAAAGCCTCGTTTATATTTAAATATTTCCGTATATTTAATAATATAATATATTACTTGTCTTTGTATATTTAATAATAATAAAATAAATTAATTTTTAATAAAAAGAATATCTTGTTTATAATTCCTATTTTAATATATTTTTTGATATTTATTTTTATTGATTATATACTCTTATTTTTTTTCAAATTTTATAAAATTTTTTAAATGAATCAATTACATTCTTATCGTATACAATTTCTACCATATGATAAATTCTTATATTCATTATATTTAGTTCAATATATTTATTTTTATTATGTGCCTAAACAATATTAAATGTTTAATATTATATATATTTTAAATAAACACTGTAATCATAAAATTTTCATAAAACTTTCAATCGTAAAAATTTATTTAGCAATGTATCTCAATTCAAGAAACATTTAATTAACTTTATAAAATCCTATATAAAGCGTATTTGAGAGTATATAAAGTTATAAAATTATAAACAATATAAAAATACTGCACAACTATAATGTCTGTTAAATATATTTGTAATTATAATTATCTTTTATCCATGAATAAAAGAAATATATATATATGTGTGTGTGTGTGTGTGTGTGTGTGTGTGTGTGTGTGTATAAATGGAAAATGATTTATAAATTACTCACCGTACATCTCCGGTTACTTCGTTCATCGCCGATGTCTTTCCAAATTTTCTCTTCCTCTTCCTTAAATTTTTTCATTCTTCTCTCTTTGTAGCTTTCACATTCACTCGCGAAAATACGGTTCATTATGTTAGTCCCATTAATTAGAATATAACGATCGTGAAACATTTTACACGACATTCCCGATTGCGTAACAATTGCGTACGATATTTTATTATACATACTGTATATACAGGGTGTCCTAGACCACCCGTACACCCCTTTTCTTTCAAAAACTAAGCATTTTAGAGAAAAACGTTTTCGACAAAAATTGTATGGTTTTGAGGGGAACATAAGATGGCGTCATTGGTTTGACCTTGGATGGCATCGTTAAGGTGAGGTCAAGGACACCTTTAATTTCTTAAATGGAACCACCTATTTTTTATTGCATATTCTTATAGCTTATGTCGAGAGCTTTCCAAAACACTATAATAAAGTATTTTTTCATCAAGTACTTTTCGAGTTATAAGGATTGAAATAATTTCTTAATTTTACATAAACCATAAAATATCTAGTAAAATATTCATTTTTCGATTATCTTACCTTAATACTTTTATGTACAAAATAATGAGAGGAATCGATTGGTGTAAAGAAAACACATAATTGTTTCGAAAAAAAAAATGTAATTGTTAATTGCAAATTACATTTTTTTTTTCGAAACAATTATGTGTTTTCTTTACACCAATCGATTCCTCTCATTATTTTGTACGTAAAAGTATTAAGGTAAAATAATCGAAAAATGAATATTTTACAAGATATTTTACGGTTTATGTAAAATTAAGAAATTATTTCAAGCCTCATAACTCAAAAAGTACTTAACGAAAAGGTACTTAATTATAGTGTTTTGGAAAGCTCTCGAGATAAGCTACAAGAATATGCAACGAAATATCATTTGGAAATTAATTAATTATTCATTATAATCATAGTGAATTCTATTTCTCGATATTAATCGCGACCGCGTTTTACAAAAAAATTCAATAATATACGAAGCGACTCTCGCCACTACTGTATTGCTCGAGGATCACTGTGTAAATGATAACGAAACACAGTAACGTAATCTATGAAAAATAGAATATATAAACCATAACACGTTATCCCAAGGGCAAACATTATAAGCTAAATATCAAGGTCACAGTTATTGTCGAAATATTTGGCGTACTATAATATTGTATATACTGGAACAAATTATGTGCTTCTTAAATTATAGTTTAATTATTAATTAAACAATCTATATATCATGGTTTTTTTTGTTATGTAATTACTCCATTTTACGATTTATGTTTTACTCCACATTTTTAATCCGAATAACAAATTACATTTAGATCCACAAAAAATTTAATTGAAATGTATCTTATTTTAAGCATTATTGCTGCATTAAAAATAATTATTGCTTGCTAGAGTCGCAATTGAAGAATAATTTATTTTTATTGCTTCGATTTCTGCTTAAAATAAATCGAAATGAATCATGCATTTTGTTAAAAAGAAAGACTCGCAACAATTATACTAATTTATATTATAATTTATATAATATATTATATATTATAATTTATATAATAATTTATATAAATATATTACTGCGCAAATAAATTATACATTAGATAAATATTTTAAATAAATTAAAATAATATACGATTTTTTTAAATGTTTATTTCAATGTTTATTATAATTTTTTTTAATGACTTATTTTTTTCTCATAATTACCTTATACCTATAGCATATATGTATATATACAAGTTGAAAAATAAGTTCTCTGTTAATTATATTGTATATTTAGTTAATTTTTAATTATATTATATATTTAGTTAACTTGTATTTAATTTAATAACCGCCTTTTCAAAAAGCTTTCACATAAATCTGTTAAATATATGTGATATATATTTTATAAACATAAATATGAAATTTTTAGAAGAAAAACAAGAAATTTTGTGACGGATGAGAAACAAGAAATTTCATGAAGATAAGCTTGTTTAACAAATTCGTCGTACATAATATCTGTGTACGACCGACAAACGGCATAAAAGTTTTAAATACAGGAAATGACTAGGGAAAAGTAACTCATTTTTGTTGATAATGAAATTCCAAATAGGGTCGTAAGGTCGAAACATCCTCGACGATGCTTTTGCCATATAATTTTTTTTCCGAAGTAGTTTCAGTGTAACGCTCAACGTAACTGTCTCGAGAAGTAAGATATTAGATACTTATTTTTTATTAAAAAAAATGCACATACGAGTTTTGATATTTCCTGCAATTTGACTTTTATTCATAATTACTTTTCGAGAAAAGAGAGAGTTTCTATTGTTTTATATATTTTTCAATTTCATTATTTAGTTAAAAAATTTCGGTTTTTAAAAATCTTTAAAAGATCTTTAATTCAATCATTCCTTGAGTATATATAATAATTTATCAATATCTATACGTATGAAATTCTGTATGTATATATATATATATATATATATATATATATATATATATACACTATATGTATATATATATATATATACATACAGTCAGATTCATTTTATATATATATATATATATATAAGATGAATCTTTGATAATCTATATAAAATCATAATTCTCTTGTCATAATTTTAATGTTATGATAACTCATTTTACTTTTTATTATTATTACAACTTCTTAGCAAAGACGTAATAATTATTAATTATGACTTGAAATGTAATAATTATTTATTATAATTGTTACTATTACAAATGCTATCAAATGCTTATTAATTTCTTGCACATATATTCATTCTTTGCATTCTTTATGTTCTTTGTGACAGGATTTTAATCGTGATATATCAACATGAAAGGAAAAGAAGAGAACAGCACTAAGGAAGAAATAGAAAAGCGATCTGTAAATTGGATTCTTGTTCTTTTTTACCTATACCTTCATATCCTCGGTATTGCCGGGATGTATTTTCTATTTACCAAAGCGAAATGGATTACGGTATTTTACCGTGGGTATACGCATATTTTTTACATATTATTATATAGAATTACAATCGAAAAATCACACATGTATAAATAGAATTAGTTAATTCTCTATTCTAGATCTGTTTATTTTGAGATGATTGGAATAAGAATCTCATTGTAATATTCAAAAGAATATCAATATTATTAATTAGTGATTGTTACAATTAAATATTCCATTAAGTAAAAAATACGAGATTTAAATATATTCTTCAAATTCTCTGTTGATATATGTATATCTTTTTTCACAACATGATTTTCTTCTCTCGATAAATTTTGATAGTTATTTGACGGATGGTATGGTGTTTCGCTGATTTCAGTTTTATTCCTCGTCACGATGAGTTCCATAGCATTGACAGCCGGTGCACATCGATTATATGCGCATTCAACTTTTGTCGCATCATCGCAACTTAAACTCTTCATTATGCTAGCACATACTCTTGCAGGCGTAGTAAGTGTAGTTTAAGATTTACATGCCAATAAAAAATATTTATATATTAATATCCAAATGATTTAACATTGTACCAATTAGTAAAAAATAATTTCTAGAATAAAAGATTCTTTTACATTATGGCAATAATACACATTACTTTCGATACAGTTCTTTATATGCATTTTTTTGTTATTAATGTAGTGCGTTTTAGATATTATTTATTAATATATACAAATCGCTTAAGATTCATTCCCATTTTATTTTTTAAAAGACAATTTATTGCCTTTTTTTAATGATCTTTTATATTTTTTTTTAATTTTACATCTTTTATTCTAGAATAACGGAAGGATAGAGGAGTGTTATTGTACTCAATATATTTTTGATATTATATAAAAAATGATTGCGCAGTAGAATTATTACCGATGTCATTTATATATGACATTATTATGTAATTAAAAATATCATGTTTATTACTCGAAACATTATATGAAACATTATATATATATATATATATATATATATATATATATATATATGTGTATATATGTATTATTATATAATTAATTATGATAAACGCTAGATTAATTAATATCTAGTAAGTCAATGCAATGTTAAACATAAGCATTTACAATAGGGAATGACTATGCAGAAATTATATAATGGAAGACAGAACTAAAGAATTATTTTCTGAAAATTTGTATCTAGCATTTACTTTAATAAATTTTTTAATGGTAAGTACATAAAAAATATGATGAAAATTATAATAATAATCATAAAGATCTGTTTGTTTTCAGGGTCCGATACAAGACTATGTATTCTGGCATAGAATGCATCATCAATATTATGGAACTGAAAGAGATCCGTATAACCATCAAAAAGGATTTCTTTATTCTCATTTCATTAGCAATATTTTATCAACACCTTCTGACATAAAAGAGTATAGGAGAGACATCGACATGCGCGATGTTGAAGCGGATGGATACGTTTGGACTCAACGAAAGTATGTATTTTTCGATATGACTCAAATATTTTATGTAGAAACTTTATAAAGAACATAGAAAGCATACACACATTTATTTAAATAAAAATAATAATAAAAATGTAAAAATAATACGAAATATAGGGTAATTTATACACATGTATGTACTTATAATACGGTAGAATTTAAATAATAGTATGGAGCTGGATGAACAGAAAATTCTATATCATAATATATCCCAGAGAGAAAAATTTTGTATATATATTAACATTACATACAAGAAAATTTTATATATATATAATTTTTCGCTGGATATATTCTCATATATTCTGTTTCATTATAATATATTTCAATTCATAAAAAAACAACATATTTAATGCAATAAATATATTGCATAGGTTTTATTGGGTACTCTTTATCGTGTTTGGACTTCTACTACCCATCAACGTGCCTATGGAATATTGGGGTGAATCGTTGGTTAATTCTTTTCTGATCATTGGTGCAACACGACTGATGATAACTACAAACATTTCTTGGCTTGTAAACAGTGCCTTGTTAGTCTGGGGACTAGAAAGAGGAGCTAAGTTAATATCTTTTTTTGATACCATCTCACTTTTCTACAAAGTCTTGTTCAAGAAACCGAAGAGTCACAGTACTATTATTATCGATAGGGATGGTATATATTACAAGTAGCGCTTAACGAAATTTTACGAAGATATTTTGTTATAAGTGCTATGTATAAATTATTATTTTGTCAAAGATAAAATAATATACATTCTCCAAGTTTAAATCGGTTTTTTTATTTTTTAGATTAAACAGAACGATAATATATTATAAACGATAATATATGATGATAATTTCATGTAATTTCTCGTATATTTTATAGTTACATGCTTTTCTCGATTTAATATATTAATAACACACTTATACAGATATAATCTTATGAAAATAAAATTTTATATTAAATATATATTTTTATATTGATAAAAAAATTTCCCACATAAAAGTATTTATTTATTTTTTCTTGTACCTTTCTTAATAAATAGTCATATTTTATTTTCTTTGTAATTAGTACAATCTTTTGCACAGCAAGTTAATTTCGTTTGGTTTTAACATCTGATATTTACATTTCAGATATCCGGTTGACGATAACTCTGTATTCTTTTTGTCAAAATCTTATTGGCTAAATTATCACTACCAGCTACCTTGGGATTGGAAAAATGACGAATTTGGTGCTTATGAAAGAGGTTTCAACACTTTTATCATCAAAATGTGGCGCGAACTCGGACTCATCAATGAGATGAAGACCGCTACCAGCAATGAAGTACGAGACGCTCTTTGTAAAGTTGCCATGTCGGAGATGACGTTAAAAGAAGCTTTAGATGAACTGAAAAGAAACGCAGAGGCAGCAGCTTACAAGGAGAAGCTAATGTTTCATCACTAGGGAAATAAATTCGCAAGAATGTCGCGAATTAATAAAAAATGATATGTAATTAAAATTTTTTTCA
Source organism: Camponotus vicinus (assembly GCF_025532165.1). Lineage (NCBI taxonomy): Eukaryota > Metazoa > Arthropoda > Insecta > Hymenoptera > Formicidae > Camponotus > Camponotus vicinus. The sequence goes on from NW_028141945.1 coordinate 32,242,262, forward strand.
TAAATGTCAATTAAAATACGAAATCTTTTGTATATTTATTACCCAAATAGCACAAAAATAGTCACTTTTTGATGTATTTTTATGTCAAAACTTATGATTATTCTTATTACCTGAAGAAAGGGGATTAATATACAAAACAAACATTTTATTAAAATTGTAAGACAATAATAAAGTGTAATTTATATACATTTCTCGATCATGATCCGCCCGTGACATATCGTTCTTGAATTGAAATATGTATTTACATTATATAAAATGACATCCATTGAAAAATAAATTTGACTAATAAAAAAAGATTAAAATGCCGAATAATCGCTTATACCTTATAACGTCATGGAATCTCTATATTGTTGCAACTGAAAATGCACATAATAACGAAAATGCATATAACAATTTAATATTATGAAAGTACAAGATATTAAAAATAAAGAAAGCAATGTGCACACACAAAATGTTTCTTTTTACTTAAAAATATTTTTTTATTAAAATGATTTAAACATAAATATCTTATTTTAATTATTAATATCATAATTCATTATGTATAATACAATACAATAGAATCATGCGACTCTTTTTACAATTAACAATAATAATATCAATAATTGTGTGTTCTCGACGACATAATCGTGACAATATTATTTTTCGTGTTTGTTATATATTGGACTAAATATATATTAGATATATTCGACTAAATGTTATAAATTGGAATAAATAGAAATATAATTTAGAGAATTATAATTTAAATACCAAGAACTAAAAGTAATATAAAAACTATTAGAAGTTTCAATAAACCTAGAAACAGAAATACCTAGAAACCTAGTAAACATAGGAATTTGTTATAGCATCAAATTGAAAATGAATGCACTAACCAATATTAGAACGATTGTCACAGAAAATTAATTTATAGTAGGAATCACCTGCGTCCTTTACTATATTTTTGATTCTTCGCGTTAGATCAGTAATCTGAAATTCAAAAGCGAAGAATTGCGTCCTATAAAAAACAGTAATCTAATAAGGAAGAAAAAAAAAAGAACTAAAATTGTTCTCTTGTTCTCCTATTACATGTTTTCTACGTGATTATCTTAAGAAAGAGAAAGATAATGCAACAATAAAAAATAACGATATTATCATTCGGTCATATGTCATGAGAATAAGAAATTAAAAGAAAATTCTATAATAGCGGAGGAGCTCAATCCCGGAAGATTTCTAGAATAGAGAAATTCGACTGTAAAAAAATCATACAAAAATGTTATAATTAATAAAACATTTGATCAGTTGTTTTGAATATCACAAAATCATGAAACGCTCTGCATTTTTATATACACGATTTTGTGTGAAAAAAATAAATAAAATTTATTTTATATCGGTAAGTTCAATTTTAGATTGAAAAGAATTTAATTTTTAACTCATCTCATTTCACCATATTTTTATATTATTAACACTGCAATAATTATTTCTTGAATTTTGATGTCAATTTCTGGATATCAATTAAACAATATGTATTGTTACTATAAACGTCATTATACATATCCATAAGTCGCAAATTAAATAGTTGATAATTATACTTGTTTTGATTTACGCAATCCTCTTTATTATTACCAATGCGTAAATTTTTATATTCACAAATTTTTTTTTCTCCTTCAAACACAAGTAATTTATTTATCGCATTCATGGTATTTATAAACTAATACAATAAGTGAGAAACAGTACTAAATGAAAAAAAAATAAAATAAAATTGCAATGCATTCAATGTGTAAAGAAATAAATATCTTATCGCATCACAAAAAAATAAAAAAATTTTTGTATCTATAACATGCGTTATAAAAAGAAGAAGAAAAGAAAAGAAACAAATATAATTTTTACAATTACAGATAACATTTTGTTGTTTTTGGAGCGATCATAACATTATTTAAAATCGATTTTGATCGCCAAGATGGTATCGTATCCAGATTTGCGCATTACAAAACAAATTATTTATTTTGAGAACTTTCAATTTTAGTTCAATTGTACGTTCAAATTAAACAACAATTTAATCAATTTAGTAAATTAGTCAAAAAATAATTCTTTTATACATATGTATCTGTATCAAATTCTCATAATTTTCGTTCATACATTATAATATTATTAATATACATAATAATCAATATAATTTCCATAAAAAAATTGATTAATAGATGAATTTATCTACGAAGATGATAGCGAAATTTAAAGGCATTTTATACATTTTCTCTTTCTTTTCTCTCTTTTCATTGCACTATCATTGTTTGCGCGTTATCTTAAGAGGTACAAAATTAATACATTTCATTCCAATTACATATAGTCCTGTTTCCTCCATATTATATATACAAATATATATACATATATATATGTATATATCTTCGTTATAATTACGTCTTAAAAATCGTACGAATAATATAAGCTATTCAATAATTACGTAATATAATTCGAATACAATTCGATTTAATCCTACTTCAAAAGTAGATAAAAATATTTTATCGAGTAGATCGAATACTATCGATACTATATAGAATGACTTATGTTTCCTGCTCGATATCAAACCTTCCGGGGCTATATATTATATGGAACCCGCCAAATAATCATCCAACGATGTTGAAAGCGAAATATACGACATCGAAATGAGACTCGGAAGGCTAGCTTAATTGAATGATCGAATCATTGTCTATATAATCTATATAAACGAATAGTTATCGTGGAAAGAAATTTTGAATTCTAATCGAAAGAATTTCTCGCGCATGATTTTATTGTTCCTTCGTGTGATAATACGTAACTATCGCCTCGTCCCTCTCTTCTTGCGTCTGATCCTTGTCACCCCAACCCCATAATTCGTGACTGCCATCGCCCGTTCTCTCTACTCGTTTCTTCACCATATCTTCAGACACGCTCTTCAAATCATAAGCCCAACCGATCTTCGCAAAGAAGTCGATGAAAGCCGTTGTAAAGTTCAACTTATAGTTCCCGAATTCGGCTGCCTTGTAATCCCAGGGGAACACATGATGGTAATTATGCCAACCCTCTCCAAGAGCAAATAAAGCGACACTTTTATTTTGCGACGGATTGATATATCTATATAAGAGAACAATTATAATATTAACAAATTTTTCATGATAAAAAATAAGCAAATTTGAGAAATAAAAATAAAAAATAGAGTTCGCGAGATAAATTCTCGAAAAAAAAAATTAATAAATGATATATAAAAATTAATAAATGATATATACATGAAATTCGACTTGTAGCTGTTTTAATTGATCAATACTAACTTATCGTAAGGTTTGTTGCCGAACATATGTGCCGCGGAGTTTACTAGCCACGTCATGTTCAACGTAAAGACATAACGAAGAACAGTGGGAATGAAGTAAGCGTTCGTCCACGTCTCGTTCCAACACATGACCGGAATGACAGTTGGTAAAATGAAGCATAACAATGGCATCAACACAACATAATATCTGAAATAAGCCAAAATTCACATTATTTTTTATTATACATATGTCACTAAAGAAATATCATTCGGCTCAACATCAACACAAATACCTTTTTTGAAATGCTAATATAGGATCGCTTTCAAGGTCACTCAAGTCAATTCCCTTGCCCTTTTCCTTAACTTCCGGATGCTTCTTACAAAGTAGCCAGCCTACATGCGAGAAGAAGAAACCTCTCTTAGCGTTATGTGGATCGGCATCAGTCTCGCTATACTTGTGGTGAACTCTGTGGTCTCTGGCCCAGTCGATCGCAGCATCCTAAATTCCACAAAATTACATTTTATATATAATTTTGTATATCACATTAATATAAGGATCTTTAATATGTTTCGTTCATGCAAAGCAAAAATAATATACTTCCATTGTTCAATTCGTATCTATATTGTTTTCTATATTTATATATTTCTCTCGTATTATGTATGAAAATACTGAATATGTTCGTTCATATTTTATCAATTGATCCATCGCGAAAATAATATGTGCCACCTACATTCTCGAGTTTATGGAGAATGATATTTTTTCCATAACAACGGATCGCTTGTTTAGCCAATCTCTAACGACACAGCGCGGATCATGCTATTTTTCCATTACCTACACGCGACGCATGTTTTATGCTCGACATCACCGCATCGACATGAATTCTTTACGTTTCACTAGCTGCAGAGTCGATTCTATCATAGTCCTACTCGATTGATTACTACATTGTTAAATATATATCTATAATCAACTACAATCTTTTCTAGCAAAGTTTTTAATATTCTATTTTGCGGTAAAAAAAATTAATGATTCAATCATTCAATATATACTACTTTTTTCACAAATAATTTTATTAAATTTTCTCTTTTATAGTTCCTCTGAAAACTTAATTACGCACCTGGAATGCTATAGTGTTAAAAACCACGAGCAACAATTGAAGAGGCCACTTGGCTTTGTAGGATCTATGTGCCCATAATCTGTGAGCTCCGGCCGTGATTCCAATGCCTGTTACTTGATATAATAAAAGTGCTGTAATCAAGAAAATCATGACGTTAAACGTAAAGTAATAACGATCAATTTGTTATCTTAAACAAATAATTCTTTTAAATAACACAAATAATATACATATATACAAAATATAAAACTGATAATGCGAATCAGAAAGTTATTTACAATTTATTCATAATATTGATAATATTAATGATATATGATAATATAATAACAATGATAATATAATTTTGAATTATATATTTTAAATTTAATAAATAAAAATCTTGATAGACTTGTAAAATTATTATATTTATAATATTATTATATTTTTTAAGCATATGTATATATACTATATATAAGAGCATCATACTCTCATATATAATTTTGAAAAATATTCCATTTCTGACACTTACTTTAATTAGTTTATTTCAGTTATTATCATAGAAATAAGAGAAAATAATTGTTTACTGTAGTCATTCTACTATTAAAATTATTTTTAGTTTTAACTTTTCATAAATTACAAATAGCAAGACGGGCAAATTAAAAATGTTGATCTAAAGAACACATATATGTGAAATAAAATCGACTTTACCGAAAATGACAGTCGCTAATTTGGCGGACGTGAAAGATAGATAAATTCCGTAAAGACCTCCAAGATGTAAGTACGTAAAAATCGCCACATTTCTCCATACAATGCGTCTAACATATTTTGGTTTTTCTTTAACTTCCTCCATCAGTTGTGACTCAGCCAAAGTTTCGTTCTCAAAGAGTACTCCTGTCGGTGTGCTGGTTATATTCGGCGCCATGCTTACTTAAAGAGACCTGTTAACAATAATGTGAGAGATCTGTCTTTAGCATTTGATTTCTTATAAAACGTTTTAATTTTGTCATAATAAATAATAAATCTCGCATTTTGCTCACGTCGAAAAACAAACTTTATGTTATTCACATATTATTTATATATTTTAGATATTATCATATATCATTATTTATAATATATATAAATAATGATGATATGATGATATAATGATAACAATGATAATATAATTTCGAATTATATATTTTAAATCTAATAAATAAAAGTCTTCTTGATAGATTTGTAAAATTATTATATTTAATTTATATTTCCTAATTATTATCTTTATTCATTAATTGTTTACATTCTCTCGTTTGTCTTTTTAACTTTTCATATTGTTTTCTTAAATAAATAATCATCTATATGATTAATTACAAAAATTTAAAATTTAAAATTTTTTTAAAACAAAAACTTTTTATACAAAAACTTTTAGCAAATTTTAGATACCACAATATATTATGCGAAATATTATCGCGATATATTATTGCAAAATTATAATTAGCTCAATTTTTTGATAAAATTAATAATCTACAAGGAAAGCCGACATCGAGCATAGAATATGCTCCTTTGCCAATACCGCCGCTTCGATAATCATATTTGCATATATGGCCCGTTATTTGATGGAGCTAATATGATTCGCGTCATGGCGTCGTAATTATAAGTTTTACTACAGTCGAAAGTCCCGCAAGCATAGGACGAACGAACATGGTGATTGTATGTTGCGAAAAAATGAGTAATAAAAATATAGCAATAATGACGAATATATGAGTTCAAGCCAAATACAAAATGTATGCTTCTCTCTCTCTTTTTCTATTTGCAATGTCACGAAGAGTACTTAAATATTATCAGGTTTATGTACAGTTATCGCTTTTCGAAATTGTTAGTGGAAGGTGATAGAGCTCAAGGACGATAACATTACGGACGAAGTAATATGTATTATAGTCTGAAAATATGGAACAATTGCGATTAATTCGTGTACAATTCGCTGGTTTAATTGATCATCAGTGCTTGGAAACGGCGATTCTCTCTCTGGGGAAATAACACCTGTAAGACTTTCACCAGTATCGTAAGGTCACGACAAAGCTTTCAGCTGATGTCGTTGCTTAAATCAGAAATTGATGTTGCAAAGCTCATACAATACACTTTCGCTTATTTACGCTCCCCGGAATGTCGTGATTAATAAACCACGTGTAATGTGTTTACATTAAGTCATTATTGATAATGCTAATGAACCTGCGGAGAGAGAATGACTAAGAATGACTAGAGAATACCTAAGATAATGAGGAAGTACATAACTACGGGTAATGAGCAGACACTCGAATTATTTCGGGCACACGTTAAAACATTTTTGTCAGTGACTTATTTTAACCATCTCGAGCTTGATTTTTTTATCGAATACCCAGATACTAATAGCTGATTCACGAATCATCGACGGATATTGATACTAACGTGTATATAATCACCGTGCAGTCCGGCGTATTGTAGTATCGTAAGCCAGCAGGCGTTGCCCTCAATTCCGTCAGATATGCGAAAACGAAATATATTCTTGCACGTGACCAAGGATGCTAACCGGTCGAGGACTTAACCAACTATCGACTATCGCCTGTATCCTCGACGGACGTCAACCAGGCGCAGACTCGCGACGCAGACCGAAACGCCGGCACACGATGTTCCCGCCGCTTGCGCAAAAACGTCACGTCGTTTGACAATAAGGCGAGTGCGATCAGCTGATCCTCAATCCGGTCACGGACGATAATTATTATCTCGAATAAAAGTAACAAATTTGCTTGAAAGAGGAACGATAGTGCACACAAAATATTCCTTCTCATCGTTCCATTCATGCATGAATTTAATTAATTTAACAAACGGAAGAAAAATACGGTTATTTATAAATTTTGCAAAAAAATCAATATGTAACGCGATTAATAAATCACGTGGAGTATATAGACAATACTAATGAACAGGATGCTAATGATGATGGAGAATGACTATCCATAGCACACATTCAGAATGGTCAATGAGTTCACCTTCTAATAATTTTCTAACGTCACGCATAGGGCATATATGTGACTTTAATTGTGACAAGCGTTTTTTTCTCTTCCGATATTTTAATGATATATATATATATATATATATATATATATATAGATATATGTATGTATATAAACCATCACGTATGTATATGTATATATGTATTCACAGTTGTTTGAAAATTGACATATGACTAAGCTTGTCTTTCACTTCGTTTACATAATTAATGAAATGTAAAAAAAGTGCAATAAATGTGACATATTTCGTTCTACTGAATTCATGTTACACATTTGTGTTTTACACGTGATTGATTCTCATTTGTCTCATATTTTTCCAGTATGTCATGGCTTTAAAGATAATTACAAGGTTGAAGATTTTACAAACTAGATTCGTTTAGACGTTATTCACTCATTGCCAAGGTTATACGGCGTCAGAATCAATCATTTCTATCGTAGCACAACGACCATTCAATCTGTACGATCATGATACGACAAAAAAATATTATCTTTACATTCATACTATCTTATTAGGATTATCTATAAACATTATATATGCATCTTTATCAAGCAGTTGTATAAACGCGTACAATTATTATCAGCGTACATGTAATCAATTTGATTTACTTTTCTTCGGAAAATCTTCGCGTTACTAAATAAGCAAAAATGCAATATAAACATTTTTTAATAGATAAGTAAAAGTGTAATATTCGAATTTTCACATGTCATTGTGTATATATATGTGTGTATGTGAAAAGAAAAAGAGAGAGAGAGGGAGGGAATAATGCATCTTATTGCTATAATATCTATATTAAATTATTTTACCTAGCATATTTTAATATTTATATTAAGACATAATTTATATGATAGTAATAGTAATAATTTATATAATAGTGATAATAATAATTTTTTCCTTTAAATAACATTTATAAATTAATAATGTAAAATTATTTATAAAGTAACAATGTAAAATTATTTTTTATAGTGGAAATATATAGATATATACACGCATGCATATCACACATATATTGCACACACTGATAAATTTAATCACGACGTATTTTAATTTTGTTTTGGTGTATAATTACAATATAATTAAGTGAAATTAATCTTTAATTAAAATAAAGATAAAAGTGTTTTTTCTTGTTTTTTAAAAAATGTTATAAACACAACGGAAATTAATAATTTCGATTGATAAAAAACTTGTTGTTTATTGTCATGTTTCGTAAGTTAATGACTATTCATTTTATATAACAAAATAATTCTAGGTCCTTCGATATTCCTTAAGATGATCATAATTGTGTAACTTAGCGTGCAGATAATCAGTGTAATATTGTAGCTTATTAAGTAAATCAATGCACACTCTCTTATCTAATAAAAATATGCATGCATTTGTGTAAACATTATTAATTGATACGCATAACTCGAAATAACCTAATGACCTTGTATAACACATGTAATTTGTTTAATAAAAAACAATTGACAGGAATATATAACTAGACAATTAATTAAAAATAATAATATACAATCTCTTATAATATTTAAATTTGATCGCAATGAAATCAATTCTGATGCAGGTAATTATATCAGATAATTATATCAGAAAATTATTTCAGATAATATGCAAAGATAAAAAAGTACGAGTTCTTTTTCAGAGTGCCTATTCAAAATTTGTAAAAAAAATCTCTGAAAATTCCTTAATCTTCAGATATTTTTATTTAAAATATAAAGATAATATTTTTGAAGATTTTTTGATGCAATTTTTTAAAATAAGATTTTCTTATTATTCTTTTTATTGTTTTTAATGTTCTTCATTTATATTAAGGAAAAAGACAGAGCTTAAGTTTTAAGCGCAAATATACTGAAAAAACTAAATAGCTTTCGTAAAATAAGCGTGATTTATTTGCATAACATTTTTATTTTTTTATCACTAAAAATTACACACAATAAAAATATGTATTGCATATTCAATATTTATATATTCAATATCTTAACAAAATATTGAATATGCAATACAGATTTATTAATATATTTGTGTATGTATATATATATACATATATATATATATATATATATATATATATGTTTATAAATTTATTAAAAAAATAAATATGTATTATATTTTTTCTTGTTATCTTTATAAATATATAAATATTATTTTTTTGCTTGTTGCATCATTGTTGTTATATCAAATTTTGTTTCGAAAATAAAATCTGAACTAGAAAAACGTGTGCTAGTGTCTGATTTCCACGTATATTTTCATTTTTTATACTCATGCCACTCAGTAGTAACACTTAACATATGGTTATCGCGTTTGCATATTGGAAAATGTATAAAAATTTATTGGCAATTTAAAACTCTTGCCATTATCTTTTATAGATGACAATTCAGTCATATGATGTAATAAAAGTTCAATTTTTCTCGCCTTTATTTAGAAAAAACGCTCGTAATTTTACTGTTAAATTAATTTTATCTTTCAATAATATTGATTCTAAATTTAAATACTACTAAAATGATATTTTTTTCGAAATATGTCCCATAACTCCAAAACGTTTATTCTCGAACATTAGTAGTTTTTAACAAATAATAATTAAAAACAAAAACAGAGATTTATACGAATAAATAGATGTAATTACGATATGCATTCTAAAACGAATCTCTCTCAAGATCTCAAAAATTGCACGTGCCATTTTTTTCATTCTAGCATCTGGATCATTGATGACCGTTATATAGGGAGCAGTGGTCTTTAGGAAAACAATTCAGTACGATAGTCGCACTAGACCTCAGCTGAGATCGTCTGAGCCAATGAGATCGCATCATATGACTCTCGCCACCTGAAATTGGCGAATGGAGACGGACGAGACGAGAACAGACGCCACGCGTTCTGCTCTTCCAGCAAGTATCGACCGCGCGCCTGCGCCTATATTAACCGTACTGAACTACTGACATTGTAAATTGTTCGAACTAACGAGTATTATTTGCAGTTTATATAGAAAACTTTTGCATATCATTTAAACGGAACATCTCGACGTATTAATTTAAAAAATATTTTTATTCTTGCAAATATTTTTTAAGCATTCAAAACATTCAAATCATTATGAAATTACATATATATTATATAAAACAAAAAAATATATATTTATAAATATATATTTAAACATATTTATAAATATAAATTATTATATATAAATAATATAAATATATATATATAAACTATAATATATATATATGTAAATGTGTATACATACATATGTGTATCTACATGATTATTCGTATAAAAGTATATCCATAGATACATAAACATATATGCATATAAGTCATCCGATGGATCATGCGATTCACGAATGGCAATTGATAACACAAAGTACGATAACGAGATAATTGAATCATAATTCATCAACAGTTTTGTATCTCCTATCTCATCTGTTTCACAACTCATGAACTCGGATTATTAGTAATTCACGCTAGTGATCACAATGCTTGACCCTTGCGTCATGCGTGCGTCGTACGATGTATCATTCAGCTCGGATTCCCACGTACACCGCGCCACGTATATGCTATTATCACATATGCATGCTCATTCGTTACATAATCGTCTCTTACCTCTTACTAGGGATCAGAGGACCAACGAATGCTTGTGACAGGCGAAATAGTTGAATATATCTTAAAATATCGATGGAGCCAGCTTGCTGCTGCCTTTACAACGTTAATCACTCGCTTCTTCTTTTACTCTTAAAATTTCTCTTCTTATAATATTATATTTTCCAATTTTTATTTAAAGATGTATTCATGATTCTGTGTCCATGATGCGTGTGCGAATCTCGTACAACCACGTGCGCGTGCGCGTGCGTGTCACGTAATCACCACGCCGGCAATAGTCTGCATCGCACATTGGTCTGACGCGGCTCGTATGATCGGACAGCTGGTTTTGGCGCGCGCCGTCGACTCACACATGCATACTCACGTCTCGCGAATTGAGTTTAGGTCGAACGACTATGGATTTAAAAATAGCTATATTTTATTTAAATATTTTTGTAAAAATTGGCTCATATTTTACGATAGAAAACGACAATGCAACGATAAAATATTCTCAAGATATTTTGTGCATGTAAATGTCTACGTTGCAAATGCGATGAATAAATATTTATAAAAGAGAATTTCGTCATGTCGTATAATATGAATCGACTTTTATATTTTTGCACGTTTAAACAATATTTTTTAATAACACAAAGAGTTTTTTTAAAATAATACGCTTATAAATAATGATATGCAATATAAACGTTAACTGGCCGAGTATGCTTGTGTGGATCGTATATATTGAAAGAATCACGTGTATAACAACCGCACGTCTTGTTTCATCTCACTTCCTCATGCGTGCACATTACATCACGTAAGGCGTTCAATCTGCTTGGCACACCGACCGATCACGCATTTGCGTTGTGATAGGAAGAAATATATAATATGGTTATATTGATAAATCTCTTTTAAGATTTTATTCAAAACATTTGTTTGAAAAGTCTTTCAATACCAAAAAAACGTGATTTTTGTATAAATCTGTTTTATCTATTTAATAAATTTTTTTTAAATCAAATATTTTATCTGCGAGAATAATTGTATAGATTTATATTAAAATTATTAGTAACGCTATAAACTAAAAAAGCTATAAAAATGCTATAAATTAAAAAAGTATCTTGTTTAATTATTTAATTGCTCAAGTTGTTTCTAATTGTTTTATATTTGAAAAATACCTTATACGTATTTAAAATGTTCAATTTATTTAAAATTTTAATTTACATGTTAATATAAATTGATTTAATTTTTAAGTTAATTGAACAAAATTTAAATTTGGAATTACTCGGAATGTACATTACTGATATCACAATCTGCAAGTAAACAAGTAATTTACATTTATAATTAACTGTTTAAATTGTATGCCGATAAGAAAGATGAAAGAATGCACAAATTAACTATAAATAAATTATATTTCTCTGAATTTTAATAGTCAACTTTATTTAATCAAAAGCTTGAAATCCGCTCATCTTGATATTTTTTTTATATGCTACAAGAATCTCTTCTGCGAATGCATGTAGACTTTCGCCAGCAACATTACAAATTACATCGCTTATTTAATGCGAACTTTCGTATAAGATCGATCGGACAGTTCATATATTCACGTAATATTGTAACTTTTTAAAAAAGTCTGAACCCTTGTTAAGAAATATGCCCGACATATAATTTATGTTCGGATATTATATCTACATAAGTTTATAGAAACAATTTACGCGGAAGTAGTTCGAAATAATAATCTCTCTTACGAGTTGATATCTTGACGAGTCTGATATCTCACATGTTATGAAAATATATAAAATATATGAAAACAAAACAATAATTTTGTATAAGTGTAACAAATTTGAATTTATTCTAGAAATCTTTAATTGTATTTTATTCTAGAAATTTTTAATTGTTATAATTGATTCCATGAAACGCTTGTTTTGAAGAAGTTTTAGATATCAGTCATCTACGTGAGTTGAAAGCTAGAACGATGTCAATGTGTTTGCAATAAAAATCTTAATATATATTTTAGTTATATGTACATAATATATCAGCAAAATCTCCTGTCATAATTTGAAAAATTTTGCAATTTCTTATTTGCTTTTATGTATACATTTATCTATTGAAAAAATAAATTATGTGCAATAAAAAAGAAACTGAAAACAAAACAAAGGCAAAAAATATTGCGTCAAATCCCACGCAAAAAAAAAGAGAAAGGAGAACATTATTTATATTAATTTTTCAAATAATTCTACAGATTGAATTATTGCTACAGTATATCATTAACCTATAGATTGCCGCGAAAGCCACTTTTGTGACTCTAAACAAATCTCGAAATTATGCGTAATGTATATATTATTTATATAGAAAAATCTTTGGGAATAAAAAACCATTATTTTAATGAAAAAGTGTCGGCAGTCTAAAGATTAAACTCTACATACTAAAATACATTGTACTATTCTCAATTCTTTTTAACATTTATAATAAATAATATCGAAATAACTCCGATAATCTATGTATATATTAAAACCGTACCCAGCGATTATTCAAACAATTAGCTCCCCAACCCGATCAACGAGCGCTTTTTATAGAGAGCGATGTAACAGGAAACACTTATTTGCGTTGAAGAGCAATAATATGAGGTTATTTTGCAAATGAAACTGCGTTTTTTCCCCGATAAAACATTTCACAACAAAACATAAGCTTCAAACTCAGTAAAAATCGGAGCATTTTATAGCGTAAAATAATATTTGCAAAGTGATAAATATAATAGGGCAAATAATACTTTCTAGTAATAATAATATCATAAAATAATTAAACCCAATTTAACAAAACTTAATAACTAAACTTAATGCAACATTCATAACTTTTTTAATATTAACTATTTTTTTTTATATTATGGAAATGATTAAATTTAATTCAACAAAATCTAACCAAATTTAATATGACATTTGTAATTCTTTTGATATGAATCATTTTTTTGTTGTTTTTTAATATCTATTTTACATCATAATATCATGTCACCTTGTGTTAATGATATTCACAGCTTTTTTCAGTTATGACGTCTAATTTTGTTTTTAAATTTGCAAAGTGTAAATCTTGGTGCAAACTCAGTACACAGTAATGAAGCAGTCCATAGTTTTCTCTAGCATAATTATAATAAATGATGTATAATAACGATATACATTTTTCGTATTTAACGTCTTATTTTATTTCATTGAACACAATATATAACTAATCGAATTATAATTAGTCCCGACCTTTATATAACAAGTTATTTTTTGAGGTCGCACTCTTTATATTCATTTTTACATCGCATTATTATGACTTATTAATGATCAACTAATACTAAAGTTATATATATTAGTTACATATTTTAGTTACATATTTTAACGATTATATTATTGAAAGAAAAAAATCTTATTCAAAGATTATATATATCAAGAAAAAATCTTATTAAAAAAAAATTACATGCAATAAGGCGATATTGGAATCGAGAATTTATGCAATAACGAGATTGTACAAAAAAACAGAATAAAACTGATTAATTTGTATAATTATTGTAAAATATATTGTATTGAATGTTCGGACGTATGATTGTTTCGAGCAATAGAAAGATTTTCTTCGCGTAATAAATTTTTTTTGCGTCCACGTTACATATATTATACATACGAGTTGTCTCTCTTGAGTCATGTTTTCACGGTCTCTATAATTTAGCTTCTATAAATCTTTACACCTATTTAAATGAGAAATAGAGAGTCACGTAACTCTGTACGCTGAGAATACACACGCGGCATGACACAAAAGACCACCTACTCTCTTTTTCTCTCTCCCTTTCTCTCTTTGTTTCTTTCTCGAGGGATATACTTAACAACAAAGAGAAATTGTTCAACCACGATTGAGATTGATTATGAGTGGGCGAGAAAAGCGCAACTTTTATTATAAATTACGAGAGTTCCTCGATAAGCATCATAAGGCTACGAAGGATAACCGATTTCTTGTTTTCATACAAAAAACGTTACATACTATATTACATGATATTCTTTTTCTACCATATAAGAGAATGAAACAATTGATTATTTTAGTTTTTATAAAAATGTATATGTGTGCGAATTTCTTACATTTTTCTCCTCGAATATCTTTTACTTTCTCCGCGTATTTATCAATTTTTGAAAGTAATAATCTATAAGGTAACATAATTTCTCTCTTTAATATCTTTTATTATCATCTTATTAACCTTAATCTTCTTGAAAAAAATAAATTACCGTTTTCTAATAAGAAAAAAAAAATATATATATATATTTATGTTTCGAATTATTCTAGTTAAAAGTCTCTCCTCACACTTGAAAATTCATAATGAAATCAATATTAAGAAATTTAATGTAGATACATAACATTTGAGAAATTTGCATAAATAATAATTTAGATATGATGCAAAATATGATTTTACAAGTTCTTGTAATATGATGTTCTCCTCTCTTGACTAAAATTTCAGTGGAATTACCGCTAACAAAATCAATAATTAATATATACTTAATATATACTTTATTTATTTCACCCAGCTATTTTGATTGAATATATTGCGTAATATATTGTGTATATCGCGTGACTATATATCATACATAAAACCTTGTGAAAGTCGTAGCAAAAATTCCCTATTTCTTAGAAATATTATCATATATTCTATTAACGTGCAAATATTTTCAGCATTGAACACGAAGAATTTAAGGTTTAATTATAATGAATGATAATTTTTATATCTATTCTGAACACCTACGTGATTAATTATTTCGAGGGAATATATGATTTATATATATATATTTTTTCCATAAAAATTCGATCATTTTATTCGGACATGTTTGCTGTTATGTATCGCCAAAGACAAAAGCGTGATTGGCCATATCAAGGGGTTGAAAGAAAAGCAGTAACTGGACACTGGCAAATTAGAATAGACTAATTTGATAGGAGGATAATCTGATAGATAGATATATCTCGTATCGACTTACCTCTCTTCTTATAAACTTTCACAGCTGGCTTGGGATGCTGGAGCCAGTAACGAATTATTTCTTTCGCCGGGACGACACGCTGAGCAAAATGTGGTTCTTTCCCGCCAACGTGCAATGATTATTCTTTCAGCTGGTAGTTTCGTTGTCGTTTAATTTCGCTGTCTGCGGATACAGATAAATTGTACAGGTGGACGCACGATCTAGAGACCAGGAGCGACGAATTCACGATAACGAACGACAGGAGACTGCGAGACCGGTACCACGCGGCGAGAGTTAAATATTATTGGTAATTTTACAGAGAGAGAAAGAAGAAGAGAGAGAGAGACTATCGACGCTGCCACTGGCGACATCGTACAGTCACTTGGCGAAACAACGGAGCCGGCAATTTGCACGTGACATCTTCGTGTACGGCTTCAAAGTGCGCATTATCGCTTATTAGTGATACGTATGAATGTATATATACATGTATATAGAATAATTTATGATTATATTTATGTGAAATATAATTATTGTTTATAAATATATTAATTATAAATAAGGCAAAAAATTATCAATAAGAATGAAATTTATTGATTATAATTAATGATTTATTGAAATTACATTATTTAATAAGAGGAAGATATATATATATATATATATATATATATATATATATATATATATATATAAAGAAGACAAAGAAAATAAAGGAAGAAATAATTATTTCTTATATACTTTTTTCATGCTAAACATAAATTTAGCTTCCAAAATACTTTATTATGTTACAATTTAGAAATATTTGACACACCATTAAAATTAGTTAAAAAAAATATTGTAACATAATTTATCATATTATATATATGTTACATTCTAATATATATATGTATATATATTAGAAAAATTTTATATTTTATTTATAATTAAATATCTATATTTTAGAAGCATTTTCACATTTAAAAAAGAATATATTTATAAAGATTAATAAGAAAATTTCGTAATTACATTTACTACATTTGTACAAATAATTAAATAATTATAAGCAATCTATTAATTATTTTACAACTTTTTATACTTTTTGTCTATACATCTGTACTCCTATATAATTATATATTTAGTTTATATATATATATATATATATATATATATATATATATATATATATATACAGGGTGAGTCAAAAGTATGTTTTAAAAATTTGTGAGCGTGTTTCCTGGATAAAAAGGAAGAACAAATGTTCATATGAACATATGGTCGTAAATGCTTTGTTGTCGAGATAATGGACATAAATCAGCAGTATCAAATAATGCTTTATTTGAACGTTTACAATTTTGTTGTTTATAAGAGATGTTTTACATGTCCTCCATCATTTTCAACACATGCTTGAGCACGACGTCCGCATGACCAAAACCAAACCAAACCACACTACTCAAAAAAAAAATAATGCTTTATTTGAACGTTTGCAATTTTGTTATTGTTGTTTGTTTTTTTTTTGTTTTTTTTTTGGTTGGTAGTGTGGTTTGATTTGGTTTTGGTCATGCGGACGTCGTGCTCAAGCATGTGTTGAAAATGATGGAGGACATGTAGAACATCTCTTATAAACAACAATAACAAAATTGTAAACGTTCAAATAAAGCATTATTTGATACTGCTGATTTATGTCCATTATCTCGACAACAAAGCATTTACGACCATATGTTCATATGAACATTTGTTCTTCCTTTTTATCCAGGAAACACGCTCACAAATTTTTAAAACATACTTTTGACTCACCCTGTATATATATACGTATGTATGTATATATATAAAAGATTTTGAAACTGCTGAATATAAATTTGATGTCAAAATTAATAAATTTAAAATAGCTGAGATTTTTAATAAGTATATATTTTTTCTTTTATATTAATTATTATTCACTTAATAATTAATTTATTAATTTAATCATTGTTTATTAATTATATTATTGTGTGACAATTTTATCAATTAATTAGTTTATTAATTCTTTTGCTTTTTGATTGGTATCCAAGAAACATTTATTACTGTCAAAAATTGATAAGTTGTTATTTACAAAAGTTGGATTTAATTTCCTATTTAATTCTTCTATTTAATTTTCGATTTAATTTTTTCACTGTATATTATAATGTAATTATGAGAAAAATGAAAATCATATGACTTTGACATATTGTGAAAATCGTAATCCTGAGTAATTTATTAAAATTTATCAATTTATGAATATAAGTGCGTACAAAGCGAAATTTAAGAATAGATTGATAATGAAAGATTTAATATTGAATTCAGTTAGATATTATTATGCATACGCATACTTAACAAACAGACAGATCTTTAAATAAGATATTTAAAATTAAAAAGTGAATATATAAGTTGAGAAAGATTTTACATGGATTTAAAAGTTTTTAATATTTATCCGACACTCTGGTGCTTACAAGAAATGCATGCATGTGTGACGAGATCTATATAATTATATCAATATATTTTATATCAATATAAGTTTGTAACTTTTTGCGCAAAGAAAACTTTCGCATCACCCGAGACTTTTCTATACAAAATTAAATCTATAATTTTATGATTTCATGCAGATTTGTAACTTTTTGAGCGAAGTAGTTTATAATCGTGAAGTAATATAATTTTATATTATTAGGTGTTTCCAAATTTGAATAGCAAAAAATAAAATTCTTTCAAGCGAATAACGTAGACTTCGCTTTATGCTAAAAATTGAAGATTTATATCGATTATATCTAATATACAGGGTTTACCAAAAGTGTGGAAACCCCTTAATATTTCGAAAAATACGCATTTTTTAAAAGAATGTTTCATACAAAAGTTATAGGGTTTTATGTGGCGCATTACACAGCAACATTATTATGACCTCGAATAGCGTTGTCAAGGTTATGTGAAGGTCACCTCCAACTTTTTAAACGGGACACCTTATATGCTTTTGCATATTCTTGTAGCTTATCTCGAGAGCTTTCCAAAACACTATAATTAAGTTAGTTTTCATTAAATACTTTCCGAGTTATGAGGCTTGAAATCATTTCTTAATTTTACATAAACCGTAAAATATCTTGTAAAATATTCATTTTTCGATTATCTTACCTTAATACTTTTACGTACAAAATAATGAGAGGAATCAATTGGTGTAAAGAAAACACATAGTTGTTTTTAAGAAACAATATGGAATTGTTAATTGCAAATTACATATTTTTTCTTCAAAACAACTATGTTTTTTCTTTACACCAATTGATTCCTCTCATTATTTTGTACATAAAAGTATTAAGGTAAGATAATCGAAAAATGAATATTTTACTAGATATTTTATGGTTTATGTAAAATTAAGAAATGATTTCAAGCCTCATAACTCGGAAAGTACTTAATGAAAACTAACTTAATTATAATGTTTTGGAAAGCTCTCGAGATAAGCTACAAGAATATGCAAAAGCATATAGGGTGTCCCATTTAAAAAGTTGGAGGGGACCTTCACATAACCTTGACAACGCTATTCGAGGTCATAATAATGTTGCTATGTAATGCGCCACATAAAACCCTATAACTTTTGTATGAAACATTTTTTTTAAAAATGCGTATTTTTCGAAATATTAAAGGGTTTCCACACTTTTGGTAAACCCTGTATAATTGTAAACGTTATTTCGTATTGAAAATATCAAATGATGCGAATGAATCTTGTTTCGAATGAAAAATACAAGTAAGTTTTTTGCTTTATCCTTGTTTTATGTAGATAATTGTAAATTTACATATATTGCTATAGATTTATGATGCATTATGACCGGTAAAAAACATTTAGTAATTAACATCATATACACTCGTCAACAAAATTATCGCATAGGTAATTTCATGTCAAATTTTCGCATAACTTCAAATAAGTATAACTCCGTAAAAAATGGTCGTATTTGAAAAATTTTTTTTTCATTCTCAAGCTTAAAGACTCTATTTTGAAAATCATTTGTCAGATTTAGAATTTATTCTCCCCCCCTCTCGTCATCTCCTCAAAAGTAAGGACGTGTTACGTCTCCAAAAAATTGCATACTTTGACGCATTCCACGGAGTGGAATAAATTTTTTTCGCAAATTTTATGATAATTATCGTAAAATATGGATTTTTGTGTGAATTAAAAAAAAAATTTTTTTGTACGATTTTTTTTCACGGAGTTACGACATATCAAAGTTACCTATACATTTTTATTCATTTACCGCCAGCATTAGCATTACCCGATGCGCACCACGAGAAGGTTGCTGGTCGGATTTGGCGCATCGTGTGTGTGTGTGTGTGTGTGTGTGTGTGTGTGTGTGTGTGTGTCTGTGTGTGTGTGTGTGTGTGTGTGTGTGTGTGTGTATTGGAGGACGGAAATGTGGAAATGTTCACACACACACACACACACACACACACACACACACGATGCGCCAAATCCGACCAGCAACCTCCTCGCATCGGGTAATGCTAATGCTGGCGGTAAATAAACAAAAATGTATAGGTAACTTTGATATGTCGTAACTCTGCGAAAAAAAATTGTACAAAACAATTTTTTTTTAAATTCACACATAAAAGTCCATATTTTACGATGATTATCATGAAATTTGCGAAAAAAATTTATTCCACCCCGTGGAATGCGTCAAAGTATGCAATTTTTTGGAGACGTAACACTTCCTTACTATTGAGGAGATGACGAGAGGGGGGGAGGATAAATTCTAAATCTGACAAATGATTTTTAAAATAGAGGCTTTAAGCTTGAGAATGAAAAAAAATTTTGCAAATACGACCATTTTTGACGGAGTTATACTTATTTGAAGTTATGTGAAAATTTGACATAAAATTACCTATGCGATAATTTTATTGACGAGTGTATTATAAAAGTCATATTTAATTGCGAACGGAACGGAATAATTTAAGAATTATTATTGAAAAAATTGAATATTTACTTGATTAGCGGTGGCGTGATTTTCGCAGAGAAGATTAAAGTGTATCATATTTAGCACGGAAGTATGTTGAATATAAAAAATTCCGAATAGGAGACTTTGCACTCCTTGGTACATTGGACTTTTTAATCGCATAAACTTAGTCGCGCCATAATGATATTGCATAATTTTTATATTATTGTTTGTATGTGAAATTATCGCATTTAAATAAAAGAGTCAAAACTATCTTATCTGGAACACGCTCAAATATGTCACAGTAATATTCAGTAGACAAGACGACAATATAGGCATACACATTCTTTTTCGACTTATTTCACTTGCAAATAATTGATAAATGTGAAAACTAACTTGAAAAACATAGATGAGTAAACAAGTATCGCGGAAAAATATATTAAGATAATAGTAAAGCAATTAGTATACTTTAGAGATTATGTTAGTTACTTTAGAGACTATAGATAGTTAGCTACTATATAAATAAATATTTTTATGCCTTCAGCCATAATAAAAAAATCATGAATACCGATTTTCAAATGCTCGACTCCTAATCTTATTTTATAATATAATCACATATACAAACACATATATAGAATGAGTTTTTCAAAATTCAAAAAGTAATTTTGTAATCCCTATTTTGCATGTTATTCAAATTCTAATTTGATCTTTTAACGTTTTTAGCATCTTTTTATAATCATGCGCGATTGTATCGTATTGCAAACTGTATTATGAATAAAAATTTTTGCTATTATATCGCATTAAAAAGAAGGAATGAATTGCAATTTTTTATGCGCCATAATATTTCGCGTATAACTTTTGAACATGATTCACATGAACTGTATTCGTGCTATTAGTCATGTACCATTAATAGATTACAGTAATCAAACTGCATAATGAATTATATTCGGCTAAAGTTCAAGCATGGTCCACGTGATTGCAATGGCAAAGATCGCCGGTTGCAAAGATCGTCGCGTGTTTGCGGTAATCGCATCTGCGATACGCCTACATATATGTGTAGGTGCACGCCAAGTATAAGTTATTTGAATTTTTTAAAGTCATATATAACTTTGCATGAATTTTTTTATTTGCGACACTTATTTATTTTCATTCTCCACCAAGATTCGCTTTATATGACATTATGCGTCCAAGCAGCTATAAGCCTTAATACTTGCTTGATAAATACGATTCAGTCTGATCTCTGCAGTATTTTTATAGATTATATGAAGTCAACATCTTGTATGTCTCTTTTGATAATAATTTAATTTGTTAATAATTTGCTATTCTATAAATAAATATTAATTAAAATTCTATAAATAAATGTTTAATTAAAATAGCCATGTTATAATAATATAAATTTTAATTATATAATAATGTAATAAAATGTAATAAAATAATAAATAAAATATAATGTAATAAAATTTATGTACTTATGTGCTTATATGTGATTCATTATTTTCTACAAAAATTCTATATCAAGATTGTGCAAAATTTACACATATTATTGAGATATGAGAGGCAAATCGATCTTAAGAAATTTATACTGATAAGATTGTTTATATAGCTTCATTGTTGCTGATATCTCCGGAAATGCCGCAGTCATATTCATTATAATTCTTATTGATACAATTGGCATGCGATTTCTTTTGTCAAAGTTTATTCTGAGTTGCAATAGTTGTTGAGAAAGATGATTTCTGATATTGATACAAAAAGATAAGTCATTACTTGCTTATTCATACAATATGACATAAATATGTATTTAAGTAATGTAAATATATATGTGTGAAATCATTTTGAATTCTCAGTTTTGCAAAAATTATCGATTATTTTCCATACTACTAAAAGATAAGTCATCATTTGCATATTAATACAATATAGATGTATATATGAAGTTCATATTCTGAGATGTAATATATTATCAATGAAGATTTCCGACTTTGCTACAAAATAAATCATTTACATTTTAATACAGAATAATAAAATATGTATTTCTTTTTTATTCTCAAGCAAAGAACATTGCGCTTTGATTCTTCCCGGTTGATTTTAGTTTTAGAATGCAATTGAATTATCTATTATAAACTAATTCATCGAATTAGATAAAAATTGTATTTTTATTTCGATTTTAATCGATCGAGAACTCAGAATTAATAAATTCAAATATTTTTTGTAAAACTACGTATAGCAATGATTTTACTGAGAGAGAGAAAGAGAGAGAGAGAGAGAGAGAGAGAGAGAGAGATAAAGATTTTATTCAATTATTTAAAAATTTTCTACAAAAATAGAACTTGCTTAAAAAAATTGAAAGTCACATTTTTTGTATTAAATTGTTTACAAATATATATAAACCAGTTTATTTTTTAGAATTATGTAAAATTTTCAAACTTTCGGAGAATTTCTCTTGATCAAATTAATCTGATTTTGTTCATTAAAAATTACAATATTTTAAAGACAATACATTTTTAAAAATTTTGCAAAAGGAAAATACTTACTTATTATATCTCATATTTCTTTATATGAAAAAAAAGTACTTCGATATCTTAATATTTTATAGAAATCAGCTATGACTTCTATTGTAATAAAACTGACACTGACACTGACTTCTATTGTAATAAAAATATATATAATTAAATAAAAATTTATTAGTGAGGAGAAACTTATTTGATATTTTTTGATACTCAATGACATTATATAAAAATATTAATGTTATTCATATTCAATTTTTTGTGCGTGTGTATATGTAGCTAAAATTAGAAAACAATTAAAACTTAAAAAAAGTATCAATTTTAATAAAAAATGTCACTACATTTTCTATTTGCGTCATTTATACTTTATTCCATAAAATGTAAACATATAAAAAATAAATTATCTCTTTTTAATTTACATTTCTAATGAGAAATTTTATACAAAACTATATATTTGAAAATATTTATTTCCATTAAAGAAAAAACCTTATTGTGTGTCTTGTTATGTCGTATCATGACCTGATAAATGATTTAAATTTGTTAAACAGCTTTTTGACTTTGATAAATAAAACAGAAATGATAAGTCAAACTCCTGTATTTTGAAAGTATTCATAGAAATTAGCATGTATAAATCATAGACATATCCCGAATCGAAATCTTGATCCTACTTTGACACTTTTAAAACTAATTTGCACCTACTTAACAGATCTATTGCTTATACGAGTGGCAATAACCTACTTTGATGATATTATACTTGTTTACTCCTGCATTGAATTTTGAATTCTGTAAATTTTGCTTTAATGCTATTTTGAAACTAAAAATGCTGTCAATATTTTGATAATTAAAGTAGGTCCTCTTTCAGTAGGAGCTAAAGTAGCACGATAGGTTCAAATAAAACCTCTATTGAAGCTTCATGTCCTACATGTATATCTTTTATTCTTAAAATTACATGTTTATAAAAATAATAATAATAATAAGCAAAAGAGACAAGTTAAAATATAATTTTACTTATTTAGCTAACACTGTAAAATAATTGTAATTTAATTTAACAAGATTGTAAAATAAGACAAAATATAAGATGTAATAAATTGCACTTCATGTCTTATTTTACAATTGTTAAACAAAATTACAATTATTTTGCAGTGTTAAGTAAATAAAGTTATATATTATACATGTTTTGCAATTTTTATAGTTTTTCATAGCACTTTACTTTAAAATAATTCTGATGGTCCACAGCAACTACAAACACGTCATAATAATTTTTACTATAAAATTTTTTCCGTGTAAGTATATAAAATATAAAGAAAACGTTTATATATGCTTTTTATTTTCAGAATGGATAAACACACAATTTATTGTTACAAAAAAAGATTTTATTAATTTTATCAACAAAATGGCTTCCAATAAAAGAAAATATAGGAAGGCCGTAAAATCAAAAGAAAAAATAAAAACTAAAGGACAGAAAAATATTAAATCCAAAAGAAAAAATAAAGATCAAAATATTCTATTAAATAACAATAATATTAATATCGACGGTAATAATTTAATTACAATTATTTTCTTATTAATAATTAATACTTTTTGGTAATAATAATGTTAGATTTCTTAAAATTTGCTTTCATTTCTCCGCAGCAATAAATTCCAATAGTAACTCCATAATATCCCTCGATAATATCCCAGAATTACAAACATGCATACAAGCAACTACATCGCAAATTTATGAGAATAAAGCAACGAGTGGTAAGAAAAAATTTTATAAGCAAAAATAAAGATTACACTCGACAAAATTGAACTTTTTTTGTACAAGGATAAAACCTATTACTTTTTTTAAATTTTTGTATATGCTGAATTCAAGTCCGTTTGTAAAAATGCCTTATCACGCTAGGATTTTAATAAAAACTAAGTTAAATATGGTATAATTATTAATTTTTTTTTAATTTTTATGCAGTCGTAATTGAAAATTATAACTGATGAAAGTTATAAGTTTTATCCTTGTGCAAAAATCTTGTAGAATAACAATGTTATTTATTTAAAAAATCATTTATTTGTAATTAATTACTGTTTTTTGCGTTCTTCTTCATATAAATTATTTGAATTATAAAAATTTTTATAATTACACACACACACACACAAATTTGTAATAATTATAAACATTTAATTAAATTTATTATACAATTATACATAAATTTAAAAAAAAATATATATATACATATATATATATATATATATATATATATATATATATATATGCATCGTACATATTAAAATATGTGTATGGTAAATATTTTATTAAAGTATTATTATGTGTGTCTAATAAATAAATATTATATTTAAATAAACACAGATAATTTTATTATTATAATTAAGATGTAATAAAATAAGAGATAATAAGATAAAAAAATAATAATAATACTTGCGAGAAGACACGTTAAAAAACATGTATAATATATAACTTTATTTACTTAACACTGCAAAATAATTGTAATTTTGTTTAACAATTGTAAAATAAGACATGAAGTGCAATTTATTATATCTTATATTTTGTCTTATTTTACAATCTTGTTAAATTAAATTACAATTATTTTACAGTGTTAGCTAAATAAGTAAAATTATATTTTAACGTGTCTTTTTTGCTTATTATTATTATTATTTTTATAAACATGTAATTTTAAGAATAAAAGATATACATGTAGGACATGAAGCTTCAATAGAGGTTTTATTTGAACCTATCGTGCTACTTTAGCTCCTACTGAAAGAGGACCTACTTTAATGCTAATTTTGCGAAAACAGAATTTTCAGACACTTTTAGGTTTTGAGTAGGAGTAAATTCTATCCTTGCAATTGGACCTCCTTTACTATCTTAACTCCTATATATAATGAAATTGAAGGTTTATTATAGGGCCATAATTTCGACTCGGGATAAAGATAGACCCAGCATTGATTATATATATATTTAGCTATATATGTTTTTAAGCTATTGAAAAACCGCGACTAAATGACTAAAATCAATCATTCTTTTTAACTTGACACATATAATCGTTTCTTTAAAGATTAAAGGTAAAACTATTGAAACAGCCAGCAAATTGTTTCAATTTGTCTTTAAACTTTAGAAAAATGATTACACTTGTCAAGTCTAAAATAAAATCTAGTGTTCTCGTTTAGTTGACTTTAAATTTTAAAGAGACGTGATTATAACGCTTAAAACGAATAAATTCAAAATAAAATCCAACCTTCTTGAACAATAGAAAAGTTCTAAATCATATACAATCGCCAAGGACAAGGTTCGTTCAATATGAAACATATAAATATAACTGCATTTAATTAAATTTATCTTTTATATATATATAGTTTGAAAAAGAAATAATTAAATATAAAATACACACATACACAAAAATAAATCTTTTGTATTTCCTATATTCCGTTTCTTTTGTATTTTTTATACAGTCATAAAAATAATAATTCATTAAATTTGGCCACAATGAATAGAACATGTATTTTTCATATACAGGGTGAGTTTTAATGGTTGTGTCAATCTTTTTATCATACGGGAGATTACCGATCACAATTTTAATAAATTGATTGATACATAGATGATCAGTTAATTGAATTGACCGTAACGAAGGCCGAAATATAATGTATACAATTAAAGCAAGTTAAAAGCTGAAATTATGTAGTGTGGATTTATTATTATTATTAAAGCTACGCATTTATTATTATTATTATTAAATATATATGTTATTATATTTATTATTATTATTATTATTATTTTACTGTGATTAAATTAGGGATTTATTATTATACATATTCGGTATATTAAAGCGGAAGAAATACATATTTAAAAATTCAATTCAAATTTAACACTTTAACGTTTTATGTAAAACTTTATTTCAAATTCCGCATTTATTTTTATGATAAATTTTTATTGTTTTATATGCTAAAAATATGCAGCAAAAAATTTTCTTCCTTCTTAAAATAAAATTACGCAATTGTTTCATAAGAATGTATTTCTTGTGGAACAATTGTGTGATTTTATTTCAAGACGGCAGAAATACTACATACCTTTAGCGTATAACAATAATAAAAATTTTTATCATAAAAATAAATGCGGAATTTGAAATAAAGTTTTACATAAAACGTTAAAGTGTTAAATTTGAACTGAATTTTTAAATATGTATTCTTACTGCTTTAATATATTAAATATGTATACGTAGCTTTAATAATAATAATAATAATAATAATAAATATAATAATATTTATATTTAATAATAATAATAATAATAATAATAATAATAATAAGTGCGTAGCTTTAACAATAATAATATATCCATACTATATAATTTCAGCTTTTCACTTACTTTAATTGTACACATTATATTTCGGCCTTCGATACGGTAGATCCAATTAACTGACATCTATGTATCGATCAATTTATTAAAATTGCGATCGGTAATCTCCCGCATGATAAAAAGATTGACACAATCATTAAAATTCACCCTGTATATCATAATATATAATCAATAAAATGTTTGTGTAATACGTGAATTCAAAATTTAAACAATATATAATTTAACAGGGATGGGAAAGTTACTTTTTAAAAGTAACTCGTTACCGTTTCTCGTTACCGAGTAAAAAAAGTAATTCGTTACCGTTATTAGTTACTTATTTTTAAAAGTAACTAGTTAGCGTTACCGTTACTTCAAAAATAACGATTCGTTACTTTTCCCGTTACTTTTAATGTTAAAACAAAATAGAATTAAATAAAAAATTTACTTTGGTAATATTTTTTATTAAAATATTAATATAAAAGCAAAATTCTTTATTTTAAATTTACAAAACCGTAAAAAATTTAAAGAGATATAGATTTTAAAGCACTTAACATGTAACTTCACATGTAAATAAAAAAATTTTAATTTTCATTAAATTTATAAATACAGCTAAATTTGCATTCTTTTTGTGTTCTCGTCCGATATTACGTCAAACTTAAAAGCTGGGCAATCATATCCATTCCTCAGACGACTGAAATAACTGTGATTGACCAATGATGTCATTAATCGCTCCAGAGGTGGCTGTGAAGCTGGCACGACAATCTACGAATTTTAATGTTCTTGACCAGTATGACATTTAGATCAGCATGACATTTAGACCATTCCGACCGTTTACTATTTTATAAATAATTATTTAAAAAATCTCTGCTTGAGAAATGTTTCTAAAGAATAGAACTTTTATAGAACTGTCCAGAACTGCCGTTAAAACTACGGAAAATCATCAGCACGACACATTTTTACTAAGTGTCGTGCTGGTCGAGGACATTAAAACTTCATAAAAAATTATTAATTATTGAAATATCGGTCTGAAATTGCATATATAGGCTGAACTATAGCTGAATTATTGGGAACTCTTGCTAAAAATAATAATATTCAACGCGTTTTGGTTCTTTAGAGGGAGAGTGTCGTGCTAGATTCGCAAAGTTAGCACGACATTTTTTCGATTTCGACTTTTCAATATAAGGAATGCGGAACTCTTTAATTTTTATCAGGAACTGTAGAACTATGAAAAGTGCTATCAGAACTCTTAGTATTTTTTTGAAATTCGTAGATTGTCGTGTCAGCTTCACAGACACCTCTCAGAGCAATAAATTTCATCCGAAATATTATCGAATTTTATATGAATGTCGGTCGATGACTGAAAATTGAATATGACAGAAATACGATGTCATAAGTATTTTCAAAATATGAAAAGTAACGGTAAAAGTAACTGTTAAATTTGTTATCGTTACTAAAAAAATGTAACTACGTTATCGTTACAGTTACAGAAAAAAAAATGTAACGCCGTTACCAGTCCGTTACCAAAAAAATGTAACTATAACGGTAACGGCGTTACAAGTAACGCGTTACTTCCCAACACTGTAATTTAAGAATTCATTTGGGAATCTATGTATATTTGTACATTACTATTTTCTTATTAATACAATTTGTAGAAAACATTAGCAAAATATGAACAAATATTTTAAATTTATATCCAATATATTTGCCAATATAAATGCCTGAAATATATATAATTCACAAAGTACTACGAATATTGATTATTCTGTCTTGCTTCAATGAATTTTCATATAACTTAGATTATAATTGACATTGATTAACTTTATATAAAAAATTTTAATTTTATAAATTTTTCTACTATTTTATAAATTTTTCTACATGCATATCTATTATCAAGACTTAATAGCACCTATATCGATTGACATATTATTAATGTTAAATAGGTAGTGAATTAATAATGATTAAATATGTACTTTTACAAAAATATAATAAAAATAAGAATTCTCTAACATAATGTAATAAGAAGAATTCCAGTGAGAATAAAAAAATGTAATTGTATAATAATTAGACTATTATACAAGTAATGTAAAAATTTGCAATCGCCAAAAATCATTGGATTCTTTAAGTGATCGGTAAAGTTTTTAAAAAATAATTTTCAACGAAACTATAACACGTTTCAATCATGTGATTTTACTTTGTACATGTATATTTGAAAAAAATAAGGTGTACGTAATAAAATAAACAATTCTATTTTTTTACACGCTGCTTGTTTTTGATCATCAATTGTGACTGCAGCCAAATGATGATTTTACCAGTATCAATAAGTAAAAGAGATTATATCTTCAAAATTTTTATAATTTTTATGTGTTGTTTTACAAGAATTTAATGATCACATAAAAAAACATCAATAAAAATATTAAAATAAGTATATATAATTGTATATAATCGATAAAGCAATAAGCAACATATGCATGTAAAAATATTTAAATAGAATTTTAATGTAAAAGCGCTTTTTTTTTAAAACTAAATTAAATTATCAACTTATACATATTTATGTCATGTCGATAACATAAATACATTTAAATTCAAATCTCATAAAAAGAAAATATATGAAACATAAACATACTCTCTTTTTAGCAGGATTTAAATTATTTACATCATGAATGTTTTTTTTTTACGATTTTTTTCCTATTATCGCTGCGAGTTTTTTAGTCACATTGTAATACGAAAAATTCTCTTAGAATGTTTACAAATATGAAAGATCGATTGTGCATATCATCTGTCTTGTCATATCATACAAATTACAATAAAATTGCACTTATATCTTTGTGTGTTTGTGTATAGTTTGTATAATACTTTATATAATAATTATATAAATATATTGTTATATATAATAATTATATAAATAATAAAGAATACACTGAAATTATACTGACAATAAGTGATAAGATATGTAGAATGTCCTGTATAATTAATCATCAATTAGATACAAATTTATGTATAAAAATAAAAAATGTTAATTAAATTTTTCACAAAATTTCACTTTCAAGAAAACCTATTCTAAAAATTGAAAAATTAATTGGAGTTATATTTCATTTTACACGATTAATGGATTAGTTAACAACTCATTTTGCTGTTTCTTCACCAGTGCATTCACGATGCACTCTGTGATCTCTGACCCACTCATAAATGTGATTCTGAAAAATATAGCTTATTAAAAAATAAACTTCACGCTACAAAAAAAAACAAAATGTAGAACTCTAATCAATAATTTAATAAAAAAATAGTTAAAATCAAGCTTACTTAAAAAGCCACAGTCTGGAAAATCATAAGAATAAATCTCATCAGCCACTCTGCCTTGTAAGATCGATGATACCATAATGACTAATGAACTATGAGCGCCAGCAGTAACGCCTATTCCCGAAATGACACCAATAGCGAAGTCTATAAATTATAAATGATTGTTGATAGTATATATTTCATTTTATTATTGTATTGATACAAGCAATGCAATTTAATAACTTATAGAACAGCACAAAAAATAAATAAAATACATACGCCAGATGAACGTCTAAAATTTAGCATAAAAAAAGTTAGATAAAGTCCATAAAGGAAAGCAAGATGAATATAAATGAAAATAATGACATTTCTCCAAGCAATTTCCCATTTATAATCTATTGTATGTAGTTTTTTCACCGACACTCTTCGTCAATTTCTCTAAATTTCATTACAAAATTTTCCAATGTTCATTGAGTGTCATGCTGTAAACAATATGTTTAATATATGTAATAATAAAGTGTAGTGCCTTTATTTAACTTCTACAATATTCTTGCATTTCAGTCAAAAATTTTAATATTACGAATTTTCACATTATAATTCTTTATCACATATTTAACTATGTAATCATTTTTTATCTGCAGTTACTTTATTTATTTCTATTTTAAAATCATACTTGATCTCTGTTGTCATTACTTTATCTACTTCTATTTTAAGATCATATAATATTTATCACTCGCAAAAATAAATATTTTTAGGAAGTTTTATATTATATATTAAAATATATATGATTATATCAGAATTTTTTCCTATATTGAAGAACATGCATGTATATACAAATACACAAGATAAAATATATAAAAATATATTTAAAAAATACAAAAATTAAGGAAAGAAAGAATAAAAGCTACAAAACGTTTATATTGCATAATTTTTATTGAAACTCTTAGAATCTTGGATGAAATTTAAAAACTGTAAGAAATGCAAAAAATTCGAATGATCAAATTCTCAATATATTATATAATAATTTTATTATCATTAACTATATTGTGCAATCATTACTTTAATCTAATTTATATTTTTAAAATTATCTTTTTTTATTTTAAGATATAATTCGATATAATTTTTAGTATTAGATTAAATTACAAGAATTAAATTACAAGATTTATATAATTATTACATATTTTCATTTTTACAATTAATTCTAAAAATATAAATATAAATAGCAAATTACAGCAACAATATAATATATAACATACAATATATGTATAGCATAATATTTTTTATTTAAATTTTCAATTCATAAATAATAATTTTTTGGAAGATAAATTATTTTTATTAAAAATAATTCAATTGCAATCTAATTAATTTTGTTATATGATCTATCAGTAACACCAAAGCATTTTTATAGTATCTTTAGTAAACATCAAAAAATGTTATTATATCAAATTTAAAAAATTGATACAAATAATAATATATTTAATCTTAAAAATCTGATGAATCCGTTGAGGATAAATGTTTACATTATTTTAATCGAGTGATCTGTTGTTGAATTCCGAAAAAAAGGAAATATTTATCTTTGTCAATCAATTTTACGGCTTGGATGTGATACACTTTGTCGTAGAGAAAGATCTTTTTTCATTACGACATTCCTTATGAGCTCTTCGGACGGTTGCTTGAGATCGTATGCCCAACCAATTTTCGCGCAGAAATCAATAAACATCGTAGTAAAATTTAAACTGTAATTGCCTAATTCGGCCGCCTTATAATCCCATGGAAACACGTGATGATAATTGTGCCAGCCTTCACCGAACGCTGCAAAGGCAACGTATTTGTTTTCCGTCGGATTTATGGACCTGTTTTTAAAATGTATCAGATAAAATTACTTGTGCAATAAAGAGACACTGAAGCTTCTTTCAGTCAAGTTTATATAAACACATTCGTGTAATTTCTATCTGCTTACGCATCATATGGCTTTGAACCCCAAATGTGAGCCACACTGTTGACACTCCATATGCAGTTTAAACCGTAAACATAACGTACAATCTGTGACATGAAAGCTCTGGACCAAGTTTCATTCCATCCATAAACAGGCACCATTACCGGCAGTAGAAAAGCAAAGATGAAGCTTAGTATCGGGAAATATCTGCAAAGAAACATAAATTAATTAGTACACATATAAAATTTCTCGTTATATGAAATCGTATGTTAAATGATCTTGCAAAAAACTCTTGAAAAGAAAGAAGATTAACACGAAAGTGTAAAATTTAGAAAAAGGAATTGCTAAAATATCGTATTTAGAATAATAAATGCATTTTCAAGATGAATTATATGTATAGATATAAATAAATTTCACACACATCTTATATCCTTTTTTGTTTCTTAGATAATTACTTCAACATAATATACCATAATTAATATCTTTAAGACATGGACTTACTTGCAACCAAACATGGCGACAGGATCTGCCAATATATCTCTCATATTGATTTGACTACCCTTTCGAATCACATCTGGATGTTTCTTCAACATCAACCAGCCAACGTGAGAGAAGAAAAATCCTCTGTTGCTATTATGCGGATCCGCATCCGTATCCACGTATTTATGATGCACTCTATGATCTCGAACCCAGTCAAAAAGATTATTCTATAAAAAATGATTACAAAGAAAACTTTTTCCCTCTAGCTCAAAAAATCAATTAAAAACTTGTTTACCTGGCCGGCCGAAGAATACCAAACCAAAAGTATAATTCTAAGCGGCCATTTTGCTTTGTAAGCTCGATGAGTCCAAAGACGATGAGCACCGGCAGTAATGCCTATCGCTTCTATCGCAAATAGAATGAGCGCTTGAGGCAAAAAGGATCAAATTAATTAATATATTTATGAAATTATGCATAATTAATAATGTAATTATACGTATTTTGTACGGATGTCATGTATTGATTGATCTACAATAAGTCCATTATAAAATGCTACTATAAATTATAACGACTTTAATTAAATATAACATATAAAATTTTTGCAAAAAATTATATAAATATTAAAATCTATCTATTTGATCATACAATCAAATTTAACATTTTTAACTCGAGTATTCTCAAAATGGAATCAAATATGTATGTTTGTTCACAATGTGTTTGTGGTAATTGATATAAGTGACTGACCCAATGTCTGTAATGAAATCAAAGTTATACAATAGAAATGAAAGCTCTGGCTTGTCTGCTGTCAAACTTTTATCATGCTTCTCTTTTATCACGTAAGTCTAATCGATTTGCTTTCAGTCAGTCAATGTCGATTTCCGTAGTTAAGTACGGCATTCTTAGTAAACGTGCGATACACTTTCAATGAAATTATTATATATGTGAAACGTTTACATATATTTGTAAAAGAGTATTTAAAAAAATAATCAGTGTTATATATTGAAAAAAGGACAAATTTCATCTATTTTATTTAAATATTTTTTCCTGTAAGTTAAAAATTCGAATTAATAAAATTTGCAATCTCCCAAAGAATACTCACTCCAAATGTTCGTCCTGAAATCTTTGCACCATTCAAAAGTGAAACAAGCATACAACATGCTCATATGAAGAAAAATAATAAATATGGCATTAAACCACTTCACTTCGGTCTTGAACTTGAACAATCCTTCAGACTTTAGACATGTTTCGTCTCGGTTTTGCATATCATCCATGATGATTGAAGATTCCTCTTTTCCTTCGCAAAAATTTTTCTCCGCATGTATTTCAAGATTCGAGGTATTGGGTGCCATCTCGTTTATGAAAATCACTGAATCGGTAATTCAAAATATCATTACATTATCAATAAGAAGTAGATTGTTATTTTCTTTTTAGATATTTTTAATTACCGATTACAAATTAAATTTTGCTAATTAATAGAGGGCACACTTTAATGCTTGATTTAATTTGATGTTAATAATTGCTCATTTTAATATTCTACGTTTTCTTTGTGTACTGTTGTGTAATTTTTGAGCTATTGCTGATTCTTAAAGTAATTAATCTTAGTGTTAGATAATTAATACCTTTACATGATCACAGATATAAGTAATAATTAGTTATCAAAAGATCGTTATTTTATTATTAAAATATATAATTGATGACTCGTTGAAATTAAACGCATTTGAATAAGTCATAGCACAATTTGCATAAAACGTAATTATAATTGTAATTATAATACTTGTATGTAATTATAATAATACATTTGCATATAATTCGGAAAAAACAAGTCTTTTAAAAAAATTATACTTATTGTATGAAACATTTTAGCATGGTGGAGTTATTTTGTAAATGAAACTGCGTTTTCTTTCCGATATAATGAAACATGTGTCTGTGAAGCAAGCACGATAATCTACGAATTTTAAGAAAATACTAAGAGCTCTGGTAGCACTTTCTATAGTTCTACAATTCCTGATAAAAATTGAGAAAAGTTCCGCATTCCTTATATTAAAAAATCGAAATCGAAAAAATGTCGTGCTAACTTCGCAAATCTAATACGACAACCTTCCCTCTAAACACTTGTGAAGTAAGAGTACTCTTACTTCATGCCTCTAAAGTACCAAAACGCGTTGAATATCATTTTTTTAGCAAAAGTTCTCGATGATTTTGATCAAGTTCCGCCTATATATGCAATTTTAGATTGATATTCCAACAATTAGTAATATTAAATCAATTTTTAATTTCCTCGAGTCGCACGACTTACAATTAATGAAAATGTGTCGTGTGGATGATTTTCCGATAGTTCCGAGTTCTAACAATAATTCTTGACAGTTCTATAAAAGTTCTAACTTTTAGAAGCAGTGAGTAAAGAAGGAGTGGAAAACCTGTCCCGCACTCACCACTGCTCACCGCTAGGTTACAATGGGATGACTCGTTGCCGCGCGCTTCTACTCATGCCGATTCTCTTTAATTAATTTCTCGCTAATTATTGTGAAAATCGCAAAATAGCAGAGAACTTTCCTTCTTAATTTGAGCAAATCTACCTTCACACTTTGGATGTGCAAATAGATATCAGACATCCTGTATGTACATACACACACACACACACACACACACACACACACACACACACACACACACACACACACACACACACACACACACACACACACACACACACACACATACAGGGTGTTCGGAAATTCAATCGACAAATTTTCATAGATTGTCGGGGGCACCATAAGAATCATTTTTTGCAAATGAACCTGGAGTCGGAAACGTGTTATTACATCGCTACGGCATACGGAGTGTTCGAAAGTGTCGGGACCTCGAAATATCACAAAAAATAGAAGTTTTACAAAAAATTGTTTCAAACAAAAATTGTAGGGTGTATAAAGGTCTATTTACTGGCGCCATGTGTTTGACCTTGGATAGCGTCACCAAGGTCACGACAAGGCCACCTTGAATTTTTGAAATGGAACCCTCCACTTTTTATTGCATATTCTTGTAGCCCTTCTCGAGACCTTTTCAATGCACTAATTTTACGTACAACTTTAAGTAAGCCGTTTCGAAGTTATTGAAGTTATAATGTTTTTCCTGATAAGTCGACGACTGTAGTTATCGTATTATCATCCGCGAATGAAGGTAGAAGTGGTAAATGATGGTGGATCTACTTTTATAACTGACCGATAAATATTAAACGTCCTGTAACTTTGTAACAAGGTTAAATAGGACACATGTTAATATGAACTTTCTTCATTGTTGGTGTGCCCCCTATCCATCCCTGAAGTGGGTCCCACATGTTACGATACACCCTGTATATACAGGGTGGACCAATAACTCTGTCCACCTGGAATATCTCCGTTATTTTTAGAGATACAAAAATTTTGTACTTGAAACAACGAATTATTGCAGCATGTGCGACAATCAGTCCAGAAACGTTAAGAAATGTACGTGCTTCAGCAATTCAAAGATTTCAGTGTTGTATCGATGCAAACGGACATCACTTCGAGCATCTCTTATAAGCAAGGTAAGAATCATTGTTTTACACTTTTATTTAATGCCGAATGACCTTATTATAGGTCGTTGAAATCATCTAAACATCCGCTATTACACTAAGAATAAAAAAGTATAGCATGCCATTTAAAAAAATGGAGATGACCTTGAAATCTCTGAAGCGCCTCCACCTACAAAAAAATTATTAGTAGCATATTACGGCCCTCTTGGTACCGTACAACTTTTATAAGTACAAAATTTTTGTATCTCTAAAAATAACGGAGATATTCCAGGTGGACAGAGTTATTGGTCCACCCTGTATGTGTGTGTGTGTGTGTGTGTGTGTGTGTGTGTGTGTGTGTGTGTATATAATTATACCGATAAGTAGATCTAAAATTACATACATACGCTGAACTTGAACAGAAATATCGAAAACTGTTATTAAAAATAATAATTTTCAATGCGTTTTAGTATTTCAGAGGAAAAGTGTCGTGTTGCGTAATTGTAAAAAATTGTTTAAACATAGTAAACGGTTGGAACTTTGCGTAAAAATGTTTCTAAAGAATGAAACTTTTAGAATTATCGAGAACTGCCGTTAAAACTACGGAAAATTACCAGCACATTTTCACTAAGTGTCGTGCTGGTCGAGGACATTAAAAATTATTTAAAAATTGTTAATTATTGAAATATCGGTCTGAAATTGCATATGTAGGCTGAACTTGAGCAGGACTATCGGAAACTCTTGCTAAAAATAATAATGTTCAACGCGTTTTGGTACTTTAGAGGGAGAATGTCGTGCTGTGTAATTGTAAAAAATTGTTTAAAAAATAGTAAACGGTCGGAACTCTGCGTAAAAGCGTTTTTAAAGGATAGAACTTTTATAGAACTATCGAGAACTGTCGTTAAAACTACGGAAAATTATCAGCATGACACATTTTTACTAAGTGTCGTGCTGGTCGAGGACATTAAAACTTCATAAAAAATTATTAATTATTGAAATATCGGTCTGAAATTGCATATGTAGGCTGAACTTGAGCAGGACTATCGGAAACTCTTGCTAAAAATAATAATGTTCAACGCGTTTTGGTACTTTAGAGGGAGAATGTCGTGCTGTGTAATTGTAAAAAATTGTTTAAAAAATAGTAAACGGTCGGAACTCTGCGTAAAAGCGTTTTTAAAGGATAGAACTTTTATAGAACTATCGAGAACTGTCGTTAAAACTACGGAAAATTATCAGCATGACACATTTTTACTAAGTGTCGTGCTGGTCGAAGACATTAAAAATTCATAAAAAATTATTAATTATTGAAATATCGGTCTGCAATTGCATATATGTATAGGCTGAACTATAGCAGAACTATCGGGAACTCTTGCTAAAAATAATAATGTTCCGCGCGTTTTGGTACGTTAGAGGGAGAAGTGTCGTGCTAGATTCGCGAAGTTAGCACGACATTTTTTCAATTTCGATTTTTTAATATAAGGAATGCGCAACTCTTTTTAATTTTTTCAGGAACTGTAGAACTATTAAAAGTGATCAAAACTCTTAGTATTTTTTAATAATTCGTAGATTGTCGTGCCAGCTTCACAGACACTCCAAAAGTTCATCAAATATATTAAATTTTCTGTGTAAAATCGCAATAGATTTAACGAATCAAGTAAAAATAAATGCCGATATTATACGATTCTTTTTTATGTTTAAAATTAATAGTTGGAAGCATGACTCGCCAAAAAAAGCGCGGAATCTGGTGAGTATTAATAATAATTTTATTCGGGTTATATGCACGTTAATTTGCTGTTATTTATCGCGAAAGACAAAAAAAAGCGTGATTGGCCGCCATATCAAGGGGTTGGAAAAAAAGCAATAACTAATACTGGCAAAGCAGAGTAGACTAATTTGATAGGAGGATAATCTGATAGATAGATCAATCTCGTATCGACTTACCTCTCCTTATAAATTCTCACAGCTAGTTTGGGATGCTGGAGCCGGTAACGAATTGTTTCTTTCGCCAGGACGACACGCTGAGCAAACGAATAGCAAAATGTGGTTCTTTTCCGCCAACGTGCAATGATTATTTTTTTCTGCTGGTAGTTTCGCTGTCTGCGGATACAGATGAATTGTACAGGTGGACATACGATCTAGAGACAACGAAGTCAAGGAACGACGACAAAGGACTGCGAGACCGATACCACGCGGCGAGTATATATTATTAGTAATATTTACAGAGAGAGAAAGAAGAAGAGAGAGAGAGAGAGAGAGACTATCGACACTGCCGCTGGCCACATCGTACAATCACTTGGCGAACACTAACGGAGCCGGCCATGGGCGCCGGGAAGGGGGTGCAAAGCGGTGCACTTGCACCCCCCTGGCCCTGGCCTATGAAATAAGTGGGGAAGAGACAGAGAAAAAATTCAATAAAAAAATCATGTAATATAGAATAATATCGATAATTTTTTCAATTGAACAAAAATGCAATGGTTAAATATTAATTAACATTTGTAATAAGCCTTTGGGAAATCAATTTTAGAAAAATCAATGTTTGAACAAAAACTTGAGCCGTCTTGGTTGCTTTCCAAATTCATTTGTCACATTATCAATAAATTCAGTCTCCTCTTGCACTCTTTTTCTATGAACGCTGACACAGTAATGAATCTTTATTAAAATTCAATAAATAACATAAACGACGTTAACAAAAATATAATTATGAACTGGGAAAAAACCGTTTTTCCAGTGCATCTTCTTTTGAGTGCACCCCCCTAAAAGTAATTCTGCCGGCGCCCATGGAGCCGGCAATTTGCACGTGACATCTTCGTCTACGGCTTCAAAGATGCGGATTATCGCTTAATAGTGATACGTATGTACATATGTATATATACATGTGTATAGAGTAATTTATGATTATATTAATATCAAATATAATTATTGTTTATAAATATATTAATTATAAATAAGGCAAAAAATTATAAATAAGAATGAAATTATTTTATTGATTATAATTAAGGATTCAATGAAATTACATTATTTAATAAGAGGAAGATATATAAAGAAGACAAAGAAGATAAAGAAGGAAATAATTATTTCTTGTATTCCTTTCTCATGCTAAACATAAATTTGGCTTCCAAAATACTTGATTATGTTACAATTTAGAAACATTTGACACACTAAAATTAATTAAAAAAATATTGTAACATAATTTATCATATTATATATATATATATATATATATATATATATATATGTTACAATATTTTTTTAAATATAAAATTTTTCTAATATATATATGTACATATATATATTAGAAAAATTTTATATTTTATTTATAATTAAATCTATATTTTAGAAGCATTTTCACATTTAAAAAAGAAAATATTTATAAAGATTAATAAGAGAATTTCGTAATTACATTTCCTACATTTGTACAAATAATTAAATAATTAAAAGCAATCTATTAATCATTTTACTTGAATATATAAATATAAGAATATTATCTATTAAAGTTTTTGAAAAAATCAATAAATAGTATAAATATTATCTAAATAATATATGTATTATCTATATAAATCTGTATATAAAAAGCAAGTAGATATATATTGATACATAAAATTGATACATGTAAGTAGATTATAATTGACATGTATGTTAACCACTTCTTTCTTTTTGCCGTTAGTAATAATATCAATTATTAATTTACATAAATAATGAGAGTTGACTATTTATTTTAATAATTGTAGTATAGATAAATGTCTCACAGTCTAACATAATATTTTAATAGTATACTTATTTGGAATCAAAATCGAAATTTTAAAAATTTCTAACATGAAAAAGTCGAAATTATAATAATTTTTGAATAATAAGTAATTAAAATTAACTAACGCAATTAAATTGCATGGAAAATTTGTACATTTATGTTCATAACCTTACATTCATTATTACATTAACGTAACATTTATACTCACTTTATCTTATAAACCTTCACAATTTAGACGATATTGATTTTTAATGCTGGTTTTATATTTATGATTATATATATTTTCTCACGAATATCAGAGAAAAAATATTTGTCCAAAACAGTTCAGGAATCACAAACGTAAGACGAAAGCATGAAAAGAAAAGTTTTCTTCAGACGAAACTTTCCTGTTTCCTTGCGCATGCGCAAGTAATAATGTACGTCACTGATGACGTGATCACGTGATTTCGATAAACTACGTTCAGCAGAAAAAACGGATTATTAATTATTATCTTAAAAACGACTGTCATTTATTACACAAATATAAAAAATTATTATATTATTATATTATTGTATTATTATATTATTATTATAGTATAAATTAAAGAATTATAATTTTGCAATGTTTCCGAAACATTAATGTGATATTGCTAATATCTAGCAGACATCTTGTAAATTTATATTTCTACAATGTCTCTGTAATGTTGCATTGTAATTTGCAATATTGTAACATTGCCGCAATGTAGCTGCAATGTTCTGTGCTGTATGGGATATATATATATATATATATATATATATATATATATATATATGTTACAATATTTTTTTAAATATAAAATTTTTCTAATATATATATGTACATATATATATTAGAAAAATTTTATATTTTATTTATAATTAAATCTATATTTATCTATATTTATTAATCTATATTTTTAGAAGCATTTTCACATTTAAAAAAGAAAATATTTATAAAGATTAATAAGAGAATTTCGTAATTACATTTCCTACATTTGTACAAATAATTAAATAATTAAAAGCAATCTATTAATTATTTTACAACTTTTTATACTTTTTGTTTATACATCTGTACTCCTATATAAGTATACAGGGTGTCCCGAAACTAACGCTTGGTATTTTAAAGGCAGATTCTCTGGCCAATTTAAAAACGATTTTTCCTCAGCGAAAATGTCGCGGCACTAATAGTTTTCGAGTTATAAACGATTGAAAATAAAGGGTTTTTCGCAAACTAAGGCTTATGGGAATAAAATATTAATAAAGTCACATTCTTTAGTTAATTTTAGGTAGAGTTTACTTTAATAGAATTTTAATTTAAGGCTTAGTTAGAAAGATACATGATGACAAAAATTGGGAATATGCAAAAAATAATGATCTTCCTCGACATTTTCGCTGAAGAAAAATCGTTTTTAAATTGGCCAGAGAATCTGCCTTTAAAATATCAAGCGTTAGTTTCGGGACACCCTGTATATTTAGTTTATATCTATGTATATAAAAGATTTTGAAACTGCTGAATATAAATTTGATGTCAAAATTAATAAATTTAAAATAGCTGAGATTTTTAATAAGTATATATTTTTTCTTTTATATTAATTATTATTTACTTAATAATTAATTTATTAATTTAATCATTGTTTATTGATTATATTATTGTGACAGTTTTATCAATTAATTAGTTTATTAATTCTTTTGCTTTTTGATTGATATCCAAGAAACATTTATTACTGTCAAGAATTGATAAGTTGTTATTTACAAAGGTTGGATTTAATTTCCTATTTAATTCTTCTATTTAATTTTCGATTTAATTTTTTAACTGTATATTAAATTATGAGAAAAATGAAAATCATATGACTTTGACATATTGTGGAAATCGTAATCATGAGTAACTTATTAAATTTTATCAATTTATGAATATAAATGCGTACAAAGCGAAGTTTAGATTGATAATGAAAGAAAAAGCCCTTGAAATAGGATTAGATGTACGCCATTGTTTCAGACATGAGTCCGCTAACCATGTGGCGATCTTTTGGTGTAAATGCTGGTAAATATTCAATTGTTGTAAATAAATGCCAACATCCAATGGATGATAAACGCCATTTATATTTTTTTCATGATGTATGTCATGCTTTTAAAAATTTTAAAGAAGGCATGCTAAATAATGTAACCATAGTGATACCCGATCACTATGTAAAATTGTATACTTTGCCGACTAATATAGCCAGTTCGAAATATTTTAACGAATTGTTGAATACTTAGAAAGATACTGATCTAAAACTCGTACCAAAATTGAAACATAATTATTTAGTTAAGTCCAAATACTTCCAAAGAATGAGAGTAAAAGGTGCTTTTCATGTTTAATCTCATGATGTAAGTACAGCGTATTGAGCATCAATTGTGACTGTAACCACATGATGATTTTACCAGCAGTATCAATAAGTAAAAGAGATTATATCTTCAAAATCTCTATAATTTTTACGTGTTGTTTTACAATAATTTAATGATCACATAAAGAACATTAATAAAAATATTAAAATAAGTGTATATAATCGATAAAACAATAAGCAACATATGCATGTAGAAATATTTAAATAGAATTTTAATGTAAAAGCGCTCTTTTTTTCAAACTAAGTTAAATTATCAACTTATACATATTTATGTCATGTCGATAACATAAATACATTTAAATTCAAATCTTATAAAAAAAAATATAAATATATGAAACATAAACATACTCTCTTTTTAGCAGGATTTAAATGATTTACATCATGAATGTT
This sequence comes from Camponotus vicinus, assembly GCF_025532165.1. Taxonomy (NCBI): domain Eukaryota; kingdom Metazoa; phylum Arthropoda; class Insecta; order Hymenoptera; family Formicidae; genus Camponotus; species Camponotus vicinus. Next base: position 32,285,606 of record NW_028141945.1, read on the forward strand.
TTTCTTTTACGATTTTTTTCCTATTATCGCTGCGAGTTTTTTAGTCACATTGTAATGCGAAAAATTCTCTTAGAATGTTTGCAAATATGAAAGATCGATTGTGCATATCATCTGCCTTGGTATACAAATTACAATAAAATTGCACTTATATCTTTGTGTATTTGTGTGTAGTTTGTATAATACTCTATATAATAATTATATAAATTATATTATTATACATAATAATTACATAAATAATAAAGAATACACTGAAATTATACTGACAATAAGTGATAAGATATGTAGAATGTCTGTATAATTAATCATCAATTAGATACGAATCTATGTATAAAAATAAATAAAAAATATGAAGTAAATTTGTCACAAAATTTCACTTTCAAGAAAACCTATTTAAAAAATTAAAAAATTGATTGGTGTTATATATTTCATTTTACACGATTAATGGATTAGTTAATAACTCATTTCGTCGTTTCGAAGAATACGTTTCTTCACCATGTCGGCAGATGCAATTTTTAAATCATAAGCTAAACCTAGATAAGCACAGAAGTCGATCAAAGCTGTAGTAAAATTAAGCCTATAATTTCCAAACTCCGCCGCTTTGTAATCCCAAGGAAAGACATGATGATAGTTATGCCAGCCTTCGCCAAATGTTATGAAAGAAACACTAGCATTATCGGTAGAGGTGATTGATCTATAAATATATATAATATACATAATAGTATATAATATACGATAAAATAAACATTTTTAAATATCGATGTAAAGTATATAATAAATTGTATATAATACAAGTACATACTTATCATATGGTTTTACACCCCATATGTGAGCCGCGGAATTCACCGACCAAGTGATATTTAAGTTTATGCAATATCTGGCAACGGCAATGTGCCATGCAAACCACAAATTCTCATCCCATGCCCACCAAGGTATTACAGTTGGCACGATAAAGCAAAAGATTGACATCAAATATAGATACCATCTAAAAAAGGTACGAATATAAAAGACAGCAAACAATCGATAAAATCAAGCAAACAAAATAATATTTATTCAATTTGATTTGTAAAAATAATTGTGCTTATGATACTTTTTTTGAAAGACCACGAGAGGGTCTTGATCCAGATCACTCATGTCAATCGTCGCACCCTTGCTAATGACGTCCGAATGTTTGCGAACCATAAGCCAGCCGATATGTGAGAAAAAAAATCCTCTCCGCGCGTTATATGGATCCGCATCAGTATCGGTGAATTTATGATGCACTCTGTGATCTCTGACCCACTCATAAATGTGATTCTGAAAAATATAGCTTATTAAAAAATAAACTACTTCACGCTACAAAAAAAAAACAAAATGTAGAACTCTAATCAATAGTTCACAAAAATGTAAGATCTATATGATAATTGAGTGAGAAAAAAGAATTCAAATCAAGCTTACTTGAAAAGCAGCAGTCTGGAAAATCATAAGAATAAATCTCATCGGCCACTTTGCCTTATAAGACCGATGACACCATAATCTATGAGCGCCAGCAGTAACGCCTATTCCCGAAATGATACCAATAGTGAAGTCTATAAATTAATTGTTGATAGTAAATATTTCATCTTATTATTGTATTGATATAAGCGATGCAATTTAATAATTTATAGAACGGCACAAAAAAATAAATAAAATACATACGCCAGATGAACGTCCAAAGTTTAGCATAAAAAAAAGTTAGATATAGTCCATAAAGGCAAGAAAGATGAATATAAATGAAAATAATGACATTTCTCCAAACAATTTCCCATTTATAACGTTGTTTTTTCGCCGGCACTTCGTCAATTTCTTTAAATTTCATTACAAAATTTTCCAATGTATTAAGTGTCATGCTGTAAAAAACTTGTGTTTAATATATGTAATAGTAAAGTGTAGTGCCTTTATTTAAGTTCTACAATATTCTTGCATTTCTAAAATTTTTAGATTCTTTAAAATTCTTTAAAAATTTTAATATTAATAATTTTTAACATTATAATTTTTTATCACGTTTCTAACTATGTGGTCATTTTTTATCTGCAGGCATTCTTTATTTATTTCTATTTTAAAATCATACTTGATCTCTGTTGTCATTACTTTATCTACTTCTATTTTAAGGTTATATAGTATTCATCACTCGCAAAAATAAGTATTTTTAGGAAGTTTTATATTTTATATTAAAATATATATAGCTTTTTGTTGTTGTATGAGTTTTTAATAAACTAATATTAAAGAAAGAAAGAAGTGTTGTTGCTTCTCTGCGCTCCAACTACCGCGTGTTGGCTTTTATGCCATTTTCTTTTTAAAAAAAACAAATATATATATATATATATATATATATATTTAAAAAAATATATATATATAAAATATATATAAAAAATATATATATATATATTAAAAAATATATATTTTTTAAAATATATATACGTCAGAATTTTTTCCTATATTGCAGAACATGCATGTACATACAAATACACAAGATACTAAGAAAATATATAAAAATATAATGAAAAAATACAAGGAAAGAAAAAATAAAAGCTACAAAACGTTTATATTACGTAATTCATTTTATAGAAACTCTCAGGATCTTGCAAGAGATTTAAAATGTAAAAAATCCGAATTATTAAGTTCTCAAAATATTATATAATAATTTTATTGTCATTAACTATATTGCAATCATTACTTTTATCTATTTCTATTTTAAGATTATCTATTTTTATTTTAAGATATAATTAGTTATAATTTTTAGCATTATATTAAATTACAAGAATTATTTAATTATTACATATTTTCATTTTTATAATTAATCTTACAAATATAATTATAAATAGCAAATTACAGCAACAATGTAATGTATATAGCATAATATCTTTTTGATTTAAATTTTCAATTGATTAATAATAACTTTGTGGAAGATATATATATATATATATATATATATATATATATTATTTTTATTAAAAATAATTCATTTAACACTCTTTAAGTAAATGCAAAATACAATAAGTTTACTACATGAAATCCGAAACATAAAGCTACATTCACAAGTTTCTTACTCACGCACTTCAATCTGACTGAAACGTTCGTGTAATAAAATTCTGTTCTATTATCATTCGATATATATAATGTCCCAAAAACAGAGCATTGGTCATTATTTCCCTGAAATTTACATTCAATGATTGAGACCAAATTCTACAATACATATTAGAACGAAAATAAGGTTCATTGACATACGTGCGGATTAGTAAGGTCAAATTGTGTCAAAGCGGAAGCACAAGTGGTTCCTTGTATTAAAATGAGATATGCAAAAACAATGAACGAAAACCGAATCATTTAGTCATTTAGTCATATAATAAAGAATATTTATATAATATTCTCTTTCTTGCACAAACAACATTTAAATAATTGTAAGTAACAATAAAATTTATAATAATCTAACAATTACAATATATACACAGAAAGCGTTGTATATAATATGCATTTTTTAATATCTTTAAAGACATATAAGAGAAAAATGCTGCAAAATTAGTTACTAGTAAATTGATTGGTGAGAAAATGTAAAGACGAAATTATGTTTTGTATTAGATCTTATAATTAGACAAAACATTCGATAATTCACGATTTATGTTCTATTTGAGCTTTAAATTTAAATAATTTCAACAATAGTTTGATTAAATTGAATCAAATATTTGACTATTCGTATCAAGCGACGCGGTAGCGTCGCGACGCCAAGTACATAAAAAACTGATAAAAAATTGGATCCGAGCATTGAGAGTCACTGTTCTCGACGCGGCGTTACCAAGTAGCTTATCCGGAATTTTACGTTAAATGACGTCACATAAACTTTCGATTGAAATATTTCAGAAACTAAAGCCGTAATTAAAAATCTAACGGCATTTTTCTTATATAATGTGAATACAAGCTTTCGATTGTGACCAGTTTGAATAAAATCGGTGCAGTCAATCCCGAGAAATGATAATCGCATGTCAGAATTGTGACATTTTTCATTTTCCGTCATAATAAGGTTCAGACTTATGAACGTATCTTCGCACGCACACATTCAAAGCGATTTTGTCCCTCAAGCTGCGTTCATACCGCGTATATATGATTATTCGCTTTAATGTGCAAAAATGCTTTAAGAAACAAAACCATTTATGTACATGTGTGTGCATACGTGTGATATGTGTATATGTGTGTGTATACGTATGAGAGATTAATTTATCGCATAACAATTTTCAAAAACCTCTTGGGGGTAAAATCTAATCTATCTCGAAAACGGTATCACAAAAATATAAAAACTGTGCCGTTAGATAAGACTTCTAAGGACACTAATTTATCGTATTATAACAATATTTAAAAACCACCCCTTGGGAGTGAACTTTAATATCTAGAAAATGAAACCTTGTAAAAATACGCGACTTACACTTAGTAAAGATTTTTAAAAATGCGTATATATTTTTTGCAGAAATAATATAAATTTTTACAAAAAAAGGTGGTGATATCCCTCTAGAAACAACCTTATAACGATAAAAGAAAATACGTTAAGTATATAAAAAAAATATCTTTAAAAAATCTAACATATATTTTCTGTAGAAATAATATTTTTTACAAAAAGCAGTGAGATCCCCTAAAAAAAACCTTATAAAGGTAAAAAAATACGCCAAGTACATAAAAAAAATCAAAAAATCTAAAAGAGTGATAAAAATAAAATATTTAAAAACCGATATGAGATCAATACTATTAGCCAAGTACAATAAATTATGTGATATTAATTCGTAATCGATACTAAATGAGTTAAGATTACTTTAATTCCTAAAGCATTTTTTATATGATGTATATAATTTAAAAAAGTCTTACACAAATTCTAAATCGCATAAATGACCTTCAGGTCGAAGTAAGACATCAAAAATCTAGCTTTTTCCTGTTTTAAACTATATGATTTAAATACGGAGCACGCCAAGTTTTCATATCTCACTTCGACCTGAAGGTCATTTATGCGATTTAGAATTTGTGTAAAACTTTTTTTAATTATATACATCATATAAAAAATGCTTTAGGAATTAAAGTAATCTTAACTCATTTAGTATCGATTACGAATTAATATCACATAATTTATTGTACTTGGCTAATAGTATTGATCTCATATCGGTTTTTAAATATTTTATTTTTATCACTCTTTTAGATTTTTTGATTTTTTTTATGTACTTGGCGTATTTTTTTACCTATATAAGGTTTTTTTTAGGGTATTTTTAATTCTAAAGAAAATTTTTGAACGATAATAATATTTGTTGCAAATAAAAGAGAAACAAAAGAAATAAATTTTTTATTTCGTTAAACATCACCAAGCTTACATCATACGTAAATCGTCTACGGAAATCAGTTTGAACTGATTAAACTATTCAAATGTATTCTCAAGAATAATTTTAAATTCGATTATCTTAAAAATTTAAGTACTAGTCTATATCAAAATATAGTACATTATTAATTTATTAATATGATTTAATTATTATATATTAATCCTTTGCACTCTAATTAATTTTATTATATGACTTATCAGCAACTCCAAAGCATTTTTGTGGTATCTTTAGTGAACATTAAAAAATGTTATATCAAATAAAAGAAATCTATTATTTTACTATCATCACTGCTGCTCTCAGTATTATAAATAATTTCATTAATAATTGATTAAAAAATAAATACCATAAATAATTTTACTATATTTTTATTATATCACTGTAATAGCGCCTCTATAAAGAGTTAAATTTGATACAATTATTAATATTTTTAATCCTGATAATCTGATGAATCTGTTGAGGATAAATGTTCAAATTATTTTAATCGAATGATCTGTTGTTAGATTCCGAGAAAAAAGGAAATATTTATCTTTGTTAATCAATTTTACTGCCTGGATGTGATACACTTTGTCGCAGACTCCTGTCACCTTTCTTCATTACGACGTTCTTTACGAGCTCTTCGGACGGTTGCTTGAGATCGTATGCCCAACCAATTTTCGCGAAGAAATCGATAAACATTGTAGTAAAATTGAAAATGTAGTTGTTTAATTCGGCCGCCTTGTAATCCCATGGAAACACGTGATGATAATTGTGCCAGCCTTCACCGAGCGCTATAACGGCAACGTATTTGTTTTCCGTCGGATTTATGGATCTGTGTTTTTAAAATGTATTAGATAAAATTACTTGTGCAATAAAGAAACACTGAAGCTTCTTTCGGTCAAGTTTATATAAACACGTTTGTGTAATTTCTATTTATCTGCTTACGCATCATATGGCTTTGAACCCCAAATGTGAGCCACACTGTTGACACTCCATGTACCGTTTAAACTGAAAACATAACGTATAATCTGTGATTTGAAGGCTCTAGACCAGGTTTCGTTCCATCCGTAAATAGGCACCATTATCGGCAGTAGAAAGGCAAAGATGAATTTTATTATCGAGAAATATCTGCGAAGAAACATAAATTAATTAGTACACATATATAATTTCATGTTACGTTAAATCATATGTTAAATGATCTTGTAAGAAAACTCTTGAAAAGAAAGAAGATTAACACGAAAATGTCAAATTTAGGAGAAGGAATTGCTAAAATATCGTATTTAGAATAATAAATGCATTTTCAAGATGAATTATATGTATAGATATAAATAAATTTCACACACACACACACACACACACATCTTATATTCTTTTTCTTCTTAGATAATTATTTCAACCTAATATAATATAATTAATATCTTTAAGACATGGACTTACTTGTAACCAAACACAGCGACAGGATCTGCCATTATATCTTTCATATCGACTTGACGACCCTTTCGAATCACATCTGGATGTTTCTTCAACATCAACCAGCCAACGTGAGAGAAGAAAAATCCCCTGTTGATATTATGCGGATCCGCATCCGTATCCGTGTATTTATGATGCACTCTATGATCTCGAATCCAGTCATAAAGATTATTCTATAAAAAATTATTACAAAGAAAACTTTTTCCCTCTAGCGCAAAAATCAATTAAAAACTTGTTTACCTGGCCAGCGGTAGCATACAAAATCAAAAGTATAATTCTAAGCGGCCATTTTGCTTTGTAAGCTCGATGAGTCCAAAAACGATGAGCACCGGCAGTAACGCCGATCGCTCCTATCACACTCACAATGAACGCTTGAGACAAGAAGGATCAAATTAATTAATACATTTATGAAATTATGCATAATTAATAATGTAATTATACATATTTTGCACGGATGTCATATATTGATTGATCTACAATAAGTCCATTATAAAACGTTACTATAAATTATAACGACTTTAATTAAATATAAGATATGAAATTTTTGCAAAAAATTATATAAAGATTAAAATCTATTTATTTGATCATACAATCAAATTTAACATTTTTAACTTGGGTATCTTCAAAATGGAATCTAATATGTTTGTTCACAATATGTTTGTGGTAATTGATATAAGTGACTGACGTAATGTTTGTAACGAAATCAAAGTTATACAATAGAAATGAAAGCTTTGGCTTGTCTGCTGTCAAACTTTTATCATGTTTCTTTTTTATCACGTAAGTCTAATCGATTTGCTTTCAGTCAGTCAATGTCGATTTCAGTAGTTAATAACTACGGCATTCTTAGTAAACATGCGATACACTTTCAATGAAATTATTATATATGTGAAACGTTGACATATATTTGTAAAAGAGTATTTAAAAAAATAATCAGTCTTATATATTGAAAAAAGGACAAATTTCATCTTTTTTATTTAAATATTTTTTCCTGTAATTTAAAAATTCGAATTAATAGAATTTGCAATTTTCCAAAGAATACTCACCCCAAATGTTCGTCCTAAGATCTTTGCACCATTCAAAAGTGAAACAGGCATATAACATGCTCATATGAAGAAGAATAATGGATATGACATTCAACCACTTCACTTCCGTCTTGAATTTAAACAATTCTTCAAACTTTATACGTGTTTCGTCCCGGCTTTGCATATCATTTTCATCATCTGTGGTGATTGAAAATTCCTCTTTTCCTCCGCAAAAATTTTCCTCCACATGCATTTCAGGACTCGTATTGGGTGCCATCTCGTTTATGAAAATCACTGAATCGCTAATTCAAAATAACATTGTATTACCAATAAGAAGTAGATTGTTAATTTCTTTTTAGATATTTTTAATTACCGGTTACAAATTAAATTTTGCGAATTAATAGGTGGCACACTTTAATGATTGATTTAATTTGATGTTAACAATCGCTCATTTCAATATTCTATCTGTTTTCTTTGTGTATCGTTCTGTAATTTTTGAGCTATTACTGGGACAAGTTTTTAAGATAATTAATCTTATTGTTAGAGAATTAATATCTTTACATCATCGCAGATATAAATAATAATTCGTTATCAAGATCGTTAGTATATTATTTTAAAGGTAGATTGTTAGTATATTATTTTTATTATTAAAGTACATAATTGATGATTCGATGAAATGAAACGCATTTCTATAAGTTATAGCACAGTTTGCATGAAATGTAATTATAATTGTAATTATAACATTTGTATGTAGTATAACAATTTATATATAATTCAGAAAAACAAGTTTTTTAAAATAATTATACTTAAAAATTATTATTTTATGAAATATTTTAGCGTTCTTAAAAATTTTACCCGATATCCAATGGTGCTTCTTAATCACAGGTTTGAATTACAATAACTGCATCGTTTTTTTCGAGTTGCAATCCTGCACTTTTATAAATTGCATTGTCAGCATATTGCTCCATTTTAAACAATGATGCTCATGATTCAATACAGGAACATAATGCAATAAAAGCAACGAAGTAAATATAAAATTATTGATACACTCACGTAAACGGGAAATATATATAAATGTAAACAATATCAACATAATAATGTAAACAACTTTGCAATTAAAATCATTGCAATAATCATATTATAATCATTATACAATGATCATATTATTGTTTTCTATGAAATTAAAAATTAATAGTAATAAAAACAAGAGATATAATCAATCTTCAATTATTAAAAATAATAATGCAATTCGTTTATTTGTAATAAAAATATTTTTAATTATTATACACTTTGTATCACGATTATTTGCTCAAATTAATTGTGCAAAGAAACAAAATTATTTTACGTAGGAAATTTAAATGTTAAAATAAATTATATATATATATATATATATATATATATATATATATATATATATACAGGGTGTCCCAGACCCGTACACCCCTTTTAAAATGAAAATAAATGGCTTTTGTCAAAAATCGCGAACAATTTTTAAGTAAATCGGGTACGCTCTATCAAATGGTGATATTTTCAACTTTTGATTCCGACCGGAAATACGCCATCCTGATCGGAAGTTGAATTTTTTTAGGGGAACATGGTACTTTTTATTACAGATTCGAATTGTACGTGGAAAAATAAGAAACTTTTGTATCAAACGTTTTTTCTGAAAGTGCCTCTGTCAATCTTAAAATTGACCTTGAAAGTAACTGTGATGAACTTTCAATAATTAATATTTCTATTATTATTACAAAAATCGTTACATGGAATAGGATTTCTTTATTTAATTTACTGCGCTCTACCTCCTCACAAGTGCGTGAGCTCATGCTCAGGGACACCCTGTATACACACACACACACACACACACACACACACGCACACGCACGCACGCACGCACGCACGCACGCACGCACGCACGCACGCACGCACGCACGCACGCACGCACGCACGCACGCACGCACGCACGCACACACGCACGCACGCACACACGCACGCACGCACACACGCACGCACGCACGCACGCACACACGCACACGCACACACACACGCACACACACGCACACACGCGCACACACACACACACACACACACGTATGTATGTATGTATGTATGTATGTATATATATATATATATATTTATAAATTTTTAATTATATATATATATATATATATATATATATATACACTACCGCTCAAAAGTATTTGGCCACCTAGGTAAATTGTGTTTAAATGACTATAAATAAATAAAAATCATTCATTTATATTAATCTATATATTATATATATATTATCTATATCTTCTCTATCTATATATTATTTTTGCAAAATATGCGTCAAGAGATGTGTTTTCTGTTCAAATGGCAGCAGATAACTGACGCAAATTTATATCCGTTACATTCTAAAATATTAAATAAACAAAAAAATTCCATGAAACACGCGCCTTTGTAGTAAAAACTTAAAAGTATTCATTCTAGGAAAAGAGCCATAAATACCTTATTTGGCTTTGTAGCTATCTGTTAGTAAACATGAAGTGATATTTATAATATAGCTATTGAGAACAACTTTCCGTTAGCGCATAAACAATAAACATCGATGAAAGGCAATAGACACAATTTCGTTTTCGAGTTTTCTCTTAAATTAAGGGTGGCCAAATACTTTTGAGCGGTAGTGTATATATATATATACAGGATGTTCTAAAAAGGTATGTCAAAAATTTAAGGAGATATTCCTCACACCTGAGGGATGAAAAAATGTTATATGGACATAGGTGCGGAAATGTTTATTTCAGGAGTTATGTTGAAAATACTGTTAGCTGTATTACTTACACAAGGAAAAATTTAGGATTAATTATTGTAGACGACAATCGTTTAATTAGGCTTATTTACATTTGGTTTTAATGTGACCTTGAGTATGTTACAATAAATGTTGAAAATGTTCACCATTTTCCTGAATACAAGCAGTGACACGTCGACGCATCGATTCATGGACACGTTCAAAAATGCCTGGCGTACAGCGGATTGTCTCGCAACCTGCAGTGATACGGTCACGAAGATCTTGAATATCACGCACTGGTAGCATTTTTGAACGTGTCCGTGAATCGATGCGTCGACGTGTCATTGCTTGTATTCAGGAAAATGGTGAACATTTTCAACATTTATTGTAACATACTCAAGGTCACATTAAAACCAAATGTAAATAAGCCTAATTAAACGATTGTCGTCTACAATAATTAATCCTAAATTTTTCCTTGTGTAAGTAATACAGCTAACAGTATTTTCAACATAACTCCTGAAATAAACATTTCCGCACCTATGTCCATATAACATTTTTTCATCCCTCAGGTGTGAGGAATATCTCCTTAAATTTTTGACATACCTTTTTAGAACATCCTGTATATATATATACAGGGTGGACCATTTTAACCTTTAATGGAGAATAACTCGAAAACCAACCCCGGGAGAGAAAAATGTTTCAGACAAAAGTTGTTTGGTTTCGAGGGGGCCATAAGATGGTATCATTGATTTGACCTTGAAGAGTTATTTGAAGGTCACATGAAGGTCACCTTCAATTTCTTAAATGGAACCTACTATTTGTCATCGCATATTCTTGTAGCTTATCTCGAGAGCTTTCCAAAACACTATAATTAAGTACCTTTTCGTTAAGTACTTTTTGAGTTATGAGGCTTGAAATAATTTCTTAATTTTACATAAACCGTAAAATATCTTGTAAAATATTCATTTTTCGATTATCTTACCTTAATACTTTTACGTACAAAATAATGAGAGGAATCAACTGGTGTAAAGAAAACACATAGTTGTTTTGAAGAAAAAATATGTAATTTGCAATTAACAATTTCCCCTCGAAACCAAACAACTTTTGTCTGAAACATTTTTCTCTCCCGGGCTTGGTTTTCGAGTTATTCTCCATTAAAGGTTAAAATGATCCACCCTGTATATTCAATTTTGTGTATATAACTTACATACAAAATATTTCCCACGTAATACGTTGTAACGCTGTTTTCGCGTAGCTTTCCAGGTAGCACACATTCGTTTTAAAAACGTTTCACAAGTGTTTCTTCGAAACGTTTATATAACCGACTCTTGAAAATGTTTCTAATTGGTTAAAATGTCCACTTGAAAAACGATAAGAGATACGTTTCTTTTCTGATAAAGAAACGTTTAAAAACCGTTTAAAATACGTTTCTTTCCTATTATTTGTTAAACGTTTTCCAGGTAGCACATATTCGTTTCAAAAACGTTTCACAAGTATTTCTTCGAAACGTTTGTATAACTGACTCTTGAAAATGTTTCTAATTGATTAAAATGTCCACTTGAAAAACGATAAGAGATACGTTTCTTTTCTGATAAAGAAACGTTTAAAAACCGTTTAAAATACGTTTCTTTCCTATTATTTGTTAAACGTTTTCCAGGTAGCACATATTCGTTTCAAAAACGTTTCACAAGTATTTTTTTGAAACGTTTCATAACTGACTCTTGAAAACGTTTCTGATTGGTTAAAATGTCCACTTGAAAAACGTTAAGAGATATGTTTCTTTTCTGATAAAAAATGTTTAAAATATGTTTAAAATACGTTTTTTTCTTTTATTCGTTAAATGTTTATTTTCTCATGGAATTAATAAAATAATGCATTCATACATACTTTCTAAAAGTGAATCAGTATATTATCAGTGAAAACAGTAAATAGAGTGTCTGATGCAGCAGTTACAAGTTATTAGCACTGTAAATCAATATTTTAAATCAATATTTCACTGAAAGAATTAGTAATATGGGCTGTTTTAATTAGTAATATTAGATTATAATTTATCTACCTCGTATAAAATTAAAAATTTTATTTATATTTACATGCATATTGAACATGCATCTTAAATAGATGATGTTTTATTTTACTTAAATAGGTAATGAACGGATCATTTTCGTTTATTGGCCGGATATTTATTTGTCCATCTTATAAGATCGATTTAATATCGGAAGTTTCTCTATTGAAATTATCAGAAATTAAATTGAAGTAATACTTTTAATTTTATCTGTCGCCCTTTGCAAGCTTTATATAATTCTCATAACTAAAACTCAAGTATGAGAAAAAAAGTGCATCGTAGCGCTAAATGAACGAACTAGCGATTACTGATTTTACAGTGAAATTTTACTTCCACTGACTATAATTAGTGAATATAAAGTAAGATTAAGATAAAGTAACAAAAAATAAGCGTTTCTACTAGAGATCAATGAAATACTGATTCTTAGCGATCTTATTCATATATTTGTAAATAGAAATTAATATAGTTTTTGTAATAATTATATATATTTATATGTTTGTATGTGTATGTACATGTATGTATATACGTACATATAATTTGAAATTAATTTGAAATTAATTAAAAATTAGTTTTTATTTTGTCTATAGAAACGTGAAAAATACGTTTCTTTAACTTTTAAAAACGTTTCTATAACTTTTAAAAAACGTTTCTATAGAAACGTTTCTTATTTACGGTTAGAAAACATTGAATACGTTTAAGAAAATAAAACGAATGAGTGCTACCTGGGTTCTGGGTTGTTATGCGTATGATTGTTACACGCGACAGAGAGCACATCTATGTACAATATATATATGTATAATATATATATAAGAATATGTACAATATATATATATATATATACAGGGTGAGCCATTTTAATTAACGCACGCAATTATTTCGGAAACAAAGCATTTTAGAGAAAAATGTTGAAGAAAAAATATGTAATTTGCAATTAACAATTCCATATTTTTTCTTAAAAACAACTATGTGTTTTCTTTACACCAATTGATTCCTCTCATTATTTTGTACGTAAAAGTATTAAGGTAAGATAATCGAAAAATGAATATTTTACAAGATATTTTACGGTTTATGTAAAATTAAGAAATTATTTCAAGCCTCATAACTCAAAAAGTACTTAACGAAAAGGTACTTAATTATAGTGTTTTGGAAAGTTCTCGAGATAAGCTACAAGAGTGTGCAAAAATATATAGGGTGTTCTATTTAAAAAAATTGAAGTGACCTTCACGTGACCTTCAAATGACTCTTCAGTGTCAAACCAATGATACCGTCTTATGGCCCCCTCGAAACCATAAAACTTTTGTCTGAAACATTTTTCTCTAAAATGCTTTGTTTCCGAAATAATTGCGTGCGTTAATTAAAATGGCTCACCCTGTATATATATATATTGTACATATTCTTATAGCTTATTTCAAGAGCTTTCCAAAACACTATAATAAAATATTTTTACCTCAAGTACTTTTTGAGTTATCACATGATTGTTTCGAAGAAAAAATATGTAATTTGCAATTAACAATTACATATTTTTTCTTAAAAATAACTATGTGTTTTCTTTACACCAATTGATTCCTCTCATTATTTTGTACATAAAAGTATTGAGGTAAGATAATCGAAAAATGAATATTTTACAAGATATTTTACGGTTTATGTAAAATTAAGAAATGATTTCAAGCCTTATAACTCAAAAAATACTTGAGGTAAAAATATTTTATTATAGTGTTTTGGAAAGCTCTTGAAATAAGCTATAAGAATATGCAATAAAAAATGGGGAGTTCCATTTAAAAAAATCAACTTGATCTTTATATGACCTTGAGTACTTCATCCAAGGTCAAATTCTTATCATCATTAGATACATTTTATTTAGTCCTACAACTTTGTTCCTTACATATTTTTCATTATAGTCGATCATTTTCGAGATATTTGACCGTTTCCAGACTTTTCTAACACCCTGTATATAATATATACACATATAATACGAGAAAGAAGATATGCAAAAGTGTCATGCATTAAGATCTTTGCACGTAAAAATTTTAGTCGTAAGAAAACTGACCAATCACAGTTGATTATTCTTTTATCGCAGGGAGAATATTCGACTATGATTTGTAAATAACTAAAACTTAATAATTTTAAAAATTTTCTTCTAAAATTTCCTCTCTAAAATTTAAATGAATAACTAAAATTTTTGTATGTGCGAAGGCCTTTAGTGTGCGCGTACATATACTAACATATATTATTATACGTGACATAGAAGAGAAGCATAATGTGAGATTATCTTTCTCTGTCACACAAAGAAATTGTAGCGCTGAAAAAAAAATCGCCAGCGATCACTATAATTTGCTTTTGTCGCTATGAAATGCTACAATTACATAAGAATAATCTAAATATAGCACACTTTCAAAATGACAATCATCTCTTATGACGCATAAAAATCGATCCAATTCATCTTATTTAGATTTTTATTCTCATCAAATATGCCTTTTAGTTGAGGCAGTGTTTTTATGACCTTTGAATTAAATTTCGTTACTAGAACGCACATGCAAATCGTATCTGATGTAAAAATGAACATTTTTGAAAATGACGAGCACAAATTAATATCGCTTCTCGAATCTTTTTTTTTTAATAATCAGCATATGAATTAGATCGCGTCTGGATTTTTTTTAAACCAGCACATGAATTAGATCGCGTCTGGATTTTATTTTTGAATAATCAGCTCACAAATAGATTGCTTCTGAGATAAATATTTTAATAACTACAGCACACATGCAAATTGCATCTAATGTGAAATATTTCTAAAAATAACTAGCTCACGATCGCCTCTGGAAAAAATATTTTTTAATAACCAGAACACACATGCACACAAACCTCATCTAGCGAAATATATAATCTGTACGTGTATATATATATACACACATAGATGCGTATATATGTCGCTGTCGCGCGTTACAATCATACGCGTAACAAGCTAGGCGAAAACGTTACAACGCATTACGTGGAAAATATTTTATGTAAGTTATATACACAACATATATATATATATATATATATATATATATATATATATATACGCGCAATATATATAATACGAGAAAGAAGTATGCAAGAGTGTAAGAAAACTAACCAATCACAGTTATTCTTTTATCGCAGGCCGAATATTCGACTATGATTTGTCAGTTTTCTTACGACCTTACGGTTACGACTAAAATTTTTGCACGTGCGAAGGTCTTTAGTTCTATGCGTACATATACTAACATATACTATTACACGCGGCATGGTAGAGAAGGAGATTGTCTCTCCTTGTCACACAAAGAAATTGTAACGCCGACATCGGGTAATTAACCTATGGATATGTTTTATTCTTGTGTCTCGACCTCGCACACACACATGCACAAAAATTTTCTGCACCGAAATTTTTTTTATTCGATTACTAAACCTATTTCTAGTAGTTCATCTATATTCCTTCATGCAATTACGAGTTTTGATTCTATTTTGCACGCACAAACTGTAAAACTTTTATATTAAGAGAGTATTGTTACGATCTGATGCCAAAAGCCGAAAAAAAACTAATTTTCTAATCTTCTTTCGTTTTTAACAAAAAGGCAATAGCTTCGAGATATATTACTATGCATACTTTAATCATGGAAAAGGATTTCTTATTCCGTATGATCTATACAAAAATTTCGATGCAGAAAAAAATAATCGTTTTGATCAGTAAAACAGAACGGTCCGACATTCTCTTAATAATAATAAAAACAACGGATATAATCAATCTTCAATTATTAAAAATAATGATGTAATTAGTTTATTTATAATAAAAATATTTTTAATTACTATATACTTTGTATCATGATTATTTGCTCAAATTGACTGTGCAAAGAAACAAAATTATTTTACGTAGGAAATTTAAATACTAAAATAAATTATATATATTCGCGAAATTTATAATTTCATTATTATTATGCAGGAAAAAAATTGTTTTCCATACATTTTTAACATATAAACATTTAACATATATGATATATATGATATATAACATATATGATATATAATATATTTAATAATATTTTGTAACATATCAATAACAATCGATACAATCAATACAATCCAATTAAAAATTGCAGGATCGTTTAATATAAATTTAAAGAATCAGTTTATGTAGAGAATCATATACATGAGAATTATTATATGAATCGTTGTATGAATCATTATATATAATGATGTGTGTCTTTATTCATCTATTCTTTTCTAGAATTAACAATTAAAGGAAATGGAAAAAAGAAGGAAAAAAAGATGATTATATTCATTCATATGATTAAATCACAAATAAGGAAAACGAATCTGATATACATAATTATACGATTGACTTTTGCCACTAGAAAAATTCGAATAAGTACGAAAATGGTTTTTCAAGATAAGTGTCAAGGTAAATGTGTATAAATCATTTTGATTAATCATTGTGAAATCTAAAATATCCTCGAAACGAGTAAATATCTGTTAAAAAAAATAAAATTGTATAATAAATCCTTATCAATGTGAATCATCATTAAAATATTAGAAATAATAAATAACAACACTTAATCTCAAAAAAGCATTGTAGAATTCTTAAATTTATTCTACGAAATATATCTTAAAATATTTCAGTTTGTTTAATATAAACTTATACGTTCCGCGTTATATTAAAAATATTTATTTATTCGCTGATTCAAGGAGTAACAGGCAATACAAATAACACAGGCCTGCAAAATTTTAGGTTTGGTTAGTTAAAAAAAGCAGAGTAATGAATCTGATAGATTTTTTGACGCTAAAAATGAATCTGGCCGCAGAATTTTTCTAGCACGTCAGGTTTTTGAGTAATTTGTGGTTAACTAGTCCAAAAATGACTATTTCGGCAAATTTCATGAATTTAAAATCCATTTTCAATTGCTACCGCACGATTTTTTTTCACTGTCGGAATGCGACATTGGAATGAACATTTAAATAAACTGTTTTATTACTAAAATTACGTCTCCGATTATTTCTCCTTCTCCTTCGTTACCGGCTAACAAAAAAATATTTTTAATGTAGACGTGTTAATCGAAGGCGCGGCTACAATTAAATATTTTTAACTTTAAATAATTAAAGATTAAGGATAAAAATAAAGTTTATTAAATAGTTTATTAAAACGAGCGAGAAGTTTATTAAAAAGTTATAAATATTTTATCTACTCTAAAATTAAGAACTATTGAATAATTTTGATAGGTATAGATGACTCAGTTTTCACTTCTTAGATTCTTAGATTCTTAGATTCTTTTTTATTTATTTTCAAACATGATTATAGAGCAGTTTATAATTACTTCCTTTTTCAATATAAAAACAAAACTAATATTAACAAAATATTAACGCAATATTGTTTAATTTAAAAGATTATGAGCATAAGAACTTGAAAAATATTATTCAATTTATTTACAATTATGAGGTGTAAATAAACTCGCAAATATTTTAGATATGTTTGCAAATTTTAAAACTTTGATAATTTATTTAATAATAATTAATAATTTATATTTTTGAATTTAAATGTTTTATTTAAATATCTGAAAAAATGAATGTTTATAATTTTATTTAAAAAATATGATTCTTTCCCTTTCTTTTTCTTTTTAAAAATTATTTTAAATATAATTCTTAAAATTTCGTTTTTTCCACCGACATAGAGCATGTACTGCGTTATCCGTAATTAAACAGTGTACTATAAATAGTGTACTAAATGTGGTCAGATAAATTGAAAGAGATAGAGTGTGAAGACATCATTTGTCTTTCTCTCTAAGCGTATAATAGAAAGTGACAGAGATTGGCTGTCCTATCTTTCTTTTTTGACCACTTTAAAAAAAACTAAAACCACTTAAACCACTCAAAACTTCCAAATGCAATTTCTCGAAAAATATTCACTTAAAAAAAAGAGAGAGTTGTACAGAAAATTAAAAGATTTTTAAAATGATATATCACTTGATCTCTATTGCCATTTAAGATTTTTTAAGAGATAACTACCCCAACGAAGGGGATACAAAAATTTTGTTGCATTTAATGTACTTAAATATCTCTCTCAAAAACAAAATTGACATGTTTTGACATTTTTCGCAAAAAATAATTTTAAATTGAACACCTTGTATACATACATACACGCGTATCGATCTGTCATCTATTATTGATTTTTTCATATCAAGTGATATTGATTTTCACTGCTGATTTTACTTTGTCGTTTCTTATATACATATTTATTATGTACATCGTACATTAGTGATTAATTAATATTAACAAATATATATTATAAATAATATTACAGAAAACATTTAATTCTTCTTTAAATAAAAATTAATAATTGTTTAATTATTACATTTTTACACAGAATTATAAAACTTAATGTTTTTACTTATTTGAAAAGTAAGATACATTTTTTTTAATCAAAGAAATATTTGTAGAAATTAATCTATTATTATTATAAAATAAAATAAAATCAGCTATTCATTAAAAATCAATAACACCTGACATGAAAAAATCAATAACAAATGACCACATATCAGAAATTTCCACTGCAAAACGACTAAATTATAAAATGTCAAAAGTGACGTTCTGTCTGATCTGACACACTGAGAATTCTTGCGTGTCATTTCATTATTATTCACTTTATTGTTTCATTATTCACTAGTGCTGTAATGTTCTCATAAAATGTTTCGAAAACTAAGTTTAGCAAGAAATATTATGTAAAAAAAAATTCCACTCTTTTTAAGTTGTCAAACCATATGTTTTCTCGCTTACTTTGATACTCATTTTAAGGTTATTTATTAACTATCAAAAACTTAGTTTTCGAAATATTTTATAAGTGTTCTAAACCTATCTATATTGTTATTTTTTTTTAAATATTTTTTATTTAAAAATGGCACGCAATTTTTAACGTGTTAGAATTTCTCCTCTTAATTTCTCCTCTTCTTTATAACCATAAAATATATCTATGCACTACAGTTATGAGTAACAGAGGTCGATAATTCGTTTCAACTAGAATTTAAGTCAAAATAATGGAAAATCAGGTAAAACGCGATAAAATGCGAAATTTTGGAATTAAATCGCAAAAACAATCAACATAAAACGCGAAAAGTTCAGTTCCCTGGTTATTTCTCGCTTCTGACGTCACTATTTCAATATAGCTGCTACTCACGAGCCTTAATGGCAAATAATGACCATTATTCACGCAACTAATTCATTAATGGACAAAGGTCTATTCTGATTCCTATCTTTGAAGAACTGCAAACCGAAATAGCATTTCTAAAAGAAAATTAATTCTTAGTATGTGATCGGTTGTCGTTACTGAGCCTGTTTCTTGTCAGAATCGCAATAAATCATGTAAGTAATTCACGGTAATACCGATCAATCAGTTATTAAAACATTAGAATCCGTTTTACATTAACAAAAGAACTTATAAAATATTTATTATAATAAAATTTTTTTTCTTTGCTATTTAATATACAACTCACTAGTACCTCGTGTGTAATAATTTTATATTAAGATACAAAGTGCAAAATTTATTTGTAAAAATTTTTCTATAGCTGTGTATTTGTATATGTATTTACCGATTCTTTGTAAACTTATTTATATAAAAACATCCTATTCTTTTTATAAACTAGAATTATTATAAAATATGTTACAAAAAATCTAAATCACTTAAAAAAAATTTTCTTTTCATTAGAGAAAAAGATTAAATTTTCATGAAAAAAAATCTTGTAATATACAAATAAAACTATATTATTGATCAATATCGTAAAATATCTTTATTCTTACTATTATACATATTACTCTGTATAAATCAATCCTATAGAATTTAAAAAAATAGAAAGATAATTTAAGGGATTAAGAAAGAGAGGACTACACCTGCTCGATCAGAAGTGACGTGCACGAAATCATGAGTTATTTTTGCTTTTTTTATCGTTATAGCAATTAACGTCAAGCTTTCTTTCTTCTCGTCGTCAAAAATTCATCATCTAGTTGACGTTTGTATCGACGCGGTATTCGGATGATGAATTAAAAATTGGACGAGTCTCGACAAGCGATAGCACATCACGATTGTTATACTTTTACATTCTTGAAACCATCTGTTATCAGTAATAAAATTAACCAATCAAATAGCGTACCTACAATCATATTTAATCGGAATTCAGAGTATTGCATTATTCAGATTTAATAATGTCGTGTATAACATTGTTTATTTATTTATTAAAGTCAGTGCGCGATAAAAAACAAATTTTTAATCCATTTTAAATGTAACAATATTCTTATTAATTTTTCAGATTTGAATAATGTCGATTGTGTTTAAAAAAACAAAGTTTATGCTAATGATATTAATGGTGACTCACATTGTCGCGAAACCTTGCATTTTCACATCACCATTGACACTACAATTAGTATTAGAATACGCCGAATGGCGGTCTTGGGATCAAGTGGTTCTTTTCGATAATATCAGCCCATTTAGTAAGTAATTTTTTCTTAATAGTTAAATTTTAAAAGAAAGGAAAATTACCTATGAGTTAACAGCCGACAATAGAATTATTTTTATCTCTGGTAAGCGAAAAATAAATCGGACAGATTCTTTAATTTTTTTATCTCTGTTTACAAGTTAATAATTAACGCGTACCGCGTGTTGAAAATTAAAAAATTTAATCAATTTAAACAAAATGCTTTTAAAGAAATAATATGTATGAAAAAAATTCTTGGGTAAAATGTCCGCTATATTTTTCAAAAGAATCCATAGAGTTGGAAGACGAAGCATTCGAATCGTATTATCAATTAAATATCGAATAAAAATAGATTTAATTGATTGCGAGCGAATGTAGATTGTGCCCTTAGTTATGTCCGGCCGTTGATCGAGTGCTTTGGTGAAAAGGGCATCAGTGTGTCTTTACAATCGGCAACAAATCCAAATATACCAGAAGCTCTTACGATTCCAACTCACCGCATCGGTTCTATTGTACTCTTGGACGGACTCAATTTAACATCGCCTGATAATATTATTCAAATGGTACGACTTTAATATTTATACATATTTAAAAAAAGTCGGAAACGTACATTTTCAAGATAAATTAAATAAATACACATTAAAAACTTCTTTTATTATACATTACATAAGATTGTGTAATTTATACATTTTTTTAACAATCTAAATAGTTTATATATATATATATATATAAAATTAAAAAAATATATATATATATAATTAAAAAGAATCTTTTATTGTTATATAGATTTCGTGTGACTACAATTTCTTTTATTACAATTTTATATAGATTTATCTCTCATTCTGTATTTTATAAAGCTTATTTTTGCAGATATTAAAATTATTAGTATTTGAAATTAATTACAAGTTAATTTTTATATTTGTTCGCGCGCGCGTATGTGTGCGTGAGTATACGCGTATATTTGTAATATAATATTCATATTTGATACAATTTGTAAAAAATTAAAAATATTCATAAATTGTTAATCCTAAATATTAAGAAATTATGCAGTGACAAGAATGTTTAATTATCGTTAAAAAAGAATTTTATACTTGCAAAAAAATCAAGAACTGTTTAAAATATTTAATATTAAAAATGTTTAATCTTCTATAAAAATATTGTATAAATATATTAAATATTTGTGTTAGCAAAAAAATTAGTTTATGTTATCAATTTTCAATGGTGTAATAATCGCAAGCGACTTTAATAATGACACGATAAAACAATTCTTTTACGGTCACTGAATTATTCCCTACAGAGGAATTAATATGATTATGCTTCAACTTTCTAGATATCAAACATTTCATAATCAATAATTCTGTTTCACGATAGAATTAGGTCGATCACATATCGCCATTTTATCTTTGTTGTCAATTTTATTTTAGATTCTTTATTTTTTATACTAATATGTTTCTTATATATAATATATATTTTTTTCAATTATTATAATCTCTGTATTGTTTTATTTTAAATTTAATATCTTCCAAATTAAATTAACAATTTAAAAATAGAATATGTATACAAAAATTATTGAAAAATGTCTTTTTAATACTTCTTTCTTAAAATTTAGAGTTAAAACTCCAAAATTATTGACATCTTAGTAACTACTTTATGAAAACAATTTTATAAAAAATTACACTAATTGATAAACTTTTCTTCAATCTTGTGATATTAAGTAATAAACTTTTATCAATCAGAGCCAATGTTTCGACAGGCATCTCAAAAATTTCTATTTAACTATTATATCTCCTGGCTTATGGTGACTACAAGAAACACTGACTCAACTATCGACACGATTCTTCGAGACTTAAATATTGGTATCGATAGTGATGTAGTCATAGCTACTTCGCCACTATTAAATGATGCCGTCTCTTGGAAATATGCACAGAAATATCGAGATAAGTAAGACATGTATATATAAAGGCCTAAAATATACGTATTGTGTGTAAAATATGATTTATGAAATGAAATTATTCGTTTATTTAAACATATTAATTGTTTTTGCTCGTATTACATCATACTGAATCGTAAAGTATCGTTTATTTTAATACCTACGAAATTTTCACATTTGAACATGTTTCATTTATGTAAACTTTACAAAAATGCTAAAGCTTTTTAATTTAAATTATTAAAGTGGAATATAAATCTTTTTTCCATTTTTCTTTTTTTAAACAAGTTACGTTACACTATACTATGATAATATTAATAATTAAATTATTATTTAATGATTAATTAATTTAAATTATTAATTATAACTAATTTAAATTAAATAATGATCAAGTAAATTTTATTACAGGATATGTCGATCTTTTCGACATTACGGCGATCGTTTCGAATTTACGGGACCATCGAAACGACGTAATGTCGAAAACGTCACGATCAATCTAAGCTACGCCACTTTAGAGAATCGTTCAGTATCGTTTTATTTGATGCATACTTATAAAATACGTCATTCTGACAATACGAGTCTCATTGTCCGATATCTCGGTT
Organism: Camponotus vicinus; assembly: GCF_025532165.1. Classification (NCBI taxonomy): domain Eukaryota; kingdom Metazoa; phylum Arthropoda; class Insecta; order Hymenoptera; family Formicidae; genus Camponotus; species Camponotus vicinus. The sequence continues at coordinate 32,309,269 of NW_028141945.1, forward strand.
TCTGGAATCCGGATTCTCACACCCTCAAACCGCCAATAAACGTGAAGCTAAGAAGCGATTTTAGGGGTCTTCCTATTATTTTTGGTATATTGAATGGAACCAATGACGGGCAGACAGATATTGCAGAGACAGAAGCTACTGCTAATGATATCGCACCGCTTTTGGACTTTGCTACTATTGTTACCAACAGCGTAAATGCCAGGTAAAAGAGTACTTAAACTATTTAACATAATTATCACTATCACTTGATTATATTCAAGTACAATTTTTTTACACAAAATACACATATTCAAGAAGTTTTTTAAAAAACATTTTAGTATAAAATGCAAATATTTTTTAAAAACATTCAAATTCACACCATATCGCGTACAAATTTTTAAAAATAGTCAATCATATCAGTCTATTTTCTCATATATTTTTTCAACATAAATTATTTTTAATTTTTGACAATAAGTATCATGGAAAAGAAATAAAATTTTCGAAAAAATAAATCAAAGTTCAGAATAATCCGTTGCAAAACAAAACAAACAAATGAATGTAATCTACTTTGGAATTTTAATCTAATGTTGAATTAAAAATAAACATTTTTGCAGTATCGAATTGATACCGCATGAAAAGCTTGGTACATTAACTAACAAAGTATGGAGCCATCTTCTCGGTGATGTTGTGGCAGGTACCGTTGACATTGGTTTGGGATACATAACGTCGAATGATGAGGAACGTTGGACGGAAATGACATTTAGTCATCCTCTGATACGTTACATGTCAGTAAAAGTTTTAAGTAAAATTGAAAGCATCAATTGACTGGCAAATAAGCTACATCAAAAATTTATTTCAAACTTATTTTCATTTCTTATGATGTAAATATATTCGATGCAAATATTCTCTTTCCTGGTGATATAGAGAAAAAATTAGAATTATAATTTACATTTATATTTAAATTACATTTATATTTTAAATTCAAAGCAATGCAAATGCATAAATAAAAAACATTTTAAAAATTAAAATTTAGTTTTTTTTTTTCATTTTTGTTATAATAATAAATTTTAAAAAAGCATGAAACAAATAAAAATGCTTATTAAATAGCAAAAGATATTTGAAACTTTATAAGTATAACTATATATATAATACTTATACATACTTCTAAAGTAATTTTTTATTGCACGATTATCAATCAATATCTAACGCAGGAGAAACATTTATTATCATCCATTGGAGACCGGCACAATGAGGGATATATTTCTGCAACCGTTCGATAACCGATTGCTCGGCTGCGTCGCGGCAACATATTTTATAATGTTAATCGCAATGGCGACGGTTATTTACGCCACAAAAGCGATTTTGCATAAGGAGGAAAGATATATTGGAATCGGGGAATCTGCTCTTTGGTGTTTGAGTATCATGTGCATGCAAGGTTTTTTTTCTTTCTCTCTCTTTTTATTATAAAACGCTACAGACATTATTATATTATACTAATCTTATCACTTTTTGCATTTAAAAAAATATACAGCATTATAATATTGAATTGCCTATATCTACAAAAATATCGCTATTTATCTAGTTATAAACAAATATAATTTTTTTATATATACATTTATTTATTTAATTTGAAAAATTGTTGATCAGCTTAGTATTTATCTATTAATTTCATAATTGCATAAAATTTATTCATAACGATTGGAGTTTTAGGGTCACCTTGGAGTCCTCGAACCCCATCTGGAAAGACTCTGCTATTATTCAGTCTAATATTCTCTCTCGTAATGTACAACGCCTACGCCGGCTTCATCACGTCCATATTATCGGTACAGGTCACTGGAATCAAATCGATCACGGATCTTCTCCTTAATAACTTCAAATTAGGATACAGTGCCGCCGACGATACATATATAAGAGTATTGTAATCAATATGTATTATAATTATTATTATCGGTTGATTATACTTGGTTATAATTTCTTTACACAAAATGCACACATATTATTTATCAAATGTCAAGAAGTTTTTGAAAGATATTCTAATTTGTCGAAAATTCTTCTGTAGAAATCTGTAAAAGAGTTTAAAAAATTTTGCTTAAAAAACTTATTTCAGATATATTGGTATTATCATTCACATATTATATCGTTCATCTTTTAGAATGCAAACGACAGTAATCTCCGTCAATTGTATATAAAGGCATTCAATAGTCGCGAATCTCGCTTGGAAACAAGAACCGGACTTATGAAAGCTGTTAAAGGACGATACGGATTCTTTGTCAGCGCGACTCTCGCACGACGAGCTCTCAGAACAACTTTTATACAAGAGCGATGTATCTTGAAAGAGCTATTACTTCCACAAACGCTTACAGTCGTCGCACTTCCTATGGCCAAAAGTTGTCCATACAGGAAGATCATCAATCTCAAGTACATATATAAAATGAATAAAATTATCAAATTTATGCCATATTTTAAAACACATTTTATACGAGGAAAAAAATTATTAAAATATATTTATAGATTTTTGATATATATTAAAAAATTATATTTATAGATTATTAAAATAATCCATAAATTTATAGAAATGCATTTCTTAATGATTTATATCTTTATAACTACTAAATTATTATATAAATACATGTATCTCTTTTCTTAAAAAGTATTATAAATACACGTATCTTTCTTATCCTTTCTTAAAAAGATCTATTTAAAAGGTTTAATATTATATTCATAAATTTTGTTTACAGTATATTACGTATATATGAACGTGGCGTCTTGGACAAAATACAAGAACGGATGTTGCCGACGATGCCGCGATGTGCGGCATCAGCGGCCTTTCATAGCGCGAGACTTACAGACGTTTATTCCGCATTTTTCCTCCTAACGGCAGGTATACTCATAGCGATTTCCATCGGAATCATCGAGAGGATATGGAACAAACGAAAACAGATGCATAAGACTATTGTGCGCAGTCTACGCGAGCATCATTTGATACCGCATATTCATTTTCATCATCATCGTCGTCGTGATCACGATTGCCCCAACCCTCATCTTCATTCTCATGCTGCTCTTCTAATCAATAGATTGCGTGGCGACGATTCCACGTATTTGACCATGTTGCAGAATCAAGCTCGCCAAGTACAGTCGTTCGTCGGTTTTCAAGAGCGCGAAACATCCCCTGAAAAATCGAGAGACCCGGGTCTGGAGCCGCGTTTCCACGTACGACGAAGATCGGTAGGGCCTAAAAGAGCGTTTTGGTCTTCCTTCTCGGGCTTATCCAAAAGGAAATTAAGATTGACCGAGAAAATTCCGCCGACTTCTAATGTGGAAACCATCCTTAGAACCCGGGCCTTTCCGTTTCACAATTAATTGTCCTTTTGTCGTCTCAAAATCTTTTAAGCGTTATAGAAATCTAATTTTACTATGAAAATAATTATTGCGATGTCTATCATATTTCAAGATAATTCTTCAGCTCACGTCAAAATAATGCTTCACATCGCGTGATACATCGCGTCTCTTGGTGGAATTTAAAATTATTATTATACAATAAATTTCTTTTATTTAAGTTATAATTATAAATATTATGCCGATTATTAATGTGTATAATATTACATGTGTGTATAATATTTTATATATGATTTTTTAAATAATATATCAAAAATATACATGATATGAATCTATGATCAATTATGATTATTATATTTGGCTAGAATCTTCACATGAGCATTGACAATCTTCATAGGCCCTTGTCGTTTGTGTATACTGTTTATACCTCTACAATCTCGTAGACTGCTGATTTCGTTTCTGTAGGAAATATAAAAAATTTTAATTTTCATTTGTTCCTCAGATGCATTTAATTAATCACTTAATAAACTAGAAAAACAAATAAGAATTAAAGAAAAAGAATTTTAAATTAAGAGAATATGCATTACACCTGCAAAGAATATTTTCTAGATTGAGAATATATTCGTCATCTTCGCACCATTTCCTCCAATTTTTGTATAATCGCAGCTCTTGTATTTCGTCAAGATACTCGTGACACATATCTTTTAAACTAGAGAATTTTATGATTGTAGTATCGTAACAAAATCAGAGGATTATTTTATGATAAAATAATTAATATATATCGATTCTATAATATAGAAAATTTAACGAAATTTTCTTTTTTTTATAAAAATTAAATTCTTCCTAAGCTAAGTATAATTTTTTTTATAAAATCTCACTTTTTCTCCCACAATCCATCGGCGGATGAAGCAACGAGCTTATCGCCCGGTAATGGAACGGAAATAAATCGCTGACCATCAATTTCTCGCAAACTATAACTGTAAGAATTTCAAAATTCGCGTTACGTTAGTAAATAAGCATGCTACGCAAAAAATTACACAATGAAGAAATAAAGCATTTACTGTTGAAAAGAGTGATTGCAGATAGTTCTCAGAACAAGCACGGCTTCCGTATCATTCAACCAGTCGTCAGGCGCCATCATATTGTGAATCTCCAGCAGAGTTTGATTAATCTGAAAGTAAATTGTAGAAAAAAATGTATCTTTTTTAATCCAAGATTAAATTCTTATATTTATATTATATTTTAATATTTTACTACACATTTGTGTGTTAATAAAAATGTTTGTAATGTAAATGACTGTAAATATAAAGAAATCTAAAACTGATCCTTAGGCGAACCTCCTCGGCGACGACCGTACACATGCTGCATCTAACGCAAGCGGATGATAAATCCACGTATAATTTGCCACATATGCTTACGGCACAGTTATACGGGATCCTCATCACTCCAAAACCGGACGAGCTGCAGTCGCAATGGGGATCAACAGTGACATTCGAATCTTTCAAAGGATTATAATGAATTGCGGTGGAGTAAACATGCTCGTCGCCGCTTTGACGAGTGCGTATTTTGACGAGCTTGCTAAAATTGCAGCCATTCAATATGAATACAAGTAAAAATAGTATTATTGATACCGTTCTCGAGGACATTGTTTCGATCTCGTCATGTTCTTTAGAGACAATTCTTTGACACGAATAAATAGATAAGTAGACTAAAAAAGAAATAATAGCAATCAACAAAAGCGATTCTATAATTTAGAAATTATAAATTCAAATTTTTTATTTTAACAAAAAGTAATATATAATTTGTAATTTTTAAATTAATCTCTAATATAATCTCTATCTTACGAAAAAACCAATTCTTATGAGCTCCTTTTAATTTGCATGAAATATCCTAATATTATTAATTTGCTGTGTAAACAAATCAGGTTAAAAACATATATCAAGAAAACGACGAAGACAGATGAAGCACGGAACTGTTTAATATTTCAAAAAGCAAAATATACATGCAAAACATGATAGGCGATTTTTGGCGTCCTTCTGGTACACATTGGTTGCTATACCAAAAGCACGCCAAAAATCGTCTGATGTGAGATATGAGAGTTATACATTTAAAAATTTATATAAATAATTCATATACAAATTTTTTCAATGACAGTATTGTAAAAGCTATTGCGTAAACGAAATTCAAACGACGTAATCAATTACGCCATTAAAAGATTTTAATTTCAATTATTTTAGGAATAATTCTTTTCTTTCTTTCCTTCGGCTTTACTTATATACAATTGTTGCAATATATAAATCTACAATTGCCGTCAAATATAAGCATTTAAATAGGCTATTTAAATGCCATTTAAATGGCAATGGATGCAATTTTACTCCCTCTATGGACTCCCTCTGTGGACATTAAAAACGTGAACTACAAAGCCAATGTCCACGAATGTTCTCAGAGGGTAACATATATGTCTCTCTGATAATATAAATAATATAAATAAAAATATAAATAATTTAATTAATAATAATTTATTATATTATAAAAATATTAGTATGTTATTTATTATATTATAAAAATATTAGTATGTTCTCTCTTTCCACGCTATTATTTATTTATGTGTGTTCTTTTTCTTCTCAACATCATTTATTTATTTTTTATTTATTTATTTATTTAGCTCGCTCTAAGTCAGTCTTCTAAAATGCAAAACTAAATATTATAGAATTTGACTTTGAAAATAATCGAATAAATTCAAATAATTAGCATAAGGAAAGGTTCCGTGATAAGTTATTTAATAAATAATCAATTTTAATTAATTAATGAAAATACTTCTATAATTTAATATTCCGCGTTAGCGTATATTTTATAATATATAAAATATTTCGGCAACGAATTATCGATAACACGGTGTTCGACTTTGGCAATACAAAAAATAAACAGTAGCGCGCTATGTTAAAGCTTTAATATTAGAATTAACTATATTTCGACCAATGTTTTAATTTTCTCAATCCTTGTTATTAAACAATATACAATTTAATCGAAAATCGATTAAATGATAGAAATCCAAAATATTAAATAATTACTTCGATCATTGCGATTTTTACGGACAATAATTATTATTATAATATTTAGAGTCACAAATATATTTCATCCGTGTTACTTTATCGTTCTATTTGACAATCTAAATGTAATTTGGATTGTGAGAGAACACGAAGTAAATCAATCGAATTATAGATGCAAATAATTAGCATAATGAAAGGATAAATTGTTTAATAAATAATCAATTTTAATCAATAAATTAAAATACTTCATTAATTTAATATTCCGCGTTAATGTACATTTTATAATATATAAAATATTTTGGCAACGAATTATTGATAACACGGTGTTCGACTTTGGCAATATAAAATATAAACAGTAGCGCGCTATGTTTCGGCTTTGTCAGCATTCGCACGGTGACTCTCGAGTAATAAAGTAGTGGTGAGAAACGTTTCGTATTGTATTGTAATTTTTTTACTAAACACGATTACGATTAGTATCGAAACATAATTTACTTTAAATATTAATATAAATTAATTAATTAAAAATTAATTCACGACATAAAACTGTATCGCAACTATAAATCTTTATCGAATCGCAATCATTCATTACCGTGATTAAAAATTGAAACAATATAATTAACATAACACATTAGAGAAAATATTAGACAATAACATATGAAATTATATAAATGAGATACAGATAGTATTGTAATATCTGCATGTCGATTGTGAAACGATTTATATAATTTCATATGTTATTGTCTAATATTTTCTAACGAGTAATATAGTGATACGCCGTTAAATTTCTTTTCTAGATACGATCGCGATTAACATCGGAAAATTATTTATTATAACAATATAATTAATTAACTTTTATAAATAACACATAATTAATATCTATATACATACCGCGACGAAAATTCTCGAATCGCATATTTCGTAATTTATTCATTTAATTAATTATAATAAGAATCATATATATATATATATATATATATATATATATATATATATATATATATATATATATATATATATAGTAACAGAAATCTAAAATAATAAATTATTATTTCGATATGAAATCGATTTTTACGAGCAGAAATTATTTCTTTAATATTTATAGATATTTATAGAGTCGAATATAATGTGTCTGCGACGTTTTATTGTTTTATTTTTCAATCATTGAAATATAATTCGGATTATAAGGACGCACAGTAAAATAATTGAATCGTGGATCTAAACAATTAATATAATGTAAGGCTCCATGATACATCATACAATCTTTTAATAAATAATCATATAATTAAAAAATCTATATAATCTAAAGTACTTCTATATACTTTAATATATTCCATATGTATATGTATATATATATACGTGTGTGTGTGTGTGTGTGTGTGTGTGTGTGTGTGTGTGTGTGTGTGTGTGGGTGGGTGTGTGGGTGGGTGGGTGGGTGTGGGTGTGTGTGTGGGTGTGTGTGTGTGTGTGTGTGTGTGTGTGTGTGTGTTAAAATACATAAAATATTTCGATGACGAACAAGACAATAACACCGACCTTGGCGGCGTAAACAATAGCGCGCTAATGTTTACATGCCATAGTCTTGAAAAATGTTTCGATAAAAAAATAATAATAACACGGTCTTTCGGACTAATTTTCTCGGCTCTATTATTATTCGCGCGACGACACTCAAAGAGTAAAATAGTAGTACAAGGCGCTCCGTTAAATCCTTTTCTAGACGTGATCGCGATCAATATCGACAAATTATTTGCTGTATCAAAATACGTAAAATATAATATAATATAATATAATATAATATAATATAAATATGTATTGTTTACGCCAAGATCGGTATTATTATCTGTTCGTCATCGAAATATTTTACGTACTTTAACATATTTATATTATATTATATTATAATATAAAATATAATATATAATACAATATATTTCGATATGACGAACGGACAATAACACGGTGTTCGGCCTTGACGATGTAAACAATAGCGCGCTAGTCATATACGGTCTTGGTATCATTCACACGGCAACACTCGAGCAGTAAAGATCGTAGTGCGAAATACGTCGTATATTCTCAAATTAATTATTAATTAAACAATTATTGTATCATGACTTTCAATTTTATTAAACTTTCAATCCTATAATTCGTATTAATATACATGTATTGCATATATATATCAATAATGAAAACAACATTTGTAATGAATTAGTATTTAATTTGATTTCATAAAAACGTCGAGCGAATCGTACTTCTCTATCCCTTATACAATATATTAAAGTGCGTCTCTCGTAATTATTCCGTGATCGGGAGTGCCGTGCAAAGTGTCTCGCAATCATTTCTACATATGACTAAATATAATTAATTGTTTGTTCGCGAGTGAACATGAGTGCTGTGAAGGTGCAAGCAAAGGATGAAGAAAGGAGAAGGATATCTGGAAAAGAATCGGACAGCCAGAGAACAGTGAGAGAGCCTGAAGCAGCCAGAGAGATATGCGGTGAGTAATTTATAAAAATTATTTATTATTTATATTGTTGCGTCCCCGCGTCTCGTTCCTGCGGATGTATACGCCATCCGTTATTCTGTCGGGAAGTACGTCGATGGAAGAAGATCGTCTCCGCGCGCGTTGTTAAGAGGTTATTTAACATCAACGACGGTCAGCTGAGTCTGAGCCCAGCTGTCAAGCTGAGCGGTCGCGCGTTAAAATCTGTGTTTCGTTTTACGAATTATCTGAGTTCTTGTATGTTTCTCGTGGTTCTATGTTTCGTGGTTCTTGTGTTTCAAAGAACCGTATTATTATTTTCGAGTGCGCGAGTGCGAGCGTGTGCCGATCAATTGTGTCGCGCGCGTTCGATACATATCGTTCCGCGGACGCAACAATATATATTAATTTGAAAATAGACATATTGCTTATTATTTTTTCATTTTCTCAATGGTATATATAATTCGCTCTAAAAATCACGTAATATAATGCATGTATAAAATATTCCAGGTTTTATTTTAACACATTTAAAGTGTCTATAATAAAGCATTTATAATATTTTTGTTATTAATTATTTTTGTTATTAATTAATATTTTTATATATAAATATTTTAATATTTTATAAAATATTTTTAAAATAATATAATTATTTAAATATTTCATATATGAAAATTAACATACTCTCTTTATATAATTATATTTTTCAAAAATTTATAATAAAGAAACATTTCTTTGCTAGTTTTACATTTAAAGTATTAATATCAGAGATAAATCTCTTTTAAAAGATAAAAAAATTGATTGCGCGTAATAATTAGTTTTACAAAATAAATTATTTTGAGTTTTATAAAGAATAGATCTATAAGAATATTAATTGATTATATTTGAATTTAATTTTTGACATATTGATTTAAAAATAGAAGTGTGTGACAAGAATTAAAATTAATAATAATTTGAATTGTATTTAGATTGTTAAAAAGTTGAATGATAAAACATCGAATAAAATACACTTAATCTTTAAGTATCGTTAAAGAAATAATTATTCTTATAAAAATCACAATAAAAATAACAAATAAAATAAATTATCGTTTTATTGCTAAGTATTAACTGTTAAATGCAACAGAAAAATTAATTACTTGATACTTTTTTTATTATCATATAAAACGATAATAATTATATTGCGTGTGCGCACGTTGTGTTGCGATTATTATAAAAATTACACGGATTATAATTAAATATTACTATTACTGTCAATTTATTTATTTGTCATGTATATTCGTGAAATTTAAATCGCGATTTTTTTTCTCATTTAATCATTGGGTAACATCGAAACTTAGTTTATCTTTTCGCGATAATATTTCTTTTAGAAAACCTTACAAAATACATTAAAATTCCGGGTACTCTTTCTTAATTGAAAGACATAATCAATAAATTTATTTATTAGTGATTCTTTTGATTGCGATAGATTATATCAGCTATATACGCCAATCTAAAAATTTCTAATAAATTTTACATTGTACGCATTTCTGATATTTTCGTGTAATATAATAAAATATTCTATGTATATATTCTGTATAACAATTTATTATGTATATCAAGTTATTATGAAAATTATAACAAAACTATGTGTAAAAGTTATTTATAACACTCACAATAGAGAATAAATCTTGAATAAAAGTCTCGAAAAATGGAAAATATATCTTGCAATATCTTCATTTTTCGAAAAATTATCTTACTCTCCGAACTTTCCTTTCTCTTTCTTTCCATATATATAATATTATTGTAAGTCCAAGCGTGTGTGTTATAATGCTCTCATGCAACATCAAATTATCCGTATTATTGAAAATATTTGAATAAATTCGAATATATATTTATTTGATGTTAATAGCATCATTAATTTATAAATTATATTATAATTATACTACATATTTTGCTTCGCATATTGTCGAATATTTTTCTAAACACGATTACGATTAGCATCGAAACATGACTTGATATAATTATTAATAATTAAAAATTAATTGACTTATAATAAACGACATGAAACTGTATCACAACGATAAATCTTTATCGCATCGCAATCATTAATTACTGCGAATAAAAATTGAAACAGGGGATACATAAAAGGGGATAAAAGAATTAATTTTGTTATGATCTTTCGATTATTAATGCTTATTATAATAATTTCCTTAACGATATCTATTAGAATTAAATAAATTTCAACCAATGCTTTAAATTTTCTTAATCGGCAATAACTCATAGAAGATTTCAACGACGAATTATAACAATAACGTAGTATAAGTCGAACTTGGCGATATAAACAGTACCGCGGTAATGTTTCTGACTTACGGTCATTCGCACAGTAAGCTTGAGCAATAAAGTAGTGACGTTTCATATATTATCAAATTCTTTCTTTACATAGTCGACCCTGGCGATATAAACAGTACCGCGGTAATGTTCTTGACTTACGATCATTCGCTCAGTGGCTCTTGAGCAGTGAAGTAGTGATGTGAGACGTTCCATATATTATCAAATTCTTCCTTTACATAGTCAACCTTGGCGATATAAACAGTACCGCGGTAATGTTTCTGACTTACGATCATTCGCTCAGTGGCTCTTGAGCAGTGAAGTAGTGATGTGAGACGTTCCATATATTAAATTCTTTCTCTAAACACAATTGCAAGTGCAACGAGGAACTTTTCGTGAATAAGTGTAAGTGCAACGAGGATTAAAGTGCCACGAGAAAAGAGCGAAGGAAGCAAAAGAAAAAAGGAGGTTTTGGAAGTGGATGGATCAATAAGATATGATGTAAGTCATTAATATAAATTAATTATCACATTCATTATTTATTATATTGTTGCGTCCCCGCGTCCCGTCCCGCTGAATGTATTCGTCACCCGTTGAATTCTTTCGAAGAAGATCGTTTTCGCGCGCGTTGTCAAGATATTGTTATAAACAACGACTGTCAGAGAGTCTAAGCCCAGCTGTCAAGTTGTGCGGACGCGCGTCTATTTGTGATCCGTTTTACGATTATTCTGAATTCTTGTATGTTACTCGCGATTTATTCTAAAATTCTTGTGCACCTTAAATCGCGTTATTATTTACGAGTGCACGAGCGTCAGCGTATGCCGATTGTGTCGCGCGCGTTCGATATATATCGCGTTCGATATATACCGCGTTCCGCGGACGCAACAATATATAAATTATTTATCAATAATATATATATTCAAAATATACATATTTCTCGTTTCGTTTTATTTCTTTGATTGTGATTTAATAGTGATTTTAAATTGTAACATATATAATACATATACTTCTAAAAAATATTCCATTTTATTTTAAAATAATTAAAACATTTATAAAATTGTTTATTAAGTAATATTTTCAGATACTTTTATATTTTATAAAACATTTCAAATTAATATATTTATTTAAATATTTCATATATAAAAAAATAGAAATTTTTTTATTTATCATATTTTTAAAAGTTTATATCTAAGAAATATAAATTATTTTGTAATTACGTAGTTTATAATATTAAAATATATCTATTTAAAAGTAAAAATGTAAAAATTAATTGCGCGCAATAATTAGGTTTAAAATCAATTATTTTGAACATTGCTTTGTATAATAGATGTTCTCTTATCCTTTATATTTTTATTTATCGTTTATATTTGCGAATTTAAATTTATGTACTATATTACAAAATAAATTTCAAATTATGTATTATATTATATATAAAATTATATATAATATAACCCTCCCATGGGGTACACCTTGTCGCGGTGGGAGGGCTTAGTACTTGGATGGTGCCTTGAGGTTTATCTTAAATTTTTCTATTTATGATAAATCTTAAGGTGCCTGAATGGGAAGCTAAGTACCCTTTCGCGTCGTCGGTGCCGTCAACGTGCCGCGGACGGCAAGCGCTTCGTTACCGCGTTTTCGCGTTGTAGTATTCTCGCGTCGTCGCGTTTTCGCGGAACTTTTGGACTTTTCATATAAAATCCCAATTTCATTTATTGTCACGAGTCTCTACTTCCGATGCCAACTAACTGGGATGTTTCGAGTTTGCACACGTTGCTATGCAACGTACACTCTTGCTTCGTGCTTCGTCGAGTGATTCGGCCCGAATTAGTTAGAACTCGATCGATTGCTCGGAATGGTCGTCAATGGGTCCCTTCTCTTTGCTCGTCTACAGCCACACGCACTGCGTGTGTTAACCCTGTCGAGGAGTCGAGTGGATTCCCCTAGGCACGATTTTCGCTCGGTAAAAGGGGTTGCCTCCCCATTTTCTAAATTGCTGAATGTAAGCATTTAAAAAATGTGGGTATCCTCTTCTTTTGCCGTCTACTAGCCTGGTGTAGCATATAGCAACCGCGGGAGGCATAATATGTCCGGGCGGAGCACCTGAAATCGTGCTTAGCGGGTCCAGGTTCGATACGAGATAGGATAATTATGCGCGAAAAAGAGTTGGTGAACTTCATTTTCCTCTATTTCCGTCAATCGTTTCGTCTTCTTTCCGGTTTGGGCTTAGTCCTTGCTCGTTGTATCGTTGCAATCCCGACCGGTTGGCTCGAAGTTGATTCTTGTAAGTGAAATGGGATTTTCGCTCGTACCGAAACCGGGAGTGCCGTCTAATGTATAGGTATACATATTAAGTATATACATCGCGCGATCAAATATAAAATTTTTAATACGTTCTTATACAAAATTATCGTTTTAACAAAAGATTTTTATCGCTGTCCCTCTCGTCAGATAATATTTCTAAATATTGCTAATTAAATATAAAGAATTAACGAATAAGAGTGTGAAGATTCGATGTGATAGGTCAACGATTAAATATTAGCTTCACAAAATTTAACGATTACCTTCGATATTATAGAATCGCGAGTTAATTATTATGAATTTAATAATTTGTTTTTTCAGTTATATTTGTACTTACGAATTTCGTATCGGAAAATATTCATAAATAAATTAATAAATTACGGTTGCGAAATCATTGTGTTTTTCCCGCGTTCTTTTCGCATTCTTAGACGAGATCGTCGTTTTAATAAAAGTGTTATCGTTGTTCTTTCCGTTAAATAAACGTTAATGAAAGTTGCGTGGCTCGTACCGCCGAGGAGTCGAAACGATTTTCATCATGGAGAATTATTTCTCACCGGTTCTTGTGAGATCCATTCGCGACGTCTAGTTCGGTGCCCTGTTAAAAATTGGGAATTTTTATTGTAAGATTGGAACTAATCCCAGGTTTTCCTGGCAATTTCCGAAAGCAATGATTTCGATAGTAATTCAACGACGATACGCTTCTTTAACGTCAAATTAATTTAAATAATATATATTTAGATGAGAGAAATGTATCTTTTGTTCGTTAAAAAATGTTCTTCATTATTAGGATTGGTATCATTATTGTCTATATAATGCCAGAAAGATTTAATAGTAGATTAAATATGGATATAGCGTTGTGTATAAATTTTAATTTCATAATAATTTCATAATTTAATTAATTTTTATTAATTTTTATGATAAAAATGATTATGAACGAATATATTTTATTAATTGTTAATTAATTTGAAAAAATTATTTAAAATACATGCACAAATTAACGTATCCAAAATATTTTTATAATTTTTGTTAATATAATATATTATATATACGCGAAATTATACATGAATGTTACATAAAATGTGCGAGTACTTAAAAAGAGACGAATCGAATGGGTACCCCTATATCAGTAAGATATTGATTAAAAGAAAAATATATTATTAATTTAAACGTTACAAGAATAAGAATCTAGATAATTAATCTAGAATTAATTATATATTTAAAATTATTTCATTTATTTTATTTTGAACACTATTCGAATTGAAATTTTTTAAATCTTGCTGTTATCGGGTTCGATTCGTCTCGCGCGCGACGGTACCCCAAATTATGTGTTCGCACATTTAACACAAACTCCAATAATGCATGTATTTTATTATTTATAAATATAATCGTTCGTAATCACATTTCGATAATAAAGGTTATATCCATTTAATTTTCAGTAAAGAAATATATTTCTTAGTAATGGAAGAACATGTTTTCTGACGTGAATATCAATTTCGCGAATTGAAAATAATGACGAGGGATATTTGTCTTTGATTTAATACTGAAATCATTGCTATCGGGAATAGTCCGGAAGATCCAGGATTCGTTCCCTCCTACAGTGAAATTCCCGACGTTCAATGGATCACTTAACTTTTCTTCGCAGATTGATCTTGCGAAATCTGATGTAGAAACAAGATGTTAATCGTTCTCCATTTTTAAGATCGTTCCTCTTTTTATCGGATATTACCGGTATGTCACTCGCGTATCTGCAATTGAATATTTTGAATATTATCGATTTATTTATTCGTCGCGGTTTATCGCGAATTTTAAATCGCGATTTATCTTAAAAATTCGTAAGTAAATCGGTCGGTGAATTGTATATTCACAAACATTACAGACCTCAAATGATTGTTGCAATATTTTTGATTTTTTATACTTTCGTGATAATAATTATATCGCGCTCGTGTCTATTGAGAGCTTCGATCATTATATTTATTCGTCGCGTTTTTTCGGGAATTTTAAATCGCGATTTATCTTATAATTTAATCGTTGACTTATACATTAAAGCTTTGTTTATCTTTTCACGTCTTTGAATATTGTTTTTAATAGTTCGTGCTGGTAGTGCAAATATTTTCTTCTATAATTTAAAGACGATTGATAACTATATTAATGACTGTTTTAATCGTGATTCTTTACATTATTTTAATCTTATTAAACTCTACTATTATATCGATTATTAAAGGGACTTTGAAAATCATTCGTTCCGTTATTTTCTATTAAACGTGACCACAACGCGATTTTTAATTATATTTTAAAACTTATAGAGCTCATTTCTTCTTATTCAGCTAATCATGCGCGAAATAAGATATGTATTTTATTCTCAATCGTGAAATTCGTATAAAGTCGCGTATTAATCGCAAATAAATCGGACAATAAATTTTATGTTCATAAACAATACGGATCACAAATGTTTGCTAAAATATCTTCGTCTGTCAACATTTGTGTGATAATAATTATATCGCACGCGTGTCTATTGATGGTTTCGATTATCATATTATAAAAATTATGCGTATCTCGCAATCGAATATTCCGATTATTGTCGATTTATTTATTCGCCGCGTTTTCTCGCGAATTTTAAATCGCGATTTATTTAGTAACTTAATTGTTGATTTCGAAGTTTATTCTATCTTTTCATTTTGAATATTTCCTTTGATAAGGATTCCTCTACACAAAATGCGTCAGTAATGCAAATACTTTCTTTTACAATCGAAGAAACGATCAATAATTTTATTAATGACTCTTTTGATCATGATTATTTACGTTTATACGTTATTTATATAAAACTAATTAAATTCTATTATTCTATGTCGATTATTAATAATATATATCGTGTAATTAATCATCATTAATCAGTCTTGTCTGGTCTACGTAAAAATTTTTAGTAAATTTTATATTATACGTATACTTTGGACACTTTCGTGTAATAAATTTTATTTTGTATTAAGTTTAATATTACAGTTTATATTAAATTTGTATTATATTTTGTAATACATATTTCTAATGCATTGTATTTTATATATTCTGCATTAAATTTTGTAATATATATATTTGTAATGTAATTATTTTTATATTACATAATTTAATATTTTGTAATGTGTTTTTTATGTAATTGCAAATTAATTATAATTTACGTTGTATATATTATAATTATGTAATATATATTTTTTATATGTATTATATTCTCTGTTTAAAAACTCTATTAAAAAAAATAAAAATAAATAAAAAAATTTTTCCTCCTCAATTTTTCCTCCCCTGTATCTCCGCCTTAACGAAGGCATTTGCCAGGTGAGGAGGTTTCAGTACTCTCATGAACCTGAGAGCTATGCCGGCGGTAACATATGCCGATATTCATATAGTCTATTCTTATATTTAAAATCATTTGGACAACGTATGGGCACACATACATACACATATAGGTAAGTAATTTATAAAAATTATTTTTATAAAAATTATTATTTATCATATTTATATATTATTTTCAAAATAATGATTGTTATACTCTGGTGCTACCGGCATTTCGTGCACATAGCACGGAACAAAACCAGAAATTGTGCACATTATATATTACCCTCTGAGAACATTCATGGACATTGGCTTTGTAGTTCATGTCCACGTTTTCAATGTCCATAGAGAGAGTATCGCTTTCAGGGACCACCTAAAAACAGGCCATGACATCTCTCAGTCTTCTCTCTGCTATTATTACGTATTCTATGGGGATTTATGCAGAGAGAAGACTGAGAGATGTCATGACCCGTTTTTAGATGATCCCTGGAAGCGATACTCCCTCTGTGGACACTAAAAACGTGGACATGAACTACAAAACCAATGTCCACGAATGTTCTCAGAGGGTAACACATATGTCCCTCTGATAATATAAATAATATAAATAAAAATATAAATAATTTAATTAATAATAATTTATTATATAACAATATTAGTATGTTCTCTCTTTTCACGCTATTATTTATTTATTTATTTATGTGTCTTCTTTTTCTTTTTCTCAACATCATTTATTTATTTATTTAGTTCGCTCTAAGTCAGTCTTTTAAAATGCAAAACTAAATATTATAAAATTTGACTTCGGAAAAACGCGGTAAAACAATCGAATAAATTCAAATCATTAGCATAACAAAAGGTTCCGTGATATATCAATCGTTTAATAATTAATTTAAAATAAAATACCTCTATAATTTAAAATTCCGCGTGTTTATGTAGTACGTAAAATATTTCGGCAGAGAATTATCAATAATATCATGTTTGGCCTTGGCGACGTATAGCAAGCGCGCTATACATATCACGGCTTTGTCATCATTCGCACGGTGACTCTCGAGTAATAAAGTAGTGATGAGAAACGCTTCGTATATTGTAATTTTTGTACTAAACACGATTATGATTAGTATCGAAACATAATTTGCTATAAATATTAATAATTAAAAATTAATTAACTTTTGATAAACATGAAACTGTATCGCAACGATAAATATTTATCGAATCGTAATCATTCATTACTGCGAATAAAAATTGAAACAGGGAATACATGAAAGGGGACAAGAGAATTAAATATATTATGATCTTTTGATCATCAATGCTTATTATAATATTTCTTTAACAATATTAGAATTAAATATATTTCGACCAATGCTTTAAATTTTCTCAATCCTGGTTAATTAAACAAGAAATATATTTAATTCTAATATTGTTAAAGAAATATTATAATAAGCATCGATGATCAAAAGATCATAATATATTTAATTCTCTTGTCATCTTTCATGTATCCCCTATTTCAATTTTTATTCGCAGTAATGATTGATTACGATTCGATAAATATTTATCGTTGCGATACAGTTTCATGTCGTTTATCAAAAGTTAATTAATTTTTAATTATTAATATTTATAGCAAATTATGTTTCGATACTAATCGTAATCGTATTTAGTAGAAAAATTACAATATACGAAGCGTTTCTCACCACTACCTTACTACTCGAGAGTCACCGCGCGAATGATGACAAAGCCGTAACGTATAGTGTGCTACTGTTTATATTTTATATTGCCAAAGTCGAACACCGTGTTATCGACAATTCGTTGAAATATTTTATATATTATAAAATATACACTAACGCGAAATATATTAAATAACAGAAATACTTTAATTTATTGATTATTAATTAAACAATTTATCACGGAGCATTTCGTTACGTTAATTATTTGCATCTGTAATTCGATTGTTTTACTTCGTGTTTTCTCAGAATCCCTCCCCCCCCCCAAATTATATTTAGATTGTCAAGTAGAGTGATAAAGTAACACGGATGGAATATATTTGTGACTCTAAGTATTAAAATAATAATTATTGTCCGTAAAGATCACAATGATCGAAGTGATTATTTAATATTTTGTATTCCTATCATTTTATCGATTCTCGATTAAATTGTATATTAATATACAATTTAATCGAGAATCGATTTAATGTGATAGGAATCCAACATATTAAATAATCACATCGATGTTTGCAATCTTTACGGACAATAATTATTATTTTAATACTTAGAGTCACAAATATATTCCATCCGTGTTACTTTATCATTTTACTTGACAATCTAAATATAATTTGGGGGGGGATTGTGAAAGAACACGAAGTAAAACAATCGAATTATAGATGCAAATAATTAGTATAACGAAAGACTTCATGATGAATAGTTTAATAAATAATCAATTAATCTTAATCAATAAATTAAAATGCTTCTATAATTTAATATTCCGCGCACGAATATTTTATATTACAGAAAATATTTCGGCAACGAGAGAATTATCAATAACACCGTGTTCGACCTTGATAAACAGTATCGCGCTATTGTTAATATGTTACACGGCTTTATTATCATTCGCACAGTGATCTTGAGTAGTGACGTGAGAGACGTTTCACATATTATCAAATTCTTTCTTTACATAGTCAACCTTGGCGATATAAACAGTACCGCGGTAATGTTTCTGACTTACGATCATTCGCTCAGTGGCTCTTGAGCAGTGAATATCTTGAGTAGTGATGTGAGACGTATCATATATTATCAAATTCTTTCTCTGAACACAATTGCAAGTGCAACGAGGAACTTTTCGTGAATGAATGTAAGTGCAACGAGGAATTCAAATGAGTGCAACGAGGATTGAAGTGCCACGAGGAAAAAGCGAAGAAAGCAAAAAAAAAAGGAGATTTTGGAAATGGATGGACCAATGAAATATGATGTAAGTCATTAATATAAATTATTTATCACATTCATTATTTGTTATATTGTTGCGTCCCCGCGTCCCGTCCCGCTGTATTCGTCACCCGTTGAATTCTTTCGAAGAAGGTCGTTTCCGCGCGCGATGTCAAGATATTGTTATAAACAACGACTGTCAAAGAATCTGAGCCCAGCTGTCAAGCTGTGCGGACGCGCGTCTATTTGTGATCCATTTTACGATTATTCTGAATTCTTGTATGTTACTCGCGGTTTATTAAAATTCTTGTGCACCTTAAATCGCGTTATTATTTACGAGTGCACGAACGTCAGCGTATGCCGAAAAAAATATTCCATTTTATTTTAAAATATTTATAAAACATTTATAAAATTTTTTATTAATTAATATTTTCAGTTACTTCTTATATTTTATAAAACATTTCATATTAATATATTTATTTAAATATTTCATGTATAAAAAAAATAGAAATTTTTTTATTTATCATATTCCTAAAAGTTTATATCTAAGAAATATAAATTATTTTGTAATTACGAAATTTATAATATTAAAATATAATAATTAGTTTTAAAAATAATTAGTTTTAAAATCAATTATTTTGAACATTGCTTTATATAATAGATTTTCTTTTATCTTTTATATTTTTATTTATTATTTATATTTGCGAATTTAAATTTATGTACTATATTACAAAATAAATTTCAAATTATGTATTATATTATATATAAAATTATATATAATATAACCCTCCCATGGGGTACACCTTGTCGCGGTGGGAGGGCTTAGTACTTGGATGGTGCCTTGAGGTTTATCTTAAATTTTTCTATTTATGATAAATTTTAAGGTGCCTGAATGGGAAGCTAAGTACCCTTTCGCGTCGTCGGTGCCGTCAACGTGCCGCGGACGGCAAGCGCTTCGTTACCGCGTTTTCGCGTTGCAGTATTCTCGCGTTGTCGCGTTTTCGCGGAACTTTTGGACTTTTTCATATAAAATCCCAATTTCATTTATTGTCACGAGTCTCTACTTCCGATGCCAACTAACTGGGATGTTTCGAGTTTGCACACGTTACTATACAACGTACACTCGCGCTTCGTGCTTCGTGCTTCGTCAAGTGATTCGGCCCGAATTAGTTAGAACTTGATCGATTGCTCGGAATGGTCGTCAATGGGTCCCTTCTCTTTGCTCGTCTACAGCCATACGCACTGCGTGTGTTAACCCTGTCGAGGAGTCGAGTGGATTCCCCTAGGCACGATTTTCGCTCGGTAAAAGGGGTTGCCTCCCCATTTTCTAAATTGCTGAATGTTAGCATTTAAAAAATGTGGGTATCCTCTTCTTTTGCCGTCTACTAGCCTGGTGTAGCATATAGCAACCGCGGGAGGCATAATATGTCCGGGCGGAGCACCTGAAATCGTGCTTAGCGAGTCCAGGTTCGATACGAGATAGGATAATTATGCGCGAAAAAGAGTTGGTGAATTTCATTTTCCTCTATTTCCGTTAATCGCTTCGTCTTCTTTCCGGTTTGGGCTTAGTCCTTGCTCGTTGTATCGTTGCATTCCCGACCTGTTGACTCGAAGCTGATTCTCGTAAGTGAAATGGGATTTTCGCTCGTACTGAAACCGGGAGTGCCGTTTAAAGTATATACATATTAAGTATATACATCGCGCGATCAAATAGAAAATTTTTTATTGTACCGAAATAGTGCGGACACCGTTAAGTATCGCGCGTAAAATAGCGGAAATAGCGATATAAAAATATCGCTCGCGAGTGCGGGAGTGTCGTTATCGCGCGCCAACAACATGAGAGGAGGAGGAGGCCTGGGAGAGGCATCTTACATCGGCGGAGCAACCTGATGGTGAATATCTATTATTTATATGTTAATTGTTATAAATCGTTAACTTGTTATAAACGAACAATAATTCGATCTTATTATTTAAATGAATTAAAGAGAAAGATTTTTATAAAAGTCATATAAAATTTTCTATTTAAAAAACGGTTTCAAAAATTTATAAAATTTTTCCATACGTGTTTATCTGCTTATTATTTTACACATGGGATATAAAATTCCGCGCGATAAAAATTTTTTTAAATATTAATTGCATTTTGTGAGCATTATTATAAATGAATTTTATATTTGTATGTTACAGACAACTAGCTTCGATAACAACAACTCCGCTGTTGCGCATCAGTGCCGGTGAGTGAAAAAAACTTTTATTTAACTTTAAGGTAACAGATTCGTAGAGATTGCAGATGTAGATGTAGATGTAGATGTAGATGTAGATGTAGATTGTAGATTGTAGATAAATCCGTTGCCTTAAAATGGATGAGCTAGGATGGATTAAATTAAATAAATTAAATTAAATAATTAAATTAAATTAATTCAATTAAATTAAATAATTTTAATAAGTTCTTTCGAACTTATGCTTTGCATCTATTGCGAAAATATATTGAAATATTAATTAAAAAAAGAAGAGATTAAGAAAAGATTTTTTTGTAAAGATTTTGTCTAATTTATTAAATAAAGGACACGCATTAACAATTACCAATTTTATCAATTTTTGATGCTAATTTATTCTTATAATACGCACTTATCTTCTAATTGCTCATAGCTCATCCATCGTAGAATTTGTTTGTAGATATTGTTTTTAAACTTTACTTTAACTTAATATAAAGCCAAATGATTAATTAATTAAATAATTTGTAATATGATAAATACACATATTAATTTTATATTTTACTATAAAATATAATTTATAGAAATTTGTAGTAATTTGGCTTTATTTCAGTTAAAATAAAGTTATATTCAATATTTAACGAACGATCGTGAAATCGAACGATCGTTACTAAATGAGCGTAAATATTTCACGCTCTTTTGCCGGTAATTATCCGGCAAAAGAAGGAGTAATTATCTCCTTCTTCGATCTCTGATTAGAGATCGAGAAAGAAAGTGGCCAGGATCAACGAAAGGTAGGTTCAACTGGCCTGAAGAGTACGGTTAGGGTACGCGGTTAGGGCACGTGACTAAAATATATACATGATTAGGTGAGGTGATGATTAGAGATAGGTTCCTCAAATCTCGAATAATTTTAGTTAATCAGGAAGTAGGGTTGTTAAGGCTATTAAGTAAAATCATTAGAATTCTTCTATTAATATTAGGGTTGTTAGGGCTCTTAAGATCATTAGAATTCTGTTATAGTAGGATTGTTGGAGCTATTAAAATTATTAGAATCCTTTAATAGTAGGGTTGTTAGGGCTATTAAGTAAGATTCATTCTTTCTTTTAATATTCCAATAATCCTAGGGGTAAATTAAAATTATTTTAATTAAGTTGAATTTATTTTTAAAAACGTAAAAATGAATATAACATGTTTTAAAAATAAAAATGTTTTAAAAGGGAAATTTAAATTATCAAAATTATCTTCAGAAATATTAAAGAAATTGCATAATTATTAACGTTTAAGAAATCTTAACATGTTATATTTTATTTTAAAACTTAAAAATGTATGTGTATTAAATCGAATATAATATTAAATCCAAATGTTAATGCTATCAATATCAAATTATTATATCAATGTTATTAAATATTTGAATAAATGGAATTATTATTTGATATTGATAGCATCATAAATTTGTAAATTGTAAATTGTAAATTATAAATAGTTATAATTGTATTTTAATTATAATATCTAACATTGATATTTTAATTGTAAAATACAATACAATTATGACTATAATTATATTATATGAAATTGTATTTATGATTGTAAATTCTTATGTAAATTACACGAAAAATTATCGAAAGTATACGTATAATGATTACATAATAGTAATTAACATAATAGTAATTCATTAAATTAAAGTATTTGTTTCTGTAGTATATATTTTTGGAATATTCATAAAAGAGTAACTGTTTGTATTTTCATGTCAAAGAGGAACTGAATATTCTTAAAATAAATTATTAAATTATGATTGCGAAAATACCGTGTTCTTTCCGCGTTCTCTTCGCGTTCTTATACAAGATTATCATTTTAACAGAAGAATTTTATCGCTGTCCCTCTCGTCAGATAATATTCCTAAATATTGCTAATTAAATATAAAGAAATGTCGAATAAGAGAGTGAAGATTCGATAAGATTTGTGATAAGTCAACGATTAAATATTAACTTCACAAAATTTAACGATCACCTTCGATATTATAGAATCGCGAGTTAATTATTATGAATTTAATAATTTATTTTTTTTGGTTATATTTGTATTTACGAATTTTTTTTTTCATATCGGAAAATATTCATAAATAAATTAATAAATTACCGTTGCGAAAACACCGTGTTCTTTTCGCGTCCTTTTTCGCATTCTTTTTCGCGTTCTTAGACGAGATTGTCGTTTTAATAAAAGAGTTACCATTGTTCCTTCCGTTAAATAAACTTTAATGAAAATTGCGTGGCTCGTACCGCCAAGGAGTCAAAACGATTTTCATCATGGAGAATTATTTTTCATCGGTTCTTGTGAGATCCATTCGCGACGTCTAGTTCGGTGCCCTGTTAAAAATTGGGAATTTTTATTGTAAGATTGAAGGAACTAATCTCAGGTTTTCCTGGCAATTTCCGAAAGCAATGATTTCGGTAGTAATTCAACGATGATACGCTTCTTTAACGTCGAATTAATTTAAATAATATATATTTAGATGAGAGAAATGTATCTTTTCTTTTCTTCGTTAAAAATGTTCTATCATTATTAGGATTGGTATTATTATTGTCTATATATATAATGCTAGAAAGATTTAATAGTAGATTAAATATGGATATAGCGTTGTGTATAAATTTTAGGTTTTCAAGTAATTTCATATTGTAATTAATTTGTATAAATTTTTTGATAAAAATAATTACGAACGAATATATTTTTAATTAATATAATTTGTCTCTTTTGAAAAATTATTTTTAGGTGCTGGGGATATTAACATTAATTTTTAGTTTCTTTTAAGAAACTATTTGCAGGTATTGGACATCCATCGGCATTTTGAAATATTAGTTTTTAGATATATACCATTTTATATATATGTATAATAAAATACATGCACAAATTTACGTATCCAAAATATTTTTATAATTTTTAATAATGTTATATATTATATATACGCGAAATTATACATGTATATTATATAAAATGTGCGAATACTTAAAAATTTCGAGACAAATCGAATGGGTACCTATATCAGTAAGATATTGATTAAAAGAAAAGAAATTATTAATTTAAACGTTATAAGAATAAGAATCTAGAGAATTAATCTAGAATTAATTGTTTAAAATTATTTGATTTATTTTATTTTGCACACTGTTCGAATTGAAATTTTTTAAATCTTGCTGATATCGGGTTCGATTCGTCTCGCGCGCGCGAACCGTACCCCAAATTATGTGTTCGCACATTTAACACAAACTCCAATAATGCATGTATTTTATTATTTATAAATATAATCGTTCGTAATCACATTTCAATAAAAAAGGTCGTTATATCCATTTAATTTTCAATAAAGAAATATATTTCTTAATAATGGAAGAACATGTTTTCTAATGTGCATATCAATTTCGTGAATTGGAGATAATGACGAGGGATAATTGTGGTTGATTTATTACTGAAATCATTGCTATCGGGAATAGTCCGGAAGATCCAGGATTCGTTCCCTCCTACAGTGAAGTTCCCGACATTCAATGGATTACTTAACTTTTCTTCGCAGATTGATCTTGCGAAATCTGATGTAGAAACAAGATGTTAATTGTTCTCCATTTTTAAGATCGCTCCTCTTTTTATCGGATATTACTGATATATCATTCGCGTATCTGCAATTGAATATTTTGAATATTATCGATTTATTTATTCGTCGCGTTTTATCGCGAATTTTAAATCGCGATTTATCTTATAAAAATTCGCAAGTAAATCGGTCGGTGAATTGTATATTCGCAAACATTACAGACCTCAAATGATTGTCGAAATATTTTTGATTTTCTATACTTACGTGATAGCAATTATATCGCGCTCGTGTCTATTGAGAGCTTCGATTATTATATTATAAAAATTACGTATCGCGATCAAATATTCCGCATATTATGGACTTATTTATTCGTCGCGTTTTCCCGTGAATTCGAGTCACGATTTATCTTATAAAGATTCGCAATTGACTCAGACAATGAGTACTGTATTCGTAAATATTACAGACATCAAATTGTCTGTCCAAATATCTTCGCATTTATGTGATAATTATATCGCGCGCGATTATAATGTCTATTGAGACGCTTCGATTATTATATTATAAAAGGTATACATATCACAATCGGATATTCCGAATATTATCGATTTATTTATTCGTCGCATTTTCTCGGGAATTTTAAATCGCGATTTATCTTATAATTTAATCGTTGACTTATGCCTGTTTCTACCAACGTCGTTTAACTTTAATCTTAGCTTAACTCACTCTTTGTCTCCTTCTAACTGTTCTTTTAATTTGCAATTAACAATTACATATTTTTTCTTCGAAACAACTATGTTTTCTTTACACCAATTGATTCCTCTCATTATTTTGTACATAAAAGTATTAAGGTAAGATAATCGAAAAATGAATATTTTACAAGATATTTTACGGTTTATGTAAAATTAAGAAATGATTTCAAGCCTCATAACTCGGAAAGTACTTAATTAAAACTAACTTAATTATAGTATTTTGGAAAGCTCTTGAGATGAGCTACAAGAATATGTAATAAAAATAGCGAGTTCCATTTAAAAAATCCAAAGTGATTTTGCCCTGATCTTGACAACACTCTTCAAGGTCATACTGATATCACCATGTAATGCGTTACTTGAAACCTTACAACTTTTGTTTGAAATATTTTTGTCTGCCGCGCTCAGTTTTTGAGATATTCGGCTGAAACGGGTGATCTGCGACACCCTGTATATACATATATATATATAATAAATTAAAATAAATTGTTTCACTGCACAATATATAGACCATTTAATATTAATTATATTGAACATATTTAGACCAGGAGACGTCATGTGAACACCACAATTGATAACATTGAAAATGTATTAGAAACTAAAATTTTTATATTACTTAATTTATCTTACTGAATACATAATTTTAGAATTAATATGATTTTTACGACTAATTGTAAAATCACATTAAACCCAACATTTTATTCAAATAATTTTCAATTAGAAACATTCTTTTACTTATATAACAATAAGTAAAAGTTATCCGAATTATATTGTGTTCGATGTCATTTTAAACGCAAGAATTTCATTAATCCCTTTTAATCAAAAAAGATCAAACAAAATATAAAAGCTTTAGTTTTTATTTTATGGCAATTTAAAGTCATATATTATTATAAATAACGAAAAAATTCCCGATGCCGCAGATTCCGAAATTTCTTACACGAGACTTCATTTATAATATTCACGAATATATGTCAAAAAATAAAATGCATTTTTTATTCATTTGAAAGTAATTTTAATAGAATAATGAGAATTTTGCGATTAAAATAATACCAAACACGATATAAATCGCATAAATTTAATTAAATATATAATTATAATGAAATATTTATTATCAGATTAATTAAAAATTACCCGATTTACGTCATGTTTGATATCATTTTAATCGCCAAAATCTCATTAATTCATTAAAATTACTTTCAAACCGATAAAATTAAAAATAAAAGTTTCAATTTTTATTTTATAAGATGTTTACATTTTCGTGAATTGCGAGTGGATAGAGGAAGCGAAGAAACCGATTGTAAGAGACTTCGGAACTCTTTGATGATAGGTCATCTCGCTCGCTCTCTACTCATGGTCTTACTTTCTTTGTCACACTTGACAATCGTGATAGATAGCTCGGAAAGATAAGCGGACCCAAGAATCGAGAGCGAGCGAAACAGTAACAAGAACGAGCGAGACAATAATAGGAGCGAGCGAGACAGTAATAGGTGCGAGCGAGAGGAAAATAATAGCACGCAAGAAAAATCCGATTCTCGAGCTCGAGTCTCGTTGCTCGTGCTATTTCTATCTCGTTCGCTCTTATTGTTATTTTACTTGTCCTTCTCGCGTCCTCACGTAACTTTCGCATTGCTTTTATACATACATACGTACATACATACGTATATACCACACACACACACACACACACGCGCGCGCGCGTGTTATGTATACATCTTTAATGTAAATAAGATTTGTGGTCTCTCTTTCTCCATATATATATATATATATATATATATATATATATATATATATATATATATATATCGAGATTTATACTAAAAATAGCTATATACAATATATAGAAATTTATTCATAATATGACTATACTTGAAAATAAGATATTTTTTACCAGACTATTAATAAATAATTTATATATTTAAAGAGAGAGAAAGTTTGATATTATTTTCAATATAGATCCTACACATTTCTTAAGAATAAAAGTTCTAAATAATAAAGATGTATATATATATATATATATATATATATATATATATATATATATATATATATACATCTTTATTATTTAGAACTTTTATTCTTAAGAAATGTGTAGGATCTATATTGAAAATAATATCAAACTTTCTCTCTCTTTAAATATATAAATTATTTATTAATAGTCTGGTAAAAAATATCTTATTTTCAAGTATAGTCATATTATGAATAAATTTCTATATATTGTATATAGCTATTTTTAGTATAAATCTCGATATATATATATATATATATATATATATATATATATATATATGGAGAAAGAGAGACCACAAATCTTATTTACATTAAAGATGTATACATAACTTGTCTTGCATTCATATTTTTGCAGTCATATTGCCGGCACTTTGTGCATATAGCACGGAACAGAACCACAAATCGTGGACATAGCATGTTACCCTTTGAAAAGTTTCATGGACATGGCTATGTAGTTCAATGTCCACGTTTTATGGACATAGAGGCGCTTCAAATACGGGTTCCACCTAAATCAGGGGCATGGCCGCTCTCAGGCTTCTCTCTGATTTATGGTACATGGGATGTATACGTATTTTCTGTACTTTAGCAAAGTTTTAAAAAAGTAATTTTAATATAACAACGATGTTGGCACGTCAATTTCTGTGCAGAAAATTACTATGGCATTCCTCGTGCAGCTGCGTATCCGTTCGATATACGCAAAGCGTAAGTCAGCATGCACTAGATACGATAAACTTCGAAATGCGATTACCGACGCCTATAACGAGGCAACGACAACGGCAACCATTCGCTAAAAATTTATTTCTCGGCGTATTTGACCACGAATTAATGTATTATCCCGAGCCGCAAACCAAGGAGAGGCATACGCAATTTTTCGAGTGGCTTCAACCCATCGAAAAGTATTTGTCGCAGAATCTAGAAAATCCGCAAAGTGTCAAGAAGGATGATATTCTATCCCACCTGAAAGACCTTGGAGTCTTTCGGGCACACGTGGATGAACAGTATCTCGGTTTGAACTTGAATCAGACAGAATTGGCCAAATTAGTAGAGGTACTCAGCTGTTTCCCCTGGTTGGGTTCCTACATAGTCAAAAATCACATCATGCCTGTTCATATCATCTCTACAATGGCTTCGGAAGAACAGAAAGCAAAGTACTTGCCGAAAATAGCGACCGGTGAAATCGTTCCCACGGTCTGCTATACCGAATCCGATGGTGGAATAAATTTCAATAGCATCAAGTCTACGACAGTATTGTCAGATTGTGACACGCATTATACATTGAATGGTGAAAAGTTGTTTGTAGCCAATGGACATGACTCGAATCTATTTCTTGTATTCTCTCGATCTGGTCATTCTCAAGCAATCAGCAGTGGGCAAAGTGTCTTGTCAGTGTTTTTGGTAGACTCAGATATGAATGGTATTACCTATAAGGATATCAAGAATCTAGTAGGACTTCATAATAGTTCTACTTGTACAGTAACTTTTAAAGATACCATAATTCCAAAGGATCATGTATTAGGTGAAATAACATCTGGAATGAGTATATTGATAGATTCGCTCGCGCCTGGAAACAGAAATCTTGCTCCGCAAGCAGTTGGTATATTAAGAACTTTTATAAGATTATTAACGAGGCATGTACTGGAGAGGAAACATCTGGATGAAAATATGCACGAGTATGAAAGTGTTCAAGAAGTAATAGGTAAAATATCGGCTGCTTTATATAGCATGGAAAGTATACTGTACTTTACTACTGGCATCATGGACATGTATGAGAATCAGGATTGTACCCTCGAAAAAGCTATGGTAGAAATGTATTGCGTAAACGAATGCATAACGTGTATTTATGAAGGGCTACAAATCATTGGAGCACAAAGTTACTTGACAGAGAAGCCTTATATACAAATCTTAGAAGATGCATTATCTTATACATTGTTTGACTCTTACAATATTGATTCTAACATGTACATATCTTTACTTGGTCTACAACATACGGGCAAAAATTTGCGCCAACATATAATGAGATTACGAAATCCATTGGAGTTTCCTCAACATATATTAAATTGGGTCTTTGGTAAAGAATATCAATTAAAGCTACGCATCGCTGAGCATCTGCATCTGTCCTTGAGAAGTGGTGGTGAATTACTGGAGAAATGTATCACCAGGTTAAATAATGTCGGAATATTAATGCTACAACGTCACGGCAGTGAAATATCGAATCGACAAATGGAATTACATAGAATAAGCGAATTAGCAACGAAAACATTCGTATTAATAACTGTCCTCTCGCGAACTTCTAGAGCCTATTGCATCGGTTTGAGAAATGCCGATTTAGATCGACAATTGGCCAACATTTTTGCGATTCTCGCAGACAATAGAATCAAAACACTCACGGATGAAATTGCATCAGGGGAGTGGGTTAATGGTGACAAATTGTACAAAAATATTGCCGAACTTATATACAGTAAGAAAGATTATTTTGCCGAACATCCGTTAAGCAGAAGTTATTAAACATTCATTTCATATCAGATTTGATTCCTTTTAGAATACAAGTATGCACATGTGTATGTATAATAAAAAGAAAAATAAACAGTTATCCCGGAAATATTTATTAAATGTATGTGTTGAGCAATGTGTTTAAATTTCATAACCACATTGGTTAAGCATCCGCAGAATCCATAAGATAACATAGATATATCTATAAATTATTTTCAATCAAACTATATCTACTATTTTATAAAATTAAATTATATTCTGTAAAGATTGTTCTATCAGTCGCGAACAATTAGTTGCATAAATGCAAGAATACATAAAAAATAGTATTGCTTATATTCATGCAACTGGCTGTTTGTGACTAATGTAGAACAATCTTAACAATATATATATGTATAATGCATCTCTAATTTCCTCTAAAAATAAGGACTGTACATCATATTCCACCAATATTCTGTATTTATCAATTTTACAGTTATATCTTACATATTAAGATCAATTTTGTGTATATGTGTATATGTAAGTGTAGTGTGTGTGTTGCGCAAAAAGTAAATTAAATACTTTTAATCAGACTTTTCTATCGGGCATTCCTAAAAATTTTTTAATCATGAATCACATATTGCTTAATATAGTTTGAAATATACTCGTAATGTTTCCACTATGTCAACCATCATTCACTACTTAGAATTTCTGACAAATACATGAAGAGGTGGACGGTATTTTTTTCTACAGACGTAACATGACTAGTCTTAAATGCATAAATATGAAATTCTATGTAGGATCATTGGAAGAACCTTAGGGGAGAGAGACTTCGCATTCGTAATTTTCTTATTTAATATTTTACAACTAGTCTTACTATAGTCTTTCCGCTTGAACAATAACCTGCTCTTCCCGATATAAATCAGTCGCGGACCAACAGCTTCTAATGCAGGTGTATATTAAAACAGTACCGAATTCAATCTGGAAATTCCGTTCGCTGCGTGGATTTAATAACAACTTTGGTATGATCGTCGGTAAAACTTGTAACTCAAAAATCATTTCATCACCGCAATTTCGACATTTATCAATGCAACCGCTCAGCGGATATAGTAATAACGGTGCAGAGTTGTCTCTTGAATAACTAAAAAATAAAAATATATATACTATCATAATATATCATCCATATATATAATATAAATGCTTAGATATCAAGAATGAAACATAATTAAAGATTTTACCGTAACAGCTGCCCAGGATTTCTTTGTATTCTGCAAACAAAATTGTGGAACATTTCATCACCATGCTTAGGAATACCTTTCTCGTACTTTTCCACATCTGTTTCAATTGTCTTAGGATTGCCGCAATCTGGCGTAAATTTCGTCGATGGATCTGGATTGCCATGTTGATATTCAACTAATAAATCTCGAACGTGTTGGGACACATCTGTACCGCAATCCTCTTCATCAACCGAAAGAAATATTTCGTCGAATGTGTATTTAATTTCTTCATTCATGATTTGCAGTGGCAATGGAGTTACTTCGTGTAATAAACTAACTAAATCACATTGCGGTCGCGTCGGAGTATCAATACATACAACTTCGTTTTCATCTCCATCGATCTCTGCTGAGGCTTGAGGAGAATCTAAGCGACCTACGGCGCCTCCGCTAACTGGAGAGTCCACACTAGTTGGACTATAACATTTATAAAAAAAATTAATTACAAAATGATTATTACCCATTTTACACACACATACATAAAATAGTTTTATACAAACCTATTTGCGTTTGGATCATCTACACGCAACATAGACAATTCTTCTCGTATATCCTGATCTATTTCTTTATGCAAAGAAAAATGAAATTGTAGCGGATCATTTTCCAACATGTTATTTCCATTTGGTTCTGATGCATTGTCATTTACATTATCCCCCCAATCATCTGCATCAGATAGCCAAGCTGTTGTGGATGGTACATTAACACTCCCAGAGTCCGGAATACTTGTACTTGTTTCATCTTCTAAGTGCTGTATTCTCAGGCATGTCCAACTTTTATTTTGATTCCAGCAGTTTGGATTGATACATGCAAATATATATAATGTCCGGTGGTATTTTGAATTATCTAATGGTGCATACAACTGGAGTGCTAAGAGCTGATACAAGCCACAGAGTCTGCATTGTGGTGATAATAATGTATTTTTCCCGTAACAATTCTATAAAATGTGATAACATTGTATATATTTTATTATTATATAGTTGTATAATTACATATCAAGTTTTATTGCAAATTAATAGTTTAAAAATTTATACTGTATTCTAAGAATGTATATATATATACATATATACATACATGGTGCATATTGAATATAGTTATAATATGAAATTGCTTTACAGAATAATTTTATAATCTTATTAATATTATAATTATATTCAATTTCAACAGTACAAATTAAAATTCGCGTAAATTAAATGAATTTATTCTCTTTTCCATAAAATAAAAAAATATTTCATACATATCATTGGTATAATATCTCGCATATACTACATTGTTCACAACATTCTAATAAATATTTAACCCCAATCAAATTAATCAAAGTAAAGATCATGACAGATGAAATTTTTATAAAAATAAATGTTTTATTCTTTATTCTACCCACCGGATGCCCGCCGATCTTATTCGTCGTAAAGTTGAGTAAGGGCCGATGCTTGTCCGTG
Source organism: Camponotus vicinus (assembly GCF_025532165.1). Taxonomy (NCBI): domain Eukaryota; kingdom Metazoa; phylum Arthropoda; class Insecta; order Hymenoptera; family Formicidae; genus Camponotus; species Camponotus vicinus. The sequence continues at coordinate 32,342,646 of NW_028141945.1, forward strand.
ACATACTCATCCTCGTATCCGAGGTACACTTTCATACGATTGTCGCAAGCCATTTAAACCATTCAATCGCAGCTCCACATTGGAAGACTACGTACGTAGAGCTCCAGAACACCTGACACCGCCGTTTTACTTACGATCAGGACAGCTGACACGCATCAGTAACGCTTGACGCGTGCGCTTTCGCTGGTTCGCGCATTTCCCTTATCGATTTTTTTGAGCTATGAAGTGGACGTTGCGAGTATTCTCGTTATGTAGATGCTTTGTAAAACCGCAAAGATGTCATCGCGTTTTCCAATTCCCGCTTTGGATCAAAATACCATATGAATGAAATATATTGATATATACGCAATACACGATGAAACGTGTTCATTGTATTTATGTAAATGCATTCTCTGTAAAGTGAGATATTTAGATAATAAAAATAGAAGAAGAAAGGAAACAAAGTATAGAAATAAAGCTGAAACTAATATATCTATGTATAGTTATATATACTTAACACAAGAGATTACCTCTACATTTTCTACACTCTGTTGGAGAAGTAATGTCATTTTAAACATAAAACATAAAAAAAATAGATATTAGATCTATATACATCGGTATTAAAGATAAAAGTAAATTTAGGCATGATACAGTATATTTGCCTGTAATATTATGAAACAATAAAGATTACATGTACAAAATCAATATAAAAGAGTGTTCTTTATTTTATACATTATGTAAATAAAAATTTCTAATCTACCAATATATTTGTTTATCAGTAAACATCATTTTTAATATCTTCTGACTAATCAATCTCATGGTATGAGTAGGTACTACAGATGTATATAAAACACAAAGGATGTAATCATTATGTTTTACAGCATGACATTTATGATACTCAGAACATAAGTATGTTTCCTTTGCTCCAGTAAACTTCCAAGCATTTGTAATTACCTTTTCGTCACTATTCTCTTTATGTTCAACTGATAGTCCAAACATTTCAACTGCTTGATGATAAAACGTTCGTAAAATATCTAATCTATGCGATCCTATCACACGATTTTTTTCACATTGCAAGTTTCTGCCAAGTACAAATTTCTCTACTTTGTAATTTACCAGTAGAAATCTAAAATATTTATTAAATATTATATATGATACAAATAATTGTCTCTTAATATAATTGTCTATTAAATGTAAATAATTTATTTCTATTACCCAAGTGTTTCATTATCTAAAGAGACTGATGCAGGTAAATTTCGTGGATAACATTGTTCGACAGTGCATAATACATCCATATTACTCTTCCAGCATTGTACAGCAAATCTCTCAATTTCTGTTAATTCAGGATTTGGTCCACATAATGCCAGAATTTGTACATGATTAATAAGAGTAATAGCTACTAATCTGAAAGCCACCTAAAGAGAACGTTACTATATATGTATGTATATAATTTTTAATAATTTTACTTAATTTTTTAAATGTATATATATATATATATATTTCTTTAAAAATGCTTACATTTGGACTTTTGCAAGGTAAAAAAACTGGAATATCATATGTAGTACAAATACTCTCCGAAGTAATTGCTATCGTTAACAATTTTCTTTCCACAGAATCTAGAGACCACCAGCCTTCTGTAGCAGCTGCTACACAACCATGTACCAGAACACATCCATATATTGAGTCTAGATATTCCATAAATCCTTCCAAACAAGTCTTAAATATATATCTATTAAGTATTATATATAATTTTATGCTGTATATTTCAGAATAAAATTTAAATACCTGAAGCAAAATATTTTCTGAGGATATGATGCATTCTGTCATATTAACTATATTGGTTTTTGTAGAAATTTTATCTCCTATGTCTAAACAATCCATTAAGCTATCAATAATAGAACTACAGAGACGCATGTCCTTCTTAAGTCTCTCTATATTCTTAGAATTTTTTATTTCATCAATGCCAGTGAAAAGAACCATTGCACCAAAAGTAGCATCCAGAAATTTATCTAATATATATTTTGTTACTCCGCTTGCAATTGCTATTAATATAATGCATTGCTCAAATTCTTTCCATATTACTGTCATATCTGACAAGTCGGTACTTAACAGACTAATATCTTGTGATTTTAAGAACATATGAACTCCATTGAGGGATGCAATTTTCGAAAATGTCATCTGCAAATAGTTTCAAAAATATATACATCTCATTTTATATAATATACAATTAAACTTTACTTTAAATATATAACTTATACACAACTGTATCATTGTCTCCTTTCTGGCGAGAAAATAAAGGAATTCCTCCAGAGGAAGTTAAGCACATAACATATGCCGACATTCTCGCTTCAATATTTTGCAAATATTGCAAAACTATTATTATTGACACTATTATTATCTTTGAATCTTTAAAATTGTAAAAAATATTCTAAACACTTAAAAATTAACCATCTTAATTAATATCTTAATTAATTATCTCTCATCATCTCTCATCATCTCTCTCGGGAATCTCGGAATATCAAATATGCTAAATATAAAAGGTAAATAAACATTTAAAATTGACAAACTGTAAATGATTTAAGCTGCGGTCGGAAAAACACTAGAAATGCTTCGAGATGTTCGATTCAACAACCAATCAAAACAAAAAGAGCAAAAGTGTCTTTTTCTGATTGGTTAAAACGCAATGCTTTGAAGCATCTCTAGCGTCTTCTCGACCACAGATTATAAACACAGGTATATAGTGTGAATTGATTGAGGGATTGCCATTTTTTGTATCTAATAAAGGATAATTTTTTGAAGGATTTAAAGAAGAGAAAAATGATTAATGTGTTTGAATGAACACAATATAGACAAGAATAATAACAATATAGACAGAAAATTTATAAAATGATTATAGTTTCAAGAATTTTCTCTCGTAACTACGGCGGATTACAAGATAATGCAACTAAAGTGCTATGTAAGGTTATTTTTAATATCACACTTATATAATTATTTAATTATTTTGTACGCGCGATATGTATTAGAGCACAATTGTATTATTATTTTTATATATGGAATTTATATTAATTAAAACTTGAATAGAAAAATGTTATTTTTCAGATAATGCAACTAGAAAAAATACCACGAGGGTTGTTTCAAATTCGACAGAAGAATCGCATAGTAACGAAATATCAGAACAAAATGTTAAGCAAAAAAAAATAATTCCAGATAGATATCGATTTATGTATCCGGAATTTCTACCAGATCCAAATCCATTATATCGCAATACACTCAGAGAAAAATTGGAACGCATAGATATGTTAGCAAGGCGAACACACATAGCAATACCAGAGTTTTATGTTGGTTCAATATTAGCGGTGACTTATTCTGAGCCACATGCTCCTGGAAAAGTCAATAAATTCGTTGGCATATGTATAGAGAGGAAGGGAAGCGGATTGAGATCTTCATTTCTATTGAGAAATATAGTTGATAATCAAGGTATTGAAGTATGTTATGAATTATATGATCCTGCAATACAGAAAATAGATTGTCTCAGGTAAATACAAAGAGAAATTATTATTTTATATATAAATTGTTTTGAAATCTTACCACTTATTAAAATCATTATTCACAACATATCTAGACTTGAAAAAAGATTGGATTCACATTTACGATATCTTCGGGATGCACCAGCAGAATATAGTACTTTTCCCTTTGATCTGGAGCCAGAATATTTGCTAGAAGGAGCATCAGTTCCTGTAAATGATATCAAAGTACCTCTCAATGGTCTCCCATGGCTGGAGAAATGGGAACGTCAGGAACTGAAAGGTATAATAATAAAGGGTGTAACATTCAGTAAAAAACGCAATGCGAAAACTAAAATTAGTGCAAAACCATGGGAAAAATATGACTTAATGAAAATATACAGGTAAGAAAGCACCTTGTCATATCTTATATTCTTAACATTAATTTCATGTTGACTCTTATTCTAATTCATATTTGTTATCTAGGGAAACTATACCTGAAGAGGAACAAAATGAAATCTTTAATGAAGTTTATACAAAATTACATGAAATAGAAATTACTAAACGTAGGTTAAAACATAAACGTACGTTTATACGTCCACAGAAAACAGGATAAATGATTATTATACAGTACTTCTTAATTTGTGTAAAAAAATAAAATGAAATAAATATAATTGTTTTGTTACAATCTTGTATCTTGATAATGATATATAGTTACTTTCCTCATAGAATAATAATTCTATTTAAAAAAAAGATCAAGATTTCATAAAATTTTTAACAATTGTTATATTTTGTTATATATCACATATAAACGAAGAAAATAAAATATAGAATTAAACAAATATATATCAAAACAGAATATAAATTAATTCTTTGATAATTTCAGTATCTAAACTGAATAGTCATAGTTAAATATAATGATATGTATTAACATAATATTTGTAATCTTAGATATTTTTTATGGCCAATAAATTTTTTTTTATTAGGAAGTGAAAAATATACAATAGAAACTGGAAAACTCATTTAATCCTACATTTCTATATTGTATCATTTTTGTTCTATTTTTATCATTTTTTACCATATTTTTTAACACTTTGAATGGTCTTATACATTGATCCGCGTGCTTGTGTTTTAATGGACAAAGCTAAAACATTTCATCATATAGACTAGCGTATTACTTTTTAAAAAAATTTATAAAAACCAAGCACACAGATCTCAATTCTAGATAATCTTTCTGTTAAGTTGTACCAAACCTCAGAGTTTATCTTTATGATTAAATGAATAATACAGTGTAAAAACATTGTAGACCCCAGAATTAAGCTCAAACTTTAAGGTGGCAGTCAAAGTGTTAAAATATCTAATTGTATTTCTTGCTTTCTTAAATCACTGTTTAACAATACAAGAGATCAATGTAATATATAAAATTAACTTGTTAATAAAGCTACATTAATTTCTTTAACCATTTTAATACGATATAACATTTTGATGAGGTGTTCCTTTGCAAGGGGCGATGTTGAATACCATACTGGACTATCTGGTACACAACTGCGTTCTGGTAATAAGTAGAAGACATCATTTCGTGTCTTAACACTTTCAGGACTGAAATATTTCAAGTGCAAAATACATACAATATATCATTAAATTCGATGCAATAAATTAAGTGACATTTTACTTTGTTCACTCATAATATACAAACGTACCATTTTGATAAATAAAATTCATATAACTTAACAGGACATCTCAATGGATTTTCTTCATTTTCTTGTTGCTCATAAACCTTCTTTTTTCTTGAATTAGCTTCTTTAAGGAAGTTATAGGTAAATAAATTAACATATTACATATACTAATAGAAAATTTTTATAAAATGGATTGAAACTAACCAAGAGCTGATTGCGGTGGATAAAATCTAAGAAGGACATTCCTTGAATTAGGAACTTTTCCTGCCATTGCTGTAGGTTGAGCAGCTGGGTTACGTTTCCAATGTTTCATAATATGAGAAAAGGAAAGCTGCATATGTTCTTCCACTGTCTGAAAAGATTCAAAAATTTAAAGAGAATATTTATTGAACAAACTATTGTTGGTAATTAGTTATATAATTTTTATTAGCTATATTATTAAACTTACCACAAGATTAAAATGTTTTGTGTTAAAAAACATAAGTGTGCTTAATAAAACGTGTGGAGAATGAGCACCTAATTGCTTGCATTCCCATAAATGTTCTTCCTCCACTCTAGTCACTATATATTCTGTAAAATAAAAATAACACAGCATTTGTAAAGAAAAATAACTTGACAAAAATGAACTTGACAAAAATGAAAAATTTATAATCGCTACGAATATGATACACTCACGTGCTTCATTATATAATGCAGAGAACTTTTTCGCTATTTCGTTTAAACAGTCTGTAAATTTCTCATAATATGAGTCTGTGAATATATTATCAATTCGGTTATTTTCAAACAGGTACTGCTGTATTCCTAAAACAAATTTATGGAAGAAACGTTTGAGGTTAAAACAAAACTTACAAAAGAAATATATCTACATCAATATTAAAACTTTTACATTGATAAAATAAAAATATTATAAGGTAGAAAATTTTTTTTACCCAAGCAAAGATAATATATTGTATCAGGAGCATACTCTGCACCGTTCGGCTTTCTTACTTCCTTCACAAAAAGACATAATGAATAATTTAATTCATCCGCGGTAAGTTGTAAAAGATCTGTCTTGAATAACTTTATTTTCCTCGTTGGCGTAATCTGTTTTTCTAATTCGGTATTCTTTCCAATTACCTACAGTTTAAAAAAATTCAATTTATATCATACATATAGTTCCTCATATTCTGCTAAATTATATATGTAAACGAAAATTACGAACCCATTGTCTCCATGCATTTACGCCAAATGTATATTTTAACGCCATATTTGCGTCAGGTTTTTCCATTGGTTCCATAATACGCGGCTGCGGAGGCGGCTGTGGTTCCGGTGGTGGCATTAATGGCATGTCATTCGTACCAGAGACGCGTCTCATTCGTTTGGCCGGTGTTGATCGTGGTTTATATGGCATTACACGTTTTCTTCCTCTAGAGGCGGCCATTAGTCGTTCTGATGATTGCACTATATAAAAATACATTATTAGAAATAATTCTATATTTTATTTCCCATGTATTTTTCTTCAAGAAAAGTAATCACGCTTATCATTATGGTTTATACTTGATAATAATAGATAATAAATACATACACATATAATTATTAATAATATGTAGGTATATATGTCTGATTACCATCATTATCCACAGCGTTCTCTGGCTGAGGCGGTGCTTGCGTAGCTGTAATCGTATTCGGTGTCAAAGCAGCTTCCAAATCGACTGCCGGCTCGTCTATTTCTCCTGTTGCCATTTTTAATGCCATTTGCAACATGTCATCCCCAAACGCGTTATTGGAATCAACCGCTTCCGGACTGAAACCATCACTATGTAAATTGTCTTGATCAGCTGTGTCACCTTCCCTAAACAAAAATATGTACTTTTGGTGTGTGAGACAAACAGAATACAATGACACTTATAGTACACAATTTAAAAATATTTTTGGATTTAAATCTATATAAATACCTTTTCTTTTTCTTACCTATCATCCACCGAGTCTGAATCACTGTCGTTAGTCTTCTTTTCAGTAGCTACCATCTCCGCCATCATAAGGAGTTCGGCTTCATATGGATCGGCCGGTATTTTTTCTTGTATTCTTTTAATATCTTTCATAATTCCTTGAGCGCTATTTCTCGTAGTAGGTATGAATAAGGGAACGGGAATGGGCAGTGGAAAAGGCATTGGAACTGGAAAGGGCATACTGTACATGTGCATCGGAAACGGAACGTAAATTGGTACTGGTATTGGTACAATCACTTGTTGAACTTTCTCTGTCGTCTGTGTCCATTTTGTGCAAGGGTGAGGACGCACAGAAACTCCTTTCGTATGTACTAAAGGTTTGCATTGAGTCGTTTTGTTCTGAATCTTCACTGGACTAGGTGGTCTAGTAATGACTTGCTGCTTATAAATGATTTGCGCCGATTGATTCGGTATCGCGTTCGTAGGTATGACCATGTTATTTTGTTGCGAGTTTGGGCTTGCTTGTCCATTTCCTATCGCGGCTAAACTTGTTACTGAAGAGATGACTGGCATAGTCTTTTTACTTTGTAATTCACTGGACTTTTGAACGATCTGATTTGCGCTTTTTTGTGATAACGTGGTTCTTTTGGGCACGCCTGTAGGTACGGGATCGTCACTCGACGGTATAGTTATGGGGGATTTAGTATATTGCGCTTGAAAATTCATTACACAATTATATGAACAAAAGTTACGTATTGTCGCATCCGACATTGTGAGATGATAATGTGCTAAGGAATATTCTTTACAAAAATCACAGTTAATTCGTTTCGCAGATACTGCATTAATAGAAACCTGCAAAAAATTAGAAAATTTTATATTTTGCGTTAAATATTCCACATAAATTAATTAAATATTATTGTACATAGCAAACACAATATACCTGATAAAGTGTCAAACAATTTAAGCTGCACATCATCAGAGTCTGCCCTGTTTTTAGTTCCTTTTTAATCATATCAAAGTTATATTTTTTTACTTTGCACCAATTACAAGGAACTATTTTCCTATTTGTTATGATAAATATATTTAAGCATGTCTTATTACAAAACGTATGGGGCTCATTATCATAAAATACAATAAAATGTTGCTTATTTGGTAACTCGAAAAATTTCTTGCAAGTGGAACATTGCTCAGGTTTGACTTGTTTCACAAACTTAAATGCAGCAAAACAGGGCTCGCTACATATAGCTACCGGAGTACTATTATATATCTGAACTTCGCAATGTACAAGCTTTTCCTACAAGAAAAAAAATGTCATTGTATTTAAAAGTTGTTTGTAAAATACATTTAAAATATTTAAAAATCTAGATACTGTACATACCTCTTGACAGACGCTACATGACTTTTTTTCTGTAGTTGGAGGTTCTGAAGAATTCAATTTCGAATATTTTTCCATACAATCCTGAGTGCAAAAATCTTTAAATTGTCCTTTCTCCCCGACTGGTGCGAGAAAACCGTCTGTGCTAAAACTTATGTCTTTCTGACAATAACTACACACTTTCAAACCTTTTTTAAATTCCTCCAAACATGTTGAACAACAAAATTGTCTTACATCGCATCCAAATCTCACACAATATTTGCCTAAACTTACAGCTTGAACAGCACCGTTACAATTCTTACAATAACTTCCATATTTCCTTTGAAACTTTCCTAAACATTCCTCATTACAAAATTCCATGGTTTCCCAAGAAAGATTTCGTTCGTCATTTGCTTCTATAATTAGTAAACAAGATGCGCAACGTTTTTCTCGTTTAGAGGTAGCTCCTTGGCTTGGTATGTCTACTGTTTTATTATTTACTGCTTTAAACAATGCCTTGCATGTTTTTGAGCATACATGATAGTTTTCTGTACCAATCTTCACTCGAATTTTACATGCTCTTTCTTCGCCGCATTGCTTACATGTTTCTTTAGTAGTAATTTCTTCTACTTCTGAACTCTTTGACTCATCGTCAATATTAATAATGTCTGTTGTTGCAGTTTGTACTTCTACCGTTGATTCGTTTTGAGTAGCCACTGTACTATCTTCACTACTATTTTTATTTTCTGTAACTGCTGTCTTAGGTTCATCCTTGCTTGAAGCATCTTTGTCAAGTTCAGAATTAGATTTATTACATTTTTGTACTGTTTCATCATCTTTAGCATCTTTTTCAAGCACAGATTCATTTTGTTCATTGTCTATTGTTTTACTTGATTTATTCGGTATTATTACTTTCATACTATCTGGGATAATACATAATTCGTCATCCTGTCCTGGTAATACATCAGTTTGTTCCTCATCTGTTTCCATTGGTGTAATTTCTTCAATAGCTTTTTTAGACTGTTCAACTTGTTTATCAGGTGATTTTGTAGATGATGTACTTTCTGTTCCCATTTCAGATATATTTGTATCTGGAAGATCAATGTCCATTGCTGCATTTTCAACAGAATCAGTAGTTTGTACATTATTTGATTCTTCAACAGTATTATCCACAGCTTTATTAACATCGGTATCTTTTGGGTCATTTGATGTGCAATCAACATTAAGTTTATCATTATTAGAATCATTGTTTCTAGCATTTACTGCATCCTGTAAATTATCACCTTGCTCATATAAGTTTTTAAAACTAATCTCATCCTCGGCAAGATTATCATTTTCCACTGGTTCGATATTTTCAGAAGTAAGATTATCACCGCCAAATGGATCTTCGGCATCTATAGATTGACCTTCAATTTGCGAATCGTCGTGCTTGTCGTGAGAAAATTGTACAAACTCTGTATTTTCAGGTTCAATGTTCTTCTCAGATAGATCTTTATCAAGATTTTCTAAATTACTATCTGAAGATTCTGATTCTACCTTTTTTGACAGATTAACATCCTTTTGAGATATTTGCAAATCATCTGTAATACTTGATTCATCTGGAATATCACAATCTTCAGGTTTGTCTTTAAATAATGTTTCATTTACACTAGTCAATTTTGCACAGTCATTTTCTGTATTATCTGATATATTACATGAATCTTCAAGGTTTAATGGATGTTCTGTGTTACATTTTTCTGTCAAATTGAGTGTACTTAGCTCTGTTGTTTCCTTGTCTACATTAACAGATTCACTTTCTTTACAAGAACTTTCAACTACAATATTTTCTTTGATTTTTACATTCTCAGTATTCTTTTCAGATAATAACACCTCAACTCCTATGTTACCATCTTTTTCAATAGTTTGTAAAGCAGAATCATCTATATTTATATTTAATGGAGTTATATCTTTTTCAGAAACTGTTACTTCTTTATTTATTTCATTATGCACTTCTGCAATATTAGCTATATCTTCATTAGCTATATTTGATAGAGTTGCATCGTTTTCAAAAGTTATCATAGTTGCTTCTTTATTTGTTTCACTATGCACTTCTGCAATATCTTCATTAGCTATATTTGATAGAGCTGCATCGTTTTCCAAAGTTATCGTAGTTGCTTCTTTATTTGTTTCACTATGCATTATTGCAATATCTTCATTAGCTATATTTGATAGAGTTGCATCATTTTCAAAAGCTATCGTAGTTGCTTCTTTATTTGTTTCACTATGCACTACTGCAATATCTTCATTAGCTATATTTGATAGAGTTGCATCATTTTCAAAAGCTATCGTAGTTACTTCTTTATTTGTTTCACTATGCACTTTTGCAATATCTTCATTAGCTATATTTGATGGAGTTGCAGCATCTTTTTCAGAAACTATTGCAGTTATTTCTTTATTTGTTTCAGTATGCACTTCTGTAGTATTTTCATCAGTTATATTTGATGAAATTATATCTTTTTCAAAAGCTATTGTAATTGTTTCTTTATTTGTTTCATTATACACCTCTGTATCCTCATTGGATGGTAGTTTATCAGATCCTTTATCTTCTTTCTCAATATAGGTTTTATCGTTACTTTTAGAGTTGCTTATAGCTTCCGATTGAGATACATCAGTCTTGTCTGCAGATACTGAACTGTCTTTGGAATCCATTTTTATTTACACTAGTTTATTTCTTGTGTACCTAAAAATATAACATAATAAACCCCGATAATAATAAAGAAATACTTTTATTATTTATTGTATATAAGAGGCATTTTTTCATATTAATTCATATTTAAATTTATAATAAAAAATGGTAGTTTAATGAGGTATAAAAATACAAGATAAATATTTAAAAAATTACTGAAAATTTCAGTGTAGAAACACTTTGATAATTCGCATACGGTAATATTCTGTATTGAAGAACATAAACGTAAATATTAAGATACAAGTATTCACGGTAAATTCTTGAATAAAATTGTTTATGATAAAAGTGAACGATAGAGTGAGTGGCAGGAGAGAAAGCTTCGAGCAACGAAGTATTTTAATGCAAAATGGCGTATAAAAAAAATACTTCGTACACAAGCAAACTATACATCAACAGCTTGTCATACGCGAGTAACATGTAGGTTAGAAAAAGATCCGCTCGTATCGCCATGTTTTCTCTACCTGTTAATCAGTCGTCCAGACGTTGACTTTAAATATCAATGAGACGAAGCGCTGAAAACACGCCATGTATATACGAATCTACGAGTAATATTACGTTCATTCGGGAAAAAAACGTATGCTGCTCGCGAAAATAGCGACAGATGCGATGTCGACGACTCGCGCGACTCGTTCGAAACTGAGCGACGCGATTATCGAAGTCTAATGACGCGCTGATGAACGCCGGTTTTCGTTGCGCGCGCGATACCTTGGTCCTTTCACGGGACGTTTATTCGGGGAAATTGGCGTCTATCAGAGCTGGACTCGTGTAAACACGGTATGACACAGTTGAAGCGCAACAATCGTAACGCAAACTGTTTTACGCTATAATAAAAAAAAACTTCTTATACCATGATACAATAAGACAGATATAACATTTCCATGGATGCAGTGAGTAGCAGAGCATTTTGACCAATCGGAAATAATCCCAAATGTTCAAAATGAATGTGGCTGCAAATATTGGTCCATATTCTGAATCCTCTTTTATCGATAAAAGTGCTTCTAAAAGTGGCTTATAGCCAATCAAAAGGCTTATAAGCCACTTTTAGAGGCACTTTTATCGTTAAAAGAGGATTCAGAATATGGATCATTATATGTATGTATATAATTAATGAAATATTTTATATTTACTTAAAGCACTTATTTTTAATTAAAAAAATATTTCAAATTATATAACGTTGATGTGAATTAAGAATTTTCTGGTAATGACATATAGAGAATATAAATAATAGAATATGATTTTTTATATCGCATACAGTATATATAATTCGAAAGAAAAAAATTCGACGCTCTCGCAGGAAGTGTTGCCACTAGCTTACTATTTTTATGTTAACGTTTTTTTCCTTTTCGCTATATTTAAGGCACGTTCGAAAATCCTACTCATGGGGGAGCGCTTATTATATAATTGGTCAATCAGAATAAAAAGAGCAAAGATTTCTTTGGCTGATATTCATTTCGTTTTTATTTCAAGACCGTCTTAAATAATGTCTTAAAATGCTAATGCTCCGTTTTTAACATCTTAAGATTGATGAATATCGGCCTTTAAGGGTCGTCTACAATGGCCGTAGCATAAGGTTGTAAGGCCGTAGTCGTAAGAAATTGACCAATCACAGTTGATTATTCTCTTGAACTTCAACTGGGATTGGTCAATTTCTTATGACTACGGCCTTACAACCTTATGCTACGGCCATTGTAGACGACCCTTTATTCTGATTCATCAATCCAATACTCTACCTCACGAGTAGAATTTCTGAACGCACTCTTGTGCATGGATCGTTCGAAATAAATATGTATATAACTTCATGGCATTTTTGCCACAAAGATCGATGGATTATTTTACAGATCAATATTTTTGCAATTTCTTCAGAAGAGCCGATAACGGTTGACAGTACTGCCCAGGTGAGTTTGTCCAGCTTTTACCTTGTTGGGCGATACACTTGGCGCGTCAACAAACGAACTCGGTCGAGTTCAATGACCGCGCATACAATACCAAGTATTCCCGTGTCCCGGGTATCGTGCACGTCTCATGCCTGACAATCTGTTTTAGAATTACGAAAATTACGAAAGTGCGACAAAAGAATCTTGCGCGATTAAGAAAAAATACAGTGCTATCGCGCGTCACAAGAAAATCGACAATCAGATTGTAAAGGTTCTTGATGAAGGCTCGTTATTCATCATCGTTAACCATCACATGGAAGATTGAGAACGCTCCGAAAAAAATTTCGTGGTGGACGAGGATAGAGCAATGAATAAATGTTGAAAATCGAAAGAGAGTAACGACATGGAGTAGCGAAAGGAACGATTCTGCGATTCGATAGAATCAGAGACGATAGACACGTCACGACAGAGAAGAGGAGGAAGTGGCGTGTTCGGCAATAATCGCGAACGGTTGCAAATTCATATTGGAACGAAACTCGGGCGCAAAGTGGCGGTGACAAGTGTTGCACGAGCGTTGGAGAGAGCGAGCGGATAAGGACAGATACGCGCGCGCGCGCGCGCGCGTGAACTCGTGCTCGTGTATGACATATACATCGCGCATCTCCTCGAGGTACGTTTATTGCGCGGCGCGACTGGAGCGTGTTCTCTTTATCGGGCCAGGGGTGTGTGTTTTTTTTTGCGGTTTGCACGTCGCTCGTCCCCGGCTTGTCCGTAAAGGTCGCCCTCGTGATTTCGAAGCCGGAACGACGTTCTCGAAGGCGCGTATCCTTCTCTCTCGCTCTCCCTACGGCGAACGCTCGCACGGCTCATCATATCATCCAAGGAACGACGCGTCGTCGATCATCATTGCGACCGTTACGACGGAGGAGGAGCGAGAAAATGGCCGACAATTGGACACAGAGCGTTGTTTGCCGGTAAGAAGTTGTGCCAGACGTTACGCCCTGCAAGTTCCGCTAGCGAGATTTTACGCGAAAGCCGTTATCTCACGTATGAGTATCGAGCTTCGCGTGGATAGAGATGGAGAGGTTAGCAACAAGCACATTGCGGACTCGTAGCAATGTACGAATACAATAATATAAATATTGACGCTTGGCGAATATGTCCATCTATACATCCTTGTGAATCTCTTGATGATTTCAAACACACAATATTCTTACCCACGAATTTTTCTTCCGTATCTTTCACACGACAATAATCGCATTTTCAATTTCAGATATTTCAAGAATGGTGCTTGCCGTGAGGGAAACAACTGTCGGTATCGCCATGCGCAAGTGACTAGAAACGATGCAAATATCAATGAGACAGTGACAACTCCGACTAATAGTCCTGGCTATATTGTCACTTGTCGATTCTTCAAACAAGGCATATGTAAATTTGGTAATCAATGTCGTTTTAGCCATAGTACAGGTACTGCGGATAATGAAGTCGCGCAAACTAATGCGATAGAAAATTCTGCCTCGGGTCAGCACACAGCAAACTCTTTGAAACATAAGTAAGTTTAAATACATTGTATAATAATAATTGTAACTCCTTATTTTGTAATAGCTTTTGTAATAATTATGATGCACATTTGTTTATGTATATATTTATAATAATGTATATTTTTCATTGTAATATATTTTTTCAACTAGATTATTTTTATGATATCTTATTGTTTGTTACAGAAAAGCTGATAAACGTACTGCTGAAGATTGGGTAAAAGCACCTGAGTTTGTACCTACAGCTGTGTCTCCGGTTGCTGGGTCATCTTCTACAGATGTAACATCTGCGTCAGGAACATCTATGAGTACATCAAAGCCAGTTTCATATGCTCAAGCTGTTAATCCATCTGGTCAAGCTTCGAGCCCCTCTTTAGAACCTTTGTGTCCATATGCAGAAGCAACTGGAATCTGTAGAAACTTAAATTGCACATATCTTCACGGTGACATTTGTGAATTATGCAGCCGCGCTGTCCTTTACCCACACAATGAAGAATTGAGGAAGAAACATACAAATGTAAGCCCTATTTATTATTAGATTTATGTTAAATTTGTTTAAACTATGCTATACATTTCCAAACTAGAAAGTGGAGAGTAAAAACATATTATATGACTATTAAATTTCTTTGTTTCAAACCTATAACACAATATTTCTTAATGAAATTGACACACACAAAATGTGCTCCATAATAATTATTAAATGATTTTCTTATTTCCAATTTCATTTAAAAAATAAAAGAGTCACTCTCTTCTGCTTTATTGAGACAATTATATTTTATCTGTTCCTTATAAAGTACCTCAATAATTTTAAAAAGGATTTTATTATTCAACTGCTTAAAAAAATAACATTTCATAACACTTTCTATGGATTATTATATATATTGGATATTTTGTGAATAAGAAAAATGATTGATGTTTTGTTATTTACACACAGGCATGTGTAAAACAGCACGAAGCAGATATGGAGTTATCTTTTGCTATTCAACGCAGCAAAGAAAAATCCTGTGGCGTTTGTTTCGAAACAATAATGGAAAAGTCATCGCGAGAACAGAGGTTCGGTATATTGCCGAATTGCAATCACTGTTTCTGTCTAACTTGCATCAGAAAGTGGCGTCAAGCTAAACAATTCGACAATAAAATCATAAGGGCATGCCCAGAATGTCGTATTCCCTCGGACTTTGTTTGTCCTAGTATGTACTGGGTGGACACGAAAGAAGAAAAGGAAAAGTTGATAAGAGATTATAAAGGCGCTTTGAGGTAAAAAATGATCGCGATCAATCATAATCTGTCTCTACCTCAATTATCTTGTTGCAGTTGTGTTTTCTAACATTTTGTTTTATTTCTTATAGTACCAAAGACTGCAAGTACTTCAATAAAGGTCGTGGCAAGTGTCCGTTTGGTAATAAATGTTTCTATCTTCACGCACTTCCCGATGGGACTAAGAAAGATGTGGGCCCACCTGTTCGACAGAGGCGCAATACTGCCGACGCCGATATCGACATCTTGCACGTAAGTGTGGCTATCTTATTGTTTGCAAAAGTATATTTATTTTCATTGCGTTGCATTTAAAAACGTCGACAAACGAGTTATTCATGTTGTAAAATGTCATGGGGAGGGAGCAAGCGATATAATATTTTAAATCAAATGGTCGAGCTACATCCATGTAATTTATATTGCATTCTGGTATGAATAGAACATGACAATACGGCTTTGCCGTTTACTATTTACAGCAACTGATCTTATGGGATTTCCTCGATGAAAGGGACGATCGTTGGATGTATCTCGATTTAGAAGATATCCCTTTCTTCTCAGATTCCGACGATTCCGATTGGTCCGATTATGAGCTGTCGTTCGATTAAACAAGTAAAACTATTCGATCGACGCGAAACTGCCTTGATATCGCTATTATCATTGTTCTGTTGCTACATCGGTACCCACTTCCTTTAACATTTACGCGCGGCTTTAGCAACTAAGAAAATTATTAGATAATTAGCAAATAATTTGAATGAATATATAATTCGAAGACGTTCTAGCGCTACGTAGAAGAAAAAAAGAGAAAAAGAGAAAAAATGTGCGCACTTTCTTAAAATGATAATTTATATATAAGAAATGTATAGTCGTGGTGTTTAAATAGTTGAAATATTTCTTCTGTTTTATTTAATAGATAATATCTATAAATTTTATTTCTATGTAAATCAAAAGTGATGGTAATAGTTATTAAAAGTTATTAAAATATAATATCTACTTGCTACAAAGGAATAAGTGAAGATTTTAAAATATATAAAATAATAGTTTAATAACTATTACCCCCTTTAATTGTTTTATGTAGAAATAATGTCTTTTAGAAATTATCCGCGAAAGAAATATCTCGATTATTTTAATGGCGATTTTGCACTTGTCTATAGACAATTATGAGATCAACAATTTCGCGGTGCATAGTCGAAAAAATAAAAAAATAAAATGAAAGGGAAATAACATGAATACTAGTGAAGATTTCGCTAGATATTCATTTTGGAATCATCTTCTTTGTGTGTCTTGACCAATGCTCTACTAACTGATGGTTATTCTAGCAACTATTATTAATTCAGTGGTCCAAATTTCATCAAAGAATAGTCTATATATCGGTATTTTTCCGACGTCCTATTTCTCGTAGAGTAATATTGTTAATTTCTTTTTCTATACTCGCGCGCGCGCGATACTACTTATTATTGTTAAAATATTCCATAATGCATGATTTGGAACACATTAAATCGAATCATAGAATAAGTGAGTCAATAAATAATCGGAATTTTAGTGATTGTGCTCATATCGAATGTCTTCATATAAAATTATCTGCTTTTGTTTAGTAAGATATAGATCAGAAGTATATGGTCAGGTATATTTCAAAATAGTATGATTCAAATTTTTTTTTTCGAAGGCTCCTCTTTGGTTAATGTAACTTAGATTGCTCTGTGAGTTAGATTAGATTTACTCTGTTGTAATTTCGATAAACATTTGTCATTTATAATGATGCTAATGATCATAATATGTACTTAATCAATATATAAAAATTTTTGAAAACGTGTGCTAATACTGGATTTAAACAATACTTTGAGAAATGCAAATTACTGTATTCAATTTTACTGGATTTTATTTGAATTTATAACATATATATCCATATGTAGGGCATGGTTCTCGTGATTGCAATATAACTTTGCGTTTAAATAAAGGATAAATTTTGTCGTATTTATAGGTATAATTCTGATATAGTCAATGGTATCAACCAAATGTGCATTACATTCAATAATAATAAACTTTTTTCATACTAACACAATTGTTACAAAGTAATATTGCAGTTACAGAACATTCTATTTAATTATTACTCGTCGAAGGCTCACAACACTACTATTCGCATGTAAAAATAGGAAAACTGGACAACGATTTATTACTTGTGTGTGATCAGTGTGCATTGTTAGTTCAATTTATCAATAGTTCATATCGAAGGTACGATTTACAAAAAATCGTCCTACCTCTTGCTATGGCTCTGCGAATCTTTAATACATTTCTTTAAATTATTACAATTGTATAGCGTTATATCCGTGAATAATAGATATTCCTCTAAGACCTCTGAGAGCAAGTGTGCAAAGTGAATGTGATATATATGTAAGGGTGATATGCGAGCGCATCAATGTGCGACATTTGTGTGCGTGTGTACGAATGGAAGTAAGTACGAATATAAAAATATTTGCGAGAAAGAGACGGGCTACCGTAGCATATATGGGATAAATAACAAATGTAATAAAGAGATCGCTTTTCGTGGAGTACGCATTTGTAGATTCAAGATTTAAGGAGACAATTAGGGAAATACGCACGACGGAGTTGGACCCACGACATAGAGCCATGCTGGGAGAAAATATCATCGTCGCGCGGTCGTTTTTACATTTTATCAACTTACTAATAATAGTAACACATGTTCCAAAAGCCGTTTTTTCAACATAAAACCATGATAATTACGCTTTGAAGGGCATAGATCTCTCTTGCATGAAACGGCTAAAATTGTCGAAATGGTATGTACGAAGAAAAAATACACAAAAAATACAATATTCACATTTTTAGCATTGAATATATTTTGTGAGATATTATTTTATAATTTTGTATTATATGATCTATCGGCAATATGTTTGACAAATAATATCGTGTTCTAAACAGTTCCTGCTCGCATTGACAACCCAATTCATATATCACTCTAAGGAGAAGTGACCAGTTTTTACAGCAGAGAGCCAGTACTGCCTTTCAAAAGCTATGTGATTATAGAGTAATATATATATCGTTCATCATATAAAAGTCAGTTTCTTAATCCGCCTCAATAAAGCGTTTTATCGAATCGAACTTTCACTATGCTGAATATCGTTTACATTTCCTATAGAATTTCTATGCTGTTAATTTTATCGATAATTGTTAGTATAAAACGGGCTTATATTGTTATTGGTAATGTTTATATAGAGCTTTCTATGATATACGCTGTGCGTTTTCGAGCGACTATTTTTGGAACCACTTTCTTTAAACAATCATCAATTCCTCGATGTGAAAAAAATAAAAATATATAAACGTTTTGGGCGACTTTGGATTGTGATAGATAGTAGAATTTAAATCATTAAGTTGAGTCCTTGGCTTACTGAGGATGATTTGAATTTGGTTTTGAAAATTAATGGAAAATTCACGATGGAAATTTCTACATTTTTAACGACATTAGTATCGTTACATATTATATACATCGTTGTAGGCAGAAAGTTAAATTGACTGCGTTAATCGTTGCACGAATTTGTTATCGTCACTGCCATTTTTATCTATCTCGACATAAACGTACTACCATTTACTACAGTGTCATGTTCTAAATGCGTGCAACGCGAAGGAGATATGTAAAATTAGGAGTTGATGTTTAAAATCATTCAACGAAATTCAACGCAGTTCACTTTAACTTTAGCGATAAGTTTTTGGAGTTAATTTTGGAATTTACTCTCCCTTTCTCTCTCTCGCATACATAGTACATAACAATTTAAAAGTCAATATTCTGTGTGTGATTTGTGTTGTAATAACCCGAAGAATATAAATAATACCAAATTATTGTTTCATCTGGATTATTGTGACAGGATAGTGAATGGTAAAATGATAATATGGTTATATAATATTCTTAATATTTCAATCTCATTCTCAGGATAATTTTCTTAAGCTAGTTTAGAAATCGTAGAATTTATAAAGCAATCGCGTCATATGTTTCTGCGTATAGAAATCAATTGCCAAAATTCTCCCGCAAAAGTATGCATTAATGTCAATTAATCATACTAAATGTACCTGCATTGAATACCGTATTGCGTACTGATGAGTATTATTTTTTCCTTCAACAACTCGAATATGCTTCATAGATTGCAATGTTATTTATCATTTGTATATCTCACTAAGTGAGATTGTGAATATCTCGAATAAGCCTTTCTTTTTCTTTTTTTTAGCTTATATAGTATATGTATGATTCTCTTTAGAGTAATATTGTATCGAATATATCATTTTATTTTTATTTTATTTTCTAGTATATTATATATATATATATTTATTTTTATTATGTATGTTGAACGAATGTTTTGTCGTGTGCTGAAAATGCTCGAAGAGTTTTTGCGAAATAGAAAAAAAATTGTATAATTGTATAAGTTTTAGAATCGGTAATTCTTGTTGATATATTTTTCAAAAATTTCTGTACGTAATTAATTCTTATATTTTTGTAATTTATCATGTCGCAAATTTGCTTACATTACAATAAAGGCTCCGTTAAACGGATTGTAACATTAAAATGAAAATCTTGTTTGCTAAGTAGAATTTTACCATGAAAGAGTAAAATCAATGTGGAAAACATCTTTATGTCACAGCTTGCCTCTTATGTCTTTAATAGATTATGAATATTTTTTTAATAGCAATAAATCTACAGATTAAATTAAAAAAACTGTATTTTCACTACATGAAGCATAAATTGCGAACTTATCTGCATTTTCTATTAATCTTTTTTATTTAAAAAATTGCAAATTGATTATATCAATTAATAATAGCACAAGAGTTCCCTTTTTCCCCTTAATTTTTCTCATTTTTTTATTTTTCTCGATAAATAAAATTGTGTGGAACTGTTCGCGTTTGCTTTTGCAGTGTATCAGCGCGTGTCAGGCAGAAAAAATATATTGCAGTCCGAATGTGTTCAGTAGTTTTTCAATGCCTAGTTAAAATGTGCACACATTCGTTAAAACTTCTTTCGAGATGTCTAACATAAACACAAGCTATTCGATTAAGCACAAAGTATACGATTGCGATCAGTATCGTATTGCGCTTGTAAAATGCACAATAAAGATCTGTCGTAACGGATCATAAAACATAACAAATGTGTTGTTGATAAAATACGCAAGTGTATTGCTCGTGATAGATATAAAAATAATTGTTTCTTACACATTGGATATATTACAAATTTGGGGAGATGCATTCTTATATAGAGAGGTGTTAATTAAGCAATTTACATATTGTATTGCATATAGGAGATTTTCAGCGTGTTTTTCGTGTATCAAGAAGTATACGAAAAGCATGTGAGCACTGATAAAAAAAAGTAAAAAAAACTTCGTTGCGCAACCCACTGGATATTTAAATCATTGATTTAACGTTTAAACTCCTCTTTTCTCTTATCGAGGGTCCGCCGTCAATTTCGCGTGTCCCTTCTCTTTTAACGAAATAGAATTATTATTATTAATAATAAAAAGTCTATATATAACATTGTTAAAAATTATATACAATCCGTTTATTTCCCAAATTGGATCAATCTCTGATGTGTTTTCCGATACTTCTTTCACTGTAACTCAATACAAATTGTCCAATTGTCAGCAATTGTAACGTTGTTATATCGTCGTTGTATAATTGATGAGCTTCTCTAATTAATGTATAAATAAGACAGAGATAATGTAGCCATTGTCCTGTTTGTTTTAAGCGGTAAAAAAATCAGTAATCATCATTAGTGGATTGTATATTCATTAGAGTCTGGTGCCGAGGATAAAGCGATCCTATCTTTAATTTCATTTCTTATGATGATATATTTTTGTTATTGGATATGTAGATTAATAAAATTTCGAACAGTAAGTCTGGAAGAAGACAGGAGTCAGATGTTTTATATCCTTCTTCTATTGTCCTTTTAATTCCCCAGTTATTGCGGCGTGTTAACAAACTTTTCGAAAAATTATTTTGAGATATTTATTTTAAGATATACATGCATTATATATGTCTTCATTTTTTACATTTATTCTACTCTATTATTATGTGCTGACTCTAATAAGAATTATTAAAAATTGTTAATTTCTTGTAAATGAACAATGATTTATATTAATTTGCTTGCTTCCATCTCGCAAATTAAGAGAATCGCGATTATCTAAGCTATAATACTGACAAAATATACAAATTTACATTTTTATCATGTTATTAAAAGACATCTTTCCTTTTTAAAAAAATGTTGCGTTTCCTTTATTGTGTGTTTTATCAATATAATTATTAACAATGTGATTTTTTATGTTATCGACAAATCTGAATCTCGCAACATTTAGTTTAAAATATGATCACAGATGGCGGTTATGGTATATTTCATATATTCGCGCTTTATGTATAGTTTCTAGATCGAAACAATTATTTATGTGTGTATTATTTGTGTGTGTGTGTGTGTGTGTATGTATGTGCGTGTGTGCAAGCATTATAAAATAGAGTAACTCGATATCGATCCAACAAAATTACACTTTACGAGAATGTGAAAATTGTAAGTTCTCTGATAATTGGAATTTCAGGATCGCATATTTGAAGGTGTGAAAGCAAAAATACGTAATATTTATGCGTTTAAAAATTTAGACATTACACTGTCAAATAATATAACAAATTATAATAAATTTTTTCAAATTTAAATAATAATGGCTCGTGTGTGTGTGTGTGTGTGTATGTGCATGTATGTGTATGTATACACATACATATTATAAACATTAGCCATGATTCTTTATTTATATTATAATGGCTAAATTTTTAAATGCATAAATATCATCTATTTTTTCTCTCATACCTTCAAATATGCAATCCTGAAATTCCAATTACTGATATATATGTATGTAGGTACATGCAAAACAGAGCGATGAAAATAACACGTCACAGATACGACAAACACGAGGAAGAGATTTTCCTCGCGAGGCAGTAGAACGAAAAGCTAGAATGCGTGAGTACCTTGTTTGGTATCGGCAACTTTGAATTATATGTTTTCTACGCTGCGCAAACAGCTTTAAAGTGTTTAGCGCATAAAAATTTCTTATCAGAATCGCAAATATTGCTTGACGAATAAACGTGTGTATCGGAGCATAAAATATTTTCTTCCGTTTGTCTCTCTTTATGTAAAATATATTCTTTTCGTTTTACTATCGCAAAGTATAATTTGAATTAATCGACAAGTAACAAATTCAATGCTAACAACTGTTGGTTAATTGTAAAATTGTAATGTGTAATTTTACACGTACACGTGAGGTAACTTTTTCAAACTATTTTATCATTTTAGGAAAATCATCATTTTAATCGAATATCGTAAAAGTATTATTGAACTTTCAATATATGGCTCATTCACTATTTTTGCACTTTTAAAAGCTTTATCCAAGCTTACTCTACGTGGTGATCATTGTGTTACATACGCACATATTTTGAACGCATAGGTAAATTAGAGATATCTGTTTGTATTGTTTGAATATTTCTACTGAAAAAATATCGAAAAAATATTCCAAAACTTCGGTGAGATATGTTCGGAAAATCGAGTATCCTAATAAATTAGAAATAAATTGGAAACATTAGCTATATTTGAATCGAAAATTGGAGGAAAAGTCCGATTGACGGAGACAGCACGGGCGAGACAACGAGATGCATTTTTGCGGGACACCTGGAATCGGATTTGTCCAATTGGCGGAAGCGGAATTTCGCGGCAAGGCGCGGTACAGCAACGATGTTTACGTCGCTCGATTGTGCGAGACGGCGCGACTTTGTCGTGGGGGGATGGTCAAGCTCTCGCGAATTCGCGACGGTTAACTAGAACAGGAAGTTAATCCCGACGAGCACGGCGAGAATTAGCATATAAATTCGCCGAAATATATACATATAGTCGAGCGATATACGCGACTATCGCGGGGATCGCTTTGAGATCGCAAGAACGCACGTGTCTCCTCTTTGCGGTCTCGAATCACCGTCTCCTCTTTGTGTCTCGGTGTTTCTACGTATGTTTGGACGGAATATCAACGACACATATTACATATTTCTACAAATTATCCCCGTCTGATCTCTCTAATTATCGTCGCGGCCACAAATATTTTACATTCGTATTGCACGCTATTGTATGCGTATAATCAGGAAATATGATTATAACTCGCAGTGCGAGTCATAAAATAACATATTATCAATTGGGTTTATTTAACAACAGAATATGTTTCTACGGAAAGCTCCGCGATAAAACTCTGTTTCGAGATTTTGTCACGTTATTGTCGAATTATGTTCGATTTTACAGAATTTCAATTAAATTTGGAACAGATAGAACGATAAAAAATATTATTATAACTACAATCAATATTACACAACCATACAATATTACACAATTAAATTGCGATCGATCCAAATCGTTGAAATTATTGAAATGTAATGTATTTATATTGAAATCTATACAGCAGATGGCTAAAACCAATTGAAAATCGAATATACGGTTCAAATCCCGTTGTTGCGCTTATCTGTGGTATTGTTCGTCATATACACGCGCGCAAATTTTAATAGTAAAAAGCTATTTGCGCTTTTGCATTAATGTCACTCGTCTCAATTTAGCGTTCGAAATGTCGTTGCAGCGCGTGTTATGGCTCTTGATGTTCTGGACGATGGTTGTCCTGGAGTTCTTGCGGTACGCGTGGATTCGCACGACCGGATTATTTATCTACGGTCCCCAAGAGCGACGTGCGACGACAACGGTCGACGAACCTAATTACGAGCGAAGGTAGGTTCGCGGGTTAGACTAGAAGTCTAATTAAATGGTCGCCCGCGTGTGTGTTTACGCTACTTTCAGAAACCGTGGACGGCAGCGGGAAAAAAATCGCGCGACATGCACCGACATTACGGAAGGTGTTTGCTCGGATTCGCGCTCATACGAAATGCGTTTCGAGGTATAAGCCGGTAGCTTAAAGCGCGGTAAAATGTGCGCTGGTTAAATTTCCCGTGAAAACTGGGATGTCACGGAAGTTACGTACGTAAAGAGAGGCCGCACTGTCCTTGTACCATTTCGAACCGTTGTTTCTTTCGCGCTTATATGTGTATTAGAGAATTGCAGTGATTATTCTCCTAAAAGAAAATTTATAGCAAGCTAACTCCCTCGACTTTGCGTAAAATTATACTTAATGCGCGCTGCATTTTTCTTGTCGCTATCATGCGAAGCTATTGAAATTATAATTTTTTTTTTTCACATCGCGCAGAGTTTCTTTCCCTTCCGAGAGATTTAATCTCTCTTTAACCGAAATCGGTTTGGATTAATTCGAATTTAATTTGAGTAAATTACACGTTTAATTTACGATCGTTTGAAATATTTAAGAGCACGGAATATTTATTCTTTTCTCTCGTAGAAGATCGCGAGCTAGAATTTCTGTAAAAATGCGGGAAGTAAATTCGGACAGTAGTGGGTTAATGGGAAAAATCTCAGACTCCGGACGTAAAGAAAACCGAGGTGGAGGAGGGACGGGGGATTAGGTCGAATAGAGCCAAGTAGAGAAGAGAAAAGGAAAACTGCAGGCGGGGAATATAAAATCGGTTTCTCTGTGTCGAGTCTATCCAGGATTTCTAAATTGCCTCTGTTTGTTTCGCAAGCAAAGAAGCGCTGCCGTGCATCAAAATGGTCGATTGGCGCGCCGATAGCCGATGTCTAATATATCGAGGAAAACCTCTCTCAGGTTGATCGTGACCCATCGACTCGATGTTGATTCACCGCGTTTTCGAGCTGAAAGCTCTTTCAGCCGATCGACAGGAAAGATCAAAACAAAAGAGAAAAACAGGACAAGAATAAAGAATATTAGCGATAAAGGGTCGAACGTTATCGCGCTTATTTGCTCGCGATCTGCGTGCCAGATAAATTATACTTAATATATTCTTCAAAATTATTATAATTATATAATAACGACATTTGACAAATAATATTTTATCAATTTATGTTGGAGAAATAGATCTACTTTTCACAATATACGAGAAATATGATAATCATTGGAGCATTTATTTTAATATATTTTAAAAGAGAGATATATGTTTTTAATACGATCAATTATTTTTTATTTGTTATCGAAAATGTTAGATTATCGTACTTATTGAGACATATGATTATAATCGGTTATATTTTTCTCTGTAGTTTCAGATTGCAGACAGATACACGTAATAGGCAACGCGCACGTTTAAACGTCAATTCGCATCACTCTAGCGACATCGCATCGCCATAAAATTGCTGCGAAATCCGTTTTTCAATTATATCAAAAAAAAAACTTTTACTTTGTGCTATCGTTAATAATGACGAATCTCAGGAATATCGAGAAGAAATAACACGCGATCGGATATTGATATCATCGCATAATGAGTTGCACGATTGTTAACACGCATGAACGGTAATAAGCGAATATTTGCAATGATATACGAATCGCAATCGAAGAATCGAAGAAGTCAACAATCGCCATTATGCGTCGCAGGCAGTTACCATCTAGACGTATCGAAATCGCTCCGTTTTTCGTAGTTTCACCGGTAAAGAGATTGCGGTTGAAAGCGAATGTCGCGCGGAAGGATTGATCGCGATTACCGTAAACTAATCACATATTTTTATAATATCTGTAATATTAAAAAAAGAAAAATCCTCGTCGCGAACGATGCGATGCAGAATACAGTCAGAGCTGCCTATTTTTCATCACATCGCGCGATAGTATTAGATAAATAAATTATAATAAATATATTGTTTCTCGATCATGCGTCTCAAGAACGTATTTTAAATGATAAATTACGATTTTTTCTTTTTTTCGAGACTGTGCCTCGGGACAGCGCGTCCTTCCTCAGTTTTCGATATCAGCCCAATACAGAAAATTGAATGAGGGCGCACTTAGGGCGCATCGGTGCGCGCTAAGTGCATCCAACCGAAATTCGCCGTAAGATTTCCGAGTCAAGTTGGCAAGGCGTACACCGGATCGCAATCGAACGATACTTCACGCGATAAGCGCCATTTCGCGTCGCGAGTCGTCAGCGTCGGAACGTGATGAAATCGCTCCGCGTATTTCTCGCCACTTTATCAGCGGGGAGTGACTTGCGGCTGAAAGCGACTGTCACAAGAGTAGTCGATCGCGATACCGTGCGCCAAATTATCGTAAATCACATATTTTTAATATTTGTAACAATATTCGAGAATCTCTGTGAAACGATGCGATGCCGAGTACAGTAGTCGGCTGTCTATTCGCATTACATCGCGTAACAGTATGTATAAAAGTAATATATTAAGTAACGAATATATTGTTTCGATCATAAAAGCGAATTCGAGATTGGATGCACGCCGAGAACGCGTCACAAAGCCCGTCCTTTCTCAATTTTCAATACTAATCGCGAATACGGAAAGCCGAGGGAGAGCGCGCCAAGTGCATCCAACCGAATCCCCCAAAAGATTTCCATGAAGATGACGTCACGCGTGGATCGCGATCCACAACAAACTTCACGCGATACCGCCATTTTGCGCCGCCAGTTGCAGCGTCGAGACGTGGGCGCTTGTCAATCGCTTCGCGTATTTTTTTTTTTTTTTGCGATTTTAGTCCGATAAATAGTGACAGAAGAACGTCGGCAGATTCGATTGCGACACCGTGTATGCTGGATTATTGTAAGTGATCGCATCTTCTCTCAATTTTGTAACATGATATTCGAAAATCTCCGAAAACGATACAAAGAACGATCAAGGTCGCGACTTCTACTTCGCGTTGCATCGCATTAAAGTAAAGATGGCGACTCTCGTTGCATGTATATCGCAGTGGAACGATATTTCACGCGACAGCCGCTATTTTGTGCCGCGAGTCGTTTGCGAGACGTGACCGGTATATTTTTCGATCATTTTATCTCGTGACTCGCGAGCGAAGAGTTTTGTCGAGTCATAACATCGCGCGTGCTTTTAATATTCGGTAATGATGTTCTTTGTCGATGATGCACCGCAGCTTTCACTTACGAAAGGCGATCCGCGGAAGCAATTTTCAATGATACCACAACGTTAAGATTAACTCGTTTAATAATCTCTTGACACGGTAATTCTTAGTATTGTTACATCAAAAAATATTTGTAGCCAGTATTTTTTTATTATACATTATATTTATAAGTGGCAAAAAATCTAATCTAAGTACAAGTAACAGCAAAAAAAACCATCTATAATTAACACAAAATACTTTTATGATACGCGAAAAGATTTCTTTTTTTTGAAATTACAAAATAAAAAAAATAGGATACACTATAATATTCTCTACGATATTAATAAGTTAGATATATGTATTTCTTTTGAGCGATTCGAATTTATCATTTTCATATTAATTAGCATAAAGTAAGATGATATAAATTAATATGATTAAGAGTTTTGATCGATTATACATTTCAAGTTTTACTCGTCTTTACGACAAATGTCTTAATGCTTAGATCTATGTACACGATGTTTAATACTAAAGAGATTAATATAACGCTTATATATTATCATATATTATTATATATTATGCATACCTGGAGAATCTCTATCTTTTCCAACCTCTCCTTGTGGGACGATAATCATAATGGACGAAGAAAGTTTCGAGCAGGCACACGATAGCAAAAATTTACAAGTATCGAGACAAAAAGAATAAAGAATTTTCGTATAATAACACTCGTCACATTTAATCACGTATTTTCCATGTCGATAGTATTTGATACAATTTTCGAATTGTGCCGACATGAATTATCGAAATGAAAAGCATTTATACTATCGCGCACTGTGCTTTGTAATTAATTGCGTATCTTTTATTACTTTCACAGGAGTACGGATACACAATAATAACGTCGTGTCTATTGCGTGTTTTCGATCGAGTGCTTTTACTGTCGCATCCCCTTCCCTTCCCCAAACCGGCCGGCGCGCGGTACGTTCGTCATAATAAACAAACCGAAGGTCGCGACGTACATATCTGCGTACAATGTCGAGCGAGTACGATACAGTCTCATTTTATGGATCTACTCTATTTTACAACGGCGAATGAGTTGGATGATTCTCGGTGCTGCATCGAATATTACAATGATCGCGGTATTAATTAATATACGCTATCGTAATTAATCATGTTTCTCTCTATATATTCATAATCCGTATCGCGTAACCAAGCATCGCGTCCTCGTGTATGAATACGTTGTGAATTTCCTTCGTTCCATCTCGCATTATTCGCTTTATGTGTAATGAATCGTAGGATTGGCGGAACACATCACGTGTTAATTAAGGTTCTGCAGCCGACGAATATGCACTACATCGAGTCCGAACGATCGATGAATATGTATCGCGAGCGGAGTATTGAAAATATTTCGGGAGGATCGAATATTCGGGAATGTTAAAAATTGAGGAGAAAATCGAAAGTGTCGCAAATCGCGAGTGTGTTACAGGTTACGAATATCGGCCGTAAATCGGAAAATTCAAGTATCCGAATGTATTAAAAATCGAGAGTGCCGCAAGTATCGAGAGTATCGTAAGTCAAGAGCGTCGTAAATCGGCAATGCCGTAAATCGGGAGTGTCGTAAATCGGGAGTGTCGAATATCCGGGAGTGTTGAAAATCAAATCTGTCGTAAATCGAGAGTGTGATTGTTATTAATCATTTCGCGCGCGAGATCGTAGTTAATCATTCCGGTCGATATGTAATTCGAGTGTCTTCGAAGCTATCCTCAACTGGATGTCGCCTGAATGCAGAAGCTAGCGAGGATAAACAACGAACATCGGCTGGTGAGTAAACATTTTTGATTAAATTTTATTTGTTCTTTATTTTTATTCGTTATTCTTCTCCTTCATAAATGCTAGGATTATTTATTTTTTATTTAATGTATTGGTTTATTGTGGGTGATTAATTGATTTATTTTTTAATAGAAATTTATATGCAAGAGAACAATTTTAAAAACCAATTTCCTGATTTTTCGAAAATAAATTATTAAATTATAATTCTCTTTTTTTAAAAATGAATTATTTTAAGAAATTAATTAACAATAATTTTGATTCAAGTTCATAAAATATAAAGAATAAATTAATTTTTTAAAAATTAATATTGATGACTTTATAAGTAATTTTTAGTAAATATGTATGTGTGTGTAAATTATAATTTTATAATTTACAAAAGATGATCAATTTAATTATAATTAATAATAATCTAAAAATTGTTTTTCAGATGCACCATGTGCCAGATGCGTGATGCAATCGGTGAGTGAACTTATTTGTTATATGTATAATAATGTATATATGATAATGCCCGAATGTGTATAATATATTTTTGCTCAAATTTGAAATAAATGAATAATTGATATCAAAATTTATCAAAAGATCTCAAAATTTAAAGGTAATTGACTTTGAACATATTCTCTTTAATCTTGAACATATTCCTTTAATTATACAATTTGGGATATGAATATGTGTTTTCTGAATTGAAAGTAATAAAATATATAAAAGCTATTATGCTGATAATATCCATGAATTTAAATTAAACATGCACAATTTTGAAAAAGATTAGAATAAAATTTATATATTCCTCTTCTCAGATTAAGTCAAATTTAAATATATATTATCATACTATAATTCCTTGAGAATAAAATATCCTATACAAACTGCGTTTAATTTTTTATTTTTATTAAATTTAATATTTAGCTTTATAATAAAGTTTTTATAAAATATATTTAAAAATATGTATTTTAAAAATATTTATTTCTTTCATTTCATCTTTATTGAATATGTACATGCTATATATATATATGTATAATAAAATTATATAATTGATATATTAAATATTACGCTATAGCTTTTTTACGCGTTATTCATGTTTATTCATATGGTAGCGAATTTCTGTACACTTTGCTGCATTCTTTGCATACATTTGGGCATTATTATATTTGCATTTTTGTTAATGCATATGGTTGATGCGTTCTGACAGATGCTTCGTCGTTTTAATTGGAGTTACATTCATTAAATAATAAACTAATTTTCTGTCTCTCTTTCGAGGAGAGATCTATGTTACATTTTTAATAAAATCGATTACCAAAATACTTTTTCTATGAAATTTGTACAGTCATAATTGACAATTACAAATGGACTTCTAATCCAGCTGCTGTTTGAAATTATTAATCGCATCGTTCGTACAAATTTGATATTTTAAACGTATGCAAAATGCGCTAAATTGCATCAAATTTTGTTAAATGACTTTGAAATCGTTAATTCAATTGGACGCGAGATAGCGATATTTATGAAAGCGATCATGGTTCACTTCGACGCGGTAAAAAAAATTTCATCGTCGAAAGTCCAATTTGAAAATCGCCCCACGGGTGGAACGAACAAAAAATGATCCGCGAGGATTCTGAAAGTTCAATTTTCCGCGGCGAGAGAGCTTGTAACGGCAAATATGCGTCGACCTTTTTGTTTCGATCCTGTGGGATTTCGATTCCCGCGACTTTGAATATTCATGAGATTTTATTAACTACGTTTCAAACATCGCTTTCGCCGGGAACACTCCTTTATCTTCTTAGATCTCTCCTTCCGTTCGCTAACCCTTCATCGTTCGGCGTAACGTGGTGCGGCGCGATACGGCATGAAGAATTCCCTTTCGCGAAATTAAATTTTACCCGATCGTATTGTTCCCGCTCAGATTACGTGACGTTTCGTTGCCTCGCCAGACGTTGTTAAGCATTACGAGCGATGAATACCGCGATCTTTTTCATGTGTTGATTCGCGTTGACAAATTTCCATGTGGTTACGACGCACTATTCGCGATATAACTTGTACGAACAATGCAATTAACTACAAAGTCCAATTCGTACCGTTTCCGCAATGACACTTTATCACTTGACGATGAAGCGCCTGTAGCAATCGCTGGAACAGGAATATCGTAGCACAATGATACGTAATTATTTTATGTCGTACAATTAGTATTAATTCTTTTGGCTGCATTATTTATCGATACTGTCATGATGATATTAAATATTTTAAACTTGTCGAGAAATATCGAACGAATAAATATGTAGAAATAATATATAATTAAAAATAGACAAAATTGTTCGAAAAAATGCTACGAAAAATTAAATAATAATATCTCTCTTTACGAAACATTCGAAAATTTTTATTTTATTCTCTTATATATTTTCCGTAAATATAATTTTTTTTTATAAAATAGAATCGCAGCCTAAAGGAATTAATAATAATACAATGGCGATACAATAACGAACGATGTAATTTTGGCGCAACAAATTGAGGGCACATATTTTCAACGTGGAATAACTTTCCGTTTCAAAAATCCGTTCTCCGAAGAGAAGCTCGTAACATTTCGTCAGTAGTACCTCATTCGATATCCTCCTCCCCGGGATCGGACCGGGTTGCGGCGTTTACGAGGAAATTTTTCCCACGGCGCGAGGAAAACTTTCGCCGAGTTATTCACGCGCGCATATTAGTGCACATTCATCCTTCGAAATAGCGCTAACCTCCGACCTGAGAACAATTTATTGGAGGGCAAAGCTCACGGCGCTACTATCCTATGCGAAAGCCTGTGGGTTACTTATTTGCACGTTTCCGCAGTTTACATAGCTTCAGAGAGCCCCTTGGCCGACCTTCCTCTCCAATCTCTCGTTCATTCGTACGAGCGAAGCTCTACGAGCGAATGAATTGGCAATACGAATCCGGCCCCGGCTGTTCTTGTTAGGTTTCGATGCATCGGTGCATCGGTAATTGCCCGTCTATTTGTTGCGCCAAGATGGTACGATGTTATTGATGCGGCGAATCGTTCGCAAGCCCTCGCAGATAATTATACTCATCACCATACATCGCTTTTGTAAATTAAGTTTAGGAATAAATAATCAATAGATAAATGAAGGCGTATAAATCGTAGCGCGCGCGAATGTGCGTCGGGCGAAAGCATTTCATTCTCATGGCCAGGGATTTAAAAATTTTGCGTTTTTCGTGTTGATTTTAAAGTTGCGTGTATTAACTTCAACATCTGCCGCGCAAAACGCGATAATAAAAAAACTGTTTGTAGCTTCCGTCCTGGCACAAGTATCAGTGTTTTGCGATGCGATCCCGCGAATTGCGCATTTTATTTTGCGCGCGAATAAATTGTTTGCTCGAGGACACGTTGAGTTGTTGCTATCGGCGCAAAAAAAGAAACACGTGTTACAAATAACGATTCGACATTTTATATTTTACTCGCTCATTAACGGATGCGTGATCAACGAATTGGAATTTTACGAAGGGTTTGAGTTAAAAAAAAAAAATTATTATGTCTCTTTTGCGAGCCGAATGCCGTGCAATATAATTGATATCGCAATTAAATATCGATATTGCAGGAGTATAAGCTGAACGAATCGATAAATGATTTCGTTGCCCTGCCAATCAACGAACGAACATTATGATTTGCTCGTTAACGATAAGGGATGAAACGATTCCTCGCTAATGAGCAAATCAATTTAACCTCTTGTACGTTCAATTTTTTTTCGTCGATAAATTTATTTTAAAAATTATTTTGCATTCGTGACGTTCGCGTAATTCCTAATTGTTCGATTAAAATTCCATCTTCTAATAAAGACTACAGTTTTTGGAAAATTGTATTATCAATTCGCAATTTTTTAGAATTTGTGATAATGTTAAAAAGAAATCTCATATATATATATATGTGTGTGAAGATATAAAAAATATAATATGACAATAAGATATTGCTATTTAATTAGATTTATTATCTCATAATAATTTTAATTAGTTTTGAAATATGATATTATATATAATTAGCAATCCCTTTATATTTTATTTTTTATGTCATACATTTATTCTCTCGTACGATTATTTTGTAGTATAAAAATTAATTTAACACGACAATATGGCGATACGATTTTTTGGTAGCGTGTTGCGAGGCAAAAGGGTTTAAATTGGTTTCATGTTCGCGAGAGGAACGTAATCCGGACTAGGTACACGGGCGACGATCGTCTTAGCACGTGCTTCCGGTCGGGAGCAGATCTGGGGATCCCAGCATCCTCTGAAACGCTCGCGTCATGGGGATTTTAGGAGATCGCTACACGGACCGATGCGGTTAATTTTATAAATAATTTATATAGACCTCCCTCCCACACACACATACACCCACAATGTGCGCGTGTACGCGCTTCCCATTATACGAGGCATTAATAAACCTGCTGCTCTTCCGGACATATTATTAACGTCGAGTTTTTTAATACAACATGTAAATAAATAATGATGTAAACGTGTCATTAACCGAATGTAGTCTTTCCAATATTCATATAGTCGGCTAAATACGATTACCATATCCAATTAGATGATACAAATCGTGTACTCCGTATTAATTATTAGCAGAGGTATGTCGATTCTGTTCATGATAATTTGCGTAATCTATTATTCATAAGTAGTATAATTATCTCCGTGCACATTACCGATTAGATTAAGAAAACCAATATGCAATACAGAGAAAACAGTAGAACAGTTGAAGGTAAATAAAAGAAGGAACGTAATACATTTAGGAATCATTATCGGCGCTTGAAAAAATAATATTTCATAATAATGAGAGAGTTTATTAACAATATAGATGTATATTGAAATACTAATGATATAGAGAGGAGAGACGTGGATTTTTGTCAATAATTTATGAAAATAACCTCATGTGTGTGAGATTATATTCTCTCTTCAGAACTTCTTTCAGCTTATTCAATGAAGTCTTTTAGGATTTGCTTTACGCTTTTTTCGCGGCTCATAATATATTCCGACCGCATATTATTCTTTGCCCTTTGGGTAAACCGCCGCACTGGGATCTATCATTTTTGCATATCAGGAGAAACCGCGAGACATCAAAATGATATACAACTCTAGTTCTTCTTCTTTTCAAATGAGCGTAACATTAATACATATGCGTTTTGTTACAAAGGATATAAATTACTCGAAATAGATACTCGTTATGTATTTATAAATCAAACTTTTTTAAAGAAAAATCGCACAAAAAACTAGTTTCTAGGTCTTTTCTCTAATTAAGTAAGTCCACTACTAAACACGATTAATCAGAAATGCAACGGGAGAAATTCGATACAATTATTGTAATTAAGTATCCTAATGCTAGACTGGCAGAAGGTATCAGTTGCATTAGTTTTACGCATTTTTCTACGTCTACTCGTCGTACGTTTCGTCTTTTTATTTTAGACGAGGCGCTTCTCGCCACTGTCGAGATAAAAGTAATGACATTACCATTTGTCTGCATCACTTTACTGCTCTCTCCTTGTCTGTCGCGTAAGCTATTCTTGTAATCGATAGTGCAAGGACATTCGTCCGTCGGTCCGTTCGCCCGTCCATCCAGGTTGCTCGTCCAGGCCATCCATTTATCCATCTATCCATCTATCCATTCCATCTATCCGCCACTCGTCTATCCGCGAACTTAACGCAGCGTTCAACGCGATGCAAGAAACGGCCATTATCGCTCTCTCTCCTTTTCGCATTCTCGCATTGTTCTACTTTTTTCGATACTTTCAATTTATAGAAACGAGATTCCGCCACTTATCCTATACGAAAAAATCCTTTCTTCTCTCTCTCTCTCTCTCTCTCTGCCGAGAAGAGAATTTTATTATAAACTCTCGCACGTACTTCGCGATCGGTTTAATGAACACGACGGATTTAACGAAGCGCGTTCCTCTCATCGATGTCGTTCGTTAATAATCTTTAATACGAAATGTTCCACGAACGCAGCGGCGCGTTTGATAGAAGAAAGTTTCGCGAACTATAACTATTCGATGCGAGAGAAAGACAGAGAGAGATCGATTAAAAGAAATTGTCCTGGATTAGAAATTGTGCGGGCGGGTGCGACGATACGATGCAGATGCGTTTTCGAAAAGTCGTATCAGCGTATAAAAGTTATTTCTCCGTTATACATCGTGAACGAGGGAAATATCGCATGATTTAAAACGCGATTCTGTCAAGAATTTCAATAATATTTAGCTTAATCATTTATATATTGGCTCTTTCATTATTCATCGTCTATTCTCGTAACAATATCGTTTAACTCTATAAAAACTTCTACGTCAAAGTATTCTTTGACGTCGAGAGTTCGTTTCTTAGGCAAAGTAAATTTGCATTTAAATCAATGACGCGTTAGTTGTATGTGTCTCTATGTTAATGAGTTCATTGAAAAAAGAGGTTCGTAGAGAGACCGAGTAGCGTAGGGAGTCGCTAATGGGGAACGTTGACCGACCAAAAAGATCCGGGACGGTCGGAAATCACGGCGGGACGTTGAGAGAACGTCGAGCGATACGGGCAGATTTAAAGGTCTGTTTTCATTGCTATTCCGAATCGCGTGCGGGCTTCCGCACGGTTTCCGCGCGGGCTTCCGCTGTCCTGTACGGAGGCAGGTATCACTCTGATTGGTAAATCTACGGCTGCCCAATGATGCGTTTGTTTGTCGGAGAATTAGGACGGAGCGAAGAGGAGTCGCGAGGGGGTGTCGCGTTGATGTGAGATGGGCTTACGGAGGGAAGTAGAGGGGGGGGGGGATGCGACCAGAATGACGGGATCGGGTGAATGAAAGCGGGGGAGGGCGAGGAGGGATTGAAAAGGATCGGTCCAATTCTCTCCCTCTTTCTCTCTTGAAAGTCGCGTCCTCCGGTGCTCCACTGCAATCAGTAAACCTGTAAAACATTGGATTAGATGGCCTAACCTAACCTCGGTCCGACTCCCGTGGACGAGGCGGGGTTCCAATTTCCAGCTATGGCTCGCGCTACGTTGAGCGTGGGCTATATACGCCGTTCTCCAAGCCCGGCGTCGCGATACGTTATCCAATAGCGCTCGAATTATTCTCGTTTTATTCGCCGGGTACGGCAGCATGCGCGACCACGGCGCGCATCCCGCGCTTCCCGTATCGTAACCGGTTAGCCAGCCCGCTGCTACGCTCCACGAGAGAACGATTTATTCCCCTACGTTCCTCCCCCCTCCCCTCACTTTGCCACGCTACATCGCTCTCTGCCTCTCTCTCTCTCCCTCTCTCTTTGTATTTCTAGTTAACAAATTCTTCGCCTTTGTCGCGCGATAAGTTTGATTTATTATTATCGTTATTGCGCTTGTTATTCCACTCGGATGTAAAGTCTTGCCCGCGATATTTCCGACCCCCGCGCGGGAATACGTGGCCCGTGCGCGCTCCGTGTCGAGGGACCGCTGGACGCGTCATTATCAATTTATCATTGTCGTCCCCGTTTATTTTCATCGGTAGATAATCAGTCGTGAAATACCAACGACTGTCGTCGTCGCTCTTCGACTTCGCGCCGGTTTATATCGAGGGGCAGGGGGGGAGGCGGCAAACTCTTCATCTCCTCTTACGATTTCAACCGGCCGGCAAGCTAGACGTCGTTTAGAGTCGTCTTTTCAACCTGGAAATGTTTGCGCGCTTGTTACCGGCGGTGGCCAATCCTCCGCTGCTTGCCGAATCCTCGAAAGAGATCCAGTAGCCACTCGACGATGTTTTCATCCGAAATTGTCATGTGGCACACAGTTTCCTCCCTCCCAGGAGCATAAAAAAAAACGAGGAAAAGGAGTCGGATCGGGAAGAGGGAAAAGGCGCGCGTAAGAAGGATGGTCGGCGTTGTCGAGCTTGAGAGAAAGACGGAGAGCGTGTCGATGTGGTAGTAGTGGAACGAACGGAGGAAGGGAGCTAGCCCCCGGTG
The DNA here is from genome assembly GCF_025532165.1 of Camponotus vicinus. Classification (NCBI taxonomy): domain Eukaryota; kingdom Metazoa; phylum Arthropoda; class Insecta; order Hymenoptera; family Formicidae; genus Camponotus; species Camponotus vicinus. The sequence goes on from NW_028141945.1 coordinate 32,380,207, forward strand.
CGCTCGCGCACCCGATCGTACACCCCCGACCAACCGTGTGCGCGCGCGCGCGCCAAGTCCGCCGCTGGAGAACCGTGGTCGGAATGATGTTGGGTGCTGGTATGGGTCTTCTGCCGCGCTTATACATACGGGCACATGTACGCTGACACACAGGCGCGTTCGCCGCACGTGTATACGCTCCTCCGGTCGGCCCGAGCTATAGAGTAGTGGGGGACCGGGATGGTCGGAGGGTTGCTGAAGTTTCTCTAACGCTCGATGGCGTACCAGTGCGGATCGTGATTCTGCGGGACGCGCAGCGTCGCGACGCCATCCGTGTCTCCGTGTATTTACCGTGTATACCGATCGCGCGTCCGTCGAGCAGCAGCGAACAGGGGACCCAGTTTAGGGTCCAGTGCGACGACAATCGCGAGGAGGAGGATCGAGATTTCGCGGGGATGAGACGGGGATGGGGAAGAATAATTTTCGGAGAAAAATATCGGAGACACATGACGCCATGATAAGGCGCCCCTTATCACCGTGACAATCGGGACGTCGAAGCCGTGTCGTCTTTTCTCGCGTGAAAAGTTTACGCTGATTGTCGTTTGGAGCGGAGTAATGATACATGTAGCTTGTCGTGACGGATTACGCTTGCATTTTTCATTTTGTCGATGTTTTTACCGTTTCTTCTCACACTTCGAGACATCTCGACAGCTGGCTGAGAATAAAGGTACGATCGAAGATGAAGGGAATTTCATATCGAAAGTACGTTCATTGATGGTCGAATCGAGCCGGATCAAACTCCTCTCTTGATCTTGATCGATGTAGGTCGAGTGCGAGTCCACGAAAATACTTCTATCGCATAATCGACGTTTGTGTATTTCAATACTCCCGTGCGTTTTCGCTTCCCCTTTCATTAAGGAGTCCTCGGAGCGTAATTGCTTGGATCCCATTCGGAGTAAAAGAGTGGAGTGTCGCTTAAAAGTTAGTTGGATTACCGTTCTTCTTGCATACTCTGCATCATTTCTTTCTATCACGTAATTGCGTAGAAAGTGGAATTGTCGAGTCTCTCTGTGCGTCGATTATAATTTCAAATGTACGTTTCGAGCTTTCGCCGACGGTCAATTTTTCGTATAGATTTACGTGAAAGTTTGCACGCTGCCAATTAATACATTTTACCGGAATGGAAACGCATCCCAGAAGGTGGAAAAATTCAGCGGACGTAATTGATTTTTTTTTGCTGCCTTCCTGTACCTGCGCCGTTAATTATTAACTGTTCTCTCTGCGAGCCGTATTTATTAATTATCCAACGACTTGCTGTTGTATGCGATTTCAATAATATACATATTATTGCTTATTCGGTATTATTGTTAATCGCGGTTGAACACGATGCGGTATTTTTGCACGCGTGCATGTTTTATACGGAAAAGTAAAAATAAAAAAAAATGAATAAGAAAAAGTACAAATAAACGAACGGAATCCGTGCAAGAATTCCACGACGAATCGATCTCTCGTCGAATCGAAAATCACGCAGCCGACAGTGAGAGTGTCATTTTCGCTGGACTAGCGCGCGAGCAGAATTCGATTATAGTTACATTCTGAAAACAAAGTATAAACAAGTTAAACTGCTCTTTACATTTTACATGAGTTTTCGCCGAGATATACATCCGAGAGTCTTTTCCTACTCATTCATAATTACATCGTACAATTGCACTTGAATATAGAAAGCATATTTCCCATCAATTTCGACTTTTGAAATTAGAGAGCAAAGTAATTTGCGAAAGATACCCTTACTTTGATCATATATTAAAATTCACAAAGTTCTCCCTAACGACTCGAAGCGGCGAAGGAACCTATAACATTCTCGTTTTCGACATCGCGCGCCTTGTTCCTCGAGATTCGCTCGTAAAAATATACCTGCTCCTAGACTAGCCTCAGGTTTCCGCGATTGTCGCGATCGTTGGATCGAATCCACCAGCTCGATTGAGCGCGGTGGCCGTGTTTTATCTGTATCTTGGGTCGTGGCTGGCGATCGGCGAGATCGTAAAACGGCCGGACTCGTTGTCAGTGGTATTTCCAATTGACCGGTTGCGATCTCCAGAAGAAAACCGGTTCGACGACCAGCCCTGGATATGTGTATCGCAGTCTCCCGCCTTGCGCGCCCGTCCCGTTCGTCTTCTCTTTCTCTTTACATCTTCTTACTCCTCGCCGTCCTGTATTCACTTTCTTATCTGTGCTCGAACTCACGAGCGTTCCACCTCCCACGGCACCGGCTACTAGTTTCAACGTTATTTTTACAGTGCCCGTCGTCGTTTCACACATGTGTTTAAAATGCCGCGATCATGAAATATCGAGACTCCTCGGCCGCGATCGAATTTAGTTGAATGTGACGCGTTGCGAACCTAGTGGCACCATTCGTTTTCGAAAAACGCGAGGAAGGAAACGCGGAGAGGTCAATTTATTCGCGCGATCGGTCAGCGATCTCTCCTCGCGGTGCGATTACGATGATGGACGTACCCAGGTGCGCGAACGATCGATGCGTAAACGTTTCGCCGGAGCTATAGATCGACACACAAAGAAGCGAGAAACCTTGGGCTCACACAGAAAGAGAGAAAGGTTCTGGCAGAGTTTTTAAAATGGCCAGGCAGCGCGGACCGCACTCCGAGGCGATGGAATATCGAGATTCGGCAGTCATGTAGAAGAAAGTCGATGTCGGATCAAAAGCTTTCGCGTTGATCCTGCAACAGATTTCCGTGAGAGATTCGTCACACAACGACTTCGGATCGCCGACTTCTCAGTCTTGAACAAAGCGAAAGAATGAGACTCTAAGTCATCGAAAAGATATTATCTGCGTGGCTCCGTGAGTTTTGCGAGTTAACCAGGGACCAGAAAGGACGGAACGTCATCTTGAAGAAAATGCCGTGAACCTCGACCGAAGGGACCGTCACCGGTGCACAAATTTCCAGAATTTTCGGTGAGAGACAAGTTTCGTGTGTTTGGTCTTGGAGTTGGATTGAACTCGGGGGATTTTGGAGCAGCTTGTCCGGAAAATTGGCAGTGTGTTGGTTCGCGAAGATTTTCGCAATGCATTGCAATGGACCGCGCAAGATTCTACCTATGAGCGATGCCTTTGAACGTAACGTTCGTCGAAAGTTGGGCCGTTAGTTCCGCTTCGTTGGAATTCGCCTCGCCGAGGGCTGATTCTTTCGCGCGATTACGCGAGGCGGAACGACGTGCTTGATGATTCCGAAAGAGCACGAAACGCTCGCTCGCTCGCGCATCTCGCTCTCTTGCGATTCATTTATAATAATTGAAGCAATCATGCGTCGCACGAACGGTCGCGGTAGCAACGTCAATGGCACGCGTCCAAACGTTACATTAGGTTACGGATTCCGCCCAATACCGCGGCTATCGTCCGTACATTTACCAGTGTATAGTACCTCGACGATCGAGGGTTCGGCTCGTTCGTGAATCGATCAAAGGATCGTATCATCGTGATATCGAGTCTCGAAGAAACGATAAAAGAAATCGGAAAAATATCGAGGGGAGAACGATTTATATAAAAATCCAAGAATTCGCTTTTACGGACAATTAAGTAAATTGGATCATCGTGCGCATACTTTTGCGCATGTAATAAACGCGCTGCGTACAAATACAGTGAATGTGAAAAGTGTCGGCTTAGTCGTATCGCGCTTGTTCGTAACTCCTCCTCCCTCGTCGAGTTTTGTTATAACGCGAGCCTGCTCATTCTCATTCCTCTCTCTCAAGCAGTGTGCAGATTATACATATACGTACACGCACGTATATACGAGTGGTGGAGATCGCGTGCCCGCGTGGTCTCGTGCCCTGACGCTTGTCGTTACACGTCCGATCGCAAGTGTAACGAAACTTCCTGTATACACGCGGTATCGCGCCCTGTCACGGTACAGTAAAGTTTGCGTCGTTCTGTGTGGACCGACCTGCCGTTTAAACGGACTGGATTCTATCCTCGAGAAGCAGAAAGAGAGAGAGAGAGAGAGAGAGAGAGAGACAGAGAGAAAGAAAGAGAGAGGGAGGAAGAAAGAGAGAGGAAGATCTCGGCAGAGGTAGATATGTGCGGCGTGGGATATCCGTTTCGGATCGGTCTCGACTATCGGAAGTCGGTACGGATTCGTCGGTACGGTGACACTCACATTTAGGCAACCTGAAACGATACGAGGGTTGGAAGGGCGGGAGGGAGAGGTGCGGCTCGAGGGTGCGTGAACGGTTCTAATCAACGTCGATCGAGTTAGATTAGGGTCCAAGTGGTTCCGAAAGGGGCACCGATAAAAGCTATGGGCATCATGGATGCGTGGAAGCGAGGTCGGATAATCTATGCTTATCTCATATGGGTCGTCTTCAAGGCTGCCACAGCGGGGGGACTTTACGGTGAGTATTCGCACATCCGGCACTGTAATATCTTGAAGATTTCGTCGTGCGCATTGTTGTTGAACGACGCGCGGAAAACAGTTACGTTTCTTACAGTTCTTTGTTCAAAAGTAGGAATATAAAAATACGCGAGACGGTAAGAGAAATAAAAGTATCGAGATGGGAAATAACTCGTTTCTGGAATGTAAAGAAAATAGCGACTTTGCGCAAGAAGTCGAGGGGGGCTATAGAGACTTCCGGTAAACAGTGTCTATTCAACGCCGCGTACGAGACATGACATCGAAATTACTTTAACCTTTCGATCGCCGCTCGTAAATATAGTCGCGCGGGAGAAACGCTGCCATTGACTCGGGTCGCTGTACAGGCTATAAATGTTATATTGATCGTTTTCGCTGCATAGCGAAGGGAAGTGCATCAACACCGTGCATATTTGAAATTGTGTATGCGAGTAATAATACGTAGCGGTGAAGTTGCAAACAAATGGAAACAAAAAAAAATAGATTGCGCTGACCGACCGACAAAGCAATGTTAGTACAAAACGGAAAGCCTCGTTACAAAAGTTCGATTGTGCGAGGCTTCGGGTTAACCGGGGCAAAACTCGTAGCGGGGAAAATTGCGAAAACGTTAATTAACGTGCACGATGGACTTTTCGCGCTAGCGCAAATATGCAAAAATATATGGTTTGAATTCTTAACGTACGTGCGGTTTTAATGATAATTTGCGAATATATATCGCAAGTTGGACGATAAATAGAAGAATATTATGTGTTTAATCTCCGGCGAGAATCGTCCCGCATCCTCTTTTATGTTTAATTCGAGTTGTTGAAATAATGAACTATGACATCGATATATCACCCTTCTATCAAACTGACATGGATAATATTCATAAACGTTATGTCACATTATCGCGCGCGCATATCTAGATAATATTGTTATATTCAATCATTAATCTGTCCTATCAATCAGTCATATATCTGCGGGTATTATTCGGAAACTTTGTATTATTATTATATAATACACATTGCTGATCTCGCTAATAATAAATTAATATCATCTTTTTTTTAAATAATTTCTTTCATACATTTATATTAAATTTTTCCCTTCTACAAGTACTATATTAAATGTTTTTCTTCCCGAAATATTATGAATGTGCGATTTTTTAAAAATATACGTGTGAGTACGATAATAAAAGATTGCATTATCTCTGAAATTGAATCCCGATGCAAAAATGAGGAGGAGATAGTAGACGCGCACATATATTTAATTTTGATTAACACATTTTGCACGAAGCTCTCGACATGTATTGTTTTTAAGATATTCCGAAATTAATATCGAGGAAAAGGCGCGGTGAGAGAAAGAGAGGGATTTTAATTTGCGCATCGTTAATGAGAGACATGGCTTTGTAGTGCTCCGGATTCGCTAAAGAGTAGATTGATCTTCGTGACAGAACGGTAGTATTTTAAATCAGTGGAAACGATCGTTCGAAGAATTTTACAATGCCCTATTTTACTCCCTCTCTTCCTCTCTCCCTCTAGTATTTCCGGGTAACGGAACGCGTAAAGAAGAGCCGGAATAAAAGTGGCTGTTACTTCTACGAGGCGATGCGCTCTCGGAGCTGCGGTCTAGAGCTCCGCGTCCGAGAGTCGAGTTCACATTTTTCAATTTGTATCTCCTCGCCGTACGTGGTACTTAGCCATCGAGGCGCTGTTGTTACAGGACTTATCACGGTAAGGAAGGTTCAAAGTATAACGTGTATCCCCGATACAGGGATGGCATTAACTAGAGGCGCGCGTGATCGCCGACATTGCTGATTGATCGGTTCGTGTACAACGCGTCATCGTGTTCGACAGGGTAGAAAGCGTGCAACCGACGACACGCGGATTAATGATGATGATTTTACGCGAGACGCGACGCGATTCGCATTTTTCATCCGCGCGTTTGCGCCGCGGCAACGTATGCGAATATTAAATGCCACGTTATCATCGTACAGATTAATTATGAATCAACGTGTAACCCAAATAGGCCGTTAATTAATACATGTCAAACCGTCGGGACGCACGCGGAAACCGCGCAACCGGGCAACTAGGCTATGCTAGCTACACCGTCATCGGGAACTAGCGTCCTTCCGACTCGGTATAAATCTCCCGTCGTCGCTCGTCGCGTTAACGTTTCCAGGGAATACCGTCGGCCTTAATGAACACTTACATGGGCGGAATATCGCGCACATCGCGCCGAATGTAACGCTCGTGCAATTGCGGCGGAAACGGGATAAATGAAGCGTGCGGGCGCGCGGAAGAAAGGTCGTGGCTTGGTAGAGATAGCGGTACCGCGCCCTGCGAATTAGATCTAAGAGGTATGTGCCGTATACCTTCACGTATACCTGAGTAGTAACGCACACGTGCGCGGGGAATCGCGAGCGGGTTACACGCTCCTACATAAATGCGGTGTATCCGTACATCCGACTTTCGTGTAAATTGAAATTGCAATTAACGGCTACATTTGCTACGGTCCAGCATGTTACAGCCCCTGTCGGTATGCGAGAGTTCACCTTCCATTCTCTCTTTCCCTCTCTCTATCTTTCTCTCCTTCTTCTTGAGCAGTCCTCTTCCGTATGTCGGCCAATTACGTATTCTCGTACCACGCAAGAATTTACTGTCGCGCAACCGCCTGTCCCGCTGACTGGTTAAGAGCACAGCGGCACGGAAACCGAAGCCGATCACGATCGGACTTGAGGAATGCTCCCCCATCGGCCATAGAAATCAACGGGTATCGAGTTTCCGTCCGGAGGATCCTTGCTCTAGAGAACTAGAACGGTCGTTCTAAATGTTTCAAAGTGGTTAATGGAATTCGTCAGCGACAGAAATTAGATGAACGGAATATGTATCCGCCGCGGCGGAATAAATTTATTTCATCATGAATTGGGCTTTTGGGTCGTTGGAACAAACTCTGGACGATGGTAGAGTACCAGTATGAAAATCCGAAACTAATTTCGCAATTAGCCGCAATCCCGCACGGTGAATAAATGTTGTATTTCGGTAACGAGAGAGTTTGCGCGGCCGCAGGGGGACAGAGATAGAGAGTGACAAAAAGATAAATATTGCCGCATTAAATTTTCGGCCATTTCGTTAGATGTGTAATTTGACCGCATACCGTACGTACGTAGTACGTACATTGATTGCGTGCATCGTAGTCGCAATTTTCACGACTGTAACGCGTGTCTTTAATCCGTCTAACAATAAGCGCATATACATGGCGTGCGTTAGAATAATTTGTCCCGCTGTCGTTGTTTTCACTCGCGGCCGGGGGCGATTGCACCTGACGACTTCATTGAAAATGCAAAAGACGTTTTGTATACCTCGCCACAGTTAATGCCTAAACAAGCTGGCCGAGTTCGCGCCTCACATGAACGGTCTAATTTACGCATACACTGTACAAGCACGCGTTAACTTATATCTGTCATGACGAAAATGTCCACATGAAATTGTCCTCATCATCGACATTTTCAAATGTCATTATCGTATTGTCCTGTTAGATATATAGTTGCATCCGTAATTGACTGAGGAATATTATTTCGCGATATCGCTCTGCGGAAAAAGGGCGTTCTAAACATTTCTACGTTTACACTATTAGTCAGAATTATTTTAAGATATATGAAAACTTGAGGTTAAGGCCACACAAAATAAAGAATGAAATTGAGCCTTAGATTTCCGGCCTGATTTTACACACGTAATTTTCTAATTATGGTCCACTATAGAATTTACGAGATTTTTATCTAATTAAATGAATCATGTACAATAGTATTTTCATGCAAATCTTCCGATTATAATCGTTCGTACATAATTTAAAATATAATATACAAAATGGAATAAATTACTTGTATTCAAAGGAAAGAATATTTAATAGAAAAATATATACTGTTAATAGTTGATTGAAAATATAAACAGTTGTTTATAAAAAACATTATTTATTTGAAAATTATCTTGTTTACAATTAACTTTGTTTCTGTTGCAAGCCTTTAAATATGCTGACAAGAAAACATCTGTTGAGAAATTAAAAATTTATGATTTGCGATTAAATTGCATATAATTTTGCGTATAATCGCGATAATTTTTTTCGGACATTATTCTTGATAGAACCAAAAATCGATATTTTTTCGCAAGTATGATACATTTAATTGCAACGAGCACAATTATAAGGAAATGTAGTTAATCTTCAGGTGCACGTAGGTGTCGTATACTCGGATTAGAATCGTGATGACTGGCTGACACGTTATCGCGATCGTAGAAAATCGATGTCGATGAAAGTTTTGAGATTCTTGAAGTCGCGAAGAGGGAGAGCTTCTCGGAACGCGAGTATATCGATCGCCGTCGTCGTGGCCTCGCAGTTTCGGTCGAAGCAAAGTACGTGCGAGAGAGGGCTGCGGTAGGTTAGGTCTTTGGCCTGGATTCCGATGCGTCTTTGGAGTTAGGCCGGCCATCGGCGTCGTCGAAATTGAATTTCTCGAGGATGATTAGGCGCGCCGCCATCCTTGCCGCACACGAGAGAAATAGGCAGGACGCGAGTGTCGTGGCTCCGTAAGGGAAGAGCCTGCGATCCTGAGAATGTCCCGCAAAACCGACAACGTCGAGATGTCGGCGCGAGTTTGAGACACGAAGAAATGGTAACCGGATAATACGATAGCAGAAGTTAAAGGATGCGCAAAATGAATTAACTAAAAAGCAAATAGAACGAAAAAAAAAAAATAGAACGAAATAGTCGTGTGCGAACAATGCGAACTATTCGATGTTCCAATCGCGAGATTAAAGATGTTTCATAAAATAATGTATGTCGCAATTAAAATGACTAATATTTTTTGGCGATTTGTTTATTCATGTCTTGTCACATTACACTTTGTCTCTATTTTTATATGGAACAAAATATCTGAAATTTTATTTATTTATATTGATCATTGATTTGTTATTATGACATTATGATTCATCGATCAATATGATTTTATTTCTTCATCATTTCCGATGATTCTCAATTCCTTTTCTCTAAAGATTTATCTTTATTTAAAAATTTTAATGAACTGTTAACATTATATATCTTACATATATATGACTCAAACTGTTTTAACCCCGTGCCATTTAGAGTAAAATACTCAGATTGAGAGTTCCCATTGTAGTTCACTGCGACTGAAGTTTATTCCAGTATTTAATATGATTCGCGTTACTGCGTTATCAGATATTTCTGAGGAATTTGATTATAGTGAGGTTCTACATTACTTTCCGAGCTCCCTCTACACGTGGCGACCGCATATTTTGAAGCATATAACCGAATTACGCTTCAGGTAGCTCGGAAATCCTTGAATTTCTATTGGCATTTACGTGTTATCTCGTATGTGTGCCATGTTGAGTACAAATTCACGGGGGATTCTACGTAAATACGCGAACGTATCCATTATTCCAGAACACGACAAATACCGTCTATTCTGTATCACGGTACGTTACCCGCGTAAACGATTCAAGCAATGGAACGCCATGGCCCATCCGATGGGTTCGATAATTTTTCGGATACTGGGTCAATCAACACTCAAGAAATTAAAGCGCGTTACGATACTTTGTTTTCGTCTGTTAAAAACAAAAGTGCTGATGCAATTTATTCCTTTCGACGTAATTATTAAAATTTAATTATTGTTTTACACGTATAATTAATTATTACATTAATTATTACATATTATACACATCCAAACGGAATATTACGCGGAACTTTCATCAATATTTTTTATAAATTATATAAAATGATATCCAAAAAATGTCAATACGTATCACAATTTATCCATGTAATTGAAAACTTACAACGTGTTTACAGCAAGTTTCTACGTCGAAATTGTAGCTTTTATTATTGTGAATATTTAGATGATAAAATAATTAAATTTTATCTCACACGCACATACGTATAACAAAATTATCTTCGTAACTGTATATATACATAGCTCTCTTTCTCTCTCTCTCTCTATAGTAATAACATAATTATCTCGACTGTAATTTGCGAAATTCTGAAGATAATTTCTTTGAAGTATCATCTCTCTCTCCTCCCTCGCATGATTTATTATACATTAGAGAGAAAGAGAAAGAGAGTTAACTCGGTCGACATATTTTATGTTTAGTATTATCGTTTAATTAAAATCTTTATGACTCATTTGCGTAGCCTATTGCTTTCCAACTTCGAAGTTTTGATACAAATTGAGGCTATAGAATTCTTTAGTAAATTTATAAAGGTGACATTAAAGGTGTTATTTTTTTAAACTGAGATATATAACTTTAAAATTGGTTTTTTTATTTCATTTTCTAATATTAATTTTAATTAAATAATTGACATGTATACGTATAATGAAGAATTGTTGTATTACACAATCTGCATACATAATATAATAAATTTTATAATATTATTTTTTTCTGTCTTTTTTACGATCCGGTGAATTTAAATAGTATATCAGTCTCTGTTTGAGTCAATATTGTTTGATACAATTATAATTTTTAATACTTTATTTATATTACAATTTATTACAATGGAATCGTACAGCCGTATTTACGCGTAATATTTGAATTGTATTGTACATCTATAGTGCATGTTATATACTTTTATTAGATTAGATCGCATCACGTGGTAAACAAAATTTTTTCGTAAACATTCAATATCATGTTTTCGCGCATGTATGTGCTTATCGGATATAGAAGATTGTGGCATGAAGCCCGCGGCACTTGAATCCCCTACGCGCGAATTCGAACGCATCGAAAAACGATATAGCATTGATGATAAATTCACGTGAAATCGTATATATATATATATATATATCGAATATTATATATTTACATATATATATATTTATTTATTTTTATATGTATTTATTTATTTATTTATATATACATGTATAATATTTCAATTCTTTTGTACGTGAGATTTTCGTTTCCGATGAACCGACAGCAACGATACGTCATGCACGGTACCCCCGCTAACTTTATTCGGATTCGTTGTATTAATTACACAAAATGTAGAGCGTACTGTACAAATGTGTGGAATATATATCTAATTTTACGAGCGTACGAAGGTGATGTTCGCTATGCTCCGTGTGTTCGTACTATTTATTATCGTCATCGTTGTGTTGCCCTCCCTTCCATTTTCCCTCCTCTTCCCTTTCCTCTCTCTGTCGTTATAATGGCCTGTAACTCCGTAATTACCGCAAGGGCCATTCTCAACTACGGTGTAACATAAAAGCTTGGCTCACTTGTGACGCCGAACAACGATAGTAGTTATGTTATTTATGATGCGGAAGCTCGCGGGGCGGGCCCCTGTAATACGCTCTACCCCCTTTAAAATCTATAATTATGTCGTGATTCCTACGCATTTCCCACTGTTTCCCTATCATTTGCGGAACTATGTTAACCTTCGTGGTCGGAGTTATTTCATAATTGGCGTGCGCAGTCAGTCGCTCGTAATTAACTTTTGTCGCGGTAGCAAGTCTATTCTCTCTTTCTCATAAGATAGACATTGCAGATAAGTCGTACATCGCACGATGATGGAAGATAGATCGATATTTCTTATTATAGCGAATGTACCGTTTGCCTGAAATAGCGTAATAATAACGATAACGTGTTAAATCTTTATGTCGATCAACTCCGTTTCCGGTATCGGCGCGTTTCATCTTATAGGTCTTGTAAAAGGGAACGCGCGTTTTTTATCACGAAGGACCCATGGCGCAAAAGAGTGGCTCGATCGCTAATTAGCGATAAGTCCTTCGCTAAGCATCGGTGGCCGTCGTTATCGACAACCTGTCGCGGACTTACTATTAGTTACGCCTTATCCAGTAATTCCCGATTAAGAAAATCTCCGTCGTGAATCTCGCGCGTCGGCACAATCTCTCAAAGCGATCTCGCGATTAAGGCGCATAATCGATTAATTACTAGCGTTTTTGTACGAGACGGGTTTCTTATAAAAAACGACTAATTAGACGGTCGCGCGAGTCTGAGATATTTTTCGTAGTATGTCATTCAATTTTAATTATATAATGTATCATGAAATATAAAGTCTTACTGTTATATCCTTTCTATCGATCGATCGAAACTCACATGCGACCTATTTGTACTTTGAGTTAAACACTTTCCGATAATCTCTTTATCGGTTTATTAGATATTTAACTTATTAATGTCGGAAGAAACAAACTTAATAATAAATTTTTCTCCCTCTTGAGAGAATAAAGATCATAATTATTTTATCATTAAGAATATAAATGATATATTTGTCGATGACGAAAAATATTTACGGTATCAATAAGATTTTTATTGAAGAAGTGTGGGATATTTGGAAGAAATTTTTATTGTAATTATTTTCCAATATACTAATTTATTATTTTATCAGTAATATATGTCTCTCGAGGAAGTATTTTAATTTTAATTTATATATTATATATTTATTTAATATATTGTTTTTATTTAACACCGATAAAATTTCCGCAAAGATAACTATAAACAATTAATTCTCCTGATACAATTGTAGAGTTTATATTAGACTTTTTATTAGGCATTTTTTATGTCTTTTTGTAGGAAATGATAATTTAACTGTGTAAGATATTTTTCAGATTTGATTCGAATTAATAAATGTGGGGGTTTTGTATAAATAATTTATATTTATACAAAATTATAATGAATTATAAACATTTTTATTTGTATTGTGGCTCAGTGTTCATTTGTTAAATGCAGTTATTTCTTAACGAGTTCCAATTTATGATCGTAAAAATTCGTTTTATTTGCTCTAATTACGTGCGACTCTGCAGGAGAACGCGAGATATAACGCAAGTTATAGCGCGCAATAAAATTCTGTAGAATGTGATCCTGCGAGGGCGCGCAATAGATCTATTAAGGAGTACACGCGATATGACGTGACTTGCGGCAAACCGAATTCTTTGCCCGATATCAGTATGCCAACGTATCTTTATACTTATCACGTTTCTTTGCATTGTATGATGTTAACAACGTGTTAAAATATTAGCATAACCCGAGACGACATTTTCGATATATTTCCACAGAAATGCTATATTATTCACTGATATCATAATTTACACGATATATCATGTAAAATTTTAACTTATTCTTTTTTCAAACGAAAATAGTTTAAAAAACTTTTTTTTTCGCAGAAGTTTGTTCTAATTTACAAAACTCTTATCATTAACCACACAATTTTAGGATTATTTAAAAATTATCTATTTAATCGCTACACCGATAATGCTGCTGATTTTCCACAAAAATATAATTTTTATTTTTCGACAAATGGTATCATATGCGGCGAATATTTTCCGATACGAGAGTTTCCCATCTAGGGATATAATCGAAACGTGGGCAGTACACAATGAAAGTGCGGGAACAGATGACGAGTATGAAGTGGCGGAATGTATGGAAGTATTGCTGTTGCACTGCAATTGCGATTCGTGGCCGTGCCGTGCGGACAAAAGTGGGGAAAAAAAGCGTTTTGACAGACACGCTTGCCAAGTTGCCTCCGCGTATGATACCATAATCCCTCGGGAGTATCGTGGACTCCAAAGCTTCGTGTTTTGTCGCGTTCAACTCGCCGCCGCGAATCTCTTTTTAATTAAACGATCGTAGCAATACGCACGTGGAAAAGTTTTGAGAGATCCTTGTATGATGACGCGTACACCCTCGATGTAGCCGAGGATTTTCTTTACCGCAGGGAAAATAAATTTTTCTTTATGTTTCTCTCAGTTTTCATAAGTTTCTCTTTTTACAAAGTTTGATATCATAGATTTTAACAGAGAAAAAATATGCGAGGGAGAATGCGATTGAATCGAGAGAATTTCCAAGTCGAGTTAGGTCGTAAAAATAATGTAAAAATAATTTTGTGTCGTAAGACGGTGCGTTTCATTCGAGATACAAATTACAGAACGAAAGGAAAATCCGAACCATCGCATCGTCCTGTTACTTCTGACCAAACTTTCGTCTAAACATAGTTTACTCTGCGCGAACAGCCACTGTCAGCACCACTTGGGCGTCGAGCGTGGCATTTATTAGTATTTCCCATCTCGTGATAACAGATCCTCTGCGAGAGTGAGGTAATACTTTGCAGAAGGTTCTCGATTTGCGTAGTTAATTTTCCGCGTTTTCGGAAAGTAGCGCAGAGGGATTCGCCACGGAATTAAAGCCGCGTAGAAAACAACGCGCGCTTTAACATAGATGATAGCGCGCGAGATAAAGTGGAGATTTGTACAAATTTTAGATTCTGTCTACATCGGTAGTAACATACTTCACCGAATTCGCCGAAAGCGATTTCGGAGCAAAACTGCAGCGAATTTTACGCGCGCGCGCATGCGAGGAGGAGCGCGGTGACGGAACGAAGAACTTTATGGGTAATCAAAACATAGTATTTGAATTTCACCAGATTTGGGAATTCGCGCGCACAAACTTCCCCCGTGCTCTATGTTCAAACATCTCCAGATAAGTTTGATATTTGCCACGTGCGAGAGCACATTTCTCCCGGAGAGAATCTTTATCGCACGGGAGAATTTCGCCGGGTGACTTTTACGCACCTGACCCTAAAACCGAAGAATAAAAATACAACAATGGGAAATTCGCAACCCCCGTGTATACGATCTTTCGTCTCGAAGAGAATCGACGAACGGATTTGTTTCTATTTGCTTGGCTCAGTGATGGTTTTATCGCAGTTTTGTCTCGCGATAAAATGTTATGCACCGATAAGATAAGATTGCGTTGATTGTGTAGATATGAATTTATAAAAACTCAATTTTGTCCGCGAAAATTCGACTATTGATAACATGATACACGTCGATGTTACTCGGTGAAGTGCATTATACGACGATAGCCGATAGGTTGAAAAATCGAGATTTATTGTTAGCACGGGAAGTGTGCTCCCTCGAAGAGATTCAAGAGAGACTTGCGGTTCTTGACGGTAATCCTGAATTCTACTACGTCTCTAAGAAAACGCGTTCCCTCGCATTACAGAGAATATTGTCTTGAATAATTCACGCGATGCAGAATCATTTTATGCCGCTTGTGTGACTGCGAGCTCAATTTCTTCGCTATTTCTAGAAAATATTGCGTCCGTACAAAACATTTTATACGTATATCGTGGATAAAGACGACGTCGTTGGTATTATTTTAGAAACGAGTCTCGTGTCTCCGATTGTTAATTTGAAATTCAAAGAAAAAAATCGCGATATCTTGAGCTTGTAAATAAATGTCTTCAACGACGAAGCACAGGTCATTTTTACTCCTTAATTATGACGTCGCGTGTACATAAGTGCTGTTTCGCGAAATATGCTTCGCTCCGCAATGTGCTTCGGCATATTTTACTTTGCATACTTTTACATTACATTGGATATCGCACGAATTCTTGGAATTAATCGTAAACGTCACTTGGCGACAAGCTCGGAACTTTTCACTTTTTACATTATCTGCTCCGGTGTCGCGATCGGTCACACAAAATGCATGGAGCGGATGTAACATTTTCTCACAATACGCTGATAATATTAATTCGGATATCTCACTTTTTTACTTAACGTTATCAACGTTACGTCGAAGAGCATATCAAAGAGAGAGAGCGCCGGTAACAATATTTCTCGCGCAATCTCTCGACACGCGTTTTGTTTTCTCTTTCGCATATATATTGCGTTACCGTCACGCAAAACAGATTCGAATCTTTCCTTTCGATTCCCCGGCGTTATTTTCTGTATTTTCGCGTGCCGGTCGATCTCCTCTTCACTTTTCAACGACGCTATTAATATTCATGCAAATTGAGATGCACTTGGTATTATTCGCGTCCAACGATGTTGAGAATAATTTCGTACTCTCGACATACGCCAGTCACACGACCGATGACGGAAACACGAATTGTAACTTAAACCTGGAAATGTATGTTGATATATGATAAGAGATTAGCGTTGTCGTGCGGATTTAGATGACACGGGAGTTGCAATGATTTATGAATGTGATGAATCTTATGATTCACAGATTTGATACGTTGAAATTTTTTTATTTCAATAGCTTTTGCGATAAAAGCGTCGCTTCTCATCAAGCCTTGTTAAAAAAACTTTTAGGAATGGCTCGAAAATTACGTCTAATGAAAATATATCGCGCAATTATATTATTAACAAACATGTCAATTTGGAAATATGAAAAATTACTAGCGATGAGACAAAAAAGCGAGTTTAGCAATCACTTTTATTAATATAGATACGCGCGGTTTTTAAATTTTATTTCCAATCAATATTTCATATCTCGCATCGTTTCAAAATTAACGACGTATTTAACTTTATACATTTAATAGCGAGTCTAGAATGCACATTTATTTTCATCCGAACATCGCGTCGAACGTGCTTCATTTCTGTGTGCCGGAACGAAGCGAGACCCATCGGGGGTACATAATTTATTCCGTTTATAGATTGCACCCTTGTATACGTAACTAGAGGGTGGCGTTTAAGGGCGGTCGGACGATATATTTGTAAGAGCAGATTCGGAGCGACGATGGGGTGTTCTCGTCGAGGGGACGCGAGTCCGAAAGAAAAGCGGAGAGAGGAGGGGGAAAGGGCAGCAGAAGGAGGAAAGGGGATAACCTGGCAAGTGGACGATTGATTTTCCGTGCCATAAACGCGCCCGTGCTCATCCTCTCGTTGCTGTCGAAACGAACCGGGGCTGGGGCGATACGAGCGATTTGTTACAGGTTCCGGACGATGGTTACGAAATTGACTTATGCGGCCAACGATGGGGCCATCTTTTCCACTCCCGTGATCCCGCGCACACTGTCTACATGTGCCTTCCTCCGAAAATGCCTGTAAAAATATCCCTCCGTAACGTCAGCCTCACATTTTTCATTTCGGGTCATTGCAACTACGCGCGGTCGTGCCCTTTTTATTATCCCTCTTCGATAGACGGAAGGAAGTTACCGTGTCAATATATCAGATAATTAATATCACGTATATGTCAATGTGAATAATGGCTGCGAATATGATAACGCACGTCTGGGATCGTTAATCAGTTTATCGTTAAGAGAATATTACAAAGAAAAGGGGCAGAACGTTTCGTTTAATCTCGATTCAATATCGTTGTGGTGATCGAATTGCGATTTTTTTTTCGCGAATCGAGGCACTGTTTCGAATTTATCGATTCGACTTATTCGACGTTACATGCGCCGGTAAAAGATTCGGGATATGATGTCTTAGGGCGACATAACACTATACGCTTGTCCGAGAATGCATCCGCGTTTACGCGTATTCTTCGCGAGAAACTGCAAATCGGATACCGTTTTCGAGCCCCATAAACTCGCTTTACGCCGTCGAAGCTCAAATTGATTTTGACAAATCAATCGAAATACCAGTCTTACCGGTGCTACCTCTGAAGCCCGTCTTATCACGGGTAGAATAGCCTTTTGATCTGCCCTTTTGAAAGGAAAATCTCTTGGGAACGTGGCCGTAAAATCTAAAGGAATCGTCAACCGAATGCATTTTTATTCGGATAAATATATATTTTCGCTCATTCGTATAAAACATGCGAGATACGCGCGATCGAATGTGAAAATAAGTATAATAATTTGTGCAATTGATACAATATAAAAATATATTTATATACATATTTTCATTTATGCAATCGTCGTATCTCTATTATACACGGTGTCCTATCTCAATTTTGCATTCGTTAAAACGTCAAATTGATTGCACGCGCGTGACAGCGTTATACTGTTAATTACTACTGCTAACTACTACTCTCGAAGATAAACAAACAAGTGTTATTTCGGAACAAAGGCAATGCGAGACTGCGTGTGTTGTTTCGCCCGAGGCGGCTGAATTATGAGCGGTTTTGCGGAGAATTTTTTACTTCGCGTCCGCTACGCGAATATTCGCTTTACGCTTCTTTACACGCATGTTGCGTGATTCGTAGCGATCGCCACTTCTAAAGTATATCGAATACAACACCGGTTGTCGACGGCGACGTGAGCGCAATTCAATTAATCGCCGATCGCAACATCTATTTAAACACCCGAGCGATAATGGGGCGAAAGAATTTATTTGAGGCGAAATTTATGCGTTAGTAGTATATCGCGTGTTGTGTGCATCGGCCCGACTGCCTGTGACTTTATTCACTACGTTATTTTGCTCGATAATATCGTTGAAAATAATTCATACTATCGATACAATCGAATTAACAATTATTCGTGTTTTAAATTTATAAAAAATTAAATAATATTTGAGATAGTAAATAATCGACTTGCGATCTGTTGGCTATGAAAAAACGCGGATGTTTATACCTCAGAGCTTTTTACTCTGCAACACATTTTTATACGTTTTTATAAAATAATTATTTGATATAAATATTTTGTTAAATTGCATTGTCAGTTTTATTTAAACATGTGTTATTGCTTGCTACCTTTATCGTAATTAAAATATGCATGTAATTGTTTGCATCTTGCAACGAGCCACAAACTAAATCATAGATCATATAATATTTGTTCAGATATAATTTTAATTATTCTTTTTATATAGTTGTATTGTTACTTGTTATGCTTCTGTTTATTGTAATCGCAGTTTAAATATTGACACGCGTAATTGAACAGAAGTTGCAAAACAATATTAATATAATAATATGAGTGTTTATACATACATATATACAAGAATCGTATCTCTATACGCTTTCTGTTATTTTTGATCATTTATGATATTTGGTCGATATCGTTCTACAAAGTTATTCTTGTCTCGTATTAAGAATTTATAAATATGTAAGTATTTATAAATTCTTAATGCGAGATAAGAATAACTTTGCGGAATAATAATCGATCAAATATCATAAATGATCAAAACTGACAGGAAGCGTATAGAGATACGATTCTTAGCAAAGTTTTTCATTTTTTAAACATCTCTACTTGATTCTGGGCAAATAATTTTCGCTCTCGGAGCTGTCAATGAAATCATCATTTATTCCGTATCCGCTCCAGCGCGGAAGAAAATACGCTGTCCTTAGCGGATGCTATAATATTAGCTTTGGCCGGAAAAGAAAACGACTGGGAGATCTCGCGGGTGGTGCGCGCACGCGGGAATGAAAAAGCGCGAACGCGACGAAAGAGAGAAAGAGAATGGTTTTAGAAAACGAGAAAGGGGTGGAAGAAGAGGGTGTCGGCGGACGAGAAAGTCGGACAGAAGATTCGGAAGGAAGCAGGAGAGAGGAGCTTCTGTACGTGACGGTGGTGCTCGCAGTAAGGTGTGGCAGAAGTCGCAGATGTCTCTTGATTTATTGGTGCGACAGCTTCCGGAGACGAGCGGCATTCCCAAAATGGTGGCCCCCGCGCGCGCTATGGGTGCCTTTTAACGCCCCGGCCACGACCTCACGGCCAACTTCCGTTTCACCTGCGAGCGTACGCGCGCGAGAGGAAAGAGAAAGACAGAGAGAGAGAGAGAGAGAGGAAAGGAAAGAGGGAGCTGGAACACACATCACGGGACAGCCGGTTGGACGGTCGCACGCTCGCTAATTTTCATTTCTGATCGTAGGAACGGAGTCACGCCTCGAATTAAGTCTCGGGTAATTGACGGAGGGTTCGAGCTCGTTCGTTACGGAACGATGACGGCTGCTTTTGTCTGTTGGACCGTCGCCGCCGTCGCCGCCATCCAACCGTCTCTCGACGTGCCCTGGTGGCGTTAATTAGGATGATTCACGGTACTCGCGGCGATCCCCGTCTCGGTGTTAACAAAGTCAAATAAATAGGAGGCGATTAATGAAAAGAGTCGAGACAGTTAGCGCTTCCTCTCGGCTTCCTTTCGGAGAGATTCTATTTGGTGCGATCTTTCTTGCGTGTACCTCCTCTTTGAAATTTTTTGTTGCCGCGTTATCAATTTTCCATTCGTTCTACCGACACCGTGCGACCACATAGCTACATTAGTAATTGTGTCGGTGAAGAAAAATGAATCGGTACATCACCGATGGTTATCATAAAAAACGAAATTTCTCATCCAAGTAGGTCTCTTAACCACTCTCTCAATAATATTCGCGGAAGCGTGAAACGAGTTTTACCTTCATCTCGTTCTTCTCCCTCTCTCTCTCTCTCTCTCTCTCTCCATCTTTTCGCGATGACGTGCATATATTCGTATGGACGCGTAAAATCTTTGTTCACCTCTTTTGCGAAACAGAACGCCGAAATGGTTGCGCGGTAAATGCGAGAGACACAGCAAAGAGAGACACAGGGGGAGCAAAATTGACTCGATCGTGAAATCGAAATTGCAAGGAAATGAACAGCTAGCCGCCGGTAGCCGAGATTAGACGTTCGAGACTCTAGATTGCTCCTGCCCGAGAAGGGGAACTGGATGGAAAGGTCGATAGCTCGCTCGAACTCCATATCGATCGTTCGAATGAAGTCGATGCGCCCAAATGATGCCGGTAGGGAGTGGCGACGTTTAATTCATTACCTTCGTTCTACAACGACGCTCGTCGAGATCAATTTAAATAATTGATTCGTACAAGTGGCCTGGCCTCGAACATCTTGCCATTTCTAAGTGCCTTGTGCTCCTAATCAAGGATATCTGTAAGAGCCATTCCCCTAAATTTACATTCCCAAAATCATAATTATAAATTATAACATAATAATCCCTCAAAGATTTGTTATTTAAATTTTTCGTGCGCGTTTGTGCGCGTTTGCAAATGAATTAAAAATTAAATAAGCTAAAATAATAAGATAAAAATAATAAGAGGAAAATTTTATTTTCTGGATATTTATAAGAGTAGTTTTAATATTCCGTGTAACAATGCGAGAGAAAGAATCATTCAGCTACTCTTTCATCTTATCTAGATTCAATCGAGATCATAATACGTATTATTCCTTTAATCCTTTCTTGAAAAGTTAAAAGAAATCTTTTTTAAAATTTCAACTGTAACATCGTCTGAATGATGCACGGCGAGCTGCTTATCTGGATTGAAAGATTAATTTAATCCGGAATGACTATTTGTCTTTCTTTAAAAAGAGGAACGCGTCGGCGCGACGCGAGAACGGGATGGCCAAAGGAAAGATTGGCACGGAATTGTGTCCGCCGAACGAAAGCGAATTGTTGGAAGAAAAAAAAAGCAACGGGGGGAGACGGGGAAAGCTTATCAAACGGGTTTTCAAATTACAGAAGTGATCCCCTCCGTAATAGACTCTCCTATTGCGACTTATAGGATCTCGGTTGGCTCGAGTTGGGAAGGGAATTATAAAGGGGAGAGGGAGAGACGCGCCGTGTGAGAGATGGAGCGAAGGAAGCGAGATGTGTGTGTGGGAAGAAGAGAATAGAAAAGGGCGAAACACGAAGGTAACGAAGAAAGCAACGAAAAAAGAGAGAAGGAACGATATATTACGATAGATCGTTCTTTCACTCACGTATTCCGCTGGATGATCGTTGGGATTAATTGGCTATTATCGAACCGCTCATCGTTATACGATTGTTATTACAACCGAATATGTCAATCGTCGCGTGAAATCAGAGTTGAACACAATAATAAACAGGGACGTCATCGCTGAAATGTACGCCTGGTTTCAAATACGCTTTTATAGGTAAACGTGGATAAATGCCCTGTCGGTTAGTAATTGTCAATTTGATCCGCGTATATTGCATAAAATATTCACAACTGAACGCACGCTCACCATTTTGCGCGCTTACATATGTACATGATCGTTACTAACGTTACATTAAGTTAATGCCGTTTAAACCTGTAGAATAGGACGCCGCAGGGATTATTTCGCTTGAATAGAGTCGGGTATAATATTTCCCTGTTGTTGGTGATTGCTGTCCCAGATAGCATCCCAGAGATATTAATTGTATAGAGAGCTTACACGAATGAAAGATGAAAATATATTTCCGATATTGCAAGCACAAAGCACATATAATTCTTTTACACGTTGGATTATTTAAATATGAGATACATACTCGAAAAATTTCCAATAGATAATGGATAATTTTCGTTTTGTTTGCCTTTTTATTTTCTCCCTGTTTGTATTCTTCGCATTAAATTATCTTTGTCCGAAAGATATTAACATGTACATATGTTACATATAATATAATATAATTGATACATATTTGTTTGTGTGCTATTAATTACGATCGTATCTTGGGTGAACTTAAAATATAATTTATGCCGATAGAATCTTTATGCGACCACTTTCGTGATTTTATATTATGAGCACGTAATTAGGGGTTAACACTTCGATACTATCAAATAATATACTTTCCGATGTAATTTACGCTACCGACAAATTTTTGCCTGGACGGTAAATGCAAAATTCTCTCGTTTATGAATTTCATTCACGGAGATGTAAGAGAGCGCGCATTCTTTCAAACGGCGGTCTTTAAATCGAATTAAAGCAACGGCTATTATGTTTTCTGTAGACTAAATTACAAGCGTCGCTTCGCTGAATAGACGCTTTCTTCCTGTAAATTAATTGCTTGCAGCGATACTAGACCGATCTTTGCCGACTCATGTTGAATGGCGGTCGCATAACTTCTTGATGAGGTATACCGATATCAACATAATGATGTCTCGATCCTCTATACCTAAACTTATGATGGTAAACTAACTTTAGAACGTACTCTTAATTAGTTTATATAATTAGTTTAATTCGCTTTTCTGAACGTTTATTTATAAAATTAATCCGCACTTAATATATCTTTCAATATTTTTTACGATTTTTTTACATACAAATCAGAGAAGCGCATAAATTAGATCACTATTGCGCGAAAATCTATAATTTCTTAATCTGGCAAATTTTCCCTTTAACGTGCAAATTTTCTGGCATCGATTTCTAATCGATGGTAAATTAATAATCGAAGCTCTTGCTCGCTCGTGATGCAACACGTATTCTCTGAACTCTCTCTCTCTCTGCGTCGGTTGATTAGTTCTCGAGTTGATCTACGATGATAATCGACAAATCCGAGGTCACTTTGTAGAACGCGGACATCATGGAATTGTAAGCCCCTCATTGTGCTCTACGTTCCAAGCCGGACATAATTTTACACCATATACGAGTGCGCGCGCGATCATACGAGCGTGTAACACGGGCACACGCTTGCATCGAATACAATGGGCGTGCGTCGAGACGTTAAAGG
Source organism: Camponotus vicinus (assembly GCF_025532165.1). Classification (NCBI taxonomy): domain Eukaryota; kingdom Metazoa; phylum Arthropoda; class Insecta; order Hymenoptera; family Formicidae; genus Camponotus; species Camponotus vicinus. Next base: position 32,403,709 of record NW_028141945.1, read on the forward strand.
CCAGTGGCATGGCCACGTCGATCCGCTTTTATAACGGAATTGTCGATTAATGGATGGAGGTAATTAGGGGCATATCGTGCCTTCAGAATACGTCCATTACCCTGTCCTCTTCTACCACGTTCCGGGAATGAAATGCATCTTGGCGCGTGCAAATAAATCATGCTGCAGAATTTGAGGTGATTGGAGATTTCTTAGTGCAACACTTTTGTTAACTATTTGGGAATATCGACTTTAGATTAGAGAGAATAATCTTAAATATTAATTTAGGAATTAAAATGTAATATAATTTATAATTTAAATACTTGAAAAAGTTAGACTATTAATTAGACTGAATCCTTTCGTCTTGTGATATTTAAAACGTTGACATAAGGATGATCATATGTCATCTATTTATATCATTCTTGAATTATTTGTAATTATAATCACATTACCGCATAATATATATCTTTAAGATCGATTTATGCGACCCTCACTGAAATATCTATTAACCTAATAATATAATTTATAATTGAAATACTTGAAAAAGTTAGACTATTAATTAGACTGAATCCTTCCGTCTTGTGATATTTAAAACGTTGACATAAGGATGATCATATGTCATCTATTTATATCATTCTTGAATTATTTGTAATTATAATCACATTATCGCATAATATATATCTTTAAGATTGATTTATGCGACCCTCGCTGAAATATCTATTAACCTAGTTGCGGTTCGGAGCTTTCTATATTTCACGAAACAGATGTACATCGAACATCGGCAGTTGATATCAACTGCCTTGATTTGAAATTATCTGTCAAAGTATCCGTAAGCTGTTCCCGAACGAAATTACATTACAGGACTAGAAAGAGAACGCTGTTGGCCGCTATAATGTAATTTGCGATGCTTTTCGCTCGCTCTTGTCGCTATAAATCGAATGACACGAACGATCGCGCTCGTTCCACCGAACGGAGGGAACAATTCGACTCCAATGAGAGCGCTAGAGAGAAACAGAAAGAGATAGAAGCCTTCCGCTTTCAACAGCGTGCCGCAATTAAGTACGCGCGAGTGAACGTTTGTGACATTCCAAAAAGGAAACAATCGCAAATGTTCCTGACATTATAGAGGCCTGCGGAAAAAGCAATCGCTGGAAGAACGTCTAACGAGGAAGGATAGAAACGGAAAGAAGCGACACGTACGTTTACCGCTCTCGATGGAAAAAAGGAAAACGTCTCATGCATATTTCTCGCGCTATGAAATGTAAAGCAATCTAATGGTTGTCAAAAGAACGCTTGAAAAGTAGATAAAATAACTCGGAAGAAATTATCGTAGAACATAGAACTATCGACTTTTTAAAATTTATTTTAAACACCAGTATATCCTCGAAGGGACAAAAATTACGTTTCATTAGAATTTTGACGTCTTTACTCGAAATGGAAATTGAAATTCGCGGCTGTAATCGATACCAATCGCAGTTTGGCGGTAGAAATTTATTCGATTCTTTACAGGAGATGGAAGGAAACTCTGCGCGCGTCTTTGGATGAGTCATACACAGAGTTTGGGTTCGTCGTAAGTTATAAAGATCAATCTCGCAATGGCGGTAGTTACAATACACGGTTACACGCACACACTGCGACACCAATATACGTCGTGATCACGCGACCGCGGTTTTTCGGTCCTGGATAATATATCGCTCCGATGGCAATATCGAAAGTAAATCACGAAAACCGCAGAGATTCCGGTACGAGGAAGAGGGGAAAAAGTGCTCGCCTCGCGGTTTAATCGAGTTAAGTGAAATTGTGGGATTCGCTTAGCGAAGGAGACGCACGTAGACGATAAAATGTGTTCGTCGATCCTGAGATTGTGCTGCGGGATTATCTATCGTAATTATTTATGGACCGACAGAAAATCGACGTGTCGTATATCAGTAAAAATCGTTAAAGGGGCGAACGGATGAAAAAGTGAAAATTAAATCTAGATTTAATACTTGATTCTTTTTAGTTATTATTAAGTAGACGCATCAAAATTCATACATTTACATAAAATATAAATTTTCATTGCACAGATTCAATATAAATTATAAAAAAAATATGAATCATATACATATATAAAATTTATTATCAAAGAAATATATAGAAATGATATTAGAAATAAGTAAGCAATTGTCATTTTTTAATATAAATATCGCACATATGTGCAAAGTTATGTATACAAATCTCATTAACTCGAGAAGAAATTCATACGTTTCTAGGGAAAGCTTCATCTTTCCCTCTATTATAATGGGTCACGGTCATGCGTGAGGGCTAAACTGCCGACCGGTGGTGAAGGGGGTAATAAAAGTGGACTATCCGTCGTGTGACGCAAGACATTTCCGTCTGACAGAAATAATAACCAGTCTGGCTTTTAGCCAAACAGCGATTCCCGCAGCTGACTGATGGATGTGTTTGTCTCATCGATTCGGCGGTCCGCTAGTTTACCAGCTCGTTGTACGGGGAGACCCTCGTGTTTCTCTCCATCTCCAGTTGTTGCTATATTATATACATATGTATGTATATATACGGTACGTACCACGTCAGACCAAAATGGAAGAGTGTCAATAGCTCGGGTCCTAAATGCGCGCGACGCGTTCTGCGGCAATAGAGGCGCGCGAGGCCGAGGGTGCCAATGCGGTGTCAGCCCTATTATGTGTACGATAATTCAATGTTACACGGTCCGGCGACCACCCTCGCGGTACAATTTCGTCCGACCGCATTCGGTCGCCGCCACTCGTCTTGCCCCTCTTATGGTGCGATCGACTCGCTGTTTTCCCCCTCGTCCGCGTCTCGTATCATCGAGAGTTTCGAAACTCCGCGATTTGCATCGCGCGTGATTGCGAGGGTTGCGATAAGCCGAGGGCTTTCGCAATCCCTTCGATTCGGCAGCGTTGAAAATTCCGACTTTGTCGCGCAGCTGTCGCACGTTCGAGGACAATGAGCTTTCTCCTCAAGGCGTATTTTACGGGATGGCGTCGAATTCTCGCGATGAGTAATACCGCGACGTTGAAAGTTGGTGAAAGATCGAATCGTGAGGGAGATTGCCCGCGATTCCTTGTTTCGAGCGGTAGTTTCCAAAGTGTAAAGATTCGATCCAAGTTCGACGCGTGATGAGGTCGGATTCGCAAATTGTTGCACCGTATGGTAATGTCAGACACTCTGTGCGATCGCTGACGCCATAGGCGAAAGATGCAAAGTGCTGTTCGCAAATATAGAGATGCAATTCAAGCGGGTAAGATATCGATAAGATACAAATAATCTGTTTAAATAAAGCTCCCGCGCTTTCAAATCTAGTTCTATGAGATAAGTTACATTGTAATAAACAATTTTCTGGAAGCACCTGTTTAATCTTTTTCAATTTTTACGTCGCGATATTACTTTGCCGCGAATTTTAGATTATGTTGTAGCACTTGATGAATCTTTAATTAAAAAAAAAGGACGACGACGGAACAAAAACGAAGATTACCTTTTATGTTAACGAATGTAGTGCCAAGCATAACATAGTCCAGGGCGAGCTTGTTTCACAATTTTCTTCGGTGGAATTTTACTATGGGGAAAATTACAATCTCGTCGTTAGTCCGTCTTGAGTTTCGCGGTTACAGCATTTATTTACGTGCAACCACGCAATATTTGCGCACGTCGGTTATTCGAATGTGCGTTGCATTCTCGACGATCACACGGAAGAAGATAAATTCCCAGCGGAATATTCGATAGAATATACGTGACCGTGCATTACGTCGGATTACGAAAAAAATAGCGTATCCCTGGGATTTTCCCGCTTTCGATGGTGCAACGCGGCGGAAATATTTTTCGCCGAAGCAAATATTACGGCGAACAAATGCGATTCGTTATTCCTGCCAGCGCGTAGCATCGCGCGTATTCATCGGATGTTTCGTCGCGCGTATGTAACATTCCGTTTTTTCGCGCACTTTGAGAAAAATGGTACATCAGCGTCTTTCTTTGTTCACCCTTTGTATATCGCGTCGTCTCGAATCTCGATACACCGTGGAAATTTATCGCGTGTTTATTCGCGTGAACGGGATAGACTCGAAAGTTTTCCGCGTCGCGGCTTGCAAAGATGCTTTCTCTTCGCATTTGTCAACCCTCTCGAGTAGCTTTCCCGACGCGCGTAGTACGCGCATTAGCTTTGCAGACCCGCACGGATCTGCCGAACGACCGTTTTCCGGTTGACGGAATCGTTTTCCGTTTCTTCGTCATTGATCGCCCGCTTGAATCATTGTAACGGAGATTTGTCACGAATCGAGTATTACGAGCCCTCTAACCGGTTTAGAGATCACGATTGCACGAGTTTCCGGATTGACCGTCCCATATGTGCATTCATGTATGATTTTCGGACGTATATGCATTGGAATTTAATGAATATTCTCGAAATACGCAGAGTCACGTTACATTTTCAATCGCATTTAACTATGTAGATGTGTAATAAAAATATTGCAAATAAGGTACTTGATTTAAATATGAACCGATTTCCCGAATATAGTTGGCTCGTTATTTATTTGTAATTTTTTGAAAAAGATTTATACAAACGATCACTTCATCGCTTTACACTTTTGAGAGTATTCAAATATAAATCAAAGATAAATACACAAACACACACATGTATGATTTTTTAAATATTTTCCCTGAAAGAGATCAAACAAATCTGCAAAATTACACAGGCCATATTCAGATCGATGATATTTTAAATAATATCGAATCATAGCGGTCACGGGTAAATAAATGCCAATATTAATTTATGTTAATTACGAATTAATATTGCGCGTGCTGCTCATGTGCATATTACGCAGCATAGGGCGATATTATTTATTTGCGTAGTGCATTATGCGTAAAAAATATCGCGCATAATATTTGTAATGCTTTCCTCGTATCATGCTTTTTACTCCGATAAATCGTTCGCGCGAACGACTCTTTTTACTATAATTGAAATGCGTTTAACTACTCGGCAGCTCGCGCATCCCCCGAGGAAATACAAATTTCCTGATTGGCTAAGTCCCTTTTCCATTCCCCGGATAATCGACTTAGATTGGACGACGCTTAATTCGAAAGTCGACCGCACTCTTGGTGGAGAGAAAGCTGTTAGCGAAGTAGTAGAATTAAATGAATCAAGTTAGGCCATTAACTTTGTCGACGTAAGAGTAGGTGTCAAGGTAAGAATGTTATGCGTGTTACGTTCTTTTCTCTCTTCTTTGTCTATGAAATTGTTGCTCGTCTCTTTCCGTAATGGTTACATTTCACTCCCACGCGTTCAATTCTGCCGATTAATTATTATTCTCAATCACCGTACGGTAATTTGACACACGAATCGCTCAAAATTCACATTGGAATAGTTTCAAATAATTCCGTCGCAGATCGATTCGCAATTGACATCTCGCTGATTTCTTCGTTTTTCAAATTATCACGAAATTAGACTCGCCTTGACATCGCAGTCTGAACATCGCGTGTCAGTTACATAAAAGAATTCGAATTAAAGCAATAAAGTTCTGGACATCGTGTATCGTGTGTCGGTTGCTGCTGCTGCTGCTGCTGCTCGTATAGATGTACTTATATAAAGTTCAATGAGAAATCTCACACGTATGCCTTGCTCGAGATAGGTAGAGAGAGAAAGCAAAAAGAGAGAGTGAAAACGGACGATCACGTTCGTATTTCTTAAAGTAGCGGACTTGCGCTTCTGATAGAGAGTATAAGCTTCCGCAGTTCTATTCAACTTCACGTCCGGACGAACGGTTCCATTATAAAAGCCGAACAAGAGAAGGATATTTTATGCATCGATGCGAGCCACATTCCATTCCATCACTCTGTTCCTCATCGTGCGATATAAAACACGTGGAAACTCTGCAAATAAATATTTTAATTCAATTTCTTTTACGCATTCGTATTTTTTTCTTTTTATTGTCTGTCTACGAAAATAATGTGATCGAAAAGTATTTTCATATTGATTATTTTATATACGCTTAATTAAAGTAGTAAACACGTACGTTATACGTAACTCCTCTATGGTATTGATTATAAATAAATGTAAAGTAAACAAGTGATGATATATAATTATATAATTTTATATAATTTTATATAATTATAAAATAGATATATATATTATATAATTTTATATAATTAGATCTATTTTATCTATTGATTTTAATTGGATGCACGCGGAAGAAAGAATAAAGGTGGCAAGCGATAAAAGGCATTTTTAACGATAGCGTCATTAACCCGAACAATTTATAAGAAAAACATGCACGGCGACTTAAAACTGCAGCTATAAATGTTAGACAAAAAGAGAAAAAAGTTATCGAGAGAGTAATTTCTTTGCTCTGCAGCTGCGATTCCGTAGACGAAAGGAAAGTATGGGAAGTGGACCGCAATGGCTCGAACGCTTTTAATAGATGCCAGATTCAATGCCAATAATTTTATAATTTCCCATGGTTAATTAACTACACCCTGTGTTATTTCCATGAAAGTAACAAGGTAGAAAATCTGGTTAATAAAATAAAACGCAGTGAAATTGTTATCCGATCGTTGTATTTTAACCCGATACGTTTTTGCTTACTCAATATCGAGCGGCATTTTTAACGATAGCGTTATACTTTCATCTGTGTCATTATCAATCCTTCCCGATCAAATCAGAGATTATTATATCTTGCTTCTGCGATATTTATTATAATTCTAAATCTTCAGCAATTTTCACCAGCACAGTGTTTGCGGAGAATTTCGCGCAGATGAAAATAATATATGTATATAATAATATTCTCTCTCTTTTTAATTGAATAAAATAATTTAATATTTATCAGAGAAGAGAGAACGGGTGAGAGGATATGATACAGTGCACACGCGTATCGTTTTCGGAAATCTCCGTTCCTCTTCAAAATAAACCAGAAGAACGCTTCAGTTTCATTTTCTCGGCTGCTCATTCTCTTTCCACGCTTTTTATTGTAATCGCAGTTTTTCTTTCTGATAAAGAGCAGACCGCAAGATAATATTTTACTTGGCCTTTGTCCCTTGTTCTGCTAGCGCCGTGTGGTTCGCGGTTCCTCTTTGTAGTCATTATTTGCCTCGCGAAAATTATTAATGAAGTCGGCTTAACCTCACGCCGCGATTGTTTCAAGTGTGCGCGGCATCATCTACGCATGATAATTCACATTTTTCTTCTCATTGTTCTTTTTAATACATGATTGTGAATATTGCTTTGTATCATTTGTAAATTACTAATAATCATTTAGTGACATTGGACAAAATTTATTTTTGATATTAAAATGATAGATATCTAATAATTTTATTAAAATCATCTTTATAAATACAAAAAATTTTAAATTTTGTATTTAGATTGCGTTCCATTTTCTTTCATTTATTTTTTTCTCGTTATATGACGGATTATGAAATTTCGACTTTGAAATTGACTTTTTCTTCAAAATTTTATTAATTGTCACAATTGTCGCTCTACAATTTCTTAATTTATAACGTTAATAATTAAACATTATTTAAAAATTAAGTAAAATATACTTGAAACTAAATAAAGAGAGTGATTTTATATTTATTTCTTACTTATATATAAATGTGATGTACAAGAAATGATTTATTTTATTTAATTAAAAGAGAAAGTCACATTTACATATTGTACTAATTTTATCTATCGTTTTTAAATGTTTTCAAAAGATTTGTATGTAAATTTAATATTTTATAAGGAAAAAACTATTAATAATTACATCTCGTTGAATTGGCAATACGATGGATATTGGGAAATTTTACTTTGTTAAAGCTCATAGTCTTAATAGTTTTTTACAATTATATATTTAATAATTAATTATAAAATATTTAATTATATGTTAAGCACATTTAGTTTAAAAATTTATATTCTTTGATAAATCTCGTCAAAAGATGATAAGAAGCTTAAGAAGAAAGTTGTAACATTTGTGGCCGATTATGTTCGGTATTTTTCAAACTTCGATAGAAAGAGAAAACTCGATTTCTGCCGACACGCTTTTGTTTGGCTCGTAAAACTTGCAAAGTTTTCGGGTGCTCGAAGCCGAGTGCAACCGCGCACGATGACAAGGTTAGCTCGATTAAACGAGCTACGCGGTAGTGACTCACCTTGGTGAGTTTTATCTACCATCGTCAAGTTTCCTGAGACAAGATTTAATAATACCATAAGTTTCGATAAGTGGCTCGACAATGTGGCCTCTTCGTGTGCGAACGATGTGAAAATTCATGTGCATCGACATTTTAGAAATTAACACAGTACGCACATGATTACACGATCGCTCTTTAAAAGCTTTTAAAACCTTATGAGCATCTATGTAAAGCGTAAAATCAGAGCATCACTTGTACGGTTAAGAAAATTTATCGCATATCTCAGCAAGATTAAAATAATCTACGAAAAAAATGTTAAAAAAATTTTCTGTCGCATTAATTCCTCTCATATTTGTAGTTAATATTTTTCTTCTGAAAGCTTCAAAAGAGAGAAAGGAGAAGAGTCGAAACTGGAAACGAGAAACTAAAAAATTGACTTTTATAATCCGTACGATTAATATTGATATTTACTCGTTAGTTTAATTATCAATTTACTTATATAAATTTACACGCATTTAAATCACAATTATATCACAATTATATATTATATGATGAAAAATATGGTTTTATTCTGTCATTGAAATTAGTAGGAGAAAAGAATTACGATTATTATCATCTATATTAATTGTACAGTAAATAATATAATTGAATATATTTGTAAGAAACATAAGTACAGTTATGAGAGATTCTTAAAGATATAGAAATATCTATTTCGATTTATTTCTCCAACTCAGAAATGTCTGCTTAAATTGTCGTACTTTTCTCGCCAAACAGCTTGATTGATTCTATTTCGCAAGGACATCTGCATGCGAGAAAACTTTCCGACGTAATGATTTCAAACCGAATCCATAATCATAAGCCACGTTAACGAACCGTGGGGCGTCGTAATTCCGTGTCATAAGTCAGGTAATTAGCCTGAGAAACAAGATTAGGGGGTAATATATAATCGTCTCGCTCTGTCGTTACGACGTAATGTCTAAACTTATTTGGAGCCCGCGTAGGAATTTCTTTCGTGGAAAATGTAAATGTTTTGGATTTCCTCCTATGTACTTTACATCCGTCGACTCTGTCGAAAAATAAGAAAAAAATTGTGTCTGTAAATTATACTAGCTGCAGTATGAATATTACATGTGAAAGAGAAGGGGGAAAAAGGACATACCATTGACGCTACTCCACATCCGCATGCGTTTCATTTAATTCGCTACTGCTGCAATGCCTTTTGCAGCAATCTTCTTCAACGGCGAATATTATGCTACGAGATCTCAAAGTGACAATTGTCGAAAATTGGCGAACTAGGTCGCTCAAAATTCGGTCTAACAGCAGTTTTTTGCTCTGCGTCTCATCGCGACGAAATATAGAGAGTTTAGGCATTTTTTAATTAAAACTTTCTTTATTATTTTCCTCCTAAAGAGATTGGCGAATCTTTTCGAAATAACAAGTACTAAGCGAAAGATACCTCCATTCTCGCGAAATTTTGCATTGTTGCTATAGACATCAAAGCGACGTTAGAAACTTCGTTTCTTCGATGCAACGTACATGGAGCTAGTGAAATAGAAAAAAAAAAAGATTACACACCAAGCTAGATGAAGAAAAGAACGAAAGACGGGGCATCTAAAAGAGGGGCGAAGGCAGTTCTAGAAAAGGGAACAGTCTAATAATTTCTACAGTTCAATCGTAACGGCGAGAGAGTCCGTTTCCCTGGGGTAGTCTGAAAGAAATATGTATTGGGATATCTCGAGTGCTTCGCCCTTGTCGCGCATTGCGCGAATATAGCGATACTATTCCGACGAGGAAATACCTGTCCTATGTACGGCATGTATGTGACGCCTGTATACCGTATGCCGTGTATTTACTAGGACGCGATATATCCTGGCGCGCGTAAAGTATTTGCGAGAAAGTGCAACCCGAAAATTTTACATCCCGTGTTTGTACCTTGCGAGAGAGGACTTCCAGAATACACGAGTATGCGCGTAATATGCGTAAACCTCCGATCGCACGAAAGAGTTTTGAAGGGACCGCAACACAAGGCATTTATTATTTATCTACGACTATATCTACGACTTTATTTTTTTATCTTTACGTACTGCAAGAAAAATGGGCGACATGTGAAGATCAAGATATCAAATATTTCTATTTCACTCTGGCAATAAGTATATTTTTTTATTATATTATAATTATATAAAATTTTCTCTTATACACAATAAAATAAGGTAATTCTTTTTCATGTTTTAAAGTAGCCGTAATAAAATTGTAGAATTGATATATTTAACAACTTGCATCAAAATTTTGCTGGGTAGAAATAGTTTAATATAAAAATGCTTTTGCGAGTTAATGCGCTTTTATCTTTTTTCTCGCAAACAACTTTAAGTCATTATTAATACTATGCGTCATCTACCCGGTTCTCTTAGAAAGAACTGAACAATTACGTTATAGCTTCAGTTATAAACTTTGCGAAAAAGAATTTAACATGTTGCGGTTCATTCCACTCTTCGTATAATTCTGTTGCTTGTGCATAATGTTGCATATATACACTGACAGGTATGTGTCTTCAAATTCGAAATTTATTTCGCAGTGTAACATTTGTCACGCGAATATTAACCAAGTTACATTAAGCCGTTATATCGAAATTTGAGATTGTTATGTAATGGTGAGGTAATATGTGATTTCTAAACAGACAACGAGGTAAATGCTAGATATAATTATGCGCAAATAACGCGGTTATCTTTGGCCAGATGATCGATTTCCGATCTTGGATTTAGGATTTGCAGGCCGATTGTATTCAGAGAGAGGGAGAGAGGAATAGAGAGAGATAGAGCAGAGTCCCTTTCCGGCAAATACTCGTCGCTCGATCACGTTCGCTCGTGCACATATTGGTAGTAGAATATTGCGATTGAGCGATCGATCGTGGATTATGCGAACGATTCATCAAGATGCACCCACCCATGTATCAGCGCGCGGTGAACCATCGAGTTAAAGTTGTATGTGTTTACGAGGACGTAATATTCCACTAACATGGCTTGTCTCGTCATTTTGATTACTTTTTACCAAATTACGGGTTACATTATTAAATACGAGCAAGGTAAATCATCGAATATGCTTCAACGAATTAAAAAATAAAAGAACCTCTTTCCCGCGAATTACATAATTGGTTTTCATCTGTATTACGCCGACCAGTTCTCACGCTGTACCAACTGTGGAAACCTTCAACGCAAATTGCGTAATTCAGTTCGAATTCAAGTCTGGAAATCACGCAAATTTTTTGTTAATTTTTACAAATTTTTTTCGCATATAAACAAGACTCTATATAAATTATTCTTTGATATATTAAAAAACTTTGAATTCAAATACTTTTAAATATTAAATTTAATAAATTCGCGGTTTCTCTTTTCGGTCAATTCCATGTTGAAAATATTGATTTTGTGATGAATTTTTAATTAAATATTTTTGAACAATATTGTTACATCAATTTTTATATTTTCGAAATTATTAAAGATATCCACAACGATCAAAATCAATTGATAAAAAACTAGAAACATACGATTGATGTTTATATTTTTATATTTTAGTTAAATTGTTAAACGTAATATATTATATATATTTTAATATGTCACATATTTCTTTTGCTAGAAATATTGATTGTGAAGAGTGACATTTAAGATTAGCTTCTGCAGGAATTGTAAATCAATTATGCAATTGTATCAAACGCAAGAACTCCATGTGAACATGATAGCGCAAAGTCTCGCATCTCGTTTTTTTTCGCGAACGAAAATTTCCTCGTTTATTTCAAAGAATGCCTTTTGTATTTCGTAACATTTCCGCCGTCGTAAAACATGATGCAGCGCGCATTATACATATGTTGAACATTCCACGCTGCTGCCACCGCCGACTATACCCGGTGCGCTGGAAACAAATGATTTCAGCTAAGTAACTTTCCGTCCCTTTCGCAATTATCTCTTTCGTCGACTGTTGCTTTATGCGCGCGCGCACGCATTTACATATACGTGTATATGCGCGTGCAGCTTTGTATGCAAATAACGAGTGCGCCGGCTGGGACAGCTTGCGCGGGAAAGAGACGCCAACTGCGAAACGACAGGTCGGTTGCTCGCGCGAGCATCTCCCCTGAAATTGAAGGGTCGTGGATTCTCGCGTGCGAGACGGGCTGTTTTCCCGTCGGCTAAAATTAAAACTAGGTTGCATCGTTTGAATACAATACGCCCGAACAAACAACCCCTTTTTCCCCCTCCTCTCTCCCTCTCTCTCTCTCTCTTCATCGAGCGTGGTTAATTAATTTCCCTTGTCGCGCTTCGCGCTCGATCGCCCTTAAAGTTGTGTGTCCTAATCCGACACACGGTACACTGCGGTACGTTTTCGTCGGATGCGGGACCGTTGCGTACCTTCGCGTTCGCTATCGGAAAATTCAATAAAGCGTTCGGGAAAAGGCGGACGGGTATCCTTCCTCTCCGTCCTAGATATAGTGATAGCCTGACATATCGTCGGTTTCTAACGCCCGACGTCGACGACAGCTCTTTCCAATCTCACGGATAAAATTCTCTACCCGGAATTTCGAGCGATCTAATACCGGCGCGATAGAAAATTGTCGGTAGGGCTCTTGAGGTATAAAAAAAAATAGTGATGATAACAATAACTAAGTAAAGTAATTTATGTACGTCGTCGCGCTTTTACGAGTGCGAGAGACGCGCGTTGAAGTAATTTAGCGAGATACAGTAAATCATAGAGATTTTTGAGGCGCGGACGCGGTAGTCTGTACAGGGCAAAGAAGGAGAGCACCTGCCACTGACGTTTGGCTAAGACTTACGGTCAGGAAATACCGAGAGTCTGTCTAATTTAAATTGCATCCGCCGGCGCGCATAGACGCGAACGCGCCGGGTATTTGTATTCGTGCACGCAAACGAACCCGAGCCGCTTTGTGTGTTTATTTACGGGTGTGTGTATATATGTATATATACGGTCCTGAACGTACTACGCGTTAGAGGGAGGGACCTCCCATGGGACCTGGTATGCTTCATTTAATACGTAAACCATTACACCGCATCCCGTCGTCTATAGTCTGAGATTTTGCTATCGGGTGATCGAGCAAGAAATCACGCTTTGAGGAAACGAGCGTGATAATCCAATAGCTTTTTTGTCGCGATGGTCTATCAAGAATTCACGCCGGCATTACACATGCACCGTGTGTCGATCCTTATCATGATGTATAAGGTGAAAAGACGATATAGAGATACTGGAGCGTGTGAAGTATTAAATTGACGTGCAAATTTGCTCAGATAGCGCTCGAAATTAATTGTACATGAATTCTGGTTTGCGAGCTAATTGATCTTCCTAGCGAGTAGATCGTACAATTAAGAATTAGATAATGTTGTAAAAAATATTATATAATTGCACGATATCGATAAATCTTTGCAATTTTGTATTATCGTTATTAAATTAGACTTGTATATAAAAAGCTCTCCCTCGAAAATATTGTAAAGCAAGACATCTATTAGATGCACGGACTGTAATAATTTTCGCGCCGCTGTTAACAAACCATCTTCGTATCGTACGTGAAGCGTTCCGGAATATTAAACGGAGATATGAAATATGCCGTACACGTAAATTTTAAATTTGCGCCATATTATTCCGGTCAGAAAAATAATTAACAATGCCAACTTGGATTTGTGTCGGAGAAAGCGCTGTCGGGCGACGCAGTATCAGCAGTTTTTAACCTAATTCATCTTATCCGCAAAGAATAAAACGTAACGTTAAGAGCTACAGTATAATACGTTGATTCCCATTTATGCGGATTTGCATGCCATGCGCTGGCCATGCCTGGCGTATGACGGACGGACACGAACGTTCCCCGAATAAAGGACTAACGAGCAATTTTCTTGGCGCCGCGGGCCCGGCTTTGCAGGAAGAAACGAACTGTGCCGGAAGTCCGTAGTCGGTAAAACAAAGAACACGGCGGTTTATGTACGACGGTCGTCGGTCGATATCTCTGTCAAATTACTTCATCAAAGATATTTCGCGTCCACGTATAACACGCATTAACGAGACGGCTCGTGCGCTCGTGCTGGAAAAAAGCGTGGTGGAAGTGACGTGGCGGATTATCAGGACGGTACGGTTCAAGTAAGCACGTTACAAAAATACAACCATGTCCCCTCTTGTTTAACGCGGAGAGGGTAGCTACTTCACTCGCCGTAACTGCATTTTTCGCCACCGAGGGTAGATCGAGTTATCTTTGACGACGGTGCCGGATCGGTTACGTGCTGGTTTGTTTACACGCGATATTTAACCCACGATCTCACTGAGAAAAAAGTAGAGTCATTCAGTTCTTTAAAAGAGCAAGAGGGATTTAATAAAAACGGATTCATCGTACGCTGCGTTACCGGTTTGTTGCGGTTGACGCAACACCCGGTACGTGGCCGATCAATAATTCCGGTTCTCGCGCTCATACTAGGCTCTTAGGACAACGGACTCTTGAACCTTAAATAGTACATTAACAAATAAAATTAACGGCGTGTCGCCCGCAGTCGTTCGCTCGAAAATGCGGTTGGAACGTACCTCGCGTATCTTTTCGGCGATTAAAATGAAACATCTTGGAGAGACATTAATGGCAATGAAGATTAGTACGCGCTACTTGAAAGATGAAAGGGAAAATATGCGTACGTTTGTATGCGTAAAGTCGCAGTATTATACCATACTTATGCGCACGACTAAGCAGCTTTCCTGCAATTTACGACGATATTGAAAAATTCATGATTTAGTCCGTGTACAACGAGCGTTACCGGAAGTAGCTACGTCGATTTCGCGTAGAAAAATAAACAAGCACTCTCGTATCTTTTCAAGTCAATAGTCCGACAATCGTATAAAATGTCGTCGTCGTCGTCGAGAGAGAAAGAGAGAGAGAGAGGTTGAGACAGTAGGAAGAAAGGACAGCGACGGGGATGGACGGGGATGGACGGGTAGGAGGACATTGTCAAGATAACCAGAGTGCACTTTCATGCATGGCTATGTTTTACAGGATGGGCGGAACGCAATAGAGTGCGTGCAATAAAATACAATACGGAAAAGCTTTGTCAACGACCGGTATCAATGCAGTTTCCTGCGGCTAAACGGAGTGGTCCAAGTCTATCGATGTATTCATGGGAGTATTCAATCCGTATTTTCGTTCCAGATATTCTTTTTTGCAATTTCAAACCGTTGGCCTCGCGTTTCGAGATTTTTCGCCTGTATTCCCGAGTACAGATTTAGAGAGAGGCACGGTTGCATAATTTACATGATCGTAACGATTCATCCGCACGGCCGAGTTTTTATTTTACAATGTAAATTCAACGCGAAATGGAATAAATTTAACCGAAGATTTTTCCATTACGTCTCTAATTGGGAAAACTTGTATATCTTTCGTGCAAGACTAATGAATCGCGTATATAATCGTGCGCGCGTGCATACGAGCGACAGAGAGAGATGCCTATCGCTCGCGCGACGTAAAATCGCTTGTCCGCGTTGGCGTCGATTCGGTGCGAGCGAGATTTCTCGTTGTCAAATATACTGGCGCGGAGTTTCCTGAAATTTGCGAACGTTGCCGCAACGCGATTGAGAGAAATCGCGAAACGTCTTTCTCCGTCTTGCGCGCGATCCTCCGCACGAATAAGGTCGCATGTTTGAGAGAGATGGGGGGGCAGGGAAAAACCCGCGAGCAATAAACTCGGGCAAAACATGTACGCACATACCGGCGAGAGCAGCCGGCACGGGGTTGCCGGTAGCAGGGGACTGGAAGGAATACGAGGACGAAGAGAAAGGGGGAGAGGAGAGAAGGTTATTTCGCGTTAGTGGAATACGTACGTGCATCGCACGTAGGAGCAGCGCAGCCGCCACCACATTGAATATAAATAAGCTGAATTTGTTAGATTACAAAGCTGGAACGCCAGGGCGTCGTCGTCGTCGTCGTCGCCGTCGCTGCCGTCGTCGTCGTCGACGCCACGATGCGGAGACGCGAACCAAGAAGCTGCAGCAACGGCAATCCGCTCTGAAAGGGCCCCGAACGGTTGGCTGACTCGAGCTTCGCTCCCGCACGAGCCTTCAAGCACGAGGCTTTGTATACTTTCTCGGCGCTTTGTACGTGTCGCAAAGTGGATGGGACTGATCGCTTTAAACCGTGACGGGATTTCTCCCGCGCTCGCGAAGTCTACCGCGCGCGCTCCGGTATTCGTATAAGGTGTATGCACCCCGTGCACTGGTACCGGAAATATTGGTGTCGAGGCGCCTCGCCTCGATTCTCCTGGTTCGTATTGGTGCGAGGGATCCTTTCTTCCATCACGTTGAATCGGCGGCCCTCTTTCTCCCTTTACCGCCGACAATGCCGAACGCGAGAATGTTACAAGTTACCGTTGTCAGGAAGCAAATCGTGCGGTTATATGCGCACAGCTAAGCGAAAGATCGCAGGGCCGAGATGCTGTGCACGTGAATGCAAAGAGAATGCGAAAAGTATTTGAAAACAGCGGCAAATACACCGGTAGCGCTCAAATATACCTTCATCGAGCGCGTAGGCTCGCACGCAGCGCGAGTGTTTTTTGATCCCTCTGCGAAATTTACAGTAAATATATGAGACCAGAGATGGCAAACACCGTCTCTCGGGTGAACAATTTTGAAAAATATTAGAAAGCCACAAGCGTTTAATAAAAAATCGTAGTAACATACAGAGTATATGGAGTTTGTATTTTTTGCTGGAGTTTCTAAAAATAAGATACATCAGAATTGATTTAGCAGAATCGCGTATAACAAATATTTGACGTAAATCAATCAAATACAAAACGAAGTCAATAAGTTAGGTAAAAAAATGCAGTTTAGTTTGTAGAGGTAAAAACAAAAGGGGAGCGGATCCACTGTAATTCTCTGGTACCACCGGATAGATCGAATTTCGTATTGTTCTGGTTCGCGGTTGGCGTATGGAGCGTGATGTCGCGGTTAAACGAAGCAAGAGTTCCCGATGGGAAAAGGACCGAGGAGGAAGAGGAGGTGTGGCGGGGAAACGGGAAATAAAGAAAAATCCAACGATCATTTCGTCCGCTAAAAATGCGACCACCTACGTCGAAGATAGGACCGGTACACTTGTGCCGGAGGGCTAAGAGAAAATATATAGAATCGGGATCCCTCGGGTATCTCGTGATATAAAAGGAGACAAAATACACAGAACCCGCAGGCATACGAGATATGGGTCTCGTGCAGGAATGAAAACGAGATTTCCCTCCACGCGCCGTCCGTCCCGCGTGCGTTTCCTCTTATTTTTCTTACGAATGTTCCTTCCTTTTGCTACGCGTCTCGCTCTTTCGTATAGTTCTCTTCCCGACCAATCATGAGACCGTTCATTCCCGCACAGAATGATATTAAGCGCTTCAAAGCTCTTGATCTTATTAACGGATGAGAAAAGAAAGAAAGCAAGAGAGAGAGAGAGAGAGAGAGAGAGAGAGTGAGTGAGCGAATCAGCTGACGCGACAACTTTGTTATGCGCTCAGCAAGTCTGCAAGATTTCGTTGATTTTATCCCTTGATGCGTTTCATGGATAATAAAATGTATCAATTTATTTGCGTTAAATAATTTATTAAGGAATTCTAGACGGAAATATTTATAGATTATTTCTTTTTTTTTTTTTTGCTTATTATATTATTGCCAAATATGGCGCCGTGGATATAGGTAAGCTTTACTCGCGTTTATATTTTCCGACGTTATTGCGTGACACGTGGTTTTCGCCAAGGAACTGGATACTCACAACTGTCTTATCGTTCCATATTCTCTCCCCTTTTTGCCTTTCTCCTGTCGAGTAATGTACTTTGTTCTCGAATACGTACGAGATGAGATCCCAAGCGAGTTATGCGAAAAAGTTTGTCGATAAAAATTCCATCGAGAGCTTCGCTAGTCGCTTTGATTTTCGAGATTTAACAGCGTGGATTCGTTCTGCGTCGCAGAACGAAGTTGCGATCGAATCATCATGCGCATGCTGATATATTCTGCAAAATTTATTATTCGCATATAAAAAGCGTTATTAAAAACTTATCAGGTATGATTATACGCGTGAATAAAAACCGTCGATTACTACTCATCTGCATTTAACATTTAACCAACAGTACCGAGAAAATATGATACTTGAGATTATACATCTCGCAAGATTAAATAAGCACAGTTATATGATCGTTTGTAAAACAAGTATAAAATTTCCAACAGAAGTTTATAACATTTTTTAATAACAGAAATAACTCTATTTTATGATAAGGAGAATAATTCTTATATAATAAATTTCTTATGTATATGTGATTGACAGAAATAACTCTGTCTTATGAGAAATTCTTAGATAATGAATTTCTTACGTAAAAGTCAACATTATTCAAATTTTTGATAAAATATAGAAACGTTCAAGAATCTTTATGCTTTTCTCGATAATGTGATCATCATAAACGAAGTAATCGAATGCAAAAGGGACTAGAACAAGGAATATGAGGGTAATGGATAAATATTGCTTTTAGGGATTTTACTTCGGTTCTCGCACTACGTTCCAATTCCTGTATGATGTATCTCTTATCCATTTTCACTTAAATATCTTCGCTTGAAATAACTATGAAGATCCATTGTTATTACTGACAATAAGAAATAATTCGGAATTAATTGTATTATTAATACATATAAGCGATTGCATGTTTATGTTTGAGAGGAAATTTAAATTGAACCTGCGCGAATCCTTAGAATATTGAAATTTATTATATTTATTTCTTACTGAAAAAATAAAAATAGCGTGATATAAAATATACAATATTCTCGAGAAGTAAAATTAGATTAATATGTAGCAGATGAAAATATAACTAACAATATAACCAAACGACATTTGGATCTTAAATTATGAAAATTAATCTGACAGGATGACAATTTCAAGGTATCAAAATTTGGAAAATCGTGATTGTTACGTGCCAAGTTGAATTATAATCATGCTCATTTAGATTTAAAACTGAAAATTTTCAATTATGATTTTCCAAGTTTAATTCATTAGATCTCTCTCTTCCTTTTCATGTTCCTGGCGGTTTTACCGATGAATCTCTAGCTCGTCTAGTTGGACCGCATCGATGACGCACGGTGACATCGTCGTACATATATACGTCCGTATCTGTATGTGTGTGTGTGTGTGTGTGTGCATGTAGTTATATATATATATATATATGTAGTAGAACGTGTGTTTGATGTACCTCGAGATAGAGCAAAGCGCATCCGTATTACGTGGGGTCGATCAGGCTAGACACATACGTGGTGTCGAGAGACGAATACATACGTACCTACATACACGTACATACATACACGTACGTGCGCACGCGCGCGTTTTGTAGATTCGCAGGTAGGTGAGTATATCGTTTGGGACGTGCCTGGATTAACGAATGAGTAATAACCGGCAATGGTGGCTGCTGTAGCACGGTATTCGCTTGTGCAAGCGGCACCGCGGAAACTTTACTGGCCTGCGCCACCGAAAGCGCAGATACCATGGCGGGAGCCTCCATCCTGTCGCTTGCTATGTCGTGGCAATTAATATGCGGATTACATGGTATCATTTAGACGACGCCGTACGAGATCCCGTCGCCTAAATCGGATCGTACGACGTAGATCTATCCACGTCTCCTTCGGTCGAACGATACCGACGAGTATCCGGGTCTCTGGTTAGGCGATCGCCGGCGTTTTCCATTTCTTGCCGCTCGTGTAACGCGCCTCTATATCCGTGTCACGTCGTCTTGTTATGGATTTCGATAAACGATAACGTCAGAGTGGCTTCGCTCTCCGTAACCTATCTCGAACGTTAAAATGTAGATTCCAAGGAATTTGGGAAAAACGGGAAGATAGCGTAATCGCGCGAAAGCGACGTTTCGAGTTTCGAGATAAATTTCAAGTTTATGAACAGGAGCACGAATTAACCGTTTGGCGTTTTACTATGATGATTTTTTTTATTATTCTATTTTAAGTAGCTTCTTCGAAATTTTTCGTTCCGACAAGCCTTACATTTATAATGATTGTTTTCCAAGGAAATAGGTGTTCTCGCGGAATTTGAGAAATTTGCGAGCATCGACGAAAAGTTGGATCGTTAGGTGTAACGTCGGGGGTTAAGAAAGCGTCGACGGAAAGAAGACAAAGTTCAAGTGTACTTAACTGGATAGTGAGAATTGTGGGGAGGAAGGCGATGTTCGATAGCGGATAATAATAAATAGCTCAGGGGGAGGAACGACGTGGAACAATGGACTACGGCAAATAATTTCCGAACTCGCGAAGAGCAGCCGCGTTGCTGCTGTGGCGGTCGGGTTAAGTTTCACGTAGAACGGTCCAACAGAAAGTGGAAAAAGAGATGGATGGCGGGACGACGGGATAGAGAGAGAGAAAGGGGATAGCTAGGGGAGAGGGAGAGGGAGAGGGCCATAGAAAGCGAAGAGAAAGGGTGAGGTGGAAGATGAGCGAAGGCGAGCATAAATTCAAGCATTTTTCGCGAAGTTTTGGCCCTCGGGACACCGTAATGGCGCGCAGCGAGGCGAGCACGGCCGTTTATGTCTGAATATGAGTTGGAGGTTGCAAAGAACAGAAAGGGGAGGGAGCTGAAGGGGAGGAGGGAGAGGGCTACAGGTCAAGGTGCGTCTACCTGGATTCGAGCTTCGGTTGGCATTCCATCCGGTATTACACTCGGAACCCGCGGTAACATTGAAATCTCAAATTTCTCTCTCTCTTTCTCTCTCCGCTGTAAATTTATCCACGTCATTACCGGAAATTTGCAATGACATATGGCATAATAGAAACCCGCGACTCTGTTATAATTAAATTAATGAATCGGCAAAGACAAAAGGCAAATTGTTGCGATTGAAAAGCGCACGATCACACATTCATTTCCGTTTTCAAAATACTATAACATCTCGAATTTATCGAAATGATGATAATAATTTGGGGGCGGCGTAATATTTATCGATAATTAGATGATTATCCCCTTCAATAGACGATGATGGAATAAAATTAATTGGATGAGGACTTTAATATCCCATTGGAAAGAGATCCTTTTTGTATAATATTATGTATGTGCTTGATGTATTTTTTTATTTGAAAAAGTAGAAAATGTGTATACTATCCACTGTGTTATTCTTGTAAATATCCTTGTAAGATAACTTCTATAATTCCTGCCATTTGCCTCGGTTGCAAAATCCGGAAAAAATAATGTCGCGAGTGCTGCAGCAAATGGCGCAAAGGAGGAACACGTTTGAAAATAATACCACCTGCAACGGGAAGGATTTCAAGCCGGGAATAACATCCTGCGTAATAGTGATCCTGCCGCGAGCACGGTAACGGACATTGTAATGAGATTGCGTTCAGAGATTTCCGCAAAAGTATTGTCAAAATTTTGCCCCAGAGTCTCGCATTTCTTCTCCGGCTTTTACGTGTAGTAAGGCAATAATGTCTCCTGCGGAGAAAAGAATTTTTATTGTGCACAACGCGATATTTGTACAGCAAAAATAAGACATTACATATTATATTTCTCTCTCTCTCTATTCCGTTCTCTCGTATGTGTTGGGATATAGAATTAAATCGAACAACAGTTGCAGGATAGTGTGAGTTATATTACTAATCGATTAACTTTATTCGTGCGGAAAAATAAAGCGTCGTTTCAATCAAAAGAAATGTAACAGCTGTAAAATACGCGATGTTAAAACGATCCTTCATCAATTGCTTGGATATACTGCTTAAGATTGAATTTTTTGAGATTTTATGATAAAAAAATTACATCACGTTAATGTCGATCGGTTTTACATTGAAAAATGCTCCATGAAGAAATATCGATTCTTCTAACGAATCATTGAAAGCCTTCGCATCGTCACGTTATCGGGCTACAACTATGGTCATACTTTACGATTTTCCTCGAACCGATAAATACCGGGTGTGAAATAAACTTGGTACCAGCTGGTCGCTCGTGATTATAAAGCAGTCTGCGAACGGAGATTACTCGTATATTGGGCTTGCGGTCTGAAAACTAAACGCATGTGTACACATTGCAATTTCTCGGAAAATGTGCTACATGTCGAATTATGCAAAACGCGTCATCATTAAAAAAAAATAAGAGAACATTCTGAATTCTTTTTTTTATTATATTTTATTATTATAAAATAATCTTTCTTAAATTGTGTTTTGTACTAATAAAACAGGCACATAAATAACTTTAAAAACATGTTATATAAAAGTATAATACCAGCTAGTACGCATAATGCATTCATAATGCACCGTGATTATAGTAATAAAGTAATTTTTATGATTGAAGTTAATGTGGCACTACAATATGAAAACAACGCAATTTGCTGTTTGTTTAAAAAATAAAACTCAGAATATAAACTGAAAAATGAAAACGTTAGAAGAGAAAAAGAGGGAAAAAGCTAGTTTAACTTATTCGTATAATCAATTCAATTATGCGAAATCGTTTGTATAGTCACTGAATAACTACGTTAAAATCGATAAAGAAAATACATTGTTTGAAATTGTGAATTCGACTTTCCAACTTGGATGCAACCGGTGCTTCAGCCAATGTTAATATTTATTCTATATCGTGAACGAAATCGTGATAGCGGGAAGATAGACATGGAGAAAGAGAGCGAAATTGGAGGTTTGATACGACCAAGGGAACACCCTATTTTGTGTCCCTCCTTTGTCTAAATCGTATCTCGGTTCCGCTTTCATTTTCTATCGCTCTCTGATTTCTTCGACAACTACTGCGTGACGCGAATTTGAAATCAGGAATGAAGCTCAATGTTCTCTGACGGAACTGCAACGAGCGGTTTCACGCAGATTAACGAAATCAAACCAAGTGTCGACTCAACCATTGCGTGCCAAACGTGCAAAATGGATATTACAGTTTATTTTTCTGCCGACCCTTTCGTTTTGTAACTCAATATTCGATCAACTGACTTGCATGCGTTATATTTTCGACGAAATTGAAATACTTTTAATTAAATCCCTTATGTATTTAAATTTTAGTGTTATCGCGTTTTATGTTATTACATGTTATTATAGTTGCGTGTGTATTAAGTATCAATTATTTGATAATCTGATACCTATAATATTCTACAATAACATGTATTATAAAATATTGTACTGATATAACGAACAATTTTATTATACCTTTACACAAAATTAAAATTTCATTAAATATCT
The DNA here is from genome assembly GCF_025532165.1 of Camponotus vicinus. NCBI lineage: Eukaryota > Metazoa > Arthropoda > Insecta > Hymenoptera > Formicidae > Camponotus > Camponotus vicinus. The sequence goes on from NW_028141945.1 coordinate 32,427,004, forward strand.
GAAAACTTTATCAATATGTGCTTATTTATTAATATTATAATAACACTTAAATTTCTTTGATACAACACTAGGCACATTTAATTTAAAAACATGAAAATAATATTACAAGCCATTGCTGAATAATTCTGCTTAATTTTCGATATCTGACTAAACAGAGATCCATCCGATTTATTCGGAGGGATACTGTTTTTTAACTATAGTAAGTTCCGCTGTGATTCCCCGAGTGGATTGCTAGGAAGAACAATCTCTGATCTAAGAAACATATTTACAATCCACTAGAAAAGCTAGCTAGGATTTTGTATCCGACTCGAGGGAGAGCTATGTACGTGGTATCTATGATTTTCTGAAGTGCATGTAAGAAGAAAAGTGGAACGATAAAAACACAGAGAGCAGCATATGTATATGGTGGTATGAGTAAACGCGCCGAAAGAGAAACTGCACAGGCGGCCATGTATTCTTCTTTCCCGCAACACAACGATATCTGTCCATTTGTAGATAGCGGCGATCCCGCTGCTCGTCAAAGGTAAACGCCTCGGACAGATAAATTCGTCGTGCCTGATGTATATATGTGCGGGAGAGCGGAGCGAGATACATAGATGCATATATTCTGGATAGCGCCACGAGTCACCAAGAATTTACAGAACCGCATAGGCAAATTATACGGACGAATGCATCGGGCAAACGACTGGCCCGTTTGCGAGAAATGTTCCGTACCTAGTCCTACCTTCGGGACTTTACCCTCATTCCGTCGCTCTCTTCCGGCTTTCTGTTCCCTTGCCTGCCGGCACAAGAAGACGAGAAATTCTGCAGGATGCTCCCTGTTACTTTGCCCGAGGTCATTCTTGCGAAGCCGCGATGGTCTCGCTGCTACGGTGAAAGATTTTAATTAATTTCGGGTATACAAGGAGAAATACTTTGATAAGACTCCCCGTGGTTCTTTTGTCAGAATTATGGGAGAATCCATTTGTTCTTCTCTCTTTTTCTCTTTGTCTTATTCTCTCTTTGCCGTACTTAATTTTGTTGAATTTCCAACGGCGATCTCATTCTCGCTCTTTCCCCTTCTTAAGTTAAGATCAATACATTTATTAAACATTGCCGATTAACCAGGATTTTGAATTGATAATCATGATTACTGAAAAATCAAGAGAAAAATAACTTTTTTATATATAAATGATTTGTGAATTAATCAATTCTTTGTCATAAATTACAGAATTTTATATTAAATGCCGTATGAGTCTATGCGTCCTGCAGGGAACAGGCGAAAGATTAAAAGAATCATCGAAACGTGAAATAGCGAATAAAAACTGCTTTATGGTATTTTACGTTATTCGTGTTCATAATAAATCTCAATATAATACTACCGCAAATTTATCATTTGAACATTCGTGTGCATTTCTGTGTGTATGTACGTACACATACATACATACATATGTATGTATATTTGTTATTATACACTGAGAAAATTTTATATTAATATGTAATACAATTTTAGATCACATTTTACTATTTTTTGTATAATCGGTGGACCATCATGACTTTATAGACTAAATTACAGTACAACATAGTAAAATTTTAAACTAACACTTACATAACATGTTTCATTATTTGCCATAGTAAAAATTCGTAGGTGCTAAATTGTAATCTTTATTATGTATTATTGTAAAACATTATAATACTAAATCTCAACTTCAATAAATGTATCTTTTATTCTTTCTTTTATTACTTTTTTCCGGATTCTTCTTTTTTGTTTTTCTTATTAATTTTACTTATAATTAATAATATTTCATTCATTATTGAACGGACACAATAAATAATATACAATTTTATTTAATCTAATAAAAATTTATTAAAGACAGATACAAAATGTATCTGTAAGTATTTATAATTGAATCTTATATTTAAGATCTCTTAAATATGATCAAACTATTATATGTGCTGTAAAGCTGTTTCTCCCATACACTTTATTAATTAATTTAACAGTACTCAGAGATATTAATTATAAATAGATGAGATACATTAACAGAAAAATAATAGATAGAAAACCATAAATAAATATGTAATATAATAATAAAGATTGCAAATCGACTTATCGAAGAGATACTTACGTTTTCTTTTTCGTTTATCCTCACAGCATTTTCATTCACAACACTTTCTTTTATTCTTCTATAACGAATAAGAAAGACAATAAAATAAGCGTTAAACAAAGCTCAACAAAACGCATACGTTATCGAGTTAACGATTGAATACAACACGGTAGCTGCAGCCAGAAGTGTACACTGTATGATAACACAAGCTTCTGCGTGTTTCGGCTTATTCTTGCAGGCGACACCTATCGCTTTCCTCTTCTTTCCGATTTCCTAACAATTAGTACATGATTTTGACGTAACTTTTACTATGGCAACATTGTTTTTTATCACATAAGTAAAGTAATTTTTGTTAAACCGACACTCAAGCCATATTCTAAGGTGCGAAGAATTAATTTTTACTATGGTATACAGTAAAAATTGACTTTATATATATTTTTTATTTTTCTTTTCAATACTAACTTTTATCTAGGAAGTTTTGCTTTAAGACATAATAATTTCTATTATGAGAAAGTGTAAAAATTACGTTGCTTTCTTGTTTTTAAAATAATGACTATAGCATTTAAGCTTATAAATTCTCGATGGTCCGCAACTACTATCACATTATAGTAATCTTTGATATAAAATTTTCTCCGTGTAATTATTTGTAAAAATAATCTAATATTCGAGAAAACTGTCGCGCGAACAAAAACTATATTTCGTAAGAGACACTCATGTGTTTCTACGATGACATATCGCGAAGAAATACTTATTCCAGGGAGATTATTTTTCGATCGCGAGAAAAATGGAAGTCTTTCTATTTGCGATTTTGTACGAGGATTCTCCTCATTGACTATTCAATAAATGGCGGGCAAGAAATCGGCACGCTTGTTGTATCACGCAATAGCCTTCTTACACCTCCTTACACCGATACGCTCAAATTTGAATATTGCTGGTATATGAACGGGGCAAAAAAAAAGAGGGAAAAAAAATGGATATGACATTTTACGATTTTGCCGGCGCCTCTGTTCTGCAACTGTTCAGAGACCCTCATTTATTATCCAATAAATCATGCGCATTCTTTCGCGGCGCGACGGTATTATTCGAGCTGGGCTAGGCCGAGTTTATTAATGGAACGCTGGCTTTGACCAAATTAAAACACGCTCGCGAGAGTGACCCGAGCGAGCCAGGCCGGGCCGGCCCGACGGATATTCATTTAAGAGGGATTTACTCCGCGTCTCGACCGGCTGCTAACGCTTTTCGTCGGCATTCATCCTGGTCCCTGGTTGCTCTTTGCGCGGCTTTTGCTCGCTGTACATTCGCGCACGGTCCGAAGGAAACGGGGAATTAAAGCGGACGCGACGATGACCAGGGATGGAACGCAGAATGAGGAAGTTATGAGATTGTGTAGGATCGCGCGAGGGATGAAGGAGGACGGGGAAGAGAGATAAAAACAGTGGAGGGACGCCAGCGTGTACGCATCTACCTGTAAACGATCGTCAAAGAGAGTTTAGTGTGCTGGCTCTGTTTCTCTATCGCTGCGGTTAGTCAGACGCTATATTTCATGCTCGGTGTACACTCCTTTTCCTCCCTTTTCTCTCTCCTTTTTTCCTCCGCCGTCATTCGTCCGCTCACATCCATTTTACGAGTCTCATCTCTTTTTCCGCGGTCCATATGACTCCAGGTTTATCGCGGAAAGATCTGCCACGATCGTGCACGCGCGCGCAAAACGATTTTCCGATACTAAGATCTTTTTTCTTTTTGAGTCAACGAATATACAATATAATTATATTGTATATTCGTGATGATGGTGAGCGCGAACGGTCGTCGCGTTACGTGGAGCGAATAAATTGTTTACCGTGCGGATAACGAGAAGAACGATGATGTTTGCAGTGAACGATAGCGGGCTCAACGATAACGAGTTATGTGAAATTTTCATTTTTCTCTATCGCCTGGCTCAACATTGCCAGCGTGTATCGAGTCGTGTACACAGACTGTTAAGAAACGATCGTTCAATATATCCGAGTCTGATAACCGATAAATGATAACGCCAATCGAAATATAATAATGTACATATTAAACATGATTACGTTATTAAGTCGTAGCAACCGTCGTTATCAAGTCTTTAAAATCAAATTTTCTCTTCGTAAGAAAATGATAAAGATGAATCGCGGTCATATTTGACGATAAATATACTATTAATTGTAAAATTCGTTTCATTCTCGAAAATACGAAAAGCACAAATATATTCGACGACATTAATAAAAACTCCGTAAAAGCATTCTATTACTGTGCCATTCCATTATTGATGTTATATAAATTACAAACAGCATGGTATTACGAAAAAAGAAATATCGTGTACAGCGAATATCCAATTTTCAGCATTTTTGGAATAAAGATCCCTTTGTAACGCGATCGAATTCAATTACAAAATACCCATTTCTAGCAAACTGTATAATTTACGATGTGTTAAATATTTTTTGCCTGTACGTTTCTTCAATTCGTAAAATCTTTTCGCCAAGTAATCGACTCTCGACATTTATTCTATCGATTGATAAAGAGAAACGATGAGAATAGGAGGGAAGGGGGAGGAGATTATCGGAAAGTGATACTTCGGATCAGTAGTCAAAGTAGCTTTGGCAAATTTTCAATCTTGGCTCGGGTCGCTGTTGAAAATCTCAGATAATCGTCATCGACGTTGTCATCGCCCTCATGATCGTCACTTGGTCGCCTCTTTTCATACGACTATCGGGAAGTAAGAGCATTTTGGTTCGCGAGCGCAGTCGTAAATGGGTCTTGCGAAACAGTTAGGTACGAATGGAGCGCCGTTGACGAGGGGCCGGGATGAAAAGAGGGCGTTCTTCTCTCGAGAGAAGAACGACGAAAGAAGAGAAAGATGAATGTCGGAAACGAGAGACAGAGAGAAAGAGAGGAAGCGCCTTTCTCTACCGAAACCCATCGTTTGCACGTTTTCGAGCCTTCGCTTCATTTTGCCCTCCCGTATCCTCGTCGTTCTTCTCGACATTTTCCACTTCGCCTAACAGGTCTTCTAAGAGGAGAATAACCAGAAAACCGCTGGAAATCGATGCACTTTCGTTGACCTAATCGGCGAACGCGAGCGACCATGTCTTTCGTTACGTGATCGACTTGTCAATTGTAATCGGAACTGAGTGCCCAATCCTCGGAAAGAAAAATTATCGTAAAATGTTTTCTGTTTCATTTACGAAGAATTTGCCATTCGCTTTGTCGTGCGTAAAAGAACGACGGTAGTGAATCAAATCTGTTTTTTTTTTTGCGCCTCATCCTATCGAGTATTGCAGATGCGACAAGCGGTTCATTGTCGAGTGTTTTTTCATCGGCGCATTCAAGCGCGATCGTTCGCAAGGCGAGCACGCGAAGAAAATCTCAGGGGGTTGCGAGATCTACAAAATAAATTCTGTAAATTACACGAGCGCACTTAGCGGCATGCAAAATAAATTCTCGGAAATCACGAAACGATAGTAATCAAATTGCCGAGTGTCGGTCATTCCTCTCTTGCCTCTACGTCGCATCTCGTTAGCGATGCGAATTGTTAATCGTTGACCGCACGCGCGTAATTAACGACGATTGGCGAACGAAATTGTCTCGCGAAAGATATCACCGGTTAAACCTGAAGCGCGTCGAGTCTTTCTATCGATTGAGAATCGATGTTGTAATTAGCGCGTCTATCTTAATCCCGCTTTCCGCGAGAGGGAATTAAAATAGCGTTCGATTAACGCGCCGAGTAACTCGCTTTTCGCGCACAATCACTTTATTTCCGGGAACGGTCGGGAATGCGCGGCGATTGATCGGAATCCATGAGTCGTTTCCAAGGCTTCCCGTGGCGGGAATTCGCCTTGATTCTCGTTTTTGCAGAGAAATCTCACGATCGCGATCGGCAGAATCCGTTGTTCGGAGCGACCGCGCGCACGTCCGCGCCGGATGTTTGTCTCGCGAGCGCGACGACGGTATAATGGAGATGCCGAGAAATTGTGTTTCCTCCCGACACGAAAATGCGGTTATCCCTCGGTGGTAGTAAATGCGGTAGTAATGAGAATGCGCTCACGCATATGGCGCCGCGTGCTGCTACTTCATACATGCAACTCTCTTTACAGTATTTCGTTACGACACGGAATTGTTCTTGATACTTCGGCTCAATAAATGGAAGCTTAAAAAGAGATTTACATACGCTAATTGTTTCTTCCTATTTCTCTCTCTCTCTCTCTCTTTCTATGCATTCATGGTACCGACAGATATACAGCGTCTCAAAACTTCCGCAATATTGTTCCATTTATTATTATTGCGCGATCGATATTTTCATTGTTACAGGTTGCACAGTGTATTTACTAACGTTGTATTGGTAATCCAGTACTTTAATGAAATATTTCTTTGCTTTTGTTTTTATTGTGTAATTCGACAAAGCAAATATTACATGACGAATTACAGCTAGAATTATAATAACGTTTGTTAGGTATTTATATTAATCGCTGTTCTTGTAAGGACACAGGATGAAATACGTCAGCCATTTGTCAAAAGCTCATATAATCGCATGACAAGGGAAAAAGCTAAGCTTGCTAGATTAAGCAAATTGTCGTTTTCTTCGTATTCCTCCTCATCACGATGACCCTTTTCGTATGCTCGATTTTCCAGCTGTTATGATACAAATTATTCAGTAAATCTCATATTATCGTTATTTCGTATGTTATCGCAATATTGTATTGCGCCTCTTTTTTTTCCTTTTTTTCCTTTCAAGATACATCTTCTTGGGTCCGAAGAGGATTTATTTTTTCCGCACGATCCTTTCTCTCAATATTTCTTCCGTTCCCAAGTTACAGCTACAAGACGCCACTAGACTCGTGGGAATTCAATCCCGAATGACTTTTTACAAATGTAAATTCCTTATCAAAGTTGGAGTCGGATTACAAATTCGGAAGGAGGCAAAGTTTCCGCAGTGTCGTTCCTTCCTGCGGAGGACGACCGATGGGAGAGGGCCAGGGTGGAACGGGCGTTGAAAGAAGGTAAGGATGGGGTCGGCGGTAACCAAAGAACTTATGAGAGGAGAGTCACGAGCGCGGCGGCTACCTGATATGCATAATAGCGTCTGATTCGAAATTTGCATTCGTACCTGGTGAGTCTCGCTCACCTCGGAGCACGTCACTCTGGGTTACGCGACTTGGAGGGCCGCATCGGTATATACGATACGAATTGCAGGGAATCCTTACTGCGAATCCTTATTTTGTATTACGTGCGATTGAACCAATTTGATGCGCATCCGAAATCAAGCTCGAATTATTAATGTTTAATGTGTCGCGGAAACTCGAGACATCTCGTATCCGCGATGAAGAGATGGATAGGATGGGATGTTCGCGAATATTTGCGAAACGTTATCACGTCGCTTCGTCGTCCTCGTCATGAGAATTATGATTATAAATATTTGCGTTCACTTTCAAAAATCGACGCTCGGCTAAAGATAAAAGTTTCCGTTTCATATGTCGGAAGGGATTGGTCTCCGCAAAGTTAGAATGCCACGAAGATATTCGTACTTTTGGAAAAACTTCTAAGCATTATCGTTAGAATTTTTGCCAAACTCATGGACCAAACTAATAATATTCCCAGAGAGAAATTGAAATGGCATGAAAGTACAGCGACGACTACTCGCGGAATCTTTGAGGACAGCTGTGGCGAGGGAATCAAAACATTACTAGTGACGGTTGGGAATTAAAAGTTTGCAAGATTGCCTTATAAATATCGCGGACATAAATGAAATCGCTACAAAATATTTCACCGACTACGAAACTTGGCTTGAAGAAAAGATAAAGACGAGAGAAAGAAAGAAAGAGAGAAGAAAAGAGAAGAGAACGAGAGAGCGAAACTGTTTTTATGGCCTACTTTGAAGTTTTATATGACGAAATGAAACGATAACTGGTAAAATTACTACAGTTTGAGTTTTTCTGACCGTAAATTGTGCGTCTTCTTATACGATTTTACATAATTAGCGACGTGACGCTACGATGGATAGACTCCACAGGGTTACATAATTACGCGTTACGTATAGCATAGCGAACGCACCGGAGATTTGGCATAGAAATTATGCGAGAGGTAGATAACGGCGGCTAAGCTCGTATTTCCTGCGGTTATGGCGGTAGAACCGGTGTTAGCGGTGAGTCCGGTAAGAGGTTTCTACTGCGAATATTAGCGAGCTCCCTCGCGTAAAAGAGACAAGCTCGAAAAAAGGTTTTCGCGAATTTTTGGAACACCATTATCCTCTCGACGCTATCGTCGCCACTACCTCGCAAATTTACGAGCGGGACGATGGCGACGGTGACGGTGACGTTACGCGCGAAACGGATTCCAGCGCGATTTTTTTCGGCGCGGCCGAAACGCTTGAAAACGCGCGCGGGAATGGGAGACAGTTTATGTTTACGCGTCGTAAAATTTTCCTTCCAGTAAACCATCCGGTAAACTTATACGAGACCCGAGGTAGCGATTCACTCCCGCGTGTCTGCGTAAACGCGCGTCCGCGACTCGGATATATCGCCTTTACATCAGCGCGTTCGCATTGGGTCGTTTTTATCTCGCGTTTAAGTAGCCCCGTCACGCTCCGCGCAGTTTCCGGCTTTATACATTCGCGTCCGTTTGCATCTCGGCGCGCCAACGATTCGACGAGGAGTAACGTTACGGCTCCGAGGTAGGAGCTCGTTGCCGATGTATATACGTCTTCGAGACGTGCCGACGCTTTTGCCGCGTCTAGTTTTGTTGCCACCCACCTGGGATCCATTTCCTTCATTCGCCAATTTGGAAATCCTGTCGGAATCGTAAAAGAGAGAAATACTCGGCTGTACATCGATCTCGAGGGATGGATTCACGAGTCGGTGGCTTTTGCCGAGGAAACGGCATCCGATCGCGCGCAACTACCTCTTGACGATTTCTCGTGTTTTAGTGAGAATGAGAAAGGAATTCGCAGCCGTTACTCGTTTAAAAAAAAAACCAAGAGACGAGATACTTTGCTATCCAAGTTTATGCAATCAATAAAATCTTTGCGAGTTCATTGGACACGGTCCTTGTTGCTCGATATTTATCGCGCCACGGGAGGGGTCGAGAATCAATAACGAGCTCGTCGAAAAGTCCTTGGATACTTCTTTTCTCGTTTTCGATCTCATCCATCTTTCCTCGTAACTTAACTTTACTCTTTTTCAACTATTTTTCCAGTGTTTCGCTAACTTTGCCACATATTTTCTTTGCTCTCCTGTCATTTATCACCTGATCGAGTTGCGTGCAGAATATTTTAACATTGATGTCGCAATGATAAACAGACAGAGGAGAGATGAGGGTGTTACGCGTCACTGTGTTCGACTACCTGATGTTTCGCGAAAAACCTCGCCACCGAGTCGTTTCTTTTATCGTTGGCCAAAAAGTCGTGGCGTTCGTGCGTTTCTAGCGCGCGTACCTTGCAACGCGAGGAACCGTTAAACGTCACGACGAGTAGGTAAAGAAAGGGAAGGAAGAAAAGCTGTGCTGTAAGGTAGAAAGAGGCGGTGGTGCGGAAGTTTTCGTAAGATCGTATAAAGGAGGAACTGTGCCGTGGTGGAACTGTGCAGGAAGGAAGACCCGCGGATGAGAGAAGGGCGGGCGAAAAGACGAAGAGAAGAAAAGCAGAAAAACAGATTTGGGGAATCCGGCGGACCGTTTCTGTGTGCGTCATGTATGCATGTGCGGCTATTGCGTGTGTTACGTGCACCGCGACAGTGTTTCTCAATCTTCTTTCGCTCCTGTGATGTCTCCTTCCCTTCATTTATTTCAATTGCCTTCGTATTAATTGAGGAAAAAAGTTTGCACGGCTCAATTAGAAATTTACCACGTGGTCTTCTTAATATTTCATCTTTTACACGTGAGATTCTTGAAAAATACCTGATCTTTTGGATGATCGCAGGTGACCAGCATTGAGAACCATTGCCGGGGCAGTCCTTTAGCGTGTAGGATCCAACGTGTGTGTCTGGTGTAGAAGGCAAAGAGCCGCGGAGAGAAGGTTGTCACGAACTATCTCCGCGATTCACGCACCGAATAATTCAATGAAATCAGAATGTGCGCCCGGGCGTAAAATTGCCCTGAAGAGAGAGGAAGAGAGTGAGAGAGAGAGAGAAAGAAGTCGTTTCAGCTTCGATTACGACGACTTCTAGTAATTCCTCGCTTCGAAATCCTTAATTGTCCTCGATTTGCCTTCTCCGACGATCCGACTGCTCACATCACCGAACGTACGCTTATTATGTATGCATCTGTGTATTGTGCGTCGCTCATGATTATTATTAAAAGACAAGACGGAATTGTAGAGGCATGAAGAAATCAGATGGTTAAATTTCACCCAACGAGAGCCAAACATTCCGTTTCCGAGTAATAATGAATATCCGTTTATAGCTTTCGATACCTTTTCTTCAATACAAATAATCCGATCGAATCTTAGTGTTCTTAAGTGTAGTTGCTCGTTTATTTTCCGTTTCTTAAGTACAAAATAAATATGTAAAGATAGATCTGTAAACGGAAGAGGGAATATTTGTCAGAGTCGTCGAGATATCTCTCGAGAATACATCAAGACGACGTTTCGCATCTTGAAAATACCGCGATTGCAACGTATCTTTTGTTGTTCAAGAATAGAATCTATGGTTTTGATACGAGCTCGTGCTAGCTTGAGTAAAGAAGGCTACGAGACAGTGTGGAAATGATAGGAAAGTCTGGGAAAGCTCGAAGAGAAGAAGGGTACTCTTTCCCTTGACTCAGTACGTCCAGCTTTTCACGAGCTTTCGAGAGATCGCCGGATGACCTCCCGCGAGGTTTAATGGATCGAAACTCGCTGAAAGTGAGCTCGCGGAGCAGCACGCGATACCGATATCGGAATACCGTAGAACGGCAGTGGCGGCGGAGTGCAAAAAGACTATAAGAGGCGGTGGAGGTGGGAAAGAAAGACGACGAGGACGACAACGACCGCGAATGAGGACGACGGAGAGAAAGCCTTCGCGGAGACAAAACAGAAGAAGAGAGAGAGGACTCTCGGGGTATAAGCTTTTCTCTCCCGAAAGTCGATTTCTGGGCGGCTCCTAACATTTTTCTCATTAAATCGATCGCGGTGACACGCGGATAGACTCGTCTCCCTTCCTTTCGCGCCGCCAACTTTGCTCTATCCTTCGCTCCGCTCTCATCTTCCCTTCTTCCTTCTCCGAGGAAGAAGTATGCAGTCTTCCTTTCGGCGCACTCGACGTAGCAACGCAATCGACGTTCTATGGAACGAAGTTGGTTTCTTCCTTCGAGCTTTTCGTAATTTACGTAATCCTCCGTTTTACCCGCGTGCTTCGTGCCTATTCGCGTTTCATCGCCCTCTCTTTCTTTTTCTTTCTTTACCTTGTATTCTCTCTCTTGTATACTCTTTTTCTTCTCTCGCTGTCACTTTTCTTATCTTTCCCTTCCATCGTATCTTACCTTGCGGAGTGGATGAAAAAGTTTCCGCCCTGCTTTCCGTCGATGCCCTTCGAAATCCTGCGACCGATAGCTTTACAGTGGAACGCAATCGTAAAGCGGCTTTACTCAGCAACGACGGAGCGATTCCGAGTGAGTTGCGTCGCCGACTGGTTCGATATATTCACCGCTAATCGTATTTTTGCACGCGTGCGTCAGAAAGTTTCACCCTAAGAAAGGGAGAGAAGATTTTTTCGTCGTTTCTTCATTTTAAAATCGTGTTCAGTTCACAAGTTTATGCATATCAAGTATAAGCAGCGCGATATTTCTTATCTGACACTGAGATTTTTTTATCATCTATTATATTTGTATCAGGATTAGCAAAATGCTAATAAATTATTAATGTAAAAATATATGTCTGTGTGTTTTGTGTCTAAGCTATTTTTTATTTGCTTCAAAAGTTCTCGAAGATGTGTGAACTTGAGAACTGATCTGTTACAGTGAAAGTAGTAATAGTCAGTGCTTAGAGAGACATCAATCGAATAAAATTATTAATCTTACATTAAATTTTCATATTCATTCTGAACTATTAATTTAATTAAAGTTTAGAGAGATAATTTGAATAAATTAAATTTAATAATTATGATTGAATCGAATAATTATTACTTTTATTTTAAATGTTAAATTGCGCTGTTTGAAAGAGGAAGAATCTGAAATAGAATAAATGATATTAACTTTTTACGCTAAAGTTAGACACAGTTATAAATGGAAAGAGACAAAATAGAACAAAGCTAATTTTAACATCCGTTTGCACTCGGCAAATTATAAAAAATCTAAAAAAATAAAGGGAAATTAATTTTGTACAGAATTTATATCCATCTATTTCCCGTCCAATTGGAAAATAAATACGAAGTACATTTATTTTTTTTTTATTAGACAAAAGTTTTACTTAAGAACTTTTTCTCGGAATCTAGGTAGTTTAAAATTTAAAAACATTTTTTAACTATCCTTTCTTCAACATATTTACTTACGCGCATAACAAACTTTTCGTACTAACCATCTGCTTCCGCTTTGAATATATCCATAGTTATGGCGGAAGCAAATTTTTACAGTAAAATTTAAGTGGAACCATTCTGGATCTTTTCATTGTCGGTCGATGAATCCTTGGTTCGCTTTCGGAAAGCAAGATAACGTCCCTCTAGACGTTACGGGTAGAAAAATGCAGACTTTCAATTCGGAAGTAGTGTCAAGTCGATAGAGGGTGGAGATGGTACTTAAGCCCTATTCATCCCCCGCGAGAACTTCATTCGGGAAAAGGAATATTTAACGGAAACGAGACGATTTCGAAAAAGGTCCGAACGATTCGGGTCACGGGACTTCGATAGCGGGTTAATGTTATATTACCGAAAGACTCGCCATTCTCGGAGGTCGGAAGCGGAAAAGAGGCCAACGATGGAGGAAGTGGAAAAGCCGGCTAGATTTGGCCGTAATTCCTGACTCCCTTTTACCCTTTCCCACCTTCAGCCCCTACAGATGCTTCGTCTTTGCGTCGTCGAAGTGAAATTCTCGTTCCCGTGCTCGAACCGTTATTCGCGACGACGACGACGACGACGACGACGACGATTTACATCGATGTTACACGACGATTCTATTTACATTCAAGATGGAAACGCGCGCCTGTAAAATTCATTTTCCAATCTACTATAATCGTGCCAATTAAATGTATGCTAAGACGTATATATATATTTTACAATTACCTTTTGAGTTGATTTAATTATCGTGCGACATGTACGTATGTCTCAAGAAGATTGCGATTTCAGTATTTATGCGACACAGTCTTAGACGTGAAAGGAATATGAACAATTTTGAGATTTCGTCTAATATTTTAAACGCGAAATAATTATAATTTCTTTTTATCGATTCTATCTATTTTGTTAATTTTGTTTATTATGCTTTTCCTAGAGACTATCTTACGTCTTATCGAAAAAAAAATACATTGATATATTTCTATTAATCTTTCAAACCGTCAAAAGTGCGCGGAGGTGAAGCGAATATCCTTTCATGCATATATATTTTCTACAAATTTCAGTCGACGATTTCCCAGAAAAGATGAGACACTGTAATCAAGAAGGCGATGCGGTACAATCTCAGACGTTTTCGTCACTTTTTTTCCTCTAAAGCGCGAATATCCCCATAATGAGAAAGTTCAGCATCCGGGAAAGAGTTGGCAAAGAAAGTCATCGCGTACGTATGTATTAAAATGTCACGGCAAGACGACACCTTGTCGCGGCAGCGTCACCGACGTATAACGTCAAATCAACAAAATGCACGCAGAACGAACAAATCTCACTGTTGAGACTGTTGCATAAAGAAAGGCGAGAAACAATGAAAGGCCGCGCGAGCTATTGTTGATATCGAGGATCGTGATAAAAGTTTCGGGAAGCTCGCTCGTACAGCTTGATCTAACGAAACATCAGCTGGGGTTAATGAAATTACGGAATTTCTCATCTCATATACATATTGTTATTCCTTTGCTGAACACGTTACGTCATTCGCGCGAGAATTGACGGCTCGCTTTGAAAATACACTTTGATGTATTATTCTTAGTGAATCTATATATCGTCATTGCAATATTAGTGTACATAATTCTCGATGGTGTCAAAAAAATGGCCGATCAATTAAAGGAGTCGGACGCATTATCGGTTCTTGCACCATTCTGTATTGTGCGTGGCGAGCGCCGCGCTGGTATGCAATAAAAGATTAATCGAAGGGATTCTCGGGCGATGGGAAACGGCTCCATTCTTTCTCTTGGAACTTCGCAAAAATGTGAATAGGTTCCACTCGATTCGCTCGCGCGATTCGACTTGTCTCGCGGATTCGAAAGTTTATCGCGCAATATTCTTCAACAACGCTCAAACTACGAAAAAGTAACTATTAGTAAGCCATCTTTACTGTTTTATTCCCGAATTTCCGAATTTCGTTGTCAGGTGACTACACAGAAAAATAGGACATTCTTGTTTTGAAAATATATTTAATTTTAACATGAAAATCTTGAAATGAGATTATATTGCGTTAATTAAAGAAAAATATAATTGCTTGAATAATTGCTTACTTGAATGAAGCCATTTTATATAGTTCAATCAAGAAAAATATATTCTTATGATTTAAGATTTAATTTTCTTGAATTGAAAAGAAACAATGTTAGATAGAAAATAACATTTTTAAATCAAAGATTATAATTTTCTTAAAGTAGAATCAAATAATTATATATTCTTGAGGTGACAATTACAATATTAAAATAAGACTGTAATATTGTTGAAATTTAAAATTATTAAATTCTTCTAAGAAGATTATAAATTGTTGCGTATATACGAAACAATGAACGCGTTAGTTGAAGTATATAAGTTTTGATTTGACACTTATTTTTTTTCTGTGTACTACGTATTCAATAGGCGTAACTTATGAAATGACAATTTATTTAATCGAGGTAAAACTTAAAAATTAAATTTCTATTTTTAGTAAAATTGAGGAACCATGTGAAAGCTGAACTTTTTTCCGAATAAGTTTATTTTCTCAAGCTTTTAAGAAAATGGGTTAAATCGCTGAGCTTTTCACGCCCGTCCCATCGAGAGATTTTAATTTATTTGACTGGAATTGGACTTTATATCTCGAGTGAAAAAGTTGAATCGATTCTTTTTTTCCCTTCCGTAAGCCGGCATGAGTAATCGCGCATCGACGCGATCGGCGCGCACCAGGTGACACGCTCTACAAATCATCGTTGCGTTTCCAAGAGGGGTTGTAGAGCGCGACTGTTCGGAGTTGGTACACGCCACCGGCGTGTATAACTGCAAACGTCAACAGAAATATTATGAGATTACATATAACGAATACGCGTGCTCCATAATCCACTCAGTGCACTCTCGCGTTTTCCGCCACTCATCGTAGCTCGACCGCACGACGCCGCCTGTAAAACAATGTGTTGGCTGCTGCGAGCTCTCGTATCGCGCGGCGCGCGGTCTCGAGATTTACGAGACTCGATCTTTCCTAGCCACCGCGGAATTAAAGCGATACAGGTACAACTTGCCGCCGCCGCCGCCGCCGCTGTGACTTTCAATTTGGTGAGTGGCGAATCTAATTTTCCGACGTAGCCAACGCGCGATCTTCTGGTCGTCGGATTTACTTGCGCGCATACCGCGATGACTAACGTACTTAGTTTAAAAGGGTGGCCGTGCTTTCGCAAATATAGAGAGAGAATCGTCTGCCGACGTTTCCTCATTTGACCACGCTCGTGTAATAATATTATAATATTTGACAATTTTTTATCGCGCGTCTACATATTTTATCGCAAATATTTAATATTTAGATTGTCTCTTCGCAAGTAATATGTGTGTAAAATGATAACTTTACGCGACATTGTCTCTCGGAATTTAGAAATGTTCATCCTTCTTTTCTGTATAAGTAGCTCGCCATTCTTTTAGAATTTCCTGGTGTCCGGGCGAAGAATTGATCGAGATGTTTTCCGCGAATCTCCGAAATCGGCGGAAAGACCTTTTACACAACGCAATACTTCATTCATTGGACCGTGTCACGGCGCGGATTTATCATCGGTTTTCCGTAGTTTCCCACCGATTGCGAGTGTGACCTAAATAATGGTTTCGAGAAGGCGGCTGCGGAGAAAAGGAAGTCGGGACCCCCGCGAATTTAATCTGCAGATGCGACGTCGTAAATTTAACGAAATTTATTCCACGCTGACGCGCTGCATTTTTCATGGGCCCGGGCGAATAAATTCGAGAATTAGGTCTGGTCCCGCGATCGGTTTAGATTTCGCGCAACGGAACAACGAAGCGTGGACGCGCGGGCGGGAAACGCCGCGAAAGAGACGATAAGGGACCGAGGGACTCGCCCTCTCTTTAATTCATTCCTTTTCGAACGAGCACCGAACTGCACGCACGAGTAAACATCACGCCAAGTGGTCCCTCGGGGAAGAAAGGAATTCTAACGGGCGCGATGTATTTCCTTGCCGTTTTCCGCCGGGCGTCCCGAACGTTTTAAACGGGCTTTTAAGTCCGCAGCGGAATATTTCTAGCCGCCAGTTAAGTCGCCGTCGACCACTCCGACCGCCGACCTCTCCGGTGTTTTATGCACGCGCATAAAAATGTATTCTCGCAAGCTGCGCCGCCGCATATTTCTCGAAGATATTTATCGCCCGAGTAGTCACCGAGAAATTACATTCCCGCTCTCGCGTATAAGGTAAACATGTCCGATTTGACACAGGTAAATGTGTCCTAGTTTCATCACCCTAGTACATTCGTACTATAGTCGTATTGTAGATATAGTTTCCTATCGCGGCAGCTTCCATTTACGGGTTAATGGCACAATTGATTGAAGGATTCAAGGAACAGTGGACGTTTGTTGCTCCGGTTAGCGATGCAATCGATGTCACCAACTGTTTTGCCGCAATTGGCGTTAAGCGCGACACAATGAACGCGCTCTCCTTCGAAATGGGGAGAAGGAGAAGCGCGAAAAAAGGGTGAGGTGAGAAGGGGCGCTTCATCGATGAATGATAAGAAGTACGGCATCGGCATGGAGTGCGAAGTTAAGCCGCGAAAGTCCCGAGTTTGAATTAGCGACTCGGATTAATTTATATCTTCTTATCGAAAGAACCGCCTTTAGGGAAAAACTGCGCGAGAGAATTTCAGGCCGACGAATGATTTATGCGACTGTTGGCGAATCGAAAACGCGATCCCTCTCCCCGCGATATGGCGTTGCTCATTTATGGCCAATATGGGAGCGAAATTGCGCTAAATGCGACCGGAAGAGCTCTCGAGTGGCGATGCGTACACCCTTGAATGGTACGCCGGTAAAGAGCTATCGTGAGTTGTATCCAGTTCCCAGTGGGCGCGTGCATCTTTTACTGTCGCGGATAAATCCAGCGATCTGACGGAAATTTAAGTAAAATCGAAAAACGTTTCGCGAGCTCTCCCGCGACGCTCGTTCCGTGCTTTCTTTTGCTCGAACATTCAGATTTTTATCGGAAGTTTCTACGCATTTTTTATTTATTAAATTTTTTTATTTATTAAAAGCACTGTATAAAATAATTTTTGATATTCTGGGAAAATTAGTCATTATAGCATATAAGGTATGGGAATAATTATAAAGTTTTTTTTTTTCGCAAGACTTTTAGTGTGTGTTTCTTGTTTTATTAATTATTTTCTAATTATTAAATGCTTATCCAACTACCTTCTTTGTAGACTGCAGGTTTTCAACAATTTGTTATGAATACTTAATCAAGAAATTAATCCGTGGCGAACTTTCACGTCGCTTTAATTTGTATTTCTAATTAATGGGCACTTAGTGGTTTTCTCTCCCTCGTGTCGAGTGAAATCCCAAAGTGGTCGTTCCCTTTGAGATTTTACGCGATATTCCTCGCACTCAGACCTTTTAAACGACAGGAAGGCGTTTTTCTTTCTTTTTTCTCTTTTTTGCAAAGTTTCCTTCCGACGATCGATCGTAGGATTAAATATTCTCGAAGCTGTTTACGATGGCGTGGTTCACAATTGAGAATGGCTTTTAACGGCCTTTATCGGTAGAGCGGAAAAATTAGGGTGGAAATAGGCCTTTTATATTCGCATTGTCGTCGAGCGATAAGTATTAGATAGATTCAATTTAAGTGATTACACTTGAAATTCAATGCGAGGAAGAAAGATATAGATGCTTTTTCATATTCATTTTATATTTTATATAAAAGAAATGCAAAAAGAGATAACAATAATATATTATATAATATATATATTAATGATATTATTAATATTTATAATTATTAATTATTTTTAATAAATATGTGTATTCGTAAATGAAACGTAACATTATTGAAAATAATCTTATCAATTTTTTAATTTAGATTTTGCAAGAATTTTTTAATTATACGAATCACACAAGCAGTTATATAACTATTGTACGTGTAAGTAGGATCGGAGTACAAGAGGGACTTTTTTCGATCTATCTAGCCTTAAGATATCGTTAGAACGGGCAATGAACAAAGGCGGTCCCTGGGAGAATCGAAACGAAAAAGTCGGTCGGATGTTGAGCTCGTTGTTCAGGAAGAACTCCTTTGATCGTCAAAGGGGAATCGTACTCGAGACAGAGTCTCGTTACAAGCGAGCTCCCATCGCACCACGCAATTCCGTCTTTAATTTTTCTTAAAATCCCTTGATAAATCGGAGTAATTCTTTGACACATTCGGTCGGCGCCGCTGAAGAATCATCCCAATGGAAAGCTAGCGGCACAATTAATTTATTTGCTTTTAATATGTAACGCACAAGATGGGAAATGACCGAACTGTAAGAATTCTATTATTGGAAATCTCTCCAATTAACGAATCCTTTTCTCGTCGCCTTTTCAAAGGCCATGATGTAACGATCGACAAGACTTCGTCAAGTTTACGTGCGAATCGTGATTATAGTTGTCTCTTTTTCCGTCTACAATTTTTATATAAATTAAGCAACTTGTATAATTCATTATAAAATTTTATTTATAAAACAAAATTACGTCTTATATATATCTATACACACAATTAGGTTTAAAATATATTATATAGAACCGCTGATACTTTCCTAGAATACTATTAGCCTGCATTAACTCACCGGGTTGATAAGATCACATTGTTAGTAAGTATAGTTGTGCGACGTTGAGGTATAAGCATCATCGTATAACATCATTTTAGCGTGGGAAGTAGCGGTGCAAAATTAATAAACACCGCCTCGCGCATAGCGCTTTGTTGCCAGTCTTGTATTGTGCCGCGTTGAACTTCCGCCTTTTGTGATAGATCCGTCCGGTATTCCTGCGTCATTATCGAAAGTCTTTTGCTACGATGAAGAACGATGTTCAAAAACGTCAAACGCAATATAGCCCGGCTGTCCTTGCAGTAACCGGCATTTAAAATGGGTTTCGGCGCCCGATGCTGTAACTTTTAAGCTCGCTTTATTAATATGGCGGTTGTGCGGGACATTCTGGCGAGCTGCATTGATGGCATTAAAGCGGGAAAGGACGCGGACACATCAAAGGGTGGATTCAATTAGCAGTTTATAGAAAATGTCAGTTTTTATCATCGATTCGCCCGATCTCGTTTACGATATCATCAAATATTTATGCCGCTCAAGTCCAAATACTTCAAAGAACGGTATATTTCAAAGGTTGCGAAATACGCGAAGGCATATCGAGCGATCGACTTCGAGATCCGTTTATTATTAGCGTGAGTAGCCCGAGAAAAAGGGAAACGGGCAAAATTATGATCAAAGCTTTTTTATAATTCATAACGAGATCCTACAATGTATGTAAAACGACATTGTGAAACGAGAAACGCGTAGAGGACGGAAAAAAATATATCATATTTAATCGCGGTGAAACTCTGAAATGTACAAATATACAAAAATGTGCATATGTGTACGTTACAATTATTGATACTTCGTTTTTCATAACATAACGCGTTTTTTCTCCGGTGCGATCGAGTGCCCTTTTGTATGCGTTTGCTTAAGTAAATTCATAACAAGCCCCGTTTCGTGTTGCTGTGGCAGCTCCATAGCGCGGAGAGAATGTTCGCGGAACAAAAATATGGAAACATTTCACAGATGAAAAAAAGCGAGAACAGAAACAAAAAAGAGAAAGGAGAGCGCGTTTCCGCGCTTTCTTCCACACCGACGAGACAAAAGCGGAAAAGTCGGTGCGCGTCGAGATTAGATCCTCGCGGAGGAGGATTCCTATCGGGTAAAAGAAAAAAAGGAAAGTGTCAAAGGATGCCGAGACGGCCGAGGTGGTTCGCGGGGAGTATCGGACGAAGGAAAAAGCAGCCGTAGATCCGGTTTTTCAGATGGAAAGTTCAAAATCGAATGCGAGTTAGCTCTATGTGCCGCGGCCCAGGGGGAAAGCCGATGAAGGTACCGCGCGCGGAGATCGCGTCAAGATCTTAAGTTACTTTCGAATGACTGGCTTGGGGCTCGTATCGAGGCTTGCTCTCGATATTTGATCCTACCACGGCATGCTTAGGAAACGTTCTCTTTGATACCGCATAAGGCAGGTAGTTCGCCTCCTAGAGATAAATCGCATAACAGCGCGCACAGAAAAATTGTAAATCTTTTAAAACTATAAATATCTGGATATATTAGAGAAAGTATGTGTGTGTTTTTTTTTAATTTTAAAACTCGAGTAATTTAAATTATTTTCAGTTAGAGCAAATGAGACCAATTTATACCGTAGTTATGTAAATCTGCAGATCTGAGAGACAACTGCGCGCCTATTTATGCAATTGATTGATTGACGCGGTTAATGGTTTTTATCCGGTTCAAAACAATATTATATATCATCATTATCGTTAATTTACAACTAAAACTCAGTGTCAGATGAACAGGCGCGCGCGACATCAGAATGCGAAAATGAATGTCGAAAAAAAATTTCTGGAACGCCAAGCATCTCTCATTAACAGTTTATTACCTGAAACTAGGGTATAATGATAAAAGCGCGACTCGTAACGCAGACAATGTTGAATTGTAAAACGAACCGTGACTGTGTAAAATCACGCGATTGCCACTCATATTGTAATGTTTTGCTGACCGAATGTTTTGTTTTGTCATTTGTTTGTTTTAAACTTCACAATTTCCTAGTGCTTTTGCTGACTCAATAGGATATAAATATTTTTATTAATATATTTCCTTCTAGGAGTGTTTATTATTTTTGAAAACACATCTATAAATCTATAAATTCATATAGATAAACCCTTTGTAAAATCGCGGAATTATTCGCGCAATTCTACATGGAACTTTATCTCACTGCCATAAGTTGGTTATTGGCTTTACAATGACGGCACCATTGATCGCGATTACATGCAAAGGCGGCCAGTTCATTTGGCGTGCACCTCATAGCGAATTCATTCATATTCCGTCTTGCAGGCAAAGACGGCCTTAACCGAGACATTACTCCTCCGATCGAGGATGAGGTTTTGCATTTGAATTCAAACGGCTTCACGAACGTGTAACTGTGAAACGAACCGAGCGATTTACACACGAGAGATCTCCGATGAAGGTTTTCTTTGAAAATTAACGAGAGCTGAATCAACGATTGATAGCTTTGAAAAAGAAACGATATGTTGAAAAAAATAATAGCACGTCGACTTAATTCCTTTCTTTCGGAAATTAATACCGGTATTTTTAATTATTCCTCAAATAATAAACAAATGTCTGGCAATAATGATTCTTTTCCGTGAAATAACACTTTTAATCGCATCGTTAGGTATCTCTCCTGCTGTTAGAATAAGAGAGACATTTGTACATTCCAAGGAAGGAAGGTAGAACGCGAGTGCTTAGGCATCGTCTCATGCGGAAATATATATATCAATATATATTATATTTTCTGTCTGTCGCGTCTGACTATATCCTTCCTATCTTGTTAACGAAACCGTTCGAGCAACAGAAATGCCTTTCATCGTGGCTTTGATCTCACGGAATATTTTCGAATAATATCGCCGACGATCGTCTTTTATCAACGAGGCTAGAGAATTCTATTCTTCGTCGAACTCCTTTCATAGACTTTGTACAATGCGTATCTGCATGTGTGTGCACTATCCCGTGAAAATACATAATTATATGCGTATGTATAATTTTGTCGCGTAAACAACGCGGAATTCCAATTTTCTGAGTGTAAGATTAGAGTATAAGATTATTAGAGCTGTTTAACTCTCGCGTCTCCAGTTCATATCTCAGTAAATAAGTTTGTCAAATCATAAACATCTATTTATTACAAATATTTCATGTTATATTGCATAAATTGGGAACTTTGTTAAAATTGCTAAAATTCACATATTGCAAATTGCAATTTATTAATTATATTGTAGGATTATTACGAGTTATTTAATTTTTTTATTTCACTTTTTGTTATTTATTTTATTATGTAAATCATTATATCACAAACATAATTATCAATCACGAATGCGCGAAACGCTTTTTATGTAAAATTATCCGATGTCGAGAATGATAACAGATAACGAGAACGAGGCACATGATCAAAGAGGCGGAGACAGAAAACATACGTAACTGCACAGGATTGATAACGTGAAACGAGCTTCTAATTGTCAGTTAAATTGTTTCGAGTGTTGTGCGGTATTCAGGAGCACCTCCCCGACGTGGTGGTCGGAACAGAAAATAAAAAAAAGAGAGAGAGACGAGCAGAGTTTATAAAACTACGGGTGACCGAGTGCGGATAGAAAACCGCAGCGACATTGTCGCGAGACCGGATGGATCGCATAGATTTTTTTTAACATGCAATCTCGGTTCGCATGCCGAGAGAGAAAGAGAGAAAGAGAGAGAGAGAGAGAGAGAGAGAGAAAGTGAGACATAAAAATAAAAATTAAAATTTACGGCTTTGAGTATAATGACTTTTTTTCATCAACGAGAGTGTGCGAGAGAACGTCAAACGTCTGCTACTTATACCACGAGAGAGATTACTTCATAATTAGAATCTAGTAAGCCGTAATATATATACATATATATCGCCGTACAGTAAATGTATCTTTAATAAATAATTTACGATGTTCGCGCAGCGAGAACGTGTCCTTAAACGAAAATTATAGCGTCGATGGCGCTGATAAGAAGAGGATTTCGACCGATTATGGCTTAGTCGTGAGACACGTATTACGTTAATCATCTCTGATAACAAGAGGCGCGCGTTCGATAATCTTGGGAGAATTAATTATCGTTGTAGCACAATAATGCGCGAGAAACGACTCATCGGATCTCGTGTTTCTCTAGCGCTTAATAAACGCGAGTAATGCATTTCTCTTTCCCTTGTAATGTAGCAGTAATATGCGGTGCATGCCAGACAGGCACGTGAAGAGAAAGAAATACAAAAGTGTAATGCCTGACGATAATAATAAATGTCGCGATAACACGAGGATTTTGTGTTAGGGCTATACGTTTATCAGCATTTCTCTATTTGAGAAATTGCTTCCAAGAGGACGCATTTCTGAGCTGTAGAGATCTTATTACGGGACATCCTGTGTAGAGGCAAAGGGGAATCGGACTACTTAGCGATCCAAGTAGAATAGAACATATAGCTACGCCCGGGGCTTTTGAGCGCGAAAGCGAGTACTCGAATATCTAAATCGAGTCATCAAATATAGATCACGAATACGATACGTGTGAGAAAGCATTATCTATATGATAATATTCTTAACTTTATATATAGCGACATCGCTTACCCTATCCATACACTTGAATATTTACGCTCGAGTCGGAATATTTCATATATTTTCTCCGTTCCGTTTCTCTTCAGACCGCGCGAATAATCTATTTGCTTCCTTTCTTCGATTTATCTCATGCTTTCTTTAGACTCTGTTATAAATATCGCATTACAGGAAATATAATATTGATTTAGTCGTATAAACATTAAGGCACGATAAAATAGTTATTATAAGAAGATAAGAGGAACGTATTTTCTTACTTTAACACACGAAATATTTATAAAATGTACGCACAAAATATTTATAAAAAAAAGATTTGTAATATTTAATATATTTATGGAGATTCGTTGCCTTGTATAAACTATATCAAAAATTGTAGTAGAAGCGAAACGAAAATAATTCTTTATGCAAATGCAAATCGAAAATATAAAGTGAAATTTTCCAAGGCTTTATTTTCGAGATAATTGACTTTGAAAATCTATTCAATACACTTGACTAACGATGAGAAATCATATCGGCTCAATGGATCTTGCTATTTCTGATTACACTCGTAAACAATTAAATAATTGTAAATAATCAGTTTGTTTTGTTTGATTCATTGAGCAATATTTTATAAACAAGGAATAAAAAACAAGAAGAGGCATTTTTAGTAATGAATCTAATAATAATAAATGCACTTTTTTGAGACACTTGTTACATTTTCCTACTTATGTCAAGTCATGATATTTATAAATATGAGCAGAAATAGTTGTAACAAGATTCATTTCTCGTTAAATTAAGCGTACATGTGCTCAGTGAATCTTCAAAATCGATTTTCTTTAAATACTATCTTGTATAAAAAAATTTCATTCTACATATTCAACTTGCGTTTGCATCTCAGGAATCGTCTGCATTTTATTTGTATCATGATTTCTGATATATTCTATATGTTCAACAGTTATAATCGTATAATACGAACTCGATTATCAATCCATCTCATATGTATATTGCATTTTCACGGTAGACCTATTTTGTCTAATCGATGCGATCCTAATCCACTGCAGTATCATTCGAATATTGTAATCACTGCATTTAAACGCGTTGCGAATTGTACACGACGTGATGTGACGCATATTTATGATGTCATTAGTTTCGTATCGCGCGTTACGTAATTTGCATTCGACATTGCATTTACTTTCAATATTGCGATAAAAAATACAAGAAGGAAAATGGCAACGATATAAATAATCTGCGGCATGCGGAGTATATTTTGAGGTACATATATATATGACTGAATAAAATTAGTAAAATGTGCAGGAGAAAGAGGATTCTTTAAGACAATTAGGCATAACGTCATAATAGGTGGCCGAATAAAGTGTATTGTTAGATAATATTACATGGCATCCTTTCATACGTGTAATCGCGCGAGGCGATTTTATGCCACCTCATCATAGTTTACAACAGGCATTTGAGCAAACAAGCCACGATATCGGAATGAATTTGTAGGTTGCCGATACTTCGATGAGGCAGAATGAGCGAGCACTAGTGCCGAATAAACAACTACACGTGTGGCTTATTTGCATTCAATATGAGCTTCCGGATAAATCGATATTCTCAGCCAAGTGGCCTTACCTGTCCTCTAATAATTCAAATGACATTTCGATGATCTCCGATTTATATATAATTGACGTTTCAATTTTTCAATTGACGTTTCAACATTTTAACATTTTGTTCGATCCATTATATTCATCGTCAAAAACCAAATATCGTTATATCGGCTTCTTAGATATATTTATAGATGATGTACTTCTTATATAAAAGCCGATATCGATTTTTAAATAGAATAATTCTTTGTCACAATCTCTATATAATCTTTTTTAATGACATTTTTATGTCGAATAAAATATAGAGAATATATGTAGAGTAATTTGCATAATTGCTTAAATGATATCACTTTTAAAACAGATTATGTTAAAATATTCACTTTTATAACATGAGAGAGATGGCATATTTAAAAATATATTATTCAAGATGATATATCTTTGAATATGCTGTCACATATGTAAAAAATGAGTATTTTACCTTCTTTCTCAATTTTTTTAAAAATTTTTACTTTTCTTCTATCTTTGAATATTAAAATAAAAAGAAAATTATAAATCTTTATATAATTGGAGCTATGCTTAAACAACACATCTCCTAAATTATAGGTTGTCAAAATCGCACTTATATCGTTTTGAAAAATTATATTTTGTTAGATTTATAAAAGAAAACTGTTTTTTTCTTAACTGTGTGTGTTAAAGAAAATGAATAATATATATAATATAATTTGACATTAGAAATATAGTGTAGTCTGTATGTGCTTAAAAATTTATTAACACACGTTATTGTTGGTACAAAAATAGAGTTGATATAATAAATCTTATCCGCTTTTTCTATTTACATAAATATAGAAAAAATAGCTTTAAAAATGCTATTTTTTTACATTTATACATGACACGTCTAATAACAGTAAATTTGAAATAAATTTATAATTATAATGGTACGATTTAGGAACCGACAATTTACCTAATTTTCTTCTATATTAAAATTATTATCGGTGTCATTTGAATCCAAATTTTGATAATAAATTTATACACGTAACATATTAACATTTAAATACGAATTATCGAAGCGATGACAAGATGAGCGAAATATAGAATATGAAACATTCTATTATTTAATTACAAACTTATAATTGTACTAGCTAATTAAACTTTCTCGAGCTTGATTAAATTATTTCTAATTAGGGTTACACACATTCGTACACTCACACACACATACACACATATAATTATATCATTATATTATTATGTATGTCTTTAAAACCATACATTGGAAATAAAATTTTTTGTAAACGAAATTAGGGGACTTAATTATGATCGTGATCGATATATATGATACGTTCATTTACTTATATAAAAATTTGAAAATCATAAATTAGAAGACAGAGTTGTTTCTTAAGATTTCTAGTGGACATGACGAAAATGGGTAATAATTTGCGACTGTGTAGATGCAAAGAAGCCACTGCTGTTACGCAAGTATGAGATCTGTGCCTCCTCGAGCACGTTCGCGAAGCTCTTCGCGTGAGACGCCTGAGAAATGAATTAAGTTCCAAACTTTGCATACCTTACGCTCTTCCATTGGTTATGCTCCTTTCTAACTTCCGTTTCTCTCCTCTCTCCTTTTCTCTCTCTATCCTCTCTTTATCCTCTGTGTGTCTCTTATGTTATAATTTTCTTGTATCCTTGTTAAAATCCCTTTTTCTCTTATTAATACCATGTCATTCTCTGCTTATTCTTTTCTTTTTTATCTTCGCGATGTTCCCTCCATTTCTTCGTTCTTTCTATCTATTCGGGCTACAAGTTGAAGCTCGAAACACTTCCTTGTTCTCTGCTCAAGCGTCCTTATGTCTAAAATATTCCAGTCAACAGTGCCCTGCCGAATTGGAGCGTTGTTCTCCTGCAGGCGCAATGAAACGTCGACGCTCGTTCCGTGACGCGTTATTAAAATGGACGTTGCGCGCTGCCACGGAGGCCTGACGCGAAAATAGTCAGCTGGGCGAGGAGCTATCCCGTTGCACGACCCTGTTCCACATCTTTCACAACTTTTTGCCGGACGACACCGAAATATGTGCATATATATCTAAGGACTCTGCCGAGATGAAAATATTCGGGCGACATTTATAACGTCGACATTAGATTCGAAAATTCTTTCTATCGGAAAAATAAAACGGATTAGAGAGAAATATGTTTCAAATTGGAAATTGCGTTTTAAAAATATACAAATTGCTGTTCTAAAAACATCCTATTTTTATCTCTATTGACTTTATTTCACTTTATAAAACTTTTTTATACACAGTAAAAAATTTTGTGTTAAATTTAACATATTTCACATGTCCCTATTTATCCACTCTAATTTTAATGTTAATTTAACAGAAGGCAAGTATGTAAATAAATAACACAAGTAATATGTTTAAAAATTAACACAAAAGTGTAACACTTAAATGTTACCTGGAAATAAAGTTTATGTTAAATTAACATATTTATAATGTTAAATTTAATTAAAAGAAAATGTTATTCTTACATTTTTATGATAAATAACAGAAGAGATATGTCGATTTAACATATGGAAACTGTTATAGAGAGAAAAATAACACAACTTATCTGTTCATTTTAACATATAACATATTTCATCAAAAATTCGTGCATTTACATATTGATTGTGTTGTTTTAACTCTTAGAAACGGTGAATATTAACTCAACGCAGAAATGTTAAAATAACGCAACGATAATATGTTACATTAACATAAGAATATGTTAAAAATTTAACACAAAAATTTTTACACGAGAAAATTTTAACAGAAATACAAAATGTTTTTTACCGTGTACAATTATGTCACATTACATAACTACCTGTCGATTGTCATCTCTTAATAGATATGCGGAAGGGAAATATTTACGTACTTTTTTTTATCATCCATCGTACTATTTTAAATCACATGTATATACGTCATCGAAATTATTATTTTTATACTTTTTATTTCTTCTTATCAGTATCTTTTGCGAGATGTCTCACCCTGCGCGCCGCGTGGGTAGATAATCTACCCACATTCCTTTCTCCAAGACCAATCTGTTGGCGGGAGAAGGGAAAGATATACGGAGAGAACCTTCGATTCGATCTCGATTACTAAAGGAGGAGGAAAGAATGGGGGATATCCCGCGCCGAGAAGAAAGCGTCGAGTGAATAACTAAAAACGTTTAACATAATATCTGATCCGACGGAAGGAGCCCCAAGGCGCTCTTTTGCCGGAACCGTATCTTATTCCGAACCCAAAGGCTGCCGGCGACAAATGCAATTTTTTCAGCAGGGCGGAATCAAATGAGGGATCCCGACCGCTATTGGTAACTACGTTCGCTTTTATTCTGCCACGTATCTATGCTATCTTCTTTTTCCTTTCTTATTTTCTCTCGTTTCTTTCTTATCCTTTTTCTAGGTTGTTGTCAATCCTCTCACATTATTTTCTTCATCAATAGTTACTGCTCTCGTTTTTTTTCAATTGTTTAATAATTTCTTGATCTTATTTTAAATTAATAGTGATATGTGAATCCAAGTTATTAGTAATTTATTCATATTGCATTTTAGAGGGATTTGCAAAAAATATTGTTATCTATTAATTATCTGTCTATACCTTGCATAATTCGTAAAGCGCAAATATTGGTACAAGTTATTATACAAGCTTATTTAAACGCACAACAATATGTAAATAGCCAGCCAGTTCCTACTTTTACATATAAATGTGTGAGGTAGGAGTTTGATGCTTGTTCGCCCGTATTTCGCTGATATTTTGTGCCGAATCAGCTGTCCAAGAAACGCGTAGGATTTATCGCCTCTCATATGATTTAACGTCAATCCAGGAGCGTGAAAAAAAAGAGAACGTAACAGAGAAAGAGAGAGAAAAAAAAGTGGTTTCTCTAGGTGTATGCGATGGAAGAGTCGAACGAAACACTTTCTGTCATCGATGTCGCGATAGAATGGGCCTCGATTTTTCATGACAAGCTCACCTCGCTTTAAGATGCGTATCAACGATACGGAGCGAAAATAATAAATATTTCCGGCGTGTAGGAGAGGAAAAGAGAGGTAGAAAGATAGAGATGAGATATATATAAGATTGAATACGGAAGACAGAGAGAACGTTCGCGCGGCTGAATACGAAAGGCGAAAAAGCGGAGCAGGATTGTAGAAGGAGGAGTAGGAGGAGGAGAAGGTAGGCAACAGGAAAAGAAGATTTCACCGAAAAGCCAATATCACGTTCTTAAAATAAAAGGCGAAAGATTCCACTTTGAAAGTTTATTCAAGTGTAGTTTCAACTGTTACTTACTACAAGCGCGCCGAGCGCGAATTCAGGACGACCTGTTTAACGCTGAAGCGTCATGGGTAAAGTCCGAAGGATTAACAGGACACCGGGATACCGCTTGTCGTAATGATAGCCTCGACCCTGCGTCGCTATACGTAACTATGAAACCTATGCAAATTGCCTTCCCAAACCCGTATTAACGGATTTAAAAGCGATATATGCTTCGCGGTCCTGTTGCGACTTATGGTGCAACATCAAGGATACATTTCGCGAATCACATATAGAGAGTTCTACGACTTTATTAATAAAATCTTTTACGTTCTCAATCTTTAATTAACGGTTCATGTAATAGAGTTTTAAAACAAATAAAAAATCGAAAATAAATCTTTAAAGAAAATTTTTTTTATTAATATGTATATAGAATTTTGCGCAAATGATGTAAAAATTCAATAATCAACATATGATTTATTCGTTACTTTATTATTTTTTTTTCTTTGTACAAGTAGATCTATTTCTATAGTATTAACAAAATTTTTGATATTCTTTTTTTTTATTATGAGTTTCGCGATAATTTACACATACATACGACTTGTCCACTTGCTATTTTCTTATTTTTCTTTGGTACGAGAGTTAGTCTACTTCCACACTTCTGCCACGTTTGTTCCTACCGCTGGAGAAGGCTCTAGAGATCTTCTCTAGTGCTGTTGAAAGAGAAGAAGGTTTATCGCTAGGACAATGCCGCGGATATAGGTAACGCTCTCTCATAGAGACGTCTTGAAGAACAATGTGTTGTTTCGTGCGTTCCAGGAATTTCAGGAAACGAAAGTGCACGTGAACATGCGATGGTGCGGATCGGTTAGTATTAATGGAATGTTGGGATATCAAGATTTTCCAAAGTTGACGTCCGTTATGCTTAATTACACCGAGATATACTGCCGTGCCTCGAGTTCCATTTCACTTAATGATATAGATGCACGAGACGGGGCTTGCACTCTAATGTAGTTGCAGAATCCTAATTTGTGGAACTCTATGTCTGCGTAACGAAATAATATTACTTCGTATAACTGAATATTATTTTTGTAACGAAATGTTACGGTTCTCATTACCAATATTATGCAAATCAGATATATTTTTGATTAAATACTAATTAGAATTATATATAAATTGAACAGTTTCTGAAACATTTTTTTAAACATTTAAATATCGATGAAATAGACAGTAATTTTCTGCACAGTAATATTATTAGCTATTTGTGTAATTTATATTAATCGAAAATTTATTCGCGACTCTCAATATTTGTGAAATATATATCATTAACTTTTAATAACTTATAATAGCGAATATTCGGTATTAAATGAGACGAATAGAAGTTCAGTAACCGTTTGTGTATTTTAAGGCGTGGCTGTCCCAATTTGGAAGCACGATGTCGTGCCCGAAATTCTGTTGACCTCACGGCATTCGGTGCAGAAATTGGATTATTCGTGTTTGGTGTAGACCCTTAACTGGCTTAACCACTTCATACTCCTTGTCGAACGTCGGTAGTTATTCCAAGACAAAGTGTTCGATGCAGATCACTCAGAATTCGCCGGAGAACCTCGTAATTCGATTAATTTCTGCTAACTCGCTTTTGCATCTCCAGTCACTATCGATAAGTCTCAGCGTCGTTTCTATAAGTTACATATATACATACTGTTAGTCAATTTGTAAGAATAACAATGGGATGGTCTTAAACTACTATAGGCAACAGTGTCAATCTTGTATGTGCATGTATGTATGAGACGAACGAGGATCATGTAAATATACGTACTCGTATATCCATAAAAACGTCAAACAATTGTACACCTGCACTCTATTAAAAAATATTGACGAAGCAATTAAACGGAATTGAAAGATTTTTAATTGACTCTAAACGTATAATAAAGTTTTTTTCGAAGCCGCGTTGCGATACCGGAGATAAGAACGACCCTCTCTCTTTACCGGTCCTAAGAATTAAACGAAGAAAGTACTATTATATCGCGAAATGGACTTTTAAAAGTTGGCAACAGAACGCGAGCAGCTCTTATTGTTCATTTTAATTACTTCCGCGAAATACACTTCGGATCGCTCCCCTAAAAATCGTAGCACGAGCCTTATTATCCCTTAGCAGCGTGTTAAAAAATATTGTAAAAACATATTGATACAACTCTCGCCAATTTTATTTCGAAGCATTGCCATCTATCATGGAATTTGACGTGGCACAACCGATTCTCTATCGAGTTTCGGTCAGTGATATATCATTTTCAGCGGCATTAAAATAGCAACATCCGATATCTCGACGTACAACCGACACTCTGGATTGTCGGCGAAGATTCTCGTGTATACATATCATTCCTGCACTTTTTCCCGAAATTTTGCACAGACGTATCTTTAATGCGATATCGATTCCCACACCGTGCTGAATTCGTCATGAAATGTACGTACGAAACTGACGACGTCATGAGACACAATGGGAAAGCACAGCGCACCTAGCAGCTGCAAGGGCTGTAAGAAGTTTGCGAATCCTTCCCACCGAGTTTAACCTCAATCACTTATGTAACGGAGTTACCGCTAGTATATATATTCGCCTATCTCTGCAGACAAAAACCCCTCTTACGTTCATACACGTTAACCCACGGTATACATGTTTGTCGGTGTCTCTTCTTAGTCTCTTCCGCAATTCTAACAAGAATTGTCAGGATTGTTCTTTATCCAGAATATTTGGTAAATACGTTTAGTATATAGCTGTATAGCGCGATGTTTCTTGTTGGAAAGTGAAATTGGATTGGATGGAAGCAATATATATTTTTTCCAGATTTTTAAATTAAATATCTCGATAACTTATATTGTAAAACAAAATCGTATATATTGAAATAGAATTTATTTATAAATAATTATTCATAAATAATTATTCACATACGCTATAAATATTTCTCTATTTTGCACAAGTTGAATCATTGTATCTCATTTTTTTCATATTTTTGTAATTTCTTTATTCATTATTCTTATCTTTCATTTTTCTCCAGAGATATATTTGGCGATGCAGTTAAAAAACATATAAAGCTGTTACAATAACTATTTCGAGAGAAAAACAGCGAATAATGATATTACTTTCTGCGAATACAGATGACGACGAAGAAAAGACGGTATTTCCTTTCTCTCTCTCTCTCACTTCGAGTTAATTAAATAATCGAAAAAAGATATCAATTCTATTCACTTTAAAAAGTTTCCCTTTTGCGATCTGTCGCTTTTCATTACTTCCAAATTATGCATGTACAGATGAGCACGAAGGCGTAGAAATCACTGCGAAAGAGTACCGTAATGAAGAGACTTTATCGGATCCAATTATCGTCGAGAGTGCGTTTGTCGTGCGCTTTTAATGAGCATCCGCTCCTTGTGCCTGCAAATATGTCGGCTCGTTGCAGAAAATACGGATACATATGTTCGTATCGTATGTGATAGCATTACGCACGTTATATTTACACGGACGTTTTCATCGATCGCTACAACGCGGAACAAATAGTCGTTATACATATATATAAATACTACGATTTTTTTCTAAATTTATTTATTTCATACATGCATCTTATTCCAGGATGAAGGAACTCGATTTTTTTCGATAATGGCGATTCGCGATTTAGTCTCTGCGTGATTTGTTTCGACCGACAATCGAAAATGCGATCAGCAATGAGCGGCATATCGTCGCCGAGTGTTGAAATATCGCTCTTGCCCTTTTTTTCGATGTTGTCAAGACAGTAATTACGCCGATGCATGGCCGACATGACACAGCGCCTCGCGGACGACAGGGAACGATCATAATGACGCAGTAAATGAATATTTCCGTGCCGTTGTGACAGAATAGAAAAATAGCAGCAGATACGGGGAAAATTGTTAGTCAACAGCGAGTGGGCGTTAATGCAGAGCTAGCTGTGCGTGATGTACGTGTGTGTTTGCGGGGTATATGTAAATTTAATTGCCGTTATTCTCTCTTCGATGGCGTTTTAGGGCGCGCATTCCTGCTTATCATATCCTACGTCGCAAACGAGCACAAGCATTTACACCACGGTTCGCATCGTTTGTTACTATCGGAAATGCTATTTATCATCGTTACGTTATCGGCATTGAGTATAAGCGTTAAAGCAAATGAATTTCATAATGTTGCATAATGTTGCATTAAAGATTACTCTTCCTATCGGATAGTTTTAAATTTGTAGATCAAAATTGTAAAAAAAAAAAACAATTCGATTCACGTGCGACAAATTTATTTATTAATAAAATAAATTGAATAATTGCGTTGCGAGGAGGAAAATGAACTTGAAAGTTGCGAATATTCGGAAGTCCGTGAACATTCTTTGATGCGATCGATCGGTCTCTTCCAAGGAAGAATTTCAGCTTCGCGCGGAATTGTCCGTCGAAAATTCCGCCCGTCCAAGGTTTCCAAGACAAATTCAAAAGATCGTTGGCGGTGAACGAACGAAGCGGCCCCCGTTTGTAAGGAAGCAGGAAGGCGCGGTTCTCCATTTGTTTCGTTCCCCGCAAACGCTCCATTAGTGGGAACGTCAGCTATCGAATCGTACAATTCTTTCGGTTGGAGTTTCAGTTTCCAAAAGGGGGAAAAACTAATACCGAATGGTTTGCTTTCACAGTTTGGTGTCTATTTCACAGGGCGATCACTTCATATATATAAACTGTTACAATGTTAAAGCGATGCCCATTTAATGGTGACGTGTAATTTCTCGTATAGAATTTCTCTCGAAATTTATTGTCGAGATATTTTGCTGTCATATGTATGAAAAAATAATACCTTAATATAGGTTTATCGAATAAATACAGAAAAAAATGTTGAAACGAGACGATAAAGTTCAAACCGACAGTTTACTTTGCACACGCTTTGTAAATATTTTCCGCAGTACTTATATATCTTATGGAACTACATTAAGCACACTCTCCGATTCGAGATGTAATACTTATTTCCATTATCCGAAATTCACGTAGTCACTCGAGCAGAAAGTTACAACATCTCTCTAAGAAAACGGTCTTGTGTATATTGGGTGAGACGATATCGTACTCGGTAACTCGGAACATTTAGATTCAATGATTTATAATATGCGACGAGCGTAGGAGACTCTTCCTTCCTGTATAAGAGAGCGAACGCTAATTAAATCGGAAGTAATTAACGAGGGCGTTTGACCGAACGAGCGATTAAACTGTGGTAGTTTACGTACCGCGCACCGGCACAAACGAACCCCGGGAATCATTCGTGGATTTACGACGATTTCAACTTTGGTAGACAGAAATTTGCGCGAGCTGCAACGTACGCGCGAGCTCTCTTCTTACGGCGAGGCGTTTGTTCGTGCAAATATGCTCCGGCTGATGGGAATCTACCGGTGATTAATCGACCAACGGTGGCCCTATCTACGTGCGGCCTTTCTAGGAAAATAATCGCACGACCTCCTTATTATTGTCAGATCGAATGTTCGATGAAAATGTTATTTACCGCTGCCAGCTGATTACTACTCGTGTCAGCACGTGTGTGGTACCGTCTGTAAATCTTGATAATACATTTCTATCTGCAAGCAAATATTGCATAGCGTTGTAACCTACGGATACATGCACGAAAAGTTTGTACATCAGTGTTTAAAAACGAAGGGAAAAAATGTAGATAGTAAATTTCGGCGACGAGAGGACACATTACGTCGTGTAATAGTACTGGAGAAGTTGGTATATCCAGGTGCAGGTGGCAAGTGTTGTAAGATAATAAGTTGTCGGTAATAATTCTCGCGAGTTGCTATTAAAACCAACTTGTCTTGCTCGCGATAAATCCTCGTCTGTCGCGACTAATACTGAGAGTTTCTGAAAAGCAATCAACTGTATCAAGATTCTCCTACTTTCGCAAAATTGGAGCAAGAGTTGCGTTACGCGCGCTCTACGCTTATCTATTTGATGACCGGCAAGAAAACGGCAGAAATCCTAAAGCGAGGAATCGTGCGCTTTTGCACCGCCGCTGCCGGCGATTTACCACCGCAAGAAAGGCAACTGGCGAAGAGATGAAAAAGCCTGAGTGAATTTGCGGGATATTTTTACCCATTGCGGCTTTAACCAATCCCATTTACTCTAAAAGACCGACCGAGAATTTTCTCTAATTATTATGAAGCGTTAATAACCGTTTTTCTTTCGATTATTAATTTTTTTTAGTTTTTGTACTATTATTTTTTATATTATAGATAAATTTTTTTAAATATTTCAATTGATTAAAATCGGTAGACTGCTTCTCGCTCTGTTTGATGATTCATCCTAACGGCAATGTTCGATATTACTTTTCGTGAAAAATTTTCTATGGGAAATAATGAAGATCAGCGTAACGGTTAACGGAGCGAAAATTGGCACGAGCGATGTCGCGTCGTACCATTTGAGATTCTCTTAGGAAGATTGCCTTCCGCGATTGTCGCTTCCACTTCTTCGCGGAGGTTGCGATATTATCGCCCTGATAAAAAAAAACAAAGGACGTCAGAGGCGCAATGAAAAAATATAAGCGGTTCCAAGGATGCCGAGTGATAAGAGAAGAGCAAGCGCGCGAATGGTGGAAGCGAACGAATTTAAATCGACCTCTGGAGGGCGAAGATAGGATGCTAACCCCCGCGGATAGTCGCTAACGACGAGGGGGTTTTCGGACTTGGGATGGAATGGGATAGGAAGGGTGGGAAGGAGGACAGGGGGAGGAAAGGGTCAGCATTCCTCCCTATAAAACGAGCTGGACTTAGTGCAGTATCCAGAGTTAGAAAAGCAAAAGCAATTAAGATAGTTACTTGGTTATGAGACAAAAAGACGAAGCGCTGAACGAAGGGGTAGGAAGGTAATTACCGTGGTAACGGCTTGCCTAGACCGTGTGACCGTATCTCGCGGAGCGTGGTAGCTTCTGGGGAAATTAGTGTTGGAAAAATTCATGCCCGCGGAAGATTTGCGTAAATTAATTTACGGCGTACCGAGTCCTCCTCTACCGGGGAAAAGAGGATGAAATTCAATTTTTAGGCTGACCTGAGCTCGGTCGCAGGTCGAGGACATTCCGTTGATTGTTGCACTTGCTGATGCCACTGCATCATGATACTGTCGTTGGACAATCTAGTCGTGCGACGTATGGATATATATATTTGACATATGTATTATAAAAAATTAAATTAAAAGAAAAATTATATATGATAGAGATAAGGAAAAATTATATTAATTTGCTTCTATTTAGAAAGAATTAGACGAACCACAGTTATATCAAAAGTTAATGAATCTAATATTTTTGAAGTTCATGAATTTGATATTACATAAAACACTTTTAAACTTTTAAGATGTAAAATTAATAATTAATTTGTGTGTATGTAACTTAAAGCAGTAGAATATAATTTAATCTCAAAATCGTTAATATATTATCTTATATTCGAACTAACTCTTTTATAATGACTGTAGACAGTAGGCTGTAAACTGTAGACAGAAATTCGTGAAAATAAAAATTTAATTCTACAAGGAAGATTTTTATTTTAATTCACAAATTGATTATTAATTTTATATTTTAAAAAGCTAAAAATGCTTTGCGCAATGTCAAATTCATGAATTTCGAAATGTAGTAGATTCATTAATTTTTGACGTAGCTAATTTAGTTTCTTTGTAAATGAAGCATGTATAATTTTTATATTTTTATTTTCATTCTTGATAAAGAACTATCCTTAAAAAATTAATTATTAATATATATATAATAAGTGAAGATATTTAAACGATTTGTTTTATTACTAACAATAAATGTAACACCACTGTTAAATATAATATGCACCACATTGTATTGTTCTTATTTGCATTTATTTAATGGATTTATGCAATTTGCGCCTTCTTTCTTAACACTTTGCTAGAAACTGTTAAACAGAATTTGGGATAATGATAGCTCTTCCCACAATGTCGACGAAAGAGATAGCTGTTTGAAAACTCACCTCCTTTCGCCGACATAGAGGCGCATTAAGTTCTCTCGTAATATTCCTATAATATTAAAGCAAATTTCAAGGCCCATGCGGGATTCAAGATGCCGTTTGCCTCCGCTAATCCCTCTCGGGAAATATAACGAATATCACTTTGTAAGGAATAATTAACGAGCGCGCTCGAGAATCGGATAAAATAATTGGCCGGTAGTTTGCAGTTGGCGAGCATAAATATTTTCGCGTTTTCCTCGAGTCTGTCACAATCGAGACATTACGCGGGATTTGTGCCGTAATTAACATTAATTCCTTCTGTGATTTAACGTCTAATGGAAAACGCTCGTGCCCGCGACTCAATGCGCTGTGAAATTCGAAAAATTATCACGCCACGTCTCTGCTTTTCTCTTTCTCTCTCTTCGCGAAAGACCGAGGCGGAGAGAGAAATTTATGGTTTTTCGTAAGCACGGCGGCGGAATCGGTATGGAAACTTTTTACGGCGTACTTTTGACAAAGTTCGAAAAGTAACGAGGCGCGTTTGCATCGTTTCTTCGGCTGCTGCTGTTGCAGCTGTTCGGAAACTCCTCGCACAATCCGATGCGCGCGCAGAGCTTCTTTCTTGGATACAAAGAGAAAATCGCGTCCCAAGTTTCGATTCTGCGGTGAAGCGCGCAAGTCGAACGCGATCAAAAAGGGCGAACATGTACATTTTTTGTCATGATACGAAATGACAACGAGTGTTATCCATTGCGGAGAAACTTTTTATTTTATGTCACTTGCGTGCGAAACGATTCTCTCATTTCCTCACTATGCATAGCTAACGAAAAGAATAGCTCAAAGTTTAGAAACGTTTCGCGCTATAATCGCTTGCCAATCTACGGAAATTTCCCTCCTCTTGTTATATGTTCGCTAAATTATATATCGATTACATTTTAAGTTTGCGTTGAATGTTACACATACACACACACTAATGCGGGATACTTTATCCACTGCTGTTATTTTACTGTGCGCAGCTCTCGCGATTGACGTCTAAATACAGCTTTGCGTGCTCCATGTCGGCGACAGAATTACTGATTAGCTCGCGAAAGTTTAATACGCTGAATTCGCGCTGAAATGGCGTAGGAAATTATAACGAACCGATAAGCCGATAGACTGTTTTCTTGATATCGCGCTCGCGAGAAAAAGTTTGTCGTCATTATTCGCGAATTCTTCTTATTTTTTTTTCACGCCTCGTGCAAGAAACAATCGCGTACGTTAAAACATGCACGATTAGTTTTATTTTCTTGAGAGATTTGCCGTGGATTTTACGAGTGTAGTGTGGCTGCGAGTGATCTCGTTGCTATAAACGACGGCGATTCTCGTTGACCGAGAATCGTTATAGCGCGAATCGTTGCGTCTACGCATTTGTAGCGTTTCCTCCGTCGCCTTTTTATTTTTCTCGTTGCACTTTTCTTCCGTCGTTTTTTTATTTTCCTCGTGTATGTACGGTTGACTCTGTATGTACGCCTATCAAAGACGATCGACGACGTTGCAGATTATTACTTCTCCGGTCTATGCGCTCGATAAACAGCATAATGTTTGTTTCGAGCCGCATTTTCGTTAATGTTTATCTTTCCTGGGTATGTAGTTTTTTTATTCATGGAAGTGCATTGTAGCGTATTAATCGGTACAGGGTTCGGGATGTATTCCTTACGCTTACGCTTCCGCGGATCGGCGGGAATGTAGCGACGTTAAGCAAGAGAGAGTGCACAGAGTCCGAGTTTTTAGCGATAGTATACAGAAGGCTTTGAGAAGAAACGTGTGCTTTAAAATTCCGTTGAGATATCTTCCAACACGAAATGTTTCCCAGTCGACTCATTTCGCTGTGAGTGACTTTGATGTTACTTTTGAAGAAATTTAGTTTTAAACCAAATCGATATATATATATAGTATATCATATAGTGGGGTATATCTTAAAATTCTTGATCTGTCAACCATCTGCATAAAAGGAAAGCAGGTTATGTAATTTATTCTATGTGTAGACGTGCAGCGTGAGTGTTTGCAAGTGATGAGATTCGCAATCGAAAAATGGAATATTTAAGAATATACAGCTTTCAATTTGATTTTAGATCTCTTAATTAATAAATGGCCCTGTTATTTAATTCAAGTGCCCTATTTCACGATAGAGTGAGTTATTTATTGATTAACGAACTAAAATGGAAGTCTTTGACACATTTTATAAGATCACTTTATTGATTATAAAGTGCCACTATATGAAAAATATTTTATTTATTCAGACGTGTATGTGTGTGTGTGTGTGTGTGTTATACTCACAATCATAAATTATATCTTATTTCTTCTTATTTCTAATATGAATTACGATCAAAGTGACCATATCAATCGGAAAATAAATCAAATAACTTTTAAATCTGTGTGTTATCCGTGCAGATAAAATAATATCAACATTTTCTTTTCTATTTTAACAGATGAAACAAATAATGGCTCAGGTAAACTTTTTATTCTAAAGAAAGATAATGAATTCTTGCCAAAAAAATTAAAATGTATTTTAGACATATAAATTTTAGAATAGAAGACAGAGAAAGAGAATGAATGGAGAATATAATTCACTAGAATAAAAGAAAATTTATCACGCGAGGGAAAAAATTTAAGATCGAAAAAAGAATTTTTATAAAATACCATCATTTCTTGTGGCAAATTCGTCATCGTATTTGTAAAGATGGACGAATATTACATGTTTATCCAACAACGTTCAAAGAAACGGACGAGTATGATTTATGCCGATCGCAAGAGAAAAAGGCTGAATGAGCTAAAGGACCGCGCTTGGAAGACTCCAACTTGCATGTATGAATACGCACGCGTGATTCGAATACTGTTTTGCAAATCTCGCGCAGTAAAAGCTTTCCGAGGGCTTTCCAAAGAGATTGCGGAGGGAATCTCCTGAATTACCTCGCGATCTACCGCATCGTCATGTCCAGCGTGGTTTTATCACACACGATCGACACACGGTTCTTCGCGATCTACGTAGTATGAGTACATGCTTATAGTACGTATCTCTCGCTAGTGCTTATGAAATCATGCGCGAAATCCTTGCCTGTGGTTCGTTCGCGCATGGATTTTCATAAAACTTTTCAGCCTATGATGACCTTTTTTATGACCGAAGCGAGTAATAGTGCGTACGCGGGTGTGTATCGAAAAGGTGGAAAAAAAATTGAACTCGTTAGAAAGAAAATTGGATGCCTGGCTATTCAGAATTCCGCGATGCAATATGACGTAACGTGCGCTTACTCGCCCGGGTATATTTTGCGTTGCAAATTACGATCCGACCGTGTGAAATTTTAAAAGTCGATGGGAAGCTAGTGTTGGCCGTAGTCGCGCGTATATTATAATCCCTCCCTTAAAGTATTCAAGCGAAATATAGTTTACCGCGTATGAACTCCGGGGTAGCTCTCGCGCTGGTGTACATTGATTATTGTTTGCGAATGAAAGATATTAAAACTTCGCTGATGCGAATAAAGGAGAACGAGGGAAAATGAAGTGGATTAAGAAAAAAATCGACGCGAGGGTCGATATCCCTTACAACAATCCCTAACGCTTAGAATTTTTTTTACACCCCGATCTTACGAGAAGACGAGAAGAATAACGCGCTGTAAAGTCGTCGAACGTCCAGTTCTATTCCCGGATTTTATTCGTTCTACGTTGAAATTGTCCTGACGCGGGTAAATTCCGGATCGATAAACCCGCGAATACGTCGCGGCACCGTTCGCTTTTCCTCGATTCCGTCGGCAATTCTACGCGATCACGTATGTTTTTATCGCATCGATAACGTTCGCCATGCGACGAACATAACGAATCTCTATGTTCGCAGATACCATGAATTCGCTGGTGGAGGAGGTGGTCGTCGAGGCTGGGAAGAACGTCACGCTGGGCTGTCCGGGTGTAACGGAGGATTCGTTGGTGTTGATGCTCGAATGGCGGGCAAACGGGATGCGGTTGCTCGAGTATAAGAGCAAGAGTACAACCGTCGTACGGCGAACGGAACAGAACAGAATGTCCCTGTCGTTGAAAAATTATTCGTTGCAGCTGCATCCCGTCACCGCCGCCGACACCGGTACGTACGAGTGTCTCGTGAACAACCGGAATGCGCCGGAAGCTGTGATCAAGCTCATCGTGCGAGGTAGGTAGCGGAATGTTCTTAATCTCCTTCTCTTTTCTAGCCTTTTTGGTGAAAATAAATGTAGCCAGAATAGTGCGTGCTGACGTCACACTTTGAATAACAAAGATTTCTCGAATTCGAATGAAATTTAACAAATTTTTGATATTAATAAAAGCTCGAATTAAATAATGAATATAATCATCTGTATATTCATTATATACAATTATCTTTGTCGAGATCGACTTTAGCATGATATATTGATTAAAGTTTTATTCTTGACAACCTGTGAGATTTGAACGTGGCTGTTAGGTTTCCGGCCCAATGAGCGTCACTAGTGAATTAAAAACTCATTCTGTGTCGTACTGGGCGTTTGGTGTTGTGCCAATAAACTTCATCGAGTTGCTACATTGCGCTTTTAGTTTTCGTTTCTCTCAGATAGATATCTTTATTAAACTCTAAATTTTATTAGAGTTAGAAACTTTGAAGATATTATTAATTACTGTACATTAACCCGTCTACCGTGAAATCATTGGGTAACGTTTCTTTCTATCAATTATTTAGACGTAAATCGTTTAATCATTCTTTCTAGTTTTCTATGAATTAATTTAATAATCAAATCTTAGTTTCCTATTAGTTTGTTATAAATGATATTTTCCAATCTTACCTTTTGCAATTTTTATCAGTAACGTATAGTTATTGTTAATATACCGTTGTATATGATTGAAGGAGATATAAAAGTTCAAATGCGATTCTTCTGT
This sequence comes from Camponotus vicinus, assembly GCF_025532165.1. Lineage (NCBI taxonomy): Eukaryota > Metazoa > Arthropoda > Insecta > Hymenoptera > Formicidae > Camponotus > Camponotus vicinus. The sequence continues at coordinate 32,469,502 of NW_028141945.1, forward strand.
TCTTGGACGAGTTAAAAAAGAGAGAGAACTTATTTGCCCCACTTATATTGCTTTTAGCTGTTAGCTATATATATGAGAACAATTTTCCGATACACGAGAATTTCTTATAGTCTGGCAATTTTATTTTCTGAAGTCGAGATAAAACGTAAATATTAAATAAACCACTCATTCTCTTCTTTTTATTACTTTTTGTATTTATACATTGTATAGTGATAACTTTGACATAATTATATATGTGAAATACATATTAGAGAGAAAAAGAAAATGAAGATATTTCAGCGTAAAATTTCGATAATAGATATAGATTTTACAAAAATAATGATGAATATTTAAATATTAACTTCAATGCAGTTGCTTTTAGAATGATTACTAAATAGGTATTTCGATTCGTTTCAGATTTTTCTCAGATGCAAATTAAATTAAATTCTCTTTCGCAAATTGTAACAAATTCTCTCTGGGACATGTATACCCCGCGTTAATGGTTTTTATAATTTAATTCATTTAATTGGAATATATTTTGTATCAAAGTAATATAATCGATGGATTTCGTAAAATTTATTTAACGGTTACGGAATCTTGATCCTGCCGTTGGAATCGATCGTGTGATCGATTTCAATTTTATTGGTGTGTTCACGCAGGGCAGCCGAAATATCCGTGACTCATTCATTCATCGTGTGGTTACAATTTGTGTTCAATGAACTAGTTCACTACTAAACTTGGCGAGTTTACGCAAAGTTGGCCGTAAACTTTGAGAGAGGAAGACGGGTCTCGAGGTGGCGCCGCTCTTCTTAACAACCTTGTCGCCGCTCTTCTAATGCTTTATTTTAAAACTGAGTTGGTCCCTCCCCCTTCTCCCCTTCTCGCACGGCGTGTTTGCTTTAAGTATTTACGCCTGATTTGAATTCGTCACGTGCAACCCGCCGCGTCAAAAGCAAACTTTTCCGAGCATCCTATAGACGACGAGCGGTGCGGAATCATGGAAGTGCGCGCGGCATAACTTCGACCGCATAAGTTTGGCCGCCAACTTTACCGCAAAAAAATAAAAAAAAATAAAAGAAAAGAAAAAAAGACAAGGAACGAACGGGGAGTCCTATCGCGCGTTATGTCGCGCGGTCATTTGCATTCAATGCACGATCCGTTACTCAATTTGACTAAAAAGTTCTGAGCCGCTAAAACGACGTGAAATTATGCCAACCGACGGGTGTTCGTGTAACTTTGCGGCGCGAGGGTGAAGTTTGGCGGCGCGACAATATGGTTTCGTCAGAATCAATGTACTATACGCGCGATCAAAGCTCGCGAATTTGCATTTTTCACTTTTTGCGTACTTGGTTTTAAGCGACATATTCATATCTCGTATCTTACAACGTATATTATGATGTATACGTACATTCTATAGTGTACGTGCTTCCTGCTCAAAACTCGAAGCACGTAACACTTCGGTGGTAACCAATATTCGCGTTACATCAACCATTAAAATGAACATTTTTCAAATCTTTGCAGTAGGAACGTATACACACGTATCTCCTGAATACATTTCCCTCGCAAGATTGATTCCCATGTTTTCTCCTTGCTTTTGATAATCGTGAAAATGCGTATTGAAAAATTGCGAATTGCAGGCGCGTGCGAAGAAGTACTTTTACTTTATTTTCACATATAATAAAACGCTAGCCTTCCTAAGCGAGGAAAATTATGGAAAACATTTTCTCTCTCTAATTACCAATCTTGTTGTACAAATTATAAAGAAATTTAATGAATGCTGTATTCATTTAAAACAAATTTACTCATGCCCAGTTTCCAAGTTATTTTCTCGTTAAATCGGCTGGATCGCTAATTTGTTTGATGAACGAGCAACGGTGAAAGGTGGTAGATACGTGTGCGCTCTCTTCGAAACGATATCGCCAGCGTACAAAGGGCCCAAAGGGAACGCCCGGAACGAGCTTCGAATTATCGTCCCTCGAACCTCGAAGTTCCACCGGGGGCAGCAGGGACGATGTTGGTTGACTGCGGCTATGAATAAGCGCGAGTCGTTTAACAGCGTGACGTTTTTTCGGCTCGCGGCAAAACAGTTTCATTCATATGCATGACAGGATACGCGGTTCGGTGTAAAAGAGAGCGAGACGACGGAGCGCGCGCGAGAAGGAGAGAGAAAGACGGAGAAAAGGAAAAGAGATAGAAGGAGAGAGTAGACCTACGCGTGGAATCTCGATAGCGGCTAACGAGTCACGATTATTCCTTCTACTTCGCTTAACGAGCAGATGCAGATGCGAAAACCTTCGCATCACTCACCGTTACCGAGTATGCCTTGGCATTGATCGTTCGTTACTTTTGTGTTTGTAAAAGCAACCTTATTCAAAGGACTTTTCCGACTGCAATGGAATTTAAGCACAATGGAGGAATTTTCGTTTTAGCTAAAAAGTTCCTGCATATACGCTGTTAATATAAAATACAATGCGTACAATCGCGCGAGGAGTCTCGTTTCAAGAATGTACGCATATAATGCCGGGGAATGGCACGATCGCGAGTATTCTTATGCGTCACGTGTAGATGAGGAGACAAGCTAAAGGAAGGATAGCAGTAGCTTGACTAGGTGATCCGAGAATTGAGTTCGAAATGGATGGAGCCAGAGAGGGAATGTGCTCTTGGTGGAACAAATAAAATTGTTCTCCTTCGGGATTACCGCGCTGCATGCATTCGCCGTGTGTTGTCGTCAGCTCGCGAGCTCTTTCAAGAAAGATCCCTTTCCTTTCTTCGCTTAGGTTCTCCCTTTTTCCCTCCTTGTCTCTTCCTTTCTTTGCCCACGCTCGTTCCGTTCCTTTTCGGTTGATTTTAGTACAAGCGAATCATCGAGCTTGCTCGTGACCCAAAAGACAAAAGCCTCGTCGACAGTTATTCCTTCAATGGTTACTAAGCCACGAGTGCTGTTTTTCATTCGGGCGTCTCATTTAAGACAGGGACAACGACGCGAGAGAACGACGAGTACTCGGTAAATGGCGTCGTTCGATTTTATTTCATGTCGGAAGGAAGAGGTCGTTTCGCAATTCGTATGTGTAAGACAATCGATTCTATTAAAATGTTCCGACACTGTACAACGTACTAATCTTCTCGCGCAGATGTACGCACCGGACTTAACCGTCTACAGGTGTTTCGAATCCTGCAATCAAGATTGATTTTTCGCAAACAAGTTCGGTTCAAATCACAATCGCGTGAAAATTTCTATTAACCCATGGGTCTTTTTTCAAGAAGAATTTTCGCAAAAAGCGCTACCGTGTGTTTATCTATCGTCATGTCAAAAATGTATCGATCCGCCTTGAAAATATTTGATTGCGCGATCTTGCTCCGTTTCAGATTTTTTTCCCCGTGTCATCGCACGTCTCTCGTATTTCGCGAATTTACACCGTATTCCAAAAATCCGCGATACGTACATAGCGAGTATCGCAGTAGTTTTTTTTATCCTTTTTCGCGCGACATACGGATTATTCCGGGCTCTAAAGTCCGTAATACGATTTGTAATGTGTACAGCGCGGATAAAGGGCTCGCGATAAATCTCTAATGAAAAATTTCAAAGGTATCATACTTTCTGAAATTAGAGTATCAGTCTTGGTTTCATTGGAGATGGGAATCTCCGAAGTCTGCGGCGCGGTCGGGTCGAGATTTATTTTACATCGCGAGTACACCGATCGCCCAAGAGTGAACTTGCGCGAAACATTCTTACTGCTACAATGGAGTGAGTTTTTCTCACGGACTTCTCCGAGTGGAAGAACATACTACCGCTTTCCACTAACCGATGAGGTAACAGGAAGACGCGGCGCAATTCGAAAAGTTGGAAACGATTCGCCGAGCAGCATCGCCGTAACGTTCACGGATTAGCATACTATTCGTTACTCGCGTATTCTACGAGTGATCGAGCGCTTCGAGGCACGCGTCTTCTTTCCTCTTCTCAATAGAGGTTCCGCCGAGGTAATCGCCATTTAATCACAGTATCCGAACATACATATTAGACAAATTGCTTCGTTTAATTATTTCCATTCGATGAACGAACGTACCGTAATAATTATATAGACAAAGAGAAGATTGATCTATTTGCAAAAATGATTTTTACTTTTTTGTGCATATAGGCGCGTTAATAATTGTATTATTTGTTATTTCCGTAACTGTTTGTACAATTTTATACAAATGGCTTTTGTTTTTTAGCCGTTTGACGTGCGATAAAATACAGTCTAGGAGATTAAATTAATAATAAATAAAATTACAATAGCGGGCTATAAATCTAGTTGAACAAAAACATATCGTTAAGCCAATTATTTTATAGCCGTTATATACATAACGGGCGGAATGCGTAAAATCAGCTTTTATTGCGGATTTAATCGACGGAAATAGAACGAGATTTACGTGATTGTATTTAGCTTGTTCTATGACGCGCTACGGCTGACCGGTTGATTTTACGAGATAAATGACTAGTCGCGCGTCGGGCCTTGAATAAAGGCAACGATTTAACGCGCGAGCACGGTGCGCGCCGCGATATAAATGTGCTTCACCAACTGGAAACTACTCCGGTTTCGAAGATAATGAAGCGTGCGTTGAAAAATGCCGGCTTTTCTAAGCCAAAGCGCACAGCTTACTTCGACAAATCTTTTGCGCAAAATTGCCGGCGTTGAGCTTTAATACGTTTTATCGCATTCTCCTTGAAATAAGGTATGTGTTACGTCGTCGACTCGTGAGATTTTTATTTCTTTATCATTTTATTCCAATGCGTGCTGCTTATTCCGATATCTCGTTTTTATGTCATCTTTTGAATAGAGATAATTATTAATACAAATAAATTTAAATTAAAGTAATTATTGAGACAAAAATAATAAATCTAAGGTTTTCGTAATAAGACTATTGATATCTACAATTAATAAATTATAGTATATTTTGTTATGTATCATTAATATTTATAATATTATACAGTAATTAATTTCTTGATATATTTGTACATGTTTAATACCGTTAGTACTATTAATAGTTGTAAACGAAGATTTGCCGTACGCGATAGTCGCAAAAATTTGCTTTCGCCTCTATATACGATAAACTTTACAACGTTGTAGAGTATTAGATGTTTATACAGGATAATTTCATTTCTGCAAATAACGAACTTGCATCTTGAGTTCTGGGATAAGATCGACGACGCGATGCAATGAATTATGTACTTTACGGCATGCTTAATTAAATTGCGTTTAATCTGTTACAAACCTGTGAGAAAAACATTTCAATGTCTAAACGGTAATAATATATTTTCAATAATTTGAATGATTTTTTTTTAAATGCAAAACAAAAATTTCGGAAAGTTTGTTTATTAAAAATTGAAAGAAAAACGATGCATTCTGAGACTTAAAATTACTTTGTATCTTGATAAATTCTTTTTAATTCTTCAGTCAAAGGAGAATTAAATTTTTTAATTAACATTTACTTAACAAACAGCATTGGTCATAGATCGCGATTCTCTTTTATGGAAGCATTAAAGGAACGGATGACGGCCATCTGTCATTATGCTTGAAAGCGAGCAAAGAGGATAACTGAAGTAAACTTGAACATTAGATAGCGTTCTTACTTAGCTAAGAATCACGAATAAACTGTTCTTCCATAAATTAATTTCCATTCCTTCTCGACCAACGAAAACTTATGGCCAACTACGAACGGACGCGCATCTAAAGCCGCAGCTGCCGCGACTCGCGTCTCCACCGTCTTTGTTAGCATTATTATTGTAATGATATTCGGCGCAAGGTCTGTTCATTTTTTTTCTATAAACATTTAAAAGTTCGTTAATAGTCGAAAAAGTTGTCAACGAAGCTATAAAAGAGCGAAAAAATGCACAAGCAAATTACTACATAAGTCCTTCGAAATTTTTATGAAGAAGAATTTAATAAAATTGTCAAGCTAAATTAAATTAGATACGTAAAAAAGAGTCAAGGATTTCGTTAGACTTATAGCGAAGAAAAAAATTAGCCTTTATGTATTTTTATTTCAAGATGTAAAAAATAGAGACTTATACTTTTATAACAATTTAGCTTTAATAATTTTTACAATAAATTTAATTTAATAATGTAGGAAAAAATTAGCGGAGATGGTCGCATTTTGTGTCTCTCCTTTTATCGAAGATTCGCCACAGTGGCGAGTCATCGGAGCGAACAACAATGCGAATTGGACCATGAAAATCTCGACCGAAATCTAAACGACAGGAGAGAGAGAGAGAGAGAGAGCGAGCAAACGAGAGAGAGAAAGAGAGAGAGAGAGAATATTCAGCGAAAATTTCAATCCGAGTCAAATGCGCACCTGCATTTATACGTTTCATTGTGAAAGTCAAAGCGCGCGAGTATTCGTGTGGTTGTCGATACTGAAAGGAACTTTGTAGCCGGCATAGTTGAAATACTTGTGTGTTGTATACATGTGAAAGGCAGAGATAAAGAGAGAGAAAGCGAGATAAAGACCTGGATTTCGTAATATCTCGAATACGTGGCGGAGTATTTCATTGGTGACGGCATATCAATATTGAATCGATAAGTAATGTCCCCTGATACGTTTGAAAGCTTTTGAATTGTCACGCGACATGTAGAAATGGGATCTCTACGAATTTCCGAATGATAGGCTTTCTATTTAATTCTTACACTTTTTTCTATTATTCTTTATGTACTCGCGTCAAATATGCACTTATCCAATTATCTGCAATAAATTTTTATACTTTCTATTATATCACACCGATTAGAATTACAATTTTAAAAGTAACATTATTTAATTTTTAAGAATAAAACTGCGAGAAATTACAATGCATACCTTTCTAATTATTAGGCAAAGATGTTCTTACGCTAGCGATGCAACAATCGTGCGGTTATTATCGTCGCTAACGTAAATTGACAGCGGTAAAAATCGCGGCCACCCGATGTACGATGCGTTGATGGCTGCTATTGTCATGTGCGCGCGAGAGGAGTTAATTGCAACGCACACAAACGAGCGGACGCACCCGGATGGATCGAAGGTAGCTTCGCGGTATCGATGGCGAAGCCTCCATCAGAGTTAGCTCGAAAGCCATGGAGGGTTCGGACAGGCTTCAGGGAGGTGAAACGGACGATAGTGGTTGCGCCGTTACCCTAGCATAGAAGTGAATAATGCAACGCATCGCGTCGGCGAAACCGCCGTTGCAAATCTCATCTGCCGAGGGCGATCGTATCCGGATCTGTCTAACCCTTTCGACGTTCTGCGTTCGCTCGGTCTGCCAGTTCTACCGATGAACGAGTATCCTCTCGCCTCGCGATCATTCGTATTTATTGACATTTCATTATACCGGGTTTCACGGAAAGCACAATATATAATATATAGTCGCGAGACGTCAGCGAGATATCGCGATTCAATATCAATACGCATTGTCGCCACGAATTCAAAGAATGATATTTCGATATTACAAGACGAGAATAAGAAGACGTATGATACGCCGTCTTTGTATTCTGATAAGTTTACATTTTAGAAAGATGGGAGGTATAATAAAACAATTTCCCTTTTTTTTAGAATGAAAAGAAATTCAAGTTTCTACATTATTAAAATTTAGTGGGTAATATATGCGAGAACGCTATTGGGCTTAACCTTTAGCTTAGCCTTTAAAAAGGCTGAGAAGCACGAAGAGGCTCTTAAGCTCAATATGGCGTAAGAAGGTAGGCGTTGAACCGTTGCGTATAGGTGTCACGGTGGCCGGCGATTGTCCAGATCGGAAGCCATGGTTATACGTCGCTTCCGAGGTGACAACGCGTCACGTTGCATTCGTCGTCGCCCCATTAACCGCAGGGAATATTCGCTTATGTTGTAACTATGTATGTACATGTATATACAACGGTATCGACTTTATTCAGTGACGTCAATCGGTATTTGTGTTCCTATCTTGTTTCTCTCTCTCTCTCTCTCTCTCTCTCTATATTTGTTATATTAAATTTCATATCTCAAATATATATTTTATCTAATATTATATTTTATATTTATGTATTTTAAAATTTATGATTGTTTCAATATTTACAACTACATTAGTATATTCAATTTTAACATTTCAAAATTTATGACTATTATTGAATAATGATGTTATTTATGATATCAATGGACAATATTGCATAACTGATAATTTCTTTCAACGATTCATAAGTTTAAACACAAAAGGAATTAAATCTTATCAACGAGCATTCAACTCGTATTTTGAGACTGATCGTATGTATAAAATTAATCAAATTGTATCGGCGCAAAAATATACGATTGCGAGAAGAAAAGAGGAAACTCGGTCTTGCTTATATTAGGACGGCTGTAAATAACACCATTGCTGTCACAGTATACTATAGTTTATAGCTAATTTAACCACCATTCTCTCTTAGCGTCCGCGTATGCACATGCGCTTAGGTTAATGAGTTTGTAACGAGAAAAGCGACGTCGGGCGCCACGGCTTCTCCTCTCTCCCTGGCGTTTCTTTATTTGCGCCCACCGCGCAAATTAGCGCAGGACCATCGATTAACTGCGCACACTGCAACTGAAACGCACTTAAATTGTCGTCACGCGGCTGAATTCCGTCGGTTTATTCGGAGATTTTACAACTTTAATGCTGTCTAACGGTTAAGTTTATCTAGAATTAAAAATACAAGAGCTATGGTGCATCCAATTTTCCTTTAGCATAAAGGAAAAAATCACTTGTCATGCGCGTTCTAAAAATTCTCATTTATTTTGCGCTATTTTCATTTGCTTTAATGCTAGGCGATGTAGAGGTGAGATAAAAATTCAAAATGTGTCTGTTTTATTCACAGCGTCTCCTTTTAAACTTGCATTTGTCATACCTCTTGCGATGCTCGCTCAATTTTTATTACTGTCCAACATGTCGAATCCTTCAAAGTATTTGAAAAGTTTAGGCTCTCTTGGAAATTAACCGATATATAACTGCGTGCAAATTCGGGGATATCTCTATGAATGATGCACTTTCAACTCGCACTTATATTACATCCCCGAAATACACGTACACATGTGTATATCTTATACTCGATTGCTGTCTCGTTCTACATCGTAAGATCATGCAACGCACGCACGTCAAGCGCAGATAAGCTTTGGATTCGTAATTGATGCCTCTCCCATTAGAAACTAGCTAGTGCAAAATAAACTCGCGTAAATCAAAATTGCGCGAAATAAAGGCCGCCTATATATTTAAGGCGAGAAAATTGCTCGCCGCCGTTTTAGACGAATATGATTTACAAGATAGTTTTCAGAAACGCATTAATCCCGAGAGAAGTCGGGAACTACCTGCGCAAAATGCCACGGCGTTGCCTGCGAGCATGATAACTTTGGGAGTGAGTTTAAGAAATGAAAACCTAGGAGTGCGCGCTCGACGAAATGGAAACTGGGAGAGAAACATCGAGTGCTCGTGAAGAGCATATAATTTCTTAGAAAGCCGAAAGCAAAGACACGCTCGCGGGTAAAACTTTCCCGTTGGTTATAAGCATACTATCTCTTCCATTATCAAATTAGTTTTTAATAAAAATCATACTATTTGCGGTTCTCATCGCGGTATCGTAAATGCATATTTAATTCGGAATTCTTAATCTGTTTTTGCCCGTTGATTTTTTCCCTCCTTTATATAACTGTGCGTAGATCGTAACGAACATTTGCCTCTGAGAAAACGAGGTGTTAATTAACTATATATGCATGCCGTATAAGAGTTATTATAGTTTTTAATACCGTGGGATCGTGTGTTATTTCTACCTTGATATAATTATCGACATTCCGTGCAGCTTTTTCCGCGTAAGTAATTTTTTATTCGAATAGCAAATATGAAATGTAAGCTAAATACGCTACGCTTATGTTAGCGAATATATTATTTCGTGTCCCCGACATCAGCGTATGTCGATGCCAACGACGATATATTCGTACAACTCGCAGAAAATACACAATTTTTTTCGTTCACGATTCGAAAAAATTACGAAAGCTCTTGCCAACGTAATGAAAGTAGTGTGTTTATTCTCTTCAGGTTACGATTTTGTTATAATTTGCAGGAGAATATTTCAGCTGAATATTGTCGCTGAATAATACGCGATCAAGGCGAAATTTTCACGTAACGAAACGAGGATCAGGGACCAGGTACTACACGAGGTGTAATGTGGCGGAAGAAAGTTTTTGGTTTCATCGCACTAATGACATCGTTAAACACAGCATTATTCTGACTGTCCGTCAGCGATCTTATCATGATAATATAGCGGATGATATAATCAGGATTATGTTCACCATGGAGGGAGAGCTCTCTCTCTGGCCAGAAAAGAGGAGCGTGGGAGGTGAAGGGGGTTAATTTTACACGTGGAAGACAAAAGTTTTAGTGAACTTTTAAAGCATTCAATATAAAAAGACCGGATTGAGAGAGAGGGAGAGACGGGGAAAAAAGGGAGCGGATTGCCCCGGAGGTAAATTCGAACTTGTGCAAGAAAAATTGTATCAAGGGTTTCTGCAACCCGGGGGAAATTTCCATATAATAATTAGATACTTAAATTACTCTAATAAAGGAGGATGATTAAGTCGGATATCCGACCACCTTTCCTTGTACCTCCTGGCTCTTTTTCGTATTGCTGCGAAATCCCGTGGACCGAATATACGAAGAAATTCGGAGAGAGGACTTTTCTTTAAACAATATTTTTTCGTGATTGCTATTCTCTTCCCTCTCTCTTTATTTTATCATTTTCGTTGCGTGAAATAACTTTCGAAGAGGAAAAGGGGCAGAGATTTTAAGGGAAATGAATATACGAGATTACCTTCTTGCGCGTTATCATAATTAATGTATATTTGGGTGAATTATTAATATTATTATTATTATAGGCTTATTATTATTATTGGTCTCAGTGTGCAGTTTTTAAATGCATAGGAATATTCCGACATAATAATTTGTATCGTAATTATTTTAGCAAAGAGAAATTATTTGAATTTTTTACGATGACGATATATTCGTTCAATTAGTATTATTCGTTATGGGAACATTGATAAAACACGGAATTACACATAAGTCGTGCCATTAATTTAAGCGTCTACAATCTGTCTAAACTTTTTCTTTGCTGTGTCAAGGATTTTCGCGTGTTGAGCTTGTACTAATTGGCTAGCGCGCTTGGCGCAACAGCGCGGATTATGTTAGTTAGGAATTCAACTCACTAGCAAAGTTAAACTGTACCTACGGTAGAGGACGCGTTAAGATTCCACGCGCTTCCCATGCTCTGGTAAACGGGAGAAATGCTATCAGAAAAGGGAGAAAAAAAGAAAGGTAGAGGGAAATGCAATGTGAAGAAGAAATATAATGGAATGGAAGGAAAAGAATGAGTATCGAAAGACGTAGGAACATGTGGAATAATAAATGCGATTGTGTCCGGCTACAAGTTCGAATAATAGTAGCAAGACAACGTTTAACTCCGATATACAAAAGTTTGCTTCTTTTGAAATATAGCTGCCTATATATGAAAAGATAAATAAATAAAAAAAGAAATCTCATCGTTAGAGCTTTAACGCGAATCAACGTCGCGAGAAAGTAACGTCTTGGTCCTTTTGCTACAGGTGAAGTGGTGGATGATTCGGTTCGGTGAACTAGTAAGCACTTCTGCACTCGAGGATTGCTCCAAGTTATTACGACGTCATTTCCAGTTAGGCAACTATAGCCGCTCTTAGTACGTAGAGGTAGCGATATATGTCGAACGATTGTGATCGTCTTTGGCAATGAACGGGCTAACGACAGAAGCTACTCTGATCGAATTATCGAGTATCATCGCGCGTATCATCCCGATTACACGGGATTAGCGGAATTCCTCTGGTATGACGGAGAAACGTAGCGAGAAATGAAAATTTACGCGTTTTCTCTACGTTAAGCTGAAAAGAGAAAAGAGTGAGCGCTGAAACTGTGCATGCGCACATGTAGCCACTACGGTCGATCGAAAATTTGAACCGCGTCAAATCCGCTCGCGTTCGGGATCATTTCGCAGAATGAAAGTCATTTTGCCGATAAGACTCTAGCGCGCTCCGCTTAAACTCCCCCTGCGATTGCTACGAAGCATTGATCCGAAGTTTAAGCGGAGTTTCTTGCGAACAGAGAAACGTTAGGAAGTTCGCGTATACTGGCTTTAGCCTACTTTATCTTAAGCGCGAACGGACGTGAGAAACAGAGAGGATTCGACGCTCGCGATGGAGGGCCCCCCTCGGCTTGTTGCAGGTACCCTGTCTCTATTTAGCCGCCTCGAAACGGATCGCGTGTGAATATCTGAACTCCGTTCTGTACTTCAACGCTTGACTCTGGCAGTTTTCCAGTAGTAGCCGACCTGTCGACCGCTATCGCGCAGCGAGCCAACCTCGGCTTCTCTCCTTCCCCCCTTCCATCGAAAATTTCAGCCAACTTTCGGCCTCCTCCAGATCGCGGCCGCGGGCCTGTAATATTTACTGACACGAACATAATCGTTATGACGCGGATAAATCGTACTTCTGGCGAACTGCTAATAATATAGACGATCGTTCTCTACAGAAAATATCGACCATGTTCCTTATAAGTCGTATAAATTTTTATGCTTTTCACCTATATATTTGTGTTACAAATATATATTTTGCCGAGACAAATTTATCATTTATATAGTTTGTCAAAATATTTTTAAATCCGGGGCAATTGATCATAATGGAAGGAAATCTAAAAGAGCGAGTCAAATTTTTTTAGCAGGAGTAATTTTATCATTAGTTATTTTCAATTTTTCATGAAAATTATGTATATTTTTTCTATGGTTCACTTCTCACATCATATGCAAGCATAGAGAAGCATTTAGAGAATTCATTGAACTATTTAACGCATATCATATGCATTAAATAGTTCAATAAATTCTCTAAAAATCTTTAAAATTAAAAATCCAAAAGAAATCGTTTTAAACGTCGTCAATGAGAGAAAGTCTAAGTGAGGAACCGTGTAAGCGAAACTATTTCTTTATTTAAATTTCTTTTAGCGGTCCAAAGATAATGTGTTGAATTAATCATAAGGATTCCGTCCTCGTATTTAATTCTAACGTCCTTTCGAAAGTAACGGGAGTAACGATTAAAGTTTCGCGCAAGAGGTAAGACTTTGGTACGACCGACTCATCCGAACCTCATACTTCCCAGCCTAATTTTCTTTGACAGTTCCGCATAAGTACATTTTCGTCATAATAAGATTCAGTTCCGCGTTGATCGATTACGCCGCTTTCTCTCATCTCCTTTTCTCTAGCTTGATAATTTTATCGAACGTTCGATTACATCATTACGACGCGAATTAACTCTAAACGAGATGAGTCGATCGCATTGTAAACATCATTTGCGGAAAATATGCGCGAAATGCGATTCCGTAATGCTTTTCCGAGAATTAAATCAATGGTTTAACAAAATAAATGGCGCGCTGCAAGCGCGTAAGGTTTTATGTTAACTGTTCTTCCGTTGCGTTTTATTGCTTTCCGTCGAGCGATTTACATAATTAAATAAGGCTTTAATTTAAGAAAATTGGAACGCGTTTATGAACGATAATGCTTAGATTATCGAACGCTGTATTTTCCCGGAAAAGAGAGAAGAGCGGGGACAAAACTTTGCAGGTATAATGGCCGTAATTTGACTTCTCGTCGATTATTAGCATACCGATCGATGCCAATCTCGATAATTGTTGTGCGGTAACTTCGTTGCCGCGTTGCGTTTGATGTCATTCAATTGCGAAAGTGATTGATCGTAGCAATTCCAGGGACAGTAATGTTCTCGTGGAAATTCACTCATTGGGATTAACGCGTTAGATTCGCTACGTGATTCGCATCGCGCCGATCTTAGGACGAGCCGACGCCGTCTGATCGCTTCATTTCGAGCTCGTCCTTGCGGCTCTCCATTTCGGAGATTGAAAAATTTGCAAATATAATGACGCCGTGAGTTCCTTACGTCTACGAAACGTAAGACGTAATTCCGAAGGCAGACGTAATTTCGTTTCAATTAACGAGATTATGCATCGAGCTCTAATGTTCGCGCGGCGCATAACCGACATTACTCGTAAATCGTAAAATTTCTGCGATAATCCCATTTTATGGATCTCGGTACCGTATCGTATGACGTTTATGCCATTCATTTCCTGGCGTGTCGTAAACACGTTCCGCCATGGACGTCACGATCTTCTTTTTACCGGGAAGATTTCAACGACTTCTTTACTAAGGCACCTTAACTCACAAGCTGCACCTATAATTCTAAGGTATCTTGTGCTCTATATTACTATATATTACGTATAAAATGTAACGTATAAATCGTTAACACGGATCTTTATCCACATTTCGTCGCGTAATGATTATTAACTATCTCTGAAATTTATCTGGAGAGAAAGATGGAACTGCATATAAAAGAAGCGTGAAATTAATAGTACAATATGTGACATTTTAATGCAATTCTTGGATAAAGGAAATAAGAAAATGTCGAAACATTAAGGCAACTGCATCATTAGCGCCGGTAAGTGTTGCAATATCGATTAGCATTCATGAAAACACGTGACTGGATAAAAGCGCGATAAGGCGAAACGGGGATATTACAACTGTTTTTCAATTTCGTTCTTTCGAACCGATTGGTTCAAGCGCGTCTAAAAAACCGAGTTTCCACAGCGCTGTTTGCAAACTGTCCCGACTGTATCGTCGATGCGCGAGAACGTTCTTTTAATAGTCCACTCTCTATGTAATTTTTTGCATCCGAAAAAAGAGTCGATTGGTCCGCACAATGGCAATGTCGATTAATGGACGAAACCGATTCAAAGGTATTCCGCTTTGTACGATTCAGCAATATTATGTTTTTAGTCTTCTAATCGCGTTAAGAAAGAAAGAGAGAGAGAGAAGAGACAGGATTTGCATTCGCGTAAATGTATTTTTTCGATAAAAATCGTTGTCGCATTATCAATTAATGTTTTGTGTGCGCGATGAAGAAATAGTGATGGCATGTTCGCGAAATACAATGTCGCGTAACGACGCTAATAATGTATCTTGGACAGAAATATTCGCGTCATTTAGCGTAGGATTCTCATTAGACAGGCGCGATAACGAATGATTATTGTATCATCTAAATTGCACTAATCCGCGTGCGACGTAACAACTTCCGACGTCAAAATTCTGCGTTCGTGCTTTCTAATTGTGAGATCTCGTCGGGCTTAAGTCTTCGCACGGTTACCTCCTATAACGATGATTTACGTTCGCGATCCTCAGGGCCCTTCCGAGGTATCCTTTATACCCGAAAAGCCGCTCTTTGTCGTCATCCCGTAGTCTATGGCGTGTAGATATCGCGGGCTGCTCCATCCATTGTTCTGGCCGACAGTATTCGCGTGTACCTGCAATAACTAACGTATGTGCGAGCGTGTATGTGTTTGTTGCACGTGTGTACAGATACATGTATATGTATTTCGTGCTCACACCTGCTTCGCATCAAACGTTTACGTAGAAACGTTTCTCACATCACGCATGTCATGACTCGATAATGCACTCCGCAACTCGTCGCGAAATCTTGAAAGTTATTAAGACGGAATTTTATCGCGCGAACGATGCTTTACATTTTGCGAGATATATTTATATCGTGTAAAAATTTTCCAAAGTTTAACCATCTCGTGATTTATCCATAACCGTGTGCATCGCCGGCTTTTTCCCACTTTTGCAATTTTTGTTGCGAGTCTCCGCTATAAATTTATTAAGACGAGCCGTTTTTCTCCCCCTCTTCAAACGGTCGAAGTTCAAACTGTGCGCATTCGAATTCATTTCTTGCGAATCCACGAAGTCACCGACAATAAATCATGAATATTAAAACGAGCATTCCGAGCGGATTCCCGGGTACCTCGCGATGATAAGATTATATTCAAACGTAAAAGGAGAGGATCTTGAAATGGATTGAGAGTACAGATAAATTAAAACCCTCATTCACCGTGAGAAACTGCATAGGTAGGCGTTCTGTAATTTAAATGCAAATCAGTTTTTAGTCAATCGTCGAGAATACCGTTTGCCTAAGAAAGAGAACGGGAGCGAAAGAACGGATGGGGCGAGCGAGCGAGCCGGACGCGCAGAAACGTCTTAAGGAACGTAAATTCCTTCAAAACGAAGATCATTCCGTAACGTCTCGTTTTCTTCGCTGTCTACCAAATTACAGGGTTCATCGACCGTCTCACGTACCCGCATTGTAGAAGCGATGAGGAAGATTGTAGTCTTCAATTTAACGTCTGACTCAGATTTTGTTCTCGGCTGCAACAATATCTTCCAGTTGGTATCGCCGCTGGAAAATTGGATATTTGACGAATCGCGTTACGCGATTCAGCTTTATGCGAAATGTTTTGTCGAGCTTTCTTCTTCGAAAGATTTCAAGGGAAACCTTCATTTTAATTTAACTATATAAGATACAGATTTTATAGTAATTCGACTTCTACATTAACAAGTGTACTATTGTTTCTCTGCGTTCCTTTCCTTTTTATCATTACAGTGAAATATTGCTCGTTACAATGGAGCCCCAAGATGTAACATTGAACGAATTCAATCGTTGCATTATCGAGATGCTTTCGCGTGATGTGACATTCTCATAGGATTTGCAAAGAACAAGACGTATGATCTCAACATCAAAAAGCTCTGGGAAACAAAGTACGAATTCTGTGACTTGCATCTTATGCGATGAAATGGATTAATATTTAGAATGAAAATAAATGTATACACATTAAAAGCTCATTTTGCCAAAGTAGTGATTGTAGTATGCATATAATGATTCACATATATCATATAGAATTTCGCACGTTGATGCTAAATGACTTACTAAAATTATAATACGCGTCACACATTGTATCATATTGCGCGCATTCACATATTCTTCTTCATATTGTTGCATTTCATTGAAATCTGAGTCTTCTATACGTATAATAGTTCGCATTATCTGCAACCATGCAGTCACGTATAATTAATAAATAATGCTTTCAATGATATACGGCAAAGTAATCGCGCTATCGATTTACATGAATCGTTAAATTGCGTTAGTATTCGTTCGACATTGCATTTTCGAAAATCGATGCGCTTCACCAAACGTGGGAATTTGCGGACTGGCTAATAGCCAATTAACAGCAGTTACAAAAAATGTCCTTGTTTCTGGTTGACGGAAAATGCGAAGTTCGATCTTCTCGCGGCCCGAGGATATTTATCCTTTGTCGTGTTAACGCATAGCTTTTTCGATTTATCACCAGTAAATGCAGCGATGCATTTTCACGACAGCTTAAACTCGCTGATTTTGTCTATACAGTTTTGCATATTTATCAAATTTATTCAAGCAGAAATGATATCTATAATTACATTTGTTTGTGTAATCAAGACAATTTATAAAAACGATTTTTTACGTCTTTAGCGACGTAATAAATTCGGTGCATTTATTTCAAGATAAACACCATTTTCAATTTCAAGTTCTAAAAAAAAATTGTTAGGTGTACCGTTATTACTGTTGTAACAGCTCTTTGCGATCAAATTAGTTATTTTGTGTGTCACGCATCCCCTATGACACTCCAACCTTCGTTAAAATGTCTTGAAGCGGCATTTCGAAGCACATGGACTTTCGTTCGCGATAACAGGTGCGGGTACCCTCTGGGATTATGCTGGATATTTCGAAAGTTCGCAACTTTGTGCAGGATCTTCAATTTTCTCACTTTACTCTTTTTGCATAGGAAGCCAAAGATATTTACTCCGTTATGCGAAACAAACGACGGTGAAATTTGGAAAGTTTGACTTCACCACATTTCAAGCAGCTGTGTTGAAGAGAACGTTTCCCATTCTTAAATCAAACGCGAGTATAAGATGGAGAAATGCTTTTTATTATCGTCTTTATAGCACAATAATAAACATTGCGAAAATTCATAAAGCAATACGTGCTCGCTATTTATAAATTATAATCTGATTTTTACGATTCAGACTTGATTATAGTTTTTCGATTTTTATTTGATTTTTCTTACTCAAAGGATAAAGAGTAAACAAAGTTTTATCCTCCTGATAATTTTTTGGAACGGTGCCACGATTCCGTCGAATCGTTTCCGACGAGATCCATCGCCAAGCTCGCACGCTGGAGATAGCCTGACATTTAAACGCTGCCACGGTCTTGCCCTGACAGCCGTGTCGACATCGTGATTTTTCGGAGAAACGTGTCTTTGACGCGAGAGCATCTCTATCCACGTCGCGGCACGCTATTTGATCTTTCCGATGCGAAAACACGTAGCGGTTTGGCGTTGCGACACGCGATATACTCTGGGCTAACATACGTTTTAGGTCGTTCCATCACGATGGTTTCCTCGGGAAAGCTGTATTCGACAGAATTAGGTTTGCGGAAAAATTGAGACGAGAAAATAGTTTTGAAGAGCGAGGGAGAGAGTGAAGGAATTGCGATCTCTCATGTTGTGCGCCTCAAAGGCGGAAGACGTCTGAGAAATTGATGCGAAATGAATATTAATAGGTAATTATAATTCTTTTAATTGACGATAATAAGCATCATTCTCGACATGACTAGAGAGTACATGTAAGCCGATTACTATGAATCATATCGACGGAAAATGTATACATTATTGCTGTAATTTCGATGCATTAATGAACGCGTTACGTGCGTATGTATCGATTAATGACAAATATGGAAGATCTTATTATCAGGAATAACGCATATCGCGGCATATATTTTGAACTATGTTACCGGATATAATATAATTACATACATAATGAAGAAACTTTGCAACATCAATAATAATAATTTTGTCGAATAGTAGTATTCATCGAGAGAGCGATGTACAGTCGTACAATTATTTATAGACAAGTAAACAGATTAATTGATGCGATGTGAGTGTAGTAATATTTAATAATAATACTGCAATGTGGAGACTTTTTGAAATAATCGCGTCAAACGTTACAAATATTGGCAGACAACGGATTACGTTGTCGTTACTCAAGGAATTACTGTCGTTAAAAATCCAGCGTATTTCCATTTATCAAACAAGTGACTTGACTTTCTTTTGTCTCGGTTTGCGTTATCGTATACGCTTGTGTGGTGATTTACGAGCATGTATCGCGGACGGGTACGGGTACTTATCGCGTGTAACCTATATGCGTGGGTAATCTAGAAAGAAATCGCGACCTAGATGCACTGAACACACGTTGTAACGTTCCAGATGAACATAAGTGCCACGCGACCGAGCGTTTCCAACAGGTCTGGAACATGTTCGCTCGACGTTAATTTTCCCGGCGAAAAGTACTGTACATTACGCCGGGGAACGAAAGAGAGCTCAATGAAAATAGCTTGCAGGACATTTAGTTCAACACTCAAACTAAGAGAAATACGACAAAAACATTCTCGTTCATTCTCTAGCGATCAATAAACGATTATCTTTCTTATGGATATTATCACAATTTAAAGGGACGTACGTAATACATTACGAAAAGCTTGAAAACTTTTTTCCCTTTTAATAATTATTATTACGGTTATTATTTTATTAGTTTATATCGGTTATTATTTTTTATCAATTTATATTAATTCTTATATATATATTTCTGTAGTAGAAATAATATGAGTGCGCTTAAATAAATACCACATCGAAAAACTGATAATTTAAATATAAAATCTGATAATTTTTCCCCGATATGTATACCGAACAAGTAGATCCGTATGTCACTGAAGAATAATTATCAGATTTTATAGTTTGCTCGACGTGGTATTTATTTAAATGCGTTCATGTTACGTATTCCTCTTATCGTAGATTTTATTAATGTTCCTGCAAGGATGTACATACATTATCTTGTACGAGCTCACGACACGAATTTTACATGCGAGAAGGCACCACCAGGCTTATGTCGGAGCGTAGCGGTCTTACGCGACAATACATTTAACTGCCGTTTATACGATTCCATTATGTTGCGCACTAAAATAGGATCTAGTTATCTCGACGAGTTTTGCAAGTTAGCCGCAATACGGACAAATAAAAATTACATTGTCGACATCAGGCGACGAATCTCGCGAAATAGATTGTAGCCTCGTCGCACGATGGACGAAACGAGTGAAATATTTTTTTTCTCAGTTCGTAAATAACCTCGCGTGTTATCTTCAGGACCTGATTTAAGATGACTTGCCACGTAAGCGAAGTTTAGCACGATAACAACGCGAGAGCGATTTGCATTAGATTAGATTTATTTTAAATGAGTATTTTCAATCGCAAAATTTTCATCTCAAAAAAATTAATATGTTATCTCAAAGAATTAATTAACGAAACGATTTTTTGAAAAGTTGGATTTTAGCATCGCAAATATATAATACCCTTTATTCGCAATTAATTATTTTATCACGATTAATTATTTCATTGCACAACTCATTGATAGTACTTAAAGAATAATCAGACGATTCTTCTCTTCTTTAAATTTGAATTAAAGAATTTTCCATACAAATTGTTTGAAATTTTTCAATCGTTTTTGGTCAATTAAATTTCTATCTACCATAGTCTCGAAAATTAATTACAAGCTAATTGATTAAATGCTATTTCATATTATGTTTCTCTGTCTTTCGCTCTCTTTCTCTATCTATCTATATATTTATATATCTATCTATCTATTTATGTTTCTCTTCTGTTTCAATATTTTATCCATTTTTCATGAAAACTTTTTTCGCGAAAATAGTCATTTTTATTTCAGTGTTCATGAGGGATTATTTATACTCATTAAATTTTATTTCTATGGAACTCTCTCATAGGACGACGTTAACAAAATTAGCGCTATAAATTTTTCATTCGGCCGTTTGGTCGCAGAAAAATTCTCCACTACGATATTTCTTTGATTTCATGACGGATTATATATATATATATATATATATATATATATATATATATATGCATATTTCATATTTATAGAATCAAATATCGATCGGATAAAGCTTATTTCGATTTAACCGATCGTATTTTATATTCTAAAGACATGGTAGTTCTCCTCTTGGGTTATCCTTTGTACAGCGACATTGCACAGCATTGGCAGGACGTCCCAATTGAAATAGCTAATCCAGCAAATCTCGACGATAGACTCTCGATAACGAATCTTAATAAAAACTTCAAATGCAAACTTACTTGACCGCAAGTAACAGTTCACTATAGCTCAGCATTTTCCTGAGATTTCTATTTCGCTCCAGTTTTCTCTTAGGTTCTTTTTCTCTCGTACGAAGTACTCTTTGTGCCAAGGCACGCCCATATTAAACTCCGGGGCAATCTGAACCAGTGCGAATGGTTCTTATTTTCATCACGGCACCCATGGGGAACATATGAAATTCCTGAAGAGCTATCATTTCTGCGCCACGTACAGACCATAACTTATTTTATTATCAGTTTCTTTTCGTGATATCGGCACTGGATTATGTACAAGTGTTATTCCCCGGTTTGCCGTTAATTATCGGTGAGTTTCCGCACGTACTGCTTACGTCGCTCATAAATCTCAACATGACATATATCTATAATTTAATGATGAGATCGCACCTTGCGACAGGTAATTCCGCGAGATAAATAATGAAAAATTTGGTAGACACATAAATTTCTAAGATGGTAAAAATAATATTCGCACAGTAATAAAAGACATTGTATGTAATAGAAATGAATTACAAAATTATCTGTCGGGATATTTTTCAAGGTAGATATACGTAACATTAATTTTACAATGATAAAGCTTTTCCTTTTTCCGCGAAATGTAAAGTATCGCTATGAAAATTAAAGCTTTATCCGCGTCCGGAAATTATTCGATATTAAATTAGATTATTACACGTAATTTTATTCTCCTGTTTAACTGTTTTTCCTCTTTTTTGTTTGCATCTCGTTGAATTTTACCGAAAACCGATTCGATTAGGACAAGTGTTTCCGACCAAATTATGTCGAAAGAATGGTCGAATAGAGAAATTCTTGGCAGAAATTAAGAACGTACAGTCGACAACGGTGTGATGTCTTTCTGCACCGAACTAATTTCATTATCTTCAACGGCGAGAATCCTTAGACAGTGTGCCTCTTAAAAGCGAAAACGCGCTTTAAGGTACGGTGTCATTTAACTGAGTTCTCTCTCCCTTCGTTTTCTTCTTTTCTTCTGCGGTTGAAACGAAATGTCATGCAATTTTGTTTTGTGAAACAAGAAAATATTAAATCTATTTCTCTCTCTTTCTCTCATTTGCCTATTATTGGTTTATTAATTTCAGTGTTATTAATTAGAGGATCATGAGGCTTGTTTTCAAAAAGAGAATTATGGAAAAAACGAAACTTTAAAGAAATCCGGAGATACGGCAAATGTACTCGCGTTATCTTCTTCAAAGGAAATGTCTCTCGTACGTTGTCTACTTTAATTTAATTCTTTTAATTACAATTTCCTACCTTGTTTAATTACGTTAGCCGCGCGTCTTTCCTAGGGATTAAAGTCTTTCTTGATACGATTATAATAATTTAAAGATAATTACCAGAATAATTTTTAAAAATAATTACTAGACGCGATTTTTGATAGCGCAACAAAGCTGTTACAGATTATTGTTGAAACGATTGCGAACTCGGTGAAAGCATAATTAATAATCTGATCCTCGTTTATTAGCGCTGCTTTGAACGCCGCTAATAATTTTATATCCTCAATAGTTAATTAACTACTATACGATAATTATTATTAAGGCGGTATCAAGATACACGTTGAGCGTAAAAAGTGTTTATTTTGTTTGCTTAATTAACGCGCTACACTTCCTTCTTGACGAGATTACGTCGCATTCTAAGCTTGGCACACATACTTACGAATTTATTATTATTCTACAATTTTTAACATTTATATTTATTTATTTCATTCCTCATTATAAAAATAATTCGAATTTTTATCTTCTCATTCGCAATCTTCCACGGAATTGTTTGTTTCAAAGTTGTTAAGCTAATATGAATTATAATATGCAAATTTTTTTATCAATTTTAGAGAAGTTTTTCAATCAAAATGCAGTGACCTTCGAATAATGGTCGCTTTATATAAACAGAAATTTATTTGTAATTTGATGTGCAGCATATCTGCATATATTCTTCAATATGTATTTCATGTATGTATATAAAAGGTATAGGTATTTGACTTTTTCAGATATTTTTTTATGTTATTACATGATATTTAACATTATAAATATATATAGAATTTTGTCCCAAATTTTGTCGTATATTATATGTTGCTTAAAATGGAGCTAATGAGGTGTAATTAAAATTCCAAATCTATCATCTTCATGATATTATGATGTAACACTAGATGATTATATCTAGTTTAATTATATGCGAATATAATACAGATATCTTCGATCCTTTATATAGGATGGTATAACGACTCGTATAACGACTCGATGCACACAATTTATCACTTTATCTAATTATTAATCATAGACGAGGTAATTGCGCATTAATTAACTATACCGATCTTGTTACAATACAAATCACGATATTATCCATTGAAATAATTACACAACGCATAAATGAGAATAGCGTATCCATTAGTGTCGCGACTTTTTACTAAAATTAAAGATTGTAGCAAAAAAATAATCCTGACGGATCAGTCTGGAAATAAATTCAATGTAAAAACTCGCGATTATTCGCGAAATCGGAAGAAGTCTCGCTCGATGAGAAACAAATGAAGAATTAAGAAGCGAAATTTAACCGCTTCCAAAAACACACGCGGTTAGCCATTAGCGGCAGGAACAGGCGGGTGGCTCGTACCAACGATGGATGAATCGAAGGAACAAGAAGAACGGAGAAGAGGAGGAGTAAAAAGAAGACATTACGACTCGGTCTGGTAAAAAGGCGAATCAAACAGGCCGTGATGATACCCGGATGTTCTAATCGTATTAAATGGACCCGGCGGTTCCTCGATGTGAAGAGCTCCTTTTTCCATCCTACATATCTCGAGATGCCCGTAAACGAGCAAAGCACCGCACAGAATTGTGGGAAGCTCGACAGGTGCGAGAAAACCCCACGCCATGTTTCGAGGGAGCCCCCATAAGCGCTATCTTCCTCGCAGCATCGAGCCCCGCGGTTAACGTTACCGAAAGTAATTTAACGTGCTCGGGTCAGGCTTCGTAATCACCTTTACAGGCTATTTTATAAACTTTGGGAAGGGAAAAAAGAGGGAAAACTCTCCGCGGTGTGGTTAGAATAACGCCGGAAAATCGCCGTTAATAACAATTTCTGACGATAATATTATGATCCTCAATCGCGTCATATTTTCATATTCGTCCAACTTTTACAAAACGGAATTGCCGAATTAATTACTCGTGCATTACCTATGATTTACTCATGTGCGTAAAATTTTACTAAATTATGCGTCTCGTGCACCGAATAATGTACGCATGGACTGCGCATACAGTTTTCCTCTCTCTAGTAGAATAAATCTATTAATTTTATTTTGCCAATTAATAGAGATACACACTAATGACGCAACTATATGCCTATTTTCTATCTGCGCGGCTGTACATGCATCTATATGCAAGTAATTATATAACAATGGTAACCGCCCCCGACTTCTCATTGCTGAAATATACATTAGCAATTAGGTAAACTCTTGTTTAGCTTATTATCGCAATGCATAATTATATAGGAATAGGCTTCCAATGAGGTGAATAATTCCTAAACGTATAACGGGGCCATTACTCATTGACTATTAATTATTATCGCGTTGAGCACCTGTTGTTTACGGCTTGATTACGATGTTAACCGGTTTTATCGGTGCGCGCCGCTTAAATCTCAATTTGCGTCAGGCTGTGAACTATGTTTAAACGCAGTAATCGTACGGTAAGGCGATAATAATGATCGTCTATGTATTTTTTTTATTCGCGCGCGTAGTCGCGCATTCTGTATCGAGAAACGCGCGGCCTCGTAAATCATGTTATTACCGCGGGAGTGCATTAAAGAGAGGCAATGCATTACGAAAGTGTTCGCGAATAGATCCGTCGCATGGTTTAAAGTTAGTGCGGCAGCTATCGCCATTAGTTACGACTTTGCGTGGCGCTTTCCACTAGGAAGTCGATCACCTTACGAATCACCCTACATAAGAAAGTACGAGGAGCAGTATGGAAGAGCTGGCAGAGAAAGAGAGAGAGAGAGTGAAATAGTTCGAGATATATATATACATATATACACACATAGATATTGAGTATGGTGCAACTACGGGTAACTTCGATACGTACTAAACTTCCAAGTGGCAAGTGGATCGGCTACGTCTTTTTATCAATGTGCCTGAGTAACTTCGATTTGTTGTCGAATCGAAGTAACCGATAAGAACCGTCTCACGGCGATACGACGCGGCATATTCCACTTAAACTCTTGGTACAAACGCTGCAGCTTTTTCTCGAAATAGGTGTTATTTCTTATTAATCGCTTTTTTATCGGATATATAACTTTGGGTACTTTGCGCCGCGGAGGCTACAATCGAAATCTTTTATGAAAGGAATTATTTCGAGAATCCTTTTGAGTTTACGATCGAAACGCGAGCGTGAGTTTGTTATGAAATTAAATGTACTCCTCGTTTCTTTCGCGCGCTCTCGACAATATGATTTTCGATATATTCAACGAGATAAAGGTACAGCGAATTTAATATACTGACGCGCGCGTGCGTCTATAAAAGCTTTGTATAGATCTGAATGTGTTCTCGCTATAGATGGTACGTGAAGAGAAATATTTTTCGGGAGAGAAAATATGCGTTTTATTATTTCGCGCGCACGATTTTTCGACCAGGTACGCATCTTCTTGCACGCGTCAACCTCCTTTCACCTAACTATATTCGTGTCTATCCTCCACATCTTTTTTTCTCAGACGAGACAAGCCAGGCGACTGGCTGAACCCGCGAGAGGTAACTTTAACCAACTTTGCTGATTTACAAAACAGACATCCTTTGCGCGAGATAGTAACGCGCGCGCAGAGACGGAAGGGGTCGGGAAAGGTGAGAAACAAAGAACACGTTGATAAAGAGCGGTCGTGAGATAGAGGAGGCAAGGAGAGAAGGAGAGGCGACAAAACGTACATGTTCGCTGGGACACATTGTTTGTCGGCGAGGTGTCGACAGAGCGCGCGGAATCCATTGAGTCCCCCTCTCGCCCTCACCTTCAACCTACATTGTGCCATGGCACTGGAGAAAGAATGGCGAGATATAACCTCTTTTCGTCATATATATATATATATATATATATATATATATATTCCATTTATGGGAGAAAGGCATCAGACACTTTTGTAGCGAAACTTACAAAAGAACGCTCACTCGATCTGCTCGCCGAGTGTCCGAATCGCGATAACGTGCCGATTAACGGTTTTAATGGTCGGAGAACGGTCCTGGTCCTGGAGAGGAAATCGTTTATATATCTCTTGCTGCGAAAACTTTCAACGCGTACCAGATACCAGACAAATGTACCTAACTTTATTAGCAGTCAACATGTATCTGCGTTAAACACAGAAAGTCGCGGCGCGAAACTACGTTGATTATACCCAAAGTTACGATAATGTATTTTATAAAGTGTATTTTAAGCGTAAGAAGAGCATGAGAAATCACTAAAATGAGAATAGTTGAGAATTAAGTTCTAAAACTCGATATCGGTAATTTTTAAAAATTTCCCGTTATTATTCTTATACATGTTATCCTTTTATCGTCGATACAATAAGGAGTGTCGATATTACTTTTGCTCGAGAGAAAAAATATATCGAGAGAAATGTTCGCGAACTACTAGCACGAACGGAGATGTCGAGGATATTCGCGATGCGAGTCGCAGAAATGTGTACTCGACAAAAATCACATGCGCCATATTCCTTCTTCGAATTCCCATGAAATCTATTTGATCGAGTCAACGAGAAGTGATACTATGAGATATTATTATGAGATATTACGAAAGTATACTACAGAAAGAGAAATATTTGTTTTGACGTTTGTAAAAACAGAAATGATCACGAACGAAAAAAAATTTTTTTTTAATAATGGTACCTATATTTTAATGAAATTAAAATATGATTCTGAATAAATATAGAATATTATAAAAATCTCTATATTTAATATTTAATTCTTATAAATATGTGCAACATATGCGAGAAATTAATTGTCATAAATGTTTAACTTGTAATTTTTTTATATTTGCATAATCCAAAATTATACCTGCCAAATATTTTTCTTCTTTAATTAAAATATTATAAATTATAGAGATTGTGGACACACATCCAATCTAAATGATATTTAACTGCCAATGTACGCGCGTTTCAATTAATATAATATATAATAATACAAGTGAGCTGCATATGCTAATTAATTTTAAAAATGTAAACCACGGTAATTATCGATGACAAATAATTTCACGATAGGAAACAGGCCAATTAACGTTGACTGATGGACATTTCGTTTTGAATAGGCACGCCTGCCCCGCGGCCGTGATATATGTAAGGGTCCATTAACGGATTAATCTCCTTCACAATGATAATTGTCTCACGCACATCCTCAACGCACGGTTCTAATACGAGGAGGGATAGATCCGATTGAATTTGCCAGCGTGACCATTTCCAATGGCTCGCTGGATTACGTCTACGCTGATTCATCCGTGTATATACAACTGCTGTCATAACTAGTGACACGGGATTTCGAGCATATGAATAGAGTCCTGGACGAGTGTCCTGTGCAGCGCCGACCTAGATCAAGCCTAACCAAAGCCACATTCATCGTTTGATATCGCTTCGGGAAAGCATTGCTTAAGGTGTAAGGATGTTCGAGCCCAGGATCGTCTTATCGTTGACGGTTACTCTCCTCGAATCCTAGTATTATAATTCGATAGTTCTCTAAAAGAGGAGAAAGTAGGAAAAAGAACATTATTATTATTATTGTTATTACTATTATTATTACTATTATTATTATTATTATTAATCATCATCATCATCATCATCATATTATTATTATTATCATTATTATTATTATCATTATTATTATTATCATTATTATTATTATTATTATTATTATTATTATTATTATTATTATTATTATGTTATTTTCAAGTATGGCACAGGAATTTATTAGTGTTGCTCTCACTCGTTGTTTCATTATTACATTTGCTAATTGCGTATTAATTATTGTGAGAATCCCTATTTCGATGAAATGATATTGTTAATGAGATACCACTCGACTTTATATTCGCGAAAATAGTAATTCATCTCTTCCTCAATCGTATATTTAAGCTCGATCGTTTCTGGAATCGCAAGAATACTCTTGTGATCCGATTCAAAGTTATGCGGCGGAAACACTCGTGCTATCGGACAACTTCGCGTCTTCTTGGCGTGGGAAATAAAAAAAAAATGATGATAGGAATGGGAAAGAACCCGCTGATACTTTTATACGAACTGACGTAACGGTCGCATCGACACGCAGCAGTGCCGATCCATTATGCATGCTTCTCTCGAATCTCCTTTGCTCTCCCTCGTTTCCGATCTTTCGTGATCCTAAGTGCAGTGCAGTCGTCACTCTAATACGTTCTGATGCTTGCCCGCATTTTATTTTTAATGTCTTGGGAAAATTTTGCGTTACTCTTTGTTCCTCTCTCGCCTATATAATGATGATATAGTGACTTGATCTTTTGAGACGAATTCATTCCTACGTTGCAGACGCGCGTATAATTTAGTTATTATTTCGTTAATTAATTTATGTTATTTTTCTTATTTAAGCTCCCATTAATAATATTAAATTTCTTTTCATATTTCGTTATTCACGCGAAAATTAACAATATGACTTTTACGAATTACTGTATTTCTTTATTGCGCTGTTTTGAGTTACCATTATCTGTATCTCTCATTAAGGCATTTTATTTAAATTGGCATAAATTTGAAAAGAGATGGTTTCCAATTATCTCGGAAATGAAAAATACGAGGATCGTAGCCGGTTGGTAAGTTTATGGCACTGATAAGCCAAATATATACCGATCGTGATGTTTCTTCGCGTTCAAGAAACTTAGCGTGACTTTACGCCGTTGTAAAAACGTACAATATATCGAGATTGTACGTTCGATGGTCGAGAAGGTCTGATCATCGTTTTCTATAGTTTGGTATACATTCAGCGATATTCGATTTCCTTTCACTATTTATCTGATTCCCTTTTCTTCCCCTCGAATGCTTCTTCTAATACGATATCATTTAGAAACTGCTATAAAGAGAAAGATTGTTATTCGTTCCTTATATAAACGACAAAAAGAAAAGAAACCGGTTGTTATTGAGCCAAGCGACTTTATGGTGGCTTCACAGAGGGAATTAGATATTTGTTTAGCTCAACTGAATTTGATTATCTTAAAAATTCGCGAAGCATTGCGCGCTCCAAGATGAAGTAAGAAAGCGCGAGAGAAATTCGAAAACGATGTAAAATATTTTCCCGATATATCCCGGGAGGGGGAGGAGGGGAAGGAAACGTTGGTCGTTCATTTCCCGGGGCGATATCGACAACGGGACGAATAGAATCAATTATAGTGGATTTAACGAAAACTTCCCCGCATATTCATCCGCCCGCGCGATTTGCATATTCCGAGCGTCGTCTCGTCAAATACGGGATGCAACACACGCAGAAGCCCCAAGGATGTACATATGTAAATCGGCAGCGAGAAGGTTGTCGAGTTTGTAGGGTTCCTCGTTCCCCCCTTCTCCCCTGAAACGAGTTTCGGGCGGGCGGTGTAGTCAGGGATGATGCATCGGCCTGGTACGTGAGGATTCGCGTGAGAGATCACGAGTATTTCTTTTATCTCATATATTATGAGTTTTATGTTCGCCCGTCAGAACATTTATTTGTTTGACTTCCTCGCGCAGGAGAGAAGGCAACTTTTTCCCGGCGGCTGCGGACTGGCCACGGGAGCGAAGAAACTCGAGAATTATTGTAGATGTTAGTATCGCAAAAATCGTCCAGGGGATAAGCTCGTCTAGCACAATGTGTCAGTATAAGTAATAACGCGCTGGTCGTACATTGCCGTAGATCGATCTAGATCAACGTGACAGATGCCCGTGTATCTTTCCCGAAATTTGCGTGCGCTTTTTCTCGACCGCGTTAGTGCTAAATCCACGGAGAGACAAAGCACTTTCTTTCTTTCTCTCCTCTTTAATCCTTGCGTTTCGCGTAAATTTCGCGAATGACCTGTATTGCTCGAGTTATATGCTTAATTCCCCGTCAGAAACGATCATATTTCACGAGTCTTGACTAGCGGAACCAGTCGCGACAGGTTTGTCGCAAGGCGGATTTCTCGGGCGAGCTCTCTATGTAAGACGTGGAACAAGAGTGCGCGCGAAGAAGTTTTATCTTATAAATAGTGAGTCAGGGGGGATGAATATGGCGAGGGTGTGATAAGAGAGGGATAGACCGAGAGGAAGGATAAAGGGGAAGGGAAGAAAGAAAGAAAGGGAGAGAGAAAGAGAAGGCAAAACTATGTCAAGAAGAGAGAGAGAAAGGTGCAAAGGCGGAAGGAGCGAGGAGCTTACAGTAAAGAGGGCATAAAGCGCGGAGGGGGCGAAAGAAGAAAGCAACGGACGAGAAAGGCAAGGACAAGGCGAAAGTTGAGAACTCCAGGACTCAACAGCAATTAAAGTAAAATTATACAAAAGTGCATCCAGAGAGAGAGGCGCGTCTTGCGCGTCAGGCAGCCGAACAACTGCCAGGAGAGAGAGTTGCAGTACGTCCTTTCTCCCTTTCTCGTTCCCTTTGTCTCTCTCCTTCTTTCTCCACCATGGCAGCGGGAGATGTTGGCCAACAAGATCTCTCATATTTAATGACTCGGTTGGACCGCCTCGGGTGGCAAGCTGAATTTTAACACCCTTTCCGGTATGGAGTGGTGGCCGCAACGCGCGAAAAGAGGCTTTCGACGTCGCAATCCCGCGCGTAACGCCAGCTTTGAAATCGCTGACTCGCTCTCCTTGCGTCTCTGTCAATTGTGCGAGAAAGAGAGAGAGAGAGAGAGAGAGAGAAAGAGAGAGAGAGTCAAAAGCGTATTATACATCCTGGATTCTCCTCAATGATATTTAATATTAATATTTAATAACCACAGTAAAATTAACCAGACTTGATTCGTAACGGAATTTACGTTGTAGCTCGCGGCTCATACATTTATCCTTGGTAAAGTGCAACTTTGTGGAGAGAGAAGATGCGTAACGCTGAATAACAAACGAGGAATTGTAGGCAGCTATTTGCTTAGTGCCACGCCACTCCATCTATATCCTTCGCTTTTCGCTTCGTTGATATCGACATTACCGTTAATTATGATGGATAGCTCTCCCCAGATAACGGATCTCACGTCCAGATATACGTATAATTGCGATGGCCGGCGATATTTTTATCGATCGGAATCGCCTCCGCGCTTTGGAAAGAGGAGTTTACGTTAATAAACGAATAATATCCTTTTATGATATCGTACGAGAAAAAAACTTTACATGCGAGACTTCACACACGACACGGGGATGTCGAGATGCCTCGAGCAATGAGTTAAACTCGACGCAAACTTTGTAGCCAACAACCGCGACGGTCTCGCGCCGAATGAAATCCTTCGACCGCGCGTTGGTTCTTTCGAATCAGCTTCTCGTCCGTCTTGTAAACTCCTGCTGCTGTAGCAGCAGCAGCAGCAGGTGTAACCATTACCCGAACCGTTGCCGTGTCAGCACCACGAAAGTTAAAAGGGCAACGGGGCTTTACCATCCGGCTGTTATGGCTCTTTTAACAGTTTCTCTCGTTTGAGAGCCCCATAAAACACGTTTGCGTCTCAATCTCATTTATGAAAAAATATCACGGTGCATTTATTGATTTCTAGCATCGCCCTTCTGTTGTTAAAATCTCTCACCATATTGTTAATTATGAAAATATATTTTTCTTATTTAGCAATTATATAATTTCTCTGAAAAGATGAATCAAATATATAATTACACCTGTAAACTCGGTTTTTAAAATTTAGTAATTATCTCCTAAAGAGAATTTTTTAAATCAGAAATGTTTTCCGTGGCTCTTAAAATTTAGTTTATTTAATTATATTGATTGATATTCTTTTTGCTTTATTACTAACTTTGTTCTTTCATTCTTTTGTAATTGATTGAGATTTCGAGAAAGATAAATCAAAATTAATCAACATCCAGTGTAATTCAAGCGTTTCGAGGAGAAACGCTTCATGCATAGTAATTATCTCTTAGAAGGGATCTTCCTAAATTATAAATGTCTTGTCGCGCTGCCTGTACTGTTGATCCTCCGCGCGATAACATCCGCAGATTTCATTCTCCCGCCACGCACAATACGTACAACAAATAAGGCGTATTATTTATTTGGACTGCTCGAAGTGTCAGCGGTAAAGTCGGGCCTCGTTGTGCCAGTTTCGCTCCGTCGCGACAGCTTGTAAGGGTGAGTTTGCTTCGGAGGCGAAACGCGAAATAAGGGGGTGGAAATGTCTCCCGCGGATGATATATTTCCACGCGCTCGCCTGGCATCCTCCAGCCGCGGATATATGGTTTGTTGTCGAAAAAAGCAACGAGCCCCGTAAAGAGACTAGTGGGCTTCAGAAATGAAAACACGCGGGACGTACAACGATTCGAGGTGTATAAATCTATTTGAAGACACGGAGGCGAGATATCACGTTCCAAGCAAGAATCTCGATGTAATTTAATCCAAGTTACATTAATAACGAAATGTCGTCTTCAAGGAATACAAAAATTCGCAATTTTTTATTAATAATAATAAAAATTTAATTTCACATATATTTTTAGCGTCTTTATTGTATAAGTTGTCTGGAACGAATTTAAAATTTTGGTGGCAACAACAGTGATGAATAACGTAATATCTTTCGGATAATGGTGGTTATCCTTTTTAGCAGATTCTCCCGAGATTCTTCCTCTGCGACGTTTGAATCCTTAAGTACACGGACGGACAGGCACGTCGTGCCGGTGTCGTCGTTCCATTTCGAAGAAATACCGAGATAGGCGCACGACGTACAAACCGTTTCCTTTTTATCATGGACGTCTCGACAGAGACGACGGCGTAATACCGGATGTCGAGAGGAAAAAAGGAGGCTAGACATTCCGCGTGAAGAATAGTCGGCTCTCGTGCGAGGGGACACTAACTCTCGATCATAAACCGACGACCGGACGATCGGCCCGATAAATTTCACCATCTCCCCCCGTCTCTCGTTAAGGCCATCCGGCGCACGCCAACTCGATATCGTTTAGAATTCTTTTTCTCGCTCGCGTGATTATCTGATGTTTGAGTATTGATTGCATTAATTTGGTCATTAATCAACCGTGATCGGCGGCGTTGTCAGTGCCAGCCCGCGTAATTCCGCTTCTGTTATTTTATATTTTGACGGTGCTCGTATTTTGAATTATGCGGAATTATTCACACTCGGGATACGTTGTCCGTTTCGCCGAAATTCAATACTGTTAATACGCGAGATTTTTGCCTCTGCGGTTATAATTCTAATTGACGAATGCAAATATCGCGTTACATTGCAATCACAGACAAGTGCATTTACAATCGAGAGAACTTTACGTATGGATATAATTACGTATATTGTATATAATACAAAAATAAATATATATCAATAATTTTCGTTTTATATCAATGACTACCGTGTGCTACGAGAAGCGATACGAATCACGGATGAATTTTTGCGTCCCACGTGGTTGCCATGGGAATACACTTCGA
Source organism: Camponotus vicinus (assembly GCF_025532165.1). Taxonomy (NCBI): domain Eukaryota; kingdom Metazoa; phylum Arthropoda; class Insecta; order Hymenoptera; family Formicidae; genus Camponotus; species Camponotus vicinus. The sequence goes on from NW_028141945.1 coordinate 32,503,203, forward strand.
CGACGATTGTATCGATGTTATCGTCAAGTTATAAAACTTATAGCATCGATCGATATACTCGACATTTCTATCCGTAATTCCCTTTAGGACAGACAGTTTCAGGTATGTCGTTTGCTTTTCTCGCGACCGTTTATCGTTAGTGTATACATAAGTATGTATGCGTTGGACGCGTGTAATTTACGACACGCGAGTACACCATGTCATCCGGTAGAGGGGAAACTACTACGGGAAAGAGGGAGGAGGAGGCGGACAGAAACAGAAGGAGGAAAAGAGAAGAGGGGAGAAGAGGGGAGAAAACTAGAGAAGACCAGAGAAGACTAGAGAAGGCTAGAGAAGGCGCGCAGACAGAACGAAGTGGCGGCGATGGTTACAGGTGGATGGCGGAAAGACGCGGTCGGAGGATGGAGGTGGAGACGGGGACGGTGGTGGAGGACTAGACAACTCATTACCGGGGACTGGCAAACAGAAAACTAGGTTATGCAAGCTCATACGTCATCGGAATTAGAACCGTAGTCCGCTCGCTGTATCTCAAATGTACACTATCGCGCGGAACGTGTTCCATACACACATACCTCACCTTGCACCACCACCGCCAGCGTCCCAATGGTGGTGGCTCGCCCTCTTACCGCCCTCCCCTCCGCGGTATATGAATTTATGTAATGCGCGCGCGTTTCTAGATTGCGAGGGAAATACCGTACACGGATATGTGTGTTTCGCAACTTCGCCTATATCTGACGACTATAGCCGCGAGGTAACGTTAACCCGACTCGGCCGCAATCGATACTTACAGGAAATTTCGCGTTTCATTCTCGCGGAAGTGCACGATTTGTCGTAGACAGATTGCGCAAGGAGAGCTTGTCCCTCTCACCGGAACCCCGAGAGTAACCGGAAGGGTGGAGTTTGGCGTCCGCGCGACGTATAATTGCGTGCTCGTGATTCCATTAATTAAATTGCGGAATAAGAAAGCGCGGTGGGCATGGCGGACAATAAATGCGCTTCGTAGTTCGAATTTCATTAAGATTTAAAATCCTCCGGCTTTTCAAGATAATTCTATGCAAAGGTTTTTTATCTTATTTGCGTATTTAGCCATTTATTAATGAAATAAATCAAAAGCCGTCTGATGTACTGCATATTGGAAATGTATTTTCGAACAAAAACGATGCATTTTTCATGCAAATTTATTATTTTAATGAATATGTAGAAAAAACATATCTCGCTGTCTTCTTTACGATATTTGGATCATCAAAATGTTCAAATAAGCATGACGTCGCTGTCGCACGGATTTATTGCATTACTTTAAGCAAATGCGATATGAAAAATATATTTGTCGTCTTTCTCGCAACGTTTCGAGTATCAATGTCCAAATCAGCGTGACACAAACAGCAGCTTCGTATGATTGTCCGACAATGTTCGTTTTATCTACGTAACATTCACACGCTCGAATCCCCATTAGTCATGTCATGGCTCATCGAAAATTGAAAATCAATGAAACGGTCGTTAGTACGCTTTATACTTCGCCAAGGCTGACATTTTCTAACCCAGTCTTCCTTTTTCGCTCATAAAAGTCCACTTTAACATTCTTCGTGCCGCGTTCGCATATGTATACGTGGAACTTGATTCTCTCCCTCTTTCTCTCTCTCTCCCTCCCTTTAGCCCCTAGCACGAGAGAACTCGCGTCTCCTCTCGTCGACGTCGCCGCACTGAGAATAAATGAAAGAGCCCATTGAAAAGCTATCTAGCTAAAGAACTGCTTCTCGTGCTAGCTTCTCCGTCGCCGATGGCGACGAAATCAGAATTTAATGGATATAAAGCCTGAACGAATAGGCACTATCGCGCCATTGCTGTATCGATGGATTCGAGGAACAAAATCCAGCAATACCTCTGTGCCATCTCTCAAAAAAATTAATAAGATTATATATATAATCTTATTATAGTGTGTGTATTATATATTATATCTTATTATCTTTTATATATATATATATATATATATATATATATATATATATATATATATTATCAGCAAACATTCGAGACTGTCCTCAGATTTTCCGCGATATATTTATCCAATTGCAAATGTACCGAAATTTCACGCAAGTTTTGCGCAGTAATCGAATTAACGCGACCGAAACTTCTCGATCTTCCGCTCTTCTAAATTTAGCTTGAAATTTTACCTCGTAAACGCGAATTTTGTTGGCGTGGGCGCGACAGCTTGCACGAGAAACTGCTTCCCGTAGTAGTGGATGCGCGCAGACTTTGAACTTTTGTGCCGAGCATCCGCCGGTACTGCGATGTAACGCCCGTCTAATTAAGACTAAATACATAATTAGAGTGTTAGTCACGTGCGGCCACGGCGCAATTGAACGGTCAGCTCCGTGTTGCTTCTGCTAGGCAAACACGTATCGTGCAGTCAGCACGTTTACGTTTTAAGTTGCAGCAGACAGCTTTGCCATTTCTCTCTCTTATTTCGTTGCTCTCAACCGACGCTTAATTTCATAAATTTCCGTGAGTATCTCAGAATCCAAACCTCACGGTAAAGAGCGCACTGGTTACAGCTTGAAACCTTTGTATATCTCTCTGTTAGATAATATCTCTCCCGGACGTATATATAATCTCTTGTAAAATTCGGACTTACGTAAGTTGCGCGATAACGCGAGATAACTAATATTGTATGTGAAAATTGCGTGGCGCAAATTTCTTTCTTTTGTAGCCATTAGTAATTTTTCAGAATCTAATTATTGGAGCTTCCCGAGTCATTTGTATTCGTTAATGGCACTATTGCTACGTTAAATTTTTTAATCTTTTTTGTTTAACAAAAAGCATACAAATATATTTATTTTATAAATTCTTTGCGTGAATCAAACATCAAATTTATATACACTGTGTTGTTTACGTAGGAAATGTAAAAACTGAAGGCTAGAAAACTATCAGAATTCTATCTATCGCAAAAGTGTTGAATAAATATTGAATCCGGCCATACTTGCAACTAGCTGAACGGACATCGTAAATTTTTAACGATCGCTCGATGAAATACAAAACTCACGGCGTCCGTTTGGTATTAACGATCGTAAAAATCGCAGAAAATTGATAAACGACAGACGGCTTATCGAGTGACACATCACTATCGCTTCACTATAACATCGATTATTGTTGACAGTCTAAACAAAAGTCGTGTAAGCCTTTGACAAGTCACATTCGATGATATACTTGATTATATTACGTCAATGTCAATTTCGTTTCTTTTTTCTTTGCAGTTTACACTTCACTAATTCCAGCTGTTGACATATCGTACGTAAAATGTTTAATCGGTACACATTGACCAAATTGGATTCTTAACGAATCGTAACGTTTCACACACTAAGATATGGACGCTTAATTCGGATGAACGATCAATTTTGGTAGCAACTGACAGAACTGCTTGCCGGCTCGAGGATATCGTAGAATTCACTTAAGAGCTATGCATGCTGCATTTAGTTAGTACATTTGAAACTATCCTCCATTCGTATCCCGGGACTGTGTTCATGTTCTTTGAGTTATGCACCGCGCATGTTCCGTGCGCGGGTTATGTCTAATTTGCTTTCCCGAGAATTCCTTCAACACACCTACAGCGGAATTCATCCCTCAATTTATGCTCTTTCTTATTAAAAATTGTTGATCCGATATGAATTATATTTGACGCGCAATTAATATGTCGCCATTGATATATAACGAGGATATAACGAGGGTACTTTGAATACAAATGTCTGCATCTTTTCATTCTTGATTTAGATTTTTAAAAAATAACAATTATATATTTTATCCATGATGAAAATTAATTAATTAAATTAAAAAGACAATATTAAATCTTTAAATTTCATTCATTATTATTCGTTATTATTCATTAAGTAAATAAATAATAGTACATTATACGTATATTTTGATTTTATGAAATTTGTTGTGTGTTATATGACATCCCTGAAGATGGCAAACGTCAGTTTACAACGTATATAATCCGGGCAAAGTAATCTCGGGATAAAATTTTTATGTTAGATCTTCGCATGCATATACATAGTCATAACTCGTGGGATAATCTAAATCTGCTTTCGCGTCAAGACTTACATACATCAGATTAACGCCGTGCACGTAACCAAATCAATTATCCTACATAAGTGCAGTAATACTGTCAGCTTATGATAACGTACGAATGTCGCTGTTCTACTAAACGATCCTTCATTAATTAATTATTCAATTTCCCGTAGTTGTCAAAAACTTGATTTGGAGCAAGTAAAAATTAATATTAAAATTAATATATAATAATAATAGTAATATATATAACAATCGCGTGAATATCGTGAAAAACAAGTTATTATCCATTGTTTAAATTGAATTTCAGTTACTCCAGTTAATTCCAGTTATTAAGATTTTAGCTTATATTTTAAAAAGCGAAAGAATTGAAATGTTGAGCAGGATCAACTAATTATGACAATTATAATGATTAATATAATTTGTTTTTTTTTTATTTCCTATAATACTATAGCACCATAATAATTATTGCAAGCTGAGGAAAAAACTACTTTCTTCTCGATAGTGTAATATCAAATTTTACGATATTAATATAGTAAATTTGAGTCAGTAAAATTATCCGGCGCATTAGAGATTGCGATTCTCATCTACCACGCTTAATTCAATCCTTCGCAGCCATACATATATATCCATCATATTTATACATATATATGTATTATATAACGCGTATGTAAAATGAACGTACGCGTGAACTGTCCGGTGCTTATCTCGTACATGAATGTAATTAGTATAATTACCTTTATTAGTCGCATCGGTAGGCTGCGTACAACATGTTACGACCGCAAATTAAATGCTATCTATCTGTTGAGCTAGGTAGGCAAATGTAATTAACAACTTTTTCGTGGAGCGTTAGCAGTTTTGCGCTCACGCGCTCCGTATCACTCTACGATTTGTCATTCGCGAAGAATCCTATGGGAAATCAAAGTTGAAGAAAGTATAAACTATGTCGCGCACAATTTATTCTGTCGTATAAACCAATAGGTCTCCGCTAAGCGATCGATCGATTGCCTTGCGCGCGGTGTACCATTGTTCATTGTTGAGTTTCTTTTGTCGACAGTAATGCGGATACTTTCGATACTCATCGTTTGAAGTCGTTCAGGTACTTCATTGCATGTCATTTAGATATCCACGAATAATACCCACGAGATTTATGGCTTCTTGGAGGTTTTTTAAGGGAATATTTATTTTGGATTGAAAACTTTTCTACGTAGATTCACTACTTTTTTCGCTTGCAAGATTGTTCACGTCTATAAAGAAATTATGTCGTCATTATCTGCACTATTAAAAAATAGTCTTTTCATCACCGACTCGCTCTATCGACATCTTATTGTCGCGGTTTTCTGGATACGTCACGTTAATTACATCACGGTTCACTATGATATCCGATATTCATACTTTACGTCGATATATCGTTGTTGTCAAGTAACGATATAATCCCTGTAGACCGTCCTCGTGCAATATCGCTGTGAAAAGATGTGGTAAGCTGCGAAACAATGAGAGAGCGAGGCGCAACATTATAAATCACGGTTTTTCGTGCGAATCTGAAACGCGATATCACCGCTTGTACGAGGGTGGATAAAGGTCGCCACCTAGTTCCGTGACCAGCACGTCCCGCTTATATGCGACAAAAGTCATAACTAGCGACGTTACGCCAGGAAGTTGTAACGCTAATAAATAACGATAATGTTACCCCTACGTCTCGCTTTATATCCATCTTGTATGTAAAACGCTGCTGCATAAACTGTGAAAAAGAGATAAGTCTAGTACATTGACATTAATCACGATAAGGCGGAGGTCGTCTATTTCAAGACATTATACTCGTTTTAACGAGTATATGAAATATACGATGTGTATTAAACTGTACACATTTTTTTTCTCGCTAAATTGTGTGTGATAATGCAAAAAGCATTTAGCTTTGTATTTATGCCTTTAACGATAAGTACATTCATTATCTCAATTTATCAATTATTTGTTATCTTAATTAAATGAAATTAAGTCTTGTTAGATTCGCAAATTTTAGATTCCAATGAATACGATGGAGTTTTATTTTTTGTGAAAATATGTAGCGTTTTGTGTTCGAGTCTGGCATTACGACGGACTTAATCCACTGATGACAGAGTGGGCGATAATCGCGATATCGATCGTAACGGAAGAGCAACTTTGCTCCCAAAAGGGAGGTAAGGCGCGATAACTGATGCGAAGTGGTAACGCGGTAACGTGATTCAAAGTCGTGAAACGGTGAAACTCGAGTCCGCGGTGAGATTACAAATCGAGCATAGTCACGGTTTTTCGTGCAATGCCCGGCCATTACAGACAGGATGAGTGTGTTATCCGCCGATTGCGAATATTATGCGAATTTCTGGTAATATCGCAAAGAATCACAATAACGCGAGTTGTAAGCAGCGATACTGATAGCTTTATTTTAGATTACAATCGTTGCGAAAACGAGTATCTGTAATAAAACGCGAGGGGAAAATACATGATAAAATTCATTTATCTTCGATAAAATTGTAGCGTAGTGGGAAACATAATTATATTCGAATATATTTTATATTCTCTTATACGCTACTTATTTGATTCCCTTTACAAAAGGGGTGCTTTTATTGCAATTCTTTTATGATTTAACACGTTTAGTGAATGAAATATTTTTTTCTCTTCTTGGAATATAGGGTGAATATTCGACAAAGGGTCGTTACATCGTACGGCATCCATAAATATAACACGATGTGTGTAGTTATATTGATTTATCACTGACGGACGTAAATATATATCTTTGTTGCTATACCGGCCGAACGAGTAACTCCGCTCGGTTTAACAGCAACAATGTGATTCGTAGCTTGCGGTCGCTTCAGACCGATTGGATGATACGATTATCTACTTCATACCGCCAAATGCTCTTTCCGATGTACAAGCGAAATATGTTTGCAACATTTTCAAATTGATGTTTTCGTAGAGAAAAATAGATTCCAGAGGAAGTAATCAATTCGATGTGAAACACTGAACTTAATTTACATAAGTCGATAATGTTCTGGTACATATCGGAATTTCGATCACTGATAATTTTATAAAATTTCTGTTATTTGCCCTTATTATTCAAATCGTTTGAGTAACGTGCCGTCCTCTTTCTTATCGCATCTCTCTTTTTCGTCCTCCGATTGTCTCATTTTCCCGGTTGAGTTTGAATCAAAGTTCAGTATACGGTACAACGGGATGCATAAGATAGTATGTTAAACGTCGGCTCTGCGCTTCCTGCGACTAGTTGCGAGCTATTATTGTTGGAATTTACATCGGCAGGCGCCGACGATCGTGATGGTGCCGTGAGAATTCAGACCGGCGTTTTGCACTTGAATGTCATGCTATTCGTAACGATAAGGTAGTCTAACGTGTTTCGCCGTATTTTACAGTAATGAGAATTGCTCCAGTCTCAATTCTAAACGCAAATTATGCGTGACACGTAATGAAGCGTGTAAGAAACATTGAACGCGAAATATCAACCGATTTTATATAGATAATAGATGAGTAATTACGTACTTAAGTTACGTATTTAAGTTAAGAGATTATTGGGTCATTCGCCAATCATGGATCGAGACGATCTCACTCGAAGAAAATTTCGGATCGCTATCATTCCTACGTTTACCGCTGATGGAAACACTCTTGGCTCCCAGAAGGACTCGTAAGGATCGTCTACGAGGATCCTAATTACGCATCTGGAAAGTTTTAAGATCATCTGGTCTCCGTGATATTAGAAGTTCTCATCGTGTCACGAAGTTCATCGTGGGACAAGTTTGAAAAACGCCGACACGAGGATACCTTGTCGAGGAAAAAGTTAGGGGAATGTCGAGTTTTCCGGACGAGCTAAACTCGATAAAACGTTGGTAAATGTGTCTCCACGACGACGATATGCAGCTCCAAGCTCGCGGAAACTTTTCGCACTGATACTGAGAGCGCGGAAAATTAGCTCGATGACGAATATACTTCGCGTAACGAGATAATGCGATGGTGCTCCGATCGTTCGCGTTTTGCCTCCGAGCAATTTTATCCTATTTGCATTACTTTCTTGCAATTCGACCCAATTTCGGCTCGAAACTCCTCGAACAAATGGGACAAAGGAGAATGCCGGAATTAGAGCACTCCATCTTTCAATTGCCTTGCATTTCAATTTTTGTGGACGACGTCGAAGTGGATGCAAAAAGAGGAGGCAAACTCGAAATATTCCTTTCGCCGAGCGATGTCGTGCTAGTCGTCGGCCTTTCAACAACCTCGACAGCTTTCGATGCCGTGCGAGAGTAAAACGAGAAAAAGGGCGAGGGAGAAAAAATAGGCGGGTGGAAAACGTAAGGAAACATTGCCTTTCTGAAATAAGAATTTTCGCGCTGGAAAACATGTAACGAAAAATACCTCGTGCGAATGACGGCTCATCCAGCGACTTTTCTCGCTACCAAAGACGAAAATACTTTTCGATATGTTAAAATGAACATTTTTTTTTCAATTAATTTTTTTATGCGGGAAGTGACAACAATTGTTTTCAAGAACAAACAATTAAAATATTATTATTTTTTAATACTTAGACAACAAAATATATTATCGAAAAGGAAATTACAGATAAATCCATGTAAATACCATTATTATAAGCTCATAATGGACAAAACGAATTGCATTGTAAATAAATCACAGTCTGCTTTCCGTACGAGAAGCAGCGTCATTTTACATTTATTACAGAATACACGATTTTACAAATTAATAAGCTCTATAGAATAGAAACATGGTTGAAGAGTAACTTCGAATACATAGGAATCTGAAATGAATTTGAGATGAAATCCGATAAAAATAGCGACTTTTATGTGTATTAAAAGCATAATATACAATGAGAGGTAGAACGAAAGAGAAGAGGGACGGTGAGATGCCATGGACATGGGTGGAAGGCAGGAAGGAAGTTGAATATAAGCCGCGTGCGCTCATAAATTGCAAAGCATAAATAGAGGGATGTTCAGGATCGTTATGCTATGTCAAAAGAAAAGAAAGAATCGTACGAAAAGACGACAGAAAGAGAGAAAGAGGAGGAGACAGAGAAAGAGAACCAAGAGTGGAAGAGAGAGTGCTTGTAAAACACTACACGCGCGTCTGTATCCCTGCGGAAAGTTTTTAAGAGAAACTACGTTCCGATAGAAATGTCAGTTTCGTGGAAATAGATGGGGTTGTGTTAGGGGTGTGGGTGCATGCAGCCTCCCTCCGGTCGCTGCATTATATCCGCTTTGTCAACTAAAAGTGGGTTACTGGCGCATCGATATGGGCCCGGGCTCTTCTCTCTCTCTCTCTCTTCTCCCCTCTATCTCTGTTTCCCTTAAAAGCGCGCTACGCCCGAGAAGCAGACCGTTATAACCGGATGGAATCGCGATTTTTTAGCGCACCCACGCTTCGCCAAAATATACATGACCGCGCATCATGGTTAGTTGTTAAAAAAACAAGTTCGATTTGGTTTCTTCTCATGAAAAACTGTAAATAATGGCGATTTAAAGTCAGTTTGATGTATTTTTTTAAATATACTTATTCTCGCATTCTTCGCAAAGGATGCTAGTGCAAATCTTATTTTTACTTGTAAAGAAAATAAGGTTCGAAAAAAATGCATAAAGATGAAAGATACACATAGTCTCCATATTCCTGATAATAGTGTGTTAAGAGAAAGTATAAAATTCAGAAAGAGCACTCGATGCAATGAACTACACCTGCTCGATGCAGCGTCCTTGCTCTTCTGAAACACACCGGTACAATCTTTTTAATGGTATGCAAAACGGCAACGCGAGAAATAACGATCTACCCGTTGCTATTCGCAACAAAGACGAATCGCGATATAAGCCATCGGAAACAGTAGCGGGGCAGCAAGCGAGTATACTCTCTCGAGGGTCGCTAACCGAGGGATCGATCGGCGTAACTTCGGTTAGACGCGCGCGCTCTCCTCCTCGAGAACGAGAAAGATATAATACTATACACGTAACTGTGCGCGCACGAGCGAGGGAAAGGAAGAAAAAAATAAAGAGGAATATCGGGAACGGGCCGCTGCTGGAAGCTAAAGGAGAATCGAGAACGGAGAACAGCATCTCCCTCGGACAGGTTAGCATCCCCCAGAGTAGACCGGCCGATAGATCTAGAGCTTCTAACACCAACCTACCGCCAACACCAATACCATCGTCGCTGCCGCCTCCGCTGCCGCCACCGCCGCCGATATCAGCCAGCTCGGTGCTGATGGTGAACCTCCATTCTGCGAACTACGAAATGGACCCAGGAGTAACGCGAGGGATAAATTTACTGGCCGCCGCGCCGAACGTTCCCGTTTTAAAAATACAACCTTCGTCCAACCGGTGAAAAAGGGATAGCACGCCCGATGTGTACTCTCGTGGTAGCCACCTGACCCTGTAGTGTGTGTGCACGTACACATACGCAAATGTGTATACGCGTCGGATAGGATTCTCCATCTAGTCGTGACACGTCCCTCTTCTCTCCCGTCGCGCATAAATCCGAGGGTAAGGTGCAACTAATTGAACGAACAGTTTTGATAGAGGATCAAGTCTCTCGTATTTGCCGATTCGCGTTAATCATTTCACAGGTGAGCGCAGTTTTCGGCGTAATTCGTTATTCCAATCACGAGCGAGTGATTTAACGATAGTTTATTTTGTACTTGCGCGTGTTGTGTAAAAGCGCGATCTATAAATATTCGTTTGTACACGTATAAGACCCTCTTAAAATAATTGCCGTTTGTAATTCCAGTATCGCATAATATTTCCGGTGCATAATATTGCGCTGCACGTAACGAGGTCCGCAGATAACATCTTTATCGAAGAGCCGCACCTACATGAGCTTATGTTTGAAATGATTCCGAAATCGTTCCGAAAACACTGTGTCCGTTTACGACTCTTACACGTGGCATTAATTAAGTGCGTTTCTAATAACTCTGAGAATTCTCGCGAATTAAATCTTGAAGTGATAATAGTCGTCAATTATTGGCGTGAGCGTATCTCTCGGGAAATTTTATTACGATCTATTACGCGAGCGGATAGACAGTCGATGCGGGATAGAAAAGAAACAAATGAGAAATTTACTCGGCATAAACGGCCGGAGAGTCCTGAAAATGGCGGAAAATTTACTTAGTTCCTCCTTTCCAAGCGATTCAATTGCGTAATATTCTTGAAGACGAACCGGAACCCTGTCTCTCCTGAAATTTCAGAAGTACGAAGAGCCAAGCGCGCATCTCTCTCCCTCTCTCTTTCTCTCCTCCTCTCTTTTTGCCAGAGAGCGATCTTGCGCCTCTTCTTCCGTCCTTTCGTGCTTCTTTTCCCGTTCCCCACCTGCTTTTCCTCTCGTTTCCGTACTTTTCTCTCACTTACGAGGAGAGACACGGCAAGCTCACTTTTTAAATCACGCTGCATATCTCCTCTCGCGGAATTTAATTCGAGGAAACATTTCGCTCGCGAATATACACACTCTTTTCCGGTGCACGATTTCCCGCATGGCGCAATTAAGATGTTCCGCGGATGCGCCTCTTCCGACCGCATTGATTATACATGCTCGCGCACATACTCGAGAGGAAACGAATGCATGGTATAAAAAATGTTTATATTATATGCTCGTTACCGTATGCACCTCTTGAATTGAAGTAGACATCGCAGCAATAATGCAATAAATTTGCCCGCTTATTAAAATTTGCAACGCAAAAGAGTAGACTTCAACAATAGCGCAAAATCTTTCGGGAGATTTAATCATGCCTCGCGCGATTTGTAACTTTAATCACGGAATAAATATATTCGTGTTTTAATTAAAACAGATATTGTCACCGTCGTTAAGCCGACTGTTCATTTCTAGTTTGTGCAAGTGCGAGGACGAGTCAATTCCGGACGCGTAAGCAGCTATGTCTCTCCAACTACGTTAACGAATAATGTCGAGTCCAAGCGGTCATTAATGGAAAGTGGTATAAGCGGCGGATGATAGAGCGCGCATGGTAAACGACACATTCATAACGTGCCGTGGTTAACTCGCTGAGAGGAAACTTTTAATTACGCTTTCTTCATCGGATGAATACGCGTCACTTAATTATAACTTCGCCCTGTTACTTAGTTGAGCCAAGTTGCAAAAGGATCTTAATATTGCGCCGAAAAAAATGAAGCAAAATATACAACGCCATTTTTTTCCGCCGAGTTGTCCGTCTTATTTAGTAACAGTTTATTTTGTTGTGAAAGTGTAAATTCTATTTTATCCTTAAAATGCAACTATAATATATCAAGAGAATATATACGACAAAATAATATAATATTAAAAAATAATAAACTAACATAAATATAGTTAGTATGCAAGTGAAAAGGAGAGAATGCATATACAAAAAATGAAAAGAAAATGATCGTAAGTAGAAAAAGTACGAAAAGAATAGAAAACAAAAAGAAATAATGCACAAGATCGTAAGGATAAAAAAGAAAAGACAAGAAAGAACAGATTACAAGTAATATTAAAATGTAGTAAGAATATTTAATAAAACGGAAAAGAAAACATAAAAAATATAAAGCTTAAAAGAAAAATATTAGAACGTCGTATAACTTGATAATATAGCCTAAGCTGCGAGAATTCTTGCTGCTTGACATTTAGTAAGTATGATGAATTAAATATGTCGACATATCTAATATATATATAATCTCTTAAAGCAGTCAATTCCACAAGTAAAATGCCTCGAATAAAAAAAATTTTGGCCATGTGACAGTTTCTTCTCGACAGGAATTTGAGAGATTCACGATAGTAAAATGATGTTATAATTATGCGGTATCGCGCGAATTTAAAGCCAAAAATTCATAGACGAATTGTAGGTGTACGAGATATACGTGACAGAGATACGTGTCAGAGTTGGAAAATTCGCAATTGATGTCCCGTGGATATTTGCGCTTAGCGCGCGCATTAGACAGGTCCAGTGCGGTTATCTCTTATCACGATCCATTCATAATTCGGCATTAAAGCGAGCTCGGTCGTCGCACAGATTTAGCTAGCTGTAAGCACTGCGGCGTCAAACTGCCGCAGCTGCACCGGTCCATGGTAGAAACCGGGCCTACCCGGGCGCTTCTATCGAGATCGTACGCCTGCATGTCCATTGCACACACCGTGCACTATCATACACGTCGGTGCATGAACAAATAGCGACCATCTCTGAAACAGATGCAAACGCTCAGACATGAATGCCGCTACTCTCACGATTCTGTTGACACATAATTTGCTTAATATATTGATGATGAAGTGCGCCATTCGAAATTTCGAAAGGATTGATAACATTTGTCATACATATATAATATACCTAGAAATCCACCATAGTGAAAACCGAGAAATCCACAAATATTGAGTAAGATATTTTATTTTAAATTTTGATCCAGCAATATCGCGATATCGGGTACGTAAAATTAGATAGGTATAATATAATTTTGATTTAACAAGATTAATAATTTATTCAATTTTTTGTAAAGAATTTGATTTATGTTTTATATTTAAACGCTTTCCACATTTCTAAAATAATTCCATTGAAATGAAATAAATTCTTCATTCGTGTCCTCTTTTTGTGCGGTTGATTCGAAATAATATAACATACCTCGATGACAATTCTCGCGAGCGCCGGTAACGTACGGTCGATATTCACATGATCTTTGATGAGACTCGGTACGATAGCGCATCGGAGGGGGCCGATAGTTAATGTACGCGCCTGCAGATAACCAATATGACCCAGTTCTACGAGAGGCACGACTATAACGCGGGACTGGATATCGTCTGTATCGACAATCATGATTGGATACAGAGATTCGTCGTCATATATACCCGCATACATCCAGAGGTTCCCGGCATTGCCAGTCGTCCGCTCCTCCAGATGTGCATTGATTTCTCCGCTCAAACGTATTGCGTTGTAACTTCTCCGTCGTAGCTGAGAGAATTGTTAGATTATCGCTATTAAGGACCTTACAGGAAGGGCGTGGCTTAAGGCTCAAATATCTGATCTCCAGAGTTGAGAGAGTCTCCCGATACGAAGATAAACTGCGAACGCGGGAACACCGATCCGTTTCCGTATCATGCGAGCATTCGTACTTGCTCGTATAAAGCCTCCCCGATCTCCGAGTATACGAAGATCACGTACGACAAATGAGATCATGCGGATCTCGTGATATCGAGGCAGCGACTGAGGAAGCTTTGTTTAATACGCGAGACTATAGGCATGATTTCGTCGCGTCTAATTTCATGAGATCGTCGAGATACGATATCATCGAAGCGAGATATCGAGATACGCATGGAGATCGTTACCAAGATGTAGCGAAATAAATAAAAATAATTACGTTGATAGAACGATGGCGGGACGCCAAGCGCGGTACGACCCTGCCAAAATCAGATATCCTGTTGTTGTGGCCGGATACATTATCCGAGGACATGCAAATAAAGGAAAACACACCACGTGACAGCCGAGGCAAATAAATACCACGAAGATGTACAAGTAGAAAATATAATGTATCTTGCTCTCGTGTATTAGTTTCATTAACTTGCATCATACATCTATCTTTTTTACGTAGTCCCCGCACGCACGTGCGTTGCGAGAAAATGTTTTAAATATTCTGGAACGCACGTGCAGCGAAATTTGATTACGTTCTGTCAGCGATTTATAATAGTGTATAATACATTTGTGATGTTGCTATATATATTTTTGACATTTTATATAATAGTATACATATTTACATTTTCTTTATACTCTTATGCTACTCTATCGAGGTGTATAATAGTTACGTGGGAGAATGATAGATACTAAAAATTAGCGTTGATCTCAATGACTTTTCTATCTTCTACCTTTTTCATCCCCTTTTGCCGCGCTTTGTGAAAAACTGCACGTCGAAATGCGATTTCGTCTTTTAATTTCGGCATTCGTCTTTGACGACGCGTAATCGATGCGATCAGGACTTGAGGAAATTGCCTGTTCCCCGTAGATATACAGGGCGTTCACGACACACGTCAGGAGACCGCCATCGCAAAAAGCGCTTCTTCTGGATGAGATCCAGACTTTATTGCCTAAGAATATTAAAAGTGCTCTCGCGATTGTGAGACGGATCGGTAAATTAGGAAACGAAGAAACATCTCTTCTATTTTAAAATCTTGCTAAAACAATGAGCCTTATCAACCAAAGATGGAAGAAAATTACTACGCTGCGAGCTCGGAATGAAAATGCAACCTGTGCAACAGCGAATCGAACTGCTTGCACTTCAATTGATGTCCTACTTTATTTCTATTTTTCACCAAACTTGTATATCATAAAAATTGCAAGAAAAAAATCGAATCGCGAAAAAACAGCTGTCAACAGAATTCTTTTTTTTTTATTGTATTAACATATTTCGATACTATATCACATTGAATCAACAAAATGCAATTTGTAAGCACGATGATCATCGCAGATGTGTCGAGTCATTTTGTAAAACACGGATTCTCATGGCGACAAAAGAATGAAATCCAGTCAATGATTAATTGTCCGTAATTAGTTCTGTGACGCGTTAGTGAATGTCAACGTCGCCAAGGGCGGTGGCGATTTCTCGGAGCAATTTATCAGTAATTCATCTTATTTTTCTTACTCTCGGACCGGAGCGTGGAGGAACAGAGCCTGGGCCAATAAGAAAGATGCATGGCCACGAATATCGTGTGCGTGATATTCCTGAATATAAATTATGAATAATTGCGAGAGCGAGCTCAGGGGAGGTTGCGCCCCGTGAAGTGAATAGTTTCGTTAGAGGCGGGCTTCAATAAATTGTTGCCGAGCTTTCTGATGCTCGTTCGCTGTTTTAATTTTGCGCATGGTGAAAAAGAAATGGTCACCGTAAAAGACGCATGAAACAGACTTAAAGATGTAAGAAACAGACTCGCAATAGTTGTTTTTTTTTTTAGTTTTTTTTTGCAAAGACAAATGCGGCAAGATGCACGCGATGGCGCAACGAGAGATATCGAAAATGGATAGGGATCTAAAAATTGAGCGTTTGTCGCTGCGGAAGCGAGTATGAGTAATAATTCGTGGAACCGTAAAGCCCCATGTATCGTGTGCGAAGTGTACTGGCGAATTTATCGCGCGCTTGTTACTGCTCTTTGTTAGTGAAACCGTCGAAATGTTATTGATGACTGGGACTCGTATAACTTTGGATATAACTCTGGACAAGAAATCGATTTTCGGGGCAACAAAAATTACGTTTGAAAATACGGCGGAATAGTATTACAAAAGGTTATGAAATTTATTTCGTTTAACTTTTGTAACGTTTTAAAATAAAATTCATTATATGTTACAGATGCATCGATTTATTTGCGTTACTCGCGCGCAGCTAAAACCGGATATAATTTATCGCACATATAAGTTACACGCAAGATCTCTCATAGAGGAACATTAGATCGCCGTGATATAGACGGCGCATAATATATCAGGATCAGGAATTGGATTTTCTGATCAATTAACAGTTAAAGCCAAACTAAGTGTTTGTCATGGCGAGTTAAAGTTTCCGGGAGCAGAGTTACGGTGCTCGTGATTCGTTAAGCCAAGCCATCGATATCTAGTCGATCGAGGAGCAACTTTTGTGCATCGTCTATCTTGCATGCGTCCTTCTTTATTTTCACTCAATAAATAGCAGTCCTAATATAATGTTCCAGTTCAAAAGTGTGAAACGTGACTTTTAGTATACCAAAGTTTTTTTGGAACTATCAATTTCTGTTCAATTATTAATTCACTCTTCGTCCAATCATTCATTTTCGCGATTCATTTATTTATTATTCAGCTCAATTTTAACTGACATAATTAAAAATTGCACGGTTAAATTTTATTAAAAATAAAGACGAAGAATTCTTTTCGCAATTTATGGAATTCTTGTCTAGATTTTACAATGTTACGAATGCTACGTAAACAATAACACAATTGTTTTATTTATTTGTTGTGCCCGTCCAAAACAATAATTTTATGATATTGATAAATCTTTTTTAGACGAGATTAAGTGTCCAAGAAGTTACCGTTATATAAACCAGGCAGTTGTTTTTGTTTCTCTCTTTCGGCAGCCGTCAACAATATTTTGTAACTTTGCATTAAATCGATATTCGATAACGGCCACGAAGAGTGAATTTTCTTTTTTGTCTTATTTCTAATTTCGTCAATGCCAAAGGCACACGATCGATGAAGCAAGGAGCGCCATCATAGGTTATCTATGGAAAATGTAATATGTTCAATGATAGTAAACCCAGCATGGTCGAATGGAGATTCAGCTTTGTGTTCTGCGGTCGCGACACTGCACAGGTTGGATTTATCTGTATGTAACGCCCCTAGAAATTGTTCAAATACGCTTGATTGACTCACTCTGATTTTAATGAAGTTTACTGTGATATCACATTGTATGTAACACATCCAACCACTCATTATTTTGCAAATTATGCGAATATATCCCGTGAGGTATAATTCTATTCTCTCTCTCTGCGTATTAATACGGACATTTATAATGAAACTATAAGAATTAATTAAATTATATTGCAAAGATAAAAAAAGGAAAAAAAGCACTTGACTCGTTTATTAGAATTTAACAAATTTTTCCACTTTATGACTTTCTGTAAAATGGAGAGACATCGTTCATTAGACGTTTCCTCGTATTTCTTCTCGAAGATTACCTATGATATCGATTAATACGAGATATCTCTTTTAGTTTGATTAATACAAGATATCTCTTTCGGTCAAGCGTGTCTTTTCTATTATTTTCAGAAGCTCAAAATTGATGCTCCAGATTAGTCGACCTTTATTTACTAATAAAAAAATAATTGTGTAAAGTTCTGTTGCAAAAGCTTTATCATGGTTGTAAAAGCAAAGAAGAACGGACAGTAGTTATTCGGCGTTTCTGCATACACCGTGCTATGCGATTTATTTTCAAATCGGAGGTATTGAAAAATTTATGACTCGTCTTATCGTGCACCATGAAAGAGAGTACCGAGAAAATAAAAATGTCCCGTATTATCTGGAAGGTTATTTCGTTCTATGTAGCGATGCCGACATCCCGCCAGCTGCTACGGCAAATTTATTTGCGTAGCTTTGAGAGATCACGTTACATACTCAACATTGCCGTAATATTACTGAACTGACGACGAAGGGAAACAGTTCTCTTTTTTGCATGTTTCGCGTGTCGTAATCTCACGGAAAGTTTATAAAAATTGAAGGAATAAAATTCCTTTAAATTCTCGTAACTAGATGCACGCGTCACAAAAGATTTTCGAGACTCCTTAAAATTACACATAGTATACGTCAATTCGATAGAGTGTAGTGTAATGTGTAATGCGCGATCGTAAATAAAACATTCTGTTAGATAGAAAAATGAAATCGTAAAAAATCATAGGAAGCAGAGTGAACGGTGATTTTATTTCTCTAAACATGCATAGAGAGAGTACGCCCATTTCCGTGATATTGAAGCGTATCATATTGCCGCAAGCAGAATATAATAGCAGTAAAATTTTACGTGACGTTAATCGATTGCACTCTCAAAACTATCTCTTCATACACATAAATCCATTGAAATTTTATCTATTAGACACTCGGAAAAATGCGCACATGAAAATTTTTTTAAATAGGTGTTAACAGACTGCAATTAATAATAAAAAATTTAACAATCAGCTGTTCTTAACTCTTAATTTAAACAAGAACTAATAAACAAGAATTTTAAGCATTAATAATTAATTTCAATAATAACTAAATAATGAATTATTAATGATTTTCAAATATTATTTATTAGTTGTTGAAATTATCATAATTATAATAATGTTATATTAATTGTTGGCATTAAAATAATTAATTAATTTCCGAAAAACTTTAGCATATGATTAATTTAACTTCAGGAAACAACGTATCAAGAACTTAATTGAAAATAATAAATGGAATCGATGTATTTTGCACACACTGTATTTTGCACGCTTTTGATACGCTAGAGCTTATTCCCGAGTGTAAAATATTTAAAAACTTATCTTGGACTATCTTCTATCAAGATTGTTTTCCATTTTCTTCGTTTATACGGATAGCGACTGTCGCAATTCGCTTGTCTACCATTCCTTCCGCCTCGTACCTACCTTGTCTTTTTCCATTTTCCATTCCGTTCGTGCTGAGTCGACTAAAACAACCTGGCAATTACCCCCCGAGGATCGTTACAACCGAGAAAACAATCTTGCTACTTGTACAAAGACGAAGACACGACAAGTTCGACGAGCGACCAAATCGGCACGGGCTCGACTTAATTTTAGACACAATCGTAATTTTCGAGTCTAACGTTGCAGTTACTAGTTCGAGAAACGAGGATGTCTTGCCTCAAGATGTGTTTCTGCAGCCGTCCCATTAGCGTACACGATGAATATTGCATGGACTTATACAGAAAATTCTTCCTCGTATTTATCGATCGTTAAAATTTCAAACTTCTTCGCTCGAGTCTTACACACTTTTCGGAAGTTTTACTTATCTTTCTTTATGTCTCTTTAAACTTACATCTACAAGCTCGACGCTCGTCAGTTACAATACGTTACGACCTCTCGTTCGACTTGTCGATCTTATAAATGGCAAAAGAGATATCAAGACCCCAGGCATGGCTTTCATAAATGTTTTTCCCTTTTTGGGATGCTCGCTCACACAAAGATATTTATGTCTAAAGTGTTCACTCAGATATGTATATTAGCGACGCGAGACAAGTAAATGAAATTATACATCATGTTAATCACGATATAATATTCGCGTATGCTCTCGCGTAAAGTGTATGTTTCTCTATTTGAAATCCAATATCGACGAGGATCGTTATAATCTAACTGTACAACCAATACCAATGGGATGGTCCAATAATGAGCTAATAACCCTCCAGCTTACCGTTCACGAAGTGCTATGAAATTAGCATAGATTGTTGTGGCACGAAGATCAACCTCGCATGTACGACGTGTTTACCACGATAAATGCTGCGAAGGAAGATCGAAAATAAATATTTATCTATCCACATAGTAGAAAGCTTACGTGAACATGCATCGCCTATCAAGAGTATATTTTGTGAAATTTTAAATTTCTTATATAAAAATTTTTCATCTTTTATATAAATAAAAATTTCATCGTCTAGCTTGTTGAAAATCTTTTATAAAATCGAAAATTGTTTTCTACGATGGCGCTAAAATTAATGAGATAACATTAGACTGTTCATACGATGAGAATTTGCTCGTAACACCGAGTTCATAATACGTGGGATTTTTATATTTTATGTAAAAGCAAGTGCCTTTGTTAACAATAATTATATAAAGCTCATGTCGGGGAACGTATGTAAGCGACGTTCACAGTGCTCGTGCCAACGTTTTACACTAAATTAAGCGTTGTTTGACGTATAACGATGCGCGTTTGCGCATTCTGCAACGCGAAGGTGTGCTCACCGCGTTATATGTCGCTTAGTTAGTTATACGAGCGCACCAAGTAGCGTGCCCACGGGCTAATATTCGCGCTTCGAATTTATCGCCGTGTAGGAGGGTAGTCTCTTGGGATTGTCACGAGTCCGACAACTTTATTTTCGCCATTTGTGAGTTTGGCTTTTCGTATCTATTACAGCGGTTTCTCCAGGAAAATGAGCGGCCCGGAGGAACTTTCCTGTTGGGAGGAATATCCCGTGGGATGGTGACCGTTAGAGTAAAGAGAAAGAGAGCGATAAAGCGGGAAAGAGAGAAAAAACGGGATATGATACATGCATTCAATGTTAGCCGCGAGTTGAGAAATTTGTAGGAGAAAAGAACCTGGAGACTAATGTTTTCAACGTTATCAATAATGTCGATGTTAGATGTACATAGCTGACGAATTCATGACCACATTGCGTAATATTAAGCTTGCAACTTTGATGCATAGGAATGCGTCCGCGCGTCGGCTTCATAAAGAGAAGTAGGACGCAGCGGGGTGAGAGATGTCTTGTTTGGGTAATTTCATCTACGTCGAGAAGTTTGCATTGACGATATTAGCGGTGCCACCACACACACGCACACATACACACTTTCTCTCTTTTCTCACTCACTCACTCACTCTCTGTCTCTCTCTTCTGCTCGAGTTTGAGCTGTTAAATATTGAAACGCTATGGGTGGCGGTGGCGCTTGTACTTCGAGGTACTTGGTACATATACGAGCTGACGCTTCGCTTTACTTATTAATCGGCCGCTCGATTTTAACGATACATGACGTTTTGTAAGGCAACTATCCCCTCGAGATTTCATTAACACGCCGGAGCATTGGGTAGCTTATTCAAGTTTGCCTTGCATCCGGTACAATTACAATCGTGCGAACGCAAGCATGTGCGAGGGTCCCAAGTTCTCTTGATAATTCCTTTCGCTCGGTTAACTCTGCTCGGATTACGCCTTTCACTGTTTTATGCTCTGAATTTACGCTCCGGTCCTCACGCGATGTGTGTGTCCGTGTGTGTATGTGTGTGTGTGCATGTGCGTGATATGAATGTTATTAAAAAATTCTGGTTTACGCGGTTATTCCGTCCTCGTACACTGCGATTCAATCTGAAAGTTATGTAATGAGAATCAGAAAAAGTACGCACTATACATCCATGTTTGATATGTAAAAGCTGCTCCGATTTCGCGACAAAGTTTCATTTGCGCCGTGTGTATCAGCTAGGAATGGCGGAAAAGCGAGACGTATGGAAAGCGAACTATCGATGTACTCCGTAGGCGCACGCGATAGAATGCATAGAACCAGGCTCATTAATATTGCACCGCGATAGCACCTGCTAGCAGCTGATAAGTTCGCGTACATTTAGTCGCGTGGCATGTTCTTTCTGTCTGCCTTTATCGTGGAGGGTAACTACTTTCGCGATTAGCGTCTCTTCGTCATTTCGTAGCGGAAGCGACGTAAAAATGTTGAGAAAATTTTCATAAATTATTTGGATAATTTAACATTTCTCTCTTTCCTCCATAAAACTTGTACCTCTCTCATAAATCTTAGAGCGAACGTATTTCACATGCGTAATCCAATTTACCGAAAAACCCATTTTTTGAATCCGAAGCTACGGTATCGGTATCGATCGGATATCGATCATCGATATATTCTTCCTTGCACGACGGAATAACACGCGACACATCAAAATGCATGACCGGATGAGGGTCACCGATGGTCCCCAGCTATAAACCATCCGCCTCATTATGTTCTCCTGCGATGCATGGTATTTGCACAGTCCGTATAATGCACATCGAGCAGCTTTGGCGACAATATTAATTTTCGCCGTATTGCACGCCCGTGGTGGGTTATCGGGCGTCAGTGGGTTAATTAAATCGTGATTTTCGCGGCGTGGGAATACGCGGGGGACGATCATCCGGCCGTAAAATTAATATCGTGAAAGAATCTTTTATTCTCGCGGCAGTGACACGAAATCCCGATTTGCGCTTGGAAATAACTGTGTTTCGGAGATGCTTTTATAAGAGAGCGCCTGCGATTAAATGAAAAATGGGTGATAATCCGAGTAACGAGAGAGGCCGATTAAAACACGAACCCGCCGACTGATCATGAATACGCCTTATATTTCCGCTACGAATGGTCATTGAATATTATGGCGTTAATTAGCGTGACAAGCGCCGCGGCACCAGCCGATGATACCTCGCGCGATTACGGACAAAACGGGTGTCAAGTTCCATATTCTGGCGAGAGCTACAAATGTAGGCGGCACGAGTGCATGTGTTTGATAAAAGAGGAAATATTTATCCATCGCTCGCACAATAACGAAACGTAAAACTTTCAGATTTGCTTGACACCGCGGGATTAATCCATCACGCGATTGCTCGGCAAAATCATATTAACTTAATAATTACGACGTCCGCGTAATTGCCTCGCGTGAAAACGAGCGACACGGCTATCGAAGAGTGTATGTGGCGCGATTAATAATTTTTTTACAACCTAATCTTTTTTTATAGCCCTTAGAGGACGTACCGCGATATATAATATTGCATCGCGAAAGAGACGAGCCCCCGCGATGTTATCAAAGAGTGGAAATCCATTAATAAAACCGTATTAGCGCGCGCAATATTGCGCGTATGTGTGCGACACCCGTTCGATTAACTATCTGCAAAATGAATAGTCACAGTCGCGGTATAGTGAAATATTCGCGTATAGCTTCTTCGCTATGCTACATATCACCGCCTCTCAACGCGGCGCGCTCCACATAACACATATTACGCTTCCCTGAGTTATAAATTGGATCACGTCGCTGCATTATTCATGATCCCGAAGGGCGTCAAAGCCATTTGATTCATTTCGTATCCGCGCGGTAGACATCGCGACGACGCGTATGGTGGCTCGGAGATTCCTACTCTTGACCGATATGATATCCCCGTCGTCCCGTACTGCCTTTTCTCTTTCCTCTTTTTTTCCCATCTCTTTCTCTCCGCTCCTTTTCTTTCGCCATGATTTTACTTTCAACGACAGATCGACCGTACGTCACATATTTCATATTAGAACGAAGTATGAAAAACGATGAAGGGTAACACGCGCGATATTGTGCACACACGAGATGCTTCTTCCTTTTTTTTTCTTTTTTTCTTTGTTTAAACATAGAGTAATGTGATAATAAAATTTAGAGAGAGAGAAATGTCAAGCTCCATTTAGAGAGATGTATAATCACGTGCAACGTAAACTTTTCTCGCATGAACATTTATCAAAATTAATTTTCTCTTTGGATTTAAAATTTTAAGAAAATATTTTTGCATTACACGTATAATTAGATTATTAAATAATAATCACTAGATTATTAAATAATAATCTTTATCTCTTCATTTTTTAATGATAGTGATTTTTCTAAAAATATTCTGGGATCTATGTTACATGTCATAATTATATGTATCATACATTACCATAAAAAATATACATTACCATAAAAATATCGCAAATTTTATTTCTTAATCCGGGGGACTCTTGAGAACTACTGCAGGATTGTCCTAGCGAAGCACCGTTATATTCCGCGGCATCCTGCGTGCTGAAAAACAAAATGAAAAACAAAAAAGATGTACAGGTAAAAAAGTGCGGGAGAAAAAACGACGAGATGAAGCGTGAATTTATCATCCGGGCAAAATTTAACCCAGTTATTACGGACGCGATCTTTTAATTCAGCGTGCAATTATGCCGGCATTTTCTATATTCCCTTTTTGAATGTAGATTTACAGCGCCCGGCGCACAATGTGCTTTTGGCTCTGCCTCGCGGAAACTTTCCCCCGTGCTCTCTCGGCTGCTGAGAATTATGGGCATCCTCGCTAAGGTGTTTACAGCAAATGTAGATTTTAGTCGGTCGCATAGCCACGCATTCAGCGCTAAAAGACGTTTTATCGCCACATCCGCAGGTGCGCTCTACCACGACTGTTAAAACCGAGGCGAGAAACGCCGAAATGGCGGAATCTCTCCATTTCGAGATGACAAATTTCCGCAATTTTCAATTTATTTTATCCCGACGTCTGCTGTCCTATGACATTATTATAGAAAAAATTATTTATTTTTGTTATATGAAATATCATCGAAAATATATATCGTAAATAATGGAAATTATTTTTAAAAAGAATATATTATTAAGCGAAAACACTCTTGATAGACGGTTTATTTTTTGTCTAAGAAAGACAAAATTTGAAAATCGCGTATTTCTCATACTTGAGATTGTCTTGAAATTGTGTTTCAACAATGATAACATTAAATTATAGAAAAATTAATTCACTGCTATGTATTCGTATTTACTATATGCATATTTCTTCTGTTTGTTTCTCAAAATTCCTCAAAAAAGATTCACACATGTACGCGGATAAGTTGTAAAAATTGCACGTAAATTTACATCATATGCAATTTAATATTTAATATTCCGAAGCTTCTTTACTTTTATATACAGATTTGCATATTTCATTTTCCCAGAAAATATGCAGGTTCCATCATTGCAAAAAAATCGCCAGCAATATTTTGTTCTCGATATACATATAATATTCATAATACTCAATATATAATATTCATAATACGACTTGTGTTTCATCTATCAAAAATCATAATTACGAATCATATTATCGCGAAAGAGAGAGAGAGGGGGGGGGAGGAGGAGAGAGAGAAATATTACAGCTGATATTTTATTCAATAATCCACACATTCATTCATTTTCGGGGGCTGAGAAAAAACGTAAATACATTGTATATATAATATGCTCTCTTTACTCCAGGGAATGTTGCGGGGAAACATAGTAACTATAAAAAAAATAAACATACCGGCTCGCCGAATTCCTGGAATGGACGGAGAGGGGAGGACGTGACTCGCGCCGTGTAAAAAACAATTACGTTTGTCTACGACCAGTCTAGATGATTTATCAAGGTTGATCTGTCAAGCGCGTGTTTCCAATATTTCGCTCGCTATACGCGATAAGAATACGCGACATCAACTAGCAATTATTACGATCGAAAGTTACCGACATCGAGACGGGCGAGCATGTCGTCGTATCGAGAAGGAAGTACGCAAACAATTAGTGAGATTGCGAGCGATTGGCACCCCTGCCGAGCGCGAATCGCGCTCTCTCTCGCGTATATTAATTAATCGCCGCAAGGATAAACGAGAGATACGGAGCAAATTTCATTGCTAAGTGTATGAAATATCGGACGTGTATTTTTTTTCAATTACATCGTAATTTCGGGAATTTTTAATTTGATATTAATTTGATATTTAATTTGATATCGCGCGCGCACCCACGATTGTGCGTCTTCGAGATTTTGCCGAAAGCCCTGCCGATTGACGTGTGAACCCCTGAAGCGAGTCGCGTTTCCACTAGTCGTCGAACGGTAGCCGTCGCGAACATCGGGCGAGAAATGAATTCGTCGAAAATATTCGACGTATCGGGTTATTATCGCGATTACGTTGACAAATTAAGTCTCTCGCGAGTGATAGTGATCTTTATTCGATAAATCGCGTCAAGATTCTACGAATGCTTCAAGAGCGACGCGTGCAGTGCCCCTTTAATGTAATTGCGCGTCTAGTCGTCGAATGGCCGCCATGATGCGAAGGTCAGTTTCGGGAATGCCGAGGAAAATACGACCAATTATCACGGATATGTCAGAAATAAGTATCCCGTGAGTGATAGTGATCGATGTACAATCACGATGCGCGAATCGCAGAGGCTTTTCGGAGCATCTCTTGTTTCGACGAACGTCTTAATCAAGCACGATTTCCCGCGCGTCCACAACTCACCGGATACAAGTAAAATTATCGGATAATTAATTTATCATTCGTTATTACGCGCGCATATTAGCTAAAGTTTATTATATTACATTAAAAGAAATATACGATCATTTGATATTTTAATTATTTTATATTAATTGATATTTTATTTTGAAACATTCACGTTTGTTTTCGGCAGAAGGGCGAGACAAGGATAGAAACATTACTCGTCTTTTCGCGAAATTAGCTCGATGAAAGAATAAATATATAAAGCAACTGTCCTTGTTCAGAAATATGCGTACCGCGATGAACTTGCCGGAAAAATAACACGGGGCTCTCGCCGGCCGATTCCCGGAATTGCCGGTGGTTGGGGAGAGGGGGAAGACTCGAGCTCGCGCCGTCGTGATCGCCCGTCGCGAGTAGTTGAATTTCAGGCACACAAAGTATCGTGTCGTGATTTTCGTTTTCGAGGTCGAGTCTCTCGCGAATGAGCGATCGCTGGCTTTATCGTAAACGGTCTCTCTTCGAGGGATGTATGCGACGAAAGTATGTCACAATTGCATTTAATAAGTGACAGCGAGTAACACGATAACGCGTTAAATGGATCGCCACGTGTAAATGTTGGAAAAAGCATCGAGCGAGTATTATGGTTACGCGAGTGCAAGTGTGAATATATATCGGATAATCGAGACTCGATCGGAAGCATAAAGTCGCGTATAACGTGAACTTCCGGCGAAAGTATATCGCGAGTGTTTTTCGATAATGGTGGCTAATACCCGAATAAATATATACGTCTCGGGAGTGTGTCGAGAAAAAGTATCGCGCTTTCGTCGAATTTTAAATATCGCGACCATCGCGAGTGATAATTGATTAGTACAGTTACATGTGTGCGATGGATCATCGATCATGGATATACATAATCAAAGCTTTGGACGAGAAGATAAATGGACTAGACGACGAGAAGGAAACAACGGGATGATGACGTGGTGAGTTTGTAATTATAATTATTATTAATTGGATCCCATATTTAATCCTTGTGCGGTGAGTTGGTGCGATTGTATAATAATAAATCCCATTTTTTACGAATACGTTAGCTGCAAATATATTTTTGTATAATTATTAATTTTACGAAATTTTATAAAATAATAAAAAGGAAATATTTTTTAAAATATGCGTGAAACGAGATGTATTTTCCATTCATATTTTTCCAACAATACGTTATTTACTTGATAACGATCAACATGGGAATGAGTAAAGCGTATTGTTGATTTTCATATTATAAAAAATGCACAAAATTTATCTTCACAGCTTATAAAACGTTTTATAAAAATCGAGTAATTACTATATCAAATGCCGACATAAACATAGTCAATCTAATCGATAAATATTAATTGAAAACCGAGATGAAAATATTTAAACGATACAATTTCCATTGTTATGATAAATCTCGCAATTTATTTGTTCCTTGGAAATTCCGACAACGAATATAACGCTACTTTATCTCGAATCATATTCCATAATTTCATCGTTTCGAATTCTTGACGGAAAAAAGGAAAATGGTTTCCATCGTGATTTTGTAATTTCGACCCTTTTATTCCATACGTTGAAAGTTGTCACGTCGCTCACCTAGGAGCTTCGGCAAAATAGAAAGATCGGTGAAATTCGACCGATGGAAAAACATCCGCGAGCACCAATCACGGCGCGATAAAAGTTGGAAATCCCAGACGATTCGCTATCGGAGACTGCAAACTTTTCGACGCGAGCCCGGCAGTGGAAAACTCATCGTTGTTTCCAACTATAAGCTCAAGCATTCCCGAAATTGAATCTCGAAAATCTTACCGATATCGGCTTCCCTCAACGATTTCGACTTTGCGATAGAGAACGATCAACGAAAACAGCGCATATATGTATAGTGTATATATTAAGACTACGAATTCTCGATTGGACTCGCACGTGACGGAAAATTCATATCTGGATAGGATCGATAATTCGAAATCAGTATTTTCGGCGAGAATTGATTTATCTGTCGCGTATAATTTGATCTCTCCAACATGAAGATCAGGATCTGGAATTTGCCACAGTTTTTTCTGATGAGTGGAAAAACTATGACAAATTCCACTTTCTGAACTTTATCCAATGTAACAAACTGGCAAAAATTAAAAATAACTAATACGTAACATTAAAATATATTTAATATATAACTTTATACAACAGACATTTAAACAGATATTTTTTGCTTTAATTAATAAATCATACTGTAGTTTAAAAAAATTAAATTAATATAATAATAAAACCTTTTTTTTAATTTAAATTAATACGTGAAATTTTTAAAATGAAATTGTAGAGTTTTAAATCTTATTAAATTTTATATTAATTTTTTAAATTTAATAACAAGAATATGTAATATAGCATCAGAATTAAAAATTTTTACCAAATATAAATCGGGTTCGCGTTTACCCTGCAACATTTAACAAAAAATTAATTTATTTGCTACGTCGATTCCTAATCTACTACGGATTTTATTTCGGATAAAGCTAAATTAGAGTACACTCTCAATTACGAATATTGATAAAAAGATTTTCTATTTATTTTAATATTTTTAATAGAAAGTACTAGTTTTTGCCGGTTTTTGTCGGAAAATATCGGTTTACCACTGGTATGGATTTTACCCAAAAATGTGGAATTTTGTTAGCCCTGAAAAAGATACAGGAGAGAACCGAATTTTCAATCACTAATCATTTATATTTATCGAAAAAAAAGTTAACGATATCCGATCGTTTCCCTTTCGATTTCTACGTCGCAAAAATATACACGAGACGTTGATTCGGGATAAACGCGCGTGCTTTCGAGCGAGAGGAGAAACATTTATCGTCATTAATTCCATTAATTTCACGATGATACTCCATTAATGAAAATGTTGCGTGTACGCGCTTCTCATTTCCGTTGCCGCTTTATATCGAGCGGCTCGCTTTTCTCTCCCGCGCGATGTTGTAATAATCTTGTTCGTCCCGATTGTTACGCATACGTATACGAGTCGCGAGCGTGTGCGTGTATGCGCGACTTTGGTCCGATCCGCTAGATTACGTAACACAATTGTAGATTGAATGAAATTAGACCGTAAGGGAGGAAGCAGACTCCATATATTTTCCCTGACGACCGGCTTCTCTCCTGAGGCAGATTTCTGAAATTAATATAGAAACTTTGAGGGCGTCGTTCCGCTAACAATCTCTGTACTCCTCTAAGCCGCCATTCTCCAAACACGAAACATTTCGCTTTCTCTCTCTCTCTCGCCTCTCTCTGTCTCGCTCTTTCTCTCCCTTTTCTGCTTTTTCTCTCTCGTACATTAAAAATCTATTTTTTCGGAAACAAACGCATGCACGAGCGTAGCAGCGCGCCGGCTGTTCACCGATGAAAATTTATTTTGAATGGATCCCCAGCGTTCATCGACGAAGTAGCCCGTGTATCCGCCCGTGTTCGGTAGACACGACGCTCTTCGACATTTTAAACTTAAAATTGCTTTTTGGAATGAATGTATGAATTTTGTTCCACCGATTAACTCGGTTGCTCGTTCGTCCGCTCGAGGCAATCGGCGGGCTAACAATGGCGAAATGCCGGCCGAGGAAAACTGGGACTGGCTTAAAAAAAAAAAATAAAAAAATAAAAAAAAACTCGAGAGAAATAAAGGAAGAGAGAGAGAGAGAGGGGACAAGGGGTTCGGATGAGAATGTATAGTCATAGTCGGAATATAAAAACGTCATAGTCGCTAGTAGTTCAACGACTGGCGAAGCGTTTATCGCGCGCTCGATATCGTCGAAAAATGTTTTTCGCATTGTATTGTACCATCTTGATACCTTGTTGCGCGATGTCGGAACGTCGTAACCGGCTGTACTTTATCGGGGAAATTGATTCTCGATTGAGAAAACGCTCGCCACGTCCCCCGAAACGTGCACCGAAATGTCCGTCGACGAAATTTGTCTTCCGTGCGATTTGATACGCGCGTTTGATTCGTCCGTTTCGCGGGATTAACGTCGACGACCCGTGCAACGAGAGAGCTCGCGCGCGCGCGCGCGCACTCGTATTAGCATAATCGTCGGCTTCTGGAGCGAGTGGCATATGGAGATTTTGGAAAAAGATGGATATTTCGCGTACGTAAAGTCGTACCTCTCGGCAATTCGGTCGAAGCTCTCTGGAAATATATCTCATATTCGATTATTTAATGCCCCGCGATATGACAATTTAATGCTTCCGCGGTCCGTTAATGTCCGTTATGCTTCGGAACCATAAATCGTGGTTTAGTTTGACGTAACCGGGAAATCCACATAACATAAGTAGATTATCTAATGCAAAATAGATTAGCGCAGATATGAGAAACGAAACTCTACAACGCCGGGAAGGTCTTTCCCTGATAAATTACACGGGTAATGGATGCTATTTCGAAGCAGCGGTATGTTATCATCGAGAATATCCCGTTACCATTTTATACAAACAAATTTTTCGGCGCAATGTGTGTTTAGTAAGGAAAGGACGTACGCTTTAAATATATATTCCTATGCTATATACATGACTATGTTAATTTCTACAAGGGATAAGAATGGCAATTTATTTTAACTCGTATAATTGTTTCATTAATGATTCTACCTAATAATGTAAAGTCTCGGCGATATATCGTTCGCTTAATTGCAATCTAATGATAGGCTTTTAATTAACTAAATTAACGTAGTACATTAATACCGGAAATGTTTAATCAATACTCTCATTACAGAGTAGCAGTCAATAATACAGTAATTTTACATTTAATCCATTTCTACGAATAATTGTGTATTATATGTTTTTTAGTTTCCATTTAGATATGGTACAATTTAACTAATAAAAACTACAAATTACTTCACACGAGGTTTAATAATGTATATATATTCATAACACAATGTTTTGTTTTCTCTTCCTACATGTTATTTCGCGTATTAAATATGAAAAGGGACGCTTCTGGAGATTTCGTTAAATCAAAAGCTTAATCAACAGCGGTGTCTCCTTTTTATATACAAACAGTAATAATAAATTGACCCTGATGATACATTTTTCAACGTGTGCGGACACGGTTAAAGGGAAGAGGGAATAAATATTTGTCGCCTCGGGAGGATATTTAACCGACATTCGCGCGAATGCGAGAGCGTCATGTGACATTTCGCGTTTTCGACGCGACGTCGTCGAGCGAATTAATTTATCATTGGTTCGCTCGGGGGCTTGGCCTGGCCATCGGTGAAACCGCGCAAAGTTCCGCCCGCTAGCATAGGGTCCCGGCGTGCCGGCGATGCGAAAATAACAGAAACTCGTCGTCGCTATCGCGGCGCGCGGAGAGACCAACTTGGATTATAATACATTGTTGCGCGACAATGCCGGCTCCGGACGAACTTGTAATTAAATGAGCCACTCGCTGAAATCTCCGTTGACATCTCGGTACTCATCGGCGAAGAGTAAATTACGTTTACGAAACTTTCGCGTATTTAAGACGATCGACTTGCCGCGCAATTTGCTGCCCGAGATGACGATTATATTATCGGACAAGTGACATAAACGTCGACTGGCGCGAAACGCTTAAGCGCGATATCCGCGAATTAAATGTATCTTCCGAGATGTGTCTTGATGAATTCTCGTCGAACGTTTCGGCCGATACGATCTCGACGAATCGAGATCTATGTGCTCGCGGTCGTAAATTCGTGTGACGCGCGACGGTTGATACAGCCTGGTCAGTCATTTTTCAATTTGCTATACGCGATTGTCCCGCTCTCCGCTTTGCTTTTGCTCACTGTTTTTCTACGTTTATTTTTTCAGTCAACTGCGACTTCACTCGCGGGCGGGGGAGAGAAAAAAGAGAGAGAGAGAGAGACAGAGAGGAGACGTAGTCTCCGGCCGCTCTCTTCGCTCTGTCAGCAGCCGGACAAAAGTTATTATCACCATCGGTATCCGATATTCGTGAAAACTGATTTTTAAGTCAACTTCGGCGATTCCCGCGAGTCGGTATTTGCCTTTTATATCGCTGAATTTAATGTGTACGCGACATCGATATTTTATTATTTACTTATGCGTATGTATATGCATGAGAGCGCGCGTGCAGCTGTGCGCGTGCACGCGATGCGGCGCGTGTGCGGAAACGCGCGCATCGATGGACGAATGAGAATTTATGAGTGAAACGCGAACATACGCGCGATATCGTACACGTATATACCAGAGGGCACGTATATCTTTCTCTCTCTCTCTCTCTCTCTCTCTCTCTCTCTCTCCTGTGCGTTGCACATGCGTACATCCGCGTAATCGGTAGGTACATATACGAGCGCTGCAGCTGCTCGACGATTTGCGCATCGCGTTCGACGATCGATGGGTCGCATCGATCGCGATAAGGGGAGACGCGGATTATCTCGACGTATTTTACCTGCGGGTATGCAGCTTTGGAGGAGGAGGTATGCACGATAATTGAGATAATTAAACTGTGAAAATTTCTTGAAAGTTTCTTTATTCGCGAGTCGACGAATAATCGATGAAATTTAACGAACAATTGCACGGAAAAGAATAATAGTATCTGTGTATTTTATTTCCAAAGAGATTTGAAGACTTCTTCTTTCTCGGGATAACTTAATTTGAGGTCCTTAGTGTTTCAATATTTAATGACCTGGTAATATAATAATTGAAGACAAATTTTCGCTCAGCTTATTCTGAAAATCACGGTAAAAATATAACTCGAGAGTTGGTTATTTTAAAAAATCTTTGGTGAGATTCTATAGAATCATTGGTTAAGTCGGTGAATGTAAGAAATTCGAGCGTCTGCCTTTATAATAGTCTGCGATTTTATCAAGTTTCTAGTAAAGTATTTAAAAAAATTATTTTTTCCCTTATATCTTTATACACGTTTTATTATCAAAAGCACCAAGCAATCATCGTGAGATACATATTCAAGTTTACAACGAGATGTATGTTCGAAAAGAATTATTTGAATACTAGTAACGAGAAAGCAAAGATTTCCTTTGCCTTTGTACGTTTCGTCGCGTGTTTGATTTTTACAGCTGTTACCTTCGCTGGTAACAGAAAAGCGCATTCGATAGGTCATCGCGTCCATTCTGCATACATGCACATCTGTCCGCGGCGTTTGATAAAAAGGATCGAGATAGAAAGGGCAGAAACGCTCTCTAACGGGCGCCACTTTACAAACATGAACAATCGGCTGTGTCCTCCACTTTTACAAGGTAATAATGTCTCCCCGGGACTCGTACGCAAGACAGAGTCGCGCTTGTACGGACGAGCAACAAAATAAATAAATTTTCTCTCGTTTCTCTTCAAATGACCGCGGTGGAGACTCGGTGAGTCTCGAAAAGACTCGCATTGAAAGATACGTATTTTCTAGTTTTACCCCTCGTTCATCCCGCGAGAACCTCTCCTTGGATATCGAGAGAAACTCGAGTTTTATTCGGCATTGTTTTCGCTATTCGAAGCGCCAACTACGCTACAGTAGTCTCATTATCGTCCGGCGATGCTTGTTACCTGGAAGGAAAGGGCATCCCTCGGATTCGATATGGCATCCAGGGAGTGTGAAAGTCATTGCGTTAGCGACGGTGCATTCGGTGCAAACAAGCAACGATATCTCTCGTATGCTCCACAAGCTCGCGTCGTCGTCGGACGGCAACTGCCGGGATTTTATAGCGAACTAAGCGCGAACCGAAATTCGTGCGCGTGAAGTTCGACTCTGAAATTTGAAACCCGGAATTAGAGAATGGGACGAACTGCTGCTACGTATCACGAGTCCGCCAAGTCGAAATTCCAGTTTAATCCCGTCTTGATTTCGGGGAAAGGGGGAGGAGCGAGGGGACGGATTTAAAATTAATCGCGCAATTCAGGTACGCGCCGCGAGACGAGGGTAACTTCCACCTTCGCGTAACAGTAACGGTAACAGTATTAACCATGCACGATGCAGTACGTGTATGTGCGATCTCTTACACCGGTATAATATATTCAAGGGGACGATTTACGATCCTGAAACCGAGATTTCGTTTATTTTATTATCGGATCGCGATATAAAATGCGCGATCGCTTGTCGTTACGATGCAAAATGCGTTTGGAAGGGCGATATATTTGGCGCGCGATGCACGCTTTGATCGACGGCTCGATGCGCATCTTATACAAATGTTTCCCCGTCATTCTCCGTAGACCTGACGCATCTATTTGTCACTATTTGTCCTCGAGCGACAAATGCGTTTATATCGGCGTTACCGCAGCATCGAGCGCGGTGGACGCGACACGGCGAGCGAGATCGCCGTCGTGTGCTCGCTACAGGAGCAAGGTTTTACAAGGGCCGTTATTGCGGTCTGCCGTGGCCGTCCTTCAGACCGCCGCTGAATATCGTTTATTGGCTGCCACCGCCGATAAGCCAAACGTTAGTCACTCGTTCGTGTCCAAGTCCGACCGCAAACAAGCCGCGGGCTGTCATTTGGCACTGGTTGTCTTATCTCGCTTCGTTGCCCGCAGGTATCTCGCTTTGACGGACTGTCCGTTGCCCTCGACACCACGTTCACTCTGCCCAAGTAAAGAGGGCTCGTTCAATAAGCGTATTAGCGAGTGAATTTTTTGCGAATATTAAAAGAAGAGCGAGATATTATTTTATTCTCTCTCTCGAGAGAGAAAGAATATTAACAGATTTAATTTACAACACAATAGGATATAAAGATAATTACTATTCTCCGAGTCTCTGTAGGAGCTTCAAAGACTTCGGTAATTGTATCTCGGTTAAGATATCTCAGACACAACAATAACAATGAATGTAACAAATATACTAGTCTCTAAAGTATCGATAAATGTTTCATGAACGAGATTGAATATTTATCAGATAATATTTGTTGCGATGCATAATATTCAATGCGACTTTAAATCGTGTGTATCGTAAGCAAAAATATATGTATTTCATATAATAATTAATATTGAAATATATAAATATTTTTCATGTATATCTAGTATGAGTTTCATGAGTTTGTATACGATTCTCTGCTTGATTAAATCATAAACACGCGAATGGAGTTTCGAAAAACGATAATTTACATATACGTTGTTATTTTTATTTCGTTCCAATGTGTAATTAGCTTTTAAAATTGCGCGCTGAAACGCATCGAGGAAAAAAAATCGTTATTTAAAATATCGTAACATAATAAATTTTCAAGAGTAAACAAAAACCGTGTACCGTTGAATCGATGTACTTTCATGTCGAATGAATTACAATTACAATTCACAATAATATTAACATGCATCGTTGCCACGTAGAAATTTATTTTCGCGTAGGTAGAAATATATTTTGAGCGATACGGAACAGCTGAGCGTTTCTCACGAATCAAACATACGGACATGCAACCGCGTACGGTCATGTTTCGATCTGCGAGACCGTCTTGCGATGATTTAATAGCGGACGAAAGTTGAAACGCTTATCTGAAACGCTCTTGGAGTGAATTACACCCGAGGGATGACGAAACTGATACGACCAATCGAGGATAAGAGAGACAGACTTCCCCGGAGGCCATAAATCCGCATGTATCTAAATCGTTTTCGTTATTCACAACTGCCATTCCATTTACTTTTACACGTATGATAAACATGTGATGAAAAATCGGTGTATTTAATCGTTAACGATACGCGAATTAACATGTATAATTGTTATACTAATTATATATATTTTTATCGAATAATGATAAGATCTTGCGAGAGTTTGTACTTGCCTTTTTTAATTAATAGACGTTTTCGAAACAGCCTTTTTCAACGCAATTTAACAGCGAGATCAAAATACACGGGATAAATAAATCGATCGCTCGTGCGTTTGGGGAAAGAGAGTGAAAGAGACAATATTGCTGTATCAATATTTTTTACTGTTATTTATTCATTTATGCGCGCTATGCATTTTTCTTGCATCCGACGTAAAAATAAGAGATTATCCGATATTTATATGTAGCCGCAAGAATTTACAAAAAAAATAAAAAATAAAATAATTCCCTGTTGTTTGGCAAATCGGTAACAATAACTAACGAATTCGCGGATGCGAAACTGTGTTGAACTATCGTGTCGAAACTGGGGCGAGTGAAGCTCAGTCGAAATACAGAACAGTCGCGATAGGATCCGCCAGTGCGATTAGTCGGAGTTACTTAAGGACCGAACCATATGTCTGACCGCGCAAGGCCTTTCGCAAGATTAAAGTTCGATGTAATTCGGATAATTCGGCCGCGATCTCTTCGCTTGATTCGAGACTGTCGCGCATCCCCGCTCCCTTACTTTCGGATAACCCTCGTTATCGGTACATCGCGCGATCGCAGATACAGAGTACGAGAAGAGGGTTACCGGGAAGGCCAAAGCCTCGTTATAAGCCAACAAGCGACCACTTCCACACGCGTTTATCTGATCGTACTTAATTACAATCTACAGCCGCGATCTATGGCGTTCATTTTCGTTCGGTAGGAATTGCGCGTTAACAATCTGTTGGAGAGCCACATGAAAGGAAAACATACGCGTAAACATACTTATGCTTTTTTTTTCGTATCTTTGCATCTATTTATTTCTATATTTTTAGTTTTTTTGTAGCGATGTTTCTGTATTTTTAGTTTTTTTATAGCGATATTTCACATCTGTATAATTTACAATATAATATTTCTCGCCAAAACTCGCACGTTACCTTACATTCGGCAATGAAACATGGTTGAATTAATCGTCATCTTATTTTCGCGCAAAAGTGGCTTATTCGAGGAATAAACGTACGTAAGAGCATTCGAGAGCCCTTGAAAAAATACAATGGTGTTGCATAAGATACGGTTTTACCGCGCAAATATGAGGACGCCACTGGGTTTGCCGGCATTATACCACGCGTATCCCGATAATGGAGAAAACCGTTGAAACTCCACATTATCACGCACGAGAGCTACCTGATAGAAAGTTTTACTTCTGGCGCAACGTAAATCTGAAGATTAGCTGTACTTTGTTAATTCAATATTCCCTTCTGTTCTTATTTTCAAGCTTATGGTCGGACGAACAGAATGCACCGGTACGGTATGCCAGATTAATTTTATGAAGGACGTTAACGTCACGTATAAGCGAGGGAAGTACGTTAAAAAGTATAATGGATGTGGTAATAAAAATGTCGCGATACCTCGTTAACGTGTTTCGCGCCTCAACTTGCGCAATTTACGTTCTATCTTTAATAATTCGCAGAACGGTCTTCAATGAAACGCGATGTACGGTTAAACACGTGACTTGGCAGAAAATTGTCACGGAAGATTTACTTTTTATTCTTTCGTTGGAACGAAACGAGCTTTTATATCCCGCAAATTCGATCGTTCTATTTTGAAATACCGACGATACATATTCAATTATCGTGTAATTTAAAAGATATAGGACTACGCTTTGCAGAGAGAGAGAGAGAGAGAGAGAGAGAGAGAGAGAGAGAGAGAGAGAGAGAGAGAGAGAGAGAGACCTATATGTACATGTTAATTTGTCCTGTAAATATCGTTTGTGTTTGGAGAGAATTTAATCCATTATCGCGTGTTTTCGAAACAATTTAAGGTAAATGAGCCGCTCGAAAAGAACACGGAGAGTGACACTTTCTACGGCGCTCGGCGACCGCAAGGTATCGTTTCACGTCCTCGTTACCGGCAATTAACTCGTTCGATGCAATTACGAACTTTCGTGGTCAAAACGCGCTCTCTCTCCCTCTCTCTTTCTCTCCCCCCCCCCGGCTTCGACCGCGTCTGGCACTCGGTTAAATGTATTAGCGACGCGAAATTTACTCAATTTACGGCATCACGTAATTAATGTCAGGACGTAGCAATAATTTCATTTGTTTACAATTATCGTGATTAGCGTGATAACCGAGAAAATGGACGAAATCGGATACAAATAGCATTAAATCTTGCCGCACGGCAGCGACGCCGGTGTACGACGTTTCTGTTATTAATCGTCCCTCTTTCGTTTGCTCTCTGCACCGAACATTGCATCCTTCGATTACGAATACATCGTTGAAACTGATTATTTCGGCATGGTGCCTGTATTGTTTTCGAACGCTTGAAAAAGAACCAAAATCGCGCAGCGACTGTAATTTTATCTCGTCGACTTTGTAATTACATTGAGTCGGAGTCGATGCTGTTAATTGGCTTCTCGAAAGACTTGGACATCCGAAGCGAGGGACGATGTATTGACATTAAATCGGAAGTCGAGAGGGCATACGTGAGATAGTTTTCTTGTAGGTATTAGGATACCATTAGCCATTACAGGCTAACCTACGATCGTTGACGTACAAATGAGAGAAATCGAGCCGCTCGTGACGAGTATCGGTACAACCTCGGGTACAACTTTCGGACACGAAAATTACCTTTCCTCGCAGGAGGAAGATCGCAATACGGTGTCGAAATTTCATTGCAGCCGAGAGCGAGCGAATGAATGGAGGATCGACGAGGTCGTGCCGGTGAAATTACGCGCGTATATTCCTGGGAGGAACCTAATATCTCTCCGGTAAAATCTCTCTCTCTCTCTCTCCCAATTTCATTTCCCTTTCTCTATTATACAATTTTGCACTATATAATAAAAGACAAGAGATTTGTACTTTTTACTTAGCTCTGAGTAGTACGTGGTTTTTTTTATTAATACTTAACGTACTTTGGAAATAGTGGAAAATTCGATTTGCGATAACTTAGAGCGCGTTACATGCGCAGAAAACTTTCGGAAATTTCAATTTACCCCTAAAATTGGCTAAAAAGATAGCATGATACAGGAATAGAGTTTCAAAGATCGCGCGCACATGCATACAGTCAATACATATATATATATATATATATATATATATATTGCCGCGCGAAATCGGCTCTCAGGCCCCTTAAAGAATTAATAAAGAATTTGAGATCGGGAGTTATACTGCGAAGATTTCGAAACTCGTGGATCGTTACGTTCTTACCCTTAACTTCCGGCTCGAGTGCTCGAAAAACTTTAGTTAGTTCGCTTCGAGCGGACGGCAAGTTTAGACAGACATTAGAAAAGACGCAGTAAGGAAACATCAGAGGAAAAACGTTCGGGGAGAACTTTTTCCCTCTCGCCGAACCTTGGATAGGTCGACGTTACGTCACACACGGAGCACACACCTGTATGTGGGCGGTAAAGATAACTTTACTCGGATCCATCCAAATAAACATTCGTCAATTTGCGCGGAACTTTTAATTTAACGAGAAAGCTTTTATATAAACCGTATTCCAAGCGTAATAATGTCAGATA
Source organism: Camponotus vicinus (assembly GCF_025532165.1). Taxonomy (NCBI): domain Eukaryota; kingdom Metazoa; phylum Arthropoda; class Insecta; order Hymenoptera; family Formicidae; genus Camponotus; species Camponotus vicinus. Next base: position 32,542,749 of record NW_028141945.1, read on the forward strand.
CATACGTATAATATAATAATATTACGTAATTTCTCTCTGCCTTTTTCCTTAATGCAAATTAACTTTGACCATTATAAACAAATGACATAGTCTTATCCTTCATTTTGTTATAAGTAGATTTTATATAAATAGAATATGCGGTTAAAAAAAATTATAAGAATATAAGAAAAGATAACGTCTATTCAAAAGTTCGCCAAGGACAAGAAGAAAATTAAAATTCGAAATTAGAAGAGAATTCAAATTGATCGAATTTAGAAGAGAATTTAAATTGATCGAATTTAAAAAAGAATTCAAGTCGATCAAATTTAGAATTAAAATTGATAGAAAATTTATAAATGAATAATTCATTTCACATATATAGATTGTTCATTTATATCTCCGTTATACTTCCAATTATAGTTATATACATTTTTGGCTCAAGCGAAACCTGTCGCAGAATTACAATTGCTCGTCTCATCATTAATTATCCTGTCTGCTATTAGATCTGTAATGGTGTTACTATGGAAATCTAGTAAACTACAGAATTCCGTCGCAAGGATTGTGTGGAATTCTACGGAATCTAGATCGATAATGCATCCGGAAGCGAAAGTGGGGGAAGGAAGGCTGAAAATAAGATAGACTATCTCGCGACTTTATGAGTTTTTTTTTAAGATCCTATTAATCCTCTTGATTACCGTTGAAATCCAAGATCAATAGATAGCGGAAATGACCGTTCAGAGTCGATAAAGGCATGACGGGAAACAAATTATTATAGCTGTCGCAAAGCATTGTGTGTCTATAATTCCACCAACATAATGACACCTACGTGAAAGCGTTTCGCGTCGGCACATTATATTCATTGTCAATCACGATCGTGCATTTGATTAAAAAAAAAAAACGTTAAAAATAATATACGATATATCGAGCGATAATCGAAGGGGGAAAATCTGAATTGCACGATGAGGACGGAAAAAAAAAGAGAGAAATACACTACTATGCAAAGCCGTTGGGAAGGGACGTTTTGCACGAAATCGCGGATAAATTATTCCCAAGATATTTGGATAGTGTATCTCTATAACAAGGTAATGGTGAGAGCGTTATCAGGCCCCTGATCAGCCGAGGTGAGTCGATAAACGAGCTCGTTGCGAGCATTTGCCAGGTGGTTGCACCGACGCCTCCGAATTTAAACGATCGTTTCGAATTTCTCTTTGCCGCGCGCAAGCGTTAGCGAGTATCTGGCAAATGTCGAATTAAATTTTGAATTCTGACGTATCGAGTCCGAATTTGGGAGGAGTTTCGATCGAAAGTTTATCGACTATTCGTTCTCTATTGATATCTCACGAGCCTACCATAAATGATTTGCGCGTGTCGAAAATTCGTAGGATACACGCCAGGTTGAGGGGGTGGAACTGAACGCGCGCGATTTATAACCGGGAAGCAGGCGGATCGCGGTGAAAACACTTGGGAGATTCCAAGTTCTAAACGGACTTTGTAACCGGCTGACTGTTGCTACACTCGAGAATGTTCGATAGAACAACAGAAACGGCTCCCAAATGGCGTCAGGTATAGGTATCCTACAACAAGTAACCAATATCTGTGTGTCTCTCTGTCTCACATACACCTCAGCAGAAGCGCTCGAATTACAAATCATGTCGTGTTTTATCGCTATGTAAGTAAGTCTGTGTCAGCGAGAATATCTGCTTTCCTATACGTAATCTCATCTACACGAATCCTTGACATTCCTACGCGTGTGCGCCCTTACGCATATTAAAGAAAAAAAAGAAGATGGTATAAAAGTCGCCAAATAGATGTGGTTTTATTTTTTGGCAATTCGTGTGTTCAGTTTGAACCGTTACAGCTATTTCGAATCGTCGAATAATATACCGTTTTCAGTCCGCTCTATTATATCCGGTCGTGATTTCACGAGCAATTGTAACGAGACGTAGGAAATTCAAAAAGCCGACCTCGTTTCGCCGGTTAATATGGTCCTTTCGTCAGCATTGAATGTGTGTGCCACCGCATTTCGCTTACTCGCGAATTCTCGAAAAATTGCAAACGCGAATTATTAACCAACCAGCCTGTCAGATTATGATTTCGTGTGGCGGACATTCATAAATCGCGCGATGTATATATGTTGCGGGAACATATTTTTTATTATCCCAAAGCGGTCGTCATTATTCCCTAACTGGCGCAAAAGTGGATATCAATTCTGACCAAATGCAGTTTTCTCGCGGCAATGTCACTCTTTATTTAGATATATGAAACAACATTGTTATTGAGAATGTTTTAACCCGTATGTAATTTGACGCTCTAGAAAAACATTGAGTCTGCATAATATATCGTTGAACTTTTACATTATATCGATTTACAGTGTTTTGTGCGAAATTGAGCGTTTTAACAAGTTCCAAATATTATTTAGAAATGTATTATTCCGATAATGCATTATGTATTTAGATTTTTAATAATATATGGAAATTTCTTTCTCGCGCTCGCTCTGTTTTTTTCTCTCGTCTTCATTATCCATTTACGTTGAAAACATTTATGAAATATTAAAGCACATTGATGCTAAAATTGTAATTATATTTATGTATTTTAATATTTGATCGTATTTTGGCGATGCCATATTTAATTCTGTAGCAGAGATAGAAGAGAAATATGAAAAAATTATGAAAATCGAGATAATTCGCCTTATCCGCGCGATAAACAGAGATAACAAGGGTGACAAGACAACCGAGACTGAATCGCTGTAAATCTTTCGTGGCTCCAGACCTGTATAATGCACCGTGGTCACGTTGCACTTTATTTCGTCAGACATGGCACGACGTAACGCCCGTAGAAGCTGGTATCTTAAGAGCTTCCATGCGAATAAATATCAAATAAAGAGCTAAGAAGCTCGCGTCAACTAGCGCTATATCGCGCTATATCGCGCCGCTCTCGATTCGCGCGTAAGACGCTTTTAGCGTTTTATTACCCGGCCACTCTCCCTCCTTTCCCTCTTCCAGCCGATCTCGGCTTCTCCTAGACTAGACAACCACCATTCGACACGCCCTACGAACTTCTTCTTTCCCGCACGAAAGATTTAAATTCACTGGAACGCCAGAACGCCCCCGTTCCCTTTGCCAAGTCGAGCCGCGATATCCATTATGCCTAGCGAGGGAATGAAAACAAATGAAACGAAACGACGTGATCGTGCCCACACGTCAGGCTACTTTGCCGAATCTCTTTCGCGCACATCCATAACGTACAATTTCGCCGATCGCTTCCGTGTAGAAGGGAAGAGAATTTATTCCCGACCATGTGATTTAGCTTCTCCGGCGTCATATTTGTAATCGCTTTTCCTCGATTCGCAAAATCTGCCGGTATAAATTGGCAGTTTTATCGCGACCTACGTTCGCGATAATTATTCCGCGATAAAGCTATTACTCGCCGAATTAATTTTTGCTAAATATTCGCGCGAGAGAGATTTTTCGGCGTCGCTCCTCGGCGTTTCATATCGACTCCCATTATGTCGTCTTCGCGCCACTTGTCTACATTCGACATTTTTCAATCTGTCCTGTTCTCGAGCCATTCAATTTTCACGGGTGATCGAATCTTCAATAAGAATGAAGTTAGCATTGAAAACAGCCCGCTTCGAACTTGAAGCGCGAAAGTGCCTTTTGTTGCGTTCGAATCTTCCGTCCCGACGATCACGAAATTCACTTTGCCCCTCTCTCTCTCTCTCTCTCTTTGCGAGGACAGAAGGAGGCATCGTTAAACACTAGAAACACTCCGCATTCGTTTGCATTTGTATATAGTCGGCGCATCTTGGCAACTAGCGCGGTGATAACTTCGTAGTTTTGTTCGTAATGGATTCGAGGTGGCCAAATGGTTATACGTCGTCCCGCGCCGAGTCTCTCCCCCGCTTTTCACTCTCGCTCCTCTCTCCCTCGCATCTCCTCTCCTCTCCCCTTCGCTCCGCGCGTCGCGTGCTCCGAGAATAAATAGCAATTTCACGGTTCGAAATGCGTATGATGACTTGACGTGACACATTATATCCAGAATTCCATCTTTCTGATAATGCCACCACCAACGCGGAGAGAAAGAAGGAAAGAGAGAGGCGCGCGGGGGAAACGAATTGTGGAAAACTTGATATCCACGTGTGTTCCCTCTATCGAGTCTCTCCCCATTGTTCAATACTTGAGATTTCTGGAGCGTAACATTCCCGCGTAATGCGCTCGCACGACGAGTAGGAATTAAACAATTGAATTCATGCAACCGCTGAACAAGCTCGAAAGATACATGTAATGTAACAATGGGATTTACATTGTACTATGCAAGTCGGCGTAGCTGTCTTTTAATATTACGAAATTAATATCACATTCATTTAATAAGAAATATTAAAAATTAATGATATTAATAATTAACATTAATTAATATTAATATTAATCATAATTAGCGATAATTAATATTAATATAAATTAAACATTAATATTAATATTGTTAATTAATATTATCAAACGAGGATAAAATTTCTCAGAGGTATCGAATAGCCTTTTTCGTTTAATTTCGCATTTTTTTAAATATAAAATTCGTATGAGAATGTAACTCGTATAATTGGAGGAGAAAAGATTGATCATGATTCATTGTCCTATACGGATACTCGATCGTCCGCCAATGTTCTATCGAGAGCTAGAATAGAATTCGTTGTTCTGTGACAGACAAAATCCCATTAATCCCGTGATTCGTTTGATGCTCATATAACAGGGTTAATAAAATTATACGACCACTCCGTCCATTCTACCGACGATTGAATGGATTTTAATAGGATATCGCTCAGCGAGATAACGGAAGTATTTAATCGCTATCGCATTCCCTTATAACGAAATCCCTTTCGCCGACGAATGAGAACGTTAGTACCCTGGGCGTTAGTATCCTGCTTGATAATTTGCGTTCGTCCGCGTATTGCGACTTAATTCGGTTATCAAGCTTAAATTGCAATATACGAACGGTGAAAAACACGACGCAAAATAATCGCGAAGGGTCAGCGATAATCACGACAATTCATCGCGTTCGGACGATAATACGCACACAATTTCGCGAAACATGTATCTTATCGCGATACACAAACACACACAAATATCGTTGTTAATTTAATTATATCATTCCACGCACACATTACACGCGTACACCTTTGATGCAAATTTTTGAGCAGGCGAATACACGAATAATATTTCAATCGCAAGATGGGTATCGTTGGCAAGAGACGTTCGTGCGACGCGCATTCTAAATGAGACGGTATCGACGCGAAATTCTGGTCCTCGACCGAGGACGGATACGTGACGTACATCGCGTTGTTAGGATCGAGAATGATGCGTGTGGTGAATGAAGTAGCTCGCCACCTCCACGCTCGAAAACACTTGGCCGTCGCTCTTTGGGGGAATCATCAATCACGATCCAAACTCGGCGAATGGTTACGGGCGCCCTTTGCCGCCTCTATTTCCTAAAGTATCGGCCATGTTGGCGCGAAGTGCACGCGCGTCGGATGCATTTCTTCCCGAGCTTTCATTCGATATCCCCGCTCGAATTGCATAATCTGTATATATTTTCCGATTTTATTATCCGGCTGCGTTGACGCGCGCGAAGGGGGAATAAAATGCTTTTCGCGCAAAACTGCCGTACATATGTTTAATTTTAACACGGGATATGTGTGTGTGGTTAAAAATATAATAAACTTCTCACTCGATCGTTGTTAAATATTATTTCGCGTTTTCGATACCCTCGGCGCGGTCATTGCTCTTCATTCTCGCAAATTTAATACATTGTGCATCACAACTCCATAACTACGCATACGTAAGCGCGTCAAAATGTGTAAATGTTAAATTTGTTTAAGCGAATTTAACATGCACATTGAGGATGGTTACATATTTGCATAATATTTTTTTTTTCAAATATTATTTGCTCGATAATTCATTAGAATTCTGACGATAGCGATTAAAACGCGTAAACTATTGATGCAATGTAATTCGAATTGCTGCGATGCATCCAATTGAGCTTTGTAGCTGAATTATTTGATGTATTCGTTATTTATTAATCTGAAATATGATGCGTATAATGTGTGTACGCGATGTATGAATGGAGCAAATAGTGAATTGTAGTTCTAAAAAGCTTGCGCGCTCTCTCTCTCTCTTTCTCTCTCTCTTTTTATCTATCTATCTCTATCTCTATCTCTCTTTACTGCATATTTCTCAGCTACTTCAAAATCGATATCTCAAGCCCGTCGATCAGTTGACAAGTAAAGTGGAAAAGACGTTCCTTGAGGACCAAAGTAAACTCCGCCCAAGGTGTATTAAACTTGCTAAATCCAATTTGCATAAATTTGGCGTTATAGCGATTTAGTCCAGCGCTGTCTCTGGTCCTCGTCATCCTCGACAGTGACGTTGCATTAATATCATCGGACGATTATTTCGGTAGCTTAATTCATGTCATTAATAAAAGGCATCTCGTTTTCTTCTCAAGGTGTTTTAGTGTTTAATTAGTTGTAATATTTTAATTTACGGCGATGCAAATGCATGTGCAAAAGGTATGTTAGTAAACACAAATTTCACAGACTATTGCGAGTATTTGTTGGGAAAATTTTAATAATCCCGAATTAAATGAACGCCTACTCACTATAACTTTTGTGTTGGCCCGTCGAGCAAAAATTTTAAGCTTTTCACGGGATCGTTTCTAATTACACCCACGTAACCACTATTCAATCACGTTGATCGATCGTTCTTAATTTCGTCCCCGCGAAACACGGTACAACAATTCTCATCTGTTCGATTAAAGAAATTAAAGAATTTTGTACAGGTGCGCGCAATAATGCCTTTTTCTAATCGCGAGTTATAAATAACTAATTGAAATTCCAAATTACATTTATTTTAAATATGCAGAGTGAAAGAAAGCGTTTTTGAAATTTTAATAAATCATCCATTTGCTTTAGTTATCGTCCGTCGCATTAACTAGCATTTCGCGCATAAAGTTAGTTTATAATACTTCCTGCCGTATGATCAAACAAGTTCATTTTCAGCTGTGGTCCATTAATGCCGCGATTATTTCCATCGTAATTTTCATGCGCGCGGTTCAACTCGGATCGATGACTACGTATATACAATCACTAGAAATTCGCTTTAAAATACCACACGATGACATTTTGATTGTCAAAGCGAGATTAATAATTCACGGTAATTTTAATGATCCTCAAAAAACTGTAATGCAGCTAATGGAACATCGTCCAACGCATTATTCGAGCTGGTTCGATACTCTCTTTGCGTTACGTGATATCTTGAATGAATTCCGCGAGACGCGTAATACGCGTAATACGTTCGCGCGCGCGAGCAAACTATTTTCGATTATTGAATGTTTGAACTGTACTTTGTACGAGAGCCAGTTAGTTTGCGGTAATTAATTCATCGATCATTCGGTATCTTTCAACAAGTTGCTCACCGCTATCTTTGCAATTCCAACGATGCGATAGCTTCGAATTCTCATTCCTCTCATTAGTTGCCGTTTACTCTCGACAAACTCGCAGTTTCTAGCAGCTATCGACTTGGAGTTTCTCAAGTACAAACCGCTTTATCACTATGAGCGTAACTTTCCTCCCGCACTATTTTCCATCGGGCGTCGCCATTGTGCTAATTTTGCCATAATTTCGATATTAGAGGGCCATTGTCTAATTCAAGTAATTAGCAGAGAGACTGCGGAGTAATTAACCAAGTATTTTACGTCAGCCTATTATACAATCCACTATTGTTTACCGTTGAAATTACTATTGATTATACACGTTGTAAGATGCATTAAAAAATGGTAATGCATTATTGATCATTTGCGTGCTTGTGCTTGAGAGGAATATAATTAAATGTAAATAAACGTAATATTTTTATTCTGTCAATACTTGTATCATCTATATAAGATGGGTAAATAGAAATATTTCCAACGTCTCTTCTGAAAAATGAAAATATTACATCTCAGCATTTTTAAAATCGCGGAATTTGATCGAATCGCTGTAGGATCCGTATTTTTGGCGTCTTTTTAAACGAGCAACAATGAGTTTCGCGTCGTCATATTATCCAACAGGTATGTACCGATCTGAAATGCATCAACGAGCGGCGTTGCCTCTGTCGACGTGGAACTTTCCGCTTCCTCGGCGCCTGTGCATCCTTTCAAGTTTAATCATTGCATTATTCAAGGCATCGCGACGAGAAAGGGGAGAACAAGAGAAGGGCGAAATCGCTGAATCACCGAGTCTTGACGTCGGGAAAACATCCGTGCTCGGGAAAACAGGCAGACAGACAGACAGACACGGTCGATCGTGTGCTCGAGGAAACACGCGTGTCAATACGCGTTAATTATTACGTACCGTGGCGAGCATCCGAATACGCGAATATTTGCCGATCGTGGCGAGGAAGCGGAAATTCGCATTTGCTGCGAACACCGATGCCACGTACGTGTATGTGCGTGGGTGAGTGGATGCGTGGCGTGTGTACGTGTGCATCAGGTGGCGCGAGACGATGATCGTTTCTGACACGAGGCGTGGATAGAAGCGGCGTCGTTACGCCACGCAACGTTGCCGCGACACGTCGCGATTTATCAATTTCGAGTGTCACTGTAGACAAGAAGCTTTCGCGCGGTAGATCGGGGAAACGCGAAATTTCCCCGGGGCAATAAAATATCTTCCCTATATCATTGCTCGACGTTATTTTTGTCGCTTTTATTATCATTAGCCGATAATAAACACGATAAGTTATTATTAGATTATTAGAATTATGATGTATCGCGCAAATGTGTAAAGACGGTTAGCTTTACAGTTCGCGTTTTATTTTTGACAGGTCCTTCCTCTTCGTTAATTCTCGAATAAATTGTATCGCGTTTGATATCGATCTCGGTGATAAAATTTGTATTTCCTCAGGGGAGTAAAACGTTATCGGTTAATTGATCGGAAAACATGTTTCATGATTAATACACGTAGAAATATTTACAAGCTGTACAATACGAGTCTAGCTGTGTGCAGACGAGTTAGTAACCGTTAAGTAAGCGTCCCCGGAGATGGGCGATATACCGTAAAAGCCCACACGTGGAGAGACGTACGGAACCGCCAGGCGAGCGGAAGTTGTCCAGCTCTTTCCCTCACCGCGAATCTTGTGAAAAATTCCCCGTGGGTGCACTCGCTGCTGCCGCTTAATCGAAAGAATGTGTTCGTCCCTGGCGGATTCGATAGATAGAGTTGGGCCTGCGATTCTTATCGACGTCTCGCATCTCAACGACGTCGGAAACGGGGAGTCGCAAACAAGGGCGAGAAGTAAGGAGAATCAACAACTTGAACGCGGGCGATAACTTGGACCTGACGAATCCCGGACGCGACGTTCGTTGGTCTGTTTGGTCGAAATTTCATTCTCCGTTGGTCGATAATCCGATTTGTTATTATTCGCGAGTTGCTCCCCGATAATGCGGTTAGCGCGCAAAGTTGGAGATTTGGAGTAAACCGCGACTGTGCGACCGCAGCGGGAGTAGCCGCGGTCGCAGGACCTTCACTCTCATATCGAAGTCTGCGCGGGACGTAAGGAGTTATTCTACGAGTTTTAGTTGACCCTTGTCCGGCCTGATCTACTTGGGTCGACTTGAGCACGCTCGCAGACTTGAGAGGCAAACGTATGTGAAACTCGGGTGTCAGAAGCATTCTCCTTTTAAACTTAATGGCGAAATTTCGCGGCGGTCGGATAAGCTATCCGAAACCTCTGCGCTCGCGGTTTACCGCGAGCAGAGCTCCGTGACGCTCCGGTGTGTATCATTGTTACTGAGAGCAGATGCGCAGTAAATATCTCTCTCGGCGCGACACGCGGATCGGTAATATATTCACTTCCGAATCTCCGTATTCGAGGGACGATTGAAATATATTTTGGGAAGCGAGAGGAGAAATGAGAAGGATTTTGCTGCGTTTTAATCACCCTGTTGGAAATTCATTGATTATAATTTGATTTTACTGAAAGACGAAAAGAGCGAAGCGTGAAAACAAAGAAAGAAAGGCCAAGAGAGAAAGAGAGAGAGAGAGAGAGATAGATGGAACGGACGACGTAGAGTAACGAGAAGCGGAACGAGAAAGCGTTACACGATGTCTTTTTACGTCTTGCTGCGGGACGTCGTAAATTATTCTAATGTACTCCCCAGGCAGGTCACCGATTACACTGATTTAGGGGCGCCGCCCCACTTTTTTTTGACGATGCCTCATCCGCGACCCCTGGGATGCATACAAGACGTGGCCTGACGTTTTAATGTCGCCTTTTCACTAACACCCTCGCAAACTTAAAACGCTACCTCTCCGCTTCGCCCGCCGCCAGGTCTCCCTACGAGGCTCCCCCTCCCCCTCACCTTTGCTCCCTCTCACCCCCCTTACCTTCGTCTCTCGCGCCCGTTTCTCGTACCCCGTTACTCGTCCCCCCTCCCTGTGATTCCCGATCCTCTCTTCCTATTTGCTCCCCGTAACCTCCGTGCCCACCTCCTTGACATCCCTACGGGAAAAGTTACGTTCGCCTGAGTTATAACGGACAATTAAAGCGCGCCCCGGTATCTGCTCGCAGCATTAATGGACCGTCTAAGCTGTATGGGGCGTAATGAGCGGGCGGTGCGCGAAACGCGAAAGAACGCGGAATAAAAGAGCGCCAGCGCCGCGGCACCCGGCGCTTTCTTTACCGTGCGGCCGGTGTTGCTTTTAAAGAAACGATAAACGCCGCGGTTGATGATATACTTGGGAATTATGCATTATTTACCGCCGTAATATACGTGTGCATGCGCGCGCGGCGTTCTTTGTGTCGTAAAGCGAGTTTTATGCACTGATTGGCGATAAGCTAATGCTAACGAACAGCTCGTTCGTGCAGCGGCCTCACATTACATACATAATGCGTAACGCGGTACTAATTACACGTTTCGATCGGCATATATTATATAAATATATGCCGAATTTTTTATTAATGAATGTTCTTATTAATGGATTTTAATCTCTCATTTTTTTACTTGACGTTGTCGTAGAAAATATTTTTTATTTTTATTTTACTTTTAACAGCATATATTTTCCGTGCATGTATGCGAAGCTGCGATTCAAGATCGATATTCCGGGATTATACGGTGAGGAAGGAACGTGAGAGGGAAAAATCGCAATGATTCGCGCGAGGAAGATTTAAGCTTCCGGACAACCGACGGATGACGAAGGTGCAGCGATGTTTAATTACTTTGCAATTGGCGTTAATAATTACTTTAGCTAGACGCGCATTCAGCGATGTGTATCCAGTCATCAAATTGGATCTGCTTCTCCTTGCTTCGTCCGTTATCTTCTCTTTTCCGTTCTCTTGCCGTCGTTGCCGGTTTCGTCCTATTTCTATCTCTTTGTTCCCCTCCTCCTCGTCTAATCCGCGCCCTATCGCGATGCAGCGTCGCGTCAGAGTCGTAATTATTTCCATGCACCGAGTTTCATCATCGTCCAAGGTGCATATAAACACGCGTATATAACTTGTATTCATCTCGCCGTCATTATATCTGAATATTTTCCCATCTCTCTCCTAGATTTTCCGATGTAGCTTGATATAATTAAATTGCAAAGTAAATATCGGCCAATCCTTTAATCTCGATATTAAATGGTTCATAAAGCCGGCGATTAAATTTTTACTTAGTGAAAATCCAACGTGCAAGCTTAAAGAGAGAAGCCGCGTTTGGAGAAGGCTGTCTCATGTGTCGTTGCTACGACATCCTGTATCCGTGAAATGTCAGCTAACAGAAAAGCGACCCGATATTCGCGAAGCATCAAAAATTGCGGTCGATAAATCTCCTTCCCAGAAAGCTTTACGTTTCCTGACATGCGCGCGCCGCGCACATATCATAATTGCAAAATGTGTCTTCTCAGGGATATGCAAGAAATGATATCCACCGTGAAATTGGATGATCGCGCGACTGCCGCCTGTGGCTCTAAAAACGGGAAGATACGAACTTGCCGCGCGGCTATCGACGTCTGTTAAGGATAATTTATGGTCTAATAAATCGGTAACTCGATCGCCGGCCATTCCTCCTCTCTCTCTCGCTCTTTCCTTTTACGGTATAAAGATCTCGGCGTGTTCCTCATTGAATCTCTCGACGCTTCCATCTCGGCGTCGTCTTACCTCGCAAATTGCGAGAAACTCGGGTCGCACTTGCAGCAAGATCGACCTCCATCGCGATAGGCACGTTGACCGGAAGACGAAATCGTTGTCGCCCGCGTCAAGCTTGCAATGTCCCATCGGACGAGACATGTTCTTTCTCGGACGTGAATGCTCGATGCTCACGTATTACGCGCGTAACACCTGCGGGGCCGAGAGGTCCTGAACGATAACAAGGTCGGATAAAGGAGGGTGAGCACTGTTCATGGCGATCCAAGCTGTGACCTCGCCATAAATTTCCCGGAAAACCTGACGCCTGAAAATTCCCGCCGTAAGAACGAGAGCGAGCGAGCGTGATGCTTTTGCCTCTTTCTTTCGTCCTGCGCGCGTTTCCTTCTTCCATCGAGCGAAAGCTGCGTAATCCTCGGTTGTTGGAGGACCATTGTCGATCCGAAAAAAAGGGCTCATTTGCTCTCCTTTCCGCTGCCGGGGTAAGACGCCTTTTTGCGAACGCGCCGATAACCACGGCCGTGATGCAATATCCGACTCGACTTAACACCCTACGCTTTCGCGCGTTCTGTTGCCCGACAAATCCTCGCTCCATAAATTAAAAGATGTCAAAAGCACCGACCGGCGAATGCCCGGAACTATCTTTTATCAAAATCTATTATAAATTCTTCCGGGTGACAAATCCTTCACCCCGAGCGTCGGAGTTTGGTCGAAGGAAACGAGAAACTCGCAGTATTTCGATGTAAATCTTGGAATGAAATTCCAAGTTTCCGCTAAGAGTGTTTCGACGAGGCTCTGCTTTCTTTACAACGAACACTTTATTTTCCCGTATATTCTTGTAGCACGATCGAGTGTACTCGAGTCAATCTCTTCGTACATATATCTGTCGTAATAAATAAATTAAAAGAGATGCACGATAACGTTAGAAAGTAAATTTAACGTGAAAATCAAACGAGATAAAGTAATTGGAAAGAAATTAAAAGGAATAATTGAACAAGATTCGAGAATCGATGTAACGAGCAAATTAAAGAAAGCTTTCACGATGGATTATTCATTCACGTAACGGTTGTTGACGTTAAATAACGCTATTGTCGCTAACTATTTACATTAGCTAACTCCTCACGCAATTAATCAGGAGTTTATCATTCGGTGGAAACAAGCAAGTGAAGTTTTGAGTGGATGTTAAGCTTGACATGTTCTAAATATCATTTGTACCGTTTATCGGGTAATTACCGTGATGCACCGAGGTGCATCGTCTGTCATGTTGCTCATTTAACGCGCACTCGCGTACAAGTACAAGCTCCCGTACGTTAGTTACCTTATGCTCGATTATTTTATAAACTCGAGATAAAAATTAACTCGCGCTACACTCGCCATTATTTCTCGGCGTCTCTCACTCTTACATCGCTGCGTTGATATGCTCGACGATCGGTCCGTTAATTTCGATTTTGAACGTTCGATATATGACAGAAAGGCGATCGAGAAAGTTTCCGATACGTCAAGCGAGAAAGTTGAGTACGTTCGACGCCGGCAAGAAGACTTGTCCGGAGGTAACGAGAACTATACTGGCATCAGATTGCTTTCGCGAAATAACAGAAAGACATTTTTCCAGTGGCATGGACACCGGAGTGCTCGCGTCGAGTTTGCGCCAACGCGCGGATCGATCGCTGTCGAATGGATAAACGCCGATGAAACGCGATAACTGAGACACTGATGATTTCAATAATGACTCACGTGGAAAATTGTAAAATCGTGGTCGAAATAATATCTGGGGAAAATAAACAGAAAGTTAATTAATATGCTTATTCTTGGAAAAGATTTATCCGAGGGGTAAACCGCTGATCAAAATTATGTACACTAATGCTTATTAATGCCCAATTCCTGGACATTACTGCTAAATTTTTAAAATTTAATAATTTAAATTTTAATAAATTTAAAATTATTATTTGGAAAAAAAGATTTAATAATACTTTAATAACGTCCATAATACGCATTAATACTTCAACAAAACCTAATAATGCTCAAGTAATGCCCAAGCAATGCCCAGTAATGCCTCAAATCTGTACACCGCAATGCCCTCAGCGGTTTACCCCTCGGATTTATCTTTACGTAAAAATACATTTATGTTTTTAATAACTCGTTCGAAAAAAAAAACTTGCAATTGTTGCTAAATTTATATATGTATTATATACAATATTAATTAATATTATCTCACAAAAGTTTTTTTCTCGGGGCGTTAATCATATTTAAACCGAGAGCTTTGGTCGCTTTTTTTACGGGCAATTATATCTCTCTCGTTGCGAAAGCGCCCTTGACGGATCCAGAGATATAGGGACGAAATTCCTACATAAATTGTAAGCGGGGTGCCGCGTTGGTTTTGTATCTTCGGGTCACATGGTAGAAAGTATCCTTGTACAAGAGCGCGGCGGAAGGTGCGAGAACAATCCGGCTTGTGCCAGACGATGTTTGTGCATCCGCAACTTCTGGAACGGGGTATAAATCAAAAGCAAGACATTCTTTAACCCCCGCGAATGGGGAGCGTCCTCTCGCGCCAAAAATAAGCCACTCTCGCGTCTCTTTCTCTCCCTCCCTTTCTCTATCTCCCTGCGTGGCTGAACGTCCCGCAAAATACCGCGCTCCGATATATTATCTTCCGTATAAATTTTACGGGCTCGCTCTCGTTTCTCTCGCTTCAAGTCTTCCTCTCTCGCGGCGATGTTTTCTCGCGCAATGAAAGTCCGCCTAGAAGAATGCAGACACTCTCTACGAGTGCTCGACGCGAGCGTAAAGAAAAATCGTCGTATTCGTTTATTTTGTCGCGCGAAGAAATACGATAACATTGTGACGGAATAATGTATAGCCGCTAATGTATTTGCTAAAATATATATAAATTCGAGGATGCATGCATGTCTCGTCCTAGAGATGACGTTAGTAATAAAGCCGTGGATCTTGCAAATATCCCGCTCCTGTTCCTCCTTACTTCGTGTATACGGATCAGAGTAGGATAACGGTGCGATTATGGCGTTACGTATATACGGACAATTCGCTGGCGCATAGTGACGTTAATTCGAGGAGAGACAGAGGGTCTTCCGGCCGAAGGGACGAAACTTTCCTTATAATATCCAGGCTAATGAAACCGCGAGCAATCAAGGCTGATCTTTGTACGCGTCCGCGTATATAAAGAAAGAGAGAGGGAGGGACAGACACCGTATATATCGCCGCTCAATAGCCTTTGGCTGCTCCACGTTGCCGGAAGTTGCTGATTGTCATGACGCCAATTTCTCCCCCGGCGCTTTGGCAAATTTCCACGGCAGTCTACGTGTTATCTTACGTTCTGAGATAATTGTTTCCTACAGTCGGTACGTGTAAAATGCCGCGTGGCTCATGTCGACCACGCTGAAACTTTTCGCGGGATTTTCATGGACTTGGACGTTTATGTCGCGTAATAAACTCGCTTAGTCGCAAGATATAGTCGCGAGGGAGACCATCGTGATGCTCGCATTTGGCTCCAATTATGTCGCCAAATTTGTTTCGTTTTACAATCATCTCATCGTATAATGTTTGGCATTTTTTAATATTTTTCGTGGTTTTGTAGAAGAGAAAAGTATCGAGCGCGCGGAATTTAGTCTGCGCGAAAATAAATGATATCGCCGAGTGATAAACGTTACGCTACGAGTGCTGAATTACAGCATTGTAACGGCACGACTGTTGTTGCTTAATATACCTAGCGCTAAATTCTCTTCGCTCGACCGCTGTTTCGTGTCGAGAGATATTACATTGAATAATTTAATAAATCGTTGTAATTCAAAACGCGAAAGTGACAGCGCCGCACGCTTTCATTTTATTTCGCCGTGATACACCCATCGTGATATATGTCACGTATGGCAGGTACACGTCGTGAAAAAATAATGCTCAAAGCGAGCATCAAATATTTTATATCGTGATCGCTTCGATGCGCACAAACGGCGACTTGTTAATCGGTAGCTCCATCAGAATCGCCGTTGATAGCTATTGTGCTATAGCTGTGATGTCGCTAGATTGATCATTTTACGTGTCGTTATTTCGATTAAGGCTCCAGGTTTCAAAAAGCACTGAAAGTTCGAGATACGACGAGAGCCACAAAGCGCTTCGATCTCTCGTAATCGCACTTTTCGGCACTTTGCGAATTAAGGGTAATATACGATGTGGATCCTAGAATTTTCTCGGCGCCGCACGATCGACACGCGATCCATCCGATTCTTCCTTTGGCAGACTCCTCGGGGCGCGAAAAATTGTAACGCTACGTTATCGCGAGAATGTACGCGCGCCTGCGAAAGTTTTTGCCCAAGATACATTTCTTTCTGTGCAAAAACGCGAGACACGCGGAATTGCATTACAGCGCAGAAATGCGGCGTGAGATTTCGCAAGAACTCGAGATCCCGCGAGGAACTCCTCGCGAGGGAGCCGCTTCTTTCACGGAATAGCACGCACTTTATCTAGCGCTTTTATTATACCTCTAATCTTGAATTTATTTAGTTTACGAATTTAAGCGATAATGCATGTATAATTATTTAATAACTCAAATAGCAGTAGTATATTTCCAACAAGTGAAAATAAAAGAAAGTATATATAAAGTATATCTTGCTCCCTCTTCATTAAAATACGGTAAAATGTAACAAATGAGAAACAAGGAGAGAAAGAGAGAGAGAGAGAGAGAGAGAGAGAGACCCAAAATATTATAATTTATTATTCTTATATCTAAAGCATGGAAAAAGCCAAGTTTTCTCACGGCAAATCAACATAATAAATTGGTACCTATACGTCGTCCGGGAGAGCGAAAGAGAGAGAGAGATTGCACTCGAGATTTTTAGTATAATTAACGCGAGCGTAATAAAAGAAATGTCGCGAATGAATCTTGTTACTTGCCACGAAAGTATGGCGAATTCCATATAAATCTGCTGTCTGGGATAAAAAGTAATAAACGTAGAATCTGACGTCCGTAGCACTCGCGTTATAATTGAATTAAATGGTCGTACTTTTATCGAAGAGCCGGATGCGAGATTCTTGGGTTTTATATATTCGCTCCGGACGAAACTTAAAATATTAACTCGTAAATGTAAAATACGACGTCTCGATTTACATGCGCGATTTAATTTCGTCCTGATGGATGTCATAGAATGAACGTCACGTTACTCGGCATCGCATCGCATTCGTGCCGTCACACTAAACGAAATTGAATAATAATTGCCTGAAGCGAGAATCAGAGTCGCGCAAATTTCGTTTCGTTTCTTGCGACGTAAACTTATGGATTTTGCATATGTTAAATCGAGCACGAGGCTCGCTTAATTGTTTAAATCGCGTCCTCGAAACGTGTTCGCAGATGCAATCGTAATCATTCTTGCAAAGACAAATACACGTTTTTATCGACGCTTTTTATAATCCTATTATTTTAACAATTTTCCTTTTTTTTCCTCCGACTGCTGCAGCGCGATTCCAAAAAATAAGCAAGAAATGGATTATACCACCTAACATTTGTCTTTCTACTTGAAGCCGCGTACTTAGAGCATCCGAGGCGCAAGTAAAATATTTGCGCAAAGTATACGCCTGCGTTTTCCTTTCCTTTCCTTTCCTTTTTTATTCCCTCGTTCAAGCCCATGGATATCGTTGTTTCCGTCCTGCCCTCCAGGTCGCGCGTCCCGGTTAACATATATTTTTACGAGAGATTACAAATTCCCCTCGGTAATGCTGTCTAAACTATTTGCAGAGGGAATGTCCCGTCATCCTGCGTAAACAACAATCCGCCGAAACGCGATCTCCCTGCCTTTTCAGCAACGTCAAAGTCTTAGCCGAGGAAAGAGACGGAAGAAAATTTGCTGTCAATCTATCCCTTTCGATTTTCCACTTACGTATTATCTCCGCGAAGAGATAAATGGAGCAAGAATGAATTGACGAGAGTCACGGGATAACCCGATGTTATCCACTTGCGGAGAAATTCCGGAAACGAAGCAAGAGGACGGGAATATATCCGAGCGAAATTTACACTCGAATATCGAAAAGTTGGCTGATGGAAAGAGAGAGAAAGAGAGAAGGATTCAGCTACGGGAAAGCATCTTCTTCGATCGCTTCTTAATGCCGTGTTTTATATTCGATTAATTCCGTCCGGTTTCACGCGAGAGCGGTCGGGAAAACGGCAACAGCAGTGGCTTCCTGCTTTCGCGAAATTTCAAATTCACCGTGTTTCGAGTGAAAATTCTGTTGACCCACGACGAAGCACCGTCGTCCCGGTCGCCGTTCTCTCGCGTGACCGGTGAATATCCGCGAATATCTCTCTCTTTGTAAAGGAGAGAAGAGCGTTTTGGATGTCGTTGGAAATGTTTTCGCGACGCGGCTTTCATTTCGAGTACACGATTATGCCACTCGCATTGGTCCCCTCAATAGACACAACCGCTAATTCGCCGAGGCTGTTTTTGATATTTACCGCGATTCGTTCGCATAGCTGCCCTTTTCCGTTTTATACGTTATTCCCTCTTTCTCTCTCTCTCGCCCTTTCCTCTGGCGAAGCTTCGCATTTTAGCTCGGTCAGTTAGCGAAAGCAGCGGCAGCGGCTTGTTGTTTCCGCGCCAGAAGCCGCAAACGAAAATTCGAAATAAATAACACGGCATGTCCGAGAATCGGATGCCGCATCGCGTAATATAACGTCGGGGCGATCGTTCTGTAACGGTGATAAACCCGTGTATAGAGCAGGGAGAAACGGAAACTGCAACATCGTAATAGCCAATAATTGGAAATAAAAAGGGGAGCAATATCAAGATTGCAAGATTGGGTTTAGATCGATTGTAATGGATACAAAGCGAACGCGATATGTTGTAATCGGAACGAGATTTGGAGAATGGCTAGCGCGCTTTTTGAGCTTTCTGACGTATTTTAACGGCGCGAGTTTAATGCAGTTCGATTTGATTAAAATGTTTATGCCGCGTTAATATTACGTTATTCGTTGCAAGTAATTGGAGACCCATTCGGCATTTTGCTTTGTTACGACCATCCGACCATGGGAAATATCAAGTTGCGAATACACACTCCAACGCATTTATCGGTAAACATCACACAGCCTATGGACATTGCTTCCGCATTTTGAGCACGACCACCGTCGCCGCGTAAGCGCGATCATGAAATTCCAACAGTGCGATCATGACAAAGTTATTCAGGTAATTCGGGCCACGGAGTAGGAATAAAATGGCGTCTTGTATACCGAATACGCCTTGTCATAGAAAGCGGGATTATATATATATATATATATTTCTCTCTAGTTGTACGTATAATTTGGAAAAAGCTCCGAATAAAGCGTGACAACGATGTCGCGTAAAAGATTCACGCCGCCTAGTGAAGCGGAGAAATTATAATACATCTACGGTGTATGGAAAATAAACGGAAACGGAAATTGGACGTTTCACTTAAAAAAATCGTAATGTAGCATGTGAAAATTTTCGCGGGATGCAAATTCACGCGACAAGGACTCGCGGCGCATTACATGTCGTACGACCTTCTAAACCGCGCAACTTTCATACTGAAATATTTTCTTTTTTTTTTTTTTATTTCTGCCATTGCATTACGAATTATTTCGCTAGATATAACGCGGAAGAGACGTACATACTGGCACAGTGTACATACATACATACATATATATATATATATATATATGCATGTACATGTGTATATAGTTATATAGTACATATAAGTGTGCTAAATGTACAGAAGGCCCGAGAGCTGTACATACCTACGACAGATATGTACCTAAAACGCGAATGTCCTCTTTCATATACAGCCTCTCTCGTACATACAATATGTACGTATGTAAAGGAAAGCTGACGGCCGGAAGAGAGCGGAGAGGTAAAAATGGAAAAAAATGAAGGAAGACGAAGGGAAACCCTTCCACCTTCGAAAGAGGAAAAAGAAGAGAGGAGGGGGAGAGGTTTAATGTTTCCAAACGCACTCCGTGGAAACTGCCTTCTATTACAGCTCGTCGGTCCGGGCACCTGGTCCCGTCCCTTCGCACAAAGGATCACGCAAATCCACCGTGGATCGGATCGATATCCCGACGACGGCAACACCTTAAGTCGAGGAATGGACCATGAGCCAATTTCGTCGGGACACTTTGCGATTTTTCACTCGGGGGGCGCCCTCGCGCCCTGTAATCCCATTCCTCGACTAACGACGGGGACGTGTCGGCTGCGCAGGGAAAATATCGACGATTTCCGCGACGCGACGCGACGCAAAGCGACGCGATGGGACGATCGAGCGTGTGCATATTCTATGGAAAATGACACGAATCTCGACAAAAGCATCGTCGCAATTGGTATCGATCATACCGCGACTTTCCTGCGCGTACAACCGACTTTAGATAATGGTGCTTGCGCGGATAATATCCTGCTCTACGTTGAAAGTAGCATCTCTGAATTTTGCTTTCTTATGACTTTAAGAATAATGTGCGCGTAAAAGCAATTTGATGGCTTCCTTTATGCGGATATATTAATTATAGCTTTTGCTTTCTAAAATATAACTGATAAAAATACGTATTTGTAATACGTATGTCATCTCTGAAAAATATTTAACGAGTATTCTTTTTAAGAGCATATCTATTATATTTGCGATCATTTTCCTTCTCTCTCTCTATTGAAGAAAATAATACAACTTCTTTATATTTATTGATAAAAGTATTATTTTACTTGATAGAGGATTTTCTTTCGCTTCGCTTTTATCGAACAAAATATACGGAAAAATGTTTTGACGTCGATACTTCAAAATAATATTCGATAAACGATAACTTTTAAAGTCTTTAGCGTGCAATTTTAATGCCCGCATTAGAGTCATCACAAAGTTATCATTAATATTATCAATTGTACACGCAAACTTGTGCGCTACCGTGATGCGGATTTCTTTTGAGAGACGAAAAGTCGAATTTAATTAGCCGTCGAGAGTCGTATTAATCTCGTCGCGATTAACTAAAGTGCTAATTATGCCGATGACGTCGGCAAAAGGAGAAAATGTACGCGTCACGAGTAGGCAGAATACGGTTAATGGTTGCGTACTGAGTTTTAACGGCGAGACGGAGCGAAAGATATTTACGTGGGAACCATATGGTTGAGCAAGGCAAAACAGTTCTTAAAATGACGCTCGTAAATTCCGCTAAACGCGCTCGTTGGAATTTATATTCTACCGTAAAGGACGACGTTGGCATCCTTCGGTGCATACGCGCGGTTATCCTGGTATGCGCCACTAACACGCGCGCACCGTTAAGGAAATCCTCCGTACCGGTCACTCTCCGTAACGAGAAATACTTTTAACAATTAATTTCACGGAAGAGGGAGAGACCATCTAGTTTTTAGCTTAGAAAAACTGCCGCGTAAATTCACTGCCGCGGAGTTTTTAATTCGTTACGTTGAGACTTAATTAGTCACCTCACGTACCTATTTTGCATATTTTAGTTTACATATTTAAGTGCACACTTTAGAGGATATCGCGCCCACTTAATTTACGCTCATTTCAAATAATTGATAGATAATAACGCACAATCGATGTTGTGCCTGTCAAACGTCAATTTACTCGCGAGACATTTTAACGGTACATCAATATTAATGGTATTATTATTTTATCACGCAATTACTTTCTGCATCGGAATTGGTTGGGCGATTTTAACTTTTTACTTTGCGCAGGGTTTGACGGCGTTTGCTGTACGCGACGGTTTAAGATTAAAGATAACCACTTATAAACATTTTCTATTCTTCTTCTCTAGAATCATTTGAATATTAAAAAATGTTAACTATAGGAATTTGTATAACGAGACTTGTACAACCCGCTCGATTTTACTTTGCCTCGTGTCTTTCGATGGCTTTGTGCGATGCTACGCGCTCGACTTGTGGCGCGGATAAAGAAACGTCCACTGTTGACCCTGTAAAGCGAAAAGCATGAATTATTAATGAAAGATTGCAACGCGCGATGGGTGGTGGAGCGGCGTACCCTGTTTAAATGGTATAGAATTAATGGGAGATCGAAGGGGAAAAGAAGAAAAGAGAGAACGAGAGAGAATCATTGTTTAATACCTGACGAGAATTAACGAGAAGATTCGTAATTGATTTTAATCTCTCTTTATTAAATATCGCATTTGAAATAATTGCAAAGTTTGGCTTGTTTTTGTGTGAAACGGATAAAATATTTTGTTTACATCTTTATTTTTTTTAAGTAAAGCTCAGTTTAAAACAAGAGCAGAAATCAGTGCGCAGTGAGTTTCTTTTATTTTCGTATCTAGATCACGGTGATAAGAAACGAGATATGAATAGAATAGAATTCTCAGATATTAATAGACACACCAAGAATTAATTGTCTATGAGGATGAGCGCAGAGACAAGCGCAGGTAATTTTTTAAGATTTTTTGTGAAAGACGGGAGAAAGATTAAAATTTTTTTTCTAAAGCGAAAAAATGTTGGATTATTCCAATTGAGGTTTTTTAATGTTAGACATCTCGTTCATGGGTACTCTATCGCGCGTAATTTCCCTTTAGTACCAATTACAAATCTATGTTTTCTGCTAGCTATCAGAGGGATTTCCTCTTACATATCTTTTTTATATAATAGTGAAAATTACTTTTCAATTGCAGAGTATGGAAAAAATATTTCTCTCTCGTTCCTTTTCATTTATTCGTTCAAATACTTGCTAACTATTAATATTAGATCGCTTCTCTTCTGTTTCTTATACGCGAATTATTTTTTTGTGGAAGGAACGTTACAGATGACACAATCGTTGCCCAACAAATGCGTAATAAAAAATAGAAGAACGATTTCAAAGTCTTGACAGATTGAGAGTAATGAATAAAAGACAGTAGAAATATAACTTCCATTTTGTGACCTAATTAATTTTTCATCTAAACTCATCATACAGCTTCTAAACTAAATTATCACAAAGAGTAGACTGAGCCATTTATACTCATCTTTGCATTTATGCAACGCAAACTTTGGATAAGACGCGATAGTTTCGCACGAATAGATTAATAGGTGCTGTAATATATTATATTAAGAGAAATGCGCGCGCGAGAAACGAGAGTGTGTCGGCCGATTATGCGAAGAGAGACAAAGACTTACAAAGGGAAATATTTTCTTATGATAAGAGTTGATTCGCGCTATTTGTTTCACTGTTACTGTTTTGCTCGAACGAAGAAAAACCGATAGCCACTCAAGACGCCCATAATGCTCTCGCATTCTCTTTTTCGTTTACCGACCGGAAACACTATGTGAAATTAATAAAGATCCGTGAACGACGGCAGTGCATTCATAGCGAATTTCATTTATTCCATTTCTACACTTTTAAATTTTCTCTTTTCTCCTGGTATATTTCCACGCGGAATTACAAGCAAATACGCGAAAAGCATGCAAATTTCACAGGAGATAACATCGTAAAAAGTGCGGTTTATCCAAGAGTCTAATATGACGAGTCTTTATTAATTATGAGACGACTTGCTTTTCATAAAGAAAAACGATAAGAGCGTAAGTAAGATCCGCCCGCATTCATCGCGAAGAATGGCCGTTGTTTAATACATTTTATTTTTTTATATTTGACGAGATTCGAAGATATCATGTCGCTAATATCTCATTACGATAAAATAAATACTATATGACAGATTTTTAAGAGTGCATATATGTGTATATGTGATAGACAGAATTAATTTAATATTACCGAAATTATCGTCGAACGATATCGAACAGATATAAATTGTATGGACAAGTGCGCGTTTAATCACGTAAAAATCGTATCAGCTAATGCACTGATAATAAATTGGGCAAGTATTAATTGCACAGACAAGTGCACATTTAATCACGTAAAAATCATACGAGCTAATGCAACGAAATAAACGGTGAATTAAAATGTCT
The DNA here is from genome assembly GCF_025532165.1 of Camponotus vicinus. Classification (NCBI taxonomy): domain Eukaryota; kingdom Metazoa; phylum Arthropoda; class Insecta; order Hymenoptera; family Formicidae; genus Camponotus; species Camponotus vicinus. The sequence continues at coordinate 32,566,771 of NW_028141945.1, forward strand.
CGTTATAAGTTTCCTGTCACATCGAGCATCATATCGAGCAGATACAAATATTACGTAGACAAGTGCGCGTTTAATTACGTAAAAATCACGTAAATTAATGCAGCTGATATAGTATGAATACACATCGTAGCTTTTCGCTATTTCCGATATTTGACATCGAATCGGGCATTGTGCGGTATTTGTGCGAAACCTCTCTCTTTCCCTTTCCGCCTCTCTTTCTCTCGCGAGAAGAGTTTCCGCATTCGAAATTTTTCTCGCGCGGGTGTGTCACGGCGCGTGGTAACAGCCGACATAAAGAGTCGCGCACGCGCGACCGAGGTCGGAAGAGGATGACGACTCCATCCTGAGAGGTTACAGGTCCCCGCTCTCATTTATGATCTTATGCAACGTGCACGCAATGTTATATTTCGCTGCGCCGCGCCGCGCCGCGCCGTACGACGGTGCATATTAAACGCCCGAGCCTTATCCGATGCAGCCGCCGCCCCCGCAACGAGCGTGATCGGTGTCTCTCCCGCATGAGCGACTTCGACTTCGAGAGTTTCATGAAAATATTATGTATCTCGATTGTATTTACCGAGTATACGTCACGTTCACGACACGAGAATACAAATGGGATGTACGCTAATATTTGTAAAAAATAAAATTGCGCGGATTAAACTCGCGTAAACTTGCGAATTAAATTTTTTTGAAATTTTTTAGTTTTTCTCATTAGCTTCACTCTGATTTATTCGAATTGAATGGTTTTTTGTAATATTTAATTAGTTCGCTTTGTACTATTTAATTAGTTTAAATTGTAAAAATATGACTAAGTAGATGTATTAATTTTTTCTTTACGATTTTTTTCAGGATTATTTTTGCATTGATGATAATTCGACTTTCTAGCAATACAAAATGGCTCGTTTTCGAATTTTGGGATTGATTTTTTCTTAATGAAAGTTGGGTCGGAGGCTTAAATGTTGAATCATCAAAACAAACGAAAGCCGATCAAATGGACACAATTTATTTCGTGATTATATAATATTTTATGCACTATACGAAAGAGGCGTTGTTTGTTACACGCCGAGTTGGTTTACACAAGCATGTGAAATTGTTGTTAGACCCACTTACGGTTGGCTTATGTTTATATCTGGAGGCGCTTCAACAATTTACATTAAATATCTCAATAATTTAATTTCATCTTGGTTAGTTTGAATTTCAGCTTAAACGTAAATAATCATATTTATGCAAGTCAACTTATTTTTTCTACATTGAATAAATTTCATTATAATTTCAACAATTATACGTTCAATAATTTATTTTATTTGATTTTGTTTTACCCAATTATAGTATAAAAAAATAATACAATGCACAAATTTATAACATTTAAAATATACGCTAGAAAAGTATAACGTTTGTTTAAAAGTGTCTGTGCGAACGAAACATTTCAATTCTATGACAAGAAAATTGCTTCAGAAATATGGATATTATAAGAATCCGTAGAGTTGTTACGTGTTTGCGTTTCGGGTCGATATTGATGAATATGCCCGTAAGAAATATCAACTACGTGACTCCAACTTTGGATAAAATAAATTTTAGCTTAAGAAACTAAAGCGAGTTAGCGTTGTACCATGGACGTGTCGCGTACATACAGCTGATCCATAACTACTTCAAAATAATATCTTCCCTAAGTAACTAACGCACTATGTGCATTGCATACTCGTTTAATCAATATTCGCGCCAAGATTCATGTTTGCGCGGCGAAATCATAAATCGCAAAATCAATTTTTACGATTACATGTCGCAGCGAACTATATTGCAAGTGATACAATTTGCTTTCAGATGTGCCTGATCCACCGGAACGACCGCTTGTCATAAGTTACACGTCCAAAGCTGTGAATATATCGTGGGCACCTGGTGTTAATTCCCACAACACTCCAATTTCGCAGTATGTCATCTACACCCGGTAAGTTCGTTAAATATTGACTCGCAAAAAACTCCCTTACACAAGCTAATCCCGTTCTCACGCCTCGCATTTACTCAGATAACTCCGATAACGCAAATATTCCGCATTGAAGGCGCGCAATTTCTTTTAAGCGAAACGGAGAGAAATTAAAATATAGATATCGACGTGTCAGATTTATCCTCCGTTTAGCCTTGTTGTCATTGTCGCAAACTTACTTTACACAGAGACGCAAAAATTAAAGCGAAAAATTAACTCAATCGATTTAACAACTAGTTCTCTTTTCGTAACGTCATTTAGAAGTTACGCCGTGACGTCAGTCATACTAAACTTTACTGTTGATTTCCGCTACTGTCGCTTTTTCGCGGAAGTTGGGCAAATTGCTACGTCGAAGTGAATTAATGTCGCTTTTTCTCGGGGAAAAACATTTTTAATAGGGAAAAATCTGAGAGATTGCGCGCGCCTATAAGATACGCTCGGAAATAGTTTGGTCTACATTCGAGTAGCTAGATCTCGGTCCGATTATCTCACGGGTTGTACGTCGTGGTAGTAACGGTTCTCGAGATCCTCTCGCGGAGGATGGGCGGAAGAGAAGAAACGGATAAAATAAAAGGAATTACCGAGGATAAGAACCGCGGCGTCGATAAGCACCCTTTGTTCTCTGTCGCGTCTCTTGGTTCCGTTATCTCTCCCCCTTCTGCCTTTTTCTCTAGGTCGCTCGGTATCCCTTGACCCCACGACCGACTCCTACTTTTCCCGCTGCTCCGACATCTCCTATCTGTTTTCCCCACGATTTTTCCCGACGACGATTCGATACCGTCCATGAGACCAAATTTATCAGTAGCAACATTTGTTGTAATAAAACAAATTTATCAGTAGTAATGTTTGTTATAAAATAAAGAATGGAAACACAAGATATATATACAAAGTAGTTATATGTTTGCACTATGAAAATGTACAGTGAAAATTTTTCACGTACATACATATGTACATATGTACATTTGGGAGTATATTCTTCGAAATTGTCGCGAATATGAACAAGAGAGAGAAAGAAATAATGCAAAAAATGAAGATTAGGTAAGAAAATATGGGAAAAATTTTTTTTTGATTTTTTTATATTTTTCCCTTTTTATTTTATTAAAAAAATAAGAAATAGGCGATTACTTCTTACTATAGAAGATTTGTACGATTATTGTTCGCTTGAAAACTACGTAACTCCTTGCTGGAAACCCGAAAGCATTGAAAATTGGAATTTCTCTTTATTCGTTATTTTATAACAATTGGTTGATGTCGATTGATATTCCCTTCGCGAATAAGGAAATTTCAAACCTTCGAATCTGAAAACTGGTTGCGAATATCGAGTTGTGAGCGCACTGGGATACGTAAAGAGCGCGCGCATAGAGCTTTCGTGTTAAGGTTCGTGCAATGTCGTTCGGAAATATCGATCGTTATTGACACATTCGTCGAACCGAACCTGAGCCATTTCGACCCGGTCGAAGAGGTTAATTTGCGCGATGCACCGTGATCGTTATCGGGCTTGCCGTAGCGGAGGGTCAATTTGAGCGATGGACCGTGCAAAGTCTTTCTCTCGAGCCCTCTGCCAGGTAACATTAAAAAAAAAAATAAAAAAAAAATACTTGGGTCAGCGCAATTTTATTATTAAATCTTCATATCTCGCCGGTCATTTAATTCGCTACGCAACGCTACGCGAAGCATCGCGGTTCTCTCGTTTCCTGGAAGAAGAACGCTTGCGCGAGACTACAAGCGGATGGAATTCTTAATCAAGTTTCCATCTCTTCTCCTCTTTTTTCTCTCCTCGTTTACGCGGACCCTCTGCGTTTTCTTCCCTTTCTTCCGGTCGCGAAGCAGACAAAACCTCGAGAGTAGAAGTTGTAGGAAATAATATATCAGTCGGTGTCGTTATGGTCGCCGAATATTGAAGTTTCGCCCCGCGGACCATTTCGCCTCGCCGTTCGCGCTGGCAGGCCCTTTCAGAAAACTATCGTAATACCTCATAGAACTTGGAAAATATTAGTTTTATAATAAAGTTCGGTCGGAACTTGGTTGAGCGGTGGAAGACGAAGAAAGAGAGCGGACAGGCGTTGCACAGAGAGATAGAGAGAGAGAAAGAGAGCTGTTCCGTTCGGAGATTATTAATCTTCCCGGAAATCAACCGCCGTTTTGACGAGGTGCCCTTTACAATGGCATCTCGCCCGATCTTCCGGCTGGAAATGACGTCGACACGCGGCCCACGCCTTCCGACCGTAATCACGTCGCTAGTAAAAATTAACGAACATAATTTTTGCGTCGAGAGATACGACTTATTATACGTAAGCCAAACAATGACGTTTGTTACGGTTATTTCTGCGATACGCGAATACCTATTTGTAAAAACATACGCAACTTGCGCGAAAATCTGCGATGTATATCCATTTCCCGAGTTCTCTCTCTCTCTCTCTCTCTCTTTCTCGCGCGATATTTGTAGTAACCATTTGCCATGTGTGTGTCGAATTGAAAAACATTTGCGAAGCCTAAATGTTATACACGACCAAACACGTTTTCAATTTGCCGGTGCAACGTGCGTTCCGTGCAAACGGCGACGAATTTGGACAACATATCCGGCTAAAACCTGGGCTTTTTCTCCTTTTTCTCTTTCTCCTCCTCCCCTTCTTCCTCCTTCTCTCCTGGGTCCCCACGTCACCGATCATTTATCTCCGTAATATCAGAAAAGTGGCTAGGAATAAATGCCGCGAGACCGCGTTTATTAGATGGGACGGACTATCGATCTTAGCGCGTTCCCCGCGGGCAGCTGATCAATTTCCCGGGATTCTTCCGCTTAATCTTCTCGCGTTTTGTTAAACGTATTAAAATGGAATTTCAATTTCGCGCAAGCCCTACTGACACAGTAGTGGTCGGTTATGATCGGCGCTATCTCGCGAGTTTTAATTACTTTTGCCTCTCTAGCGTGTGCACTCACGTCGCTTGCTTTTTTTCGGGGCTCGGTTCGAGGGATCGACTCTCCTTCGTATTTTCGCGTCGCGTTGGAATAAATCGAAAGGAGACCTCTCGCAGTTTTCACGAATTTTCAGAGCGGAGAGCGAGCGCAAGCTGGAGGCACACTCAACGTGTATTTAACGAGCGTTAAATGAGTATTTCATTGCACGTCGCGCGAATAATAGCCCGGAAAACGTTTGAGTTTTTGCCGGACACTTTCATTAAATTCAACGATTAAATTCGAGATAGTACAAAGAGTGCCATTTCGCGACCGCGTTACTCTGTATCACGTACTCTATGTTGTGTATAAAAGTCCAGATTTGCTCGATAGGAAAAGGCGGAAGGCTAATTTTCACGTAAATTTTCAGGTAAACATCATTTCTCTTGAAAAACTTTCGCTAGACTTATTTTCAACCTTGCGAGCTGCAATTGTCTTGTGGGAAAGTTTTCAAGATGGAATACATATCTATATTAATGGAGAATATATACTAACGATAAATATCTCTGATGATATAAGAAAAGATATATATTTTTCTCTCGTTTCTGTCTCGCTCTTTCTCGCCGGTCTCGGGGGGGAAACTAATGATGAAACGTTATCTCTTTCGCCAAAGACCGCGGATTAAACGCACCATATCAGCTCAAGTCGGCCGTGAAAGTCCGGAATAAGTGGGCAGGATTAATTAAGACTTGCACAAACGCGACCTAACATAATCGGCCGATGTTAACTCCGTGCCTTAATTCCGTGGCCGTAAACCGTTCCACGGCATCGTGAAAGGTAATGCGAGATACGTGACGTCGTTGATCACGCCGTCGAAACGCCGCCGTAGATCTCGTCTCGTTCACCCCAAATCCCGGCGCTCTATTCGGCCATCTCGACGCGAATTTTGCAGCTGACGCCGGATTAAGGACTCGAGCGCGTATGAAAAACCTCGACCCCTCATATAATATCCACGTTGACCTCGACGCGTTTACGGTACCACGTATACATATGTTTGAATATAACGGATTAATTTATAACCCGCACTTCCGCGCACTGTTACTTGATTAGTTTTCCGATAAGCGATTAATCCGGTCGCGAGTGATATACGTACCACAATTAGCGACAACTGAAACTGTGCCGCTAATATAAGATATCCTTCGGCATAAATAGTCGCGATAATATTAATTAATCAATTATTTCTTTCTAGCCTGTGATAAATGCCTTTTTATCTAATTTTACGCTACTGTTATTTTCACTTTACAAGATTGATTATCTCGTATCTATTTTAAATTCAACATTAAACCGTTATATGACATTTTGATGAATATAAAAGCGGTTATAATATGAGTTAAATTCTTGGGGAAAAACTCGTGTTTCTCGTTTCGCAACAAAATGTCAGCTAGAAGTAATCGATATTCGTTCCAGTTTAAAAAAATGAAAGACACGCGCAGCGTTGAATAAAATTGAAAATATATATAAATGTAGGAAATGCGCAAACCTTTTAAATTATATTACATTTTAATGTAGTGTACACGAGTCGAAATATAAAATGTTTAAAATTCAATATAATTTAAATATTTCACTAGTCGCATATATGGCACATACAATTTGACGGTGATGCTTTTTGTAGGAGGTGACTCGGTTTGCCAGAAATATTTTTATCTAGTTTTTCGCGGCGCAATCAAGAATCATGCAAAATTCCGTAACATTGGCGGAAAAACGGAAAATTATCCCCGATCACGCGAGAGTATTTTTGCTTGTTTCTCCCCATCCGCGAGTATCAATTACGTTGTCATCGAGAAATCATCAGCTTCCGTTAGAGGCCGTCTCGTTATCAAAATCCATGGATGCATCGCGCTCTCGAGAGTAAGATTGATGTGGATGGATGAAAACGAGATTAAAAGGGAAACGTTCTGAAATCCTTGTCGAAAATCTCGCGGGAATCCTTCCGCTTCCATCGCGAATCTTTTATCTTGTACGAGGCATTTCGCTCTGCCGGTCGGGGGATGTAATTTCAGGAATTGTGCGCTATTGCTATGTTTATGTGTACGTGGACCTGTGCATTCCAACACTGCTACCTTAACCGGCCATTGCGAAGATTAGACGGAAAACTTAATTATAAGGGTCTTGATTGGTTGGATCCTCCGGAGGCTCGCTTCGTGAAAAAGACAGGACTATCCGGCCAGATTCTTCGCGCGATAACAACTTTTGGAATTGCATGCGGAACGCATATCGCGTGCTCTTTCTGTGACGCCGACTTCAAATGTTAAATCGCGTTATCATATTATAAATTTTTCGCCATTATTTTTATAACTTATAAAGCGTAATGTAAATGTCCAATTTTTATTTTTAAAATCGCACATTTAATGTTCGAGTAATTCTTTAAATATGCTCTAAATAATGAACGTTTTGATCAAACATTTATTAAAATTGGTACGTTGCTAGAGCAATCCTAATGAATGTGGACAGGAAGGAAAACTAAAACCACGACCGAATTTTTCTCCGCCGCTCCATCGCGAGATACATGAATTATACGACGGGTCATGTCGCTCCTCTATTTGTATATGCAGTGTCAACGTTTTGAATAAACAAGACCTTTTAATTAAGCTTTTCCAAGAGAGAGGTTTCACCCATGTTGTGGATCCCCTCAAAGACGTTGCCGAGACACGATTCTCTCTTTCTCTCTCTTCCTCTCTTTCGCGTGTGTTTGCTATATTCACCGGAATGATTTAAAACCCAGATATATATACGGGGGGAGCGACATTCGCAAGAGCAAGGCAAAACGCGCTGACCAATTTCACGGTTGCCAAAAAGACAAAGTCAAAAATTGCGCGCGGAAAAGGGACGGTGCGGGAAATTCATGCGGCAAAAGCCAACGGCCCTCTTAACGTCTCGTAACGAACAGCCATGAAGGATACGAGGGGGCTCGTACGTCGAAACGCCGGGGCGATCGGCCGAACCGAGAACGGGGTTGAGATTTATTGGCCATGGCACGATTTATTTGACGCGTTTAAATGCCTACTTTATCGCACTAGTCGACGGGACACATTCACACATACGTATATATGTATACACATATATACAGACACATAGTGTTTCAACCTCGGTCGGTCCCATCCTCGTTTCCGCTCCTCGACGATTTTGCGCACCGTCCATCGGCTGAGATTTTTAAGGTGTTTTCGCACACGAGCGACGCCGATTACGCGAGAGAGAGAGAGAGAGCACGTATCCATGTAGTGGTAATTGTGCAGAATCCGTCGAGGTGTCTTTCTCTCTCTTTCTCTCTAAAAACTTTTCCGACAATTCGGATATTTTTGGTATTCTCCACGGACACTTTCCCCGGTAATGCTTCCAAATGGAGCCTGATAATTCGGATAATTACTTTAATCACTTAGCTATTATATCCTTATTAGGTAGAAAGAATTTTAAAATATTTTATTTTAAGAAGAAATTAACCGAGCATCACATGTTCATTCCATGAGCGTGTATTATTTTTGCCTGTATACCCCTGCATTTAATTCGCCAAGGAAATCTGCAAGCACGTTACGTGTTTTTATAATTTTGTCAGCGCGTCAACTAAATCTTTTTTTATTTTTATAGTCGACATGACGAATTCGACCATCGATAAATAGAGAGAATCAAAAATTCCTAAGAGATTTCATCTCCCTCTCGCTCAATTTACAAGAGTCGGTTGAAGATTTGTTAAAGCGAAGGCGCAATTTGTTATAGAGCTCCCATACGTTTTCCCGAGTCGCTTTAAACGCGTACGTGATATCCTCGATTTAAGGGTCTAGAGAAATGTGATAAACGTTCGCACGGAGGTTCGATTTTCGCGTTTATCTGACTACCGAGCGTCCGGTTTATGTCCGGCGTGACTTTTCCGATCATCGAGTCGCCGACTTTATTATCAGCACGTCGGCACTAAATACCGCCGACCGAAAATCGATGATGCGATAAGCCAACTTGACCAGATTCGTTTGCATATCTGCGGCACGAAAATGGCTGGTGCGGCGAGCAGCCGTCGCGCGAAACGTATTAATCCGCATATTAACTCTTCGTTATATCGCCGCGCGCGGAAAAACGCAGCGGGACGGTGAATCATACAATCGGACGGTATTTTAATCTCCCTTTTATTATAATACATACGCATTGCTTGGCGCGCGCGTTTCGCAGAGGCTGATATCGGCAATTTAACCTTTGAACGCGAAAATAAACAAAGAATACCGTATTAAGGAACACCTTTATTATAAAATTGCGTTTATATCGATTACCGTCTCTCTATCTCTACGATATATATTTTCATACGCCATCTTGGAGCCAACGCAAATGCAGCGTCTATTTGAAATATAATACTAATTTGGAGTACGCGTTTATGCAAGTTATATAATTATAACGTCTCTTGAACGAAAACTTTCGTAAAATGTATATGTATCTTATTAAGGCAAATCTCGATTTATGCTATAGCGCTGTCGTTAATCTAATGCACCTTGCGGTTATATTACGCTAAAACGTGCACCGCTACTGATTTTACTCGGTACTGCAAATTTCGAGTGGCGCGCATCTCAGTTCGGTTCTAGTGATTTATATTAGCGACATATTAGAAATACGTCGCGCGTCACTCGCGACGTAAAGCGAAGGAATGCAATCTTTAACGTACACAGGGTAATGCGATTCAACGTAGTTGTCGAAATTAATTTTGCACGACGGACTTTTATCATGTCTTACAAGACTATTTCACGATGCTATGTGATTTATTTTCATTCCACCGTTGAATCTCGTTTGTCGAGATAAAGCAATAAAGTTCCGCCATTATCGTCGATCTTATTATTCCGCTAGAGAAAACTCCACTTCCACATTTTGAATACGACAAATCTGTTCTCCTCGATTAATAAACCCTTCGAAACATCACAGACACACGCGCGTAATTCTTTTCAAGAATCATCTCGATTCTCTCTCTCTCTCTCTCTCGAATCGTAAATTTCATTACGAGGAATTCCTATTGTCTCATCTATTCCGCGAGCGTTAAACCCGTTATCTTTACTGCCGTTATCTTCTATATATATGTATATATATACTAGTATCTTATCTTCTCCTCCGTGCAGTTTTTAAACGATGTCGCTTGCATTAATCTGCGTGGATTATCCGCTTGTAAGGTACTTAACGAATTTCGTGGATTCTTAGACGTTTTCGAGAGTTTCGAAATTCAACTTTACGAAGCGCGATCGTCCGACTGAAAAGGACACCGCATTTAACGGCGTGGGTGGCTGGTGGGATTCGAGGAATCGAGTATCCTCGACGATGGACGGGCTACGCGAGGAGCGGGGGCGGGGAGAGGGAGAGATTCGCCAACGAATCTTCATCGCGGTCTCGTTGAAATTCGAGATGATGGTCGACGTCGATACCGTTTTACGCGGGTGTAGCGCTTGCCTTACGGTGATTATCTCTGACTGGTTAAGCTCCGTGGCGGGAAGCTCTCCCGAGGATTATCTCTCTGTCTCAGCCTCTATACACCCTTCAGCCGCTGTCGATATTTCAACGGTCTTATCTGCTCCTTTGGGATACCAGTTCGAATTGCCCTCGGCCTTTCATATATATGTTGACTGGTTATACTGCTGTTCGGTTAATTAGATTACGGTTAGTACGTCGGGAATTCTTAAAACCTGTCTAAATAGACGACATAATGAAAATCTAGCAAACAACCCAGCTCCTCTGTGCCAGAACCTGTTACCGTCCGTTAATATCAAATGAGTTACATTGGTATGAAGAGAAGATACCTCGTGTTTCGCGAAAATTGAAATTTTTTTTAATAAAGAAAAATATAATCGATATGAGTTTTTGATGGATGGATTATCGGTTTCATCTCTTTAATATAAATGTAGCAGTTTTCTATGGAATCGGTGATGTATACATTTTCCAGTTCCCTTCTAATTACATTTTAATTTTAAGATCTCGATAAAACAAAGGATTATATCCTAATTCTGTTTATTAGCGTAACATTCGCCAACACGGACATCAATGATGTTAATCACCGTCATTTTCAAAGCGAGAAAAATCTAACGAATAATATAATTATCTACGGAACCTGGAAAAAGCGAGGTTGGCGTGTCTGCCGGATAATAATTGTCATTAACACGAAAATATGTGCTGGAAGTAACCCACCAGGATTGCGCCTGGCCTCTTTCGTTCTCTCCTCCCCTTCTCCCTCGTAACTTCCGCTACGTTTTTTCGATTTTTCGCTTCTCCCTTTTCTGCGCGAGACCATCCGACATAAGCTCGCTATCTCGTTTCCCTTAGCGCTTACGGAATTTACGCTCTCTCGCTGAAGTTATGCGTTTTTAACGAGGGTAGAAAACTTTTGCGCTCATTGATCTACCGCGTCAATTAATTCTCGCCCCACGTATATTACTGGTCGCCTTATAATGAGAATAACCGACGTTAATCGAGAGAACAATGTGTAATATTGTCGTATAGATTTTCTTATCTCCCATGGCACGACAATGCGAGATCTTTAGTCATGATTTAATCGAACGTTGAAAATTTGTACGTGCATTTTCTTCGATGCATAAATACGGCGAACGTTTAATTATTCTGCAATTAAACATATTATATAAAAATATAAATGTGTATTACGATGTTATTACATATGTTGTGCGATATCTTTCCGCAATCTAAATATCCGATACAATTGGCGAATGAATTTGAAAAGGGCCATTTTTTAGGCCACTTTTGTCGTATTTTTTTCTCAATTTTCCCTTTTCATTCCAGAAAAATATCGTTTAAATCGATATACGACGATATTACGGTGGATATATGTATTCCGATTCCAATATTGAGTTAAATGTCGCGCGTTGAACGTTAAAACGTAAAAAAAAAAAAGAAAAAAATCGACGTGTAAAGTTCTTTTTCCCATTTGTCCCTGTCAGATTCGCGCGGGAATTCGAGCGATTTCGCGAGAATAAAAACGCGAGGATACGGCAAACGTTTAATTATCCTGGGCTGACTCGCAGCGTTCTCAGATTAGGTAGCTTAGAATTAAGGGACACGGGGCTCTAGACTTTAGCAGACTACGGACACAGGGGCTTTCACGCTCATCCTAACTACTATACTCTGTCGCCTAGCAACCAGAAACCGTCTCGTCGGTCGCTCGGCTTCTGCGATTAATCCATTCGAAGTGCAGATTAAACCGCCGCGTTACTTTCTAACCGCGAGCGCATGTACGATCGCTCGTCAATATTCGTAACTTTCCTTAAAGTTAGAGATCACGAACGGCGATTCGTCGAAAGTTGGCGGAAAGTCACGGCTCGGCTTCGAGAAAAACTCTCTTCTCTCACGATGCCTCCGGTAAACGAGAACGAATTACGATTTCCTTTTACAACTATATTAATATTAACTATATTAATTTATTTCTACTTGTACCGCATAATATACTGCATGCTCTAAATATTTCATAATTATGAGTGTGCAAGGAAAATTTAATTAAGATTCTTCGTCATTGTCGAGGCACGAGGGGTGGAGGGAGGCGAGACGTTGCCGCGCATACTGTACTTAACACAAACGTATCCGACATACATATTTGCGCTGATAAACTGACGAAAATGGAACGTCAGGCGAGAAGCAGGACGGACAAGTTTGTCGAACATATGGGACAAACAGCTGTTATCTTTCGAACGTTATACAAAGATGTCGCAAGAATTTAACGGAGAGAAATATAGTTTTCTTGTAAAAATGGAGCTCTTTATCACACGAAAGGCAGGATTATATAGAGATGGAAAAATTATGTGCGACTCGTGTACACCTAAATGCGAATGAAAAATTCTTGCGGTCTCTCTTCGAAAGAAAACAATAATCGCATCCACGTGGTGATGCGTGACAATCCGCAGATAACCGAGTCAAAGGCATTTTGCCGCAAAATGAAAAATTCCACGGCGTTCTGAAAAATTCCGCTCGCTTAACGCGATATATATTTCGCGCTCCGCGTCCACGGTGCACGAGTAGCTAATTTATTTAACGGTGCCACGCGGCTCTCGCATGGAAAGCTCTCCATGAAAATCGAAGGTGGCGGCGCGGACACGGGGAGAGGGGGGGGGAGAGGAGAAAGCCGCGTTTTTTTCGGCCGCCAGCGGTACTTTTAATCTCCCGAAATCCCGCGTAATGTAATATTTTCGCTCCGACGTAATTTCTCTCCGTCAAATGGAACCGACCGACCTGTGCGGCGGACGAGGAGATCGACGTTCGATGGATATATCGATTATAGCTCGAGAGTCACGACGGGATCCACGGGGGCGTCCGTGGATATTTCTCGTCGAATTTGAATTTCAAGCCCCGGCGCGCAAATAGATTCAATTTTTAACGAGCGCCGTTGTCCGTCGCGCTCACATTTGCTCCCATCGACGGTTGCAGAAGCGCGTCGACGACCGAGTAACGTTACAACTCGAATCCCGCGCGAGCGCGCGTCGCATCGTCCATAAATGTAAATGAAATTCCATTGTCGGCGGGGGTTGATGTTCAGCGTTGTTCGACAAGCGGAAAGAAACAGCGGAGGTTAACCCCCGCGGAGACAAAAGACCCAGATTTGCATTTGTCGGAAATCGCGGTTCGCCACGCGTTCGATCTTATTCTTCCCTCTCGGTCGATGGTAATTTCGTCTAATTTCTCCTGTTTGATGAAAACGCTTCTATTGAATCTGTAATGCGCGGAGCTCTACGCCAATGAAGGAAAGATTGGTGGAAATAAATGCGCGGATAAGCCGTCGCGGATAAATAAAGGGAGAAACGCGAAATACGTAATTTCGGTGAAAGAATAGATAGCTGTATATTCGCCATTATTACGCAAAGATCGATAACGATAGTCACGTTAAATTCTATTGTGCGCCGGGGCCGGAGGCTTAATGCGATCCGGAAATGGAAAGGGACGGTCGGGGAACGGGTGAAAAACGTGGAAATGGAAAAATGTTCGTGGAATATCATGGCAACCCCGAGATGAACGGCTGAGGTTAGAATTAAGGTGAAAGGAAAGCGAGGACATTATCGGGTTGGCCCATAAATCCGAGAAGATTAGTCCACCGCGAATCTTACCGGTTGCCTCTTGGAGATATGTACTTGTCGCTGCAATCTTGAATACTTGAGTTTTTTAAATCGCGCCCTATAATAGCCACGTCGACGTTAATTTTCAAAATTTAATGTCTCAAAATGATCGTAAAAAATCCTCTATTAAATAGATTAAATCTACGCGATCGCGCATCGTTTGTATAATCGAATAAAAGCGATTATCCCGATGAAGCTATTTTTTCCTGAGCTATTTCTCGTCCAACTTGATTGACCGAATTTCTAATAGCGCATTCGACCGTTCGTTAGTAAAATGGGTTAATTTTTTAAATCATGTCCTAAGCGATAACACGACGCCGCGAGCGGAATAATCCTCGTTACGTGGAGTTAATCTAGCCACATTTTTATTAATTATCATTAACCGCCTTTGACCGGGCTAGCGGGCCGCTCTGTGTGGTGATTTTAATACCGGGCTATTATTATCTCGCCACTTTCCACGCAGCTTAATCGCTTTAGATGCCTTCCCCGTTTAAGCATATCGCATATATTTATTCGATAAATGTATTTTAACCGGAGCACCAAGGCCGGAACTATCAAAGTTTGTTTAACCTTTTGATCGAGATTCCATCGCGTATTTTTCTAACATTCCACAAAGTTTCCTTAAAATATAGATAAAACCGTTAAGCGAAAGCATGCACGTGAAAGTAACATCGATGTGAGTTTATTTAAAATCCCATTCAAGTTGCATTGCAGTTCTCTGACGGCATAGATGGAAAATTCTTGTTTAATATAGCAAAACTAGAACCACCTGCTCGCGACAGTAGGAAGATAAAGATTTCGATATCGAGGGAACTCGTATTTCGGAAGTGACGGGCGAGACATTACTGCATTACGTTAAGCTCGCACGAGTATGGTAACAGTTGATTACTACAAGCCACAAGCGCGGTGGGGAGAGGGATGGAGACACGCAGGAGTAAGACGAGACGATGGGGGACAGCGGGCGAGCCAGAGTAGATAACCAGATAATCCACCGAATCAGCAATTAGTACACATTGGAATAATTAACACCGATCTGCCGTTAAATCCTCGAGCAAGACACCTACGCCACCCGGCTCCTCAATTACAAAGAGAGATTGCACGCTCGTCACGGGATGCTCCTGTAGCTATTATTTGCGCGCCTACGTAACACGCCGAAGTTGGCCGGACCGCAAGAAGTTGCTCGACGAAGCGAAACACGTACCACATCGTGCGCGAGCACTGGATCAGACAAATATTTGCTTTGCGTATGGAATTTACATGCGTTGGATATAATCACAGTCGTTTTCGATTAAATCTTCTCCAACGTATCTTTATTCAATTATTGAGATGCATTTGCGACATAATCGACGATCGATTGAATGAAAAAAAGTATGTGTCAGGCACACGATTATAAATTTCGATCAAAGTTTACATGTATTATACTTAGTGTCCTTAAATCTCTCGTTTCGCTGGTATCAAAAATTTTGCTTTAATTAAACGTCTCTTTCGTCGAGCGTACGCAAGTTGTCGTTCCTTTATACCGGCGTCCAAAGAAAATGCAATTTCAGTAAATTGACAAGCAGGCTGCGCAAGAGTTCGTTCTTTTGATCGCAACCCACTTCTTTATCGACAGTTTGACAGATTAAGGAGCCATGTAGTTACGCGGTAGCGACTTGTACCTCGGAGAGACAAAAAAAAAAAGAATTCCTTCACGGATATCAATAGAGAAAAAAAGAAGGAAGAAAAATTTCGCGACGCAGTTGCAATCATCGAGGAATGTGATCGACGGGGCCCGTCGTGTTTCGATCTTTTCTCGACATCTCGCGTCATCTTTGTTATTTTTATCCCGCGTTATATTTATTAATACGATTAATAGTGTATACAGATTCATGGCGCGAACGAAAAGTTCTTTCTACGATTGTTCATTTTCGCTGAACATTCGCCGCACAAAGCGTCGCCCTTTCCCTCCCTCTTCGTCGAAATTGCCCTTATTGCGAGAGTCGAGCCATAACCCCTGAGTGGCCCGTTTTGCAAATACACTTACTGGCTTTTACTGGTTTATCGAGCGCATTTCCTCTACACGTAATATCTTAACGATCGAAGAGGAAAACTTGCTGCAACGTGTTCTATAATCTTGAAAAACCCGTTTATAGCATTCGATCGAACGAACCTTGGTATATTGAGAAAGAAAGTAGATCGTCTTTATCGTAAAACGATATATTTTGCTTTAGAAAATTGAGAATAATATTGGTTTCTAATATGAAAAAAAATCGACAACTTTCCAAACAATCTCTCTCTTTCTCGAATATATTTTAATAAATTTTAGTTAAAACGAATAATTATAATCAACTGTATTTTTTAAGTATATCAGTGATAATGTCGTGCACTTTAGGATCTTCTGTAGCACGTTCCATAATTCCGACGTCATCCATAAATGCCTTTGGCATCGCTTTAATTAACTCCTCCTTAGGCTTTCAACGAATAGGCAAGCTCGAGGGTATGAAACTCTGGCAAGGAAATTCCTAACGATTTCGCATCTGGTGGTCTCTTTAATGAAATGAGTTTCAATTTGACTTAGTATACACGTACTTCTCGTCCGTGTAATCGAATGGGGGGAAAGTATTTAAAATTCCCAACTCGAAATTCCGGTCGTCTAGAATAATGAGAATATTATGGAATCACGCCGGGGTTGTGATTAATTAACGACTCGTTACGTGAAACTAAATCACAGGATATATTAATGCGTTTCGGGTATAATTTACTTTCTGAAACGTTTCCCTCTTTATAAGAGTAAATTTAATTGATTTATTTCATTCGTATACAGCATTACGATTGATTTTAGCCAATTCGCCTTCGCAAAATCAATAATGTAAGCTTTTATCGATGAAAAAATGTTGCCTTTATAGCCCTTCAAATTTACTTTGTATCAAATTAACTCGATCAAATCAAATTGAATTTATCAATGTCAATTTCGTTATTGTCGCTATACAAGACAAAGTGATACAGAAAACATGATTCGATAACAAGTGAATAAGAGAAATAAAAGGAAAAAGGACAAGATTGTAAAATATAATACAAGATTCGATTGTGGATTCTTATTGGAACGAATCGGTCGTGCCTCTTATTCGTGAACTGCACAGGGTGAAAATTATCATAAATCAATTCTGGCGAGCATGAGAGGACGCCAAAGTACGTTAACGGTTCCACTTTAGCCCTCTGGCAACACGAGGGCAAATGCTAATTACGAACAGTCCCGAACCGACCGAATGCCGGAAATATCAGCGAGTGCTCTCACATGGTAAAGAGACGCGAGAGACCGTAAACAGGGAGATTTTTGCGTTTCAAAACATTAATTTGCACATCGCGCCGTCATCTATAACCGCGCCTATACTTGCGATAAAGATATTAACATATGAACGGACCGGTATGGCACGCATTAATGTGCAATATTCATATGGAGATTTCACTCGAAGAGTATTATGGATCTAACAAGCCGTGGCTAACCTATTTACATAAATGATGACATCCGGCGCGATTTAGTTCCGCGGTGACTTATGGACCACCACCATCGATGCACCGGACGTGGTGGAAGTGCATCGACAGATGCACGACGATCTTCGATCGATGTTTCCCTTTCTGAATTGCCCGTGAAG
The DNA here is from genome assembly GCF_025532165.1 of Camponotus vicinus. NCBI lineage: Eukaryota > Metazoa > Arthropoda > Insecta > Hymenoptera > Formicidae > Camponotus > Camponotus vicinus. Next base: position 32,584,399 of record NW_028141945.1, read on the forward strand.
CAGGATCGCGACAGGATAAACTTGCGTAATTTACAATTTTTTATTTTCCAGATCGATGCTAAATTATTTTTATTATTGGATCTATTTTTCCGAAAAAGAAAATGCGACTATAATTCTTACCGATATTATTGACCATGTAATCGAATAATCCAATTGGACCATTATAAAATCATGTGACATGAGACAGAAAGAGACTTGAACAAAAAGCAATTTTTTTATCGTGTTTATTAATAATGACAGGTAAAAAGTTAAGTCCATCTGTCATCTTATTTAGATCTACAAACACCTCAGTTTTATTGCATTTTATGTCAATATTATCCAAAATGATTTACAGTTATCGATTAGATTATTAAATGACGATTACATTAAGTATTTTCCTCGCAGCAGAATAATTGCGTGATATTGTGTGAAACATATCTTTTTATTCAGTGTGAATATTAGCCAATTTTATAATTGATGCTCTTCTCTACGCGATTGCGATAGTAATTCGTGCATTAATTTATTGATGAAATCTTCTGCCCAATAGCTCGAACATAATTTCAACATGTAAAAGGAGGGAAAGTCGTCGACGTTTGTTGCTAACGTCGATATTTTCTCATACTTAATATCATATAAATAATTTCACGATATTTTACAAAATATAATTTCTTAATTTATTAATCGAATATTAAACCATATAAACTTTTAACATTTTAACTTTGAAATTTGCATAATAATATTATCTTTTACTCATATCAACTCTTTTTCACATAAGAGAGGGTAACTTTATTTTATTAGCATAAAATTTTCATTTTTATTATTACACACCAAACATTAGTTAAACTTTGCAAGCTACGTAACGTTATTATTTGCAATGAGAAATTTTTATAATTGCTCTTCGAAGAAGTCCATTTTTGCAAAATATTTGAAAAATTTGACGCACGTCACAGCCTTGAAATGATCAACCCCAAATTATTCTAAAATTTTCGTACAAAAAATCAGCGATGAACATACAATATGAGATATGTAATAAAAATACAATATTTTGAGCCACAACCACAGCAAAAACCTTTAATAACGGAGCGTTGCGGTTAGCTATGACGTTTACTTTTCGTTAACCAAATTTGCATCCGTGTTGCGTCGATAAACGTCGATAATGATTTTCATTCGACTGATAGGTGTCAAAATGACGTGGCGTGCGTGACACGCATTTCGCGCGTTGTTTCCACGCGTTTCCCACCGTATGAAAACGTGCTTGCTATTGCAACGAAACTTTGCATGCGTGCTTTGAAAAAATGCTGCAATATCGTTCCAATGTATGGTCGATGTATGATTAAATTCGCAAAAAACATTGCAAGTCGTATCAATCTTTGCATATTAATTATGTTAAGAGTTATGTTTCAAGTAATTCGACAATTATCCCTTTTCCGATTATTTTCTGCTACCATTGAAATGTTCTATGCGCAAATCCTCTCAAAATGTCATGTTAATTGCAATTCTATTATAAGGAATAAGATTCAGTTAGAGCATTATTGCGTTGTTTAAGAGCTAATTTATTCCATTCCATTCGAACACGTAAATATAATTTCCGTCCGCGCGCGCAAAGGGGCATAATCCAGTAGTTATAATTTAATGGAAAACAATGAAAACGGCCGACAATGGGCGAGGATGGTAGCGCATTTACGATTGTACGATAACGCGAGGCAATATCGGAGAAGAGAACTGCGTGCTCGCGCGCGCGCGCGTGTCGAGCGATTTTTTCATTCGTGCGAAACCTTTCGACGCTATGATATTTTCGCTGCTATAACAATATCATAGGACATCCCGTTATTAAGAATCGCGGGCTTCGTTTACCGCCGCGACAAAAAATACAGTAAAAGTGGCGGCTATAAAAAGTTTTCGGGATCGAAAAACTTTTATTCGTTTTCCACCCATCCGCACTTGTCCTCCTCCCTCCCCTCCTCCACTGTCCCGCTTTGCTTTTTCTTTCTCTCCTCCTCACCTTCGGTCGCCGATGGCCGCTATCACTGGGGGAAATATCTCTCTTTTGCGGTGGATCTCTGTGTTCCAAGCTCTCGTTTACCAGGATATCACATCTGCCGTTCGAAATTGAGAATCGCTCTCTGCTTTTAACGTTCAACAACTTTCACCTCGCGACACCTCCATTTTTTTACGTGACTGAAGATCGATACGCGCGAATGCCTTCAAAAGATTTCCTCTATTCCTCCTTTATCCTGTGCGCCAAGCTTTACGCGCGTCCAGCTTATTTCAATTTATTCCGTTGCTGCGTCGAGCGTATATATACCGTTACGATGTCACGTGTAATAAACCACGAGACTTGAATAATAACTAGACGCGGAGAGTCGTCGAGTCAACGCGAGTCACGCGAATAGGGAGGAAGACAAATGGCCGGGCTGTAACGAATTGTTCAGATTCTCTGACACTTAGCGAGAAAACTCTACTTATCAGGAACTTATATTTTAATCAGAATTGAAATCTAACGCCACAGAAATTAATTGTGACATTTTCAATCGGATTTCTTTAATAACGAAACTTTGCGGTCAGCTGTGACGTTTACTTTTCGTTAACCGAAAATTTGCTCTTTAAAATTTATGTTTGACTCGCAAATCTTTGTTTTCCACAAATAAATTGCAACACTATGTATATATACATATACAGGGAAAGTCGATGTGATCAGGAAAGGATCGATAGTACGGATCTCGATTCGGTAACATCGCGAGGCAATTTCCTCTTCGCATATCTCACGATAAGAGCGAGGCATCCGTGCCGAAGATCATTTCAGTTTCCTGAGAAGAAGCCTTAGGCCACGAGAACTCTTAATATATCCTCGAGAGTTCTTTCGACGATTCACAAGAGACGCTCAGCGTCAAATCGGACGCGTTTCAGTGGAATGGCATGTGAAAAACAGAAAGGATACGCGTTTGTGGCCATAAGCGGTATCTGCAAGGGGAAAGGCTTCAGTATAGTCAGACTAGTGGGTGATAGAATCAATGAAATACGTGGAATGCCGAGGATTTTATTCTCCCACGAAACACAAGATTGAACAAGCAATTTAATTAACAGTACGCATAATTAACCATCAAACTTGTATTTATTTATAATTAGCAAAAATATCAATTTTGTGGACATTTTAAAAATGAGAAAGTATTTATATTTAAATTCTGATTCTGATTGATGTGAAACATTTAATTATTTTTTTTAATTATTTAGAAAATTATACCATTCTAATATTATTAATATTAAAGTATATTAATATTAAAAATATTATTAATTTTTTAGATAAAAAAATTGAGAAATTTATCAGTTACATTAAAATGTTCTGTCAACTTTGTAGGATATTCTATTCAAATTCTATCTATAATTTGATATTCTATTTTAACCGACATAATCGATTCATAATTTCCACGATCGCCCTGCGCGTCAACGATCGACTCGTCGCTGTTATCGTGAAAAGAGTCCGACGGTAGTCCGTCAAATTCCAGGGATAACGCGTTAGGGGAATGGTTGGTCGGCATATAAATTATGTTTGTAATGCGCGATGTGTGCCGTGGACGCCGTTAATATGTGTGCAAGTATACGCACCAACTCCCTCCCCGCGTCCTCTCTCTCTCTCACTCTCTCTCTCTCTCTCTCTCTCTCTCTCTCTCTCTCTCTCTCTATCTATCTCTCTCTCTACCTCTATCTCTCGCATACAACGAGAACCGATGCGGACAGCGAAGCGGACGAGTTTCTCTCTCGGCCATACGTTATTAGAGCAGTTACGAAACGAGGTATCCCTGATAGCGCAGTGCATAGTAATCGAGAGGAAGAGAGAGAGAGAGAGAGAGACCGGTTACCAACACGATGCTGCTACTGGTCCAGGCTAGATTTGATACGACGGCATTGTATGCACTTCCGACGATGCACGCGGGCGCGGATAACGACGCGTTATGGCGTTATACTGGCAAGTGGAGTAACGAGCCGCCCTCGTAATCGCAGGTAAACTTGAGCGATACGTATCGACGGCGCCCGTTGACGGAAGGAACGCGCGCTCGCGAAAGGGTCCGGTCGGTTGTCGGTTTGGGAGCGAGATTCGCTTCCGTTCTTTGGATTCCACTCCGCTTTTGCGAGAGTTCCCTCGCTTCTTTCGCTAATGACTACTTAATGCGGAATCACAGACCCCGGTTAAAACTACAATCTCCATGTCTATGAGAGAAGCAGTTTACACGATGGACTCTTACATTTAAAAACTTCGCTTCGCGATGGTAGTCTACAGTTTTTTAGAAACTCGGGAAAGTTGATCCAAGTAATTTGAGTATTCGCGCCGAGTTAATTTGATTTTTTGTTTGCATTTCTTTTAATATAAAAAAGAATGAGATAAAGAAAAGCTAAAGTCTAAATTTTCTATTATTAAAACTTGAAGTCTTAAATTTAAGGGAATAGCTGTGTAAGTAAAGTATCGCTAACACGTACCTATATAATTTTCATGCGAATATATATATAATTCAGGATTAAATATCAGAAACTTGATATTATTTCAGTGCTCTTGTGAGCACATTGACTGGGAAATGAAATAACAAGTTGCTGAAATATCTTCAAAAACATTTTTATTTATACATCTCGACATGAAAGAAGATAATTAGATCATATTCCAGTCAGTCGAAAAGATTGCTACTTAGAATTATATAAATAATATGAAATATATGATAAAACTTTTTTTTTTAAGTGAGACACGGAAGAGCAAAATGAGAAACGACTCCCAAAACGCTAGCGATGCGATGCAATCACCATTGTCGATCATGGGACTGGACAAGTTGCCGAAACAAAGGCTAAAAACAAACCGTTGAGCGCAATATCGACGCTGGTTTCAATCATTCCGACTCGGAGCGCGGTTCGCGCTCTTTTCCAGAAAAATTTTGTGTCGATCGAGCGCGCTCATTCGTGGCACCGAGCGCGACGCGAAGGAAAATGTTTGTTTACGCGGCTGCGGAGGCAAGCGATTGTTACGCGGGGAAGAGAAAGAGAGGGAGAGGGAAAGAGTGAGAATAATCTATCACGAGAGAGAGATAGGTGGACACGCGTTAGAGTGCATCGCCGACACAGCGGAGACGAAATCAATAGCGTAACGTTGGAAAACTCGAGATTTTCCGCCTCTTTTCTTCCACCCTCTCGTTCCCCATTTCTCCCCTTTCCATTGTTCGCCGTCGTTTTCTGTACATTATGGGTACACCTCCGCTTGTAACGCGCGCGTAGGAACAACGCGAGGTACGGGAAGATGAACCGGACCGTAAAACTTGGGATCACCCGTTTGTAAGAGCATCGGGTGCGCCGGGAATTTACTCTAAAGCCGATTCCGCGCCATAAACGAAACGGGGTCAACTTTGTCCCTAAATGCGGCCGTTAACGTTAGCCGCGAGAAATTTTCGAATCCGCAAGAAATATCGTCTCTCCTTCTTTCGTTTTCCCTCTTGTCTTTTTTTTTCGCACGCGCGCGTTTCAAGTTTTCGAACACGATCCTTTATCGCGCCCTTACACGACGCTTGATTTGTCACGTTTTCAAGCGGAGCAACCGCTATGAAATATTTTATCGCGTAGTTTCCTTATTCGGGTTCACGCGCGCGCGTGCGGTTCTGTTTCGAAGAACGTGTGTACTGTGTGTACGGATCCAGGCCCTCTCCCCTTGCCGCGCGAAATGATTTATCACGCTGGAGAGCAAATAAATTTTAGCAGCTTACAAGAGTTCGCGTCTAGTTAATACGTCGCACAAATGGTGAAATTTATTATCCATAAAATACGTCAATCACGTCGTCACGATTTTATCCGCGCGATTGTCGACCGCGTTCGCGCGTACCATACAGCGTACAATAATCTCATCGTCGAACGATCGATCGGCCGAGATCGATAAGTGCATCAAAGGCGAGCTCGCGAGTATCAGAATATATATATATATATATATATATATATATATATATATATGTGTGTGACTATGCGTTGATTTATGCGACGCATCACTCGGCCGAGCGCAGCCGATGGCTTACATTATTTTTAATCCGGGCTTGATCGCGTCGCTGTCATTTTTGACACGACTCGTTGACGTTCAAGCCAATGAACGCAGGAAGCTCGCGTCGTCGACAACGAAGCGCTCGTCGTGTGTCGTAACGTAACAACGTACAAAGTCCGTAGAATATAAATTCATATTTGTCCCGGAAATTCCCGATACGTGACGCACTCGTGGCCTAAATAAATAAACGTTAGCCGTCCTGTCATCGATAAATGTCGGTGAATGCGTGCGGTAAGTCTCTTTGGATTTCTTCGACGCATTCTCTTCCTGCGATCTAGTTTCCCCTAAGAGATACATCGCATCCCTCTCGCACATAAAATCGCATTTGCGATAAGGTAAGGTACATCAGTATCGATAGAGCGTCGGTGTTTGAAAGATCTTCCGTGATTTCAAATAATATAGATCTATACAATGTTCCGGGATATAATACTCTATCCAACTGGCAGACGCGATATATCGAGGATTATTATTGGCGCTCGATGCGGAAGTAACAACCGGCTGATATGTGTGCACGTGCCGATAATTTGCGCAAATTTGCTATTCCGTAATAAGCATAAACAATCGCGATCTGTTCACCGCAAACAGAGAGAGAGAGAGAGAATCACAGTCCGTCTTCATGCATTTTCCGCGTACACATACATGTATTAAAGGTCCACACAAATCTCCGCAAACAACTGTCGCGATGACCGCAATAATCGGACTGGCGTATAAACGTTCGTATTCTCCAACTTTTGCGCGATTAACCGTAACAATAAAACCATTATATCTCTCCGACTAGACGACTAGAGTTGCTAGATTGTCCTTCCAGACATGAAATCTACATATTTCCGAGAGAGACAGAGAGAAAGAGAGACAGCTATTCGCACGGTCGCGACCAACATTTAACAACGTGTATAAAAAAGCTCGTAAAGTAAATAGCGCAAGCCGTCTATATGAAATAAAAAGCGCAATTTTTTCACGCGCAACAAGTCTGCGTTTCTCTTATAATCTCTTTTGTACGAAACGTTTCGCTTATTTACATCTACGACTTAAATGATCGCTTAATTTCCAAAATCCGTGTAATTCGTGCCGATGTCGCACTTCGGACGATGTAAAAGTAGCATTTAATCGCGCGCGATCGATGACGTTTATTTCATACATTCACGGTGTATTAATACGAAATTATTCATCGCGAGGGTACAATGTTTTATATACGCAATTTATTCCGTATGCATCGCCGGAAGAGCGTGCGTGCGTACGCATATACGATATATGCGTATGCACGCGTCCGCGGAAATATGTATTGCATGTGTTGCGAAGAAAACTAGGCCGCTCCGATCGCATTTCGTCACAACGGGCGTGTATATATGGCGATAAATTACACGTCGCTCTCAAGCGATGCGCGATGAATGGAGTCCAGTGAAATTCGAAAATTGCGAGAGAATTCTCCTCAAAAATAAAAAAAAAACTAAATCCGATTTGTTAACGTTTTATTTTTATCGCTCGATAGTTGTGGTCGTCAAAATTGTATCGATGCGCGTTGAAATTCGCGACGTAAATCAGATGGAAAAACGGGAGAGACGTAATGTGAAAATAATACGTCATTAGCGAATCGTTGTTTCCTGCAGGATTCATCCGTTTAATCGCACCGGGAATATTGCGCTTTTCTTGCTGAGCTTCGCTCTTTCCGCTCGACTGAGTATACAATCGAAGAGATATTTATCGTGGCATAATTGCGCTATCTTCCTCTTTTCCGTATTGTTTTTGAAGGGAGATCTAAAATCGATCTTTATCACGGGAGAGGAATAAAGTCGTATAATTTTTTATACACACAATCGTTTCCAACGATAAAAAATTTAATCAGAGTGATAAAAAAGTTACACGATTTTACTCTTCGTGATAAATGTCGACACATTATGCTGTCATAATTTAAAATCTACAATCGCTCCGAGTCTCTGTTATCGTTATTAGATGATTCAATCGACGATATTCGCATTTAAGACGGCTTTACAACGCCGGGAAGCAACACTAATATAGTTAATTGCTAACATATCGGATAGTATTCGCGTGCAGCGTGGCGCATAATGTAATTTGCTTGTCAAATTTACCAGAACGCATTGATGCTCGATACTTGATATACACGACGCGTTTCGCTTTGTACGAAGAAATCGTATACATTCCGCTCGAATCGGTTTGCGCTCGACTTTCCATGCGTTATTTTTCGCGCGGCAGGAAAATTGATGTCGCGTGGCAGCGCGCGATGACAGCTGCGCGATGGCAGTTACCGCAGATTTACCGTAACGCGATCGCCATGATTGTTGTAATTGAAGCGCGCCATCCATCTTATATTTGTCAATCGATTTTATATATATGTATGTATACATTTGTATATATATATATATATATATATATATATATAATATATTATATAAATATATAATATACTTTATTACACGACGGGCAGCGAGACGCGTCTCTCATGCAACCGATCGCAATCGAATCTATAAAGTACGTGACACACGTGACACAATACCGGCCAGGAAAGAGGTATTCCAAACCCATTGCGCGCAAGGTTTCCTATATTCTCCCGGCGACAGGTGGATCACGGAGTAGCATCTCCGACAATCTGGACACAGACGAACGGGAGAATGGTTTAGGAATTGATTTATCGGGACGATATATCAATTCTTTTAGCGTATTACGGGGCGCGTTCCATCCCCGTCGTCGAAATGCGAGAAATCAATTATTATGGAGTACGCGCTGCGGCTTCCTCAGATGCTTCCATTTTTCCGGCGTTGCTCTCGCAAAGTTCCTTCTCTTTTTCTTTTCCCTCTTTTTTCTCTCCTTTTTTTTTTATACACCGAACTTTAGCGAAACTTTATTATCAACTTTTGTTATCAAAGTTCCCAACTCATCTCGCGACTGGCGATGCAATAAATCTTAAAAAGATAATAAACAGTAATTTCTCGAAAACGAGTGGCACCTTTTGTTTCTCTCTGCCTCTCTTTCTTTCTAGAAATCCTCACGCGAGAGGGAAGAGAGTCCTGAGCGCGCATTTTTTTTCACCGAGCTTAAATATTTGCGGAGCGTGAGCCGAATTCGTCGAATAATCCCTTCGAAAGATTGCCAAAAATTTGATGTTCGCCAAATATTGGATGCGGTTGAGTTCTGTTCGTTTGACAGTTCGATATTATGCGCGAAACGCGCGGCAAAATGCGCGCAATCGTTCGGTCAGGATTCGCGAGTGTCGAGGATTTATCGGGATTGTACTGGCGCACCCACAATGGACCGGAATTATGAAAGACCCGGGCAGGAAAGTTTTGATAGGCTCTTTCTTCTCACGTCGGAGATGGATTTAGGTTTCCCAAAACTAAAGTTTTTCATTGTTCCTTCCCAATCCTCACGAGCCCCCCTTTATATCAGTCCGACAATAGACTCTATCCACTCTGTCCTCTGTTATTGTATGCATCTTTTTCGTATTAATATGCCAACCCGTGGAGTATAAAGTTCACGCGCATAAAAATAACAATAGGAAACATATCTGTGCATAGTGATGCGTTCTATTTTCACGGAGCATCATTTTTTAACGATGGATACTTTTGGTTTCTTGTTGATAAAAAGCCGGGATATATTTTTTGTTTTCGAATAATCGATAAAAATTTGAATGAATAATAAAAGTAAGATTTTTCTGGCAACCTCAAGCTCTCGGAATATGAATCGTACATATATATAAGTAGAAAACTGCGATAACCTTCCTCGAGATTTTCCGCCGAGGAAAAATCGTTCGTGTAAAAAAGAGTAAGGGATGGTCAAAGAAGCCTTCGTGCAAAATTTATATAGTTAAAAAGTGAGATATCCTATATGCAGGCGCATAATCGATAATTTATACGAATTACATTTACGGATTTGTACGTCTATACGGAATAATTTATGCGTTATATTTCATGAAGTAAGAGTTTCGAAATTGAAAAGTTGGCGCATTGGAAACTGCGAAGTGTATCTTCATTTGCGTAACAGAGGTACGGTATCGCAAAAAAGTCAAGAGAAATCGGCGTCGCGGAATTGTTTTTCATTCGCAAACGAGCGAATAATTAATTGCCTCGAGTTTCTTGAAATACGTTTCTTTTTGTTCGCGAGAGGAACAGCCCGCGCGCGCGCTTCTTTCTCTCGCTTTTACTCTCGCGATAGAGAAAAATCAAGGCGGAAGAACTGAAACGATCAATTATCTCTGACGAGCCCTAATAAGAAAATTGTTTCTCTTTATGATAGAAATTTAATATGCCGCGTGCGTTTCATGTCTGCGCGATGTTTGCTTAGATCGCGACTTTAAAATAAGTAAAATGCTTCTCTCAAATATCTTAATACAATTCTTCAAAGAAATTCTCACAAGAATCTCAATCGTTAAATACGAATCTCTCGAACGTCTTATTTCTCATCAATAATAAATCAATATTTTATTATTTATTTTTTTTCGTGCAACATGCATGTATGCATATATGTACATGTTGAAAATTTAAATGAATTTGTGCCGCAAATAACACGAACGCGCTAATTGGATACAAGTCATCGATTGCTTTTCCGCATCGAGCTTTCGAGCGCAAAAATAGCGGAAATAAAAAAACGAGCACTACAGGTCATTTTTGTATTTAATTGCTGGATCATTCCCTTATCTCGCAGCGGCAAATTGGCGATAGGGGTTTGTCGGTGTTAAATTGATTGTGTCCTGTAGAGGGATGTTGAACATAGCGTAACGCTGGCAGGGGGTACGCACGCGTGTGTACGTATATCGATACGAGGATAACGAGAGCGTATGTGTGTATAACGTTATTCTTTATTCCTCATCTCCATTGTAATTCGCGGCGATGGCTCGCGTTATAGATGTATTCCCTCGCACGCTGTATATTTAACGCTAAATGTGGGACTGCCATCATTACGTTGATACCGAATGAACAGATCTACGCGATCTAGATAAACAGAGCTAGGAGAATCGGAACGTTAAAGTGCATATTTAACGCTAAAGTACGCATTGAAAATATAACACTCTATATCTCTCGTGCGGCTAAAGAAAACTAAAGAAGGCCATCTATATCTATTGCCGCTATGAAATTGAGAGTTTTATTCTTATACGTTATATACGAACGATATATTTGCCAGATAAACCGCACGAATAAAAAATGATATTTTATCGCTGTTGGAAGATTATACTGATGAAAAATAAGGATCCGGGGTAAAGTACTTCGAAAATTAACGTCATAGTGTACCGAGAGATAACCGCAATTCGCTGTACGTGACAAATATATTATGTTCGTGTGTATATGTGTGTGTATACGTATACGTGAGGGTACGCACAATAACGGTGGAACGAATCGATCCACGCGAATGCAAACTGTGGCAATTATTCGAACCGCAGCTGCGCGGAAACTTTCCCGTAACAGATCGCGCAACAATTAATAATCTGTATTAATTACTGCAAAATGCAGATATGCAATTCGAAGACGATAAAATCATCCCTCTCCCTCCCATCGCGCACGCTGCGTCTTCGACCGCTAATTAGTTTCCGAGAATTACTTTGACATATATTCCACAGAGATTGTAATTATTTCATGTATTAGATTCCAAAAGTTTTGGTTTTGAAAATTGCCTATCCTGAAGCTAGATTCTAGCTTTCTTTGGCAATTTCGGATATAATTTTCAGAAAAGTATTATTTTTTTGTACCAATCGCATGGAGAGATTTCGAGATTGAAGAGAAGAGTATCCTATACATGTTGGAAGACTTACCATGCGAAACGCACTGTCGATTGACATGAAAATTTGGACAATTCCCGCATTCGTCGCAATTATGGCGAGCAACGATCGAATCTCGAGCGAGCGAGTAGACGAACGAGATAACCCATCTCAATTAATCCATCGCGAGTGTCGCTCGCTGCTCGTCTCTCGATGCTCATCGATGGTCCGGATGTTGAATGGCACTCGAGACGTTCGAGCGAGTGCCATGAGACGCACGTATTAGATAACTATTGACAGACCGACGGAATACCGGGTGACGTACGTCGATTACAAATATCGAGATACGCGGTAATCGTATGAGTCAATTAATGCGTTGGATCGCCTGTTGCTGGATTCGACCGGAATTGCTTTTGTAGACGGTTTCCTACGAGTTACGTGGCATCGAAATAGCGATGTGAAATTCTCTAATTCCATTAATCTCGCAAAGAAGATTTATTAGAGAAGCAACATTTTCTTAAAAGATTGTTGACATTAGTAATATCGTTGAAATAAGTTACGAGAAAAAGTTGAAATACTTTCAAGTTCCCAGTTACTCGAGTTTCATGTGAAAAGTCATGACGCGGTAAACATCGAAATAGCGGTACAAAATTTTTTATCACTTTGTAATGAAATTTTGTTAGAATATGAGAGACGTTTTATCAAAATATTATTGACATTAGTAATATCGTTGGGATAAATTATAGGGTAAAGTTAAACAACGTACGAGTTTCGTGTCGCTCGATATTTCCACATGATGAGTTACGATGCCGAAATAGCGATGTCAAATTCTCGATCGCTTGATTTCGCGATGAGGATTTTTTTAGAGAGGCGATATTTTATTAATGTATCATTTATATAAATATCGTTGACATAATTAAATTATAATAAAAGATTGAACACTCAAATTGAATTTGGGGATAATCTATTTCAGGCGAAAATAATCCTAAAATTGTTTATTTTGTTAAATTTTAAACTTGCTTTTATCCGATAATTTTAGAAAATTTAAAGAGAAATTTATTTAATATTTATATTACATATATAAATATATATGTGTATGTATTATTAACACATATATTTAATCCGTGAAAATGGAAAAATTCCGCAAAAGCTCAAGTCTTATTTTTATTTTATATCTAATCCTTATAAAATAATTTATAAAATGCTAATTTAATGTAGATATAAAACAGTCTGTAAAAATAGATTTAGACATGTCGATATTTTTTCATCGTTATTCTTAGAGTCGTCTATTTTCCATATTTTACGATTTATCATAATACAAAATTGCATATTAAGAGCATACGCTATGTTAGTGCGAGAATTATGCATTTGCAATTTAAATATCTTCCATAGAGAAGTTCTTCACTGCATCATATAGAATACTCAAACTAGCATTATCCTCCGAAATATTTTCTTAATGCAGTTTTCGAGTTTCGTTCACTCGGGGAAAGAAGGGAGACAAGCATAGACACATATATAATCATAGTTAGCTTCTTGAAATTGCACAAATTTCGACTAGAATGCGTAAAAAGGAGAAAAAGGAAAGTTGAATATATTTTCTAATATCAGGTGGATTATTTTGCACGCGAGATAAAGATATATTTGTAAGAATTTATATCTGTATTATCAACGTCATTCGTGCAACGAGACGATGTCGTGCGCGACTGAAGATCACGACGACAAGTAATTGAATTGCAAATGTCATAATGCGCTGTATTTGTTATTTTCAGGATCGACGAAAACGGTCCTTGGAACGCGACGAAGGAGATCATAACGCCTCACAACGATACGTTCTACACCGTCGAGAACTTGAGGCCATTCACGGTGTACAGCTTCCGAGTGGCGGCGATAAATGCTCTAGGACGCAGCAAACCCAGTCAAGCGTCCTACTATATGGTGACCCTTCGTGAAAGTAAGTTTCTACGATTTTAATTTTCTTTTTCTCTCTAGTTTTTTCGCTTTTATCGAATAGTCCGATAACAACCGATACCGAGCGCTTTTACCGGTCGTTATTCTAAATGTAGATATACATCCAGGTGAATTGATACAATATTCTCTTTAAAAAAAAAATCAGAAGTGAAAGAGTAATAGATGTAATGTTTAAAAAAATTGTTTATATTATAAATAATGCATATATATATATATATATATATATATATATATACACACACATATACATGTATATATTACATGTATATATGATCTCATAATACATTTATTATAATTAATTATACCCCCAAGGGGTCTTCATTAAAACCAGATGTAAAGTATATTTGATATTGTAGTTTCGATAAACAATTTAAATATATTTGTGCAATTTAATTATTCTGTTTATGTAAATTATATATATTATGAGAATTATATATATTATATATATTATGAGAATATTAATTTAACATAACACATAATAATATATAATAGATATAACGTGTATTAATTATACCTTAATGTGTGTTATAAATAATCTAACATACTCGCGTGAGAATTACACTAAATAGATACTAATTTCTCGACGAATCGAAAACGACGAACTCGAAGTAACTCGAGTGGATCTCCCATTTCAATCCCGCCAATTTGTTAGGAACATTTATACAAAAGAATATTGATACTATATGGAGCCCGACTCTAACTGAATCATCGTCTGTGCGAAACGCTCTCCTTTCCTTTCCTCCCCTCGCATCCTAGTAAAGTTCTCCGATAGAGATCAATATCGGCTTTAGGATATTCTCTCGTCGCGTACATCTGCGCTTCAAGCCGATTCAATCGTCCAAATTACATCTCCCGTGGGCTATCAAAACGAAGTTTGTCGACCACGACGACGCGCTCGAGAGGCGTCATGCTAAATTAAATGGTTGACACCCTCCGGTCGTTAGCGCGCCCGGGAGGGCACAAAGCGTTTGACGACGACGAGGCGAGGAAGAAGGTGACGAGGGAAACTACGGAACGGAAGAGGAGGAAGGTCCGCGAGCACGGGAAAAATGCAACGGAAGAGGACAGGGGAGGGGGAGGGTGAGAATGGTGTCGAGAGCGCGGCGCGGCCAGTTCTTGGCATCCGGGGAGAACGTGAAGAACCGTCCAGGGTGGCTAACTAAAGAGGCGCTAATTGCAGTCGACAGCCGGGAGTGCGCAAGCAGGCTCGAGTCGAGCCTATTCTTTCTCTTTTGTCTCCTAATTTGCTTTCCTCCTACTCTGCTCGCGCTCTCTCCCTCTCCCTCTCTCTCTCTCTCTCTCTCTTTTCAACTTCTTTTTCCTCGTTCTTTCTCTTTACATTTCCGCGTTCCTTCTTTCGTCGGACGATGAACGTCTGCGACGCTACCTCCGTTATAAAATAGGTTGAGCGCGCGCGCCTTGTGCACAAGGCGAGCCCTGTAAATTCCGTCGAGCTCGCCCGCGCGACACTGTATAACGTATAGCCATATATACGTGCCACGGACGACAAAGTTTGCGCGCGGAACCATCTCCTCTCCGTGCTCTCTACCCTTTTCGACCTGAATTCCCGTGCGTCCTGATCGCAAGCCCAATTACCGCGTTATTCGCGCGCGTGTGCGCGAAGGACCGAGACTCGCGGTCCAACCGGAATTAGATAGCTCGTGGAATGTGACCATCGTAAATGGAATCCAGATGCATTCTTTTCCTTTTAACGGATGCATAAATGCGTGCGTGGAGATTGAATTCGAGTCTATTACAGCTCTCTGCTCGTCTTTTTTCCCCTTTGACATTTTCGCGTCGTGCTTTTCAGTTCTTTCTATTGATTATTCCGTCAAGTCCTCACGAAAACTATCGCCGATTAATCACATATTAAAATAATTGCGACATTTGATATAATTGATATTCGATACTTGATAATTTCATAATTGTTACGTTCGAGATTGATATTTGGTTATTAAGTTGATTAAGATGACATGTGCTTTTTTTCGCATATTCGTAAATGCCCGTGCATGTATGTATGTATATCTTTTAATATTTATTTTATATATTAATTTATGTGCTTTTGTAATGAAAATACATTACATTATTAACCACGTAATATAGTATCAATATTCTGCTAATTAAGTTTTAAATTAAATATATCGGTTGTCGGAATATTTCGGATTTATCCCTGAATTTACACTTTGCAAAACATTCTCACACATACGTGTATATGTCCGTGTTGCAATTATCTTGATTAATATTACCTAAATATATCGGTCGAGGTGTCTTCTCGTCTGTAAAAATCACCGTATCGTTTCTGCGATATTTTCTGCAATATTAATAGATGAACGAAATTTATTTCGCATTACCATCTTGGAGATGCTCCGGGTGAAAAATTGAGGTACGAAATACACCACGTTACGCGCATTATTTCGAAAACTAGTGGAGCGTACCCGAAATCAACGCGATTAAATGGACACGTAGGTGCGATAGCTGCAGATCGATTTTATCGCGTGAGATAGAAATAATTATACGAGACGCACCCGCATTACCGAACCGGATTTCGCATATCATTGTCATGCGGAAATGCGAGCGCGTACGCGCATGTTTAAATAATTAATTTAAATACCGCCGAACGATGTCACCGGCCAATGTGTCATCGACCGGGAGAAAAATTCGGCAGCAGCAATGTTATCCGCGAGAATCCTGGCGCGATTACGTCCGGCCCTCTTTTTTTGTAATTTCCTGTCGCGATGTCGCAATATCGGGTGATCCGATCAGTACGTCCCGAATTAGCGATTTCATAGTTTCGCGATAAAATCGAGGTAACGAGGTTTTTTTTTTTCACAGGATATTCCTCCGACATACGGACGTTTTCTCACGGTAGTTTAGATTCCACAACTAGATCGCGGTTGTTGCCTATCGCCATTTTTAATTTATATATATATATATATATATATATATATATATATATATATATATATCGGGAATATAACGTTGCCTCTCTTTATGTAAAGTTTTGGCGCGGTTGTTAAGTAACGCGATACGCGATATGAAAAATTTTACGTATTAAAAAGGAAAAGACACGGGATGATATATAGAGTGCGATCGTAAAACGATACATTCGTCGCATGCTGCTGGTTTAGAATGCGCGCGGATGAAATGCAGTCGCGAATATATTTGCGTTGCCGATGCAGTCGAATATCGTATGTACTCGAAATCGACGCAACGATGCAGCGCATTCACGAAGGAAAGGAGTAGACGTGCAACATTCGAACGTTGTACCGCTATTCCTTATGTCACTTACGATTTCTCGAAAAAGAATTGAGAAAGAATATGTACACATAGGAGGAAGGGAGCGTGAATCATATATATATATATAGGGTGTATCTGAAATGATGCACTAAACTTTAGGAGCGTATTCTAGAGGTCAAAATAAGACTTTTTTTTCCTATGAACATGGGTTCGCAAATGAACCCCCCTCCGAGCTAAAGGCCCCTAAAGTTTGGGGAAAAAATTAAAAATTGACTGTATTTCAGAAAAAAAAAAAAAAGGTTTTGACGTTACCTATTACCCTCTTTTGAGAGATAAATAAATTTGCGTTGCGGGTGTTTGGTCAATTTCACACATTTTCGAATTTTAGCTCGAAGGGAGGTTCATTTGCGGACTCATGTTCATAAGGAAAAAAAGTCTTATTTTGACCTCTAGAATACGCTCCTGAAGTTTAGTGCATCATTTCAGATACACCCTGTATAAATTCGCTTTGTTTGTAATCCTTGATGCAGAATAGGGGAATATAAATTCTGCATTTTTTACTCCCGCGCGTTCATATCCATTTTTAATTATGCGACCGACGTATTATCGATTCCAACACCGGGAAAAACACTGTCGAAGCGCTCTTTGGGGAAAAAAAAATGATATCTTTTCCGGTCGATCGATGCGGCGCGCGCGCGCGATTCGTTTCGATTCGATTCGGGAGCGCGTACGGACGGAATGCTGCCAGTCGATATGCCCGCATCGGCATCAACAATCGTACGAGTGGCGAGTAATGCGTCAATATTGACAGGACGCGCAGACAGGTTACGTTGCGCGCGTTTCGCAGGTCGCACGGTCGGCGGGTTTCTCGTTCGACGGACGGACGAATGAACGAACGGATGGACGGATGGACCGGTGCACCGGGGAACTCGTCGCGCATTGGTTTATGCCACCGGATTCTAATTCGTGATTCTAATTCGTGGGTATCGGTGCGGTAGGCCGACCTGTATAGGTAGGTCGATGGTATAGTGCTCCGGTGTGGCAATGGCACGGGAATTCACGATGGCTCAAATGAAAGCTCGCTCGCTCGCTTTCTCTGTCTCTCTCTCTCTCTCTTTCTCTTCCCCCGTTCACCCCGTGGATCAATAGGACACGGACCGACGAAACTTCTCCACTACCACTTTACTCCCGCGGCCGGGTCTCCCCAATATATACGTATAGTCTACGCATACATACATTCATACATTTATACATACATACATATATATATATATATATATATATATATATATATATATATATAAAATATATCTTTTATATATATATATATATATACACATACATACATACATACAATACCTGTACATATACACATGCACTTGGATATATGTACGGTGCCCATTTCCGGACCTCATTCGCCTCGCTTTCGCCATAAATATACAGCGCAACCGAGCTACCAATTAGCCATTGGGACACCCGTCGGCACTGCATCGTCTCGCTTAAGTTCATTCGCGCCGAGTCGAACCGAAAATTGCCAGGACCTTAGCCAGGAAGCCGGACTTTTTCCCGTACATCATCAGTATCGATGAGAAAGAGCCGTGTCTCTCCTAAGAAATCTCTGCAAGGATTCGTAATTGGGATTAAGCGCGAGACTCGATTCTCAAACTTGATGTTTCTTTTGAAAATTACAGCGAAAAGCATGAAATGTCCATTTGAAAAAAAATATTGCTTTTAAAAATGTTATATTTTAAAAATATGTTTTTGTTTGCTTCTTTAAAAATTGTGAAAATTTGTTTTTATATATCTGCTCTGTCTTCTTCTTCTTGTCGTATTAAAAAATTTTATTAAAATTCCCAAAGTACTTGATCAGCTTGATGAATAACTATAGATGAAAAAATAACTCTATTCTTTTTTCACGTAGAATAATGCTAATAAATTTTCTGAATTTCTAATTTTATAAGAAATCGATATCAAACAATGTTACATCGTGGCTGATATCGATTGCATTCGCTTGAGAAGATTACTCAGTGACCACGCTGTTAATTCGGTATATCGGGCAAGTTGAGCAGATTAACAACCGCTTGTAATAACAACGATAAATGAGGAACTCAAGGTTTAATCGTCGATTGGTTCAGCCGAGGAATTTGCTCATCGATTAGATATGCATCCCGCGCATTCGGTATAATTAATTTCTAGGATAAATTGAGAGCGAGGAAGAGATAGAGAGACTTTCTCTTCCGTATGAAAATTCGAATGAAAGAACGAGAGCGTGCGAAGGAGGGAGAGAGACAGACAGGCTACCAGACAGAGAGGTGACTGGTATTGTTGCCACCGCAACATCCAGCAATGGGTCGGAGTTCTCGGGTAAGTTCATTCGCGAGAGTCGTCTCGAGAATCGAGAAGAAGCGGTAGCTTCTGCCTGCTGTGCGAACTATTTTCGATTCCGACAGGGTTGATAAAGTAGTGGAGGGACTCGGCGGATGCAATAAAGGTGCCTTTCCGCGAGTCACGTTTCGACGTAGCGATGGAAGCCGTAGCGAGGAATCTCTTATAGTACAGTGTGACCGAAGTAATTTATTTTCCGTCTTGATATTACATAATGACGATACTTTGTCCCGCCTTGGTTAAACGATGAATCATTTCAGGGCCTCGATTTAGTTCGCAATTCTTGATTATATCCGATAAAATATATGTGTTCAATTTTTATACTTATTTATATACATTTTTTAATCAAACGATACAAATAGTTTTATAATAAAATTTATGTCAAAATTGAAAAAATGTACAGTTTTCATATAATAATTTAAATTTAATTAAATCTATATACATATATATATATATATATATATATATATATATATATATATATATATATATATATATAATATAAGACATCAATTTCGATCGGGTTGATGTAATTCCGCATGATAAACTATGTGTAATGTGTTTACGTACTTACGACCCTGTTGTATACGATACATTGGTTTCAAGAATAATATTAGCAATATGTTTACGCGAACGGTTTGTCACGATTAAGCGTTTGAACGGTTACGATGAAATTGGTACTTCGATAATATATCACGAAGGTATAAAACCGGCGTTATCGTCATAAATGCGCCGACGAGGTAATAATAAGTTAACGCAGATTTAGAGCCAGTAAAAAATGCAGCTCGTATTTATCGTGGTGCTAAATTGCTCGACGAAAGTAGAGAACCGAGGCCGAATTAAGAGACTTATATATCACTTATTCTGCTAATACTCGTTTCAACTTATCGCACGTGTGAAAAATTATCTTAAACTCTCTTCTGATAATCACTATTATATATAATATATAGTATATAATAATAATAATAATAATAATAATAATTATTATTATTATTATTTTATTATAAATATTAATTATATATAATAGTACATAATTATTAATTATTATTGCTTCTATCTGTTTAACAAAATTATAGAAATAATTATTACAATATAATATTAATGCGTCTTTTGTTTGGATCGCAAATCATCAGAATTGCTTTTTTTCTTTACTTAATTCCAAACATAAATATCGATCGTTTCGACAACTGGTAATTAAACATTAATAAATTAACCGATTAAGAATTAATACCACGATTAAGACCAGGCGAAGCTCCTTACTTTTTCGCGACGCCGCCGAGTCGAGCTCGCGCAATTAACGCCTCGTGATCGTACAATTAACGCTTCCGTCGACATTATAACACGACGGATGGATGGGAACGGTCGGGCTAACTGACACACAACGCGCATTAAATGTCCCGGTATTATTTCTGCGACAATTTCTCACTCTCGGCCCGAGTCAGCTGACGTGCCGACGCGATATCGCCGCCGCGACAGCGCGCGACGAGAGCGGACGTTTTAGAAGTGACGGCGGGGATGCTAATTATTTCGAACGTGCTTCTGTGACGGGGACAACGAGCCCGCCCTCGCCTGCCCTTTGCGCGCGATAAGGCAACCCCGAAAACAAATTACGCGGGCTTTAAAATTATTACACGACCATTTTTTAAGCGACCTCCACGTGCGTCTCTACCGCGACGATAATCTCTCGCGGATTGAAACGGCCGTCCTGGAAACTGGATGCTTGACGAGTACCGTTCGTAATAATTTTCACGAAAAAATCCGATCGTTTCGGTCGAGATTCATATTTCCCACAATAATGCGGAGGGATATTACTCGCCGCGTATCGATTGCGATATCGATATTCGTGGAATCAGATGCGGTTTACGCAGACGTGAATTAAAAATGTCCGACTTTGAAAACAATTCCACGAGGATCAATAAACTATGTGTAACGCGATCGCGTATATATGTAAAGATATGTTGTTAACATAGATTGGATAATTTCGATGAAAATGTGTATTTTCGATATTGGAAGTAAAATAAATTCGCGCGCGCAAAACACAATAGCACATATATCCGTGATATTTTATATGATATTTTCCCATATACACAATATGCGTACCATATGTATATATTTATGCAGAAACTTGAAATTTTCGAGAGAAGAGCCTGCCAGTTTGAAAATTTATATTCACGATTGCCAGTTAAATATTACCTTTTTAATTTTTCTCCGCATCCGCGTCCGCGGGTTACGTACTTATTCACATACATATATATAGTATTCGATGATTCTACGCAATCACAACTATCGATTTCCGGCCGTCCTCCTCTCCCCCCGCGCGCACCGCGTCAACTTTAAATATTATTTTTATGTCATACCACCGCACGTTGTTCTTTAGAATCGGTTTTTTTCATAAACTGATGGATTTCTGTAGTGCGTATGCATATATACGTTTTGTTTAACCATCTCTCTCGATGAGAGAGAATCGTGATTTTCACCGGGATAACAATCTATCTTTTTTTTCTCACAGAATATACGACATATACGAGATATATATTTGGATAAACCGTTCGCTAAACACTTTTGCGAACATTTTTATACGCGTGTAATACGCGATATTTATAAATATGATTATACAATATTTTTACGCAAGAGCGCGCAATGTGCTTTTTCAGGATTACGTTCTTTTTTATATTTATTCTAGCCTTGTGTGCTGTTTTTTTTTAAATTCAAGATTGGAAAAATTTATATTTATTACATATATATTTATTACATATATATTTGCGTTGTTTGCAGTACCGGAAGGAAAGCCGACCATCACGGCGGCCCATAATACCTCAGCGACGTCTATTTATCTGGCGTGGAAACCGCCGAATCGTGATACCATACACGGCGAGTTCCTTGGATATCGCATCGGATACCGACGACGCGAGAAAGCGGATGAAGAGATGAAGAACATCTACATTCGCGATCCTGCCGTCGACGTAAGTCGCCAAATATTTTTTTTATTCTTTATCAATCAATGCGCCATCATGCCTTATTAATCAATACGATTGTAAAAAAAAAATGACAATTGTATATATTTCTTGTTCTTGATTCTTTCAGAATCACAGTATTCACAATCTGGATACCTTCACGCAATATTTAGTTTCGCTGCAAGTCTTCAATCCCGAAGGTCATGGACCGGCTTCGACCGTCACGGTGATGACCGACGAAGGTGGTAAGTATGAATAGAAAGAGGGAAAAAAATTATTTTATACTTTTAATTTGGCGCGATATTAAAAAATAAAACTGAGAAAATAAAAAAAAATTGATACATTTTCGAGAGATACAATGGCAGATATAAAGTATTACGTGTATCCAAGTACGGTAAAACAGAATACGGTATCATTCGCGATACGATATTCGTGGAAAGCTAGCTTAGCTACAGCTGCTAGACAAGAATCCTATGTTGAAACAAATATTTCATTGTGCACATAATTAATCATATTAATATTATGTGTAACAATGATTAAATAAAGGTTTGCATTTTTCTTAATAAGAATTAGCTAGGTATTGTTATTATTTTCTATTTATCGTGTGATAATTTAAATCCAATTACGAATATATATTTGTCCAAATATTTGCTATTTATTATGAAGCTTCTTAATGAAGCTTTTGAACAAAGAAATAAAAAATCATAAATTTTTCCATAACATTTGTAAAATTTAATTCTTGAATATCTTGCTTATTGTTAACGCAATTTAAAACACGTTATGATAATGTATTCGAATTTATGCTGATGATTCATCATTATCGTCATTATATTCTGAATCATTACGGTTCTACGCATCTACCGCCAACAACTTTCTAGCTGCACCGCACACGGTAGAAACTCATCGTCGGAGTGCTTCATTTCGAAGGGGAATCTAGCGTTCTCATAGCCGTACCTAGAAAGCCTTGATACCCCGTATATATCTATTACGAATGCTTGAAAATTTCCCAATCGTGAAAATATTTCTCAGGAATCAAGATATAAAAGATCAGTATCAGGAAAATTTATACTGCTAAATTTATACTGCTAAATTTTTAAGAGTTCTACGTGTCTGTACTTCCTAACCTTGTTAAAGAGAAAGAGAGTAGGGAAGGAGAAAGGAAAGCAAGAGATAAATAGAGACGAGAGAGTAGCAATTGATTCAAGAGAGAGGGTATCGCTCGTGCAAGAGAGACGAACGAGCGGTCACGGGAAGAACGAGAAGAAGAGGGGCTCGTGACAGTCGTGGCGACCGAGCGACAGAGGAAGCCGACTATAGAGAATTGAAGAGAGAAAGAGAGAGACGGAAAGAGACAAAGGGAGAGGGAGCAGGCGAAAAGGTGAGAGAGAGGAAGAGAGAAAGCGGCAGCAGCTGCTAGCGGCGTTTCGGTCGACGCCGCGCCTGGTCGACGATCGATTTTCCCCGATTTTTCAGCACGCGAGAGAGGCGAGAGAGAGAGAGAGAGAGAGAGAGAGAGAGAGAGAGAGAGAGAAAGAGAGAGAGAAGCTCCTTGTCCGCTCGAGTCGGCCGCGGCGAGCACGCTGCATCCCGCGTCAGCCGGTCCTCGTCATCGTCATCGTCATCGTCATCGTCGTCGTCGCCGTCGCCGCCAATCGTCATCATCGTCGTCGCCGTCGCCGCCAATCGTCATCATCCGGAAGAAGACGACGACACGCGCGCGTTTGCGTCAAGCGCGCACGTGTACTTTGGTTCCTCGACCGCGCGACTCGCCGAGTTGTCAAGAGCGCGCGGACCGCGTGCATGAAAACGAAGCGGCGAGCGCAACGCGTGAGTGCACGTGTGTGTCCGTCAAGTCCACGCTGGAGCGTTTCGTACGCACTTGCCGGATGTACGAAGGGAGATCCCGCAACGATGTATGAACACGGGCCAAAGCTGCCGCGGCTCGAACGAGCGTGAAACCGCGCACGCTCGCTCGCTCGCTCGCACATACTTGAGTGAAGCGAGTGAGTGAGCGGTGCGCGAGCGGGCGGTGCAGTGCGAGTGTGCGCGTGTAGCCGTCCGCATGCACGCGTCCGCATCCGCGGACTGCGCGCAGTGACAGTACGCGTTCCCGGTGCGAATGTGCTCCGCCTGTGCAGAATAATCGCGCGGAATAATCGCCTCGTGCGGCCGGGTGTTTCCCGTCAATTGCGGTTAGTGCGGTTGGCGTCGCGGAATCGCCGAATGCGAGAGGGGAAAAATATCGCGACCGAACGATCTTGTCTGGACAATCATCTCGCAAAAGAGATATATGTATATATACATATATCTCTTTTATATATATGTATATATAGAAAGAAAGAGTGAGTGAGAGAGAGAGAAAGAGAGACAGAGGTCTCGCCGAGATGGCGGCGGACCGTCGATTCCGACGACGCCTCCTCCGGGTCGCTGGTGACGCCTAGTTGAAGAAATAGATATATCGTAGGCAAAAGATCCTTGGTTCGCCTAGACAAAAGATCCTTTGTTCGGGTCGCGCTAACCGTCACGAATCGCTTCTCCATTTCGATGCTCCGAAATCGGATTTCGGATGATTTCGGGTAGTGACGACGAGGTCGAGGGGTCGATATGACGCGAGCGAGATTTGCATGTCGAACGATGCCAAAATGACGCTATAGTGGCACAAATATTCTTAATATTCTCCGACAGGTCTACTCACGTGTTTTTTTTCGGGCTTATTTCGATAATTCCTATTGTTTCGAGTGCTTCAAAAAAATGCGATATGTCTGTGTGATACCATGTGATATCCATTGTGTTTTGTAAAAATTTCTGTAAAGCTCTCTGTAGTTTCGATGGGTGTTTAAGAGGTAAATAGAAAAAAAGTGAAAAAACCAATTGATTGACGTTCTCATGAAACATGAAAAGTAACTATTTATCACTTTTGAAGAGAAAAATAATACTTCAATCAAGTTCTCTCTTGACTTTGTTTTCTAGTATGCCGACATAGAGCAAATCATCGTCATAAACAAGTTTCGCGAATGATTTTTATCAAGAAAGTACTGATCAATTTCGATGACGATGTTGTAAAAACGAGAAATAAATCGCAATTTCTCTTCGTCATTTATAATATTGGTTTTTTCTTTATATTCGATGCAATATAAAAAATGTCTAATACAACTATCATTTTGGTTACAACAAACATTAATGAATCATGAAATGACACTTGACTCATATTTTTTTAATATTCGATCGAGGAAAAATAGCAATCAATATAGTATTCTTGTGAGTCACTTGGATTAATAAGGTGCATTTGATACAAAAAAGTATAAGCGAAAAAAATCTATTGGAATGTCATTATTAAGAAAATAATTTTTCGAGATTACTTAAAATGAGTGAAAATCAATAAAATCTATCCGGGCAAAACAGGCGCCATTGAATAATAAAACTATCGCTGTAACACTGAGATTCTAATCATGAGAGAGGAGAAAATCGATAAACCTCCAGCGGAGTGTCGGGAGTGTCGTTGAATAATAAAAAAGCGGCGTCTCCTTTATTTCCGCTTCTATTCCGACACGAGGAGAAATAGCGATTCCGTCGGTGCGACGACACGACGTTGAAGGACTCGTCGTCATATGCGAGTTCGATCGGTGAAACTCGGTGCATCCGCCGCGCGGCCGCGTGGAAACACGAGAGGGGAAAGGGGAGGGGAAGAGAAGCGAGGACGGATCGTCGTCGTTTAGGGTCGACGACGGTGGCAACGCACGCTCCGGTGCTTCGCTCGAGCAAAAATCTCACGATTGAGGTCGATCCATTCCGCGCTGCCGTTTCTCGGACCGTTCCAATTTCGACGAGCGTTTCCTCATCATTGGTCCTCGCGAGTTTATCGGCACATCCGCCAGAGATATACATCTTCCGATCTCTCTTTTCCTGCGATCGAAGGTGTAAAGAAGATCGCGTTTTCTTCCAAATTTTGTGTCTTTTTTTTTTATTATAAGCAAAGAATAAAAATGCTTTATTATGCGAATATCCTTCGTTCGTTAGTATTATTCGCGATCTTCTCGAGTAACTTTTGACAGTGAATTGTGATGTATTTTCGTTTCGCGCCGGCACAAAAATGAGTCTCGCGAAATGGGGCGCGGTCTGGTTTGAACGATTGCACTCGAGATTCCATCTCATTGTGAAATGAAAACTCGAGCCAACGTGGGATTGACGTGGGAATCCTCATGGATTAGCTTCATCCGCTTTTACATCTATCTTTCTTATAAAAAGAGTTGCAGTTGTTGGGATTACTGTATAAATTTCAAACACGATCATTTCAATCGCGAATGTTATTAAGTGTTTCAATTAACATTTTTAAGCATAGTGCCAAGTACAAAACTTATGATTTATGATTTTTAATAATATATAAAGAGAGAACTTTAGCGAAATATTATTATTCTGCTTTATAGACCATGGTGCATGCGGTCCTTAAATGTGGTCACGTGTGCGATTCTTTTATATTGAATAAAAGTTTATTTTTAATTTGTCATTTTTTCATTATGTCATTTTATAAAATTTTATTGCCGCGAAATAACCGCGTAACATTATCAAGTTTTAGCAATTATTAATCCCATGCCAATTAGGTAGTAAATGAAATATGGAACATTCTCACTCTCTCTTCTTTTATTTTCTCTTTCTCCCCATTGTTAAGGAAGCGTCATTGTTATTGGCCGTTCTGTAATTTGCTTCTTTATCCGTTTAATCCGGTGTTCAAGCTAACTCAGTTTCTCCTGCAACTGACGTTTAATTGTTCGTGCTGCATTGGGAAAATTCACTCTCATGTTGTTTTCGAAAGTGCGGTCTTTCGTGCTCTCTTTTCGTTGATCGAAACTTGGAATAATATACAGAGCGTTGAAAAAGTACACATGCAAGCTTTTGACAGTCTTTGTTTTTGGGTATTTATAAATTAGAAATTGATTTGTAATACATGTAAAATATATGTAATTTTGGAAAGGTTTCTTTTTTAAAATTATAAGCGAAATAGAGAATGAATAATTTATTGAAAGTTAATTTCTGGATAAATAGATAACTACTTATTATATTCATTCAATTTCAAATAGAACTTTTTTAATTAAAAAATTCGCGACGTAAGCTTCATGAGAAATGAGAAAAAGAAAATAATTTGCCCGAAGAAATAATCGACATAAAAGAATTCTTCATTTCAGTGCAATATACAAGTGTTATCGCTTGATTTGAGATGTACAGTAGATATTTCTATTATTTATGTACTTCTCTACTTTCAACTCTGCATTTTTATTCTAAATGATAGATCGAATGGACATGACGCATTGATATTGATGTGGCATCGTGTATCGTGTTGTTTATGATGCTACAGCACCATGTTCCCCTAGTCTCTGTCCACTAAAAATGTAGGGGGAGATCAATCCACGTTCCAAGGGGTCCGAATAATCCGCTGCTGGTCTGCCCTCGTGACACGATCGTGCGTGGTTCGTCGATGACGAATATTCGGGGACGCGATCACGAGAGGGTTCACGATAACTATTTCAGTTATTATTTAACAATTTTTTCAAAGAAATCTGTACATGCTGCGTTAATATGCGCCGAAAATTCTTCATTCCACTCTTTCGCAAGTAACGATCGATCGATTCGCGAAGCGTTCACGATAGGATCATGCTAAATTATTTGTATCCCAACAGGAAATATAATCGTTGGCAAATATAGTGCCATATAATTATCACAACACATGCGACGAAAAGTTGATTCAGCGCTTGAGATAACCCGAGGACTTAGGCGCGCGCAAAATGTGACAATGACAATGGACCGGTTGGTGAATAAATGCGTCAGTATGCGTCCTACTTGGACTACCGTGACGACGACGAAAAGACGGTGTTATAGTAATTGAGCGAATACGTGCCGCGAGAGGAGCGTGCCGAGTGTTCCTCGGCGAGGATGGGCGAATTTGTGAAATAACGGATGTAGCAAGAGAAAGAAAGAGAGAGAGACGTACGCACAACGCACGCACGCGGCGTTTTACACAGCTGCAGCTGTAAAGAAGAGAGGAAAAAAAATGATGCTGTGGGCCAGCGT
Source organism: Camponotus vicinus (assembly GCF_025532165.1). Classification (NCBI taxonomy): domain Eukaryota; kingdom Metazoa; phylum Arthropoda; class Insecta; order Hymenoptera; family Formicidae; genus Camponotus; species Camponotus vicinus. The sequence continues at coordinate 32,612,750 of NW_028141945.1, forward strand.
GGCCAGTGCCGCTCAACTAGCGGCCTCGCTAACCCTGATCCTGAGATTCCTCATCGTCACCGCTGCGTATCCGATCACGCAGACGACCGACGAGCAGACCTACGAGCAGACGACCTACATCGTGCCGCTGTCTTCTACGGAGAATGACAGCGATATTTATCGAGGTAATTTGCGGGGGACACCGCGCGACCGATAAACCGTCACCTGCTTGGAGAAAGCGCGATGAATGTGTTTAGAATAATGAGATAATAAAAAAAATGAGAATTTTGATTTAAAATATTTAACGATAATAGTAGAGAAATTAAATAACGTTAGAAAGAAAAAACATTAAGAGGAGGAGGAAGGAAGTATACACTTTGATAAGGCATTATCTTGAAGCTTATCATTATTTATATTGTCATTATCCTGTTTCCTAATATCTCTATCGAAACAATACAAATAATACTATTAATAATATTAAATGACCTATTATTTTGCAAACAAAATCACATTGCGATTGCATAGTACATTATACGAAAATATGATGCACATTTGAAAGTATTTTGAAGCTGACATATGGAATTATATATATTATTTGTATTTAGCTGATCAGTAAACTCTTTTCAGTTTCTCCTAGACAATAAACTTACTAACTTGAAATTGACACTAAATAAAGTGTATGCAACTCAAATAATAGTAATATTAATAATTAAAATAATTACAAATAATATTAATATTAATAATTACAAATAATATTAATATTAATAATTACAATAATTACAAATAATATTAATATTGATAATTACAAAAATAATAATGAAATAAGACAGACTATTCATTTAAACGTTCACTTGAAACACTTGTTTGAAGAAAACGTGATTCTACGCGTTCAAGGAATACGAGTCAAGTAGACTGCGGTAAAAATTTCGCCACTTAGTATCAATTAAAAGCGCGATTAATTGGTAAAACATAAAAATGAATGCGCGAGTTTCACTAGGAAATGTCACTCGTCCATTCAAGTATTGCGTTACGCAGCTACTTCGTAATCATCTTGCGAGTATACAAGATTGTCCGCTCGTGTAATCGATGCTTAACTCATTTCCTGTTCCGTCTCGATTTCGCGGAACGCGAAACGCACGTGCGTTTCGTAAGCTACACAAGGTGACTTCTCCAAAGGACGCCTCCTCATCCGTTTCGTCTCCTCCTTAAACCACGCTCACCTACAATGCACACCTATGATTGCGCAAATGTTTTAAAACGCACAAGCGTGCATTGTAGTGTTGCCCGGTTATTTTGTAATTGCCATTGTAATTGCCGCAAGTGCGATGACCCCGTTGCGGGAAAACGATATTTTGTAACTTTTTTATTGCACGCAGGATTAGTTTCTACATAAAAGCGTAATAAAATAATGATGAGATTGACCCGTGCGGTTTATCTCGTTTTATCTACGTAAAAAAAGCGCATCACTCGTTTTTTTGTATATGTGACATATAAACTGATGGACATTGCCATAGCAACGATTACCTACTGATCTTAAATATCGTCGCCGGTATAAAAATCGCGGTATGAAAATACGTTTATCCTCACAATTATTTTCAAGAGTAGAAGAAGCATCGAATATATTTCCTCTTGCGCGGAATCCAGACATTCTATTTTTATGTCAGAATCCAAGGTCAGTAGCCTAATCCAGACAAATGGAAATACCATCCCCGAAATCGTCCCCGGAAATCATATACGGTATTTTTTAAACGATTAAATAATTTTTATAAAACGAGACAATTATTAGCGTATAATAATTTACCAACAAAAAATAATCTATCATTAAAAAAAAATATTGCCTCTTGTGCAAGAATTTTCATCTTGAAGATCTGCAGAATTTCGAAAAATCTGTTGTGTAATGTCGTCTAAAATATATCAATTATTAAATAGAGTTAGCTTGCGTTATTTAAACTCGAAGAGTTGCAATGAATTCGGATGCAATCGGCTCGAAGCAGTGCAAATCGATATGCAAGCGCGACTCCTCGAGCAGGTACTTCGTTTTATCTACTGTTCCTTTCACTTACCGTGAACCGTTACTCACTGCGAACCTATCCTAATAAAGACACTTTCGCCTACTTGATTCTGTTATTTTGGTCCTTCGAATCTGTGGAAAAACGATCATTTTCTCGGTGATGAATCTCCCTCCCTCTTAAAGAAAGCGCATCATTCGACGCTTGTTTTATCGAAAGGCGTAATACAAGTCTCTTTCAATCTTTTTTAAATTCATTCGAGATCGTTTCTCGTCCGAATACAGTCTGGATGAGCGCGGTTAAAAGCATTTCGCGAATAGTTTTGGCGCGCAGTTCATTCTTGAAGTTGCGCACGACGGTGGATCGCAAGATCACGACCTTGCTTGGCATACGGCGGGACCCGTAATCGTATTCATTTTTCAACCTGATAGTAATACGAGTACGACTCGGCTTGACCGTCGTTGTGCGTGCACAGACTCGACTATGACATCATCCGCCGCAGCTTGTAAGGCTTGTAAAGGTGTATATCTCCTCGCTCTCCTCGCGCACAACCTCGCATTTTATTACACGTCGTTAATCTAACGCGCGAATTCGATAAGGTGCTTTAAACGGAACGCTGCACAAGATGATAACGCACTAAAGATCACCAAATAGTCGTAAATTATCGTTCGCGAGAGTCGAAGAGAAATGATCTTTTCCGTTGTACGTTGTCGATAAATCGGAAATAAAATAATTTCTCAGTCACACGAAATTGTTCTTAAATTCCATCGTCTTCTTTTAGCCTTTCTTTAAATTCTATTACGAGGATTCTTGTAACGTGAGAACTTGTGTGTATTTTAATTTATTATTATTATGTGTATTATAAATTTTAATTTATTTATATATATATATATATATATATATATATATATATATATTTATTTTCTCTTTCTCTTATTTTTATTTTATTCAATACGTTTGACAGAATTCTCCTTATTATTATTATGCGTATTATAAATTTTAATTAATTAATTTATATATATATTTATCTTCTCTCTCTCTTATTTTTATTTTATTCGATACATTTGACAGAATTCCTCTTATTACGCGTCATTTATTTAAAGCGTGTCTGAGCAAGATTACTGTCAATGATTTTACGCAGCTGAGGCTAGAATGCAAATCAATCTGCATGTTTTATACCGCACATCGCGCAACGTATGGTAATGCCGTGGCAGATGCATGAATATTCAATAAATTTGATCTCTCTTATATGAACGCATCGACGGTCGTTTATTCATCCGTATTATTTACTCAAGGAAATAGAGCTTTAGAAAAATGAAAATATAGCGGTATATCGATATCTGTTGCTCGAAAGAATAATTAAATAACCATATGGGAACGGATCCCTGATATTGGTTACGTATTCCGAATATCTTGAAAGAGAGAGAAAGGAAAACATTGGCATCATATTTTGTTTCTTATCGATGCAACGCGTAGCAAAGGATAGAAAAAAAAGAAAGATCCGATGTCTCTCGTTTTTCTTTCTCTCTCCGCGTTATATCTGCCTACATTGTATCATAGAAAAATTTATGACACGTGCAAGTCTATCTCTTTATGTCCATGTAAATAATGCATTCACCGTATGAAAAGGCGTTACGCTCCGACAATGAGAAAGAACGAAATAAAAATTTTAATGGAAAGTCTGCTATTTCTGATGCGCTTATTTTGAAATACGCTTGGAATATCTTTCGCTTTGTCTCAGCGCGACATTGCAAATGACGAGGAGAAAGGAAAGGTCAATATATCGGCTTATTGTAATGAAAAACGTGTCTTTTTTTTCTCGCTCTTTTAGCTCCAACAAAGCCGGAGAATCTCACCTCCCGGGAAATCACGGGCAACAGCATTGAACTCTCGTGGTCGGAGCCCGAGAATGCCAACGGTATCATCGTCGGTTATCGCGTTTACTATATGCATTCCAACTATACGGACGTTAAAATGCATATACCCGATAAATCTGCAGACTCGGACGACCCGAATACCAAATTTATCCTGAAAGATTTGAGTGAGTATACACCTTACACGTAAACAATATTGCACGAGAAATACGACATTACGAATAAGATTATTTAAGTAATAAAAAAAATTCTCAATAAATATCAAATGTTCAATCGGACTAGGATTTACTTTTTTTAATTTATTTAAATGGCAAAAAAAAAGAAATCTTTAATACAAATCAGTTGATTACAAATTACACCGGTAAAGGTGACATCGGTAAATTTTTTATTCCAACGTATAATTTTAATGTTAGCCTGTCGGTCTTTTTAAGATAATGCGAGATTAAATATGCAATCTTCAGTCGACAACGAATAGTCGTTACAGTAGACGACTAGAGATAGAGGTCGGCGTACTTGGCTCATTGATAAGAAATGCTCGAGGAATTCTTATCACTGTATATATTCTTTTTTCATATATCCCTGCTGCGCAGACAAATGCATTAGGTATAATTATTTTGGCGTTACAATTACAGACGAATAAAGAAAGAATCATATTTCATCGCGAAAAGATGCCTCGATGAGATTCGATATATCCATATGATGCGACTCGTCACGAGCAAAAAAATAGTCACTTAAGTTTCATTCACGAAGGTTAATTTGCTCGATTGCCATTCATAACCGAGCGCCGGGTTTGTCATTTGCAGATCCAAATACCGACTATAAGATTTGGGTGAAAGCTTATACGCGGAAAAACGAAGGCGAGCCTTCTGATCAGATTATTCGCAGAACCGATATAACAGGACCAAGCGCACCTTTAATTTTGAATCTGACTTGCCAGTCTCACCAGTCCCTCTATATTCAATGGGCCAGACCGGTTACTTTTTCGGGCTCGATCGACTATTACTACATCAATTATCGGCCAGAAAGTGGAAAACATTACGAGGAAGTTGAATTAGCCACCGAGAAGGGTCATCTCGAAAGCGGGGTTCGTCTCTCTTTTATAACTTAATATTAAGTATATTTTTACACGGGTAAAAAGAGAGTATGTAATTTACTTGATATTTATAATATTTGCTAATAAGAGAAACTTTCTGCATCTTTTTTTCCTTTATATACTTTCTCTATCATCGTTTACGTCAATTTAAATAAAAACAAATCACAGTACATTGTCCGAATTTATTTTTATATTAGCAGGCGATCATACCCAATCTGACAGTGAATACCGTTTACGAAATCGTGGTACGAGGAGCCACTAGAAGCATAATAAACAGCCGCATCATTCAAGGCGAGAGTTCTACACCGGCAAAGGTATTGGTCACTCGTGATTGCGACAAGATACCGCCCTTGATGCGTCGCAGCAGTAAAGATCTTAGCCCCGGAGTGATCGCCGGGATGGTATGCGCCTGTTTTGCCGTGATGTTGGCAATTACGTCCTTCGTGCTATGGAAGTAAGTCACGATTTCATTTTTTATCTCACAACGCATTATCGCAGAAATCTTAATGCTGACTTGATTATGAAATGATATTTCCGTATCGATAAATGTGTATAATTCTAAACGCTCTCATGTAACGTGAGAATTTAAAAAACTATTCTAGATATATTATACTGACCGCTATATGTAGATAGTATATTTAAAATTTCTGATTTGTATTTCTCTTTTTATTTGAATAATCTCAGATATACGAGAAGAGATATAATAATTATAATAGTTAGTTACAATAAATTAATACAATAATAATTTATCTAGTTTAATATAAAACTAAAGAAATAAAATACAAAACTGTAAAAAAAACATAATGAGAGATCTATACTTTCTCTCGCTACGCTTCAATGTTTCAGCTGATCTTACAAAGTATTATTTCTAACGTTTCACTTCCGCTCCGCGCTGACTAATCTAACACTAAACGATCTATTATTCTTCTTACTTGAAAATTGTAGATGAGACAATCGGCATGTTTAAACGCCTCGGATCGCGAATGATATTCGGTACGAACAATTGGAAAGTTTTCAACGAACGATGCAATCACATGCATTTGTTTTTTCCATTCAAATTTTTCCGTTGCAATTTCTCTTCTCAATTTATACGAGCTTTAGATCATAGAGCATTAGTATCATATTTGGTCTATTAAAAATTATGATTTTATATTTAAATTTTAATATTACAAAAATGTAATTAATTCAATTATATAAATAAAATATTTAATTTATAATTATAATTAATAATAATAATATAAATATAATAATATAATATAATAATATAAATAAAATATTTAATTTATAATTATATAAATTAAATATTTTTACAGGGAATATTTTTTTAAAATAATTGTACAGAGAATATTTTTTTAAAATTAAATTTAAATAAGATTACAAGTTTATTTCTATCATTTTACGTAATTACTAAAATTATATCGCAATGCTCGGGAAATTATTCGAGCGTACATATCGAAGCCGCTTATATTAATCTTGTAAGAGACCGAAATAATTTTGAAACTGGCGATGATATCGTCGAATTTATCGGGCGCAATTTACGAGACAGTTTGTATGTGTTAATGCAGAGATACGCGCGGTACACTTTAATAATATCTGGACGCGCTCCCGCTCTTATGTTGCGCGTTATCACGCGAGATAACGCACGGTGACAAAGGCTGAGTGTCTCGCAGTTACCGGAGTAAAACGCACCGAGTCGGAGCGGAGCGAGACGCGCGTAACGTGACGCACGCATCAAACGCAGAGACTTGCGCGCCGCAAGTGGAAACGCGTGTGCCACGCGTGTGTCTCGTTCTTTTCATCGCGCGTCAGTGTCTCGGATGACGTTCTCAAGAACGAGCGAAACGGCACGAGCGATGTACGAGACGGCTGATGACAAGCTCATTTTCTGGGTCACGGACTGAGTCCGACTTATTTAGTCGTTGTTTATTCCGCGAGCGCGTCGTTCGTTGATTCGTGAGATCCTCTCCATCGGGAGACCCCGCCTATGATGGATGCTATCGTCGAGATTATGCCATCGAAATGAAGAAGTTTTTTCGTAACTTGTAAGTTCGATACGTATATATGTATATAGGTGTGTGCTTTGAATCCGAGAGTCATCAGCGAAGGAATCCGTGATATCAGCATTTGATTATGATGTATCAATATTTGATCATTTCTATCTGACTAGTCCATATGCGTGTTTTTCGTTGAGACTATAAGTTCTGCAGCTGAAACACTTGAATATTTTTAAGTTGTGTAATGCTTCATTAATCTCGTTAATAGAGAATATTTATATAAATTATATTTCAGTGAAAACATGTGTATATAAGAGAAACATTAGACTTTTTCTAAATACTTTCTAAGAAAATATATATTTCGGAAAAGAGAGAGGAGATACCTAGACGTGTGTATGTGTGTGTTTTTTTCTAGACCGATCTTTAGGAAATGCTTCCACACTGCCTACTATTATCTGGATTATCCGCCGCGGAATGTTCCCACTCTTCAAGAGTGGGAAAACAGCGAGCAAGACGGCGAGAGGACCGCCGTGGCCGTCCAGCAATTTGTTCAACATGTCGCGAGTCTTCACGCCGACGGGGACATTGGTTTCAGTAAAGAATACGAGCTCATACAATCCGAAACTGGGGATTACACCGTGGAGAATTCCCAATTCGCTGAGAATAAGGCCAAGAACAGATACTTGAATATACTCGCGTGTAAGTAGCCTTTGACGTGTCACGCTTGCGTTCGCGCGTTGTCGTAATATTTACAAATGAAAGGAAACATCTTAATATAGAACTGGTAACGCTTCACAGTTCTCTATTCCTCGCGAGAATGTTCTATTACTTTTCTGAAGGATATTTTCATTCACCATCATCAAGTCGATATTCATTACGATCGATTTATTTTAGTTCAATCTGGCAATCAGTGGCTGACCTCTTGATTGATTCCATCCGACTGGCATTATGACGTAGCGTTATCAATTCTTTCTAGCAATAAAAAAATTCAAGGAAATTAAAATTTATACGAAATAAATTATCGTATTTAATGAAATAAAAACGGCCAACAAGAAGCGAAATAGTTTAACGATTCAAGAATATTACACACAGTCGCAAAATTACTGCTAATGGAAAATGCCTCCTCTATTATTATGTGCGGAAAGGAGTAATAAGCTTCCGTCAAGTTAAAGCGACATCTCGGTATAAGAGATATCTCGGCTTAAATTATACGTTGATTTTTACGCCGATTATGTTGATAAGTGGATAATTATATAGTGCGTTTTTTTTAAACTCGTATTTTTAGACAACAAAATGCAATATTCTGAAGATACAATCTTATTGAAGATGTGAAGCGTGCTTTAACTTTACTCAACTCGAAAAAAATAATGTCTCAATTATTATACATTTTTTATATTATTATCATTAGACGACCATACTCGTGTGCAATTACTCTCCTGCGGCGGTGGGCCTCCTAAAAAGGGTCAAGATTACGTTAACGCGAATTACATCGATGGATGGCAAAAAGCGCGAGCATACATCGGTACCCAGGGTCCACTCCCGCCTACGTTCGATGGCTTTTGGCGGATGGTTTGGGAGCAACGCGTATCAATAGTCGTAATGATTACCAATCTGGTCGAACGCGGTCGTGTAAGTACGACTATCATATATCGCATATTTTTTATTATAATATGTAGAAGTTGCATAATAAACAGTTGAAATAAAAGACAGTTTAATTATTCATATGTAAAAATGTTTAATTTACAATATATAATAAATTACAAAGTGAAATTCACAATTTATTCAATTATTATTTTTTGTTTATTTTATTATTATTATTATTATTCTTTTATTTATTTTATTATTATTATTATTATATTATTAATATTCATTATTTATATTTTTTATAGAGGAAATGTGATATGTATTGGCCCAAGGAAGGGACCGAAACATATGGTTATATTCAAGTGACTTTAGTAAAGGAGGACATTATGGCGACATATACCATCCGTACTCTTCAAATTCGACATTTGAAGGTATAAATATAGAAATAAAATGCACACACTTTTAAAACATTTTTAAGAGAAATAAATGAATAGATATAGAAATATTACACCGAAACAAATACTAATGTGAATGTATGAGCGATTAATTTTTATCAATCTCTTTCGGATTTTTAAGCAGATTAAAAAGAAGAAAAATGGGACCAATATGGGTGAACGTACTATATGGCAGTATCATTATACTAGCTGGCCTGATCATGGCGTGCCCGATCATCCATTACCGGTTTTGAGTTTTATTCGTAAATCGTCCAATGCTAATCCGCCCGAAGCTGGACCTATCGTAGTCCATTGCAGGTAACAATCGTCATAATATTTTAATAAGAAAATTTTTAGTTAAGATATTTAGCTTAATACGTATTAATATTCATCTTTTTTTCGGTTCACTTATTTTTAAATATTTTTAACCATTTTATATATATATATATATATATATATATATATATATATATATATATGTATGTATGTATAAAAATATATTTCTTTGTATTTTTCAGTGCCGGCGTTGGACGTACCGGAACGTACATCGTAATTGACGCTATGCTGAAGCAAGCTAAAGCTAAGGACGAAATCAACGTATACGGTTTTCTCAAGCATATCCGTACACAAAGAAACTTTCTGGTTCAGACGGAAGAGCAGTACATTTTTATTCACGATGCCCTGCAGGAGGCGATAGAAAGCGGCGAGACTAATATCAACTCCAACAACTTAATGAAGCATATTCAAGATATGTTGTGCCCATCGAATAACAAGACTGACGCATGGAACAACATAGAAGCTCAATATAAGGTTAATGATTGAATTCTTGAAACTGAGTTATATAATATGTAATCATGAATATTAAATCATCAATTTATTATTTATTATTATTAGCTGGTAACGTCGTGGAAACCTAAGGATTTCAATCTTGTGTCCGCTACCAAAGCCTGCAATATTCACAAAAATCGTAATATGGACATCATTCCCATTGAAAATGCGCGTGTCCATTTAACGCCAAAACCTGGTGTCGATGGAAGTGACTACATAAACGCAACATGGGTTTCAGGTAAACAATATGGCGTGTCTTCTTACTAATAATAAGTCTAATGTCTTAGTGTAAATGAAATGACAATAACATGCATTATTTCTAGGTTTTCAACGTAATCGCGAGTTTATTATAACACAGCATCCAATGGAGAACACCATAATGGAATTCTGGCAAATGATGTGGGACCACAACGCACAGACCATTGTCATGTTGACTCAATGCGATGAGGTACGCATTTCGAATAAAATTATTAATAATTGCATAAGAAGTAAAAAGAGATTATATTTTGTAATAAAAATGTTTTCTAACAGGAATATCCAGAATTTTGGCCCGTCGAAGGTAAGGATCTCGAATCCGAAACATTCCGAGTACGACTTTGCGGAACGAAGGAGACCGTGAACGGGACTCTTCTACTAGAAGTCGCGGTTCGATCGCTGCAAGATGATTATGAACTCAGCGCCAGGATCGTTCAAGCACCATCGAATCAAAACGGTCTATGGCCACATAATAACAATCCAAAGACTTTTGTCAGCATTATCCAAGACTTTCATCGAGATTATCAGAATGGTCCTATTGTTGTAATGGACAGGTATCTGATCATTTTTGTTAATTAACAGCGATGATACAAATAATTAATTGAGCAAATACAACTCACATATTATTACTTAATTCAGGTATGGTGGAGTCGAGGCTGCGCTCTTTGTTCTATTGACTACGTTAAATAAACAGTTGGAATTCGAGCAAAGTGCCGATATTTACATGTTTGCAAAGCTGCTTTATATGAAACGACCTGGCGTTTTCCGCTCACAGGTACATTTCAAATACGTCAAATCTTTATGCAACTTTAATCATACTTGTGGTAAAGGAAAACACTTATCCTCATAAATTATTTATTCTTTACAGGAGGATTATGTATTGCTGTATCAATGCTTGGAATCCATGTTGTCGACGAAAGGCCGTGCGGAGCCTGATTTGTATGCCATGGCGAACGGACACGTTGCCTCACTGAATGACCCGAACGAGATCAGGTCGGCCTCATCGATCCAACATATGCCGATAGATTATCCATCTAAGTCATCTGTCATTCGCGAATACGCCACTGTAGAAGTCAGTTCCGAATACCTATCCGATTACACCATTCCCATCCGCGTGGATCACCCGATTGAGTCATCCAGCAGCCGTGGGAGCGAACCCTGCCTCTCCTCCCACGGCGGCAGCAACGATCATGTAGTATCACCATCGGAGAAAAGCATGGTGGTGTCACAGAGAAACATTAGCTATCATAATCATCCACAATCTGGCGTATCCGTAATGGTTGATGCTAACGGTTATATCACAAATGGCAGCATGCGTGTACCCTCCGACAATATGGAGCCTAGTTGCAAGATGATGCCACAATGATGCCGGCCTATCTTCGGTTGCAGCGCACCCTCGCGAAGGTCAGCCCCGCTGTAATCGAAACTTCCTGAAAGGCTGGAAGTTTAATCTTGACCTGGTAAGTGTCGGCCAAATACATAAAATGTCTTGCGCGTAATATATATAGATATAATATTGAGAGAGAAAAATATTTTTTCCCAAACAGACTGATCTTTGCATCGCGAAGGAGATGATAGTTCTCATCCAAGGGATAGCTGAAAGGTCTTCGAACGGATTTCTTAGTGTATATAGGGCTAAACGTGAATGTTAAACGTGAAAGATTATGAATTTTGATAAGAAAAGCCTATTTCCGGCGTCGCGAGAGCGGACAGTGCCAAACAAAAAGACAATTGCCGCCGATGTATGCCGAATGGGTGACATTTATCTTATCCGTCGCGTAAGTTTATGCTGTTCAATCGATATGTATATATTATATATAATTATATATAATTATTGACACACACAACACACACACACAGACACGCGCGCGTCTGCATAGACACATGCGTAAATAAATATGCATATACATAAGTGCACGCGTACATGCTATATAATAAGATATATATGTACGGGATGTGTGTATATGTGTATGTGTGTCTATGTGCATATGTCGAATATCCGACAGCTTCGAGTTGCCAAAGAATCATCACGATAGCTTAATTGTTAGAATGATACTACCGTGGATGAGTGTGTACATGTACATGTACATATATATATATGTACACACGTGTATCTAATTATTCTATGTGTATAGTTTATTATATTCACGAAGATGCGTCGTCAAGATGAAATCTTTCGCATATACAGAAACACAATCGTCGCGCATAACTAAACTAATTTATAAGCATCTGCCCTCTCTCTCGTCTTATTCATCCATTCGATTTGGTCCAGCCCCGAATGTTGGCCGCGCGATATGCACAGCTTATCGTACTATTACTGCCATTTAGGAAAGATAATCGACGACTTGCCGAAAGCATTAATTGTTAATTCGTAAAATTAAGTTTGGTCGTGTAATTTCTCACGTAAGATCGCTCAACGCATATACATATATATATGCGAATTAAATCAAAACTATTACATCGTAACTACACCGCATCGATTAACTCGCACCATCCAAATGATATCCGTAAACGAATTGAACGCACAACTTCATAGAAGATGGTTTTTAATAATATCTAATATGCTAAGAGATCTTTCTATGAAAAATGGCGCGAATTCTACAGATGTTATAAGTCTTTCATGAAGAATATAGAAGCCAATACTATCTCTGGCGGAATTGCAAAACGTTGTCGACAAAAAACACGTTGATTCACATTGTATAGCTTGTATTTTTCTTTAATTAAAAATATGATATAATAACTTTCTTACGGTGATGACAATCGCAATATTTTAATAATTATATATATAATTTGCCGTTATTTATGTATTTTATATAGAAGAGAATCGCGCGCGTGTCGAACAAACCAAGGTAAAATGACGTTTTTAAATGTGTGCACAGTGTTTGCATTTTTTACATTATACGTATTGATATTATTCTATATGAAAGCATAAACGATCACAGATCATTGAAAAAAAATTGACTTGTAAATCTATCGATATTTAAGTAAATGACTGATTATGCATTCTCGTAAAATTCGTAATGCTTATTAACGTCATTACACAATGTTAATTTGTATTATAAACAATGCATGTACGAAAATTGACTCATATATATATATAGCGTGCACATATTTGTAAAATAATATTTAATTTGTTTTATTAAATTTTTTAATTTGTTTACTAATAATTAATAAGCTAAGCTAACGACAAGATGAAAGATTCAACAAAGAGAAATTAAAAATCGACAAGTCGTTCTTGTTATTTTACGCGTGTATTAATTTTTAGAAGTGTGTCTATCGATTATTACAACATAAAACAGTTAGATATTTTATGAGGTGTACGTTCCGTCGCTTGTGGCCTAATTCTATAGTACAAATTAGATTCTATGTTTGAACAACTCATTTAGTTAATGAACAATTAAGTGCAAGAAACTTTTAAACCGGTTCATTTCAACTTGCCGAAATTATATTACAATTAAGTCATTTTATACATAATTCCAATAATAATTACTACAAGCATTAGTCTATATTATATATATATAACGAATAACATTCTTCTGTTTTTAATTGATAATATTGTGAGGGGAAAGAAAGAAAAATGTAATAAACCATTTTGGTGTTTCCTCACGAGTATATATTCGGCAGATTTATTTTATTACGTGCTATTGCGCATATTATTGCGAAGATTAAAATTGCTCTTCTGAATCGCCCCTTTAGATAAGCTGCTTTAATAAAGCCATTGAACGAAAGGGAGAGAGCAGAGGCAACGAATACAGAATGAAATCGAAATGTACATAAAAGAAAGAGAGAAAGACAACTCTCTATGTTTTGTTGATCAGTTCGCTGTGATTAATTATGAGAAAATGGTACACATGCTCGTTGGAGAAGATTGCGTTACCATGGATATACGTGAATATAGCGTCATGATTAAGAATGTTCATGTAAGCGTGTTGTAAGACTGACTGTGTTGTTCGTGAAAATCAGAATGAGAATCAATTCCCGACCCGCGTTCACTTGCGTTGGAATCGTGGCAATCACGATCGCGAGAGCGTAAAACAGATTTTTCGAGAAAGGGATAGCACCACGCGCGATATCACTATTCCTTTCTCATAGAGTTACACTTTTAAGAATCACGAAGTAGCGCCGAAATATAACAAGACGCTTGTGCAACGCGAATAATGCAAGCATTTTCTGGAATGGACCGAAAATGTAAATCGATCTTCGAGATCCCGAGTATTGATCTTATGTACATCCGATTAAATCACGATCAAGTCTCGATTAATCACCAATTTATAAGTACGCGAACGGAACACCTATCGACTATCGTCTATAGCTATAGATATTATTATATATGTAAACAAACGTGTCTTTTAATTAATGCCGTAATAATTTAAGTCACCGAAAGAAACAAAAGCGAGAAACGATATTATATATATACATATACACACATATATATACACATATACACACAAAAATACACGAATAAGCTACACTGAAAGAATGCATACACACCTGATGGACAACAGCTCACACAAACACGGACTCGTCGCGCTAATAATTGTATGAAAAGAAAAAAATATATTATATATAAATATTTATGATATATGAAAATGTGAAGGGAATCGGAGAGAATAAGAGATAATTGTGAATGCGTGACGGACGAGGAATCGTCTAATCTTGAGATCGGACATACAGAGACAATGCCATGTAGAAGGGATAGTGCTCGAATTCCGTGAATGATTTGTACAGCTAGCGGCAAGAGCGAATATGTCGTGCAAAGCGGACAAAGACGCGATCTATATACTGTATTTTACGATATTACACGGTTATATATGCATGTACCTATACACGGATAACACAAAATAGACGTCTAATGAGGTATGAATGGCCGTCGAGAGACAAGGCGATCGTCGAGAAACGCGGTCGCCCGTATATAATTCGATGATAAAATAGGTGGTGTGTATAGATAAAAGTAGACTCTAGTCAACATAATATTTGTAAGACGACACATACACACATCTCGTTCGTTTTACACACCGTTAGTTCGCATCTAGTTCTCTTGGCCTGTTTGTTTCATTTTTTTCTTTTCACTACGACATGGTATCGACAAGATACAGGAAGAGAAAGAAAAAAAGATAGTCAACGCGTGATTGCACTTTCCATCGTTTGTTCACCGGATGATTAAAATAAAATAGCTGTGCTATGAGAGATATATGGAAAATGAAGGAAAGGAGCACTCTTTTTTTTTTTATATTAAACTCTCACTTTGAAACTCCTATACGGGAATTGTTTCGCCGATATTGATTGTGGATAATTTCCAACATTATTGAATAAGATGAACAAAAGCGATCAAACTTCACAGCATCCGTCGCAGGAATTTTTTTTCTTACACGTACGATATGATAAAGACTTGCGATCTGTGCATAACTGTAGCATTCGCATGGACCATACGTGGAAGAAAGGAAAACGGTCCGAAAGTTTTATATTATTATATATATACACACACGCATATATATGTATGTATGTATATATGTATTTTATTAAGTGACAAAATCGGAAACGAATCGAGCGCGATCAATATTCAGAGTCTGTTATATGAGATAAAAGGATCTGGAGGATATGTAGAAATGGATGTATTAATAGAGAATGTATATGTCGAATGCCTACTCGAAATTTCAATAGACAACCGTGAAAAATCACACGAGCATTCGTTCAATTGTTTCGCGTATATACATAAGTTGCCGCAGTGTGTCTACGACTTTATAATTATTTGTAATGCGAATCGTCGCAGCACGTATACAGGAAACTCCCGTTCGAACATACGGCACTACGGCCTACACTAACTGTAAAAAAAAGAGAGAAGAAGCTCTTTATATACATATATTCGCACACAATGTACTAACAATTCACGATCGATCCGCCGGTTTTCGTCGAAACCGACCAGCGTACGAAAGCTGTAGCGGTTCGAAAAAAAATTAGGAAGTTAGCGAGAGTCTCGAGGGACAAGGGGTATCATGAATCCGCGCCATGCCCAATTAATATCCGACGAATACGAGAAAAACGAAGCCGATATATAAAACGACAGTCGAGACTGCCAAACGTATCTACAATTCTTCTTTTCTCTTTTTCCTTAACTCTTTCGCTACGGGGAAAAGAATTTCAATGGCGTGTATTTTATATGTTGATGATATTTCCAATGTATTTTAGGAAAAGTCTATAGTCAAAGTATTTTACAAAAGTCTATAGAAGGTCTTCTGAGAGAAATTCGATAATTAGAGAATCAAATTTCCTATCTACGTATTGGAAATGTGTAGAAGATATCAAGTTAGTAATTGAGCGGTCAAATATAACAATCGAGAAAAAAATAAGTCATTTATAATTATTAAACCGATGTGTTTCTGTCTTTATATAAAAAGAAAAACTATTATTTCTTCCTGAAAATGCGCAAGGATAGCACAGATATCATTTCTGCATCAGGATTGCAATCGATGGAACATTACTGGTAAGGCTTATGGCCTTGCATCAGTAGCGAAAGAGTTAATCTCCGAGCATAGCGACCGCACTGCCTTCGATAGAATTTTTAACAAACCGAAATCTGATGACCGACCATCGATCGAGGACAAAAAGAATGATTTGCGTCAACGAGACGAGCCGCGTGGCATATTTAAAGCGAAGCACGAATGAAATGAAATCAAACAGTTCTGTTTCTCCTGTTCCTACGACGTCACGCGAATCGTCTTCCTATCGACGCGACTCTCGTTATTAATTATAAATCGTTAAGCACTAATGACACACGCGTCAATGAGTCACGAAAGACGCGAAGAATGCTGGTCTACAAATGCGGTTCTCATCAATTTCTATTGCTCGACGTACAGTACGTGTCTCAACGAACACACACACAGAGAAATTTTAGAGAAGTTTAAACGGATATAATGATTGCGACATCAGTCATTATGTGCGATAGTATTACTCGTTTTTTTAACTGTACGCTTCATTCGAGAAGAATTGTCCGTGCTTAAGAACATATACGTCTAATAAATAGTTTGCGAGAAATTTGCAACTGGATCAAATTAGCCAAGTTTCACTCACCAACGAATTCCGATCTGCTTATTTCGGTTGCTTCTTGAGAGAGCAATTATCGACGATCAATGAGTGTTAAGCTAGCACGTGAAATATTCATTGCATCCTATTTCGAACATTTTGACAATTATTTTGAGTTTACATATTCGTTTTGTTTCTTTAAATCAAAATGGATTGATAATATTTACATTTTACAGAAACGTTTCGTTAATTTTGCATGCAAAAATAATGCTTACAATTGCAATAACATTGTGATATTTACACTAGAAACATTTTCATTGTATGAAATAACTATAAAATTTTCCTTAAATATACGAGATGATAAAATGTGCGAAAACTATGTCACGATTAAACAAAAAATATGCATCTTATATCACTAATAAGCACTTTGCGTAAAGGTAGAAACAATATCTCTAGGAATAATAATTACGATTCGTGTGCGATAATCACGATTATAATAATATACTTCCTACTTCAATTACGTACGATTTTCTTGTTTTATTAATTTTAAAACACATTTAAAGTCACGAAATGTTGGCGGAAATTAATGACGATTATTCTGATGAATCTATAAATGTATTTTTGTTGAAAATTCGCAGAATCTTAAGTGTGTTTAAATGCAAGAAACATTATGCGGGAATAAGGTGAAGGTGTAAGATACTTCATTCTTTTTTTTTTGCAAAAATAAGTCTTTATTTGTAAACGAACTCTTTGGCAGTAGACACTTCAAAAGACAAACATCCAGAGATCTAGATCCATAGAGCTGACGCTCTTGTCTGGCATTCGCATTGAGATGTATGGCAAGAAAATCGTAACTTACTTGACTTAATAACATTCATGCTTTGGCAATGTTTCGCTTATTGAATCTTTCGTTTTTTGCTTTTTTTTATTTTTGGTTTCCATATTTGATTAAAACACTTAGACGGTGATAGTGAAATCCTTGGGCGATTTAGAGAGCGAGCTATTCGAGTGGAGACCGGTCAACCGTTTTCTATGTAACTTGAGCTTCATGTCGATGTCACACTCGGCTTCACTGGTCTCGTGAACGTCCGTGAAGCCGCTCGGTGGCTTCAATTCCAACGTAGACAGCTCGCTGCCCCAATCGTCGTCCCTTCTCATCATTCTGAACGTGCCCGCCGGCTCCTCCAGGAGACAGAGCGACTCGACGGACTTTCTGGTGCTCGGCTCCTTCTCCAGCCTGTCGTAGGAACCAGGACGCACCGGATGACTCGGCGACGCTCCTCGCGAGTACGAATGCACTCCGGACTCCGACAGCTTCAGCACCGGTCGCAGTATACCTGGAATGCGACCGTCGATCGCGGCGTCTATCGCGCCGCGACTCCTGCGAAAGATCAATTGTGTCATTTACATGTAGGAAAAGTAGCAGTTTGAAAGAACCGAACTTGCGCGAATTATTAAACTGATTATATAAGTTACTTAATGGACGGAGAGTATGATTGATTAAGTAATTATATCGAAAAATTTATTTATCAAAACGTGACGTTAACACGAAAGAAGAATAATGGCCCGTAATGATGATTAATTTTATTCATTTAAATAATTCTTTTGTCGCGACGTATACATCTCTTATTCGACGCTCAACCAACGATATCTTTTACCTTTGCTTTTCGAGCCTCGGGAAAGTCTTCCTCTCAGAAATTGGTGACGGCTCGGTTGATGTACTTGATTCGTGCGTGTGGTACAGCACATCTGGAAAGTACGTACGCGAGACGACGTTGACGCGGTAGATAATTAGTGGCTGCGCACTGGATTACATGATGGGCCGCGCGAGCACGCGGCCCGGACACAGAAAACTGAATACTAACTTACTATGATGAACCGGTCGCTGCACCAGGGCGAGCCGTTGTTGATTGACAGAGTTGGGTCCCGGCGAACGGGCCATTATCGACGTTGGACCGGAGTCGTCCAGATGATTCGACGACTCGGTACGGCTACTGGTACCGACCTCCGTGTCGCTGTCCGAGCCCAGCGTGTCGTATTCCTCCGATTCCGATTTGAACGATTTCGATTTGCGTCGCGCTCGACCTCGTACCTTCGTGTATTGGTCCACGTCGCACTGCAATCGATTTGCACCGCATGAGATTTTTCGCGAGAGAGAGGAATACGAGAGATGGTTGATAACATTCTTACAAAAGATATTTTCAAAGCTTTTAGATTTCAATACAATTCTTATTATACGATCGAAATACTACGGAACATAGATTGGAAATTAATTGATCCGAAATCTGCTTCAATTAATTGAAAAAGGATATTCTCATCAATATGTCGTGTGTACAGAACATTAAATATTCTTATTCTTTTAGCTTCATTAATATTTCAACACTGGTATCTATATATCATGTCGTATTGCTTCGAATTGTAATTAGATAATCGATATCCTGATGATTCTAATTTTAAAGTTCCGCACTGTATAATCTTATTAATGCAAGGAAAGAGTAATTACTCCTATTGCATTATATAACTTTGTAATGAGATTACTTGGTGGTAATTTTATCGGAACAATCGCGCTATATAGTTAAGGAGTTTTTTTTATCATCTCGGATGTCGCAATCTACGAAGGGAACTCGTAAGATGGATCGTTGTGAGAAGTAAACGTACTTGGGCACCTTGCAGCATCGTCTCGCTGCGTTCGTAGAAGAACGCTTGTCTCATGGGATTCGCCGAAAGATTTTCCTGCTCGGGCAGATTGAAGGTGGCATACGGATAAATATCTTCCGAATACTCGGGTATTCGTTCCAGGGCGCTCACCTCACGACAAGGTGATTGTTGTCCCGGTTTTCTCACAGTGGCGTAGTACTGTTCCCTCTGTTCCATGTTGTGTTTGTTGTCCAAAGCTGCCTGTGTTTGCGAGCTCGGATCGTTCGCGCCTCCGGATCCCTCTGGATCTAAAAACGATGTATTCGTGTTGACAGATACTTGTACGATACGGTACTCTCATACATGTATACATACATATATATAATTTAAAATGTTATACATATAGATTTATATATAACATATTGAAAAAAAATACATAATAAAATCCATGCGAATTAATCAATATAGTATACGAAAGCAAGGATCGCATATCGGGCAGAAGGATGCGAGACAAAAACGGGACAAGACGAGACAGCAGAAAATAATAGCGATTAACGTAACTTCTCGTTGCACATCATGAATTTCCAAATGGCGAGGTAAATGTCACAAAAGCTAGAAGCAGATACACCAATTAAATGAAGAATACAAACGGAGACGCGTAATATTATCCGCTACTGAATCGAAATACATAGCCAGCTTGCAAAACAACAAAGGGACTAATTTCAATAAGAAGATCAGTGCAGAAATTAATGAGTCTTGAATATGTACATGGGAA
This sequence comes from Camponotus vicinus, assembly GCF_025532165.1. Taxonomy (NCBI): domain Eukaryota; kingdom Metazoa; phylum Arthropoda; class Insecta; order Hymenoptera; family Formicidae; genus Camponotus; species Camponotus vicinus. The sequence continues at coordinate 32,633,232 of NW_028141945.1, forward strand.
AACCTATAATGTATAATGTATAAATAGTCAAAAGTACTATAAAGTTGATAACGCGAAATCCAGAATTTCAAAGACATATAAGCATAGCGATTATTACATAGAACATAACATAACAATATCTCTATATTGCTATTATATACATTTAATAGTATTTACATTTATATTTATAATATTATATGTATAACAGTTTAAATAACAAAAGCATAAAATAAATGAAAGTTAAATTAATAAAGTAAAACTAGAAACCTATAATACTTATGTGTATGTTATAGATCAATACGAGAAATCAAGATTCGCTTTAGCAACTTTATTGTATAATTAAACTCTTTAAATTAAATTATTTGCAATCTCCTGGTGATGGATAATTAATAGGAACCCAATATTCATCACATCATGGAAACATTATATAATTACAATACTTATAAAGCATCGTACATATATATTGCATCGGTTGCAAATAAAATTTGCATTTATTAAATATTATATTTTATTAAATGAAATCCTTTAAATTGAGGTCATTAATATGAGAATTTTTTTTTCAGAATATTTTAAAAACAAAGCGCTTATATATATATATATATATATATATATATATATAAGCGCTTTGTTTTTAAATTATTCTCGTATATATATAGAAGAGGATAGGATAAGAGAGAAAGAGGAAAATGCACACTTTTTTTAAAATAAACTATTTTAATATAAAATATAAGAAGAAAAGAGAAAAATATCTGTAATGAAAAAATATTAATTATAAAATAAAACGCTATATAAAATAGTAAATAGCAAAATAGTAAAACACAATTTTTCCAATGATATACAGAGTAAATATCGCTCGTACACTTACTCAATATGCCAATATTTCTTGAAAGTTATGTAATATAGCGGGAGATGTTCTCGTTTTAGTAACAAACGACTATTTGAAGTAACGACTCTCTGCGTGATTCGTTTATGAAGTTTTTAATTAAACCAAACGCTCGCGGCGGATATCGCGAACTGCTGCTGTTGACATTGTACCTGATATCGAGAGTAGTTGACGAAAAACTAAAACATCGAGACTATTCCACCACCTCTCTGTTCCAATTCGCGGCAGAATCGTTACAATGTGTACCAAGTGGGATAATAAACGGTATCCGAGAGATTTTTTTTTAAGGGAGAACCGAACTCCATAGCCGAAATCCGTATTTCTTCGCTCGAAGCGTATGTTTGCGACGTAAATTGATTATAGCGGAGATCGATAGGCTCGTACTCACGTGTCTTGAGGCAAAAACACACCCCGGCGATCGCCAACATGACGGCCAGAACCGAGATGACGCTGGGCGCCAAGACATGCGCGTCGAGATAGAGCGGAGTAGTCTCGTTCTCCTGTGGGTGATCCTCGTGCAAATGGTTGTTTCCGTTCGGTGACAGCGTGCTGAACAGATACTCAGCCTGGGTGGAACCGGCATTGTTGTAAGCAGTCACACGAAGCTCGTAACTGGTGCCACTCTCTAGATCCATGATGGGAAATTTCGACTGCGGCGGAACATTATTCGATACTGCAATATATATTGATAGATATCATTAATAACTGGTATAAGAGAGAAGGAGAAAAGGCATAATGCATATTTAAAATCAAAGCATGTAATAATAATCTCTTATAAAATGTTTTTTAATTATTTTTAATTTTCAAATTAATAAGTCTTGAAATAATGAACTTGTATTAAATGATTATTATCGCGATTAATATTTTATACCATGCGCATAATTAAAAGAATCAACATAATCAGTACTTTTCTGATTAGGAGAAACTTTCTAGATATCGACGTTGGAATAAATGCGGGAGGATCAACGTCATGTTTTCGTGAATTATCGAGCGCTACTTCTTCGCTTCGTGACTTCAAGTTTCCGAAGAGTTGTAGGTTCTTACCGAGCAGCCAATCCCCGGGCAGCCTCCTATATTCTACGACGAAGTAGGTCAACGGGCAGCCGCCGTCTTGCCAAGCCGCCAACTCCAGAATAACGAACGTCTGATTCGGCTTGACGAAGTGATACTTCGGCGGCGGGACGGGCTTGGAGCCGTTCGTCTTGGCTGTCTGTATGTCGCTCGCACTACCGCTTCCGATCCTATTGAAAGCAGCGAGCGTGAACTGGTAACGCGTGCCGCATTGCAAGCCCTCGAGAAGGTGCGTGCTCGCACGACGGTCCAGCATGACCTCCTCCCATTCGGCGAATTCCTTACGATAAGCCAGGAGGAATCCCTTAATGGGCGAGCCACCGTTGTCACCCTGCTTCCATTGTAACTGGATGGCGTCGGTCGTTGTACCGGTCGCCAGCAGAGTCGGCGACGTTGGCGGTACTATGTGCGTAAAGTTTACCAATTAGAACTTGGCTCGTGTGCCGTTCAGAGAGACTGGAGCGAAATATCACCCGACACACTACTCATTCTACGTGAGATACATTTCTCGTTCTCTCGCGCGCGGATAAGAATTCATAGGAATTATTCTATAGTTGTTTCGTAACTTTGCTCTCGCGAGTTTCTGCAGAACTGCAGCTCGAAGAAAGGGAGAGTGTGTGTGACTTCAAAATTACAATTTTTAAAGATATTATAATTCCAAGTCGAAATATTTTCGCGCGGAAAAGGTCTTACCTATTTCCTTAACGAATAAGAATTTAAATATAATTTTCTAACAACATCTGTAACCAGAGACTGAATATCTTAATGATTCGTTTACGCGACCTACCCTGTATGTGCAGCGTATACGTAATTTCATCCGTGCCGAGTGAATTCTTCACGTGACACGAATAGTTGTCCTCGTGACTTCTCTGCACGTTTCTCAGAGTCAAAGTATTATCTGGTCCAATTGGGTGCAATCTGTAAAACGCGTCTCGTCAAGTGACATACGTTTCATCCACCGATTCCGCTCTACACAAATTCGCCGTTACACTTACTTTGACTGTAATTTCATGTCGGCACGTCGCCACTCGACGGTTGGATGAGGATTGCCGACGACGAGGCAAGCCATATTAACGTCCACTCGCCACGGAACCACGATGGGCACGCCGAATGATATTATGGCAGCTGGAACTAATTAAAGTACCCTGGTTACGAGTTTCCATTCGTGTGCCATTTACGCGCTATAATATCCCTTCGCAAATGCACGGATATTATCAAAAGATCGCGAATACCGCGCTTACTATCGATCGAAATATATTCCGCCTCGAAAAGTTAGAGATTTTCCTCTATATAGTATATACTATCATCTGGCAAAGCTGTACTTTGCTCGGATATTTGATTTGCATTTCATAGACGAGAGCCATATAGTTTTCTCGGAGAACTTTGATAAAGAACTCGATTTGAGAAACAAAATCTCTGACGCTCGGCAAAGTTTTACGAAAGGAGAGCAAAGAAATTTTTCGACAATTGAGAACTTCGAGACCGGCTTACCGGTGGTGCTAGGCTGAAATTTGACAACCGGTGTGCTCGAGCCCTGACCGACCTTAGTCGAGGCCGTGACCCACGCCTCGTAAGACTCGTGCAGCTTCAAGTCTGTTGCCTCGTGATGTAGGTTCTGAGCGGGCAGAATGTTCTTGATGATCTTATCTTGGCCCTGCTCTAACATGCGAATGTAAACGGTGTAATGGGTGAGCAGTCCGTTCGGCCGTCGCGGTGGTAACCATGATATTATAACAGCGTTCTCGCCGCTCACCACCCACTTTATGCGTTCCGGTGCGTCGGGAACTATTAGCAGAATTATCATTTCTTCATTGGTGATCATTTGTAAAGAAATCGTGCGTAAAAAAGACTAAGGCACGAGTTAATGAAACGTTATAGTATTTGAACGATTCTTGCAATTATTATAAATTTATTTATATTTTTGTTTTTTGAACTTTTCGAACGAATAATTTTAATTATATTTTTTCAAGAAACGCTTTATTTTCTAGTGTGCAGTATATTTTGCCATAACACTTCAAGCAAACAAAATTTATTTTCCGATATTAAAACTATCTAGCAGACTCTCGAGACTCATTTAAATGTTCTCTTTCATAAAGATAAAAGATCTTTTTTTATAATAAAATATTGACTACTATGCACGTCGAAAGAAAATTGATTCGAGTATTAAAACGATTTAAATTGTCACTTTACCGGTTTCCCCGGTGGTGCAGGACACGGGGTTGCTCGCTACACCCTCGCCAGCCCTAGTGAAGGCGAGCACCTGCATCGTGTAGTTGGTGTACGGGCTGAGAGAGTGCAAGACCGTGCTCAGACCATGGCTAATTTTCGTCTCTCTACCGGTTTGCGACTCTGAGGCGGCGCCGCTCGCTGCCTCGTACAGTAGCTTGTATCCCTGCACGACCCCGTGAACTTTGTCGGAAGGCGGTAGTTTCCAGGTCACCTGGATGTTCTGACCATTCAGTGCAGCGCAGGCTACATTCTGCGGTGGCGCACTTGGAACTACATCAAATCGTACACCGTAAATCGCTATATCGCCCTGCTATATCTCCTTCAACATGTCGAAAAATACGGTTTCGAATTTATGTTACTAATACAGTCTATCGAAACTTTTTTCAAACTTATATTCGCAGCACGATCAATCGAATCACGTGGAAAAATACCACACGGAAAGTATGTAAACGTGTAGGAATTTCGACTTGTGGTTCGACCTAAAATATATATAAATTCCCTGGAGGAGAGTTTACGTACCGAACCCGATATAACAATAAAAACTTTAATAAAAATTATTATTATCGATATTTTGTAACATAGTTCATAGTTTGTGTATCGCGTAAAAGCTCGTTTCGTAAACCAATATTGCTACGCAAATAATTGCCATTCAGCATTATGCATTATATATGATATGGAATGTTTGTACACCGGCGCACTGTACACATGACAAACTTTAAATTATAATATTAATTTGTAATTTGAAACTTAATCTCGTCATTTGCAATTCTCAATTATATTTAATCCGTAATCAAAATGCAAAGAGGCCGCTTCAAAGCGGCACGCTATAATTGCTTTGTTTAACGTGCCAAATATTTTCGTTAATTCAAAATTCCGCAAACTCGATAAATGAGGGGAAGCAAAAGAGAACTTTTCACTCACCGTCTTCGAATGTGTGCGCTGTCACAGGGTCGGATCCCGGGCCGTCTCCTTTGCTATTGAACGCTTTTACCACTATGCTATATTGGGTGTATTTTCGCAGACCGGTTAGTCTATAATCGTGAGAACCATCCCCGTTTCCTGTGATTCCAACTCGCGTCGTGTTCGTTAATTGATCATCGCTTCTGAAATAAAAGCGTTAAGTACGGTTCGTTGAAGCGAGAAGATAACATAAAGTACGAAGGCAATCGACAGCGCTAAAATCTAAACGTTGTATCAATTACGCGAATGAAAAATATGTCGAGAAAAAGCTGTGGAGATAGCTTCTAAATTATTTTTCGCGAAAAATCGCATTTGAAAAGAAATCTTCTTAGATTTTATGGAGATAATATCACCCAGATGTCAGTTGAATGGCTACTCGTTACAAATAGTAGCGAATTACAAATATAAATATATTGCTAGAAAAATTTTTTCTCTTATATATTCTATTATTCAAACTTGATGCTAATTGTAAGTTTAAGAACGAGAAAGCTCTGGTATGAAAGTCGCTGTCGCCAAAGTTTACCGGAAATCGTTCTTATCGTTCGCATTTATTACGTTCCGCCGTCCGATTCTAGTATAATGGAGGAACTAACAATCTCGAAATTCAATGGAATATAACTACGAAGCTCGGACAAAAGATATTTTAAGAATTCATGGTGAAACTGAATCACCGTATAATCCAATTATACCGAAATGTCACAACGCAAACATTACCATCATATTTCATTTAATAAGTTTTGTCGCAAAACGTTTTTGTATTCGTATCATTCTTTTTTTTGCAAATAAAATAAGTGAATTTTACCGGGCAAATTTATAGAGTCTATTCTGAGAGGAAAAGCATTTAAAATGTGATAAATCTCTTACATAAATACAGGAATTGTTTTGTTAAATTTTTCTATTTCTCAATCTTGACTATAAATTTTGAAAACATTTGAGAAATTTTTATATTGCCATTTTTCTCGAAAATAACGCAACACGCAGTAAAACTATGTATACGCTAAACTTTCTACTTCGCAAAATTAAATTTAAATCTTTACTTGAAACAAAATTGTTACGAAATTGATATACTCTGGAATATATAAATTTGTCGCTTTACAAATGACTCGGTCCGTGCAAATTCGCTGAATATACGCGGTTGCGCGTTATCTACGCAAACGAACGGATCATCGCAGTCATTGTTCGAGACTCGGAGCTTGATGATGAACGCTAAATGCCGCAAACTGCCGCGGCTCAAGAGCAGTAAGCAGATAATGATACCCGAGATTGGTGTAGCTGATGATGTATCCGAGTAGTTCGCCGTTCCACAGGGATCGATCCGGCGGTTGCCACGTGATCTTGAGCTGCTGCGGGCCCAGGGGCTCCACGGAAACGTGTCTGGGCGGTCCACCGGGTACTTCGCCGTCCGTTTGCACCTGTTTCGAAAATGTCGAGACGCCACCCACGGCGCACGTGAAAAAGAAACAACAGTCCGTCTGACGTTAACGCGCGTAAATGACGTTCGTGATAATGTGAAAGTTTTCTTTCTGATCATGCTTTGTTTCTTTTTTTTTTGTTTTGTTTTTCGACAATGTTTGATACTGACATGAAGGATGTCGCTTGGCGCTGATGTTCCAAGATGATTTTCCGCAAGCACTCGAAAGTGGTAGGTAGTCGCGGGTTTTAGGGACGATACTCGAGCGACCGTGTTGTCCCCGGCTACCAGCTTCTGCGTGTTGTGCTCATGCCAAACGTCTTTCCAGCAAAAGGCAACAACGCTTAGATGGATGCAGTACGATCTCTTAAGCGTAAACGCGAGTCTCGCGAGGCGAGATGTATCTTACGTGCGTGAAAATCCGGACGTTTTGACGCGCGATTACCTCTCGATTACGCACCTCGCTCCGAGAAAGGTAGGATAAATCTATCTCGATTCTCTCGTGCATCTGTGACGTGGCACGTAGTTTAATAGTTCGCAGTTGGCCGCAAAAGACGGATCGTGTGTAACGAGCGAACAAATCGATCAAGCGAATGACGCTTTAATGGAGGATGAATGCTCTGTACAGACTCGCGCGAAGATAACGAGCGATAAATATCAAACGCGTATGCTAATCGGATATGTGTGCCGAGTTGAAAATTAATTCGAGACTCTGTTACTCTCTCGCGGCGCGCGAGCGTCACCTCGAATGCAGATTATCTCTCGTTAAGTATCTTAGTTTTAATCCGTAATCACAACAACGCGCGCGATGCGAGGCCCTTTCGAGGGCTGCTATGAATACACGGATATTAAAATTTATCCGCGATGTGTGTCAGGATTGCAATGCGCACGATTTAGATCTCGCGCGGAGTAAATTATTGCAACATCGAGAGTAAATTCGAATTTATCATCGTTTGACCGACACTCTCGGAAATCTCGATCCTCGCGAGACTCGATTTTGAGTAAGAGCGATAATAATTCTCGACGGTGCTTGCCTCAAGAACATGTTTTATGCGCGTTAACACCACGACGCTTCCATGCCCCTTCGTGCGTTAAGTTCGATAATTTAACACCGGCGGGAAGACTCGAGTCGATTAGGCGTAAATGAGGACATCCAAAGTTAACGAGCGGCCAGGGCAAGGGGCGTTTCAAAGAGAAGTTTGTGGCACGAAAATAGGGCGAGCGAAAGGGGAAGATGGTCGGTAGTCGAGAAGAGGAAGGCGCGATGGAGGAAAGAAGGAGAGTGTAAAACAAAGACGCGGAAGATTCGCAAACGACTTTACAGAAAACTTTGACTTAGCTGTCGTAATGAAAACCGCCAACCTCGGAGATACCCAATGTATATGTATATAGCCACTTCTCTCCAGAAAATAAAGCAACTCCTTTACATCACAAAGAAATACTTCACGATGCACATGTGTGATCCCACACGTAGTACTAATTACATAATTTAATAATTATAATTTTTTTACCTTCTATGCCAGGAATAAAGGCTCAAAAATATATAAATAAATATATATATAAAATAAAAGAAGAATTTTACACATATATAAAAGCGATTTTATGTACACATAAATATGAATTTAATTCAAATATTTTCGTATTGAGAAAAATATCTCGCACAAAATATCAGAAAGCTTGACCGTCAATGGAAACGTAACAGTTGATAGCCCTTTTGTAAAGAAATTGATCAGCGAGAAACGTAAATCGTACGCTTTCGAACGCATGCACGCGGAAGAACATCAAAGAACGAAATTGTTCCTGCGGTCGCGTATACGGGTATATGAATCGCGAACAAATTCGTGGTGCTGTTATATGTATGGAATCAACTCGACATGAGTTTACGAGAGACACGACAATGTAATTACCATTGCTCTTGACAGTCGCAACTCATGCGACAGACTGCACCGCGTTACGTTGCACGCGTGCATCTTGGAGCGACATTACAAAATAGCATATTATGAGGGAAAATATTCAGCTCGTATTTGCCGGAATTATTCCGTAGAATAAAATGTTTTAATAAAATGCATTTTTCGTTAAACAATGCTCGTTATATCCCGTATCAATAAAATTAATCTGATTTATATCTTTTCATTTCCGAATCATAGATAAGATTCTTAAGCATGTGCATCTTTTTATATATCTCTATTAATAAATACATTAATGCAACATTTGTACTTTATTTGTACTTTATTTCGTACTTGAAAAGTTATGGTATGGTATTTTCCCTCTTTATTCCCTCTTTAATATCAACTTTACAAGCTATTTTGATATCGCAAATTATTTTCTACGCGTATTTTATTACATTCTTCGCTAAAATATTTCGAATAAATTAGAGAATTAAATATTTCATCCACTAGACGTTCACATTCCGGATAGACACACATTCCGCGCGATTGAATTATTACTTATTAATGAGATACATATTACGCTATTCGTGTTAATGGAATTTCGATCGCTTCGACATGAATTTATTTGAACATCGACTAATGGCGACTATGCTGATGGAGGGAGAAATGGACGGGGTCCTGCGAAAGGCCACGAAGTAAATCCAAAATAAATCCTAAACGAATAGCGGGTCATGGAGCGACGTCGAAGGATAAATGATTAATGATTCTCGCCCGACAGGGTAAAAGCCACGGCGCGCTATCGAAAATAACGCTTTTGCGGAAGACATCGTAGTGTTAACTTTAACGGCCAATATGATATCCGCGCAGATGATAGAGATGCCAGGCGCAATGTGAATACGCGCGTATACCACGACATATATAATGACGATGGATCGAGAATGTAATGGGGCGCAATATACAGCGTACATCGATATTTTTTTGCTACCTCTATTTCTTTTTTTTTCTCTATCCAATTATCGTTTGAGCAAGCACCAGAAAAGTCTGGTATTATTTTGGCCAATACGCAGCGTTATAACATCGCGATATTTACATCTGTCGGTGGCCGATTAATCGCGTATCTACGGTAAATAGAAAATTATCCAAATATTTGTCATCTTTTCCATATTATTTACGCGTATCCTCGCTCGCGCTATCGAGCGGCCTAGATCAAAGCGCCCTTTAATTTAGATTAAAATTTTAATTTTGAAACTTTAAATTTCGTAAAAAAGAGCTCGCGGTTGTAAAGCATTTACTGCCACATCATCCGTACAATAATACGACACGATTTTCTTGAGAATTGTACAATTTGCATAGAATGTGAATTTTATTTTCCACTGAATTAATTTATATTCACCGCTTGTAAAAAGTGATTTATATAGGTTAAAAGTAATTATATTTGCATACGAAGACTTCAAAGAAATGCAATATCATTTGACATTCTCAATAATGTTAATTTAATGTTGTTAAATCATAATTTTAGGAAAATCCACATTTCACATAAATTTTAGACACGTTCAAAAATATAGAATTTATAAAAAATGCAGAGATACCGGTATTAATTTCTGTCGTATTCGTTTATGTAATTATGTCAATTTCACTGTCACATAATCGATGGAACGTAAATATTAAATGTGAAAACAGCTTGTGAAAATTAATTTTCGAAGATTATACAATAAGCGATGTTATTCCGAGCTTGCAGTTTGTATACGGTTGATGTCGCAATAAAAACACGTTAAAGAATCCATTGACCAGGAACGTAAATTTATAACGAGATACTGTCTCGCTGCTTTCAATCGATCGATCGCGCGCATTCACCGAAAAAAAAGAAAGGAGAAGGGAAGTGTGTACCTTGCGCCTCCTTATATTGCACGATATAGTTGGTGATTGGTGCACTGGCGTGGTTCACGTCGCGATCGTTCGCAGGTGAAGACCAGGCCAGCAGAATTGACCGGCTGCCCTGCTCGGCCACGTGGAGGTTACGTGGGAAATCGGGCGGCTCCTGCACGAGCAGGTGGATTGTTGCCTTGTCCTGACCGTAGGCGTTCGCGGCTGTACAGATGTAGTCGCCGCGGTCCATGTGGCTCGCCTGGACGATCCGCAGCTCGGTGGTGACGTGTCCCGATGCGTCCGCCGTATTGTCCACCGCGTACCTGTATCCGGGGAACCCCGAGATGAGCGGTTACGTGATTAATCGATACGCGAGTCGGTCGCGGCGATTGCGAAATTTTCCAGACACTTTACTTTAAAGGTGCAAAATTATATATTTCAAACGCAAAATTACATTTCATATATGATAAAAGGTTCTTTCATTGTGTCTCACGTTTTCGCTTTACTTTAGATTCAAGAAAGATTCATAAAAATACTAATTCTGTTTGTTAAATTTTAATAAACTGTATATGTATGTGTAACTTATATTTTTTCATTTATTTTTTTCACTTTGTAATAATAATTCATTTTTGTTCCAGCATCAAAGTATAATAGTAATAATGATCAATAAAAATAGCAATCAAAATGCTAGGGAAAATTTATTTTACTTTAGCAGTAAATTGACGTAACTCTACAAACGTTTCTACAAAATTTACTCAATAAAATTTCTCTGTTTTACCAGAACAGGTTTTGCCGTAATATCGAGTAATGAACGCTAATAAACTTTGACATAGTTTCACATCTAATATGCAGTGATTATTTTAATGCGACAGTAAAATTGTTTTTCTACGTGTATCTCGAACAAGTTAAAATCGAGATTTCTGCATCATCTCTTTTAAATATAAAGCTGTGTATGTTGTGTTATGTATTTAAAGTATTAATCTTTAGAAAATTTAAAATAAATATTTTGACTAAATTAATCTGAGTTTTTTCTTAGAATCAGCTTTTCTCTCCACTTCTTTAATATGCACTTAAAAAGTTACATCAAATATTGAATAAGCTGTAAAATAATTTCCATCTAGTTTCCAAATATCTAGTTAATTAACTCTATCAAAGTAGATTAAGTGAAAATATTAAAATAATTCACTCTGAAATTTATTTTGAATGTACAAAATCATATCTAAAATAATAAAAACTGATATTTCTCAGATTGATTTTGAATACAATGTCGTGTCCAAAAATTAGTTTAAGTAGTTCCGACATAGACTTAGAACTAAAGTTCTTCCTAATTCTAAAATTTACTTCACATATAAAGTAGGTATCTATATAAAGTCTAATTTAAATAGATTTAGTTCCAACTGTTTGCACCCTTAAAGTAAATAGCAAACTTAACTCATTTTAGCACACAACTTCGACGAATGGCGAAGTTTATTTTTGCCTTGAACGTTTCGCGAATTAATACCCGTAGATAACGTAACGTCAAAATGACGTTTGCATCAAACGGCCTGTCGTTTCGAAACCTGTGAGCTTTCACGCGACACGCGCATAATTAATTTCGATACGAACCTAACGTCGTAATTAGGATCGATCTTGCTGTCACGAACACGCCAGCTAAGATCAAGAGGCGCGTCTCCCTCGGCCTCGCAGCGCAATATTACGCTCTCGCCTCTTCGCACTGATTCCTGTCTCGTCCTTACTGTCACCTGCGGACCCGCTGTAGTGGAAATTTTTCATCAGAACGTTGGCCGTATATAACGCGGCTCTTACGATAGCACAATGCACATTAAATACGACACGATAATAAAATCAATTTTCACGATGAAGTAAAAACGAGAGAAAGAACTCACGAGATTTCGCTTTTTTTTTTTAATTATAAATAAACAGTTGAATTTTGTATTTACACCCAAATAGAAACCTACGGCGCGTTATTGAATGCGAGTTTATTTTGTAGCCGAAACGAAAAAAAAAAGATCAATTATCGACGCATGATGTTATCCGGAATAATCGCGTGTGTGCGCGCATGTACAGAGGAGGCTTTCATCCAGTGATGCGAAGCAATTATCCGGTGACGAATATTGTAGTAATACTATTGAATTTCTGGCGAACCGTGTGTGCGAATTCAAATTAACAAATTTATTAAATTCATAACTGTCGCATTACATATCACTCTTTACATATATGTATATCGTATAATAACAAATTAAATTCCCGCCACTCTTTCTATTAAACTCCAAAGATAATTTCAGCGGGATAACACGTTGTACATCCGCCGCGAATTCCGTATTCCAGGATTTTTACGATCGAAATGTCGCACACGTGGTTAAGAATCCCGGTTTCGATCACACCGGATTCTGTGAGAATGCGACTCTACCGAATCCCGGATATACAGCGCAGGATACCGATCCGTACCCAGACGACGGCGGTAATTCTACGGTTACGTGAATATTTTACCATGAACCGTTAGCCGAATGAGCTTGCTGAGGCCGGGCCCGATGCCGTTGCTCGCCTGGCATAGATAGAATCCGCCGTGATCTCGCGATACCCGCGGGATCACCAAGGATCCGTTTCTGGCCACCCCGGCGCCCTCCGTGCCGCCGTATCCGAGCTCCCTGTAGTCGCCCGTAGTTTCACCTGAACATGCAAGGATAGATCTTTACGTCCCCCTGCATAATACAAGAGTCTACGAACATTATTACTCTAAGCTTTAAGCTTTATACGGATGCGAACCCGTTGACGAACCCCGACGTGAGATCCGTCCAAGTCACAAGCGCACGAATAACTCGACATACTCAGCCAACGATACTCCAACTGATATTTAATTTGTTTTGAAAAAATGTGTGGTGCGGTAGATAACAGAATCTTATTCTTCGTGTAATCTCGGATAAACTTTACTTTAATAGAATTTCGACTCGAGGCCGCAGCTACCGAGATGTTTAATTCTAGAACTTTGGCGAAAAAAAAAAAACAACGTTCAGCTTTGCCGGAGGGAAAATTTATTTCAGTTCGCAGCGTAAAATATCACCTTGTTTACGTCTATTATAAAACAGTATTACCCACCAACTTAAACGCCGAGAAATAACGCGGAGAAAGTTTCTTAAACGCGAAGCGTTTTAAATGCATTTCTGAATACACGAACGTTTAAATGTCTCTAGAACGTAACGCGCTGGAAGCCGAATAGGAAGTACACAAAGTGCACGCTCGCGAATGCCTTTTTCCCTCCCCTTCTTTGCCCCCCTGTCTCCCTCGTACATACTTTATTCGCTTATTCTATCTTTTCATAAATAAACGGCGGAACTGGTGGAAGATGTATCAGAGTATATACCGTTCATGTAACTGCAAACGGTAAAGATTTACTTCGCAGAAGAACTCGTATCAAGCAAGGTAAACCGAACGCTTTGAAAGAGTCGCTTTTGAGTAATCAGTCTTTTCGTGGGAGTCCCTTGCGAGAATTCATGTTTTATCAAAACTTACGGTAGCCGTGCAAAGAGAGAGAAAGAGAGAGAACGCGAGACACTCTCGGCCGATGTAAATTGCATTTATTCAATCTGGCAGCACAAGTAATAACAGTATTACGTCAAGTTTAATGAAACCCGTTTAATAATAACTGCGCGCTGCATTAGTTTGCGTGGGCGATACATAGATCGCGGGACGTAAAACGTCTTTCTTTGATACGCCGTATCTTCTTTTTTTCGCGTTCGGTTTCGCCGCTATCTGCATGACGTGCATCGTTCGACAGCGGATCGATGCTCCCCGACATCCTTTCCGATACACAGTAATAAATGATGAAAAACACAAATATCCACGCAAAATTTGTTTTTTTTTTTATTTTCTCTTTTTTTCGTAGCAACTTTGAAATTTGTATTTCGATGCGCAAGCAAAACGAGGAAAACTTTTATACGGAATAATATTCCAGCAACGAAACCACTTAAAACATCAAAATATGTACGACTAGTTTGGCGAAAACATTTTGCGGGTACAAGCGCAATCGTTTGTTCCCCGCAGTCAATTAAAATCAACAAAAACATTCTCAAACTTGATAACGGTCTCATCACTTTGACATAACTGCATTGCGTCAAGGCAGACGCAAAGCACTTTTTTTTTTTAAATCTGACGTAGCCGCGGGCGGGAAATGATTGGCTGCGAGAATAAAATCAGGATAAACGGCGAAAAATGTAACTCGCGCGCCAAAGCGAAGTCGGAATTGCGAGCGAAAATGGAGATGAGACGGGAGGAAATCCCTCGCGAGGGGCGCGCTACATCAGATCCACGATCAGCAAATTGATGAAACTAATTATACGGTTCTCTCTCTCTCGGGTAGGACTTATTTCTGACTACGACCGATATCTCTGCCAATGGAGAGATCGACGATTCAGCGAAATTCATGATTGATTACAGTTCCCGGCGCGTTCTCTTTTTTTTTCTCCGTCGATCTTCTCCGTCAACCTCCGTCGACCTCCGACTTCGTTCGCGCAACTTTAATGAAAATTACATAATGTCCGCGCAAACAAAGCTCTCGTATAATGAATGTTAAGTGCAGGAAGAAATTGTTGGGAAATGTAATAATGCTCGCGTCGAGTAAAACTGTATTGAATTTGCGAATCAAACGGAATAAGGCGAAAGTAATATAGATGTTTTACAAGCCAAGTCCTAATGATGGAAAAAAAGCGATTACTTGATTACTGACTGCTTCTATTAAAACTAAAGAAAAAGTACGGTACTTGTATCAAATGTAAAGTTTTATGTTTAGAGAGATGTTCGGATGCGAAAGTGTCCTCGTTTCTCGCGTTACATCTAAGACGTAATACATTTCTCGTGGAAAGAGAGAGAGAATTTTCTCGCATCGAGATCCCACCTTTAAGAAGTCTTGACTTACCGATAGATTGCTTCCAAGTCACAGTCGGAATGGGGAATCCTTCGGCCTGACAGGCGATGGAGACGCCGTGACCTACAACCGCGTCCTGGTCGATAGGTTCCACGGTCCACCTCGGCGGTACTAAAAATACGAACCAAATGGTTTAAAATCTTCCAGTCGTTAGAATTCGTATTCGCCGAAATCTTATTGGACACGCCCACCTTTCCGTTGCCATTCATCTCAAGAATTTGCAATAACGAATTATTCGTAAAAAACATCAAATATAAATATCTGAGCTAATTAAATCAGTAGTAACTGTTACATTATACGTATCTTAGCTCTGTGCGTGTGCAAATATAACAAGATTTATATATATTTTATAATTACAAACAATTGAGCTTGATGAAAATATGAATAATATATATCGATGTATGTAATTCTCGCTTTATTACAAATTTATTATAAATTTCTATTTACTTTATTTGTAATATATTGAGAGAGTAATATGCAATTTTATTTTGTAATTTTGTGTTATTTCCTCGAGACAATATCGTGTAAAACCATCAAACGGTATCGATTTTCCTTGCGTAGCTGAGCCGCGATTTTATCTGTTATTATTCCGATCTAAAAATATATATGATATGCCAGGTTATTTACTTGAACAGTTATTTCGCTATATATTCAAACATTCAACCGATACCCCTCGTAGTTTGAATGGCGACGAATCCGATGGCGATGACTAAATTAATGTTTTTCTGGTGTGTTAATAATTATTATGTAACACATGCATCTTTCTCCCAACTAAATTACATACTTACGAAAATCTTTTGCTGAAAATTGTAAAAATATTATACTACGAAATCCATTAAGGCTACAACTAAATTACTTGAATTGACGATGTTATGTATATGTATAAATATGAAAAACAAACGTGAATGGATCCTTCTGTATTGAACTACTTTTAATCTCATTAAGAATCCAAGCAACGTCATATAATGTATATCAAGGAAATAATAATTTAGTAAAAGATATGAAAAATAAAATACAACGTGCACATCATCGATACGGTAGAGAAGAAAATGATTACTAAATCTACATAAAACTAACTAAAAGCTCTAAACAATCTATTAAATTAGAGTATATACGGTAAAAAGGAAATATAAAACGAAAAATAAACATATTTTAACGGAAAACTGTCCGTCTAATACGTGAGAGTAGATTAGAATGAATCGAACTATAAATGTGTATTGGTCGAGAAAGTATAATACACATAATATAGTATGAATATAGAACGTAATGTCATGCAAAAATGCAAAAATCGATCATTATCATAAGGAACGTAACAACGCAAGCACCATTCCAAGTAAATAGAGCCGTATAAGAGATGGATGTATAATATAAAATGCTTCCAGACAACGGACAACGACAAACGCAAACGATACCGTGACAACGTTACCGTATGATAATACGAAAATAGAAGAAGACACGTAGTATATAAGGGGAAGGTATCGCTTTTACATTCTTTCCATCGTCATTCCAAGTCGCTCTCGTAAAAGAGGGGAGAGGGAAGGGAATTGTAACCAGAAACAGGTTAACTACGCGAATGCATGCTTATGCACACCCGTCATAGACAAATGTTGCATTACATTAGCACAACGTCTTGAATATATCAACTCGCTACGGATACTCTACCTAGTACATTCGCGAGAACGTCCTTAAAAAATCTGTGAACACGTGTGAATGATACTTCTACAAACGCTCAAAAATGGAATTTCAATTTCAATATCGATCTCGGCGATGCTGCTCGTGGAAAACGAAAGGGGGACGATAAGAGTCAAAAATACATTTTACATCAGGTCTTACCGGCACGTCGACACGATCCTCAAGTGGGCCGTGTACGTGTGCGTTAAAAATTATATCGTCGCTTATCGAAAAAAAATATATCCCCCTCGTTAAAATTCACAAATAGAATCGTCCTGCTGCAGCAACAGTCGTGAGAATCTACCTGTCTCTCGTTGAGACGAGCATGCAAAGAAGTAAAGTCGGCGATACATTTGTCGTGTACACGATTCCATGTCGTCATCCGCAAGCGAAGTATTCCCTGCTTGCGTGGCACGCTCATCCTCGAATTCTAACGATAAATGAAAGTTCTATCGAGCTATCCTCAAAGACGAACGAAGGAAATCGGGATATGGCGGCATCGTGCCAGGTAATTTCGGATCGATCTTTCCTTCAATTTCGCCGCTTCGACTTTGCCTTTATGTGTCAAAAAAAGTGTTTTAACGATTAATGAAGCAAATTAATGGGTATTTTCGCCGGATTGCTTCCTTTGAACTCGAATGTCTTCAAATGTAAGTAGTATAGCCAGATATCGAAGAGCAAGTAGTACAAGGTACGCTTGGTACGACCAAGTGCAAGTAGTACGACCAGACATAAGAAAGAAATCTGAGAGTAAGTGATACAAAATGTTTGTGATACGACGGAGTATCAGAAAACACAGAACAAATATAAATGTATAATATTCATACAAAAATAGCATGTGTATATATTTATATATATATTCGCATATTCAAGATACACGCGTAATATGACCAAGTAAAGGTAACACGAAATATCAAAGTATGTAAAATTGCACTGAAAGATATTTCCGTATATATGCATACTGATCGTGGCGGTAACGATACTATAGTACTATGAAACTGAAAAGTGCAGTACTCCATCATATAGGATGAACACAAAGCGAACTTGCAAGCGCATTGCTTTCCATTTGGCAGACGAGGCAAATATTGAGAGTGGTTTATGATACGTTCTATAATATATGTGAAATATTTTTTCAAAAAAAATATATATAAGCGTAATGAGACTCGAGAAATTCAATTATAATCGTTCCAGATAAAGTAGCGGACTTTAATCATGCCACGAATTCATTTTAAACGTCGACGAGTTCATGAAAAATTTGCAATTACGTCTTGAATTAATTTGTTAAATTTAATTCTTAAGTTCCTTATTTCACGGTTGTAATGCAATATCCAATTACTATTATATTACCTACTTCTTTGATGTTTATTCTTGAAAAACTACAGCTTTTGTAGATTCAACTTTCAATTTGTTATGCGTATACAGGATGCCTTTGCGAAGGTTAAAGGATCGCATGGCGTTCAGAGAAAATTCCTTTGCCGTGCGACAGTTTCGCTGGAAAATCTTTAATGGCTTTTAGATGTCGAAAATCTAGCGATTCTGCTGCGTATTTTATATGCATTAGGAGCGGCCGCCATACGTACCGTAATATATACGATCGTACCGTAGCAATGTATGTGGATTTATAAGAATCTTTTAATATTCTATAGAATTTCTTTTTGAAGACAGACAGCATAAGCCTTTCTCTCATTTATGCGAAACATTAGGAATGTAATCCGGCGAAACCCATTAACTATTAATCCTCCCGAAACTATTCTAGATATCGCGTTACAATTCAATTTTCTAGTTAATCCTTTTCCTGATTTTCAAAATCTTTAAAGTAAGATAATAATATTAATAGATTTAATGGATGATTAAAATTAATTTCTTGACTTGCGTACACACATCTTTTCACGCTAAAATGGAGATCAGAGATAAATTTCCATTAAAATGTTTTATAATTACATCTTACTCTCGTAATTAGTATATTACAAAAAACACATGAATATTTATTTGAAGAGTAAATGTCTATTTTTATAATATATATAAATTTAATTTATGCATATGAAATTTTTTATATAGATAAAAATTTTTATATATGCACTTTTTTATCAAATATAAAAAGTATTTTTTTTTAACGTGATTTTCATACGTTTTTTTAATTTTAAACTTTATACATAATTTATGTAATTTATATTTAATAAAACTTAATATTTTCTTAATATTTTCTATATATATAAAGAGCGAGGTAAATTTTTAAGCTGAAGGATGATGCTTCACAAATTGGCGAAATCAGATACCAACGTATAAGATTACGATCCAGCGAATAGGGAGTCGTATCGCACGTCCCTCCTCGAGGGATATCATCAACGACCCGGGTAAGTCGTTCGGGTAACCAGGAAGACAGGAGAGCGGATTAAATAAAAAACGGAAACCGAATAAACCCTGCTCGACGTTTCTCCGAATTCCGTCCTATGATATAAAAACTATATACCTATCTTTTATTTTATATATATATATATATATATATATATATATGCATATACACATGTACGTATATACATCTGTATACGCGAGAAAAATAGTACAAAGTTGCGAGAGAAAGAGAGAAAGATAGAGAGAGGGAGAGAGAGAGAGAGAGAATAAAGAGTAGAGAGAGAGAGAGAGAAAGAGAAATGGAAGGATAGCGAAAAGGAGGATTGTTATTTACGGACGCATTTATGTACACAGTTTTCTTACGGCTACCATGTCAGTTTTGTCAGGACACCAACCAGCGACTGAGAGGCTGGTCGAGTGCTTGGCCAGGCCAGCGATGTTGCTGATCTGGCACGTGTAGTTGCCGCTGTGACTAGCGCTGACGCTATTTATCGCCAGGATGCTGGAAAACGGCGGATAGTCGCTTATCTGTATGCCGTTGCTGGTCTCGACGGTGGCGACGGTCTGGACCGACGACACCGATGTACCGCCGTCGCTCGCCCTGACCTGAATCGGTTTCTCGTCCATCAACCACGTGATGTTGAACGGCCGGTCGCCCTGGCTCGCCGTACACATAAGCTGTGTCCGCTCTCCCTCCATCACACCGTTTCCGAAATAAAACGGCGAGATCCGCGGCGGAACTATAAACGTTACGTTTGTGACATGATAACAGATATGTATGTACGTCCCTCTGGGTCTCTTGCGCCAGCATTAACCGCACCTAAGCGCGTCATCAATCGAGGATTCGAGGATCTCTCGGATTCTTTGTCTCGTGACACCATCTGTCACGATTCTCGATTTGCGAAAAAAAAAGGATGGGTAATGCATGCAAAGGACGACCGTGGATAAATCTCACTCACGGTACTCGCCAGCTAATATTTTACCTGTTAATTCGATCAGACAAGTCGTCTCGTGGAGCGGAACAAAATCACGTTTTTTTGCGCTTACGCACTTTCGCGCGATCCATTTTTTTCAGGCTATTTGACGCGCGTTGAATCGCGGGAATCCGATAACCGGTCATTCGTTTCGGTCTATTTCGTCGGGCGATTTCCTTCGAAGCGGAGAAAGGACAGGTGCGACGCAACGCGTGCGGTCGCCCGTTTCCTTCGTGCCGCCGCATGCATGGCAAGATCCGCGGAAAATTGCGTGGCGCGGACGGTCATAAATATTGTTATACTACATGCGCCCGGTCGCCGCGAGTGTAACTCGAGAAATGAACATTTACGAGCGAGCATAACTGTTAATGTCAGCCAATGTGTCTTTATACGAGGAGAGATTGGTCTGGCAAAGTTGGAAATAAGCTCGCGGCCGCGCCCTTGTGCGGGGGAGGAAAAGGAGAGGGTCGGGGGTGGAGGGAAAGGCGCGCGCGAAGAGAGAAGGAATCGTTAATAAACCGTTTCATGCTGATATGCGTGAAAACTTTGTATGGCACCTGCAGCCTCCCCTTCGAGAATAGATTCCCTCGCGGATGTACATCGCGGAGTCGGTTAAACGCGGTTCCCTGGCCCGGCGAGATGCGCCATAACGACCGTACAATCGGCATGAAACATCTGTACGCATCTGCTCCCCTTCGAAGATACACAATTCTCTCAATTGCGTATCGCAGACTTACTTACCGCGGCCCCTATCGAAACTTTTCAAATGCGGAATAAAAATTGTAAGGATCGCGAGAGAGAGATCTCTGGCTATCGAGGACGTAAAACGACGCAATCTCTTCATCGCTGCATCTTTTTCTCTTATTTTACTTGGAGTTTTATCGTTCTCTTTCTCCGTCATTTGATTTTGATGCGCATGCAAAGATTAAATACTCCTTCGTCGAGAATTTCAGAGATCTCTCGCGTCGAACGTCCCTTGGATATACAAATATCACTACTGTCTCTATAATAATATCGTAACAATATAATGATGATGAAAATGATGTTACACAAAGTATATATGATATACCTCGAGCTTAAACACATCATTATAAAAATTCTTTGCTACATTAATAAAATGATAACTTCGTCATGAAAAAACGCCCAAAAACGTGATATACCATACAACACAATAATGAATAACAAAGTATAACGAGTCATTCGTAAAAGAATACAAAACGTCTTCTACAGGATCGTAGAAATGTCGTTACAGCGATTTCCGTGTGTATATGTAGAATATATATATGTAATACTAGGAGAAATAGAGGCAAATTTATATAATACTCAGTCAAAACATTACGTGTCTCTTGAATATCAATGCTGAACGATGCATATACACCTGTGCGAATAAGAAAACCAGTACGAATTTTACGATAGCTTTACGATCTCGCTGCGACATCGAGATTCCGACGAACGAAAATGTCTCTTATGTACCTTTTTACGTGAGAGCCCCTTTCGCGCATCTTCTCGATGTCACAGACAATACCTTGTATCTAAATAATACATACTATGTAAGTATGTACGTATAAGCGGCTAACGCTATGGATGCCCAGCTTTCTATTACTTAATATTTGTTCTTTTCTCGAAATATACTTCATTTATATCTAACATTCTCATAAATTTTTCTTTATATTACTTAGTATTTGTTACAATATTTGATTCGATAAAACATTGTCGGACTTGACAATGTTTCTGATACGATTATGAAAGCGAAAGAGATGTGATTTTGGGCAAGTACAGCTCCGGGCCGCTCATATAATGTTAATACGAGAGTCAAAGGCATTGCCAAGAGAGTGTACAGTACGTACAATATACACAGGTATCGATAGTGGTTGCAGGAAAATTCGATCAAAGCGTGCAGATTGGCGTGCAAAGAGAACGGCGTGCAGGATGAGAAAGAGTGAAAGGACGAGAGAACGATTCAAAATTGAAAGTAATCTGAGAAAGAAAGCCGGCAACGCGTCGAATCGGTGACATTATAGGTCGCTCCCAATGGGACCTCCTCTCTTTTCCAAGCCTTCGGGAAATTCCCCTCTGCGGAAACACGAACACGCACCGATGCGACGCGTTGTTGTACGCAGCGTGCGTCCTGGATCTAGCGTGTAGCAGAAACGGTCGCGTCTTAAACGATCTCGAATCCCCTTCCGAAGATCGAAAATCGCTCGAGGGCGAACCGTGGTACCGGTCGACGTTCAAAGAACAATGCCGGATAACGACGACGTCCCGACGAAGATGTCTTATAGTCGGGCGAACAATTCCGCGGCGTAATCGAGCGCTCTTCTCTCGAGGTATAAAATAAAATTGATTACGGTTACACCTTTCTCTCCCGCGCGCAAAGTCTCAGACGCGTTGATTGATCGATCGTCGTGGCGCGGAGCAACAACGCCGTGTGTTTCCCTACGTGCCGATCAATCAGTTACTTTCTGTCGCCGCCATACCGGTCAACGAACTGGAAAATTGCCAGTCCGATCCTATCACGGCCCACGCGGCTCGGTTCGACTCGCGAATCTCAATGACAATCCGCTCTCTCGTCGCCGTCGCCGATCTTATTTCGCGTGGGAGAGACGTGGCGCGAATCAACCCTCGTTTCCCTTCCCTCACCCTCCCTCTTCCTCCTCATTCTCATTGCTGTTCGACGTCGTCGTTGGCATTTCGATGAGCGGCAACCGGGTACCGTGTTCCGAAATACGATGCCGTACGATACTTGGCGTCGAGAGTCTCTCGATCGTGATGGAAGCGCGATAGAAGATGAGACAAGGGACCGAGGTGGGAGATGTGGGAGAGAAAGAGAGACATATACATTGGCGAGATATTCCGGAACACGGTACGCGTACAACGACACCAACGGTGTGCGTTTACCGTTGACGTGAAGGAGTGCAGAATGAGCGACGGTTGCGGCGCCATTGGTCACGCGACAGGTGTACGTGCCATTGTGCGCGGGTGCGATCGTGCTAATGCTCAGGGCGCTGGTAAAAGCATCATGTTTCCCGATGGTAATGCTCTTTCTCTGGGACGAGGGGGACGCTTCGTCATGCCCGGGGCCGGAGACGGTCATGGTAGCAGGGCCCCTCAGCTTAGGGGGGCCCACGTCCATCCCGGGACTGGCGGCCGGCGACCGACCGCGGCTGCCCGACGTCGGCGCATCCTGCGAGACCGACGGCAACGTCCTGACCGTCTCTATCGGGACGTTATCTTTCAGCCATGTGAATGTCAGTGGTAGGTCGCCGGTCACGACTACGCACTGTACGCTAGTACGGTCCCCTACGTTTAAATCGCGAGCAAAACTGAAAGGCGTGATTTTAGGTGGCACTGAAAGAACAATACAGACAAAGGTGGCATTCCATCAAAGCAGTTCAGAATCACTAGAGAATCACGATGTTGTTGGGATATGTATTATGGAACGAGAGGAGGAAGAGGTGTGTGCAGGTGCAGGTAGGGTATATATGGGGGATAAACGGTCGTAATCGTCGTAATCTCCCTCGCGCTGCCAGACGCGCCTTCTTGTAAGTGTGGGAAGCGATTTTTCAAGCGGCGCGTTCCAGCAACGCCGACGGGATAAGGAGAAGCGACCTCGTTCGATACGGCATACGTCGAGAAAACGGAATCCGTGAGTAGCGAGATTAATCGATCGCTCCTTCGACGCCGGAAATCAAGACCGCGCGCAGCAGCCAGCGAAAAGATACTGAGAAAATACTGTCGATATTCAGAAGCGCGATAATTCCTCGTGATATTGGCTCTCGTTCATTTTGCGCGCGACTGGAGAATATTATATGTATTATATTTCATATTATCCATGTGTTTTCTGTAGCAAAAATAATTTTTATTGCTCAAACGAGAAATAACGAAATTGTGATTAACTGCTAATTTAAATTAGACGTATGCGATATCATGACGAAATACGCCTTTGGGAGACGTCTACAGATCGATAGCGGGTGAAAAGAGAATAACGTGTGCAATTTTAAAGAAAGGCTATCGCGGCGATTCTCCACAGAATATTCAGCTTGCCGACAATCTCCATAACAGGCTTCACATATTTAAAATAATAATGTAAATTGTGCGCTTGTATGTACATGAAATGAACGCGCAAATTTCGAAGGGAATGTCTATATTTCCATTTATACACATTTATTACAAGGTACGTCTGTTTCCTTTTCATCATCCAGATCGCCGGCAAATCTGACAGATTCCGCGATCGTCGCTCTATCTCGAGAGCCTTCTCGTTAAATACCTATGATTTAATTCTATACACGATTTTTTACGGGGTATTACGAAATTAATGTGCAATCACGCGCATTGTAAACCAAGTTACATCATCTCCGTATACGTGTACGGAGACACACAACATAACGGAGGAAATATCAGGGAGATCGAGAGACATTTTCCGGTAATACCCCGTGCGATATCTGTAGTACGTCGCGTCGTCGGTCCTATGTACATAGTTACGTTACGTACATACGTGTGTCAGCTGGATTTTTATGTACATGAATAACACGAGTACATAAAAATACACGGAATAGAACAGAGCAGTTAGGCGAGCGCGTGCAAAGGAGGAATGCTTGAGCGATGCAGTGAGGTGCTGTGCCCTGTGCATAGGTCATTTCCGGACACGTCTTCTCGGCGCGCGGCATACGCCCGCACGCATACATATAGCTGACAAATGTCGCCGGAAATCACGCGCGTTTGCCCTCTTTCGGAGAAAATGTTATGTGTAAAGCGCGAGTGAAAAGAAACGACAATGTCTCGCATTTCGCGCAATTAATTTTGCACAACTCTTGCGTAACTTGTTACTCGACTAATATTTCGCACACTTTTGGGAAATATCAGCACGATATTTGATATTTAACGTGAAAAATTGAACGCGAAAAACAATCAATTAGCGAATTTACGAAGCACTTTATTTTGAAATTGCGCGATTTCCGTAGGCATTGGATATATATTTATATATGTATATGTGCACACATACATGCGCGCGCGTTACGTTACACAGTGAAACATATATATAAAATAGTCCCTCTCACGAAAGGTTTCATACGATTTCGGAGAAGCTTTTCTGTTAGAATCCAGGGTGAGGCGGGATTGAAAAACACTGCGCAGAAACCTAAACAGTACAGCTTTCCCCTCTTTTCTTTTTTTTCCAACAATAAAACGTAAATTGCCGAGCGATGTAGAAATAAATGATCGATCCAAACCCGAAAAAAATTAATAAAGATATATTCTCCATAACACACACCTTCGAAAAAATAAAACATATTCCCCGAAATATATTTCATCGGTATAATATAAAACTATTTGTCTTCGTTCTAATTTTTTTTGTGCAGCCCGTATCGGACAGTTCCAGTTGCGAGTGATCGACTGATCGATACGTGTCTCGTGTGAAAAGCACGACGTATTTCGAGGGACGATGCGTAATGCGATAAAGCAAAGATTCGGGGATCCGAATGTTGTCTCGCGTTAATTAATCCTGTCCAACGTCAAACAACACATCATATAGAGTTTGCTTGATGAACCTAATAGAAACATTATATAAAGATAAATTCGGCTGTGCCGCGCGTCAAACGCGCACACCGGATCCTGTTATGTATATAAACGGGTTGCAATTAATACAGTTGGACGAAGGGGACGGGCAATGGATAGTTAATACATTGTTCGACAAAGGGAGAATACATATTAGCGTGAAATTCGTGATATCCATAATCGCGCTTCGATAACACGGGAGGTAAATTACGAAAAGTGGCAAAACAATTCAACGTCAGATTTCGCGAGTGAAATTTTGTGCGAAATTTTCGCCCAAGGATTACATAGACTTTACAGACGCGTGGCTGATTTAAATTTTTAAAACAGATATTTTCACAAAAATATGTGTTGCGCATTTCACATATTATATCGCATAAAAATTACGTTAATTAAATATATGTCGGCATAATATGATGTAAACTGTAAGAATATTCATTGTTAAAGTATCGTGTAAAAAATATTATCTCAGTGACACGAGCGACTGGATATCTTCTTTTGTATCTTGAAAGGAAGGCGAGATCGCGCTTTGTTTTACGAACACGCGTGCATAGCTATCTCTTAATTTTCGAATATTAATTTCACAAATACTTTGAATTCCGGTATTCAATATTGCGGGAAATTATGCAGAAACTATTGGCTATGTATTTACTTACCTAAAACGCGTACTTCGACCGAGCGATGCGACGTAAAATTATGTTTGTTTCTGGCAGTGCATGTGTAAGTGCCTTCATCGGCACTGCGTTGTACGGTATCGATAAACAGCGTGCCATTGGCGACTCTTTGTCTCATATTGGTAGGCAGTTTTACGTCCCCTGATAACAGCGTCGTTTCATTTAAATGAGAGCTCTTCTCCATGCATTCGAGAATATTCGAGATATTCGATAACATAATAGGCTTTCTACTTGGACAGCAGCAAATATTTTGCATCTTCGACGTTCGACGTTAACTCTTAATCGCGTAAGCAAATTTCCAAACATCAACAGATGAGTTAAACTTTGCGACGCGTCGCATAATTTATTGATTATGAGCATAAATAAGGATTATCAATCAATGCCGAAATCTACTTATATTAGAGAGACTTTAATGCATTTTTTTCCCACAATGGAAATATTGAATACTCAAACGAACGCGAGATTCCCGTTATTCGAGAGGATTAACGAAAATGACACACGACGCTTACCTTTCTCCCACACTATCGATTCAATAGGATAACCGGCTACAGGACACTTGATATATAGTTGCTTCCCGGCGACCGCTGAAACGGGCGACATCGGTCTGACGTATGGCAATCCTGAGATTAGAAAGCAATAAAAGGTCGTTACACCCTACACTCCACTCGCGAAATAGCACATAAAGTTATAAATTTCACAGTAAATCCAATTTTATTTCCTCGACTTTGTGAAATCACAAAGAATATAAAAGGCACATCACGTACAATTAATTTTTAATACATTTAATATTCCTCCAAAATCTCTACATTTTCTACAATAGTTTAGAATAATTTGGATATGCGCGGAAGACATTTTGACAATTCATTCTAAAGCAGGAACTGTTCTCAAAACTGATAACTAATGTAGAGTGTGTTTATTATGACGAATAAACATATATAAACATTGAATGCAATGTGGAAAATGTAATTTTGATGAAAAAAAAGTATAAAACGAAAAGCGCAACGGATGCAAAAAAATCAAATTTCATACGCGAAAATTGTTTAATTTTATTTCTTTATGAGTTATTATTTTTATTTTATTTCAAGCGTAATATTTATAAATATAATATTATTTTAGTATCATACAAAATATCTCAATTTCCGTTTTTAATGTCCATTTCTCTCTCGTAATGTTACAAGAAGAGTTTACCTTCATAAGTATCAAGCGCTTTATTTTCAAATGTTTATATTTTCGAATCACTTTTTTATATATATATATATATATATATATATATATATATATATATATATATACTTTTATATATATATATATAAATTGTTCTATATCTCTCAATTTATGAAATGTTAAAATATTATAACCAGTAAATTCAAAATTATTTTGATCCGTCAATATGGCAAGGAAAGATATGTTTGTACGATTGTAAGATATGTTACTTAATATTCAATATATCGAAAAATTATTTATCAAAGATGGTCGGGAAATGGGCATAAGTTTAACAGTAACTTCAACAGAGTTGCAGGAATGGTAGTTGTATAAACGTATCTAATTACTAGAAAACGTATTTGCGACCGCGTTGACGTGACTTTTGCGCTGACTCACCGTAAATATTGAGTCTCGCCGAGTGCCTGGCTTCGCCAGCGCGGCTGCCGGCGATGCACTCGTACTCGCCGCCGTCTTCTGCCTTCACGCTCGTGATATTAACGTGCGATATTACGTCCCCGTACACGGTCACGTATTGGCCAATCAGGAGCTTGTCGTTTTGTGGAAGCGGAAATCCATCCAGCAGCCAGGAAATTTGCGGCGTGGGATTACCCGCGGCGCTGCATTTCAGGGAAACCGATGGACCGGGCTGCATTGTCTGTTCGATAAACCTGTAGACCAGCTGCGGCGCGATCTCTGTTAACAGACGTTATGGGCAAGATTACGCATATCCCAAAGTTTCCAAATGTTACCTCTATCACCCCTTCCCCTCTCTCCTCTTTACCGCTGCCCGCCGCGTCCCCGCTTATTCCCCTATATATCTACTCTACAGCTGCATCTATTTCCGCCCTTTTTTTTCTCTTATTGCTCTCTCTTTTGTACGTACGTTCGAATCGATTGTCGAACGTGAAAGGGGACCATGTGAATTTAAGTTAGTGACCTGACGATATCTCCCTCTCATCGATTCGTAGAGCCGTTTAAAAATAATCTGGATGAAAAACTATGTCAATTGTCGTCGCGTAATCATCGATCCGTCCAATTATTTAAAGCAATAAACTAAATAAAGAACAAAATTCGCAATAGCTCATTGATTAGAAAAATTAAAAATTAAAAAAGTAATATCGCGCCTCGAATAATTAACTTGTGAAAACAATAATACAAGAAAATTACGAATTATTAGAGATTATCGCGTGCGAACGAATCGAATAGAAAAAAGAAAATATTATGTGAATATCGAATAAAATGTGTGAAATATGTAGATTTTCATTCAGCCAACTTTCAAAATGGCATGATGATAAATTCGTAAACTTTACAACGACGAATATATATGCGCCAGAAGATAACGTCAACTTTTCCGAAAGTTTTCGTATTCATTCACGAAGGTGGATCTCTTTATCGCCATCGGCGTTATTGATATCGATATTGATGAATATTTATGAGAGACATATTTCGCAACTTTTTTCCTGCGACACCGTAACCACCAGGGGCGCATAACTCGAGCAGGATGCGGCACATTCCTTCCTTCTTACTTATCCTAATTATAATTTTTATCAGGAAGCGCGTGGGGAAAAACCGCGCGATTTATTCTGTGAGAATTAACTTCATAGTTAAAAGTTGAAAACTCGCCGGTGCAAACATCGGGCTCGGAGTTTACCCGATGTATAATTAAAAGGCTACACAGTACCCCATTAGTAAATTAACAATTAGGCCGACTAATTATTCTGTTCCGTTATTCCGCGTTTTTGGCGCGCGGAAGAAGAAATCTTACTGCGTTTCTTAACATCATAAATTAAGACCGCGGTTCTTTAAGGGCGATGCAAATTAATATGTATGCTATTGCGGAGATAATAAAAAATCCCATTGTAAATAAAAACTAAATAAAATTAGTACCACTAGTAGAAATCACGTTACTATTCTCCAGAACATCCGTGGAATTGTCGATGTTGTGCAAACGCAACTGATACAACAACCCTGTTGCAGTAACAGGAGAGAGGACATTATAATTGCGTTTGTATAGCACCTGCGAAATACAATTTTCAATAACGTAATATTATTAATTTATTATATATGTCACGTGAAATTTTTCAAATAATGTATCTCTGTTGTATATAAATTGTAGAATCTTTTATTATATTTATTATATTTGTTGCAAAATTTTGCGCTTGAAATAATTCAATGTTAAAAATGTCGAAAAACGATATTTGTTCACTTCTCTCTCCCTCTCTCTTATGGCACGTAAAACTATGAAGGTTAATATAATTCGTTTGCGCTCTAACTAATATTAATTGGCTCTGTGCCGGTACTGTTTTCTCGAAATTTCAGGAAATAACTCGCGTTACGTGGAAACGCGAAACAGAGTCACGCTTGTTTGTACGAAAATTTCGTTGCTAAAACGCAACGGAATCGTATTTTAGAGTATAAAATCCGTATACACGAAATGCCAAAATGTGCTTTGGAGAAATGACAAGCGATAAAGCGTAATTTGCATGAGCGATATATCCTTCCGCGAGGTTGCACGTGAACTATAGGTTCTCCCGTGTGCATAGCAAAGCAAATCTTGGAATGAGAATTACATTAAAATAATCATAATGCAAGATATGACGCGATTGTATAATTCCAACCGGAGGAACCGCCGGTAAATTCGCGAAACTCGTCAACGTGCCGCCAACATCCGAGCTTTCATCTCGCGACGTACCTATGACGTAGACGTAAATAGACGTAGTCGCGTAGCGTCCCGAAACCGCGCGCGGCCAGCATGCAAAGCATCGGCAAAACCACAGAAATCTCGTTAGCGTATGCAAATCCAACGAGTGATAGTAGTAGTGGGTACTAACTATCCTATCGTGCTACGAACGATCCCTGCCTAATGTACACTCTATGCCCTGCAGCTTAGAAATCATGGAGAAACGGGAAGAATCCTAATGATAAGGTAATAGGCGCCCGACCTCCAACTTGGACGACGTAAATTACTAATTTTCTATCCGTCGTCGTCGAGTAACCGGGGCGACGGCGGCTTCATCGCCGGATATGAGTAGCGATTACGCGACATTGTTGACGTAACGCAGACATTGCTGCGTAATTATATCGGGCGATGCAATTATCGCTGTTACTTTCTCTTAGCATATTGAAAATTCACGCATGTACATTATATAATTTTTAATAACACATTATAGTGTGTTTTAAAAGTCTATTATTTTATTAAATATTATTTTGTTAAATTTAATAAAATAGATTTTTTGTTGAACGTTTTTGCCTAAAAAAATTCAAAGATGAAATTATGTAAGAGCCGGCACGAAACTGAGTTAAAAGAAAGAGAGAAGGAAGGAAATAATAAGTAATTTAACTTGTAATCCCCTCTCTCTTTCTTTCTCTCTCGAATCATGATGGAAAAAGAAGCAAGCTGTATACGGTTTCTTGTTTCCGACGCACCTCGAAAATGGTATCCAAGAGGAGGCTATAAGCGATTTTGAAAGAAAATTTAAAGTTTCAAAGGTCATAAAAGTTACCAAATGCCGGGGCTATATAAAGGTTAATGGCAACGAAAACCCGTACGAACTTCCAGAAATGTACAAATCGCTCGTAAGAACGAGCACGAAACTCAGCGTGTTGCCAGCAGCAATATCCTCGAGAGAAGAAAATGATATAAAATAAAAGCTCGTAACTGAAAGAAAGCCAACATGGAAATTACATCTCGAAATCTAATTAAAAATAATATGTTTGGCGATAAAAAGAATATCGTACATTTAATTAAAAATAATAGCCTTTACATAACGAGCCTTACAATGGTAATAATTAACGGCACAATCTAGATTCTAATAATAAAAGTATACGATATACGAACGTAAGAGGCGTTGTGTGCCAAAACCATAGTAAGCGCTCTTATTTTTCGCGAAAAATTTCACCAGAGGCAAACTGGCCTCTTTTTTTTTTGTTTTTACATGAAACACCGCGCTCTCTAAGTTACTGGACATGTTCCGCGTGTCATATGTTACCCATGTGGTTCATCCAATAGTTGACCGTGACGTCACTCGGGTATGTGAAACGTATATCGTAAATCGCTTTTATTATATTCCGGGGCAAATTCGCGAGTCGTGCGGTTGTCCATCGGACATTGATGCGCGACGGTGGAGGTCTCGTACGAGGTTTGGCGCACGCGAGAGCAAACGAGGCCATTTTCGTACAAAAATGGCACGTATCCCGCGGCGAAACGATGGAAAATACGTTACGAGGGAACATTGCGCAAACAGGCAAACCTCCCCCCCGAATCCTCTCCCTCATCTCACGCACATACGAGTTCCGCGGCTGTTAACCAACATTTTCAAACCACGGGTAAACCAAGTTTTTGATCAAGTTCGTCAAACATCAGATTGTTCCAACTCTTTATTACGTAATAAAAATGCGTAACCGACCTTAAAAATTGCTGGGCGTACCTCGATCGCTCTTTAAATAATGGGTTCCGTGTATTTACACGACGATTGTACTTCATCTCGCTAAACTTTCCGTCGAATAATAAATAGTCTTGCAGTTATAATTCTAGAGAATCGAGATATTTTATATGTATTGGCTGGATTAAGTAGCTTTGGAAACAATTGTTAGAGGAGGAGAGAGGTAATGCGATTGGCATACAATTGCGCCATTGCCATGAACGAAATTCGGCCAGAGTTAATCGAAACCGAGACCGCGATTATCGTTCCGCAAATGGGGGCACGCTCCGCAAAGCACAATCGGAAGAGCGATGAGGGCACTTTCCGGCAAAAATGGCACGTAGCCTGCAGGAAAGTCGTGCGCTGCCTCATGATGGAAAATGCGTTACGATGGAATGGCACGCGAACCGTGGAATGGACCATACATGGGAAAGAGTTGCCCGACATTAACCAACGGTAAAGCCGGCGGAAACGCTCGTTCCGGCAAACAAGCGCAACTTTCTTTTACTCGAATCGACAGATATTTATGGCATTATACATTGTACGTAAATACTTCCTGCAATTAAACGACAAACTACGGAGAGCCTGAAGAGAGAGAGATTGAAGTATCATTATTATCTTCGTAATAATAATGATACTTCAATCTCAAAAACTGTCGAGTAATTAAAAATCTCTCGACAACTCTGACTATAGACTATTTTATAATTTAAATTGTAAGACAATCTCTTCGCGAAAAAAATTGCCATCTAATTTATTAATTATATTTAATTTCGCGAGATTTCCTTATTGTGACAGATTTTGAGACATTTTCGAGTTTCCGAGCACACGTTTATCGCCAACACTTAAGAAGATGGATATCGAGATATACATTAATATCTGAAATGCGAAGCAAAATGTCTTACCCCCTAAGCGCAATTCTGCAATTCCTTGGGCCATTTCGTACTCGTTCCGCACGAAGCACTGGTACATGCCTCGGTCCTCTCTCGCAACCGACGTCACGGAAATACGCTCGCTGGAGACGGTCCTTACGCGGGCGCCCGTCCTCAATGGTTGACCGTCCTTCAGCCAATAGAGAGCTGCCTGCGGAAATCCACTTGCGGTGCACGTCTGCAAAGGAGTTTAGACGGAAGGAACTGATGAGAATCAAGAAAGGAGACCCGCGCGCGCAAAGGCGAGAGGGAGTACGAGCCCCTCCTCGTCTCTTCCTGAGAGAAAAATCAGATCTATATATTCCTGAAAATGTGTATTCGAATCGCGCATTCGTACCACGACTGGCATTAATTTCCGGAGCGTACAGATTCATTTCCCGCGTCATCGACAGCGCTTTACCGTATTTATAGATGGATGAAAACGCCACGGTAAATATTCATAATCAAAGTGCTCGATATTGTGAACGATCTATCGAAGAAACCACTCTCGCATTATTAAGATGCATAGAGTTCTTACGAGGGGCTCTACGACATTTATATCTATTTTCGTGTTATTGCGTTTCGCGATGTCAGGATTAAATTCTTCGAAATTATTTCCATTTTAATTTGTTCCGTTTTTGCCTTCCTTTTCTCGCAAGATTTCGACCTTTATGGAAGCCTTTTACTCGCGATCCTCACGTACGCTTGATTTTCGAGTGGATCGATATCGACGACAATCAATTACCAGATAGGCGGATTTCCCCAGGTCGACGGTCTGTATCGCCGGCTGCACGTGAACGCTGAGCGGCGCAGACACCGTTAATCTGATCTCCAAAGTCTCGCTGCCTTCGGAATTGCTGGCGGTGCACATGTACGAGCCGGCATCGTTCTCCTCGATACTCTGGATGATCAAGGAACCGTCGCGCACCACGTAATGTCCCGCCGATTCTTCGATCGGCTCCTCCCTCTGATTTCTATTGTAGTACCATCTACGCGAAGAAACAGACGAGAGAGAAACAATTCCCGTTTAATACGCGATTTCCAAAACAGCTGTCATTTTATCGAGCTGTCATTTTCTCGTCGGAGCAAACGACATAAGCAGACATTCGAAAACTCGATATATTGTTCCCCGCGGCTCATGCGCGCGCGCTTCTCGGCAATGTGTATGCAAATTACCATTTCCCGCGCTCGTCAAAGTGTCCACGGCGATGTTATTATTATTATTATTATTATCTCGAGTTACCTAACCAGCGAGAGATCTCGGGAATGTTACGCGTTACGTGCGCACGTCTGTCCGAAACCGCGTATCTCTTCACTGCACACGCTTACCACAAAATAACTATTGTTTCTCATCGGAAGAGAGAGAATGCATGCATTTCCTCCTCCTCTCGTCCGTTATTGTACGATTATATGCTGCGTATATGCTGTACTTCTCTCTCTCTCTCTCTCTCTCTCTCTCTCTCTCTCTCTCTCTCTCTCTCTCTCTCTCTCTCTCATTTCTATTTGTCGCACATATATGTATGACACAGTCGGGGAGATACGAACGCGCTGGCACGCTTGCAAAACGTTGACTTTTAAAGGGCATGCATTTTAATGACATTCGTCGCACGATTATTCACACAGTCGCACGATAAAAATATCATTAAAATGTATGTTTATGAATCACGAATCTACAGATTTAAAAATAGCTTTATCATAAATTAATTTCAACGTAGAAAAAAATACATTCGGCGCTAGACACGCTGTATTACTATTGCGATAATTATTCGAATAGTTATCGCGGATCGAATTTCACGAAACAAGATCGCGCATAACTTCCCCGGCTTTCGGCTGTCCGTCTTAATTGAAAATTCAAACGGCGTTCGCGATTGCCTCGATTTAAGCCAGCCTCAGCAGAGAGGATAATCCAATCGATCTTTGGCGAGCACGCGCGACCTTTGACCTTATCGGACCGCAACGACGCCGAACGATGCAAGAACGTGTGTCACAATCTCAACGAATTCATCTTTCACAACAATCAATTGATATTAAGCAGTGAGATTTAACATCATCGTGCTTTATCCTATATATCGTGTACTATTATTACTATCAAGCTTAACAAGATATACAAAAATTGATATGACAGAAAGAAATTGGATGTAAATTGACAGCAATGTTTCTTATCAATTCGTTTGATATCCTTGCTACAACCTCGGTACCGTGACAAGCGAAATCACTAATGAAAATTTCAAGCTACCGCTATTCCTGTTCGCTTTCAGACAGCGTCATCTGTGCTTTTAACGAACTCGCATATGTATTCCTGCGCAGCCGGATTGACATGAATTTTTAATAACGCGAATATATTTCACAAACACATATGTATATAACCGTCCTCTAATTAAATGAGATATTAGCTTTAAAAAATACACTGCTTTTTTTTAATAATATAGAGCGATTTATTTTTAAATATTATCAGAGCGCATAAAGCGCTGGTTATTTAAATTTGGGATAACTAATGTTTTAATTATGAAAACGCTCCAATTAAACTGAAACAAAATTACTTCAATCAAGAAAAATTAATTAAAAATATAAAAACAAATTCGCTCTCTGCGAGTTTAATGATATGAGATATGATTATTCTTGAACATTATCTTCGATAAAAAAAATCAAATGACATATAAATAAAATTGATCGAGGGTTCTTTTGATATTCCTTTTAAAATAGAAACGATTAGTCAATGTACAAAATAGTGCTATCTAAATACTGTCAATACTTAAATCGATTCCAATTCAAAATCCTTTATCGCCCTACGGAAAGTTTATCGAAACCGAATGGAGCCAGTTCATCTTTTCGCGATTGCTCGTAACGCACCATTAGCTTCAGCATCGTCCCTCTCATAGTTTTCCCTCTCTCTCTTCTCTCTCTCTCTCTCTCTATCTTTCTTTCTCTCTCTATTAAGCGATGATCGGCCCCACGTGGCTTAGAAATCCGTTAAAGCATAGTAGTCCGGGATCTTGCTTACTCCGCATCTGGGAGTAGATGTGGAAGGACGATGATGACGACGAGGAGAACGATGAGGACGATGAGGAGAAGGCCAAAGAGAGTTGGAGCGATGGATGGATGGCGGCGTCTCGGCAGAGCGGCAGAAGTGGAGCCATAGGAATGAGGAGTATACCTATAGATAATCGAATTTACGGAGGGAAATTGGCGAAGGAAGGAGATGAGATAGGGGATGCTCGAGTGCGAGGGAACTCGGAAAGATGGAAGCCTCTGCGCCGCGGCAAACCCGCAAACTCTCCCTATCTTCCTCTCTCTCTCTATCTTTTTCTCTCTTGCCGTCGCTCCATCTTCCTCATCTTCGTCTTCTATCCTCTCCGCCCATCATCCGTTCTCTCTTCTTCTCTCTTCCTCTTTCCCTTTCCATTCTCTTATCCCTATCTCCAGATTCTCCGGCCTCTCCTCTGCTCTCTTCCGTCGACTAAATCAACTCGCGGAAGAGATAGCTAGGAGAAGAGGATGAGGAGAAGGGAGTCGGCGCGGAAGAAGAGGGCGATTGGAGAAGGATGACAGGACGAGAGAGAGAAGGTACGAGTGGTTGATGAACACAAGCATGGAATACTCAGTGACGTCGACGTATACGTAAATGCGGAATATTTGATGGGCTGTCAGAAGCAGTCTCTGTAATCAGCGGTCGGTTTGTTTGCGCTACCCATACAGCTCTCCCGACGTCTATATATCTCCGGACTATCTTCGTTCATCCCCCGGTTACCCGTGTCGCACGCGTGCGACGCGCATGGAGCCGCCAATCGACACACACACACACACACACACACACACACACACACACACACACACACACACACACACA
Organism: Camponotus vicinus; assembly: GCF_025532165.1. Lineage (NCBI taxonomy): Eukaryota > Metazoa > Arthropoda > Insecta > Hymenoptera > Formicidae > Camponotus > Camponotus vicinus. Next base: position 32,670,041 of record NW_028141945.1, read on the forward strand.
CATATACACGCACGCACGCACACATGTACAAGCGTAGAGAACCACATCGCTCTATTCGCATCGATTCTACAAATTTCACGTGCGTGCGATCAAAGTTCCGTCGATATGTTCTGTTGGCGACGTTTGAAATTTTCATTTTACTTTACAGCGCGAGAGGAGAGGAGAAAAAGAGAACGCGAGAGAAAGAGAGAGAAAAAGAATCTTCATCAAATTTGTAGGAAAGTAGAATAAAACGAGAAAGCAGGATAAGATTCTTGATCGATCGCGGGTATCTCGCCCGTTGATCCGTAACTATTTAAGTGTATCTCGCCACAGCGTGTGACACGACACCGTGTGTTTCCGCTCGACGCAAGTTTGATTACCGCGCGATCCTCTGTACGACGCTCGCGGCATCAATGATGGAACCAAACTAGTTGCTAATCGCGTAATCCGCTGTAATAACACACTTCTCCTCCCACGCAACAAGTTTCGAGAGCCACTCGTCGCTTTTCTCTTCAACAGCGTGTTGTATCGACGTACAACGAGGGTTGCAATCTCCCCCTGTCGCTTCGTTATATCCTGCTATCTCATCTTCCTCTCGCGCGCTTTTTATAAATAAATAAATAGAAAAGATAAAAGATGGATATTTGGAAGGAATCGACCATTGACGTAATATTTAACACAGGGAAAGAGCGCGAAGAAAGAAGTTATTCGTGTTCGTACTCTCTCTGTTTTTTCATTCGGTTTATCTTTCTCTAGTCGAGTGTCCTCCAAGTCCGCGTGTCGATGAACTCCGAGAGTCCTCGCGTTTCCGCGCGAGAAACTCATATCGCGCGGAATATTCCGGCCGGATCTATGTTTAAAATTAGCATTAATATAAGGAAAACAGAGAGACATAACATACCAGCCGTCTAGTAGCGAATGAGTATCGTCCACATGTTCCTCTGTTTGCACAAAGATTCCAATTTCCTCGTCACGATTGTCGGCCGTAGTTTTATTCGACTCGAACGCAAACCACTATTGAATCGTACGCGTTTGATTTCGCAACGAATGCGTGTGCATTATTTCAGATGATAAGTTTTATTCTAATCTTTCGCTAAACATAATATATACAGTATAATTTTAATATAAAAGCAAAACATTTTATGTAAATTTCCGTACAGATATGACTCGATGCATTTTTCACATTTAGTTTTTTCTCTAACAATTGTGTTAACGGCAAAAAATTCGTTATAGAAATATATAAATTACAGAATAAAGAGAATAATCGCGTATTCTTTCAAAACACGACATTTAACTCGCTCTTGTTCGTTTATAAACTTTATATTCTCGCGAAAAATCAAAAGCGAAATTGAAATAATCCGGTCGGTGTATTTCGCAAGTTTCGCCCTTATTATTAGATCGCCAATATTTATTGTGTTTATCGCACATTATTAGCTGCATTGAGCCGCATTGAGCCGTCATGATATAAATGAAATTCGTGACCGCGTATTTTGTATTCGCCATGCGACGCGAAAACGTCTTGTTAATCTTCGACATCGGCTTTAATTCACATGCACTGCGTTCTATACGTTTTGCATGCAGATTACTTAACAACGTCGCCCGCGCATGGTGGAAAGTAAATGTCTGCTTATCGTTTAATTGCGTATCTGAGCGTTACTCAGGACAGGTATAAAGGGAGAAAAACGAGATTCGCAAAAGGGTGGACGAGAAAAATACACTTAAATTCCAATTATGGGTGTTTTATAGAATAACTAATTATACTAGATTAACTTCTAACAATCCGAAAATGTGCGCGCGTACCGCACACAAAATACGCAAGAAACTGTCACTGTACTAATGTGCTTTGTTAATAATTAAATTGTTGAATTAATTATTTGTTTTGTTAATTGTTAAATTTATTTATCTAATAAAATTAAAAGTATAGATTATTTATTTAATAACATTAAATATGGATTATTAATCCCATAATATTAAATCTATATCGTATCAATAATTTAATGATTTGTAATATTAATAAATACGAGTGCAATTTGAATATTGAAAAAACTTACCTGTTAGTCGGGGTAGGATTAGCATGGGCCACGCAAGGGATCACGACGGTGTCCTTTAGACGGGCTGACATGTACACTAGCTTTTCATTTATTATAGGTGGCATGGTGCCTCGAATTTCTGCAAAAAACACCACGGGAAACGCGTAAATTCAATTATAGCGTAAAATCGGAGATTAAATCGCGGAACGTTGCTCGGCTTGCACCGCTCGTTCGGGAATCGATTCCGGGCTAGTCCCCGCCGCATGATACGCGGAAAATATGTTCATAAATCGTTACTGTCTACGGGAGAAAAGAAAAGCGAGACCCCCTAAGCCGGATGGCGGTGGATTGGAAAACACGGACAGAAGAAAGAGAAAAAAACAGGACTTTGCGCGCACGCATTTCCAGCGCGCGACATTTAATGGGGAGTTATGGTCGCAGATAACGCCACGTCTTACGACACGGTGCACTATGAAGCGGAACCACGTTAGATAACGACGATATATCTCCGCGCGCTTTGGCGAGAATTTGAAATTACGTCACGCGCTATCAAAACTGTCGGCGAAATTATGTTCCGCTCGAACGGCAACGTCCAACAACCCTCTACGCGAAACTCCGTTTGCTTTAGCGAAATTTCGCGATACCTTTTATTTCCAAATTAAATCAATATATTGAAATATTAAGAGGATATTTTTGAAAGGAAGAGCACGGACAATTGTAGTCTAAAATTTTCCCAATTTGAAATTAGATTTCTGGATTTTCGGTTTAAAATAAAATTCATGACGCATAAATTATGAACATGCAAGTTTCCAGATGAACCGAGCTAATTCTGCTTCAGAAAATGGCTGGTAAAATACTTTTTATAAAATAAAAATAAGAGTGAAAATTAAACGGTAACTCGATTCATATATTTGTAATTTACGCGTCATGAACTTTATTTTAAGTCAAAATTAAAGTCCAATCTCGAGTTGCGAAAATTTTGGGCAACAAACCCGTGAGGCACTCGTCCGCACTCTTTACACGCAACGCGCGCACGTGTACATCTCGCTATTCACATCTCGGAATCGCATAATAATGCAACTTAACAAAATAAAAACTGTGAATTGTGTATTCTCGTTAATTGAGTTTGCATAGCGCAGTTATAATATTCTTCGCTAGCATGCCGCCAGAGTTGCAACCGTTACATAAATCGTCGGACGTTCCTAATTTGCGCCCAACATACTTTCGCACGCTTCATATTTTGCCGTCGCTCGAAAATTCAAATTTTCTCAAGCGAGGGATGAATTTATAATTAAACAGATCCATACTCGGGGCGGGTTAAAGCGGGGTTTGTCAGCGAGGAGACGAAGATGCGCCGTTAATTACGTATAAATCAAAAGCGACGCGCATATCGCTCGCATCCCGCGCGATTATTCCATTTGTTCAATTACAAATATGTAGGTATTTTTATTTTCGCGTCGCACTGTTAAAATCGTGCCACTCAATCTGCCTAGCGCATACCTGCGGTAGAAATGCAGCGTGGTTTATTGATTCGTCCATAGATACTCAAGTGCCCTCCTCTTCGGCACGTGTGTTATTTCGCGATCAAATGATGTGTGGACAGCGACGCATACGTGCTGTTACATTTAACGGGGAATTAATGCGCTGGATTACGGCGGACGAATACTCGCTGGGCGCAGTTATACATATCTCTCGCACGTCACGACAAAAATATTTATCGTTTACGTGAGATAGGTTTATACACGTCACACATGGCCGTTGTGTATGACGTCGTTTGATTTCACAATATCATTAAATTCAATAGAACGTAACAAATATAATATTGCGTATGAATAAAATGTTAATTAATGTTAATTAATTAATCTTATATATATTATTTTCCGATACAAATATATGTTCCTCTAAATTACAAGTCTCAATTCACATGGGAAAAATTTGCAAAAAAAACCTTGACGGTCCAAGTAATTCGCTGTAAATAATTATGTAGTACAGAGATCCTCGAAACCTTATAAAATCTTGGGAAGCGAAGAGAGAAATAAATAAAATAAATATAAATTCTCCACGCCATCGATTATGACATTACCAAATTTTCGAATTTCAAATCTGAAATTTGACGCTCCCTCTACAAGAGCGTACGTCAATAAAATTCAAGCATTGAAATCCGCAATAAATCAAACAGGCATAACGTAACGTCCATTCCATGGCGTTTATATAGCACCGAAATCGTACACCACCACCAAAATTGTTTTACGTGATCGCGACCGCGATATTACATGCGATATGATATCTTTCCATATATGAGTACAATGAACATTAACTTTACACCGGTTCTAAATTCGGTAGGCCCTCCTACTGGGATTTATACGCGGATAATATGCCGAAAAGTTTCCTCATTACTCCGTAAAACTACTGTACATCGTGGTTTTGGTTAATTTAGTAGAATATATGCCAGTCTCCCAGACGCGGGGGAGGTGAAAGAGAGGAAAATGAGGAGGGGGGTGAGCGAAATATGCAAACGATCAAATTTTCCCCCGCCCCCAAACTTTATTATTAAGTTATTAACTACCTAAGTGCGCTTAGCATAAATTTCTATCTTACTAGTGGAGGGAGTCCTGTGTGGCAGGGGGCAATGGGCGGGGTCCGTGTAACAGCTTTATTACGAGTGCACGAGCGAACGCGTACGTTTCTGGAAAATTGAAACCCGTGAATTTTTCAACGTCCGCCGAGATATTCTTGCTCGGGCACGTCGGATCGGTTTTTCTTGCCTGATTATGCGGCGGCACACAAACGGCGATCTCTTTCTCTCTCGCTCTCTCTTTCTCTCTTCGTCCCCCAAACCTCTTCTTCCCTGCGGAAATACCTCAAGAATAGAAAATGTCGTGATTGGTATTATAAAAATGTCTCTCGAATTGCCATTACCGTCAATCATAATTATTATAATTTAAGAATTATTATTATTATAATATTTTATTGAGAGATTATATTAATGTGACGCGATGATTATTATTACGACTTAAATTATTGGCTTTGTTGTGGAAAATCGAAAGAATCTCAGCTATCGGAAATCTGAAAGTGATTAAAGTTGAAACTTTTTAAATCAATCGTTTTCGCTCCCACTGTTCGCTTGTTCGTGCGACTCGCTTTAGACAAATATTTATTCTGTTTGTGTATACCGCCGCCAGGCTTTCAGCGAATATCGTATATTTCGTCAAATGATACACAAGGTAATTAACCTACGAGCGAATAGCGACGATAATTAATTGACGTTCGTTGAAAATATTTGTGATTAGGAAATATACTAAAGCAGCGCGCCCGGTTATGAGTTCAAACATCCGTCGTACTTGGTTAAATCGCGTTATATATCGTTATATATCGAGGCAATTTCCAACTGCCTCTTTCAACAATATGAGTTTATTTAATATCGATATTATGAAGCTCGCCAAAATTTACAATATTGGTAATAATTAATTGATATTATTCTATGTGTACGCTTTCTACGTGTACACCTAACCGAAACAATTTTACCGATTCAATATTGAGAATTTTACTTCAAAAGCATATGTATTGTATATGCGCGGGTGGAAAGTAAGCGGCATATGAAATCACGATGACTACGTGTGTTCGCTCGAATCTACAAGAAACTTTAAATAAGTCGCACGTCCCCCGAAATTCGCGATATCACGAGAGATTCTCCTAGTTTGAAAGTTTTCCAACTCTCTCTCCGAGTTTTAGAAATTTAGAACATTGTCTATGGGGAGAAGGGTGAAAAAGGAGGAACAAGACAACCGGTGAGGAGAATTTTACAATGAGGATACTGCGCTAAAAGAGCGCGATCAATATTTCATTACAAATACTACTCCTATATTTATTTTCCGCGTGGTTGTGTATTAAACATGAATTATAATCGAGTACATTAATAGTAGATGAACGATGTATTTATAACAAGTTCAAAAGGTACGACGTTACCAGATCGATCATTATCTCGCGACAAGACTCTACCAAGGGAGAAAAGGTAAATGCCACGGTTTGTCTTTCCTTTGGCGCTCGTGCGGATATATACGATTAGAGTTCCACTTAATTTCAAGCGCGATATGATATCCTAAGAGAAGAGAAAGGCCATTACTCTCAGATCACTTGGGATAATTTCCTTCGTCCGTCGATTCCTCTTTTCGCCCGTTTATCTAACCCCCTTGTAATTTACACAATGCTATACCGTTATCACTTCCTTAGCCGTTATCTAATTAAACATCGACCGCTGTCGAAGAAGTCGATCAGGCAGTTTCGCGCCGGCAGTTAAATGTATTGTTTTTATCTTCCTTTCTCCTTTGCGGCCCTCGCTATCGCGAGGTAAGATCCGAGTTAATGTGCTGGACGCGATAGGGAAATAAATTACGCGAACGTAAAAAAAATAACGAGGGGGTGATGCCTTCTGAAATTAATTATCCACTCTGTTTCATGATGCCTTGATTCTTAACGATCTCGTTTAATCAGATATTAATTAATTAAATGCCAAAGATGCGATAAATGACTAAGATTACAAATATTCCTAATAGAAATAAACGTATAAACAGCTCACCATCGATTTGCATAAACTTTGAATGTTTTTATTAAAAATTTCAATGACGCGGATGTGTATTGAGTTCTCGATTCCGGGGACAAATTTTCCCTTTTCATCGTTCTTCTTTGGTTGCTTTTGCTCCAAATGAAAAAAAATAGGAAGTATAATTGCTGCGGTATCGATCGAATTGGGTGCAGGTAAAGTAAACATTTAATTAAACTCCACCATACGTCCGATATACGTTCAGCTCGAGGCGGAACCGGAATTTACGTTCGACAAGCACAACGGATATCCTGTATTCGAACTCTCTTCTCTATTTACGTTTTTTGAAAAATTTAATAATTGTCGGAACTCTTTGTGTTTAAAACATGATAAATCGAATAGAATACCGATCCCCTTTTCTGTTGAATTTACGTCAACTAACTAATCCCGAATCAAAATTATTATATAACGAGAATAATGAAATCTCGTATATACAGTGATATGAATAATGAGTGTCGAAACTTTTAATTTTTTATCGCGCATTGTATTTTAGTAATAATTTCATCGACAAATTTGCGGTCGATTTTTCATGAAAACTATCGAGGCATCTATTGTCTACTATTGAATAATTAGTGATAGGGAATAAAAGATCCCTAACAAAGCTTAAAGGGAGAAATTAATTAAAAATAACGAATAACAAAACTATATTCTACATTTAACTTCACAAATAAACCTTAATAAAATTTTAATCTTAAATTTGCATCTATTGTCTTCGAGTAATTAGCAATAGAAGATAAAGAGTTTCTGATGAATTAAGCTTCAGGGGAGAAACCAACAAAACAAAAATCGCATCCTTTCATTAAACTCAAATAGACTTTAACGAAATTTTTATTTTAGATTTGAGGCAAATTTCCGTTTAATTAATTTCCGACTATATGATCGTATACCATATATATTTTAAATATTAATATTAATATTTTACTTATAAAAAGAAATTACAAATGACTACAAATTGATCCAAGAATCTGCCCTCAAAAACAATACACAACGGAAGTGGTACAATTTGTTGTATTCGTTGTGGGAAGAAAAATCTATGACATACTCACCAGTCAGTTGCAGCCGCCCTACATTGCTGCTGACGACGGTTTCCTGAGTTAGCCGATGATGCGTCCTGCATCGATAAGTCATCTGCGCGTCGCTTCGCGTAATATTGATTATCATCAACTCACCGCTCGGCAGCATATGATATTTGCCATCTATAACAACACGCGCGCATCGGGTTTGAATTACGTTTCTATCATCATCGAAATCTAAATTGATCGGAAGGAAATTACATGTTTATATAAGCCGGCACATAAATGACGTCATGTAATATAACTCCTATTTTCCAATAATGAAATTGTATAATTAATTCGCGATAATATATCTGATATTTGTATATATAAAAGGTTCTGTTTAATTTTGAAGTAATTATATATATATATATATATATATATATATATATATATATATAATTTATATATATTTATATAATTATATATTCGCTTGCTCGTTGAAAAATACGATGTCATTAATATGCAGATGTATTTATGAATACCTATTTTTCATTACTTACCGCCCATTGTGGAAGGATAAATATTGAAAACTGGTTCTTGGAGCCAAGACGTGACCGTGACGTGATCACGAACAAAACTGGGCACGTTACAGCGCATAAGTACATTGTTGCCGAGGAAGCTGCTGGGGCTCTGCACTTCCGGATCGTAACGTTGGTTTACCACTGCAACGCATATAACGATAAGTTCTACTCTCGTTGTATCCATATACCGTGGTTTTCGGAATCATAAGAACGTAACGCGAATGTGTGTGCTAACAACGTTTCAGCTACGCAAGAATGTTGCGATTCGCTTTGATGCACATTTCTACTCTATAAGAAACGAAACCATACAACGCGACATATAATGTTGTATATTTCGCCAATATTTAATATCACTTCTAATTGAAGAGCTTTCATAAACACGAACATAATGTATGCACGGGCATGTGTAATTTTATACTTCCATCTCTATATACTTAATGATCTGTTTAGTAACGCAGTTTAGCTGGTAAATACGCGTTACATTTACCGTGCTCGTATATGGAATGTTGATGTTGAATTTATACGATTAATGTTAATGAAATGAGTTACAAATAGCTTTCGTTAATTTACTAGAAATAATAATTCTTTGTAAAATAACATGGAACACAAGATACAAAAAGTAAACAGTGGTGAAATATTTAATGCTAAACTAAGAGAATGATCACAATGCATTAAATTATGCAAATTCATTATGCATTTTTAAAATTATTTTCTGCAAAGTAAATTGCAGAATAAAATTGTACATTTTTTTTCATATAAACGTGTGTGTATGCATACTGCGATGTTATTATGTTCAAATATGTTACGTTACGAGCGCACGATTCCACATGCGCGTACATTCTATTTTAGAAAGAAAATCTTACGTTAATATCTAAAAGAAAATATTTGCATACAAAAGTTAGTTTATAGAAAAGCAGTTTTAATTTATGGAAAAATAGCATAACACGAACTTGCTTTGAAATGCATCGCGTCATGCTTCGCATCTAATCACCGTCATCTCTACGTTGACATTACGCGCTAACGAAAGGACTGACGAGGCTTGATGAAATGCGGTAACACAATACGGTCAAAGTAGAAAATCCCAAAAGGCGGCGTCTTATCCAAAATCTCATGTCGCGAGATCCGCCCCTGACCTGGCAGCCCACGTAAGTTGATGGGCTCGGCTGAAAGGTTGGTAAGGGCATGTCTGAGAGGGGGATGGAATAAGGTTGTAAAGAACGTGGAAGGCAGCCAGGCAGGAATCTAGAAGAGAAAAGGAAAGAAAAAGTAAGACGGGGAGGGAGAGAGGGAGATGGAGATGGAGAGAAAGGGGATAGAAAAGCAGCAGCCCAGGGAATCGGTGTGGTGTGGTGGTGCGTTGCGGGGTTCTGCCTCCGCAACCCGTTTCGAGAGTCAGCGGAGCGAGGCACTCAGACTTCAGAATGGGGTAAAAACTCAGTGAGTTTGCCCGTACTCCATTCCACCTCCTTTCGCCCGTCCGTCCCTTGCGCACGCTGCCATTCTCTCTCTCTTTCTCGTTACGTCTCCCACGTCCGCCGTCTCCCTTTCTGGTTTCCCTTCGCGTATCGCTCGCTTCTCTTTCCCTCTTTCTCTCGGTTACGCGGCAACCAAGCCAAACATAAACTCGGCAGACATCTCGTGGCAGGTAATATTTACAAACCATGAAACGAGCAGGGAGAAGAGATAACGGGGAGAAACGGGAAGGAAAGAAAGAGCGGTGGAAATCAAAAAGCGAGAGACAGAGAGGAAGATGCCGCGCGCAAAAGCAACGCGTCGACTAGCTCTCCATCAGGGCGCACATCTATCCTCTCAAAGAATCATCCGCTAGAAATGAGTAGCTCGCCCGAAAACCACGCTTTTTCAACAAGTCGGATTTTATACGAAACTACCGAAGAGAATCTCTCTCGTGGCAACGTAATTATCCAACGACGTATCTACGACTGAGAGATAGAGTAGAGTACTAAGAGGTTTTAAGGTCGAGAATGCGGACAATATTATTATATGAAACGTATATATATATATATATGTTTGTGCTTTCAGAAAATCAAGACTGTAATAATCTCGAGCAAAATACATAAGGCTAATTGAAAGTAATATATTAAAAAAATTATTAACTAACATTCCTAAAATATGTATAATTTAATAATAATAATATTTAATGTAATTTAATATTTAATATAATATAATAATAATTTAATAATTATTAACTAACATTCCTAAAATATAAATAATATAAAATATAAAATATAATTTAATATACTAACATTCCCAAAATATAATTTAATATTTATATAATCGAGGTTCAGTGAAATTGACTAATTAGAAAGTAATATTCGAATCTATAAGAAATTTATGAAAAGAACACAATGTCGACACACATACGTATTATCTTTAGAAGATAAGTTGCTAAATTGAGATACGGCACGGAAAAAACTACCCGCACCGTAAAAGTGAGCAAGACTCGGTTCCTGTACTTTTTATAAAAGAGTCCCGCGTGCGGTCGTTAAACTTCCTCATTTTCTCAGTACAAGGTGACACACCGTATATATGTGTATACGAGACGTAATGTCGTCGCAACGTTTACTTCCAGGCTGGCACGTATACATCGAATGAGCGGACAAAGTACGGGGACTGCGAATCTTCACGAGTTCGTGTTCGCTTGTTCCCCGAAATAAATAACGAGCGAAAATCGTTCGGTCGACTGTTCACCAGCGAACCGATGTTGAATACGAGTAAACAGAAAACGCGAACAGCCGCGGGACGTTATTCGCGCTCGAGGTTGTTCGGCTCCTCGGTGCATATATATGTATAGATACATATATACCGAGAGAATGTCATAAAATAATACATGGTCCCGAGAGACGAGCCCGAGCTTGAACAATCTTGCAAACGATGCTCCGGCGATGCTTATTTCCTGCCACATCTCTTGTCATCTTTTAGATCGTCTATCTTCGTATCATTTGAAGCCATCAATATGAAACATGTCAAAAAACGACTAACGACTTGTTTATATCACAATTTGGGGGATAAATACTGAATAATGGAAGTCTCTTGTGGATGTAGATATTTAGATCGAATAAGATACATTAAATCATGCAAATCAGATACAAGACGTAGACTCTTCTAGCGTATTTAAATGAAATAATCAATAAAGTAGGAATTTTTTGTATGTGAGAAAAATTGAAGAAGATTTTATGAATTATTATCTTTCATCAGTTCCTAGATGCTTTCTTTTACTATGATGCAAAGCTGTCTTCACCGAGACAAAGTAACCCCGGTACATCCCCCATATATTTTTTCCCTTTTTTGACAAAGCATCGCGATTACGCACAGCAATCGCTGAAAGGATGAAAAAACGAAAAAAACCGACATTTCCGGCGGTAGCCAGCCACATGTTCGAGCGATTGCGCAATCATATCCATTTTGTTTCCGAGAATGGAGCGTGTGCGCGCCCGAAAGATTTTTCTCGAAGACGGAAGGAAGAAAGAGTCGCTCGAGTCGGGGGTAGCAGAAGGGGAAGAGGGCAGGATGAAACCGTGAAGGAGATGAGCAAAAAGAAAATGGCTGAGGCGGAGACTAGGAGCTGACGCGGCGGAGGCACCAGGCATGAATCTGAAAAGGTATGGGCTGCGTTCACGCGACGATGATTTACGGGCGTATTAGGTCGATAAGATATCTTCCGGTTCGTTGACCCGGCGGAAGCTCTATTTTTAAGGCGCCTCGCGGCCTCCTTTTACTCCATTTTATCCGTCTCTCCTTTCTCTCTCGCCGTCTTCTACCTCGATACTCTTGTAGACGCCCGTAGTTTCGAAAGGTATCGCGTCGTCGAGCAAAAGAAATCCGTAGACGAATCTTCTTTCGGTAACGCGATTTCAGTGACTAAGTGCCACGATCGCCTGATACAGATTATGCTTGTAAAATGTATATTTTCGTTGCAAAGTGAACATATATGAGACGAAATTCTTGGATATAAACTCCCTTTCGTAGAATAGAAATTCAGAAAATACTGAAAATCTCTCTACATCGCTTATTCAATGAGATCAAATCTAGTTTGTACCACGAATAGATGGTATTCTCATCTCTTATTTAAATTATCGATAACAAAATCACTTATATTTTACATATAATATATAACATTTAAACCTGAAATCCGGAGAATATATGTCAAATGCAAATTTTCAAGTTTAAATATTTCAACAAGATTAAAAGGAAGAAACCTCGTTTTATTCGATCTATTTTATCAATATACTTTTCGATAAAATAATATAAATTATTTATAACTTTTAATATCTAACATTTGAATAATCCAGAAGGGATTATATCTTCCCAAAAATCTCTCCTCCGTTTTGCTTAAGTGCAATACTAGAAATTGCGGTCTCCAACCACTTAGCCATTCCATTATCGTTGCAGATCCCGACGACGGAGAGAGCCCCGTTATTTAACTCGTCGACTACGTCGGCCCGATACGATACCGTAAACGTGCGCGGGAAGGAAATTTCATCTCGCGACCGTAGCCTAGAGCGGTGATCGTGAATCCGCGGACAGGCACGCGCGCCCGGTGTCTACGACGCGGCGAGGTGGTGTCCATCTACGTGCAGTGAATACGACGACGATGATGACGACGACGATGTCGGAGAGTATAACGAGAATAATACGAGGGAGCATACGGCGTACGATAAAGATAACGAGGGCGAGAAGTTTCGCTCGCTCGGCACGTACCTGCTCTGACAGTGACGTCTCTGCTGACGACCGCGCCGACGCTGTTGACGGCCGAGCACTTGTAAATGGCCCAGTGGACATCCTGCCGGAAGGCCTCGGCCTCGAAGGCGGGAAAATGTATCGTACCGTTACCCAGGACATGCCTGATGCCGAGGATGCTCGTTATACTGCCGCCATCCGCCGCCAGCCAGTCGACGGTCGGCAAAGGATTTCCGCGCACCGTGCAATCCACCCGGCCGCCATTCACGTTGGTGAACTCCACCCTGGACGGCGGCTCCGTCACGAAGCTGGGCCCTTGTGTTTCGTAGGAGGCGTCGGAGGAACCTGCTGGGAACGGAGAAAGACGCCAGATATGTATTAACGCAAAGAGCGCAGAGAAATGGGAAATCCGCTTAACTATATTCAATTAAGATTACGCCGCCTCCCCCCGTTCTCCTCCTCCCCTCACCTCTCCGCCATACGTATCTCGCGGATTTCTGTCGCTCACCTTGCCCTATTCATCCGTTCGTTCCGCGTCACTGCGGCGCTATACAACTTTAAATACGTTTTATAAAAAAATCTCCATTTACAACGACGTTTCTTCTCGCGATCGCGGAAAATTCGCCAATCTTTATTCGGGCGAGCAGCATCTCCAGCGCGCTTGCGCGGTTTGTTTCGTAATTCTAACGCACCATAAATTTTAGAGTATTACGAATAACAATCAGAAATGCATTAATCACGGCAGCGGTGTCAGCGAATGGACACTCGGCTGTGAATTTTTCGTTCACCGTCGACCGAATGCAAAGTAATTTTCTCGGGGGGAGAGCAGCAGCGAGAGAGAGAGAGAGAGAGAGAGAGAGAAATGTTGGATGCGGTGGGACGTGCACTGTATCGTCGACGGACATGAACGAAGATAATACGCCCGACCATAAATCATACATTTAACGCTGAAATTCGGCCGTAATAGCTTCCATAAATGGAGCGCATTGCCACCATCCACCCTCTCCTCCTCTCCCTCCCCCTCTCCTTTTCCCTCTCCCCCGAAGCCTGTTAACCATTCATCACCCGAGTTATGTTGATTTAAGTAGGAATGCCGGACCGCTTCCGATGTATTCCGCATTCCGTCCAGCATTGCTCATCTGGAAGCCAATCCAACCGAGTACAGTCTACCCCCGGATAGAGTAGAGAACGTGCAACGAATGACACGCGCGCTCGCGGCGTGTTTCCCCGTGTGTTCCATCACGAGATCACGATCGAAATCGTCAAAAGATTGTGAGATTTTAGCAATCTCGGAATGTACTCTCTTGGCAAGTTTTTCAGAATTTTAAATTCAAAGATCCACTTCCGTTTAAAGGAAATTTAAAGATGAAAAAATCAAGAGTTTACAGAAATCTCTAGATTTGTTAATGTAAAAGTAATACATACATATATGTATGTGTCTGATTAACTAGTTTCAGTATTTTAATGCTTCTCATCAAAAATAGACTAAATAGTTTCATTTTTATTTGATATTTCTATTATAAAATAACGTGGAGATAAATTAATCTCTTTTTGTTACATTTTAAGAGGAGGATCTTTGTGGAAAATATACGTAAAATAAATTAAAAATACTATTATATGAATAAATAAAGCCATTTATGTAGAAGCCATTTTTATATATAAAATCTAATTTTTCACACACAATTTTCTCATAAGATTACTTTTTATATTGTCTACAATATTGCGTTCAATTTTCCCATGCATCATCTCGTAATAAAAAATTAGAAAAAATTATCTCTTCTAAACAGCTTTCATAATGCTGCTAAATTACAAGTATTGAAAGCGACATAATGAAGCGTCCTGAAAATTTATCTTATAAAATTATAATTATACTTATACATTATATTATTACAAAATTATAAATATAATATAATATTGTTTTATGTATTAATTACAAATTTACAAGAGAGGAAGTGGCTAATAAAGAGAGATTGTTGTGATTTAGTAAAACTTTTGCGTGCTTTTATCTACTCGTTGCAGGCTCGAGGCCAAGGTGCTCTCAGTAACCGGATGTAGCCGAAAGAAACGACGTCGAAACTTATTTTGGCCGAATCTCCAATGAACGCTTACATTGGCAATTCCCTTCCTTACACTATCCGGGCGAGTTTAAATCTTGATTACTTATCTTCCATAAGCTAAAGCAACGTTCCTTGGTAATCGGGGAGGATCCCCGACCCTCGTGACGTCGACTCTCGGACGAGCACGTTCGAATCCGGAAAGTTATCGTTTTCTCGAAAAAGAAAATCGTGGACTCTCTCTCCTATAAAAGCTGTAGTACCTAGCAAAGATTTACTTCCTACCTTACTCTCTCCGCCTCTTTCCGTCCCCTCGCTCTTTCCTACTCTCTCTCTCTCTCTCTCTCCCTCTTTCTTTCCCTTTTCCTCATTTTCCCGCCGTCTCTTTTTCTCCAAAGCCAACGGAGTCTCGAATCTTAACGTCGCGTGCACTCCACCATCGCCCGAATAGCCAGTGCACGCTGCAGACCTCCGATTGGATATATCTTGTGACCTACATTTACTCTGGGCTCTCCGTAATCATTTCCCCGCGGAAGGAAGGAAGGCGTTCCGCATAAAAAGTTAACTCTTCATCTTCCGAGAGTTCCGAGAGAGTTCGCGTTATAATTCCGCCGCTGTCCGACGTACGTCGGCTGTTCTGCGCTTTGATCGTTACCGAATCTCCCCGGATTAATATATATCAAGAATATGATTCCGCATATATCTCTGATATTCGTTTTTTTCACATCGGATTACAAACTTAATAAGCGGAAAAAATTAATCGTGGCAATTTTTCTCTAAATATATGTCGATGGATAAATTATTGTTACGCGATTATTTCGCATATCCATTATTTCGACACGTAAAGAATATCATAAGAGAAATTCACGTATTTCACATATTTATATAAAAAATAAATCGCAAAAACAAAACTACTGACTAATTATACGCTCGAAATAGATTGATTCATTGAAATAGTTAAACAATGAACGGCGATGAAGGGGATGAACGAACGTGTGGCTGGGAGGGAAAGCTTTGCATCTACTCTGACACGTACTCGAGTGTACACCCTCTTCGGATGCACTCAGCAGGACCGAGTACGGAGAGAGGAAAGAGAGATCGCTACACCCGGCTATCGTAGGCAATACAGCACTACCGTGAGAACCCGTCAACCCTCAATGTCATCACGAGCATGTATCGTATCCTCCCTTCTGCTCCTCCGAAGGCGCGTACTAGTGCTTCTTAGCTTAGGTTAGCGAGGGTTAAAGAGACGAGACGCGGACGAGAGCAAAAGCGGTGACCAACCGTATAATGTTTTGTGTCAACATTCTTCGGAAATCTACTTCTCCTCTAAGTGCTCGCTTTTATTCACTTTTCATTCAGACTATCCTTTCGTAAAACGCTTGTCATATTAGAATATTGAAGAAAAGATAGCAGTTTTTTTTTTCAAATGCTTCGTGTATTACAAAGAACTATCTCTAATAATATTATATTTTTATCTCAAGGCTAAGACTTTTATGCAGATAATCATAAATTGAGCAAAGCTTGAGATAAAAATTAAAGCTTTGAGAAAATTTACAAAATTACTTTTATGCTACTCATTAAATAAACTCGCTCATAAAATTTTATACACACACAATTTCTAATACATTTATTTCTAATTTATTAATAAATACTTTTCTCGTTTAAATAAAATATTAAAAAAGTTTTATATACGAAAAATCCACGGCAATCTTTTCAAATGCCTCGCAGTAGTACAAAAGATTATTTTTGATGATATTATATTTTTATACGACAGCTATAATTTATAATTTATGAAAGCTGTCATATATAAGTGATCATAATTTCGAGCAAAATTTGAGATGAAAATAAAAACTGGCAGACAATTTAATCGAATTATATGTATAATTATAATTGACACACAATTTGTGAAAAGGTTATTTTTACGCTACTTATAAAATATACATTAAACAATTTTATATATACGCACTATTACTAATATATCTCTTTCAAATCTACAGATTTTAATTCCGTACTTTTTTTTTTAAGTAATCCTCATATATACATGTACACATTTTATTATACATTTAGCCACTCATGCAAATTTGCATGTTTTCAATGAGTAACGCAAAAAGTATCCCTTGAATAACTTCCGAAGCTTTCAATCTTATCCTTCGCAATTTCGAAAAGTCAGCGCAAATAATGACGACGTGGGTAAAATAGCCAGCGTCACTGACTAATTGCCGAAGTAGACGGAGGGATGAGAAGGTAAAGCCCTTAGTCGGCGAGCGTACAAAGAGCGAAAGAACCGTCGAACGGAGCAGTTTTCGCACCGGAATCAACGGCTCATTCAGCAATGTGCACGATTCTTTCCTTCGACCGGGGGTGACGAAAGAGAAAGACGGAAAAGTTAAGACTGGGATTTCCACGAACATAGCTGGAACATGGCTGTTAGAGCGATACAAAATGCATCATGAGGGAAGAACAGAGAGAATAGATGCTAGATATAGATGAATCGGAATGGATATAAAGAGGGGAAAATGAGGAACCCTGTCTGTGGTTTATCCGACAATGCAAACCGGCTTTCTCATATCACTGTATTGTTTCCATTGTTCCAGCGACCCCGCACGGAGGGATTGTTAGTCATTACGAGAGTGGAGAAGTCGAAGAAGGTTCTCGGGCAGAGAGGGGTGGATTTATCCGCCATCCTAGGCTCCCTCCTTCTGTCCATCGTCAAACATCTCGCGGGTATAGTTCGCAAAATTCCAGCGGAATTTCTAACATCTCATTTCTGCGGATGCGTGTCATCAAAGATGTCGAAAGAACCGCGAGAGAAATTTTAGATTCTAGATACTTGAATTTATATCTGTGCGAAAATTTATTCATTAATTCATTGATAAAAAAAATGGAAACAAACTTTTTTATTAAGAGAAAATTCGTATCTTTTTTTTATCAATTTATCAATTATTTGGTTAATGAGCGTTCACATTATATATTGTTAATGCAAAGATAATTCGCGATTTTATATTCAGGATCGGATTACATGGATCACGTGACATGCAATTGGCTGATAAATCGGTGTGTATGCGTGTTGCTCTAAAGGAATTTCATTTCGCGAATGGAATTACTGAAATGTAAAACGGATAAAATGTGTAAAACGAATAATACTAAACGGATCACGTGTAGTACATTCCTATAACATAACGAATCGTAGATCCGAAAATACGTGAAATTGCACGCGGGTATTTTTCTAGTGACAATCAGAAAGTGCAGTGTGATTACTAGCTTTCGATCAATTAAAGTTTAAACGTCGATTGCTTCATAATAATTACGGATTTGATTGAAAAATTGCAATATTCTACCAACAATGGTACGCTACGCGCTTAGAGAAAAACGAATAAATAATAAAATATACAATTCTCTCTCTCTCTTTTCTATAAACAAAAAAAGTCCGAAAAATAATAACGGTACTTGAAAAAAACAGCTCGATAAATTCTAAAACGAGTAATCCTATGATTGCAAATTTGATTTTGCATTCTCGATGTTACACGAGGTATAAATTTAATCCCCTTGTAACAATCTTTAAATCTGATCTATGCATTCATGTAATGGATTAATAATTAAAAGTCTTCCACCGTATCGATTCTCTCGTAGCCTTTAAACTTGCAATTTCTGCATCAATTTTGATTCTAATTTCGAGACATTAACTTGCAAGATCATTAAATCAAAATTCTAAGAAAAATTTCACCAATGATGTCGGGATGCATTCCATAATTTTATTATTGCTCGGACGAGGTATTGGCACGATTGCAAAATTATCTTTATTACACAGTAAGGCGCACATTCAACCGCGTTAATTAACTTGCGTCAGCAATGCTTGTCCGTTTAATTGAGCCCGAGTATCCACGATCGACCACGTTAATTATTTCGTATTATAGAACAGCTAATCTCTATACGATTAGAGACCATTATCTTGTCTCTGCAATCTGATTTCTAGTTGACCAGCTTATCGGCGACGTTTTCGTGTGATTCGACGTAGTGGAAGATTAATGTACGTAAGCCTCTCTCTTCCTCGCCACTTTAGTTAAAATATAAATGCACTCCACCAAATTGATCCGTAAATGGGGGAAGGTGATGCGGTAAACCCGGCAGCACACACCCCGGGTATGCGTTAACTACTGAACTTGGCGCGATAAAGCTTCGCCATTAAATTTCGGCGCGCGTTCCGCGTTATCGTCCGGAAATTTATTCGCTTTACCACATCAGAGATTAGCTAGTCCGATGATAACGCGGACGTGTACCGGTAGGCTAAACAATATTAACATGCTCGCGAATCGTTCGCGATTTTCGCCGAATTTCGACCGAAATCGAGAATCGTTTAGGTAGATAGATAGATAACGCGCGAAGGCAGCCGATCGTACAACTGTGTTTACAATAATTCCGTTATGCCAAATTCGCAAATAAACGAGAAAATTACAACACAAGTATTAATTATCCGGGATATTTGCCACTGCATATTATTCTTGGCTTTTATAATTTTATTATATAAATCCTTTTTTTTCACGTGTGATATTACAAGACACTTTTCAGCTTCCAAACAACGTAAAGTATATTTTTCGGTCGGAAATTCGCTAATTCCATGAGATACGCGGTTTTTGTTTCGCCACGTGACTCTCTCCCGTGTGGCCTGCGGCTTATAACGAGCGTGAAAGCTGCCTTAAAACGAACGTAAGTAGCGTCATTATTCGCTCCCACTGAGCCGCGTTATTACGTTAAACGCGCTCGCGCATATTTGCTGCGTAAAGAAAATAATTATATCGCAATATACATTAACGTTGATTAAATACATCGTGCGTACGCGTTGTGCTTTGATTTCCCTATGATACATTACAAGATTTCTGAACGCAAATCTCTCTTCCGCAAATTTTTTCTATGTATATATATCGTATATTTATATATTTTACATTTATATCATACAAAATATAAATATACACAATGTGTGGAAACAAGTTAAAAGCGTGCATACGATATTTTGCAATCGTAAACGTAAATAAATATTTCTGAAATGCGATCACCAACTAATAAGTTAAAACTGAACTATATTTATTTCGCGATAAAATATTTTTTCATTAAATACGTACGCTTTGGAATAAATAAATAACTTTATGCATCCTGATTATCCGCGTCAAACAGTTTTGACTATTTACGGTGGATTTCGAGTAATATTGTCATCATATTTTTCGGCACGCGGTGTATCGATCGAAAATATAATATAATGAAATGAAAGCGGACTATGCACTCAGCGGATTTAATTGTCGTCGCGGCCAGCTCGGCCGAGTCACGTTTTACGCACGAAAGCAAGCACTTCCTCTCTTTGCGCATTGTCAAAGGTCAATACCTAAAATTGCTCCGCTTTCAGGTTCGATGCTTTTCATGCATGCTTGTTTTATATCCACCATGTACAATTTTCTATTCGCCACGTACATTCTGTGCCTGGAGTTAAGCGACGTTTTGAGTGGTCAGCCGTAAACAAAAAAAAAAAAGAAAGAGAAACAAGCGTACGTATTAAAGCTGCGTCATAACTATTGTGTGCCATAAAAAAAAGATATGTTCACAAGCGGATATTTTCAGTTACTTTGCCGATCTCGCCGATTTCGCTGATCGTAACGACTTGCGAAGGGACTTAAAAAAATGATGGTTACGAGACGAATTCGTAATTGTCGTATTTCATTGCATGTATATGCGTGAGTACAATACAAAACGCACGCACCATCTGCTCGAGAATTGGCCGAATAGTTGATTTCTTCTCGGCGTAGATGGCTCGGTAATCCAAGGCCATAAATCGGTGATACTTTACGACGGAGACCACCAACTTACTAAACTGCCGCGGAAAGAAACTGCTCGGGACAACTGCTCGAGATCGTAAAGTCGGCCGTTTTAAGGAAGATTTAATCTAAGGCTTTAGTGCGGGGGAAGAGATTTTATCCCAAGCTCTGCTGCTGTGTGTGTTGTATTATAACCGGAATAAGAATCGTTTTTTTCCCTGTATAAAACACACGCGGTATCTCCCGGTTTTAGCGCGATATCAATATCTTTGCAATTTCTATGCAAATTTAATACGGATAAAAAAAACGTAAATTGAGATTCGAAAAGTTGTTTTGATTTTAAAAGAATATCCTTCCCGAGAAGAATCGACAACGCAAACTCAGAGCACGCGCGTCAAGATTTGCTCGATGTCCGTATCACTATCCAAGAGCTTTCATTATTATTCCAAAGCCGAGCTTCAAGGATCGTGAGAAACAGAAAGAGAGAGAGAGAGAAGGAGAGAAAGAGGAAGAGAGCGAGCGTTCGCGAAATAGGTTCTCTCGCAGAGACGGGATCTTTGAACAATGAATTAATCCATAGTCTACGAGCGCAGACTTACATAAAGTAAGTTCATACAATCACAGACAGAATCGCGGCAAGAAGCCATGTTAATCTCGCGCGCTTGACAGTCACGATTTTGCTTTTGCTCTCTCCTCTCTCTCTCTCTCTCTCTCTCTCTCTCTCTCTCTCTCTCTCTCCCTTTCTCTCTATTTGCGAGTAGTTCTGAATTCTCGAAATTCCCCTGAAATATACTCTCTGGACGAGAAGAAAGAGAGAGAAAGAGAGTTATTTCAGCGATTTTGAAATCTGCTGATCGAAGCGAATTTTCGTGTTTTTCTCTGATATGCGTATTTTCGACACTCCCGCCGCGCTGAAAACAGGCAATTTTATCGAGAATTCGATTCGCTTAACATCCATCGGAGCTGTCGGGCTATATAAAACATCGCGTGTTCTACCATAATGTTGGTCGATTTGTCAGGAACGTCTCTTTCGCGAGCGTCAAGAATGCGATCGAGAATGTCTTGATATCGCACGGATAATCTCGAATTCCTCTCGCGGCTTTAACAATGATTTAATTCCGAGGCTTATAAATATCATCTTGGGGGATAGTTGGGGGTTCGAACGGGAACCGCAGTGCGGTTAACGCCATGCGAGTAGATCCGTGGAAACGCGTATACCTACATAAAGCGAAGTCAGCCAACCAGGCATTCAGGTAGCAACGACGGAAACTGCGAGAGAGAGAGAAAGAGAGAGAAAGAGAGAGAGAAAGAGAAAGAAGGAGAGAGAGAGAGAGAGAGAGAGAGAGAGAGAGAGAGAGAGAGAGAGAGAGAGAGAGAGAGAGAGAGAGAGAGAGAGAGAGAGAGAGAGAGAGAGAGAGAGAGAGAGAGAGAGAGAGAGAGAGAGAGAGAGAGAGAGAGAGCGCGAGCACTAACAGGACACACCGGTACAAAGACCGAAATGCAAATACGTATTCTGTGTACTTAGGAAGCGGTAGCCCCAGTGAGCCTCATGCATAGAGATTGTACGTTGTCCGTGTAAAATCGACCCACGTCCATGCCGGCCTCTTTACTCTCCTCCCTCTCTCTCTCTCTCTCTCTCTCTTACTTCTCTCTGTCTTCCTCTCCCTCGTTCTCTATGCTCTCCGTCCCGTTAATGTACAGTACCTCTGTGGATTTGCCAAATTACTACCCTTTCTTATCCGATCTTTGAATGAGCCCGCTAGTGATATTTCCTCTCTGATAGCGCGGAGTTAACTAGAATCAGTCTCGCAAAAAGCGCTATGTATAGTTAATTTTTTTTCGTCGGGTAACATACACGCATAGAAAACGCATCTCCGAAATGGGATGTTACCGAGCTCTTGCGCAAATCAAAATCCACGAGTATTTTGTTTGTGGAGCGCGTCGTCGCGCAAACAAAACAACCGAGCTGTGTCAGATAGATATCAAATGGATTAATTCATCGCCAACGATAAAGAATCTGTCGTTTAAAATTTAAATTTAATTGCCCGTTACCACTTTCATCGCGCGGGATGCATGGCGCGCGCGGGAGCGAGCGCAAGGGCGCGATTAAGTACCACTCATATTTCTCATGAATAATTCAAGAATCATATTACTAACGGTAGCGTATCGAAGACGGTTAAGACACTACCGACTAGTATCGTTGGTGCAATGTATTCGTGTTAGGTAATAAACGTAATCACAAAAGTTTACATGCTATTTGCAAGCCGGCTGTATCGCGTTATCGCGAGATACAAAAGTTCCAGCAATAAACGAGCTAATTGCATATAAAGCAATGTAGACTCTTTTCACCTTGCTTCTCTCTCTCTCTCTCTCTCTCTCTCTCTCTCTCTCTCTCTCTCTCTCTCTCTCTCTCTCTCTCTCTCTCTACTATATCTCTCTATATTATTTTTCATATTTTATATAAAATTTACAATAAAATATTATAAAATAATTGTATTTAAAAGAATAAGTAAATGAAAATAAACTGTACGCGCATATTATATTTGCGAAAATTATTTCTTAAATTGTGTGTGCGCCGATAATAGTTTAAATAAATTCTTTGCGAGCATTACATATATTTCGCGTACCATTTATACAATTGCAGTATCCGCTTGTTAAATAAAACAAAGTTTAGAGACGAGGAATAACACATACACACGCATACACTAACGCGATGCAGATGCCTGCTACACGACGGAAAAGAAATATTGCACGAAATAATTTGAAATACCGAGTTTGTTGACGTTCAATTACCTCTTAAAGTTTGTAAAAGAGTATAGGCGAAACGTAGGGAAATAGAGGAAGATAAAGCCGCGCGAGAGAAGCGGCATCCGCGCGCCTTTTGCATACTTTTATCTCGTTTACGCATCTGCTACCGGGGGTTGCTTAAGCCGAAGCGCTACCATAACGACGACATTCTTGCCTATCACGATAACTCCGCTTTTATAATGCGAATGTCCATTTGCCGTGGCCGGAAATGGGAAATCACATCGTCCTTAGTGTCTATCTTTCCATTTAAATACTTTCTTTTTAATCTCATTATTCATCGCAAATGACCGATTAAATCCTTCTTAATTGAAAAATTATATTAATGAATAAATAAATGAGCAATTTCTTCATTTAATTATATTTGCTTTCTAGTAATTGAAGATGCTTGCTAGTGTAGGTATGTGTAAGTAGAAACGAGCTACACTGGACAGACTATTCGTTCGTGCAAAAATCAAAATTCAGGTCGATCCAATCAAGGATGGAAATAAAAGCTTCACTTTGAGTTATTAGTTCCAATTATTGATCATATAAACTCGTAAGCAAGAATCTTATGTCTATTTATAAAATAAATTAAATAAAATTAGATCATGATAGTTAAAATACAATAATTAAATATAGTTTTATATATATTTTCGAAGTAATCAAATATATTTTTAGCATATTCTTATGAGATGCATTCAAATACATGAATATGTGTTGAACTGATAAATAAATAAACAAAAATTGCAAAATATTAATTTAATAATTAATAATATGCAATTATTTAATGATTATCTTATTTTTATGCAAATTTGCGAGAGAAAAAGAAAGAGAGATTTAAAGAAATAATTTTATAAATAATTTTTTAATGGAAATTTACAGACGCGAATTTTATTACTACTTTTCTAAAATCATCTTGTTAAAGATGATGTCGGAGTACTCTCTAGAGACGGCCCTGAACAAAAGTACTGTGGAAGCGTCGAGTATTACGAAGCTCCGTATACAGAGAAGAAAATTACGTTCCATGTTTCCTGGTACTATTAGAGCAAACAGTCTACGAGTCCATTTCTTGCAGACACGTTCGATTACTGTAGACTGAATTTTTCGCGAATAGAGAGAGCGCGATGAAAACTCGTTGCGAAAGCTAACACGTGAATTATTAGAATTCCACCGACAATTGTGCAAAAACATCTAAAATATGTGAAAATTGTCAAGCGCGAAAAATTTCTTTGTCTGTAATAAGAAAAAATATCGCTGTAACGTCTGAATAATGCAAAATATATGAAAAGTTCTAGCTCAACTAAAATTAAATATAAAATATAAAAAAATAGTTAAATATAAATTTAAAAAAATAGCAATTAAAACACAATAATATTACAATATGAAATTACTTTATATAGCATATATTTTAATTATATAAATATTATAAATAATTATATATGTATTATATTTTCTACAAAAAAAAATTTTTAGAGACATCTATTATATGTATATAATATGTATGTATTCATGATAATTTCATAAAATGAAGACAATGTGATTTTTGCATTTTGTGTCATGTCATAACCCTTATCGCGAAAGCGCACTGATAAACGCCACGGCAACTGTCAACCACTACTATTAACATTTTGGAAACTTTTCTGCGCCGGTTGACAGGCTGCCAGTGCGTGTTTCGCATGACAGTGATTTGCTTTGTGGTTCGCGTCAAATGAATTTGTGGTACCCGTTGCCGCAGGCGTGTGCGGTTTCATATAATTACGCACTTAATTGCTTATATTGCGAGGACCCGCTGATGACGGAACCATCATCTCTAACCGCGTGTGTGTATTAGTCGTATTGCCATTCGCAAATTGGTGCCAACAAATACGTTTTCATATAGCCTGTTACGGCAAATATGCGTTGCATTATGGCTATATTTGTAAAGACAACAAGATGTGTAATTACGTTTAATTGTTCATCGTCGAATTAATCGAATACTGCCTATCATCGTCGAATTTAGTTAAAATTTTACAAATATATATATAGTTTAATTATGCAATCGTATTTTCGTTCAAAGCTCTCCCTTATTTACAAAACCTACATGTAATTTGTTAAATTTTACATAAATATCACATACGCGTACAAAACTTGGTAATAAATGGGGCGACTATCGCCAGGTGCCATTACAATCGGCATAATTATAGCCATTACATTGTTCTCGCCACGCAACGCTGATCATTCGCGAATGATGCGTGGCATATATTTCAGACGGGCCATTAACGTTATACGACGTCACCATTTCAAAAATCGTGATCGAACGTTTACGGCAAAAATCGACTAAATAATCGACAAGAAAATACCTCATTTGCACAAGACAT
Organism: Camponotus vicinus; assembly: GCF_025532165.1. NCBI lineage: Eukaryota > Metazoa > Arthropoda > Insecta > Hymenoptera > Formicidae > Camponotus > Camponotus vicinus. The sequence continues at coordinate 32,695,929 of NW_028141945.1, forward strand.
TAAGCTCGACGGAAAGAAAAAAAGAGGAGACCGAGGAAATAGAGACAAATCTAAAGACTGTAAGCTGTAAAAAATGTAGAAAAAACGGCCAAGAATTTGTTCGTTCATTCAATGGAACGTAATTTCGATTCCCTGAAAGCTCTCGCTCACTCGAAGCTTTCGCCAAGGAAGGAGTCTACCGTGGATAGTGACTAAAGTTTTCCGAAGAGTCTTACGTGGCAGTCGACAGGTGGATAGAGGCTTCTTTCCTGGCATACCAATTACGAGGGTGGAACAAGTAATTGTTTGTCCGTACCTTACACCGGAGCGTGAAGGGTAGACCAATACCCGCGGACGCGGTAGTCGACATCGACGTAGGTAGGTAGGGTAGGTAGGTAGTGGTGGTGACGTTGCCGATGGTGGTCGTAGCGAAGAGGTAGTTAGGTCGGGAATAGTGGTGCAGCAGTAAGGTTGATTGTGGAGAGCGAAGAGAAGCGGAATAAACGGGAGGGGAAACGGTAGATGAAGAAGAGAGAGGGAGAGACAGAGAGACAGAGAGAGCGAGAGAAAGGTAGGGAGGGAGCAACGAGGGTGGCACGCTGAGGGTTGAACGACAGAGTCGCGCACGTCGGTCGGCGGGACAGAGATGGGGTATATACATCTCGTTCCTTCGTCCCCCTCTTCCCTCTTCCCTCTTGCCTCTCTCAACTAATGAGACCGCGCGGTTACATCAGAGGCCAGGGACAAATTGAAACGTACGAGCCTAGAGAGGCCACGGAACAGAGAGAGCGACCTCCTAATGCGTGACTATGGAACCTCGCACCACCGACATCCGCAGCCCGTTAACACCGTTTCTACCGTCGTGTTGTACCGTGCGGAACCGGCAATTCTTGAATTTTACTTCATTACCCACGAAGATTTAACGGGCGAGAAAAATATAGACTTTGACGTCGATGTGCGGAATCTCGGTGGAAATTACGCAATGTCGAAAATTAACTCGCTCTCGACACGCTATGAAGTTACTCTAAAGTAATAATGGAGAAAAAGAGCGCGACGAGAGCTATTAGTTGATAATAATTTCCCGCATTTTTTCTTGTTCTTTCATTTATTAGATAATCTCGCAATATTCCCCCGTATTTTCAGAGGAAATAAACTACTGACGTAATTTACTCTGCTTGAAATAGCCACTATTTTTACGATCGACGTTCCTTTCTGAGGGTGATGCGATACGTGCGTTACTTTAGTCTCCGGTTCTTAAAGAGAGCCGCCCAACATATATAAAGGCCGTAAACACGATACTCTTAAGTTCCTGTCGATAGGACTATAGGGATTTCTCCGACAGTCGAGTAATTATTTTTCGTACGTGCGCAGCGTTACTTACTTCGCCGGTCGGACTTTATTCATTTCGTGGATCAAGATGTATAGATGAATCGTTAACTGTAAAGTTCGATTATCAATGACGAGAGAGATAGATATCACAATAGTACGAAACATCGTACTTTGGCTAAGAACTCGGAAGCTGCTACATTGGCAATGAAGCTAGTCGGAGACTAGCTTGAACAGGGTAGTAGATTACGGCAATGGCAAGTACGGCAATAGTGGTAGTAGCGGTGATGGTGATGGCAAAGCTATAGTGTAGTAGATCTGGCTGATGCCGGCGTTTGGAAACGCGCGCGCGAGACTAAGGGGGCGAATAGACACCGTCAAAGAGGGTTGGGGAATGGGGGGAAGAAAGGGGAAACGAGAATGGATGCGGCAGCAGTCTAGCATGCAAAATGCTGCGTCGACGTTATCACACCGCTAGAGATTAAGGGGCTGACGCGGTGGATATCGGGCGGCGGCGGTGCTGTTCCTCGATGTTCCTATTCTTCGTATACTCTGCTGAGTTTTACTTGGCAGACATCCCGTTCTCATTGTTCTCTTCTCCTTTCGTCGCTTCGTTATCCTTCGCCGTTGTATTCTCCGCTTCTCCTCGCGATCTTCGCCTTCTTCTTACACGACGCGGCGATCGTCTTCGCGTCGCCGCCGATATTTTTGCCGACCGGCGAAATATCTCGCCATTAAATTGTTAACCGCCGGAGATAATCAATCTTACGCTCGGCGACACGTCTTACGTACGTAATTTACGTCCACACGTAGTCGTCTTTCTTTCCGGTTTATATATTTCTCAATATGTCACGTTCAGCTCCGATTGTCAGGTACTCGATACTAACGACGATATCTGTCACGTTTTCCTTTCTTATCGCTCCGCTAAACCATCGCATGTTACCGTCGAGTGCCCTACAATTTTTACTTTTTTCCGTTCATCGTGTCGAGAGACGTCGAAGCTGAAAGAATACCGTATCAAGAGAGCTCTCAACTTACGCGTTCAAGGGCTTTAATACCGATTTGGCGATTCATGTATTATATTCTCTCTCTTTTCCTCTTGCCTTCGTTCTCTCGGTGCGTTAAATTTCCTATATATTTCGTTTAGCTCCGCGAAATTTCAGTTGGCAGATATCCAACCAGCTACCTGCAGCGTCGTTATTGTTCGCCATCTTTCCGTCACGTTTTATTACTGCCTGGTGGGGTACGTACCGTCGCTACTGCCGCTACCAGACCCGCCACCCACGGTCTTTCCTCCTCGTCATTCTGTACTTCGTTCAGGTTACTCCCTCGGGCGCAACGTCTTTTAACAAAGCTGCCGTTGTACAGACGTAGCTGCCGCGCGATACACGTTAAGCCGTTCAAACTCAAATTTATTTACGCAACCGCTTTCGTAATACGCGAGCGTAGCTCCGCTGCTTTCTTCGTTTCTCTTTAGACACAATTCTCAATCCTCATTCGCGCTTCAAGTTTATTTCATCAACCTCTGAATGTGGCTCGCGCGAAATAAATCTTCGTCCTTTATTTACTTTATATAACGTTAAACAGCCTAACATTATGTATTTTTTGTCTATCTTATTGTATTATTTCACGACAGAATATATGCATAATAATAAATAGATTAATTTTGCATCATATGTTATATTAACAAAATAGTTATTTGATAGATACCTATAATTACAATCAAGTATAATATTACGTTATTCATTGCAACTGAATAATTTGATGAATGTATTTGTATATACATTTGGATAACAATTTTGTTAAATAAACGATCTACAATTCACAAAATTCAAAACAGAATTTTATTTATTATTTTACGTGTGCCGCATATCTTAATTATATATATATATATATATATATATATATATATATATACATATATATTAATAAATGTTTATTTATATTACAATAAATGAATATTAACTTATATTTTCTTTATTAACATTTAAACTTTTTTAGACGTCCTCTATAATAATTCGTGATAAAATTCGGGAAAGAATTTTATTTATAATTTCTCATGTGTAATATAAATGGATATTGAAGGGTATGTAAAATATACATCTGGATATTTTAAGATATATTAACCCTTTCAATATCCATTTATATTACACATGAGAAATTATAAATAAAATTCTTTCCCGAATTTTATCACGAATTATAGAGTCGTCTAAAAAAGTTTAAATATTAATAAAGAAAATATAAATTAATATTCATTAATTATAATATAAACATTTATTAATATATATGTGTATATAAATAAATATACATATATATATATATATATATATATAAAATTCATATTATGTTTCACACGGTAAACTTATTTATAACTACCAATAACACTTCGTAAACTTTGAGACGCGTTTGATTGATTTGAGTTTGACTATTATATTATCGCGCATTATCAAAATAGATGATCGCGATTATTGCGCGAAGAACCATACAAAGTTTCATTTCGTCTGACTACATCATCGACTCGACTACTGCGCAAAGACACGCGTCAGAAATGTGCGATATGCACGACGGTCACGTAGGGAATTGAACGTTCCAAGGTGACATTCTCGAAAGAACTAGAAAACGATTCAGCAGAAACGCTGAAAAATTTTCGCTCGCGCTTGCAGAAAACATGAAGCTAAACGAAGCATAGATAAATACGAAATATCTCGCGCGTTCAAACACACCCCCTTTAATCATCTGCACGATTAAACATCCATTTCGCGCGGCATGTCGCTGGGATAAATTTTATTGACTTAACAATCTCAAGCTTACATCGCAACTATAAATTGCAAATATTCCGCGCGTTCAAGATAAAAAATACACACGTACCGAGTTCTAGCGAAAAATGCGTTAAAAAATCGGAGGCTGATATTCCGCGGAAACGAAGCGTTTAATCTCGACCGGTCGACGAACCGTCTCGACGAGAACTCATTGGGAAACCATGAAGCGAGCGCAGCGCGAAACCACCCGCGAAGATGTCTACATCATGGAAAGACGGTATCGTGGAAAAAACACGGCAACCCAGTATGCTCAAGCTTACAACACAAGAAAGACGTCTCTTTTTTTTTTCTTTGCTTTGACGTGTGCTCCTCATTTATTCTCATGGTGCAACGACGGGCGGTGAGTAGGAAATAACGGGGCGGAAAAAGAAAGAAGATCAAACCAGCGCGCGCGGCAAGAAGAAGGATGCCGAGGGAAGAAATAAAGGCGGAATATGAGAGAAGTGTAGGAGGGGACAGGGACAGGGAAAGAGAGACGCGAGGAAAGAAAAGAATAGAAGCGTAACGCCTTGGATGAGGTACGCCACTCGTTATAGGCCACGGTGCACCGGCGAAAAGATGGAGAAACGAGGGGCTCCGCTGGAAACGAGCGTTGAAACGAGCAGCGGGTCGAAGTCGCGATGGCGCGGACGGGGTGGGAACGAAAGGAGAAGAGCAGGGAGAGGATGGATGCAAAAGAATGAAATGGCGAGGCACTGCAGGGTGGTTTCAGCCGCGGTTGATAGGGTTGTATTGTGGTGGTATGATGGCGGTGACCCGAAGTCGACGAGCGTTTGCAAGCTTCTCTAAGTTCGCCGCTCTTTCTTCTCCGCTCATTCATTCTCTCTTCGCGTCTCTTCCCCAACCAGAGCTTTACCGAGCTCTTTCTTTATCCACCCTCTACTCCGTCTTTATTCCGGACTCTCGTGTTCCCCGCTATCCTTAAACTAAATACTGCCGATGACAGTAGGGCGCTTCCAGCGATTGCATCAGGGAGAGAAAGAAACGGAAGATATCTATCTTTATATCGTAAAAACGCATACCATGACATGACACACACACACACATCTTTTCTTTTCTCTTATTCCTTTATCTTTCTTTTTTTAATTCTCTGCGTAATACATATCAGAGCTTATGACGTTCGCAGAAATACAAGCATTTTGCAGAAATACAAACAGATAAAAGCTTTGATATAATACATATGATTATGCATCATTTGATATAATACATATGATTATAAAACATCATTCTATGCTTTTACTAATTGTCTACTAATCTTGTATTATATACATTTTTATTATGTACAACATTAAGTTTTTTCGCGCTCGCAGGCAAATTTATTTTTTTCAATACAAATATATAAAATGGAATTAAAAAGCTCGAAATCGAATGCTAAAAAGTTCGTTGAACGCGAAATTTAATTAAACTGGCTGCCAGTACGAGGGTCTTCATCGCTTCGTGCGTTCTATTTTATTGAACGAGTTTAGTTTAAATCGACGCAGCAAGAGTGGGATACGGAGAATGACGTCGACTATAACAACTAGAATGACTATGGTATATACGATGTACCCCGGCTTAACTCCAACGGCTCATAATTGCTTTTCGATTAGATACTGTCGTGTCCGATAGCGTTATTTTCAATTCCACGTTACGCTCCGCAGCATCACGCAGCGCGTATCGACAGCTATATCGAAGCAAATTCAACAGGCGGCCATGTGCGCTGGTCTTTGTATACTTTTCCGATTAATAGGAAGGGAGGAATGAAACGGGACTGACCATGCACAGCGGTCGACCAACGATTTGATTTCTTGAAAAATCGCACGGCTTATCTGATTGACAAACTTGATTATGATCATTAAGATTATTCATTGCCCTTTATTTTCGAATCGAGTTATTCCTATCGAAATGTCCTAGTAAAAAAATGTCAATATAAATTAATTTTCAATCACATATACATTCGATCTCTAAAAAAAGTTTCGAGATTTATAGTTTTCTATATATTTTGATTCGACAAACTTGATTATTAAGATTATTCATCGCCCTTTATTTCCGAATCGAGTTATTCCTATCGAAATGTCCCAGTAAAAAAATGCCAATATAAATTAATTTTCAATCGCACATACATTCGATCTCTAAAAAAAGTTTCGAGATTCAGTTTTCTATATTTGGTAATTTTGATTCTTTTCTATGTTCAAGAAGAATATAGAAGATTTTTTTAAAATCTTGAAACTTTTCTCAATGTGTCAGTCAATTATGATATTAATAATTTTTGCACTTTTCAATCAAGTATCGTTAATCATCATTATAACTATGTTTATAACTATGTTTGTTTTTGTTATTACAAATCGAGAATGCAATGCTTTCTATTAGATGATTATTATTTTAAAGCAATGAATGTTGGATTAAAAAAAATTTCATTTGTTTAATAAAAGACTTATGGGTAGACAATTTTTCAACCCATGATGGATTCCAACTACGGAATGCCATGACACTGCGATTCAGAGATTTAAAATCATTACGCCGTGTTACAGACAGGCGTTTGCAGCATCCAATGTCTTGTCTTGCCGTCCGAGGGAAGCGATAAATTGACTCGTGTAAGCGAATGGTTTGGCGGATTCCATGTCGTGAATCCATTGTGGTCCAAAGGATTACTCAGCGGTTGAATGGATGATGGTCGCGAACGTTCGCGGACTACGCTTGTAGGGGGTACATCATTAATTACGCGTTCTAATTAAACATTGTGTCGAATTATCTTTCTTGCCAGCGAAATGACGAGATGAAGGTGGGGGAGAGGAAAGAAAGCCGGCTGCACCTTTGTCGATATAGCTTATAATCTTATCCGCGCAGGAGCTAATTTAATGTACGTTACATAAAAGTTTCGTCAAGAAGCTAAACGCAACTCTCGAGCTTATTCACAGATTGGTGGATTAAACTTCAACTCCTTCTCGGAGGGAATTCCTTCTCGCGAAAAGATCCTTTGTGTATACCACTTTGATATAGTTCAAACCACGTATCTGCTCGTTATGAGAGGAGCAATCATTTTCGAGAAGATTTCTCAAACATCGAAATCCTATTATTTGCCTCTCTGGAGGAACGTCGGGTAATTTCGAGTAATGTTAAAGCCAAGTTTAAAAAGAAAAACCCCCGCAGGAGCTGATCTCGAGACTTTTCGCATTCGATATCTCGAAAAAGACAGAAAAATGTAAAAGTATACTTTTGCAATATTTATTAAGTCAGAAAAGTGAAGCAGTCGTAGATTATTAGCAAGTTTACTCTATATCAAACTCCTCCCTCGTATGTTCTACGTCGCTATTGAATAAACACTTTGATTTATGCGATACTGTATTCCCGATAAGGATAAACCGGCACATCAAATAAAGAAAAGCAAATTATAGGAGACTGAACCATTTCAATGGGACGTAATCCGGGAGATTCTTTCGCATTCCTTATTACTTTCCTCGGCCTCGTATCGATCCTAAACTTTTTCCTCATCTTTATCTCTCTCGTTTCTTTCTCTCTTTTATATTCTTTCTATATTAAAAAATTCTAATTTTTTAAATGTCGTAATTAGTAGTAACAAATGTTTCAAGATATTGACGAGACGAGCCAGGAAAGTCTCCTATTTTTATCGCGGGACGCGCATGATTCGCAAACTATTTGACGGAAACTGATCACTGCGAGGAATTTCGAAAATTCGCGATACCTATGTGTAACTCGCAGATGGAACATATAACTCGACAAGGAGCGCTTCCAGGATATATATATATATATATATGTATATATACGTATATATAATATATAAATTTAACGCGGCATAAATTTTCTGGCGCGGTGCACTGCACAAGATACGATATTATATGTATATGTATGCGCTGTACATGACAGTCTTTCCTTCCGTGTGTATCTTTCTCTCTCTAAAAGGAGATAAAAATTTCTCTTCTCTTTCCCTTCGTTTGAAAAATTGATATTGACAAAAAGTGCCCGAGCAATCAACGATAGTTTTGCTGAAATATTTTCAAATATTTAAATAAACGTTACGATAAACTTAAACGATAAAGAATACACGCGCGTGAAATCGATGGACATGCAATATTCGCGCCAAACATAATTGATTATTCGCTGCCTGCCAATTATTATCCCCGGACTAAAGGCACTTGACCGATTAGTGCCATTAGACACTACTCTCCATAGCTGATGCATTTCAGAAGTGCTCTTTACTCCCCCTCCTCCCTCCCCCTATCTCTTAATCGGATCGATGGTAAATTAGTCTTGCGTCATGGCAAAGACGCACGAGGCAATCAGCATTACAGAAAACGCGATTAACTCGCCGACAATGTTGTTTCGCATTAAATGTTTGCGGAGAAGCACAAAGCATCGAAATTACCGATAGTCGCGATATCGATGCAGCTATCTCAAGATTTTTTGTAGCAACGCGTTTCGGTAACGATATTAAAATACATTTGCGCGTAATTCTCGCAATTTTATTGAGTTAACATCATTAGAAACGAGAATTTCGCGATCAATGATGCGCGTAATAAGACACTTGATATTCCGACTCTGCAATCCCGACAACATTGAGTTTCAATGGCGGCGGGAAATGGCGGAAATAGATTTCGTTGCGGTACCCTTTTCTTCCCTCTCTCTCTCTCTCTCTTTCTCTCTTTCTCTCTTCGCCGATCTCGACGATCTCGCGGTTCGCGATTCTCGCGTTATATTGCAAGGCGCGATTATCCCTGAACGCGAATATTGTCGTTTCCACTTTGTTAAACGACATTGCGACTCGGTTTACGCGCTCGCTAACACACCGCCGGCTATCTTCCGCTCCGTAAGATCAATATCTGGTTTCATACAACAAGATATTTCTGGCAAAATTGAATTCCGCGGATGCACCGCGTTCTGTTGCATCGATTTCTATATGTATTTTGCGAAATTCTATCCGATAGTAAATTAACACGTATCGCCGTTACCACGAAAAAAAGAACTGTGCGAATTAATTGTTATAGAAATATATGTGATAACATAGCGATATATATATCGCGCAAAAATAAAAACGTACGAATTTTGTGTTAAATAAAATACATTTTTGTTGATTTTTTCCAAAAAGGATGCGCCGTGCACGGAGCCGATAAGTTACAAAGTTGTATATTGTAAGAAGCAATGTGGCTTTGAAATATGGCTTTATCTCTGCGTCTGTGTTTTATTAAATTGTAACTCTGGAATATCTCTCGCAAATTTACCGCGAATCACGAACCAGTAATTCAATGCTACGCAGCACTTAGTTTTAGCCCTTAAAATAACACAATTCCATTTCGCTTGGTGTAGTAATAAGACATTATTGCTTTGATTGGACATTATTACCGTAGTTTTTAAAAACAATTGACTTAATTATTCGTGTAACTGAGGAATTAATTTTGCATGTCTTATATGGTATTTTTTCTAATCTTTCAAGAGAAATTTAAGAGATATACAAAATACATATTTTTTTATATATTAAAAACCTATGTAAAATATTCTTTTTATTTATTTTATATTTTTCTAAAAAGCGGAAGGGAAAGAGAGAATATTTTTAAAAGACTTCCATCTATGATAAGATATAAAATGCTTAGAAAATTAATATCAACTCGTTTGAACTTATTTTATTTTTCTAATAATTAATTTATAATTGCAATAGCTGACAATAGCTCCAAAATTCACGGATATTCATCTTTATGTAGTTGGATGCGACTTACCGAGGACGAGGACGAGGACGAGCGTGAATGGTGTCAGCGACGAGAGCACGAGACCACGATCCACGTGGTGGGTTGACCGAATCGAGTACGGCCGATGACTGGCAAACTGTCTCTTCCGCGGTTTCGCGTCCATCCTTGCCGGTGCTATCGTCATCGAATTCCTTGGGAAATTCGTGAGAGATCAGAGTGAGCAGGTAGGTAGGTAGATAGGTAGATGAGACAAAAGTAGATGGCAAAATGAGACAGATCTACCACTCCCGTTTCATCGTAATCGGGAAGAGGACGATTCACCTGTCCGGCTTCCGGCTGTGTATCAATACAAACATAGGTGAGCGCGCAAAGTCGGACAAGTGCGAATGGGGTGGCGGATGAGCCCCAAGAGCGATTAAACGTGCGTATATGTACGTGTATGTGTGTGAGGGAGGGAGAGGGGAAGAGACGGGCAGGAGCGAGACGATGTACAACGCGCACGCAACCCTTGCCTCGAGCGTTGCAAGCCCCTCTCGGCACCCGCCGCGTCCAGCGCTTGGAGATAGACTAAACCGGGCTCCTTCGAGCTGCGCGCTAAGTTCACCTCGGCCCGCGACTCGACCTTCCTCGGGAGCGCTCGACGATATTCGGCGTCGACCGGTCACCCTCGGCACACGCTCGGCGTCGTTCCCTTCGCCCGCGCGAAGCTCTGCGCCCAACGTACTAACGTACAAACGTATACCTTGACACGAAGACACGGATATAGGGAGAAATTGCACACGTAACCCTAATGCCCGTATCACGCCGCAATTTTGCCGGCTATTTGGTGAAAATGAAATATCAAGTTGGAATTTATCCTAGTATCGAGCGCGATACAATAGTGCAAAGTCTATATATTGCCATTCATTTTGTCTCAATCTCTTTCTCGTTCTTCGGAATAATAATAGATGGAAAAAAGAAACGTTACTTTATATTGATTGAATTTCTTTATAAATGTATTTTTGAAAAGAATCTTTTTAGAAATGAAGGGGATATTTACGTAATGCGATGTCTGATCAAATATCGTCACGTTTCACTGAAATCTAATCTGAATCTAACGGCTAACCTAGACAGCGTTACAATTCACTGAAAATGACGAATATATCGACAATTTTGCGGATGTAAAGCGCGAATTTCTAGAATATCTTTTCTTAGAACAATAATCATAGATTATTTATCATAAAATCCATTGAAGAAATTTTCTAATAAATATATCAACAGAAACATAATTCGCGCGTATATTCAACGAATACCGACTGAATAGGATTACGCGTGAAACATTACGAATAAAGCACGCGCACGATCTTCCCCAAGGGATATTAGAAGAGATGTATCGAAAAAGACGTAGCGATGTACAGTTACCTGGTTGATTCGGTTTAAGCTGCCTCTTGCACGCGAGACTATCATCACGGACCGCATACCCCGTCTCTTTCCGCCGAGCTCCGGTCCCCTTTTCTCTCCTCTCCTTCCCGCTTGCGAGATTACGTTCCACAGCAGCCTTCAGTGCGTACATCGAGCCCACATCATTGGGCGGTGGCGCGGTGAGAGGGGTAACCGACCGCCATCAACCACCGACCTCAAAGAGCGAGAGGCTCCCGCGTAACCTTACGCCATTCCGTCCTACCACCCACCGCCCCCTCCCCCTCTTTCCTCCCCCCTTCGTCGCTGACGCTTTGCCGCCACCGCCGCCGCCGCCAGGCACAAATTAAATATCCGTACAGCGCACCTAACCGTTTACCCCTACACCCGTGTCGGCTGCTCTGTTTTTCATGCGTCGTTGGACCAAATTTCTCTTTTGAAGAGTCTAAGGGCTACTAATTTAAATCGCGCGAGCCTCGAGTTGCGCGGTTTTTATGTCCTCCTTTCCCATTCTTTTTTCCTCTCTCTCTATCTTTTTCTTTCTCTCTCTCTCTTTTTCTCTCTCTCTCTTCCTCCCTCTCTCTCTTTTTTCTCTCTCTTTATCCGAGTTCGCGCGAAAGATCAAGTGTGTTATTGGCAGGAGATTGAACCATTTCGAAGCGAGTCGGAAAGAATAGAAGCGAGACGGGGTCTTCATTTACGATGCAACTGGTTTTTTTTTGTACAGAGAAACGCGGGAAACACCGGGAACGCTTTGAAGTGCGGAATGATAATTTCAATCTTTGTCGCAGATATTGAGAAGCTTTTTTCAAGTTTAGTGTTTTTTTTCTCTGATTTCGATTCTACCTTCAATACTTGTGAAAGCAGGAGAGAGAGAGAGAGAGAGACTACTATAGAATATTGATACAAGTAATATATATATTTACATATATATCAAAACTTCATTCTTTGAAATCAATTTGCAATTCAGACAGTAGATAAAAAAAAGCATAAGCGAAAGACTTTTTATTACAAAGCGCGTTTAAAACTGTTATTTCATCTCATGAAATATTGACAAGAAATCACAATTTCACTAATTATTAATAAAATTACCTCCGAGTAACCTTACAATTTTTAAAAAAGTTTCGAAAAATACAATAAGAATTTAATAAAGAATTTAATTTACCTTGAAATGAGTGTAAAAAAATTGCAACATGTATGATATACACACAAATTTTCTTCCACTTTGAAATGATATTGACTGAATAAGATTTAACCTCACACTACCAGATTCGAATATATAAGAATCTAACGTCATTGAAAAGTAATTCTCATGAAAATGTGACTCTCATGACATCTGGTGAGGTTTAGTATAACTGCAAATATTAATTATCGATTGCTTGGAAAACACACGAGTAATTATCTATACTTTCCTTGTTATCGATCGTAGTTCTTATTCTAATCGCAAGATTCTCTTGCAGATGGCGATAATATAAATTATTTTTGCTGCATAAATACACATACATATCTTCAATAAAAAATATCTTTAATTTTGCCAAATGTCAAATTTATTTCAGATTACCAGTCTTGATAATATCCTCTTGCTCTATTTTCTCTTCAATTATCTATAAAAGTATACACCTGAAAAATTTTCATGAGACAAGGATAAAACAGAGATGTTTTGATAATATTTCCTTAAAAATTCTCCTACTAATATATTCATACATTTCGCTCAAAATATTGCAGAATTTAGACTCCTGAAAAATGTGTCATCTCTAGATATCAAAGTATATTTTCGTGCGAGTCATCTATTAAAAAATAATCCTCGCGATCAGATTTATTCGCGCATCCTTTTAATAAATAATTCCGCTCACGCAAAAGTTATTCTTCATACGTCTCTCTAGACAAGTGTGTGTTATAATCGAATGAGTCATATCTTATCGCGCTCGTTGCGGTTCCTTGGAATTTGTAATTTAGAGATTACTCCTCCCATTATTGCGAGCATTAAAAAATAATTATGTATAATTAAGAAAATCGTGCTAGATTCGATTTTGTCGGACGAGGAAAGTACCGGGTACGGCACTACGGTGTAGGCACATATCGATCACAATGTGAAAGTTCCCCGAGAGAATCTAAACGTCACAAACGAATCTCTCAAGGCTGGCCTGCACTTCTTAGTACGTAGATCACGGGAATGTACACGATGTAGACAGATGATCGCGGTCGACCGGTAAATACGCAACGTCTGCTCTTCTCTCGCTCTTTGTGTTTTTTGGTTGGTGATTTTTGCTCGCTACAATATGGGTGCGGGTTCTTGCAAAGCCTTCCGAAATAAACTCGATAAATCCATGGCAACAGGTGCGTATCTCGTACAAAGGCCAACTCGTACAATATAGGAAAAACGAGAGAGAATCGGGAGAATTAGAAAAAATCTGAATGAAACAATTTTCTTTTTATCTGGCAGTGATGTTATACCGTACATGTAACTTTGTTAAAATTCCTTTCTTCGATAATTGCTTTCGATTAATTTTAACGCGCGCGATCGCATCGAAAAGTTCAATTCGAATTATTTTTTTTAAGAGTCTGTAAAAGTAAATCTTTGTTAAATTTAATTTTTTCAATTTTGAGATGTGATACTCAGACACAATACAAAAAGGCCAAAAGATATATCTTAAAGACGATAAGACATCTTTTAGAAATATGTATTGTCAGGGTATGCACATAATTTTTTCGTGGAAAATGTGAATCGGAACATTTATATAAAATCATTCATTAACAATGAGAAATTACATACAAGTACATTGACTAGTATAGTTCGTGAAAAAAAAAACGTGCTTATGTAGCACGAGGACGCATGATCGAATCGCACACTGACAGTTTCCAGTGCTTTGCGAGAATCGATGCAGTGTGTTAGAACGCTTGTTAGAAGGAGGTTGTCCACCTTGATGGATAAGCCGTTCTTACGTCGTTTCCAGGGTAGGCCTTTGCAATATATGGGCATATGAAATAAATGTGAGATAGAGCAACGCTTTAATTCTTATTAATCGCATCACGAAAATCGCTTATAGATGAAACAAAACATTGTACTTCTTTAAGAGGTTATAAAAATTCCGAGAAGGAGGAAATAAAAAGCATGATATCATATTTGTATAGACAGAGACGGATTTATATGAATGAATCATTAACGTTCTACATCTATGAAGTAGAAAAACGATGTAGCAAATATATATTTCGCGACGTAAAACAAAGTTATACTCATTTGATTCATCATAGAATACACTCTTGCTTTTATTTCTTATTATCTACTGCATTTTTATTCATATATGTTTTTTTGTATTATTAATAATCACGATAAAAGAGTGATATTAAAAATTAAGGACTGTTATATATCACTGTCACGTCTCAAAATAATTCCGATAATAAAAATATGCAAATTTTTTTAAAAAAAAAGGACAATTATATTTTCACGTAAATTTACAACATAAATAAAATCTCCGTATATTTGCATGTCCAAGAGGCTACTCTCATATAAATATAAAAAATGAGATTCATTTTTTTGCACGCAACAGTGTATATGTTATGTATATTTACTGTCATGCGCGACGCACGATTGTGTCACATATGTACTTGTAACGTAATGACAGCAGTCACGCAAAGCACTATCTTCGTCTCATTATTTGATTCGATCGTTACGTTGCATCTTGAAAGAACTCTCGATCAAATGATATCATAGAATCGTGATTATTCATTAATTGTCGATAACCGATAACCTATCGGATAGTGCAGCTTTCCACGTACGAGATAATAGCAACTCGGAAATCCCCATTGTGACTTCTTTAGATTTCGTTATATATATTTGTCGCATTTAATTGTGTATGCTACGCTATATAATTAATGCGAGTTATTTATTATATATATTATTGACAAAGCTTCTCGTTTTGACATGGAGATATTCAGTTGCTCGATGGATTAGAGGTAGCATTCTTTTCGTGTTTACAAATGACTTTATCACGAATATTCTATTGTTTTAAGGCTGTTATGGAGATTAAAAAATTTGAATTAGAGATAGAATTATTAAAAAATAAACTTTTATAGGTTTTTAATATTTACTTTTATATTCTCCCATTAATATATTTCACTAATGTTTCACAGATAAAATATGATTTAGAATTATAAAATTGAATATTTTATTAGACAATATATTTGATTATGTTAAATAAAAGTAAAGAGAAAAGAAATTATAATGAACATAATATAATAGAAAATATCACACAGAAACACAATAGATTGTCATATTGCTGCACCTGTTGTGAGTCACCTGCTTTACTTTGCAGCTCTAAAAATATGTAAGGTAAACAGTAAATTAGTTTGTCTTATTCTCATGTCAGGTTCTCAAGAACAGCATGATTATATCGAAAGTGTGGTGTGCAAGCAGGAAGATATCAACGAAAATGAAATGAAATTATTACCCCTTGGGGATAATGAAGACAAAATTTTATTAATAAAACAAAAAGGAGAATTGCATGCGATTGGTACCAAATGTACACATTATGGAGCTCTACTACATACTGGAGCACTAGGAGAAGGACGAGTGAGATGTCCATGGCATGGAGCTTGCTTTAATATTAAAACTGGAGATATTGAAGATTATCCAGGCTTGGATTCTTTACCATGCTACAAGGTATTCAACTCATTTACAAATTTTTCAAAATTATTTTATATTTCTGCACATCTATTTCTTTGTATTTTATAGGTTCGCATAGATGAAACTGGTCTTGTACATGTAAAAGCCAAACGTAAAGATCTGGATATTAATAAACGTGTGAAGGACATGTCTGCACGTGATCCTGAAAATACAAAAACAGTTGTAATAGTCGGTGGAGGACCGGCGGGTGCAACTTGCGCAGAGAGTCTGCGACAAGAAGGTTTTACAGGACGTATCGTTATGGTATGCAGGGAGAATGTTGTACCCTATGATCGAATAAAAGTATCCAAAGTGTTAGATTTCGATGTTCAGAAGGCGGCATTAAGGCCACCCAAGTTTTATGATGAACACAAAATTGAAACAAAACTTGGTGTAGAAGCTATAGGTATAAATAAAAATAAGCACTATTCATCATATGTATATAATTCAATTATATATTATATGCTTTATATATATTCTACTATAGGATTATTTTTATTTTTCTTTAGGCTTGGATACAACTCAAAATGTTGTTAAATTAAGTAACAATGAGAACTTAAAGTATAATGATCTATTCATATGCACAGGCAGTAAACCGAGAATGCCAAATATACCTGGAAGTAATTTGTCAAACATTTTTGTGCTGCGAGATTATACTGATTCACAAGCCGTATATTCACAGCTATCTCCCGAAAAACATCTAGTTGTATTGGGATTAGGTTTCATTGGTATGGAAGCAGCAGCTTACTGTATCAATAAATGCAAATCTATTACAGTAATAGGACGCGATACTGTGCCTTTTAAAGCGATATTCGGCACCGACATTGGTGGTAGAATTGGAAAAGAGCATGAAGCAAAAGGTATTATACAAAGTTATTACACATAGCATAATGTATTGTGCAAACTTGTGTAATGATAATAATTTTTTAATCAGGGGTAAAGTTTCTCTTTCAAAACAGTATCAAGCAATTTATTCCAAAGGAAGATGAAGAAAATGTTTTGGGTAGAGTCGAACTTACAGATGGTCAAATGTTACCAGCAGATATAGTTATTGTTGGAATAGGATCTACTTTTTACACAGATTGGCTGAAAGACTCACTTGTTGAAATGAGGAATAATGGCACTATAATAGTAAATAAGGTACAATCTTCTAGCTTTCAGACAATACATTATTTTATCTATTCATATTTTGATATATGATTAAAATATGTATTAAATTATAGCATCTAAAAACGAATATAGAAAATGTATATGCTGGAGGTGATATAGCTTATGCATCAATATATGGATCTGATGACATATTTGCTGCAATAGGTCATTATTCTTTAGCCCATTACCATGGCAAAGTTGCAGCTCAGAACATATGTGGTAAAGAAACTCCTTTGAAGACAATACCATTCTTTTGGACCAATTTACTGGGCAAAAATTTTAGATATGCAGGTAATTTTTCTAATATATTTTCATACAAATTTTTGCAAAAATATAATTATTAATGAAATAATTCATAATGTTAGCAACTATTAGGAATCCAATTCAATAAATTTTTTCACTTTATTTTCAGGTCATGGGAAACCTACTAGCATAAGAATCCATGGCTCATTGGACAAATTGGAATTCTTCGCTTATTATTTTAAAGATAGTAAAGTAATAGGAATGAGCAGTTGTAATGCTGATCCTATTGTATCAGATTTCGCAAATCTACTTTATGAAGGAAAGACATTAACAGAAGAAGAAATTAATGCAGACCCATTTGGTTGGATGAGAAATAAGCCAAAAGATGTGTTAACACGATTTCAAGATAGCTTTTTAGTAGATGTATAGGCTTGAAATGTGTTTTATACAATGTCACAGTATTAATCCTAATTTCTGATTTGTACATTATCAATATACTTTATCAAGCTTATATAATATATCTGGCATTGTCTTTTCTATGTTAAAAAATACCCTCGATGTAATATATTGTATCAATTTACATAAAATTGTTGGAGAGAAAACTATATAACATTCTTAAGTAACATTTATTCAATTTATAGCAATCTAAAGCAATTTATAAAATAAAATTACATACATCTATGAGAAACTTCTAATCCCATGCTTCTGTGATTCTCAAATGGGCTAGATGGTCAGCAATAGTGATTTCTTTTTCGAATTTCTTTCTTCTGTATTCGACAACTTTTTTGAAAAATTCATTTTCTTTCGTTCTCTTCTGGCAACGTTCCTGCGCGATTGTAAGGTAAGGATGCCGCAAAATCAGCATGTTTTGTTCTTCTCTTTCAAAGTCCAGTTTCATTTTGAATAAATCATGTAGGGACGGTTCTTTAACTATACGATACTTCCTGTAGTATAAAAAAAATGTATGATGAACTATATACATCCATGGAACAGTTCAGTATATTACAAACACGAATCACATAAATTAATTTTCATAAAACGCGATTACTTTTTATGCATAAGGACTCACCCTCTAAATCTATATGGCAATTTGGGAGCTCTGGTCATGGTCAACAAAACTAATCCAAGCCGCATTGTAAGTCAAATGCTATGTACTTTCAGATAAATAACACTTGTACGTACTTTTAGATAAATCACACTTAAATAAAGGTTATGTGATTGTTTCACTGGGACGTGGAACGTGGAACGATGTGCGCATGAGCAATCTATGAATGATCAATCTATGAATGTGCGCATGATCAATCAATGAATGGTCAATCTGAATGATTTATCAATGGCTGCGTTCAGCAGAAAAAGCTGCTTTGCAACTGTTGTAAAATGCGTGAGCCTGATTGGTGTATGCTCTTAGATTCAGTCAAAATTAAGAGCATACACCAATCAGGCTCACGCATTTGACAACAGTTGCAAAGCAGCTTTTTCTGCTGAACGCAGCCTATGAATGATCTCTATGAATATGACAATAAAGTTCAATTTTATATTAACCTGTGAGAAAATAAAAATCGTGCATCGCTAATACAAATTACATATAATGTAAATATATGAAAAATACATACGTAAATATATAAAAAATTGTGTATTTTAAAAATTTGCGTCATCTTTTTTAAATCATTCGGACTATATGTATATAGTTATCAGAGCTCGGGATTTCTTTTGGAATTTGAATAAGTTATGTATTTTAGTTTGTTTTACTTTTCATCAAGATATACTTTGCTGACTTTTACAGCTTCATCAAATTTATGTGTTTTGTACAAGCGATAATTAAACAACTTACACTAGAGATATGCGTTTTATTTCATTTTATAAATATTTTTTCTTATATTCATTTTATTAATATCAAAACATATATATGCGCATATATATTTGCAAAATCAATTTTTCTTGAATGGGAGTCCTTCAGAGGACTCTATTGGTGCTTCGTATTTTAAAAATTATAAATCCATCA
This sequence comes from Camponotus vicinus, assembly GCF_025532165.1. Lineage (NCBI taxonomy): Eukaryota > Metazoa > Arthropoda > Insecta > Hymenoptera > Formicidae > Camponotus > Camponotus vicinus. The sequence continues at coordinate 32,715,186 of NW_028141945.1, forward strand.
TAATAGAAATTAATATATACATATACCAAAAAAAACTGTATTTTAAAATCTGTGCTATCTTAAAGTTGAAATTATATTAAATCTTTTAAATCTTTTTTCTTCTGATATCCTCATAAAAATTGAATTTACAATTTACTTCAATCTCTTTCGAATTATTTTTTTCCGGAATTCAAAATTTAAATTAAAATTTTATATATAGTTTATTTATTTCTTATAGAAATGTATTCTCTTAATAACTTTGATGATTTTTCGAGGGTAAATAAAATGGACGAAACTTCATTACAATTGTATTACGACTAAAATGGACGAGGTACAGACATTGCCCTGTTTTGCAGTAATAAGAATCAATTTTCCTACAATACAAATAGTACATCTCATACAATACAAATAATATTTCAAGAACACAGTCGACTTTTTTACAATAGAAGTTTCGTGATTCTTCCTTCTCGTGTACAGTGTGAAACATCAACTTACTCGATATTAAATTATTACGTATTTAATTTGACTCCGGTAAAAATCAAATTGCATACACAATTCACGCCTAGTAACATTTACAACATCTAAACCGTCCTGTTTAGTTTGTAGCATCCTGTTAAATCAACTTTCAATAGCAAATGCAACTGCCTCAATATTTAGTAAGAACTGAATATTTCTTTTACTAAAGATGTATAAGACTAGAGTTATATTAAAGGAAAGAATTATGTTGAGTATTATTTTGACTATTAATTGGCATAGAAGTGTGGCCTCTTTGCGCTGGCGGTTGATAAATGGGTTGTGTACTCCGTTGTTGATTCCGTTTTTTATTATATCCTTTATTCCCACTAACAGCACCATTTCCGCCTCGTCGAAATTCCATAGGTGCTGCTATCACAATTTTTCATTGAATTATATTTCTTTTACGTGTGTGTGTGCAATGTATTAAATTATCTTATATGAATGTGTATAAAACATAAATTTACTACACCTTAGAAATTTAAAGTTTAATATTTGAAGACAAATGACTTGCCACTCACCATTTATGTGATTGTGACTTTGATCGTAACGTGGTTGTCGATTATTAGAACGTTGATCTTGCCGTCTTATATCCGAGATGTGATCTTGATACTATTGCGACAATTAAAAATAAGAAATATTATTACATATTGTAAATACATATCATATATGTATAGTTATTTATTTACTATAATTTTATATTATGCAATTTTACATACATCATCTGTTATTGGTATACAATCCACTTGAAGCACCTCCTCATAATTCTCAAATCCTTTGAATTGCACCACACAGGTCCTTTCGGAAACACCGGTAACTTCGGCATTGTAATACTATAAATTTTATACAAAAAGATTAAATATCTCATGCTTAATACAAAGCATGTAAAGAAAGATGGGAGACAGTACATACCCTATTATCTTCCCAATATTTAGCCATACATTTGTCACCTACTCGCCATACCCATGCATTATTGGTGGAAACATGATTATTATAATTGCTTTCACTTCTTTGCAAGTTAGAATTCACGGACATCCTGTTCCCAACATTATTATTCGACTGATATCTAAATTGATTTTTATAATTTTGTTCGGTTGTATTAGATGTGTAATCTACTTTCGAAGTCCCACTTTGTTGCGCCCGATTTTGCCTACCATAAGATGCATCATAAGAATGCCTATTTCTTGCCTCAGAATCGAAATGATTATAGTTTTTGCTACTATTGAAGTTCTTTTCTTGATGTTCTGCCTGATTTTTGTTATAACTCTCATTACCACTATTGGCATTTATGTTACTTGTGCGTGACTGAACAAACATAGTTTTAGAATCGTTTGACTGAGATTTCTGATACGCTTCTCTACCTCCATCGTACTGGTACTGATATTGAAATTCTTGATTACGTTGAAATCTTGGTGGTTTGTTTTGCTGTGTATGAGTAACACCATTATATTGCAAATACATGGCAGAGTTGCTGTTATTTGTTCGTTTGCTATTTTTATGTTCTTCCAAATGTCGTAGAGGAGGTTGATACCCGCGGCCACCTTTTTGATTTCTGTCATTATAAAAAAAAGGATACAAGATCACAATCAATTAATTTTCATTATATCATAATTAACTTTTGTTAAACGTTATAAATTCATTTTGTAATTTTGTAATAAAGTTACATACCGCGCACCTCTGCCACCTTGTGCATCGTTGCCTCTCGATTCAAGACGATCTTGATTATTTTCGTTATTTTGTACATAATTGTTTTGTGACGAATTAATTGTTTCGACGCTCTCAGGTTGCACAGGTAGTTTATCTTCAAGAAAATCGAATAGAGATATTTTTCCACTACTGGGTTTACTCTCTTCAGTTTTCTTGTCTCGTTTTCCACGTGGCTCTCGCGGTTCTCGAGACTCTTTAACGCTAATTGCAATATAAGATTATAATTTAATAGTAATTGAATAAGAAAGTAAAGAGAAAATAAAAACTAATACTTACTTATGTTTACTATCGGTTTTTTGTAGGCTTCTAAGAGCTCTATCTACATTATTTCTGTTAATTCTTAAAGCGTATTCTGCTTGCTCTATGGTAAATCCTCGATCTATGATTTTCTGTACACTATGATCTAATAACTGTGGAAAAAATATAAATGTTTTTTTTAGATATTAATTCACAATTTTATTAGAAAAATTTAAAAACAAAACAAACCTGTTTATTTCCGCCACCAAATACTTTCTTACTGCCTTGTTTGGCAGCTTCTGCTATTGCATCTTTACGTTGGGCCTCAAACTCTGTATTCTCTTTGCTAGTTTTTTCTTTTTCTACTAATGCTTTAAAGTTCTTATCTTGCTCTGAAACTTTTATAATTTTTTTACCAAATGGTATCCATGGTGGTGGTCCACCTTCTTCAGCTGATCTTACACGAGTATGTGAGGCTAATTTCTATAACAAAAGCAGTTGTCTATACTTCTTGCATCCAGTAAATAAATCAACTATTATTAAGCTAATTGAAATAAAAACTATTATACATTTTAATTTTCTAAATTTATATTTTTACATATTTACTTATATAAAGTGTAATTTACCTTGTTTAATTCCCATTTTTCCACTAAATTTGCAACTCTTCCTCCAAGTATATGAATTATATGTGATGAGCTCAGTAAAAGAATTCCATGTGACAGAGGTAAGGTTCTTGATTTTATCAATATCTTTGTACCAGGTGGTGTATTTAGACTAATAGCATATAAAATAGATGATAAGAAAAATAATTATAAAAAAATAATATATAAAAGGTAGTGCAAAATTTTATATACTTACTTTAATGCTGATATATGTTCAATTTCTAAAGCTTGAAAATTATTTTTACCATCCGTCAATGATAATTTTAACATTCGTGGAGCTGTTCTTGATTCTTCATTTCCCTTGGGTGCAGAGATATTACGGATCTTTTGTATTTGTAACACAATATTGCCCTGATTAATATCTCCATTTCCACTACCAACCTCTCTTAAGTCAAGCTACAAATAATTTTTTTTCTTCACATATATATCTTTGAAATAATTTATATCATTCTCAAGAATTTCTGAAATTTAATTTGTGTGTAAATAGAATCATGTGATACATACATCTAACAATCGTTTTATTATCCTCTGCGTATCACTTATGCTGCTCGAATCAGTTGCCACATTATAACCATGATCAGACAAATACCTAATAATACAAGAAAATTAACGTGAATTAAGCAATTACAAATATTAATTGTAATTCAGACGATCTATAGACTATTCAATCTTTGTAGGGGAAAGAATACAAATATTCTTTCAGCAGAGAGTTAGCAAGGTGGAGTGCAATGCGACGAGTACATCCTACTCACCATCCTAACGCCTCCAGATTCTCCATGTCTATGCCGAACTTTCTCTTTGTTGGATAAAAATTTATCGCGTCTCATTGAACTGACGCACAGCTTTCGTAAAACGTTATTGCTATGCTACTCGTGACTTTGCATTGAACATTCCGTATGCACCTGCACGTATACAAAAACATTTGACAGCTGACAATTAAGTTAAACTGTAGCTGATCGCAATGTGATCGTCTTGACGGCGACTCAGCCGTCAATACCTCGATTCTGTTAAGGCGTTTATAGGCGCGGCCTATCGCACGAAACAGCTGATGCAGCTATTATAATCGCAAAGCAACCGCACCTATTCAACCTGAAAACACACTCGTCTCCATCTTGCATACTTGGAACAGCGTGCCCGATTTAAACTCGATAGACATCTCGATAGCGATCGATATCGATAGATATCGATAGAATATCGTTTGCGTACAATTCAAAGAGAATTTCTTTGGAATATACTGGAGTTTATTTATAATTGAATTGCGATTAATTGATAATTGAGATTTTTACCTTTTTCTACATTTTTCAAAGTTACTTAAGTTTCAGAATAAAAATAATATATTCGGGATACAATGATAATTACCTCGATAATGAAACGCTTTTTCGATATTTTTTGTTATATCTTACAATTAGATGATCTATAAAATACGCGATATAAAAGTAATTTTATGTATTTCATGATACTTAAGCTTATGTGAATAAAAATTGATTATTGTCTCGTGATGTGTCAAATACGTATATGTCAAAATACTTAGCTTAATATTATATGCGTACATTGTCCAAGTGAAACAGAATCATTATATAATGTAATGGTTCGATTAAAACCCTTAGCCTGAATGACGATTACTTCAATTAGAATCAACGATTATTACTTGGGTGGAGCAGTCGTTGAACAAACGTTGAAATTACCGCTATTAAATACGAACTAACTTTGGAAATGACAGAAGCATGTGATATACGTGCTAAAAATGACTGACCCACCCACATTGTTTTAAATTATATATCATTGATAACGCAGCTTGTTAAAATTCTATAATAATAATAATTATAAGCATACTTGAATATAGAGATATATATATATGGAAACTATATATAGCAATTTAAAAAAGAGAGATGAAAAATAGTAGATTTTGGAGATTCACACAAAGATATTAATATAAATTTACACAGAATAATTTATAGATCAGATTAAATTTATGTGTCAGAATTATGTCTATCTAATATTAGAATAATAAATAATTATTTATATATATATATAATATTATTATTATATATAATATAAATAATAATATAATATAATATAAATAATATAATAATATAATATAATATAAATATAATATAATATAAATAATAATAAATAATAATATAATATAATATAAATAATAATATAATATAATATAAATATAATAATAATATAATATAAATAATAATATAATATTATATTCTTTTGATATAAAAAATTGTTATAAAGAAATGAAAATAAAGCTAAAGATTCTCTCGTTCTCTTCCCTAGCACTTTCTACTTGTAGCACTTGCTGGATGAAGAATCCTTCGTAATGAAAATGAATGCGTTCTTTTTAGCGACTAGTGTAAACGATATGTTAATGACAATTAACAAAACAATGTTAAATCAACAGATCGTCTTTTCTATAGACTGCGAATGGATCGATTATTACATTCTACTTGCTCGAAAGTGGGACCCTGTGATCCCTCGTGTATCTCAACATGCTGTACCTTATGCATATGCGTCAACGTGCTTCCCCACTTTTTTAGCCCCCATACGCACGATTTTCCTTGTGTACAATAGCTCGCACTGTAGGACACGTAGTAGCGTACACGCAACGTACATGGTATAGTAAGCGATGACTCGTTGAGGGAGACTCTAGCATGAGAGTAGAAGAGAAAGAAAAAGAGAGAGGGAAAGACAGAGCGGGAGGGAAACAAAGGGACAGAGACGGAAAGAGAGAGTGAGCGAGGTAGAAGTTCACTCGGTCTTACCATTTCAGTTTCACTCCGACTCTGTAATCGCGCGTGTCCGACTCGGCGTCTTGGTTCGAATTATATCATCGAGAAACGAAACGTTCGATTGACATTGTAAAATTCGATTAGTTTTCTTCCCGCTACGAATCGCTAATTTGTTTTGGCATTCGTTCGTTTCGAAGCGGGGGAGGCTTTCCACAAGCGGGAGAAAGGAATTGTTTGCTTTTCCGCGACCGCTGCTGGCTGGAGAAAGGAAGTCGGCCAGAGATCAACGTGAGTAAAAGATGTTGAGCAATCGATCGGCGTCGGTAGAGAACATCCAGCTGCGATTCTCTCGTGAAAACAGTTTTTATATATTCCGTCTTATCCCGATCAAAATCAGATGCAAGAAATTACGTCGCAGTCATTCATCCGCCAACTTTCATGCTGTAATGTATTCGATATATATTAATTACAAATTCATTGATTTTCAGTGGATTTTTTATCTTGTAAAAAATAAAAATTTTTAACTAAAGTTCCTATTTTCTGCAGAAATTTATGCATTTTGTGAATTTTTATACTCGAATCGCGGGATGTTGATGTGAATAAGGTTACTAACGTTCAACAGATTGATTTAGCCTACTTTTGAAATAAGCTCGTTTAATTCAACGAGGGCTGACAGTTTTGTTATAACATTATTCTAAGATTATGAATTAAGAAAGGAAGTGTAATTAGAGATCATCTAATTTATTGACGGAATGATATGAAGATTAGCTTACGCCCACATTCGTCAAATAATATTAATCTGTAAATTAGCAGACGAGAAGAACAGTGGAAACTTTCTTATTCTATGTGTTAACTTAATTTACGCTTAACGAACCTGATGACTAATAAACGAGAAAGCTGATTATGCAAATTTGCCACACAATTTCGTCGTGTTTACGTCTTACAAATAATCCTTATATTTTTGATGCGCATTAATTGTTACTTTGACGACGAGAGGCTAATTTTGACTATCGATATAGATGTATAATTTAAATTAATTAAACTATCTTACTCAAATTGACTAAATCATTCTATTGTATTTTTTAAACTTATGCAATGTGAAAAAGTAAAAATTTTTATCTTTTTTACATAAATTTCAAATGTATTCAATTGTATATTTAGAAATTTTTATTTGACGGATGATTCTATAAAAGAAAAGTATTTTTCGTAAAAATATTACATTTTATTAAAATATAAAATTAATATCTTTCAAGCGCAACATTACGTGACCAAAATCAATACAAGACATCTTACCTTCGCGAAACTAGATTTTGGAATCCCTCTCCTCTCTTATGCATTTATATTAATATTCTCAACCGCTAAATATCCGAGTATATTTACAAAGAGAAGTCGTGAAAAATATTTTTAAGTTATAAAATAGTCATAAAATTATTGCGTTTACCACAAGTTGCACAACATCTGTTAATGCTCCAAACTTTACAGATTTTTCAGTTTGCTTGCTCATTATTTCAAATATAAGAGCGTTAAGCATCTTGAAATGATTAGTAAGATGATGAGAAATTTTACTGTTGCTTGATATTTTATGTTCTAAATAATTTTGAAAGAGAGCTTCGACATCATCAAGTTTTCGCGCGATTTCGAAATATGTAATGCGCAACATTCTACGCTGATTGTTATCGTAGACCGGTATTATAGATTCGTACCTTGACAAACACTATTGTATTTATGAAAATTACCATAAATCTCACGACGACGAGTGCTTATAAATCGCAACAACGATATGCGACGCCTCAGTTGGCTATCTCGTCCTCGGTTGAAACGTGCTTTGGTTGCTAGTGTCACGTGAGCTTGTAAGAACGCGCAGTTTGGCGACGGTTACGAGAGCGATAGTTAAATATGAAAAGGGGGGATCAGAAGACAGGATTGTAATAATACTACTACCTGGAAGAAGAATAAAACCCGGCGACCTCGGGCCCGAGATTAACTTTCGATTCATCAAAGGATCACTCCTCAAGCTCCTTCTTCCTACGATCTTCCTGTTGCCGACGATTATTTTCGACGATCTACGATTGTCTCATCAAGATTGTTCACAGGTATCTATAGGTATGTGCGTTTATTTTTATCGCGCGCAAAAGAGACGTTTCGCTCACTCACTCGCATTATGTGGATAAGTACGTAATTGTTCGTGCGTGTTTGTGCACGGATGCTGATTCCTCGAGCACGGAAAAGATCGTAATTATCTCTGAAGATTAATATTAAACATAAAAACTCTGGAAAAATTTCTAAACAAAAAGATTTTTATAAATATATCTCTCTTCGTTCTTGAATATGAAACTGATAGCCGTAAAATCGTCCGAAATTACTCTCACATGTATATCAAGCAAATGAATAACATGTTGTTTTATCGTTTTTAAAAAACATATCAGATGAGTTGCGTAATAAAGCAAATTATATGTGTCAGCATTCAGATGAATGCTTCTTTAACCGATGATATCAAGAGATCTTTATTCGAACGATTCCATTGATGCTATTCTAGAGATTTATGACGAACATAAATCATTTTAATATACAGTGTTCTAAAAAATAATCTAATAGAATTTTTAATCTTGTAGAGAGATGCAAATCGAGTTTAAAATGCATAGTATTTTGTAAGATACAGTCAGTCATTTATTTTGAATTTTTTGATTAATCCTTGGTTCCAAAGGCTTTGAAAAAAAATAATTTAATTTCGAAATTTATTAATATGGCTTTTCTACAGATCTCTCCCGCTTCGCGGAATTAAGATTAATCGGTAAGACAAAGTGATTCAAACGTTTCGCAAAATAAAACGGAGGAAGCTCGGCCGAGTAACGTCATTTGCAGGATTCGAGATTGCAAGTGCGTGCATCATCGCCGCGTCATTTTTACGCTTCGCTCTGGCCGTGGATTACTTAATGCGAAGGGAGAAGCCACTTTCTCTCTCGGTCTCGTAATGTGTTTTCGAGCCGGTACCTGTATCGGTGTACGACTGCGAGGTCGGTATAAAACGCGTTACAAAACACGCAACCTTACGTGGGCGCGGTATGCGATATTGTATAGAGCGATAGCGATCAACATGCGCGCTACTCCGAGGCATTCTTCTTAGGACCATATTGCACCATTAAACGTATCCGCGTAGAACAACGCGTACGTCCGACAGGTGATTGCGTTCTCCAGAAATGGGACGTTATAGCGAGCATTATATATACGTATTAAAAACCGCGCGCACGCTTCCTGTGGATTGGAGTAAATAGACTAGCGATTGAGCGATACTATATTACGGGATTTTATTACGTGTTCGGTAAACAATAGGAAGCAATTGAGCCATGTGCGCAGTATTTTCAAAACAGGAAGTTGCCGACTGTTTTCCGAGCCGTGAAAATTCACGTTGATCACACGAACACCTATTTTTTCCACAAATAATTATGCCAGGCTAATGCGTATAAACTACTACGTAGCAGGAGCAGCAGGCATTTGATTAAATTAGACTTTAACCTAATTCTAAGGAACATGATAGCGTCTCTTGTGTAATGTATAATAAACTTATAAAATAAAGTGCACGTGCGTTCCCACAATTAAATAATTAATAAAATCCTTTTCCCACAATTAAATAATTAATAAGAAGTTTTCTTTGCGAATGACGCACTAGAATATTTCGTCCTTAAATATTTTTTTTATCTTTTATCTTGCTTGTCGAAAATATGAGCTTATTATCCAACTCTTAAACTTCCGTAAAGTTTAAAAAATTCGACGCCTATGGATATGGTCAAGGCTATAGGATATGGTGGATGGTCAAGGTACTTCAAACCAGGCTAAAGTCTGATGTCACTAAGATGTGTGACATAATTAAAAGCGACGTACGTGACTGTAATGAAAATTTTATCAGTTACAATTGCTAGCCTACTCGTGACTCATGAATCAATTAATATTATTATATTTAAGCGACGAGAAAACAAGAAACAGAATAATATAATGGCAAAGAAAGTGGCAAAGCAAAGAAAAATTGTATTTCATTTTGTGATAAACCGAAGAGCTTAAGATAATTGTTTTTAGTAACAAAAACTATATTTGAAAAGATTTTATTTTTTTATATAGGCCACTTGGAAACAACACTAATTAAAACGCGGCAATAATATTTGCAAAATATTGCTTTAAAAGCTTTATCCTTTTAACATTTTTATATTTTATTGTTAATTTTACTATTATTTTATTTATTGCTTTGTTGATAGATTAACATCACTAAGAAAAAATGGGATACGGCACAGAAATGGATGGCTGTGGTCGTTTCATGAAATACTCCTTATTCTTAACAAACTTTATCATTTTCGTAAGTTTTAATCTTATATGACTTTGTCAAAGATATAATAGACATAATAATAGACATAATAATAAATAATTATTTGTTAAAAAATTTGTTATTATTAATTTCAGATTGGCGGGATTATTGTGACGGGTTTAGGTGTGTGGGCTTTAATCGACAAAGTACCATGGATAGGTGAACTCGTGGGAAATGACCTGTTAACTGGATCAGTTTACGTTTTGCTGATTGGCGGAATCATCGTGGTTTTTATCTCTTTCTTCGGATGTGTTGGTGCATCGCGGGAAGTCAAGTGTATGCTCTTGACAGTAAGTATCTAGAACTTGGTTGCACATTAAAGCTAGGATATTTGACATATCGTAATCTCGCCAATATTACGTCTCTTCATGACTAAGCATTATATTTCTATCAAATTTAAGCAAACTTATTGACGTAGAATATCGATTAATAATGAGCATTTTTTTCAGTACTTCATAATTGTATTTTTGCTATTCGTGACCATGCTTATCGGCGGCATTCTGGGATATATTTTCCGCGAAAAATTGCTAAGCACGCTTGACAGAGAGATGAAGAGCTCGCTCCGACTTTACGATCATCGTATGTCTATCCGGGATGCCTGGGATACCACGCAATCGACGGTTAGTAATTTCGAAAAACGATGTCGTTTTATGAACGTCGCAAGAATTTATCAAATTCAATAAAGCTAATTCAATTTTTTCGTAAATTTAGCTCCACTGCTGCGGTGTTAACAGCTGGAGGGACTGGGGAAACATTGGCCTTAACGTGCCGGAGAGCTGCTGCCGAGAAATTCAACCGGGCCAGGTAAAAAAGTCAATTACCTCTCAACGCGATCGCTCGATGACGAAATAGTTATAGTCGGCTGTGCGACCGCGTCTAAATAATGATGGTAATTTACTATACGCACGTGCATCTGATAATATATTCACCGCGGTACGTTTATGTATACGGCAACGATTATGGGCATTTTGCCGTTGCTTAATGATATTCGCTAAGTCCTATTAAAAAGTTGGAGAGAATTCAGAAGAGAGTTCTACTCGCACTCGAATATAACGGAATTATTTTCGATAAGATATGATATTGATGATGATTTTTCCGCGTTAGATTAGATCCAAATAGATCCACGCGAATAATTATTCGCGGTTTAAGCAATATCGTCATAAAATACGACCTGTCCAATTTCCCTCAAACGGTCAAAGCAATCATCAATTTGGCCGAAATTACTTAATCGGCCGAGTCCTAATCAGGCTCCGGTCTGTCCTCTCACGCTTTCACTCCTTCGATCTACTTTCTCGCAAGCTACGACGAATCGTGTTTCTCATCACAGACCGATCTGTTTGCAGCGGTTCCACTGCAACGCTGGCTCGGACACGGTAAATCCCTCGAATGCTTATACGAATGGTTGCATCAATGGAACGCGAATCTACATGCAGCAGCACGCGAACGTTATGGGTGGCGCCGGCATTGCAGTCGCATGCCTCATGGTAAGGGTGCAGTTTGCATTTTTATGAAACCCTCCCGTTAAATCTAAATGAAGCCTGAGCGCTATAAAGTCGAACGAGCTCGAGCAGATATATTTTCTTATCGACTTCATTTTACATTTCACAACTCAGGCGAGATTTAATTTTAAACGCCCAAGCCCACTTCTCTTAAATTTAATATTTTTTTTAATTCGAGATAAATCCGTTAATATAAATATTGAGTATTTATTGTACATATGATAAGTAATTTCTCAGAATTTTTTTCAAATTTTTTAAGCATTTTTCAAATATGATTTAATCCTCTTTGAAACCAAACTAGCTTCTTCTCTCTTTTTTTCTCTGTAATTCATTTTATGCCTAATTTTGTATAAATAATATTTATGCAGATTATTTCCCTTATTCATTTATTGCATAGCAACATTGCAGGATTGTTTAAATTCTCCATCTGTTTCAGTTTTTTGGAATGATATTCTCCTGCGCACTCTTCAAAATGATCGAATGACAGCAGAACAGAGCTGTAGTCTGAGGCTGTCCCCGTTTTTGTAGAGGGACGGAGAGGTCGTGAATCTTCCTCAGAAGATTTACGCAATTTCTCCAATTGACGAAATTACTCATCGCTACAAGCGCACCTGATTATACCGTGATAATCAAAAAAGTGAATCTCTATCTGATTGTACAGTTTTCTCACTAATCTATTACATATAATTAGCGTTATACATCATGATTACCATCTTACGCTTTACATTTTAGATGTAATTTATATATATTTAAGATGTCTTCACTTAGTTGCATGTATCATTAGTATGATAATGCATCATGTACCTTATATATGTGCCGTAATAAATGCAATCCGTTTATTATGCATGTGCAACAACCCTTTCGATATTATCGATTTACATGTATGTCAGATGAAACAGAAAAGTCAATTTTTCAGCGGTCGTTTATATCATAATGTATTACATAATTTACTTATTCGCGACAAATGTGTGTTTTAGTTGTATTATAAAATGATGGAACATTATATGTATATTATATGTATATATACATATATACGTATATAAATATATATACACAAATATACTAAATATAATACTATATAATACTAAATATATACATAAATATAATTTATGTATTTGATATTTTTTTAAATTAAAATATAGAACCTTTTGTCGCTCTTAATCGTATTCATTTTGATTCGATTTTTAATCAGAATTTAAAGGAGATAAACTCTTTGCTAATTGATCCTTGCCAGCAGGTAACTGCGATTTTACTACACTCTTTTATGATCATCATAACATTTGTTAATCGCACTGTTCGTTTAGCCTACGAAAGATAAACGGCAATGCTCATTAAAAAATTAATTAAAAATTGTTTTGCATGCTTTATCTTGCGTGACTTTTTAATTTAAAATTATATATAAAAGTTTCAGAAAAAATTAAATGTAGCGAAAATTAATTACTTTATATCTGAAGTTAAATTATATAATATCAATATAACATTATATGAATTTTACTAACATAAAATGAGAATTTATATCCTTATTTGTTTATAAAACCCGTATTTTTTTTATTGAAAAATAAAGTACTTCCAATTCTACTATTTTTTTGACATAACTTTACGACGATATAAAATTGATTTTGCATTGTAAAGATGAAATTATAGCTTGTACAGAAAAATTTATAGCAAGAAATATAGATTTAGCCGACAGAAACGGTGCAGATTGGAAGCTAAATCCAATTTTCAATACAAACATATTTGTATTTGGATTTCACGAATTTATTCGTATGTGTAATTGTCTGTGAGTCAACTTTCATCGGGCTCTACTACCTCCCTTGCGTTTATTCACTCTCCCCGGCATGCGTCAGTCCTACGCATGTCCTCGCGACGAGGCGTGACTGGCTGCCATCCCGCGGAAGTCGCATCGAATGCGTGCGAGCACGCAATTTTCCACCGCTCTCCCTAGCCATCAGCACACTTGTTCTTCGCCACCCTTTCGCCATGTCTCGTTTACTCAGGCCGTCTGCGATGGGTCGAAAAGAAAGTAAACACAGAGCACCCTTCGCGTTCTCGTTGAATGATAAACGAATGGATCCTGACTTTTCACGACAGAATTACGTTATTTTGAATATTTGAATGTATATTTCTCCTCGCAGAGCTTTCACGATATTGAGCAGAGGTTTCTATATATTTTCCCGTGCTTTAATTAGTGCATAGCACTCTATGTCGCATTTGTATAGCTGGTAGGATACTTTTGAAATTCGGCAAGTCTGAATAGTCGCTCGAAAACGCGATGTATGTACACGTATTACGAGGTCTGTGTGTCGTACACACTTGTGACGATTCAGCGGTGAATGAGTCCATATGCCGCGAGAACCATCCTCGTGTAACGTTACAAAAGGGACGTCGGACAATGACGAATGAATCGCTATGCGCTGCGCGAATAATGCTGCCCGTTCTGCGCACCGATCACGATGAGCGCACCATCCTTCCAGACTACCTTTTTCCACCCGTTTCTTTGTCCAGATGCTCTTTCACCTGATCATTTTGCGCCGAGTGATTATACGTTGTCAATATCTAATAAGTTTTATTTTTGTCGTCGCGCAGATCTCTTATTTTGTCTTAAAAATTTAGTTCATTTAAGCGAAATTTTTAAGATACATAAAATAAGAGATCTTTCAATCTTATACAACTCAAACTTTTATTAATACACAATAAAATTATGATATGAGCGAGATATTATAATACCGTAAAATATTATAAATCATCAAAAATTGAATGTTATTAATTATAATCCACATTAAATTAGTGAACTCATATAGACAGAAAATTTGCGGATTTTGCAGGTTTTTAAATAATATTTTCTGAACTTTTATTTTCGGCAACTTTCAGCAAAAATATAGAAAAACGGGAAAATTCGATTTCCTTCATTTTCCACGCTTTCTAATATCTCTACAGCCTCTTTCTTTTTTCTTCTTTTTCTTTGGCACAGTTTACCGCGCGGCCGAGGAACTTATTACCGGAAGCAGGGGAGCACATCGGAAAGGGGGAGAAAATAACTGAGATGCGCGATATCTACGTATTGATTTCGTCCCGAGCTTTGAATCTGAATGCGCCGGAACTGGGGGAGTCGTCCAGGTGAAACCGAGAACTCGGAGCCACTTCAACCAGGTACTTGGCCATAAATTAAATTCTACTCCGCCGCCCGAAGAGAGATGGTACGACGAACAGGCCAATGCAATTACCCCGAGTATAACCGAACAATTATACGAGTTAGCCTCATTGTAACTACGTCTACCGGCAAACATCATTAAAGGACGATCGATATCGCACGCGTAAAGTGCTCCAATAGGAGCTGCACGAGCCTAATTTCGATGAAACCTACTCGTCGTGTAAATTGCCCATCTCTTTTTTCGAATAACTTGTAAAAATAGGATGATATTACTTAATTGTGTATTTTGAGAATATGTTTCTAAAAAATCTGCATCTGGATTTTATGAATTACTCTTATGCGACGTAAAAAAACTTAGGACGTGATAATGAACCGACAAATTTGCATTTTGCCATTGCTTGATGAAAATCACGCACCAAATATTAGCTCGTTTCTCGCGAAAATCCTTCGCGAATACAAAGCACGAAGACAACGAGAAAAAAGCCATAAAAGACAAAGAATGAAATGGAAGCCCGACAACAAGTGCCCGACAGTTGTACCAAATGGAAATGGAACTGCGGAAGCTTATATAAACCAGAAGCAAAAAATGTAATTTTCGGCAAAATTGTGTACCGTTCATGCCAACATTTTTCATGTCACATAAGGACAAAATTGCTACCGTTGGAGAGAAAGAATCATTGAAATAAAGCGTTTGTAGAAAAATGTACATTGAACAGACAATACATTAAGAAGCAGCATCTTGAGCCAAGCCGCGCCTTCGCGATAAAACAGCTACCAAGGATGCGCATTACTTTCTCTCGTATACTGAAGAAATTATTATTGTAAAATAATGAAAATTGATGCGACTATTTTTGTCGATTATCTTTGTGCTCACGAGGCAGAAGGGGAAGCAATAAAATTATTGATTTTCCAGATATTCCTATCACTGTAATAAAAAATAATTCTGCATATTACAAAAATAAACAGGACCTGCATGCTCAAATTAAATTCATTATTTTCCATACACATTTTTTTAAACACTTAAATAATTAGATAAATTTTTATATTCTTAAATGGCAGAGTGCATCTAATTGTAAGACGAACATAATTGTTTAATACAATAATCACGTATCGCGAGCGCAAGATTAATTTAAAAGGGCAGCCTCATATTATTACTATTAATGAGAAATTTTCAAGACGGTGCAAATTTAACGCCGGTTTCACGCCCCGCGACAATTCTAGTCCCGATCCCATCGCGTCCCATGGGTGTTTCTCGGCCAACACCATCATGCGCGTAGTGCCTTAAGACCTAGTCTGCGCCATCGCCTGATGGAGAACGCGACGCGCAGCCGGCACAGACGGTTCTGTCAAAACCCCCACCAATTCTCCGAGATCCACCGGGTACCATCGCCGCCGCCGCCACCACCTCGACCTAACAACCACCACTACTGGCACTACCTCCAGCTCTCTTCTCCGACACCGACCACCACCATCGGCCCACCACCATGGAAACCGACCAGTGCGCATTTTGACTTCAGTCCGGTGGAAGGTCCCAACCTGCCTAGATCGGCGCACAGGCAGGTGTCGAATCTATTTGTACTGGTTGTTGTTGCCAGCCGCGGTCGCGTCGCATCTTCTTGTTCATCGTGGATCCTCTGAGGACGCGACGAGATCGCAGTGCCGTATCGAGGACACAGAGTGACAGAGCGGAGTCGGAAGCACCGCTAACGAGAGTGTCGTCCAAGGGGTTGCGTTGGCGGGGCCGAGCCGGGATTTATGGAACCACCCCATGGATAGTAACATGTCAACTGCCGCCTTCATGCACCGGTATGGGAAAAAAGGCATTAGATCGATACGCATGAGTCGCATACATTTACACACGCATATAGACACCGTGAAACGCCCGTGCTTCTCCCCCGTTCGTGTCGTCGTCCGATTGGGGTTTCTCGTGGTCTCTCATTCGAAAAGCCGCCTTCGTGACCGATCGATGAGTTCGTTGCTATGTCGTGCGCTGATAGAAGCGCATGGAGCGGCCTTCGTACAATCGTCAAAATATCAGGGCATGGACATGTTGAAAATCATGCACGAATCAATCGACAGAAATAAATCAATATTATCTCGATGGATAAATATTATGTATAATCGACATGTTTAATCGATTATTCTGAAACATTTTGCGATATAATCTTGAGTGTGCATGCAGCATGTATCTGATTGCGAGAGAAATTTTACGTTTTCCGCCCATGCGAAAACACAGGTTAATTGGACCTCTTATCACAAACCTGAGAAAATCATTGCTTTGTTCGGAATAATCATAAGTCTACCAGTAGATTATGAAAAGAGTTATCTGCTTATGAAAGAAATTTCATAACAATGAGATTTGTTGCCTCATTACAATTGCGCGAAGAGAACGATCGGCATTCAAAACCGATCGGATTTATACTCGTTCTATGCTTGATTAATCCTATAAAAAATTAAAATATATAAAATTCCTTCTCTCTCTCTTTCTTCAGTATTCTTTTTATATAAAATACGAGTGTCATATTTTCTACATTTAATAAGCATCTGTAACAAGACCTTATAAAATGTCAGCGTAAATTTTATACGCGATAAGTCGCAATAGAACAAAATTGCACGCGTATATGCTATAAAAATGTTTATAGCGAATTTTAAACGTGTCATACATGTGTAACGTTTTCGATAGAGGCATGACACAGTTCTCTATTCGATCGTCGAAGCGTGGAAGATTCTCGAGAATCCAGTCGCGGTAATCGTATGCAGTTGCACGGCAGCAACGACGGAGGCTACTTAGACGGCATTCCATTAACCTGCATTTTCGCAGAGGCAGGCGCGTCACCTGTTCGGTTTCCCCGGGAACGACATGTCGAATCGGACCAGCCCGGTTTCCTTGAACCTGCGGATACCGCAGCCATTGACCGCGCGCGCGGCTCTCGCCTCGTCTCCGTGACGAAAGGCCCTAAGTGCGCGACGCTCTCTCTCTTTCTCCTTCTCTCTCTTTCCTCATCTTCCTCCTTCTCTTCCTCTGTCCCCCACCTTGGTGCGATCTCTTTCTCATCTCATCAGATAGCATGCGGACAGATCCGCTTCTTTGACGGTTTTGTGCTAAAACGTTAATTACACCTCTCGAGGCAATGTTCCGAACCTTTTTTGTGACTTATAAAGTATTAACTCTTAAATTTTCACCCTCAGTATTTTTTAACAATAAAACATTCTTAATCAATAAAAAAATGTTACAATTTATTTTTTAACTTTTGTTGTTAATTTGTATCATTTTCTACTGATGTCAAAGAATATATATAAATTTTTGTAGATTTTTTCAAGTACTTCAAGACAGCTAAAACTTTGACAAGATATTACGACCCAGCATATATGACCAGAAATAGAACAAAAAAACTGACCTACAATTAAAATTTCACAATTATAATTATTAATTATAAAATTATTCATCTCTTCCAAGATTTGTTCTGCTTTATGTTTCGATGGCTGCGATTCTAAGAACGTACACATCTCGCGCAGGAAAATGCGAGCTCGCATACGTGCAACGAAGAGTTACGTTAGAAACACAAAACGAACATCGGAAGAGAGGGAAGGTTTATCCCCGCGGAGGATATATTTTATCAACGCTGGCGGTGCATAAATCCCTTTTCTCTACTGGACCCGCGCTCGCTCTCGCACCGCATTAATTCCGGCCGCGTAACCCTCCTTCCATCTTTGCAGCCTCCTCCGCGCGTCGAAGAGCATCCCCAAGTTCGAATCCCGAGGAGGCAGGCGACCGATCGGTCTGTGCGAACTCGCACAAAAGCGAACGGCAATCGATACATCTCTCGGCTAGGCACGTATATCCTGCGGCTATCGGATGACACGGTGTCGATGGACAAAGAAAGGATTCTATATGTCGAGTAACGATTGCCACACGAGATGAACGGTCGCGATTGCGATCGCGACTCGCGAATCCTCGGCGATGAAAAAAAAAAGATCGTCCGAAAGACACGTCCGAGCGAAATTGCGAAAGCGATTTGCGACCATGTAAATTATAACGCGGCTTCGAAGAATCACCTCTCGTATAGCATATCCAATGGATAGTCTTAAACATCCATGACGTATTCAAAATAACAGAGATACGAAGAAAGATTTTTCATACAATTAAAACGTTTATACAGAAAAATAAAAAAGTGTCAAAAGCATTATTATTCGTCCATGACAAAAATAATTCGGGCAAAGGATGAAAATGAAGCGATTGTTGGAAAAAAGTAACCCAATGAATAAGAATTCTGCTTTTTCAGGGGAACATGTATACATAAAGATTTTATCTAATTTTTCTGGTGAAGTAATTACGATTCTGTTGGCACAGTCATAACTGCGGGTAAATATAATTAAAATAAATTAAAAACTTTATTAGCAAGCTCCGAACCGAGCCTTCTTGCGTGTCCTTTTTTCCAGCATCGTCTTCGTTTCGATTATGCAACGTTTGCTCCGCTATGCAGCAGTATCGCAGTCCGCAGTTAAACTGGAGCAGTGGAAAAGCATGCGGAAAAAGAGGATTTTCTCTCCGATCCGACAACCGGTCGTACTCTCTAGCTCGGCTAGAGAGATAAGCGCGTGTGACACTTCGCCATGAGAGAAAGAATAAGGTCGTCAGACAGTCGTTGGTGCTCGCATTAGGCTCGCGCGCTAAAAACGCATTCATGCTTGCGCGATGAGCTCGCGATAGGTGTCCGATGTTTACGCGCGACTCGTCGCATTGCTGATCGTTTAGACGTGGATATCCCTGATGGAGCAGTCCGGTAGAGCTCGATGCAGAGTGAAACTCATGCGCAAGGTTTCCTATAGAGTTACACACGGTCGGTCTCCGCCGAGAAAACGAGAGCTCCCCTCTTTCGCGTGTTTACTATCGCGCCAAAACTCGTTTCACCCAGTCATATTGATCGATCGACTCGGACGTTTACCGGAAGAATCGACGGCCGGAAGTTCATTGGCAAACTTCGCCCCTGAATTCGATAATTATCGCCGCGGCGCCCTCGTTGCCTTCTTTCTCCGTAATGACTTCCGGTAACCGTATCGAGAACTTACGTGATCAACGTTTTAATCTAAAGAACAAGGTATTTATATCGGCGAGAATTTTATTGGAAACTAGTAGGTTTTTTGAACCTGATTGTGTATTTAAAAATTAAATACGCTTGAGCCAAACGAGATTTATGTCTCGAGAAAATGACAGTGTCTTTCCCCGCGCAGACTTCATCCGTGACTAACATACTCTCGTGATCGTGGGGGTAAAATCTGAAAGGATTAATGCCAGGATGATAACCCGCGGCAGGATCACGCTAGGCGTGTTTCACTATTTACATCGGCATACCGTACCCTTGTTGCTCTTAGAACAATACTCGTTGCATTCGCCGCTTTATAGAACGCGGAAGATCGATGGTACGAAAGGGATCCATAAACGCCGACAAAAGAGAAAGAGAGATGGAAAGAGAGCGCACGATCTCCTGGCATGCACAAGAGACGCATCTCAAAGTCTCTCCGGCAATCGTTTCGTAGAAACACGCGACTCGGAGCTAAAGGATTTCCTGTCGAACAACGCGACTCGTTTGATCGCAAAACTTCCCGTATATGCAATACATATACAACCGATCAAATGATATGATGTCTACTTACATTTGTCGTCGGCGATTTTTTAATGGATATCCGGAAAATCGATAGTGCTATAATTAGATGTATCGCAGGATGTTTATCAATTCCATCGCGAAATGATACGGAAGGAAAGCTCTGCGATTAGACATGTGAATGTCTTCTGGTATATTTCAGAAAATGAAATTTTACGAGAATTGAGAAGTCTTGATTTTAGGGAGAGACTCTAGATATTAATTTTCAAAATACCTAGCTGTTTTTTCCTTGTCCATTATTTTTAGCGATTCTAAAAATGTATAACTTATAAATTTTCAATTAATTCGAAACATCCTTAACGCTTCGTATTTTCGTCATGCTCGACTCGATCGATGTAATCTCTCGAGCGAGTAAAGTAGGTCTAGCTACACATATGGTGTATACGAGCTGTGCATCTAACTATATAGATTCAGCTACAACTAGAGCTAAAGCTAGAGCCGAGTTTACTTCTAGTGTTATCGGTCGCTGAGGTTCGTTCAACGCGAACCCGGAAGATCGAACGATCGCGGAGAGGAAGTCGTTCCTTCGCGAGAGGTAAAACGCTCAATCATTTTGGGGCCTCGATTTTGCAACGGCGATCCAGCATCGCAATTTCTTCTCGACCGACTTCCATACGCTTTTCGAGGAATTATTAATGTCGATCCCCGAGGCTGAAACATTTCCTGTCCATGAAGCCTCTCATCTTCGTTCGGAAGTGGCCCCTTTTCGAGACAATTCCGTTCTCTTTTTATTTATTTTAATATATACAAATTTCATTTCTTTATTATCATTATTGCCGTAATTACGTAGACTTTTGAACGATACGCGATAAAATATGTGAAAGTAAAAACGAATAATTTTACGGTAAAATTTTACTTATCGCGAAATATTGCGTTGGTTTTCAATTTAATGGTCGCTAATGTAGTCGAAACGCTTTTTTTTGACATGACACAGAATGCTTAACGTTTCGGAACAATCAGTTTTCACTGAAATGTTTAGCGAATCGCTTCATATGTAATGTGAATGAATAATGATACATTATACTTTTACTTCCCTTTTTTAAGTATGGAACATATGTACGTATGCGTACATATTTTCGCTTTTACTTTTTAAATAATACTTTACTATACATGCCAACGAAAAAGAAAGTTGACGTTTTTTACGGAAATTATTACAGGAAGTTATTTAAGATGTTAATTATTTATCATCATGTTCATCGAAATTGTGATTTTCTCTATATAAAATGTTATAAATGAATATTAATATAAATGAAAAATATGATAATTAAAAATCGAGTTAAAAAAAAATATGTGACGAAAGAGAGCCTCTCTCGTACAATTTCCCTTTTATGTAAAAATTATTCAGTTATTGCATAAAAATTCCTCGGTACAATACCTGCGAAATTTGAAATGTAAATTCATGAGACGCATTTGTCTCGAGTATTTAAATAAATTCTCGTCTTTCCACGCTTTTTGCGCGTTTCTCACCAAATACGCTTTACGATATTAGAGCAAAGAAACATTATTTGTTTTGCGTATTTAAAATATTTTTCATTATTGTTTTACTTCTTACTTTTTATTGTCGCTTTCGTTATTGAAATGTACTGTTTCCCATTCATTTAAATTGAAAATTGGTTCGCAAAGTTCGACGTGCCGATCGTTCGTTGACGGCGGATTAGCATTCATCGATTCGACGAGTACCCGGGTGTTTCGTTCGTGGCGAAAGGATGACAAAGGGAGAAGCAGGATTATGCATCGAGCGCGGCCATTACGACGAAGAGCGTGTATACGATCGCGATAATAACCGTACATTAGCGGCAAACTTATGCATTAGGCAGGACGATAATGAGAGAGGCGCATGCAGAAGCGATGCAAAAAAGTTCCTTTTCGTAATCGGTCGCCACGAGATTCCGTCAGCCTTAAATCGCGCCCTCACGATATTGAAAACGGCCGAATTAATCGAACGCAGGTGATAATCTCGACGCTCGGATGCTTTCAGAGAATCGCGTCTCTAAATTAGAGCTGCATATATTTGCACAATTTTCTTTTTTTGCGTAATACTTTCATAATTTAATTAGATAATTTATTCAAATACTAAACGCTTCCAATTAGTATAGCTTTGAAATTGATGCAACGATGTCTTGATTCGCGAATATAAAGTACAACCACGGTCGTGCGATTATCATTTATTGAGAGACGAATTACAGAGAACGATAACGAGACAAAAAGAGACGAAGAAGACAGCAACTTTCGTAATCTGTGCGGCGCGAATTTGGGGCGATAAACGGAGAAAATCGCCGTTCTACTTATGTTCCTTCAAGAAGAAGAAGAAGAAGAAGAGTTACTGATATTCATAATAATTTCAATAATCCGAATGCGATTGATATCATCGCAAGTGACAAGGAAGCAAGAATGCGCAATCTGAAAATCTGAAAATCATTTGATTTTTTATAATTTACTCTTTTCGAGGAGTAAACTCTCCGAGCAATCGATTAATAAAAATCAGGCTTACTAATTGTCATTATAAATTAAGCTATTTTATCCGGATTATTAAAATTAATTATAATACATATATTATATTGATATAATTACGCGTCGCTGAGTGTCGCGCCCTAATTACTTACTTAATTCCACAATTGTTGAAAAGATATACGCTAAGATTGCAAAAAGAGATGTCTACGACCATCATTTTAAATAATGCAGTTGCGTTGCTGCTGTGCGCATCATGAGAAATGTAGCGCATAATCGTTAACATACCGTGGCGACTGCGCCATGCAGTTTGATACATCATCGTCGTGGGTGATCTCGGAATACATCTACATATCGGTGACATCGTGTCGGCTTCAAGTATTTTTCAAATATCCTTTTTAAATTACAGCGATCTCGCAACCGATACGCAAAGTGAAATTTTGAAAAAATGTTCAATATTCTTTATAAATAGTTATGTATCAATTGTCACATTTTCAATGCAGTCATCTAATGCAGCTAATTTGTTTGTATACTGAGAGATTCATCTCGTAACAAGCAGGCAACAGCATATTCATATTTACATCTATAATATCTATTTTGCATCGACGTTACCGCCGAGAGCATTAATCATTGACACAACGATTTATCATCATCAGTCGCGTCAATATCCTTGTGTTCAGGAAACAGACAGATTCGCGTCGGGAAAAAAAATTTCGCCATGTCTGATCATCGGTAATTTGCGATTTTCGTCATCTCTCGTGAGGCTATATTTATCGGGGAAAGCGGCGAAAAAAAATCGTCGTCCGCTGGAATTACGCCGGCAAGAGCGAGCGAGCGAGCGAAGGCAACGCGAGATTAGCACCGTGCAATTTAATGCAGCAACATCGTGGCCGACCTTGGTCGCGCGTATCTACTGGGTGATTCGAAATTTTACTGTCAAATTTTACGAATCCTTTACGAATTCTTTTTCTAAATCAATTAATCTTTAACGAAATTATCGAGATCAAAATATCAATAGCTTTTTAGTTGGAAAAAATAAACTTGTAATGAATTAAGCTTCAGCAACGAAAATAAGTAAAAATATGTTCTTTATTCAATTTTAAATTGCTTTTACTATGACGGAATTTTAATTTGAAGCTTTGTTATTGAGAGACATTTAATTAGGAAGAGGTAAAAAGAGGTAATTTTTAATAAAAAATGTCATCAAGGCAAAAGGAGCATATTTGACAAGTTTGATGGTTTAATGTACATCACCCTATATGTACGTGTCTACGTATCTACGTATCGGTGCCGCTAAACAAACGAACGGACGAACGAAGGCCTGCACTTCGTAAGTCATTATTAACTCGAGTATAATTATGCGGCAAAGCGGAGGAGCGAGCTTCCAACGGATGGGGCGAGCAAGGAAAAGCGAAGAAATTCGCGATCCACCATCCGGAGCGTGCGGTGGTATTTAAATTGGCTTCGCGCGCATCTGTGCACCGCTGTTCGTCCTTTGAGAAACTCGCCGCGTCATTATCTCAGCTACTCCAAACGGACTCCTTAAGATCCTTATATCGCGGTATAATATTGACATCCGTGCATATAAAAAAATGTATAGATACATTTTAGCAATTTGTAGTGATTCGCACAATTTTTAAAAAATGATTTTTATATTTTAATTTATATTATATCCATCTATATATTTATTCCAATATCAAATAAGAACACTGCGAAAATTGAAGTCGAAAGTTTGCGGGACTAATTATATACAGACGTTCGGAAATTTAAGTCATACATATTGAAAGTTCCGTTTATAAAAGACACGTGTCAAAGATAATTTAAAAACGATCGATGTGTTAAATTACACACTTCAAAGATACCGCGCTAATAATCTTGAAAAGGATTTCTACAAAATGGCAAAGAGAAAGGGAGGTTTAAACTATTAAATAATGGAAAATGTTAAAAACTATCGTTTCAAGCGATTTATAAAGCCACAATTACGAGCAGATGGACGATTTTCCGTTTTGTTTTACGCACGCCGTGCGGCGGTAATGTCTGTCGTAATTCCATCTATGAAGCGATTTCATGACAACGTTTCATACTTGAGAGTAATGAAAGTGGCAGTGAAAGTCGCGGCTCTCCGCTGCGAATTGCGTGAAGCCACCTAATGCAAAATTTCTCTCGTTTGTGCTATTAAGGTATCTACCTCTAAGCGGGATGTGCGCGCCTCGCATAAGTTTATTATGAAAATTGTTTCCACATTACAAATCAATATATGTACGATTCAGTGGCCAAGATCGCTTGCGATTCCGCGAGATTTAATTCGCTCGTTATTGTAAGCCCGACTTTTGAGAGAAACAACTTTCTGCTTTCCACATAAATATTTCTGTGATTTTAGAAATTTAATTCCTCTTCTCTTTGTTCTGTGGGAATAAGAGTGATACATTTTTATACGGAGAGAGTTATTGCGCAAACGGCGAGTTTCTCGATATGCAACAATAGTCGTACGCAACTGGATATTTTCTAAATGATTTATGACCCGGGAAAGTATGCGACTGCTCACCCAACAATCGCGTACGTTAAATTCAATTGAATTTTATAGCGTGCTGGTGCCGCTCGTTTAACGACCGGGTTTCGTTGTCATTTCTGTAAAGCTTGCGGTAAATAAAATTAAAGCAAAACTAAAATATTGGCCGAAGAGTGTTTCGGAACAGGACTATTTCATCCGTTAATGCTTCAACAAGCATTTGTGTGTCGGTTTCCTCATGTCGCCGGACACAATTCTGGGATTCTCGTTACGGCTCGTCTCGCCCGCGCTTCTTTCTACCTCTCGAAATTTTTCCGCCACTTGACTTGTGTAACGGACTATTGTCCGCCTCATCGTTCCCGCTTTTATCCGATGTGGAGAGAGAATATCTGGCGAGAGAGATGGTAGAGCACGATGAATTTGTCTCAAATGAGACAAATTAATTTGATTATTCAACATTTTCCTCCAAAAGATGGCTTGATTTAATTCGCCTCACGAAGAGAAAAACAATCGACCCTATACATGAGTTAATATTAATCTAAGTATGAAAGGTATCCCACGATAGCAATTGTTCAACACGATCGGCAAGCGCTAGAAATATCTTGACATATAATTAATGTCGGCCTTTCATATTTTAAGTTCTAATATTGATATGTCTATTTTTCATTTCTTAACCCGATTATTCAATTATGCTGCTTCTGAGATACGGTCGGAACTCGGAACTGCTTCCAGGTCGAATCGTTTATGCGGTTTCATGTACTGTCTAAATAATGCTCGCGTGTCTAGAAATGCCGCGATAGTCGCGGCATTCGGAACTTCAGGTGCGTGAGAAAACTCACGCCGAGCCAAGCGAGAGACCTCGCATTGAAAGAAAAAGAAGAGGAACATTGCATAATTAGGGATTGCGATGCCGGTTACGTCGCGTCTAACCCAGCCTCGTAGAGAAACACACAATCTCATCCCTCCTTTCTTCCCAGCCTCAAGATACTTTTGCAGTCGACGTACAGGAGGTCTCAAACTCAAAAATAACATCGTTAAATTTAAAGTTTTGAGGGATTTTTTCTTACAAAAAAATTATTTAGACTTTTTGACAATATATAAAAAATAGATCACACGTGACAGGTGACAGATCATCAACATTCATCTGATTTGACCGTTCAAAATTCAGTTTCCTTTTTCTTTAAATCGCTTCAAATTATTAATGCTTGCAAATTTTCGTACAAAAAAAAAATCAAATTTTATGCAGGAGGATTTGCTCGTTGAGATTAAAATCGCGGGTTATGGAGCATCCTGTAGAAGCAAGTGCAACACGCAAGCGAGCACCACCACCAGCCGATAGGCGCGTATCTACGATTATTTATCCGTTCGTTGAACAAATACCACAGCGCGCGCGAGTATGCTATGGGAAAGGTCATTGAAAAATCGCAACTCGCGCGCGGCGCAACAGCATTAGCGGAATAGAAACGTCGTTATCTCGCGAGACGATGCAACACACGGGTCGAGCCTCGATAGCGCCGTCAATCGGGACGGTTCGATTGAACGGAATTCGCAGAGGAAAGCCAATTATTACGAGTTTGCAACCGCGGGAAGTTACCTGCCAACTGAAAACTCGATTAGCTCTTAACCCTTAACCCTATCGGACCTTCCTCTGGCCGGCCGCAATCCTATACGCTAATTTTTTATTTGGACATAGTCCAGGAAAACTTTGTTCTGGACTAAAAATCGTAATAAAAAGAATGTCGACAATTTTATCATTGGTGATTCAAGTGAGATACGTGAATTTCACAAATTAAATTATGCTGAAGAATATCGCGGAACCCTCTTCATCTAGAGGCAAATTATCTCTAACACTTCAATCTGAAGCTTAGTTATTCAATATTGAAGCAATAATGTCTGTATAAAAAATCTTTGCTGGAAAAGATCGATTCCAAGATTTATTTTAAACATCAGAAAAGTCACGGGTTTCTCTTAATTTATCTCGAAATATTCCGTTACGTACGTGCGTTCACGTATCACACTCACGCGAATAAAACATTAGTCAGCGCGTTCATATGTGCTTGAATCGTGCGAAAAGTCTAATAACCATCAAAGTAAGAAACGGTGTCGGTGATCCGAGAATTATACGATCCGTTGAATTTACTGAAGCGAAGTGCAATGTTTTCGAAGTAATCAGCGCACCGCTAAAAGGTCAGCTCGCACCTCTCGAATACTCGGTTATGATGGACGGCTATTTGCAAACAACCGCGTGTTCTCTTTTACTCGTGAAAGCAGGTGCAGGTCGCGTGTCGCGCGTGTCTTTGTAGGTGCTACTGCTTTCCCGCGATACGATTAAAGTGTCACGCTCAATCTATTTCTATGACACGCGATTGTAAATTTGATAATACGCATATTCTAGATTCATTTACTGGAAAAAAGTGGAAACCAATGCTGCAATAAACGATCCAATAATTAGAAACTTATTGTATGATAATTGAATGGTATCGATAATGTCCTTAAATCAATGGCATTTAAATTTATTTTTATCTTATTGTTAGCAAAAAAAGTAATGTATATCACAATTAAAATTTCGATAAAATAGTTGCATATATTGACAAATTATTTCTCTATCAAAATCTTTTCGCACGTTACTTAAAAAAATTTCATACATAAAAATATTAATTTCCAATTAAAAAATGCAATCAAAATGAAAGACGAATATGTATCTCGAAGGCCTGAGAAGAGTCAAGGGGAACAGAGCCATTGATCTTGAAAATAGATCGAGGATCTGATGTTGAATCGAATTCTCGCGAGCGATTGTACAACGTATAACGTATAGTCGGCTGTAGAATAAATAGATATTGGCACACACATAAGGTGCTGCGTTATGTAACGTCGAGTTCATAAACCCACGCTTACGTGTCATTCAAAGGCTTGTATACATACGTTCTACCTGCCGTTCGAGGGACACGGATTAACGAATTGACGCCTGAAGACTTTCCTTTCCTTATACGCGTCATGGAAACCTAGGCAGTAATGTTCGAATTAAGGTACGTCGGTTATTATACGAAGGCGAATTAAGGCTTCCGTTAATTGTGCAACGTTGATTAACCCTTTTGGGATCGTAGTTTCTTCTCAATCACACAGTGTCTGATTAACTAAGAATATTACGGCTTTAATTGGATTTGGGCGCGCGCACGCTTATGCAATATAAAATCAATTTTTTTAAAGAAAATATTACGAGCAAGATTCTATTCTGACGTCACATGTAGCCAAAATTATCGTTGAATTGTAACTAATCTTAAGTTATAATTAATCTTAATGTTCTCCTTTAATAATAATACTGGATATAATATTGTTTATGATTTATTACAATATTTTGCCCCGCAGAAAATAATTAACCGATTAGCTAACAAACTCTGCAACGGATTGCAAAGTTAGTGGATTATCGTTACTTTATCTTTACGCAGCAGAGATGCCGCCTTCGGCGACAATATCGTGTGGAGTGTAATTTAGCGTTTAATCAAGCGTGTCTTATTCTCCTTGCAAATTTTCGACTTTCACCCGTAAAAACATCCTCGCGAGTGAAAACCTCCGATAAGATTGATATAATCGCGCAATAATTTCGCTGAACAATATTATGCCCGGCTAATGCGGTTAAAAGAGAGGACGTTAGAAAGCTTTCTGACCGGACAGTGAACTCGCGTGCCTTTAATTTACAAATTTAAATTATTAACATTGATAATTGTCATAATTTATTGACATATAAAGCAATATAATATATAAATTGTTTTATATTTAACAGAAATATAAAAAAATATAATTTTTCACATGTCAGAAAGCATCTGTTTTATTCTTGGAAATTATGAAGTAAAAATTATGTGGAAAAAATTACGCGAAATTGATATGAGACAAAAGTCGAATCATCACATTTAATCATGAATATATTTGACATAATATATCTTCAGTTGAAAATCATTATTCTCACGAGAATCTTGCAATCTGATTTTAGTCTTCGCGGTTCGTAATTTAACGGAATGCTCGCCTATAATACTCGCAACGGATCATGCCAAAGTCGGCTACAGGCTACAAAAGGACGGCAATTAGTGCGAGAGAAACGGGAGCAATCGCGCTTGTGCTTGCACATGGAAAAAATTGAGATAAACCATTATACGCGTAATAATGCCATTGTGTTCGAACGTGTTCTGCGTTCACCCGACACGGTTTTACTTTCGAGCCAATTTCAGACGGTAATTAGACAATTTCTGAACACGCGCTTCTAAGAAACAAAATGCGTACGCCTGAAATCGCAAGAATCACACGATTAATCAGCGAGCGGTTTAATTATGTTCAGGAAGACGGTTCTCGGTCATGTATTACGAATCCATTTTGCGGGTGAACATTGAACGCGAAAAAGTGTGCTGGGTGACTGCGAAATCGCCAACGGCTGAAAGGAGCGTTGCGGTTACTCACGATATAACAGATGTCCTTTTTTTAGTGTCGAACCGCACAATTAAGCCACAAAATTGCATGTTAATTTAAGCGACATGTGTCCATTGCCTTGGCGACGTACCATATATACCATATGTTGAACGAAACGATGTAGAAAGATGCATCGCACGAAGGCAATATCATATTAATCTTTTACTAGGTCGTGGTAAATGGTACAACGCTTGTCGCAATGTGTAAGTGACAAATAATTCATGGTAATTCTCGGAAAAATCATGAGACGTGTGTATACAAATTTATTTTTAAATATATTCGAACACATATGTAGAATGTATGCCTTTATTCAAAAATTATCCAATATAAAAAAATTCCAAATTATCTTTATTTATTTATAATTAAATATTAATATAATCTAACAATTATCTGACAATTTAATATAAACTAAACTTTTTTAATTGTAAAAATAATTAAATTTCTAAAAAATAAGCTATTTAAATTTGGAGTAAGAAAGCGAAAAAGACAAGGGAATTAATTTTCTATGTCGCAAAGTCAATAGTCTTATATTGGATAATTAATAATCTGTCAAATGATAGTTGTTTTGCGCTCAGTAGCCGGCAACTACATAAATGTCGAAGAGATATCACTGCCACTGATGGGTGTTGCTGACCTGCTGACACACATCGATCTCTTTGAAATACACACGTGTTTTTTGTATCCATATATCTACTGTCGGAATACAAATGAATATGAATATGAATAGGATGCCGATAAACTTTTTCAGTTCATTTTCGGTTTGAATCGCCTCTTCGTATCATTAATTTTTTTAACCATGAGATATTACATTTAATGAAATCTAATCTTCGACATGTATATGTAAGCAATATTTTTCTCAGAACGATAATAAAAATACTTTGTAAAAATTCACCGAAGCTTATTATCTTGCTCCTTGACTTATTTTCAAGAGTTTACGATGAGATTCGCTCTTACTCGCCATAGTTCGAAACTATCATTATGAGCATCCGCGATTTATGGCGCTCGCGGCCCGATAAAAATCTGGAAATTATGGGAGTATAGAATGCCTGTGTAACATCGTTCAGATATAACGATCGAGATAGCTAGAAGATTTTAATTATCCGTGATAAGACTCGCGATATAAATTGATCCGCAGATACGATCTATCATGCGATTCCCCGCCGCTTTCCATCGTGTGAAAGTGAATCTCCCATTTCCTAAGCCGAAAAGATACAAAGTCAATGACATATATTCGATCGCGAATGCACGTATTCCTGATATGCACGCGATATTATTCTCGGAGAAATATGCATGAAACGCGGGCAGATTACGATACGAGCCGCCTTGAATAAATAATGAAATGAGCCTAACAAATTAAAAAATGAATATCGCGCGTTGTCAGTAAACTACTATTATTGTCTCTTTTTTCTTCAAGACGTATAATCTCATATTGATCGCGATATACACCTTACACTTTACGATTTTCATTCAAAATTGTTACCTAATTAAAATAAAAATTTATATTATTCACCGATACATTGCACAGCGGCGAAATTGTAAATTCTGAGTTGTAAAATATAAATTTATTGAAATTCCATAGAGGAATTTTTTTTAAATAATTATAATATTTCAAAAAATTTATAGTTTCAAATTCAGTTTTTTAAACAAATATTTAATTAAAAACTACTTACATTATTTCTCAAATTCTTAGATATATATAAAGATATATATATAAACTTTTTCATAAAATTTAATAAATCAAAATTTAATTTTTCCATAAATAATGTAAATAATAATTAATTTCTTATAAGTATATAAAAATATTTATAAAAAATTTATAAAAATTTATAAAAATATTTTACAAATTTATATAAATATTGAATACATAAATGATTTATTAAATAATTTTGGTTTTTTTTTAATAAAACAAAGGAAGAATATTATATATATAATATTCACAAAAAATATGGGAATAATTAAGCTTAAACAAAGAATAATAAATAAATAATAGATTATTTACCTTATATAATTGTTTCGCTGTTGCTCGATGCCATCCCGGATTCTCTCCTCTCTTTTTCCTCCGTTCTTCGTTGTTCTTCGTTATAGCACACGCGAAATTCACTCGCGAAAACACTAGTTAATTATAATCGAGCGTACTAAGAATATTACGATCGCGCGGCACTTTGTACGGCACTCCCGACGTTAATTACATGCGACGTACACTTGATTGCAACGGAAGTGAACGAACGCGCGTATACAAGCGACACCTGCGCTGTCTCGTAAATTAGAGCAACCTGATAAATCTCGAATTCGAAAATCACTAGCCTCGCAATTATGTTACAAAATGAATGTTATAATACACGTTCGCGTTTTAAGGCGATTACTATCCCATGATACAAAGCAATATATATAAATAAGAGTTAAAATTTAAGATAAATATCCGCAGAATGTAAATCTCCGAAAATAAGGTTAACTTTGCTCGCGCGCGACAGATTTCAAAGAATTTCTTTCCTTCAATAAATTTCGCGAGATACTTTAAATGATAAAGCTATAATCGAGTTAATGCTATGCAGTTGACAAAGTGAAAGACAGGTGATATATGAGTGTTACTTACTAATTAAATATATTACGAACGCCACTCGTAGTCGACTCGTCTCGTGTACTCGTAACGTGTCACTAAATGAAGTTAGCTAGGTATGTTCAAAAATATTGGACATACCTAGCTGATTTAATTCTGGAAGACGCGATTAATAAAATTTTGAAGACTAATTAAAAGTGTCCGGAAATATAAAATCGAAATTCAATATTAAACGCGTAATATCGAACGTATATAAATCTTGTACGCATAGTATTTGATTCGTTACTTCGCGCTCTCAATCCGAAAATGATGAAAGAATCTAAGCATAATTACAGCGATAATTATCGCCCTAAATACCGTAATTAATACATGATTCATAATTTATAATGTTTATCTTCATGTAAATAAATTATGCAAAATACCTGCTTTGATAAATAGATACGCTCGAGACGCTTACGAATCGTTAATTGCGAGACAATTAATTGTGCGGCCTGAAATAAACGCGAATTGTAGAGAGTTGTCGTATTTCGACGGATAATAACGGGACGATATATGAAGCGTCACGCGCCGTTGCCTACCGGCCCGACTCTCGCCGCGCGAATGACAAACAAGGTAACCGTATGTAAACAACAGCGCGTCGTACGTGGCAGAGAAACTACGCGGTAGGCCGGTCAATTCAACCTACGAAATATGTAAACATTCGTCGATAATATTTTGTTTTTTGCACTTGAAATTATTTTGGAATAGACTACTATAGTTTTTGTATTTTTTGTTCTATAGGTTCGTTCATGTTTAATATAATGATTAATTTTGCTCGATCGAGCATGTGTCTTGGAATATATGTAAAATATTATATTTTAAAATATATATATAATTTTTTAGAACTTCCCGAGAGAGAAAATAATGTAATAATTATTTAGAAAGAGAGATGTATATAAAAAATTAAATGTTTTCGATAACAAAATGAAAACAAAGATTTTAAAACACAAAGCAATAAAAGCAAAGAGCCCTAGACACAGATGGAAGTGTGCAAAGGAATTTTTTACCAAATTATAAATTGTATTAAAAATATACAGATCCGTTTCGATGTCGACAAGTTAAATTGAAAAATGTTTTCAATTTAACTTGTCGACATTTGAAAAGGACCTGGATGAAGTCGAAACGTTGTCACAATAATATTTTGTATATTGAATTGGAAATTTGTAATATGCGAAGAATTGTGTGTATATAACTGTATATTTTTAATACAATTTATAATTTGGTAAAAATTCTTCCACCTGTGTCCCTTTGCCTTTATTGCTTTGTGTTTTTGATTTATATCATATGACCTCTCATTGCACTCTTTTATTAAAAGATAAATTTAATTTTTCAAATAATATTATATTACAAATGCTCTCTCTATTCTCTCTAATAATAATAAATCATTTAAATTTTTATTTAAAGAAGACTCAAATAGCTTTTATGTAATAATAATATATATAAAATTCATTGTTAATAATTAATTTGTCAATGTCAACTGATTATATTTATCTACAAATAAAAAAGAAATTAAAAAATAAAATTAGCTAATGAAAATCAATATTATTTATTATTAATCTTTTATACATAAATGTTTAATCTTAATTAATATTTATAATGCGCTATTATAAAATATTAATACAGTAATTACGAGACACTCTATACATCGATAAGTTTTTTTCATTCGTAGAAATAATCACGACATACTTTTCATCGAGAAAATGAAATCAGACACTTAGGATTGTGGCAAATTATTGATGTAAAAACAAGCCAAGAGTCATTTATCTTGAATATTTATTTCGCGGTCGGTTACAAGTTAATTAGTATACTAACAAGTTAATAAATGTATCGTTCGTGGCCATGAGGATCGCTATATCTTTTCTGCTTACCTGACCCACTTCTGCTTGCTCTACTGAATTTTCTCGATACATAAAAAGATCCCCGCATCATCTTGCATTCTCTCGGACAGAACGGAAAGAAAGTCCCGGAAAAGACAAGCGTGTCGCCGTGCTAGGTGTTACTTTAATTGTTAAAAACATAGATTTAATAGGAATTGCGATACGCTTTAGATAGACGGACTTACGTGACGAACGAATGGAACATCGCGGAATCAAATATCCGTTGTGTAACCCACATGCTTCTTCGCGGAACGGTCTTAGCTCGGTCTTAATAAGGTATAACATTATGCAATTACCCACAAGTAGCTCGGCAAAAATCATCGCAATTCCATCTGATAGCGAGCGATTCCATAATAAATCTTGCGTCCATACAGTCCAATGTTTTCCAATCTTCTCTGATTGATGAAATAGCCATGATTAAATGCACATGCAGTACATGTGTATTCTCATTAAACTAGTCGTCTAGAAAATAACCGCGTGGGCACTTTCTTCTTTAGGGCATCTTGCGCACCTGGATATTCATAAAATTATTATTTTTATTTCGTAATAGATACTTAAAAGAGATTTCATTTAAGAACGACGCGGATAATACATTAATGCTATTGAAAGGGAAGTATAAATCGCATTGATAAAGTATTTTCTAAATTTGAAAATGCATCAAATTTAAAATGATATGGTACTCGAAGAAGAGGAGTGCCAAGGGTGAGCTCGCACTTTTCGCGTTGTTCGCAAATATTCCTGTTAACCAACGAAAAAATTATTCGTCATTCTATCAACATTAAAATCCAGCTGGCCGGATACTAAGACGAGTCGGGAATAGAGAGAGAGATGGCTCGAAACTTTACTGCCAGGAGATGATCACCGTTACCGTTCACCGCAAACACGGCAATAAGCTTCGTGAGTTTTTTTTTTCTCCGACGACGTCCGCCATCTCTTTTCTCTCCTTCCCTCTCTCACTCATCAGTCTACGAATGAAGAAAAGAAACTTGTAACGAGACTCGTAAATCGTTAACGCATCTAAAGAATCCCGGAAACTGCTGTTCCGTTCGTCTTTTTTCCTTCCGATACGGAGACTTTCCCTATGATCGATATTCCGCACGATTTATCATCGACGACGGATGTCAGATCGGCCGCGATCAGCATCACTTTTCTTGCTTTCTAATCCCATCATAAGAAATTATCTTCGTTAGACATGTGTATGCCGAGGTATTTTTAATAGAATCCAACTGTGTACACGTTATCGCATGGAGAGAAAATGGAGACAATTAAAAAAATGTGCGCATTTGATTATCGAACATTTGAACATACATTCTGACTTTATCTGCTTCATTTAAACTACGATCATTAATCATAGATAAAGGGTTGTTACCTTCTCTCTGTTCTCGTATATAGATCCCGTTTCTACAGTCGTGCGGAATGCGTGTATATGACATCATACGAATCCGTGACCCTCGTGGGTCGATGATCGGAAACCGCAAAACCCTCGAGGATCAACGACCAGTGCGCTCAAGTAAATTGATCGAGATCAAAGACGCGGATTCCCCGGATTGAATGGATCGTGGTCGGTCGCGCGTGAAGGGAAGAAACGTGAAACACGCCCGATTTCTTCCGTATCTCTTTCTTACCCTGGGCGGCTTTATGCCATTCCAGACACCGGGAATGCACAGCAATTCGGCCGTGACGAAAATGAATTTTACTTGGGAAATGGCGATGCAGCGCGTCGATACTGCTATTGTAACGAGCGACACGCGAAATTTGCATTATCACGAAGCGCACAATGGTCGTATAGTACTACGTTTCGTCACGTTTGAAGACTATAGTCGACGAACGACGTATAGGCATAAATTCCGCACAATCGATACCATGAAACTGGAACGATTCTGCGACTCGGAGGCGGTAGAGAAAAGGTCTTATATTTGAACATATAATTTGTAACTTGTACGCAACATGTGTTCCGCTTCCAATCACGGCTATAGTTGCTCCAGTTGCAAAGCATCGAAGCGTGATTTTCATAATAATCTGAATTAACTGGAACAGTTTTAGAAGAACCAGGAAAAGAAGGAAGGTAATTAATATTATGCTAAAACTTGGAAATATGAAAATAAATCAAATCTATGCAGTGATATAGGAAAATAAGTATGACAAGTCAATACACGTTTATATTTTAGAAATAAATATTCTATATATCTATAATATTTCTATTTTTATTAAAACGCCGATGCTTTTTTTTAAATTTCAAGCAAGTTTACTGACGCTTCGAAGGGAATATAGAACATCTTTTGACTGTTATATTTGTGATATTACGCAACTCGAACTTGTTTCAAAACTGGTTTTTTCATTCATAAAACTGGTCGAAGGGAATACTTTTGAAAAGCAACAAGTTTTGAAGAGAAACTACCGTGACATTCTTGAATAACTTATCATCAATTCCGTTACATAAAAATTGATATATCTTGCCGTGCTATACTTTTAATAATAATCTGTTCATGGAGAGATTAACCATAAGGAAAGACTGATATGGTTGCGGGAAACTGAAAGGCGAATTGCCGGTGGTACTTTAAACGCGCCTGGTAACAATTTGTCAACTTCTGGTTCGACTGCTTGCTACCAGTTCTAAAGTTAGACGCCATGAGACTTGCGGCAATACGTATATCTCTCTCTGGCATTCCTGAGGTTAAACCATAAAAACCGCTACGAAAATACATTGAAACGATTTCTTAAATTTCTCGCGATTACTCAAACGTTCTCCGTGAAAACTTTATTAACTATTTAAAATTTTATAATTATTAAATTTTTCGTTTTTTTAATATATTAATAAAATAAATAATTATAATATCTAATTACAATTAAAATATAATATATAGGGAGTTTTTTTAATCCTTGAGAGAACTCATTAAATGTGAATAAGTCGAAAAGAGACAGGAAAAAAATAAAATTCTTCTTCCTTTACATTTTTTTGGAGAAAATAAATATTAAAAAAGTTTTTACCTTTCATTTGCAATATAATTAGCCATGAACAATGAATCAAAGAAACAGACATGAGAGTCGAAAGGACGAGAACATTCGTTAGGGCGTGCCTTTCCGTGTTCTTTGCAAGCTTACATCAACTTTCTCCACATTGTCGGCGAGCTGGACGTTCCTCGCATCCTTCGTGACTCATGCTATTATCATAATACATACGCAAATAATAATAATAATAATAAAAATATTGCGCACAAACTTAGGTGAGAGATAAGAAAACTAGAATAATTATACGATAACGATATGAGAATAGCTTAATAATGTATATTATTTCGTAACTGGCAATAGCATACAAAATGCATTTCTCACATTCATATGAGTATGCAAAACACATTTCTCGTACTCGGATATATTCATTGCTATTTTCCTCAAGTCGATCGAAACTTGTCTCGATATAATTAACATAAGACACGAACGGAATTCATAATTCAATAATTCACACATGTCCTGTTATTATTGCGTTTACACGTGCACAATCAGAATTCGAATATCGAATGCGAGGAAGGAGTGTCGTAATTTATATCTGAGAATAATAAGAAACATACAACAAGATTTTTCGATAATTCCTCGATCAAGTTTTTATTAAATTAAATACGTTCACACACACACGCACGCGCGCAAAAATTTTTATTTTCTATTTAAGTAAAAATAATATGTACTAAGAATAATTCTTCTGTACTTCTTTCTTTCATGTCCTACTATTTTATCGTTGAAATTCCTTTCGTTAACTTTATCACACGTTGTAGTCTTGGGGCGAACGGGAATTAACATAATTCGTGAACGGAATATCGAGTATCGGATTAATATGTGTGTTATGTGATGCACGGCGATCGCGATCGATCGTGACACGGGCGGGTCACTCGCGCAAAGGCAGACCTGACTGAAGAAAGGTGTATGCGAGAGACGTTTGCCTTAGTTGTAACACTTTCGGGGTTCGATCGTCAAACAATGATATCGACAACCGTAACGGTACGTCTTTCCGTATGGACGCGCTTGTTGTCGCGGAAACGCTGCCACGTGCATCCATTGTCCTCTCCTCTTTTCTCTTTCTCATGGGCGATTGCATAATGGATCTTCCGGCGACACGACGTGGCAATTTGACGTTTGCGCACAGCTGTGTTCCGTCGTCGTCGTCGTCGTCGTCGTCGTCGTCATGGAGCGGCGACAAATCCCATTACATAAAAAGAGCGATTAAGCGCGTTAAAATAATCTCTTTATCCCACGCTATTATTATGTAATTACTGAATATGCACATTCCGAGAATACTGATGTCAGTGGCCGCGGAATAAAATAGTTATTATCCCACGACCGAACGTAATCTGCCCGATTTCGTCGAAAGTTCTCACGGGTTCACGCTTGGAGTTCACGCCCGTACGAAAAATTCATGTCCCCATCAAAGGAGACGCGCACAAAGTGAAGTTCCATTCTTCTTCAAGTATTCTCAGAGAATAAACGGTGTAGATGTAAGGTACACCGAGATGCCAAGAAGGGAAAGCTCTCGCAAGACCTTGCAAGGCTTCATTCTGAAGCATATTCTCGCTCTCGCTAATGACTGTCATTTACCTGGTGTCATCTCCGTGTCCTACAGCGTCCACTTTATCGTACCATGTTGTACACAACGGTCTGTTCGATGTTCGACGGAAGATGGATCCTCGGCGTCATTAGCCAAGTGTCTCTGCTTCTCAGCTTCACCTTCGAGTCATTCTCGGTCCGTCTTCCTCTTTCTCCTTCGAGACTGCGTGGAATTCCTCCGCGAGATTTCTCCACCTCGCCGAGGTTCCTCGATTGCCACTATCTCCGCTTCCTCTCGCCTTCCTTCCTCGTGCCGGCGTGCGGTGTGCCAGGTGTGGTCATTAATTTTACAGCGCGATGGAAAAAGGTCGGCGGAATACACCGAACAAAGGTACCGAGTCGCTTGCTCGCTCGCTCATTCGCCCGTCGAAGCGAGGGGGGAAAATGAGGATCTTTGCGAGACAATTACTCGCGGAGGTAAAATAAGATCGCGACGATATCACAGCGACACGGACGGATATAGCTGCACCGAGAGAAAATATACAGACGAGAAAGAGAGAGAGAGAGAGAGGAGGAGATACTTGAATAAAATATTTCATATAAAATTCATGGAACGAAAAATATCCGAACATCTCTGAAAAATATGGCAAGTTGAAATGAAATTGAAGAAGAGATTTTAATGTAGCTTTGAGATTTCTTTCGGGCATACGTTTTGAATTTAATTAAAGGGTCTTGAAAGAGATAACATTCTCGTTGGCCTTTTCTGCTCAGCTTCAGAGTACGGATGTTATTTATATACGCGTCTTTTTTATGATATCGGCAGGTCGGGTGGCTCCTCCAGCGCATCAAATGCTGGCACGGGATCATCGACCGGTGGAGGTCCTGGGAACCCGGCAGGAGGCGGCAGGATGGCCGTCATTGGCGTGACTAGGAACGTACGTTTGAGACGTCGCGGCAACGCCGGCTTTGGATTCTCGTTACGTGGTGGACGCGAATACGCCGCCGGATTTTATGTCAGTGATGTCCAACCAGGTGGCGAAGCTCATAGAAATGGATTGAGGGTATTTAATACTCTCTTTTATAATTGCTGTTATTAAAAACTATATATAAAAATAATTTAAATGTCTTTCTACATCTTTCGCTTCTGTCAATTTTCTCAAGATGCATTAGCCAAGAATAGATTTAATGATAATCATGCGACTGTAACGTTAGTTAATATTGAAAATGTATCAATTAATTGATTTTTCATTTTTATTCTATCACTTTTAGGTAGGCGATCAGATTTTAAGGGTGAACGGTTACCCGGTGGAGGACGCTGTTCATCAGGAAGTCGCGCTCCTGGCGAAGAATCAGCAAGTCTTGGTTCTTAAAATTCGAAGTAACTATCTCACCTCTATCTTAATTATCGACGTCGAAGTATAATATTGCACTTGCGAACGTAAATCTATTCTACTAGAGATAGCTTGAAAAGAAAAATAATTAATAATATAGTAATACGCGCGCGCGGCCTTCGCGAAATTATTTCTATCTCGTTGCTGATAACGGGAATTTATAGCTCTTGATTTATATTGCAGGCGTGGGGATGATACCTGTAAAGGAGTAAGTATCAAAACTTAATTAAAACCTTGCGCGAACCATACGTGTCTCACTCGATCGGCATTCTCTCGTTACAAAAATCATTTATGATTCGTAAAGCAATCCGAACGATCCGGTTACCTGGCACATGGTGCAGCAACAGCAACAGCAGCTGCAATACAACGAAACTGGTTTAGGCAACGTGCCGAACGCAGAAGTCAGAATTCGGATTCTCGTCGGCGAGAAGGGTCGTCTGGGCTGCGGCGTTTGCAGGGGCATCGTACCTGGTCTCACCGTCCAGGTTAATAACATCCTAATTGGATGTAGTTATATCACATCGAAGCAACTGGCATTCTTGAGACTTTTTATTATTGCAAAATTTCTCCTGCCTTGATCAAGATCAACGTTCGATCTTGCCATTTCAAATTTATATATTGTCGTATCATCCTTTAATTAATATAAATTTTAAAAACGAGATTAAAATAGACTCGAATAAAATAAAAACAATATGAGATTACCTGGCTAGTTGAAACAAGATCGTATTCAAATTTTTATATTTGGATTTTGACATTTCAAAGACGAATTTGCACAATAAGCTGCTTGGGGAAGAATTCAATTTATCTAAAAATACAACAAAAAAAACAAACATTTAGGGCACGAGAGAAGGGGGACCCGCGCGAGCGGCGGGTTTAAAGGCCGGCGACGTGATAATCTGGTGCAACGGGCAACGACTCACTGATCTGCCATTCGAGAGAGCTATCGAGGTGATGCGCAGTTCGGCGATCCTCGATCTCGTGGTGCAACGACCCGCAGTCCCCAATCACCTTTACGACTGTCCCGAGCCGCTGTGGACCCGCGGCTCCAGCGGCTACGACTCCGAGACGTCTAGCGTTGTGGCGGCGAGTCCGCCGTCCCAGCATCAGAACAACGCGCCGTCCTCGCCGCAGCATCATCATCACGATGGCAGGATGCATCAGCGATATCCGCGCGACGATGCCTGCAATCGAAACGGCAGGTGAGCGGTAATTTGACGTTTCTCATGCAAAAAGAATAATCAAGTGAAATTAACAGTTTTCGAATAATTAAGTCGAACAAGTCGTAAAACGATACCATGTCAGAATCAGCAGAATATACAGATTTTTCAGAAACGTTACTCTCTAATTGCTTCATTCGTTTTATTATTTATTTCTTCTCGTCGCGGAAATCAACGTCTGACACTTCCACGATACTTTCGCTACCTAGATAGATATTTACGTATTTTGTTGCTCGTGACCGTTATCGGATGCCATCAATGAATTTACATCGGGAGAAAGTCGGTCCATTAATAGGACGCTCGATAACGATCGCAGAGTCGGTCATGGCTTGAATTCCTTGCCGCCATGTAAGCATTCGTCCAATTCCCCGTACTTGCCACGTAAAAATGCGCGTCTAGCAAATTCTGCTCTTTAGAAATCGGACTCATAACTTGCGTAATCACCAGCACGGAAGACATATACATATATATAAATTCCACTTTATTTCCGGGTGCCGTTATAGGATATGCTGTCCTCTCGCCCTGTCGACCAGTAGCTGCAGTTCCTCCTCGGAGTGGACGCACGTGGATCAGGTAAAGGTGTTAAAATATCTTATTTCATACATGATTAGAACCAATAAAACCAGTCAGTTAATAGAAGCAATTCCACAAAAATCATCTATTACTAAACAGTTCATTTGAGAGAAAATGAGTATAAATTAAATTCTATTCCACGCATATCAGAGCTCGAAAGTTCGAACTTTATTTCATTATTAAAATATGAAATAAAAAGAGTCGTACGCAAGAGTCCTTTCATTGGAATCTAAATGGACCACTTTCTAGGCGCCGGAATGGTCGCGAAAACCAAATAACACGACCGTGATTCGTGTTAATCAGAGCTCGAACCAGAACCATCGGCCTATACCAGGCGGGCAATATCACTTCAATTCGCGCGGCAATTACGAGGACGACATCGACAACGAGCCGCTTTACGACCCTGTCGCGCCCAGGATCGACTACGAGGTGCACGATTTCGACGCGAATCCACGAGACGAAGCCAATCGGCGGCTGGCCTATCGGCGAGATAACGCGAGGCAACAGCAGGACGTGATTTATGATGGACCCGCTGACGACTTGCCCATGTACCATGGCTCCAAAGTAAGGAAATTTGCACATCCGTCAATTTCATGGTGCTTCTATTTTCGTTATCGAGCTATTTTTTTATACCGGCTCGTTAAGCGCGACCGGTCGATTTAAATGAGAAACGGAAGTCTGCTAATGCATCGTGAATAATTTTA
This sequence comes from Camponotus vicinus, assembly GCF_025532165.1. Lineage (NCBI taxonomy): Eukaryota > Metazoa > Arthropoda > Insecta > Hymenoptera > Formicidae > Camponotus > Camponotus vicinus. The sequence continues at coordinate 32,757,998 of NW_028141945.1, forward strand.
CACCAGGAGAACGGCCAAGCGGTCGGCAATCGATTGACGGACCTGCAGAGGCAGAGCGAGGCCGAGAGGAAGACGATAACGACCGTGGAGGTGCATCAGTCAGTTTGTCCACCTGCACCTCCGCCGCCGCTTCCTTACAAATGGCCAGCAGGTTTGACGACTTTTCCCGCAGCATCGTTAGAATAATAACTGGCCGCGGTATTCGCTCGGCCGTCACCTTGAAGAGCATTCTCTAACATCGCTATTGATCTTATGTTCAGAGACGTAGACCTTGAAAAATATTTCTATGAGATTAATCCATCTTTTCCATAAATAAATATAAAAATTTCTGCTTTCCAAGATTATTTTAAAATATATTTTACATCATTTTTTTACTAATAAATGCAGTCGCATGTATATGTGATTTAATATACATAATAAAAATTTAATTTTTAATTTTGAAGTTAAATTCGCTTTTCTAATATTTTGTATATGACAATCACCGTTACATTATTTACCGTTATAGAGACGAAACCGATGAACGCTATGGGCATACAAATGGGTAGTACCATGTCGATGGGCAGCACCGGCTCGACAGAAACTGAATCGAGTCTCGAATCGTCCTGCAGCAAAGATTCCGCGTCGACATCATCATCGCTATCAACGTCGTCCTGCGAACCGGCGTCAACCGTTTCTTATGGATCGGCGACTGGCGGTGGATCCAGCAGCGTCACTAGCAAAACAACAGAGACTTCGACGACCGCATATACGACGCCACGCAAGGATGTCGCCAGGACGTCGCCAATCGCCAGCACTGATCTGAGCACTGCCATTACCCAAGAGTTGCAAAGGCGAGCGCAGCAGGTAGATAAATATTAAAGTATCAGTATTTTTTCTATGATAAGACCGAAAAAAAATGAACAAAATTCGTGAAATCATAAACTGAAAAATGCAAAATTTACATGGCTCAAATTGTAATTCTAATAGAAGAAAAAAATTGATGATCAAGAAATCGAAAAGTCGTTTTAAAAAATTTAAAGCCAGGCTTGATCGAAGATCGAGTTCTTGTAATTTATTCCTATCATAATGTATATGTGTATGTGTTATCGCGTGTATCGACGACGATCCATGTCTTTCCTTCTTGTTCATAATTTTTTAATCTTCATTCTTGTTTTGCACTGATACTTGCGCTCGATTTCGATTTATCTATATGATATCTTTTATGTTACTTCTATTCATGTTTATCGTAATAAAAAATGAACATTATCAATAAAACGCTTTGCTGACATGTAATATGCCATAAAAGATTTAATCTTTTGCTGCCAATCGATACTTAGATTATCTTCTATTTTTATTTATTTTTTTCAAAATTATGTTTCTTGAAAAATTTTTACGATAGATGTTTTTTAAAAATGTGCAGGATTCAAATTACGTCCTATAAAGTGTCACATTATATTTATTACTTTCAATATATCTCGTGATTGATTATTCTCATTTCGCTTATTCTTGGTCATTCATCATCGTCATGCGTGACGTATTATTTTTTCTCGTAGAGAATGAACAACGCCGCTAAAGCGGAAGCGCCAAAGGAAAAAACTCCGGACATCCGCAAACCTCAGAATCTTGAAGCTATAAGGTCACAGGAGCAAAAAGTGACACATGATAAGGTCAGTTGTTTGCAATTGCACATTTATAATAAATGTTGTTTATGATTCAATAGTTAATTTTCGTTAATGGATTTATAATCTATATTTTATAAAAATAATTCACAATTGCATATAATAAAAGCACAAGGACTTAAGTATTCTTTACAATTATAAAAATACGAGACAAATTTGCATGCAAATTTATTCGGCGGGTATAAGTATTCCGTCATATTTATTCTGGCTATGCTTTTCATTGTCAGATAATCAGATAAAAAATGCTCTTATAATAAAACTGACTCGTTTGCAGTTGATGGAGGAATTTAAACGTGCACACCAAAAGATGTTCAACTCTGCTCAACAAAAGGCACAGTCAACGGATCAAGTTCTCGAGAAGGTAAGAAAAGCTAATTAGCAAATAAACACTGTGTTCATTATTATTCATTATTATTCATTATTATTAAAATTATATAAATTATATTTTCGAAATATGTAAAGGAGAAAAAAAAGAGAAAAAGAGAGATTTAAATTTCTTCAATATTTTAAGGTAAATCACAAACAAGATTTAGAAAATTTTATTATATTTTATAGATATAAAATTTACAAATTTACTTTCCGATATTGTCTTGCGAAATACGAAATATATGATGTTTTAACTTTTATGCGATAACAATAGTCCACCTGACGCCAGTCTGGTATACTGTTCAATGATAAGCATATCTTTGAAACCGATTAGTAACGTAACATGTTGCATATGTAAAGATGATCAAGCCTTAACACTACACACATCGATAAACTTGTTCATTTATCGTTACGTAAAGAATTTTAATTAATAAAAATTCAACCGAAATGATGTAGACTTTGAATTTACTAAAATCAAGATAATAAAAGAATTTTGATAAATAATAATATAATTCACATAAAATTGTATGTAACCCTGATTACAATAATTTTTATGAAAGATAATTTAAAAAAACAGAATTAATGATTGTGTTGAATAATATAGCAAAGAAGAATTGATTTTATTTAATAAAACGCCGAAAATAAATCGCAATCAAATTTTTGATTAAAGCGTTTTTTTTTGGAAGAATTTTTCGAAGCGTAGAATAAGCGGCTCTAATAGCGCGTTTTTTAATTACACAACCGTAGCAAGGATATGCCGGTGCAAACAGATAAGAACACGAAATTATGAAGATCCCGGAATAGTCATTGTCAGTGTGGCGTGCAGATTACATAGTAGTGTGTGTGCGTAATGCTGACGCACTGACATATTTACCTGTTGTATACCTGTATAAGAGTACATTGGTCGTAACGTTCAGTATTGTTGAAACGAGAGATAACGAGCAGGTTGCACTTTTAAAGTCACGTATATACGACGTTTTGTTTCAGTTCTTATATTACCGCGCGGCAGAGAGAATGTGCACGAGAGTGAATTAACGTCTACGTTTAATTGCGGAAGTGATATATTAGCAAATTATCTATCAATTATTCATGCGTATGTGTGTGCATCGCATTATTCTTATATCGCCTTGAATGAAGTATCCGTGAGAAAGTTTTATTAATGATAATAATAATAATGATACCAATAATAATAATGCTGATGATAATAACATGAGAAAACCAGCTACGAATTAATAATTACCCAGAAACAAAATTAAAAGATTCAAATTTAAATTTAAATTAGCCTTTAAATTATCAGAAGCAAACTGTCATGTACTTATAGATTGAATTCTGTGTTTTATGCAGAACTGATAATCTTAACGAGAGGATACATTTAAAGGAAATAAATATTGGAAATAAAAAAGTCTAGATAACATATATATTTATCTAGATAATAAAATATACTTATCTAGAGAAAATATATATTTTTTTAATGATCTCGTTATCACGCTGAGGTAAATTATTGGCTCCTCATCTCTTCGGCGATCAACAGATGACTCGCTATTAAGAGCCAAGGACTGATTAGCGGTTTGTTGCCACTTCTTATCATCCTATAATCACTGTTATCGAAGTGCTCGCGGATTTATTCGCTATAATCGGTAGCCGCGATTGCGATTTCATCGTACGCAAATATATAGGTATATTCGATACCGTGAATGCAACGCGATACGCAACGCAACGCAACACGACGCGGGTCTCTTGTGCCACATTTTTCTTCTTCTTTTCCTTCGCTTCGACAGTTTCCTACGAATTGCGGCGGACGTGCAAAATAATAGGGGCTTACATAAGAGCGACTCGACGTAAGACGACGTAACGCACGTTACTCTCGCGGCGTGTTTTCTCAGTCGCTCGCCGTGTCGCGCGATCGGCGGTCTGCAAAATACCGCAAAACTCGAGGTCGTGCAATTATAATTAGAAGAAAATAAGGCCCGCACGCGCAAAACGCCGTAACAAAAAACGGAGGATCATCGAGATGCAAACGTGTCGTGAAAGAGACTTCTTTATTGGAGCTTGACAGATCTCTCTATTTCAGGAGAATTAAAAAAAGCGGAAAAAATTTTTTAAACTGTCTAGAAACCCAACTTTCAATTAAAATTACTACAATTAAGATTATTTGAATATTACTAGGAATAATAGGAAATTCAATAAAGGATAGTATGGTGATCATATGTTAGAAAAAAGCAACTTAAAAAGAAGTGGACAATTAACTAACACACATACACACGCTGCATATAAAATACATTGGGAGATTTCGAAGTATGGATAAGAAAAACTCGAAGATGAATAATATAACCGACACAATGAAAAAGAAACAAGCGCTGGTCACAATCATGCCTTATAACGTTAGTAATTATGTATCAAATCACATTAATAATCGATTTGACTTAAAACTGATACGTGCATCCAAAATCAACTTATCGATGCGTCAAACGTATTTAATCTCATATTGACACATTAAAAATATATTAAAAATTTTATTCTCTAAAATATCAATTTTATCTTAATTCATAATTTTATCGTGTTAGTAAAAAATTCTTTTGTTTTCATTTCTAATCTTATCTCTTCAAATATTAATTTTAAAATATAATTCTGGCCTGTGCTTGACTCATTAACTTATTTGAATAATATATCAACTCAAACTCGTGTTCTATTATAATTTTTAGGAACAAGAAAAAAGAGTGCTCAATGATACCTCGACAACGGCAACGGCAACAACGACGACGACGATGAGTCCTCCAATGCCTCCTCCAGCGCCTCCTCCACTTCCGCTCTCTTCGAAAAATCGAGGCAACGACGATTCGGTAGAGATGCAGAGCATCGAGTCGTTCAAACTGAAAGAGGCACCCAACACAGTACCGAAGCCGCCGCCGACATACTTTCCGGTGACGAATCCGACCTCGAACGGAAGTCCACAACATGTCGGTACCGGAAGCAAGGTCCCCAAGGATGCCGCGACGAGTCCTGTCGCAGAGCTCGCCAAGACGTCGTTCTCATCGGTCTCGCCGACCAATGGCCCACAGGTCTCAAAACCTCTCGCTGGAAGCAAGGTGGCCGTCAGGATAGGGGCGTACGAGGGTGAGACGAAGCAGCCATCCAGATTGGAATTCTTGCCCCAACAGTCGAGTCGCGATAGAAACGGCGTCGTCGATGAGGCGTCCAACAGCCCTGTCGTGTCCAGATTGCAGAACGAACTCGTGGCAACCCTGCAAAGATCAAACCTCAGAAGAAAGACTGAAGGAGTAGTAAGTGATCATTTCACAAGAAAGATCAGTCAGGAAGGACTCTAAAATTACATTTATCATAAATTTCTATCAACAATTTTTAATGACTTTTTATTGCCTATGTTTTTGGAAACTTGTACTTGTTATTTAATCGTATCTTTTAGAAAAATAGACACTATGAATGTAAATTTATTTATTTCAGGAAAATCAGTCGCCCGTGAAGACTATTTCCGAAAACGCGGCGGCACCCAGTAACGATACAACGAATTCTGAGCCGAGCAAGCTTCTTCAGAGCAATGTCGAGAAGCTCGCATCCGCTCTCAGCAACAAAGTCACCATCAGAGTGAATCCGGAGAACAATAGTCGATAAGAATATAATTGAGTCGAGAGAATGTCGGAACAATCTTTGTATGTATCTTCGTAAATTTTGTACATTTTTGCACGTTTCGATGCTAACCATTTATTATAAGTAAAACGGCGCTCCCTCTCTATTAGAGGTTCTTTTACACATGTACGTGTTTTTTATATCTTATTTATTATCGTATTATACACCGAGTAAATAAAGTAAAGGAGCTAATTCTTATTAATCGACGAGGTTTTACGACCAGTATTTACCACGTAGTCTCTATCTTGGAATATAATCTACTACAATCGCGACTCTATGTACGAATATTAACAGAAAATTCGACGAGAGGTTGAATTTTTAAATAAAAACGACGATATACTTAATCTTGAAGTTTATCGATTTCCTAAATAAATATGTTAAAAATATGAAAATTATTAGACAATATTTTTCAGAAATTAATATTAATATATATAATTTCTTCGATCGAAATATTATAGAAATATTAATTCAACTAATTCAGCTTTAATTTTCACAATCATAAGCATAACTGTCACCCTTTATAGAATGAAATTTTGCAAGAAGTTGTCTACGAATAATAGTGCGACTTTCTCTGACATTTCGGTCGAGAAAGCGTTAATCCAGCGGTTAAGCTCTGTCAAGTAGACAATCTTTGAACGCTTTGAAAATCATTGGGTCGTGAAAAATCTTATAGATGATCCGTGCAGCGCGATATTATTTTTCTCCTCGCCGCGCGAGAGAAGTCATCCATGAACGCGTCACGTGAAACGAGGTTGCCCGGTCGTGACGCTCGTCCGCAAAATAACAGAATACGTAAGCTATTGTTGTCAGAGTATTGCGAATTTTCCGAGACGATCTTGGTAGAATCGCCGTTCGCGGAAACCACGAGAAATGGACGCGGGCTACGTCAGGTCACTCTGGGTCTCACGCCGACCAGATTGATCGTCGCCGCCGATATTCTGCAGACTAATCCTGGTTTTATTTGTCCATCTGATATCGACATCAGTATCGAGAGTTTTGAACTCGTATCCATATATCCTTTAGAGTACGTTACGCTCAGTGTGTTCAGGAGAAGACGTCGTAGGACACTAAAGGCAAGGTATACTCTTCGTTAGAGATGAAACAACAAGTATAAAAAAACTCTCATTTTTTCGATATTCGAGAAAGAATTAAAAAATTAATTTATTAATCCAATAATTAATTAGATGATTATATTTATATAATAAACTAATTTTTTTAATTATTTAAATATAAAATTTATTTATAAATATAAAAACATATGATAGAATTTCTCTCATCTTTTTTTAAGAGAATGAATTTGCATTTGAAGTATATCTTAGATTCATTATCTTTAGGTTCATTGACAGTCGAGCTAATTATTATGAGCTCGGTGGCGTGCGGCGCAGAATTTTTTGGAGGATCTGGTGCGAACAGGTACGGAGATTATTGGCGTGTAAGATGGATGGTAGCTCATTATCCGAAACGACGGCAGCGAGTTCGTCGAGCACTAGCACACTGTATTTACTATCGTCCGAGATCGAAGTCAAGAATAATCGCGACGCGAAGAAACCGGTATTCAGGTGCCAATTGATGTGAACTATTTTTGATCTCATCATATGCCTCGACATTTAAGAAGATTAAATACTTATTGCTTCAATCGAAGCAGTATTTAATCATGTTTATTAAATTGCGTGTTATCATGCAATATCATCAATACTGCATAATTTTACATAAGAAATGAGTTTTTATTAAAAAAACGCATAGAATATGGACTCGTTATGGAGGCGCTGGCGATTTCGTTGCTCCAACATGGACAGACAAGGACTTGTATCTCGGATCGTCTTTTAACGAGTTGGTAAATGGTCATTACACGCCTGTTCCGGTGAGATTCGCCGGAGCCAGCTTGCAGGATCTTATGTACGAGCTAGGGGATCGTACGCCATATTACGTCACCTGCAAGAAATCTTGTCAAAGTTGGCCGTGTCAGATAAAGTTTGGCGGTCAGGCAAAATCGCAACGTTCCGGAGGACTATGCAATGTCATTTTCGCAAGAAATCGCAGCGCTCATCGTCACGATTGCACCGCAAGTTGCAAAAGTACGTCTTGCAACATCTGCCAATTAGACGACAGTGTCGGCATTAATATTCCCGGAAAGCACAGCCGATGTCACGGTTAGAGCAGTCGGATTTGCAAAACTCGTAAATCTTTTTATCCATTTAAATATATTTAGGAAAAGAAATCTCAAAATTTCTTATCATGAAATAAAACAATATATAATGTGAAAATTTCAAAGAAAGTAAAATAAAAAATAAATTAATGTTTTTATATGTAATGTTATTAATATATGTAAAATAAATTAATATGTTCTTATATTAAACAAATCATAAATTCATGTATGCATATTCCAATGCAAATATTTTAAGATAATATAAATACTAACGATTAAAAACATTTAGATCAAAATATACTCTCCGAGGAAGAGTTCATAGAACACGTAGGAAAAAAATACGAAAAACAGCAACAGCATCGGAAAGGATCTTTGACTTCAAAAGTATCGCGTTTCGGCCTTGGTATATCGGAGAAATGCAATTCCGAATTAATTCTGGGTCCTTACCGCGGTGATTCCAGTTACGTCGACGTGTCTGAGCTTCCGCATCGCTTCGTCGATCCTCGCAAATTAATCGAAAGCGGCGTGACGATCTGGGAGGATCACAGATCCTTTAAGAGTCAGAAGCATCCGCGAAGATACGCCTTTTCTTCAGCAGCGCATTTCTTTCATGCGCTGGGACCGTGGTCGGTTCAGCCTGGCGAACGTGAATCCGTGCAAACTCTCAGATCGCCGAGCGCGGTCAACATCCGCAAACAACCGTCGGACCCGGAACTGAGACTTCCGGTCTCGCGTCGTCAGTTGACAACCAGCGTTTCTTGCGCCGCTTTAACTTCCGGCGGCTCCAGTACTGTTACTAGAGGACGAGTGATACTCTTCTGGACACCGGAATATTGGTATAGACCTCAAGCAGCTACGGCTGCTTACAGGTGATATAGAAAAAATATTTATCATCTTGTAAACACGTGATTCGTAGTATTTCATGAAAAATTTCTGTTTAAAGCATATAAACTTTAGTCAGATTTGAAGACCTAAATATTATTTACTTTAATTTTTATATATTTTATTAAATAATTGACAAATATATAATTTTTTAAAATTATATATTGAATAATTCAAATAAAAAAAACAAACTTATTAAATAATTTTTCACATAACAGAGAACTAAGACATCACCTGGCATCTCTTCGAGATTTTCGATGTGGAAAAGAGAAGCAGGCGAAAAGGAAGCTCTTCTGTAGACGAAAAAATCAGGTATCAAGCAATTCTGAGAGTGGCAATTCCGGAACCACAATTACAGGGAAGCAATCCAGCAATCTATTGGAACGCGTGCTTTTCATCAATGGTGCGCGCAAACAGAACAAAAAGCTGATTGAAACTGCAGACGTCGATAAAGGCACGGCGCAATTGCGGAGATTGTTAAAAATGAATCTTCGTATCACCGTATGGGATTTGAACAGTACAATTCTAGCCACGCAATTGACAATGATCGATCGCGATCTCTTCGTTCGCATTCCCGCAACCGAGATCGAGATACTGATCCATCAAAGATCCTCGCGAAACGCGCCGAATGTAGGTGCGTGGATCGCCTTCAGTCACCGGATTGCCTGTTTGACAGTCAGTGAAATTCTGGCGATCAAGCAGCTCGACATGAGAACCAGAATCATGGCGAGATTCATCAATGCAGCTGATAAATGTTTCGCGCTCGGCAATTTTCAGTCCTGTCGATCTATCCTGGCGGGTCTGCAGGCTCCGCCAATTTACAGGCTTCGGAGAAGTTGGTCTTACTTGAGAACTCATCACGCCAACAGGTATCTACATTAATTTTGGAAAATGATTAGTTTTCTTTAATCTAAGTTTGCAATACATGATACTTTCATGGATCTTTTTTGTGAATAGATTTTTTGAGCCATGTACATATATTTTTCCAGATTTCCCATTTATTAAATAATTCTCTTTTTAAAAACAAAATATAAATACATAATTTGACATATTTTAGATACGAGACGATGGAGAAGCTCTCCAAGATTTACAGGAATTCGCGCTGTTCAAAGTATCAAAGAGCTTGGATTGCAGCAGAACGCAGTCCGCCTTGCATGCCATATGTTGGTCACTTTCTGATCAAAGTTCTGGGATTAAATGGTTTGAGGGAAATTCAAGCAAATTTTGTATCATCAACAAGAAAACAATCAAGCACGCAAATCGGGACTTTAGAATCTATTCATAATAATTTCAATAATATTAGCTCAGGAGATGGACAGAAGATAATACGATCCGAGCGAGATGGATTTTCGCGTTTAGCCAGACGCATTTTCGCGGCAACGTTAGCCAGGATAAAGTTCACGACACACCGAAATATTGTTGACGAAATGACGAATGATATCTGGACATGTAGACAACGATATTTGGCGCGCAAGTTTTTTTATCGTTGGCGCACAATCACGTTGGAATCAAAAATATTCTCGAAAGACGAAAAAAAATCCAAGAACGTGGATATGAAGAGGAAACATGTCCTCAACATGGCAATCTGGTTAACGGACTGTCAGAGATTCGCGCAGAATTACAATTTTCCATTAAACTCGTTCGCATGCGAATTTCTTTTGAAAGCGCGTTATAGAGAGGATCGCGAAAACTTTTTCATCAGTCTCAAGTTGGAACCACCGAAAACAACTTGAACGGTACATATTGAAAGATTTGATTAAGACTTTAATAATGATTGAAATATGTAACTTTGCCATATATCAGATACGTTACAGCTATTATTTTATTATTTCGAACGTGATAAAGTAAGAGAAATACACTAGCCAACAGTGTTGTTATTAATTTAGTTACAAATATTTTTTTAAATATAACGACTTTTGGATCTTTCAGTATTATATACGATTTATTCAGAAGCACTTTTTACCCCAAGAAATGTTGTATCTCTACACGCTCTTTGTACGATTATTATTGCTATAACACTTTAATAAAAATATGCCTTTGTATATTGTTTCTTATTAATATATATAAATTGATAAGTAATTATTTTTTTATTCATTTTTATTATATTTTATCACAACTTGTCGTCGTTGAAGAGAAGGTGGATTAAGATGATCTTTTCATCATCGTTTTATTCCGAACATAGTGTATACAATTGTTACTTTACACATGTTATATGTATATGTATATATATATCTCTATTAAATTCCTCAGTCATAAACTTAAAATAGAGTGTACCATGATGGGCGGAAGAGTGATTCTTTGAACTGAAAGATAGATACTGGACTAGATAACGCAGTTTTTCGTGAGTATGTATAGTAATGAGATATACGTATATACGTTATTGATTAAAAAAAAAGAGAAAGAGTAATGAAATATGTGCATACACGTAGAACAAGGGCAACAGTCTTTTTCTGGCACAAAATCGAACGTAATCCTTCATCGAGCATATCGCGATCGCAAAAGCTTTTTCTTCAACTTTGGAAATGTATAAATTCTTCTTTTTTAAATGTGTACATATATGTATGTATGTATGTATATATACATATATATATATACACACACATACATATACACATATATAATAACTTGTAATTCCAGAGAGAGCTTCTGGATAATTATCTCGAAAAAAATCTCTTTACACATATATATAGAACAAATATATACATATATGTATATCAACATTCAAAGATCGCTGATTACAACTTGCGCAATTTCGTACGATTTTTACTTCTCGACAGAAATGTGTCTTGCTCTCACATTGTACAAGAATAGACGTAAAAATCGTTTTACCGATGCATAATAGGATTTTGCACGACTTTGACACTAATATGAAATGCATTCCCAAATGCGTCGCGGCGAAACGTAGCCGCGTCGTCGAAATCCGCACGAAACGTTGCTATTCGATACTTTTTAAGAACAAGAGGTCTCTACGATATTAGAATAAAATTTCACGGAGTATCAAAATAATTATTCATGCTAATATATATGTCGAAGTTCTCTTCTACAAATTGATCGCAGTAATTCAGAGAGTAATTCTTTCGTTTAAACATTAACATTAATCAACCCTTAATTAATCGCATTTTTTACGCCTAACATGTAAATTTAGAGATATATAAATCCTTTTTTCCATCAATAAAAATCTAAGTCAGATTGTTTATTGCTTGAAATTAAAAGATCACATCAAAATTTAAAAAAAAAATTATCAAAATTTAACTTAACGAAACGCGATTGATTAAGGATTAATTCTTTCTTTCGAGTTTTCATGGCATTTTCTTAAGCCTATCATTGATCCATATCGGATATCGATCAATCCTCTGGAGCGTCACTCGTAAAACGAGCAGAAACGATCTCTCTCAGGCCGCTTGAAAGAGCAGCCAGCATCTTCTTGCCGCACGGCCACTCCGTTTAAATCACATGCCACCGGGCTTCGGAAGATTTGTGTCGTAGGCTCTGATCACGTCCGTCTGAGTTACCGAACCACCCTCCTCTTGAGAGAACGCGAAACCATCTGCATCGCGCAGCATGCGCAATAACAAAGGTCGCAATTCGTTAATTTCTGCCGTAAGAATGTCCATTAATTGAGCATGCGAGATGCAAGGAAAATTGTGAAGAGTCGTATCTAGCGATGGGCATTCAATTTTTTTTCTTCTCCATCTTCGAGTAATTCAAACGAATTATAAAGATTTCGAAGATTACCAAAAATTTTTATATATTTGAACAAAATACTCGAAATTAAATTAGTTAAATTCTAAATTTTTTTCAAATCTATCAGTCCATCGCTAAACGCGTCTATGACAGTTGAAAATTCGAAATTATATTAATATCTTTATCGATTTTTAATCAAGCGCTAATATTTATATAGCAAAAATGAAAGATTTTATAATTTCAAATCATTCTACTAATTAAGATTGTAACAATATATATATATAAAAAGTGTTCTAGAAGTGCCGCATTTCCTTTCGTTGATATTGAACAATATAAATCTATAAATTCTAGAGAACAAAATAAGAGGAAAAGTGTGCGACTTCCAGAACGCCTGGCATAATTAATATGCATCTCGCGATTGCTAAAAAAATATCATTTTCAACTATAAGTAACACGATGCAAGTGCGAAAATGTGCATTTAGTTGTCAATTCGTCGTAAACGAATTCTCTTTCGAAAAGTAGTCAATACTTTAGGACGACGATAAAATAAAGCTTATACGGACGGACGAACGGACGAGAAACGGAAAGCCGTGAGAAATTAAGCGCGTGCTCAGGTGTGAAATAAAGTACGAAGAGACATTAGATAAAATTTACCTAGTAAGAAAGAAGTTCGCGAAGTATATAGAGTTATGGGGAATAATATAATCGAAGGATATTAAGAGAAAACCAGGTATCGTAAAGAGAAATTTTCCCGGCGAGTTATGTGAGTGTCTGTGGAAAAGACAACTTACGTGATAGCTCCACCTCGACATTGACTCTGGAGGCGGCATTCGAGCGCCTGGTGAAAACATTTTTAACGTTTTTCAGCAGCCTCGCCGTTTCCGTCAATCTGCAAAGCCGGGCATTCAGCAATAATTTATGGATTCTCGGCTTTGGCCAGAGAAAACACCCTCTCACGTCCAAATTACATGGACACAAACGACGAACTATAAATCTTTTCAATTTCTTTCTTTCTTTATCTTTTAATAATTTTACCCTTGGAATGCTCGACCAATAATAGTTCCCAATTTCAACGCGACTTTCATATAATTTTTTTCACGCCGACGTCGATTACATATGTGATAATAAGTGCGGTGCATTTACGGTGCAGGAATTAAATAAGAAAAAAAAAAAGAAAAAGGAAATGTGAAAATTAAACGTGAAGAATGTGAATTTACTCTACAAGATTGATATCCTCTTCATTTGAAGGGATTAATGAAATTTTAATTAAAACATGCACGTTGCTGAAAAGCTTAATACGAATGCAATTTAAGCGATATATATGTGTGTGTATGCGAATAAAATAGTTATATGCACACTTATTCCGTTTAGGGAATCGTCTTGAGCTGCATCGAGACTTCGTGAGGAATTTGCGTGACTCGCATCTTAGATCGCTGTGCTGTGCTCGGCTTTTACAGCGGAACATTGGACGGTCATGCGTTCCTGTTAATCGGCCATGTGTTTTCGCTTGTCGATAGAGAGTGAGCGGAGAAAAATATAAGTGGGAGATGCGCACTGTGTATACATTATGTACTACTACTGGGAGGGGTACTTACACCTCGCGAGATCGGCGATGGCATGCACAGACCTGCACGGGGTACCACGGAAGAGAACATATCAAAAAGAAACCGCATTAACAAACGGCAATTTTACGGTACACAGTGAACATTAGTATAATACACAGCGATACTAATTCTACTAACACTACTAATTCTACAAGCGCCGTTATTTGAAGAGAGTGCTCTACGGGCTTTACTTTATAATGCCCCATGATTCTCTCAGTTGCGTCTTTATCATGAATGGAGGTCTGAATGTAACAAAATTAATCTAACTCGAAATATTTTTTTGTGCACGTATGTATACAGAGAAAAAAAATACGGGAGGGATTAGTTTATTATTTAAAATTATGCGCTCTGAAACATGTATTATATGCGAATAAGGTGGTGAAAATTAATTCTTCTTAAGTGATGAATGTAATGTATGTAAAGAAAATCTTTAATTAAAAATAATAAAGATATCCCGTTAATAACAATGATAATATAATAATGGGCGTTTTTCAGCAAGCGACACAGAGGACACAGTATAACACAGTGAATCATTTCATCCTTGTTTACATTCGGCAACCAACAAGGATGAAGTGACACTGTGTCCTCTGTGTCGCTTGCTGAAAAACGCCTAATAATAATATAACAAAAAAAAGAAAAATTATATCAGATATACACAGTGGAACTTGTCATGTCATCATATTATAGCACATTATTTTTCATTTACAATCTTTCCAAAGTAATGGAAACTATTGACTAGAGAGAAACGAAAGAGAAGCTACTTTTCTCGTTTACAATTTCTTATTTACGATCTTTTCAAAGTAATATAAACAATTGACTAGAAATGAAAGAGAAGCCACATGAAAGGTTCTACTGTATATAATAGACATAGCAACACATATTTCGTATGCTCAAAAACATAAATATTGTATAAATTAAGCAATATATAATTATAATAATATATTAATATGTATAATTATATTAATATATAATTATGTTAATACATAATTATTAATTAATTACATCGCTCTGCATTCATTAAATATCATAAATATTAAAAAAATACAAGAAATATATAATTATATACATATAGTTTTTAAATTAAATAAATAAATAATAAAATTTCTTTTCAAGCCAAGAATATAAATATTTCCGAGTCTATGCAGAAATGCGTTGAATGAATGATTTGCAAGATATACACATCTATATGCGTCAATAGATATCGTTCAATATTATATCATACAAGACTTATCGCGCACTAATAGATCATGTACTCAAGAGGAATGTATGCGAGGAAGACGTAGTAATCGTATAAAATTGAAACGCTTACTAGCTTGGCACTTTAGGAATATACAGGATGGACGGACTGTTCAGGAATATGGAATTTGAATTGTTGCGGATGATACATGCTCGGAATGGTGCGTAAACCACGAGCCACGTGCTACAAACGGAAACACTCTCAGCCTATTGCGTCTTCGTCGCGGATAGATCAAGGTCCAATATCGACTTAACCATCGCTTCGTCGACCTCAATCTCCTGTTTATAATTCATATTTATCGACTCAATTACGAGGCAATAATATTAATAAGCGATATAAAACGTTTTGCCTTTTAGATTGCACTCCGATAAACAATTAATATGTAAACGAGCATCAAACAACGATGTTATTTTAGGAAAATTGTTAATTATATATATGATCTTTAATTATATACATGTTCAGATCATATATAACTAGATCATATATAACCAGATTAGATTAATGATTGTTACATACATGCACCTAAATGCACCAAAAAATAAAATTTCATCCAAGGTTAGTCAGACCACCCATGTATTGTAAATTTGTTCTATAAATACATAGTACATAATATGACCTAAAAAGCCATGCATAGTAAGTTTTAATCTCAATCAACACAATAAAACATATATAGTTACTAGAATGATTCATGCTTTTTTTAATATTAAACTATCTTTGCGATAAACCTTTTAAATATAATCAAATAAATTAAAATGATAAATGGAGAGTCTTTTTGTTTTTCAAATAGCCCAAATTGTCGGTTTTAATAATAATATAACGCAACTTTCATCTTAGACTTTTTGATTTAAGTTGTTAGAAAACATCTTTTCTATTATCTAAGATGCAATTTAATATCCCCTATATGTTAGTTTTAATAAAAACAAAATGGAATCACTTACGAGCTTCTGTAATCCTGGTTGTTGAATACCTCACCAGGATCGGATTTCCTAATTTCATTTTCTCGGGCTGCTTCCGTCACCGATTTCCATACTGTATTCATTACTCTGATAATAAAAACAATTACATATTGATATATAAAATATGCATCCTGTCTATATTTAAGCATAGCATTACTAACTAATTAACTATACTTACGCATTTACTGTAATATCTAACAGCAATACTGCCGTTGGTATTAATATAAGTCCCAGCCAGAAAACAGGCGAAGAAAATAACATCTTGTCATTGCCTAACATCACAGCGCCGACATTTAAGACGGGCCAAAAATTACTACAACAATAAATATATATTAAGAATATATTATGTGGTCTATTAACATGTATGTCTCGAAAAATTCTATAATAATATGTTATAGGAAAATAGATATATTTTTTCTTCTCTTACCTATATATAAAAATAAATAAGAACCAGAGTATAATAGATCCCCAGGTTGCTAAATGAGTGACCCATGTCCATGAGTTTATTATTAGACCTGCCTTCGCGCATACTGTTACTACAACATACTAATATAATAACATAAGAGTCACATATATGAGTAGTATAGTAATATACATATAAAAGTCTTTTCTCACAAATCTCTCTCGTGGTTTATATAATGTAAAAAATATTGTATGATACTTACAGTATAAACAAAGTTTCCTAATAAAAGATAACCGCCGTCTCTACCATTCCCCCAAGCCACATCTTGTTTGAGAGCCATAAGTGGCAACCAATAAAGTAACGCCGAGTGAAATAGTGCATTTATAATCCA
Organism: Camponotus vicinus; assembly: GCF_025532165.1. Taxonomy (NCBI): domain Eukaryota; kingdom Metazoa; phylum Arthropoda; class Insecta; order Hymenoptera; family Formicidae; genus Camponotus; species Camponotus vicinus. The sequence goes on from NW_028141945.1 coordinate 32,774,970, forward strand.
TATCCAAAATATCTGTATAGATAAAAAATATACAGATATGTAAAGAAATTGATATTGAAAATCTCGATTCTAATTATGTATCACAATTTGTATAGAACTTGCATAGAACTTGTACTTACTCTAATACTGAGAAACGAGTCGCCGTTATTCTTCGTCGCGTATAATGCTGGATGTGCTAAGCGAGTTTCTGCGGAACATACTTTGTCAAAGAGACCCATAGCTAATGGAGGCGCAGCGGTGAAAACCTAGGAGAAGTATCAAATCATTGAAAATTAATTTTATTCTTTAGCAAAAATATCGTACGGTTTATGAAACTTACAACGTTATAAAGTCCAATGGACCATCTTTCGAAAAGGATTTGTCCGGACCAACCGGAATAAATGGCAAACCATAATTCAATAACATATAGACAAATATTCTTGTAAAATGAGTATAAGATTAATTTACACATTCTACTATAATTCCAAGAACCGTGAACGAATAATAGACGTTTTAAAAAGCGAAACTGTGCGATGGAATAATCAGAGGCACAAGCTGCTTGAAGGCCTTCGACACCCGAGATACCTACAAGAATCAAAATCTCGCGATATTTTAATAATCAAGAATATTTTCGACAAAAACTGTGAGCTATATACGTATTTAAATATATTTAAAACTTACCGACGCCAATATGAGCTTTCTGTATCATAGCCACATCGTTCGCACCATCCCCGATTGCAAGAGTCACAGCTTTCTTGTTACTCGTAATTAAATCAACTACCTAAATATAAAGGAGATAAAAACATAACGATAGATCATAATCGATAGATTAAACTTTACTGCACAAGTCTCCAAATTACAAATTAATAGTAAATCTTACCTCAGCTTTTTGTATCGGCGACACTCTGCAACAAATAACTACTTTGCAAGCTGAACACAATTCCAGGAAGTCCATTCTAATATCACAAGACAAAGCATAATCTAACGTACTGCCATCTATAATTAGAGCCACATTGTTTTGGCATTTTAAGTCTATCCCAAAATCAAGGCAGCGTTGGATGATAACTTCTCTCGTTTTCTATAAGATACATAAATTTGCATTGCGCCAACCGTGAGACTTAAAATTTTGATGAGTTGTTTACTTACGTCCAAAGAAGATTCATTGATTATATAAAGAGGCATTCCATGTGTTATTAGCTTGCACGAATAACCGATATTTATGGCGGTCTCCTGTTTATCTCCTGTCAACACCCAGACTTTGATATCAGCTTGTAAAAGAGATTGTATCGTTTCCGGTACCTATGAAATTATGCAAATTGTAATATTATATATTACAAAATTATATAATTTTAACATGTTTATCTTTTCAACGAATTGATATAAGAAAGAAAAAGAGAGATTAAACATATTTCGTACTTGATCTTGCAATTGATCCTCGATCGCAGTTGCCCCTAATAATGTGAGTTTAGTTTCAATAAGATTCGCAGCTTGTTCCAGCATATTTTCACGATTTATCATATTAATCGATGCTTTATGATACGATTCGCACCACCGCTGAACCAAGAAAAATTATTACAAATGATAAATATTGACACTTATAGACTGGCTTCTTTTTAAAATAAAAGAGAGTTAATCTAACCTGATAAACGTTTTCAGGTATTTCCGCAGCAGCAAAACAGAGCGTTCGTAATCCTTCGCTAGCGAACATTTCCAAATGCTCTAAAGTCACCTCACGAAAATCATCTACATGTTCTTGGTCAAGATCGCTAGTTTCTAAAGGAATTGGTGTTAATCTCTCATAGATTACAGAATCAGCACCTTTACAAAGGATTTTAATTTTCCCCTCGGGAGTTCTCATAACTATCGACATTCGCTTTCTGGCTGAAGTGAATTCTATTACATTTAGTATTTCGTATCGTAATACTTCGCCTAGAGCTATAATTTCCACGTAACTGGGCGTTCGTGTATCGAACACGTAATTAAATTTACGTGCTCCGTCTACTAATGCCCTTTCATCTAAAAAAAAGAGAATATAAAATAAGCTAAATATATATACATTATACTCGAATATTTAGGTAAATGAGATTTACCTGGAGATGCAGCGTGATAAATGATAGAATTATCTATTTTTTCGGGAATAACTGTATGACAAACTGATAGCATGATCATGAATTCGTGAAGTACAGCCGCATACTCTGCTTTCTTCTTGTCTATAGGATTCGAAGAGTCCTGCATGGATCTTCCTTCGACAATATCTTTAATTAACTCACAACTGTATGTGTTATCGCTTGTGCTTTCATGATCGTTTGAAGGAATTGGCAAACTATAAAATATTTATTTTCTCGAAGAATACACGTATTTAAATTATCAATTGCTACAACAAAAAGACTGTATGTAGTTGGATAAACTTACTCGTACAGTTTTCCACCGACCGAACATCGTTTGAATTCCATAACGTTTTTCGTAAGAGTACCAGTTTTATCCGTGAATACGTAAGTCACCATTCCAAGTTCTTCGTTTAAATTACTCGTACGAGCCATTGCTGGAGTATCCGTCTCCGCATGATACATTTCTATATCCATGTTAATAAATGTGGCTTGAACGAATCTCACCACTTCGAGCGTTACTTGTAGCGATATTGGTATTAAATTATTGAAGAGAATAATAAATGTCAAAAGATTAAACGCAAAGTTCTTAGTTATTTCCTCTGCAATGAGAAGATAGATAAAAATTTCGAGTATCTCCGCGAAATATATGCGATGAGTGCATGCATGAGTGCATTTACCTTGTAAGCCTAAATACCAGAGGCCGTCTTTGTTGGCGTTCGTCCATATGACGTTGAATATCGCAGAAAGAATACACAACAGAAGAAGTATGAAAAATAGCATCAGTATCTGCGTGTTGATCAACCGATCGATGGTGGAGCGTTTCAATGGCGCTGTCGTGGTATTATTCTGCATGAGTTTTGTATCGTGCCCCGTGTATATGACTATGCCGAATATCCATTGTGTGTTCCGCAACATCGCGCCACGGAGTAATAATTGATCAGGCCCTAAAGCTACGCTCCTGTGAAAGAACAATACTGCTTGTGACGTAACGACACATAGACGCATTGACGCACACGAGACAAGTTGAAAGACGAATAACAAACTCTGTGTGTGATATGAGAAATAAAGCAAGCCTAGATATGAACGTAACTTTCATTATAATATCGGAAACAAGTAACGAGATAAACTGGCGCAAGGAAAACGTGCAGCAAACAAAGCGTATTATGATGTATTTAACACATGTCTGTATATGACATATATATTCTTACTGCTTATTAGTCTCTCGTAAAACTCCGTGGAACTCGTACAAATGCCTGTTGGGCGGCTCGCATTGGACGTTGGCGCGAAAATTCATCAATTCCGCGGTATCCAAAAGATTGGCAGTGTCAGGATGGGCTTGTCGTATCTTCAGATTCGTCTCGCCGTCCAGATTGGCGGTCTCTATAAAGGACATACTCTGTGGCTCCGATGACGACAGCAAAATCAGGTCAGCGGGGAAGAAAGTGTTGTTACGAACCTATGCATATTAAAGAAAGCGATTCTAACTCGAAGGACATCGATTGATTATTAGCAAATCAATAATTCTGACGAAAATGGAAAGCAACCTTAACCACATCGCCGACGGCCACGGCACGCCACTGTATCCACTGCCAGCGCCCATCTCTCAGCACCTCCACCTCTCTCATATTTATTTCATCGTCTGCTCTGTGCCTCTTCTAAAAATTACCGGATTTTTTTAATTTATTGTTAGAATATCGATACGAAGAAAACGTAATTAATGTTTTAAGTACGCACAACATCCTCGACTATCTCCTTTAAAGCGGATACGCTGAGGATGAAGATCAGTGGAACTAACGTTGTCCAGCGTCCTGTCGGAGACACATCTGGTATTTGCTAAATTTAAATTGGGAAGCATGTTAAAAATTTGTAAAATTCGAATATTGCCTCAAGATGCAACGAGAACACATAAGAATTATTTTTTTATCTTAAATCTAGTTGTAAAAGAATATTTATGAAAAATTTGTGCTAGGAAATTTCGATAGTTTTTGTTCTCTGCGCTCATTACAATTGTAATATTTGGTGTAACTTGGGCTATATCTATAAACTACCTGCATAAGTGCGATGAACAGGAAGAAACAGTTGCTGTAACGACGGAATTGCTCAAACAAGAATAAAGGTATGAACGAGAGAAATGAATACTTCGCAGTCGTAATATGATTGTTTTTGTATTTTGCCGGCTGATGAGGTGCGTTGACAAAAATAACCCTTTCTTCACCGTCAATGTATTGCGTAGGTGGCTGGTCGTCATCCTGCGCGCCACCATTTTCCGCTCTTACCGGACCAACTATAACATATACAAACAATAATGCTTGCTTATTTTATACGTATTTTTTGACGTAATGCATATATATAAAAAAAGAGAAAAAATCTATAAAATCTATAAATAAAATATATATAAAATCTATAAATCTCTGGAGTTGACAGTTATTTATTTTCAATTTTCTTTTTAAAATCAAAATTATAATTAAAACAGCTAATTTTATATTATATTATATTTGAATAAAAGTCAATGATATTTTTTCTATAAAAGTTTTCCCACAAGTTTCACATTCGTTTCTTTTCTGTTCCCCAGTTACAGAAATACACACTCAAAAGGTCAGTGTAAAAAAAAGAGACACGCTATTTTATCAAAGATTCTAATCATAAGAATGTATTATGTCCAAGGAAATGACACTTGTGTATCATATATGCACGGATATTTTTCTATCTTATAGTCTCTGGTTGTATAATGTTCCGCCCACGATCGGTGAACTGACAGTTGTATTGCGACCTGAACAATACGCAAGAAATGATCGCTATAAAAGTATCATACGCGACACGCTAAACTTATTGTTAGAAGAAGTAAATAATACGGGACATGGATATATCCCCGATAATGCGCATTAAACGCCATTTATTTTTTTTAACAATCTATACTTACCATTTATATCGTGCGTATAAAATAATATTAATCTTATGACAGATAAAATATCGTTATCATTTTCCTCTTTATTCTTTTGCTTCTCAGAAAATTAAGAATTAAATAGAAATCATATATTTACTACATATAGATTTTGATAAAACTCAAACTATAATAACTTTTACGTATTTCATTAATATAATATTGCCGTGTAAATAATTGAGAAAAATAAATAATATTAAAAACTAATTAATAATGTGTGAACGTGAAAAATGTAGTATATATTTTTCTATTATTTATATAATAACATATTTATATAATAATTTTCTATTACTTATATAATAGCGTCATAATCTTCACCGTGAAATAGCTACAATCCTAGAGAGAAAGATCGGAGATAACGCTTATCAACAAAAAAAAATAGAGTGCTTTTATAATAAATCATTGTTCAATTTTTATTGAATAGTTCAATCATGTTGTAAGACATAGATTAGATTTCGTATAAGAAGTTCTTTTAAAATTAATCAATTGAGATTAGAATCGATACGTACACACAATGCCTGTATTATGTATGCAGATACTATGCACTTACTATGCTTGTATAATAGTGCATAGTATCTATGCATCATATCTATAAATATAATAGATATATTTCTTAGAATTGATACAAGAAATAAAAAAATTATAAATTCTTATTTAATCTCAACACTATTATTAATTCTATTAAGTATGTATTACAAGATAACGCTAGAAGATACTTATGAAACGAGAGTGTCAATAGTTTAATGAAAATTGTCTATGCTTTTTAAAAAAGCACTTGATAATGCCGATAATTATAGAGCATTGAAATATCATAAATTAACTGAAAATTTTCTGATATGTATATATATAATTCATACATATATGAGTTGGTAAAACTGCACATTTCGTGAATAAAATGCTAGTGGTAAAAACCGGTATTTTCCGAAAAAAGTGATATCGATTTTTCTATTAAAAATGTTAAAATAAATAGGAAATCTTTTTATTTATATTAGTCAATTAAAAGAATGTTTCCTAATTTATCCAAAATAAAATCCGTAATAGTAAAATTAGAAATCGACGTAAATAAATTAGTTTTTTGTTAAGTGGTAAATGCGAATCAGATCTATATTAGTAAAAATTTTTAATTCTGTAACTAGTACATTTTTTCTATTAATTAAAAATTAATATAAAATTTAGTAACATTTGTATTTCTAAAGTTTTCGTTTTAAAAATGTCACATATCAATGAGTTAAAAAAAAAAACTAATATTATATTGACCTCATTTTTTAAACTATAGCGATAATTAATTAAACCAAAAATATCTTTTGCATTAAATTATATAAATTATATTTAGTTATTTTTACAGTTTTTGCCAATTTTATTAATATAAAAATTTTCAATATTTATTACCCAAGCAATTTTTACTCCGACTTACGGGTCTGGGCATGCAGATAAAGATGCACTCGGGATCTGAGCTCGTTGAACCACTGTACCAGCTTCGTGGCCGCGACTTCCATGATCACTCGTCGTAAAATCCGTCACACATACGTATGTATACGTATATCTCACATGTCATCGAGACGGGCTGTACGTCCGTCCTGATTCATATTTAATCTCTGTGAATACGAGAGCGTCTTACACGTGCACGCGAATCGGAGCTACGGATCGGAGCATTCGTAGCGATACATCGGGCAGGAAGCTCGTTCGCGTCAGTCTAATATAGTAGCAGGTTAGATCGCCTCAATGTACATATATATACACAAGCCTCAATAATAAATAATTCCCCTTAATTGCATCGATCGGCGACACACGCGTCACGTCGCGTCACGACGCCGACGTCAAAGCCGATCGCGAGGCGAGGTGCGTCGTTATTCGCCACTACGTCCATTTCACGGGAAAAAATTCGACACGACCTCCGGCCGCCTCTCGTCGCACTTTTGAGGTTATGCCGCACGAGCGCGATGGAGCTGACGACGTTCGCGAATGACGGGAGACGAATAAACAGCTGATCTCTTACTGCGACTCAATGGCTGCGTTCAACAGAAAAAGCTGCTTTGCAACTGTTGTAAAATTCGTGAGCTTGATTGGTGTATGCTCTTAATTTTGACTGAATCTAAGAGCATACACCAATCAGATTCACGAATTTTACAACAGTTGCAAAGCAGCTTTTCCTGCTGAACGCAGCCAATTACACACTTGTGCGGTCGCGACGAATGCCGAATGACAAGTGCCGTGTCCGCGAATGTTTACGTGCGATAAAAAAGCCTTGACGTGACGCAACGTCGTGCGACGATAACGTTGACATCACGTGCTCATAGCGCTGTGTACGTTATATAGGGTGATCCATATGTTCCGACATATACCGTCTTTCCGAAAACTCGATCATCTAGCATTTCAACTATATATTTCGAAATATATGGTATGTTAAATTATTTCTGTCAAAAAAAATCATCTTAAAATTGATTGAAAGAAAGGTTAAAAAATATATTATCGATGTTCAAAAATAATGCATTAGATGTAAGACACCATGTATAATGCGGCATGACATTTAGAAATATCTTAAATGATTTACGGATAAATTCTGTGTAATTAATTAAAATTAATTAACAATCGACAAATAATGACGGAAGGCAAATGTAAATAAAAGTATCGCGAATGATGGAGCGCGATGCGAGATGTTTAATTATGCCGGTTATATATTGATTTTCCAACCTACACAACGACGACGTAACGACGCACTACGCCATATGTTTTTATTCGGGAGATAACATAATTGCGTAATATATGGTTGCGCGATAGTGGGGTGTCGCATAATCCAGGCATTATTATATCCCATCTCCCTACGACAGGCTCGCACGCGAAGCGTTTGCGCTCGTTTATTCGACGATCGTCTCGTTAAAACGTCGATTAGCATTTCCGTCGTATGAACATTTTGCTTTTTTTTACGCACTTAAAACAAGTCATAGAATATTCATTCGTCGATGTATTATTAGAACTAATATGAACGTTGGAGCAATTATTATTTATGTACGCGATTAGCAAACAATAGAGGAAGAGAAATTAAAAGATTTGCATTTATATTTGCGTTTATGCGAAAATAGAATTGCGTGACACACACTCTTCAGTTTTCTATTTTACATTGAAAAAGAAGGAATATAAGAGATATATTAAATACATTCAAAAAATGTTATGTCTTTTAGAAAATTTACAATTTTGTTTACGTCGAGTTTTTTTTCGATAGTATTTTTTCTTCATAGATTAGATGTTATAGTAGTGCTATAAATATGTACATACGTGAACCTCGCGTAAAGCTGAGGGAAAATTGTGTTATACGAGCAGCAGAATCCGAATTATTTATAAAACGAGCATCTCATTCGTATTCAATCTTCATTTTAACGGTACGGTACAAAATTTATCCTACAAATTACTTTATATTTTTTTTCACGCACGATTTGATATTCACAAAAATCAACTTCGCAATAATTCAATTAAATTCCAAAACGATCATCAGTCGTTCGTTTGAATAGGAATTTCGGACGCGATATTTATTTCCTACCCCAAAACAAACCTGGTATCTGTCAGTGCACTATCGAATCTCTTAGAGAATTCCTTCCCTTTTTATTTTATCTTCCTCTTTTTTCTTCCCCTTTTTCAATCCCTTCACTTTCAAAAAATATCCAAACGTAAAACACTAGTCCCGAAAAAATCGCACGGGCGAAACTAAAATCCTGGACAAACGAATCGGCACATCTCGTCTCCGGCGATCGATCGAACGAGCCCTCTTTCAAGGCGAGAAGCCAGGTCTGTAGCACATCCGCCTGGCAATCGATCTCTCACCTTTTCCCGTGCGAAAGAGGAGACGTTTCCTTTTACACACGCACTCGCACGTTACTTCCGCACGCAATTTTCTGAACGATACGATACGGAACGGAACAGATACCGCACGCGGTACGATCGCGCTCTCCCGAGTCGGGATAACGATCCGAGAGCGTCTAGCACGTCATCGCACGTCGGAAGGAGCCTTCTCTCTCTTGCCACACCCCTGCCGACGACGATGACGCGTCAGGCTACGTGCCACGTGCGTCGTTAACGCGCACACGCGCCGCGACATCGATCGCGTTACCGGGAAATCCGCACGCGGGACGCATCGCTATTAAATGCGGCGTGTCCAATGCGGCGCTCTAGGGGATGCTCTCTTTTTCTCTTATTTTTCTAGCGACAATTTCGCCCTTGGTGATTGGCACATCGAGATCGACCGTGGCTTTTTTTCGCGCCGCGACGCAATCCCTTGCCCGGAGGCACCGAAATTGTGATAACAAATAATGGAATATAGCCTAACTCCTTAATCGTGATTTGTAAGGTAGGAAAATTTCCAAGAAAATATCTAAAAATTTCGGGAACGAAAACCATGGCCTCTCTTTCGTCTCGCGATTCATTTATCTCCTTTCGCGACTTTACTTTTTTAATTATTTTTCAGCAAAATTTGGCGCCTGCAGCCGATGCGGCACTGCCCGAGGGGTGGCCAGACAAAATGCGTCAGTGAAATGTTCACGTGTCGTGTCGCAAAACGCATGCGCCCATCGATGGCAACAAGTTGGTGTCAGCACCGACCGTGCTCAGGAACCGGGACTGCGATCCGGAGCCAAAGGATGGGAGAGCGTGCGGCATGATGACTATATAAGTTATCGATAGGCCAAGGACATGCCGGCGACGCGCCACAATGGGGCGGTTCTCTACACTACACTAAACAACTCGTTTGGCGCCGTTCAGCAAACATTTTACGAGATAGAGTCTACTTTACTTGAGAAATGCGACTTTTATAATATCGAAACATTAGGGCGTGTGCACACATAATTTAACATCTTTCAAAGTTTCTTTTTTGACGAAAATATCAAGGAGCTTTAATAACTTTTCGATTAAAACGCATGAAATTGAAAACTTGAATAATTTGAATAATATTCCTATTATTACTTGTTCGCCTTGATGTGTGGACTTTGCGATAAAAAGTTTCATTTTTGAGATTATCTAGTAGAGCATAAACTAATTATGAGTAATTCCTTTGGAATTATGTACGCTGAATGTCTTTAATGACTTAATGGCTTTAATGAATTAATTTGCTCGACTTACTCTCGGAAGTCGACTCCGGCGAGCCGGTCTCCTGGAGCTCGATGTGCTCCCGCGCTCTTCGTCTGCTGCTATTACGCGTGACCGGATCCAGACGGAGGCCGATGTTGTCGACATTGTCGATGTCCCCGAGATCGATGGGGCTGCCGATGATGAAGGGCCCGGTGGATTCTTGTTGCGCGCCATCGTTCGCTCGATTGCTCGTGGGCGACACGTTGTTACGAACATCATTGTCGTTGCCATTGCTGATATTGTTGTTGTGCGAGGGCGTATCGTCCATATGAGGTATGGAAGAGAGGTCCGGCGGTGTGAAGGGTCGCAACGGGCCAGGGCTGGGAACCCGGGGGTTCCCTCTGGCAATCGGTTGCATTGACTGTGCCGGCGCCTGAAACAAGCCGACGACATCGATCGATCTTTATACGTGATCTAACCGTATACGCGTCAAATGCGTAATAATGATGGGGGGAAACAATACGCGTGAAAGAGATAAATTAACTCATCTATGCAAATTTTTTTCAGCTCTCAACTGGTTACTCATCCGATACATCTATTTTAATCGGTGTTTCTTCTTTTATTTCTCTCATGTTTCTCGGAATCTATTCATATAAGAACCTGTTACAATGAAATCGGAGACCTGTGTTTAATTAAGCATGCAACGACGATATTTCTTCGCTGATACATAGATCGTAAACACATTGCCCATATATATGTGATAGAACATATCTAGAATATATCCGACGACCCTGAAAGGAATCGTATTAACTCTCAGTCTCACGTGGCACATACGTCACGGTTCATTCACCCGTTATTGTTTCGCCGTATACATCATGCATGATGTAATAGTTCCATTTCTAGAAATATTCCGCCTCGACAAGGTAAAATTGATTGAGCCGCGGTGACCCGATTTATTCGTTTCCCTGAATTGACCGGAATTGGCAAGCTTTCGAAACGAAATCGTTGAGTCATACAGAGGCGAACAAAGTGTCCTATAGAAATCAAAATTATATGCACGTTTTAGAAGTTTAAAAAACGATAGGAATTTTTTAAATATATTTTTGATTAAACCTTTATGACATTTGCTTTTGTGTTATAACATCCGACAGAAAAAAAAAATTTTCAAGGCTCTTTCAAAAATAATCTCATAATTAATTGTAAGATAACAATTGAATTTCAATTAACATCATCATTTAATTCGCCATTTATTTCTAGACTTAACAATAAGCAAAAATACGTTGCGTGCCATTAGGTTGTCCTAGAATTACGTATTTGGTACAAATAGTGCCGATGATTCTTAGTAATGATAATGATAATGAATTAAACGATAACTCAACGATAACTGCAGATAGCTTAGACTGTAACTTATAACTTTTATATGTGTGTGTGTGTGTGTGTATTATGCACATACACATGTTTGACTTATACGAATGTATTAAATTATTTCAGCGAAATGCATGGAATACTGATAGCGAATATAACAAAGTAACGAGAATATTTAATTGGATAACCTTGTATGTTCCGAATGTTTTAAAAGAATTATATCTAATAAAAGTAATGTGCCTCCTTTGGGAACGCAAGTTTAGTTTCTCGACGAGGTACGAGATCGATCGCGCGCATTTCCACTGTTGCATTTTTCCACAATAACGATAAGAAATCTTCGAAATAGTAATGTCAGAGTGGTATTACGTAAAGCTCAATAAGCATATTGCACGATTACGTGCATTGAAGTTAAAATGCGACATTGAAGGATTTCACCGATCTTTTTATTATTTTATATAACCGCGATGGCAGTAAAACGCATATCGAAAGTAGATAAACATAAGTAATAAAATGAAAATTTAAAACATCACATACAACGAAAAAAATATATTTTGCGAAGATATTCTTTTTTATTTTTACCACATGTTTTACAAAATCGCAATAATTCGTTCCATAAATATGCACAAGAATGTCAAGATGAGTCGGGCTTTAGTCAGTTTTTCCGTATAGCATAAGCAAATATAAGAAGTGCCAATGAAACGCTGAGACAAATTTTATATGAGTGTTTTTTGATGAGTGTAGAATTTATTGGACAGGTGATATTTTCATAACAAGCGAAGTTTGCACGCGTCAGCGACAAATCTATCACAAACTTACTTCGCAAATGGTATCCTCGATTACGTAAATTCGCATGCTATTATCGGCTGAATATTTTTAGCTGATTTAGACAGTATAAGATAAACAATTACTTATTATGTCAACTGTAATGTCAGATGTAATAAATCTTTTATATTAAATAAATCTTTTATTCGAGAGAAAGAAATTCGACGAAATCATTATTAATATATTTTATATATCTATCATAAAAGATTACTCACTACTATTAAACGCGTCGTCCGAGGCTGATTTTTGGACCTCGTTTTGAAGTCTCGATTAGTTGCTCATCAAACTTATTGTCTCGCCTTATCGTTGATTCGCGACTGACAATAATTCATCATTTGGGAGGCTTGCCAGAGAGATCAAATAAACTAAGTAAATTACACGATGATTGTCAGGAATTGTTTCATTAGATACTTTGTACACTTTAATATAACGCACATGCGCACATGCGCACATAACAAAGTACATGCGAATGATTGGGACTAATGGTTCACTAATTGTTCCGATATCATATGGAAGTGATAAAAAAAGACGAAAAATAAATTTTCGATGACTCAACAAGTATAACTTTAACTTCCTTTTTGCAGAAAATCATGGCTATGATGGAAGACTTTTGTGCGACATGTTGATTAATGAAGACGATTGCCATTCAATAAGAAAATGATTAAACAAATGATTGAAAATTTCACTTTCATCGAAAAATTACTGAATTTTTTCGGTCAAATTAGAAAAATGTAAAGTCACTCTTGATTAAAAATTTTAAAAAATTAATAATTGTTGCTTAAGGCACTTTTTTATGACTTGATAACAGTGCGTTTTATGTTCTTTTATAATCATTTTTAATTTTATTTTATAAAAGTATAATAATTTAGAATGCTGACTGTGTTCCACTTAATTTCACTTGCATTAAAAATGATTGTAGCTATGATTTATTAAGTCCACTTAGGTCTATTAAAACCTATTCAAGTCCACAATAACTGCAGCACACGTGCAATAAATGTTGTATAAAAAGAAGTTTTTTTGAGGTGGAGAATCGTCAAACGATTAAGACATCGTTCTTATCATAACTAGAAAAAGGCACTTATCACTGGAAGAATAATGAACAACCATCGGCACGTACTGGTCGACACTGCGAGTAAAACTGCATTCGCGCGCGCGAACTGCATCGATTCGATTCTTTCCGTGAATTTCTGCCAATCGTGGGCGTCGGAAAAAAATCGCTGTCTTTTATATTAACAACGAATGTTGCGAATGTTCCAGTTTCCTAATCATCGTGTAGAGAATACAGGGATTATGACGGCGGCATCGAATGCGCGGGAGCGGCTTTTTCACGGGAGGACCGTCCAGAAGTCACTGTTAGAAATCCAACGTGATAGCAACAAGGTACGGCCAATAGGAGCGAGCGAACCGATCGATAGCACAAGACACGAAGTTTCGATAAGATCGAGATTTCTATGGCGCGACCTGACTGTCCATTCGTGTACATTGTGTGCACCGAGACTGTCACAAATTCCTGTGGCTATCTTTGATAGATAGATCTTTGATTGGGATGGCTATCAATGATCATATCTCTTTGTAACCAACATGAGAAAAAAAGAATTGTGTTTGCAACTTGCAATTTAAAAAAAAATGGAACCAATCAGCTTTAAAACTGTCTTTTTTTCGTACATAAAAGAAATCATTAGATATTTTATATTTCATAAGAGACACTAAATTAAGCGACAATATTTTTATTTTTAATTATTGCGTTACGAAAAATTATTCGTATAGGTATTTTAAAAATGTACATCGATTTCTTTATTTGAAAGGAAATGGCGGAATAAAACAAAGTAATAAAAAAGCTTGTACAAAGATAATAACAAATTCATTGAAGTTATCTTCAAATCTGAATCAGACTTAGGAGTTCTTAATTATTTCTATTGGCGTGATTGAATACCATTCCATGCGACGTCTTTCTAGAAGTATCGATGACGTAATCCTCAATCAAGATAAGATTTCATTGATTGTCGAGTCGTGCAATTTTATTAATCTTTATACTTGCGCGATAATTTTGTGTCTTAATAAATAAAGAGAGTACGTTAAGGATTATCTTATAAATCGCTTATAAAATATTTCTTCGTTTAAACTTAAATAGAATTTCGATCGTCTATCTCTCATTAAACTATAATTTCAGTGATCATTCTTATTCATTGCACAGAAGCTATTTGCCTATAGCTATAACTTATTCTCGTCGCGTATTAAAATTGCAATAATCGCTCAACACGAGGAAAATTACACGTGCTACTTCTCAAAAAAACCTGCGACAATTTCTACAGTGGAGGGAGAAAGACACGAAAGATCCGCAGCGCGAAACATTAATAACGCAAATACGATATCAGGTGAATAGGTCATCATGATGAACAGAAGTGCGATGATAGAGTGCAAAATGGTCGATATTATCGACGATACTCCTTTCGCGACAAGGTCATCATAGATCGGTCAGGATCGTCGGCGGTAAAGAAACGTTGAATAATTGAATTTTATCGAGTTGATAATGAGACCGTGAAGTGCGGCCTATATGCGTCAATTCGCTCCGTTCTCGAATGTATTATGAAAGGACGCCCTTTTGCAGGAGCGAGCGGGTGTCGTTAAAACACGTGTGTCCTCTTTTAAAAGAGCATTCACACTCGGCAGCGACCGGTTGTCAGAAATGTCGGCTCCCCAGAGTGATGCTCCCTTTTCGCGTGCAAAATAGCGAAGTAACTCGCCTCCATACTTGCCCGACTTATCGAGCTAACCGATCGCAAATTGACACTTCCGTTATGCCGCGATGCTAATAAGCCGACGTAATTAACGTGACATGGAGAACACAATGCGAAAGATGATCATGCACAATTTTCTTCCTTTCAGCGTAACGCAAGAACTTAATGATTTGTATTCTATTAATTATTATCGCGTATTATAAGCATTAAATTGTTTAACTTTTTAAATATGCTGTACTTTTTATTATAATTTTATATAATCACAATAAAATACTTGATATATATATCTTCATATGAAATGCCACAATTGGCATTTAAAATCTGACGAGTATTAAATAAACATCAGCTAGAATCAAAGAAAATCTTTTAATTAGACAAAATGAGGATACGAAGAGGTGTGGCTGTCAACCTGATCGCGTACGAGCATTGATTCCATAAGAAGGTGTGTGCTGTACATGTGTACGTGTTTGCAATTGATAATGATGCGAATCTATCGATAGGCCGCACGTAATGCCACACCCTTCTTCGAAATGAGGCCGCATGACCTTTGCCATTATCAAAAGGGCTCACAGACTGAAATTAATGCAAAGGATTGTTACTTCAGAATGAGTACGATCGTTATCAACTATTTTGTCGTAAATTTTATGATCGTAATCTCCCTCTATTTCTTGCTACAAAATTATTCATAAATGTTAATTGCAATATATTTATGCCTTCATTTATTTAACCATTTTGAATAAAATATTCAATTTTAATATGTAATAATTTAATATATCTAATTTCATATAATTTACAGTAAATTTGTTTTACGATAAAAATTGCATGCATGCTTTTTAGACAGATATAATCAGTGAAAAATAGAAACATCAAGGCAAAAATATTCCGTACAGTAAGACAGGGAATTAAAACTTCTACTACTTGGAGTCAATATGCAAGTTCGCGCAATAAACAATCGCGCTTACGAAACTTTAACCATATATATGAGTCGATTATATAACTTGCCGCTGCCATCGCGCAACACGTCTTTGCTCGTATTATTTCTGTGAGCACAGTTCGCAAATTTAAATTCAACATTTGAGATTCGCGTGACATTACTCGTCACGTTATCCGTCATGAATGAAATTTGTGCGTGTGTAAAAAGAAAGAGAAAAATAGCCAATAATCCTTTCAAGTCCACATGACGATCTTTTTAGACAAAAAGCTTTTATCGGACATTTGGGTCATCAGGTATCCACATTAGCCGCACCCCGTAAAATCACAAAGAATTTGTCGACCCTGTCCAGTTGCCATATATCATTTATCTTTCTGGCTATCTTTGCGAACTAATGAAAAGCAATTGTTGGCATTGGGATACGCCTAGTCCGATGATTATCTGCTATGCTATTCCCAAAAATGCGGAAGATCGCAAATGTAAATCGAAGAACAAATAGTGTGTACGTCATCGTCAATGTGAAATTAGCACAGTTACACAACATATGCCCCAAGAGTAATTTCTCGATTGACTGCTTTTTGAAAAATAATCACGACTCTACGAATTTAATTTATTTATATCTATTCAATTAATTTATTTTAAAAATATGTGTTTGTTTTTTAGATTCTATAGATTTTTACAGGTTTTTGAAAAAATTGAATATTTAAACTCTCTCGCGTTCTTCTAATTTCTCAATAACTTATTGTGAATTGGCTTCAAACGTGCGTGCCATGAGCTCAGCAAAACATACTTCTGAAACTGGCATTTTCACGAAATATTTTGATTGCCAACTCGGACAACTAGAGATTACCTGGAAACAGGTTGAACACGAGAGGCAATGTCGAGCAACACGTTGTATGAATACGAGTATGACTGGATTTAATTCTGTAAACATTGAATAGTTCATTCGCGGAAAATTCGTGGAAAATCGAATTTGAAATGCTGAGCCGTCATCACATGTTTGCGCTATATCATTTACTTTGAGAAGAAAATTAAGGATTTTAACTTCAAATAGCATTAGCTATTTATATTTAACATAGTGTTTTTTTTCTCGAAATTTAAATAAAAATTATTGATAATAACATGTTTTATTCATCTTTACATATTTTTCTACTTTATATTTTCATAAAAAGTTGAAAACTAATTTGCTACAAGAATCGTTCAGATAGATAGAGAAGAATATACATTTATGTATATTCTTCTCTATCTCATTCAATTCTTCATAAATTTGACACAGGGGACGCGGAGAAAATACCTCTAATATTCAAGCACTATAATATTGAAGCATGTCATAACGGCCGTTCCCATTCTTTATAAAAATAACTTAACATAACTGAAATATACAGAATGGAAAATTGATGTTTAGCTCATGGAAAAAGAATATTACATCCGCCGTATCGCATAATTACAATATATTAAAAATAGATGGAAGGACAAAGTCTACTTTAATTAATTTGCATAGAACATCAGTTAATAATTACAAGCTTATTACACATATACATATGCAAGAAATATTTTGTAATTAGAATAAAATGAAGTTCTGTTTTTGGGACAGTATAATGTCAAGATCAAATCTCACACCCACACATACTCACAAACATAATAATTGTAATAATTAATATTATTATTAATATTATTGTAATAATAATTGTCTAAATAAAATCAAGACATGGGAAAAAAGAAAAATATAATTTTATATTTAGCAGAGGCGAATTAATTTTACTGCGAAACGAGATGTATAAAAAGCATAATATTCACGCTTCTCAAGTTCCAAGAGACGCGATGTTAAATAACTCTTAAAAGCACCTGTAGCATGTAATTTCATGTAATAAAGAGCTTTATAGATACAGAAAAGGAGGAAAATTTTAATTAAAAATAAAGGCATGGAATTGTGGAGCTATATTGGGAACAGACCTAGTAAATTTCATATCATGAATAAAGCATTCTTCGATAATATTGACGATTATTTTGTTGCAGAGCACGGGATTATCGTTTGATTAATTTAAATTCTGTTTTATTATTCTGTTTTATTAATCAAGAATTGATTGAGAACCGGCTCTGATGTAAAATGCAATCGGACTTGGATTTTTCCACGGGAAATAATTTTACGCTAGGTACGCGAATCGTTCTCGAGACTGTAAGTAATGTGACTGTAAGTATAGTGCTCCGGATTTAATGTAATGGTTGTTTTTATCGATCATTCAGGGCGTAGTTGCTTCAAAGCTGCGGATTCAGGTTTCCGAATGAAAGAAATGATGTAGAGACTTTATCGATACACGTCGTTTATGCTCAAGACTCGTTATGTTGAGAGAAAGTATCAGTTCTTCGGTAACACATTATTTGCATGAACGAAACCGCTGCTTGTCCTCGTTCAATCAAATATAAGGTTAATAATATTCAAGAAGAATCGATACGCTCGAGACATTAAAAAAGTTAATAATTGCTTCAAGCTGTGAAACTGTAATATTCTATACAATTTTACGATATCCTTTTTAATTTATCAAATAATGATTGAGCTGCGTATATTTGAAATTTATCTCGCTCATCGCGATCAATATTACAAATATTCAATATTTTGGTGGAAGATAGACTACTAGTGATATTTAATGCAAATTGCATACCGATAATGCATCAAATTTCAGTATGCCCGGCTGCTTGAACAAACGCTACAACGATAAGTCAGGTCAGGGAAATCGATGCATTATGCAACAAGTAGTCAGTTGCCAGTGACGTTATGCTTAGGGCGATAATCACGAGAAAATTCCAATCACAAATATTCAGGCAAAATTGCCGACAAATCATTCACACGCAACTGATAGAATATATCTCTTCCGGTATGTCTTATATCTGTCAATGACAAATGAATCATCAAATATATCTAAAGTGTTTACGAGACAATTCAATTGTGAAAAACTAACTGTTAAACCCTTGTTGTTACGAAAAAGTAATCGTAACGTATGCTCTGTCAGCTATAACTTTTTATTGAAATAATAATTGATAGAAAATAGTTTATATTCTTTAATTATTAAAGTATTGTTAATTATTATCTTTAATTATTATTCCAATGTTTTATTAAGCAAGAAAAAAGAGTAAAATCTTTCTCTGCCAAACTATATTAATTTCTATCTTTCCATTATATTTGCATTCAATTACTTTATATATTTTATATTTAATTTAATATTAATGATAAAAGTTCTTAAAGTTCAAATTTTTCATTTTCACATATTCTTAAAAGTATAAACTAAATTTATATTTTTCCATTCAGTCTCAATAATATGTAATACAAAACACGATAATGGTATAAAAATAAAATCAGCTGACACATTAATGTCACGTACGACTATAAAGATATACATATATTTCTGAATCAAAGTAAAAGTAATGTATGATAAATGTTTTGTGTTAAGATTATATATTATTTTTTCACTTTCTACATTTTAAATACTCGCGCAGGATCGAAAAGCAGGATCACGCATACTGAAGAATAATTGACCTTGTGAATATTTATCAGGCGTTATCCTTGGCATTTTTGTCGTGCCTCAAAACGGCTTACGCGTATTTGATGTGTGTGATATCATACACATACACATGAATAGATGCACATTTAGCACAATAAAATGTTCTAGAAAAAGAAATGAACGCATTCTCCGCTGAATTATTACCGAGTATTATTTTCTTATGTATTGTGCTAAATATGCATATAAAATATAAAATCTATTCATGTGTATGTGTATGATATCACACACATCAAATACGCGTAAGCCGTTTTGAGGCACGACGAAAATGCCAAGGATAACGCCTGATAAATATTCACAAGGTCAATTATTCTTCAGTATGCGTGATCCTGATTTTCGATCCTGCGCGAGTATTTAAAATGTAGAAAGTGAAAAAATAATATATAATCTTAACAAAACATTTATCATACATCTCGAAACTAAGCATTATTTCCAGATAAACATATAAGCGGATTATGAACAAGATTAAGATAAATCAGAAAATTCTTGGATTTGCAAAGTTTCAAAGGAAAGTACTTGGAATTCCACAGAAAATTGTACAGAGAAGCAAAGAATAATTTAAAAACAAGCTAATTAAAAAAAAAACTTAAAAAAAGAAAATGCTTATTTTCAAAGGACAAAGGAAAAAAGAGTCGCCTTATTCGCGTCGCAGCTAAGGCCACGACTGCTTGAAATCCGCCACTGACACTTACATATCAACGGGTTAGTCTTGACGTGTCCTTACGTGGGCGCCCTTCGTCCTACATATATGCTACGTGCACTTGACATCTCCCACTGCCGCGTTCTAACCTCAAATCCCATCGCACATATATAGGCGCACACATGCACGCGTTGTAAGAGAAGACAGGGAAGAGAAAGAGAGAGAAGGAGATAATAACAAACACTCACCCGTGCGTAGTCGCGTGTCCGCATTGACTATGCCGTCGCACACATACCGCCAGCTCGTCAGCATTTCACGGCGTCGGGAGATAAATCCGCGCGTACTCCAAGGAAATGTCACACGCACGCACGCACAACACGAGCGCGCTCACACGCGCGCGCGTGCGATCAGCCGCCTCGGCTCGGGCCGCGACACGCTCGGCCGCATGGGGGAAACGCGCGTCGTTCGAGCGAGAGGTGATCGACGTCTACGATGACAGTGACAACGGGAAAGTCGAATCGTGATTCGAATCGCCGCGTCCGCGCGCGCGATCCGCGGCGGCAAACTGTTGCGGAAAATCGCGAGCGCTCCTCACGAGGCTCTCGGCGCGTTGCTCGTCATAGGTGGGATACGTCCCGACTGGACGTAGAGACTGACACCGTAAAGACGCTTGCTTCGACGACGACGTTATGCAAACATTTATTATTAATTCTCTTCGGAGCCATAGGCGGGAAATGCGGCCGTCCGCTCACTCGCGTCGGCGGATCGCGCCCCGCGCCACTCGCCTCCCTCAGGTGGCAGCAGATGTCAACTGACGGAGGGTTGCGTTCGAAAGTCCACCGTCGAAATTAATTAGTGTTTGATTGACCAATCGGGATGAAGAAATCTTGCATCCTGATTGGTCGATCGAACTCTAGTTATACATCGATTTTCGAACACAATCACGGAGACCAATGGGAGTTGTGCTATGACGCAAGATGTAGCCGTCAACAATTTTAGAATGGAATTCCGAATAAAACCCGTTTTATTTTTTATTAAATAATAGTAAAAAAAAATCTAAATCTAAAAATAGATCTCGTGACATTTCGTGTCTTTGTGGTTTTCGATCTGCATTAATAATGACAAAGATGTTTTCCCAGACAGCACACATGTCCAAAAGACATCTAAAAGACGACTTAAAGACGTCTTAAAGTCTTTTAGACGTCTTTAAGACATCTTTTGGCCTTTTTGTGCTGTCTGGGTTGCGTGTAAAATATTCCATTCGCAAAAATGAATAATGAAACAGCTGCTCTGGTAAAAATTTATTACTTAATATAATAATATTTTAATTTATAGTCTAGTTTTTCTTGAGATATCAAATGCTAAGAAATTTCAGATAATTCTATCAGAAAATATCTCAATACATTTCTGTCAAAAGATAAAAATTTAATGGCATTGTTTTAATCGAGCAGCCTACATACACAATGATTTATTTATGTATATAATTTCTACCTCATCTCCTAACAAATGTAAAATCAAAAGTCACAACAATTAGAGATTTTGTCAATACAAGAAATTATGTTACGAATCTGTTTTCCGATGTAGACTTTAAATATTAGCAGTTGATTGAAAAATCACTCATATATACTTTCATTCATTGTCATGTCAATTAAAGCGAAACACAATAATGAATCTATACTTTATGTGTGTATATCTAGCAGAAATCGAGCAGTATTTAAAAATGGCCGCGATATTGCGTTAGAAACCAGCTTGATCGCTGTCAAAATAAATACGTTACGATTGATATACGTCATTCCAACCGTCGTAGTGAAATACGTCAATGGCCTATCTTATTTATAATCTCTCGATCAGGCCTGCCAAATATTTTGACGTAAGATTAGCCGGATGCGCCGCGATACGACATTGTTACGAGAATCGCGAAGACGCACTTTCGTCGCTCTGATTTCGTTCTGTCGGAAAAACATAAGATTTTGCTCGCGCCTCTTTTCTCGCATTTTTCTCAGGTAAATAGAATAGAACTAGAAGCACTAGAAGACCGTTTAACAAGATCAGTTGCGGTGGGGGTTAGCGTTCGTTACGAGAGTCGTGGAGTCGAATAGTGCATAGTTTTGTATTCGTTAACGAACGAGGGAAGAAAACAGCGATGTCACCCGGGATTAACGGCGGTGGTAGTCCCCGTAATACGGGCACCTTGCCGAAAAGCAATCGCAGAAACGATAGAAACCGAGAGCAGTCCGCTGTTAATCAGCAGCGCGCAAACCGCTTGACTTATCACGGCTACCAGCAGCACTTGAACAATGTGGTAAATTCATCAAGAGAGAAGACAACTTCTTTATTACTCTCTCTTTCTTTCTCTCTTTTTTTTCTTATTTTATCATAGATGTACAAAAATAATTAATTGTAAGAAGAAACATACAATGCATCTCTTGTTGTTATATGTGACTTTCTTTAAATAATTTTTTTTATTACTGATAAGTAAAAATTATTATTAAACTTTATTATTTTAAGAATTACTATATGTTATTGCTTGTAATTGTTATTATAATACACTTTCTTTTTTTGTACTTTGTATAAAATATTTATCAGTAGTGCTATAGAATCATATGTGAGCGAATAATTATTAAGAAATAATTATATAATGCATATATATTAAAAGAGAGAAATCAGTTTAAAAATCAAAAAATATTTAGCAAAATAAGATGCTTGAAACTTACGGGACATGCCATTAAGCTGCTCCTAGCAGTATCGAATTCAATCTATTAATAGACTATAGAGTAGTGGGGTGTTTCTTGCTCTAAGAATACTCGCAAAAGTGGATCCACATTGGTAACCAGTAGAGCTACAGGCATTGTTCTAATCGTTCTACTTACTTTAATTTTATTTTTGCACTTGCATAAATATTTTATCTATGTAAAAAAAATTTCTATTAGTTTCAATTGGGCTGGCAAACAGTGAGTGAGCGTGGATGTGAACCAAGGGTATCGAGGACAACAAAGAACAGTAACACAAGATCAGCTTCCTCTCTACCTTCTTCTCTACCTTCTTCATATTTCACCACATATCAAGACTTATCTGATTTTGGTAAATGTATATATATGTATATTTAAGTCTATCTATACGTTCTTTCTATCTCAGTAAACATTATTTATAATTTCACCTGTTATCACAGCATCACATAGCTCAGCAAGTCAGTGCAATTATAGTGCAGAAGAATACATACCTTGGCTAAAAATGGTACCACCTATTGATCCTAGAACTCAATCACCATCACAATTATCACAAGAAACTAAGCCTTCGAATGTGAATAAGATGGTACAGTAATTATATTTTAATATCTTTTCTAAATGATGATTATTATAATTTTAATTTTATTATGATATTTCTTAAAGCCTGATAGAAATCAAGTAGAGAGCCGGTTAAATCAGATCAGGGATTATATTAAAGTTACTGCAACAATGATAGAATCTCTTAGTCGATCTTCCGATCTTGTAAGTATTATATGTGCAATAATAACATTGTGTGTATCATATTTTTAATATTTTATGTTATAGAATAATTTTATGTTTTGCTTAAATTGTTCTTCAATATCGTAATATTTTATAGCGCGCACAAGTCCAGAAGGAAAAATTAAATAGAATGGTGGAAGATCTTCAAGATAGCGAGACAAAGCTTTCGAAATTATTGGAGCAATATCAAAATCGCAGTGTTTGTGACGAGGTGATTAATATTTAATGGCTGTCGAAACATTGGCGAATTTTGTTTTTGTTTTAAATAAAATATTTTATTTTACACAGAACGGTGAAAACGGAACAGAAGATGTAGATGAACGCGGTGATGCTAATAGAGAGATGCGATTATTAAGAAATATGGAAGAATATCAGAATAAACTCACACAATTACAAGAACAACAAGCTAACTTGATGGACATGCAGATACGTGTCAGAGAAAGATTGAATGAGGCGCGTCAAGCGCAACAAATGCTTTTGCAACAAGAGAATCAACAAGAGAATCAACAAGAGAATCAACAAGAGAATACATCTAATTTGGCTACATGGGAAGGCAACCATGCACCTTTGTCCGATCCGATTAACGTCGAACAACTTGAATCGGAAACGGCGGCGCTAAGAGGGAAATTAGCACAACTTCAAAAAAAGAAGAATCATATGGATCAGCTTGTAACAGAATTACAAGCCATAGAGGCTTATGACAGAGGCAGTGTTAGTTTTATTTTTAACATGATATAAATAACAATCACATACTTATACATCTCAAAATTTACTCCATAGTTTTTACATAATATGCAAACATTTTTTTTACTTAGTATAATATTAATGAAAATTCTATTATTTATTCTAAAAAAACTATGTATTTGTCTCTAACTCATATTTAACAAATAACTTAACAGAATTTGTTTACATTAATAATTCTGTGTAATATTTACTGAATATTTGAAAAGATATTTTATTAAACTGTATTATTTTCTTGATCTTACTGGCTTGTTATGTAGAATATTACATCAAATTTATATTTGCGAGATGTATATTTATTTTTATGTTTTAGAAATAAGTTTTAATTATTATTATATTATCCAGGTTTCTGAAAGTGCAAGAAACACAAGAGATAAAGCCGCGGAATTAGAGGCAATGAAAGCGCAGCTCGCACATATAAAAGCTTTAATGGAAGATGGCACAAGAATCCGTGATTCTATGGATTCTACTTCCGAGTTTGAACAAGATATTGATGTGACCTGTGAAGGTGCAACAGACAATGGAATTACGGAGGATGTGACGAACATTTCATTTGAATGCCGAAGCGATAGCGACGACGTCGGTCATGGGAAAGTTCGAAATTCCGTGCCTACACTCGAAGATATACAAGTAATAGCAATCATAATATTTTTTATAATAAAATGTATAAATTGCAACATTTCTCTTTTTTTTAGACTGTAACACGAGAACTTAAGGAACAGTCTGCGTTACTTCAAG
Source organism: Camponotus vicinus (assembly GCF_025532165.1). Lineage (NCBI taxonomy): Eukaryota > Metazoa > Arthropoda > Insecta > Hymenoptera > Formicidae > Camponotus > Camponotus vicinus. Next base: position 32,800,088 of record NW_028141945.1, read on the forward strand.
CTACGCGGGCTGAAATACAACGTTTAAAACAACCATTATCTGGAGTTACCCATCCTGCTTCTTCGTCCTCCTTTTCATCTTCAAGTCCGCCTCCAGCACTTATACCTGTAAATGCAAGTGAAAAGAAGCAGAGTAATAATGTTAGTACAGAGACTCAACCCATGCAAGTTAAAAGACGTCAACTGGAAGATTTTATAAAAAAGGTCCGAATCATATTTTTTACACGTTATTTTTGTTTTGTTTTTATATAATTACAATTATACAACTCCTTTAAAAAAAAATAGGAGCAAACGCAACCGTCTAATGCGAATCGAGATGTCCAAGTGCCAGATCACAATAGTCAAAGAAGTTCGGGTTCGCAAGCTAGTCATACCAGTACGCCTGCAAATATCTGGCCACCTACTACATCTGCCACAGGTAAATATTATTACTATATTATTACTATATGTTATAATAATATTAAATAATGAATTTTTATGCATGTTTTCTGTAGGTGGAGGAGGTTCTAATGAGCAAAGTGTGGATGGCATATCTACGTCAGACAATTTATTAGATATTGGTCCACAAATCACTGCGATTGAGAATGGTGGATTTAATAATAATTGGTCTGCTTGTCCTGTACCACCTGCGTCTATTGTCAATCAAGGACAACATGGTAAGATATCAAATCAAGAACAATATTTTAAAACTTTAAAAGATTAAAGAAAGAAATGTTAAGATATGTTTTTTGTTGTAGCTTCAGTTGAATATTATCGGCAATTATTATTAAATTCGCAAGCTCAACAATTGCAAATGATGGGTACGACAGTACAACAATGTTGTCAGCTTCTGTGGGCGCAACAACGTGAGTTACAATCCATGCGTGCCGCTATTTCTCAACTGCAATTACAAATGAGATCGCAAAATGAGGCACCGCAGCGCATCAACAATGCCGAAAGTCAGGAGGAATACTCTAATCTAAGCCGGAGCGTTCACAATCTCGGCGATACGTTGGATGCAACTTTGCCTCCTAGTTCGTCTTTACCAAATCTTGTGTCACTACCTAATTCTTCAACAGCATTATCACATACTCCGATAGTTACTTCTAACTCACAGCAACAACAGCAGCAACAATTGAATAATCAAGTACCTCCTGGTAATAGAGCAAACAACTACTGGGACAATTTTCGAAGGTAAAAAAATTGATTTACATGTCAACATATGAGTATATACATCTCGTCTTTTCTAAAATGTTATAAAAGTGCAGTTAGTTAGATTTGTGAAAATTATATTTTATTGCATATTTACTCTTTTACTTTCATAATTAAGTTTTTATTTACTTGAGTATAAAAAAATTTTCCTTAAAAATCTTTCTCTATTTATTATATTTGGTTTTGAATATGATTGCCATAATAAAGAAAGATGAACATGAAATTAATTACATTTTAATAATAAGGAGCAGACAACCATTCGACAACCATTATTTAACTATAGAAATAATTTGATCAGAAATTTGTACTCTATACTACTCCATATTTGTCATATTCCATAATATTTCGTAATTTGATCAGATTAGTCGCACGTTTTTGTTTCCTGTATATGTTTTTCTGTAAATCTAATGTATTACATTTAATAATAAACATCACAATTTTTGTCTTTGTCATTTTCCGTCTTATACTTTTCAACTATCATTACCTTTATTTAAAACTGAGATATTTAAGCATATATAGCCTATATTATAATTTAGTTAAATAATCCTATGTGGTTAATACAAACAAAAAACTAAATAAGGAAAATATTTATTGGTAGGTAATATATATAGGTACGTAAACAAACTTTTCATGATTGGATAGAACATGTCATCAATCTAAATTTTTTTATAACTAACACTTATCTGCATGCAGCGTGATAATAATTATCCTAACATTTTTTGTGATTTACTTGCAATTTTAAACACAATACTCTTCTCTACCATTTTAATTTAAAATTTTATTTTTCTGTAACAGATAACTTGTTTTATGTATCAATATAAATTTTTTAAATATAAATTTTGATATTTTTACATAAAATTAAAATTTTAAATTAAATAAATTGCCTTAACCATATCTTTTTTTATTTTCAGTTATTCTCGGCAAAATCTGCTCTCAGGGAATGTAAAGACAATGACTGATTCTCCAGTAGTTACAGCAAATTCGGCGTGTTCTGCAAACACGACTAATACAAGCGGAAGTAGCATCAATAGTTCGCTAATGTATGGCATATAAAAATTATTAAAGCAATATCAACATGTTCTTTGTATGATATTTTTTTATTTTTTATTTTTTATATTTAAGAAAAGACAAGCGGAATAGAGAACAAGGAGCTGATAATTTACCTTTACCGTTAATCAGTGCAGAGGCACAATATTCATTAAACCTTCAATTACCATCAAATTTACAACAGCAAGACAGGGAAAACACTACTAGTCGTAGTAATATCATAGCAAACGAGATGACTCAACAAGTGGATAATCTTTGGGAAGAAGCTCATAGTTCTTTACGATTAGCATCTGCAACAAATGATGATAATATCTTTAATAATCTCAGGTTTGAATCTTTCTTCCAAGATTTATTATCATCATTAAAATCTATTAACAATAAAAATCAATACTATATATATAATTTTTATTATTATACAAAAATGTATATATTAAATTTGTACAATTTATTATATGAACAGTGCAGAGATGAAAGAGGCAATTAGTTCGCTCATCGCAGTTAATAAAAAACGACCCGATTTTCTAATAATTGTTTTGAGAGAAATTAAGACTATTAGTGAAGATCATAGACTGCGATCTCACTTATTCAGGTCACTTGCAAAGATTACTACTTTACAGAACACACAAACATTAAATAATCCACTGGTTAGTATATGCATTTATTATAATGCAGATAAATAAGTGTATTAGAATTCTAAGTGTGAAATAATATAAGTTTAGAATTCTGTAGTTATTAATGAAAATTTTATGTAGAATGAGGCACCTGACTTAACTCCAAGCGAAAGTTGTCAATCTAGTGATGAAGACTCAGACGTTGGTGCAATTTTGGGTTTTGGTTTGGAAAATCAATCGTCTATGACTGAATTGGTTTCGACATCTCATGTAGACACTGCCTCTTCTCCAGCTTCGTCTCAAGTACCATTAATAGACCATTTGGAAATATCGGTAAATAATATAAAATAAATGCAAAATCCTCTATTATATAATATACATAAGAAATTTCCATCTAAATCATAATTTAACATTGTTAGGGAACATTCTCACTTGACTGTGCAAGTACTCTTCCTTCCACTTCTAATGCTAAGCCTGGTTATAATGAAGACTTGGCAGAGGCTGATCAATCTAGGCCTGACTCTTCAGGGAATCAAAAAGTATTACATCTTCTTTTTTTTAATTTTTCGAGATTAAATGAATGGCATAAATCAATATTAAACATATTATTTCAGTCTTCTGTTGGCGATAATAATGGAAAAGAACAAGAAGAAGCAGCATCTTTACCGATGGGTGCGGAAGCAGTTACCCCTGATTTTGAAAGCCTTGCTGCTAAAACTGAAGATGAAAGAGCAGAGGATACTGAACTTGATATATTTCTTACTAGATTACATCATTAATTTTGATATATTTGCATAAAATAATTATTTAAAATTATTTTTTTCAGTAATAGCAATAGTAGAAAAAAGCATATAACAAAATGTATCTTGATCTTAATAAGATATTGGTTTACTATTTCCAACTATTTCTTCCGATTAAGAAAAATTCTATTAAATAATTGAAATTGATAAGATAGCACAATAGTTATTAAAAATTAAGAACTTTATATATACTAAATATAAATTAAGCAAACACTCGACAATTTGTTTAGTTGATAAACTTCTGATCGAGGTATGTAACTTGAAAAAACAACAACATAAATTTAAATAGATTCAATTGTTTAAGTAATGATAAAGAACATTGCCACTATACAAACTACAGCAAATCTAAGTTATATTGTATTTTATGTGTTATTATATCTTGGCAAATTTAATTTTGTAAAATTTAAAAAGTATAAAGTTTGTAGATACAATATGCAATTATAATTATAATACATTCGTCAATGTGTATATACCATGCACATAAATCATTGTATATACACATTGAACGTTTTATTATAATTTACATTATAAATCATTTTTATATATATATATACAATAATACTGTAATTATAATTGTGTGTTATATCTATTCAAATCAAAGAAGAATGTTGGAAAATGAAAGAAATTGGGTAGATTTTACAGAGAATGAAAGATAACTGATTTTTTTGGAAAAACACTGATCTTATCTTTGACTGCAAGAATAAAATCAAGAAACATATTATATATAAGAAATATATATATAAAGTATATATAAAAAAATTAATAGATGAAATTAATAGATATTTGATATAATATTAAAATAAATTTTAAAATAAAATATATCAATTTTTTTAAAGGTGACATTAGCAAAGTTGTTATAGATTGTGCTTTGCAATCTTGCTTGGTTTGTATTGATTTTCAAAATATTTGTATAATTATAAAATATTAGAAAATATAATTATACAATGAAAATACTGAACACATACAAAGAAAATCAATCGAGACATTTACAGTCGCAACAAAAAAACTAACTGTTTAAAATACAATGTTTCCTCTATATATTTATATTAAATATTCTTACCAACAACAAATCTACATTCTATCTATAATCTACTTTTGATAATTTGAGGTTTTAATTATTATTTTATTATTGATAAAGATTTTCGGCATTCATGAGTAATTGTATAAGTTAAAATAAAGATAATATCTGTTTGGCTTATAGTCGTAATGTATTGCGCTATTTTCTTAGATTTAGAACAGTATGTAATCAATTTTTTTAGGCTTGATTCATCTCATACGATTGCAAACTGGAGGATGTAGAATTAATATGGAAAATTATAATAATTATCATGACATTTTTTTTTACACCTGCTTATTACATTTTCTTTTTTTAGATAGAAACATTTTCTTTTTTTAAATAGAAATATCTAGTTGATAATCCTCGCCAGAGCATAGGCAGTAAATGGAATTACAGTAAGCTGTAATAAGATTATTGGATGAGATGGATCAAATGTGGCCGCGCGTTTCGCGGCATTATTTGCTCCTTTTGTTCTATTCGCGCCTCTAATCCCGATGTACGACTCCATTTTGAATCCTCTTGTGCGAGTATAGACAATTTTTTTTTCTGGAATCGAATTGTTAGAAGTGATCCAGGAAATGTTTTCGAAATATGTCAAGAGGCTGTACCGCTTTAATACAGACATCGTTAAGTGCGGTGTACATAAATGCTCGACAATTTCAGACATAACGTCGAAAGAGGCGATTGGAAATCGTACAAAAGTACAGGTTAGACGTGCTCTAACTCTAATATGATCCTTCGCATCCTAAATGGAAGGTTTAAAGAACGTCTAAAGAATATCCTAAAAATTAGTTTTATATCTTCCAAACATCCTTGATATAATATGTTTGAACATGATACTTCACAGATCTTATTCTAATCGATATATGCAAAGAAAAAATCTTACTCTTATATGTGTTTACAGAGACTTGATATTTTATTGAGATTAGATATTGTATTGTTAGTTTACAAGTTACAGTAAGAATTGACAGCAACGATTGCTTTCAAGTGTTGTTTTTCTTTTTTAACTCGCTTATAATTTAATTTGCGATAAGCTAGATTAGGCTGTTTAAACTTTTACACAAAATATGTATTGATCTTCATGCTTAGGGATGGGTACGCGCAGTCCGAAAGATGAAGGATAACATCTTTGTTGACATTTCTGATGGGTCGAGCTGCGAAATGTTACAAGTTGTTATACCAAAGATCGTGAAATACGATAATGTAAGTTATGGATGTAGTATCAGCGCGGAAGGAGAATTAGCCTTAGCTCCCAGTGGTAAAACCGAATTACGTGCGACTAATATTCACGTAATCGGTACGTGTAATGTCGCAGAAGATCAATATCCTTTTGCACCAAGAAAGAAATATGATCAAGACTATGTCAGACAGTATTTACACTTGAGACCAAGAACACGTAGTTTCTCTAGTTTATTGAGGCTACGTGATCTTGCCACTATAGTAATTAATGATCATTTAAGAGATAGGGGGTTTATAAGTGTACACACACCAATTTTGACATCCAATGATTGTGAAGGTGCGGGTGAAGTGTTTACCGTTAGACCACATTCAAAAGAGATTTTAAAAGATATGAGAAAAGAAGGTCAATCAGAAGATGAGATTTATTTCAATACAAGTGCTTTTCTTACTGTTTCCGGACAATTGCATTTAGAAGTTGTAGCAAGGTGATTAAATTCTAACGTATATCAATATATCATCAATGTCATATGTCTTTGTACAATTATGTTAAATTATGGAATAATGTATTGCTAGAACTTTTTCAGAGCTCTCACGAAAGTGTACACTTTTGGACCTACATTTAGAGCAGAAAATTCTAAGTCAAGATTACATTTGTCAGAATTTTATATGCTAGAAGGAGAAATAGCTTTTATTACATATATTGAAGAATTGATAGAGGAAATTGAGCTTTTAGTAAAAGAAGTTACTAAGCGAATTATTGAAAAAGGAGCCTCAGATTTGTATTCAATTGGTGCCCCTGATCTACGATGGGTGAATAAAACATTTGGATGTTTAACATATGAAGAGGCATTTAATATATTAAATAATCACGCGAATCAGTTGCAACAACCCATTAAATATGGAGAAGCGTTTTCAAAAGAGCACGAATTATTTTTAGTAAAATATAATGACGGAATACCAATATTTGTTATAAACTGGCCAAGAGTCATTAAACCATTTTATATGAAAGAATGTACAGATGATTCATCTAAGGTGAGCCGATAAAAACAAATAATATGCAACTTTTACAGGAAACATATATATTTTTTTTGAATAAAAATATCTATTTTATGTGCATTTTCTTGTAAAAGGTAGCAGCATTGGACTTGTTAGCACCGGATGTAGGTGAAATGATAGGAGGTAGTATACGTGAGGATAATTATGAAAAATTAAAGTTAAAACTACCTCCCACGGGGAATCTTTTATGGTATTTAGAATTACGTAAATATGGGAATGTACCAACAGGTGGTTTTGGAATGGGATTTGAAAGGTTTTTGCAATGCATTTTGGGAATTAGTAACATCAAGGACACTGTGCCTTTTCCCAGATGGCCGCACAATTGCAATTTATGAATAAAGATTTCAGGGCTGTTGTGTTTTATTTAATTTATCCTAAATGAAAACAAATGTAGCTGTATATTGATACAGCATATTTAAGCAATAATCTTTTGGGTGGAAAAACAATGTCGCATGTATTTATAAAAGTTTTTTTTTTTAATTCTTAAAGATTTTACAATTTTATTTCTACAATTTTACTAAAATAATCACTTGAAATAATGTAATTGAGAAATAGCCAAATTATCTTTAATATCTAAATGGAGTGAAAGGTAAAATTACAATCAATAACAATGGTTTAATCTTGAATGCATAGTTTATTGAATATGAAGATACAACAAAGGATTAACTTTTTATTAATGTCTTTATTTAAAGTGTTTTTATGAATTCAAATTCAGGCCCTAAATATAATTTTGAAACTAAGTATAAAGGATATTGATTAGAAAGGTTAATTAAAAAGGAAGTCAAACCTGTAGTAAATAAGTCTTCTTTATACAACAAAATATTTTCTAATAGTAATCGTAGTCATTTTCCTTATCCAATATCGTCGTCATTGTTTTTCCATTGGTGATTTATGTGTATATTTTACAACTCATATATATCACATTATTTGTACATCTTAAAATGAATCAGGCAATGTCGTATCCCGTATAATGAACTTATTGGATGTATTCGTTTTTAAAGGTTTGTCGTGTTTCGTACAAGTACAAATAGTACTTGAAATTTCCAGAATGAGTGCAAATCATCATCAAACTTATACACAAGTACAAATAGTATACTTGAAGTTTAGTGAGCATAAATTATCAAATTTGCAATAATTTCATCTATCACAAAACACGATTTCACTTAAAAATACATTCACTCGCGCGGGAATGCTCTACTATATCTTTCTAAATTACATAAAATATATACAGTTCTGCGCTTTTTTTCTTTTTGCATTCATCAAAATGTTAATACTTAAGGTATACTCATACATACTTGCACGCATTTTACATATTTTTACCTTGTACGACGTAATGTTCATTCCAGTATTAATTATACAAAAGCAAAAAATCTTTTATTGTAAGTAAATTGTACATAAAATCTATGTAATAGTTTTAAATTAATTCGCTAAGTTAATTTAAACTTATTACATAGATCAATTTATTAATAAATTTAGAAAGAATAACAATGATATCAATACGATAATATGCTGCTATTTTGTCTCTATAAAATGTTCTAAAATTTTACAAAGACAAAATATCAAAATATTAAACAAAGTGAAAAAGCATTGTTGTAAAGATGATATTATCATGTCGTACAAGTTACACAAAATTGATATACAAGGTATAAATAAGCTTAGAAATAGATCTTGTCTAATTGTAAATCTAGCACTTTATACACTTGTATCATTTGAATTCATAGAAACTTGATGAAAATTTGTACACATACTATTTACATAATAGAGCAGAGTCCTGACAACTCCTGCCCTTTCTCCACAGGAGGTAAATTCGATAGCTTTCTACCCTGTAAACTGGGTTTAATAGAAGCTGGTATTAACGGTTGTTCCGCGTTTTCCTCTACGGAAGTCTCAACCGTTGTTTTTTCTTTTTCTTTTTCTTTATTCTCTTCCGATTCTTTATTACTGTTTAGTGGCTTAGTGATATTGATTTTAATTCGCGATGGAGCTGCTGGGACAAGTGCTGGTGTCGAGTCTAATTCTACATTTCCATCGATGGAACTTTTCACTGCAGCATATGTCGTATCTACAGTACCAGATTCATTCACAATTTGTTCGGGATCTAATGAGAATAAAATATTATAAAATCGTATATGTGTATGAAAAAAATAATCTTTGCAGTAACTTAAAATAAATGTATATACCTGGTTCGAGTTCGGGTTCAGGTTCCATAGGTTCCTCTTTAATTTGATGCTTTAATTTATCTAGGAAAGCAAACATGTCGCTATTGTCTTGTTCACCAATGTCGTCTAATGGCTCCTCTTTAATTTTAATATTCTCGAATGGTGTGGTAACACCTTCGCTCAGAGACTTCTCTTCTTCATACATCGCAGGTGCGTTTTCCTTAGTATCTGCTGTAACTATATTTTCTTCAGTGGCATTTTCCATCTTTTCTTTCTCTTCTACTTGGACTTGTGTAACTTCAGAATTTTCTATGTTAGCGGATTTTTCTTCAGTTTCTGATGTAACAGTTTCTAAGGGACCCTCTTCTATTTGTTCCGAATTTTCCACAGGTTCAAGTTCCTTATTCGATATTTCTACATTGGATTTTTCCTGTTCATTTCCGGACGTTTCTTCAGTACACTTTTTTTTACTTTCCTCAATTTCCGAGACTGCCTCTTCGAGTGCCAAGGCAGTTTTTTCCAATGCTCTCTAAAGTTTCAATAATAAATCAAAAGTACAAACCATTAAAATTTAATTAATTTAATGATGACAGTAACAATATAAATATGATTAATCCGTTCTAATTGCATAATAAAAAGTTTAAATTTATTTTCACTATGATTTACATTATAATTGCAAGTGCAAGTGAAAATAATTATATAATGAAATATAAACAAAGAAAGTTTATGAAAAATATTCACTCATATTTTTTCTTTTTTAGGTGCTCTTTTGCTCATACATATCTATTTATTAGAGTAAAACAATATATAATAAGATATATGACAAGATAAATAAAATTAATCTCTCATATACATTATAAACAAATATGTATAAAAACAAAAACAGATGTGGCATAAATATGAATTAATGAATCACGTACCACTAGACTCTTTTCCTATTTTTGTAAGAATGCAACAAACGGAAATTTTATTAATGAAATATAATATCAACAGTTGAAATTTAAATATCTATTAAAATATAGAGAGAAACCAACCTTATAATCTTCTAGACAGAGTGGATGATAATTCCTTTTTTCATAATTAACTGCTGGTCTCAAATGCCACTCCTCCTTTTCCTCATTATAAAACTGTTCGAATGCATCGTGGCATACCTGGCATCGCGAATCCTCGTCACTGCCAGTCGGTACGCTGGGCTGCAATGTTTCCTGAGGGGTTTCATCTGTAGCCATGCCTTCCGTTTCTGCCGTCTGTTTTTCAGTCTCGAACCAACTTTGAGCTAAAGGAAGAAAAATAATAAAAAAGATGAAAAAAAAATCTATAGATTTGGAAGAGAAAGATGAGTCAAAATAATTGGATTGAGCATATGATTTTTGATATTGTTCCAAAGCTCTATTTTTTAGATCTAATTTGTTGCGATCTTCTTGTTCGCCTAAATATGTATTCGTTGTATACAATTTGATTAATTAATTCAATTTAATGTCTCTAAATGATATGTCTATTCCACATTAATGAGCAAATTTACCACATAAAATAACATAAATCACGCACATAATCAATACATATCACATAATAACCACTCTTACTTGCTTACTTATCTCTCCTCTAATACATTGCTATCTATGATCAAAATAATATCTGAACATAATAATTAAAGTATTTTGTTTAATAAATGATTAAAATCATTTATTAAATAAATTACTAGAAATACTATAGCTGAAAAATGGAATTGTCGTCTTATATCACGCAACCAAAGAAAAAAAAAGATACAGACCTCTATCCTCCAAATCTTCAATCTCTTCGAATTGTATCCAATCACTGATATCGTAATACCATGGCCGAGAATGCGCTTTTCTCGCGGAGTCTCGTTCACGCCTGTTTTGTCTGAAATGCCAATCTAAATGGTGGCTATATCGAGTAGCTAATTCAGGTGCGAATCTTGCACCACAGGAACTACATTGCATACCGCTGTACAACGCTGTGGCGATAGCTGGTTGTTTGCTGTAAAACAAATCAATATTTGATATTCAACATTTCATTTTATCTTATTCTGAATAGATAATATACTCTGAAAGAATATAATATCGACAAGTGTATGATGATTTACATTTTAAGAGTCTCCGGTTTATCGAAGGAGACTGGACTAATTTCGGGTTCTTTCTTTTCTTCTTCTTCCTGTTTCTTTTGTCCCACGAGACTGGGAACAATGCCAGTTTCGACTAATCTTTGGAACAATTCGTTCATATTCAGCGGTAATGTGGGTGCTGGTGCTGACGGATTTTCCACTGGTTCGGCTTCGTACGATAAACCAGACGACGGCGCCATTGCCGATGGTAGAACTGATGATAATATATCTAATTGCAAATCTGAAAAATTGATAATATTATAGATGTAAATGGAATGAATTATAATAATGTAAAGTAAAAAAGAATATAAGGGGGGGGGATGAGAAGAGGGGAATGAAAAATTAATTTTTCACCTGGCTTTGAAGTTGAAGTGAAATCTGAACCATCTTGCGACGTAGATTCATGTTCTACAACCGGTACTTGGCTTGGCGTAGGTGCAGCATCTACTTTAGGTTTTTGAGCTTGAGTCGTTGGTGGCGACTCGGTAGGACTTTCACCTCTCATTCCAGTAATTTTAACATGCCCAGCACGTACACCCCTTGGCAGCACTGAAAACCTAATGAAATGCTTCTTGTCTCTAACAATAATAGGCTTAGGTAATCCCCCGAATTCAACTTTGAACGGTCGTCCGTTCAAAAGAACAGTTTGCAACGCGTCTGTAAATTCCAGCGTATGAGGTTTTCCCTCAATTTCAAATCTGTAAAAAGCAATGCAAAATTATAAGTATTTATTATTTAATTCTTTGAATAATTCGCGTGTCGTTACACTATGAAAAATTGTATTTACATTTGTGGTTTCGCATCCAAAAATACTGGCACCATATTTCGTGCGTTGATGATAAGATTAATTTTCGCTACCACGAGATCCGTTCTCTTCACAGTACCGATCTTGACTTGTGGAGGAGGACCCTCCAGTTTTATACTAACCGTTTTACCACCGAGTTCAATCGTTATTGGCATACCGCCAAAGTAACACTCGTACCAACGATCATCGACGTACAATTCACGAGTAGGTGCGCCTAATTTGATTCTGAAAAGATACAATTTGCGATATTATTATTTTCGAAATCGAATTTAGTTCACATTTAATTCTCTAAAAAATACCTATGGATTTCTCCCTCGTACATAAACTCCTTATATTGATCGTTAAATGCGCAAGTTATAGTATCTTTGTCGTCGATCAATATTCTTCTTATACCGTCCTGGAAGCCGATCTCTCGCGGATCGTCCCAATTCATGAACACTACACCTGTCTGTCCGTAATATCGAATTTCTCGCGGTATATTGTCAATGTTTATAGATTTCATGGTATCTCTTGTTATCTCGGCCAACAATTTTGGATCCGGCGGTGACAATTCACGATTGTGCGGTCCCGGATTCTTTACTGTTGTACCGCCATAACTTTGATCATTATCATCGAGCTCGTATTTGGCGGATGCGTTTGGCGATAAATTTCTACCAGATGCTAAAGACGGTATATTTGGATTCGTCATGAGATTTGTCATCGGTCCATTGTTCATCATCATCGCGGGATGACATCCCATTGCCATAGAATTTGGCATCGGGCCCATCGGCCCTATTGGACCGTTTGGCAAAAGATTTGACATAATCGGACCGTTAGGACCTATTGGACCCATCATACCTGGCCCTAATCGTGGATTGGGTCCCATACTGTGATTGAAGCCACCATGATACTGGTAATCTGGTCTCATCGGTCCGAAATGTCGCGGATTCTGCCAAGGCCCGATCGGTCTCATGTCCGAATTGAAATGTCCCTGCGGTCCACCATATGGTGGTCCTGGTGGATGTGCCCACGGTTGTTGCCACGGCTGATTCTGCCATCTTGGGCCGTTAGGATTTCGCGGTATCGGATGTTCTTTGTTTCGTATCACCTCTTTGTCATTGGACGGACTGAACGTCGCAGCGCGATCTGCGGCACCGGACACGATATCCATGTTACTTCCTTTCTCCCATATTACAGTGCCAGCTTCTTTCTCCTTACGCTGTGCGGCTCGCAATTTTCGATCCTCGCTCATGTGCAACACCTCCTGTATCAAAGTGTTATATTGCGTTTTGGTAATCAATCCTTGGTTTAATTGTTCGGCGGCTTGCTTCATTATAATTTCGATATTTCTATCGTCATTTCTTTCAGGCTTATCATTCTCCCGGCCTCTACGCCCTGGTCTAGCATCTTGTTCTTCATTCGATAATGTTCTTCTTCTCTCTTTAGGATCATCCGGAAGTTTGTTATAAAGCCTGAGACGACCCAGTCTGTCTCTGTTACGATCTCTCTCGCGTTTATCATCAGCGTTGTTAACTTGCTTATCTCTTTCATTCTTTGGCGGCGTTTTCAATTTCGCCCAGCTATCTTTCCCGTCTTCCCCGGAAATTACGGGCGGTGGAGGTGTCGGAGGACGACCGGCTTTAGGATGAGTCAGAGTACGCAAATCTACGTCTTCGTTACCAAATAATCTGTAAAGTTGAAAGAAAGTGTATATAATTCACGAATTATTTATTGTATGTATGAGATTTATAAAGCAAACACGACATTTATAATATAAATATAATAATACGTACGCATCAAACTTTTCAGCTTTAGTTTTTTTAGCTGGAGACGATTCTATGTCCTCGCTGCGTCTCTTACTAGCGTTAACAGATGGTAATACTCGTAGATCTAAATCCTCTTCTGGAAAAGAGTTCAAGATAAAGTAACTTGTGTGAGACAAATTTGCTGTGGAGTAACTAAAATTATTAAAATATTACCTTTAATATCCTTAATATTAACTTAATGTTACTTAATATATGTCGCCCTAATTTTTTCACTTTAGAGAGAGAAAGAATTAGATTTTTAAAAAATATTTTTCAAAAGAAGAAAAATGCATTAAAATAGATATTTTTAATCAAAGTTATTAGAATTATATAATTACGAATAAAGAAATTAGCGCAAAAAAATAAGTCGAAAATATTCCTTTTTAAAGATATCACCTGCTACAGTCTTGCAATTGTTACCAGAGATGAGGCAAACATTGTAGTCACCTTTATGAGAAAATATTCAAGACAGAATTTTTTTTAGCAATAACTAAAGAAAGCATATATATGTGAAAATTTATAAATATGCTCGCATGCAAAATTGAAATATAGATAAGAGATTCATGAATAGTGTATTACAAAATGTTATATACAGAAATAAAACTGTATTTTATTAAACACTATTGTCGACTCACTCTTTTCGGATATGGAAACAGTAGTGCCAGGTAGAGACAGCGATGCTCTGAGATCTTCATCTTTGCTAGAGGATTCCAATGTTGGCTCAGCAGCGATTTGAGCATTTCCAGCACTGGCTGGAGAACGTTCCGGACTAAGACTGTCATCTTTATTTCGTCTTACATAATTTCTCTGTCTAGCATTCGGTCTGATTTCTTTGAATGTTGGTGGGTGAGGAGGAGATACTATCAGCGAACCAGATTGCTCCTCCTCAGTAACACCACCAGAATTGCTCAAACTTGAACTCGATTTTATATCATTACGCCTGGGAATTCTATATGGGGGACTTGGACTACGTTTTCTGGATTTGGTATTTTTCTTGCGGTTTTTAGAGGCTTGGAAGGAGGATTGTGGAGAAGTACGCGAGGACGGTGAACTGTCTCCGCTGTCTTTCTCACGAGATTTTGACCTAACTGGACTAGAGTCTCTGTCGACTTTTTGAATCTTACTTGGACAGATCTGCGGTTGTTTAGATCGCGACTTATTCCCTACTTTCCTATGCGAGGATTTAGAGGAAGTGGAAGATTTATCGGCTATTGAAGACGAAGAACCACGTGACGAATTCGAGCTCTTCGAGTCTTTCGACTTGTTGGAGTCACCACCTCCACTTCCTCGATTGCTCGCTAACAGTGTTGAAGACGAACTATTATTGCAAATCGATAAACCTTGACCGATTTTGGAGCTGTTTAGGTTACCACTACTATTACTAGTCAATCGAGGGTCTTTCTTTTGACTTGTTCGATGCGAGACAGCATCTTTATTTATATTACCACTAAAAGTTTTATTATTACTATTGTTCAGATTCGTATCAGCATGATTGTTATTAATAACGTTTAATAACGTCGGATTATCGGAACCGGCGGGACTCGCCGGAGGCTTGTTGACAGTGCTAGTTACAGCCGGTTTCGAAGGTAACTGCTGCTTTAATTGGTTTGAAGTTACAATTGTATTTACGACTGGCTGCGTTTGACCTTCATTCCGTAATTCTTTCGGACTGGTCGTACCCGGTCGTTGTCGTAGATCTATTGTTGGTACTGTTGTCACATCATGAACAGCAGGAGTAGGCTTCAAACGTGGGTCTCGTGAGACTGGCTTAGCTGATGCTACTGCTATACTACTTGCTGGTGCAATTCGTGGCCCGCTGTTTGCTCCTGCATTCTTTAAAAGTGACGCCGCTGCTGCAGGGAACTAAACAAATAAAATTTAATATTTAATCATAATAGTTAATATTCAATTAATGTACAATTGTTCATATATATATATATGTGTGTGTGTGTGTGTGTGTGTGTGTGTGTGCGTGCGCGCGCGCGCGCGCGCATATGTGTGTATGTGTTGTAACATTTAACTTACTTGTTTTGCTACTTGTTTCGGCGTTTGATTTGGTACTACAGGTGCTACAGGTTTTCCTTGTGCTGCTGCCTCTGTAGTTGGGGGGACATGTGCAGTAGGTATAACCTATGTAATGAAAAATATCGAATTATTGTTCACATATATTAACATATTCTTAAGATATACATATATAAACTTGAAATAATAATATATTAAGTTATATAAAGCAGAATCATATGCGCGAGATTCTCAACTTATATCTATCGTAGTATATTGATTATATATAACATTACCTACCACTTCTGTTTTCAAGCTACCAGCTTGTTTGTCAAGTTGCCTCTGCTGTTGCTCTAAACTTGCTTTAGCTTGCAATAGTTCTAATTCAATCTTCTTTTTCTGCAATTCTAACAATTCCCGTTGCTTTTTCAGCAACTGTTCTCGCATTACTGCTTCTGTTGTTGTTACTGGTTCCCCTGATGGCAATTTAACAGGCGGGACAATTGATGTCGCAGTTTGTTGGGGCTAAAAATATATAGTATTTAAACAATATAATATGTTAATTATAGTATAATAATGATGTGTCAATTATGTATCAATTATATTTATCTATTAAATTTACCATCGTGGAAAAAAATCGTGGATTAACATGTATGGATCCTGAAGAAATATTAGTAGGAGGGGCAGTGATTGGCCATGCAGGATCGATACTTTGTACCCGCACATCTAATGAAAATAATTTCTTCGGTGGGAATACATCATTCCACGTTTGCCGCAACTTCCACATGCTGGCTCTTGTGTTCTCATCGACCTATTTACGGAAAATAAAGATACCGACGATTATTTTATAAAAATGATTGCAATAGATTTTCATGAAACCAATTTCTTTGAGAAGATATTTTCAATTTTTTATTATTTTGGCACGTAAATTTTATAAAATTCTATTATATATTTTTATCTTTCTGTAATATAAATTTACTAAGATTGAATAATAAAATAAAATATTAGTATTTGTTATTTGTACAAAGAAAAATCAATATATAATAATATAAATTTCTGTACAAGAGAGCTTTTTTTGAAGCCTTTCAGACGAGATGTGAGGTCAATGATACTATATTGATCAAACAATTATCTTATATCATTGTGAAATATAAAGCATTAAGCGACTATACACTATCCTATAAAATATTTCCGAGACTAAAAGTTCAGTTGAGTTAGTTTTACTTTACCATACACGCGTAGAAAATTTAAGGGTTACTCGCGGTCAACAATAATTGCAATTTATCGTAAAAAAGAAAGATGATTTTATATATAATTATACAATATATATCTTATATAAATAATTTTATATAAAACCTATGTAAAACAATATTTACCTTTTCAAACACTCCACAGAACGTATTTACTATATTTTGCGTAAAGAGATTCAGATAGTCTCCATTTACATTCTTGACAATCGAGTCGATGAGATAGAGTACTGGTAACTTAATGTCACTTCTCACCTAATATAAAACAATGATATATGTATATTCTAATTCATTTATATATGTATATATGTGTGTGTGTGTACATATATATATAAGTTTCTTAATATGTAATATCTCTTAATAGATATTCCCGAATTATTGTATTTTTCTCTCTTCAGCAATATTCTTTTTCTAATTCGAAGTCAATTTTCCCGTAAGAATAGCTTGATAAACAGTCAATTATAGAAAATACTTAATACAAAAAAAGCAAAGTTTTTTGCATTAAATTTCAAAAGAATAATGTTACAAAGGTATTATATAATAAATTTTTATTTTTCAATTAGCTGTGACTTATTTACTAATACATTCAATACTAAAAATAAAAATAATGCAATAAACAACAGATACCTATCAAATTTTCATTAAGAAAATATCTATTATAAATTTATCAAAAAGAATAGCTACATAAAATTTCAGTAATTTTAGGATATCTTATGTCTTATATACAAACATATATAGTATATCGTGGAAAATATTTGAATTATTTCATTCCTTATCATATCTATAAATTATTATCGTAAGTAACTTATTATCTTAAGTATTTTTCTATAAGATAGTAATTAAAAGAAAATTTTAACATCTTGAGATTTTTATACACAACTGGTTTTTTTTATTTAAAAGTTCTGTAATATTAAAATGTTACAATGTAATAGAAGACATATTTTGCAAATCCATCATCTAATAATATTACTCAGACATTATATAATTATGATTCTGAGTATTTAGAGTACTTAAATACATCTTATTAAATACATCTTATTAAATGTTATGAAATATATACACAAACAAATCTAATCATATTTTATACCTCAATGAATAAAAGATAAAATGTGCAGCGTATTTTCATATAATAATTACAATATCAAAAGGTAAATTACTTAAAACAGTAGTTTATTTCTCTCTGTTATTTTATTTATTAATAACAGTAGGCAATATTGTTGTTATATAAATATTGATATAACATTTAAGTATATATACCATATTTCAATATATATATTTAAAAACACATATCTATATATATATATATATATATATATATACAATAGTGTTTTTCAGTTATTGCAATTCTTTTACTCCTTAATCTCAAAAGATATACATACATACACATACACATACACACATATGCCTGCTGACATTCTGATTATTAACTATAATTAATATATGATTGCATACAGGACAGTTATTGAATAAAATATTCAATACTGCTAATAGCAGGTATATATTAACTATATCTTTTCCAAAAAATCTCGCTAACAAATCTCTTTATAAATAGTTCGCAAAATGTGTGTAATGCAAAGGAAAATAGTAACACAAAATTACAAAATTGTTGTGCATGCCATGCTACATGTGACAAAAATAAAACATTTTTATTTATCTATAAAAAAAGAAAGACTTTGTTATATTAGAAATGTAATATTTATAGTATTAGAAAATGTAATAATATTGATGGGGAGAGGTCATCAATTTGATATACAAATTAGTGTTTTATAAAAAATATATATGAATATATATTATCAATTTTGGATAAAATATCAATCAATCATATTATCAATTTTGAATATTTTAGATGTAACTATGAAAGATAAATAACCTTTTGTAGATGAGTCTCAACAGCTTGCACTATTGCTGATGCGTGTTCAATGTTATCTTCGGCCAACATGGTGAGCATGTTAATAAGCGGCTTACTGTTGATTGTAAGATCAGATAGGGATGAGATGTATTCATCCGCAACTTCTTTAGACTTTGTCGATGCCATGTTGATAGGCTGTTAATGAACAAGTATAAGGTCTTGATCACGCCAAGAGTAGGCATTCAAACTATAACATAAAACAGAAACATACATGTATTATATACAATACAATGTTTATATTTTTAACTAAAAAGAAAGATGAGAGAAAGATAACGAACAAATTCATCTATCAGTAAAATATAAATTTTATACAATTAATATTTTATTTAAATAATTATTTTTATATAAATTTTTATTTAAATAATTATTTATATAAATATAAATTTTTTCTAAAAAAAACAATATGTAGTTTATTTATTTATATCCAAAAATGAAAATTTTGCTCCATTAGATATAAAACAAAATCTCGCATATTTTCCGATATATTTTTTTTATTTTAAAATTGATTATATATTATTTCTATGATTAATATTATTATTGATAATAAAATATACTGAACAAAATGAGATCATCCAACGATACTTCCTCCCCCCTTTTTTCGCGGATAATCTTTTATATTATCTGTATATATTGCTCAATATTACATCATTCACTCAATATTTGTAAAAATTTACGTGTTTTTCCAGAAACTTATTTTAAAACACGTTCTCTAAACAAACTCTGTTAAATTTATTAATAAAAGTTTATTAATAAAAATTTCACCGAAATTTCAACGCCATGCCGTTACGAATGCATTCATTCGATAGCGAATTGTATATCGCCGAAATCACACACGCACATACAGATATACACACATCTTAACATGTGTAATGAACGTGAATGTGTTCTGCATTTATCCACATGCTTACTTTGCATTTACTATAGGCACGAGGTCAGGAATGCCTTAACACATTTTCGGCGAATATCGAACAATATATGGGAAATGTTTGTAACACGTGTCATTAGTAGAATGTGGACATAAGCATTATCTGTCCAGATATCTCGCTCGGAAACAGTTTAAACAAATTCCTAAAGGATGACTCATAATAAAAAAAAACCAACGGGAAATGAAAATATTTTCGAGAAACGAGAAGCGTGCTACAATATATACTATACGGAGCAAGAAACTTTACGCTCGTCGCACCCGAAAAAAAAGCGCACTTTCGCCTCGCGGAGACGAAATCTAGGACGAAAGTGACGAGAGACTCTGATACATGTTGTACCTTCGATTTCCATTGGAGGATGCACATCGGAGCACATCCGATCGTCCTCGAGTCGGGCAAGATCCTCGCTCTCGACGAAAGGAAGGAAAATTAGCGCGCGCGCACACACGTATACATACACGACGACGCCTATTTATGTAATTTTATCTGCAGCTCTAGACGAAGGTCGACGAGCACACATCCATACGCAGAGAGACACTTATCGATTTCGCTCGCAGTCTCCCTCTCTCACTCGCTCTCTCGTCGCTCTCGCTCTCTCCCGCGATGCGAAAGACCGACGTCGACGAAGAACGTCAAGTTTCTCGTCTCCAAGTGCGCGTTGCGTAATTTACGTCCGATTAACGAGCACCGCGACGCTCATGCGAGGATGTCCAGCGCGCATCTGGAGCCGTCGTTCGCCATCGGTGCCGCTCCTCTCTCTCTCTCTCTCTCTCCCGCCCGTCCTCTTTCACGCGAATCTCCACCGTCCGATTTTCGCACCTTCGCGGATCTTACGCACTTCGGCACTCATTCACTCGATCCTCGACCGATCCGATAATTACCTTTCTCAGCGCATTGTGCAACGCAGGCACGGTCCGTGAGACACGCACCGTACTTCGACTTATCGTCGAAAAATCACGCGCGTACGCTATTACTATACTGCTTACGCGAACGAAATCTCCATGCGTAAAATGGCTACCATACATACCTTTGTTGTATTCGGCGAGAGAGAATCGGGATGTAATGCTACCTCGCATTGGACGCAGTCGCCGAATGGTCGGTTGCCTCTCGTGGAACGTCTAATCAACGATCGCGATAGAAACGTCTCTGGTGGCGCTGCGTTCGCTTAAGGGACGGACGATACTAACTGCACTGTACGCCAGTGTACGCATGACCGTTTGTCGCGAGATGCATCTAAAGACTGAGCGACAACGCAGGTAAACCTGCACATAGAAACGGCAGTTGTCATTACAATACGGACATCCTGCTGTTTTCTGAGATGCAGGTAACCAATTGTATACGTATATACAATACAAAAGTCATAAAACTTAAAGGAAAAGTCATAAAACCTAATGGAAAAATTAAAACCTAATGAAAAAGTAATAAAACCTAATGGAAAAGTTATAAAACATAAATTTCTAACATAGCAAATCGTGGAGAGTTTAATTTTGTAAAAGATAATGGTTCCTTTCAGCAAGAAAAGCCGCTCTGCAATTGTTGTAAAATTCGTGAGCCCTTGGTGTATGTTCTTAATTTTGGCTGAATCTGAAGAGCATACGCCAATTAGATTCACGAATTTTACAACGATTACAAAGCAGCTTTTCCTGCTAAACACAGCCATTGTTTACGGTAGGGATCAACTCTCAAATGAAGCCGATATAAAAAAATTTGAGCTACCAGATCTTAAAGTTTATATAAGAGATGATACTCCTGACAGTGAGTTTGTATGTTCAAGGACATAATCATTAAGAGGAAAAATAAGAGACTAAACTCTTATAGTTTGCTTAAAATCTGTAACTAGTATCCTGAATTAAGTCTCAGAACTATCATTTCTCCTGTTCCTGTTCCCGAAGTTGCTGAAGCCATGCCTATTAAAATCCCTCGAGATGCTATCGATCTAGGAATAACGTTTGGAAATATAGTTGTGAACAGGAATAATTACATAAACACTACGCCAGATCTTGTAGCATACTGGCTTAGTCTGTTCTGTCAGTATGGTGTTGAATTTCAAGTAGCATATGAGGAATATCTCACAGATCCAGATGAGGGGGTTGAATTAATTGAGGATATAAGAGAATATGTGACTGAAACACTAAAAGTTTTACCTAGAACAGGTCAAATTACAGCAGCAGATATCAAAGCAACCTGTCATGTCATTATTGTATCTATGAAGAAGTCTTTCTCATCTGACTCAGATATGAGAGACAGACAATTACAAAAATATATAACCGAAAGGAAATCAGATATATATATAATTCTTGGGAAAGCAATTGGAGAGTTAGTTTTTAAGGATAATTTTTTTCTGAGGATAAGTGATACGTTCACAGCTCTACCTAAATTAAGACGAACACTATTCCTTTTTTGTTATCAGAACCAAAGTTTATGTGAGTTTTGGTTAGCATGTACAATACTCATTTATGAATTCATGAAAATTACAAGAGCTATGTGTAATTTTATCATGTCACGTAAAAGAACAGAAGCTCATGCTGACCCTATTATGTTAGAGGAGATTGAAAAATTTCTGCAAACAGCTATGGAGAAAATGCCTTTTCATCGCACTATCGACCCATCTGATACAGACTTGAATATAAAAAATTTCCCTAATTTAACAATTTGTGCCCTAATTTGTGCAGTAGAGAATCAGAAGCAACATGGAAATAAAACATTTGAGAATATAGTTTGGGATGACCATGTACCAATTATGTATAAAGGTATAGTGAAGAAAGCGCTGACAATTGACATGCATCCCACTCCTGATGTTACAACCTCCAGGGTAAGGGATATGTATCGATCAATATTGATACATTCGGAGCTCATTAAGTTAATGAAAATGATAGTAGAACAAGCAGAAGTATGAAGAATTAAACCAAGATGAGATTCGTGAAATTGTTGAAACAGAAACATGTGCTGGAGAGTTAGTCCAAGATGAGATTCATGAAATTGAAGCAGCAGCATATGCTGGAGAATTAATCCAAGATGAGAGTCATGAAATTACTGAAGCGTATAAAAAGTTCTTTGTTCAAAAATTTTAAATCAAATTTCTAATCAAATTTATTTTTTTTTTGTAACTATTGTAATAATTGGTCGTTCTCGAACAATCGATGTTCTTTCTGGAATACATAATGCATTTTTCGAATTTTTTTTTAATTTTGTAATTTTCTTGAAAATCATCAAGGGTATGTATATTTAAAAGTATTCGTTTATCATTATATCTCAAAATAATAAAAAATTTATGATAAAGATTGTATGTTTTCCCATATTTGTCATTATACGATTATAATCAATATTTACAATTCTATTAGATATACACATCTCTTAGAATGCAAATTTTTTAATTAATTATCGAATGTAATTTAAATATTTTATATTTTTATAACATTTGTATACACATTTTATTAAATTTATAAAATTATATTTACTCAAAGTAAAATGATATTAATATTAGTATTAATTATTATATTATTAATATGTTATACTAAAGTTAATGTTATGTTATAATAATAATTAATATATTATATTATTACTACAATATTATTAATATAATTAATATAATTAAAATTATGAAAAAGATTTTACTCAATTTTAACAGAATCGGCTTTCAATGGATTCGTTAGCTATAAACTATTCTAGATGGAAAATGTGAGAATTTGTACATATAGTTATTTTTCTTAGGTCCTATAAATCATCCGGATGGAAACAATTATAAACCGAAGTATAAATTCTTTTCTTTCTAACGTATTATATAGTCGAACAGACACTTTCCTTTCAAAATTAGAAAACACTATTCTGAAAGAGATAAATTGCTCTTTTAAAATTCACCCTCAATTATCATTCTATTCTAATGGTACATATATAAAGAAAGTGTCCTTGAAGAATTCTTAAATCTTTTACACACAAAGCCTGCTTTATCTTCCGGTGCATTTAAGAAACGTGTGTTTCTGGAATGCACAGAAAGGTAAAGCGCTTTCACCTGAAAGCTCTGACTCATACGAAAATAAATGAGAAATTAGTGGAAAGTAGATAAGATATAGTATATAAGTAGATAAGTAGATAATGCAAATACGCATACCCCAGTTTGTTATAAAAGCAAAGTGTTTACTGTTGGCGACAAGCTATAAATTTGATATGTGCAAGATCTATTTTTATATATAATAAGGAATAAGAAAAAGGAGTTTTGTTGTTAAAACAAAATCGTATCAACTGTCATTGCACATTTGATGCGAAAGCCAATCAAATTAAACTTCGTTATCGTAAACAATATTACAGTAAAAATTACAATAAAATTTCATATTACAATAAAACTTATTTATTGATAAATTTTGCTAAATTTATTTACAGAAATATATCAATGACAATTTACTCGGAGAAGAGAAACGTACTATATATAATTAACAAAATAAAGTATATAATTGTAATGTATTAAAAAAAATTATAAATTTTATTAGAGAAAAATTATTCAAATCAAGATCTATTGTTATCAATAATAATTCAGGTAATTATAATTTCTGCATTACTTGAAATCGATAAAATCTATTTCTAACTTGATTATGCGGATAATGTCGCATGCGAATATCTCGGCCGAAAAAACGCCAACGTGACATATCTGTTCTTCTTGCCGTCGATTTGACAGTTCCACAAGTACTGCATATTGTTGACAAATTCTTAAAAATTCAGACGACAGCCCTATATGCGATACCGAAAGCACATTCACCGTCTTTCAGAGATCGCAGTGGTGTTCACGAATCATATAACTTGACGAACGATAAATCACCAATCAAAAGTTTGACAATCAAAAGATACAAAAACGCGCGAGGTTAGGTTCCTCTAGGTTGTCACGATGAGCCTACGCGACCGTCAGATAAACGCCCTGAAGCAGATGCTGAATCTGAATCGGCCCGAGTCGCGGCTCGAGGAGGCGATGCCGACGTGGAAGCTTTTCATCTACGATCGCCTCGGCCAGGACATCATATCGCCGCTCATCTCCGTCAAGGAGCTGCGCGAGCTTGGTATCACGTTGCATATGCAACTGCACTCGGACCGCGACTCCATCCCCGAGGTGCCGGCGATTTATTTCTGCGCGCCCACGGACGAGAATCTCGGCAGGATCGGCCAGGACTTGCAGAACGGTCTGTACGATATCTACCACCTGAATTTCATTTCGCCGATCTCCCGGCAGAAGATGGAAGATCTGGCGGCTGCCGCGTTACTCGGCGGCGTGGTCGCCAACATTCATAAGGTGTTCGATCAGTACCTGAATTTTATCACTTTAGAGGACGATCTGTTTATCTTGCGCCATCAAAACAGCGACATGATATCCTATCACGCGATCAATCGCGGTGACGTCAAGGATAGCGAGATGGAATCCATGATGGACATTATCGTAGACTGTTTATTTTCAGTGTTTGTCACTCTAGGTACTGTGCCCATTATAAGATGTCCCAGAGGCAATGCCGCCGAGATGGTCGCCAAAATGATTGAGAAGAAACTGCGGGAGAATGTATGGGATGCGAGGAACAATCTGTTCGAGGGCGAAGCTTCTGCTACCGGGCATTTCAGTTTCCAGAGGCCTTTGCTCATTGTACTGGACCGTAATGTTGACATGGCCACACCGCTGCATCATACGTGGACATACCAGGCTCTGGCACACGATGTTCTGGAGATGACACTCAACAGGTTAGTCATAGAAGAAAATGTAGGACGATCTCCCGCTGGTGGGACACGCTCCAAGACACGCGCCTATGAGTTGGACAACAGAGATCGTTTTTGGTGCCAACACAAGGGCAGCCCTTTCCCCAGAGTAGCGGAGGCTATACAGGAGGAACTGGAGCAGTATCGCACCTTCGAAGAGGACGTAAAGAAGCTTAAATCTTCTATGGGAATTGATAATGACAGCGAAGTGGCAGTGTCGATGGTGTCTAATAATACTGCACGCTTAACGAGCGCAGTGAATTCATTGCCGCAGCTTTTGGAAATGAAACGCTTGATAGATATGCACACATCGGTGGCCACAGGTATTCTAAACGCCATCAAATCGAGACGACTCGATACTTTCTTTGAATTGGAGGAGAAAATCATGAGCAAGCAAACGCTTGACAGGAGCGTACTAGAGACCATCGGCGATCCAGATTGCGGTACTTCCGAGGATAAATTGCGTCTTGCTATTATCTATTATATTTGCACGAATATGTCTGACGCAGATTATAATAAATTGGAAGCAGCTTTGACCGCGGCTGGCTGTGATCTAAATCCGCTAGTCTACATCAAACGATTGCGCAGCTACACCAGGATAGCCGAGATCCAGAGCAGCTACGAAGGCGGAGGCACCAAGACCGTCAGTATGTTCTCCAAGCTGATGAATCAAGGTTCGTCATTCGTCATGGAGGGCGTAAAAAATCTAGTAGTGAAAAAGCACAATCTGCCTGTCACCAAGATAGTGGATGAACTGATGGAGTCCAAGCAGTCCTCGCGGACTGAGGATTATCTCTATCTCGATCCGAAGCAACTCAAGCATACCGAGCAGATGCCAAAGAATCGGCCGACGTTTCAGGATGTGATGGTCTTCATGGTGGGTGGTGGCAACTATATAGAGTACCAGAATCTGATGGACTATGTGAAACAACGAAGTGGCGCCGGGGTGAATAAACGCGTGATCTATGGTGCCACGACTTTTATTAATGCCAAGCAACTGCTCAAACAAGTATCTCTACTTGGCCAGGAAGTCCATTCGTGAATACGATATACATTTGTCATCTGCGGTGATTATGTATCTCCTCCCCCTTCTCTCCCTCTCACTCTCTCTCTCTCTCTCTTTCTTTCTGTTATCGGTGCGGAAGTTAATAGTTACGCTTTTTTTTTTTTAAATAAAATCGTTGATAGTTCTTGTATAAAGTACGTACGACATAAATAAAATCTGATTTATTATTTTCAACAACGCTTCTCCTGTTTTCGATTTTTCTCTTTAACGTTATGTATATAACTGTCAAATATTCTTTATATAGAGATCTTTTTGCGCACAAACTTCTATACATTATTGTATATACATAGAAGTCTGTATTCTCGCGTCAATGTATATGCGACTACATTCACAATTTGTTTGATCGATTAATCGTATACAGCTGATACAGCAGAAAGGTAAACGTATTTCTCTCTTTTGATATATATTTTTTAAGAAAAATACGCTTTAATTGCAACGTTAATTTAAAATCGCAGTTATTTTTAAAAGAATTCTTTGAGATAAAAGAAAATTATACATATGGCCACGGTACAAGATGGATCGAAAGATCTCGTTCAAAGAGCTGTTATCACGACGGATCCACAGAAAGCAGTCTCGGAATACTTTGTATCCAAACAAGAGGAACGTCAATGTATCAAGTAATGTATTATAATTAAAAGATAAACATAGTGTATGTTATAATAAGATACTCTCAATTATTTTTAATATAAAGAATAATGCTAACAAAAAATTATAGGACATGTAAGAAAATGTAAAAATAAAGATGTATATAAAATAGACAATATATCGTAATAATCAATTAGAATATAAAGCGGACAATGTAATAGAATTATAAATTTTGAGACATTATTTTTATTAGTGAGAAAATTTAATAAAAAAAAATTGTAATATAAAAAAATTAATTTAATCAACTATTGTTATTTATACTAGATTTATTATGATATTAAAAGTTATACATTTATTACCTAAACATATCAGAAAATATCCGGAATGGGACAAAGCGAGGGTTTGTCCGGCAACGGAAGTCATCAAAACTCGTCGAGAATTAGCTCAGGTCGAAGAGATACTGAAAGAGAAACAAGCGGAACGAGAGATAAAACGTAAGCATATGGACGAGCAATGGGAGGAGGCGAGAAAACAGCAATTGCTGTTGCGGGATTCTTTTATAAAGTTTAATACACTTGTGAAGGAAAATGTTGAGAAACGCGAGCGAGCGGAGCAAAAGATCAAGGAGGAACATGAGCGCCAAGAGAAATGCAGACAAGAAGTACGATAAGGACTTGATAAAAAAATTATTTCAGCATTTCTAAGCTCTTTTATAAATTTTATTTAATTAGCTATAAAAAATAATTTATATTGATTATATAATTGATATTTTTTCATTAGATCGAAGAATTAAAGCAAAAACTACGTTATATGGAAGACGTGCGTGATAAAATGCAACGATATGTAGAGGAATATAGGAAGTATCAAAATTATTTGGATAGAGTGGTAAACGAAACGGGAGAGTTTCAATCGATTAATGAAATTTTTAATCGTTACGAAACTTTAATCGAGGCCAGACAAGCATTATCTGATCATCAGGACAGAAATCTTCAATTGCTAGAACATAAAGGAACAGAAATAGTATATCCGATTTATTATTTTAAATTGCTAGAATTTTACAAAAAATGTTATACTATTTATTTTTAAATTAATAATTAGTCTTATCTCTGAGTAACATTTAATTGAAATTAATCTATTCCCTATCTAATCCCTATTAATCTTCAATAATTAAAATACAATAATTAAAACACATATATTTTTGTGAACTTTTTATAAAAATACTTTTAAATTAATCATTTTATCATTTTTATTCACATTTGCTTCGTATCTGAAATCGATTTTTCTATATTATTTTTTTTAATCAATAAGTTTTTTTCAGATAGGTTTAATATCTCTTACATTTTTATATACTTTCTAGCTCAATATCTCCTGTTTTTTAAAATATATATTTCTGGACTTATATATCTATTCTTAGTTTTAATAAAAAGAAAAAGATTAAAGAAAGAAAGAGTCAAACTACAAAAAAATTTTTCTTTACCTGCAGCATCACTTGACGGAAGTTAAATCGCAAGTATTAATGGGACTGAATAATAAAGTAGTACAATTGCAAGAGAGGTATGATCGGGCGAAAGCACAAGCATTGAAGTGGGAAACGATGGTTTCGAAAATAAAAGAGACTGCCGCTAAGAAGAACTTGGAGTTGACGCAAGTGAAGGCGTGTTGCTGGAACATGTATCAACAGATTTGCAAGAGGAAAGAGATACCTGTCAAGGTGAGCAGCGAGGACATCGAACAACAGCTGGTTCACATTAAACGAACCATTCTTGAATTAAAGCGAATTATCAAGACCGTCAAGAAGAAGGTGCGGGAAGAGAAAGGTTTGCCGCATCGCGAATAAAAACATACATATATTACGATTTCTGCGATGTCGTAATAACGGAATAAATGATAACAAAGCGATTGCTCTCTGCAACAAAAAATTATAAATTATATCTCTATAAAAAATTATTGTTGGAAAAGGACCTTTCAAATCTATCTCAAGGGGAATAAAATAAATCTTTTTTCCGCAGATATTAAATTGACTCAAGCAATTACTATTCTCTTTTCCGATTTCATCATTATTTTTGCAATGATTTGATTAGCTTATAAGCATCAGGTAAGCGCCGTTATGTCATTAAGGAAAGGTCAGATCACGAGTCCGCGAAGAAAATACATTGTCGTTAATTCTCTTTGATCTCTAATTCCTTTTATTGATAACGTCTTTGCATAATCTTCCTAGCCGCTGGTAAATGACAGTCGGATACGTTATGAAGCAGCATAGAATAATCGTCCATGAGTCTTTGTCGCAGTTTCTGCATGGCTTCGGCACGTGTCAGCGGTACATCAAGGCCCTCTGAGACAAACTGCATCTGTTCTTGCTCCACGCAGCTGTATCCGAGTGTTGTGTTAAAATAATCAGAGGAAGTCAATACAGCCTGCGTGTATTCTCAACACACATTTAGCATTAAATGTGACTGACTAATAGAATCTACTTTTATTTTTGTCTTTTTTTCATTGATATGATATCTCTAAGCACTATGTCTATTACAAATATTTGTCTTTGATTATCATTTTAGAGGAAATTGAAGTTTTAAATACAAAACGGAAATTAGATTTCGCCACATTTAGGACTAAATGCGAGTCCTTGAAAATACTCGCCAAATAATGGCCTGGAAAGGTCAAGGAAAAAGGATTGCAAGAAGGTGGAAACGGGACTCACAGGGTACAAGGTTGAGTAGGTACCATGCGATTAATGGTAGGTACTTTCAATCTGGGTTTCCTTTCCTCGTCTATCCGCAACTGCGGAATTTTGCTGGTCTTGTCCACCCAATAAACCTTGTGAAACATCCCGGTGATCTGTTTTTCGATAATGCCCAAGTAGAGCATGACGTTGCTCATTGTCACATGAGTATTGTCGCCTAACAATTCTAAAATCGGCGAATTGTCGCATCGTATCGCCTTGAAGAGGCCATCGATCCCTCGTAGCAGTTTACCCATCACGTCGTTACACTGAAATAAAGCATGAGTAATCGTTTATTATATTCGGCTGCGATTCATTATGCGGACATTAAAACTGTGTAGCTATACATTTTTATTGTATTAAGGACAAGGATAGCACCCATATAATAACGAGGTAATCCTTGAAAAACATAGTATTAATATATTAATAAAAAAATTACAGAGATTTATAGCGAAGATAGTTTGTTCTGAATTATATTTAAGTATATTTTTAAGTGAGAAAAATGAGAAAAAAATAAACGTAAAATTTCGAATGATTTATTAACCTGTGCAAGGTCTTCTTCAGCAGTGTTCGCTAATGCTATCTGTTCCTGCAGTTCAATGGTAATCTTTTCCAAAGTTTCGGTCTGCTGCTGGTCACGATGTACGTTCTGGGCACGTGCCTCATCGATGGCTGCTGTCAGCTGCTCCATCCTTGCCTGAAGACTCTCTAGCTCATCATTTAGCTCGTTTACATAATTAAACAGTGCGAAATTCTCCTCTTCTTGCTTGATAAAATGCGCTGTGAGCTTGTCGATTTCTTGCTCACCTATGTATTTATTGAGTATTTATTATGGTTGCAGTCAGAATATAACGATAAATCGATAGCAAAAGCTGTCAGAAATAATATTTCCGGATCCTAAATAAGTGTAAAATATCTAAAGTTTTAATTGAACTATAAATGTAAACTAGAATAAACAAAAAAGTTGTGAGAAAATGTGAAAATATTAGAAAAAAGTAATATGTTTTTAAATGCTAACTAAAATCTCCAGTTATTTTAAATAAGAATATTTCATGATACCAGTAAATTGCTTGATTGTCTGCAAAATTTGCGTCAAGGCCGCTATTTTGTTCTGTTTCTCCTCTCGTTTAGCCTGTCTCTCGGCTTCCTTCTTCGCGTTCAGATCGACCATCTCGCGAAACTGTCCTTTGACACCGAGAAACTCCTGCAGCTTCATTTCATTATCCAAGGTTCTCCTCAGCTCGCACATTTCCGACGTATGATTCTTTAGATCTCTTATACCTCTACAAACGAAAACATTTTTGTTAGCTTAGATTAAATTGATCGAAATTTTTCTTTTGCAGGAAGATATACAGAAGATTATGCAAATTCACGCCGTGACCGAATAAATCAAGGAACCGTTACGGAATTAAATGGAAAGCGTGATCTACGGAAATTCCATGCGCCATTGGCTCCATCATCGACTGTTGCTCCCGGAGTTTCTAGTTCAACGACGACGACAATGACGTCGGATATTAATTCCAAATCAAACGCTACTGAATTATTATTAACAAAACAACCATCTGAATTATGAAGGCAATGATCCGCGTCGAACGTTTCTACTTTCGCGATTTCGTTTTGCAAGTCATTTGTGAACGGAAAGGACGTCACGGTAAATTAGAATTGCTTCGCGCATAAATTGCAACATTGAAATCTTATTATCTGATGATACAAATATTTTTGATCATGATATTTGATTGATCATAATTTTATTATGATTGACATCATTGACATGAAAAAGATCCAACACTGAAAAATCTACCTCTCGCGAAGCGCTTGAATCTTGCGGAGCTCCTCGTCCCGCTGATTAAACGTGATGGTCGCCTGCTCGATCAGGTCGTTAATGACCTGCTTGCCCACGTTCAACTGGCTGATCAGTTTATTCCACATCTGTGTGAATTGTGCCCGTTCCTTTAGCAAGGTTTCGATTTCGGCGCGCAACCTCGAGTTCTCCGCTATCACCAGGTTGAACCTCTTCGTCGCCACTTCCACCCGATTTTCCAACATCAATACTGCCTTGCTGTGCCGCGCCGCTATTTCTCTCGATTGTACATCGGTGCGCACTTTCATCTTCAGACTTGTAACTTCTTTCGAGAGCTGCAACAAGATTCGTTGTAATGTTGCGGACGAAAGTGGCTTATTTTTTTATTAGCACTTATAGAGATAATCAAGTAATGGCTCCTTTCATTTATTATTAATAACAACGATCGCGGTCATATAATAATTAAGTTGGTTATTGAATATTCTATCCTATTCTGTCCTATTTTTCTCAGATCTACGAATCAATGATTGTATTCGGATTTTAGATTTGATTAATTTATTTGTATTTATTTATATTTATTTATATAGATCTAAGCTCGATATTGATAATGCTAGCAACCTTGCTGATCTGTTCATCAAGTTCATTTATCTGCTGCTTCTCAATCTCTATTAGCTCAATATACTTGGCTCGTTTGGCCAGTAAACACTTCAGCTTCTCGTCCATCTCCTCATCTTTACGTATAAAGGCCTTTGATCTCGCGGTTTTTATCGCCAATACTAATTCGGCTTTCTCGTACTCCAGACGTTCGATCATGTTCTGCTGATTGCGAAGTTGTAGCCTCGCGTCTTCCGCGCACGTTGCTCGATCATTTTCCATTATTCTATACTGCCTCTTTAGCCTCGAGAGCTCCGCCATCGTCTCGAGCTCCAGTTCGTCCTGAGCCGCTGGTTGTTGTCTGTACGCCATT
This sequence comes from Camponotus vicinus, assembly GCF_025532165.1. NCBI lineage: Eukaryota > Metazoa > Arthropoda > Insecta > Hymenoptera > Formicidae > Camponotus > Camponotus vicinus. The sequence continues at coordinate 32,832,843 of NW_028141945.1, forward strand.
TTTTCGGAGTCTTGTCTCTTTGGCGAGCACTACGAATTTCCTCAATGATTCTAAAATTTGAATAATTATTACTTATAAATTATTACTGAATTTTTTAAGAAAATGTCTCGAAGGTTACTACATGTACCTACTTTTTTTTACGACAGATTCATAGGAGATAGTTTAAGAGGGATTTAAACGTCGACGTCTTCTTCGCGATCGATGCCGTCGATCACGAAGATCCATGCAGAGCCGGCTTACACTCCAGATATGATCTTCCCAATGACATTGGGCGCCGACATTTGAGAAAGACATCTGCTACCCCGCGCATCCGATGCAGCTGTACGGCATAATGTGACTGCTTCTGTTGATACTTCCGGTTGCCAAGCGATAAGTTCAACGACGTAACGTTTGCGAACGCTTTGGGTGTCTGCGGAAATTAATTTCTGCATTAGATCAAATCATGAATCTTTTACATCTATTTTTGCGCGATATATTATATTTATGTTTCGAACATTTATTTAAATTGCAGATTCTTTCGCAAGCTTGGAACTGAAGTTAAAAGCGAATTACTTCCTGCATTCAATCTGTTATTTATTATATAGAAAATTAGAAAAATTAATTTGATATTGCAAGCAGTAAGAATCTTAATAAACAAATTTAATTTCTCAATCCTATCTCGTATTATTCTAGTGAAACTAGTAGCAATAAGATAAAAAATGTACTGATAAATTGCTCCGCTAATTCGCGCGTATCGATCGCTGAGGTAAACAGCCGCATAATGCGTTCCATTTCAAGGAGAAATAAAATCAGAGCACAATAGGATTACGTCTAGACATATATTTATCAGACATTACATAAAAATGAGAAATTCGCAAAATGATTACATCATTCTAGATCTTAAATTATCCAAGGTTTTCTCTTCTTTTCTAATCGTTCTCCAAACATAGCGTTCTCCAGATATTTTCAAGCGATAAGTAATGAAAAATAATAAATTGACACATCAATCATTGATTTGTAGATCCACTTCTCTCGTCGTTTGAGAGTCTCACAAACAATATACTGAGTTCGTTAAGTGAGATCCGTGAATATTCGGTGGGATCCAGTCAGGTGGTGGTTCGACCAGGTGGATCAAGTGGTGGGGGCACATGCTCGAGGATGCAGACGGGGGAGACGTTAGTTCACCTCCGGAGGGGAAGGTCGCCGGGTCGATCGGTTCTGCCCGCCGCGCGGGTAACGAACGCGCGGAACCTCTCAGGTTTCGACCATCGTTAGTCGCGCAGTGTCTTTCGTACGTAACTCCATTATTTGCATCGTAGGTTCGTCGCGCAAAATTCCATCGATAGAATCGGTCGCATTTCGCCACTTGGAGTTCAACAGCGATTTCGATGGTCACTCGGACACGCTTCGATCGATATTGAAATGGTAGTCGCAGAGAGCATGCGGTATGAATAATTGTTCGGTATCGCGATTGTGATAAAATTGGAGTAATATCGTGAAAATCATGGTTTAATGGAGTTCTCGTTAAATTAGAGTCGCGCTAGAGAACGAGTTACGGATCAACTGGAAAGCAGAGTTAAATAATATCTAGTCTCGCAAGAATAGCAATTACTCCTTGACGTCTAGAAGCGTGTACTTAATTTTTAACGCTACCCAACTCTATTAGATTTGCCATTCGTAGCCTCTATTTAATAAGACAAAAAATTTAATTCTAGAATTTAATTTTATTCTACTGAAGAAATATAAAATGTGATGTTGTTAATGCAAATTTATTCGTTTACGCGAACCAACAAAGAGCCGAACGAGTGAACGAGCGGGCGGGTGCGTCGAGCCGAACGAATTACTTTCAACGGCAATCTGGTGGGAGAAGTCGCGCTGGTCGTTCTCGTGGAGAGCACACGCTGTAGGATTCCGTAATATTTATTTTCCACTCACGGCTAGTGACTCACTACCTGGCCGACCGCGCCACGGCGAGCAGGTAGACTCGCGCGAGTTTGTGTGCGAGATCCGCGTAATTGTTCCTCTCTCATCGCCGCGACTGTGAGTGCCGCGTGTGTTTTAATCAGTTTTAATCAGACGTGGAGTGTGCGTATCATTAAAACGCTTATTTTTTTAGTTTTCTCGAGGAAAGAGTAACAAATATTTATAATCATATCAGAATTATGTAGATTTCATATCGTAAGATATCTATTACTAAAGTTAGGGAGAAAAATGTATTAGAGTATCAAAAATTTCTCGAATCATTTTTTTACAGTTAACAAAAGTTATATAATTATTAATAGAATAGAGTCATTATATTCAGAAAATTCCTCCAATTTTTGATTGAAAGATTCGTAGTCAAAGAAAAACGTAGTAGATGATATAATAAGAAGCTGAAGGATGATCACGACATGACGTCAAACAGGGAACGTGCTCACGGTTTGTTATCCCAATCGTCGATCGACTTAACGATTAGCGTGGCATCGATGCGGGCTCTGATTAGTCTAGGATTCATCCCCTTTATTGGATTTATTCGTGGCGGCGAGGATTGAAGGCCCGTAGCAAGAAAGAGAGAGAGCCGACGTCAGAATCGATAAGCGTAAATTGTCGCACGTGCTCGTCCGTGACCATTGGAAGCGCTTTGTTGCTATTCAAGGATAATGCGACGTAATTGTTTCGCGGATTGCTATCGTGTATAGAATGCATATATGTACGCGGCAAACTCCCACGCACAAATTGGTTCGCGCGAGTCGATTTTTAGGTGGCCCATGTGCGTCAATCAAATCTATCGCGAGTGATTAAAGCTATCTACATTCGCTTGGCTTGACTCGATCTTAATATTTCTTTTCTTTCGCCAGTTAAAACTCGTAATGAGGCCTAGAATCGAGTAGGTTTCGCGTAGCTTATGGTGAAACTTGTCCTGAAACAGAAACTTGGATACACTTGAATACGCTGCAAAATTGAGGCTTACCGTTAATAAACGCTATTATATCTATATACTTTGTTTTCATGTAAAAGACGATTTCTCTAAAATGTTAGTAAAATGAACGCCAATCTTTTGTTGATGATTCATTAATCGTATATATAAAACAAAAATAACACGTTACATCATATCTTTAACGAGTTATTCGTAGAAATATAGGAGTGCCTCCCTTGAAATATTAATATTCGGAATATAATGCCATAGTCAGAAGTCGATAACGCGTCGAAATAATTTATACGAATGATGACGACAACGATAAGAAATGAATTTTCTAATTTTTCTTGCAGAAGCGGATAATAAGTGAGATGCATAAGAAAATCTTCAACTTGATTTCAATAGAGAAGATTCCTAAAAATAATTAATGGAATTATTACTCCGAAATGGACAATGCAGTGTCTAAAAACCATCTTCTTCACGATTCCTGCTATGATGAAGTTGAACTGAACGGATTACATACGGATAAGTGAAGGACCTTACAGCGTTCTAAGCGACGCTCAAGAATCATTGATCTTCACGTCTCGGATCACAGGAGGGATTAAACCCACGTGAATTCGCACCCGGATGTTTGGGACAAATAGGTGAACGGAGCGTTATTGTGTCGCAATTCGTCAGACTTTCCATCCTAGTGACCTTGTTCCGAGTAACGGGGAACAATTTGTGAATTTGCAAATTGCGCATCCGTAATAACAGTCCCTTCGTTCAACTGGAAATATGTAACAGTGAATTACAGTGTGCGAAGTGTGAGAAACGCCGAAGAAGTGACAACCAACCGATCGATAACGCGGTAAGAGCTTCCGCGATCGATATTTTCAAAGTGCAACGGTGCGTTATACTCGCGAAGTCGTTGTTATCTGCCTCGATAACGGTAATAATGTCGCCTAGAGTGATGGAGCAATTGATCTCTTTACATCTGTATGATTACGAATGCATTGAGCGCAATGTCAAAGCGGCCGATCGCTTCCGGTAGCGATCGAGCGCGAAGAAATGCGACATTTGGAGAAAAAATTCAACGAAAAAATCGCCAACGATCTATTGTGATTCATGTAAGTTTAAAGATGAATAATTTATGCGTTATTTATGCGTCTCTTCGATTGCGTGTTTCACGCAGTTGTAAGACTTCAGCGGCTCGGCGGCTTTTAGTTATCGCATGCGGTCCAGACAGACTGTAAAAATGTCTTTTCAAATGTCGGTAGTTTTCACAGTCTTTTTCAATAATGGAAAGGATCCTATAAAAAAAAGAAATACTTTTGTTAAATATTTTTTATTGAAATATTTTTGTTAAAAAAATTAAAATATATAGAAGAGTTCTTTTTATTGATAGATATTTCATAACTAAAAAATATTGAATACATTCCATTGATAAACAGAAATTATTAGGAAATATAAATTGCACATAGACTTACCACATAAATATTCTTTTTATTTCTTATCACATAAATTTCTTTATATTTCTCTTATATTTCTTAAAAATATATAATATTGAAAATTTTTGAAAAGATTATTTTATAATAAAAACTAACAAAAAAATAAATACAATATTGATATGATTCATTCTAAAACATTAAAATGCATTCTTTCACTTGATATATGATTAATCCTGTAGATAGAAAAATATTTAGGAGCACATAAATAAGAGATATAGATAAGATAATATTTATTTATGATTGCATAACATACTTTTACAATGAGTTATAAACTTTAATAAATTGTACTCAATCGTAACGCACGAAGATATTTTATTGTTTAACGTGTGGCAGGCGTGACAAAATATATGTATTTCATTTCTATATTTTCTCTTATCATTCAGGTGATAATCTGCTAATATACGTGCTTGGCAGAAATTGTTTTCTCGTCTTACAATCAATATCCAATGTAGACGTTTTCTAAAACTTTCTTGAGTTTTTGAAATTTTATTCGTGATTTATTCGTAAATGTTCTAACGTGTCATGTTTGGACGTCATCTTTTCGGTGTTTCATGCGTCGAGAATGAAAATCCGAATTTAATTGATTTCAGTTAATCAATGGCGCGCGATAGCTCGGCCCACACACGACTGCCCACGCACAATCGTTCGACGTCCACGAGAAAGAATCGATTGTGACGACATCACTAGCGTTATCTCCGTGCATTAAATCCATATCAATGCGTCTGACGTGGGCCAGAGTATTCGTCTGAGTTTTCGCGCGCGCGTCTATGATATATCGATCGAGATACGCAAGTTTGATCCGCGAAACGGGACAGAAGTGACGTTTGTCGTGCTGTGCCGCGAGTGGAACGCCAATAATTCGCGATGCTGCCGAAGAAGGACAGTCAGACAGAGTCATACGTTCTGGAAGACATGATATCAGATCTTCAGGCAAGGAGGCATTCGCTGGACCACGAGGACGTTGTGCAGGATCCCAGCGAACTGCTCAAGCAACGTGAGAGAGACCTCGTTTTGGCTGCTGAACTCGGCAAAGCTTTGCTTGAAAGGAATCAGGAGCTAACGAAGCAGGCCGAGGCTTTAGCTGAGGAATATTCCACAAAATTAGAAGTGAGTATTGTTTAAACATGTTTCCTTTGTACGAATATTCTCATGTAATTTAGTTCAGGAAAAAAATAATTTAAAATTGAATATAAGCAATAGAATCATTATCTTCGTTCTTTTATTTTTGTCTTTTATCTTCGTCTTCTGTTGAATATAATCAAAAATAAATGATAAAAAAATCAAAGTATTGATCATGATAATATTGAAATAAAATCACTTATTTATAAGTACTTAAAATTTACAAGATGTAAAAATAGAGGGAAAGGAAAATTGATGAAAATAATTTAACATTTTCACTTAAGTAATGAAATATATAAATATACGGATAATTAATCATGTGCAATAATAATTACAAGATAACGCTTATGTAATATTTTGCTCATTTATGTAATTAGATAAAAAATAATTAACACAGTCTCTCTCTCTCTCTCTCTTTCTCTCTCTCTTTCTTTCTCTCTCTTTCTATCAATTTTAACAAGGTGCTTTACAATTTTGCTTTCTTCGTTTGCAATATATTTGCGATATCATCTTTTCAAGAAGAGAGCATTGATAGAAAACAATTTTTAATGAGAAACATATATGATAGAAAATAATTTTTAATGAGAAACATATATGATAGAAAATAATTTTTAATGAGAAACATATATAGTCGCGCGTCTGCTTTCATATATACATAATGCAATCCATATGTTGTGCACAGTTGCATTATGTACGTATGCGCTGTAGCTACGCTTTGCAACCGGTGCTCCACTTTCGCAAGCGTTTGTCTTTCCTTCGATTTTATATCTTATATTTCATTGTTACCTGCTTTATTACAAAATGAATGAAGGTAAAATGACTCACTCGCCATATAAACGAGAATCTATTTATCTTGATTAAGATAAATTAAAAACGTTGCGGGCTGTTTTTCAATAACTGCACTTGTTTCTGCAACGTGTTTTATCTGATTGATAAAATTGATAATTGTATAAAAGATATTGTATATAATTTTTCTAAAATATCTCTATTCTTACGCACAATACGAAACTAAATGCATCGCCAGTCGGTCGCATTGCAAGTGTCGACCATATCATTCAGTGTGTCATTGATCGCAATGACACGCCAATTGTACTATCGTAAAATTTCGTATTATCAATTAACAATAGAAAATGTTGAAATAGATACAGATAGCAAACATCTAGATAAAAATTGTTGATGTTTTTGTCTTTAACGTTAGTTGAAAATAGAAAAGCCTCACGGTGAACAATCGCAAGACGAGAGACATTCTAACGCCAACCGGCCGGAAATTTTCACCTTCGTGTCTAACGGACACAGTCGCTTTCCAACATTACGCTGTCCGTTCCACGGAAAATTTGCTACCAAGCGATATATGCGAGCATGCATTGATTACATAACTCGATAACGCGGAACTCGAAAATCCACTTCCACATTTGTCGTTCGAGGAACAGGAGATAGACTCAATTACAGACTCAATAAAACCTATGAATTAAGTAATTTTTCAGAAGTTAGTATAATAGCTCTAATAAAATCGCGGAAGGAAATAGTCCTTTATTTTCAAAAAAAATAATTTTTTAAAAATACGAGCTGATTTCTCTCTCGTATCTTCTGATCTCTCTCTCTTTCTCTCTAATCTAAGTTTCAAATTAATTACGCAACAGCTGTTTAGAATATTTTCACCAAACAGTCATACTGTAATATACTTTTTCTACTTTCTTCGTGTTGTGTCAGTCATCGCTAGAGTAAACTAAATTTCTCTCGTCTTATAATTGATTTTATTTTACACTTCTCTTTAATTATGCTAAACATTTTCTTTTTCCCTTTATGCCTTTTCGAGAGACACTGCGGTATTCGTGAGCTGTCCTGAAGCGAGACGGTTATTTGCATCCGCCTCCAACACCAGACTGCTTATTTACCATCCCAAGTATTGGTATTGTGTATTGCGCGTGTGTTTTCTCGCAGAGGTAATTTTCTCCTCTACAAGAAGAGAAAAAAAGAAAAAGGAAAAATAACGAAAGTCATCAGTAGAAATGTACATGGTTCTTCGCAAATGTTGCAGAGATCAATGCGCACTTTAAAATTCAAATGCGCTTTTATTTTTATCTTCACGCCGCTATAGCGCGATCGAAATTGTAATTCGTAGACACATAGTTCAACTTGCTCGTCAGACAAGCACCATAAATTACTCGATTGTTTTCGACGAGCGAGAATACGCGATGTGCTCTGCTGAATTCTTCAGAGTCTGGAACAAGAAATTTCAAATCTATGTATTTATTTCTCTATCGTTCTGCTATTTTTCTTTTTTCATTAACATACTTTTCTCGTAAATTTTGTCGATGTTAGCATTTTGCAGAACGTTACAGCAATTTGGTTTGTAACTATTAACATTGTTTAATTGAGCTCTCTTTTTTTTATATTTGTATTCTCTCAAAGACGTAACGAAATTAATGTTATTTATCATTCAAACCGTTGGCGTAATTGAGTTCTAAAATAATAATAACTTTTGCTTCGGATTTCGTACATGGACAACACGATTCCTACCAGGGCGACCACGGAAAGCCACGAAAGCGTGGAAACAAGCCACTTAGGCAACAGCCAACGGTCTCAGAGACAATACCCGGCACTACGCTCTGCCTGCGTCTGTCTACCCACGTTCCCCTATCTTTCCGCGTTCTGCGTGTCGTTTTAATTTTGATCTCTGTATAAAAGGTCTGTGCCTATGTGTCCTTTAAATGGGATCTGAACAGTAACCCGTTATACGCACAGCAAATGCAAAAGATGTAATAATGAAAGATGTAAAAGAGTACGAGACAGAAAGAAGACGTAAAATCACAACATTTCATTTTATTAAAATTGAATATGAAAATAAAAAGCACAAAAATAATATATTAATATTTTATAATACATTAATAAAATAATTAATGTATTGATATTGATATATACGAAAAGTACGAAGAAACAAACTTATTAATATTATTAATATTAATAATAATATATTAATAATATTATTAATATTAATTAATAAATTAATAACAATGAAAATATAAGATTAATATACAATGTAACTCCCAAGAAGGGGAAAGAGAATAGGTCGGAAAAAGGCTTACAACTATCTCCACAATGCAGTTGTGCATTCAAGAAGAGCAACTTTCTTTCAAATGACAGAACATGTGACTCCCATTTTTACTTCCGGATATAATTATTTTTTTCTACAGACAAGTCTTTTCAAACATTCGCATAATACATAAGCGTACAAAACAAAGGAAATCCTAGAAACGTTATCACTTTTCATCTTTTGAATCTCTAATATTACTATTTAGATGCTTATCTCGTTAGTGCATTGACACTAAATTCACGTTTCCTACCGATTATCGCGAATATTATATTAGAATAGTAATTTTTCTCGTGATAATATTTGTTTCTTTCTTTTTTTCTGGCAACATGAATGTTTAAATGCCATTAAATAACGATGAGTAATGTCTAATTGCGTCACCACGTAAATTTATTATGCATATGCACCTGTCTAACGTCACGTTGTTATCTATAAACGTCTGCATGTACTAGTATGTTTACACACGTCGGGATCACCGTTTGCTAAATGCGCGCGTGCTCGCGTTGCATGCGTAAAATATTAAGCGTGAAGGCGATAGTACGTTCCAGACGGAGCGCTAGAGGCGGGACCGTTTGAGGTTTCCGGTTTTTGTCTTTAATTAAAGAGCTCGCTACGCTCGCATATGGAATAATCGCGATCCCTTATACAACCGGATCGATCGAAAGCGAATAGTCAACGAACGTTTCCTCAACCGTCCGACTCTTAGTCATTCTGGCTCGTCACTCGTTATCAGCTATGTCGAACGGTAAATCACGAACGCGTATAATTAATGTGTTCCTTGCGGAATAACTTCAAACGTCAGTAGCGCGCGAATTTTCTTCCTGTAATTATTAACAAACACAGGTTGTTCCAGATTTTTAATATGATCTCATCTTTATTTTAAATATGCAGTTGACTTAATTAGTGTACTTTAATACTAGGAGTATTATAAGTTGTGACACATTAGGAGTATTATAAGCTCTGATTATTATTAATCAATTATATTCATTAAATAAAGATTTATATAGTAATTAATTGTCAGCGAAAGTCATTAATTTCGTTTGAAATCGTACTCATTCCAATGATAATTTTGAGAGTCGCCTATTATGCCGCCTATTATGCCGCTTTCCGATTTATTAATTTACGATCGCATTAATTAATATTGGCTGGCAGCTTGTGGATCGTTTGCGGTCATCATTTATTGTCGAGAAAATCTCCGAGAGACTCCCCTGGATCAGTAATTGTAAAACGGACAAAAATGCGCACTTTCGTCAAAGTTCCACTTTCATTCCGATGCTTTTGCGCGAGACAAGGAGAAATGGGTCGCGATCGCGAGTCGTAACAAAACCGAGCCGAGCCGCTAAATAATGCTCGCCGTTGTATAATTGGCCGTCTGAAAGCGGACTGTTCGGTTTAGCACAGAGCTCTCGGTAACGATCCGTGCCGATCGATAAAAAGCGGGTTTTACATACGACTATGCAGCACGCAGAGGATGCGCTTCTTCACCGAGAAAGCCGAGATTCCACGCTTCGCACCTTTGCATCATCGACCTGGGAATTTCTCGGTTCGCGATAAAAATTGAGATCACCCATTAACCTCGAGATGCTCATTCGTGTGCTAATTAAGCGTGGGATGCGCGAAACTGTCACGGCCGATATAGGTGTATCGCGTATTGCATGTGCAAAAGAGTCAAGATTATAATATTTTAAAATTTTAATTTATCGTAATACACTTTCTCAAATATTTCTTAAATTTTTATTTTTTAATGACTCGAAAAAATATGTTTCCCATGTCATAGTCTCTTAATCTTCTTTTTACTTTCGAGACTCGTACGGCAATAATAAACCATAATGTACAGCGTTTCGTTTTTATATAATTTTTGAGTTATAATAATATATGACGAGAATAGAGTAAAATAAAATAATTAAAAGAAATCTAATATGGACGAGATAATTTTCCGTCTGTAATTCGTTGCTCTCAATGGACGGTGGCAGAATTTGTTATGCAACGAAAGAGCGTACAACGGTTCCGGCCAATGGTTTCAACGTAGAGAGAAACAGAATGTGATGTAAACGAAGTCACGTTCAGCCCGTCCTAGTCGTATTCGCGACCTGGAGTTTTCTCAAGTATGCTATAATAAGTTAAATGTCAGAGCGAGGAGAAGCGCTCGTGAAGATCACGATTAGACGATTATGGGTCTTGCCTTTCCTTTGAAACATTTAACGTAGCGAGGGAGAAGCATGACTTTTCCTTTATGACTTTTTCCTCGCCAGGAAAAGTCGCCTTTTTTTATAATCCACACTTATACACACACACACACACATGATCAGATTATCCAGATTAGCAGTTATCCAGGTGCGAGCATTTCCGTTGAAGCCTTTCATGCTTCGCACGAGTGCTTACGAAAAGGAAATCTATTCGGTCACGAAGTTCGAAGATTTCTCTTTATATCAGGAAATGATACCCTTCTCTATCTCTTTGTTTCTTTTCTTGCAATGCACGAGAATCAAACACAGTGATAGTAACAACGTACCATTTCAAACGTATCAAAGTTTTCCTAATTTGATTGTTCTATTATTCAAACTATTTTTCTAATTTGATTGTATTATTCAAGGATTCAAACTGAAATAGAATTAATTAATTTTGTTTCTTCGATAGTACTTATGCAATTATAAAGAAAATTTGAGGCAGGGGATGAAGCGTTATTATAATTTTATTTAAAATGTGTACTAAAAAAATACTTCCAAAATAAAATAATCGGAATTTTATAAAATATATTTTTCTTCGAGATTGAATCAAAATTATAGAAATAATTTTAGCTCGAAATCCTGATATTATTCTTGAGAGACTTGGGAGAATTTTATAAGGTATATTTTTTCCTTTGCTTTTTTCTTCGAATCACTGTCACCCAAATTTCATTCATTTTATAAGCACCCTGACCCAGTTCAATTTTCTTGAGACCGAGTTCCAGGCCGTGACGCAAACATTGCGATTCGTATCGCTACGCAATAATAGTCCGCAACCACGCAGGGCTAATTGCAGAAGCGAACAAGAAGAGGCCGGCGCGTCGGAAGACAAGCGGGATCGGCACGAAACGGGCCGGAAGACCTCGAAAAAAGTAGACCGTTAGCGGTTGGAACCCTCGGGGGGAACGTTCTACCCTCATTGTCTTCCCCTGCACTCTCGCGACTGCACAATAGTCGCGATGCGTTCACAAAGTCGCCAGTTGCGTTGCGATTGTTTCGTATGACGAGACCGCCTTTTCCACATTACTCGTGAAGACACAATAGAGAAAATTTGTTATACTTGTCTTACTTTTCTTTCTTTTTCTAAAGTAGGTTTAGAAAGGCGGAATAAATTGCGTCGCTTGTAACATTAATATTAAAAAAAAAATGATCAACCGGAAAAGAGATCTCGTTTCTCGTTTATGCAATTTATAAATAATTTTTCCTTTTCGATTCAATAAATATATTTGGTAAAATTAAAAAGAAAAATAATATTGGAAAAATGCAATCAAAATTAAATTGCCAATTTATTACATGTTTAAAAATTAATGTAAGATTTTTATAATAAGAGAACGTCACAAGAAATAACGTTTATTGAGTTTCACCAAGTGTCGCATCTAATCGACGACGATCCGAATGCATTTAAGATTTCGTGATCGTCTCTAATAACGATCTTGTGCGTTTAAACATTTTCCGGTCATTCAGTGAAAGATATTATTTTAAATGTCAGTAATCACACTGTGATTGTCACTTTGATACGTAGAAAGTTGACATCCCGAGATAGAAATCTCGTTTCTCGTTTAAGTGAATTGCGATAATCTACAATTTTTTGCTGTTTCTTGGATTTTAAATAAAATTTTGAATAACTATAAAAATAAAATTTAGCTTTGATTTCAACATAAGTAATTGTGAATTCAAGAAATAAATTTATATATAATGCAATCGCTTAGTTCGTAATCAAAAGTTAACACTTGGATACCGTTAGGTGACGGATTAGAATGATTGTTTTATCCCTTCTTTTAGTCTCGTTTTTCCTCATCGATGCAAAACACCGTAACGCTATAAATACCGTTAAGTGCGATTCGAATTGAAGCAATCGTTATCATTTTCATATATTAATATGAGACACGATAAGCATAGAATATTGTGCTAGATCAAAACGTAACATGGGTGAGAGAAAATCGGAATCACGGAATGATAAATCTCAACTGCAGTTTATCATGGCAAGAAATAGAGAGAAAGAGAGAGAGAGAGCAAAGAGAAGCCAATTAGAGATCCGTGGCCGTTATAGTCGGAAACGTGCGAATGATCCTCTCATTGTTCTCGTGAATCTAATTACATCTCGCACATCGTGTGATACCGCACGCGGAATCGCGACGTGTCTCCGCTGGAGTAACGGAATTCCTGCATACACGTGCTCCCACAATAGCTATTTATACCAGGTGTCTCACCGTCACGTTTCAATTACAGATATCCATAGGAAAACCATTGAGAAATGTACCAGTTTTTTAATGACGAAACATGACCACAAAGTTACTCAATACTGAATATATTAAAGAGAAGCAGAATGAGAAAGAAAAAGAAAGTTTTATATCTTTTATAAATATTAAAAATTATATCTGCTTTGCAAATGAAATAGAGAAAGAGTGCGTATGTGTATTTAATATGCATGATTCTATAATTATTTTAATTCACAGTTTATTATAAAAATAAATGAAGATATCTTAATAAGAAATATATATCATTTTAGCACAAGCTAAATTATGGTACACAACGCGATCGAAATTATATTTATTATTAATAAAAAAATACCATTTTTTGAAAAGTTAGAATAATTTTGGTTTGTATGCCAGCCACACCGAGTATTGCATTACACTTTGATATACGATCTCGCATGTTTTTCGTTCTCAGTGCAACGGCTTACCGCATAAAATAGCGACAATATATTTTTGCCAACGTAGAGAACAGTGTAACGGGGGAAACCGGGGCATTTTTTTCCTTACCTTTTTCATATTTATATGGCTCGACCGGCCTGATTCTCCTGCAGTTTCTTATTTTTAAATAATTATTCGCGTATAGACGCAATAAGAACTTGCGCGCACGGAAAGTAAGTCGCGCGAGAAAAATGCACGCACTATTCGCTAATTATAGGTCGAGTATATCGTCCGTAATATCCTATTATTGCGTTTGAATATACACACTTCGTTAACATAGATCGTAGTTTGATAAACTCCGACAGAGGATCCAGTTCCTCGTTTTCATTCGCGACATCGAGAAACGAGAGCGTTGCGGCAATCAAAATATATCGAGTGTCGTGTCATGTCTTCCTTGGGATGATATTCGATATCAACGTCGAGTACTAGTCGATAGATGCAAATTAGCTCATAAAATAAAATATCGTAGAATTTTACAGCTACCATTGCACTCCCGATTGTCAATCTCGAACACGATAACAACTATTAACCCATTTATTTAAACTAGAATGTGTTCTCGATCAGGAATTTCATATTTTACTGCTGCTTCGAAATTGTCATCTGTTCCACTGTCCAATTTTGATGAAATCATCGAAATAACAGGAATACTCCGAAAAAGTTTGTTTGCTCCGGAAATGCTATGTAATTTTCAGCACAATAATATTGCTTCCTTTCTTTCCAAAAATTCCTTTTTTTCCCTCAATATATTTGAATTATTTTATTCGATACCAAATCTCATTTTCGCATTCGAATTTCTATCTATTGTCTTTGCAATATTTAAAAATCTCGAACATATGCGATGTGTATCGACTCGATAAGATAAGGTTTATCATTAAGCATACAAAGTTCTTGGCGGTTCGCAAAAAGAGCGGTGCAACCTTGAAAGTCTTACGAAAGTGCAAACGATATGAATTTTATTAATCAACACGGCGATTTAATTATCGGTGAGTCACGCGTATTTTGTAAACTTCTAATAAATGATCATGTTTACTGTTGTTTACCGTTGTATGAGGAGTAATACTTCAATATATAACTTTAATTAAATAATTAAGTTAAATAATAGTGTATATTTTCGGTTTGCGTAACTTATTTAATCATAATACCTCTTTCATTGGCTATTTAATAATGATCTGTCGCATTTTTATCATATAATTATCATATAATTTACGCATAGTTGCGTAGCAATATCTTAATTGCTCTGATGAGCTATATTAACTCGTGTTACCGTATGACCTGTCAGAATTATTTATTGTATCAATGTTAATTGGCTATGTTAGTTTTTAATATATTCTACAATTCTTTTTATGATGAGACAAACGGTAAAAATTTATATAACGGAGTTAGTATCTCTTTTCTTAATTCATTTTTAATTTAACATATGACTCAAGAAATATTCCTTATAACATTCATTATAATAATAATAAACAGTTTCTAAATTAATCATATGTACTTATTCTGAGATAACACTGATTTTTATATCATAATCGAAGTAAAGATATTTATAAGGAACGGTAGATTATGCAAGCTTTACACAGTCGATTAATATTAACTGTATTCTCCTTTTTCAGCTAGACCACAGTTACACTATGATCTAGAATGAACGGAGAATTATTAAATGAAATTTGTTAACTGGATCTTCAGCCCAAACATTTATAATAAATATACATATCGCCGATTATAAAATTATCAAAAATTGCCGAATCGCGAGAATAATTGCCATTACGTATTGCTTACTATCTTTTTCTTCCGACATAGCTCGTTAAGATATTTCAACGCTATATCTGACATTCGTAACTATCGTAATTATCGCGTTTCATCAAATTGCGCCTTAATTACATGCCGTGCATACGAGTTGCGACCACGATTGCGACTCACCTTGCATTTCACCAGCTGGTTATTGCGACTCGCTTTTTAACTTCCTCAACCGAATAGGGCGTACCTTCATTATTAACGACAATATGGTAACAACCGCTACGTAATTTTCGCCACTAGTAAAATTGCACAAGCGAGTTTAATACGAATGGAATTTATTACGGTTCGATAAACATTAAATAAATATGACGTAAATCTTTCTGGTCCAATTACTTTTAGTCGAATGTATTACGCATTAGAATTATCTTTATATTTGTACAAACTAATCTGTATTTTTTTCTTTTATCTCATTCTTATATTTGTATAAATTAATCTGTATATTTAATCTTGCGAAATGCTATAAAAATTAATGTGTAATAATATTATTTTGAAAAAATATTTCGGCATACATGATGTGTACTTTTTATCTTTTAGGGAAAACGATATGTTATCTAATAATATCTTATAATTATGTAGAAAATAATTCCTAATTAAAAGATCTAAAAGCAGTAGAGATAAGATAATAACAGATATATAACAGATTATATAACAGATAAAATGTCTGTATGACTGAAATTAAATTATGCGTTAAATTTTGACAATAATATAAAAGGAATATCGAAGCTTTTAAGATTACATAAACATTTTAAAGTATCATTAACAAAAAATTAATTTAGAAAATTAATTTGTCCCTTAGTAAAAAATGTTGAAATTAAATTAGTTTAAATGTTTAAAGTACAAACATGTACGTCAAGTACACAAACACATATTAAATGAGATTAAAAAATTTTAATAATAATATTTTTATCTTTAAAATTCACGCAAGTTAATTTACACACACGTTTTATTTGAAATGAAATAGAACACTTAATTATATTGTTAGACGCAATAATCCGAATAGATATTCTCGCGTTCGCACGTTATTCTCTCTTTCTCTCTCTCTCTTCGCCGCGATTAATTAGAGGCTCTTCTTCTTCAGGATCGAGAAGCCGTGAATAATAAATTCAAGAGCACTCCTCGTAATAATCACTTCTTTTCGTGCAAAGAATCGCCGACGCCGACTTTTCTCCCACATGTGCGATAATGGGATCGATTAGCGGGACGCACCGATCCAATTAACTCGCTTCTTCGGATCGCGCTTTGTCGCGGCCGACAAACGCGCCGGGTGAGAAATTACGCAACGTTTAAGTACATGCAATTGTCGTAGATTTCTTCGCTCTCGTTCGCGTATGAATTCGTTGTTGTTGATTGATAATCGCAATCAATTGAAAGTCTGAAAGAAATTACGGATAGAAATTAAAATTTCTAAAGTTTTAAAAAATATGATCTTCAATAAAAATTCTAAAACAAAAGTTCTAAAATTAATCATCAAGATCGAATTAAAAAGTTGAACAGCTGTGATTAATGCAAATTTTCTGCTAATTGTAAGAAGAGAATCTATATAATTATACTACATCTGACAGTTTATAGATTGCGTTTATCTTGATGATGGATTACTTAAATTTTTGAAAGTCTTTTTACGGCAAAAAACAACTTATTTTGTCATTTCGTTTCTACTGGTTTTTGTTAAATTTTTGTTTGTTCAATCATCCGGATGGACCCGATTGCGTTACCTTACGTTCTTCGACCGGACTCGTCACAGGCCATTGCTTCGAGATTACAGATCTCCCTGCATTCGTCTACTTCGCTACCTTGTTCGATTGTGCGCGCTTGGCATTATCGTTTCTTCGAGGGAAAGTGAACAAGACACGACGCAATAATGCTCGCTTCTGACTGGCCATAATGTCACGATATAATAATAATTAATTCGTGATTAATCGAAGAACTTCCTTCTTCCCACGGTCGCGATGATCATCGTTTGGAATAGTTCAAAATTTTTTGAAAAATTTCAATTATATCTGAGGATATGCTAAGAAGAGTGCCGGTTATTAGCAGTTTGATCTTTAACTAGGAATTGTGTGTGTGCGCGAATGAAAGAGAAAGAGAAAGAGAAAGGAATATATGCGTGAATAAATGCTATTATATTTCAAGAAAAATATATGATTGGTGCATCTAGTATTAAAACTTTTTGGTTTCATTTATATCCCGGCTGACGTCTGGTTTTCAAGACATACAGTATGTTTCACTTTCTTTCAAACGGGATAATGGTCTGACGGTGCAGAAAACGTATGAGGAATATCCATTGAGTCAGACATTGGTACGCATTTGTGACACGGAGATCTCACTCATCTTACCGTAATAATTTGATTAGATACGCTCCGGAGATCGGAGCGTTTTGCAATAAAAGAGAAATATCCGCTTCACCGCGATTGCAACCTTACGACAGTAAATGAAAGTGTTAGAATAGTTTGAGACTGTGAAATTCAACGATCAATATTTTTAACTCTTTGATTTTCTAGTTTTTAAAGTTCCATTCTCCTCTAGTTTGGAACAGTCAGATTAATTTACATATCTTAAATTAGTCAGATTATTTTACATATCTTAAATTGTGAGATTTTTCAAAAGGAATTTTACAAATATACTGAAAAAATTGCACTACTAAAAATTATAGAAATTATATGCAAAAATACTCTATAAATACACATATGGTTGTATGTAATTAGTAAAAAATTTTAACGATTAAGAAAAAAATAGATATATTACTATCATTTTAATATTATCGGAAAAAGCTGGTATCTTGATTATACTTATGCACGAAAGGCACGAAGCTTTACTGTAACAGGACCGACAAAATCGAAAACATTAATGCATTCGTGCCAGTCGCAAGTTTCACGGCTACTCTCAATGATATATGGACGACTCACGGTGACTGTTACTGAATTTTTATTTCGCGAAATGTCGTCATCTTTATCATTGACGTTGACGCCGCGTTCGATGTGTCGCAAGACTCGGACGAGCGGAGGATCGGAAATTAGACAGAAGTCGTGAGTCACGATTTTAGAAAGGATCGTCCAATAGCAACGGAATTACCGCCAGTAAAATACGCAACTGTATGCAATTATCCTCGTTCGCGTGCAGCATGCTGTATTTTGCAAATTGCAGATGCGGTCCGTCGATCGGAGCATCGGCGTCGCGTTCGACGACGACAGTGACGGATCTGTGACTCATTGCACCGGCAATATTATTAGATAGTGTATCTTTGATAGCGAATAATGCTCGCACGTTTAGGCTTAAGCGGACAAGGACACGGCTCGTAAGCCTGTTATTAATTTCTTTTACCTTTCATTAAAATTTATTAGGGCTTTCTTGCTAATTTTGGGGCTCCATACCGGAACGCTGTTCTAAGAGATAACTGTACATGAGATAACTGTACATAAGAGATAACATTCTTAAATAAATCTCTACCTGAAGCCTCTTCCAAAAATATTCATTTTCTGATAATTCGTACCGTTGTTTAGGATTTTTCTTTGTCAAGCTTTGGAGCCTCGTTGCATAAGTTATGAGCGACAATGAAGGAAGCAACGTTCAGAGACCGTAAAAATTGTCCGTCTCGAGTGTGATCCATCGCATTCGAGAGACTTCAACCTGCATGTTTTTGCACGAGCACCGGTATTTCTGGCTGGCGGCGTATTTATGCTACATGGCGACGTATCGGCGCGCAACCACACCGCAACTAGAGCGGTGTTGTTACTTGGAGAACGGAAGATTCATGACTCATACAGCTGAGTCGCGGGGTGCAGCTTCCTTGTGTGCGCGCGCGTTTGCGGTAGTCGCTGCCAGACCAATTAAATCTATCTGACCCAGTTGGACCCCATAATTTAATCGTGGAAGAAATATAAAATTTATTCCTGGTGCAATCTTGTTTTAAAATTAAATGCATAATGAAATGTAATAAGCTTCAATTTATTTTTAACATTATCAAGGAAAGAAAAGCCTCTTCTTTTGCTAAAAAATGAGACTTTCTGCTTGTCAGTCTTATAAATCCTTGACCGTATTCTTTTCATATCGAGTGTAGATAATTGTGTAAAGAATAATCAAACATGGTGTGTAATTTCTAATGTAGCAAACATTGATAACTGAAAATTATGAATCATTCGTGAATAATTATTTTATCGATAAAAGTTTTATGGCGACGAAAATTGATCGAGGACCCTCTTGTTCTATTGTCTTGAAATAATGTACCTTTTGTTCGTTGGCCTCTTGTGGACTTTAGGGATCGGTGAACTGTAGACCTGCGGGTATGTTGACGATCGGTCGATGAGTAACTATGGGAAACCAAGGCCGTGCCTTCTAGCTCGATAAACCAACATTAAACCTCTCGACCTCTCGTATATACAAAAGCATATAACATCTAATTTATACATATGTATATTACATATTTTGTAACATAATAATAATGATGTTTCATGACAACTGACAATAATCCGATGACTTTTCAGCTTCGTAGTAACAAGACAATAAAACACATTTTAAAAAATCTTTCTCTTAATATATCTTATTTAGAATAAACATGATAGATTTTAGTGCTATCAATATAATTTTATAACATTGTAATATTAAAATAATAGAAATATTTTTAAAAAACATCCAGTTATATGTTTTTCAAATATTAATTAAATCATGGTATATTTGTAGGTAAAATAATTTTTTATCATTAGATTATATTGCACCTCTCTCTGTTAATTATATTATTGTATACAATTATTATGGAAAACGAAAACTGGAAATTTTGATTATCATGCTATATATTGACAGTTTGCTAAAGTATCGTGCCAAGATATTTAAAAATATTGAAAAGTAATGATGCGAAAAGACATTCATCTTGAAACATTGATAAAATCAATTAACAAATATGTACACATATATTACGCGCGTAAAACAAACAAGATTGCGAGAAGGTAGCTTTTAGAATCGCGACTAATCAACAAAATTGCATTACCTAATAAATGGAGTTAATTAACGTTAATGCGCCTTATTTAGAATCTGCCTGCGTTTTGCGATTGTTGCGTCTTATTACCGGCGGTAGAGTTTATTATCAAGCATCAAGTTAAGAAACTCCATGGGAACAAAGCAGCTTACACGTGTGGCCGTTGCTTACACCGTGTGTACCCGCGACGAAACCAGTTCTCGTATCCTTTTGTTACGTACAAAAGCGTCGTGTTTGCACCTTTGTCGGCGAGAGATCTTGCCATCTTACATCCGAATGTAAAAATTTTAGTCTTCCTTAGCACCTTCCTCCTCTTTTTTAGCTTTAATTCGACAATTAGAAGAAAAACGTTCAAATGTTCTTTTCTTCCATCTCTTGGGAAACACTCGATTTTTAAAGAAAAGGAAAGTGAGATAGTTGGTTAAGCGGTCAAATTGCTTCTAATTGTATGTTAATAAATTTGCCAGCTCCTTTCACTGGGTCGTTCTCAACTGTATCTTGATTTCATATAAATATGAACATCGTGAAACGTAATTTATGTATGCTGACTCACACGCTGGTTTTCTTTTTCTGAGTTTACCGAATGACGTCTGTGCGCGATATAAAACATTGATTTCGTGAAAGATAATCGATAAGTCTTTGTGCCATAATATCCTTTCAAATTGTTTGTGTTAAATGCTTCTTTTAAAAGAAGTCATTCACATTTTACGGTCGTTGAAATTTGCAACATTTTCGAGTGGATATTTTAATCGAAAAATTGCTAATAAAAAAGAAAAATTAAATTCACATTTCTCTAATGTTAAAATAATATTTTTACATAGAGTTTGGAACAAGAAAGGCATCTACTGCGAAGGAAACTCGAGGAAGCTAGAGATGACAGCGAAGCAAGAGCCTTGGAGCTTCAGGGCGACGTAGAAACTCTCAGGAGTCAGTTGGAGGAGCAAAATGAGAGGGCAAGGAGAGCGGAACGCGATCAAGCCACTCTCGTTGCGGAGTTGACAGCGCAAAACACAAGGCTGGCCGATCAGCTGAGGGAGGCCGCCAGACAGGAAGAGCAATTGCTTACCGAGATGAAAATCCTGAGGGAAAAATGCGCTCTCAGGAGCACGACCCTGCAGGATCACGTCAGCAGCTTGGAAATTCTCAGGGACGAGGTGAATATGAATTCCTGATCTTGACCCAAACGCATAATTACGTATAATTAATCCTATTTTGCATATAAAGGCTCGCTTTTTGCAATCATTTTTTCTCGATTCGTTAATGTTACAAGTTCCTACCTAGAATTTCCTTTTTGCCTAATCGATCCGCGAAGAGCGGAAGTTACCATTATTAATCATTATCCATCAGAAGCCGAACGCGGTTCCCAGGTAGGGCTTACTGAATAATTCACCGCATCCTTTTTATAAAAAGGAAGTCGGTAATTGTTGCTCATGTTCGCACGTGAATTTACGCTATAATCTGTGAGAAAATGCTATCGAATAAAAGTAAACGTGACCTTCGATCGATCGACTCGATTCGCCTCGCCCTCTCTTTACTATAGTAACCGGATATTGAGTCTCAGGAATATGTGTTTGAAGCGTATATAAAGTCTTTATCTCTCTATCCCACATAGATATATAAAAATAAACTAATATAATTTTGAAATAAAATGCATTTCTCGAGCCGCAAAATATATATTTACTATATATATACATATATGATAAATTATATTTTATATCTTATATTATATCATGCCTTTAATTTTTTTAAGCAATTCCGAGAAGAAAACAATCTTAAGCTAAGGTTGAACAAAGACTCGAAAGAATAAAATTGCGTTATAAAAAATGACTATTAGTACATTGCATCACACGAATCTTACTTTCGTTGTTTCAGGTACAACTAGTCTCGGCACAAAGAACCGAACTAGAAAGGCGGTCCTTGGAACTGCGAGAAGAGAGGGCTAGAGCGATCGCAGCTCTCGAGGAAGCCGAGGAGAGAGCTACGGCCTTGGAGCGGCTCAGCCACGAGGCGGAACACCGCGCAAGAATAGCCGAGCAGGAGAGGTAAGACCCAGAATTCGCAATCTGTATGCAACCATTATGGTTCAGTTAACGCGGATAACGCGGTAACGCGAATAACGTTTGATTGAGCGTTAGATTTCGTCGATTTTCACGAGAACTCCAAAGAATGGACCACGTGACAGTCGCCTTTTAAATAGAATAGCGAAATATCAAGCCGACAGTGTCTCGTTCGTTATATCTATATTGATTTATGTTATATCTGATATTATTCTTTTGCTATTTTATACTGATTTGATCACACATTTAAAGTATTATTAATGATCATACAATCAATAACTATTAAAATACTCGTAGAGTCTAAAGGTATTCTTTAGACAACTTTTCGAGATTCTCTTTGTATAACATCTAATCTTATGATACATACATATTACTTTTAGAGATGAACTATCATCAGCATTGGCAGCCATCGAGGTAGAAAGAAGGGCTCGCTCTGGCTCGATACAGAAGCCACCGCGGTCCCTTCAGGCAGAGATGGAATGCGAAGAGAGCAACTCGTTAGAGGAACAAGAAGATAGAAGTTTGAAAACGGAAGTGGCAAGAGCGACGAAGCGATTGAGAGAGCTGTGTGCTCACTTGAGACGCGGTGAAGATGACTCGGGTTTACAGAGCGACTGCGACGAATCTATGCTGGTGATCAATCTCAACAACTCCGAATCGGAAGTGAACACCAACGAACGGGAAGCTCATCCTTCGCCGGTGAATGATTTTTCCTACATAAATATAACATTATTTTCGTATTTATTTAATAAATATACATATATTAAATAAACATATAAATAAACATATATTTATAACATTTGAACCATTTTCTTTTTCTAGACGAATTACCCGGGCGCGTTGCTGGAGCTGGTCGAAGAGGTTTACAATCTCGCGCTGTCGGGCAGAGGGGCACCTGGTGAACTAGGACTGGCGGTGGAGTTGCACAGGGTACGGGAGGAATTGGAGCTTTCACGAGAACAATGCAGAATACAGGAAGATGAGCTAAAGCGACGCGGTGACACAATTCTGGAACTGACGAGCAAACTGAGCGTCTGCGAGGCGGAGCTGCGCGGCGTCAAGGAAGAACGCGACCGGGCCAGGTGCGATATCGAGCACTCCGAATTGACAAAGGACGAGATCGTGGCGAAGGCTTATAAAGTGCGGGATCAGGCGGTAGCCAGGCAGAACAGGGTGGAAGTGGAACTGGCCAGAACACGAATAGATATCCTGCAGGCGGACAGCCAGCTGAAGGAGGCGATCAAGCAGAAAGTCGAACTGAGTCAGCAACTGGAACAGTGGCAAATGGATGTGCAGATGCTCCTAGACGAGCATGTGCGAAGCAAACTGACCCCGGCCTCGCAAATCGTCGCCACGAGAAACGGCGAGAACTCGGATGTGTCGGCACCGGCTAGGAAGAAGAGGAGCACTGGCTCGACGAAGAAGATGTTCGGTCTGTTTTGACGAAAGTGACGTAGCGCGATGGCTTCGTTGCATTGAACTGGAGCGATCGCGACTGATATAGACTGTACTTTTGGTTCCTGCGTAGCTATCTTGTTATAGGAAAAGACATAAAATGGAGAGAGAGAAGATTGTGTGGATTCAGGTGTACTTACTCTTTTAAGGACGATTGAATGTAGACACGGCTCAATTAAGATGTGAAGAAGGACAATACTTCCGATTATCTTCTGCCATTCTTTTAAAATCATTCTAAATGACTTTATGCTCATGCGTCTCGCATTAAATACGTCGCGATATACAGGTAGACATCGAATTTGGATCCATCTTAAACTGACGATATTGTAATTAGAAAGACTAAGATTAGCAGTTCTCGAATTAAATGCAACTGGATTAAAGGGCAAACTTTGGAATTTGCCCCGATATGAAATGTTGCAATCTGTAGATACATAACGTATGCGACAAATATTCACATTACTCATGACGAGACACTTGGAGAGCCTATTATATCGGTGCTGATGCCCGCATGTCGACACCGATTACAAATTGGAATTTAAGTGAGGTGCATTTATCGTTGCTCGCAAGAAGAGACATAACATTCCACTTTCCCTGATCGATTTTTCAACTAGGGAAAGTCACGAATCGCGATTCTTCTCGAATAATTTTCGCGTTAAATTGTCGCGAATGTATTTTTTATCCTCGTCTTGAGATTAGTCGCGGTTTTTACGTGTCATTTTTTATCAAGCGGCTTGATTGATGTAATTTACCAGAGACTGTTCATTTAAGTTTGTAAACTATTGATACAATGTTTGCATCTATTGATGCAAAAAGATACTAATGGCATAAAATTACATTGTGCTGCTAATGGAATCAACAAGAATAATTCTTTTCTCAAAAATAGTTCTTATTTCTTAATGTTTCTTTCTTGAAATATGTTTTTCAAGAGAGAGAGAAATTGAAATTTAATATAAAATTCAAGTAAAAAAATATTTTACTTTAATATAAAATTCAATTAAAAAAATATTTTACTTTCTTAAAAAGTAATGTTCTTCATACATTTGCTATTTTTAATTCTGAAATTCTTTTTACAAACATTTTTCTAATCTTGTAATTTTGTTTTTATCATATTTCATTTTTATTCTTAAAGATTAGGAGGATCATTATCTACAATCGAGCTTTACTCTAGACAAGATTGATCACGACTCTTACTTCAGACAGAAAAAATTTAAAACCATTTTTAAAGCTGGCGAAAGAGTATAAAAGGATTAATGTGTCAGATAATCTTGAGCAGTCTCGGCAAAAGTGATTAGGGTCGAAGCGCAGCCGCTCTTTCTCTCGCGCGAGGGCGCATCATCATCGTGGAACAAATCGTTCTTCACAGTAAGAACGATCTTTAAGTGGAAGACCTTTTATTTCGAAGCAAAATAAATCAACTGATCGAATGACAAAGCGCAAACGAAGTCATTCGAGTTCTTCGTGCTCCGCTTTTTCCGTGATATAAAGAGAGAGATACGAAATTACTATTAATACGAAATATTGTGATACGCTGTGACTTAGAGAATCATTTTCAAAAATTTTGTACCTTTTTTAACATATTAAATGGATGCGTTATCACATTTTTAAGAATAATTAAAATTCATGTTAGAAAAAAATTAAAATTTTCTAAATTCCGTTGATAGATTAAATTGCGAATATTAATAACAATTCCCAAGAATTATGAGATTTGGAACTAACAAATTGGTACATTACGCATGTAAATGGTTCGGCATGGGTTTGGATGACTGATTGAATTATCACAATGACAACGAATAATTACTATCCGTCCATCGTTCCGTCCTACGGGACCAATGAATTATTCGCTATACATCGAAAAAAAGAAATGATTGTTAAAAGTCGATCGAACCAACCGTGATCTCTGATAATTTAACGATAGTGTAATATCACTGGAAGGTTTTTACGATATTAAACAATGATTGTGTATGCATGTGTGTGTGTGTGTGTGTGTGTATGTGTGCAACAATGCTCTTTGAGAATCCTACCCTTTATATTTTAAGCTCTAGCAAATAATCGACTTTAAAGAACAATAATACGACACGCGTTTGATAGCACGTGTGATTTTTCACGTGTATGTAGACGTTGTACGAACACGCGTGCATGGCATCGCATATGTAGAATCGTTTGTACATTAATTTTTCCCGAGTGTGAGCATACACATCGTCGAAACTGTATAATAATTGTACAATTCTCGATCTGATCAATTGTGGCAATATTTATTTAATAAAATCTGTTTTGCGAACATTTCTCTTTTGCGATTCCATCAATTTTTCTTCCCTTTGTTATCTCTCTTTATATAATTATTTAATTAATTACTTATTTAATAAATTAATTATTTACTTAGCCATTCTCAGCTTACCTCTTTTCTTACTATACTTTTTCAATAAGCTAAATAACGAGACACGTGAAAAGAAACAAATAGGCATTTATTCACAAGAGGCAGGTGTAGTTACAGTAATTTCATTTCTGTCTTGCATTTATATGTATACATATATACACACATATATATCATTATGTGTATATATATATGTATATACATATATTTTATATTTATAATAGTATCTCGTAACCATCTCTCGTAATTACTCGTAATTACTCGATTCGGTTTAACTACGCAATACAAATGGGCATGAACAATGGGGGCGGGTGCACATACAAAGTGTTTGTTCTCTCGCACACAAATACGCGCAGTTTTCATCCGTCTTATTCGCCTCTTACTTTTCTTATTTTATTTTCGACGCAGCGAGATTCCACCGTATAAAATTCTATATATGTGTACGTGTGTGAATGTATTTGTGTCAAGATAAAATCTCGCTGTTCGTTTCATTCGCTTAATGTAATTCGTCGTATCTCGATCTCGACGAATCACTCGGAACGCGGACGTACTCGCGGAGCGGGTGTGCTTTTTTTTCTCGCTTCCTTTTACCTTTTATAAAGCGCTTCTCACCCGAATTGTCTCGCAAGACTCGATTCTCGCGACACCTCAGGTGAGTATCGTTAGGGGGAGAGTCTCACGGATAAATTAGTGTATTAAATTGCCAAGAAGGATCAATCATCGATGATTTGTGTAAATTTCCGTATCGAAGAGGATTCTCTCATTCATTTCATTTCTAATCGGCGATTGATCCCTATAAGTGTTGCATCGGTAATCATCTAACTTATCTGCGCTATCCCCTCCTCCGTTTGCAAAAATCGGTGATAACAATATATAATATATAGTATGACAATACGACGATGGCGGCTCCTTAAATTTGTTTTCTATAGTAACGCGACGATGATGATCATGACAACAATGTAATAACAATGAGGCTTTCAGCGGCGATAGAGCGTGAATAATCATAAAAAGTATGTAATCCGTAATCAATTTGTAATAATGACAAGTTGTTGAATACCTTCATGTCGAGAAACAAAAATTAATAGAGCAATTAGTATAAAGGTAGATAAATATACGTACTTTTCTCAATAGAAAACCAGAGAGAGAAAGAGAGAAGGACAGAGGGAAAGAGAAAGAGGAAGAGGAAGAAAAAGGGGACAGGGAGGAAAAGAGAGGAGAGAGGGAGGCAAAAAGAGAGGAGAGAAAAAGGAGAGAGAGAGAGATAGAGACACTGTAATTATTAATGAAGCATCATGTTTTTGTGCAGAATAACTTTTCTATCAGTAGATTCGCATTTCTTTCTCGTTAAAGGTATTACATGTCACGGTAAATACAGTAAGGTTCGCTATGCTATGTCAATTATAAGTGGCTCCTGTCATGTTTTACCACTCGAACCCTTCTCCTCTGGCCTACCCCCTCATCCGAGATTATTTTTCCCGTGACGACGTGTCAACACCTATATAAAGAGACAGTTAAGCTATGCGCAATTTGTGTATGGTCTGCTTTCTTCTGTATACGCGCATATGTGTATACACATATTTACTTGAGAATATGTGTATGTATGTGTGTGTGTGTGTGTGTATGAGAAAGTGAGATAATGCATCGACACGTGAGCAGTGCGGTGCAGCGATGTGAATGTATGTGTATCAATTGAATTCCATAGCTTCGGCCTTACTCTCTACACGTGAATATTATATTTACATCCATACCATTTATAATTCTTCTCTCACGCTTTTTTTGTTGTTCTTCCAAAATAAAAAAGAAAAAAACGCACAAACTAAGAGAGATAGATGAAAATTTGTCCGCGAAATTATATTTTTAAAATTCGCGAGAATAGTCGAGTGAAATCTTTAATTACAAAGACAATTAATTTCGCAGAACACTCTCGCTAAGCTCTTTCGATTCCATGTTTTACAAACTCGCGATACTGGCGATTTCTCTTCTCTAAAACTCACTGTATAACACAAAGTTACGTGACGCACGTGCAATCGAATTCACTCGCGCGCTTATCGAGATGTCATCGCGCGTCCATCCAATCTCGCGATACAAAAGGAAACAAAAGAAAGATCTCGCGATAAACTATTTACATAATAATAGTAAATATCGCTCTTTCCGACCAGCAGCATACTTCATGCAAACTCACCCTTTCACGCACACTCTCCCGCAACGCTCTATTATATCTCGCCTCTCTTATTTCCGCTTCTCTGCATTATTTTTTTTTTTTACTTAAAGTGCTACATAGAAATATCTTCGTTCTGGGTCCCGCACAACTTTGTATCTCTCGCAACGACGATGGCTCGTACGACGTGACCGTCCTCGCAGGACGACAAGAATTGCGCTCTCTGAATAAAAAGGGATTCTTTCGAGGAAAATAGGATGCGATTTCAATTATTTTATCACTATATTCTTTTTTTTTAAATATAATCATTAATAAGTGTTACTTGGATTTATTTCCAAAAGAGATAATTTATACCCATAATAATTATTTATATATTATCAATTATTTATAATAAATCTTAAAATATCCAGCTATCTGTTCACGTGATCATTATAAAGTAAAAATGGATTAAAATTAATTAGGTGCAAATTGCGCGAAAAGAGAGCACATATTCTGTCTCAGTGTATTCCATCTTCGAACCAGCAACAGCGGGGAGTTTCATTTACGTATAATCGTCATCAGTGCGCACGCGTGTAAATTGTAAGTGTATACGTGAATTATGGATTTGCGGTGCGATGCGATCGAATTTAAATATTACCACAGAAACGTGCCTGAATCGTTTACTAAATTCTACTAATAGCGGCGATCGCTAGTGCGAGATGCAATCCATGCTTAGCTACGTGTTCCTACTTAAGTAGGGCTAGTATGTGTATAGATGCGTGGAACATGTCTTAAGTTGTATTTGACTCCTTTTAACAACTGTTTTTGTACGAACATACATCGCATGCGTCTATCCCCCTGAATAGCGATCGGAAAAATTGCAATGGCCTGATATGCGTACGATTTTTCAGCTGCAATACGTTGCGCTATGATGCGTCTAGCGATAATAATTATCATTTACCGTTCGCACTTATGAGAAGAATAATTATCATCGATAATAATTATTAATACTATTGTTATTCGGTTTAAACAGTTATTATCGCGCGGACACATTAATTTCGCATCTTGAGTGTCGGATAACGCGATTATTGCGCGTGAAACAACCGACTACGATCGCGTGTGGTTTCGATAACGTTACGCACCACTGATCTCTCGCCTAATTGCTGCCCTCCCCCCGGTTCAAGTCTAAAGGACGGTCGCGGTATAAGTATTTGTCGTATCGGC
This sequence comes from Camponotus vicinus, assembly GCF_025532165.1. Classification (NCBI taxonomy): domain Eukaryota; kingdom Metazoa; phylum Arthropoda; class Insecta; order Hymenoptera; family Formicidae; genus Camponotus; species Camponotus vicinus. The sequence goes on from NW_028141945.1 coordinate 32,862,337, forward strand.
TCCGTAATCTCCGAGGTGCTGCAAGTTCTGCTTTTTTTTTTTTTAAAGCTCCTACTAATTCGCCATAAAAAATAAACTCCCTATCGGCCGTCGTGTTAACGTGCGCGTGTGTATGTCTACCGGGGTTTCCCGGGATCTATCGCGCATCTCGTCGCCGAAAAAATGCGCGGTACGTCCGCGGGATACCCAATACAGTCGCGGTGCGCGTGCTGGTGTGTGTGCGGAAGTGCGTTCTTCGCACGCATGTACGCGTGTGTCCCATGCGACCCGGTCATCGCCCTCGTCTCGCTTGCCTAATCTGTACACCCGAGAATACACGCACACGTGAGTTATATATATATAATATTTATATGTATTTATATATATATACGCAAGCTCTCTATAGCTCTCTTCGAATCTCCTCGAATGCCTTCGCGGATATTATGCTTACTACTACGTTAACTGCAGCTCACTCATTCCCCGATACACGCAACTTGATTCGCTTGCGAAATCTTATGGGCGTGTTATTTCTCCTCTTTCTCCTGCCAATTCGAGCAAACGAGTTGATTAAATTTAGCGCATAATCATCATCTTGTATGTACAATTTACTCTTCGATTCCATTTTTTTCTCTTAATCTTTCTTTCTATCGATTTTCCGCAAATACTTCACAAGCTAGTACATGCTATCTCTTAAAAATTTTCATCGCTTGACGCAATGTAGCCCCGATATCGCTCCTGTTTCTCGACAAATCTGCGAATTCTTTCCTCCATCAGACATTGCATAACATACATAACATCATATCGACATAGGTAAGCGTAGTCCACTATAGCTGTGGTACTGGTATAACACTCTGCAGAATTTTTCGCGAAATTCAGTCGTTTACGTCGTAAAGAGAATATCCGTTTGCCTTACAGCCATCTCCTGGCACATCAGGCTTTTTTTCGCGTTTCTTTAAGGATTGCTCTCCCAGCGGGCAAGTTGAATACGCCTGGTGTCCAGAGAGGGCGAGAGCAGGGACTTGAGGGACGCGCTCGGCGGTGAGCCACCGAAATATTTGAGGGTCAACGGCGACTGGAGATGCCTGTGTCGTATCACCTCTCGCTCAGCAGGCAATGGCCAGAGTTCCTACCGGATAGTCGGGGAACTGATTCGATTAATCGAAAATATCCAATCACTCGTTTTAAATTATTTATTACACATATATTTATATTCCGATTAATTTTCTATAGTTTAAAAAGAATTTAGTTCAAAAAGAAAGATATTTTTATATTAAAATTGTAAAAATGAAAAAATTATTAATTAGTCTGAAAAAAATTATTAATTAATTGAACAAGTTTTTAATGTTGGAAGGATATAAATCTTGATAATCCGAAAGTAGTTTACCTGCAGCGAGAGAGCCTCGTCTCAGGATTCACCCTGCTTGTTTCTACGACCAGTCAAGGAACCAACTAGGGACTTCAGAGTAGCGCCTAACCCTCTGCCATTCGGAGTATTAAGACTGCTAGCGTTTCTGAAGCCTTGTGGATGTGCGTCCAAGCATTTCTGATACCTCAGCTAGAAAAATGCAGACTTCTTAATTCAATTGCCTCCTTTCAACAAGGGCAAATTTGCAGGATCATAAAAAAGAATCCTCACTTTGCATGCGGCCTCAATCGTCTTGCAGAGAGCTCCACTGCTAGGCTCGCAGTTGAAAACGTGTGCGATAAACAAATCCTGCGCGGTATGCATGATGAAAGCGCATTGCTTCACGTTGCGACCGATACCAAGGAATGACAGGTAGCGTACTCGACATTCGGTAATGAGCTTATCGTCCTGAGAAGATTATAATTGTTACGATATTAAATATCGAAATCGCTCTTTTACTAATTTATCGGTTTTAATAATTTTTCAATAGTTAATATTTTTAATATACTTACGTTCGGCGTAAGAATAGAAATCATGCTAGGAGCTACAGCAACGTTGACGTTTCGCCATTGATTGATCGGCGTGTTCGTCACGATATGTTCTATCGCTTCGTTCAACACCTCCATGCCAGTCGCTTGATTGACTTGCATGGATCCGAGATACTGTGCTCGTAGCACCTTTTTTGGCTCTTCCATCGGCGTTGGAAAAGATTGTGCTATGCGAAAATAATACAACAATTATTTAACAATTTTAAAATATATTTTTCATTTTCAAATAACTTTAAAATTTTTTTCTTTAAGGATTTTTTGTTTTGTTTTCATCAATCTATTATGAACAAGCTATCTTTTAATCATGTATAGTTTATGATTTACCAATTGCCATTTAAAGAAATAGTAAAATTGAAAAGATAATTAAAAAGATCTGATTTTTGAAGCTACTTACTGACTAATGCTTGACCGTTTCTGTGAAAACGCCGATGTTCAGTAGGCAGATTGGTGGGTCTTGTAGCCAGACTGGTCCGGCCATTGATGTCTACCGGTTTCGCTAGGTTCTGATGCTGCGAACGCTCGATCATTATCTTCTTACAAATGTCGCGAAGCGTGTTCGCGATCGTGCGCGCCGGTATGTCGCAACGGAACACGTGGCACATGTGTTTCCTGGTAGATCGGTCTCTTGCCACATAAGCAAAATCCCTGGAAAAGGTAATATAGACTTCATTAACAATCGAAATTCTATTGTCAAACAGAAGATGATTAACTTTATGAAGAGAGTTATAATTTATATTTTATTATATAATGCAATTTGTATCAAGTCGTATATCTTACCTTTCGCTATTAGGTCCGTCCAAAGAAAAACAGATAATCATGAAAACAATGCGAATATACATGTTAGCATAATAATATATATGTGTAATATTTAATAAAAAGATTGAAAAATCCGACATTCTAGAAGTTCGAGATTCCGGAACAGTCTTTCGATTCATTTGAAGATAAAATTAATAATTCACTCACCGACAATGATCTCTTCCTACACCCCATACCCTAACCGTATGAATAGGCTGCGTATTTAGTACGGTGAGATTCTCTGGATCGATCAGCTTGAGCGCCCCTTCGTCCAAGTCCATAAATAGATCCTTACCCTGAAATATTTCGTAATGTATCTCATCGCGTGTTTATTATGCAAGATCGATATTAGTATTATATATTATTAAGTGTTCTAAATATACTTTCACACACAGATTATTACTTTAAATTCTATCACATTGAAATCGTCTTTCTTATTACTCGTTTTTTAAATTTATCATTAATAGTGCAAATTTAATTTATTTAATTTCTGAAAGAACTTACGTCGCCCCATCGTCCAACGACATCCAGCAGATCGTTTCTACCAAGTGAGAGATCCACGATACACTTGTTCACGGCCTTGCTGCTTCTTTCGGGTGTCAGATCCTCTTCCGCAATTTCCGTCCAACCCAAGGATCGCACGGCGAATCTGATCGGTTTGTCTCTGCCCTCAGAATCCGCTCTGGCGGGATAGCTTCTTCGTCTGAAAGAAATAAGTGAGGTAAATCGGTGACAATCGTCACAAAGACGACCGAAAACGAGGCGGTATTCGCTTACTTGAGCGCCAATTCCATCTTCCTCTTGTTTTCCAATTCCTGGTCCAAAGCCGAGCTTGTGTTGCTGCGAGTCACTGTGTTCACCATGCCGCTCAAAGAGTGAAAATTATTTATCTAAAACAAAAGAACGTTACAAATAAAATATATAATTATATAAATATAAAATAATTTATATTCTTATTAATATCAATAAATAATATTAGTATCATTAATATCAGTAAATTATAATAATTATGAAATTATATTTAATAGATTCATTCTACTCACGCTATCATTATCCTTAACCAAACTTCGACGCGCTTCCGTTTTTGAATGCAACGGAGCCTCTGGTGGTTCTCTCTGTATGTTGCCGCTTTTCACATGCCAATAATAAGGTCCATTCTCATCTGAAACAATATTCGATTTCCATTAATAAAATTTGAAAGCTTCAATTTATAATAGTCGCGTATTTTCGGTTATCGTTCTTATCGATTCATTAATGAAAGAAGATATGGAAAATTTAAAAAACTCGAAAAAACTTGAAAAAATTAATATATGAGAGGGAAATATCAATATATTTTTATTAAAATTTATATTTTTAATATAAATTATAAATTATTATATATAATAACTATTATTATATAACTATTAATTATTACATACTATTTTTTTATATTGAATTTATCTTAATTTCTAGTGACTTTTTTTCTGCAGAATATTATTTAAATTTAGGAGTTATTTTGAAATGTAAGGATTATTTAAAAACGATTTTTCACGTATCGATTTGAAAATACTTGGAAATACTGTTTCAACCTTTTGCTCGACTTACCCTCGTGCTTTTGCCAGCCGGGCGGCAGATTCTCATCTTTATCCTCAGAATCGGTGCTATCCACGTCCGTCGGTTTCTCCTGGGTATTGTTCTGCAGAATCGCATTGTTCTTCTGATCCTTTGGCTGTCGCCGTTTCACCGGCACCGCGTACAGTTCGCTGTTCAGACCACCTTCCACATGCGGCACACCACCCATTTCTGTGGTCTCGTTGTCAGGTTTCTCGCAATAACTGAAGCGCAAAGCCAAGAAAAATTGAGGATCAAGAAAGGTAGGTTCAATCTAGAAGTTTGGTCGCGTCATCGCGACGATGTCTATCGAATATCAAGCGGCAATATCCAAAATCTAGGAGTGATCTAAAAGACGTCTCAAGAAAGTCTAGAGGATTTGAACATCTTTTAGAACTTTTTGTTGTCTGATTATCTTTCCAGATCATAGACGGATTCGTAATTATTTCTTTATCTATATAAATTATGATTTATGCCGAGAATTACAGTTTTATCTTTTTTATTAAATATAAAATATATAGACAAGATTGTTAAGAAATACAAACATTATAAATCCGTCTGTGATTTGATTGTATCTTATAAATATATCTTAATTCTTTGATTTTTTTTGCGTGCACTTACAATATTAAAAAAGAAAAGTGAAAAGAGAATCAAGATTAGCAATCAAAATCGATAATCGGCCATAAGAATTGCAACGGAAACAGGGAATCACAGCTCTTATTCGTTCAACAAGGAAATCAGCGATAGTACACAGTGCAAGCTATAAGTTTCACTACAACAATATACAAAGCTTCGTGAAAGAAAAATTCATTTTTACTTATCGGCCCTATTTTAAAATATAAAAATTTCGTCCACATTCGCGGTTGCTATTCTCGGCTGTACTATGACCTATGCTCAATCAGTCTCGCATCATCACGAGGAGGCGGTCACACGCGACAAGGTTGTTCGCTAAAAAAGTCTCTCCGCTCTCTCTCTCTCGTTCTATTATATCGCGAAACTCCACGAGTTTGCGTTCTCGCGTGACTTGAGGGAATTTCAGTTCACGACATTTCAGGACGAATCACGATCGCCGAAATAAGCGGCTTGATTTATCGCGTCATTGTCCGGTCGCGTTCGTTCGTCCCGCGAACGAATCGGTGAGCATTCGCGACGATCGTCATCTACGACGGAATGACAAATTGATTTCCCCTCGTTAGATCGTCCAACTGAAGGCCGTGCCATCTCGCTCGTAAACCATTATTGATTCTCGACGATGTAGTCCCCCCGTTATCGCCGTCGAGAAATCCTCGCGTGCTAATCGAAATCGGGCGCGACACGAGCCGGTCAGTAGGAGATTATTTTTACGGGGGCTGTAAAATAAAATATCCCTTGCGAGCGAACGAGGAGAAATTGCGCTTCGTACTTGAAACTTGATGTAAAATTATGTATCGTGCACATTCATAAAAGGGGCCGAGGGCTTTATACAGAATTGGGGTGAATAAGGATGACCTGTATACATGCAATGAAGACACTGTAACAGGTGTCTGTCGCGTCTGTCAAGTGTTTATTCCAGGGGAGGGAAAAACAGTTCGAAGTTTATTTTTATTTGGAATATTATGTAAATATGAGCAGAACGTGTAATTTTTTTTGAGGAAGGGATTTAAAAGATTTCAAAGAGTTACACAATAATATCAAGATAGCTTAATCACTCGTCATTTTTAATATTATTTGCCACAGTTCATTAAACTCAACGTCCGTAAAGAATCATAACCAGTGAGAATAATAATTTCACACACAAAAAATAAGTGCGATACTACAGCAAAAAGCAATACCAGCAGTCGTTTTTCTATCTATCAAATTTAACCCGGTTATTCACATTTGCTTTTATCATGGATCCGATTGCTACTATATATTTTTTGAAGTGAAAAGGAGCAACGTTGCTACTCGTAGCAAGAAGTTTATTTTACTTTGTAATACAAGAGGATCTGAAGTCCAATTTCTACTAGTAGTCGGATATTAGCTGCTACGTCGAAACCGAGAAAAAAATCTATATGTAAAAATAAACAATATTTATCGACGATGGAAATTGCGAAAGATTGTTTCGAGATCCTTTCGTAAATCACTGTTACTTGCGCGTGAAATGTCGCGAGATATAAGTCGTATATTTTTACGAACAAGAAATTTTTATGGAGGAAAACATATATACAATACATGTGATATACGTCATACTACTCGTAGTTCCATTAAAGTGAGCAAAGTGATGTCTGATATCAGTGCGGATTTTTCTCGATTTAACGTTCGCGATTCATTCTTCAAATACGAGATATTCGTTGTAGCTGCCACACAGCATTGCAATATGATATACAACAACGTGAGTACACGAACAGACAGGTGAGTCTACACACAATAACTCGGATCTGCGCGAGCGGAGGGTTGTTTACGCGAAACTCGGGCGTTTCGTTTCACGACAGGGCATTCTCGCTACTACAACGGCAAACAAAAGCGGCAACTTGAAACACACAAAAGAGAAGCGACGTATAGTGGTAACAAGCGGACGATCATCTGCAGGAGGGATTGGGTGCCACGAGACCACACGAGTGTTTCGTACGTACTTTCTCGACCCGGAAGTGTCCGTAGCGTCGATCGATCCCGACTGTAGGGTGTGAGATTGAGGCAGGATCGCGCTCGACGACGACGGGGACGACGAGCGGGGATTCCCGTTGAGGGTGTCGTCGACGAGAGCGGACTCCGTCACACCCTCGCAGCCGTACCTGAATCAGCATCGTTCATGCAACGTATTACAAGGGGATGAATTGTCGACGGACGGACGTAATGATGATGATGATGATGCCTATCGCGATTCTCGATAGGATAAATATCACTGATTGACCCTTAAATGCATATCTGATACGTTTTCAATACCCTTTTTTATTTATTCGATTCATTTTTTTCGCCATAAAAAGATTTCAAGCATTTAAGGGTTAATTCGATATCTAAGTACTAAATTTTATACACTTTTTATAGAGATAATTTTAATATTTTATACATTTATTTTTTTAAATGTGGCCTCTTAGATATGTAAAGCATTAATCAATATTTAAAATTTGGTATTTCCAGAATACATTTTTATCTTGAATGCGTTTCTTCGCTCGGGAATCGCGCAATGGCAGGAATGTGGCACTTTAATTAACGATCGAGAAACAATGCCAAGTACCGACGCGGTTACTACAGGGTCGCTAACCATGTCGACGTAATTAAGGGATTAGTCGAGCGGTTTGCTGACTAACGCCAGCTGACTTTCCTGAATATCGTTCGGGTATTAAGAGTGTGTAAGGACCGACGTTCCTTTTGAACGTATTCAAGAAGTACGGATTCTGGACTTTGAGGCCTTTAATCGCGGGATTATAACGAACTACTCGCAAGAGAGAGAGAGAGAGAGAGAGCTTGCGAAAACTTTTCCTCAATATAGGAGACTTTGTTTACTTTGCACTTGAAATACATTCATGTTAAAAGTTTCGATAAATTAAAATAAATTAAATAAATAGCATTATCTCTTCTTTTTCTAACTTTTAACTCTTGCATAATCATATATTGCAATCTTGAAACAATTCTACAAGTTATTGACAAGAATTTGGATTACTACTATATTATTGCACCATTTTTTATTATATAATATTTATTAAGAATCGAGCAGATGCAAACAGTGCATCGCTATACATACTCTATTCTCGATTTTACTAATTATCTTAATTACATAATAATAATCACGATAATTTCGCGTACGTGCTGCTAATTGATGAACCTACTTTGTTGCTTGCAGTTAGAGAAAACTAATAATTGCATGCTATGTAGTTGGGAAAAAATTTTCAAACTTTTCCGCATATTGTAACATACTGAGGAAAATAAAATAAAGTTGAAAAAAATGATTAAAAAATATACAAATAAATAAAGTAAAAATAATTTAAAAAAAACTCGTGTAGTCTTTGTATAAAGAAGAAGAGGAAAACAATGTAATTTAATTTAAAAGAGTGACGTGAAAATGACGACGACACTAACATTATGACACGCAAAGTCAAACAACATAATTTTGTGCAAGTATGTATATGGGTTACAAATAACACGAAGGGGTGCTTTGGAAATTCGCCAGAAGTTTCGTCAATAAGGGGAAGGTTTCCTGTATTATTTTGTTAGAACACGAGGGTGGTACAGGACAATCGTTGAAATATTCAGAATTCCTCATCAATCAATACTCTTGAAACTCTTTCAGTGTCTTTACATTCCATTTCGCTCATATACGAATAGATACGATGCCGATAATCGGATATATAACGATTTATCGAATTACGAATATTATGACGCGCTCTCAATAATATTAAACAGGTTATTAATTAATCTATAATAATCTCGTATTCGGCCGCATCGAATCGAATGGACGGACGACAGCTTTATAGAATGAAATCGCAATACTGACGCATTGACGTAATTCGTTTCGCAAGAACGTTAATTCGATTCTCGATCGCGAACCGCGATAATGTTATATAGTCGGATCGTTATTAATATTGTTAATCCCTGGATTGGTGAGGTGTTGCGATGTAGTATCTGGAATACCCGGTTATTGACACTGGTCGCATCGATCGACCATATCGAGGTCCGTATGGCATTATAGGCTCGGCGATTTGAGTGACGATGATATAGTCGATTTAAACCTCTGGAATTCATCTGAGATGGTCGCGAATCGATAGCAAAATAATAATGGACCATGACTCATCTTGTAAGATATCCCGTTTATAATTCTATAAAGAAAAGAGACTTTATAAAGTTGACAAGAAAACGTGTGAAATTAATCTTCAAAAAATTTCATTTATACTCTTTCTACTTTTTTGAGAATATTAATGACATATCACGTTAAGTAGCAAGAGATACAGATAAACTGATCGCGCGATATAACTAAAATCAGCTACCGGAGGTAATTGTGACCCAACTGGCGTGTATACATGCGCGCATCACCGTAACTTTCAGTCAGGTATAATTAAACCCAATTAGGTCGTAAGGTGAGCAACTTCTGACGCACCTGGCTGGGCCGTAAATTACGCCGGCAAGTCTCCCTCTGTGTCTATCTCACCGGCACCATGATTACAGTATTCGTAATTTTATGGTTTCTGCTCGAGAACGCGGATCATTATCTTCTGATTATATTGCTATCATCGTAAATCACCGCCTTTTTTAGGGAACCGCGAATTAAATCGTCAGGTAAGGCACGGGCCAAAGAAAAATTATTTTTGTACTTTTAAAACATTGAATAAAATGTAACAAATAAAAAAATAGTCACAAATAAAAGAAAAAAGAGATAATAAGAAAAGAAAAAGAATAAGCTGAATATTTATAATATAATCTGCAACTAGTATTTCAGATTTGTGCTGCATCGAATTGTTAACGTCCGGTATTCTGCTGGTACTCCTGTAATAACGATCGATTATCAATGAAATCTGACGAACACTTGGACCACGATGAAAAGAGAGAAAGAGAGAGAAACCTAAATTACAGAGTGTTAAAAGGGCCGATATTCGGGTGTCTGTAATTCGCTGTCAGTGTTTGTCGACTGGCAGAAACAACGGCCGATTGACCATGATGTGGACATCAACGAGGGCGGGTGATTTGCATGAAGGGAGTTAGAAGAGAGAGATAGAAAGAACGAAAAGCAAAAAAGATCCTAGAGAGAAAAAAGTAGTGCATGGCCGAAACACCATACAGGCTAAATGGACACCTACACAAAGTGTAGCACAGAGTAAGAGAGAAGGGGGGGGGAGGAGAGAGAAAGAGAGGAGAGAGAGAGAGAGAACGATAGAAAAAAGAGAGAGAGGGAAAGAGAAACAGAGAAAGAGAGTCGGGCTGCTCTTCTCCTCGCTCGATCAATACACACTACACAACCACCCCCCAACCCACACACACCCCTCTACCCCATGGCACAACCCCTCGACCACTGTGTGGCGCTCACCCGCCAACGTCACCCCATTTCGAGCGCTCTACCTAACCACTGCACACACATCTGCACTTATATACATACGAGATACAAGTGGACGATACTGATCGCTATCGTATTGATAAAATGGCCGTTGCTGTTTCTACCGTTTTTTCAAACTGATCAGCTCGATATCGACTTTGCGACGATGCGATCAAAGAACGATTGATATGTGTGTTGGGCGAAGATTACTTCTGAGAATTGCGAGTATCGGTGTTCGACAGGTGAGAAGAACTCGTGTTGAAATTCTCTTTGAAGCCTTTATTCTCCTGCGTAAAAAGAATTATAGTAGCATCGGACACGATCTGTTATTGTTGGATAGGCTGCCTAGAACACGTCGAATCGCAATTAGGCCTTGTTGAAGCTAGGAAATATTCCCTGCGGTCCTTTCACCCTTCGAGTAGCTGGCAGTGCCGCATACAGCCCACCGAGGTAATTAAGTTTCGGCCGATCCGATGGGAGGAAGTCCCGAGTGCTTCGGAGGCCGCTCCTGGTTTCTCCAAATACATTGGTAGCCTCGTGCAATTAAATCGCTATTATAAGTTTGTGTAAAAATCGTTAACCCTGTGAATAAATTCTTCTTTGATCAAGAGGAATAAAATATACGTGATTAAAAAGACGAAATAAATTTGAATTATATCATAATAAAGAATATAAAAAAAATTGGAATTATAATAAATTTAAAAAACTACAACAAATCTAAAATATTAAGTAAAATTAATGTTCGCTATTTATTTTCTTAAGTACTTAACGTTTGTTAGAAAAAGAATCAAAAGATAAATTCCTACGACTCGTGGCGTTGAAAGCAAGGTTAACGATTGAAAAATGCCGATCTACGCCTGTTTCGTAATGAGAACATGTTCTGATAAATGATTCAATTCTCACAAATAAATTGATTCGCAGAAAGAACTGAATCACGTCCGTGGGAAAGACTTCTCGGATAGTTAGACTGACTTTATTTCGTTTCATTTTCTTTTAAATAGCTGTTATTTTTTAAATTAATTTAAAAATATCTAGGAATTATTCTCTTTTTCAATTTATATCACTTCTGACGAATATTATTGTGAATGGATTGCTATCTGCTGTATGCGAGCTAAAAGCGTGAAAAATTTCACGCGAATTATTATAATCGTAAAATTTTTATCGGACACGATAAACTTTATTATACAGTGCACATGATCTGCTTTAGGTATAGTAAACTATAGTATTCGTTGCTGTTCTCGGGCTCTACGAAACAGCGTCTCATCACGATCGCCATAATAATGTCGAGAAATTTTTCACCGGGTTAATTTGTTCCTTATTTCGATTATTCTTTTTAAGTACCATGTTTCCGGAAAATCACGCAACATTTAACAAAGCAATTTCTACTTGCCTCTAATCTCGTCTTGTAGCGCGTGTTCCTGCAATATTTTCTTATATATACTTTGTGATTTATTAACACGTTTCACGCTAAACGCTTTTAACAGCATCTTCGCGATTATGGATTCGTCCTACCTTATGAAGACTTTATGAAGTCCAGGCAAATCGCCACTAAAGTCTGTTTATATTCCGAGTAACAAGATTGTCTCGTCATTTCGCGAGAGCAAGCGTTAGAGCTACCTAAAGTTCAACATTTACCGAGCGTTTATCATTTCATCATCGGGCCGCCACCGTGAAATCCTCGCGACGGCTCACGACGAGACCCTTTATGACGTATTATAAATCGCGTGTTTTTCGTCAATGTCTTCCTTTTTACGTACCAGCCACAGTCCATAAACCTTTATGATCGGTCGCCGGTAAATCGACTAGCTATTCCGTGGCGGGGGGAGGGTGGAATTCGCGCGAGAAACGCGGTTAATAAAGTTTCGAGCTGAGGGTGTATATTTTTTCATCGAGAAGCTCGCCCGTTCTCCTCTTTCGTCGCTGCTTTATGAGCTTTTTTTTATGGAACTCGGAAACTCCACTCTCACTAAAATCAACCCCTTCCAGTTTGCCTACACCTCCCTTTCCCGTCCTTTGGTTTTATCCGCTAGGTACATTAACTCCCGCACTGTCATGGCCAGATTTTAATCTAACTTGCACGATAAAACGCGATCAAAAACGAATCAGCGTCTGGTGTCAAATTTTTTTATAGAAAAAATGTGTGCACGTTATTTTTTTAGGTCAGGTTGTTTTTTGTGCTACGAGTATCGATCCGCGTTGCATTGGATTTTATTTTGCAATACCACGTCTCGTTTTTCCTATTTGATAACCGATTGCATCCCTCTCTGAAGTGATTTTCTCGCATCCCTGCTATCGAATACTAATAAGCGCGTGAATATTAAATGTTTCGGGATTAATAGAACATTAATTAACGCGTTTCGTGCAGTATTATAAATTTCGACACGAAATCGATAGATGTTTGTGAGATAAAATCGCCGATAAGCGCACGAGGTCCGTAAGAGTAACGCGAATCCGATCTCTCCGATCTTCTTATAACACCTGTGAACGACTATTATCAGCAAAGTTCCTAGTCCTTTCTCCGGCATATATCTCCAGGACGAAGCTATTGGCATCGCCGGAACATCTTGCATCCTGGACAGGATGATTCGTTCGCGTTTACGAGCGTCCTCGCTCCGGATTTCAGTTTAGCCCGATAATCTCCAACGGCTGGGCATCCTAGCAAGACCTCTCTCGGGACATTATTCTTTCTATCATTCCCCTCCTCTTCTTTTTTCGCTCTTTCTCTCTCTCTCTCTCTCTCTCTCTCTCTCTCTCTCTCTTGCCGTTTTTTCGGTCTCCAGACTGCCGGAGCTTTTTCAAAGCCCGACGTGAGAGGACTTATCAAGCACGCCGACTTTCCGGGATCACCGATTACGTCCTGCAGGTATTACCGGAGAGAAAGAGGTGTCCCGGAAGAAAAAGGAGTCCTTGCGGAAGACGGTTCGCGACCGGAGGGTTGGGAGAGAAGAGGGGAAAGGATTCCATTTCCTGGATTTATGGGCGCGTCGCATGCATGTGACTCTCAGAACGCGATGTCGGTTTCACCGTGTAATTTCCTCATACTTCACGTTATCTGCGGCCGCATCTTTTCTCGGTATTTCTGTTGCGAAAGATGCGCGCCTACATACGCGAACAAGCGTTTCCATTCATCGAACGTTTATTTCTTGCGTGAAAATTAAGTCTTTTTTTTTAGATCGTTAGTGCAGTCTAATCGCGACTGGTCATTTAAGAGAGTTCATGTACTTTTACTCGAGTTAATATATTTGCCCTATGCACGAAAATAATTCTCCCTTTTCTTATTAATGCAATATTTTATACTGCTATAAAAAATTAAATTAATCAAGTAATTCAAAACTGACGCTTTCTCTTTTTTTGTTTATAAGGACAACACATTACATAAATAATAGAAAACACACGAGATAGTAAAAATAATCGGTAACGTTTCATTTGGATAAAGCGAGATATTTATGCAATATTTCGATCATCGATAACTACCGGTCTAATCTAACCGGCCATTCAGGGCATCGAGATACGATCTGAGGCGTGGTCGCACGCTGGCATAATCATTCGTGACAGACTCGCGTGTACACGGTGCTCTAGGCATCGTTCACTTTCTCTTAACTGCAGAAATTGAGTTAAAAAGCACATTGTTTACTCTTAACGTTCGTTCTTAATCCATATTTTTGTATTTCTGATATATTTATAATGATTGTCGATTATATAATAATAAAAAATAGCTTCGAACACGATATTTCCAACACTCAGTACATTCGTCGCAATCGAGTAATTATACGGTGCGTTCATCTGTGAATTATCGAGCTCGCGATCGACATCGCACAGCAAATTCTGCAAGATAATGGACCACCCGGATGTTTTCTTTTATTTCTGTACTATTATGGAGCCTGAAGATTTCTTCATCTGAAGCCTTCGCGTGACGGCATAGCTAAGAACAGAAATATCCATCTCGAAAGCGTCTTGAGAAAAGACGGTTAATGCGCGTAGAAAAATAGCTACAACGAGATTTGTCTTAAAAAAGAATAGAAACGTTAACCATTTTAAAACTTTTGCTAATAATTGTCACTTTATTGTGTGTAAAAACTGTAACACACACGAATGCAATTTAAATCTTAAAATCAGAGTAATATTCTCAATTAAAAAATTAATTTGTAGTTTCAGTCAGTGATAAATTAATAATATGTTAAATCCAATTTGTAATTATTGAAATAAAGATAATAGTTAAATTTATTGTTACAACGAGAAATGTATTTGATCGCGATTCGTAACGAATTAATTGGTTTAATTTAAAATAAAATAGCAGGTAAATTCGTTGTTAACAGGGCTACGTATTTGATTGTAATTCACACGATGTAGCTTGTAGTAACTCAATCTGCAATTTGCTGTACGACAGTGGTTAAATTCATTGTTAACAAGGGCTTTATTCGATTGTATCGTAATTCATTCAACGTAGTAATTACTTGATTTGTAATTTAGGATATGACAAAAATAGAGTTACGTTCTTTGAATGTAACAAAATAAAATCGGAATGCTTCCGTTAAATGAGAAATGGTGTCTTTATCCGAAGGTAGGACGACTGCGAGTATCTGTGCACCTGCTGTTATCTTAGAGCCTCTATTACCATTACCGACACCTAATGCTTTCCGGGTGTTAATGGAAAGCAGACACGGTTCGCTACAGTCTCGGCTGCTACTTACCACCGGTGAAGAAAGGGGGAATTGTTTGTGCGGATACTACGGGGATCGTAAAGTCGACGGTGTTAAGCGATTCGGAGAGACGCGATCGAACACATCCGCGCCTTCAGGGCTCTTGCGAATTAATTAAATTTGTCAGCGATTAATATCCGCTTATACCAGGATCACGTGGAGTCTCCACTCTTCTGTAGGGCTACGGGGTAAATAATTGCGCGTTAAATAACAAAGCGCGGGATAAAT
Source organism: Camponotus vicinus (assembly GCF_025532165.1). Classification (NCBI taxonomy): domain Eukaryota; kingdom Metazoa; phylum Arthropoda; class Insecta; order Hymenoptera; family Formicidae; genus Camponotus; species Camponotus vicinus. Next base: position 32,877,562 of record NW_028141945.1, read on the forward strand.
TTAAAGTAGCGAGGGAGCGAGACAGGAGTTGGCGACGACGACTCGTGCCAGCCGTTTCGTCGGGACATTATTATGCAAATTAGACCGGCAGCGTTATTTTGTTACGCTATTACATAATTACGACGGCACACACATAATCTCCGACATTTCGTGACTGCTGCCGTATGCCGACCGTACCGTCATAACGAGCGTAACGCGATAATTTCTACCGGCTCCCTCGGTTACGCAATCGCGAAAATGCACATTACGTACGACGATGCGCTCGCAATGAGAACCATCGACTCGTTGAAATTCACGGGGCAACGTTCTCCTCCTCGATGAGCCCTCGACGGGCTTTTACGAGCTTCGAATAAATTCGCGGAACATACTTGCCGGAGTAATAATTTCGCGCAGCGTTGCAGAAACATTGTAATTGACCGGGAAACGGAACAAATCAGCAGACGCGGTCTAATATGGAAGTCGCGGTAAATTATCGCCTGACGACTCGCTCGCAAAATACTCCGGCGTCATGCGGATTAATTTGCATAATTAATCTCAGTCCGCGCTCACCCATGCCAACGTTCAACTTTTCAACAGGCACGATACTAACGAAGCGTAATCTGATTTACCATCGGTTCGCTCAGCCAAGGCCGCTGAATACTTTAGATTTAGAGACACTCCAGGCATGGTCTGGCCGATGCACTGTTTTCAATCAAAACTGATATAAGTTCAATTCCCTTCGAGTGAACTTGATATAACACTGTGTACTAAATAACGAGATAAATAACATGAACTCGACGCTGTCTAGATAAACTTTGCGCTAAAAAAAATGAAGAATTCGCCAATTCCGACTATTAATTATCTAATTTTGGGAATTAAACTGGCCATAAATGGAATATTGGATCATTTTTGAATCGCCTTTAAAAATTAATAAAGCTGTTTCGGGAAAATGGACCTTGATATGAGAATAAATATTCCATTTCCTTTAATATTACTGATTATTAATACTTAAATTAATTAATTTGGAAAAAAAGACAGTTCACATATATTCATACATATATTCGCAGATATACTATACTCGTGGTTTTTTGAATTTAATACAACAGAATATCTCTCACACGAAAAATGCGTGCTTTTTGTGCTGCTGGGTTATGCAACTGTAATGCACCGTGATGAAATATTCAATACAATCGTCACGAGTAGAAAATATGTGAAAGATAGCGGCAATATATGAACAATTCATACGCATTAGTTTATCTCTGTGTAAATAATATATGCGCGCTATTATGCCAAATTTCTTTAACATTATATATTTCACTGCAATTGCCTTTTAACTGCAAAATATGAGCGCTTAAATTGCGGGAAATTTTCGTCCACGATAAAAAATCCACTTCAAATTGGGACCGAAAATTACGCTAGTGAAAGGAACGGAGGGCGAGGGCGGGATACCCTATATATATATATATATATAGTTCAGTGATGTAGCGTTGTTTCAAAGGTCTATGGAAGTCAGAAGAAGGGAACGGACGATCAAAGGGGAACAAGGTAGATTGGTTAGGGAACGATCTAAGGCGAATGCCGCGTCAGGGGAGAAAGAGGGACAGGATCAGACGCATGAAGTGGATTCTAATTTTAGAAAGAAGCAAGATTACGCTTTGTCTCTCTCGTGCAAGAATGACAGAGCCAGCATCGAGATGAATCAAGACGAGCTCGACGGCAGTGAAATATGATTACGATTAACGCCCTCGGCGTCTTTCCCCGCCTTGTGAATAAGAAAATCGTTAACTCGTTTAGCGTTTCGTACTTTGCCCGAAAGATCGCACTTTATCCGACAATTATTTTCAGCTCAAATTAATCGTGATAAATAATGAATTATTTAAAAAGAATGGAAAATATATACTCGCTATGCACACACGACGATCAATGTCTGTTTCGCGTATTTAAAAGATTTCGCTCGCTAATAATTCACCGCGTTATTGGCCGCGCCGAGACTATTAATTATCAACAAGTGAACAATTTACCCTCAATTCGTGCGCAAACTCAAATTTCTATTTTTCATCCTCTTCTGCTATTATAACTGAACGAATTTTGGTGCATGTGTAATTGTTGCTGCTATACTATGTGGATATAGCTATATTAATTCGCAGATTCAGAAGCTTAATTTCATTAAGCGTGCGTATGACATTTAAAAAATCTCTTTGGCCAGACGATTAACGCCCCCCATTGAACGTCGATGACAGCCGCGAGGGTGAACGGGTTCTGGGAGCGAGGGAAGTGAAGAAGCAAGGGGATGACTCTGGGAAACGCGAGTGCCCTAGACGGCTTTAATTAACGATTGTCGCGAGAGCAAAATGGCAAAGTGGCTTGGCTGAGAGCGTCGGCATTGTGGACGTCGGCGCTGAAAAAAAGAAGACAGAGGGAATCGTTTACCATTCAACTACAGTTTTTTCGAACGAGTTAATGAACAATATACTCATCGGATTTGATCTCTTCCATTTTTTTCGTTTTTGCTCGTTTCGCTCTTTAAATTTTCTCCGAGTATCCGCTGCTCCTCTATTGACTATCGATTTTATTTCCCGTCCAACTTTATCAAGTATCGTGATATTTCCTCAAGATTTATGATACAATTATTAGTCTTTTCATATTGATAAAAATGTCAAGTCGCGGAAAACTAATATTTATTAAAAATTTGCTCTTCTAGCGACGCGCAGTAAATACATAAAAGTAATATTGCCTAACGATTTTTAGATTATTGATTTGAATGTAGGTTTGAAGTAATGAAAAAGTCAGCCTTGTATTATTCCATTAATAAAGTGCGTTCTAAATATTGCGCATCGGTATTTTAAAAAAATATACAAAAATAAAAATTCTTTTTCTCCCTTCAATATTAATTATGTAATGTCGTTTATGGCACAAAGTTGTCGACGGGAAAAAATTGTGAATAACAATTTGCTCGTAACGAGCATCTAATTAGGCAATTGTTGAAACATGAAAATTTTAATAATTTGGACCATCAACTGTCACATTGTTATCCTGCATCAACAAAGGCAGGAGAATGAGAGGCGAGTGCGTGATAACGCACGGACGAGAATTTCGTCGGTGATCGCGCGGATTTATTCCGGGTTAATCGCTCGCGATTATCGTTATTAAGCGGCGCGCAAAAAAGAGGAAGTGCATGATCGCTGCATTGCACCGCGAAAGAGAGAGGGAGAGAGAGAGAGACGTCTGCAGTCATCGAGCCGGGCGCAATCCCCGCGCTTTTATACGTAATAACGCAGCCATGCGAGGGCGGCTTTTATCGACCACCCCCTTTCCGTGTTCGCCACCTCCTCGTCCGTCGCCCTTGCGCTCCTCCTCCTTGCCCCTTATTCCAGTGTTACGAACCCCCCGTCACCCCTCGACAAAACCGTAGACTCCGGTAAAATCCGACGATCGCCCCTAACGTTAAGTGGTGGAACGCGAGAAGCACGAACTCTCGCTCCTTAACTTGCAAGATCCTTCAGACGAGCACGAGTCGAGAGTCTTAAATTTTATTGGCGGCCCCGGAAAACTATCCATCGATCGATCCGCTCATCCATGTTGAACGGACAGCGACAAACAGTACTTGTAGTTTCTCGCTTCGAAATTCTAGTTGAAGAAAGCAACAACAATCAAAGTATTATTAGTTATTACAGTACTAAATCCACTATCGAAAATCATGCCATTGATGTATATATGTAAAATTAATATCAACAAATTCAATTATGTGACTTATTATTTTATAAGATTCATGTATATTTTATATATAATTATTATAATTAATTTGAAATTTATATCTCCCCCTTTGGATTGTATACCTATGGCAATTTTAGAGCACCAGGTATCAGGTCCCAATAATCTGCCTTATTATCAAGTATCTATCCAGTATTTTTCAATGACAGAATCAATATAATACGAGCCACGCTACATTACATCAATTAATTACAATATATCTCCTACAACGATAAGAAACAAATATAGAATTCTTAAAAAAATAAATAATAAAGAATAAGAAGAAATAACAATATACAATAGCATGAAAAATCGATCGTTCTCGAAAAGCGATATTTGGCATTTTTCGTCCTCAGGCAATACGTATTTATTAACAATTACGCGTTTATGAAGAGACTGACGGAATGCTTTATCGCGAGCGGCCGTCGTTGCAGGAGTTCAGTTATGCGCCGGCTCGATAACTATTTTCCGCTACCCGATCCATTTCACGCTGTACTGAGCAAAACGCGGGCCTCGGGACGAGAATTTGCCCGCGCGACGCCGGGAGACGCACTCGACCAGCGGAGCGTCCGCGTCCGCGCGCGCGCGCGTCAGACCAGACGATTGCGGGTTGCATTGTTATCGAAATTGCATCTGCCGCGCATATATCGCACATTATCATATATTCGGATGCGCGCCACGGGGTAAGAATTTAAATTGCCGGCAATTGAATTGCGTAATTTATTTCGCGGTAATCACAGAAATAGCGGTCGATAAACGTATCGAATTTAGAGGCGGAAGTTTAGCGGTACTTCCGCTGTTACGTACGTGAATTTTCAATCAAAGGTCATTTTCTTTTCTTTACGATGGATACTGAAGATGTGCGCGGTGCGTACGCATCTCGTTAATGAAGTGACCTTAAATGATTGTTCGCGTCGTTGCATTTGAAACGCGTGTTAAAATACGGTGGGATCAATAACGTCGCGCTGGAATTATCTCGCGAGTAAAGATCAATGACATTACGAGCCGTTCTTATTTCGGTTTAATGACAGTTTTAACGAGGGCATTGCTCATTCAACAGCAGCCAGTAGAGAAATTCGTATTGATCAGACAGTTAGTAGGACTAACGAGGGAGGAGACTAGTGTGCGTGACTAGTGTCGATAATGAATCATTGTTAAAAGAATTAGGTCAGGAATGATACAAAGTTGTGAAATTTAAAAGGCTGATATTTCCCTAACGTAAGAGTTAAAGAGTAAAAATATGAGTAGTGTAAAAAAACTATGTTTAAAATGGATATATATAGTCAACCGTGTTAAATGAATGGTAGATCTAGGAGAGGAGTAGTATTCTATGTCTCTTTCTCTCTCTCTTTCTCTCTCGCCCGGAAAATCAATATTTAACCTATGATTTCCACCGCGGAACTGCAGTATGGCCTATCATGTATGAGGGACGATCAGCTTTACGGTCAGCAGTGATAGCATAACGGATAGAAAGAGCATTGAAGAGTGACTTACAGTCAGCTGCCACAAAGATCGGCGTGCAAGATCGGTAATCGTGGCACAAGCTCAACCTCCACCGCACTGGGATTGTTATTCATTTAGAAACGGAGAATCGATATCCTTCCGTACCTCTAATTCCTTTATACCCTTCTCCCCCCGCCCCTCCCCTCCTTTCCCGGGCCAATCTCTCGATCGGCTTTCTATCGTCGGTCACTGTCAACACCTGCTCTCGCAGTTATCGATAGAACGAATCGACGACCAGCTGATGACGACGCTGACGTAGCGGCTCGACCATCGAAGGAAGGGAGGGAAGGAAAAAAAAGGCGACAGGTATGCGAGGCGCGCGCGAAAAACCACCACGACTATCCGATGGTCGGCGACAGACTGAACGTCGGCGAACTAGGCGGTGCGCTTCGGGCTCCCAGTCTCGGTCAACTTCGGTGGCGTTCGCCGCTGCCGTGTGGATGACGTCATTCCGCCGCCGCCGTCGCCGTCGCGCTGTACCATCATGCGTCTTTACTACTGGTGCCGCGCGGTCGGCGCGGCGTGTGCAGGTGCATCGCGATGTATTTTTTAGTTCCAGACGTTTCGCGACTTCTGCCTCGACGCATCTGGCGCCGCGATAAATCGCGAGACGCGCGTCGCCGGCAATTAAGCGCCGCGGCGACGTAAAAGTGCCGATTGTCCGCCGAGGAATTCATTTTCCCCCCGATGCACGTACTCGTGAAAACACACGCGGAATGCTCCGGATTAAATGTACGCTCTTTCGATCATTAATATAATAATCGATGCCGATTATTTTACGTGTACATGTAAAATGTTGAAGTATTTGTAAAATTATATATGCATATTTTAAAATCTAATTTTTTGCAAATTATATTTTAATAAGAATGATTAAAAATTGATTATGAGAAAAGGATGAAAATTCTGAGTATCGAAAAAATCTTGTAATATCTTCAGATATTTCCCCCAAGGGGAAGAAACATTCATAAAAATGCAAAGTAGAATTCTCGCACCTCTCACGAGCGTCTTCTTCTGCTTCAGATAAAATTTATTTTCTCGTAAAAAATTAAAATGCCACTGTAAGAGAGCCTCTCTCGCTTTCTCTTTCTCAAAACCTTACTAAGTTGCAAGTATATATGTACTGTTTCCTTCTTGTTTGCAAAGATTTTCCGCGACGCTCGCGATAAAATCGCAAGATATCGACGAGTAAACCCGAAAGTTTTTCCCGAGACAGTCATCGATGGCGACGAGGGGGACGAGGGTGAGAAAACGAGTCGAAAACAAGAGCGATCGAGGGTGGTCGCTCTTTCCCCCGAATGTTTGCCAGAGGAAGAAGTAGTTTGTCTAATTGAGTAGATAAGGTGGAAGTTGCCGACAGAAGGAACGACTTGTTTACGCGACCAACGAGAATACGGTGATGATATAGGCTCCCTCTTCCCTTTCGCGAGATCCACGGATGACAAGAGGGCATAAATGTAGGCTCTCCCTTTTTTTTCGCGCGATACATAAAGATTTAGTGGGCCGGAAACGGACGACCATCGTTGACGTGATGTCGGATACAATCGAAGCTTCGCTCGTTACGCGATTGCTGGAAGAAAGAGAGAGGAGGAATATTAAATGGACGGGTGTAACGAAGGTTTATAGCTTCCACGGAACAAGAGTTTATTGGGGGATACCGACTGATTTCGCAAACGAGATTTCGGGGCGGAATTGAATGTACGATATGTCGAAAGTTCACTGACATATCGATCTGTGCAGAGCGGAAACAATTGGAATAATTATGGCACGGAATATATTTTTCAACGATGAAAATTCAATATTGAAATTGATTTTATCCCTACTAGTAAAATATTACAAAACTGTCAAATTTTTTTCGCCTTATAAATAAGTACGTGCATATACGTATAATAAACTTGAACATGTGCAAATTCGTTTTATTGTTCAGCGACGAATCGATCTCAATGGCGCCGAAAGACTCGCTGTACAGGGTAAGCGTCCACAACAATCCGCCGGAGATTACGAACAGAATCCGATATGTAGAACCCGCAACCCAATCAATAGGATACAGTGGGCTTATCGGACGCATTCTAACTGCCGATGACAGATATATTTCGTGTTCGAACGGACTCCATTCTCTACCATTGCGCCACGAAAACGCTCTCGTGTCATCCTGAATCAGAAAATTATTCTCCACTCTCGATGCGAGAGAGAACGAGATAAAAAAGCTTGAATGAGAAAGAGACAACGGTGGAATTCAGTCATTTTAGAGCGATCGACCCTCCTCTCTCTTTGGGAGAAATAAGTTGGATAAAAAATGCAATAAAAGTCGCACTAAGAGCGCAATAAAATTCTTTAATGGTATGCGAATACAATTGCGGCCAAATAATGTAAGAAAACTTCCTATGCATCGTCTCTTTCGCTTCTTTTTCCCCCATATACCTCGAGATAATATGAGAGGCTATAAAAATCTGCATGATTACATACGGCAGTCTGATAATATATCTGCAATAGGATTCTACACCCGATGCACTTGACAGAACGGCATACTTTCCTTTATTGCCAATATTTTTCTTGCATCCCCTCGCGTTCGAGGATTGAAAGACGCACTATATGTGCTTTCCTTTCCTTCTTCTGTACATGTAAAACGATCCCATGAAATAACCTCGTTTCGTAAGCATAATTGTAGATTCTATCGGTCGTTCTGCCATCGCGAGGGTGGCATTTTATGAATTCATTCGTCACCCCCGCCGATGATTCCGCGCTGTACATGCATTCGAGGGTCGTAGCGTAGGAAAAATTCCATCGCGATATACGCGTCCCCTTCAATTGCCCTCGTCGTTCTCCTTTATTTCCGCGGTTATTCATTCGCCGCGTGTCAGTGGTTAGTTTTGAGGTTCTACTACTGATCCAATAGACGATCGATTTGCGCGAATTTATTATTCATTCAATAATGCCGCACTTCGTCACCGGTTATTTTCATTGACTGCACGATTTTGGAAGAATCGATGAAGTATAAAATATCGTCCCATCAAAAGTAACATCATTTTAACTAAATTTTTCATATAATTTCAGATTAAAAAATTTTAAAAACACGTAATAAAAAATAAAATATAATTCGGTTATACATCGAAGAAAGAAAATTGGCGAGTATCAAGTACGTTAAATGTTCTGCGTACGCCATGTTAAGTGCGGTGTGAATCTCAAAGTTGCAAAATTTCTTAGATAAATCATCTCAGCACCTGCAGCCACTATCGAACTTGAGCAAATCTTCGTGGTCGAACTTCTAATAGCCCGCAAGAATTATCGGCGTGTTTGAAACTCTGGCAGAAGTTGCGAGAGAGTCGAGAGAAAGAGCTATAAATTTTAGAGGATATATATATATATATATATATATATATATATATATTTATAACATATATGTGTGCAAAACTAAATAACTATTTTGGCAAAAACGGTAAGATATATCCGGCATAACTGGAAATCATAGAGAAAGCGGGACCTTAGAGAGAGGATCGTCCTCTTGTCACGAATACGACGAGCATGATAAATTAAATCCCGGAGCTGAGCGCAGAGTCGCGTGAGCAATGAAACCGCCGAACCGGAAGTTATCGTGGCTCAAAGCACTCTAGGCTTTCTGCCGCGGCTTTGCTCCGCGAATATCCCGAAATTCCGTTATCGGCGACCGGCTATTGCGAACAGGACATGTAAATCGCTTAACGTCGTCTCGATGAGCCCAAAAAATGGGAAATTGCGTTATCGCTGTTAGTAAGTTTCGCCTGCTGTGTTTAAAAACTGATGCGATTTATAAAAAAGAATGCGAATCTAAATTGTGAAAAAACGGCGAAATTATTTCTGAAAAATATATAAAAATAAAAAAAGTAGTATATGTATATAAAATGTTTAAAGGTTTTGATACAAGTGATATTTTACATTGTTTAAGGAGACAAGTTGCAATTATTGTAACGTATTAATATATCAAAATTATTTTTCTCCTTTATATTATGTTAATTCGACAGCGTAAGAATTTTTCTCTGATTATAAACAAAGTTTGAGAAAAGATGTCACTATTTAGGCATTGTCGGGTAAATTTCTTTTTTGCCAACGACATGGAGCTCGTCCTTTTTTTGGATGATGGGCCGATCGAATGTAATTTCCACAAGCATCCCTGGAATTTGCCAGTTGTCCCCTGCTGTCGTCAATAATTCCCCCTCAATGCCTTTTCCCCCATCTTCTCGTTCGTCCTTTTTCGGGATCTTTATTTTTCGGATCATGGACGAGAGATCGGCATGAATGCGGAGGAATGGAGAAATAAAGGGAGTAAGTTGAAAGAGGAGAACGAGATAGATAGAGAGACAGAGGAAATAAAGAGAGAAAGATACGGAAGTGGAATTTAACCCCATGATCCTCGCGGGAAAGTCCGGATGATCTCGCGAGCAAGAATAAGGAACGTTTTTCCTATCGGGAGTCCACTCGAATGTCTTTCTCTTCCGCAAAAGAAACGAGAGAAAGACAGAGCTTGATCGTGAAGGCAGAGAATGGTTGAATATTTATTCGTACCTTCCCTTCACTCGATATACTCGAGACTTCTGTGGAATCGTCCGATAAAAAGTTCTCTTAAAGGTAAAAATAGTGGCAGATGTTCGTCGCGATTTTTAACGAAGTCGCGCATAATAATTTGAGCTTGTAAATAACATTGGTTCTGCAAACGTTGCGAGATCTTGCTCAAAACGAAGCTAAAGCTCCGAGTCGCTAATTAGCGAAGTAACTGCGAGCAAACGGTACAAAGAAAATTTCTTAATTGAGAAACTTAATTAAACCGAATTTCCCTACCGTATTTTCCTTTCCGTTGTGCAATCACAAAAGTTGGAGTTGATACGACGGGAAACGGAAATGAGCTATCATATCCGGTAAACGATTACTCGTCGGCCAATCGACGACTTCGTCACTCGTATCCGGCCATCTTCGCAATCGATTCTTCTTCGACGCATCGCGATGCACCACAAAGCGCCGCGTTCGTGCTCGACGACTTGCATTGCAAAGCACTTCCGGTCGAGAGGATCCTCGTCGACGTGGTTGCCCCGAGGAGAGGGGCGGGGAGAGCCGGTTGGGAAGGGTCAAAGGGTAAGAAGGGTTCGTTGGCCCTTGATCGACTCCTCGCCCCGTGCAAGTTGCCCCTCGTCCGCAACATGTTCTACCTACGGCACGAGTTTACCTACATTTTCGAGGCACCCTTCTGTCCGCTCTCCTCTCCGACACAACCCTCAACTTTGTTCCCTGTTCGCCCCTTCGTGTTCGTTCGCAGATCAACGCAATCGCATGAACGCAGAAAGTCTGGGGTTTCTCGGTTTATATTTTTTTCCTCGACGAGCCGTACGAGTGTCTGTTTCCTTTTCATTTTCCGACGATTCCTAGTGTAGTTTAGAACCGTAAATTGAAATGATCCATAACACAGGAACGTAAACTTGCGATAAATATTGAATGCAAACAATAGCAAACGAGTGATTTATACATGAGTATATTATTTATGTATGAAATTGCACGCGATAGTTTCTCAATAATTATTGTGTGTGTGTGTGTTATTATACATTATTAATGTGAAATAAAACAAAGAGTAACAGTTATATCTGATGTAGAGAGAAATGGTTTCGTGCGCAGACGTTAGATTTTAGAGGAAGTTCCGTGTTCTCAACGATATCGCGCGCAAGTTGCATTTAATTACGCTCGGAATTTGCCCGCGGAAGTCGAATACAATCTTCCTTGCCTTGCATTTCGGTGCCCGAGTCGATCTATCATCTTGTCTCCCCTCGCGCTGGTTACGTATTTACCTTGCCTTCTCTCTCCTCTCTTTATCTACATCTATCTACGCCATTTTCTCTGGTTTTGTTTGCTCCACGTTCTACGCTATTGCCATTTTCCCTTATTACCTTCCGCATGCACGCGACGCGTTTCGCGAGACCGTCGCCAGTCAGTCGATTTCTCTATTTTCGCATCGCGATGCACAGAGTCAGTCGTGCGAGCGAGGCGACCTGGGACTACGAAATACCAAAATTTCCTTGCTCCTGTCGCTTTGCTTAGAAAAGACGCTAGCTACCTCCTGGGATTCGCCGGTGACAAAGCGCTGAATTTTCGAATTACAATTGCATGCTTTCTGCATCCCATTCCCTCCTACTCTTCCGTGTGTACGTATTTGGTAGTTATACGATTTTTTCAGATTTTATTTTATTCCCTTCGATTAAATTCATATTATGAACGTTGCGGTGGTATTTATTTCTCCCTCTCTCTCTTCCACTCTCTTTTATTTAAATTTTATTATATATAATTTAACATACGTTTTGAATATTTGATGCTAGGATGGCTAATCTGATTTAAAAATATATTAACTCGTGCAAATTTGATAGCTCGCGAAGCTTGATAGCTTGTAAAGCTCATCAATTTATCTCTTGCAAGGAAATGTGCGATAAAATATTCGCGTTGAAATTAATTTTAAATGCGAAATATTATTTAGCGCTAATATTAGATATATTTAACTGAAATATATACTGAGATTTTATACAATGACTTTAGTACAATGACTTTAGTGCAATGACTCAATTGAACATATCTAATATTATATATTTTTTATACATAATGAAGAGAATTCGCTTTATGTTATTTTTCATGAATTTAAATCCTTAAGATTTGTTCAATTGCCTCCTACATCTACTGGAAAAAGATCTAGACGGAGTTGACTTCGCGATCTCTCGTCCACTCAAGATACATCGACACAGAGGCGAATCCCAAAAGAAGAACTTCTTTCGCCGGCCATCTTCCCAAAAGTACTTTACGATAAGCCGAAATTCGCAGCGAGATGCTGGTGCAAGAAGGACGGAAAGTTTACGACACGACACGTGTCGCGCATAACAAACCACTGGCGAACGCGGTCTGTCCTCTCCATTTTCTTTTGTACAACTGCCTGTCTTTCCTCGATTCTCGTTCCTGCATAATACATAAGACCGATGACTTCTCGCCAAGGAGGAAGCTTATTGAGGATTATATGATTTAAATAAATGTCGCGTGTTCGAACGAAAATTTTCTTTTCCGTATTTTTACATGTAGAATATAAATATATAAATCGTATAAAAGAGATTTAGAAATTCTATAACCTATTCTTTACTTGCGCGAAAAGCTAGGTGCAATTAAAATAATATATATATATATATAATATTTCTCTCTATTATAATTCTTAAAATAAATTTTATTCGTAAGACAGTATGCATCGAGAGAATCTAATTATCCCACTGATGTAACTGTGACACTTCCGAGAATATCATTGTTACGACTCATGTGCAGGCTCGAATTTCTTGCTGCTATAGTCGGCTTGCTGACCGACTTAATCGCGTTGTAATTAACATTGTACGATAATTAAGCGCGGTCGACAGGATATCATTAAATCGCGTATCGCATTGCGCTCCTTGAACATAATAATTCATCACCCTAGTCACCTTTAGCGAAGAGAAAGAGAAAGAGAAAGATAGAGAAAAAAAGAGATCATGTCGAGAGTGAATGTTGGTTTAATCCGCTTCATTAGCGAATATCGCTTAATTAAGTATTAAATTTTAATTTTTTTCCTACTCTCATCTTGCTATACACACAGTTAAAGGAAAATAAAATAAAATATAGATCGGATTTATGAACTGAAAAACTGCATTGCTGCATTCGTTTAGAGAAGTGAAAAAAGACATCGTTTTAACAGCAAAAATAATTTAAAGTTGTTTAAGTCTTATATTTTTTCTATATTTTAGTTTTATATTACATGTTATATCATAACTATAAAATAGTTTTCAATTCAATACATCCAGATTGTTGAATTTGTACTTTAATAATTCTATATTTTCATACAAGATTAAATTATATCGATTTATTTCGAGTGGAGACTTGGACACTGCTTAACAACGAACAGAAATTTTCGACTCGACATCGTTTCGCGAGAGATACTCTTTTTGCGTTTTCTCCTGTTCCTGGTTGTGCAATGACAGCCGGGAGTGCATTGTGCATTGGGCACGTTTCGACGAGCTCGCAAGGTGGAATGTAGAAATGTGCACGCAGCTTCAAGTTAGCATATAAATGAAATTCGCTACGACCCGTAGAATGTCAAATGGAAGCCGAGACTCTTGGCAAGCTCGCGTGCGCACACGTGTGTGCATGTGTGTATCGGCCTATCTTTGTGTGTGTGTGTGTGTGTGTGTATATATGTACTGGTCAAAAATGTACAAATGAAATAGCTTTGAATATATTGGCAAAAATAAGTAAATAAATATTGTAAAGAGATAAATAAAAATATAAGTAAATTCATTTTTTATATAATGGCGTATTTTAGAAAAAATGCACTTATAAATACACTTTAGTGTATTATAAAAATGCATTTTACGTTTTCCAGAATTTAAACAATTTTTTCAATAATTCTAACTTTCATAAAAAAATAATAATGAAAGAGAGAGAAAAAGAAAGAATGTAATTTTCATTTCTTCATATCATTACGTCACAAGAAAATTCAGACTTTTATCCCGTTCCCGACGATCATTTATTGTTAATTGAGTCGACGAAGCGGGACAGTTGATTTCCTGTTGGCGACTGACGACACGAGGATACAATTCGGTGTCGTTGGTGAAATGTGAACGAACCACGAGGTTTTTGTCAGCGAAATAACGTGTTCAGCAAAATAGTCGCATGTTAGAAGAAGCACGGCGGCTAGATGGATGTTCTCATTGTATGCGGAAAACGATTTCGACATGTAACGGATCGATTCGCCCCTTTTCCCTCTCTAGATGAACGTGAAGTTTCCGATGGATTTTCATTCAAAGCTCGTATCCGCACGGAGGCAACTGGCCATCGTTAAAACGACAGTCTATCGATTAAATTGGATGGCTGCGCGAATCGAACGCTAATTTCGTCTTTAATTTTCACGCAGGAAAATAAGAAATAAATCGCGCAATGTAAGAAGTTTATACATAAAAATTGATTAATATAAAGCTAAATCTCTTACATATCTTCCTTCATAATTGTATAACTTAATATCCATCAAAATGCTACAGATGAGCAATTAAACATTCAATATAATTTTTTCTAAAAAGGAAAGACAAATATAATTAATAAAATCATTCAATTTATATAATTATATAATATCCTTTTTATAAATTTTTTATTATATAATTTAATTAACTATATATTATTAATTATATATTTTGTCTTTTCAATCATTCAATGTATTATAAATATATAATAATATAATATATAAATAATATATAATATATAAATATATAATAACATTAAAATATAAAATATAAATATTAAATACAGAACAATATATTTTATTTGCAATTAATTAATTATAATTAATTTTGATAAAATGAAATATAAAATGAGTATTATATTTAAAACATAAATATTTAAAATTCTTTTAATATCAAATGCATATTACTAACAATAATACAATGGATTAAAATCCGAAAAAGCAATATGCTTTCTGTATAAAGTTTACGAATGTAGAGTATTGTTATTGAGAGTATCCCATCGAGACTATAAATACAATTGCGATTAAAGTGCAGTAGTAGGAACCGAATCGTACCCGACGCGCTTGTCCGGTCGAAATCGATCTTTTCTACTGTGCCACGATAGTAACGCGAAGTAAACACACGGAAGGTCCGAAGATGAGAGAGAGGACGATTTTATATCGATACAGAGTAATGTGTGAGTGTGTGTTCCATTGACGAGTTACGAGCCCGTAGGTCGATCTTATCGCATTACATCGAGACTAAGGGAGACGAATGGCACGGCCGATCGAGAACCGTCAGACTTTTATCCTCGTCGCGAATGGCAGTTTATCGAGTGCACGAGCATCGTAATTTTCTGCTCACTGGCGAACAAGCTCGAATTAGGGAAACAGCGGGAATCTATGATGTACGACGTACAGTCTTGGCTGAAAGTACGAGGCATCTCAGTAAATTCCGATATAAACAGAAAAGCGGAAAATTTAAATAATTACGAGATTAAATTTTATTCAGCTCGTTCTCTTTTAATCAGATTAGATTATTTGATACGATATTCTCTCTCTCTCTTTCTTTCTCTTTTCCAAATGTCTTAGGCGTAACATTTTCTTTTACAAGCCAATACGATGAGCGCAGCCGTATCGACGATATTCTCGACGTCATTAAAATTTAATAAAGACATCAAGATGCTTTCATTTTTATTCTGCCTTATCTCAAATATCGTATTCAGGATAACGGGGGCCGCGATGGTTTTCGGCGCTGACGCCTTTCCTCGCCGAGCTCTGGAAATGGCTTAGACTGGAGAATTTAAGCGGGGGCCAAATAAGCTGCCCGTTCCAGGGCAGCGGTCGTTTCCGGATAATGCGATTTATCGGCATTCTGCGCAATGCAGCGAAAACGGGCGATGAATATCCGCATGGAGACCGCGAGGGGAGCGCGAGGAGAGGGTGGAGGGCTGCCGTGTGGCGATGGAATTGATCGACGAAAAGGAGAAATTCGATCCTCGGGGCCATTTCCCAACGAACCCTTATCGCACGATATCTTGGAGGAACGCATTTCTCGCAACCTTCGTACGAACGGTTACTATTCTATTTTTCTCCAACTGCCGTTGCTCCGTTTTATTAGCTACATATGACGTAATTTTGACGTAAAAGTGTGACTAAGAATTGGAATAAATTATGAGCACGAAAACAAAACGAAACATTAATATTATACTAATAAATTAACGAGAAAGAGTTGTATATTTTGCGAAAAATGTACATTAAATTATTTATTATACATATATGGAGAATAATTTATATATATTTTCACACAGACATATATCGTTATTGTCGTTTATCGTTAAGCGCCGACTATAATTTTGCGGCTTGTGTTAAAATATAATGAAAGAAGTTTAGAAATTCTACTTTCTATATGCGTTTAAGGTAACGGAAATGTACAAAATTGCAGTTTAATTTAATTCCCGCGAGCGGAAATGCGCCAGTTATCGTCGGGCGACGGATGGCAGACTTTTAGTTTCCGCCGTTTATTATTCACGAGTTAGGCGAGTCCGCGATACTTCTTTCCCGCGACATCACAGCGCGATATAAGCACTTTAATAACGAAGTTGCCTTCTCTTTCTCTTTCTGTTTGCGGAGCGACGCGGCGCAGCCCGTTCCGTGCCTACATCCGACTATTTGCATAAAACAGGTCGCTATTTATCGCCTCCTTGGAATAATGAGACTTTACCGGAAGCGATTTCGCCGCGTTGCACCTATTTCGTATAACTATTACAGAAAGCATTCGCCGTCGGTACCGAATGCGAGGGTGCGAAAATAACGCGAGTCGACGGTGGAAAATAATTTGCGTTGGTCGTGTGCATTAGCACATTTCGAGAAATACGCCGAGGAACGGGAAATGCGATAAAAGTTGCATGGAAAATATCGTAAGCTAAATAATGTTCAACGTTAAGAATAAACGTGAAAACATCTTCTATAACAACCATTTTGGAGTATGTATTAAAAAAGGGAGAGAAAGATCCTGATAATTTCAATAATTTATAGTTGGTTTCCAGAATATGACGTTTATGTGTTGTTCCATGAGGAGAGCGATGTATTTTGCAACGCTCGACGTTTCTCAAGTCGGGTTAAACGAAACATCGACGGAACATATCGTTGGCCTCGACCTCTCGAAGGCGGTATTTTAATAACAAACTCCTCCATCCGGTCCTCGTATATCGTACATGGTACAGTTGCATTACAGTTGCCAGCGGCAGAGAAGCTGGCTCTCTCTATCTCTCTTTTTCTCTCTCTCCTTCTCTCGCGGCGATGCCCTGGTGATTTGCATGAAATTGGAGACCCTTCAGCGGGCCGGCCCGTCGATCTCTCGTTAGAATGGAAATCGCGGATTGAAATTTTCAGTAGCGCGAGGCGGTTTTGTACGTGTTTCGTGCGCAGTTCTCTCGCGTTCTCTACCCGATCGATACCGATCCGTGTTGCATTCTTGAGTACGCGCCGTGTATGTACGCGCCCAAAGAATATCGGATTTGCACCGCCGCCTGCCTCGGAGATTTCGGCGAATCTGATGCGTCGAACAGGAATTTTCCCGACACTCCCGATAACGCCCCTAATCCGCTTCTATCTATCGGCCCCGGAGCGAATATCGAAACGTAGGGCTTAGCCAAACTTTTCGATCGCGTTCCTTCTCTTTTTCGAGCAGCGGATCGCGACCAAATCTTATTTCGAAAGGTATTTTCCGCGGTGATAGGAATTCTAAAGTAAATATTCTATATATATGGTATATATAAGAGTCGTAGTTTAAATTATATAATTTTTTTAAATAAGATTTTTGGTCGCGGCGTCTAATTCCTTCCTGTTACAATTTCATCAATCGAGTCGCAAATTTCTACGCATAAAATATAAAATCTGAAAATATTCCGCCGCAATTTCAACCGTACGTCTCGCATGGCTTAAAAAGTCGTTGCTGCGGCATAAAATATAAATGTGTATCGATTTTATAGCTACAGTGATACACGTACGACACGATGTCACAGTGAATAGTTACGTTTTCTCGGTGCCTCCGACTGTATTACGTCTCCGACAATGCTCCTATTCATACGGTATATTGCCGAAGACGTATTCAATACCAGACGCACCTGAATCGAATAAAATTGTATCTGCATCGCACAATTCCGCAACCACGGTATCAATTTTATTACTCGACGCGGTTACAAAAATCTTTTCTATCGAATTTTACCCAAGTGTAATTGTCTACGACAAAAAAAAAATATCAAATTTTATTTCAGCGCGCGGTGAAAATTGATCGCGCGGTAGTTTTTACAAATATTGAAAATATATCGTGTTTCGCGAGCAGAAACGGGAGAGTATCTCTCGAGCAGTCGATAAAATCCCTAATGATCGTTCGATCTGCAGCCGCGAATAGCCATGTTGAAACTTTTATCAACGACCGAGCGCAGGCGACGCGGAGTCTCTACATAAATTCACCGATGTATGCAGCTGCATTGCATATGCAAGCATACCGAGGACGGTGCATTATTTATATGTCGGCGTTCGACATTATAGCGAAGATACTCGCGGCCATAAGCTCGCTCGCGTGTCTCTTCGTAAACGTCCGTCCGCAAACATACACAAGGTACACGTACACGTTACAAGGTAGACGTGTCCCTTGCGATAGCGTCAAGACTCCCGGCACGTTGCCTTACACCCAATGTAACACATCTTAACTACGGCGTTTATTCTCGTAGCTTGCAACGTTACGACGTGAATCTTACTAGCAGCGTATTACTATGTCTTGTCTTATGTGCTTTTCTTGACCGCCTGTTATATCGAGCGTCGCAAATTTAGCTACCATCCTGCCATCATAAATTCATCGGACAAATTTCCGCTTGTTGTTTATCGACACATCCGGTTATCTCCTCTATTCCTTCCGGGCGCTGCCGTTCGGTCTGGCTATTTATCGACTCGTACCACTTCCATTGTCGCGGATTCATGCGCGGCGAATAAAAGGGAGGAGAAATGACAGATACGAATATATATGATCTCGTGCAACGAGAATCCGTGCTTTTACATCGAGTATTCAAGCGATTCTTATTTATTTATATTTTTATGGCACCTATGCTATATCAAGAGCAGCAAATTGAATTCAATTTTAGGAGCTCAATAATAATTTGACTCGGAAGAATTAATCCTCCCGGAGTAAAGATATTTTTTCGTATTTTTTCTTTATATTGAATTAAAACGATTCAAACCCGAATTTAATATTGAAATATTGATTTATCTTGGAATATGATTGCAGACTGCTTCGCGACCAATTTCGAAAAGAATCGTTATATTGAAAATCCTTCGAAACATGTTTGAATTTATTTCAGTCGTTTCAGCTTTTTAGTTCGTGCAGTTCTTAACACGTGAGCGACAGCAATATCGCGGAGTGAAATTTTAAGACTTCAGTCCCGGAGAAAAATAAAGTCAGGGGCTGTCGTTCAACTATGTTGTAAATAATGAGATTACGTGTTGGCAACGATGGTAACGGTAACGATACGTCTATAAAATTTCCAGATCGTATATTTAATCAAATTTAATCAATTCGAGACGAAACTAATATATATACATTAGTTTCATCTTGAATCATATTCTCAAGTAATACGTCTTTAAACGGCGATTTAATCTAGAATCAACGCGATGCGCTTTAAAATTTTTACGGACTTATGTATAGTATCCTCGAATATATATATAAAATAATTTTCCTTTTTTAAAAATCATAAAAATAATTATAATTATTTCTCTATATTATTTCTATTAATAATTATCGAGAACAAAATTATGCTGTTTCTGCTGTTAATGTCATGCAAGAATTTCGTAAGCGCTTCAGGTTTCCGTTAATATATGAGTTATCACGATTGTCAAGAATCGCGAGGAAACACTCTCTTCTTCCATTCGTCTAGTTTTGTGAAAACGAGCGTGGCAAAACCATGGAAGGAGGCATCAGAGGCGACGCACTTTCCTTCGGAAGAACCTCACGTGGAGGGTTGCGGTGATGGAAACGAAAGAGAAGACGACGGAGGGTGAAGATTTCAAGGAGAGAACAGAACATATGAAAGAGAGAGAGAGAGAGAGAGAGAGAGAGAGAGAGAAAGAAAGAGAATGAAGGAAGACCGAAATAGAGAGGAAGATGGAAAGAAAGGGATGAGCTTTCTTCTAAAGAAAAGCTGCCCTAACAAAGGCACCTTATTTCACGCCCAATGTACCCCACCTCAGACACGATCGTTAAGATACCTATCCTTGCGAGGTGTGAGGTGTTTCCGCCGAGCTCCTTTCCTCACACTTCTCCTCCTTCTTTCGCAGATCCCTTTGCCTTTTCTTTCTCCCCAAAACCTTCGGGAATTGCGTGTCGTTCCTTATGGGTTTATGCCTTTCTACCTACAAAATTTCCGCGGATGTTATCGTAGCGAATTGCGATATAGCCTGTCTACGGATCGCGCAACAATTCTTTAATTTCACTCGACGTTTCCTTGGACCGACAATCTATTTAAATCAAGCGGACATTTCTCTCGGCGCACCTCTCTAAGCTTTAAATCATCATAAACTCCCTATAAAAACAGCTAGGATCACAGCGGTCTTTGACCCACGTTGAAAACGCGATTCGTCGTTAACTCTCAATAAAAGTAAAAAGAAGCAAAAAAGATCTCTAATGGCACGATGAGAAATGAGCGGTTAGCTGAGAGAGAAACTTATTGCAATTTTCTTTTTCCCTCTCTCTTTCTCTTTCACCTCGAACGCGCATCGATACTATACCGGGTGTCTCGCAATTCGCGCGCGCCGCAGAATGGCGCCCAACTCGCTATTCCTTATGGGTTCGTGCTTCCTGAATTAAGCTGAGCCCGGGGGACTTTATCGAGATACCGGTCGACACATCGTCGTTACGAGGCGTCGCTTTGTGTAGTCGGTGCGATTATGCACGAATTCTGCCCTGAGGGTCGTTCGCGAGCTCTCACCCGGTATCGCAACTGTTCGCGGGGATCGTACGCAATAATGGCGCGATAATAAAAATGAAGAGAGTCCCCGCACGATGGACCGCGACCGGCAAAATCCGAGTTATCTAGCTGTATATTTTGCGAGGAACGAAAACGCGCGCGCGACGCGGGTTATGCGAAATTTTCTTTTTACGAGCGGGACAGACGTCGACATGTATTTCCAACACACGCAGTTGCTTTTTCCTCTTATTCAACATTCTCGAAATACGAATCTTTTTTCGGAAAGTCGCGCTATATTCCCCACGCGCGACATTCGGCGCACAAGTTGATTTACGAGAATCTGCAAATGTAAAGTTTGGCAGCAAGTTCTTATCGAGGAACGGAAAATAACGCAAGTGATTTTTATTATTTCGCGATCTGTGCCCTCACACTCTCCACATTTATTTATTCGATTTCTCATGCGACAGCTGCCAAATAGAAGACATAAAAGCTAAAATTGAGATTGTTGCTAAGTCATTAAATCAGTTTTATCGACAAGCTAGTATGAAAAGAATTGAATTTTATAAAAGGCAAAAGAATCTGTTTTTTTTTTAAGTAACAAAATTAAATTTTATTTAATGTGTAACGTGTATTCTTTCAAAAGTACTTTAATCAAACTTTTTTTGTGGGCAAAGTGCTCCATCTTTCTCGACAGTTTCTCTTTTTCCTGTATGCTCACAAAATGATTATCTAAAGACGAGATCAAAGGGACCGCGAATAAGGACGAAAGGTGTCCATAAGTGAATATGGATGGTGAATAGCGGTGGTGGTGGTTTGACGTTGAGGCAGATAAGCCGTCAGCTACCGATGGAGATTGATGCGACTCACATTAATCTATAGTTCTCGTCTGTCTTGCTTTTTCTGTCACTACTAGTTAGATCAACTCTTTTGCTAGACGAGAAATAATGTGAATCTGTCAGAAGTTTAGTCATGTTGTTTCATTTTATTCTATGATAATTTTATGCGCTAGATAAAAAATCTATGAAAAATATCTTATTGTAAAAGAATCGTTCTTTTTGCTATGAAATTTTACGATTATAAAATGTCTATCTTTTAGATGTATCGTTTTGATAATATTTCTCATTACATTTATTTTATTTTTATTGTCGTTTAATTGCAGCTGGAAGAAAGTTCTTTTCTTGAAGAAATTACGAAGAAAATGTTTGATAAATGCTTTACAGCACCGATGGCGCGTAAAAGAAAATTATCTTAGACGCCATAGTGCAGCATAACTTTTGTTATCATGGTGGAAACTAGCGATGCAAAATCGTGGAAGTCGTGACATAATTTTGCCCCATGCACACACACACACATTCAGCCCGATAACCTCGTTTCGCGCGTTATCAGCGCTTCCTTTTTCGCGCGGAAATTTCCACTTTTCATCGACGGTGCCTCGCGATGAAACGCGATTTACTCGGAGCTACGACTCCGTTTTGCATTTCATGAGGATACCGTCCGGCGAGGGGCGGACTCGAAAAAAAAAAGAAGAAGAAAAATGCACGCGGCGTTTTACTGAATTTTTAGAGCAATGTGAAATTAAAGCGACTTTTAATTGCCAGCAGTGCGGCGCGTCTTTGGAGACCTCTAATTTTTTAATTCGGCTTTTTGTACGCGACCGACTTTTATTTAACGAAGAAAATGCATTTCCTCATTAATATTCCTTTGCTCTTTACAGACCGGTCGGATAGATATATCAAGACCTTTCTCTGGCGCGCTATTAAAAACGCTTTCATAAATTCCGATCTTTTTTTCTGGTATTAAACCATTTTCTCGCGTATATAATTTCCCAAGCGCGGTTATTTATTTCAGCATGTAAAATGCTTTTTTCATGCCGCGTTTTCATTTTCCTACAAAGTTAGACTGAGCTTTGTTATGCAATAATCAAGTATCTAATATAAATTAACAGTATACTAAATATGTATGTGGTTTTATTCTATTTTAAAAAAGAAAGAAAGAAGAGAGAGAGCACATTATTAATCGAAACAATAATTGTACTGTTTCTCACATCGTAATGACATTTAATTATTTCTACAAATCTTTCTCACTAGTTTTTTTATTATGCAATAATAAAATCTCAAATGGCAACTCGAGACAAAGATCTCGTTTTAAAAAAATGTGCTTTTTTTCTTTCTTTACGTAGACGGCGAGATTCCATCGCGCGCTTTGATGCGAATGTAACCCGTTTGGTCTCAAGACGTCACCACCACTCTATCGCGAACAAGGTCGGAGGTTGTAGATGGCGAATCGACAGAGGTATGAGAGATAGCGCAGGGCTCGAGCAAAGTTTGTCACAAGTTTAGATTGAGTTCAATCTCCAAACGCACACAAACACGTACTCGTACCGAGTCACCTTCCTCGCACCTTTGCCCTATCGTGACTCAACCGTCGATCCTTTCTCGCCACCCTCTTCTCCGAAAGGCTAGCTTATCGCCTAATATTCAGCCGGAGGTGGAAATGTCGGGACGTTTCGTGCCTAGACTGTCGTCTTCGAGTTCGCGCGTCTATGCCTTTTACCTTCCCCTGCCTCTTTCCTCCGTTCCTTCCATCTCCTGGAGATGACAAAGTAACTATGCAAAGTGGAATTGCACGCGCAAAGATTTTTTTCTAAAAATTCTAAAAAGCCAACGCTTGTCGACAAACGCGGTTAAACTGTGGCTGTATTTAATGAGCGTTTCGTGAAAATTTACTGCATCGTGATTGCTGCTAGTGCGGTTTGTTAAATATGATTCGCGGATTGTGGTAGATTACGCGAAAAGCTGACAATTCCATGCAAACATATGAGTACACAGTATAAAACTCGATAATTTAATATCGACCACATTCATAAATATAAGATATTTCTTAGAAATATGTTGAAAAATTTATATTACTGATAATAACGAAATCACTTTTTTTACGATCGTAAAATCTCTGCGCGAACATACGCATCTTCTAAACGCAATTTGTTCATTCATCAAACAGGATGAAATTACCGATTTCGTCGCAAACATCGATGCAGTCGCGGTAGCGAAGCTATTTCGGTGTGTCGAGTATCTAACGACGTAACGTTGCGTACGTTAGGAGCACATCACGTAAATCAAGTTAACGTGGTACCCACGATGAAAGCCTTCGCCGGGTCGCTCGTCGCCGGTGAAATTCGCTTTTCGTCTCCCCCCTGCCGTACCCATAAAATTCGATCAACAACGCCGTATTCTCGTTGGCTGCGATGGCGTCATTACCTTACTTCGTCATTTTGCCGACAACACAGCGAACAAGAGAGCTACTACGGACAAGGAAAAAAGCACGAACGAATCGAGCGTTCACCCCTTGGAATTTCGTAGGATAAACTTTTCCGCGTATATATCATCTCTATAATGGCGGACAGAAATCTAATTTTACTTTTATTCCGCTAATATCTCGTCGCGCATCGCATTCATCGAGAGATATATTCTATTTTTCGAGGTTTATTTTAAATTAAAATTATCCATAAATTTTTATAGATAATCAAGTGTGTGGTAGAGTCGACACTTTTGTTTTTCTCTCTCATCGCATTCTTATTATCACGTATCACGCTAAAAGCCTCAGAAGATAAACTCGAGGGGAAATATGAAACAGGATGAAGATTGAAGATCCAGAGAGGAAAAGGCACCTTCCAGGAAAAAAGACACTATGCGGAGGCAGGCAGACGTCGGGTGTTTCCTTAATTGCATTTTTATGCTCGCCCGGATTTCCGGGTCGGCAAAAGAGTTCGGGTTTAAGGGGAAAAAAGGAATTTATTATACCGAAGATAGAAATTCTCTCACGAAACTGTGGCTAATCGTTAATGTGTCTTGACTTTTCCATGAAATAAATGAAATTGATACGACATACTATTTGTTTAGAAAGGGTTTTCAATTCAAAATATCGAAATAAAATATCCATTTAAGTCAGTCATCTAAAGATGAAAAATAAAAAGTATTCAGAAAATACAAAAATGTGATAAAATATGGAATTAATTAATAATTCATTACAATATTAATCGAAATTTTAATGAATCTTTTAGTTTTATTCTCATTATTTTAAGATATTTCGACGAGATATTTCTATCAAAGTAAAGCTGATTGAAAGTCAGATAAGAGAGAGAGAGAGAGAGAGAGAGAGCGAGGCGAGACATTCAAAACTGATTATAAAAGTTGACTGAAGCGACAAATCTAATTTCAATCTTAACTAAAAGTAGATTGGAACTGAAAGACACGATCGTCTTGACCTTTCGGAAAATCTTGTTTTCAAAATTAAGGAGACGGGAGAGAAGAGGGGATGAAAGTTTAACAATTTCAAATGTTATGAAAGATCAGAAGAGTACATTTTTTATAAGCGATGTAAAATCAATGAAAATACAGATAAGAACTTTGCATTATTCTCTTTGCCGACAAATTAAAAATTAATTATGCTCAGACTTTTTCTAAAATGACATAACAAATACTATTATAATATCAAACAGAAATAATTACCTTATTGTATATTACATAAAACAGAAACGATAATCAGACTTTACATCGTTCTACTTTGTAGCTTCATAATTTTTTCACAACATGATCATTATTCTATAAAGATTCTTTTATATGAGATTACAACTTTTTTCCGTTGAATTTAACGCATTTCCGATTTCCGATTGATGAGAATGAGTGATTCTCATGTTATCCTAAAAAATATTTCCGGAAATTCGATAGCAGAGTCGGACAATAGAACGGAATCCCGATGGAAATGTAAAAAAGAAAAGAAGAAAGAAGTGAGTTCCGACTGTGCGTAGGGTCACGTTGAATTGTAATCGTGTAACAGTCGCGAATAAGTTCGAACTGTCTTGTAACATCGACCGTTCGTTTCACCGAGCTATCTCTCTTTCTCTAGCTCTCTCTTCTAGCTCCTGGATTTATTGAAATTTTATGCGGTATCCCGATGAGGTCCGACTCGAAAATTTTATCGACGGCCGCTGGGTGGCCGGATCTTATATTACGAGGGAAAAAGAGGATGGTTGAATCGGCTTCTATTTCGCTGCACGAAGCTTATTACATTTTCCCAAAGGAGTCTCCAAAGAGATGTCTCAGTTGGTCGAAATGGAAGAATGAAATCTCGACAGAAGGCTACTTTTCGATTCATGATCATGATTATATACATTTTCTGCTTTATCTCAGTCGAAATTTTTCTTTTTCAAATATCAAAAATATACTTATTAATATAATATATTAATTTTATTTTATAGGTAACACGCTATAATTTTCCCGTTTTTATCAATTGTCGTTTTCCTTAACTCGAGAAAATCCTGAAGAATCCGTAGAAAATTAATTTCGCAGAAGAAAATAAACTTGTAATAATGCACGTTAAAAAATTCAGTGAATATGACAGTATTTTATCGTATTCTCGTTCTATCATGTCCTCAATTTCTATGCGCGGCAATATCTTTCCATCAGTGTACATCGGAAAACCATTTATCGGGTCGCCAACGAGAGAAAGAGAGAGGAAAAACGTGATAGAGCTAACGGCACTCACCCTAGGTTATGGTTGTCCGTGTTGTCGGAAGCGTCGTCCGTCACGGAATCCTGCGTGAGGGGGCCCTGGGTGACGTCCACCCCCATGCTGCCCAAATCCAACGTGGCGTAGGTTCGGCGTGCTTGCACCCTCGTTCCGCCCCCTCCCCCGCCGCCGGTCACCTCGCCACCTCTGCCGCCGCTGCCGACCAATTCCTGATACAATTCATCATACAGAGAGCTGCCATTTCCGTTGCTGTTCAGAGCATCGTCCAGTCGAGCTGGGTCCAGATGATAATTGGGATTTTCGAAGGAGAGGAGGCCGTTTTCTGAAAATCAAAATCAAAATTATTTATAAAAATATTCAAAATATAATTATGTATCGATCTTTTTATAGCTTGTTGAATGTGAATTAAAATGCTTTGTCGTAAAAGATTCATATGTGTTTCGTGTGATTCTTATGTATCTGCCTAATTAAAATAAAAAATATCAATACGAAATAATAATAATGGAAAATTAATTATTTCACAGACAATATACGGATTTAATAAATAAAGCGCAGAAAAAAGGGTATTATATGATAATAAAATCGATAATCTCCTCACAGTATTAGTAGACATCGCGTTTAAGAATTTTCTTATTGTAATATTTTTAATTTCAGACGGTTTAAAAAGAGTGATCGTATCGAATACTGATCAAAAAAATAAAAAATAAAACAGATTTTGCCGGATACATGCAATTACCTTTTCGCTATTTCGATTAACGTGACTGTACGTAATATAATAGTCTCTATTTTTAAGGAATATTCGCAGAATTCTGTTTCTGCGAACGACCCGGTTAATTCGCGTGCCGTGCGATGTGTCTCAAATGCGCGGTTTCGAAGCTTTAAATATCAGCAGATAACGAGCGGCTAAAGGTCAAGGTTCCGAGTTATGGCAGATCATGGTAGAACATGCGATCAACCGCAGCAGCTGCCGACGCATGCATATGATGTTTTAAAGGTTGCTCGATACATATCGATAAACCATGATAAAGTGCTCTTGAACAAGGATACAAAGTGCATCGCAATAAGACGCGTCTGGTCGCTTTTTAATTTTATAAAACATCTACAAAAAATCAGATATACGTTTCCTTTTAAAGACTCGAATTGCCGATAAACAAAGAGAAAGAATTTAAATGTCCAAAAATTGAAAACTGAATATAAAAATGAATTTTTGTGATAAATGACAAATGTTTGCCTTTCACAGAGAGAATAAAACCAGAAGTTGGAGATTGAATCAGAATCCAATTTAAATTTGGCTAATCCATCGCGGTGACGATTACGATAAGAAAGCTCGTCGATGGAGATCATCGAAGACAAGTATTATCTGGCGATAGACGTTGCAAGAGAATAATGGCTCAAGCTTTAAGCTTTAAGCTTATCCGAGATAGGTAGCCAAGTTAAATACTGTAGTCGCGGTTATCTGATATTTCGACTATCTTCGCGGTAACTCGCACGGAATACTAATAAAATTTATTCAGCGCGGTTAATATTGACGAAGTACACCTTGTCCGTTAATATAGAACTTGCGCGACCGCAGAAATTCATATCGCGCAGTCATTATGATTGTTCATACATGTAGCCGTTTGATACAATTATCTATATAATTAAAAATCTATAAATAACTTTCCAATTAATGTTGATAGAGAACAAATTTTGTTTCGCATAATTTATAACTTTAGATAGAGAACAAATTTTGTTTCGCGTAATTTATAACTTTAGATAGAGAACAAATTTTGTTTCGCGTAATTTGTAACTTTTATTTTAAAAACGCTCTTCTCTTACTTTAAAAAGTAGCCTTTCAATCGTTTGTCATGTATAAAATTTATTACGCATAAATATAATTTATTTTTATGAAATAATTTATTTTCGCGAAATGATCCAACAATCCTGATCGATGTCTCGCTCTCGCTACTCACTGATAATCCTTAGAAAGACGACAATGGCGAGAATGACGTTGTACAGGAACCGACAAAAGGAGTCCATGCTGGTTTGATGACTGTCATGTTGGCGGAAAGGCTCAGCCCAATATTCGGCGATACTCTCGCGAAATAATCGGCGGAAGAGACGACTTATCGACGCGCTATATCGGGGAACAAACGTACAAGAGCTCCAAGTCTTGGATCTCTCCTTGGCCTCCTTTGTCCCTTCCTTCTTTTCTTTCTTTCTTCCATCCGCGACTTTCCTATCTGGTCTACGGTCTACCCATCTCACTCGCGCCACCCGGTATTGATTCGTAAGAGCTTAAAGCTCCCCGCTTTCGAAGTCTCGAGCTTCCTTCGGTCGTACTCGCGGGTCGAAGACGACCTTAAATAGGCCGGACTAAAAGCACTGCACTGTCTCATGTCTTAAATTCACATCTCTGTGCCCGACAAGCGAAAAAATAAGTTTAAAAATTCATAAGTCGTGAATTTCAAAACTTCATGAAATAAATATGTTAAAGTTATTAACGGCCGGGTGTCTTTTTCCTTCTGCTTTTCGAATACACAAAAATCTGCAGCTAAAGAATAAGTAATATGTAACTATCAACGCTATAAAATCGCAAATAAATCCGTCGAGCATGAATTCACGGATGTTTATTCAGTCCGCGTTGGCACGGCGTCGACAATAAACACCATAACTTTGAGTTTACGGCAGCTGCGGTCGCGACGTAAATACCGATCACGAATCTGTGATACGAAGCGCGAATGGGCAATGAACTCTCATCATCCACGTCGATACGTTTCATCATTTGAACAACGATCACGTGTGCCCAACGATTTTTCTCCCATTTTTTTGAAGGTGGATTAACGCAGCATTACAAAAAAAAAAGCATTAACTTGTTGCGCATGGAACGACGCTAAATGAGTTATGCAGTGAAAAATACAAATTTCCTTCGATGGACGTAATAAACCGAAAAAAAGTAGAATTTAATTGTCATTCATTTTAATGGGTTAACTGAATGTGCTCGCTCGTCTCAACTCAAATGCTCGTTTACAATAAAGTGGAAAGAGATGCTATTTCCCTAACGATTAATCGAAGCTAAAATTAATTGTTTTGTTAATTTAAATTTCTTCTAGATATTGATATCCTTCTTAAAAAGTTGATTAGACTAAACTAGAATAAATCATATTTTTCTAGTTTTTTAATTTTTAGAAATGACAATTTTCTACGCAAATTATATAATATAAATTTCTTTTTTCATGTTATTTACCGAAACGTAAGCTTTTTTCACAAAAGCTTTTTTTCAATTAGAAAATTCTTTAATCCAGCAATTATTTTATGACATGTCTAATATTAATTATAAAGTAATTAATAAAAGGATAATCTATAAAAAATTTCATCAACAAAGAAACAATAAACGTATTGTAAACACAAATTAAACAAAACTGTAAGTTTAATTATAAACAATATTTTTATATAAATCATAATTATATCAAAAATCTACGTTTGCAAAATCAAATGTATTTGTAACGTTTTGATGCATCAAAAATTGCGTTTATTATATTTATTATAAAAATATTCGCATGTTAAATTAGATTTTTCATTGTATTTTACGAAAAATTTATAATAATTTAATTTAATTATATTTTACGGTTTTAATTAATTTTATTATATTTTATTTTATATTTTTATAATATTCTATTTTTCGCAGTATGAATTTTGTATGCTGATTCAACTTCCATTTACAAACACTAAGAATCGGCATAACTTTTTCCCGGAACGCTTGACGAAGCTTGTAATTTGCAAGAAATTTAAAAGAAAGTTGCGTAATACGAAACGAGATTGGAGAGAAAGAATCGATGAATCAACGAAAGAAGCGGTTTGCTCGGGGCTGACAAATTGGCTGGCGACGACGTTCCGCCAGTTCTCGTTATAGATACGTGCGAGTGCAGGTTACGGGATTGTATTTCGCCGAATGCATCTCGTTATTTTCGTCCCGCAAAAATCCTGGCCTCCCGGGGGAGGACAGAAAAGAGGGTGCAACGGGGATGTATTTTAAAGTTCGAGAGCACGTCCGACGCGCGAGACAGGCGGGGCGAGAAAAGTATTAAGGCGACCGGCGCGCGCGAGGAAGACTCTGAAAAATATCCTACGTGCTCGTTAAAATCCCATCTTAAAAAATTTCTCACGTGGCGCGAGCAGACGCGCGTTGTGTCTGAAAGCGGTACGAGAACAGGAAGAAGGTAAAAATTGGCCGCTTTGGACGCGTCTAACGAGTTCCGTAATGCGAGAAGCATTCTTTACAGAAAACATTTTGTTGGATATATTCCTAAATCGTTATCGTATGATTGTTTTCCTTTGAAGTACCACCTTTTGTCGCCAAAATAAAGATTTATACGTGTACATTTTAAAAAATTTTGTTGAATATTTAAAAACGTATATATTTTCAAAATAATTTTACGCTTTAAAAATTCGACGATGCACCCAAAAACAGAATATAAAGTATAAATGCCAGAGTTTTTAACGTTGATATTTTCGAGTTCGAAAAAAGGGATAGAAAATTCGCGGACTAAAGGGATAATTTATGTTTGAAATCTAAACGAATTGAAAGATTTTATCCACTACTAACGCTAAAGCAAGAGCATATGTTTGTAGTTGTTCCATGTCTCGTTATTTTGCGTGGAATGAAGCAGTTTAAAGTTTGAACGCCTGTTGGGATCGCGAGAAGGGCTACGCGAACGAGACAATTAAGAGTGGCGAGGATAACGTAGAAATGTGAATGGTTCGAAGTTATTTCACGGAATGTTCCTGAATTCATTTGTGAAAACGAATTCCACCGCGCCTGAATTTTATTTTCAAGTAGATTAGGCAAACTTTGCAACTTTGTAAATAGGAAAATTTTACATCGTCGATAAGTAAAAAGTATGCGTGACAATCTATATAATTATGTCGTAGTTTTGCGACGATAAAATTTTAGGAAACAATTAAATGATGTTAATAATAAATTTAATTGCTGTATTAAATATTACTTAAACATTCCAGCGAAAAAAAAAATTTGTATATCGAAAACAAAAGGGGTAACTTTCGGGAAGAGCTTCAATTCAATTGATATAGACGAGCCGACAAATTGAGTGCAAATAAGGCTGCATTCCAGTTTGCACAGCTCCGAAGAAAAGTACGCAGCGCAGTTACAACTGCATACTTCGGGATGCAGTCCCGTTATTTGTCGTCCCGAAAGGAACGTGCGGGAGCAGTCGACACAGTCCGACCGAAAAGTGAGCTGCTGCGGGGAGTTTTAAAGTTTGGACACGCTTGCGAGAGGGTGGGGTTGGAAACGGGGCGTTAGAACCGGAAGCGAGCGAGGTCGAAAGAACGAAGTTGAGGGTGGATGGAAAAGAGTGCTGTAAGCAAGAAAGGTAGAAACAGAAAAAGAGGGAGAGAGAGCAGAGGAAAGGCAGGAGGGGTAAAAAGCTCTGTCACCGCCCTCGATGAGTCACCCTATCGATTCCTCGAGCGAGTGTGTGGTAAAGCTGACGGGGGTGAGGGTGGGTTTTTACCGGTGTCGTGCGTCTTTCTTTTTGCCGTCGGCGTCCTTACGTATATATGTATATATATATATTGTATATAAGTCCTTCCTACGGAATATTAAGTTTCATGGACGCGGAACAACTCTCCGTTTTCCCTCCCTCAATCGTTTTCCTCATTCCGCGAGTTAAGGGCGCGTGCCGAGCGAACGACGGCAAAGTTCGATCGGTGAAACCGTCCGTTTGTTATCTTGCCACTTTTGTTCCAGGACGATTTTCTTTTCACTGAGTTCGATGAATGAATAATATAAATGCGAAAAGAGAGATTGTATGACATTATTAATCATAGTAACAAATATTATACTAAATAAAATAATTTTTTCCCATTGCAAATTAAATAATGAATAAAATCTCAAATAAAAATAAAACGAAAGAGTAAAAGTTATGCTAAATAAGTGCGAAAAATATTATTTTTAGGCCATTATCATCGTCTGAGAACGAGAATATGTGTTCTGCGATAAAGAATGCGAAAATAAGATGTGATCCCTACAATCAAGCTCTTATCGCGAGGTATAACGGTTAATCGATTTCTCCGGCGTGCGATTATATGAAGCGCGCGAGTTAAAGTTCTCACTTTATCCCTCCTCGTAGCACTACCCTTATAACAATGAAGTTACGAACTTAAATGTCTCTCGCATGGGAAACCATGGAGAATGGGGTGCGAAGGACCAAGTGCCGTGTCTCGTTATGGCGAAAAAAGGCCGGAGCAATTCCGAAAGCGGTCGTTAAGCTTAACGACGTGCGCAAGATGGCGGCAGCGAGACGGTAAGGTCAAGATTTTTCGGCCCGTGTTCTACGGTAACGATCTCTTATTCACGTTGCAACCTCATTTCGTTATTCCACGCGAGCGTAATTCAGGGAAATTATCCGCGTTCAATCAGCAACATTCGATGCTCGACTCGAATAATAAATAGCTTCTACTCTTTCTCCATTTGTAATGATATCAGCAAAAATGTATATAGCAACATTATTTACATAATATAATCATTTTAAATGCTTGTAGAGTATTAAATTATACGTCACAATAAATATATACGTCATGCTTCACAAAATCGAGAACGAAAAATAATTTAAAAAATGTATTATTTTATAAATATATTGTTTTTTTTATATATTTATACAAATTATAAAAATATTGTTTTATATGCTTGCTTTTTCTCTCTCTTTTCCCTTCTAATTGTGATGTGAAAATATTTTTTATAAAACTTTTAGAACATTTGATTAATTTCATGGTAATTATATACATCAAAAAAATATTAACTATTATTTGTAAAGAGTCACAATCTCAATACTATAAATTAGAAAAAATTCTTCTCTTCATCTACTTTCTTTCATCTCGAAAGCTAGTCGTCACGAAAACAGCTCTCTTTATGCATTCTCACAGTTGGCTCGTAAAATGAAGAAAAATATAGCGGACGTGAATCATTAAATAGATTAAATCCTCTCTTTGAAATGATAACATATTTTAGATAAAAGCGTGACACGAAGAAAGTCCTAATCTGCGAAACGACATTATGAGTCGTCCACTTTCATTGACGAGCAAACGATGACCGTTTGACGTTATCGGGAGAGGCGGATAACAGCGGGTGTACGAAGAAGTTACGGCCGACCGATGGCGTTGGAAGGAGGGAGCGTTAGACTCCGGGGGTGGGTACGACGCGGCTAATAGCGCTTAGGGCTTGCGTGCGGCGCCGCACGTGAACGGCGCCGGGACGTCTAAGCACCTCGACGCCGAGCGTACTTCCCGAGTTATACGTCACTCGCGATCGCCGGAAGAGTCGCTGGACGAGCCCGATGACGGTTCCAACGAAGAAAGGAGTGAATAAACGTTCTTCGTGGAAATCGATCCACGTACTCGTCCGAAAGGTCAATCGCTCCTCTCCCGTCCGTCCGTTCGGCCTACGCTGAATAAGAGATCCGTTCGTAGTTTATTAATGGAAAAAAACCTAAAGAAACGAGAAGTAGGATTTTTCTCGCATCTCGCTTCGCTCGTGTAATTATCTCAGTCGAGAGACAAGCGAGTATTTACCGAGTTTGTAATAAACCAGCTTTTGTTGGCCGAGACTGCCCTATCTATCTTTCACAGTGCAACTTTATGTTTGGCATTCAAGTTCCTCTATTCATAGATACTCGAGTTCTTAAAAATAATTTAAAAATCTCGAGCACGCAATAAACTATTTTTTTCCATATCATAGCGCAAGAAATCCACGATAAGTATCCCATAAGTATACTGTTTCGGCCAACTCCCGTCCATAAAGATCGCTCGACGAAGTCGAAATTTCCCATCTCCATGACGATGCACGAGCGTAAGGAGGACTTTAACGGCCGAAATAATCGGAGACGAGTTTTATTCGAGCGCGACGCGACGTTTTGATGGTGCTGTACCGATGCGATGCACGAGCGACGATAAAATCTGTTCAGTAGTGACGGCCGAATCCGGCCAGACCGTCCGCCGCTCGCGCCTGACTAGTCGCCCGTCGTTTTCACTTTAACGTACGAGCTCGGTACCAGAATGACGTCGCGACATTTAAAGCTCCAGCCACGTGCTTTATGGCATGTGTAAAGGTAGAACGTACAATGAATATGAATAAGTGTTCATTCAATTCTGCGAACTGACGGCGATTGTCGCTTTAACCTTCAGTCTCTTTTCATCAGAATGTTACTCTGTTCGAGGAATTTTATAACTCGAGGAATCTTATATAATGTTATAATTTTGAGGGTATTTTTTTTTTAAACGATAAAAGATAAT
This sequence comes from Camponotus vicinus, assembly GCF_025532165.1. Lineage (NCBI taxonomy): Eukaryota > Metazoa > Arthropoda > Insecta > Hymenoptera > Formicidae > Camponotus > Camponotus vicinus. The sequence continues at coordinate 32,912,083 of NW_028141945.1, forward strand.
TTAACACGACATTAAGAAATATATAATTTAGATGTGTCAATAAAAAGATATTTTAAACAATACAGACATAAGAAATAATTTAATTTAAAATTAAATAATAATGTGTTATTGAATTATATTAATTTTAATTTTCAACAATGATGTTTCAAGAAATTAAATTTAATACATCACTGGTCAACAGAATAAAAATTGTAATATCGCTTGCAGAGTTCTGCATAAAATGTAACAGTATCTACATTGAAAATTTTAATTTAATTAACTACTGCTTCGTTACATATTTAAAATGTATTTTCCAACAACGGAAACAATGTTTTATTTTCAGTTCTTGTTTCAGAGAGACAGTACGACGGGAGCTACTTTTCCCGATTGCCATTTACTGGCGCGATGAGTAATTTAATTAAAAGAGGCGACACCTCTTTAATATAATAATACTTTCATACAATGATGTGTGCTTTCACAAGCAAAGATAAAATAATAAATAACATAAAATTTAAATCGAGAAGAAGAATTTAAAGTGCGAGTTCTCTTGTGAATAATTAATTCAGTTAAATTGAGCATTTATAAATGTCTAAACTTGCATAATTAATTGTACATATTTCTAGATAATTTCAATTAAATTGGGAAGCATTCTCGTGTTTAAAAATTCAATGAATAATTCGTCGTTTCGGTTATGACAAATGGAACTTTTCATGATAGAGACAGCTGCTCCATCAAACCCTCGACTCTTTAGAAATGGTTTTGTACATTTGCGCAAAAATATTCGCGGGCGTATGAGGGTATGAGGAAAGGAGGGGCGTACTAAAAACTGAAACAAAAGCCAGAACTGCCCGAGTATTGGCACAAAGCCATCCGTCACAGTCCAACGGCTTGACTTATCGATCTGTTAGTGGCATACGTAGCGACGGGAACAAGACAATTTGTGTTATTGTCAGTCGAAATATATGAAGATTATACGTTCGGATAATTGATGCAAATTTGCAATTTCGACTAGTATTAATATTAATAGCATTTCAATTCTTTCATGAATTAAAGTTCCAATATATCTTCGCTATTAATTGTTTATTATTATTGTACAAAAATTGAAAAAATATTATAACTTTTTGTCATTTCTAGTTTCCTTATATTTTTCTCAAGTATAATAAAATAAGAAAATTTCTGTCAAATGCAAATGTTATTGAGAAGTTTTAAGTATAATATATTATATTACGCACGATGACACTCCTAATAATTCTCTTCACTTCTCTTATGACAGGCACAAAAGTAAAGTTTCGCGAGTTTTTCCCTTGACAAACAGCGTTCTCATTAGACTCACATTTAGGTAAAAAATCGTACCGCCGTAATGAGCCAAGTTCGACTGTCGTTTTTTTCCCATTTGACCTCCCGCGGCGTCATGATGCCGCTTGGCTAACACACGTACTCTAAATGATTCCCATGGCCGAATTCCAGTAAACGGCGGCCGAAAACTTCCCGAAAGTCGCACAGCTGATCGTCCCGATTTAGTTGCACCGCTGTTTTATGGAGGAAGTTGGGAGAAACGTGTTCAATTATCCGAGAAGGGCATCGGAATTTTGCTAAAGTTACCACAGAGTAGATAGCGCGATAATATATTCGTACGATTCCCATAAATATTATTAGCACCTGATATATGTGCGCCTCTGATAGAAAGATAAGTGAAAGTTAACGATAACGTGGCTGTTTTACGAGGGCTGTAATGTAAAACCTGTATAAATCGCGCCGCAAAAATTCCGACAAAGTACCCCCGAATCCCTATCGTAGCCGTTGTCACGATAACTTTAGCGCGCGGGCCGAGCTTAAACAAGTACGACGACTTATATGCTACGTGTCTGGCCGCGATGCGTTTTTCGCGGGGGAGCGCACGAAAGATAATGGCGCCGTAATTTATTTTTATATCGAGGGACGATAAATCGCGGTGTTTTACGGCGCCGTTAAGATTTTAGTGCGCCCAGGCCAGGTAAAGAGCAGTACGTGTCACCGGCCAGATCCGCGAGCTTTGCCGCAGCTCGCGTGCACGGTTTTCTATTTTCCGATCGTCCTTTGTCCACTCTGCAAAGCCCCGTTGGCGTGTGTGCGGTCGGTTTAAGCCGTAACTCGTCGGAAAGAGCGGGAGATATTTCTAGGCGAGAGATGTTCGCGAATTGCCGCTATCCGTGTCAGACTTTTTGCGCATCTCTATCGCTATCGGTGACGTATGTTACAGATTAGTAAGCGTCTGTGGCGCTTTTCGCGCATCTTTAATCCTTACGCCATTGGGGGATCAATTTGTCTTTGGCTTCGCGTTACGTAACTGCTCCCTGTCCGCGTGCGAAGAAACTTTTTCACTTCATATGTATGTTTCGAGGAAAGGAATTTATTCAACTTTTTCGATTTATTCATACTTTTGTATCTGTGTTAGATATGTGTTTGTGTGCGTGAGGCAACAATATACCCGAGTTATGAGGATTTTATGGAGTCATTTTTTTATATGTATTTTTTATGTGCGATGACGAATTTTATACATACATATATATATATAATTCGTCATCATACATAAAAATTATAAAATTAAAAAATTAAAAAATTATAAAAATAAAATTGATTCAATAAAATCTCTATAACTCGGAAAAAGTGGAATAAAATTAGACAATCTATACCCACATCGATTACATTTAACGCGCCATCTCAGCCTACGTCAAGGAGTGATTTATTCTCTGTGGTTTCACCGGCGGAAAACATATTGTCGCCTAAGAACCTCATCCCGTCTTCCCGCCACTTATCCGGGTCTGGTGTTTTACGAGCGCCCGTTTCGCCCGCTACGGTCTTGTCGTGGATATTTCTCGGGAAGGTGTTTTTGACCCTCACACCACACCTGCATCCCCATCAGGTAATCTACCCTCCGTCTCGCGCGCCTTAACCCCTTAATGCCCATCGAGCAGCACGTACGCCTGCTACGACGAGCTTAGAGGCATCTTTCGGTTTTACCGTGTACCCGTAAAAGCGATATTGCAACCGGTCCTGGTGAAATTTTTACCAGTCACTCCAGTGTCCCCCTTCGGTCGCTTTGCGGCTCGACTAATCCTTTTAACTATCGGCCGCAGACTTTTGCCGCCATTTACGACGCGACAACTTTTACCGAGCACGTACGAAGCATCGACATTATGTAAGATCTTCCTCGTCCAGATGATTCTAAACGACGGTGGATATTATTTATGAATACACTGCTATAGCAGATATATCTTGATCCTCTCTCAAATATATTCAATTATACTTGAGTAATTTTTAAATTTTTTAAGTATCAACATTTAAAAATAAATATTTATAAGTATAAGAGAACATTGGCAAATTTATTACTCGATGTTTGGACAGAATGCGATATATGAAAATTATGTATGTAATTTAAGGATTTCGGCTCAGACTTAATCTGACAGAGCCAAGACTATAAAGAATACTATGAGAATATACTGTATCAAATAGACTGCGGCTATCGTGTTGTTAGAGAAAGGAATGAGGTTCGATTATACGTGAAACGAAGCTGATCTTGTGTGTTTGTAACGACATGTAATGACTTGTAATATCGAGTAATGCTACGTTAGCCGCTCCATCGAACAGTAATTTGAGAAAACGGCACGTAATCTCAAAGTACGGCGGTAAAGTGTTACTTTCCGACTTCTGAATTATTTACCGCTACAATCTTTTTACCGTGAATAATTTTTATGAAAAAATATTTATATTATTCAAGATAACATCTAAATATTTTTAATTTTAACATTTAAATTTTCAAGATAATTAATATTTTATTATTATTGTCAAAATAATAAGAAGGGGAAAAATTGGCGATAGCAGCTATAGTTGAGAGTTCATAAAAGGAATTGTTTTTATATCGAATCGGCTTTACTATGACTCCATTTTCTTTCTTTTCGTCTTCAATTATGAAAGAAATGGTGTAAAATGTATGGAATAGTATCGTTTAAAATCCTCTCGGTAGAAAGACCCGGTAAGGAGATAAAGTCTTTCCAAAAGGAACTTCCCGATTAAGGCAACGCGGATTATAAAAGTTACCTAACGGCGGAAGCCGAGCAAGAGAGAGCTTTCATCGGGAGCTTCTTTTCGACGAGTTCTAGTCTACATTAAGATAAAATGTGCACATCCTTCGCCGTGAGATAAGCTCGAAATGAATTTCAAGGAAGAAAAAACTAGAAAGAATCATTTCAATAACATAGAAAATGATGATATGGAATATCTTAATAAAGTAAAAAGAGATTATAATCGCAGTCGTAGATATTCGAATTATATTTTGACAAAAATATTGCTCTTTATTAAACAAATAAAATATATTCACGTCAATAAAAGAATATTTCTCGATTGAATATCCTTTATATTATCTCTTCTCGTAGCAACATAGAATAGAAAACATATTACAAGCGTCGCGAGGGGACGATATATCGGCGAAGTATATAATTCTCTAGAAAAGGGGCGCGCGCGGAAGGTGGAAGTTATGAGACAACAATAATTTCAGGAGGAGGATTCTTCTTCGGCTTCTCAGAGTAAATTTTCCAACCGAGCTCTAGAACAAGAGCCGACGTGAATTACACGAAGGCCAAGCGGGGGAGAGAGGGAGGGGAGAAAAGATGGGAACGAGAAGGGGCGGCACCCTGTCGCTTGCAACCCTTCCGAGAACCAGTCATAAGGAGATTTCCGGAGGCAGGCTTCGGTGTTGGAAAGTTTTACGCGATATATTAGTGGCAATAACAGTATTTCTCGCGATATTAGCTGACCGGAAAAAACAAAGCGGTCGATGATAAAGATTTCGAGATAAAATTTCGCCAAAACATAACACATCCGGCAACGAGTCTTTATTTTATCATTTTATTAAAGTCACTAATAACCATTTATTTGTACAACTTTGATGAATATTTGGATGCGGAACACAATTCTCACAGATTAAAGCAAGGTTATATTGACTTATATATTCAGGATCTCGGAGATACAGCGCGCATAATGGCTTAAATACTTCTTACGTTTCGCTCGAGCACCTCATCCGAGCCAAATTTCCTGCGGGAATTGCGCAACATCGCGAACAGAGAAACACAGAGAAGCATGCGAAACGTCTGCGAGATGGGTACGAGAGATCGGGGGAGGAATGCGCGAAAAGCGGTATCGCTTGCAACCCTTTCGGCGCGAATCCAGGTATAAGGAGATTTCCCGAGGCGGACGTTGACTGTTGGCAGTTGTGCGCGAAATATTAGCGGCAATAACAGTATTTCTCGCGATATTAGCTGCCGGCCATTTCGTTTCGCTCTAGCTACGGTAAACCCTTTCTCGCGAATTCTTCCCTCCACCCCCTTCCGGTCTCTTCCCTTCTCCCCATTCGCTTTCCACGGACGCCTCTCTTCGGTTTCTTCTGGCTTTTAATTGATCTGTGGTTATTCGCGCTTGGCCTCTCGCCGCTCGAAAGCTCCAGGCTTTACAGCGCGAATGCGCGGTCGATCGTGCAAATCGTCGAAACCCCACGTCCAAAATGAAGTTTACTACCCTCCGCCACGAAACCATGAAAAAGCTTTTCGGACTTTTACGAGTGGGTTCCCTTGAGAACGCGCCATTCTTTCAACCCGCGCCGGGTTCGACTCCAATTTCCTCATTTTCGATAAAAATGTAACGAGACCACGAGCCACGCAGAGAAAAAAAGAGATAAGGCGTGAGGAGAATTTATTTTTCAGTTATAATGATATACACATACACCAAGGATTTTTAAATATTATTTATGAACAAATCAATGTGCATTTGTATATCTTTGTATTCATTTTATATTTTGCGAAATTATATCAACTTAATCGCCATACTTTATTTCATTTCCTTGATTAATTTTACGTGCACGATTGATTTTCAACATCGAATTGTATCTCGCTATTTATTATTTTAGTACGTTTATCCATTTCATTCTCTCTCACGATTTTCCATTACCTCTCTTTGCCACTTCCATAATTGACTTATAGCATCGTCGCTGTCTTCGACGCTTGGCTCGCAAAAGGGATTGTGAAAAAGCTTCGTTGGCCGTTCGCCAGCTACCAATAGAGGCAACGAAAGCGCGCAGTTTTCCAACGCAAACCGCGAAGCTACTTTCAGTCTGATCGATCTGACAGTCTTATGGCGCTGACGGGTATTTTCCGTAAAATTGTGATAAGCATTGTTTCGTGAAATATACCAACGATATATATCGTTGCCAAAAATTTCTCGCGCGGATCTATTATATAAAATTTTCTTCAAATAGATACATCTAAATAAAATATGTAGAATATGTTATTCCATATTTTTTTTATTAGACAGTGATCAGGAACAGCACAAGTCTTATTGTTAATCTTGTTTGCTCAATTTTTCTACTTCAAGAAAAACTCATTTCTTTTACAGAAAACATTGAGAAAAAAAATTTAAGAATAATTAGATCATATCGTTAAGAAGAAAATTAATAGGATTAGCGATGCAAGGGGATAATACTTGAGGCGATAAATATTAATATACCGTAGGAATTAAAGCAAACGAAAACTAAGAAAATAATTCCTCGGACGAGGTAACGAGCAACGCTTCGCTATTTCGCAGATTAGCCGAGGATTAACGTGGCGGCTGCGTCGGGTGTGCAGCCTCCTTAAATCACGCCGTTGATACTAATCACACTTGAATACATAAAGAGCATGCATTAATCAGCAACGAATATGCAAGTAAGTAGCGTGTACGCTCGCGTCTTTATCATCTCGTGGAAAATTTATGCGACCTCGAACAATTAATGCACGTCATGCGACGAGTATGTTACGAAGGACACGCTGACCATCGCAGGACGCTTGTCGTTTTAATAATTTCGCACGCGAAGGAAAGTCTCACTTCCGACTTTATTTTTTATCATCCCTAACGAATTATTACCAGTGACTGCGCCGCGCGAGAACGGTATCAATAAATTCTCATGCGAGCAAGTGTGTGCATTGTATACATCTAGGAAGCGAGAAATCTATTGTTTTGACATCGAACGAATTTTTAAAAAATCCATAGAAATCCTATTAACAGACAAAAAATCTCCGCACGCGCGAACGCGAAATTTATTTCAAATAAAATATTCCCGTTTGAGCGGTTGCCACGAATCGAACAGTTAAACTCTTACACACGTACGCATCGAATAGTGCTCGAACGAATGTATCGTGGAACCGCGTTTGCCAATATAATTTTCGCGTTTGTCTACAAATCCGGATAAGTCGAGTATTTAATTCGTGAAACAACAGTGTGATAAAAAAATTATTAGAGAAAACTGCAGCTGTGCAGAGTGGATGAAAAAACACGTTGATGTCGGACAGGCACTCGTCACGTTAACGTAACTACGAGGATGGAATTACAAAAGAGAGTTAATCAACACGCGCGCGCGCACACATATTGGCCAGCTTTCGAGTACAAGGATTATAACTATACCCTAGCAGTTCCCCGCAGATTTTACTCATGGAAAAAAGAGAGAGGAAGAGAGAAAGAACTGAAAGAGGCGAAAATAAAGATGAACGATCGAGAGGCCCAAACGAGGAGGGCAAGATGAGAGATGGGTGGAAGATGCACAAGAGCGAAAGTGTTGGAACAAAGAGACCGTGGCATGAGGAAGAGAAAGAGAAAGAAGGGGTAGGAGGAGAAAGGTCGAAGGGAGAAGATTTCACGAGCTGGACGCGGCACTTGTCCGCGATGAGCTTGCAGGCTAGCTTCCTCATAAATTTAACTCGAGATATCTCGCTCTCTTTCCCCTTCGTACGCTCCATTCCGCTACCCTTTTTTATAATTTACCACAAGCCAATGGGAATGCCTATGCCTCATATTTCTTCATAACGTCGAATGACCTGAGGCTGCTTCTTTTTTTATTGCGGCTTTTAATTGCAAACGAGCCCCGGGAGATAAAATCGTCCCGGGACACGCGTGTTTCTCGTGCGTTATTTTAGACGAAGGATGACACACCACAAAATCTACTTCAATTTTTTATCGTAAATGAAATAGTAATAAAACTAAAATATTGTTACTGAAATATATATGCTTATTAAACTATTTTCATAATTTTCTGTGTTATCTTTAAAGAGAAATTTATGCTAATTTTTTATTTCCTTATTTAAATTTGACATTTATTTATTATACGTATCACTATTTTTTACACGATTAAATGCATGTCCCGGTGCGATGCCGGCGTCGCATCGATCCGGCACAATTTTCGTGATGGACTACCAGCGAAATATCTACTGCGAAACGCTGATATAATGAAACGCTATCATGCGCGGCTAGGACTAATCCGGAATATTACATGGCGGAGCCGTTATTAATCGCCGAAAACTTTACCGTAGGCGGATATGTATCGCCTGACGAATAGTTACGCGGTCTGATATTGTCACCCAGCAGGTAATTAATTATTTCTGATAAGTGCAACGCGGCTGGCGAGTAAGAGTCGGCGGATCGCGCTGCATGCGTGGTAATTAATTATTGCGGATTAATGTAATAGAGAGAGCGTTGTGCATGGAAGTATCGCTCGCGGACTTTACCGTTAAAGTTATAAAGAGATGATCTAACAGAATGTTTGCTTCAGGTCGATAACCTTAGCTTCCAGACTCCATAATTAATTAAATATGTCAATATATAAATTAATTAATCAGCGGGAATGCTAATGGGGACTATAGATTAAAATTATATTATATCGTTTGATATTTTATGGCATATAATACGAAGATATAAAGATACAAGTGAATAAATATATTTTGATGAGAAGAAAGTGATCGCGTAGGATTTCGTGCTTTTCGTATTAAAATCGCTTCGATTAAAAATGCAGCAAAACATCTAAGGATATACTCTTTCATTTATAAACGTATAGCCGTCTTTGGAATTTCGGGCGTATCTTAAGCGACAAGAAACGCAAGAAAGATAAAATAGAGGAAACGGACTAACAGGAAACAAGGACACCAGCGAAACGAGAGAGAAAAGGAAGGTTGTAACGTTTTCAGGGTGGATTCCTGGCTAATTCGAAACAATCTCCATTCCTCCCTTGGATTACAAGGTAGTGTGAGGAGGATTGGAAATGGAATTGCGCCGTCAGGAGAAAAGCCCCTTCTCTTTTAAATAACTCATGGCATGCCCTTCTCTTCTCCCTTCTCCTCCACAAATCTTAAAAGCTTCATTTTTTTCTTTCTCGGAATTTCCACGGAAACTTATCCGAAAATTTGCACGCTATATCGCATGCACACTTAATTTGCTAAGATTTGCTCATTCGTTAAGATTGATCTTTTTAAAATCCCATAAAAAGAAGAATGATTTAAAAAAAAGAGAAAAATATATTTATTTTAATTCACATATAGCGTCAATTTAATTATTATTGAGCATTATTATTTTAAAACAGAAAATATTATCATTTTGCAAAATTTGAAAGTCCATCCATTTTATTATTGCCACCATCTGATACACATTTCTCGCAACCAGCTGCCCATTTATTATCATTATCGCTGCGGAATTTACGCTATTTATCTTCGCTTGGATAACCAGTTCGTCCAGCGATTCGAGCACGCATTCATGTTCGCCTGGCAATGCGTAAAGCTTTATCACCGCGCGATTACCCAACGCGACTCGCCGGTCTCGCGCGACCCGGCATTATCAATCTACGTCGAGAATTTCACGGGACATCCGTTCGTATCGACGTCGACGAGACACGACGAAATGGAGTCGCGCGACCGACACCGACGCCGTCATAAACAGGCGCGCACGTGCGAATCCTGTGCGCGATGTCGCGACGATGAAAGTTATTTACACCACGCGGCTCCGACAAGTTTCGCGACGCGTGAAACGTGCTCGCGTGAAATATGACGGGGGTCTCGAGACGCATCATTTTTTTCTCCCGCCCTTTCTTCGCCCCCGTAATTTAATATCCGCGACACCGGTGCAAACGTCGCCTGACGCGAACCGACTTTCCGTTTGTCGTTAAGTACCGAAAACTTTACGAACTCTTGCAACGACGCCACGTGGCTCTTTGTGCATTTTCTTCTTTTTTTTTTTCTATAAAATGTGTTAACGCAATATTACTCCTTATTCTCAATTTTACGTGTCGCAGAGCTTGCATTGTCTTTTTTTCTTTATACAATATTTTCTCGTATAAATAACGTTGAAACGAGATTAATTTCTTTTTCATGTTTTTAGAAAACTATTTTATTTTACATCCTTTCGCATCTCTTAACAACGTTTTCTCGATAATTATTTTCGCTTTTGATCTCTGTCTGCCGCACGAAAAATTCATTACAATGTTGAACAAAATTTTTTTATTCATCTTTCAACGCGCATTCTTTTCACCGCATACGCATGCGGTCGGCGCGTATATACATTTCCGCTCGAATTCGGCCGCGTGTTTTTTTCCGCCGAGCGGCGATGTTTCATGCCGGATGAAAAACACGAGCGCGATAATTTCCCCGCGATAAATTATACGCCGGTTTGAAATTTTTGTTTCGCCCGCGATGCTCTTCGCGAGCCGAGCAAGGCCCTCGTCCCCCCTCCTCCTTCCCTCCCGTCCCCGGACTCCCTTGGAAGAATCTCATCGCAACTTTTTTTCTACTCTCGCGCATTTAACGCGCTATGTTTTCATTAATGCGTGGTCGCGTGTTTCACTACGCGAAAAGCACGACGCAACGATAACGCGAGCGCGCGATAATAAATTGGTTTCGCCTTTCCGGGACGTGTCTGTTTGCGGAACGTAATACCCTACGTAATAACGCGACTATTTTTCGCGTTTCGACAATGCCGCCGCCGGCTGTCCCTTCGTGGCGCATGTTTGCCGTTCGCTCGATCGTTTCGCATTTTCCACGCGCGAGGCAAACATGAAATTCTATATCATTTGTCAGTAAAATATTTCCGTTTATTATCTCCATTGATCGAAAGAAAAAATCTGCGCGAATGTAAAAATAGAAATGTAATCTTCTGCAGAGACCAGGCGGAAAATGTTTCGAATCAATATTCGTTCATTATATTTATCGTTTGAACGTTATGTCTCTCTTGTTTCGTAATTATAACTCGCGACTTTAGTAAATAAAATTTGCAAAAAGCATAACGCAAAGAAAGAGAAGCAGCGAATACTGCATATTTTTCGCAAGAATTCTTTTCATCGCTTAATTAAATTTCCTCGACATAATTATTTTCATTTCGCGACATTATATCACAGATTTCTAAATGCGCATTCGCCGTAGTTAAAAGATAGGACGTAATATGAATGATATCATTTTAGAACGTAATTAGGTCATAACGTGGATGTCATAAGTCTGAGCACTAGAGTGGCTCTAATAATATTATGGAATACTTTTGAACAAAGTATTAATAAAAAATGAAAGACATAAACGATACTTATGATAGGGATAACTTATATGGAGGAAAAAAAATATTCACTTTTTAATTTGTAATATAATTTACAATAAATAAATAAATAAATAAATAAATAAAATAGGGAATTTATTTATAAAATAATCCAAGAGGATTCAAAACGGATTTCCATCAGGATACAACGCAGCCTACGGTGTTTCGAATATAATTTCAACCCGTCTTTCAAAGGGGATTAAAAGTGAAACGCGAACTGCTTTGGTGAAGCGTCGATCCCGTTCGCCATCGACAAAGAGAATTGCGAATGAAAGGCTGCGGTCGGGAAACACGTGAATTTCTATGAAAGAGCATCTTCACATAGGAGAAATCGCGAGTTAATCCCGAGGATTGTCCGAACCATTTTCGTTTCTGAAGCTTCGACGCGACTTGACAAAGCGCCGTTAAAATTTAATCGAGGCAAATGCCGCTCAAAAGATTATCATTTTTTTTTTAATTTGAGGCGATTCGAGACTGTGCAAAGGAAAGAAAAGAAAAATAATTGGCAGGATGTCGCTCAAGTCGTCGAACGGAAGATTAAGAAAAAGAGAGAGAAAGAAAGAAGAATATAGAGAATGGGACTCTTAAGAAATTTGTGACTAATTAGGACAATGGCGGAATACTCTGTGAGTAAGCAGGATTTTAATGGAGGAGCCTTCCAATCATTAAGGCGAAGTGCTCTTTTCCTTTGCCCGTCCATGCTTTCCTCATCTAATCTCTTATTCTCGAAATTCGCCGGCGAGGGACGATACTATCTTAAAGGCCAAGAACCTAGAACTCTCGTCAAAGTCGTCGTGCTTAACGCCGAATTTGTTGGCTGAACTTCAAGATGCGACCCATATCATCGTAATTATCTACTAAACTTTTATCATTAAAAAAATGCAGCATCTCGCACAACTTTTGATATAATGAACTAAACACGTTATCGTTTCGTTTTCATTTGCAGATTAAATTTAAGACAATTTGCGAGTACATTGCTTTCGATTATGAAAAGTTTGACTACATAAAATTGTTATAAAAGTTGATAGATTTTTGCAATTATCATGATTTAACAGAAATAAAAATCTCACAGAGACAATTTAATTCGACATATGCTTCAGTTTATGAATTGCTCGGCAAAAATAAAAAATAAAAGTGTAGAGCCGAAAAAATTTATACTGCAATTTGTAACTGAAGCGCAATTATTACGTGGAGATACGTTCAGGTTATTACATTCATTTTTCGAATCAAGAGCAATTAAAGCAGGATCATTATCTTTCCATTTAAAATTTTATTTATGAAGAGACAACTATTTTTCCGAGTGTGATATATTATCGTGTTGAAAAATTCCACCTCGGCTTGCAACGGTATCTTATTTCCTTCTCATAATAACCAAGTCGCTACCATATCTCCGGCAAGAGAAGCATGCCTGCTATTTTTGAATTTAAAGTGCAACTTAGTGTCTCGTGTGATATATCTCGTGAAACTAAAGATAACAGCTCGGCTTGCAGCCGCCTTTTTTCGCTCGAGTTACTCTCGTGCAACGAATTTACGTAGTCTGAAAAACTTGCTTACATACTTCTGGAATAATAAGATCTTTAATCACTACGTTCTTCCCAATTCATCTTTCTTATTACACGAAGATTCATACATATAAAAGTATGGGAGAGAATATTATTTATCATTACATTGCATAATAACTTTTTAGCTGCCGTGCATGGAGTAAAAAAGAGATTTGATCAGTACGCATAATAAAATAATAATATCAAAGAGAGAGTTTGTGTCAAAGATACCGACGCACACTAAGTATCATGTTACCTCACGAAAGGCATAATACTGGCAGTGCAGTGCTGCAACATATATGAATAATTCAATGAAACGATAACAGTGTGTCGCGTGCTAATTTAGGGGTCGCGTTTCTACGTAATAATTCATATAGTTAATGATATATCAGCGCCGTCCCGCGCTCAACAATTCAGTGCAAGGCGAGGTACCACAGGGAATATTTTCTAATATCGAGGTAAACACGATATGAATTAATAATTTGAAAAAAGAGACTCTCGTGCGAGAGTAGAAAATAATAGCATGTTAAGGGGATACTTTCTAAAAAATTAAAATATATATAAAAATTTTCAACAGAGAGAAATTAAATTACTGCTCTTGTCCTCTTTGAAATATCGCATTGATTCCCAATTTCTCTGAAATCAATATAATGAATTGTACGATCCGATTTAATGATTACTGGCCCCAATTTGAAGCCAGAAAATACGGTCGAAGAAACTAACAAAATGTGAATGCAATCTCGTCGAATTAATAACTGGCTGCGCGTCCGGCCGAGTCAATATGCGACAATAACTTGCGCAATTGGTAATAATGCGTCGACGAAATAAACAGGAGAGACGGAGGGTGCGCGTGCACCGGGTCGGATAATTTATGAAATTATTCAGCATCGATAATTGCGCGTTTTGCGGGACGTATTACAGGATCGTTTCGCCGTCAGGTTTATCGGCAATATTTGTCACCGCGCGTTCCGTGATGCACAACAACCCTTAGAACTTACTCGGCCTTTATGGGGTACTTGAGCCGCTATCGTAATTATGGCGGGTTATGAGACATAAAGCGTGACGCGGAGGATAAGGACAGCGAGAAGAAGATGGCGGAGAACTCTAGATGTTGCCTACAGCTGGTAGTGAAACGGCTTTTTTAACGTGCTCGTTACATTTATGCCACGGAGCTGGGTGAAGGTCAAATGCACATTGACGACTACACGAGTGAGTATAACGGGTGGGCAATGCGAAAGATACTTGACTTCTTCGCAAAAATAAAGCCTTGCGAGGTTATTTTCAACATTAATTACCTATTTATATCGATTACTCCAATAACGGAATTAGTTTTACTATCATCAGGAAAAATTTATCGTTAGTGTTTCTGAAACGAAGAGAAGAAAGTGGAAATAAAATATAATATAAAAAATAAAATAAACTTAATAATTATTCGAACGGTTAGAAAAAAAAATAATGCGTAGCCACACTGTCCAGGCAAGAGTTTTCAGGCGTGATAATCGCCTCTTTAGCTACTCGCGGTTGAACTTTCCTGACATTTTAATAAATGTCATTTACTTTTCAGGATGGCGATCGAATAAAATGTTGAAAAATACCGTTCGTAGCAATAAACAGAGCGAGATAGGGAGAAAGTGAGAGAGTAGAGTATCTTCTTGCTTCGTCTTGCACTCTCGATCGTATATCCTCGCGAGTGAATATTGCAATCGCAATCGCAAATATTTGTGCGAGCGTCCATTTTAGCGACCGCCGAATCACTAACCGAGCAACGGCGTTTCAATAGCGGCCGACCATATTGATACGGTCGTATGTTCAATTTTCCGCTTTTTCCACGGCTCGCCGACGGGTGATATTACGTGTTTCCCATAAACTCGGAGAACTATAAATGAAATAAATGTCAACGCCGTCATACAGTGAAAGAAAAGTCTCGGACTCTCCGTTACTTGATTTCGCACAATCACTTATTCTCTTTTAAATAACTCGTATGACACACGTCATGCCATATAACATATGATAACACATTAATATGAAAACACATTAATATGAAAATATGACATTTTCTTTACCGAATTATTATATATGT
Organism: Camponotus vicinus; assembly: GCF_025532165.1. Taxonomy (NCBI): domain Eukaryota; kingdom Metazoa; phylum Arthropoda; class Insecta; order Hymenoptera; family Formicidae; genus Camponotus; species Camponotus vicinus. The sequence goes on from NW_028141945.1 coordinate 32,927,086, forward strand.
TCGGATAAAAGTGTGTTGTTTTAGTAAAACCGAGAAAAAATCTTGTGCATTTCGTATGCACAGCATTTTCAGAAAATTATGCAATTGCTTGTAACTTGACAGATCTTATTTTTTATATGTAAACTTGTCTTGAGAATAAAATAAACGAGAAAATCTGTTTCGAGATAAGTTGTGAAGCGGGGAATTATAGAACAGAATTGCGAACAAGACGAGTGTCGCAGAGAGACCTAGCGAATTTGCCGAAAGAGATAGAAAAAGAAAGAGAGAGAGAGACAGAGACGGAAGAAAGAAAACGGCACGTAACGGTGAGTTTAGGGTGAGAGGAAAAAAAGTTTATCGCTTCTCGGCAGAAAGCGCGAGCGACTGCCGGAAAATCTGGAAAATTATTGCCACAAGCCGCTGCGCGAGCGAGATAGTTGGCGTCGCGAAAAAAGAAACGCGGATGCAACTTCCACATGCGGCACGACAGATGTGGATATAAGATGAGCACGAGAGCGACAACAAAAGTTTGCGAATAACCAGAAAAAAGTTTCGATTCGATAATTCCAAGTATCGAAAAATATAGAAGCAACGAAACGTTTAATTGGCGATGTCACGTGAGGTGAAATTTGGTCCTATTACAAAATCATTTTTATATTGAATCTGAAAAATATATGCGCGCGATTATATTTGCTTTATAACTGTCGTTATCTAATTCTTGGTAATGCTCTTTAAAGTGCTTTGAAGTTTGCATAATGAAACATACTCATCGTACGGCGCGAATGCTAATCGCGACTCGTCCATAATTGTGATTTGTCCTTCGTGAAGGAGATTTATATTCCGAAGGAATATAAATTTTCCATTAGCGGAAAAAGTTTCGAGGAAAGTTTCGATGAGGACGATTCGGGACTAACGGAACCGTTGCGTCGCAGACGCGAAGTTCGCGTTCTCCTTTAGGGCGCAACTTTGCCGATGGCAGAGCGAAAGAAGAGGCAAAATGAAAGTACGGATATTTTGAAATTCGTATCAGGTAAGTTTACGATGCACAGACGCGCGACGATGGCCGTAGGGCAATAAGTCTCGGGACTTATCTTCGGATGAGTGCCATTTCTAGGAATCGAGGACCTTGCTGCAAAGCCAGACATCACACGAAAATCAGATGATTTAATGCAAAGACATGCACTCCATTTTGGATAAAACAAGTTAAAAAACATGTTTCATAATTTAAACGAAACTTATACAATTTATTTCGTGTTAATCATTTTTATATAAGAGTATTACTTTGAAATGAGAGAAAAAGATCAAGAATAGAATATTTTGATTGAAAATAGAAGATGGGCAATCGACTAGTGGCACAATAATGGCAAGTATTTAGTTTCGTTTAGAATACGTTAAAGAATTTAGCATTTTCTTGGGTATTCCTTCGTCGATAATAAGATTTAGCGTTCCTACAATGGACGCCTTTTACGAATAAGGCTTCAAGTAGAGCATGCAGATTGCACCCTTCTGGTAGCAACATCCATCGCTTATCACGTTCGAGCATCGTGTCCCTTCCTTTTACGCGAGATAATCCAGTTATCGACGATCTATCTATCCTCTTAATCTGCGAGCGCGTGCCCACGTACTAATCGTTCATCGAACCAACAGGGAGGTAATTTTCCTGCCTGCAAACTCGACATGCATCTACGAGAAAGCTTCCATTACGAAAAGGACGGAGGAAGATATCGGAAGATGATACTACAGGGATAGTCGGATCCCATGATTACCTGGGAGTTGTATGGAATCCCGTAGGAAGGGTCGGATCAGTCGTCGTCGGATAATCCCGTTCCATTCAACGATTCGACTGCCCCTGGTACGAGTTAGTTGTCAACTTTGTCCCTTAAGTGCATTGTTAAGTTTATCTCTCACCAAAGTTTGCAATTAAAAACAAGTGTATAAAATTTATATAAAATTTATCCCGCGCATAAATTCAATCATGTTAAAGACCAAAATTAAAGGAAGTAATGTCATGAAATAATCTGTTTATTTTTGTCATAACAAGCTAGAAATTTTTTATTAAATTTGAATCGATATTAAATAAAAAACTATTAATCTTTATAAGATATCTTTAATTAGAGAGATATGTAATTGCTATGTTTACATAATATAATTTCCTATTTGTGATGCAAAATTATAGATTTTGTATTCGCATGTTCTATCTTTCCCATTTAATCTCTCAATAGCTTCAATTAACCAAAATTGCTTGCTAGCTCCAAATTTGTTAGCAATCGCGTGAAATGAAAGCAGAATAATACTCGATAGGATCAGTTTCCAGATAGACTGTTCATTATTTTAAAGAAATTCAAACAGATAAAGAAGAAAGGAGACAAGACAAGACATAAAGAAGAAAACAAAAATATAATTTTGATGTCGGGCAATCAGAGATGAAGAGTATAAAAGAGCGGCTTTTAGTCGGCTTAATCCCGAGCAGAGAAAAAGTCGCTATGAATAATACGAGAGGGTTATTAAAAGCACTCTCGATTTACTGGAAAGCAATATTTTCCGGACCAAACAGAAACGCTTCGCGCTTTATCATCATCGATTAAGGTAGGCGGACGGAGGCGATGTGTTTACTGTTCCCCTAGGAAACCAACGGAACAAGCATGTGTTCCTATATTATGCAAAGCTTTAATCGCGTGTCTGGGAACCGCCTTACTAAAGGCACAATTAATTTCTTGTAATATTCTATCTAACAGCCAGCATGCATAAGCCACATATAACGTTTAACATTTTTTATATCTCTATGTATATATTATACTATGTATGAGAAATATATAAAATATATTATTTAGAAAAATATATTTCCTTGTAATTTGCATTTGTGATATTTGTAGTTTTTTTCATGTCAAATCTTCATATATATATATAAATCACAAATTTTCAACAATACCTCAATAAAACATATTTTATATAATTATGTAAAACAAGCGCGTTCGTATTACGAAATTATCTGTGTGGAAATATTGTTAGCAATGCTACACAGATCTCGTAAGAATAATTCTTTTCCCTCTTTTTTCTCTCTTTCGGGAAAACAGCGAGGCACACAATTACGAATTACACTCTGCTCGCAAATGTGGATGGACTATTGTGCGAGGAATGGTTGTCTGCATGTTGATCCGCTGACGTAGACCCCTGAGGTGTATCCGCCTCTAATAGAGAGCGGCTACCCCTGGGGCAGCTTATGCCATTCCGGCCAGACCGGACGAACATTACACCGACTGTAGATGACTGGCTTTACCCTCGTTTCTTCCTCGTGCCATGATAGAGTCGTCCGTGTCCTCTCTGGTCCACGCAGCTACAAATTAAGGGCAAAATACTCTGTGATATTTCGGAACTGCTCGTAGGACCGACCAGCCATCGTTACCGATCTCTCATTAACCGAAATACGTTTCCGACGATCGTTATCTTTCCGCAGCAAAATGCTAAGCTTACATTTTTCTCAAATAACAACATTTACATTCAGATAGTGTATTGAAATAATAAAATATATTCTTTTTTCATTTGTGCCTTAAAAAATTAATTTCAAGTTACCCCAAGAATTCTCATATACGAGAAAATAGCTCTATCTCTATTCTAATATTCTAAGCTGTACACATATGTATAGATGATCGAATGTTATATTATGTGCTTTCAATACCGAAAGAGAAAGAGAGAGAGGGAGAGAGGGAAGGAGAGGGAGAGAGATTCTCATATATTTATATTGGAATGCATACGGCAACAGTGGCTATGATCTAGATAGTATGGCTGTAGAAGCGAGTCGGTAATTTCATTTGCACGACGGGAGATGCATGTCTGCGAGGCGAGTAAATGAACGTCGCAGCCGGTATAATGCACGACGAAGAATCCTATCGGAATGGCATTCCTGTCACGGGGACGTTCCTATCTCCCACCTCCTATCGGACTTTATTGCATATCCCGAGTTCTTGGTTCTTCGTGATGCACCGACAGAATGCGCCGCGGTATCAAGCACGACTATGTCCGATTTATTGCGACAGTGACATGTACATCGTCGTAATTGTCGAATGTTTGACGTCTAACACGTATAATAGGACAAGATGCACGATTAACGAAATTAATTCGGACAAATCAAATCGGAGATGACGGCAAAACAATGTAAGGTATTGTATTATACACTGTCAAAGTCAAATTTAAAAAACGTATCAAAATTTTAGAACTAATTAAATATTGCCGTGATATTTCGCAAATCTGTACATGTACTAGATTTATCGATTATCTTTTCTTGCTATTATAAATGATCTGCAAAGTTCAAACGTGTATTTTTATCCGATATTTCCCCCCAAATAGCACATGTGACATGTCAAGATGATTGATGAATATTCATAATAATTGATTTTCTGCTCGATAAGTTTAAATCTTTTCGATTTTTCCCTCACGTCGCTAATAAATGCAGTCCTCGACCGCTGTAAAGTTGAAACTATTTCGAGATATATGTAGGTCGACATTCCATCAGTCTTTTCTACCGCGGCACGAATTCCATTCCCGTTCCAAGTATTCCCTCTCCGCATGACACATCCACATCTCCGATTCCAATTATTTCTGCTTCTCTCTCTACCCAAGGCTCGTTGGCTTATTATCGTTCGCCTCCTCAGGCACTACCTACGCATCACGCACGAGTCTACCCGCGATTCGTATGCGAGAGAAATAAGCATCGCCTAAAAGCGAGAAGGTTTTGACAAACAAGACGACATATCTCTTTACGTCGCGGAGCTACACTTCTTTTCGCCGCACCTCGTAATGGCAATTTATATTCGCGTTTCTCGTAACTCAGACATTGTAGCGTGAATACAAATGAACATGCGCGTCAATCCTGCGCTTGAGGTAGAAGCGAGAGAAGGAGAGTTGGCTACCGAAATCACAGGCGAAATGTACTATAAAACCGCCCAGTACCTTCGCGAGCAGTAATACGCCCCCACTCGATCGATATCTCGAGATGGCTTGTTATATTCCTTCCGTTCTTTCAGTGAGTCACACATTGCGCCGCCATAAATCCGCGCCTATAAGGGAAAAGAATCCTCATCCGTTTCCAAAAGCAGAATAATACCCTAGAATGTGAATCTCATCGTTGCGATGGTCCAACGAGCTCTCATATCCCGCGGATGCACTCCAACTCTCCTTCTATTCTTTTCTTATCTTCGCAATCCAAGCGGAAAAGGTGATGAAGCTGACAATTCTATCATATCTACTAGCTCGTCAAAAATTTCTTTTGTCTCTCTCTCTCTCTTTTTAAAAACTTTCCGCTTCTAGTGGGATTTGCGTATGTATCAATTTTTAATATTTTCGCTCTTGGTTGTGATCGAATGAATTTTCTTTCCATTTTGTTCCCTCGCGATCTCGATTCGTTATTTCTCTCCGCGACATAAATATTACATAACATAAATCATACATGTGATCCGCGTACGAAAGCAAAGAAGCACTCTTGAAACGGAAGCTATCACAGAATGATATTAATATTCCGCGTTCGATCCGACTCTCGAAAGGTATATTCTGACGAAACGACACGGCCTCGCACACGGTTACCATTTTTTCGTCTGTAATTTACGAATTTCCTCGAATAACACGAGCACGTACATGTCGGCATGCTTCTACACATTCGCCATGTGAGGGAGCGTGTTTCGCCCGCTGGATCGCATAATCGTCCTCGAGCTTGCATTCCTGGCATACTCCTGCCGACGATAGGATCAAGAGAGATCGCTACAAGGAAATATGCGTGACATTGTTTGTGTAACGATGCCGGCACATCTTGCCAAAAAGACGTATTCTATTCATTATGATGACAAATAAATCTTTGCCATCGATTTATTTAATCGTTCAAATAAATTGCCTTAATAAATTGGATTATTATAGCTTTGAGATAATAAATTATAGAAATAATGCCTATTAATCTTTATGCTTGAGTATTAATTTAGTAAGCAAAATGACTTAATCCTAGTAAATAAAATGATTTAATTTTATTGAGATTGAATTAAATAAATCTTCATAAAATATGATCATCAATTTAAAATTTGATCCCATTTAATTAATTTCGCTTTTAGCATTTACTGTAATAATCCTTCTTGTTGAGATAAAATAATTCTATTAATACAATATTATTCTTTATTAAAATATGTATTAAAATACGTAAATCCTATTAAAATAGGTAAATTCCCTAAATGAAATAAAATGCTGCGTTAATTTATTATTTTATTTTTTCTATTCAGATTGACAAACGTCATTAATGAAATAAACTAATCGTCAATTTTTAAAGTTTGACTTCATTTAATTCGGATCGTGAGGATTCAATCGCAAGAACAGATAATGGAGAGTGCCAGACTTTAATATCGCGAAATTGCATCCCGCTAAGCGACGTTACGTGTTCTGTCAACATTCCTCTCGCTTATGCCGTGCCACTTTCTCGTTTTCTCGCTCGATCCCAAGACACGAGCACGGAGGAGGAAACTTCCGGCCGGACGTGGATTCTTTTTCCGTCCCTTCCGCGGTCCCGACTGCTCTGTCGCAATCGCGAAAGTTAATAGGTAGGAAACTCGACGTAAGCCTCATAATAAAGTGGAAAAACGTACGGTCTTTTTCCTCCGCTTTACGCTGAGAAATATTTGCTCTGGCAACGACTAGGTTCCACCTCTTGTTTCTTTTATCTTCCTCGTTACCGGAAGTTTTCATCACACCGTACATTTTCTTACGAAGGCGACAATTAAGCGCGACACGAGACCTTGTATAATGAGATGTTACCTGTATCTTTCGAATGCATACTGTAGAAATAATGGAGGATATTGCGCTAAATAAAAAGATTAATGTTGCACGCGATTTTTTTCAATAAATTAGCGTTAGAATTCTTTGTATATTAAATTAAAGAATTAAATAATTGCAATATTTTTGCCATATTTATAACAAAGATTCTATTGTAAGATATCTTAATATTTCTCTATTATATAATTTATGTATAATATTTACTTTTCTATTTTTTTATTGTCTCTTTATCTCTTTATCGCACAATCTTGTATCGTACATTTCATTCTAGATAATATTGCGGAGATTCGATCACAATATGCCGGACATATTGCCGTCTTCCGAGTTAATAGGCAGAAAATCTGGACCGTAAGTCGTATAATATAACAGTAGAGAAACAGTGATCCTTCCTTCCGCCTTTCATCCACCCCCTTCTTACGCGACCTGAAAGAAGACACGATTTCCCCTTTTGCAAAATCTGCTACACGGCTGCGTCCGCTTTCGCAAGGCCGGGTATATTTCGTGCACCAGGTGGTACCATACCAACGGTTAAAACAATTTGCCATAAATTTTCCTCGAGCGGAAGGTAACGGAGCGGGACGCGGAAAACCGGCGCGGCGATGTGGTGGAAACGAGGACACCAGAGGGGGATTTAGAGCAGGGATTCTCTGAAAAGAGTCCATCCGCGGTGAACCGATTTCATTTTCTGTCATTGCATTTCCGCTACGTTTATCTAAGATATGACTGTGTTGTTTTGCGCTCGTAATTTCTTTCGATATTTCACGCGCGAACTTTATCAACTCTCACGATATTTATCCTCTGTATCACGGTTATGACATTTTTTTACATTGCACATACGACTAAGACAAATCTGATAGCGAGATATTCCATATATCGTTGGCGATGGGTTGTCAATGGTGACAATTAAGAATAATTATTTTCTAGAGAGGTAAAAATAAACTGTTATTTAAGCTCACGAGCGAAAAGAAGCACTTTGACAAGAAACAGTTTCATTTATTCGTTTTTAAAGCACTGAAAAAAGTGCATAACTTTCGGGGGCAGCCAAATGGACGTACTAAAGAGGCCAGCAAGATTCATAAAATAAGAAAAGCTCTAAGGGCGACATATTGCCGTACGTGGCATGTATTATGCATGAAGAATTCCTGTGGGTGTCTTCTTCTCCCGTCTCTCCTCCTCATCTCTTCGGGTCCTCTCGTTTTAATAGACGCAAGTCTATTAAATTGAAAAATTGTTCCTTTGCCATCGTGCGTACTACTTTCGAAACTACCGATGAACAAACTACTTTCAAACACTGCGGCTGTTATCTCTTTCTTTATTATTTCTTCTTTGACGTAGCTTTTCGAATCGAATAAAAACGATATAAAAGCGAATGGCAATTAATCAATAAAGATAATAAGAAATAAATGCATTTGATAAAGACTAATTAATTCCCGAGAATTTGTATTTATATTCATCGAAAACTACCGGAGGATTCTTTTCACGGAACGAGGCCCTTTACATAAAACAAGTTACCATCTTATAAAATAACAGCTTTGTGCACGAACAGAACGACCTCCTTAGAGTTTGTTTATTAATATCTTCCATGGAGAAACTAAATATATCTCAACGTGGGCGATCGATATATTTGAGTGGTTAAGTTAAAAGAGATACCTATGTACGAAACTTGCAAACTATCCTGTCTTAACTTATATTCGAATAATTATATTCCTTTTAAAAAATTTAAATAGCTTAATCTCTCTTTTCAATATTAATTAAGTTCGGAACAGCTGAACACACACAACTTACTACATATTTGTATTATTAATTAAGCATTCTATTATTAAAAAGCTATTTATAAATGATGACGTAATGTCCGTCATATTTCCTTAGCAATATAAACGCATGTTTATCGCAAACACCTTCCTCTCCGAAATCTTCCGTCTCGTTCTTTCCCTTACCTCGCAAATGACGCACACAAGCCATCTCCCCGCACTTCACACCCTCCTCGTCAGATAAAACCACCCCTCCCGTTCGATTGCTCGAGTTCGAGCATCGCAGTTACCACGTGTCGTCATTGCTGACGGCGGCGTTCGAGGATCGACACGATATCCGTGTCCCTATCGCAACCACCATCGTATGTCGATTCCACTCCTACATCGTTACGCATGTGTGTATACGCAATGATGATGCGCGAGGGCATATAAGAGCAAAGGACGAAGGTACGCAGAGTAAACTGGGCTTGATGCAAAACCGATAATGTCGCCGTCGTTGCATCTGTCTGGCTGGCTGCGTATGTTCGATCCGTGGATTCAGGGGACGCAAACCCTATCTCCCCTTTCCTTCCTCCCTCTCCGTCCGCTCGCTAGCCACCCTTTCTAGGGCCGCCTCCGTCTTCCGGTCTCCTGCTTTCCTTCTGGCTGTGACGGTTATGCGAGTCGCAGTCGCCCCACGAACAAATATGTATTAGATTTTTATTCGCCTCGTCGCGGGATATTGCAAATGGAAAACGCGTCTACGACGGCGGTCGTGTATTTCGCAAGATGACTCTCGGGACTCGTATACATATGTACGCGTGTTCGAATGCGTACGTATGCTTTCTTACAGTACATTCAACGCGAAGCACCATGGATAGGATAGAGGCGGGCACGTACATATATATACTCGCGAGGAATGATAAATTGTAATAACCCGGTAAGTGGTAGCGTATCCGCGGGATTCTATGAAATTTTAATGCGACTATGGAGAATAGAATGAATCGATATTTGAATCGTTATGTGCGCGCGGTCTCACGCGAATGGAGCTCGAAATGAATAACGCGTTCCAAAAACAACTGCGATATATGAAAGTCATATAGAGTTTTATCGTTATAATTTGATTCGCAGCGATTGATAATTCGATATTCATAATTTTAATTCGCAGAGATTATCCAGCATCCTGTGTATAATTAGCAATTTACTAAAATATTATTCGAAATTTATTTAAAAGCTTATGCATGTCAAGAAGATATATGTAATATAAAAATGCGCGTCAAGGAGTTAAGTAGTATAAAAATCCATGTCGAGAAGAGAAAAGAGATACGTTACGTAAAGTATTTGGTCTTGTAGTTTTCTTAGTAGTCATTGTGCTTTTCCAAACTATTTTTTATTCAGTCTCTTGGACACCGGAAATGGGAGAAAACCCGCAGTTTCGCGCGTATCGGACTTGGCGCCATTCACATATATTACAAAACGTCCCCCCGGTGTGTGCATTGCACTCTCTTGTGCACATTTCAACCCCTCTTACCGCCGTTTCCACTATCTTCCAGCACACCTGAGCTATGTACTTTCCAAGAAACTGCCGCGCCGTACATTTTTGCAAGACAACATTTCGCTATATTTGCGAACTGTTAGCATTTTTCTTCACTCTCTTTGATACTTTTCGAAAATTGCAAACAACACTTTCGCATGCGCGCACAACCAACGATATCACCTCGTAAGGTAAATCACAGATTGTGAGAAGAGCACGAAAGAAGTGTATCTCGGTTAGCTCATCGTGGATGCATCTTGAGTGCTCTGTTCGTTTCGTCTTGTGAGATGCAGTTCGCATGTGGAGTGGCCGAGTCACGTGAATGCAACGCCCATCGTATGCATCTGCATGGCGTGTAAAGCTCGTATTTTATCGCGTGAAGCATCGTAGGATATGCGTCGGACGATTTACGAGAGCAGAGGGGAGATTTAGAAGCCGAGACCAGGCAAGATAAAAAACGCGTCAAAAACGATATTTAAGAGATTCAAACAAAATAACTGCTCGCATTATGATTGTTCGATAAGTGAAAAAAAATTCGAAGACGCAAAAGAATCTATTATTTATTAAATATCTCCTGATTTTACCGATTACATTTTTTACATCTTTATGTCTACATTTTTCAATAAATTCTACATGGAACTTTGATTTTTTTTTCTCTTAGTGTTATCGTGTCCCATTAAGGGAAAAGGATGAATAGAGACTATTATTTTTTTACCACAACCGTCGTTTAGACATCAAAGTAAAAGAATAGACGCAAAAGCAGTACAATTGCGAATAAACTTTTTGAGAAGGCGATATTGCATCGTGAGAAGTACTATTCAGCAAAATCAGGCATGAATTTCTTTTAAAGAAAGTAGAGAAATCCTTTAGGAGTTTGCACGGATATCCGTTCTGTAAGAAACGCGCGCGTTTATTGCACTTGAGGAAATTTAGGTCGACGGTATTTTCTTGAATCAAGATCCCCCGACGCAATAAACCACAAGGCGTCGATGCAGAAACTGTAGCTTCAAACTGTGTATGTACTTGCGGACAAGGATTCTACAATTTATAGCTCTTGTAAATGCAAATGTCTACAGCCGAGTCCCAAGTCGATAATTGATGGCGTTAAAGCGCTCTGAGTAAACGACAACATTACTGCCTCCTTGCATTGTGCGTTAGATATCTCTGTTAATAAGTATATATATTATAAAACCATAAGTATATTTTATTTAATATGTAAAATCTCTGCATACATATAAAAAATTGGCAAAAACAGTGCCTTATTGTGCTATTAATATCTCTTCTTATCTTAAAAGCTTAAAAGATGCACTCAAGAACGTTGTTAAGTGACTTCGAAATAATAATTTCAATAAATTTTAAATGGAAATTGCCCTTTCGAATTTCAGCTTTGTTTGTTCGACAATTAATTCACGAGATATTAACAATTATAACAACTGATAGCAGATGAAATATGCACATTACATTTAAGAAGCGTTCAACAAGAGATTTTGAGAAACATATGTCGGTTGATAATCGATTTTCGGGTCGTTATACTCTCGAGTAACATCACTAACATGCTGAACGTAATATTATCGTCAAAATAATGGCGTCTCGAGACTCTGCAAATATTGTGAATACCGCCCTGGGCCGCGGGACGCATTCTAACGTCGTATATTAAATTCTGGCTGCGTTGATAGGCATAATTCACCAAGGCGGACTATGTCAGTCACATGCCGAGCTCATTACTGTTGTGCCGCGTTGACTGAAAAGCATCTCGTCGTCAGAATGGCGATGTTGCAGCGAAGTCGGGCAACAGCCAATGGCCAGTCGAGCAACGATCCTTCTAACCTTTAGGTAATTAAGTACGTCGAAACTCGGTTAAAGCACATGTAATTGCATTTTATAAGGAGTCTCCGGAACGGCTTTTTGAGCCCGCTTCAGCGGCTTTTCAACGAAAGCACAGCCAAATACGTGACTGGATTGACAGAATGACAAGCTTTGATTACCAACAAAGATTCATTTCTAAATAAACATGCGTGTGATGTTTTGGTGTTGTTTTAGTTTACATGCAAGGTGATTTAAATTTGAATGCATTTTAAAGAGTCAAGAAGTTATAACACACACATAGAAAATTGTTATTTTTCATAATTAAAAATGCGAAATATTATATGTTAGAGAGGCATGCGCACATTTTTAAATTGTAATCCTTTGTAACGATTATTTAAGACTGTTTCTCTCAGAATGAAACATGTAATAAAATTTCATTTACGTTCTCTTGTATATATCACGAGAAAACATATATCCGGTTGAGACGCATGTTTCGATTTTCTTTACGCGTAAGCTTGTTAGCGTCGGTTGCGAAATATTTAATCTTGTACAGTGTATTATCGCGTAACGTATCCGCACATATAATAGCGAGAACCCACCTTTAGCTAGGTTACGTTATCACCTCGATGTGAAAGTCCACGTTGTTCTATATTTGTTCTATATTTTATTATCCTTCTCTTTTGTTCGCGTTACCATGACGATGCGTCGTTCGAAAAAGACACCGAAGTCATTTCTTGCGTGAATGACACACGCTTGTCGATACACCCGCCGTCCGTCGATATCGATGATGATGTAAAAATAATGAACGATAAAAATAAATAATAAAAAAAGAGATGCTACTGGCAGATTAATCGTGATTGTGTCATTTTCGCGATGGTGTCGTCAGCGAATCGAGAGATCCGTTTAGGCGTACATAAATTCGCCAGATAACGCCAATCATCTAGCAAATGCCGATGAGAATTCATCGGCATCGATTTCCGGTCGCGAGGCAATTCGCGTCGAGGTACCATCGGGCGGTCGTCGGCGGATTGAAAAGCTCATGTTAGAGAGTCGGAAGTGACGAACGAATTGGATAAATCGGTTTAGCTTCGAAGTGACAATTAGCTAATGCACGAAATTGCTGTTGCAGCAATGCTATTTTCACATATGTGAGATTTGCGAAATAGTAGTCATAAAAATAAGCGCATTTATAACACGACTTTCTTTTCTTTACATTTAAGTCTAGCAAATAACATGGAAGATTTTAATAAAACATATTTTGACATTTATAAAAGGGTCAATTACAATTAACATTTTTTTATTTATAAGACATTTGTTGCATATATCTCATATAAATAATCTCGATCATCGATAAACCCGATAATGGATGATGACTAAAAACCAGAAGCAGGAGAGCATAATTGTATAATTAACTGCAATCAAAAATTAATGGGAAAATAGCGTCATTGCAAAAAATTGCTGCCACTCGGGAAATGTTTAATTTTGAGATAATAATATGTCTCTTATCCCCGCCAAGTCCAAATATACATTTTACGCGCCATTAAATATCGAAAATCGTTACGGGCAGATACAAAGATGTGTTTATTCCCCATCTCTCCAACATATATTATTATGTTGAAAAATAATATTTAGCATATTAATTTTATTATCAATCGAGAAGCGCTGTACTTTAGAAACGCACTGTGCACAATTCCGGTAATGTTTTACGCACGATCGCCTTTTTCGCACGAACGAGCAAGATCAACTCGAGGCTCGATGACGTATCGCCGGAAATGACGAATAAATTGGACAAAATGGCGACCAATATCGACGCAACAATTAGCTAATGCATCGAATGGCGCACCATCATCGTTGCAGCAACGCGATATATGCGAGTTTTACGAGTCGATGGGAGCTCTCGGGCCGCGAGAAAATTCGCTTTCCCAGACACCCTCGGCCCAACCCTGCCGATAATTGCGGACCATAAAATGCGATCCAACCTCACCATCCCTGTGACCAAACCCTCGTCTTTTCCACACTGTGCTGGAGAGAGCTCGCCATCTCTTTTTTTCTATCAGTCCATCTTTTTCTCTCTCTTCCCTTGGATATTCGTGCGACGGGAAACCGACAATCGCCATTCCGAAAGAAAAGAGTAGTGGTTACGAGGGTGAATCCCCGCGTTACCTCGGAGATTTTTAATGGTTATCGTTTTTTAATGGACCCGCCGCGGCACGTATGGCTGCTTGAAAAGATTAGGATAGAAGAGACGCATTGTTCTATTAATGGCGAGAAGTCGAAAATTATTTGAATGAAACTTGGAGGAAAAAAAATCGATGGAAAATATTTCAAATTATTATCGACTGACGTTTTATTTAATATGAGAATTCTGAGAAAATATGGATATTGATTTTTCTATTATTATTTTATGTTATTATTATTGCATTATCTTTTTGCATAATAAAATGTTATCGAGTAAAGTTAAAAGTTAGTAGTGTCAATAATATTTTGCATAAAAAAAGATTATTTTAATTAACCTAGAAGAATAACAATTTTTGGAGAATTTATATATATGATTGCACAATTCTCTCTCACTTGAAATTTATATCATTTTCGATCAAGATTACAGATGATTAAATAATTGTAATTCTATATTAATTTGTCGAAATCCCGAAATCGTGCAATTTACACGTATCATTATTCCGGACGCATGATTATGCAATACGCGACGATTTATACCAACGCGAATTAATATTTAGAGCACCATCGGGTGACGTTACGTTATATATTCAATCACTGAGCCGTTCTCTTTAAAATGACACACGCGGCAATGCGGCGATATTTATTATCATTAACCGGACAAGCGAACACGCGTGTTTAAGCGCCGAGATACGTGTACGCGGTACATGGAGGTCACATCGTCGGCCGTAAAGATTTAATCGATTCCCGACCAAATCGCGCACATGCGGAAAACATGCGAACGCGACATACATTGCGAGTTCCGATTTCGTCCTTTTTACTATTCGAACAGCGTATTCGCCCACCTACTCTGTCACGTTGCACTGATTTCGTATAATCGAGTCCGAGCAATGATCCGGCGTCTCTATATCGGTCAAACCTTCCTCTCGATTTTTTAAATAATACAGGAAGTAGTGTGTAAGACAAAAATTCCTTGTGCTCTCTTTGCGATACAAGTTTTATACAACTTTGATAAATTTGACATTTCGACAAATGATATTTATCATCTCTTTAACAAACGTTTTTTTATTGTTCTCGAAGTAAAACGAAGTAAATCTATGATTTGACCTCGAAATTAGACATGATCGTATATTCTCGTCGACCTAGACGCTTCTACTCATCATAAATTTTTTTATTGGCTTTCGATCGCATCATGTATTAGCGATTCTTATCGATCGCGGACTGTGATTTCGTCCTTCTCGTTATTCACGCCGCGTACTTGACCCGCCATCGCTAATCTATCGCAATCGATCGTGCACAGTTACGCAAAAAAACCTTCTCTCACGAATTTACATTCTCCCGCTTTGGTATATTATTATGCCAAATTCAAACTGCGTCACGGCGAACAGTAACGACGCTATCTTTCGTTTAGTTTCCAATTCCAATTAGCCACCGAGCAATTATGCCCGACTGCCTCTGGCTCTTAGTCATCATCGATCGAGGTTAGTCATGCGATGTTGTGTGAGATAAGACGCTAATAATTATAAGTCCTCTCCTTTGAACATTCTTATAATCAGAGTTACTTGAGTCAAGTTCAAAAATTCATGAAAAACAATAATTAGTTTTAAAACAACGATACGGTACAAAATTATTCTAAAAAAATATAAAATTTTAGAAATAAAACAACAATAAATTTGTGTATGTGTGCCTGAGTTTTTTAACAATTTATTTTTCCCATTTTATTCTTCATATGTGAACATATAGAATAAACAAATCCCGAGTCTCGCAAATCGATGCAAAGCGTCACGATGCGAAATGAAACTCGGAATGCAAATAAATCCTTTTCACCATTCGCCAGATGTATCTTGTTAATTCATAGATTGTTCTAATTTCACGTAATCCAACGCGTACAATGAGTTGTGCTTTCAACTATTGTCGGTCACGCAATTAAAGTTTTTCGCGCATTTTATCGTGCGTTTCTACTTGATTATGGTATGCGTGAAGAATGAAACTGACATTGAAAACAGATTTTTTGCCAAAATACAAAATTAAATATGTATCTGCCAACATGATTAATTTTATTGAGCGGTTGAGATAATTAATTATATTGTACAGATAAAAATTAAGATGCTATTGTAGCAAATGTATTAGAGTCCGTGGAAAAATATGAGAGTAATTTTCATTATGGAATTTGTTCAGCCATTATGGAATTGTTTCAGCCATCTGTTAACATTGTTAAATAAGAGGCATAATTTTCGTCGAAAAACTGGCTTCTAATTTTGTGTACTATCAACATAAGTGCAACTAATTGGATGAGGAGGGCACTACTGTCTTCTAGTTAATCTAAACATATATTGGAGAATGTAGAAAGAAGGAAGGGGACGTTCTGGAGCACGTTCCACTTATGGCCGACACAAAATGTATAAATTAGATATAAAATATAACATAAAAATAATTATTCGAGATATCTGTAATTAAATCTATCAACTTCAATCACGATAATTCGACAAAAATTGTAAAATTCAGATGTATGGTTGTATATTCGTGAATCAACTATATATTAAAATTAATCAATAATGTCTCAAGATAGAGTATTAAGACTATGTATCTCGAAGACGCGTTCAATACGAGTGACGTATCGGTCGCTCCGTAAAGTCGCGGAACGTGCTCAAGAAGGAGACGACGACGGGGGACATATATAACTTACGATTCACTCCGTGGAGCACCATCGTGGCCGCGTTCTACACAACTATAAAAGTGTCTTCGACGGCACCCACCGTGCGCGTACTCGTTATATCTCTCTATAACCCGGGAGAGCGAAAGAGATCTCGCACCTGAGCCACCTCCGCGCGCGCGATTAGCTCATTCTCTCGTGAACGAGCGCGGTTCGGGGGGGACAATTTTCCGAAAAATAACCGGGATTTCGAATTTTATTTCCAGTTCAGCTCGAACGACGCATTACTGTATGTGACGCGAGAAATGCAATCACCGACGTACTTTACTTCTTCTTCATCGGATGTCACTTCGGTCGCGACAATCGTCTCTCTCTATCTCTCTCTCTCTCTCTCTCTTCTAGCTATTTCTTTTTCTGTCTACCTCATCTTATCGAAAGTTATCAAGCTCAAAAGTTCGCGGGAAACGTCGGCCGTGTGTCAGAAATGATTATTACGACGAGGCCTTTCGAGGTCACGAGCGGACAAATGCCACCCCGAGACGTTGGGGCGTCGCGGTCGTCGCAGTGTGACTGGCGAGACTCACGATCACCCCCTTCCACTCCCGTTCACGCGCACCGCGATCCCCTCTACCAGCCGGTTCTCTTTCACCCTCCAGCGCCCTCTCTTTCGCGTCACTCGGCTACCCCTGCATGTGCGCCCCTGCTCCTCTTTCTCTGTCGCTCCGTCAGTGAATCCCCCAGCATTCATCTCCTGTCTCTTTCCCTCCTATGCTCTTATGCTCTTTCTATCTATCTCATTCCTTGCGTCATAAGCTTTTCTTCTTCATCTCCTGAGATTTTTTATGTCTTTTTCTTTTTATTTTTCTCCCTTGTTCTTTCTTCTTACTCTATTGCTCTATTTACCCCTATCTACTTCTGTCTCTCTCCTTCTCTTTGTCGCACTCTCGCACTTCTCCCTACTCGCCTTGTCGCGCGCGTCTCCTTCTGTCCCTCAGCAACCCTCCAGACACTGGCCAGGCGGGCGGTCACGTGAACATCGGCTCGGCCAATCGTGCGCCGAGTGACGTCATCCGCGTAGGTTCTCGCACAGTTCGAGAAAGAAGTCGCGGGCGTAAGGGTGCATTTGTGGACCCCGGAGGGAGATGTGCCACGGATGGAGTAGGGATGGATGTGCCAGTCGGTTCGATCTATGGACGATGTGTGATGCAACGGCGGGACTAACGATACTGACTCGGGATCCTATGGGAAGGATCAAGGTATTGTGCGTTCGGTTTGTCCGCTGCAGTTTTGCTACCTTTCTTTTATTTCTTTGGAGAATGTATCGTGAAATTTTGTGATGGTGATGATGTATTACATCTTTTCTAAGATATATTCTTTGTACTTCACTGCGCGAAATTGTCTTCAATTAATCTCCAGCATTTTTTAGATTCGAGAATGGAAATTATGCACTATATCTTTTTTATAATCTCTATATATTTTTAATTTATATAATCTTAGAAGAATTTATATATAATAAAAAATTGAAATATATATATGAGTTGATGAACCTTGTAATTTAAAATCCTTCTTCAACTCCCCGTTCATTCTCTCTTTTATTTTACAAACAATTAACGTTTAATTTTCTCCTCTTCATTTTAATGTACACTGTGTGTTTTATATTTGTATATTTTATTATATCTTCATTATACTCGAAATTTATTAAAACTCTGTAAATTTATGCAACCTGATATATCCTTTCCTTATATCAAATATTAACTTCTCCGACTAGATTAATCCATTAATTCCACAGTGACATAACTATCACATTCGTGAGAAAATTTCATCTTGTCCACCCGAGCAGAAGTCCTCGATATTAGTCGCAGATTTTTTGCCTCCGGCTAGAACATTTCTCATGGTGCATCTGTACTATGAAACCGTAGGCAACGTATGACTATAAATTGCGTTGAGAGCGGCTCATACCGAGGCCCATTTTTCTCCCGAAAAATGGGTTAGTGCCTAAAACCTTCCTGTTTGTATTCCGCGCTCAGGCCCTTTTTTCCTCTTCGCAAACGTTACGGGCTCGTCGTCACCGAAATGAAATTCCGCGCCGCATAGCCGAATGTGATGCACCGGAGAAGCGTTAAATTAACGTTACATATGGTTCTCGTAAAAGGGTTCCCATAAAATTTCGTCAGAATAATAAATCAATTATAAACAATTCTAAAAATTATTATCTATTAATTTAATATTGATAGACGCATTATAGAATGATTAGTGTGTATATTGCGTATTCCAATAGTGATCTTAATCCTTAACGACAAATGCCAAAATAATTCGCACTACAAAATATAAATACATCATTATCTATTTATAGACAATCTACAAGAGTCAGTCTATGTTTTTAGTTATTTTACTTTAAATATTCAATAGTTTACTCAATGGGATACTTGCTACGTCCACTAGATTACATATTAATGAGTCGTTTTCATATCTATCTTTTATAAAGACAAAAAATACTAAAATTATTAAAGATAATAAAATAAAAAAATATTAAAATTGAAAGAATAGAGGTTTATGACATTTAACGTTATGGAACATTTGTTTTAGTGACAAAAAAATCCCTTTGGTGGCAAAAAGACGTCTCGCGACTTTGCCGTTACTACGATCGGCCACTGCCAGATGTGGATTTACTGGGAAAGTTTTATGCACCGACTGAAAAAAAAAAGAAAAAAGAAAATAGTAGAGAAGTCAGTCGTAAATCTTGTGCCTCGTAAAATTTTCCGTTCGTCTTTTATTTGCATTTTGCCGCAACTTTAGCCCCTTAGAAGCTCTGATCGTAATTTATCTTTTCGTAGGAAATAATGCAGGTTAATTCGCATATTAATCAAGCGTTGACATAACGCGATATTAAATTTTGATATCTGTTGAGAATATGTAGTATTGTATGTTACGTATTAAAAAATACACAAATAAAACTCTCTAAAAAAACTGACATTTATTAATTATGTTTGATGCAAGCACATACGATATAATGAACTGTAAAATAGTAGCAAGTCTCGTATCGAATCTCTAGTATATAATTCTAGTAGTATATAATAATTCATATTATTGAAATTAATCAAATAAATGTTATTATATATATATGAGAAAGAGAAAACTTTTTTATATAGATAATAATACAGAGTACGTTATATCTATATAGTACAATATTCGAAATATAAGATACAATATTCGAAACACAAGATACTTCATAATAAGAATACTTCATAATAAGAAGTCTCGTCGTAATTTCAGAACCGTCTAAGTAACTTAGCACCAAGCGTCTCGTCAATTTCTCTTAAAGACTTTAAATGTTGAATCCATTGAAGTATTAATTTAGCATCGCACAGACTTGAAAAGACCGTTGCTCCTAAGAAACTCGTTTAGCTTTTCTATTAAACGAATGCTTTTAAAGATCCAAGAGCCAGATTGCAATTTACAATGGATTGTTCCGGAGTAGATCAACGCGCATGCGAATTCGTCTTTAAACGAGTGCTTTCAGGACGTCGATGTAATCTCGAATTTTTGCGCTGCTGAATTCTCGCTGACCGGGAAAAAATAATCCTTTTCAAATGCGACACGCGAGCGAAGCCATAAATCAAGTCAGGCGCAATAATTGAAACGCAGGCGCAAGCCATCAAAAAGCAACGATTCGATTCGCGCTCGCGAGGCGATTCTCGTTTTCTCTTGCTATTTTTGTCGTTTATTTTTTTTCAGTCACGTCGACATCAACGTGTCGCGTGAGTGTCAGGTAATTCGGATCGCGCGAATATCCGCGATTTTTCGGTTAGCAAGCTCGTGCGAAATGGGACAAAAATTTATAGCTCGTAGATAGTGGCAAAGCGAAAAAGGCCAGGTGGCTAGTGTAACAATAAAAAACATAATTGCACTTCATCAGTGATAAACTCTATGTTTCGTAATAACGACTCTACACTGTATGTGGCGAGTATCGAGGGAATTTTTCCCCAGAATTCGCGGTCGTATCGGAGATTTTATTGGATGCTGTTGCAATTTTTAAATTTTATCATAGCATTATATCCTAGTATTATAAATTCATTAAATTTAAATTACCTATTGTGCATGATTAAATGTGTTGATTTTTTAATTAAAGTCATATTGTGCACTTAATTTATTATATATTTATACCTATACAAGATGCATATGAGTGTGCAAGAAATAAATCAAAACCTGAACGAAAAAAAAAAAGCGAAAATTTAAAAAATTCTTCATTAAAAAAGAATATTTTGCATAAAAAGATTTATATCATGTATCTAAATTTACTTGAATACGCGCGCAAATAAAGCTATGCAAAAATGCATTCCAATGAATCTGCATTTACTGAAAATCAGAACTGCCCTTTCGAAAGCGTTAATCTCGCGATGGGACGATTAATCTGACGAATGTATCCTCGTTGATGTGTAATGAATTCAAAGATGGGTTATGCAAACACAATGTACCGATAAAATTTTAATGATTACGACGATTGCCCGCTCGTCGCGACAGGATGAACGCGATGCATGAATCGGGATCGCGAATCGTAATGCAGTGCGGGCATTATATCGTGCATTATTCCGCATATTATTGTCTGCGCCACGCCAATGAAAACCGGTGCCTAATGACCCGCACAAATCATTGGCCGAGCATTATCATGTGACTGCAAACTACGCGCATGCACATGACAGCGCGGCAAAAAAGTTCCCTGTTTGCTCGTGAATTTGTCAGTGCACCAATTGTTAAGTCCGTTGCACATGACGCTGTTAATAATTGTAACAAGATTTGCAGTTGTGCTCCATAAACTTGGTACCCTATTTTAGCGACACAATACTTTGCACATTTGAAGATACACGCTTAAAAATGTGATAGAAAAAATATTTTTAACGTAAATAAAAACAGTGCTAATTTAATAAATATGTGTATCTAAATCAGAATCTCAAAATCGGAATCTTTCTATTAATTTTTTCTTGCTTCGTTAAAAAATTAAATATAAATGGGAAATTACATGATAAATAAAAAAATATGAAATTACATAAATATTACGCGATATTTTGGCGAAAAAATAAATTTTGCGTGTTTCTTAAGTGAATGATTACACAGGCTACCTAAAAGGGAATAAAACGTGAGTGGTGTGCGAATGGAGCCAGATTTTAATAGAACACAAAAGAGAACGGGGCACTCGTTTTACGGCATTTCTCCTATTTTCACACGTAGTTTATACATTTGAAGAAAAAATCGCATGACCTGAATTTTTCCCCCGTTTTAACAGAGAACATAAAAAAAGCTTGCGGTGAGAGAAACAGTTATTATATTTTCACATGGCCGACGACACCGAGTGTTACGAATATTTCTTATTTTATCGTTATCTCTCTTTCGGTTTTGTTAAATATATATATTTATATTATATTCCGCATTAAAACAGAATTTTGTAAAATAATAATGCACATTTATCTCTCAATAAAAATTATTCATCTTAATATTAAAATACGATTTCCTTGCTTTCGATATGGGAAATGAAAATTGTATAAATAAATTATCTATTATTAAATGCCATCATTGCGAAATAATCGATATTTTGAATAATCAATAAATGAAGTAGGACATGCGTAATAACTTGGGAAAATTTGAGGTCGTATTTAAAATGGCTCGATATCATGGTATCTTACCGGGTAAATTTCATTAAAATTTTGATATCATCTGCTTCGAGTAATTATCGAGGGTTCGTTCTTCGCGGTGCAATGCTACGTCGCCGAACGAGAAAGAAAAGATTGAAAAGATGGGGATGCAGGATACAGGCGCGAAAAAAAGAGAGAAAAAAATAGGTCGATGCAGGAAGCAGGAAGCGGATATAAATCGACGTGCAGCGCAGCGCTCGTAATTGCGTTCGACGACGACGGCAACGACGACAGCAGCAGCGTCGCTTTTAATTAATGCGACACACTTTTTTTCCTATCGCTGAAAAGTGCCACATCCTCGTAATCCACACCAAGACTCCCTTCCGAGTCCGTACGAGCGCGCGATGGGGGTTCGTTAAATAAATAGGAAAAAAAATCCGTCGACCCTCGAATGCACTGCCTGCTTGGTTCCGATGCCGTCTCTTCGTCCCCCGTCTCCCGATCTTTTCTCTCTTTCTCCCCGTGTCGCGAATTACGCGTATTTTCGTTTACTCCGGCTTCGGATTAACGGAGTAAATGTAGCCGGAGGGTGCAACGAGTGCGTTTAGAGTAAAGCGATACTTTTGAGGTGTCGGCATCTTGGAGTAGTTGAAAATAATCCATTTGCGAATAAATATCGAATTAAAATATCTTTAAATATATTTATAGTGCTATTATATATTATTTTATATTATTTAATTAAATTTTATCTCTTTTAAATAAATTAATCTTAAAAATTTTTCCCACTTGCTTCTTTTTTGCTTCACAGTTGATTAGTTGATGAAACAGTATATTCACTGAGAAAATAAGTCAGAACATTAGAGAACGGAGAACGCAAAGAGAGTCAATTCTCCGAGTGCGAGGGATGGTCTGTCGTGTCCTGCGGCAATTTCCGTCCTCGAATTGAAATGTTATTACGTTAGTGACACGTTCGAGTATTCCTCGTACCTCCCTCTTATTTTCTGCCTATTTCTGGCTTCTCTTATAAATGTAATTTGAGCGAATAAGCGCATAAAAGAAACAAAAAAATTAGAAGCGAAAGAGAGGAAAAAAGAATAATATTTATATTTTTAATTTATTATTCAGAGAAAATCCATCGGAAAAGAAAAATAAAATAATTAAGAGAAATAAGTTATATATAAGTAATATAATTCGCTTTAAACGTTAATGTATGTTTAATAAACAAATCTAATTTAATAAAGTGTAAAAACTTCAAATCAAAAGAAAAAAAAACAAAAGATACAAGGAGAGATAGACATGATCTGCAATCTAATTTGCCTTCAAGAAAGAAGAAAACAGGGAAATGAAACGGAACGTCGTTAATCTTAACATGCAGTATCTGCGAAGCGAATTTCGCGAGAAAACGACAGTGCTATGGAATCGAATTAAATTCTGGATATACGATTTCCAGTGAGCATATCCCGACCGGCGAATCACCGAAGATTCGTTTGAGATTTCCCGGTGCCAGTCACGTGCAATCGAAAAAAAGGAACTCGACGGGCCGTTCGTTCGCCCGCGATGTAATTTATGTATGCACTTTTGTGCGAAGCCCGTGGTTTCGTAATTCACGTGGGAAATTTCGACGAATGATTCGCGAAACGACTTCGTTCTAATTTAATTACCGATTCAATGAATAATACATTTTATATAGATTGAGAGATCTAAATTACTGTATTTTATTACCTCATTTGTTACCTTAATTATTTTATTACCTCATTGATTCGCCAGGAAGGAAACAATCGAGAACAGTGCGTATTTATATAATTTGATTGTACGTGAAACAATTATTTAAATGTGCAAGTTTAATAATTTAATTAAACTGCATTTAAATTATTTCGATAAAACGTTAGGAATGCTAATTGAAAAATTGATGAAGATAATGTCGTATAAGGTACAAATTTTGTAACAATTCGCATCGGATTACAAAGATACATTGTAGAGCTGCGTTTACGAGTTCAACGATCTCGCATACCAATGTGTTTCTCTAACCGTGGCCCATGAGAACTTTCGCCGAAAACTTTCTCGGAATTTAATTTCCATAATCGTTGCCCCGAATAATCACTTAACTCTACGATCCACACAATTCGCGGTATACAAATACCATTCCTGTTAATTCTCTCTTTTTCCCCTCTCAATTTTTCAACATTCAACGAGAGACCATCTTGGGCATCAAATCTTAGATAGCCGGAAGATGAAAGGAAAAAAAGAATGAAAAAATATCCAAGCCCCACGCGGCAACTTGGTGTCTTGAAAACAGGAACATTCCGGTGGTTTAATGCCGACAGTATCGTCCATCCCGCGTGCACAAGGGAATGGACCGACATTGCTACTTCTATCACCCTTTTTTATTTTCTTTTCGCTAAAATGAGAGAGAGGAAGGGAAGCGAAAAAAGAAGAAACGTTGACGCGAGCAGAAGATAACCACTCCGGATAGCGAATTTTTTCTCGCGGTGAAAAGGGAACAAGAGTAAAAGACGATGCCACAGGTGCGGAGAGAGGGAGATCTCGTGACTTTTATTGCAACGGACCGTGTTAATCCCGAGCACCTATAAATTCATCGAGCGGGAATTGCTTCTTAACCTTGCCTGCATCGCGCTAAATTCCTCCTGTCGAAGTCTTAACTAATGTACGTGATCCTTCTTTATTATAGAAGGAGGTTTTTGTCCCGTATATTGGATTTGTTATCATTAAGTAATTATCACCGAACATTGTAGTTATCGTGAAATTTCATATAGAAAAATTTTGAATTACGAACAATATAATATTACGAGCAATAACATTCTTTTAGATGCAATATTAATCATTTTTAAATTTAGATCGAATATGCATTATGTACTACGAGAGACTAATTATCCGGCAAAATTATTCCGTTTTCGAGACAAGGGAAAAAAGAAGAAAAATAATTTGTCACGGCAATTCGGAGAATTGCAATGAGAGGTCGACAGAAAACCGAAGAGAAAAAGCAAACTTTTAATCAGTCGGTCTCCCCATTATCCCCAACAACCATTCCGATTCTTCGAGGTTTCAACCCTTCCCCGTGTACCTCGTCTCGCTGCCAGCGTGGGGCGGTACATCCGCCAAATTACATCGTCGCTAATCCCTTCCGGTGGCATTAATTAGCTCTCCCGATTCCTACCGCCATCGATCCTGAGCGACAACTCGGTAATTCGATTCTCTCGCTTACGATGCGGTTTGCAACTTGAGAGTTACGTTAATATGCACGATATTCGAAACTGCCTGGATCAAAGAGCCATTAATACGCAAATCGAAGGTTCGGTATAAATCCATACTACGAAATAAATCGTGTTGATAAAATCACGTACGATTGGATCGAATTCTACTGTTTTAACTATTTGCATACAATTCCAAGATCGTTCTTCTTTTAAAACGATTAATTGCATCTAAAAGTATTGTATCCTTTTAATTTAATTATTAAAAGATCTCTTTAACAATCTCATCAAAGCCGTTTGAAATCCGCATGATGCGAACTTTTGAAAAAAATCTGGATATAATGTGGCGATTTCACGATGGAATTTTTGCAGAAAACCTCGGGGCAAAACTGTTGTGAGGAAAAAGTGCAGTTTCTTCGTTCGCGTGCATTGCGAGCCCACCTGCGCTTCTAACACGGTGCAATTTGCATGAACGTCCCTGTTTTGAAGCCCGCCGGTGGTTTTCGCCGTTTCGTAGCTTTCATGTGATCGCGAAAATCCAACCCATATTTTCCGCTATTCTATTACACGATCGCCGAGAAGAATAGAAATTATTTTCATTAAATCTAAATTGGCTAAATTAAACATTTTTTTTTTTAGATTATTAAATTTTTAACGCTATAAATAAAATATACCTTTAGCATAGGTATTTCGAGAGAAAACTTTAATTTAATTTAAGATTTAATTAAATATTTAATCTTTGAAAAACTTTAATTTATTTTAATTTAATTTAGAATTTAAATCAAATATTTAATTTTTAAAATTGGAAAAAATCTAATCATAGCTTCTTTTAAATTTTCAAGGCGAGTGAAAAAGCGTTCATTAAACTTAAAGAAGCCGTCATTAAATTATATTTTATTAAAAAATAAAGATAAAAATAAAAGATAGAAATAAAACATATTGAACAATGTTATTTAAGTACTGCGGCGGTAACGGGAACCGACAAAAATTCAACCGAGAGAGAATGAAATTTCTTGTTTCAAGTACTTGGCGAATAATGGAAGTGACAAAGAATTAGCTGCAAATCGAAACGACGGCGGAAACACGTGTCCCAGAGCAAGAAGCGAGATCTTTCCTTTGAATGCGCTTAATTGCAAGAACAGTTTCGTTTCTAGATGGTAGGTCAGACAGTCTGACGAGAAGCACGGAAATGATGAACGACAAAAGAGAAGACCTCATTGGATCTCCGGAAACGGACTAGAGAGTATCGCGAAAAAAAAAGACTGAATCTCGAATCCGACGAAACGGCTAGAAAAGCCGGTAATTACCCGATAAAATTCTTCCGCACGACTAAGGAAGGAAGATTCACCCCTTATACTCGTTATCCCTAAACGATCCGTTTGTTCTTATAGTGTCCATCAATTCTCATAATCCTTTCGACTTCACTTTCTGCGGTCTAACAATGATTCGTTGGAAAAAAAAATTGTTATGTATACGATACATCTCGATTACCATTTTTTTTTAAATTGCAACTTTTCCAATCAATCTCTGATTTATTTCTATATAATAAATATCTTGTTTATATATAATAATAATTATAATATATAATTTATATATACATTTAGTTCTCTCTAATATTTACTGTATCCGATATGTACAATAAACATATTTCTAGAGTTAAGTAGCCAGTTTCTATGGCAAACACGCAAAATGCGTTAAAAACATCCTCGACAACGCGTTTTCAATCGCGCGACACTCTTTATTAGTCACGATTAACGCGAAATAATAGCTTCAGCGAAGAGCGCGCGATCGATAACGAAAAATAATTTAACGCGTCGGGGCGAACTGGGTCATTGATTCGCTTTGCGTTAGTTGCCGGGTAAGTACCCGGGTAACCAAATTTAACTCCGACGAGCTTTGTAATAAACGGATAAGTAAATACATTAGCCGCGCTGCCATAGTAACGCATAAATTCGTGATCCTGTCGAATGCGCCGATAGCGATTCTTCGTGTAATCGATTATCCTTGTTACGTCGCGTGATGGAGTTATTTTCCGATGAGCTTGAAATACACGTATTCCAGAGACGATCGCGCGAGATAAATTGTCGCGGCGGAAAATGGTTGTCTCGTGCAAAGCACGAAATATTTCTTATAAACAGCGTAGATCATGTGGAAAAAATCTGAATACAAAGATGGATGTCATCATCTGTGAGCCTTGCGTAAGAACGTGAAAATTATAGCGGAGCATCGAGATAGATCTCAGGAATGAATGCACACCGCGATTCCGAGTGGGCGGTTGGTCTGACGCAGCAAATAGAAAATAATACCGGGCAGCATTGTTCTCGTTTCGTCCTTTCTATTCCCCTTGATCCACTCGACGTTCGTGTCCCGCTATTGCAGGATCATCCGCTCTATTGTCGAGTTTTGTCTCCATCTCGCCTTCCTCATTTCCCTCCGCGACCCTTTCTCTATCCTGGTAGTAGTAGTATTCGCACATCTCACCCGTTTTTTACTGCCCCGCCTCGAACGGCATACGTATTCCTATTTATTAGTCGGGGTTTAAAAAGAGAGACAGAAAAAAAGACAGTCGTGACAGATTGCTACGTTTATTCTGAGAGAAGAGGCGACGGCCGCCTGCATTATTTATCGCGTTCGCTTATTATAGCTATTCCGACGCGAACTGATTATTGACGCGACGAAAATTTACACCGGTATATATAAAAGTTTGAATGCAATCTCTATCTAGAAGAATAAAAATTTATCAAAAACATAAATGCAAATAAATATATAAAGATTATCGGTGAAATACTGGTATTTCGCATAAAGCTCTTCAATACGCTTAGTTTTCATTCGATAAAAAGATTGCAGTTTGCAAAAATATTTTATTATCGATTTTAGCTTACACCTGTCATTCTTCATTTCGCGACATTGTTATTTGATTTGATAAAATATATTTCTATCAATTGATTCTTGCTCTACTATTTTTTTTCTTTTCTCTTCTCATCCCTCTCTTTCTCTCTTTCTCTATCGCAATTTCCTTCCTGCATATCGTCCATATTTTATCGTCCCTTGAGCAGGAACGATGAGGCCGCGACAGATTGAAACGTTTATTCGAAAGGGCGAATGCGTGCCGGTTGTGATTCATCACGCGCGTGCCGATGAAATATACTTTCTCGGCGAGCAAATGAATATGAAAACTAATTTTCGATGGCTATTCTGGTGATTCGACCTCGTTTTTCAATTTTCCACACGCTCCGTCACCGCCGCCGCCGCAGTAATCGTGAAATATGATTATTCCGTCTCGCGTAGATTATTTTTAACGCTCGACTCCTCTCTCCTTTCCTCATTCTCGTTTGTATTTGTAGTCGTCAAAAATCAACCAACGATTGATCGATCGGTATAGAATCGAGTCAAGCGGAAGCGATCCAATCACGCCGACTTTCGAGCAGCGATATCGTGCAATCCGGCGAGTTGATTGAAATATCCGGCGCGCTCATTTTTTCCACGACGAGATTTTCACCGGCCGCGGATTGTTTCCGCAATTTTCCACGTGTTTCCTGGAAACACTCGTGAATATCTCGTTTTTATGATCCAACAAACTTTTCGCACGCAACGCGTATTGCTCATAGTTAATCTGTTTGAACACGAACATAATATATTTCTCTGTGTATCAATCCGTTCTATTTTTTACTTTCTTTTGCTTATGATGTTTTCCTTTTGCCTAATATACATTTAAATTAATTAATAAAAATATAGATTTGTATTTGTCATCGTAACATAATTCATATCTGTGCACATTCACAAGCCTTTATATCAAATTTAAAAGCCTCGGTATCTGCATATCGAATGCAACAAAGTTTACAGCTGTAAAAGGAGAACGATACAATGATCGACGTAGGTCTCGCTTTCACAAGTCTGTGAATAAAATTTTCCCAAAACTCTCAGCCAGATCTGGCAGTTCTGTGAAGTGGTGCCGACAAAGTTCAACTATTTTGCTGCCAGACGACAAGCAATCGCACTGGTCTCGCTCGCGATAATAGACTTTTAAACTGTCGATAGACTACATTGGTATGGAGAAGAATGGCACCAGTACACCATTAAACATGTCTGATTGTGTATAGCGTGTTTCTATTGTATTAATTTTGTCGCAATTAAACGGTACGACGCGTAAATTTCGCAAATCAGTTTGCAATCATAAAAATATTCATAAATTAGTTATAAGATTTATTCTCCTTTATAGCTGAACTTTTTACATTTTTTGCTTTTTCCCTTCTTTACCTTTTAAATATATCTATCTCATTTTTAGAAAGTGTAGGAAATTCAGTTGTAAAAAACAAATCTATAGCTGTACCAGAAAATCGTGTTTCAAAACAGTTTAATTTTTTTACAAGATTTGTTTTCATAAATTTCAAGATTTCTCTTAACAGGTAATTAATAAAAACGATTATTGATTATAAAATTATCGGAAACAGAAGAAACATTAAATTAGTACAAATAATATTTAATTATTTGTTAACTGTTGAATGCACAAACGCGTATTAATATAATTGAAAGAGACATAATATGAATAAATGAAAAATCAAAAATATAAAAAATAATTATTTGATATATAAAAAAATAACTTATATACACGCGTTTAGACGTTATACATGATCACAAGAATTAATATATTTTCTCTTCCAGTATATTAATATTTGAATGATATATATTTTGTAAGCTAAAATGTGTTTAATATCGAATAATGTCAAGCCAGACAAATTACGATTCGACACGGGAATATATATATCCTTTCTTCGTCCTATTCCCATAGAAAAAAACCATCGACGACCGCGATAGGAGTAAATTATCAGCGGATTAAGAGCATCGTTCACGCGCAAAGGAGGATCGCCAATTTCTAAAGGATTTCTTGGATATGTGAAACTCCATTTTTCCGGATGGCCGTTACGAAAAATCGGAATCGAGCCGTGGAGCGATTTATTAAGATCCTCGACGGTCTCCCAAGCAGAAAGTAAACCGGAGCTGGAAGATGAAACGAGGAAAACTGACCGGGAGGAGAGCCAAGAAAAATGATCGTAAGACGCGACTCGTCCTGGAAAATCTTAACGCCCTGTAAAACTGCGGGTCTTGTTGTCTCGTTCTCTATTTTTTTTCTCGAAGAACAAGGTATCAAGCGCGGAATATTTCCCGAGAGCCGTGGAAATAAATCTCGCAACGTCATATCCATAAACATATTTTTACCGGAGAAATCTTACGGAGAATAACAGAGGGAAATTTCATAAGAATCGCGGGTGAATTTTCAGAGACGTAAAGAATAACATAGTAATCATTTTTCTCATTTACGATTTTCCCATATTAATGTTATTCACCATTAAATCTCATCACGATATACATAGAATTACTTGCGCTAATATTCATCTCTGGCTCTTCTGAATAAATCGCGAACGAATGAATGATTTTATGATCTTATTCAAAAGATTTTATAATTTCCTTGGGAATTGATACGCGATTTTTAAGCTTATATATTGAAGAAGATTTATTAAACGAAATTAATATATTTATATGTATATATATATCGAATTTAAATCCACAGAAATCGATTATATAATTTCGCAATTCATATCTTTTATTCTCCAAATTTCCTGAGAAATTATTACCGCGACATAAATTTGCCATTCTATATATGTGTGTAAGATAACTCGCGGATGAAAATATAAATACTTAGCTAATATTTAAAGCTATTTTTGCAAAAGCATATTATAAAGATAAAAATCTACATTTAAATCTACATTAAATTCATATTAAATCCACATAAGAGATGATACTTTTCTAAAAATTTATATATATATTTCATTGGAAAAATATTTATTTCCTCTCTCGGGATATTTTGTAGATCGGACGAGTGCAGACCGACAAATTGCGCGTCATGAAAAGCGAGGAATATTACAAGGTACAGCCGAGGAGAGTATATTTACTCGCGGACGTAATCACAGACTCCGTGCCGTTCACTTCTGCCAACGCACGGCTACTTTCGCGATGTCGTCACGACCGCGTGTATTGCTCATTAATTTGAACTACGGCCCGACCATTATGCTGGAATGCGTGCTTTCGAAATAAAAGACAACGGATCGCCGCGCGTACACCGTGTATATGCCTCACCACCCACGGCACGCGTCGGCCGCATTATGTGGGCGACCTCCGATCCTTTCATTCGACCAGACATTCGACTCGAGCAAAAATGCAATGGGCGTGTTCGCTTATTCTTAATCGCGTTACAATTTCGACATCCCGGACGTAGAAACATATTAAACGATCCGTTAGCAGCTGTTACGACAGAATTTTGATTCAATATACGACGTCCGTTGTCTTTTAGTCATTTTGTATCGATCGTCTTATTAAATTATATTATCAATTTGATATGTATCATCAAGTCGCAGCCTCTTTAGGCGCTTCTCGAATAAGTGTACTCACCTAAGAAAATCTCGTCGATGTCATCGGCGTGAAGATCAAGATCGAGCTCGGGCGCTCCATTGTTGCCGGTCGGAGCCTGATGGCTCCTCTTTGCCAGATCCATCAACTCCAGAAGATCGTCTCGCAACTCGAGGCGGCCCGCGGCCAGAAGCTCGGCCAGCAGGGTCAGATAAGGTGAGGTCAATACGCGTGGACTGGTAGCACGCAGGCAACCGGGTAACCAGAGTCCTGGGAGACTGTAGGGAACTACCGGTACTGCTCCGGCACTGACGAAGCCACCGTTCAGGAGTTCGCCGCACAACATAGATGCCGCGATGACCTCAGCTCCTCCCTCGTGACCTTGGCGCCGCCTCGATGTCGACTATCTGCAAACCGCGCAGTGGCTTCGATTAATACGAGCGGAGATGGAACATTCTCGAGGATCGGGGAATTAATTGCTAAACTTGCGGCGAGTTTCAAAGGTTAACGGAGTAAGAAATGGGACGGGACGTAAGTGCTAAGAAGAGTATTTCGCGTTTTACGGTGAAAAAGTCGGTAGACTGAGCTTTAAGAGAGTCGAGAGTTTTTACACCTAAGGAAGCAAATCCGGTTGTATTTAGTTGAGTGAATTAAGATTGCTAAGGCTAGTTGTGCAGCAAAAAATTAAACAAATTTCATAATATCATCGTAAAATTCTCCAAGAAAATAATTACCTAATCGATATTGCAAATATATAATATTAATAAATAAAATATATTAACATTCATTATTTTAAATATTAAATAATTCTAAATTTTTTGTGTTTTTCATGTCGACGTAAATCTGCTCACGATAATTAATTTCCTTTTAAAAGATAAAACTTTCTAGCAAAATGAACTTCATCATCGGTACACTATAAAGTGCAACCTTACGTAGGACGCATTTTTCTTCCAATCTACCGTGAACTTCGCAGACCATGCAAAGTGTTTCATCATTGCATTTATTTATTCTGACGTAAATCTTCATGTCTATGACGCAGTCAAGAAAATAAACTCCGACTGTTTGCATGTCAAAGTCAGTTTCTCTTCGAAAAAAATTTACGTACATATGCAGAATACGTATATATTCTAGGGTGGAAAAGTTCCATTGGCAGTAGGGACTTTATGGAGTTAAACTTTGTTATGCGGAATGCATTCCTCACGTCGTTCCGCGTCGTGAATACCACGGAACACCCGTTTCGTTAATGCGCGCGCATCCTGGCGCAGGATTTCGCACTGTCGAAGTTATCGCGAAGCCACATTAAATATACAATTTCGTGAATGAACATCGAAACTAGAAGAACGGATACAGAGATATATAATAGTCGCGATGGAGAACAAAATTTCAAGTTTAGTCGCGATAACAAAGGAACCGAGCAGAAGATAATACAAATACGAAACAAGGAGAACAATAAGATCTCTCTCTCTCTCTCTCAGATGTAAATGCACACAATTATCATGAAATATACGCAAATTAATCTCATCCACAGGTCAAGTTCCAATGAAATACAAACCGAATAGAGTAACGAGAAGGCGGTACCGCTGAGATAACGGAGATTAACGGGTGTTCAAAAGCGAAGGCGTCTAAACAATCTAACTGACAGAATGAATCGATTTGATTAGCTTGGCTCGAATTTAGCTGAGTTGAGCTAAGTTTATCAATTCAATCATAGTAGATTTAATCTTTTTAAACTTAGTAATATATTACTAATCTCTAATAAAATTCAGGAAGATACTTCTTAGATTGATCGCGATAAAAAAAGGTAATTTTAATTATCATCCGATGTATTTTTTCAACAATACACTCAATCCGACTAACCAGTTAAATTCACGCACCATTTTCTCATGTATATACTAGATAAGATTCATGACGACACGGATCACAGACATGGGTCTTTCGAGGGAAAACGTCACAGATTGTAAAATTTCCGAAAATGTTCTTCGAGAGGATACGCGGACACACATTCGATCGCGGACATCGACAATGCGGTACTGAAACGATGCAAATGGAGCGTGACAAACGGAAAACCGGAAGTGATCCAATGGGTGGAGAGACATTCCCATGGAGCCGACCATCACTCGGCACGATGCATGACGTCAGGCTTGGGTGCGCGAGTGTGAATGCATCGAGTGATCTCACGGCGACAACGCTGTGATAAGCGTCCGATGCACCCGGCAGTGATAAATGGCAGATGAGAATTGATAGTTTTTATGGAATCACCCAGCAAATAAATTCGACTTTATTTTTACATGTCATAAATTAAAAGTTCTTAATAATTAAGCATTAGAAAGAAAGCGATCTAAAAAATTAAGGTATATGACAGGCTATGCTTGTGAGATTGACTTATTTATGTTATAAATAAAGAAAAAATATTTATTTAAAAGAAAGAATGAGACACAATTTAAATTCTATTTTTTAATTATATATAAAAGCGTAAACTCTTCAGTTTCGAAATTAAAATTTAATAAGATTTGAATTTTTATTAATGGAATATTCTAACGACGTTTGATAAAAATACATACAATCAATTAAGAAATATTTTAAACTGAAATTTTATCGTCAATAAGAATGTGCAAACAATGGGAGAAATGTTATATCGAGGAAGATACGACAATGCATCAGAGCTACGTTCCTGGGTACATAGACACGTTTCCTCCACCAAGCCAAGTATGGCGCATCGGAGGTGAAACATTCATAGAGAAAACATCTCGCTCGTTAATCCGATCGCCTACGCACGAATTCCCGTCGCACGAGATTACATCTCGAGCGACTCGAGATTATGTCGCGAGAAATTCCCACCAAACTTTGGCGTCCCTGACATTCTGGATCGGAATTCGCGGCATCGCGCAGCGGCGTAGCGTTTCGGGGACCGACGCTGTTATCTCTCGCGGAAAATCAAAGATCATGCCGGCACCATACGGACGGTAAACACGACGAAATTATTACGGCGGAATCCTTCGAGAATATTTGTTGGAGCAAGCAGTATAATAATCATGGCTTATGAGGTCGCGGGGATTCCGCGTGCGTCACCGTCGTCGTGGAAATTACTTGGGGGAGAGAACAGACATATGTAATGTCATTTATATAGCGCATGACCGGAATTTGCTCGTGATATTACACTGTAACTCAGAATTCTTCCCCGTATTCTCGCGACGATGCGCGTCATCGTGTCATTTGCGAATCTGTTTCTCTCCAGATGAAGAAAAGGTAGCAGCAGAACACTTGCGATTTTATACGTAACATAAATAAAAAGTTTGAACAAAAATATACTTTGAAAAATAGATATTTGTGTTTTAAAGAAAAGTCATTGATTAAGATCAAAATGCGAAATACGTGTTAGCAATGCACATGCACAATATCACGTGGAAAAATCGCATGGATTATCGAGAGAAAGAAAAGAGCCTACTTCTCTCGCTTCTTAGATCGCATCCTTGTGTCATGGAAATGCTCGATCCGGGATGGTATTGAAATCGAAATGATCGATCTCAATTGCATTAAACGTATCGTAAAATACAAACGAATGACCATAATTTAGTTACCATAATTTTAGAGTGATTAAAATAGAGATTCAAGACATGTCAATCTTTATTTTATTGTGTATTTATAAACTTTTTTTTTTCAAACAAAAATCAATATTAAAACCTGTTATGAAAATTATATTAACTGTCACTGTATAATTTGTATTTGTTTATCCTTTAACTTTGATCTTCATCAACGACTTATCACTATCATATATTTAAAGGTTTTATGACATACATTGCATATAATATTTTCCTGCTAAATATTTGTTAATAACTGTATGATATATTGTATAAAATAAATTTCGATTCAATATTTGTTGATATTTGCAAAATATATATGTACATATATACACATACACACACGCACATGTTTCCTATAAATATAATCGTAAAATCTCAAAGTTTTAATTATCGATATTAAATACTGTTTCGATTTCGATCTGATAACATATATCAAATTGGTTAGCGCGGCAAGCGCAAATATTAGCAATACATTTCCGCCTGTCAATACGTCGTGATATTTGCGCGTATTGCAACATCGAAATGGAAACGCATTTAAACGCGACGTATGATTATAATTAACGATCGCAAGTTTTTTGTTTATCCCATGTTATTTTTTGTCATACGTCATTGCTGTCCTCTATGCCAGTTTATTCCATAAAATCACTGAAATGGACACATCCATTCAACTATAGTGCAATCTAAAAAATTTCATTATAATTGCCAAACACATAAGAATTTACCAGAAACATACAAAACTAACTAAGCATAAGAAAAAAATTGAATTTTTATAATTTTTAATCGCGACTGATTCAAATGAAAATTGTCTCGAACGTGCATTTAGATTAATCCGATATATCTAATGGGCGCCTGATAAACAATTTCGTACGCGTACATATCGCGCGAAGGGGAAGCTCTAATTATTATCGTACAGATAAAGACCAGGGTGTGTGTGCCCGGATTAAAACTCCCTCCTCGTTATTCGCACGCGATTCGCACGAACGTCGAACCGAAGTTCGCAAGTCCGCGAGCAGTTCACGGCGGAATTGCGCTATTACTAAGCGGGATGAATCACGACCGACCAGGAATATCGCGATACCGGTACTGGCAACTTTCCGGATAATGCGGCGAAGAGTACGGGGAGTGGAAGAAGGCATCGACCAGGGGCGGCAGACGAACGGGCGCCGCGGTAGCCATCCTCGTTATCGTCCACCCTCTCGCTTGTACGAAACTGGAACAACCTCCCCTCCTCTCCCCCCTCCCCCCTCCCCGCCGGAATGCTCGCGCAAAACGTACGACCGCTCGGCACGAGATATCCGTTCCGCCTCGCCATATGGCCATTCATAAAGCGGCCTTAAACACCGGTCTTAACCACCCCGCGGAAAACGGGGCCGTGATTTATGGGCCGCAGCCGTGGATTTTGCCTCGGAGAGGTCCCCACTAAAAATTTTACGACTCGCAGAATCCGAAGAACTATTCCGCGACCGCGAACCATCCCGCTGCGGTCGCCGGATTAACCGCGACTTCTCTGTTATTTCAAAGTGCGGTTTCACGTTTCTTCTTTGATACCGTTTGGTTACAAAGGATGAGAGTATTTTCCGATGGAAAAAAATTTAACCGACAATGTTGCGCTCTTCACAAATATTTTTGCTCGGGACATACGTACACTTGAGACTTCTGTGAGAAGGATTAAAAGTACGATCACGTAAAGCTAACGAAAAGTTAAATGTAAGTGAAGAACAGCGTTTCTCTGCTAATACTTAAGTAGTGATGTGAATTTTCACGAAAGAGAGAGTTTAAATCTTCACGCTATTTATCTTTTAGTCCATACGGTAGTATGTTTGTGAGTTTAAAGTAGTTATTATCTCCACGATATAAAGTATAAAGGTCATTTATTAAAATAATACAAAAAGTTATTTTTATCTGTTGTAAAGCAAGTAAAAAATATAAAAAGAGATGTTTGATCAACTTTATCTGAAAATAGAGGTTGATGTTTATTGATCTGTTAAGATGTATTCATCCTATTCATGCCTATTCATGCGTTTTTGCACATGAAATGTATCTCGCATGGGCGTTTTCGTCGATTTCTTGTACGATTAACATCGGAAAGAAGTCGCACACACGACGGAATGCGAGCTTAACTGTAAAGAGTCCTCGAGCACGTACACGCGAATCCTGGAGAATCGTTTCCACCCTCGGCGTCTGGGTAAACATCGTCGTCGCATCGTTACCGGTTGCAATCTCGGTCGTACTCGCGAAAATCTGAGAGAGGGACTCGATATCACCTGGCTTTGGAGAATCGCGAACACCACGGAGAAGGCTTATAAACGGTAAACTTAAGTCAGATAGATCGGCGCGCGATATCGCCCTTCGAGCTTTACAATAATCTGGCGAGTTTCACGATGGATTCCATTTGGATCTTCCTTGGTGCACGATAATACGAAGGGACGAACGCGATGATAATCAAGATGAAATTGTCGGGAACGAAACTCGGGCGTACAAAGGACGCTTTGATCGAATCGCAGACAAAGAGAAATATTCGATGATCGTCGAACGATTAATTAAAGTAATTAGAATTTAATTTAATGAGCGTTTTATTTTATAAATGCATACATACACACGCACACACGCGCACACACACACACACGCTCTCTCTCTCTCTCTCTCTCTCTCTGATGATTTTTGATCAGTTCATTTTTCATGATGGGATTGTTTTTCACAGAGAAACAAAATTCAACAATCAAAGAGAGAAATTTAATTAAATAGATATTTAATTTAGTTGATTTTATATATGGAATTATTTAATAAATGATTGTAATAATTATATTTAATAAAAGTGCAAGAGATTTAATTTATATATTAAATATATAAATTTAAAAAAAGTGAAATTTATATATTTAATTAATGGTTTTTATAAAAGATGTTGAAAAAATTTAATAATGACACTTAATAAGTCTTGTGATCACATTGTAATCTTGTTCTTTTCTTTTCTTTTAATAAATTTGTGCATTGCATAATGACATATAAATTAAATTTGAAATGAATAAATTAAATGATATTTTGTATTGATGCTCACAAATCGTATTGACCTACTTCTGAATAACGAAAATTGCATTGCATTTACCGAAGTATACATAACGCATATTATGCGGTATAACGATTTAACAAGGATGTTAATTATTCAAAACATTATGCATTTATTTTTTCAACCGTCGTATGCGACTTCAAATTTTAATTACATTTTTACCATGTGCCGGACTAATTCATTCGCATTTATGAATTATTGTTAAAACAAAAATTATTACACATTAATTTGGCGTTACACAATTCACTATTCAACATTTATCCGACAACCCTTATTGCTCGTTAATGAATCATGTTTAATCTCAATTTCATAATAATTTCTTAAAATATTGTAATGACAGTGAAATGACATTTGATAATAATTATAAACATGTATGCATTTTTTAAATCAGATCTGTACAAATTACAACGATAAGAGAGATAGGGAAAGAGAGAGAATATATTTTATCTAAATCACTAAATTATAATTCTGCACATATAATAATGAAGATAATAATGTGAGAGGCAGGAATATACGACATCAGTCAAGGAAGCGAATGGGATATGCCGTCGGAGGTCTCGGGCAAATTTTTCACCCTAAAGCTCCCCTTGCTGCTTGATTACATTAGGGGCGGAAACGACCTTCCTTTTCAACCTGCTGCGAACCGGCAAAATCTTTGAATCGAAGTCGGCTCTTCGCCGACAAGAATCTCGTCATTAAGATTTTTGATTTGAATGCAAATGGCTAGTTGCCCCTATCCCGCTCGCGTAGATCCCACCCACGCTTTAGCGAATATCTCCGGGGAAAATGAACAGGCTCTGTGTCTCAGATGAAGCATCCCGGGATGCACTCGAGATCGATGTTTCGTAAAACGCGCATAGCACCCTCGCTCTAAAGGGAATTTCTTTTTTTGTTTAGCGCGTACTTTACGAGCGCGATCGCGCGAATCAATCCCATTTACTCTTCGTGCCTTATCAAAGACGCGCCATATAAAACGAAGGAATTCAGTAATATTTCTCTTCTCTTTCGAGCGACGCTATTGACAATCGTACATATATCAATTCTTTATCAATTCTTTATTATCGTACATATATCAATTCTTTATCAATTCTTTATTATTCCGCCTGGAAAATTTTGTCAAGTTTCAGACGCGGCTTTCTTGATTTTCCTTCCACTTTTCCCAAGAATAATAATTTCTTATCATTTGTTCCTCGCGATTTCGTCGCGTCGCGTCTGCATTTATAATCTAACAATTTTTATTAGTCCATACAACTTTCGCAATTCGAGTAATTTGTCGCAGGGGGACGCTCTTCATCACTCTTCGAATCCCGTCGTACGGCAGACAGTGGGGGGTCGTTAAAGTTTCAACCAAGAATGGCCGTGGTATACGCGAGCGTCCTAAGTTAAAATGGAGCTCGTCGTGTGCATCACGCCGCGGCTCAGGTAAGGCGAGACGTAATTTACTGGTTTCTGCTTGTTACACCGACCGCACGTCGACGTGTCGCCGGGCGTTTGCTCGTAAAGCCGACAAACTCAACGTAATTTTATCCCGTCTCTAGATACGCCTCTACATGTACTATACAGCTTCCCGTATACCACGGTCCTTCGCCCGTGCCCTTCGCCCTTCGGCCAAATGAGATTTTGCTCAACGCAGACAACGCAGGTTCCGCAGGATACGCAACGCTCGCGCTCTACGGGATCAGGACACAACAGTTTATGTAATCTGACACGGTGATCTTGTCGTGGTTAACCTTTATCCGCGCAAGCAAAGTCTCGAGAATATTCATTTTTTCATGGACAGAAGGGAAATTACTTTCATCTCTCCCTCCCTCTCTCAAGTTTCTGTTACATACCTTAAAATTCAACTAAATTGTTTTAAAAAATTTTTATTTATCAAGAATAATTATTAAATAACTATTTATTCTGTACAAGTAATGTTCCGCAATTTTATAAGATGACTGATTAATTTAAAAACGAAAGGGAGTTAACGGTCCGTAAGATAAAAATCAAAATTAATAAAAGGAAGGCTAAGGACCGTAGCGTAGATTGTTAGTACGTAATTAAAAAATCGGAACGTAAATCTAAGACGGAAAGTTCGTGTATTCATTAATAAATTTGATAAAAAAAAGGATATTATCCGTCGAAGAAATAATTTAAATACAAGATGTATGTCGACATTTTAGATATTATCGATCGGTCCTTAGCCTTGCTTTTATTAATGCTGATTAATTTAAAATAGCGATAAATGATTTATTTTAAAATTACTTTGTCTACATAAAAGAATTTATGGCAACGCATAATTTTCCATAATTATTTTCCTCCTATAATATAATGGCTATATACCTTATGAAAATGTCAAAATATATAAAAAGAAGCTTGTAACTATAAAAAAGTTATATCGTAATTAAAAAAAAATCGATATATAATGAATACACGTGCGACTACTCTACTGAAAATACCGTATTTTTTGTACAGAGATATGAAATTAATATAAACAATCTGATCGCGAGTATCTGATGCGTATATACGAGTATCGGCCGTCAACGAATCGCAGATTACATGAAAATGGCTTTTGATACCGCAATAGCTCGGCAATCGGATTTGCGAGTGAGTCGAGGTTATCCCTCGAAAGAAGAATTTACATGAGGATTTACATGGTTTGCTAGAGACAGTTGGAAAGGAGGGAGGAGGGGGCGATTGTGAAGGCAGTAGCTGGTGCCCAATATAAATTCAAATGTATTTGATGCATCATCGAACTACGCTTCTATAAAGCCTCGCCGTTCCATTCCGTGCAAATTTCTGTTTCGATGTAAATTCCATTTTTCTCGACGAAACTGTTGCTATATTGCCTCTGAAAAAACGCTGGCCATAATATTTGACTCGCAAAAATAATGAAAATATATTTACCAATCTTAAAAATTTCAACTAATTTAATTTAAAAGAATAATTGTATCATCATTGATTATTATTTCAAATGTCAATGATCATTTTAAACAAACTGAACTTTTTATATATTTTCTGTATATTTTTAATATATAATATACATCCTTTTCTTTTTAAATTTTTTAAATATTTTTATAAACGCTCACATGAGTGTATACATATTTCCCCTCTGTTCTTTTTCGTATAATTTGCACGTTTTTATTGCACGTTGTTTACGCATCAGCATCAATCGGTCTTTCAGTCGTAAATTCTCGATCTTTCCATTGCAGGAAGTTCATATATCGTGTCGGGAATGCGAATTCAAGCTCAGGTGAGGAGGTTCGAAGCGAGGTGAACCCAGCCAGGGGACAAGGCAGCAGGTTGATTGATCGCGTGTCAGGTTCCAGCCAACCTGGCGCCAGTTCAGTGGTGCCCAACTCATTGCCACACGGCAATTCTCATGGGTGCAAAGTACGAGGTCTATTAACGGAAACTAAAGTCACGTTTTTACCGGAGTAAAACTAAGCTCGACAATACGAAGCTACACACGACGACGACGATATGTAAAAAAGTATCTCCATCTTTTATACGCAGTACTATGCAGTCTATTGCGAGCAATGTATGTTACGTGGGAAATAAATCACTCGAATAAAAAATGACGTCGAAAAAATAAGAATTGTTTTCTATAAAAAACTCATAAGACAACTGTGATAAATTCTGTTTTCATTCATGACGCAGAGAGACCTGTCTTCAGAAGTGCAATAAACACGAGTTATTTGAACTTAAATATACATGCAAGATTCCTCTACGATTTAGAACAATGTCGTAAAATGAGGCAAAATTACGCCAACAGAAGTGACTTTAGTAATAAAAGGACCTTTTTTAATATCGAAAGAAATAATCTCGGTTTGTTTTAACAGAATTTTCACAACATAATTACTCAGAAATGACATGATTATAAAACTTATATTACTTGTTATATGCGAAATTCGTTGATACAATTTACATTCGCTCTCTCAAGCTATAATAACATCCATGTATATTTAAGGAAGATTGCGTTAACGAAGTGACGGTTACTTCTATCTATATCTATTATACATTATTGTTATGCTATTGGAGCATAAAACATATTCATGTGACCCATGCAAAAATTACCGTCTTCGTTATAAACAGGATAACAACTATAAACGAACGACGTACTTGCACCTACACGAAGAAGTTTACCAAGGAACTATGCTCTTCGGTAATTACGTTAAAATGGCGTAATTACGAGCAGAAGAAGATGTACCCCGAGTATCGGTTTCCCTTGATAATACATACATACATACACACGGAGCACAAATAAAAAAAAATAACTATGAAAAAAACTCGGTCAGGGTAAACAGTAACAAAGCATCGCGCGCGCGGCGAACCGTTTTAATTCGCGAACAGAAAATACACGTTTCCACAACGCGACGATCGATAGGGGAGTTACTTCGCGTACGCTCGACCGGAGAGTGAATTCGCGTGCGCGCGAATTAGACTCGCATGAATTTCAAGGAACGGGAGAGAGGAGAGCGAGAGAGAAATAGAAGAGAGCGAGAAAGCGACGA
This sequence comes from Camponotus vicinus, assembly GCF_025532165.1. Taxonomy (NCBI): domain Eukaryota; kingdom Metazoa; phylum Arthropoda; class Insecta; order Hymenoptera; family Formicidae; genus Camponotus; species Camponotus vicinus. The sequence continues at coordinate 32,970,146 of NW_028141945.1, forward strand.
CGAATTTAAGCCCCGAATCCTACGAGGACCATCCCCCTCGCGGAAACGAATCACGGTTCTGCACGCCTCCAACCTCTTGTAACCTGTCCGTCACTTTAAACCCTCAACCCTTCCCCAACCCTCTCTGTGTCGGCTCTCTCGCCGCGCCAAGTCCCTTTATTTGATCGACGAGTGACGTTATCGCGAGTAATATCGGACGGCGAGAAGGAGAGAGATAGATAGGTAAAGAGGAGAGAGATAGAGAGAAGAGAGGGAGAGAGAGAGAAACGACCAGCACTTCCGATCCGCCGGCTCACTCCATCAAACATTCATGCTGTCGGCCGCAAACTCGCGCAGTCGACCAACCAGCACCAACCCTATGAAAACGCGCCCGATAAAATGCAGTCCATCCCGACACCTTTTGTGCATCCGTGCCGTCGTAACGCTTCGCACCTACCGTCGTTCATATAACCGAGATTAAACCTTCGTTTCCGCCGCGTCGCGTTTCCTTTGAGCCTCCCACGAATTCGCTCGATCGTAATTGACCTCGCTCTCTCTCTCCCCATCCCTTTTCCCTCTATCACCTTCTCTCTTTCCGTCTGTGAACATGTCGTATTTTTAAACTTTTATTTTCAGATGTTATTCTCTCGCAGCGCATACTTTAACCATGCAATGAGCACTATTATCGTACCGTATCAAAAAAAAAAAAATTTCTTCAAACGAGAATCTAAACACGAGTCTTTAGCGCGCGCTGCTTCTCCCGTCGTTCGAAAATCGCTCCAGTCGCAGGGGCACCTTCCGAGGGGTGCGTTATTTTAGGATGGGATCGATCTTCAAGTCCGCGTCGCGATTATGCGCCCCGTGTTTTTACAACGGCCGGTAATAGACCGCGGGCGTAAGCGACGATGCGGACGATTGCTTCGTTAATTGAGCGATCCCGAGGTGCGCCATCACGTTTATTCTCGGGCTTGGAGATTTTTAACGGACGGAACAGTAATCCGACGAGGATAAGGAGGGAGTGGATAATTCGATAGAGATGAGAATCGCAAATTTGAAATCTAATAAAAGCGAATAATGCACTTACGCTATCTAAAATCGTATTAGATGTCTTTGTACGAGTCATTTATTCGGAAAGTGTGTGACGTGAATGACATTTTTGCGGTCCTTTCAAAATATCAATTGAAAACTCATCTATAGTAGCAAACGCAACTTTCAGCTTCGCAGACTCAAGTAGTTAATAAATACGGTACGAAACTTGGATATTAGCTTTGTCGCGGGTTTATAAGTGTTAATTAAATCGCAACGTATAAATGCCGAGAAGTTAATGATGTGGAACTCGTGTTAATGCGGAATGTTGGAAACTTGCCATCTTGCGCAACAATCAGGGTAATCTCTGGGGACCGCGAATGAAAAGCGGAGGAGGAGGGGAGAGGAAAAAGGATGGACATGGAATGAGAAAGAGAGGCGTTGAAGGGGAGAGTTTGGACATAAGGAGAGGAGAACGGACTCTAGAGCACTTCGTCACACTCCGGAGAAGACAGAGAGGACACGGCGGCTTGTTCTAGTTTACGGTTCTCAAAACGAGAACATGGAGGAAACTCAGGCACCCGTATGTCCCACGTGGCTGAGAGGTTTCCCCGAAATTGTCGGTGAATTCGGGCGGGTTCGCCGCCAGGATGACTCCCGCGGGAGTTCCGATGAAAGATACTCTCGCTCGACTCTTGTCGTCCGCCATTCTGATGCCCGCATCAAAATTTGAATTTTCGTCAGAATTACCATACATCAAGAACAGAGACCGTTTCATCTCGACTACCGAGGTTGTGTGTCTTTCAGAATGCTCGAGCAAGATGTGAGATAAAGGTCTATTATTTAAAAAGGACGTTAAAACCGATCATATTTCAATAAAAAAAAAAATGGAAATTGTTGAAAATTGATTTCTCGCGAATAATAATTAAAAAAAGAAAGAAAATGTGTACGTTTCAAAATTATATATGCAGATACATATATAATTTATATAATTAATCGCTTATGAGAAACCACTAGGGTAGATAATTCGAAGTTGAATTTATTAATTATGTAGTCAATCGATCGAAGCTAGACTTGATTAATTGCTCATGGTCCATCCAGCTCATTATATATTAATGCATCAGTTGTCTCATGAAAGGATAAATATAGCATAATACATTGAACATGCGACAGATTAATATATTTACACGTGACAATAATTGTTCATGTTTGCATCCCATAATTAGCGGTAAATATAATATTGAATAATGTTAAATGTGGCGCGTAAATCGAAATCAAAACAAATTAACGATCTTGCATAAAGCAACTGTCAATTTCTCAATTTTAAAGTAAGTACATCATCTTATCGCCCGTTCAACTCGAAATGCAACTTTATTTCATTCTATCTATTTTCCTGAATGTAGTTGTCATTCTGTTAAGTTAACATCTTTATCCTAACGACGATAATTAGACCGACCCATCAAGTGTAAAGGTGCTTTTGCAGAAATGGCCGCGATGACGCTTACTCCCGCATAAAAGCGCGCTGCCGACTGTAATAATCGCGCCCGTCTGCAAATCCGTCGCGGACAGTTTTATAATCCGCCGCTTTTACACCCTCGCTTTATTAATACGACAGGAACGGGGTTAATCCATGGCGCGCGACAACGCGAAAGCGCCGAATTCACCGGGATTGCATTGTTCGCGAAGTTTAAAAAATCCTACTATCTTGCGCGAAAAAAACACCATTCTCTTATACACACTTTCTTTTTTAACAAAGATACGCCATAACGTCGTTTTCTCCAAAACTCGTTATTTTTAGAGTCGTCAGAAACTTCCAAACGAATCGCGTATAACTTCGAATAATGTACATTTTTGCAATTGCAATTTATTTCCTGCTTTGAATGAGAATTGCGTTCTATTCTTCTTTACGAGAATTGTCGCAATTTGTCTTACGTTTTATTTATATTATTTTCAAGAATAAATAAAATAAATCGTAGGAAATAAATTTGATTTCACTATCTACGAGTGTATTGTGTAGAATCATTGGCATTTTACTTTAAAAATTTTGCATATTAAATCGACTTCTAAAGATTTTATATTATTTCATAGAACTCATGAACGTTTATTTTACATGATATTTTTAAAATTTTAATTTTATTTTACTTATAGCGTAAAACACACACACATGAACGAGTAAAAGATAACCGCGTGTTACCTTCGTTCTCTTGGAAGACCGCAAAGAGAAATCGGGCGCTCTAATAGAATCTCGAGTCACGTTTTTTTTTTATATTTTGCAGTACGAAGAGTTTGGCTCGAATTTTTAAAGTGAGAAAATAAATTTAAAAGAGGTTTAAGGGGAAAAGCAGAGTTGGCAGAGAGTTCGCTTTCGCTTTGACATTTTAATGCGACTCGCGACTCTTCGAAAAATTCATCGAGCGTTTTAATCGATATCGCGGCTTCGTTCTCGTCGCGCAGTAGGTAGGTAATTACGCGAAAAGCACGAATCGGTTCTCCAATAACTTTGCAGAGAGAAACGCGATTGAGGATATACTCTTATTAATTTCGTTACCGAACTCTTCCGTTTTTGATATCGGCGTGCTGAATCGTATCGGTTCATTATATCGGTCGAAGATAAATACAAGGTAAACTCCATTGAACTTTAGAATGAAAGGTCTAGGAAATTCTCAATTTATTTTTGTTCGATAAAAGGTGAAATTAATAATTTTAAATTAATTAATATACACGATGAATTCTCCACGTAAAATGATCATGATCTAGTCTTAGCGCTTCTCTTTTACCTTTCCGGTTGGTTTGCTGGCGATAGACCATAAATTCGTGTTCGAAGAAAATGGTGTCCCGCCGCGAAACAGACACGAACAACGCTGAAGAAGACGGCGCGCTTTGAGCTCCTAATCCGCCGGGGGAGATTGAAGAAGTGCGGAGGAAAGAAGTCACGGGAGGAATGAAAGGAACAAGGGTGAATTCTAGAACAAAGAACAAGCGAGATCGCGACGAGCGGAGGGATTTGATACACCGAATGAAAAATACACGCGAAAAGACGAGCGACAGCAAACGAGCGGAAAAAAGTCGCGAAACGTCGTCCTCGTATGTCGAGAGAATTAGATTTTGTAACCAAGCGTATGATCTTACGTGATATAATCTACGACAGTAAACAAATGTTTAATATTCCTTTTATCTTCCAGCCGACTATCTGAATCTTCTTTCTTTCTCTTCCTCCCTCCCCCGTTTTCCCTCTCTTCCTCCCTCCTCCTCTTCTCTATCTCTAACTTGCGGTAGGTTATTAGCGTTGCTCAGTGCGTTAATTAAATCTTTCAACGGCCACTCGGAGGCCTCCTACGCACGTGCGACACGACCGCACCGCGACCGCATCTGTCATTGCGATCATTACGGGATCGTTGGCACGTCGTCGCCACGCGACGGAAGACGCCGGCACTGCAGGTATTCCGTCTCGGGAATGCAAATGGCCCCGCCGTGGATGGTAATATGCAGATTAATCCGACCAGCCCTCAGCCGGCCGAAAACTCCTAACTATTCTCATTCCCGCATGGAGAGAGTGTGCCGAACTGTTTGCCGCAATCCCGACTTGGTTCTTATGACAATTGGCTCGTACGTGAATGAGAGGATTGGATTTTAACACTTTTATCCCGAGAAAAAAAATTTTTGTCGAGAAGTGTCCCTTCGACAAGCTTTTTTTCGAATCTTTTACTTTACGCTTAATTATCCAGATATTCATTGACAAATTGCGAAAAATTATTTGCTAAGAAAAACACATGATTGAAAAGATTTTTGAAGAAATTCTCTGCCGCATTAAACATATATATAAAGAACTTGAAATATTCATTTAATATTAGGTGTATAATATCAGATTTATCAAATTCGATTTACATCACTTTCGAAATAAACACCTCGTTTAAGGGATACGGTGTTTGTCGACAGAATTATTATCGTGGGAATTACTTCGCGAAATTTTCGCAAATCGTCCTGGGATGTAGGCAGAAATCTGATTTCCAAGTTTTGTAGGAAGCTTGGGAATTGTTTGGAAACTTAAATTGGGGTTAGCGTTATTACTGAGATGGATTAAGAGATGCTTGATAAATGTCAAGTAAGGCATCATAATCTCGCAATAATCTTTGTAATCTATCAGATTAATAGAAGAGAAACTTTGTGAAAAACATAAATGAAAAAAAATTTTATATTATCAAAACATAGCAAAAAATGAGATAAAAGTCGTACTTTTCTATTGGCACGAAAAGTGGAAACTTGTGTCAAATCGTGCTTGCATTATAATTAAAATGAGTCATTTGTTTGTAATTAATGACAAATTTCGAGTGGGGAAATTGCAGACATAAATGTATATAATGTGCTGCCAGTGTACTTGAGTGAAAGGTACTAATGGAATAAATCTAGTTTTCGCGTGAATTACTAATAAATTAAATCAAACCCATTTTTCTTTCAGAGCCAACTTTCAAATCTGATAATTATGAAATATGTGTAATTTGGAGAAGATATAATATTGCCTTAATGTGCACATGATTCTTAATCGTGATTTTCGGATGAATTTGCATTATTTAATCAAATACATCATTTAAACTCATTAAGACTAATTAAAAAATATTAAAAGAGAAAATGATGAAATAGTAATAATATTGTAATAAAATTCAATAAAAATTAAAGAAAGAAAAAGGTTAAAAATAAAATTAACGTTATTATACATATTCTTATTAAAATTTAATCTCTATTTGATGTTGTGTTTCGAGATTTGTGCTTGATATATCTCCATTATAACATTTCAGGATACATGTACATCATTTATAGGCAATAGTAATGAATAATAATGAACAGATGCCGATATTGCTGGATATTGATGATGGTCAAACGAGCGTGGACTAAAATGAAAAATTTGCGAAGCAATACGATGAAAACAATTCGTCTCAATAATGCCACTCGAGGAATATCGATGTTATTTTATTGAAAGGGTAGCTGGGTGCGAATAATACCTCCATAAATCATGAGGACGCAGCGTAGACAAATGTTTCGCTGTACCAATGCGAACGATAGGTAGAAGCGTACATTTGTGTGTACCGTATTTTATTTTCTTTCTCGAAACCGTCAAAGCATTCGTAAAAACATTCTCCAAAAATAACAAAAATAAATAAAAATAAATTGACTAACTTTGGCCCAGCCTATTTTTCAAACTTACTATATAAACTATTTAAAATAATTATTTATAAAATAAATTTATATATCGACTTGTGCTATTATGACAAATCTCCAAGTTAAAAATTAAATTATCTTTATAATAATTATTATGAATTTACTTTCACACACGCGATTAAGGTGTACGTTCAATTTGCCGCTAATTAATCTCCGGATCAATTTATCGTTTGAAGATTTCGTGACAACCCTTTCCGCACCCAGGAGGATGCTATTATTCACCGATGCATCGGCGCATCTGCCGCGAACATCGTGTAATTCCTCGGGAACGAGGTTGACTCTGAAAGCGGCAGGTGGTTCCCGAAACCGGATCTGATCGATAGACAAAGGAGAGAGAAGCTTAATGACGAGACGACGATCAATGGCGTACTGCTCAACGTTCATCTCGCGATGTCGATCGCACTCGTGTTAACGAGAAGTGATAATAATTAATGTCCTTTCCATGCGAAACTTTTTCACCGCGTACTCATGACCGAGCACATTGCGCACATTCCTGTCACGTATAGAAAATACGCGATGTGTTCCGAATGTTCGCTGTGTCAGAAGTTTTCGCCGAAACTCGATTTTTCGCGCGACCAGTAACAACACATCGTGTATCTCTGTCATACTAGACGAGATAATATTGTTCGTTCACGAAATGAGAGAGACTGCATGTTTAACGACCAAGCACCATCAACTTCGCGAGATATTTCAGTTGTTAAACCGTAAAATGTTAAATTAAGTAATTAAAAGATCCTTATTTAATCTCATTAGAAGATAATCAAGAATTATCAGAAGCATTTATATAAATAGCATATATAAAAAAATATACCATTAATATAATTATAATAATCTGAAAATCGTCGGAAATATCCTTTGCGAAATTGTATATCAAGATTTATATAAGATTGTATAATTTTAATATTTTATATTGAATATTAATCAGGTAACAAATGGATCTCATATATATTCTTTAATTAATTTTAATATTTTATATAATTTTAATATTTTATATTGAATATTATTCAGATAACAAATGGATCTCATATATATTCGTAAAAAACATACGAAATCGATAAACATACGAAAAGGTGAATCTCATTCGCGACACGAATGCGATTTTCGACGCGCTTTTCGCGAAGAGAAATGAATTCGACGGGGGAGAAGCAATTCCGTATTAATAAAAATGAAGGAATCCTCTTTCTTTCCCTCCCCCGTTCGAGCACGAGCGAGTCGTTATCGCGAGAGTGCATACCCGCTCTCAGGTAGTCTGGGCACGTTTTTAAAGTGTCTCCGGTGTCAGAGTTCTCGCAGGAAACTTGGAGAAGACGACGCGCGCTTCGGAGACGTCCATTCCCTGGAGAAGATTTTCGCGAATTCGTTTCGGCTGGATTTTCCACCTTCAAGTCGGATACGTTTCGTGGAGGGAGCGAGTGGGGCGCGTAACATCGCCGGAATGTCTCTTCGTGGAACAATATTTTCGTTCCGTTTCCTCGCGACCGTCATCCCCTCCGTTGCGTCTTAGAAGAGAGGATATATACGTCGACCGCTCTCGACGTTCGCGAATATGGTAGATCGAATTTCGCGTTTATTCGTATTTGCCGATCGACGACCTCTGTCTATTGAACTGTGTCATATTGCCAAGCCGATATCGACATTTCTCGCGCGATTAAACAAGGATAAGTTATATCCCGGACGAGTTTGTTTCGAATTTCATTAGGGGATCCGAATCCGTATGCATTTCTCGCCAAAATATTTGCAAGGAAAAATATGAAAATTATATTATCTAGTAAAAATATTATGAAAATTATATTATTTTTATTATTTAGTAAAAATATTATGAAAATTATATTATTTTTATTATTTAGTAAAAGTATTATGAAAATTATATCATTTAGTAAAAATATTATTTCGTCATATCTGTTCGGCGAGCTCAAAGTCAATCCGCGTGAATATGTTTTCGCAAGATCCGTTAAAATTACATATCGCGCGACTCGGCGGAGAACGTTTTCGTCCGTCTATCAAAACTTTGATAATACTCGAGGTCGGAGAAAGGGGTAGCAGCTGGTCCACTGGTCGGCAAAGAGGGTGCAGAAGGGAAACTACACGGGAGAAGAAGGAAGAGGATTACGAGGAGGGATTGAGGGACCGAGAGATGTGGGTCGGTGATCGATTGCGACGGTACATACACAATAACCGAGGGGATAGAGTCATGTATTCGGGCTAAACAGCCCATTTGCCCAGCACAATGGAAGGCGACGTCGCTGTGGGCCCGACTTAATTACCAGAGACTGCCTTTGGCAGATAGAGGCGGGAGGAAACGATAGCGAGTCTTTATCAAAAGCGTCTTATATAGCTTCGTTTAATGGCCGCGCAAGAATGCGAATTTGGCGACATGCCTGAGAATCTAATCTAAGAAGTTCTCCCGGACTCGCCTCTTAAACTCCGCGTTACACTCGAGCGATTATAAATCACGTTAGCCATTGTTATAAACGCGCGATTATTACTATCGCACTTGAACGTTAAATCGCTCATCTTGACGTACGATGTAAAGTACAAAATGACGATTGTAAAATTTATTTTTCTGATGTATAAATTACACAAATGTGTCCCTTGTGAGAAGAATGATAAGTCGCTTATGATAAGAATCGATAAGATATTTTGAAGCGTGCGCAAAGGAAGTGCATCCTTACGTAAGAAACTCAGCCTACGCACATCGGAATTCGGTATAAATTGTACGAATCATCTGTCTCCTGCATAACGCGTATGATGCGTCGCGACGCGAGAGACCGAGGTATTTTCCGAGGAAACAAAACAGTTTCCCGATAGTTCGCGAGCGCGACGCGTGAAAACGAAGGGAGCACTTGGCCATTAGTCTGCGCGAAGCTGTTAGTATATATCATTCTGTAACGAGGGAAAATTGTGCGAGAATCCGCGCCACACTTACCGGAGTTTTCATAAAGTTCGCCGGACGGGAGAGGCCACTGCATTAGACGAAAGATACCTGGAACACAAAACGAAAAGAAGACCTTTAACTCGTGCGGAAACTACGTTTCTCGCAGAGAAACTTCGGATTACGTCGAGTCACAAATCTCGGCAATTAGCCGGACTATCGCGACTCTCATCTCTTCGACGAGATAAATAGTTCGTTAATTGCGACTTCTTTATTCGATATTAGCCGCTGCTGATAAATATATTATAAGGTCGACCCTTAAAATAGATATTTCGATGTGAAAATTCTGTTTTTCATTGCACGCTTTTAAAATAAATGAGAGAAAATATTTTGATTCGATGAAATAAAATGTTATCTTTTAAATGCTCGAGAAAAAACATTTATAAATATTATAGATAAATGTATAAATAAAATATCAATAATAAAATGTATATAATTTATAAATAAAATATTGTAGATAAATATTATAGAGATAGGGAAATATATAGATGGAAATTTATCCGGATTTAATTTCGCCATAATAACTGGAGATGAATTAAATTTAAGCCAATTTTAAAAATATAAAAGATTCTCAATGTTAGATGATTTATATTTTCCATGTAGATTCAATCACGCGTTGAAATTGATCGATGAACAAATTATAGGGGGTAACAAGAAATAACATTCCGCAAAAATGAACGCATTCCGTGCTTAATAAAAAACGATACTCCACACCAAACACCCGATCCTCCGATTTCATTACCGTGCCAAACGAAGATCCTTACTAGGAGGGAAAGATCCACGAAGATTTCCCCTGATGTCGGTTATTCTGAAGTCGAAGGGACAAAATGAGATAAACTCCAGGGTACTCGACGACGCGAGTCCGAGAGAACGCTCTTTTATTTCAGCCTTCTGTCACGCCACATACGTGAATTGGAATAGATCCGAAAGTGAGAAGAGAGAGAGAGAGAGAGAGAGAGAGAGAGAGAGAGAGAGAGAGAGAAAGAAAGAGAGAAAGCGAGAGAGAAAATAAACATACACACGAGTCGTCTCCGCAAACGCACGCTAGACGAGTTGGCCTGAGTGGTTTCTCGTGTTCAGCACGCACACACACACACATACACACAGACATACACATACAACCTAGCACAATCACCGTCGAGTGGTACATCGCGGCATTATGTATTTCGTGCGCACCCGGTAGAAACAGCGAAAGAGCCTCCTCTAGACTCGTCCTTGCACGCAGGAGGACTCGCCACGTGGAGAGTACGTACCGCATAGTAATAGTCGAGTGTTTTCGCGCTTGTCGAGGGAAAAGCAGTTGCAAATGTTCGTTTGACCGCGGGTTTGAGCAGCTCGCCAGAATTTCGCGGGTTTGTCATCTCATTGCGTCATCTCTCGCGCTGTCTGGAGAGACGAGAGCTTCTCGTCGAGAGGAAACTTTCACGATGTACAATATGGCATTAAATTCGCGACGGTGTATATATTTACACGATATACAGAGTGTCAGGGCAATCTCTTCCCGCAAAAAAGCTCTTGTAGCTTACCTCGAGAGCTTTTCAAAACACTATAATAAAGTATTTTTTCATCGAGTACTTTTCGAGTCACGAGGCTTGAAATAATCTCTTCATTTTACATAAACCATAAAATATCTAGTAAAATACTTATTTTTCGATTATTTTCGATTATAATTTACAATTAACAATTACATTTTTTTTTTCAAAACGTGTTTTCTACATCAATTGATTCCTCTCATTATATTTTGTACATAAAAGTATTAAGGTAAGATCATCAAAAAATGAATATTTTACTAGATATTTTATGGTTTATGTAAAAATTAAGAAATTATTTCAAGCCTCATAACTCAAAAAGTATTCGATGAAAAAATACTTTATTATAATGTTTTGAAAAGCTCTCGAGGTAAGCTACAAGAGCTTTTTTTTGGAAGAGATTGCCCTGACACCTTGTATATGGCCGCGCAACATCAGAAAAATATTTTTATCATTGTCGTGCAATATCCGCCATTTAACGATTTATTTGATAATCGCGCGAAGTACAAATAAATTTCAAATTAAATATAAAGCTAATTTAATTAAATCTGCTTTATTTATCCAAAGCTATTATTTCGTTATTTACTACTTCATAAATAAATTTCATCGAACCACATTCGAAGTAAGAGATGTACAATTAAATGCGTAAATTATGCAAAATCAAAGTAATTACCAGAAAATCCAGCGACGCCATCTTGTTGATTTTCCTGGACTCACGTCGAACCGAACGGAACATGCGATTAATTGCGTATTAATAATTAACACGATACGCCCGGCACTTTATACGGCACTACCGATACTTATTGCATATACATATATATACAATGTATTTTAAGGAAACAAGTAATGCGAAACACGCACTCCCGATATCCATCGAACACACGACGCGTTTCGACATGTAATGTATTTATGGAAGAAAAGTGACGCGGGACAACTTCGCGACGATGTGCGCATCACTCGAGTTGTGAACCTCGAAGAATCCTATTAATTCCCGATCGTAACGCATGTTTATCAACACTCGAACGCGATCGAACGTTAATTCGATCCAATTAGTCACTCCTGATACGCGCAATATTACTTTAAAATCGAAAAAATACGGAGACACGAAACCGAGAGACGTTCGATATAAAGAGGTTGCGAGGCGACTGACTGCGAGTCCCGAAACGCGGTATGTGGGCTCAAGGTGACTACGTAAGTCAACAAAAAATGGGCGTCGCGCGCGACTCAAATATTTGTTATTGTTATGTTACTACGTCTATCACTCGAGCTGCGTATGACCTTGTAATATTATAACAGGATTAAATACTGATACTTTAATTTCGATTTGTGAGATATTAGTGGAAATTTTACTGGTAATAGATAATATTGATATATGATAAAATTGTTACATATCAATCATATTTATAAAATGTTAAAAATTAATAATAGATTAAATTAATATTTGAAAAAATTAATTATTTTGTCATTGTATTTTGATACAATTTATATCTTGAGTTTAAAAAACAATCGCATTTAATAATTTTACGCTCTGCCGCCACTATTTGATATCGACAATGTTCGTTTTAATTGTACTAAAAATTATAGTATCTAAAGGAGAAATAGAAAATATATAGAAAAATATATAGAATATATATTTTTAATAATAAATAACAAACGAACAGATTAGTCACATTTTAGCATTTTTTTATATAGTACGGTTTTGTAAGGTATTGATAATGTAATGATTAATTTTATTACGCAATTATCGCGATGCATTATATGTTATTTATTATATTAAATATGTATCTAATAAATTTATATAATTGTGATATTCAATTTAATCTCAGTTCATATACGTATACATATACAAATATGTTTATGATAATATATATGTGATATAAAATATGATATAATATTTTTATTATTTATATGATATGATATATGTGAAGAATTAAAAAATTTATACAATAAAAAAATAGAGCTTATGTGTGGCAGTAATATTTTTTTTCAATATTCGGCTTAATTGTACATTGACATCACATTTTCATTTTTGTCTTGACTAGCGTTGTCAACTTATTATGACGTAATGTCGTACGTAATCTCGCGAATTTGCACTCACTTCACATTACATGTCTTGTATGTATGTGTGCGTATATATGTGAATGTGAATTAATAAAAAATATAAAACTTTCCTTGCTTCAAAATTTCATTCATTCTCGCAAATAAATCATTAAAACGCAGTCGATTACGATTGAATAAATTTAAATAAATACACGATTTAATATTACACTTCCTGCGCGTATTTACTTGCGTAAGGAACGCGGGAAACGCATTCGGCTATTTTTTCGAATCGTTATGAATCGTTAAAAACTGTCAGCAATATTTCATTTTTGATCGATTCGCTTTCAATATCCGACTATTACGAACGTTATATCGATGAGCAATTATTACATAGTAATAATTCATCAATGTTACAGCAATTATTGAATACAATAATGAATGATTTTTTGTATGAGCGATAATTAATAAACAGAACAATTACTGTCATTTTAAAGGAAAGAGAGAAGACATATTTTATAATCATCTGATAATATTCTCTGTACGTATTATGATATTATTCATACACACACAACACTTACACATTCATTCTCAACGATTTGAAGAAAAGAATATGAAAACATTGTAGCTCCATTCCTGGAATTGGTTCGACTCGAGAATATAAACATATCCTATTACACAGATACAAGTATACGTCGCGTCAAGCTCGAAGGAAAAGGAGAGGGGGAGGGGGAAGGTGAAGCGAGCTCGCGTCGTATAAACAGTATCGTATCTGCTTTAAGACGGATTCCATCGTGCTTTAAGACGAATCTATCGCGAATATATCCGTTCCGATACATTTCGACAGTTTGTATCATCTAAATTACACACATATATGCGCCATTAAACCGAAAAGTGGACAATATTAATTAGCAATTAACTATCGAATCAATAGAATATTTTGACATTGTTTCTGTATCGATATCGCATTCGAATTATTCGATGAAAACTCAATAAGAACAATTTTGTAGAATGTTTTCAATCAATGACGTTTCACTTTAATTTTGACTTGAAATTTAATTATGAGAAATACAATTTCAATCGAACGTACTTTTATATGACAAATTGAATTTAATCGCTCTCGAATTAAATTTGTTACGGTCGAAGATGCTTTGAGAAAAACTTGGCAAATACTTAACGGATTTGTAATAAGTGATTCGTGTTTCTAGTTAATGGTACAAGTAAATCTTTCTAAGAATATTTTATATTAACAAAATATGTATAAATCGTCATAAATACAGAGTGTGTAGAGTATACAATTTTATTGCTGCAGTAGAGTATTAAAATTATTTTGATTACGTTATGAATTTTCAATTTAATGGAATTAATTTGATAAATATAGACTGCACATATTTATCAAAGTAAACAAACTCCGGGAAATATTGCGTCCTCTTTTTAATTTTGTTTTCTACCGAATTATTTATGATTAAAAATACGTTTCACTCCGCTTTATTTTTCTCTTTATTGATTCATTCAAACAGTTCGAAGTGAAAATAGCGTCAAACAGAGCACACCATAAAATATGTGGAATACGCAGTCTATGTTTATTGTGATTTATGGGGGGGAACAGTGGCGCGACTTATTACTAGAATTCCCTAAAGAACAGTCAGAGGGAGGGAAGAGCGCATCTTTGTTAGTTTTGTTTAGTGAATGGCAGTCGCTGCGTATAAATAAATATCGGAAAGAAACAGTGAGTATCTCGCGAAAATAAGAGTGATCGAATAATGATCGAATTAATAATGCACGGACGGCGATCAGTGAACACTTTGTCCTGAATTTGGCGACAAAAGACGCGGTGACAAGCGCGTTATAGTCTCTTTAATATAATTGGCTCCGTTAGTCGCCGAATGTCAATCGTCGCGTCTACACGAATTTCAAGAGTATCGAGAAAATGATGTATCGGGAAAAAGTGTGTCGTGTTTAAATGTAAACAATGGTGAATAACAGATAGATAACATTCTTATCATCGATCTTCTCGACAGTAATATTTTATGTATTTTTCCAAGTATGTTATATCGCGATCGATTGCGTTGTTTGATATTCAAAATGGCGTCAATTTTTGCGTGCTATAACATTTTCCCGCGCATTTGCAGTGAATGAGTGTCGATTCGTATTAATTAACCGTGTGATCGCGATAAATTACATTATTTCGAAATGATGAGCGAATCGCGTCACATATTGCGTGTGTTTTTATCTGTTAGTAAATCTCGCGTGTGAAAATATCGTGAGTGCTATAAGAAATGGACTCTCTAATTAACTTCGTTTTTCTATCAACATGGATTTCTACCAGTGTGGAAATATCCGGAGAGCCATGCAGTCGTCAGCGAGGAGTACAAATACAACGACTGGTGATACATCGATTGGTGAGTACACATAATAACGATAAATGTATTCTCTTAAATAAATCAATGAAATCTCACTGGAAGAATTAATTAATAGTGATTGTTTTTCGATCAGTGACATTTCACTCGTGTAATATATTATATATAAATAGATAAGATAAATTTACAACAGTATATATTTTATTAAAGAAACATTAAGTTTTTGAGAATTTTATTCATTTTTGGTGAGTTTATCACATTTTATTAGAATAGAAAAGTATTAAATACAATTCTGACTTTTAATACTAGTTATATATATTTTTAATTTCAACAATATACATATATGTATGTGATAACTTCTCGTAAAAAATAGTAAAAGAAAGAGAAAAAGTTTAAAAGTTTTGTTTTATAAATTTGCACAATTACTAATTTATAAATTTGTACGAATAATAATTTTAAAATGTTAGTATCATAATGAATATGATATAAATACGGAAACAAAATTTGAGTGTTTCATTGCATGTTAATGAAAAACAATCACTGATCTTAATCTTGATATCTGAAATCTTGTGTCACTGATTCAGTTTAAGAGATATAATATATTAATTGTATATTTATATTTTGTTTGTATTGATTTCATGTATGTTTGCATTTATATATCATAACTTGCGTAAAAATATAAAGGCCACCTAGAAATGTACCGGAATAATTTTTTTATTGTAAAAATTCCTTAATTTATCTTGATCTAATTTTATATCAATTTTATTTTAAAAGCTAAAAAGTATGGAAAAATCTTTTGAATCAAATATCGTTTTTTCGAGAGCAGAATAATTTTAAGCCAATTACCTTTTACGGAAATAGTTTAGCACATAAAAGGGCGGCTTGGATATCATTCCTTTGATTCTATTTTTGCCATATAAACCTATTGGATGTAATTTAATTATCTTCCGATAATTATACTACAAAGAGGTGAAAAGTTTATAAAGCAAACAAACCATTTGTACAAACGCCTCATCTCGATGATTGCATTATTGCAGCAATTTACAGAAACATGAATTATTCATAAATTAATTTTCATCAGAATCGAATTATCTATAATTGCAAATTATATTTGACAAATTATAGATAAATAAACGCAAAATGAACGTAAAGACTTTAACTAAAAAGAATTGTCAATGAGAGAAATAATGTAAAAGTTTTCTTTCTTTATCATAATCTACATCGCATTCTGTCATTTTCGTCAAAATCGAATTATCAATAACTGCAAATTACATTTGATAAATTATGGATAGACGCAAAACGAATGTAAAGAATTTAACTGAAAAGAATTCGTGTCAATGAGATAATTTAAAAGCCATCTTATTTCATCGCAATCTATCTATATTCTGTTTAATTTTCATTAGAATCGAATTATCGATAGCTGCAAATTATATTTGATAAATTATAGATACACGCAAAACGAATATAAAGAATTTAACTGCAAAGAACTCGTGTCAATGAGATAATCTAAAAGTCACATCTTCCTTCGCAATCTATATTTTGTTTAATTTTCATCAGAATCGAGTTATCTATAATTGCAAATTACATTTGATAAATTATAGCTACACACAAAATGAATGCAAAGAATTCAACTGAAAAGAATTCGTGTGTCAATTAGATAATCTAAAAGTCATCTTCTTTTTTTCATCGCAATCTATATCGCATTCCGGTCGCAATTGCGCATCCAATAACCGAATTTAACGGTGAACTCTCTAGCGAATTATGTGAGAAACTCAATTTAACGCGGCGCCGCCAATGCATTGCGGCACGACGCATCCACTTCCTCAGCAAAAGCTCCCATTCTTCTTCCTCCTCTTCTTCTTCCACCCTCTCGTTCTCAATGCCGTACTCATCCTCTCGTCGAACCGATCCACTCCGTGTTCGAGCGTCTAAAGACAAGAAAAAGTCGAAGAGTTCGCGAATGCGCGTCGCGAAAAAGTACGAGAACGAGAGGGTGAATAAGAAAGGGACGGCGAATGTGGGGGCGGCATGGACCCTTCGAGTCGCAGTGCATCTTTCTCTGATTTCCCGAGGGACGCCACCGGCCGCCTTCGTCACCCTTATCCACCACGAAGCCGACGAGATATTGCGCGAGTGGATGAGATAGGTGGATATAGCCGCAACGCGCGTGTCCTCGCGAAGCATGATTTATTTTATCGCTCTTTGAGAGCGGCCGGCATAATTCCGGGCCGTTCCGCCGACAGTTATTTACCCTGCCCTTACCCTTTCGCCCGCACCCGGGCCCGACACGGGGGTGTAGACAGGGGGTTTGTCGACGAGGGATCAACAGGTATAGGACTCGCGACCGCCGTCACTGCCGCCTCCAGGATCAAAACGACGAGCTGCATTCTCGCGTGTCAAAAATATATATTACAAAAATTGTTTGTTACTTTGTACAATTTACATCAATTTTTTGCTAAATTTTATTTTATCGATGAAAAATATTTAATTAAATTCACGTTGCCCGTTTTCCAAACTCTTTATTGAGGAAAATATCCAAAAATCAGCTGATTCTTGGATAATCGAATATTGATTTGTTGTTGCATATATCGCGTCGGAAGAGATTCATACGAAGAATCGAGGTCGTATAAATTGTTTTTTAGTCGAAAGTTCAATTTTCCGTTTAGCAGTTAGTAGCCATTATTACATGGTCCGTAAATACGGTATATTTATGGTCGAAAACGATACTTCTGCGACAATATTTCAAGCAAGATCTATGTGAAAGGACACGAGAGGTATATACCTTATAAACTAGGCGTGTAATACACTCTGTCCGATGCCTCTTCCGGATGCATGTCGTCGGTCGAGGGGCGGCCGAAATGAAAACGGGAGGTGGAGAAGAGAAGGAGGAGGACAGCTTCGTATACCAGGAAACTCTGCGGAGTAGCGCAATAACGTTTCTTATGCCACGTTTCCGGACTGGCGTGCCGTGGTCGCGGGGGTGGGTAGCTCGCAAATACTGCCGCCAGAGATGGAGTGGGATGAAACTACGAGAAGAGAAAGAGGATGAAAAAGAGAGAAAGAGGAGAGGAGAGGGAATGAAAGATGCAGTCGCTGTCTGGCATGCAATTAGGGGGTAACACCACCCTCGCCAGCATTTCTCTTCCTCTCTCCTCTTCCGTACATCTTTCTCTTCGCCCTCTCTTCTACGGCATTTTATACGTCGTCCTTTCTCTGTCTCGCTTTTCTCCGCACACACCCACCTACTTTTCGTTCTCATTTTCTGCTACAGATATATGTACTGTACATATATACACGTGCATTCCCCACTATAAACCTTTCTCAGCGACTCTCGACACGCGTTCCAGATAATGACATGACTGCGGAAGGCGATGAAAGCCTGACACGCGGATTTTATTTTTTTCTCATAGAAACCGAAAAGCAGTTTCAAGGACGATTAAAGAGATAAGCTGCAAGAAAATCATTGTTGATAATTGAAGATTAATTAGAGAGCATCGAAAGAGAAAATATACTTTACAGTTCACAGCTATTTGAGATATGCGAGTCTATGTGCATCTTTTATAAATTCAATTTTTTTAAAGTTTATGGGTAAAAATTAACATTTTTTAATATTTAAGATATACACGTTTAATTTAGTTTTTCAATGATATTTTAGAAATATGATTATATTTTACAGCTACAAATAATTAAAAAAAATTAAATATTTACTATAATTACATATATACATATATATATATATATATATATATATATATATATATATATATATATATATATATATATATGTATTTTATTCAGTTCATTTATTCTCATGTTATAATTAACGAGTATTAATGTAACTCGAATTACACGATTATTACGTATGCGACTAAATGCGAGATATTCTAACGCAATAAAGATGTCATTGAAATGGAATAACACGTGTCGCGAATCGCTGTTCAAACGGTTGGTAATAACCAAGTATCGTTAAACATTTTTATCGCAATATCAGATCTCATAAAATCGCGACATTCGAGCATGGTTTAAACCATTTTATCCATGCATTTGCCGGCGTGTATTTCGAGAGAGAATTATGCGGCTAGATAAATCATCATTATTCCCATAAAATGTTATCAACGTATACTGTACAATTTACGAGGCGTCCTCCTCAGTCGACAAATTCCCGCGAGTGAAACTGGAACGTACATGAAAAAAAAAGAGCACTATGACGTATCTCTGGAATATCGAGAAATTTTCGCATCAATATGTGTATAAATATTAATTTTTTCAGATCTAAATAAATTTATACTCTTTCGCGTATAATATAATTTACGTGAAAAACTCGGCAGATGGGATTAATAGAAGGGTGGTCAAAAAATAGGAACAAAAAACGTGCGACCCCTGAGAGGTATCAAAAGCTTTTGAGACGAGGTGAAGCAGATAGTGCCATTCAATGCTCCGACTCGGCGCTTTTCGCGGTGAAAAGCGAATAAACACTGATGCACGAATCTCTTCTCTTTTTATTGCATTCGTTTATACCGTAATTCATATTCGTTTATATTTCTCGTATTTTGATATTTCCATAATAATAATAATGTGTATAAAGTTATTTATATAAAATTATAATTATAATAAAATTATAATATAAAAGGGCAACTTTCGTAAATTTTTATTTTTTTGCATTGAGTTAATATGAATGACTTTCTTCTTCGAACTATATAGTATTTCTATTCAAGCATTATTTAAAAATCATACAATGCTTTGTTTTTGTACGCGTAACATTTAATTAATGAATCCATCTCGACGATTTATACGCAGAACAATAATTGGATTTTAACGACTAATGAATGTAGTTTAACAGAAAGAATGTGGTTTATCCACATGAGAATAAAAGCGCAAAGTATGTATTTGACAAACAATTATTTCGTAAAATTTGAGTTAATGAAACATTACTTTTTAATGGAGAGGCTTTTTCTCTCTCAAAAACTCGGCGAGATTAAAGCATGCACCCTCGCAGAACCTTTCTCTTCGTGTCAATGGAACCCACGCTGTTGTAACAGAAAATTAGAAATTGTTCTCCGAGGTACATAAAGCCTCGTGGCACAGAACGCCGGTTAACGAACTTTGTCGAATCTAGAACGCAAATAGGACGGAATTTTGTGCGTGTATGTGTGTGTATCTCGGCTTTTATTATTCCATTTCATTCTCGAAAAGTTTCTTCTTGAAAAACACATTCGTTCTCACAACTATGAGCAAACATTCGCGACCTGTAACATCAATCGAATAGCTCAGTCATCGCGAGTTCAATTTTCTTCTTCAACTTTTTCGTTGTTTGTGCTGAATAAATGCAGCATTTAGAATCATCGAATGAAGCATTGCATAATGTGATATTGTAACACGAGTTATTAAAAAGAAACGCTATTGATAGATATTTTTTATTATCTATAAAGCTATATTTTTTATTATCATATTTAGAATATCATAATACTAAAAATATAACAATTAGCCGCAAAAATAAAGCCTGATATTTCTAGACAATGACAAGAAATTTAAACGGTTGAATTATTGTTATTTTGTTTTTTAATCGCAATCTAATATTGTAGCTTTTGATTATATCGTAACGAAAATTATCGAGAGAGAAAGAAAGAGAAAGGAAAAAAAAGAGGAGAAAGGAGAGAAGGAAAGAGGGACAAAGATAAACAGGAAGAGCGATTCGATCATGTGACGTCGAAGGCATCGATCCTACATTCAGCGATAGATACGGCCCTCAATTTCCGGAAATTAATAAAGCTCGCACACACCCGTCTGTTACGTGCGGTGAACGAACAAGGGCGACGTCGAAATGAGTTCTCCTATTCCTGTGCGTTCCCGTCCCTCGTTCTCATTCTCGTTCCTTGCTGTAGAAACGTTATTCAGGCCGGGCAAGCGCGAAAACAATGGTTCTAATCTCGACCGGTCACAATGCACGACTTGCTGGTGTTTCCTGACCGATAAAGCGCTGCCCGCCGTCCACCTGTCTTCCAGAGACCAGGAGAGCTTACTGGTTGCTCGCTGCAAAAGTGCTTTTGAGTACACATCGATAGAAGCTCTATGTGAAAGAGGATTGGGTGTCATGACAAAAAGAGAAATATCGCGAATAATATAAAACGCATTTTTATTTCGATAATGAAAAACTAAGTTAATTTAATCGCTGGGCTTAATTGCACTAATTCCCGGAGAAATTATTTTCTCATAGCTGTTATTGAATAATGCTCGAAATTAAAAATATTAATCAACATTTTTCTATAAAAATGTCTACATGTACTTTTGATAAATAAATTTAATGAAAGAATTATTAAAATTACAGAAGTCCAGTGAATTTTATTTAAATAATATTTAACGTAAATTTTAAATAAAATAATATACATTAGGGTTTATTATATGATAACTATATATGTGTATATATAATATTATATATAATAATTATAAAATAATTATTCTTCTATTTATGATTTATCAAAATCAAATACCGGGAATTATACCTAAATTAAATATCTCGTACTCCGTTGGATATTATATAAGGTATATTTCTGAAATCAGTTAATGGAATCGATTAATCAATTTATTCGGTGAGACGTTTTTTCTGTCTCTTTCTCATCCCTTTTCGAGTCCAAAGAGCAGCTTTTCGTACCTAACTAATAAATGAAACGCTCTCAAAGAAGATAAACGAGAAGAGGGAAACGCGCATGTAAGCATATGGATTCGGCTTTGAATTCGATGGGTGAGAAAGAAAGAAGATAAACTGATTGTGAGACGCAGTCTCTAATAGCTTTACGATCTCTATAGAACATAAAATAGTGATATATATATGTATATATATCCTCTTATGCACATACACACTGTACATCTATGTACATATATAAGATATATTGTCTTACTATTCTTGATTTTTTTAAGTAATTTGGATTAGATCTCTTGTTTAAAAATTATCGAGAAAAATTCACAGTTTCATTCTTAGAAATAAAATACAAATAGTTAACAAAATCTTATTGTTTTAGTATTATTTTATAATTTTGGCGTTATTTTTTAAATATAAATAAAATTAAAAAAAGACTGATTAAATTTTCTAAAAGTTAACTTTTAGAAATAGTTAAAGATTTATTGAAATAGTTAAAGAATTTATGGTGAAAAAGAAGCACTCTCTCTTACACATCTTGTATGGATGTACACACGCGTTTAATATCTTCTCTCGCTCGTAACATGTGTACTTACTTTCACACTTACAGCTGCGATCGTTTCTACCCCAGTCAATCGCAGAGATACCAGGGTTGCGATAAAAGAGCACGGTCTTTAAGTATCGTCTTTGGATGGTGCGCAATACAAGCCACAATATAGTAAGATGAGAAGGAAAGCTGTTTGAATAGGGAGACAAAAATAGGAATAGGAATATGATACATCTGCGTCGTCGCGCGAGAATTGATCGTAGTAAATGAAAGATTCGGCTCGACCTTCTGTAGCTCCAAAGGGATGATTTATGTCTCGATATGATTCAGACAAAAATACAAACATTGATTCACTAAACAAATTGCAATGTCTCGCTATATACGATTTACGATGAGAAGAGAACATTATAATAAATATCTATCATTATAAATATTATAAATATTAATACGCACTATTAATAAATACTTAATGCTAATACTAAAATTATATTTCTCCTATAATTTCAAGTATTATAAATTACATTTCTTATTTGTAAATTTTTTTTCATATTTAATATATTAAGCATGGTAGTGAGATGGATAAAATTATCATCCCTTCGTGTTTCTATCATTTCATAGATCTTCGCGAACGAGAACTTAACGTGACGATCGTTTTCCCTAAGAATCAACGCGATCTCCGGAAACGAAATGTTCACAGAAAGAAGTTACGTTTTCCGTTCGTCCTTCGCTCCCTCTCTTACCTTGTTATTCTTCACGCGTGAGAGGAAAAAGAGGTAGAAATCGCCTGTCTTAGTATTCTATGTCTCCAGGGCGAGATAAGATCCGCGAAAAAAGAAGCGAATAGCTAGCGACGAAGACACGAGAAAGAAATAGAGAGATAGAGAGCAGGAAGGGAGGAAAAAAGATATCAAGACATCGTGCAAACCTCGCGATGGAAATTGAATTTTCACATCGAAAGTTCTCGAGAGACTTGCTTTGTTACTTTGCTTGTATGATACAACTGAGTAGACGCATTATTTACGAAACATCGCGTTCTAGCTTTAGCTGCGAGTGAATGATCAGGAAATTGACATTCAAACGAAGAGTTCAGTTCAAGGAAGATAAGTAAAGAATATAGAATCAATAAGTAGAAAATCCTTAAAGTGCTTATTAAAAAATTATATTGAAATTCTCTGATAACAATATTTTAATTATGTCTAATTTTTGTTGTATATACGGATTTTATATCGATTTTTTTTACTTAAATTTGGTGTATAATTCACTGAATTCTTTAATGACATTTTACTGCTCCTTCAATTATTCGTATAATTAACGATTTGTATAATTTCGCAAGCTTAGTTTATTAATGTAGATATTGCCTTAGGGTCATCAATTTGAGGAAGTCGATAGCAAGCATCGCCAAGTTTCGGCACGACCTGTAGTTCGCTCCGTAAATTAAGTTCCCTAAAGATGGAGTAACCAAGAACGCGCATGTTGCAACCAGAATTAAGCGCAAATCTATGGCTCCAGCTAGTCCTTTGGTATCCTTATGGCTTCGTTATCGAACGATTCCGTATTCAAAGCACACAAATAACCTTATGATCAATAATCATTAATATCTACCTAGAATATAATTTTATTGCTCTTATCATTCGACAATATTAATTGTTCCTTAAAGATTGTCGGTATGTGCAGTAATTTATACAAATAAGAACGGATATCTGTCGTCGAAGTGATAGATATCTCTGAGATAAGGAAATGGAAGCACATTCTAGAGTAGTTATACTGTGTCAATAACTAGAAAGAGAAGCCTATACATTAATAACTAGAGAGTAACTTATATACATATGTAGTAGTAATGATCAGAGGGGAGAATAATATATATTTTGCTAATAAGTTTCGCATTTTAATAAATTAGATTTAATTTTAATATTCTACAAGATTAATTGAAATGAAATCAATATAAAATCACGGAAAAATTTTGCATATTAAATACCTTTTGAGAGCGAGAAAAACCGTATTTTCATCTGAAAAAGGAAATCTAGGAAACATGATACGAAACTTTCCGACAAACGTTCTGAGCGAAATTAAATTACTGGATATTTATAGCACCGAGAAAGGTTCGCAATCAGATAACTTTTGACGGGGCTATAATTTTCTTTATGTAAAAATGAGAAATATCTGGAAAAAAAATTTCAAGAACTTTCTAGATATCGTATTCTATAAAAAATATTTTATAGACTAATATCTTTGACGAATCGTGTGAATAAAAATGAGCGAATAGCATATTCGAACATAATTTATTCGCTATTACATAACGTGCGGCGTGCTATCTTTCGATGAAGAATTTCTGGCAGTATCGCCCCTCACGATGCGACCTTGCAGGGTTCAAGGTTGGGTCGAGACACGAGAAAAAATGAACAGACATCGCGCCAATATCCGAAGACGCGGGTATGCGAGGAGATACGGATAGTCGAAGGACGGAAACGTGGAATGCGAAAGGTTCTCGAAGATCGAAGAAGGAAAATTTACGTCGCCTGTATATTAAGAATATAAAATTCGCGCCGGACGTTATCTGTGGGAACGCGCGATATAAAGATTTGATTAAAAAAGCGCAACGCATAACATTTGAAATCATCTCGCATCCTCCGTCGCTGGCTCCTGCCCTTTTGCCCCTGCTACTTTTCCGCCGAATTTCCAGGCGCAGTAGACACGCCCTTCATCGACCGTTTCCTTTGCGAATTAAGCGCGAGATAAGGTAGTAGTGTCTCGGAGGGACGGCAGAGGGTGAGAAAGTCAAGGGCAAGGGCGCGGGTATGAAACCGAGAAGAAAAGGAGGACACAGAAGAGGGCGGAAACTCCGACAGACCATGGCGCCTGAATGGTGAAACAGCTGGTTAGTAACTTCTTTTTTTTATGTCACCGCCTGTATTGTCTACTCATGCAAATTGTCGTACAAGATGTGTTCTAAGCTTTGGTAACTTTACTTTAAGACGCCGCAATAAGCCCGGGAGTTTAAGTCGACATAATTTTGGAAGGGAGGGTTGCCTTTGTAGAGACAATGCGCTGAAACGTTCCGCAAAAAATCTAATAATTATACAAAGTATTTTTCATTTATTTTTCATATATTTCTTTTTCTGATATTAATTTTCTCAAAACGTACATCGGATAAATCCCAAAAATGTTTCTACATTTGCATTTTACGTTTATAAAATACGAGCGAGTCATATCTCATATGACATCACAAATTTTCTAGATGAAACGACAGCATTCGCGTAACATAACATATACACGATTTTTGTCAAAGGTAAAGAAATCCTTTCACGGATAAAATTTCAGATAAGGCATTGCCCTCCAAGTCAACTGACAATAGCGAGATCGCTGTTGAGAGGAGGATGAGAAGGGAAACGTTTTAACACCTCTGTGTCTTTCTCCCATTTATTTTTTGTTCGGTCCGTTGCTTTTACTAAAGGAATAAGCCTCTAAATTTTGCGAATTCCGAGAAGGCGAGTCTCGCAACGTCCGCCATAAATCCGGCTCCCGTCGCGACTCGACGGGGGGTTTGCGTTACAGCAGCCCCTTTATGCAACCTTACTTAGTGATTAACCCACGACGCAGAGCAAGTTAAATATTTATTTTAATCGGTGCTAATCAGCTATAAAAGGATATTTTAATTCAAGTCAAGATCTGCGACAATTTATTGTGATAATAAAATCTCTATGATCAATTAATTACTTCAGTTGCCTTCGTAAGGACAGATTAATCTGTCTAACACAGAAATATATTATATTTAAAAGCGTTTTCTCTCTTTACAAACTAAATATTAAAAATTCTACCAGTATGAGAAAAATAAAAAACAATAAAACAAATCTTTATTTTTATTTAAGAAAAGTTTCTTAGAAATTTTTATCACATCAGCGCTGATTCGGCAGTTAATTTAATTAAATATTAAGGAAAATAATTTAATTTTGCAATGCGAATGAATAATTATTACAGCCATAAATAAATTATAATTTTCTGTTATGCGAGAAATTTCGTGTAAAATAACAACGTATCATTAAATAACCATGTCAAGTTAATTATCATAAATTAAATTTAAATCATTAAGATTTTTAAATCAATATATCAATTACATTCTTGTTACGTAAATTTCAAGTGAAATTACATGAAGTTGATCAATGAGAAAAAATGCATTAGAATCCAAAATTTGCAAGTAAAT
Organism: Camponotus vicinus; assembly: GCF_025532165.1. Lineage (NCBI taxonomy): Eukaryota > Metazoa > Arthropoda > Insecta > Hymenoptera > Formicidae > Camponotus > Camponotus vicinus. The sequence continues at coordinate 32,996,602 of NW_028141945.1, forward strand.
TTGTTATGATAATAAAATGAAGAAATTTACGAATTCGTACATAAGTTGAAAAATTTTTGTGTAAATCTTTCTTCCACAAATATATTCGGATTTTCGAACAAAATCCTATTTGTCATTAAACTAACACACTAAAAATTAACAATGCTGGTATATATTGAAGTAACGGAATAAATTATTATGAGAGATGAAATTAAAGCATAATCAATAATCGTCAAAATCTAACGATATAAGAAACTTTATAATTTTCCTTTAATTAGGTCGTGTCAACCTTGGTTACGCGAACATAGATCTTCTCTTCGTGACCCGCATACGCCACTTTATATTGCCCCCGCGAATTTACCGGAGAAGCAAGGATACACTGGAACATGTTCTTCCTTCTAGCATCAAAGGCTTCCGGGTTTGAAGTACAAAAGAGAGTTGGCGAACGGAACAGAATCCCCTGGATTTCTTCCAAGCTAATATCTATCTATCTTTATTTGTCACAATAAAAACTATAAGAGAATATCCATTAAAAAGATATTTTCAGAATTGAAAAGATGTGTTCTCGAAAAATCGATAAAATTTGTATTTATTTTCAATTAATACAAATTTTCACAAATGACGAATATACCGAGTTATTGTTGAATATTGAAGTAATTAATTTGGATAATCATATCTAGCTAATCCAGCAAAAAGCAAATATATTATCGATAAAATGTGTCAAGGAGAATTTGCCGGATATCCGCTTTTTTCTTGTCAGACATTCTAATTAGATTTTAGAGAGGCGTTTGTCGATGTAAGAGAGTGTCAGGATGATAGGGAGAAAAACGGTGAGGGAAGGAAGAATTCCATCTGTCGAACTTATAAACGATCGTCCTCCGTCCCGATTTCATTTCACGAGCCGTCGCACAACTAGACGCCTCTTTCTCCCCTGCCTCCTCTCATAATTGTCATAACTTCCTGCATTTTCTCGCCGTTTTATATCATCGCTCGTACATTTTCCTCTCTCTTTACCGGTTTCTCATTCGTTTTCCCAAACTCGCTGCTTATAGAAGGGAATGAGGGTGACTTTCCGGTCGTGCAGGAAGGCATTAGCAATAAATTATAGAGATATGTCAGGAAATGATAAAATATTCGCGTGCTCACGGTATCATTCATACAATATTACGTCTTCAATTTTCACGTAATTTGCAGTGTAATTTGCGATTCAATTTGTGTACAATACTATAATGATATTATGCAAGAAAAAATTTTATAAATAAATTTTTTACATAGATATACATGCCTTAACTTTTCGAAATTATTTTTATGTAATCATGTTTACATTCGCTGATGACAGCTCTTGATTGTCTTGACTGAAAGTTAAGGATGCTACAGACGACTTGACATTTCATGACACGCGATACGACGCGACGAGGTTTAAGAAACCACATTTGAGCAGCCTTTTGACCCACGATAGTCAAAAAGCGCATTCACGAACTATGATGACCTTAAGCTCGGATTCCCCCTTGTTCATGTCAGTCCCGAAACTCACCCTCGTCGAAATTCCCCATACGCTGAAACGTCGAAACTAAATTCAGAAATCGACGGCACGGCGTATACTATAGGGAAGCCTCCATCGAACAAGGGGATGATGCCAGGTTAAGGTCAGACCGCGGGGTCGATTCAGTGCCGTATTACGGTAACCGGCGCTTCTCGGCCTCGAAGGATCTTGGACGGAGGAGCATAGACAGCGAGAAAGGCCGAGCGAGAAGAGAGAGAGTATTGACGTTGTGCTGCTTTTAAATATTGCATCCAAGTCACGTTCCGGGACTGTATCCTCGTCCTTTCCCCTCCGTCTCTTTGCGCACTCTTCTCCACTCCTGGTATCTCCCGCGACCGAACGTCACATAACTACCGCAAGGTTTCCAAGGAGACAAAGGAAGAAGCTACGTAGATGCGAAAAGGACGAAGGGATGAGAATGAAACGAAGAAAAAAACATTCGCGAAGACTGCCACCTGCGAGGGTGGAAGGATAAGCGCGGAAAAAAAAATAATAATGCACGCGGATGTACCATCGTGTCTGCGCGAGACATATGTTTCCACGCCTTGGAAGAATGAGAACGAGGGAAATAGGGAAAAGAGAAAAGGAAATCATTCATCGTCGGTTTTTGTTTTCGCGTTTCTCTTTGTCTTTATCTATTTTTTTCGTCGCTCATGCTTAGTTTTGCGCCTCGTCATTTTGTAAATCATCTATTTATTTTAGTTTTCACTGCGATTTCAAGTGTTGCTTTTCCGGCAAAAATCCTACAGATATAAATGGAGTTATTCAACAGGGTTTAAATGGCTCGAAGGGCAGAAGGAATAAATCGCGCGGTCGAAAATTGAAGATAATACTTTGCTCGATCGCGTTTAATGAAATTTAATAAAAAATCTTGCTTTATTAAGATTGATATTATACTATACATTACATTTTTATTAGAGAGGAATAAGATAATTAGAGGAAAAAGGAGAAAGAGAGAGAGGGAAGGAGAGATAAATTAAATTTATTCTTGGATTAAAAATTTTTTCAAAGTTTATTTCTCTTTACCGTAAATTGAATTTCGATTTATGAATAGTTTGTGTTATATTCTCTTTCTTGAGTTAAAACGATTTAAATTAGAATAGCACGTGCTATCAGGAGACTTAAAAGCTTATCGACGAAGAAGGAGAAACGTGACACGTGTTTCGTATCGATCCCATTGTTCGGTCCACGAGTGATATACGAAATCCCAGAGCATTAAGTGAGGAATGTAAGAAAAGGAGGAAACTACGCGTTGGGGTCTTTTTTTCTGCTCTATCTGCTTCTCGCGCACGATTCTTAAATATTGTACGAAATCGATTTTTGGATTGAAGTCTTTGAAGATTTATTACTATCGGTATTCGTTTGTGCTATATTTAAGGGAACTATTACAGAAATTTTGTATCGACCTGCCGCAACGAAAATATATAAAAATCTGCATCCTCTGTCCGACTTCTCGTACATTTCTACGCATTGTAGCTTATGAATGTTGCCAATGACTAATTGATATTCGTTGTGAATGACTAATCATGATAATCTTTTCCCATAGGATTTTTTAAGCATCTCATTTTTAGAATTTTAATTGATAAAATTCTAGCATACTTTAATTGCATATCTTCAATTGTTCTTCTTTTACATTTAGTCATTAGAATTCATTTTAAAATATTAAGAACTTTAAATTCCTTTAAATTAAAAAATATATTAATTTCACAGAGATTTATGACTTATGACTTATGATAATTGCATTAAATATGTAGATTTGGTGAGATTTTATACATCAATAAAAAATAATTCAATGTTTCAGAAATATTAATGTTTGGTAGATATAATTAAAACGTAATTAATTAAAGCGTCCGTTTCATGTTGCATTATTTAATATCGGTAACAGTTACATTTTTTTATATGAGCGTTTTAAAAATGCGATAGAAAAAAAATAAAAAACGGAGCGTCTTTATAGTAGATCATAACGCCCGGCTGTTGGGCGCGAATTCTCATCACGTAGAAAAAGAGAACACGCTTCGTGCTTATCAGTAGTGCGCGAGAACAATAGGCGAGAATTACCTTTCGCAATAACCGGAACACACTTATATCGCTCTATAGCTAGAAAAAGATTCTACTAAAAAGCGTTAAGCTCGCGCCGACAGCTTTGAAAGTGCGAATATAGAGACTGAAATTTAAGAGAGACGATGTCGATGAAATAATATGAAATATTTTGAAAGCAAAAATATATGTTCTTCACTATCATAAAATCAAGTTAATTAAGTGCAGCCAATTTATAATTTGAGTGATCAAGGTACATGAATAAAAAAGAAAGAGATATTTTTGCTTAAGAACCTAGACTTTTTTTTCCTAAAATGAGATTTATTTGCAATAAATTCTGATACGAAGGTGTACAAAAATGCGATAATAATGTGCAGATTGAGTGTCAGAAATCACATTACATCATGTATGGCAGTATGCAGCGTGAAAATCGAAGGAGTTGATCGAGTTCCAGCCTTCGTAAAACCGTGTCATCGATAATATTGGTCGAAAGTCGTTCCACGAACTCCTGGACAATCCCTTCGTTCTTCAAAAAAAAAAAAATGATGTAACGACAAAAAAATACTTACGGCGATGTCCGAAACCGTTTCCACCCTCGAGGACTCGAGCAACCTGGAGCCAGCTGGCTTCTCCCCCCACTGTTTCTCTTTTTCTCTCTCGCACCCTCACTGTTCTCCCGTTGCACCTGGTTGCATCGAACCTCTCGGAACAAGGATAACGCGCGTACTGCGCCGTAGAACGAAGAGGGAAACTATATAACGCAGCGCGCCACGGAATACACACGTCACGCAAACACGAACGGGTGGTGCGCGAGGGTGGTGAGGTTAGAAACGCTGTGGTGTCTAGGGGTGTCGTGCACAGAGGGTCGTCTAGTTCGCGTCGAGGGCGTCGCGGCGCTGCCAAGCGACGACGCCGCCGTGTTCCTGTAACCCCCTACGAGTCCCTCTCTCTTGCTCTTTTGCGCGCGCGCAACCCTCCATTGGTTGACGGTAGCAGCAATCCCTTACCCCCATCTGGTACCGTTCAGGAACGTCATTCAGGAACGCGCACATGGGTAGCCTTAAATGTCATTCTTTTCTCGTCCGCATTTTGCGAAAAATAATTATAAAAATAATTTTTAAAAATGTTTTAAAATAAAAAGCAAATAAACGCGATAATTTTGTTATTTTTGTGTAACTAAATATTCAAATATATACACGTTATTCTATTTATATACAAATAAAATAATTTAAGTTTAATTCAAGATACGCAATTTTTAAAAATTTAACTTACTTATTTATTTCACGTTATATAAAATAGAATAATGGAATCCAAATTAAGTTTTTAGTTTTTTCTCGATCAAAGGAAATATACTACAAAAAATTACGTAACTATAGGTCTTTGAAGCAACCGCGAATGGTCTATAAATTACAGACTTGTATAGATTAATCAGCGTCTAGAAAGTTGCCTTAGCATCCCCTCATAGCTGTCTGGCTCGCGATGTGTACACGCATTTTCACTTTTCGCATCCGATAATTATAGTAAGTTCTTTCCCGGTTTCCGCGCTGTACTCTTGAATAATATATGCAACAGACCCTCGTTCGCAAAGTTTTTGAACAGAATGCACTTTAACGTTCTTGAGAACTTGAATTTCTTGGTACAACGATGAATAATTATCGAGAAAATCATTCGTGTACAAAATTTTGAAATTTTTAAGGGTTCAAAATTTTTTTTCGTTCGTGCTGTGTAAATAATAAGATAATAGCGATGGGGATAATAAGGTAATATTTCCCTTGAGTAAAACTGGGTGATTTTTGTCGTGTAGTATTTCAACACTTTCATAATAAAATCCAAAGCGCTTAAGCAAATATGCTGCTTGCTGAGAGAAATATTGCATCAAAAGTAACGCGAGTAAGGGGCAAAGCGATTGGCAAATCGGAAAATTCGCAGCTGATTGATGAGGCGTTCTGCCAGATGATCGAAAGCTTGTTAACGATCGTAATAGACAATACGCTTCAGAAAGCGTGACAAGAGCCGCACCGTAATTGTGTACTTGCCAGAAGGGAGGGTTACAAAAGTGAATTGCTGGGTCGTGTCACGCGCTACTACGACAAGCGTGCAAAAATCGATACCAACAAAGACCTGTTCTGAAATTGCTGTATCTCTTATCTCATTTTCTTTATCCGCTTTGTACGCTGCTTCTTATTCGATTCGAAGAATACCGGTATTAAATATCGATTATTTAAAATTTATATTTTATTTGTAAAATTAAAGATTTATACATATTAACTTGTATATTATAAATTATAAATTTTGATGCTATACATGTGTATCTTTCGTTAAGTAAAATCGATAAATTCGTCAGAGAAATTTTGTCGTCGAAATATTTTCCGATATCAGGGCAACCTATATATTTGTCAATAGAAATTGCGTTTTATCGTTCTATTCAGAATGTTCGACAGGTTTTAAAGAGTAAAGCCGATCAGTTGAGCTGGAAAATTTATTGAGACGTATCTCGCCGGATTGGACATTTTAAATACACGTCGCATCGCTTCGGTATCCCCATCGTTTCGTCCAGTCGTATCCATCGATTTCGGTCTTATTAATTATTCCGCGTGGCGAGTGGACCGAGACAGGAGGAGCGATTACTCGGCGGTACGTGAAAAAAAAATACAATCTTCCAAGTAATTTTGCGTAGCCGGTTTATTTATTAAAAAAAAGCTCGGAGGCCAGCCACCTCTTTAAATCACGCGCATCCCAGGAGCATGTTCTTTCCACCTTTCTCTCTCTTTCTCTTTAATATTTATTAATCTCATTCATGCTGACGACTTCTGGTAACGGCATGTACATACATTGAATGTCCACTCGGTAGAAATCGGACTTTGCAACATTAATATCCACGCTCGTCTCTACCTCTTTTAAGCTAGCAGGACCAAATTAACAAAATCAAATCGAAGCTATCAGATTATTTAGTACTTATTTTGTACTAATTTGTCCCACTAATAATAATTTTGTATCCCATGCAATTTCGAAAAAAACCGTGACACTGCTACCTTAATTAAGCCAGCAAGACCGCAATAAAAAAAAAGAAAAAAAAGAAAAAAAGAAAAAAAAGAAAATAAAAATGCCACCATAAATACTACCATAAAAACACTAATATATTCCCTTCTGCTTCAAACAACCTCCAATTGAACTTAGCTCTATCAGTCTCAAATATAAAGTACTCTTTCCTATTGGCGGAATCAATCACTACTTGTCACTCGACGCGGCATAATTTGACAAAAATGGTTTTCAATAAACAGAATCGATAGATCTTCGTTTGCCTCTCAAAAGTTTTGAATAATCTTTTTACTAGTGCAAACGAAAATTAAAAAATTGTATTCCTATGCAGGCAATGTGCACTCAAATCATGAAGAAAAAGTCAATTATTTTTAATATTTGAGTGCTACTTCACGCGTCTGAAAAATTAAAATTTCATAATAGAAAAAATTAAATTTATTCGTCGTCTTATCACGGTAAATTTTCGTTGTTTTCCATACTTTCATATTAGTTTGATTGATAAGAACTACGAAAATTTAAGTTTAACCTCTGACTCGTGCGAGAACGAATTTCTGATTGCGATCCTTTCTGTAGAATTTCGAGAATATACCGCGCGCGCGATACAAATCATTATTTAAAATGTAAATATTTAAATTAAACTAGCAATTTTTAATTGATAAAATTTTCGACATTTATCTTCGATATTACAATGTTATGACTTTCATCAACAGTATAAAAGATCACATGAAAATTCGAACCGATGAAAGTAGTGATAGCAATAGCCGCAAAATTATATGCGAAAGATTAAACTATCATTTTTTTAATAATCGTTTTACTATCTTAACGTAATCGAGGTATTTAATATTGAAAAAAAAATATCTTAGTATATTACTTATCAAATTCTAAATTTGATAAAAATATTTTTATATTCTCTCTAATACACAATATTTCTTCATTTTTTTTTAATAAATAAAAATAAATACAAGTTACAATCTTTTTGAAACATAGTAACTTGTATTTATATAGTCTTAGTCAAGTATACGATTTGTCTTCTTTTCAAAAATATGCGAAATCTGCACTGCAAATTACAATGAATAAGAACTTTTAAATCTTTCTTCTTTTTTTGCACAAGAATAAATGCGATAGAAATAAAAGAAAGAAATAAAAATAATTTTTATATCGAATGGTATTTTCTACTAAAGATCCTAGTAAAAGTTCACTTTGTAAAAAAAATTTTATAATCTACGGCAAAATTCTTTCGCATGTGAAAGAAAGGAAAATTGAGAGAAATTAACTGATGTAGCCGTGTGTGTATGTGTATACATATATGTCGAGCGATAAATTAATAGCAAGCGCAAAAGGCGGTATATAAATTTCTTAATCAGTTCGCACCGTGACTGTCTCAAGAGCGTACGTGCAATTAAACGATTATATTTCTAAGTCACCGCATAAGCGGCCGCAGCCTTGAGGGTCGTCTCGATAGGTTTACACGTCAAAGTTTGCCAAAGACTCTTCAGAACCGGTGCATCGAACCTTTGCGATGTAAGTCTCTCTCATTACTGGTTGTGCAGGTGCAGCGGATACACAAGACTTAAACCCACAGGCTGTAAATATTAGGCGTAAGTTTACACAGTTCATGATTCACGATATAAATTGGTACACTTAGCGCTAAAATTATTTAAACGAGGAAACATGCGCGATATATCGTTCTAATAATTACGAATAAGTAAAAAATGAATAACTTCCGCCAAAATACGTGACTAATAGTCAATTACTAAAGCGTCACATGCTCACTGTTCACACGAATTCCAAAACATCCTGGACACTTCGTGCGAATGTATAGGAGCACGAAAACCGAGTTGAGTCGAAGGGAGGGCATTAGGGGTGATTGTAATTTCACACATGGCGTAACGCACTGGTCTGTCACCCTTCGCCTCTCGGCTTACGCCCTGCAATGCGAGAAGCCTTCCGTGGTTGTACCTCCTCCATCCCTCCTCGTCGCTCCAACACCCCGCGTCATATATTTTGTTGTCGTCCGTTGAACGCACCGAAAGCAACCACATGCCATAGAATATCTCCTTCCTCATCCCCTTTCTTTTCCCTCTGTTTTTCTCTTCTACTTGCTTTCCATTTATTCATCTCTGTATTGCTATCACGAGCAACTATTTTTTATATTTTGTGGCAAACGGAACCGATAATGTAATTGTAATTATCCACCGATGGCTCACAGCTGATTAAAATTCGCAAGTGGAAACTGCTTGCTTAATGTAGCGACAATCAATTATCTTAAATAGGTCATTACATAGACATACACAGTAGACACGTACAGTAACCTCAGAGAAGATAATTGTGAATATTCAAAATTTTATTAAGAAAGTTAGTAAATACAGATAATACAGATTTGACGCATAGAAAAAAATGTGAAAATCCTATTCTTAGATAAAACAAAAGACATAAGAAATTTTTAAATAAAAATTATTTGTGTCTTTTTCTCGTAGACAGTCCTTTAATTGTGATTAAACTAATTTAGAGAAAAAATAGACAATCTGAGAGAAATTAATCGAAAAGTCCTCAGCGTAACTAAGCTTAATGTACTTTACGGGAGTAAATTTCTTCCTGCATAAGCACGCAACTTGTCCTTTGAGCGACTTTGAAAGATTCACAGGAGCTGTTCGTGCGCTCGTTTCACGAAATTTCTCCTCTTCACTGCACCGCATTCTCGGTGATATTTAATATCTCAAAACTGGTGCTGTGAGTGTGTGTATGTATGTGTGTGTGCGTGTGTGTGGTTGCTCGGATCACGCGGAATGAGAGAAGGAGAGAGGAAGAAAGCGGAGGAAAAACTGGCGCGAGTGGTGCCTTATCAAAAATTAAAATTTCATTCGAGTGGGCGCTATCGAGATCCTCTCGGGGAGGGTTCGCGATAGTCTCTTGGAGAAAGATACCGGAAACGATATACCGGAACGGCGTGCTCGGTATAAGAGGCAGTAAGCCTTAATCGTGAGAAACTAACTTGGCCGAAGTTTCGACGAGGCTGCCTCCGCTCGCCCTCCGCGTGCATTGTTCTCGTTTTTCCCTCGAATTTATGGCGCACTCCTGCGGCCCTTTACATCCCCGCCCGCGACTCTGTAAATCTGAATTTTCTAAATCTGGATTTATCGCGGTTGCGCTTCCCGTCTATAATTTGCAGCACGACTTTCGAACTCGAAGTTGCACGCGATAAAAGATTCCTCGTGCAATCGTCGAAATCTAGAGACGTTCGAGAGGTCAATCTTCTCGAAGCAATCTCAGATTTATTTTCCAAATCTTAATTCTTTGGAATCTGTATAAAAGAAAAACATATATTAATTACATACGTTACATTTAAATTGCGATTTTAAAATTATTATATTAAATCGCGTGTGTTTATTTTTCCATACCATTCAATATCAAATTCCTTCATTGGTTAATATTTGAAAAATTCAAGAGATTGAACGGTTCGAGAAGTCAATCTTGAAATCCGAAACTTCCCCACGTCCTACGGACTCTGCTATTTCAAGGGGCGCAACTGTGGATAATCCGGATAACGCGATCGTGCTGGACAGAATCGCGAATCGGTTGTATTGGGATTGGAGCCAATCCCATGTGCTGGCGATTGACAATTGGCGGCGTGGCAATGATTTCCGATGAGCAGGGTTGGGCAAATGTGGAGATCCTCACCAAGCAGGACGTGCGTATAGCTACCGGGCAGAACGCGAGAAGGAACGAGTCGCATCCGGCATTTGTGGCTGGCGGTCACACGCGGATTCCGTCCGATTTCTCTCGTTCCATCCGATAATTTTGCAAACGACCATTCAATCCCGATTCTAGTCTTCTCCCTTTGTGGTTTCGTATTTCGCTCCTTTCTCTTGAACGATGTATCTTGGCGCAATATATGGTCCGTCGAGGATTTCCTTTAACCTATGAAATTTTTCACGCGAACCCTCTATTTTAACGAAAGTTGGCAAAATTGAATCAACAAAATGAGTAGATTGCTTACAAGAAAATTAATTTAATAAAATGAAGTATTTTAATAGCTAAAAAAAATTAGTTAAAAACTACTCTGATCGAGAGAGTTGAATAATGTATGATGGATTTCAAAAGTGACAAAATTTTTCCAGCTTTTACATATGCGTTTTTGCTGCGCCACATCGATATGCCGGAATGCTAAAAACGTGATAATGGGTGCAGATGAATTCATACATCGAGAAAAATATTCCTATATACCATGCGCGATGGAAAAATAATCGCGATTTGGAACGATACATATGATGCTTATCCAAGCTTTTTGCTGTATTATCTGCTTAAAAATCAGGTCTCTTTTCGATTTTCGAATCTTTTAAAAGACTGCATATTTTATTACATCGATAACGGGAAATTTTCACAAAAAATAACAAATTTCTGTGCCGTATAAAAATGTAATCATAAAATGAAACATTTATTTGAAAATAATAAAACACTATGCAAGAAAATTAAGACATTGCGAAATATTTTACTCTAAGTATTTTATTAATAATACACACAAGAAATTTTTTTGTCACTGTGTGTTCGAATTAATAATTAATTTAATGATTTATAATTATATAGATAATTCTATTATAGATAATCCTACCATATATTAATAGCGTTTCGTATGAAGTCCGAAACAATAATTTTCCGCCTGCCAGTGATTGTAGAGTCAAGGCACATTGAGTCTTTATTACACCAAAAAAAAAAAAGAAGAGAGGAATGATAGAAAAAGACATCTTCAGACGCGGTACGATTAAAAAGTAGCCGGCAGAACGAAAGGATCGAAACGTTTTGTTCCGATATCACTGCCAGAAACTATTCGTGGTCAATCCTTGTGCAATCGCAGAAGTTTCTCATTCTGTAGAAGGCAGGTACATTTTTCTAGTATAGCGGGACAAGTATTGTCCGTGTGGCAAGACAGAAAGATGCTTTCATAAAGCGACGTTTTTCTTTTTGTGTCTTCGTCCGCGAATCCAATTCTTTCTTCCCCTTTGGTGCCTTCGCTTTTGTTCCGTCGTACATTCTCTCACCTCGCTCTTCTTCCTGCCGTCATTTCGCTTTCAAGCACTCTCCTCGATGCGATGGTAGATTCTTCCTCGTTTTTCTCGAATTTATCTTTTTTACTATGAAGGGTTAATTTTTTTACTTTCTAATTGTGGTATACAAGTGTCTAAGAACAGCTGTGTTGCCTAATGACAACTTGCGAGGATATTAATTTTAAAACCAGTTGTTGCCCAAGAAAAGAATGTTTAAATGTAAAATTATAAAGAGCAATCCTGAATATATTCTTTCGAAATCAACAAGAAATTTCTTTATAAAATGCTCAAAATAAACATAATTAATCGTTAAATATATTTCTATTCGATTCGCGGTAATACTTTTAATAATTTATTTACAAGCTGGTTTATACGCGTGCGAACATGGCGCATTCGGAAATTTAAATCACCATGGAGTGTGTTATCTCGCAGCTGCGTTCCTTGCAAAAGGAGCTCGCGTTTCCTCGAGAATTCACCGGAGAATGCTCGAGTGAGAATTTCTGGTAGCTGATGGGAAGTATAACTCGTCCCCGAAGTGCAGTAACCTCGGCGGAGGAGTCCCGAGCCCCTCTCTCTCTCTCTCTTTCTCTTTCGACTGCATCGCACGCGAGAGAAGGCCTTATGATCCGTGCAAAATGAATGCATTCCCTCCTCATCCCTCTCGAACTGAGGTGCATCCTTTTCGTCTTTTCTGTCGAGCCATCCGCTAAATCGAGCACGCCCGTAAACCGAAGCGCAGAAATTTCACTTGAATCTTTCGGGAAACCCGTCGCAAACATCCCGCAGGCTCTCTTTCTTACCTTACCTGTCTTTTATTTTCTTCGAGCCGAGATAAAATAATGAAAATATATTTCGACGCAGGTTCCTAAAGTTCAGCTTTCTAAAGCGCAAGTATTGCGTGAGATATATGAATATCTTTCTCAGATAGTTACTTTTGAAGCTGATATACTTGCGGCAAGCGAATAGAGTTGATAATGAATTTTAAATTAAACATTAGCTGCTTCAGCTCATTTACATTTAATGCAATTTAACATATTAATAAAATAGAATATATTTAAATTTAATGTATTCGAAACACAGTTCGATAAATTACTATAACATTGTATAATTTTCTAATCATCAAAAAACAGTTACTTTCCTAGTCAATCATTATCTCGGTTGAGCAGAAATAAATTTTCAATTAATTATGTATTGATTAACATACAACTTTATCTAGATATTTTAAATTTATAAGATCGATACTTTCTCTCTCTTTCTCTTTCTTTATACTCGTACGTCTCTTTAATTATTTTTAAGACAAAAGTTAGAAAGTCTTCGAAGAGCCAATTAAATTGGATTGTGACTGGGAGCAGTCTGCCAGAACTGGCTGGCATGTAATGTTAAACAGCTGTTTGTAATATATTATTTAGACAAGATCCTGAAGCCACGGTACCGCAAGAAGCGGTGATCGAGTACCCCTATGCGTTTTCCAGAGGTGCCACGTAGACGGGCGGTAGAGTAGTTACATCCGTTTCGAAACCGGGAAAACATCCCCCTCAATGAGACGATGCGGTTACGTAGTTACTTCTCTCCCCGGTGCTGTTCTCTTGGCTGTACTTACGTGTCCCGAACAGGTTACAAACGACGAGCGCGGTATTACAACCCGCAAATTACGCGCCTCCGTTTGCCACCTCCCTTCGCTAGTTTCCCCGGCTGCAACGCAAATGTGCCGGTCCAGGACCGATGGATTATATCCTGACTGCGAAAGCCTCCAGCCACCCTTTCGTCGTATTCCTCGAACGCGCGGAAAGCTGGTTGACATTTTCAAGATTGAACATATTAACCGTCATTAGAGTAAACGATCTAAGGTATTTGTATAATTGGTATTACGGGGAATGACTCATAAGAAATCATGGAAATATATGTTTAGAAATAATAAGTTTTAATTAATTTAATATCTACTTCTTTTTATGCATTAAAATAATAGTAGATATATGTATATAAGTGATAGATATAATTATATACATAAAATTCTCGTAAAAAATTTCTAAATAATAATACGAAATATTTATAAACTATAAATATCGCAATAATTGCAACGGATTTAATAATTTAATTATAATAAAAATTAACGGAAATAATTCAATGCCTGAGCGAATGAAAATTGGAATGTTGGGGGCAAAAAAAACATGTAATTTCACATGGAAAGTAAACGTAACACACAGGAGAGTATTTCTTTCGTTCATAAATTACAATATTCGTGGACCGCCCTCGTTGTTAAGCGAATGCGTTTTTCGCTGCGTGGAAGCTGCGCGAAATTCATTTACGGAATTAATACCGCGGATTTGGTTAAACGAAGAATTACTGCGTGTCGCGCATCTGCCTTAATTGCGCGAACAATATTATTCGCGCGTTGGGAGGCCGATCCATAAGTTTACATCGCTATTCTTTCGCTTTCAAATTAACGAAACTAAAATCAATTAGCGCATTTTACATCGTCTGTATCTATTCAATGATGACAATGTGAGAAATGAATTATTGCTAATAAATTATCTTTCTCTAGAGATTTTATCTCTTGCAATACTTTTTTTATACGCATCGGAAATATTTTATTATTAATTAAATATATAAAAATTGATATCATTCGTAATTTAAAAAGGATAGAATAATCTTTTAAAATGTATATATTTTACAAGCATATGAAATATATAAATATTTTTTTCACAAATATAAGCACAATATACAATATCTACATTTAGCATTATTTTTATTTTTATAACATTTATTTTTATTTTTATACATTATAAGTTTGTATCACAAATTGTAAATGTTGTTTCTATAAGCAATAAACGGTACGATATCGTGTGCAAAGATTTAATTTTGCGCTGCGGTTTAATTTTCTGGAACACTGGATTCTGAACATGGGATGCTACATGCGTATCCAAAATCCTCATTTCGCCCCAGGGTGATCCTTTTCGCTTTCTCAGCCCGTAATAACGCGGGAAAAGGAGTCTGCGTATTACGTTTGATTAATTAATTTACGCCGGTGGAACGCCGGATTATACGAACCCGAGGGCTACAACTTCTCCTCCTATTTCGCTTTTCTCGCAAAGAAACGAAGTAAACAAACGATTCCATCCGCTTTTCCAGCTGCCGTTATACACCTAATGGCATTAACATTAACCGGGACAACGGTTATGCAGGCAAGCAGGTAATTGCATCGTGTAAATTTGCTAAACAACGTGCCGCATTTCACACGGAGATATAAGCTCTCGAGATAATATCTTCATCGTTGGAAAATTGTATAAAATTCATGTAATTATTATTCTTTTAACGTTTCCATTTTCTAAATTGTACTTTTCGAGATATTATTTAAGTTACAAGAAAAAATTTAAATTTATTTTATTATATATTTTATTAATAATGACAAAAATTAATATTAGTTTCATTTTAATATTGAATTTTTATAAAAAACATTAAAAATTGAATAAAT
Source organism: Camponotus vicinus (assembly GCF_025532165.1). Lineage (NCBI taxonomy): Eukaryota > Metazoa > Arthropoda > Insecta > Hymenoptera > Formicidae > Camponotus > Camponotus vicinus. The sequence continues at coordinate 33,011,714 of NW_028141945.1, forward strand.
ATCTTACCTTTATTCTTGATCGTCCAATTACAAATTTATTCATTTATAAAATAAACTTTTTTTAATATAATTGAAATGTTATTTCACACAAATTCGCGTAAAATAAAAAAGAATTTGAAAGATCGCAATAAAAAAAAAACGGCAAAAGAATTGTTGTAATATATCGCTGGACACGATTTCTAAGATAATTATGAATAATTGAGAGGAAAGAGAAAGACTCTGAACAGAAAGAGGGGGGGGGGAAAAGATGCGCTAGGAAATGTCTACTACGAGAAGGGTTTTCTCGTAATTTTCTGTTAGAAAAAACAGCACATCGGAGCGTATTCACGAGAAGCGTGAGAATACGAGCATTAGTTTTTGCGAATGTGAGACTCGAGGAACGAGTTGCATCCGCGATGCATCTTCGTGCGCCATATTTCACCGCGTGAGGTTTGCGAGTTTACATTACCAGAGGAGGATCTGTTTGTTTCAGTAGGTTTGTAGAGCGGTGAGAAATATAGGGGTGTTCGCACACGAATGTCGTTACAAACAGCTGCAGCAACTGCAGTTGATACTAATCGGCGGAGTCGTCGCGGAGTGTGGAGCAATTAATGTTAATATTAGACGGAATAATTATGTACAAATATCACGGGAAACTAAAGGAGTGGTAACATACAAAATTAGTACACATGTTCTAGTATTAAGTATTTATTACATACAAGCATTTTTTACAATATGAAGTATTTATTTCTTTTTTTAAACATGACTGATGATATTTAGCATTTCTTTTCGTTATTGTATATTTAGAAACATTCTCTCGTACTCTATTTAATTATTATTATTATTATGTATTCTCTTATAGAATAGTTTTAATAGACTCTCAACCAAATCTAATAAAAATAGTATATGTGTACACGAGACGCAGGGGATAATATACGGTGTTCAAACGATTAATAAATATATTTGTCAAAAAAAAGAAGGGAAAACTAATATAAATAGCTTGATACAATAAATCGTAACGAATGCGCGGCGATTACGGCCCGTTATAGAAATTTTACAGGGCAAACACAGAGGCAATTTCTCGTGTGAGAGAACGAGTGATAAAACATATCAATAAATCTATCATTTCAAGCTGTATAATGCTTTTGTTGCTTTGAGACATTCTCGGCGCGTAAACAGTATTACTCGCGATGCAACATGCGTCTGTATAAACACACTCAATAATACAATCTAAAACGATCAATAACTGTCGATAAAAATACATATCAATAGTTTATGAAAAAATGTACCGATCATTCATAGACAAAAGAATCTCTCTTCAATCCCCGAAAAATAGGTCACAATATTACGCAAATGTGCGAACAAAGGAAAAGCTTAAATTTGAACCGAAACGATAGTAATAAAAAAATTTCAATTCATACTACATGTATAACTCGATGAATTCTTTATATAGTTATAATAAAATGCGCATAAAAGAACGGGGAGAAAAGGGAAAGGGAATACATCTCGCGCGCAAATGTACGAGAAAAATTGAATAACAAACGTACACTAATTCTATCTTTCTCTCTAGTCTCGACAATCATCTTTCTCGACCATGTTTTCCGAATAAAATCAGGGTAACAGAACTCATTTTTCTATTCTCGTTATCTGTTGCCAAATTCTACGTGATATTGCACGATTTACAATAAGGTAAGCACAAAATATAAAATATGCTATATCGATATCATTGCCATAATATGTTTATAATGCAAGTAATGATAAATAACTCGCATCTCTTTCGGACGTTTATATTGCAGTGATATTTGCTGTCGCATCATGCATTAATATTGCAATATCAATTGTATTTTTCTTCGTCGAGTAAAGCGCAATTAATCCCATCCGTAACATTTTTCGTGTAACAACTCTTACAATTAACGTTACTAGATCGTCACTTCATTAACTTATGTAACGGCTATCTCACAAAGCACTCAACTCATCGTCATTGTTATCATCGTTATCATCTTCATCATCACAGCTAGAGAATTCATGCTCGATTCACGAAGAAACGTAACAATAGCGAAGTCTAGCGGAAACCTAGAGTATACCAATGGTACGTAGGCCTTCTAAATGAAATACGATAAAAAAAGAAAGAGAAGAAAAGAAAATAATAAGATTGCTTGACTAGTGAGCGCACGCCTCGAAATCTGATATGGAAGGAAAGTATTTTTCTCTCTGTCTAAGGTTACTTACTTCCATGTCGTATCCGTAGAATGTCTCTCGCATCAGATGCGATAACGCGCTTAGATCCACTCGTCTATCATGAAATTGTTACAGGACAGTACCTCGCTATGCTATCTCTTATCTTAAGGACATTCTCTAATCTGTCGTTTTAGCAGATACGTTCTCAGCGTTTAATCCGACTTTAATATTTCTTTTCTTTTTTTCCTTGTGCTATATAATTGTATTCTCTTCGCGCGATTCTAAATTCTTTCGTCTCTATCGATTAGTATCTTGAAAATTTTACTTGTAATTTACATACGTATATGTGCGGTAAAGATGAAACCATACGTGTATGTGAGAAAAAATTAACTTTATGTCGATTCGTTATTGTGTAATATGTCTGTGTATTCGAAAATAATGTGTTACAAATAGGCCTCAACCCCTTCCAAAGGTCCTTTCAAAAGTTACCTGTTTACCTAATAGCGTACTACGACACACAGATTGAGTGTCCACTTTTGCTGTTGTATAATATAATAATTAATTAATATTATATATTATTTTACACTTTTCTTTTCCGATTAGGACGCTCAAAACTCCATACGTGAAGCCCGGGGAAGGCCTTTATCCGATGTGGCGTCCTTTCTCGCTCCACTTAGATCTCCTTTCCTCACACGATACATCGCGCGCGACAGCCATTATTTACACTATTAGAAACGACATCTCGTTTTGTGTATAGCTATCGCTCGTCACAAGCAATTTGGTTACCGATTAACCACCTGCTTCTCCTCCATTTGTCCGGGAACGTTTAAGAGACACTTTATGAGAGTAGATCTGCAGGCAGAAAAAGAGAAATAGACAACGTTTAATTCATTTTTCAAAAATATCTTTCCAATTAAAATGATATAGTCTATTTAGTTATAAATAAGGCAGAGTTCAAAATACTGATATAATTCGATTTTTTTATATAAAAAAATTCAATGATGAAAAATATTTCAATAAACTTGAGATATTCCACATATGGCTAAATCGAGTTTGGTCTACATACCTGGTACTTGATTGTTGTCCTGTGGCTTGTTTATGAAATTGTCTTGGAACGGATTGATGTTGGCGTTAGCAGCGGCGGGTACAAAACCCATTGGGGTAAACGGCATCGCCGTCGGATTTAGATTGGAGTTGAGGGTATCTTCGTTTGCCAGATTAGGTGTCAGTTCTAGTATCGACTCAGTATTGTAGCCGCTACTGTTATTACTCAGAGTATCGAAGCTCGACAGGTCTAACAGGTTGGTCACGTTGTTTTGCTTGCTACAAAACCAGTCAAGGAAAAAAAATACAAAGACTAAGTTAACAGCCAGACAAACCGACTAGGGACTACGACTTAAGCGACTATTCACAATCACTAACACGAAATCGCTGTCGCTAAATTAACTAAGCCGACTGCGAGCGATTCGTTAATATCAGATAGTTGAATTACTAAAATGAAATTAATTTGAACTTTGTCGAACAGGAACATAGCCGCAGTTCTAGATAAATCTAAAAATATTTCATTAAACTGAACGATATAAAGCTAGATGAGATAACTAAATAACACATGGATAAATATATATGTATATATAAAGCGCTTATTATATGCATCGTTTTTCTACGTCATATATCATATGACTGCTTTTTAAATTGCGAATTTTAAATGCCCCAAAAGGCAACTGTTTTGATGTAACTATCAAAACAACTATCGCATAAGCGATTAAATCTAATAGAAATTATTTTTGTGTAGCAGTACTAACCGAAATAGTCCACAACCTTTTGTGGTCCTTTGTGGTGAACATAAATCTGTATATGACCGAATAAAAAAATTGTTGGAATACAACTAATATGTTACATAATATTTCATCAATGGATCGTAATAGGTTTTCGTTTAAATAAGATACTATGAGAACCAGTTCATTAAAGAGATACACGTCAACTTTATAACCATAATAATTATAATTTGCTAGAACATATTATACAGCAAAACAGCAAATACGAATCTAATTACATACAAAATTAAATCACAATTGATCACTCGTCGAGTTACACGAAGTAGTAAAAAGTACACGAGAAAAAAAATTCATGCCGCGTTTAATCTCTTCCTTTTCTTTTTTTTTATATCTGTACCTTTGTGTAGGATATGTGAATGTGAAAGTGTTGTGAATGTGTATAAGGAGTTCTTCTCACAAAAAGTATTATATCGGAAAACATGTAGAAGTAAATAGTACATAGCAAAAGTAGGCAGTAAGTTGACATATACCACTTGATGGTATCCAATACATAAGCATATGAGGGACGCAGACAATTATTGTGCAAGGAAAAGAACAAGCCACACCATATCAATGTTAATTGGTAACATGCATTGGTGATTTGCAAAGTTTGTTGCGAAAATCAATCGCACTTACGGTATACATAATGGGTCAGTAAATGGAAGAACACTTTTTAATATCTAATTGGAGGAAAAAGTCACAGAAAAATACTCAGCAAAGATGATATATTTATTAAATGTTATAAAATAAAAATATTAATTGTTATTATTGTCTTTCCTATAATGCAATTGCGATATATTGTTATTCTACTTCTAAAATCATATTAACACGATTCATCCTTGCTGAGTTGGCAAATGTATTGTGAAATCACAAAACGAAACGTTTCAATGAGTCATTAGATTTATACTGCTTGTCTCTCTTTACATTATGTACACTTTTATTTATCGTGTGATTTAATGCTAACTGTGTAGTGTTGATGACTCTCTTCATGCTTCATGTACAATATTACATGACGTTCTTCCAACTCGCTGACATAATACCTAAAAATAATTGTAGTACGTACGCGACTAATTCCCGATAATCCTAGCTAAAAATAGCATATTTGTCGTTAGTACATAGCTGAATATCAATTATAAAATATATGTAATTATTACAATAGATGATACAATGTACATTTTCATACTTGCAATCTCATTATCACTAATAGTGTTAGTCGCGTAATTATTATTAGTTAATACGTTGATAATCGTGCAGCGCGCTAATCCGTATTGTAAATGGCGATTTGTAAGGGCGTGCTCATTATATTTGTCAACCGTTGTTCTGACTACTTTTGCAATGTACAATATGCCTGGTTATTTATAAAGCGGTAAATATTCGGTGAAATTAATTTCAATAGGCAGTCCTTTCATTGGGAGTCTCAGGAAAGCGCAGTAAACTTTTTACTAGATAACTATTTATAATATATATAATGTGTACATATGTATACATGTATATATAACTTTCAAACTTAATTAATTTACTTCAATATAATTAGTTGACATTACAAGACACATTTTGAACAACATAATTCATTATATATACAAATTGCCTTTGATAAAAAGGCCTTATAGAAAGAATACATCTAACAATTTTATTTTCAATTATAAATAAAGTCTCAAATAATTGCCATTTCACAATCTAACATGTACAAATCTAAAAGTCGAAATAATCTATCTGTTCGTGGTGCAATAATTTGTTCACTGCGATTTAAAACTTTCATCACGCCTATTTACAAATAAAATTGTATAATACGTCCAATTTAGCATGTTTAATGTATGGCACGCTTTTCGTGATTTTAAATTATATAATAGAACATTCAAGAAATCTTTCTATTTTTGAAAGTATTCTTAAAAAGTAGTTTTGATAATTATTTTCGGAAAATTCGGTAGTAATATTTGATTTCTTGATTTTCTATAACGCATTGATTTCCTTTTATAATGTGTAAATATGTATGTTTAAATGTTTTACATGCAATATATATATTTTTGAAAATGATTTCTCTTATCGCAAATTTTAATCAACTGTCTTATATGTATTATATATATATATATATATATGTATATATTTGTTATTATTCTTTTCAAGATCGAGCTATGCAACCGACATTATTTTCGTTTATACCAATAATCAGTCGATTTTTAGATGAATAATATATATTGGCTAGTATTGTGCAATTACTTATGTCCTGTAAAAACATTAATTTCAAGTAATCGGCATGTGATGTATCTATCTGTTTTCTTGATTATTCTTTCCAATTAAATATAATAGAATTTGCTTGGAATATATTCATTTTATTATATTTATGAAATACTTTAGCAATTACACAAAAATTAATTCCGTTTATATATTCTCCTTTTTAATATATTTTAATATACGCTTTTTGATCGCAGATAATAATCGGATATTAGCAGCCATATGTCCCATTTAAATTTGAAGTGAACTAGCTTGAGCGAATCGCGTCGCAGATCACATGTTTCAATGCCCAATTAAATACGCGTTATCGAAGCAAGCTTTATGATTACTGTAGGGTATTATTGTCCCTCGATCTAACGAAAAGAGATTTGTTCGGCTTCCGGTGAACGACGCGGTAATAGCGTTTACGAATCCGTGATTTAGAATTGGTATACTTACACAGTAGCATTGTCCAGCGTAATTGATTGACTGTTGATATCGTTTCCGTGATTCGTATGATGACCATTCAACTCTCCTTCAACGTTACCCTGATTATTATCCAATACAATTTTGTTTTCATTAATGCCGTTGCTATGCGTCGTGCCATTGTGCACTATGTCCGGCGCAGGCAGGTTGTTTTCTGTGTGATGCGCGCGTTGTTCACCGCTGATAAATTGCTGAGTCGCCTCGGAAATTAAACTGGCTGTCATAATGTCGTCACCTTTGCCGCCCAGCACCGGTTTGCTCTCGTCGTTAGGACTATCTTCCTTCAACTTATCACCATCACCACCTTCTCCCTACGCATATATTTATCATAATCAATTATTTTTTAATCTCATCAATTTATTTAAATAGAAAATCCTGTTTAGATGAAATTATTGAATACGATTATATATAATTTAAATAAATAAATAAATAAATAAATATATATATATATATATATATATATATATATATATATATATTCATTTATTTATATTATTTATATTATATATTTGCTGAAAGATTAATATAGCTAATAATATATATAACATTACCTTAGGTGTGTTGGATTGATTTCTGCCTCTCGTTCTAAGCATAATCGCCTCAACTCGTTTGCGCCTAGCATTGCGCTCCTCTTCTTCCTTTTTAAGCCTCTCAGCCATCTCAATTCGTTGTCTATAATTTAAATATATGTAGATATATTATTCGTTACACACACACACACACACACACACACAATCTATCATAAATCTTTAAAATAGATAGGAGAGAAAGAGGATTTTTCATAAACTAACTTTTCTGCCTCTTCTCTTGCTTTGCGTTCTGCTTCTTCTTTTTCTTGTTTTTGACGAGCTTCCTCTTCTCTTTTTCGTCTGTCTTCCTCCTCACGACGCTTAGCTTCTTCGATTGCCAATTGCAATCGCTGTTCCTCTGCCTTTCGAGCTTCATTAGCTAAGCGTATAGTCTCTTCCTCTAGGCGACGTTGCTCCTCCTCCTCTGCGCGCAATTTTTCAGCTTCTAGACGCGCTTCTTCTTCCTGCAAAAATTATTATTGGTAAGATAAAGGTCAAGTCAATGTAATCTTAAATTGATTTATATAGATGATACCTGTCGTTGGCGTTCCAATTCCGCCTCTCGTTCCGCTTGTTCTCGTGCTAATCTTCTACGTTCGGCTAAAGCTGCTTTAGCTTCCTCTTCGGTAGTGATCCTAATTTTCGCGATCATCGAAGCTGTAAAGCGAATTATCAATAAAATAGATAACCGCTGTTAATAATTATTGTTGAAAACTTGTGACAAATAATCATTTGACTTCAATAGTTTTGATTAATCATACCTGACATATCAACCTGTTCATCCATTTCGCCCTCGGGCTTGGTTTCAATCGTCTCCATCGGTTTCTTTTCCTGCTTATTTTCTTCCTTTTTAACAATTTTCGGTGGTTCTTCCATAATAACATCTGGCAGATTTTCTTGCATTAAATTAGTTTCATCTTTGACTTGTTTGCTTGTCGACACAGGCTCCATTGTTACCTTCGTGTCGTTAGTCGTAGATTCAGCAATATTTGCTTCCTATTAAAAAATAAAATTTAAAAGTATGCTTTATTATATGTGATAAACAATAATTATATGTTTGCAAAAATTATATCGAGAAGTGATAAGAATATTTATTTCACTTCAAAGATACAGAATAAAGTTGTTTATTCTAAGGAATCAATGTAGAACAAAAATTACCTGCGTCTTCTCGGTGCCTTGATCCTTCTTCTCCTCGTTCTTATCCTCCAATTTCACATCATGCGCCTCCTTATCCTCATTCTGTTTTATGATCTCCGCGGTTGTTTCGCGGATGAGCGGTGCATGCTCAACTCCGGGACTTTGCAAAGGTGTCGCCTTCGGAGTTATTCGCGGTGATGACTTGGCGTTCTTGATTAATTTCTCCGTCGGTTTTTTTATCTCTGTTACTTTGGGTATAGAAGGTTTCTTTGGAGTGCTATGGACCTTTGGCAGTGGTGGCTTTGAATCCTTCGTTAGTTTCACGTCGCCCACTAGATCTACGATAATAGAAATAATTGAGATACTTTTTTTTTATGTTCGAGCGTATGAAATTTTTTATATACAGTATTTACACGTGCAATTCTAATAGTCGATATTAGAAATGATATATACAAGAAGTTGGGGATACACAAAAAAAAAAGAATTCATAAAAAAAGTAAATAAAATTGTAAATCGATAAAAATATAAATTATTTAAGAAAGATATATAAAGAAAAAAAATTTATATAAAATCGAAATGTTTTTATACAGTCTCTCTTCGTCACATCTTCTCAGATATGTATGATACACCGTGTACAATATATCGTACCCTTTCAGGACATAATATGTATATACCATATTGTTGTATCTATGTCTGTTCAATACTTGTATGTAATGATATATTATAATTTAGATCAGAGCTAAACATTTATTTATCATTTATATTATTCTTTCTTTCTCGAATTATTCTAATATGTCATAATTTTCGCTAACTTTCAGAATTTGACTTTCATAAGTTGTTTTTCTTCTTTTTTTTTTAGGTTTCCAGCCAATCCTCGGCGGCCTGAAAGGGTCAATGGATGTGGAAGTAAAATGAGCATGCTCACTGTGTTTCTCTGTGATCGAGACACCGGTACCGGCAATAGAAGCGGGCCGCGGTCGGCGCGACGCGGCCGTGCGGATACGCAGATTGACGTTACTGCTGCCCACGCTGCTGGCGCTCTGCTGACTCATGGAGCTGTGCGGTCGGGACGGGCTGTTGGGCGTCACTTCACCGCTGCGGATACCTATGCGCACCCACCCAAGGTAAGTATATCTGTTGATCTGTTCTTATGTCGATTGAACGCGATCGCGCGATTCTATCTCTCGACAGGAAAGTATCGACGCTGCGAATAAATTCTCGTTTGTATTTTTCTCTCATTTTTTTGACACTCTATCGAGATCGTATAGTGTTATGCTTGCTTGTGTTGTGACGCAAAGTGCAGCAGGCGAACATCGCAAGAAATCGAAACGCAAGCACCGCCACCGGTGTTCAAATGCTGTCGGTGAGAAAAGAAAATAATCGAAATAAAAGAAAATAAGCCAAAATGAAAATAAGAGAGAAATCAAGTTTTAATTAATTGCGTAAAACAACAGGGTGAAAGAATTGCATAATTGAGTGGATTAAGTAGAGGAATAAATTGCACACTAAATACGAATACGATACTAAGTGAATTGCGAGATAAATTATGTGTAGAACGATAATAGTAATAAGAAAACATGCAGCTTACCAAAACGTTAGCTCATACCTTTACCCTTGGTACCGAAAAGCCGCTGAGAGATCTTCCTTAGTAGGAGCGTTTTGTTAATCGAATTGGAGATCAAAGAACCGGTTGCATTAAAATCGGCTTGAATCAACAACTCTCAATTAATTTCTCTTTTTTCACATTGTTAAATTTATGTAAATAATTACTGACAAAATTAATTGTTTCTTAACTAATAGAATTAGCTCTTCCTTGATGCAACTGGCTCTTAATGTTAAAAATGCCACGTCTGTTACTAGTAACATATTGTTAAAAAATTCGAAATTTTCGAAAAAGTTGATGGGTTAATCATCATGAAAAAGTATAACGGATGTGTAAAAGCATTAATATATTAAATTGAAATGTGAATTAATGTTTTGCGGCTTGAAATTAGAAGAAAAGAAATAGGGGCTGTCTTTTTCCTTCTATTTTCACGCTCCTTCTATTTTCTGGAATGAAGTCGTCCTAATTGATTCACAAACATTTTTTTACACTCTTTCATGCACGTGTGCACCCAACTCAAATCACGTTGAGGTTCTCTTTTTAGATACAACGAGTGCATTCACATGTATTTTATCTTTTATTAAACTTTTACTTAAGAGATCACGCTCCCAATTCGAAGACCATAATACGATCTAGCTTACGAAACTTATTGTTAAATAATGAACCCGATTATATACAACGAAAAAAGTTAACGAGAAAATTAGTATAAAGCAAAACGAGTGATTAATTAAATTTGAGAAAGGTTGATCGCGGAGAAAATCGACTCTTACAAAATAAATTTACATAACGTGTAAAAAATGCAATCTATCATCGAGCTAGTATATATTTAACTACTTTGTCTATATATTTCTACAGCGTCAAAAATAATAAAACATCTACGCTTTCTTCTTAAGCAAAAAAGAAATTTATCAGTAGTTTACGGTAAAAAAATCGTGAAGGGTTTCAGCTATTGTACAGAAGCTCGATTTGCGGTGGGAAATTGAATCGAGGACGTCGAGTTGAGTGCACTGTCACCCTTAGCGCACTTACCTTGCTGAGCCTGCTGATGCTCGCGGGCCTTGCGGCGGAGTCTCTCGGCGCGGGTGGGTCTGGGCATTGGCGCCGCGCCCGGCAGCGTGCCCATGCTACGCGAATTATCGGAACGCTTGAGGCTCTTGGTGCTTCCGGGCGCGGCCAAGTGCGACATGCTGCGGCTCATGCTAGAAGCGCCCTGCAGAGGCTGGCTCTGCTGCCGCTGCTCCGCGAGCGTGCCGAGTTGCTGCTCGGTCGCGCGTTTCCTAGGCTGTGCCAGCTGATCCAGCCTGGACATGGAGTAAGTCCTACCTGGCGAGCGTGTGAAGGCCTTGGCGCTGAAACTGCGTGCCGTCGACGGCGGGCCGTCGCGCGGGGACGGTATCGTCGGCATCAGATCGGTGCGTCGCCTGTTCACTCGTAGGTAAACCGAGGTCGGAGTGCCGGGTGTGCCGCCATCGCTATCCTCACCTGCAAAGAATCTCGCTTAGGGTTGCCTTGTGTGTATCGCGACGCGATGGTCCGTCGATCCGCGCAGCGATTACACGGCTCGCTCGATGGAGACACACTCGAGTAAAGAGTTTCTCCACGACGCATCAACATCATTGACGTTTCCAGATTTTTATTATTATTTCTTTTCTCATTTCCGTTGCATAAATTGTGCTGCTTTGCTTTTCATGCTGTGACGTGTAGAGGAATACTGCGAAAGTACACTGAGAGATGTTTTGCTCGCAACTGTGTGTATTATGTAACTCTTGTTAAGTGTGTTCGTTTCTTTGTACGAAATTTATGAAGATATAAATCAAGAGTCAATGCATTTATTTGATGAACGAGGAAAAAAAGATCACAAAGATATGTATTTTTTAAAAGAAAAATATTTCTTGAAAGAAATTTATTTAATGGAAAATATTTATGTTTTTCTTAAGTAAATTTTCTAAGTAAATCGCTATATATATTAAAATGATATTATTAAAGTAAGATATTATTAAAGTATCGAAATTTTGAGTGTGTTTGTGTGTGTATGTGTGTGTGTCTGTATGTGCTGTATAAATTTTATACATAGAAGGAAATAATACGATATATCTTATACGAGTAATATTAGGAAAGCGAAATAACATTTAATGTCACACATAATCAAATAATTCCTAAAAATATAACAACAATTCAATCCATGCAAGCAATAAACTCTGTATTATTTATAACAATTATAATCTATATCAAATCAGCGATATAATTTTAAATTAAAATCTCAGTTTATTCTGTTATAGTGCCTAATAATACATCTTTACTGTTAAACTATAAATTAATTTTTTTTTATAATGCAACTATAAATTATTATTGTATATAACTAATAATTTTAGATTGAGTATATAAAATCTCATAAAAGTTCTACAATGATCAAAGAACTAGTAATTTAATGTTATATTGATATGAAATGTATAAAATAAAATGAAATATTAAAGGATTGGCAATCGTCCTATTAGACACATATATTAACAATGATATTTAAAGACTATAATTTCTAATTGTAAACTCTAATTTCTAAATTTCTTTCTCGACATCAGAAATTTCGCTTTCATCAAATCACATTTCAAATCCGTTTGGTAAAACTCATTAACAAGTAAATGAAATTATAACAATACCAGCTAAAATTTTACTTGCAACTAAACGTTAATAGTGTTTAGTGGTCTACCCGCATTAATAACACAATAGATTAGCAGGGAACACAAAGGACAAATTAGCGGCACACATTGTTGCGTGATATTGGCTGCCATGTAGTCTCATTTACGAATGACTATCGATGGATGGTCTCTCGAGAAATCGCAGAATCCACCTGACCAATACCATACAACCTACGGAAAGGAAACTACAAGACAATTAATGAGAGAAAGTGCGCGAGTTATATGTTCTTACGATATTAAATGAACGTAACATGCACTGATAGAGTATGCAGTGAGTAAAAACATAATGATGTAGAATGAAAGAGAGAAAAGGAGAGAATTTGAAATGAGAGTGTATGCTAAATAAAACGAGAGACAAGGATCGATAATATTCATTCTTGAAACGAATAGAACGGATCTCTTCCAGCTTTTTTGCAGGCTTCTGAGACATCAGGACTCACCACTGGCAGCCCGCTGAATCATGGGACGCCTAGCGTCGCTATCAGACTTATCATCGACGGCAAAGATGTCGGTTGTGGGGGGCAGAGAGAGGCTGGCTCTCTTATGCTTGGCAGGAGTTAAGGGAGGATCGGGGCTAGAATTCCAATTGAACACCTCGTACATGGACGAGGACATTCTCATATCTGCAAACAAACCATTCAACGCAACGCAAATATATTAGGTATTCCGCGAAAATTTTATTTATCGGGCGATTGGACGAGAAAAGAAATGGAAAGCATGACTACATCAGCATAAGTTAGATACGGTTGTGAATTGTACTTTCTTATTTCAAATATATACAATATTTGTTTTTACAAAACCACCACCGATAATTACAGATGATAGCAAAGAGAAGATATACAGGGAGAGAGGAAATTCCCATAATTATTGTTTAATTATTGTTAAAAAATTATTCTTTAACTTCTTTAAATATTTTACGTTTCTTCCTTTTTTTCGAATAGTATTCAAAATGTTATTTCCTTGAAACAAAAAATAAAACATACGTGTTTGCGCATAGGGAAGAATGAATGAAGATGTAGCGTTTTCAGGATAAATGCTGATCGAGTAATCTGTGTGCAGTGTAAACAGGAAAAAAATATCAAAATGTATCGCGTTAAAAAGCAAAACTTGCAACTTATAACTTATCGCGGGATTCAAAACGTTCTCAAGACTCGCTGTGTAACCAATCTCAAGCTGAGAAATACATATATACATAGATTCGGTATCGTTTAAAGGGACACTGTCACAAGAATATACACTGTAACAGGATAAGCTATAGAGTGTAAACCTGAAAATAAAAAACTAAAAAGGTAAAACACTGTAGAGAAGATCACGTTACAGGTTCTAACAGTGCTGGACAATCGTTCTTTCATGCTTCGTAGTGACTTCATTATGAATGTAGAGAAACTTGGTGTGACGATGATTCTCTTTCTCTCTCTTCATATATAATTATCGTCACACATTTATTAAATGTGTTAACAATTGTTATAATTATTAAAATTATCATAAATTATGATAATTTATGATAATTTTAATAATCGTACTAATTGTTTACACATTTTAATAGACGCGACATAATCAATTATTTAAATCACTTTCTACTTTCCATGTTATAATAACATGGAGAGATACACAGATTTTTTTCACAGTGAGTACACTGTGAAAATTTTGTTTATCATATGTGCATCTTCCGCGATAAAGTTTCTCTTTACTTTGTACACAGCGGTATCGATTACCACTAAGAAAAATATATTGCTAAAGGTATCGGAAGCGATCGTGCGTAAAGTATGGGTTACGACAAGATGCGAGCCGCTTCCTTGTGCAGTTTATCTGGGTAGCTCGATGTATCCCAGCATTGGAGTAAGTGACGTAGAAATATTCTCGCAACGATGATGCGATTAAATGACACTATCCCACGTGAATCCGCGATAGAAAGAACGATTGTAAATCCAAACGATAAACATTAATCATCGATACATACGTGGAATATTCGAACAAATAGGGTGAAGCAAGCAGAAGGGAACGAGCTGCGATTCGCTGGCACGATTTATATTCCTTTAGAATCGTGAAATTTATTCTATTTTATGATTTATGTATCATAATTTTTCCCTTCGATATTTAACTATCTTAGAATTTAATGCGCACGATGATCATATAGTTTACTTCATTAATTTGTTTCTTATCGTACTTTAAGATATTTCTATTTTACAAATAATATATATAATCTCTATGAAAAAGATTAAATCACGAAAAAAATCGCCATAAAATATATTTCATTCAAAAGTGATTTAATTAATGCTAATCATTCGATTTTTTTCTATTAATCTTTCCCGTTTTACGATACACAATATACTTTACGTGTTTCGATTCGTATTTATACTCACATTGAAGTATACCAAATCCGCTTCCGAGCCGTTCATCGTGCGTGTTCGCATCAAGGATCGTTGTTGATTCGACTGAATTTACGGTAAACATTAATTTGCATTCCACCGGTGTACGGTGCAATACGCCAACGCGTGTATTATTCACACTTCGTATAGAAGTACGGAAAAGCCTTTAACGCTTTCAGCGCTGCTGCCCAGCCATTTCATATTATATACATATATATTACGCGCATATTTTATGAGATATTCCTTATATCTCATAAACGTTATACGTTTCAATCTCTCTGTGATAAATCAAGTATAGCATGCGTCATATTACATTTATGGTCAGCTGCAAGCATTTCGATACGAATAGTATGTGGCAAATTTTACTATCTCTAAAAAAATGGGCAGAAGATAATTAAAAATCAAATTTAAAATATATATTGACATTCGTGTGATAACAGAATTCTAGAGAACAAAATTATTACGTGAACATTGATTGAAACAAATATAAATCGAAATGTAGAATGCGGAGATAAATCATTCAGAAATACTGTAGATTGTATCAGAATCAACTGGAGAATCTCTCTCTCGAGAATTTCTCGCAAAATAGAACGCTTAAGCAGCATGCAGCGAGTCTAACACTGCGCGCTGAAAGGGTTAATCGAATTTCCATGTGCGACGTGTACAGTTACATGCTCATCAACGATCGTTCTCGGTTGCTCTTTGGTGAACTTTGGTGAATTCGATTTGTTCTATGGAGAAATATAAATCGACTGACCTTCGCCGGGCTTCCGATCGAGTCCGCCGGCGGAAGTGGCCCGTTTTTTGCTGCCGTCAAGCTCCCTCTCGGAGGACCTCCTAGTGAGAGGTTGCGCCGCAGAGAACATCATGACATTGGTGGTGGAAGTAGCCTTGCGGGTGCCCCAGAAAGTGGAGCCGCCAGTGTCGGCGGGTTCCAGCATTCGCGGTGTGGAGCTGCCGAACGCGAAGACGATGTGAGATCTTTCGTTCTTCCTCTTCGCCTCGATACGCGCCTCCCTTTCCTGATTCTTGCGAAGGATCGCTTCCCGTCTCTCTCGTTCCGCCTCGCATATCAGCCGTTTTCTCTCCTCCACTTGATTTCGTCTGCGTAAAGAGAAACAAAATGAATTCGTCTAAAACGCCTATTATTCAAAACTGTTTTTACACTGAGACTTTAAATTCCGCTCTCTTCTCACGCGATGCAATATGGTTTTAAAGACCAACAGAAATAAAACAAGCTATATTCGATGTTTTGATGAAAGGTTTGAATTGGTCGAAGCCTCCATTAAAGTAATCACGAGTAAAATATTCTCGGCACCAACGAACCTGTCGTTGTCACGCGATCTGAGCTCGTCGATGCGTCTTCGTCGCTCCTCCTCACGTTGCTCGCGGAAGCGTTGCGCGGCGAGGGCCTGCTGCCTGAGCTCCTCCAACTTCCGCTGCCGCTCCTCGTTCTGCCTCTCACGGACGAGCTTCGCCCTGTCCAACTCCTTCGAGCTTCCCGTCGACTCCCGTCCTGTGAACAGTCGTGTCAAAAGAACGTATTCAGTATACGTCCGTTTAAACTAGTTATAAAGCTTTTAGTTTGTACTGGTTGCTTCCCACGAACAAGAAAACTCGATTAAAGATAAATGTATCTTCTTTTAAAATATTATATAACATTTTTATTTATATTTTTATTCTCTTATATATTTAGAAATTTCAAGTTAAGCAAATTTAAATAAAAATTTGTAGAATTGTCTATCGAAAAAATGACCTCAAATCGTAGACAAACAAATGCGATCGGAAAATTTTAATAATTTCAATTTATTTTACTGAATAAGTTTATATTGCACACATATAGTAATTACATTGAAAAAAATTGCACTATGTTAGCTAAGATTAAAAAATAAATAAGTAGATAATAAAAAAATTTAATACTGTGATTAAAAAAATAAATTTATCAAAATAAATGCTATTTGATAAGCAATTAACTATTAAAAGTAATTTATATAATAAAACAGGGAGTATAGAGGAATAAAATAATTAGGGAAATGTGCTGACCTCATCTCACTGCTCACTAGAAAAGAGAGTTTACACATCAAGATAAAAATAACTATTTACAAAATGTACAATCCAAAATAAAATAGTTCTGTAATTCAGAACATTGCAATATATAATATATGATATCCTAAAAATAAAGTGTGTCTAATGAATAAAGCTACAGGTTATTATTAGATATAATATGCAAATGAATAACTATCCGTTATTTATTAAAACTGTTGAAGATGTTAAAAACCAATGACTCGTTAGTGTCATCGAAATAAGAAAAGGAGTCTAGTGAGAAGAAAAGGAAAATGGTCTGTACAGTGCCCTTGAAAACGTTGGTACCTTCATTCTCATAAGGACGATCGCCATCGAGGGAATCCTCATCGTAGAGACTTCGCCGGCGCTTCACATCTGCCGAGAAGAAAGTGAGAGTGCGTGTGCACGTAAGATTCGAGATTAAGATTGTAGCATGTACGAATGAATGAATGAATGAATGGATGAATGAATGAATGAATGAATGAATGAATAAATGAATGAATGAATTTAATAATTGAGTAAATGGATAAAAGCATGAGTATTGGCAGATACCTGCGTATATGCACGATTACAATGAATAGTTACATGTATAGTTGATGGAATTAATGCAAGATTGAGGATAAAGAAATAATGAATATGTCATTTGATGTTAATGTCAATATTTAGTATCAGAAAGTTCTGTTAACTTTTCTGCAACATATAAGTACAAAGTTTCATTAATAAAATAATTAAAATTAATTAAAAACGAAATAAAAAAAGGAAACGAATAAAATAAATCCATAATTCTCAATTATGATTATTGTTTTAATATTAGTGGGCATAGAGTGCATTGGGCTTGAAGCGTTTCTCTGCTCCTAATTTCATCTAGAGAATAGTTTCTGTGATATATTTCTATTTTATATAAAATGAAAAATTCCATTTTTTTTAAGCAGCGATTTTTCATTATTTATTTTCATCTACTTTTTCATTTTTTCTAAAAAGATAATCAGACTGCATGAGAAGATTGCAGCTGTCTGAAGACTCGCAATCGCAGACAGCGTTTATTTTATAAGCAGGAAACGAAGTTATCGTTGCCCACGATATATAACAAAATCCTTTCCACTGAATGCGATATTAAAAAATTAGATGCGCAAAGAAGCTTCTTTCAAGAGATGAAACCTACGTAATAGCGAAAAAATTGCGCGTCGCATTTAGACCTTATTACATGGATCAAGGGTTAATACTACGCAGAAAGTTTCTGAATGAATATGAAAATATGAAAATATGCTCGGTATTATTTTTGACAGGATTAAAAAGAAATCCTGACAGAAAAAAGAAACAGCGTTAGAATTTACAGAAAAAGATATATATATATATATATATATATATATATAGACATATATATATATATATATATATATATATATATATATATTTATAAATATATTTCATTATGAAATCATTAATATTTTTAGAATTCTCAAGAAGGATTATTTCCATAATAATATGGAGCCTTACCATATTTATTATATTTAAATAGAACGAATACGTGTCAGATGTATGTAACAGTATTTCTTATATTGCAAGTCTTTAACATTGTTTGTTAGATTCACAAACTCATCAAAGGATTAGCATTAAAACTGGAAGGCGTTAACAATTATGTCAAATGTTCATTTCATTAAAAAATTGTTAAATTACACGACTCGTTAGCTTTGTTACATGATTTTTTTTTTGTAGAATGAATTGGTTGTTCATGACTTCCGCAGTCGCGGCCAATGGCGTATGCTGACCGAAAAATCGATGAAAATGTTTGAAATTAGCTTTGTTAAACAATCCGGTTACAGCAGTTTGACAGATCTATCTATGCAATTGGGAACTACAACACAGCATCATTCTGTGGTCAGTAGCCAGAAGAACAAACGTATCATATATCACGATCCACATTCACACATTTAATATTCATTGTCAAACGTGATTATTCCATCCTCATGCCGTATTTACAGCCAATTAAATCCGATCCTTGCAAATAAAGTTCTACATCTGGAGTTGTCTTGTTTTCCAGTTAAATAAGGGCATTAATACGGGTATAAAAGGGCTTAAATTCAGATAGCATTAATCTTTTTAATTGTAGTATCAACATTTTAATTTCAAATTGTAGTATAAGTGCATATATTAATATTTTATTATTAACATGTATATATCATACAGATTTTTTTGATAACGAACAAATAGATTCACGATATATTATTTTTTATTTTGAGCGGTTACTTTTGAAAGATTAAATGTGTCTCTGCACATGAATGTGTTATGTAACGAATCGAGATGCGATCTCATTGTCAGTTGGTCGTCGATAAACAATCAAATATGATTGTTCTTTTTATATTGCAAAAAAAGAGAGAAAGAAAATAGAATTCCACACCACGATCACACAAACGTTAGAACACGTTGATCAATCCGAGGGCATACCTGACAAAGCGAGGGAATCTTCGTCACCGCCGATCTGCGCGAACCAGTGCATTGTTTGTTCTGCGGAAGATAAATTCAAAAAGATACACATCTCTCTGGATTATCGCGTATATAATGCTCAGCTCAGTTGTGCGATAAGTATGATCCTTGCGTTGATGAAGAACGCACGATTATGAATTTAATAAAAAACGACGAGGTATCAAAGTATATTGTTAATGATGAAAAAGAGAATCGATCGATTCTAGTCACTATAATTTATCCAAAGACGACAATTATCGTGCGTGTTATATTGCTCGATACTTATTCAATCGTGTTTCGGTACTGAAGACTATTTAAAATTAAATATTTGATTACGCCATGTACGTCTCCTTGGGGAAGCTTATTTAGCGATAATTAAATTGCTCCGAATAAATCTGTCCGTCTTTCTCTCTGCAATGACGCAAACTCATTAATAAATTTCTACGTTTGAAATTAAATTTTCGTCGAGTGATGAAGTATCGATCGGCAGCTCGTTATCTCACGCATACACAACCGGTGCCAATGAAGTCGTTCGCTATACATCCGATATCGTTTCAATCCGATAGGAATTTCACTCTCTCTTGCATTCGTTGCAATATGACTGGCTTATTTTCGTCCTTCGTCGACGATCCGTTTTCGACGAGCATCAATAGGAATGACTGCCGAACTGCCAATGTGGTTTCCGGTTGCTGATTGCAAATACCAGGTGGATGGGAAAGAGTGTGAAAATAGAGACGGTAAGCCCACCGCTAATAATTGGACATGTCATTAATAATACGGACGCGGAATCGAACGGAAGCGAGAAAGAGAAAACGGAAGATGAGAATATGAAATAAAAGAATATTTCGAGTAGAATATATTGTAGAAAATTCTCGAAAATAGCGCTGGATTTTTCAAATAATGTGCGATAGAATTTCTTTTCTTTTATCGAAGAAGAAAGGAAGATTCATGTGTATGTAATGTAATTTGGAAGATGGATTCGTATCAAATTACTGAAAACTCGATATTCAATGAAGTGGTAGATGATCGTTCAAGTGTTCTAAAATTAAAAACTAAAGAATCGAGAAATGCATAATATGGCAAATTACATGGTTCAATGTATCATTGTATCACTTAACATTTATGGGAAAAATATCGAGTATCTTATATTCTTCAACTTTGCAAAGTCACAGATTATGGAAGCAGAAACATATTGTCGTTCATACTTGTGTGCTATTGCATCAAACTTTTATCAATAATTCATTTTTTTAAAGACTACATTAGTTGTAAATGATTGGAACAATTTTTAAGTATTTCTTGTAATTAATTGTGAATCGACATTTTGCAATTAGATACAAGATAGTCAACAAATTAATTAATATGATACAAAAAAATATTATTAATAAATATTAATACTATAAAAAATATAATTCATAATAAATTAATATCTTAATATTAAATTAATATAATACAAAAGACTGTGCATATAATCGCACTTTTGCAGATTAAAATGGCGAACAAAAAGCTCCTGTTTCGATTTTCTTCTTTTCCGTCCATTAATCAAAAAGATTTCATCTGCTGATTGTGAGAAGTATGGAATTTTGAAAGATCGGAGCATAGATATGTCATTTTGTCATTTCGTCGGAGTATATAATGGTGCATCGTCCAGTATTGCATGTAGTTCCTGAAGCAGTTAATCTTCCGTTGTTCGAAAACGCATCGACGTACAATGCGGCCTCTGATCCATTCATCTCTCTGAAACCTGTCTTCCGCACGATATCGCTGTTAATTCTCCCGTTTTTGACGAATGAGTCGGAATAGTAAATGAAAAACAGCGTATATAGTCGCGTTAAATATAATGCGCGAATAATTTGAGTTAAATAAGATATCAAAATGCTAAAAGTGGACTATAAAGTAGCATTTAAAAGAACTTACATTACAGTATTATTAATTCAATATATTCACAAACTTCCAGAATGGAAAAATACATTTTAATTAAGAAATGATAAACTCAGAGAATGAAAAAAGAAGATATAATCTATGGACGTTTAGGTGTAACAAGGTTTAAAAAAAATCTGCTCGTTAATGAAGGCGAAAAAGAATTTTTGACAAATAACTTGCAGCGCGTGCATGATATTGTTGTAGACCGATATTCGTTAAAATTCACTCCTGCGATGTTTACAGCCTCGCAACTGCGAGGAAGATAGATAGACATAGAATAAAGTAACAGAGACAATTTAACGAGTGACACAAGTATGTCGTATATTGTCGCCCGAAGGGATGTACTTGTGCGAATCGGTGTATCTATCATGCAGCTGCAGTCGCGGCCTCCATCTTGGAGGCTCAAACGCCGGAAAATCCGTCGGTGGATATACACGGCTCTGTTAATCTCCCTTCGTGTGGAAGTGGGTCGGGAAACAATGGCATCCGTCTCTCCCATCTCTTGCCGCCTTCGCCACGAAGATTGTGTGTCTTTCCATCTTCCTCCTCCTACACCTTCCCCCCTTTCCCTTCTTTCCATCTCCGGCTTTTCTCAAATCCACCATTCATCCGTTCGACTATCCTATCTCGTCAACCTTACTCGAGTAGCGGTATAGAATGCAAACAGATACGGGTTTTAAGGTTCGTGAATGATCTATGAGGAAGTGTTGACGCGCAACTTGAATAACGAGGTCCTCTTCGATGATCATGTCTTTCATTTGTTGAAGCGATAATTATCGCGTAGGTCAATACGATAATATTCTTATATAAGCATATAAAATGCATATCTAGAGAGGAAAAAAGTATGTCGCTACAAATAAATCATATGTCTTTTATTTTTAGTAGATAATCTTAGTAAAATTTATTTTAAGTCATAATTATTTTTTTTGATATTTTGATATTTTTAATTAACATATGTATTAGCAGATGAATTTGATTTTGTACATTTCATACATTTTGATTTTTTTAGATTTTGTGCCTCATTAGTTTCATTTATTGATTGTATTCGAAATATTTTACGAAATATTAATTTTTTATTTAACTAATAATATTTAATTAGATCAAAAGAAATCGTGTATATAATCGTGTATATTTTAATAGAGGCCAAGGAAGTGGATGATGTTTAAAATTCCGCTTCTATTCCCGAAGGGGTGCTACTGTTTTACTAATATTTAACGAGCAAGCGTACTTCTTGAGCGTCGTTTACATTTCGAATTTAAAGTCTCAACAATTCCCCGTCTTCTGGTTAAATAAAGGTGCTTTAAACACTTTACAAGTCTTGCTAGTTTTCAAACGGGAACAAGCGGCCCGAGGAAAGATATACATACGAATATTTCTCCTGGAAGCGATATTTTTCCATCTTCTTCTCTCTCATTTTTCTCTGATAATATTCGCTTTTAAAATGTTATGAATCCCATTATATTTTCAATTATATATAATTATAAATATGTGCATGTAAATTAATATCATATTTAATAAATTACCCGAATAACACATACAAATACACATTTGTTCAACGCATCGAACTCGTTAAATCAGATTTAATTACGTTAGTCATTCAGACGTATCAAATTACACATTGTGCAATAAATTACACATCCTTTCCTTTATTCGAATTTAATTTTTGATGCATTGCTAGCGCCAAATGAAGAATTTATTAACAATTCTGCGGGCGCTTTTCGCAATTGATTAAACTAACGGCTTCTCTCGCAAAAGCGTGAGGCGTAATTTAGGTATTATTAAATCCATTTGGTCCGTTTTGTCAATCGAACTGGGAGAATTGCATTCGTTATCTACCGCGACCCAGAAGTCATACTTTGGATTTGTCGCGATTCGATAGCGCTTTCGATGCCACCGCGGATTGGAAAGTGGTTTTCCGCGCGAGATTAATATCGTTATCGACTATGGAATATCGGTGACGTAGCAATCTACAAATGTTACTATAAAGATTCAGCGAAAACTTTGAATTTATCTGAGATACTTTACAAATTGTTTATTCTCGTACAATTTCTCAAAATGGTTCCAATTATTGTTTGAATAAACTGTAGAGAAACTTTATAATTTCATAAATTTTTACTATTTAAAATAATTAATAGAGTAATTAATATATGCTAAATATTATATATCGTTTATATATTGATATATTTGATACAGAAACGAACATAAAGAAATACAAATATATCTGTTTAAAATGTTGAGTTAGGTCGTTATTAATTTTCATTTTTAATACTTTGTGCAAATCTCTGATTATAATTTGCGTGTGATAATAATACATATTAATGCATATAGTGATACTATATCACAGCAACATTCATTCTTCACTCAATAAGCGTATTATTATTTTTCTGCATCTTAAAAATACAATGTACTTGAAATGTCAAGTGTTTTTCCAGATCTCTCGAATAAAAACTATCTGTATGTTTGTACATGACTGAATCATTATTTGTACCACAAATAGATGTTCAGGTTGTGCTCTCTCAAATATCACAGAAACATCGGTGAATGCAGAGCGTGATATTAAAAAGTACATCGTGCTCAAATCCACCGTGTAAATGCCACCGTGAAAGATATCGTCGAGTGTCATATTCGATATGAAGTAATGAAAAGTTCTTGGAAAAGGCCGATACTTTATGTCGACACAAGTCAGCCAGGATACATAATTGAGCCAGGATAGAAATAATTGAAAGAGAGAAAGAAAAAGAGCAATAATCTTACAATTAGATAAATTAAATAGAGCATTAATTAACGAGCATTGTGTTGTATCAATTCTGTAATAAAGATATTGGTTGAAAATGATGTTTCGCACAGCTTTTTATAAAACATTATAATATTGAAGATTGTTCCAATTAGATTCACTTTTATTAAAAATAAGTAGTATTGATTTGTTTCGAGATACAACACACTGATCTCTTTTGCTCGATATAATGTAATGCTTGATTACAGCAAATAAAAGTGCCCTAAACGATTATTACGTTCACCAAACTTACCCTTCGTGAGAGAGTGGCGATTGTGTGCAGAACTGGACCTTTGGTTAGTTTCCTCAGGAGCGGCTCCAGCTGCAAGAGAAAATTTCTCACGTAAAACAACTTTCTCCATTGATATTCTTTGGTTATTAAAGGCACGAGTGTATATTATGGCATAGTGTATAAAAACTTAATTAAAAACACCCTGCGATACAGTTTCGAACGCTTCGAGCATCTTGCACTAGTGTATTAATATTCTAGTACACCCTGATCAATCCCTCTTATAGTGGTAACAACTGGTGTCGTATCATGGAAGGCATAGCAAGCAGGAAATTTAATCAAAGTTACTATTTAAAGTTATCGTGATTAAATTCTGAATTTGATGTATAATTATCGATTAATATTTGGAAATTGATTGTGTATTATATCGAATGATTCATAATCTTAAAATTAATTTTGAGATATTTTAATTTCTAAAAGTAAAATATCGCGATAATATTATGAGCAAGCGAGAAGCAAATTTCCGAAATTTGTCGTTGAATGCGAGAAAGTTTTACATGTCGCTTTTAATCACAAACAAGTTCAAAATGTCAGCGATTGAAAGAGGCGAGACATTCATACGCGACGTGAAGAAATTACGTTACACAGACGAGTATCGAGCGATACAGGGAGCATACTTGGTGCACTATGCGCACACGTGTATACGGTGGTTGAACTCTGACATTTCTCGCGAGAGGGATTCTTGCTCGAAGACATTCACCGATTCAATTGGGTGGAATTCGGGCGCGTATTCGAGTCAATGAAAAGATTCGATATGCAGCCTCGTGTCCTCTGAATGAAGCGTATATCTCGAGCGTAATTTATTTTGAGACTCCAGTAGAGAGAGAGATCTCGTTCCTATTTGTGCAGATTCCGAGAACTTTTATTGCTACCTGACTTCAACCGTGATTACAATCGAAAAGCAAATGGAGCAGAGGATGATCATATTTTTTAAAAGAGCCGAGCTATCTGAATAAATCGATTTCAATATAAGAAAGTTATTTTTCAAATACAAACCAGCAATATGTTTTTTTTTATATATGATATATTTTATTTGATATTTTATTATGATATATTTTAAGAGAAGACATATATTAACAATAATATACAAATATATACACATGCATAATTAAAGAACAAGAATGATGAGATGCTTACAGTTAATAGGAAATTATATATCGCGCGCGTTATTTTTCTTTCTAAAATATTAAAATTAATATATATTCAAATTTAAGTATCTCTCTTAAAATATTAATAAAGAATAATTAAATTATTATGGTAGGCAAATCACTAATTTTAATTCAGCAATTTATTTAAAAAAACCTAAATTATTTCCTCGTATCTGCATAAGAACGATGGAAAGAAAGACTTGCAGCCTAGTACGAGATAAGATTTTGAGTGATAAAACGAGAAGAGGATAATTCGAGTCGGCGGCAAATCTTCCTTCCTATAGAATATGCCGTAGTTTAAAGTATCGGGCGGTGGATAATGGCGCAGAACAACGTCAGATGAGGACGCTAACGATAATAATGTCAGACGCTTATGGGGAAGAAAAAGCATTTTATCGCGTGTCGTCGTCGTTCACCATCGATGATGCTCTTACGAGAACAGCTCTCGAATTAAATTCGCGCTATTAAGACATCGTCGTCTAGCGATAATGAGAATGGATGGGGCGAAACCCTGATCAAGATGATGATCAAGAAACACCGTTGAGACATAATCTTCGCACCGACGTGTACCGTGAAAGAAAAAGCGAAGTAAAACTAAATGATAAACCGAAGGGATTCTTTGTGGATTAAAGACACGAATATGCCGGAGATACTTTGGAAAGTGTCGCGGCGATTTGTCAGGATTGAAAGAGAAGCTGTGTTAAAAGGAGGGCTCAAAGAATTCAAAGGCGATGTTTAACGACTTCTTTTGCTGTTATGTCGTAAAGTAATGGCTGGATTTACGCTCATCGACACTTGAAGATGTATAGATACTTACGCTACTGTTAATTTTGTCAGTTAATAAATAAAAGTAATTTTTCATTAATTCAGATTTAAATTTTGATTTACGAGGCTGCATATCAATCGAAATAAAGATGTATGCGATGAATGAAAGATGGAAATAGAGTAGTATTCCATAATTTATAAAATTCTTAAAGCGTACATTAGAAATTATTAATTTATTCTCTCAGAACATAACACCCATAGATCTAAAGGCATTAGCATCGCTGCCAAATCCTTAGAAAGCCTTGTACAAAATCTCTAAATATTTTCACATTTCCAGACTGTTATCCTGAGGGACTGAATCACGAGAGGCGAATCGAAATCGCATTTAGCGTGTCATCAAGAGCGCAAACGGTATCTCACATGAATTTAGACGTACATTTCGAAACGCTATAGCGAGAATATGTACCGGGATGGAAGAAAACGGCAGTGCAGAAATAAACACACGCGAACTCTTGCATCTGCATAACGAGTAGTACCGCGTGACACTACGTAATCTCACGATTACGAGAGAGAATCGCGAATGCGATCACGTCGTCGCTACCTGACTGCATCTGTTTGTGCAAGGATACTATGTGAAAATGCTCACCGGTGAGAAACTGTAATTCACAGCTGGCAAAGATTTAAGGATCTATTCGAATTTAAAAAGTACGACGATGAGATGCACAAACAAAAAAGCTCTATTTTAAATTTATAAATATTTTTTCTCTAAATATTGCTGTGAATATTATTTAATATTCAAATTATTGTGCCATTTATGTAAAAGATAATTTATTAAATTAATTATATCAAAAGATAATTTAGTTTACATATTAAAAGATAATTTCTTTTTCATAAAAGAAAGAGATTCACAGGTGCGACTGCGATAACTTAATTATTCCTTCTATTCATTTCGAAAAAATAATCCGACTTTCGTGCAAAATTGGAAATTTCTGGACACACAAAAGCTAGCGGCATATATCAGGCCGCCGTGGCATTTCAATTTTTAAATGGAGTCTTTTGTGTTCCTACGCGAAAGCTTGCCTGGAGGTACTTTCGGGATGTGTAATTCTTATCGCATCTCGACAGTCAGAGTTACACCCTCTCTACATTGCTATTTAGAGAAAAAATGGGAGCATTTACCAGTGCTCATAAATTTTCGAACATTCATTTCGATCATTCTCATGCAAAGTAATCTGAAAAGACTAAAGGTGATATATGCATATTTGAAAAAATTCGGAGGATATATTTTATTTAATAGAGTTCCAAAATGTTCAAATAATGTTAAAAGTTTTTTTTACGCAAAACCAGCTAGAGTTCGAATCGTAAAAGAAAAATAAATTGTGCAAATATAGAAAAAACGTACAAATATAAAAATAACAATTCTGTTATTTCTAGCCGAGTATTACGTGAATAACGATAAGAAACTCGGTTTCTTGCGTTATGTAAGTAATTACCGTGTAAGTGACAGACCGATTTGCATAAATCTTGTGACGAAGACTGTACGATTAATACCTACCAATACGAATGTGCGAAAATATCGAGTTATAATGCGAATTAAGTCTTCACTTCGCTTCCTGAAGTTACGTGATAGCAGTAGTCAGATTCATTTGCAGATTGTTAAAGAAATCGGCGATTATCTGGCTACGTTGTATACTCGAATGCACTTCAAGGTCTCAAGAGCAAACGTCAGCGGCCGTTTAACTACTTGGTAAATACACGCTAACGCGTTTAGCACGTTCCGATCATTCGTGTATACGTACATACCAGGTATATAACGCGGCCGAAACGCGAATCAAACGCTTTCAGACTGGTTTTTTAACGTTCAATAATTTACACAAGAGTAAAGAAGGCTGTATTGCTTGGACAGTCTATAAGAAATGATAGATGATTTATTAGTTTAGCTTTTTCTACAAATTTCGAACGATTCTTGAGTAAAAGATTTGAGAAAAGACTTATCATATTCAGATTCTGTAAAATTTAAAATAATATTCTATTTATTTAAATACTACAAAATTTGCCAGATTATAGTTTTATTTGACACAAAATTCACAATTTTATATATATAAAATATCGGCAATAATCTTCACAGCTGGATTTAAATAGCGCAAATTACGGCAGAGTCGTTCAACTTTAATTTTTTTCCTCAATAGCATTAACAGCTGATTACGCCCATATAATCGAAAATCTCGCGGATCGATGTAATGAATTTGTATTGGCTAATTTATTGGTACGCCGAAGAGAGTTAATTATTTAAATACTACAAAATTGGCCAAATTGTAGCTTTATTTGACACAAAATTCACAATTTTATGGAGAATATATCGGCAATAATTTTCACAGCTAGATTTAAATAGCGCAAATTATGGCAGAGTCGTTCAACTGTAATCTTTCTCCTCAATAGCATTAACAGCTAATTACGCCCATGTAATCGGAAGTCTCGCGGATCGATATAATGAATTTGTATTGGCCAATTTATTGGTACACCGAAGAGAGTTAATTATTTAAATACTACAAAATTGGCCAAATTGTAGCTTTATTTGACACAAACTTCACAATTTTATGGATATAAAATATCGGCAATAATCTTTACAGCTAGATTTAAATAGCGCAAATTACGGCAGAGTCGTTCAACTTTAAATCTTTCTCTTCAATAGCATTAACAGCTGATTACGCCCATGTAAACGGAAGTCTCGCGGATCGATATAATGAATTTGTATTGACCAATTTATTGGTACGCCGAAGAGAGTTAATTACCGTCAGGCGCCGATAAAGAAATAGCAGGTGCTCGCTTTCCGGAGCGTCCCGACGTGCGCTGGTTAATTATCGGCGACACGACGCCCGTAGTCTATTCTCCCTGCCTCTCCTATGTACTTTGAAAAGGCGCTTAAATTGCCGATAGCGCAATCCCTGAGAGAGCTACGCGTATCTCGATCGGACAATGGAGACTCGCCTCGCTTCGCGTCGCAATTAAATCGTCAATCATCTGAGTCGCTAATTGCGATACCCCAGTATTCTGGTGGACCCCTCGCAAACGCGAGAGCGTTAAGGTAAAGTGCATCTTTTGTTCGATAGTTACCGTAGAATCGAGCCAGTTAACGTAATGAGATTCTGTAATGAGGAGATAATTAGAAAGAGAATTTAAAAAATGCGTTAATAAAACAATGTATTCGCGAGAAGCTTATTATCAGAATCTTTAATCTTTTCACTCAACATGTACATATATTTGCTCCAGAACAAAATAAATACTAAATTTTACAGTTTTTAATCTAGAGCCAGAAAAAATGTTTGCAATTTTTTTTTATTATTTATTATATATTTAAAAAGTATTAAAGTTTAATTCAATGCAACTGATTACGTTGATTTATCAAACTAATATTGATATTTTCAATCGTGAATAACTTCAAAACCAATCTCATTATATTTATAAGAACGCTGCTTTTGTAAGACAATAAATGCATTGTAAATGTACACTAAATGCATTGTTTCTAAATACAAGAGAATGTATTAGGAACGATGTATTTGCGGGCAGCCAATGAGGAAGTGAGCTGACATCGTTCATTTTCTACCCTCATCAAGACAATGCCAAGGCGAGCCTTAAAAGAGAATGCCACGAAGAACAGCAATGAACGGGAAAGGGCGACAGCTACCATCAGACGGTATATTAATTTAATGGTCGGACGAGGAAGAATAGAGCGACTCTTATTGGATCTCTTATTGGAAGGGGAGAAAACGAATTTTTCAAAATCGAAAATTTAATCAGTTGCTCATTTCTCCAATAATATTTCGACGGCAATAAGAATTGTTTTGTTTTAAATAATATAACTTGCGGAATAATGTATACTCTTTTCATTAATAATTTATATTAATATACATTAATAATAATATTAATAATTAATTGCAAATAGATGAGTGATTTTCAAGTAAAATTAGGATCATAGACAAATAAATGCTTTCAACGTAGTATCATAAGCAAGTATGCTTTTGAACAAGCCCTCGTTGGATCGTAGCACTTTGAAGAATGCGTGTTTCAACAATAGTTGGTTTGCGTTTATGGCAGTGAGCGAGCATAAATGCGGATTTTCCCCCGGTTTTATGATCATCCTCACTTAGTCAAATCGTTGCACGCCACAATAACATCGGTCGCGAGTATGATAAAGGGAATTATAGTTCGGCGCTGGATGCCGTGAATATTTTATGTGTAACGTATGTGCCGGCTGTTGTTCGTGACAAATATAAGAGAAAAATATATATTTAAAAAAAACTGCACGTCGGACGTAAATTATTTTTTTGTGTACTGATGACAAAAAATCTGGCCTGCGTTTTCTCGGCTCGCTTTAGACCTAAACTTCACAGCAATTTACGTGACATTTATATTTTATATTCCTTCAAGTGGAAATTCGCATTTAAATTGAGCTACTTTTCCTCCTTGTTACAGTGTATTAAAATTTCATAACAATATTCTTCAAAACTTATATTAAAATGTTTATTTCGATATTACTTTATAATTAGTTATTTAATTCATATTGTTTTTTTCTCGAAAATTATTGTTTAATTCGTAACGTTGAAGTTTCAAACAACGTCAATTGTAAAAAAGACAAAAAAATGTCGAGCGATCTAACATTTATCCATGTTAGAAATGTTAAAGATAAATGTCTGCAGTGATAAATGATCCACGTGGTCAGAAGCATCGAGTTACAAGGCGCAATTTCCAGCGCCAATTTTCTGGGCACGTTTCTTTTCTCATTGTCCGATATTACGCTAATTTTCCTCTCGTGCGTTTTCCAACGAGCAACTATCCACACAGTAACTTTGTCGGATCATCGTCGCTTTCATAATTGAGCGTGAGCGCGAACCATTCGCCATCGAACTCAAAATTATCTGACATTTAAAAAAGTGTGAAATATATAGAATAAAACGCTGTAATATTATTTAATTTTCTCCGCAAATATAGAAAAATCATGAAAAAATTCATGAAAATATTAAAAGCGCGAAGAGTTGAAGAGCAAGAAAATATTGGTAGAACTGCGCTTATATTTGAGTTTAATTATTGTGAGTACCTTTCCGCGCCGCGTCGTGATTTGAAATATATCGCAATAAAATATGCACATACGTATCTCTCTTACTACGAAATATGTATATATCAATATTTCACCGGAATTCGATACAGAATCGGGCTTTCTGCGGAATTTACGAAGCGTATAAAGAAATGTTACTCTCCCTAATAAAATACAGTCCGCGGGGAATCGGTCGAGAACTCGGAGGCAGGTAGATAAAAAATGGAGGGAAAATGTGCGTGTTGCATATGCGCAATTGGAATAATATCGAAGACAAAGCTAGTACGGAATTATATATTCGCGATTCGTGAAATAGAGAAAATCCTATTGGTCGAATTTGACGAAACTTCATCTACATTATTCGCGAATTATAAACGTGCATAGTCTGACACTAGCATTTAGACGTTAACGCGCTCTGAATAAAATTATGTCAGTTCGAATGTCTGGGTTTTAATTATTTTAAGCCACACCCAAGTTGAATGAAGCTCATCGCAAATGGCAGTTTGTGTAAAGACGAGAAAAATGATAAATGGTACTATATATTATATTGCATGCATCATTGAATACATTTATTTTTATTCCGCTGCTATTGAATTCAAATCATGTGACGTAAACGTGTATCGTGACCATATTGTGTCCCGGAAGTGAGATTTGCTCGACAAATGGAAACATAAGACGAATAGGCATTATTAGACACAGGTATTCTCTAATCGATCAAAGCCTCCGAAATACAAAGGCGCCTTCGCAATTATTTGCATGACAAATTAATTGTCTTGATGTCTGCGGAACGCAATTACGACGAACTAATTCGATGCGCGCCAGAAGCCGCCTGTACTGAATCGTCTTAATTTGCCGGCCAGTCGCTGACGTACGTCGGCATTCTGCATACGGAGAACACAGCTGATTTGATTGTGGAACTCGCGCCTGAACGTTTGATGCTGATTCATTTGCATCCGAGAGACCGCCTCGAGATGACGCGTGCTCTGTCTCTCTCTCTCTCTCTCTTTCCTAGTAGTTATGCAGCTGTATGTTGACTGAATGGTTGCGAAATTAGCACATGTATCCAGTCGTTCTATATGTATGCAAATATACATGTATAGGAAAAAACTCAACAAAAACTCGACAAATGATTAAAATTCAGCAGATGCTTTACAGAGATTTGAAAAATCGCGAAAAATAGACATCATCTCTCGAAATATATAATCGATAAATCTGATACTGCCGGTATGTTCGATGCAAGCAAAGGCGAAATCTCTTGCAAGCATCGAGCCGTGATATCCATTGCGCTGACAATGAGAACACGATTTTTTTCGCATGCAGAAACCGTGCAAAGCGCGGCGAAAGCTAAAAGCGGAACGGAAAAAAATCGCGAGAAAAATATGTGCGTATATCGATTAGATGCATATTTTAAAACAAAAGCAAGCTTATCCACGCCGACAATTCAAACCTCTGTGCTCGCTTTTATTTCCTATTTCGCGCTATTCGATGCAGGAAATTGGCTGTTGCGTATGATAATATATAAGCACATTTATCATGCCCGAAAATATAAAATACCGGGAAACAATCGCGAGAGTTTCGAGGAAGTAATTACCGTTTTGTATTCATTAACACAGTCGAAGATAACTTCGCGGCAGAGAAATTTAATTGAGAAGAATTAAGATTATTTGAGTATTGCTTCCTGAACTTTAATAGAGCGTGGCTCATAAGTGTACTAAGTTAACATATACATACAATTTTCAAATATAATTTTATTTCCGCAAAATTGAATTCCATTCTCCAGAGGATTTAAATGTAATTTAGCATCTCTTAGACAATAACAGAACTTCATTTCACACAATTCCGTTATTATTTTACTGCTTTTGATTACACTTAACTGTTCATTACTTTAGTGAAGAATATAGAGTATACTGTAGCAAAGAATTTACTAAACTATACTTTACGCTTTCTGCTTCTGAATATCAGAGAAAGAATAAATATCGGTCCCTACACTAGACAGCCATGTGTTTCTTGTTTTGCCAAATCCAATTCCGGAATGGCATTTACGTAAGTGAATATATAGCCCATATTCTAGCACGAAGAAACCACTTTCTGTCACCGTGCGCCACGTGCGTGGTAATATCGCCGGAACGTTTCTTTAAACGAGACGAAAGTTTTAGCGAGAGGCCGGAGGTAGAAAAAAAATAAAGCCCCAGATGCAAAAGAAAGGCCTCTCGCGCACCTGCATATTATGAATCATGCGAATGCACCAAGTAGCGACTAAATACCACGGAGATAAACTCTCATATGTATGCGCAGCTAGTACAAGTATATGCTTGAACGTTTACCGTCTGTATATTTAACGGGTCACTGAAAAGCATAATAAGCGAATTTCGGATATTTAGTCTCGAGAGAAAAGATAAATTCAAAACGAGAACATGAGAATGCAATGTCATGTAAGAAAAAAGAAGACAAATATGATAAATGTACTAAAAGATAAAGACAGAGATAGAAAGAAAAAGAGAGAAAAAAAGACAATTCTTTCTATTCTCAATTCGAATATTTAACCAGTAACTTTTACATCTTTCTCGTTGAATTGGAAACCATTCTTCGAAAATAGGCTGCAGTATTGGTTGAATTTCTTTCACGCTAGATGCCTGATTATCTTGTCGAACTCTACTTGATGCGGTAGTTTCATCGAAGGAGATAATAGCCGCGATATCTCTATCCTCGGAAGAATCTTGAAAAGAAAAAAGAATGTTCAATGAAGTCCGTCGTTCGCATCTCGACCCACAAAGATAGTTCGTCTTCTCTTCCTCAGAGGAAAGGTCTCATTTTGCCCTCTTTTGTTGCAGATTTCAATTGGCCGCCGCAAGGGACTTTTTCTTTCTTCCGGCGATGTCTTCGAAAGCAAAAAGGAACAGAATAGAGCGAGAGCATAAATTAGGTCATTTGATAAAAAAGAAAAAAAAACGATAAAAACTGGCAATGTGATTTCCTCGAATCAATGCGTTAGCAGCATGTGTACATTTGTAGAAAAAGATACAACTAATTATGCACTTATCCAATCATTCCTGAATAAGCCACTCCCTGTTTGATAATATCAAGAATTACAAAGAAGCATAATAAAAAGGGAATATTACCTAAATAGGTAAGTAGATAGATAAGTAGATTAAATACCTGCTCGAGTAATTTAAAGATTAATCATATTATTTGTTGCGTTATGTTGATAAAATATTTATAAAAAAATGTAACACTTAAAACATTATTATTGAGCATAATTTGATTATTTATCGCACATGAAAAAAATAGATAATCCCGAACTATTTAATATTAATTATTTAATTTAATTTAATTTAAATGTTCACATTTATTCAATGTCACATTCATCGTGAAAAAAAGCACCGCTGGCGAAAGAACCGTTATCCAATTGTCACGAAGATACGGAAAATCTATTTTCGCCATTCTTTATAACATGTCACCGCCAATGGGAAGGAATGTTGGAACTCCTCGCTGACTCTTTCGCACCAGATCTTGATCCGTCGCGATCGTTTATCACGTGGGCGAATGATATATTAGTCGCCGGCGAACAATCGGAAAATTTGTCGGGTCATTAGCATTCGCGATTGATTCTCAAATGTGGCGAGATTTGATCAGAATTTCCTCAACCGTTTCATCCGCGATGCCGTTTGCTGTCCGCACCATTTGATTAATGATCAAAATCGGTCGCCAAATGCATCTCGTTCGTTTTCTTCCAGGGAAAATCACCTTCGTTTACGAATTATTGATATTCGATGAAAAACAATTCAATCACCTTGCTCTTTTTTCTATTGAGGACATTTATAATTATTAATGATATTATTGATTGTCATACTGTGATCTGTGCGTGACATTACGATGACATTTCTCGGGTTGAAAACGATGGTTGAATGCATCATCAAAACAGAATGCTTTTTACTTCATCGGTTTGACATTTAGGTTTAAATTGTAACTTCGTCTTTTTCTCCGTTTAACTGCGCTTTAAATAAGTGATTCGTTCGATACTTGAGATAAATGTTAGTGTTTTCGCCGTGATAATTACTATCTTTAAGGCTCGATTTTTAGCACCCAACATGAAGTTTATGGGTCGCCTGAGAATAAGAGAATGCGTTTCTTATGCCTTTCATATAATTAATAATTGCGGTCGTAATATACTCGATAAGACTAGGATGCATTCCGTGCACAT
Organism: Camponotus vicinus; assembly: GCF_025532165.1. Taxonomy (NCBI): domain Eukaryota; kingdom Metazoa; phylum Arthropoda; class Insecta; order Hymenoptera; family Formicidae; genus Camponotus; species Camponotus vicinus. The sequence goes on from NW_028141945.1 coordinate 33,047,468, forward strand.
CCCGACCGAAGGGTCGGCAAAAAAGGGCGGAATTTAAGCCAGCGAGGATCTGCAGCCGGCATTGATTTATGGCGCTGTTATTATACGCTACTGCCAAGCTACCGACATCCAGCCGGAAATTTTGGCAAGTCTGTTACAGACAAGAAAAATTTGTCTATTTCGCTAAACATCGGGAAACGCGAAGATATTTTTCTCAGACTGTAGAAACAACTAAATTGCAATTCATTTAGCGCAGTCACTAATTTCTCGTATGATGAAAACACAGGATTAAAATTTTCTTTACTTAAATATTTTCTCGATATATCTTGATTGTTTTTCCGTTGTTCGTCAGCTTCCTAAAATAGACGAAAAAGGGGGAAAGGAAGGATCTCTTCGCGGAGGCGGAAAAAGCCCCTCGGCTTTATCGCTCGGGCCGAATAAACGCGAATTTACAGCTCGGACGTAAGCGCTCGGCTCGTTCTAAATTGGACGATTTATCGGTGTTGGAGCCAGAGATGCGCAAGAAACTCGTTAACGAGGAGTAGCTTTTAACGACGGATTCAGCCGCTGTAACGAGGAAAGTGCAGATCGGTGATTCGAAAGGGGGCTGTCATAACATTGCGCACTTTTACCCCCCACGTCACGCAAGAGAATCGTAAACAATACCCCATAATTAATACTCGACAGGTCGGTTTATTCCCGGAAGAGTTCGGCGATCGTGCTAGCTTGCGAGAAAATAATTAATCGTCCATTATTGTCGGCAAATGTAATTATTACAGCCGAGTATCGTGCGAAACGGAACCGCATCCAGCTGTGAGATAACCGATCGCCGTTTCCAGTCATACAACGAGACCCGCGCGGCTTCGGATGATTTATAGAGAACGGAGATGCCACACTGTTAACCGCATTAAATCCCCTACTATAACAAGAAGCAATTTTCTTCCCTCGGAATATTTTTTTCCATCAAAATGCTTATCCAGCAAGATATGATATTCCTTTCTCTTAATGGATATGCTAAAATCATACATCTTACAATATAATTTGATACGCTATTTTTTTTTATATAATGCGATTAAAAATTTATACATTCATATCAATATATGAATCGTGCGATCCTAGAAAGAGATTTACAAGATGAGTATCTGAAAGAGAATAATAGAGAATCTAAAAATAAAACGGTGGGCGGAATCAATAATTTTTCGGAGAAGAGCTTTGACATTTGTCTGCTGAATGTTTCCGGTGTACATCCTGCTCGCTATTGAATCGACAAGGGCTCTTCCTCGTCTGGTTATTCCAGTGAAATAATTCAGGCAACGTGTATCGACGCGAGAAACGAGCGACACGAACTATCACCATCAACTTTGTCGACTGAGCGATTCTTCGATATTTTCCGGTCGGATTTAATTAAAACGATGGTGGGTGAGCAGGCGGTGCTCAAGTTACACTTTCTCGGTTGACATTGTGTTTTAGACACACAACATCGACAACTATGAAAACTTAGTCATAAACGAGACTCGTGAACTTGATGAAATTTGAAGCTAATTTGCGGTGAAGTCTTGACATCACACTATGATGTTACTATTAATTAAAATCATTGTCTTTCGTACGTTCCTCAAAATTTTATCGAAAATAAAATTAGAACATTAAAGAAGCAGATAAGAACCGAGCACAAAAAATTGTGGCGCAAATAAATTTAAAATTTTTTAAAGTCATTTAATCGAACATCTCGGTTCATTTTCGGATCATCTTCAGCAACTGTTAAACAAATTGAAAAAAAATCTGTTATACAAAATAAAATAAATGTTATACGAAGTGAAATACATACATATAACATCTTATCCGAAAAAATGACTCCGATTAAATGACTTTTCCTTCTAAAACTTTGAAGATTTATTTGCGCCGTAATTTCTTGCTCTCGTCTCGTATTTGCCTGTTTAATTTAATTTTTGTGTGTAGAATCTTAGGAAATTATTTTTTTTTTGATTGAATAAAATTACGTCACCAGAGTAGTAGATAATGAATGCGGGTTTTATTGTTAGTCAAAAAGGAACAAACGAAAAACGAGAGCAATCTTTCGTGAGCATTTTTTGATCCCCGTAGACTTATGTTTTGTTGATGTAACGGTGTGTTGAGTTCAGTAAATTCTCTCGTCGCACGAAATGAAATGCTCGACCTCTTTCTTCACCGTAAAAGAAGAAGTTACGTAAATTTATTTTTCCTACGAAGTGAATGTAAATAAGTGCAACTTAGCAAATATGCGAGGCGAGGTATGCCAAAAGTTCAAGTTTTGTTGAAAACTCAGAGATTCCGATTTAGATGCGCTTTGCGCTTTCTATATAATCGAGTACTACCAATTAGCGAAGGAAGTTATTACATATATCATCTGTACAACCAATATCTCTAAGCATATTCGGAATCGATGTGTACGAGAGAGATAGAAAGAGAGAGATGTATCTGAAACCAACGTGCTTATAAATATACAATTAACTATCTTGTTAATCTGGGAAGAGTGATTAAATAAGCCGATAATTCAGAATATTGAATTTATAATCACTTGAATGTTAAACACGCACATAATTGCGAACAAATTATAATACATATATTACAGATTCCTCGCAATAATTCCAAAATAATTTATAAAGTTTTAAATCGATCTCAGAAATAGACATTATTTGTAAAAAAAGAAAAAATTATATATATTTTATAATTTATGATATAAAAATATTATACAAATCGTAAATATGAAATATAATTATATAATTTTTATCACATCTTAGAATGTATCAAGTTAATGTAAATTTCTCGAGTAGCAACGATCATTATTAATTTATTCATGATTGCCTGCGTCAGTGAATATTGTAATCGAATTAATGAGCGGGAAGCGACTCGCTGCCGAACTTGAACGCGATCTCGACGTTTATGAGGAGCAAGCAGTAATATTATGCAGCGAGTTTGATTGATAGCCTCGAGGTGCTTTCGGCGCAATTAGAACGATGCTAGTTTCAGAAGAATGCCAGTAATGTTGGTTAAAGTTTTCGATACAGTGTATTTTTCTGTCGAAGGAAACACGAGGAAACGTTTTAACTTCGCGAAAGAGTTTCAAAGTACGTTCTCCGAACAACAGGCAGCCTTTTGTGTTGGTAAAGTGACGCTACAGAAAAAAAAAACGCCGATGTGAAAAACAACGTGAAAGTTAAGTCAAATGGTGCTTTCGTTGGGGTTAAGTTCTTTAGATTAATTGCGCCTTCTTATAATCAAAACAATAGCGATAGCGCGCGTTTACTTAGCTTACGAGTTCCGCGAACTCTTTCTCGCCGAAACTAATGGCACATGATAAAAAGGGTCGAGGTAAAAGCCGGAAATCAATGAATACAATTTCCGCAATAGTGGTTAGAAGGAAATCCCTTTCTCAAACATTAAAGTTGTAATTAGATATCCTTTCGTAGAGAATTGCGTTTCCTTTTTCCTCCGCGAATATTAGATATCGAATTGTAAATGAAGATTCGATTATATGTAAATGAGTTATAAATACCTGACGCCGCAGAAAAATAGTAAGAGGCTTCTGTTAACGTCATCGAATACTCACCTGGAAAAAGAAAACAAAATATGACATTAGAAATTTGTTTGAATTAATGAATAATCTTACACATTTGTGAAGATAATTTATATAATTAAATTGTCTCTCTTTTTTAAAGGACTTTTATCGTATGACTATTGCTCTCCTTTCCTCCATGAATAATAACTTTATCTTACATAGATTTAATTTAAACGTGTAATTTAATTATTAACAGATTTAATAACACGAAAGCTTTACATTTTGCAAAATATGAAAAGACAATCTATAAATTTATGAAGATTATATCTTCTATATCAAAACACAATATACTTATTCTCTGAAAATAACATCAGAGATCGCGACAAGTGAAAAGAGACTTGATATCGCAAGCAAACCAGACGGATATTCTCGAACATTGGATTGGTATATTGTGAGATAGCTTCAGTGCTTTTAGGCGTCGAATGTAGTCGCAAAAGTCTCAATCGCGCCATGAGAAAAAGTGCCACATCGAGTTGCCAGCTCAGCAATTCGAGCGTCGCTGAGAATATCAATGTATTGCCTCTATCATCGGTGTCGGATCTTGACAAGAACGATCGGCCAAGTTCGAAATGTCAATATCTTATACATTTATACGCAAATTGAGTCTAAATATGCGGCGTATTAAATCGTTTCTATATCGTGGTATGATAAAAATAATTGAGATATAAAAATCATTGCAATCATTGCGAATGTTTGACATTTCTATTATCAAATCTTTTTAACACCTTTTTTATAGAACAGTTTAATTGAAGAATTAAAGAATTTATTTAAGATATAATTTAAATTTTTTAAATTTAACTGTACAACGTTAGGTATTATATCTTTTTATAGAAAAAAATTAATTTTAATTTTATTAATAATAACCTGCTTAAACATTAACATGAGAGAAATAGTAGGACATATTGTACATTTCACAAGAGTAAATAAGATGATATAAAATAGATGATATAAAAATATCTCAAAGGAAAAAGAGTATTCGTGTCAACTACAAAGACGATTGAACAAGAAAAACAACTAAATAGGAAAGTGTTTGAAGAAAGAAACCGTATCGATCACCGATTATTTATCTAGGAATAAAGTAGCGCGGTTCCGCTCTTGTGCTAGTTGTTCGAACTTGAATTTTCATTTTTTTGTAAAGTATTATACGGTGGGAAGACAAACAAGTCGAGTGCATCGCGCATAAAGATTTGCAAGGAAACGCGGAGGTGGTATCATCATCGGAAAGATTCCCAGACCTCTCTTCCTTTAGTTTCACTTTTTTGCAATGCCCGAGATAAAAAAAACCGCGTAGGATTCAGCACGAAAATTTTTCTCGGTCGGTTTATTGCCGAATTTAAAAAAAATAGAGATAAAACCTCTCTGCTGTACAATAATACAGTCGATCAGATCGGTTTTTTTCCTCGATTTTTGAATTCTTGAAAAAAGGCTAGATTGAACATACAATAGTCTAAATTCCCATCAAGTTAATATCTTCTCGAAAAAGGGTCTAGATTTATTTATAAAAGAAAATAAATTCAAAGATTGTAGATATACATCACATATTTTTCCAATCAAAAAATTCGTGAATCGCTTATAATTATTTTTATTCTATCTCCTGCTAAATTCAACAGAAAGAGAAATCAAGTGCTATTCCATTTTTAGACTAAATGACACATTTACATCGTAGTAAACGTATAAATAAAGCGATGGCATGTGAGCGGATCAAACGTAGCTATTAACGCTTTCTCTGTACCACGCGACTCCGTACCACTGTCTCCGCTTTCGAGCTATCTAAGATTTCCCAGTCGACCTCCGTCATCGAGGTATTCTCTCCGCAACTTTGTGAACTCGATTCCTCAAAGAGCCCACGATCAACAACTCGCGCGAAACCCCAGGAGTGCTTTTCCAATGTGAAAATTCCATCGAACTTCCTCTATTCTACGCCGAGTACTCGCGGGAGGTTATGATCGAATGTTTTGATACGTTAGCAAAGAATCCCTTTTCATCCCTATCTAATCTCAATCTCTCTTTTGCTAGAAATAAGTCTGTTTTTAGAATTTTGTTTGTCTATAATTTTTTACCTTCGTAGAGACACATCTCCAATTAAGAAAATTATTTTATAATAAAATATATAAATATAAGAATCTTTTTTTTTTAATTATTAGCTGTTGAGAATAATTTTACTGAAGTCAGAAAACTTATTCTAATTTACTAGTAGTTTAATTTTAATTGCAAGCAACTTGATGCGTTTAACGATATATATATTTCATGCATTTTCGCATGTCCTGAGAAACTACATGAAAGACTACTTTGTAACTCATTATGCGGATAATTACTTTCCATTAACTCTCATCTAAACATCATTAAAGTATCTTGCCATGTATTACTATCACTTTGAAGTATGCATGTGTAGTTGTTTTATCATCATCATCATCATCATCATCATCATCATCATCATTATTATCATTATTAGGAAAAATTGGAGTATATTAATCTTGTGCTTTTAGCAAATCAAATAAATTGCATTATTGAATGCAAACGTGCAAGAGGCACGCGAGCGTCCTTTGACTCCCGAGGGATAAGTCCGGAGAGAAGGACTGGTTGCTGAAAATTTCAGCGCAAACAAAACGGTACACTTTGCGTGTACATGCGTGCAAGAAGAGGATACCTTCGTCGCCAGAAGTTGAGGAGTTGTCCTCGGGTTCGGGCGACGACCCTGGGGACCGTCGGTTGAATTTCGAGTCCGATCGGCCACATTCGCTACCGACGTTTCCTGTTCCTCCCCCTCTTCGGTTGTCCTCGTGTTGCTGGCGTGCTCCCTTCTCGGGGGACACCGAGCGGGACTCTGAGCTATCGGTGGGACCGCACGTGCGGCCTCGTCGACCCTCTCTTGCTTCGAGTCCGGGTAATCGCTTGCTGAAGTCGGTGGGCATCGCCGGTCGCTTTCTAGGAGTACGTTTACGATTTTACGTCCTCCGTTTTTCACGCAGGAAAAAAAGAATCTTTCCCCGTTTCCTTTCTTCAATCAAGTATCAAGATGATTCTTCGCAAAACGAACACGCGTCGCGCTATGTTGTTCGTTTTGAATTAATAAAGCTAATTTGTTCATCGTATCGTATGCGCGAATAATATTTCTAATTAATATATGAATTAATTACTTTGCGCGACGCAACGCGCGTCAAAATAAATGTATCCAGGTAAAATAAACTGTTGACTATCGTAGCGATAATCGCGAGATTGGATGCAAACAGTTCAATCAGCGCGTTTTAACGCAAATCTCGATAAACCGTCTCCATTTCCATGATTAAATATTTATCACATATCGAATCGCGTTCCGTATTTGCACCTCGGAGCGTGTCTGACGCCGGATCGGATTCCATTTGAAATCGCAATATTACGTTCGCGTTGTTGATTTTATCCGACGACGACGCGTTTAGGCTAATCTCGAGTATTCGATGAAACGGGAAAATGGGCGACGAAGTGAACTGCAGATTGGACTTGATTCGGAATGACGCGTGTGATCAATTAATTTCCTCGGACGACAACGTCACGATAACGGATCGATAGATCCATTGCATAAAGCATCGACCATCACTAAAATGTCATTCGACGCTATTGTTTCGCGAAAATAACGATTACGCAATTTTCTGCTTGTCGTGTTTTCATTAATTAATCGGAAAATATCGATTGATATTACAAGAAAAATAATTGCTATCCAGAGTGAAAATATAATAGCCAAGTAACTTCGCAATTTTAAAAAATAATTACATGAAATATTGTAAATCGTGTAATTATAAAAATAATAGTTTACATTTTGTAATCAATTTTTTAATCAATCCAACATTCTATTCATTTCATTCGTAATAAAAACTCAAACAGCAAAGTTAAAAGTGTATAAATTCGAACGATTGGTTACATGCGAGCTAATAAATGAACTGTCTCTTCCAAAGAGTTATCTTCTCCGTAACAAAAACCATGAATCCTTTTTATCCGTCAAGTTAATTTCAAACCGCGTGAGTTCTCGAATCGATGAAAGGATCGATGGTCGATGCTCGACCAGTTGCTCCCAAAGAGTATTGAGAGTAATGAACCAATGTCAATCTCGCACCGGACGTAAACGTACTCCCTGAAGTCGTTTGAGCGATCGGTCGATCTCTCTGCGGCCGACTCTTTGGACTCGACGGCGGCATTTCCGGTTGACGGCGCTCGTCTTCCGGTGATGGTCCCTGGATGATGGTGGTCTCTGACTCCCTCGTGGCCGGCATCACGGACATTTGCCAGGTCAGCGTTGGCAGCAGTTTTTGCCTCCTTGGCGGGTGATGGCGGCGGAGACGTTGGTGGCGATGGTGATGGACTTCCTGCACGAGCAGAACTGTAGCACACTGCTGCCTTCCGCAAGGTCTCCCTGCACAGCTCGGAGAACATACTGTCTCCCCCATGGCCGGGGCCCACCGGACCGGCCCTTTTCTTCTTTCTTCCAGTTACTTTTCTTGGAATTCCGCGAAACAGTTACGAGTCTCGTTTGTCGTTCATCATCGTCTCTTCTGTGATCTTCCCTTTTCTTAGCACGACGACTTCATCACGATAATTGACATTACATCGCGCTGCTATGCGGAGAATCGATCGCTCGGTGACCAGCCTATCTAAGATCTGGCTCACGGATGGAGAACTAACGGCTTAGGCGAGCACCTAAGAAGAAGCGATCGGTAGGATTACACCTAAGATATCAGTTCACCGGCTGAGACTGGCTCGTGTTTCATAGTTATCGTTTTACTATTAATATTAAAAGAAGAAAACATATTATGAGGATACGAGAAAGATAACGTCCGGAATCTTCGAGCTCTACGGCACGATTTATTTTTTGATAAGTCAAAATTACATCTAGTTATCTGAAGTTTTCTCCCATCATATTCTTACTATAATTCTCATCTCCTCGTCTAAATATTTCATCACGATTGTATAATTTATCATTCATATTATTCATTTTATTCATTTTGTGATAAAATCTAAAAGAAAAGAAGCACTCATGAAAGTTAATCCTGGATTTCTTAAAAATTATCATTTGAAATCATCAAGTTTCTTTCACATTGAATTCCTGGATAAATCAAAATTACATCTAGATGTTTCAAATTTCCCATCATATTTCTATCTACTGTATTTTTGCCTTTTTTACAAGTACAATAAACCCCTCTATATGCCGCAATATTTCTATAAAGACTCGCATAACGCGGTAAAAAGATTGCGACAGGTCTCGTACGACATGCTAAATTACTCTCATATGACGCGGTAGATAAACTTCGCATATTGTGCTTCTTTTATGATAAACAACATATTTTCAAATTTTGTACAACCTATGAGTATCATGTAACGCGCAACATATTTCTCAGAGACCTACTGTAATTTATCATGTTTTTATACACATTTATCAGTTTATGTAGCACAAGAAGGAAAAGCTAATCCTGAATTCTTCTGAAGTCATTGGAACACATGATTGTAGCATAAACGTATTCGCGTGAGCAACGTGACAACGCGATAGAAAATTTCTAATGAACACCAGAAAGTGTGGTAAGCACGTTGCTATGGACAGATGAGACGGATGCATCCGATGGTGCATAGCCGTGTTAGTTAGCATAGGGTGTACGGCACGAACCGTAATAAAAATGTCTGGCTGGTCGCCAACAGTTTGCAAAATTTACAGCCTCGGCCACGATAGTCCCCGGCAACGTAGAATGTCGCGTAGACCTGTATAAAGCGGGATTTCGTGACGTTCCGAGCACCAGGGAGGGAGGCACCGCGGAACTATCGATTTGCATTACGCTAAAATTACGCCGCATGCTGTTAATTTAGTTCACCGCGTGGGCATTCATGGTATTTCCACCACAAATATAGGCACGAATATACGTTGGGTCTGTTATACGATTTATGCCGCGTGTACTGTCCCCGTATCTGTCGCGTATCGAAAATCATCAAAGAGAGTTTAACGACGCTGCGACCGTGTGCTCTCGTTAAATTGATTATTCCTGACAGCACAGTTAACAATGTATAATCGAATAACAGCTAATAATCGCTGATGCGAAATCAAATAATTAAATTCTCCAGTGTTAGATTCATTATAAACCGACGATTTAGATATATATAAATTTCGTGATAACCAATTATAATTTTTAAAATAATTATATCTATGTATGTGTAAAATATATAATGATAAATTAGACCAATCGATAGAATTACCAATAAAGATTTTTAAAAAGATTGTTGTATATTCAATAGCATGTACACTCATAGGATTCTGTATTTTTTTAAACTTTCTATATTTTTATATCTACAAGAGTACGCTTATATCTCGATTAGGTTCGGATCGATACCGAATAATAGAAAATAATTAGTTGACGTAAATAGGCTCGTCAATATGATACCGTAACAAAAATAGCCTTATATTTGATTCAATCGATACCGCAAAGATTGTATTCGATTATTAAGCTGAATGATCGAACATTAATTGCGCGTTGCAGAAATCGCGCGTTTATCTACCCGCTTGGTACACAACTGTTCGATTATTCGAAATATCAACGCATGTATTAATGAGAAAATCATCCAGATAAATCCAGAATTATCTGTTCCCCTCGCGCTGTCAGTACGGCCGTATTAACGGTGGATAAACATTGCGCGGATGACCGATATTCTGGTGATGGATCTCGCATTGCGTTCGCGAGCGATAAACATAAATTTTCAGCGCACTCATGAGAGAACGCATTAGAAATTTTAAGAAGAGAGAAACGCGGCTCCGCGAAGGAAAAATAGTCTAGTTCCCGCTCGAAGGACTTTATGATTTATCGTTGCACGCGATGTACCGCGTGCAAAAACCCTTTCGGCATTGCGCACGCTTAGCATGCACATAATTTCGTCAAATATCCGTTGTACCGTTGCCAACCGTAGCGGCCATTAGCAAGAAAACAGGATGAGAAAGCCCTGATACGATGATTTTCCAATCGCGTTGAAACGACTTTTATTGCTTTTAGAAGCAAATATCTCTTCATTGTATCATGTCTATCTTGGAGAAACAAATTCATGAGGAAATATAAAAACAATATTCATCGAATTAATTATACTTTGTATCGATTAATTCTATTCTGCAAAAATATTGCTTACTTTTAGACACATTTTCAATGATTTTGATAATTATCTAGATTTTGAAATTCAAATTCACTTAGAAAAAAAAAGAGTTTGTCAAGAAAATCTAATATAAGCCTCTCGAGACTTATCGTTAAGAAAAATATTAAATATTTTCTCTTGATACTTGTGATCTCTCTCTCTCTCTCTCTCTCTTTCTCGTAGGGTAATGCCACAAGAAAACCGGAAGCCGACTTTGTCGCGGCGAGCAACTATGTTTGTTGACTAAAGTGATTCACACGTTCACGCGTGAAAGCAATCGCCAACGGCCTTGCCGATCGGCAAACGCATCATCGAGCTTCTGTCAGAGCTAGACGTGCGTGGGCACAATGGGGCGTCATTCTCCCGGCATCTGGAAAGACAGTCTCATTTTCACTCATATATACATACTCATATATACTCATATATACATACGTGTTTTACAACGCGTTCGTAATATACAGGATTTATTTTTTACATCGGCGAAAGAGAGAGAGAAATCACTGTCTGTAAATACGACAGAAAAGTGACGTTTTGTTGTCTAGATAAGTTATTTACGCGAAGTGTGAACAATATGTAGCTACATGAGCAAAATAAAATTGTCAATAAAATTGCGAAAGGATTTTGGTAAAATGCATTCGAAACGTGAATAAAACGGGGGCAACAATTAGAGCGAAAGTGAGAAAGGCATTTCTGTGCGAGAACGATACATTTGACGGAAACAAACGGACGGCGAAGATAAACTTCGACAAAAGCCGTTATCGCAAGCATAGTACTACGAGCAGCTCTAATTTTACGATGAACCTATTATTTGACGAGCTTCGTCGAAAATCGCTGTTCGCTTAATACTCGTGCTTAGGTCTCTGAGCGTACGTGAAGGATAAATGGCGAGGCATATGTGATAGGACCGAAATTCATTATGTTAATTGCTATTCTCGAGGCGAGGACGGGCATAAGCCGAATTGAATAATGAAACAAAGGCGGCGGAATTAATTTTATTCCCTAGACGATCGGATATGGCTTTTTGCACTAAATGGCGACTCATTATAATGAATGTGGGAAGATAATTTAATAATTACATTCGTACTATTTTGCTACATATGTAACGAAGAGATTCAATTATTAAAAAAGAGAGAATATATAAAAAAATTAGATTTAAGACATTAATGTATACACATGTAGTTCTCAATTTTTTTTCTAATATTTTAAGCATAAAGCATACATTACATATTCATTATTCATTGCTACTTGATATAAGCAATCAATATTTTTACATTTTATTTTATACTTTATCAATATTTTTATATTTTATTTTATACTTTATCATAAAGTTATGTGATTCTTACTTACAAATTTGTAAGATACTGTGCTTTAATGTAACAGACGAATATCTTTCGATATATTAATCTGTAATTATTTGACAAGCATTCCCAGAATTTTAAAATCAATGATATAAATTAAAAGCTATAAATTTTGATCGAATCGCTTCGTAACAAATTTTAACGCGAAAGCTATTTCTTCGTTTTACAATCCTTGACATCTCAATACCCTCGGCAATTTAATTTTAAATAAGTTCTCTCAAACAGATTAACGCGCGAAAGTCGACAGAAATCGATTTTAATGGCTTAACTCGAAACTTTGATTACGAATTCTATTTGGAACGCCCCGGGTATCCGGTCGCTTTCCGGAAAATCAAGCCTGCCAAAACACGTTCGATCGTCGACCACGGAAAGAGACTGCGAGGATGGAAACAAAAAGTTTGCCGGAAAGGACGACGCTACGACCCCGTTGAAGGAAGATATAACCTTCATCCTTCCCGTACTACAGTATTTCGCCGGCGATCAAATGATAATCTCTTGAGATACTCAATGTTAAAAACTGAAAAAATAAATTAAGAGAAGAAAAAATTATTTAACGGAAAATATTTGTAATAATTACATTAATTGATGTATAGCTTCGTGTGCGATTCAAAATTTGTTTAACGAATGATACGTGACAAGATATCGATATGTGGATCGCGAGAGGGAGGCTTAAGAGAAAGGTGAAAGTTCAATCGGATTAATTGCGAAATTAACCAATCAGCCGTCAGAATCACCTAATCCTCGCCTAATCCTTGATTAAGATTAGGTCGCTGTTGATGCTCGAAATTGTATCGATATAGGTAATATCGATTATAGTAACATGATGTGATATTTCATCTCTTCAAATTAAGTTCTATGAGATAAAGTATTTTAATTTACTTTACGTAACAATCTAGTTGAATTTGATATACGTTTATTTAATAAAAATAAAAAAAAATATTTTTTTTTTCATAAAGAATGCAAAGACAAATATAGTTTATAAATATATCGGTTAATAGTTTCTTTGATAAATAAAATAAAATAACTGAAAAAAAATTAACAATACAAAAGTATACTTATCACGTAATTATAAAGTTTCATTAAATTACTTTAGAAATTTTATATATAAACTTGCTAGATAAAATTAAGAGAGGGGGAGAGAGAGAGAGAGAGAGAGAGAAGATGCATAACAAGAGTTATAATTCTGTAAATTACTTAATTATAATGCTTAAAACATTGTAATACTTGTTTCGATTAATAAAATGAAATTTTCAGAGATCTCATAAAGAAACAAAAAAAAATTGAAAAATAAATAGAGTTATATAACTTAACGAAAGTTACTGCAGAAAATAATCGTAAAATAATACATTTTAAAACTTAATATGCATTGTCTTTCATAAATAAAACAATTAACCTACCGAATACGCACACATTCTTTTTCTAAAATTTAGGCTTCATTCACAAGCTATCTCCAAAATATAAATTGCACCGTTTTCATTGTACCGGTTTTGCCTTCAATTTTGTCAGCTATCAGGTTTGAAATGGAAATAAACAAAGAAGACAACTAAAGTTATCACCACTAGCAAATTGATGTAGTCAAGCTTTATCCGCATTAAAACGAGCCAGCCGCAGCGGATCGCATCAGGAACGGGGCAGAAACGGAGCGAGAACGGAAGGAACGGAAGGAGAGCACCTTGATCTGAACGCGTGAGTCTTGCGTCCACCTCGTGGTGAACCGACGCGCCATCGCGACAAGCGAACCCGGGTGTTCGAGATGGATGGTTCCCGGATCACCTGCGCACCGGACAGTCTCCAGGCGAGAACTGAGCCTGCGAGATAGCCGAGAGAGCAGCGCGAGGTGCTTACGCCGGAACGACCCCTCTAGAGAGGGTGGCGCGCGCGGAAGAGGGTTGCACCGACTCCCCGCAGAAGTCTGATGTACGTTGCTCGGTTAGTACGTGCGTAGTACATCGTCGCGAGGATACGAGAGGGTTGGAAAGAAGTCGTTGGAGAGAATGCGGAGAATAGGAAAAGAGGAAGGGCGGAGGATAACGGAGGGATGGAGGGGCGATACGTTCAGTCGGTGCGTACATACTGAGAACAGGCTTGGGGGGAGAAGATAGAGAGGGTAAAAGAGGAAGGGAGCGAGAAGAGGAAGCCGGAAGAGTGACCGTGAGATAAGGCGGGAAGGAAGAGGAATCGCGGGATATAAGCGGCGAAGGGAAAACGGGGGAGGAAATGCTGGCGGTGGTGGCGCTGCTGTTGCATCGATCAGCCACCGCCACCACCTGCAACCCTCTCCCGAAATGGTCAACCCTCTGTATCGTGGAGCGGCGCGCGTTCTCTTCACCTCCGTTCGGTCGTGCCGCCTAATTCCATCGTGATCTTCGACCTCTGCCTTCTTCCCTCCGGCCATCATCATTCCTCTCGTCCAGCTTCTCGGTTTTACTCGCCACCGATCGACCGTGGGCTTGATTTATTATTTTCCCGTTTGAGTTTTCGCCTCGTCAGCGAGCGCTTTCGCGTGAGCCAGCGTTTTGTATCGCGCCGACGATCATCGCGATTCGTCGGAGAATTAGGTGACCTCGATCGTTCGACAGCTTCGAATTGATATTTCGAGCCTCAACACTTTGATTGTATGAATTTAAATCCTATATAGGAGTTTTGTAAAGTCACATCAGGTCATGTCAGGTATTTGTACATGCTTGGTCCTTTAGACGAGTTGAAAATAGTTTGTAGATAGAAAACTGACATAAGATATTATAGATTGTCGGACACACAAAACGTAGGAATCCTCGAGGGTCAATTCTCAAGGGATCTCAAAGTGGAGATTTAGGATAGAAAAGGGCTGGCAGCTCTCGTGGACGTTCTGCCATTCTTATGGTCCTTGAGGATCGATAACCTTGAAGAGATGTAGTAACGTGCTCGAAGGCTTCTCTACCATTTCCCTGACGGATTATGGCGAATATTACAATGCGAATTTACGAAAACATATTCCTCTTTTTTGGGAATTTGTTCGATGGTGAAATCACGTTATTTCTATCGCGGTGAACTCGTCGCGATAAAATTCGTCTTTAAATCGTTACTCTCGCTTTTACGACACTTAAACGAGACGCCAGTATAGCCTCGTAGAAATAAAAGGTTACGAGCCGCCTTTTATTTCATGATAGCTAAAACATAAATTCAGTAAGAGGAAAAATGACGGATTACATAAAAATTATATTCAAAGTCTCAAAGCAATAAACTAGACTCAAAATGGATCTAAGTAAATTGTTACGAGATGTAAAAATGTAACGAATCTCCAGAAATGATGTTATTCAAAATATGATTTTTTTTCGAAATATTATCACGTATAGAAAGTTTTGGAAAATTCATGTTTTCAAAGCGTCCCCTCGCTTTTCGAATTGCGGAATTACGCTTTTTCAAAACTCTATCGTACTCATTCGAGCGATGTGTTTCCGAACATCAACCCCCCAAATTCATCGACATTGCTGACGTGAGCGACGTGGCGCGGTTCTACGTACGTGTCTCCCCGAAATTCCGGGCGCGTCTGGTGACGTGGGAAGATGGCCAATTCGAGAAACCAGACTAATCGGAATTTCTTGCACCACATGGAGCCAGTTAGATTTCTAGATTCTGCGCAAGAAATATCCCGACAGCGTTGCTACTATTTTCCCGTTTTGCTACTCATCTCAGAGGAATCCCCAGGGTAGCCCGGGTTACACTTTACTCTCGATCTTTCTCTGTCCCAGCCCGGAAAATTACATCCCAACCGGATATAACACAATGACGAGATCTGCTCAGCGCAATTAGTTTTATTTCAAATACTTGGGTAGACTGGGAATGTTTGAGGTTAAATATTTCGTAATTTTGGAACGAGAATACTTCTTAGATGCCAAACCGTTTGTAATTCTTGCACGTTGTGGATTTATTAAGACATTGCTATAGTTTGTCGCTTTAATCTCAGAATTGTAGTACGTACAAGTTACACTCTACACATCTCTCTTCTTTTTGAATAAAAATTTATTAATCCTTGCTAAAGAAATTTAATTTTTTTCTTAAAATGCTAACACATTATATTCTATTAGTTGCGGATAAAATATAATAAAATATAATCCTATAGCAATTATTGTTGAGAGATAAATACATAAATATGTTTCAATGCTTTAATAATTAACAACATTTTAATGAATGGTAAAAATCTTTTAGTTTTCAAAGAAAAGATCGACGTTAATCATCTACTTTCTAGTAATCATTGGACGCTAGAAATATTATTTAATTAGAAAAGTTTTTCTATATATTCACAAAAAAAGCGCCGAAAAGGAATTATGCGATCTAGTGTGATATAATCTTTAATCATCGATGAATTAGTCGCCAAGTCTAGAACCTCGTAAGAAGTTTGGAGTCCTTATCGGAGTCCCATGATCGTCGAATCGGAGACGAGTGCTCAGGAGTAAAGTAAGTTAATTATCGGAGATTAATTTCAACGCCGAGGAAATATCTATCGGCGGGGAATGCGATTTATCTCGAATTTCTCGTTATCGGCATGAAGAAAGTCCGGAAAATAAGAAGCACTTTCCAGCACTTAAAATGCTTTCATCTTTCTCATTCCACTTTATTCTCGTAAAACTTGCTTTTTCGATGATAATATCCATTCCATCGCCATTACAAAAATAATTATGACAACGATATTTAACAAAATTATTATTAATAATATTGCTATATTTTGTTTGTAAATTTAAGTCCACATCGCGCTCCAATGTTTAATCTTCTTACATTTCTCGGTTAACCGCGCACAGAAATATTCCACATATCTTACTAATTTTTCCCCAGCGGCTAAATGAACTAAAAGCACGCATTTCTCTTCCCGTCAATTTCGCTAAATTCCACTGGCCGCCGCTCAAATCACATTCTTCCACTAAATGAAAATCAATTGAACGGGACGTTGTATCCACTCTGCCCATCCACGTCGCCGCGCACTCACGTCACCCTCGTTCGCTAATCCCCGCCATATCGAGCTTCCGCAGGAGCAGGTTCCCCTCTTCCTCATATTCTCTTTCTACTGCTCACACACGATCTTTCGCACGGTCGCCGAAGGGCGACATGCACTGTTGCTTTTGCAGTCGTGCGAATCGACGAAGGATTCTCGACTATTAGCTACGCATGTATCAGTTCGCATTTCACTCGAATAAAGTTAATTTCGTCGGCCGATTCTTGGATATTCAAATGACGAAAAAATGTAATGAAATGGAATTGAATTATTTAATATAATAATTTTTATATATTAAATATTCTCATTCCTTTTACGTGTATGAATTATCGGCTCGTTTTAGACTCTTTCTCTTTTTCATCCTGACTTACTGTCATCTGAAACAACTGTTTTCGACACGACGACTCTTTCGAAAAAGTTTAATGGCAGGTCTCCTTCGGCTTGAATTATATATTTTCAAGAGTTCGAGAGTCTTTGTCGAGGCTGTTTGATTTCTACTGGGATTCGGAATTCGAACGTTGATCGATAGATTGACTTGCGTGCAAGCTTAATTCCCAAGAAAACTATTCTCATATATTATTCAGTTCTGAAAGTGAATGCGCGATCATATATTTACCATCAAAACGCCCGAAAATTAAGCACGAGTGATTCCTAGATAAATGGAAATTGATTGCATAAAGCAATTTTAGAAATAACGGATTTAACGTATCAAGTGTCGTTTAAAAATTCGAGCTCGAGATACAGAAATAACAGAATACGAATGATATTTTTTCGCATTTTTGTCCATTTTTCCGAAGAATACCGCCGAATAATTGACATTTCTCATGACACGGATGGAGAGAACAGATGAGAAAAGCGATGTGAGAGAAGGAGGACTGAGGGGGAAAGTGCCAAATAGAAATTGCCTGAATGCTACGCAGTTGCAGCAGCTGTCGTACTGAAGTAGGACGAATGTTCTCCCCGACTGCGTTAATAATAAACGATTCCTCGCATCAGATGCAGTAACGCGATATACGAGCTCTCCCGCGTAGAAGAAATTCCTTTTCGCTAAGGTAAGGCGATTTGGAGGATGGACAGTTTACTCGTCCGCTGGTGCTAAAGTTACGAAAATTATGGCGTACGCGTGCGTACTTGAAAACAGAAAAAAGTGATCAGTTTCCGAGCTTGAAATGGCCGATCTCTAACGCAAAAATTCGCAAAGCATATAATGGTCTTGGCGAAAGAAGATCATCAAAATTGACGGATTGCTTTTGACAGAAGTTTTAGCAAACTTTGCCGCGGATATGGCAAACTCGACGATAATCTCCACGAGGCATAGCTACACATATACTTATTGCACAAACAAGAAGTTATTCAAAAACTTGGACCGGAACAAGCACACATAACTGCGATATCAGTAATATATTCTTGCCAACAATGTGATATCGTGTTTGGGAATTTTTCATATAAGATGCCCGTAAAATTTTTATTTATCTAACATGATATTGAAATTTAAATAAACACAGATTTCATTATAATGCTCAACGTATTTTAACATAATAGAGAACGTCGAAAATCTTTTTGAGATAATAGTATAAGAAAATGTCTAATAATTTAATAAAATTTTTAATTCAACGTAAAAATATAAAATAGTAGAATTGTTAGCGCATATCGTGAAAAATTCTCTAAAGGAAGCATAATGAAAATAATACGCTCTCGTTTTCAATCGAATTTCCAGAATTTCAACTCCAAGATTTCAATCGCCGGAAGTGGGATGAAAATTCCATCGAAATACTTCTTCGTGAACTCGATGGCATGTTTCGTGTACAGTATTAACGATCGGCTCGATATCGCTCGTTACTGTGACCTTTTTATCGCGTTTGAGATTTATGTCAAGTGTATCGAGAGACATTTTTATTCGAGCGTTTTCATTCGACCAAGATATTGTCGATGCCACAACTTCCTTTGTTCCACACCATTGTGATTGGTTTCGGTGGACCATCTCGACAGAATTATCGAGTGTTTTCGAGCCACAAAGGTGTACGGCATGTCTTTCGATGCCAAAGAACAAGTAGTGTCATCGTCCGAAATATTCGCGTAATTTTAGAAACTATACAATATTAGATGTCTTTTTTTATTATAATAAAATATTAATAATTTTAATTTTAATATTATGTTACTAAAAAGCATTAAAAGCAACATGAAATTTGTTAAAATATTGTTGCGGCATTCATATAATTATCACATATTTTTCTCTTTTTTTCTTTTTCTACTTGGATAATACACGTAACTTTCAATTGAATTTTTGCCTTGTTTTTACAATGAACGGAATTGTGCAATGGTGACTCACTACTGACAGCATCGACAAGTGTAACAGACAGTGTAAATTTAGCAGAAAATAGAACGAGAATTCAATTATAATAGCTGTAGGCTATTGCGAAAGCGAGAAAACATTTACGTTGCTATTTATATGAAAATTAATTTCCGCTATTAATTATGATATTCTTTCCTGTTTATAGAAATACGAGTTCATTATAAAAATAACATTAACTAGTATAAAAATATCGATATACTTTACATACATGCATTTTTAGTCTTCAATCATAGGAAATAATCAGAGAGACAATAGGGATCTCACATGGATTTTCATGGGCCGAGATGTTTTTTCGACATGCTCGTGATTACAATTCTTACATCTGGGGCAGCCCTTTTTGTTCTTGGAAAAGAATTGTTCTCGCTACGCATCGATTCCCAGAAATAAAATACGGAAGAATATTTTCATCTATTCAGATTCCTCTTCCACAAAATTGGAATTTTTCTCGTTTTTTCAGTTGAATAATTAAAAAAACATATACGTCGCAAAATAATATTTGTAGGTAACAAATTATTGAATAATAAATAAATTGAATATCAGATTTATATTTATATTTTTTTCGTCGCGATAAATCAAGATCTCGAATAAAAAACGTTAAAAATTTATTGCAAAATGCATTTTCATTCTGTTCAGAGTTAATCGCCCATTGTGTAAACATGTAATCCAGTTTAGAATAACGTTACGACACAAATGCATGCCAATATTGTACTAGGAATATAACTAGAATTTAAACAACTTTGACAACCAAATTATATTACAAACTTAAGCCAGTTCTGAATCACCTGACATATTAAATTTATCGACTTGAGGTCTAACTGTTTCGGCAAGTAATTTCTAATTGATATAACTACAATCGCGTTGGTATCTCTCGCGTTATTTTGAATATACTATTCCAATCGGTATTCCTGTCGTCGCTTATAATCGCAGAGGGCAAAAAGGAGTAAATGCGCTCTGAATGAAAGTGGTTTTCGCGCGTTTGCGCACCTTAATCTTGTTATTCAGTCCGTCCGTAGAATTCGCGAATCACAAATGAGGACACAGTATCGTTTCGACCTGTCAGTATTGAATCGCAAGTTGCAATACAAACGAGCAACACAAACAGATCGAGCGGATTGTCCTGGACTACTGTTTCCGTATCCCTTTATTTGGACGCATTTATCTGGTCCGAGTCTTGATACCGTTAACGCTGTGTCGAATACGAATATCAATTGTGATTCACATATTCGTTACGTCATTAATTCCACAAAGAATTTCTTGCAAACTAAATTGTACTTTAATCTCAACTATTAAATTTTGAATAAATAAATTTTTAGATCATCGAATTAAGATTACAAAACAACTAACGCGCATCCTGAAGAAAATAAGACAGGAATAAGCCGAAAATTAATAAAAATATACATAATGAATGGAAAAATCATAATGCATTTTATTCATGATACAATGCATTTAATCAGGAACTTTTAGCTGTCATGTTCGTCTATTTTAGAAAAAGCTCTTGAAAAATATATTTCTCTGTAATCTATGTTAAAGAAGGATTAAACGTTTTTTTATTCGCGAACAGAAGCTTCTATGTGTTAGCTATAGTTAATACCTCTGCATTAAAAAACTGCACTTCGTCGCTTATGTACATGCACGAATCGCGTGAGAACAAAAGTGTTCTGCTAAGAATAGCGTCGTGAATCTATTCGCAAAAATTTTATTGCATTTCTCGAAAAGCACTGAATCAACTATATCCTCGCCCAAATAATACACCGATTTAATGAAATGGAATATTCTTGTAGCACGTTTTACGGCGCGTGGTATTATTTTGTAAAGCCAGCCAGTTGAATCCTCGTATTGTTTTACTCAGATCTTCTCGTCGGAGTCGAGAGAAGAGATTCACAGCGGAAACAGATGGGATACCACAGTCTACTCTACCCGAATGTCGATAACGTTTATACCTGAAGCTAGTTTGAGATGGTTCTCTTATACATAAACGCCAATCAGCATGTCAATCGTTGAACGATCGACCGAATCGATCAAATAGACGTACGAATGAAACATCGAAAATCGATTAAGCACGGAAATTACAATCTTCAAACATTACGATTATTTTATGAGTATTTATAACTTGATAGAATGGAAAGAATTGAGATAAGTATTAAAAATATAATAGAGAGTTATTACAGAATATTTTATAAAATTAAATCAGTCTTTTAATGTGGATTAAAATATTTCTGCGACGTAAATTATGATGATGAAAATTATTTGGCGACCAACCATATTCTGAAGTCGAAAGAAATTATATTTGTTCCAACGTATCGCACATATGTATGGAATGTCGGGATTTGTGACAGCGCGATAAGAGTATCTGAATCTCACTATTTACTGTCGCGAGCGTCATAAATTTTAGCGTGTAAAACATGAGTTGGCTTACCTGGAAAACGATAATTCTACGCATGTTATCGAGGAATTCATTGAAATTTAGAATACCGCAAGAAAACACGTATACTTGATTAATGAGCCTTATCGATGAATAAACCACATTTATTTTAATGAAATGTAAAACTCATCAAAAAAGCTTAAAGTGAGTACTAGACAGCTTTGGCATTCTGTGATAGTAAAAAACTGGTACATGTAAATAATTAATCTTAATAATCTTAAATAAATAATCTTCTTTGATTGCGTCTCAAGCGCGAAAATAAACTACATGTAATCGATTAAATTAAAACACGCTGACATCATTCGTATTTATATTTATCCACTAGTGCATTTGACAATCGTCAACGATACTCCTGATTTAAAATCAATATTTATCGACACATTCGTCAATGACACCATTTCATGCCTCGGTATTGATTCGTGTCTGTAACAGGTTTCATTTTTTAAAAAAATTTATCTCTTTATCTCGTCCCAAATTTACGGTTCTTATAGTGTTCCTACCTTTTTGATTTTCGCAAAAAATCGACAGGATGTTAAGCATCAACAAGGAGTCATACAACCTCTCTCTGGCTCTCTTTGGCATTCAAGACCTCATGAAGAAAGATCTGAAACTATCGGCACTCAACACATACGACGAACTTTCTCGCAAACTCTCTCGACTGAAGATTCGAAGGGTCCAGAATTAATTGCTCGTCACGTACTCCTTTCGAAGCAAGGTAGTGCTTTGGCTAAAAGTGTCTGGGAAAGGACCTTCTTAATGGCATCCTCGCACTACTTTAACACTGTTCGGCACGTCGCAGAAGGAAAGAAAAATACAACGAATGCATAAGATGCGCCGAAGTTTCGTTCAGGCAATTTGCGGCTTTGAACGCGAATTAAGTTTTTTCGAGCATGTATGTATCCTCGAGAAGCGACTCAAAGAGACTCTCTTTTTCTCTCCCTTTGTAGCTTGCAATGATAACGACGTCGTAAAAGGTGACTTTGCCGATAAAGCGACTCTGAAATATGGCACACCAATCATTCTTGCTTTATACCCCGTGAACGTTGGAATACAGGCAGAATGCAGGCGCGTTGAAGTGCAATATCGCGTGACCGTCGCGGGTTTCCCACAGAGGGTCTCGATATGTAAATTCCCTTCTAATCTCGGGTATTAATTTACGACCGTAATTTATTTCATCTTGTCTTTAACAGGCTGCTCAGCCATTCCTGCGTTGGCCAGTCAGCGGACAACGTGAATTTACTTTAATCATCATGCACATACACACGCACGCACACATACGCATACAGAGAGAGAGGAATGAAAACTTATTAAAAATAATATAATATTGATTCTATAAACGCACGGAAATTATAGATATCTCTATTTATCTCATGCAATAAAAATAAAAAAATCTTCAAAAAATATGTTTCATATTATTGTGAATTACTAAACTCATAGAAATTCTACCAGTGTCGATCGCCAATGTATAGATTTGCATTTGTGTGGATTACTGTTGTTGAAGCATTGCATAAAATGAAACGAGCTCAAGAGAGACCGAGCACAATGTGTGATGGTTTCGTTTGTTCTCCGCACGACGAGTTTACATACCGCGATTATCCGGATGATGCATATAGCGGCTCTTTATGGCGGGGTACTCACCTGAAACAGAAGAGGAGAGAGAATATGAGAAGTCTGTTATATAATTAATCGAACAACAAGACTTTATGCGATGTCGCGCGATAGCGAACATCCCAAGTTTTGGCGCAATGCGGATAAAGATATTCTTGAAGCGCTACAGTAGTCTTCGAATGCGTGACATTTTCAGTAGAGTGTGAAACGCTTGTCGTAAAACGAAGCATGAAAAAAAACATATGCTGTCAAAGTAATAATTCTTTCCTAAAATATAGTTACTGCCGATGTAATGTCAGTTTCTCGAGAATATTACAACATTTTCTCAACAGACATTATGAGATATTAAGATGTCTGAGTTTGAATACGACTTACGTCTTCCCTACAATTTATACGTAACATAAAAAGCATCTTCCGTGACATAATAAGCATACTGTAACTATTATACCTGTTTTCATCTCCAAGAAACGGAATGATATTGGTTGTTTCAATTTCAAGCTATTAATATAATGATGTATGAATCATATGGGGGATGACAATAAGTGATCCGTGATGGAAATTATATTGATCCGATGTAGACACGCCGAGAGTATACACCGTCGTATAATCTATCAAATTTTGTTATTATGCGTTAAATATTGATTCAAGCAAAATCTCACGCGTCAATATTTTCCGATCCTCTAATTTCTCCATTACTCGACCATTCAATATTAACAAATAATACTTGCAATCAATGCAACAGCACATGTATTAATAAAAAGAAATTTAATGTAACGATATACATATCGTTGATGCATTAAAAATAATTATATTGAAAATAATTTACTGAAAAACAATGCAATTGGATGTAACATTTTTTTCGTTTATATAACCAATTATAAAAATAATTTCTACTAATAATATTTTATTATTATATTCTAGTTCACATGGAGTAACGTTAAACGAGAAGAAATCAGTCTCTGAGGGAATTTTTCTGGGAAATGAAAATCGGAAATGAAGAATCTCTCTATCGTTCGGGAAGAGTCCTCGAGGGGGATTTTCATTGCATGTGGATCGCGTGTAAATTAGGCAAGATGATGCGAATGAAGGGCAGAGTTGCGTGAACGCGACCGACGAAACCGATTAATTGGGACGTGGATTGATTTATCCCGTAATTAACAATCTCCGAACCTCGCACTCACACGCCCTTTTCCACCCTCGTGGCGCTTCCTGTTCACACGAGTTCGCCTAATAGAGGATCACGAATGCATTTATTACTCGCGAAAATCGCAGTAAAAACTTCCAAATTGCCAGTCAAAAATTTTGCTGAATCGATGAATGGAGGCTTCAAGAACCCCAACGCCGTTTTTTTACCCCTGAATCGCTCGATTGTCTCATCGATGCGTGCCTTCACGCATCTCGGCGGATGCATCTCACGTTCCCTCATTGAGCGCGCTTTACGTGCGAATCGTTTCGATAGTACGTGACAACACTCCAATTACATTCGCATCGGTTCTCGATCGGGCATATCACTCGATACTCGAGTCGAAAGACTCGCAGACATCGTGACGTTTGCGCGACATCCGCCGTTTGAGAACGCATACTTTTCAGCGCGTGACACCAACGGATTCTATTAGTCACGGAACAGGCGTGCGCGGTTAATTGTCTGGGATCTGCCGAGGAAATGATCGTTCCCAGAACGGCCATGAAGTGGCAGTGCAGCAGTGATGCTATATACTTCCTAAGCAGCGCATTTAATGCGCTTAACGAGAAGCGCCGCGAGATTCTTATCGCGATATTGCCGCCTGTATGTGGCGTAGACCGCGCGAGAGTTTCTGCTTATCCTTCGTAAGGAAGTTGCATTATTTTTATACACATCAGTCGCGCGTTTCCGTCGATGAAAAAATTCATTCATGTACGCAACTACTACTCGCTATGATACATGTTGATTGTACAATCTTCTTTCATGATGGTTAAAATTTTTAACGAAAATCTTGGATGAGATTATTCTGGACTGATATATGATAATGTATGTTTTTAAGTTAAGTATTAGATTAATATCTACATCGCGGGATATCGGATGCCGAAGGAAATATATTTTCGTCTGAATTACACGTGAATATTAAGAATACCGGTTGATGTAAGCTCGGATAATTTGGCGTAATGAGCTTCTCCATTTCGCTGGCATTCCTGTGCCAGAGAACGAAGACTCACCATCACGAGAATTATAGATATTTCTGTGCAATTAAGAGGTTCGCTCGTGAATCGAGCGAAATCTGCATCGCGAAACGGTCTCGGGATCTCATTATGTAGCGTTGCTATTCATTAGGGCGGATCAATTATGTCTGAGAAAATCGAGTTGTCGCGTCTTATCGACTGTCGTAGCTGAATAAGAACGTTACGCGCGCAGTATCACTCGTAAAACGAAACGCGCAAAACTGGAAAATATCCTTGAAGCGTGCGGCGAAGGCGAGCTGCCACTTAACGCCCGATGCATAGTCAATCGTCGAGATTTTAACGTGAATTTGAATCAGAAGTACGCCACGAGCGAAGAGCGAAATTAGTTTTCAGCTCGATCCTCAAGGATCCTCTCGTCGTGATAATTTTATATTCGTTCCAGATAGAATCATCTGATAAGAATTCAAGAGTTTCGTCATTTCAAGCGAACTGAAATTGTTTATTAACAGGATATAAATCGATGCGCGTAGATTGCGCAAACTTATGCTAGGCCAGATTGGCATAATTATTTAAATCCGCACGAATTGATATCGTGGGATATGATTAAATCTGCTCGTTATATTCATCCTGTAAACGATTATGGTGTACATAAATTGCATGGGGATCGATGTAATCGATCAACATTGTCGTCGGTCGTTGGGCGTGCCACTTCCTCCATTTATATTTAAATTATCGCGCGATCATGATTGGGGGAATGCAACTTGAGGATGCATTGTTGGGAACTTAATGCATAATCTCGCGCAATCAAGTCCTGACTTGCAAGTCAAACCGTTTCGAATATAAATTATTTGCTGCTTTGGAATCTTGAACGAGAGAAAGTATATATTTTTATATTAATACATGATATTGCATGTTCGATCTAAAAAATCTATAGCTGAATAAATCTATAAAAATCACTGTGTATCCTATACAAGAATATAACGCATATTTATTCATAAAAATATATTTCTTCGTTATCGAAAAAAAGGGTATCGTTATATTTCCAGTTTACCTTCGTGAAAGTGAACCTTTCTGGGCGGTCGATGCCTCGTGTGCTCGTGAAGAGGGAGGTCGTGAGGGCCGAGGTTCTCCCTCGACAATGAGCTCACCAGGATCCCCCTTAGGGTCGCGAGGGTGCTGCTGGGAATCTCTCTGTTCATTTTGCCGGCTCCCATATCATCGGGACCCTTATACCATCAACATCAACGTACGTGATCCAGATGGAAACGACGAGCAATCCTCGTCCGACATGATGTTTACGGCGTTACATTCTAACGACGCTATTTGGTCGCGTTCCGGAACGTAAAGCTCGACTGTCTCGGGAGAGACACAAGAGTTGTTTCGGCAAAACGCGAGATGGCTAGTTTTATCCGGCTACCAATCCAATTGCAAGTTATTATACGTTTTCGTTTACGCTCGATAAATGTCGCGCTTCGATTTAACGAAATAATTCGAATAACACGAATGATTAAATAAAAAATTATGTGTCACGAATAAATTGTCATCGAACAAATATGTCACCTAAATAGAACAAGAAGATTTAGCTAATTACCTCCTGTCTTTATTATTCAATTTATCTCTTTATCCGCCGTAATGGCTTATACAGATAGAATTTTAATTAAGGTAATTATGTTTTAAATATCGACGAGACTTTTTATACGTTTTCGACAACACAAATCGAGTTTTCTATTCGCAACGCAGTGATCGGCCATCAAGTATCGTGTCACGTGTCGTCGCCATGACATGATATTTCAATCGACCGGAGAAAAAATAACACGACACATGACGTTTTGAGACCGTGACTACCATTTTTTAAAGCTGCTTGCCTCGCGATTAAGTACGATCGTGTATTACGTCAACGCTTGAATTTAATCTGGCGTTCAGCGGAAGATAATGTCCGCTCTGAAATATGTTTAAAGGTCGGGATTATCGATGGAGAACCAATACTCGTGTCGAATTCAGCTTGTGCGGCAATCAAAATCGATAAATTCCGACCTAACGATGCATAAACTTCACGCCAATGAACATTCATTTGATTATACGTAAATATGATTTACGAAATGTGCTTGGCTAATCGATAATTAATGGATAAACATATCCGGAAAGCAGATGATAGAATTTGCTTTAAATAGTTCCTCGCAGTTCAAAAGTGTGAAGATGATTTTATTTAAAATACTTTACATTTCAATCTGAATTCTGATAATTTCTAAATATAAACTATCGATAATTTTTTTCGAAGAGGAAACTGTTAGCATATTAGATTTATAATTCCTACTCTACTTTAAAATGAGTTTTTTGAATGCACATTGTTAATCAGATCTTTTTCAATTTACGCTCAGATTAAATGTCACTGCACAAAGATAAACTTGCTGGGATATTTTGTCAATATCCCAGTCGCTATCTCTTCGTGAATAGAATCTCCATTCGATTTGCATGCAGATTAAAAATTGCGGTGGAAAACTAACTTTTTTTTTCTACAGGATTTCTTGCGTACACCTGAATTCCGACTTCGCGAGCTATGTTATTTCTTCGCGTGATATTTTTACGTCATTACGTAATAACGAACCCTCGATTGCGTGCGATACTGCGGGCGATGATTGCAGGGTCCGGCAATCCAGATTAACCGGTTAGAAAAATTTAATTAACTGCTTATTTAAGAAAAGGAAAAAAAAAACGACCGAACGCTAATTTTAAATAGTCGGAAACACCCGTTCTCCACAAGGCGCGACCTCGCATATTTAGAAATCCCCACAGTACACTTTTCCCTTTTCCCAGTGATCGCGGTGGCACGCAATATACCGCGGCACGCGGTTACATTCCAACCTGCATACGATGCACTGGATATAACAAAGCACGCGCGCACTCTCACTTGGCACACTCGAGATTCTGGCGATTTCACCGCGAAATGCGCGTCACATTTCTACGAGACTCGAAGAGATCGATAGTCTTTTCTGTCGAGGTATTTTACGGAAAATTAATTTCGCTTTTCTTTCCTTATCTATCTCAACAATTCGCACTCTCATCGTTTCAAGGACGTATCGTATGATTCGACCGCGAGTTCGCACACATCCGTGTTCGATACGTCGCCGCGTATCGGTTAACGAGCGTGAACGTCTCTGTTCAACGTGCACGAGTATGTGACTGACTCGTTGGAAGAGCCACAGGTCCCTCCTTAGCGCGAGTAATGTCTCTCGTTCTCTTTCTCTCCTTCCGCTCTCACACTCCTTAGCTCTCCCACTCGCGATGTTTCTTACTCGGCAGGTACCACGCGGATAGGTGTATTACCTTGGGTAAGGTGGTTCGACACTGCCGTTTGTCGCTGGACTCGCCGCCGAACAAGAGTGGGGACGGAGAACACCTGTATCTCTTATACTCGCCGATACACATCTCGAAATTAGTGCCATGCAACGAGAAACAGTCGCAAAGACAATCGTGTAACAGCCGAGATGAGATATGGAATAGCGTTTCGAATTTTACTTAAATATTGTTTTATTTTATTAAAAACTATCGCGGATTGTGTCTCGGCTATTATCTGGATACTCAGTTTATTTTATGATAATTTTAGGTAACATCCGGGATTATCTTATTTGAAAAATAATCTGGAATCAATATAGTGAGGCGTAATCTCGCATAGAATTATAAAATGCTGCCTTTTAAGGAATTTTCCTTATTCGTGTAAATAAGCTGGAGTCTTTATGTAAATACTAGTTATTTATCAGTTATTTTAGATAATACGAAAGAAGCCTGGATATATATTATCTGCTTAAATATCCGGTATTATCATGATAGGATTCCTAGTCTCCGTATAACTTTCGAAATACAACCAAAAATCCGTATAATAAACATAAATTAAAATAACGGAAAAATATTCGAGTCTAGAAATTATGTAGTTCATATTGGTAGCAGTATAAATAAGAGAATATATTATTAAATACTTTTCAATAATAATAATAATAATAAAGTGATACAGTAAGAAATGATAGCGAAAAGACTTTCACACCTAATTTGGATTTGCTTAAGAACATAATGCAAGCATAAATGATCCTTCACTTTCACCGGGTTCCATTAATAATACTATGCTAATTAGATTTTTAATGAGATCTTTGAAGATATCTATAAATTATTGCATTAACACTTATTAAATTAAAAATTTTGCATTGAAAATCGCACAATGAAGATTGATTAAGAATCAGCTGACAGTTCGTCGATTGTCCGCTTATGGCTATGCCGGAGTTTCACTCACGGACAAGCACAACGAAGTATATAAACGGCAATCGGGAATGATGAAAACAGCCTTAAAAGGCGACACTAACAGACGTTCTCTCAACCATTACAAGCGTTAGCACGATAAGTCTTATAAATTATTTCTATTTATTGTGAGATATTCTTTAAATATCTTATAACTAATCATTCAATTTGTTTCGATTGATTTCTCTCCTTTTACACAGAGAAATTATAACCTTTGATTAGTCCTCTATTCTAATAAATTATTTAAGCACGTTTGATCGCAAAAAAATTTTTGATCAAATAAAAATTTATTAAGTTTCAATTGTAAAAAAAAATATCTTAATTATATTTTCAAAAATGATATTAGTCATTGAAAAATTAAAGAAATTTATTTATGTTTATTTTTATTTATTTATATTTTAAAATAAAGTTACTATCATTTTTAGATCGATAATCATTTCGATTTTGCAACATGTCGATATCTTTGTAATCACAATCGAAGAACAGCATCTCTGGACTCCTCCATAAATCAATAGTCATTTATAATTGATGTAAAATCTCAAATTTATATGTTGATTTCATATTTAAATCGTCAAATTTTTCTAACAAATAAACATATACAAAATATATCAAATTTATTTTCATTTACAAAATATTTGGTTAAATTATTATTTTACAAAACTTTCGTTACTTCGACAAATGATCATTGTTGTTCTTTTCTTCATATTTACAGATATATTTGTTTTTACACATGGCTATAATACACATACTGTAAAATTGATGGGGAAAATAAACATTGTTACGATTGCTATCCGAATTGAAAGAGATAAAATCAAATTCGTTTGCGACAGATCAAACATATACGCATTGTTTGCTTGGACACTTTATGCGATAACAATTCGAAAATCAACATAAATTAATGCGGAGTGTGTTCGACAATTTGTCAGCGGGAAGAAGTGTTTTTATCGAATCAACTGTATACTTTACGGTATAGGAAGGCAGCAACAATCTTTCTTTCTCCGCGGTAGCCCTTCTTGGGAGAGGCGTCAGAGCGTGGCGGTCGTAAATCATCCGTAAAGTCGAATCGACCGTAAGTAACGACCCTGATCACGAACTCTTGGATACGTCATGTCCGCAAACTACGTGGAGAACCACTTTGCCGTATTCTCCTCAAATCCCGTGTCGCCAGAAGAACGTATTTAACCTATTCTCTCTCCAGAAATCATCCTTTACTGGTATAATAAACCGGCTTGTAATTTATTGAAATAAAAAACACACTCTTATAGGTATTCGATAAAAATAATTCAGAAATTATATATATTAATTCAAGGATAAGAAACACGCATTCCTCGACTGCAAAGGAAACACTATATGACTAGCGTGATTTGTGTGCGACGCGTGCATCTAATATATGCTTGGCGAACAAATCGTGCATCGATAATGCAACATACTTGCATGTTGCGACGATAACGACCGTGAACGGTTGTGCGGAGAAAGCGAGGAAGTGTGCTCGTAATTTACGGAGTTTAAAAAAAACTCGAAAGAGAGGGATGAGAGAGCCGTCTAAAATAGCTTGCGATTTCTTCCTCGGCCAGTCTCTGGCGCCGCGACTTCCGCGTTCGTATTCCGCGAGCGTTTTGCACAGTCGCTAGGGAAAACCGCAAGACGGTGACTCGGTAAGTTTCGTCGCGAGAGGAATAAGAGGATTGTGCGGAGAGGAAGAAGAAATTGTTTGCGTTCGCGTGAATGGCCGTTCGATGAATGGAACATTTTATCAATGTTCTTCGAGATGCGCGCCAGGAAGACCCAATTTGCAAGCTAAATCCGGCACACCGTTCTAGATTCGTGTAGGTGCCAAGTGCCAAAGATTTGGACGCGACTGGCCCCGAGCTTCATTGACATTCCGAATGTGATGCGCGAAACGGGAAGAGTAAATAGACGGATTCTCGTTCTTCTGTCGCGTTTTACGCTCGTCGATACCGTACACAATTTGTCGTTGTTCCTTGCGACTTGTAGCGATTACGCACCCACATCGTAACGCGAGCTATCGAGGTGTCGGCTACTGATTTACATCGCAGATTGCGCGCTTGACGATGGAACGGGCGCTTACGCAAGAGATTTGTCTCGGCTTGACAACATCAGCGCGATTTATGCGTCATGCAACGCCGGTATTCTTGTCGCGGCGCTCTTTCTCAGCTGGGCGACCTTGCAATGCCGTGGCATGATGCACCGACGTGCATAGCGTTACATTAAAGCCGCGTCGTTATCCGCCTGGAGACTTAATTACTGCCACTAATGAAAAGAGGATGTTCTGGAATAATCTAGAAAGACTACTAATTGTATCATCGTATATATAATGTACTTTGGAAGCATTTCCACATGTACAGCTTAACATTTTTATAATTTGTCAACATTGTGAAAATTGGGATCTCAAAAATGCTAATATTGTAGGATGCTTTTATTATAATGATATGAGTGGACAAAACAACATTGGAGAATGTCAAAGATGGGTTTATGAAAAATATATGACACTTTTCATGTATTTTTTTGTTTGCGAAAGAATTAAATATGTGTGTGCAAGAAAATTGTGATTAATTAGCTTTATTTATTCGTTATATGTTTCTTAAAATGTCCGAATTTATGAATGAGATATAATAAGAAAAGAGCAATTTATTTTTATGGTATCAAGTAAATTTATTACACTTTTATAAATATTTATTTTCTGATCTCCATTTATTCATATATGTAAAATAAATATTAAAATATATTTCAGAGAGTTTATGGAACACTTTTTAAAATACTAATTTAAATATAATACAGAATTATATTATTTTTATGTTAACATGTCAAAATTAGCTTATTTATCTTGAATCATGATTCTCTTTGTGTGCTTACGTAAGATGTATATGCATGATTGTATTGGTAAAGTCATCAATTTGAAATCTTAAAACAATCTATCGCATAAAGGTCGAATCCAACGGCAGATCTCACAGAAGTCGCGAACTGAATTTAAATCGGAATCGTACGTATAAAACATAAATTGAGTTCGTGCATCCCATTTTGCGATATGTGCCGATATTCTAAAGTAGATATGCATATCTCGATGCCGCGGCTTAATAATTGGACTTCTAAGGATATAGCGGTGTAAAACCGTCTGAGTAATTAGCGGCGATACTGCGGAAAATAACGGCTTATATTCAGCCTGGATGTGAACTTTGCGAAATCTATCAGCGCCTAGCAAATCTGTAAAAGAGCCATTAGGAAGTTTCCTGTTCCGACGGCGAAACTTCGATGGCAAATCTTTAATCCTTCTCGTTTTCATAGCTTATGGAAGGATGCATTTAAAATTCTAATTCGAGGCTATTTTTATCTCGCGAGCTGGAGAACAGATCGTTTTAAAGCGCGAGAAAAGAACAAGACTGCCCTTTTTCTCTTAAAATTCATTCCCCTTTGTTCGGGACGAAATTACGACGCGAGTATCCTTTTGCACTTATTAACTTTGAAACGAGCGCGCTTTAAAATGAGAAAAAGATATGCATAATCCTTCGAGTAATATCTAAATCTGTTCATATAAAACATTATATTATTAAAAACGATGTTAATATTAGAAGATTATATGTTAAAGAAAATGTTAATAATTTCTATAATAAAAATCGCTTGTTTATTATGCAAATATATTTCATTCATTTTAAAATTTACTAAAATTTGAATTATTTAAGTTTCAGAGAGAGAAAGAGGAGAAAGAGAGAGAAACTTTAAGCCTACAGTCTGCAACTAGGAAACTGATCCATTTAAGAGTTAAGTATCTTCCGCGCAATCTTATCTTCCAATTTATAAGTTCAAAGTTCTCCTTCAACAGTATGAAACTACAAAATTATTAAACCTTTAAAAGAGTACTACTGAAAAAGAGGCGAAATAAGGAGAATGTTGTTAATCATAAAATATGTTAAAAAGATGCTGAAGAAAGAGAGAGAGAGAGAGAGAAAAAGACCACAAAGTCATTATTATATAAAGTATTCAGAAAACGCAAGTACATTTCTTAACATAAAAAGTTAAATTACATGTAGCATAGGTTGATTAAAATTTAATTATCAGACGAGTTTGCCTTAAGCAAGGAAAAGTGATTAGAGCGTCGTAATTAAAATATGGTATTACGAAAATGCAGTACTTAAATCGAGATTGGTAAGTAATGAAGTAATAAAAATAAATGGAAGTTTTTGCACGAGTTGCAAAGTGCATCTCTAAGATGTTCCTAAAGATTTTTCAATAAGTCATTCGTGCAGTTCTCGAATGTGAAATGGAACGACGCATTTCAATTTAGATACATGCTCCGAAATACGTGACGATACTCGTGAAATCATATTTGATCGATTTGTTGATATTGGTCGTTTCACGAGAACAGTTCTTAAAATGTAAATTATACAAATCCTACTTTTACGAGACTTTATACGATTATTTTTCTACTTTTCAAATGATAAAATGATAAGAGGTCAGGCAAACATTTCAAAATCAAAGCTTTGAAAATCAAAGTAATGATTTGTTAACGCGGTCGATTATCTAACTATCCTTTTAAAATACGAAGATGAAGACACAATAGGAAACTAATGTAAAGGAAACGGAGGGAATAAGTGGAGACGCAACATTCGAGATTGGTACGCAAGCATTCAATTTAACAGAACTCGGCGATGTTAGGTTGCACACGTCATGCATCGAGGATGCAACGGCACATGTACAATTGCATCTCGGAGCAGTGCGTTGGACGTTACGGTCCTCAAACAGCGAAAACGGTAAAGCGTTTTACATGACTGAAAGGCCGATGAAGTGCCCCCACGTTTTTCTTATTGATCTCCAAGCACGCTGTTTCAAGTCCTATTAAAATATCCGCGATAAAAACATCCGTTTCTCACTTTCACGCGAAGAGCGAGATGAAAGTACTGTAACTAATTAACGAATAAATAATTAACATGAGAAATGTGTCGTAAGTATCGCAAATGGATACTTTATTAAGAAACTTCTCCGCGAAAGATATCAAATGAAAAAGAATTCTTTCTCAAAAAATTCCCTTCTAATTTTCTCAAGTTTTTGAATAGTTTGATCTCTTGTACGTCATCTTATATATCTTCCTTTTTCCCGGCATCCTATTACCTTCGACGACTGCATTCGCGTTATAATGTTACATATTCGAATATACTTTCTACCGGTGATGCAATTTTATGCGAATATAAACTCGTTCCGTTCGATTTCTTTTTGCCAACCTTACAAATCGTGCGATCAGTTCTTAAATCATCAGGAAATGTATTCCGCGTGTTATATCAAAGAGGAATATATAGCTATTTAATTCTATCCAATAAGGTAAAAAAAATGTCGAGCCATCAGTTGCTGTGTGTTGCAAACACGCCAATATTTATCGACAACCAATATTTATGCAGGTATACAATCATATTAATTTTTTTTTTTAAATGAACACGAATACTATATTTAATCCACGGTAAGAATCTGATAAAGCATTTCGATTACCATCTGTCAATCCGCGATTGATAGAAATTCGTTCTGTCGACTTTTCCAATAATCACATTCGGAAATGAAAATCTTTCACAAACGAAAAGTTGAAAATTTTTTTGTGTATTTCATTCATAATTTTGTTAAGCTTTAAAATATGTTAATTATGAGAATATAATTATAATTTGAAAATGGAATTATAATTTTATGATATCATGTCAATCTTACAAATTCATAAAATAAAAAATATTAATTTTTTATCAATAATAAAATTTTCATTTGTACATAAAAATAATTATTCTAGTTCATATTGTAACGTTTTAAATTAATATAAAAATTTCACTTTTAACTGTGAAAAGTTCGATGCTTTCCTTATTCGAGCAGGAAGCGCTAAACCGCAACCATTCGCATGATCCTAATTCGTGAGAAATCTCACGTGGCTGGAATCAATCCAACTGTTCGTCTTTCATAGAACACCAGTAAAGCGTCAATACAGCTCGCATGATAGGGATGAGAAAAAGATCCCGAATTCGAAAGATATCGGATTAGCCTTTGAAAAGTAAGAGGCGTCGAGTCACGGGTTCTCACGTTTATATCAATGATCTCGATAGCTCGATATCGAAACCGAGAACTGGTTTATCTCTAAAAACTTTGCATCTCTAAAAACTTTGTATCGTTAATTACGCTTGAATGTTTTGACATTAGAGACTATACACTGATTAATGATATTACAGGCTAACAAGTTTACAAGAAAAAAAACATCATTATTAATTATAAATTTTATCTCTTTAAGAAAAAAAAGATCCTGGACTGGAGAAGAAAAATTATTGGAACCATAATTTATTTGTGCGCAATACATACAAAAACAAAATTAATTCTTTAATTTAAACATTAATTAATAGAGCAATTATTCGATCTTATTTTAATACTCATTACGAAATCATTATAAATAAAATACATTATGAAATACAATTATTATTTCAAAACATTATGAGATGATAAAAATGAATAGCGCGATATAGCACGAGTTTCGTGGACAGATCTGAATGTGAAAATGGGCCTTAAAGAGGCGAGCAAACGTAGCGAACACATGTCTCCGGGCAAGGCCGTCCACACAGTTTGCACGAACCGATGCAAGGCGACCGCAGAGAAATACAGAGCGAACGAACCGACGACTGGAAACGCTCCGAGATACCGTGGGTGAGAAACATGGAACTTGCCGCCTACACAGTGGAAATCATCGAGACAATAAAGGAGATGACAGGAAGCTAATTTCGAACTCCGCATCTGTCGATCCAATGTAACAAATGTGGAGGGACGAAATGCTGAAACTCTGTAGTTTGAATGAAGACATAACTCAAGATTCGCGAGATAGCATGATTAACGAGAATCTCTGCAAATTGAATTCTGTTAATTAATACTAGACAAATGTTTTCAACGTAGTCGTATCGACAACATAAGGTAACTTTCTCCGAAACCCGTCTCGTTTTATTGAAAATTCATTAATAATCCTCCCACTTTTCAAGTCGATCGATGACGAAACCTGCGCGCGATGAAATAAAACGCGTAAGATGGACTCGATCGGCGCGCAGCGATGTAAACATCGTAAAGGGGTCAGGTTCTCTTAGGTAGATTGTGCGTTCGATATCTGCGCGATTCGCGGCGATTATTATCCACATTCCGTCTGGATGCCAGTTTCTTTTTAAGGCGTGAAACATTCTAGTTTCCTCTCAGAGACCGCGAGCCAAGAAACCCAAATGCTTAGAGGCGAGCAATTACAAAATTTTGCTAAATGAAAAAAAAATTTGATTAATTAAGAAATAATGCACGTGTTGTATGCAACGTCATTTCTGGTATTCAGAGTAATACAATTAGAAAAATGCAATTTTTAATTAACATCACATTCGGAGTAAAAAAATGTAATCGATCGTATCTCAGAATATTTCTATTAAAGTTCATATGCTAATTTATCCCAAGAATCATAATTTTCTTTCACAAGACTATAATTTTTGTAAATATTAATGTATGTATAATGAGAAATTTTCAATCTATATATAATGTAATAGAAATAAACAAATATTTTTAAAAATAAATAGGAAAAGCGAAAGATTAATAAAATATATCACTTTTTGAAAAAAATTGAATTGTTTCCATTTTGTTGATGTCGATATTTATTAAAATTGCAGCGAAAAGAGAGAGAACGATAACATAAATTAAAAGAAAAATATTTATACATATATCATATAATACAGGAAGTATGTGAATATTCTCGCGGAAATTCATTCTCACGTATGTGGCTGGTGAATGAATTATTTCAATGAAACCTCGAACTCACTGAATAAATTCCAGTAATTAAAAGTACGTATCACACAAGCGAATGCGTCGGGGAATATAGATCTTTATTAAGACGAAATAAGATTTATTACGTGTTTCGCAATCGGTGGGCTCGGTCTGTAATAAGCTTACCTAGGAATAATAGTCGATGCAGCTGCACGAGAAATGCACTTGCTCGAACTAAGAATACTTATCTCACAATTTATCGCATCGTTCAAACAAAAACTGCACGAATATTTTTTTAGAATTATGATCATTAGACTCTGAATCTTGTAGGGAAATAAAAGCAAATCGATGCTAAAATTTTATGTTTAAAATTGGCAAGCATTACACGCTTGCTTAAACGATGGCAGGAAATCTTATAGTTGTGCAAAGTTACAATTCTTGCTACATAAAAAAAGGCGGCACGACTCCCGATATACGAGGCCTTTCGTAGATGCTATTGGACTCGTAAATTCTAGTCGTATTTTACGTGACCGAGGGCAACACGATTTTTTCTAATAATACAGATTCGTACTAAAATTCAATTTAACACTCTATATTAATTTTACATGAGATATATAATATTGTACACATATATTTTCTATTTTTTTTAAATGCAATTCATCATTTTAATTTTACATTATATTGATAATTTATGTAGAGACAGGATAAACACGGTTGCGTCATACATTTCCGTCGAATCCTCGCTGTCTCATTAAGAATCCTGCGATGTCTGGGTGGGATTTTAAAGTTGGCGTACCGCGAGCGTAACCGCGGAAATTATCGTGGAAGTTCGAGACACCGTCACGAGGTGTTACTCGCAGACATTTGTGGCGCAAGAAATAAAAAGCCTCGTTAACGGCCGTAACGCGTTCGTTGGTCGTAACGCGCACAGTTACACGTCCCTTTTTCGCCTCGTCCATTTATTTCCAACCTCGCCAAAGGCACGATCGATCAGCTGGCTGGCGAAAAGCGCAGTTTTTAGCGTTGCACGAGCCCCGATAACAAAGAGCAAATTAGCAAACTTACGCTTTAATTATATTCTCAAGCGGTTCTTCAAATTGGAGAGGAAAATAAAATCGTAGAAAAATTGAATATTAAATAATATTAAATTCTGTCTAATTCTAAGAGCGCGGAAAAGATTGCTTGGGACTATTCGATCTCTTTTGCGATGTGCATCTGAGCCATTAATTAGCGCGATTGACAATCGATAAACACTGCGCAAAGAGCATCCGCTCGTTCTCATAGTGTTTAGAACATAATACAGCATTCATTCTCTCTTTTCCTTATTTCAAAGTTCGCGAACTATCACGTGAGAAATCGTTCGCTTGCATCGTTCAGAAATTATGTCACAATCGCACCCGTAGAATATATAGAATATATATACACTCATACATATGTTTATACGTGTGTAAGTTAGATTGGGATCGTTCGATGCACCTGCAATAGAATCGTGCCAATCTTTTGCCAAAAGTCTGTGGAACGATAAAGATTCCTTCGCCTCTGCAGCTTTCTACTTTCTTTAGTATTTGATTTGAATATCTAAGGTAAATTCGACTTTTTTAAATTGAACGACTACTAAAAATCGATGAAGCATTTCAAGATTATTCTGCCTGAATTTCAAAAGAATTTTAATAATCGGCAAAAGCGATGATAATATCACGGAAAATAATCGATTCAGGTCTTTAGATATAATTCGAGGAGGAGCAAAGCGTCGAAAGCGCCTCGCAATATCTTCTTTCGTGCTCGTATGCATAATCGATCGACGTTTCTTTGCATTCCACCGACCGGAATAACGACCGGAACGAAGAAGGAGTAGGCGGAGGGACGAGGTCGGGAAATCAGAATGGAATTTATATTTTCGAGGCAATTCATTTGGCGCGCGTAGCGAGATAGCGTCGTCTTCTTATCGATGCCGGATTGGAAACGAAATTATTCTTATATCGCGAAATATCGAAGACAACGGAAAGAAAGAACTGACGAGATTAATTCTCATTCTGCTAGATTTCGTTACACATGGGTTCACAAATGATGCATCGTCAATTCGCGAACGAGCTGGCGAGATCGTTACAATAATTACCGAAGCTTGATGAGCTTCATGAGGGAACCCTTCGTCGCAGATTGAGTCTGAGAGAGAAGAGGAAATGATACTTTAACTTAAGTTAGTCTGACTGACTCGAGAACTAGGCCAACTTTAGAATAATCTTGCCTTCCTCCTGATAACGCTTAAACGCTGTGTCTGACAATATAATTGGTCCTTCCTCTCTTTTTCTTTATTATCGCGGTTGCAGATTCTAACATCGCAATATTCCGACTCTGTTTCTACAAGGGACAAATCCTTTATCCTCCCTAATATACAAACCCTTGCAACGAGGCCGATGCAGTTGCTGGCGCAAGAAGTGACGTAGGAGCTACCAGGTGATGGAGCTCGAGTAATACCTCAGTTGAAATGTAGGTCAGAGCCTCTCGTCTGTGCGTGCGGTTCAAATCAGAAAAATCTTGGTCGCGATCGCGGCAACCTTTTGTTTTTCGCTCCGTTGCCTTTCAGAGAAAAATGAACAATGTTATATGCATTATAAAATATTGAGTATTTTTATTTCGCTGTTGATCGACCGTCATGTTGCACCGCGTCGTTGTTTATTTATATAACAATGTAAGCTCTTACACAATAGAGGCGAAGAATCAACGAGAACGAATCGATAAAATTTTGGATAAAGGAAAGAAATTATCTGCACATGTTGCATGACATTTTTATGCACATATGATGTAATTAATAATTACAAAATATATGCAACACGCACGCACATACAATAAATTCACTTTAATTACATAATTAAAATAATTAAAAATCATCATTAAAATATCGCCTGCCTAGCAATATGTCAGAGAGAAATTTAATGAGAAAAAGTTTGCGTGGCAAAGCATACTTTGTGTGTACATACATAATTTTAACATCATTAAGGTCTAAATATATGTATGGCACTTGAGCGGCCTGTTAACGAGATCAAGTTGAGAGCGAAAAGCAGTAGGAATTAATTTTTCAAAACAAATTTTCTAATTCTTTAACACGCGTCGATGGAGATCGCGGTGAGAACGAAATTAAAATGCGAAAAAGGGCAAAGGGTTGCTCGCAACCTTTGTAAATCCTCGATTCGAAGTCTAAAAGAGACACAAGGTTTTCTACGCATCGGGCTTTAAATCGCTCGATGCTGTAGATTATGGTTAATTAATAGTGGGAGGGATTATACAACGTGCAATGTGATGTATTTTCGCGGACGTTAGATACTCCCACGCGTATTGTTATCTTTCTTGATATTATTAACGTTGCGATCAACCCACTCCTACGTAATATTGTTGATTAATTACGGTGAAAATTGAAAACCGAAATGACAGATCATGATGTATGAGAGAGTAAATACATACTTTATTAGCAAACGCAAAATAAGGAAATTACGATGAAGGATCGAACGTGCTATCAAATTATTAATTGATTGATTATGATAAATGCTGCAAATAATATTGTTTAAACATGGTTTCTCGGTCTAATAAAATGCTTTTAATATTAATTAATAATAGATTGATTATATTTAAAAGATAATATCACAAAGTATTATTTGATAATTGTGTGGATATCTATGGAGTACATATCCGTAGATAGTAAAGCAAGAACGCAAGCCCGAGTTACCAACAGCTGCGAGAATACCATCGATCGGACGACTGTCGTTGGATGGTACAGCTCTAGAATTTCTGCTGTACCATCCGCAGTAAGAACCTGTATTACCTGTATTTTTACCAACGATATAGTTAATTTAAAATACATTTCAGGATAACAAAGCATGAACAATCAATGTGATAAATAAATTATTTTCATCTACTCTCTAAAAGTGAATCGGTGTATTATCACTGTAATCAGTGCTGTACTTATAACTGCTTGTAATCAGTGACTATTTACTGTTTTTGAGTGATAATACACTACTTTCACTAGCGTGAATCAGTGTATTATCACTGAAAAACAATAAATACTCACTGATTACAAGCAGTTATAAGTACAGTACTGATTACAGTGATAATACACTGATTCACTTTTAGAGAGTAACTGTAATAGCATCTAACAAATAACTTCTCACCTAGTTGTCGAAAAAAACTTCAGGAAAAATATTACATTCATCAAAAAAAATAATTTTTCAATTCTCCTCGACAAAAAATAAATGTGGTGCTATTTTTTAGTTACTCAGCATTATAAAGTAGCATGAGTAACTTAAAATAATTATGATATTTCTTATCAAGAAAAGTGCTACTCACGAAGACAACCTATCAAGCGACGCTAAGTATTATAATTCTATATACATCGAAGATAAGCGCAGGCAGAGCATGATTATTGATTTTTTCGAGTATACAATTGGCACAAATAGTATTGACAACAGCTATTGCATTACAGCCATTGAGGTTTCGCGAGGCTCTTGTTGATCACGAAGGGAAGAAAACGCGAATGTTAAACGAAACGGCGACTGGTTCGCGATAATGTGGGCGGATGTTTCGCCCCCGCAGCTCAAACAACACGTCTGAGAGACGTCGAGTCGGTCGAGCGATCATCGTTCTTAACTGCGCCCTTCGTGATCATCTTCTTGTCTCGCCCTGTTTTCTACACTTCGTAGCAAGTCTCTTTGTATCAAGTAGATATAAATAGAATGAATCGAATAGATACATTTAGAGTGATTCATTTAGCATATTTTAATACGAGATTAATTTGTTATGGATATTAATTCTTCAATTATTTAAATTCTTTAATTACGCAAAGACTTTGTAGACATGAAGGTAATCGCGCATTTTTATTAGAAACTTTATTTAAAATATTACGTAGAAATTATGAGATAAAATAGAAGCAAATAATTAAATAAATCAGACAATTTAAAATATTTTTTGCATAATAAAATTAATTATAATAAAGTGACGAAAAAAAATGTAAATATCGACATTTTTAAGATTCGTAATAGATATGGAAAATGAGAGAAATATGTTCATAAAGTTGTAATATTATCGAGACATAGAGTGTCTCGATAACTGTCATATAAACAAGACAGTTTGCCGTCAAAAGCCTGACAAACGCAACGTTTGTTCCCCATAAAAATGGCGCCGTAGGCGTGAAAGGATCAGCCAGACGGAGAAAGATATAAATTGGGAAGAGATGTCTCGCTTCCTCGTGACGACGATACCCCATCATCGAGCACGTGCCCGACCGTCGAGAGAAACCGGTTCTCTCTTGATCGCCGACCGAGAAGTCTTTTTATCGGTCCACAGTGACCTTAACAATCGTTTTCGGGGTATTATCGTGTCAAAAGAAACGCATTTCTTTCCCGGGGAACAAAATTTCTTAAATATGTAACAAAAGAAATTTTTTTCGGGCATATTGTGAAAAAGATTATGCAAGGCGGCTGCAGAAATTTCTATCCCAATAATAGGCATTAAAAGATTATGTAAAGAATGCGCAAAAAATGTCTATGTAAAAAATTTGTCTTACTTTTTAAACTTTATATATATGTATTTAAAAAGTTTTCCTCATTCTCTCTCTCTTTTCTCTCTTTTATTAGTTGTTATGGCTTATCGAAGATTTAATTAACACCAGCAGTGAAAAGTTACGCAGGCAAGAAACTTCATAATGCGGAAGTTTTTAAAACTTCTCAGCCAATAATAACAAAAGCTCGGAAGCCAGTTTCTTAATATCCATTATTTGCCAATATTCGCTCAAGGAAGCTCAATCTTTTCGGAGTTATAAGCTAGAATTTCGAAGTACTTTCTCCCACAAGAATTCATTGTTATAAACTAATTAGCGGTCAAAAAATCTCTCGATCATTTCGCGATGCATTGTGTTACGAGACAGAACTGTACAAAGATAGATTCGGTTTTCATTGTAAATTATGTCGTGCGCGACGCACTATCGTATGCTATTCATAAATCATCGCGCTGTAATAAGCGGCATCGAGATGAAAGTTTTCCACTCACGATGTGCCAAGCAGGATCTAATTACAGCCTAAAAAAATTCTCGACAATACCTCATTCATCCCTTGTACGGGCATGCTCGTTTCTAATCGTGCACATCTCTCAAATTACACATTTCGCATATCATTATAACGGATAACAACGTCGCTATTTTGTATAATATTTAATTATGCGTTGAAAGCGAAGAAGTGAAAGGATGAATACTAAATATGCCCGTTTAAAATAAGACTTTCCTCTTCCTTTCTAATA
This sequence comes from Camponotus vicinus, assembly GCF_025532165.1. Lineage (NCBI taxonomy): Eukaryota > Metazoa > Arthropoda > Insecta > Hymenoptera > Formicidae > Camponotus > Camponotus vicinus. Next base: position 33,091,367 of record NW_028141945.1, read on the forward strand.
ATCATCGTGTTAATCTCGATATTAAAATTATATACAGTCTTTTACAAAGTTTAAGATGAAATTTTATGTGAAAATGTCTACAGAATATGTGTGTGTTTCAAAATTACAAATCGAATCCTGCGGCAAAATTGAAATCGATCTTTCCAAGAAATAGCGATTTGCATGAAGATTTTACAAAGCCCTAGGAATTCCTACGTAAGTTTCGAATCATTCTCAAATTGCTTAGAACGTGCTCGAGAACATTGTCTCTCAGCTCCCTTTTAGGACGAAAGAACAAACATTCCAGCGTCTTCAAATGTCAACAAAGCGAACATCAGGGAATCGAATTCCACCAGAAAATACCAAGAGAGCTTCGCGCACATCGAATATCGGATGTATTTAAGTGCAATGGCGATTCCATTTAAATTATCACAAACGAACGGTATTTTCGTTATTTATGCTCGTGCAAATCGCGCAAGAAGAAACTCGTTTTACCTGTCTTAAGCGAATATCGGATACAGACGAGATTTGACCTCCGCCTTGATTTGGATTCGCGTCTGTCGACTGATTCTGTTCTTCCATTCTATTCTGATCCATTGCCAACCATGCTAATTAGAGCGCAGTGATTTTATCAAGAAACCTGGGCAATTCCACCTCGTATTTTGTGCAATATACGCGAAAGTGCTCCAGACAAAAAATGAAGAAAATATAATATAAATCGTGCAATAATAATTAATGCTTCAGGGCTGAAAATGTGCATCGGCCAATCCCTCCTGCGATCGATCGAAGGTTCACACGACTCGCGACTCGATGTTAGTCACGCATCGAAAAGCTTTGAGCTTGGTATTTTCTCTCAAGAGCGATATGACGCAGACATAAGGAAGACGAGGCAGCCTAGTGGGATGCCGATCTAAAGTGGATTTTCCTAATAGGGTGCACTTACCACGTGCTTTTTCAACCTCTTTACGAAGATCCCCTGATGCGTCAAAGCAAGGAAGATTCTAAAATTGCGAATTCTCGGCTAACTAATTTGAGATAGTTATAAAATGTTAACGAAGTACAAAATGTAATTATTTATTGTTCTAACTAAAAATAGATTGTCAAAAATTAATTTATATAGAATTTTATTATCTTGTTTCGGACATCAAGCGGACATCAAGCAGATTCAAACGATATGTCTTTCATTTGCTTGTGTGCGAATTACCGTAGTAGCAGTAACTCTTTTGCTTAATTGGAGAGTTGCTAACGAGACGATCCCGAATAGAACTCTGCATAGAAATTTTGGCTAATTGGACCGGAACTCACTGAGCTTCTCGAGCACTTTCAACATTAAATGTAGCTATTTGCTTCCGAATTTTACCTGAAACTTGTCCAGGAAGGCAGTGGCCTGAGAGATATTTTGTATAATTAATTAACGGTTCATTCAAAGCATTCACATGATACGATAGCAGTGATATTTAATAAGAAGAAATAAAAGCAAGCGGAAATGTATTTCCGAGAATGTTATTAACATTCTTACAAAATGATAAAAGGATGAAACATAAGGCATGCAAAAGAATTAATTAATGCGATTAGACCTATAAGATATTCAAGATTCTAAAATAGATTAAATATATATATTAAGTAAAAAAATTGAAATGAAACATGAAGCGCACAGGAAACCATATAATCCATAAAAAAGTTTATCTTCTTCAAAATAACTTTCCTTTTTATTTATCGCTAAGACATGTCATATACATATATCAAATTGGAAAAAATGATAAATAATTTCAAAGAAAAGCATCGTTATTTTATATAATTATATTATATGATTAATAGAAATAAAAAAACTATGTCCTTCAATATTGTTAAGACTTATTGATGTATGTTCTTTAATTAAACGCGCATATTTTAATGACATGCATATTCCGAGTATATTGTACTCATTCTTGACGCTCTAGAATTAATAAAAATTCAAATAGATGCCGACCTCTCTTCAAGAATACAAAAACACGACAATTTCCAGGAAGTACAACGCGAAGTTTCTATCGCGCGAATGAGGTGGCATGACATGGCAGAATTCGCGTTGTTAGGTAGGTTCTCCTGGATTTTCTTTTCATTAGTGTGCTACAACAGTCGATTACACGGTAGCCGATATAACAGGCGGAATCGAGATAATCTCCTGGATAAACCGCCGCTCGTGACCCCGTCTTTACCCTGCGACAATAAACCGTGATAAAGATCGATGATTTGATCACGAGCCAGTGCACACGGAGTGACAAACTTCCGGATACGCCCATTGCCCGTCGAAATTTGCCGACGAGTCTGCACCGCGAAAAACAGGTCGCGAACGTGAACCTCTTTTTCACGTCGAAGAAATATTTGGGTTCCATAAAGTTCGCTATCTATTTACAACACTATGATTAGCGACTTTTCAATTAGAAGCTCGCCGTATATCGTAAATGTCATCTTTCCAGCAAAAAATACTTCCTTGAAGAAGAAAATATTTCCTTGGAAATATTCTAAAGACAAACGTGAATTAATAGCATTATAAAATACTGTTAATTTATATCAGAACAATTCTGAAATTTTGAATTCGATAGAAAAGAATATTTATATAATAATTCTCTTATAATTTTGCACGGAAAATAACTACAATTTTAGGATAAAACAAAGCAAGATAAATTGCAAATGTCGTATAATTAAAGCATTTATGAAACACAAATAAATATATAATTTTAACTTTAACCCTTTGTGTGCGATATTGTTTTGTAGTCGATATTAAAATTTCTGTCGAGCGATTCTAAAATTCATCGGACATTCAAACATGAGTTTTCAAAGCAGTCACAAATGTCGAAATGCAACACATTCAGCAAATGTGATTGAAATCGAGTTCGATATTGCAAAAAAAAAAAAAAAAATTACGCATTGCGTTAAAGACAGTGGGCGCAAATGTGTAATTTTGTTACGTCTGCTCTTGATAATAAAAGCAGAATTGGCATTACGTATTCGTTGTTTGATCACGAGCGATCAATACCCATATGTATACAGATTGACCATCGAGCAGGATAGCGTGAAATTACCTTCGCATTTATTCTTTTGTGATTTCCTTCATGCTTTTCTCTATTCACTATCATTTTATCTACAAATCTATGTATTCGTATTTTAATATTAGTATCTCTCGTGTATAAAAAATGTATTTTTATTTTGACATAACTGAACTTTTGCGATTTTATATATGCCGAGAAATATATATTTACAATTATTTAAGTAAAATTTTTATCAAGAATTGTTAGATTTGAAAAAAATACATTTACATATATATATTCAAGATCGAAAAAACTAATTGACTTCAAATAAAGAGTTTGTACATTTTACGTCACTTAAGACGGGAAAATGCAAGAGAACTGTCGCAAGTAAATAATAACAAAGTCAAGTGAATTTTCAAGTAGATGGAAGATACGTGACACATTTAATCAGATCATCAAGTTTCCGTTCAAGAACTAGTCGTTGAGTGAATAATACAGTCTTACAGGTAATGGAATTTTGTGGTCGTAGATCGAGACCCGGATATGTTAGAGTCAGCTTACATCATGCTTAACGCATAAATGTCTGCCATTTGCTCGGCAAACAATGAATTCTAAAAGTCATGTAATCCGGACGCGCGCTAGCATGTAAATCTTCGAATTCGAGATTTCTCTCGATCCTTTTGTGTCTTCATAACATCTTTAAAAACTGCTAAGAACTTTCTCATTCATCGCATTTATATAAAAACATTATCAATATTATAAATTATGAAAAAATTATCTATAAAATATATAATTAAAAATATAATTTACAGAGAAATTAAAATCTTTCAAGAGAATAAAATCATTAAAGAAATTCAGTTTTTTTCTGTAAATATTACAATCACTAGTAAGGCACTTTGCATACGGGGCCAGAGTCAACGATATTATTGATCATGGGACTTGGCTGGCCAATAATCATCTTGTCGATCATACGCACTTAGGTAAATTCCACGATCGTGAGTCTACTGGCATATTTACGGGTAATTTCGAGATTGCGCGAGGCGGAAAAAAACGGCAAGAGCGAGACACACTTTTGCAAATCATGGCAAGAAACTTTGAAAGACGGCGTCGACATTTTTACTGCTCTCCCAAGATATGATGAATATTCTTGCGTCCATGCTCTCATTTTATTGAACTATAAATCGTTCCGTAAGGCGTGGGTGATATTCTAATAGCGCCATGTTTCTCCCACAAAATTCTATAATGACGAATGAATCAGCACATTTTTCTGTTCACTGAAAACTCGTGCTTCTGAAGTTGTAAATCATCGAATGCGAAAGATGCTATTTCTTCTTTTTAAAGAACAGATAATTAATGTGCCACAAAGAAATCTTTAATTACTTTAGCAATTATAGAAACATAAAAGTAAGTATAAATTAGTAATGATAAATTATATTTACATTAAAAAATATGCAAACATGAGTTTTAGATATATAGATATTTGTAGAAGCTTAATTGTATTTGCTTCTTATGCATTTATTCGTGATATGATAATCAGTGTAAGATCCATAATTAAAGTTTCACGCGAATGAAGGAAGTATGCCACTGCTATTTTAAGCTTATATCGATTTTAAAGTTCATCCCATGATTACAGTAGTACGATCAAATATGTGGCCTATTCATCCGTATGTGATCAGACGTTGCTCGTCATGAAAGTATTAAGAAAAAATCTAGTCATCAGCCATTTAAACGTTAATTATAATATACTATTTTTTTTAACAGCAACACGAACACTTTTACATGCACACTTTGCGTGTTGTAGTGTATCCTTCTCGCTGTTCAATAGATCGATAGGTTGCCTCTTGGAGAATGAACAGTGCCTTTGTATCGAGGTGCCTCTTAATACTCCCTCGAGAATCCTCTCTTTACGAGCACCGAGAGAAACCTAATGTCACCGTCTCCATTGAAAATGGTTATCAACCGCTTTAATATCTCCGTAATTCTATCATCGAGTCATCGCATAGGCCTCCGCTGAAAGGCAGACTTGATGCAAGAGACCGCACGTTTAAAGCGGCGATTCATACCGGTTCGCAACTTGATGATCTCCATAAAACGTCGCTGTCAAAACACAACGCAGCGTTTATTTACACAGCGGCGAGGTAAACTCAATTCCACGCAAAGTTAATTGTCAATATTTCAATCATTATTTTCGGACAGAAATAAATTGTAACATTGGATTATTTTATTTAAAAAATTGTTTTTTTATGGCAAGGGAGTACTTTTTACGTAAAGTTTCACGGAGTCTCGTTAACGTTTTTTTGCAAACTTTAAATTAAGCGCTGGAGGAAATTACGTTTACGGTTAAAAAAGTAAATTAATCTTGTACGTTTCGGATAATTGAATTTTGACAACAATTGATAGGAGTCGCTTAAACGGCAAATCGTTACCGTGTTGAAACCACAAAAGGTACAGGAACACACAACTCGATTGTGTAACAAGACGAACTCGCGCGAATTCACCTTGTTACACATACCTCGATTATCGTGTTTCGAGACACGTGTTTCCGGGCTTTGAGAACGAAGCTCGGTCAATTCGCGCATTTCCTCGGACATAATTACAAAGACCTCGTTACGTAGGGCGTGGTTATAGGCCTATGCGTTACGTCGATTCACTTCATTAGCTACGAAATTCAGTACGAATTACGTTCTCTCGTGTAACCGCCACTAATTCGATGTAACGTGGGAATACTCCATGTAATTATTCAAAGCGTGACTGTGCAAACGTCACATTAGCGTAACAATGACGCGTTTTATGTCATAAATATGAAATACATGTTATCGAGTTTAAATATTTAGCAACCGTCCTCATTTCAAATATTCGTAAAATAGAGTGAAGCGAAGCTTGTAAAAAATTATACGCAATATCTGCTTTCCAATTTTCTTCTTACAATTATTTTTATAAATTACATATCAGAACGTATCTTGGGTTTATATCTTTTTCGGTATATCCATTATAAAACTCTAAACTTTTAATTGCATTCCGCCGAACAATCGAAACAAAGTTTTCGTTTCGAAAACCTGATCAACAAGAACTACCGTGTAATTAAAGTGCAATAATGTACAAATAAAAATAAATTTGAACATCTTGAAATCGTGTGGGTGAGAAAAACGGGAAATTGCCACGTCAAACTGATTCCGTACGCTCAAAGTGCTCTGGCTGGCCAAGCCTTGCCACGAAAGCTTTTAATAACTGTGACACACTTGCGTACACATGCGCCGTTTATCGCAAACAGCGTCCAAGTCACAATCCATTAGTCTTGATCGCGGAAATGACCCGATCGAGGGAAAAATATCTCGTTAGCATATATGCTTTTACACGTATCACGGCGACATATCGTCGAAAAAAAGACGGCAAATTGAACGGGGTTTTATTTTGTACCGTTTATCAACGTGACATTAATCGTGAACTTGGTGAAAGATGACGGGACACGTGCCGCATTTTCATTTCCGACTCGACAGCGAGTCGCCTTTCCGGAATAGTAATTAGATTATGAGCAATCGGATTACATACCAAGTCGGCCAATCTTGGCCCGAAAGTCCAATCAGCTAAAATAAACAGTCAGGAAAAAAAAAACTCTGACTTTAATCGCGTTTCCATCGGCGATTTTCTCTTGAAGAATTTTTGAAATTTTTGCGAAAATATCGATATTAGCATCTTTAGAAATTATCGTAGCTTTTGAATGACAATCATTGAGTTATTGCTAATAATAAATAAAATTTTAAATTTTAGTATTTAATCCAAATATATCTGAAAAATAATAATAAATAATTGCAATAAAAAATTACCAATAGGTAACTCTTTAAAAATTTTCGTACATAAAGCAAATACCAAAGCACATTAAGCAAACATACCAAAGTCTATGACTATTGACTAGTATAAATTCCGTCACGAGATGTGCAAGAATATGACCATGGCGTGAAGTAATCACGATGATGCAAACGATCTTTCTTGCGCGCTCATGTGTAATAATATAGCAAGGCAAGGTTTCATTAAATTACTTGAATGTACGTATCTCGGAATCTACCTCAAAAAATAGAGCTTACATTAGTACGATTAATGATGGTACGAAAAATATATATTAATCTCGTGTTAAATATACAACATATATTTAATCTAAAGTTAATTGATACAAACGCTAAAAAACAAGTAACCTAATTTTTCTTGCATATAAAATTAAATTGCGTAAAGCTACAGTTTTTTGTAAATTAACTCTCGCGTTGAATTATTCAACAATCCTTTATTTTACATGAAAGAAATTGATTTCTCTCGGAAAAAATATATTTGCTTGCCAGTAATATGTGTGTGCATTGTATAATAATCATATATATACACAGAGAAAATGTATACTGCATTCAAGTAAATATTATTTATTTTAAGTAAATCATAAGTTTGCATATCCGCAAATATATTATAAGTTCATCACAAGCATTAAATTTAATTGAATATATTCTGAATTCTAATAAGTGCGGTATTTTAATCAAGAATATTAAATTAAAACAAAAATTTGGTTTGCTTATTACATAGAATTGGCGTAAAGTAAGTTTGATTTTTCTTTGATACAACTTTACAATATTCTTGAAGAGAAAATAAATTCTTCTTTTGAATACATGATAATGAGATTTTTTAACAGTTATGATGAGTATATTTTAAGACTATTATCAAGAATATATTCTTTATTGAAGAAAACTATTACTTAAAAAAAGAAAAATAAACTGAATAATCGCTTTTCTTGGCAGTAGAATGATATTTTTCTCTGTGTAAGATATTTGAACTTATATATATCTTATTCCTGTTAAACGATACCTTGCGTTTCTCTATTGCAACCTTAATTTTCTATGGATAGTCATCGCGTTTCGTATAAGCGAATGTCGTAACAGGTAGAGTGTTGCAAATCATCATAACGTGATCACGCATACAACTCGAAAAGCAATTTCTTCGATTAGCCTTGATCGAAGCACGAGGGTAAATAGCTGTCATTTCGTCGTTATTCCTGTTATAACACTTAAAGGAACTTACGAAAGAAATACGTATTAAAGTAGTATCGATTTAGCAGAATTGCAATATCCATAACGCATCAGTATCGCGATTGTACCTCATGCTATAGATAATTATATTAGCGTTGTAAGATCATTTCTAAGACGTACTCATTATATCAGCAGCGATGTTTTTAGGACGCTTCATTAATCATCTCTACATAGAACTAATTAATTCCATTAGCACCTTAATTAGATTATATTGCATATCTGCAGAAAAGTAACCGCTAAGAAATGATGTCGGTAAAAAGTTGCAATATAGTGATTCGCAGTTTCGTAAGAGCTTTATGCTGATTTCGACTTGAAATAGAGCCTGCATTTTCCAGCTGAATTATTCGCCGCGACGCGATTCTGTTTAGTAAACTGCTATTCGAAAGTACAAGCTTTTGTTGGAGCGAATGTATTTCTCAACGTAACTATAATAATACGTATTTTCTCCACCAGATATATGTGTGCGAAATTATTATATTACACCTGCGAGTATTTGCTAACATTATTCGTCCTTTAGAATCGCGCAAGAGTCATAAATGTAAATTGTCGAGAATGTATTGCAATAAATATATAAAATATTGTTATTTATTACAATAAATTACAAATTTCTTTTTAATATGTCATTATAATTTTAAGATATTAATTTTTAATATTAAAGAGACTTAATAGATTTTTATCTATTTTTAAAATTTTTAATTGATTATTAGAATTTTATTTTAGATTTTTGAATAAAAATCCTTCTGTTTTTAAATTTCCGAAAGATGTACTTATTAAAAAAGAAAGCTCTCGGATTTTTATTTATCTTCAGGCATTCGGCTTTCCCAGATATCTTTGATCTCATTCCAACTGTCGGTCGACGCCGCGGCTCTTGCACGGTTCATATATTTTAACGAGGTAAGAACTAGAAGATACACAAATATGTAGTAGCACTCTGATGTATCAAATCCGATATGGTCTACTATCCGAGAGCAATTCAAGCGCACTGCGGTGCGCTTGAAGAGAACGCATCCCGGATGATTTCATAAATCTTTGCGATGTTATCGGACGCGTGGGGACAGCTGACTGTAATTAAAAAAGAGCAAATAAAAGAAACGGAAAGAAAGAAAGAGGAAGAGAGACGTGCCACACCGCGTACGTCTTAAGAGCCTTCTTCTGCCCTGTCCAATTACGAGCTCCGCAAATACGGGCAACATAACACCGCGAATTAACCGCCATCGCAAAAACCATAATAACACGGTATACCGCCCGCTGATAAATATAAATCGTAATGATCTTTTTACGGACTTTCCGCGCGGCGCGGGAAAGGATGCTATAACGCTTCCCCTAGCTTAATACGCCTTCTATTAATGTCCGATCGAGAATACGGCGACTTCCACGCGATCGTCAAGCTGATATTTTGCACAAATTTCCGAGCATTACACGCGTCACGCGTCATTTCACGCTTGACATGATTAAAAGTATTAAACAAGGAATAAACCGTTAATATAATATGGAACAAGTACACACATATATATTCAATATGAGTGAAGGCATAATTTCTTAATGAAATTTCCACGCAGTAATATATCTTTATTTATTTATTGTATAATAATTAATAATACTTATTATGTAAAGGCAGTGGTGTCATATGGAACAAAAAATTTGATTAATTTAATTTTACATGAAAAAAACTGAGCCGACGTATTTGTACGCAATTTGTAAAAAATTAAGCATTCTGTGAAGACTTTCCAATAGAACATCAACTTTTTTCATTTCTTATTATATTTGTACTTTCATCTCCATTCTAAAGATAAAAAGATCAAAAACGCTATCGTCAGGAGTTTATTTGTATAACACTCGCATAATTTAGTACGCTCATAATAAAAACGAGGATTTACTATACTTTCACAGAAAGTTAAGAGAACGTCTCGATACTTACGGTAAGGATTTCTTTATATCTTTAATACTTTATCGCAAAAACCAAGAAAAGATCAATTTTTAGGAGAACTGTCCATTGCCACTGTTACTTCTCCATGAATTGTTTTTTCCGATTTTTCATTTATCACTATTCCATTTACACAACTCGAGAAGTCCATTTGGCACTCATTGTCACAAGTTAAGGACAATTCCCTTGTGCTACTTGATAAATATGTGAGATAACAATTCAGAGAAAATAATTCCCTTCGTTTAGAAAATTCTTTTTAATGCAATGTCAAAAATATTTTTTTCACGGAAAACATTCTGCGCGATCAAAATATATTTTAGCGTTAAGATTTAAAATAACTCTGCGAGTATTTTCAAAAATTCGCGCGAGCTCTAGAAAAGAGCATTCTCACTCGACATTTGTTTCAATGCATATACGTGTTAATTATATCTCTTGCCCGTTTTAATTATCGCCAGTTACGAAGAAAATGACATGTTGAAATAATTGTCGGACTCCATAAAGGATTAATGGAGATATTCGCATAAATGCCTCTGCGAAAAGGAATCGTTTCACGATTTCGCGGAATGTTTATAACGAAGACGCACCAATCTGTGTTAATTAAATTTCTATTTGTCAAATTAACGGCCGGTACGAGTCATGAATAGAAACGCGATGACGGAACATCATAATCGCGTGGCATTCTCTTATAAAGAACGACTTCTACATTTTTATTGGCGCAAAAAAGCATTTAATTGGCGATATCACGGCGATAATTTCGCGGCGCGTTGGTTAGAGCTCTCTCTGTATATTTTCTTATCCTTCTCTAAAGTTTCGGAGCTAAGGTTCTTTCTTTTTTCCAATGGAATACTCTTACGTTATTCTATTTCTTTCGCGAAAAGATGTTTGAGTAACTGTTGCAATTTTTATAAATGTTTCACTGTTCGCAGTTTCGTCCCGCGAGATACCTATCAAACTTGTATGCGACATAATCAGTGATTCAGTATCTATATATATTCTGCTTTTCGCGAAAGACTCATCCTCAATATGTCTCGCGGGAGAGACTGCGAAAGAGAAGCAGACCGCTTTACTATCGCGTCTCGTTTCGACGTCCCAGATCAGAGGGATACACACCTTCGGCAGATAATAAAGTACTGAGAAATACGGTGCGAAAAATCCTTACGCGGTATTTTATTGCTGACATAAAACCTCGTTAAACGATTTGTTTCCGTACCGAGTAGAGCCCATCGAGAAAATGATACAAAGGTGTGGTTTGCGCAGGACGCATCTCAGATAATATTTTAGTACACTAATCGCACCCTTTTCTGTTTTATGTTCAATCTCCGAGTCTTGCCAATATTTTTAGAGAAAGATTTTATGGCACAGATATGGATTGTAGCTATCAATATTTGGATATAAGATACTTTGCACTGTATCTGGATTTACCTTGAAATATATAGTTAGGAAGTCGGATACCAGGGATTTGAACAAAATAATGTAACGTATTATATTGTAAGGATTATCGTAAAAAGCAAAGATATTAAGGTATTTTATTCGCCTTAGATAAATTAATGAATACTGAAAGTTTTTATGTAAATATTAAATGTGCTACTTTATTTTATGGACGATTGTGAATGGAAACTGAATTTGTATTGTACTATTTGCAATTTCGAATATCTAGATTATCCGCGATTTCGAGGACTTTGATATTAATACCCTAGATATACCAAGAGAATCCTACTCTCTCTAATATATAATAATCCTCCGTAAACTTTAAATGTAACAAAGATTATTCAGCCCAGAATTAGAAAATATATTATCTTTTTCTTTAATATTAAAGTTCAATTAAACTATATTAAAAACATGGAATTTTATTTTTCGAGATTCCCTCAATTATTTCAAAATAAGATACACACCCACACCTGCCCTTTTTTTGTAAAAATAAACGAATTAAAAGAAATCAGAGGCTAAATTAAAACAAAATAATCAAAATCGAATTTCGTTCGAATCGAGTTATACAACTCTTATACATAAATTAACAACTCACATAGCCAGACGTTTCCGCGGGGCGCGGTGTGCAGTAGATTCAGGTGCAGGTTAAAGTCGAGACCGGCCAGGTCCTGTCGCAGGTGGGTACTGTCCATGATGAGCGCACGTTCTGGCAGCAGGAAGAGGTGATCGCTTCCTTCTGCGGGCCCCAGGGTTCGCGGTACGCCGAGCCCGAGAGGCCCCGATCGGGCCGTCAACATTCTACCGCCAGGATCAGCCAGGAACGCGTCGTCGCGCGGACTCGCATTCTCCTGCGACCGCCTGATGCCCGACACGCTGATCCGCGACGAGGACTCGCGACTCTTCCGCACTGCGGATCGGTTCGGATTAACAGGTGGCACGTGACCGTCTCTCTTAACAGCCCCCGTCCTCGGGCACTTAATCCTGACGTCGAAAATATAAAGCTAGCGCGCGCCAAGACCGCTCGATGTCCTCGAGGAAGGATTAAGCGATTTCGATCGATTATGACTTGCAATATCTATTACAGTAGGGATTTTTAACACAACAGCTTCATCGTGGAAGTCCCTCTTTTAAGATTAATCGATGTAATCGACGTTCAATTAAAATGTGCAGTACTTCCTGGGGAAGCTCACCTTGATTCCTTTTCCCGACTTCGATTAATCTTGATTCGATTAACTCACGTTAAGGATGACAGATGTCAAGGTTGAGGTTTTTCTGTAATTTAATTCCGACTATGTGTATCATATGATGCGATCGGTGATGTGTTAATAATGAGATATCGATGATGTTTTCTCGGTGGTGTCGCGAGGAACACACCTACGATCACACGACGCGACGATCCCCACAACTCGAGAATGACTTGTGATCTCGTGAGTCACGTCGGTCAGTCAACTTTCGACGTCGTCGACGGAGGAAAGAAAGAGAGAGGGAACACCAAGCGAGCCGATCTCCCCGCGACGCCGCGTGAAGTGGCACAAATTGACCCAACAGGCTCGCTCGTTGAATTTGTTTAAGAGGCGGCAAACCCTCGTAAGATCGCTCTTCGCGAGGACGTTCCAAAGAAGAAATTCCGAAAATTTAAAACGTCCGTCTTCCTCAATGAAAGACGGCTCGGCTCCAATTTTAGATGACAGTTCGTGACAGATAACAGGTGCAGCTGTTCTAACCTTCCCGCCTTCCGACCGGCTGTCAGCTGTGCAATATTTGCTCGCTACGTGTGAATTTATGGATATTGTCGTCGATGCGCAGATCGGCCTATTTACGCAGCGCGTGAGATATTAATTGATTCCGCCCCCGCTTTTGATGACACGCGGTTATTCCAGCGATTCTCGAGTTCCTTCGGATGAGAGTTGATGGATCTTACGACAGCTCAATCGATCGGTGACATTGAGCGATGACGATCAGCTCTCGATAAAATATCACGGGACGCTTTCACGAGATGCGTCTTCCCGATGACAGGTCGGCGCAACTTGACGGCTGATCTAACAGCTGGACCCGTGACAGCCGGGACTCGTGGCTGCGTGGCTGGCACGGAGTTCTCTCACGAACGGTCTCACGTACACGGTGGTCAGCGTTCGACTGAGTGGGTCCGTCTCGGCGCGTTCACGAGCGACGCCGACAGACGCCGGAAATGGCCGAGAAGGTGCCGGAGACGCAACGCGGGAGGAGAGACGCATTTTCCGCGTCGAGAAGAGAGACGGCATTTTTCGAGCAGAATCCACGTACGCGCAGAAAAGCTCGCCGATACGCATGTATGTTTATTACGAGCTAACATCGGCTGTGGAATTCTATCTCGGGGAAAGAAGGATGCATCGCAGCATCCTTTTGTGGCCGTAGAAGCTGCATCGATGCGCTTAGTATTGATTATAGTATTACGATAGATAAAATATATTTTATTACTAGCAATGTAGTAATATTTTATAACTAAGCGATAATATTTTCTCGATATTCAATTTTAAGGAAATATTGTGTTTTATTCGACATAAATTATTTCAAAAGTACATTAATTTTCGTGTAATTCCCTTCGGTTGCACGAGATTATGTAAAAGGAAGAGATGCCCTTCGGCTATTAAAATAGCTTTGGGTAGAGCCATTTTCTAGGTCATAATCCGTACAATTAAACGGGTTTGAAAATCGTCTATAAAAGGAGAGTATAAATTTAATCACGAAAATAGCCTAATATTCATAATCTGGCATTTTTGAAAGACGACTCTTCTTTCATTTATATTTCCTTTGTAACCTTTAAATTACGTATATTTCATCTTTTGTCGAATTTAACTATTGTTCGTCGCTGTCGCTGTGTCTCATAATTGTATTTATTTAACTATTTCTTATTAGATCTTTTGTAATTATCGCAAAAATATTTTACAATTAATATTGCATAAAGGAGTCTTTTTTTCGAAGCAAAATAAAATCGCGCGTCATTCATGGTTCATTTTTGCAGTAGATAGATAGTGCGAGAAGATGTTATATAAATCAGGAAGAAACGTGGGTGGTATCTAAGCAAATGCGGAATCACATCGTAAGAATATCGCGGTTACACGGAAGAAACGTCTTCTGTTGCTGTTGTAGCAATTTTGTGGTAAAACGGTTTTTATCGCTGGAAAATGCTTCACGAAGGTGCGTCGAAACTGCCGAGTATACAGCGAACCATTTCCCAGAACGTTTTGCTGCAGCTTACGTATCTTTTGTGGCTCATTATGTGAAATGTTTATCTATATCATTAGTCGTAATGATTTTTCTTCAAATCGTATGATTTCTTTTTTAAATCGACTTCTCATAAAAAAATTTAATAATAAATTTATTAAGAGATAAATAGGTAATTGTATATTATTGAGAAATAAATTATTAAGAGAGAAATAGGTAATTATATATTATGATTTATTTATATTTAGTTACAAAATTTTGGTGAGAAATAAGTTTTTCATGAGATAATAAAACATTTTTCAGTTACTTTTGAAAAAACTTACGTTCAGAAAAAATACATTCAAGATTTAATATCAAGAAATAATATCGAAATGACGATTTAAAAATCGGGCATTTTATATATGTCTCAAAATAATGTGCGTTTTTTTTACTAGATATTAACGAAATATACACAAACTACATACATAATTATAACTTAATAAAAACAAAGAAAAAATAAAAAATTAAATTCATATAACAAGATGCTATGCGCTTATATTTTCTCTTTGTAATATTTATTTTTACAATTCCTGTGGCACATATACTATCAACAGCCCTTGTTATGCAGATTGCTAATTCGTGAATAAGCTTTAGATTCGCTAGGGGTAAAAGCCGGAAAAAAGCGTCCCGGAGACGACATGATCATATCGCAAAACTGCTGGAAAATAATAGTCGTTACACCTAACGGTTGCTCTACGTTAGTCCAGACATCTCCGTTGGTTTATTAGGTCACTTTTTCTTGTTAGTGTACGCGTTCCAAGTGCGTCGAAGATGCGTACCATCCCGACACGGTGGCGTCTGTTTGCGAATAAACGGAGCCATCAGATTTTATCTACGTTTTACGGAATAGCTTAAAGATTAGTGTCAACCGATTAGGATAATATCACGCCACGATATTTTCCTAATATGTGGTGAAAAATCAGTAGTCGTTATAAACTTAAAAGTAATGGCTACCTTTTAATAGTTACCATAAAAAATTACCGGAAACTAATAGCTATTAAATTTATCACTGGATAATACAATGTGATGTAACATTTACATTCGTGAGATATTTTGTGATCACATATATAATATATTTTTGAATAGTTATGTCTTTCTATTTCCTATTTAAGTTAATTTGTAATGCATCAAGATTAAGAATATAAAAATTGATTGTCTCGTTATAAACCTTTTTTTGCTTCCGCAAGATGCGAAGTTATTCTTTTCAAATGAGTATATCTTATATTTTTCGTATTCTTTATATTACTGTATTCTTGATATTAAATCGTTAATTCAATATAAAGAATCTCTCTGACAATAATAAATATGTCTGGAGGAATTTTTTCCAGAGTTTCATCAACTATCACTTGGAGGACACGCTTCTTGCGGCTTGATCTTCCACGTACATGCTTCGTATACAAAGTCATTCGAACGACGATCGATGTTCCTTTATGGAGACTAATATGCCAGGTTCACCAGCTGGCTCTGCTAGATACAAACGGTAGCACACCATCGAGCATCAAGGGCAGGCATTGATCGACAGAGATCATCACTCGTTACTCGTGAGAGTTTTACGTTATATCGATTATCACACGTGTGCGAGTCTATTTCATGAGAAAGAGCTTGCAGCGCGAACAAAAGCCACATAAAAAATAGATATAAACAATGGTCAATATAAAGATTACTTTTTTTTATTGTAGCTCGAGACAAGTTAAATTAATTTATGTAAAAAAAGAAACTTTTTTTTCAAAATATCTTCTAAAATATTATTTAAATTGTTTAAGAAATTTTTGTATAGTTTCGGGGATACATAAAAATATGTTTTATTAATTATGTAACACACATGTATAAGAAATACTATATAAAATATGTAAGAAAGTGCGATTATAATGCAAAAGATAAAAGTTGGATATCGATAAAACTTTGAAAAACAACTGAGAGACCCTTAAACCGTTATATTTCGGAAGATCCTCAAAACGTTATTATGATTCATGACATGAGATGGATGAAGAAAAATTTATTAGAACGTGACGGGAATTTTTGATAAGCTAGTCCGAAAATAGACAATTAGCACTGCTTATATTAATTATAAATTCTGCTCGTGTTCAAAAACATTCTTGAATTGTTAGATAGAAAGCGTCAAATACCATATATAGCCGAAGAATTTAGATATAAAATAT
This sequence comes from Camponotus vicinus, assembly GCF_025532165.1. Taxonomy (NCBI): domain Eukaryota; kingdom Metazoa; phylum Arthropoda; class Insecta; order Hymenoptera; family Formicidae; genus Camponotus; species Camponotus vicinus. The sequence goes on from NW_028141945.1 coordinate 33,108,171, forward strand.
AACAGTATTCATTGCATATATTAGTGGCAATATTAATGCACAAAATTAATTATTGATGTTCAAAATAATAAAATAATTATTCCTACGAATTACATTAGTAAAATGTCAATATTTTATTAAATTATTTAGTGACATAATACATATTATAGAAGAAATAATAAAATTCTAATAAAATAATTGTAACAATATAACAACAGGTTGGTTCTTCATTAAATCATAACGTTATTAATTTCGGCTATTTACGGTAATATTAATCATAAAAGAGAAAAAAATAAAAGACTATTAAATAATATCCATCAGAAAATTGCTTATTCTTCAATTATATGAATATAATTTGCGTCATATTATCCTCAACTTTAATCTCGTGTAAGTAAAGTGACTCTTAAGACTTTCCTAAAAAAGTATTATAGACTATAACAATAAATTAATGGATGTGCATTGAGAAGTCTCTGGCAGACTGTAAAATTGTCTTGTTAAATACCATATAAATACATATAAAAACTTGTTAGGATCAGTTTCCCATGAAAGACAATCCTTTAGTCGTACGACAGGAAGTTAAACTAACGCGTTACAAACATTGTATCATTTTTATGCTTTTTCTCGTGAATATTGTCCAACGAGATAGCAAGCGTGCGTCAATGTCGCCGTAATACGCGTGTTTTAATAGCTTCCAGCGACTAAACGACCTGTTGTTCTCTACTATGACGTGTCATAACTAAATTCCGCAAATTTTACAATGTTACTTTTCTGATGCAGTCTCAACGAAGTTCCAGCTACATCGCGAAACAGAGTACGTTTATATATTTCGCTTCGTACAGAGAGAGTTTGGAATAATCCGACAAATCACGTACGGAGACTTGAATAATTATAGTTGCGACAGATATATACCGCGGTCACAAATTCAGAATCACAAATTTGCATGAAAGACGACCGAATTCCGACCTACTGCACGAGCCAATTAATAAATTCCACTACGTAATCTACGTAATTTACAGCATGTACTTATTTGTGTTCCGCTCAAGATTCCCTTTTTCCCAGCGCGATTTGCATTCTGAACGCGTTTATCGCGTGCGTATGTGATGAAGGTTGATCCATGAATCCATGCGACGACATGTGCGATGCATTCGCGCTCCTATCGCGAGTAAATGCGACGTGCGAATAGCTGCGGGTGTGGTTACGATTATTTCCAATGCGAAACACACCTAGCCGTTGCATTGCGGAGATTATGCTATCGAATTGCACGTTTAGTCATCAAAGTTTAGTCATAAACGTATCTTGTTGTGCCCGCTTTTGAAATTTGCAACAGTCGGAGCGGTTTTAAATGAGACAAATCGAGTACACGCAGATTGTATTTCCAATTGTTACTATATCTATTGTGATTTTTGTATCGCTTATGATTGATAAAACAAGAGGTTTTAAAAATCTATAAAATAAAAAAATACAAGAAAACGCATTTGTCGAAATAAAAATTTATAGAATCCAGGAGATCTGGTGAATCCGAGAGAAACTAAAATTCTATTACATTTTAATTATAATCAATAATTTTCAGTATCGATTAAAAGAGATACATTTTCAAATTAATTCCAACTTCATTGGTTTCTTTTTTGCACATCATAATTAACTCTATTTGTCATTTCATGTAGCTTTCCAACTTTTGTACACCTCGACTCGTTCTCTCGAAACCTAACGGATCGCCATAATTGGTACAAAGATGTTCGCTCTTTTATTCGCCGCAAGAATCACGCTGTGAGCGCAACGGAGGGAATAAGATCGACCGACTGTTTCTCAGAAGACGCGCAAAGAGACGTCAATAATTTCGTACCAAAGATCGTTTTCACCGGGGCGCACAACGGACCAGAACGACGGCCGATAATTCCTCGGTAACGGTAATAAATATCCCCCGTGAACCTTTTTGTCGAGCCTCTTCGAAGATTCGCCGTTTCTTGCCGCCATTGCAAATTAAATGAACGAGTATAATCGGCGAAAGTGGAGCTGAGCGGGCGGAAAAAAGCTGTAAAAAGAAGCACTATTCGCGAAGAAATAGTATCCGGAAAAAAACGCAAGAGTAAAGACGGGAAGCTATCGCGAAGGTTTTGAAAGGATAGGCCTACCTGCTTCTGCAAATTCTTTCATCGCTTTTAAAAATTTCTTCGAGAAGCATCACTTATCCTTCGTACAAAATAAACTGCCCGTACTTACTCAGGCTTTAGAAGCTCCTAAACCTGCTGTAAATCATCCTAAACAAACACTTGAGAAAAAAAATATAACCGTTTAAATGCGCAAATGTAATTCAACTCGAGGTCGATAAACTCATTCAGGTTTCTCCGCGTAAGCTTGCCAAATCCTTTCCTTCTTGGAGAAGATCTTAGAGATCTTAGAATATGCTGGACTATCGTTTCAGTCTCTAATTTGAAGGAATTAAAGCGGAGTATCACGTTTGCACATCGTGCATGCTCTCAATCTCGTATATCTTTCCTTTGAAAGATGAATCAGCGCATACTGATGATGATGATGCATCCAAGAAATATTACATACATCTACTAATTGATAATTACCTTTGTCTCTTTATAATAATGCGAAAAATATAATTTCCACGAAATACAGCAACATAATTTAATGAAATAGAAAGGTATTTTAATTGAATTTACAGTTCAATTACAATTTAATTTACAGAATAATTATATGTGTGAGACTAGAAATACACATATTAATTAGCTACATCACGACAATAATCGATTTATATATTCAAGTGTCACGGTTGATACATATCGTAGCTTTTGGAAAAAAGTTCATCACGAATTGAGATACCAGTCAAACGAGAATGCTCAAGATCGATCGTTCGAGTTCCGCCTTAATTCTAGACTCCAGACGAGACGCACGAAAATGCTAACAGAGCAATTGCGGGGGACGGATCCCCTCAATCCCGGGCCAAGACAGCGTTCCGGGCTGTCGAGTCGTTTGTACATTGAAGAGAGAATTATAGGATTGGACGGGGGCGCCGTAATTTCTATTAGTTCCATCGTCTCGATTAAATCGCCGTGACTCTTGCGGTTGACATTTCGCGACCACAAAGATTTCTACGCTTTCAAACGCTTAAATTGTGTTTTGATATTTCTTTCACAAATATTTTGTGATATATAAACAAGATAAATGTTATATAATTTCTTGTAAATCTAATTTTAATTAAAATCAAATAAATGGTGTAAATATAAACACATGCATCATATTTAAACAAGTGCTATCTAAAATTTACGTAATTAATATATGTTTTATTATTAGTTATATAAGCTCAATTTTTGATCCTATAGGGACGCAATAATACAGATAAATAAAATATAGTACATATAAGAGATACGCATGCCGAAATATAAGTCTGACCTAGATAAAAAGTTCGGTCGATAAATGCCATCTTTTGGGGTCGTTTTTAGCGATCCTTGCGTAGTACGATAAACATGACTTAAGGAAGAAAAGACATGCTCATCACTTCGCCCTACGAACGCTAGGAGATCGATATTATACTTCAACAAGAGAAGATTACACGCATCACTGAGCATGAAGTCGCTCCTGTGTTCTAGGACCGATCTTTTAATCAGCGTCGCGAATCCTGGCTCGCCGGAAATACGGCAATTCACGCCTGTCTCTTTCGAACGGACTTTGAAATTACTTTTACAACATGCTAAGATTTCGAAGAAAAGTGATTTCTATTATATGAAGTAAATTAACTTGAACGAATTAAATTCCTCGGATGCGAACAATAATAACAAGAATGACCGGAACGCTTTTTAACGTTAATAGCAAGGAACAATAAGAAGATCCAGGAACAATATGAAGAATGGCATAATAAAAATAAGCATAGAAGTAAAACAAAGAAAATACATAAAAATGAAAAATTGGAAGAATTGTATGATTGTGAATACATATTTCTTCCAATATCAATTAAACAATCTAAAAAGTCCACGATGAAACAAATGATACAAATGCTTCGTTTGATCAATTAATGTTTTGTACAAATATATACATGACTAGTGCATCTTGTTATGTATGCACGCAAGATCGTGGCTGCGAGAAGAAAGGTCTTCCTGATAAGATGACATCCCTCGGCAAAGGATTTGTTCTGATTAAAGTCGACACAAGACAACGTAGATTGCAGATAGCCGATTCCGTATTTCGGCTTCTATTATGGCTCTTACACGAAGGAATTTGCAGCATCCACTGTCTCTTGTTGGATTAGAAGCGCATCTCGAGCTACAGAAGGGAAGGCGCCGCATCCTCCCCTTTCTAAAAGCAGCGTGTCGATCTTCTTTTGTGTATGTGTGTGTGTGTGTGTGTGCGCCAACTTATATAGATAATGCATAGGTACATCCAAGTTTCCGCTCAAACCAGGAAGCAATCACTCGTAAATATTTTATACCCGCAAAGAGGCGCAGTAGCAAACGCGGTAATCTCTCTTTCTGCCTTATGTTGCGATTAAATATGACAGTATAATATACATTTTATTTTTGATTATTTTCCTCAAGTGACTATTCATTTAATTTAAAAAAAAATTGAAATACAACCATATGCGCAGATTTCTCGGTTGAAAAATTTATATCTCAAACTTTAGTTATGTTGAATTTACATCATTATTAGATTTAATAAAATTAAAATTTAATAAAAATAAGTTTTCTTTTGAAATGTATTTTATTCTACTATAAAGGCAGAAAATAAAAATTTGAATTTTCGCAAGCGAGAATATTTCATCACGCATTTCGAACTTTGTTAATTATGTCAAATCGCGAATATGCGGAATTATTGAATCTCACAGAACAATCCCTATTGATCATCTTTTCATCGCAAACACATAAATAATACCGTAATTATCATGTGACTGTAATGGACAACATATCGTTACATTGCTGTATCGATCGGTCGTCAAAACTTAATTGCGATAATTAACTCCACCGTTTGTGCATAGTGCGTACGTAAATAAGGTTTCCGATTATACGCTATGATCTTTATCGGTTTACACTCCCTTCCTATGCGTCTTAATGTTCCAGCATCCAATGTTGCATCTACGCAGGGAAGAAACCGATAGCTTTCCTGGGTAATTTCCAACAATGTGTACTCGGGCATATGTGTGCCTTCGTCTAAGCGAAGGAGACAAGCATTGGTTTTATAGGTCAAACAAGATAATTTCAATATAAATCGTTTCTATATATATATAAAATTTATTTATTTATTTATTTATATAAAATAGTGCATCTCGTGTGTATTCCAACTTTTCTCTTTATAGTTTTGTAGGGTACATACTTCTGGAAAAAAGATTTTAGATAAAGTTACAAAAAATATTTATAATTATATTAAATATTTATAATTTATAAATATTTATAATTCTTTCGAATTCGAATATAGAATCTTTTCAATTGAAGCAAAATGCAGGCTATGCTTGGCACACCGTGTATAAGTTTAGCGTCACTTTATCGACTTCCTGCTGCACCTGTGCATCAACTCTCACCTTAACTATGTAATAGCATCGCCATCTTTGGGATGCACCAGCTGAATACTATTATCGTGTCATTTGTTAAATTGCCTGCTTGATATCTCAGCTGTTGAATTGCAAAACGAAAGGAGAAATGCTTTGGATTTTGAGATCGTTGGAATCGTAATATTTTGATGGAATAAATCGCACCATAAAAATATATTCGTCTTTCATGGTTTTCCGATAAAAGAGAAAAGCAGAATAAAAAAATAAGCTTTATATTTATTCATTTATATTTGAAAAATTTATATATATTCTGACAAAGAATCTGAAACACAAAGATGAATAAAAAATTGCGTGAAAAATCGCAATGCAAAAAGGTGATCGCATATTAAGATGCGGATCACATAACGCGAATATTCGCGAATTAAAGATAAAGTTCAAAGGCTGTTAAAGAATATCGAGCCACGATTAATGATTCACCACCCTGTCCAGCCGACCGCGGTTTTAGCGCGATATTGCGCCATTCGTATGCATTCTTTTTTCTCCTCGAGATGCATCAGTTATACGCGCAATATCGCGAATAATATATCAAAGCCGATGTACGGGAGCATAGATGAGTGGCTTCCTCGCGAAGCTTCGACCGACGTTTCCTGTTATCCCGCGCGCGGTGATGATAAATAGCGGATAAAACGTGCACGATACGTTCGATACGACTAGAGAAGAAAAAGAGAGAGAGAGAAAGATCGATTTAATGCCGACTTAATTAAGGAGCATCATCGCGATTATGGCACATCGCTATTACCAGCGTAATCTATCTACTCGTTACGCATAATTCTGATTATTCATTGTCAATCGGATCAGTGATGTAACAATGCACCGGTCGGCTCTAACAGGAAATCGATCGACGGATTAAGAACAGTTATTCTGAGATCGCCAACGATTGATAATCGACGCCACACCGCGCACGATACACGTTCTTACTCTTAATCAATCATCTAGCGCGCCAATAATTATTTTATCCATCGAATAATCCATCGAATAATCTCTCTTTCTGTCGTTTGAAAAACGATAATTAATCTCGGAGGAAGCGTCGTATAATTTAACATAAGATAAAACTGTAAAATATCTTTCGTTAATTAAGACACTGAATTTAGAATTGCTATGTTCTTTATTTCACATTGCTATCCGAATATAAATCTAGTTCTAAATGTAGTTCTAAAGTATATATAAGAATTGATTAGAGATCTGTTTGATTAAATGATCAAAGGCGATACTTATTTTTTAACAATGTATTATTTTTGTAATTTTAAAAGCATCAATTATTTATATTGTTAGCTTTATCTTTTTAATATTCAGCTTTGATCGAGGAATTCTATTTCGTTTCAGCCCTCTTCTTATTTATAATCTCCTAGAACTATCACCACATAAATTTTGTTAGTAGATAAGACTGTCCACAGCAGTCGATCCAATTTTCCTAAATGTCAGTGGAAGATGCGAGGAAAATTGTCCCCTTTCGCGCGTTCTTTGTCCTTCTTTTCCTCTATTTTTTTTCTCTATCTTTTTAGTGTACTTGGCTATCCGTTGACCGTGGCATTAATGAAAAGTACACGAAGAGAGGATGCTCCAGTCGTCTAGCCACCATACCTCTCCTATGCAAAAGGAATGGGCGAGGGTTGCCAGGGTGACGCCTGCCGGCGCCCGACTGAGGGTCGATACTACGACACCGACGTCATCAATTCGTTCTTCGTATCTCAAAGATTATCCCATATCTTTTCTTATGGACTTTGAGAGGGAGAATGCTTTGCGAAGCAATTTAATACAATTAATTAAACAAAGTTTCTGTAAATGTTAAAAAAGATCGTATTTGTTAGATGTAATTCACTTTCATGTTTATTCAATTATCCTCTTTTCAGTCAAGAAATATATCTTAAATAAAAATGTATCATTTGTTTACGAAACTGACAAATTTTTAAAAAAGACAAGATAATAATACATAAATATTGTATTCATTTATTTTTCAAATATTATAAATATTATAAATGCTGTGCAAGCATGACTTGTCTCCGAAAATTCGCTCCGAATGTATCAAAGGAATCCTGACCGTAATTGTGAGAATTATATAGCTTCGAGGTGTAAAAACCTTATCTTTTGGAAAGAATAAAACTTTGAGAGAATGAAATATAGAGAACTAGTACACACGAACATTGGCACGTCGCGATAATGCGACCTATCAAAGACGATAAAGATAATATGCATGATACGTTCGCATTCTTATACGTCCATTTCTGCAGTAAACGGATCTCACGAGTGCGATTCTGGTGGTCGAATGGCCAACGCCGTTATTTCACTGCGGCGAGAGTTTCAAAATTTATGATCCGCGTACCATATACATGTCCTAGTAACCCGCAACTACAAAGGAAGGAAAAGCGAGGGCATTGTTACGACTTCGTGGAAGTATGAAAATAATCAGCTGATTTCTCGCCGGGCGTCATCGAATCGTATCTCGCGCTATTCACTATTGTAATAATCATAGTACAAATACGCTTGTTGCGATAAGCATCTTTGTAGGAAACATTTCAATTTCCACGTTTTTGTCGACGTAATAATTGTGGGCGTATAAAGAAGAACGATTCCGATTGTTCTTTGCAGCCAAAATATTTTCAACGATATCTACTCGAACTGATATAACTAAAGTCGGATTCTTGCTAATAAAACTCTGAAAGAACATCGTGATTGATATGTGTTATTTTTTTGCGATATTCTGACACGTTATACTAAACAAATTTTCTAATATCGTTCTAATTACATTTTAGCTTTTTTTATGTTTTTCTGAAGATGCACCGAGGAATGATGAGCAATAAATCCCGCCAATATTCATGAGTAATCACGCTACGGTTCGTTAAATTTTACGACGTAGATATCTCGCCAACGACTCGAGTTCTTTTTTTGTGAATACGCATCTCGCAATTTCTCATAACGTCAAAACAAAGAAAAATATTTCACAAGCGTGAAAAAGGATTTTTCGTGCTGAACAATCGAGCGATCAGTTCGACATGAAATATCAATAGCCAGTTGTAATAACGTGAATATACACACATATAAACTCTCTTTTTCTTTTTTATATAAAATATAGTTCTATGATTTGAAAAAAAATACCTTAAATATATTACATTGTCACTATTCATCTCATAAATTTTCTCTCAAAATAATTAAACCGAATTTGTACACAAAATACGCGAGAAAGAATATTCGTAAGATATTTTTTCATCGCAAAACATAGATATCATTAATGATACAAACAATAAACGTATATATAATTTTGAAAAATAATTGTAAAATAATTATAAAATAATCTTATATTCTATATATTTCAATTTCCTGTTTTAAAAATAAATGAATAGATACTCATGTTATTCGAATGATCGCTCGTGCAGATTATGTGAACCACAATATACCCAGTGTCAGTTTGGTTTCAATGCATTCCAATTGCTGATTGCATCGGCAAACACGGTCGAACAGAAGCGTCTGATGTTTACGTCAGAATCTGTATATATGCAACGTGTTTGCGAATCGTGATCGATGTTTGTAAACGGCTGTGGAAATGATCACGGTAGTGTGCGGTCAGACCATCTTACAGAAGAATTACGATTCCGAGTGTCACAACAAGAAAGGCAAGAAAGAAGACGCGATGCATTACTTGTTATACGCGATAGGGATATAAATTTATAATGCAAAATAAAATAAAATTTGCGCGCATCTTTCTTGCGTAACCGAATAAATTTTTCAATCTACTTTTAATTTCAGATGAAAAATACATTTTCTTAATAAATGGAAATACTTTCTAGTTAACAAGTAACATTAGCAAACTAAACTTCATAACATATTACAGCAAGAAATTTATATTTATTTAGATTACAATATAATTTAATGAATATTGAACTTTAATTTGCTAAAATGGGTAAAATATAATGTTTATTTTTTGTTAATTTTACACATCTATTCTTTTATTGGAATAAAAATAAGCTGTTTTGATTAATGGTTACCAACCGTTGGCCCAGTTAAAGTGCCGTCTGAAAGTGTAACTAATTAGACACTTTCGAAAGTTACCGCAGAGTCTGACGTGACAGTGTTTCATTCAGCTGTTTTGCCGCGATATTAATAGATGTAATTGTTGGAGAAAATTTACATTCTATTAATAACGTACAATAATATTAAGAAAAATCTTACGTATATTTACAATAATTTATACAATAATCAAATATTAAAAAAATATTTAGATCTGAATGAACGCATTCAGCTAGAAAATATTTCCTATAATAAAATAATTTAAGAATAATTTAAGAATTAAAGGGAGAAATATATTATTTTAAGAATTGAAATTCTCTACAAATGACACTTAATTTATAAAAATATACAGTTTTGGAAAGAAGCCAAAAAAGTAAACTAATAACATGTAATGAAATTTTGCCCAACGGAAATTTCATTTTATTTTCAGATTTTACGACTATTCTTGGCAAAACTTCATTTTTCGGGAAATAAAACCTTGTTTTAATAATACTTTTGGGAAGAAACTTCATTCCCAACGTTTCCCAAAGTTTCAAAGACTAGTACGTGACGATGTTAACAAATGAGTTTCTCAATATATTTTTCGCCTCGAATCTAAACTTACAAAAAATTAAATTTATTTATTATATAATTATATAATAATATTATTATATAATATTATTATATTATTGTATAATTATTTTATTATATAAATATATAATAAGTTATACAATATTAAATTTCCTAGTAATAAATCCTTTTAAATATTTTTCACCCAATAATGATTATAATAGGTAGAAAGTCGCGGAGTCAAATAAAATTCTGAGTAGGAAACGATTGAGAAATATTAGCGTAAAAGATTGTATGCAATTATTACGCTGTCGTAAACATACACTATAATTATTGCAGTGTAAAATCTCGTGTTTGCTCTCTCGTCGCGTTTCCGTTTTCGTGCTAGAAGTATCGACGCGGTCGCGTCAAACCCGTCGTCATCGCTCGAACGAGCGCGATTGCGAAACGCGAAGAAACGGCCGCGGTCCGTCGATCGCGATTTGCGTGGGCAATTTCTTCTAAGGAAAACCGGCCGTGATTCAGAAGCAGGCGTGCACGAGACAAGTGTTAAGAGGATAACCGTAAATCTCACGAAACATTTGCCTATAAAACTATGACCTACCGTCAGCTGACTGCGAGCCACGTGACCTGTGACAGAACAGCAGAAATGACTTTACGCACATGTTACACCTTGTTTTAATCCCTCGTGCGACATTTGCAGGGCTAATTAACCGCACGCATTAATGATACCATTAGCTACACCGTCGTCCGTCGATTAGACGAGATGATGGCTTGATGATTACATCATCGATCAATGAATCCTACTTTTATGTGAAAGATGCTGTTCTCGGTGTCAAATTATGTCAATAATAGAATCTTAAAATTGATTAAATATATATATAAAAAGAATGTGTGTATTCTATATATTTTTTCAAACGCGCTTAGCATGTTGCAACATTATAAACTTTCATAAAGTTCTAATTCTTCCTATCGACAACGTGCGTATTATACTAACAAATGGTCATTAGTAGACAATGACATGGTTTTGTTTCATTTGCTGCTTATATTTGTATAATAGTGTTTCTTCTTCTTGTACCAGAGAATCGACCTGATTCTACACTCACTGTCATACGACACAATATATATGACTGAATATGTGGGACGTTCATTATGACGATTTGCTCAGCCATCGTCATTATTTTACTCGCCTTTTTTAGGTCAACGATAACATAATTTGAGCGAGTCATTCTGTGACCGGAATAAAGACCCTTTGAGAGAGATCGTCGCGAATCCCCTTATTGCACCCCCGTCTAATTAACTCGAGCGCCGAACGTCGCAGCAAGGGTTAATTGCATAGTGTGGGAGGCTAATTATCGCGACGAGAGTGATAAAGAGAAAAACGAATCGAGTAATGAATCGATACGAATGAGACGTGCATGACGCTCTCGATTTCTCGCGGGAAATCGATTCGAGTATAGATACAAGTAATGCTGATGAATCCGAAAACTCCTCGAGAGCCGCGCTTTCTTCGATCATTTCGTTTACACGCGCGTTTCGCATGCTCGGAAAAATCTCGAGCCTCCCTCGTTTTCTCGACCGCTCGAAACAGGGCGATCGGCAAAAGCGGGTCAATTCGTTCCATTTAGAGTCTCGGCAACGATCGATTACGATCTCGACCGTGATTTACGAGCTTGAACGCGCGCTGCTACGAGGGAGAAACTTGGCGCACGCGCGCATCAAATCGATCTTTTGTCACACTTTAATGCGCGGTTATCCTAAGCCGAACTTAATTTATGACGGGACGTTAAACGATAGATCGCTCTCGCGTAACGGTCTTTGCCAGCGAGCAGACTTTTCCGACTGACGTGTCGGCCGTTTCGTCTGGCTGCTCGCATTTAAACGCAATCGACATTGTGCCTGATTTCCTCTCATGCGTATCTACGCATGTATTCGATCTTCGATCGCGCGATTTGACGTGTACTTGTATCTCTTTATCGCAATGTTCGTGAAATTCGCGAATAGTCAAAGCGCTCGATTTTTGCACGAACTACTCTCTGAAAATAAAAAAGTAGTTTCCAGGATATCGAGTGTTTATTAATAAATATAATGCGACACCGTTTTCTTTTAAAATAAATAGAAAATTGAAAATATCTGAAATTCCGCTAAAAAAGAGAGTAAGAAGGAATGTAAGAAACAATATTGACATATCTCGTTTGCGTTATTGCAAATCATGTCCCGAATTGAATTCTTCATAAATCGATTCTCTGCTATAATGATAGACACACCCCAGATGCAGATAATATCGAATCGGCTTAATCCGAAGCACGAATGACCGCCGGCCATCCGCGGGCGAAAGATAATATACAAATCGAGGACAGTGGTTTAGGAAAATAATTCGCTTTCTCGCGATTCAACGGCCGGAAACTTGTTCGTCCGCGGGGGATTCAATTCAACAATTAATCGTACACGTATTGAATATTTTTTACACGCTTTCTAGTGGTTCTGTTAAATGTTAACAAGTATAGATATTAGATAGTGCTAACAGAAATCTCGTAATTAAAATACGGGAGAAATTATAATAAAAAAAAATGAAAAGAATAAGCTCATCATTTGGTTCCGCGTTTTTTAGAAACACGTGTAATTAAAATTTATTATAGATTATTATTTTTGTTGACAGAAATTCCAGAAAAAGATTAAAAATATGGTTTTAAATATTTAAAACTAATTTAATGATTTAATGCGTGCAAAGAAACGGAAGAAGAATCACGTGTCACTTAAATCTCTGGCCTTGAAGGCTGTAATAGAATGTATGAAGCATGCGTTAAAAAAGCTTCCAATTACATGCGACAAGTACAAATAGCTAGCAAGCATGACAGTAGTGGATGATACGTATAAGGAAAGTCTATGCTATTTTAACGGTACCAACGACGAGTTCCTTCTACTGGACAAATTGACCTCTTTTTTGCTTTCTCACGTGATTAACCGCAATTTTGCAATAAAAATGCGAGTTGTTTCTTCGCAATAATAAAGCGTATCGCAGTTATTATTGTAAAATTTCATAGAAACGTTGAAAGTAGTGTCATTTCGTGAAACTTCGAAAATATAATGAGACTTAACTGTTCATTTTTACTACTTAGCCTCATTTAATACATCATTAATCTATACAGCAATATTTATTTCGCAGATAAAAATATCCAGTATAACAGTACATTTTTGAGATAATTGAAACATGCTAATAAAATAAAAAAAAAATATCACAAGATAAAGCCCTGCAATAATTTTTCAAACAATAAATAAATAATATCGTGGAAGAAATGTGGTCATGACACACAATTAAGAAAGGTATTTTTAATTCTGGAAGAATACATGCCGCGTTATCACTTCGCGAACCGACCTTAATTGCTCTTAATTCAGCGAGAATAAAGACAATTAACAGTTTGATTGGTACATTTCTCGCTTCGCCTCTGATAATAATTAAACGCTTGTATCATCGATATCCGTTGCGTCATATCTACCGATCATATTATACGACAATATCCGCTTAATTTTACTGACTTGATTAATTTCCGACAGATCCCATCACGTCGCAATTTCTCATATAACGCGTAAATATTTGTATATTTTATTATTCTCACTAAAATAGCTACATTCCATTAATATTATACTTATGCATACATGTAAAGTTTAATTATGGTTTTCAATATCCAATTTATATTCGAAAAATGAATATTTCATGTGAGATATTTCATATTTCAGTTAAAAAAATTTACTTTATTTGTAGAATAAAACTTTCTCGTTTCACTCCAAAAAAAATGGAGCGTTACTATCAACCGGTATGATCTTAAGTCTCAAATTGGAACATCGATGCAATCGTTGCCAACTGGCAACAGGATACATTTAAAGATTAGAGTATAGCACAGCGGGCCTTAATATACTATTCTGAAACTTTCTTTCAGGATGAAAGTGCAAATATATCACTGTCATCGTGTTAATTAATAATTCATTTTCGCAATAAAACCGCGACCGATAATAATAACCGCGATAATTGGCTGTGTATTTTTATAAACGCAGGTAAAAGTTATTAACAGAGCCAAGAAATTTTCTACAAAATAATTGAAATTTTATGCAAAACTGCTTAAAGTATTTTTGCACCAAATCCGGTGATCAAAAATAAAAAATAAAAATAATGAAAAGGAATATTTGCTTTCGAAAACTGTTCTCTATATACTTCTGTTTGTAATTTTTAAATGTATTATACTTTCTTCTCAATTTCTTGCATTATTTTCTATACATAAGATGAAAAGAACGTGATGAAATTGCGGAGAGATTTTTGCGATTTTGCGAGAGAATCGGGCCAAATCTATTTTCAGAATTCAATCGTTACTCGTGTCTTCTCGCAATCAGAGCTTTTGCCAAATGCGACTTTTCGCTAAATGAAAAATTATTCTACATCATCTAAATGCTAATCGTCGTTTAAACAATGAAATTAATCTTAAATAAGATAAATATTTTTTATTTTTAGAATATTTTTTCCATGTAATAAATCGAAAAAACTAGCGATACTTGTACTATTAAATTGAAATAACATCTAAGAGAGAGAATTGTCTGATTTTTTAATTTCAATATCTTATGTTTCAAGATAAAATTCTACCCGATTCTCACGTTATCAAAAAATGCAACAAGTATTACCTGAATTTCGATTAGCCATTTTCAGCGATACATAAACAGCTCCGCAGGCAAAAGATGAAATTACAAGTTCTCAATTCGAAATGTTGCTGTCAGTGCAGTTTTATCAAGCAATATGTGACTCACCTGTAACAAAAAATTACATATTTGTGAAACAGACGACTAAGAACAATAAAATATAAATATTTTTTTAGTAAAATGAATAAAAAACTTCCCCATAGTTAAAGAAGTAAAAAACTGTGACTAATATCTCGTTAACTTATATGAGATTCGCCCTGTAATGTATGCGATGAATTTTAATTATGCTAATTTATTATATAAAACTAGAATGTTTATCATCTTAATATATGTATTAGATGCCCACGCACTGAAGTCAGTCTGCCTGCGCCTTTTGTATTGTCCAGATCGTTAAATAAAAAGTCATTTACTCCTACATAAAAAATTTTTTATCTTTTCATCTCTCAAGTTTGGTTTTCGACTTTATTTCAGATTTTCTTCAAGTCGATTTTCCATCACTTCGAAAGTTGTTTGCAGAGTTGTAACAGAACTATTGGAATGTAACGAAAAAAAGAGAAAGGGAGGGGACATTGCATATAAGGAACGCACATTTCCGATAACATAGTAATAAACAGTGGTCAACGTTCAATTACATTCCGTTAGGGAAATTTAATTAAATAGTTGCCGACACGCGTCGATAGCGAGCCGACTGGAAAAGCGTAAAAAATTAAACGCAGAATATGCCACTCACTGTTTTTTCAATCAATAAAAAAACGTGTCGCTTATGATAATAAAATTTACCCAGTTTTGATTTAATCGATCTTTGAATATGCGAGACATCAATAAATCATTTATTGCTACTTGCAAGAGAAAAAATTTTTTTACTAATCATCTAAATTGATAATATTAATACTGGCTAAATAGTTGCATCCATCTCATATTTATCTTTGTATTTAAGCTATTTTTTAATCTTTTAGCAGAGTTTAAATTATTTTTAAAGTTTTGTTTGTTGTAAGTACACATACATACAAGTTTAGATAGTACTTTATATGTATGTTTTAGCGTATTTTAAAAAAATTTGATATTACAAGTACTGCAAATTTTTTTTAACATCCTTCATTCGAGTTTAAAAAAAAAATTATTTTTGTTTATAGAAGATTTTATTTTGCATAAGATACTTGTAATTTTTGTAATTACTTTAGAAATTTCTGACAAAATAAATCCTTAATATTTATACTATTAATATGTAAACTTTACCAAAGGGCAATTTAATAGAATAAAATTTTGCCATTTATTTTAAAATTATTGTAGAACAACATTTTCATTCCAACTAAAATATCATTTGATAAAATCGACAGAAATTGATTATAAAAAAGATTATAAATTATATTTATTAAATTATTGACTTTTATATTTATTGTTAGATTTTTTTAACGAGCCATGATATTATCGAACATCCATCTCGCCTCCGAACTCCGAACACTTTCCGGAGCAGAATGCGCTGCATTCGCCGACTGCAGGAACCTGTAATCTCGATGGTCGACATCGAGAACATACAGACATCGGTTTTCGAGTTCCTCTCGCCAGACGTCGTGGTCGAGAAACCGTAGTAGAGAACCGTGAGCATGTTGCCTTCAGTGGTAATGACTCGAGGTGAACGAGACGCGCTCGAAAAATGCGGCGCACGCGGTTCTCCAAAAGACACATTTAGAGCGCTACCTCCTCGTCGACTGGTATCGCTGAGAATCGACCCATCTCGTTTGTAAAATTAGACTTGCCTCTGCATGTGGCGCGCGATTCGCATTCTTTTAGTTTATTATTCTAATCCTACGACCACGCGAAAAAATCTTGAAAAATATTATATAATAAATAAATACTGAATGCCACACGTGCAGCGATCATCAGTAATTGCGATAATTGTAGATCTAATTGTAAGCTATGGATTTAAATAAATTGGATCGATCAAATGCACATGAAAAACGAGGATGTTAACAACTATATTATAACACTTGTCTCTTGATTATAATTTCGTAGCGAATGTTTAATCCGTCCTATAAGTAACCCGTATAAAATTAGAACCTTCGACCTGGCAGAGACGCGATTGGCGTCTAACATTCTACAGATTCGCGAGTTCGAGCACCTTGGATTTTTCGTCTCGCTCTTTCGTTCACTCTACAAATATAATTTACACAAAGACATTGGCACGTTTGAAATCATCGACCTTGTGTTAATAACACCAATAATTTTATAAATAATTAACGTTCCTCGATTAGAAAAAAATAAGTAATCGAAGAAGTAATCGAAAAAGACAATTTTATGTAGAAATTTATTTTATTAATTAACTTTTAAATTAATTTTAACTTCGTAAATTGATCGACTATTTATCTATAATGTGATATCTTAAATTGTATTAATTAGTTTCTTTTTAAATTCTCGAATTTTTTATCAATTGTTATAGAGTCACTGCATTCTGATGTATTAATGTGTCACCAAATTTACAGACACAAAATATATGTTGATTAGTATGAATTTAATTCCGACTAGATGCGAGCGATTGGAAAAAGTTAAATAACTTTTCGGAAAATTATCTTGTGACTATGAAACTGTTATGAAAAGATAATATGGAGATAAAGTGATTTGTAAAAATGTTAATTATTTAAAATTATTAGTATTATCAACATAAATTTGTTCGTTACGAATCCCCATAGTTACTCAACTTTGACACTAGTAACCCTAAGCAAATAATTTAATGATACTCCGGCCCAATTTAGAGGCCTAATTATGGGAAAGGAATGGTAATGCGAGATGCAAATAAATGGCGAACGGTGATAGAGCGAAAGAGAGAGAAATGTGAATGCAATGCGGTAATTAACGGTTATAAAGCCGCCTTGCACGAGGAGAACGTGATCCTAATCGGCCACGAAGTGACCTTTCCTCTAAGAAAAGTTGACAAACAAACGCGTCGAATCGCGAAATCAAAGTCTAGAAATACATCTATCGAATTCCTGTAATATTTTAATAATCATTAAAAATATATTATTTCAGTTTTTTGTTAGTAATGTGGTATTGGATTATTAATGACTATTAACCAACATTATATATGTATTAACTTCTATGGCTGAAATTTAATTAGGCTCCTAAAACCTCATTTATTATGTTGAAAGAGAATATTGGGAAACTGAAATTCAGTTTTCCTCGAAGCCATTCTGCAATACTCTCTAGAACGATTCTCTTGAACTATTTTCAGGAGCGTGACACCGTCGTTATGCCAATCTCTCGTTGTCAGCTAATTAACTGCAATACCGTTGCTCTATTATGAAGCTGATTATGCGGAACGAGCGGCTTGAGTGAATGCGCTTAATTGACATTCTCAGTTTCGTGACATTTGCATAATATAATTACCGATCGATTCTCTGCGCGAATAGTAAATCGATCTACGATTGATATATTGGCGTAGTTTGCGTGTAGATACATGTAGTTGATCCTTGATCGTTTCAGAAATTTTTTCGTAGCATCTAACACGTTTTTAATTCACGATCAAATATTATTACAGCTGCCAAGTTTATCTATAACAAATCGTCTGTATATCTTCCGAATTTCATATCAATATTTAGAATTTCGATCAAAAAGATGCTATTAAGAGTATTAATTACGAATACAATTTCCTGTCGATAACTTTATCAATAATGCACGCATCCAATTGTGCGCGTGATAAATCACATAGAGAACGATTCCAAAAGCTTTATATTAATAATGCATTAATATTGAACGCGATATATTTCTAATCGACATGTATAAGTCGAGTCAATTATAACGAAAAATAAGGAAAATAAATGGAAAAAAGATCCGATTGCATTAGCAAGAGGAAAGAGCGATCGATTATTACTTTTCTAATCATGAACCGGTCAAGATTTGTGCGCAATTAACGGTGCAATTACATGTATAATAAAGACGATGGCTAATCTTGTCTCGCAACATTCCTTTTTAAGTCCAATCGTGAATCTGAGATAAAGACAACTGTTAATTGGGACATTCAAGTAAGAGCCACGAGAGATTTATGAACAAAAATTTTTTTAATCGCTGCAATAGTGTCTATGATTTTATGATTCTTGCAGTTTTTCGATGTTTTTACGGTGATTTCGTAATATTATTATCGCTGACCGTTATGTTTTCAATGATATTGACGTTTTTCGTTTTTATTTCCTCCTTTTTAATCTTTCATAATCGTGTCAATGATTTTGTTTGACTTTTCAAATGTTAAAAATTTTGTAAGGAATAATTCATCTTATGGTTATTATGAAGAATGAAAATATTTCTGGGCTGCTAGTGATAGAGTAATAGTAAAATAATTTAATTCGCGTAAAAAATTAAAAATTTAATTTTTTTAAATGCTCTTTACATTCCAAATTCTTTAATATATTACTTGTCGAGCATCCCATGTATTACTGTCTCTCTCCTTGTAAATATTTCATTTCGAGACAATCCGATATGCAGTTCAGAGAAAGAGAGCTCATTGGTACCCAATGTCGGCAAGTGGCGACTTGATGAATTGCTTGTTAAGCACTATAATTACTTCACTCCGAGAATTCGCCGCGCGAGATTACGAAACTCGCTACCGCGAGATAGGCTGTGTTTTCTGTCGGTTAAGTCGATTCGCGATGCGCCGATTAGCAATCATCGTTTCGAATTTGATCGCATTAACCGATAATAAACGATGACTTCTGAGTACCATCAATCTCTCGATCAAACATGCGCCATGCCCGAAGCTGCTCGATAATCGATGATTCCTCGATGCAGCTCGCGATGGTCCACGAGAAATGCCACAATCTGTCTATGTCTTATGCGATTATTATTCGCGTACTATTATTATGTCGCTCGAGGCTTTCAAATCAGGATTACACGTGTCCTACTTCTGCCATATTTTCCTTTTCTTTTTGATGAATTTTAAATCGATTTTTCTACAGCGAATGACATTCGCTGTAGAATAAACATTGACAATGATTTGTACTTGTCTGTAAAATATATTGATATTAAAAACAGTTTTAAGATGTCATCCGCGAAAAAAATCTGATAACTTTCGTCAAACCGATTTAAATCCATATCGAATAATTTGTCAAATTGTGGTAAAAATAAATTGAGAATTTCAGAGAGTTCCTTGATTGCCGTGTAATTAAACGAACGCATGACAGTTTCCAATTGAGATTAATTAGCGGTTTTGAAAGGAGGGTCAACGGCAATTGGACAGCTTTCTGCGGAACACAGTCGTAGATTTGCGAATGCAACTGTAGTGAATCTGCTTAGAGTCTATGTGGGACGAGAAATGTACAAAACGACTTTTCCGATTTCGTTTTGCTGAACGAAACCACCGACGAGGTAACATAACGGCAGAATTCGTTCCAGATCGCTCGAAGCGTCGCATTAATTTCGCTGTGGGTTGACGGATATAAGAGCGAGAGAAATCTAGATACTCGAGCGATGCTTAATGCTTGCGTTTAATCCGGGAACGTATAATAAACGAATAGAATTATCCGGAATAGCAGGTTTTCATCTCCGTCGCGGAGGTGGTTAGGTTTTCACCGCTATGCAATCAAATGAGATGATGATACTTGACTTTTGAAAGTTTCGGAGGGACGAGAAAAGTCGCACTTGCTAATAATGCGATATCAGTTTAATTATAACTAATTACAAATTCTCCTTGCTTCTTATGTTCACATCTCCTATAAATTATTCGACTGATAAATATACTCAAACAGCTGACTCTACACAACTGACACAAATAAGAATATTATATATTAGAATGATATCTGATAAAATATGTACGCACTGAAATAAATAATAAAAATATTATAGGATGTTATAATGATATCGAGATACCGTTACTATTCATTTTTTTCGTCGAATTTATTTTCGAATCATCATTTATAGAGATCTCAATTGGCTTTTTATTTCAATTGCGTGATAAATCTCGAAAATAGATACGCATAATAGATACGAATGCGTATCTGAGTAAGAATCTCTCTCTTGCAGAATCAAAGAGCTATTGCTGGTACACGTAGGCAATGATATCTAGTACGCGATAGCGATTTCGCCATAGATCACGTAAGCATGGTGACGGCGTTTCGTTGCAGTGGTAGCGAGTCACGATTCTTCAATGAAATCCTACGAAACTTCCATATCACGATCTGGAAACGCGAACTTTAACGCGACCTGTTTAAACTTTAATTATTGAACGTGGAAAATATAATTAATTATTCAAATAATTTCTCTCGGAGAAGAATGGAATTTGTAAAAATATCTAAAGTTATATGATATCAAAAAAATAAAAATCTAAAAAAATTACTTTCCTACATTGTCATATTGATTTACTAAGAAAATATATAGAAGGAAAACATCATGTGTCATGAATAAAAAAATAAAAATATGCATAAATGTTATCTTCTTTACAAATTATGCCGTGTTATAAATCAGATATATTACGCTATAACAAAGTAGTTTTTTGAGCAAATAAGAGCCTTGTCGACACGGACAAAAATAACTCGCAAACTCGACGCCTTTAGACGGCGGACGTGACGTCACGCCCGTGCCAAATACTTTTACTGACGCAGAACGGAAGTCGTTATTTTTGCCGCTTGTCTCCCTTTTGCGCGAATCAATGAGAGGATTTATTCGCGCTAATCTTCCTATCGATCGCGCACAGCGCGATGGATAAATGGAAATTGAATGACATAATGTTATATAATTTTTCTAATATTGCAATAAATAATAATCCTCTAGATTCAAATTGCAATTTTAAAATAATTATAAAAAGAGATTCGATAATACAATTAATATATTTTTCGATATATGATGTTGCGTATAAACTGCACATGCGCAGAACAAACGTGTGCTGCATATTCGAATGATTCAGCTTTTACACGAAGGCTTAATATAAGTATTGCGAAACAAGAAGAGAGTTCCATGTGCATGAAACTGTGTTTCTCCGCAGTCGACGAAGAATGTGTCCCAGATGTTCCGCGGATCCAAATCCGATGATTGTAGTCAATATTGATTTAACGACATCCGTTAATGTAATTTTACTTGTTGACTCGATCATTATGTTAATTCTAAAACAAATATTCACGACAAAAAAGACAAGTTTCAGAGAGAAAAATAAGACATCGATTATAAATTCATTTTTGACATAATTCTAGACGTTACTATTTATAAAAATTATATACTTAAAAATTGTATGTATAAAAAATATATTTCATTTCTTTTAAAGGAGTTACACGGGGGAAAATTAAAAAATTTTAAATGATTATATAGATAAATTTGTGGACTTTAAAATCAAAGAAATCGTAAGTATAAAAAATGATTTGGTCAAGATATCATAAAGATTAACTGCAGGCTATAAAAATCCATCTGTCCTTTTAGATTTAAGATTAAAGGAAATTATCCTTATTTTCTAATCCATTAGATTATCAAGGCTAATGAAAGCATAAATATGCGAAATATACCCAACAAACCGATTCCTTTGATTTTTAATCGCTGTAATCAGTCTTAATCTTTGCTTCGACTGAAGCAACCGGCAATTATAGCTCGTTGGATTTCTATTTTCAGAAAAACTACTGAATCTCGACTACTCCACACGTTATCCATGTTACAGCAATAGTAATCGCAGCAGAGATAATCGCTGTACGTTACATCACAAGTGGAATCAAATCGAATAAATTATCCGAATGTGAATTCAAATACGATTAAGAGAACGATTACGGATATACGGCTTCCGAATAGATCGAACAAAGTTGTATTATATCACGAGCGAGCAATATCCACGTTATGGGCGATTTATTTTCATAAATGATGCGGTGAGATTGTTGACGCTAAATTTAGCATGCCTGTTATGGCGATCGAAAAGCCTTGAGGTGATAAGAGATAATCAATACTCCATTCTCGTCACTATATTCATCAAGGAATTTGTATACTTAAAGTCGATACGAATATTTTGTAAATAAGCTGTAGCTGATGAATCTTGTAATAATTACAATTTTTTTATTTGATTATAAAATAGAGGGTGCGATAAAATACATAAAAAGCCAAAAGCGTGTAGCTGAACTCAAGCATATAGTTAGATCCTGTCTAAAACAATGGTCAGGAATAATATCACAGTCAGTATGTGAAGATCTTCGTCAGCTATTCAACAATTTCTGGGACAAATCCATTTCGCAGTATCAGACCTTGACTCGTAGGAAAAGCAGCAATGCGATGCAGAAGATAGTGTTCAGCGAAAAAACTAAAAATATCCTTTGTAATCCTTCAAATGACGTGCAAACGTGAGAATCTATGTCACTGATGGAAACTGTTAGCTTAATTAGTTCAAACAAAATATTGATCTATTATAGCACAAAAATACTTAAAAGTAATTTTGCACTTTCAAGACATATCGCATCTTTCAAAGGGACTTAGAAATATTATTTCTTCCCTCCCTCCCCCTCCCCTTTCATCTGATACGTTATTCGTTTATCAAACATTTATAGATCAACGACCTAACGATCGTTGACGCAAATTTAAGATAGATTGGTAAAACTGGGTCACCCAAGAAAGAAAATACTTCGACAGGAATGTTGGCGCTCATCACAATCACAATCCGACATCTCGCCAAAATTCGAGCAGGGTCTACGGCCTGGTGGCTCGTTTCGCGTGGACACTATCCGACCTTCATCTTCTTCCGTCCGTTTGCACAAGTACGCGAACTCTCTCTCTTTCTTTCCGTTGAGTCTCTCACGGTGCGGCAAGGAAGCAGCGAAGGAGCGGAACGGCTGAAGAAAGCTGAAGAAGCGTTCGTGACGGAAGGAAAGAGAGAGGGAGAAATAAGAAGAAACCTCGAGAACAACCTCGGCTGGCATCCCAGAGCGTAAGAGAGGCGGCAGCGGCACAACGTGCAGACAGGAAACGTTACCTCGGACGATGGTCGTGACTGGCCAATCGGAAGCATCTAGTCGCTTACAACACCACATATCGTTGAAGGATTACGCGAGGATATCGATAAAGATGAAGGACGTCAGCCGAAAAAGAAAAACCTCTGGACGACGACTGATCGAGATTTTTTCCCCCGGACACACCAACTCCGTTCTTGCTCGAAAGGTGGAGCGCAGTGAACCCCCGGTTGCCTGGCTGGCTGGCTGGCTGGCTGGCTGGCTGGTTGGCTGGCTGGCGTCGCGACGCTGCGCGGCGCCGACGGTTCGCGGTCGATAGATGTGACGCGCCGGGTGGTTCTCCCCCGGTTTTCACGCGCCGCACTGTTGCAGTTGGCGGGGCGAACCAGAAGATGGTGTTGCCGAGAGCAACGCGGGTGGCCCCGCGAGGACCTTGAGACGCTACATCGAACGACGCAACGTCGACGACGCCGCGTCGTCGCGATGA
Source organism: Camponotus vicinus (assembly GCF_025532165.1). NCBI lineage: Eukaryota > Metazoa > Arthropoda > Insecta > Hymenoptera > Formicidae > Camponotus > Camponotus vicinus. The sequence goes on from NW_028141945.1 coordinate 33,132,313, forward strand.
CGTTGGCACGAGCTCGTGGGAAGGACATCGATTTCTCCGACCATCGTGGTTACCGACCGCGGAGTGTACCTTGTTTCGCGGAGCTCAACGTAATATGTATATATAGCAGAGAATCAAATTTAAATCGACCTCGGCTCATGTCAAGCGATTAATAATAAAAAAAATTGCATTGCATAAAGTCGAATATAAAATAAAACGTAATTAACTCGAAAGAACTGCGCTATATTTACAAAAGACGTATATAAATTATGAGCATCAATATGTAGCTTCAATAATTAAATATTAAATAATTAAATGCAATATAAACGTCATGATCATATGAAAAAATTGTTTTCCCGATAAGAAGCGCGAAGCTGAACGTGATATGTATATAGCAGAAAATCAAATTTAAATCGACCTCGGCTTATGTCAAGTGATTAATAATAAAAAAAATTGCATTGCATAAAGTCGAATATAAAATAAAACGTAATTAACTCGAAAGAACTGCGCTATATTTACAAAAGACGTATATAAATTATGAGCATCAATATGTAGCTTCAATAATTAAATATTAAATAATTAAATGCAATATAAACGTCATGATCATATGAAAAAATTGTTTTCCCGATAAGAAGCGCGAAGCTGAACGTGATATGTATATAGCAGAAAATCAAATTTAAATCGACCTCGGCTTATGTCAAGTGATTAATAATAAAAAAAACTGCATTGCATAAAGTCGAATATAAAATAAAACGTAATTAACTCGAAAGAACTGCGCTATATTTACAAAAGACGTATATAAATTATGAGCATCAATATGTAGCTTCAATAATTAAATATTAAATAATTAAATGCAATATAAACGTCATAATCATGTAAAAAAATTGTTTTCTCGATAAGAAGCGCGGAGCTGAACGTGATATGTATATAGCAGAGAATCAAATTTAAATCGACCTCGGCTTATGTCAAGCGATTAATAATAAAAAAAACGTCATTGCATAAAGTCGAATATAAAATAAAACATAATTAACTCGAAAAGAACTGCTCTATATTTACAAAAGACGTATATAAATTATGAGCATCAATATGTAACTTCAACAATTAAATATTAAATAATTAAATGCAATATAAACGTCTTGATCATATGAAAAAGTTATTCTCCCGATAAGAAGCGCGGAGCTGAACGTGATATGTATATAGCAGAAAATCAAAAAATCGACCTCAGCTTATGTCAAGCGATTAATAATAAAAAAACTTCATTGCATAAAGTCGAATATAAAATAAAACATAATTAACTCGAAAAGAACTGCGCTATATTTACAAAAGACGTATATAAATTATGAGCATCAGTATGCTTCAATAATTAAAAATGAAATAATTAAATGCAATATAAACGTCATGATCATATGAAAAAATTGTTTTCCCGATAAGAAGCACTTCTTTCAAACTTGAAATAAAAAACGTAATCGCACTTTTATAATAGATTTATAGTCGAATCACAATTTATGCTTGAATAATTTCAATTATGTAATCAGTTAGGGAATATAAAATTCAACGGAGGAACGCACACTTTCTATCCTAAGTTTCAATCTTGTCAGAGTGAAACTTGGATTTAAAGATAAAACTCTCGCAAAACTCGCAAACTCTGGCTCGTTAAGATCTCAGCTAAAGATTCAAGGAGCAGATTAAACGCGATCCGATGTTCTCGCGAGCGTATTGTAATCTCGAGACTATCCTCGCGGGGTTACCGAGATTGGCCAAAGCTTCGATTAATCGATTTATGGATTCGACCTAGCGCCTCGCAGACGGATGTCTTGCCGCATGACAGCGAACAAACGAAACCGTCATCGATTTATGCGCATTTCTCTCTGATTCCCATCCCACAACCGCGGGCGATAACGCAAGCGAAGCGTTACAGCTCAACCTTAATTTCTCTCTGCTCCCTCTCTCTTTCCCTCTCGGCCTAATCTCGCCGACAACCTCTGACAAAATCTAATCAACGAAGACTTTTTCAATTCGCGGAATCGCTCGAGCGAGACCGCGTGAATTATGGCGAGGAAACGAACAATACTACATAAATTCACATAAAGTAAAATCCGCATTCTCGCTCGCTGCCGAAAGCTGCGAACTATAACGACTTAATAACATGTCTTCGCGGTTCGCAAATTATGTACATACAGCCTACTAATTTCGTTAAATTATAAAACCTGTATTGCGAAACCTGTTTCATCCTCAAAACGGTATGATGCCGGCATTAAGATTCTGTTTTCTTCATGATGAAAAAATAAAAATATCGATCAATATACATATCTGTACTTATATTGATAAATTAGTGATCAAATGATTGCAACGTGCGAATGTAAAAGATATAATTACCTATTTTCTTATGATTTATATTCGCAGAAGGAATACATAATTCGAATGTCAAAATATATCATATTCTATCGGCAATAATAATGTTATGACATAACTCGTAAATTATAATATTTCAACATATTTAAATACGATAACTAATTTACGGGCAAATTAGAAAACTTGAATTTTCTGAGTCTATCCTATGTTTGAACACGCGCTGTCGTCCACGGGATTGTTTCAAAGTAGTTATCCTTTTATTCTGCTGAGGTTAAACCGCAGATTGGGGTTCTAAGAAATCAGCTAGTATTCCCGAAGGGTGAATCCGATGTTTGACACGAAAGCAGACAGGCACTAACGGAGCACCAAGAAGCTGGTTGGGCTTGTTGGAATCGCGGCGGGATTAAACGGGCAAATTACGGGTTTGCAGATCTCGAGAGGAGGAGGACGAGAAGAGAGAAGAAAAAAAAATGATTAGAGAGAAGAGGAGGCTCGAATGGCAAAAATAAAGAAAGCGGAGGACAAGACGTCTCCCAGCGAATTCCACAGGTTATACGCGGACGTGGGGCACTGGCAAATTTATTGCATCTTCAGGACCCCCGGTGTAATTATCCCCGCACCGAAATCCTTGAACGCGTGTCCCCGGACGTGGATCCGAAACATACAACGCGAGGCGATGGTGGATAAATTTTTTGAAATAAGTTTCCAACCATTCTCATCTTCTCGGCGATGAAAAGATTTCTTTCGGTAATCGAATTCGCTAAAAGTATACTCTCGTGTTTAATTGATTCATGAATATTTTGAAAATAATGCCGAATATTTTTTCGTATGAAAAATTGTTCAATTAAGAGCTGTAGATAGTTACGTAAGAGTTTCTGCGAAATTCAAGTATTCAGACAGACTTGTGCATTCCTCGCTTTTGGAAGCGCGTCCATCTTACAAAAGATGGACACGTCGCATTCCATGAAAGCTAAATATATCCGGGGCACGCATAGTTTCTACGCGCGAATCTCGCGGTCGAGAAGAACACCAAGATAATCCAAACTCCCCCTATAGTATATCCGCTTATCCAGACGAGATCGCGTACGGATTAGCCGGATATCAAATGCGGAAGCACGCTGTGGTCGCAAATTACCAATGTGCGAATTAGGGACGCCACCGATATATGTTCGTTGTAAACCAGAGGTTTCCAGATAACACAAATCAGATAACTTTCGTGACCGAGATTAGAACAAAAAATAAATAAAAAATAGACTTTTACAGATTGATTTTTCGAAAAATAATGTTACGTTAAAATATTATTAAAAAATAATTTATTAACATATTTTTCATATCCGAAAAAGCCAGAAGGATAAAATTTTAATTTTTTAAAAATAAATGGCAATTTAATAAAGAATCTTTGATATAAATATAAATATGCACATAAAACTCGTCAATTCTATTTTATTACAAGAATTCATTATTAACACAATGAGATTTTCAGGTATTCGATTAATTTAGCAAGTTTGGGAACCCCTGTCAGGTATGATAGAACCGGTAGCATCTACCGACTACATTCAAGTGACGAAGAAACATGAGAACGCATCGCTATTTCCATAATGAAAAGATCCGCCCGTTAACCGCTGTTAACCCTTGCCCGACGAGAGTATGCTTGAAATTGCATTTGTAGTTTCTTCTTAGGACTCTGTACCGGTTTTCAGAAGATCATCGCGACCGCGTTTCGATACGCATTTCGTCGACAGAACAGTTGATTATGCCGTTACCTTGCGTACAACTTGAAAGAGATATATCAGACATAAGATTCAACAACTCTTACAAGATAGAGTGTGTCAGAATGTGAAAAGCAAATACAATGTTTCTCATTTCAATGAACAAGGTCCATTCGATGCGCATCAAATACATTTATAAATTATAAATATATATTTTGAGTTTCTTTCAATTTTTGTTATATTTTTTATAAGAATATTTTATAATTTTTATTTATTAAAAGATAAAATTGAGATAGTCGAGAGAAAAATTGCTTAGCATTCTAAGTAGATGAATGAATATTATATATTATTATATGATTATCTTTTTAAAGATTTTTTTTGTGACCTTCCTCTCGTTCTTCCTCAAATAATAGATATAAACATAAAATTACTCGTCATTAATATTCCGTCGATCGAAAAATATTACGGACAATAACAGCGACGAGCTTGCTAGTTACCGATAGATCGATGTATCGGGAACAGCAGCTGCCTTTTAGAGGAGAAGTCGTTTGGCGAGATTATTATCGCTTGTAAATCGTCATCACGCTCGCGGATCCGCTACTGGTTTCGCTGCACTAAGTTTTTCCGATCGCTGCGCGCACTTTCGCGATAAAATCGTATCTCGATCACGGCCATTACTTATGATTTATCACGAGATATGACAACTCATCTCGGGTCCACGTGAACGACAGGGTAAACACGATGTTTGCAGCGTAAGGTAGCTCATAAAGTTGCTTGTTGCAATCAGGAAGGAAAATAAATCCGAAAAAGAATTTTACAGCTTGATATATCGCGGTAAGTAAACTACATATATATAATTACTCGCATGATGACAGAAAATACGATAGATTTATTTCTGCCACGGTTAATGATACAACGTTGGCAATAACGTTAACGAGCGAATCGAGAATTTGAACAAATTGGTGTTCGCGTGTTACAAGTCGATTTTATTATCTCGAGATATCCTGTGTGAATATGTGTGTGCATTCAAATATAAGAAATTGAGTTCAAATACAATTTAAATTAAAATGCATGATTATAAAACATTATAATCTTTAATGTTTTACAAATTCTTGATAAGTGCGGAATAAAAGGATAAGTCAATATATATTTTTATATAATATTATCTTTATATTATATAACTTTATGATAACTTCACCTCTTATGATTGCTTAATTATTTAAGTTAATTATTAAAATTTTATAATTATTAATTAATAATTTTATTAAATAATTTTTAATTATTTTATTAAAATTTATTTATTTAATAAAATTTATTTTAAGTGATAACTATAATTTTCAGAAGACTTATTAAACATGTATAAATTTATTAAGCTACATACATTAGAGAGCTTGCTCTTTTATAAAAAAACGAAAACTCCTCTAGTCCTTTGTTATTTCATCAATTTTATTAGAATGTAATATTAGCAGTCGAAAGAAAAATTGCATTCCTTGCACATGCGGCTTGAAATAGCATAAAGGCGAGAATGACACACATGGCTCCGGGCTACTATCGGCTCGAGACGTATGTCGGGAACGAACCCTGCGGAAAAGCACAACGTGTCGCACACGCGTACGTTGGACTTGGCTATTTTCGCGTCTGGGCTTTCCAGAGCACCCAGCAGACCGCCACAACTGCATTCCGCTCGAGCATACAGTGTGTTTAATACTTTTTTTTGGACAATAATAGCGGCATTATTGTCTGGTATTTTAGACCTATAAATATCCAGATTGCATAGAAAAAATGAAATATTTTAAATTTATAATATTATTTACAATGAGCATTATTCTCTGTTAATGCACGATTTTATGTCTGCTGTCAAAATTTTCATATACTCCACTCTTCTTGTGTTTCATTATATTTACTCAATATGAACTAATATAGATATAAAAAAATAAATAAATTTTAATATTCTCATATTTTGCCTATTTCCTTGTAAAAATATGTGTAATATAAAATATATATTTTTAAATACAAATTTAATATTAATATATTTCAATCCAAAGATTTTTTATTTCAAGAAACGTTGCATAATCATAAAAAGGATGTGAAGCTTTTTTCAAATTACTATCTATAGTATTTGCAAGCTTTCATAAAACTTTGAGTTGAAAATATATTAATGTTCTTCAAGGGCGACATTGAACCGCATATTTCAAGGTTTCAAGAGAAGTGCAAGTTCAAGGCGAGTTACGAAAACGGAAATACGTGTGCCGCCAGGAACGAAAAACCAGCATGGCTCGTGAAAAGAAGAGCGAATAAATTGTGCGCACTTTGCCACACGATATTGGGATAACCGTAGTCGAGTATAATGGTGAGTTTTGTAACAATCGATAATGTTAAGAGCCTTTGTACGTGTTAGCATGCAATAGATAAAATTCTCTCAATATCAGTATTTAAATTGAAGCCATGAAGGTAGAATATATTATTTAAAGAAAAATATATAAAAATGTATGCAAAACTTATTCAATATAAAAAAATAATAGATGTGTGTTTTAAACATTTTGTTAAAATTGACGAAAGAATTCGAAATAATACGAGAGACACTCAGAGAGCTGAAGTTTATAATATTATATAAGTTATCAAGTACCTGCAAAATATTAAAAATTCTAGGCAAATTTATTGAAACACAATTTTTACAGTCGATAGAGTATATTGACGTCTTCGATAATTTGCGTTAAAAACAGACATGCTTTTACCTCGTACAATATATTGGCCTCTGAAGCTGCATCTCGTAATCTTTTAATATTAATCGAGAGGCGGTAATCTTATACGATATACTCGCGAATATGCGTTTTGAAAAGGTCACGCAAGGCAAGAGGTTTCATTTAGCCGTCGAACTGCGAATTCCATGCGATTCGATATTAATTCGTCAATCATTTTAAATACCAAAAAACAAACGATACCAACAGATTAAATTTCGCATGTACATTTCGCCTTTGCTAGGAAATTCCAAAATCAGTTATGAAATTTAAATCAGATTTATAAATAAATTAAGAAACTAAAAAACTTATATCTTCCAATTATTAAGACAAGGTCGACTGCAAATTGATTAAAAAATATATGAACCAATTAGTAATTTTATAAGTTTGTAATATTTTGTCTACTTAATACGTGATTTAATAAATTTCATACAAAATAATGATCTCCCAAGACTCACACATACATTACTGAGTATTACAATTACAAATCAACGCTAAACTCGAGCGATTGTGAATTAAAAGTGGGAGACGCACGCGAGTTATAAATAGCAATGAAAATTGCAGAGTGCAACGAGAGAGAACGTTCGAATGCAAACGGCAGGCAAATGCATTCCCCGATGGATTCGTTTGCCCAAGGAAATTATAGTTTGTCGTGTCACGGTAGTGGCGAATTATTTCGAGCTTCTGCTCGTAAAAGCTGTGACTAACCAGTCGTCGTCGGCGTCAAGATTCTCCGGGTTGGTAAGTGAATCATTTCTATGTCGCCGGGTTATCGCAAGCTCCCATCGATCTCTCCGAATGAACCGACACCTGTGAGATCGACGGAAGATTGAGCGTATCTTTTTAATAGTCGGTAGATCGAGCGAGGAAAATCGATAATTATGCTGCTCGATAAAATTAATAGAGATACTCCATGACCTCGATTCTGGCACTCTTGCGCGAAATGCAACAACAGAAATAGATGTACATCAGGCATGGAAAATTGATAATTAGGTGCAAACCATCCAATAAACTTGTTGAAAAAAATACTTCAATCGAGTGTCATGGATTCTTTCGAGTCGCGATATATGAGTAGGTGGCGAGTATGATAAATTAATAATTATACAACACAATCTGTACGTTAAAGTCGCGAAGAGAGGTATTTCTATTTCGCATTTATTTACAATCTATTTAGAAAAGGGAAACTACCTTCATCGAGTAAGTATTATTAAATCATACATAAAATATTAAAAATGGCAGACACCTGTTAAGCGTGGAAAATCGATAAATATGATGCACAATGTGCCTATCAAAACCGACGATTACCTTAGTAATATATTTTTCAGGCAAAAATCTTCATATAACGCCGGCACATATGCCAGGTTAAATTTCATGCTACTCAAGTTTTATACAAACGTATATTTATGATGATTAATTTGCAAAGGCATCAGACTATTAATCAGACATATTTAAGCATAATGTATCGGCAAAATTCGTTAACGCAATAGAACAGGATTCCGCAAAGTTCACCAAGTGTTATATTAAACCCATTAAAAGGTTTTTGAACGCGTTATATTTATATTTTACGGTTACTTGAGATCGTCGAATAACATTTACGCGATTATTCCGTTTCATGAAATAAAACGTGATTCAAGTGGTACGTGCAACTTAGCGGTTTTATTCTGTAATTTTGATAAATGCGACTTAGGCGCGATTTAAATGCGAGGTATCATTCATTAGAAACCGCGATTCACCACGAAGAAATATTTCAATGTCACCATTCTTCCTCCATTATCACGTATAATAAAAGTAATCATAAAGTGCGTGGAATCCTGCAAATTAAATGTGCGCTTTGTATCGCAAGTACGATTCTTAATCTTCTTAGATTCGAGTGAGCTTTGTAGCTGAAAGCTCATAAGCGGGTTTAGTTGCGCCGAATGATGGTTTGATAAAATACACGAGGCAACCAATCGCGGAAGTGCGAAGGTTGAACATAAAGTTTCGGAGACAATGAAGACTGACGTGCGCGAAGTAATAACGGTGCAAGATTAATGTCGTAGATCGTATCGAAGTAGAATTGCTGTCGAGATGCTCGCGCTTCTCTAGCTATACCTCGTATGTTTATATCTTCCGAAGAAACGTTCATGCAGCTTCATACGGTTGCGAAATCAATCTCGTTGAATAGAAAATTTTTCTCCGCGCGCAATAAATAATTATAATACGATAATTTGTAAATGCTAAACATTGTTATAAAACTATGATTTTCGCGTATATTATTTCTCTAATTTTAGAGAACGATAATTTATTGAAATTATTGAACGGAATAAAAGCAGCATCGTTTCAGTTTAATTGCTGTTTTGATCTTCTCGCGCGGCATCCATTATTAATACCTGCTCAATAGCTTCCGGCGACATTCTCACGTGACAACGATATGACATTGTAATGGACTCGTCAGGTAATACTCGAGCTCTTGGGAGATCGAGTAACTGTCTGCGATAGCTAGAAATTGACGAAGGAATTTCGGCAATGATCGAGGCCGAAAAAAAATCACGCATAATAAACTTCACATCACGTGCGAAAAATAAGCGTCTCCCCGAAAAAAATTAAGTATGCGCTCAGTATTTATCATTAAATCATCCAATTAAAACGCTATGTAATCGTGCCTATTATTGAAATCTAAGATTAACAAGATAGTGAGATATATATATATTTCATATTATATTGTAACTTAGCGTAATATAAAATCAGCTACTATTGATATTTCCAATTTTAATTTTCAGAAAATATTGCATTCTAATGATGACACTACTTTTTTCAACAGATCTCAAATCTTTATTTTTGTATATTTTATTTCTAAAAAATTTGTTTCGAATCTTGCTATAAAAAGATTTTCTAATTTTTCTCAAGATCTCAGAAATCTCATTTAATTTTGATCTATGCGACACTAATCTTGAAAATATTAAAAATAGCTTTACAGACGTTACGACAAAATCATGATTTGTCCATCCTGGCGAACTAGACCGATTAGCTGGCTGGAACGACGAGTTGAAGAGAGGCCTTCACCTCGGCCTTGAAGAGCACCGACCGTCCTAGCAAAGGTGAACCAGACGGACGAACGGTGTGCCTCCAACAGCTTGAGCAGTCCGCCCGGTCCACGATAAGTATAATGCGTGATTTCCACGCTTATGTAAGCCTGAACGTTTTCTTGCGAACACGTCACGTGTCGCTAATGCTATAGTCTCGCCACCGTTTCATCCGTTCATCTGATGCCGCGACACGTTGAGATAAAATGATATTAGACACGATTCGCTTGTATAATATGTCTTGGTATTATATCTTCAATTAGAAATGCTCTTTTTTGCATTTGAAATTTCTATCACATTTTTAAATAATAAGATTATATTTTTCTCTACGTGAAAAATTACATCAATACATGCAATACACATATAAGTTTTTTTCTTTTAAATAAATATATTTGCAACCGTAATGTGTCTCTTATAAAAATATAAAATTTTTTATTTTTTATCTCGTCTAAAATAATTGCAATCGATATTGTATCTTTTTTACTGACTATATCTAATTACTCAATCATCAAGCATTAATTGCATGATGTAGAAAATGATAGCCATAAGATGAGCCAATTTCTAACGGACATTAATCAGAAGGATGATTCACGGGTCAGCGAGCAATCTCTTAAAGTGATCTTTATTAAAGCGATCGTGCAAATAGTCGTCACACTTTCTAAGCACGTGTCTTTTTGCGTTGTGTACATCCGTTTTATTTCCAAAAAAAATCGAGTTTAACGGCATAATCTGTCATTTTATAATAATTTTACTACCTGTGGAACAAACCGGGCAAACAAGTCGAAAGAGAACTCAATTGAATTTAGTACGATAATTAATTAGGTGAGTAAATCTTTGTCGGGATACACGTAACCTGATTAACATAAAGATTTTATGAGTAAGAATTTGTAATTTTTATCGTGTAAACGACGGCATTATGCATTGCAATTTAAAAAATCTAAAGAATTGTCACATAATTTTAAAAAATATAAGAAAAGAAATTTTTTTCTAACAAGAACTCTCTAAAAATAACAAATATATCTTTAAAAAAATCAGTAATTCTGTTGTAAGTAATCTATTATAACTCGAACTTTCTACAACGTTTTTAAAGCGATTAAATCTCACGATTACAACGATTTACTTAAGGAGAACTTCTGTTGACGACGAGTGAAGTCATCTCGCACCTCCATTGTTTTCACGCGATATTATCAAATCGCTGAGCACGTGTTCTCGCTAATGACGACCGAGTCGAATTGTAGAAGAAACGACGTGACGCATCGCGTCTTTCTATGGTAAATTGTGTTTCGGTTTACATCTTTTCTCACTATTGTACGTATCTTCCCACGACGCGCAAGTGCAACTACGCTGAATCCAAATGCGTTGTAATATTATCCTCTACGTGTCCGGACGGCATCTTTACATCAGGGATCTTTACTTTTATGTGACGCAATCGTAATATTATCTTTCATTAGAAACAATATCCTAAAGATGCCTAGAATTTGTATTTTCGCAACTGAACTTCATTTTTTAACAAAATTCCAGTTTTGTCGGAAAAATTTATCTCGAAAAATTTTTCGAAAATAACTGTAAATAGCATCCTCCGTTAATTGATCTCGTTCGAGCACGCATCTGTCAATATTCGCAGTGGGGTGAGATGTAGAGGTCAGAAGTACTGCGAAAGCAGTCACACCCAGCTGACTAAAGTGACATTAAGTAGGCCTTCGCGTTTAACATCATTGGCCTCTGCACGTCAACGCGTTGGCCGTGCCGGATAACTTGTTCGTCCCAACCGTACTGTACATGCGTATGTCTGTCATGTTTATGTAATCGCGTAATGAGACGTGGGCGATCCGTTCTTTTCATTTGCGTCCCTGAAGCAAGCATGGAAGAATCTATTAAGGAAGTGAAAGAGCCAGGAAAAATCCTATCGCGATAGAAATTTATATGAATCTTAATCTTACCAGTCCTCTTTCAAATTTTTTTAATTACACATTTTCCGATTAATTTATAAAATTAATTTAGAATAAAATCAATTTAAAATAAATCTTTAATATTAATCATAAGTATTATTGTGCTATGGATTTTTCACACATCTTTATAATTAAATTTCAAATTAAAATTTATTAAATTCGAACGTTAATTCAAATGTTTTCAAACTCTACGTGCAATTTTCTTAATGATTCTTTCATGTTAATCCCGATAGATAATGGATCACAAAACGAAAAATCACGAAGCGCAACGAAATCGACGAGGGTGAACGACCGTAGCGAACAATCCGTGTTCGTATATAAAACATTTCGAGCGATTTCCTCATTTGTCGGTGTTTGATTCACTGTGATGATTGCACAAGGGTCCGGTACAAAGAGAAAGCCTCAAGACAGAAAGTTTGTAGGTGGTTTTCGAACGAGAGGCTTGATCGTTTCTCAAAAGGTGTTCTTTTGTCGCAACATGTACCGAGCGTGTGTCAACTTCCTATACAGGAAGAATAGATCTCTAATCTCTTCTACCATTTCAGCGAATCTCTTATTTCTTATTTTCCTATTGATTGTCAATGGTAAAATATTGTTATCAATACCTAAGGAAGAAGAAGCAATTGTCATTCATTAAGATTTTCTTCTCGAAGAAGTCCTATATAACTCGACTATATTTCTCGATGAAAGCAGACATTTGTTTTTATTTAAATATAATTATTTATATATAATGGAGCTGCATATTAACGTAAGCTGTAATAAGTGTTATATATCGATGAATTTATGCTCTTCGAAATTATCTCGCTGCAATTAGAGTTAAGACCGATGATTTATCTACAACCAGCACCTCGCCAGAAATAAATTACCGCGAACACATTCTATGATCGTTTATCAAACCGTTAAGAAATCTATCGACCAAGCCTATGTACATCAGTTTTCATTGGAATGTCTACTATACGTAAAATCCACTTTCCTGAAATTATGCCGCGCCCAATAAGGAAATGAAACCGTGCTATACATGTACATTATTGTTTGATAAAAATACTGATTTATCACGAAACGCGAACAGGCGAGAAATATCCCACTTTCTCGAAGACTTGCTAAATTTGAAATGAATGTTATTAAATAAACATTTCGCATTATCCGTGTTTGTATAAGGCATTCGCAAAAACTGTATAATCTATTTCTATCTGAAATTTAATTATAATCGAAAAAGTCTCTAATTTTCAGTCCCTTGCAACTTGGAAGCTTTCTTGCCTTAACGCTAAAAATAAAAGCATTCTTAATTTGATCTTTAGTAATAAAAAAAAGTATACTTGGAATATCCCTGCACTAAGAAAAATCGTTTGATTGCATCAACAAGACGTATCTGATAGAAGGCATTTTGGTTAAACCAAACAGAATCTCTCTTCTTTATCATAATAAGACTCGATTTTTTTTAACTAGAACGTTTAATAGACTTTACTACAAGGATTTGGTTAGTATTTTCTAATTGGATCTATAAAACTTTTTGTTATATTAATTAAACATGGACAGAGTGATGCCATTTTTTTGTAAATTTAGTATTATTACCAAGAAAATTTGGTAAATTATAAAATAAAATAAAATTTAATTTAATTTAATTTAATTAAAATAATTTAACAGGAAGAAATTAATCATACTCATCTGGTAATTCCTAAAGGAATTCTGATTCGTCCATTTTCCAACAGACATACTGATTGAATCTATCAAATTTATAATTAATGCAACCAGATTTTTTTCTCAGTATGGAATATGTAAAGTCGCGAGAACGATTAAAAAGTTGGCGCGCCAGCCGCGAATGAACTTGGAATGCAATTAAAGGAAATTTAACGAACCTCTTATCGTTATCCGGAGTTGCCGTTCAGAAAATTAGTCGGACATGCTCAAGGAAGCTCATCGTTTCCGCGAGGTCTTAATCTCTTCCTGCCACGAAATCGAAGAATTCGCCACGGCGATCTCCTCTCGTACAACCGTTTCGCTCGCGTTATATTACATACACTTGTATGCAGCGAGCACCGTTGAATTTATGGACAGTGCGTGAGATGGGAATCACCTTATTAGACAATTAAGCATTCGATCCGCGGACGTAAACGACGACGATTACATATAGGATATCGTTGCGAGTAAACAAAAAGCAAGGAAGCTTGCAATCAATGTTGTATATCGTGTATTATACATAGAAAAAAGGACATTCATTTAAAAATATATTTAATTTTAACATGGAAATCTTGAAATGAGATTATATTGCGTTAATTAAAGAAAAATATAATTGCTTGAATAATTGCTTACTTGAATGAAGCCATTTTATATAGTTCAATTAAGAAAAATATATTCTTATAATTTAAGATTTAATTTCCTTGAATGGAAAAGAAACAATGTTAGATAGAAAATAACATTTTTAAATCAAAGATTATAATTTTCTTAAAGTAGAATTAAATAATTATATATTCTTGAGATGACAATTACTATATTAAAATAAGACTATAATATTGTTGAAATTTAAAATTATTAAATTCTTCTAAGAAGATTATAAATTGTTGTGTATATACGAAACAATGAACGCCTTAGTTTAAGTATATAATTTTTATTTTTTTCTGTGTAGCCTTGAAATTATATTTGATAATTAGAATTATATTATCAATATTATATTATATTAAGATAAAGAGATATTTTCGCACGCGTACAGCATAAAAACAACCTCCCAGCTTCCTTTCGATAATCATACCGAGACGTGTTAGCGCGTGCGGCCTCGCACGCGTTGAATTATGCACCGTTGAATTATGAATGGCACGAGGTAATGGAAATAATTAACGGCGTCCGATTTGCAGATACTAATGAAGAGCCGGCGGGACGCGGTTTGCTGCACACATTAATGCGCATATCTCGCCGTCTCAGGAATGCTCTCGCGCCGCAAGATGCACTTATAACAAAGTCGTCTTTCGCTATTACCGTCCTCGCCTATGCCTACTATTTGCTCCTTCGCGTAGCGAATTCGCACGCTATACGAGCGGCCGGTTCGATCGTGCGGCTAATATGCGACGAGAAAGGTGAATTTCGATTTCACCGGGTCGACGACGTGACCGTCGATCGCGGGCGGGCAAAGAAAATTAACGGTAACGCGCGAATAACTGTTATTACATTTTCCGGAAGATGTATCTATTAAGAACGCTTTCGCGAGAATTCCACGTCCGACCCATCCAAACGTCAAGTTTGTAAAAGGCCGGGAAAAATGAGAGTGTTAAATGTGAAAAGCTATTCAAGTTAAATATGTAAATGTAACTTTTAGAAAAAAGATATCGAGAACGTATCACTCGTTGATCTACTCTCGCACCTATTTAAGAAAATAAAATAATATGTGTCTAATATATTGCATTTTCAGCTTTCTCCGAAGCTGTCAAAAGCAGCATAAATATGCGAAATCACGGAGAGGATAATGTGTGAGAAGATCCGCGAGGAAGATGCGAGATTTGTAGCAAAATGAGCGATTTATGCGTACATATCCACGTAAATATCCGCGAGAAATGATAGTTCGTGATAGCAAGGACTTCCCGAGCGGAACCGTTCCCTGTGAAACGAATTCCTGGCACGGATTCCTCGAACTAACAAAACGTGAAATGTGCAATGCACCTTCATCGACCCACCTATCGTGGGAATCTATCACGCGAATCGAACCCGTCTTTCATTGGTTCGTTCGCACACCGTTAATCCGCGTGTCGAAGGTCTGAATGCGAGAACCAAGCAAGCATACTGCTGCTGCCGGTACTTTTTAACCCGCTTCTCGCTGCAGATTTCTCATATCGATGAATCAGACGTCTGTTCATTAAGCATTGAATGCTAAATAACTCACTCCTTTAAAAAAAGAACACGTAGTTGTTACAGCAATTTGCATTTTCCCGCAACACGTTTCAACAGCGTACATTCGTTTCAATAGAAATTTACCTCGATTTTTTGCCTATCTCGAATGTTTATATTGACAATAATTATTAATGACGTATAACTTGTCAGCGGTAACAATTAAGTTGCGAAACAAGTCGGTTACACGTCTCATTGAAGCTTCAACTTGTAGATTTTTTTCAACAAGATTTCTATCAAATTCTAATTGCAATTCTATCGCAATTCGCTTGGCGTTACATTAATCGTTCAAACCGATCGAACATCAATAGAATTTTGTTATAATTGTATAACCCTCATATCTTGCAATTCGCAATAAATTGTTCGTTCAAGCCACGTTTAATTAATTAGTCGATAGTTTCGTATCCTCGCGCAATATCATGATAGAAAAATTCATTATTAATTATGAAAGAAACGAAAGTAAACTCACCTTTCCGCACAAATAATAGTGCCTACCATGTGTGCATCGCAAATATTAATCAAATTGAGTGGTACTCACCTGAAACAAAAAAAATTATATCCATTAATTTCACGGCGGAAATATATTTCCGAATAATTTTCCGCGATTTTATACGTGTCTTTCCTTTCTATTATCTTTCTTATAATTCTCCAATATTAAAAACGACTGTTGCAGGAAGCGTGCGTTAATAGCTAAACGTCGCCGCGAAACTCGCGCGATTAATGCTTCCGCCGCAATTGATGGTCGACGAGATATCGATCTGCGATATCCGCGACCTCGTAGAGGTGGAAGATAAATTCCAAGTTACCACACACAAAGCTACCTGGAACCGACGCGATTATCCTAGCGATTCTTCCTACTCCTCTATACACGCTACAATATACATATCGCGTGAACACGCAAGCTGCAAAACAGAATTCGCGGGGGCGGTCGCGCGCGCACTTTGTGTTGTATATGTTAGACTTTACGGTGAAGATCGCGAGCGATAGAAGAAACGTTCAAGCTCCTTCACGCGAAAATCGTCTCGCTATCTACCCTACATTTTGCATCCGTCATGAATACTCAGCATTTAACGGCCGTCTTATACTCGTTACGCTGAAAAATCGCGTTAAGTGCATCATGTACGTCGCTTCTCACATGGCAAATTTCCTCTTCTTAAAATTACATTAATAAATTAAAATACCTAAAATATCTTCGCATGAATACATTAAAGTTTCAAAAGAAATATAGATTAAAAAGACTTCAATAAAATAAATATCTATATAATGTTATCAATCATCTGTGTTATAAATTCCATTTTCTCTTTCCGATCGATTAAAGGTACAATTAAAAACAAATTTAAATTTTTCTCAAATGTATAAATATTTGAAATATGTGTCAATTATCGGCAAAAGTTAAAATCCTGACGATGTATCTAAAAAAAGACTTGATGAGTCAACTTTTCGCTTAATGATTGGAAACACAAAGTATCATATGATACACATAATTTCTGCTAAATATTCTCTAGAAGCGGTAGATAATTTTATTGACATATCGAGAGAATTACGAAAAATACATATCATCTTGTTGCGCAGAAAATTTAACGAGAGCAATTTTTGAATAGGATGTTTTGATACAATATTATATTATAATTTTTTTTATATCACGGAGCTACATATTTTGAATATTAAACAATAGCGATAATAACATATTGTAATTTAATACATCAATTTAATATATTGTAATCATGTTTGTTTACATCGCATATCATTAATGCAATTATGCCTTTTGCAACGTCAAAAACATGATAATATTAACTGCGACGCGATTTATCGCTGTTGGAACGTATCTTAAATAGTTTATGTTCGATTCAAGTGTAATCAATAAAATACAGAAACAACGACGATATTTGAATAACGGATTATTTCTTAATTGTGACGAACACGAGCGAATCGCTTTAACCATCGTTCTAAAAGGGAAAGCCAACTGCCATTTTTCCAATGATGCGTAAAAAGCAATCCGAGAACAATGCAGCAGTCGCGAATGCACGATGCAAATGTATCGGAGATCTCTCCTTTCGTGCACGTGGCCGGAAGGAAGGAGAGAGGTGAGGGTAAACACGTCGTTCATATTCTACCAATGCGAAACGCACATTGACCTAGGCCATGGGTTATACACACGCACTAACGTGCAATAAACACGTCATAATAAACGATCATAAATTCGCTTAAATGCTTCACATGAAGAAATTCCTTGTTTGTCCCAAAAAAAGCAGCAAATATTAAGAAGTATTTTGACGGAACTGTGAATTACATAAGATCGGATTATGCGAATTTATATATTTGAAATATATGAGAACCGCAATTTTTCTTACGCTTTAGAATCGATATACCGGATGTGATTAAAATGCGCCCGCTCATCCTCAGCTTTCCATAAATTCTCACTACTTTTGTTACATCTCCGTGAGACGCTTCTCTCGCGCTGAGATCTAACAAGAGTATCTCGAGCGCATAGTCTCTCGCTGAAAACTACTGATAAGCAGTCTGAACAATGTTCTATTGTGAAAAGCGTGTTAGTTAGGTAATATGCGAGGGGAAACGTCTTTCAGTTTAAAGTGCTCTACGGTTGGCATAATTAAGAACGCCTATGGCTAATCACCGAGAATAGCGCACGCTTAATTGGAAGAAGTTGGGCGAGATGATATTTCGCACCATGCAGCTTTCTAGCTATAAATATACCATAATGCGGTCAGTCGCATTGTTAATTATAATCGGGGAAAGATTACCAATTTAATAATATGTATTGCCACGATAACTTAAAGTTTAAGAAATCATAGGAAGGAACAAAGCAGGTATTTCTATAATAATACGAAATTCTCCAATATAAATGTGAAAATAAAAAAATAATATAATATCCTCTAGAAAATAAAATAATAATAATAATCCTCTAGAGAAAAAAAATATTCAATTATTATTATGCGAATAACTTGTAATTAACTTCTACAAAATTATTCTCGGCCCGGTTTCTCATTAGCTGTGCAGAAGCATTACGGAGGTAAGAGGTCAATGTTTTGACAGGTGATGACAAGGTGATTGCGGAATTCGCCGCGACGAATTTTGATCCGCTTGAGGATCCTTTTGTCCGATGTGCGCAGATCTTAGGGAGCATCAAACCGGCGGAATGCCATTAAGTCTCCGTCTACACGAATATGTACACCGGAGAGTTATTTCTCTCTCTTTCTTACACTAGTTTTTCAACTGCCAAGCGATTACGTATCGCGCAACATGATCGAGTTCCCTAGAACGATCGATGGTAGAGAGGACTTTCAACCGAGTAAACGGCACCTAACCGACCTCTAGAGACATTACTGCTTTTCGTCGAACGTGCACATGCCCTTTGCAATTATGGCAACTCGACTGCAAATAAAGCAACCCACGTTAGACGAAGCAAACGTGCTATGAATGGTAAAATTATCGCGAAAATTACAATTTCGTGCTCCGAATCATAAAAGTACTATGCTGATTAGACGGCAAGTAAGGACGAAGATAATATTACGTTATACTCCTACGAAACTTGGTTTGTATTTAAATCGTTATCTCGAGATCTTTAATACTCTTTACTATCGATTTAATATAGTGATACTTGGGATCATAAATTTAATTTATGCGAAAATAATTACGATAAAATTTACAATCGTTGATTAGAATAAATAAATGTAAATATGATAAATATAAATAATAAATATGAGAGCAATGCGAGATTAAAATACTAATATTTGTAATAATATATATCTTACTCTAATACAATAATATAAACTTAAAATAATATAATAATACAATAATATCATACTTACATAGATAATTATATAATAATAAATTATATTACTAAATTATATATTTATTATATATTATTAAATTATGACTACCTTCGAAATTTAAAAAAAATAAATAAATATGCGGTTTTTTACAGATTTGAAGTTAGAATTTTGTTGCTCAAAAGTGTAATAACCGATCAGAATGTTAAAGCCGACAATGTTTCATCCGACATTTTCTTGCCGACACATTACAGCATTACTTGCGAGTAATTATAGGTCATTCGCTCGAGTTTGTTTAGCGGCGTGCGATTCATTAGAACAAATCTCCCGTTTTCTCTGTCAAGATAAATTACACGTCTCTCTGTACATTTTATCGTACACATTACCAGCATGTGAATGTGAAAATCATTGTGCAATAATTGTGCGATTTGATTCAACACGCCGATGTTTATTTATCTATCTTTCTTAGTTACAATTGTAGTGCGAAGGCAGCGTTAAATATGTAAATATTGTGCTTGGATATGATTAAAAACAAAAAAATTAAGCTTAAAAATGAAAAAGACATATAATTGAAAATGTATAATAAAATATATAATAAAATTTTACTTTTTAAAAATTCAAAATCGTAAAAATAATTTATGTGTATAAGCTTAAGAATTAATTTCTCATTTAATTAGTTGTAATATCTTCCTATTATAAACTAATAATATTAGACGTACCTAGATCAGACTGTTCGTATTTTGCGAGCATTGCGACTACCATTATGGAGCTTTTATTTGATTCAGAATCGTTCACATTAGCCACCGAAAGTAAGAATCTACGGATATTATCCAAAATTTTCGCGAAAACAAAGATCGAGATCGAGCAATCTTAATATTATACGATATCGAGAGACTGAAAACGAAACGAGGCGATTTCGAGTGTTGTGAATCACCAATTTAGGATACTGTGTAGGCACGTACTGCCTTCGTTATAAACAAGTCGAGTGTAATCGTGTCGTCGTGTTAAGGCCAATTTCATATGAGCCTAAAAAAAGAGTTCACTTTTATTTTATTTTTTGTCACGACAACATGAAAATAAAATATGTCAAAGTATATCGAAAAAAATGTTTCCAGATACTACAAAATTCTAATAATATTATTATTAGTTACTTAGAAAGTTTTACTTTATAACAGTTTACGAATTTAGTGACTGATGCAAGGATATAAATTTTATTTTCCAATGTATATTTCTTTTTATCAAACTTTTCAGAATGCATTATTTCACTATTTATAACCGAGACCAATATTTTTTTTATTTTTTTCGTAATAAAGACAATGCAACATGAAAGCTAAGCGAAGTTGCCTGATACTTCACTGGAAAAGAAAGGATTGAGAGGACGAACACCCGGAAAAGCTCGACGAATAAACAATCCTCTTTCTCTTGTCAAACGTAAACGCGCACTGATCGACGAATCACACGTTAAGGACTTTGAATATCGTGCACGCGCACGCGCTCGCGAAGGTTGGAGAAAACTCCGGAACCTCGTCCGCGTGTCCTTGACTTTCGCGTGGAAGACGCGTAACTGGCTCGCGCACTCGAATTCAGGATCGGGACGGGACCGAGATTCGTTCTACGGCTGCGTGAAGCCGAGTGCAGGCCTGCGAGCGCGATGAATCAAGCCCCCCTTTTCTTTCCTCCCGAGTCGACGCACCGCGGCCTCTCGTCCCTTCCTCGATCCCTCTTCCGTTGCATCTCTTTCTCCGCCCTCGTAAACGAGGAATAATATTACGGATGTCGCGACGACAGTTGTCGAGACAATTCCTGGAAAGGATCGTGGCATCGACGATCTATTTTCAGTCGTGGAGTTTAATTATTAAAAATACAATAAATTTTAGTTGCGATAATATCAATAATTTCATTCTTAATAAATATATATTAATTTTAATATATATTTTTAATTAATATATATTAATATAATTATTAAAATTATTTTATATTTTATTATTTTATATTATATAAATTATTTTAATTATTATATATTAATATATATTTTTTAAATATATGTTCTATTAAAAAAAAAAAATCTTTGGTTTGTGTTGATCATGATCTCCTGCAGATACATATATTTAAATTACAATGAGAAATATTAGAAAATTAGTGAAAAATATTGGAAGGTAATTAAGGAGAAGAAAATGGAATGCGGAGTAAAATCTTTGAGCGAATCAATTTATGGTAATTCTTGAGAAAATGCAACACACGCAACTTGAACGCGCCTAGCGTTTAGAGAGTGGAAAACAATGTTGTTAAGTCGCAAAAAAAAGACAAGAAAGAAATGAGGAGCAAGATAAAAAGTATATAGATTGCATTCCGTCCATGATTAAGCATTTTCTTTTTTAGTTACAAAAGTTTAAAACGACGCGTGATGACATTAAATAGGCAATCTGCCAACCTGATGACTGAGTCAAGCAGCGCATCAAGAGCGTATGCAAGATCTATATGTGTTAACACTTGATGAATCTTACTTCTATTTTTGCTGTGCAGCACACACCTGATAGAATATTCATATACATGAAACTTCAAGCTGAATGAGTCAATTCAGCAAAAACACAAGCATGCCTCGAATATGTAAATCGCCAAAAGTTTATACGTGAAATTTTAACCCGATTGAAAATAAAGTTTGTTGCGAAATATTCTTTAAAAGCGTTAATAAAATATTATGCGATATAAACGATAATAAAATTCACTTCTTATTTAAATTTCAAGTAAAAATTTTAATTTAAATCTATATTTTATAATTTAAAGTTATAGTTCATTGTCCAAGACATTCTATGAAGAAAAGATCAAATTTAAATCGACTGAAAAAATTTACAGAACAAATATTATTATTACTATTCGAGCAATATACATATGCCTCGAATATGTAAATCACCAAAAGTTTATATGTGAAATTTTAACTCGATTGAAAATAAAGTTTGTTGCGAAATATTCTTTAAAAGCGTTAATAAAATATTATACGATATAAATGATAATAAAATTCACTTCTTATTTAAATTTCAAGTAAAAATTTTAATTTAAATCTACATTTTATAATTTAAATTTATAGTTCATTGTCCAAGACATTATATGAAGAAAAGATCAAATTTAAATCGACTGAAAAAATTTACAGAACAAATATTATTATTACTATTCGAGCAATATACATATGCCTCGAATATGTAAATCACCAAAAGTTTATATGTGAAATTTTAACCCGATTGAAAATAAAGTTTGTTGCGAAATATTCTTTAAAAGCGTTAATAAAATATTATATGATATAAATGATAATAAAATTCACTTCTTATTTAAATTTCAAGTAAAAATTTTAATTTAAATCTACATTTTATAATTTAAATTTATAGTTCATTGTCCAAGACATTCTATGAAGAAAAGATTAAATTTAAATCGACTGAAAAAATTTACAGAACAAATATTATTATTACTATTCGAGCAATATACATATGCCTCGAATATGTAAATCACCAAAAGTTTATATGTGAAATTTTAACTCGATTGAAAATAAAGTTTGTTGCGAAATATTCTTTAAAAGCGTTAATAAAATATTATACGATATAAATGATAATAAAATTCACTTCTTATTTAAATTTCAAGTAAAAATTTTAATTTAAATCTACATTTTATAATTTAAATTTATAGTTCATTGTCCAAGACATTCTATGAAGAAAAGATTAAATTTAAATCGACTGAAAAAATTACAGAACAAATTTTATTATTACTATTCGAGCGATATACATATCAGGATGATTCGTGATTCGTCTATTGTGCCGAAGCGAACGAACGGAAAGCTTTAGCCACGCGAAGCTATCGCGATAAAAACAGGATTGTTCCGTCTGTGAGGTATCAGAAAAGAAAGTAAAAATTCGCACGTAATTACCATGCTCACAAGCATAACTCACGATCTCAAACCGCACAAGCGTACCACATGCCGCGCGAACGAAAGAACGACGCGGACTTTCACAGACGGGATTGCTTGACGGAGCGAACAACAAATGACCGATGGTGCCTGGCATGTGCATAGAAATCGGACGGACGAGGGTTGGTCGGCTACGTCGTGCGATCGCGGCGCGTTTAACACACGGACGTGTGAAAACGTGATCACGAGAGATTTCTCGCGCTAGCATCAAGCCAGGAGAGAGAAGGAAAAAGAGAGAGAGAGAGAGACTTTCCTCCGAGGCGATTTCTAACGTCGGATGCATATATAAGCGACGGCGACACGAGAGATCGTTGCTCCCACTTTGCATAGTGACGCATCGCGAAACTTCCTTGCTATTTTTTCCAAGTAAATCGAGTATGAAAAGTTGGATCGAAAAAGAAACTTATGCTTCGGAGCTGTCAGTCGCAAGTTTCGCATTTTTCGGCGAATAAGCGTCAATCTATGACACAAATACATAACGCGATATGTATTGGCAAATAGTATCTACATTATGTAGATACTTATATTCATATGATTTGAAACTTTGCTTATTTCGTGATGTTGGAGCGTAAAATTATTTGCAGATATTCAAGGCAGAAAAATGAAGAAACTTATGGTAATGTATAGAATGCTATGAGATGGCTTCATTTATCAAAGAAATTTAATAAATCAGTTCGATGATTTATGTTTATGCTAAAATGAAAGAAAGATCGGAGATCCTGCAAGATATATTTATCATGTAGCAGTATGTCGAAAGAAGTTAATGCGAGATGAAGATGAAAATACAAATTTAAAATTACTCGAAGGAAGGAAAAAAAGAAAGCAATATATTAAAGTAAATAAAAACACACTTACTAAAGACATCTTTATAATGTAATGTAAAAATAAGATAGACGCGAAAAAGTAAAAATCTATGTAGAAAGAAATATAATCATAATATTAAAGAGAACACTTGCAATATTTATCACACATTTAACATGTATAAATTATTAACTAAATTTGTGTAAAAAATGATTTTAAAGCAAGAACGAGAATAAAAAATTGGTATAATAAATTATTCGAGATTATTCCGGGAGGCAATCTGAGAAAAGACTTATATAAAAGAGAAAGAAAAAGAACAAGGAGGACAGAGAAAAAATGGAGACTTTGTAGCAAGCGAGTATACAGATGTAAACCGCAGATTAAATAATATTCGCGATCCATTCTCGTAACGCAAATAACGCATTTCCGACTCCATAAGTAAGCGTAACTAAGAATCGAGGAAGAAGTATCAATCGATCGATCTTATCAATTGAATTACGCATAATTACATAAGCCAGGAATACATCTCTTCTAGATTCGATCGTTTATCTTTCTTTCATCTATTCGATTACTCGTCGTGCTTCGAGGAACGGCAACTTCTCGGCGGGAAACGCTGACCGAAAACTACCGTCCGGTTCATGATTACGTAACGGTGTTAAAATAATTAGTGCGTATTACGTAGCGTTGCGCTGCGCCCGACCGTAATTGGTAGAGCCTGCACGTCGACAAGCGAGAAGAGAATACGACTACGATGCAGGCTCACGATACAGCACTGGATGTTGGGCCTATGAAATGTAAATTTTCTCGTTATATCTCTCGTATCTTCTCATTAGTTTCCTACTCGCTCTGACGTTTTTCATTTGATGAATTTTAATTTACTCCCCGGTAACGCGATAAAACTTTCTATTATTATAAACGAAGAAGCAAGCAAAAAATATAAATGACGATACGTCAAAATATCTTGTGAAAATTATCTTTCCTTACAAATAAATTATTCAATCATCTACTATTCAATCAAGTGTTCAATTTATTATTTATGATTAGTAGAGGAAGCAAAGTAGGATTGTGCGATATACGCAGTATCGAGAGATGAGAAAATAATGACGAGATTGAGGATGGATAAGCAGTATAATAATGATTGGAGATTTCCATGTCGCGATTATATCGAGCAAAATTATATTAAAAAAATACATATATACATCATAGTAGCATATTCAAGGCGACTACGAGATTCGAGTAGTGAGTCATCATGTATAATATCGATTCACCTACATCGAGGAATCGTGCGGGCACACATTCTAGAGACTTGTATCTACACGACGAGGACGAGGACGAGGAGACGAGGAGACACGAGACGAACGATTCATTACTCGAGCCGACCACGAGCACTTCCCGCTGCCGATTCGGCTCGTAGTCGGCAAATGTCGACCAATTTAAAGCGTTCCACATCGTTTCCTGTTTATTACACGTCCCTAATGTCGGCACGATCAATGACTACGCGACCCTGACTCGGAAAATATCACGCAAAATCGCGCGCTCGTTACCTATATAAATTAACTTCCTACTTCGTAAAAATTAGGCGAATATTTTGTCACTTGTGTCTACTTTAATAATGAGAGAATCACATAAACCGTTGCCTGTGTAGATGTATATATCTTGTGTATATGTATATATTTACATAAATGACAAGCTTTGAATAAAGTAATATATATAATACTTTGAAATAGTTTTAAAAGAAATAATGATACATATGCTTGTATGGCTTAAAGCCTAGAATTAATCTCTCGATTTCCATGACGATAGATACGAGAAAGAGTGAGAGAGCACATGTGGCATACGCGTTACACATAAAATTAAAAAGAATTAGAATAAAACCAGTATATTGTAACGTGCGCGGAAGTATAACTATTATTATGAATTGCCTTTTAAACGCGTACATGACAGGGGAATTCGACATTGAGGGATTAGCAATAGAAAGCGACGCGCACGATGAAATTATCAAAGCCAGAAATAAATGATCGGATTTTGAAACCTGGCTTCGGTAAATCGGGACGAACAATGCCGTACCGTTACCGAGAGAAGGCAGTCATATGGGTGTTACGAGAATAAATAACTGCAACCTACTTAAGCCTTCGTTACATAGTGTGCTACTCGTATGCCAAAGAGCTCTATCAATCTGAAACACGGACACGAAACGCGATGCCTCGAATGATCGACTCAACAGGCTTGTACTGTCCCGATGAAAGAGATGAGACCGACTACCCGATATAATCGTCGTAACTGCGACGTTCTCGATCAAAGTTCATCGCTATGAATGAATGATTCATAAACCAATCTTTAACTAATCGCTGAAATATATTTTCTCCTTTTTACTACGATTATCCTAAATTAATTATCCTTAATTAATTGCACAAATATTATAATTTTGTTAATTAATATTTAAAGATGACGGTTAATTCGCGATAAAAAATGCAAGACAGTAATCTATCTATAATTTTATATACCGCATATTTTAATATATACATGTTTTATTTCTTCTGGAATGTTTTCTTCGTATTATCGAAGAAAACAAAAAATTTTAAATAAATTCTGAATTAGAATGTCTAAAGCAGACGTAAATATTCGCTGAGAGATTCGTAGTAATATAAAAATTATTCAAACATCATGCTTATTTTCTTTCATATTTTACGTAAAGATTAGCAAAATGTACATTCAACATCTCAATAATTTTGTAAGAACTTTGCACTCGACTAAAGTTCAATATGCAAAGTTGACATTGACATTATTTAATATTTATGATTAATATTGAGACGTTGTAAGATTTGCGATAAGTTCATAATATTATAATTAGCAATACGATGCAATGTACATGTATCTTCGAGGCAATATATGTATAATAAAAAATAACTGATAATAGCTTTCAAATAAAAATAAAAATTAAAACGATTATAACAAAAATAAATTCTTAGGTCACAGTATAATTTGTTTTATACGAAAATACATGTTTCCGGGAGATTCATTAAAATGCTGAAACTGACCGTAAAACTTGGCTCAAACGCTTCAAATATAACACCGAGTTACATCGTAATATTACGAATGTATTGCAAGATTCATTATAATATTGTAAATAAAAGAATTTAAAAAAATACGTGGAATTGTTGAATTTATGTATTTCGGGGATCCATATGTCTGCACAGACGTGCGTAATCGACCGACTTCCTTCCGTTAGGAACCCGCTGAACCATGTCGGTATACGTGAAACCATCTGGCGCGGGCTACGTAAGCGACCGATGCAACTTACAATGTAGAAACCGTACGTATGTGAAGTCGCTAATAAATAAATTTTATAATATCTTCCAACCACATTATATGTACGACCGAGATGGCATGAAAACATTCCTGAATCATGGCGACAAATACGCCAGTTAATTTTGCTACTATATATTATCAGTTACGATATTTACATATAATATCAAAAATATAATTATCATTAAATGCGATCTATATCATAATGATTCATATTAATTTTAAAGCAAAAATAATTAGAGAGAAAATTAAATTTTATATATAGAGCAAATTTTATACAGTAAAATTAAATTCTTTTTGCATTTTTCAGATATAATATTAATAAATATTATCTAAATATAGTATTAATAAATATTATCAATACAATAAATCTAACATTAATCTAACATTAATTTAAAATAACAAATTTAAAATTATAAATCTAAAATTCTATTACATATATAATTTTATTTTCAATGTAAAATTGATAATGTTGAATATTACGTCACGTTAAAACTACTTTTCAGATTTGATTTTATTTTGTGGCAAATATCAAATTCATCGTTAAATTGTTTATTGACCGCTGATTGATTGATACCTTGCAATAATATAACAGAACCGAGCTTGCGAGTCATACATGTGTATATATATATATATATGTGTGTGTGTGTGTGTGTGTGTGTGTGTATATATATATCATTATATACTAGAAATTGCGCAGATATCATTGTGATAAGGGAATCAAAGTCACGATCACGCGAAGCAAAGACGCCATTCCTTACACAATTTTATCTCATGATTTATGTGTGGCCGATCAAGTGAAGCCAATATCCTTCGTTCAGCGAAGAAATCCACCGAGGTTAATCGTCATGTTACTTAAAAGCTTTCTTGCCACATATACACACGTATCCATTTACGTTTAAAATACTACTTCTCTGAAGCTACGTATAGATAAAATAAAATAAAAATTTTATTCGTCAATATCTTCGATTGAAAATTACATTCGACGCAGTAAATTGAATAGCGTTACTTAGAGCTTACGTTTAATTTAGACTGGACGGATAATGTAAAATATAGATATTCATTTTAGAAGCTACAAGTATAAATCGCATACAATGTATCGAACCGATATGCATCGTTGGATATATATTACAGTTAATCTCGTTATAGCATTAGACTATTAGAAACATCAAGTAATCGTCGCGCGATGTCGCATATAACTTGTCAATTAAAACGTACTTGTCTTATTTAATGTATTAGGTGCTTTTAATCATATTTTAGTATGCTTATTTGTGTGTATGATTAAAAAGTCTCATATTTTAATATTATATAAAAAAGATAATATATAAAAACGATATAATATTTATTATCCTATATCTTAGTATCCTAATTTTAAATATTATTTAGAGAATATTTAATTATTAATTGTATTCAATTGGATAAGGATATCAATAATTAAATATATTAAATATATATCTTAATATACAGTTTTTTGCAGAAATGAAAATAACAATATAATTATCGTCATCCGGAGAGATATTCAAATATATGAAATTATATTCCATAAAGAAGTGGATACATGTAGTTTATATCTTAATTAAAAAGATTCCTTTTCGATAAGTTCGTATACTACAAAATTTATTTTAAAATTCGAAACAATATATTAAACAGCACAAAAAATTTCGTTTTATCTCAGTATCTTAATATCATCCTTAAAAATTTATATAAATATGATAACCAGAATAATCAATCATTTGATGGCTTAT
The DNA here is from genome assembly GCF_025532165.1 of Camponotus vicinus. Lineage (NCBI taxonomy): Eukaryota > Metazoa > Arthropoda > Insecta > Hymenoptera > Formicidae > Camponotus > Camponotus vicinus. The sequence goes on from NW_028141945.1 coordinate 33,161,570, forward strand.
GCAATTGTGCGAAATAAGAAAATATAATATCGATCAATATCTAACTCAAGAACCTTTATATCAATACTTTTTAAAAAACCTGATATCTTACCGTTCCATTTACTTCAATAGATATACAGTGTTCTAAAATTATTATTACCTTGTAGCTACTTTTCAATTCCATGTATGTACTATGATGAGCTTTTAGCAAAATTTGTCTTGAGATGATTTTTTCATTATTTTTTAACATATAGTGTCTTATCATATTTACATAACAATGTTCAATTATTTTATAACTTTTATAATTCTCACCCAAGATTGTAATGTTATTAAATGTTATTAATTTATTAAACTTTCTTAAAGCTAATTAGTGAAATTAAAAAAAAATATATATTTTTACTATCATTAATACGTTAAGTGTTTTGACATGTAATCACATGTTTGTAAAAAACACTTAATATTTAAAAAATTACATAAATCGTCGATATCAAACAAACAACACATATAATTGTGAAAAAAATTATTAATTATTTATTTACTTTGTGTAATACGTGCACAAATAATCGATTTAAATTTTTGTAAAACTAACCGAATTCAATATTAAAGGGTAAAAAATACAGAGTTATAACAAATGCATGACGAGAAGGTAAGCTCAGAGCCGGCGAGAGCACGTTGCGATGCGGCCTCGCCGCAGCTGATGTGCCGCGACGTCGCGCGGATCCGCGCACATCCGAGAACGTAGGCGTAACACGAATCAGCCGGTATTAAATTCACAAGGATGAGACGAGGCGCGAGGGACGACAGCGGGATCGCGAGACACGAGAAGAAAGAAAGGACGGACGGAGACAGATAACGGTAATCTCTCAAAAGCGGTCGCGGTAGGGACAGTCATCGCGGTGACGCAAGTCGCAAGGCCGTCCGAGCGTGACCTTAATGAGTAATCGGTCCGGCAGTTTCGACTTCGGGCTCGACAATTATTCATGTATTCGTGCGACCGATTCGCGAGATCGCGCACTGTCAAACGCGTGTTGGCGCGTTTCGACACGTCTGATGATAAGCGACGACGACGGCGAAGGCGAACGAACGACGACAATGACAGCCGTCGCGGATGGGTGGCGCGACGTTATCGAGACGTCGCGGGTCTCGCGACAACCTTCTGGACGACCGTATAAGACGATGCTCGCATGTTCCTCGGGTTCGCGAGAGCAGCTTCCTCGCGAACGATCCATCATCGGCATGCTCGGGCCACGCGCGCCTTTCGGTCGCGGACGACGTGCAGCTGCGGCGATGCGCGCCGCGTGTCTCGCAACGATTACGCGGGGGCGACGCGTCGCCGCGACGACATTCGCGGCTCGGCGATGTCGGATCATCGCGTCGCGACGGAATATCAACGGATAAAGGGCGCAACGCGCCGACAAATACCTCGTTTTTCGACGAGCTCCGAAATCTCCTCCCTGTTGTCGGCCATCTTAGCACCAGTCACTGACTCACAATGCACGCTGGGTAAAAACTGGTGAAAACAAACGCGCCGTCGCCGCGCCGCGGCGCTTCGATACGCTGCGTCAGCGCCACCTGCCGAGTCGCGGCGGAAGCACGCGTCAGCTGTGCGGCATCTGTCAGTTGCGCAGAATCATGGCTACCTGACATTTATTTTGTAACGTGCTTATGACGCGAGCGAACGTTTTTCAACGTTGTTGTTGCTACGTATCTGACCTTATCTTTTCTTGTCGTCAATCTTATCTGATTTTTTTTTGACAATTCCTCTTTTTACCTTTGTATTATATATTACATACGCATATCATAGCCATTGTTCGAAAGCTTTGTATGTATATATCGATTATCACCTGACTGCTGACTTTTTGCTAACCTCATTGCTATTCTAAATACGTTCCGTATTCAAAGAATTTTAAACAAGCATTGACAATATTCTTGTCTGTATCTTTTTTCATTCCAATTCAGAAAATCACAGTTTATCACGACTCTGATAAGTGAATACATATTTTTCAACTAATCGCAACAAATATATATGTACCTTGTTCCTCTTTTATAAAAATTATTTTATTAATAAATTTAGTGTTCTGTTATTATAAAATGTCTTCTTTACAGATAATTGTTATAAATGCAATTTACATTATTATATAATAATTTGTGTAGTATTTATTTATATATTTATTTTATATTTTATAAAGAAGTATGGAAAGTTTAACTTTTTCTGTATTTCTACGTGTTTAGCTTATGCGATACATATTTATTTTACAGAACTAGGTATTAAATATTCATACATTTCGTTCAACACACATATTTCATGCAAATTAAGTCTCATATCTTAAGTCAATATAATCATTCCCGGCAAACTGTACGTCATATGTATATTTGCGTTATGTAATTTTCCAACATGTATGCATTATATACATCAATTTCCTCATCCCGCAAATATATATCAAATACTCTTATAAATTATGTGTCATAGTAGCATCTTTTCCTGGAAATTTCTAAGAACTAAGAAACAAGATCTTAGAAACAGTTGTTAAAGTTCCCTTCTTTTAATTCTCTTTCGTTTATGCTTCGCTTTTAATTTACGTTTGAGGATACTTTTATGATTCGACCCTACGTCGCTAGCATTAATATATTCCCGTTAGGCAATTTAAAACAATTGTGTCAGATGGATCAGACGGAGAAATTCATACTAATTTATTTCGACACAGTAGACCATGTGACATGATTGTCTCGACAGATCCGTACTTACATAGATGCAATATGTGGTGCTTTTAGGGCATACGTAGACTTTTAATATTGATATTCGTATAATAAAACGTCTGCAAAAGCAAATAATTTATAAATTTTGTTATAATTATCTGTAAATTGTATTATTTAATTAGAAAAGATCTTTATATCATTTATTTTTTTTTTCATTTCTTATGTCTTTCCTAATGATGGACCTAACAATACAATTTAATTACTCAAATGTGATTCCTGATCTAAGGATAGTACTGTTAGAGGGATTCCACGCATGCGCAGCTTAAACACATGTTATTTGAGTAGCATACATAAATCAATTAAATGATATTCATGATTAAAGAATAGTAAATAAAAAAATTAATGATATAAAAATCTTTTATAATTAAATAATACAATTTATAGATAATTATAACAAAATTTATTGCATTTGTGGCCGATTTATTTTATGAATACTAATATTAAAAGTCTATATGTGCCCCAAAAGCGCCATATATTACATTACAGCCCTATCGAGGCAATTACATATACTATAGATCTGTTCTTTATAGCTGAATTGGATTCTTTTGAATATTTTTTTACTCTACATTGGGAGGAAAAAGATAATCTCTGAACTAGTGTAGCCAGTTCCGCTATAAAGAACGGACCTTACATCACGTGGTCTTCTACGTGGAACTCTACGTTACAAGTAATAAATATCCCTCCATCTGATGTCACTGAAGCAGTCTCTGTGCGTTTTTCGTTGAGTGCGGTGTTTATTCGTGACTCGTAAAAATGAGTGATCGTACCGTTGTAATTGTCTCGGCTGTCAGGACACCCATAGGTAACCCATAAATAAGAATGATATAATTGTCACTAAAATTAAGTGCAGCAACTTGACGATTTAAGTTATCGAGGTGCACTATTGTGAAAAAAATTTAAACTGTATAAATAAAAATTTTAAAATATGTTGTGCTACTTAAATTACTCCCAATAAACAATAAAAATTTAAGACTTTATCTTGTAAAAAAATTTCATTTAGGTTATACATACAATATAATAAAAATATAATTATATATATGTATAATATATAAAAATATACATATGTATAGAATGCTGTATCACAATTACATAATATAACAATAATGAAAAAAATATATAAAATATATAACATATTAAGGTTTTCAAAAAGAAGAAATTCAGCTTATTTGAAAATTTATCTAAAATATTTTTGTAGTAATATATAATAAAAAATCTTTGAATATAAAATTTTACAATAATCCAATTTCTATTCTGTAGGATCATTCCGTGGGTGCTTGTCTACCTTGAAAGCATCAGAAATGGGAAGTATTGTTATTAAGGAAAGTCTTATAAGAGCTGGGTTAAAAGGAACAGAAGTTTCCGAAGTCATCATGGGACAGGTATTTAATTTGCATAGATTAGCATTACAAATAATAGAATGCATATATTTTCAAATTTATCTAAATTTATAACTAAATTTATACCTGAAATAAATATATTAATTATAATTAACATTTGTTAACATATATATTTATCACATATTTTTAGGTTCTTTCTGCAGGAGAAGGTCAAAACCCTGCAAGACAAGCAGCAGTCGATGCTGGCATACCTATACCTGTTCCTGCTTATCAAATAAATATGTTGTGTGGCTCTGGTCTAAGGTATGCATCTGTAATACAACATGTGCATCTTCTTAATGCATAATTTATCTTGAATAACATAAAACTATATTATGTAAATATGCTGCAGGTCTGTAATAAATGGTTATTCTTCTATAAAATCAGGAGAAAGTGATATCGTTGTGGCTGGTGGTCAAGAAAGCATGAGCAGAGCACCGCATGCCATTTATCTCAGGAATGGTGTAGACTTTGGGAATTGTAATTTAGTTGATACATTAATAAATGATGGCTTAACAGATGCTTTCTATAACATTCATATGGCAATCACAGGTAAAATAAAAATATTACAACTGGATATAATTTTTATTATAAAAATTAAAATTTTATACTAGTGTCATATCTTTTTACTATTTATTCCATTATTATATTTTTGACAGCTGAAAATATTGTTGAAAAATATTCAATAAGTAGAGTGGCACAGGATGGCTATGCGAGTAAATCTCAGCAGAGGGCAGAGATGGCTATTAATGCTGGACATTTTGATAAAGAAATTGTTCCAGTAACTATTACAGGTAAAAAAGGATCTATCGTTGTATCTAAGGATGAATTCCCGAAATTTGGAACAACTGTGGAGAAGCTTGCAAAATTAAAACCAGCATTTAAAGCAGTACGTAAATATTATTTTCTGTAAAATTTCATACAACTTTATAAAAAAAAACTCAACTTTTGATATTAACATATTCTATCTAGAATGGTACAATTACTGCTGGCAATGCATCTGGTGTAAATGATGGTGCAGCTGCTGTAATTATCATGTCTCAAGAAGTTGCTGCAAGTAAAGGAATTTCACCATTAGCTAAAATTGTTGCAGTAGCACAAATTGGAGTTGACCCTCAAATTATGGGTATTGGTCCTGTTGAAGCTGTTAAGTTAGTCGTTAGTATATAATACGTCTGTTTTTGAATTAATTTTATATTATGATAACATGTAAAACACGATTATACATGTATAATTGGAAATACATTTATTCTAGTTGAAGAAAGCAAATTGGTCAAAAGAGGAAGTAGATTTTTATGAGCTAAACGAGGCCTTTGCAGCACAAGCAATTGCATGTGTTCAAGAACTTGGATTGGATCCCGAGAAAGTTAATGTAAATGGCGGTGCTATTGCTCTAGGTCATCCTATCGGCATGTCTGGTATATTGAATTAATATTGACTTTTTTTTACAAAATTTTTCTACAAAATTCTCGTAATAAAATTTTTCGTTATATTTCAGGAACAAGAACATTAGTCACCTTGTTACACATTTTAGAAAGAACTGGAAAGAAAAAGGGTGTCGTATCATTGTGCATTGGAGGAGGAATGGGTATTGCTATGGCTGTTGAAAGAATATAAGTAGTTTTTTCTATTTATATATAAATCTTATATGAAGAGAGTATATTTTTATTAAAGTATTTCTCGATAGTAATAACATTCCTTTATGCTACATGTTGAATAATGAGCAGACACATATTATGAAACTATATATAGAAATTTACAGTGTTCAAGTTGCTGTTTACTTAAACATGCAATTAGTAATGTATTATCCAGTTCTTTCTTAGAACAATGATGTAATTAAGTATTTTTACAGTATATATTTTGCAATATTTTTACACATAATGTATTAAATACACATAATATATTAAAAAGAGATATAAATCATATAAAATTTTACTATGCTAATTTTTTTATCTAACGAAGTGTAAAGTATATTCAATAAAAAAAGGTAAATCAAACTTATCATGTATATGAATATGTATAGTGATTAATAGCACTCAAATTCAAAGACGACTAATAATTTAAATCCACTAAATTAAGTCACAAGTATTATTTATTTTGTGAATTGACTCTTGGTTTCATCTCTACTTTCTAAAATTTGTTCTACAGCCTCGAGGCTTTCCTGTTGCCTTTGCTGAGTGCGTTTGTTCTTAAAAGTATACTTTGTATTCTTCATTTCCTTTGATGGACAGCTTAAGCGTTTTAATTGTTCCTTGATAGCTGGTATAATCCGTATCTTAAATTATAATACGATTTCATTAGATGATAATATCAATACAATAATCAATTTTTATTTCTGCATATTTCTATTAAAGACTAGTATATCTATATCATAATTATAATATTAAAATGTCTCAAAATGTTTTTATATAAATATAATTATATCTTAAATATATCTTAGATTTATAATAATATCTAAAAAGATATGAATATTTTTAGCTTTTTAAGTATGATAAAATTTCCTATATAAAGAAAAAATGTGATATTGCTATAATTAATACAACATAATTATTATTGTCATTTATATATTACATTCCTGATATGCTAAGTGGAATGGCAGGATAATATCCACAATAAGACTTTCCATCTTTATTAAAACAAGGAATAGGTTCTTCTAATGGTTTCTGTGTAACTAAATCGATTTTTGGTATACACAGTTTGGCATATTTTTTTATCATATGCCCAAACAAAGAATCTACATTAACTGTTGAATCTTTCAAACAAAAGTAAGATCCCCAAAACTTTGAATTCAAAATATTCTCATCTGGATGAGTCAACCCATGATAAAGCATCCCTTCTGACATTTGTTCCTCGATTACAGCTAGTGTATCACAATGTGCAAATAGATTTGGTACATAAATGTCTTGTATAAGATTATCGCCAACATATAAACACCGTTGATCAGCTTTTCCTGTTATACTAACAAGAAATTCTGATAGTTTGTTCCAATTCCCTTGACTATATATTTCACCTCGTTTTAAATCTTTGCTTGTAACACAACAAGTTTCTTGGTTGTTTATAACAGTGAAAAATGGTCGACTGTTAGCAAAAAAGCCAGGTTTTTTCGCATTACATATTACAATATCGAAAAGAGACTGCCAATCTTTACCAAGAGCATAACTGGCAGTAAAGGTTGCAAAATCTACATATGATCCAGTAAGAAGAAAGGTAGCTGATTTTTTCTTTATTTCTCTCAACCATGAAATTGTATTTGGGCTACATTTATGCAAATATTTCTCTGGACTTTTCTTAATGTCACCAATAATCCCTTTGTTTAAATGAAAATTGTCTTTAGAAAACATATATATTAGTCCATCCAATATATCAGGCCAAACATTATATTTATTCAAAGAGGATCCACTTTCTTCATCAAGCGTGTCTATAGTTCGTGCAAAGACAACACTTGTCGGAATATCGAAATAATCTAAAAGACTTCTCATTTTCTCAGACAAAGGAGGATTCCAGGTTGCCAGCATATTGTTGCAGAAAGTATCTATAATTTCCCATTTTTGTTCAGGATATATTTCCTTTATTTTATCTGTACTTAAGAGATGTGATCCATGGCACGCTCTGCGAATAACACCATCTGGGCTCACTCTGAGTATGTTTCCCCTTTCAACATCTAACAACAATCCTTTTTGCATGAAATCCAAATCATCATCTGTTAATGGCTTTAATAGATGCTTTGCACTGTATCTCCGTTCAGTCACCAAGAATTTAGCTAATATCTCATACTCTCTATGCACTAGATTTGTAATATTGTAACGCAGTAGAGTGTTATCCAAGTCGAAACCAATGCAATCATAGTCGGTGAATTTGAATGCATCCATATTACTTTTAATGGATTTAACAGATCCTTCGAATTTATTAAATGCTTTGGAACTGTATTGATAAGAGTTTATATATAAAATCGTGCCGAGTAATGCTTCTGTTTTACTAATTACATATTTATACACAGGAACATATCTACATACGTATACTTTGATAGTACTATGACAAGGACGCCAGCCCCTAATCATATCTAAACACAATTATTTTAACAATACGTTTGCGACGAATAAATGTACATTAGCATCGTATCTTCAAATAAATCCACAGTTATGTCAAATACAATGCAAGTCAATTGTCTCAGCACAAGAAATCAGATTGAGCAACCTTGAGATACTAAAAATACCTGAACCCTTTGACAAAGATTTTACTTCGAAGTCGGATGCTATCTTATCTACCTGTCTGATGCTATCTTATCTGCCCGTGAAAGTTAAGCAAAAATTTTCACGATTATTTCTAACCTAAATGCAGCGCACTTCGATTGCGCTTATTATCGCTTTCAGATTATCACTGAGAAAAAATTACCAGACGAGAGCGGAAAGAGATAATTACGTTTTTTAATGTACTCACATGCGGAGGAATATGAACACAACGAATATTTCTCGCTTGTACGAAGAACATGTCAAACTTGAAGGAATCTCCACGTGGATCTGTAAACACACAGTCCCTCATCACGACATTCATGTATCTGCAAAAAGCAACAAAAAAATGACGTACTTATAATATCGAATCGATTCTTTTAATAAAAGAAAGACATCATTGATTAATTATAAAATACATTATTTATAAAACAATCTATTCATCGTAACAGTTACACACATACTATTATTGACGAAGCACGAATTTCTTAAATACAATTATTAAATACAACTATTCTTTGTAAAAAGCGTGAACTTCACGTCGGACTGAAAACGGAAACATACGTACGCGTCAGTCTCTTCGACGATGCCGAAAATCGATGCTTCGTTTCGTAAATCTATTATCGTTCGTTGCTTCTCTACAGCCTTCAGCAGGATTGACAGACTATTGTAGAGAAAATGTCTCTCGCGTTTCGAATCCAGGGACATTGTGGACGCGAAGCTAAGCTAAAAGGAGCGAGAGCGCGAAAAAACACGTAGCACGTTGATCAACCGGCGAGATCAAACATCGAACTGACAGACGCACGTGGGAGACCACGTGACCGTCGCGCGCGGAGTGCGCGCGTAAATCTCGATCAACTTTTATATATAAAATATATATTTTGTAGCATATGTTTAGAATTGTATATGTTATAAGTATTAGAAACGCATTGTGTGTTATATATCTTACTAAAACATTACAAGGCGTGTATTCATTTAGTTCCTTCAAAAAGTCCTCGAGATTATAATATTATATGCGAGCCATTTAAAAAAAAAAATTTTTTTTCATTTATTCCTTTATTCTTTTCTATCTTTTATTCTTTAATCTAGATAAATAGGCATTAGATTGAGAGAAAAGTTATTAACTTGATTAATCGTTTAATAAATAATCGTTTAATTTGTTAATTCATAAATTAAAATACTTCTATAATTTAATATTTTATGTGTATAAAAGTATATGTTATAGGACGTAAAATTCGACAACAAATTATCAATAACATCATGTTCGATCTTTCCAGTACAAACGGTAGCGCGATAATGTTTACATCTCACGATCTTGTTATCATTCGCACAGTGACATTCGAGCAACAAAGTAGCGATGCGAAACGTTTCATATATTATCGAATTTCTTTTCTAAACGTAATTGCGAGTATTTTCGTGAGTAAATGTAACTGCAACGAGGAATTCAAATGAAAGACAATCAAAGAATAAAATACTGGTGCGAGACGCTATGTTAAATTCTTTTTCTAGACGCGATCGCGATCAATATCGGAAAATTATTCATATAATTACTAATTAAATTTATTTATAACAATATGATTAATTAATTTCTATAAATAACGCATAAAGATAAATGGCGCGCTTGTAATGTTCTAGCAATTAATATAATGAAACATTCCCTGATATATACATTAATCTTTTAATAAATAATCATATAATTAAAAAATCTATATTAAAATATTTCTATACTTTAATATTCCGCGTAATTTGTTAAAATACGTAAAATACTTCAATGATGAACGGACAAAAATACAATTCGGCTTTCGCTATTGTTTATGTATCACGTCCTTATCATTCATACGGCAAGATTCGAACAGTAAAGTAGCAGTGCCAATTGTCTCGTATATTGCTGAATTCTTTTTCTAAACGCGATCGCGACTAATCGAAACATGATTAACTATTACTATAATTAACAATTACTAAACTTTTAAATCTAATTTAATATTTTTAAATAAACAATGGTAAACTTATTGAGACGATAAATCTTTATTAAAGCATGATCATTCATAATTGCAAGTAAAAATGGAAGCAATAAAAATTATAAATTTCGTTACGATCCTTCGATTTTCAATCTTTACTAATAATAATTATCTATCTAACAATAGGAAAGGTTGAACAAGAAAGGAAAACGCAATTGAAAAAAACATCGGGTAACGAACGGAGCAACGAAATATACAGCGCAAGTAATTTATAAATTATTTATTATTCGTATTATTTTCATATTGCTTATTCTTTTTCCATTTTTCCGAAAATAATTTATTCTAAATGATCATTTTATATATTGCATATTATGATTTTTATTTTAAAATATTTAGAATAATACACACACACAATAAAAATTTTGTGTATTAATTAATATTATTATTAATATTTTTTATATTGTTCAATATTTTATAAAAAATTTCACAATGATATAATTATTTAAATACTTTATATATGTATAAGATTCAAAACCTTTTAACAAATTATTTATTAAAAATTATGTGTCGCGGTAATAGATCTCAAAACACCAATTTAGCGATGATACAATTTAATCAAGAATCGACGTGATAGGACTTCAAAATAATAAACAATCATTACGATCGTTGCGATTTTTACGGACAATAATTATTATTTTAATACTTAGAGTCAAATATATTTCATCTGTGTTACTTTATTGTTCTATTTGTTCTAAATACAATTTGGATTGAGAAAACACGAAGTAAAACAATCGAATTACAGATGCAAATAATTAGCGTAACGAAGGGCTCCATGATAAATTGTTTAATAAATAATCAATTTTAATCAATAAATTAAAATACTTCCATAATTAATATTCCGTTAGTGTATATTTTATAATATGTAAAATATTCCGGCAACAAATTATCGATAACACGGTGGTCGACTTTGGCAATATAAAATATAAACAGTAGCGCGCTATACGTTACCGCTTTATCATCATTCGCACGATGACTCTCGAGTAATAAAGTAGTGGTGAGACACGCTTCGTATATTATAATTTTTTTACTAAACACGATTACGATTAGTATCAAACATAATTTGCTTTAAAAAATTAATAAAAATTAATTAATTAAAAATTAATTAACGACATGAAACTGTATCGCAACCATAAATCTTTATCGAATCGCAATCCTTCATTACCGCGAATAAAAATTGAAACAGGGGATACATAAAAGGGGATAAAGAAATTAATTTTATTATAGCTTTCGATTATTGATGCTTATTATAATAATTTCCCTAACGATACTTATTAGAATTAAATAAATTTCGACCAATGCTTTAAATTTTCTTGATCGGCAATTACTCGTAGAATATTTCAACGAATTATAACAATAACATAGTATAAGTCGATCTTGGCGATATAAACAGTATCGCGGTAATGTTTATGACTTACGATCATTCGCACAGTAACCTTAAACAATAAATAGTGACGTTTCATATATTATCAAATTCTTCCTTTACATAGTCAACCTTGGCGATATAAACAGTATCGCGGTAATGTTTATGACTTACGATCATTCGCACAGTAACTTTGAACAATAAAGTAGTGACGTTTCATATATTATCAAATTCTTCCTTTACATAGTCGACCTTAGCGATATAAACAGTACCGCGATAATGTTTCTGACTTACTATCATTCGCTCAGTGGCTCTTAAGCAGTGAGGTAGTGATGTGAAACGTTCCATATATTATCAAATTCTTTCTCTAACCACAATTGCAAGTGCAACGAGGAACTTTTCGTGAATAAGTGTAAGTGCAGGAGTTCAAATGAGTGTAACGAGGATTGAAGTGCCACGAGGAAAAAGCGAAGAAAACAAAAGAAAAAAAGGAGGTCTTGGAAATGGATGGATCAATAAGATATGATGTAAGTGATTAATATTTTAATTATTTATCACATTCATTATTTATTATATTGTTACGTCCCCGCGTCCCATCCCCTTGGATGTATTCGTCACCCGTTGAATTATTTCGGCGGGAAGTATGTACGTCGACGGAAGATCGTTTCCGCGCGCGTTGTCAAGATGTTGTTATAAACAACGACTGTCAGAGAGTCTGAGTTCAGCTGTCAAACTGTGCGGACGCGCGTCTATTATCTGTGATCCGTTTTACGATTATTCTGAATTCTTGTACGTTACTCGTGGTTTATTAAAGTTCTTATACCTTAAACCGTGTTATTATATTTACTGCGCGAACGTCAGTGTGTGCCGATCGATTGTGTCGCGCGCGTTCGATATATATCATTCCGCAAACTCAATAATATATAAATTATTTATCAATAGTATATATTGTTGTATAACGACGATGGTCAGCTGAGTCGAAGAATAGCTGTCAAGCTATCCGAACGCGTTTTACATTACGGATCGTTATCGCGAGTTTTCCCCTGTTATTATTTGTTGTTTGTGTATTCTGTGTTTCTAATTAAAGTTCTTAATTTCCGTTAAGAGTGTCTTATTTTACGCGGTCCGCGAGTGCCCCATTGTGTTGAACGCGCTTCGATATCTCGAAGTCGTCGCCGCGGACGTAACAATATATTCAAAATATACATATTTCTCGTTTCGTTTTATTTCTTTGATTGTGATTCAATAGTGATTTTAAATTGTGTAACATATATAATACATATACTTATAAAAAAATATTCCATTTTATTTTAAAATAATTAAAACATTTATAAAATGTTTATTAATTAATATTTTCAGATACTTCTTATATTTTACAAAATATTTCATATTAATATATTTATTTAAATACTTCATATATTAAAAAAATAGAAATTTTTTATTTATCATGATTTTTAAAAGTTTATATTTAAGAAATATAAATATAAATTATTTTGTAATTACGCAATTCATAACATTAAAATATATCTATTTAAAAGTAAAAATGTAAAAATTAATTGCCCGCAATAATTAGTTTTAAAATCAATTATTTTGAACATTGCTTTATATAATAGATTTTCTCTTATCTTTTATATTTTTATTTATCGTTTATATTTGCGAATTAAAATTTATATAGTATATTACAAAATAAATTATATATTATATTATGTATAAAATTATACATAATATAACCCTCCCATGGGGTACACCTTGTCGCGGTGGGAGGGCTTAGTACTTGGATGGTGCCTTAAGGTTTATTTTAAATTTTTCTATTTATGATAAATCTTAAGGTGCTTGAATGGGAAGCTAAGTACCCTTTCGCGTCGTCGGTGCCGTCAACGTGTCGCGGACGGCGGCGTTTCGTTACCGCGTTTTCGCGTTGTAGTATTCTCGCGTCGTCGCGTTTTCGCGGAACTTTTGGACTTTTTCATATAAAATCCCAATTTCATTTATTGTCACGAGTCTCTACTTTCGATGCCAACTAACTGGGATGTTTCGAGTTTGCACACGTTGTGCTATGCAACGTACACTCGCGCTTCGTGCTTCGTCAAGTGATTCGGCCCGAATTAGTTAGAACTCGATCGATTGCTCGGAATGGTCGTCAATGGGTCCCTTCTCTTTGCTCGTCTACAGCCACACGCACTGCGTGTGTTAACCCTGTCGAGGAGTCGAGTGGATTCCCCTAGGCACGATTTTCGCTCGGTAAAAGGGGTTGCCTCCCCATTTTCTAAATTGCTGAATGTTAGCATTTAAAAAATGTGGGTATCCTCCTCTTTTGCCGTCTACCAGCCTGGTGTAGCCATGTCCTGCAATCGCGGGAAACTTCGTGTTCCGGGCGAAGCACCTGAAATCGTGCTTAGCGGGTCCAGGTTCGATACGAGATAGGATAATTATGCGCGAAAAAGAGCTGGTGAACTTCATTTTCCTCTATTTCCGTCAATCGTTTCGTCTTCTTTCCGGTTTAGGCTTAATCCTTGCTCGTTGTATCGTTGCATTCCCGACCGGTTGATTCAAAGCTGATTCTCGTAAGTGAAATGGGATTTTCGCTCGTACCGAAATCGGGAGGGCCGTTTAAAGTATATACATATTAAGTATATACATCGCGCGATCAAATATAAAATTTTTAATCGCATCGAAATAGTGCGGAAATCGTTAAGTATCGCGCGTAAAATAGCGAAAATAGCGATATAAAAATATCGCTCGTGAGTGCGGTAATGCCGTTGAAAGTATCGCGCGTCAACAACATGAGAGGAGGAGAAGGCCTGGGAGAGGCATCAGGCAACTGTGAAGCAACTCTATGGTAAATAAATTATCGCTTATATATAATTATTTATTAATTGCGTACGCGATTTAAATTAAGTAATTAATCGCGTAATTTGATTTTTTATTTACATGACTTTAACAAGAAAAAAAGAAAGAAATTTTTACATAAAAACTGTAATTTTTAAAAGTTTTTACGTTCGAATAGCTTTTAATAGAATTATTACTTATTAGTAGAATTTTTTTCAAAATATATAAAATTGTTTATCTGCTTATTATTTATGTGCGTCGGATATAAAATTAAAAGCATATAATAATAATTTTTTGACAGTGACTACAATTTGAATCTTCTTTGTATGTTACAGACCAACAAACTATTGTGAGAGGAGGAGGAGGCCTGGGAGAGGCATCTTGCATCGGCGAAGCAACCTGATGGTGAATATTTATTATTTGTATATCAATTGTTATAAATCGTACGCATAATAATTCGTTCTTATAATTTAAAGGAATTAAAGAGAAAATTAGAGAGAAAGATTTTTATAAATATAAAAATTTCTATTTAAAAAATAATTTCAAAATTTATAAAATCTTTCTATACGTGTTTATATCTGCTTATTATTTTACACAACGGATATGAAATTCCGCACAATAATAATTTTTTAAAATATTGATTGTATTTTGAGCTTTGTTATAAAATGAATTTTGAATTTTATATTTGTATGTTACAGACGACAACGTAGTTTCAACGTAGTTTCAACATAGTTTCAACGACAACGTAGTTTCGATAACATCTCCGCTGCTGCACATCAATGCCACGGTGAGTGACAAAAATTTTTATTTAATTTTAAGGTAACGGTAGAGATTGTAGATAAATCCGTTGCCTTAAAATGGATGAACTAGGATAGATTAAATAACTTTTAATAAATTCGTTCGAAATGTATTGCATCCATCGCGAAAATATATTGCAGTATTTTAATTATAAAGAAAGAAGATCGAGAAAAGATCATTTTTGTATAAATTTTATCTAATTTATTGAAAAGAACATTAAAAATTTTATCAATTACATCTGATGCTAATTTATTCTTATAACGCGTATTTATCTTATTCACTTATCTTATTCTAATTTCTTATAGCTCATCCATTATAGAATTTGTTGTAGATATTGTTTTTAAACTTAATGTAAAGCCAAATGATTAATTAATGAAATAACTTGTAATATGATAAGTGTTATACACATATTAATTTTATATTTTATTATAAATCATGCATTACTATAAAAATTTATTAATTATATATATTATTATAATATCAATCAATTTTTATTGATAATCTGTACAGAAAATTTTTATATTATAAAAATTTTATATATTATACTAGGCTGCTAACAACTAAAGTCAGGATAACCATTTACAATTGGGCAGGATACATATACAGATTAGATTAATATATACATATTGTGTCATTTCATTTTGCCGGCATTTATTAAAATAAATATAAACTGCAACGAGATAAAAAGAAAATAATATAAGCAGTTATAAAATATTAAAATATAGTATTAAAATAAATATACAAGCAATAATTATATAAATTACAATTGCATCTTCCGAGAGTGACAGTGTTACGTTAAATTCTGTGATACCCGGCATAAATTCTGCCTAATTATAAATGGTTGCTTTTGTTTTATATTTTACTATATGAAATATGGCCGTGTTAGCACTCTAATACAATATATAGAAATTTATAATTTGGCTTTATTTCAGTTTAAAAAATGAAATTGAATTTATTTTTAAAAATGCTTTAAAAATAAAATCTAAATTATTAAAATTATTTTTTTCAGGAATATTAAGAAAATTGTACATATAATTATTAGTGTTTAAGAAATATCATGAATACATTCTTATGCAAATTACACCAAAAATTACATAATAATAATAATACACGAAAAATTATCCAAAGTATACGTATAATGATTATATAATAGTAATTCATTAAATTAACATATTTGATTCTATAGTATATATTTTTGAAATATTCATTATAAAAGTAACTGTTTGTATTTTCATATCAAAGAGTCATTAATAAATTCGAAATCTATTTATAAATTCCATATCGCGCGGAACTGAATATTCATGAAATAAATTATGATTACGAAAATACCGTGCTTTTTCCGCGTTCTTTTCGCGTTTTTAGACGAGATTGCCATTTTAATAAAGGATCTTATTGCCGTCCCTCTCAAATAATATTCTCAAATATTGCTAATTAAAAGTAAAAAAATATCGAATATGAGTATAAAGAGTCGATGTTAAGTTAGCGATTAAGTATTAGCTTCACAAAATTTAACGATCGCCTTCGATGTTATGAAATTGCGAGTCAATTATTATACGGATTTAATGATTTACTTTCAATTCGATTTATGTATTTACGAATTTCGTATCCGAAATATATATTCGTAAAATTAATAAATTACGGAAACATATCATATTTATTTCCGCATTCTTTCCCTATTTTTAAACGAAATTGCCATTTTAATAAAGGATCTTACCGCTATCCCTCTCGTGAAATAATATTCCTGAATATTGCGCTAATTAAATTTAAAGAAATATGGAATAAGAGTGTGAAGATTCGATGTGTTAAGTCAACGATTAAATATTAGCTTTATAAAATTAAACCTTCGATATTAGAGAATCGCGAGTTAATTATTATCAATTTAATAATTTGTTTCTTCGGTTATATTTGTGTATTTACGAATTTCGTATCGGAAAATATTCATAAATAAATTAATAAATTACGGTTGCGAAAACACCGTGTTTTTCCCGCGTTCTTTTCGCGTTCTTTTACGAGATTATTATTTTAATAAAAGAGTTATCGTTGTTCCTTTCGTTAGATAAACGTTAATGAAAGTTGCGTGGCTAGTACCGCCGAGGAGTCGAAACGATTTTCATCATGGAGAATTATTTCTCATCGGTTCTTGTAAGATCCATGCGCGTGGTCTAGTTCGGTGCCCTGTTAAAAATTGGGAATTTTTATTGTAGGAATGGAACTAATCCCAGGTTTTCCTGGCAATTTCCGACAGCAATGATTTTGGTAGTTATTCAACGACGAACGCCATGCGCTTCTTTAAAGTCGAATTAATTTAAGTAATATATATTTAGATGTGAGAGAAATGCATCTATTCTTTTCTTCGTTAAATATGTTCTGTCATTATTACGATTGGAATTATTATTGTCTAATGCCAGAAAGGTTGAATAGTAGATTAAATATGGATATAGCATTGTGTATAAATTTCTATTTTTCAAATAATTTCATATTATAATTAGTTTTTACTAACTTTTTGATAAAAATGATTACGAACGAATATATTTCATTAATTATTAATTAATTATCTCATTTGAAAAATTATTTCTAGGTACTGGGGATATTAATATTAGTTTTTAGTTTCTTTTAAGAAACTATTTGCAGGTATTGGACATCCATCGCCATTTTAGAATATTAGTTTCTAGATATATACCATTTTATATATATGTATAATAAAATACATGCACAAATTAACGTATCTAAAATATTTTTATAATTTTTATTAATATGATATATTATATATACGCGAAATTATATATGAATGTTACATAAAATGTGCGAATACTTAAAAATTTAGAGACGAATCGAATGGGTACCCCTATATCAGTAAGATATTGATTAAAAGAAAAAAAATTATTAATTTAAACGTTATAAGAATAAGAATCTAGAGAATTAATCTAGAATTAATTATATATTTAAAATTATTTCATTTATTTTATTTTGCACACTATTCAAATTGAAATTTTTTAAATCTTGCTGTTATCGGGTTCGATTCGTCTCGCGCGCGCAAACGGTACCCCAAATTATGTGTTCGCACATTTAACACAAACTCCAATGATGCATGTATTTTATTATTTATAAATATAATCGTTCGTAATCACATTTCTATAAAAAAATCGTTATATCCATTTAATTTTCAATGAAGAAATATATTTCTTAGTAATGGAAGAACATGTTTTCTGACGTGCATATCAATTTCGTGAATTGAACATAATGACGAGGGATAATTGTCGTTGATTTATTACTGAAATCATTGCTATTGGGAATAGTCCGGAAGATCCGGGATTCGTTTCTTCCTACAGTGAAGTTTCCGACGTTCAATGGATCACTTAACTTTTCTTCGCAAATTGATCTTGCGAAATCTGATGTAGAAACAAGATGTTAATATCGTTCTCCATTTTTAAGGTCGCTCCTCTTTTTATCGGATATTACCGGTATATCATCCGCGTATCAAATGGCGTCGAATTATATTAAAATTTATGCGCAATCGATTATTTTGAATATTATAGATTTATTTATTCGTTGCGTTTTATCGCGAATTTTAAATCGCGATTTATCTTATAAAAATTCGCACGTAAATCAGTCGATGAATTATATATTCGCAAACATTACAGACCTCAAATTGTCTATCGAAATATCTTCGCCTTTGTGTGATAATAATTATATCGCGCGCGTGTCTATTGAGGGAGCTTCGATTATTATATTATAAAAATTATAGATATCGCGAAATCGGTTATTCCGAATATTATCAATTTATTTATTTGTCGCGTTTCCTCGGGAATTTTAAATCGCGATGTGTCTTATATTTTAATATTATCTTATAATTTAATCGTTGACTTATACATCGAAGCTTTGTCTATCTTTTCACGTCTTTGAATATTGTTTCTAATAGTCCGCGCAAAATGCGCTAGTAGTGCAAATATTTTTTTCTACTATTTAAAAAACGATCGATAATTTTTTTAATGACTGTTTTAATCGCGATTATTTACAATTTGCGTGATAATTTGAGTGATAATAATTATGTCGCGCACGCGTCTATTGATGATTTCGATTATCATATTATAAAAATTTTCCATTTTATCTTATTTAGTTAGTCATGCGCGAGATATGTATCTTATTTTAAATCGCGACGTTCATATAAAATTGCATTATTAATCGCAAATAAATCGGATAGTGAATTTTATATTCGCAAATATTACAGACCTCGAATGTCTATCGAAATATATCTTCTCATTTATGTGACAGCATAATTACATTGCACGCGTATCTATTGAGGACTCCGCGATTATTATATTATAATAAAAATTATACATATCGAATATTCCGTGTATTATCAATTTATTTATTCGTCGCGTTTTCCCACGAATTTTAAATCGCGATTTACCTAACTTAATCGCTGACATACATCGAAGCTTTGTTTATCTTTCCACGTCTTTGAATATTGTCGTTAATTGTCTGCGCTAGTAGGGCAAATATTTTTTTCTACTATTTAAAAGACGATTGATAATTTTATTAATGACTGTTTTAATCGCGATTGTTTACATTATTTAAATTTTATTAAACTCTACTATTACATTGATAGTTACAGATATAGTTAAATATGTAGTTAGAGTATTAGAGGGACGTTGATAAAATCATTCGTTCCGTTATTCTCTATTAAACGTGGTGATAACGCGATTTTTTAATTATATATTAATTATATATTAAAATTGTAAAGTTTTAAGATTTATTTTACTTCATTGAATTAATCATGCGCAAGATGTAATATGTATTTTCAATATGCGTTTTCTCAATCGCGACATTTATATAAAATAGCGTATTAATCGCAAATAAATCGCAAATAAATTCGCAAATATTACAGACCTTAAATGTCTATCGAAATATCTTCGCACTTGCGTGTGATAGTAATTATATCGCGCGTGTCTATTAGAGGCTCCGATTATATTATAAAAATTATACATATCGCAATCAAATATTTCGAATATTGTCGATTTATTTATTTGTCGCGTCTTCTCGCGAATTATAAATCGTTATTTATCTTCTAAAAATTCGCAAATAAATCAGACAATAAATTCTATATTCGCAAATATTATAGATCTCAAATGTCTCGAAATATCTTCGTATTTGTTTGATAATAATTATGTCGCGCTGTCTATTGGCGGTTTCGATTATCGTATTACAAAAATTATGCATATGGTAATCGAATATTACTAATATTATCGATTTATTTATTCGTTACCGTTTTCTCGCGAATTTTAAATCGTTATTTATCTTGTATTATACGCCAATAATGCAAATACTTTCTTCTACAATCGAAAAAACGATCGATAATTTTATTAATGACTCTTTTGATCACGATTATATATATTTACGTTACATAAAACTTATTAAATTCTATTATTGCATATCAATTATTAATAATGAATAATGAATGAATAAGAATATCGCATAATTCACCAACGCTAATCAGTCTTGTTATGTAGAAATTTTTAATAAATTTTATATTATACGTATATTTTGGATACTTTCGTGTAATTCTTTGTAATAAATTAAAATTATTTTTAAGAAATTAAATTGAATTTATTTTTAAATATGTTTTAAAAGTGAAATTTAAATTATCAAAATTATTTTCAAGAAGATTAAACAAATTGCATAATTATAGATGTTCAAGATACTTTTCAACATGTTATATTTTATTTAGAAATTAAAAATATATAAATATATAATTTACACATATATATGATATATAATATTAAGTCCAAATGTTAATGCTGTCAATATCAAATTATTTATGTTATTAAACATTTGAATAAATCGAATCCATTTATTTGATATTGATAACATTATAAATTGTATTTTGTAAATTGTAAATAGTTATAATTGTATATTAATTATAATCTAATATTGATATTTTTAATTATTGACCTAAATGTGTATAAAATACAATTATAACTATAATTTAATGATATGCTTTCCGTTAAATTTATCTATTTATGAATTCCATATCGCGCGAAACTGAATACTCGTATTCGTAAATTAAATTAATAAATTATGATTGCGAAAATACCGTGCTTTTTCCGCGTTCTTTTCGCGTTCTTATACAAGATTACCGTTTTAACAAAAGAATTTTATCTGTGCCTCTCGTCAGATAATATTCCTGAACATTGCGCTAATTAAATATAAAGAAATATGGAATAAGAATGTGAAGATTCGATGTGATAAGTCGACGATTAAATATTAGCTTTACAAAATTTATCGCGGTCACCTTTGCTATTATAGAATCGCGAATTAATTATTAGAAATTTAATAATTTGTTTCTTTAGTTATATTTGTGTATTTACGATTGTGTATTTCGTATCGGAAAATATTCATAAATAAATTACGGTTGCGAACAAATTACGGTGTTTTTCCCGCGTTCTTTTCGCCCTCTTAGACTAGATTGTCGTTTTAATAAAAGAGTTATCGTTGTTCCTTTCGTTATATAAATGTGAATGAAAGTTGCGTGGCTCGTACCGCCGAGGAGTCGAAACGATTTTCATTATGGAGAATTATTTCTCATCGGTTCTTATAAGATCCATTCGCGACGTCTAGTTCGGTGCCCTGTTAAAAATTGGGGATTTTTATTGTAAGATCCCACAATAGCTCTTATGTGGCACGCGCATTTAATGCGTTGAACGCACATTGCGTCGTCGACTTTCCATCGTCGGTACCGTCAACGTGTCGCGGACGGCGGCATTTCCGTGTTTCCGCGTTGTAGTATTCTCGTGTCGTCGCGTTTTCGCGCTTCCGCGTTGGACTTTTTGTATAAAAATCCCAATTTCATTATTGTCACGAGTCTCTACTTCCGATGCCAATTAACTGGGATGTTCGAGTTTGCACACATTGCTCTGCAACGTACACTCGCGCTTCGTGCTTCGTCAAGTGATTCGACCCGAATTGATTAGAACTCGATCGATTGCTCGGAATGGTCGTCAATGGGTCCCTTCTCTTTGCTCGTCTACAGCCACACGCACTGCGTGTGTTAACCCTGTCGAGGAGTCGAGTGGATTCCCCTAGGCACGATTTTCGCTCGGTAAAAGGGGTTGCCTCCCCATTTTCTAAATTGCTGAATGTTAGCATTTAAAAAATGTGGGTATCCTCCTCTTTTGCCGTCTACCAGCCTGGTGTAGCCATGTCCTGCAATCGCGGGAAACTTCGTGTTCCGGGCGAAGCACCTGAAATCGTGCTTAGCGGGTCCAGGTTCGATACGAGATAGGATAATTATGCGCGAAAAAGAGCTGGTGAACTTCATTTTCCTCTATTTCCGTCAATCGTTTCGTCTTCTTTCCGGTTTAGGCTTAATCCTTGCTCGTTGTATCGTTGCATTCCCGACCGGTTGACTCAAAGCTGATTCTCGTAAGTGAAATGGGATTTTCGCTCGTACCGAAACCGGGAGGGCCGTTTAAAGTATATACATATAAAGTATATACACATCGCGCGATCAAATATAAAATTTTTAATCGCTCTTATACAAGATTACCGTTTTTACGAAAGAATTTTATCGCTGTCCCTCTGCAATTGAATATTTTGAATATTATGGATTTATTTATTCGTCGCGTTTTATCACGAATTTAAAAGCGCGATTTATCTTATAAAAATTCGGAAGTAATTCGGTCGGTAAATTGTATATTTGCAAACATTACAGACCTCAAATGATTGTCGAGATATTTTCGATTTTCTATATTTACGTGATAATAATTATATCGCGCTCGTGTCTGTTGAGAGCTTCGATTATTATGTTATAAATAAAAAATAAAAGATATACATATATAAGATATACATATACATATACATATCGCAATCAGATATTCCGAATATTATCGATTTATTTAGTCGTCGCGTTTTCTCGGGAATTTTAAATCGCGATTTATCTTAATATTATCTTATAATTTAATCGTTGATTTATACGTCGAAACTTTGTCTGTCTTTCCACGTCTTTGAATATTATCTTTCATAGTCTACGCTAGTAATCCAAATATTTTTTTTTACTACTTAAAAAGATGATGGATAATTTTATTGATGATTAATCGCGATTGTTTAAATCATTATATAAATCTTATTAAACTCTACTAATACATCGATAGTTAGAGATATAGTTAGATAGTTAAATTATTAGAGAGGAACTTTGGTAAAATCATTCGTTCCGTTATTCTCTATTAAGTGGCGAACAACGTGATTTTATAATTATATTTAAAATTGTAAAGTCTTAAGATTCATTTTATTTCATTTAACTAATTATGCGCGAATTGAATTTACTTTTAAAAAGTTTTAAAAATGAAATTTAAATTATCAAAATTACTTTCAACAATATTAAACAAATTGCATAATTATAAATGTTCAAGATAAAATTTTAACATGTTATATTTTGTTTTAAAAATTAAAAATATATCATATATATGTGTAAATTAATATATAGCTATAATATTAAGTCCAAATGTTAATGCTGTCAATATCAAATTATTTATGTTATTAAACATTTGAATAAATCAAGTACATTTATTTGATATTGATAACATAAATTGTATTTTGTAAATTGTAATTTGTAATTAGTAAATTGTGTTTTGTAAATTGTAAATAGTTATAATTGTATATTAATTATAATCTAATATTGATATTTTTAATTATTGACATAAATGTGTATAAAATACAATTATAACTATAATTATAGTATATGAAATTGTATTTACGATTGTAAATTACGTAAATACATTCTTATGTAAATTACACGAAAATTATCGAAAGTATACGTATAATGATAATATAATAGTAATTTCATTAAATTAACATATTTGATTCTATAGTATATATTTTTGAAATATTCATAAAAGAGTAACTGTTCATATTTTCATATCAAAGAGTCACTAATAAATTCGGAAAATTTTTATAAAATTTATATAAAATGTAAAAATTTGGTGCTAAATTAATGATCGAATATAAGTTTTACAAAATTTGACGAACGCCTTCGTTATAGAATCGCGAGTCAAATTATTATAAATTTAATGATATGCTTTCCGTTAGATTTATCTATTTATGAATTCCATATCGCGCGTAACTAAATAATCGTAAAATAAATTAATAAATTATGATTATGAAAATACCGTGCTCTTTCCACGTTCTTTTTGAGTTTTTAAACGAGATTGAATTAATAAAGAATCTTATCGCTGTCTCTCTCGTCAAATAATATTGCTAAATATTGTTAATTAAATATAAAGAAATATGGAATAAGAATGTGAAGATTCGATGTGATAAGTCAACGATTATTACGAAATATTAGCTTCACAAAATTTAACGATCACCTTCGATATTATAGAATCGCGAGTTAATTATTATGAATTTAATAATTTCTTCGGTTATATTTGTGTATTTACGAATTTCGTATCGGAAAATATTCATAAATAAATTAATAAATTACGGTTGCGAAAACACCGTGTTTTTCCCGCGTTCTTTTCGTGTTCTTATACGAGATTAATAAAAGAGTTATCGTTGTTCCTATCGTTAGATAAGCGTTAATGAAAGTTGCGTGACTCGTACCGCCGAGGAGTCGAAACGATTTTCATTATGGAGAATTATTTCTCATCGGTTCTTGTAAGATCCATTCGCGACGTCTAGTCCGGTGCCCTGTTGAAAATTGGGGATTTTTATTATAGGAATGGAACTAATCCCAGGTTTTCCTGGCAATTTCCGACAGCAATGATTTCGGTAGTCATTCAACGACGAACGCCATACGCTTCTTTAAAGTCGAATTAATTTAAATAATATATACTTAGATGTGAGAGAAATGCATCTATTCTTTTCTTCGTTAAAAATGTTCTGTCATTATTAGGATTGGTATTATTATTGCCTAATGTCAGAAAGGTTGAATAGTAGATTAAATATGGATATAGCATTGTGTATAAATTTCTATTTTTCAAATAATTTCATATTATAATTAGTTTTTACTAACTTTTTGATAAAAATGATTACGAACGAATATATTTCATTAATTATTAATTAATTATCTCATTTGAAAAAATTATTTCTAGGTACTGGGGATATTAATATTAGTTTTTAGTTTCTTTTAAGAAACTATTTGCAGGTATTGGACATCCATCGCCATTTTAGAATATTAGTTTTTAGATATATACTATTTTATATATATGTATAATAAAATACATGCACAAATTAACGTATCTAAAATATTTTTATAATTTTTATTAATATGATATATTATATAAACGCGAAATTATATATGAATGTTACATAAAATGTGCGAATACTTAAAAATTTAGAGACGAATCGAATGGGTACCCCTATATCAGTAAGATATTGATTAAAAGAAAAAAAATTATTAATTTAAACGTTATAAGAATAAGAATCTAGAGAATTAATCTAGAATTAATTATATATTTAAAACTATTTCATTTATTTTATTTTGCACACTATTCGAATTGAAATTTTTTAAATCTTGCTGTTATCGGGTTCGATTCGTCTCGCGCGCGCAAACGGTACCCCAAATTATGTGTTCGCACATTTAACACAAACTCTAATGATGCATGTATTTTATTATTTATAAATATAATCGTTCGTAATCACATTTCTATAAAAAAATCGTTATATCCATTTATTTGTCAATAAAGAAATATATTTCTTAATAATGTGAGAACATGTTTTCTGATGTGAATATCGTCAATTTCGTGAATTGAAGATAATGACGAGGGATAATTGTCGTTGATTTATTACTGAAATCATTGCTATTGGGAATAGTCCGGAAGATCCGGGATTCGTTCCCTCCTACAATGAAGTTCCCGACGTTCAATGGATCACTTAACTTTTCTTCGCAGATTGATCTTGCGAAATCTGCTGTAGAAACAAGAAGTTAATCGTTCTCCATTTTTAAGATCGCTCTTCTTTTTATTGGATATTAGTATGTCACTCGCGTATCTGCATTTGAATATTTTGAATATTATCGATTTATTTATTCGTCGTGTTTTATCGCGAATTATAAATCGCGATTTATCTTATAAAAATTCGCAAATATATCGGTCGGTGAATTGTATATTCGCAAACATTACAGACCTCAAATGTTTGTCGAAACATCTTCGATTTTCTATATTTACGTGACAATAATTATATCGCGCTCGTGTCTGTTGAGAGCTTCGATTATTATATTATGAAAATTATAGGTATCGCGATCAAATATTCCGCATATTATCGATTTATCTATTCGTCGCGTTTTCTCGTGAATTCGAATCGTGATTTATCTTGTAAAGATTCGTAAATGACAGTGAGTACTATATTCGTAAATATTACAGACATCAAATTGTCTGTCGAAATATCTTTACATTTATGTGATTATAATTATATCGCGCGGGATTATAGTGTCTATTGAAGCTTCGATTATTATATTATAAAAATTATACATATTGCAATCGGATATTCCGAATATTATCGATTTATTTAATCGTCGCGTTTTCTCGGGAATTTTAAATCGCGATCTTATAATTTAACGTTATCTTATAATTTAATCGTTGACTTATACATCGAAGCTTTGTCTCTCTTTCCATGTCTTTGAATATTGTCTTTAATAAGTCCGCGCAAAATGCGCCAGTAATGCAAATACTTTCTTCTACAATCGTAGAAACGATCAATAATTTTATTAATGACTCTTTTGATCACGATTATTTACGTTACATATAATTACGTTACATTAAATTCTATTATTGCATATCTATTATTAATAATAAATGTCGCGTAATTAATCATGGCTAATCAGTCTCGTCTGGACTATGTAAAAATTTTTAGTAAATTTTATATTATACATATATTTTGGACATATTTGTGTAATAAATTATTCCATGTAATAAATTATTTTGTATTAAGTTTTGAATTATATTTTATATTAAATTTGTATTATATTTTGTCATATATTTTGTAATATATATATTTGTAATGTAATTATTTTTATGCTAATTAATAATTTAATATGTTTATGTTAGTATGTTTATGTTAATATTTTTTACGTTAGTTAATAATTTAATATTTTGTAATATGTTTTTTATGCAATTGCAAATTAATTGTAATTTACGTTGTATATATTATAATTATGTAATATATATTTTATATATGTATTATATTTTCTGTTTGAAAACTCTGTATTAAAAGAAAATAAAAATAAAATAAAAAAATAAAAAAAATTTTTCCTCCTCGATGTATCTCCACCTTAAGGAAGGCATTTGCCGGATGAGGAGGTTTGAGTATTTTAATGATCCGGAGAGCTATGCCGGCGGTAACATAAGCTGGTATTCATACAGTGTCTATTCTTATATTTAATCATATTAAATATCTTCGATCGCGTCTTAAGATTATGTTCGACTAATAGTAGTATAACATTTCCAAATTTTATTTATGATCTTAAATATAAAACCATGAATAACGGTGGTAGTTACCGGTAGGGTCACCCATGCCGGACAGGTCGAAGGGGAAGAGTCAGACTAAGAGAGATACACAAAAATACATATATATTATATATAATATTTTTAAATAAATCAGAAGTAAAAGAAATAGCAATTGAGAGAGTAGAAAAAAGATTTTGTGCGATTTGAACACTTTTTAAGAATTCCTAACTATATAAATGGCTAGAAGGTATTAATCATCACGATAAACATCATAAGAAGGAAGAAACACGACAAGTGCCTATGATCTTGAGAATGCAACAATCCATGACAATCTAAAGATTCGAAAAAGAGGATGCGTTGGATAAAAATGTACAGTAAGAACGAAAAAACAGCTTGCAATTATATACGATCCGTTAATAATAATATTTTTTAATTATGTCACATTTTATAATTTAGTAATATTTTGTTATTATAAAAACTATAGTAAAATATTATAAAATATGTTTGCTATATGAAGAGTTCAACTTTCGAAAACATATCTTATATAAAGAAAAAAGCATTTGAGATATTTTGCAATGTCTGTATTTTTGAAGCATTTTTGGAGCTTTATATACTGATACCTCAGAAGAATCATTTTGACAAATTCTATATATGCATTACTAATTAAAATCTAATTACTTAAAAAAATTGATGAACATCGAAGCTCAATTTACGGCTAAGTATTGTTAGTAATTGATATTATATAATACAGTACTTAAAATTATTTTAATATATAATTCTCTCTTCCTCTCTCTCTCTCTCTCTCCCTTAAAAAAATTAATTTTAATCTTTTATCTATATAATAATTAAGACATATATTATACACAGAAAACAAATTATTAATCAAAAATTATTAACTTGACTAAATGCATTTATTTTGTTATCGTTTCTTTAGCCTGACAGTGACATCACATGATCGAGTGATTAACAAAAAGATTTACGATACATCAATCGTATAATAAATTAATAATTTAAAATACTTCTCTACATTAGTTTCATATATCGAGTAGATATATATGTCATAATATATAAAATATTTTTGCAACAAATTAATAATAATACCGCGTTCGATCTTTGCAACATATAACGCATTGATATTTAAAAGTGTTATGGTTCTTATCATTCGCGCAATGATACTTGAGCAGAAAAATGACGCGAGAAGCTCCGTCAAATTCCTTTTCTAAACGCGATTGATTTGATAAAGTACATTGAAAAATAATTTGATATGGTTAATACTTAATTTCATATATGTTAAATAATACGTAAAATTACGTCGCGACGATAGATCTCGAAATGCATATTTCACGATGTATACAATTTAATCAAGAATCGATTAAGTGATACAAATCCAAAATATCAAATAATCATTTCGATTATTGCGATCTTTACGGGTAATAATTATTATTTTAATACTTAAAGTCAAATATATTTCATCCGTGTTACTTTACCATTTTACTTGACAATCTAAACATAATTTGGATTATGAGGGAACACGAAATATATATAAAACAATCGAATTATAAATGCAAATAATTAGCATAACGAAAGACTATGATGAATAGTTTAATAAATAATCAATTAATCTTAATCAATAAATTAAAATACTTCTATAATTTAATATTCCGCGAGCGAATATTTCATATTACAGAAAATATTTCGGCAACGAGAGAATTATCAATAACACCGTGTTCGACCTTGATAAACAGTATCGCGCGCTATTGTTAATATTCTACACGGCTTTATTATCATTCACACAGTGACTTTGAGTAGCGACGTGAGAGACGTTTCACATATTATCAAATTCTTTCTCTACATAGTCAACCTTGGCGATATAAACAGTATCGCGGTAATGTTTCTGACTTACGATCATTCGCTCAGTGGCTCTTGAGCAGTGAAGTAGTGATGTGAGACGTATCATATATTATCAAATTCTTTCTCTAAACACAATTACAAGTGCAACGAGGAACTTTTCGTGAATGAGTGTAAGTGCAACGAGGAATTCAAATGAGTGCAACGAAGATTGGATTGCCACGAGGAAAAAGTGAAGAAAATAAAAGAAAAAAAGGAGGTCTTGAAAATGGATGGATCAATAAGATATGATGTAAGTCATTAATATTTTAATTATTTATCACATTCATTATTTATTATATTGTTACGTCCCCGCGTCCCAACCCCCTGAATGTATTCGCCACCTGTTGAATTCTTTCGGCGGAAGTACGTCGACGGAAGAAGATCATTTCCGCGCGCGTTGTCAAGATATTATTATAAACAATGACTGTCAGAGAATCTGAGCCCAGCTGTCAAGCTGTGCGGACGCGCGTCTATCTGTGATCCGTTTTACGATTATTCTGAATTCTTATATGTTACTCGTGGTTTATTAAAGTTCTTATATCTTAAACCGCGTTATTATTTACTGCGCGAACGTCAGCGTGTGCCGATCGATTGTGTCGTGCGCGTTCGATATATATCGTTCCGCGAACTCAATAATATATAAATTATTTATCAATAGTATATATTGTTGTATAACAACGATGGTCAGCTGAGTCGAAGAATAACAATCAAGCTATCCGGACGCGTTTTACATTACGAATTGTTATCGCGAGATTTCCCCTGTTATTATTTGTTGTTTGTGTATTCTGTGTTTCTAATTAAAGTTCTTAATTTCCGTTAAGAGTGTCTTATTTTACGCGGTCCGCGAGTATCCCATTGTGTTGAACGCGCTTCGATATCTCGAAGTCGCTGCCGCGGACGTAACAATATATTCAAAATATATACATATTTCTCGTTTCGTTTTATTTCTTTGATTGTGATTCAATAGTGATTTTAAATTGTGTAACATATATAATACATATACTTATAAAAAATATTCCATTTTATTTTAAAATAATTAAAACATTTATAAAATGTTTATTAATTTATATTTTCAGATACTTCTTACATTTTGCAAAATATTTCATATTTATATATTTATTTAAATACTTCATATATTAAAAAATAGAAATTTTTTATTTATCATATTTTTAAAAGTTTATATTTCAGAAATATAAATTATTTTGTAATTACGTAATTTATAACATTAAAATATATTTATTTAAAAGTAAAAATGTAAAAATTAATTGCGCGCAATAATTAGTTTTAAAATCAATTATTTTGAACATTGCTTTATATAATAGATTTTCTCTTATCTTTTATATTTTTATTTATCGTTTATATTTGCGAATTAAAATTTATATAGTATATTACAAAATAAATTATATATTATATTATATATAAAATTATATATAATATAACCCTCCCATGGGGTACACCTTGTCGCGGTGGGAGGGCTTAGTACTTGGATGGTGCCTTGAGGTATATCTTAAATTTTTCTATTTATGATAAATCTTAAGGTGCCTGAATGGGAAGCTAAGTACCCTTTCGCGTCGTCGATGCCGTCAACGTGCCGCGGACGGCAAGCGCTTCGTTATCGCGTTTTCGCGTTGTAGTATTCTCGCGTCGTCGCGTTTTCGCGGAACTTTTGGACTTTTTCATATAAAATCCCAATTTCATTTATTGTTACGAGTCTCTACTTTCGATGCCAACTAACTGGGATGTTTCGAGTTTGCACACGTTGTTATGCAACGTACACTCGCGCTTCGTGCTTCGTCAAGTGATTCGGCCCGAATTAGTTAGAACTCGATCGATTGCTCGGAATGATCGTCAATGGGTCCCTTCTCTTTGCTCGTCTACAGCCACATGCACTGCGTGTGTTAACCCTGTCGAGGAGTCGAGTGGATTCCCCTAGGCACGATTTTCGCTCGGTAAAAGGGGTTGCCTCCCCATTTTCTAAATTGCTGAATGTTAGCATTTAAAAAATGTGGGTATCCTCTTCTTTTGCCGTCTACTAGCCTGGTGTAGCATATAGCAACCGCGAGAGGCATAATATGTCCGGGCGGAGCACCTGAAATCGTGCTTAGCGGGTCCAGGTTCGATACGAGATAGGATAATGCGCGAAAAAGAGCTGGTGAACTTCATTTTCCTCTATTTCCGTCAATCGTTTCGTCTTCTTTCCGGTTTGGGCTTAATCCTTGCTCGTTGTATCGTTGCATTCCCGACGTGTTGACTCGAAGATGATTCTCGTAAGTGAAATGGGATTTTCGCTCGTACCGAAACCGCGAGTGCCGTTCAATGTATATGCATATTAAGTATATACATCGCGCGATCAAATATAAAATTTTTAATCGCATCGAAATAGTGCGAAAATCGTTAAGTATCGCGCGTAAAATAGCGAAAATAGCGATATAAAAATATTGCTCGTGAGTGCGGGAGTGCCGTTAAGTATCGCGCGTCTAAGACTGAGAGGAGGAGGAGGCCTAGGAGAGGCATCAGGCTCCGGCAGAGCAACCTTCTGGTAAGCAATTTATTTATTTGTAATTTGTAATTGTATTATATATTAAATATTAAATATATTTATTATAATTTAAATTAAACAATTAATCGCAACAATTAATTTGATGTTTTTATTAATATTTTTTTATTTATATTTAAATAAGAGAGAATTAAAAAAAAAGATTTTTAAATTAAAGCTATAATCTTGTAAAGGTGTAAGCTTTTATAACGTTATAAGAGAATTATTAGTAATGTTTTTTAAAAGTTATAGAATTATTTTATTAATCTGCTATTATTATATGCATCGAATATAAAATTCGATGTATACAATAATTTTTGAAATATTAATTATTTTGAACGCTGCTACATTAGAATCTTTTTTTATATGTTATAGATCGATGCAACAACCCTGATGATCTGAGAGGAGGAGCAGGCCTAGGAGAGGCATCCTGCACCGGCGGAACAACCTGATGGTGAATATTATTATTTATATATTAATTGTTATAAATCGTTAACTTGTTATAAACCAACAATAATTCGATCTTATTATTTAAATGAATTAAAGAGAAAGATTTTGATAAAAGTCATAAAATTTTCCATTTAAAAAACAGTTTCAAAAATTTATAAAATTTTTCCATACGTGTTTATCTGTTTATTATTTTACACATCAGATATAAAATTCCGCGCGATAAAAATTTTTTTAAATATTAATTGCATTTTGTGAGCATTATTATAAATGAATTTTATATTTGTATGTTACAGACAACTAGCTTCGATAACAACAACTCCGCTGTTGCGCATCAGTGCCGGTGAGTGAAAAAAACTTTTATTTAACTTTAAGGTAACGGATTTGTAGAGATTGCAGATGTAGATGTAGATGTAAATTGTAGATTGTAGATTGTAGATAAATCCGTTGCCTTAAAATGGATGAGCTAGGATGGATTAAATTAAATAAATTAAATTAAATAATTAAATTAAATTAATTAAATTAAATTAAATAATTTTAATAAGTTCTTTCGAACTTATGCTTTGCATCTATTGCGAAAATATATTGAAATATTAATTAAAAAAAAAAAGAGATCAAGAAAAGATTTTTTTATAAAGATGTTAAAGAGATTTTAAAGATTATAAAGATTTTAAAGAGATTTTAAAGAGTTTAATTTATTAAATAAAGGACATGCATTAACAATTATCAATTTTATCAATTTTTGATGCTAATTTATTCTTATAATACGCACTTATTTTCTAATTGCTCATAGCTCATCCATCGTAGAATTTGTTTGTAGATATTATTTTTAAACTTTACTTTAACTGAGTATAAAGCCAAATGATTAATTAATTAAATAATTTGTAATATCATAAATACACATATTAATTTTATATTTTATTATAAAATATAATTTATAGAAATTTGTAGTAATTTGGCTTTATTTGAGTTAAAATAAAGTTATATTCAATATTTAACGAACGATCGTGAAATCGAACGATTGTTACTAAATGAGCGTAAATATTTCACGCTCTTTTGCCGGTAATTATCCGGTAAAAGAAGGAGTAATTATCTCCTTCTTCGATCTCTGATTAGAGATCGAGAAAGAAAGTGGCCAGGATCAACGAAAGGTAGGTTCAACTGGCCTGAAGAGTACGGTTAGGGTACGCGGTTAGGACACGCGGTTAGGGCACGTGACTAAAATATATACATGATTAGGTGAGGTGATGATTAGAGATAGGTTCCTCAAATCTCGAATAATTTTAGTTAATCAGGAAGTAGGGTTGTTAAGGCTATTAAGAAAAACCATTAGAATTCTTCTATTAATATTAGGGTTGTTAGGGCTCTTAAGATCATTAGAATCCTTTAATAGTAGGGTTGTTAGAGCTATTAAGAAAGATTCTTTCTTTTAATATTCCAATAATCCTAGGGGTAAATTAAAATTATTTTAATTAAGTTAAATTTATTTTTAAAAACGTTGTGAAAATAAATATAACATGTTTTAAAAATAAAAATGTTTTAAAAGTGAAATTTAAATTATCAAAATTATCTTCAGAAATATTAAAGATATTGCATAATTATTAACGTTTAAATAATCTTAACATGGTATATTTTATTTTAAAACTTAAAAATATATGTGTATTAAATCAAATATAATATTTAATCCAAATGTTAATGCTATCAATATCAAATTATTATATCGATGTTATTAAATATTTGAATAAATGGAATATTATTATTTGATATTGATAGTATCATAAATTTGTAAATTGTAAATTGTAAATTATAAATAGTTATAATTGTATTTTAATTATAATCTAACATTGATATTTTAATTGTAAAATACAATACAATTATGACTATAATTATATTATATGAAATTGTATTTACGATTGTAAATTCTTATGTAAATTACACGAAAAATTATCGAAAGTATACGTATAATGATTACATAATAGTAATTAACATATAATAGTAATTCATTAAATTAAAGTATTTGTTTCTGTAGTATATATTTTTGAAATATTCATAAAAGAGTAACTGTTTGTATTTTCATGTCAAAGAGTCATTAATAAATTCGGAAAATTTTTATATAAAATGTAAAAATTCAATGCTAAATTAATGATTAAATATAATCATTATAAAATTTGACGGACGCCTTCGTTACAGAATCGCGAGTCAATTATTATAAATTTAATGATATGCTTTCCGTTAGCTTTATTTATTTATGAATTCCATATCGCACGGAACTGAATATTCTTAAAATAAATTATTAAATTATGATTGCGAAAATACCGTGTTCTTTCCGCGTTCTCTTCGCGTCCTTATACAAGATTATCATTTTAACAAAAGAATTTTATCACTGTCCCTCTCGTCTTAAGATAATATTCCTAGATAATATTCCTAAATATTGCTAATTAAATATAAAGAAATGTCGAATAAGAGAGGGAAGATTCGATGTGATAAGTCAACGATTAAATATTAGCTTCATAAAATTTAACGATCACCTTCGATATTATAGAATCGCGAGTTAATTATTATTATGTGTAATTATTATTATTAATTATTATGAATTTAATAATTTGTTTTTTTAGTTATATTTGTATTTACGAACTTTTTTTTTTCGTATCCGAAAATATTCATAAATAAATTAATAAATTACCGTTGCGAAAACACCGTGTTTTTCTCGCGTTCTTTTTCGCGTTCTTAGACGAGATTGTCGTTTTAATAAAAGAGTTATTTTTGAAGAGTTATTTTATTAGTTATCATTGTTCCTTCCGTTAAATAAACTTTAATGAAAGTTGCGTGGCTCGTACCGCCGAAACGATTTTCATCATGGAGAATTATTTCTCACCGGTTCTTGTGAGATCCATTCGCGACGTCTAGTTCGGTGGCCTGTTGAAAATTGAGAATTTTTATTGTAAGATTGAAGGAACTAATCCCAGGTTTTCCTGGCAATTTCCGAAAGCAATGATTTCGGTAGTAATTCAACGACGATACGCTTCTTTAACGTCGAATTAATTTAAATAATATATTTAGATGAGAGAAATGTATCTTTTCTTTTCTTCGTTAAGAATGTTCTATCATTATTAGGATTGGTATTATTATTGTCTATATATATAATGCCAGAAAGATTTAATAGTAGATTAAATATGGATATAGCGTTGTGTATAAATTTTAATTTTTCAAGTAATTTCATATTGTAATTAATTTGTATAAATTTTTTTATAAAAATGATTACGAACGAATATATTTTTAATTAATATAATTTGTCTCTTTTGAAAAATTATTTCTAGGTGCTGGGGATATTAACATTAATTTTTAGTTTCTTTTAAGAAACTATTTGCAGGTATTGGACATCGCCATTTTAAAATATTAGTTTTTAGATATATACCATTTTATATATATGCATAATAAAATACATGCACAAATTCACGTATCCAAAATATTTTTATAATTTTTAATAATGTTATATATTATATATACGCGAAATTATACATGAATGTTACATAAAATGTGTGAATACTTAAAAATTTCGAGACAAATCGAATGGGTACCCCTATATCAGTAAGATATTGATTAAAAGAAAAGAAATTATTAATTTAAACGTTATAAGAATAAGAAGAATCTAGAGAATTAATCCAGAATTAATTGTTTAAAATTATTTGATTTATTTTATTTTACACACTGTTCGAATTGAAATTTTTTAAATCTTGCTGATATCGGGTTCGATTCGTCTCGCGCGCGCGAACGGTACCTCAAATTATATGTGTTCGCACATTTAACACAAACTCCAATAATGCATGTATTTTATTATTTATAAATATAATCGTTCGTAATCACATTTCAATAAAAAAGGTCGTTATATCCATTTAATTTTCAATAAAGAAATATATTTCTTAATAATGGAAGAACATGTTTTTTGATGTGCATATCAATTTCGTGAATTGAAGATAATGATGAGGGATAATTGTCGTTGATTTATTACTAAAATCATTGCTATCGGGAATAGTTCGGAAGATCAAGGATTCGTTCCTTCCTACAATGAAGTTCCCGACGTTCAATGGATCACTTAACTTTTCTTCGCAGATTGATCTTGCGAAATCTGATGTAGAAACAAGATGTTAATCGTTTTCCATTTTTAAGGTCGCTCCTCTTTTTATCAGATTACCGATATGTCACTCGCGTATCTGCGATTGAATATTTTGAACATTATGGATTTATTTATTCGTCGCGTTTTATCACGAATTTAAAAGCGCGATTTATCTTATAAAAATTCGGAAGTAAATCGGTCGGTGAATTACATATTCACAAACATTACAGACCTCAAATGTTTGTCGAAATATTTTCGATTTTATATATTTACGTGATAATAATTATATCGTGCACGTGTCTATTGAGAGCTTTGATTATTATATTATAAAAATTATACGTATCGCGATCAAATATTCCGCATATTATGGACTTATTCATTCGTCGCGTTTTCTCGTGAATTCGAGTCGCGATTTATTTTATAATGATTCGCAATTAACTTGGACAGTGAGCACTGTATTCGTAAATATTACAGACATCAAATTGCCTGTCAAAATATCTTCGCATTTATGTGATAATTATATCGCGCGCGATTATAATGTCTATTGAGGCGCTACGATTATTATATTATAAAAGGTATACATATCACAATCGGATATTCCCAATATTATCGATTTATTTATTCGTCGCGGTTTCTCGGGAATTTTAAATCGCGATTTATCTTATAATTTAATCGTTGACTTACATTCAAACTTTGTTTATCTTTCCACGTCTTTGAACATTGTTTGTAATAGTTCGTGCAAAATGCTGGTAGTGCAAATATTTTCTTCTATAATTTAAAAGACGATCAATAATTTTATTAATGACTGTTTTAAACGTGATTCTTTACATTATTTAAATCTTATTAAACTCTACAATTACATATTCGATTATTAGAGGGACTTTGAAAATCATTCGTTCCGTTATTTTCTATTATACGTGTTCACAACGCGATTTTTAATTATATTTTAAAGCTTATAGAGCTCATTTCATCTTATTCAGCTAATCATGCGCGAAATAGGATATGTATTTTATTCTCAATCGTGAAATTCGTATAAAGTTGCGCATTAATCGCAAATAAATCGGACAGTGAATTTTATGTTCCTAAACAATACGGATCACAAATGTTTGCCAAAATATCTTCGTCTGTCATCATTTGTGTGATAATAATTATATCGCACTCGTGTCTATTGATGGTTTTGATTATCATATTATAAAAATTATGCGTATCTTGCAATCGAATATTCCGATTATTGTCGATTTATTTATTCGTCGCGTTTTCTCGCGAATTTTAAATCGCGATTTATTTAGTAATTTAATTGTTGATTTCGAAGTTTATTCTATCTTTTCATTTTGAATATTTCCTTTGATAATCTATACAAAATGCGCCAATAATGCAAATACTTTCTTTTACAATCGAAGAAACAATCAATAATTTTATTAATGATTCTTTTGATCACGATTATTTACGTTATATAAAACTTATTAAATTCTATTATTGCATATCTATTATTAATAATAAATGTCGCGTAATTAATCTTCGCTGATCAGTCTCGTCTGGACTATGTAAAAATTTTTAGTAAATTTTATATTATACGTATATTTTGGACATTTTCGTGTAATAAATTATTCCATGTAATAAATTATTTTGTATTAAATTTCGAATTATATTTTATATTAAATTTGTATTATATTTTGTCATATATTTTGTAACATATATATATATATATATATATATATATATATATATATATATTTGTAATGTAATTATTTTTATGTTAATTAATAATTTAATATGTTTATGTTAATATTTTTATGTTAGTTAATAATTTAATTTTTAATTTATTTTGTAATGTGTTTTTTATGTAATTGCAAATTAATTGTAATTTACGTTGCATATATTATAATTATGTAATATGTATTTCATATGTGTATTATATTTTCTGTTTGGAAACTCTGTATTAAAAGAATATAAAAATAAAATAAAAAAAATTTTTCCTCCTCGATGTTTCTCTACCTTAACGAAGGCTTTTGCCAGGTGGGGAGGTTTGAATATTCTCGTGAACCTGAGACCTATGCTGGCGGTAATGTACGCCGATATTCATATAGATTATTCTTATATTTAAGATCATTTTAAGTATATTCTTAGATCGCGTCTTAAGATTTCATTCTGTTATTAAAATAGTTGTATAACATTTTCCAACTTACTTAAGACGATCTTAAATATAAGAGTGAATTATGAATATCGGCCGTAGTTACTGGTAGGGTCACCCATACCGGACAGGTCGAAGGAGAAGAGTCAGACTAAGAGAGATACCAAAATTATGTATTACATATGTATATATGCATATATATATAATTATATTAATATTTTTTAATAAATTGGAAGTAAAAGAGGCAGTAATTGAGAGACTAAGGGAAAGAAGATTACAGTGATTTGAACAGCTTTTAAAAATGCCTGAGAATAAATGATTATAGAAGGTATTCTGATGAATTCTACAGACTGTAAATTTGATACTATTTCGACATTTGTCGAAGTCAATAATTCGATATTTGTCGAGATCTTTTAATAGTAATGAAGGCAATATTAAAGATTAAAAATGAAGATTGAAATTTGACCAATTAAAATAAAGAAATTTTAATTCCTTTGTTTTGATTAATCAAATTTCAATTTTTAATCTTCAATCTTCCATGTAATTTAATAAAAATGATCTTAATAGATTATACGTTATAGCTTATTATATTATACGATTACATGATTTATAGGCTGTGTATATACAACTTTAAATCATATGCAATAATAATTTCAATTAATTTATATTTTACTTTAAGAGATAGATTACGAAGATAGGAAAAGAAGAAAAGCTGCTTTCTCTTTTTGACAGAAAGTAGCAAAATATATAGTATATATAGAATATAAAATACAATTTATATATATAAATGAATTACACGAGTGACAATAATTGTAACATGATTTTACTATAAACGTATTATTAATTAATCTTGAAGCTCGCACTAATTCGGAAATTACAAGATGTTAACTGCGTTATCGTGGGGATATTTGATTTGTCCTCGTATTATACTATCACCGTGAACCCGATGTTAGTCTATATATAGTCACTCATAGCCGTCATTGCTAGAGGAATTAGGTTACTTCCCAACGGATATACAAAAGGGTCTTATAAATGATCGTATCCTACGTACATCTAAAATAATCATATACAAGTATTAAGTAACTGTCTCTTTTCATCACAAACTATCACTTAAAAAATTAACAGTTTCGATAATTAATTTGAAAATATTGTTATGAAAATTCAGCTGAATATGTATATTATTTAATAATTTTCATATTTAACCGAAATATCGGAAATATTTCAGAAGAAATAAAATAGTTTTGATAAAAGAGCTCATCAATGTGATCATTATTATTACATCGGGAATACAGAGAGAAAAATTATAAATTTCTAATGTGTATAAGTAATATCTTATTATTTATTATATGTTATGTCATAAGTATTTATTTTATCTGTCAATGTTCGCGTATCTCGATACGAATTTATATAATATTCCGTGATTTTACGTTTCATTTTTCGGATCTGTATGATGTAAGCTCTTATAAATTATGAGATAACATTCAACACTCTTCACACTCGTTATTGTTTAAGATATCACTCTCGTTTTGCTTTTTTTTTTGCTTTGGTTTATAATATATGCCAATATCAAAAGCAACGATTCTTCTAAATCAAACAAATCGATAATTTCTGCAAAACGCATCATAGAGTAGCGGCATTTTTCTCCCTTCCGACTTTATTATTCGGTGCCGTGCGACCCACCGCGATGAGTGCCTTCTTCCTGTGATCTACCGGTCTCTTTCTCTCCGATCGTGCATCTCTGTCTATCTCTGCCCCCTTTTCCCCCTTTCGATATGCGCCTTTTGCTTCCCTCACGCTCCCCGGCCTTCCTCGACGCGCAAAGCTAATCAGCTTCCTGGATGGGGCACATTATCTGCCTGATTGCAGGCAGATCCGCGGCGATACCTAAAGCCTACCGGCATATTTATCCGATCTCGACAACTGATCGCATGCGCGAAAAGCCTTGCGGATGTCATTCGCGCCCGCAATCGACGCAACGGTGCAATGATCCTGAATGTAACAGATCGGGTGTGACCTCCTTTGGGGTCTTACCCCGTCATCGTTTCCTCAGGACCAGTGTTGGCTCTCGCACGCTCGTGATAGTTCCCGGTGGTCCGCGCGAAAGCATTGTGTGTCGCGATGCGCTATCAAACGATTTGCACGTGCTTCGATAATCATTCGCGAAAAGAAGTGTTGGTTTACAGAGTTTAATTCTGGAAAACGTGAATAAAAGGAAGTAAAATAGAAGATAAGAACGGAGGATTTTCTATAATCATTCTTACAACGTGGAGTAAATTTTTTAAATTAAAATTCATCGTTTTCTTTTGTTGCTATAAACTTAAAGAATGCTTAGAAACTATTTATTCATTTAAATGCTTTAGAAGTAAATGATAACTGCAGAAAAGAGAATGATAAATGATAACTTTATTTTTTAATAATTTTTAATAATTTAATTTTATATATATATATACATATATAAAGAAAAATATACACATATTTCTTTCGTACTTAATAATACAGAAAAATTGACATCGTTGATATCTGAATAAATCAAGATGATTCACGCTATGGAAAGATGTAACACAGTCATGAAAGCCGCGGGATGAAGATTCACAAAATCTATCCCGATATCCGTCGCGTTACGGAAGGAGACACCTCACAAAATCTTGAAGTTCCGGTGCCTTTGAAACTCAAAAAATGTCTTTAGGACATCGTATTTCCGGCGCTGTTGCGGTTCTTCGCGGAACCTCGGAGGTCAAGGAGGGTGGCCACATGTAAAAGATTTCTCATATTTTTATCGATAATTCGAGCTGCTTCTCACTTGAGATATCTTCTAGGTCGTGCACAGAAGAAGATATCGAAAAGATGACATCGGAAGAA
The DNA here is from genome assembly GCF_025532165.1 of Camponotus vicinus. Classification (NCBI taxonomy): domain Eukaryota; kingdom Metazoa; phylum Arthropoda; class Insecta; order Hymenoptera; family Formicidae; genus Camponotus; species Camponotus vicinus. The sequence continues at coordinate 33,203,330 of NW_028141945.1, forward strand.
GAAGTCGAGGCGAAAGCGCAGCGTAAAGTAACGGCGCTTGACAGATTACGGGTGGTAAGCCTTCTAGAAGCTTATGCATAATATTCTAAAAATATTATCCTTTAATTTTATTCAATTTAATTTGATCATTTTTGCGGTGAAAATAAAAGAAAAACAAAGTGAAATTAATTTCCTAGAATTTGTAAAATATAAGAAAAAAGAGATCGAATATTGAGGATGAGAAAAACTTATTAAATTTTACTATGGGGAATATAGGTGATAAAATGGATGAAAAGTAACTTGCTTTTGGCATTGACCATCGCTGGAGTTTTGGTGGGTCTAGGTCTTGGGTTTTTAGGGCGATTAGCCGATTTCACGCCGCAATCTATAACTCTCATGAGTTTTCCAGGAGAGATCCTTATGCGGATGCTCAAGATGTTTATCTTGCCACTCATCATTTCGTCGCTAATCTCGGGTAATTATGAGTCTACACTCCACTTCATATTGAGGAAATAATCAATAAAGAAACAAGAAATTTAATTATGTGAATATCTAATTATGTAAATATTAAAGAAGAAGAATCTTATTTCAAACAAAGTTTTTCACTAATGTAGCAGAAATCAAATTTAATATTATATATTTGAAATTTTATTTTTTAGTTCGTTTTTCTATTTTTCGTAGTTTCCATTAAAATTTGATATTTAGGCGATATATTAATTTCAGGAATGGCACAATTAGACGTTCAAAGATCAGGAAAGATAGGGGTCAGAGCGTTAACATACTATTCGATAACAACTATTCTCGCCGCCATAGTGGGCATCGCGATGGTGCTGATGATCCATCCGGGTGATCCGAAGATCAAAACTACGGTCGCGGCAGTGGTGAAAGCCGAGGAGACTAAAGTCTCCACTATAGACGCGATCCTCGATATAATTCGGTATAGGAAAGCAATCTGTCAATTTCACGATCGTAATTCACTTTTCAAAATTCGCAATCTCTCGTTCTTAGAAACATGGTGCCGGAGAACCTGGTACAAGCATGCTTCCAGCAGGTTCAGACTTCCTACGTGAAAAAAAAGGTGGTCGTAATCGGCAATTTGAATCAGAGCGAGTACATATTAGAACCGACCTTGATTTATAAGGACGGCACGAACGTGATGGGCATGATTGTGTTCTGCATTATCTTTGGTGTGCTCGCGGGTCAGATAGGACCTCACGGCAAGCTAATGGTGGACTTCTTCGTGGTGCTAAACGAGATTATCATGAAACTCGTCACGATCATCGTGGTCTGGTATGAAATAATACTGAAATAACTTATATTTGCATCATAAATAAAAACATAGAAACTTCAATGTATTATCTATTTATAAATAAAAAATTTTATTTTCGTATCTTAAACTTTTCTTAAGAAACTAGAGGAAGAGAGAAAAAATATATAAATTAATGATAAAAATATAAAAATTAATTTTGTTACTTTTTTGTTATTTGCTATTTTCCGTTGAACAACATAATCGACAATCGCTGCAGGTATTCTCCGTTCGGAATTATGTGTTTGATAGCTGGAAAAATTATGTCTATTACAAATCTGGCGGCAACTGCTCAAATGTTAGGTCTATACATGATAACAGTAATATTGGGTTTGATGATTCATGCGATCATCACAATACCGACGATCTATTGGTTTATAACTCGAAAAAATCCAGCAGTGTTCTTTAGAGGCATGATGCAAGCCTGGGTGACTGCGTTGGGTACAGCTTCAAGGTAATAATCGATTTACTTTATATGCATATTGTATATATATAAATATTTTCAAAAAATGTTTATATAATTAGATTTAATTCTTCACTGTTATCTTAAGATTGATTTCAGTCTATTCAAAGATGACTTTAGAATTAATTCAATTATCATGAGATGAGATGCATTCATATCTATATGTTATGTGGACTGTTTAATTTTGATATAAATCAATTTATTTTATTTATTTAGATAAATTAATTTAATAAAAATGTAGCATAATTGAATAATGGAAATACAAATTTACAATCTTGTAAATATCACAAACATTTGTATCGAATGGCCCGTATTGATTTTGAGGCAATCTTAGATTTTTCTAGGAAAATAACTTAAATTTTCTTTTATCTATTTTATAGCTAAATAACTTCAAGTTATCTTTCAAGGTAATAAAATAAGATGTTGCTTCGAATGTTATGAATTTATGATTATAGTGCAGCAACTTTGCCTATAACTTTTCGTTGTCTCGAAGAAAATAACAAGATTGATCCACGAGTGACGCGTTTCGTCGTGGCAGTTGGTGCTACCGTGAATATGGATGGCACGGCTCTTTATGAAGCCGTGGCTGCAATCTTCATCGCACAATTGAATGGAATCTCATTAGGATTCATTGAAGTCATTACAGTCAGGTATGCATAATTCATAGCGTTAAGTTTTTTATTATATTATTAGTTGATGATATTTTATATATTATTAATGATGGTATTATATATTATTAATATTTTTAATAATAATTATATATATATATATATATATATATATATATATATATATATATATAAATTACTTTGAAATTATTATTAATAAAAGACTCTTGATATATCTGATTAGTAAATTAAAAGAAAGAATTCGATTTCTTGAATTCTCTTGAATTCGATTGTTTAAATATTTATCTTGATTTTTTACAGCCTTACAGCTACCTTGGCAAGTATCGGAGCTGCAAGCATTCCCAGTGCTGCATTGGTCACTATGCTATTGGTGCTAACCGCCTTGGGTCTCCCTACGGATGATGTTTCTCTATTATTCGCAATCGACTGGATGCTGTAAGTTACACACACATTTTTATCGTTTCTCTGTAAATTAAAGCAAGCGCTTCGTTTTAAGTGATCGAATCAGAACTTCAATCAACGTTCTGGGCGATGGTTACGGAGCCGGAATAGTTTATCATTTAAGCAAAGCAGAATTAGATAAGATGGACGAGGAACGAAGATTAGAAGGCTTGGAAATCGGAAAACCCCTCGAAATTGCTACCGAAGGCTGCCAACGAGAAGAGACAATAACACATGAACAAACTTCCGAGACAAAAATTTGAATCTTTGGATTTTCTCAGCGAATTCATAATGCTATTTTGTCGTATGTAATACGATTTTTTCACTGCCGAAATCAAGTTTTTCTCGTAAATTAAATGTTAAATTTAATATATTTCAGAATATAATTGTATTATTTAAAATATGTATAATTATTAAGAATATTATAGGTATGAATCTCTTATCTGATGATTTATATTAATATATGACTTTGTTTTTATAGTGAGCGCTAACAATTAATAGTAGAGAGCGAATGAATTAAAAGTGCTAAATGTTGAAATAGAAAATGTGAGCATGATAAGTACAAAACTAACAAAAAATGTATCTTATTTTTTTCTAGTGTGTGAGAACTCTTCTTCTACTTTGAAATATTAAAGAATATTAATATCAGAATAATAATGTACAGTAAAATATAATAGAAATATAAGATATAATAAATTATTAACAATCAGATAATAGCAAGCAAATAATCTTCAAAGCGCTTAAATTATTCATCAATCAGTAATATTTAAAGAAGAAATATTAGATATAATGTGGATAATGGAAGCTTGATTTTTTAGAGACAATGATTAGCTATCACAACGATTGATGTTAAAAGCGAGAAATTATGTGAATCTTTTTCGTGCATTAGACATATACGTTTTCTTACATGTGAAAATGAAAGGAATTTAATGAATGACTTATGTAATTATATAACTATATGATATTAAGTATCTACATAATTGCGTTATCATAATCGTTGCAGAGTACTTGTAGTTTTCTTCTTCAAAAGACATGTATAAATAATTTCACATAAAAATTTGCTTAATTTATTTTAAAATACAATATATTCTGCAAAAAAAAGTTTACATATTTTTTGTCTCCTAATGTCTTAATTCTAAACCGAGGAGTTTTAAAGATAATAGTGATTGATTATTTATACAAATATGTTCATAAATGTCGCATATATAAATATGTAAGGTTATCGGTAATCTAAATTAAGATAGTGATTAATAATTTATTATGCAAATATATTATACATTCAATAAATAACGGCTGCTTATATTTCTATTGCACTGACTTATTGATATTTCTATTTTTATATTTAAATATTTGATAATAAATGTCGTGATCGTTTTATCATATAATTAAAAGTATATTGTATGTACATATCAATATACAATATCATATGAACATTTTATCCCTTATTTACTCTACTTATTTATTTAAAACACTTGAGTGAAAAAAATACAACAATTCTTATGACTGGCTTATATTTAATTATGCAACTTTATGATACTTATGTACTTATATAATTGCATTATCATAAACGCTGTGAATTGCCACTATCGTTCTCAATAAACGTGAACCATTCCATATAAAAATCTGATTCATCATTAAGAAATTTATAGTATATTAATTTTAGGTATATATGTATGTGCAGAAATATATATATATATATTATTTGCATTATTGTAGGAAAGGATACGTCCAGAATAATACGTATGTCTGTAGAAAGTTTTGCAGTCACAGAACAATTGCTATTAAGGAAAATAAATGTCTGAAAATAAAATTTATTTTTATGAATTGTTTGAAAGGATACACAAAGTCCTCCAAAGAAACCGCTTGTTAATAAATGCCGCCTGCTAATAAAATACTTTTTCCATTGGCCACCAGCTTTCATCAGTAACATTGCCTATAAAGATGCTTGTAATATTATATACAATTATTGTTAATAGTATTAAGATAATCTTACCCATAGTCCGAAAACTGCAAAGATATAAAATCCAAATCCATATAACCCGGTTAATCCTAGCAAGCCAGCTGTACCACCTGATAAAGCTGCCATTGATATTTTACAATATTCTACAACTGCAGCATTGTTTACAACTGCTGCCTCACTATACGCAATGAGCTCTGCAATTGCATTTAAAATCTTTGCTATAATTAATATTTTATTATGTATTTTGCTTGGACATGAATTTGTTTTTGACAATATGAAATTTAACTCATTAGTCTATGATTCATGTACTGCTCATCAATTGAATAATTAATTTTATTCACAATCTCTCTATTAATTTTTATTCACTGCAATAGTTTTAGCAAATAAATAACAAATAGATAGCAAATAAATAACAAACATAACCTTTCTCAGAAAAGTCTTTATGATATTTCCTAACTTTCTATCGTTTGCCATTTGAATTTAATTTTATGATAATTTTCTTACTTACCGCCACTTTTTTCTTGCTTTGTTTTTATTTTTCCCAACATTATTTTGTGACTAATAAAAACGTTAACCTAACAGAGTGAAAGTAAATGAATAAGCACACGACGATATGCGCGTCAGCTGTGATCAGATGTTCTGTCAAGACACGTCAGCTTCTGCGCAAAGAATTAATATGTGGCGCCAAATTCAAATAAAATACTGTTAAAAACTTGTATAAATTGCCCATCAATCATCTGCTAATTGTAGCTGCCAATTATACCACTGTCATTGTGATTACAATATATGGATATATAAATCAATAACTATTAATATTATGGCGTCATTAAAAAGAGATAATAATAAATATAGATGATACTTCATTTCTTGAAGAATTTAATCTATTTCATGTTCAAAATCTTGGCAAGAATTGGTGGCGACAAAGACGGGCCACAAGATTATAATAGTCATTTGCTGTAATTTGAGAATGTTATAAATTCGTTATTGTTAAACGATTTGTCGATATTTTATTGCAAATAAATTATTTGACACAATATGTAGAGTTAATTTATTAAAAATTTATTGATAATATGAGCAAATCTATAAATAAATTGTGTTAAATCAGAGCCGAATTAAATTTGGAAGCTGGTATTGTGCGAATTTATTAAAATTATCAATATAAAATCGTAATACAATGATTGTTTATATTAACAGATTTTTGCAGATTTGTAATCATTAAGAATCTTATATCGTCAGCATCTAAATTAATCTTCGAAAGTTTCTTGGGATGTAAATGTACAGCAAGTCGCTCAAGAAATAATAGATAAATACATAATATTAATTTTAAATAATATATAAATTTTACGTCACAAAAGAGATTGTTTGGTAGATGTTTTACAATTCACTATCTATTTCCTATGGCTGTACTGACAATCGACTTAGGTGATTTCGACGTCGCCCTGTTGCGATTTTTTTCAAGTACGACGCAAAGCGCGCGGAGAGGCGCGGATCGCTCGGCTCGAGGCTGAAAATAACCGCCGGAGAACCGCTCGCTCTTGTTCCGTCCCGCTCCGCTCGGCTCGACATAGCTCCTCGAGCTTCGACAGAAATTTCGTCGCGGGTGCCCGATCTCCTGTAGTCAGGAAAACGAGAAGCTCGGCGCCCCAAAGAAGTCCTTGACTAAACGCGAACGATCTATACACGCACGATCTATCGTACGCGGGGGGGGAGAATCCTTCCGCGAGATCGTGAGACGAGCACGCGAATTAAGAGAAGTGAAGTGTTACTTCGAGGTGAGTTTTCTCAGGATGAATGTCATGATTAATCTCTTTTTTCTTTTTCGGACTGGATTACGTCTCCAAAAAATGATATCCGTGTATCCTCCGTAATATGTGAGTGTGTATGTGTGCGTGCATGTGTCGTGTGTGCTGCGTATATGTGCGTGAGTGATGCTTTGAATAGCGCGTGAGGGAAGAATGTAGTTTTTATTCTCGCGTAATATGTAATCTTCCTTCTTTACCTAATTAATTAATTTTGTGAAGCAATTCCCCTGGGGATATTGTTATGAATATAAATCATACACTGCTATTCAGTAAACTTGTAATATTGATAAATACCATGCATGTACAGTAATATAGTTTTACACGCTACATCATCATTAATTTTAGAAATAAGCTTAATTAAATGAATATTTAATTGTTCAATTAATTGTTGAACAAGCTTAATATATCTCATATTTTGAATTAAGTATCTTCGCATAATTCTCAATCCAGTAGACAACCGTGTACGTTTCTTATTCTAAAATTAGAAACTCGATTTTGTCGATTCTTATGCAATGTCGCTTTCTGGAATAGCTTTGCCAAAAAAAAAAACTATCATAAAAAATATTTAAGTGATTTTTTTATATTCCAATTGTCATTAGAATTTAAAATCGGCTTGTAAAATTAAATTATTTCGATAATTTACACTTATTGCTACATGTTTATTATTCCATGAAAATTTTAAAATCAAAATTATTTTATTTATTTAGATTATTTAATCTTGATGCACATTTATAACATTATAACTAAATAATATTGATAAAAGTAACAGTATACATCGTTTAAAGTAAAATGTTTCATTATGGCATGAATATTTTAAATTAAAAATTATAATTTTATTTTATTTCAAAGGAATGTTGCTGTATCATGATTGAATAATATTTGTAGAAATAACAGTAAATCATATCGACCATGATATAATACGTTCAATATTGCAACAAAGGATAAAGTTACAAGAAATATTTATAGAATATGTATCGAGAGATTTTATCGACTTTCTATGAGACTTTTATTTAATTCATCAAGAAACAATTTTATCGAACACGATGCAAATAATATATTCCTCCACATGAATATTTATTAGAAAATCCTTTTGCGAAATATTCATTTTCGCAAAAGAATTTTCAAATAAATTTTCATTTTTCGAAGATCTTAACTTTCGATTAACGCATTAAGCGCAATAATTGAAAATTTACTATCGATAAGTGAAAGATATTTCGGTAAGTCATCGCGGATGCATCTATTTTTGTCGCGTTACTGGAAATAGAGTCTCAGAGAAGGTAAAATCAACCGGGCACATTTTAGTATCAATAAATTACAATTGTCGTTATCAAATCGTAATTTTATTGTATATTTATTAAAAAGATTTCGACAGATTTCATGCACTCTCAATAAATAAGATATGCTGATATGAGTGAAACATCTTGTAATTTCTTTTTACATTTTCTTTGCGTTTCTTGTTGCATTGTGTTGTTTGGATTGCATTATTATTGCAATGTGGCATATTAAATAAATATCATTCATATTAAAGTATAGATTTAAAGCCATGATGACTGTATTAGCTCAGCTTTGTGTTAAGTATGATTTAACTTTGTGTCATAACACTTCATATTCTATTCACTGCTTACGCTCAATGTAATAATATCGATAATTCTGGATCGATAGTGGTATTTCTTCAACCAATGTACACAGATTGAAGCAAGAATATTCAGTTGGTGCATTTGTGCTTCTCTTGCTTGCAGTATTAATGGATTGAATTAGTTACGAATTGTGTTTACGCTTATCGTAACGGATACGTTGCGATATACTTATTAAAATATTTCTTGAGTTTATAAATTAATTAAAATTTTAATTGATAGGTTTATAAATTAATAGAGATAATTTAAAGACACACAAACACTAATATAAAATGAAATAACGTATTTTCCTCTCTTTCTTCAGATTTTCATTAATTAAAAATAAAGTATATATCATAATGATAAAATATATATATCACATAAAAATCTAAGAATATGAATTCCTCCTTAAAAGAAATATTCAAAAAATTATTTCGACCTTCATGCTCGATAAATTTGATTTATTATCACACGATTCGTTGACAATGCCTTCATCCTTGAAATCCATCAGCTTTCCTGTCTGTTGTTATTCAAATTCATTCTCCTAAAGAAATAAAATTATATGGACAACAATATTTCACGATAAGACAGACAGCTACACAACGTGAAAATCGTGTAATACGGTCGCATAAAAGGGGGGATTTTGCGTTAACGGAATCTCGAGCATGCGGAATTTGATTAAAGGTGTCGAGCGCGTGCGCGAGGAACGTCGGCGAGCGGTCTGGGTGCCCTCCGACCAGCAGTGGGTGATTGTCGGTGTTCCACGACAGTTGAGTGCGATATCATCATTGCCGTGGTCATCATCGTCTTCGTCAGCGAGACGAAGTCAAAAATCCCGGTGTAGTGACAGGAACATGCCGACCATGCGAGACCGTGCATGACCGACCGCTCCAATATTGATAAGGGTGCCTTGGACACCGAGTGAACACGCGAGTTACTCACACTCGCGTACGCGTACGCACATACGAGCGCGTAGAGGTGAGACAGACAGAGAAGACCCGTCGCGTGGAAGCGCGCCGAAGGGATGGCCGATAGCGAGGGTGGCTCCGAGCAGGACGACGTATCATTCCTTCGTACGGTAAGTTCCACTTTGTTACGGGCGAGCTTATAATTGCGCGACAAGAAGGCAATTTTCAAAATTTAAAGGAGATGCTCAGAGAGAAATTCTCCTATAAAAGTGATCATGAAAGCTGTCTTGTTTGAGATAAAGTTCGAAAGATTGTACTGAAAAATATTGAGAAAAATCTCGTAGTCGATAAAGGTATAAAGTGATTATCATTAAAGACGAAGAAACACTTCGATTTTACATAAAAAGGAATCACTGGCAATGCATTTTTCATTGATAATTTCGTTTGCTTGTAAATAGTCTTCTTTAGAGTAGCTTATTAGATGAAATTGTTTAAATCGCTAATATATAAACTGATTAACGTTTCGATGATTTTTCACTTTAATACAAATGACAATTTTAGTATCAACAAAGATTTAAAAAAAATATTTTCATTGATATTAATAATTCCGAAAGGAACTTTACATAGATGATACAAGGTTGTATAACAGTTATCAATAAGTTTGAAAGGAGCCGAGGGTAAATGTATAAATGTATCCACAAGCGTGTCCGCGAAAAGCGTATAGAAATAGGGAGGTGGTTCGCCTTCAATGATATAATAGTGTTTGTGTGAAAATGAATGAATGCCGATGCAGTTGAAACTTTGCTTACACAAGAAGCGAGTTAACTATAAACTGCACGAACTGTTGTATTACACATACATTGCTTGTATATATGTATATCTATGATTTTATTGAAAAACATCACCCAAAAAATTTAGAAAAATTCTGTATGCAATTTCCCCGAAAAACGCTTAAGTAGTTAATGTATTACCATATTTTGAAATCGAATTAAATTATAACGCATAATCAATTTTTAATAAGTCTAAAAATTGAATAAATTTAAAAAGTATTTTTTGACAATTTAAATCGATGACAGATGATCAACTTTAAATATTATTAAAAAAGTTGGCTTTATTTTATATATAAATGCAATTCCTTTTTTATATAGAGAGAGTTATGGCAGGAAAAAACTGTGAGATTTTAACAAAATGTGGAAGCACTTGAAGTAACTTGCAGTCACAACCTTGACCTCGTTCGACCTACAAGGCTGGCTGTAGTAGTCAAGATACAGTCTTTTATCATTTCGTCTGACGTTTGTGTATTTAATCAGTTATATTCTGTTATATTATATATTTGATATTGTTGATATTAATCACAATAATATAGTTTACTATAAAATTACAATATCATTTTCAACTTACACGCAAATATCAGGAATATCAATCACAAATATAAAAATTCTCTTTTTTACTAAATAGATTATTAATTTTGATATATTTTATTTTTAATATTTTTCTCAAAATTGCACACTTACTATTTATATATTTATTAAAATAATGTATATAAAATCAGAATTAAAAATTTGTTACAAATTATACGGTTTCAAAAATATTGAACTTATCACATAAAACTGTTCATAAATTAAATTGAATCGCGTGTTTTCTATTTTATGACCTTCGTGTTCGTTACAATCGTTTCGCCATCCTTTTTCATTTCCACCCGATATACTCAGTGTTTTAAAATTTTAAACTTATATATTATAAATATACATATATAATAATATGTTGCAAATTGTGTTTTTTTTCTGTGTGTGCTAAGAAATCTCGAAATAAAATAAAAAATCTAAATTCCGAATGTGTTCCAATTTTGATAGCGAAAACTTACAATATATTTTTTCGTTTTATCAAATGTAGTTATCTTTTCACATTCGTCTCCTTTGTCTTTCGTGCTATTGATAGATTCTTTCCGAATTCATTTAACGACAATCAGAAGTTATGTCTCGTTAACAAATGCTTCTATCTAAACGCGTCTTCTTCTTCGCGTCAGTCTCCTGCGACGTCTTCTTCGTTCTCTCTCTGCCAAAAGTACATACTTCTTTCTCTGCTCCTCGGGCAAGTCGCACCATTCTTTGCCAGCCTGCCGAGCGACTTCCGTCACGTGTTTTTCAGGCATCTTATAATACATCTCGAGATAGAAGATAATAAAGGGATTCTGCGAGACAATTTTTCGTCTTCTCCTTCTGGATCTGGTTCTGGTTCTGGTTCTTCTGCGTGCGTACTGGCAGCGACATAGCGCTCTTCTTTCGTCCCTTCGTCTGCGACGATCCGTACGCGCTGTCTCGTCATCGTCTTGTTGTTCCATGGGCTCGCCCATTTCTTTATCTGGTTCTTCAATAGTGCGTCTGCGAAGGGTCGGTTTATCTCATTGTGTATTCTATTATAATTTTTATTATAAATTATAAACGAATACTATGAATTAATATTTAATTTTCTCACAAAATGCACTTTTAATCTATGGGCATTTAGGATGTATTTAATGCAATTTATGCCGTTGCCGGGAATCAAAGCGAACGGAACATTTTCGATCCTTCTTTGAAGTTCGCGATTGGCTAATCAGCGTTCAATTCAATTTACGACTAGAAATTTTGCCATTAAATGGGATGATATGAAACGCGCATGAGAGAGAACATTGAACGGCAAAGCTGATTATTTCCTATGATAACGATTTCGATCATCGCGGTTGTAGCTGTCTTCGAAATTAAACCGGCTTTCGTGTTCTTGTTAAATCAATGTGGCAAAATCGCGTGCGAAATACATCTTTGGTAGATTCGCGTCGCGACAACATGCCATGTATGAAATCGGCCAGGCTCGATGCCAAGAAGAGGGTCGTTCGCATTTTTACGTGAGAAATCATATTTGCGCCGTTCGACAGGCTACTTTCCTGTGAATGAATTATGTAAGCAAATTCGACAAGGATCGCGAGCGAGGAATATCGCTCACCTGCTTTTGTTGGACGTGCTCCCGTAAATGTCAGGTTCGTCCATCTCTTCTGCCGTTTACAATTTTCACTTGATAATTTTACTTGGTGTCGAAAAGAAAGGGAAATGTCAACCGCGGTGAAAACATGTGAAGTTTTACGAGCTTAATTCTCTTCGCACACTCGAGAATAGTCGATGGTGATTCTATCGATTATCGATGTTGCGATATCATTTGGAGTAGAATTGAATATTAAATATATTGTTGTTGTGAAATGAAATCGCGTTGTTATGTTTAAAACTTCATGATTACAAACGTTCCAATCTTGTTACGGAAATTATTTCTCAGTAAAATGGAAATTAAGAAATTATTTTTCTCAATTTTACTCACTAATTTACATAATTTATTAATTCATATATACATGAATAATGAACATTTACAATTCCAACTTCCAAATTATGTAAAAGATAAATCGTTCCAATCTATTTACAAAGAAATGAAGAAGTTCTTATAACGATATCTCTCGAAATTTTTTTCCATAAATTTAATATCGTGCTTAATTAATTAATTATTTTTCACTTGATTTATTTTCCGAAGAGACTCACGATCAAGTAATTCAGTGTATAATTTCGTTGATGAAAGTTTATGACACGTGCACGTAATGCATGTTGCATATAGAAATTCAACAAAGCTTTAGACAATGTTTTCTTATTTAAAGCTAATCGCTTTTAGTTAATTTTAGAATTTGATGCAGTGGCTGTTCTGTCTGATCAATACGCTTCACGTAGCTGTTTCATTAGTGATACCGCATCGAAAAGTGATGAATTTATAATTAATATACTACGATGTGCAACATGCGTTGGATGCGCCGAGTATTGAACAACAAACGATATAGTATACACATGATTATCATGCTGCAACATCCCACCTTTCTAACCCTCTTCCAGCTCAATGATGCTATGAAGCGTCACGAAGCTTATTTTTTTTAGCGATATATTTATTAAATATCATTTTATATGCATAGTTGATATTTCCATTAAATTAAGAAAATGAAAAAAATATCAATTTTATTAAATTATGTAAGAGTAAAAAATATCACTTTTAAATCAAGTTTATAAGAATATTTTCATCAAATTTTTATAATTAAAAAGATTTTGATGCTGTTAAATATTTTGAAAATATTCAACCTAAATATAATAAATCCTTCTCATTGTTTTATATAATCTTTGTATTTTGTATATCTAAATGAAAGATCTAAAACTTGTAAGGTACACGTGTAAAGATAAAAATGATTTATTTGCTACACAGTGTTTGATAGAATTATATGAATTATCTTGTGAAATGAAGGCGTACCCTTGACCTATATCTATACATATTGTAACTTCGATCGTAACCAGATGCCGGTAGTAACCAATATATTTGGTTCATTATCAATGAATTCGCCCGTCAAGCGTTCAATTATGTTGCCGTAATTTCTTAACAATTCGTTTATTAGGTTTAGCCGAAAAATCATTAATACATAAAAAAATCACAAAGTAAAATTACTCTTTTGATAGAACAGAATTATTGCATATAAAAAAAATTAAAATAATATTTTCAAGAAAATATACATAATTATGAGAATGGAATAGAAAAAAATGCTGATATTTTTAATAACTATAAGATTAAGAATTTCTTTTCTATTTTTTATTTCTCTCGTAAATCATAATCAAGCTGAAAATTTGATAAATGATAATTTTCAATATAATGTGTTAATCAAAACCAACAATTTATGAAGTCACCCGCGTCAAACCGGTAGAGATTGATCGAATGTACTTTATTAATATCTCGATAAATAAGAGATTAAGTCTCCTTGCCAAATTTCCAGCGGAAACTTTTGGCGTCTCGCGTGTCTCAAACGCAAATATACGAGCACATGTATGGCAAATCGCGTGCCATTCCGGCATGGATTCAACGCGGATTTAACTCGACAGGAAGTTATGTTAATGTGTCCTTTAAATAAAACATTACTTATGCATCTTTTGCCGTTGCATATTAATTTTTTTCGAACTTAAACAGCGCGATGAATATCACAAAAATATACGTGCGCGTTCACGACTGCGCAGCCTATCACACAATGTTAACTGTATATTCAACGGTCGACAATATCTGAGTAATATTTTCACTCGAAGGGATATAGATAGAGAGAGAAAAAGAAAGAAAGAGGAAGAGATTATAGGTGTGGTTCTCGTGGCACAGGTGGGATACGATTAATATGGTCGTGCAAAACAATTTCGTTTACACAGACAGTTTCATCATGATGCAACCAGGACTACCCCATCGATTTCAATTCAACTCTATAATCGAATGATTGCCTTAGCTACATCCCTGATTGCCAATAAACCGTGCTTATTATTGTCGTGATTGAACAATATTTCAAGCGCGAATAATGCTATAGATATATGTATTATCTATTTTTAACTCTTTTAAAAAATTTGAAATCTCTGAGGACATAGAATATTTTTTTACATATTTATAATATAGTTATATAACTTTATTGTATTATTTAGGAAAATATTCAAAAAATAAGGCACTTAGATGATCATTACTATTGCGTTAATTTTCTCTGTGTATACTATTAAGACTGAACTTGTTGAGGAATGTTGGCTACAATAGCAATTTATTGCACGTAATTTATATATAGATACATACCGATTGAGAGAAATCGTTTAGTCTAGATGATATGGAAATAGAGGAATAAACAATCTTCCCATACGACTTCTGACCTAGTTTCTATAGTTGCTCATAAAATTTTCACAGGTGCACATAGTTGACATCTTGTCCCTTCTCTTTTCCTTTGACATTTCTGCTTAGAGTTGAAGGGTATACATAAATATGTGGTGTAATTTTTTTCTCGCTCGTAGGTGGATTAAAAATATAAAACTATAGCGTGACAAAAGATCAATCTTTTTAAACTTGTTTAAAAGATTAACATTTTTTAAACAATTGTTATAGGAAAATTGAGTTTATAAAAACTCAAGTGTGTGTAAATCAAGAGAGAAATTTGCACGCATCAAGGGTTAAAATCGAGCGACGCAAATCGAATGACTCACTCGACGAGTTCTCGACTTTTCCTCGTGGCTCGACGTTATTGCGAGCGTTAAATAACATCGTTGTGAGAGAAATGCATGTTTTCCGCTCGGCGATGCGACGTGTCCAAAGATTACGAAGTGCCCTCGAAGCCGGTATACTTGTGTGCCCGATTCTCTTGCATTCTTGAGGTCGTCCAAATTGGTTTTGGCACAGTTTTGGCCGGTAGTCTGTCGTTTAGTCTGTACCATATTTCGTACGATTTCATAAAAGTTATTAATATCATAACGAAAAGCTTTTTCTCAAAACAATCGATAGATTAACAATTGCTTTCCTGAACCGACACTTTCACCAGTGCTCGTTTCGATATTCATGAAAATTAAATGCAAATAGCTACTTTCGACGAATGTACTACCATCTGTTGCAGATTGCAAAATCTTTTAGTGCTATTGCGTACTATTGCAGCATAGCAAACATCAGTACGATATAATATACTACGAGGCTTTTTCGAGAGAAATCCACGCCGAATTCTCTTGTCAATCTACATGCGTGAATCAATGTAAATTCCAAGAAAATTTGAAAATAGGAGAATTAATTAATATATTACGTTTATAATTATATCAAAATATTAATTTAAAATTAATGTTCCCAGTTTAAAGATTGATATTTTCGACTTCTTAAAATAGAACAGATTAAAATAGAACAGACTATTACAAATTGAGAAACATATAATGACGCCATTTAAAATTTACAGGAAGATATGGTATGTCTGTCCTGTACCGCAACAGGAGAAAGAGTCTGTTTGGCAGCCGAGGGTTTTGGTAATCGACACTGTTTCCTCGAGAATATCGCGGACAAGGTAATTGCAATTTTTTACAATTTTCCTTACCTCGCTCTCATTATGTCACTTTTATTATCTCTATTATAAATTATTTTTTTCTCACCTCTAGAATATACCGCCGGATCTGTCGCAATGCGTATTCGTGATAGAGCAGGCTCTCTCGGTGAGAGCCTTACAGGAGTTAGTCACAGCTGCCGGTTCCGAGACGGTAATGTATACATGTTCTTTGTCTAATATCTATATTCATATGACTTTAAAGAGAGAACTTTGGCGGTAAAATTTCAGGAAATAGTTCATAACTTCTACTTGATGCGTGCCGTAAAAAAACATTCTCTCATTTTAAAAAGGAGGATTTTACAAGTATAAATGATGAAGCTCCGTGTGCGTGTAATCCGTGAATTCAACTCTGTAATTCATTAATTACGCGAATAGTGTATCATTATCTACTTCATGATTATAAACTTTTTACATTCTAAAAGTTCATCGTTAAATATTAATTTATTTTATTACGCCTGCATAAGAATGGGCCATAAAACGCGTCCTTTGTCATTATGTGTAAAATGTAAAAAACATAATCCTACAAAGACCTAAGAGATGTTTAAAAAAATGTCTAAAGAATATTTATAAAATATCTTATAGACATATTTTTAGTATCTTTTAGATCTTCAAACTTGTTCAATTTCTCCGCCGAATAATTTGGAAGAATTCCTGATACATCGGAATAGCTTCTTTTTGATGCATTTAGCACGCATCTTTTTTGCCACCGCACCCCCTGTGTCCGTATGATTGTGGCATGTGTCCATGCAGCCGTGTAAAATAATTTCGAATTTACATTTTCATTCTTTTGATTTTTTCTCCATCTGTGATTTTATCACTCGAAATATACTAGCATTGTGAAAAACAAATCATCTGGAAATTTAATCGAGACCTACTATCATTGACCATGAAACATCATACATATACATTATTCTATTTTATTTATTTTTTCTTTATATTCCTTTTTTTCTATTTATTTTTTCTTTATATTCTTTTTTCTTTCTTTGTAATCAATCCGAGTCGACATTTAATGAAAGAGATTCATCGCCTTTTATGTTTTTTTCTCTTTGCAGCAACAAGACAGTTTAGTAAGTATAATTTACATCTGCGAGGCGCCGTAACGTGTCCCCTCTTGGGTAAAACATCATTTGTTTGTGTGTTAAAACATCGTAACGTCCGATCGTGCTTGAGTGAAAATATGAATCGTTTATTTCGCAAAAATGGCCTCGATTAATTTTTGAAATACTGAGTAGTTTTTATTTAATATCACATTTGACGCTAATAAAACATTTTGTTATAACTTGCATTTATCTAACATAAAGATTGCAAATTTAAATTAAAAATAATTACAATTTTCCAAATTCGATTTATGTGCTGCTCTTAAGAAATAAATAAGTTCTATCATCTCTGTACTTAAATATCAAAAATTTAACATTGTTTAATATAATTTAATTGTGACATATATAATAATATCGATTTTTTTTTCAAATTTTCTATATATTAATATAATTTCCTATATCGAGATGCTATTTCACACATCCGATCGGTTAAATAATTACTCTGAAAATTTTAATTAACATAATGTATGTTGAAGCTAATAATAGGGACTGCCAGCTTTCATTTGATAGTCTAATATAATTAATCGTCTATGTTAAAATCATATTCAATAGTGTATGGCTCTTGGTATATGCCTCGTGAGCTTTCTATCGTGGCTTAACATAATACCAGCATTTATGGCCTCCTCTTATCAGTATACGCTTGTAGAAATTGTTTAAGAAACATTGTTATTTTGCGAAGTATTAAAATTTCATATATACGTAGAGAAAAATATGACACATCAAGTACGAAGGGTTGCAAGGGCTTTGACCAATCCTTTGTTTTCAGGGAAAAGGTACTGGGTCAGGGCACAGGACTTTGTTATACGGTAACGCAATATTGTTGCGACATCTAAACAGCGACATGGTAAAAATTAGTTCTCTTTATTATATACGTTATTATATATATACACACGCATACATACACACATGTTAATTTTTAATGTATAAATATCTGTGTTCATGTATTGTAGTATCTGGCGTGTCTATCTACAAGTTCATCGAATGATAAACTAGCCTTCGATGTCGGTTTACAACAACATTCGCACGGTTGGTGCAATACTATCGGTTTAATTATTAATTTAATTCTTAATAAATATTGAATTATTTTATTGTAATGTTATTCCTTTCTATTCTCGGATATACATGACGCATTGCTTCGTTAAATAATTGCAAATGCAATTATAACTTTCAACAAAATCAAATTAAAGTTAAAGTTTAAAGTTGCATTAGCAAATTTATCGTAGATCAGAAAACATGAATTGAATATTATACTTCGTTTTGAACTTCATTAAGTTTTATTCGTGCAGGTGAAGCGTGTTGGTGGACTGTACACCCTGCTTCCAAGCAGAGATCCGAGGGTGAGAAAGTGCGTGTGGGTGACGATCTTATTCTGGTGTCTGTCGCTACCGAGCGCTATTTGGTAAGTTTGATATTTATTATAAAGTATAATAAAATGAAATAAAATAAATAGAAATAAAAATAAAATAAGATATAATATTAATTATTAAACAAATACTAATACATATATATATATATCTAATATATCTCTTCTTCTCTCTCTTGAAGATAATTTGATATGGAAATAAAAAATATATTTTAATAAATATCTTTTTCTTTGTTTCAGCATACGACGAAAGAAAACGATTTATCGGTGGTTAATGCATCTTTTCATGTAACCCATTGGTCCGTACAACCTTACGGTACTGGTATTAGCAAAATGAAATATGTTGGTTTTGTATTTGGAGGTGATGTGTTACGGTTCTTTCATGGTGGTGACGAGTGTTTGACGATTCCATCGACTTGGAGTCCAGCACCTAGTCAAAAGTAAACATATATTATGTTTATAATTCAATAAGACTAATCAAATTATATATATATATATATATATATATATATATATATATATATCTCAAATCATACATATATAATTTAAATAATTAATTAATCAGATATAATAAAAATTATAAAATAATAAAATTAAATATAAATATAAAGTTATAATTGTCTTATATGATCACAAAAGTAAAATCTCGTAAAAAAACGAGAATAATTATTGTTTCTTGAAAATAACAAAGAGGATAAAAGTGAAAAATTATTTACAAATGTTTTATCATTTTATAGTCTCGTAATCTACGAAGGCGGTAGTGTAATGAGTCAAGCGAGATCGCTATGGAGACTAGAGCTCGCCAGGACAAAATGGGCAGGTGGTTTTATTAATTGGTTACATCCTATGAGGATCAGACACTTGACGACCGGACGTTATCTCGGCGTGAAGGAGAACAACGAGCTCTATCTGGTCGATAGGTTAATACTTATTTTTAGAAAAAGTTCAAGGGTCATGGCAATTCTTATAGGCTCATGACGATGTTTCCTAAATCTACGATTATTTTTTTTCCGAAGGAATGAGGCGACGATCGAAACCTCGACATTTTGGTTGCGGCAGGAGAAGGATGATCAGAAGATTGTTCTTGAGGACAAAGATCTGGAAGTCATCGGATTGCCGATCATTAAATACGGTGACTCTACTGTTATTATGCAACATGCCACCACGTGCCTCTGGGTGTCTTATAAGGTGAATAAAAAAATAAATTGTTAAATACAATATAAACAACTTTAAGATAATATAAACAACTTTAAATAGAATATAAACAACTATAAGATAATCCGATTAATGTAATTAGTTAACAGATTTTTCGATTTCTGTAAAATATATTTAAGCATTTGATAAAAATTGTGATAAATTTTCACGATTTTTACGATTGTGACATTCTTTTAGTCATATGAGACGAAAAAAAAGGGAGTCGGAAAAGTCGAAGAAAAGCAAGCAGTACTCCATGAAGAAGGTAAAATGGACGATGGTTTAGATTTCTCTAGATCTCAAGAAGAAGAATCTCGCACTGCCCGCGTCATCAGAAAGTGCAGCAGCTTATTTACTCAATTTATCACGTGAGTTTTCAGAATTAAAAATATTTGTAAAAATATAGAAAAGAGAGATAAATATATAATTTATATTAAAATTATTTCAAAAAATTAAAATATGTATGTCGAGCATACATAAAAAAATCTTATTAAAAATATCGAACATGTTTTAGAGGCCTAGAAACACTGCAAGTGAACAGAAGAGCATCCATGTTTTTTCAAAACGTGAATCTTAATGAGATGGTAATGTGTCTTGAAGACTTGATCAATTATTTTGCTCAACCCGAGGATGATATGGGTAAGAAAATATACTTTTTAAAAATGTTTCTTTAAAACGTTTTACATCATTAATGATAAATTTCCTCAGAACACGAAGAGAAACAGAACAAATTCCGAGCTCTTAGAAACCGTCAGGATCTCTTTCAAGAGGAAGGCATACTGAATTTAATTCTCGAAGCTATCGATAAAATTAACGTGATTACTTCACAAGGTTTTCTCGTCGCTCTTTCTGGTGATGAGAGCGGCCAAGCCTGGGATCAAATATCTGGATATCTTTATCAATTACTGGCGGCTATTATCAAGGGTAATCATACCAACTGCGCCCAGTTTGCTAATAGCAATCGTCTCAATTGGTTGTTCAGCCGACTGGGTTCACAGGCTTCCAGCGAAGGAACTGGAATGTTGGATGTACTTCATTGTGTCCTGATTGATTCGCCAGAAGTTTTAAACATGATGAGGGTATCGTGTCAATATTTATAATATAGATTATTTAGAGACTAATAATGTGAATAAATAATTTCTTGTAAAAAGTAAAAGTTTTATAGAATAAATTAAACTTATAATATAAACTTATGTTAAATAAATTTATTTTATTTGTGAATTTTTTAATCCTGATTTATAAATATTTTTTTCAGGATGAACACATAAAAGTAATTATTTCTTTATTAGAGAAACACGGCAGAGATCCGAAGGTTTTGGATGTTTTATGCTCACTATGCGTCGGTAATGGCGTTGCAGTGCGTTCTTCGCAAAACAATATTTGCGACTTTTTATTGCCTGGAAAGAATCTGCTTCTTCAGACACAACTGGTGGATCATGTGGCCAGTGTTAGACCGAATATATTCGTCGGTAGAGTGGAGGGTTCGGCTCTTTATCAAAAATGGTATTTCGAAGTAACTGTGGATCATATTGAACAGACGACGCATATGATGCCGCACTTGAGAATCGGATGGGCAAATACTGCTGGGTAAATTAATCGATTTTCAGATATCTATTTATGTTTAGAATGCCAAAATATATTACTAATAAATATATAGCATATTAAATATGCTATATTAAATAAATTATATAGCATTCATGTTTTCTGAATAAAATTTGTCGATATCGAGAAGGCCACCAGTAATATAAGTGTCATTTTTTTCGCAAATAGTTACATGCCGTATCCTGGTGGTGGCGAGAAATGGGGTGGAAACGGCGTTGGCGATGATTTGTATTCGTTCGGATTCGACGGCGCTTATTTATGGACCGGTGGCAGGAAAACGCAGGTCGTTCAAGACGCCACGGAGCCTTACATCAGGAAGAGCGATGTAATCGGCTGCGCTTTAGATTTAACAGTGCCGGTGATAACGTTCACTTTCAATGGCAATCGTATCATGGGCTCCTTCCGTAACTTCAATTTAGACGGCATGTTTTTCCCCGCCATTAGCTGCTCGTCTAAACTCTCCTGCAGGTTTCTACTGGGTGGCGATCACGGCCGATTAAAGTTCCAGCCGATGGAGGAATTCTCGCCGTTAGTGGAGAGTCTGCTGCCGCAGCAAATCCTGTCCTTAGATCCGTGCTTTTATTTCGGTAACATGAACAAAGTGGTTCTAGCAGGTCCATGGTTGGTTGAGGACGACACTGCCTTCGTTCCGGCCCCAGTTGACACATCCATGGTCAACTTGCCCGCCTACGTCGAGCAGATCAGAGATAAACTTGCAGAAAATATCCACGAGATGTGGGCGATGAATAAAATCGAGGCCGGTTGGATTTATGGCGAGGTCAGGGATGACTTAAGGAAAATACATCCTTGCATAGTTCAATTCGAACGACTGCCGGCCGCGGAAAAGCGCTACGATACTCAGCTGGCCGTGCAGACCCTGAAGACTATTTTGGCTCTGGGTTATTACATCACAATGGATAAGCCACCGTCTCGAATCAAGACTTTGAGACTGCCAAACGAACCGTTTCTGCAAAGCAGCGGATATAAACCGGCACCACTTGACCTGTCAGCAATCACGTTGACCCCCAAGATGGAAGAACTTGTTGACCAACTTGCGGAAAATACACATAATCTCTGGGCGAAAGAAAGAATTAGCCAAGGATGGACGTACGGCTTAAACGAAGACTCGGAGATGAGAAGAAGTCCTCACTTGGTACCATATTTGAAAGTCGATGAAGCTATCAAGAAAGCCAATCGGGATACAGCCAGTGAAACTGTCAGGACTTTATTAGTCTATGGATACATGCTTGATCCACCCACCGGAGAACAGCATGAAGGTGAGATTTTTAATTTTTGTTAAATATGCACATTCTTATTTTTGCACTCTTTATATAAAATAATTTTATATGAATTTCAATATTATATACTTTTAAAATATATAGTTAATAAAATATTATTAAGACAATAATATTAATTATAATAATTAATCACATATTTTTTTATACGTATATAATGTTTAATTGTTTTAAACTTTTGAATTGTAAAGAGAATGAGTTGTATATTAAATTAAAAAATAAAGTATGTGTATTTATTAAATCAATATATATAAATATATATATTTATTATAAATCAAGTTGTATATTTATTAAATCAAGCTGATTTTTTTGAAATTCTAGTATTGTTTGAAATTCTAGTATTAATTATTGATCTATTTGTTTTTTGATATTTGTAGCATTACTTTTGGAGGCCAGCAAATTACGTCAACAATCCTTCAGGACTTACAGGGTCGAAAAACATTACGCGGTCAGCAGCGGAAAATGGTATTTCGAGTTTGAAGTTCTCACAGCCGGGCCGATGCGCGTTGGTTGGGCAAAAGCCGATTGCACGCCTGGAAATATGCTTGGCAGCGACGAAAATACTTGGGCATTCGATGGTTACAACGTAAGTATCGTATTTTTTCACTTTTTATAATCTAACAATTAGAATAACATTATAGTCAATGGAATTTGTGAAACGACTTTTTTAGCGGATAATTTAAAAAATGATAATCATATTTTTATAAAATTCGATTTCGAATTACAAATAATAAATAAATGATATTGAAGATTTTTTAATAAAATAATATTGAAAATAATATTGAAAATATTTTTGCATTCAATCATTTTGAAATGCAAAATTATATCAGTAATTTATTATATGCTGTTATATTAGTTATTATACTGTAATGTTTTATACTTTAATACTTGAGTTATTATAGCCACGAAAGGTGAGAATTTTAAAGCTCGTGTTAAACTTCTCTTTAACGAATAAAAATATTGAGCAGCGTTGTATGCAATAGTAGCATCTTGTTACAAAGCGAATGTAATATTAACATAAGCGTTACGCGGCTCTCGCTCGTGATCTATGAAATATGAATAATCCATAAGAACATGAATGTCAGGTGACTAAAGTACACGCTGGCACCCACGAGTCATTTGGTCACAGATATCAAGTGGGAGACATAGTTGGATGTTTCATTGACGTGGCAGACCGAACGATCAGTAAGAGTCCCATCTTCCAAATTAGCCGATCTTTAAAGGCCCCGTATACACATATTTCTTTTTTGTTCCTGAGTTTTCTCGTCACTACTATTGTCTTTGTCTCGCTCTATATGTTTCTTTCATGTTGACTTGGTTTTATATATCTTGCATCCTTGTCCCAAGACGAATGTTAATCGCTGGTGTAATTTCATTCGGCGAGGTGTGGCTTGACCTTTTTTCGATGTTGAGGGAATCCATGAAATTTCCTCGCGATATCTTTCTTTAACTTTGCACTATGCCAAAATTTTTCGTACGAACCTACACGACGAGATGCGTATAGCGATAAAAAAACATACAAATATATACAAATATATACAAGGTATTCTAGATCCACTACGCGCAAAATAAAACATCTCGTTTACATCTGGTTTGTCTCGATCTTCACGAGCGGAAATGTTGAACTGGTGAACATTTTGTTTTAAAGGAGGAAAAAGTATACTCGGGCACGGCCGAAACTTTCGGCAAACAATGGCAGATCGCAGACGTTGTCGGTGTTTTCCTGGATCTAATTGACAGAACGATTAGTAAGACGGAATTTTTAAGCGAACGCTTCAGCTGCCATTTCAAGCTATATATATATATAATTTGATCTCTAGTAATAGACTGGATTACTGGATACAGACATTGTGATTTTCAACACTAGTTCTTTGCATAATTATTTGTATTGCATAATGATTTTATTTTTAATATTGACTGATTAGATCCTGATTATATATAAATATTATATGTGTAGAATATATACATATATGTATATAATGTAAAAATAAAATGGACAATTTTACCTATCAGCATACAAAAGTAAAATAATATTTAATGCAAAACACACACGACTATATTACAATCTGTTATATATTACGATTTTAGAATTATTCAATATCCAAATGAACATTTCAAGCAAAATTTCGCGCCGCGCATTTCGGAGAGGAGAGCTTTCACTTCGCTTAAGCTTTCATAAAATGAAAACTCCATTGCGACAAACAAAAGGAGTAATCATGCATTTTTTGCACAGAAAATATTTCATCTCACTACATCGTCACTTTAACACGTTGGAGTTAACAGCAAAACCAGAGATAATCCTGGTTTCTATCATTATTAATAATATCACGCTCTCGATCGATCGAAAATCATATCTGGCCCAATGTCTTTTCCGGTATCCAGTATTCTCAGTGTTTATACTGTCAGCGAGACACAACAGTGCTTCCATAACTCACATCTACTAATCACTAACACCAGGGTGTGACCCCAAATATTATATCGATCATATCACGTGCATTCTAAATAAAAATTTCCAAATACAATAACAATATAATGAAAATTTTTGCAAAACGTCACACATATTGAATCAATATTGAAGACAAAATATCGAAGAAAATGTCCCAGATTAAATGGATATATGTATGTTTCCCTGTTTATATAAAGAATGTTATAATTTTTATTTTTTTTATCTCGGCTAGATATTTATATTTTATCTTTTTTTTATCGTGAGATTTATATTATCTATAGTGCATCGTCTATGTGTAATAATATTACGTATATTTTTGTGGTTTTCATTTCACCCCTTTCAAGTAACGTTTGCATGCATATTTTGTCTGAATTTATGTTAATGTGTGGATCGTGTGAATATAAAAATAAAATAATCTCTTCTTCGAATATATATAAACGAATATTATAATATCTCTGTCTAACTTTCCGTGCAAAGATAAAAGATATTAGCTAAATAGATAAAAGTAAGAATCTTTGTTGGATTTGATTCACATGATCCATTGTAGCACCTGCTTTGCCATAATATGTATGTAACAAATTTTGTAAGTATTCTTAATTAGTCTAAAAAATTAGTCTTAAAATTTTTTTATTTGATGAAACTGTAAATTCGAGTTTTACTTAAATGTCACATTTGACATTTACAAATCATTATAATGATTATTTATTATTTAATTGCTTGGCATTGAATTTATGTTGTTTTTCAATAAGTCGAAACGAACATTGACATTTTAACAAGATTGAGTAAATAGAATTGTTTGTTAATAATTTAATTTAAATATTTTTCTATGTTATATTTTTCTACATAATGTTTTTTGTCTATCCGTTTCGACTTTTTTCAATAGTTGATACAAGTGACAAATCATAATATAAATTTGCGAATTACTTAGGCTTCTCCTTGAATGGAGAATTGCTGATGGATGCACTCGGTGGCGAAACTTCTTTCGCAGATGTACAAGGCGACTCTTTCGTGCCCGCGTTCACTCTTGGCGTCGGCCAAAAGGCAAAATTAACATTCGGTCAAGATGTGAATACTCTAAAATTTTTCACTACCTGCGGTTTACAAGAGGGTTACGAACCATTCTGCGTGTAAGTAATATTAATTTATCACGTATTTTCTCGGAATATATATGGAAAATAATAGAAAATCAATGTGTCCACATGATATCCATGTTGATATCCATGTTTATAAATGCTCATTCTTATATCATAGAAACATGAATCGTCTAGTCACATATTGGTATACGAAAGATCAGCCTATCTTCGAGAATACCGACGACATGGCCGATACGCGAATCGACGTGGCTAGAATACCAGCTGGGTCTGACACACCACCGTGTCTAAAAATCTCTCACAATACATTCGAGACAATGGAAAAGGCTAACTGGGAATTTCTCAGATTATCGCTACCTGTAATTTGCCAATCCAATTTCATAACGGAGGGTGAAAAATTACGAAGATGGCAGGAGATAAAAATGCGACAGAATAAACTTTTAGCCGAGCAAGTCGAACAAGGACAACAAGCTGCACCGTCGGCTCATTTGGAGCAAATCATGAAATCTGGCTTCAGTATGAGCGATATCAAAGGTAATGATCTAAAGTATTAATGTGAAATATAAGTTTTGTTCGCAGATAAATTAATTATGTTGACAATACAAAAAGATAAATTTTTATTTGCTCAATTTTAAGGGGAAATTCACGTAGATAAAATTATTTAATTTAATTTAATTAAAACATATGTAATTTTATATATTTTAATTAAATGAAATATTTTTATCTACATAAATTTCTCCTTAAAACTGTGGAATAGCAAATAAAAATTTATTTTTTATTGGAATTTATATATTTAAAATTTATATACACATATGTATATATGTTGAATAGGTCTGCAAAGAAATTACTCAGAGGATGTAGCCGAGGCGGATGAGATGCTGAAGGAATCGCCGCTTCCTATGCAAAGAGGCAAACCTGCTAGGCCGCCCAGGAAAGGTTCTCTTTATGGATCGCGTACTCTAGAAAATGCGGTCAGCGATGTTGAAATGAATGGATATGGCGAGATGAACGGTGACATAAAGGACGAGAAGAAGAAACGCGGTCGATCGCCTTTTCGGTAAGCATGAATTATTAAGAATTATTGCCTTTAACAGATGTTGCAAAAGATAAATTGACTTCGGTACTTGACTTTGTTAGCAAGCTTAGCAAAGAGATGGAGGACGTACCGTAAGTTGAAATACTTTTTTCGGCGTTTTAATAAAATGTAAAATTACTATTAAAAAAATATTTGATGTTTTTAGCATCTCAATAATTATTTGGATGTAATTATTAATTTTTTGTTTAATAATTGATTTTTGTCGTATGCAGGTTCTTCTCGCGCAAAGCAAAATCTCCGGATGCAAAATCGAAAACACCTGAGCCGCAAGTTCGCTCGGATATCTCTGATAAAAGTACGAGAACACTCGGAAGTAAAAGTGCCAAAACTCCTCAAATTCGTGTTTCAACTGTGAGTACACATACATATTACATTATTGCTATCAGAATAAAAATATTTAAAAACGTTTTAATGTAGATTAATTTTATGAAAATGTAAAAAAAATGTTTTTAAAATTTATATATATGTATGTAAATATTTAAACTGTTAAGAATTATAAAATTTTGTAAAATATCTTCTCGTAGACGGACTTGAAAGTCGTACCGCCTCAAATCCCGGACCGTAACGTTCCCAAGACAATGTCTGTGTTAACCGGAAGCGGCGTCGAAGCGATCGGCAATGAAATCTTTGATCCTGAATGCATGAAATTAATGAATGAGTATTTTTACGGCGTTAGGATATTTCCTGGCCAGGATCCAACTCACGTTTACATTGGCTGGGTTACTTCGCAGTATCATCTGCATACAAAAGACTTCAATTTATCTCGCGTAAGAAAATCTTCCGTTGCCATCATGGATGACTACGACCGTCTCGTAGAGCAGTACGTTTCAATATTTTTTTATTGTTCAATATTGTTCAATATTTTTATTGTTTTATTTCGAAAGAAACAATTCTAAAAAAGATATAGAAAATCGGCTAAAAAGTAATATTAAAATTGTCGTAGAGTCGACAGACAAAGCTGTTACATGGTTCGAGCGGACGAATTATACAACGAAGTCACACAGGATGCATCTGGCAAGGGTGCATCTCAGGGTATGTTCGTCGGGTGTTTTGTTGACATCGCCACAGGCTGGGTATCCTTCACCTGCGAAGGCAAGGAAACGAGTCACAAGTTCAAGATGGAACCGGACACGAAGCTGTTCCCGGCGATCTTCGTCGAGGCTACCAGCAAAGAGATCCTGCAGATCGAGCTCGGCAGGACCTCGACGACACTTCCGCTCTCGGCCGCAGTGTTGCAAAATTCCGAACGACACGTGATACCGCAATTCCCGCCTAGATTGAAAGTGCAATGCTTGAAACCTCACCAATGGGCCAGAGTGCCGAATCAGTCACTTCAAGTACACGCCCTAAAACTATCCGACATCAGAGGCTGGTCGATGCTATGCGAAGACGCTATCTCGATGCTGGCTCTTCATATACCTGAAGAGGACAGATGCATCGATATTCTGGAGCTTATCGAAATGGATAAGCTGCTCAGGTAAAACTTTGACAAAAAATTTACAAAGTAAAAAAATTTGAAAATAATTCTTTTTTTTTAACGTGATAAAAATAATTTATTATTTAATAATTTCTCTTTTTTTTCTCTTGCATAGTTTCCACGCGCATACATTGACGTTGTATGCAGCCCTGTGCTATCAATCTAATTACCGAGCGGCGCATGTTTTGTGTCAACATGTGGATCAGAAACAATTATTATACGCGATACGAGCCGAATATATGTCCGGACCCCTGCGACAAGGATTTTACGATTTACTTATCGCCTTGCATCTCGAATCACATGCGACAACGATGGAAGTGGGCAAAAACGAATATATAATTCCGCTTGGTAAATATTTTGAAAACTCATCCGTATTCTTGACCTCGTTAATTAAAAATTTAATTAAGTAATTTTGTATTTTTTCTGTCAAGATATATATTTACGTTTGTTACAATTGCTTGTCTATTGTATAGGTCAAGAACTGAAGGATTTATATGAAAATTCCGAGATGAGGCATAGTCTCAGATATTTAGAGACCGAATCCATTCGACCACAAATGAAAATGACAGAGATCAGGTAAGTAAAACTTTTTTCCGAATAGATGTGAAACCCTTACTAATCAATCGCCATCAAGGAATGTTCCTTCTAGTGATCAAGCAATTGAGAACATAAAGAACTTGTACAGCCCGTATTTTCCACTTGATGTCGTGCGAGATTACGTGATGATGGCGCTTAACCAGGCTGTCGAAGTTAATCAAGTGCACAACCGAGATCCGATCGGAGGCAGCAACGAGAATCTCTTTTTGTATGTGAGATAAAAAGTTTGGCCGCTCTGCGCTACAACTGCTGCAACTGTTACTCTTCTTGCTGAATATTCTTCGTCAATATTATCGGAGCAACGACATAAATATTTAAAGCCGAAAACAAAATATGCAAATTTGTTTACTTCTCTTTTAAACAGGAATTTTAATCTGCTTATCGCTTGCGGCAGTTTCATTAATCGTAGATCGTTATTTGATATGATTTTGATATTACAGACCTCTTCTGAAGCTGGTAGATAGATTACTCTTAGTAGGCATGTTGAGGAACGAGGATATAATCAAGCTGCTCATCATGATAAATCCCGAGACTTGGGACCCGACTTTCGATAAAGGCAAGCCGATTAAAAAAGTAACGTTCAACTATTAAATATTAATAGATAAAAAACATAATTTGATATAACATTCTTAAACTGTTGTAGAAGGTAAAGATGAACATAAGAAAGGCTTGTTACATATGAAAATGGCCGAGGGAGCGAAACTACAAATGTGCTATCTGCTTCATCATTTAAACGATATTCAGTTACGCCATCGTGTCGAATCAATTATCTCCTTCGCTTATGACTTCGTCGGAGAATTGCAGACGGATCAGTTACGACGTTACATCGATATCAAGCAATCGGATTTACCATCAGCTGTCGCTGCCAAGAAGACCAGAGAATATAGATGTCCTCCGCGCGAACAGATGAATGCCATTTTGAGCTTCAAGAATTTAAAAGCTGAGGAGGATCCGGAAAATTGGCCTTGTGGCGAGGAGCTCATTGTAAAGATGAATGAATTTCACAGTGAGTTGATGTCTTATGTGTCTTTGAATGCTCTTCAAGAAGCAGCCAATGCTGCCGACGAGCCAGCCGAGGAAATTCAAAAACCTAATGCCATGAAACGCCTCTTCAACTTCATCAATGCCGTCAAAGAGCTCGAGGAAGAACCTAAACCTGAACCTGAACCTGTGAAAAAGACTCCCGAAGGTAAACTCTTTGATTGATTTTATGCCTCATAATTTTTACAAAGAAGTATTAGAAAATATATTAATAAAAATTTATATGTATATATTTTATTTTTCAGAGGTATTTCGAAAAGTGTTGATATCAACTATTGTGAGTTGGGCCGAAGAATCACAAATCGAGACGTCGAAACTTGTGCGAGAAATGTTTAGCTTATTAGTCAGACAATACGATACAGTCGGCGAATTAATCAGAGCTTTAGAGAAGACTTATGTTGTTAACAACAAAACCAAGGACGATGTTGCACTGATGTGGGTCGGCTTAAGTCAGATTCGCGCCTTGTTGCCGGTGCAAATGTCTCAAGAAGAAGAAGCTTTAGTACGAGAGCGATTGTGGAAGTTGGTGAATAATCACACGTTTTTCCAGCATCCTGATCTCATCAGAGTGCTGAGAATTCACGAAAATGTAATGGCTATCATGATGAATACTTTGGGAAGGCGTGCTCAGGCTCAATCCGATGCCCAAACTCAGGCTCAAGCAACTGAGGGAGAACCGACATCGAAAGAAAAGGATACCTCTCACGAGATGGTCGTAGCCTGCTGCAGATTTTTATGTTATTTCTGTCGTACATCCAGACAAAATCAGAAAGCCATGTTCGATCATTTTGATTTCCTGCTAGAAAATAGCAATATCTTATTGGCTAGACCTTCACTACGAGGATCGACGCCTTTGGATGTAGCTTATTCATCCCTAATGGAAAACACCGAGTTAGCTCTGGCTTTAAGAGAACATTATCTAGAAAAGATCGCTATTTACTTATCACGGTGCGGCCTGCAATCTAATTCAGAATTAGTGGAAAAAGGCTATCCCGACTTGGGTTGGGATCCTGTGGAGGGTGAACGTTACCTTGACTTCTTGAGATTCTGTGTATGGGTCAATGGTAAATTTTATCATTTAATTCTTTATAAAAATAAGATAAATGTGCAGTATAAAAATCATCTCACCGGATTTTTTAAAACTCACATACTTTTTGTATTTTGAAGCGTAAAAATTGAATTATTGCTCTCGTCTTATTTTTAATAATAATTGTAATTAGTAAATATAATTTGCTGAATCATTTTTAACTTATAAAATATAATAATAAATTTTATACATAAATTTTCTGTTAATAGAAAAATAATGATTTAATATTTTTTAATCAAATAATATCCCTATAAGTATTAAAGTTTGATACGTAATATTATTATAATAAATTATTCATAGTTCTATTCACCCTTCCCTAGATTAAAATATAATAAATAAATATATTGTAATGCTTCTATTGTAACACTTTATATTTACTTTTAATGATAAGAGAATTAAGAGAATTAATTAGAGAAAAAAAAACTTTATTCCTTATAAAAATAAATTATTTTATAAATTGTCTGCTTTAAAATTAATAAAGTAATGATACAGAATAACACATTAGTATATGTATTATTATATTTAAATATAATTATACGCGAGAACGAGAGCGACATATATTTCAAAGATTCCGTTCCTACATCTCAAAATATATGAAATATATGAGTTCTTAAAAAATCATTGAGATAGTATTTATATTAAACATTTATTAAGAATAATAAATTAAATATGTGATTTCTTTCTTTAACATATTAGGTGAAAGTGTGGAGGAGAATGCAAACTTGATAATCCGTCTGCTAATCAGAAGACCAGAATGTTTAGGTCCTGCCCTTCGAGGAGAGGGTGAAGGTCTATTAAGAGCCATCATAGAAGCTAACAAGATGTCCGAACGTATTGCTGATAGACGAAAAGTAAGATATCTCATTTTTTTATTTAGTTAATTGTAAAACTAAGGAATATATAATCGAACTATTTCGTAAGTAAGAAATTATTCTGCTCTTGATTGCTGTTTAAAAAAAGTCCATGTGTGTATTTTTAATTATATTTCATCCCTAAAATTTTGTAATATGTTCTTAAAACTTACAGGTTTTTATCAAATATTCCCCCAAAATAACTTTTCAAATTCTGATCTGCTTATATGTATAAGCAGATGTACAATCAATATATATATATATATATTGATTGTACATCTGCTTATACATATAAGCAGATCAGAATTTGAAAAGTTATTTTGGGGGATTTATACACACACACACACACACACACACGCGCGCGCGCGCGCGCGCGTGTGTGTATGTATTTGTGTCTAGATCTGTATAATCTAATTTTTTATTTATATTTCAACAATCTACTCTTATTTGTTTTGTCTTTTAAAATTCACATGGTTTCACTTCGTTTTATTACATGTATTGTTTATTGCACAAAAACCTCCCCTTAAAATTGATTTGTGCTTAGTTCCTCAACTAGTAATTCATACGATTGTATTTTTTTTTAAAGAGACAAATCGAGTTTACTAAATATTATATTATATTAAATATTAGATATCGCATAAAATATTAGATTGAATTACCTGCAAACCATTTTTATGTGTTTGTGATCTTCAATTAATACGATATCAACTTAGTATCTCGCACAGGTACATGATGAAGCCGAAGGCACAGCTATGATGATGCAATTCGAGCATCCACTTCCGGAGTCAGATGACGATGAAGATTATATAGATACAGGCGCGGCGATTCTAAATTTCTATTGTACCCTCGTCGATCTACTAGGCCGCTGTGCTCCAGATTCTTCTGTCATAGAGCAAGGTAATATTATAATCCAAAGAGTTAAATCTTCATATCCTCATTAATATAAAATCACAACCAATTATGTTCTGATCATGTTTTAATTATATTTTTAAAAAAATATTAATTTAATTCTTATTCTAATTATTTAAAATAATCAATGTACGTAAAATGCGTAATAAAATAGAGAAAGAAATAGAAAGAAATATTAATTAGAATTAATACATAAATAATATTTCATAATAGATAAATTTTCTTTAAATTTTTTTTTTTTTAAATGATGTAAACAGATAATAAAATAATTTATATTTGTATGTGTGTGTGTATAAAATATCAGATAATTATACAAATTTTATTTTGAAATTGTGAGTGTTGATTTTTTTTTGAGTAAATTCATGTTTCATTGCACTTTCATTGGACATATTTTTCGTAACATAAAATCATTAAGAATTTTTTGTTATATGTAAAGTGCAATGAATTATTTAATAACAATATTTTATTTTCTTTCTTAATGAGCAACAGAGGCCTCGACAAAGTCAGTTGGTAATATACGAAAGAAAACTATGCTTTGAAATAATTAATGTCGAAACAATGCATCTTTATTTGAAATATTAAATTATTTCAGGAAAGAACGAATCTCTACGAGCCCGGGCAATTTTGAGATCTTTAGTACCGTTGGACGATCTTCAGGGTGTGTTGTCCCTGCGATTTACGTTACTGAATCCTGCTGCTGGCGAGGAACGACCGAAAAGCGATATGCCGTCTGGTTTGATACCAGGCCACAAACAAAGCGTTGTATTATTCTTGGAATGTGTTTACGGTATCGAAACGCAGGAATTATTCTATAAAATATTGGAAGAAGCTTTCTTACCAGATCTTCGTGCCGCTACTATGCTCGATAGAGTAAGGATTATTTTATTCATCTCAAACATAATATTATTTATTTATTACTATCCTCATAATCACTCATTCATTATTTTAAAATAACAAGAGCGAGAATAAGAATGAAATTAAAATAATTAAAAAGTAAAATGATTAAGAAAAGTAGAATAATTAAGAATCTCTATACTAACTGATCTAATTTTCTCGCAGAATGATGGATACGAATCTGACATGGCACTCGCTATGAATCGCTACATAGGAAACAGCATTCTGCCGCTACTGATCAAACATTCGAAATTTTATAATGAGGCAGATAATTATGCGAGTTTACTCGATGCTACGTTGCACACGGTTTATCGACTCAGCAAGAATCGGATGCTGACGAAAGGACAGAGAGAAGCTGTCTCGGATTTCCTCGTCGCGTTGACTAGGTAAACGAAAAAACTTCTCCAATATCATCTAAATCGATTAATCGAATATTTTTACTTTTCAAGAAAAATCCACATGCTAATCATTTTTATTTTACAAATTAACTTTAATTTTTCTTGCAGCCAGATGCAGCCGAGCATGTTATTGAAATTATTGCGAAAACTGACTGTCGACGTGTCAAAATTGTCGGAGTACACTACTGTTGCTCTCAGAGTACGTCGATTATTTAATCGTTTTGTCAAATTATCTGCCATTTTTGTATATTAAATATTGATAATCGCAAAATTTCGTTAATATCTGTTAGTATAATTTTACTATTATTTGTTTTTAGTTATTAACGCTGCATTATGACCGTTGCGCGAAATATTACGGCTCCACCGGCTCTGGTGGTCAAGGCACGTACGGCGCATCGAGCGACGAAGAGAAACGTCTCACGATGGTTCTCTTTAGTAATATTTTCGATTCTTTATCCAAGATGGATTACGACCCAGAACTTTTTGGAAAAGCTCTACCATGCTTGACGGCTATCGGTTGTGCCTTGCCGCCAGATTATTCTTTATCGAAAAATTATGACGACGAGTGGTACGGCAGCAAGTCGGCCTCGGCGCAATCACCCGATGGGCCTTACAATCCGCAACCAATCAATACGTCAAGGTTATTATTAATTTTTTGTTATAAAAATTTTCTATAAATATATTAAATTATATAATATATTAAATATTTTATAAAAATTCTATATACTTATAAATAATGAAATTAATAATTGAAAAATAATAATTAGAAGGTAAAATTTGAGAAGACTATTATTTTGAAATTATAATCTTTTTTAGCGTGGTGCTTAATAACGATCTTAATCAAATAGTACAAAAGTTTTCCGAACATTATCACGACGCTTGGGCTAGTCGTAAATTAGAAAATGGTTGGACTTATGGTGATCAATGGTCGGATGTGAATAAAACTCATCCAAGATTAAAGCCATATAATATGTTGAGCGATTATGAACGAGAACGGTATAAGGAACCTGTTAGAGAGAGTTTGAAAGCTCTTTTGGCGATTGGTTGGAATATAGAACACGCAGAAGTCGATGTACCGTCGACCAATCGCAGTTCTATGAGAAGGTCTTCTAAAAGTCAAGTAAGAAAAGAATTATTCATCTAAAAATTTACCATATTTATATTAGAAAAGAAATATATTTATATATTTTCATGTATTTAAAATATGTAGAGTGATTCGGCGAGTCCGTTTAATTATAATCCTCACCCAGTGGACATGACTAATTTGACGCTAAGCAGAGAAATGCAAAATATGGCCGAACGTTTAGCGGATAATGCTCACGATATTTGGGCGAAGAAGAAGAAAGAAGAACTCATTACTTGTGGTTAGCATAGACTGATATCTATTATAAAGATTAATATCTTGGTATTTTTTAATTTCGAATTAAAATTAAATTTATTGAATAATTTTTTTTGATAATATATTTTATAATTATAGGAGGCGGCATTCACCCTCAGTTAGTTCCCTACGATTTATTGACTGATAAAGAGAAGCGAAAAGATCGCGAGCGATCGCAAGAGTTTCTCAAATATCTACAGTATCAAGGCTACAAGCTTCACAAACCTAATCGTGGCGGTACTGAAACTGAAGTGGCTGGCGCCGCTGCTTCAGTAGAATTAAGATTCGCTTATTCACTGTTGGAGAAACTAATAGCTTATCTGGATAAGGCGACGATTAATATGAAACTCCTGAAACCCTCTGATACATTTAGCCGAAGAAATAGCTTTAAAACCTCCACAAGAGACATTAAATTCTTCAGTAAAGTAGTTTTGCCGTTGATGGAGAAGTACTTTAGCACGCATAGAAATTATTTCATCGCAGTAGCTACCGCCACGAATAATGTCGGCGCAGCGTCCTTGAAGGAAAAAGAGATGGTGGCCTCTCTTTTCTGTAAATTAGCGAGTTTGCTAAGATCGAGACTCGCCGCCTTTGGTGCGGACGTGAGGATAACAGTTCGTTGTCTACAAGTGCTCGTGAAAGGCATAGATGCCAAGAGTCTCGTGAAAAACTGTCCAGAGTTTATTAGAACGTCCATGTTGACTTTTTTCAACAATACCGCCGACGATTTGGGCCATACGATCCTGAATCTTCAAGAGGGGAAATACAGTCATCTCAGAGGCACTCATTTGAAAACGTCCACATCATTATCGTACATTAATAGCATCGTTCTGCCAGTGCTTACTGCAATGTTCGACCATCTTGCCGCGTGCGAATATGGTAGCGATTTGTTACGTAAGTATAAAATTTGCCACACTTTAAAATAATTTTATATATATATGTATAATATCATAATTTTTTCTTTATTCGATAGTTGACGAAATTCAAGTAGCATCGTACAAAATGCTGGCGTCTTTATATACTCTCGGAACAGACGCTAGTTTAACGCACGACCGAAAGTACCTGAAGACTGAGATCGAGCGACATAAACCGAATCTGGGTTCTTGTCTGGGTGCCTTTTCGAGTTGTTTTCCGGTAGCCTTCTTAGAACCGCACTTAAATAAGCACAATCAGTATTCCCTTCTGAATCGAATCGCAGATCATTCTCTGGAAGCTCAAGACATCATGACGAAGATGGAATCAAGTATGCCGACCTTGGAGACGATTCTCACCGAGGTGGATCAATTTGTTGAATCTGACAAGACTTACAACGACGCTCCTCACATCGTCGACGTAATTCTACCATTGTTATGCTCCTATTTGCCTTTCTGGTGGGCCCAAGGGCCTGATAACGTGAATCCAACCGAAGGTACCTACGTCAGTATGATTACTAGCGATCACATGAATCAGTTGTTGAAAAATGTGTTGAAGCTAATCAAAAAGAATATTGGCAACGAAAATTCCCCGTGGATGACGCGCATCGCCGCCTATACACAACAAATCATCATCAATTCGTCTGAAGAATTGCTGAAGGACCCGTTCTTGCCTCTTGCCGAACGTGTCAGGAAGCGAACGGATACCATGTTTCATAAAGAAGAGTCTCTTCGTGGTTTTATCAAATCCTCGACCGATGATACATCACAAGTTGAGGCGCAGATACAGGAAGATTGGCAGCTATTGGTTCGCGATATCTATTCATTCTATCCTCTGTTGATAAAGTATGTCGATCTTCAGAGAAATCATTGGTTGAGGAACAATATTTCTGATGCCGAAGATCTATATAATCACGTAGCAGCCATATTTAATATCTGGTCCAAGTCGCAATATTTCTTACGTGAAGAACAAAATTTTATATCTGCGAACGAGATCGATAATATGGTGCTCATCATGCCTACTGCAACCAGAAGACCTGCTGCAGTATCTGATGGCAGCGCGCCCTCCGGAGGAGGCAAGGTTCGTACAACTTATTTAATAATAATTTAACAATATTTGTATAATAATTAGCATTATGCATTTATCTCGAAGGAAAAGTAATCAAATATTTCTTCGATTTTTAGAAAAAGAAGAAACATCGTGACAAAAAGAGAGACAAGGACAAGGAAGTGCAAGCATCCTTGATGGTGGCGTGTCTAAAGCGATTGCTACCTGTCGGCTTGAATCTGTTTGCCGGTCGCGAACAGGAGTTGGTACAGCATTGCAAAGACAGATTCTTAAAGAAGATGCAGGAGCAAGAGATCGCGGAATTTGCCAAAACTCAATTAACATTGCCGGATAAAATCGATCCTGCCGACGAGATGTCTTGGCAGCATTATTTATATTCTAAATTAGGTCAGAAGAAAGATGTGCTAGAGTCTACGAAGGCTCAACAATTGGAGGATGTCGTCGCTAGAATCACCGATATGGCGAAAGTTTTGTACGGTTTACACATGGTTAGTTATAGAAATTTTTCTATTTGACGTTGAAATAATTTTCAAAATTTTCTGGACACTTAAATTACTCAGAATAATTTCCTGGATCTGAGATTCTTTTAATTTGCTAAATATTTTTATAATTACTAGAAGATTAAAAATTTCATTGTTTCCTGAGGATCATCATCATTTTTCTTTTTCTTTAAGTAATCAAAATATTCATCATATTTATTCCGTGCTTTTATGTTCCCGAGTAGATTGATCATCCACAACAGCAGAGCAAGAGTCAATATCGATCCGTGGTATCGATCCAACGTAAACGAGCGGTAATCGCTTGCTTCCGCCAAATTTCCCTACATTCCTTGCCCAGGTATCCTTCTTGCTATTTTTTATGTTTTTGCTTTAGTTGCTTCAGTTAATCCTTCAGTTGCAATGTCATTATTAATTTTTTAACATCATTAGAATCATCTTTATTTTGAGTTACATCAAATGTTGTTGATGCATTTTGCATTATTTTACATAGAATTAATTAGATATTTTGCTGTTTGTTAATAAAAAAGAGATATTACGGGACAATAAGATTAATCAATTTTTAGTGTTCAATCTTATATAATACTGATTGCAATAACTAATAAATATAAC
This sequence comes from Camponotus vicinus, assembly GCF_025532165.1. Classification (NCBI taxonomy): domain Eukaryota; kingdom Metazoa; phylum Arthropoda; class Insecta; order Hymenoptera; family Formicidae; genus Camponotus; species Camponotus vicinus. Next base: position 33,242,258 of record NW_028141945.1, read on the forward strand.
TGTTAATAATTTAGTATAACTGTTAATAACAAGAGTGTATTTGTTGTTGTTTGTGCGCACGTTAACAGGCGACAAAGCCACCACCATCGCGAGATGGATGGAAACGTGTATTATGCGCTGCCAGAAAAAGAGCAGCGATTGCATGCTTACGTAGTGAACCTCTGTATAAATTGAGAAGGTATGATTAACGCAAATTAATATCTATATATATATATGCACAAAACAATTTCTTTATAACACGAATGTAAACCGTTAAAATATATAATACATATATATATATTATAATTTTAAAATTATAATGATATATAAAATTATTTAAAAAATTTATATTATATTAAATTTAAAATTATCTTTTTCTAGGCACCGTGCAATAAACATTTTTGCACGAACATATTATGAAATGTGGCTACAAGAAGAAAATGTCGGTCAAGAAGTAATGATCGAGGATCTTACGGTAATTGCGCTATTATTTGATTCATTCTGAAATATAATATTTAACATATGTATATTTTTAATACACATATATATAATTCATATTAAAACTTAAATATATATATATATATATATATATATATATTTTTTTTTTTTTTTTTTTCTTTAGCAATCATTCGAAGATGCTGAATTGAACAAAACGGAATCTGAGGATGAAGGCAAGCCAGATCCATTGACACAATTGGTGACAACATTCTGTCGCGGTGCAATGACTGAACGATCAGGTGCGCTTCAAGAAGATCCGCTTTATATGAGTTATGCACACATCATTTCCAAATCTTGCGGAGAGGAAGAGGAAGAAGGTGAAGAAGAAGGCGATGGCGGTGGTGGCGGCGAAGAAGAAGGTGGAGCTTCGATCCATGTAGGTATCTTCGATTAATAAGTTTTCATTTGTAGATAGATAATTTGAATGAGAATAATCGAATCCTTTGACAATTTCCCGAAATCTGCCGCATTAACGAATTCCCTATTTTTTTCTAACTTACTAGAAGCTGACACGTAAGCTACTTATGGTAAGAATAAGTAGTTAGTGCGAGAATTTATCCGCTTAATGTATGCTCGCAATCCAAAGTGTCAATCATATATGTTCCTCGCATTTTGACATCTAAACCTATTTAATTATACACTGTCTTATTCATTGAAACGATGTAAAATATCATTCATAAGCAAGCAAAATATTGTAGATTATTGCGATTGTTTTCCTCTTTTTAATTTCGAAATTTATTACTAACAATATTATTAAATTGTATGTTCTTTCTTTTAACTCTCAAGAGGCCCATGCATAAATTAATGGTAAGATACTGATATGTATGCTATATTTATATACACGTTAAAAAAAATAATGCACGTAAAGTAAAAGTTGTATTTTTTAAATAGCAAATAATTAAAAATTGTGTATGAAAATTACATTATAAATTAATATAATTTTTATACATAATATGTTATTTGCATCATGTATATTTATAAAATTTAAGTATGTGATTTCATTCATATTTATTATGCTATGTAATTATAGGAGCAAGAAATGGAAAAACAGAAGCTTTTGTTCCATCAAGTTCGCCTAGCGAATCGCGGTGTCGCAGAGATGGTTCTCTTACACATATCAGCGTGCAAGGGTGTTCCCAGTGATATGGTAATAAAAACTCTGGAACTTGGAATTTCGATTCTGCGTGGCGGCAATATCGAAATTCAGCGAGGAATGCTGAATCATCTCAAGGAGAAGAAGGACGTCGGTTTCTTCACATCCATCGCGGGTCTAATGAACTCTTGCAGCGTATTGGATTTGGACGCTTTCGAGAGGAATACGAAGGCTGAAGGACTCGGTGTCGGTTCTGAGGGTGCAGCCGGCGAAAAGAATATGCACGATGCTGAATTCACTTGCGCCCTATTCCGATTTATCCAACTCACTTGCGAGGGTCATAATCTCGGTAAGTATTACGTTACTGTTGATTGAAAGCTAAATTTAAGTGACATTTATCACTTTATATAATTTGTATCTGTGATAGATTGGCAAAACTACCTCAGAACACAGGCTGGTAATACAACTACAGTGAATGTAGTTATATGTACCGTCGATTACTTGCTGCGACTGCAGGAATCGATCATGGATTTCTACTGGCATTATTCGAGCAAGGAACTTATCGATCCTGCCGGCAAAGCAAATTTCTTCAAGGCTATCGGTGTTGCCAGTCAAGTTTTCAACACACTCACAGAAGTTATTCAAGGTCCATGCGCGCAAAATCAACAAGCTTTAGCGCATTCGAGATTGTGGGATGCGGTTGGAGGTTTTCTTTTCTTATTCTCGCACATGCAGGACAAATTGTCGAAGCATTCTAGCCAAGTAGATCTTCTCAAAGAATTATTGAATTTGCAGAAGGATATGATTACCATGATGCTTTCTATGCTTGAAGGTATGTATCCTTTTTTTAAATTTAATATATTCGAAGAAATAAATAAAATAATTAATATTTATCTAATTTTTAAAGGCAACGTGGTGAACGGAACAATCGGAAAACAGATGGTAGATACCTTGGTCGAATCAGCAAGTAACGTGGAATTGATCTTGAAATACTTCGACATGTTCTTAAAATTGAAAGATCTGGTATCATCGCCAAGCTTTTTAGAAGTTGATTTTAACAACGACGGCTGGGTGTATCCTAAGGATTTCAAGGAGAAAATGGAGCAACAGAAGAGTTATACCAAGTATATTTAAAAACGACCAGTATTTTGCTCGAATTATTTTATTTTGTTTAGCAACAAAATTATAAATTTTAATTTAAAATATTTTCAGCGAAGAGATTGAATTTCTTCTGGCCTGTTGCGAGACGAATCACGATGGCAAGATCGATTACGTCGCTTTTATGGATCGCTTCCACGAACCAGCAAAAGAGATCGGTTTTAATCTTGCCGTATTGCTTACTAATCTGTCCGAGCATATGCCTAACGAGCCGAGATTAGCTAGATTTTTGGAGACAGCTGGCTCGGTTTTGAATTACTTCGAGCCATTCTTAGGCAGAATCGAGATCCTCGGTGGCAATAAAAAGATCGAGCGTGTGTACTTCGAGATCAAGGAATCGAACATTGAGCAGTGGGAGAAACCGCAGATCAAGGAGTCAAAAAGAATATATTTCTACAATACAGTGGTCGAAGCCGGTGAAAAGGAGAAACTCGAGACCTTCATTAATTTCTGCGAGGACGCTATTTTTGAGATGCAACACGCGAGTGCGTTAATGACTGTCGAGGAAAGCGGTGGCATCGGCAAAGCAAGGGAATCCTCGTACACGTACTTGTCCGAGGACGATGAAGAAAGAAATAAAGATCCGATCAGACGAGGTATACAAGCCTTCAAAGACGGCATCTACTACTTCTTCTACTTGTTCTCGCCGACCAATATTAAAAACAAGATTGCCGAGATGCAGCAGATGACGATTCCCGAGCTCTTTATCGGCTTTTTCAAAATGATCTTCTACGCCTTCTATTATTCCGGCTTTGGCGTCGGCTGCGTAATCAAATACTTTATGGGTCTTTTATTGACGTTAATGAGAGGACCACGATTAGAGGAGCCTGTTGCCATCAAGGAGGAGGAGGAGAAACCGTCCAGACTCTTACCCGCTTTGCCACCGACACCAGATGAATCGAATCTACAGGTAAGATTTTTTCGATATAATGTAAAAATATGTTAAAAATATAATATAACGATAATATAACAACGTTATATAATATAAAGATAATATAGCGACGTTAAAAATTATATTAAATAATATCTTTTGTGCAGGTGCAAGCTTTCGGAATGGATATAACGAAAGAGGAAGGAGGACAAATAAGGATAGCGCCGCATGAATCGAGCACTTCTACGCCACAATCTAGTATCGAAGAGACGGGCGAAAGCACACCTGACGAAGGCACCGGTGAAGAGGGAGCGACAGCTGAAGGAGGAGAGAGTGAAGCACCTGTCACTTTAGCCGATTTGCTTGGGTCAGTATAATAACTAATATAAACGCTAAAAAACAATATTCAAATATTTTTATCCGGATAAATAATAGAATAAAATAAAGCAGATAAATATTATATAAGCATATAAAACATCAAAGCACACAAAAATTACTATATTTTTAAAAAATTATAATATTCATTCGTTTTATTTTATAGCTATAAATAGAATTTAAATAATGTATGGAATTAATTTTTAATGCATTATTTGTGTATGATTGTTTTGTCTTAATTAAGTAATTTGCTATGATATTGATATAGCGGAGAACAAGCCAGGGCTCAAGCTGCCGCAGCGGCCGAAGCAGCAGCAGCTCAACAAGCAGCCATGGCAGCGGTTGAAGCTGAAGCAAAGCAAGAACCCTCAGTCGAACCTTCTACAGGATCAAGTATCGATTTATCCGATTACAGCCACCGCGTAGTGTCTTTCCTAGCTAGAAATTTCTACAATTTGAAATATGTTGCATTGGCTCTCGCCTTCTGTATCAATTTTATGCTGCTCTTTTATAAGGTTGGTAAAAGTTTTATAATAGAGAATTTATATATTTTATATTTTTTATAAAGATGAGATATATTTTAAAATCTTTACTAAAGATTTCATAAACTCATATTATTTATATATATAGATCTAAAAGAGAAACAGGTTTTATTTTTTTTCTCATGTATGTTAATTTTAATTTAGGTTTCGTATTTGGCTGTGGACTTGGATGAAGAAGGTAGTGGTAGAATAGCAGATATTTTGGCAGAAATGTCGGGCGATGGTCCATCGGGTTTAGCGGGTAGCGGCGTTGAAATGGGCAGTGGTAGCGGTGAATCGGATGATTCGGAAGAGGAAGACGAAGACGCTCAGGAATTCGTGGAAGTGGATTATTATTATATGGCTCACGTTATGAGATTATTGGCTGCTCTTCATTCTCTCGTTTCGCTCGCTATGCTAGTTGCATATTATCACTTGAAGGTATATTTGAAAGCTGAATAATTTATAATTATTATTATTTAATAAATTTAAATTAAATTATATTATTTGAAGCTTGAATATTTTCTGGTAATAATTTTTAATACAAAATTTTAATTAAGTATTTTTGCAAATACAATAAATATAATCATTTCATGATTAATATCATAAAAAACATATATTTTTCAGGTTCCATTAGCTATCTTCAAACGAGAGAAGGAAATTGCACGACGAGTAGAATTCGATGGATTATATATAGCCGAAACGCCGGAAGAGGATGACATTAAAGCGCATTGGGACAAAATGGTAATATCAGCGAAAACTTTCCCTGTGAATTATTGGGACAAGTTTGTGAAAAAGAAGGTCCGCCAAAAATATAGCGAAACATACGATTTCGATTACATCAGCAATTTGCTGGGAATGGAAAAAACTTCTTTCAGTCAACAGGAAGAAGAAGGATCTGGCTTGATACATTTGTAAGTGAATGTCTTGATAGTCTATATGTCCTATATCTTTTGATGAGATTTTGTGATAAAAAGACTGATGTTTTGCAGCATTGTAACTATTGATTGGAAATATCAAATTTGGAAGGCCGGTGTCACCATTACAGATAACGTATGTATTTTTAAATAAATTAAATAAATAAGTTAAAAAGAATTTTAATTAATTTAGTATATAATTTTATAAATACACTTATTCGAAAAAAATATCTATATATTTAAATATATTATTTTATTTCTAGGCGTTTTTGTATAGTTTGTGGTACTTCGTATTTTCAATCCTCGGAAACTACAATAATTTCTTTTTCGCTGCGCATCTATTGGACATCGTGGTCGCCTTCAAAACTCTGACAACGATCTTACAATCGGTAACGCATAACGGCAAGCAACTGGTCTTGACAGTGATGCTACTGACAATCATAGTATATATCTACACCGTGATAGCTTTCAATTTCTTTAGAAAATTCTATATACAAGAGGAAGACGATGAACCGGACAAAAAGTGTCATCATATGTTAACGGTATGCATTGAAAAATATACCGTATAAAAAAATTTTTTATCTAGTTATAATATATTTCTCTCTCTATCTCTCCAAGTTGTATAAACTTTGCACAGATTATTTTAATTTCAAGCTACTGATATAATTCTATTTCTTTTCGCAGTGCTTTGTTTTCCATTTGTACAAAGGCGTAAGAGCTGGCGGTGGCATAGGTGATGAGATCGGTGAACCTGATGGCGACGATTATGAGGTTTATCGTATAATGTTCGACATCACATTCTTCTTTTTCGTGATCGTCATTCTATTAGCTATCATTCAAGGTAAGCGCGCACGATTGTTCTTCGATTCGCAACAGAAAGAGAGATCGATGTGATATCGCAATCGATTTTCAGGTTTGATCATCGACGCATTCGGTGAACTTCGAGACCAGCTCGACAACGTGAAGACGAATATGGAGAGTAATTGCTTCATATGTGGCTTAGGGAAGGAATATTTCGACGCGGTGCCGCACGGGTTTGATACTCACGTTCAGCAGGAGCATAATTTAGCGAATTATATGTAAATATTTTATATATTTTTTAATTTTTCGAGAGAAGAATGTCTCATCGATTTTTTAAATATAATCTTCGATCAACAGGTTCTTCCTCATGCACTTGATTAACAAACCGGACACCGAATATACCGGTCAGGAGACCTACGTGTGGAATATGTATCAACAAAGATGTTGGGACTACTTCCCGGTGGGTGACTGCTTCCGCAAGCAGAACGAGACCGTAGAGGAAGAGGCCAAGAAGAAGTAAAATTAAAATCTCATTTCTAATTAAGAAGTGACCAATCGATCGATTAATCGATCTCACTTGTCAAAAAGGACTTCTCTCCTCGAACAGCGTCTTCGATTATTTTTAGCATCAATTTTTGCTCATCGGACGAGAGTGTAAAGTCAACGTCCGTTCGAAAAATCAAATTTTTAAAACTCTACGTCTCTCTTATCTCATATCGACGCGCGAGGAGAGATTTTACCTCATAAAAACTTGTGTCTCCCCCCCGTTTTCCATTTGACAATTTATTGTTATTTCAACTAATTAATAGATTGAGTCTAGTGCATTAATTATGTACTGCGTGTGTAATAAGGATGTCTGGACGCGGAGAATTTCGCGCCTGATGTCGCATCGCGCGTATAAAATTGAAAATATTTTTTCAACTTTGTAAAGATAACTCGAGAACGCGGTACCACCGATAATCTTCTCTTTTAGATAATCAATCAATCGAAAGTTGACAAAAGCTCGATTTTCTCCGAACGACGATACATTATTGTTGAATCGACGGAATCGACTGCACAAATTTACATATTCCTAGCGCTACAATTGCCTTCTTTTCGTACGTCGGATCTATGATATCTGTACTTGTGCATAATTGGTGCGCTGTATCGAAGGATAACAAGTTTGAAATATATGATATAGAAATATATGATAAGTAAGTTGAAGATATTCAAAGTTTATATAATGTGCAAATCTCTCTTTGATTGCTATAAGAACGAGAACTTTTTGGACATTATTTATGACTGAGCTCACAGTATATATATCGGAAAAGATGTCAATATATTATAAATAAAAACAAGAGTATCTGGTACTAAAGACATACTTCTTTACTTCGTTACCCCAGGATCTCTTCTTAATTTTATATAAATTTAAATTATTTGCGTGTACTTTCAAGTATATTATTTAAAACTTAAGTACTCTTATATGCAAAATTTTAAAAATAAGTTAAAATTTACAAATCACAAATTGTTAATAATACAAATTATTAATATTTTTATTTAATTTACGTTAATCTCTATGATTGTTATAAAAGGATTATATCGATTTCGAGTCTTGAAAATTATATCAAAATTGTTTGCATATAATTATATTAAGATAATTTACATATAATTATATTACGAGAATTTTTTCATACACTTTTAAATATAGGAATATAAAAACTAGTTTTTGACGATCAATACTATCAATCTTCGACAATTCTGAGGTCGGAATTTTGCACGACGCCACATCGCCTCGCACGCGATGTCGTCTACCGTGTGGCACAGTAAAATCCCATATATTTCCTATCATGATACGTACTCAAGGGAAACCAGAGAAAGAAAGAGAGAATGAGAGAAAGAGAGAAGAGCAACAAGAGTAACGGCGTGTCCCTTTGCGCCGAGGGCGGAAGGAGGTCGCGCAAGCGCCTCGATCCAGCAGCCGCTCACCGGCGAGAAGCCTTCAGGGTGAAAATGCACCATGGCATGGGTGGATCGGTGGGCGATCGTCACGGCGTTCAAAATCCGGCGATGCAGGCCAGGAATGGGGTGTGCGACAAAATCGAAAATTACATATCCGAGCTAGGCCGATGGTACGTGAGTAACCGCGGGGCACAAACGCTCGCAGGAGCGCGTTTTTTCCACCCTATACCATTTCGTGGGAATGGTGGGATCGGGCGGGAGGGGGCGAATGACCCGGGCATGAAAGTGGCGGGTGTTTAGCTACCTTTCGTCGTATAGCTCCCCATAATTGGTATAACAATGTGTAATTGCGGTATAATCTTAGTTTTGATTACAAATACCTTAGACGTATCTTTATGTTAAACATGGTAATGATTGACAACGAATCGATATATTTGAATAATATAGTGACCGATAAAGTGACAATACGAACCCGGAAATTCGGATTATATTAGTGTTAGTGTAATTTTACGTGTGTAGAATTCGTAAGCTTTCCTTTTGTTAAAATATGCATATTTCAGTATTTTTCTTTTATCTCTATTTTTCTTCAGTATTTTTCTTTTCTGGCGTTTTTATTCGAATAATCTCTTTGATTCTTCCATTAATTTAGAAATCTGCGAATATTCTTTATCATATAAATTAATAATTTGTTTATTTTTCTGCGACTTGTATTTTGTCGCACCGGCTCACGATTTGGTCTAACCATTCTCAGATATTACTACTGAATATTCATTGAAGAAAATTAATTACATATTTTTTCCCACATGAGAAATGTACATATTTCTTGTACTAGAATAAATGAATTTTTAAATATTAATCTTTATATTAAAGCATGTAATAAAATTATTAACTTTCTCAAGGCTTATTTAAATTTGTAATTAAAAATATAGTATCATGTAATCTATGATACATATACATACAATATTTGTATGTACATACACATTTGTATATTTTTGAGATAAGCAATCGTTTGTTAAAGCAATATAATATAAAACAGGGCAGTATGGAAGGCGATAATAACGGGCCAATTTCTCTCGCTGGTGCTATGCTTCATGACGCTCGTAAATCATCACATAAACATCGCCTCGTACAAGCTTTCGCTTCCAACAGGTAATTTATTTATTTAAAAATTAATTTTGCATTTTTGCGTCTTCAAGACTTCAACTAATTGAAAGTAATATCAATCTTTGCGCAAAACTTTTTTCTTCATTACTAATCGATTATTATTTTGCGAGACAGGACAAAATCTTCCACACTATGTGATGATGTGCTTAGTTTATACGACGTGGATGTCCTGCAGAGGTGTGGGGAATGGCCTAATTTCCGTTATAAGAGCCCGTGGCTGGAGATATTTGCTGTTAGCACTGATTGACGTTGAAGCATGCACGCTTATTACGTCGTCACATCAATTTACCAGCCTCGCTAGCATACAGGTATGTTTGTGAATGTACAGATATTTTATCAAGAGCGAAAACGATACTGATTCGAATATAATTACATTTCTAATTTTTTATAACAGATTATTAATTTGAATAATTTTTATAGAGATATCGCTCTTTTTGATTTTATGTTCATAAACATTTATTACATCTTCAATTCTTATATTACACTGAATAATCTGTGACAATTTATCAGTTTCACATTTATTTTTTCGTGTTTAAAAATAAGCCTCATTGATACGTGATTTTTGTCGTTTAATATATAATTTCCCATTCACGCATAACTTTGTCCATCCATACATATAGTTTGCGCTTGTATTATCTAACAAGCGTAGTACTCGCGTCAGCTGTGAATGGCGTGCGGAACAGGTATTGTAACTGCACGGCTATAATGAAAAGGAGGACGTTAGGTCTTCGACCTAACAATGCTCGTTTTCTCTCGCTGTCCGAGCCATTCATTCTTAATCAAACGCGCTGCGAACATTATGAACCATTTATTATTGCGTGATTCACATGTATTGGGCACACTTTTATATGCGACATATCCTATAGATGTTACTATAAAAGTTATTTATATACGAATTATACAATGAAAAACAATAAAATATACTTTTAGCTTCTCGACTGCGTGGCGATACCGGTTGCCTTGGTACTCTCGTTTCTAGTATTGGGCGTTAGATACAGAATGGTACACATCGTTGGTGTGTCCGTTTGTTTGATGGGCGTCGGATGCCTAGTTTGGGCCGGTATAGATGACAATAACGATCCTACGGCTACCGGTAATTATTAACGATTATTACATGCAAATAGATGACTATTACATGATAGAAGAACGGAGCAACAGAGAATTCAATAAAGTTGTTATTATCATTATTATTATTTATTGTGTCAGGAAAGAATCAACTCGTCGGTGATATGCTTTGTCTCGGAGGCGCGGTATTGTTTTCGGTGACGACAGTCCTGCAAGAGCTGGCCGTTAAAACAGTCGATATTATTGAATACCTGGGCATGATCGGTTTCTTTGGCACAATATTGAGCTGCATGCAAACGTGAGTACGTTTGAAATTGAAAGCTTTCTAATGAATGTCTCGAATAAACAATATTTTTTTTTCCAATCGTTTTCCTACAGTGCCGTGCTCGAGAGATTTCAAATAGAAGCGTTCCACTGGGAAAACGCACCGGTAATAACGATTCTGATTCTCTATTGCATCACGCAATTCCTGTTCTTCTCTCTAGTGCCGGTAATATTGTTTGAGTCTGGTGCTACTGCATTGCAACTGGCGCTACTCACTTCGGATTCCTTTAATATATTAGCTGGAATGCTTAATCATCACTACAAGGTAGGCCATCGATCTGCATTGCGATCGTTACTCGATCCATCATTCAATCAATAATTTATAGATATATAAAAAATGAGAGTCTAATGTAGATAATTCACAATTAATTTTTTTTTACATAATGCATATAAATGACATTTTTCTCATCGATTATTCTAGTTTCACACATTGTACTTTGTTTCGTATACACTTACGATGACCGGCATATACATATACGCAATAAAAAGAACACCGATATCATCGAATTCACGAAGGCAGCATATCGAACCGCCTATCCCAGACTACAGGTAAAGTTTAACAGGCGTTAAACAATATGAATTGATTACCGATATTTCCGAAATAAATAATAGAGCGTGCATTAAAGTGATGATAGTATCAGTTTTAAATATTCTAAACATTTTAATAATTTAAAATAATTAAAGACACATGTCCCATCCCGACGTCGGCGAGGTGGAGATGGCCACGAGCTCCGGAATGTCCGGAGTAAGTGGCACCCTCGATATCAGGGCGTCCACCCTCGGCAGCGAAAGGGAGACAATGGACGCAACGAGCCTACCCCTAAGCGTTAGCTCCGACACGGCCTTCACCTCCTTCTATGGCAGTCAGGCGAATTTGAAGGTAGCATCAAGATCGATGCCACGCGTATCCTCCAATTCGTATTTCGATACGAAAAGCTCGTCCTGATGTCTGTCGGGGACGAACTTGACACGGGTTCAAGGTTCAGGTGATCTCACGGATATCCGAGGCAAATGGAATCCGCGTAATTAAACGATTTCTCTGTCCATTTTCAATAATATGATTTTACATTACGTTGTAAAACTTTACAATTTACAGTAAGAAAAATTGTTAGATTTATTTTCCAAAAGCAGCTTTGGGAATATATACAAAAAATTGCATAATGTTATTGATTAACATAAGAGCAGCAAAATTGAATGATACATAAAATTAGAATAAACTTTTAAATACCATTATAAATATATTTGATGATACACTCGATATAACATATGCAACGATGAATATATCACGTCAATACATCTACAGTCTACAAAAATAATTTTTCAACTCGCGCGATCATTTATTTGCCTCTGATAGCGTGATTTCTTTATTTGGAGAGATGTAAATGAAATCTGTGACGGTTTTAGGCTGCGAACGGGAAGAGCGATTCTGCCTGTAATTAATAAGCGGAAGGAAACAACTGCCTAGAATAGAATATCGTGCGATTTCTTCGTTCAAAATGCAACATTCTCAAAATGGGGCCCTTAAAGAGATTTAAAAAAGTGTTTATATATCGACACGGTGATTATACAAACTAGCACACAATACAACAACTCTTCTTTTGATAAATGTATAAAATTATTAAAAATATTAATTAAATTTAACAGACAAATTTACACCAATCTTTAAGATATTAATTCAAAATATTTGATATGACATTATTTTTATTTGTTTAGTATAAATATTTTATTTAATAAATAAATAAATAAATAAATTATATATATATATATATATATATATATATATATAAGCATATAAGTAGATATATTATTTAAATAAATATAAAATTTTTCATATATTATTAAAACTTACTGCATTATTTAATATTTCTAATATTTTTAATCGTTACATTTTTATATGAAATTTATAATCAGATCATATTTTCAATAATTAAAATTAAATTTTGATATAATCATTAGTTAGATTCTGATAAAAATAAAAAAATAAAAAAATTAAAAATAATTTAATTTATAATCAATTAAAATAATTAAAATGAATAATTTTGTATTGTATTTTTGTTAATTTAATTAAAATATTGAATTAAGTTTAAAAACGGCTATAAAATCAAAACGTTCAAAATTAGATATTCCTTGTAATCAAAAACATTCTCAGAATTGTTTATATACATGTGAGCTAATTTTGTAAAAACGAAACGTGCCAAAGATCAAGATTTATTAGCGAATTGTAAATTTAGAAAAATGTGAATGCGAAAAACGTATACTGGTTTTACGTACATTGTATACTCATTTTCACTTAAATTTTTTATATTAACACGAATTATCTTCGTGAATATTTGTTATAACTATTACAATCAATATTATAGTATATATAGAGATATTTATAAGTTACAATATGATAACACGAGTTAATCGAGAAAGAAAATTTTAGATAATCTGCGGCGGACTTGATAATTAATATACACGTAATTAATATGGTCAGTGTAAGATGACTTCGTAACTATGCAACACTTATATTCTTCTATTACAATAGATCTTCTATTACATATGATTTGCAACATCATCACATGAACATCATCACATCAATATAAATAACAATTAAAATAATATACTTATTTATATTCCGCTATATTTCACTCGTAATATCAAAATATAATAACGACTAAATCTTCTGATGCAAAAACTAATGATCTCGTCGATAATCTTTTTTTGGTTGAAATAATCGTAATGAAATCCCGATGGATTTACACAGGGTGAGCAGAAAATCTAAATTCGACGCAACTCTAATCTGATTGTTACACGTTACTCATATATATTATCACAATTATTCAATTAATCTTGTAATAAGTAGCTAATATACAAGTAAGAATACTGGAAAATGAGGTGCTAATTTAAAACAACAATTTCCTATATTAAATATAGTTGATTGTCCACTTTAACTATATGAAATGTGTTCACAATATTTTATTCACAGATTTTATGATATATGAAAAATTAATTAATGATATACACTTATACACAATACTCTCTTATGCACAAAAAATCTCATTTCGAATACTATTATCACATGTATGCGAGGCAACAATAATTTCGTTTCAACATTATTCACTCAAATCATATTAAATGGAAACAATTGATAGATATACGACTATTGTACGTTTAAATACTAGCTTATTATTATTAATATTTGTATATATATTTTATTTATTGTCACAGTATTATTTGTTATTTGGAAAAGTTTATGCATTTATATATTATGCATTTATATAAAAAAATAATTTTTATATATTCTTATTGTTTGGAAATCTTTCAATTAAGATGAAATATAGTATAATTAACGTAGTATTTTTTAATGTATCTTTTTAAGGTTAAAATGGAGTCAAGATTATTAATAGAGAACTACTGTTGTTTCTATAGAAAAATTATAAATAAACATTTTCAATATATTTATAACTTTAGATTCTAATAGATTGCAAATAATGCTCAGAGAATTCACAATAGCGTTTATTATATCCACTGTAGTGTTGTCTCAAATAGAAATCGTCTATAATTTTCTCTAATAAAATATTGTTTTATATTAAAAATATTGTGACTATATAGATATTACATATATAACAATATCTATAATATATATTAAATACAAATTAATTCATTTATGTTAAAATATTTATATAAAAATTATATAAAAAAATCTTTATTTTTACAAGCTTTAAAATGCATTATAAATTATATAGTATTATTATATATATAATTTGTAAAGACTGAGACTGTGACAATGAGTTGTAGCAATAGTGAACTTATCTCTCATCCCTTCTTAGATTATAATCTTGCTCATAATGTAGACGAAAAAAAATAATAATAAAGTTGGAGTTTTTAAAATTAAATTACTGGAAATTTTAATTTATCTAATTATTCTCCTACACTTTGTCTCTATTAGAGTTTAAATTTTCGCATGTTTCAAATCATTAAATCTAGAATTTTAGAAATTCTTTTACTCACGATTCTTAATAAAAATTCAGCTTACCTTATTTATTATTGATGATATTCTGTATGCAATTAATTATATATACACTTCTTAAACTTATGCTACACGTATGTTAAATGTAAAACTATCAAACACTATCAAATTGTCAGATTAGTTTTTACGAACTGTGTGTCAATTTTCGTATTCAATGAACAGTCATGATACACGAGTATCTAGATAGGCTATACTATGCGACTGAGTATGTTCATAGATAGCGTAACGTATGTAAAACCGACGAACCAATCACCGTTTGTCCTGTTGCATGATGTCCAGAGAAGTTAAAATTGATTGGCCATCACGTAGATTGTGTTATTGCTGAAGTATGTATGCACAAGCAGAAGCAAAACTATATATATTATGATCATAGTTTCAGAAGCTCATTTTCTGCAACACAGTTCATGTATATTGTGGTTCTAACGTGATATCATGTTGCAATGGCGGGTTCTATAGAGATACCACTTCGCGATACAGATGAGGTGAATATTCACTTTCTATTGATAATATTGTCAATTTACAAGTATCGTAACGAAATTTTGATAATAATAAAAATATGCGAATTACGTAAAATATTAGTTTTTCTCGACAATCAGCAATATCTGTAAGCTTAACCTCAACAGTGTATTTCATAAGTGAAGAAAATTTATGACCAGAGAATTTATGTATACATATGCAACAGGACTGTAACATCTTGTTTTAAAATGATATTGCTTCAATAGTTTGGCATTAATCAATCATTCTTATGAAATCTTTAGAAAAATAATGTGACAATTTATTTTACTTATTGTCACGATATTATTTGTTATTTATCTAGAAAAGATTATTTATTTGTATACTTTGGATTTACTTATTCTAGATATATGTGTGAACACATTTTCAAATCTTCTGTACTTATAATAATTGTATCTTGCATATCAGTATATAACTGTAAATTATGCATATGAGTTTATATATTCGAGAAACATAATTTAATATAAGTTACCTTGTTATTTCCTTTTATTTCCATGTGTTACAGTTTAAATATTATTTTGTCTAACAGTATATATATTTTGATATCATATGCAATATGAATTCTAATGTCTGAACTCAATAAAATATAATAACTTATTTTATTTATTATTATTACTCATAGGAAAATGATAGAGGTTCAAGTGATTAATATATATATATATATATATATATATATATATATATATATATATATTTTACATATAATTACATATGTTACATATAATTACATATATATATTTTACATATAATTACATATGTTATATATATATATATATATATATATATATATATATATATATATATATAACATATGTAATTTGTTGAATCTTAATTGTTTCTATTTATTTTAAAATCTCATAGGTTATAGAACTTTACTTAGACCAGTTACCAGATGGAGATGAAGTTCTGGGGATTTTGCGGCAAGAACATGCCCAGCTTACTATCTGGGTCAATTTGGCCGTATGTATACAACAGATAATTTTAATTAAAATAAATTATATACAATAGTATATACTTTACTTTACATAATAAATTTTTCTTTTTAGCTTGAGTATTATAAACAGCAGAAGATTGAAGATTTTATTAAGATACTTGAATCTTCTCGTATTGATGCAAATATTGATTACCGTGACTATGAAAAAGATCAAATGCGAGCCCTTGACATGTTGGCTGCCTATTATGTCCAGGAAGCCAATAAAGAAAAGAATAAAGACAAGAAAAGAGATCTCTTTACAAAAGCGACATTATTGTATACAACAGCTGACAAGATCATCATGTATGATCAGGTATGTATTAGTTTTATAGATATATATTAGTATTTAACTAATATACTTATTTCATAAGTTTTTATATTTATTATTTATTATTGTTACAGAATCATTTGCTCGGCCGAGCTTATTTCTGTTTGCTTGAAGGTGATAAAATGGAACAGGCTGATGCACAATTCAATTTTGTGTTGAATCAGTCGCCAAATAATATACCTTCTTTACTTGGTAAAGCCTGCATTGCCTTTAACAAAAAAGACTACAGAGGTGCTCTTGCATTTTATAAGAAAGCTCTGAGGACTAATCCACACTGTCCAGCCGCTGTTAGATTAGGAATGGGGCATTGTTTTATGAAATTGAACAATCAAGAAAAAGCGCGACTCGCGTTCGAAAGAGCTTTGCAGTTGGATGGACAATGTGTTGGTGCACTTGTCGGGCTTTCAGTTTTGAAACTAAATCAACAACAGCCCGACAGCATAAAAACTGGTGTGCAGATGTTATCAAAGGCTTACACGATCGACTCGACAAATCCGATGGTATTAAATCACTTGGCAAACCATTTCTTTTTCAAGAAGGATTACAGTAAAGTTCAGCATTTAGCGCTGCATGCATTTCACAATACGGAAAACGAAGCCATGCGGGCAGAAAGTTGCTATCAATTAGCCAGAGCATTCCATGTTCAAGTAAGTCATAAAGTATTAATGTGGTTAAAAATATTTTAGCCAATTATACTTTTATATCGTACAATAACTAAGTAAAAATATTTCAGAATGATTATGATCAAGCGTTTCAATATTATTATCAAGCAACACAATTCGCTCCACCTGTATTTGTATTACCACATTTTGGTCTAGGACAAATGTACGTTTATCGTGGTGATGCAGAGAATGTAAGAACACTAATACTATACGCTCATAAAAACTCTAATTATATAAAAACATAAAATAATTGTATTTATCCTACTACAAGGCTGCTCAATGCTTCGAGAAAGTTTTGAAGGCACAACCGGGAAATTATGAAACTATGAAAATTCTTGGCTCTCTTTATGCCAACTCGAGTTCCCAGTCAAAACGCGACATTGCGAAAAATCATTTGCGTAAAGTGACAGAGCAGTTTCCTGATGATGTTGAAGCCTGGATCGAGTTAGCTCAAATACTAGAGCAAAGTGATCTAAATGCAGCTTTAAATGCTTATGGAACTGCAACTAGAATTTTGAAGGATAAAGTTCAAGCGGATATCCCACCAGAGATCTTGAATAATGTGGGAGCATTACATTACAGGTATGTAAATATATCCGCATATTGTATTTGTTTTATTAAAATATAATATATCTATTTTTATTTTGTAGACTCGGTAACTTGGAAGAGGCCAGAAAAAATTTGGAAGAATCCTTGGCGCGTTCAAAAGCAGACGCTCTGCACGATTCGATATATTATAATTCGATAGCAGTGACAACCACATATAATTTAGCGCGTCTTAATGAGGCGTTGTGCATATTTGATCGAGCGGAAAAACTATACAAAGACATTTTAAAGGAGCATCCAAACTATGTTGACTGTTACTTGAGACTCGGTTGCATGGCCAGAGACAAAGGACAAATATACGAAGCATCTGATTGGTTCAAGGACGCCTTGAGAATCAATAATGAACATCCAGACGCATGGTCGCTGTTGGGCAATTTGCACTTGGCCAAAATGGAATGGGGTCCTGGCCAAAAGAAATTCGAAAGAATTTTGAAAAATCCAACAACAAGCACAGATGCTTATTCTTTGATAGCTCTGGGCAATATCTGGCTACAAACATTACATCAGAGTGGAAAGGATAAAGAAAGAGAGAAACGACATCAAGATCGTGCATTAGCCATGTACAAGCAGGTAAAACACAATGCTATTTAGAGAATTAAAATGCTTAAGATTATAATTAAAACGATGTAACTAGGTTTTGAGAAATGATCCGAAGAATATCTGGGCTGCGAATGGCATTGGTGCAGTACTTGCGCATAAGGGCTGTGTAAATGAAGCTAGAGATATATTTGCTCAAGTACGTGAAGCAACGGCAGAATTTTGTGATGTTTGGTTGAACATTGCACACATTTATGTGGAGCAGAAGCAATTTGTCAGCGCTATTCAAATGGTAATAATAATTGATATGACAAATATTTAATTAATTTTTATATAATTAATTTAAAATTTTATATTGCAGTACGAAAATTGTTTGCGTAAATTCTATAGATACCATCATGTTGAAGTTTTGCAATATCTTGGAAGAGCTTATTTCAAAGCCGGCAAATTAAAAGAAGCGAAGCTGACATTATTAAAAGTAAGTTATATATGAACATTTTCTTGATATTATTCGCTTCTCTCTATTCTCACATTTCATATTTAATACGAATTTACGGAATATATTTCTAGGCACGTCGAGTGGCTCCGCAGGATACCGTCTTATTGTATAACATTGCTCTTGTACTTCAACGATTAGCTACGCAAATTCTTAAAGATGAAAAATCGACATTGACCACTGTACTTCAGGCAGTTCATGAACTCGGTCTTTCACACAAATATTTCCAGTATTTATCGACACATGGCGACAGAATGGAACAATTAGCTGAGGGTGAAGCTCGGAGATGCCAAGATCTATTATCGCAAGCTCAATATCATGTCGCGAGAGCTAGAAGATTAGACGAGGAAGAGAAAATGTTAAGACGAAAACAAGAAGAAGAAAGGTGCGTCGCTTTCTTTGAAAAGATATTCTGTTTTTTCTTTTTCACTAATTCCTTTTAAATTTACAGGCAAGCTTTCAAAATGCGTCAGACGGAAGAACAACGTAAACTGGAAGAGATGCGTCGTCAGAAGGAAGAAGAAATGTTACAAAAGCGACAAGAATATGTGGAGAAAACTAAGAACGCTCTGGTATTCGGAGAAATGCCGTCGGAGAAACCTGGAAGAAAGGGCAGAAGAGTTCGAACTGATCAGTATATCAGTGACAGCGGAGGATCTGACAGAGAGGAAGGCAGGGAAGAAGCGCCGAAAGAAAGAAGACGTAAGAGGAAAGCGAGCACTGAAATGAAAGAAAGGAAGAGCAGAGGTAAAGGCAAACGTAGGAAGGAAGCCGAAAGTGGCAATAGCGGTAAAAAATCTTTATATTTTATTTTTCTCTTTATTTTTCTTTATGCATCTTGAAGAACTTTTCATTTCAATTATCGAGTTTTATACTTAATGTCTATCTTGTAGGATCGGAAAGCGATCAACCGAAACGTAAGCGTGGCAAGAAGAATACCGGGACTAGGAAAGAAAAATCTACGCGTAGAGGTGCATTCGAGACTCTTAAAGGTAAAATTAAATCGAAGGAAACTATCTCGACGAGCGAATCGGACAGTGACACCGGTGGACTTAAGATCGCCAGCGGGTAAATACATTTGATGATATATTATTTTAATATCACACACACAATTGTCTTCAATTTTATAATCAATGAAAAAATTGAATTTAAAGATTTTAAGGATTCTTCTTAGTAATATAGATATCTCTTAATAATATGTGCAATGTTATATTTTCATTTTGTGTTTCCAAATTATTTTTAGGAATAATTAAGATAATTTGAATATTTTTAAAAATCTTTAATTTTTAAAAATATATTAATACTTTAGTTTTCCTAGTATTAATAAAATTCAAGTTATATAAATATCCATGTTACTCATGTTGTTAAGATTTGGAATAATTTTTATCATTAACAGTGGCGAAAGTGGCAACGAGAATCAAGCACATGGCAGCAGACGAATTGCGTCCGATTCGGAAAATTCTCGCGCTTCCCGATCACGATCTCGTTCAAGATCAAAATCTGGAAGTCGTTCGAGAAGCAGTTCGCGTTCACGTTCCGCTTCTCGTTCGCGATCACGGTCGCGCTCTCGATCTCGATCCGTCTCTGGATCTAGATCCAGAAGCGTTTCGAGATCAAGAAGCCGCTCAGCATCCAGGTCAAGATCAGGCTCGGCGAAAAGCAGGTCAAGATCGAGGTCGGGCTCGCGTAAAAGCGGTTCACGATCAAGGTCTAATAGTGGCTCACGAAGAAGCGGATCGAAGGCAAGATCAAGATCAAGGTCAAGTTCGAGAAAAAGCGATTCCAGGTCAAGGTCGAGGTCACCAAATGGTTCAAAGAAAGGCACGTCGCGTTCAAGGTCTAGATCTAAAAGCGGCTCTCGTTCGGGCTCAGAAGATCGCCAATCGAGAAGTAAGAGTCGATCGCGATCTAAATCGAAGTCTGTCTCGAGATCCAAATCAAGATCGAGAAGCGGCAGCAAATCGCGATCGCGTTCCAGATCAAAGAGCGGTTCTCGAAGTCGGAGTCCGAGCGGATCAGCGCGGTAAATGTTCTTTTTACATAATATTACTTTTATAAAATACAAATAATTAAGTCGAATGTATATGCACTACGCTTTTAATGCTCTTTAGTGATAACATGTTATTTTTCTCCATAGATCTGCGTCCCCGGTATCTAGGAAATCGGTATCAGGTAGCGGTGGTAGCGATAGCGAATAAACTGATTTCTTGCAGCTGTAGCCATCATGGTGAAAAAAAGGAAAAGAATTTATGCATACATATATATATATATACATTTTTATAAAGAAATTATTTCATTAAAGTTTTTTCATTACAAAGTTGCACGAAATATGGCTAGCAACTCCTGTTAGATTTATTTTTCTTGTAATTCTTAAGAATCACAAATTGATGACAAATTGATTTCGGTCCTTTATATTATTATAAAATCGATAATTATTTTTGGCTACTATCTATCATTTTGTCAACTGAAAATATATTAGTCACTAGGAAAAAAAAAAAAAAAAAAAATATATATATATATATATATATATATATATATATATATATATATATATATATATATATATATATATATATATATATATATATATATATATATATAATTGATACTTTTAAATACTTCCAAGTTAATTGCGCTTCTCGCGCAATTTATTAAATATATTATATGCACATTATTATATATCGATTTTTCTTCAACTTTCTTTATATTATGTATTATAAGCAAACGATTTTTCCCGTTCATTTTTCTCCTATTTTTTAAATAATGATAGGAAATAATGTAGTAATTTTAATTTAATTTTGCGTGTTATAGTATTTTATACCACTGCAATAAAAAAATATAGAAGAAATATAAAACAAAGAATTATATAATGAAATGAAAGGTTTTATGACGAAATAAACTGTTTTATATTATAATATCAGCAATGTCAATAAAACAATAAAATCGCACTTGGATTACTTTCTTGTCTTAAAAATGAATAAAAAGTTTTATTTCTGTTCTCTCTTCTACTTTACGAAATAACTAGTGATATTCGCAGAAATTGTCAAATGTACAGTCAATGTACCTATATTCGATTAGACAGTTGGCACTCCTGCATTCGAACATAGGTATGCAAATATGATATAGATCGCTGTTGGGTGTACGATGTAGAGAACAGTATACATATCGATCTTACGAATGTGAGATAAATTATTAATATCTATTCACGAGGTGAGTGACATGTTCGTAACTTGCAATGGTATTTTACGTACAGAGTTTGCGTACAAGTGACAATTCGATTTTTCTCGTACTCATTGTTAACTCTGTAATATGCTGACCTCAATTTATACAACATTTGCTTTGCTTTATTTCACATTTAAATCAGTCCCTCTGTATTTTCTCGAAAATTCTATCTAATGAGCGACGTAACATGCTGTGAGATATCATTTTCTAAGAAGAATACAGTAATTTACGTATAATTATACAGTATTATATAAGAAAGTCCAAGTGAAATCTCTATGTATTGTACTATTATATCGCGAGTCATATAATGAATTAATTATGATAAATAAGCGATAATAAGTATGTCTGTAGAAAACTATTTGATAAACTTCTATTAATATATTAATGGCTTTTACGTGTAAACAGGACGTTTAAACATAAAAGTGGAGTCGCGTCTGTGCAACAGTTCCACGTGGGAAAGCACATCAGCCACATGGTAATTTCATTATGAATGTTACACGAATATGGTCTTTGTAGAAAACGGATTAACCGGTTTCGGCGCGCGCATCAGCGCTCGCACATAATTATAGTTTAATTGTAATCGCATTTCCGGTTGAGTACTCTCCAGTCTGTTTCTATTGTCCGCGCGTTTAATCGCCTTATCGTATTTTAATTAATGAGCGTATTCTACGAAATTGCAGCGTCGTTCTTATTATCGAGACGTTCGTCTGACGCTTTTCTCTCGCGAGCATTCTTCTCATAAACGATTCATCCTATCTATATCGCGTTAGGCCTATTATCGGTCGTCTTTAACTCTAACATGTACTCGATTGAACTTTATCATAGAAGGCAGCCTAGTTCTATCATGTCTAAAGTCTGATAACTTCCTGTCAGATGCAGGTGATCTACACGTCTTTTGACATATTCTCGATAATATACCTGTTCTTAAAATAATGTAAATAAAACAATCGCATATATTTTATTATTATCTAGTGACAATTTAAATTTTTGTTCAGAAATATGATGTATAAATTTCGATTTATATTCGATATATATGCATATAGAAATAATTTCAAAAAAGCATTGTGATATATATATATGTATCATATATGTATCATATGTATCTATAAAACTAAGATTCATTACTTTTATTCGTTTTTTTTGTTACACAATTTTTTCTATATAAGAATGAAATTTTATTCGGATATTTTTATATTTTCCAAGCTTTACTCGATCGGATAGGTTTCGTCCAACTGGTTAGAATTTCTAGACGAATTTCTTTTTTACGGTAACTATATATTCCATATTTAATCCTAATAATGTATAAAATTCGATAAATCTAGTAAACCATATGAAAAGCAAGATTCTATTTCGTACATATATAATAACGCCAGCTACTGTGCGCTAAGAGCGAATGCTTTGAATTTCTCACGAATAATTTCGAACCATTCATCATTGATAATCGTAGCAAAATACAGATTAGAATCAGCACAAATTCGAGATATAATATTATTTATTAATATTTATTAATATTTATTAATATTTATATATATTTTTATATAAATTTTATATAAATTTTTATGTATTGTTAAGAGATTTGGCATTTATAAAAAACAATTCTATTACCACAGCAATCCATAAAATACGAAATAGAATTTTTTTATAATTTTATGTCAAAATTTAGAGAATTATACAGATATATATATATATATATATATATATATATATATATATATATATATATATATATATATATAATGTCAAATAATTTCTTTCTTCACGAAGTTTTGTTTCCTTTCTTTCTCTCTCTCTCTCTCATTACATGAGATCGTTAAAAGATCCCTTGATAATGTTTAGGAAATGAATGAATTCGGACTTCCAGAGATACGTCAGAAGAGATAGTGGCAGAATCTCCGTTCCTTATCCTTACAACCGCTTAAATTCGCAAGCACAATCTTCGTGGAAGTATACGTATACTCCACACATCTAGAGGGAAATCTTCAGCCTAATATACAAGAGAGGATCCAGGTCGGCGAAGAGGATGGAGATATTAAGGATAGAGGGTGAGTCCCAGTCCTATACTATATCGAGCATACCGAGAGCTCCAAATATTTACCATTTCGATCTACCGGCGCGCACTGTGGATTTATTTTCTCGTTTCTGTCTGCGTCCGTTCCCTTTTTTAACCATTTGCCAATCCGGTTGAATTTGTCCCGACTTACTTTAGCGCGTTTGTTGTTTCAGTTTATTCTGTTTTTTTCCCGTCCTTTTCGGGCCTTCTAATTAAGTTAATTCGATGCTGTTGCGAAACAGAATATCTCTTTGTCGGAAGTTGTTAGTTGAAGATTATTAGTTTTGATCTAATTAATTGTGTGCGAGTTTAATTGGTGCCTATTGTTGAATTGAAATATAAATCACCGAAACGAAAAATCGCAAAAAATTCCAAGAAAAATTTATGATCAAGAGTGCGTAATCCAGCATATCTCCTATTTTCTTCTAATACATTTTTGTGACAGAAAGTAAATAAGTTATTTTAAGAGGATGCTATAGAGCTTTCAGCTTTAACTTCCTTTGTTTCCTGCAGTGATTACATATACGAAATTTCGCGAAACCAATCATTGAAATAAGTGAACTGCCTAACTTTACCCCTCGGTAGAGACTAGAGTTTAATTAGTTCTACAACTTAGTACTGCGGAATTATGCATAGCTATAGGTACGTCAAAGCCAATGCATTATTATTTATGCCGTGTGCGTTTAGTCTCGAGAATTGTTTCTGTATTTATTGTAAATTCCTCGATTCTTACTTACTGTTTTCTTTCTGTGTGTGATATGTTCTTATTCACATTTTTATTTAATATTAGAGTTTAATATATTTATAAATGTAATTCCCAAATTTTCTATAATTTCTTAAATCTTTTTCGGATTTCTCTGTCTTTTACATTCATTATTATATTATCATATTGAAAAACCAAAAAAGACTCGGTATTCAAAAAATTCCTTTTACAAGAAATAATTATTTTACACAATTCGTTTGTATCACCTATTATCTCATTAAGCAGGAGAGAATACAAACCATTATGTTTGAAGAAATATATCCTTTGGATTGAATTTTCGCTTCTCCGAGAATTTAATTTTCGCAAATACAAGATTGCGTAAAAGAAGGGCAAATGAAACCGTTTTAATAAAGGTTAGTAATTCCTGATTAATGACTTGGAATTGCAGGTCGTCTTTTGGGACAGCAAAAATCGCGGGCATTATTGCAAACGTTATTGCGGGTGCTAGCACTCAAGACTCGAGCATTTTTGTTTGAATCGCTTCAACGAGATTAATTGTCGACGTTATCCATCGTTTATACTACTCGTCATGTCGAATGCTCATTACGAGGGTTATGAATTGTTATCGCGTCGTCGTTATCGAATTATTGCCTTTCATTGATTAAGGAAATAACACTTAGGTCTAGGGCTTTTCGAAATATCAAGAGCAATAATCAATATATCAATTAACTACAATGAAATTAATTTGGCAATTTGTTGTAACATAGCAATAATAAATAGATAGTTAATGTCCTATATTTCTAATAAATTAACTTGGTACTTTGAAGATCAAAGAAGATGCTTACGTGTGCACACACAGAAAAAAAGTGTCAAATCAAAACTTATATACTTAACTAACGCGTTCATTATTTCGTATATACGCAACAATTTATAATCTTCTTAGAAGAATTTAATAATTTTTAATTTCAAAAATATTATAGTCTTATTTTAATATTGTAATTGTCACCTCAAGAATATATAATTATTTAATTCTAATAATAATTAAATAAATTCTCGAATTGAGAATTATTTAAATTTGCTTGGTATCGTACCAAGAAAATTTGTGCCCTGTGCACACAAATAAGTTTCAACGAAAAACTTATTTTCTCGTTGAACTTACGCACTATCATCCGCGTTTAGCTCTTATGGCCTGTTTAAATTTAAGTTTATGTTTTAATACACAGAGCCTAATTTCTTATAGTTATTAAATTCTACTTTAAGAAAATTATAATCTTTGATTTAAAAATGTTATTTTCTATCTAACATTGTTTCTTTTCCATTCAAGAAAATTAAATTTTAAATCATACGAATATATTTTTCTTGATTGAACTATATAAAATGGCTTCATTTAAGTAAGCAATTATTCAAGCAATTATATTTTTCTTTAATATAATTTCATTTTAAGATTTCCATGTTAAAACTAAATATATTTTCAAAACATGAATGTCCTTTTTTTCTGTGCACACGTGAGCTATAAATATCTCAATAACTGTTTCTTATCGTTACATTAACGAACGATTAACAAAGAATCAAGAGTAAAGTAATAAAATCAGCATTAAGTCATAAATCATGATGTGATACTAACGATGCTTATACCTTTAACATTAATTAATGACTTTGTAAATACAAGGCAGTACAAATTCATGTCTTATATTTACACAGTTCATAAACTTTCTTGCCAAATGCACGGAATCTTCTAAATGTCGAAACTTTAGTTTTTTATGAGTCTCGATATAGATCCATATTCCTAATCGAAATCGATCGCGTTACTTCCATTTCGCTGAAAAAGAAAGAAAGAGAGCGAGCTTCACATCAGGATCTTTTATCGTGATATATTTGAGACGATAAACCTATGTTGCTACAGCAGCAAAAGCGCAACTAAACGATAATGGCGTATTGCTCTTCAAGATGCATAGTCGGAAAGTATTGGAGTACTACGATACCATTAGAGTTTGCATGACATCGCATAAAATTGATAGCGAATAAAATATCGCTTATGAAAAAATTTAAGATTTCACGATAAGATTTATACAACTAATATATAATTATTTTGTTTAGTAATTTCAATATTAATTATTGAATATTGTAGAGCAATTAATATTTAATATTAAGCAATATTTAATTATTGTCATTGAATCATAATCTCTTTTAATTACAAATAATTTTACATTTTAATCCTGCTAAATAATTTTGAACATATCTCAATGCAAATTTTAATGAATGAAATATATTTAATTACGCTGTAATTGCTCATTTACATAAAGACACAATACTTCCAAGCTTTTAAGTTATAGGCCGACGCCCTTGACTTAAAGAGACGTTCTCGAAAATCTCGTAGCGGTCGTATTTTGCTGATGTCCGCTGAATAAAAGGGAAAGTTGATCCAAGGGTTCCCAGAATGGCCATCGTTACATCTTCATCAGATAAGATCTAGGGTTGCCACAAACACTTGACCCTTTCTCTACCCTTTTCGTTTCGGAAACGAAGGGAACGGGAAGGAAGTAGAAGTTTCGCGATGTTCCTTTTTTTCCTCTTCTCATTTCGCTGTCGAGCTTTCATCATGACCTAATTCGACGATACTCGCCTTCTTTATCGTTTCAACGGCCGACGACTGGCCAGTCAATCCGGAATGTAATCTTGCATTATCCCTCAAAAAAGAATATAAATACGCGATGCAGGAAACGCCGAGGAGCTTCCTCATCGCGACGCGAGAAATTCCGACTAAATTGAAATCCATATGCGAATCGGTATGAAAATGGTTGACATCGCGATCGAATAAAGAGAGTCATCATAAAATCCAAATTGAATCGAGCTGATAATATTTAGTCTTAGACAATGTTTAGTCTAGTTAGGGCTTGTTAAAGAATTATAAAAAATAAAATAAAAAATAAAATAATATGAATATTTAAAAAAAAAACATGTAAAAATAAAATTTCTTTTTCAAAGAAAATCGCAGAAAAAAATGCTTATCTAGAATGCACGTTGTTCAGTATGCGCATCGAGAAATAGACGAAAATGATATCACTACGGTACTTTTGTTCTCTCGTCGCAGTTGCATTCAGATGAAAATCTGGCGTATTGACGTTACACGTTTTCAGAAGGCGCCAATTTAGTTTTTGCCGTCGGGAACAGCAATTTTTGTTAACTGCAGTTTTTTAATGCGGCGGCTACTGTACATCTCCCCCGCTTTATCTTGCCGCATGAGATCTCTCACGCTCTGGATGGGACACAGAAGGGTCGTTATCAATTTCTTAAACGACATACATATTCATGTATGCGCATCATATGCAAAACAAGATGGGAGCTCCGGCAAATATTTGCGCGTCGCCGCTGACATTTTCCGTGAGAATAGTGCGAACGGATCTGCAATTCTGAGATCTTCATCGCCACGAATCCATTGGTTAAAGCGATTTACAGATATTGGATTACAGATCACGTCCGTTCTCTTAGTTCCTTCGTTAAATATTAAATAAAAAGTTGCAACACTCAAAATTCCCCTGGCATTAAATTTATTCCTTTCCTAAATTTATTCCTTTCCTAAATGTCATCATTAGAATTAAAGCTGAACTTTTTTTTTACAATCACCGTGTATATGTGCAGAGTTTAATTGAAGACTAAATTTTTTTAAGCGTTTTTACTACACTTACACCAAGCTATTAAAATTAACTTTCTTTCGTATGATATATATATATATATATATATATACATACACATTAAGATACAATAATTAGTATGATATTTTTTATACAAAAAAATATCAGATAGATTTCGAGAATATTTTAGACAAGATTACCAATAAAAATTATTTTAATAATGAGTTATTTAAGCAAGTAATTATTCTGTTTCTAGGATCTATTTAGAAATTCGCATTTATTTTAAATCCCAGAATAAGACCGTATTCTTTCTTCCCCTCTGTTTTCTACCTTTTATAGTTACCTTTTATACTTTCTTTTAATTTTCCTTATATTTAAATTTTTGTACTCATTTTCATAAATTCTATCTTTTTATCTCTTCTACTTATAATTATGCTAAATGTTTATTTTAGAAAAACAAGAAATAGCTAATTGTTAGATTATTATCGATACTTATGATATATTGTTACTAGAACATAGGTCTCATAAAAATAGAGAAAATCTGCAAATGAAATTTATTGATTTAAAAAATTTAACAAAGTAAAGCTTTTCGGTGTTGTTAATTAAAGTTTTCTAAATGTTACATGATTTTACACAAATTCATTTTATGCGACTGCAAATACAGTAATCTTCGCTTTAATATATTCTTGGACACCTTTATTTCTATTTGTTAACATTAAGAAATTATCATTATAATTAAAAAAAAATCACAAATATATATCTTATTTTTGATAATTATGTCTAATGATAATTTTAAGTAATGTATGTGTGTGTGACAATATCTTTTATTTTACTTTACTAAATGTTAATTTTAAAACACACAGAACGCGTAATAAAAATACAAGTATGACAACTGTTAAGAATTTAAAAATCTCATAAATGATGGACATAACAAGATATTTTTCCGCAATGCTCTTTAAAATTATAATAGTTTTTATTCGATGTTACGGATGTTACGGTTATGACATGATATGTAATGTTAACATAAAAATGTTTATTTAATATATGAAACAAAGTGGTCGTGCAATGTTTCCATCTTAACAAATGCATATTTTTTAATAAAACACCTCATTTCGTAGCATTATATCTGTACGTGTTTTTTTTCACTGTGGAGCAGCGAGGTTTAACGACCATCCGAGAAACATTTTTCTTCATTTTACTCGCAATATATGGATGGCGAATCACTTTCCTTCGTACATAGAGTGAAATAAATTGAGCTCGAAAAGAATTTAAGTTTAGATATTACATTTTTCTATAATGATTACCGTATAATCACTTTCAAGCAAATATTTACATCGTGTAGGTGCATGAAAAAATATACAAAACGTAATAGAGTCGGATGATAAAATAATCTGCTAATAAAAGATAATATGCAATTAAAAGATAATGCAATTAAAAAATGAGCACATAAAATAATACAATATTAATATGAGAATATTAGATAAAATCTCATATTCAATTTTCTTTTTAAATTGTCAATTGTATTAGTGATATAATGAATGAACAACGGATATGTGTTTTCGTTGACATTTCTTGAAATTAAGATTAGGTTCTTACAATGATTAGTGCACGAATTAAATTTACTGTCAACTGAATAGAATCGAATTCAGAATTATTAATATTTTGAATTATTCAATGCTAATTAAAATAAATTAGATTTTTGTGGAGAACGAAATGTCAAACGCAATTCGTCCAACGCTAGATTATACATAAAAAAAATGTAAGAATAATTTTGTACAGGCGAAATCCATTTTCTGCTTGGCAATGTTTCATCGGCGGTTAGTTGTTGCGGTTGCAAGTGTGAATAAAAGAAACACGCTTCGCCAATGGAACAGATATTTTTCCAGAAACTCCCATGTGTATCGTCTACTTTTTCATTTTTATTGATTGAGTATGAGTTGGAAATTGTATTCCTTCACAACATGTATGCATCGATATTGTTGGGCACAACTATCAGCTTTAATATTGATAACTTTAATCCGGAATTATTTTAGTGTTCGTAACATAATTTGCATCTCATATTTATATATATAATTAATTTAATATATATATATATATATATATATATATATATATATATTGATATTTATATATATTTATAGATTTATTTATATATATTGATATCTTTTATTTAGATTCAATTTATTATTACATTTAAATTTTTATGGATAATTGTAGCATTAGAATAAAAATTTTTGTAGTTAATAATTTCTAAAACGTTAATGCCAATGCTCATCTAATAGAAAATATTCAGTCAGATGTGCGTTACTTCTATACGTAAAAAATTCTGATAAATTCCGATTTTTTCTCAAGTTTATCCGCTATATTAATCGTTTCAACTCATATCGATCGCTTCAATAGAAATTCAACTGCTTTCACGAACATTTCTTGCAATAAAAAGGCGATCGAATTCTTCGCGAAATTTATGATCGTGAGATAAATTGCCTTTCAGCTTGTTCTCATGTGCCATGAAAATATATAAAATTTTCCATCTTAATCTTCATCTTCACTCTCCTTTCATTGCTACATTTCAATTCACATAACAATACCATTACGATTTCTCTTATAATTCGCAATTCCTTATTATATATTATATAAGCATCTATTTTATATACTTCATTGTTAAACACACGAATACATATTTGAGATATTTCTTCTATTTCATTTCTTTATTAAACATGTTTTTTTTAAATATAAAATTGCAAATCACACATACAAATTAAATAAAGTAAATTTTATGGTTGTTCTTTCAATCCGTATATTTTTTTATTTTCACTCGAAATAAAAATGTACGGATCCTAAATAAGGGAAGGCGAGCATCACGCGGAAAATGCAAAAGAAAGAGAAAAAGAAGACTGAGGAAACAAAACTCGCGTATAAC
Organism: Camponotus vicinus; assembly: GCF_025532165.1. Taxonomy (NCBI): domain Eukaryota; kingdom Metazoa; phylum Arthropoda; class Insecta; order Hymenoptera; family Formicidae; genus Camponotus; species Camponotus vicinus. The sequence continues at coordinate 33,273,616 of NW_028141945.1, forward strand.
GACTTCTCGAGTTGTCAGAGCACAGTGAGCCTTGACATTTACGTTGATTTCGTCGACTTTTATTCTTCGCTCTTTGATATTCAACGCGACGCAACGTCGTGTCGAGACGTTGTGCGCGATCTGAAAACTCGAAATGCTGGATTTCGAATTCAATTGGCAGACCGTCGAGAGAGAACCCGCAGAATTATTTCGTATAAAAACTCGAGGGACACAATCCGTGCGTTTGGACGTGAAATTATTTCCATCTCACCCATTCTAGCCCCGAGAAAAATTGGAAAGTATATCGTGCTTGAGACACGAGGTTGAGAAAATCTCATGTGAAGTGATTGCCGGGCAAATGCCTTTAACCTTTAAAAAGTAAGCCGGGCAAACAACCAAGATACTCCTAGATGTATATATATGTGTGCGTGAGAGAAAAGCCATAAGGTAGAGTCGAGAAAAATTATACATGTGAATTGTATTTTTCCAAGGAAAAAAGAATAAAACAAACATTTTATAATATATAACTAATTATATATTCACGTAATTATATATTCTCCTAATATAATAAATAATGCGATAAAGTTTGCTCTCTTATGAATTTTAATTATCATAAAAGATAATAAATACTATTAACGATAAGTTTAATAACCGATAAATTTTATTCACTTTTTCTTCCTCAAAATAGTTGAATTTAATTTTCTCTCAAAAATTGGGAATGGAAATTATTCTATAATACAGATGATCATCTTTCGATCACTTTAACGCGCTAAAAGTTTAATGAAAAGTTTTGACATATTTTCCAAGTTCACACCGCGGCATTATTGTATAGTACAACGTGAGTTGCAAATTAGTTATTCATTCAGTATAAAACAATCTTTTATACGCCCGCTTTATACGGAAAGGCGCTCCGAAAGTTTCGCAACAAATCGTTTAAACAGAATCAGAGATAAAACGCGAAACAAGTGCGTTCTCGTTGATTCGACTCAACCGCGTGTGAGAAGAAAGTATCGGATAAAATCTACGTATCGAATGTACATGCCAAGGGAATATATTTTCTTGCGAGTGTGGAATATCGAACAGGTATGGGTGTAAGCCGCTCGTTATAAGAGGAAGATACGCTTATTCGATACGGGCATGTCTATCAGCTGATATTTATAGATTCACCAAAGTCGTAATATTCCTTGTTACATTATGTTACGTACGATAGGGCTTTAACGTACCGTTTACTGATAGCACTCGCGAAATCATCGGTTTATTTAAAAATTGACAATGGAAATTATTCCGTAACAAATGGTTATCCTTGGATCACTTTTGACAAGGGAATTGAAGGATAAATTTTCAATCGCGATTTATTCCAAGATATTAGAGAAAAATAAATGCAAATGCATAGTGGATGCAAAAAGCGCATTATAACTATAAACCAAGTTCTTTCTCGAATTATTCACAACTATTTCCTTGACACTCTTATCGCTTGTATATAATATTTGTATTTTACACGTTTATAGAAATCCTTCTCCGCGTGAACCATGTACCGCGCAGTTTTCGAATGATCGAGTGGAAATCTCGTTTTCGCGACAATATGGAATTCTTCCCGAGTTTACTTGAACCGTGACGTGATCGAGATATTGTAGTAAGGGTCATTCACGCGTGACGCGATTATCGGGAAAATTCTGAGTGCAACGTTGACAACACACGCGCACAATGCACATTACACGATCCCACAAGTGGTCTCGATGCATCGGAATAATGCCGCCAAAGCCTGATTGTTACGTGAAATCGATGCAGGAATATGCAGTCGCAAACAGTTTCAAGATGATTGTCTTGCGGAAAATTGTGCGTTACGTACTTGAAGATTCTCGTAGTCGAAGGAAAAGAGCTCAACGTTAGAAAATGCTGCGTATTCGAGCATAAAATAAAATTGGCTCAGTTTTATTCTCATGCCGGAAATCCACTTTATCGAGACACTAATCGCGCGCAACGTACTTTGCATAAATCGACCTTTTAATCTAATTGTAAGCATTATTCAATTTTTCAGAAATAATGATATGCAGACCTTTAAAATATATACGAAACTTTTAAAAAGTATAACGTACAAATTACATTTTCCGTTTAAGATTATTGTATCATTTCAAAGAGTACTCTAAGACAAACGATCTTAACGACGGACCTTTGATATTTGATAATTAAAAAGTTTCGAGAATTAACTGTAGAGGGGATAATATACGATTAATGAGATTTCTTCTATCCGTGTCGCGATAAGATTCAATATCCGTTCTATATTTCGCAGTTTCTGCTGAGAAAATAGGAAAAGAGCATGTCGAGCGTTCTCGATATCAGACGTATTAATGACGTCATTGATACATCTGCCTCAAGCAGCCCGTAATACGATTACGATCTTGTTCCTTTGGGAATTTAATTTCAAAAGTCACGTTACGAGAATTCTCTTTGAGAATTCTAGACAGGACTTTTCTAGGATGAAAAAATGTTCACGAAAGAGAAAGGAGGACAGAGAGAAATAGGAATGATTTATTCCGTCAGGGTTTTATCGTTTCGCGATTTTCACGTCAAAATAGATAAAAAAAAAAAAAGAAAGAAAAATAGAAGACCCCTAATACGTTTTCCGGGAACTTCGTCGAACTTGGGTATCTTTTAATCATGTTATCGCATGCCGCACAATATACATGAGGGGTTGCCATAAAGAGCACCTTGGGATCTCCTTTTTACACGTCGTGGCGCCATCAATTCTGCTGGTTGCGACGCAGCACGCGAGAAGAAATTCGCGTGTGCTTCTGGCAGCAGGCTTCGTCATCGCGCGTAGAATGATCCGTGCCATTTTCTCGGAAACAAATGTTGAATGATCGTGTCTTGGGAAAAGCAATCTCGGCGACGGGGAATTTAGAGAATGCCGTGTAACACCGATGATTCTCTGCCGTGCCTTCGCCCTCTCGTGTCTCTTCGTCTTTCCCCATCCCTCTACCACTCTCATCGCGTGCTTTATATTAAATTTAATTTTAGCGCTTGTCGCGGTATTAAACTTTCAACGCGAAACTGTTGCGTTGTTGGTGTCTCATTAGGCGAAAAACGGCGAAAAAAATTAATAGACCGAGTTAAGAACTTTTGTTTCTCATATATTAAGAACTTTTGTTTCTCATATATTAAATATTTAAAAAACTTTATTTCTATTCTGTTCCTTTCGTCTAGAAATTTCCAGTCGGGAAGCCTTTTCTACATCGAAATAGTTCAATCAAATCGAACAGAAAGAAAATGGCTTGAGCAAAAAATTGATGTGCCTCTGTGTCTAATTAAAATTATTCTGATTCTCTAATGTATTTACCGTGATAAATCTTCCTTTCTTGATCTCTGTAACGATAAGCTGCATTAAACATTAGCAATATCTATGGTAATTCAAACTTAAAAGGAGCTCGGCTAGCGATTGAGAGATATCGCTTCGAATTAAGTAGCGGCATTGGAAAGTATAAAAAGATATTGACGGCTTGATTGACGGAAGAAGTCGTTCACTTTGGCCTGTGCCTATGACCTTTGAATGAAGAACAAAGCAACTTCTCTCGTGCTTTCAGCAAGATTCATCGATTTGCCCGAGTAATCGTTGAAATAATGAAGAACACGGAAATGTACTCATGAGTGATACGATCGGAATTCTAAAAATGGATCGAGCTTCTAAGTTTGGCGTTACTTATATCTAGAAACCTTTGGAAGATAAGTTTTGATATACAGAATCAATGAGAATTGCCGCCTACGCTTCTTACTGCGTGACGACAACTTGATCTCATCCAATTGTCGGATAAAAGCTTTCAAAATTGCTTTAACAGAAATTGATAAAGAAAGAAGAAAAGACTCTTTAAAAGATATTGCGCCTTCCTAACAATAATTATCAAGAGAATCGCTGATTACGTTGAAAACAAACGACTTTAACGAAAGTAACATATTTGTGTGCTCTAAAATTGTGATTATTTTTTAATATCCAATAGTTTAACTCTTAATATATTCTATGTATTAAATATGTATTAAATGTATTAAATAATACATGTATTTAATGTATTAAATAATACATAAAAAATAAGATATTAAAACAATATTAAAATAAAAATATTTAAAATAACTGACTTAAAATGACATTCTTAATGCTTACTGCATTTTATTTGCAATATTAATGGTGATATTTCTTATAATGTATTTATAATATAATATCGCAATTAAAAAAAGCTTTGATAAATTGTTAAAGAGATACGCTATTTGTAGTATTATTGTATATCATGTGGCTTTAATTATTCCAGGTGAAACTTTCATAACAATTTTGATTAATTTAATATTACTGAGATTAAAAATTAAGTTAATATAAAAGATATAATATTCTTCTATAATATAATTAATAAATGGCTCTGTATGTCAATCGCTAATGCATGCTCGAAAATAACTCCATTTTTAACACACACTTTTTTCTAGATAAAAATTCCCAGAGTGATTTCTGAATTTTATTCAAAAAAAAAAGAATACTCAATTTTAATTAAACATCAGCCGCGGAGATACGAACAAGCGAGCAATCAAAGCTCATCGAAAAGTCTGCTTCGTGGATTCAATTAAGAAGTCGAGAATAACTGCTAGACGATGATTGCTTTATATTACGAAAAAAAGTCCAAGCATATGACAAAGATCAAGTACTTTCACTTGTCACTGTCTATACCTAGGAGATATAACCGTGTTCTTTACGAGCTTAACAAATAGGCGCATTTCGTCTATATTTTTCCACATGGTCTGTTTTATGCGAGAAAATAAAAATAGTATTTGTACTCGGATATAACGTATTAAAAAATGAGGATCACTTTTCGATGATTCAACATGTGACTATTTTTAATACTTTCGAAATATTATTACTTTTAATGCACTTATTGGAAAGATCTAATGATAGAAACTCTCGCAATAGTGGATTTTATTTGCGTTAAATGGCGATCGCGCGTCGATTATTCTACATAATAAAAGGTAAACTCGTTAACTCCCACGCGATTAAAGTTCACAAAGCTGTAGACGCCTTAAATTAGCGCGAAGTCAGGTAATCATTAGAAGGCATTTAGCCTCGCGAGATCGGGTCGCTCGTGTGCAGATAGCAAAGACGCACACGTAAGTCGGTCTGTTTGCATGGCCTAAATAAGTTCAGCACGTTGGATCCGTCAACATGCACGAACATATCGTGCGCCAAGCGACACGTATAAAATACAAAAGAAAGAAATTCATACGTGAAAAAGCGTGTGGTCTGTAAATAATCCTGTTTGAAAATCAATCTTTCGTGATATATTCATACGAAAAGCTTTTGTTTTAATAAAAAAATATGTTAATGAAACTTTTGATATCGTATCTATTGTAAAGATACCATATACGATCGTGGTATGAATATCTTGTATAGATCGTATACATAACAAGTTGCAACATCATTATAAATACACTTTGTAATGCATTGAAAGTTTCTGTTCCGCAATTTCCGTCATGTCTTGCGAACTGTTCATCAGAACTGTTAATTAACATTAATCGACATTTATGAAATCGTTGCTGATTAGCGTCAGAGCCACGGACTTCATTACGCTCGGTTCCCTAGATGTGACTCAATCTAGCTAATTTCAACAAGAATGTGTCGTCAAATATGGATCTTCTCGTGGGTGACCCTAATCTGAAGCGATGACCCGGGTATCATTTAGTCAATCATCACTTAATTGGATCATACATATCCGAGCGATGGAATTGCTTACGTCGATGTGGGTCTAAGATACAAAAAATTTATTCGCAGGAACATTCGACATTGAATGAACCTTTGAACAAAACGACGATAAAGGTCGTATTTTCACTTGAACAAATAAATTTCTAAAAATACCTAATGTAAGAAGAAATTATTTCATTATGTAGCATTCTTTCTCCTAAAGTTGAAAAATTGAAGATAAGAGAAAAAGAATGGGGAGTTAAGATTGTAATTTGAGATCCATTTTACATACGATATTTCAAATAAAATTTGTAACAGTGAAAAAAAATCAATTCTAAAGTGACGATAGATTTCGCTTGACGTAACTTATTGTTAGGCGTAAAAACTTCTTTGGGGTCGTATTGATGACGCATTAACGAAGGGTTGAAATCGACGAGGTACCGTTTAAAGTAACATCGACTGGGAAATGATGCACTTTAACCTATATTGAGGATAACGGTAAAAAACGAGGGAGTTTTTAGACGAGGTAGAATGTCCCCCTTAAAGCATCATCTCGTCGGCCGCAATAGTGCGCCGTATGTCCTGCCTGAAGGTTAATCTTGGCGATAAATACGGTCGCCGTAACTGTGGGGGAAGTCCTTTCCGATACTCCGAGGTGTATGTATATCCCGTCAGAGTGTGACATCACATCGTAATTTTCGAAAAAGGATAAGCTACGACCTGATAAAAAGAGTGACGGGGAGAAACGAGATTACCGCGTAAGCTCCATTAAAATTAGTATCTTCACGCTAATTAAGGCCTCGAGCAAAGATAAGTTTAAAGCGAGTCAACTAATTATAACGCCGAAGAAAATATATCCAGTAAAGTTATTTTCTTTAATCTTCCGCTCTCACTACTTCGTTAACTTTTTCTCTTTTTAAATTGTCCATATTTTTATCGCCCTCAAAGTGTCAAAGATTCTTCGGATATACATCTCGGTCGCTTCATTTCTCATTTCAACTTGTTATTTAATTTTTTTAATTTTCTCGCGTTACAGGAGCACGTTTCACACGAAACGTTATAAGTCGTAAGAATAGGATATTCTTTTTCTCCGGCTGTTCCGGAGCTAAGAACGCTCCTCTTCTATCACGTCGCTATTAATCTCACCCCGAGAATACCAGACAAATCGGCTACTTTGACCTGTTTTTATCTTCCGAAGAACCGTATTATAAGTTACCGATGCGATAGATTACGCAATATTGAACATTTCACGTATGCTATAAATCCGCTCCCTCGATTTACCCCTACGACAAGATACGCGAAATATTGCCTCCTGTCCGTTATAATATTATCGCGCTGATAAAAACGAACCGCATGTGAAAGTTATGTATTGTTCTCTCGTCGAAAAAAAAAAGATACCTGCATTCACTAGTGTCAATCTACCTGTTATTTTACGTTTCTATTATTCTATTATAACCATTATTTTATTATTCCATTGTTTATTTTTTATTACTTCTATTATTTTTCTTCTTCTATTATTTTATTATTGTATTATTTTAAGCCCGTTGCGCTTATCCATAAAGTGAATACCGCATGTCCATAAATTGATGCGTGTATCGGCGGTGTCGGCAATAAAACTAGAATGAAACATCCGGACATGTTATCAATAAAATGCATCGTATATTAAATGCAACGTAATGTTTGCTTTCGTTTAAATAAAGAGGATTAAAAATAAAACTTTCTGATAATAGTAACAGCAGTATTTTTTTTACGAATGTTGACAGATTGATGCATCATCCGGAAAACTTGGATGCAAGATCAATTTATTTAGAATGCTTAGATTCTCATGCATGGGAGCCGTGATATATCGGAGAATCTGTAGCCGAAAAATACCGAAGACGAAAAATTTTCTGCAAAAATGTATAGACCATAATTGCAGTCGGAAGAAAATATGAATACATCATGCATGTTTGTGAATACGAAGACCTGACACGCAGATGTAATCAAATCCCGTCTCTGCTGCATAGAAGCGCATGTAACGTCGCTGTTTCTCCGGAGAAGGGGGGAGAGGGGGGAAAGGTGCATAATGAGATTGAAGTCGACGAGCGGAAACTTCGGATGGCGTACTTTCGCGTGACGGCGCACTCCTGGTGCTAAGTACGCGTGTTTGGTTCTTTACGATGGCAAGCACACGGGGGGGAGAGGACTCGAGCTTACGCAAGAGCTTACTTAGGAGGATTTTCATTCCCCGACATTGTTACGCGCCTGCGATTGCATAGTTGCGTGCTTTTCCCTGGAACACGTGACGAATCCAGTCGAAGATGGATTCGAACACGATAAGCGTTTGTAAATCCGATTGCGAAAAGGTATTTTTTTGAACCGTACTTTCGATTTGTAAGCTTGAATAGATTTTTCCCCATGGACAAATAACGTTAAATATTTTTCCGAGATTGAACTTTTTTTTAATTTTTTTCGGCAAGTAAACATAGGGAAACCGTGGTCTCCGTGCCAGGGGAATAAAATTTGCAGTTCCGCGAGAGCTCCGGATATGCGCGAAAATAAATAATTCTTTTTGCCAAAATCAGGAAAACGCTTGTGCGTTGGACCTCGGAGAGCCTTTAATTTATTTCTTTGAAACTATGCCAAATGTAACGCGCATTTCGTTAAATCAGCGAAGGGTTGCTTCGTAGAGACCGGGAAATATTAGATCGCTAAAAATGTTACGTAGCGTTAAAACGATTGTTAATTCACGCATAACGGTGCCGTTAATATCGTTTGCAGTTAGTTACGCGAATCTAGTATACATCGAGAGCATTTCTCTATTTGCGATAATTACAAAAGCGATAGGCGACTGTTCCTGGTTTATGCATGCATAGAAGTGGATTTGCATATCAATGATAACGAAATGCATTTAGCAACCGATATTCTTGTGATGTCGACTTTAATATCATACATATGTTCTCTGGTTATAAGAGAAGTTCTAGTTTTAATGACTTTACTATGTTATATCTTTCAAATTGGAAATAATTTCCACTTAAGAGACTTACGAAAGTAAAACTCGCATATATTCTTTATCGTACCCTATTTTCAGGTAAAAACGTCAATTTTAATATTCTTGAGCTCAAAGTTAAAGTGAGAAATTCGAGGCGAATGCACAAGAGATTTCAAATAAATCGTTGATGGTAGAAAATGGTAAGCTTCGCTTTCCCGGTACAGTTGGTTTCATGGTAAAATCAGACTCAAGATAAGTGTTTTTCGCTAGCGGCCTCGATAAGAGTACCTCGTATCCGCGACAGGTCGCGATCTCGCGTGTTGGCGTCGATCTGCGCCCCACGTCGAACACTCTCTGCCCGCACCCTCACCCTCTCGCTCGGGGGTCGCGTTCAGTCAGCTCCGAACCGCGAGTGGGGTAAGTTGCGCCGCGCGCCGGCTCGTCTGGCCCTTCTCACTGAACGAAGCATACACAACATCGCTCCGCGTGCATCCCTCTTATTGTCATCATCGCTTGATAACGAAAAACGCAAAGATCGGCAAATCGCGTCGCGACGCGACGCACTCGCGAGGGCGAGGACGTGGGTGGATGCATCGTGGTGATCGCGTTTCCGCGATCAGACTCTTCCGGTCGATTTCCACGTTTGATTTCTTCGCGACGGGAAGAGAAGAAGGGAAGGGTGTTGCTCCGATTTATGACGAGGAAGAAACACGGTACCGTTTACGGTGGTAGAGATACGCAGGTCGCGTGTGAAGACAAGCGGAAAGTGAACTTCGTCATGTTGAGGTGAGTTCTCGCTTTTCTCTTATTTGATCTAGTTTGCGACGTGGTTGTGACTGCGCAATTTCTTATGTAACGTAACCGTGGAAGGCCCCTTGGGGCAGGAACATACCTCGTTCTTTTATTGGGTTTTGTAATCACGGTTGAAAATCGTTGGCATTCTAATATCGCGCACTTTTTACGTTCCATTTTCTTTTTAGTTTCTCTTTTCTTCTTTGAACAATTTAAAATTAAATTTTTTAAACAAAACTGTTAAGATAGTAAAATAATTGATAAGTTTCGAGCGATCGGCAATCCATGGTTTTCGATGAATTAAGCTTCACGAGTATAAATGAAGAATAAGATTTTTATTCAATTTTTTCTCTTTAATTTTATTTTTTATTCAACTAAAACTTTAGCTGAATAAAATTTTTGCTTATGGCATTTTCGAAAATTTGCATTTGTTTATAATAAACTATATAAAACTATGTTGCCAAATATAAAAAGTAAAATTGTCGCACTTTTAATTTTTCAAAATGAATGTCAGTATCCAAAGCCTCGGTTGTTAAATTTTAAGCAGAAAACGTAACAAGAATTTCAGAAAGTAGTTTATTATTCGAAGAGCACTTTCGCGCAGAAAAGCAAGTCTCTCTTTTTACGAAAAAGTCTATGCCTACTGGCAATTGACAGAGATTCCCTTTGCGAAGCGAAGGAGTTCTGTTTCGTTTGAAACAAAGGTCGGATTTTCCTTGAATTTCGAATAAGGATTATCTAACACATAATCTACTGGCAACACATAATCTATTATGAATTCTCTTAGAATGTTAGAATGGGAAGCATGATCGACTAGGAATCAGAAGCGAATACCAAACGCGAATTGCAGCGCAGTTCTACGACAATAGGAGCAAATCTCTCAAGTGGGTCAACAAGTTGAATACTCTATAGATACCCGGTTTCGGAAGCTATGATATGATAGGGGAGAGAGAGAGAGAGAAAGAAGGAGAGAGATAAAAATCGAAAACGTGAATCGCAATTATTGGTTTTGCCGCTCATTTCGTCTGCAGAAACTAGTTTGAATAAACGACAAAACAAATTAAACTCATTCTTTCTTTTAAATTTAAATTATTGAAGATATAAATAGGGGTGAAGTAAAAATCAAATAATCCATTATATGCAAATATTTAAAATAAGATACGTCATAAATTATATTCTAAAATGTAAAGTCTAAAAAGAATTAATAACAATCACGGAAAGAGTGATGCTTTAATACGTCTAATTTATTCGTTACATTCTGGAGAAAGATTAAGACAATTCTTACATTTAATCGCCATCTTCATCGTATCTTTGACTTATTAATGCAATAAAGAAAGGATGTAAATCGGGTTTAGTGTTCAATTCTCTGACACATTTATAATATCGTAAAAGCGTATCTATGTCAATAACGATGAATTATCTTAAGCTGCAGTGATACTGCAGATTTTTATTGCACTATCATCGCTGATATTAATACTACTTTTTTCAAGAAAATCTGAAACATTTTTTATTAATCCCTTGTCTTTACTCCGAGATTATCTCACTTTTCCATTTCGTGCATAGCATGCTCTTTGCGTAAAAATGATATATCTTCCCTTGCAAATATTCTTTCTGTGTCAAAGTTCTGGACGATTCTCGGCAATAGACACAGTATATACATGTGCTTGAATATTTACGAATGGCATTCACCTGCGAAAATTCGCATGCCATATAACACCGTGGCCTTTATGTATTATTCGGCGCTTCAAGATTTACTGCGAAGTCTACGAGTGATGGAGCAATTTGAGCTGTTTCTCACACAGTGATCGGAGTTTAGACAATATAAAATATCAGAGAGAAAGAGAGAAAAGAGAGGAAAAAGAGAGCATCACAAATTTCTCCTTTCACTATTTTAAATTACACAAATATGCTTTATATAAATTCTTTAACATTTTTATAGCAACTGCACAACAATTGTATTTCTTTTTTAGCTTTTCACAAGAGTTAAAATACAGATACAGTTTAATCGTATATTTATAAAATCGTAAGCAAATGATATGATGTGCATACGATTACAGATGGTCCGCAAATATGAAAGCAATGTTAAAAACGGACCAATCAATTTCGCGCTCTATTTTTGCCGCGATCGATCGTAGGTGCCGTCGAACGCGTCATTAAAACAACGAGCGATTTTGCATTCTCTTTCTCTGTCTTTCTCTTTTTTTCATTCGTCCGGGTTACGCTGTCCCGAAAGATTTCATTGCATTCGTGCTCGAACAATCGAAATGCCACGCACAGGTGTCCCTAAGGATCTAGGTTTCTCTTAAAGCTTGCCAGCATAATACATGCGATTTTTTCATAATGTAAGAGTTTAAATTTCTCAGCAGCCTTTAAAGCGCTTTTAAATTCTCAGAGGAGTAATGGTCGCGCGCAGAAGAGGGATGATACTTTTCAGCGATACTTTATTACATCCAGAATCGTATCCGGTATTGCCGGTATATATCTCTCCTTGCGCTAAGTTCTATTTTTGTTTCGTCATATCGATTCCCCGCTCACGCTGAAGTCGTAATATCGCGTCGTGCCGGATCTCTTTCGCAAAACGGCGAAATTAAGCGTGGGCATTTGTCGGGTGTTAGCGAGAGAGAAAACGGTAAGAGAAGAACGGTGCTAATACCCGGGGAGATAACAATACAAGCCGTATTTTAAATGAACGCTCGTTTCACGGGACGCGAGATATATGCAAATAAATGGCGTATTGCTCTGATGCCGGATGAATTAGAGATACGAACATTCATCATTTATCGATGTATATTTAATTCTATTTTCGAGACATATTCTCGATAATTGATATATCGAATCTCCATCGATATCGAATTTTGTATCTAGGAAGCAGAGAATGATATTTATGTACTCTCGAAAAATTACTCGGTGGATTATCTTCACGATCGCAATGATAATCACAATGAACAATATTAAATGCAACGTTATTGCAGCTCTTTTTCTTTTTACGATGACAACTGAGTGCATAGTTTTTATAACGACTTGGCGACTTTCTCCGCGAAATATGCATTGTAAAAGTAGTAAAAACTACCAAGTGTAGCTTGGTGGTTAAGTCATTCTTTCTTTGTCCTTTTTTTTTAATGCGTTGCGAAGCTCTATTTCCCTGCACAATGAATGCGAAATGCGCCATCGTGGTAGAAATCAAATTTAAAAATTCTCGTTATATTGTACCTTTGTACCTTTGAATCTGTCGGAATGCTCATGCTTGACAATTAAACGCGTTGCAAGTATAAGCACACGTGCACCATATTAACTTTTTTTGAGTAATCATTTACGCGTGAATTTTTAATTAACAATCTTCATGAAATTAGTATTCTATTTTTAGAATTTTTCAATGATTAATGAAATTTCTTAATCAATTCCGTTTACGAGATTGATACTTTTTAATTAACTATTGATTAAAATGAAGTTCATGCATTTTCAATCTTGAAGTTTAAATTGTTAAAGTCTTGAAATGTTTTACATATAACTCCATAATTATGTTACTCAAATAATTGTGTTATTCAAATTCTTGGAAACACTATTAATTTCCTTTCAAGAAATTTTTTAAAATACATAGAGAGAGAAAAAGAGCAAAGGCCAATAAACAGAAACATGAAAAGTATAATAGAAAGTCGATAAACAGAAATTATAATGGAAATTATAATGGAAAATATGATAATGTATTTCGTCGTCGGAAGAATTCTATAAAGAACGAAGAAATCCGTAAAAATCCAACAGTTGTCAAGCAATCTAGGGTATTTACTACGTTTGAATATTTCTCTCGATGCGATTCTCTCTCGAGGAATCGAGTTTCACACAGAATTCCTATAGAATTCAGTCGTACATTAAATATAAATTAAACCAATGGGCGAGTAACGCTTTGCGATGGCATACGAAAGTACTGGCTAATGTCGAGTTCATCAATTAACAATCGTAGAGATCGATAGTCAGATTAATTATCGTCGTTAACAATGCGCCCGCTACAACAGAACGATCATTCCCATTTGCCAGAACGAAGTAATTAATTGCTAACTGGTAACAACGCTGCGGACACGCGCTCGTGACGACAGTGCTCGTTATTAATTGAGGATTCAATCGAAAGTTGCATGATATCTAGCGATGCAAGGATTATGAAGCATCGGAGTGCGTTTTTCACATTTTCTATTAAAATTTCTCGCACATTGCTTAGCTGTTTATTCACATTCCTTTATTCTGATACTCACATTCTAATGTTTAATTAAATTTTTTATCTGAATACACAGTGAATAAAAAATTATTTCTGTCATTATTAGTATTTGTGCTACTTTTTAATAATGTAAAGGATATTTTGAATCTCTGATTTTATTCTTAATGATTGTATGTATATAAGAAAAACAACGTTTAATTTTATCAAATTGTAAGTCATCTTGTAAGCAGTTAACACAAACTTGAAGAAATGAGATAGCGCACGACTTGTTTTTACTGCGTTCATTATTCTCTCACGAAGACACAAGATCTGTTAAAGAATTTTACTCTCGCAGCAGTATCGCTAACATCGTAAATTTGAGCGATAGTAAGATTTCCGAAAACTTCTGCTTCTCCGAGAATTTCCGTCACGACACGAAAGTTACGAGAGCTAGTAGATTTCGAGCTTAATTTGAAATGTATCTTCAAATTGCCGCGGGAATAAGTCGAGTAACAGCATTCCACGTGGAAACTAACGGCAGCAGATTACGTCCAACACATCAATATGATAACGAGCTCGCGATATCAGAAGATTGTGTGTGTATGGATATGTGTGCTGCACTATTTATCTTTCGTCGTTTCTCTCGTTGATATCGCGATTGCCACGTGGGCGACCATCTTCGCAAATTTGCATATTAAAATTTATCGTTGCTTCTCTCTGATTTATATCATCAAATTATACTACTATAATTAAAGCTGAACGAACGACGATCGGACAGGCGATTTTCGTCACGTCGTAAAACTTCTTTCGCGATTTTGACTTTAAATCCAATCAGCTGGTTGAAAAATCGTATTGTAACATTTCGCGTATTGAAATATATCGCTCATTGAAATATTTATATTCATGTTACGCATTTAATGCTTGATGCACGGTTCCCTATTTTTAACTTTGAATGCATCTATTATAACTCTCGATTCATCGTAGGTGATCGTTATTGATTGATCAAACAGATTCTCGCACTCTCTTATCGTTCATACATCGCGTTCGTCGCTATTGTATACTTTGGGATTATTGTCGGGCTCAGGATGCGATTCTGAATAATTCGCGAACATTCGCGTAATCTCCAGTTGAAGCTATCCTGGGATCCGCGCACATTATACAAACTCGGCGCGATACGTAACAACTTGTCGGGACAGGTCGGCGTTAATGCCATTACATTACCCGTTTAATCTGAATACCATCAACATAATCATGTTTTCCAACATCTTGCCTTGGCTTGCCAACCCTCTGTATCCCGTCTATTCAATTATGCCTCCATCTCTCCAGCAGAACGTCACGGCCGCAAGAGAAGATGCAGTGACATTTAGCAAGGCTTGAACAGTGTCAGTACTTAAAAGACGTCGCGATCGGTAGCCGCAGTCTTGCAACTCTGATAGATCACTGTCTTGTCTCATCTTCTTGGTCGTCGGATTGGTAAAAAGTAAAAGGCATGGTTTTCCAGGTGCTTTACTGACAGTAAAACAGAGAGTCGAGTAAAACGTCACTTGGATAGATAAAAGGAATGAACTGTATTAGTCGACTGCTCTTCCCGTTGCGTTCTTTTTGCTGCAAATACTATAAAACTGTTCTTCTTAGAAGAATCAATCGTGGAAGAAGTGCGGTGTTTTCTAGCTATATGTATAAGTGATTATTTTATTGGAGTGTTTGAAATTCTGTTTGATTTTATTCTGAAGGATTCGATAGCCATTTTTACTTCATTTGCTTATTCAATCATTCAGAATTTAATCTAACTTGTGAAAATGGAAAATCTTTTTTTTTCCGCCAGTCTAATAAAATTCCTTCTTTAATAAGAGTTCAAGAATCGTCGACTGTTAACTTTCTAATTGTATACTTTTCTCAAACTTGATCTATCTTGAATTTTTTAAGAATACCTTCTTGAAAAGATGCCCGAGAATTTTAAATATTTCAGTTAACAAATTTTACCTTTTCTTATTCAATTTCCGTTTTCATTTCAGAGTTTCCGACATACCATGTCCAATGATAAATACCAATTCATATTATGTGTATAATCAAGATACATTAATATAAATTGCAACTCATTAAAGGCGTGTGTATGTATGTATGTGTCTATGTGTATCACTATCATTACCGAGAATCTCACTGTTTGTGTATAAAAGTCATTAGTATAATTATCAATAATAAATTCTTTCCTGTATGAAAATTTCAGGATTTCTCGGACTTACCGCATTTCTCACGAAATATATTTTCGCGTGTTTTGTTTCTCTCGACGAAAATCTTGTTTTTGCTTCTACTGTTGCTGTAGCCGTTTGTAGAAGTGAAAAATTGAATTAATATAATTTTAGAAATTGAAGTTTTGATATCGACAGACTGTTAATTAAATATACTAAAACGACTGAATCATTACAAGAAATGATGTATGCTCGCTAATGAACTGCTTTTTATATAGATGTATCTTTTCATCATAATATAAAAAAGTACTAAGGAAAAATTGTTTTTGTAGCAATACAGCTGTCATTTTTTAATTGAAAATTATGTGCTTTAATATTGAATTTTTTATTTTGGCAAGTATCTCGATTTCTCAACTCAATTTCGCGAAGTAACATAAGAAATTTGAAATAAAACTATTTTACTCACTCAATATTATTTGTCAGATACGAACAATTCTAGAACAGAAGTTTTTATATATTTTATTACACAATGTCTTCACACACAATAAATACATACATCAAAGAGAAAATGTAGCAGCCATTATTCTAAGATATAAAATTCTGTATTACGTAAGAAAGATGTTACGTATATTTGTATATTTCCTGCCTTTCTCTTTTTATGTATTATAACAATAAAAAAAATTATTCGATTAAACTTGATTATTATGAAATATTTATTGCAATATACTCTGAAATATCAAGAAATCGAAAGGCTTTTCTTATTAAAATGTATTTACAATGACGTATGACTTCCGTCACATATTGCAGAGTATTCCAGGAAATATCGAGTATTTAGCAAGAAGACTTATTTCCACGAAGCGATAGCAGATTTTCTGTATCTACCAATGCGAATTCACGACAGCTGGTAGAATAAATACACATACGTTTCCATCTCTAAAACGATTTTCTGGTAGACGAAAAAGAACAAAAAATAGTATCAATGCGATACAAAATAGTTATATTTTATGATAAAGAATAAAATATATAAAATGTCAATATTATTTTATAAAATATCTTTAATTTCAATTGAAATGAGTACTTTTTACATTGTAATTTGATAGAAGAAATGTCAAAATAGAAATTTAAGAAAATGTATGTTTTACTTTTGTATCATTGACCAATTGTTATATAAACATATTTTTTCAATGAAAACCTATTATCATATCAAAAGCGTATAGTTTAACAAAATAAAATTGTCGTTCGTTTATTCTTTCATCATTTCATTTCCTCTTTTCTATCATTTTTATTTCCTTCATTTTCGATCATTTCCTTTTCTCAGATAAAATAATAGAATAGAATAATGCTGTTAATCTATTCCGACGAGTAATAATGGCACATTCGTAGGCGTGTAATCTCTATTTGATTAATTATGTATCTTTATTTCTCGCAGAAATTTTAATCTAAAAAAAGTTTAAATTCAAAATCCTTAAATTTGCAGTAGAGGATCTTATACGATAAATAAACTCAAGTTTGGTCGAAATAAATCAGCGTCGGTAATGGGTTTGTTTGAAAACTACGAGGAAGCATCGTTTCGAGGAGATCCATAACTATTCCCGAGTTTCGTTGTAGTTACGTGATGACTTCTTCTCTCTCGGCAACCGCGATCCTCCAGCATTATTCCGTGCTACGTGTTTCTCGTTTATCCTCATCCTGTCAGGAAACCCCGCTTATCCGTGCTGCGTCCCTCGGAATAATTCTGCGGACGATAACAATTGAAACGAATCGCGGTCGTACGCATATACATAACACCGCACTTCGTGGAATTGGCATAAATTCCGCGTCGTTAAACTTGCCGCTTCATTTGCCCGTCTTCCCTAGCAGAAGATAAATGGTTCCTTCGGATACCTGAGAAAAATGATAAGAGAAAAGGTGCGAGAGCGTGGTCGGGAGGAACGCGTATCAGAATAATTGCCGATTCGTACATAGGAGTGGTTTTATTCTTCGTTTTTCCACGAATTTGATTCGTTCGACGATTATTATACCGGCGGAATCGTTAATTTTGATCGTGCCTCTCTCGATTAACTCTCGTTGTTGATTAATTTTTTGCGACTATGCGCAGCACCAATCAAAGTTTAATAGACGTTTTCACATTATATCTGGATATTACGAAGATTTTAATAGAGTGATGTATGTGATTAATTACATTGCTTTCATTTGCGCGCTGATACCGGTTTGTTCCGGAAGTCAAAAGTGATTGATAAATGGTCGGATAATTAAGTCAAAATGATTTACTGCGGATAATAGTTTGTAACAAGTTACTCTTTTTACAACATAATATTTTATATAATATAATAATCTATTATAATATATACTACATTTTGTTAACGAGAAATATTTTGATTTTATTTATAAAATTATATTGATCTTATGTCTCCTTTATTGATCTTATGTCGTGTTGTTTGATCGATAAATTTTAAACTCGGAATTTATGCTCAACGATAATTAATTATTGCATAAGTAATTAAAAGCAAATCCGACATTGGAACATTAAATAATTGCGGGATCACTGCCAAAACTGTCAAAACTGATAAGTCTTCTATATTAATCATGGTATCGATCTATAAATATACGATTCGAGATGTTAATGAAAAAAACGGTTTTTCATGGATGTAATGGATATGAATCTAAATTTTTTTCTTTTATTCTGCCTCTAATAAAGTAAACTAATAAATAAATAAATATATATATATATATATATATATATATATATATTTATTATATATATATAACTGTCAAACTTAGGTACACGTGATACATGTTTTCTTATGTATATTAAATGCATTTAATTCCGAAGTTAAATCATCGCAGTCGACATTAAGTATTCTACACCTTAAGAACTTGAACCGTGCAGAAGTTTCAGTTTTGCAAGAGAAATACAGAAAGAGAGAACATTCGTTATTACAATCTCGCGTTGCGTTCCATCTTCATTAACGACGTTCCTTGTTCATCCAATAATTCATACGTCTCTTCGGGTATGTGGTACGACGTGATAATTACCTTCTAAGAAATTAGGCCGTAATGGACGCTCAAGCCTTTAAATTGCCTCTTGTGATCCGTCGTGGATACGCGAAATTAATCTTCACTGGGTAATTTAGATGTGTAGCGAGCATCATAGATATGGCGTGGTTCGCAAACTATAAGAATATTTGTGCCAGATGACAAATTTGTAACCGGCTTGTACAACAGTAAAATATGGCATGGCTACAACGGAGAGTCGATTCATCGGTATCGCGATGAATAATTGACCGCGCTTTGCTCCGATTAATTAACTTTCAGTACTTTATCATTCTAGTCGCGATTCCCTAACATATCAGACATTAAATGGATATCCCATCCTCAAACGTTCCTCGATATTCTAATTTCTTTTCTCTTTTCTTTTTTATTGGAAAAACCGATGTATCTCGATGGAATTTTCCTTGAGGATTTATAAAAATTTCGCTTTTTTATCGATCTGTTTTTACATTTATTTGCATTTCTGTAGTCTTTACAAAAAACAAGGTAACGATACAAGTTGCATTCTACGCGGTTTCCACATCTTTTTCCGTTGAGAATAAAACGTAATTTTTAGAAATCATATTCGCAGCGTATTTTTCATTTCGATTCGATTAATTGCTCTTGATATTTAACAAATAGAAATATTTGTGGATGCTGCTTTGTCGGTTCATTTTATAGTCCATTTACGCATTACTGCATTTAAATAGTTAATTATTCGGTACGTTGTTTGATATAATTACAATATTGCTGTACTGTCGTAACATGTATTATCGTGGTTGTTAAATTTATTGTGATTGGTTTTTAGAAGTATTTATTTAATCAAAAATTTATTTCGCGAGAAGAAAAGCACTGTTTTGTTTTTTTCTTTATTTTTCACAAATTTTAATAGCATTATATTTTATTTTGCTAAATTGTGTGAAAAATATTTATCTTCTTTGACATTGTAGAACAAAAATCATTAAAATTAAAATAATTTCTAATACTGTTGTACAATTTGGCCCTCTAATTAACCCATGCATTGCACAGTACATTAAAGCGATGCTGTATTAATTAATTAATTTAGACATGACATCGCAAAATGCTATGTGCACTTGTAACAGCATGTTGCAATGCACTATCGTTTGTTATTAATTACTCGTATTAACCAATCAATATCAATAGAACGTTGATTAGTTGACTATCCTTGAAACTTGCGCATGACTTAACTATCGACGTAATCGTGGAGCTGTCGATGTAATCGTAGTTTGTCGAGGAAAATGCCGACGCTGATAACGCAGATAATCTTGCGACGATGCGAGAATTGCGAAGTTGATTTAACGCAGAGAGAGAGACTCTTAACGTGGGCGATAAAATAACAAACGTACGTTATTAAATGTCAGTGTAATGTTTTTAACGTTTCATCGAGTGATGCCATTGAACAAGTGTATCATTCTTAGATAAGATGATAACGACGTCGGCAGTTTCCCCTGAGGTTGCTGAATTACAAAAGTCTCACTTTGAGATTCTATTGTGTGTCGCATGTACTTTAATTATATTCGCGACGAATTTACGAGGTTACTCGATAGTGCTCTTTTGCTAAAACTTCGAGCGGAGAGAACAAAGACTGCAAAGATGTATCTTTGCAAGAAATGTTAGTTCGCATACAAATTCGTATTTAGAAAAGCTTTCCACCTCTCGAAAATGTATACACATGGATAATATGTATATGCACGGTGTCTAAGAGGCTTGCGCAGTAGATAAGGAAAACGTGTAGGCAGACGTAACGTCGTACGTGCGATCCTTATGTTTTCGTGCGAGGATTCAACCGTGAAGTTTTCGTCAAAAACTTTCCTCCAAAAATCGCATTTCTCTTTTTGGAGAACAGCTTAGGAATGTTTTATTAATACTATCTCACGCCTACGTCGGAAAGTTTTTCGTAATAACTAGATTCCGCGCCGTTCGTTGCTTTAATTAACGGGCCGTAAATCCATCAGAATTGCTCGTTGAATTTCACACTCATTTCCCCAGTAGATTTCATGAAATTGCGAAAAGACAGCCACCGAGAATATTAGGATCTTTCTAATAATACGGATTATTTGTATATAAACAACATCGCATAGAAGCTACCGCAATAATGCCGGAGGCTGCAATAATAATATTCGATAATTTACGCGCCGCAGGTTCGTTTCAAAGCTATGTCGTGTAAATTATGCTGACGTGAAAACTTTCATAGAAATCTATAGAAACGAAAATGAAAGATTGACACAAAAAGAGACTACTCTTTACTGGTATATATTTATTTAATTTTTATACGAAATATATGAATGTATTTTATATAGAGTTAAATCAATTATTTTAAATTCTATCATTTCAGCTTTTAACTTTAAAAATTATATTATTTGCTAGTTATTAGATTTATACATATGACAAGATATTATTCTCTCTCTCTCTCTTTACCAATACAACTTTTATCGTGACTCTGCTAGCTGAATCATATAAAACACAAACAAATTTTTTTTATCGTGTCGATCGCGCCCAAAGGAACAAAATATCACGATCATTCACCCACGTTGGCGAGGATCATATTTTCCGAATGCATTGCGTTCTCTGAAGTTCCGTTCTGTGTTCGTATTCATATTTCTTGTTTTTATTTTCATGTAATATGAGAATTAAACAGGTGTTTAATTACCTAGTTATTATTCTGTTTTGTTATATCTTTCGGTAAATGATATAAATTGATACTCGTACGTTTTAATCGGAATATGTGTCATTTCAAATTTTGTTTCTATTTAGATTGAATTGTGAGATATTTCGCATCATAAGTATGTTGCATGTATATTTGAAATGAAAGATTTTTTGCATCGCATTTTTGCTCATTTTTGTGACGTACAATATCCGACCGTAAATTAATCGCGAATCTCGATAATTTATGCACGGCCTACATAGAAGATCGTTGAGAGACACGCTCTTAACGGCACATCAAAATGCATGTAGTTGCGGGTTGGGGAATTAAGAGGGTGTAATATAATGTAACCGAACTGAACTGTGCTCTTATCTGGGTCATCTTCCTCTGATAGAAACCATTCTGGCTGCGTATATATACGAAGAGGATGTTCTGGGAAACCCCTATTGGGCATTCAATTGACTACTTAGGATGCAGCCAACTAAATGTATTGAATGTATAGGTAGTGCATGCGGTTACAAAAGAATGGCCTAATTCACGAAACTTTCGTTTTAGATAGTACATTTTTGTTTTAAAAATTTTAATTAATTTCATTGAATTATTTAAATTTTATATATATAAGAATTATGATACTGAATTGTGATAATTCTTAATACGATGATACCATCGATTCAGTGCAATTTTTTGTGTATTTTCAGAAAAAAAGGAGCAATTAAGTTTGTAATTCTGTATTGCTGCATTTATTTTTTTTTAATATGTAATAAATTTGGAAAAGATTTTTTAAGTTTCTAATAGATATTCATAGTTTCTGGATGAAGTTTTTTATGATTGTATGCACTCATGATGCGGGTCCGCTTTTCAAAGTGAAACACTTTTTTTCATCGCAAAGGTGCATAAAACAAAAGGTTTCTGTTAGACATCGTTTAAAATGAAAGAAGCTTGTGCTTCAAAAGCACAAGTCGCGTACTTGATTTAATTAGCATAATGGCTGTTTCAATCTATTCTACAGTTTAAAGAGGATTTGTAATATTTCTCATAGTTATATATATTTCGTATATTTTCCTCATAGAAACGCGTCTCATTTGATACTAACGATTAATATTCACAATTAATGCTAACCATTTTTATAAATAATAAAATATTTGTATAAAATATTTGTATAAAATATTTGTCAGCACGAGATTGATACATTCGGTGAATGATGGGAATGGAAATTGTATTGTGTCACAGGGATAAGAAAATGTCACCGTGATGTTACATCGAAGCGCTTCGTCGCGGCGCCGGCGAGCGTCGCCAAGCATGGCAAATTCGAGCCAGCCGGCGGGGGTGTCTTCGACAATGCGAGGTCGACGAGCGAGCGTCGCCACCGAAAAGCCCCTTATCTTGCCGCCAAGCAGCCCCGGCGAAACGATGGAAAGACAGAGATCGCCGAGGGGTAGCATGGTTCCGAATATCGCTCTGGATACCGAGAGCGATTCTCCTGACGAGGTTAGTATTCACCCTCTTACATCTCTAAAATTCCTGTATAATTTCTTTTATACACATACTTTTGAGTCGTTATTACTTTGGTATACAGTGTATCCCCAAATTCATCTTGATATATGTGTACGTATAAGGTGGAGGAAACGTAAATTTAAAAGCTTATTTTCTCTAGAAAATTGTATGTATGTATATATAAGGGACTACCTGAATTTTTAAAACCGTTGTGAATAATTCGAGCAATTTGACTTGGCAAATATTTTTACGACGCTAGTAGTTATATAAAGTGTAAAGATCAATTTAATCAATGAGATTTTCAGTCAGCTGAAAAATGCTGCAGAGATATTTCATTTTTTCATTTTTTTCCCGCTGTCTTTTGCTATGCTATATTACATGAAATATTTTATTATTCGAAGGATAATACATCCAATTATATGGATGTTTGATGTCGATATACTCACCGGTGAAATCAAATACAAGCTTTTTGTTACGCATTTTATATACATTATTTTATCCACAAAATTTTGATGTCATGAAATTTTCACGGCAGACAGATTGCTATCACATGTTATTCATTAACGGATGATTGGTGTGCAAGGTAGGCTTGAAAGCTATCGGTTAGCTTTACACTATGATCGCTAAAATGATTAAAATCCATTCATTTCAATCGAGCATTTCTACATGTTTCACGAGCATGTGGCTTTGCTTTCACGTACAGAGATAAATTTGTCCCTCTGTTAATTAAACTAGGTATATCGTAGAGATATAATATTTATACGCATCTCTCCGATAAACTCGAATAAAATAAAAAAAATCAATTAATTTGAGTAATAAGAAATTAAATATTTTGTAGACGAAAAAGCGACGACTAATTTATTTTTTTGTAATATTCTTAACATCTGTCAAGTTTACGCGAAAATAAGAAAGCGGATCATATCGTGACATTTCTTAACGAAAATTTAAAATATAAAATATAAAGTTGAAAATTAATATCTCCGTTTCGAAATTTTTTTTCTGCGTTCTCTTTACTTTATCAATAATTTAAATAGATAAAAAAGCGCTCTAGAATCTTTATAATTTATTCCAGGGAGTCTGTCGCAGGATTTTGCCAGATCCCGAACAGTACGGCACCAGTCGCAACTCCCTGCTGCCGGAGGCGAGCCGCAGCCCACGAAATTCCCTGATACCTGACGATTATTGCAGAAGCCCGCGGGGCTCTCTAATACCGGATCCCAACAGAAGTCCGCGAAACAGTCTAGTGCCCGATGTGGCGCGTTCACCGCGATGTAGCCTCACACCGGAGTTAAGTCCGCGTCACTCGCTGGTGCCGGATTCTGCGCTCAGTCCCAGGAACTCGCTCGTGCCAGACGTGGCTTACAACCGAAGTCCGCGAAACAGCATAGCGATCGGTGCGTCTAGGATCTCTCTGCTGCCGGAGAATGGCGCAATCGCGGCTGCTATCCGTAGTCCTAGGCACTCGTTGATACCGGATTCGACGAGAAGTCCACGCGGTAGTATGGCGAACCTGGACTTCGACCGGAGTCCACGTGGTTCGATTTGTCCGGATGTGCACAGAACACCCAGGGGTAGTATCACGCCTATGGAGGTCGCAGACAGAAGTCCCCGTGGTTCGATAGCTTCCGAGTGCCTGAACCAGAGCCCTCGCGGCTCGATCGCGCCCGATCCCAACAGATCACCCAGAGGATCGATAGCGCCAGATCCCGCGAATCGGTCCCCACGTGGATCGATTTGTCCGGAGAGTAACAGAAGTCCGAGAGGATCGATCGCGCCGCACGACCAGACGAATCGATCGCCACGCGGCAGCATAGGCGTGAATGATATCGATAGACACTCGAGAGGTTCTCTTGGAGCCATCAACGACGACGAGAATAGAAGCCCCAGAGGAAGCATTGGGCCTGAAGGAATCGATAGAAGTCCTAGGGGGAGCCTTGGAGGGCATCAAGATAGAAGAGCCCCACGGGGCAGCTTGGGTTTGCAAGATCCTAGAAGAGCTTCTGCAGATCAGGGTAAAAAAAAAATATATATATATATATATGTAACTCCTTTAATATTTTTTTAAATTATTAAGTATTTTACTAATATTTTTGAAATTTAAATTAATCTTTTATCTTTCTCTCTTCTCTATTAATTCTTTTTTTAACAATAAAAATGATCTAATTAATAATAATTATTTAGAATTGCTATTACTAAGAAAGAAATTGAACCAGTCATAGACTGGTTATTTCTATTATCGGTATTACAAGTAAATCAAGTTATATTATGATGAGATTATCGTGAATTTGTTTCCCTACATCGCGACCATTGATGCGAAACTTTGATACGAAAATTACCGCAAAAAGGTGGTTCTTGGATATATCCAAACCGCAACGCTTTGTATTCGAATAGCGAAATCAATGTATAATCTTCCTCACGCAATTATAGCGTCGCGATGAAACGTAACGCAATGTTCGGGACATTTGTGTTCGCTGCAACTGCGGTCGGATTCCGATAATACGCCTACGAATACTCGAATCAATCATACCATAGCGAGAAATTAAACAACAATTGTAATATTGACTCGAGAGAAACTATAATTAGGATTTTTAAAATGTCGTTAACAATCCACAGAATAGATTTGAAAATGATAATAAATTTATACAAAGATTCATACATATCTCCTATGAGATATGTATGAATCTTTGTATAAATTTGCGTGTATTGCATATGCTTAATATAGATTTTAGATAAATATTAAAAATAATCGATGTCGAATAATTTTAAGCAAAAATATCTATAGTATATGTCATAAGAAACTACTCTAAAAATATCCAGAATTGGCGATTATTTTTTATATCCTCGCATTTGCGGATTGAAAATTTGCCTCGAGGCAGGATACATCTCTTCCTTCGGGACTGCAATAGCAATTTGACGCTCATTACTATACAACTCGACGTCAGGTCTCCAGAGAGACCGATTAGGTTTCGTTCGTTTCACTCGGCGTGCCCGAGGCACATCGAATGCGATAGATGCGGATAATATATCTCGA
This sequence comes from Camponotus vicinus, assembly GCF_025532165.1. Taxonomy (NCBI): domain Eukaryota; kingdom Metazoa; phylum Arthropoda; class Insecta; order Hymenoptera; family Formicidae; genus Camponotus; species Camponotus vicinus. Next base: position 33,299,663 of record NW_028141945.1, read on the forward strand.
CTGACGGAAATTGCTCGCCGAACGATACATTCTCGCACGTATACATTCTCAATTGCCATGCGATGTCGTACATTCGTACTTTTTTCGCAGATATGACAGACATTCACGCTTTGAAATAGCGCATAACACAGGAGTGGAAAGAACGATATATCAAGACAATATCGTCAAGTTGAAAACAATTTGATAATATTATGGCGCAGATGAGCTATTAAAAGTAATATCAATATTCTTTCCCTTGATTTTCACTGTATATTCTCGCACGAGTAAATTTATTGCAATTTAATCAAATCAGATAAATCCAACATCTCCGATTTTGCATTAAATTTTGGGTATATCATTGTATATAAGTATATATGGCATAATATGCAAAACTATAAATATAACGAGAAATTAGATGATATAAAAATAATTTTTCATCGATTTAATTTTGCTCTAATATTTTTAGATTAATTTATGAATTATCAGCATTTTCAACAAAAATTCAATTTTTAATTGTAATAATTGTATTAGTAAACGTAATAATACTAGGATTAAGTAATTAATCATATTTATATTATATGTGAATTTATATAAATTAGAAAATTTAAATATATCGTAAGTAAAGGGATCTAACGCTCTGTTGGCAGCTCGAAAGCTCACATAGTTTTGATATGGTAGTATTAAACTTTGTAAGCCAACTTATGCAAATCTATGCAAACTAGCTTATTATTTAATGCACTTCTGTGAGTTTGAAGAACAGTGTCTCACGACTACGTTCGCACATGCGAAACACATGGAGATCGATGCTTGCGACAAACACTATACGTGCGCAGCGATGGACGCCGATTGCAAATAATCGCGATAGACGCGATCGCATAATCCAATGGGTAGATCGAGATGATCGCCCATTGCTAAATTCGACACTCATGATTTTTCACGTGCGATGTTGGAAGATACTCATGACACTTATCATACATTGCGCGAAACTCGTGTTTGAAGAATGACGTCTCGCGACAAAGATTCGGCACTCGCGACTCGTAACATATGATATTAGAAAATACTCGTGACACTTGTCACAGACTGCGCGACACATGTGTTTCGCATGTGCATATGATAATATTTAGATAGTATTTCTTAGCAATTTAATATTTTTGAATAGAATAAAACTGGCAAGAAACAAAAAATAAAATTACATACATTAAATATTTTTTTAACGCTACGAATTATTTTAATGCCACGGCAAAGGTGCGAAATGAATCACGAGGCAAATAGGAATTTACTTCTGCGATAATTAACATCATACGTACTGATATGCTTCGTTTGTGTAAATTGGCCTGATTTTGTCGCGCGTGCACGATGCTTATTAATGTTCACAATTATACCATCAAATTACCATCAGTCACGAAATCAAAGTACGCGTCTGATACATATTCTCACTTACCTACTTCGCGCTGCGAAAAGAGATTGCGTGCGTTTATAATCGGCAAAATCGGCCGAGTAGAGAGTTTCCCCTTGGATTTTCTGAAACAATAAAAATGCAAATACAAAATGAATAATTCATTATTTTATAATTCAGTAAATTTATTTTAATTTTATATTTATCATAGTAATTTTTGTTGTATATATGCAAATATATATGTACATATTAAAATGCTTTCCTACATTTCTATCGCACTAATTTGCTCGCTGTCCACGTGATTATTCGCGTGAGATCAATACGATATGAGATTGGCCTCTTTAGCAAGCTACGTAGGCAGGCGAAATCGATAAATTTCGCGACGAACGTCGCAATAATCGAAATCTCTCCAGCAGATGGGATTCGTATTCCGTAAATTGAAAGCGCGGATTTATCGCACGAAGCAATGCGCATTACGCGGAAGCTTGTTGACAAAGATATCTCATCGTCTGAGTTTGCAGTACATGTAGTCTCTTTACAACGAGCGAAATTCGTGCAGAAACATGCGAGGGGAGAGTATAAATTAGATCACATACATTGTTAATTGGAGTAACATTGTTAATTGTTCACCGTGTCTCATAACTTTACAGTTATTTAGTATTCATTAATTACAAATGTATCAAAATAAGCAAAAATTGATAGGATAATAATGATAAAAAGTTTAAACGAATATAAATAAAATTGTATTACAATCTTATTTGTACAATATTATATTTAAAAAATATAAAGTTTATATAAAAAGTTTGGGCATTAAATTTATGTAAAATTTACATAAAAAAATTTTAAAACAGTCGCAACTGCAGAAAAGAAATTTGAAAAAGTAGAAATGCCTTTTATTGGATGTATTGCTAATAAGTTTGAAATTCATAACTCGATTTCGCAGTTTCTGTATCTATGCGCGAGCTCTTCTATCCTATATACAGCCGTAAATGTCCACACGAGAGACGCGCAAGACTGCTCGTCGAGCTTTGAAGAGTAATCGGGGAGATTCAAATATTTGCGTCTGTCCAGGGAGCACGAGAAACCGAAGTTCCTCGCCTTATCGCCAAAGAGAAGTGAGCTCGGGAAGTGTCAGATCGGGTGGAAGCGGAGGCGCGCAGGTCAATCTGGGATATGGGACAAACGCCTGGGCCGATTCCAGGCGAGCCAGCAGCTCCGTTTCGCAGGTAACCGTGCCCTCTTTTACATCGCGGCCACTGCCGTTTTCCGATCTGCAATATTCGAGGAATTTTCTTTTCCGCCCACCGTTACGACACACGCTCCAGTTGCGAATGTCGTGGAATGCGAGTGACTGAAAGACGCTACCTTTCTAGCTGAACGAATTACACGCGAATAATCTGAGAGGGTACAATTTATCATTCGTCGTGCATTAATAATTACAGAGACGTGAAATGGTTGTATCGTTTTTTTTATCTTCATTTTTTCATTTTTTTTCATTAATCTTTTTTTATATTAATCATATATTATATTGTGATACGTTACGTTTGGGATATATATTGGGTTTATATATATTGTGTTAAATGAATTTCCATCGAATTAAAATTCGATCGAAATTGTGTGAAGAGGAGTTATTTTTTATGTTTTTTCCTCATCGCTTAACCTCTCGCGCTCTTATCTTCAAAGTAATTTTCTTCGTTATATTGCTCTAGAGAGACGTCGGCTTCGCAACGCTTTTCCATTTTTATTTTTACAAAATTCGTTTAAGTTTGATTATGAAAACAGAAAATAAGTTAGGAACCTCGTGGAGTGTTATAAAAAAATAGACAACTCATTTACCTCGAGATTAGAGTATATTTAAAAATGTTAAATTATATAGTCGCACGTAATATGTACTAATACACAAAATTGCAACATTAATTAAAGTACTTATAGAAAATATTTCTCTTTCGTACATCACTAAGAACGAAAGAAGGTCCTCTAACACGAGTTAAAATTGCATTCTGGACGGGTTTTCCGGACGGCGCAGACACAGCTTGGCACGATATGTTGCTACAACGCACGCGAAGTTAAGTAACGATACTACCGGTAGCTTCGTCACGAGATTCTCCACGCCTTTATTTCTCGTGCCTTGCCCTTTACCCTTTGACTCGAAAAACCTTAATGAGTTCGAAAGAATATATTTCTTGTTATATTATTTTATTTTCGATATTTGCGCGAAAAAAATATTATCAATATTTAAAATTAAAAAATGTAATTATATTATATTATATTAATTATATTATATTAAACTTTATATTATATTTTATTATTAAACTTTAGATCGATTTTCGATTATATATATTTATACATATGTATATATATAATAATTAAATATGATTATAAAAACAGAAAATAAGTATTACATATAATTTATTCAAGAAAACAATGTGTGATTGACGCGTTTTAATTCGGCAATAAATAAAAGCACGGATTTATATGATGAAACTGACGCTTCTTGCGTGAATTGTTGTTTGTTATAAACGTATGCTGCTGTTTCGTACGGTGTGAAAATTAAAGTGCGAAAATATGTGCGAGACATCAAAGGTACGGGCGTACTCTGTTCGTGACAGCTTAAATTTCTCCTATATAGATCACATTCACCGCTTATTTTCCGTGTGAAAAACATGCTTGAGACGTGTGCACGCTACCCGAGAACCTCTCAAAAGATCAATTCCGTACGACGTAGAACGAGAATCGACGGTGAGAAATAAGGGACGTGTCAGCAACCGTTCGACAAAGCTGCGCTCGCGTTTTTTTACGATCGCTTATTGGATCCATATTGTATGTGTGATAAACGGAATATAAATTATTCTTTAACGCAAAATCTGCGCTAAGGCGTTTCGAAAGTTTCCGACATCGATAATTAAACCGTCTTAAGTAAAATCGAATTTTAAAATACGAAAAGAGTATCCTCGTCGTCTTCTCATCTTTCTCGTTGATTGAATTATTCCTTATATTTTTTTTTATAACAGCATCGAGTTTTTATTCATTCAGAAAAATGTGCATTTCTTCGGAAGAATTTTTAAGAAATCTTTAAATCGTTTCGCATCGCTTTTAAAATCTGGATTTTGCAGTTAATTTTTTCTTTCTTTCTGTATTACGAGCGTGTTGGTTAACATGGGTTTTTAGCAAAAGACGGAAAAAACCGCTCTTGCTCCGTCGCTAATTGGATTACTTTGTAATCAGCAAAATGCAGACAAAGTGGTACACAGCGCAGCACACTAATACAAAGTAATGAGGATAAAATTTAAAAAAATGAAAATAATGTTTCTGAAATAAAATTACAATAAGATAAAGAGGAGTGAGGAAGCTGAGATCCGTTTATAATTTTGTCAAGTCGTTTCCACGATAAAGTCTAACGTCGCGCATGTAGTATTAATCCGAATAAACTCGCCAGAACAAGATGGCATTATATTACAAGAGATCTGATTTGAGCTGACATGTGTGCTTTCAGCTTTCAGGCGACGAATCGCGTCGGCTTTGCGCCAGCGGTGCAAAAGCACCTGAAAAGGGCAACGCGGAAACTGCAAATCTTGGCGTAGCGACATACGGCTCGGTCGTATTTCAATTGAAGGACGCTCATCTTGAGGCAAACGGTATCTGCGATTTCGTCTTTCGCGCCTTGAGAGTTGTCAGCAAGACGATGACGTTCACCATATGTCTGACCTGTCTGTCCACTGTGCCTATCTTGATGTTCATGTTTGGTGAGTAAAAGAGATAGAATTGAATATCGACGGCTTCGATTATAATCTTGGTTCAAAAGATCTTGGATCGATAATTGGCTACGCATAAATAATTTAATTATGTAAAAGAATATTTTTTTTCGGGTAGCATAATGAATATTATACAATAGATTATATATAATTATAAATATTATATAATAAATAGTAGAGGGATAAGTAGGTCGAAAGAGTGTGGATTTACCGAGACTGTTGTCGACGATTCGATCCGTTTCATATTTCCATGTAGCGGATCGATACTCAGTATATCTATACTTAAGAATTAACGACAAGCTCTCGTGATACTTAGGAAGATGATATACCTTATCTCTATTCTTTGATCATCACATCAAAGCATGATCTCTCTATTCTTTGATCATCACATAGCACTTTTTAAAATTCAAATATTGCCAATGTATCACTCTTTAATATAACGCCATTTGATATCCTTTTGACTTGTTAGTTTCCAATGCTATACTTCCTCAATATTATTTTTAAAGATTATTATATGAATATTTTATACATGAGTAAAAAGAGAAAAGATTCAGTTCATTTAAAAATTGAGGAAGAATAAATGATTGAACAAGATGTTCTCTTTAACTTTCTTCATGTTTCAGTAAACTTTGCGAAACCTTTCAGCTTTTTTTCATGTAAATTTCTTTCCATTACATATCTCTCGAGAATTGAAGCTCTTTTATTAACCTTTAGCTTTTCTCAAGGAAATATCTTTACGCATTACGTCTGATGGGAATCATTTCAAATATCAAAGAAAATTTTTAATACCCATCAATGCTATAGTGTAGTCTACTACCCTTCAATTAATTTCAGAATCGAGATTGGGTCATAAAAGTATGGAGTCTCTGATAGCTGAAGATGATTTCTAGTAGTAGTTTACGCGGAGAACGTGCCAATTGAGAGATAAGATTCTTTTACCAATATTCTTCTGGCACAAATATTTCGTATCACCGTGAGCGATATAAGTCTAGAATTTATTGGAACAAATAAATGGAAAGATTCAATAGCTGACTATTTTTGCAGTTCAATTGATCCTTTTAAATGGAAAGATTCAGTAGCTGACTATTTTTGCAGTTCAATTGATCCTTTAATAATATTCTTTACAATATACGATATAATACATTTTTATAATTTATTAATTATTTATATTTATATAATTATTAAATAATATGAATTTTTTTAGATATGTATGTCATAATGAGACATTTATGAGGAGAAAATATATTTTTATAATATATTTTAAAAATCTAATATATAAATTGAATGTAATTAAACTTTGAAATAAATTTAAAATTAATAGAGAAATCTTTTAACTAATAAGAGATCTCTTGTCTCTTGCAAAAGTTTTACAATTAGATATGATCTGTTACCTTCTCTTTCCTTTATCGTGAAATAGAGTTTCGATCAGCAAAATGCAATTATTTAGCAAATGTTATAGAAGTATGAGGAAAGATATATACGACAGCGTAAAATAAATAAAATCTAACTTCTGCTAACAAATTTTTAAAAATTTTTCGAAATAAAATTTCAGATTCCATTCTCGATGTTTTATTTGTATATAATTTTACATAAAACAGTATTACACGTAATTTAAATGTATAACTCAATTTTCAATGAGTCTTTTTCTAAACCAAATAAATTACGATTCTACATGCAGCAAACGTGCATTTGCTTTCCGCCCAGATTGAGTAACAGATCTCGAAATTCTAAACGAAATTCTACGAAATATACGATATCGTTTCCGAGTTAATTAATGTTGCCATGATTACGACACGCAAATCGCTAGCGTGTCGAGCTTATGGCATGCAACCATGTTTAATTTCTTGGCTATGGTCGGTTATTCGCGCTACAGCGCACGGACGCTCAACCTGATTTATTGCAGGTTCAGTGCATTCACCTTTCGGCAAAGTCAATCTGGTAAGAACCTGCAATCGATAATATAATGGCGTAGACGAACCGCAAAAATGGCCGTAAATTGTCGAATAAGACTTAAATCTTTCATGGATACCGATATAAAAGCACGAGAGTTATAAAAATGGCAGCCTTTAGTGTAAAGGTTTGATAAGACACTTGAAAAATCTTAGAATAAGAAGGGACTGATTCGAGAAACAATGTGGAGCACATCGAAGATTCAATGTATTAGAATGCCATTAAAAAAATTATCATTGTATATTGGTTTGCGGAAAGAGGAAAGGAAGCAATCGACACATCACGATTGTCAATCGCTGTTTTACGTGAAATTTGATGCAATCATACGATTTAAGTTGTTCGTAAATCCTGTTTATAGCATTACAATCAAAATAAAGATATTTAAATCGGAGTTGAAATGATATAATTGCCTTGAAAATTTCTATTCTTTTTCTCAAATACAACATATGTGTATGTAATTGTAATATTTTCAATTACATTTTATCTCTACAATAGTTAAAAAAGTAGGTACGTTGATTATATTAATTTTTTTTATCATAACAAGAATACAAAAAAATCAATTTTTTAAAAACTGATTGTGTTGCATATAGTTTACATATACAAGATGTGACACAATAACGATATATTTAGGTGTACATTGCAGTGGAGAACCTCTTCATGTTTGCATGTCACGTTATCCTAAGTTGGACGTCGAATCAGGACGTGATATACAGAATAGACGTCAGGCAACACGCAATTAATGCTAAATTATTCCTTGCTGGCGTTATAAAAAGCGCATAATAATGACGCACGTCATATATACATTAGATCTTAATTGATGGACAAGAATATCGGTTAAGAGATGTTTTTCTTTTTTGTTTTCGAAAATAATAATGAATTCATAGCGTTAAGCGAATTATTGTACCGTGTTATCGCTGCTTGGCAAACTATAAAATAGAATATTCAGGTCACAGATATGAAAAGATATAAAAGGAAAACGTTCATAAAAGATTTATTAACGAGGAAGATTTCAGCAAAAAAATGAGAGAAACAAAAATCGTGTCGTCAATTATCACATTTACTGCTACATATACGTGACACCACGTAAAATTGAAATTTTTATGTGTAATGTTTAAGCAGAGATAATTTTACACATGCAAACATATATGTATATTTAAGCTAAATACATTTAAAAATACATTATACATATATATATTTATATATGTTATCTATTATTATATATACAATATTATAAATAATAAATTTCTATAATACAATATAATATAATAAATTATATAATTTTATTAATATAATATAATAAATTATAATAAATTATAAAAAATTTCTGACATGTGTATGGCAGATTCTTTCTCATAACGAATGGCGAACGTATCGAGTTATGTTTAAATTTATTTATTGTTTGTAGGTGTGCAGTTTATTAGGGATTGTCCGAAAGAGCCATACATTCCTGTCTACATGCTGATCGGAGGAGTTTTGGGCGCCGTGCGCATGTTTTGGGCGCTCTATTCGCAGATACGTTCCCGCAGGCCGGAAGTCCTGTCCGTTCCCGCAACCAGATCATACGCTTCGCCTATGAAATTACTCTCCATAGCTCTATCGTGCTTCCTGGTCGCATGGTTCGCGTTAGGTAAGTAACTTGAAATTTCGTTCGGAATTATACGCGTGGCGTTTTATACACGTTCCCGCGCCAGCAACACGCGAAGTTTCCGAGTGTTAAAACCACAAAGGATTTACTCAACAAGTGCAAAGCTGTATTACGAAAATGCGTGCTTTATAATATTCGGTTACATAATTCTATAATTACTTTATGCAAATCTGAATGTGTCAGAAGATTATCACTTGCAAGATAGAACAAACTGAAAATGATATAAGTAACTGCCATTTTTTAAAATAATTTTTTAATTATTTTTCAGTTATTAAATTGATTTTAATTATTCTCTACATTAATTTTTCATTTTGTATTATTTAACAGAATAATTTTATCCCTCTTATGTTTCCTACATAAAAATTTTTAAATAAAATTTTGCAGATTCAATAAATATCAGAATAAAAGAATTTGTAAAATGCGAGAAACAGTCAGGATATTATTATGTTGTTGCATAAATATTGATGCATGTATTATATTGAGTTTCTTTGGTGTTAGTTACGCAATGCTTTCTATTTCAATATTATTTTTGCGAGTAAATTTTTAAGAAAATAACGATCAAATAGTTTTGTTTATATTTGCATTAAACTTTAACGTTCTATCTTTGGCAAAAACCAAATCAGTGTTAAGATGTCTCACAAATATTATTACTAATTAAAATATACAGTTATTTTCTTTTTTTATTAAATATATGTTAATATGACTTCGTATATAATATATTAGATTGATAAATTCGTTATATTTTTTATTATTCTTTATGTTTGAGATTTATTTAACTGCTAGTTCAATCACATAAAAGAGCAAGAAATATGAAGCGTTGAAAGTATATGCGAGTGTAAATCTGTGTCCGAGAAGAAATTATAAAAAGTCCACTATTATGACGATTTAACCGTTCGTGACCAAGCATCGTATTGCAATATTTATATTTCGTGCAAAGCGCCAATTTATCGTATGGCAAAACGTGACAGTTCGTTGGTCGGAGTGAGGGACGTAATTGCAGGCTGCTTAATCACGAACACTTGATATGTATGCCACGTAATTTCGCTGGGTCGTTGCTATTTCTAAAGTTTTTGGGTCGAATACAAGAGCAAGATTTTGTTTGTGGAAACAAACGAGTGGAGCGAGGAAAATTTTTCCATGCGTATTTCAAAAGAAATATATTTTCCAATATTCTTTAATAAACTTGATAACATTTCATATGACCGTGTTTTATTGTTCAGACTTGAAAAATGTTGATTCGTACGTTCGTTATGTCGTATGCTTTCTTCTTTTTTGTTTCAGGACATTATTGGATACTGCATATAATGTGGCCGGAATATAAACTTTCGTTATACGCGCCGAATCGGTGGTGTCACAAAACGCTCTATATTTTTTCTTTAGTTCATCTATGCGTGGTGTATGCGGTTTTATTTGTAATACTAATAGTAGCGATCGGTCTGGCTTTCTGCAGAATTCTGGAATGCCCTTTACCAGAAAGGTAAGTCGCTTTTTGGCGTACTCGGAATATCTAGTTTACAGGACTTGTTCAAAGCAAAAGAAAATAATCAATTACGTTAATGAAAAACTGATAACGTTAGATCCATTTTAACACGATATCTTTAAGATGTATAAGAAATTTCTAGTCACATTATTTACAAGGACTTATATCTTGAATTACATTTTCGTGTATAAGTTTTTGTAAATAATTCGTAAATTTCTCTTTTTATGAATTGCAGATATAGAAAGCGACAATTCCAATCAAGACTAATTTTCCTAAAAATTTTCAAAATGGGAGAGTAACTCACAATTAGACGCGTACGAATTTTTCTTGGAAAATACGACTATGACTTATAATGAAAATAACGTGCGATATTGATCTAATTTTCGTAGAATCGATGGAAACTATTTCACGACGACGAATACGACGATGAAAAATGTTTCGCGACACCGCGTTTCAATTTGCTTATTACAACACTCGATACAATTGCAGAGCCGAGTAGCACGGATCATTGTATTGTATATACGCACACAGATTATGTTCCTATCGTCAACGAAATGTGAATATCTCGCTCGTAACTCACATTGCGTGTCTAACGACGTGATTAAAATATTCGCGGCGATTATAAAAGATACAACAAGTTAAATAGACTTCGCAAAAATACCTGTATCGCGATTTAGCCGTTTTCTATTCCGCATGAATGATACACACGAAATGTTAAATGCTTAACTCGTCGAAATCATTGTGTGTGTTAATAGCGCACCTTATCTAATCACTATCAAAAGTATAATTGTTGAAATACGATATATATGTAGTTTCTCGACATCGTTTCCCACTCGATCTATGTCAAAGCGATATAGAAAGCGATATATTAAAGATTAAAAGAGATAAAAAACACACTTTTTTTATATGTAAGGCGACGAATTCCCCCGCGAGATCGATAAGAGCACACTCACACTGCAAAGTGCTCCCGTTCTGGTCGACTTTCAGATACAAATAACCACGGCGATCCGTTCGCCAGAATAAAATCCGCGAGAAGAAGAAGTCGGCCGGCGGCAGGGGCGATGGCTGGCGTCTAGACAGACATAAGGTCTTGGAGGATCTGCAGGAGGAGGAGGACGACGACGATGACGAGCGGAGCGATCACGGGGAGGATTGCGGTAACAAGATCGTGCAGGAAGTAAAGTACTGCAGCAAAGTGCAGTTTCGTGCGCCGGATATCATCGAGCTATGATAAATAAGCGATGATGCAACGGAAGAAACGTCTTGCTGGTGGCGAAAGAAATCGAGAGGAAGAGGATCGTAATCTTAAGTTTGCCCAGGATAACGAGGAGGGGATGCTGGCCACGAGAACGGCATTTGCGACAGGAAGTTCTTCGAGGGGAGATGAAAAAGGGAAATGAATAACGAGGTCGCGAAAGGAAAGGTATCGCCGGAGATCGATGATGGTGTATCTTTCGTGAATAATCGAGGTCTCGACACTAACACGTACGAGATCCCGGAATAGAGTCTTCGCATTTTCCGCAGAGAAGATTGACGTGACGGAAACGTTTCAATGGAGATCCGAATCGATCACGAAAGAACACGGAAATAATAAAATCTAAGGAAGCATATAATTGACTCGATTCATTTATCATAAATAATTTTGGGAATGCGAAGAATGTCGAGAAGAAGATGAATATGATTGATATTTTCCAATAATACATAAAAGTAATTTTTAGCAACGACTATTTTTCAAAAACTATTAGAATATTAATATCAAATTCAATCATGTTTAATTTCAATTTTAAGTCGACGTAGAGAATTCACGTAGTTGAGTTCATGAGTTTTGGCCTCAATCATATTCGTGGCAGCGAGAGGAAACGAGATAAAATTTTTATTGACGAGAGAAGATTATCTGAAGACCCTCCTGTAAGAATGATATTGGATGGAGCACGTCTTTACCCCAATAGTAGAAGACAGAAACATAGAAATATTTTCTGAAGAATTTCGGTTCTGAAACATCGCAGTTTCGATTTAAACGTATCTTAACTGCGGTTCAGTGAGGAAATCGATACAAAGACCTTCATTCGTATCAAAACAAAAATCTCCAATTTCGCTGTTGGAGAAACAACGCTTCTTTTTGTACACAGAATTAAATGCAGAAATGTAAAGTACGTAAACAGCTTAACTGAATTAGCATGATTAAACCGTGCATTCATTTTCTCTGAAGAATGTTTGTCGAAGAATTCTACATCATTTCAATAGGGATTGGATACGAGAGATTTGCCAATCATTGATCTTCCGATTATTTTAACTTGTCTCAACATAGGAGTTTATTGAGTTTCTTTTGTTTTTATCATTTAGTTCCCAGCAAATATATAAAGAAGCAAGCAACTATTAAACATGCTTCTTCTTATTTTATATAATATACAACTTTAAGAAATATTTGATGAATATTTTCGAATAAAATTATTCCGGAAGATTCTTCTCGACAACTTGAAGGTCTCGAGTTCGAGTTTCATTAGTTGCCACGTAAATCCGCCCCCATGGAAAACGCGCTGTGTCGAAAGCTCGTCGAACCACGTTTGAAGATTGCGCAAAGTTGAAGAAAATTCGCAGAAATTTCACGATTGCAGTTTTACCGCGTAATGTCATTCGCAAAGTTGCGGTTTACCCAAACGCGAAGAATTCGCACTTTTCCGAGTTACTTACTCTCGAAGCAGAAAATTGTACAGGAGGGAAAAACCGCCATGGGCAAAAGAACGAAGCTCGGTATCGACTTATCGAGCGACGTCGACGTCGACGATGACGACATCGACGAGAACGACATACTCTCCTACTGGCCGAACCGACGCGCAAATCCGTTTCGTCGAATCAAGTTTGGCAAAAGTAGTTACAGTGACTGCAGAAACTGCGTTCGTTCAGTGACGGAAGTGATATCGAAATTTTGCATTCCGGTTTTACTCGATGCGCTCTCTCTCCCCTTCTCTCTCTCTTTTTTTCTCTCTGTCTCTCTCTCTCTCTCTCTGTCTCTCGCAAAGGAGTAATACTTGTGCAAAATTTCGTGTAGGAGGAATATGGAATTTAATGCTCACATTCGCTACGATTCATCAACATGTCAAACCTTCCAATCGTTTCTCATTATTTCTCGATAGTATCGAGCGCCAGTTACAGGTAAGTGGCTCTGATTAAGGATACTTCAACATAGGACGAAATCTATAGGAGACATTATTTCTTAACTTTCATTATCTTTTCTCATTCTTTCTCTTGTTTCTCCTAGTTATATTCTAAAAAATTGCAAATTTTCCAATGAATATCTTTTTTTCATAAAGACATAGATAATTCAAATGATAAACGTCAAAGTCCGTTTATCATCTTTCATGTGAAAAAACCGTAATTTTTTGTATCCTTATTTGTTCCATGCTATCGCGTTTAAGAAGCATTTTGTAACTCTCGTTTAAGATGCTCTCGTTTAATCTATCGAAGTAGTATATATGTTGGGATGAAAAAAGTCTCACATCATTTCAAAAAGAATCAAGTACATTTCGCAGTGTATAATAATTATTAACTGTGTACTAAATTAGTATTACTGTGTACTTAATTCGTATCATCAATTATATAATGCGATCGATTAAAGTCGGTATCATATTTGTCCTGAGTGAAATTTGTCGAGGCATTATAAATAGGTTTTTACACATCTACTACGCATATCCATGCACATATACAAGAATACTCTTTCACATACACGATTTTTTTATGAATATTTGTATCATCGAGTGACATTCTTTTTAGATCTCGTCTCATTTCTCAAATTTCACGAGGTGATGATATAAATAATATAATTATCATGTTACATCACTCAGTAAAGAAATAGCGTATAATTAAAAATATAAAAGTTAACGAACTAATTAATACGCCTGATGTTCTTGCTGAAACCCTCCTACGTGCGATATTTAAAAAAATACTTCTTTTCTAGTGTGAATAATTAAATGTTTAAAAAAATTGTCTTTTGATTAATTCTCGTGAAACAAAGAATAAAAGATATGATGACGTATTGCATGAAGTATGAGAATGAGGATTCAGCTCGGTATCAGGCGAAAATGAAATATATCAATCATATTGAGTTTATAGGAAGATAGGATAGATGAATAGAATAGTAGAACCAAGAATTGAAGCTAAAAATCTCTGGTTCATATAAGATGTAATAACTGACGAAAGGGTCAGATGAGTTAGAGCAAAGTGGGTTAAATTGAGCGAAAGTGGGTTAATGAGTGGGTTTCTCAGTAAAAATGCGATTCCCCTACGATCCCCTTTCATCTGTAGTTACTGTGTAAGAGATTCTGATGTTATGAAAATTGTTTAACAAATTAATATTATATGCAAATGTTATTGAACGTATATATGCTCATAAATATGTCGTTATTCTTATTATAAAGAAACTCAGAAAACATAGAATGTAAATTTTTCCAAGTTTAAATTGGTATTTCTTTTTTGTATTTTGACATAACTTGCAGTATATAAAACTTTTTGACACAGCGACGATTAATCTTAAACTTGTGAGATTTATCATAGTATATTCGGTATCCCTAAAGAGAGAAAAATCACTTTTTTAATAATAAAATAAATATTTCTAAATCTGAAAGTTCTATAATTAGACCGACGATATATTGCGTCAAGAACTTCGATACAACTTGTGTTATTCTTTTGCGATTACGACCGACAGTATTTCTATGCTCTAACATGCGAAATGTATCAAAGAAAAAAAATAAATAGTAAGAAAAAAGAAAAGAAAGACACAATACGTCAATTAAATCAATACATCAACAAGCTTCGCTTTAGCTAAAATATAATTCTAACGAGAACTGTTCTTTTGCACAAAGAAATAACGAGCAACATGACATACATATAAAGATCGAATATATGTTAAACAAATTTTCCCCACTTTAACGAAATCATTTAACGAAAATTTCATCGCAAACATGTAAATCTGCTCATATTAACATTGCGATAGAAAACATGCATATTCATGCATTCCCTCAAGTATTTATACATATTTTGATAAATATTACTCTTATACCATCTAAATATTTTTGAATAAATAATTTACATTGTTTATTACATAGAAATAAAAGAAAATTCGTGAATATTAATTATCATTTATGATTTAATCGTTTTTTTACGTGTTTATAATCATCGTATACCGAATCATACGAAGAAACTCGCGAAGTGAATGCTTCGTAAGCAGACGAAAGCAATTGTATTTATTTGTATAACACATACACCCACACATTGTGTGTGTAAATATTGATATACTCTACGCACGAGAATAAGAGTAATTTCTCCAACAAAAATCTGACCAAACGCAACGATAAGTGATTTATATGAATTAAAATATTTCAATGGCCATTAATTTGACTGCATTGTTCTCATGCTTGCACTTGCAACTGGTTCGAAAACGGGTCCATACTTAATCGTCTATGTATGGAATAAATAAATATAGTAATTGTGTCGTAATTAAGATTGTAGCTCAACTCGTTAACGTATGTATGACCGTAAACTAAATCTCCATTGGGAATGCGCTTTTTATGATATTTCCATCCTCGTCATTTATTCGTTTATCATTATTTTAACGAGTGAAAATTCTATTCGATTTCCAACAAACACCAAGAAACAAGAAAACATTTTTTTATTATTCTTTACTTTTTCACACATTGATAATTACTACATAAAAACAACCTAAATAATAATAATAATATAAAACAAAGTAAATGAGAAGTAAATAAAAAAAAGTAAAATAATTATTCGCTAATATTATCATTGTTTAAAATATAGTTAATATTGTGTGGATTGAAAAATTGAAAGCATGGTTCGCTCACTTTGAAATATTTTATGTAACAAAATATTTTTGGACAAAATATTATTGCTAAAATTTCTTCACTCGTGAAATAAAAAAGTCTCTGGAATAATAAAACCTTATGTGTTATATGTTGGATAATGGTGCAAAAGTTTCAATTGAGATTATGATAGATGGCGATTAAATTGAGGTTTTGTCTCCATCGTAGAAATGCGATTTTTATCACAACTGGTTTCGTAAAAGCCATGGCTATATGTCACAGTCAAACGTGACAGCTACGGACATAAATTATATGACGGTCAGAGAGGTGCCCATGCATATAAAACTCAAATGTAAGGAAACTCTAAATAAGTTTGAATATGAAAATCCAATTCCAAATACAACATAACGTTGAAAATCCAATTCCAAATACAACATCACGTTGAGTTAATTCAATAAGTATTTATATGATTGCTAATTATTATAAAAATTATATGCATTGTTTTTATATAATTTGTTAAAGTAATATTAATGATTATTATCTATGTCTTCCTATCCTTTTTCATATTTATTGGAAAATACTTATCACTTCGCATTATTATATATTATACATATTGTAAATTACACATGTCTATAATATCTCATATTATCAAGCTATATCACAACGATATTTAACGTAAATGAAAGTCGTATTGAGTGCTGAGTGCAGTGAGAATATAGAACTCAGTCTTAAAAATCGCTAAAAATACGGGAATATTTATCAGTTTCGTGCGTATCGATAAATTGATTTTTATTAATGAAAATTCAAATAACTATTCTGCATTTTTGTATTTATATCGATATCAAAAGCTACTACGTAGAAATCACGAAATGGAAAAAAATCGATGCGATATATTGTATATTTATTGTACATATTGAATCAGTAAATTAATTTGAGAATGGAAGAGTTGAATTCATTAATAGCATGTAAATTTATACACGGAAAAAATCCAAGTTTTATTTAAATAACAGATATTTATAACTGTTTCTTTTTTGTGCGAAAAATTCAAATCATACGAGCCATACACCGATTGACAAGAGATATAATTCAAAAAGCTTTATATATTTCACGTAATATTATGTACATTAATCCTTTACACCGGTGAAAGTCAAATCATTTATGACTCATATATGTTAAGAATGTTTTATAACTTATACGATAATCGGGACAAATATTTCATGTGTGCATTCAACAAAAGTATCAATAATTTTTATTTTAAAAATATTTCTTTTTGTCTTTTAATTGTCACATATAAAATAATATTAAAATAATATTAAAAAAAGAATATTAAGATATATATACTGAAATTTTATAAAATCATAATCATCATAAAATTTTAATCTGAAATATAAAAAATATTTTGCTGTGGATCAAAATTGATATAATTTTCATCGTGTATGCAGTTATCATCCGAGTTCACTATTCGAGAATTAAATAATATGTGTAATTATTATACAACAATAATTAGAAAAAAAAAATAAAATAAAACACATTTTCTAATAAATTATATATTATAATTATTAATTAATATAAATTATATTCGTCCCCAATATCGCGCAATAGTGTCATAGTGCGACTACGTGTGTTCTTAATAAAATCAAAATATAAAAAAGTTATAAATTACAACGAGAATATGTGGGATTATTTATTATGTGGGGCGATTTTGTTCTGATAATTTAATGGCAATCGCGATTTAGACTGTCTATAAAAATAATTAATCATACTACCTATCGTGTGTTTCGTGTATTTTGTGTATAGTTATGCTACTATGTTATCGATTTACTATCTAGGTTACATTAGCGCTACTCACGTTTGGCATCATTAAAATGTGAGCCTAGATACGTAAATATAAATGATAGTGTCTATATAATGATATACTTTTTTATTTTATCTCTTGATGGATTTATTTTGCCTCTAGATATAGTATTAATTTAATATTTTTAAAATTTTCCCTTTAAAATCTTATATAAAATTTAATATCACTTTCAAACATCAGAATTAGAAAAAATATATGAATATTATATTAAAGTTAAAACAATTCGCGAATTTTGCAGAAAAAAAAATAAATACACAGAGTATGTTACGAACATTAATCTACTGTTAGAAAAGTTCATGCGCTTGCGAAATAATAAGAGCCAGCTCTGACGTTTTGTTCTTATTCCATTGGTACTACGTTCACAATATTATATGCGTTTTCTGTCCTCGAAAAAGGGACAGAACTTATGCCTAAATCGATAAAATGGCAAGATATAGGATATAACGATGTATCGAACGATAGATATCTGTAGTGATACTTGCGGCGTAACACTCTGTATTTGAGAATGAATCGACAGCGAGACTTTGTGATAATCGTGATATACATACATATGTATATCGAGCGAGTAACTTGGAACACCATCGAGATGAAACACAAATCTCGATCTCTGAGATTACGATCCTCTCCTCTACGTAGCTCCGCCTAGCCTATAAGTAATGTCATCGATTAGTAATTATATTAATAAATGTACCGTTGAGAAAAATATTGAATTTTAATAGGATCATATAATAGAATAGAGAGTAGAGAATTTATTTATTTTTATACTGGACACCTCGATAGCGTCCGCTATTTAATTGGGCGCATTATTAACGTCCATTATATCAACGAGTGCAATGTTTTTCTCTCGGTTGACTCGGAATTTGCGTGTCAGTTCCTTTGTTGGTTTTCCGTAGATAATTGCAAACCCGTTTCAACACTGATCATCGTTAAATTTAACGCGCGTGTGTCACTTAACTGTTAACGTATAATATTCAAAACGCGCGAAACGAATAAACGATAAATGCGCGAAAACAGGAACGATAAACGGTATTAATATTAACAGTAATGCCAACGATGAAACGCGACACGATATTAATGGTACTTTATCCCCTACCAAGTAATCTGGCAAACGGCCGAATGATTCCAGTAGCGGTATCGACATTAATTAAGAGGTGTTTTCGTTCCCGAATTAATCGGACATCAATGCGTGTCAGAGGTAGATTTTTTGCCGGATACCGCGCTATGTGTTTTAGCGATACGTACGTGTGTTTTAGCTGTTAGGAATATAATTGCACGCGCCAAGAGTCGCGAATTGTGGTCCAGGCTTTAACGTAGAATTTACATGGCAGCGTCACGCAGATCGGTCTCGTTTGTCGCGACAGCGAGGCGAGACGTCTCGTGCAAACCTATACATTGATCGTACTTTTCTACATCGTTTTCGCCTTGTCTCCTTTCGGATGACTTATGGTTGATCGCTTCGGTCCAATTTCGTAGTTACAACTAGCATCCTCTCTCAATCTCTTTTACGAGCCACAAACACGATAGTGGCGTAAGTCAGGAGCATAAATCGCGCAATGAATTCGCAAAGTTTAGAGATACACACATACATACGCACACATTTGTATGAAATTATATAATATGTTATATTATATAATATGTTATATAATATGTTATATCGTGTCGAATTGTGTATCGAAAAAACCGAGATTAATAAGATAACAGCGACAATAGTCTTTCAAAATTTATAGTTTATTTTTAGAAGAGGAAGATATATTCTTGAAAATATAATTACAAACTCAAGAAATATAACTATTAAATATACGTTATCGAGAACGATTGTTAAATTTATACGTTAAATTTATAAATGTTAAAATCATATTAAATTTTAATTCCTCGAGAATATTAATTAGTCGTGAAAGAGAACCCTAAAAATGGCGTCGATGTAATGAAAAATACACAATTATTCGATAAACGCACGTCAAGGTAAAAAATTAAAATTAAACTTCGTTTCTTGTGAGTTTAAATTGCAATGGACTGACGTTGATTTTATTACGCCACGTGAGAGAAATCAGTATTTGTTTCAGCAGAATCGATGCGTTCGTTCATATTCATTTCACGTACATCACGAATCAATTTCCATCGAAAGGAATCGTGTTAATCGTGCGCCATAAAACAAAAGTAACGCCGAAACTTATTCTTTGTCGCATCGAAAAATATTCAAAAACGATACGTCTGTCACTTTGCAATGGATTATTATTGCAATCGCCTAAATAAAGTCCACAAGCAACAAAGGAAAATTCTCTCGCTTCAACGAGTTATCGTCCTCAAGCGATTCGATTAAAAAAGAACAAAAAAACAAAAAACAAAAAAAAACTATCGTACAAATTCTTGCAGCGTACAAATAACTGAATCATTTATAAAAAAAAGCGAAATTATCACTATATTTAATTTGTGTTTCTACAATTTATGTATATATGTATATTAATATATCGGTATACATTGATACAACTATATTGCACCGTGATAATTGTTGTCACAATAATAATGTCATAATGTTAAATTCACTTGGATAACTGAGTTATTAACAAGATATCGATAAAATAAATTTTGATGATTTATATGACGCGGCGGAACCATCATACAGTAATAATCGTTATCTTCCTGTAAAAAACAGCGGATTGCATCGACGCATCTCGATCACCTATATACCATCGTTATTATCGATTTTATTGTCGGAACGTTTTATTATTCCGCGATGTAGTCATTTGAAACGGAAAGCGCAGGCTGTCCGATGAAAATAGAGAATCAGATAACGTTGTACCAAACCATTAGTATTTATTAATCCGATCACATACATTGATGCGATTTCGATGCAATCTTCTTGAACGCAAAGAGCCCTTCGTTGCGATTTCCAATCCTTTCGCCGCGGTCCAACGGACCACCTCCATAGTATATTCAATAAATGCCGATCCGCAATTCGATCATTTGTGTATATATGCGTGTGCGTGTGTGTGTTAACCATTATATGAAGACTTCAAGGGTCCAATCACAGCTTTGACTCAGCATAAGTCACGCCATGAACCATGTGAGATATTCTCTCATTTTCTTATATTCAAGAAAGTTCTGTATGAAGCTTTAAAGAACTAATGCCTAATAATATTCTTTACGGTTTACATAATTAAATGAAAAGAAATTTAGCGACAAATTTACAATTCATTTAACGATATTTCACTTTCTGACTTTTCAAAATTAATTTACGAAAAGAACTTTTTAAATCTCTTTAATAAAGAAGATGTATTCAAAGAAAAATTAATTTAAACCAGCTTTTATTTTTATTTTTTTCTCGTTGTTAAATTTTTGTAATATTTTCTTACAAAATATCTTATTATTTTGCTCACAATTTTATGGTCATGTCAAATCATTAAAAAGTCAACTACAAAATTTCGATGAATATAATCGATAATTAAACAAATCAGTAGAATCTAAACAATGGCTAAGTTTTTGCTCGTTTGTACTACATTATAATATTGTAATGATTGTGATTTTAATGTTGCAACAATCTGTCAAATTTAAGGAACATACAAATGTCTTTCGATCGTTGCAACGTTATAAATCATTATAATATAACGTACAATTTAAACTTTACATGAATCACGACATATCGCTTTAAAAGTAGCCATGTTAAAAGTAGTCACATTGTTAATTTAAACGCGCGTTGCGAAATATTATGAACGCTCGCATTCTAACCGCACATTTAGCGCTAATTGCGGCTGTCTATTTACGAATTTGATCTACATTCAACGAAGAAACGCAACAAATCACACTTAGCACTAAATGAGCGACGAAGATACGGACCAAAGTATCTTAGAGTGGAATTCAGGCTGCTCTCGCGATTTGTGCGATTATTCAATGGGCTTCTAGAGATTGTATAAACGATATTTGAAGGAATACGATTCAGTGAGACATAATTCGAATGTCTCTTACACTCACAAAACAATTATTTATCGGGGAGACGGTAATCGCGCAGATCGTCAATTGCCTGTAATGAGCCTCGAACTCATCGTCATAGTGGGTGTGAAAGAAACGTTCCCCAAAGCACGTTTCGGCTTTTTGTCAGGATTAAACCGTCTCTAACGAGAGCATTTATGCGATCACTGTCGAAAATCTTTCGCACCGTGAATGGCGTGATTGCAGCATATCAGCGAATAGAGGCAATTTCGTTGATGTGGGATTGCACGATCTATAACTGTCCGTTACATATGCACATGTGCACATCAAGATCCGCTGCACATTCTGCATACTGAATGTTTCCGCTTTTATGCAGTCAAGATGGAGATATAAACGTATGTGCTGTAAATTTCGTCGTCGCTCTAGTTATTCTATATGTGTGTCGATTATATAATCTGGACATTTCGGTGATTCCATTGAAATTCCTTTCCAAGATAATATCTATACCAATGTGCAATATTTTCTTGTATTTCGCGCAGCATTTTCTTATAGATATTCTGAATGATTTGTGTCATTTGAACTGATAATCATTTACTGATATAAAATTTTTTTTTCATTTTTTTCAAAAGAAATATTATAGTTAGATACATAAAACATCATGGTTTCATTGCCTCTTTGATTCAATTATAATTTTTATGTCAACATCGCAAATAATTTTTTAATGAAATCTTGAACCCCGAGAATTGGAAATTAAATGTACGTAGATAATATTAAAAATGTTGTAGCATGTCTATGTGGATCGTGTTTTATTTGGACCTATACAAATAGCCGGAGCGTGTTTGAAGATGTACTTGCGCGTAACTGATGAAGGATGTAACTAAACAATCGAGCAGTGCCAGTGCATGTACCACACATTTGTATAATATACAATATAGCGTAACATAATGTATATGATAACGCAACACATATGTACTATGTATCCCCGTAGAATTATCGAGATAAAAAGAATAGTAATTATACAAGTACATTTATATAGAATGTATACTGTAAACAAGGTGATTGTAAACGGTATGGTGGACTCATATTGTGACCTATTTATAACGTGACCGCCGAGTGCTGAAAATATAAAATGTCTACATGGTATACAGTGATACCTGTGTCTTGGTTTTTTCCCCGCAAGCAGACTCTCCCGTCTATTTTTATACAGCATTATGTTCGCCATGTCCTTTGTTTTTGTAAAATGCACTTGGTTTTCTTTAAATTTAACACATTTTCTGCCACATGAATTGCATATGCCTGTCAATATTCAGTTTATTTAATATTTTTGCTTTTAAAAGTGTAAATATTATCATAAAATATTTTATAAATTTCACATACTGATGTTTTTAAATATTATATGCAGTATCACATTACAAAGCGTATTTCTTAGATGTATTTTGACTCAAGTTCTAAATGTCAAAACTTTCATTCATTATCGCATCAGTTTAACAAGCACTTTATTACAATGATAATATTGTTTAATCCGAGAATTATATAGTAATATTTATTCGTCAAATGTAAAATGTAGAAAATCAATATATGTGTATAAAGAAAAAAAATATGAAAGAGATACATGTGTATCAAAATAATAAAGTATACAAAACAAACATGTACATATTTATTGAACAATCATCATGATTAAAAAACACAAAACACAATTCTCTTTCTTTTCATTTCATGAAAATCATGTTATAGATTTGCATGTTCAGTTTATTTATTTTTTGCTTTTGGTTTTTAGAGCATCTTTTAACCATTACTCTTTTTTTTCTCAATAATAATAATTTTTGTATTTTTATAAATAAAAATATAATTGAAAAAATATAAAAATAAAAATTGAAATTAATAGTTTTTGCAATATAGAGTGTATATGATCCATGCGGCGTGAATGCAAAATCATGAAAAATCAATCCAGCATGAAACGTTAACAAAGTGTTAACATAGGTGTTAAAAATTTAATAAATTAAATAAATTACACACACAGATTAAAAAAATAATGTATAAATTTCCTTTTTAATAAAAAAGACGCATCATAAAAATATCTTGAGTATTATCTAAAGTAATGGTATAAAATTATGAATAAAAATTAATAAGAATCAAGAAGCAATATTTTTTTTTTTAAATTTTCATACATAATTATAATTTTGATATGTTCAGAATCATTTGTTGATGATGTATGTAATTATGAGAGGTTCGAATGACATACAGATTGGTAATACTAATATCACTTCAAAGTTATTATTTCAATTAACGTGGTTAATTTATTTGTCAAGAATAGTATAGAATTACATATTACATGTGCAAATTCAGCTATTTGTTGGAAAATTATTAATGAATTTACGAACACGTTTAAATCAGACCAAAAAATACAAAACATCAATCAAAATAATTTTAACATCTTAATTTCTATTTATAATTTTACAACGGATGTTCACTAACTTTTTGATTATTTATGATCTTAAAAATAAATTAAATAAATTATATATCCACAAATTTAAAAAATAAATGTATAGATTTTTTTCTATTAATCAAAAAGACGCATCATAAAAATATTTTGCGTGTTATCCGAATAATGGTATTAAATTATGAATAAAAATTATCGCTCTATCCGTAATATTTATATTCGTTTGGAAACATTTATTTTGATTTATTAACTTTCAATTATGCTATTATTGTACCAAGCAAGAAATATTTCCGAAGCAAAATCTTTGTAAAAATAAAATTTCTTAGTATTTTTAAAATTTTTCCACAATGAAAAGCTCATAATTACGAAAGAAATTCTTATTAACGTATACAATTTGATATAATTTGAAAACATATTTATCATTATTATTTGACGTAATCAAATGTAAATGAATATTTCGATCACCACTGCTGCGAAATATTGCATCCATTAATTTAGATGCGTACCACTGAATTCATGATTCTATTGTAGCTATCTGCATCTGAATTGCTATTAGATTCCTATATAGTAACCAACAATGCCGATATTATACAGTCAAGAGACAAAGTGACTGGATAGCGATAGCCAATATATTAACAAATGATGTAGCTTCCGGACTACCAGCAAACTCTACATAAAGTGACGCATGATGATAGATCAGATTCATGACTATAATTAAAATTACTAATGTTAGATTGTAATAAAAACGTGAAATGAAATAATAGTAAGTAATTTAATATTTTTATAATTTAAAAATATAAAAGAGAGATTCAACTTCCATTTTTTGTATTTCTAAATGGGTTGATGAAGTACGCATTATATTCACGGAGAAATCTCTTTTACACAATTTTAAACAAGAAATCGCGCCGGATTGTTCATTCAGACAATGGTTGCGAAAATATGGAACTCTATCTAAATGTAAATGTGCGCCACCGCAAAATATTCGTCAGACCTGTACGATAACACAATTCTCAAAAAGAAGTCGTTTTACCAAATCCGTATCACGCCGAAAGTTTTCTCGCCGAAGTCCGTCAAGCAACTGCGATTATCGATACACATCCGGCAACAACAAACTTGAACTGAAGAAAAACATTCTTTCCAATCCGATATTGACAAATGCATGCGTGGGCGCAGTTGCAATTGTTTGCCGAGAATATGATAGACGAGGCTTCGATTGCACAGATGTACCCCGCTCTTGTATAACATGTATTTTAGAATTATTTTATTTACTTTAATTATTTACCTTTAAAAGCGATAAATATTAAAGATATAAAAGAAAACTTATAAAATATCATAAATTTGTATCTATTATTAACTGTAAAATTTTTACTGAAATTGAATTTTTATAAAATTTTAATTTTTTGTTGCGGTATAATTCTCTTAGCATTTTAATTTTTTAATACTTTAAAATATATTGATAAATATTTTAAAATATATTGATAAACCTTAAGAAATGGAAAATAGATTGATGTGTATCGATAAATGAAAAATTGTTATTTCTTTAAATTTACTTTCTATTATACTATAGCATTATAAAGCTTCTGGTTCAGATAATATACGAGACTATTGAAATAAACTGTATGAAAGCTGATCGATATGATGAATTGTGAACTCTGTATAAATGTAGCTTGTATACTTTGTGCGCTTTTTCAGGATAAATTCGACAGACTTAATATCAGCTTCTATTGATTTCGAAGTTTCTTTCCGCGCTCGGATGCATCCCATCATATTTTATTTCCATATTCCATTTGTATTTTTATTTCTGAAGACAGTACAAAAAATGCATCTCTGCACTCGAGGCTAACATTTTCTATCTCGGTAAAGCTGGCAATTTCAGAACTATGGCGCATTGTATCGGAATTGCCAATAGTGGTCATGCAGAAGCTTGGTACAATTTTCCAGAATCGACACTATGTGCCCTTGAATTGTACAGATTTTATCGATTTTTTGCGATAATAATCATTTTCAGTCGTAATATTTTTTAAATACAAAAATAAAATATTACTGTTTGAATTTTCTTCAATGAACGTTATCATATTATAAACTTCATTTTCAAAAAGCAAAAATTTGTAATAAAAAAAACTCGTAATTTTTTGATAACAATTTTTACAGTCATATGTAACAAAAATTTTGTTTGCTTTAATAGTTAATTACCGTGTATAAAATTGTTCATCATAAAAGTTTGCGTTATTGTCATTGAAGAGTTTGCATAAATTTCATTGCTGAGACCCGGCAATGAAATTATGTGAATATTCGGCTGCTTCTACAGATTCATATTTCTCTTTTGAGTAACTCGAGTGGTTGCGCTTACGGGTTGACATTTGACGACGAGACGATTCCCTTTCGTCCCCAGGGCAATTCTACTCTCGTCATGTGACGAGAGCATGACCTAGAGAAAAGGACTCAACAAAGCCGATGGAGAAACCTCAAAAGAGATGGCATTAATTGTTCAAGAACAGAAATGCGCGCATTCTTGTTGTGACAGAACGTTAATCGTGCAGCCTTATTGTGATGCGACGATCGAAGCTGTGAGAACTGCTTGGCTTCGCATTGAATTTGTGTATATGCGTGTATGTATGTGTTTATGTTCGACATATAGTAAAGGAATAATAATTTAATAAAATATATGTCGCAATGTATAATATAAATTCTGATATATTTTATATCGTGGCGACAATCATTAATAACTTTGACCTTTAATTTACGACAAAATTCAAGACAAAGATCTACATATAATTTTATATGACATATTTTAATATATGCATATATTAAAATATCTTGATGTGTAATTAAAAAATATATGTATAATTCATAATTCATAATTCTTCAAATGTTTTCTATGTTACAAAAGCTATATTATAACACATAAAATTATAAATGTTATAAAGTTGTAAACTGTTGTTTTAAATTATGTATTTATAAAAATTACAAATTATTTCAAAAGATAGTCTTTTCAATATATGCACGACACACAATGAATTACACTTAGAATTAATTAATATCTGTTAAACGTTCAATTCTCGTAATTTCATGATTGCTACTTTCGTTTAATAAATTAATTTCAAAGAGATAAATAATGACTTTAATTAAGTAAAGGTTCAAGATGAGCATTTTAATTATCGACAAAAGTTTGGAAGTTCATATTGAAAACCGTAATAAAGGAAATGAGTTTTTAACTTTTATAAATACTTTTAGAAGTATTTAAATATAAATTATAAGAATTATTTAAATATTATTTAAATATAATTTATATATTGATCAAATATAATAAATTCGGCATATCAGTAAATATTGAGTTAAAAAAAAATCTTCGAAGTTTTGAATTATTATATTATATTTACAATGCACTCTCTCTCTCTCTCTCTCTCTCTCTCTCCTCTCTCTCTCTCTCTCTGTTATGAGAATAATAATATGTATATTAAAATATGACACATTTTAAAATACTATTAGCAAGAAATCAAATTAAATATTCTACGCATATGTTAGGTAAATATACAGTTACACACAAAGAAAACAACTATTTATGTGATTTCTATCTTATTATCGGTTCAAGTGAACGATATTTCAGATTTTATCATAAAGAGCTAATCTACTCTGCAGTTTATGTAGCTACGCTATTACATACATTAGATTTTCTGATTAGAGAGTAATAGTGGGTAGCCGGATTGTATTACCTACATATTCAGCATAGAATAAAGTTATCCTACAAATTCATTAAATCATTAAATAGTTAGAAAATTTTTTGATAAACCTATAAAAAATTTATTTTCCTGTTAAGTTTTATATATATATATATATATATATATATATATATATATGTATATTTTGCTAATTCTTCATTTTATACTTTAAAAGTATGAATAATATTCATATTTATATCGGAGCCAGTTGTGCGTCAGTCCAACGTTATCGCAAGATCTGGCATCTGTCCAAAGTGCATGCGCTCTAATTCAGCTACTAAATAACAGTGCGTGAGAGAGAAAAAAGGAACGAGAGAGAGAAAAAAACCGTTTGTCGTTCGGCGGGGGAACGGATCAGGAGGGTTAAACTGCAACGTCAAAACGAATTAAGTCATCGAGAGAAGAAATCCGTCTCTCATGTCGACCGACACTTCCATTTGGATCGGCTCCAAGATCGCGCAGATGAACCCCTAACGATCACTCTCGCATCCGTGTATATACATATCTTCGAAGAATTCGATCGATCGCCTATGAAAGGATACACTCTATAGCCGATGGGTAAATCTTGAAGCGCCGACAATACCATGATTCCCGATGTCGATTGTGCTGAGAAACTGCTCACGACCCCTTCATTGTTCGCGATTGTCAGACGACGACAACGTTGCCTTCTTCCTTGAGTAACTCTTGCCTCCAAAAAGGGAGAGGGGAAAAAAGAAAAAGAGAAAGATAGAGCTGGATTAAACATGAAACGATCGCTAGATTAGAGCAAAGCAGGTAAAGATAAGACATCGGTTTAATTCTTTCAAGAATCCTTTCTCGAAAAAAATTCGCCGAAAGAAAAAAAAATTCTCGATAAAAAACAGTAGCCGCATCTTAATTATTAAAGTCATCACGTGAGGTGTATTTTTAAGAGTTCAGTATGTTAACCTAATTCAGTATGTTAACCTAAATTCAAAGAAACGAACAGTTTGCTACTCGTATTTCCCTTTTTACTTCTATATGCTTCATGAGATGCGAAATTACGCAGCGAGCTTCCGCTTGAGAGTGAGGAAGCAGCTGCATTAATTATACCGTTTCAGATAGGCGTCGCTTAAAATGACTTGGGAAAAGCGATCTACATTAAAGCAGGGAAAGACGGTGAAGCAGAGAGAGCATTCGGTTGTTTGTATTTACGTACACGTGCATCCCTGGACAGCACAAGGAGTTCACACAAAGTTCTTCGTTTAATGGAAAACGGAGTCTCTTCACTATTTCGAAGAATTACATTGTTTACTGTGCAAAATGTGCACGTTTGAAATGCAGACATCAATGTTATTCAACTCATATGTTGATGTTCTTCTTATATACAGTGAAAATGAAATGACAATTATTTTGACTTACTTTTTTTCTCTTAAACATATATATATATATATATATATATATATATATATATATATATATATATATATACTTGTACAATACATTATAATGAAACATAAAAATGATGAAACAAAAATAATGTATTAATACAAATTTACTCAATTAATTAATAAATGGTGCAAATTACGAAAATTTTATTTATTTAGCATTAAAAGTATAACTTGTTTCAAACTCTCTTTTAATTTCGATTACCTACGACCGATGATAAATTAATGCACCGCCATTCAACTGATATTGAAAACAGAACAAATATTTCAAACCGTAGTCATAATCCTGGTGCTTTTTACATACCGCAACCCCTTGTTTTCGCGACGAGTCTCCTCAGTCTAGTCTCTCCCATTCGAAATCATTCAGGCATACATCGAAAGACGATTTGTGCTGCACACCACGCCTACCATAAAGCACTACATGCATCCGGTAGCTGGAGCGACCCGGAAAACCGGATCCGCTGTCAAACGAGTCTCGCATAGGGTTTGGCTTAAGACCGCAACATTTCCCCTCCATTGTCGCGTTTAAAGCGTGACGGAATTGTGAATCTCGGTCGCCATCGTCCGGCCATGACGGCACAGTGGCCAACTTTCCGTTGAATCACATTAGTGTATTAAAGTCGCCATGTTGGTGGTAAAATAAACCTGAGTGCATAAACACAGAGCGGAAGTTTGGTGAGTAAAGAAGTTGGCGAAAATTTCCTATCTCCTTTATCAAAGCAGACAGGAAATTTTCGCCAACTTCAGAGAAGCGTAAACTTCTATGTTTACAAACAGAGATGACAATAAATGTAAATTGTAATTTAATACTTTTCGCAATTTTATATATGATGTGCATTTTATTATTTGTTTTATATAAAATTATGAAGAAGGAAGTGTCTTACATAAAAACAGAAGAAGCCGATTAAGAGACGGAATAATTCGCGAGAGATTTATTTCCACAGTAATGATCGTCTTACAGACGATAAAACCAGCTAACGATAATTAATTCAAAATTCACGATCTGTTCAGAAATATAGATAACGAGCGTGACGGACGATAAAATGTATGCTGAGAGATAAGTGAATTATCCGGATTTACACGAGCCAGACGATAGCATTGATCTGCGATGTCGTTTTTAGCTTCCGGTCGTCAGCCTGCAGCATCCAGCTTGCGGTGACGACGACCTCGTATTAGCTATATCTGTGTTCTATTCTTACGTTACATATTGGAAGTGATCGGTCTTAATTAATCCTTTCAGTAACAAAGATTAACAGACATTACAATCGATTCTATAAATTACGTGCTCTGTCAGAGAAACTAGTTGATCATACACATCTGCAATATATATATCGTTATATAAAGTTATATATATAAAATCTCGTTTCCTAGAGAGATATAATAATAAATGGTTTTTAGAGAGAACGAATTATTGATGTACTATAAATTACAAGTTTCTGCAAGATAGAAGAGAATATTTTTGACTTGATATATCATATCTAAATTTGAAATGACAAGAATTAAATTTTTTATGCTCATATTTTCAAGTTGGTTTTTTCTTTTTTCATATAAAATCTCTATAAAATAAACGAAAAGAAGCCAAGACCGAAGGGAAAAACAAGAAGGAGACATAATCACTATGACATATATTCTGATTTTATTGATTCCTTTCGTTGTTCGGGGTAACTATTATTAGGCATTAGTTCTTTTTCTTGAAATTACGACAAGGAAAAAGGCACGAACAAGGAGAGATATAAAAAAGTTATAAATTTCGATGAAAATAAATCGTGATTTCGCACGCTTGTGAACCTGTTTAATTTTTGCTAGATCCATCCTTCGACAAAATCCTGGAAGTTAATGTATAAATGTCCCTGTGCTATGAAACTCGGCTCTTTTCTTGATCATAATTTAGGATGCTGTGAAAATCTCTCGCTACGGTCACATCTGTTTTGAGCATAAACGTAAGATTACGAGGATTTTTACGATCTCATATACATAGCAGATGTCACCCATTTTTCTGAATATTTGAAAAGTTTCGAGTCAATTTTCTTCTGCTAGGGAAGCTCCTCAACAAAAATTTTATAACAAGTCTGTCTTCAAAGTTATATAATATTAAAATATTTTAATAAATTTTAAATATTAAAGATATAAATGTTCAATTTAAACAATTATATAAATCCCATAAAGTGTAATACTAGTATATAACTGGAATATGAAAAGAGAGATGATTCTCTTATGAAACAGTCATAAAAAAATATATATATTTCGATCTGTATTAAAAGAATTTTATATAAAGAATCTTATATACACTTTATTTATAAATAATATTATAAAATAAAATTTATTAAATAACATATCTCAATATAATTGATTGATTATGATATTATTCCACGAATAATATGTTGAAATGATTACAGGACAAAATCTGTGACTATATTTAAAGAACGGCGTTAAAGATTTTAGAAGAGCGAAGAACGGGAAAACTTTGTTGCTTAAATTTTAATGTTAAATCAAAAATGCTCGAGGCTCATTTCCACATGAAAGCAGTTTCTTAAGCAGTCGCACAAAACTTTGTGTCGATTTTGGTGAACAGAGTATCGTCAAGTTGCGAGATATATTATGCGCTATTCTCGTCCTTCTTTTTTGTATCCGACAGTTTTTCAATTCTGGTCCAGAATATTCCACGTCCTTTTGTTTCGCTTGAAAGCACTCGGGCAAAAAAAAAATAATAGACATGCGAA
The DNA here is from genome assembly GCF_025532165.1 of Camponotus vicinus. NCBI lineage: Eukaryota > Metazoa > Arthropoda > Insecta > Hymenoptera > Formicidae > Camponotus > Camponotus vicinus. Next base: position 33,331,745 of record NW_028141945.1, read on the forward strand.
TGGAGAGCGGCAGATGGAAGACAAAAATGTACATGCGCTTTGACGGATGTCGGCGAAAAAGTTCATTTCGTGTGATTCATGTGCAACGACAATTTGTTACAATGTGGGCAGAACTTTTTGTAGACGATTCCCATGATTGTAGTCACGCGTATTAGATATTTGAGACGGCAAGTTTTAACTGTGCATAAACTTTAACAAGACAAAGTTGAAATTTAGATCGACTGCCAGGATAAATAACTTGAACAAAAGATTGATAAAACAAGAGTTTTTCGTCGGAGTGAAAATAAAACAAAAGAAACACTGAAATGTTAATTTTTCACCGAAAAGCCTTGCACAAATTTATATGAAAATAGCAAATTAGCAAATCATAGGATCGATCTTTAAAAGAGATATTGATTCTTCCTCGCACAGGTTGCATGATGAGGAAACTATGTGGTACATATCTAGGGACATGCATTTACGATGCACCTTAATAGAATTTGCGAATACATGTTTGTTCGTAAAGGGATTCGTCGCATCTCTTGGGTCTAAATTATATGTCAAGCTCGTAATTATAATTAATGCTTTCAACTACCTTATTTACCATATTAGCAAGCGCACTATCGTCGCAATATTGTTACACATTTCTTGCAAATAACAATTTTGCTATAATTATCGATTGCTTTGTAGTACAGCGTGGTGTACATTGCACACGAATTTGCATTCGCATATATGTCAACAAATATGACGCGGGAATATAATATAACAGTATCTGTCGTAGTCGATTCTCAATTGAGTTTTTTTTTCGATTACTGTCATCCTAATCGAGGGCATACGCTCACGCGTAAATGTTCGTTGCAATTTAATCTAATTACAGCGCGCGACGGAAACTGATCACTTTTCTATATCAAATATCCATCTGTCACGGAAAAACAGTTCTGCTGCGAGTGACATCGGTCGCGGTCAAATCAAACCGACGCGGTCTAATAACGCGATTAGCGCAAAATTCAACGCTCGTTCGTGTCCGTAAATATCGCTTTAAATTGCTGGCCAGGTGAGAGAAAACGCCCACGATCCGGAAATTCGCGTGGGTGAATGAAGGCACCATCGCGTAAATTTGTCATGGCCATTCGGGTGATCCGAAATAGATTTCACATCAATTGTTTTAACGCTACAGTGAGCCTATTTATGGATGTGCTTTTTACAGATCAGCAGACAAACATCGGGTTTTTTAGTCGCTAGAAATAGTGAGCTTCCACAATTTTATCGATCCAAAATAATTTACTTTGAATTAATTTATTTAGAGAACATATTCATATTATATTCGTTTTTTTATTGATTTTTGCACACTATACACGAGAAATTTAGAATATCCCGATGAAATTCGCTATTGAATTCTTTGAGAATATTTTTAGAAACGATTCCGCGTCGCGATCAACGAGATTACTTCATCAAATTAACGTTATCCCGGGAGAAAGCTTAGAAATATGTGACTCTGATATTCGGGGGTCTTCCACAATCAGCAAAAATGTCCTCGAAACGCTGCGGAAACCATACTCATGTATCTCATACAAGTTGCGAATTCGATGTGTGTCACACAGTGGAACATGGACCTGCACACACGTAAAATACACGCACATACAAACGTTATACTGAAAATGTGCAAAATTCCGCGATGCTATTTCACTCTTTTCCCTTTCCCCTCCCTCTCTCTCGATATGAAATATCTTTAAATAAAAAACGAGATCGCGCAAAAACCAAATAAATAAAATGCGGACGTGTCAAATCGCAAAATTTCCGACGTCCAGCGAAATTACTGACGATAGTTTATATTTATTTTAATCTCGTAGAATTTATCATTACATAGATAATTAAAATTTTCACTCATACAACGCCGCTTTGCAGTGTTTTAATTTCCTCCAAAAATTATATTGCTCTTTCATTACTACATTATTAAAGCAATTCAATAAAGTGATTTAATTAAACAAGAACAATGCGCTGCTTTAGATAATTCGAAATATTTTGCGAAATTATTAACACATCGATTGTGTTTATTTTATCTAATTTTAATGTATAAATAAATAAATTGCCACAAATAATTTACAGCACAATTTGAGGCAAATTCGAACGATAATTATTTTATTTTTATTTTATATTATACAGATTTGTAAATAAAATAGATATTTGCTTATTTTCTTAGAATAATCCAATTTTAGAGACGTTTAAAAATACATATTATTATTTTACAAGATAAAGAAACTATTCTTGTGAAGAAATTTCTTGGAAAACAGAAACTACTCTTCATCGAAATGAAAAGCAGAAATTTAATCGGAAATATATCCGTACAAGAGATCTTCTAATTATATAAATTGGAATTGCTCGCAAATTCGAATATACTGTCTAGTAGTAATCTCGACCCACATATCGAACGTGGAGTGGCCAGATCAATATATGCGGAGACACGATCAAGCTGATGTCAGCTGTCTCTTCGACCACTTCCTCATCAAGATCTCTCGTAGAGGTTTAGGTAAAGCAAACTGGTCAATTATCTTCTATCTATGCTGCTATTAGTAGCATACCTCAAAGGAAGATTTAGAGCAGCAGCGCGTGTCTGTCAAATGGGATGGCTAAAGATTTTGAATTTCTATTTATGAGGAGACAAAAGATAGAGAGTGTAAGAAGTTTTTAGTTTAGAAATTTTTAGAATCGGTTTTTAATTTTAATTTTATAGGCACAGAAAATATGAAAAATCAATATAACCGTTAGTAGTAAGTGTACAGTGTTCAGCTATGTTTAATACATTAGAACGCTATATCGGTGATACCATTCGGTACACGACGATACAATCAAACGAACGAAAGCCACAAAGCAAAATAAATGAAAAAAGAAGAATATTCGATTGGCACCCACGCGAGATCACATTGTGATTCTGAATGTCCTCGGGCCGAAACGTCATCATTCGCTCGCCTGCGCTTATATCTCTGCCGCTCGTCGGTTGCATGCATATGCATATGTGGATTCTCGCGCACACGCGTGTCAACGTATACACGTGTCGACGAAAGACGAACGCGACAACGTCGGGACGAATAGTCGTTTATTTGCGCGCGTGGATCGCCGGGACGGGAAATTGCGGGTAACTGTGGTTTGATCGGCGGAAAAAAAATAAATACGGATGAACGGAAGCGGGACCGGAAAAACAGAAGTTGATGGCACGGAAATAAAAAAAAAGGAAATCTTCTTCGCTGTGAATCGGCTTTTCTATCTCTTCCATTTTCGTGGAGGCAACGGAAAATCAGAATAATAAATTAGAATAAAGCGTAATCTTACAAATTTAATTAACAAATATTTTTTTTCTCCAACACACGTTCGGATTAAATATTTTATTGGCGGACTTGTCAACCAGACTTATATGGTTTTGGCACTGCATTTTTTTATCGCTAGTTTAGCGCAGTTCAATAACGGCATTCTTCTTGTAACGGGTGCAAAATTTTCACAAATATTGCTGACAACATGTCGGACACACGCATGTTTCCATACGTATTGTATAAAGAAAAAAAAGAAAGAAGGAAAAAAATATTTCTTTGTATATTTCCATTTTGTTGTTTTTGATTTTTGTTCAATTATTGTTGGTTTTTCTTAATATATGGATGCGTTTGTTGTTCACTTTTTTCGTCTTGCTTTCTTTCTTTTTAAATATTGTAAACATATAAAATTTTAAATGATTACAGTTATTTTTTTTACAATATTCACAACTCTGTGAACTTAAGAGAGTACAAATTAAATAAACCAAATGAATGTATCTAATTTATTATTCATCAATTTGAAGTTTTTGTTCTCTTAATAAAGCAAAGATCATTTAGTTACTTTTATATTCTTCTAATGTTTAAATATGTCATCTAATCGCATCACGCTTACGTAGTTCTTTTATGGCAATGAAGGCACACAACGCGATTCTTTAAACCTAAGTCGACCACGACACGGGTGTGGGCCATTAATAAAATTGACCACGCGCCAGTAGTCCCCTTCGTAAAGGGCACCAGTAGCGTCCAAGCGAGAGATAAAGAGTCGGCTCGGAGAATAGAAAAAATGTACGTCGGAGAGGGATTGCCAGGAGATGAAGAGAGGTTCGTGAGGGCGAGCAGGCACAAAAGGACGAACATATGTCTTCGAAGCGTGCTACCATCGAAAGAAGGTGTATAACGGCGCTATTTTCTTTCCCGAAAATACCTTCGGTGTCCGAATACAAGGGCGTCCCGGGCCATTCCATCAATGGTGATACAGGCGTTAAACTGATTCGACTTCTCGCGACTTCTATAATAGCATACATACGTACGTCGTATATGAAGTTAACGTCCTGGAAAATTGCCAGATTAACCATATTATACTGGAAGCTCGCCAAAATGCACAAGCGTTACTTTCGTTTTGTAACTGCCAGTTCTCTTGAATGTTCCCTTTCTATCTCTTTCTCTTCTAGCATTCCGAGAAGTTGAATTTACGATGACCTATTAAGTTTCCAGGCACGCGATCGCGGTTGCTTTTTGTTCAACGAGCAATGCTTTGCCGGTCGTCTAGTTCACGTGTAAGCGATAGCGTCAAGTTGGTTGGGAAAGCGGCATGGTTGGAATAGTTTAGAATCATGATGATAGTTAAGCAAAGCAACATCGACTGTTATTCTACTCGTTGCTTTGTCTTTATATATATTTTTGTCTTTAACAAAGTGATAAAAATTAGAGAGTTCGATGTATGCAACCTTCGATGATAAGTATTGATTTATAAAACATTGAAAGATATACTTAATTGAAAATTAAAAATCATCATTCAACGAGGGACAGTTTTACCGAAGAGTGAAAGGGAGAAAAAAAGGATAAGGCAAATTAATAGAATATTTAATAATCAGCCATCTTTCACAAGGAGACAAACTTCGACTTGAACGAACTATCGACCCATCCACACTCTTCCGCAATGAGTTTTACTTCGTGAAAGTTATGGCCGAATAATTTATCGGCATCGTGGAGTTTTAAGTTCGAAGTACTCTCGACGAATCACTCTTTTCGTGACATAACTGGACGTTCGTAAAGGAGTTATATGAGCCGGCTTTTAGGTACGTTGAATGGAAGAAGAGTTTATGAAAACACGGTGGCTTAAATCGATGGCTTAATTAAACGAGAATGTACTAGCTAGAAATCGTAAGGTATAATTAATGTCACATTACAAGTATATTTATTTAATTAAAATCTCGTAATGAGAGCTAGTTATCGAATGAATAATTAGACCTTGTTACTTCTAATTGTTCTATTATATCTCCTTGCTTTCGCGAAATCTTTATGCTGATAATTTATTTTACTCTATATACATGACAATTAGCTCCTATTTTCGCGTAATTCTGTTCACATGACATAAATAAATATTTCCCTTCTCTTTTATTAACTTATCTCGCGTTCAAAATAATTTTATATTTGTATAATTGCCATATATTAATTGAACAATCTCTATTTTATAGATTTATAAAATATTTGAGATATATTTTACTTTTTTTCAATATTACATTAAGTTAATTGTATGTGAAAATTATTTTTGGCGCATAAAGAATTCAAATAAGCCGATTAGCGAATCAAAGTTCGAATTACGTGAAACACATTTAATGAACCGTCAGCCGTTTTGCCGCGATGGACACTTAAATCAACCGAGTGCTGTCGGCAAGCTGGCTTTCCCACCAACGAAAGGGGAGAAATCCCCGGGACGAGAGAATCGATTCTCCCGAGCTACCTACGCTGTACGTGTATTCCACGAAACATTAAATCACATGGCTCAGCGAGCTGCCATCGACAATATGCTACTTGTTTACTAAATCACTTCTCATTGACTACTTCACCAGGCAAATAACTGCCGACAATAATGAGGGACACTTGATTGTGCAGCAAAGCCGAAGACGCGTGCGTCGCGTGCTGCTCCAAGGTAGAAAGAATGTGTGCAAGTTTATGTGTGTATGTGTGTGGTTAATCATGTACAATGCCACGAGCATATGTGTTCGTAGATACACTTTGTGGATGTGCTTGAACGCGACCGATCAACATATAATGACGAATGCATGTGTATCTGTGCAAGTAGATACATATAAGTAGCTATGTGTACATGCATGATATGTCAGAGTTGTTTAGTAAGTGGTATATCATCCCACGGAAACAATAGTCGGATATCCGATATTTAAGAATAATTTTGTTGCAATCGATTCTATGACATTTTTGTAAATTTTTATTGTTTATTTAATTAATTTTTTTACGGTTTTTCTCTTCACATTTTTTACCGTGTAAAAAAAACCGTAACACTATCGTGAATTCCCCGGGGACGGGGATGTGTCGCGAGAGTTTCGCGAGCGACATTAACGGTGAAAATCATTTTGCTTTTATTTGTTCGTTTATTCTGCGTTCTAATTCGATTTAATCCGTGCCAGTAACGTTGCGTTTCCAGGCAATGCCACGTTCCAAAAGGTAATGTTAATTACTTAATGGCATTGAAATCATGAAAACATCATTGTTGTATTGTTATATTTTAGCTTCATTTTAAGCACACACAGTGCGCAACTAAAAGTCTAACTTTAACATTAATGAGGAAATGCAGTAGCTTTGAAATAGTTACAAATTTAGAAAAACGTACATGTGTTTGCGCGATAAAATTTTTTTCAAAAACTTTTGCACGATAAAAAAAAATTTTTATCCAATCTAGGGTATTTTTTCACGTTTTGATTATAAATAGACGAGCGACCCGTGTGATTGCATGTGTCATATTGGACATACAACTGTATGGTATCGATTGTCAGCGGAATCTGCATGACACAAGTCCAAATGTCGCCGGCGACATGTCGTTCGGCGACATATGATGTTCGACCAATTTCCAAGCCGACAATAAGAGAAACTCTGCTGACGAGAACTGTCTGCGAGCGTTCGCAACTGTTACGTCAACATTATACCGGATGAGTATGCGGAAATGTAGGAAACGAAACGTGCCTGGTCATTAATACGAATTTGTCGTACGGCCAACTCTCAAATGAGATCGATGACGATTTCATTTCCGTTCGAGCATCACTCCGTATTCATCGATTGAAGACGCGTAACAGCAACAGCAGCCGATGAATGACAAAAAATCATTAATTTCTTTTTTTTTCCTCGGAGGGAATACAACCATGTCTCTCCCGTGAAAATATCGCTTTTTTTACCGTAACACCAGTCGCCGTAGATAAAACATCACGTTGTAAGGGATCATTGAACCGTAATATACGCGTAGCATATTTGATCGGCAAATCCGGTCTTTTTTCGCAGTTTGCATACAATTCATGTAGTATCATGTGTAATAAAAATTCTGTTTTTGTAAAAATCTGCTTGACTTATTCCTGTGAGATCTTGCGTAATATTATTAGTAGTTTGCTTCATCTCTCTTGGCAAATTTTATTTATAATGTTTAAATGTTAGGAAGAGAGAGTAATACATAACGTGCGAGAAATTCGTTATATATATATGTAAATATAATTAAAACAAACACAAAATGCATAGCTATTTCCTCGAGATAGACACAGTCTCGTAGCAAAAGAGTGAATGATGACGACTGTATTTCGCGCGACATATTATCAGCGACTATACATATATTCAATAATGCAAACAGATGGGAACAGTGTATCGCGTGCTAATGTCACCTACATTAAAGCACAGAATGAGAATTGACCTATCTGGACTAGCTAATGCTTACGCGGTATCTATCAACACATACACACACAATGATATCTATATGTAATACGTATTAACATACGCCGTTACATTCAAGCCAGGGACCATGACGAGAGCACACGTGCAGTTTGCAATAAAGGACGAGCGAAAAAGTGGACAAGAAAGAAGAAGAAAGTGGCGTTGCATCGATTCCAGTTGTCGATGCGTTAAGTCGATCTCGTCGGGATTATAGTGGATTCGAGTTACGAATCTATCTTTCCTTCTCTCTCTCTCTTTCTGTCTGCTCTCCAGTTATTTCGTACCAATCGCAACTACGTGCAGCACGTGTTCGAAATTGCCTTGAAACTGTCGTAAACTATTTCGCACGATTCCGGTATCAGGAAACCGCTCTTTAAGTCGAACCTTTCCAGATATTCCTCTATTGCTCCTACATAACTTATATGTCTATCTCCAACCTTGAACGCAAATTAAGCAAATTGATTTAAGCTGGTTACATTCAAATGTGTTACGCTGCATCGCGATTTAAAATTGTTAAATTTTTTAATAGATTTACTTTGCCATTTGATCCTTCATATAGGAATGTTCAAGGGGGAATTCATATTATTTATTATTTATACTATTCTACATTTTATATATCTTTTTATCTATTATATTTTATCTATGATATTTTTATATTCATTTTAATATCTTTCAACTTGTGAGAATTCTTCGTGTTAATTTTTGGAAAAGTTTTCTAAGAATAAAATAAAGTTTTTCCGCGTTACTTCACGATTAAATTAATGTTCATACCGGAACAAGCAAAAAATACTCAATCCCTTTTCGCTTATCCCCCGTGACGCGCGATTCATTCATGAGCGATCTCGATCGGTAATAACAATTCGCGATTCTACGCCAGTGACATAGTCTCGACGTGCTGCAAATACAGTAAGCCATTGTATTCACGTTCGTTGTGTCTTTTTCACAGGTGGAGTTTTTAGGGTCGCGGGCGTATATTGCTTGCGTGTTTCGAGAACGTGCTCGGGTGACGCTCGCATTTATTCCATCTCACACTGTGGACACTCCGATGTTCTATGGATTCCACGTGGCGTGCGTCGGGGACATGCAGGTGCGCGCGGAAAATACGGGACAAGGGTGTCTCGTAACGAATCGAATTCGCGTGCGCAATTTAATTAAGAATTAACCTCGCTCAATCTCTCGTCGATTGCGTGGGTCGACTTCGCACTATTTGCACGTGTCAGGACGTATTTCGCATTGCGAAGAATGCATCGACGATAAATAATAAAAAGGCTGCAAACAATGTTTTAGAAAATACGATATTTTAGTACAATTAAATTTTGTAATTTTAAAACAAGCTTAAGAAGTGTTATTTAATTGTAAGAGGAATAATTTTGTATTAAAATATTCGCGCGTGTATATAATTATAATATAATATAAATTATTACCTTATTAATAGAATTATAATATGTAAATAGAGATACACATATATATTTGTATGTATGTGTGTGTGATAACTAATCAGTATCCACAAGTATATGCATCCATTTATTAAATTTTTATTATTAGAATTGACAACAGTTAGAATTGTTCGATAATGAATGAGAATGCCGGAAATTAATGCTTAGAAGTCCAACTTTGTGCGTTTTGATTCGTGATATATCTTCTGATTGGCCAAACGCGCGCGCAGGCTTGATTACTCGGATGTTCCGATGGGTAACTATAGCTATATGACTTAACTTCAACCGGAAGTCGAGTTTCTCAAGTTTACTTCGTAATACCAGTTTGTATGTTTTGAATAGATGTCGGGGAATTACCAGTGAAACCTTTAAATCTATTTTGTGGACAAAGGTAGAGATAGATCAAAGATTCATATAATATGTTTTCATATCAAAAATTCATCAATAAAATATTCATATCAAAAACTTTTCAATAAAATATTGTTTATAAAATATTATAAAATATAAAATATTTTTATTTGTAACTTACGCAACAATGAAAATTATTTAATGAATTCTAGAAATCATTTGATAAAAATAAAAAATGTTATATAATTTTGTAATAAGAAGTTGAATAATAATTAAAACTATTTTTTATAATTACATCATTAAAATAAAAGTTGCTTAACCCCCGCTCATTAATTTTGCTCAGAAATTGAATATTCCCTCCTAAAGATATTAGCATATTCATGCTAGATATAACGCATTAAAGCAGCATAAACAATTAATATCTTCTAATATTATAATGGTATAGATCAATACTTGCTATTATTTTATAGCAATTAATTATAGTTAATTATGTCATTATTGATTAATATTCATTAAATTTTCTATTTTTAATATTTTTAAATTTGCACACACATACACACACATAGAATCAATCTTAATTATATATACATGTATATTACAATGTTATAGAATATATTCCAAGTATGTATATCAAAAAATTAAAAATTAAAATAATTAAAATAAATTATTTTTTCTTATAACTTGAAGATTCTAAGAAAAGTCCAATACCTGTAACCTGTGATAATATCTTATAGTATCTATATAATATTTAATATTGAATTAATTATTCAAATGTAAGAGAGAATTAAAGGTGAGGCAACCGCGTGCGTTATAAATAATTGAACCAAGATTTTGATGGGATTAAACGTCATTAAACGCCATGATGATTGAATACGTGATAATTATGCATACAGAATTGCAAGCTTGATCCTGCGAATCTATCTTCCTGACTATTTGTCGACGACGCCGATGCTTTTCTGCCTCCTTGAAGAGGCTGCTTTCACTATCGTGATGCAGTCGATCAACGATCTTGCGTTCCTCATCCAAGAGGAGCTATAAACGCGAGGATCTTTCATCCACAGAACCATCAATAACGCGCAACGGGTCCTGAGAGCTTAGAGGTGCTATGTACCGACTCCACCCAGTTTCCACGCTTCGCTGCTCCCGCCTAACAAGGCAGGTTCAAGTGCCTATTGTCGAGTTATGAATACGGGAAACATGTTCGATATCCCCACTCCATGTGCACACTCGAGAGGAGAGCAGTTACAAAATTATGATATATCACGCGTCACGCTGACGCGCGCATATGAAAGCGTGAAATGGACTCGCGACCGGACCCAAAAACTTTGCAAATCTATAACTAGAAAAAGAGAGAGAGAGAGAGAGAGAGAAAGAAAAAAAAAATTCTCTGTGCATATGTGTATGCGTGCGCGCTTGCATGGTGTATTTTTTCATTTTTTATATTTAACTGTCAAACTCTGATTTTGGTAAATTTGGCGACATTGAGCGATGAGAAGAACACGCTCGAATGTGATGTAGTTCGTGAGAAAAAGAGAAAAGAGAGGGCGAGCCTTTTTATTTTTACATTGCAAATTTCATCTTTCATCTTTTTGTTTGACTAAAAGCTTTATATGGAACGTAAATCTTTATGATTTTTTGATCGAGAGATTTAGTTCATGTTATGCATTTGAAAATATCAGTTTCAATCACGATTGTGCAAACAAATATTTGCATAAAATATATATAAAATATGTGCGCGAATCGTTATTCCAGAGAGATATACTTATATATTATATAAAATATTCGCAGTGATCGTAGTACAAGAAGATGATTCTTCATGCAAGATATATAAAAAGAGATTTTCATAGTAATGTATGTATGTATTTCTGTGAATGTCTCTTATAAACTAAAATACGTTTCTCTAGTTTGTTCGACTGCTTTTAAAAGTTTCAATGTATACATTATGATTGCATAATTGTTCCTGCTTGTCGCTGCTATTATTATTGTTATATTATTACCAATCTTATGTGTCATGATAATTGCCATTGGAAATGCATAGAGATCGCATCGTAAATTGTAACAACGCGCGATACGAAGGAAACCATCACAATGAATTCGCCGTGTAATACTTAAAGTGGCACATCATGCGTTTATTGAGGCTATAAAGTTTCGGCCAGATAATGAATGCGACCGCCGACTGTGACTTTCGAGCGCTTGTTACATTCTAGCATAATGATGGTGAAGTTATTAGCTTCCAAGAGACGCAATGAATATGCAACGGTTCGCAATGAATTGGCATATTTTCCCTAATGACTCGACGATGATTTCATATTAATTTCAGATTCCAGTATAATCAGTCAAAGTATAATCGACTTACTTGACAGAATAATATTGCATTTTCGTTAAATCGACAATATTATGCGCGTTTCATTTCAGCTTAAATTAATTTAATAATGAAAAATTACATCAAATTACAAAGTTTGTACGTGCACGGCCTCATGAATTAAACAGTTGTATTCATTAAACGTAATTTTATTCGATGGATGTATCTTTCTGTCTAATGCATTTTAATCGCAATGGTACCGTCATGATAACTATTAACACCCTACGCGAGATGTATTTGTACCGTAACTTCTCTCCTCTCCTCGACCAACAATTGTCGTCGCTCGAATCACCCTCGTTGTGCATTCCAGATGCTTTGCTTCGTCTCCTTCTCCTCTCTCCTCTCTCACACACACCGTGTTGTTTGCGCAAGTTGCATCCGCAATCCTCTGTCCCCTTGCTATCTAATTTAATAAATGTCCCTGTGCAGGAAGAAACGGAGGGGTTGCGGTTCGTTGCTGGAAGAATGGCGATTCGCTTCTCTCTGACGCGTAACCCATCTCTTTTTTCAATCGTCGTCTCTCCGGAATGTTCAATTTGTACATACTTTGAACTTAATGTCGGCCCCCAATGTCCCCCGCAACAATAACGGTGCCTGAACGGTATCGAATGACGCAACGACGCGGAATTTAATGATGCGTTCATTTAAATTTGCCGATTCTTGCACATAGCACACCATTCCGCGATTAATCACGTCACAAATTATATCGCTGTTAATTATATGCATTTATAATATCCGATATGACGGATAATTTTATCAAATATCAAAGGGCTTAAAATATAAAGAAAGTTCGATCTCTACAGCGATAATATTCATTGATAATAAAAAATACATTGAATATTAAATTACAGGCAAAGTATAAGTAAGATAAAAAATTATATTAATAATATAAGTAAAATATAATATTTCATTATATTTTATAATTGTCAATAAAGTGATAAAAATTATTTTATAATTCTAAATAGCCGAGCTATTTTCACAAAACAATAAAATTTACATAATTCTTCTTTTTATATAGTAGCAATTCATATTATACATATATGCAGATCACATGTCACATTTGGCCAATCATTTTATGTGTCTCATTAATAATACATACAAACGAAAATTACATAAATAGAAAATTGAAAATCTATATTTTATCTGCGACTGCTGCTTAATATTTCATCATTCATTAAAAATTTCGCGTTTAATAAAAAACTGTATTTCTCGACTGAGCGGAAAAAAAGAAAGAACAACTCATAATAAAATTTTCAATGGGAAATGACAGCACGCGCTATTAGAATGCATAAAGTATCTGTAATGTTTGCCTAGCACGCCATTTTTCTGAAGTTTTATCAACGATAATGATACCGCGCAAGTATTTCTTGACATTTCTTATTATTTCTATTAAGCACTGTTCTTTAAAAATGATACTAAATAGTCGAGCTTTTCTTATAATCTCGTTTAAATTACAGACATAATTTAAAATAATTAATTTTTTTACCTCAGTTGCTTCAGAAGATACCTGACCATCTTTTTCACTTTTATATTTTTGTTAATTTATTTTTATCAATAATTTTGTATTAAACTTTTTTTAAAATTTTATAAGGATTATTTTTACATTGTAAATAACTTTAATATAGTTTTACGTTTTAAATTATTTAGTTTATTAAAAAGATCGTAATCCCCAAATGGTTGAAGTTAAAAGTCGCAACCATGTTAGTAGTTTATCAAAGACGTCAAGCAATAGAGCACTTTCATAGCAGTGCCAGCAAAAAACGCATGGAAGAGCCGCGCTCTCGGTCGCCTGTGGAGCTTAAGAAACTCTGACAAATAAAGATTTATGACTGGAAAAGGTGGTTGATGTTGAAGCAAAGAATGGGGGGAAGGTATAAAAAGTACGAAAAATAAGTTCCAACATTAAAAAGTATTAAAATGTTGTAATTACTTTTCTTTGTTATTTTAAACTTTTATTTTACATATGAGGGGATAAATAGCAGGATAATAATAATTAACTGTGTAATTAATTCAAGCGATACAACGTTTTAGGCTTTAGAATATTATTTCAATATAATAAAGTATTATGACAATATGTAACTAAATTTTATACATACTACATATACTGCAGATAGAGACTGATATATTTGAAATAAAATATTTCTTGAAATCATTTAAGATATTTCTAATAAAAGATTTGATAACGATTCTCAGAAAATGGATAATTAAATATCATAATCTATTGATGTCACATAAATATCAAATATGCTTTAATGAACTTCGTCATAAGCTCTTACTTCCCCCCTGCTATCTTTCTATTTATCCTACCATTTGCGCAATAATAAAAACATAGTCAAAAGAAATGTCATTCGTCTTCTAACGTGGGCGTAAAAAGGACACGTGTAATACGACGCACGTAAATTACTGTTTACCCACGTTCTTAGTTTTATTATCAGAAATAATGTAGTATATGTGGGAGTATAGAGTAGGTAGAGAAAATATGTGTATTATCACGAGAAGTCGCGCTTTTTTCTTCTTAGAAAGATGCATTAGAGAGCTGAGAAGAGTAGGCAAGCTCCCTTTGATATAGCTCGGAAACTATAGAATATTTCCGATATTTTCACTCCTGACATTTTTCATATTCACAAGCGAGAAATAATTAATAAAATTCTATTCCATAATTAATCTCTGTGTGAACTTTACTTCAAAAAAATTTTAATTTTAAATTTACCAAGAAATATTTAATAATAAATAAAAATTAATAAGAAATGTATTTCCACACATGAAATATGTCTTACATTAGTGACGGTTGTTTTCCCTCTTGTGATAGCTGCTCAATTATTACACAATTTATCCCTCGTTAACCTCGTGTTTTAGCCCGTTCGCAGAAAGGTTGTTTACTCTTGACCAGTAGCATCTAATTTTTCAAGGATCACCGGATCGTTCTCCAGCGAAATCAATAGAATCCTCCTTAAAACATATTCACAGACTTCCTGCCTTTTGGTTTGAGTGCAGAATCGACTTTTTAAGTGACTCCCACGACGTATCCCGCAGCTTCTCGCATTTCATAATAGCTATTACTCCATACGATATCCACGAAAACGGAATGCCATTCGTTCGACCTCCATTCATTCGTACCGCCGATGAATGAGATCGAAAGAGGCACTTGGCCTTTGCATTTCGTCCTTCTCTCTCTCTCTCTCTCTCGTTGCAGAATTAAACCTCCTTACTATCCCCCGAGAATGCCCAAGTCATCCTGCCTCTTCCGTCGCATTCTCTTCATTCGTCCTTTTTTCTCTCGTCGAGCTGCATTTTATCATTGTAAACTCAACGAGGACTCCAGGCGAGAAATTTGAATTTCACGTAGGCTCAAGTCTTATGCGCCGGGACTCCTTTAGGTTATAGACACTCCAAATCACACAATACCGAAGTCTCGAGCACTTGTGAATGAAACTCCTTACTACGGGTTCGGTCTATGAATCGAAAAGAGAAGAAGATTTTGACCATCTGGTCAGTTCGATGTATTACTAGACTAATAATAATGGCCTCTCGGCGATCATTGAATCTGATGGCAATCCCAGAGAAGGCTCCGGAGTCTTTATGTTTAACTGCGAGAGAAAAAGATAAAAAAGAGGAAGAGAGGACGATGGAAGCAGAAAAAAAATCACATACAAGAATGACTTAGATACTACTTAGACACGTGTTTCATGGAATGAAAAGTCACATTCATTCGTCGAAAGTTCGACCATCGTTCTCTCACCAGGACTTTCCGACAGAGGCGCGGTCGGTTATTGATTTCGTATTAGCGCTTCAGGGAATTTCTCGTAAATTCACGTCGAGCTGAAGCGATGTATTTTTTCTCGTGTTCTTTTTTTTTCTTGCATGTATGCTGCTCTGTACTATCGTCCGCATCTTTACGGTTTACAAGTAAAAAACTGAGCTTTTTTCATACTTTATTAATAATGTAATAGAATGATGGTCATATCTAGATTGCAATCAGTTAAAAACTGACACTTTATATGTTATTTTGTGAGAAACTGTGGAAGATGAGCAGAGGAAGAAAAAAAGATAAGAAAATTATTATAGAATAGGAAATTTCTCATGTGTACAACAAATACATTGAGAAAATTGTGGACATGTTTAAAAAATGTACAAATTTCTAAAATATTCTTTATTATTACAGTTTTACTTTTAATTATTAAATTTTTATTTCTAACTATTAAATTTTTCGTTTCTGAAAAAAGAGCCGCATCGTATTTTTTGCGCATATTATATTATCTATTTATAATATGGGTCTCTATATATAACAGTTGTGATTTAAAAATCTATCGTTTACTCAATTCATTACATATTCATGGTTATCGATTTCATATTAGAGTCCTATTCTTGATATTTCTTTTGCAATCGCGACTTTTTCGAGGTCGGTGATCGCGAAGGAGTACGTAGGTGCCATTGGCATGAAAAATCGATTTTCTCATTTATTTCATCATCAGTGGCAGACGGTATGATTTATGGCGATATTGCAAATACTTCTTCGGAACTATAACAAAAACGAGCATCTCGATATGTACGTTGATGAACAAATCGATCCCCATCAATATCCGGTTTAGCTTTCCATAAAATATTTTATTCTACATATATGATATATTTTATTACGAAATATTTATATTTTCGATATTCATGTAAAAATAGATTTTGATGAATCTATAAAAGAGCAATTTGTTGAAATTTTTCTCGCGAAATGTTACACATCATCGCAATTTAATCAATGCAAACATTTTGCGGTATTTTATCTTTCAATTTCCTCTAAAAATTTCCTTAAAAAAAAGAACAAAAAAATTATACTTTTTACAATCGTTCTCAAATTTCCGCTATATAAAAAAAATTCATGATCATTCACAATGATCTGCTTAAAAAATATCATTTACGTTTCTCATTCTCTCAATACGTTATTCAAGATTTGCGCACATTGACGAGGCAGAAAATGTCGCCAAGATGCAGTAACGATTTTATCGCGACAGTGCATCGTGCCCTTTCTTTTCCAGAGGAATTTCATGGCAAGTATCTTGGCGGGGGTTTCGCGAATCGATTTACTCGGCGGTAGAAAGGGCGCGGGATCCTTTTGTCGCGTCTAAGAATTTCTTTCGACGTACAAGCGTCGGACGACGAAAATCGAAAATGTATCGAGGAAATCTCGCCATCGGGAGAAGCTTTATTTTTGCCCTTTGTGCGACTCGCCTCATGAAACCACGATCGCTGTTAAAACTGACCCCCGTCTGTCTTCCTTTACCGGTGAAAATTGCATTATGTGCGTAAAGCTGATCCAGAAAGATAGGCGACATCACATTGTGATGTCCTTTTATCATAGTTCACTCTTCGCTTAATTGTCAGCTTTATATGTGAGATATGCATCTCGCCTGGATTAATCGCCAATCGTATAAATGTAAATGGATGTAGATAGAGAGTGATTTTCATAACATTATTTCTTATATTTTCTCAACATCTATAAAAAATATTATACAAATAAAATATTATCTTTTTTTATAACTAAAATTTACAACTGTTTATTGAAAAAAGGAGATTTATAATTATTTATTTGTATAGTAAATGAAGACTTGTTATTGTAAAATAACATCGAAAAAAATAATAATTATCTTGTAATAAACATTTGATTAAATTACACTAACTTTCTCTTATATGTTAACTTTATTTTTAAAAATTTTTACATATCAAATATTTATAATATTTTGTAAATATTTACGTATTAAATATATAATTTAATAATATTAAATTTAATAATAATAATATATTAAATATTTCTATAACTATACAACAAATTAATTTGCTATTAAAATAATTTTAGTTGTATTTCCTTTAAAAATAGCATTTGTAATGTGTTTTTATTGAAAAGATTATTAAAAGTGCACAAGATTTTTTCGCTCTTTCGATAAATTAGATAAATGTAACTTATGACAGTATAATTTTAAAATAAGATGAAAAAACTCTATAAATTTCTTGCTAACAATGGATTTCCATCGGATATGTTGGATCGGTTGGCTTATAACGAGCAAAATAACAATTTTTCGCCATAAAATACTATGTAACAATACATCGTTAAAAAATAGTCCACTTTAAAAACTTTCAACCGCTTTCTTTGCCGACTTATCCTCTCGTTCGCAGACTGTGCGTTAGTTTGTGCTCTTTTTGTTACGAGTTTCACACACAAATAATATTTACATGAATTGCGCCGAATAGTATTCACAGTACTACGAAACAGTAGCTACATGCTACATACAATCGCAATTCTCTCTCTATTTCCGACAATAGTTTCAAACCGCCATAAATTTTTGAGACGTAAATTCCAGCAAAATATTATTTTTGTAGTAGATAGTTATAATAAAAATATCATTGGAAGATCAAAATATCCTTTTTAAGAAAACTTTTATTTTTGTACAGATTATATAAAGTGTAGTTAATTAAGGTAAAATTGATTTATGTTGTCGAGAGAAAGAGAATCAGGTAAAAAAGCTTAAAGTAGGTTTAATCTCATCATTAATAATATTAATATAATATTAATATTTATATGGAAATATAGCTTTTAATAT
Organism: Camponotus vicinus; assembly: GCF_025532165.1. NCBI lineage: Eukaryota > Metazoa > Arthropoda > Insecta > Hymenoptera > Formicidae > Camponotus > Camponotus vicinus. The sequence continues at coordinate 33,350,190 of NW_028141945.1, forward strand.
ATTAACCAACAAGTATAATTTGTTTTTTTTTTCAATAAATAGAAACTTATAAAAATTTCATGAAAAAATGTGTGATCTATAAATTTAAAATTCGACGATTTATATCGTATATCTTTGAGACTATATTTCCACTGAACCTGGAAATAAAAAGTAAATCGTGAGTACAATATGTAAAATTTAAAAAGAAATCAGAAACGAAGTTGAAGGCTCTGATATTGGATATTCACAAATGAAGAAAATAGGTTAATTGAGAGCCAAGCGCGGTAATTAAAGTGCAAGTTAATCCTTTTTCCTTCAATAAGACTTTTTAATTATTTAAAGTTCTACGTTGCGGTCTTATTTGGACCATTATCAGCACTGACAAACAATGTAAGAGACTGAAACGTACGACTTTGAATAATTAATAAATCTTATTAGAAGAAGAATTAACTTGCGTTTTAATTATTGCGCTCTCAATTAGTCCGTTTCTACCATTTGTAAACATTTAAAAAAAATATACAAGAAGTTACAATATGCCAAAAACGCGAAGTTATTTCTTGGTTACATTGTGTGTATAGGCTAAATCACCTTACGCGATTATAAATTTAGGTGTAAAAGCAATGCTTTCATGGAATCGAGAAAAAGAAAGAAAAAGAATAAATTAAATTTAAAAATTAAAAACTCATTCAACTAATCCATCTCCCTACTCTTTACTTATTTCATTAACCTTTCGGGCTATTGAAAGAGAGAAAGAGAAAGAGAGAAAGAGAAAGAGAGAAACACACACACTCTTGTATTCAATCATCATATTTTTCACGTGGTTCCAATTTTTAATCAAAAAATGCATAATTTATTAATTTAATATTTATATTTGCTCTTATTATATAATCTCGATATATTTAGTAGCAAATCCCTTACACACGTACGTTGTGTTATTTATATTACCGTAAAATATTATCATAGAAATAAATATCTTCATATAAATATTGAGTTCATTATTATATTTACACGGATAAAATTAGTGAAACAAAATGAATGGAATTGCATTAATCTATGTGCATTGCTATGTCGCACAGTTTACATATGACTGGCGATAATCAATTGCAAGTATTTCTCACCACGCATGTCAATTACTGGTTTCACGACCAGTAATAGTTTATCGATACTAACACAACGACCCTTTTGCGTTTTCGCGCTCAATTGTAATTCCGTTCTGCAATTACTTAAATTCTGCCCTAATTACGAATCCGTGATCCACGTTTCTATTATACCGTGCATCGAAATTATTGAATTTACCGCTATTGATTGTAAAATGTACAAAGCCATTTATTAAAATGCACGCTCTCGTGAAACGAAATAAATTGAAAGATGTGATTAAAATAAAATTATGCTAGGAATATTTAACATCGCATATAAAATTTATATAATTTAATACGATGTTTAAAGAACGTTTAAATAATGGGAACCTTATGATTTTGTTGAAATAGGGCGAACGGACGCTATAAGATTAAGTTTATATGTAGTTTAAATTCCTATAAAAAAACTCTGTATAAAAAAAATTGTAGTTCGATGTAAAACGATAAAAACAGAAAAAAGCATTCAAAGGGAGCGGAAACGCTAGGGAGTGCATTTGCGGTTAGCTTGCGAATTTGGTTCGGTTTCGTGTCTCGAGGCGTTGTACCGGCGTTCTTGTAAAACGATTGCATAAAGGAGCACAACCACTATGTGTAACACGCGCATGTATAAGTTTTTGCCTTTCGTTGGTCTCTTTTCTACACGGTCGATTGCATCGATGACGATGGCGATGCACTCGAGAAAACATTCGAAACGTTTCCGAGGCGTGTACTTCTCATGGAGAGGCGTGAAATTCTTCGTGAAATGCTTCTCGAAAATCCTCGAGAGATCTACCATGTCGAATCCCGACGGAGGGCCGTGGATTGCGCGTCCGATACATCGATTCTAATGCGAGAAATCGATGTGGAACGAGACAGCTGCTGAAGACTTTCGCCGACTTTTTGCAAGTTCGCGGAGTTCGAATGAACGCCGTTTTTGAATGACCGTTGTTTGTCCCATAAAGGTTTGACGCTTGTCAAACTTTAATGTTTAAAAATATGAAGTGTATTTTTATATAAGAATTATGGGCATTATATTTAAATTATTCTTAAACATTCTAATTATATTTTTGAATATTGTGAAAAAAACAAATTAAATAAAATATGTATTAGTATAATTAAATATATACATAGTAGTATAATTAAATATATATTAATACAATGAATTTAGATACCATCTAATCGTTAAGAGGATTTTTTTTTAAATTGAGAGAAATGTTTTAAAGAACTTTAAAGTTAACTCGAATAAAAGTACCCGCGTTGTCTAGTTGAAAAATGCTTTTACTTAACTCGAGGTTAGTACTCGAGGAAGTGTATAGTATGTATACTGTGCGATCCATTCTGCTTGTTTGAGAAACCAGCGAAACTTTTATTGCGCATATATTTGCTGTCAGTGAAATAAAATTCCTAAGAAGTACTGATCCTTCACTGGCAAGTGTGCATTATATAGTTTTCTGTAACGATCACAAAGTTACTTGCTTTCTCCCCTTTCTCTCTGAATCGATGATGCAAAGCTAACTGATGAATCTCGAAAATCGAATGTATTGATATTTTTGCGAGGACAAACTTGTTTTCATCCTGGTATAGTGGTTATTCTTGATCCAGGCAATTTGTCAGAGAAATCGAGACAGTGCAACACTGACAAAGCCAACGTATCAAGGATGGAGTCTCATATTGTAAAAAACATACTATGCGAGTTCGAAAGCCACATTGGTAGAGGGAGAGTATTGAGCTAAAGAAATCTGAAGAAGCAGCGAAAATTTTTAAATAGTTCGATAGTCTCGCTAGTAGAGTAGGTAGGTAGGTAGATACGCTAACACCTGGTGGCTACCTGAAGACCGCGAGGCGTGACGTAATTTATCTAGTGGTAGTCGGGCACGAGCAATAATTCCTCTTGACCCGCCCCTTCTCTTCATTAATATGAGCACAATAGAATGCTCTCTGACAAATTGTTGAATTCTAATGCAACAGCAAAAGAGATAATTCAATGGCAGGGAAAAACTAATATTAGATCAGATCTAAGTCTCGAAAATTTTGATAAGATAAATTTAATTATGATTAAGATATGAATACTATTATTTAATATTTATCAGTTTTACGTTAAAACATTTTTTATTACTTTTGCAATTTTATTATAAATTTATGCATGGCTCATTTATATGAAAAATAAAATAGATTTATAATTTATAAAATTTAGTTATGATATATTCTATCTTATAATTCATAAATATTATATATATATATTTTTTTTTAATTTTAAATTTCTCTATAAATCTATCTACTCATAAATTTTTTATAAAAGATTTCTATTAAATTTGAATTGAGTAGAATGGTTTTTAAGAAGCATTTTTTGCGATGGTTTGAAAGTGCAAGAAGACAGAGCGACGATACTTTGTCATTCGAGACAGGATCCATTTGGCTTAATTCTCGAAGAAAAGTACTGATGACTTTCACGCCTCGATTCTCGGATAAAAATTTGTCATTGGCGTCGTCAGCATTGCGGAAGTCGATAAATCTTTGTTCGGACGAATCTAATCCGACTAACCATCATTGCACCTGTGCAAAGTCCATAAACCGAGAATTATGTCCGGTCAGATTCGTCGGCTTTTATTGTCAGACATATTGCTGATTCAGTATCGGCTTTGACCTCATTAATTATTCACGTGCGAACGAAACGACATGATATAAAATTGATAAGCTCATCATTTCGTTTTGAGCTGAAAATAGAAATTGAACGAGATATTTGCTTGAATTGTAATACATCAAATATATAAAATGTGGAATATGTTGTATGTTAAATATTATATTATTACGTATATTTCGCAATTTGAATTATATATCAGTCACATCTAATTCAAAATAAGAAAGTTAATCTGTGACAACGTATCTGATAGAAAAGAGCAAAAACGCACAGTAATTATTAAAATAAACATGGATAAGCATACGCTTATCCATGTTATATTATAACGAAATATTATACAAAAAAATGTAAAAAGAAGGGGTGAAAGATATCGCTCGTTGCTTCGTTGTGATATTTATGCGGGATACTAAATACAATAGTTCTGGAAAATCCCAAAACTTAAATTGAGCATAGAAATGAATGTGACACATTAAATTACAGGTCTTTAGACAGCAACGTAACTAAAATAACTTCTATTGCGGCGAGATCTCGTTAAGTTAACGTCACGGGATATTTGCTCTTTCGATCCTGCAGTAGCAAAGATAATCCCCGCGGACTCAACTCTTCTCCCGTAATTCACTATTGAATGGAATTGAGAAACGAACGCCGTCATGCATACCAGCACGTAGCGATTGATGATAGTCAATTACAAAATTTATGAGTTAACCTAGTTTGAGGAAAGACTGTACGGTCCGTTTATTAATTTACGTTCCCGCCGGAAGAAGATCTGGCGGGAACGGGGCGAGGACCGGGGTCGTGTGTGCTAAGCAAAGAACACGGGCCATCGAGTTCCCGATGGTATCTTTATATTGCATTATTGCATTAAGCACTTCTGTACACAACGAAGGGTACGCATCGCGTCGGGCCAACAATAAGGGCACCCACGGGGGCCCATGAATCCTACAAACGCGCGGCGTATTATAGGCTGCGCGCACAATAGGTGGGTTCGATCAAATACACGCAAAACTCTTCGTTCTGAACGCATGCAGAAAATCCTCATCGGCGGATACAAACGCTATGATCGCGACGATACACTTCGGATACTCTTGCATCGGATATAGAATGATTGTATCGTTTCTCGGGTCTCAGATCGTGGATTAGCCGTCATTTATCGAGAGAAAAATTACTACAGCGAAATATCGAACACGCGCACAATACCGTGCATTGTATTGAGTCGAATAAGATATTAAGTGTTCACTAATTAATTCAAAAATGTTATAATTACGTGCATACTTTTTCTTTATTCTTTTCTCTTCATTAATTTAAAATATGCTATAATAAAATTCTTAAAAATCTATGATTTTATAAAAATTGTATAATGTTTAATGTCAGACGAATACTCGTCATCTGTTAAACTCGTGAGAAATTCAAATCTGTGAGCTTACATTGTACCTTTCTTGCTCGATACGCCATTCAATGAATATGTAAAATATAACAGACGCTTTATGAAACGTATCGTTTGCCCCTGAGGCGATCATTTTTTTCTTATATGTACAAGAGAAAAATTATAATCGTGTAACTCAGGCCCGATGAATACCAAAACTGTTTATGTCTGGTTATAATAGAACTAGTTGAGCAGGTCGGGCTCGGCCGTTTTAACGAGCCATTAAACGATAGTTCACTTGTTTCATGAGAATCGTTATATTCCGTTATTGTAGTTACAATCTACACGAATATCCATTAAATAAATCGCAAGTTTCTTTGATTTTATTTGAATGAATTTAAATTCTTCTCGCATGGAATTCTGGAAATAAAATAACCTGAAAATTGTAATTTGCTTAAATAAATTTTTGTAACTAATGTTGTCCATTTCTATCTCGCGTAGAAATATTATTTAAGTAAATAGAATGTATATATGTGTATGTATAAAGCGAAAATTAAAACAGTTGACAAGTTTAATTTAAAAGTTGAGTAAAGAAATCGACCGCATGGCTTTAATCACATTAAAATGTATGTGTGCATTCCTTTTCATTTTACTAATATGAAAATAAATGGAGACATTTAATTGCGCTATTCCTTTTATTTTATACTTACAAAATAAAAATGTCACGTTTATAATTGATAAATGTCGCTCGCGACTTTTCTCTCTCTATCTACTTAACATTTCGAATTGTCAACGTGTAAAATATACGAAGCAATATAAAAAATGTATACGCTAAATTTATATGTGTTTATGCAATGTGCTGGTATATCTACAACATATCCGATATATGTCATAGGATTATCAATATATATGAAATGTGGAACAAGATTGTAATACTATTTAGAATTTTTTTATATTAGTCGCGATATTTAATATCTGTTAGTTATAAATTTATGCAATTATTTTTTTACAGACACTGTGCATCGAATAATTTTATTACTTCGCTACTGAATGATGCACAAAGTTTAATAAAATCTTTTTCATGTTTCGACTTATCAATACGAAAGTATATAAGAGTGGAAAAGTCGAAGAAAGTTTTTTTTAAAATTTCTTCACGATATACGTTCTCAAGACTTTTTGCTTCGGCTGTCACAATACATTTGCATCTTTCAAGCGATTGCGCGATCTTTCATTATAATTTCTTATGAAAGATAGTTTCTGAGAGACGGTGTATTATTTTCGAACAAATTTTCTGCATCTTTGCGCAACGTTTGGAGATTCCATTACGACGAGAGGAACGAAAAGAGTCGAATAAAAGATAGAAACAGCGCGAAGTATTTCCAACGTCATCGACATGTATGACATTCCGTATCGCTCCACTTTTGCCTTTTTATATATTTCATGAAATGCAATATTTATTTTGTGACTCACGCGCACATTGAACATATTCTTCAGAGTTCATATTTTAGGATAAAACCATGGTAGATTTTTCTTTACTTTGCATTTTTTTATCAATTTTTATCATTGACCGAATCTCATTTAGTTATTCAAATTCAAATTTTTAAATTTACTTCTATCCATATCATAACAAAGATAACTATCTATTTTTAACGAAAATCTCTTTCAAACCGGTTCAAAAATGTGTGGTATCATGAGGATCACTTCCATTATTATCTTCTGGAACAGACATTAATCTAATGCAACGAATGTGAAAGGTAAAAAGATATTTAAAAAATTCTATTTTACTTTTTGACATATTTATCAAAATATTCGATTATCAAAATTAAACAGATAGAAGAATGTTTTTTGTTTAATGTATGTCTTTATTTATTAAAGCAAAAGAACTGCTGATTTTTTTCCTTTCGAGTAGCAAAGATGACAACTGATCACGAGTGTGGAGTCAAGATGCAGAAGGGAAGTTATTATGTCACTGTTGTTAATCCGTTTAGCAACGCTCCCAAACCGTTGGCAGAGCAGCTCGCATGTTCGACAACGCAAATACCCGACTGCAAGAACCGCAAACCAACATCAAATACCCACAGGGTGTGAACCTGAGACCGTGTACCTGAATGCGAACGGAGGTCGAATAGAGAAGTACGTCTCCTTTGCGTAAGGAATTTACTTGATCAATGAAACGTTATTGTGTGGTAACAGCATTGCATTGTTGCTAAGCAACAATATTCGCTTCTTCTCTCACTTCTTTGCAGATTAGCTATATCTCGTAAATATCCTTAAAATTTGTCACGCTGTATCTTTTACAAATTAGCAAAAAAAAATATTTTTCATCGAAAAATCTCTGCAATAATATTATAATTTTACGCTGAAATATTTTTAAAATGCTTGGTATTATAAAATCAAATATCATTTAATTTAAGACAATTCCTTGATATAATTTTTTTATACATATAAATATGACGTAGAAGATGATTGATTCAAATTCTTTATGAAAAGAGATTTACTTCGAGGTAAACCGGGAAACTTTCTTGTAGAGCTAATATTAATAAAAGATACGATGAACAGATTTTTGTAATTATTTTGTGTGGAATTTTGTTCCTTGTCAGTAAAATTCTGTCAAAAGTTAAAACGTCTCATAACGCCATAATTTATCGCTTACATTATACGAAAGTAATTTAAGAAGTTTAATACACCGTCCTGCCCTGCTTTAATAAGCCTTTAAAGTTTCTCACTAGATTGAAGAAAATGAAAAATAAAGAAAGAAAATGGTCCAATATGTTTCCATATTTAAAGCATATAGCAATATTTCTCATATCTAATTTTGTATCTCAATTTTACATTCGTGGAAATCAATTATATATAAAATCAGATCAGATGGTGCATCTAAATTATTTAAAAGATATTAAATATTAATATTATAAGTAGAAGGTATATTACTACTAAATTAATATGAAGTATAATTATAGTATTAAATTAATATCTAGTATAAATATCTAGTATAAATTTTATATCCCTCAAAAGGTAGAATATATAATACGTATGTATTCCATTTAATCAAAAACAAGCAAGATTAATAAATCTATTAAAATTAAATTTTTTTCATGTATGTTAAACAAATATAATTATTGAAAATTGTGGAATATAAACGTTGTATTTTTATACGATATTCTACAACGTAAATTTACGTAATTAAAATAGTTCTATATATAATATTATTTTAATTATTTAATAGTAATGTATTTCCTATATAATATATTAATATTTAACATTTTTTCAATAATTTTATATATCCTTTATATGCATATTTTACTCATAAAAATTCAGATAACATATATAAGTATTAAATTATTAATAATATTTTATTACAGAAATTATTGAATGACTGAACACGTAGATTTAACGATCTTATTAAAAGTTACAGGAAATCGAATCGGTGTATAACCAAGTGCACTTGAGCTATTCAATGCGTAGAGGCGAGTGAAGGAGCATTCAACGCGGCTTTAACGCTTCACTTGCCGAATCGTCGTCGTCCTTTAATGTGACAAACAATGCAACCTACAGGGGATTCATTAATTAAGTACGCCTCTTTTGCTCGAGTACGACATTGACTTAAGTGATCAACAAGTAATGCACTCTTTCAAAGAGAACTGTTCGCATTAGTACAAAAACACACAAAGTGACTTTGAAGCGAAGATCGATCCCCTATTTAGCTCTTTCAAATGTATGAATATTTTAATATAATAATACGTGTAAAGCTGTATACTGTTTTTATACCATTTGACTTGTTGGAGCGTGTAATTAATTTTTGATGCAGCGATAAAATTTGCTCGAGTCATTAAATTGAGAAATATAAAAAAGGAGTATAATTATGTTTAATTGTATTATATATATTTCATTTGATTTTGTCCTTTATATGGTAAAAATAATTGCAACATTATTTATATATCTTCTCACTAAACACGTGACTGCATAGATTGCAAGAGACTTTCTAAAAGCGTAATTTTGTGATTGATAAAAGTAATAGTCGTACATGCATAACGTGCATGGTCTTGATAATTATCAAAGCATCGCAAATGAAAAAGTATGCACATCTATAGCATTGTGGTAAAAAATATGTATCTATAAATATTAAAAGGAATCTTTAAGTGTTATATAATATTATTAAGAAAGAGTTAAAAATTATTTTGAATGAAAATGTTAAATGGCAATTGATAGCTGGACGTATGTATATCGATTAACTTCGATACACGCCTTCTATCAATAAACTACACGTGCATGTATTCGTGTTGAAGCGTAACCGCCTCAAATGAAATACGCATCACATGATTAATCAATAATCCATTGAAATGAGGAAGATGTTAAAAAATTCGATTATTCAGTAGGCAGCGTTATTTCGCGGATAAAACTCGTAATTGAAATTAATCACTAATACGCGCGCCGCTTGAATTTCGCGACTCTGTAAAATTAATTTCGTCGCACCTCTCGCTCCAATTTAAACCCATATTCGTCCAGCTAAGGCTTGCATTAAAATATACGCAAAATCCTTCTATGCATATTCATGCGCGAAAAAATGCATTGCAATTAAATTTTTCTCTCGTCGACGAAATCGTGAATAGCGAGTTTATATTGTGCATTGTGAAGTATACGTATTATTTCGCGTAAAAATTTATAAATTATTAAAAATTCTAAATTGATTTTTTTAATAATTCAATTTTTCAATATTTTCAATAATTTGAGAGTTTAAACTAATAATTGTGCACATTAAGTACAAAAAATTGCCTCAAAATACGCAACTCTTTTTATTTAATAATTATTTAATTAAAACTATTTGTTTAAAGATAAGAAAATAATACGCTTCTCACGATTCTAATTAATCTGAGAACGAGAGAAAAAAGCAAACGTTTTTCTTAGAACCAATATAATTGGCAAAAAATATTTTTTTATTTATATTCAATATATTTTAAATTTTCGAGATAAAACATGATTACTTTACATTTTTTATTAAATTTATAGGAACCTTTTCTTGTACGTAATGAATAAAATCTGTCCACGTCGGCATGATTTTCCCAATTCTCGCGTCGTAATTATTCTATAACTCGTAGTAGAACGAGAGAAAGAAGTGAAACGTTTCTCTTAGAACCAATATAATTGGAAAAAAATATTTTTTAATTTATGTTCGATATATTTTAAATTCTCGAGACATGATTACATTTCTTATTAAATTGATAGGAGCCTTTTCTTGTACGTAATAATGAATAAAAATCTGTCCACGTCGGCACGATTTTCCCGATTCTCGCGTCGTAATTATTCTACAACTCGTACTTCTGCGCGCCTGCATTTTGATTTAGTGGCGCGATTGGTCTCGCTGAGAAATAAAATTAGCATAGGCATAAGTGGTCGCGATTTTTTACGACCGGTTACAGAGAATTGTGTTTCGGGCGCTCATTGCCGCGCTATTATGAAAGTCGCGCGCATTAATAAGTCGCAGAGGGGTTCAATCGTAATGTCATGCAAATTTCTCATTAAACGTCCCACGTTTGAAACCATAAGTTACGCGCCTCACATATTGTAACGGCTGCGGCTGATCGATTCGTTGCTCCCGGAAGTTCGTACGGAAGGCACACCGTTTAATTAGAACCGAAATGATTATTAATTATGAATTAATCGTATTCGCGCTAAACTTTCCAGTCCATAGAAAGGAAACGGAAATCAACGATTCACTACAGAAATTGCGCATTTTTAATTTGTATCCATTCGTTATTAATTAAAAAATTTCATATTATGTTTTTAGATTATCAGTCCATTATATACATATCATAACTCATATATATTGATGAGTGGAAGACATAAAAACTCACAAGAGTTAAGAAAAGAAAGCATATTTATTATGAAATTTGCCAAACTATTAATTTATCTTATTAATTATTATATGTATAACAGTTTGTGCTCTATCGTTATCATTGAAAAATTTTATTACTGTATCTTGACTTTATTACTATACATCGAAATATTATTAAGACTCAAAAAAGTATAAAAAAGAATAATCTAATAATTGATTCATTTCTCTGCTATAATAGAATATCTATCTTTTTATCCGGAATTATCAGCAATTAAAAGAAGATTTAATATCTCTGGAAATATGCTTTTATAAAGTTTCTACGACAGATCCTTTTAGCATGTTTAAATGCATTATAGATATAATCGAACAGAGATACTTTATTCAATAATCGTATTCTCTTTTGTAAGAAATACTTTGTATCGAATTCCTTATAAATCTGATTTAAACATATATATGTATATTTAGAAAAATTTTGTAAAACGGGATTGAATGGCATTATGGCAACGATCATACATATTAATTTGCAGCTTAATTTTTAATAAACTGAGTTTTCAATACAAAAAATGATAGTACTTTATTTGCATTTGTTTGTTTTAATAATAATTTCGTTTGTAATTAATATTATAAAAAATATATCATTTAAAAAAAAACTATTATTTTGAAAAGAAAAAAAAAACAGTGATATATGATATTGAATCAAAATTATAGAGTTATTTGTAATTTTTCTTTGATTTATAATTGTGCCGTTTAAAGGTTACAGCTTATTTACAATTGACAAAAAAACAGCATTTTTTATGTTAAGGACATTGCAAATTACTTATGTCATATTTTTAAGAATTATTTGCAGTGATTGTTAGTGATCATTTTTTATCTCGTTTGTCATAATAATTTTTTTATCGCATCATTTAAAAGTTATAATATATTAACGATATTAACAAAATACTTTAATTTAATTAATTTAAAAATATTCTAAATCTATTTACACATGTTTATTAGAGTGTATGCTGTAATACTTTTAAACGGCACAATTACAAATGAAAAAAAAGCTGTAAACAATTACAAACGATTCTAAATTAATATATCAAATCATATATCAACGATATTTTTTTATCTCAAAGTCGGATAACAATTATTTTTTCAAAATGTATTTTTTTACGGCTTCAACTACAAACGAAATTATTATTCCTACAAATAACTGCAAACGAAATACTATCATTTTCTCTATTGAAAATTTAGTTTTTGAAAAATTGAGTGCCAAGTTGACGTAGATCGATCGCGACCGACGTTTTAATTCAGTTCCGATGCTATTTCCGCGGATTGAATTGCGTCCCGAGTGTCGATAACCGATCGAAGAAATGTCTTTTCCCTCTCTCCTTAATGCTGTAAATCAACTACGAATTCCTCACTCGATTTCCATTACAAAAAGCCCTCTCTGCGGCGCGCGCGTCCAAAAGCAAAGTACAAAAGCACTGACAACTCTCATTCGCGAGATCTCGGCTCTATCGTTCTCGGCATCAAAATAGAAGACAGCGGAGCGAAGGCGGGTTCCGGCGTTAAGTGGTTGTCCCCTCGTGCGAACCATTGTGTTGGCGCGAGCTCAAGTTAATCCCGCGCGCTTCTCTCGATCCGACCGATAAATTCCGGGTTAAATAAGGATTAGCGCGATGACTCGGCGAGGACGGGCAGGTCAGTTTTTCGAAAACTCTTTTCCGACAAAACCGCGAGCAGTCGATCGCCGCCGCCGCCGTCATCGTCGTCGAGGAGTCTCGTATTACGATCGGCAGATCGATATCGCGACGCGTTAAAGTGACGTTAAAAGGTACGGAACGAGGGACACGATCGACATCATCGATAGATCGGTCTCGCTGGAAAGATTATCTCAATGGAAATTAGTCAGGAACGCGAGATCCTTGATTTTGGAAATGCTGATTATCCGACAATCTCGTGTCAAGTATACAAAATTATATACATATATATTTTTAGAATTAATGAAACGTTAAAAGTACCTGAGCTATCACAAAAATAGATGAAAAATTGATCACAATAATTATTAAATTTACTCACATAGTGATCCCTCCGAAGTCCTGACCTTCGTTGCTCCAATGTGGACATTGACTCCAAATTTTTATTACTCACTCGCGTAATATAAGTCGATTAATACGCGAATAATAGACAATTACGCATATTTAACAGTTTTTCCATGTTCGATTCGACACTTTGGTTATTTGGTTTCCGCAAATTCACATGAGAATATGGCACGAAGCAAAATGATCGATCACGATCCTGAATTAATGGATCGCCCATATATTTAATTCGGCACTCCCGGCACTCTTTACAACGCGATATTCGTTATGAACGAGCAAAAACGAGCAGAGAATATAACGCGATCGTTGCAGATTTTCAAATAAACGACGAGGAATAACAGACAAAGAAAGTGTAAAAGTAAAGGGTCGTCGCGAATATTATAACAAGACGTATTAATAACAACGCATTCGATTCGCGATTCTGCGGTACTTGATACGATTTGACGTTCAAAAAAATGTCACCGTGTCGATGTATAAAATGCACGAAATCGAGATCTAGATGCTTCGAAAAATTATGCCGAAATGTTATCAAGAATAAAAATTCGTCCATCGTAATAATCGTTAATATTTTTGTGTAATTTGATTTCATTTTGAATATGTCATGAATATAATAATTCAATCGCGCAGTTGTACGCGTGACGTCTGTCGAGCGTCTGAGGTCATTTTGTGACGTCTCGATAACAACATTGTGCGTCCTTTATATTTTCTCCGGATTTACATTCGCGAATATTGTGCGCGAACGAATGTCAGGAATCTTGAAAGTACGGATAAGTGAGTGTTGAGCAGATTTTCGAATCGATTAAAGTACTTACGCGATTATTAAGTGTCTGCAAATCATGAGACGTCATAAATTCTCCCAAGCTTTACGAACATAGCTTATCAAAGTCTGGAAGCGTCCTTTCGATTGTTTCATCGATCATTGTATGTTCCCGTTCGTTTCGCTCGAGCAGTTTACGCGTTGAAAATGTCGTGCAATGTGACAAGTATGGTCCGTATGTCATATTAATTAAGCGTACAAGAGCGCAAATACAGTAAGCAATCGCGGGATGCAGTGTAAAATGACATGAATTGATCGCGAGCGCGGCAAGTGTGTTTGAAAGTATCGAATAAACTAATGAAGGATCTTCGTATCTAATTACTCGTCCCGATTGTATCGCGAATATTAATAGTATAATCAATAAATGTCGATGGAATACGAGATGTGCGATTGTGTTTCACGTTATTTTCATGCGTTCTTCATGTAAAAAACGTGAGTGATTTAAATGTCGAGAGTATCATACGAAGGACCAAGATAAATTGTATGGCGTGAATTAACACGACGAAGTGCCTAGGACAATGAAACAATCCAGTAATACAGAGGAAGGAGAAGTGCATCGAGTACTATCGGCGATACATTGGCCGATGAATAAATACGTTATTATACTGACATGATCAGCTGTTATTTATCTTGTTTGCGATGACTCGATATCGTTGCATTATATAGTCATCGATGTGATTATGATTATGATTGGACATGTTGCATCACTTTTGCATTTGAGATACGCTATCAAAATAGAATCGGTGCTTTATAAATTCTTGGAAAAATATTAGATGTTAGTAAAATTATGAAACATGAATTTTTGTAATTCATACAATTAATACTATTATGAAAATATAAATTAAATAGAAATTTTTGTTAAATTTAATAAAATAAAATAAATTAATTAAATAAAATAAATTTAATAAAATAAAAATTTCGTTGCAATGTATTATAAAATATAATGCATGAAGATAGAGAGCGAGACACATTATTTTTCACAAAATATTTCCCTCGATTATTATTTTGAATTACGACTATAGCACTTGCCGAAATAATATACGTGTTTTCAAAGTTGTCAGTCAACAGTCTTTAAGACTGTCCGTAGCTCGATATCATTCGGCATCGTTCAAACAATCGCGTTGTCTCGATCTCCACTTGGTGAGTCTATTCAAAATCGGCTGTCTGACCGCACGTCAATGGGGAGATTCCATCCCTTTGATTCCTTCCTATGCAATCAGCCAGCGCGACCACAAATCTTCCCCGACCCTTCGACATGTTTAAGGGCCGCGCGGCACGTTTCCATCGCGTTTTTGCCTGAAGGGTGACGACACGTTACGAGCGAGTTAACTGTCGCGAAACAAAGATACAACGGTCTTTTTTGTCATGATATTAAATGAAGGTACTGTTTTTTTAGAGACAGAGAAAGAGAGAGAGATAAAGAGGGAGAAAGAGAGAATTATACCCCGAAATTAAGTAGCTATTTTATGGTTCTAATTGTGATAAATGCTCCAAATGGTAGTCGAGTTTGCATTTGTGGTGTAATTTGTTATTTGAAAAAATACTGGGTTTTTTTACCTGAAATAGCAATTTATTAATTTATTTCTGACATGATAAGCAAATGTATTAAAACTTTTACTAATAGGAAATGTATTATAATTATAAATTTTTTTGATATTAAAGATAAAATCTCTCGATATATTTTTTCATATAAATATCATTATTTCATATAATGATAATAATAAAATATATTTTTAGTATTTTCACAAATATATGTTATTAATGTCAGATATAAATATTAATTTTTTTTAGATTAGACAATGACCAAATAAATAAAAAACATGTTTGTACACATTTGTATATGTACAATAAGATTATTTATATATGTATGTACTTTTGTCACGAAGTAAACATGTGTCTCCCAGAACGGCTCAGTGGTCTAGGGGTATGATTCTCGCTTTGGGTGCGAGAGGTCCCGGGTTCAAATCCCGGCTGAGCCCGATTGTCTGTGTTTAAAGCAGATGTTAATATTTTTATAGCGAGGGATCTTGTTTTTGTTGTTTAAAAATATCATTTTACATGCCATTGTTTTCCTAAATTTTGTTTTAAAAAATAATACAACTTAAAATATAATTTGTTATAAAATTATTATAAAGTATGATATAATAATTTATAAAAATATTAATTAGAAATTAGATTACATTATTAAATCAGATATTTAAATCAGATATTTTATTAAATTAAATTATATTAAAAACTGAATTTACAATTATTATTTACTTATTTTTTAATCACATTTATTATTTATCTAATTTAAAGGGGAAAAAAATGGGATTGACTGGAGTTTTATTTTTTTCCTATACATAAATTATTATATAATATTTCATAATATAATTTTATAATAAATTATATTTTAAGTTATACTTGTCATTTTTTAAACAAATATTTACTGAGACAATGGCATGTGAAATAATATTTTTATGCAACAACAAAATCCGCTATAAAAATACTAACATCTGCTATAAGCACAGACAAATGTGACTTGGCACGATACGCTTCATCGCGCAGAAACAGGTTTACAATAATCGATCGACCATTGCGGTACGCTTGGTCAGGTTTTCGGTTAAGTTAAACTGGTCCCAAAGGCAATTTCCTGAAAGTTGCCGGCTTGCATTGGAGGCGGACACGCTTGGGACACAGGTGCGTTTAACGTATGTATTTCACGGTTAATGCGAAGATTACACAGGAAAAGGTGCACGATACGGATGGCATTCGTATGGGTGATACGCCGCCTGCCACGCGTAATGATGATGTAATGACGCGGTGAAACTTTATCTTTATTGTTTCTACCTTAGCGGTTACCAATTTTCGAACGAGACAGTAGTTCCTTTCTTTCTAGACCCTCATAGAGAAAAGTAAAGTATAATAATGGCAATCACATGGTACACTGGGTTATATAATGACTTTTTCTTCTGAAAGCTAATATATGTTTACGTTATTATTAGGAATCAATATATTTTTTGCAATCAAAAACTAATTAGTTATATTTTTTTTCGAATTATATATTTATGTAAAATTTATTTCGAACACTTTCTAATTATATATTTATGTGAGATTTATTTCGAAATTTTTTTCGAACATATCGATCGTGATGCGTGTATAACGAATACATTATTTTCCTCGTTTCTCCATTTTACTATTTTATTTAATTCCTCTGTGTATCGTCACGTTGGACTGTTTCCAGTAGTCGTAAAAAATTTATTTTCCCGGACGCCATTCCGAAATTCCTCAATCATAAACATTAAACAACCTTCGACTGTCGCAGCAGAATCAATCTTCATTGCCAATATGTCGTCCATCAGCGAATAGAAAAACGCGACAATGAAAAATTGAGCGAAAATGGATCATCGCGTTTACAGATATTGTTACGAAATTATTCTCACGTCATTGGCCATGCATGTATAATGGTGGTCGATAATGTCACGATGCATTCCTGCAATATCGTTACACAATGCATCTATGTCACAATGACAAACAACTTATTGTTTCGCAAGGCTTGTACTTCCTGAAAGTTTTAAATGCTTTATGTCAATAATGTCAGAAAAGCCTGAAAACATTGATGAAATAAATTTATCGTGAAAATTTATCGTGTCATTAAACTTTCTATAATCGAATGTCGGCAGTTGATTATTTTATTATTGAAACTGTTTGTTTTAAAAAGAAATATCTTGAAATTTTCTCTTTTTGACATTTTTATAAAATCGTCACTTTTCGTACTATTTTGGGAATATTATAAATTGCTTTTCGTAAATTTACAAAATTTAATGTGTTTTCTACTATTTTTTTAAACCGTTCCCTTCGTGTTTTTTCTTCTTCGAAAAACGTTTAATTTGGAATAATCGATTTTTAAAATTTGATTTAATTTTATCTGAATTTTTTTTTTGATAAACTTAATAACAGTCGTTTTTTCCGAATATGTGTACTTTTTCAAAAAATATATTATGTTATTTATTAAAATTCTTATATCGCATCTGCTGGTATCGATCAATCGGTTCGAACGCGAATTACCTGGAGTTATGCCGCGAAAACGATCCACAATGGTCGATGTCGCCGATACCATTGTCCTCTGGTTCGGTGTAAAGAAGCAAAAACGGTTTCAACTTTCGAGTGCCCGCACCACCCTGCCCTCCACCCTTCTGTGCTAAAGTGCTGTCGCGGTGGCTCTTTCCAGCTTTGATGGAGCGCCTCTTCAATGCGCATAAGATGAAATGAATTAGCGCACCGGAACCAGAAATCGGCCGCCGCCGACAACAACTCAGTCACCCTCTCTCCGTCTCTTTTCTCTTTCCGTTTTTGTTCCTTTCCTCGTCGCGTTCTTTATCATTGTCTCTTTCCCTCGATTTTTGAGTCGCACGAACCGTTGCAAGTCATGACCCTCTAGAGAGTTTCTCTAAAGAGTGCGTCGCGAATTCGTTAGAACTCATTAGAACCACTCGAGCACAGACGCTCTCTGGTGAGTTGCGACGATCTGTCAGGTTCGTTGAATAGAAACAGTCGCGAATTGCTAGGTAAGATGACTCGTCGCGCAGCCATCAGGCTTGATAATCTCAATCAATATTTAAATCAATCCAAAAATTAATCATATATATACATAATGTATTGTAATGAGATAAAATGTTCTTGAATTTTGATTTGGAATTTGTTTTGGATGTTTTCTTAATTTGTAGCTTATCAAACTGAATGCATAATAATATATATTAATGAAATGGAAAAATTTGTGAAATATACTACATGCTGTATAAAATATGATATAAATAACTGCTTTAATATTATTAGTATTATATTATAACTGAAATGTTTTTGACTGATATATTATTACTGAAAAAAAAAAAATATTATTTTAATTATAAATAAAAAATACATAAATGTAAAACATCATGAAAAAAATATAGTTTATCAAAAAGAAATATTTATTCGATATCAAAAATAACGGTATTTAAAAAAAATGAGGATTGACAACATATAACATAAAACGAGTTGATTTCTATTTATTTCAGATATTACAAATACGTCAAATTTTTCAAATCCTGTTACAGAGAGATATGTAGATCAAGCGATATGTATATTACATGTTATATTAATATTAAAACGATATTATCATGCATTCATTTGAAAAAATTGAATTGATAGAATTTAGTGAAGTGATTCATATTTAATTTTTGCATAGTTATAATTTTTTCCGACTTGAAATATCAAATTTTTCGACGATATAGGACAGAACATGTTTAATTATTCCCGCAGCTTCTTATTAAATAGTTGACGTTAAATTTCATGACGCGAAACATCACAATTTGGCAAATCCAATCAACCGGAACACATGACTCTATTGATGGACGTATTAAGGAACGATGGCATCTATCATTCATACTGCCGATGATCCAATTGCCGCGTGTGACGAGACGTGAGTACGCGAGAGTCCGTAAAATTGAATTGCGATTGGATGTCGCGCCGGAAAATCATTTAGCCCGTCGTCGTCGTGAGTCACGAAACGTTGAATTCAATTGAAACGCGAAACACGACGAGAATATCGTTGCTCTCGGAGGTTTTTTTTACAGCTTTCGTTAAGGGCCTCGATGTAAAAATTATTGTTACATCTTTCTTTTTACCCGCCGTCTTTCATAGTTGATTAAAAGCGTCGTAATTTAGGGGTGACTGCTACCTCAGGTAAGAAAGATTAGAAAAATCGCGTCGGGAATTGAAGAGACACTCCATACATCACTTGTACTCGCATTCACGCTTTAGACTTTAAACTGCCATAACCGAATGCACTCGCTAACATTCTCAAGAGGCGAGAAATTGTCGCCGAATCCGCATTCCTTAAAGGTCCTTTGGATTTATTCCGAATCGTCAAAAGCACCGGCTGCCGTTGTGTAGGACGAAAGGCAGAAAGGCGGATCATGGAAGCGCGATTTTCTGATTTCGACTTTTCGTCCGGACTCGTCGTCATTCAGTCTGCGCGATCGGTCCCTCTTCCTCCCTCCCTCCTCCGTGTCATTGATCCACCAAACGCATGAATGAATCGAGTCTACGCGACCTCGGGGACTTCTTGGCTACCGTGAATGGGACACGTTGTCGCGCTCGGGCCCGAAAAAAGGCAGCCGGCTGGTTTTCACGTTTCATCGGACCCCGCGAATGGCAACACAAGTGTCCCATTGTCCGTTCGGAGCTCGAGGTTTCGAGAGCGCGAGATCTTGACGCATTGTCGCCCAGCTTCTTAACACCATTAACTACGTTTTACCTTAAATTTAACCTAAAGTGGGGGGCCCTCTTGACAAATTTTCGGGATTTAGGGCAACACGACCAGTTTCCCCGTCGACAATAGCAAACGAGCCATTCGAGTGACCGCGTTGTACTCTTGTTGAGTTGTACTCTTTCTCGCCGATCGTTTGACTGGAAAATCGTGTATATAGGCGCGCGTTACGCCGTCAAAGCTTGTGATATATGTTGGAGATTCTCTATGATGAACATTTGATATGCGCGTTATATTCATACGTTTCATATATAAAAAGCTATATTTTTTGATAATTATACATTTATATGTATGTAACTTATTATAATTGACTACAATCATTTATAGTTTGCATTGCGGTCTTAATTATATAACAAGTGTAATTATTCATATATTATATTTTGAATAAAAAATTGAGAGATATGTACGTAAAAAGGAAGATAATAAAATTTTATTTCGTATTAATTGCGTTTTTATATATTTATTTAATTAAATTACTCTGATATTATGATATATTAAGAAGAAAGTTATTATTATATATTTTTATTACATTTTCTAAATTATATATATAATAGAAATGTCATTTTATATATACATATATTTCCGAAATATATACATTTTTCACTATAATATTTTCATTATAATACCATTATAATGATAATTAATATACTTATAATTGATGTATTAATATACCTACTAAGAAACAAGAATAATACATTAAAGTTAAGGTTTTGCAATTCAGAATCTAAATTTATTAATTTTATATGTATAATGTGTGTATGATAAAGAAAAAAATATATTTATTTATTTATTATCAGCCTTCTATTACTTGATAAAATTGTTTTAGATATTTACTATTTACGATATTTTTAAAATCTGTGAAAAGATGTACTTTTTATTTTAATTAAATTTTTGTATCTTTAAATTTTGGAGATTTTCATTATATGTAATAATTTTACGTAAAACTTACGTTTTTTCAAGAATATTATTTGTATTAAGCAATATTTGTTTGAGTAATATTTATATTAAGCATATAAATATAATGATATTTTGGATGGAGGAATTAAGAAATTACAAATAAAAATTTATTAACAATTTAGAAAGAATGAGAATTTTATTCCGCCTAACATTATATTAAAAAATATGCAATCTTGGTTTTATAAATCATACAAAAATACGATATATTTATTAATATACACAATTGTATACAATATATATATTATTTACATAATATGTACAATAGATGCAAATGTATTCTGATACGATTTTATTGTTTGAGCCTCTTTTCTCGGAACGCTTACTTACACTTTTAAATATTGATTTATTTTATCTACTTGCGAAACCGTCGATAGAGTTTGAATTTATTGCATTATACATTACATAATATAAGTTTCGAAACTTATACACAGACTTCGGGATCTATGAATTAACAATTCTCTCGACGGTGTGCTTCGTGCATTCTATATTCCTGAACATCGGAGTTGTAATTGCTTCTGGATTCGAAGTCTGATAATCTGCCACCGCTTCCATCTTCCTTCTCTTGTCATCCCGTTCACCCGCGTCTGACAGATTCCTCTTGCAACCTCGAGAGAGATCCCGTATCTCGTATCCTATTGCCTGATCTTGCACGGAATTTATTCTCGAGAATTCGAACTTTGCCTCGAAGCAGGCATCTTCATTCGAGATTGATCGCTCGAGACGTTCGGTTTCGACGAATCTACCAATGGATTTGCCGTCGCCAGTCTCGCTCTTCGGAGATCTCTTTTCGTCCTCTTCCTGGTCGCACTTCCTCCCAGGAGATTCTTCTCCGCAGCTATCCTTTCGTTTACCGCAGGTCCTCAGACAACAGCATTTCTGGTTCTGACCAGATGGTAAATCCTCCTTTTTGTATTTTACCCGGCGGTTTTGGAACCAGATTTTCACCTGCTTTTCCGACAGCCGCAGATTGGTTGCGATCTCGATGCGACGCAACCGCGACAGGTACATGTTTGAGGCGAACTCGCGTTCTAACTCCAATAGTTGAGTGCTGGTGAACGCGGTCCGAATACGTTTAGAGCTGTTGTTGATGGAACTTGGAGATTTCGGCGGAGGCGTCGGAGTGCTGTTGCGGGATGGAGATTCGCTAGGCGCTGAAATATCTGAGAAAAGGTCAGGGGTTAATGGCGTTGCTACGAGATCGTTATTCTGATAGAGAGAACTCAATAAATTCATGCTAGCTTTTACGCGACATATTTAAGAGTTGAAAGTACACGAAGATGTATATTTTTTGTCAAAATAATATTTTAAAAATCTCAGAATAAAAAAAATATTTTGAAATATTTTCATATTAAAAAATAAATTTTTAAAACAATTAGAATTTAAAAAAATTATAATTTATTTTTACTTTTTGAGAGAATTTTTGCTTTAAAGTATAGTAATGCTTTACAATTGTTATTATATTTTATAGTGGAAATGTTATAAAAATAATTTTGAAAATATATATGCAAAATAATAGAATTATTTCTTTTTATATTTTTGGAGTTTATTATTTATTTGAAATGTCTCTGTAAATATTTTGAAGTCTACTTTATTTTTATTTCAATTATTAAGGATTCTAATGCGTATTAATGCAATGAAAGCAATCATACATTTGTATACATTTGCGAGCCGTTAATGCACATTTGCCATAAGTTAATTAGTGATTTCATTTACCTGATAGTCTACTCGTTGAGGTATTCAAAGGCGATGGTGGACTCTGTCCAGATATTGGCAAAACACCCAGCGTCGGTGGATTGATGGACACAGGCATATTGGGTGGTCTGGGCACCGGTCTAATCGGCTGATAGCCCAAGCCCAAATTGAAAAAATTGAACATATAATTAGGAAGTTGGTTCCCATAATACGGTAACGGGTACGAAGGCGGTGAATTGTTGCCGATTAAAGAGTCCACTAAGAAGCTTCGAGACATTCTCTCCTCGATGAAATACTTTTCGGACGATCAATGCAATTTCTCGAGTTTGTGTCCAACTTAAATCGCAGAAATCACACGCGACACAAAATAATCCAACGATCATTGAGATTTCCTTGTTGCACTTAACTTTACTTAATTTTTAATTTTTGTTTTCAATTTAATATGATGAATTTTCTTTCTTCCCAAGAACGTATTTTTAATTATTTTTATTAAAATCACAGCGTTCCTAAATATTTTCACGATGCTTTTCCTTCGAATTATCTTTTTATTTTCTCTCTGATTTTTCCAGAATACGCGATATTAATTTACACTGCTTTCCAATGTTTTCAATTATAAGACAAAATTAAATATGAACTCGCAGTTCTGACTACACGACGGTGCATCGTAGTCTGCATCCCGAAGACCCCAGGTTCGTTATATATAGGGTGCAAACTCCACCCAGGGGTTGGTTTTTGATCTGGGCCCCTTTTATGCGGGGCCCCGCCCTTCTTCTCCGTGAGGGTGCCCCTTTTGGGGTTCACCCCAACTGCCCTCCCCGGGGAACGACAATGAGTAGGGCATTTTCTCGCAGCGCTAATTCGACGGGTGGCTAATATTGCCGGAAATTTTATACGGCCTCTTTAGCTATCTTCTATTATTATCGACGTCCCGACGCGCTACTCGCCGTTATTTCGGAGTACAATTGATGAGCTCAAAGTATGATTTAAATCGAATCGATGATTGAAATAAACATATATTGGCAATTCTGAAAATTAAATTTTTGTTTTCTAAACCAGGTAATAAGAAGCTTAAAATCATTAATTCTTAATTCTGAGATTAGTTTTAAAAATTTTAATGGAGTAAAATTGCAGCGAGATAATTTTTTTCATGATATGCAAAAATTATATTTTATCAAAAAAATTGCTGTTACATATATATTAAATAGATTATTACTCAAAGACATTATAATTATCCTTAATGGATCTCTCATAAAAGCATGCGTCGCAATGTTGATACAATCTATGTCATTCAAACAGTGACCTAGATTCATACATTTAGTACGAGAATAGTGAAGGATGAAAGATCTTTTCATCTATTCCTGCGATTTTTTTCTTTACGGACAAGTAGAACAATTTCGAGTTCGTTCCACCTTTTCTTCTCGTTAACATTTATCAACTGGGCTTTCTTGGCACGTGCTGAAGAATCTATGAGGGCAATCAAGATAAGCTGATAGGAGGAGCTATCTAAAGATTAGTACCTAATCGCGGTTTGTGGAAAGCGTTATTAATAATCTTTAAACGCGCATAATTAGGCAAATGATATTACAATAAATCTCGAGAAATAAATTAAGATCAAACGTAAAAACGTGTAGGATTATACTGGGTATACTTATATATACTGGGTATATCTGATCCGATCTTTATTTATGAAAATGTATAAGAAATATTTTAGAAGAATAAGAGAGAGAAAGAAAAAGCGAGAAAAAGAGAGAGAAAGAAATCGCTTTCCGCCGATATCTTTTCAAGAGGTAAGTTCGTTTGTCGCTGCGGGTCGATACTCAACAGCTCGGGCTGAAATCAAATTCCGCATCTCCCTTGGAAACTGACACTTTCCCGGTCTTATTTTTCGCCTGTCTCTTTCCTTTTCTTCTTCATTTACAAGAATTTGCATTCTCGAGTGTATCACTCTGATGAAACCTCACAGCACCGAGCAGAAATAAAAAAATCACTGATGCGAGGATAACGAGGGACCTGCGGAATACGGAGATGGAATGGAATGGTCGACCGGCGAATATCAGAGTTTGTCAGAAGATGTTATGTCGATGCACTTTGTGCGCACTTGAAATGAAATCAACGGCATGATTTAATGAATTTCACTACTATGATATTTTAATGATGCCAAATAGTACGAAAGTTATTTTTATCGTATTTCCGAGTCATTGATTTTAATCTGTCTTAATGAAATTTTAAAAGGAGAATTATAACATCTTAATTCTATTGAAAACGAAAAAGACATTTAGTTTTTTTATTGTAAATTTCAAAGAGTTGGATTTATTCGCGTATATTAAGTAGATACACATAAACATTATAATATCTAAATAATTATATATCAATAGTGCAACTGCAAATAAAATATAATATAGACAACAATTTCTTTATGGTTTTATAATATTTATAGGATTTTCACCTCAGTTATTGATTATGTAAATGAAAGCCTAATTATTATTCATGGAATATATTCATCTGAAATGTGAGTATTAGAGTCACATTATATTCATGTAACATATATTAAAATCACATTATATTCATGTAACATATATATTAAGATTTCCTGCAAAAATCGCTTTTGCGATATAACGAAGTGTCTCGACAGAGAGAGAGAGAGAGAGAGAGAGAAAGAGAGAGAGAGAGAGAGAGGGGCGGGGGAGAAGGAGTGAGAGAGAAGAGCAATAATGTTCCAGTAATATGCCATTTGACTTGCACACGCGCGACTAATTTCTTGATTAGCCGTTGCCGTAATTTATCGAGCGAATCGCGCAATAGACGAGACCGCACGATCTGCTCACAAAGCGGAAAATTACTGTTTAACATGAAACGTTGTTTCGAATATCCACTTTCATGATCAGAATTTCGACCTCGTCATTGCACGAACTTATTCTTGTGCGGGTGACTTTACACCGACTGCACCTGTCGATGTATCCGAAAATTAATTGTGTGCGACGATGCATTATTGCTACAGCGGAGGAAACGCGATTCGATCATTGTTTCGCGATTGGGACGATATAATATGACGATAATATACATTACAAATATTAAGGGAATAATAATTGTTACAATATTCGAATATCGAGTTACAGAATTATCGATTTTAGATTGTGTTTTAAAAAATATTAACAAATGACGTGATTTATTAATCGATTAATAACATATTTAATCACATATAAAGAAACTTTTTTCAATGTAAATTTTAATTTTAATTTCTTACTATTGGAAAATACTTTAATTTTTTATCATCGTTTAATTTTTATATCGCACTTATTATTGTCAATGATAAATCTCTAGCGGGAATCGTAATGCTCTTTAATAAATGCATATCTCGATATTGGCGAATAATATACCATGTATATAATATTATTTAGCGTGCGTCGACAAAGTTGAGAAAACATAGCCGCGATTTTAAACCCCTAACAACACGACTAATCCCATTATCAAAGTATACATGAAGGGTCACATCCCCCGCATCCTCGCGTCCACGTATTAAAAATCACGGTAACGTTATCTTACGCGTTCTAGAGTCGTGAATAATACAATAACGCTTCTCTCCCCTGCCTCAGCATATGTCCGTCGGATTCGCGATTTCAAGGGGGTGCCCGTAGAACCCTTCGACCGGGAATCGAAAGTAGGGACCACCCTTCTCATCGCGAAGGGAACGATCCGGACTAGGACCATATACTCCACGTCCTGTGGATTCACGTGCGTCGTTACCAGCATATCTCTCGCGTCATTACGTAGGAAGGATATTTTAATTTCGTGCACGACCCTCTACCTGGAGTCGTCCTATTGGTCGCTCCCCTTTATTCTGGGGCGTGACTATCTTTGTATGGTTCCGATAGCTACCCAATCTTTGTGGCCATAAGCACTCAAAATTTCCGTTTCGAGAAGAGGCTTTCAAATGTGGCGATTCTATCAAGAGCATCGAAGCATCGCGATTTTAGTAACAACCACAGCAAAGCATAACGTTCCAGAGTGATAAAAACAGTAATTCAAGATAACATTTACATTATTTCATAATTCATACATGTAAAATGTTTATTTATTATTCTCAGGGTGCGTCACAACTATTGTGTGAAATTTCAGTGACAAATACGTTATTTAAACCCAAAACTGGATTTGTTATAGAAAAGTATATCCTTTAATATTTTTCCAAAGATTGAGATTTCAAGATTTTTAATTTTAAATAAGGAATTTACCTTTGACATTTCATATCCTGTTTGCGTATAATAAAATACAAGGACATCATGTGAATAGACATGTGCGTCTTTATGGAAGATGCGCACTCGTGTCAAGAATAGTGTATGATCTTAAAGAGGAAATTACCTTCGCGAAGTTCTTCTTTTGTGATTGGAACGTCTTTATATTTGCATTAAAAATAATATATAAGTGAGGAAATAATTTTTGATTCAATTTTGATATGAGATATTCTCGACTGCGAGAGGAAATCTAGTATCGATCGACGCTCAAAATTAATTGAATCAAAGCGGCTTAGAGAGACTAGATAATAATCGTTTGTTGTGGTCAATACAATTTGCTTATAGTTATTGAGGTAAGATCATATCTTTGTCAAATGACATAGCAATATGAAACATTATTTGTGTATAGTGTAAAATCTCTCTCTTAGAGTGGAATATCGAAATAATCGCTATCATATATATATATTCGATTTAACTTAGTGGAGCAGACTCATCCTTGTTGTGGAACTTTCAAGATATCCTGCTGCGAGGCAATATCGTCGGTAGCAAATCTTGTGAAATGCTCGTGACTGCAGTCAAGTTAAATATTTGAAAACATGCGGTACTTCGTTTCGAAGGTCATAAGTTGAAAATGAAGCAAAAAGGGGATAAACTGATTTTCTCGCCATCGATTCGATGATAAATGCCTTCTTGTGGACATTAACCTTTTGACGCATTCTGAGATTTATGTAAATGTTGGCAAATATATTACGCGCGCAGATGTCATATTTTTCTCGAAAACCGATGTAAACTCCAACGAACTGCTGACGCTGGAACTGACGGCTTAACGAGCCGGAAAGAAGAACTTACATTTCCAACTTCCGTAAATCGCATCTCGGCTTCTCGCCTGGCTTGATATTTTCTACTTTTTTTCTCATATTGGCGGTTGACTTGTCATTTTTACAGTACGATACCTCCTACGAAACCTTTCGAAAAATAAAGATCCTATCCCGATAATATTTTATCACGAAACCGACTAAAAGCGTTCGAGAAATTGAAACTGTATCTACTTCGAAAAATATTTCTCATCTTTTTTTATGTATACAACAGTTGAAATGGATATATTGAATAATAACGTTGATCTGACTGAACAATTTCCGTGTTTTTTTCATCTTCAGCCTTTAGGATAGAATTCGTGCACGATTTTTGAAGAAAGTTTTGCGAACATCCTATTCTTGAATATTTTAATATACTGCGAATAGCATAGGAATAATATATAGCGTTACTTCCGAGAAATAAATCTTATTTTAACTTCTCCGCGATATAATAATACGAGACCGACGAACTTTCAGTTGATGTCAATCTCGGTCGACAAACTCGAATATTCATGTTGCTATTTTTCAATCGATCGCGATGGGCTGTGCTGACGGATTATGAAAGATCTTGCCGTGAATTTTTCGTATTTGTCTAATCGAATAAAAACCATTCGCAAATATACCACCGAACGAATTAGATTCATGTGTCGAATCGATAATAATATTACAGAAAATTTACACTTTTATTTCAAAAGTTTACTTTATAATCTACATGCTACAATAAGCATAATTAATATATGGCTTTATATTAATTATAAATAAATAAAAAATCAAATCATCGAATAATATAATTATAAAACATATGTATAAAATATATGTATAATTTTAAAATATTTAAAAATTTCAAAAATAATAATTATATGTATAATTATATGTATTAATTATTTTTTAATAACGATCTTTAAAATAAATATAATTTAAAATTATCAATCTCTTTTTTAGCTTTTCAGATTTATATGAAATAATATATTCGCTTGACTGACTTCAATATGACGTTACAAATTATCATCGCTGTTCAAACATTAGAATAGTTCGATTTTACGTATTGATAGTCAATAATGCTCTCTTTATACTAACATCCTTTGGTTCGAGCACCACACAAAATGAAAGATGCTACGAGATAAACGCGATAAAGCGTAACATAATGAAAACAACAATTCTTATACTACTATACTAGTAAGCGATTTATCGAAATCTTAATTCCTCGATACCTTTATTCAAAACGCTGATCCTAATCGAAGATCACGAAGGATCGAATCTTTTCCGATGTGTACACACGAGGACACTCGACGGATTGGTATCCTCGACAAACTCGTTGCTTCTCGTCGGACAGGAGTCCTTACTCCTTTCACCATCGATAGTATCATCCCCCTGCCTTTTCCACCACTATTTCTTCGAAGTAGAGCTACGGAAATTAGATTTCGGCTCATTTCACCCGGCGGAGGAAAAAAACGTGCATTCTTCGCGCAGAATACGAGCTTACAAAGGAGCATCCCATTCGAGTCGAACAACCCACGCCGTTGGTCATCTATGAATGGAAAAAGAGAAAAAAAGCGGCGATGGATATGATCATGGGAATGGCAAATACGATTTCGGATTTTTTCCATTGCTGCTATGTCGGGCAAATAATTCGGCCATAGTCGAAAGGGCGAGGACTCGCAAAAATCCTTTATAGTCCTAGGCCACCGAATCCTCCCCCGTCGCATTGTTAATGCGACGTACAAAGACGATGCGCGCCGATTGCCTGTGACAATTTGCTCTACTTGCGTCGATGTATCCCGGCAGAGAGCCATTCAATCCTTTCCGGAAAATAAATGAAAAAGGTTTGTTTTCCGATGAGATCAGATCGGAAAGAAGGAGATATTTCCAGCTGACTTAGTTGCGTTCTAAAATGTTTGATTTCTTTATGTAATTACTTGAGATAAGTGCATTAGGATTCCATATAACTTTACGATAAGCAACTTAAAATTCTGCTAGAATCAGAATCTTCTGTTGAAGCAGAAGAGTTCCATTACTATCACTGCCTTCACGATCCTTTAATATCAGTCGAGATATTTTTAAAAGGCAATAAATTCGTTTTCAGCGATGAAAATCACGTAAGAAGTTTCTTCGAAAGTAGCTATGCGTCTCGAATTTTCTGAACGAATACTGCACGTTTCAAATTAATATATAACAATTTCGTAGTTTGTAGGAGGCCAAAAGTTTTCCCAGCTCGATAGGATAAGTTCCGTGGTCGCGCCAGAGAAGAATTAACTGTTTCAGAGAAATTCGACGTCATCGTCAGTCTTCTGTAAGATCGGAGAATCAGCCTTTGTTATTTATTTACTTTGTCTTTGATTTTCTCTTTTTTCGGCTTTTATTTCTTGTGAAAACCTTTACTTTTCCATGATCGAAGACACGTGTGCTGTTAATTGACGATGAGGTAGAAAATTTCTCTCTCGTCTAATGTATTTTTCTTATATATTTTTCTCTCTAATTTATTTTTCTTATCTCACGCTATAGATATGCTTATATCAAACTAAAAATCTAGGACAAAGATTGTTATAATAAAATGTTATCTTATTTTTATCTTTGTTGGTAATATGCAGTATTTTAAAGATTAAAGAGATCTTTCTACTAGCTAAATGCTTATGCTTACAGAAACTTATTGCAGGTTTCTCTAATAAGGAAACTTCTTGATCCTGAAATCTCTGTTTCGAAACTTTGAAGTGGTCCTAGATAGGAATTTCGTTACTTTCATTTTCTATAGTGAAATCATTTGCGTCTTAAATATAATATTATCAATTTAACCGCAAATTCTTTAACAATTTTAGAAATATATAATTAATCTAAAAGCACATCATAAAATAATGAAATAGTAAAATATATAGGAGATAATAAAAACGTTTTAAATTTCTGATATATATTTAATCGGTTCAGATGCCGAAGTAATTTAATAAATAATCCAATAATAAATTGCTAGTTTTTCTCTAATTTTCATTTATATGTTATATTAACCGGTTACGTTAATTACGTTAAATATATTATGAAGATTTAGTATTTAAGTTCAATAGCAAAAGAGCGTCGACAGCCTTTTGTCGGTGATGTTGCAGTATTGTTTCGCGCTGCATTGTCGACAACAATAACCGATCCGGCCATGGTAGGTTCATTCTAGCGTGAATTATTCGATAATTTCACCCGTGTTACGCATGTTTCATTCCACGTACAAGAAAGATGTCTTTTTCCCTCCTTTTTCCTCTATTTTGCCGATTATCCGTTTTTCTTTTTTCTTTATCAGATTTTCTTTAATCTTTTTCTCGCTTATTACCTTCTTATTTTTAATCGTATATCTTTATAATAAATTGTAATATACTTTTATTATTATTTCTTTATATTCTAGTTTACTACATTTTTTTTCATGTATATGTGATTATTTGTTTTTATTTTTTATCTTTGTATTCATCAGTTTTCTTTTTGCTAAACGTAGTAAGATGTTTCTTTTCCTATTTCTTAAACATAAACTTTCTTTTTCTCTCTCACTCTACAAGTTTAAGTATTTATGTTTTGACACGCGCCGAGGATTCCATGTGAAAGCAGCAGTCAGTTTCGTTCTCTTCTCCGCGTCTTTCTTTGAAGTTCCATGGTTATCATACGGTTTGTCGAGCAACGTGAATCAGATGATCGGCCCGCAGCAGGATCCACAGTGAGAGTATCATGAGACGTAATGACTGGTCCGTCAAACGCTAAGAGAAACCCGGTAGATACGTCGTCGCGGATGAAAGAACAGCTAAGCGCATTTCCCTCTCTTTCGAGAATAACGAAACGAACAAATTTATGCTAATACCATTTCGCGTGAGAGCGCTTGCCGGATAGGATAATGCGGATTGTCGATATAATCGAATCATTGCTCCGATTTTCTTCGTTTGGATAGCCGCGATTATTGAATCGACGTTTATTTTTTTAGGGAATGTTGGCAATATGAATTATGATTTTAACGGAAATTAGCGTATATAGTGTACGTAAATCTAGAAAAAAATAAATATATAAACAATATTTCATATTCTTTATATATTTATTTTTTCTAGATTTTTTTTAAACGCAAAATAATTCTTTTGTAATTACATATACAGCAATACAAGATATACAACAAATTCTATAAATTTTTATGCAAAAATAAATCTTGAACATAAAGCAAATGGAAGACTTTTCTTAAATTAAAAAGAGGGAAAATTATAATAAATGTGTGTGTGACGTGACTTTTTATATAGTCTTTAAATTGTCTGTCATCAGTGTGAAAGTAAATTATATATGGCGAGAAAGCTTTTTTACGAGTAAGAGAGGATTTAGTCTGTCTGAGTGGGTCGTTTCAAAGTAATGATAACACATCAGAAGTTATTATAGAATGTTGTTGGTTCTTAGGGTTGCTCC
This sequence comes from Camponotus vicinus, assembly GCF_025532165.1. NCBI lineage: Eukaryota > Metazoa > Arthropoda > Insecta > Hymenoptera > Formicidae > Camponotus > Camponotus vicinus. The sequence goes on from NW_028141945.1 coordinate 33,382,447, forward strand.
ATATCAGAGATCTGATTTACCGCGAACATTACACATTCCCTCGTCACGCTTATAATTATAGTCGCAAAGTTTCGCTAATGTTTGCGGAACAATGTTCTGATTATCTTTCACATAAGATTTCTGCATGAAGAACGATCTTAGATACAAAACAAGGCAAGACCCTATGCATCCTTGTATTTATGTTCCATAACATAATATTATATATTAATAATAATATAATTTGTATTATATCTTGTATGATATAAAGAAAATCTGGAAATAAAGAAAAAGATATAAGAATATGTTGATTAAAATTATTATTTAAAACGTACATTTATATAGCAAAACTGAAACAAGCGCTTAAATATAAAAAAAACATTGGAAGTAATAATTAAAGTGTTTTTTTATGTCTTATAAATTGGTTGAGAAAGAGCAACGAGATGTATTCCATCGTATTGCTTTTAACGATCCAATCCCCTAAAAGCTCACTATTCCTCGGTTCCCTCTCAAGTGGCTTCGCGAAAAATGAACTTTGGATGACGAGGCAACGTTAGAGATATCCTTTCCGCTTTGAATTTTACCGTCCCCTTTTCCGACGGATAGATTTTTATAGATTCATCACACGGTTCATGGGAAAGGATTAATAAAAAAAGATTGCTCTCATTATTTTCGATCGTTGATCGCGTCGTCACTAGTCACCAATTATTTTCATACACATCGTATTATCCTGAACACCAACTTATTGTAATGATGATTAATTAAAGAGAAGAAGGAAGGAAAAACCAATTTGAAATTATTATGAAAAATAAATCATGATTCACGAATCATTGTACTATTAATCTGAGGATAATTTATAGAAAAAAAAACACACTTTATTGAGATAACATTCAACAAGATCTTTTATGTAAAAAATAATTAAATTACACGATAAATTATGATTTAGTAGCATATTAAATGAAGCTCTTTCGGGGAATTTTCAAAAATAAGAGAAGATACTCAGCGCAAGCAGACGAATTTTCTCGGGATGATGTTTTGCAGCCTCGCTCCGGGCTAAGGGTGCGTTCAGAAGTCTCATTAAAGTCGGTTTCTTTTAGAGACGATTGCTCGAAAACTTTGTTAAATTATTCTATCCGTTTTCTCACCGACGGTTAAACCTTGTTTCGTTTCTCCGCCCACGCCGGACAATGGGCGACAATTGCGATTTAACTTTATTGCGAGTAGCGCGCACAACGTCATATTACGCTTCCGACCACGTGTCAGCGTATAATGCACGCGTGCCGGGATAATACTTGATCGAAGACGCCTTCTGATTAAGGATACGCGTCGCACTAACGGGCATATTGTCATCTCGCGATAATTGCATTATCATAGGAGTTGAAGGACTAAAAGTACTATGAAAGCAAATTTTGAATCCTGTTGCAATCTAATTATGCAAAGAAAGATTATTAAATTTAAGCCTTGTAAGTTTTCGAAAAAATCACATACAAAAGAATATAAAAAAACACAAAAAATAATATAAAATAAAAATAATATAAAAAACATGAGGGACTAAAAGTACTATGAAAGCAAATTTTGAATCGACATATTCTGCTGCAATCTAATTATGCAAAGAAAAATTATTAACTTTAAGCCTGGTAAGTTTTCGAGAAAATCATAATATAAAAAACAAAACAAATATGTGTGTATCTGTAATAAAATCTATGATGATATGAGATATGAGAAAGATTAAAAATACTATTTTCTCTCTTTTCTCTGCGATTTTCTGAAAAATACCTTCCGTCATAAAGTATAATTATATATAAATATTTATTAATTAATAGAATAATATTTAATAATATTTAATAATATTTAATATTTAAAAGTTGGTATATTATTATATATTTAATATTTTTCTTTTATATATAGTAGCTATCTTTTCTTTGAAAGAAAATTTTAAATATATTTGAATTACAACTTTGTATTTATTTAACTTTTAATTATATTTGTTTAACTTTAACTTATAGTAGAGTGTTTAATTTTTATATCAGTTATTTATATTTGTGTAAACAGTTAAGTGTATCAAAAGATATAGTGTAGAAAAATGTCTTTGTCACAAGACCAGTTATAGAAATTATTATTTCAAGAATAAAAGGAAATATACCTCAGGAAGCTAGAACATAATGTAAAAATTTATAGTGGAAAGGAAATTGCTTATTTGCATCAAATAGCACTATTGTTTTTATCGGCACTTTGCCTTTTGGCATTGACGTAAATCAGACTAGTGAAGAACGTTTCACATACTTTGCTCAATAATTTTCATGCAATAGCAGCAGCTCTCGTTTACCGATCGTGACAATATAAAAATTATTTAAGCTAATAGAAATATTGGAAAATATTGGAGAAGGAAATTTAAATATTAATAGATTTATATTTCACAACGGTTGAACAGAAAAATTTCAATATCGATAATCGATATCTTTGCTAATTGCAGGTTTACTTTGTCTTAAAAAGAATTTTAAATATTATATTCCGTTAAAATTTTGCGTCAAGTTTTTCAAAATAGATAACCGAGAATTATATATATAGAGTCATCAAGTTTATCGAGTGTTTTAAAAAATAGGAAACTAGTAGAAACAGAGAAAATGCATATTTTTCTGGAATTCTATCACAAATATAAACATTAATGCTAGCTTTTTTTACGAATACGTAATATATATTCATATATCTTATGCAATGCTAAATTTCATAGATACTAGAATTTTTATTCTTAACCCATTGTCGCCGATATCTTTTTTATGCTCTTAAAATTCAGCGAGATGCCAAAGACTGGATTGACTGTCCGAAAAGCATGAAATCATTATCATTTCATCCAGGTGTGCGCTCATTCGCGTATTCAGAGGCTTGTAGCGTCTCCGTAGAAGGGGAGATCGGCGACACGAGTCTATAAAATCCCATAAACATCCCTCAGGAACGCGCTATAGGGGCGGTCGTCACTGAAAGGAATAAAATATCGCTTTTTGCGGCAATTTTACGGCAATTTTCCGAGCCGCTGGAAACTGCGCTGTACGCATCAAGAACCAGGTGTTTGTCAGTTCTAGCATTCGCTCTCGTAGGACTCGCTATTGGTCGAATACGTCCGAATCATCGAGAACTAACGATTAATAGCCAGAGAGCTGTTCAGTTGATATTCTAGTGGTTTCCAACAAAAACATTGATGTATAAAACGCGTGCCTGCCAATCGCGTGAACAGCCAATAGTTTGTATTGTGATCGCACTTATCTTACGACACTCTTTAAACTGCTTGTCATCGAAATGGAATGCGTCTTTGTGATCCCCATTCGTTGCGAAATTATGTTAATCCGTAATATTTTAACGAGTTCGTTAATATGAAATACGTGCATGGACCATGTTTAACATACTCTTTAAATGTTTAATAATTGAAATAATTGATAACGTAATGTAATTAGTTCAATGTTATTGCATTATCGCGCTCCTTGTTAAGCAATAACATTCAACAACGCGCCAATTATCGTGAATTTATACATTTTGAACGATGCCTCGAGGGATTTGATATCAACGTTCGGCTTTAAGTTGCCGAAAGCATGAAGCACATTGCATTTCGGAACTGTGGTAAAAGTATAAAATGGCAGTGTAACCTGAATTTGTTAGTTCGGCATTTTATGTGTTTATTTGTCTACTTTGTATAATGTATATCACGAATTCCTACGTAATAAAATGAATTAACATTATTAATAAATAAAGTATCATTTTAATTTTAATTTTACTAAAGTTTTTTATCAAATTTTCAGTGTGTTTTTAAAATTATTTTATATAAAGAATGAAGAGAGAGTGGATGATCTTTTTATATTTTAAAGATTTTTAGAAAGAAAGAAAAAAAGCATAGGTATTTCCAAGATACTATCGACATAATATAATAATTAAAGCTTTGCGAGTGGTTCTCTTTGTACGTAAGGTAACAGTATAATTAAAACAAAAAAATTTTAACATTATATGTATTTTACGGAGAAAAAGAATGAAATAAAATTATTCCATTAATCCTGTTCATTGATTAGAAGTCGGTATATAGTCCTATATTACATAAGGCTTCCGTTGGCGAACTTTAATATTCCCTATCGGTGGCTTAATAGAGAGAGAGAGAGAGAGAGAGAGAGAGAGAGAGAGAGAGAGAGAGAGAGAGAGAAAGATCTTCTTTAATATAATATTATAAATTATTATTTTCATATGACTTTCGAACTGTTAATTAAAATTTTTGAGATATAGATTTAATATTTTCGATTGACATATTCGACTTATAGATTAATATATCATCGATTGATATCGAATTAATTATAGAATTATAGGAATTAAATTTTATATAAATTTGATTGCATTTTATTTCTTTTGTGAAATTATTATAAAAGTAAATAATTATAAAAATTTTAATTAACTTCAAATAAGAGGTATAAGTAATTCACATCATTTTCACAATTGTGAGCATAAATAATAGAAAGAAAATTAATAGTTTAAAGATAGCAGGGATATTTTCATAGCAAAACATTAAGATTAAAGAAAATAAAAAGACTCTTCGATATAAAGTCTTGATGGCAAAGGAGAAGAACTAATAAAAGCCAGACTGTGCAAATATTAGTGCGCAAAATTTAAGTCAATATATGTGATAGCTTTGCCATGGCTTCATCATGATCCGGTTTTGATTGGTTTCTCTCTATCAAAGCTATCAAAGTTAATTACATCGAAGGCTAGTATCATATGTCTAAATGAGTTTAATAATAATTTGATCTCACCGCAATTTTTCAAGCGATCTTGCAATTATGTGGACAGACGTATCTCTCTTGTAGCTGATGTACGAGCTTGCCCGGAATTTACTGTTCGTCTAGTACGCCGCTCACGAAGCTACGTTATCAGCGGCTGACACTGCTAACACGTTGTACCACACGTCGCGGACATGACATCACGCGTCGCCATTGAAATCGGACATTAATGCATCTCATTGTAGTACATAAGTGCCCACGTAGACAAGCTGCACATTGCATTAGCGACATGACACAATAAAATATAATGTCATCATAGATTGGTCGTTTATAATGTAAAAAAGATTATATTATTAATTATATTTAAATTATAAATACGAGACTTCTGATAGCTAGCGATAACATATAAATTGTTTTTAGATCATGTTTAATTTGAAGTTTAAAATCACAACAAATTTAAATTTGTCGCGCCTCTTCTAGATCACTTAGTCCGAATGAATGGAAGGGTGAAATATATTTCATAAAAATTCGACGAAACAATTTGATTACGAGCAAGAGCTCTTTGACAATGCCATTTATTTACACGTCTTGAATGGCAACGTCGGACGGAAATGTCCGTACGTAAGTACTTAACGTGTTCCCCCGGTGACGTCGCTAATGCGTAGCGAATTGCTCGTAACGTTGACAATATTCGAGCCCCTTTTACCAACATAAACCTGGATGGTACCGAGAGATGCTATTCCGGACACGATATCCTGATATTGTACTCGAGTGGAGTAGTCGAGTAGGGCTCGTCTTTAGTTATGGCGCGTTAGTTACGCAATGCTTACTTCGCGATAAATTATGTCACAATGAAAGAGCGCTCCTGTATATGCGTTTTCTATGTCATCTCGCGATGCGAAACTAGAGAAAAGAATTTATATCGGTTTGCAAGAATTCGAAGAGTTTTCTCTTATTTTTAGATCAGAAAATTGACACCAGATCGAAAGTATCTAATTCTCGATATTCGATAGCAAATAATATCGGAAAAATTAATTAGCTCTTTTGTATAGTAAGATATTTATTAATCTTGACATTTTGTAAGTTATGCATAATATTGTGAAGGAGGAAGAAAATTTATTCAATCAGCCATATTATACCATCTTTTTGATTGGATTATGAAAGCAGAGTAGGAAATTGCTCCGATTAGATTTTATTGATAACGCATTTCCTTGACTATTGAATTAAAAATGCTCTTGCCGAAAATGGCGAGGTGAAAAAATATAATATGATATATATATATATTATTATCGCTTTTAATATTGACGATAAAATACATAGATCAGCTATTTTTTCTCATTCGATATGCAAACAAGCAAGAAACTTTGAAGGAATGAAGACAGATCAAGGGAGGGAAGATTGTAAAGGAGGGAAGAGTTTATGTGCGTAATTTCCGGCACACCAATGAATTATGCGATTATTACCACAAGCATATGTCGTTTCGACGGGTTCGCACATTATCGACATCCTTTATTAGGGATCTTCCTTTGCCAAACTGTGACCTGAAGGTCGACGAATTGTCGACGACTTGTTTGCTCAGGCCACCCGGTCTTCTTTCAATAGCGTATCAAGCGGGTTGTAATCCCTCGATATATAGGTCTCATTTGTAACTTGTGATCTTTGAGGCAAAACGCTTGGCATAAGTCAGAATTATGCCCTTTTCGTCCGAATGTCCGAATAAACGTCGAAAGCAGAATCGTTTTAATATCTCTGTTCGTTCTAATCGATACAGGTTTTGCGCGGCGATATTGAACGGAAATAAAAAATTACTGCGATGGAGATAATGCGATATTTATGATTGAAATATCCGACCGCGCATTCGATTGTATCTGTTAATTACTCAGACTGACAATCACGTGAAAATTTATTAGTAATTCGTAACGAGTTTTCATTTCGATTGAATAATATCATTTTTAATGCAACAGCGGTGAATTAATTATAGCGATGCGCATTATTAAACCGTCCTCTTATAATGAACAAACTCATACGCGCCTATCGCACTTTATCACAAGCCTATGCATCGGCCTATTCAATGGTTGCACAATGAGATCGATATATCGGTTATTCGCGTTCATACAGCACGCTAAATTAAACTTCACCTAAGATGTGCCTCCGCCTTTTCTTCATGTTGATAACTACAAAAGAATAGCTGGCTGCTGAAATTATCCTGACTGTTTCACCGGGATAAAGCACGTTGGCGTATTCGTTGGAGTATTACAAAAGAGCTTCATTAATTACCTCGTAGCTGAAGGCACTTTGGTAATTGATGCTATTAACTTTATATTAGACTGTAATATTCGATTAATGCACCGATAAATGAATAGTCTTATGTCATATTAAGATATTTTCAGCTCATTTAACATTAAAGAATGTTAGATTTTTCCAATAATTATATTATTAAACAATACTTATAACAGTATTTATGTCGGATTTGCACATAACTTTTTATATTTTTTGATATAAAAAGCGTTTTTAAATTTTATTACAATGTACAAGAGAAAATAAAATCAAATCAAATATACACAGGAAGAAATAGATGTCTATCTGTTTTTATGAGAAGTTCGAGAAATGCAATAAAAGCGAAGATAAAACTCGATAGCTCTATTAAATAAAAATCGTTTAAATAAAATACTGTTTTTTTTAATGCATTAATTTATAGTACATGATATTTTCCACAAAAATGAACAGATATCGCGATTTTAATAGATATTATTACTTATTTTTCCATACTGTGTGTAAGGATAATATGAAAGGATACATCGAGAAGCGCAATCTCGTCCTAAGCATTTCACGTGACAGAGACACGCGGCACAGTTGCGTGCATTTAACACACGCGTGTACGCACAACAACGCGACGGTCCATCTTCTGGTCGGCCCCCTACGAAATCAATTATCACCCCATTCCCTCGAAATTACCGTTAATGCCAGCGCCTGTCAGATTACGGTGCTCGCGCGCGAATTTCCAAAAAAGCGCAAAAGTTTTTGGGACCGGCATCGACATAAGCGGCTTAGGAGCGCGTGCCCGCGCGCCAGCTGGTCTAATCGATCTATCGAAAACCTATCTCCCCGGGTATCGTATACATAGAAGGAACGCACATGAGAGGCATTAATCCCATAAATACCGAAATTATACGCGGTGAACGGCTTTTGCGTGCGTGAACGGGAAGTATGGTTCATGTTAGACGTTATACGCAAATTTTCCCGTGGAGAACATTCGCCTTTTATATGCGCCATAGACTATATTCGTGCGCTGAATCTTTAACGAGGTACGAGCGTGATATTCGTAATGATTTATCTTTATGATATAAGAATGAAGTTCTGATTTAACGAGATTCATGGCTCTGGATTTTTTCCCCCAAAGAAGAAGAGATCCCGGATGATAGTTTCGTTATAGTCATACGAGGAATTTGCTTGATATATGTTTAATATTATAGAAAGGATGGTCCTACATATGTTAAATTATATGTAAACTAAAACTCAATTTGTACAAGCCGGAACTATGTTATATGAAACATATTTTATAGGCAAAATTGTCAGATATTTTTCATACGTTCATTCGTACGTGCGAAAGCACGAATGAAAATTCACATTTTCCACTCACAACGAATAGCAAATAAAAGTAAATTGTATATCGAAAGAAACATCTTTTTGAATACATACCTCCTGTCTTCAAAAAAGTACATTGGAATCGTAATTAAATATTGCACTCCCCCTTTCCTGAAAAAATAATGTGGGTTGAAATTGTGTCGCTTGCCCGTGCAGAAAAAATTCAAGTATTAAAATATGGACCGAAAATTTTACACACGTACTTTATAAAAAGTACATGTTTTGCATAATAAATGCTTTGCATAATAAATGCTTAGGTTATTCATTTTACACTACTTTTTTTCTATTTACGCAAATATGTGGTTTTTATCTCCAAAAATATCCGGCTCATTAAAATGTTAAACGTTAGCAATAAAGCTTAAAAACCGCGTGCTAGAATCCAGATTCATCACAAAAAAGATAGCATGTTTTAGAATGAAAATCTACTCATTTTCTTTAAAATAATCGCAATTATTTTACAAATATCTTCTTCTTGGGCTTTATTCTTCTTTAAGATGATAAATATTTAATCAATAACATTATATATATATAATATTTTGTTATATAAAAGAAACTAATTAATTATTTTTTTATTTCATTATATTTACATATTATAAAAAGATGTTTTTTCAGAAATATATACACACAATTTTTCTAACTTTAGCAGTTTTTCTTAATAAACATTTCATATATAGAATGTTAATATATCATATCTACAAGCGATCATTATATTATATATATCGTATTATAAAAACAGTATGTAGTATAACATAAATCATCATATTTTTAAATCATCTTTTATAAGATAAAGAACACCATTCACACCGAATCATCTTTTATAAGATAAAGAACACCATGATTTTAGCAGATTTAATCTTTTATTTGAATTGATAAGGTAAACAAAATTAGCAATAATAGATAAATAACCTTCGAAAGATAATAGGTAAAATGTATGGAGTAGTGATTTTTAGCGATAGAAGGTAGATAAAGAATTATGGTTATAACGAATCGTATTACCTACCGAAGCTTATTTCATCTGAATTTTGTACCTACGCTTGCTACAGCTCTTAAAATTGCAATTTTATCACGATAAAATAACCAATCATTGTCAGAGAGAAAAACGAGAGATCATGATTCGCTTTTAAGTAATGCCTGAAAGCGATCTTCTATAAAATATAAATAACATAAATAACATAAAAACGTGAACATGAAGCCAATATCTACGAACGTTTTCAATGGGTAACACACAATTTCGAATGTATTCCATGCTATACGTGCACGAAATGTTGATAACACAAGTGTTGTATAACGCAAAACGTTTATATATATTAAATAAATTTCTAATATAAAAGTTTTGTGGTCTCTCTCTCTCTATCTATTAAGTATAATTAGTTATTAAAATATATTACCCGATATTATTATATATTAATCATCCATCACTCCCCCCTCATCATTGCTATTACTACGTAATTAAGTATAATTTTTATCACAACGACGATAAAAGCAAATAATTAATTTCACAAATAATAAATATAATAAAATAAAATAGGTTATAAATTACTCACGATCACTTCGCCATCGCCCGATGCGTCGTTCGATAGGTCGTTATTTTCATTTCTCTATTGTTCATTTTTTCCTGCTCCTTCATGGCACTGACTTGATATTCATTTATGAAAAAAGTCATCACGCACTAATTAGTATACGATCATATAGCACACAATTTACGCTTTGTACAACACTCGCGACTTACATCGTCTTTTGTCATTTTGTTACGCGACAATAATACAATAAATCTCAAAGGTTATGACTCACTCGGCATTAATTGAGATCAAAATAACGCGTCACTTGCTGCATAAATAAAAATCGTACAAATTAATATATATATATAATCACTAATTGCGCAAAAATTATAAAGAACAATTGCGTTTTGAAGGATCTCGACGAACGACATCGAAAGGTACACGATCCACTCGAGTCTTCCCGCGAAAATGCCAAGGTTAGTTCGAACACGTGACGCGCATAAACATAAGGCTAATATTACATTTGTCGTACGACAAATTTTTTAAGCACATTGATTGGCTGCGGGATAGAAAGTTTCTAAAGATTCAAAAAATTATTATCCCGCAGCCAATCCATGTGCTTAAAAAATTTGTCGTACGACAAATGTAATATTAGCCTTATGTTTATGCGCGTCACGTGTTCGAACTAACCTTGGCATTTTCGCGGGAAGACTCGAGTGGATCGTGTACCTTTCGGTGTCGTTCGTCGAGGTCTTTCAAAACGCGTTTGTTCTTTATAATTTTTGCAATTAGTGATTATATATATTAATTTGTACGATTTTTATTTATGCAGCAAGTGACGTGTTATTTTGGCCTAATGGTTCTTTTAAGAAAATAACCAGTATTGAAACAGTTTCACCAACTGGTTAATTGACTAATTTTTGTATCAGTAATTGGTAAAACTGTTTCAATATACTGATTATTTTTGAAAGTTTATTCACTGTTGTTGCGATATTAACGTGTGGAATAAATGGAATACATTCGTGAGTTATAATTTTATTATTAATAAATAGTTGATTTGTGATTATTGCTCTTTCCATTATTTAAAATGCTCGATTACACGATACAAGAATCAAAATTATAAATTATCATTTTGTTGCGATCCTTACGAGCACAATAATTATTCTTCTACTTCTATTTTACTTTTATTCTAATATTTAGAGTTAAAAATATTTCGTCCGACGCTTTATCGTATAATTATTTGATCTAAATATAATTCGAGAACGCGCAATAAAACGATCGAATGACAAAATCGAATAAATAATATAACGGAAAGCATTGTGAGGTATATTAATCGTTTAATAAATAATTAATCTGTGTGTACATGTGTGTGTGACTTTAAAAATATACATATTAAATTCAATTTTCGTATATGTACGAAATAATACGCGTAAAATATTTTGGCAGCGAGTTATCAATAACACGACGTTCGACCTTGATGACGTATGCGCGCTATTGTTTATATAGGCGACGACTTTGTATCATTCGCACGGCACATTCCAGCGGGGAAAGTGATACGGAACGCTTCGTATTATTGAATTCTTTTCCTAAAAGTGCGATCGTGATTAGAATCGAAATATAATTCGCTACGATTATTACAATTAACAATGAATTAACTCTTAATAAATAACATGAAACTTTAAGACGATGATAAATCCATCGAAACGCGATCCTTCATTATTGTAAATAAAAATTGAAGCAAAAGGGGCAAAAATTACAAATTTTATTACAATATTCTCGGATTATCGAACCTTACGGATAATAATTATTTCTCTAACATTGCATAGAATCAAATTCGATTTCGCCCGATGTTTTGAACTTTTCTAAAATGCAAGCATATATATTATATTGATTAAACGATTGCTGTATCTCATCACTTTATTATACATTACTTTAATATTTCAATTTTATGATTCGCGTTATTGTGCATATATTATATATCAACAAATAGAAATAGTTAATTAGTGTAAGAATCGAGTGGTGCATGATTTTGGCTTCATTTAAATATTGCGTGTTCTCAATTGAATTATATTTAGATCAAATAATTATACGATAAAGCATCAGACGAAATATTTTTAATTCTAAATATTAGAATAGAAATAGAAAAGAAATAGAAGAATAACTATTGCTCGTAAGGATTGTGCAACAAAATGATAATTTATAATTTTGATTCTTGTAATCGAGTATTTCGAATAACGGAATGAGCGAATTGTAACATTTTTCGTGTTCCTCTCTTACAATATAATAAAATACGTATCTCGAATAATTATTTTGCGATCGGGAGTGCCGTGCAAAGTGTCTCGCGATCGTTTTTATATAAATATAATTAAATATAATTAATTGTTTGTTGGCGAGTGAATATGAGTGCTACGAGGTAACAGTAAAGGATTAAGAAGAAAGGAGAAGGACATCTGGAAAAGTATCGGATAGCCAGAGAGCACTGAGAGAGCCTAAGCAGCTAGAGAGATATGGTGAGTAATTTATAAAAATTATTATTTATGTATACTGTCTTTAAAATAGATATATTGCTTATTATTTTTTCATTTTCTCAATAGTATATATGATTCACTCTAAAAATATAATCATATAATATAATGCATGTATAAAATATTCCAGATTTTATTTTAACATATTTAAAGTATCTAATCAATTTAAATTGCGCGCATGCAATTATAATAAATATTTAATATATAATTACAAATAAATAAATTATTTACCAGAAGATTGCTCTGCCGGAGCCCGATGCCTCGTCAAAAATTAAATGCAAATATAATCACAATTAATACTCTTATAAATCTATTTTTCATAAAACTCAAAATAATTCATTTTGTAAAACTAATTATTACGCGCAATTTTTTTATCTTTTAAGAGAGATCTTCTTTGAGATTATCTTTGAAGATCTTTGAATATCTTCTAAGAGATTATCTTTGATATTAATACTTTAAATGTAAAACTAGCAAAAAATGTTTTTTTTGTTATAAATTTTTGAAAAATATAATTAATAAACAGAGTATGATAATTTTTTACTTACGCATGATTTTAATAAGAGAGAATTGGAGATTTTTACAAAAATTATAATTTTGTAAAGCTTTTATATAGTTATTAGAAAATTATTAATAATGTTCTTTTTTCACAAAATATATAGAATTATTTTATTAATCTGCTTATTATTATACATGCATGGAATATAAAATTCAATGGGTACAGTAATAATTTTTTGAAATATTAATTATTGTGAATGCTATTATAATTTGGATCTTTTATTCGTATGTTATAGACACAACCTCGATGATCTGACAATGAGAGGAGGAGGAGGCCTAGGAGAGGCATCCTGCACCGGCGGAACAACCTGATGGTAAGTATTATTATTTATATTAATTATTATATCTTATTATATTATTTATTATTATTATTATATATTAATTATTAAATCGTGTACACATATTAATTTGATTCATTTATTTGAATGATTTAAACAAGAAAAAATGAGGAAAATTTTTATAAAAATTTTTTCTATAAAAGTTTCTACTTAAAAATTGAAATTATTTATAAAATTATTTCATATTTATACATTTATTTATAATTCGGATATAAAATTCAGTACGTACAATAATAATTTCTTTAAATATTAATTATTTTAAGCGCTGCTAAATTTGAATTTTATATTTGTATGTTACAGACAACGTAGTTCCAGTATCAACTCCGCTGTAGCGCATCAGTGTCGGTGAGTGATGACCTTTTATTTTGAAGCAATGGATTTGTAAATGCATGTAGATAAATCCGTTGCTTTTAACTCTCGGACGGCGGGATGCATGTATGAATTTCAATCAATTTTAAATTATAAAAAAAAGTTTCTTTAATATGTATTTATATTCTATATTTCTAAAATAAAATTTTATACTAAATTGTAAATTTATATTTTTAAACTTTTATAAAAAGAATAAATTGTAATTTTATATTTTTAAACTTTTATAAAAAGAAATATTAATTGTGTATCAAAATTAAAGTAGAAAGAAAAATATTTCTAAACTAAAGATAATATCTTTATTGCAATTTTATGATAGATATACATGAGATATTTATTTCCATTATATATATGAGCTTTAAAACACTTTTAAAGATATAGATTTTTAATCATTCGCTGACCGAGAGTTAAGATATATGTTAATTATATTCTATACATGCATGATAATATATATTTTGTGATTTCTGACGACTGACATGCGCGTCTAAAAAACGATTGTAATATTATAAATAAATTATTAGTCGTCTTATTAGTCGAACAATAATCGGCAATAGAAGGAGTTATTCTCCTTGCTTGATCTCATAGAAATCGCACCGGAAGATATATTACGCAACTAGGACTCCCTAAATTTATCGCAAATTCCTGATTAGGGCTCCTTAAATTCCTCATTATAGCGGATTCTCAATTAGGATTCTCCAAATTTCTTTATTGCAAGTTTCTACTGGCGTAAGCCAGCAAGTAGGGCTGTTAAAGCTGTTAGGTCTTATAGTTTTAACGGACTATTAGGGCATTAAAAAAAATTTAAAACTTTAAATAAAATTTAATTTATAAAAATTAATTTTATTTTAGGGAAATAAAAAAACATGTTATTTTTAGGGATATTTTTATTTTATACAAAATTAAATAAATTATGTATGAAAAGTTGAAATCGATTGTAAAAAAATTATAAATAGAAATGAAAAATAATGTATGAAAAATGTTAAAAATGTAAAAACCTTAAATATATACTATGCATTTAAGTTACATTTTATTACGTATAACATTATTAAATTTAACATTTTATCTTTTTATATAAAATTGATTTGTTATAAATAATTAAATAATAGCATATGTAATAACAGGACATGTAATACAAGCAAGATAATATCAATAATATTTATTTCCTTGAAAAGTACAAATTTATATTCTCGCAATAAAATAGAATCAATTTACAATAATTTGTCATAACGATTTGTGGTTATAAGTATTTTTATCAAAAGATGACTGTGTCGAATTCTTCGTAGTACATATTATATCATGAAGTGTATCCTTTCTTCCAAATCGTATCTTTTAGATAGGAACCCACTAAAGGATTATTTAACATTTCTTCCACAATATCTTTAAAACCAAGCTGACTAGCTAGCTTGTATTTACATTCGACATCTGATAATTCAGAGATTAGAGTTTTCATATTATTTGTCATGGAATGATTAATATTTTTTTCCAAACAGTATCTAAAAATATTTTTTTAAAAATTATTTATATATGTATATATAGAAAAATCGTTTTTTCTAAATTTTATACATATATTGGTCGTATTAAACTCACCTACGCGCACAATCTTGTACAATCGTAGATGTCAGATCGTTTACCATCATGAATTCTTTGAGATATTTCGTCTCATCTTTGAGAATGCAATGATGATAAATAAGATTAGCCCAATCTGTGTGATAATTATAAGCGCGAGTGACAATAAGAGCTTGAGGAAAGTTTAAGATCTGAGACAGTATTTTATCTAACTCATCACTTTTCAGATTTAATAAGCATATCGCTTGCTGATTATGCGGTAACGCGTGCAGTAGCCCGAGTTGAAGAGCGATAAGCTGGGCTTGATGAGCGCACTGGTTAGCGAGATTTAATTTTTTATCCTAGAAATCAAATATATTCTTTTTTTATTCTGAAAAAATATATATGTAATAATTTTATTTCTTTACCTGTAAATAATATTGAGTGGCATGAGTGAAATTAGTTATGGCCAGTTGCAATTGTTTTTGGGTATTATCATTCCGAGTGAACTTTATTTCCACTGGAGTTACGCCTCTTCCGTATTCTTTTAATACATCAGATATTAAGTTTGAAATTACTTCCTTTGCTTCATTTTCCCACATGAGTGCGATTTCGTAGTACAAACGGAAATGAAGCGCCACTAAAGTAAACAATTCTTTATCGTCTGGACATTGACGTTTCAAAAATTCTAACAGTGCCATTTTTAGACCCGGTACCTGTTCGATTAAAAAAAAATGTATATTTTTTCATTAATGAAAAGAAAAGTATGTATTCGCTTGCAATTTATCACATGAGCAAAAATACCTTATCTAAGCCTTGTCCCAATAAAGATTCAAATTGATCATTTTCCTTTAAAATTTGAAATATGTAATTCATTTCGGTAAATCGCCCAACGCCAGTTACAAGACGTACCTAATAATAAAGCATGAGAATTAAAATAAATTATGGAATTAATCAATGTAATTAATAAATCATGTAATCTTAAAAATAATAATGTAAATGTTAAAATATTAACATACTAGTAGTGCCCAGTGTTTGAAAATTTGTAACATATTCGCGAGGTTTTGGCACTTTCGTAATACTGAAGCTATTCCTTCCATATTACAGGAAGCCGTAAAACAATCGTGCGATCTTATTAGTAATTCCACTATTATTTTTAATCCTGCAACTGTAACACATATATATAATAAACACACACACACACACACACACACATATATATATTTTTTTTAATTAACTTAAAAAATAATGGAAAAAGTAAATTACCATTTTTTTTTTCATCATGAGTACTAATGTATCTTCCCAGCATTGATTGTGCTGTTTTTAGCAATTTTAACCCTAATAATGAAGTATCACTACAAAGTTCCATTATTAAGTGAAAGTGTGAATGTATGGAATAGCCCCAAATAAAAATAAAATCTTCCTGTCCATCTGTTGAAATTATATATAACACAATATTGTTATTTTTAATATTGAAATGATACTTTTTGAATAAAAAATAATTTTTTCTTATTACCTTCTATTGCACGACTTATGTGCATTGTAATGTTTTCGGTTAAAAATATTGCCACATCTTCCGTCTTAATTTTATAAGATATTATTATGTTATTAGCAGTTTCAAATTTATTTTCAATATTACTTTCTATGGTCTCTCGCAGAAATTTAATTGGATTGCTCAGCACTAATAAGGATTGATATGTCTTGCCTAAGCGTGCAGCAAGTTTATAACACGAAATAATTCTCAGGCATATCTCATTCCCATGTTTAAGACTTTCTGACAATTTTTCTAAGATTGAAATACATTCCATTTGGAGTTGGTGATTGTTAGTAATCATTGTATCATTTATCTTGCTAGTTTCTGATGAAACTGTATTTACTGCAAAAATAAAATATGTTAATACATAATTTTCCGATATATTGATTATATGCAAGAAGTGAAAAAATAGTTTTAGACAGATGAAAAAGAAATTGTAATTAGTGTTAAAGATAATAATAAGACATACGAGATGACGATGAAGAAAATCTTTGTAGAGCGCGACGGAAAATGCCATATTTTTGTTGCTTGTTCTTACTCGTCTCTTCCAAGAGACTCTTTTGTTGCACAGTTAAGTCTGTTGGTGAAACTTCACCTTCTGCTAAGCTTAAACACAGCATCAATATTTGCAAATCCTATAAAATAATTTTTTATAATCATTTTTTTAATATTAATATATACCTGTAAAAATAAAAGGATGCTACTTACTTTATGATTGTAATTAAACATCATGCTTATTCGTAAGGCAATATCTAGTTTGCCAAGATCAAGTAATTTATTAATTAAAATCTCTACAGATTTTTTTTCATCTTCGTCGATCAAAGAGCAAACGACTTGTAATCTATCCAAACCAGATAGTAATTCCGTTTTCAATTTATTAAAAATGTAATCGTCACAATCAAACTGTACATTTTCAGGTCCAGCTAAAATACATGATTTCCACATTGCCATCTCCAGAGTATCGATAGTTTGTTGCTCAATTTCAGTATTTTTTAAAGTCTCGTAAGCCAATTTTAAAACTTCATATCTAGAGAAAAAATATTTGGTTATTTATATATTAGAATTAGTATCTTGTATATTAGATATTCACCTTTCTTTATGCGATATAACTTCTTTGGCATGTTCGACAAAGAATTCAACTGCTATTTGAGATGGAACATTATACCGATTGAAATCTTGAGCACATTGCATCCAGAAAACAGAATTTATTTTGTCATTCACATTTATAGATTTTTTAAAAATATTTCGATACTGAAAATAATATTATGGATTCATGTTCAAAAGAAACGCATAGTATTTCTTATAAAAATTTCAAAAATTATTACTTGTGCTAGTATAATTTCACATGAATTTAGTCCGGCGCGAGATGCTAATTCTAGAGCGATACTGTAATTCTCGATTGCTATTAAGTCATTAATGCATCTTTGAATCTCTGTGTCAAAGTTATGTACATTGTCGATTATAGTAATAGCTTTAAAATTTAATGTTATATCGGTTTTTTGTAGAAGTTTTATTATATCCAACAAGCATTGAAAATCCGGTACTGCGACTGCAATATACATGTATGATAAATTTTACAAATTATTGCAAGTATTATGTGATAACATGGATTAATTAATATAGAATTGTGCGCGTTTTACCTGGTAAATCTGCAGAAAAATCACACTTTATTAGCGCTTCGAGAAACTTTATTCGCAATGGCGTACTTTGAAAGCCATAACCGAGTGCTGTAACAATGCATCGAGTTGCAACAAATGCAATCCAGTACAAATTCTTCAAGTATGTGAAATGGACGCTGTCCCAATCCATGATTTTCTTAAAAGTAACAAAAATAATGTTGTGTAAATTAGTTTGTATTTGAACTTTATATTATAATTCTATACATACATTAGATTTAAGTGAGGAACATTGTGACTTAAACTCTATTAAATACTGTTGACTATCCTTAAATTCGCTGTAACTGATTGTTCGCATCATAAATTCAAAGAATAGATTCAAAATGCTATCCTGCAAGATTTTAATATCAATTACAATAAAGAATTTTTAGCTATCATTTTGGTCATCATTACATAATTAATTGAACTTACAGGCATGAAAATTTTGTAAGCTCGATTAACTGTGTTAATATAACCATATTGAACCATTTTATTTAATAATTCTGATACTTTATCAGAAGGCCATATTTGTTGTTCCAGACATTCCTCGTAATCGAGAAGTATATCTTCTCTTTTTGTTGATATTACTATCCAACAATAACAATATGCTGCTATTGAGGATGGCTATAAACATAACATTTTTAATCGTAAAGAAAAATTAATAAAATTTACTATTATTAATTAGCATAAAATAATACCTCATAACACGTAGCCAAAATAGCCAATATAGGCATTAAGTTTGAACGAGATGCATTAATTAATGCTCTGGGTGGATCTTGACTTTGATGGCAATTTAATATAATTAACCATAAATCATTATCTAAAGAAGTTGGATTGAAAGTATGTTCTGTGTCGATTGCATCTATATCAGTTCCACATATAGATGAACTGGATGCTGGAGATTCCTGGAAAGTAATATTAATTATATACTAAAATTAGAAACTAAAATTTACAAACAACACTCTTACATTTTCTTTTACTCCAATTTTGCGTTGTCTTGTTGATTGCCTCGCATCACGAGATTTTTGTTCATTACATGATTCAGATCTGTTAAGTTTACTATTGTTGAAACACATTAGTAAATGTTCCCGTATGCTCGCATTATTAAATAATTGGGCGTTTTCCAGTACCTAGCAAACGCGATTAGATTGAGAGATATAGATTTTAATTAGTATTATTATTATTATTCTACAATGTACCTGATTTATGGGATAAGCGAATATGTGGCTAACTGCAATGAATTCGAACCATAAATCATGATCTGCCAAATATTTCAGCAATATATCGGGTAATACACAGTTGTGAACTTGTGCAAAGCTTACGATAATGTTCCATGTTTTTAATGCTTCAATAAACTGTTCACTATTGCGTGTCAAGATTTTATCCAATAAATGTTTTTGGAAACTTTGTTCTAAGTAAGATATCACAGACATTAGGTCAGTTTGATTCTTATACACTACATTTTCTAATAAATTCCCTGTAGAATAAAGAATATTCAAAATTTTATTCGCAAATATCATATATGTATTGTAATTGCTTAGTTACAATTATAAAATGTTATACCTATAAAGATATTTAACTGCTCCTGCACATAGTTTGCCACAGTAACGTGCAATCGTAAATTGTTCGAGTCAATCTTCAACAATTCAATAAAAACAATACAACTGCATACAATATCCGACTTATCTAGATTTCTCAAAGCGAGAATGTGCGCGTATAAGGCTGCTTTGAATTTTCTAAAATAATTTTAATTGTTCATACTAGCACATTGACAAAAATAAATATTCTCATTGAAAATACAAACCTTTGAGAAGATACATTTCCGAGTAACTTAGCTTGAGTGTATTCTAAGGTATACGCAGCCATATTTGGCCTGCCTTCTTTCAGATAATAACGATATGTTAATATTTCTTTATGTCCATATTTTTTAATAAGATTTTCGTTTGTGAAAGTAGGCATAGGCTCATTTTTTAAGCGCCATTTGAAAAGTTGTTTTGCATTCAAATTTTTATATCCGTCTAATAATTCGTACACTGTAATATCATCCTTTTTAGTTTGATCTTCGATGATACATTGCATATTTGGTATGTGTGTAAGCGCAAACTGAAGAACTTCTTGGGAAATAATATGTTCACCAATTTTTAAAACAACTTTGTTTGTAAATATGTCTCTTATTAGTTTATTCTTTTCGGAAGTATTTGCCTCATTACTTAAGGCACTTTTCATTTGAGATAATTGTAAAAATATTAATGTCAAGCTTGCTAAATAATTCGTTTTTAGATAGGCATTAAAGTCGTCAGAAATATAATTAATCGATTCAACTATTCCACGTATTAATGCATCTTCGTAATGATCTTTAGCATTACACATATCAGTTAATACATTAAATAATTGTGTTAGCTTTAAATTGTCTTCTTCAGTGTGACATTCTTGTGTGCAATGTGCAAGACACAATTGTTGATCAACATTTCGCAAAAATTCTGTTTTATCAATATTGCAAGAAGGTAGAGATAATGTTGCATCAAGTTCTTCCAATGTAATACCACAGCCAAAGGAACGATTTAATAGTAATTTTAAATCATACGTTTCTTTTTTTATATATATACCATATCTAAAATAATAAATTTATATATTCTTTTTTTATTAGTCTTGTTATTAGTAAATATATTAATTATCAGTAAGTATACATTAAAAAGATAAAATACATACCTGGATAAATAATCTGTAGTTAAATCTTTTATAAGGCTACTAGCATTGGAAGAATCTATATATTCAATCATATCTGATGTAATATTTAAAGTTAAAAATAACGATTTTAAATGGTGATTAATTTCATTTGAATTTTGTAAGATATCTGGATTGCAATACGCATCAATCCATAGTCTTATTTCATTAATTTTATTGTTAGATAACAAATAATCCCACAAAATAGTGTTTGATACACTTCCCAAAATCTGTGGATCATTCAAAGAGAAATATAATTCAGTGCATAAGGCTTGTTTAATATTCTCTGGTAGTTTCATTATATCATCTATACATATACGAGAACTTAATCCATTTTGAATTCTGGAACAATAAAATAACTATTAATTCTTTTCTATCTTATTATATCTAGGAAGTATTGTTTTCTTATAAATTTTATAAACTTACTTGTATTTTTCTTCATGCTCTATAACAGACTTAATTATGTTCCACGCTGCGACATGTTCATTTTTAAATCCACTAACATTTATCATATATTCACATAAATAGTTTCTTAAGGCTGCATCTTTGCTCTTTGTGGAAACAGTAAAAATATATTCCACTGAGTCTTTTCCCTATAAAAGGATGATTATTATAAATATTTCATATTATAGATTTTGTTTTTTATTTTATTATTTGGAAATATTATTCATTATGTCATTCATGTTCAAAAGAAAAAGATATGATAGACTAATATAATATATGTGACACATACCATATTCCTTAAAATATGTGACGCTCTGTATACTTGTTTTTTGTTTAACAACTCACCGACCCAATTTTCTACTTCTTCATTGAAATATATACATGCTTGTTCTATAGAACAGTGTCTTCTATATGCAAGGCATTTATATGCTAGTTTTATATGGGTTCCCTTAGCGGAAGCTTCTCTCACAAGTTCTCTGTCTCCCAACGTACGCCAGCCAGACCATATAGCAGCTGGTTCTCCAGTTAGACACTCCACAGGAATACCCCCAATGGTCTTTTTCTCAGACATTTTATATCAATGTATTTTTATATGAATACACTGATCTTGACGCAATAGAAACACCTATTATAATGGATATGGAAAGAAAATAAAATAAGAAATTATACACTTTTATAAATTTTTATATGTACAATTTTAAAAAATATATAACTATTTATAAAAAATATATAAAAAAATTTGTTGACATTATAAGATTGTAAATAGAATTGTCAAATCATATTTAATGATTTCTTGTTATGTTATTATAATATATATATTTATAATTTACTCCTTTTTTACAATATACTTTTAGTTTTATAATTTTTTTATATAGAATTTTTTGTTAGAGAAATTAATGAATTTTTATTATACACAAAATAAGTATAAAATAAATATTAAATGAAAAATAGGTTAGGTATTTAAAAACAAGACAAACTGGAATATAATTTTCGATACATTACATTCACATTTTTATACAAGCTCTCACAGACAATAATTATTTATCTACATGAATTATATGTTTTTATATGGGATACTATTCACATTTTAATCACATTTTATGTTTATGGAAAGCACTAGTGTTATTCTGTCTTTCCGACCAACTTAACCAGCAGCTGATAAGAATTAATACAGCAATCAGCTGATACAGCTGTTTTACGTTTCACTACGTAATTTCTATTGGACAAATGTAAGACATTAACAACAGTGGAATCTTAGCAGCAGTAGGATATTATTAAATTATTATAAATATTGTACCCTTTTTTAATAGAAAATTCTCCTTTAAAAATATTTTTACTTTTTGTTTAAAATAATGTTATATATTATATATACCATAAAATTGTACAACACATAATTATTTATAATTTTAAAATAAAAGTTTAAAAAAATTATTTTTCAAAAATAACGAAAAATGTATTTCATTAGAAATTGATTGTTATCTTATTAAAATGCTTACATTTGATTTATGAAGAATCTATATTGTAAAAGAGACGATATATTATATATTTTGTATATTAATTACGGCATTCCAATAACATTCACATTACTACTAACGTTCGAAGGAAACTTAGATATGCCAGACTTGTTTTGAGTACCTAATAAAAAATTACATTAATAAACATGCTTTTTATTTTAATTTAATTTAATAATTAAATTACTTATTAGAAGAATATATACAATTAAAAAAATGTATACGAAGAAAGCAAAAATACTTCGAATAATTTTAGGATATTGATTTATTTCGTTTACAATTATATCGAGACAGGGATTAATTTTGCAAATATAAATATCATATACACAATTTCTTACGATTCCAAAAGTCGCCAACGATAAATCTATCATTCTGCCAGCGCTGATCTTTATAGGATGGCTTGACATAGCAATCACCAATACTAAACTACGAACTGTTTTTGCCGGTAGTTGATACCAATCAATCATGAAGCATACCGAACCAATCTGACTACTCTGGAAAAAAAACGTCATCCGCGGAAAAATATTTAATATATTCTTTTTTGTCCATTTTTTGCTATAGTTTCATGCTCACGAAAATTGAAATTAAATTACATAAAATCGAAAAAATAAATATACCTTCGTCATGAGTAGCTCGCCAATATAACATAATATAAACATATTAAAACAGAATGAAACAAAAAGTAGAAAGTAAGTTGTCAGTCCAACTGTATCACTATCTTGCCAATCCTATGAAATTATAAGTAACAAATATAATTCTTTAAGATTTTTCGTGCATTAAAAGAAGATTATTTTTTTTTTAAATACATATATTTTAGCGCACCACTATGCAATAATATTCAGGCAAGCACATTGTGAATATAGAACTGGCGAATTCCAATAAACATACTTCTTGTAGAATTTCGTCCACGGCAGCGCAGAATCTGAAACAGATCATTATTGGTTGCATGTTAAAAATTTTATAAAAATTAAATCAAAATTGACACATAAGAGCCACAGCGTGGTAGTAGTATAGTAATACTGTCTATTCGAAATAAACCAACAATTAATAAGAAGGAAATATTTCTTCCCTGCGCTCCAATTATCGTGCTGTGGCTCTTATGTGTCAATTTTGATTTAATTTTGATTTATTTATTTGAGCCAAATTCCTAACTATTAATTTTAAAAATTTTATATATCATTATTAGTTTCAATACAGACCCACAGTAAATATATACAATTAATATTTAATAAAAAATTAAAGAAATAAATTTTGCGCACTTTTTTGCAATCAGTTGAACACGTAATGAGTATATGATATTATTTAATGAAAGTTATACATTCAAATAAGAATGTAATCTCGCATGTTCACAGCTGCGCATAATCCGTGAGACATGCAATTCCCACACAGCAATCTATATCTCAGACGTAAATCAGATATCATTTCGTCAATAAATTTTTGTTGTATTTGAGATATCTTGATATCTGATATATCTTGAATATCTTCAGAATATCTGATATCTTCAGAATATCTGATATCTTAATTATCAAAATATTCTAATAATATTTTTACGAAAATATAATCTTTTCTATCTGATTTGTTGCAAGATCAGATATCATATCTCAGTTGAAAAAATCATACATTTTTGCAATCTGGAAGATATCTTATAGATATCCCAGTCATATCTGAGTAGCATTATTTAAATCAGATATTCTGATATTTAGATATCTCTTAGATCTCTCTATGATATATTTTGCTGTGTGGGTTATATCGTCCTCTAAAATACACACACATACATATTGAAGGTTCGTTAGATACACTTGTTGTATTTCTTCGTCTTTTGCATTTTTGCAACAAATAAAAAAAAATTATATATGTGTACGTATATAAAATATGGAAAATTTCTTTCTGCATGAAACTGCCTCTTTTATTTATTTTATTATTTTAAATGTAATCATAATTACCAAGATTTTTTTAAACATAAAAAATCTTAAATTAATTTAAACTAATTTCATAGAGCAGAATATGTTACCTTAATATTCGAACATGACCACTCACGATGGCAGCGATTCGTTGGTTAACGTCTGATAATTGTTCAAAGTTTTTGCCGCGCGAAAGATCCTCAAGTCGAGACGTGATTACATCAATTTGGCCACATGCATGAGTAGCGAATATCGCAGCTAATCCACACGATCCAGCCGTGACCGAATACATAGTGTATCCACAAATGCAATGAGCCAGATATACTATTTCGTATATCGGGCTAATCTGGGTCTGATAAAATTCACTGTAAGTTGGATACACGAGCGGTCTGATAGTTTCGTTACCGGCTTTATGCACAGTGCAAAATGGCAGAATCGTGTGATAAATGAAGCCAGCGATGTACATGGAAGTCGTGCTGATTATAGAGAGCCTACGACCAGTGGCAGCGTACTTCATCATTAATTCGCGATCGGAGTTGAACTTGACCTGTCACAGTATTGCCAGTAATCCTATTTGCCGGGGGAATTAATGACAGCAATCACTATTTATTGCAAATTATGAGAACATTCGAAAGCAAAATTACGAAATTCGCTTTAGTGTATCATTGTCAAATTGATGAATACAAAAAAATATGACTCCTCAAATTTAAATCTTGCATAAAATACGAATTTATATATCTAGTTATTAAAAGCGTGTAGCCTCGTATTAATTATTGAATTTTTGATAACAGAGAAGAGAAAATTGCAATTATAATTAACACATTAGCCAAATTAAATGAAGAAATAAAACGGCAAGATATAAAATATATAAATAGAGTTATTTTTTATGTAAAGATTGAAAAACATTATTCGAGAAATAGCATTATTTTAAAATCAAGATTATATCTCAAGCAATTTTTAGCGAAACTCGTTTTTCTGCAAGAGAAAGAGATTTCTTTCAGCCTTCACTTTTCAAGCATTTAATTCGCGATAAATTTTATTCATTAACTCCTTGCTGTATTTTATAATATCGACACCAACCTGCCACCAGTCACTCTTCACATGTTCGATGCAGCGTAATATTTTAGGCCGACGTATCGCGAGAACGCAATATTTCATCATTGCTGTGAGACAGAAGCCCAATAATCCAGAGAGCTTTAATCTTATGTTAAGATCCTTCTCGTCATAAATGATATGCAAAATACACGGCACTATCGCGAATCCTAACGCAAAATTACACAGCACGAGTGAGATTTTGGACACGTGTTGTCCGATTCCGCGGAATGTAATTGGCCAGATGCCGATTGAACCGAGGATCCAGCTGCATGGTTTGAAGACATATCTCATATCCCGCTGATAATTAATGTTCGACGACATCTCCTGATTGTCTTGTGAATTTCTCATGTTCACATTGCCAGGTTCCGTTTAAGACTGCACGAGGCCAGCGCGTAACATTGATTGCAAGGTCGTTGGACATGCGCTTGCGCTGGCAGATATTCTTTCTGCTGTCAGTCTGACAGATCATGTGCATACGATTAATCATGAAGTGGTCGTACAGGTATATCTTATATCTGATTTCAAGTGGAGGAAACATTTTCATCTTTCTGTTTAAATTCACCTCTGCATTGTTCTATTCTTTCTCTATCTATATTTTTCGACAAATTAAATAATTTGACACTAGTTTTGTAGTTTAACGATAATAATTAATAATGATAAAATAAAGTGAATAAATGAACATTTTTGTGTATGTGTGTGTGTGTATGTGTGTGAGTATACGGCATTGGCGTAATATTATTCTATGTAATATGTTATTGTATTAAACAATATATAGATATACAAATTAAATTTAAAAAAAATAATCTTTCTATATGTCTGTAATTTTAGTTTGATTCAATTTGATTGCTCTGTAATATATTAATCGCAAACGATTATTCAACGTGTAGTTAATGCTAAATGTTGCACGATCAAAAAAATTAAACTACTTTTTCCATGAATAACATCTCAATGATACATATATATATATATATATATATATATATATATATATATACATATATATGTATTTATTTATTTATTGAAGCAAAATGTGAAGACCAAAATTTATGTTTAATTATAAACTTTGAGCGCCATTTTTCTATGATTTAATTATTATGGCGAAGAGCAATGAAAAGAATATAAGAATATATGACTATATATTCAACTAAAGTTTTTTTTAATCTTAACGAACATAAGACAATAATAACAAAGATTGCACAAAGCACAATAATGTCCTTCTTGTTCTCTTGTACTTCCTTGCGATGAAATTCTTATATGATTTGTTAATGCTCCAATATCTTTTTAATAATTAACATAAAAATAAACATAAATGTATAATATATTAGAAAGAGATGGACACACAGACAGTCTTCCTTTTTATGTTATATTATTTTTTTCAAAAACTGACTCATATGTGACCCGAAAAAAATAGTTGCGCTCCTTGAAAAAACAGAATTTAGAGGTTGCTATATAATATAAATGGGTTGCTATATAATATAAATATATAACATATTTAATTGGGAGTTAAAATACAACAGCGCATGCTTATAGTCCGCGCATCACTTGATGCACATGGTACCGCCTACTGATTTGCATAGAACCACCTGTTACACGTTCTATCACATTCCTTAAGAATATATATTGAAAAGATGATATTTAAATAACTTATATAAATAAAATTATATATATGCAGCAGTTAATTTTTTCAATATAATATTAAATTAGGAATAATTTTAAATTATTTTTGTGCTAAATCAATTTTTATTGATTATTTATTGATTATGTTTAGCGCTATATGAAGACAATTGTAAATTTAACTGTAAATTTATTTATAATTCAACTTAGCAATTTGCCAATAACCTTTTTAAAAATCGAAAATTAAATTACGTTGTGAATAAAAACAAATTTTATTTTTTTTAAACACAATTCAAATCAAAATCAGAATCTTTTTTTAAAACTATTTCTTAATACGTCATTATGAATACCATATACTAAAAAAAATGTTATATTAATTAATGATAAGATTAATTAATAATAAATTAATTATTCATATATTATTAATCGTTCTTTATATATTTGATACAATGTAACATTTTATTGTTGAAGTACGTCATGCAAAATTAAACACAAAACTATAAAACGCAATTGTGATTTTACGTATATCATCTGATGCCACGAACTGTGACTAGCTGATTGTGCATAGAATCCAATTATTCAGCCTGAAAACATGTTAACTGTCTCAATGATAATTAAAATTTCGAATAATAATCATATTTGCATACTTACTTGATATGTTCATGATGACAAATTGCTTTGAAGATTGCATGAGATGGACGCCCGACTATGCATATATGTAGTATACCACTGTATTAGATCGCTGCGTATTCCTTATAAAAAAAAATAAGTATTTTTTTTTGCATTTTTCTGTATACACATTTAAATTATCATGTATTATATAAAGAAAAATATCAAATATGTTTTATGATGCATATAATGTAATTATTAGAAGAAGGAAAAATGAATATGTGAACATCGATAATTTTAACATAATATTATATTTAATATATAAGATTTTCTATATTTTTTTAAATAGATTAATTATATATCAAATCAAAGAAAGAAATTCTTTTACTCACATATTTCATAATTTTAATTATGTCTACATTACTAACGTTCGTAGGAAACTGAGATATGCCAGTGTAGTTTTCAATATCTAAAAGCATATTTAAATAATGATCTTTTTTAGTTATATATTGTATTGTATTTTATAGTTATATATTGTAGAGTTTCTTTGCGCATTTTCCAATCTACTATTAAATTATTATATAAAATAATATTGTTAAATAATTTTGGAAATGAATTTTTCTTAGTAACGTAATTTATTTTAAATTTAAAGTAGGTAACAATAAAATAATAATGCATAAATGTTATTAATGTCTTACATTTACAAAAGTCAATAATGACAGATCTACTATTCTACCGGCACTGATTTTAATAGGATGGCTGGCCATAGCGATTATCAATATAAGGCTGCGAGCAAATTTTGGTAATATTTGATACCAATTAATCATATAACATATACATCCAATTTGACTGCTCTATAATATTAATCCAAATAATTAAATACATTTAGTTAAGCATTGCATGATTAAAGAAACAATAGTGTACCTTTTCCATAAGAAGCTCGCCGATATAGCATAACATGTATACATTGAAGCAAAACGAAACAAAGAGTAGAAAATAGGCCGCTAAACTAATCCTATCGTCATCTTGCCAGTCCTATTAAATCGTAAGCAGCAAATATAATTTTATAAGATTTTTCATTAAGAATTCTTTATTTTTTGTAGTATACTTGTTAGCGCACCACTATACAATAGTATTCGAGCAAACATATCGTGCATAGAGAACTAGAAAGTTCTACTAAACATACTTCTTGTAAAACTTCTTCCACTACAGCAGTAAATCTAGAATAAATTTTAGTTTGTATTTAAACTTGCATAATTCTGTATAGATACGGTATACGATGTTAGAAAAATTTTATATTTAGAAATAAAGTTATTTCACTACTAAATTAATCATGTATATAGCTGTAAACAGTACCATGTGTAAAAGAAATTGTTTTATTTAAATTAAATAATTAAAAAAATTTTTATTGTTTAAAATTTAAAATTATTAATTCTTAATTCTTAATTCAAAATTTTCAACTGCAATCTTTAAGTTTTTTCAAATCAATAAGTTATTATATACAGTGATAAACTATCATTTTAAAATGTTACCTTGCTACTCGAACATGACTTTTCACAATGGCAGCAATTCGTCGATGAATATTTGGATTTTGCTTGAAATTTTTTCCATTTACAAGATCTTTCAATCGCGATAGAATCACTTCAATCTGGCCGCATGCATGAGTGACGAATAAAGCAGCCAACCCGCACGTACCAACTGTCACTGAGCATAGAGTGTATTCGCACATACAATGAACTACATACACAATTTCGTACACCGGACTAATTTGGAATTGGCGAAATTTACTATAAATCGGAAACACGAACGGTCTGACGGTTTCATTGTTGATTATGTGCTTCGAAAAAAACGGCAAAATTTGGTAATAAATGACAGAAGAAGTGTACATAAACGATGTGACGATTATCGTTAGCTTGCGACCGGCGGCAGCATACTTCAACATCTGTTCGCGATCAGATCTGAACGTCACCTATCACAATATCGCTCATTTTTATTAATCTCGACAAATAAGAAATCGCAATTTATCAATTTACTAATCTTTCGATTGTCTTTCCTTTTTTAAAATTTTAGTTTACAATGTGAAAAGAAAAGAAATTATATATATGCTCTTTTTTTAAGCGTATTTGATTTCTATTTTATGTTTTATTAAATATAATTATTATATTAATATTGCACAAAATAGAAATGCTTTCTAAACAACTATAAGAATCATATCGTTCTAAATTTATATAGAGATTCAATAGAATGAATCATTTTTAAACAAACATAACATAATCACGCTTTTTTCACTCAAATTATTTGTCAATACATCATTATAATCACTGCAAATTAACGCGATACATTATGCTAATTAATGACAACACCGACCTGCCACCAATCGCTCTTCACAAATTCGATGCAGTACAATATCTTAGGTCGACGTATTGTGAGAATACAATACTTCGTCATCGCAGTAAGGCAAAAAGCTAGCAAACCGAACAGCTTAAGTCTTATAGTGATGTCTTTTTGATCGTAGATAATATGCAGAGCGCAAGGCACTATCGCGAAGCTTATTATGAAATTACAGAACGCGATCAAGATCTTAAATACATGTCGTCCGATGCCGCGGGTTGTGAATGGTAAAATGCCGATCGTGCATAAAATCCAATTATTTAACTTGAGAACATATTGAATATCGCGGTGATAGCTCAAGTTTTGTGGCATTGCAGGTTCGCGTGCACTTGACATGTTCGCGATGATAAATTCCGCTAAAGACTAAACGAGGCGGATACGCGACATTGATTGCAAGTCCACCGGATATGCGCTTGCGCTTACGTAGTAAAATACGTCTTTTAATAGTCTGTTGATAGTTTGACAGATGTGCCTATTAATCGAGAAGTGATCGTGCATGGTGTATTTTACTTTAGAAATTTTATAAATGGAACAACGCTTTTGTTGTCTCGCAAATTTATCTGAATTTAATTGTTTAAGATGTGAAATATATAAATCTCTAAAATAATTTCTCTAAAGTAGAAAAACATATATAGTTTACATTTTGTAGTTTTATTTGAATGTCAAAATTAAATTACTTAGTTGCAGTTTTTATATAAAAAATAATAAGAAGAGTGAAATTGTTCCTTTGATGAATGTATCATTCAATGAAAACAATTAATTGGGAAAAGAAAATGAATATAAATATCAAATAATATAACATATATCTTTTTATATATTATTTCTATATGTTATCTATCAAGATATATTTCATATATTGAGTAGTAGGTCACATTAAATTCAAAATAATCTCTTTGTATATTTGTTTCATGTGTAACTTCAATCTTATCACATCTTATATTATTAATGCTCTTAGGAAGCTCAGATATGCTAAACTAGTTTTTAATACCTAAACAAATTATATTACATCAATATTTCTCTGATTATAATTTATTTTTGGAAATTTTATTTAAATAGTAAAATTGCTTGTAGAGTATGAAAAAATAAAATTTATTGCTTTATTTGTATTTTTTATATATAATAATTTTTTTTACATATTTCTGTTATCTAAATTATTTTTGAAATATTATTTTTTATGAAATTATTATTTTATTTCAAATGTGAAGGTATACATATATATATATATATATATATATATATATATATATATAGATTTTAAATTATAATTATACCGTATAAATGTTATATTTAAAATGTCTCACATTTCCAAAAGTTGATAATGATAGATCTGCCATTCTACCGGCACTTATCTTTATAGGATGACTGGCCATGGCGATCATTAATATAAGGCTTCGAGCTGTTTTTGGCGATAATTGATACCAATTTATCATATAACATATATATCCAATTTGACTGCTCTGCAAATAAATTAGTCGCTAATAATCATTCAATACGCACGCGATTGAAATTAAGCAAATTGCATGATTAAAAAACCAAAGATGTACCTTTTCCATAAGCAGCTCACCGATATAGCATAATATGTATACATTGAAACAGAATGAAACAAGGAGCAAAGAATAAGTTGCTAAACCAATTCTATCATCTTCTTGCCAATCCTATCAAATTAGAGAGAGATAACAAACATAATTTTACAAAATCTGTTAATAGTTTTTTTTAATGTCATATTAGTACCAATATACAATAGTATTCGAGCAGACATATCGTGCATACGGAACTAGAGAATTCCACCAAACATACTTCTTGTAAAACTTCCTCTACAACAGCCGCAAACCTGAAATAAGTTAGTCATTCTGCTTTGCATGGAGAAACTTGAATGCATTATTCCATCCACACATTTTTTATTTTAATATATAAATATATATTTTATTTAACATAAACTATTATTCATTATATATATATATATATATATATATATATATATATATATAGCTTAAACGGATATGTAATGGCACATGCTTATTATCTGACATGAAACTGAGCTGCCTACAGAATGTATTGCTCGTTGAAACCACCTGTTGCATTTGTCTATTACAGCCATCATACAATAAAATGATGAGAATTAATAAGACTGTATTATTACTATTGAGATGTTATTATATAGCAATTTCTTTTATTGTGAAATTTGGAAATGATATCATTTTTTTGTTAAATTATAATTATATTTAAATATATTAAGTTGTAAAAAGATTTAAAGAGCACTATATGAAAACAAAAGAGTATTAATAATTCATCATTAAATATCATAAAATATATTTTTTATTATTTATAATTTTAGAATACAATTCATTAAATTTTTTATCTTTAGTTTTTTATATTTAGTTATCTTTCTACTTGAATTATATTATATTAGATTTTAATAAGCTATTATTTTAAAATGTTACCTTACTACTCGAACATGATTCTTCACGATAGCAGCAATTCGTTGATGAACATTCGGGCCTTGCTTGAAGTTTTCACCTTCTAAAAGATTTTCCAATTGCGATATGACTATTTGGATTTGTCCACATGCATGAGTAGCAAATAGGGCAGCTAATCCGCATGCACCAGCTGTTACTGAATATATCGTGTATCCGCACATGCAATGAGCTACATACACAATTTCGTATATCGGGCTAATTTGAGACTGGCGAAATTTACTATAAGTCGGATACACAAGTGGTCTGACGGTTTGATTGTTAATTTTATGCTCCGAACAGAATGGCAGAATCATGTGATATATGATGCCCGCAGTGTACATGAAAGATGCGCCGATTATCGTTAAATTGCGACCAGTGGTAGCATATTTCAACATTATTGTACGATCTGTTTTAAATGTCACCTGTCATAATATTATCGGTTACATTATTTATCGATAAACAAAAAATTAATTTCGCACTCTTTGGCGATTACTTTTTCTTTTTTTTAATCGAAATTTTAGCTACAATGTAGAGAGAAAGAAAACTTTTTTTTTACCACACACATTCAGTTTTTACAGTTCATCATTATTATTTAAATATGATAATTATTCTTATTATAATTAATTAAAATAAATATATCGTTTTTAAACAACAGGAAGAATTACATAATCAGCTCGAAAGGATCTAGTTTCAAATTAATATTATTTTATTTGTGTGTTTTACTTTTTAATCAAAGCATTTTTCAGTATTTTATAATGAATTCTGCACATTAATACAATATATTATGTTAATTACAGGTAACACTGACTTTCCACCAATCGCTCTTCACGTATTCGATGCAGCGCAGTATTTTAGGCCGACGTATCGCGAGAATACAGTATTTCGTCATAGCAGTAAGACAAAATGCCAGTAAACCAAATAGTTTAAGCCTCATGATGATATCTTTTTCGTCATAAACGATATGCAAGGCACAGGGCACTATCGCGAAAGCTAATGCAAGATTACAGAGCGTGATCGCGATCTTAGATGCATGTTGTCTGATTCCCCGAGTCGCTATTGGCCAAATACCGAGCGAACCTAAGATCCAGTTATTCAATTTAAAAACATATTGAATATCTTTCTGATAGTTAAGGTTTTGCGATATCGCGGATTCTTTGCGAAATGCACTTGTCATGTTCGCAATGACAAGTCCCGTTTAAGACTAGATAAGGGAGACGCGTCGGCATCGATTGCAAGGTCTTGCGCTTGCGTTGCAAGCGTTCTTTCGTTTGCTGATTGTCTGAGAGACCGCATGCATATTCTTAACAGAGAAGTGGTCATGTAACATGTATTTCATTCTTACAGTTTTAAATAGACATTTGTCATTTTAGCTTTTATTTGACCTTAATTGTTTATTTAAGAAATAACGTAAGTTAATGTAAAAGACATTTTGATGAAATTTAGAAAAATGTTTGTAGTCTAACGTCTTTTGTTTTATGAAAGTGTCAAAGTTGAATTACTTGTTAACGTAAGTTATGCGAAAAGTAGAAAGAAAATCAAAATCTTTTACAAGAATGTATTTCAATGATTAATTAGAAAAGAAAGTTAATAGATATAAGAGAGTGAGTATGTATATAATTTATAAATATATTCTATTAAAATAGTATTATGTGTTCTAAGAGATTTTATACTCCAAATAGATAAGCTATAAAATAATGGCTTTATATATATAAATATCATATAATTTCTCATATATGTCACATAATTTGATTATATAATATTTACATCATTAACATCTGCAGAAAGCTGAGATATGCCACGCTAGTTTTTAATACCTAGAACAATAATATTTTTATAAAATAATATGATTCTTTTTTCAGTTGTAATTTAATTTTTTGTAATTTTATTCAAATATCAAAATTGTCCAATATGAAAAAAAACATTGTTAGATTATTATGCAAAGGCGAATTATAAAAAAAAATCTAGAATATTAAGTTATTTTCATATAATTATTTTATTTCAAATTTAAAAGTGTATATAATTTCAGATTTAAAACTAGAATTAATATATAAATGATATCTCATAATGCCTCACACGTACACTTCCAAAAGTTAATAATGATAAATCTACCATTCCACCAGCACTAATTTTTATGGGATGGCTTCTTATAGCGATTATCAGAATAAGACTGCGAGTTGATTTTGGCGATAATTGGTACCAATTAATCATATAGCATATATATCCAATATGACTGCTCTGTAATGTTAATCGCAAATATCTATTCAAAATACGGTCAAAATACGGTCAAATTTCATAATTAGAGAATAAAAATATACCTTTTCCATAAAAAGCTCACCGATGTAGCATAATATGTATGTAGAGATTAAAACAAAAAGAAACAAGGAATAGAGAGTAAGTTGCTAAACCAAATTTATTATCTTGTTGTCAATCCTATTAAAGTTTAAGTATGAAATATAACTTTATGTGAATTTTTTTATATATTATTAGTTATTATTTTTTCTACATACACATTAGCGCACCACTATGCAGGCGTATTCGAGCAGGCATATCGTGCATATCGAACTAATGAACTCTACTAAGTATACTTCTTGTAAAACTTCTTCCACAACAGTTGTAAACCTGAAATAATTTACTTGAGTTTATGTGAAGAAAATAAATGCATTGTTTGTCAATTATTCTTACTATAACATAATTCTATGTATTTTTTCTCTGTCTCTCTTTCAACCGTTCCATATAAATTCGTAGTATATATATAACCATACACATACGATATATGCAATGTCGCATGCTTATAGTCTGTGCATTATCTGATATGGAACAGAACTGCTTAAAATATTAAAGGATTCTTGAGATCACCTGTTGCACACTTATCACTTTGTAATATCTATTATACTGTAAAGTGATAAAAATTAAGCAAATTATATAAACAAAATGTTTTGCAATAATAGCCTTTTTATTTCGTTAGCAGAAAAAAATTATCTTTTTTAAATTGACTATATTTATGACGATTTGTTACAGAGTGCTGCATGAGAATTGTTAGTTTGTTCTTAGATACTTTCAAATACACAAACATAAATATTATTTTTTATGAGATTCATAATTTAAACTATAAATTATCAATTTTTTTGTTTTATATTTTTACAGTTTTTTATTAATATTTTTATTAAATTATTACGAATATTATTAAGCTTTTATATCAAATACTTACTTTACTATACGAACATGATCCTTAACAATGGCAGCGATTCGTTGGTGGATTTTTGGGCTTTGTTTGCATCTTGTACCATTTACGAGATCTTCTAATCGTGATACGATCATTTCAATCTGACCACATGCATGAGTGGCAAATAAAGCGGCAAGTCCGCACGCACCAGCTGTCACCGAATATATCATATATCCGCACATGCAATGAGCTATATACACAATTTCATATATTGGGCTAATTTGCAATTGGTGAAATTTACTATAAATCGGAAACACTAGCGGTCTGACAGTTTGATTGTTGACTTTGTGCTCGAAAAAGAATGGAACCACGATCAAGTAATAAATGATACCGGCGGTATACATAAATGATGCTCCGATAATTGTTAGATTGCGACTAATGGCAGCGTACTCAGCATCACTTCGTGATCAGATTTGAACGTCACCTGTCACAATATTACCAATAATTTTTTTATTATTAGATAAGAAATTATTATTTATGAATTTTGCTATGTAGTAACTATTTAGTAACTATTTCTCTCTTTGTAAACTATGTCCAGCTTTAATGTATATGGAAAGAATTTAATTAAACACATTTTGTATTTATTATTTCATATTATTTCATATTATTAATTTAATAATTATTAGTGTAATTACACAAAGTGAAAATGCACTTTTTAATTACCAATAATCATCATGTATTTGGAAAATGTCACTATTTAATTATATGCTTGCTAATTATGAATTTACACGTGAATTCAAATCTTATTCTTAATACATCATTTTAATTCTGCGTATCATATTTTATGTTAACGACAACACTAACCTGCCACCAATCGCTTTTCATGTATTCGATGCGAAGTATTTTAGGATGACGTATCGCGAGAATGCAATACTTTATCATTGAGATGAGACAAAAAAGCAGAAGGCCGCCTATCTTCAATCTTATGACGATGTCTTTTTCATCGTAGATGATATGCAAAGCGCACGGCACTAACGCAAAACTAAATGTGAGATTGCAAATCGCAATTGCAATCTTATACACGTGTCGTCTGATACCGCGAATTGTGACTGGCCAGATGCCGATCGAGCCTAAAATCCAATTGTTTAATTTGAAAACACTCCGAATGTCTCGCCGATAGCTGGAGTCGTGTTCGTCTTTTGCACTTGGCATGTTCGCGTGAACAAATTCCTCTAAAGACTAAACGACGCGGATGCGCTGCATTGATTGCAAGTCTATCGGATATGCACTTGCGCTCATATAGTAGAAAAGTTAGCCTGTTGATAGTTCGACAGATTGTGTGCTTACTATGAATCAAAATGATCATGCATGGTGTGTTTTGCTTTTGCAATTATATAAATGGATCAAACAATTCCATTGTTTCGCACAGATTTATGTAAATTTAATTGTTTAAGAAATGAAATTAATAAATCTATAGAAAAAAATAGAAAAATTATATAGTTTGTCTTAATATTTTGTAGTTTTATTTTAAAGGTCAAGATTATATTACATGTTTGCATTCTTTATATAAAAAATAGAAAGAATATATTATTAAAATTATTTATTTGATGCAGGTATTATTCAATGACAACAATTAATTAGGCAAGGAAAATGGATATATGAACATCAAAAATAATATGTTATTATAACATTAAAATAATATGTTATTATTCTATATATTGTATATATCTAGATATTTTTTTTATATATTGAATATGAAAAATACATTTTTATATAGATATTCATCGTTTTGTTTTAGTTTCTACAATATATTTGTTATTTATAATTGTTTATTTAAGAAATAAAATAAGAAGATATTTTGATATAAAATTTGGAAATTGTGATAAAGTTTGTAGTTTAACATCCTTTGTTTTATTGAAATATGAAAATTAAATTACTTGTCTAGAAAAGTTTTGTAAGAAGTAGAAAATCAAAGTTTTATTTTTACACGAATAGATATAATTTAACGATTAATAAAAAGAGAAAGTAAATTAATAAAACTAAAAATATAAATAATTTTTGGATATCTTCTTAAAATAGTTTTAAAAGTATAAAATGTACTAAATTCTACATTGTGTGAATGAATAAGTTGTGAAATTTAAAATAATCTTATAAATAAAATTTTATATATGTCACATATATATAATTTCTATATATTTCTTATATATATGTCACTTATTTCGATCATACAATATCTAAATCACATTACTAACGTCCGAAGGAAGCTCAAATATGCCACGCTAGTTTTTAATACCTAGAAAAATTATACTTTTATATAATAATTTTTATATAATGTCATTCTTTTTTTCAGTCAAAATTTAGTCTTCTTGTATGCGAATATCAAAATTATTAAATATTATTATAAAAATTATTGTTTAATTATTATGCAGCGGCAATATAAAAAAAAATCTGTAATATTAATTTATTTTCCATCCAATTGTTTTACTATATATATATATATATATATATATATATATATATATATATATATATATATATATATATATATATATATATATATATATATATATATAATTCTAGTTTGGAATCTAAAATTACTCTTTAAATTTAAAGTAAAACAATTGGATGGAAAATAAATTAATATTACAGATTTTTTTTTATATTGCCGCTGCATAATAATTAAACAATAATTTTTATAATAATATTTAATAATTTTGATATATATATATGTATTTTTGATACATATATATGCATATATATATATATATATATATATATATATATATATATACATATATATGTATATTAAAATGTGTAAATGTTATTTATATATAATGCCTTACACATACATTTCCAAAAGTTGATAATGATAAATCTACCATTCTTCCAGCACTAATTTTTATAGGATGGCTTGCCATGGCAATTATCAATATAAGACTGCGAGCTGATTTTGGCGATAATTGGTACCAATTAATCATATAACACATATATCCAATTTGACTGCTCTGCAATATTAATTGCGAACCATTATTCAATATGCAGTTAAGATTAAGTTGCATAATTGAAGATCATAAAGATGTACCTTTTCCATGAGAAGTTCACCGATATAGCATAATATGTATATATTGAAACAGAAGGAAACAAAGAGCAGAAAATAATTTGCTAAACTAAGTTTATTATCTTGTTGCCAATCCTATTAAATTGTAGATAGGAATTATAATTTTACATGGATTTTTTATTATTAGTTATTTTTTTATGTACACATTAGCGCACCACTATACAGTAGTATTCGAGCAGACATATTGTGCATATAGAACTAGTGAACTCTACTAAACATACTTCTTGTAAAACTTCTTCGACAACAATCGCAAATCTGGAATAATTTACTCTAGTTTATATGAAGAATATAGATGCATTGCTTCAATTATTCTTACTTCAATATGACTCTATTGTTTCTTTTTCTCTCTCTTTCTTTTTCTTTCAACTGGTATATAGTATAAGTACGTAGTATATATAACGATTCGCACGCGATATATAATATCACATGCTTATAGTCCATGCATTGTTTGACATGAACTGTTTAACGTATTCTTGAAGCCACCTGTTGCGTATTTCTCATTTTATCTATATCTATTAGACTATAAAGTGATACATCTATTACACTATATAAATTGATAAAAATTAAGCAAAGTATTTTGCAATAATGATGACCTTTTCATTTCATTATCAGAACTAATTTTTTCGCTTGAAATTGATTATATTTATAATTTATTATGAAGTGCTGTATATGAGAATTGCTAGTTTAATGTTTAATTTGTTTTTAATTACATATTTTCAAACATGCACACACGCATACGCACGCACACACCATATAAATATTATTTTTTCTAAAATTTATAATTTAAGCTGTATATTATGAACTTTTTTTATGTACAATTTTTTTTACATTATTGAATTATTACGAATATTATTAAATACTGTTACTTCAAGTTCTTACCTTATTACTCGAACATGATCCTTCACGATGGCAGCGATTCGTTGATGAATTTCCGAACTTTCCTTAAATCTTGTACCATCTAGGAGATCTTCTAATCGTGATACGATCATTTCGATTTGACCGCATGCGTGAGTGGCGAATAAGGCGGCAAGTCCGCACGCACCAGCTGTTATCGAGTATATCGTATATCCGCACATGCAATGAGCTACGTACACAATTTCATATACCGGGGTAATTTGAGATTGACGAAATTTACTATAAATTGGATACACTAGCGGTCTGACAGTTTGATTATTGACTTTGTTGTCGGAAAAAAATGGAATCAAGATCATGTAATAAATGATACCAGCGGTATACATGAATGATGCTCCGATAATCGTTAAATTGCGACCTATGGCAGCGTACTTCAGCATCACTTCGCGATCAGATCTAAATGTCACCTATCATAAGATTGCTAATAATATTTTTTATCATTATATAAAGAAATATTATTTACGAATTTAATAATGTAGTAATTGCCATTTTTTTCTGTAAACCGAATGACTACCCTTATTGTACATAGAAAAATGATTTAATTATAATAATTGCACATTCCGTTTCTATTTTTTATTAATTAACCACTTTTTAATTAACCATAAGTATCATGTATGTATTCGATAGATATAATTATTTAATCACATGGATGCTAATTATAAATTCACGCGTGAACTCTGTTTTTAATTTGTCTTTATAAATTCTCCATATTGACATAGTATTTATTTGACATAATATTAACGATAACACCAACCTGCCACCAGTCGCTTTTCACGTATTCGATGCAGCGTAGTATCTTAGGGCGACGTATTGCGAGAATGCAATACTTTATCATTGAGATGAGACAAAAAAGCAGAAGGCCGCCTATCTTCAATCTTATGACGATGTCTTTTTCATCGTAGATGATATACAAAGCACATGGTACTAACGCAAAACTAAGCGCGAAATTGCAGAGCGCGATCGCAATTTTGGACGCGTGTCGTCCAATACCGCGAATCGCGACTGGCCAGATGCCGATTGAGCCTAAAATCCAGTTGTTCAACTTAAAAACATGCCGAATGTCTTCCCTATAGCTCGAGTCGCGCTCGTCTTGTGCATTCGGCATGTTCGCGATGACAATGCTTGATGAAGACTACACGAGTCAGACGCGCAGCATTGATTACAAGGTCACCGGACATGCGCTTACGCTCACTTGGTAATACATTCTTTTAGTTATGAACAGTCTGTCTGATTGTACGCGATTAACATTGTGTGATCTCGAATGTTAAAGCATTTATTGTGTTATTTGTAAGATAACTTGCTAAAAAATTCATTTCTATTGTATATTTGATATTTTTGTTAAGAATATGCAACTTAGTATTTCAACTCGTGTAAAAGATAAAATTTGCTGTAATATAAAATAAAATGGCATTAGAAATTGCATTAATAAGACGTATAATCGTGATAGATATTTTCGATAAAGTATAGATAGAAGGAAGCATGTATGTGCTTCTTTCGAAAATCAATTTTATCGAGAATAGTAATTGTATCGTATTATCATTTGCAAGAAGGATCTTTTACAGCATTTTACAGTATTTTTACTAAATTTTTATTTTAGATTAAACAATGATAAAATATAAGAAGCAGAGTAAAATTTGTAGAAGAAAAAACCAATTATCTCTTATATATAATAAGTAAATTAATAGTAATAATAATAAGTAAATTATTTAAAAAAATTGGATTTTATAATGTTTTGTTGGAAAATATAATTAAATATATATTGTCATTAATACGTATATTGCATTTCTTTTATGTGTTTTTACAGATAGGTAAAAGTGAAACGTTCTCATCATTTTTAGCATCTTTTTGTGAATTTTAAAATGTATATAAATTTATTATACATTTTACTTTTGTGCATTAAATTATTTATTTAACATATTTTTTCTGAAAAAAATTTTATTTATCGTACAGATTTTTCTCCAAAAATGATCGATACTACTAATATTATTTTGCATTTATGAAATGGCAGTTCGAAGGAAATTCAAATATGCGATCGAGGTATTTAGAACCTATAAAATGTGATATTAAAAATATTATTATATCGAAATATGTATATTTGTTAATATGATTGTAAGTTTTATTTGCTCAAATTTAATCATTCATTTTTCAGATTTTGTTTTAATATGAATTACACTTAAATTAGTAAAGGAAAGACTTATTAATCTTCTAGAGGTAATTTGTGTCGGATAGTGAGACATAGTGATAACATAATATCAAGTACAATTTTATCCAATAAATTATATCACTCGATCTTGTATTGTATGTCTTGTAAATTATATCCGATTTTATTACACTTAATTTTATTTACATATGAAAATTACATATGGATTGTATGTATATTTAGATATTATTCAAATATATATAGAAATATAATAGAATCAACATTAAAATTAAATTCTATGAAATTACCCTAATTAATTTAATTTGATATTAAACGTAAATATAAACATCTGTTCCAATTATACATATATATAATAGTTCACCAATGTGACAGTATATAAAAATGTTAAAGACGAATAAAATAAATAGAAAAAAGTATGTGAAAATTATTATACGATCGCTATTGTTCCATTTCAGTGAATATGATGCATATTGACATTCATACGTTATTAGAGAATATTGAGGAGATAGTACTAAAAATCTTGGCATTACTTTTGTAATGTAACTTTTTGGAATGTAAAAATTATCATCTAGAGAATATTTTATCAAGCACATTATTAATGTCGTTTTCGACTCGATAAGACATATCTCGATAAGATATATCTCGCGTAAAGTGTCTTTGATGTTGGCTGAAAATCTACAAGATTTTAATTTCTATAATTTTTAGTAAATTTAACATTGAGATAAATGTAATCTTTTTTGAATTAAAAATATTCTTGAGAAATTTTTAAGTGCATAATTTTTTAAATAAAATGTAGACTTATTTAAATGTGTATTTTTATGTATTTTTTCATATAAATACTATTATTGAAATATGTAGACAATTCTCTTCTAAAGATGCAACAGGTAGCAAGTCAGAGAGTACTTACTTCAATGCGTAATATTGAACAATAGCAATATATTACTGAAACTTTCTGCATTCTTTTTTAGTTTTTCTCTAAGATTTTTCCACGCGAATTAATACAATTCCTGACCGCAGTGGATCACACACATGACCGCTAAGCAGCAAATCGGTATAGTGATAGTTAAACATGGCTACGCCGGCATTGTAGGCAAAAAAGAATACGTAAACTGGCATTAATTGCAAGTCAAATAGGATATCAAAATCGAATTAGACTATTAGTCGATATCAGAATATTAAAGAAAATCAATAAAATGAAATAGGTCAAAAGCCATACCATCATTATTCTGCCATTCCTAAGAGAATAACATAACTACCACAAAATTTGAAAAGTTCAATGGTACAATTCAAGAATTTATGCAAAATTTTAAGAAAAATTATTAATATTATTGTTACATTGAGATATGACAATGATATTCCTTTTACCGTTAAACAATACTCAAATAAACATATAATCAAAGTGGAAGTGATCAATTCTATTAAGCAAATTTCGCGTAGAACTTTCTTCACATTGATCGAAAATTTGGAAATGTGTATCACGTGTTTATTTATAAATCTAAAAATGCGTCATAAGATTTATCTATACAATCTTTGCATTTTCTACTCATTTTAATACTTGTACTACTTGTCTTATGTTGCAGATGAGGTGGCTGATACCGATCGGTTTTGAAAATCTATTGTATCTCGTTTTTGTAATGTATTGTGCATTTTGAACGTCGATTTTAGAAATCGAGGTCGAAATTTTGTGCGTCTGCTGTCGCCTGTGAAAAACGACGAAGACTAGAATATAGATACGATGACTGTCTGATGTAACGCAAGCGCGAGGCTAATGATCAAGACCGCGTGCGTATCATATTTATCATATGTAATCAACTATATATCGGCAAGCAATTGATTTTCCCACAGTTATTTAAATATTTATTTAATAATTCGTTCTACATAATATACGAGCTCGAATGGATCGAAATTCATGACCAGTTTTGATGTAGTTGCACGTACATATTACGTAATTTCAGTTTCAAGCACTTAAAATTTATAGAATGCAATTTCACGATTTCTAAAATATATATTATACACAATCATTACATACGATTTAATTATGCACTTTATATGATTTATATTTCAAAAGAATGAATAGAAATGTGATATTTATTAATTTTTATTTATATTATGTATAATGTAATATAAATTATTTTAGATATATTATATATTTCTTGCTGCACATTTGATTATAATAGTAGTATTATAATAATTATAATAATATAATTTATTTATTAATATTTTAGATTAATCAAATATATTTATTATAAATGTTTAAGATGTATATCTGTTCGGAACAAAAAATATATTTTTATAACAAATTCTTACTATAATATTATATAGGAACTCTACAATAAAAAATATTAAAATTTTTTATTGCGT
Source organism: Camponotus vicinus (assembly GCF_025532165.1). Classification (NCBI taxonomy): domain Eukaryota; kingdom Metazoa; phylum Arthropoda; class Insecta; order Hymenoptera; family Formicidae; genus Camponotus; species Camponotus vicinus. Next base: position 33,427,296 of record NW_028141945.1, read on the forward strand.
AACTGTCCGAAGCAAATTTAAATACACCACGGATGTTTTAAGTACCTGAAAGAGTAACAAAAGTTTTAATATAATAAATATAATGTGACTTTGTGACCTATATTATTTTATAATATAACGAAATAATATAAAATGTGACTGTGAATTATAAAAGTATGCAATATGTATCTTGTTTTTAAGAGAGAAAAGAATATATAAAAATAAATTAATAATTGTGTTTGACATAATTTCAATAAAACATTAATTTTAGCAAAGAACTTACGACACCAAATGTGTAAATAGATAAATCAAAAAATTTGCCAGCTGTAAGTTTAGGTGGATAATGAGACATCATGATAATCAATACGAGACCAAGAGCTTTATTTCCAGGTAAATTATACCAATTGATGTTATAGACAGCTGAACCAATTTTGCTATACTGATGTAAATGCAAAGAGATTAATATGAATATATTTATATGGCTATATTACTCAAATATCTATAATGTGTAAACTATATTAAAATGCCATCACAGATATTATGTATTATTGATTTTTAAATTGTATTTGTATTTAATTATATATGTATATAATTATCAATGGTATTATTTTTGCACAAGAATTCAATAACTAAAATGAATTAAAATAAAATAAATAGGCAAAATATATATTTTTAAAATTTGTTTCAAAAATATGTAGCAATAACGAAATTAAGATTTTTTAATTTTTTATTTTATTAACAATTTCTTAAATTAGACGCACACAGTATATTTAAAAATAATCCGTGAAAAATTGTCCCATATATATTGTCTTATGAATATAAAGATTTACCTGTTGCACGAGGAGTTCACCGATATAACAAAATATTAGAATATTAAATGTAAAGGAAATCAATAGAATAAAATAGGTTAAAATGGCTGTAGCGTCACTATTCTCCCATTCCTGAGAAGGCAAAAAAACGTATGATTACTACAAAATTCGATAAAACTTATTCAGTGAGTTTCAAACTAAGAATTTGTGCAACTTTAAAAAAGCTATTATATTATCGTGATTACCCTTTACCGTTAAGCAATAATATTCGAGTAAGCATATAATCAAAGTGGAAGCCACTAATTCCATTAAACATATTTCGCGTAGCACTTTTTCTACATTGTCAGAAAATCTGGAAGTGTATCACCATCGTATTTATCCGCGAAACTTATTTATTTAGATAATTATGCTCTCTTATTTATTTAGATAATTTTCATATTTTTTACTCACTTCAGTATTCGCACATGATGTCTCGTTAGGTTTCCTAGACGTTGCTCCACAGTAGTATTATTGTTCCTTTTCCCTTCGACCAGATCGTCCAACAGCGTTATTAATATTTGTAGTTGTCCGCACACGTGCGTCACAAAGATCGCTGCTAAACTGCATGCTGCTGTCGTGATGTTATACGTAATTAGCGCAAACAGACAGTGGATACAAAACACGATCTCGTAAACTGGACTGGCTTCAGGATCGAAGAAGAGGTTGTAGCCAGGATAGGTGAGCGGTCTGTGCGTGACATTCTCACTGACTTGCCTAGAAGATAACGGTAAGATTGTATGATAGGACAATCCACCGATATAAAGAAAGATTGCGCATAACATGGTAAGTCTGCGGCCAACCAGCGCATTCTTCAGCATCATTTTTCGATGATCTTGATATTGAATGACCCACCAGTCGTTCTCGACATGCCGAATGCATTTTCCGAATGCGGCGCCGCGCGCACCGAGATAGCAATACTTGATCGTGGAAGTCAGACAGAAACCGACCGGACCGAAGAGCTTGACTTTGATGTTGATGTCTTTCTCGTAGAACAAAGTGTGCAGTCCGGAAGGTATCAGGACGAAGCACAGAGCGGAGAAGCACGTGACTATCAGTGCTAGGGAGATGAGCTTCTCATTTCGCGACGCATGACCATAGATGAGGTGCCAGATACCGATCGGTTTCAAGACCCATCGGCACAACTGCATGGTGTAACGTATGTCGTGCTCATAGTGTACATTGTGCTCGATTATGGGTTCTGGAAGTTGGGATCGATCGCGCATGTTACCGCTCGCAAGGTGCAACGAAGACTGAAACTCGCATACGGCGGCGTCCCGATGTTCGCAACGCGACGCAAGCGCGGGGAATAATGATTCCGCGTGCGTTTCATGTCTGTCATATGTGGTAAACCATACATACGTAGACGATTGACTTTTCTACGCTCGTCTGAGGGTGTTGTAATGTGTGGGTGCAAAGAGATGTGAAGTTCATGACAAGTTCTAACATAGTTGCACGCATGTAATCCATAATGTCAATCTTTTTCAAGTACGCAATTTATCGTTGTAAATCACCCGTTTTCGCGATTTCTGAAATGTTACGTATGCAATCATTACATATAATTAATGTATTTGTTTTTATTAGGATACAATTGTGTGTGCAATGTATATGTTTTCTAATATTTTATATATATATATAATATATAATATATTAACTTTTAAATATAATATTTTTTCTATATATACATTTGATTATATGTATATGGTAATATTATAATTTTATTTAATATTAATATTTTAAATATTTTATAATTGATCAAATAGATAACGATTGATGTGAGAGAGATGTACATCATATTAGTGTTTTATCAATTTCTAATATTTGTTGGGAGAAAAAATATTTATAACAAATTTTTGCAATTGAATTAATGATAGTTTAATGGTATTAAACTATTAACTAATAAAAAAAGATAAAAATATTTTACTGTGTAACTGTTCGAAGCAAATTAAAGTATACCACAGATGTTTTAAGAACCTGAAAGCAGTATGAGCTTTAGAGATACATGAAACTATTAATGTAATAAAAATAAGTAAAAATGTAAAGTATATTTTCTAATATCCCGAATATAATCTTTCTATAAAAAATATGAATAGAAATAAATTATAATAATTATTAAAATATATTAATAATAAATTGAAGTATAAATAAATCCTCTATGAGACTTACAGTGCTAAAAGTATTCAGGGATAAATCGCAGAACTTGCCAGCCGTAAACTTGGGCGGATAATGAGACATTGTAATAATCAATATGAGATCGAGAGCTTTATGGCCAGACAAGTCGTACCAATTAACTTCATATGCGGCTGAAGCAATTTTGCTATACTAATAAAATGTATGTACATTATTATTCTACACATCATATAAATACTAATATATTATTCATTTTAATATGCAAAATTTTGTTTAACATTTGTAGTATGATTGTAATAATGCTAAAGTTGTGTCATGATTATTGCTCCTTTTTTGCAAATAAGATATGATTAAAGTAAAAAGATAATAATTCTTATTGTTAATAATATTATTATATATAAAGGAGAAAGATAAAGAGAGATACCTCTTCCACAATGAGCTCTCCAATATAACAAAATATTAGAAAATTGAACGGTAAAGCTATCAGTAGAATAAAGTATGTGAGGATTGCCACAGCATTATTATTTTCCCATTCCTGAGAAGGCAAATGTACAACTACATATTTATTATTTATCAATATAAAAGAGAAAAATATTTTTATCATTATAATTCATTATTATTATGATATTATTATGATTTTGAATATAAGAAACTACATGAATGATGAGAAAAACTGTGTGACTATCATTTAACACATTACTACAGTTATTACATTATTCTTACCGTCATGAAATAGTACTCAAGTAAACATATAATCAAAGTTGCAGCCACCAATTCCATCAAACATATTTCATGTAATATTTCCTCCACGTCGGTCGTAAATCTATAAACGCGCCATGAATCTATCCGAAAATCTAGAAGCACTCGTCGAAATTATTTAGAAATTTTTCCCATTTTCATCTCACCTTAGTACGCGCATATGATGCTTCGTTATTAGAATCAGACGTTTGCCCACGGTGGTGTTCTTGTTTTCTTTTCCGTCGACCAAATCGTCCAACAGCGTCATTAATATCTGCAGTTGTCCGCACGCGTGCGTCGCAAAAACCGCTGCCAAACTGCATGCCGCTGTTGTGACACTGTACTGGATCACAGCAGATAGGCAATGTAAGAGAAAGACGAGCTCATAGGCAGGACTTGCCTGAGAATCGAAGTAAATATCGTAGCCAGGATAAACCAGCGGTCTATTCGTGTAGCTGCCATTTGTCTTCGTCATGGATGACAGCGGCATAATCGTATGATAAGACATTCCACCGGTGTAAAGAAAGATCACGCACAACGTGGTGAGTCTGCGGCCCACTAGTGCGTTCCTCAGCATTATTTTGCGATGGTTCTGATATTGAATCACCTGCCAGTCGTGCTCGACATGCTCGATGCATCTTCCAATCTTCCAACCGCGCATTCCCAGGAAGCAATACTTTATTGCGGAAGTTAGGCAGAAGGCAACTGCACCGATGAACTTCAGCTTAATATTGATGTCTTTCTCGCGAAGTAGAGTATGTGGAGCGGAAGGTACAAGCACGAGACACAAAACGGAAAAGCATGCGAAGATTAGCGTTATCGAAAGCAGTTTCTCGTATTGCGACGAGCGGCCGTAAGCGAAATGCCAGATGCCGATCGGCTTCAGGATCCAACGACATAGCTGCATAGTAAAACGTATATCATCCTCGTAATGTACATTGTATATCTTATCCGGAAGTCGGGATCGATCGTGCATGCTGTCGTCCCTGAGGGTGTAAACGCCGACTGAAACACGCAGACGGCGGCGTCACGACGTCCGCGAGGCAACGCAAGCGCGGGGAATAATGATTCCGCGATCGCGTGCATGTGCGATTTATGCCTATCATGTGTAACAAAGTCACAAGATTACATGCGTATGCGAGGGGTTATCCCCTTTCTCGGTCATTGCATGTCCGAGGGTTCGATGATGACTGGAAGTGCGTAGGGATATGAAGTTCACGACGAGTTCTAACATAGTTTTGCGGATATATGCGTTTCCAGTATTTCCGTAGTGCGTAACGCAATATTGAAAGTATCGCAGATAAAGTATAAGTATGTGCGTTGAATTACCGTATATTTTATATTTATGTATAATCTATAATTTTATCGTGAACTTAATTAATTTTAAATTCACAGCTTCAATCCTGTTAATCAATTTCCTAAATTTATTTCTATTTATATATTTTCAACTTATATTTGTATAAATAATAATTTACTTAAAATGATGTGTTGACGAGTATTGATATGCTAACGTATATTTAATTTGTATTAAATCTATATTTTAGGAACAATAATGTCCTATTAGACGTAAAAAGTACGAAGTAAATTTAGATAAGCCATGGCTGCTTTCATAATCTGAAATGTTTCTTGTCTTTTATTTATATTATGCACGCGATAAATAGTTCTATTGTTATCTACTTACGCTGCAAAAACTGGCCAAAGATAATTCCATAAATTTTCCTGCTGTAAGTTTAAGCGTGGCATTGGACATGGACATTACTAATATTAAACCGAGCGCACCTTTATTCGGTAAATAATACCAGTTTATCATGTAAGATTTTATGCCAATTTGTGTACACTGTTAAAAAATTTGATTGATGCTTTTTATAGAAAATAATTCTTACGCAATTAGCGCAATTATTTATATCACATTAGATTTTTGTGATTAATGAAAAGTTTGGATTCCTTCTTATAAAAAATCAAATTTAATAAATTTAATATAATTAAATATTTTGACTTGAAAGAATTAATGATGAATTAATCGGAAAAATTAAATTTACATTAGTTTTTTTCGAGTTCCCAGATTAATTGCACTTTTAATTGAAATTGTAAATGTCAAATAATTCTTTATACTACAAGGCTTGTGTGATGTATTTAAGTACCTGTTCGGCAAGGAGTTCTCCAATATAACAAATAATAAATATATTGAACGTGAAAGATATAAGTAACGAGCAGAATGTCATCGTTCCTAAAGTTTCACGATGTTCCCATTCCTAAAAGACTAACATCAAAATGTCATGAACAAGAAACTGTTAGTTTTATATTACGTTATGTATCTAAAACATTTTCCGCGATTATATTTCGTACCGTCATCATATTGAATCCCAAGAAACATATATTGAGCGTACATCCAACTACATCCACGAAGAAAATCTCATTCAATAATTCCTCTGTACGAGTTATAAAACTGTAAATTACCTATTAATTAACTATAAAAACTATAGAGAAAAGTTGAAATATTTTCTTTTATTTCATTTGTAATAATATTGTTCATAATAGTTGAAATTATCAATAATAAAGATTTCTCTATATCAAAATTTTTATTCATTTTGTATATTAATATAATTACATATTAATATAAATATAATTATATATATTAACATTTTATATATTAATATAATTATTAATTTAAATATAATTTTATATATTAATTTAAATGAGAATTCTGATATTTTGTAGAGAAGTTTTTGTTTATCTACATAATTAATCTTCTTGCGCTTGCATATATTTTTCTTCATGTATAAATAGCGATTACAAGATATTAATACGGAAATTAATGTGCACGTTACCTTAATATTCTGATGTGATATTGTATAATGTCGCTGAGTCTTTCTTCAGGCGTCTTTCCACTCTTTCTTTCCTTTCCATCCGCAAGATTCTCCAGCTTTAGCATAAGAATCCGGAATTGACCGCAAGCGTGCATGACGAATACCGCAGCCAAACTGCAGACACCGATAGTGAGGGTGTAAATGGCGTAACCTGCTAGAGTTTGCGTGAACTGAGCGATCTCAAAAGACGGACTGGTCCGTGGATCGAGGAGGCCGCGGTAGATCGGGAAGGACAATAATCTCACTGTCTCGTTATCGATTATCTCCGTTCTTTTCGCGCAGAGTGGCATCAGTGTGGTATAAAAGAAGCCACCGGAATACATGAAGGCTGCGCTGACGAAAGAAAGCCATCTGCCAAACTTGGCATTGTCCAACATGATCTGTCGGTCCTTCTCGCGATTCAGTGTGATTCTATCCCAGTCTGCGCGAATGTGTCGAATGCATTCAGTGATGCGTTCGCTGCGGGCGATGAGAATATATTGTTTTACCACGGCCATTAGGAAGAAACTGATTGGACCGATCATTCTGATTTTCATATCAAGATCGCTGTCAACAAGAATGGTGCCGAGAGTGCACGGAACGAGCAAAAAACATATCAGGAAACAGCTGATCATTGACAAAATCACGCAGCTGATCTTCTCCATCGTGGTCTCGCAAAGTGTCAGAGGCCACGCGCCGACTGGTTTCAGGAACCATCGGTTCAGCTGGATGCTATAGTTCCATCCGTCCATAGTAGATTCGAGAGACTTTGAATGATTATACATGGTAAATGACTAAATCGTAACGGCACACGCAGTGTGCTGAGCTTGAGTGGACTGATCATGGGTCACGCGCATGTGCGTTTTCCGTCTACTTCTGGACACTCATGCGTCCGTGTATAAACGCAATTGATCCTTCCTACTTCGTCATTTTATTATTAATGAGACTTCAATAGGTTCTACTTTCTGGAACTTCATTGCGTGTTGCGTGCAGTCTTCTTGAGGGGATACAGATAAGGAAGTTTCAAATAGAATTCTGAGAATATTATTCATGATTGAAGGGGAATGCGTAATGTGTGTGTGGGGGTTCGTTTCCTGCTTCATATTTTTTTTGTAAATAGCAGACCATTTTCTACTTTATGTCTTTCATTCTGTACGTATGCTCATAGTAAGTACAGTAAAATAAATTTCTCTATTAAACTTCTAAAGGTTGACAAAAATATTTCTTGATATTACGTGATATATTAACGATAATTATGCAACGTAATGATATTCGATGAAAAAAATATATGATAACAAATTATGAATAGTGAAGCTTGTGTGTGATTTACTTTGATAAATGAAATATTTCTATATATTTAATAATCTATAAAATAATAATCTATAATAATCTATAATAATCTACAAAATCGAATTTAAAAAAGTATTTATATCTAATATTATATTTAATATATAATTATTTATATTTATATTAAATATTAAAGACTTTACTTTTTTAAAATTATATGTAATATAATGTAATTATAAGTTACATGAATAATTATAATATATTTTTATGTTACAAAATTCATCAGTCTTTAGAAAATTACGCATATTTATTCGAGGATTAAAATTTATATTGAAAATTTACGTAAATTTTTATTAACAATAAATGAAAATATTACTTTAGAAGATTATACTTTTTTAATTTGACGCGTCGAAAAATGTGTGCTTTATTCAAAATAGAAAAATATTACATAATAAATTTATTAAATCTCTATATTTGTTATTTTATAATAAATTGTCTATATTGTATTGTTTTTGACTATGATTTCACTATGATATTGTGTTATTATTTATGTAATTAATGTTCGAAGTATGTTTAAATATGCTAATGCAGATTTAATTACCTGAAATAATTAAAAATTACACATTTACTTAAAAGGAACTCATTACTTTGAAAAATATATTCATAGTTCTAAATATTCATATATTATATTAATAAATATATCAAATATACTGTAGCATAATATATACGTACAATATATTTAAATTATGTAGATATTTGTTCGAATATAAATTATGTGAAAAAATGTTGCCTATATACATAAAGCATTTTTTCATACGATTTATATTTCGAAAAACATATATCTGTAGAATTAGAATATATTGTATATATGTACATTATATTATCGTGTATGTATGGTATACTTTTTATGTAATATTTAAATATTTAAAAGTATAGATATGTATTTTAAATATGTAAATTAAATATGTATATTAAGTATAAATATGTATTTTAAATATTTAAAAGTATAAATATGTATTTTTCAAAGAGATATAAAATAAATAATATATCTTTGCATCACTCACATCACCGAAAGTAGAAAATGAGAGCTGAACAATGTTTCCAGCAGTAATTTTAAGAGCAGTGTTGGATCTTAAAATTATCAAAACGAGTCCGAGAGCTGTTTTCCCAGGCAAGAGATACCAATTCGTCATATAAGCAGATTTACCAACTTGTTCGCCCTATTAAAGGCTGTTTTATATACACCTATATACCATTATAATGCAATTGAAGAGATTCCAACACTCTTTCGTTTCAATAAATCATGATTATATGAATTATATGGTATTATTTCTTTTTTTTATAGCATAAAACTTTCTATTTTTACTTTTAATTTATGAAATATTACCTGCTCGGAAAGGATCTCCCCGATGTAACAAAATATAAAAATATTAAAAGTAACCGAAGTTAATATTATACAATATGAAATAATATTCTGTTTGTTATCTTGTACCCAATCCTAAAAAGAATGTTAAGGATATATATACGAAATCAAAGGGAAATAAATAATAAAATGAAAATAAATATTATGAAATATATATCCATACCATAATGCAATAATATCCTAAAAGACATATGTGCATCGTACATCCGACTAATTCTACGAGACATATTATATTCGTAATTCTCTCTGTACGAGATACAAGACTGCAAATATAAATATACTTTATTATAATTCTAATCTTCCTATTTATCTTATAATTCTTGTTCGATTGAATTTTGCATAAAATTTATATTGAAAAAATTTTCTTATATTAATTCTTTAGTATTACTTTAGAATTAAATTTATGATTCAGACATGACATAAAATATCAGAAAATATCATATATACATATATATATATATATATGTAACAAAAATAACAGCTTACCTCAGAACTCTCAGATGATGCTTCACAATGATGGCGAATCTTTGCCTCATAGAATGTCTCTCTTCATTTTGTTCGTCCACAAGATTGTCTAACGAGGACATTAAAATTTTCAGCTGGCCGCACGCATGCATCACGAAAACTGCCGCGAGGCCACATGCGGCGACTGTGATGGAATTGACGACAAAGGTGGAGAAGCACTGTAGAAAGAATACGAATTCGTACGCCGGACTGAAATGCGCGTTCAGGATCTTGCTATAGAAGGGATAAGGTAATGCGCGAACTATCACACTGCTATTTTCCATGTATAAAACATCCTTGGAGAATCCTCGCGCGACGTTGTACGAAAACACACCACTATGCATGAACACGGCGCAGAAACCGGCGATAAATCTACCTATCTTAGCGTTTCTCAGCATTAGCTGCCGATCTTCGATTTTTTTAATAAGCCGCCAATCTGTTTTTACGTGTTTTATGCAGCGGCTTATGTCATCGACATGCATTAACAGACAGGAATAATTTATCATTGCCATGAACCAGAAGGTGAGAGGACCGAAGCTACGTAACTTGTCCTCGAAGGTCTCCTGCGACTCCATAAAGATACTCAGACCACTCGGTATCATGATGGCGATCATCAGAAAGTAGCATATGAATATCAGAAATTTAGAAAGGGCCTTTTCAACGATCGAAATATCGGTAGACCGTGGCCATAGATTAATCGCCTTGAGAATCCAACGTATTATTTGAATACTATATTCGTTGTCGACTAAGTACGTAGATGCAACAATATCAGGATTATTCATGGAATCGTGTCCCATGATTTTCTGACGAAGGTAGCTAGTTTACTGAGCTATCCCTTTGTTGTTGTACACAGTAGAAACAGTCAGCGCGTGCGCAGACATTGAACGGCACATAATGCGCAAGGTAGTCTTTATCCATGTATTATTGTGTATTATTGTGGTCATGTGCAATATTGCCGCGGCAACAGGTAGAAAACAGCGTAATCGATACTTGAAGTTTCGTGCATCGAGTATTAGTTTTGAGCGTGCAGTTATATTGTAGCATGATCATGATTTATCAAAGAATAAAATAAAATAATTAATTTTATTAACACAATTATATACAGTAAAGTATATATTGCAAATTTAAAAAAGCGAACAAATGTCTAAATTTTACTTTGAAAACAGAGAAAAATATCACATAATATTCTCACAGAAATATCATTATTATTTAATTATTTAATCACTTACTAATCTGTACTTAAATATTATTCGCTATTTATAATTTTTCTATTTAATATATAAAAAAATTATTAATAATAATATTTACGTAATAAGAGTACGAAGTATGTTTAAATATGCTAATGCAGATTTAATTACCTGAAACAATTATAAGTCATGTTGTCGTTTTAAAGAATATATTTATTCAACTAATAAAAGAAAGAAAAATTAATTTTAAAATAATCCATTTATTTTTGAAGAATCTATATTATATATCTATATTATATCTACATAAAATGTTACTCATGTAACAATTACATATCTATTTAAATCGAGAGATACATTTTCGTATACTTACATTACCAAAGGTAGAAAGGGAAAGTTCAATCATTTTTCCAGCAGTAATTTTGACCACGATGCTAGAACGTAAAATTATCAAAACAAAACCGAGAGCACTGTTTCCAGGTAATAAATACCAATTTGTCATATAGGCGGTTTCGCCAATTTGATCGCACTATTATAATCCATTTTATACATCTGTTACGATTAAATCGGAAAATACGTTCGCGGCAGTATAGCATTTTAATGAAATTTAAATACGAAATTAATTATTTTGTTCTGGATTATGCAATTTCTTATTAATCGCAAAAGAAATATTTGATATATTTTTGATTTTTTATATACGGTGCCATTACAGTTACCTGCTCTGAAAGGATCTCTCCGATGTAACAAAATATAAAAATATTGAAAGTAACAGAGATCAATATTATAACATACGCCACTATACCTTCTTTGCTATCTTGATTCCATTCCTGAAAAAGATTAGTTAACTTATTCAAAAAAATAAATAAAACGAATGGTAAATATTTCACGATGAATTTCATGATGTGCACCTACCAATATACAATAATAACCCAAAAGGCACATATGCATTGTGCATCCCCCTATTTCCACAAGACAAACAACATTTGTAATTTTTTCTATGTGAGACACGAAGCTAAAAAGATATTTAGGAATAAATGCACTATAATAATTAATTATTTGCACACTTTTTTTCATATACATATGAATGATTTACATATTGTATTAAGACGTACATTTCAGAACATATTTCAATGAATAAGGTTAATGTATTAATCAATATCTGATACATTATTAATTCAAAAATAAAAGATAAGTAAATCCGTTTTAATTATGTAATATAAAAAAATTTGTTAGAAATTTTACTAAAAATCTGATTAATAGAAATTTCTGATTAATAGAATTTTACTAAAAATCTGATTAAGAAACTATTTAGCTTTTATAAGGCTATAAAAGATAAATTTAAATTTCGCGAAAAAAAATTAAAATCTAATTAAATTATTCATTTATTTCTCACCTAAGTACCTTCAAATGATGCTCAACGACTATTGCGAATTTTTGCTGTGAAAAATCTCTCTTTTCATTTTCGTCAATAAAATTATTTAATAAGGACATTAGAATCTTTAATTGACCACAGGCATGCATTACGAAGACGGAGGTGACACAGCAACTGGCTATCACTATGGAATTTACTACAAATGTGGATAAACATTGTATCGTAAACATTATCTCGTACGCCGGGCTTCTCGTAGTATCCAAAATCTTATCATAGAATGCAAAAGGCAGGGAATGCACTGACACGTTATCGGCGATAGTCTTGTTTAACGTCATTGCTTGGAAGATACTGTAAGAGAACACCCCGCTATGCACGAAAATCGCAGAAAATATCGCGATGAAACGACCGATCTTGGCACTCTTCAACATTATTTCTCGCTCCTCGATTTTTGTCACGGCCCGCCAATCTGATTCGATGTGTTCGATACATCGACGTATGTCACCGACATGCATCAGCAATGAGCAGTATTTGAGACTTGCGAGTGCCCAATTGCTGAGAGGTCCGAAATCGTGTACCTTGGCCTCCACGTCCTTGGTCTCATCGAGGAAAATAGCCAATGCACAAGGTATTAAAGTACTGATAATGAGAAAAATGCACAATAGCAGTAACACCATCGACAGAATCCTTTCCTTGATTGAGTTCGATACTGGCCAGATGCTTATCGGCCTCAAAAGCCAACGAATCGGCTGTATGCTATACTCCTTGTCCTCTATGTAGTTAAATATGATCGGAACATGTTGCAGAGAACTTTTCATGTTCGCTTCGCAAGCGCACGAATACAATTGAGCAGACTAACCAAAAAAAAAAGAAACGGTGGACGATAGTCATAGAATAACGCGTGCGCATTTTGCAGACTATACTTTCGAATAATACACACGGTTGTTGAGCAATCGATATTTACGGTGATAACAAATTCAAGCAGCGATGAGTTTATTGCATGACAGCTGATTAAACGCAATAACAGCTGGGTCACGCAATTCGTTCACGCATTCATTCTGTTGACGGAATTATTTTATTGTGTCGATAAAATAATTTTATTATGTTTTATTTTCTGCATCTTTATTTAAAAAAATGTAATAAAAATCTTTGGCATTATTATTGATATTGTCTATTAGTTCTATTTTATTTATTAATTTTATTGATTCAAAACAGCATTCAGAAATTGATTAATATAATAAATCTGCGCTTCGATCGGCCTCAAAAGAAGAAAGTGAGAAGAAGAATAGTTTTTTATAATTGATACAACAAATGAAATTTGTATTACCAAAATTGGATAGTCAATTCTTTTAGACTGCAAAGTATTTGAGTTGTAAGTTTATACCCTCTCACAAATCTTATTTATAGTGCTGATTATCAAATTTAAATTGCATTAGATATACGATTATATAATTATTACAATTATTTATTAAATTTTTTTCTATTTGGAAAAATATTCCATCTGTAGTATATGCAAAATATTAAATTCAATATTTTGTTTTACTTGTCATGATTTATACTATACTTTACGCCAATAATTTGTAGTAAATTTGTATATCCCAAAGAATTTTTAATATTATTCGAAATAATAATGTCCCTATTTGCTGCCATAATATTTGATTTACTATTTCAAAACTTGAAACTTCAAATCAAGCAATTAAATGTCACATGTAATTTTTTATTTATTATACGATGATATATATTTGTTACCCACATCGCCACAAATTAATGTATTGTATTTTAATTATTAATGTTTTCAAAATCAAGATGTGTGTTTCAAACATATTTTTGTATTAATTAAATTAGTAATTACTTTTGATTGCTAATGAAACTAAAACCTTATGTATATATACACACACACACACACACACACACACACACACACACACACACACATACACACACACACACACACATATATCTTATAAAAAATCTTAATATTTTTAATTTTAAAATCAACTTCTCTTAATATATTGCAAAATGCAGATACTGCCAAAGTTATCATGAAAAATAATTAATATGAGTATAATATATAATATAGTTTATTTTATTTATTACATATTTTTGCTATTTTTCAAATCACATCTGTACTCTGTACAAAATATATTTATGTTTTCTAAATTTTATTTAGTTTACGTCATCGTTCTTAAAATATTTAAATATACCACAGAAGTCTTAATTACCTGAAACAAGAACAACTCTCCTTCCTATTTATGGTACAATTAATCGCACTTCGATAAATTTAACATTAGAGCATGAGGATTAATGTTAAACGTGAGTGAATATGGCTCCGAAATAATAAAAGATTAATAAGGAGAACAAATAAGAATAAATAGGAGAAAGATATGAAGGAATATACGTTGTAATAATTTATTAATATAAAAAATTAGTATAAAAAAATGTATTAAACTTTTATTAATACAATATCCCATTTATAAGTGCAATATATGTTTTACTTACATCACCAAAAGTCGTAATAGACAATTGAAATAATTTTCCAGCAGTTATCTTGATAACATTACTCGATCGCGCTATTATCAAAACGAGACCAAGGGCAGTTTTGTGCGGTAAATCATACCAATTAGTCATATAGGCCTTTTCGCCGACATTTTTGCACTAATAAATAAATAAAAATATTTCAAAGCTTTTTATAATCATTTTCTAAAAAATGAAGAAAATTAAGAACATTATTTTAGAAAATAAAAAAATGTTAATGCAATCAGCAATTTAATTACCTAATGTTGCCGACTACTTTTATATATAAGCAAGTATCTAACAACTGCATATTTAAAAATTTATCATAAATTTAGGATATTACCTGTTCCGTGAGAATCTCACCAATGTAACAAAATATAAAAATATTAAAAGCCATAGATACATATACAACAATATATGACGTTATTTTTGCTGCATCAAAATCACTCCAATTCTATGAAATCGGAGACATTACATTTAACATTCTATACATAAACAAATAAAAGTCTGCTATAATATATATTCACCTTTTTAAATCTTTAGCGTACCGTAATAGAATAATATGCAAGCAAACACATATTCATCGTGCATCCCACCAATTCTACGAGGCAGATATTTTGCATAATATTTTCCATGCGCGATATAAAACTGAAACGTATGAGATCCAAGGCAGTTTTCTTTAATAAAGGAAATATCTGTGTCCACATTGTTCAACATAAATATATATATTTTCCATATAAAATATAGAAATAAAAATATTTTATTTAATATAGAAATGCTTAGTTAGATTGTGATTGAAAAGAATTTTTATCTATGATATAAAGGACGCGCTAACATCTCGGATCATCGAATCTCGATATTTAAATAAAATACCTCAGCACTCTTAAATGATGCTCCACGATAGCAGCCAGCTTTTGTTCAGCATACTCGTTTCCCTTGTCCTCATCCGCAACGAGATTATTTAACCATGAGAATAACATGTTGAGTTGACCGTAAGCGTGCATCGCAAAAACTGCAGCAAGACTGCAAGCGCCCACCGTAATCGAATTCACTATAAAACATGATAATAGCTCCACGGCTAGCATAATCTCATTTGCAGGACTGAATCTTGTGTCTATAAATTTGGTGTAAATCGGACAAGTCATCGGGTGCATCGATGTCGTTACGTTGCCCACGAGGATAGTAATAGATGTCATCGCTTTGGCTATGACAAAAAGGAACGTCCCGCTCTGCATAAATACCGCACAGAATCCGGCGATGAAACGACCGATCTTGGCGTATCGTAGCATCACTTCTTGATCGTCGATCCTTCGAACCAGCCTCCAATCCATCTCCATATGTCGCACGCATTCGCGGATGTCGTCGCTGCGCGTAAGAAGCAACCAGTAATTAATGGTACCCATGATCCAGTGACTCAGCGGACCCATGGCGCTTAGTTTTATTTGAATATCTTTCTCCTCTAATGATACGTATAACAAACACGGCACCATGATGATTATTATCAGGAACAAACAAGCAAGAACATGCGCCAGCAAAGAGATCCTTTCGGTCGTGGATTTGCGTTCCTGTGGCCAGGCGGCAATCGGTATCAGGAACCAACGAGTCAGTTGAAGACTATAATCGTTATTGTTTTTATGTGTAAGTTTTATGCTCATTGGCACACGCTCGGAGCACGTCATGATTGTTTCGCGGAGACGCACAATGCACTGACTATAATGGGTGATGCACTGGAATTATGTTCGAACGGGCGCGTGCGCGAATCTTTGGTGAACGTATAGGGTTGTGCTTTCCGAGAGAGACGCATGCTTGATCAATAATTATTGCTCGCGGAAGTGTAACATTGATTGTTTAAGATAACACATGGGAAACATATGACAGATATAAGTCTTTTGTTAATTCTCTCTCACAGTTATGTGTAAATGTGCAATTTGCAATACTATATACGTAAAACATATTAAAGAAAAATATTATTTGGTTTAATACATAATATCTTGCAATTGTAAATCTTGTGTGTGAATATGTGTGTAGCAAATATAATTTAGATTTAACGTTATTGTTTAGAAAATATGTTTTAGATAACGTGCAAATCTCTTACAGTTTTAACATTGTTATAAATATTGCATAACATAATTTATTTCATTTATTGATTTCTATCTATCATATCTACGTTCTGTATAAAATTTTTATTAGATTTTTAAATATAATCAATATTGTTCATGCAGAGGGACTCATCGTTCGTAACATATTCAAATATACCACGGAAGTCTTAACTATCTGAAATGGCAATATATCTCTTTCTTATAGAATGTAGATTAGTAATTTCGAAAGTTATAAAATTAATTAAAAATAATATGTATTAAAAATTGAGTGGCTCAAATGTTAATAATATAAGTTCGTCCAAACTCGATTTCGAATTATTAGTAGAGACAATGCAATCATCGATCAATATAACTATATTGTATTCGTTTATTTTCAAAGTCAAGTAAATTACACAATTAAATCACTTTTATTAATATTTATGTACAAGGCAAACACAAAAATCTGTTTCGCAAGCTTTTGTTTTTCGAATTCGTATTATTTAGAATTTGAGTCACTCAATAAGAAAATAACCGATAAAAAATTTTTACAATAATTTATAATAGAAATAAATAGAAAATAAATATATACAATATATTACATTTTTATTAATGTTTATAAGTGCGATATATGTATAGTACTTACGTCACCGAAAGTTGCGATAGACAATTGAAATAATTTTCCAGCAGTTAATCTGATAACATTATTTGACCGTGCTATTATCAAAACAAGCCCAAGAGCAGTTTCGTGTGGTAATTCGTACCAATTAATCATATATGCCTTTTCACCAACATTTTTGCACTAATAAATTTAAATTAAAAAAATTTTTTTATTGATTAGGAATATAAAAGTATTCTAGAAACATAATAAAATATAAATTACGATTTATCTTTAAAATTGCTTACTTTTAATTTATTGCATACTCATTAATTACATTGAACTTGAATTCAAATTATTACCTGTTCTGTGAGAGTCTCACCGATGTAACAAAATACGAAAATATTGAAAGCCATAGATAGGTATATAATGACAAGTGATATCAATTTTCCTGCATCAAATATATTCCAGTTCTATAAAGATAAAAATTAATAATTAGAAAATAATGAAGAATTAAGCCTCTTTTTAATATTTATACTAAATATATATATATATATATATATATATATATATATAATTATTAAAAATTTCATAAATACAAAGACATTTCATAAATAACAAAAAAAAATTATAAAATGTGATCACATATTCACCTTTCTAATTTTTAGCATACCGTAATAAAGTAATATGCAAGTAAACACATATTTATTGTACATCCCACCAATTCCACGAGGCAAATATTTTGCATAATATTTTCCATACGCGATATAAAACTGAAATGTATATGAAATCCAACGCGGTTTTCTTTAACGAAGGAAATATCTATATTCCACTTTGTTCAACATAAATATATTTCATATACAAATAAAAATATTATTTGAATATAGAAATGTTTAATCAGATTGTGATTATTATAGAATTGTTATCAATAATACACACGACGAACGCGCGCAAATGTAGTCAAATTTCGATACTTAAATAAAGTACCTCAGTACTCTTAAATGATGCTCCACTATAGCAGCCAGTTTCTGATCAGCATATTCGTTTTCCTCATCCGCAACGAGTTTATTTAACCACGAGAATAGCATATTGAGTTGACCGTAAGCGTGCATCGCGAAAACAGCAGCGAGACTACAAGCGCCTACCGTAATCGAATTCACTATAAAACACGATAGTAGCTCCACAGCTAGCATGATCTCATTTGCAGGACTGAATCTCGTGTCTATAAATTTGGTGTAAATCGGACAAGTCATCGGGTGCATCGATGTCGTTACATTGCCCACGAGAATAGTAATAGATGTCATCGCTTTGGCTACGACAAAAAGCAACGTTCCGCTCTGCATAAACACCGCACAAAATCCGGCGATGAAACGACCAATCTTGGCGTATCGTAGCATCACTTCTTGGTCGTCGATCCTTCGAACAAGCTTCCAATCCGTCTCCATGTGTCGCACGCATTCGCGAATATCCTCGCTGCGCATAAGTAGCAGCCAGTAATTAATGGTACCCATGATCCAGTGACTCAGCGGACCCATAACACTTAACTTCATCTGGATATCTTTCTCCTCTAATGATACGTATAACAAACACGGCATCATGATAATTATTATCAGGGATAAGCAAGCGAGAATATGTGCCTGTAAAGAGACCCTGTCGATCGTCGATGTACATATTCGTGGCCAGGCGGCGATCGGCGTTAAGAACCAACGAGTCAATTGAAGACTATAATCGTTATTGTTCTTATATGTAAGTTTGATGCTTGTTGGTATACGCTCGGAGTATGTCATGATTGTTTCGCGGAGACGCACAATGCACTGACTATGATGGGTGATGCACTGGAATTATGTTCGAACGGGCGCGTGCGCGAATCTTTGGTGAACGTATAGGGTTGTGCTTTCCGAGAGAGACGCATGTCTGATCGATAATTATAATACTCAGAAATATAGCATTGACTGTTTAAGAATGGAGAACACACAGGAAACATGGTAAATCTTTCTGTTAATTTTCTGTCAATTGTATGTAAATACGTAATTTGCAACACGATATACGTAAGACATATTTAAGAAAAATATTACTTCATAACATATAATATCTTGCAATTACGAATTACGTTGAATATAATATAATTTAGATTTGCGTATGTATTAAACATAAATGTTTTACTAGAAAAGATGTTTTGGATGGCGTAAAAATCTACGTAAATGTATTACGCTTTCAAAACATAATTATAAATATTGCAATATAATTTGTTCTATTTATTGAATACTTCTATTTATTATATCTATATATTCTATATAAAATATATTAGGTTTTTCAATATAGTTAATATTATTCATGCAGAGGGACTCATCGTTCGCAACATATTCAAATATACCATGGAAGTTTTAACTATCTGAAATAGTAATATCTCTTCCTTATAAAATGCAGGTTAGTAATTTCGGAAATTTTAAAATTAATTTAAATAAATGCGTATTAAAAATTAGAAAATGTAGCCGGTGTAAATGTTACAATAATTTAATATAAATAATACAAATAAATAGAAAATGAATATATACAATATATTAAATTTTTATTAATGCTTAATTATAAGTACGATGTATATGTGATACTTACATCACCAAAAGTTGCGATAGACAATTGAAAGAATTTTCCAGCAGTTAACCTGATAACATTATTTGACCGTGCTATTATTAAAACAAGCCCAAGAGCAGTTTCATGTGGTAATTCGTACCAATTAATCATATACACCTTTTCACCGACGTTGTTGCACTAATAAATTTAAATTAAAGACATCTTTTGTTAAATAAAAATTAATAGAAATATAGTAAAATACATATAAAAAACGATTTATCTTTTAAATTGCCTGCATAGCCATTAATTATATTTGACTTGAATTCAAATTATTACCTGTTCTGTGAGGGTCTCACCAATATAACAAAATACAAAAATATTGAAAGCCACAGATAAGTATATAATAACAAATGATATCAATTTTGCCACATCCAATGTATTAAAATTCTATAAAAATAAAAATAATATCAGAAAAAGAGAATCAATTACTCGTTGTTTTCTAATTAATAATTAAAAAATGACGAATAATTAATTCTCTTTTTCTGATATTTATATAATAAATATATGTATAATTACTAAACTGACATTTCATAAATAAACATATGCGATTATCACATATTCACCTTTCTTGTTTTTAGCATACCGTAATAAAGTAATAAGTAAGTAAACACATATTCATTGTACAGCCCAGCAATTCCACAAGACAAATATTTTGCATAATAGATTCCATACGTGATATAAAACTGAAACAAATATATGCAATCTTAACGTTTAACATAACATCTTTTTTTTGAGGAAAAGAAACATTTTGTTTAATATAAGTCATTTTTTTCATGCGAATATTTTTTTAATATTATAAAATCACATGTAGTGCGAATGCATATACTTAAATGAAATACCTCAGCACTCTCAAATGATGTTCCACAATAATAGCCAGTCTTCGTCTAGCGAAATTGTTTTCATTATTTTTGTCCACAAGTTTATTTAACCACGAAAATAACACGGTCAACTGAGCGTACGCGTGCATAGCAAAAATCACATCGAGACTGCAAATGCTTACTGTAACGGAATTAACTATAAAAGTTGATAATATTTCTACAACTTGCATGATTTCATTCGCGGGACTGAATCTTGTATCGATAAACTTGCTGTAAATCGGACAAGCCATTAGACGCATTGAAATGGTTTCATTGCCAACGATAACGATCGTGGTAGTCAATGATTTGACTATAGCGAAGAGAAATGTGCCACTCTGCATGAATATCGCGCAGATTCCGGAGACAAAACGACCGACCTTGGCTTGTTGTAGCATCACCTGTTGATCCTCGTTATTTTTAACCAGTCTCCAATCCATTTCCATGTGTTGCACGCATTTGCGTATATCGTTAGTGAATGCAAGGAGTAAACAATAATTAATCATGCCCATAATCCAGTGACTCAACGGACCTAGCATGCTCAATTTTGTCTCTATATCTTTCTCTTCCAGCCATACATATAAGAAAAACGGCACCGTAACGATTGTCATTAAGGACGAACAGACAAGAACATGCACGTATGAAGTAAATTTCTCGGCTTTCGTTGTCATGCTTATTCGCGACCAAATACCGAGTGGCATTAGAAACCAACGAGCTAATTGTAAACTGTAATCGTTATTATTTTTATATGTGAGTTGAATGTTTGTTGACACACGCTCGGAGTACGTCATGATGGACGCTTCGTGGAAGCGCACGATGCACTGAATGTGACAAATATGTATGTAGTAACAAGTAGTGCGTTGGAGTTATATTCAAACGAGCGCCTGCGCGAGTTGTTTGATGAACGTACAGAGTTATGCTTTCTGAGAGAACGTATGCATTTAATCAATAACTCGCGGAAAGGTAGCGCTTATTGTAAAGAGAGCTTTGTGGATTAATATGCTTTGGTGCATATAATTGTCACTTATGTCACTTAATATTTTATGGCATAATATTTAATATTTTACATGTTGCTATTAATAAATAAAACATAGGAAGTAATACAAGATAATTTGTAAAGAATGCCAAAAATTATAATAATTATAATACAATCTGTATTTCTCTCTCTCGGCAATTTTTAATTTTAATTTTAATTTTAAATTGTATTTTTTAATAACAAATAAATAATAATATATTTGTGTGCCTTTATTTTAAAAATGTTATACAGATAAAGGAGATGAGAATATATCGGAAACTTCTACGATCACATATTCATGTTTACGTTGTGACAGTTCGTAAAATATTCAGATAGACGAGAGACGTTTTGATAACCTGGAATGATTAATAACTTGCCGAAATGCTTCTGAAAAAAAAATTGTTGATACTCACGTCACTGAAAGTCGCAATGGAAAGTTGAATTAATTTTCCAGCAGTTATTTTGATCACAAAACTCGATCTGGATATGATCAAGATCAAGCCAAGAGCTGTTTTATGAGGTAAGCGATACCAATCAGTCATATACGCTGTTTCACCAACTTTCTTGCACTAATAAATATGGTTATTAAAAATATATGTTAATATTTATGCTAGACGATATTCACTGTCTCTTTACCTGTTGTGTTAAAATTTCACCTATGTAACAAAATATAAAAATATTGAAACTCATGGATATATATACAATAATATATGCTGCTATACTCTTTGCATCAATTTTATTCCACCACTAAAAAGATTATAACAAATTGAAAATTTTTTTGAGACTTTTAAAAGGCGTGTTATTAAAGTGTGATTATGATTATTCACCTTTTAAGATGATTAGCATACCGTAATTGAATAATATCCAAGCATACACAAGTTAAATGTACATCCAACTAATTCTACCAGACATATTTGATGCATAACATCTTCGATGCGTGCTATAAATCTAAAATTTAAATTTTAAGAAAATAGAGAAATGTTTAATATTTTGTCGTATTTTAAAAAATGTTGTCTAAACTATTTTTATTTATCAACACATACTGCAATTTTTATCTGTTTCATTATATGATATATCGAAGTTTAAATAATTTATAATCAAAATTTTATTTACAAGAGAAGAAGTTTATTTTGCAATATTCTTTAAAATTTTCTTAAATAAGATAAAATTATGTAATTTTGAAGATTTGCGTAAAACACTGTTTGCAGTATTCCTTTATAAATAGAAAGTTGCTTCAAAATTTTTGTTAATATAGACAAAAACACAATTCAGCTTCCAAAAACTCGCTTTGGTAGCTCATGAGAATAAAAGCGAATAAATAAAAATGTATAGTTCTTAATATCAAAATTAAAACTAAATCATGTCATTCAGATAAATCTCGCGATTCACTCGCATAAATGAAAGTGGAAATAATTCTTTGTTAATAAATCGAAAAGTTTCCTAGTAAAGGAGAGAGTATTGCATATTAAATTGAGTACGGTCTGATAATTACGATTACATGTTTGAAATTATATTTTCGAATATTTCATTTTTGAAAAATTAAATCAAAATTGGCACATAAGAACCATAGCGCGGTAGTTGGAGCGCAGGGAAGAAACAACACTTTCTTCTTATTAACGCCCGTTATTTTTGTAATTTTAAGTTGGAAATAAACCAACAATTAATAAGAAGGAAAGATTGTTTCTTCCCTGCGCTCTAATTACCACGCTATGGCTTTTATGTGTCAATTTTGATTTAATTTTTTATTTATTTCAGCCAAATTCCTAACTATTATTTTATTTTTGAATATATATAATACATAATTGTAACTAATACCTTAAAACACGCAAGTGATGGTCCACGATATCGGCTAATCTTCGTTGGACCGTATCACTTTTTTTCACACCTTCACCTTCGACAAGTTTATCTAGACACAACGTCAAGATATCGAGCTGACCGCACGCATGCATAGCGAAAACGGCGGCCAGACTGCAAGCTCCGACAGTAGTGGAATTTACTATGAAACATGACAACAGCTGCATTATTAGCACGATTTCATTTGCCGGACTGAATCGAGCATCCACAAACTTGCTGTACGAGGGACAAGGCAGCTGAAGCATCGGGACGCTCCGATTGTCGTCGATCGGCACCATCACCGTCGTCATCCCGGACACGATGCTGTAGGAGAAGACGCCGCCGTGCATGAATATCGCGCAGAAACCTGCCACGAATCTGCCCAGCTTCGCGGTCCTCACCATGATCTCGCGATGCTGCGATCGCCTGATGATCCGCCAATCCATTTCCATATGTCGCATGCATCGATGTATATCGGCGCTATGCAGCAGTAGGGAACAATAATTCATTCCACCCATGAGCCAATGACTCAGCGGGCCAATTGCACGAAGTTTCAGCTCGACGTCCTTCTCCTCGAGAACGATGTTAAATGCGCATGGTATCACGGTGAAGGCTATTAAAAAATAACAAACGAATATTAGAGCGCGAGACACAGCTTTCTCGCTGCTCGAAGTTGTGGTTGATCGCGGCCACGCGCCTATCGGCTTTAGAAACCACCGATTCAGCTGTAGACTGTGATCGTGCAGCTCTTTAATCACTGACCGACACATTATGACTACACGACGGCACAGCAACTACTAATCGACTATTATAGTAACGGTCGCTGTGGCGTCTGCGCGAAAAGATAGTCCACTATGAAATAAATCTGATCGATTGAAAGGTACTGTCGGACTTGTTGCTTCGGTAAATGTTGCGAATGCATCTATATACGTTGAGTCAACTTGATCAAGAATTCTATGATCATATGTGATACATGAAGCATTTTATCGATACATTGCATAATTATATTAGTTTTCAAACCGATTTTTTGAATAAACTGATAGTGTTTCATTGGAGAAAATAATACGGTGACATTTGTTTGAAATTAATGTGCGGATTGTCTTTTGACTAATTTATTCTAAGAGTTATGTGATATAGCAAACAATTTATATGATGATAGTACAAAGAATATTTAATAGAATAATTTAAATAAGAAAATTTAAATAAGAAACGAAGAAAAAGAAAAAAAGAATGTTTAAATAAGATATTAATTTGCTTGAGATAAATTATTCAGAAGCTCAGAAAATATAAGTTTTATATGGGCGGTATTACTAAGTTTTTTTTTTAAACTATATAAAATATGATAATATATTTATTTCTAAGATATCTATTTCAGAAAAATATTAAATATAATCAATCATAAAATAACTGATTAGTGATTAATAATAAAATATGCAAGCTTCTTTATGAATGCCACTAATGCGGCATATGCCAAATTTTTATGCAAATCTGTGCGTTATTTATTCCTTTTCGATAAGAAACTCGCCTATGCAAATAAGAAGATATTGAAGATCATCGTAACTTGTGATATTTTTCGTATCTTTCATATTCCATTTTTGAAAGATCGAAATACGTGGAAACAACTTTTTTGATGATTAATGATATTTATTGGCACGTTTACTTTTAGCTTTTAAATTTTTCATTTTTTATTAGCATTAAGATGTTAGTATATATATTAACTATTTAATATATAATAATAAAGCCACACATACAACATAATCTTGATGCAGAAATCTTCATCCCGTAATCATATCCGTAATATCCGATCGAACATAGATATTTTTCGATCAATTCAATGAGACATATTTGATGCTTAATTCACTTGATGTAAAGTTCAAATATTCTATATATAATAATATATAATACAATATACTTGGTAATAAAAAATCTTTTCAGTTATAAACTTAATGTTATTTATAAATGTAAATATTATTCGCAAATTTTCTATTGCCTTTGCCTGCGCAAATGCTGCATAATGTTAAATAGTTCATATTCAATTTGTTTGCAGTTTTCTATCTTATGAAAATGCACGTATTATTGGTTTCAGTATCTTCGCGCAACGAAAATGTGTATTGCAGCAAATTTCCGTGATTGTGTTTGGTGTAGGAAAAGCACATTGCAGCAAGTAAGCGGAATTTTATGCTAGTCGTTTAGTGCAATTTGTTGCATCTTTGCTTTTTTCGGCCCTGTTTCATGTCGAAAGGCAGATCATAAAAAGAGGAAAGGATAAAACAGCAATTTTGATATTGCATGCTTTCTAAAGTGCCCATAGAAAATAAGTATTTCTATGTACTTTAATTTTTTCTATATTATTTGGTACTATTAATAGTTCAAAGATTCAATATACATATTATCAATAAGGAAATAACATTACTAAAAGCCGATGATTTTTTAATTGTTTCTTATTGCATGTGAATTAATTTGCTCCTATTTTTATACATATTATAGTTACATAATTACAGTACGAAGTATATTTAGATATGCTGCAGATGTTTTAATCACCTGAAATAGACAAGAAAAATAATTAAATAAAATAAATTTTGTAGAAAAGGTTTCATATTTGATATTTGAATTATTTAAATTTAACATAATTTTTATATATCAAACTTTTTTAAAATTAGATAATCCATAAGTGTGCAAAAATGCAACGAGAAGTGTAATATATTAAATAATGAAATTTTAGATGAAAGTGCGGTGCTATTAAAAGGTACTCACGTCACCAAATGTTATTAAAGAAAGTTGAATTAATTTTCCGGCAGTGATTTTAATCACAGCACCAGATCTTGATATTATTAAT
Source organism: Camponotus vicinus (assembly GCF_025532165.1). Taxonomy (NCBI): domain Eukaryota; kingdom Metazoa; phylum Arthropoda; class Insecta; order Hymenoptera; family Formicidae; genus Camponotus; species Camponotus vicinus. The sequence continues at coordinate 33,453,957 of NW_028141945.1, forward strand.
ATCATACCGAGAGCAGTTTTATGAGGTAACCGATACCAATCTGTAAAATAAGCCATTTCGCCCACTTTCTTGCACTGAAATTAATTTTTGTGAAAATAATATAATAAATATATCTTTATATATGAATTGCACAAATATTTTATAAAATTTTATATTCATAAATCTTTATTTCGAAAAAAGCAATATATAATTTACTTGTTCCGTGATTAGTTCGCCTATGTAACAGAATATAAAGATATTAAAAGACATAGATATGAACAAAATACTATAAGTTGCTATAGTCTTCGAATTTCTCGCATTCCATTCCTGAAATTGCAATACGAAGTATTGAGAAAGTAAAAATTCTTTAAGAATGTAGAAATAATTAATATTTCAATGAAAAATTTTAAAATTTTTGTTTTCTTATTACATATTGAATTAAAAGCAAGTAATCATGTGAACTTTTTTCTTATATACATATAAATAAATTAATTGTTTTCTTTCATATATCATAAAAAATTCCCTCTATTTTTATTAGAAAATGCATAATAAATACATAACTCACTTGTATGTATTCTATTTTTTGACAAAATTAAAATTTGTAACAATTGATCAGGATTTATAGCTATTCCTTAATGAATGATTAATACACAAGATAGCTATTTATTAATACACAAACAAAAAATGTCTTAGATTTATTTCATGAATGTATACTATCGAATGAGATATATATATATATATATATATATATATATATATAATGACATGTAAAAAACTAATTTCTTTTATCATATTTTATAAGAAACAATTCATATAGTTTATTGTAATATTAGTGGGAAACTAAGAGCTTTAAATAATATATTAATAATATTTTTTATTATACCTTAATAGAACAATATCCAAGCAAGCATAAATTTAACGTGCATCCAACTAATTCCACGAGGCATATTTGATTCATAATTTTCTCGAAGTTTGATAAGAAACTAAAATTACAATATTTCAGATTTAAGCGCACTGACTTCTTTTTTGTTAGTATACATTATAAATTAATTTCTTATAAAGTCAATAAGCGATACTTTACTTTAATACACGCAAGTGTTGCTCGACTATGTTAGCCAATTTGCATTCGATAGATCGTTTCTTTTTTTCTTCGTCGACTAGTTCGTTCAACCAAGAGTAGAGCACGGCAAATTGACCGCATGCATGTGTCGCGAAAACCGCGGCAAGACTGCACGCACCAACCGTGATAGAATTTGCTATGAAACCGGACAAAAATTGCATCGCTAATACGATTTCGTTCATCGGATCGTGGCTGGTATCCAGAAGCTTGCTATAGAACGGGCAAGATAATCGTCGCATTATGACAGTCTGATTGTCGATTATGGCGATCATCGGCGACAGACTGTTTACCACGCTGTACGAAAACACGCCACAGTGCATGAAGACTGCGCAGAAGCCGGCTACGGATCGGCCGAATCTGGCGTATTTTAGCATCACCACGCGATCCTCGATTCTACTCACCGTGCACCAATCGTTCTCCATGTGCTCGATGCAGCGACGTATATCCTTGCCGCGCCATAACAGCGAGGAATAATTTATCCCATTCATGATCCAATGACTCACGGGACCTACTGAGTTCATCTTAATATCGAGCTCTTGCTCCTCGAAGTAGAAGTACAACATGCAAGGCACTACTGTGAAAGCTATGAGAACGTAGCACGTTATCTGTATGATCCTCGATAGGATTCTGTCAGCGATGGTGGTTGCACGCGATTCCGGCCAGACACCGATTGGTTTCAGGAACCAGCGATTTAGTTGGATACTATAATTATGATACTCGTTAGAACGATCCGAAGCTGACATCACCTTAACAGGTAGTGAAGTCATCATAATTCGTCGAAAGCACGCGAAATACTGAACGTTTTTGATATCGCGTCTTTCAGCGACACGGTAAGCGGAATAGTTAATGTAGCGATTGCGCAGATTCTTCTTTATAGAAAGGTTTGCATGTCTCGAGAGGCGGAATTGCACTAATCGATAATGACTACTTGTTGCACCGCCACTTGCAACTATAGACTAGTATTACATATAAACTGTGTGCAGTGTGTGCGATGCATTTTGTTTTATAAGCGATCGTACAGAATTGTAAAATATACGACACTAATTTGCATATTTTAAAATTTATGGCAATTGATCAAGATTTACTGATCGTATGTAATATTGTTATTTTGTTTTTATACAAAAATAAAAATTGCTTTTATTTATGTCAAATATTTAAAAATCCCTTTAGATGTATGAGTAAAATCCCTTTCTAAAGGCATTTTATGTCGATAAGACATAATTACATAATTGTTATGTGAAAACATGATGAATTGTTTATTGACATAATAATCTAAATATAAAAAATTATGATTAAATTATAATTTATAAAGATTAATTCCAAAGAAAAGTGCGCATTACTGCTTTCATTAATATCTTGAATCTCAAGTCAAGTTTTATGCGAATAATCAGATTTCAGCTGAGTACAATCTTATTTGATTTTTAATTAAAATATAATTATATTATTAATTATATTATTAACAAAATTAATATATATTATTTATATATATTAATTATATTGGTTATATTATTTGTATCTTAAAAATATATTCTGAATATTTCATATTTGATAAACTCTTGAGATATAATATTCTCAAGTAATAAGTAAAAATACGACTCATTTTAAGTGAAATGACTATTAGAAGAAATACGGAAATAAATATGATATTATATTGAATAGCTTATCAAATGCGTTTAGTATGCATATATACTTATATTTATCAAAAAATGTTCACCAAAAAATATACGTGAAAGTTTAAAAGAGAGTAGAAAGTATCACGCAAAAATTCAAGCACGAATAATCATGCAACGTGCTTGCGTGCGTAACTTTCTTTTCCTGAGGGAAATGATCAAATCATCAATCATGTCAGGAAGTTAAAGGGTGCATTTTATAATCATAACTGACATAGAATCGTATCTTAATCAATATAAAAAAAAATATGATTTATTTTGCATGGTATTGCGTGATATATCAATCACTGATCTTGTATTATGTGTGTAAGGCTTGCATTATTGTACATATTTTCCAATCAATTTGATAATGTTGATCAACAAATACATGAATTTCTTTATCCATGAAGGATTGGCTGATTTCAAATTTTCAAAAATTGAGCTAAATACTAATGTTAAATATGTCTTTATTATAATTATAGATATTCGTGTTTGATTTCGATTTTTACTCATAGATTCTATACATCATCAATACATAAGAGTATTCGGAACTTATTCAAGAAATTTCACGTAAAAACACAAGTGTGAAAAATTAAATATGATGTTAAATACGGAAAATATGTTTGTGAATATTTATATTAATTAATAATTGAAATCTGTTTTCTTTTGAATCTTATGCATAAATGTAAGATAAAAAATAAAACGCATGCAAATTTTTATAATATAAAATATAAAATATAAAATATTGAGAAATTAGTTAAAGATTATTCGTTTGTTAAACATGTTATATATAATTATATACAATTCAAGAATTCTATATTTTTTTATTTATTATATATTGCGTTTTAACAATTATATATATGAATCAGATTTATATAAGAAAAAAATTAATATCTACATATAGGAATTATATTTTCACTTCATATATTGTCTATATATAAAATATATTATAAAATAATTATATTTTGTCTTTCTCATGCAATATTTACATAGTTAAAGTTCGAAGCATATTTAGGTATGTAACAGATGTTTTAATTACCTGAAATGTTTAACATATAATTAATTTATATTTTGATAGATTCGAATAAAGATTATGTTTTATGTAAATTTGTATTACTTTTTACATAATAGAGAATCTTAGAAATTAAATTTGTTTTATAGAAGTCATATGCTTACAACACCGAAAGTTGCGATAGACATATGAAATATTTTTCCAGCCGTGATTTTGATTACAATTCTCGATCGCAAAATTATTAAAATCAGACCAAGGACAGTTTTATGCGGTAAATAATACCAATTGATCATATAAGCTGCTTCACCAACTTTTTTACACTGTCGCAAAAGTTGAATCAATCGTGAATCAAGAATAAAAAGTATTTTAATTATAGGTAAGTTATGAGAATAATTTATATATATATATATATATATATGATTATTTTACCTGGTCCGCTACAAGTTCACCAATGAAGCAAAATATGAAAATATTGAACATCATCGATGTGAGTACCATGATATATGTTATTATAGTATTCATACTTTCTTCATACCATTCCTGGAAAGATATGCAAATTGATAGCATTTAATATGAAAATATGAAAAAAAGATATGTAATTGTCATAGATTTTTTTTTCAAATTTTTTGGCGTACCGTAATAGTGTAATATCCTAACATACATAAATTAAATGTACATCCAACTAATTCTACAAAACATATCTGTCGTAAAATTGCCTCCATACGTGAAAGAAATCTGTAATTGATACATTTATAATAACTGGCAAAAGATTTTTAATATTTTTAAATTCTAAAATAGTTCATTTTTTACAAATATAATATAAAATGTTTGCAAAAAGTGCAATAAAATAATTTCCAATAATCTTTAGCATTTTATAGGTTTTCGATATCTTTATAATTAAAAAATTGGATTTTATAAGAAATCAATCTTAAGCGCTCGCATGGAATTATCTGAGAATGTCAGTAAAAATTCAAAAATTCAAATATGACTGTGTCATTTAGTAGATAATTAAAAAAATTGACTTGTATATAATTTTGATCTTACTTCAACGCTCGCAAATGATGCTCTACGACATTCGCCAGTCTTAGCTCTTGTTTCTCATCGACGAGTTCTTCGAGACGTAACATTACTACATCAAGTTGACCGGAAGCGTGCATTGCAAAGACAGCGGCGAGACCACATGCACTAATTGTGACATTATTCACTACGAAGGTGGAGAGACATTGTAACACAAGTACAACTTCATATATCGGACTGATTCTGGTATCCACAATTTTATTGAAAGACGGACATGGTAAGCGACCCGTTGTAATTGTCTCGTTGCCGACGATCACGACTATCCGTGACATTCCTCTCGCTATGTTGTAACAAAGAACACCACCCTGCATGATCAGCGCGCAAATACCCGCTATAACACGACCTACTCTTGCATTCTTCAGCATCACTTCTCGATCTCGCTCTTTCTTCATCATACGCCAATCGCTCTCCATATGTTCGACAGATTTCCGTATCCGATTGTTATGATGCAAAAGCGAACAATAATTGATACCGCCCATGAGACAATGACTCGTTGGCCCTATAGCCTTGAGCTTTAGGCGGATGTCTTTCTCTTCGAAGAGAATATATAGTATAGAAGGTATTACGGTGAAAGCTATTAAAGAATGACATGTTAATTGCAGAATTTTTATCAGAATATTTTTGATCGTTGAATTCGTCGATTCCGGCCAAGCTCCTATTGATTTCAAGAACCAACGATTCAATTGAAGACTATAATCGTTATCTTGTCTATAAACTTCTACGATAGATTTGCTAGAGGTATGCTTCATGGTTGATTCGCGGAAGACGCACTACTACTGATCACTATTGCTGATTGCGTTTTCCAACGAAGTACGTTAACGCTTGCGCGGACATATATCGAACAGTAAAAAAAATTACTGAGAGACAGAACGTAATCGATACTTACAGTACCTTCAACTTATTCAACGAAACTGTTTGACGAATTCTTAATATTAGTTATAACAGATTATTATAGACATTTATAATATTATATATCTCATACATAAAATGCCATAACTAAAAAATACATATTACACATATACATTTTTCAATTATGGCATTACAATATTTTTAATTACTAGGTATGTATTAGTGCTAAGTATTTCAAATAATAAAAGATATTACAATATAATAATACAATAAAATATTATAGATCAATTAAAATCGAATAAATAATTTTTGAGCAAAACTGCCAATTCTATCTTGTTCTAATATTTTTTTAAACTGTTAATATTGAAATTATCGAATAGCAATTCCAAAGTTGCAATAAACATAATTAATTATTTCTATAATTATGTTTTTAATAGTATTTGATCTCGAGATTCTTAGAATCCATTCAAATAATTTTGAATGTGTTGTAATCTATGTTCCTATGTCATAATTTTATTTGTGATAGAATATTAAAAGAATATATATTAATCTTATCATTTCCTTATTTCCTCAATACTTTCTTAAAAATAAATTTGCATTATTTTCTATTAAAGTCACTTAGTTTCATATTGCCTCACATACAAGAACATAATGCTAAGAAAGATTTTATAGGAAAAGATGTGAAAAATATATTAAAATTTTTGAACAAATATTTTTCAGTATGCACACATAAATTTTCTATTTATTAAAATTATATTTTTATTTTATTTTTCTTTTTAATATGAGATGGGGAACAATTAATTGACTGTTTATACATAATTACATTAATAATTTGTACACTTTAGATAAATTTTAAGAAGTTTACGTATGTAATATGTTTAAGTAAGCAACCGATATCTTAACCACCCATCGATTGAATGAATTATATGTAAATCACTCTGAAAAAATATAATAGACATTGACATTGCATTACTTACGTCATTGAAAGTACTGAGAGACAGCTCGAAGAGATTTCTATAAGTTCTTCTGTAATTTCTTCAGTAAGTTTGATAGATAAATTTGACGTAGCAATCATCAATATGAGAGCAAGATTTTTCCTTCCTGGTAAACGATACCAATCGATCAGATGACGCTTCGCAGATTTTTTTGTACTATTTATAGAATTACTTTTTTTATTTTAATAATAATATATATATTTACACTTATACTAATAAAAGTTATTTAAAAAAAGAATGAAAGTGCATATTCTGAATTTTATTAATGCATAAATTATTATAGAAATATTATTAAGACATATTTGTAAAGTAAATCCAAGTTTATTAGAGAGATGCAAAAGAATGCTTTGACAGTAAAAATTATGTCTGTTCATCAATGTAACAAAATATAAAAATATTGAAAATAAAGAGACATAAGAAGAATAATATATCTTATAATAATAATATATGTATATATATATATATATATATATATATATATATATATATATATAATATGATTTGCAGGTTCTTTGTCATTCCTGTAAAGTAAAGATCTTATATTTGAAAACATTCATATTATGGATCGTTTTGTTCAAGTAATACTAGAAATAAATGTATGCAGTTTTAAATCATATGTCATATTATATGATTTAAAACTACGTATGTTTATCTTCGGCATTACGTGAAAAAAAACGGTTCGTACTTTTTTTACTAGCATGTAAACGTATGTTTTTACTCATGAGATTTCGGCTGATTTTGACCAGATTTCAATCAGTTTTAATATCCAACGATTGAGCTGAATGTTCAATCGCATGTCTTTCATAATCATACTTGCAACAAAATTGAAATCTGCATAGGATTTCCATTTCATTAAAGCATCAGGATTTCATAGTTACTGAAGGGTTACAAAGATACAAGCGCGGAAAGGTGGTTGCGCCATTTCCTATAGCTTCCCTTCTGAGGAAGAAATAGTCAAGCGACCAACCATATCAAGGTAATGAAGGGTGCATTTTATAGTCATATTGACTATCATAAGATGTGATAAAAGAGAACTACTTTTCCTCTTCAACTATGTTTGCCGCTGTGCATGAATTATATACATGAAGCTTGTGTTTCTCGCATAGTTATTTTCCGTAAACAATAAAAATTGATGACTTTCTTTAAAATTACAAATTATAACACGTACATACATAAAATATTGTTTGTGTATATTTATGTGATTCGAGTATAAAACTGTAGTAAATAGTATATATTTTATTTTCTATCTTATTATATTTCTGTATATATACAAACTCATTTCTTTTTTATAATCTGTTACCTGCATATTGATATGTATTCTAATAAGTAATGTCTTACTTGTGAGTATTCATATAAGACAAAATCTTTAATAAATATATGCAAAATTATTAATAATAAAGTGTGAATAATAATTTTGTTTTGTAAATTTTTGATAGATTTATATTTTATTTAAAAATGTAAAATGCACATTTTTGTTAATTAAGAAAGATCGACAAGTCGAAAAATTCTATTTTACTATAAATCACATCAAATATATCTATACTAAGTAAGATTTTTTGTTTCTCGTTAACAAATTCTTCAAAATATAACTTACCACTCGATCGAGAAAACGAGATATCCTGAAAATGCTAGATTGTACGCTGAGTATAACTATAAGTTCAGCTTGGTATGAACAATCTTGTTAAAACATAGTCACAAATGATGGACTCGTATCACGCAACCTGTCATGGTATTCCTCAATATCACATAAATCAACTACAGATTCAGAAACAAACAATAATTGGTACCGCTCATGAGATAGTAATTCGTAGCCTTGTGTGTCAGAAAGAAATGTAAATCCTTTTTCTTTTAAAGAATGTACATACTAAAGAAGATATAACCGGGTAAAAGTTAAAAAATGGAAAGTTATTCGCAATCTTTACCGCAATAGTTATTGAGTTCCAATTTGAAGTTATTACTTAATTTCTGATTAAAATCCAAGATATCATTGAAAATCATAATATATAATTTTATCCAATATATAATAAAATCTTATCTATAAGAGAGATTTTAATAAAAAGAAATTTGATAGAAAAATATAAAAAACACATTAAATTTTTATATAAATATTTCTGAATATATGTACGTATAAATTTATTATAGCATATTCAAATATATTTTATTTCTCTTTTTTTCTTAAATATAAGATCATAAATTTAAATTTTTTTGAAATCAACAATTGCAATAATTTCTACATACATACAGTCCTTTACGAAGTTAATGTACGTAACATGTTCAAATAGGTGACAGATGTTTTAATCACCTATAGATTGAATGAGAGATATTTAGAACATATATGTTCACGGATCAATTTAATAAGCATTGGTATTGTGCACTACTTACGTCACCGAAGCTACTAAGAGACAACTCGAAGAAATTTCCAGCAGTAAATTTGACAGACGAATTGGACATAGCAATGATTAACATAAGAGCGAGACCTTTTCTTTTTGGTAGACGATACCAATCGATCATGTATGAGATCTCGCCGATCTTTTTACACTGTTTGCACAGAATTATTTTTTTTATAAATTCAATAAATTTTTTTTATAAACATATTTACGCTTATCGATAAGATTTTCACTTTTCAAAAAGTAAAAATGCGCGTATTTTTTAATTTTATTATTGTATATGCTATATATTATTGTATATATACTATATTTTTTCTATTACATAAATATACTGTAGAAATTTTATTGTAAAATTTGTCATTAAGTTTATCAAAAGTGCAAAGAAACACTTCGAGAATGAGAACTATACCTGTTCAGCGATAAGTTCGCCAATATAACAAAATATGAAAATATTAAATGTAAGAGATATGAGCAGAACAATATACGTAATATAACGTGCAGGTTCTTTATTATTCCATTCCTGTAATATAAAGATAATTTTATTTCAATACGTTTACACATATTATCGTAAATAATCTTCGATATTACTTGAAACAGATGAGGCACTTGGCGGTATGTACTTTTTGTACGATATGCATACCGTAATAACATAATATCCAAGGAAGCATATGTTTAATGTACATCCCGTGATTTCCACGACAGATATTTCACGCAATATTTTCTCCGTTAGCGATATAAAACTGGAAGGCATCAGGCACGCGTAAGATGAAACAAAAATATATTTTTAAAGAATGTTAATTAAATTATTAACTCTTGGCCTGTGATGCTAAATTATCCATTTATACTTTTCAATTACAATATAAAATATAATGAAAATAAGTGCAATATTATATTTAAAATATAATAACTGAACAAATATTTTATGCGTGATTTGTATAGAATTTATATTATTTATCTCTGTATTTTAAACATACTCCACTTTTTTCAATTACTATGTATTATTAGTAGTAGCACCATTTATGAGAGAATGAGGAGAGAGAGAGAACAGTATTTAAAAATATAAAGTAAAATAACAATATAATATGAAATATAAATATAATATTATTATAATATTAATAAATATAAATTTGTATATTCATAGTATGCTTCTACTCTTACCACACACGATTGTGTCGTTATTCTCTTTTCATTTCCAAGAGTGAAATATATAAGAAAACCACTCTTTAAAGTCGCAAAATTACTTACTGTAAGATCCGAACGTGCTGTTGCACAATCATCGATAATCTGTCGTCCAAGTTCCCGCGAAGATCTTCCCTTCCGTCCACTAAATGCTCGATCCACTGCATCAGAACCTCCATGCGACCGTAAGCGTGCATCGCGAATACGGCGGCTACACTGCAAGCACCGGCGGTGATAGAATGCGCAATGAAGCCCGACAAACATTGCACCCAGAAGAAGATCTCACTGACGGGACTGTATCGCGCATCAACGATTACTCTGGCGACTGGATACACCAGTGGCTGATATGTCAAATTACTATCACTCTCTGTGACCTTGCCATTGCTGAATGGCATTGCAAGGTAATAAAATACAGCACCACCATACATAAAGAACGCGCATATCACCACGAGACGACGGCCAAACTTCGCGTTTCTGATCATGATAATACGATCTTCATAATACCGTGTATTCATCCAATCGTTTTTAATGTATTCGATACCTCTGCGGATATCGTTCTCGCGGAAGATTAGAGAGGAATACTTAATGACGGCCATCAGACAGAAACTCAGTGGTCCGGAGAGCTTCAAGGTATTATATGTGTCCTCTACCTCGAGCGTTATGTAGACGGCGCAAGGTATAAACAGGAAGCCAATGAGACTAGTGCACATCACGTTTACCAGCATATAAATGTATTTTTCTATCCATGAGGTTTTTGCTGATTTTGGCCAGACACCGATCGGCTTCAGTATCCAACGATTCAACTGAATGCTCAACTGCATGTCTTTCTCATAATCATAGGTAGACGCGACGACGTTAGACTTCTGCGTAAGATTTCTGTACATCGTTAAAGCGCGGGAGTTCGGTCGCTACTGAAAGGGTTGTGCAAAGATACAAGCGCAGAAAGCTAAGTACGGCTGCGCCGTTTCGCGTAGCTTCCCTTCCAAGTAATAAGTAGTGTATACGATCAACCATATCAGGACAATGAAGGGTGCATTTTATACTCATATTGACTTTCATAAGAAGATAAAAGGGGATGTCATTCCTCTCAAACTATTTCTGTTGCTCTTCATAAATTACATATATGAAGCTTGCGTGTTTTGCACAGCTACCTCCTGTGAGTCTTCCGTGAATCTTCCGCAAAGATTGATAATTTTTTTTCCTTAAAGTATTGCAGATTATAATATGTATGTGTTATGAAATATTGTTGATATATATTTTATGATTCATATATAAAATAGTATAAAAACGATATAATTTTTTCTTTTCTTTTAAATTTTTTCTTTTTTAAATTTTTTAATTGTGTATAGATGCAGAATAAGAAAATATAAAAATTTTTTATTATAAAATATAAAAAAACATTTTTTAATTTGATTTTCTGTCTTATATTAATATTTACACAAACTTTTTTTTCTACAATTCATTATGCACGTTGATATCTATTAAGTAGTAGTCCTTAGGAGTGTTTTTTTTTAAGACGATACAATCGTAAAAAATAATATACAATCTTATGGAAAAATAGAATTATATAAAATTTATGGAAAATTGCTGATATTAACTTGTTTCAAAAATATATATATTTTCTTTATATAATAAATTATATTAATATAAATTATCGAATAGATTTATATCTCCGAAAGAGTCACAATAGATAATTGTATCATTTTTCCGTTGATTATTTTTATAACATTTGATTTCGAAATTATTAGAATCGAATCAAGTATGTAATATCATTTCGTTATGCAATTTTATCCATTTTTTGACATTATACAAGCACTTTTGATCTATGTTTCTATATCATTATTTTATTTAAAAATATAATAAACAAAAAAGTTGCTTATATTTATATAGCATGCAGATATTTGATCAGGAGGAGGATCAATAGAAATTTTAACTATGTAATAAAATATAAAAATATACACGATATAGATATACATCCATGATATATGATGCATGATGTAAATATAGTGAAGTATGTAAGCAACATTATTTCTGTGCAATTTCTGTGTGTGGTATTATAAATGCTATATATCTTATTTCTTCAAACTTTGAAATGAATTCAAAAAATTTTTCAATATTATTTAATTTTATATTACGTAATAAAAAAGACAAAACAGATTATAGTGAAAAGAAATTTGATGTAAACGCATTCGATATACATACATGCACATTAAATTTTTTAAGCAAATACTTCTTAATATTTATACGCAGATACATGAGTTTTTTATTTGTTTTATATCATATAATGTCTATACATATTTGATTTCTCTTTTTTTGAAGAGATCATATAATAAATTGGCATTTAAATCAATAATTGCAATAATTTCTACACATATAATAGACTTACTAAGTTAACGTACGAAGCATGTTCAAATAGCCAACAGATGTTTTAACTACCTATAGATTGAATTAATGATACATTGTATAAGCCATAAATATGTATTATTTGTTGAATTTAAATATATATTAAATATATATTAAATATATATTAAATATATATTATTTGTTAAATTTAACACATAAGCATTGACACTGTGTGTATTACTTACGTCACCGAAGGTACAGAGAGACAACTCGAAATAATTTCCGGCAGTAAATTTGATAGACGATCTGGACATAGCGATGATTAATACAAGAGCGAGACTATTTTTTCCTGGTAAACGATACCATTCGATCATGTACGAGACTTCACCGATCTTTTGGCACTGTTTGCATAGGATTAGTTTTTTAGTTCTTTTTCTAATTAATAAAATTTCTTCTATAAGCATTCACGCTTACTGATAAAAATTTCATTTTTCAAAAAATATAAAGATGCAAGTATAAATAAAATTCTTTTTATAAGTATATCTACGCTTAATGAGTTTTATTCTTCAAAAAATAAAAGTGCGCATTTCAAATGCTATTATTGTACAGATACTATAATATTTCTTTTATATAAATATATTGTGAAAATATAATTGTCAGATTTGAGTTACACATTACGTTTATATCAAAAGTGCAGAGGAATATTTCGAGAATGAAAACTATACCTGCTCGGCAATAAGTTCGCCAATGTAACAAAAAATAAAAATATTGAATGTAAAAGATAGAAGTAAAACAATATACGTTATGTAACGTGCAGGATCATTACTATCCCATTCCTGCAATATAAATATTCTTGTGTATTTGAATATGTTATACGTGTCATTGTAAATTTTGATCTTCGATATTATGTAAAACAGTGCGCTTTGTGTTATGTAGTTTATGCATACCATGATAGTGTAATATCCAAGAAAGCACATATTTAATGTACATCCTGCAATTTCCACGATAGATATTTCACGCAGTACTTTGTCCGTTAACGATATAAAACTGGAAGACAACGAGTGCATTATCGCGTAAAATGTTTGAGAAACAATATAATTTTTTTTAATGATAATTAATAATTAAATCATTAAATCTTGATCAGTGGACGTTAAATCGCTTGTGAAACATACTTTCTAATTGTACAAATGTAATATAAAATATAATTGCAATATATTTTAAATGTAATAATTGAACAAATTTTCATGCGTAAATATTTCATGCGATATAGAATTTAAATAGATATTATATATATTTATATGTATTCTAAATCTTCTCTATTCTTTTCAATTACTATACACTAATAGCAACTTCTATAGAGATAGATATTTAAAAATGTAAAAAAATGAAACGAAAATATAATATAAAATATAATATGAATATTTATATTGATACATGCAAAGCAAAATGTAAAATTGCTTCTACGCGTTTCGTGCGTATAATTGTCATGATACTACTTTTTGTTTTCGAGAGTTAAATATAATAGAAATATAATAAATATAATAGAAAAATATAATAAATATAATAGAACTAGAGTCGATAAAACTTACCGTAAAATTCGAATGTGCTGCTGCACAATCATTGACAATCTCTCATCCAAGCCGTGAAAATCTTCTCTGCCGTCCACCAAATGTTCGATCCATTGCATTAAAACCTCCAGACGACCGCAAGCATGCATTGCGAATACGGCGGCTATACTGCATGCACCGGCAGTGATGGAATGCGCAATGAAGCCCGACAAACATTGCACCCAAAAGAAGATCTCACTGATGGGACTGTATCGCACGTCGACGATTACTTTGGCGACCGGATACACTAGAGGCCGATACGTCAAATTTCTATCATTATCCATAACTTTGCTGTTGCTAAGTGGCATGGCAAGATAATAAAACACAGCACCACCATACATAAAGAGCGCGCATATCTTTACGAGACGACGGCCGAATTTAGCATTTCTAATCATGATGATCCGATCTTCAAAATGACGTGTATTCATCCAATCGTTCTCGATATACTCGATACCTCTGCGGATATCGTTCTCGCGGAAGATCAGAGAGGAGTACTTAATGACGGCCATTATACAAAAACTTAGTGGTCCGGAGAGCTTCAAAGTATCATACGTGTCTTTTACCTCGAGCGCTGCAAAGGTAGCGCAGGGTATGAACAGGAAGCCAATAAGACTGGTGCAAATCACGTTTACTAGCATATAAATATATTTTTCTATCCATGAGGTTTCTACTGATTTTGGCCAAACGCCGATGGGTTTCAGTATCCAACGATTCAGTTGAATGCTCAGTTGCACTTCTCTTTTATAATCGTAGGTAGACGTGAGGGCTTTCGAATTCTGTATAGGGTTTTTGTACATCGTTAAAGCGCGGGAACTCGATAGCTACTGAAAGGATTGTGCGATATAAGCGCAGGAAGTAAAGTACGACTGCGCCGTTTCGCGTAGCTTCCCTTCCAAGAAATAAGTAGTTATGCTATCAGCCACATCAGGACAATGAAGGGTGCATTTTATAGTCATATTGACTTAAGATGAGGGAAGACTATTTCTCTCGAACTACTTCTGCTACTGTTCATGAATTAAATATACGAGATTTGCATTTTTTGCACAGTTATCTTCTGAGTATCTTTCGTGAATCTTCCATAAAGATTGAAGATTTTTTTCCTTAAAGTAATATAATGTAAGGTATAGTGTATATATATATGTAATTCGTACATGAAATAGTATAAAAATGGAATGAGTCTGTCTTTCTTAAATTTGCGTTAATTGTAGTGGATAAATACAGACTAATTGTAAGAAGAAAAATATGCGAGTTTTTTAATACGAAATACTTAAACATTTTTATTTTATTTTTTTTGTCTTATATTTATGTATTATACATTTTATTTTTTCTACAATCTGTCATGCATGTTGATATATTTATTAAATAATGATCCTTGGAAATGTTAAAATTATCCAACTTATTTTTATTACCAAATTTTATTATTGCACAACATTAATGTAAAAATAGTATAATTTAATTTTTGACATTGTTATCTCTTTGACAAACAATACACATTTCTACACACACACACACAATATTTCAAAATTGGACTTACTTCAAGATACCACACAGTTGAGTAATTCGCCAATCTGTCGTCCATAGTATTATTAACGCCTTCCTGACAGTTGATCAGATAGTTCATCTATGAATATCTAATCGTAAACATGCATGTTGTTAAACGTGCCCACTATGACATTATGAGCAAAGAATTGGACAGTTAGATAAAATAAAAAATTTTGTTGGAGGCACTCTATTAAATGTTAATGATTATCTTTGGCATCGGATACGTAGAACTCTCGTTTTCTCGATCCTTTTCATTGATCTTGAGCCAGCAGCACTGTGACATAATAAAACAGATCATTGCTATACTTAAAGCCGCCACATTATTTATATATATATATATATATATATATATATATATATATATATATATATAATACATTATTATATATTATTATACATATATATATATATATATATATATATATATATATATATATATATATTATTAATCGATGATAATCATAAGTCGATGATTAAAAATGATGTCTTCCAATATTCTGTTCTTTCTTTCTTTTACCTGAGAGACACAATGTACATACATCTTGTTTCTCAAAGCTGTTTTCTGTAATGTAATTTTTAGAATAGCTTTGGTGCAGGCAAGAAAGTTATATTTAAATTGGATTTTATTTTAGAAAATCGCATAGAAAGAGATCGCGCATAAGCTGATGATTTGATTTCTGTAATGTGTATATGACGAAAAAGAAAATTTCTCTTTGAATTTTATTTCATAACAGTTTGCGGATCAGACTGAAAAATGGTTAAAAATTATTCTGGATATTATTTTGTAACTATGCAATCATTTTATTAGTAATTTTTTATAAACAATTAAAACATGTATATATTATATTATAATTTTTTTAAATAATAAATGGGTGGATATATAGTGTTAGAATATTAATAAAAATCTTTGGAACAAAAACAAAAATGGATGAATGTATTTAGAATTTAAATTATAAACACATGTTCTATATAATATAAATAAATATGATTTTATATAATATGTATAATATAATATTACGCGATTACACAGTGACTGTCCGTAGCAAGTTTAAATACGCCATCGCGGTTTTGATAACCTAAAAAGATTAAATAAAACGTATATATGCATAATATATTATATATATACATATATATACATATATATATATATGTATATATATGTATATATATAATATATTATGTATATATATTGTATTTATATAGATATATTATAGATAAAAATGTACATTTATAAAGAAGAATAAATACGCTCTCACGTGTAACACAATTTTCTTTTTTTTAATATAATAATTTTATTATATATATATATATATATATATATATATATATATACACTATATATACGAATTAAATATAAAAATAATTTAAATTTTATTTAATAATAAAACAAAAAAATATTTGTTGTCATATTAAAAGAAATAAAATTGCTTACAGCACCGAAACTGCTAAATGAAAGATCGATCACTTTACCCGCCGTGAGTTTTGTAGGATAATTAGCCATTGCAATTATTAGGATAAGATAACGAGCTTGTTTACTAGGTAACCAATACCAATCGAGTGTGCAACAAGTTATATAAACTTTATTCCCCTGTGCAAAGTATAAAGAGTGTACTTTATTAATGTTTCTTGTCCCATTATAATAATGTTTTTTTAAACTTTGCGTATTCTTTATTATTTTTTATTTTAATATATTTTTTCTCCTATTATATAAATATATTTGACGTTGTACTTATATACATTATTATACCTATATACATATTAATTTTTGTTATCTGTATACCTTACCTGACTATTTAAAATTTCCCCAATGTAACACAATATAAAAATATTGAACGTAAAAGATGCGAGCATTATGGCATATGTCAAAAAAGAGAGTGCATCGTTCCGTTCCCATCCCTATATATAAAGAAGCATATTATATAATTTATTTAAAAAATTACTGTATATACGTTAAAGACCTGCATGCGATGTAAAAAAAATCGGTTATTAACAAATGTTACTATTATATTGCGTACCGTTATCACATAATATCCTAGCAGACACAACACTAAAGTGCTACCAATAATTTCGATAAAACACATTTTTCCTATAAGATGTTGTATGTGCTGTAAAAATCTAGAAATCGATATTGCATCGGATAATTTCTAAAATTACATCTTTGTTAAAGATATTCTTTTCAAGTTAATAAAATATTTTTATTATAAATGTCTTGAATTATAAGATTAATAATCCAACAGATAAATGGTAGTTTTTTGACAATGAGTTCAATATTTAACAAGTAAACACTTGTAGAGCTAATCTTCAAAAGCATAAAATAATTAATTTTAATTTTTTTAAAGAAAAAGAAAAATCGTAAATGCAGAAAAATTAAATCGATTATTAACAAATCATTATTAATAAATCAAAAATTAACGTAAAATGCAGAATTTGAGTTGCTTACCTACGTATCCTTATATGATGCAGGATAATCGCTGCCAATCTTCGAGCAATGACATGACTCTTCGACCACTGAGCCTCGTTTGGTAAATTTTCCAGCCAAGTGGCCAGCATCTCGAGTTGTCCGCAAGCGTGCATGGTAAACAATGCGGTGACGCCACAAACACTCGCCATAATGATATATATGAAGATACCGATCAGTAAATGTATCGAAAACACGATTTCGTAAGCGGGACTGCACTGCGGATCGAAGAAGATATAATAATGGCCTTGCACTAGCGGTCTGATAGTGACGTTCTCATTGACGATGATCTTGCCGCGAAATATCGGCTGTATCAGACGATAAGTAAAGCCGCTGGCAAACAAAAATAGCGTGGTGCAAATCAAAATGAAACGCCCGGCTTTCGCCCGATCCAGCATAATTTTACGATCGTTCGCATCTTTGACATTTTGCCAGTCCTTCTCCATATGTTTCACGCATTTTCTGATGCTATCTTCTCGTAACATAAGGGTGCAATACATAGTGGGCACCATAATATAAAAACAAAGCGCGCCGGTCATCTTCAATCTGCTCTTGAACGTATCCAAGATCAGAAACATGTACAATGCCCATGGTATTAGATTGAAGGACAGCAGTAAGCAACACACTGCTCGGAGGAGTCCTTTTAAAAATCTCTCTCGAAGACGAGGTTTTTCCAAAATTGGCCACACGCCGATCAATCCTAAGATCAGCCTATGCACTTGCACGGTATATCTTATGTCATCCTCATATTTAGCGTTGTGTAAATCTGTGGGTTCGAACATGATATAGACCAGCGACAAAAGAAACGGATCCTCTTCTGATATTTGTTCGCGAGAAGATTGCGCGATCACGACTGACAGACGAAACTATGACGAAACTTGTCAGCTACATTATATGTACACTTTTGCGTCTGCGTGGGTGAATCACCTTCGCAACCACGGTGGTTCGGCATAGCTAGAACTCGATACTAAGGGGTTGCGTGTGCGCGATTTTTTGCCACAAGTAATTATAAAATCGATTCACAGAGACGAAAATATTCTTTGGTTTACGAAAGTAATACTTTGTATTAGATTATAGATTATACCTTACAAATGGATTAATACCCGTTAAATTGAATGTCATTTATTGATAATGTCATCATTTGTGAATTGTTAAGGAAGTAAGGAGTCAAGTCATATCCAATTTAAATATCTACAATTAGATTTCAGTAAGTAAATTAATTAGAAGACTTTGCATCTGATTTCTTACGAAAATTATCATTAAAGGTGAAAAAATGAAATGAAAAAAAGAGAAATATTCGTTGGCAAACCTTGTCCATTTGTGTCAAAAATAATTACAATTACCGATTAAATGTTTAAGTATCTCATATTGTATCTAAGTCATGGAAGATTCACTGAACAATATGAAATCACGTGACGAATTTTCGAAGCAGATTAAAGTACGTCATCGATGTTCTGATAATCTATGAAATAACGAAACAGATTTCGTGATTTATGGTTGACAAACAAAAACGAAAAACTTTTACATTGTTTTATACTTACGTTACTGAATGTGGGTAGAGACATTTCCATCATTCTACCTGCAGAGATTTTTTCCGGAATATTAGAAATTGCCATTATCAGGATTAAAGAACGAGCCCTTTTATATGAAAGACGGTGCCAATTTATCGTAGATGTTATCAATCCAACCTTGATGCTCTGTTATAATTATCGATTATATATTTTTAGACAGTACTTGACAACGTTGGTGTTTAATTTTCACAACAAAAATAATGCAAATACCGCGATACCTGATCTGTCAAAAGTTGACCAACATAACAATTAGTAAAAATGGAAATAGTGAAAGATATGAGCATCACAAACATAGTTAACACAGCTGTAGAATCGCTACTTTCCCATTCCTATACAGTTAACATTATAAATGAATTTTATTATATAAATTTATTTAATTATAATAATAAATTATAATGATTTGATAATGTATATTATATTAGCTACAAATTTCTGTTTGATAATTATCAACATCAAATTGATTATGCAAAATCTCATGGAAAGTATTCTTCATGATTACCATAATAACGTAATATCCTACGAGACATAAGAGAACAGTAGATCCTACTATTTCCACTAACCATATGAATTGCATAGCTTCCTCTACTTGTTTCAAAAAACTGTAAATGAACAATTTATCTAGTTAATAATTGATAATATTTTTAAGCAATATTTCATTCAGAACACTATTACAATTCTAAGAGATATCTAATAATTTAAAAATAAAAATTCATTATAGCTTATTTAATATTTGCAATATTAAAATTATTTCCACAATACTTTTCATAATAATTATAATTTGAAGAGAATTATACAATAGTTATACACTGCAAAATAGTCATAACTCATAAAAAAATATTGTTTTATATCAATTATATTTTATAATTTTCTGTTTTATATCAATTATATTTTATGATTATCTCTCATTTGTAACAAAAATTTAAAAAAATATTATTTATGAAAACTTCTCTCCTTCATTTAATCATTTTTATAGGCTCACTTTTTTACTTTTATTTGATGTTCCACAATATTGGCCAACAAAGTCGCAACAGTTCGATCCTCGGGCTCCGTCATGTCATTAAGTTGCTGCAGTTTGCCGATCAAGACACTCAGCTGTCCGCAAACATGCATGATGAAAAATGCCGCTAGTCCGGCCGCGCCGCATGTCATCGAATAGGTGAGTAACCCCGCGAAGAATTGCAGGGTAAATACGATCTCGTACGCTGGCGAGGCTTGCTCGTCGAACTTGCCAAAGTAACTGGGGCATGAGAGAGCTCTTACCGTAGTATTCATCGGTGTTAACATTCGTCCTTTCGAGAGCGGTACGATGGTACGGTAAGATAGCCCGCCGATGTACATGAAGGCAGCGGAGAAGATGGCGAACTTTCGGCCTATTCTCGCCTTGGATAGCATCGCTTGTCGATCATTCCAATTGACGGTGCTCTGCCAATCCTGTTGTACCTGTTCCAGGCACGATTGGATTTCTTTCGCGTGATAAATGAATAGACTGTACTTCATGCAACCCATCCAACAGTTTAGAAGGGGTCCCATTAATCTGACCCTCCGTTTGACATCGCGTTCTTTCAGAAATACTAATAAAAGACCAGGCACGAGAATAAACGCAAATAAAAAATAGCAAATAACGTTCTGCAATCGGATCGCAATTTTCTCCGCGTTGGATGCGAATTTCGGGATCGGCCACGCACCAATCATTCGTAGAATAACGCGAGTCACTTGCACCGCATAATTGAAATGATTTTCGTTTTCTGGAATTGTTTTCGACGAGCGTTCCGTGATTAGCTTCATTTCTGATGGTATTTTAATAATTTGGTATTTTAATTAATGTTTCTTAAATTAAAATTTTATACGTAATAAATTTGATCACGAAATTCACGTTCGCCACGTCTGTTTTAGCTGTTGAGAATTTTCATTAATTTCGTCATACGTTATTTCGAGTTTATGGATAACAGATGGTCAGACGAAACTAGAAGCTCGAGCATGACTGAACAGGTGTGTGTGTAATTATAGGTGGTCTCTCTCTTTCTGCAGTAAGAACAATGCGCTTGCGTGCACGAAACGGCTGCGCGTAATAAAGGGATATATGAGAAAAAGATTATGAAACAAACTTCCGGATTGAATACCCCTTTGATGAGCAAAGAAAAGACCGTCATACACCATACTCATAATTATCAAGTTTGAACTTACGATTGAAAAGGAATAATATGTTTTGTGCTACATATTATTATGTGAACAGGATGTCATGAGAGTAAAATATCTTATTAATAATAGAATGTCATAGTTTTGTTTCATTAATTTTTATTTTTATATTTAAGATAGATTTTTCTATTTTATTTAAGGTTGATTGAATTTTCTGTTAATTATAAAAATAATAATATGCTTAATAATTTTATTGTCTTATAAATCACATAATCATGCAAGTATATCGAAGTTAAGACTTCATATGATTATATGATTTATAATAGAATAAAATTATATTTATTTCTCGTAGATGAGTTTTTAAAAAATGCGATTAACTATGTTAAACCGATTGGAAAAGCGAAACATCTTGGAAAAGATACATTGTACGTTGAGTGTAGCTGCAAGTTAAGCTGTCCACAATCTTGAAAATGAAATACGCGAAACGATTTACATCAAATTACATATTCAATCGTAAACGTGAAAAATAATTGATACTTTTTATGAGAAAGTGATTTATAACTTTGTGTTTTAGAGAATATGTATAATGAAGGAGAGATATAACAAGGAATAAAAGCTGTATCACTATAAAACCTAAAAAATATGATAATCGTAGATTCTTTGCGGGTATTTAATTTTCAATTAATTAGTCAAAAGCTAAAAATTTAATTAAATATTATAATTATTATCTTACTTATGAATATCTATAATAATCTTGCAAAAATCGTGTTTCGTGTTTTACGAAAGATAATGATTGCTATTAGCTGTGTTTTTGAATAAGATACAAATTACGTCAGTGTGAACATTTGAGAGAAAGTGGAAAATAATAGAAATAGTATATTTATAGTTTCTTTAACTTGCTGCATGCTAAATTTTACAATATATTTTATAAGTTAATATATTGTAAAAATGCAATATAATTTGTTTTCTTTTAAATGTAGTTTTTTAGATAATTAATTTGATAAATTAATTTAATTGTAATAAAGTTTAGATTAATCAATTTTTTTGTCGAACGAGTTAATATTTTATTAGCTTTGCCAGACGTGGAAACGTTATATTATCTGTTCTCGATATTACATTTTATATATCAGCAAATATATGATATGTATATTAAAATTATATATATATATATATATATATATATATATATATATATATTTATATATTATTATAAATCTTACAAGTGGGTTACACCCGTTAAATTTAATGTCATTTACGTAAATTGTTAAGGAAGTAATAGATCAAGTCATGTCATATCTAAATATGTAAAAATAAAAATTAGATTTTAGTAAGTAAATTAATTAGTAGACTTTGCATCTGATTTCTTATGGAATTTATCATTGATAAAAGTGGAAAAATAAAATGAAAAAATAAAAAAGAAATATTCGTTGGCAAATCTTGTCTCTCTATTTGTGTAAAAAATAATTACAATTACAGATTAAATGTTTAAATATCTCATATTGCATCTAAGTCATAGAAGGTTTATCGAAAATATGAAATCACGTGATAAATTTTCGAAGCAGATTAAAGTATGTCATCGATGTTGTGATAATCTATGAAGAAACAAAACAGATTTCGTGATTTACGGTTGGCAAACAAAAATGTCAAACTTTTATTCTGTTTTATACTCACGTTACTGAATGTGGTTAGAGACATTTCTATCATTCTACCTGCAAAGATTTTTGCCGGAATATTAGAAATTGCCATTATCAGAATTAAAGAACGAGCCCTTTTATGCGAAAGACGATACCAATTTATCGTAGATGTTTTCAATCCAAACTTGATGCTCTATTACAGTTATTGATTATATATTTTTAGACAGTGCTTGACAACGTTGATGTTTAATTTTTATAGCAAAAATAATGCAAATATTGCGATACCTGATCTGTCAAAAGTTGACCAACATAACAATTAGTAAAAATGGAAATAATGAAAGATATAAGCATCACAAAGTGAGTAAACATAGTTAACATGGCTGCAGAATCGCTATTTCCCCATTCCTATACATTTAATATTATAAATGAATTTTATTATATAAATCTATAATTATCTATAATTATCTATAATATAAAATACAATGATTTGATAATGAATATTATATTAGAGCTATAAATTTCTGTTTAATTTAATTTAATTTAATCAACATCAAATTGATTATGCAAAATCTCGTGGAAAGTATTTTTCATGATTACCATAATAACGTAATATTCTACGAAACATAAGAGTACAGTAGATCCTACTAGTTCCACTAACCATATGAATTGCATAGCTTCCTCTACTTGTTTCAAAAAACTATAAATGAACAATTTATTTAGTTAATAATTGATAATATTTTTAAGCAATATTTCATTCAGAACACTATTACAATTCTAACTAATAATGTTAGAAATAATAATTCATTATAGCTTATCTAATTTGCAATATTAAAATTTTTTCCACAATATTTTTCATAATAATTATAATTTGAAGAGAATTATACAATAGTTATACACTAAAAAATAGTCATCTTATAAAAAAATATTGTTTTATCAATTATATTTTATGACTTTCTGTTTTATATCAATTATATTTTATGATTATCTTTCATTTGTAACAAAAATTAAAAAAAATATTATTTATGAAAACTTCTCTCCTTCATTTAATCATTTTTATAGGCTCACTTTTTTACTTTTATTTGATGTTCCACAATATTGGCCAGCAAAGTCGCAACAGTTCGATCCTCAGGCTCCGTCATGTCATTAAAATGCTGCAGTTTGCCGATCAAGACACTCAGCTGTCCGCAAACGTGCATGATGAAAAATGCTGCTAGTCCGGCCGCGCCGCATGTCACCGAATAGGTGAGCAACCCCGCGAAGAATTGCAGGGTAAATACGATCTCGTACGCCGGCGAGGCTTGCTCGTCGAACTTGCCAAAGTAACTGGGGCATGAGAGAGTTCTTACCGTAGTATTCATCGGTGTTAACATTCGTCCTTTCGAGAGCGGCACGATGGTACGAAAAGACAGGCCGCCGATGTACACGAAAATAGCGGAGAAGATGGCAAATTTTCGGCCTATTCTCGCCTTGGATAGCATCGCTTTTCGATCATTCCAATTGATGGTGCTCTGCCAATCCTGCTGTACCTGTTCCAGGCACGATTGGATTTCTCTCGCGTGATAAATGAATAAACTGTACTTCATACAACCCATCCAACAGTTTAGAAGAGGTCCTATTAACTTGACCCTCCGTTTGAAGTCACGTTCTTTCAGAAATACTAATAAAAGACCAGGCACGAGAATAAATGCAAATAAAAAATAGCAAAAAACGTTTTGCAAACGGATCCCAATTTTTTTCGCGTTGGATGCGAATTTCGGGATCGGCCATGCACCAATCATTCGCAGAATAACGCGAGTCACTTGCACCGCGTAATTGAAGTGATTTTCGTTCGCTCGAATTGTTTTCGACGATTGTCCCGTGATTAACTTCATTTCTGATGGTATTTTAATAATTTGGTATTTTAATTAATGTTTCTTAAATTAAAATTTTATACGTAATAAATTTGATCACGAAATTTGCGTTCGCCACGTCTGTTTTAGCTGTTGAGAATTTTCATTAATTTCGTCATACGTTATTTCGGGTTTATGGATAACAGATGGTCAGACAAGACTAGAAGCTCGAGCACGACTGAGCAGGTATGTGTAATTATAGGTGGTCTCTCTCTTTCTGCAGTAAGAACAATGCGCTTGCGTGCACGAAACGGCTGCGCGTAATAAAGGGATATATGAGAAAAAGATTACGAACCAAACTTCCGGATTGAATACCCCATTGATGAGCAAAGAAAAGACCGTCATACACCATATTAATAATTATCAAGTTTGAACTTACGATTGAAAAGGAATAATATGTTTTGTGCTACATATTATTATGTAAACAGCATGTCATGAAAGTAAAATATTATGATTGATTTGTTAATAAGAAATTTGTTACGTCGATACTGTTTCATTTAAATTATAACTTTAAGTTATAAATAACAACTCTAATATAATTATAAGAAGTATAAGTACAAATGTAAAAAAAAATTAATTTACATATAAAATTTCTGGTATAAATGAGAATAAAAGATTTGGAAATGTTTGTGCCTGCGTTAGTTAATATTACAAACGGTACTAGACGTGAAGATTTCTGTACATTTTTGTACATCATTAAAGCGCGGAATCTCGGTAGCTATTAAAAAGGTGCGAAGATACAAGCGCAGGAAGTAAAGTATGACTGCGCCGTTTCGCGTAGCTTTTTTTTCAAGAAATAAGTTGTCATGCTATCAGCTACATCAGAACAATAAAGGGTGCATTTTATAATCATATTGACTTAAGATGAGGAAAGACTATTTCTCTCGAACTATTTCTGCTACTGTTCATGAATTAGATATACGAGATTTGCATTTTTTGCAGAGTTATCTTTTGGGTGCCTTCCGTGAATCTTCCATAAAGATTGAAGATTTTTTCCTTAAAGTAACATAGATTATAATATGTACATATATACACAAGGTAAAGATAATATGTATTTATATAATTCGCGCGTATATGAAATAGTATAAAAATGGAATGAGTCTTTCTTAAATTTGCGTTAATTGTAATGTATAAATACAGAATAAGAAGAAAAATATGCGAACTTTTTAATACAAAGTATTCAAACATTCTTATTTTATTTTTTGTGTCTTATATTTATGTATTTACACGTTTTATTTTTTCTACAATCTGTCATACACGTTGTTATATCTATTAAATAATTCTTGGAAATGTTTCGGTAAAACGATGAAAGCTTAAGAAGTTATATAATTTTAAAAAATTATATCTTATTGACAATAAAATGTTACAGTTTTGTTTTATTAATTTCTATTTTTATATTTAAGATAGATTTTTCTATTTTATTTAAGATTGATTGAATTTTCGGTTAATTATAAAAATAAGCTTAATAATTTTATTGTATTATAAATCACATAATTCTGCAAGTATATCGAAAACTTCATATGATTAAATGATTTATAATAGAATAAAATTACATAATTTATTTCTCGTAGATGAGTTTTTAAAAAATGCGATTATTACTATGTTAAACCGATTGGAAAAGCGAAACATCTTGGAAAAGATACATTTCACGTTGAGCGTAGCTGCAAGTTAAGTTGTCCACAATCTTGAAAAAGAAATACGCGAAACGGTTTACATCAAATTACATATTAAATCGTAAACGTGAAAAATAATTGATACTTTTTATGAGAAAGTGATTTATAACTTTGTGTTTTAGAGAATATGTATAATGAAGGAGAGATATAACAAGGAATAAAAGCTGTATCACTATAAAACCTAAAAAATATGGTAATCGTAGATTCTTTGCGGGTATTTAATTTTCAATTAATTAGTCAAAAGCTAAAAATTTAATTAAATATTATAATTATTATCTTACTTATGAATATCTATAATAATCTTGCAAAAATCGTGTTTCGTATTTTACGAAAGATAATGATTGCTATTAGCTGTGTTTTTTAATAAAATACAAATTACGTCAGTGTGAACATTTGAGAGAAAGTGGAAAATAATAGAAATAGTATATTTATAGTTTCTTTAACTTGCTGCATGCTAAATTTTACAATATATTTTATAAGTTAATATATTGTAAAAATGTAATACAATTTGTTTTCTTTTAAATGTAGTTTTTTAGATAATTAATTTGATAAATTAATTTAATTGTAATAAAGTTTAGATAACTATAAGAAATTAGGCTCTGTGTATTAAAACATAAAAAATAAAGTTTAGATTAATCAATTTTTTTGTCGAACGAGTTAATATTTTATTAGCTTTGCCAGACGTGGAAACGTTATATTATCTGTTCTCAATATTACATTTTATATATCAGCAAATATATGATATGTATATTAAAATTATATATATATATATATATATATATATATATTTATATATTTATATATTATTATAAATCTTACAAGTGGGTTACACCCGTTAAATTTAATGTCATTTACGTAAATTGTTAAGGAAGTAAGAGATCAAGTCATGTCATATCTAAATACATATGTAAAATTAGATTTTAATAAGTAAATTAATTAGTAGACTTTGCATCTGATTTCTTATGGAAATTATCATTGATAAAAGTGCAAAAATAAAATGAAAAAAAAAAAAGAAATATTCGTTGGCAAATCTTGTCTCTCTATTTGTGTCGAAAATAATTACAATTACAGATTAAATGTTTAAATATCTCATATTGCATCTAAGTCATAGAAGGTTTATCGAAAATATGAAATCACGTAATAAATTTTCGAAGCAGATTAAAGTACGCCATCGATGTTCTGATAATCTATGAAATAATGAAACAGATTTCGTGATTTATGGTTGACAAACAAAAACGACAAACTTTTACATTGTTTTATACTCACGTTACTGAATGTGGGTAGAGACATTTCTATAATTCTACCTGCAGAGATTTTTGCCGGAATATTAGAAATTGCCATTATCAGGATTAAAGAACGAGCCCTTTTATACGAAAGACGGTGCCAATTTATCGTAGATGTTATCAATCCAACCTTGATGCTCTTTTATAATTATCGATTATATATTTTTAGACAGTACTTAACAACGTTGGTGTTTAATTTTCACAACAAAAAATGCAAATAGCGCGATACCTGATCTGTTAAAAGTTGACCAACATAACAATTAGTAAAAATGGCAGTAATGAAAGATATGAGCATCACAAACATAGTTAACACAGCTGTAGTATCGCTACTTTCCTATACAGTTAACATTATAAATGAATTTTATTATATAAATTTATTTAATTATAATAATAAATTATAACGATTTGATAATGTATATTATATTAGCGTTAAATTTCTGTTTGATAATTATCAACATCAAATTGATTATGCAAATCAGTGGAAAGTATTCTTCATGATTACCATAATAATGTAATATCCTACGAGACATAAGAGAACAGTATATCCTACTATTTCCACTAACCATATGAATTGCATAGCTTCCTCTACTTGTTTCAAAAAACTGTAAATGAACAATTTATCTAGTTAATAATTGATAATATTTTTAAGCAATATTTCATTCAGAACACTATTACAATTCTAAGATATAACTAATAATGTTAAAAATAAAAATTCATTATAGCTTATCTAATTTCCACAATATTTTTCATAATAATTATAATTTGAAGAGAATTATGGAATAGTTATACACTTAAAAATAGTCATAACTCATAAAAAAATATTGTTTTATATCAATTTTATTTTATAATTTTCTGTTTTATATCAATTATATTTTATGATTATCTCTCATTTGTAACAAAAATTTAAAAAAGTATTATTTATGAAAACTTCTCTCCTTCATTTAATCATTTTTATAGGCTCACTTTTTTACTTTTATTTGATGTTCCACAATATTGGCCAACAAGGTCGCAACAGTTCGATCCTCGGGCTCCGTCATGTCATTAAGTTGCTGCAGTTTGCCGATCAAGACACTCAGCTGTCCGCAAACATGCATGATGAAAAATGCCGCTAATCCGGCCGCGCCGCATGTCATCGAATAGGTGAGTAACCCCGCGAAGAATTGCAGGGTAAATACGATCTCGTACGCCGGCGAGGCTTGCTCGTCGAACTTGACGAAGTAACTGGGGCATGTGAGAGCTCTTACCGTAGTATTCATCGGTGTTAACATTCGTCCTTTCGAGAGTGGTACAATGGTACGGGAAGATAGCCCGCCGATGTACATGAAGGCAGCGGAGAAGATGGCGAACTTTCGGCCTATTCTCGCCTTGGTTAGCATCGCTTGTCGATCATTCCAATTGACGGTGCTCTGCCAATCCTGTTGTACCTGTTCCAGGCACGATTGGATTTCTTTCGCGTGATAAATGAATAGACTGTACTTCGTGCAACCCATCCAACAGTTTAGAAGGGGTCCTATTAACCTGACCCTCCGTTTGACATCGCGTTCTTTCAGAAATACTAATAAAAGACCAGGCACGAGAATAAACGCAAATAAAAAATAGCAAATAACGTTCTGCAATCGGATCGCAATTTTTTCCGCGTTGGATGCGAATTTCGGGATCGGCCATGCACCGATCATTCGTAGGATAACGCGAGTCACTTGTACCGCATAATTGAAATGATTTTCGTTTTCTGGAATTGTTTTCGACGAGCGTTCCGTGATTAGCTTCATTTCTGATAGTATTTTAATAATTTAGTATTTTTTATTTAATTAATGTTTATTAAGTTAAAATTTTATACGTAATGAATTTGATCGTGAATTTCGCGTTTGCCACGTCTCTTTTTTGACTGTTGAGAATTTTCATTAATTTCGTCATACGTTATTTCGAGTTTATGGATAACAGATGGTCAGACAAGATTAGAAGCTCGAGCACGACTGAACAGGTGTGTGTAATTATAGGTGGTCTCTCTCTTTCTGCAGTAAGAACAATGCGCTTGCGTGCACGAAACGGCTGCGCGTAATAAAGGGGTATATGAGAAAAATATTACGAATCAAATTTCCGGATGAATATACCATTGACAAGCAAAGAAAAGGCCGTCATACTCCATACGATAATTACCAAGTTTGAACTTACGATTGAAAAGGAATAATATGTTTTGTGTTACATATTATTATGTAAATAGGATGTCATGTAAGTAAAATATATTATTATTCATTACTTGTTTGTAAGTTGTATTGATTCATTACTTGTTAATAAGAAATTTGTTACGTCAATACTGCTTCATTGAAGTTATAATTTTAAAATATAAATAACGACTATAATAATTATAAGAAGTACACAAATGTAAAAGAAAATAAATTTACATATAAAATTTCTAGTATAAATGAGAATAAAAGATTTGGAAATGTTTTTGCTTGCATTTATATACAATACATAATATTACAAACGCTACTAGACGTGAGGACTTTCGAATTCGTATAGGATTTTTGTACATCAATCGTGATGGTATTATATAAAGTTGATAGTAATTGGAGACCAACTACGATCTCGTTTGCTGGACTGTATCTGGCATCTACTAGTTCCGTGTAGAATGGACACGGCAGCTGATGCATCGCTATGGTGATATTATTGATACGAATGATCCCTGCTGTCAGAGCAGTGATGATGCTGTAGGAACAGACGCCACCCTGCATGAAAACCGCACAGAAACCGGACGAATCGATCAAACTTGGCGTTCCTCAGCATCACTTCGCGGTCATATATGTTTTTTACGACTTGTCAATCGACGCGCATATGATTCATGCATTGTGTATCTCGTAGCTACGAAACAGTAATGAGCAATAATTCGCATCATCCATCCGCCAGTGTATCATCGGACCGAAAGCTTTTAGTTTCAAATGCATGTCCGGTTCGAACAAGATATACAGTACACAGGGCACTATTGTAAAGACAATCAAAGAATGACGGACGATCTGGATGCTGTGTGACAGTAGTTTGTCAGCGATCAATCGGTTTGAGGAACCATCGATTTAGTTGAATACTGTACTCGCAGTGCTGTTTATATGCGATGTTGTGCGTTGGGAACACGCGGAAGAAGCGCGACATGATCCTGACTCGAACGTTCACGAACTATTGAGCGACAGTCTTTGCAATAGAAATGCAGAGCTCGCTTTTTTTTCAGTGCTTGCGCTGTTTTTTTAAAAAATATAGTTGGTCTAAGAGAAGAAGGAGCTTGAGGTTTTCGGACGATAAAGGGGAAAAAGCGATCAATATATGCAAGTTTTACGTTTTGTGAATATAATGTTGATTAAAACTACATTGTATAGTCCATGCTGTTACTTAATTACACAAATTACTTCTGCAATACGGGTATTGTAAATGCTGTAAATCTTATTTCTTTAATCTTTGAAGGATTTTTCAAATTTTTGATCAATTTTATTTAATTTTATATCATGCAATAAAAATGCTTAGCGACAAAAGAGACTTTGATGAAAAAAGATTTGATATAAAAAGAAGAAGATATAAAAAGTGCATTAGATTTTTTAAGCGAATATTTTTTAATATATGCAGATACATAAGTTTTTTATTTATATTATATATATATAAAAATTGGCATTTACATATATTTTATTTTTTTTTCCAATAAGAATAAATTGACATTAAACTTAAATCGACAATTGCAATAATTTCTCTACACATATATATAATAAATTTTATTAAGTTAATGTGCGTAGCATGTTCAAGTAGCCGACGGATGTTTTAACAACCTATTGATTGGATCAATATATGGATATGTAAGCCATATATATTCACGAATAAATTTAATAGATATTGACATTGTATACTTACATCAGCGAAAGTACTGAGAGACAGCTCAAAATAATTTCCGGCAGTAAATTTGATAGACGATCTGGACATAGCGATGATTAACACAAGAGCGAGACTCTTTCTTCCTGGTAGACGATACCATTCGATCATGTACGAGACTTCACCGATCTTCTTGCACTGTTTGCATAGAATTGATTTTTTTATTTTCTTAAATCAATAAAATTTCTTCTATAAATACGTTTTTGTAATTATTTTAATAATTCAACAGTTCAAAAAAGTGCACATGTACGTAAAAATTTTTCTATAAGCATATTTACGCTTGCCAATAAAGTTTTATTCTTCAAAAAATAAAAACGTGCATTTTTTCAAATGTTATTATTGTATAAATACTATAATATTTCTTTTATTGAATTAATTTATTGTGAAGATATACAATTATATGGTTTGTCATTATGTCATTATTAAAGATGCAAAGAAATACTTCGAGAATGAAATTTATACCTGTCCGGCAATAAGTTCGCCAATGTAACAAAAAATAAAAATATTGAATGTAAGAGATAGGAGCAAAACAATGTATGTTATATAACGTGCAGGTTCACTACTATCCCATTCCTGTAACATATAGATTTTTGTATTTAAATATGTTGTATCTGTTATTGTAAACTTTGTTATTACGTGAAATAGATGGTGCGCTTTGTGGTATGTACTTTATGCATACCATAATAGTGTAATATCCTAGAAAGCACATGTTTAATGTACATCCCGTTATTTCCACGATAGATATTTCACGCAGTGTTTTATCCATTAGCGATACAAAACTGCAAGACATCGATTATCGCGTAAAACAATATTCGATAAAAAATGTGATTTTTTAAATAAAATGTTAATTAATAATTTAATTATTATCGTTTGACCAGTGAAATTATCCATGATTCATATCTTTGAATTATATAATATAAAAATATAATATAAAACATAATATAATATAAAATATAATATATATACAAATATGTATATATATAATACATATAATGTATATATATATATATATATATATATATATATATATATATATATATAATATAAATTAATTTTATATAATTTTATATAATTTTATATAAAACATAATATTTAATATATAAAAATATATTTATAAAAGTTTTTAAATATATTTACATAAATATATTTTTGATAAAATAATAGGATAAAATACTTTATACATGAGATTTATAGAGACTTAGAATAAATATTATTTATCTGTATTTTAAATATATTTTTTCTAATTATTATATATTAATAATATCTTTTGGAGAGAAAAAATATAAAGCAGAAAAAATATAATACGAATGTTTATATTCATAGGTACAAAGCAAAATGCAAAATTTATTCGATGTCGTGTGTGTAATTGTCACGCTACTTTTTGTTCTCAAGAAATATATAAGAGAACCATTCACGAAATAACTTACTTTAAGATTCGAATATGCTGCTGCACAATTATCGACAATCTCTCGTCTACAGTGCCGCGAAAGTCTTCTCTGCCGTCCACCAAATGCTCGATCCATTGCACTAGAACCTCCAGGCGGCCATAAATATGCATGGCGAATACGGGCGCTACGCTGCATGCACCAGCAGTGATAGAATGCGTAACAAAACCCGACAAACATTGCACCCAGAAGAAAATTTCACTGACGGGACTGTATCGCACATCGACGATTACTTTGGCAACTGGGTACACCAGAGGCCTATACGTTAAATTTCCGTCATCCTCCGTGATCTTGCCATTAATGAATGGCACGGCGAGGTAATAAAATACAGCTCCGCCATACATGAAGAATGAGCATATCACCACGAGACGATGGCCGAATTTTGCACTCCTAATCATAATCATCCGATCGTCATAATATCGAGTATTCATCCAATCGTTCTTGATGTGCTCGATACCTCTGCGGATATCATCTTCGCGGAGGATCAGCGAAAAGTACTTAACGATGGCCATCAGACAGAAACTCAGGTGTCCGAAGATCTTCACGATATGATACGTGTCATCAACTTCCAGCACCATATAAACAGCGCAGGGTATGGACAAGAAACCAATGAGACTACTACAAATCACGTTTATTAGCAAATAAACGCATCTTTCTATCAATGAGGTTTTTGCTGATTTTGGCCAGGCTCCAATCGATCTTAATATCCAGCGATTTAGCTGGAGGCTGATGTGCATATCTTTCTCATTATCGTAAATAGACGCGACAACGTTTGAATCTTGCGTAGGATCTTTATACATCGTTAAAGCGCGGAAGCTTAGTAGTTACTGAAAGGATTGCGCAAAGATATACATGCGCGAGAAGTTAAATACGACTGCGCCGTTTTATAGTTTTCCTCCCAAGGAATAGTTATGCGATCAACCATATCAAGACAATGAAGGGGTGCATTTTATAGTCATATTGACTTTCATAAGATCATAAGAGGGAATGATATTCCTCTCGAACTATTTCTGTTACTGTTCATGAATTACAAAAAGTTTGCATTTTCCGCACAACTATTAAAAAAAAAAATGTAATTTGCAATTAACAATTACATTTTTTTTTCGAAACAATTGTGTTTTCTTTACACCAATCGATTCCTCTCATTATTTTGTACATAAAAGTATTAAGGTAAGATAATCGAAAAATGAATATTTTACTAGATATTTTATGGTTTATGTAAAATTAAGAAATTATTTCAAGCCTTATAACTCGAAAAGTACTTGATGAAAAAATACTTTATTATAGTGTTTTGGAAAGCTCTCGACATAAGCTATAAGAATATGCAATAAAAAGTAGGTGGTTCCATTTAAGAAATTAAAGGTGTCCTTGATCTCACCTTAACGATGCCATCCAAGATCAAACCAATGACACCATCTTATGTTCCCCTCAAAACCATACAATTTTTGTCGAAAACGTTTTTCTCTAAAATGCTTAGTTTTTGAAAGAAAAGGCGTGTACGGGTGGTCTAGGACACCCTGTATATATAATTAATCGATGATAATCATTTTTAATTAGTCGATGATCCAAAATGGCGTCTGCCAATATCCTGCGTGAGAAATGTTCTTCGTGTTTCTTTTACCTGAAAGGGATACAATGTACTCTTTGTTTTTCAAAGCTGTTTTCTGTAATGTACTTTTTAGAATAGCCTTGGTGCAGAAGAAAGTTATATTTGGATTGGATCTCATTTTAGAAAATCGCATAGAAAGAGATCATGCATACGCTGATGACGGTGGTTTGATTTTTGTAATGTGTATATGACGAAAAAGAAAATCTCTTTTTGAATTTTATTTTATAATAGTTTGCGGACCATGCTGAAGAATGATTAAAAATTATATTGAATATTACTTTATAACTGTGCAATCATTTTATTAGTAATTTTTTTTGATAAATAATTAAAATATGTACATATTATATTATAATTCTTTAAAATGATAAATGGGTGAATATACCAGTGTTTTAGAATAATAATAAAAATCTTTGGAATAAAAACAAAAATGGACGAATATATGGAGAATTTGAATTACAAATACATGTTCTATATAATATAAATAAATATAATTTTATATAATATGTATAATATTACATATATATATACATATATATATATATATATATATATATATATATATATATATATATATATACATATATTACGCGATTACACAGTGGCTGTCCGCAGCAAGTTTAAATACACCATCGCGGTTCTGATAACCTAAAAAGATTAAATAAAACGTATATGCATAATATACAATATATATATATATATATATATATATATATATATAGATAGATATCGCATCGGATAATTTCTAATATTACATATTTGTTAAAGATATTTTTTCCAAGTTAATAAAACATTTTTATTATAACTGTCTCGAATTATAAGATTAATGATCCAATATAAATGGTAGTTTTTCTGACAATAAGTTGAATACTTAACAAATAAACACTTCCAGAGCTAATCTTCAAAAGTATAAAATAATTAATTTTTAAATAAAGAGAAAAAATTGTAAATGCAGAAAAATTAAATTGGTTATTAACAAATTATTATTAATAAATTAAAAATTAACATAAGATGCAAAATAATTTGAGTTGCTTACCTACGTATCCTTATGTGATGCAGGATAATCGTTGCCAATCTTCGAGCACATGACTCTTCGATCACTGAGCCTCATTTGATAGATTTTCAAGCCAAGTGGCCAGCATCTCGAGTTGCCCGCAAGCGTGCATGATAAACAATGCGGTGACGCCACAAACACTCGCTATAATGACATATACGAAGATACCGATCAGTAAATGTATCGAGAACATGATTTCGTAAGCGGGACCTGAGCTGCAGATCGAAGAATAATAATGGCCGTGTACTAACGGTCTGATAGTGATGTCCTATTGACGGTGATCTTGCCGCGAAATATCGGCTGTATCAGACGGTAAGTAAAGCCGCTGGCGAATAGAAATAGTGGTGCAAATCAAAATAAAACGCCCGGCTTTCGCTCGATCCAGCATAATTTTACGATCGTTCGCATCTCTGACATTTTGCCAGTCCTTCTCCATGTGTTTCACGCATTTTCTGATGCTATTTTCCCGTAACATAAGGGTGCAATACATAAGGGGCACCATAATATAAAAACAATGTGTGTCGGTCATCCTCAGTCCGCTCTTGAACGTATCCAAGATCAGAAACATGTACAATACCCACGGTATTAGATTAAAGGACAGCAGTAAGCAACACACGTTGATCAACCCTAAGATCAACCTATGCACTTGCGATATATCTTATCACTTCATATTTAGCGTTGTGTAAATCTGCGGGTTCGAACATGATATGGATTGGCGACAAAAGAAACGGATTCTCTTCCGTTATTTATTCGCGAGAAGATTGCACGATTACGACTGACAGATGAAACTACGATAAAACTTGTTAGCTACGAGTACATTATATACACAGTCTTGTGTCTGCGTGGGTGAATCATCTTTGCAATCACAGTGGTTCGGCACAGTTAGAAGTTCAGTACTACGGAGTTTGCGTGTGCGCGATTTTTTGCCACAAGTAATTATAAAATCGATTCACGGAGCCCCAAAAATTATTTGGTTTACGAAAATATTATTTTGTATCAGATCATAGATTAGACCTTATAAATGGATTAATACCCGATAAATTTTATATCATTTACGTGAATTATTAAGGACATAAGAAGTCAAGTCATGTCATATCTAAAATTAGATTTTAGTAAGTAAATTAATTAGAAGACTGCGTCTGATTTCTTATGAAACCTATCATTGATAAAAGTGGAAAAATGAAATGAAAAAAAAAGAAATATTCATTGGCAAATCTTGTCTATTTGTGTCAAAAATAATTACAATTACATATTAAATGTTTAAGTATCTCATATTATATCTAAGTCATAGAAGGTTCATTGAAAATATGATATCACATGATAAATTTTCGAAGTAAATTAAAATACGTTATCGATGTTGTGATAATCTATGAAGAAACAAAACAGATTTCGTGATTTACGGTTGGCAAACAAAAACGACAAACTTTTATACTGTTTTATACTCACGTTACTGAATGTGGGTAGAGACATTTCTATCATTCCACCTGCAGAGATTTTTACCGGAATATTAGAAATCGCCATTATCAGGATTAAAGAACGAGCCCTTCTATATGAAAGACAATACCAATTTATCGTAGATGTTATCAATCCAACCTTGATGCTCTATTACAGTTATCGATTATATATTTTTAGACAGTGTTTGACAACGTTGGTGTTAAATTTTCACAGCAAAAATAATGCAAATATTGCAATACCTGATCTGTCAAAAGTTGACCGACATAACAATTAGTAAAAATGGAAATAGTAAAAGATATGAGCATCACAAAGTGAGTAAACATAGTTAACATGGCTGTAGAATCGCTATTTCCCCATTCCTATACAATTAATATAATAAATGAATTTTATTATATAAATCTATAATTATAATATAAAATATAACGATTTGATAATGAATATTATATTAGAGCTAAAAATGTTTAATTTAATTTAATTTAATCAACATCAAATTGATTATGCAAAATTTCGTGGAAAGTATTTTTCATGATTACCATAATAACGTAATATTCTACGAAACATAAGATTACAGTAGATCCTACTAGTTCCACTAACCATATGAATTGCATAGCTTCTTCTACTTGTTTCAAAAAACTGTAAATGAATAATTTATCTAGTTAATAAGTGATAATATTTTTATGCAATTTTTCATTTAGAACACTATTACAATTCTAAGAAATAATTAATAATGTTAGAAATAAAAAATCACTATAGCTTATCTAATTTGCAATATTAAAATTTTTTCCACAATATTTTTCATAATAATTATAATAAATATATTATAATTTGAAGAAAATTATAGAACAGTTATACACTGAAAAATAGTCATAACACATAAAAAAATTATGTGTTATATCAATTATATTTTATGATTATTTTTCACTTGTAACAAAAATTAAAAAAAATTTATTTATATGAAAACCTCCCTCCTTCACTTAATCACTTTATAGGCTCACTTTTTTACTTTTATTTGATGTTCCACAATATTGGCCAACAAAGTCGCAACAGTTCGATCCTCCAGCTCCGTTATGTTATTAAAATGCTGTAGTTTGCCGATCAAGACACTCAGCTGTCCGCAAATGTGCATGATGAAAAATGCCGCTAGTCCGGCCGCGCCGCATGTCACCGAATAGGTGAGCATTCCCGCGAAGAATTGCAGGGTAAATACGATCTCGTACGCCGGCGAGGCTTGCTCGTCGAACTTGCCAAAATAACTGGGACACGAGAGAGCTCTTACCGTAGTATTCATCGGCGTCAACATTCGTCCTTTCGAGAGCGGCACAATGGTACGATAAGACAGCCCGCCGATGTACATGAAGACAGCGGAGAAGATGACGAATTTTCGGCCTATTTTCGCCTTGTATAGCATCGCTTTTCGGTCGTTCCAATTGACGGTACTCTGCCAATCCTGTTGTACCTGTTCCAGGCACAATTGGATTTTTTTCGCGCGATAAATGAATAAACTATATTTCATACAACCCATCCAACAGTTTAGAAGAGGTCCTATTATCTTGACCCTCCGTTTGAAGTCGCGTTCTTTCAGAAATATTAATAAAAGACCAGGTACAAGAATAAATGCAAATAAAAAATAGCAAAAAATGTTCTGCAAACGGATCGCAATTTTTTTCGCGTTGGATGCGAATTTCGGTATCGGCCATGCACCGATCATTTGCAGAATAATACGAGTTACTTGTACCGCATAATTGAAATGATTTTCGTTTTCTTGAATTGTTTTTGACGAACGTCCCGTGATTAGCTTCATTTCTGATGGTATTTTAATAATTTAGTATTTTTTATTTAATTAATGTTTATTAAGTTAAAATTTTATACGTAATGAATTTGATCGTGAATTTCGCGTTTGCCACGTCTCTTTTTTGACTGTTGAGAATTTTCATTAATTTCGTCATACGTTATTTCGGGTTTACGGGTAACAGATGGTCAGACAAGATTAGAAGCTCGAGCACGACTGAACAGGTGTTTGTAATTATAGGTGGTCTCTCTCTTTCTGCAGTAAGAACAATGCGCTTGCGTGCACGAAACGGCTGCGCGTAATAAAGGGGTATATGAGAAAAATATTACGAATCAAATTTCCGGATGAATATACCATTGACGAGCAAAGAAAAGACCGTCATACTCCATACGGTAATTTTCAAGTTTGAATTTACGATTGAAAAGGAATAATATTTTGTGCTATATATTATTATGTAAACAGTATGTCATGTAAGTAAAATATTATTCATCACTTGTTAATAAGAAATTTGTTACGTCGATACTGTTTAATTTAAGTTTTAAATAACAACTATAATATAATTATAAGAAATATACAAATGTAAAAGAAAATATAAATTTACATATAAAATTTCTAGTGAAATGAGAAGAAAAGATTCGGAAATGTTTGTGTTTGCGTTTAATTAATATTACAAACAGTACTATTTACATTCGGCAAAAATTTATAGATTTCAGTTTAAATTTTCTACAAATGGTTCTACATCCTTTATTTAACTGAAATTTTATTATTTAAATGCTGGTTGTCCGTAATATATTTAGATATGCCACTGATGTCCGTACGATCTAAAATAACGTAATTATATTTCATTTAATATTTCGTTAATTAAGATTTGCAAGACAATGCTTTTTTCTATAATGTTTAAAAAAATTATATATGAGAAATACATATATGAGAAATATATGAAATGGAAACACTTACAGCACCAAAACTATTGAGAGATAGATCCATAAATTTTCCCGCAGTGATTTTAATAGGTACACTAGATACCGCGATCATTAAAGTGAGACCACGAGCAGTTTTGTGAGGGATGCGATACCAATCGAGAGTACAAGAAGTAACGTACATTTTCATGCTCTACAATCGTATGAAACCAATCAACGACTTTTGCTATTTGTATTAACTATTATCGCTTAATACCTGGTCCGTGAGTAGCTCGCCAATAAAGCACAATATGAAAATATTAAAGATGAATGTTAAAAGAAGTATAGTATATGTCATCATAGATACTGCATTTTTAGTTTCCCACTCCTATAAAACGCGCGTCAAAAATATCTTTTGCACTGTTAATTGTATTTTCAATTTTTGTATATAATATTGTACTTATTTAAAATAAATTTCATACCATTATTATATAATATCCAAGAAGGCACAAGATGAACGTACATCCGATTACTTCTATCAAACATGTATATTGCAAAATTTCTTCTACTTTGTTTAAAAAGCTAAGATGATATTAATGATACTATTTTATTTTTATTAATATAATTCAAAAAGCAATCTTTAAAAAGATTTTACAATTTAATTGGCGTAAACGATCGCAATAATTACCTCTTAATTCTGATATGTTGCCTCACAACAGCCGCCAATTTCTGATTAGCGTTTTTGTCGCAAAACTGTTTAATTTGCGTAAGATCCTTCATCCTGGCGATAAGAATTTTTAATTGACCACATGCGTGCAGTACCAAAAGAGCTGCCAGACTGCAGGTACCACTGGTTATCGAGTACTGCACGAATCCAGAAAGAAACTGAATAATGAAGACGATTTCGTAAGCAGGTGTTTTTTGCGGATCGAAGAACACGTAGTAACCGTCGAATCCCATTGGCCTGATCGTTACATTTTGCGGCGTGATGATGACTCCGCGTGACAAGGGCATAATTGTGCGATACGAAAATCCGCTGCCGTAGACAAAGGCTACGCAGAGGATCGCGAGACTACGGCCGATTCTCGAATTGCCCATCATAATCCTGCGATCTTCCGCCAGATTCAACTTCCTCCAATCTTCCTCGATGTGCCTGATGCAGTCCTTGATGCGGTCACTTCGGCAAATTAGCGCCGCATGCTTCAACACGGCCATCAAACAGTTGCACATAGGACCGATCATTTTAAGGCGACGACGCGTATTCCTCTCCTTGAGAAACATTTTCAGCACTCCTGGCACGAAGATAAAGTACAGTAGAACCTGACATAGGATTCTAAGCATTTTTATCCAGGCGATCCTGAAAGCGGACGAATTGTCCTGCGATGGCCATACGCCAATCAAATTTAAAACATAACGCGTAACTTGCACGGTGC
Organism: Camponotus vicinus; assembly: GCF_025532165.1. Taxonomy (NCBI): domain Eukaryota; kingdom Metazoa; phylum Arthropoda; class Insecta; order Hymenoptera; family Formicidae; genus Camponotus; species Camponotus vicinus. The sequence goes on from NW_028141945.1 coordinate 33,495,927, forward strand.
GTCTAATGTCGTTTCTATGAATAGTATGTGCTTGACGGTCCATTTGATTCAAATGTTGCTAAAGAACTGATTAACGTACTGATATGAAGCGGGAAATGTAACGGCAGTGCGCTTGCGTCTTCTAGAAGCGGAAGAGAAGTGAAATCGGTAGTAGATATAGCAATTATCTGTAATCACGGAAAAGTTGCAAACGTCGAGGATGTTCGAGAAAGGAGGTATTGAAAAGTTACGGACGTGCAGTGACTTTAGAAAGTACGAAAAAATAGAGAGAAAAAATAGCAACCTCGGTGGAGAAAAGCAGTATTGATCTTTCGATGACGATGCACGTGTTCCGTGCTCAATGACTACTTTACTACAGATTAAGTAAAAAATACAAGGTTGAAATATGAAGAATCATATAGAGATTGCGTGATACATAACATGATAATTCTTAAATGGCATTTTTCTTCAGAAAGGTAATGAAATAATGATGAATGAGATAAAGAGGCATGCAAAATGTAAATTATTGAAAAATTTTTTATTTCTAACATATGTAATAAGAAAAATGTAGCAAAATAGAAAAGTATAGAATATGATATATTAATTTTATATGAAATTACTAATCGTTATGTATATCAACTTCATACAAAATTTGAGAGATCGATTTTATAAAAATTCTACAAATATAAAATTGAATACAAATAAATGAACAAGAAAGTAGATTGAAATAAATAAAGATACGAGTCTCTCAAAAGCTAAACTAATCAATTTTATTTTTTATAAATTATTTAATTTTAATACTAGTAAATTAAAGAATTTACAAAAAGTGAAGTTGAAAAATTTTACTTATAAAAAATATTATAGATATAATTTATAAATAAAATAAACATACCAAGACTTACTTTTGATTTAGTATTCCATATCCACGACCAATTTTTTTTCCAAATTTTCTCTTTTTTTCGTCAGATTCGTTCATCAAATTGTTCATTAATATGCTCTCCAATTGTGACATATGTGAATAGCGTTGAATACGTCGATCAACCTAATACTGTAAATCTGTAAATACTGTAAATACTGTAAATCATCACTGAGATGATGTATTTAGAATCCTATGATGGCATACTAAAAATTTAGAAAGAAACTTGGATACGATAAATGTCTTTGACATCGATAACGAACTTTTCTATGTTTAACAGCATAACCGTATACAAATAAAAGCGGAATATAAAAATATAAAATATTGCAGGATAAGCAAATGTTTTGCAAAATTCTACTTTTATCAAATATAAGATCATAATCGTTTATACGTATGCATCAATGGCATTAAACTTATGCTCTAAAAGAAATAATGTATTTATTATATAGGATTAAATTCTATATAATGTGTATGTATTTTTATGAAAACATCATATGAGTCATTAAATGTTATTAAATATTGTAATTTATTATTGATTGTTAAAAAATGTATATTCTAATATAACAGAGAAAATATCTCGTTTAATTATAAATTATATAAAAGATAACGATAATACATCTAAATATACAAAAAATACAAATCTAAATATACAAATATAAAGAACGATTTTATATTGAATTTCGAGTATATAAATATAATGAAATTTTTGTGCTTCCGTCAATTAGTGTCATTGCAAACATTTGCTATTTGTATTAAATATAAATCCTACGTTTTTTACGAATAAAGTTTCTTTTCTTTATCTAATTAATTTTTCAACTTGTCGTACGTAGTAAATTTAGATATGCAACTGATGTCCTCATGATCTGAAAAGCGTGTAATTGCATATTCCTTAATTCGAAATATTGAATTATTAAAAGATTTAAATTTTTTTGGTAATGTTAACGAATAAAATATTTCACACACTTACAGCACCAAAGCTGTTAAGAGATAGATCCATAAATTTTCCCGCGGTGATTTTAATAGGTATACTAGATACCGCGATTATTAAAATAAGACCGTGAGCAGTTTTGTGAGGAATGCGATACCAATCAAGAGTAGAGGAAGTAATATATACTTTTATGCTCTGTAATCGATAACAGATCAGTGATTCTTGTCACTTTTATTAAATACTTGATCAATACCTGATCTGTAAGAAGCTGACCGATGAAGCACAGTATGAAAATATTAAAGGTAAACGTTAAAAGAACTGTAGTGTAGATTACAATTGGCATCATGCCATTATCTCCCCATTCCTATATAACGCGTATTACAAATATATTCTCTAACGTTAATTAAATATGTATGTACATATGTATATATATTTGGTTTTAAATCGATATTTATTTATAAAGTTGTCTGGCATACCGTTATTATATAATAACCAAGAATACATAAGAGGAATGTGGATCCAATTACTTCTACCAGACATGTATATTGCAAAATTTTTTCTACTTCTTTCAAAAAGCTAGAATAATATATTAATATATATATATATATATATATATATATATATATATATATATATATATGAAAATATTAATTTTATTAATTTTGTATTTCTATTTTTTTACAAAACAGAATATTATAAAAATTTCTTTCAATTTAACAATTATACCTCTTAATCCTGATATGTTGCCTTACGATAGCTGCCAATTTTCGACTGGTATTTTTATCGGGAAATTGTTCGATCTGTGTAAGATCTTCCATTCTGGTGATAAGAATCTTTAATTGGCCACAGGTATGCAACACCAAGAGTGCTGCCAGACTGCAAGCACCGCTGGTTACCGAATACTGCACGAATCCGGAGAGAAGCTGTATAATGAAAATGATCTCGTAAGCCGGCGTTTTCTGTGGATCGATGAACAGGTAGTAGCCATCGAATGGCAACGGTCTGATTGTCACGTTCTGCGGTGTAACAATGACCCCGCGTGACAATGGTAGGATCGTACGATACGAGAATCCGCTACCGTACATGAAGGTTACGCAAAGGATCGCCAGACTGCGACCGATTTTTGAATTGTCCACCATAATCCTGCGATCATCCTTCATTGAATTTACTTTCTTCCAGTCTTCTTCAATGTGTCTAATGCAGTCTTTGAGTCGTTTGCCTTGATAAATCAGCGCAATGTGCTTGAGTATGGTCATCAATATGTTACACATAGGTCCGATTACTTTCAGGCGATGATACATATTCAATTCTTTAAAAAATATCTTCAGCCCACCTGACACGAAAACGACATATAGTAGGGCTTGGCATAAAATCCTGAGCAGATTTATTTTGATGATCTTGAGCGCGGATGGAGTACTACGTGATGGCCACACGCCAATTAAATTTAAGACACCGCGCGTCACTTGTACTGTGCGCTTAATGTCATCATGATGAAAAGTATTTATATGCGTGAGTTGATGATCCATTTGATCGCGACGTTGCTAGTAAACTAATCGCATCGTCATGAAGCTGAAAACTCAAGCGGTGATGCGCTTGCGTCTTTGACGGAAACGGAAGTAGAGAGGGATCGGTAGCATAAACAGCGATTATTCTTTGTTGTATATCGTGGAAAAATTACGAACGTTGGGGATGTTTTTATTCGAAGAAGGAAATACGTGATAGGAAGTCTAAACTTCAAGGAAGTCTCAACTTTAGAAAGCAATAAATGCGAGAAAATAGAGAGAAAAAAATAGCAAGCTCTTGGTAGGAAAAAATGGCAGGCAAATGTATTGATCATTTGATGACAGTGTATATTCAACTGTTCTACATGTATTTAATGACTATTTTAACTGTCAACGTTAAAAAATATAGGATCATATCAACAACAATTCCGATATAAAATATGTGACATGATAATTCATAATTATTATATTTAAAAAGAATATTTTGTGTAATAATTTATATTAATTTCTGTGTGTTTACGTACCAATTCTTTTAAATGAAAAATTAAAAATGAAAAATTAAATTAAATACATATTAATGATATATAATGTATCATCCTATAAGTAAAATATATTCGAACCCACACGAGAAGACATTTTATATTTTTCGAAAAATATTTAAGGATATGCATTTGTAATAAGAAAATGTTGTTTCCATTTTATATAACTATTTTACTATTTTTCTCTATTAAATAATTAATAATTCTATTGAAGAATTTATATGGAATCTAAAAGGAAATCAAGTACTTTGTACATATAATCATGTATATGTATATACATATTGAGAATTAGTTATTCCATTACTTTTCGAATAAGATTCAAGTATGTAACAGCCGTTTTAACGACCTAAAATATAATATATTATACATGTTGCAAGATTTTTGTGTAAAATTAACTTTTTTAAAAAGTTTAATCCTTTTATAAAGCGTTGAATCTTCATAAATCGATACTTTATTAAAAAATTACTAATAAAGAGATTGAGTTTATAAAAATTTTTGCGATACATATATTGTTAATCACTGCGATATATATGTATATATTGTTAATCATCTTTTACTAGTAAACCTATTACTTACATCACCGAATGTTTTGATAGAAAGATCGATAAACTTTCCGGCTTTTAGTTTTGTAGGAATATTCGACATGGCTATGACTAAAATCAGTGCCCGTGCTTTCGCATCCGGAAGACGGTACCAAGCCAATGTACACGCTGTTAGTGCCAATTTTTCTCCCTATTTTTATTAAGATACATCAAATAAATAAAATTAAATTAAAATAAATAAAATTAATAATTGGAAAAAAAGATTGACGTCTCACTTTTTGCGTCACAGCTATGCTACTTGGATCCGTAATATAATAAACATACCTCTACAGAGAGTTGTTCACCGATAAAACAAAAAATAAAAATGTTGAATCCAATTGATGTCAATAGAACGAGATATGAAAACATAGCTATAACATTTTGATCTTCCCACTCCTATATAAAGTCAAAAACTTTTATATGTATGTATATATACATATATTTAAATATATATATATATATATATATATATATATATATGTATATATATACATATATAAATTTAACGTACGTAATTACAATTTTACAAATAATAAAACACATATTTTATACAAATGTAAAGTAGTGTGATCTTTTTATGTAATTATCTAGGCGCACCGTAAGAATATCGTGTCCTAGAAGGCATGCGATTATCGTACATCCCATCACTTCTAACAGGCTTGTGTATTGCAAAGTATTCTGCACCAATTGTAAGAAACTATAAAGGGATGCGCGCAAGGTATAGATTTTTATCAGGAAGCTTTGTTGACCTATTATATTAGAAAAGAGCATAAAAAACTAATAAAATAAAAAAAATTAATTATTCATGGAAAATTTAATTGATTTAAGAAAATTTCATTTCCATAGAAATGGAATTTAAGTTGATTAAGAAAGCTTCACAGATTTTCATATAAACAAATAAACTGAAGAAGATAGATATTGCAAAACTTACTTTCGCATTCTGGTCTGATGTTCCACAATCGCGGCCAGTCTATTATTCAGATTTTTTTCTTCGGGTTCGTTTATCAAATTGTTCATTAACATCATTAATATTTTCAACTGCGCGCATAGATGCATAGCAAAGAGCGCGGCGAGACTGCAAATGGCTACTGTGATGGTATATTTTATAAATCCGGAAAAGAATTGTATGAAAAACATAATTTCATAGGCGGGACTGATCTGCCCATCAAAGAGAATGAAATAGCTCGGACATGGCAAGTGCCTGATCGTAATATTCCGATCGTTAATGGATTTTCCCTTGCTCAATGGCACTACCGTTCGAAAGTACAAGCCGGAAGAGTACATAAATATACCACATAAGAGGAGCAAACGTCTCGCGGTCCTGGTCCTGTAAATCATGGAGTCACGAGCGCTCGCACTTGCGACATTTTGCCAATCGTCCCTCACATGCATCAAGCAGTTTCTCATTTGGTTCTGACCAAACACCAGACTGCTGTACTTGAGCACCGCTAATATCGTAAACATCACGGACGATATAAGTTTCAGTCTGACGCGTGTACGTTTTTCGATGAGAATTACGTACAAGATTGTCGGAATTAACTCACAACCGAGGAGTAAATAGCAACCCAGGATGAGCAAGATCCTGCAGAGATTTTCGAAAAACGATGGCTCGGTCTCCATGCACGGCCAGATACCCAATAGACGAAAAACAAAACGATTTAGTTGCATGCTATATTTGATATCGTCTTTGTAATTTTTATTCGCAAACATTTTTGAATTTTTATTAAATATTTTTGTGAGCACGACGTTATCTAATAGCACGATTTTATCATTCGAAATGTGATAAGCGTGTAATGACAAAATGCATGCTTTTCCATCACTGATTCGATGAGCTATCGTTTAATCTGAATATAACTCGGTGAGTAAGTGCGCTTGCGTTCCGAGCGATTGACAAGTCATGTCAATCGAATGGATAATAATGAGTGTTTAGAATTCTTGAGAAAGCGTAGTAAAGTTTGAAAATGAAGTGAATAATTGAGAATCGAGACATTTTTCTGTGAAATTTATTCTTATCCGTCAACGGTTCATTGACTTTCGTAGTTATTGATAATGTAATTATGTTTCACAAATAGAACATCTTTTAGAAAAAATATTGGAAAATATTCTCAACGTTTTGCAGAGAAGTATTAGCCATAATATACAATTTTGCACAAGCTATTGTGTAAAATCGTCATCGTTATGCAGTATCATTAAGAAAAGTATCATAAAAAATATATTTGAATAGCTAAGATATTTTACATTCTAATTTCTTAAATTTTATACATGTAGATGTATACTATATACTTTTTTATACACAAAATGTGCTATCGAGAGATATGTTAATTATTCCATCACAGTTTCGATAAATAAAATTCAAACACTCGTTTTTTATGCTTTGGAATATTAAAATATGTTGTTATTATTATATATAAGTTAGTTGAATATTATTACCTTTTATATCACTGAATGTTTTAAGACAAATCGATGATTTTCACTGTAGACATCTTGGTTAGTAGAATCATGCGTCTTAGGTACAATTATCAGCAGCACTATTCTGTAAGCTTTTTCGAAAGATGATGTCACTTGAAATCACAAGATACAGTTATAGTTATTATTTCTTATAATTAGTGTGTATATATATATATATAAAAGAATATATATATATATATATATATATATATATATATATATAAAAGAATACAAAATATTTATCGCGCTATTTTTAAAACAGCAGAAAAATTAAATCAATAATCAAATTTTAAAATTTTAAATATTTCTATATATATATATATATATATATATATATATATATATATATATATATAGAAATATTTAAAATTTTAAAATTTGATTATTGATTTAATTTTTCTGCTGTTTTAAAAATAGCGCGATAAATATTTTGTATTCTTTTATACATTCAAAATCAATGTTCTTGCATGAAATAAAGATTTTTACACATATTTACGAAACCATAATTTCTTTTATAGAAAATAATTGATTATATTGTAATTTCTCTCATAAAAAATAATAAATTATATTTTAATTATACGAAATTATATTCGGCAGATTGTCAATTTAAATAAAACAAATATACATATTTTTATTCATCAACATTCATTTACTGGTAATAAATAGGAAAGTTGTCATATATAATTTTATCTTTCTTCTTAACTTACTATTGCCAAAATTATAGTATCGTGTTTGTTACAAAATATTTTTTATATCAATATATTCTTTACACAGAATAATATTCTATACAGAATATAATATTATTTATACATCGTACACATTAAATTTTTTTTCAGTATTTAATACATATATTTTGATCCTCAAAATAAAATGATTTTATCGATACACATATAGCTTATATAATAATTTCGATTTAATTAAGATATTTATTCGGTTATACTTCGTAGCATATTAAAATATGCACCAGCTGTTTTCATTACCTAAAATATATATGTTTATTCTTCTAATTCACTTTTTATTTATGAAGAAACATTAATAAAGTGCAAAACATTTCGTAAAATTGAGATATATATCAATTTTGATTTATGAGAATATAATATAAGGACATATTTAAATTGTAGTAGAATGGATAATTACATATTCTATATAAATATTTTCAAAGAAATATTTGCAAATATTTAATGCACAAAAGTTTTATCCAAATTAAAATTTGTTTTTGCATGAAAAAATGCTCTGGAAAAAAATTAGAATTATCTTACTTGGCCGAATGTTTTAAGTGACAAATCTATGAGTTTCCCAGCGGAGATCTTGGTCGGCGTATTAGACATAATCATCAGCAATATGACATTACGTGCTTTTCTGCTCGGAAGACGATACCATTCAAGTTCGCAAGATGTAGTAGCTACTTGCTCCGCCTGTCATTAATATTATTGCATAACAAAAGAAATTATTTTAAAATATTTTTAACGAAAAACAATGCAAAATATATATTTCCAATTTTTTTCTATGAGATAAAGTTTAATTTCAGCATGAGAAATTTAATTCAATTTTGTTCATAGAGACATAAATATATTGTGGAATATAAATTTAATTATTTATATTCTATTATTTTATAGATACATTATATTGTCCAGCATGAATGTCAAAGATATTAGTACAGATTAACGTATACCTGTACAGTGAGCTGTTCGCCGGTGTAACAAAATACAAAAATGTGAATCGTCACGTTTGTAAGACATAACAAATAAGTACATACACCTGCTGTATTATTACTTTGCCATTCCTATAAATAAGATATCTATACATAACAAATATCATATATTTGTCATATATTCGTTGAACAAGTATTTTGCTTAATCGCAAAATTTATATGAAAATATATCTTTTTATATAAAAATATCTTTTCATAAAAGACTAAATCTTACTTAAAATATATGACTATTTAGAGTTTGAAAGTGGAATTATTAGTTATCAATAAATCTTTTAAATTTTTATCGCATGTGCGATTCATTTTTTATACTGAAATCAATTGACAAACTTACAAACCATTAACATGAGATACACCAGAACACATATAGTTATCGTATTTGCCATTATTTCCATTAAACATACATGCTGCAAAGTATGCTGCACCAAACGCAAAAAACTGAAATGTTATTACCGATGATAGCAAACATTACGATGTTACGGAAAAATAGAGCTAGCTATCAATCGCAAAAAAAAAATATAAAATTTGTGATATTGAAGATTAGTAAAACACACAAACTCACTTGTATACTCTTATTTGATGCTCGACTAATTCAGCTAATTTGTCATCCACCTCGTATCCCGCTCGCCACTGTTTCTCGACGAGTTTCTTCATTAGATTGATTAGGATTTTTAACTGACCGCAAGCATGCACCACAAAGATAGCCGTGAAACCACATGTGCCCGTCGCGATCGAGGCCGAAATTAAGCCAGATAGACACTGGATCGCGAACAGTATTTCGTAAGTGGGGCTGACTTGCACGTCGATCGAAAAATAATAACCCGGACATGCCAATAGCCTGATTGTGATATTTTCCTCGGTGACGAACGTTCCCTGGGATAGCGGCAGGATCGTTCGAAAGGTGAGAGCACCGCCGTACATGAGGACACTGCAAAACGCGACTAGTCGTCTTCCGGTCCTGGCGGATGTGAGCATCATGCTGCGCGCATCAGCATTGATAATATTTCTCCAATCGTCTTCAACGTGCTTCAAGCATTGCCTGATCTGATCGTCGCGAAATATGAAGATGCCGTATTGACCAGCTGCCATAAAGTTGTAGAGGAGAACAGGGATTATTTGAAGTCGAACACGCGTCGTTTCCTCCATTATCCAATAAAAGATAGCGGGTATCAGATCACAAAAAAGAAGAATGTAAGAGAAAGAGATTAATAGAAGCTTATAAAACTTCTTGCAAATGGATTTTTCTCTACCGATAGAAGGCCAAACACCGAGCGCTCGCATAATATTGCGAGTTGGTTGCGTAATGTATATAATATTGTGATAGCAATCATCTTTGCCTGACATCTTTCTATGTAGTTTGCAAAATACTGTACGATACACTTAAACTTCATTCGATACGTAGTTTCCTATGAGTAATGCGGAATAATCTACACGCGAGCTGAATCTCGACTGATTATTGAAGAGAGAAGAGTTGATCATAGAACAAACTCGCTTGCGCTTGCGCGCATTAAAAATTCAAATGTTTCGTAAGGAAGAGAGACAGTAGCGATGAAGTTTGCGAATATAATTGTTCGAGGGATGAGATTATCTACTATAGAAAGTATTCTTATCTACGTGTCTTTTGTAGCAATGCGTTCATTGTCCTTTGTATTTAACAACTAGGAAAATGATCATGTTAATCTTATATATTCCTATCATAACATATACTGTTTCAATTTCGATTGCGAGGTAATAATTTTGATTACATTAAATATTTTAATTTATACGTTCTGATATCAATTAATATTCTTTTTTTAATTTGTAACAAAAAATAAGATATATTATTTATTTTTTTTTATATAAATAAAAAATATATGTGTTAATAAATAATATAAATTGTTCAATAAAATTTGTATAAATTAATGTTTAAATGTATGTGATAAGTATTTTATATATTTATATAGCACATTAAAATTTATTCGATTTATGTATACTATTGATTCATACAATATATAATCAATATATCAAGTATATGGCTTCATAACATCATAATCTCGATTATTAAAATTTAAACATTTACTCGATTACACTTCGGAGCATATTAAAATATGCTCCAGAACTTTTCATGACCTAAAATATATTTAATTGATTCATTGTTTCAATCAATTCTTATTATTACATAAGTTATATTATAATTATAAATAGATGTTGAATAAAATTAAAATATCCATAAATATATTTATAATATCCATAAATATTGCACAATGCATTCCACAAAAAAATTTTAGCTAAGAGTTATATATATATTTATAAATATAAAGTAATTTATTACATATTATTTGCACAAATAACACGTTGAAACGAATAAAACTTTATAAAAAATTTTTAATTTACTTTAATTTTTTGCAGGTTTATACATTAATTTAAATATTTTAATTTTTTTTACTTACATCACCAAATGTCTTGAGTGATAAATCGGCAAATTTTCCAGCGGAGATCTTGGTTGGCGTATTAGACATAATCATCAATAATATAACGCTGCGTGCTTTCCTGTTCGGAAGACGATACCACTCGAGTTCGCAGGATTCAATGGACACCTTTTCTGCCTATCGTTGATTTATCACACATACACGTAGTATTGCCCACAAAATTTGTTTTCATCAAATTTTTATACGCTATTTCAAAGATAGTGCAACACACATTTTTTCTATATATTTTCTTTATATTTTTAGTAAAAAATTTTCATAGAAATATAGTATTTTATAGTATTTTAATATATAAAAGTTTGCACAAAATATTCTTTCAAAATTAAAAGTGCAATTTTATTTATTTTTTTAATAAGTAAATTATGTTTTAATTGTAGAATACTGGATTTTATTATTAACTTCATTATGTTTATTTGTCCTAAAGATCAAACATATTAATATCCATTAAACATACCTGACCAGTAAGCTGTTCACCGGTATAGCAAAATATAAACATATGAACTACCACATTCATAATGCATAATAAATAAGTGCATAAAATTGTTATATTTTTACTTTGCCAATCCTATAAGTATAAGTGTTTTATATAACATTGTGATTATTGTAGCTAGTTGCAAATTTTTAAATAATTTTTTGTTAAAATATGCATCTTCACATGAAAATTTGAAATTAGTATCAATCAATGAAAATCAGAATTTTAAATTAAATAGTAATTACTCAATTTTTGTCTATTTTATTTGCAGGCTAGTAAGTCATACGCGAATGATTGTGCATCAGTTTCACAGGAAATTAATTTTTTTAAAAATTGATTAATGTGTACAGGGCATGAATTTTTCTTAATTTATACCAAGTAAATATATATACATCTTAAATATTCCAGATTTAATTTTAATATCTTTCAATTTGTAAAAGCGTAGGCGAGAAAAAAACTTCTTTTTATTTAACATAAATTTTTTGTAAAATTGATTCACAACTATTTACGTATGGCTCTTATTGGTTTGCGAAATTTCAATTTTGCGTGCTTTACATTTAGAGCCTTATTAATCTTTTTAATTTGTAATTTTATTTTTATATGCCCATTAATTCTTTTGTTAAAATTAATTGAACAACTTACGAACCAATATCATGAAATATAATAAAAGACAGATGGTTATCGTATTCACCATAATTTCTATCAAATATATTTCTTGCAAAGTATGCTGTACCAATTTTAAAAAACTGAAATGCAATTATCAGTGAAAAATTAACATTGTATCAATGAAAAAAGAGAATAATCAAAAAAGCGAATTATTAAAAAATGGCAATTTATCAACAACAAATTTATTATTAATAGATATACATAGTTAATCAATATTTCAAACTAATTAATTAATTGGAGGTGCAAATAAAGTTTGAAAATTGCAACCTTACCTGCGCATTCTTATTTGATGCTTGACTATTTGAGCTAACTTCTTATCTACTTCATGCTCCTCTTGCCACGATTCTTGTACGAGACTTCTCATCAAACTGATCAAGATCTTCAGTTGGCCGCAAGCATGTACTACGAAAATTGCTGTAAGGCCACATGCACTTATTACGACCGAAACCATAACAAAACCTGTTAAACACTGAATTGTAAAGAGTATCTCATAAACAGGGCTGACATAGACGTCGAAAGAAAAAAAGTAACCCGGACAGGCTAAAGGTTTTATTGTAATGTTTTGATCGGTGACGGTTTTTCCTTGAGATAACGGCAAGATAGTTCGAAATGTAAAGGCACCAGTATACATGAAAATTCCGCAAATTGTAGCCAGGCGCTTGCCCATCTTCGCGGATTTCAACATAATGTTACGCATGTCCACATTAATAATGTTCTCCCAATCTTCCTCGATGTGCTTCAAGCACCGTTTGAGCTGATCACGGCGAAATATAAAGATGCCGTATTGACTGACAGACATGATGTCATAGAGAAGGAGAGGAATCGTTTGGAGTCGAATACGCGTTGATTTCTCCATCAGCCAAAAAAGGATACCAGGTATAAGATCGCAGGAAAGAAAAGTGTAGCTGATACAAATTAGCAGAAAGTTGCAAGCTTGCAAACGCATGGATCTTTCTCTATCGATAGAAGGCCAGACACCGAGCGCTCGCATAATATTGCGAGTTGGTTGCGTGATGTATATGATATTGTGATGACAATCCTCTTTGCCTGGCATTTTTCTATGTACTTCGCAAAATGTTTTATGATGTGCTTAAACTTCATTCGATAAGTAGTTTCTCACGAGTAATGCGGAATCTATGCGAATTGAATCTCGACTGATCGTCGAAGAGAAAAAAGTTGAGCATAAGATAAACTCGCTTGCGCTTGCGCGCATTAAAAATTCAAATGTTACGTGAGGAAGAGAGACAGTAGCTAGATGAAGTTTGCGAATACAGTTGTTCGAGGGACGAGACTATCTGCCATGGAAATTATTCTTATTGTGTGCGAACGCGTTCATCGCCCTTTGTAACAACTAAATGATCACATTTATCTTTTTGTATCTTCCTATATCGTAACTATAATTTTAGTAATATAATTGTATAGCAATTTCAATTCCGATCAAGATGTAATAATTTACATTTTGTTAAATATTTTGATTCATATACTCTGATATCAATTAATATTTTTTTAAATAGTAAAAAAATAAGATGTTACTCACTTCTGATATAAATAAAAAGTATAAGTTATAATAAGTAATATAAATTATTCAATAAAATATATATTTAAATGTGTGTGATGAGCATTTTACATATTTTGATAACATTAAAATTTTATATTCAACTTATATATGTGCATATTACTGATTTACACAATATATAATTAATATATCAAGTATATATAGTTTACGTTAATTTGTCATAATCTCGTCTATTAGAATTTAAACATTCACTCGATTACATTTCGAAGCACATTAAAATATGCTCCAGATGTTTTCATGATCTAAAACATATTTAATGTCCATTGTTTTGATTTCATTATAAGTCATATGATAATTATAAATAGCAAATATGTTCAATAAAATTAATAAATATCCAATAATTCCATAAATATTATATAATTATAATTATTACATATATGTATATTGCACAATATTATAATATAATATTATAATATAATATTATATATATGTTGCAAAATACTTTCTATTTTCTAAAAAAAGACTTTAGCTAACAATTATATATATATATATATATATATATATATATATATATATATATATTTATGAACTTAAAATAATTTATTTAATATTTGCATAGATAACACGATGAAATAAACGATTAAAAGATATATAAAAATTTTAATTTACTTTTTAATTTGTTGCAGACTTATACAAATCACAAACACACTAATTTAAATTTTTTATTTTTTACTTACATCACCAAATGTCTTGAGTGACAAATCAACAAATTTTCCAGCGGACAGCTTAGTTGGCGTATTAGACATAATCATTAGTAATATGACGTTGCGAGCTTTCTTGTTTGGAAGACGATACCATTCTAGTTCGCAGGATTCAATGGCCACCTTTTCTGCCTACCATTAATTTATCACACATACATAGCAATAGCCACAAAGTTTGTTTTCGTTAAATTTTTATTTGTCATTTCAAAGATAGTGCAACACACATTTTTTCTATGTTTTCTTTACATTTTTAATAAAAAATTTTCATTGAAATATAATATCTTAATTTATAAAATACTTTTTACAAAATATTGTCACAAAATTAAAAGTGCAATTTCATTTTTGTGTCAAATAAATTATTTTAATTGTAGAACCGTGAATTTTATTATTAATTTTATTATGATTGTTTATGTCAAAGATCAAGTATGAATATTCATGAAACATACCTGATCGGTAAGTTGTTCACCGGTATAACAAAATATAAATATATGAGTTGTCACGTTCGTAATGCTTAATAAATAAATGCATAAAACTGTTATATTTTTATTTTGCCAATCCTATAAATATAAATGTTCTATATGACAAACTGATTATTGGCTAATTGCAAATTTAAAAAAAATAATTTTTTGTTACTAAAACATGTACGGTCATATAAAAATTAAAAATAAATATTAATAAATGAAAATTAGAATAATAATGAATTACGAGTAATTATTGAATTTTTATTCTATTGTATTCTATTTTATTTGTAAATGTCCAAACATCTAATTAACATTTTTTTGTTAAAATTAGTTAAACTTACGAACCAGTATCATAAAATATAGTAAAACACAGGTGGCAATCGTATTCACCATAACTTCTATCAAATATATTTCTTGAGTATGCTGTACCAATTTTAAAAAACTAAAATACAATTATAAACGTAAAATTAATTTTTTCTGTTTCAATAAAAAAGAGAAAAAGAGAATCTCAAAGAGAAAAAATTATTAATAGCAATTGAGCAACAAGTTTATCATTTTAAAAAAAATTTTTTTAAATTAAATAACTCGGGAGGCACAATTAGCGTGTGAAATTGTGGACTTACCTGCGCACTCTTATTTGATGCTTGACTATTTGAGCTAATTTCTTATCCACTTCACGCTCCTCTAGCCATGATTCTTGCACGAGACTTCTCATCAAGCCGAGTAAGATCTTCAATTGACCGCAAGCATGTACTACGAAAATCGCTGTAAGGCCGCATGCACTTATCACGATCGAAACCATAACAACACCTGTTAAACACTGAATTGTAAAGAGTATCTCATAAACAGGGCTGACGTAGATGTCGAGAGAAAAGAAGTAACCCGGACAAGCAAAGGGTCTTATTGTAATATTCTGATCAGTGACGGTTTTTCCTTGGGATAATGGCAGGATAGTTCGAAATGTAAAAGCACCAGTATACATGAAAATTCCGCAAATTTTAGCCAGGTATTTGCCCGTCTTCGTGGATTTCCACATAATATTACGCATATCCGCACTAATAATATTATTCCAATCTTCTTCGATGTGCTTCAAGCATTGACCGAGCTGATCACGACGAAATATAAAAATCCCGTATTGACTGACAGACAGGATGTCATAAAGAAAAAGAGGAATTGTCTGGAGTCGAATGCGCGTTGATTTCTCCATCAACCAATAAAGGATACCAGGTAAAAGTTCGCAGAAAAGAAGAGTGTAAGTCATACAAATTAGCAGAAAATTACAAGCTTGCGGACGCATGGATTTTTCACGACCAATAGACGGCTAGGCGCCAAGTGCAAATAAAACATTACGAGTTGCATGATATACAAAATATCGTCCTGACATTTGTTTAGTGGCATTTTTTTCGATTCATTTTAAATGTTCCGTCGTACTTCTATTGGACTTCATTTGTAGCGTAAGCTATGTTTAATATGAAACCTGGGCACGAGCAGAATCGCGACTGATCGTTGAAGGGCAAATCTGATCATAAAGTCAATTCTCGTATGCGCTTGAACATCTGAAACATTTAAACGTTGCGTGAGAAGGAGAAATAGAAACAATAAATTTATATGTAAAGTCAAAGAACGAGATCTCTCGTTTTCCATAAAAAGTATTCTTTACTTCTATGTTTATTGACTTTTGTAACGGTCAGGAAATTGATAATGTTTAATTTTCTTTCTTTTCATATCTTGCAGTCGTAACGTTGATCAAGAAGTAACAGTTTTGATTATATTTTACAAAAATTATATATTACAAATATTATATATACCTCTTAAAAGAAATCATACTAATAAATTTTATTTTGTATAAATTTTTTAATTTTAATGCGAAAACATTAATTCACTAATCATATTTATTTATATTTATTAGTATTTAATTGCATCTTATCAATTTACAATTAACATTATGTATCTAAATTATGATTTCTTTAATTCTTAAAGCACATTTAATATAATATATACATAATTAAAAAAAATTTTGACGCATGCAGGCAACATAAATTAGAACTCGCATAAAATGTGTGGTTTTTAGATCAAAATAAAAAAACTTGGAAATTTTATGTGCTTGAATCGCATTAAGACATTTCTGCAAATCTATCATTTATTTACGATTATTATATATTTTTTTGCGATTGGTTCTTTTGTTGTGCTTACTTCATAAAAAGCTCATTACTGAAATCATATACTTTGACAGTTTAAAAAGAATTAATAATGTTATATTAATGTAAGAATTAATAATGTTATTCATTTAATAAATTTTTTCGAATACAAAAACTGCGTCATATATCGTGTGCACTTACGTGTTATAAAGATTGAAAAGCCACGTCAAACGGATAGCTAATATTGTACGTACGAAAGTTTTAAAAGGAATCGAAAGGGATCGCATGCAGATCTGTTTATGAATATGCTTTGTTAGGGAGAGAAAGTTCTCTTGTTGGAAATCACAAAAAGGTTGATGTTCTGTGAAAAAACTTGCTGATAATATCAATGTGAACGTAATGCGGTTGTTGACTTGGTAGAATATCCAATAAGACAAAACAGTTATACTTATCGCATGATTATAACTTGTGTAGTAAAAAAAAATTTCTATTGCATATGGTCATACAATCATTATGTAATTTCTCAATAAAAATATTAAAAATATTAAAATAGTACTTAATGGTCGATAAAAAGTAATAATAGATTAATGGTATGAATGCTTCGAAGATTTAAATGTTGCAAATATATAAGATGGACTTTTAAATGTAATATCTTGAAGAAAAATGAAGTTATGAAATAACTTATATATTTTTATGTTTATGAATAATATTGGAAAATCTCAATCATCTACATACGAAAAGGAGAATTATGCAATAATAATTATACAAGAATATATTTAAAATTATAAATACACAATGTGTATGTACATCGCCTCTAATTTTTATAATTTTAATTGTCGTATATATAATATAAAATATTATATTATCAAGACAGCTTAGATTGTTTCAATGATTAGAATTGAAATATTTAATCAGTAACATTTCGAAGCATATTAAAATATGTCACAGCTGTTTTAACGACCTAGAACATATATTGTATAACATATATATGTATATATAGACACACACGATAAAGTGAATTTGTTTAAACATATTTCTTACATCACCAAATGTCTTAAGTGATAGGTCCATGATCTTTCCTGCAGTGATTTTAGTAGGCAAGTTAGACATAATTATCACTAATACAATCCCGCGCGCTTTTTTATCCGGAAGACGATACCATTCAAGCTCGCAAGATGTATTAGCTACTTTTTCTGCCTATAATAGATATCATAATATTTAATTAATATAATGCAGAGCAATATATTTCATGCACTTAAGAGGGCTATTAGAAAAATTAAAATAGAAAATTAAAATTTAATAAGAAAATGATTCGATGTGAAGTTATTACAGGCGAACATACCTGAGTTGTAAGTTGTTCACCGGTATAACAAAACATAAACATATTTATTAGCATAGATGTAAGCGACATAAAATAAGAACATGTAGCTATTGTATTGCTTTTCTCCCATTCCTATAAATGATTATTTTGTTCGACCATTTCAACATTTATACAATTTTTAATTTTAATAATTACATAAAAATATTTTTGTTTTGTTATTGTGGAGAAAATAGAATAAGTTACAAACCACTATTATGCAGTACCCTAAATTGCAAACAATTATCGTACACCCCATCAATTCTATCAAACATATTTGCTGCAGAGTATGTTCTACTAATCGCAAAAAACTGAAATACATTGACATATATCGCATTGTATTTTTGTGAAATGAAAGAGTAGAATTAAATATTATATATGAAATGTGTGTGCGATATTAATTGTTGTTCAGCGATTAATCACTTTTGTAATGATATACATTTAACAATACATTTTCAGATCAAGAACTTACTTTCGTATTCTTATTTGATGCTCTACTACTTCAGCCAGTCTTCTATCCACTTCTTGTTTTTCTTGCCATTGGTCCTCGACAAGGCGTTTCATTAAGTCTATCAAGATCCTCAGCTGACCGCAGGCATGCATCACGAACACAGCTGCGAGGCCACATGCGCCCGTTGTGATTGAATAAGTAACTAAACCTGACAAGAACTGCATCGCAAAAATCATTTCATAAGTAGGACTAACTTGTGAATTGAAAGAAAAAAAGTAGCCCGGACAAGGCAAGGGCTTGATCGTAATATTCTGCGCGGTAACTATCTTTCCCTTAGCGAACGGCAAGATCGATCGGAAGGAGAGTCCGCTGCCGTACATGAAGGCTCCGCAAAGTGCAACTAAACGTCTTCCCGTTTTCGCTGATTCGATCATTGTATCCCGTGCTTCCGCGCTAGTAACAATCTTCCAATCTTCTTCAATATGCTTTAAACACTGCCTGACTTGATTCTCGCGGAATATTAAATTACCATATTTACTTGTGGCCATGAAGCAATAAAGAAGCATAGGAAAAGTTTGAATTCTGATACGTGTTCTCTTTTCGATTAACCAGAAGAAGATACCGGGAATCAGCACGCCATAAAGAAGAGTGTAAGAGGCACAAATTAATAAACATTTGAAAAGTCTTTTGCCAGTAGATCTTGCTCTGTTGGAAGACGGCCAAACCCCGAGCACGCTTAGAACGTTACGCGTTACTTGCGTGATGTATAAAATATCATCTTTATAATATTTGTTCCACGACATGTTTTGCGGATTTTGTACTTGCACAATTTTTATATCGAAAAATTATTTTTAAATGTCAACTATCGCGCAAATTATCGCAGATACTGTGAAATGTAGACGACAACTGAATTACGATTGATTGTTAAAAGAAGGGCTTACATCGAAGTAAACTCTCTACTACAAGCTGCGCTTGCGCGCTTTAAGAATTCAAATGCGAAGTAAGGAAATCAAAAGCCATAAAGTTTGCAAATGAAATGGTCTAGAGTTAAGAACTGACGTTGTATTTCTACAGGAAGATATTTTCAATTTTCATACAAACTTTAACTTTGTAACAGGAAAACAATTGCGTTCAACTTCTTTTTCTTTTACATTTTCTCTTTGCATCGTTTTATATTTAGAATTTGAGAAATTAAAACAAATAATTATTTTAATTGTATAGTATATAAAATATATCATTATTTTTAAATAACGTTTGTCATTGTTGTAATATATTTTCATGATACATATATATATAAACATTGTTTTATAAAAGAATTTAAAAATACGAAATTGTGTACGTGTGTGCAATACTTAAATAAAATAAATAGTAAACATAAGAATCAGGTAATATTTTTTCTAGATTATAAAGAAATGAAAATTTTATTTTTATATATAGCCAAGAGAAAAAGATAGATAAACAATATTTTTTCTTATATTTTTGGATGCATTTTATGATGTGCTTTTTATTTAAATGTTTTTATTGCTTTGTAAAATTAACCTTGATATATATGATAAGAAATGCAAAATGATAAGATACTTCTTTATCATTTATTACAGTAACCCTTTTTCTTAAAATTTGTTACATGCATACGTTAGTCGATTGAATTATACAAACTTCGAATATGATTCAAACGTCTGTAAATAGATTTAATATTTTATTCAAAATAAATATTTGTGAAATACAGAGTTATTAATATTGCATTATATGAATTCATAAATTACAATTCTTTTTATGTCACTACTTTTATTTAAAATATATATTTTTTATTATTACTTTATATACGCATTTACAACCAATTCTTAAGATTCATTCGATTGATCGAATAAGATTTAAATATGTCACTGTCATTTTAACGACCTAAAATATATTCCTATATTTATTGCATTTTCTATTAAAAAAATTTGTTATTAATAATAATAATCATATTCATTATACATTTTCGAAAAAAAAGTTGTGACAATGTAAGTTGTACTTACATTGCCGAACGTTTTGAGAGAAAGGTCGATAAATTTCCCTGCTTTTAAATTTAGCGGCGTGTCTGAGATACCCATGATTAAAATCAATGCTTTTGCTTTTTCATCCGGAAGACGATACCATTCTAATGTGCACACTGTTAATGCTATTTTCTTTTCCTAATTTCATTAATTAAGTATACACATTAGAAGTAAAATTGAAAAAAAATATTTTGTATATATCCCATTACGTCATCTATTAAATTTTAACTTTACAACTAATTTTTCTAACAATAACGAAATTATAATTTGAAAATAGATACCTGTTCGACGACTTGTTCGCCCATATAGCAATAGATAAATACGTTGAACAAAAACATCACTAAAGCAAAGATATATGAACATATACGTATAGCATTATGGTTTTCCCACTCCTGTAAATTGAACAAATACTTTAATATAGAAAGATCTTAGAATATAGAAGTTATTTTCTATCAAAAATTATACTAAATATAAATAAGATTTCTTAAAATTTGAAATTATATAAACGTTTATTATATATATGTTTGCGCACCAAGATAATGTAATATCCTACGAAACACATCAGTACGCTAGATCCCATAATTTCTACTAAACTTGGATATTGAGTAGCATTCTGTACCAAACGTAAAAAACTAAAATTTACGAGAAAAATGTGAATATTGTGAATATTAAACGAGAAGTGTTAATATATTTAATAATCACACACACACAAACAAATATTATATTTTACATATAAAATGTCATCATGTATCTTTATGTATATTATGTATATTAAATTATAGAATTTTCTCCCCCTCTCACTTTCCCTCTTTGTCCCTTTCTCTTTCTCTCTCCCTCTTTTCCTTGTTTTTCTCTTTCTCTTTAATGAATATATACATAGGAATATATACGTATATACATGTATATATATTAGCCAAAAATTAGTGAAAAATTATATAAATATGAGCAAAAGACAATTTACTTGCGTGTCCTGATTTGATGTTCCACGATAACAGCTAATCTTTTGTTTAAATGTTCCTTCTTGCGCTCATTTACAAAGTTACTAATTAATGTCACTAATATATCCAACTGCGAGCAAAAATGCATCACACAGAGAGTTATGAAGCCAAAAGTTGCAACCGTAACTGTGTATCTTACAATTCCCGTACAAGATTGTAGAAAAAATACGATTTCGTAAGCGGGAGAGCGCTGCACATCAAAGATAACAAAATGCGCCACGGATGGGAGAGGTCTAATTGTGGTGTTCTGAGGGGTGATGATCTTTCCACTTGACAGCGGCACGATAACTCGTATAGCTACACCGTTTAAATACACAAATATGGCGCACATTATAATTAAACGTCTACCAATTCTTGCTCTATCGATCATTAAAATGCGAGCACTCGAATTGACGACATTTCGCCAGTCTTCCTCAATTAGCTTCAAACAATTTTTAATTTCTTTCTTATAAAGCAACACATAGCCGTATTTGACAGTCGTCGCGATTGTGAATAGCATAATGCCCATAACTTTAAGTCTCAAGCGAATGTCTTTCAAGACTATGAATATGTAGATTATGGTCGGTATTATTTCAGAAAGGAGGAGAGTAAAACATGCGATGATCAACAGAACTGTCTCCATTATCTCGGGAATAAAGGAATTCGTACGCGGAAATGGCCACATACCTAGTATACGGAAGAAGAAGCGATTTATCTCGAAGGTGTACTTTATATCGCTTTCGTAATACTTGTTGGCAAACATGTTGGGATTGATTCTACAATTTATATCTAAGTAATATTTTAATTTAGTAGTGCGAGACTATATAACAATATAACATGCAACATTTCTGTAATATACAATGTTGAAATAATGCGTGTTTGTTCGCTACTGAAGTATATTCTTTGTTGAGCTGAAGTATAATTAATAGTTCGCGTGCGCTTGCGTAGAGAGACTGAATAGCTAGCAGATGATCAATGTTGCATGTATTGATACTTTTGTAGAGGCTGCACATCTATTCATAATTTTTTTATCATAACAGGGGAAAGTATTCTTGCTGGAAGTTAAACGAGGATTAATGTTGCGCAAAGAAACTTATTTGACGACAACGGTAAAACAAGATTGGCTTTTAGATTTTATATCATTTTACTATATCATTTTACTTGCATTTTACATGCAGAAGTCAAAGAATATATCGTAGTATTATTTTACTTTCTTCCTACTTGCTATTTTGTAAATGCACTTAATATTTTACAAAAAACAAATATTTTAAATAAAGAATTATTAATCGTATTGCATAAGTATTTTTTTATATTATTATGATTCTTTCATTTCAAATACAAATTTTTCATTACTACTTTATGTATGCATTTACGACTAATTCTTAAGATTCATTCGAATGATCGAAGAAGATTTAAATATGTAACTGCCATCTTAATGACCTAAAATATATTCCTATAAATTTCGCTTTATCTTTTCAAATGAATATTTTTGTTATTAATAATGATAATCATTTTTTATTTTATAAATTTTCAAAGAATAGTTGCTACTTACATTGCCGAACGTTTTGAGAGAAAGATCGATAAATTTTCCTGCTTTCAAACTTAGCGAAGTGTTTGAGATAGCCATGATTAAAATCAATGCTTTTGCTTTTTCATCCGGAAGACGATACCATTCTAATGTGCACAATCTTAATGCTATTTTCTTTTCCTAATTTTAGCAATTGTACACATCAGAAATAAAAAATTGAAAAAATTATTTTGCATACATATATTCCGTTTCGTTATGACTTAAATATCTTATGATTACTTTTTTCACTGACGACAAAACCACAATTCGAGAAAACACATACCTCTTCGACGACTTGCTCGCCCATATAGCAATAGATAAATACATTGAATAAAATCATCACTACTGCAATGATATATGTGCATAAACGTATAGCATTATGGTTTTCCCATTCCTGTAAAATGTGCAAATTCTTTAATATTACTTACGAAGCTATTTTCTATTACAAACATACTAAGTTTTCTTAAAATCATACTAAGTTTTCTTAAAATTCACTATTATATAAACGCTTGCGCACCATGATAATGTAATATCCTCCGAAGCATATCAGTATACTAGAGCCCGTAATTTCTATTAAACTTGGATATTGAGTAACATTCTGTACCAAACGTAAAAAACTAAAATTTATGAGCAAAATGTGAATATTGTTCTTAAATGAGAAGTGTCAATTATATATTTAATAATTGAACAATTTATCATATCTATCTATACATAAAATGCTATCATGTCCAGGGTTGGGAAGTAACTCGTTACTTGTAACGAAGTTACAGTTATAGTTACTTTTTTTCGGTAACTCTAACTTAACTCGTTCCTTTTTTTCAATTTGTAACTGTAACTTAACTCAGTTACATATTTTCGGTAACTAGTAACTAATTTAATAATTACTTTATATATATATATATACATATATACATATATACGATATATATATATATACGGTATATATATAATTCCGAGCACTGAACTACAAAGTAACGACTCGTTACTTTTTAAGTAACTGTAACTGTAACGCGTTACTTTTCAGAATCGGTAACTTGTAACTGTAACTAATTACATTTTTTACTAAAAAAACTGTAACTGTAACTAATTACTTTTATAAAGTAACTTTTCCAACTCTGATCATGTCTTACATTATTGAATACTCCCTCTCTTCCTCTCTATCTTTAATGAATATTATATGAATATTATTGTGAGATTTATATATATTGACAAAATCAAATTGAAAAATTATATAAATATGAGCAAAGAAGAACGTACTTCCGCGTCTTAATTTGATGTTCCACGATAACAGCCAACCTCTTTCTTAAATGTTCCTCTTGGCGTTCATTTACAAAGTTATTTATTAATGTCACTAATATATCCAACTGCGCACAAAAATGCATCACACAGAGAGTTATGAAACCAAAAGTTGCAACTGTAACTGTATATTTTATAACTCCCGTAAAGGATTGTAGAAAAAATACGATTTCATAAGCCGGACTGCGTTGCACATCAAAGATAACAAAATGTGCTACGGATGGGAGAGGTCTGATTGTGATATTCTGAGGGGTGATGATCTTTCCACTTGATAGCGGCATAATAATTCGCATAGCTACGCCGTTTAAATACACGAATACGGCGCACATTATAATTAAACGTCTACCAATTTTTACTCTATCGATCATTAAATTGCGAGCACATGAGTTGACGACATTTCGCCAATCCTCATCAACTAGCTTCAAACAATTTTTGATTTGATTCTTATAAAACAACACATATGCGTACTTGATAGTAGTTATTATAGTGAATAACACACTACCTATAACTTTAAGTCTCAAACGAATGTCTTTCAAGACTATGAATACGTAAATCATGGTCGGCACTAATTCAGAAAGGAGAAGAGTAAAGCACGCGATGACCAACAAAACTGTCTCCGTTATATCGGAAAGAAAAGAATTCATGCGCGGAAATGGCCACATACCTATTAGACGGAAGAAGAAGCGATTTATTTCGAAGGTATACTTTATATCGCTTTCGTAATATTTGTTGGCAAACATGTTAAGATTGATTCTACAATTTATATCTAAATAATATCTCACAATTTTGTAGCACTAAATTATAACTACATATATTATATAACACGTAACATTTTTGTAATACACAATGTTGAAACAATGCACGTCTGTTCGCCACTGACCATAGCACATCCTTTATTGGACAAAAGCATAATTTATAGTTTGCGTGCGCCTGCGTAGAGTGACTGAAAAGCCACGTCAAACAGATGGTAAACATTGCATGTGGTGAAACTTTCGTTGCATGCAGATCTATTCATTATTTTTTTTTATCGTAGGGGGAGAAAGTATTCCTGCTGGCAGTCAAAAGAGAATTAATGTTGTGCAAAGAAACTTATTTAATGATAATGGTAAGATGAGATTGTTGACTTTTAATTCCACATATCCAACTTTACTCTTGCATGTGTGGAAGTCTAAGTATTCATATGTATAAGACAGTATGATTTTAATATATTTTTTGATAATATAAAATTATTTCTCTCTCTCTTTTTCTCTTCTTCGCTTCCCCTTTCTCTCTGTATTTTTTAAAATTCTTATGCTTTACTATTTATTTTATAGTTATTTTATATCTCTATTTTTGGTAAGAAACGCAAAATGGATATATTTCTACATTATTAATTGGAGTAAGCAACAAAAGGACTTAACTCTTAGAAATTTATTACATGCAAACATTTGTCGATTGAATTATATATTGAGCTACAAATCAATTCGAATGTAAATGCACTTAATAGTTTATAAAAAACAGATATTTGAAATAAAGAGTTAATCGCATTATGTGATTTTTTTATACTATTATTTTTATTTAGAATACAAATTTTTCATTACTACTTTATGTGTGCATTTACGATTAATTTTTAATATTCATTCGAATGATCGAAGAAGATTTAAATATGTAACTGCCATCTTAACAACCTAAAATATATTTTTACAAATTTACCGTTTTTCTCTTTCAAATCAGTATTTTGGTTATTAATAATGATAATCGTATTTATTTTAAAAGGACAATTACTTACATTGCCCAATGTTTTGAAAGAAAGATCAATAAATTTCCCTGCTTTTAGATTTAACGAAGTATCTGAGATAGCCATGATTAAAAGCAATGCTTTTACTTTTTTATCCGGAAGACGATACCATTCTAATGTACACAATGTTGATGTTATTTTCCTTTCCTAATTTTATTAATTAATTATACGCATCAGAAATATAATTGGAAAAAATCGCACATATTCCGTTTAGTTATCTGTTAAATTATTTTTATGATTACTTTTTTTAACAATAACGAAACTACAATTTAAAAACACATACCTGTTCGACGACTTGCTCGCCCATGTAGCAATAAATAAATACGTTGAATAAAAGCATCACTAATCCAATGATATATGAGCAAAGACGTATAGTATTATGATTTTCCCACTCCTGTAAATTAGGTAAACGGTTTAATATTTTTAAGAATATTATGAAGCTGTTTTCTATCGAAGATCGTGTACCATATCGTTTAAATTCTCTATAATTAGATATTATATAAATGTTTGTGTACCATGATAGTATAATATCCTCCAAAGCATATCAATATGCTAGAACTCATAATTTCTACTAAACTCGGATATTGAGTAGCATTCTGCACCAAACGTAAAAAACTAAAATTTACGAGATAAAGTGTGAATATCGTTCTTAAAGGAAAAGTGTCAATCATGTACGTTTAATTATCAAACAATTTTTATCATATCTATTTTATACATAAAATGTTAATTATCACGTATTAAATTATAAATAGAATATTCCCTTCCTTCCTCCCCTTTCTCTCTCTCCCTCTCTCTCTTTTTCTTTCTCTCTCTCTCTAATAAATTTTATATATATTAACAAAATCACTGAAAAATTATATGAGTATGAGCAAACAAGGACTTACTTTCGTGTCTTGATATGATATTCCACGATAATAGCCAACCTCTTGTCTAAATGTTTTTCTTTACGCTCCTTTTCAAAGTTATTAATTAATGTCACTAATATATCCAGCTGCGAGCAAAAATGCATCACACAAAGAGTTACGAAACCGAAAGTTGCCACTGTAACTGTGTATCTTATAACTCCCGTAAAAGATTGTAATAAAAATACGATTTCGTAGGCAGGACTGCGCTGCACATCAAAGATAATAAAATGCGCCGGGGATGGCAGAGGTCTAATTGTAATATTCTGAGGGGTCACGATCTTTCCAGTTGACAACGGCATGATAATTCGTATACCTACACCGTTTAAATACACAAATATGGCGCACATTATAATTAAACGTCTACCAATTCTTACTCTATCGATCATTGAGTTGCGAGCACACGAGTTGACATTCCGCCAGTCCTCATCAACTAACTTCAAACAATTTTTTATTTCATTCTTGTAAAGCAATACATAGCTATATTTGATAGTCGTTGCTATCGTGAACAACATACTGCCTATAACTTTAAGTCTCAAACGAATATCTTTTAAAACTACGAATATGTAGATCAAAGTCGATGCTATTTCAGAAAGGAGGAGAGTAAAGCACGCGATGGTCAACATCACTGTCTCCATTATCTCGGGAATAAAAGAATTCCTACGCGGAAATGGCCATATACCTAGTAAACGGAAGAAGAAGCGATTTATCTCGAAGGTGTATTTTATATCGCTTTCGTAATACTTGTTGGCAAACATATTGGGATTGATTCTACAATTTATATCTAAATAATATCTCACAATTTTGCAGTACAAGATTATAACTACATATATTATATAACACGCAACATTTCTGTAATATACATTGCTGAAACAATGCGTGTCTGTTTACCACTGATCGCAGCTTATCCTTTAGACATAAAAGCATAGTTTATAATTTGCGTGCGCCTGCGTAGAAAGATTGAAAAGTCACGTCAAGCAGAGGGTTAATATTTCATGTGCTGAAACTTTCGTTGCATGCAGATCTATTCATTATTTTTTTATCGTAGAGGGAGAACGTATTCCTGCTAGCAGTCAAAAGAGAATTAATGTGCAAAGAAACTTATTTGATGATAACGATAAGATGAGGTTGTTGACTTTTAATATTCCACATATTCAATTTTACTTGCATATTGTGTGTAGAAGTCAATGAATATATACATATACATATACATATATATATATATATATATATATATATATATATATATATATATATGTGTATAAGACAGTAACATTTTAATATATTTTTTGATAATGTAAAATTATCTCTCTCTTTCTCTTTCTTTCTCTCTCTTCTTCTTTACTTATTTTTTAAAATTCTTATGCTTTGCTATTTATTTTATAGTTACTTTACATCTATATTTCTATTTTTGATAAGAAACGTAAAATGGATATACTTCTATATTATTGATAAGAATAAGTAACAAAAGAAATGTTTAATTCCTGGAGGTTTGTTATATGCAAATATTTGTCAATTGAATTATATATTGAATTTTGAATTGATTCGAACGTCTGTAAATGCACTATTATAATATTTTATAATCAATAGATATTTGAAATAAAGAATCATTAATCGCATTATACAGGTACTCTTTTTATGTCTTTTTACTATTTTTATTTAGAATACAAATTTTTCATTACTACTTTATGTGTGCATTTACGATTAATTTTTAATATTCATTCGAATGATCGAAGAAGATTTAAATATGTAACTGCCATCTTAAAGACCTAAAATATATTCTTATAAATTTATCGCTCTTTTCTTTTCAAATGAATATTTTTGTTATTAATAATGATAATCATATTTATTTTAAAAAGACAGTTACTTACGTTACTTAACGTTTTGAAAGAAAGATCGATAAATTTCCCAGCTTTTAGATTTAACGAAGTGTCTGAGATAGCCATAATTAAAATCAATGCTTTTGCTTTCTTATTCGGAAGACGATACCATTCTAATGTGCACAATGTTGATACTATTTTCTTTTCCTAATTTCATTAATTAGTTATATGCATCAGAAAATATAAAATTGAAAAAGATTATTTTGCATATATTCCATTTAGTTATCTGTTAAATATTTCATGACTATTTTTTTTCACAATAACGAAACTATAATTTAAAAACATATACCTGTTCGATGACTTGCTCGCCCATATAACAGTAAATAAATACATTGAAAAAAAGCATGACTAATCCAATGGTATATGAGCAAAGACGTATAATATTATGGTCTTTCCAATCCTGTAAATTATGCAAATGCTTTAATATTTCTTAGAATATTACGAAGTTGTTTTCTATCGCAGATCGTACCAGATTGTCTAAATTCTCTTAAAATTCGATATTATATAAATGTTTGTGTATGTACCATGATAGTATAATATCCTCCAAAGCATATCAATATGCTAGAACTCACAATTTCTACCAAACTTGGATATTGAGCAGCATTCTGCACCAAACGTAAAAAACTAAAATTTACGAGAAATAGTGTCAATCATGTATGTTTAATAATCAAACAATTTTTATCATATCTATCTATTTTACACCTAAAATATTATCATGTATTAAATTATAGAATTTTCCCTTCCTCCCTTCTCCCCTTCCTCTCTTTCCAATGAAATTTCTATATATTAACAAAATCACTGAAAAATTATATAAGTATGAGCAAACAAGAACTTACTTTCGTGTCTTGATATGATATTCCACGATAATAGCCAGCCTTTTGTTTAAATGTTCTTTTTGGCGCTCATTCCCAAAGTTATTTATTAATGTTACTAATATATCCAGCTGCGCGCAAAAATGCATTGCACAGAGAGTTATGAAACCGAAAGCTGCCACTATAATTGTGTACCTTATAACTCCCGTAAAAGATTGTAATAAAAATAAGATTTCGTAGGCAGGACTGCGCTGCACATCAAAGATAATAAAATGCGCCGCGGATGGCAGAGGTCTAATTGTAATATTCTGAGGAGTGATGATCTTTCCACTTGACAGCGGCATGACAATTCGTACAGCTATGCCGCTTAAATAGACAAATACGGCGCACATTATAACTAAACGTCTACCAATTCTTACTCTATCTATCATTGAGATGCGATCACTTGAGTTGACGACATTTCGCCAGTCCTCATCAACTAGCTTCAAACAATTTTTTATTTCATTCTTGTAAAGCAATACATAGCCGTACTTGATAGTCGATGCTATCGTGAACAGCATACTGCCCACAAGTTTCATTCTCAAGCGAATATCTTTCAAGACTATGAATATGTAGAGCAAAGTCGATGCTATTTCAGAAAGGAGGAGAGTAAAACACGCGATGGTCAACAAGGCTGTCTCCACTATCCCAGGAAGAAAACTATTCGTGCGCGGAAATGGCCATATACCTAGTAAACGGAAGAAGAAGCGATTTATCTCGAAGGTGTATTTTATATCGCTTTCGTAATATTTGTTGGCAAACATGTTGGGATTGATTCTACAATTTATATCTAAATAATATCTCACAATTTTGCAGCACAATATTATAACTACATCTATTATATAACACGCAATATTTCTGTAATATACAATGCTGAAACAATGCGTGTCTGTTCACCACTGATCGCAGCCTACCCTTTGTTAGACGAAAACATAGTTTATAATTCGCGTGCGCTTGCGTAGAGAGATTGAAAAGCCACGTCAAGCAGAGGGTTAACATTACATGTATTAAAACTTTCGTAGGAATTGTATGCAGATCTATTTATTATTCTTTTATCGTAGGGGGAAAAGTATACCTGTTGAAAGTCAAAATAGGATGTTATGCAAAGAAACTTATTTGATGATAGCAGTAAAATAAGGTGGTTGACTTCTAGTATTTTACTATACCTGTCATTTTACTTGCATATATGTGCAGAAATCAAAGAGTATGTATAGCATAGTACTATATTAATATATTTTCTGTTAATGTAAAATTATATTTCTGTTTATTTTTTAAAATTCTTATACTTTATTATATATTTTATATAATAAGAAAGAAATGTAGAATATTTGTGGAAAAATATAAAATAATAATTGCATATTCTTCATAAAACTGATGATTTTTCAATAAAAATTTAATCTCTCTCTCTCTCTCTCTGTCTGATTTTGCAAAACAAAAATACACCCTCTGCATGCGCAGTTATTTATCAAAGAGATATATTTAAGAGGCGAGAATAAATATATCACGTATATACTGACATCCTACAGAAAACTTTTGTGTAAAACTTTTGACGTATCTATACCATGAAAGTATACAACAATGGTTTTATTATTATATTTTGACCAGATAATTTTGATGATTAGAACAAAAATATTCAATCAACTACATTTCGAAGCATATTAAAATATGTCACAGATGTTTTTATAACCTAAAACAAAATCGACCAGACCAGTCGCATTAATAGGACCCTAAGAATAAATGCAATTATAATATATAATAGATATGTAATATATAAAATAATAAATTTTAATGTAGTGTACATATATATATATATATATATATTTATATAATAATAATAAATTTTTTGTGCATGTATACATATACACATACACATTGTGATTATACGATATAAATTTAAATATATAAATATTTTCTTACATCACCATATGTTTTAAATGATAAGTCCATAATTTTTCCAGCGGTGACTTTAGTTGGTAAATTAGATATGATCATCACTAGTACAATTCCACGCGCACTCTTGTCCGGAAGGCGATACCATTCAAGTTCGCACGACGCGCTAGCTACCTTCTCCGCCTATTAAGTATTATTACACATTCGTAACAACATTTCACGAATTTAAACATATTATTAATATACGAAATGTTTCCAAAATTCAAATAAAAATTATTTTTGTTGCTTTTGCATATATAAACACAGACACAAATAAAAGAATTAATCATATTAAACAATAAAATATTGATATCATTATATATATATATGCGTGATTATATATATATAATAGAATCGTAAAAAAGATTTGATGTGGCGAACACATACCTGAGCGGTAAGCTGTTCACCTGTATAACAAAACAGAAACATATTTATCATCATACATGTAAGCGACAAGAAATAAGAACATGTAGCTATTGTATTGCTTTTTTCCCATTCCTATAAAGATGATATTTTAAATGTAAGTGCTTTTTATATAAATATAGAAAGACATGAAAATTATCACTATCAATTTTCATTTACATTAGAATCATAAGGCATTTGAATTGTCTGAATTCATTTACAATTTTAAAATCTTTTAAATATTAAATATTAAATATTAAATATTATTATTGAATATTAAAAAAATAATATTTTTATTTTATTATTATAAAATTATTAAGATACATTTTAGTGAAACATTTAAAATAATACAAGGTTAATAAAAAATCACAAACCACTATTACACAATATCCAAAAATGCATACAATTGTTGTACACCCCATTAATTCTATTAAACATATTTGTTGCATTGTATGTTCCACTAATTGCAAAAAACTGAAATGTATTGATGTTATCAAATCGATCATTTTTACTTTTAAACTGTATTAAGAACTATTATTCATGCGTGGAAGGCAAATCAAATTTGTTGAAAAATTAAAATATACAATTATATTTTTTTGTAGTTATAATATATAGTTTTTATATATAAAAATTACCAATGACTCACTATCGTATTCTTATTTGATGTTCCACTACAGCGGCTAGTTTTTTATTTGCCTCTTCTCTTTCTTGCCACTGGTCTTCAACGAGATGTTTCATTAGCTCTATCAAAATTTTCAACTGACCACAGGCATGCATCACGAATATGGCAGCAAGTCCACATACACCCGTTGTGATCGAGAAGGTAACTAAACCCGATAAGAACTGTATCGCGAA
Source organism: Camponotus vicinus (assembly GCF_025532165.1). Taxonomy (NCBI): domain Eukaryota; kingdom Metazoa; phylum Arthropoda; class Insecta; order Hymenoptera; family Formicidae; genus Camponotus; species Camponotus vicinus. The sequence goes on from NW_028141945.1 coordinate 33,529,287, forward strand.
AATCATCTCATAACTAGGACTCGCTTGTGAATTGAAGGAGAAAAAATATCCTGGACATGGTAAAGGTCTAATAGTGATATTTTGCGCGTTAATTATTTTTCCCTTTGCAAATGGTAAAATTAATCGGAAGGAGAGTCCGCTGCTATACATAAAGGCTCCGCAAAGTGCAACTAGGCGTCTTCCGGTTTTCGCGGATTCAATCATCATGTTTCGTGCGTTCATATTGGTAACATTTCTCCAATCTTCTTCGATGTGTTTCAAACAGCGTTTGATTTGTCCCTTGCGCAATATTAAATTAGCGTATTTACCTATGGCCATGATGCCGAAAAGAAGTAGAGGAAATACCTGAATTTTGACATGTGTTCTCTTTTCAAAGAACCAAAAAAGAAAACCGGGAATCAGAACGGAATAGAGAAGAGCGTAAGATATACAGATTAATAGAAACTTGTGAATTCTTTCCATGGTAGTTTTTTTTCCGCTCAAAGACGGCCAAACTCCAAGTGCGCTTAAAATGTTACGCGTTAATTGCGTGATAAATATAATATCATCTTGATAATGTTCGTTACATGGCATTTTTTTTAAATTTTAGAAAAACGTTTGAAGGTTTGCAATTTTTTTCTCTAGAAAATTACTCTTGAACTTCTATCACATCAGAACTTACTATCGTTTATATGAAACTTAAACGCGAGTTGAATCACGACTGTCAGCAGCAAAAAAAGCAGTCGATGAAGTAAATTCTCTATCCGCTTACGCTTGCGCGCTTTAAAAATTTAAATAATTGCGTGAGAAAGATGTTTTAAAAGCAGAAAAGTTTCCAAGTCAACTTGCTCACCGAGAGTTCAAATTACTTTTCACAAATAGATTTTTATTCAACGTACATCTCTTCTTCAACTAGAAATATGGCTTTAAAACTTTATTCTTTCCTGTATTAAACTCACGATTATATTTATCGAACATTAACCGCTAAAAATAATTCTGTTCATTTTTTATAGTGCTTTGATTTCACATGTAAAAGACAACGTATAACGCTATATATATATATATATATATATATATATATATATATATATATATATAATGCAATAAATGTCAAATTGTACTTATATTGTTGGTTATTTTTTAATTATTTTATATTATTAAAAAGAAAGTAGTAATAATTATGTAATTTAAATAACTAACACACAATATTGGATTAGTTTCTAAAAAAATGTATAATGTATCTGTTATATATTTTAGAAAACTTTCTGCATGCACTCTTCTATAGAAGAAATAAATTTATATCGAAATATCGCGCGTATATATGTACATTATACACAAAACTTTTGTACTTGACACATTTATATCATAAGGTTACACAATAATGTTGCAGTAACGGTAAATCCACGTCAAGCAGAAGGTTAACGTTGCATGTATTGAAACTTTCGTAGGGATTGTGTGTGGTTGCAGATCTAGTTATTATTCTTTTATCGTAAAGGGAAAAGTATTCCTGCTGAAAGTCAAAATAGGATGTTGTGCAAAGAAACCTATTTGATGATAGCAGTATAATAAGGTGGTTGACTTCTAGTATTTTACTATACCTATCATTTTACTTGCATATATGTGCAGAAATCAAAGAGTATGTACAGCATAGTACTATATTAATATATTTTTTGTTAATATAAAATTATATTTCTGTTTATTTTTTTAAATTCTTATACTTTATTATATATTTTATATAATAAGAAAGAAATGTAGAATATTTGTGGAAAAATATAAAATAATAATTGCATATTCTTCATAAAACTGATGATTTTTCAATAAAAATTTAATCTCTCTCTCTCTCTCTGTCTGATTTTGCAAAACAAAAATACACCCTCTGCATGCGCAGTTATTTATCAAAGAGATATATTTAAGAGGCGAGAATAAATATATCACGTATATACTGACATCCTACAGAAAACTTTTGACATATCTATACCATGAAAGTGTACAACAATGGTTTTATTATTATATTTTGACCAGATAATTTTGATGATTAGAACAAAAATATTCAATCAACTACATTTCGAAGCATATTAAAATATGTCACAGATGTTTTTATAACCTAAAACAAAATCGACCAGACCAGTCGCATTAATAAGACCCTAAGAATAAATGCAATTATAATATATAATATATATGTAATATTTAAAGTAATAAATTTTAATGTAGTGTACATATATATATATATATATATATATATATATATATAATAATAAATTTTTTGTGCATGTATACATATACACATACACATTGTGATTATACGATATAAATTTAAATATATAAATATTTTCTTACATCACCATATGTTTTAAATGATAAGTCCATAATTTTTCCAGCGGTGACTTTAGTTGGTAAATTAGATATGATCATCACTAGTACAATTCCACGCGCACTCTTGTCCGGAAGGCGATACCATTCAAGTTCGCACGATGCGCTAGCTACTTTCTCCGCCTATTAAGTATTATTGCACATTCGTAGCAACATTTCACGAATTTAAACGTATTATTAATATACGAAATGTTTTCAAAATTTAAATAAAAATTATTTTTGTTGCTTTTACATATATAAACACAGACACAAATAAAAGAATTAATCATATTAAACAATATTAATAAAATATTGATATCATTATGCGTGATAATATATATAATAGAATCGTAAGAAAGATTTGATGTGCCGAACACATACCTGAGCGGTAAGCTGTTCACCTGTATAACAAAACAGAAACATATTTATCATCATACATGTAAGCGACAAGAAATAAGAACATGTAGCTATTGTATTGCTTTTTTCCCATTCCTATAAAGATGATATTTTCAATGTAAGCTTTTATATAAGTATAGGATGACATGAAAATTATCATTATCAATTTTCATTTACATTAGAATCATAAGGCATTTGAATTATCTGAATACATTAGCAATTTTAAAATCTTTTGAATATTAAATATTAAATATTAAATATTATTATTATATTATTATTGAATATTAAAAAAAATAATATTTTTATTTTTAATTATAACATCTTTATAATGAATTTTTTATTTTATTATAAAATTATTAAAATACATTTTAATGAAACATTTAAAAAAGTACAAGGATAATAAAATATCACAAACCACTATTATACAATATCCAAGAGTGCATATAATTGTTGTACCCCCTATTAATTCTATTAAACATATTTGCTGCATTGCATGTTCCACTAATTGCAAAAAACTGAAATATATTTATGATATCAAATCGGCATTTTTACTTTTAAAAAATAACTGTATTAAGAATTATTTCTCATGCGTGGAAGACAAATCAAATTTGTTAAGAAATTAAAATATATAATTATTTTTTTTCTTGTTATAATATAGAGATTTTACATATAAAAATTACCAATGACTCACTATCGTATTCTTATTTGATGTTCCACTACTGCGGCTAGTTTCTTATTTGCCTCTTCTCTTTCTTTCCACTGGTCTTCAACGAGATGTCTCATTAGCTCTATTAAGATCCTCAGCTGACCACAGGCATGCATCACGAACACAGCTGCGAGGCCACATGCGCCTGTTGTGATTGAATAAGTAACTAAACCCGATAAGAACTGTATCGCAAAAATCATCTCATAATTAGGACTAATTTGTGAATTGAAGGAGAAAAAATATCCTGGACATGGTAAAGGTCTAATAGTGATATTTTGCGCGTTAATTATTTTTCCCTTCGCAAATGGTAAAATTAATCGGAAAGAGAGTCCGCTGCTATACATAAAGGCCCCGCAAAGTGCAACTAGGCGTCTTCCGGTTTTTGCGGATTCAATCATCATATTTCGTCTGTTCATATTGGTAACATTTCTCCAATCTTCTTCGATGTGTTTTAAACAGCGTTTGATTTGCCTCTCGCGGAATATTAAATTACCGTATTTAGTTACGGTCATGAAGCCGAAAAGAAGTAGAGGAAATATCTGAATTTTGACATGTGTTCTCTTTTCGAAGAACCAAAAAAGAAAACCGGGAATCAGAACGGAATAAAGAAGAGCGTAAGTTATACAGATTAATATAAACTTATGAATTCTTTCCATGATAGTTCTTTTTCTGTTCAAAGACGGCCAGACTCCAAGTGTGATTAAAATGTTACGCGTTAATTGCGTGATAAATGTAATATCATCTTGATAATATTCGTTACGCAGCATTTTTTTTTTAATTTTTAAAAACGTTTGGAGGATGGTTTGCAATTTTTTTCTCTGGAAAATTACTCTTGAACTGCTTCTATCATCAGAATTACTACCGTTAATATGAAACTTAAACGCGAGTTGAATCACGACTGTCTGCAGCAAAAAAAGTAGTCGATGAAATAAATTCTCTATCCGCCTACGCTTGCGCGCTTTAAATATTTAAGTGATTGCGTGAGAAAGATGTTTTAAAAGCAGAAGAAAAAGTTTCCGAATCGACTTGCTCACCGAGGGTTACGATTGCTTTTTACGAATAGAATTTTTATTCAACGTATATCTTTTTCTCAACTAGAAATACAGCTTTAAAACTTTATTGTTTCCTGTATTAAACTCACGATTGTATTTATCGAACATTAACCACTAAAAATAGTTCTGTTCCTTTTTTACAGTGCTTTGATTTCACATGTAAAAGACAACGTATAACGCTATATTAATACATTTCTCAATAAATGTCAAATTATACTTATATTGTTGGTTATTTTTTAATTATTTTATATTATTAAAAAGAAAGTAATAATAATTATGTAATTTAAATAACTAACACACAATATTGGATTAGTTTCTCAAAAAATTTATAATATATCTGTTATATATTTTAGAAAACTTTCTGCATGCACTCTTCTATAGAAGAAATAAATTTATATCGAAATATATATCGCGCGTATATATATATGTACATTATACACAAAACTTTTGTATTTGACACATTTATATCATAAGTTTACACAATAATGTTGTAGTAACGGTAAATCCATGTCAAGCAGAAGGTTAACGTTGCATGTATTGAAACTTTCGTAGGGATTGTGTGTATGCAGATCTATTTATTATTCTTTTATCGTAGGGGGAGCATGTATTCTTGCTGAAAGTCAAAATAGGATTAATGTTATGCAAAGAAACTTATTTGATGATAGCAGTAAAATAAGGTTGTTAACTTCTAGTATTTTACTATATCATTTTACTTGCGTATACGTGCAAAAATCAAAGAGTATGCATAGTATTTTTTGTTAATGTAAAATTATATTTCTGTTTATTTTTTAAAATTCTTATACTTTGTTATTTATTTTATATGTATAATAAGAGATATAGATATTTGTGGAAGAATATAAAATGATAATTGCATATTCATCATAAAACTGATTTCAATAAAAATTTAATCTGTCAAAACAAAAACACACCTTCAGTTATTTATCGAAGAGATATATTTAAGAGGCGAAAATAAATATATCATGTATACACAGATATCCTAGAAAACTTTTGTGTAAAACTTCTGACATATCTTCTGACATATCATGCAAGTGTAGATACAATGATTTTATTATTATATGTTAACCAGATAATTTTGATGATTAGAACAAAAATATTCAATCAATTACATTTCGAAGCATATTAAAATATGACACAGCTGTCTTTACAACCTAAAACAAAACCGGCTAGACTAGTCGCATTAATAGAACTCTAAGATTAAATGCCATTATAATATATGTATATATATATATGTGTGTGTGTATAATAATAAATTTTTTGCACATGCATAAATACATGTGCATACACACTGTGATTATGTGTGATATAAATTTAAATATATAAATATTTTCTTACATCACCATATGTTTTAAATGATAAGTCCATAAGTTTTCCAGCGGTGATTTTGGTTGGTAAATTAGATATGATCATCACTAGCACGATTCCACGCGCATTCTTGTCCGGAAGGCGATACCATTCAAGTTCGCACGATGCGCTAGCTACCTTCTCCGCCTATTAATTATTATTGCACAATCGTAGCAACATTTCAACGTATTATTAATATACGAAATGTTTCCAAAATTAAGATAAAAATTATTTTTGTTGCTTTTACATATATAAACACAGACACAAATAAAAGAATTAATCATATTAAACATTAAAAAGTTGATATCATTATATATGCGTGATTATATAATAGAATCGTAAAAAGTATTTAATGGTGAACACATACCTGAGCGGTAAGCTGTTCACCGGTATAACAAAACAGAAACATATTTATCATCATAGATGTAACCGACATAAAATAAGAACATGTAGCTATTGTATTGCTTTTTTCCCATTCCTATAAAAATGATATTTTCAATGTAAGTGCTTTTTATATAAGTATAGGAAGACATGAAAATTATCACTATCAATTTTCATTTACATTAGAATCATATTTGAATTGTCTGAATACATTTACAATTTTAAAATCTTTTGAATATTAAATATTAAATATTATTATTGAATATTAAAAAAAATAATATTTTTATTTTATTATTATAAAATTATTAAGATATATTTTAGTGAAACATTTAAAATAATACAAGGTTAATAAAAAATCACAAACCATTATTATACAATATCCAAGAATGCATACAATTGTTGTACACCCCATTAATTCTATTAAACATATTTGTTGCATTGTATGTTCCACTAATTGCAAAAAACTGAAATGTATTGATGTTATCAAATCGATCATTTTTACTTTAAACTGTATTAAGAACTATTATTCATACGTAGAAGGCAAATCAAATTTGTTGAAAAATTAAAATATATAATTTAATTTTTTTGTAGTTATAATATATAGATTTTATATATAAAAATTACCAATGACTCACTATCGTATTCTTATTTGATGTTCCACTACAGCGGCTAGTTTCTTATTTGCCTCTTCTCTTTCTTGCCACTGGTCTTCAACGAGATGTTTCATTAGCTCTATCAAAATTTTCAACTGACCACAGGCATGCATCACGAATATGGCAGCAAGTCCACATACACCCGTTGTGATCGAGAAGGTAACTAAACCTGATAAGAACTGTATCGCGAAAATCATCTCATAACTAGGACTCGCTTGTGAATTGAAGGAGAAAAAATATCCTGGACATGGTAAAGGTCTAATAGTGATATTTTGCGCGTTAATTATTTTTCCCTTCGCAAATGGTAAAATTAATCGGAAGGAGAGTCCGCTGCTATACATAAAGGCCCCGCAAAGTGCAACTAGGCGTCTTCCGGTTTTCGCGGATTCAATCATCGTGTTTCGTGCGTTCATATTGGTAACATTTCTCCAATCTTCTTCGATGTGTTTCAAACAGCGTTTGATTTGCCCCTCGCGCAATATTAAATTAGCGTATTTACTTATGGCCATGAAGCCGAAAAGAAGTAGAGGAAATACCTGAATTTTGACATGTGTTCTCTTTTCAAAGAACCAAAAAAGAAAACCGGGAATCAGAACGGAATAGAGAAAAGCGTAAGATATACAGATTAATAGAAACTTGTGAATTCTTTCCATTATAGTTCTTTTTCTGTTCAAAGACGGCCAGACTCCAAGTGTGCTTAAAATGTTACGCGTTAATTGCGTGATAAATATAATATCATCTTGATAATGTTCGTTACGCGACATTTTTTTTAAATTTTCGAATAACGTTTAGAGGTTTGCAATTTTTTTCTCTAGAAAATTACTCTTGAACTTCTATCTCATCAGAACTTACTATCGTTTATATGAAACTTAAACGCGAGTTGAATCACGACTGTCAGCAGCAAAAAAAGCAGTCGATGAAGTAAATTCTCTATTCGCTTACGCTTGCGCGCTTTAAAAATTTAAATGATTACGTGAGAAAGATGTTTTAAAAGCAGAAAAGTTTCCAAGTCAACTTGCTCACCGAGGGTTACGATTGCTTTTCACAAATAGATTTTTATTCAACGTATATCTCTTTTTCAACTAGAAATACGGCTTTAAAACTTTATTCTTTCTTGTATTAAACTCACGATTATATTTATCGAACATTAATCGCTAAAAATAGTTCTGTTCCTTTTTCATAGTGCTTTGATTTCACATGTAAAAGACAACATATAACGTTATATTAAGCATTTCTCAATAAATGTCAAATTATACTTATATTGTTGGTTATTTTTTAATTATTTTATATTATTAAAAAGAAAGTAATAATGATTATGTAATTTAAATAACTAGCACACACAATGTTGAATTAGTTTCTAAAAAAATTTATAATGTATCATATATTTTAGAAAACTTTTTGCATGTATTCTTCTATAAAAGAAATAAATTTATATTAAAATATATATCGCACGTATATATATGTACATTATACAAAACTGTTTTGTATTTAACACATTTATATCATAAGTTTACATAATAATGTTGCAGTAACGGTAAATCCGTGTATATAGTTTTGATAATAAGAATAAAATTATTACACATCAGAGAAATAGATTCAGTCTGTTACGTTTAGAAGCATATTAAAATACGTTACAGCTGTCTTGACGACCTAAAATACAACATTCTGTAATAATTTATTTATTATTTTGACATGATGTAATTCAATAAAATTTAATAATATTTCAATAATATTTAATAATAATTCAATAATATTTAATAATAATTCAATAATATTTTTGCACATTCTTGTAGCTCATTTCGAGAGCTTTCCAAAACACTATAACAAAGTATTTTTTCATCAAGTACTTTTCGAGTTATAAGGCTTGAAATAATTTCTTAATTTTACATAAACCGTAAAATATCTTGTAAAATATTCATTTTTCGATTATCTTACCTTAATACTTTTATGTGCAAAATAATGAGAGGAATCAATTGGTGTAAAGAAAACACATAATTGTTTCGAAAAAAAAAATGTAATTGTTAATTGCAAATTACATTTTTTCTTTCGAAACAATTATGTGTTTTCTTTACACCAATTGATTCCTCATTATTTTGCACATAAAAGTATTAAGGTAAGATAATCGAAAAATGAATATTTTACAAGATATTTTACGGTTTATGTAAAATTAAGAAATTATTTCAAGCCTTATAACTCGAAAAGTACTTGATGAAAAAATACTTTGTTATAGTGTTTTGGAAAGCTCTCGAAATGAGCTACAAGAATGTGCAAAAATATATAGGGTATTCCATTTAAAAAATTCAAGGTGACCTTCATGTGACCTTCCAGCGACTATTCAAAGTCAAACCATTGCCACCATTTTATAGCTCTCTTTAAACCAAACAACTTTTATTTGAAACATTTTTCTCTAAAATGCTTTATTTTTTAGATATTCGACCGTTTCCGGACTTTTCGAAAACCCTGTATATGTTCTTACATCACCGTATGTCTTGAATGACAAATCCATGATCTTTCCAGCGGTGACCTTGGTAGGCAAGTTTGACATAATTATCACTAGCACAATTCCACGCGCTTTTTTGTCCGGAAGACGATACCATTCGAGCTCGCACGATGTATTAGCTACTCTCTCCGCCTGTTATTGATATTTAAGCATTTCATATTTCAATCATATTTTATAAATATCTTCAATAATTTATTTATAAAGAGCAAAAACACTATTTGATAAGGAAATATAAAAATAACATTATTATACTCTATTATGACATATTATTATGATATTTTATGACATTATATTATATTATATTATGACATATGTATATGTATATATAACTTTTTATTGTTTATTTTATAATGTAATAACGTTTCCCAAAAAAAATTTAACAGGTTGATATCAACAAACATACCTGAACCGTAAGCTGTTCACCAGTATAACAAAACATGAACATGTTTATCATCAAAGATGTAAGTGTAATAAAATAAGAACACATAGCTATTGAATTGCTATTTTCCCATTCCTATAAATGTAAATACTTTATATGTTTCTTTACTTTCTTTTTCTTTACTGTTTTATTGAGAGAACATAATTTGAAAATATAAACATTATACACGAACCATGATTATAAAATATCCCAAAAGACAGACGATTGTTGTGCAACCCATTAATTCTATCAGACATGCTTGTTGCATTGTATGTTCTACCAATCGCAAAAAACTAAAATATCGATTAAATCGACAAGTAAAATCAGCATTTTCAAAAAGAGTAAAAGAATAATTAATAAATAATATTAACTATAATAATTAATATAATTAATATATAATTTATATTAATATTAATATAAATAATATTAACTGTGTATATGAAATATGAATATATGCAGAATATGATTTATCAATAATTATCAATTATTATTAATAAATAATTATTAAGCATTTCGAATCATACAATCGAAATAGATAATTTAAAATAAATCACAATTTGAAAACACTTACTTCCGTATCCTTATTTGATGCTCGACCATTGCAGCAAGTTTCCTATTCAACTCTTGATTTTCTTCCCATTGTATTTCAACGAGATTTCTCATCAAATCCATTAAGATCTTCAGTTGACCACAAGCGTGCATCACAAAAACAGCCGAGAGGCCACATACACCGATTGTTATTGAATAAGTAACTATGCCGGACAAAAATTGAATCGCGAAAACCGTCTCGTAAATAGGACTAACTTGTATATCGAAAGAAAATAAATAAGCAGGGCAAGGCAGAGGTTTGATTGTGACATTCTGCGCGGTGACGATCTTTCCCTTGGCAAATGGCAGAATCGATCGAAAGGAGAGTCCGCTACCATACATGAAAGCTGCGCAAAGTGTAACCAGGCGTCTTCCTACCTTTGCGGATTCAATCATCGAATCTCGTGCATCTATGCTGATAAGAAACTTCCAATCCTCCTCGATATGTTTCAAGCAACGTCTGATACGTCCCTCGCTGAATACCAAAATACTGTATTTACCTGTAGCCATAAAGCCGTAAAAAATCAGAGGAATCGTTTGAACTCGGACACGCGGTCTCTTCTCGATCAGCCAAAAAAGAAGGCCGGGAATCAGGACACAGTAAAGAAGAATATAAGAGCTTGAGATTAATAGAAATTTCCAAGCTCTTTCGCTGATAGATTTTCTTTTGTTCAAAGATGGCCAGACTCCGAGTAAACTCAAAACTTGACGCGTTAATTGTGTAATATACATAATGTCATCTTGATAATGTTGATTGCGTAACATATTTCTGTTAATTTTGTATGTGAAAACGATACGAAAATCGGATCACGACTGATCGTTGCGAGAAAAAATTGTCGATGAAGTAAATTCGCTGTCCGCTTGCGCTTGCGCGTTTTAAAGATTCAAATGTTGGAAGAGTTTGAAAAAGAGTTGTGGCAAGAACCAAGTTGTCCACCAGCGAGGGTCGAGATTGCTTTTCCATGGAAAAACTGTATTTCTGTTTGCTAATGTGTATTTTTTTCAAATATACTGGAATATAATTGGTTGCAACTTTGTTTCTTTCTGTATGAAAACTCGGGATTGGATTTATCAGATCATTGACCGACACGTAATAGCTTCGCTTACATCTTACATAGTAAAGAATATTTCGATATACTTGCATAAAAGGATGTAATAGAGAAATAAGTGGATTAAATAAATATAGATTTATATCTATATGATAAAATAAATAAATGTGAAATTATATACATGCAATATATTTATATACAAGTGATATTTTATCGATTAGTGCTCAGAAAAGCAAAGTGAACTTGTTGAACTTGTTGCGTGAGGAACAAAAATTGAAAACAGCAAATCATTTCTCTGAAAAACATTTCCATGTCAATGTTTATCAAGTTTTCTAATTACATATTTGATTTAACTTTGTTGATACTTTTGTTGTGTGTAACTTGCGTTTCTAAAAGCTGTAATGTTGGTAAGTAAGTAGAAATATATATATATATATATGTATATATATATATGATACATTGATACACTGATTTGAATCATAATTATATTTAATTCATCAACATAGCTCAAAAATAAAAAAATTATTGATTTTCATCAATCAAAGTAGTATTATATTTCGCATGTTCGGTATTTGCTATTAACCGATAGACAATTAAATACGATCGAGGATATTACAAATATATTTTTCTTGATTATTTCTTATCTTCTTCTCCATTGCGATATAGTATCGGATATTTTGTATTACATATTTGTTAATGGAATGCACAGACAGATGAAGATGATGCCACTGATCCTTTACTCAATCATGATAATCGGCAAGTACAGTAATCTGATTGTCTACAAATCTAATATCAGACGTCGTTTGCGATACATCAAGGAAGATTGGAGGATAACAGTTAAATATATATATATATATATATATATATATATATATATATATATATATATTAAATCTCAAGCGATAGACGGAGGATAACAGTTAAATATATATATATATATATATATATATATATATATATATATATATATATATTTAACTGTTATCCTCCGTCTATCGCTTGAGATTTCTAAGGCGATTATACAACGTACGGTTACGATGTAGTAAATTAAACATATGCTACATGATGCGTTTACAAATTCCACGAGGCATATCTCGGTAAATAAATTGCTTATGTTGGAAACCAATCTACAAAATTGCAGACCATGTGTCCATAAAAATTTGAAATGTTGTTGCATTCGATTTATTACCTAAGCAAATGTAAATGCCGGGTCACCGCGGTAGCTATTCGGTTCTCGATGGAACCGTCATTGTGTTTGCCACCGTCCACGGTTTCCTCAAAAATCGCCGTTAACACGTCACACTGGCCGCACACATGCATGACGAAATGAGCCATCAAGCTGCAAATCCCGCAAAATGCGCTATAGGCAGTACAACCGAAGAGAAGTTGTAAGAAGTACACGATCTCATATGCAGGACTAGTCTGTGCGATGATACAATAATTGATTTGTACGTGAATATTATTTTATAAATATAAAATATATTTCATTTCTAATAAATTATTTTTGAAATTCGTTTATCAATTTAGTCTCGTCTTCTTTAGCAAAAATTGTAATTTAGAATTCGAAAATTATTAGAGTCTCGATATTTTTTTGCCAAGAAAAATTTGTTTTTAAACTGAAAAAAATTGTCATTAAAAAGAAAACGCAACAAGAATAGAATATTCTATAATAATTGAAATATAAATTTAACATTATCAATCAACATTATTAATTAAAATTATGACTTACTCACTTTGAACGTCGAATTTACCTTGGAATCAAACACGAGAAATTCGCAGGGCGATGGATGCAGTCTCACGGTGACGTTATTCTCATTGATCGTATTCGGCGACACCATAGGTAGCATATAATACAACGTACCACCGCTGAACATGAAAGTCACAGAAACGATACCAAACGTGCGACCCACTTTGGCATTCGCCAGCATGATGTCCCGATCCTCGACGATTATCCCGCATCGCCAATCGTCGGCCACGTGATCGATACAAGACTTGAGCTGATCTTGATGCCACAGCAGCAAAATGTAACTCGTGAAGACCGTCAACATGAAGAGCAGCGGACATATCGTGCGGAGTATCAGGAAGACGCTCCATTTCTCCTTGACGATTTGCATGATCCACGGCACAATAGTGAAAATTAAGAGGAACGTAGCGATCATCATTGATAGCTTATGCAAAGCCACCTTAAGCCTCGAAGTTTCATCGTCACCTAATGGCCATGCACCGATCGGTTTCAACAGGCAAAGGCTTATCTGGATGGTGTAATAAAAGTCCGAAATATATGATTCATATATATTCCGTTTTGTTACACTGTCGGCGTTTGTTAGTTGCTTCCGGTCGATCATCATTCCCATGGTGTAAAGGCGCCGCCTGCTCGATCTGTACTATCTAGATTGTCAGAATAATGCGGATTCCTGCTAGAAAGCATGCGCACGTTCAATGAACTCCTGCGATGTTCGCGAGTAAAAGTCGCGACTTTGATGACTAGCAATTTGCATTTTGTAATATGCTTAGTTGAGTTTACGGGGGAAACAGCGCAGCTGCGGTTGGAATAAATCGGAAAAGGAACATGAACAATTATGTTTAATACAATGTTACGGTAGCAGGATAGAAACTTTTGTCCAAGGATAATCAATGCAAAGGTGTTGACAGTACGTAATATTCTGATATTTTCTAATATTTTCGAAAAACCCTACAACTTGTGAGACGTAAAGTTTTTCTTTATACAATTTTGTGTTATGCATTATTTTCATATTTCGATTTGATGTTAAACTACCTGTATAAGATTATTCAGCAAAATCTTTATTCAAACATATATTTCTGAAAATATTAATAATCTTCGCGCATCTTTTATGTTTCTTAATTATTTCATTGAAAAATGTAGGCAACTCTTGTATATTTACATAATATCTCGCGAGGAAACTTCACGAAGTAAGTTAAGGTATGCCATTGACGTTCTTAAAATCTAGATAATAACACATATGTCGTTATCGATAATTATAATAGAAATATTTGAATCAGTCTTAATAATTAAATTTTGCGTACTCACATTAGAAAAACTATTCATAGTTAGTTTTACCATTTTTCCGGCAGTAAGCTCAACCGGATAATTCGACATAATAATCGGGAACATCAAGTTACGTGCCTTATTTTGTGGCAAACGATACCATTCAATCATGTAACACTTAATGCCTACTTTTTGGCATCGATCTACGAGCCGTTCGCCAATGTAGCAAAATATGTATATGTTAAAAGTAATTGATATAAAGGCGACGAAATACACGAAAATTTGTAGCATTGATTCCTGATTATTCCAATCCTACACACATAATGTTAGAAATATGTATATAGAGTAATGTGTTAGAAATACAACTAATAAATTAAATAATTAAACTATATATATGTATAAAATACTTCCATTTTATCTGATAAAAAAAATAAAATTTTGAAATAAAACTGTAATAACGTACCATGATAACGTAATAACCAAGTAAACATATATTACATGAAGCATTTATAAATTCCGCTAAACATATCCCGTTCAATACCTTATCTACGTCAGAAACGAATCTGAAATTTAACATAATATTCGCAGAAAACTGCAATGCAAGTGGAAAATAAATTCAAATATAATAAATAAATAAATAAATAAGTCAAATCAGTTATGCAATTAGTTAATCAACTTACTTGAGTATTCGAAGATGATGTATTATAGCGGTACTAATCCTTTGATCGACGGTACCTGGATTTCGATTACCACCATCGATCAACTCTTCGAGAACATGCATCAGGATATCGCATTGACCGCATACGTGAGTTACAAATTTGGCTGTTAAGCTACAAATGCCGCAGAACGTGGTATACGCAGTGATACACGATAAAGCTACCAATACATATGTGATTTCGTAAACTGGACTGACCTGTAATTAAAAGAATACATAATTGTCAAAAAATCATAATTTTCCAATTATATATAATTATTTTTAAAATGATTTTCATTAGAGTTTTTATTAATTATAACTTTAGCCAAATATATTTAATCATCTGTCGCTAAGAATACATAATTAATTTATTATAAAAATAATTTTTAATCTTTCTTTTATAAACTTTCTAATTTTCTTTTATAATAAAAAAGGAAATAGGAGATCGCTATAATTATAATTATAATTTAAAATATGATGAATTATAATTATTATATATATGATGAATTATGATTATCTATTTTCAGTTTGCAAATAAACGAATTTAATGTCGTACATTGAATTGACCTGGACGTCCAAGAAGATCAGCTCACAGGGATTGGGCAGCGATCTAATCGTCACATTGTCTTCCGTGATGATAGGTGGTAATACTAGTGGCATGCAGTTATAAGGTATACCACTGCCGAACATAAACGCCATGGAGATGATACCAAAGTAGCGTCCCGACTTGGCGTTAGCTAGCATGATCTCGCGATCCTCGGTTATCGTCACATTTCGCCAGTCTTCAGCAATGTGATCGATGCACGATTTGATCTCATTCTGATTTAACAGCAACAGGAGATACCTCAGAAACACGGTAAATGTAAATATCAATGGACATGCGGTTCTGAGAATCTCGTACAAGCTCCATTTTGTAGTAATTATACACGTGATCCATGAGGCGACTGAGAAAAATTGAAGAAACGTGGCGACGACGATCGACAAGCCGTGAATGATAACTTCTGTCTTGGTGGCTTGCTGTCGCAATGGCCAGGCGCCGATCGGCTTCAGTAAGCGAAAGCTTATCTGGACGGCATAATAAAAATCCGAGATGTGATTCTTATTTTGTTTCATTTTATTGGCGATGTGTGTGTTAACAAACGCGACCTTTTGCTTCCGATTGATCATTTTCATTCGATGTGACGTTACTGCCAACTCGAACTTTACTACTGCGAAATAAAAATTCAACACGGATTTCTACGATTACGAAGCATGCGCGGCCCGTTCGATGAACCTTTCCGATCCCTGCGAGTCATAAAAGTCGTGACTTTGATGACTCGTAATTTGCATTTTTTAATATTGTCGATTTATGGGGAAACAACAGCTGCGGTTGTGAAATAAATCAAGAAGAAGAAGGGTTGAACAAAGTTTACAGCGATGATGTGGCATCGATGGAAACTTTTGTCCAAGGATAATCGCAAAGTTACTAACATTATGTAGTTTTGATATTTTCTGATATTTTTCTCAAAAAAACTTTACAGCTAATATTGCGTGTGTAAAAGTTTTTACATAACCGTGTGCTTCGCGTTATTCTTGTATGTCTTGATCTTATATATTCAACTACATATACACTTATTACTTAGCAGATTGCTCGCATATTCTAAAAATATTAATAATCTTCGAAGAATGTATTATACCCTTAAATACTTTGTCTCAAAAATTCTTTCTATCATTGCACATTTATATATTTTCCCGCGAGACAACTTCGCGAAGTAAATTAAAGTACGTCATCGACATTTTCAAAATCTAAAGTATAACATATGGCAGCATCAACACATTTATAACATTTACAAAATTCGAGATATCCCCAATAAAATTAGTATACTTACATTAGAAAAACTGCTTATAGTTATTGTCGTCATTTTTCCGGCAGTAAGTTCAATCGGATAATTCGACATAATCATCGGGAAAATCAAGTTACGCGCCTTATTTTCAGGTAAACGATACCATTCTATCATATAACATTTAACACCTATTTTCTGGTATCGATCTACAAGCTGTTCTCCAATATAACAAAATATATATATGTTAAAAGTGATAGATACGAAGGCAAGAAAATATACAAAAATTTGTAGCATCGATTCTTGATTGTTCCAATCCTACACGTACAAGGTTAAAAATAAATAATTGATAGATTATATAGATAATATTTGTATAATATAATTAATATATATATATATATATATATATATATATATATAAATCTTTTTTAGCTGATAAAATAAAATATCAAATTATCGAATATTATTAATCGACATACCACAATAACATAATAACCAAGTAAACATATGTTACACGAAGCATTTATAAATTCCGCTAAACATATCTCGTTTAAAATCTTTTCTACGTCGGAAACAAATCTGAAACTCAATATATTTCTAGAAAATTGCAAATGGAAAATAAATGATAACCAAATTAAATTAGTTATACTGTTAATCAACTCACCTGAATATTCGGAGATGATGGGTTATAGCGAAACTAATTCTTTGATCAATAGTGCCCTGGTTTCGATCACCACCATCGATCATGTCTTCAAAAATATACATCAGGATTTCGCACTGACCACACGCGTGAGTAACGAATTTAGCCGTTAAACTACAAATACCGCAAAATACGGTATATAATATACAACACGATAAAGTTTCCAACGCATATACGACTTCATAAATTGGACTGACCTGTATGTGATAATTAAAAAGAACACAAAATTGCTAAAAAATTATAATTTGCTAATACAATTTGCTGTACACAATTATTTTTAAATTAAAAGTTTTTATTGATATTATGATTAACAATATATTTCTTGAACGCTTGTGCTAATATTAAGATTATGATCAACTTATTATGAAAAAGAAACTTAAAAAAATTTTTTAGATACATTTCTCTTATAAAATAAAAGAAAAAGAAAAGGAAGAAGGAAATCTAAATAATTAAGAAATTGAAAGTAAAATGTCTTTCGAGTCTCTGAATGAAAGATTTTAACACCGTACATTGAAATGACCTGGATGTCCAAAAAGAGTAGCTCGGAAGGATTGGGCAGCGATCTAATTGTCACGTTGTCTTTTGTAACGACGGATGGCAATATTAAAGGCATACAGGCATAAGGTATACCGCTGCCGAACATAAACGCCACGGAGATAATGCCAAAGAAGCGTCCGGATTTAGCGTTCGCTAACATGATTTTGCGATCTTCGATCATCGCCGCGTTACGCCAGTCTTCAACAATATGATCGATGCACGATCTGATTTCGTCTCGATGGAATAGCAACAGTAAGTATCTCAGAAAAACAGTAATTGAAAATATTAGCGGACATGCAGTCCTGAGAATCTCATAAATGCTCCATTTCGCAGTAACTATACATATGATCCACGGAATGATCATAAATAGTTGGAAAAACATAACGATGACAATTGATAAGCTATATATAATAATTTCTATTTTGGTAGCTCGCTGTTCCAGTGGCCAAGCACCGATCGGCTTCAACAACCAGAAGCTGACTTGTGCAGCATAGTAAAAATCCAAAATCCATTTGTCGTCTTGCATGGGATGGAACTCTTCCATAAATGCAGCGATTGTTTGCGTTGAGTGCAATCTTGATGACAATTCAATGACGACTAACAGTCAAGTTGGGAGATGCAAAGTTGTCGGTAAGCATGCGCGAGATGCACTTGGCTGTTTTCTGACTAGAGTGATTAAAACGATCCCTCGTCATTCGTAACTTGCATTTTATATAATGTTCCAGTAAGGTTGAGAGAAAAGTACAACTGTGTTCAAAGCGAGGGGATACTAATAATGCTCCAAGAAACTTTAACATGGGAAGGAAATACGATCTCAAGTTGTTCTGCCGACTCTATTGTAGAATTATAGTTTAATTCTCTTTTTTGCTACAGAAAAACTGCGGCCCCAAGCGTTTGTATCACGATGTTAAATATTATTTTAGCTAACAGTTATATAGCAATATTTTTTAGTAATATATTTTTTTGATTGTTCGATTCATTAATGTCGCTTGAAGATAAATGATAAATGCGAATAAGATGATAAGTGTTGTATTTGTGATAGAGTGAAAATAAGAAATTGATATGTTTCGATCAAGATAGTCGATATTGCAGCGATGTTTAGGCCGCAATCATTCGAATGAAATTAAGATACGCCGCTGATGTTTTACATACCTGTGAACATTCATCAAATAATTCAGCAATATGTTTGAATAAATTTCAAATTAATGAACAACCACAAAAGTTACTTACGTCGCAAAAACCTTGAAGTGATACATCAAATATTTTACCAGCTGTCAGTGTTGAAGGGCGATTTGATCTGATCATCACCATGACTAAACCGTTCACGTTCTTCGCTGGTAACGCATACCAGTTGATAAAATACGACGTCTCTCCAATTTTTATGCTCTTGTTTATGGCATAAAATTAAATGCAAATATCAAGAGTGTTTAATTAATACGAAACATTTTTCAATATTCGTTAAATTAATAATTTGTCAGATCTACCTCTTCTTTAAGTCGATCGCCGATGGATGATAAAGTAAAGACGTTTACCAAAATTGAAATTACTAAAATAAAATATATAATTGTACCTAATATTTGATTGTCCTCCCATTCCTGAAATAAATTTATTCGTAAAAGCAATATACTTGTATGCATCATATGTATTGTGTATATATGTATATAAGTTAATTTAGTATTAAACTTTACAAAAATAAAAAGCAGTCGATATAATATATTTCTAATAAAATATTTCTAATAAAATACCTTGAGAACACCATATTCAAGAAAACATATGATAATAGTGCATCCAACCATTTCGGATAAAAAGACAAAATTGAATGATTTTTCAATCATCTCAGTAAATCTGTAGAAATAACTTTTTATGATATAATAATTATTATAAATTATAATAAAAATATATCATTGCAAATAACTGTATTGTAAGAAATATTATTTGCTTCATATAATAAATCAAATCAAATAAAAATGAAATCAGTATTTATCTTCTTTGCTTTCTATTTTACACACATTTACACACATGCGCACTTTCTATTTCAATAAAATATATAAATATCGCATTACATTAATGATTTAATAAAATATGTCATTAACATTTGCATATTATTTGCCGACCTGAGAGCTCGCATATGATGCATGATTATTTGACCAAATCGTTTGTGAAGATCATTAGTTTCGCCGATCAAGAAAGTTTCCATATGTCTGCGACTGATCTCGAATAAACAACAGGCGTGCATCACGTAGGTAGCGATCAAACTGTAAACGCCACAGTTTGTTGATAAGATGATGGTGCTGAAGACGATTTGTGTGACGAAGAGAACCTCGTAAAACGGCGAGTTCTCCACCACGAAGAAGACATAGTCGCTGAGATATGGCAGAGGCAACTGCGTTGTATTATCCTCATTGACGATCTTATCTGCCACCAACGGCATAATTATATGATAAGGTAACGCACCACCATACAATAGTCCTAAGTATATGATTGTGAACTGTCTCCCGATTTTGGCGTGTTTCACCATCACCGATCGATCCTCCTCGCTCTCCACATCCCTGTATTGAATTTCCATTTGTTGTAGACAATGCTTGATATCATCTCTATTGATAATCATCGTCCAGAACTTGACGATACCCAGAAGACTGAATACCTGGGCGGCTATCACTTTCATATATCTCGTCAAGTCTTCCGCATCGAAGAAGGTATATATGATATGCGGAACGAGTAAGAAGCACATCAAACTGAACATGAAGCTCGTTTGGAGAACGTACTTCATCTTATCAAACGTAGAATCAGTCTTGTAAAGAGGCCAGACACCAACGGGCGTCAACAAGATTTTGGAGACTTTCACCACGTATTCCACGTCGGACCTATAATTAAAGTTTCGAAACAGCGTGCGGCTGGCGTTAGTCGACGACATGTTCGCGGTTTTTATAATTGCTTGATTGCGTTTTGATTTCCAACTATAACAATCAAAAGAGTCGTATGGAAGTTGACCGCATGGGCGCTTGCGTGCAGAAAGTTTGCCTCTCCGCAGCAACTTTGCGTAGGGGCTACCTTCTGAGAATCGTCGCAACTTCCCCAGGGAAAGCAAATGTGCATAATTTTAATGATTACGCAGGCGCTGTAAGATAAAAGATAGGAGATTTGCTTTGCTGTTCTGTCAAGAGCAAAAGCGTGCGATGTACAAAATGTGATATATTTCTATCAGTCGGAAAAACGGAGTGAAATCTAATATTAATTATATCTTGTGCGTGTGTGTATTTCTAAGAATATTATCATATATATTATATATTTGCTAAAATCAACATATTGGTATACATTAAGAATAAATTATATTTTCCAGTTATATCTATAAAAATAACATTCTGAATTTTATATCGTTACATGTGTATGTGTGTGAGTAATTCAAGTGTATAATAATAATTTGAACAATTGTCAGTTCCTTAGTTTAACATTTTCAACAGTGCCAAATTATTTGCATCGGTAAATCATGTTATTGAAATATTCTTAGCAAATTACTCCTGGCAGTTTCATTGCATTCATAATGATAGAACGTGAAGTTTTTGATTATTTGCGATTTACATTTTACAAATCCTTAAATGGAATTCGAAGAAAAGTAAGAATTTTGAAAAGGGAAAGATAATAATATCGCAATAAAAGTTCGAAACAAAGAGTACGCATTATGCGATATTATGCTATGTTAGATATAACTCATAATTCGAATAAATTTTTTTCCAAGAAAAGAGGGATTATGGATAAAGATATTACATGTGGAAATTATATGATATATAACATTGTTCAAGTAACTGTTAGTAATTTATTGTTGAATAGAGAGGTGATCGTTTTACTTACATTAAATAAGAAAAGTATAAGTGAGAGATATATTATATCTAAAGAAGCGACATTACACGTAACAATTTAACATATTTTATATAAGATAGTCGATAATATTGATAATAGTGTAATAATATTTATAAATTTATGTGGTCATTGCTCGTATAAAATTGAAATACGCCGCCGATGTTTTGCAAACCTATAAAAATGTACATAAATATACATGTGATAGATATTAATTTTTAATAATTATTAATTTTTTAGATAAATATCATAATAAATATTTACTTCGCAAAATCCTTGAAGGGAGAGATCAAATATTTTCGCGGCAGTTAAAGTTGATGGACGACCAGATCTGATTATTACCAAAATTAAATCAGCTATGATTTTTGTTGGCAAATTATACCATTCGATAAAATATGATGATTCTCCCACCTTTTTACTCTTCATAAACAAGAAATAAATATTGAATGTTTAATTAATCAATTACATTATTTTAAAAAATTAAAGCTTGATTATTTATTATATAAAATTATCATTTTTTATAGCGTTGTATGCAAGATGGATATGTATTATATTTTATTATAAGTTATATGCACTAATATAAAATTATTCTATTTTACCTCTTCTTTAAGACGATCGCCGATAGCTGATATAATATAAACATTCACAAATATTGATGTCATTAAAATAAAATATGTACCCATGTTTAAAATCTTTCCTTCTTCCCATTCCTAAAATAATTTTGTATAAACGTAGAACATCTTTGTAAAAATGTAGGATTAGTGGATAATTTGATTTTGCACCATTAATTTTTAACGGAAATACCTTAAGAACTCCAAATTCCAGAAAACATATAATAATAGTACATCCAACCATTTCGCATAAAAAAACAATATTTAATGATTTCTCAATCATTTCTGCGAATCTGTAATATATTTCATTACATTCAGTAAAATCATAAATAAAATTAAGATGATTGAGATACGATAAACGCATTTTCTTTTTTTCAGTTTATATTTTATAGTTGTATATAATTTAATTTAAAAAGTAATAAAATAATTTATAGAAACGTAAGAGAAAGATATACATATTCATAAGGCTTTCTCACCTAATGGCTTGCATGTGATGTTGGATTATTTGTCCGAGCCGCTTATGTAGATTATCAGTACCATTGCTGAGGACTGTTTCCATCTGTCTACGAACGACTTCGAATAAACAACAGCTGTGCATTACGCAGGTGGCGATTAAACTGTAAACACCGCAGTTCGTAGAGAGAATGATACTGCTGATTAGAATTTGCGAGACAAAAAGGATCTCGTAAAATGGTGAATTTTCCACCACGAAAAAGATGTAGTCGCTAAGATATGGTAAAGGTATCTGTGTCGTATTGTCTGCCTTGACGACTCTCTCCTCCAACAGTGGCATGATTATGTGATAGGGCAACGCACCACCGTACGATAATCCCAAATACGTCACCGTAAAGAGTCTACCGATCTTAGCGCTTTTCGTCATCACTAATCGATCTTCTTCGCACTCTACGTCTCTGTATTGAATCTCCATTTGTTGTAAGCAGTATCTGATCCCTTCTCTATTGATGATCATTGTCCAAAACTTGATAATAGCAAGCAGGCTAAATACCTGAGCGGCTATGACCTTCATGTATTTAGTCAGGTCTTCTGCATCAAAGAAGGTATATATAACATGCGGGATAAGCAAAAAGCACATCAAGCCGAATATTATTCCAGTTTGCAAAAAATTCTTCATTTTATCGGATGTAGAGGTGCCTCTATAAAGTGGCCAGATACCGACAGGTGTTAATAGAGTCTTAGCCACCTTCATCACATATTCGGTATCGGATCTATAATTATTATTTCGAAATATTGTGCGATCACCTCCTCCCGACATCGCTAGAAATTTTTAGCTTGTAATTGTTTTATCTTGCTACACGTACACCTGCGATGACTGACGGACACGACATATCCTTCGAGAATAAACCGTGAGCGCTTGCGTGCAAAGTTCGCTTCCCTACGATGATTTTCTATGGGCAATCTGCTAAAATTATTGTAACTTTTAATGGCAAGGAAAAAATGCGTTGCGATGATTTTCTATGGGCAATCTGCTAAAATTGTTGTAACTTTTAATGGCAAGGAAAAAACGCATTTGCGAGTGGCAACGCATGCGCTGTTATAACAAAGGCTTTGAACTCTTTGAGTCAGAGCTTTATTCTTCCACGTGTCTCTGAAAGTGTAGCGTATTTTTTTTACAATACGATCATCGAGAACGTAGATATATTCATGTGAATCGACAAGTTGAAGATATTTGATTTGTGTGTATTGGATTTTAGATATCTACTACAATTTTATAAAATAATGCGATATCGCGGGAATGAAAATTCTTTGACATATAGTTACGTAAACAGTGACTCAAGGAAATACTTGACATATCGATAAGATGCTTTATTTTTTTCTCGATTTATAGTGATTAGTGCAGATTATTAAAGTAATGTGTCAATAGTAAATGACGATAGTAAATCTGTCGTCTGTCGTCTGTCGTCTTTACATTATTTCACTATGGAAGAGAATCGAAATAGTGAGTGTTTTTTTCTTCATTAGAATCTAGATAAACGTCAACATACGCGATTTTTACAGATGCTTTGTGGAAGATACAAGAGAACACAATAACGATGTTTGCGGCAGAAATTGTTGGTACGGGTATTCTCTTATTCATCGGTTGTATGGGTTGTATCGGTACCATGGGACCAGCACCACCTCCACCATTGCAAACGGCGCTGACTTTCGGTTTGACAGTGAATCTTATAATTATGGTATGTTGCCGCATAATTAATTCGTGTGAGTTAACAAGCGTTTGTGCTTTCAATAATATAGACAAATTATTAATAAATTCTATCTTGTATTTTTTATTTACTCAATATACTTTTTATACAATTTTCGTTATCATATAAATTGATACGAAGATGAGAAATACATTTTTGGATAATCTGTAAAAATTTGAATAAACGTTTGTCACGCTTTTTTAATCTTATATTATATATTTCGATCTTTTCTCTGATTTATTATATTTAATGTGATTTATTAATAATAATTATATATTTTTTTACGCTTTTCGGCACTTGGTTTTTAGCCTTTTATAATTTGTTTTGATTGATATCTTGTGATCTCTTCTTAATTTCATTTTATTTTTAATTTGAATAAAATTTACCTATATTATTTATATTATATTTTTTTAATCTTGGTATTTCTCAGATGCTAGGTCATGTAAGTGGAGCTCATCTTAATCCAGCTGTTACCATTGGTGCCGTTATCGTGGGTCTGAAATCGATTCCAACCGGCGCGATTTATATCCTGGGCCAGCTTATCGGCGCCACCCTGGGATATGGACTTTTAAAAGTGTTTTTATTTTTATTTTCGTTATCACTATAGCGTGCCAAACATTATTAAAGATGTTCTATATTGTCACCAGATAATAACGCCAGCGGAATTATTTAACGATGGAAATGCGAACTCTATTGGTTTTTGCGTCACGGTGGTTCATCCAGGAATTAGCAGTGTTCAAGCTATATTAATCGAAGTATTTTGTACGAGCTTTATACTTGGTGCGGCTTGTGCTACGTGGGATCCTCGATGCGCTCATACTACAGATTCGACCGCCCTCAGATTTGGTCTTTCAGTTGCTGCTATTTCCTTTGCTGCGGTAAAATTTTTTTTCTCAGCTATTTTTGTATTTTGTTTCCTTTAATTATTAATTAGTATTAATATTATTTTTAATATTTTATTCTTATTTAGAAGCGTGTCTTTTTTATGACGTAATTTATTAATCTTAAAAAATAAAACTACTATATGTGTATAATTTTTGAAAGGGAAATTACTTTACTGGTTGGCATAAACTTGCCAACCATTATAAAGAAATATGTGTGAAAAAAAATAATTAATTCCTTTCTATATATACTCTTTCAGAGTCCTTATACCGGATGCAGCATGAATCCAGCACGAACGTTCGGTCCTGCATTATGGAATAGTGCTTGGAAAGATCAATGGGTAAGTTAAAAATAAAAATTTGAATGTTTTAATGTAAACAAGAAAAATAATAGAAAATATGTAAAAAAATGTATGCACAGAAGAATTGCAATTAAGAGACGGTATCACGACAATTTCATGTCTCATGACTGATCTTCATATATTAACAACATTGTGGGTTTCAAGTCCAAAAGATATTTCTAGCTATTCATCAAGCGACGCGGTAGCGTCGCGACGCCAAGTACATAAAAAACTGATAAAAAATTGGATCCGAGCATTGAGAGTTACTGGCTGCGTTCAGCAGGAAAACTGCTTTGCAACTGTTGTAAAATTCGTGAATCTGATTGGTGTATGCTCTTAGATTCAATCAAAATTAAGAGCATACACCAATCAGGCTCACGAATTTTACAACAGTTGCAAAGCAGCTTTTTCTGCTGAACGCAGCCACTGTTCTCGACGCGGCGCTACCAAGTAGCATATCCGGAATTTTACGTTAAATGACGTCACACATAAACTTTCGATTGAAATATTTCAGAAACTAAAGCCGTAATTAAAAATCTAACGGCATTTTTCTTATATAATGTGAATACAAGCTTTCGATTGTGACCAGTTTGAATAAAATCGGTGCAATCAATTCCGAGAAATGATAATCGCATGTCAGAATTGTGACATTTTTCATTTTCCATCATAAGGTTCAGACTCATGAACGTATCTTCGCACGCACATTCAAAGCGATTTTGTCCCTCAAGCTGCGTTCATACTGCGCATATATGATTATTCGCTTTAGTGTGCAAAAATGCTTTAAGAAACAAAACCATTTATGTACATGTGTGTGCATACGTGTGATATGTGTATATGTGTGTGTATACGTGTGAGAGATTAATTTATCGCATAACAATTTTCAAAAACCTCTTGGGGGTAAAATCTAATCTATCTCGATAACGGTATCACAAATATATAAAAACTGTGCCGTTAGATAAGACTTCTAAGGAGACTGATTTATTGTATTATAACAATATTCAAAAACCACCCCTTGGGAGTGAACTCTAATATCTAGAAAATGAAACCTTGTAAAAATACGCGACTTACCCTTAGTAAAGATTTTTAAAAATGCGTATATATTTTTTGCAGAAATAATATAAATTTTTACAAAAAGGTGGTGATATCCCTCTAGAAACAATCTTATTATTATAACGGTAAAATAAAATACGTCAAGTATATAAAAGAATATCTTTAAAAAATCTAACATATATTTTCTGAAATAATATTTTTTACAAAAAGCAGTGAGATCCCCTAAAAAAAAACCTTATAAAGGTAAAAAAATACGCCAAGTACATAAAAAAAATAAAAAAATCTAAAAGAGTGATAAAAATAAATTATTTAAAAACCGATATGAGATCAATACTATTAGTCAAGTACAATAAATTATGTGATATTAATTCGTAATCGATACTAAATGAGTTAAGATTACTTTAATTCCTAAAGCATTTTTTATATGATGCATATAATTTAAAAAAGTTTTACACAAATTCTAAATCGCATAAATGACCTTCAGGACGACCTGCGAAGCTTTTCAATCAGACTTACAACAATTAAACTTTACTTACAGAGAAAATAAAAAAACTCATAAAAAAAGAGATTTCACTTTGCCTAATCTCTATGTGATGATTTCCAGGGATACAGAGGAGACAAGATATATAAGTTCGAAATTTAGCTATGCGCGTGCGCGGTTCGTAGTGTAATTTTAAATTTTACATTGGGTCCATCAAAAATCTAGCTTTTTCCTGTTTTAACCTATATGATTTAAATACGGGGAACGCCAAGTTTTCATATCTTACTTCGACCTGAAGGTCATTTATGCGATTTAGAATTTGTGTAAAACTTTTTTAAATTATATACATCATATAAAAAATGCTTTAGGAATTAAAGTAATCTTAACTCATTTAGTATCGATTACGAATTAATATCACATAATTTATTGTACTTGGCTAATAGTATTGATCTCATATCGGTTTTTAAATATTTAAATATTTTATTTTGATCACTCTTTTAGATTTTTTTTATTTTTTTTATGTACTTGGCGTATTTTTTTACCTTTATAAGGTTTTTTTTAGGGGTAGATTACATTTGTCATAACAATTTTTTTTATTTTGTTATACATACATATAATAAGTTTAAATTATATTTAAATTATATGCAGAATATACAGAAATCTAAAGCTTGCATTAATTCGTTTACACAAGAGATTTATAACATTGAATATCATGTAAGCAATAAATCACTCGTGCATAAGAGCACGAGATTGATAACAAATCAAACCACATATATCAGTTTATTTAGACATCATATATCACAGTTTTTTCTAATTCAATGGCAATCGCATTCCGCGATTAAACAATCTTATATAAGAGCAAAATCTATATTTGCATTTCAATAATAATTCTGATGGAAAATAATATATATACAAATAATATGTTTTTATTTTTTATTTTATTTCTGTTAAATTCTTATTAGATTATTTAATTTTTTACTTTTTTTAGATTTATTGGTTTGGTCCTACCTTGGGAGCCTTACTTGGAACGTTTGCTTATCAAACATTGTTTGCAGAAAGACAATCAAGTAGAAAAGGATCTGTTTGTTAAAGAATTGATGAAAATTGATGAAAAATCGTTAAAAATTTTATCGCAATCGGATAATTTATGCGATATAAGTAAAGTTTAGCTTTAGTAATTTTAATTTTATGTTCTGTATAAATTAAAATATAATTAATATTTTTAATTACTTCTTTGTATATTTATGATGTTATCTATTACATAATACACAATTACAATTACATGATACACAATTATATTTATTAATTGAATCATATTTTCTTTAAATTATCATCTACTGGTCAGATTTCTTAAGAGTAACTATAAGCTGTAGTAGATGGCGGATGTGTAACAACATATAACGATATATAATACATAACAAACATATAATAAACAATTCCCTTTTCATTTAAATATTAAATTTAGATGAAAATTGAAAATAGAACTATTAGATACTTTAATGAGTTTTCTTATAATAATTTTTAATAATGATTAAAGTATTATGATATGTATATAAATTTATTTACTTATTTAATTTTTATATAATTTATTAATATTATTTAATTTAAACTGACATTTAGTTATAAAATTAATAATGTGATGTGAATTATTTATAATAAAAAATAATGCATAAATGCTGCAATAATATACGTGTATTCCTCAATTGATAAGTCACAGATCGACTGTGAACAAAACAGATCTGCACTATACAAAAGTATGTAATGTTCTTTTACATATATATAACATATATGATATAATATAATATATATATATATATATATATATATATAGCATATAAGATATAGTATACAAAATACTTCAGGGCCACTGCATCATACTTGCTAATGGAAGATTCTTGAAATTATTTAGAAACAAGCTCGAGCGAAAATGTTGAGGAAAATCATTATTTTTTGCAAGTTTCCACAATTTTTGCTTCATATGTCTTTAATAACTAAATCTTAAATTAAAATTCTATCAAAATAAACGTTACCTGAAATTAACGAAAGAATGTATATAATTTTAGCAATCTTATAACTCTTTTTATATAAAATTTAGTTTACCAACAGCTTTTTTTCAAGAAAAATTATCTCTAAATAATCTCGAAAATTTGGATTAACAAATAGTATGATGACTTTCTAAGAAACTTTATATATAAAATATACATATATGTAATGTGTATTGTATACACATATATAATTTTTAATTTTGTTTAGTTCATATTTTTCTTTCAAATTTCTCTTTCCAATATTATATATGCTCTTTAATATTACATTCTTTATATTGAAAAAGTACGATTCAATTTTCTTAGCCATTCAAAAATAAACACTGTAGATGAGATATAATACGGTCGAAGTGCATCTCTTGGAAGTTTCCAGAACACTCAAAGAACCCACGCTGAGTCTTGTATTTTTATTCTGTATATTTTTATTTCTTTGCTTCTAGACCTTCTCTTCTTCTCAGATGTATGTATATATATTGTGTATGTGAATACGTGTATAAATACAGATATATTCTCAATTCTATTACGCATATTCAATTTTCTTTCATAAAATAAACATATTTTTAGACCTACTGTAATTCTTATAGATATATTATATATGCAATTGCAATAAAGGGCATATGTAATGTAAATTTCACATACAGTTGTTATAATAACGTCACAAACTAGTAATAAAAAATCTGGATTTTTCAAAAATATCTTTTCATATGTTAATTCCGTGCTGACAAATATAAATATTTATATATACGAAAAGATTAACATAATAACAAACTTTTATATAATTCATATATTGATCGGAGACAGAATTGATGAAATACATATGCTCACAACTGCTAAGTAGGAAACAACGCAATTTCCATGAGGTAACATTTTGCACAAAGATCTTCGCAATTCGCGCTAATATTTCTAATGCATAATCTCGTAAGATTTCAGGCCCTTCCGTCGTCTAATTCCACTGCGATTTATTCGACATGCATCGGATATGCACCGACCGGGCACACATCGCGTTGCAGCGGGTTCATCAACCTTCACCCAGCGACATACTCTCGGCGGCTAGGACCTGGTCATGGAAGCGATCGATAGCATAGGGCGTTTCATGGACGTTTCGAGAACGCGCACCGGACCGCATCCACACCTGCGTGCACCCTGGGCTCGAAACTACCCTGCTATAGCCCGCGGTAGTGCGTATTTTGCGAAACACATTGTTATGTCGCAAGTGTCACAGACGGATCGTTGCGAACCGGCTCGCCTGTCGACCGATCGAGTCCGCGCGACCGGAATTTGAGATTTGCGAGAACTATGGGTGCGTGTATTGTACCCCGCCCCGATTGCAACATCAACCCGACGTGACTGTCGAGTTCAAGGTCGCGTTTGAACCGGCGAGGCAACTAAAATTAGTCCAACGGGCAGGACAGGTTATTGTGTGCTCGGAGAAGCACGAAGCCGTCCCGCTTCGTTATTTATGTAGCGAGTCGATGAAGGGATAACCTACGCGATGCTCCTCGACAGCGAGGAAAACTTTGTGATCGAAGGGAGGATATTGCGACGTAGCACTTTTTCTCTCTCGCAGAGAGTAAAGTTCGCGCGCGCGCCCGATCAGGGTGGGGCAATTTTCGTTCCTATTGCGTAATAGTTGTTTGTCCTTGCACAGGAGATATTATCCTGCCTGCGCGATCAAGTATAAACAACTCTTCGAGTTTAATATAAACGGGAATTTAATATAAACGGGAGCAAGGGAAATACGTTCTAACTTTATGCGAAGTTTATATTTTATTTTGCCACGTTAAAATATATACCGTGTATTAAAAAAGAAATTTACGCTCTTGCATTATTATCACGTAAGATTGCTATATCTGAGTCGAAAGTATTATTATCAATTGCAAAGATCACATAAAATGCAGCATTTTATAACTGATGATAGTAATAATGATAGTAATAATTATTAATCTCTTTTTTTTATTTTATTATCTACTTTTATCGTAAAAGACAATTTTGAAGAGAAATAATAGATGAGATGGAGATATAATGGACTTGTGTTTTTTTTGTTGGTCGGAGATAGCGAATAATCGCACATTTTCTATACATTATATCTATATTCGCTTCATGCATCTATCGATTAGCTGCTGCAGCTGTACCTCGAATGCTCTGGAACATTCTCAACTGCGATGTCTACGCTTTATTATAACGATTTATTCATTTATTATACACATTTATTGATATTTAATATAATTTTTTCTATTATCTCTTTAAGAAAAGGATAATTATTATTAATATGAATTATTCTCTCGCATAAATATAATGTATTTAAAAAAACATACATATATAAATATTTGAAGATGTACAGAGCATGTTTTAGATGATTATTCGTTTGGCGATAATAATGATGTTCGTAAAGTCGTAGAATTATTCATGAGCCAAACAATCAGAATGTGAAACGGCATAAGGAATATACGTTTAATGTCCGGATCATGCGTTCTAAATTTATTTGCAAGCGACATGCTCTATAAACAATGAATTAAAAATATTTATAGCTACATAGCTTCAGTCTAATATACGATGTTTGCTAATATACGTCATTCATAAATACGTCGCTAATCAGCTGAGATTAAAGCAAATATGTTCTCGATTTTTTGACAGTGTAAATCGACTTGCGTCAAGCGATTCGCCGAGATTAGAGGAGGATATATACCTGAGGAGACTTATTAATCGCAAGTTATTTCGTTAGCGATGTTTGTACTGGTTGAAATCTGAAAAAGAGAGTCGTCGTTGAGAAAGTTCCCACAGATCATCGGGTCGTTCAATGCAACATGGCAACCGTCTATCCTCGCATTTCATTACGCCGTTCTGAATGACACCTGAATGTAACGAGGCACATTGTGCATATTTGTATGAAGTAGTTCCGTTCACCCTTCTTCGTCGAGCCTAATCCGCCGGCCGTTGTTAGCGACCTACAAAAAGGCGATCTCGCAGGGAGAGATAAGTATCTGGCGCGCGCGCCCCTTATATACTCCTGAATAAAATTGCATTAATTGCGTTCTGCTTAAAGAGATGCTGCCTTTATAGCTAGGATATATTCGTGTTAGTCGTCCTAACGAGCGATACGAAAAGGAAATCGATAGAGCGGTACATGATACGCCGAAAGAGGAACAAACGTAATATTATGCAACCCGGTTGTATCGTCGCTATTATGTTGTAGCTCGACGCTCGCAACATTGAGGACGTTCCGATCTTCAATGAGTATGAAGATTAATTTTTTTTCCGCGTGATTCTCTTCATCTTCGTGAGCGAAAATTATTTCGTTATTTCCACGTTTCAGCGATATTACGTAATCTTTGTGTCTTCAATTGTCGCCGGCGATTTCGCATTTGCATAAAAATTGCCTGTTCTCGTGCGCTATCGTTCGCTTCGTATCACGCGTGAGTCAACTTGGTTCTCTCGCTCGTTTGCAAAATACGTCGCGTGGCCGGCCAGGCCTCGACCGCGCCTTAAAATCTCGTAAAAATAGCTGTCATTCGTTTCAAGAGCTGATAAAAAAACCACGCCGGAACGACTGGAAGGTCGTTCAGACTGCCTGCGCAGTACGGAAATCCCACCGCGAACAATTCCGACGAGAAATTGCGTTTCAACGTTTCGACGTTGGAGCACGCATGCGATGTGACGCAATATTATATCACGATGGCCCCTTACCTTCATCTTTGGCATCGTCACATAAAATATCGACGAAAACAACTCGTCTAATCTGTTTACTAATGAAAACGACCTTGTTTCTAGCGATAAGACAGCATTTTCATTATCGTACGTTACACACGTAAAATACAAACTATATCACACGCCTAGAAACGTATCTCCTAATCAACGCAAATCGGTCATCCTAAGCGCGGACGTAACTACTTTGAAACATATAATGAATAAAAACAGATGTAGGGCGAGTCAAGGTTGTCCTTGAAGATCGCATCTACACGAAGGGAATCGCTGCGCAGTAAATTTCGCTACGCAATATAAGAGAGACTCCAAAGATAATCTTTTTCTTTTTTTACCCGATCCTCGCATACACAGATTCCTTCTTCGAGGTACAAAATAAACGAGATACACACAGGCATCGACTAGCGGGAAGGTTACGCTAAGATACACAGGCGGTGTTATATCATATACCGGTTGACCGTGCTAATGGCGGCGCGCGGGGGTGGCGGGGTACGGTACGTCGTTCGCTCGTTCGTTTGGGTTGGATGGTTGGCGTGGTGGGGCCCCGGTAGGAACGAACGTGCCAGAAACTCCGTCGCCTCTCTTTGGCCGGGCCGATCAATACTCGGTATTTGTTGATTTCTCAGCCATGAGGTGAAAAAAACACCTCGCCATGCATACCGATCGACAGATCTCGTCGCGGCGGTGACGATTATCGCGACCGCGAACAGCCTCGGGTCCGTCCTGGGCCCGAAACGAGCCATCGCAAGCAATTGCGCATTATGTATGGCGGTGACCGAGGAGGCTCTCGAAGCTTCCACGACGTTGCGACGCGACGCGGCGAGGCGCGCGCGCGCCTATATAAGGCAACCGGCCGGCCCGACTCGGCGCATTCGTAAACAAACCCTGGTTCAGTTCGGAGCAGCGAACACCCGAAGACCCCCTCACCCTTCACCATCAGTGTAACACACTTGGGCTTCTTATTTCATCGAGACCGCCGGCACGGGAAAATGTAGGCGAGCGGGCACCAGGTGCGGAGCGCGACAGTTTACCGTAGGTATCCCTTGATTGGGTTTTCTATTTTTATTCTATTTACGCATAATGCTTATTTTGACCTATTAATCTAGCCGAAGTAGATAGACGCTTTTATTGTAACCCAGTGACAGAGATGGTTGACGTCATGCTTAGCCTTGGCCATCTCGCGATGGCAATTTAAATGAGAATTATTAAAGATGATTTATTTGTATTTTATAATTGTTTGAGCATTGAAAAAGTAGTAGAAAAATACATGAAAGAAGATGAGCGTTTATAACATTCAATATGTTGATATTTTCACTTTTTAATTAATAATCTTTTAATACTATTTATATATTTAATATAATTATATATTTAATATAATTGTTATATTATTAAATATGTTTTCAATAATATCAATTAAGTTTAACTGTCTACTTCTTAGAAATCTATGCAATTTATATTCTTAAATTATACATGATTGGGAAGAAATAAACAAGAGAATTAATTATATTCAAGAACAAATCAATTGAAATTGATAAACATATTAATAGAGAGATTTATTAGATATTATAATAAAATAACATTGCACAATTATACATTTCATATAATATAACAAAATATTATTTTATAACATGCTAAGAAACTATACTTCTGTAATGTATTAAAAACTTGTTGTGTTATAGCGCGATTATATTATTTTACAAAATTATTTTATTACATCAATGATAAAATCGAGAAAGTAAAAGAATAAAATCAATACCGGAATGAAAGAGAGAGTTTCAGACAATATATTTTTAGTTTGTAGTAGTGGTGGTTGTAGTTGTTGTTTCGACGGGAACCGGTTTGGCAGCTGGTATTCCCGTTTGAATAACATTGATGACTCTTTCCGTACCAGCTGGCGTTACGTTCTGAAAAAGACGCGAGGAAAATATCATTAGAAATTAAAATATGCGAATTATAATAGCTATATGTTTGTGTTTTTAGTGCACCCTACGGGGTCGGTGCTTGAACAATCCGTACGCGAAGACAGGCGTGAATTAGAGTTCGAAACCTTCACACTTTGAACAAATATGAAAAAAGAACTTCGAGATATAGGTGAGTGCACATAAAGTCTAGATACAATAATATATATATATATATATATATATATATATATATATATCATGCATTAAGTTATAATAGAATTATGCTTATGGACAATGAACTAGAAAGGTTAAAAATACGATGATTAAAATCAATGCGAGCCAGTAGTATAACAAGCCGCAGTATAATAAGCGCGACTATTCTTACATCGATAGTACAGAAAAAAAGATCTACGATAATGTAAAGCTACTGCTTTTTATATATTAGAGGCATTGCAAAAGATTATAATTATATATTATTAATTTTAAATATTTATATACTATTAAAGTTTTTAAATAACTAATTATATATTATTAATTTAAAATGGAAACTTTGATGTGGATAATTAAAAACGATTCTATATATATATATATATTAAATATGCTTGAAATTAAATCTCAATTTTGATGATATTTAATAATAGCTTTTAAAGAATAAGAAAAATGATAAAAGAAAAAAAAATTATTGTGTCATTTCTGAACATTTGATTAATAATAAGTGTCATCGATTTTAATAGAATTTAATGTTTGAATTTCAATATTTAAAAGCAATTGCTTTTAAATATAAAAATAAGTAAGAGACTTAAGTGTCCAGATGAAAACACTGTTTAATAACTAATTATATATTATTAATTTAGAATTGAAACTTTGATGTGGATAATTAAAAACGATTCTATATATATTTAAATATGCTTGAAATTAAATCTCTATCGCTATCGTTTTTTTGCGACAGTTTGTCGTTCATTTTTTTTTTTAATACAGTCTCATCAAATTTCAATATATAATTTATTTCAATAAATAATTTCCCTTAAAATCGACGCACACTGATTTAAAAAAAAAATGTGCCTTGTCCACGTAAACGTTGTCTGCTGAATTTCGTACGTTAACGAGACATATTCTGTTTTGTAGTTTAGAGCAGACTCGTAGTTTGATCCAAAACCGTCGGCATCATCTGCCTTCTCTAATACCGCACACTGAGGCACAGCATTGGAAACGTTGGAATCAAAAAGCAAAAAATTCAAACATGTAACGTAAGCCGCATCAACTCTAACAGAGACGAGAGAGGGAGAAAGAGCGAGCGAAGGGGCTAGTGGGAGAAAGAGAGAAAGAGATTCTCTATTCGTTCGCGGTCGAGTCCGCGAATGAGAGAGCAGCAGGGCGAATGTTAACGTGGGTCTCGGCTCGGTCAAGCGTACCTTTTTGGGCGCCGTGACAGTTAGTACACCATCCGAGGAGAGGGTCGAGCTGACGTTGACGAGATCGTGAGAAGGTGGCAGGACGTATCTGCGTACGAAGTGCCTGCTGATGTAGCCGTGCTCGTCTTGCCTCTCCTCGTGCTTGGCCTCGACAATAACGTAGTTGTCGACCGTCTTCACCGTGATCTCATCCGGTGAGAATTGTTGTACGTCCAGTATCACCTGCGGATCAGAGAGAGCGCGGCCCCGTAAGGAGGCCCCGGGAATTATTAGCTTCATTCAGGATCCTCTTTCCAAGAGCGTCATCAAGGACAGAAATTTCGCATTCTTCTAAGAGCAAAGCGCACATCATCGTCCTGACCATGCATCTATAGAGCGCAAGTTAAGTATCATCCCCTCTGAGCGGGTTTACTCCGAAAGTTATGCTCGAATTTTGAGCGATAAGGCCAATTTGATTTTGTTCTCGTCTCACAAATTAGCACTTATTTTTTGTGTTTCTCCTTTGAATCACATTCTTCTTCGGAAGAGGATCTCGAACGTCATGCGTCCATAGCGCGCATATAAATCATATTATAATACACACATATAAAACATAAATCGTAATTAAAACAGATCTACTTTGCGCACAATCGTACCGGCAAACTATTTGGAGCAGCGCTTCGTTTAATTTGCATTCGTTCTTCCGTGTTTAGGGAGTCGCCGGGGCCGATTCCGCCGGTCAGGCCCGGTTGTTGGAGTTTCTGCGACGAGAAATAAAAATGACAATTCGGCCAACGTTCTAGATCCGTCTCGACCGTCAAATAAGCGTGTCGTAGACACTTCCTACTTTGAATTTTTCAATTTTCCACGACCTTTTCATATGTAATCCCGCCGCGTTTCTTTAGATCACCGCGCGTTAAAGCGCGTTAAATGGTACAAAAGTAAGTCGGGAAGATGTAGTTGTCAGGTACACCTACTTGTATGAGATTGTTCCTTTTTTTTTTAACGATCAAAAAAAACGAGCATACACACATACAAGTAGGTGGTTCTTTGTACTTATCGTGAGTGCCGCACGGTCGTGTCGGGAGCGATCGGTCGCGACCGCGGTGGCCGATCCTTTTCGCGGCCGGCGGTTCGCTCCTTGATGGGAATGAGAAAAATTGCAACATACAAAAATAATAGCTCAGTTAGATAACACTCCGGCATAGAGAGCAAGGAAGCTTCAACGACCGACGGTAATAAAATAGGCGAGCCGAGTTTCTCCGGGTGATCCTGCGTGATCCTGGAACTCGGTGAGCGCGAGCGCGAAGTAAGTTAGTGGAGGATGATTGGCTGTGCATTTCGAAAATAGTACCAAAAAAAAAAGAATAGAAGAGGAGGAGAAAGAAGTTAACCGGATTAACCGATCCGTAAACAGTCGACTCGAGTGCTGCGCGCAGAGCGACATATTTTGTACAAATAAAGAAATAAAAAAGCTAAAAAGATTCCGTGTAAGAGGAAAAAAAACCAAAAGGACAAACAGTCAAATTTTGTACGATTCTATCTTGTTGAGGGTATTCAAAAAAAAAAGCATTTATTTTTGTATAGAGATTATATAGCCAGAAGGACCGGGGCCTGAGGTTCGTTCGTGTGAGCGGCGCCCCCTTCGAAAGGGGGGGCGCGTCGGCTCGTCGGGACGACGCCACGAGTCTCGGTTCTTTCATTAAACAAGACTGATTAAAGCGCGACACGATAATATATAACGATAACAATCCACTCTTTCGGTTGCATATTTTATTCCGTGGCTGCTGCGCGCGATTCCTCGCGTGCGACTTTGAATTAAGAACGTAGAGAGGACAGAGAGAATCATTTCAGAGCTGCGGCAGGCAAACCGTGCGTGCGAACGCGCAAGGAAAAAATATCGCGGAAAGAGCGAAAATAACAAAAAAAAAATAAAATAAAATAAAATAGAAACACGTTAAAAAAGTTTAAAGAAGTTAAGGTAAAACGCGAGAATTGTGGTGGTAAAACTGTGATTTCATAGAGATTTTGAAGCTAGCGCGGACTGACCGGATATCGCGCAGCGCGATCATCCTCTTTTGATACGCGTACCTTTCGTAGAACATTTCGGTGAACGAGGATAATAACGGCGTCTCTCGAAGAAAGAAGAAAAAAAAAATAGATAAAAATCAGTTCACTCGGTGAAAAAAAGAAATATCAGAAAAGTCGTCTCTCCGATCCGATTTATTCACATACCCTCCCTCGTCAAGAGGGAGGTGCTGAAAAATATCCACTTATCCTACCCTCGAGCGAAAATAGTCCCGATCGAACACTCGTCTCATCATCCTGTCAAAAATTATCGAGCTGCCGTTTCGATCGATTTCGCGTCGCACGCAATCGAATGATTACGTGTAATGTGCGTGATAAAGACAGCGGCAGCTGCAACAGATGCAGTCATCGGAGCTTTTTGGGCCTTCTGGTGTTCCGGATTTTTCGTTCGTTCCCTTAGCATTTCTAGCGGGCGTTAAGTTTCTTTCGTCTCTTACGTTCGATTCCTTCGTGTTTGGGTTTCTTTTTTATTTTTTAATGGCTGCGCGGCCGATTTGTCGATCCCTTTGAAAATAGCATTCGAGCCTTGTTAGATAGAAACCTTCGTTCGCGACGTTTTGATTTTTTTCCGTTAACCCCAATTCCTCTCCCCAACCCTTAGTCCCTTATTCCCTTCTCCTTTTTCTTTTATTCTCCCTCTTACGAATGCGCCTCTTCATCATTCCCCTTTGCCATTCACTCCCGTCATCTCTTGTCATTTGTCTCCAGCGACTTTTCTAGATTTCGAAATTTAACTACGATTTGCTACGAAATCTATTACGTTTTTTCGATAGAAAGAATAACAAGAAAAGTATACACTTATTAAATATATCGTAATTGTTTTGTAGAATATCACTCTCGAGACTTTTGTATCCGATACGAAATTTGTTTCGCGTCCGATACAAATCACGCTCGAATTGTAAACACTAAAAAGAACCACTAAAGAGATCGTCAGTTTAAGTCGTCTCAGCCTAAGTTATAAACGCGTAAACCGATTACATTTCGCTCGCTGTTGCATCATCGAACTTCCTCGACAGAAGGCAAATGTAATTTAATTGGATCA
Source organism: Camponotus vicinus (assembly GCF_025532165.1). Lineage (NCBI taxonomy): Eukaryota > Metazoa > Arthropoda > Insecta > Hymenoptera > Formicidae > Camponotus > Camponotus vicinus. Next base: position 33,569,061 of record NW_028141945.1, read on the forward strand.
GAGTAATCTTGAATTCATGGATTTAGAACTGTCCGGTATTATATCAAAAATCAAATCGCGATAAATGTAATTTGATGAACCGACGACGTGCGAATTCATGAGTTTAGGCGAGTTACACATTTTGTATTCGACATAGATAAAACCACTGTAGAAAAAAGAAAGTGATCGTCGCTTCAGGCCGTGATTAAGTTGTCGCATAAACAATAAACCGGTTATATTTCGCTCGCTGGTGTATCATCGAACTTCCACGAGATAAGATAAATAACATTTATAACATACCGACAACTCTCTCTTTTGCGAATTCATGAATTAGACGTATCACGACACTTTCACGATAAATAAAGCGTACTTGTAATATTCGCGCGCATTCATGAATTCGTAACCAGTTAGGCGATTTCTGTGAGCACAATTGTAAATTAATGATCGATATTACTGTCGAGTTACTAAGTTACAGTAGATCTGAGAGGCGAATAGAGTTAAGCGATCTATCTAGATCGTAAAAGTAGCGACTTCGCGGACGTTTTATCCAGTTTGAACTTACGAGGATATCGAAGATTTAAAGACGTCGAGTGATCGAAGGGACATAACGTATCCTCGTGGAATCTATTTGAGAAAGAGAGTTGCCTTTCGCGAACTGATCCAGGCGCAATCTAATCTACTCCCGATACTCGCGAACGCGACAACAGAGCATTCGATTGATTCTCGAGATTCTTGACTTATATCTACTGTGTGTTTTAGAATAACTGCAGCGTAAGATAATCGGTATATCCGCAGCGCGTGTTAATCCTAGATATTAATCGCGTGCATATCATCCCGAATCGCGATTCTCGTGACTTTTTCTCTGATCCGTAAATTGCATTTCTGAACAATCGCGTTAGAATCGCGAACGGCTATCGCGTAACTTTCCCGGACTACGGAAATTTACGCGATAGCCGTAGGCGATTCTGCAATATTCTTACTCATAACGAATAAAAATACGCTCTAAAACACATCTAAAAATAACATACTGACTCACTCGCATTCGGGACATTTCATGATAATTTTAACGCGCGTTGCTTCTTGCTTACGTTTTCTTGCCGCACTCTGAAACTATATCGAACCAGCGGACGCACATGTGACAGAAAATAGAGTTTTCCATCTGACGCATTTTGAGATTATACCCAGGAGATTGCTTCCAGAAATTGTAAAAATTCTTATCTACGCAAAAAAAGCGGCTTCAAAAATTATAAGCAATTTAGAATAACAATATTCTTGAAGAGAAATTAACGGTGAGATTCGAATTATAAATTAATTAAGAGATAACCATTTTATCATCGACTTACGTTATCGATTATTATTATTGAGTCGGTTACGTAAGAAAGAAATATTAAATATTTGAACTTCTTACTGTTTTAAATACTTTCTGGCCAATTCCTTTCTTTCGCAAAATCCTGCCAGCTTCTGCAGGATTTTGCGAAAGACGGAATTGGACCATTACAGCAGTACTTCCGCCCTATAATGTATTTTTAAGTAAGCTTTTAACACTTTCCTGAGAAAAATACTATCGTAATGATTATAACGATTATAATGATTAAATAGAAGGTCCCAAACTCAAATATTAACATCTTGAACTGACATATACAGAATAAAATTCATGAGCCATCCTCTGCAAATTGCATTAATTTTAACAAAAAGATGTTATTTCGACTTTAATAAGCCTATCTGATCGCAAGACTAGAGCGCAACTAGATTAAACATCTTATATATAAATGCGCATTTTAAGACAACAATTACGGACATCAAAATGACAAATGCTAATAGCAATTAGAGTACCAGCAAAAGCAACAAACTACTTAAAGTAAATCTTTTAATTTGAGACCATTTCTCGTGTTTTATTACGAATGTAAAAGATGAAGCAAAGAATCGTTTGGTGATGTAAATAACAAAAAATCGTTTCGCACACAGTAACGTCACGTAATATGTACGAGCACAGGATCGTGAAAAGAGAGATACATTTTTTAATAAATTAATTTAAAAGTTTCCATGTTGATTCTATGAAAATTTCTCTTTCTAAGCAATAAACTGACTAAATTTCTAATAATAATTAGCAAACAGTAATATATAACAAATATAAAAATAGTTAAAAAGCACTAATTCAAACACATCAAGTGATACAAAAATATCTGTTTGGCAACATCTTTTTAAGTAGAACTATTATTAAAACAAAAGAAATAAACATGTGATTATATGATATCGAGATTAATAATTTTATGTTTGAACATATCTCCGTCGAGTGAAATTCCACTAAAATATTATTAATAAAATTAATTGAAATTTCAATAAATAAAATTAAAAATAGATACTTTATTATTAGGCAAATTTGATTTCACTGATTCATTGAAGACAGAAAAAGTTGCGGATCAAAAATTCTATTTTCTTCGTAGAGATTCACGAAAAGCAATATGCAACTTTACTTTCGATCTGATCGCATTACGCGACATTCCATTTCACTTCTGTGCGCGAAATCGTCCTAAATACCAACCTGGAAATTATCGTTGTCCAGCTGGATCGTGCTAGATCCGCTCGAGTTGTGACGCGTCACGTTCTTCCACGGTCGGTAGTACGTGTTCCCGAAAATAGAGCGCAAAGGGGCTCGATTGAAACCCAGACCTGAGGTAAAATTCGAAATCAGGTCATCTCGGTGAAGGCCGGTGCCGAAGTGTTGATCCGCGAGCCGTGAAATGGGACGATCGATGTCGTCCCACCAATCGCGAAAGACTAACGGCACAATCGACATCTGCGAATCAATCAAACAATCAATAATGACCGGTCGGTGCTCTTCTCGAACGTAAAAGAAATACACACATTTTTATGGAGATATGACAAAATAAGATATAAGCGTCCTGGGCGAGAAGTAGACGTGAATGAAGTAACAGTTTCGCAATTGAGTCACAACTACAACATATATATACAATTATACATATACGTTAATTCTACGTATAGATGTTAAGTATTAAGCTAGACTGCACAAAGGCGATAAATCATTAGCTCTCGTGTATAATTCATCGGATGGTGTTTCTAGGACTATCGTTAAGTGTAATTAATCTCTCGGACTTACTTGGAACACTATTAATGTACGATCACATAGACAGGCACACGATCTTAGCGTAAAAGAAGCTAATTACACAATCCTACACGACGGCCGAAGTACACCTCGAATTATAAAAGACTTATCGAAATCCGCGTCATCCATTCCGGAATGGACGAATATAAATCGTTGGCGAAATATCCTACGCATTTACTGACTAAAGATCACAATAAGAGAGTCTCGTTTTCTCGACCACATACATCGTTATTAATTAACTCTAGACTACTCGTTGGTTAAGTGATAGTTTTAGGGGAATGTAAGAACGCGTTACGTGAGCCACGTGCTGTACGTAAAAATCGACACTAAACGACACTCTCCCTTCGTTAAACGTTACACGTACGGGAAGTTCTCCATTCTTATTTAAATTCTTGCCTTTCGCGGGCAATAGATAAATCTACAAACGAATCCTTCAACGCATCTTGTAACGCAATACAGCACTTGCAGATGATACTTAATACCTCGGAATACGACTTCGCCTATGGTAATAGAATCGACAGAATTAAAGGCAACATCTAATAAACTGAAGGGAGATTGCTGATAGATCGTATAGAAACCGGTTTCTCTATTCACGACGGAGACTCGAAAAATACAAAAAATTCAATAAAGTTTAGACTATAGTCATAAGCCAGCGAGAGCTCGAAACAGCAAAGCTAGTCCGTTCGCGTAAGTTTACGTATAGAGAGTTTTAAGCGAAATCTCGAGACAATAGATATCGGGATTTAAGTATCGACCAACTATGACGATGGAACAACGATGACGATTAATCAGACAGCGCAGGTACTAGTTTAAAGTCGCACGCCCCCAAACGTTGCTATGCATCACACGCATTCAAACACGCGATTTACAACCACCGAACACAATAAAATTGAGGATTAAAGATCATGTGACTCGCGCTAATATTTTTCACGATCACTTTTTCTTTCTCCTTCGACTAAGGATACGTATCCTTGACGTCCGTTCGCGGTGGTAGCTCAATGGGGGAAATTTTCACAGGCGAGGACATAAGGACCGTTAGCTTAAGATTATTTCGCACAAAACGTACCAATAAGCTCACATCCTGATCTAAAAGACGAAACAAAAAAATGGAGACGTAGACGAATAACGTTACTCTTAAGTAATTCTAACAATAAGATTATACCGTAAGTTATATGCTAAGCGGTTAGACTCTTATGAAAGCTATTAGTGGGCTAGTGAGGACGCAGTGAGATAACGAGGGAGATTTCCAGTGATACACACTCGAAGAGAGGAAAAAAAAACCATAACGAGAACAGTACTATCGTACTTTACGTGGAACGTGAAGAGGCGATCGGTCAACTCGAAGGTACTGGTCACCAGGCAATTCCGGAGTCGTCTTCTTTCTGATTCGATGCAAATCGCGGATCTATCTTAAATAACCGACGTCAGTCGGCGTCTCGACGCCGCCGCCGCCGATGCGGAGGCGTGCTCCTACAATGTCACGTGACGTTCACTGACTATCTTCTCCAAAAATACATTCAAGAATACTTCCTACGAGCGCTACAGAATTTTGGCTATCGAAACCGACTCGGTCATACTTACGGTTAGTTCATGATTAATTCGAGTCACTTTGTACATTCTTCGTGACGATTACGTACTTCGATCTTTATCACAATCCTGCATCGATTCTCATCATCTCGCGATCGCTACGAGGCGTTGCGTCTTATCATCTAAACTGAAAGGCCTGACAATATGAACCGACGATTTACAAAAAAATAGACTTGATACAATTTGCCTATGACAGCGACATTATATCTGCCTGTCTAAGCACACATCGTCGTTATGTTGTTGAACCTTTCCATTTCCGTAACATCGAATTTGCTATCTCTTCTGAATTATTGCGATTGCGGGATGGCGTAATAGTGAACGGTATCAATTTTAGACAGGCGTGTTTTAAAAACAGTTCGGAAATCAAAAAGAAGAATTAGAATGCATAATCTTGTCGTCGAGATGAGATGTTGCTTCGTCTGTAATGTAGCAAATTGAAGAGACCTGATGTTGCATCACCAAACGGGACATTAACAAATCGTTTCTCGAAGTTTTTCACTCTGATTGTATTTTGCTGAGCAATCGTGAGAAATAGAAAAATCAGTCAAGATAGAAATTTTTGATCAGTCGTGGCGATTAGCTTAAAGATTAAAGGTTGGCTTACTTATAAAATACTAGAAATGCTGGAGATATTTTTTCGATTATCGTGAATAAAACACTGATCTGAGCATAGATAAGAAAAATTTTGACCTCCTGAGCAAATTTAGATCGAGAGTTACCAGAAGTTTGGAAATCATGGAGAGTGCTAAAAGCACATTCTTTAAATGTAGACTACGTCCCCAAGCGTGTTATTTTAGGATATTGGATTATACGCATTTTTTTCTTAAGATACTTCCTTCGATTTGCTTCTTTCTCGTTTAATATACTTAGATATATCTATATGCATGAGGAAAGTATGGTAAACGCCGGTGTTAGCTTTGCGCGACAATTAGCGACGTAGATTCTCGTGTAGATCTCGTCGAGCCGTCAGCACCTTTGGATTCTTCAGATTTAATTCATTTTGATCGATAATTGCGCGAGCACATTTCGTCCGCACGAGAGGTAGATGAGTTTTGCGCGCATCGCTTCGCGACATAATTTTGAATAATGAACACTGAATGAACCACAATCAATAGAGACGGCGATTTAAGCGGATTGCTATGCAGATTATGTAAGCTTGATTGATAAACTTTCCTCTATGGGGGAAAGGCGTAAAGTCAACTATAAAACAATTATAAAAATGACGTGCACGTCGCCAAAAAAAAAAAGAAAATGTAACACTTACGTGTATGTACTATTAATGCTAAGAGTAATATACTTATGTATAATGATGTTGCATACTAAACTACTTCGTTACTCCGCGAATTCCATCTACTAGCGGCAAGTGCTAATGAAACAATCTTGAATGTGAAAATAGCTCCTGATCCACGTTTCGTCTAAAAATATGCATTCGCATTTATAAGTCACGCAATCAAAAATATCTCGACGATATATCCCAGCTGGATCATCATTATTGAAATATCTCATTGATCAAAAACGAAAGAATTTTAGACTTCAAAACAGATAGTTATCGATGGCAAATTTTGATTTTTTCAGAAAAATTATTTTTATTCGATTGAGAGACGTCTAAAGACGAAGCGCAAATTCATATAAATTTGACGAAGCACTTGTGGCAAGTGTATCGGGAGGAAACGCGAGTAATCTAATTTTAAGGGTAATTTTTAGCTCTTCGGACGAATCATATTATGTGGCATTATAATAGTAATAATAAGCACACGTAATTAAGTTATTACTTTATCTACTTATACCGTTCGGTGCTATTTACCGTACGATAGTATTTGTCACTCGATACACACGATCCAACGAACAATAATAATTAATCGATAATTCCGGACAGGAATCTTATATCTTAAGAGATTCTCTCTATCTTTATTCCTGAGACATTGTAAAATGTTTCAGACTTATGTGTCATATTTCAGATAAAAACTCTAAAAAATGACTCGATACTCTGATTGTCTCTTCGTCTAGGGATAAAAACTAAATATTGATACTGGATAAAACGGCCATGATTATTCGTGCGTGTCCCGTAGGAAGTATATTATGATGTAAAGCGTATGTGTATGTACAATATATCAGCATACATAAGAATCTTTATGATGAATGCGATATAGTAATCATCCGTTAGGCCAATGCTTGTAACTCGATGGACTATTGATGTTATTATACCGATTTTCCTCGGTTTGTAACAGCATTAAACAAAATTATTATTTTTAGATGCAAAAATGTTATGTCAGAGCAGTCTTAGATTGAGAGAGCGAATGCGTATTTTTTGTATTAACAATATAAAATGAAAAATTTGTAATTTTCCCGAAATAACCGAAATCATATATATGGTCCATTGATAATGAAATTGCGCGAAATTCCATCTTGATACGGCTTATATTTACTTTATATCTGATTTTATTTAATTCTGTATTTATGCAGCGTATAGAAATAGGCCCGATTTTTTGGCTAAGAGAGAAACAATAAAGTGGAATCCGACATACATTAGTGTGTAAATCTTCTTTTTAATTTAAATTATACCAGTCCTTCTAAGTAGTTGTTGTCGAAGCTTAACACAGATAAAATTAGAGGAGAGATATTAGATTCTGACTGAAAAGATCGCAAAGATGCAATATCATTGAAAATTCTTATTTATTTGCTAGCTGCTCCTAGATGTACAATTTAATGACCAGCATGCATCAAACGCAACAAAAATCTCATTCGACGTAACACAGTCGCGGAAGCTATATGCAAAGGTATTTCTTTTCTTATACTATACATATCTTACTAATGTGCGTCACGTGTGTTTAAAATAGCGCAAGTGTCATTGAAGAAAATGGAGTTATATATAAATAAGGAAAATGTTAAGGTGGGAGACACGTCTGAGAAAAACGGAATTACACATGTTTTCGTAGAAATTATTTGAAAGCGTATAACGTATATGACATGTCACTGTTCTATCTTTAAATATGTAAATGCTACATATGTTTTTTGCGATAATCGTAGCATAAATATAATGAAATGCAAAACAAAACGATGTGCTTTCCATTAAGATGATCACGGTATTTGCATATCGGGATGTTGTTGTAGCTTTTCCACATCCTGCAAAGTAGATATACCCTGTTCCTATGAAACATACAGTTTAAAATTACATTAGTAAATGAATATAAAATTAAACCAAGAGAAATTAAAAGTACGATATTAATATATTAAAATAATTAGACATTTATCTTCTTTGACTTCTTCAAATTATAGAATGTAATATTAAAAAATTAAAAAGAACACTATTATTATAAAATTTTAAAATAATATTAACTTAATTATTTCAAAGTATTTAAAATAGAGATTAAATTGAAAGTTGATGTCTCACATTATACTCTTTCCACTTCTCGTAGTTGTGTCGCATGTAACCCACCATCTCTGGCATGTCAATAAACACTGTAAAGTAAATAGAAAAATAAACATCATATCTTTTTTAATGAAATCTGTAAAAATAATGAGAAGAAACAAACCATCCCAAGCTTCGATCATATCGTTAATGATATAATCGACGAAACCGATTTGCGATTTTGGTATTGAGCACGTTAATCTATCAAACATCGGCATTACGACTGGCATCTTTAATCTTTTCTCTTCATCGGTCTGAAAATTATCGATAATTTATCATAAAAAAAATTTGCATGCAAATAGTAAATTATCTTCTTAAACTCTATCCTTTTTGATTATTAGTGAAACGTGTACCTGATTAAAATATTCTTCGGCGATTCGTCTCGCCCATTCGACGCAACACTTTAATGGCCGCGTTGGATTTGATACGTCTGCGCATTTGATCATCATTCTTTTAACCAATATTACGTTGTCTGGTTGCAATATTACGGACATATCTAGACAATCTGAATAACTCTGTAAAAGATTTTTTTTAATTTAATGCCAAGTTGTAGTTAATTAGATATTGTTTTTTCTTTTGCATATTTTGGATTATCTACATAATTTAACATTATTTAAAAAGGTAGTAGAAAATAGAAGAAGCGTAGTAATGTTATTTAAGCAGTAAATTATAAATTTCAATTTCATAGAAATTTGTGGTAATGTATAATAATAATACACACATATATAAAATGGAAATATTGGATAATTTTAACACAAAAATATATACCTCTTGTCCGTCACCAATTCTCGCGCTGCAAACATTCATGAACTTCGCCAGATGTTCGAAATGCTTTGTCATTTCGGTCGCCAGAATCATGTCAATGACATTTTGTCGCAACAGTTTGTATGCGTCTTGCTCCAGATCCTAAAGCGGACATTTAATCCAGTATTACATCTTCAGATTATTTTACACATATGCTTGCTTTCAAATTTACGATACAATAGACATTAAGAAACTTACCTTAAAGATATTTACACTATCGTCGGATAATGACAGTTTAAATGTTAAGGCTGCATGATGTGATTCGAGAACTGACAGATCATTGTAGAGTATTGCCAAGCGATTATTGGCGTTGCAAAGAAATTGACTGAAAATAAATTTTAATTCAAGATCCGATTAATATATTTAATATCAAGATTGAAAGTTTTTGACAAGTAATAGACGTTAATTAAATTTCCGTTAAGAAACTTTCATAAAAAATTTAAGAAAATACAGTTGAAAAAAATTTTAAATAACTTTAAAATATATATAAAATTAAAATAAAAACAAATGGAATATAACAAATATTTAATTATATTTAATTATATTTAATTATATTATTGGAAACTCTAATTTTTTATATTAACATAGTTTTATCTTTCGGTATTAGAAAGTGAATTACCTGGACCGTCCAGGATGATCAATATCGTGTGCAGCTGCGGCGATTAAAGCAGCAACTTCATCTAAAGGCTCCAAAATTTCCTTGAGTCTCTTCGATTGCATGAATCTCGCAGTAGCTTGCAAAACGTCAGCCGCATGCGTTGAATTATGATAGCTATTGTCCGCATTATAGTTGTGTTCGATAATGGCTAGCCAATTTTGCAGAGTTCTCTCGTCGCAATTTAATTTCGCAGGCACTTGATACAAATTCATAATTGTTAATCCCAAAAAAACAAGCGGCCTGTAAATTTAAAGAATTATAGCACAATCAATTCAAGTAGTATACATAATACATGTGCAAAAGAAACATTAAAGTTTTGAAATCGTTTATTAAACAAATACTATAATAGTGAAACATCGTTAAAATGAAATATCTTTAAAGAGATTGAAATATCTCATTGTCAGAACACATGTCTCATCAAAAATAATGATTTTTGATGCAAATTAATAATTATAAAACTTACAATATATCGTGAAAAAATACAAAATTGTTCACCTCTTTTCCGTCAGCACTTCAAGCTTAAATATCTCAAAGCTCCAGTCGAGACTATTGTCAAGTATCTCTGCAATTTCTTGCGGCCCCCGGAAATTCTTCATCTGTACACGCGAATTAACCGGACTCGTGATAGCTTTGATAGTGGATAATCTCGCGGAATCTGACGATGACCTTCTAGACTCCCATGCTGTGCGCGGCTGTTAATTAAACAACCAACATCGACAAATTGGAAAAAGTTAGAGAAGAAGTCTTGCATGCGAAAATGTGCAATTTACATTTATTACAAGATTTACTATACGAAATAAAAAGCAGTAAAATTCTTACAGCAAGTAACGCGCCAACGAGATCTGTCGCAACTGGATCACTGTATATCCCTTTATCTTCCTTAAGATGTGGCACGTAAAGTTCCGTCGTCTTTAAGATATTGATTGCCTGAAACACAGATGGCTTATAACAGTGTGCAACATACATTTAATTGGATTAACGTAATTAGAGTGACATATAATCACTAATTAACATTTATATACTTTATCGATCTGTGCCGCTGTTTCCGGATTAGTATCAGTAACTGCATTTGAAAGTAGCGTAATGACTTTAGTGATAGGAGCTTCTAGTTGCAGGCTATGTAATTTTTGCAAGCTAGATCGTCTGCGGCCTATAACAGAAGTACGATCTTTTATATTGAAAGATTAATACAAAAATTAATACAGAATTAATACAGAATCATAAAAAAATTCTCACATGATATAATATCTAAATTGTTTTAAGAATGATTAAGATTATATGAATTAAAATGTATTTTGTAGAAACATGAAAATAATTATATGATATATTAATAAAATATTTTACGGTCCAATAAATCAATGATACAGATTAGCGTTAAAACGATAAACATAAACCTTCCTTATTATCTGAGATCTATAATAGATAATTTTTAAATTTCTTGACACTTTTACGACAATGATATGACAATATCAGGCGCAGAATAACTTTCTAACATAAAAATTCTAATAAAGTGAATTATAAAATTGCTAATGACCTAATTTGCATCTCTAAGTATTAATTGTCCTTATATTAAACAATATTATATTACAATATTACAACATTATATTGATAAATTAAGGTAATAATCCGTATTCATAAACTAAATAATATATATAGGATAATAGTCAGTATTAAATGATTGATTCTTGTTGTTGATACAGTTGATTAATATCAGTGACATTATTTAATATTTTGCACAAGTATTTTTTACTTTCACCAGATTTTTCCGAAGGTTTCCGCGTATTTGGCAATACGCTTGGTCTGAACGAAGGATGCAACGGGCTACCAACAGGGCTTATCGATGCTGAGTTGTCCGACAGATACGTAGTATCATATACGTATATATAATGAGTCGGTTTTCTATAGATAGATATAATAATTGATATAAATAAAATTGATAAATTAAAATTGAATAAATTATAGAAATAAATAATAGAATTACTGATATGTGTAAAGTAGTAAACAGAGCAGACTTTAATGATAATATTTTATATAATAAATCTTTTATATATTAGTAAAAATTGAAAAAAAATTTATAAATTAAAAGTTATAAATTTAGATGTATGAAAGATTTTATCAAAATTAATGCTAAATTAATACTAAACAATAGTATTTTATTAGCGAAAAAGATAATTTGAATTAATACAATAACGTACTTTAACGTAGTACAAAACGGAATTATCCTGCAACTAATCGTAATCATTTGATTGTTTTTCCTTCTGCAATTCATATTTCCTTCGAATTCCCGGCCTTTGCTCAATTGCTGCTCCATCAGAGGAAAATTTTCGTAATAGATTATTTCCGAGAGATTTCTCCCCATCATTTCCTCTGTTTTATATCCTAATAATTTTTCGCTGATTTTATTTAGAAACTAAAAATAATGTGAAATTATAATCTATGTATATATATTTGTATTTAATAAAATTCGAGTTTCGTACAAACAATATATGTAATATTATAATATATAATTTTTTTCTTATTTTAAAATATATTTTGAAAGCATATTGCGGATTAAAGAAAAAAATATATATATATTGATAAATTATAGAACGTTACAAATTTCAATTTACTACTCATGATACCTGTATAATGTTTTTATCATTAGTCACATGCACCATATCGCGACATCTATCAAGTGCCAAATACAATGCATGTGCTGCTGAGAGTTGTGTTCTCGGTAATAATGAGCTAGTATATATTCCTACTAATTCGTTTATTAATATACCTTCATGTGAACATTCCATTAGTGCCTAAAATATATAAACATAAAAATAAATTTAAAATATCGAAAAATGTATAGTATCTAAGAATTTTTTATTATATTTTTCTACAACTCTTGTATTTATTTAAATGCTTACTCTACTAAAGCCTGTTTCTAACAAGTTTAGTGCCACAATATGGTCTTTCTCATCGAGCATGAAATATCTATAAAAGAAACATGATTAAGTATCTATAAGATTAAATAAAAGAGACCAGATCAAATAAAATAATCTAAGTAAAAGATTGCTGCAAAACTTACGATTTTTTCACGAGTGCTATTATGATAGAATTGTGGTAAATCGGACTTGATCTGATTGCTCTGAAATATATTTACGAAATATCTAAATAATCTATTGTTGTAAAAAGCAATAAAATTCTTTTCAATAAAATGAATCATTTAAAATTCTTTTTAATAAAATAAATCATTTTATATGCAAATAATACAATGTGTTAAATATCTATTTAAATATTATTTGGACAATTCGATACATTATAGCTTCTTCTTTACATACAAATTTAAATTTTATTCAAAGTTTTTAATGTTTTATTCCTATTTTTGTATAATTTCTTTTCGTATATATTTTTTGCATACATATTTCTATTATATTATGATAAAACAATTCACCATACCTACAAATAACATCGCCTTCAGCTGCGTGATGTCCTCTATGATCAATAATCACTAATTCGTGAGCACGATTTTGAAAAAGTTCTATCGCTTTGTCCACATCTTTCGCTATTGACACGCTCCATCCCAATCTTCTTGCAGCAGTAGCGAGTATATCCATTTGTTGATCATCTTTGCTAAAGACTAATAGTATCTACACAATATAAAAGTTATACAATTTGATAAAAAATTGAAGAAGAAAATATAATTCACATATCAACGAAAGAGATTTTATAAAATCGACTCTCTTAATACAATTCTATCACAGAAATAAAATATCGGGATATACTTACTTTTATGATACTGGGAACGGTGGCTGTCAATAAATAATTACTGAGATCTTGAGGCCCTTTCTGTAAACATAGAATAATTTGCGAAGTTGAGTAATATGTATAATAATATAATGTATAGAAAATGGATAGCTATGGAGGAAATGATCGGCTATTTTGCTATAATTTGTGTGTATGTTTGCCATGAATGCTTTTATTTAACCGAATCTAATTAGATTTAATATTAATGCATTAATGTCAGTGTACCAGATACATACTGGTTTCTCTTTATCCAGATATGTAGATTCAAGTTGTTTGTAAATTTTCGCTCGATGACGCGCGCGTGGACATTTCTCGACATTTCTAGCATTTTCATGAAATCGGATTTTAACTTGATCTTTCATTTGTAGTAAATTAATAGATTGATAAAATCGTATTTTATTATAACCTACATAAATTAAAAACATGTGACGATAATCAAACAACAAGATTGATGTGATAATATCACACACACACATGATTACACACTTCAAATTGATAAAGATCGATTTTGAATTGTTCAATCAGTGGTTTAGATTACTATAGTTTTAACTGTCTTTATCGAAAATATATATATTTTTGTTGCACGTTAAACATATTTAAAATATTTCGTACAATATATGGGAAAAAAATTAATTTACTCTATCATAATTTCTTTAATCTATTATATTTCAAAAGAATTATGAATATTGTAAAAATTAAAAACCGATAGTGTTAAATTCGTACCCTATTATATATTATTAGTTGGGAAGTTAATTCAGCCACTTACATTCTATTTTTGGCTCACTATTTCTTTCGCATATAATCGCACATGATATAAAAAAAATTCCGCTATACCACCCACCACACACACACCACACACACACACACACACACACACACACACACACACACACACACTACACACACACCGTGTTCGCTTCTCCTTTTTCTTAACGTTATTACGTCGGTCTCACTGCAGATGTAGAGCACCGGTAAAGTCGATTGTTTGTTCATTTTTTAGTGCCTTATTAGCGAGTGCAATAGAGCAATTACATAGCTACATCATGCCGCACATTGGCAGCTGATTTATTAATTACTTCATAAAGCATTTATGATCCAGTATAATAAATAAATAAATTAATTAATGTTTTATTTTGAGCATGCATTATCTCACATTTTAACACTAATTCTTAACTTTATCAAACTACTGCGACAATCGTATTACGTTTGAAGGGACAATCATTGTGATACTGATCATCGATCGATAAAGAGATTATTCGCTCGATATATCAGTAGCAGAAGTCTATCTGCGATAAGGCGTCTGTGTACTGACGTACTAAATTTCTATAATGATAAGAAAAGTGTCAAATAAGACTGCTTCTTACGGAAAAAGCGTTTATAAGCAATATCATAATTTTTATTCTACGTTTTGAACATTATATACATATACATAATGTGGCACGCGTCTTATCTATTCTGAAACAAAAATTTATCAATTATTTTTTTTAAATTTTTAGATGCATTTTTCTCTGCATTTTTCTAACATAAAGAAAAAGTTAAATTTATTTTCAAATACAAAAAATATTTAATATTGTTCATTGATTTTTTTATGAATTTATATTGCATTTTACATGTACAACATATACATGAATATCATAATTTTTCAATTTAATAAATTTTATCATGTTTAGAAATAATCATCGACGATTTGTGAACATAGACGTCATTACAATTGATTGCTTCTGAATATTATCGTGATTTACACTACGTAGCGCAAAAAATTAGGTAGAAGAATTTTACAGTCTGCCTATATAAACTGCGTGTTTATTCTAGACAGTTTAAAGCATCAAGTTCTATTAAACTCTTTTTCGTGCTTCGTGTAGACTATTGCTAATTACAAAAAAAGTAGATGCTAGGACGAAGAGTATGAGGCTCATGTATCCGTTTTTTTAATTGCTGGACGAAGGCGAACTAAGGGTAGAAAAGTTGATTTGTGTTTAGGTAGAAAAAAGTTCTGTAACCGAAGAAAATGTCTTGTGATAAAACTGTTAGTCGTGGTTATATTATCGATTCGTCGCAAGTCACTTCAAGGTATTAATCAGATCTGTTTTCTGTGGAAATGTAACAGTAAATAAGTGACCACATAAATGAGTAGTAAATGAATGACAGTTATATTATCTTATAAAATAAATATATGTAAGAAACCAGGAAAAAAGCAATAGAGATATTGATCTGAGAAAGTAATAAATAAAGAATTTATACCACCTAGAAGTAATGCAAAAAAATTCGCAAAGTGCCCTGTCAACAGATTGTTTTACAAATTACTCGTTTAGCATTTAACTTAGCAAAACGTGTTCGCTTTTGAACCTATAGCATCAAACTTCTTTCAACTTTTCCGAAACATCAAATCTATCGCTCCCACAATTCAATCAGAATAATTGCCGTGCCGTCAACTCTGATTGCGTTTCACTTTACCTGAACTCGATTGCTCGACTATAGAGAGTACATAAGCCCTGAACACACTTGGAAAATAACGATTAACACGAAGGGGAGCGACAGTAAAGTGAAGAAAATAAGAGATCAACATCATCGAGCGTTTGAAACTTTTGCTTAACTAATCACTTCTTTTTCGGATTCAAAGAAACTATAGCCCGTGTTCATCCAACACAAGAAATCAGAAGCCGTTATTGCTCTCATTGAAAATAACAGAAAATTTATTGCAAAGCGGCTTTACACTTTGAAGACACGCAACCTGCAAGTCACGCCGTTTGCCATTGATCTTTTTGCTTTGCCATTTTTGCTGACACGTGTGACACGAAACCGGTTAGCACCTTCTCTTACCTAGCACTTTTCGGACAGCCCGAAATAAGGACAATCGCGTGCGATACATCCGCATATCTCAAGAATCGCAAGAATCTCGATGGTTTTGACTGCCGTTTCGACTCGGACTGTCTAGAGATACAAATGTCTATAGACAGTCTATAGACACCTGTCTATAGCCAACGGCTAGATCTTGACTTGTCGAGGAGAAGCAACCGAATGAGAGGAATCGCTTACCGCGATTGCGCGTCGCGAATCAATTATTTAACCGGCGCTTATGCTCGCGACTTTGAGAAGCGCACTCAGCGATTTTCATATTTAATCCGACCGTGAGACAGAGAACTATCGAGTCGATCTAACATCACCTCTTTCATCCCCGTGAGAAACTTTGCGGTAAACGCCGCGCGAATTATTGAAAGGGCTGGGTCTCTCGATGAAAGGCCGCGTCAGCGATACGCAGAAAATGCAATGTATATTTAGAATCGATGCTCGCGTAGTTTTTGTCGTATAAACTCGCGGGGGAAGGAGGGACTTGATTGCAGGTTTTACAACGAAGTCCTATGAGAACGGAGAGGGCTGACGGCGAGGGCCACCCTTTGTTACATTATTCCTCGCTTTTTTTTCTTGTCTTTTCTTTTTTTGTTACGTACCCTTAATCCAATATTCTCTGTAAAGGAAATTCGCTTCCCTTTTCGATCTATTTATGCGCGCACTTCCGTATAGCTTTTTTTTCCTTTTCGCTACAATGTTTCATGTAATTTTTTTCGACTTTTTTTACAAATTTTAATAATACTTTATAGAAATTTAATAATTACAATTCATGATGATAATTGTTGATTAACTTTACGAATAAACAATATAAAATTAAAGTAAAACAAAAAATTTAAAAATAATTCAGAGTTACAAGAGATATATTTATTTGCAAATTAAAAATAGCAAGTTTAAACTGACATTTAAAAAGAATATTTAGATGAATGTTTATAATAGAGAAATTATTATATAACGATACTTTATACTTATTAATTTTAATAACTTTATTATTTTTAATCGATTTAATTGTAAATTCTGAATTGTTTATATTTATACATAAATTTTTAAACAATAATTACACAACAAATATTTACCAAATATTTAGTTGTAAAACTTAATACTCGGGAGAAAAAGTTTATATCTAATTATATATAATTGTGTAGATATAATTATATTTAATTATATAATTATGTATAATAAGATCTATTTACTATTATTACATACATAATTATATCAAAATATTTTTAACTCCATATCAAATTACGCAAAAATATCAAAATTATATTAGATTTTCTTTTTCAAGTATAATACTCGGATAAATAAACAAATCTTATTATACATAATTATATATAATTATATATACACTTTTTTCCTGAGTATTTTATAACAATTTTGATATAGCGATTTTACACTATAAATATTTATTGCATATATACCTAATTTTTAAAATATTAAACAACGCGCTATAAAACAAAGAAAAATATATAATATTTAGAAAATTTATTTATTAAGTAACTGCGCGCCTCTCTCTCTCACATTTATTTAACATAATTATATTTTTAAATATGAACGATATTACTTCAAAAATTCAAAAGGAAAAAAACAGGCAATGATCTATCGATACAATACTATAAAAATCAATCTGTTTTTTATTCGCATTCAAAAGCATGCAAAATAACAATGCCTATGCGATTCTTATCTTTGATTATAAATGTGAAGGAGTCTAGATAGCAGGCTTGATTAATAGAAACGTGATAACGCACGTCTACGTCACATGTCGCGTCACGTATCGTTAATATACATTTTCTTGAATCACTTTTCATCGCGTGCTTGCTAATAGATAAAATAAAAGTTTGCTTTTGCGAACAATTCAACAAAATATTAATATTATCTTATCTTTTGTTTTATCAAGAAAACAATTATAGAAAAAAAATAGAAAATATTCGCAAAACTTATATCTTTAACTAATACTGTAATTATTAATATTATAATTTGAAGATTTATTTTACAGAGAAAATTTAAAAGTTTTGCATATTGTTACATTTATAAATAATTGGCAGAAAAATAAATTGAAAACGTTAAAAATAAGCTGCTTATTAGTTTGCTATTAGTTTCTTTGAATTAAACAAAAGGATAATATATATAATGCAGAAATTGATTACATAAAATAAAACAATTTATATTCATATATTACAATAAATGATAATGTTGTAACTTACAAGAGTCAAGTACTCGCCATTTTCATCGTGTGTGATGTCCTCGAAAAATGTTTTTTCATATTTATTATCCACAATGTCAAGCACATCCGTCTTACCTGAAACAACCCCATTGAATATTTATAAATTCAATTATAATCCAATGCTCGGAGGGATGTTTTTTCGAATAATCAAAAATTCTCAGCAACAGGTAGACGCTAAACGTGACCATAGCTTTGTAGCTATCGACTCTAGAGCCACGCTTAGTTTCGCATAACTCTGGAAGCGATATTCTATTTCAGTGTATCGAACTTTTTTTTCTTAATTGCGCTCTCAATCTATCAATTAACTTGATTCAGTTGTCAATGCATTAGTAATTATCGTGATGAGGCTCGTTAGGGATGCAGTCGCCTATTCAATACGCATATCTTATGGGGTTTATGGGTCACAGTATCGTTAATTGCAATTAAAAGTCAATTGATTCTAATTGGCAAAATGGATTAATTGTTGCTTTAATTATTTTAAAGAAAAATACATTCTATTAATAGAATAACGTATATATTATAAAAAATATAATATATACGTATATATTATAAAAAAAATAATTATATAATGAGCGTACGTGTATTTAATACGATCAAAGTCGAGCTCAAAATTAAATATGTTTGTTGACGCACCGAAGAAATGAATTGGGAATAATTCATCCTCCAAGCTGTCTTCGTTCTCGCTTGGAAAAAAATATTTATTCGGCGGCGATGCCATATGAATTATGTTTTCGGCCTTTCAATCATTGAGTTACACAGAGTTACGTGACTTCATACTGCATGAAATTGAATTTTTTCGTATTTGTTCTCATCACTTGCTTTATGTTATTATTTATCACGTCATTAAATTTTTACTATGTAAAATTTATCTTCTAATAAATCATTAAAATCCCTATAATAATCAAATAAGTTTTATTTCATTTTATGTCCATAATAAACTTCAATTATTTTAAATCTCGATAGATGTATTACTAAATATTTTTATCGTAGATTTTATATTATTAATTACACAAACACACAAATATTAATTTTTTTTAATAATATAAATCAAAAATATACTATTAATATTATTGCGAATAACTTCCTGCAAATTAATATCGTATTTCTAAATATTTTGCAATTCTACTTATCAATTTAATGACATTCCCTTTTATTAATAAAAATTTAAAATTATTTAATTTGTAAGAATATAATAGAATATATATAATAAAGAAATTGGAATTATAAATTTGTGATAATTCATTGAATATAAACTTGGATTGTTAAACTTCGATAGTATTAAAAAAAAGTTATAAACTTTTTAAAACCATACAAAGATTGAATTTGTTTTTCTGTAATTTATAAATAATTAAATAAAAATTATTAAATTCTCTAGAATTAAAATGTAAATGCATACTTTGTGTTGATAGGATTATTATGAAAATATTTATTTTATAATAAAATATTTGGAAATTATTATAAATCAAGTGTGCCAAATAACAATATAATTTTAATTAATAATCATTAAAATATTATCGGATTTTGATTTTAGAAATGCTGAATCAATTGCTTAGATTTAACTAAATCGATCGAAAGATTATCTTTGTTCCAAAGATCAATTCCGAAAATATATATAATCATACAATCTTTTAATTCAGGATTATTCCGGAAACATTTTTTAAGAAATGATACGAAATTCCATTAAACATAATTATTTTTGTAATGAAGTATGTAATAAAGATCAAATCAAATTATTTGTATAGCACAATTTTTTCAGAATTACTTTTAATTAAGCACAATTTTTTTTATTCTCGAACAAAGAATTTTAAAATAAGAAAAATTTCTCACATTTACATTATTTTCAATTATGTCATGCATTTACTTCACATTAAAATATGTAGTCTTTAGTCTTCCAATATTGGATTTTTCTTTTAGTATTAAAAATAATATATTTGAATGTTCGCTCACAACAGGCGCACTCTAAAAAGTTAATTTCATGGGATTTCACAGTCAATAGCACTGGAATATGATTTGTTCGGACACTGTTTGCGGCCGAAATCGCGAGATCGGCATATATATGCGTCAATGTCGAACGATGTGTCATTTGCGGCCCAAAGACAGCGACTGACCGAGAGTACCGAATCGGCTAAGTTAAAATTCTATTCGAGAGTGACTGGCCCCGGAGCGACGCGATAGCGTCGTCGGGGAGACCAGAGATACTGTAGATGCATTTAATACGATATACGGGCATAAAATTAATGTATATTGCGTCGAATATTAAGTAATTTAATTAAAAGAATAGAATTGTATTTTACAAAAGATGGGTAGAAAAATGCTATTTAAAAAAAATAAATATTAACATCTACTATATATGTAGTGTGTATATAATGATAAAGATGAAATATCTGTGTGTGTATATAATGATTGATAAAATGTATACGGAATATTAATGCGACCGTAGATTATTAAATACGGAAGAGGAAAAGATATTAAATAGTTATATAATATTAAATATTTAGAATATTAATTATATAATAATTAATTTAGTTAGAATGAGTATATTAATATTATATATTGCCCCTCCCCAAACATTTGATTTAAATATTTCAATAATCTCAAATTTGATAAGATAAAAATACAAACGAGTAGCACTTCCTTATATGAAAATGCAAAAATATCGTAAATGACGTTGTTAATTAAATAGTTTACATCATTCAATATTTTTAATGCATTCAATATTTTTAATGCATCAAACGAATATATTAATATAATTAATTAATTGAAAGAGAAAATAGACGCGCGTATAAATGTTGATAAACCGATCACGATTTTGATTACGTAAAATGTAAGTGCCACTCTCGTCATGAAAGAGCATCGTGGTTTTCAACTATACTTGATATTGGATAATATTTACATAATGATTAATTGCAACTAACGTTTCGCTACTTTATGTTTGTCCTCTTCGGCGACAAAGCAGCGCTTGTCGAGCGCGAAACTTTCTTCGTCCCTGTCAGTCTCTGTAGTATCTGTAAATAATATCTACATATAAATACTTATCTAGCAAGCTAGAGCAACTAATGTCTTAAAACATTTGATAAACTATCTAAAGAATCGATAATCGATGAAGTACCTAACCTGCATTTACATAATTTTGATAAAAATTTAACATTGAACATTGAATATTGACTATATCTGAATTTGTGCGCGTGTAGAATATTTATCTGTAAACTGCGTCACACAACGATGGTCACATAAAAAGGAGCAAATATATAGAACGCCTGTTTACGTAATCTTCGCAATATGTGCACAATAGCTCACGACATTGGTTATATAGAGACTTAATGTCTAATAAAACTCATTTTTTCGCACGATAATTACTATCCTGAATAAGATGATAATTGTTATAAGAAATAAATATTACTTATTAAATATCATAGAAGTGATTGAAAAGTTTAATGATACAGTTTAATGATATAAGTAGCTCTCGCATAGATCTAAAAATTATTGATACAAATGTTAAAGGTAGAATTAGAAATAAAAAAATTAGAAATTGGATTACAAAAATTATGTCATGTAAGCATTAATTATGATTAATTTTATTCTATAGAGCCGATCCTTGAAAATGAAATATTACACGAGTCCGGCTCGATGTTGCACCATTCAGACTCCTAAATCGAAAAATTAGAAACATGTCGCGTTGCTATCTGGATTCATACATTTGATTAATTCATGTCTCGAACGATGACTTCAACCAGTATATACATAGTGTGGTCAGTTGTAGACTAGGTCAAGGAGAATGACTGTTACCTGAAGTCTACCTCTTCGCCCTTCCCTTCTCCTTCATGAAAGATACACGGACGCGCGGTAATGGTCTAATCTCTGTGTGAGCATTTAACTTTATTAATATCATTTCTTTCTCTGATATTTCATGATTAGAAAATTAAAGGATGAAATCAAATTTGAACAACAAAATTTCGTTTGGAATAAAAAATATTGAAATGGCTTTTTTGTCTATGTTTGATTATATAATTTGCAATAAAATTAAAACAATTATTGTAGATATACTAATAAATAAGAAAGATATATATTTAATAAAGAAGATGATTATATATTTTTTATATTGCAAATTCTATGTTTAAATTAATAAGTAATTAATAGTTATTCTCTCATGGCAGTTGCAAGTTTATAAATATTCTATATTTGAAAATAATATAATATTAAAATAAATTAAAATTTTCTTTTCCTGCATATTATATACATCTTGATGATTCTATTAATATAATAAGGATTGTGTTTTAATCGATATAATAAAAATCTTTTTAATGTAAGAGTGCATTCTGAGAGATTTTGCTTAAAATTTATTGTTAGTATTATATATATTACACAATTATGTTATATCGTGCATGTATTATATATAATACATTTTAAGTATAATAATGTTTGAGAAGGTATTCTTGCATGGCAAATTTTAAAGATTTTTAAAAATATATTTAAAAAATAAATTCTTGACGGATTGAGCTTTAAAGCGATCAGCGAGCAAGAACGTCACTGCTCAGAATTTGACCTTCAAGAGAAGATTGCTATGCTTTGAAGTTTGACGTTCTCCAGTTGTGTATCACGTGTGCCCAGGAGTCAAATATATGCAAACTTGATTATATTATGCAGTCAAAAAAAGGAGGCATTTAAGCTTTATATAAAAATTGCGTGACTAGAGATTGGTGTATGTAGTTTAGATATAGTTTTTATGGTGTCATTTATTAATTGAGCATGAATTTGATCATTAATAAATTAATATAAAGTATAGTGGGTAAAATAAAGTATTAAATTATTAAATGGTAAAAAATATAATCTCATCCATTTTTATAATATTTTAGATAAAAAAAGAAAATTTAAGTTTATGATATTGTACAAGTGTAGTGTAGAACTAATTATTAGAATTAATTGATTCTCATTTTAGTATAAAGATCTGTAAAAATTCAACCAGCTTTATATTGGTGTATATGAACATTTTTATATGAACAATTTTATATTATCTACATATTTTTGACTTTAAATTCTGACTTTCAAGACTTTGATTTCCGATATTTCAAGCTTAAACGTTGAAAATAATAATAAACTTTTTTTTTTAATATATTAGAAAAGGAAAGAAGGAAGAAAAAAAGCAACCTACCGCTTACAACTAAAGAGCTCCTAGTTTCCGATGATATGCTCTTCTCTTGCTCGACTTTGCCTCTAATGCACTCCAGTATGCTAAACTTGCATCCCATCTTTAAAACGAGTTCTCACTTCGCCGAATACCTCCTTTCTCGCATTATCGGAAACTTCGAAAAGTATCCGGTCAGAGTCTGAATTAATGACAGTAACAAGTATTGTTAGGTTACATTTTATCAAAATGAAATTGAGAGACATCAATCATTTTTTGGCACAAAATTTAGAAAAATAAGACTTAAAAGAAATAGAAAATTACAAATATTTATTGCTATTAAGTAGAATCTGTACTTACCAAGCAAAAATGCATGCTGATGCTTATACCATATCAATTTGCTTATCTTGAAACCAAAGGAAACAATCCTCTGCGCACTGATTTTGCATAACCCAAACATTGATCGAGCAAGTTATTTTATATTAATTATATTAATTAAAATACATATAGGAGATTGTGTTAATAAAGCTAATTGAATCACTTCAAAGCAATTTGTTAAATTGATTTATTAGGGTCACACAATTAAATGAGAAAGACACATGCCGATAAAATCTACATGCAGTCAACAGAGATTTTCGCAATCACTAGAATTTAATTTACAAGTCGATTAACCGAACATCGAAAAAAGCGCAATCGTTAAAGAGTCAGATAAAACGTTTGTTCGCTGATGCGTGATAGTGCTTGTGAGTATCGTGAAAACTTTGTAACCGACAATTAATTCGGCAATTAATTGAACGCGAATCAAGACTGAAGCGGAGTATTTTGCATGTACGGGGTGATGCGTCTCACAGTGCAATTTTCCTAGCTTATTTTATCTTATCTTCTTCGCCAAATGTGTTTACACGTAATTCAAAAGTTTCGCGGCGCATCTCAAATAGCTGTATCACTTGGCAGTCACGATCCACAGCGTGCGTAATTGGAGGACGTTCTGCGCGAGATAGTCGTTCATGTAATTCGTCCGATTACGCGATGTGTGGGCACGAAGCAGGCAAATAGTGCTGTTGTGTGCATAATTATCGGAGGCACTGTTTTCGTAGTAATGCAAGCATACAGATTCTACATCCAGATAGGCATTTAAACTTTAAAATTTAAAATTAAAATATAAGAGACATATACTAAACAAGATTAAAAATAAAGATCTTTATAAAATAAAAGTATAATATAATATTCTGAAAACTTTTATGCTATTTTTCTATAAATAAAAAAATTTAACTTCGTCTTTTGACTATAAATTTAAATTTAAAATATATATCTCTCTTATATACAAAATAATTTAATTATTAAATAAAACTGAAAACATTATTTTTCTATAAATATATTAATGCGTTAAGTATTGTTTAGAATATTTTTATGTTATATATATTTCTATATATTACAATAAAAAAAGATAAAATAAAAAGTTTAATTGATAAATATTATTAAAATAATGTTACTTTTTAAAGTTTGAGATATAATCAATTCAAATTACAAAAATCTGAATATTATACACACATATACACATTCAATGATGAATATAATATACACTGATCATTATTTGATAAATAAAAATATCTTTAGATACTTTGATAGGAAAGAGTGTAAAGCTGTTTCTTCAAAGATAAAGAAACAGTGATAACAAGCTAGGCGCTATCCTACGTACGTTTACTGAACGCGTTTATCGGCGTTTCTTGATCATAAGTCATTCAAATACATCTTTGCATTGGAAAAGGCGATAATTACATTTGACAAGATCAATTTTACGATGTTGCACTATGCAAGAGTTTTTTCTTTGAAAACATTTACTTTGCACTTTACTATAGGTATGAGTAGATACAGAACGATTAGTCAGATACGCTAGTATTTCGATGAAGTAATTTGACGACTAGCTAGTGAAGATGATAACATAAAAACGAAAATTTTTCGACGAAAACTTTTGCAACATCACTTAACAATCACAATGACGACGATTTCACTGAAACGCGGACAGTTTGAATCGCGAGCGTTCTATTGTTAGGCGAAACGGCGCTTCGAGGTGTGCACGAGGTTTTAATGAAGACAGACGCAGACGTAGGCAGCACAATAATCTCAAACTCACTGGTTAAATTGTACGATTTCTCGAGGACGAGCAGACATCTTCGCAATCTGCGTATCTCATTCGTTCAAAGTCTTCTCCAATGTCTTTCATCATCAATTTTAATTTACTGGTTAAAAAGAGAGATATATACATATATTTAAATGGTATTGAAACAAAGAGATCAATATATATATAGTGTGCATACACGTGTGTTTGAACATTTGAATATTCAACAATAGAAGAGGAAGGAGCATAGCTAGAATTTGCGAGTAGCAAATACGAGAGATTAGGGAATTATCATTGTAAATTTAATCGTTTAACATTGTATCGTTTTACAAGGCAATTATTTAGGGCCGTTTTAAAATTTCCATGACGTAAGTTATCTTTAGCAGAGCTTATCGTAAATTTGTATATCTGTGTTTTTCTTCTTATCCATTATTTTCCACATTTGTTAATATGTTTTTTTTAGTTTATGCAGCTTGAAATGTCTAAATGAATTTATAGTAACGACTGAGAACCATATAACGATTGTGTACAATATACATATATGAGTTCCATTATTTCTATATACAATATTCCATTATTTCTATATACAATATTCATTCATGTAATATATTTATATAAATTATAAAGACAATTTTTTTTATTTTTTTATAAATATATTATTAATAAAATCTTTTTATGTATTTTTCTAAAATCTTATTTTTCTTCAATTTAAACATTTCCTTAAAATCTTGATATAAATATATATTAATTTTAAAAAATAATCTTATAAATATCTTATAAAATAATCTATAAGAAAATATTAATAAACTCATTAAATATGAGTAAAATAAAAATTAATAAATTATTTCAGTTAATTACTTTTATTTAACGTTACAATTTTTCATTTTTTAACGAGAGTTGTAGTTTTCTAAAGTTGTTAATATAGTTGATAAATAATAGATTTATTTATTTCTTGCCTTTCGGCATTGAAAGGATTTTACATAAAATGTACATTGCAGACTTTATAATATGCTTAACTTATATAATGTTGTTTCTTATTCTAAATAATTTCAATTACTTCTAGATTGTCTTTAATAATTTCTTTGGTTTTATTCTCTTTTCTTAACCTTAGAATTTTCTCCATCCAACTAATTCCTTCTCCCTTTTCTTCTAAAATTTGATTCATTCTTTTATTATTCCTCGTATCTTCTGTACAATTTGTTGCTAAATGCTTTAATGTTTCTACTTCCTTCTGACATATTCTACACAGTTTCTTGTCCTGTTCACGCCAAAATTTATTCCGGAGTTCTTCGTTTACACATCTAAATCTCGCTATGATCTTTTGAAAATCTTTCTAACCTTGTTTTCTTAAATATTCTGGTATTCCTCTCTGGTGTATAACTCTCTATATCTTATATCAGATCTAGAATCCTGAATTTTATTCTCTTGGGCCTGTTTTTGATTCTCTGCATCTCCTTCGCTTAGCTTCTGTACTACTTCGAAACTTTCCTCTCTTAATCTTTTAATTTCTATCTCGGACATTCCATTTCTTCGAAAATATATTTCTCTGTCTATTTCCCATCTGTTTTGAGCTTCCCTATTTTTCTCTATTTCCCTAAAACATTCTATCAATATCTTATTGTTCTATATCTCCCTAATTTTTTCTTCAAAACTAACAGCTCTTTTATCTGTCCCTATTCTTAAAAGTTGTCTTTTTGTTTTCTTTCCTAACAATATAACTTGGAATGTTCCAGTCTAATCCTAACGTCCATTTTATATATTTATCCTAACACTTTTCTATAGTCTCATATTCCTTCCATCCCTAAATCTCTGCTCCATGCATTAAAATACTCTTTACTAAATGATCAAACATCCAGATCCTTCTCCTAAAATCTCTGCGAATTTTCTTTGTCCTATTCCCCATCTGCTTCATGGCACACATAACTTTTTAACCGTTTCTTTAATATGTTAAAGTTGTTAATATAAATGATTGTAATTTCTATTTGGAATCCCAAAATGAGAGACTCCCAGTATATATATACATACATATTAATTATTTTTATTATAATATATTATAGAACATATATTATATTAATAAAATATTATATTTAATATTAATATTATATAATATTAATATTATATTTTTTTGATGAATCAAACTGATTGGAATTTAATGAAATGTACGAAATGAAATTTGAAACATTTCTTTGTTTGACAGTAGGCAAATGTTCGATTCTACTATATCGATTTTTTAATGTATTCAGAACGTGATTTGACATTTTCCTGAAAATATATTTCCAACGAAAATTATATGATATTAAAGTATGAAACTTGTGATCAAGTAAAATTATAAATGACATTATGCAAAATTGTAAAGAGAATAATTCTAGTGGGCTATTTGAACAAACATATAAGGTCCGTTTTTATTTTCAAAAATTTCGAATATATTATCTCTACTTTACAATTTAATACTATTTTAATCTTATCTGGAATTATTATTAGAGAATTTATTTATAATCAAATATATGTATATAAGATTTACATATATATATCTGGATAATATAAAATCTTAAAATTTTAATAGTAAAATAATATTATATAAAATAAAATAATTTATAAATATTAAATATTAAATTCGTTAAATGAGTAATATACAAATTAATAAGTCATTTCATTACCTTTATTTAATGTTGCAACTTTTTATTTTTCTGACGAAACTTGTGATTTTCGATTAAGGTATTATGTCGCGAGAAAAATGTGACGCCTTTACCAATAATATTAATGTATTTGCAAAAAAACTGTTTGCGATTTTGCGTCGAACATATAAGTTTGAAAGATTGGTCACCGCTATTGAACAGTATAATGCAAGATCGAAGCCTTTCCAAAATTTGTGTATACAGTCGATGTCACTACAAAAGGATTAAAGAAAAAGTGAACACAGAAGAGAAATTCATGAAATTATGGTAAATCGTAAAAATATATTAAATTATTGAAATCATAAACGAAAATTTTCTGTAAAAAATTTATTTTTTGATTAACAGATTGTTTTACTAAAATTTGCTTTCAAATAGAGAAATATGCAAATAGAGAAATATATCTTAAAATATGCTTTTTTGTTTAATCTAAGTAATATTTAAATTATTTTAACATGTAAAAATTCACAATTTCATAATTAATATAGTATCATAAAAAATTGGTATTTAAAATTTTTGTGATTTTAAACTTAAATCTTATTTTTCAATAAAAACATGTTGCCTTCTATTTGAAATGTAAAATAAAATTATAATGACTAAAAAAAAATAAATAAATATAATAAGCAATTTTTGAAATACATATATTCTTTTCAAAATAGTTTAATATGCTTAATAGCAATGTTTTTATAAAATTTAGTTAGTAAAACATTAAAAATTATATCTTTTTTTATCGAGCCATTTTTTTATTTCAATTTGTTTTTAAATATACGTTATGTAGAATATGTAAATATTTAAGAAATAAAATAAAAAATATTATGATTATATTTTCCGGTACTACTCCCAGTAAGTTTAAGTTTTCAGGTAACATCCAACAAAGAAACGATTGAAAGGAAGTTAAAAATAATGCCAAACGATAATACGTAAATTTACAAATGGCAAAATGGCAAATGGATTGGCATTTTCGCACGTTCAGGAAATACGCGCGAAGGGATCGACAACAACCGGTTTTGTGTACAAATTTTCCACTACGATGCTTCGTCCATTCCATTGCTGTCTGTCTTCGGAATTCGTTGATGATCACCAGTCTCGGACTGGATGGTATCCCTTTGGCAGCTAACTATCTAAGGATTCTGAGTGATGGCTTGGTAAATAATCGAAATTTGCGAAGTTTATCATTGGCCAGATGTCGAATAGGTGATACAGGTTGGTTAATGTAAATAATTTGTTATTTTTAAATTGTTAGTATATATCAATATAAGATAAATTGATTAATTAAATATTTAAAGTATAATTTTCATATATATATTTTTATAAATTAATTAAAAAGAAAAGCACGAACACAGCAATATGTATATCACTATTTTATTCCACAGGATGTTACATATTGTTAGAAAGTTTGCAATATAATTCAAATCTCCACACTTTGGATTTATCATCGTGTTGTCTCACTAATAGAAGTGTTATGTACTTGTCACTGTTTTTTAAAAAAAGGAAATCGGATTTGTTGCAAAATGTGGGGAAGGAAGTAACATTGCCTCGAGAAAATGTTCGTACAACAATGGTACGTATGAAAAGAAAAATAATGCTCTAATTGAAACAAATGTTTTTACGGATAAATTAATATTTTTAATATTTTAATAAATAAATTACTATTATAATATTTAATTTACTATTAAATAATTATATTTATATTTCAGGCGGAAGGACTACAAGTATTGATACTGGATAAAAATTACAAATTTGGCGACATTGGCTTACGACAATTAACATGTATGCTAAAAAATGATATTTGGTTGAAAACATTATGTTTGCGATATTGTGGTATTACTCAACATGGAGGAAAAATTGTGTTGAAGTTCTTGCAAACAAATACCGTACTTACACAGATTGACCTCAGAAATAATGAAGTGTCCACCGATATACTGCAAAATATTCGCAAAATCCTTAAGAAAAGGAAAAGCAAAAGAGAAAGAATAATGAAAAAAGGATTAAGTTGTGAGCATGTTCCTATGCAATATTTGATTTCAAAAACTACAGTATCTCAATGTACATTGAAAGAAAACAGATTTTCCAGAAATCAGAATGTAAGTTAAAAATGAGGAATCGCATTTTAATTAATGGTTAAAAAAGTCATGTATTATTTGCTTCATATGATATACATACATGTATATATATATATATTTCTTTTCTGTTTCAGCAGCTTCAATCGAAAATACAACACGATTGTATTTTACAAATATCACGTTCAATACATTCACAAAAGGTGAAAAGAAAAAATGATAGAAAAAGCAAATTACAAAATATAATAGAAAAAAATCATGTCAAATGGACCAACGCAGATAAATTGAAAAAACGATTGTCTTTTATGATCGAACGTAATCAGCATTTAATAACAATCTTAGAGAATAAAACTGACTTTTTAATGAAAGAAAAAGATTGTCGTTTACGTTTCGAAGAAGCGTGTCATAAAATCCAACCCCAACTCAGAAATCTTAAGAATAAAATTGCTATGCAAAATTGTATTCATTCAAATATGTGTTACGAGAAGCAAGTTTACGCAAATCTACAAAATGCATTTAATGAATTGAAAATATCCATACAGGGAAAAGTATTAAAGATGGATGAAAGAAATCCTGAAGAAAAAGCTAGTGAAAATAAAAATCAAAATATTGGTCGTTATAATTAAAGTTAAATTTAAAAAATTGTTTGTCTTCTATACCATATTGTAGAAAAATTCTCATTTCTTTAAATAAAAATGCAGTTTTAGAGATTATATTCATTTTATATAATAATTTTATATAATTATACAATTGTATGTGTAATTTAATTGTTTAATATTGGACTAAAATATAAATGTACTGTATATAAATAAATATTTATAATTGTTATCTCCTGTGTATTTATTTCGTAATATCGATTGTATTTAAGATTACGATTGGATTATATGTTTTAATTGTAATAATATATTAAAAAAGTTACGGAACAAATAAATATCTGTCTATATAATTAATATATTAAGAACTAATATGTTTTGTTTATGCAAATAAATACAACTATTTTTATTTCAAAGGAAAGAAAATGTTTAATAAAACGTTAAATATTCTGCAAAGTTTTATATTCATGTCTGCATTGTGTATATTTCTTTTCTTTATATTTTATTAAATGTAAATATATAAATGTATAAATATATAATATATATATAAAGCAAATAATAATTTTACATATAAAGAATATAAGCTAAAACAAGTAGATATTATAGATATATAAAAAAGAAAAAATTTAAAATATATTTTAGCTGAATGAAGCTTTATATTATATTTGTACATTACTTATTTACTTTATATTATATTCGTATATTCGTATATTATTTATTTACGTGTTTTTTCTATAACTTTTAATGAATATGAATATGCGAATGAAAAGTAATTTACATATAAAGAATATTAGACGTTTATGCTAAAATACATGTAAGTAACGACATCTGTTTCAGTGCTCAATAAATGTGAACTCCATCATTCTAATCAATATCGCGTAGAAAAGATATATCACCTTCAAGGTTTATTACTTAAGGTTTAGCAATTAATTCCAATGTACTTGCAGTCGATATTATACCGTCACGTTATTATTATCATTTCAAATAATCGATTTTTATTTTATTTGATTATTTTATATCACAGCAGAATATATGTACATATGTATGTATATGTATGAAGTACAGTTAAAATAGTATGTATATGTATGAAGTACAGTTAAAAAAAAGCAGCCAACCATAAATAAATTTCGTCACGATTGAATGGGCTCAATAGATCTGCAGGTAATTAAAAAACGATGACTAATAGTTTTAATTATATCAAAAATAACCAAAACACTATTTTATCAATAATGAAAAGTATATTCTATACGCCTATAGTAAGAGAACTATAAAGATAATAAAATAATGATAATATTATATTAGAAAATAAAGAGACAGAGAGAGAGAGAAAGAGAGATTAAAATTTAATGAAAAAGATATTTTATGATTTTCGTGTATTCATATGTTGTTATGTGTTAGTTAAATATATTATAAATATTTATAAATATTAAAACATTAAAAAGCAATAATTTACTACTATATATGCATAATATAAAAAGGCACATAAACGAATTAAACAAAAATAAATTTTTTCAAATTATGTAAGTCCGTAAGGCTGACTTTTAACATTATCTCATCGATGCCTAAAGTTTGACAATTAATTTCAATGTACTTACAGTTAATGGTATATCATCAAGTTGCTGTTATCATTTGAGAAAATCGATTTCTATTTGAAGCAATTCACAGCAAAATGCATGAGAATAACCGATATTTGGTAATCAAAGTGCTTAATACTAGAAAATAGCCTGAAATCAATTCGACGTTTTTCGATTCGAACTGCTATTTATATTTATTTAAACTTTGCACAAACAAATAAAAAATCGGTAAAAATATAGTGCATAGAAATTGATTTAAAAAATATTCTTTTATTTTTTAAATATTCTCCAGATAGGAAAAAAATTTAAATTGTTATTTTTAATTTAATGTTTATATTTTATAAGCCAAAGAAGTCACTTGCCACTTTTCTTGTGTGTTATACGATCAATATGGACCACTGGTAATATAGATTACAATGTACATAGACTTTGTGGATAACATAACATGCAGTTTTATATGTGATTCTCTTTTGTGATTGTTGGTTTATTAATTGAAACATAATACTGTGCTATCTACTCGTTTTATAAGTTTAATTCTTTTAAATAATGTAAGAATTGCATTGTGCAATTCATCATTTTATTTACATTAATTGATGCAGATACATTCTCTGAAAATGAGAATAGACTATATCAACAAAATTATTCTCTATAAACAAGTTTTACTGTATCTAATTTTAATTTTAGCTCGCGACTGTAATTACTATGATTAAACAAGAATCTCGATCCTTTCGTGATTTATCTTGGTAAGATAGCAAGGTTTCCTGACTTAACATTCTTCAACTACTTCGCCGGCTACTTTTCCCTCATAATCTCCGAGCGCGATCGCATAAAATTACTCCTTCCCTTCTGATTATTTTGGCACTGGCGAACAAACGCCGGAAACTTTTCGGCCTTACTGACGCGGAGCTTATGCTAATGATAGGAATTCTAATCGTGGATTATAATTGTTAATTCGTTAAATGATCCACAACTTTTGTATTTCCATTTTCCTGCACATTTCCATTTAAAACTCGTTGACTTGTTCGGTAATAGTGTTTCCCTCTTTTATATGAACCACTGTTAAATTTTACTTTATTTAATAAATTAATATTATTTTTAATTTATATATTAACATAAAATATAAAATAATCGAGTTTAAATACATATATTTTAATATATTTATAAACATTTCCCTTCTCTCCCTTTTCTCTCTTCTTTTCTCTCTCTATTTGTTAAATATATTATTAAAATGTAATTTATGTGTATATATATATATATATATATATATATATATATATATATTCTTCTTTATACAGATAGTTCCCATTAATATTTTTAAAGTGTTATAAAAGTACATAGTATGCAATATTGTAAACTAAATTGTTTCTTAAATGTTGCATTAACTAAATTGTTGCATAAATTTTGTTTTATTTTAGGCAATAGTAATTTTTGTTTTATTTTAAACAATAGAAATTGAATGAAGTCACATTGATCAAATTTTGCTGACCATTGGAGGAGAACTCACTCTCGGATAAATTCCATCCGTTGAACGTTCAGCTGTGCATGCCGGCACTCGTCGCATGGTCAGCTGCAATTAATCCGTTTTATAGATGCTGCCAATGTAAATGAACTTTCCGGTCAAATATCTGCAATGGAAAGAGAGGGAACGAAAAATGTCAGTACGATAAAAAAAGAGGGCAAACATTTAACGCTCGTAAAAAGGCCGCGGTTTTAAAACACTTCTGGATGTAAAAACCTTCCGAAAGCAATTAATAATAACCGCCCTTTGCAGTTCCCTGCCTAGCGTTAAAACGAGCTTCTCTACCTATTTGACGCGAATCATATCTCAATGAACGTATAAATGTTGCGAAAGCTGTTCATTTCATTTCACTTCATTATGATTAACTGTGATTTCCTACATAGAATGTATTCATATTCGTTGGCATTCCCTAAAAAACTAGTAGTAGTTTTTAATTTTATTATACTATTAAGAAAGAATGTTTTTATTGTTTTTTTCTTGAAATCCCACAATACAATAAATTTGATAATTTATTATACTATCATGTTGATGTACAGTTTATGTTAAAACATGCAACAAGATATTTTCGATAATATTATATATTGGAACATTTTTTTTTATTGGACGATTAATGTTTTATGAGAAGATATCAGAATTGCTTTAGCCAACGAGTTACGACTTTTCTCGGGACGCCTGGTCGAGAACGACAGGAGTTTTGTCCCAGAATGACGGAACATGGTTCACGGACAAACGTAACGTCGTGTCGAGATATCGGAGGAAGCTCCCGTCGACCTGCAGGCCTTTCCCATCGCCTTTTCCTCGTTGCCGGCGACCTTAGATCCTGGTGATGGATGAGAGAACGCAGACTTTGCCGACAGTGCAATACCCGGACCAGAGTAAGGAGAAGACGTGGACGCAACACGTGCAATCCGAAACGTATATACGTTTTCACCTCGCGATATTGCTGCCGGAAGAAACGAGATAGCGGCAGGTAATACGCATGACTGAAAAGAAAAAATTGTAAATACGTGCAAACGTAAGATTTTATTCGGAATTTTTCTTAACATGAGAAAAAGAAGATCCCATCGTAATCGTTTCTCAAAGACGGAAAATGTTGGAAGTTAAAAAAGCATTTATTATTTGAAGTTAAAAAAACATTTTGTTATTTAAATTTGTGTTTTGCAGAATTGACACTTAGAAATGCAAAAATTTTATTTCATATCCGTGATGTAAAGATATAATAATCTGACACATGTGTGTTGTTGTTTACATTACTCACAATTATGTTAAAATTTAATTCAAAATATGGAGAAAATTGTATTTTTTTCTCACAATACTATTATTATCTACTATTATCAGAAAGGTATCTCTTCTCTCGCATTGATCATTCGCAGAAATGAAACCAAACCCCGATTCTCACTGGATTGCTTCACGAATATCGCAAGACGCAAAATAGAGGCTCTATCGGTCTCGTCTCTCTAC
The DNA here is from genome assembly GCF_025532165.1 of Camponotus vicinus. NCBI lineage: Eukaryota > Metazoa > Arthropoda > Insecta > Hymenoptera > Formicidae > Camponotus > Camponotus vicinus. The sequence goes on from NW_028141945.1 coordinate 33,604,587, forward strand.
GTCTGTTTATTCTCAATTTACCGCGTCGAGGTGGAAATCGTGGCACGAGTTTACCGTGCAATTTTCGATCTTTTTCTCCACTCGTCGTCTCACCATCCCGCCACATCCCGTTGGCGCCCACCTCTCCTCTCTTCTCCACTCCCGTCGTAACAGCCTGCAGCAATACTTCCGTTCGTCACCCTCCATTATTTACCACTTCGAAACGTCGAAGATGCTTCTTTCCACTCTGGTGCGCGAAAAATTTCATCCGCAGTCTCTCCAACCCCTCTCGGCGCTTGGTTTATGAAATTCGGTGACGATCTTAAATTGCTACATCGCTCGAGTATCTTGTTGGTAACTTGCGCTGCGAATTAAATTGTAAGCATCGTGAGATTTAATCGATTTCATTTAACTGACAAGAATAGATGATTTTATTACATACATATAGAGGAAATATTTTTATTGTTATTAAATGCTATGTGATATATATATTTGAATAAAAAGAATATATTTCTTCAAGAAAACTGCAACTTACATATCTTAAATTCCTCAAAATAACAAAGAGAATCTTATTATAAACATGTCATAAAATAATTCTTATCTTTAATTATTGTGAACATTGCCATTCGTCCTAAATTCACAGAGGTCTGTCTATTCTGTGAGCACCCCTTCACGCGCACGCTAAAGTCTCCAGAATCTCCCTCAGGATATAACCTGTGTAGTTCAACAAGATAAGGATCGTGGGAAGACGAGGAAAATATGCCGTCCCACGTGCAACGTCGATAGCGAAACGACGGTCGCAACCTCCGACCCCGTCGAAATGAGGGTGAAGAGAAAGCAATGGCTGGAAGAGAGAGAGAGAGAGAGAGAGAGAGAGAGAAGGATTAAAAGCGGGGGAGAAAGAGGGGAGAGCGCTTTGTCGCGCTGCTGCGCTCACATGTCGAAGTTATGAAAATTAATAAGAAAAATTGCCCATAAATTCGATGTCTCCTTCGCGGGCGCGCATCCCGGTACGGCAATAAAATTAGAATTATGTTGCGATGGCTCGCGCACGCCATCCCCTTTTCGTACCCAGACAACTCGGATCGACGTGGCGGGGCGAGGCGAATGCCGACAGCCAAGGGTTGATGGCGTTTGTTAGCGACGCCGGAATGTGTCCTCCCCGGTTCTTAACGTATGAGTTATCCGCCAAGATTACATCCATGCCTTACATCCAGCCTTCCCACTGAGTAGAGGAACCTATGGTTATTAAATTCTAGGGCCCCCTCCGCTCTTCGTGCCTCCTCGTCGATTTTGTGCACGGCGGTTGACTTATCACCGTAACGATGTTATGGAGAAAGAAGGTGAGTTTCGTCGGCGCGAGTGATCCGCGGGGAAGATCGGTGCGAGGGGTGTTACGAGATGCACAAGAATTTTTATGAATCTTTTTCATCGCGCTATAACTCGAGTTTCTTTAAAAAAAGATGAATAGAATGCGCGATGTGGCTCGATCGCGAAGTAAAGAGAAACAAAGTTCTTTCTTTAGGTTATTTAAGGAGATGCAAATTTCTCTTTCTTTCCTTGTCTTTGGTTTATTTTTAATTCGGATCTTTTCTACAGCTACTAGTTGGTTTCTACTCTTGCATTTCGAGTTTGATGAAGCATTGCATCATTAAATACATAAGGAAGAGATAGCTACATTAAAATTAATTTTCAGTAACATAATAATTATTAAAAGATAACTGCTTATTTAATAAAATTAAATTCATCATATTAAACTTTATAAAAAACTTCAATAGAAGCGAATAATTTTATTATTAAGTTTTTAATTATGGTATTATATGACTCCGTTGTCATGTTTTTAAGATTTTATAGATAATTAAATTAATAAACGTCATAAATGTGAAGATAATATTTGTAGAAATGTCAAATAAAAATCATTAAAAATTTCATTACGAATAATTTATTTTTCGTAACGATTTAATTTACAGAAAGTCAGTTAAAAGTTATATTTGCATCTCTCGTGTTCCATTTTTTTTTCTTTTTTTAATAATATCCTATTTACGTAACTTTTCTCTATAATTATGCCATTTTTTTTTGTATATAACATCGGTAAACATTTTTCAAAATTATTTTTCATTCTGTTTATTAACATGTATTTCTTGGTATTTTTTAAATTAACTTAACTCTTTACAACTTATAATACAACGTGCACATATATAAAATCTTATATAACTCGTGTATAAAATAAAATCTTGTACAACTTATGTATAATTTAAGTATAACATTAGTATTATATTATCCTCTTGTTGTTTCTTACTACGAATATCTTTTTATATTTATGGAGTAATTTCTGCTTAGAGTTATTTAGTAAAAGAGCTATTAACAGCCTCGAGATAAAGATACAAGTCTATCTATCTATCTATCACTATTGATTTATATGTACTTACATCTACGTACCCTTTTCTGACTGTGGAATCTCATTCTAGATAGGAATCATATGAGCGTCGGTGTCGTCGACGACAAAAATACGTACGTCAATCAGGGAGCAACCACGTTGCACATGCAGCGACCACATCTCTATCGTCGTATATGTATATACACGTGCAATAATAGCGCACGGCGGACACATCGGCTGGTTAAATCGATGACGACCTGCCAATCGTGGAACGGCAATTTAGCCGCGAAACGAGGAACGAGTCAGTTGCCTGCAACCGCGAATAATCTCGACCGTAGATTCTCTGCGATCTACTACGGCTTGTATCCATCTGCGCCGCGACGATAATCGAAAATCGCCGTTCGATCGACGAAGCTTTATTTCATGGAAAACATCATGCCCCGCTCTTCTCCCCGATTGTTATTTCGCGTATACAGGCAAATCTATTATCTTGACTATCGAAACAACTCGCGCTTCATATCGGCGCGATTGAAGCAGCGCGATTATCATGAAATCGCGTTTAATCTGCTTTTTTTTAACCTTAATTTTAATAAAACATGTATGCTTTTTACAAGATTTCACTATTGAAATACATGCTGGTTAGTTTCCATAGTCTGTAACAAAGCAAAATGAAAAAAATTAGAGAAAATGGAAGAAAAATATTTTTGTTGAAAGAATAAAAATTTTCGCTACGAAGATTGTGTTTTCCCCATAGAAATTACATCTCGCGGGAGCGCAGGAATTTCTTTGCAGACGGATATAACTGTGTCGATTAAAAGGAAGCTGTTTGTACGAAGGGTGGCAGTTACCGTTTTAAGGGAAAATGTCGGAGGTTTAGAAGTAATGAGACTTTAAGAAGCTTACCTTGATGACGATGTCGACGCTGCGAAAAAGAGAGTGAAATGTTCAGAAAGAGGCATCGTTTCGCTTCCTTCCCTTGTGTATTAATAATGTGAGGGCAAGGAAAAACGTCCGAAAGATAGTCTTCTCTCCATCGAGCAATTCCCGGGGGGCAAAGTTCTCGAGGTATCTTCTCATTTCCGACTCGGATTATCCGCCAAAATAAACGTTTTACCTTGCACATTATGGATCATCCTTCAATGACAGCTCACGACGATTAAAATTGAACGTAGAAGATAAAGCTCGCAATTATGAAGTGCTCTCTCCCTTAATATATCATTTATAATCTTTTTTAACAGGACCGGAAATTAACAATGAATTCTATAGATGTGATTCTGTTTTTAATCTTTTCCAATCCAGTAAATTAATTCGAATTACTCTTTATATTTTTATTCTTACTTTTTAATTAAAAGATTACATATGTAAATTTTATATAATAAAATAAATATCTGAATTCAGGCATTTATTAAGGAACAGAGACGAGTCAGATATCTTATGATTTTGCATCTTTCTTTTCCAGGCATGTTTCGTGATACGATGTGTCAAGAAGTCTACATTTTTCATATGCGAGAGAAATCGATATATTTGTATTCGACGTATGCATATGGCGGTGACGTTAAATGCACGACAAACATAACATCAGGCGATAAAGTTGTTCATCGGTAACGCATTCTCTCTCGCGTATCATTAGTCGCATTAATGTTTTTTTCCCATGTTGTTTACACGCATAAATCGCTCGCTCGTTTCAGGACGTGTTTGCGAAATAAAAAGGGCGGCAGCGCAAAAAAAAGGGAGAGAGAGAGAGACCGGAAGTTGTTTGCTCCCGATCGTTTATAGAATGCGATATATGCAGGCGGAGCCGCCGGAAAATCAGCTCTTTGTCGGCATATCGGGTTTCCGCCGGTAAAAGCACCAAATTCGGCACCGATTCCGCTTTGAGGTACAGGTGCGGCAATGACGTTTAATAAATTCGCCGAGAAATTAACGCGCGCGCTGCCCCGTAGCGTCAGCGGCGCACCACGGCTGCTGTTTTCCCTGTCCCCATTTTCCTTCGGGGTTTGACAGGCAAATTAAATTCGACAGGACGCGACGCGCTTTTCCTCGCGCTTTTGATAAGGCAGCCGATAAAGCCGACAAATTGATTCAACGAAGCCAAAAAAAAGACCAGTATATTTTTTCCTCGCGTTTCGCGTGCTAATTAAAGAGGAATTTTTGCGCGAAATGTATCTACCGTGAAAAATATTCGCATCGCAAGCTGGACGCTCGAAACGTGAGAGTTTCCTAAATAATAAATTACATTGTGGACTTAATTCAAGATACTTAACAAGATTCACGAGCTTACGTGATAATTTCTGCACGTAGCAAAAATACTTTTGCTAAGAGCTTTAATCCCCAGACGCGGACATACATTTTACATATTCGCCTACATCGTCCGAGTTTCATCACTCGTCGCTTCTTTCGTTAAGGCTTTTAAAAAGCCCCGTAATGCGCGCGTATTATTCCACGCTGTGTATCCCCGAGCTCTCGCATTCTGGTCGAGGATCCGACCGATGCGGAGAAAATCGCTTAGCGACCGCGCGTTCTCAATTTTCCCAAGCAGCAGCCATCTCGGGAAAGAGCACTCGGACACCGATAACAAATTCGTTTGCGAGCTACCGCCGCGCATATAACGATTATTCAAATCGTTACCTCCGTGAAACGTCAGGAGCATCGCGGTATTGAAGGATTTCCGGCGTGCTGTCCGGGCAAACGTGATGGTTCGGGCGACGAGGAAGGTGGAACTCGGAGGAAGATGCGATCTACCCCATTCCTGAACATCAGCCGATCTGCGGTAGGCGACCCAGGCCATTAGGCAAAGCCTATTGCCGTCCTCTTCCGTCGCCCTGTCTTCTCTCTCTTTATCTCTTCTCCGCGCGTCGTGTCGACGCGTTAACTGAAAAGGGTGAAGCACGTGTTTCCCGCGGGATGCTTTTTGCAACCCTACTCCGACGGCGGGAGAGGTCGCCTGCTAAGTCCGCCGCCGCAATCCGCGGCACGTGCGTTTCAAGACTCATCCCCCTTTCTTGACGCTCGTCGTCGTCGTTTTCGTCAGGGCCCGCAGGTCGGAGCCGTTTATTCCCGCTTCTCCCTTTTCTCATGGTTCATTTACTCGTCTCTCGTTTCACTCGACTCTCCTTTTGCATAGATAGTTTCGATATCGACGTTGGCGTGCCCGGATCGAAGGATTTGGAGCGCGCTCTCAAGTAATTTGCGGCGCTCCAAGGTGCGCGCGGCCGGTTCGTGCTCCCGCTTTAATACCTCTGGTGTGCGTACGGCTCGCCCTATGCATTATGAAGGTGCGCCGGTGCGCGAGCTTCGCGAGAGATCTCTACTGTGGTTGAGAAACGAGAGGTTCTCTGGAGTAAAGCGTGCGAGTCAATTTTCCGCGGAATTTTTAAGCACGCAGGAATAAAGATTGGAAGTTTGATTAGACTGAATCAGATTGAATTTATAGTATTCCAAAGCTAGTATATTTTCGAAAAAATATAAAAATTAAAATGATATAAAATTACATGAGCGATTATAAACTAAGAGCGATTTATTTGATCAAACGTAATCAATCTTAATCAACGATTAATTTAATCAACGATTAATCCAATCAATTGCCTATAATTAGATAGAATTGTCTGTAATTAAATTTTTTATAAAAATAATTATGTAATTCAATTATATAATCATTATTAATTTAATTTTTTTATATGTCATGCAGTAAAAAATAATAATTTTATCCACATTGAAAATCAAAATACTGATGGATGTTATTTGATAAATTAATTAAATTAACAATCAAAATTTAATACTAAAATAGAAGTGATTCTAAGACGATTATTAAAGTTATTAAATTAGATGAAAATAATTGACGTTAGTCGAACGCAAGAAATAGTTATGGGAATTACAGGTCAGACAGTATTGGCCGTTCTAATTGAATCTCGTTTCGAGTGTCCGACTCGTTACGTAGGTCGCTTGCAATAGTCTACTTTTTTGTTATTCATGGCGAACATTTTCGAGAAGGGCGCGCCCGTCCGGACTCAATCCCGTTCAAATTTCCGGTCTCGAGGCGCCTAAAGGAATTAGCATTCGATCTCGTCATATATAGTGGAATACCTCGTGGAAGCTGACGGAAAATTCTCCTCGTCGCTTCTCTCCCATCGGGACATAATGGCGATATCTCCCATACGCGTATTAATTAAATAGCGACATCGGAGAAGGAAAAAAAAGAAATTCTAAATGCCCATAACGTGATATAATCTTATAGCTCCGAGGCGGCTCGCATTTGATCTCGACGGATTTACGAGATTATGTTGGATTATTAAACAGACAAGAGAGAGAAGACAAAGTAATAGATATAAAACGAGTTTCATGATTGCATTGATTTGCCATAAAACAGCTTCTCCGTGTATCGATTATTTATATAAATATATGTATATTTAAAATGAGATATAAATCAATTTATCAGACGCAAATAATATTAAACCTATATTAAATTTCCACACGCAAAAGTTTTTATATAATATTGAACAAAACGCAATCAACTGATTTTACCATTGTATTCTGTTAATAATTGGATATTAAATTAATATCTTTGAAATTCATTAATACATTTTTGTTAATTTGTCGAAATTGAAAAAATTAGGAAAAGTAAAAATGTCGATTAAAGCGAATCATAAAAAATTTAACTTTAAAAAAAATTATATTAATATATATAAATGTTTAAATAAAATAAGTATTATATATAAATAAATAAACAAATATATATATATATATATATATATATATATATGTATATTTATAAGAATCTATGATAACAGTATAAGCAATTATAATGCAAATAATAAAATATACAAAAATCTTACAATTAGTATTTCCATATCATATAACTATACTTAATTCTTTATAACTTTTTATTCTACAAATTGTTTTTAAGTCAAGCAGTTCGACGCCCTTCGATCGATCATCCTTGCCATTCTTTTTTTTTCATGTAAAGCACGTTTAATTTCTCTTATTAGTTTCAGGACGCGGCGCAAATTACGAACGAGTTGGCGTGATTCGACGGCATAATCCGCGGAATCGAAAGGTGGTGGGCGGCCTTGCGTAATGATAGCAGGTGAGATAATGGCACGGTCCGTAGGTCTGGCGTTAGGTAATAATGTTGCCCTATCAGACATCGATTAGGCCCTTTAAAGTACCAGCAATCGAGCATCGCCGGCTGAGCCGAGGGTGAACCGGCTGCCCCCTCATTAATCCGATTGCGCAAATTGAGAAATGATTATCGTGCAATCCGTAAGAAATCTTCGATTCTTCGTTCATTTCCGATTAATAACATTGTATGCTCTTTCATATTTCTAATGTCTTTAGAGAGAAATGATCAAGAATAAATTATATGATATCTATAAACGAGAAAGAGAAACAGAGAGAAAAAACAAATGTTATAATTAAAAAAGAATTACTTTTTAAAAATAAATTTTTTAAAAAGCTAGAATTTTTGTAGAAGAAAAAATATATAGATTTTCTATCTCTCTCTTTCTCTTGTTAGATATGTATAACATTTTTATCCATATTTTTCAGCAACATGTTCGAATAAGGATCCACTAGGGATTTCTCAAAATCTGTCTAAAGTGTGCTTTCGCTAGCTAAAGATCTTTGGTTCACTTTTTGGATCGATAAGATCTCAAACTCTCATTTCCCACGTGACAAGCGATGACTGTTACCAGGTACAACCCGTAATCTTTGGTTCCGATTACTCAAATTTATCGTTCGCTAACACATCGACGCGGCTTAAGCAGAAGCCTGTTGACGTAAAGTGGGTCTTAAATATTTCAACCATACCTATCGAGCCTGACTACTTACCATCTCCGACCTGGGAAACTTCTGTTTCATGGAAACGCAACGTTAGTCGAGCTTTCCAAAGTTATATCCCTATCGAGGGAGCTAATTTCGTCGCTCCCATCTGCGAGCTTTTCCCGCATATGACGAATTCTTTGCTCTTCCGATAGGAATAGAATATTTCAACCCCTGCTTCGAGCAGTTTTTTTTTTTTACAAACGGGCTGAATAGCTTTGAAATCAAGGAGATGCATTTTGTATGAATCTTCACGGTGATGGAAATTTTCAAGAAGAGTGTGCTAGAGTGTGCAATAAAACTTTCTTATGATGGAAAAAATTTAAAAGACGCTGCGGCTCGAAGCGCGAAGAATTAACTTGGCAATTCGCGTCGCGCGCGGAAACTTCCGTTTTACAACTGTTGCATTTGACCGTCGGATAATTTTCTTTCTCGCGCGCGAACGCAGGTTCGTGTTTCCCGTGTATTAATGTAAATGAGCTATGAACGCCCATTCAGTGTACGTCGGTCGCACGAAACATGACGGTGAGTCGGTTTGGAAGGGTGGCTAGCAGGGCGATAGTAGTGAATATGCTGTTGAATAGATCGACGATGGAGATAAAGGTGAAACTGTTGCCCGACATCGAATAACGGTGAAACGGTATAATTAATGAAAGCTAATCCTGTTGGAATCATAATTAATCCGATTCTCCTGTCGTCAAGCGAGCAGTCGAAGAATAGAATGGAGCAGCTACATTGGAATTCTCATTTGCTTGCCATTATTAAGTACGTGTGACACTTTGAGATTCTTTGTAAATGTCTTAAGAGCGGCTGGCATGATGATGGAATGGATAAGTTGAACGTAGTTACGTAAGCGGGAGCGAACTCTAAAATTATCGATGACAGTTTATATAAGAGGATATCGATCGGCAATAAATTTCTACTTCAACATCTAACAAATGTAAAAACAGAAAATTTTGTTTTCCTTAATAGTTTCAACAATTTCAATCAATTAAATATACATTTCACTACATATAAACTAGATATATAATATTACTAGTAACATTCTTGTTAAAAAAAAGGGACAAAAATAAACTTGTTAATTTTCTTGCATCAAATTATTTTATTAATAATTCAGTGACATATATAATCGCTGAAAAAGGGAAAGGAATGCCGCATTTAGCATCCCTTGAGAATTATTCGTTTCGCCGTAATACGCCGGGACACGTCGCGCGCGAACTGTTTGAAACCGCCGCCGGAAAAACTGCGAAAAGCGACGGAAACGGCAAGAAACAAAAGTGCACGACACAATGCGAGCCGGCGGGGTGTCCGCCCCCAAGGTGCATATGTTGCACGCACAACTCCCGCGGGAGGGATGGGGGCTCAGATTGAAATGCGAGGGAACGAAATGACATAGACGGCGGGGGCGGTCATTGCGAGTTATGAATTAACTGTCACCGCGTCTTTGATTTGTGACGCCTGTGCCGCTTCCGTCGCATAGAGAGAGCTGCTCTCTTTCCCTCTATTCTTCTCCCTACATTTTCCGGCTGGTGTGACGTATTCCTCTTCCTCTTTTTCTTCCAAGGCGATTCCTCTCTTTTCGGAAGTCGTTCACTTTTTCTTGCTCCTCCTGTGATTTGCTTCCGTTTGATTGATTGTGCTCGATTACAGAACGAACGGCACTTCCATCACTATTTTTCTCTTTTTTTTTCTATGACAACGAATTTCGTTTCTATTAATGTTTCTTTCTCTATTATTCTCTCTTTTTATCTTTCTCTCTTTGCTCTCGTTGCTTGTTCCCCTGTCGTAACGACAATGCTAATAATGGTATTGATGTTTACAGACTTGTCATTATTTCCTCCTTGGTTTTTGTACCTTCAATTTGTTGATCTTTTGTTGGAAAATTAACGATTCGACATGACGTCTGATAGAAGAATTATCCAAATCCATCAGTTATCGTATACGATGCAGATATATAATAGAAATTTTTCAATCTGCAAAAGTGCCAGTGATCGCTGCAATCAATAAGCAAATGCTGCTACAGTACATGGTTGTTCTATAATTAATTTTTATTTCTCGATTAAAATGTGTGTTTGAATCGCATGCGATCCCCGATGTTCGAGTACAAATATAATATACAAATAAAGTCGGAAAATATAAATAGTACAGTGACTCAAATGATTATTAGAATTTTGAGAATAAAAAGATATACATATAAAAGAGAAAAGTAAAAAAATAAGCACATATTTAAATAAGTAATTAGCATTTTAGATATCGTGCGAATAAAATCTTTTTTTATATCGATGGCAATTCATGAGTTCTTTTTATGCCACGACTTGTATACAAATGTCAGGAAGCGATATACATGAGAAAGCAAGAAGGCATGATTGATAATCCTATGGTACACGCTTCGCGCGAAGTTTAGACTTTATCAGCAAACTTATCACCGAAGGCGCGACTTGCCGCTTCTTCTAGCCCATCCGGCCGCGTCTTCGCCGTCAACCTGCGAAACATCCGTCTCTTTCTCTTCTTCCGTTCTAATTAATTTAGTTAATTACCCGGAGAGCTTAAAACCGCGCCGATGAAAATACCAAACGCACCGCTAATTTCTCGCCAACAAAACGTTGCTAGATACGTTGATCGTGCAAGTGCATTGAGAACAATACAGGTGTCTTAAAAATTTTAAATTTATTTCCTACCGTATTATCGCACGCATGAAGAATGAACATCGTTTTTTCATTATCTAAAATTTACTAAAATGTAAAAAACGACGATCATCCTTCAATTTTACTAATGGAGATGACTCTTTAATGGAAAGTAATATCTCTCATTTTGACTGTTCTCAATATCTTCTTCGTGAACATAGACACATACACATAGAGGGGAAATTCTGTAATATACGCTTGAATGATTAAGAATATGTAGATTCCCGTTAATCGATTTAAAGCTGATGCGTTTTATTAATTCAAGATCGATAATTTCAATTTAATAATTTTGCAAATGGTGATTAATGTTGCAATAATGTACTCTGAATATCTTATAATAAGATTTGTAACTGTCAAATCAAATTTTAAGACATTCGAGAGTATGGATTGTTTAAAAAAATTTCCTTTTTTCTAAATAAAAATGAAATTATCTTTATGCAATGTCCAATTAATAAAAGTTTCATATTTTCTCTTACAAATTTTATCATATTAATATTAATCGAAGATTTTAATAATTACGTAACAATTAAAATTATAGCTTTTATTGTATTATTTTTATTTATTTAATTTATTCTGCGTATACGTGTACATTTTTTCTTGTACATTTAAAATTTGCGTCGTGCAAAAAATTGTACAAAAAAACGCAGCGTTTAATTCTATCTATTGTTTTTTCGCAAAATTCTCTGTTTTTAAAAGAAACACATGAACAGAAGAGAACTGCAATTCGGAAGTGAAAGCTCCTACCTTGCTCGTTTAATGTTAATTACATGGCTCATAGTAAAGCTATAACAGGCGGACTATGGGGAGAAGGAAAAGAGACACTTTCAAGATAATTCGATGCAATTTGTCCTGCAACCTCTGAAGGCAGTTTGGCTGAAAAGGGATAAAGGCTACTTTCTGCACTCGACGATTATCGAGCGGTTTTAATAATTAATTTCATAACGACGTCGTTAAAGTTCCGCTCGTTAATGTTTAAAGATCAGTTTAATCTTGCGACCCTTCTAAAGTTTCGCGCGCAATCTCGACGTACGTCTCGCTTCTTCGACCCTCTTTTAAAAATCCGTTGCTATTTATGGAAAATAATTGATATTATGTTACAATCAATCTCTCTTTAAATTTTCATTTACTCGCAAATTTTCATAATGTCGGCACCATAATCCCGAATATTGTTACATATATGCAGTCTTTTTCCGAACAAATATATCGACGATTCTTCTAGTTTGAATAAAATTGTGAGGTGCGATAAAATATCCTGAAATTTTATTTTTGTCCGCTCCAATTTGTTTCGCATGATATTTCTCTCGATTTTGCGCTATCGAAATATTATATTCGATTCTTCCGATACGTTCTTATTATATTTTTACTTTTATCATAATATGGCGGGGTAATTGTGTGTGTGAATGAAACCGCTGTCAAAATTTTCCCTACAATTCGTCTCGTTATAGCGATCACGAGGCGTGCAGTGAAATTTGCATCTAATTTTCTCAGCGGTCACATTTCAACGACTTCGCGGAACCCAAATTCTGGTGAACGGTAACCGGAAATCGATGCTCTCTCGCAGACACGTGCCACGCGAGGAATACGACGCCGTTCAAGACGACGTCGGCAAGTTAGCCCCTACTTGGGGCTAAACGGAGTAGGAAGAACTTTCTCTCTCTCTCTCTCTCTCTCTCTCTCTCTCTCTCTCTCTCTCTCTCTCTCTCTCACTCTCCATCTGTCTCTCTTTCTCTCTTTAACGAAAGGAAGGTACAAGCATAGTAGGGGGAAATAATGCGAGTGCTGCTGGAGAGCGGTGCCCGACAAAATTACAATTTAGGGGATGTAATTCCGCCTCGGAGAAATGGCCTTCACATACCGCGCAACGGGGACGAGGACGGAGAGTTAGATGAGGAGGGGAGGAGGAGGAGGAGGACAAGTAGGTAGAGAGGAGGGACGGCTATGCTGGAGGTGGGAGAGATTTATCAACAGCTCGTTCCGCACTAACTAGACGCCGGAAACTCGAAAGATATTGCATCAGCGAGGCGATGATAGCGCCACGACGACTGGCATTAAATTGCATCCGGCCGTTGCAGGAATTTAGCCGCCATTACGGCGTTCCCTCGTCTACTCCCCGCCGCGTGTACGCTTTCCTGCCACTTTCCGCACGCCTCTTTCACACACGATGATGGGGGTGTAAAGTCCAGGTGTTCTGAGAACGTTAGTCGCGAGTGTTAACCTGCTTCTCTGTTGTTGTAAAGATATTAATAAATGTTATGATAAATCATAATAATAATCTTCTAGATCATAATTGTACTTTAATTGGTATTGCTCTATTAAATTAATTTTGGAATATTCATAAGACATTTAGAATTCAATATTTTTAAAGAATTTTTACAAAATATTTAAAAAAATATATATTAGATAACATTATTAAAGTATTTATAAAACATTACATAGTGTTTGAACAAAATAAATATTAATGATAAAAAAATCAATATTTTAAAATGTGTTTTAAGCTAATGTTTTTTGAGCGCAAGTAAATGTTTGCTGAATAAGAGAAACTCAAAGCACAATCTTTTATTTTTCGGTCATTAAGAATATAGATTGTATAAAATTAGAGTTTTTTTTTCATCAAAATCGCCAAAAAATGAATAAATTAATCTCTCTTTCATACGTCTTGGCAAACCTACTTCGGGACATGTTCATTCTTCATCTTATCACTGTCAAAAACCACAATTTGTGACGAGAAATTCATTTCCCTTCCGAAATTGAGTTTATATGAGAGCGAAAACGACGACTTTCCCATTGTTGAATCGTCATATATAGATTAATGATAATAAGCGCTTATAAATAATAACCAAGGGAGGGATAGAGAAAGTATTGATTTTCTGGCGATGTGTATCTACGCGATCGGTGAATTAACTCTCGAAACGGATTAACAGCGCAAATCTTCTATGCCAGCTGCAAAAAGCCTTTGATCGCATCAAACTAAGCTCTCTAGAAATTAATATGTCAACCGGAGCCACTACCACTACTCGCCGCAGTTACAGAACACAGTTGCAATCGTAGAATTGCCCGTAATAAACTCTCACTGTAAATCAAATTATTCGCGGCTTACTGTGTATTCGTTAGTAGCCATCCGCTTTCGATCATTGATGTAAAAATGGATGTGTAACTGGATGAAGATGAATTTAAAAATAAAGAGCTAGAAGACGGAGTTAATTATTAGATCGGCGAAGAACGTAACTCGATCGAACGATTTTGCAAAGGGATTAAGGCACGCTCGGAGATTGAACTTGTCGATGCGAACGCCATTGAGTTATTCCCGCGAAGATTCATGAATGTTTACTTCAGTCGCATCGTATAAGTTTGTACTTGCGCGAGGTAAATCCGTTCGTTTGTCTTTCTCCCGTCGGTGTAAATCATTAGATTTACGGCTGCCGACATTACATATATACCTTCTACGGAGTCGCGCTTGTGAGTTTACTACGTCTGACCCGACACGGATGTATATTACTGAGACACAAATGCGTAATAAGCTTAGACTCGACACTCGGAAATTGACGGATCACAATCGATCGATCTTCATATGCACATGAGTGCCTTTTCAAAACCACCTATACATGATATCTAAAGGCATATCTTATCACGCCATTAACTAACGCGGTTGACCCGCGCACGTGGCAACCATTATGATGGCGTAAGTTGGATTTTCTTCGCAAAGGATGACGCGTTGTCAAAAACCGTATTGCTCGCTACAAATATTATACATTTTACATCATTTAGTATCGTCAGAGTGGAATGGAAGATTATTGCGACCGACAAGAAGTGTAATTGCGTGTAATGCGCGTGTACACGTACGTGTGTTATGCATGGCTAATTCGTATTTAAAGCTTTATTGGATCCGTGTCCCGCACAACAATTTCACGGTTTACAGGAACCATTCTGCAGTCAGGACACTGCTGCCACCAACACCATTCGCCGCCGGTTACCATCCACCTATATCGTATGGTTGTGCATGCTCAAGCTCCTCGAGTACGTACAAGGTACGAGTACCAGCGGTGGCAGTCACTTAGATAAGTACTTTGCCCAGGTATCTTCTGTATAATGAATGAACAGGAACTCTCCTCTGGACTATACGGTGGATATACTTGAATAATTATGTTTCCTCCTCTCGCTTCTCCTAGGAGAAGTAATTTTTATATATTCTTTTTGAAGTTATACATGTTAGATTTATTTATTAAATATTATAATTCAAATTGAAATGTGTATTTTTTATTAATTAATGTTTATAATGTTAATTAAATTTATTTATTTATAAATTTTGCTATAGTAATTTCTATGTCGCAGTTCGAAAATATAGAGTGGTTTAATATAATAATAAAGTAATAGGGAAAAAGATAGTTCGTAAATGTATCATAATTTTCCGAAAATGTCTTTCTCAATCATATCGTCGCATCCGATCTTCCTCTCTTCGCTTCTCCCTTTTGCTTCATGCATCGTAAGAAGATCAGCACGATATTTTATCATCTGGCAAGTATTTTTTTCTCTCTGTCACTGCTAATTCACACCAATCTACGACATGTTAGATCGGTTAAACCCCCAGTCGACGGAACTCTCCTCTCTACTTGGCTGTGAGCTTTATCCGCCTCCCCACCGTCGCTGAATGCAATTTTAATCCCGAATTCCAAGAAAATTACCTTGCCGTCAGACCTGTTTAAGGGGGTGCTAGATGAGATTGCCTCTGTTACCTGTCAGCCCGCTTGACATATACTATATTATGCAGCTAGCTGTTCGAACTAGTTTTGAGATTATTCTCTAATTTAAATTTCTATTTTCCTTTTGCACCGTCGCTCCCAAGTCAGGGCATCTGTGTTTTGATAGAGAGCAAGTGAATTTGCGAGCCGTGGCTTCGAGAATTTCAATATCCGCGTTTTCACAAATAAATAGACACGATCGAAAGAGTCATTTGTATTTTTCAGTTAAAGCCAATGTAAATTTTTAATTGTAATTTTGCGCTCGCTAAACTTTTGCCTTTTGTTCAATGCAACAAAGCCCTTACGGCAGTTATTAGTTACACGTTATAATTGGTGAAAACTGTAGAATGTATTGAATATGGTGAATATATACATATAACATTCGCCATTTGCGTGATATGAAAAAACAAATCTACCTGCAACGCGTTGAAAATTACGCCCTTCGGGAACAGGCGGCGCATCCAGCTGAATGAAGAAAGAATAGTAAGGTTAATGGGGCCAATAACACATTGGACGACGGAATTTTATTTATTCAACGATATCACTGACTAATGGCTTATAAAATAATGACGTCGTCCAATGTAATTATGTGAAAGGTAACTTGTATGCGTGACATGATAAATTGAAAATGTTCAATAACTGGATACAACAATTAATAATAATAGTAACAATAACGACTTTATTGCCACATACATAAATAAATGGACATGGCCGATGTACAGCGTACAAGCTGGATCGCGATTCGATCCGGTTGCGTGAAACTACCGTCTCATTCTCTCACTCACTCACACTCTTTTTCTCTTTCTCTTTCTAACTTTCTCTCGCTTTTTCCGGCGGCACGCGCAGCCCGATGCAGCCGTCGCCCTACTTACAACAACGGTTCTACTTTATATTGGAGCACGGGTTAAACAGACATCGCGTTAGAAGTAAGCGATTTCGCGAGGAATAATCTCCCTGAAAGGGTCCCGCGTGACACCCAGCGCTGAGCGAGAGCGGAAACTCGTAGTGGGAGGGAGAGTTGCTACGAACGATTTGCCTACAAGTGGTTTCGCTGCGCGAGACGTATACTCGGTACACAGGGTATAAAGTATCGAACGAAAAAGACTGACAAAGGTGCTACGAAGAGATGGGAACAAAAGGGAGATCGAGGGATCGTCGATTTACCGGGCGCCGTCTAACAGCGATCGCGCGTTTCGCTTCGACGCACGACGTTCCGAATTCCCATCTTTAATTTTCGCATCTTTAATAGCGCCCGTTTAACATCATTTAGTGTTACATTTAATGACGCACAAGATCGTCTGCTTTTTTCATGTCTTTTTCATATCTTTTGTATTTTTCAAGACTGCGCGCGTAAAGAAATTTTAATTCTTTCTCTCTTTACTTGTCAAATATAAACCTTTCAGTCGCCAAAAGTGAGATGAGAGTCCGGTACGAGATGCGCATCGCAGAGTGGTGTCGGTGACACAGTGCTACGTACACATAGTTAATATAGGATCTATTCACGGAATTCTTCCGGCCAACGGATCCTCGATGGACAATTCAAGGGCTTCCAGACGAGCGACGCCCTGCCGGGAGAAATATACAAGTTCGAGCCGAATCTAGAGCGCCAAACAAGCAAGCACGCCGCGAAGAAATATGCGAATATTTCGCAACACAAGAACTTTAGAAGGCATGTCGCATTGACCGACGCTGACGCTGGCGCGAGAAAAAGTTAAAGGAAAGAACTCGGTGAATGTGCCGCTTGAAGATATTCTTCAGAGGGAATTTTTCAAATGTCCGCGAATTCGAGAGAATTTTTCCGGTTGGCGGTCAAGATCTCGCGAGAATTTCTTTTGTATCCGCACGACGGGGCATGTTTCTCTCTTCCGAATTGCAGAGAAAACACCTGACGCGCTTGTTCGCGCGCTTCGCCGCTAAATCGGCTGGATGTTTCGCCGACGAAGATTGGCGCCGTGAAACGCCCACGATTGAAGATGATTAACATATGCCTTAATCGCTGGATTAAAATCGCATCAACGCCTGATTGTATTTTTATACGGTAACTCAATTAACAGTAGATTTACGGGACCCGTCAATTTGACGGTTTTTGGATTTCAAGCAAAATTGCAGAAACTACTACTATTTTCTAGCAATTTTTGCTGATGTTTATTAATGTTGAATATATATTCGTATCATTTCATTAACAATAGTTAGCAAAAATTGCTAGGAAATGATAGTAATGATTTCTGTAATTTTGCTCATAAATCTGGTCCCGTAAATCTAGTGTTATATGTTATAACTGATGTTAAATTGTAAAATAAAAAAAAGGCGAGAATAACGTAATAAAATTTTAGTTAATTGACATGTATTTGAGAGGTGACACTCGTCAGCGTCCAGATTAGGCCCTAAATAAACTGGAAATTCCCAAAAAGCGCCCGGCACTTAAAGGCGTATTGGGCATACGCCGCATTCATCGAAAAATAGCGCATGCTGGGAATAATTAATTAGCTCCGACTATCCGCATTTAACGTATTCTCTCTCTCTCTTTCTCTCTCATCATGATTCCTAATACATCGCACTCGATATTTCCGTCCATTTGACGCGTGGTAAATTCGTTTGATATCGTTTGCAGTGTTCCAATAAAGGCCTCGTCCCCGATCATGCCAATTGGCCGATCGACAGTGCGTCTTTCTTTTTCTTTCACGTTTTCTGTCGCCAAGATCACCGAGTCACATAGTTTATCGCGATTTGTAACAAAGTATCCTTTCGTATTCAGAACTGTCGAATCGTTTCGTATTAGCAAATCGACTTGTCGGCTTGACAAGTACCCTCCGGCCTGGCGAGGAAGAGCTTGCCACTTGCACAGGCACACAGCTGATAGATGGTCGTCTCCCTCTGATGAGTGGATGAAGATCTACTGGAGTGCTGTTGCTGCTGTTGCTGTTGCTGTTCTCTGGACGAGTGTCCTTGCACTGGCATCGCTGTCTTCAAGCCCTTCATATAGACGGACTTGGCGTCGAGTCGAATGGCTCCATGAATGCTCTGCAGCTTCAAATCTGTTAGACAGGACGCCGAAATCTCGCTTGCCCAGGACTCGATCACAACTTGCTGAGGAGCACTGATTTTTAATGATCTCGTCGCTGATTCGAGCCTGCAACATAGCAAACAAGAATTGTTTCGTGAATACTAACGAAAACGTATTTATGAAAAATTGATTAATTTTAATTTAAAATATTTTTTATAATTTTCTCCGATGTAAAATATAATATAATGCTTCACATTTTTGCTTAAATCAATATACACTTGCAGACAGATTTTTTTGATAGTTAAAATTTACAAAGATTTATTAATATTAATATTAATTAAAAATGGCATCAATTTTTAATTAATTAATTAATTAAAATATTCTAATTATAAGATCAATTGTTTGAAAATACTGAGAAAGACGTTTTTCCCAAGTGAAGAATGTTTCAAATAACTGCAATCAACAAAAATAATTTTTTATATATATATATATACATGTATTTATTGCTGCATTTTAATCATGTACTCGATTTAAAATAACTACAATTCTTGATTTATTAAAATCAAACAATGTAAAATTAATTTTCGAAATATATAATCATAAATGGAAAAAAAATAATAATATATATTAATTTTCTGCGAAGGCTAACTAGTTAACAGCGCCAATTTCATCCATGTATGTCGTTGTATTATCTCTCAAAACGCGATCGCGAAGTATTAGAAGATATCGAACGTTATTTTCTATGAATAATTAATGATTATTAGAGCGCAATTAATTAACGCAACTATTTGTAATAAAATAGGTATTTTAAAAAACAATTATTTAATTATATACAATAGGAATTAAATTAATAGAGAATAAGAATTATATATTATTATATATTATTATTTTATTACGATATTTAAAGTAATAATTATTTTTTAATGCTTGTATTACAATGTATTTCGCATCGTATCCTGAATTTTTCGACAATTTAAATATAACATAATTTGCTTGTCATTTTTAAATCGAGAACGTACAATAATATCAGCAGCCAAATTAAATAATTCAAATAATGAAAAGATATAATGTAGTATCGATCGTTTATTAAAAATACATGTATTTTAGGTAATATATACGTTTAAAATGCATATAATATTAAATTTAATTGTACATTTTCAGATGGATTTATTGCATTTCTTTTTTAATTATCCATTAATTTAATTTTATTAATCGATTGTCATTTGTCCATCATTTTCAAATTAAGAATGTAATGAACCATCGAATTAAGTGATTTAAATAAGAAAAAGTTTCGAATTTATTTTATAATGCATTAAATATTTCGTAGGGGCAACACACAAAATAATTATTACATATTTCGACGCGTTCGTGCTTCATTATGTTATATTCCATTATTATCTTTTCTATTATATTATATTCGAGACAGAGAAGAGACGATATACCTTTAACTGGGTGAGGTAAATTCATGAAATAAATTAATTATTGTTACTAATAATTAGAAAACTCTTTAGGAAATGCAAGATTATGATCAAAGCTATAGGAAAATTTAGTAGAATAGACAGAAAATCGACCAGCGTTTCATATAAATACATTATAAACGCGGCTATGCCTTTAAACGAGTAAAGTAAATTCATTAGAAAATTAATTACTGTTGCTGATAATTAGAACTTTTTAGAACAATTATAATTAGGTTATAGGAGAACTATAATAATAGTATAGAGATAGAAAACTTGAAAATCTCAGTGTCTCACATAGATACATAAAAACTGTATGGCTTTACATACTCTATTTTGTTTACATACATACAATAACCTTCGCGCAAATCTTGAGAAAAATTATATAGACGCATTAGTTTTCGAGATCACGAGAGATACTATAAGACGATGAACACGTTATCATTCTTTACATTTTACATTTATTTAATAATACACAATTATTTAAATGATTATTAATTACACATTTTCTTCTGGACTTTTTCGATCAACAGGACAGACACCAGAATATTATATATAGACAGTGTATACAGAACAAAATGTGTGTGTGTGTGTGTGTGATTCCGCGAATCAAATAACACGCATTTTACATACACTATTTATAATTATACATTAAATTAAAATAATACAAATAATTAATAGCTATTTAATAATAATAATAAATATACGCGTAAAGTTCAAGAATTAATCTTTATATTTATTTTAAATTATTATACTGTGTATTCGTGCAATAGCATGAATTCGTATTTTTCTCGTGAAATTAATTCAGTCGAATATCAAAATAGTTATTTTCGATTATATGTCTGAATGAATAGAAATCATTATATGATACAAATTACATGAAATCTATATATTCATGAAATCAATACGTCATTATAAATTGTCATTCCATTAATGATATTAATGACAATTGTTTTTTTAATGATGCCTGTGGATATATGCAAATATGTTCCATTGTGTTATGAACTTTGAACTAATTTAAATGTAATTCGTACATTATTAAGAGAATGCGCGTAGTAATACATAAAGCGCCGGATTAATTTCAATAAGAAAAAGATCCGTATTAATCTACTTTATAACGTATTAAATATTTCGTGGCAACGACATAATATTTAGCGCGTTTATATTTGAGACGCGTAGCGCGCTTTGTTTACGTACTACAGCGACCTTCACGCGGCTAGCCTTGAGCGCGAAGACGCTGCGAGACGCGTCATTACTCGTCGCGACGCGGCCGCGGGAAGTACACGAGGGTAACTACGCTATTATTCTCTACATTTATCTAGTAATATATAATTATCTGAACGATTATTAATTGCTGATAACATTTGCTCGTCGCTATTAGAAGATACGCGAGTACGAAACGAATCGAGTCCAGATCAGGTAACAGATAAAC
Source organism: Camponotus vicinus (assembly GCF_025532165.1). Taxonomy (NCBI): domain Eukaryota; kingdom Metazoa; phylum Arthropoda; class Insecta; order Hymenoptera; family Formicidae; genus Camponotus; species Camponotus vicinus. The sequence goes on from NW_028141945.1 coordinate 33,626,070, forward strand.
GACATGTTTACATAACCAAGAATATTTATCAATTACGCACAATGTAGTTTATGATGATTCATATTAGTGATTTGTTCAGATCCATGTAAATCGAAATCTATGCAAGTAGTCGGTAAAACAATACTCTCATATTTTCGAAAATATTATTACATGAATTTATCGTTAACCTTAACTCGTATAGTTACTCAAATTACTAGATTAGGTTAGGTAACATATACAATGTGAGGTACTAATCAGTCTCTGAAACGCGAGTGTATTCTATCTATTATTTATGCGAGGAAATGCGTAAACATTAAATCGATTAGTATCGTCGCGGCGAATGATACTTGTGTGAAGTTACCTGGTCTTCCCACCGATTCGTTACGTCATTCGGAGTTTGTTCATTATGTTCGTTGCAGTCAAAAAACCGCGAGCGTGTCGAGCGGATCGTAGTTTCGTACGAGTATTTCTTTCGTGTTATTTTTCCGTCGCAATGTGATAAAGTGTGCGTTGTGCGTAATCAATATCGCGGATACCGTGCGATCGTAGTATTTTGATTAGAACGCTCGATCACATGAACTGCGTTTTCGCGAGTGAGTGTGCCATGAGGGACTGACAAGTGACAACGGCAGTACAAGAGGGACGAGGAGACCGGGGAGGTGGAGCAACGGAGATGACGATCGAGTGAGTAATTTATTATCTTTTTATTTATTCTTTATCTGTTATTTGTGAAATTAATTACTTATTTCCGCGAAGAATATATAAAATATTCCGCATGCAACGCATATAAAATATATTTATTTATGATAAAATATTTAAAATATATATACTTATTTATTTATTAAATATATTTATTTATAAGATACTTGAAAAATACCGCGCCAGCTATATAAAATATTTCAGAAAAGTAAAAATTATATAAAATATTTATATTATTTATTTATTATCAAATATATTGGAAATGTGTAATTATTTAGATTATATTTGAATTATATTCAAAATTTAATTTTTTAAAATTTTACAAAATATATTTTTAAAAATTTTATAAAATTTAAAAATATACATGTATTATTATAAATTTTATATCTAAAAAAATGTTTCAAAATAACATTTAAAAAATTTTTTTATATAATTATTTTTTATATGCGTGCACTAATTTTTGAGTAAAATAAGTATGTTATTATTTAAATATATTTGTATTTCACAAATTAACATTCGTTATGACTCTGCTACGCATCGTTTCAATGAATAAAATTATCTCTTATTTTAATCTGTGAAAGAATATTATAAATAAATATCTCAAGGATTTTACTTTAAAAGCTAAAATAATGAAAATATTTAACTTTGAAAAATGTATAGCCATTTTTCTTGAATTTAATGCATGTATAGTAATGCAAATATAAATATAAAGCTCACAAAATTGAATTTGTTGTCGATGCAGGATTTGTCATTTTCTGACATATTTTGGTGGCAGGTTTTATTACATGTATACTAGAATATATTAATTGCAAGAGATGCACAAATCACATATTGAAATTTATAGACAATTTAAACTGGCATAACACATAAATATAGAAAAAAATTGAAAGTATTTCATGCAACTAGGGAATATACTCTGATATGTGATAAATTGAAAATAATAAAATATTTTTTTTTTATAAAATATAAAAACTGCCTCCAAATGTGGTAAGAATATTATAATCTGTCATATTTCTATTATATTTCTTGTCAAATACTTATACATAAATTATTATACATAAAAATGTCAGTAAGCACAGCATACAAATATTATAAAGATATATTAATAATTTTATTTCGAGTGTCAAAAACATAATTTAGATTTTGAATTTAAATTTTAAATTAATTTATGTTAATTGATTTTTAAATATTGAATTAATTTCTTGAAAAAATAATAATAAGAAAAAAAATTAAAAATAAAATAAAATTATAATATCTAAATACTAAAACTATAGAGTTATAAAATTATATAATATTTTTTAAAGTACATATATAGCTATTTAAATTTCTTTATAATATTTATAATTCATGGATAACCGGAAAGATAAATATTATATTGTGAGATATAAAAATAATTTAATACATATAGAATAAAAATTGCAAATAATTAAATATATATATATTTTTTTATCTTTTGTGTTTTCCTTTTTAAATATTCTTTAAATAGAATTTGATATTTATATGTGCATTTTTTATTTTTCTCTATATACATTTCTTTCAAAGTTAAATATTATATAAATTAATACGCAACAGAGAGAAAGCCAAATATTTAAATTTTATAATCAGATATTTTCTGAATTTTCTATTTCAGAATACATATACATGTATAACAAATAAAAAAAGAACAAAAGATATTTCACAATCACATAACACATAATTTAATTAAGTTTTTTCAATTAAAAATGTAAAAAATTAATTATTAATTGTTTTAATTCATGTAGTGTAATCCAATTTTTCAGATCCTATTTATTCATGTTATTGACAATTTGACTTTGTCATTTAGAACAAAGTAAAATAACGTGAGATAATTATTTTGTTGTGAGATAAAAATTTTTTTATATAGATTTTTTACTTTTAAAATTAATTACAATTTTTATTTTACATTTGTCAATTATATTACAATACTTGATATTGAAATAATTTCTAATGTATTATATTAAAATTAATTCTTATAATATTTTAACAATATATATACATAGAAATGCCTAAAGATGTATATCGGAATATATAAAAAATTTATACTGATAATTAAATATTAATTATAAGAAGTTTATTATTTGTTTGGATTTCACAATCTTATCTTTTGTTGATTCTTATTAATGTACTAAATTTTATAGGAGAAGTAACTGGCTCAACAAAATTTCTTTGAGATTAATTATTGCACATTTGTCTGTTGATTTAACATTTGATATTTTTGTTACATCATTGTTACTATTTACTGCGTCCATTTTTTATATCAAACAATATCACGCATAATTGGTTACAAATTAATATTGGTTGATTTTAATTCATAAAAAATTAATGTTATTCTTAATCTAAATCAGAAATTCCAAAATTTACTTTATAATATAAAAATGTTTATTTGTAAAATCTTTATATTATGACGTTTGTTAAATAACATTTGACATCATACATATGTGCTACATTGAATAAATTATAGCTTATTTTTTATTATATTTCGATCGTATATTACAATATTTAATATTTTGCATTTATTTATATTTAAAACTTAATAAATATTTTAAATATTTTAAATTTATCGTTTATCTTTTTAAATATATATGATAAATATTTCAATCGAAATTTACATAATATTTACAGGCAGTTTTATAATATTAACATTAAAGTGGTGCAATATATAGAAAAATAAAAATATTGATTGTATAAATTAAACGACAAATGTGACAATAATATTCAATTCTTATGCAAAGTTTACGTAAACTTTTTATATTTATATTATAAGTACTCGATAAATAATTTAAGGCTTTTACTTAACTTTGCGATATATAAAATGTAAGTAATATAACCATTATTCGATGAGTCGCAACGAATTCGCATATTTCAATTTCAATATATTACGTTCCAATAATGATACGGATTACACCGTAAATCTGTGTGCTCGTAACTGTCGTATTATATCCGAGTATTCCGGCAACAGGGTAATACCTGTATTGACTCCCGCAACCCAAACTCAAACTCGCACAATAATCGATTCTTTTCCATGAAGGAGAAAGAGACGGTCCACGATCATCCGTCTCTCCTCTCGTTCTTCACGAAGCTGCTCTTTTACCGCTCCACTCCGCCACCTTATTCTCCCGCAACCGCCCCTAACTCCTTCGTCCCCCTCCTGCCATCTACCTCTTCGGGAACTCGTAGGATCCGCGGTATTTCATATCTGGCGCAAATCCAATCCTATGAATATAATTTTCCACGCGAGCAAAGTTTTATTGTAATCGTAAATCCGTCTGTAAATTGGCTGGCGCTATCAATAACCGATGTGGCGGTACAACTCCGTCCTGTTCCCCCTTACCCCTTTTTGCCATCTTCCTATCCCCTTCCTTTCGATGCTACCATTCGTAGACCTCGATTTCTCGCTGTAATACACTGAGGTGCTCGGTGAGAGATAAAAACAAAGACGAGCGAAAGAGAAAAGAGTTTGAAGGTTCTATGAGCTTTCTCGGGCCGAAGATGCGATAATCGGAACTGGATGGAAAGGAATCGCCGTTTTTGACGGGAAAATGACTTCTTTGCAAAGAAACGAAACTCTGCTAAAACGCGTTATTATTCGATCGGATGAAAATGATCGATTGATCGCGCTTGCTCGGCGTTTTATTATTAATTTGTACGTTGAGGCGCTATTTTCTAAATATACGCGCTCTATTCTCAAGCCATAAAATGTTTCATTTCTCACGCGATTTGCCAGGAAAAACCGATAGTTGCGATATTACTATTTTTTTGCAACTGTTTGATTTAAACAATGCGTAAAAATTTAAATCTGATAAAGCAAATATATTTGATTAATCTGATTACAATCTAATAATTATTACTTGCTAGAATATAATTATATATACGAGCAAATGTTGGGATATTACATCTCAATGCAATTGTTTATGTAAATAGTTGCAAATAATCGCATAACATGTAAAGACAATATATAAAAATTTCCTATTTATAGATGATACTAATAATAAATAATTCTCGATGATATGCGCAGAGAATTTCTTACGGATTTTTATCGATTAAACAATTAAATTTTGCAATGTATGTCATTGACATATTTATAATATAATTACCTAAGACCGCGCCCCGATTCTCCTCTGACCAATGGAGTCTGTACGCTTCCCTGAAAAACAGCACCACCTTCACCGGTTACTCTCAACATTTCCGCTCCCACGATAACCTGTTCTCTGTCCGCGGAAAAGAGCACCCCTCCTCGAGGATCGGTTATTCGGAAACCTCTGGAAACGCAGTCGACACGATCCTCTCCTAGAAAGAGAAAAACAACGTGTTTTATGCTTTTAAATTATTTTTTCAAATGCAATTATATATACACAACAAATTATTTATATTGTTATATTATATATACAATTTAATTTATAATATATATATATATATATATATATATATATATATATATAAACCTATTTTAAATTATTATTCAAAAATATATCTTATATTTTATTTATATATTTATATATATAAATAAAATATATAATTTGTGTGTATATATATATATGCATCTTTTTTTTAATAATAAAATTTTAATAAATTAAGCTACTTAGACAATTTCATTTTTATTTAAAAGATTGTGATTATTTCTTAATATCGGGTTATACGTGAAAAATGTAGACTGTTATACGCGGTCATTTTTATAACTTACCAACTGTTAATCGCGCGAGGAGTCGACCATCGTGAGATCTTGCTGAGGCCGTAAAATTACTCCATGATTCCAACACCAAGTTTTTGCCCCTCCGAGATCTCAGGCTGGAGGCCACAAGGGCGTCTAATACGGCAGCTTGACCTCTTAGTTCGATTCCCCCAGGCACCACTTTTAGCGAGCCGATACCTTCCTGAAAGAAAAGGAAATGACTGTCAAGACAGAGGGATAGAGGGAGGAGGGCAAACTGTCAAAACTTTCTAGGCCGCGGCTAATACTTTGATAAAAATAGAGCAGAGCCTTGTCACGATTTATTACCTCCCTGTATATTTTATTTTTCAAATCGATGTATCTCAGGCTTTCTATTCTTTATAAATCCTATTTTTACCATCGCTGAAATATAATATTTTATTTTTAACAATCTTTCGTTTAATCTTCTGATTAATTATTAAGATATATTTTTAAAAGATTGGCATTAAATTTAGAGCGAAAATTACCATCAAAATTAAGATTGGAAAAGCAGCATGGCAGCCGCGATAGTCGAAGATACTTCCCGCGCGCCAGCAAAGCCAGAATTTATTAAAGTCGGACCGCACGTCGGAAAGCCTCGTAATATCGGTATCCACCTTCGAGATCGAGTGTGCGCGCCCCGTCGCACTCGTATCGTAAAATAAAATAATATACTCCATTACTGTGTCGAGTTTCCGCGTGACGGTATTAAGTATCGGTGGCACTCGCCATTATTGCCACTCAGACGTCTGAATTATAAATGCAGCGATGAGCTAGATGCAGGTTACATGCAGTGATCCATTGTACCCGTTGGCTTGAAATATCTATCGTAATATTCGAAACAGTGGCATAGGCAGAATTTTATTTGAACTCGTGGTATCTTTCTTTCTCCTTCTTTCTCTTTCGCCCCCGAGATGTATCGAGCGAAGAGGGGTAGATGGCCACCCGGGGGTGGCCGGGACGAAAGGAGAAACACACCATAAAGTAGACACATTGCGCGTTTGCATTCATCTCGTAAACTTCGGATAGTCTCCCACCTGGGACTTATCCCGAGCGGAAAGTGCAATTTGGCGTTTATGAAACGGTCTTACCGCGCATAATTGCGATCGAACTTTGCCTCCCCGGCTGCGTTAAGAGGTATATGTCTGGTTGAAAGAGTGAAAGTAGCCGTATTTCACTTTAAAATGATCGTAGCTTTTGCAAAGTAATCGAGAGAAACGTGTTATGTTCAGACATATATTTATAGAGGAGGATTCTCGGGGAAAGTTGAGAAAATTATCAGTCGGGATTAAACCACCGAATTAAACCGTAGCAGTTGAAAGCTAAAATTACATAGATTTTATTCGCGCGCATCAATATAGCGAACACGAATTGCATTGTTCTATAATCTTTTGCGCTGAGATGAGCATAGTTCGATGCAGACAATTACATTTCTCGTATTAACGTGAATATAATGTATTTTAATATTGCTTCGGAAATGTGCATGTATTTTTCACGAAAAAAATTGCACATGAAACGTTAAGAATAGTTCGAAATGAACAGATAACTTGACAAATTTTCCGCATCTCGTCTTCTCTCTACGTCTTCTTTAAAATACCACTTCGCGGTAAAATAACTCGTCTTTCTCGTGCCTACCGTCCACATTGGTTTCCGATGATTGGCCGCTCGATCGAAAGCAATTGCCACGCTCTGTCCACTTATTATTACAGCTGTGGAAAAAGAAGGTCGTTGGGATACACGTTGTCCGAACTGGTTGAACTTCCGATCAAGTAGCCTCCAATTCAGTGGTTTTTTTTTTTAGACCGAATATCGTGCCAAATATTTGCATATAGCGCGGCAATTTGATACGTCAATTCGGGGTAAAGCGATAAGGATAATTTCCCTATCAAAATGTGAAAAGCCAAATGTAAAGACAAATTTTAATATATCTTTAACACAGCCGTATCCAACTGGAATTTAATTCAGATTTAGATATATAGATTTTAGGAAAAGTTATAAATCAGATTTATTTCACATTTATATCATATCTACATTTATTTCGAATAAATTCCATGTCTCTAGAGACTCAAATTTTTAGAGAAGTATTTTTAAGATAAATTAAAGCGATTTTTTTCACCAAAAGCGTAAGAAAACTTTTTATTCGTAACTTTTGTTGATTTAGAATTGCATTATAAATATTGACTTGTTAAATCTTTCAATATACCAGAGTATTTAATGATTAAATAAATTTGTTTTTGATAAATATTTAGTCGAGAAAGCTTTTATGCGAAAATATATATGTATATATTTTGTACGTGGTGAATATAATATAATAAGAAAACTAAATTATTATTCTACATAGATAATTACCAATGGGCAAGTAAACGAATATTACAAAGATTATTTTTATCGGTTATTACTTCGCTAATATTTTTATCAGCAGTTTTTTCGCGTTTTTTAATTGATACAATTACATAATTTGCTATTGCGCCATCATAAGTGTCGATATTTTGAAGGAAATAACTGATTGCTAGATTTGGCTAAACACTGGCTGCAAGATCACGGTTTAAACATAGAATTTGCCAAACATCAATCTGGATGTGCATAGTTGCGATCATCAATGAGAGCAAGTGGAAGGAAGAGGAGATACCGAGCCACCGACACTCGATTAGCCAAATCGTTCGGAAAACGATACGATCTCTTTGCCCTCTACTTAACCGTAATCGTAAACCCCAATAGCACCCGCGGAGAGCGAGCGAGCTTGTGAGGGAGAAACAGAGGAAGACGCGATCGTGCCGGTAGAATGAGATCGAGAAGAAATGTTGCGAGAAAAAAAGAAAGAGAGACGAAGTACGTTATAAGAAGGAAAAAGTGCAAGCGTGGGAGCGTAAGCGGCAAAACGAGAGAAGAATGAGGAAAATAGAGAGAAAGAAAGAACTATAGCTGCACCTGCTTTTTAGAATCGCCAGACGGTCTAGAGGAACCTTTGGAGTCGAGAAGATCGTCCAATCGTAGTGGTGAGAACGAGCGGCAGTAGTAAAAGTAATCTACCGTCAGACAGGTATCATTAAGTCCGAGGCTTTATACCCTTTTTATCTCGTTGTCTGTCGACCGTTGATAAGGGGATTTAAGCGACAATAAAAAATATCGACCCTTAGCCCTCTCGCAGCGCGAACGAGTGCGTGCCTTTCTCCACCTCTTATCTCGATTTCGCGCGGTTTTTTTCGAGGATAGAAGAAGAGAAGGTAATAAATAGAACGGAAAGGAAAATGCGCGCAATTAGCCGGCTAAATTTCGATCGCTGCGTCGAATCGACCGTATGCAAACCGTATTTCCTTCGTATCGACGTGATTGGCTGCCGTCGCGACCATCAAATATTTATCGTTGAAAAATTGCGGATTTATGTTCGACGACGGAAATTGCGCGGTGCGGCCGATTAACAGATTTCCGGTCGAGCTAAAATCAATTCGCGTGACGATGTCAATGAATTTATATGCACTTTTCTGCCGCAAAATAACGCATCGTTCCCATATCTCGCGCACTTCGTTTCGAATTCCGAATTCCGAATTCCAAATATCGAGACACGTGATTCGCGCGACAAGGGTGTTGGTAGGATAGCGGTGGCGCCGGTTGTGGCACGTAATGAAATCCAAATAACACCCCTCGTAAGCGTATATCATCGTAACGACGCCTCGGCTCGACATTGCTCGGTTGGTCGTCCATAAATTAATACAAAGCACGTTATTTACAAGGATTACAAAGGCTTTCTGTTTTAGCGCCACGCCTGCTTTAATCGTGGTCAATTTTTTCGTCGCTTTCTTATCGAGATGAACTTCGCTTGAAATGATCTATTAGAAAAAATACAAATATATTCTTTTATATTATGACGTTAATATATTCTATTTTTAACTTTAAAAATTAACCGACATATTACTATGTCATTTAACAAAATGCTCGATTTTTATTAAAATTCTCTTCATCGATTAAATAATTATATAAAATTGCATAAGATTTTCAAAAATAAAACAGGATATCTAAGCAAAAAAATTGTTTATAGAATTTATAGTTTGACATTTCGATTTAAAAAATTTAAAGAATCTTCAACTTTATAATGCTTTGAAACAGTTAGCGATAATCTAATCAGAAAATAAACATATTGCATTATAATGTTATATAATTAAATTTTTAATATTCAATATTTTAACATAAAATATATATATATTAATTAAATATTCGTGACATAAAAGTTGTTCTTGAAATAAAGTACCTAGTAATTCTCCGAGAATTTTGAATTATGCCCTCGATATTATTTAACTTCCGCTAAAAAGCAGCAGCGAAAACCCAAGAATATATTTCCTAAATTGCTTTAACATAAATTTACATCCGTATGAAATTCACGCCAGGACGTAGTCAGATTTCAATTGCAATGAATTTCGTTCGCGCAGATGAATAGAAGTCGGCGCGTTCTGAACGCGCGCCACGCCATTTTCGCGAGCCGATTCGCGTGCACATCTCATTCCGCGGAAGTCGGAAATTACATCCGCATCCAGGAAATAATATGCTTGTTTCCGCCAAAAAATGTAGCTTCCAAAATCTATTGTTTCCCTTTTCTTTTAATTAAAGTTTCATATTGATTCAATTCCAACGATTAAAGTGAAGATTTATAATTCTCTCGCACATGGTATCATAATTTTTATTTCAATTGTATCTCATGCGATATTGTTGGAAGAAAATCGTTATTAAAAATGATAACCGTTAAATTTTTTGTATGCGAGCATGAACGTGGCATTCGCAGTTTGTATGACTGTGCATCGTTGAACTCGGTTACGTACCTTCCATGACAAGACATTCATACGTTTCGCGTCCTAACGCATATGTATGTATGTCGCGATGATTACACATATGCACATGGCGCTACTATGTGCGACCACGCTAATGCACCTCACGTAATTATCCCAAGCTGGACGACGACGTTAGCAGTCTCGTCTAACTTCCGCGCTGCGTCGCGAGATAATTCGATTCGGAATTTTGTCACCACCTTTTCCTCGGGGGATCCTCGGCGACGATGAACCCCCTCGCTAATCATAACCGAATTCAAGGTCCATCCTCGGCCGTCGCTTATCATCCTCTCCGCATCACGATATTGCAATTTCGTGTTACGCGGGGATCAAATCGCGGGGACTTCTAATGCGTCTTGCGAGGATTAACTCCCGCTGACGATTTCGTCCAGGTCATCTTCATCGCGCAACGGCGAATTAACGAGAAGATTATTCCCTGGTCGACGAAGTGATATATTGGTATATTCTCGTCCGTAGACAGAAGTAACGCTTTACCATAAGTTTCGGTGTCGTAATTATCAAGTCAATTGTTGCCTTGGCCAAATCTTTAACAATTTCTATTTCGATAAAAAGTCTATGCCATTCCTATAAAAACGCATAAAAAAATTGCATTTATGTTTAATATTTTAAAAATCGAGATCAAAGATTTCTCTCTTTCTTCTTTCTTCAATTTTGTTAAAATGTTATTTGAGTTTAGCTATATTTATTTTCATGCGAAACATTGATATATAAACACATTGATATAACAAGATGAAGTAACAACCGCATGTTAACAATATATGAAAAACCGTGCCGCCTAACGAATCGTTTTCGCGGAGATTCTTCTCTCAAAATTGTCTTTTTTTTCCTAAAATAATGAGCAACCCTAGATTTGTGATGCAGCGCGGCAGCTGACTGTTTTATTTACGATATATATAGATATGTATATTCTTCTTACGCTAATGGTAACAATTATATAAGGGAGATGAGAGAAGAGACGCCTTCGAGGCATCATTAATGTTGGCGCGCTTTCGTCTCTTTTAGAATCTTCTCTTAATAATATTCCTGGGCGAGTTTTCTTCTCTTCTTTTTGAATCGCGCCGCTTTTTTCAGCTTCGATACAATAATTTATTATATTTCCTATTTTCTGATATTAGCATTCGCTACTAAGATGGTAACTGCATTTAGGTAGAAATCCTCGTAGCTTTCACGTACACACTGGGTCAACCGGGAACACGCCGCACGACACACATCTCTACGGATTATGCAATATCGGGGGAGGGGAAAGGGGATAGCGAGGGAAGGGAGGAAACCTATAACCCCAATCTGGTATGTGACGTAGGGCTGCGGGATCGGCGGTTCGAAATGGGAAATCGATAAAAACGCCGCGACGGCTGGCGTAATGCGACTGCCGAATTTAAATCTTCGCCGCGGCGATTTTTGTGGGACAAATATCGTTCTGTTGACTTTTGGCTCGCGCCGAGGCTCGCTCGTGGTCGGCGATATGGGAAGCGAAATTACGATGTAGAACAAAGTCTAAATTTATAGTTATTGAAATTCATTTAGACGAATACATAGAATATGTCATTTGATATAAAAATGAGCGTATATTTTAAAAATTGTTATTCTTACTTTCTGTTCTATTTATTAGTCTAACTGGTAATATTTTAAATTATTATGAAAAAGTGTCTATTTTTGCAAATACCAAGATATGACGCAGATGAAAGTTATACATGCTACGAAAGATTAAGATGAGATGCATGATTAATCAATAGAAACAATTATTTAAAGGATATCAATTGATAAAATATGAAGTCTTCATAGGAGATTCGTACGATGGTTCCCCTGTGGCTTGGCGCGAAATCCCTAGAAACAATAAACTTGTCTGCTCGGCCTTCCACGCGAACCAACCTATAACCGCTACCACTAACGTACTACAGCACTGCTATACGTTCAAAATTCATGGCGCTATACCCGCTATATTGCACTTACACTTGGTGGCTAGGTGCTATAATGGATATCCTTTAATACTAACATACCATATGTATGTATGGTATACAGGGTGATCACTCGTGTTTGTACACACATGTGGTATCAATTCCTGCTAAAAAACTTGCAGCTGCAAAAAGTTTTCGATATTCATCATCACTTTTATTTTTATTTTTCTCCTTCTAATTATAATATGTGATAAAATCCGTCCAGAATTATTATCATGAATATTTATAGCAGTTATTCTCAATTGATACAGATATTTTTTTTAATTAACAAGATTTTAATATAGATCTTTTTATATTTCTTTTATGTAGAATATCTATGCAAGAGAGACATAAAAATATCCATCGATGTAGGAATTAACAGAAATATATATTAATAGTTGTAGTTATTTCAATATCAATTTCCTAATCTTACATAATTATGTTTTCAATATCATTTCCCTCAAAATTATAACTTTAATTTTGGCAATAAACGAATAGTACATTTCTGTCATATTGCAAATTTGAAACATTTCATAAATTACTGCACTAAAAAAAATTTTTCATGTCATGTCTATTTACAAAAATTATCTATTGAAAAAATAACAAAGTGAATATTTAAAAAGTGTCTATTTCACACACGATGATCTAACAAAAATATGCGCAAATGTATATATATGATTTGAGTAGAGAAGTGTTCATTTGAAGACATGAATTTCAATTGATTCTCAGCGAAAGGGACGCTACGAAAGGAGCCACCTTGTATGGGTGCGGAGGGCGCGCGTGCAATATGTATCTTCGTAGGGGATGTAGGAATGTATACAGGTGAATTCTCTATGGATACAAGGGTTATAGAGGATAAGGTCCCGCAAGCGATATTAGGTGGAAGGGGCATCTGTTCACTATGGCCATGTATGTAAGCCGTTAGTGTCAATATAGTGTCCGTATACCATTCCGTTCGACATAACGTTTCAGGCTGTATTATATATTGTCCGTAATCGAAGATCTCTCCTAAGACCTCTTCACTTGATGGGAATCCCAAAAAGAACCTGAAATATTGATACTCACGAACGACAACGTGTACTTCGTAAAGAAAATCTTTTCGTACCGCCATGAAAATGCAAGCGTAATCGATAAAATCCTTTTCAAACAACACACAATTGAAAATTGCAAATGGAATAGAATGACATAATGAAAAAGAGTATTAAAAAAAATTGAAGAAGCAAAATCTCTTGAGTAGTGAAAAGTATAAGTGATAAATAAAATTCTTGAAATTATTTATAAAAAACTTAACTATATTAAAATGTTTAAAGAATTGTGGAAAGATATATTTAAACGTTTAATTTTTACTTGTATAAAAAAAAGAACGTCGGTTATACTTCCACAAAAGTTAATCGAAGTAAAGCTTGTGCCTCTATTTCGCACGAATAAATTTATCGCGGTGAGAAATTCATCATATACATGCAATTATTAACAACTAGCATCAAGTGCGACAAAACCGTACTTCATTAATAATAAAGCGCACCGATTGAGGGCTCTTAATTAATTCCGCCGAGGCGAAAGTTTTGCAGTTACGAGGGCGAGGCGGTTTTCTTAATTGAGAAAAATGATTTAATTTCTTCGCGGTATCTCTCTCGTTTGCGAATGAGGAAAGGACATCGGCCGGAGTTGGCCGAGACGGGATAACTCGTCGTGAAAAGAGGCAGTGGGAAGCAGACCGAGGCTCTCATCAAATATGAATAGTCGGGAAGGATGGGTGGATAAAGGCGCGGGAGAAGTACGGTGGGCATGAAATATTTCCCGATTCGCAAGTGCATCGCGCTTTCACTCGCCTAGGAGGAATGCCTCGTATAGGAAAACTTCTAGATGGGTATCAACCAAGTCTCGAAGAGTTTCGCAGTTTCCGGCTCTACGTCTCGGAGACTTTTGATTTCGACGGCGTAACTGGCAATACCAGGTTTTATACGCATAACTAATACGTATTACCGAATCGCATTTATGGTGCGTAAAATATAAGGGAGTTTCAAAAAGAACCTAAATAAAAATAATATTTAGTCGCTTATTTAATTCGCTAAAATAAATATTTTAATTTTTAGTTTGGATTAATTGTATAATTAAATAATGTATAATTAAAATACATTGCCATTCAAATATTTTTACAACACATTATTTTTTCACTTCGCTCTAATATACATGAAATGATAATTAGAGACATATATAAAACGCTAAAATCATCGCATAATTTATATTATCCTCGGTTGTTTTATGGAACATCTTATTGTCTCTAGGTTTGCGAGTCCGTTTAGAAAATGATGTTAGAAAATACAACAGTACTTAATTTCAAATATTGTTCCGATTTTTGCCATTTCAGTTTGTGTTATAAAAAGCATGAGATATCAATATATATTGCGTTTTACTTTATCTTTTTAGATTTCCAATAATCTATATCTATATGTATTAGTATTCTATATAATCAATCATCTATAAAAAAATACTTTAAATTATAAAAATGTTTACAATCATATACATTAAGATATTATTTAGAACATATTATTGATATTTCCTGCTTTATTTTCTGCGAAATATGTTTGCTTCAAAATAAGTTAAATAAAAATATTTGCTTCAAGATAAGTTTAACTTAAATTATCAATAAAAATAGAAAGGAGTTATATTCAGTTTTATGAAATTTTCTGATCAATCCGTTTATACGTCAGATCCCATCTATTTTTCACGCGTAAAATTTACAAAATCACGTTTTTACTCCCTATAAACGAAATTGCCGTGCATATCTCTTTCCAACCAAACCATATCTCTTTCCGTGGCCGCTTGATTCGTGCCAATGGAGGACTTTTACATTCGACTTTTCCGAGATATTCCGGTATACGTCGAATTCGTCACCGTGAATCGAAATCGTCGTAAATCGTCGACCGGGCAGCCCGCAACCCGACCGCGCGCAATAATTAACGCGCCCGAACTCGTAATTGATTGTCTCGCTGATTTACCGAGTCGCACAATTAATCGGACATGAGTTATCGGCGCGAATACCGGCCGATAAACGAGAGTTTAATTATCGCTCCTCTAATTACGACTTACGACGAACGAAGGAGAGGAAAGAGAGAAGACGATACGTTAGTTGGAAAAGTTTTCGGTGTGAATTGGCAAACTGAGCAGTATTAACTGCGTTGAAGGATGTTTCGAGAAAGAAAAGAACTGGAGAAAAAAGAGAGCTAAAGAAAGAGGAAGAGAAAAGCGAGAGAAAAACGAATGGCAGATCAAATGAGAGAATCACTGGAGGATGGGATAAGAGATGAGGAGGCAAGAGAGGGTGGCAAGAAATTGACGGGGAATGGAAGTGGTGTAAAACGGGAAAGTATCGAAGAAGGAGAAAGAAAATAAAAAGGAGAGAGAAAGGAAGAGAGTAGAAAGGGTGAAGAGGAGTGGAAAAGAAGTGGCAGAGACTTACATTTCCCACGGGGTACTCCTGCTTTTCCCAGACTTCTTACTTACGGATTGATACTCAATTTCCACCGAGTTTAGCCCCCATCGAGGGATCATTGCGCCAGATCGCGAAAGCTCCTTTCGATTTCGAATAAATTCGATAATAGCGAATAGGGAGTTGCAGCAGCAGTAGCAGTAGCAGCTTGGCGAGGCCGCGAGGTGGATAGTACCACGATCGTTTTTGCCTTAATCGGGCTAGACACTAGCTTAGTCGACCAATCCATAGCATTGTTGCATCTCTCTTACGTACGTGGGAATGCTGCGATTTGCAGAAGCGAAAGTGTTGGTACGTTTATGCGACCAGGCGATAAAATGGATTGAAAGAATTTATGTGGGTCTCTGTCCCCGCGTATGAATCGAATCGTACTGCGTGTGCTGTAGGTGATTGCGAAGTGCATCGTACAACTGCTTTTTCGCTCTTCAAAGTGGCCTATCGAAAAAAAAAAATTGTTCTAATGATTTTATTTAATGATTCATTTTGTGCATTATAGCATTGTAATTAATAAAATTATTAGAAGAGTGTTTGAAAAATTTACTTAATAAGATGCACACATTCTTCGCTTAATTCTGTAAATTTTATCGTAATGAGATATTTAAAAATTTCCTTCTATTATTGTCAAAATTTATTTAAAAACATCATTTTTTTAAATTAAAATTTGCAGCACACAAAGGGAAAAATTAAAGTTAATAATATCAAAATTAACGCTATGATATATATTTAATATGATAGGTAATTTCTTGTTGGATCCAAAATCGCCAAATTCGTCCCAATAACTTAAGAAAGTCATAGGCAAGTTGGTCGCGACATTTACATCGAAACGACCTTCATATTACAGTCATTATCGCAATCAAGAAGTTGGTATGGGCCGCGTTTCTCGAGATTGCGAAGAACGAAAGGAGAACGCTCGAACATTACCGACTTACTTACTAATGAATCCCACTCCCCCTTTTCCTTTGGTCGATTCCAAGAACGTGTAATTGTAACGCGACCGAATTAAGTCTGAAAGAGAAGAAGTATGAAGTGCAAACGACAATTTTCGGCAACGGAAACAACGCGGCGCCAATATAACAGTTCCGGCAATTACGGCGAATTATATTAACCACTTTCGCGCTTCAAGCCACCTTTCCCTCTGCCACCCTCAAAATCGTCGGTGATGCGCCCTACGTTCGCACGATCCGACACCCTCGTCGAGGCTTGTTATTCGGGCTCAAGAACTCGCGCGAAACTAATTCCAAGCCGCAAGGTAGAGAAGTCGACTTTAATGACTGTCGAAAAGTTACATACGTCCCTATCCAGGTCGAACTTACAGGAGAAAATCCTAATCAGGAAAGGATCGTTCCGGACCTACCCGAAGAGCGTTTCTACACACCGTGATATATTATTTTATATTGATTTGTTACAAAATATTCTCGATAAAATTCTCGAATTAATCGACATACAAAAATTAGTATTATACATGCAGTTGCTCACAGAATTGATTAAATTTTTTAGAAATTTTGTATGAATTTTTAATATAGCTAAAAAGTTATATTAAAAAAGAAAGAATGTAAAAAAAGTTTTTTTATTACTTTTTATCAGTAAAATATGTAAAATATAAAATAATATATTTTTTAAAATAATATACTTCCTTTAAAATAAGATATTTTTCTAAATAATATTTTTTAAAAGATTTTTTAAACATTTGATCAACTTTATGAGTCATTGATATTTTTATCTATCACCTCAAATTTTTATTAAAGAAGTTTGAGAAAAAACAATATTGATAAATTGTGTGTATATAAATGTGACACGTTGAAATAATATCTCATTAATTTATAAACTTACGGAACTGAATCCCATGACTTTTAAAAGCCAGACGGTAAGAGCGAGGTTGAGAATAACGATGACCATGAGCGTCAACACGAGGGAATAAAGACATCTTTTTCTCCAGCCGTAGACACCTAATCTGAAGCCGCTTTTACACGGCGTACCGGAAGCGCGCTCCTCCAAGGCGGAAGTTGACGTTCTCGAGGATGATCCTGCCATTTGCCGCGCTCCACTGCGGCGACTCGCACTACCGGAAGTGCAAGGCTCGTCGGACCATCCCCCTTGGCCCCGTGACATTCTAGAAATATAATTTAATTTTATCGAATGGAATTTAATTATATCACTGCGATAAAAAATTCTTTCACTTTAATGTTTCTAATTTTTTTCTAAATAAGATTAATAACTGAAGTTAAAATTAATTTATATTTACGAGATAAAATCTTTCTTTTTCTCCGCGAAACTTTGAAAAAAGTTATTCAAACGGCTTGTAAATATATATAGAAAATTGTGGCAAGTGAATATAAATTTTCAGATTTATTCCAACGAGAGAGAATTTATATTTTTTCCAAATAATTGAAGATTTATTCTGTGGATACTATGTTTATCACGTTCATACTTTGAATACCATTGTGTACCTTCGTGCACGTTCTCGTGCTACTAGCGATTTCACGCCGTAAATTGGCAGATTACGGTTGCGAGATACAAACGAGATGCGTGTTATAGCTACAGGTCGTTACAGTGTGCAGTTGCGAGCCATTAATAAGACTACAATTACGAGGCTGTTCTTTCTGCCGTGATCATTTATCAACGGTTTATACCTCATTCTTGAACACCGGCTGCGCGGAATTGTTCGGAGAGGCGAAATGCGTCACGAAAGACAGATCTTCCGGTTTTTTTCCTTCAACAACGTGAGATACTTTATATCGGACGTGTACGGATTGTAAAGATACACTCACCGAAGATCACTTTACGAAGTTTTTCCCCTTTGCGAAGTGATAACTTAATTTCGTTAATTTCGCCACTATCGATGCGTACTCAAATGTCATTTTTATGAGGTTCTTACAAGCTTATTTTATAAATTAAATTACCGGAAGGAAAATGTAATCAGTATACGTATTCATTTGTAACGATATTACAGTAGAAAAAATACTTTTGGGATATATTACATTGATTATGCATTCGGCGAACATTTGCATATCGATGCAATTCATTTTCGTTGGCCGTCCCCTCGGTTATATTAACTATGACGATAAAATAAATCTGCTGACTTTTACAACATGAAGAAACCAACATTACACTTTGAATCACTCATTAAATATCATATCTCGATCGTTCTTAATATTAATTATAATGATAAACTGGTTCATTGACTTTTATAAAATAGAGCATAGAGTTGTTTCTGATTTTAAAATTCTTTTGCAGGAATTTATATTAATTTTTTTTATTAATTTTATTAATTTTTTATTAATTGTAAAAAAAGTATAATTCTGATACATTAATAACAAAAATGGTACTGCTATAGTATTAACAAAAATCGAAAAATATATTTTAATTATTATAAATATTATATAAGTATTATTTAAATATTATAAATTATAGATATAGATATTATATTATTATAAATTTTATAAATATATTATACTTTATATATATATATATACACACACACAGTTTAATATTATTTGGGAAAATACTTTAATCTTGTTTACGCATAAATTACTTTTAAGCTCAAAATTTTTAACATCGCTGATAAACCGCGAATCAACAACTTAGTAATATACTTTAACTCGAAAATAAAATAGCTTGTAGGATTAGAGGGGTACAGAAGTTAATGCGCGATCCTAATGCAGGTTTTATTTTTATTGGA
The DNA here is from genome assembly GCF_025532165.1 of Camponotus vicinus. Taxonomy (NCBI): domain Eukaryota; kingdom Metazoa; phylum Arthropoda; class Insecta; order Hymenoptera; family Formicidae; genus Camponotus; species Camponotus vicinus. The sequence continues at coordinate 33,645,394 of NW_028141945.1, forward strand.
CATACGTACGTTCGAACCGAAAATCGCGAAATAAAGAGACGAAATACGAAACAACGGGAATGAAAAGAAGCGAGGAAAAGAGAAATAGATGGATACATATACAGAGAAAGAGAGAAAGAGACTTGAGACTTATGCAAAGCTGACCACAAAATGTCTGACGTAACTTTCCTAGCTAATCCCAAAACCGTAAGACCTTGGAACGATAAAAATAGAGTAGAATCTTTTCCATTCTCGCACAGCTCCCTCCGCATTTATTCGTTCTTATTTTTGTTACGAAACGAGGGGTTTAGTACCCCAAAGCCAAAAAGAAGTGAGAGAGACTAAGAATGGGAAGAAGAGGGTAGTCTACGAAACAATGCTACGAGGAACGAGAACTAAAATATTCAATGCCAGCTTTCTTCCTTTTTGTGGATAATTATACTCCTTTTGTGGATATAAAGAGCTTGAGGGCTGGAAATTAAAACCACTACACTGAAAAAAAAATTCTGGGTAAATCTATGAGATGCATTTAGTAATGCATTTTTTGAAATATTTAGTTTTTATCATCAAGTATGATAATAATAACAAAATATTTAGTAATAGTTATAAACATTTTCCAAAAATAGTTATAAATATTTTACGTTTAATTGAGTTCACTAAATATTAAAAATAATTAAATAATTTCGTCTTAATCACCTATACGTTTAGTTGAAACTATTTCACCACAGCGCTGTGATGAAATAGTTTCAACTAAACGTATAGGTGATTAAGACGAAATTATTTAATTATTTTTAATATTTAGTGAACTCAATTAAACGTAAAATATTTATAACTATTTTTGGAAAATGTTTATAACTATTACTAAATATTTTGTTATTATTATCATACTTGATGATAAAAACTAAATATTTCAAAAAATGCATTACTAAATGCATCTCATAGATTTACCCAGAATTTTTTTTTCAGTGTAGGTATAAGCCGGCGCGAGAAAAGCGGCACGCGGTTCCTGTCTGTGCGAATTTCTCGACACGATCGTGCAGTTCTTGATCAAGCTAATCCTTTCTCGATACGTCCTAATAATTGTTTCCCATCAAAAACGTATTCGCTTCGCGATTTTGCTTCTCTGGATTTCAACATTTTTTTGCTATGACTAGCGCGAATATATTAAATTCGTTAATGAAATCCATTAATCAAATTAACAACATTTATGACTTGTATAATGTTAATCTCTCGACGTATCATTAAGCGACATCGGCGTTATAATTTAACGCGAGAAAAAGGTAATTTCTGAAGGAAAACACGAGAAAGCAGGATGTATCAGCGGGCTACAGCCTCGGACACGAAAGACCCTCATTAGGGCCACCGTAAAAATTATAAACGAATTTCGCGATATCGTAAATCCGACTTAAAGGAACGAAGGAAAAAAAAGGAAAGTAATCTGTTCACGTGCGCGTTCACGCGACGAGCGAGGAAACACCGAGAGTGTAAATTTATTTAATGCCCTTTGCATATCTTTCTTTTTAAGTGCCCGCTGGGCACAAAAGGGGGCAGGAATACAGCGCCTGAGAATGGGCATTATGAATTCAGGCTTTAAGGCGCAATTATAACACGGAAATATTTCATGGCCCATAAATATGGGCGTCGGACGTATGTTAAACGCTCGCCGGAACTTTTGACGCGAAGTTAACGCAGCAACCATTATTTTGCAGTCTCGCGCCAAAAGTGCATTGCAAATTAAGAAATTATTATCGCCATAATAATAATCCGAGGCAGCGTAAAAATTTTTCACGCGAGAATTCACGTTAAATATTATATTTTATATATACGAATACACACGCACATCTTATTTTTCAAAGATCGCAAAATTTTCGAAGTCATGAATAGCGTCGGTGCATTTGTCGATTGATTTGTATCGAGGACTTGTTTTAACGTGAAATGTGATTGTCAGGCTTGACTCTCTCATTTGTCCAATGCGAAGGACGTGTTCGTATTTACATAAAGTCACCGGACGACCGTATTCAGTGCGAAATATATACGACGCGGAAATACGCACCACTAGACAGTTTACTTTCGGCGACGAACAATGGCCAGCTTAATAAAATGTACGGGCGGGTACAATTACGGATATCATTTATTTCGCGTGGGTGACAACGATGGATTACAACGGCAACCGCAATTTAGATTCTTTGCTGCTCGCGATCTCGGAGACTCGCCGCGCGGGATAGATTTATTTCCCGCTTTAAGCGCCCGAAAGCCCCTTCCCGGATGCAGATAGGGACGTTGAATGAATTAATCCATACCACATTTGGGTGGTTGTAAGAGTGTTTAAATGGGGCGGTAAGGCGGATGGAGGCCCGCTTGTAGAGCAACCGTTGTTTAAATCGTAAGCCGAGCTTAAATTGTCTGCCATCCAATCCTAGGTTTGCGCTTGACTCAAGTTGCAAGCAGGTATAGCTCGGCGTTATAACCGGCAGGAAGCATTTTGGCCACCATTGTTCACTAATATTCCGTTTCCCGTGTTGCCGAAGTTGTTTCTAGGACATCGATGACAGCCTTAGCGCCCGCGCACGCTCGAAGAGCGCAACAAGCAGTAATACGGCAAGCTAAACACGTTGTTTTAATAGATAGAACCTTGCCAAGTAATTGTTACTTTCTCTATTTCCCTCTCTCTCTCTCTCTCTCTTTCTCTGCTGCATTTTTATGAATTTTTAATTTATACCTATGCAATGTGCATGGAAACTAATATCAACTGTACGAATGCGGTCAGAAAATGGATATTAAATCGTAAATTGTAATCTTGCGCTTGAATAATGGATTTGCATCTATTTCCATTTCTTTAAAAAGAAAGCAATTGCTCTAGTAAATTAAAAGTAATTTTAATTAAAAATTGTTTACTCTTCATTCATTTTTTATTTTTCAATTCTTACTAATAATAGTTCAGTTAATAAATAATCAGTTTTTATTCATTCTTCATTTTCTAATCAAAAAAGCGAGAAGCAAATTCACTGGACTAATTATTTATTTAAAAATTTCCATAATAAAATCAAAATTTTTCCTAAATCGCGAATCAGAAATAAATAAGCCAGATAAATCGATCAATAATTTCCTCTTTTGTTCACAAATAAAAAATATTCAGACGTCGAACGAAAGCTAAATCCTTCTTTGAAAAGGCGAAGTAGATGGATGTATTTGCCAGCAAATCGGAGCTCAAAAGCCTACTCGACTTGAAATGTCGATTCAAAATCGTCAATCTCTATGCAAGCCTCATCGAACTAAGAGACAGCGCAAGCAGATTTGACTTTGCGATAACGATTAATAAGACGATTTGAGACATGTGCATATAAATAATGGAATTGAAATTTTTGTAATTAGGAAAAACGAGAGAGAAATCACAATTTATGTAGTAAATATTTGAATTGTAATCAAATCAAATTCGCTAACAGGTTCCTCTCTTTTATTTTTATTTAATAACTAAACTTATATTCGTTTGTATAACTCATGGAATTTAATTTACAAGTCAACAAGCTCATATATGTATATTTTGCCCTGCGTTCTCTACGCGAAACAGTCATATAATGTCCTGCCCTCGAATATCGTAAATCTAACATACGCGGTCTCACACACACAATAGCGCACAGGGACATGACAGAACAGCTTGACGTGATAGAGGAGCTGCTACTGCCATGTCAAATCGGGATATCTCTATGCTGGCTGTCCCTCTAGACAGAATGAAGATTCACGCCGCTGTTTGCGACAATGTAGAGCCCATGTAAATCGAAGGAACCGCCGGAATGGACGGAGTTAATTATTTTCTCGAAGCGTTTCCATGCCGAAAAGCCACGGCTTTATCGGGCGGTTAGTAGACCACCACACCCTTGCGGTCTCTCAGCAATGAGAGAGTTAGTCGGACGTTCAGTTCGACTTCTACGTCGCTGATAATCCACCCAGATGGCCGCGCCGAGCCCGCAAGCCAAACACAGTTTAACCCAGACGGCCACTAATAGACTCGCTGCACCCCAAGTACGCCGCCTTTTTACGTTTGCATATCTCTCTCCCCTCTCCCTTCCTTTAGTTTATTGCTTTCTGCATTCTTCTCTTCCGCTATTGTTCGGCAATTTCCATGAAAAATGTCGAAGCTATATGGTGCACGATATCGCAGATGTCTTTGACTATACGACGATATGACAAGAACGTATGTCGCGGAAATTGCAAAACCTTCCCCTTTCACCCTCTCCCATTAACCCTTCTGTCGACTTTTTTTCGATTTTGCCGTGCCACACGGTTCATTGGGGTAAAATTGAATCGGTCGACGTTCCGCGATGCACAATGAGTCTCGCTCTCCGGTGAACAAAAGCGATTTCCTGAAGTGGCGCGCATCTTGTTGCAAGCATTGTCATTACAAGCTACGAGTATATCATGCGAATGCGTTTTTCCTTCATCTCTTAATTTATATCAGCAATTTAACAGATAAATATTTGATATTTTTCATCGTATATCGAACGTAAATATTGGATCGCTACTTTTTTAATCATATAATGGTGAATATTAAAAGCAAATCAATGCAGCAATTTCCACAATTGCTGTGCATTTCAAATAGCAGCGACAAGAGATGGCTGAAAAGTTCAAGCGCCAGCTTCAATGCGAGAAGACAGAGAGACCGCACCGACATCAAATGAGAAAAGAGAGCGCAATGTTCTCGAATCAGAACATTAAAGGTCCGATATTTCCCGAGGGTCGCGCAAAACCCCTTAAGGGAGGTCAGTTATTGGCCGCGCAATTCAATCAAAAGATCAAACATCGAGGAGTCCTATATAGAGAGCAGGTCGGAAAACGTAACGGCCGCCACCTCTCTCGATCCGCCGTTATTTTCAAAACGTGTTTCCACAGATTTGTGCGAAGTCGAGGAACAAATTACGTTTTCGTAAATTCTCCTCGAAGCGACAGGAGAAAAATTCTTCTAGGAAGTTCGTTCCGTTTTAATAATTATGCGAATTTCGCGAATTTACAAACTCGCGACGCGAGCGTTCGAATTCGTAAATTTCCCTTCGAAAATTCAAGCCGGATATCGGCCGGATCGCGAAAAAGTAATTGAGGCAACGGGTGTTTCGGGTTATCTACGGCTAATTAAAGCCGACACGGCGCACGGCCGCGCATCGTAATGAAGCACGCGTGAGAGATTCCGCGAAGTACGTAATGTCGGTAATTTGCGCTTGCGGCGGCCATTAGCGGCGCTAATTTGCAACGAAAATAAATACTTTATTTCGTTTGCCAGGATCCGCCTTTGCCCGTTCGCAACCTCCATGCGACTGGAATGCGATGCGTTAATAAATTTGACGCGTAAAACGCGTGGGAGATGGTTGCGCTCAATGCGCAGATAGGCATTTATGGGCTAATCATTCGGGAATCATCGATTTATCGCTCCGACGCGACGGCCGAAGTAAATTAAAAGAGCAGGTGCGCCGATTATTAACGCCCGTTACCGCGTCTCTCTCTCTGAATACAGTCGGCTGTATGTATGTCGTTAACATCAATCATCGTCATCGGCATTTCACCCCACCGCTACACGACGTTGATGAGACACGACACGGCGTTAATATCCGCGTAACATCTTGCGAACGTTGTACGCACCTCGACACGTTACAAATCTATGCCCCCGAAATAATATCACGGTTTGCTGTCGTGACATTTCTTACCTTGCAAATCCTAACGACCAGTATTTATCTGTCAGAAACCAATATTATGTTGAATATAGATTATTCGCGATTATATCACGAAAATTAAACGAAAAATCGATTCTTCCTACCCGTGTAAAATAATGCAATTAAGATTGCATAAAAAATTACCATATTTTCTTTCTTCATTCATGAACGTTATGAAGGATCGCATATTTTATTCGAATAAAATTGGAAGTAGCAAAATAATTAATACGTTTAATTAAAAGTGAATTATCGAATGAATGCTTAATACAAATTATTCCTTTTGAATTAGCCGATTTAATATTTCATATATTCGCACAATTTTCTTTTTTTCTACGTGAAGTTAAATCAAAAGAATGTTCAATTATATCTACGAATGCTATAGTTGTCTCCAATAATCCCACATTAGCCTAGTTACCAGTTAAACGTTTCTAAGCTACCCAGTAGAAGAGTTCCCGGACGCTTTACTCATGTCGTTTTTCTTCCTTCTTCCTCTCCATAGCTCCATTACACTCTCACTTTGGCTGCTTACCAGAATCACTTCGAGAGACTCCCAGTATTTTCGTACCGTTCTGGTTCAATAGTCTCAACGACCATAAGCTGTTACTTCTATTTTTCTGGTCGAGAAGAGTGGATATAAACAAAAGTCAATATAATCATAAGATTTTCGTGCTGCCAGCCATTTTGATTGCTGCGATTCATCCTTTACACCAACCTTTCTCGATCAAATTAAACTCTTAAAATTCACAGTCATTTGTATTACTTGTTGAAGGTACAAGATTGCAAAGTAATAAAATTTTCGAAGCAATTAACAATACGCTTTCAGCTTTTCTAAATTACGAAAAATTGTTTCTATAATTCTCTGAAAAAATTATTTCCAATATATTTAATTTGTAAACCTGATGTTACGTTAAAAACATGAGACATAAAATATTTGTTATTGTACAAGTTATTTTTAATAGTTTTAGCCGTACAAACCACGCAATACACGCAGTATAAACGCAATTTGGAGTAAATATTTGATGGATTAATTTGTCCCACCACAAATGTAAAATATTTATTGGCAAAATTTTTATCTTACACACAGCCGCGGAAATAGTTAAATCATATAAAAATAGGAGAAGCAGGAATGTTTAGTATTACTTGTAAAAAAGCTCATATATATTTTTATATTCCTAGATTAATCAAATAATTCTAAGGGATTTTTTGTTTAATAAAATTTTCTCCGAGAGAAAACTATTTGGAAAAAAGTTATACAAATCGATAATATGATATTGTGACAATTATCTATTATATAACTTTTATTATTCAACATCGAAAAGCTTTCATTTAAATAGGATTAAAATAATTTTTATCGTAAAATTTCTCTCGTATGGTTATAGGTATAGAACCGGGTACAGAACATTCTCTAGGTCGTCTCGACATACTTAATTATTTCGCGGGATTATCGCATTAGCTACATGCATTCAAGGCGGTAAGAGTATTAGTTCTCGTTCTTGTTGCCATTTATCCCCGGACATGCGGGCGAACGCTCTCGTTCTGGATAGCTCAAAATGATTTTACGTCAAAGAGTGATAACGTCGATAGATGGAGGATCAAAAGTATTAATACTCCCCAATCCGCACAGCATCTATCTTTGTCACCATTCATCTTTGTTATTTTTATTGCAATACCGAAGTAATACATAGGTGCGCGATCATTCTGCTTTATTTATTATTGAACATATTACATTGTTTGAAAATATCCATAATTATATTTATTCAAAAATTTTTATAAATATTAAATAATATATAGTGTAATACGATTTATTAAAAAAAAAGTTTAAAATATAAAATATTTATATTTCGATGAGTATTGTTATATATGTAGAATGTGCTACAGAGCAATTTTCTTGTTGTCTATGATTGGATAAATATGATAATTGGATAAATATGATTAGCTAAATATATGTGATATTGATTAAACGCGATAGGGGACAGAATTTGTAGATACTTTAAAAAAATTGGCGAGGAAAATACGCGCGAGAAACGGAGCAAAAGCTATTGATCCATGAACGGCACGTTTCTACGGATCCGAGGAAATCAGTTTAGAGACCGGAAGGGAACCGCTTTGATCGCGTTACCGGCTCGATCTCACGGATTATAGTCGATCTCTTTCTTCCTCTTTTCGCTTTTTATCTCCGTCCTTTACTTTGTACGGTCTTCTTTTCGCCAAACTCGATATTTCGACTTCAACCCTAACCTGGCTCAAGGGAAACTCTTAGCTTGACTTACATGGGAAAGAGATTCGCTATAAATCTTCAATTTGATTCGATTCCTTGTACAATGAAAATTAGCATGCTTGATTTTTTCACATTTAATAAACGTAAAAATAATTATAATTATTTGTACGTTTATAAAAATAATTATGGTATATGAAACGTATTTATAGCATACAAAATTTTGGAAAATTTTGATGAGAGAGGTGAAAATTTATCGGGACGTGTTAATATATATTATATGCTATTTTTTATTATCGTGATTAAAATAAATCGCGATAATAAAATTTTGTCGACAAGTTGCAGATCAAATTTTCGATCTATGCTATATATTTCTTACGATGGGGAACACTCGCGAAATCCCACTGTACGTCGTTTGTCTCTAGCATTTGACAAACGAAAGGCAACATGTCTCTAGGCGCGGAGGTAGCGAGATATCTCCGCTGACTTTTGCCTTTGGTGTCGTTGACATTTCCCATTGGGCTGGCGGCCTGGCATTTCTAACCCGAGACCGCAAAGGAGCATCTTCGAACGAACGCCTGCCCGCGTTACGACATTCACTTTATATATGCGCGAATATATGTCGCTATTTGATATCTACCGAAACGCCCGCGTTCGAGATATGCATATCGAAATAAAGTAGATGCTCTGCCTCGTAGCGAAATATTTTAATATTATTCTATTTCTTTTTACAGAGTTTTGCAGAGTTGCTCTTTCGATTAATTGTCTCCATCGGTGGAAATAAACGATGCGATAGCATTGCAATACCAAACACATAAAAAGCGTTTGTGCGATTGTGTTCACAGTTTAGACGATATCAATTTATTTTTCAGTTTATCCGGAAATTCTTGTGTTAAATGTATTTTCAATTAAAATATCTCTAGAACTGGAGAGACTCGTAAAAAAATTTAATAACACTTCTCTCATATTATTTTAATGTAAGCTTTTGATTACGATTCAAATAAAAGTTCGAATAAAATTAATGCAATTATTTTTGAGATTTAGTTCACAAAAGAAATAATTTCTTCGTTTTAGATATATTTTTCCAGACTCACATATATACATTTACACCTATGTATGCACAAAATGATTTTGTCGATATTATACTTGAGCGAGCAGGCAGTAACTTTGTATATGTCATTTTTTTATTATTGTAGATATGACGGGTACTAGACCAAATGCAATCATTCCCTATTATTATAATTAAAAATTAACAATTCGTAAACGTATTAAAACGGTGACTACTCATTGAAAAAGATTTTTTCCGATTTATTCATGTGTAAAGTTAGAATATTGCATTTATTTTGTATAATTTATATATATAATTTATTTTTAATTTTTTATTAAAAAAGTATTTTGTAACGATAAAGCAAATTGACCGCACATTGTTCATTTTTTATAATCAATGAATATCATATTGCATTCCTTTATCATCGAAACCCGGCCATTGGTACACCTTGATGTTGGTAAGAGGACTTAGTACCTGGAAGGTTTATCCTGAAAGGGAAGCTAAATACCCTAAAACACACATATTACATTGCCACAAATCGGTACTACTAATAAATTCAAATTCTCATATGTGGCGCATTTGCATGTAGTAGCGCAATAGTGTGTTTACAGTATACCGCGAATAGCTCATTGCGTCTTATATCTGGAAATATACAAAGTATCGCGCGTCCGAGTTCGGAAGTGCTATAAAAAGTGTCGCGCATTCGAGTTTGGGAGTGCCGTAAAAAAATGTCGCGCATTTGTTCTTATTGTGTCACATAATGAACTATATCCAAACTATTTTCGCGAATAAATGCAACAATCTATAACAAAGAGACGAGAAGGAGACTTAGGAAGCAGGCGATGATGGAATAACATTAGGGTGAATTAATTTATTTAATTGATTTATTTATATAGTATTTTTATTAATTCATCGCGCATCTAGATCCGTTTATGTAAATGATTTAAAACAAGAATCAGGAAAAAAATTTCATATATATCTGATAAAAAGCATACATAAAAAATGATTTATTCGAAATTTATTTGAAAGTTATACAATTATTTTATTAAATATCTACTTACATTATTATATATATCAAATAATAATTATACAATGTGCTATAATTTGGATTTTATATTTGTATGTTGCAGATCAATGTAGCAACTTAACATAATTAACTCCGCTGTCGTCCAGTGAGTGAAAAACTTTTATATATATAAATTTTTTATTAACAATCTTCATTTATTTTGCAGAAGTTTGTAGAAGTTTGAATTTGTATTTGATGCGTGTGTTTTTGTAAACACTCTCAAAAACAATTTTCAATAATTTTCTTAAAAAATCTATTTTAGTGAAAATATATGAAAACAAAACGAATAATAATATTGAATCATCGATTTAAGCAAAAATGCAAACTTTGCATCTTCTGCAAAAACGTTACGAGATAGTAAAATTTGTTAAAAATAAGAGATAGTAAAATTTGTTAAAATTAAAAAAAAAACTCATGAATTTAAGATTTCGAGAGTACTGCGTTTTGCACTCTTATTACATGTAATATTGACAACTAATATACTTCGCGAAAATTGTGTCCATTGTTTTATCATCGATATAAACTTAAATTCCTTCAAAATGCGGAAATAAAAATCCCGATTCTCAATGTACGGGTCGACCTCGTTTCCGCTGCACGTTTTCTTCAGTACACCAAAATACGTGGAATGGAAAAACAGTAGAATATTTTTCATGCTACATGTCGATCAGAATAGACATTTGTATTCAAGCCGAGCTCGCAATATATATTTCCAAAATATTACTTCAAAGGCGAGATATTGTTTCTTGCATACATCGCGGTTATAACGTAAATATCAATCATAGCTTTATTGTTTGCGATCCTACACGAAATGATGACAATTAAGACATTTCCGAAAAATATCTCGTATGTAACTTGCATTCGTGTTTATTCGTATCGTAAACGATATCTGAGCAAATCTAATGAACAATATATCGTATGTTGTCAGTTGCGAAACTACTCGATAAATGCATAAAGTTAAGAATATTACGTTACGTACAATATATGCATTCCTAATACGAACATAATGATAATAATTAAACTTTAATACGGCTTTGTGTAACTGACGCAATGAATCCCGAATCGTCATAGAACCGTATATCAAAAACGTAGCCGCATGTCGGAATGCGTAATGCAGTACGTCATCAGATAAGTTGATATTTCCGAACCCTTAAAATTTCAATCAGCTCCAATTCACAATATTAAATTCAGATGCAGAGTAATATTTAATCGTTTCTGCTATTCTTTGGAAACGCAAACTTGTTTCCAAAGAATAGCAGAAACGATTAAAAATATTATATAGCTATGACAATATACGTAAAAGAAAAAGAGAGAGAGAGAGAGAGAGAGAGAAAGAGAGAGAGCAATTATCTATTAAAGAAATAAAATAAATATTCTCTGGATTTTTAATTTGTACCAACAAAGAAAGCATTATTTAGTTAGAACTTTATTCATATTAAAAGTATTCACATATTAAATATTCACATTAATATTCATATATTAAATATTTATATTAATGTTTATATTAAAATGCGGTTAAGTAATCGTTGATCGTTTACAAAAATAAAAATATTACGTTATTCGATAAATTAATCGGATCCCGACGATATAGTCAACGATTGAGAAACATTCCCGCATGTATGATGCACATCGTTGGTTTTCCTCGCGCGGACGCGTTTTATTAATTTTCCCACGTTAAAATTTATACCTTTAATCATGGTTTTCGATCATCCTGACCCGCCGCTGTAACATCGCGGACGGTTTCGCTGAATTATTTCTCGGAAGAATCATATTTCTTTCCGCATACGTTGCATTTCAATTGGCCTGTCTTGTATTCGCTTTACCTCTTCGAAACTTCCGCGGTTTTCATCGCGCATTTTATTATGGCGCATCGCATTCTATCTCGTCGGGTATTAAAACAATACCTTCTTCCGTCTCTCTTTGTAACGACTCTCACCGCAACCGTAATACAACTTTTCCGTGAAAAAAGGCGCGTGAATATATAATACGCATTTTAAGCAAATATCACCTATAGTAAGATACACAGGTAGAGATTCGGTTATAATTAAACGTTTTAAGATTTTTAATTAATTAATTATTCCACAAAAAAATATTAGAAAAATATCATGCGTATATTTTGGGAGCTTCCATCTTATAATTTGTATCACAAGTTATCCAAGAGAGTGCTAATTTTCCTCATTTTCCCGATGAAACGTGTTCTATGTAACGGCTTGCTCGCAAGTTCCTGTGGGAGCTCTTAACGAAAGGAAGACTAAAACTAGCGGCAAGATAGAGAAAGTGAAACGAAAGATCTCAGGTCGATATGCGTGGGATGTTCTATAACCTAAGATCATCCCACATCGCAAAAAATCTTTTTTTTTTTTATTCTTGCGTTGTGTATGCATGGAGGAATAAAATTTCTGTACAAATGAATGATGACGCGTACATCAATCCGATCATGCATATCCTTTGATATATATCAATTAAGTATCGTATACCTGAGTAAAACGATTTTGAATTCCACGGAAAAAAAAGCGGTCGAGTTTTTCAAGATGTTCAGAATTTCCATTCTAAGGGATACACTACTTTCCACCGGATAAACGGACTCATTTGTTTCCTTTATAACGCTTCTTGCAACCGTGAAAAATGCGTCGGGCCCGCGAGATATAAATTATTCGTTTATCTATGTTGTTCGCTAAATTCTTTGCCTCTAATTAACGGCATCAAATTTTTTTGCGAAATTGCGCGCACCGAAATGAAAACAAGCTTTCACATCTTAGTAAGCTTTTAATTACAGTAATAATATCTGTTAGAGAGAGAGAGAAAGAGAGAGAGAGAGAGAGAGAGAGAGAGAGAGAATTATCACATTTAAATATGCGTTTATAATCTTGCAGTTCCTCGAACACAGTGCAGTCGTCCATTATATATGAATTGAAGGCGGTAAAAAAGGAACTTAAGTTTTTTTATAGATATAACGGAATAAGTTGCCATTTTTTTATTTTTTGACTAGCTTGATCTCGTGGCTATTGGGTTGCGCGTGTTATCACTCCGTAAAGTCCACGCAAATCCCGGCGTAGCCGTCAACACGCCGTCTTGTACCCCGAAGTCAGCGTTGCGGTCGTCCCCCTCGGACGAGGGTTGAATTTATAACGAGCGCTGCCGAATTTATGAGATGGTCTTTTCTCGAACGGGGTGCGAGCCAACGAAGTGCGAAGAGCGGAGGGATGCGGAAGGGAGGGGGGACAGCGAGAGTTACCGTCAGTGCGGTGAAAAGTTGGAACGGGAGAGGGCAGGGTAGAATAGGTGCAAATGTAGACTCTAATCCGAGCCCGCGGTGAGCCATCGACAGGAAGATTTATCTCGACGAGGTCGACGGTGCCGACCACACACATCCCACATACCCACATTCTACTCCACCGCTCTCTCTCTCTCTCTTTCCCTCGCACACGCTCCTCCTGCCACTTTTTCGCGAAAATCCCTCCGCTTGACGTTTCGCCCGAGTTCAGACCGGGGAATTAAATTCGGCCGCGAGGCGGTTAGCAATATTTTATGTTCCAGTTCCGCCACCCTATGGCTGCGGAGGACCGTGTTCCACCCCCTCGCGCAGCGTCCGGCGATCCTCACCACGTGCGATCCCGCCGTGTAGTTTGCGCGCCAAAACCGAAAAGCGAGCAAATGAACGTCTCTCTAAAATTTTATCGTTTCGTTTACTTTCCAATTGCATTCTTTCCGTGGGCGTATAATAATAATATTAAGGCGACTTTTTATATATCACGTGCAATAATATAGAAGATAGAAATAGAAGCAAATTGCATATCATGGAAGTAATAAGAGCAATAATGTTGCGTATGAACCTAACTTTTATGAATAAAACGATTGGTAAAAATTAATATAATTAATTAAAAATTAGGCGTAACAAGAGATGAGGTAACGTAATTTAAAAGAGAAAAAAGTATATGTTTATGTGGCAATTAAATTATTTAATAATGAAATAGGAAAAGCGTTGGATTGATCATTGAAATGTCATGGTAGCAAGCGGAATGTAATTCCAGAAAATTAGAGAACACAAAGCGTTCAAATAATGACAATAATGATATCAATGTAATAACATCAATAGCAGTAATAACATGTTATGGATGTATAATATATGTGCCAAGTATTTCCCCCCGGCTAAAAAGCAAACAGAGAGAAATAGGAATGTCAATAAAATATGATCCGAGAGAATCTCGACCATCTCTATTGGTCACTCTATAGATGCAACCTCTAGTACTCTTCGCGGAAAATCGAGTCGATACGATATTAATTCTTGCGCAAAACTGACCCGAAAATGACAATCCCTTCAACACGGTCGCGCATGTCACACGCATACTCACACATGTATCTCGTTGCCTCGCTCTCGCCTTCTGGGCAAACTAATCGAATGAATAAAATAGCGGATGTTAACGAACAATTCGGGTCCCTCTCGGCCGCGGCGCGAAACTTCCCTAATGGAATTGCGTTTGCTCGTAAAGGAAATGTTCAATATATGACCAGCAGTCCTTTTTAATGCGCCACTCACATTCGAAAAAGTACGTCAAACGGTTCCATGAAATTGACCGCGACGAATATTTGAGAATCGTACGTCATATTCGTATTTTTGCGATTCTTTTTAAGATGCAAATTTTTCCTCTCTAAATGAAATGTATTAATGAATACGGGTTTTTTTCACTAAATATATTTTCTCTAAGAGCCATCAAGTAACAGTGAAAAAGTACATTACTAGATATTACATCGCAAATTTTCTTGCATTATATGCGGTGGAATTAGAGCGAGATAATACGAGCGAAACAGCAATTAAGGAGCCAAGAATTGTAGGTAGGAAGTGGAAATATGAGCGCGTCTTTTTTACTTCCCCGCATGAACGTTCCCGTCTTTTCTTTGCGGAACGAATTTAAATCCAGATTTACGAGGGAAGCAAATATTAATAGGGGCTCAGCGTCAAGACCGACATTAATTAAACTGATATGAAAGAAAGCATACTTATTTTACTTCTCGCGCGCGATGTAGACGCAAACAGACATACGCCGCTTACGTAGACAGAGATCGTCGAACGAGTGATCGTTTTAAGTACCTAAGTTGAGTGTTTACACGGAAATGGCGGAAATTTTCGACGCGCATCGCGAGGCTAGTCAGCGGACCTCTAATAACGCTTGATTAATTTCGTAAGAGCTTACGCTCGCGTCCAGCAAAGTTAGGCTAAACGGATTGGCGTCCGGCTCGGCGTGGCAGGCCCTGAAATGCACAATGCGTGTACAATGCCAGCGTGCTAACGCGTCGTGGACTGACGGATAATGTGATTCGCACTGCAAGTTGGAGAGGTCAGTCTACCAACTCGACACGTCACCGTTGAGTAGCCCACTTCTGACTCTCCGTCAGAATAATCCTCGTGGCAAGATACGCTCCCCGAAACTACGATTACGTATCACTAGGAGTTACGGATAGCGCGGTTAAATTTGGAGGTCTGCTAGCTGTAATTCGACTTCAATATTATTCACATCCGAACTAATGCCCGGCTATTTCGTTACATTGAAATAATAATCTGCTGCGATTTCAGCGCATCAAATGTCCGAAATGTCATAAATGAAATGAGAAATTAGAAAATGATGTAACATGCGATAATGTTGCTCCACTTTGAGATAATCGTAGCTAAATAAAATATGAGAATAACTAACATTTGATACCTTTTTATTAATTTTCTATAAAAAACGTCAGCTTGGAAATAATAAACGTCAATATGTCATCTCCTCGCATAGTCCAACTGAAAAAAAGAACCCAAAAGCCATCTCGTTCCGCATCGAGCGTGCGGTCTTTCGGCCACTTGTTCAAAACGATTTATCTTTTGAAGAAAGCGTCGTCGGATTCGTCGCAGGACTAAACTTTCCCGAGCAAGGTCAAAGGTCGGATCTGTCGGGTGGCTCTGGGGTGAACGAGCAGCGTGGGTCGGAGACAGCCGGCATTAAAGAGAGAGAGAAAGAGAAAGAGAGAGGCAGAAGGAAGCAAAGCGACATCCGAGACGGAACTCAAACATTGGTGTATCCTCTGACTCTCCCTCTTCCTTTCTATGCCACCCATCTAAACCCCCGCTACCTGTATACACACACTTAGGTACACATTTGCGCGGGCGCATCGCCCGCAAAGTCAAACCGTGCTGTGGTGCCGTTTCTGTGTGCCGTCACCGAGCTTATATTATCCAGTTACCCGTGAGGCTTACAAGCCAAACAAACGTATAAACGGTGGTCGGATTCCGTGGCCTTCGAACCTGTCTCCGCACCTCTTCTGCTTCCCTCGCTATCTTTCGTTCTATACATGCCGCTCCGCTTTATGAACTGCTCGTCTTTCTTCCCCGTTTTCATCGTGTAATGTATACAATGCAGCTTTCTCCCGTGATAGATCGTATATTGCGTAATATCTATTTATATCAATTTGCTTCGTATTTTTTGTATTCTTTATAGCGCGCTGTGTACAAGATTTAAATTAATTACATTTTTCTACAATATTTTTATAAAAGATTCGTGGGATGCGAATGCAATTCAAGTAAAATATAAACAATATGAAATAAATAATATAAACAAATAAGATATAAATGTATAACATATCAATAATATAACATATAATAATATAAATAACATAAAATTTTTTATAATGGTTTAAATCTCCAAGTTAAAATCCAGATTCAGATGTTCGCTTCTTCTCAAATATTAAAATTTAAATCTAGATAGTTCAGATATCTGGATTTGCGTAATCGAATAATTCGATGCATCGGTTACCTAGATATCGGAATATCAGTAAAGTACATCGTATTTGCATTTTACACCCTCTAATCTTTACTTTTTTTTTTAAATAATCTTCATATTTGTATTGGACATATCAATTTTCTCAGTTTGTCTCTCTCAGATACATTTGACATTCAATTCGAATCGATCGGAGCAATCCGCGGATGATTTTACCACTCGGTATGCCGAGCTCTCGCCCCGCCAGTAACGACGACTATTCTCGAATCGGTGGCTCTGAGCGTGCCCGGCAGCAATCTTATCGTGGAGTTATCAGCTGTCTGCCATAACTGTCGATCCCTTTCTCCACCAACTCGTCGCACGCGCGAGTATCGAATCTTCGCATCGGGACGATTAGGCTGAACGCGATGACCCGCGTACCTCGAATTACGATCCGGAGTAACGCCTGCGAATGGTTTAGTTGAGACGAAGGACCGCGCTCGTCTGGAATCCCGAGACAGGGCCCTATTCTACCGAGAAAGCTCGTCCGACCCTACAAGGATAATCCACCGTTGTACGTTGGCTCGCCTACGAGCGCGAGTTTTAGGTCCGGGTTAGCTGCCGCGGAACTTCCGTAATGCGTTAATCCGGCGGGCACGTATCCGCGCTTGAGATAAGGTTCGTATAACCGGGACGATTCTCTCGTCCGGGGATACCGTGTAGAGTCCTCCGTGTAGACGTCGTTCCCTTGTCGCGCCGCCGGCACCTCCTCCTACGTGACTTTGTCGACCCTGTCTCGGGAACTACCTGCGATTTCGAGCTGCTCTCGCGATACCGCTCGTAGATTGCGGGCCCGAATTTTACGCCGTGGTATTCCAGAAATCGGCTTATCTACTGCAGCTCGCCTTTACACAGTGCCAATCGTAATATTACTAGGGTAAAATAATAGGGTGGAATATAATTACGAGCACACACGCTCTAAGGTAAATTTCTCTTGCAAAATTAAATGAATCTCACGTTGTAGATGTTATGAGAATTTTGTGAGAATATTTACATATTTATTATTTGTTTGAGAAGAAATTTTAAATAGTGTGAATAATGTCTTTCATACATATATAAATGATATATAAAAAATATATATATATATATATATATATATATATATATATATCTTTATATTTTATTTATAATTAAACATTTTATTTTTTTATCTCTCCGTATTCGATAAAATTTTTCAATAAATGTATCGTCAACTCGAAACAATTTCCTGAAAAAAGCCCTTTCATACATGGATGATACAAATGAATATAGGAATAAAAATCATTTTAATGAAAATTTATTTTTTATAGTTGCACTCATAAAACCAATCGTAGAACAACAATTTATTTATAATTTTTAATCCGTTGAGTATAAAGGATTAAAATATAGATTGAAAAAGTATAGTATTTTATTCTTTTCATGCAACAAAATTAAATGACTGAATATTACTTTTCTCTAAATAAAAATCGAGGAAATAAATTGGAAAAGAAGAACGACTCTATAAGATCAAATTAAATACCAATATGGTGATTTAAGTTTGGCGTATGAATATAATAGATGTTGTTCGGAAGCATATATGCAATTCATAGCATTTTAATTCGACATAAGCGGCGAATAAGGATTATTTTGTCATTCGCTAATACCTGTTAGGCAGCCACTAGCGATAGCAATTATTGAGGTTCGATAAATAAATACGAGGCTTGTGTATGTGGGATTCGTGAACCGAACCTTTCCCCCTTCAGCTACCGTAAAATCCCTCGAAACGATAAATTATGCAGTCGCGCTACTTGCGAGGAAACCAGACAGAAACCGTCGAGAACCACTACGACAAGCGTCGCCGTGGTCCGTCCCCGTTTTATCTCGTTTGCTTTTTTGCGTCTCCTCCTTTGCAAGCGTTCAACGTATGTCTCCGGACACGAATGCACGTGTACGACCGTAGAAAAACGTAACGGGCGCGGTATTGTATTGGTGTGGCCATTGCAACGACAGATTATACGCAACGCACCCCGGCTGAGTTTCGATGTAAAGCACGTTCGGCACGAAGAATATGTAAACAATGCTAATAAAACGTTATTTATTGCGCGCGCAGTGCCGGGCTTATTTTATCATTGTTTTTTATGCAATTTATTTATCCCGTTTATATCTCGCATTTCTTTTTTTTCTTTATTTTTTACGCGCGCGTTAAAGCGCGATGTATCCTTGGTTTTTCCGTTCCTGGGCTCAACTGCGTTATCTCCCCGACTCGATCGCGATAGAATCAAATCTGGCGAGGGTATTTGATAGAAATAACACGAAATGGTACAATTCTTGTTCCGTGCGAAGTCAGAAAATGATGCACCTGCCAGCGAAATATTTTCTGTACTAAATTATTCGCTGCTTTCACAGAAATTTATCAGTTTTCACTACTCGCTCCGGAACTGTCAGTATATCCAAACGACGCACATTTCCGAAATAGCGGCGCAAACTTGAACTACTCGGTATCGAATCTAAAGCTGTCTGGGAATTTGCAGGTCGGTAGCTGCCTGTATCTTGTCTCTCTTTCTCACTCTCTCTCTCTCTCTCTCTCTCTCTCTCTCTCTCTCTCTCTCTCTCTCATTAGCCCAAGTAATAAGACAAAGCGTTTCGGTGCGCGTCGCGAGGACTTGTCACAGGACGATACAGTATGATGTTGTTTTCGCAGGCATGAGAGACAAAGAATGAAGAGAGAGCAAGGGAGAACAGCTCGACATACCCGAGAAAATGCGAGAAACGCGCGAGGGGATGATGGTGTATAAAACCGACAGAGCGGGTTAACTTGGCTAGGTGAGCAGTTTGGTTCCGAGCGGGATTCGACCTAAACTTTGTTTGTCACCGCCATCCCGTTGTCCCTTCACGCTATCTCGTCACTCCGACCACCCGTTTCGCTCTTTCCCTCCTTCCTCCGTCTCTCACCTTCGTCGGCAAAGCCTTAACCCTCGTTCCAGTCTCGCGCGGAGCGGTGATTCCATTATCCTGCTGAGAGAGGCGATGTACCCCCGTAGAATACGAAGAGTTTCGAGATAACTGACGTTACGCGTACGCATAACACGCGCGCGTACACGCATACACACTTTAACTTTAACCCGTTCGCTCAGTCATCTCTCTCGTTTGACAGCGGTAAAGGATGTTAAACTGTTTTCTCTCGTATAATGTATCCTCCTTGTTTCCACATCTTGCGCATGATAATCCTGTTTTAGTCTTCACTCGTTTTCCCAACCTTCTGGAATGCGGTAGTTTCGCGATAGTAAGACGGTCCTCGGATTGGTTTTGTCGCTAATTAATCGCGTCACGCAAACATTGCAGAACTTTGCCGCTCGGGAGAGATCTCATTAAAAGCTTTCGTTTCAATGAAAGCTTTCTGGAGCATTTCGATTTTGCTCCAAAGTACGCGTGGCAGTTCCTCGGAGTATCTCTACTATTTGCGGCACATATTCGTATTGTCGAATTATATTTAAAAATTTATTTTTATAAGAATAAATTAGGATAAGTTAGTTTCAGAAATTTTAAATTTCGATATTACATATTTAATTCAATGAGAACATGAATAATTATTTCAAGATGAATAATTTATTCAAGAAATGATGCTTCCAAAACGTGTGACATAAACTTAAAAGATAAAGATTGGTCGTTTAAACTGGCAGTTTTCATGATTTAAATAAATCATTAATCAATAAATTTAATTATCAATTAATATTAAAATAAATTTTCGTATTAATTGATAATTAAATTTATTGATTAATGATTTATTTAACGAATACAATACTTGCCCAATTCTTATAAGATCTTCAATTACATCTGAAACAGCCCGCGATAAATGGAATTTATCTTTAACGAGAATGCGATAGCGGCGAAAATTAACCAATCTCACGCATAAAGGACGCAAGGTATAATACACAATGATGGCAAGAGTGGCGGTTCGAGATAGGGCCAAAATTACTCCGGAGGACAAAATTTTCGTTCTTCTCTGTTTTCTTTTTTTTCTTTATCTCGATGAAACGAGTAACGCGGGATAGAAAGCTTGTACAGTATGTAGCTCTTATAGCTGAGGAGGGATCCCTCAAACGGAGGAGCCAGGGCAAAGCCGATATACGACGTTTCAATTTTCGCCCTCGTCCAGCTTTTTCAATCCTTACCATCCCGCCGGCGGAAGCTCCTACGGTTTTCAGAGTAAAAACTAATATTCCCGCCTTGGAAACTTTCTAAAGCCACTCCGTGTTCGTCGTGGACGACAACGACGACAACGATGGCGACGACGACGACGACGACGACGACGATGATGATGAGGACGCTAGTAAGTGATAGCATCAAGTGTACACAGCGTGGCCAGTAACACGATCGAGGAAATCGAACCTATTAAATTTGCTATTAAACCCCGCATCCTTAACTACAGAGCTTATCTTGCTAATAAGTAAACTACGCGGCTAAAATCGAGAAAGTTCTTACGAAGATAACGATTTCGAATCAATGCTATTTCAAAATTAATAATGTTTCCCCTTCAAGGCATTATATATGTTAATTATAGTTAAATGCAATTACAACTATTTCTATCACAATATTCCATTGTAATAAATAAATTTGGAAATAGAGAAACAAGCTTATACCTCTATTCACTTTATCATCATATTAGCTCGATTCATTCGATGCTGTTTAGAAAGATTTACATTACATTACATTCGCGCTGTGCGTCCTGTTTATATGTAATAAATGAACGAGCGCCAATTGAATGATTAATTACGAATATGCACGCAAATGTTGACGAGAGAGCGATGATAGTTTGAAATATACATTATAATTGTTAATATCGTAAATATAAATGCGGGAGAAAATAATTTCATGAAATCAAGCAAATTTTAGTGAGAGAAAAAATTAAAGAACCGCCATATTTTAACCGATATATATTTATACATATATGTATAAAAAAAAGTGCGAGATGGCTTCGATTTCAGCAGGTGAGCGGGCGTCTATTTAACGGCGAATACCTTCGAATCGTGTTTGCGGATTGTGCCAGAGGGCAACTTCCGGTCGGGCAATTCGTTAGAGACTTGTCCGTGCGACTTACAATGAGAAACCATGACAATGAGCGTGCAGAAATGGAACCAGAACGACGGATGTGGAGAAGGAAGCCGGATTCTCCGACGATAACGACGCGCGCGGCGAGTTCTCCGTCTGGAAATTCAGCCTGAAAACGTTTCCTCGAACGGGCTCCGCGACACCAAATTCACCGATTGGTGGAAAAAGGCCGAGGAGGAAGCTTTGTCGGTCGGATTTCAGTCAGGGACGAGGAGCGTCGTCGAAGTTCATCTCGCAATATAAACGCTATATAACTTCCGGCCGCTTTTCTGCTCGTACGGCTTGAAAATATCTCGCGGTAAATGAAACGGACAAATTCCCCGGAACGGTATATTCGCCTTCCCCTTGTATTTTCCAAGGAAGGTAGTCATCGGTACCTCCTGATTCGCCATTATCCGAAAGGGGTCGAAGAAAGAAAGAGAAAGAGAGAAAGAGAGAAAAAGAAGGAAGGGGTCGTTTTCTGTCGCGCGAACAAAGCCGATGCGGTTCGCTCTACGTTCGACAGTTTCGAGAAACGATTCTTACCCCCGGGGTCGTGCATTCAATCACTATCCTCCTTTCTGCGCGGTGTCGTTTTAAGTTTGCCCCATTCCACATCCGTCGTCACAGAAACATTCCTCCGCTTTACGCTCGTGACCGCTCTTCGTCTTGATCTGAGTTTCCACTTCGGGGATGGGAGATACTAATGTTATTTGTCTAGTCGCAGGTGCATTCAGCACACGCGAATTTTTTTCCCACATTGTATATACTGCAACGTTGCAGCTCCACTGCTCCACTGATAGCGTTCCTTATCCGTCATGAAGAACGTTCGAGTTTCGCGAAATAATCCGTGTAATTAATGAGAAACGCGACCGCGCTAAAATATCCAGATGGTTTTTCTTTGTTATTCCAACTTTTAATTATATATATCTCTGTGTCTCTTTTAAAAATTGTAGTTATATATTTATTGTAATTATTCAAAATTATAATTATATATTTATTGTAATTATTTTAAAAGAAATTAAAAAAAAATAAGATTCTTCAGATCCTTCAGCAAGTTAGACTGTTTCAATACAAAGGACATGCAAGGGATAGGAAATGAAAAATTTCTTTGAAGGTTATTCGCCATCTTGATGGGATTCGATGGGGAAGGCGATTAGTTGAATTTATACTGATAGATTAGCTGGATTAAACAACCAACTACCTCTGTTTGCCATTTCGGAACATTTACAATAAACAATCATCGCGATATCACGATAAATGAACATAACGTCGATTATCGTATTGTCGAGTATTTGTAGACAGGCCAATAAATGCTTAATATTCGTGCACGGTGATACTAAAATACAAGCCGCGGCACCTGCCTCGTTGTTGTGTATCAATGCACAGCGATATACACAGCGTTTAGTTCAACATTGTTTGTAAATGTACGCCGAGCGCGCTTTTAGCAGCGCGTACGCGTGACAGCCGATGTACAATTCAATTAACGCAATTTCCGCTCAACGAGTGGGCAAAGACGTATCAGTGTTTCGCGCTGCAGGGAAAGCGCGTTTCATATCGACAGTGTCAATAAACTCGCCATCGCTCGATAAAAAAGATATTTTATGCGAGAGGTTAATCCACGCGATTGGTGATGACATTTAGCATGCGTGGCTTTTCACGATCAAACGAATTGGCAGATTTATAAATTCTAATATATCCATAGCGTTGCGTTTAGATCATTATTGTACAAGCTCCTCTATTACACCGTATCGGTTTATTCTTATCCAGCAGAAATTTTCAGCATTAAATTACTTTATTGCTATTTGCAGTTGAAAATATCCCAGAGAGACTCATTTGTCTTCCGGAAATAAGAGCGTTCGTCTTTTCGAAAAAGCACCTCGAACCTTGAGCAAAACCAAGATTGCGACCGCGAGGTCGCGCGGTAAAGCGCAAGAACGATTAAAATGCGACGTCGACGACGCCCCGGGCATCGGAATCACTGATTGCGGGGTCTTGAGGCCCGATCCCCAACCCCCTTTTCCCTCCTACCGTATTCCTTTCTCCTCGGCGATAACAGCAAACGGGATAGAAAAAGTTCCACAAAGCGCAACAGCTCATCATGTTTTCCCTTTGCGATGGTGCAGGGTAAAAGAGGGGCTTTTGTATTAGTAAGAGAACGCGCACGTACGCGTGCCTGTAACGTAAAAGAGGCTCAGGTATTTATTTAATAAAATGCGCGTTGAGAGAGAAGGATGAGCAATGCCAGAGGGTAGATGGGTGGACGAAGAGAGCGGTTTAAGAGCGTATGGAAAGTAAAGAAAGACGGTTAGTGGCCAGACAGCCGTCGCCGCCGCCGCCGCCAAAGAAATTCTCCGCACTTTGTGAATCTTGCGAGCCTCGGTCGCGCTCTTATCCGACTACTCAACCTTGGCGTGTTTGCCTTTAAATGATAGCGTCCTCTGTGCTCGTCGTCGATTTTTTGTGAATTTCTTTGGGGTAAAAGCTTCGTACGCTGTTAAATCGCGAAATCTCCCTCTTTTGCGTGTGAGCTGCCAAAATTTTTCAAATTCTCGAGGATACCTCAAGGTATTCGTGATCACAGCGAAAATATCACGCGAGTAAACGCGTAAAAAGTGACCTCGCACGTTGCGACGAGAATAATTTCAGTTGTGGCGGGTGAATTCTTTCGATGTCGGCACGAATCATCCCCGGATGTTATTAATTACAAATTTAATGCGCCATAATATTTTGTTTCTAGCGGATTACTTGTGACTGCGGTATCTATTTGGCATATTAATACAACAAATAATTACGCTAGTTAACTTTTATATTTATAAATATGCGCTGTTTAATCAGTTTGTCTATTACAGGAGCCCATTGTTCGCAACGCGCAATGTAATTAACACATTCGCGCGAGCGGACATGTAATTTCGCATTCGTTTTACGCAATAAAATGTAATCCAATTTAATGAAAACGAAGTCGCGAGCCATACGTAATAATTTTGTCATCGTGTTGCCGGCATTCCCTAGCATAATTCAGTAGATCAGCGTGTCATCATAAATTCAGCGTACGAATTTTGTTATCACCCGCGACAATACTACGCTATTTAAAATTTATTAGGCCATGTCGGCATTCGCGCTTTCTCAAATGTAACTCTGTCGCGTTCGATATTATTTTCAGGGAGAAAATACAAGCAGGAAAGAGACGGCGGCTAAAAAATCGCATGGATTTGCCGAGGAATTTCATTAACTCCGATTCGCGCGTACTTAAGTATCAACCTTCTCTCTTCCACAAAATACCGATCCTAAAATTGTCGTTGATGAGCACTTCGTAAGATTACCGAATCGGCACAGTGCGTGGTAATAACGAACTTCCATTTAATACACAGATCCCTCGTTTAATTCGATTCAATCGTCGCATCGACCAAATGGCGAATAGGCGAATTGCTGCCACAGGAATTTCCAATGGCAACTTGCCAGTCGTACGCTACATAATGCTAAAAGTTGCAAATAAATAATCTTTTAATACGCGCGTCAAACGTCCGTTCATAATATAAATATATTTAGATCTCCCTGATAAAAGCACTGCTAAATTTTAAAAGTTGCATCTATACTTAATAATCTTTTAGGATTTTTATTTACATGGAACTCGAAAATTATATCAGTAATGTACTCTAAATATAAAGATTTAAATATTGCAAGAAGGCAGAAAAATATATTAATTCCACATTATAATTTATATATCTCATTAATTTATTCTTTACATTAATTGTCTCCATAGAAACAAAATAGGTTTTGTTATTTTTATTTGCTCGATTTGATAGAACATATAATATTCTGAACATCGCTTTTTTTACTTTATTATTCAGCCCAGTTGACTTGATCTCATCTTTGTGATGAGAATTTCACGGATGATGTTTTGCCGCGACAGTTGAATTAATTTGTGACTGTTAATTCGATAGTGATTTCACGGGGCTGAGTAATTCGGAGTCGGGACGAGAAAAGATGCGGAAGAGCACGCTTTGACGGTATCTGATACACCATTAACCTTCCGAAGAATTAATAAATTTATACACGCCACTAATCACCGACTCGCGCTCGATGAGGAAATAAAATTTTGTGCAATTTGGTATTTGGGAAGACAATGGCGGGATTCGAGAGCATGGAAAATGCGATAAAATCAGATGCGCGGTATAAAATATTTTTATTTAGCACAGAAAAATATCTATGTATACAGCGTGTCTCAAATATCACGTAATTTTGTTCCATATTGTAGATAGAACTAAAAAACTATGTATTTTATTACGAATATAATAGTATTTTTAATTATATCAAATTTTTTACATAATCTAAAATGTATTTTGAGCAAAAAAAACGTACAAATTATATGACATATTTTTGCAAAAGAAAAATTTTACATATTTAATTAGATAGGACAAGAATTATATATTTATTATAAAGTTTATACAAACGGGCGTATCATCACTAAACCCATTTTCATTCATACATTTAGTTAGTATGCGCGGGTAAAATATTTATAAATATTTTTGGGTATTGTGCAAAACAAATATTACATTTAGGGATCAAAAAAATAAAAAATAAATAAAACAAAAAAAGAAAAAATTATTTGTTGAAGCTTGTATTTTTTATTACAATGCATGATTCCAGATTTAGTTATAATTTCAGCAAATAAATGATCGAGAATAAATCAGATGAATAAAAAATACGAGATTTCTCTCTTTGGATAATTAATATTCAAATTACACTAGATACAAATTGGATTAGATTTATGGAATTCTAACATCAAGATATCTATCAGTTACTACAATATGGCTAGCACATCGTAGTATTATTTAGTTTGTGGTTTATTTAGTCAGAAAGTTTAGTGAATGCATGTTAGGCACAAATGCAAGTTCGCATACTGTGACGAAACGCGGAGAAAAAGGGGAGAAGAAAAAAAAACAAAGAAGCATAAGGACAGAAGAAAGTGTAGGTGCGATGTATAGGTCATGCACCGCACCTGCGATGCTGAGACTGACGTATCAGTATACCGCAACTACGAACTTTATCTCTTTTCTCTCGGCTCTTTTCCTGTGCTTTGCGGCATACGGAAGCACCATCAGTATCGACGCCATCAGCCAGCCAGCTAGCTAGCCAGCCAACAGCAACAGTAGCAACAGCGGCAACAACCGGCTATACCATATCTCAGATCGCGCGTCTTCTTCTCTAACCAGGTAGCGATGGCGAAAAGAAGGGGGTAGAAAGAAGAAGAAGAAGAGCGGACGAGAGGAAGAGCAAGCAAAATCCCGCGGGAATAGGGAATGCGAAATGTACCGACGTATACCCGTCCTCGTTCTTCGGAGATTTTAAAAGTTTCACTGCAAGATACCAGTCCGGTATCCATCTTGCGCCATCCATCGCTCGCCGCTACTTTCTTCTCACCTCCCAAACACGACGGATAGGTCCCTATATTGATATTAAAGGCTGCGCCAAAATGACTCGACAAAGTTTTCGTGTGTGCATTTCACTTACAAATATTAATTCAACAAAACAATCTAGAAAATACAAATTTTAGAATTTTATTGTCAATCTTTGCTGCAATTATTACAATAATAGGAATGAAGGGCATTTTTATTCCGCTGCAATAAAATTGATGAAATCGAACTTAGTACAATTATTAGTGCCTAATTAAATTTACGAACACTTTAACTGAGAAGAATCTATTGAGATAACTCTTTCTCAAATAAAAAATATATAACATTGGTCTGTAATTTATTTAATCAGGAAGGTAATTGAATGTTAGATATTCAATTATCACTTCCTGATTAATTAAATTACGGACAATGTTATGTGGTTTTTTATTTAAGAATAATTATCACAAATATAGAGAATCCTTTTAAGTAAAATGTTTCTAAATTTAATTAGACATTAATAATTAATTGTACTAGAAGACACAAATAAAATATCTAGCGAAATGGAATTGATAAAAAAATTATTATTCTTCTTTTCTTAATGGACTTTACATTAATGATATTATAATATTTTTTTATCATAGAATGTGAGGTAACACATGTAATCTGACACCAGAAATGAAGGTAGAGAAACTTCTTTATCCTTAATCATCCGTTCTCTGACTTGCCTTTTCAAGTATTACACTCTCATCTTCCACTTTATTCACTCCTTTCATTCATTACTATTTCCGTGAAAAAATACGCTCGCAATTTTTTCTCGGGCACGTTTCTCGCTTAAACTCTCTCCAAGAAGGATAAAGTCCTAAAATGCTATTTGTCTCGAGTTTATGGCTATCTTGGTTATTGCGGTAGTATCAACATCATTGCTCGATAGCTCCCATTTGAACGCATGGCGTCAAAACACCAGAGCTTAAGCCGACAAAAGCTTGTTATATTCTTCAGAAAAATACTTCTTTCTGGGAATAAATACACAGAAATAAATACATGGCTTTCTGGGAATAAATATACAGGAATAAATATATGGCTCGATTAAATTTTTTCACGCAATATTTATTCTTAATATAATATATTCCAAAAATACATAAGTTAAAAAATTTATTTAAAAAAATATGGTATATATAAGACTTGAAATATATACATACCACATATATAAAATAATGATAATAAAAGAATAGAATATAAAGTAGAAATTTTTATGAAAATGAAATCTTTTTATGGTAAATTTTCGCGACTCCAAATATACGTCTTTTAATGCGACATATTTTCTATCCAGATAAAATATCAGCTTGTGACACGAAACGGCATCTACTTATGCAAATGTCAATTCCACTTCGTAAACATAATGAGTGGCATCGGCGTTTAAGCGCGTCCCAGCCGGCAACAAAGTTTCGCATTGTCAGTATTTCAGCTGCTATACGAGCTCGTCCCGTGACAGCTCGTCTGCTGTACAATATCGTTACACACGGTGCCGCGAACCAAACCGAAAGCGTTCATAAGTTCACGCGTCGCAGCATCACGCGTGTCGCTTCGTGCGCTCGGAAGCCGAATGTCAAATAAACACCAATTACTATTCGCGTTTGCGAAACTATTTCGCGTGCGAAACGACGCGCGCACGATTCAATTTCGATCCTGAGTATTTATCTCTGACCATCGTCCGCGCTTACGGAAAAAAAAAAAAAAAAAAAATGCCGCGCGTGGGCAATAGTGGACGAGCATAAATGAAAGTATGTACATACCGTTGCTACGAATAGTTTTTTAATGCGCGATAAAATAAAGTGCGTAAAATATCCGCGGATATTAAACGCCGCGGATGTTTGAGCGTCTTGTAGCGTCAATATTTAAACGCCAGCGTTATGAATTTATAGGCGCTAAATGTTAATAATATATGCAGTGTAAATATGTTTAATTTTGAAAAATTGTAGCTTTAGATAATTAAAAGAGATACGATTCTAATAATAAAAAATAACGAAAATAGGAAAATAGGGGTTATAAGTCTTAAATCCACAAGACTAAGTAATATATGTCTGACTATAGTCAATGTTTACTACTGATAATAAAAGATGCAATCAAATCAAAAAGCGACTAAAGAGAAGCGACGAAATCTTAACAATAAGCAAGAAAATTCTTAACAATAAAATAAGCGACGAGTTCTCGCAAAGATGTTAATGCAGTAATAAGTGTATAAATGGAGGCAAACGCAAGGAGTACATAAGGAACAGCCAAGGTTATCTTTCGGATATAAACTCAACCTTGCTGGTCGTATTCCCATGGAAATCACGCGTTATGCGGATCGTTGTACACGTGTATAATGCACATCGCGTGAACGATGTGTGCATACACGAAG
Organism: Camponotus vicinus; assembly: GCF_025532165.1. Lineage (NCBI taxonomy): Eukaryota > Metazoa > Arthropoda > Insecta > Hymenoptera > Formicidae > Camponotus > Camponotus vicinus. The sequence continues at coordinate 33,675,029 of NW_028141945.1, forward strand.
GGCACTCCACGGACAAGGTACCTAATGTCCCGAGATGATAATGCGCACCCTCGGGAGCCTTTTCGTCTCTCGTCCTTTCGTATCAGTGGCGCAAGCGACCCTTTATTGCGTCGTGAATACATCTATGGTTTGCGATTGCTCGCATTAGAGATGATTGCGGAGAAGAGGATCAAATGTAATCTGGTAATTTTCCTTGCGTAATCTATATAATAGAATTTTGTTCATATAGTAATTAGAATGATTAGATAATTCTGCAGTATCTCGTGGCAATTTGAACGATAGATAGTGCCGCTTTAAGGTGCAATTGTGTACCGTACGTCTCTGTCGAGCAAAGTCAAGTCTACGTATGAAAGACCGTAGATAAAGGATGTGTAATGAGGCGGCTGTCCGTCTGGACCAAAATGAGATTTTAGCTAGAAGCATTGTAGTATAAGCCTGGCCAGAGTGCTGTCTGATATATTAATTTACCTTTGCAAGTTAGCGTTTATCATGTGGCGATCTTTGTTCTTCTCAATTTCGCATTTCTAGTCTATAATGCATTAAAATAATCAGTGATTTACATAATATATCCTAAGTGTATTAAACATAAAGGACCAGCACATATTTTTTTAATATTTAATAATATTTAATCGTCATTAGAAGTACATAATTTAATATAAAATAAAAAATGTTATAAGAAATTCGATACAAATTCCAAATATCGGTGCACTCTTAAGCTGGAAACTCGGTTTACGTCGCATAAATCATCCTCCAAGCAGGCAATCGAAAGTCGAGCGACTCGACAAATCACGGAGCACGTCGAGGACGAGTGTTAACATCCAATTCCCAGGACGTCCTCATCCTATCCAGCCTCCTCGTACGCGTCGCATTCGGGGATCGTGGCGAACACGCGTTTGAGAAGTACGACTCGAGATGGGAGCCGATGTGCGGAATATCTATTCCGGGGAATATAAACGATCGTGTCTCGATAGGGACGAGGAATAAATCTAACGGAGCCTGTTCTTCCCGGCAATGATCCCGTGCATCTTGCATCCTACCCTCCTCTCCCCCCCCCCTCCCCCTTCCCTTTGGATACGGCTGCACCATCGGCAGTGTCGCGATCCTATTCCATTTATTTTACTTCCACTTTCTACAGTATATTTTCGTCAACAGCAGCAGGAACCGTTTTATCGATCGAGACTCGAACTTATACACTTACAAAATCCGGGGATACATCCGGGGCTTTTACGAGGCAGAATCTTCGTCGCCCGTGCAAGCGCGCGCGCGCGAGCGTGCGGCAGAAAAATCTCAGAAAATCTTGAGCGATTTCGCCGCTAACTCCACGAAGTACGGCGAAGAATTTTTCGCCGGGGCTTGTGGATATTTCGCTCGTGCTATTGGCATACTCCGAGATGGAATCTATTTACAACTTCGCTAATGGCCACTCTGTCTTACCTCTCGCAACTTTGCGGTATCATTCCCGCAAAGTATACTTGTACGTAGAAACTCGGTGCTTATCGTGCAAAAAAATGTGGAAAGAATGAATAGAAGTCAAGAATATAACTAAAATATACATGTAATTATATGTAAAAGAATATATGTAATTCTAACATAAGCTATGTCCTATTACGATTTATTTATATTTATGTATAAATTGTACCTTTAAACTTAAACTAACTAACCAATTAATAATTGATAATTACTTAATTTATAACGTAAGCATCGTCATTCATAAAAATTCGAGATAAAGATAATTAATCAAAAATATTATTCTAACATATTCGATCGAGCATCGTTCAGTCTTTGAAGAAAGACAAGAATCGAGGATTCGTCAAATTTCACAATCAAGCCAAATTTCATGGCCAATGATAGGGGTCTAATCAATTTCCAATTTTCCGATATTTACGACATCACGCGATGTGTCTCCTGATTGAGATTTTCTTGCCTCGTGAACCCTTTATTTCCAAAACGAGGCACTGCTTTTCCTCGAGAGCAGGGAAATATAAAGAGCGAAGAACATAGAACTCCGCGACGTAGAATAGAGCGGGTTGAGGGGAAAAAGCTTTGGAGACAAATAAAGAATGTCTCTTTGTAGGATCCACGAACGCTGCATATATAAAGAGTCCGGGATTGATCAAACGCGGGAAAGCTTGCAAAGAATAGCGCGACTTGTGTATCGGGACGGAAACGGAAGACGAGTGCGCACCATCTTCGAGAGATCTTACCGTTCGGGTTTCCGAGGCAGACACCTGGTGCACCTTTGCTTTGCAGGTGAAATTCCAAGGGGGCCTATGTATTGATAAGACGCGACGTTTGTCCCACCGTGTAGATATATTCACCTCGCTTTCTCCAGTAGTGATTCCTTTATTCGTATACGAATACGTATAAGAATATCGCCGACTGCTTCGTGCTGTATGAGAAATAATTTTGTCAGATGCAGGTAGTTTCATTTAAGTAGTATTTTAGTATAAAATGTCAATCCATAATTCGTCTCTTGATTTATCTAGACAATTTTTTTCTCGATTGGCAAATTTCAGATTCTCACAAATTACATCGACGCTTAGAATCATTTCGCGACATTTGTGAAATTTGTGAAAAGTTGTAAAAAATTTTAAACCATTCGATAAATCGATTCTACAATAAAAATATGACAATCGATTAATAATCTTAGCTCTTTTCCTATATAAATACGTTCGCGTTTTTCCTAATGTTTATATGAGATTGATGGCGATTTTCCCATTAGACAAATGAAATCTAGAATCAGGCAGCCGCATTCAGCGCTAAATGCGCGATGAAGATAGAGAATTTCCTCGAGATGCATCTGTAGCTGCCCGAGGCGGGATAAGGCCAGGGGCAGGGAGGCGGGAAAAGCATGATTTAGGATCAAGATTTCAAAGGGTGCAAGATAAATAATCGTATTGTCATCCGTCCGCGGGCGAAAACTCCGCGCATTTCTCGCTTTGCACTTCACCATGAGTAAGCGCGGCATAGAAGGAAGATATGCATACGGCAGTCATGCTACAGGAGATGAAAGGTCTGGTTTATTCAGAAATACTATATATATATGCATACATATAATATATACATATATATAGATACACATATACATACACATACGCGCACATTGTAATGTACAACGCGTAACTTCCCCACAGAATAGGGAAATATTGCATATTCATACGGCCGTGAAGCCCCTCGACATACGGACGGATACTAAAATGGCGATTGCATAACGTGGGTTATCAAACGGCCCGTGCCGCACCGATACCGCCAAGGAAATGACATTCGAGAGCGTCGACAAATTTCCCTCCCCCTTCTTCTCGCGCGACAACTCCATTTTCTTTACGACCGAATGTCCCCGATTTATTAACCGAATCGCGTCACGTTGCGACAGTATATAGTCAATGTTTTATCGCGGAATTCACGATATGTGATAAACATTAAAGAATCATTGTTCATAGGTATACATATAATCCTAGTTTCGTAACTCTGATAAGATGAAAAACGCGATTTAAATTATAATAATTAAATTTCTCAATGAAGACAGAATTATTGTAGGCGGTTTTTAATGAAGATTCTTGAGAAGGGCAATCTTCATTTTTTTTTATTCTTGTGCTCGGCATCATTTTATCGTTATCGATCGCTACAAAATAAGTGCGTGTCGAATCCAAACGCGGGGTTTGCGGCGTCGCAAGTTTCCCGTCATCATGCCGAAGTAAGAAATAACGATAGCATAGAGCGTGTGCTTCTCCCCGCTCTTCCCCGCGGTCGCCACGTGTATTCTCTACAACGCGACGAGGATGCAAACAAGTTGACAGTGGTATCGATTTCCAGCGAGGTGCTATATTTTCTTGGCGTATCATATCGGTCCTCGGGGTGCAACAAATTTATTTCTACTCCTCCCCATTCCCCTTCCATCCGTTCCGCTCGTGACGCATATATTTATGCCTATGCGTATATATGTACGCTCTTACCTTCCGCCTTCGTGACTTTTTCATTTTCGCACAAAGCGCCTATCCGAGTCCATTTGCAAGCGAAGACGCTTCCTCGTTCTTTTTTTTCACCATACTATTTTGCTCTGTTCCCTCTCGACGAGCAACCACAAGCGAACCAAGGAAAGAAATCTGCGATTCGCATCCCTCGTTCACGGTTTATTCCGACGGTAACGGATATCGTTGAAGAGGGAAGAAACAATCGCGCGCGCACGGACAGAGATGAATGTGGAGGATGGTGTCAGGGGGGTAAGAATATACAGGGTCGAACAGGATCGAAGAAGGTGAAATAGCTGGATATCTTTGCTCGAGCTCATGATTACTCGGTGTGATTTGCATGCGAAATGTAATCGGGTCGTATGTATGCCGCCGCGTATCTGTGATTCTTCCGGTATCATCTATACCTTGAAATACAAGATACGGGAACGCCTCGGTCTTGGATGATGAATATTTAACCCTACAGGCTACGAGAAGATTGGAGATTCGTGCCAACGATGTAACTTGTCGTTTTGGTGAGTCCGGAAGTCTGTTCCGTTGTTCCGAATCGAGCACATTTCGACCGACAGTTTCAAAATATTCAAATAAAATCAGTTCATGATTGCAGCATATATATTGACGGCCTCTCCATATTTGTCAGGTAGGAAATAAAAATTGGAAATGTTTCCAATGAATGGTCGGAAAAGAGTAAAACAGGCAAAATGCAAACATCACAGGCTTTTAATGAGACAACTGTTAATCATACAACTTAAAATTATTATGATAAATGTGTGTTAATTGAATTATTGGATAAAAATTACGTGAAATGCATTTTTATACAAAGCAATTTTTTTGACAAAATTTTTAAATATCTTATTCAGTTCGAATTACTGCGTAATTAGACTCCATTCTAGCAACATTGATATCATTTTAAACCGTTTGTTCGTTACCGAATATCACGACGCAAATGGTGTACTCATTAAGAGGAAAATTAATTAGAATTCACTCTGACCACATTATATAAATTTACGCAAAGTTTGGAAAATCGGCGATGCTGATTAGGATGGTGCTCTAGAGGTACCAGCTACGTAGAGATTGTAAATAACATTACACTCCGTAATAGCAACTAGTTAACGGTAACTAACATATATATATATATATACACGTACAATTCTCTCTTCGTAAACCAGTAGTAAATACCGATTTTAACTGGTAGAATTCGCATTTCTAATTTCTCCGCTTAGGTCGATACGTGCTTTTACTCTCGTAAATTTTAACCGGTTAAAAGCACAGTATATACGATGCATACCGCGAGAGTATCACGGTGGAGAGCGATAGGACAAACGATTGTTACGCGGTTAAAGGTCGGGCCATCCATCCGAGCTCACTAGAAACGGCGCGAAATCATACGCCTCGCTCGCATGTAATGGAATCTCGTCGACGTTGCATACGCGGCTTGTCGGCGGCAATAACAATTATTTTCGTACCTCCTCGATATGCTCGATCGCCTATCGGTATCGCGCCACCCGACAATATGCTTGCTCGATATAAATTTCGCGTGATTCCGCGGTCAACAACGAAACGTCAATTCGCGAGCGAGAGCGCGTGTCCGGTCATCGAGCCTTGGTCGGATAATAATATCGCAACGATGATGCCGATCGTTCGAATAACGGTAACGCGATCGATTAAGGGCTTAACGTAATCGCTCTTTACTTCGACGTTCTGGCCGCTCGAACAATAGCACGATTAAAATGATTAATATCGACGCCGCTGACAAATCGATCTTGATCTATCCGCGGCAACCCGTTCTCGCGCTCTCCAATGAATAGAGAGCTAAACGTTGAAAAATTTCGAGAATAATAGCGCGCGGTTCCATTCGCATCGCCGGCGAACCGATAGTTTGCGTCATATCCAACGGATGGCTAGTTTGAAATTGATATTTCGGATAAGCTAATATTTCTGCTAACACACACAATTTGCCGATATTGCCTTTAGACAAGGTATTTCGAAGATAATTCCCGAAGATAATTCCCGATCAAGGGGACGAGAGAGGATCTATTGGAATATTTGACAATTAGAAATGCCATTTGACGAATCGCGCCACCAAACAATTCGATAATTACCGGAATCCGGCAGGAAAAGTTTCCCTTCGACTTCGGCGAACTTGCGTCACCGTAGCAGACCGCGAGTCGATCTGTTTGCCGGATGCAAATATCTGGAATAATCCATATTTTACGTCAAAATGATACCGCGGGCGTCTTTTCGCGCGGCGTCGCGTCCGCGAGTTTATCCGACAAGTTCCCGAGTTTTCCCGGAACGAGGGAAAGCCTGGTTGACTGGCTGGTTTACCGCGTAAAAATTCGCTGTTTGCCAAGTACGCTATTTTGCAACGTAAAATCACGCCACTAGGGAAATTGGATTCCTCACGCTCCGGTGAGAAGCGACCTCGACTATCGACGTTGTATCATTCGATGACCGCGTGATAACCTGACATTAAAGGAAGAATAAGATGCTATTTTACAGACTTGTATATCGCATGCATGAACAAATAAAATAAGTACCTATTATAACTTGTTCTGCAAAAGAATAAATTTTTTTACTAGTCTTTTGTCGCTAGCAAGAGAACTTATAGACGAACGATAAAATGATAATTTTAATGCTTACAATAATTGTAATTATATTTTCGTAATTTTTAGAAAGGTATTAAGAAAATAAAAATATTAAATATTTAATTTTAATTATGTTAACTTTAAGACAAAAGTGGGAACGATTACCATACATTGTTTATGTTTGATATCAGACTTAAAGTACGCTCGATTTATAGGTCGGAAGTATGAATCTACATAGTCCGTCCTGGGCTTACGTTTGTTCATCCTTATGTCCGTAGTTTCTACGCGGAGATTATTACACTGACATCGCAATTCATGCAAAAGTCACCGAGTTTAACTTGGATGCAAGCCACCGGCGTCGTGTCGATGGATAAACCCAGACAAACACTCTCCGCGTTTATTGTTCGGTGACTTGTGCGATCGTACTTGTACGTTCTATAGGTAAGTCTTGATAAACTTAAGGAAAGAGTAGAGATCATATAAAATCAATCTTTTTCATATAATTGATTTCGAATGGCTCTTGTATGAAAAGGAAAAAAATCATTTAAAAGATATTATTTTTCAAATTTATTTAGTTATAAGCTTTAAGTAATATATAATCATTAATTTATAAATTAAAAAAAATTATTTCATTAAACATATTTTCAGATACAACATTTAAATGCGTGTGTAAATAAAATAAAATATTTGAAATTAATATCGAGAAATTTATGCACACAGATAAATTAAACTTCATCAATACAAAATAGCTTACATCAGTATCCTCGATAAAATATAAAAATTGATTTCATCGTGCAGACTTTAATTGCGCAAATGATCGTGTTATGAAAATTATAAAATCTTAAATTCACGCAAGTGAAAGTCTCAACGTTTGCGTTGGCGACGAGCCAGAGAAAAGACGGCCGCGCCCGAGAGCTAGTCCCGTTAAATATGTCCCGGTATTCGCATTGTCGACGACAACGAAGACGACGACGACGACGATGACGACGGTGGTAAAACGTGCGTTTATGCTAATTTTAGTTTCTCGTTAAATTATAAATTTATGATACAGATCGGCGGCCTGCCATCATTTGGCTGCGTCAAAGATATATCCGCTTGCTTTTCCGTCGAGTAAATAAAATGCAACCCGCGTTATAAACTGCGTATCGATAGTTCAATATAACGGATTAATTTCGGTCATCTCGCGCATTTTTCATTGTATATTGAATGCGATCGAGTTCATTCGATAACATTTTCTGATATAGCGGTAGTAAACGAATAACAGATCTCGATTTTTGGATTTATATTTGTGTGTCGCAGATGTTTTTTAAAATTAAAGAATTTCTATCACACAAAACTTGCAGTGAAAACTTTTCCAGCGCGAGGTTCCACTCTCAAATAAATGAAACAATATCGTCGTGCGTAACTATGTAAAATAAATATGAGCGATAGTTGACAGATATAACGTGTCGAACGATAGTCCAAAAACTTTTGAACACTTCAATTACGCAGTCCCGACTATATGGCAAATACTGCGTGAAAAACATATGTTACATATGTAGAATAACGTACGCGTTTATTAAATGAGCGATAGCGATATATAGTGATATATGACAAAAATGATTTGTACGCGTTATATTCATGGAGCAAAATGATTTATAATAATAAAATTGCAAAGTTATGACGTAAAATAAAATCACCAAACGTTAAAAAATATTATTAGTCATGCTTTAAAGTCTATCTACAAGAAACATTGATTGTTATTAAAATATTGATGAACAGTCTAAAATACTTTTAATTACTATATGTGTAATATATTAATATATACTTATAATTAATATATGTATATAAAGTCTATGCATCATTAATATGTATAACAAGTCTCTAAAAAATATAAAAATGTAAATGTTTGCTTAAAAAAGATATGGCAAATTTCTCACTTTAATATTAAATATAAATAAAAATGTATTGCAATATAATGTTTTAGAAGTACATTTATATAGAAGAAAAAAGATAGGAATAAGAAAGTATAGTATTATTAAAAGTGCGAAATAATGCTTGAAATAATATCATGGTATTTTCTTTCAATCCGATCGGCTGATTCGAGATATCTACGCTCCCTGATCCTGGAAAGGTATTCAAGGATCGATCCTTGGTTACCTGAATCAACGAGTGGCGCAGATAAGCGCGCGAGCTCATTAATTTCCATCTACTCATCGATCGCGAATTGAAAAACAGCACTTGATAACGAGATGATAATCCCGTTATTACAATAAAAGCCTCGTAATGATTATCGTCCCGTATCCGTCGATCGTCGTATCAACGATGATCCGTTAATGCCTGACGAGTGGCATTTGTAAATTTTCTAGTTGTTATTACGCGGTCCATTGTCATTAATATTTCGTTATTAATTACGTACGCACACGTATAATTGGCACTGCGGCATTAATTAACCCGGTAACATCTCGCGCGCGCGATTCCTTGCACGAGAATCTGATTAGCCGATCTCGTCGCGAGGACGAATCGCTGTGGCACATCGGGCTTATTATTTTTGACGCAGATTTCCGGCCGAACGAGGATGAAAAATCATCGAACCGGAGCCGAAACGGTTGAAACCAATTAAAAGTTCGCGGCGTCGGCAGCCAATTACGTATATTGGCGTGGAACGCGGCTGTAACTTTAAAAGTCGAGTGATCGCCGAGGCGTATCTTCTCATAAATCCTCATAAATGTTAACTCCGGCATCGCTAATGTTGCGCAATATCGTCTAGTTACTTTTACATTCGGAAAACAATAGAAAAATTTCCTTCTCGATTTGTCATCGAGACAAAACTGTTTCCTTTACTTTTTTTTTAAATATGTCTATTTTCTCTCATAACATGTGTTGTACATCATGAAATCCCGTTGTCCCGAGGAAATAAAATTTAAACTTGGTACTTTACGCTCGAGTGGTTGAAAAATGATGGAAAATTCGCATCGTTTCCTTTCATACGACGTCGCATCGCGTGCTTTCGTACGACAGATAAAAATCTCGTGACACACGGGGCTTACAAGGTGTGAGAAAATTGCGCGGCACTTAAGGGATTATCTATCGGTCGCGTGCGAGAGTACGAGTGACTCGGATTATCGGGGAATCGCATCGGGGCTCTGTCATGAAATAGACGTCAGCGGATTGAATGCAAACGAGAGATTTGCGTATAACGAACAGGCGTTAAGCACTGACGGTGCAGCGATGCTGCGCCTTTGGCCGCAACACCGCAATATGCCCCGCGAATTTGACACGCTTGCACCTTGTGACTCGCGGTGGTTGTTGCTAGTCGGCTTTTCACGCCTCGCGTGTTTCAACCCTTCCCGCCCGCCGCCGGAATAAGCGCACGTATAAACGTGGTCGATGCGATGCGAAGTTACGGATTCACAAGCTTCGCGGATGGGATGATTTGATACGCTCAAATGGCGTAACTCGTACGGCGATTGTTCAATTATGATAACTCGTAAGCAGAAATAAAATTACAATCGGAGGCTAAATCACCTCGCGATATTATTTCCGCGAGTGATAAGGAATAAAAATTGAATGAAAAATGACAAATTACAATCGAGTGATTTTTCAGACGCGGAGGCTTGAAAAGTTTTTGCGAGAAATCATTAAAAACTTTTCCTTCCCTTTTCTCATTTCGCATTGTTCCTTACGTGTAAAATAATCTCGCGTCGTAGATTTTAAGGATACGATATCGGGACGGAATATGTGGCGAAGCCAGCCAATTTATTTCGCCGCACCAAGTTTACGTATGAAGACGAAGAACCGCGGACGACGCGTTTCGCGACAAAAAGTGCGAAGGAAAGTTTGCGAGAGAAAAAAGCCGGCAGAAGTCGGAGAAAAGAATTGCAGAGTCCTGTAACATTCTTTCATTGGTTCATTTATCACTTGACCAAGAACGTAATAGATCGCGAGCAACCGTGGACTCTTCGCCACGGTGGTCTTTTACCGACTGCTTTATACTTTCTCTCTCTCTCTCTCTCTCTCTCTCTCTCTCTCTCTCTCTCTCTCTCTCTCTCTCTCTCTCTCTCTCTCTTTCTCTCTGTGAATTCGAACGTAAAGTTTTACTGTTCTCCTCATTCAATACGACAATATTGATTCACCGGCTCTTATGGCCACGAGCGCCGTTAACGACGACATGTGATCTGTAAAAGTCGCCATATCAAATGTCATTCGAAATCGAAAACGTGAAATCACGTATTTCGAGAGGAATTATTCCTAATCTATATCATCACTCGTTATTCCAGGTTCCAACGATATTGTTCGCATAATTATCTTAAGTCTCAACATAAATTAATACGATTTGCTCTCTCTCACTGTTCTTATTCGCGGTACTCAAACTTTAATTACCGTAGAAATTCACGAGTAAAAGGAGAATATTATGAAAGATGTATATTTTCCCATCGCTGCTCGACAAATATCACTAACAACATCATTAGTATATAATTACTAATTGATATTAATTCCATAATAATATCAATTGAAGGAAACTTGTAGCCGATAAAAAAAATACAATATTAATATACACATTTCTATCTTCCGGCTGTTCTCCCTCTTCCTGTTATCATCGCCCACAATCAGGTCGATTAATTAGAACCTGGGAATCGCAGGTGTAATGAAAGATAATCGTTCCCGTCTGCTCCAACTTCCGTCGAGAAGTTACATTACCGCCGACACGAAACGCTCCCCGATTCCCTATTAAAAGTATCGTAATCGAGCGGGAAATAGCCCCGTCGGTCGTAACGCAAGATGGATGCGCATTTCGGTCGAATGAATTTAATGCGCCGGCTCGATTTCGTATTGGATCAATCCTCGCATCTCACGCGCATAATAGGGCGATCGGGAAATGGAAAAAAGCGCGTTGCACGTGCGACAAGCTGTCAATCGGTTTTAGATCTTGCCAACTGATTGTTCATTCGACCGGATAACTTTTTCGACCGGTACATAATAAAAAGGAAAAAAAAACGTGTGTATATGTGTGTGCCGGATGTATGAATATTCGGCGATTGCGGTATTATTCGTACGTGCGAGATAAATCGATTTCGGCGTAGCGATAAATTTTATAGTGGACGATTCTTTAAAAATTTTCGTGTCTCTCTGATAATATTGAATATATACTTTCCTGCTGCGTTTTTAATTATTTTCGTTCGTGAAACGAACCTTGGAACTGTATAAATATAGACAAGATTTAATTAAAATACGCTGCATTTTTAGTGCCGATAAAAAAATGGAAGTATATAACGAAACGCGTTAAATTCGCGTGAGCACATTTAACGTGACAGAATGCATTTCGGAATTTGATGAATTTGATGAATTTCGACTCGAATGCAAGTGAGCGCATTTTCGAACCGGCGAGGACGGTACAAAACGCGATACCGGCCGGGATACCGCATTTTTAGAACAGCCGAAGGAATGGGTATCACGGTTATGAGACGTGAATATACCGGCCACATCACGAGGTAGCGATATGGAGCGTATATAGAGCGGATGAGATTTCCTTAGTCCGGCAAAATTCTTTTTACCCCTACAGTATAACACGTATATTTTTTTCTATTCGCCGTTTTTATGGAACGCATCCAGAGGTATCTCCGTTTAAAATTCAATTTCGTTTAACGTCATCGGAGATTGGTACTTTTATATTATTTGATATCTTCGTGAGTGAGAGAGAGAGAGAGAGAGAGAGAGAGAGAGAAAGAGAGATGCAATTCCGCTGTGAGATTGTCTTAAACTTATTTAATGACAATACCATACTTTGAAAAATAAAATGCACGTTAACGCAGACTCGTTCGTCGCCTCGTGACAACAAAGTTTTGCACAATTACGAGCCACTCCAAGTGTGGTTGTTTAAGTATTATTAAACAAATGATGGATCGTTTAATCGTAAGTTTCGGCGACCGTTTCAGCGTTTAACAACATCGTTTGGAAGAACGATTGTATGCTGTAATCACATCTCGGATTAACGATCGCGGCTGCGGATCCACGTTAGATCAAAAGTGGATTTGCACCACGTCGGGACGTCTCATCTCGCGTCACGACACACTCCGGTTTTGTTCTTGCAATTCAAAACGAATTCAAACGCGACGTCGACCTGGCAACGCCTCAAGCATCGCGAGAATTCATCCAGTAATTTTAGTATGTTGACTCCGCGTGCAATTTGCGGACGATACGCGTCACGAATTGCATTCGACATATAGCGTTATTCACCGAGAAGACCGCTGAAATTTATCTTTCGCTGTCGGACATTTGACGTGATCCATTGGTACATTGCTTCAGCTTACGTCAAGTGATCTCAACAACGTTCTATACTTGTCACACGTTTCAGTTAATTATCGAATCTAGAGAGAAATGAGGCAAGAAATTCGTCATAATTATTTTCGATCCATCAATTATTTACGGTTGAAAATAGTCCTGGGTTAATCATCTATTTTCGCGTTTATCTTTAACATTTTATAAATATGTTTCACGGGGAAAACATTACGATTTGCAATTTAAAAGACCCATATACCGCGATCTGCTTTCTTCGAAAGCAGTCTGATCATGTTTATCGTCGCAGAATCATTTTTGTTATTTTTATCCAAGTGCCTGTTTCCCTCAGTAATAACCTCGCCGGCGTTGCATTTGTTATTTCTTCGGCTTTGTTATGCATGCATTTTGTTTTCGCTCACCTCAGTCTGCTGTGCTCCGTGTGCGGTGATTCCTCCGGCGATTTGTAACTGTTTCCGGTCTGCAACAAAGAATGAGAAGCGTAATGAAGACCCCGGTTCACGCGGTTCATGTCTAATAAAGAGTAAAAGAATCCTACGAATTTTATCCGCGTTTCCCTGCAACAATAATCGCGAACTAGAAGTGCAAAATCATGTAAGCGCAAAAAAGGTTCGTTTAAACGAACCGAGAGAAAATCCCGTTTGCTGAAAAATATGTTACGACCATAAAGGTAGGAATAAAAGGAAAAATATTTCATATATAAATAGTATAAAAATTACTGCATTTTTCTCAAATATTACGTACGTTGAATAAAGAGAATAATGCACCATGGTTAAAACGATCGAGGAAAATGCAATGTGTTATATTTAAGGACGTTTCATCGCGAGCAATCGGCCATTTCAATCAAAGTTCTCGCTCCGACAACCGACGACACTCGAGGGATTAATTCGATCAACCGATTGTCCGAATCCTGCTAACATCGTAGGATTCTCGGATCGTGTCCGAGTGTCATCTCAAAATTCGCGACACGGCTTTAAACTCGCGCGACGTTTACTTCGGTCAAAATATCGGGACGTTCTCGTGGACCGAATAAGCAACGTATCGGTCGCGAAATAATACTCTGGGAAACGAAACATTCGTGAAACACGTGCGTTGGCCGTTAATAAATCGACCGTGGAGAACAAGGGGCCCGGTTACGACGACGACGACGCCGGCGTCGAATTAGTTCGCGAGAACGTGTAACAACTCGGACAACGAATGGAATCCAAGGGATTTCGCGAGAACGGATCGCGCGGCGATGTAATTAGAATTTATGTCGATTATAGCGCGGCGGAAAAGAAGAAAAAGGACACGCGAGAGGCCCAGCGAGGCAATGCTAGTATATTTTCATCGAGCAATTCGCGTCATAAATTATTCCTTCATTACCCGTCGGCGATTTGCGGATATCCTTTCGAGCTATCGCTCCGCTTCCCGGAAAACGAACATTAAAGTACGCGGGAGCGGCTGTTGCGCGTTATCGGGGATGCAATTATGTTTCAAATCGTCCATACCATCGATTATTATCGGCGCGATGCGATTATTAAAGCAAAAACGATCAGCAAACTTGAGCGAGATGATCGCAATCGGGAAATCCTCTCTCTGTCGCCGCGATTAGAATTTCTCTTTTTTTCTTTTCCATGGTTTTTTTTCCTCGCTTTTCCTTTCATTAGACAAGCCGTTAGTCGCGCAATCCGACCAACGGGAAATGTTATTCTCGCGTAAATTGTGAACGCGGTTACGTCGCGACAATCGAATTATCAGTTATGGAAATTTGTGCGTTTGGAAACAATGGTCATTATAAATACCGTGCCGCGTTGTGGCATGCGATAGAACCGCGTATCGTCGATGATCATGGTATGAACAATAATGATTATTTCATTTCAATCAACCTGCGGAAATTGAACAGTTCTGGGAAATCGAAAGGACACTCGCTCGCTTGTTACTCTACGCTCGATATGATGACGTCGATTTAAAACTACATCTAATTACATATACTCGCGTATATACGCGTATATATTGCGGCGCTCGCAATCTATCCATTACAGTGGGTTAACGAAGTTGGAAATCAGTTTGATCGATCAGTTAAAGTAAATGATTGTCGTTTGGCTGGCCGTCGATCCCGCAACGATTCGATCGCATCGATTATGTATATCGCAACAATCCGCAAGCTTTGACATCTGTTGCGTGGCAATGTCATGACGTTACAAGATATTAATCAGCAAAACAATTGAATGCAGATATATTGTAATCAAACCACAAAGCTCTTTCGTTATATAATAATTAGGAATTTAGGTATGATTATTCTAAAAAACATCGAAATTAGGAATTTAGGTATGATTATTCTAAAAAAACATCAAAAATCTTTCCCCGTCGGATTAAAGTCTGAATTTTCCACTAATATTTGTAATCGCTTTTAGTGTTAGTGTTACTAGCTTTTTAAAACATCCACCGACTCGATTACTCCTTCAATCATCGCTTTGACATCTGTTGCGTGGCGATATAAAATAATAATCAGCGGAACAATTGGATGCAGATATGTTGTAATCAAATCACAAAGCTCTTTCGTTATATAATTAGAAATTTAGATATAATTATTCTACAAAAGAAATCGAAGCATTAATAATCCTTCTCTGTCGGATTAAAGTCTGAGTTGTCCACTAATATTTAACGTTATTACGATACTTTTCAAAATGTCCGCCGACTCGATCGCTCTTTCGATCACCATCACGTCGCGATTAATCGCGTCGCTTATCATCGATTATCACTCGTTCGCGACTTACCTACCGCGCGAACATTTATCTCGTAATCCAGTCTCAAGTAGCAACCGTCTGCTCCTTGTAAGTCTCATCCCGTCCGCAATCTAAGATCAGCACTCAGTCACTCTTTCTCTCTGGCGCCTCTTTCCGTCGCCGTGACGCGCAATCCGCAACGGAGTGAATTCTTCCCATCCATCCGGGGACAGTCAATTTATCCTTATTTTCTCTCGACTTTCACTTTGCTCGAGAGAGAGTCGAGTGTTTTTCTTTTTTCTTTCCCCTCTCTTCCGTTTTCTACCGTGCGCGCTCCGAAAGCCACCCCTCGGCGAAAGACGCGACGCGACTTTCACTCGATTGTGCCTCGGCCAAGTTGTGCTTGGCCCGAACGAGTAGCTTTTGGCACGGGAATCGCTATCATTCGTTCTGCCCCTCCCGTCTGAGACGGGAATGAAGAACAAGAAGAAGACGACGAACGCGGCTCTTTCCTTTCTCGTTTCTCTCCCGTCATCCGTCTCATTTACCCTCTCTTTCTCTCCGTCCTGCTATCTGTCCCGCCTTTTCATCTTCTCCTCTGCCGGGCACCGGCAAAGCGGAAGGAGGACGAAGAATGGAAATGCGACGAGGAAAACACCATCTACCGGGGTCTACTGCCTCCGTACCGAAATACACCGGTCTGCGCTTATAGTTCACTCGGCGGAGACTGAAAGAGGAGAACGCGAGAGGGAAGGCGAGAGGTTGGATGACTCCGGGTTAAAGTGGCGTCGCGTGTACAACCGCACCGACGGCGGAATATACGGCACTGCAGAGGACCGCTTCGCCGCGCGGGAAACTGTCTTCCGCTCCGTCCTTTCTCACCTACCGTCCCGTGGTCGCATCCGCTATTTTTTCCCTCCGAGTCCCGAGGAATATTATATGCTCTTATTCTCTCGCTTCCTCTCTCTCTCTCTCTCTTTCTCTATCTTCTCTCTTTTGTCTCCGCCAAATGCGGCAGACTCACTCGCAAATATGTAATAAGTCAAGAGCATTGACCCGTTTTAGCTTAATACTTTTAAGAAAATCGCATTGTATATTATGTATTACATAATCAAGCAAGCTTCGCGTTAATTTTATCCGTTTATTAAATTTTCACGCAAATTGACCAAGTTTTGTCATATTTATGATAGGATAATTATTCCATGAGATTGCGTGTTATCCTTTTTGAACAAGAACATTGCTCATTATTCATATTATACATATATAGAATGTCTCGCCATTATCATATAAATGCGTAATAATTATAATGAGATGAACATCTCGCGGAAATGTGAATATTTTTTGCGAACTTATTTAGGTCGAGCAAGTTATTTATTTATTTATTTATTGATGAAATTAAAATCTTTTGACAAAAAAGGATACAAAAAATAGTTACAAAAGAATGTCATAAATATTACATATTTAAATTAATATTTAAAAAGGATATACAAAATGAGCAATGTATATTGATTGATCAGACATCGTTAAATACTTATACGATCATGATAAGACACATTATACATATGTTTTTACTATAATAAAAAAATGTGCACAGTGCATCTCGCTATTATAAATACTTAATGATATGTCGTCTGGCCAATCAATATATATTGCTTATTTTTGTATATTCTTTCCATCAATAAACTGAATAAATAAATAAATTTTGATTTATTTTTCGCTTAAATAAAATTGTGAAGAATATTTTAAAAAGGTTTCATCTATTTAAATAATCACGAATAATAAAATTCACTATCAATCATGTATGGCGGGCACAGAAACGAAAGAAAATTGCACGATAGTGAATCGATAATTTTCAAACCTAAGGAGAAATGTCTGGGAAGGAGGGTAAAGAAATTTATCTAATATTGTACGTGTCAAATGGATTTTCGGCGGCAGGCGCGAACAAGCTGTCGAGCCCCATCGAGTCTCTGTTAGTTGCGAATTGTAGTCGGCGGCGAGGTGCGTACTCCATGCAGAGAGATATTGTGGTTGTAAGCGCGGACTTAGGATCGACATGGAATCAGCCTAATCACCCGGAAGTGTTGCCAATGTCCGCCGTTAATCCGATCGCAGATGTTTCACTCTAGCCGATTCTCTCGGGGCGGCCGTTTCTCTGTTCGTTCCCCTCGCTCGTTTCGGCCGCTCGTGTCTGCTCATAGTGTTTGTTTGCGGCCGCGTTAGCGGATTCTAATCGCGGTTACTACGCTCTTGCGCCCCAAATCTGCCACCGCCACCAAACCGAGTACTTAAATCGAGTGAAACGTACCGTTGTGTACAACGCATTTAGGTTAAAGCACCTATTTTCAATTAGGCGGCTTGGCCGCTTCTAGGCCGATATATCTCGCCCGCTTCGGCGGTTCTGATTCATGAAACTGGCACGGAAATTTCGCGTTGATTAATCGCATGTGCGACTTTTCGCGATTTATCTTGTCGTCTCTCAAATGGCGCGTTTTAATAAAACAGAGATTTCGCAAAAGTTCGGGAAAATATAATATTAATCGTTTGATTAATATCCTGGAATTTAGCAAGCCATAAATGGGGATCGTGCAAAACATATTTTGTGTCTTTTAAGCGCCTAAAATATTTTTCACCATTTTATATTACTCTTTTTGTAACATGCAATTTTATTATATTTGCTCGCAATACTGCAAACTGTTTCTTTTCCATTCGTACACATTTTCCTGCACAATATTTTTTATTTCACGGAAATTGTTTTAATTATTTTTTTTCGTTTCAAAAGCAAAATCTTTTCATCACTCACTATTGCTATATTTTTGCTCCCTATATTTTTAATCTACTGATTTATTTACCATAGGAATTATTGCATTGACATAACGCGAAAACTGAAACCAACGTAGAGTCTTAAATACTTTTAACTCATGAAAGGCGAAGAGAATGAAGTAGGCAGGATGAAAGGGAGAGAAAAACGTGAGAGAGTAGCAGAGCTACATACGCAAAAGTGGTAAGAGAAGAATGAAGAGGAAGAGAGCTCGGAGCAGGAGCAAACATGCAGGCGAAAAATATTTTTGAAGCGAAGAACGCGCGCGCGCACAAGAGAGCCACTCTCTAATTAGCTTGGTATACGGGGTGGCTTTTTGTTTAATTAACACGCTCGTAGTAAACTACCCCTATGCCGCGCGCGAAGTCGCTCTTTTTAGCCTCGATGTGGCGCTCTTTATATCCTTTTTTTCCCCATACTCATCTCTCTCTCTCCCTTGCGGCTACTCTCTCCTTTCGCTCGTGATACATCCGATAGGTATTAGTTTGCTGAAAACACGCGCTCAAGGGTGTCGGGTTTAAAAGGACGACATTGTCCGGTAGGTGTGTCTCTCCAGCGATTCTCTATTTCTCTTTTTGCGTCGCGCACCCCCTTTTTCTTTTTATTTATTTTTTTACCGCCGACCGATGAAAATACTGGGCTTCGGTATTTTGACAGCTGGTGCATTCTTGTTGCGATACATATTTGTTCGAATTCGATGAGCCGTATCGTCGAATAGTGGCGTCTCAATCTCTCCCTCTCGAGAAAACCATCGGATTCGCCGAATTTGAATTCCCGAATTTCGAAAGAGAAGTAATCTTGTTAATAGAAAACTCCGAAGTTTATTGGCACCGCGCCCATCGCTGATTGATCGTTTCATCTTCGCCTTTAGAAGCCTTTAGACTCTCGCCTTTTATTCGATTAGAATATCAGCCTTTGTTTTCGTTTTACTATACTCGAGCGATTCTGTTATCTTACAACTGGATTACATCTTTTCTCAGGACATGCGACGCGCTTCGCGCTTTTCGATAAAAATAAGTCCACGTCGAAAGTACAAACCTCGCCAAAGGATGAAAGAAAAATATTATGACTAAAACGTAATGGATCTTATATTCTTAGCTCTTACTGTCCATATGGCGAGTTCAATTATATGACAGTTGGTCACAATTCTTTCAGTAGCTCCGCTAAAGTTAAATATTTAATAAAACATCAGAAAGAGAGAGAGAGAGAGAGAGGCAATAAATAGAAATATTGCATTCATATTTAACAAATATATAGTTTAAGAATCTTCATCACTGTCACTGTAGTTATATTGAATTACATTTGAATGATTATAATTATACGAGCTTTTTTTATATGTTGCAAAATATTACATTATATGTCGCAAATTATTCTTTTGTCAATCATTCGCTGATATATGAGAGATTGATAAAATAAATCATATAAATTTTCTTCTATTATTCTATATAACTGAATGCATATAATTCAATCTGTGTATCTTACATTTCCAGTAAAGATAGATACAATTCATCAGGATTGAACTATTTATTAATTGATAAATTGAAGAATTTTCGACATGTTTTATTTTATTTAATAACGCTATACGATCGCATATTTCATATATTCCTAAATTTATGATTATTTATGACAAAGTTATTCTGCCAGTCCGCGATCAGTGTCGCAACTCGGTCCAGAGAGTGAGTTGAAACCACGTGTCGAACAGACTCAGCACGGTATCACGGCATTGAGATATGAGTCTTCTCTGTGCACGCTTTCGCAGTAGAACCTGGAAACGAGAGACACAGCTTTCTCGTTCTCTCTCTCAGCTTAGTCTGGTCTGTATGTTAGCCGGTGAACGTTAGCTGCAGGTGGCGCAGCGTATTTATAGCCGCGTCGTGACTCCTTCCTCTTTGCCAACAACACGTCGGTCCTCCCGGTTTTCGTGCGACTCCTCACTGCGCCTCTCTTTCTCATCCTCTCTCTCTCTTTCTCCCCCTATTCCTCTCTTTCTCTCCGCATCTTCCTCTCTCGGCTGTTGCTCGCGAAGGTCTACTTAACGGCGTTAAACCGGCTGGTGCGAACGGCGACTTCCGCTGGAAGACCTGGACGGGTGAGAGTACGCGTTAAAGAATGAGTTTAGCCAACGGAATAGAGGCAGCCTCGAAGAGGATTATCTCGAGTTTTGTCCGCCGTCGAATCCGCTTCCGCGAGAAGCGGAAATAAACGATCAAATGACGATGCGTACGTGCGCTCGACGGCTCATCGAAATCTGTCGATCGCCGTTACGTGCCGCTTGTACCGTCCCGATGATGGCATGAATTTTTATGCACCCCGGAAAAATCGTTTTCCGAGTGCTTCTACATCGGAATATCGATTTCAGCAGAGTCGAATACAGATTTTTTCAAACTCAGGGAAAGTGCATTTTTATAGCATTGCCGTGAAAATCTCTTGTTCGGATTCGATTGTTCCAATTTTCCTTTCGATTATATATGTATACAAAGGAATAATTATAAGCATGTTAATTAATTCGAAGTTACAATAATTCGAAAAAAATTTATCCAAAAGTGACTGTAACAGAAAACTATGATGATGATGAATATTGTATAGATGGTATTTTGCTTAAAGAGATATAAAAATCACCTGTATTTTCTTTTTTGAATGAAACCGTATGACTTTTTTGTATATCGCGATTTTTATCTTCTTAGTTATTTCACATAAAAATATTAAAATATATAAAATCACCCAAATGACAAATATCTTACAAGATATTTCATCATTTATTTTGACTGAAATCCGCGATCACAGATGAATCGATGATTTCAAAGCTGGAAGATTGCGTGTTAGATTCGCGACACTTTCTGCAAAGTGCTCGTTGTTAATCGCAATACGTTCCCATGCTCGCGCTTATTCTTTCATCACACTGCCGGATTCTTTGCGAGATCGAGATCTCGCACGCTCGCAGAAATAATCGCGATAATCGGGCAGAACGTGCCATGCAACCGGCGACCCCTAACGACTCTTTACCCTTTCATTCGCGGGGGCGGTTCGTTCGCTTAGTCCGGCCAACACTTTTACATCCGGCTTAGCCCGCCACCATCGGATAACACTTCGCAAGCAACGACGCGACCGCGGCAGTCACTTTCAGCCGGCGCAAGCCGCCGTTCCTAAACGGTTAAAGTCTTGTCCAAACTCGGGGAAACTCGTTTGCTCCGCGGCTGCCGCCGCTATCTCATAGCTGCGATCTCCTCTCAATCTCCAAGTCTACCTCCGACCCGCCGCGCGACTGTTTTCTTCTCTCTTTGCGAAGATCTCCCTATCTTACTCGAGGAAAGAAAAGAGAAACGGCGCGGTCTCTTCAGATTATTTCGAGAGCAAAAGAGTCGCGGGGATTTAAAGATGCTGTGAATTCTCTTTATTGAACAGACCAAGGAAACACGCCGGATAAAAGATGTTAAATAATGTTTCGCCTATAGAAGATTCATAAAGTATCTATTTAGATACGAAAAAATATAGAGAATCGCAAGCAAATAAATACAAAGTTAAATTACATGGCTTGGGAAATGTTTAATAAAATTGTAATAATCTAAAAATTAAACGCCCAAGATACGAAAAAGATATCCTTGTAAGAAAAGAGTATGCATTTTTTTTTTTAAAAAGCACGGATTTAATTATATATTATTAATTATTTTGTATTATAAAATTATCGTGGATTTTATATTGTTTAAGACACTGGACATTTCGACTTTTTTACAATTTTTTTCTATACTTTCTTTTCTCTTTTCACGTGTATATAGCGGAACTTTCAACCTGTGCGCTCAGCGAAACTTCTGAGCGAAGCAGGGAAAGATCTTACAGCATAAAAGGATACCTGGTTGTTAAACTGGAAGTGACAACGATTTTTCTCGGATACGTCTTCTATGGCGAAACGTGACCCCTTTTAGCCGGCGCACGAGTCGGCTATTAAAGGAGGATGATCGATGATTTGCGCCATCCATTACGACCGGTGACTGGGAATGTAACCCAGGTGCGTTATTTGCACGAATAACGCTTCTGATTTTTTCATGACGTATCGTGAACGGGGTAATCTAAAAATAGATACGTGCTGTGCTTTTATCATTTAATTTCCAAACAAATTTGAGATTTAAAGTTTGAGAAGATAAATTTTTGGGAAATGTAAAAAAAACTCGCTGTAAGAAAAATGTTACATTATACTCGAATTATTTCACGTGCTTGCATGATGCAGGTGTTACGTCGATAAATCAATAAAATAAATCGCAGCGTCATCTTTCCGTGATCTCTTCTTGCACGAGCTGTTTAATCATGGGAAAAGTGATAAAAATGTACAACAAACGCGTTACCGTTATCAATAATTTTTTTCAAGTATACCTATCGCAGGTTTCTTGTAAACTCACAGTTATTTTATAAAGAAATATCTAGTCTCTCTGTATATAAAATACCGAATATTTATAGAATAGCATTTTATAAAAAGAACCGTGGCTTTTTATGAAAAAAATTAAATTTACACAAAAAGCCTGCGATACACATATACATAATAGTTCTTGTCCTCTTTTGATATCGGGTCGTTAAAGGGCAATGATCGACGATTCACCACAACGGCACCGCAAGGCCTCCTGAGATTTTGCATTAAATTCATAATCAATGTATGAGAATGCATTTATGCGATGTATCGGAAAATCATAGACAACAATCATTTAAACAAAAGGATCTTTAATTTAGAGAGTCTGTTATTGAGCGAGTAACCGAAAAAAATAATGAATTCAAAATTGTATTGCTGAAAAAAGTATTGAAGAAAAAGTTTACATCTCAGGAATGTAATTTTGGTCCCTTTTTATTTTAGCTAGTGTGTGATGTCCATTTAATCAACATTTCTTATATCAATGAGAATAGAAAACTGCATCAATTGCTTATAGAGTTAATAATCGTTACAAACGATATGAACGCGTTTCTCGGAAAATGTTGGGACGAATCGCGAATTATTTACACTATTAAATTCCACGGGGAGAGATGCTTTCTTTCTTCGCAGTGATAATTCCACGAGAACCTGCGGATCGCAGATTGTTTACTCCTCGTAACGTAAACCCAACTTCTACTAACACAAACTTAATTCCACATCAGGCAATACCTATCGACCCGGTCTCTGTTATTACAGGATAATGACGGACATAATACCGGCGATGTTGTCCACAAGCTATCCTCACACCGAACTCGCAAGCGATATAGGTAGTGCAAAACACATCCCGCGCAACGGAGGATCAACAAGGAGTGAGAGGGACATTAGTGGAGGTATACGAGCCACATAATCAAGCCACGTCACAATGGCATGTCACTTATATGTATGTGAATTGCCGCCGTATTGGCGCCTCATGTCGCTCAATGGCCGGATACCGACGCGTCGTGCGCCAGGATATAGAGGTATCTTACACAAAGACTCGCAGCTGATTATTGCTACGCTCGTGGCAAAGAGCAGCCTAGTCCCTGCGGCTAACCCGGCTTTCGTCGAATTGGTTTCGACATTATTGCGAACGCCAGAGCGTATTTCAAAGACGCGTGCGATTGCTTGTACTCTAATATCGATGTCTCGCGTATTAAATATCTCGATAATTAAATATCTCGATAATTAAATTAAGATTTAAAGTTTGGTTGAATTTAATTTGCAAAATTTCGTTATTTATCTCCTTAAAATTTTCCTTTTAATTTTCAATATTAAACAATAATAAAATTTTCAATATTGAATGTTTCTTCTGCAATAGTTGTACGAATTGTAAAAATTTTCTTGACATCTTTTTACATTACAAGACGATATCAGAACTTCTCTCTTAAATAGAAATAGAAATATTTTTCTTAAATAGAAAGACACGTAGGGCAGAGCATTCATGGTTAGTCGCGTGACGAGATTCGAAGGGAGACAATCTGTTCCAGTAAAGTAAAATTGCATAAGTAATCTTGAGTGACGCGTCTTACCTTTTCAGGCCGGTTAGATTTCCCCTTTCCCTGATATGCGAGGGAATTAAGGTATGTAGACGAAGGGAAGAAAGAAGGGAATGAGGAAAAAGCGCGCGCTCGCGATACGAGAAACACGCAAGAAGAAAAGAAAGGAGAGAGATTGGTAACGGCGGAGAGAAAAGGACGATGGGAGAAAGTAGGGTCGACTGTAAAAGCAACAGGTGCCGACGTCTAGCTAGCAAGCAAGCAGCTCTCGCAAGCCCCACATCTCTCCTTCTCTCATTCCCATCGTTTCTCTCTCTTTTCCGTGCATCTGACTATCCCTCTTTCTCTTTCTCTCTCTCTATCTCGCTTTTTCTTTTTCTTTCTTTTTTTTCTCTCTCTCTATTCCCCTCTCCTTTTCTTCTTCCTCTTTCCTTCTTCCTCTTTCCTTCTTCCTCTCACTCTTCACCCTCACAACTACCCTCGAGCAGATCCCGGCGAGATAGCAAAAATGTTTAATGGGGTGAACTCGCCGGAAAATACCAGGCGACCCGCGTCTCCTCGTAGCACCACCCTGAAAATGTCGTTTCCCTCGATCAGTTTCGCATTAACGTCCCGAGCCTGCTTATCGAGGGCCTTTTCGTGTTTAGTGAGGATCTTCCTTTAAAAGGGCGGTATCTTGAACGCGCCGCGAATTCTTTCCAAGATCGGCGCACGTTGCATTGCCGGTAATTTTAGTATCGCGAACGCCATAAAAATGTGCGGCTTGATATTTTTCTTCGAAGCGAAGATATAAATGGAAAGGAAAGCATAACGAGAATGGATTTTCTCTCTCTCTCTCCCCTTCTTCTTCCCTCCCTCCCTTTCTCTCTCCCTCTTTTTCTTTCTGTTTCTTTCTCTCTCTGGTATCTCTTTTAAAATTATCTTCGTGTTTTCAACATATTTTCCACTTGAAATTATGTTTTAACTTTAATAACATTTAGTAGCTGCCTCTGACAGTTACTTTTTTAATATAATGTGCATTAAATTAACCAACATAGAGAAAGGAATTTGTAGAATATTTCTTTAAACACGTGCAATTTCTACGCAAATTCTTATAATGCAAGAGATAGATCTAGTACGTGATAGTTGGAGAGCGCGAAATTTGCGTAGCAACGAGACGTCTTCTTTCTCGCGAAAGATCCCGCAATAAATGCCGGGGGAACAAATGCAGCAATAAATGTTAAAGAGATCTCACTCGTCCCGAGAATGCGGCTTTAAAGCGAAGAAAGCTCCCGCGGGTCTGGCCGTGAAAGAATTCCAGGAGGGATCGAGATTACTTGGGAGGGTACAGAACTTTTGATGGAAATAAATGAAACGCATTAATAAGGCCGTAGGTATTTCGTGCGAGTCTCCGGCGTAATAAAATTTATACGATGTTTGAAAAAAAATCGTGGTTCTCCAATCTCTTGCTTTGCCGCGTTTATATTTGATTCTTATTAACATCGAGATTGTTAAATGAAAGCTCGACAAAGAGAGGAATCAACTGCTGTCAGAAGTGGAATAATAATCAGTAGCAGACTTCTCTCTCCAAAGAGATATTGTTATTATGTATTTTTCTAAACTTTAACGATACACCCTGTTTTATTATCATCTTGATAGAATTTCAATGAGACCAATTAATTAATGAGAAAATTAATAATCACGGGATCAATTATATCGCAAAATTATTATACGCAACCGAGTGTATAGAATGTACTAAGCTTAATGAAATGACGTAAATCCGTCGTTAAATTAATTTACCACCAATCATGCAATTTTGAATTTATATCCAAACTCTATCCAATGCGCGATGGCGCTCGAAAATGCGCGTGATTTATTGGAGATTTACTTTCGGTCGACGCGAACGATCGACCGTTCCGGCTTTACCAACACAATTTGCCGAAAGTATATAGTTTATAGCTGAGCGCCCAAATTATCCCTAAATGCCTCTTTCCCTAAACAAAATACATAATGTACTTGAATAATTTTATCGATTCGCTTTATCGGTGATAACGCAGATGTGCGCTTGTACGCCATGTGTGTACCAAATGTTTACTTGTGCCAAAATTAAGTATGAAAAATGTCATGCGATGCGTCGGTTGTTCGATCCGCGATTTTTATACAAGACTCGGATATTTTTCTTCCGGCTTTTACATCGCGAGCACGTTTCTTCGCGTGTACATGCCGTGTACATCAGGAACGCCGCAACCGATAAAGCGTTCAGCCACGTGCAAGACCTACCACCACGTAGGAAAGAAGTTGGCCGAGGAGGTGATTCGAATTTGGGGAGCAGCAGGACTTTATATCGTTGGCCCGCAGCCGCACGAAATGTTGTCTGGCCCGCCATCGCATATTAAACATTACCGAGGGGTCGTTTTACGATCCCTTGAACATATCGTATTAATGTCGCTTGCCGTGCGGTCGTGCACGCTTGCGGCTTTACATCGCTTGCTTCCAATTTAATGCGTCTGCCGCGAGAGCTTGCCATTGTAGTTCACCCCGTCTCCGGGCGTTTCAATGAATACGATTACGAACGCATGCGATAACGTTCTTAATGACAAACGTTTCTCGTGCCGAGATACTGCATTCTCTCTCATAGCATTGCATCATCTACGGCAAAATATAACGTAGATTCCTATAATTATCTCATTAAAATCTTATGTTCCTATTAATAAAACAATTATTACTATTTTTCCTATTTTTCAATTTTTATCAGAAATTCATTCAAAATTATCAATAACAGGCGCATAAATTAATGCGATAATTTAGAATATTAATTAAGGAAAATATCCTCTCTCTTTCACTCTCTGTTTCAAAAACTTTCTACTTTTTTTGTGGCACTTTTCCCGAGTATGAGTAATTATTATGATAAATTTTTCGTTGCTCTGTTTCCCACAAAATCCGGTCGTTGCAAAAAAACAGCCGCTGTTGCTTCTTGTAGTTTACTCTGCATCTCGCGGGAACGAATGAAGGCATTGCCGTAAAGAAGCGCCGATGAGGGCGAACTCTCACTTCCTATGCTAATGCTGAGGGCGAAGTCTCCGCCATGTTCATAAAGACGGCGGCGCTCCTCCGCCGCGAAATAAGACCTTTGCAGCTGCAACGCTGAGAAAGCAGGCAGAAGGGGAGACGCCAGGGGTTGTTATGCTCGCGGCATCTGCCACCGCCGCATCCGATATGCAATATTTTCTTTGCCGAACCTGCGAGTCGCTCGCGGAATCGATACAACACTAAAGAAAAATTTCTTGCCGCAAGCCAATTCTTTATAAATCTGCGAGTTAATTTTCTATCTCCATTGTCGTGCGATTGAAATCCGTACAATAATTAATCGATAGTAAAAAGCACGCGATGTGTGATAAAATAGCTTTTTCTCACTCGTTTATCAAGAATCTTACTCGTTCCTAAAATATTAAGCTCCGTGCTCCACAAATTTGATTAAAATTTATTTTTTTTCCTTTTTTTACTGAATGCTATTTCTCTGTAAAAGACTAATCTAAACAGTCAATATATATAATTTATATTAATTTTAGAAAAAATGTATTGAGCGGGATGTTGCGCGATCTCATTATAGTATTGACGGATCAAGGCAACCCCAAATGCACTCATTCGACGAATATCCGTTATGCCAACACAACTATCACACTATACAAATGAGATAACGTATATGGATGTGACAATGCGGTAATTGTACATGACAATGCAGTAAAATTCATGTTCACATAAACGCACTGTATTTGGATTTATCGAACACGTATGATAAATGAATGCCGCCGTCTCTGCAGTCAACACCATCTACGATAATGCGCTTTAATTTATGATGTCGCATATAATACGCTGAACTAATTAAAGGTTTATTTCCGTGTTAAAATACAGTAGAAAAGCGGACGAGTGATGTGATGATCGTGAAATCGGCTGACGTTCGCGTTGCGTTGTCTTTCTGCGTTTTGATTCCGCTTCGATCGAGCAAATTCAGACCGAAGAAGAGAGACAGTCGTGCCGAATCCCTCGGCGATGTTACGTGTCTGATTTAATGTTTGGGGACTCGATGTCGCGGGGCTGCTTGGTGTTTCAGTAAACGTTTTATCCACGGCGGTGTGACGCTGATAGGATTTCAGACTGACTTTCTCTCTCGACTCCCATCGAGAGAATTCACAGATCCGGAAATGGAGAGAGTTTAACAGAGACGAGACGTGGAAACGTTCCCTCGGACGATCTTTCTGCGCAAAACGTGCGAGAAAACAAACCGATTGATTCGACATTTTCCGATTAATTCGAGACCGAAAAAAGAACAGTATGAATGTTTCCATGAAAATTAAAAACAACGATATAGAGAGAAAAAATATTGGAACTGACATACGTCTCTCCTAAATCGGTATATCTTTATTTCTTAATAATTAAATATTGCTTTATTAGAACTAATATAAATGCATTTAATTTATTTAATTACTTAATTTATTCACAAGTCAATAATGTGTGCATCCATTGCTCGTTATAAATGTTAAGTCAGTTTATATTGAATTCTTAAAAAATTCAAAAGTTTATTCTTTTGATTTTCTATAATATAACTAACGATTTTATATAACAGAAATATAGAGATATATCTCCGTCTTGATAATTATTATTCTATGCTTATAGATTTCTAAATTTGAATTTTCAGTTTTATCTTTATTGTTTTTCTCATGTAGTTTAATTAAACTAGAATTAAACTAGAACACATACACACACACATTCCAATTCGATATACTCTGTAGTTTGTATATTGATATAATTGAGATTTTATTTTGAATTATTAATTCACAGAATCTCGAAGCAAACTAACTGATCTGATTTGTATTAATTTTTCACATATGAGTTATAAAAAAATTACTCGCAGTCAAAATTCCAGTTTCAAAAAAGATTAAAATAAATGTTTATTTTTATAAATAAATGAAAAAATATAATTTATTTCAATCTTTATAAATTTGTATAATTTTAGCATTTATTTTTCTACATTTGTATTATATTTCTGCAGTTTTCAATGAACATATCTGTTTTGAAAATTAATTTTTCATTGTGAAATCACAGTTTTTATGCGCTACCAGAAAGAGACGTATAAAAAAAGTTTGGAAATCAACGAAATTAGTGTAATTTAATGAGAAATTTTGAATAAATATTTGTGGACATAAATGTTTTTAAAATTTCAACTACGGACTAGATTTCAAAGATAAAATGATATGTCAATTTTAATTCTTTCTCTCTATATGATATCCAACGTATAAATCCGTTATGATAATATGAACTAGATACATTACATGGTGATGTATTGCCCAACTAATGTCCGAAATAGAAACGAGCGCATGTCAAGCCAAGAGTGATCAATATCCGAAGAGAGACTGCTCGCGGAGCCTCGTAAACCGTGATGCGCGTAAAGGAAACATCAATTATCTATCGCGTGTAAATTAATTCGTTAAAAATAGCATCATACTTTTTTCGTAGCAATTGTCATTTTCCTTTTGCGTAGGACTCATAAAATCATAAATCTATTCGATTGTTTCGACGACAGAGATATGCGACAAAAGCGAGAGGAAGAGAGAGAGAGAGGCTTCGTGCAACGATCGAACGGTTATAGTTTGGTTGCTGCAGGACCAATTCTAGCCGCGATAATCAAATCTAATCCCTAGAAACAGCCTCGGGCTCTAACTGGTAACCAATGTTACATCGGCTTACTGTAAGCAAGAGAGAGAGAGAGAGAAAGAGAGAGAAGAGAGAGAGGGGAGAGAGAGAGAGAACAAAGGGTTGATATATGTAGGATGGCGCATAGATTTCAAAATAGCGGATTTCGTATGCAACCCCCGACCTCTAACCCTGAGGGCGATATTCTGTTTAAGGTCCCGACTCGAATAACTATAGGAAGACTAAACATGAATATCTGGATTAAGTTATCGACGACGTCTTTTCTCTCTTCTTCTCTCTCTTTCTTTCTTTTTTTTTAAAACACTTCCGAGAACCATCCATCAACCTCCTGTCACGTCCTGTTTTACAAACGCTTCTTTTAAACGAGATATTTTGTATCTATTAAAGTAAATCAATCCATCTGACACAGTGATGTCAAACTATATTTAAGATCACAATTTTATCTTTTTGACCGTCCTCATTTGTCCCATTTTTTAACAAAATTATAAATATCCAAAAATGACAGCCACTCCAAAGTTAAATAATCACGATTTTTTTTCATCGATTCGATCGAAATACTAATTTTCAATCTCCATTGCCCCATTAAGTCGACAATCGACGAGGAGCTGTAGTAAATTACGTGATTCGTCTTTTATCTCATCGTGGAAACGGAAGACGAAGTGGCCTCCTAATCAACGCCAATTTAAAAATCCCCGTCACGTTGCTCGATATCTTCGGTCATTCCTTCTCAGGAGAGGGCGCGCCGTCGTGTTAAAAGGAGAAACGGGAAACGGGGGGGGGAGGGGGAGAGGTCCGAAGCGTTAGATGTAAAAGGAAGAGTTAGGAGAAACGTGCCGTACCGCGCGAAGAGCATCATGCGCAATCTTGTATGCAAATCGAGGAAGAAGGACGAGACGGCGAGAGGGGGAGAGAGTGGCGCGAGAGAGGGATGGGACAGAAAAAGGAGCGGGGTGAAGGGGCTAGGAAGGGGGAAGGGAGGGGAAGGGAAATGCGCGTGAGGAAGGTACTTTAAGAAAAATTTGTTCCCTCAAGATTTCTATATGCAAATGCGACACCGCTGGTGCTCTCCACGACTCAACTCGGCTCGCGTCGTCTCGGATTTGCATTCCGCGCTCTACATTCATATTCTCTCTCTCTCTCTCTCTCTCTCTCTCTCTCTCTCTCTCTCTTTCTCTTGCCGACAGAAACCGACGGAAACGCGTGCGGTGTCGCTCGTTTTATTAATGATCCGTAAGTGTCGGCGAGAAGCGCGGATCCGAGCGCAAACAGAGCGAAGCAGCGACCCGGGGCAGCCGGCGACGAATGACGTGGGGGTTGACGAGGGTGGATCGCGGTACTCTAATTACCATTAACCCATTAGGAGGCATAATTTGCCTAATCGGGACGCCGATGTGTATTACATTGCGTTATTTGAGATGGGTTTACCTCGGCGCGGAATGTTTTGTATGATATTAGTTTATCCGATCGCTCTCTCGCGCGAGCGGAGCATTGCGCGTTGCATGTTAACGTGGCGTTATGCGGGATTACATACTTCGGGCTCGATGCATTTTCTTCATATCGTTTAATAAGATCGCGCGTATGGAAATTTCAGGTGGAATTAATCACTTGCACGAGCCGCGAGCTTAAATAGAGTTCTCGGCGAACTGTAAAATCGTGGATCGAGCGATTTATTTGCAGAGTTTTAGAGATATTCTTGTCTTTATATTTTACTTTCTTTAGATTCTGCCTTTATTCGTTGTTATATAAACATATTGCGGCGCGACATGCTTCGCTCTTTGAAACCTTACAAAGCCCATTTCATTGCTGCCAAACCAGCAATATTCATGAAAATATGATCGGCATTATACGTATGTGGGAAAAGATGCAAAAGCCTGCAAAATATATTGCTTATGATGGCGATACGAAAAGTGGATAAATCGGAAAGAAATTGTCCCGTTTGCAAACTTCATCGTTGATAACTCTCGGCTGTCGTGTCTCGCGACGTAAATTCTCGACGAAGCGTTCGATCGTCGCGCGCAAGAACATGGCAGGAGGAGATGCGGCAGTGCATTTTCCCATCGTCGTCCTTGTGTCGTAATTGGGCGCAGGGAAATGTCAAGAAAAACAATGTCGCCAGAGAATACCCGATTGGATCGGTATCGACACGCGAGACTAGTCTCTGTAAAATTAACATTCGCACATGCGCGCAAGAAAGGAGATAGGAGAAACGAGAAATTAAGAGGGGAAGTCGCGAGAAAACGGCGAAAAAGAAAACGAGGAAAGAGGAAGGAGGAAGGGGAATGGGGGAGCGAAACGTACGGCGAATAATGCGATTCCGTTGCCGATGGAAGGGAGGAACGGAAGGATGAGGTGTGCGCGGAACCACCTGAAAAAGTTCGTCCCGTCTCATCTTTCATTCTCCGCTCGTCTCGCTCTCGCGCGCCATTTCCCTCCTTTTTATCTTTTTACGTCTTCGTTTTGCCGGAAATGGATCAAAGTGCGACCGCGATTACCCCGTTTGTCAGTTTTCTCGAAGCTTAATCTTATCGACTCGTCTAATCGCGCGACGTTTGTCAAATCTGCCGATACGAGTGGATTAATTGTCACAATTATCTTTGACGAATGTTTGATTAATTGTTCGATGATGTTATATATCGCGCTCTTGCATTTCATCGTTACACTTTGATCTCACACGATCGTGCGCGCCTTTTGCTCTACTAAGTCGAGATTAAAGAGAAATCGCGGAAAGAAGGATGCAGGTTAAAAGCATTTATTTCGAGAACCTGCACTTAAAGGGAGTAAAGCCAGAATTAGAAACGATTTTGCTTCAATTCAGAATCTCTCGCGGATCAAATACGATTCGCGATAGGAGAACAATTCGTTGAAAGAAATGTAACGGAAAATATTCTTTCTCGTTGCTTTTTCCTTTTCCCGCTTTCTTTTTGAAAGGATTTTCTTGTGCAAAATCGACACGAGACATTTGTATGTCTATCGAATAATTTGACAGTAAAGTACTTATGCAATGACAGTCGCAACGTTATAATCATGTGACAATCGCCTGAATCGACTTTATCTTTTTTTTAAATTTGTATTTGAAAATATCGTTATTTTTCGAAGCGGGTGCGAAGATACGTTTCAAGGCTTTGCGTGAAATGTAGTTAACACCTCGAGATTCAGGAGACAACGACGTAATCACAAACGACATTATGCATCCCTGAGGGAGGCGGCCGCAATCTGTCCAGGCCAGACTCGAAACAACTCGGTCGGATGGCGCAAGTTTCTTCGGGGTAATACGGCATGCCAGACGGACAGCTTGCGAAGCCACGCGACAGCGATGGCTGCGGCAGCGCGAGTAAGCTTAATTAGGGATAAAAATTGAGTTTACTCGATCGACGTCGAGATTGTCGCGCGCGACGAAACGAAATCTCACAATTATTAGATTTCCAGTTGGAAGGGGATGGATGGGGATAAGGAAGCGGTGAGAGAATCCCGGGAGGGTTGCCTGGCTAAACAGTCGACGGACTGTGATCCGAGAGAAAAGGACGACCGAGGGAAGGTGAAAGGAGTGGGAAGAGAACGGGCGGGGTGGCTCGAAACTATTTCTCTCGCTTCCTCGGCGCGCCGGTTGTGATTTGAATATATCCAGTTAGCGGCGCGTGCCTCGAATACCGGATCCGCGACGGAAACGCTTAAAGGAGCCACTCGTTACTTCGTTCGTGCGATATTAGCCACCGTTCACGTCGTTGTCGTCTTCGTTCCTATCCTCTTTGTAGGCGTTACGATTAGCCTCCACGCCATTTGGAATTTTATTGATCAACTCCTGGTATTTTATTCCCGTCGATACCGGATAGAAGCGCTTCGGATTAATTGAGCCTCGTGAGCTGCTTATAATTTATTATATCGCTCTCCCCGGATGCGTTTAGTTTGTTTTTATCGATCGGCGAGTAAGTTGTAAAAGAGACTGTAAATCTGTCGACTCTCAACTTTGTATCTGCAGTTTCTCCGAACTTGTCAAGTTCCGGATATTGAGCAGGGAATTAAGCCGTTGAAAGAAGTAAGCTGTTAAAAGTGCCGCTACTTCACGATAATTAATCATCGGGAGCGTTCGGCCTATTAGCTGGCATTAAAACAAATCTCGTTT
Organism: Camponotus vicinus; assembly: GCF_025532165.1. NCBI lineage: Eukaryota > Metazoa > Arthropoda > Insecta > Hymenoptera > Formicidae > Camponotus > Camponotus vicinus. Next base: position 33,709,126 of record NW_028141945.1, read on the forward strand.
AAACTTGACTGCGTCATAAATTTTTTCGTCGCTCAAGTTACATAAAAAAGAAATTTAACCGGAAATTTAATAAAAATTTTATCTCGCTTTTGTGTGAAAGATAACGCGTCTTTTAGAGGATAACGAAATTCCCTTGCAAACTTTATTTAGTATGCGCGTATACAATTTCGAATTTGGTTTAGCCTGATGGACATAAAACTGCGAAATAATCTCGCTTAAAAAAATATAATTTAAATTTTCGCGAAAAAAATTATCCTAAAATAAAAGCCTTCGAATGAAAATTGTAGCATGGCAATTAAAACTGAATATTCGTCATATATTACCGTTTCTTTCTTCCGCTCTTTCGCTGCATTATTTTAAGGTAAACATCATTACAAACATCGGGTTTGTTCAAAAATTAAAAGGGCCAACGCGCTGTTATCGTTGTTCAACATAAATCTTTCAAAGATAATACCAACAAGTATATTTTGTATAATTTCATAAATGACGTCAAAATAGTTTGCAACAGCAATTTGTCTTAAAATAAGATAACATTGGTTTCCACAGCATCTTTCTCTTTCTCCCTATCTCTCTCTCTTCCACTGCCTCGACCTGCATCGTCTCAGACTCTTCTTAAAGGATCGTCCAGAATGATGCGTCAAACCACGTAAAATCGATATTTAACGCACGCTTGTGGCTCTAGTAATTAAAATGAACAACGCACAAAACGTGTTGTTTTCGAAGATAAATTTAATGACTGATGTGTGATGTGAAAACGCGTTTCGCGTTTTCATTTATCCGTGTGTTTATCGAAGCCTCTGCAGCCTCTCGTAACTCCTCGGTCTTAATGGACCAATTTTATGCGGCGGCAGAATTAACCGGCATCCACGGTATCCACGCTACGTCGTAATCGATGTTATCTCGCGCTTTACTCTGCTCGATAGTATAATAACTGTTCGTGCCTTTACATTATTTTAAGCAAGCGCGCGGCAATAACCCCGGCCGTGAACCATCCGGATGGCCGAGGCGCGCCGACACATGCGAACCAACGCGGAAGTGCGGCAAAGCAGAGAAGCAAGAAGCAGGAGAGCGGAAGACAAAGACAGCGGAAGAAGGGGGAGAAGACGAAGGATGCGCGTGGTAGCAGCTTGCGATAATAGTTGCGAAATAGTCAGTTTTATCGTCGGCGCAATAACAATCACTGTTATTTTACGCGTTCCAACCGCAATCTCGTAATTGCATTAACGAATATATAATACGGCGTGCAAAGACAAAAGTAGATGAAATTCTGGCGTTCCATGCCGAGTACAGGGTTCGACTTGCGAAATTAACTATCCGGGCTCCTGGAGACAGTTTGGAAGCGTCAATTTCTGTCGCAACTAATCAAAACTTCCCTCCGTTTACGCGACGACCAGCTTTTCAATCCGTTCAGCCACTTTGGGCCTCCGACGCTTATTCGTTCACCAACGATAATGACAGACTTGTCGCGGTATTCCCATGGTTACTGGGCGAAGTATTTGCGAATGCGGCAGAACACAACGGAGTCGGATAAAACGATTAAGCTTCGGGAATTGAATTGGACCGCGCGTTCCACCAGTGCGCGAGATACACCCTCCTCCCTTCGCACGTGTGCAAATTGTGAAAGCTGCGTCTCGAATAATATCTCAGGCGCCAGCAGCTTACATTCTTACCTTTTTTTTCGCTATTTACAACGCCTGCGTAACTAGCATATGTTAATGAACAAAAATTAATTACCGAGAATTGATTATAGAATGTGTATTGCAGGGCAGTGAGTTATATTTTAACATGACACCGAGAAAATACGTTTCGTATTTTCGAGTAATTTCCATTTATCCTATTTTAATACATCATGTTATTTTAATCGAGTAAAATCGGTTTATAGTAATTTAGATATATTGAATAATCTGTAAATTGAGAGACAGACTAGTAATAAATGCAACGATGCGAACCCGTTAAAATTTTTTTTTATAAAAAAGGTACATAAATTCATGCTTCAATCTTTTTTTAAATCATCTTCAATTGCAGTTCTTTTTAACCAAGATGATAATATCCTTTTACAAACGATAACACCAAGTAATCTAAACACATTTAAAAGATATAAAAAAATTCGTTTTAAAGAGCATCGGACGTTCTGCTGGAAAAGGTTGGAATAAGAAATAAGCAGTCTGATTCTGCTCTTGTTTTTTTCGTCCTTGAGTCGACGAGAGACAGCAGGCACACGGCTGGAGAAAAGAAGCCGCGAAAGTACCGAGGTGGTAGTCGAGTTCGAGCGAACAAAGTCGATATTAAAATCAATCCAACTGTCGGGCCGGCAGTTTGGCCTGAGTTTGTAACCTTAAAAGTTCGTCTTCGTTCTCGCGGCTGGTATTCTCTTTGCCACAGGATCGTATATTGAACTTTAGTCAAGTTCACTCTCCTATTTGCGTTCTTCGCCGCGAAAGGTTAAGAAAACCCGGCCAAATGAACGAATGACGAGGAGAGGAGGAGGGAAGGGAAGATGAAACCACGAGAAAGAAAGGATATAACGAGGAAATAAGCGAAAGTTTGGCCGCTGATCTCTCGTAGTATCTGCTAAGTAGCGCGGCACGATCTTAAGTGCTGCACCTGGTAGTTCGACCCTCCCCGGCATCCCTTTTCGCGAAATGAAGGAGAGACTCCCTCGTTAACTCGAGAAATATTCGCGGCTATTCCATTAATTAATGAAATAAGCAACACACAAGTGTCTCGCTTATCGTCGTTAATCTCACAATGAAAATATTATGACATTATATATTGTAATATGACAAATATTTTACAATCGAATGATAAATTAAGAAAATACAACATCATGCTATTTTTTCGTTTCCTAAGAATATTAATTTTTGCACAATTTTTCTTTCATAAAACGATCGTTATTCTAAAAACCTTGTCGAAGATCGTAACATTGTGAGATTCTTTTGAGATTTTAAGACACATGAGCAAAACGTGGCCACATTATGAGCTGAAAGGCGACGGGTAGTCGCGTTAATTAAAAGCAAAGACGGTTCTCTACTCAAGCTCGAGGGAAGGAAAACAGCCCGACTAGGTCAGACCGGGTGGGCGAAGCAACGGCTCGTCATTAAAGTTATACAAATCGCCGATCACGCTCGGCTGTTTAACGAGCGTCGTGGAATTTCGTGTAGTTTGGTGGAATATTCACGGCTCGAGCAACCGGAAGTCCGAGAACTGCCAGTAAGACGGTTAAATTAAACATTTTCTCTCGCGTTTTAGGCTTCGTCGCGCTGCCTGTTAATGAGAAGCTTTCTTCTCCAACTAGCATTCGCGACTCGTGTCGACGATTTACCGAAGACTATCCATCAACCACCAAAATTATCCTTAGACGTCGTAATTGCGATCTCCAATGATTGATCGAGTGCCGTCCAAGTTATTCCGCGAATTTATTTTACAATGCGAATAATTTCGAAGCGAACTATCTCCCGCTGCATATAAAGAACTCCCCGTAGTATTTATAATTGTAGAAAATTACGATATATGTGGTTGATTACATCTTATAAATTACATCTACTTTAGCCTTCTACTTTAGCTCCCTTCTCTCCTCCCTCAATATACACACTAGATAAGGTTAATATTTACGTTCATCGGGCGAGTATTATTTTGCCGTACGTCGTATTTTATTTTCATTATTGTCTCGGGAGCGATAACCAAACGCAAGTCGTTTTCGGGCTAATTCTGATGTTATTATTTCCGCGAGCTCATCGAATAGCGATATTATTTACGGAAAACTGATTCCTTCGGCGACGAGAATGCCGAAAGAGGAATCGTAAAACTGGCAATAACACCGGAACATCCGAACGAGTCGGATGGCAGGCGAAGGAGAGAGCTTTAGAATCCGTAATTAAACGGGATGGCTAGAGTCACCGCGACTGTGAGTATAGAGCTTCTCTTCCCTGGCATAAAGATTTTATGTCCGGCTTCACTCTCGCGTACGCTCTTCATTCTCCTCATCCTACCTCACTTTGTTTCTATGTTCCTTTCGTATAAATTTGCCAGTGACCCCGTCCACGTCACCTCCACGGTAGGTAGATATTTCTTGTAGATACAGAATATTATGGAAGGAACGTCCAGTGAATATATACAGATTATATTCGGGTTATCGCTTTATCACTGAGATAGAAAATATTATATCAGATATTGTCTTTAATTCGTTAATTAAAAAAGATATTCAACATATTAATATGAAAGTTTTTTATTAATTTTCTATTAATTTTATCTTCAGTTTACTAATATTAATAAAAATATTTAGCGTAAATATTTTAATATTTACTTTATTAATTTTATTAAATTTATTGATACTAAAAAAACAATACACTTCTCCCAAACCGCAGATAATTCTTGCCAGTTTTGAACGATGAATCTTTAATCAAAGCAATCTTTCGCGTCTCTGATCTGCATTGTTTGAATTCCATTAATATTCAAAATGGAAGTGCTTTATTTGAAATAAATTTGATTATCAAATCCGATAATGGTGGCCGATAATCGTCGCATTTCGCGGAGACGCGCCGAGCTGCGATTAATATGCGATTTTATTTCGCGTTCGAAAACAGCGCATCATCCACTTGCACGGATCTCGATGGCCGGCGCGCGGGGAAATACATAAATTACGTGGATGGCGGTGGCGGCGCGCGGCGACGTGGGTTATGGCGACGTGGCTGCAAGTTAGTTCGTATTAAAGTTATGAATATAAATCACACGGGTGGGCTCGTTCCCCGTTCTTTCCTCGACGGCCTCTCACGGCCTTGCACGGACCTTGCCGACCACTGCACGATCGTATCCTCTTCCTCCCCTTCCTCTTCTTTAACCGTACCTGCGCGCACCTTTCCCCTCCTCGAGCTTCGCGCTTTTGCCCCATCACCCGGGCCAGGTGTAGCGCAGCTCGCGGTGTCAAAGTACCGGCCCATTATTCATCCCTCCTTCCCCCGTCGGAGTTCATGTCTCTCTGGCACGCACCCTGGCATCGCACCCCTTCTTTCACCTTTTCTCCGCTTCCTTCTTTGCCGGTCGGAACTGTATGCGACCGAACTTGCGAACGTTTCGATGCTGATCCCCTGGATATGGCAACCGCTTGTCAGGTTATTCGCACGTGAAAAATAGTCGGCGAGCGTAAAAACGTTTAATCTCGCGACGTGGGCGCGGCTTAAAATCCTGCACGGGAATAGATGTGTATTATATACGCCGGTTAGGCAATAAGGAAGCTCGTGTATATTGTGATATAAAAAATGATTTATCGCGATTTTATTGCGGCCCTTAAAATAGCTGTAATAAAAAAAGATAAAATAGTATAGTTACGAATTTTTTATATACAATATATGTATATAAGAGATTAACATTTAAAGAAAGAATATTGATTAATGAATTATATTTAACATTTTATCGAATTACATGGGTTATGAACTCTTGGATATATGGATTTGATATTATATTATATGAGAACTTGAAAATTTGTCATGAAATAAACTCGCAAAATGTCACGTGACGGAAACGACTCTGCCCCGTCGAGACAAAATAATTTCTCGCTGTTATGTTTCTGAACTATAAGTTCTCGCGCTGGGGAGTCATATACGTATACGTATACGTCAGCGTGAAAAACTGGAATACTTCTTACTAAACTTCCTTCAGAAACGAAGATTAACGCTCACCCTTTCGCTACAGATTCACCGTGTTTGCCGTTGCTGAGTGTCACACCGGAAAGTCCGGAAAATATGAAGACAACTGCTCTGCATGATGAGTTTTTATTCTCGGCAAATCGCGCGTGAAACTGCGCGAATACAGTTATGCATCGTCTGATTCGCCATGCAACGCGATCATATATTTTAAGAAGTCTCGATGCGAGCTTTACAACTTCGTTGACGTCGATATCGATATTTCGAATCAAGAATAACCAATGCCATACCACGCGATTTTATATACCCCTATATTTTACGCTGTACGTTATAAAAGAAAATTGGTCGGTGATTTTTACAGTTTTCCTATAACTTTGAAATCTTCTCCTTCAAAATCTCCTCGATGTGACATAGATTTTCAGTCAAGCGTACAGCTCATTTTTGACACACAAATCTATTGTCCTCAACGTCAAAGATTTTTTTCGTGGAAAATTCGCGATTTTTGTCTTACACTTGAAACAAAAAAAATTATCACAGATAGACCGGAGAAGCGGAAAGAATCATGTTCAATATCCGAACGCTAATGCCTAAAATCCAAGTGCAAAGTCAAAATTCATAGTGGAAAATGTACATGGATCCTCGGAAGAGGACGGGAAGTGGCCGGAGGGATCAGTTCAATCACGCACGCGCACGGATGCACCTCTTGATCCGATACATCGACGCTTCGAATCCAAAACGTATCGGGAGAGTGATGTCATACATATCCGATGCTCGAAAGCCGCGGGGCTGTCGGAGATTTCCGGCGGCCCTAAACCACTATCCCTAACTCGCCGGCAACCTTTCCCACGAGACAACCCCGAATCTCGACTTTTTTGTCGAACTTAAAATAGTTCAAGTTGCGAGAAATTGATCAGCATAATTCAGAAGAACGCTCGATTCCACAGATTTGACGAAAATTAGTTATTAAAATTGAGCGAACAGTCGTAGATACATCTCTGATTCATAATATTTCACTTAATAAAAACGTAATTTTAGCATCTGCAATATTTAGATTTTGCTGTTTTAGAATTTTAAGACACACGTTGCAAGATATCTCATCTCATATATATGTATGTATCTATTTCTAAAATAAAAGAGATATTTTGACATGGCCGTGTTATAACATGGGCAGATGATTGGAAGTTGAGGCACGTTTACCTGTTCGAATCCGAGATCATTTACAGCAATCGCGGATAATCTCCGCATGCGATTTGTAACCGTGTATTTCGAGAACGATCCCCTTCAACGAGAAGTGTTTTCGGATGTGACGAGAGTCTATCCGCACATTCGTTGTGTGTATATATATGTGCATATTGAATGTGTGTGTATGAGAGAGGATTGCATAACGGGTTGAAACATGATGATGTGGGCATTGCTATCATTTGTGTATTTATATTATTACGTTTATTGTTGTATATAACGCAACTTAATTAAAATTATTTAGTTTATTCTACAAAAGAATTATGTGTGTGTATAAAGTATAAAACATACAGACACACAAATATTATAAATAGTAAATGGGAAATTATTTATTTTTTAGAATATATATATTATGATAATTGTCTCTTAAGAAAAACTCGACCATATATATATATATAATATTAGATTAAAAATCATTTAAATTTCAAAAGAATATATATAAGTGTGTGTAAATGGTTAAATCTTTCAATTAGAATACTAGAAAACATGTATATGTATCTATTAATATTAGAAAAATCGAATATTCAAAGTAACCTTGCTCCATTATTTAAAAGTCCAAGTGGTTATATCAGTTCGGGCAAAGGACGAGCGAATGCGCGCGTTTAACAGTCGTTTCGTTAACAATTGATATCAAATACCGCGAAAATAGTCGAACGAGAGGCGAGGCACGATTGGCGAAAAAACGCGCGACATATCGGCGAGAATTATTTTAGTTGCGGAATATTTAACTTTCGTGTGTGCGGCCCGAAATCGTATCGAGGTTTATAGCTTTCGCAGAATCGTTGCACATCAAAAATGGACGCGTTCGGGGGGATAAGAATAAAACATGCCGCGTGCGAAACGTATCGCGCATACGTTACGAGCAAGTCGATCGCCATTAACTTTCGATGCGAGAACGTGGCATGAAAAGATAATCGCTCGCGTGGATTAAAAGACCGCTTCTCTCCATCTCGGACGGACAGGCGGCGAACTCGCGGATCCGACGTATCGGTGACGTATAATGTATCGGAGAATGCGGTATTTAAAATATACGCGAGCTTGAGCGAATCGACTCCGATATTACCGCAATCCGTGCGTCCCGTCTACGTGTGTCGTCGACAGTTTTTGCAGAATTCGCACGTGCGGGTGACCGACTGACCACGTGTACCCGGCAACACACACGTATGTACCTACACGTATATACGCCCAGACAGATGTGCTCGCAAACATGACTGGTGCCGACGCTCATACGTGCCGGAACGTGCGTGCAGGCTGCGCGGAATATGTTGCAGGTGCACACTCGCACCCCCGCATATATACACGCGGGATATAACGAGCATGCGCGCGATTTAGGATAGCCATTTATTAAACATACCTTCATTACGCGATACCGTACATATTTTAGGACATTTCGCACGTACGAATCACGTCCCGCTGAAATAGGCTAACGCGTCGTTAATAATAAAGGAAAAAAGCTCAGACGCGCGGCCTAATTTCGCCCCTGGAGCCGCTTTGTCGCGAGCTTTATCATCATCGTTTTCGTCGTCTTGCCACATTGAAAAATGCAGCACCTCAGCTAACCGGATTAAATGCTCGGCGGTTCTTTTTCCGCGCACTTAAATTTTTAATCCCGCTACTATTTGCTTAAGCTGAGTTTCGCCGTTAAGGTCGGTTATAAGATACCCTGTAATTTCGCTCGCGGTTCTAGAACAAAATCTATTTTATTTTCACCGCGTTTAGCAGCACGCGCGACTCTCTTTGAAGAGTAACTCCCATATTGATGATCTTTGACACCAAATGACAATTTTATTTTTTTTATTTTAAATAAATGAAAATTGAAATAAAACGATTGAATATATGCTGGGAATATAAATTGAGAAACAGTTTTACTTCGATATATTAAATTAATATTTTTTGAAGCGAAATTAGAAATTTATTAATATTGTACAGAGAAAATGTAAACTACAATATACAAAAGCGACATATTTCTTCCAAATAGTTACGCTAGATTATATGAGAGATTTAAAACGAACATTTACATACACACACAAACTGTAAAAAATTAAAAATTTGTACGTTTCTTTTTACTATGTGATATTTATATTATATAAACGAAATGTTTCGCAGTCATATTGACATATTTAAAAATACAAGAATTAACAAACGATTAAAATTAAAAATAATTTTCAAAAGTTTTCAATAATTTAAACGTTCTGTGTAATTAAATTAATTTTACGTTGTATTAATTTATTTAACGAGCGATATTATTAAAGAAAACGTTTCGTTACTGTAAAAAGAAAATATTTTGGGAAATTATATTCTAGAAAATCTCAATCATGATACACGCGAGAATTCCCTGACAATGCTTTTTGCATTGCAAAAGTAAATCCGTAAATCCGTAATTTATTAATATTACAGCAATCCAATTTTTCAGTTCTAATCGAAAATGCACAGCGTAACAACTCAAATTTTCGAAAAACGATATTTACCATTGTATCTATATCAATATCGCTAATTTAACACGTTATTGTTCATTCGATAAATTGACAGAAATATTCTCTGATTCAGGGACACAAACAAATACGCGAACAAAAGACCATTCGAGTGAAAAATATCGAAACAGACTTAAATTTCTAAATTCACTTTATTCGATCAGCGTTGAAACGCTCGAAGATGAACCGGATGGATCGAGATCCGCGGTTTTTATGGCGCTCCAAACACCATTAATCACTGACAACCCCGGCAATTGGCGACAAAATGCAGTCCCTGCAACGCGTTTTAATCGTATTGCTCAAAAGAGTCGCGCGATAGCGCGGACTCTTCCTTTGACACAGGTCGCTCGCGGATACATGTTGTTACATCTGCTCCTGACGCGTTTCCGTTTCGATCCTGACCTGCGGACTACCACGCGGGGGGTGGTTTTGCGCGCGCGAACACACATACACACACGTATATACAGAATGCGCGCACAGCTATAAGCCGCTACATCGAAACGCAGCGCGGCTGGCTGTCGCTATACGAAGGTTCGATAATACAGTAGCATAATGCCCCGGCAATATAGCATAAAGGGGTTGACACGTTGACGCTGTCACGTGCCACCGGCGTCCCAGGGGCTATTGACTACGTGACGTAGTAGAGCCCGGGTCTCTGTGAAGGGAGCCTCTCTCTTACACGGCGTGCACTCGTTAAACACGCCGCGCCGGCCCGGACACCGTACTCTTTCTATCGCGGCTTTTGCCCGGATTTAGTCGCAATTTTCTGTTAAAGCGGCCACCCCTATATCTCGCCGCGCCGAGCTGTAATAACTCGCTTTTCTGCCGTTCGGAGACAAAAGTTTGTGGAGATGGCGATGAAAAAAAAAGCACGCGCGAATGGTCGTACGTAGTATATACGCCTGTTTATATCGTATACCTTTACTACTTTTAGAATAAAAAAGATTAATATATTAAGAGTACATTAGTAAAAGTATATTAATAAGAGTGATACATAAATATATTAATTTATTATATTACCTTTATATTTTCGCAAACGCTGAAATATAAATATATTAATTTATTAATATATTTATACGTATAGTACGTTTAATTGCAAATTTCTAATTAATTAATATAGGTGGTATTAATAATATTAATTTCGCGATGCATAAAAGAATAATAAGTCGGTGCATTTGCGGGATAATTGTTTCCAGATGAAATTCAACGAACAAAAATATCTTTTACTGAAAAAGAAAGGTTTTTTTTGCTGGCGAATAAAACTAGAACAAGAAAATAAGTAAGGGAAAATGTACGAGAAAAATATGTTCTTCGAGAATTGTATCATTTGATAGAGATATTTATCAAATTAGATGTCTAATACGAAATATTTACCGATCGTGAATTGTTACTCAGCTGTCAGTCATCTCAGCAGGTAATATTAGTTTCACGTGAAACGCGTGACAGCGATTCTCGCATTACCTATGGCAATGGACAATTATTGCATGACGAAGAAAATATGATATTGGCTTTTATCGGCGAAAAGCGAGATCTCGTCATACGGACTGACATTTATTTTAGATGTCGAATAAAAAAGTGTTTAATTATTAGGAGATAAAAAAATGCTTATACGTGTGTCCTAGATGAGGGAAGAGGAAAGGGAAAGGGGGAATGCGCGTTAGTCATATCGTGGCGGGATTGATGGATGACCTAGATTTTGGACGCGACTGTCTGGCCGCATCGTTTCAGTCGAGCCTTTCCATTGCTAATGAAAGGGATGAAGAGATGCGAAATGGTGGGATGAGTGACAGAGAAGAGTATTATAGAATCATCGGATTGCGTACCGTCACATACTATTGGTCGCATCTCGCCAATTCTCGCTCGTACGCGGCTCTGGTTCCCTCTTCTAATCAAGCTCATGGTTACAAATTAATTTATCTCGGCTAATACGCGCACAATCTCGTCTTGCGCGAGTAACGCTCGCGGATCTCGGCAAATGTCTCGGATAAAATTTCACGTCACGAGCAAATTAATTGGTCGGACGACACGGGGATCCTATGGCCGCGCGAGTTTATCTCCATAAAAATCGAGTATGTTACCCTGACCTTACCTTGCACACGTGTTTGACCTCGGACTGGGAGTCATTTGGCGCGTTGCATTTTTATGGTATTTTTCAATCGTGACGCGCTCGCGAACAAAAGCTGGCCTTGATAGTACACAGGATGTGAAGACGCGAATGAATTATGAGCGATAATGAACATTTGTTGCGGGTTGATGAATTACGAGCTTCAATTAATATACATGATGCTAATGATGAGGAAATTTACGCGGCATGCCGTAATCGAGCGAAATGCAACCGCAATATTCAGTAATGGCATCATCAAATCCTATAGAAATATTTTACGCTCATATCATGAAATTTTCACGCCTACGGAATAACGACTCCCTTTCGTCGACTGTCAGAGAAGATTAAATTCATATCTAAAGTAGCAACAATGCATTGTGCTTTAGCGTAGAAGAACTGAAATTACGTAATCACGATGTAATTAAAATGGATATAATTTTTTTGCTTTTTATAACTGTCCACGTGGAAATTATTTTTGAACATTTAAACGATCGAAATTTCATCTGAGATAACGTCCTCGTCATCGTGTCTTTTTGCATCCCTGAAAACTGACTTCATCAACGTCTCTTAATTACTACTAAATTAACCGAGTAATACTTTTAGCACTTTTTATTTTTAGTTTTAACAAGCTAATTTAAAGTTAATCTCAAACGTTGATTTTTCGAAATACGATTTTTATTGTCCAGCTAAAAAGTGATAGCAAAATAAAACTGAAATATTTCTCGCATCCAGCAGGAATCAATTTTCATATGTAATCACCAAATAATCGTTTAGAGATATTTGTTCAAACAATGAGCTTAAAAATATAATCATTAATTATAACCCTTGAATCTCAATTCATAAAACCTCGCATAAAATAATGCTCGTGAACATACTTGCACTGATAAATTTGTATTAATCTAATTTATATCTACATTTTTTTTAAACACGCGATGTATTAATCCATAATCAAAATATTTAACTTAAGCAAAACAAAACTTATCTTTATAATTTTAGATAAAATATGCAGTTCCTTTTTTATACAGTACAAAATTGAAGATTGACTTAAAAATTCAGTATGTCACGTATCTTATTTTAAACATCTTCGATGAAGTAATAATTAATGTCATTATTATATTATTAAACTTAATATAAAATCAGAGAAATTGTAATTCGCGTTTAAAGCGACTGCTTTTAGCTTATCGATTAAAAAAATATAAATAATCTAAACGATAAACGACATGTATACAATGCATCTATTTTGAGCAGAGAGTAAATCTCGCGAGTCCTTGCGAATTATCGCGAAACGCCGATGAATTTCAATTATCTCGTTTACCTACGCGACTATTTTTGCTACCCTCACAATGTTTTTTTGTCAGCCGCCGACTTTAAATCCCGCCAGACCGCGTATCTACGTATACCGTGCTTTTTTACCATCGTCCTTTTCATATCCGCGATTCCTCGAGGGGTTTCCGCGTGCGGAAAAAGATCGGTGGAAAAGTGCCGCTTGTTTCATATCGACAACAGTGTCATTGGCGGCTTACTCGCTGCATTAATTCTCAGCATTCGGTTTGTTTCTCATTCGGTCACCTCGATATTGTGAAATATTACCGTTCGCGGACTTTCATTAACGGCCACGATGGTTCACGGTGTAAATCACACAGTTTCACAACGCGAAACTGGCATTTATTTCCTTTGACATTTTATTTCTTCGACATTATTATAGAATATTTTCCTACGCGCAATTCTCTCGAGTTTACGTGCTCATTACCCCAGTTCAAATAATATTATATATTTGAGTACTGTTGCGTGTAATGTGATTACGGTTCATGGATTATTCCAAAATTGATGTTATGAACGATGTATGACTGATTATGGACCAAATGCTAAATTGAATATAAAATAATAGAATATAAATAAAGAGAGAAAGAGAGAGAGAGAGAGAGATTAACTAATATTTCACCTGATAAATTTTGATTTCAAATAGCATTAAATTATTTAATTATATATATAATTATGTTTATATTAATACCTTTTTATGTTAATAACTTCTTACGAACAACATACAGAACATTGAATAAATAATTTAATTATTGGTGGATCTTTCAAATTCACATTTTCTTCTTATCAATTCAAGATTCGTTGAGAAAAAGTTATAAATGTAACTTTGATGTATTTTGAAAATCGCTGCGATAAAACTACAAAATGCGTTTATAACAACACAGAGTTCTTTTCAACCTATAAGATTTTCGATATTGCGTGAAATATTACTGTTTGCGGATATTGATTAGCGATCAAAGTCATGGTTGTATGTGCGATATATACTTGGAATATGAGTGCATCCATTACAAGGTATGTTCTTATAGTTCGATTCCTATAGGTTTATTGAGAATTTCTGAAGGTGCACATTTTATGCAAATGAGAATACGAGATACGGGCGCTCCTGTTTGACGGCGTTTCTCCGATTCGCGGCGGGGAATAATTGCGTGCGAACGACGCAATTACGTAGATCGATTTGAATAGCCTCGATTTATTTACCCATCCCATCGGTGATTATATCGCGATAAAACCGGTTTACAATATCGTACTTGGTGAAAATTACGCGGTTAATGGCGTGACATAATTTATGCAGCACGTGGCAATAATGCGGTGCCTATTCAAATTAATTTCAAATTTGCATTATCCTACGCAAATATTATAGGGATGCGAAATATCAATATACTACGCTAATATATAAATATTTTTAATTTTTATATGTTAATCTTGTTTAATAATTATTGATTTCTTACCTCAAAGAGTTAAAAGTTGTCGAAAAATAATTAGCATCTCTTCCTCTCCAATATGGATGGAATAAAATTTTACGATTGAATCGATAGAAATAGCAGCTTCTGTAATCTGTCCATCTCTGTTTTATGGAAGTGGCAAGCAATGGAGAGGCAAGTCGTGCGCACAAAAAACTTTAATCGGATTGCACGGGAGAGTGCTTCGTGTTCGTATTAAAAAGCGTAAAAGTTTAACTTCATTGACAGTAACAACCACATGCATTTAACACTCGATTTGAGAAAAAGATGAGCGAAAAAGAATGAGAGAATGAGAAAATAATTGTAAATCTTTTAAAAACGAGAGATATTAATTTAATAACATTTTTATTCGTGATTATAATTTCTTCATTACAATAATTACAAGTTTTTTACGTATCATAAAAATATTTTAATTTGCAAATTATACATTTTTTTATCAAGAATTCATATATAATTATACGTAATTACATATTACGTCACCAATCGGATGTGAAAATAGAACGATTAGAATAATGAAGAGGTCCTAAATAGAATCCTTAATCGCTTCATCGATTAATTCTACGCGATAGATCGAATGCCATTACTAATGTCACGAAAGAGAGAAATCGAAATTATTCAAATTAATTTCTCGATGACTAGTTCATCGAATTCGATTCGAGCCATTACATGTAAATAAGTCATCGATCTCTCTGTAATGTCTGTTTAGTCTGTCTCTTTGCGATTGCTCATCTCTCTCTTCCCCCACTGTCTCCTATTAGCAACACGCCTCTTCTCTCTTATCCTCATCCTTATTTGTCTATCTAAACGTTGTTTTCTCCCCTTCCCTTCTTCTCTCACCTTCTCTCTCTCTCTCTCTCTCTCTCTCTCTCTCTCTCTCTTAGATTCCTAAGACCTCAAAGCCCAAGGTTCATCTTAATTACAGTTGTCTCGAGTCAATCTGGATGGTAATTAACTTGCTTGCCCGCATCCCCGGGTTACTTTAGAGAAATGAGGATCATCTTCTCCTTTACCTCACCTCCCTCTCTCTTTATCAAATACCTATGAGATGCGAAAGACTAGTAAAAAGAAGCGATTTCAAAAATTTCGTAGAAGCGATTGGGGAAAAAATATGCCAAGAGCGATCAGCAGACAGATGTTAATGAATGTTGATTTACGCGTGGTTGCTGTGAAATTGACGAACAGATTTTGCGAGATCGTAAGATAAACAGAAAGAGAGCGAGAGAAAGAGAGCACATCTACATTATTAAAGTATACCGAAGCAGAATAGAAAAGGTATGATGGAGAACAGGGGGTAGCGGCCGCAGGAGGGCAGGAAATTGCAGCTAAACAAGCGTGGCGGGGTATAAAAGGATGATTTTGCATGAAAACAAGCGGTAAAGGCGGATTAACTATTCGCGGCTCGAAAACGACAAAGAAAAAAGAATCACGTTGCTTGCATAATAGCGGACTTTACACTCTGTTCCCCCTCCTTCTCTCTCACTTTCTTTCTCTTCCGGAGGAAAAACCGTTTCAGAAAAAGAGTACACACGGAGAGCTATCTTTATAAATGACTTCGCTGAGTGTACGGCGAGTCTTAAAATACGTCTCTCCTGTTTCTCTCCTAACTTTCTAAATTGAAGGATCTTTATTAAAGCGAATCTCTATCGACCAGTCAAATTTTACTAGTAACCTCTTTCTATCTAGGATTTTAATTTGATCTGCTCAGAATAGCGACACTCTCGGTAACTATAATTAGCGCCTTAATCTTGGTACAGCAATCCCGACCGTCCTTTAAGCTATATATTTAGTTTTATAAATAACTATCCCAATTGAAAGATATTCTTCAATTATATATAATGATGTTAAATATCATGTTATATATTTATACATTCTGCATTTCAGCTACATCAAATTTAACTTTTTTATGACTATGTTCTTCCTATTAGCTATATTCTTCCTATATTTAACTATATTAAACTTAAATATTAGGAATATTTCTCATATATCAAATCGTTTTAGATTGATATTTCACATCATCGTGATTTTGTGAGTTGAGAATTGTATTTTCGCCGTTTTAAGCTGGCCAATTTTCTGATCTGAGCGAGCGGTTCGATTACGGTGGCACACATGCGTGTAGCATCCGTTGCTCACGTATTAAGCGCGTCAGAACTTTATGGATAAATTATCTATTAGTTGTTTGACCCCTGGCCTTTCGGCTATATTTCCCAACCCTTCGCTGGCAACCGGTAAATAATCCACATTACCTAACGATGTCACGGATCTGCGATACATCGGTTCGAGCGATAACATACGGCACTCGTGTTCTCTCTTTCTCTGTTATTATTCTCGGTCGTACCCATACAACTTTTCACTCCCCTCTGCTTTCATAAATGAATATTTACAATTTCACGGGGGTGTTAAAAAATTGCCGTCCTCACGCCATAAACTATAATTCACCGTTTCGGTAACAGTATTTTTATTTGCCGTTCGACTGGAGATAAATTCAAATTCAATCGAGAAATGCATTTACAAATTTATTTTTACGGTATACATTATATTGGGGAAAATCAATACACGTATTATTTCGAATAAACGTCGAATTATAATTGGAAAGTAGAAGAAATTACATCTTCCGTGAACATCCGACGATTTATATTTTGTAGAATATAAAAAATGACATTATTCATTTAAATTGAATACTTCATCCCTTTTGAAATTCCAGTTTTAACGTGATTTTCGTGGAAAATTGACTTTTCTCTCATCGCATAATGAGATACCGGATATTCCCCAGATATAATTCACACGCGCGTGCGTATGTACGTATGCGTTTATACGTGTGTGACGAATAACAATAAGAAAAGTTACGCGACGACATACCACAGGGAAATATCGACTACGTCGGCGGACGCGTCGAGCGCGTAAAATATAGAGGTCGAAGTTTCCACTATGGGGAGCTTTCGCGAGGATCAGCCTTGCGACCGGGGGTCTCGAGTCGGGGTCGCAAGTTCACGTTCGTGTTGTGAAATTGCCGATCGGGCCGCGTACACGACGAACGACGACGGAGCGAGCAGGCTCGCGTGTCGGGCTGCAGGTGCCGTTACATAGGCCCATACATAATGCATAATATCAAGACTTTCCCAGTCGTTTCACGGCGAGCTTTCAATCGCGTAAGCCTCCCCTTCCGTTTGCCAGCCGCATCGCAGACCACACACGAGTGGCCACGTCTCTACCCTTCGACCCTGCGCGTACCTCGTCGATAAAATTTTACTCTATCTTGCTGCCAACATCCTATCCACCGATCTTTTTTTTCCGGATTTCTCTCCACCGATAGCACCGATTCTGAAGCACGGGAAACTCATCTGATAAGGTGATGTTATCAGGAATCTTTAACAATCGTTCTTTAACAATCGACGATGAGACTTTAATTTTATTTGCAAAGGTCAATCTTCTCGCCAATTCAAAAATTACGAATATTTTATGAACCTTTATATATTTTTATTTTTTAGTAGATGTGTGTAGAAATTTTCAGTCGCCGAAAATTGCTTTACAACATATTCAATCCCTGAGAAAAATTTACTTTATTAATTTTACAATATCTTTCTCTCCCTCTCTCTTTGTCTCTCTCTCTTTTCCTCTTAAACTTGTGTTGCCTTGTTTCAAAGCTACGCATGTCGTTGTCGCTTGCTGATGTGAAACGACACGCTAATTAAGCTCCGAATGTACCGCCGCTTAATGAAGCATCGCGGACTTCGTGTCTTTTCACTCCGGAGTTATTAGGTAAGCCGTGCTCAAGACTTTGATTACTTCAGTCTTCAAAGGAACCAGCCGTGGTTTCGTTAGCGAGAACTGCGCAATAATTATGCGATATCAAGCTTCCGCCTCAGAAGGTGATTCGACGACCTGCCTCAAGTTCGCTTTCAGATCTCCCATTAGGCAGGCCAAGATTTTGCCTTTTAGCGCCGTGATGCATTTCGAATGCAGGACAGTCGAGAAATTTTTGGTGAATATGTGGAATATACGAGAATGTTATTTTAATGACGCTATCTCGTTTTAAAATAATGTGCTATACGTGTAAAATCCAATGCAAAATACGTGCATTACATATTAACTTATTATATATATATTCGAATATATTGTAGTATATAAGTTTAAAAAGCTATGTCTCCGTTTGAAAAATTATATTTTTCTAAACATTACGTAGAATTGTGTCATTGTTAATTAATTATTAAAATTCTTGTTACTATCTTACTATTATACTTTTGTTACTATTGTACTTTTACATGAAATGGCATTTTTTTAAGTATATATCGAAAAGCAGATGCAAAAATACAATTGAATCTTTAAACAAGTAAACTTCCAATGGAAATAATTTGACACACTAATTTGTGAAAGCTTTTTAACTTTTTCTAATTCATTTATTTACTCGCATTTACTTTTTATTAGAAAAAAATTTTTATAAAATATTGCCTATTTTTTAATAATAGTTTTCAATTGATTTTCATTCATAATTTATAAATTGAAATTAAACGACGAATATCGGACAATACATAATCGATATTTATATGCTTGCTAAGCAACAGAATTTGATTTTTGTGAAAAAATATTTTTGAATGTATTCGGAAGAGAGAAATACGAAAAAGGGAAAAGATTCAGGACAATTCGTTTCGACAATATATTCGCGACTCGCCTTTCTGTTAACGGAATGTCCACCCGGCATTTTACTTAAGCACCATTAAGAGAAAACTATTATTTTATTTTACTTTTTTTTTCGTCATCAACTCCGTCTCTCCTGTCGGAGTACAAGATGCGCAAGAGCCGGAACTCGTTAATGATGCTTCAGTAAGACAACTTTTTCTCTATATTGAGACACGCGAGATCATTTAAACGATGTTGATTCAAATATTTGAAAAAATTAAAAGTTGCGTCGCTCGTCGAGAGCAATGAAAATTTGTAAATTGAATTATGACGAATATGCAAAAATACAATTCAAATATTATATAGATGATATATTTTTATATTTAATACAATATTATTTTAGACAAAGAAATTACACTTATAACATATATTTGTTTCTCTCATTTATTGTATAAATTCATGCGCGCACACAAGACAAATGAGAATTTATTTATATCTCCAAAAGGCAAAAAATGAAAAATCCAACATGCAAATATGAGCTCGTCGTATGGAATAACTGAAAATTAAATGCACGACGAAATGTAATTGCATTCGTGCATATGATATTAAAAAAGTAAACATACTGTCGAATTTTAATTAATACTATATTAGATTACTGCATATTTTATATTAATTAATTACAGATAAACGGTTTAGAAAAATTAAGATGCGACTGAAATTTAATTATTATTATATTATTAGTAATCTCTATGAGGATCATAATTTCATAATTTTATAATTTGTTTCGAGAAAATCCAAATATCGAAAGCTAAATTAATATGTGACACGCTTTTATAATATCTCTGATTTCGCTCTGATAATTTGATCATATCTGATCAAACCCGATATTATCAAATTAACGTTATAATCTATTTTCACTGGATATATACTATATAATCTATTTTCTATTTAATATTACAATCTATCTTCATCGGGTTCATTTTAAAATCACAAATCATTAAAATAATTGATTTTTTAACATTTTAGTAGAGTCCCAAAAAGTATACAAATTCTTATTGTCATACTTTATTTTCTGCTTGCACGATAAACAAAGTCTCGCAATAGTAATAATGAGATGGTTTTGTGTGTTTGTCTTTTTGCTTTAATTATAATAATAATCATTTATTCAGAGATTATTGTTTTCGAAAATTATATAACAATAATTCTTCGAAATTCGAGAGTTAAAAATCTCTGATATCATTTCATTCAACGATCTAATATTCATGATTTCTGATTGTTATTTTACAGTTTTGCGTCATTATCTTCTGACTTCACTATACCGTTGTGCGCTCTAAGATGGCGACGTAATGATCCGGAGAAGAATACGACCGAGCTCGTCGTACTAAAACGTTGTCGTGAAAGTGAGGAATTTGATGCGCGGAAAATACCACGACAAAAAGGATTGAGCTGAAAGCACGGATATTAAGAATAATTCGATGGTATGAGGAGACGAGAGGAGAGGAAAAGTGACTAACTGGGCGAGCACAAAGACGCTAACTTAATTGTTGGCAAATGCGGCCGCGTGACAATTTTTCCAGTCGTTATAAACGTATATCACGTTTCGCAGATTGTCGGTACTTTCGCGTTTAACGGCATTTTACTTTTATTCCTCACAACTCTTCGTTATTTCCACTTATAGCAGAGCAAAAAGAGATAGGTAGATAAATAAAGAGAAAAAGAAAGAGACAAAAAAAGTACAAAAGTAAAACGCAACGCGTGTATGCGATAAATTACCGTCATGAAACTTCTTGAAGACATCTCCGAGAGAGAAATGGTTGAATTTTTCCGACGCGCGCAATATGAGAGCACAGGGGGTAATGATGCTGAATGAAATTGCACGACAATCGAATGTTGAATGGTACACTTTAATGAGATTTTCACGTCGTGTTATTTATATGTGTCTAATGTGCAATCACCAAATTATTTTTGCGCGGTTATTCATGCATGTGCCGATAGAATAGACAGGAAATTCGAACCATTGATATCAATTAATTCACCCATTGCATTGAAATTAAATGCTGATTTTCCTATATATATATAATTAAGTGTCAATTAAATTTTTAATATTATTCTGGATGAGTGCGTAATAAAGAGACCAGAGAGAGAGAGATTTCCCATTGGAAAATTTATATTATTTTGAATACAATTTTACACACGATGGTAAATGGCATGGCACAAATATTGAATTTGGAAAATAATAATAGCTATTAAAATATTATAAAAAAACGTGATATTATACATATATTATAAAATATAATATTATTTAAAAAAAGAGAAATAGATTTATATAAGATAACCATTCAAGGGGGAAAAATCTATAAATTAGAATTCCCAGAGTTTATAAAGTCCAATGTTATTGCTTTGCATACCCTGTAATCCACTGAAATGTCGTGTCTAGCGGCAACTCGCCAAACTCGTCGCAACAACACTAATTAGCTTAGCAGTAATGCTTCGTTGTAGAAATTTCGCATTGTTATTCTTTCATTTAATAATACTGTATTATGTCAAAAATAGTTCAAAAGTACTTGTGCGATACCAATACTTTCACGCTAAAATATCTTATATTTGCAAAACATACAAGAACGTATGTCTGTCTCATTGCAAAAAATTTATTTCGTTGAAAAAAGAAATAAAATATATTATAATTAGATTAATAGATTATATACGATGGAAAAATTATATACAAAATCTCTTGTGAGTACAGGCATATAATTTCCTTAATCATGATTTCGCGATTCGATTGTGCCGCACATGTACATATGTACATGTAAGTTACGCAAGTAGCTGGAAGGCCAAGGAATTAGCCACGCACCTCGTAATCCCTGTTGTCACCACTTCCTTTTTCCTCGTATTCGTGATTGCCTTCCGCTTGACATGAAAAGAAAGCCAACGACCGGAAGTATGCAAGAAAGCTCACGCTGTAACTCGAGGCCGATGACAGCGTCAGCGGTGCCGAGCCGCAAGAAATGTTCGTCTTACGAAGAAGGAAGGGGTTGACGCGCTGGTACGAACTTCCTCGAGATTTAGCAGGGCTCTTAAGCGCGCGCGTGCCCTCGCGACGCCTCGAAATTAGGTACATCCACGCGAGAAGATTGATTAAATATTCATTTGCAGCGAGTGGCACGACCCGCTCGGTTTTTCACTCCCCCTCGTTCCCTTTCAACTCCTTTCTAACGCGCGGCCACTTTTCCCCCTTTCTCCCTTTCATTATTTCCTCTCTCACTCTTGCCACACACTCGAGCTGTTATATTCGCGTGCGTAGTTTATTGGCCATAACTCCGGCACGACTACAAATCGCCGTACCCCCTACCCTTGGCATTAATGCTCGCACGTAGAAAACGAAGAGGGAAAGAGGAACGAAGTTGTGTGCGCTCGTGCTTGAAGGCATGTCGTGCGAAAATGTGTGCTGTAGGTGGTACATGTTTGTTGTACATATTTACGTGTGTGAGAAACAGTAACGTCTTGTAGAACGAACAAAGGAAAAGGTGCTTCGGGATCCTCTCCCGTTTCCGCAGGAATGAAAAATTTTTTTCCAGATATGAATAATATTTTGCGCAGTGAAACATTCTATCTATAAAACAACGTCTACATTATGCGAGATTAAAATAATGAAAATAAATACTAACTAACAAAATATTTTCTTTTGTATGAACGATAATATATAACAGATAATAATACATTTTCATGTTTGCTCTTATAATTAATGCTTTTCATGTATTTAATATAAATTATTATTTTAATTAAAATTTGCAACCTTGTTTCACTGCATTTGAGTGAAATATTATTTTTATCTATTACTTTTTACCATTGTATTTTATAAATTATTTAACATATAATAAAAATTTCAAACCGTTTCGAAAGCCCAGAATGTGAAGACTACGAATCTAGATCAAATTGATTGATACATTTATACAGAGTGTTTTATTTAAATTGTAAACAAGTTTTTCGTATATATGCTCAAGAAATATTAAGATGCAGTAACTAATTTTTTAGCATTTTTTGACTTTACATGATACACATGCAGCATTAATGAAGGCTGAATCTCTCAAGAGGCAAGATGGCAAGAGAAGCATCCATTTTTCAGGAAATAAAACCATGTGTGTTTTCTCTATATGATCAATTCTTTTTGTCATACTGCATATAAGTATTATGACAAGCTCATAAAAAATTAAATATTTCAAGATATTTGATATTTTTTATTCTGATATGTATAATGTCGTATATCATATTCTATCTGTCACATGAACCTTAAAATATTTTTTTTTTAATGTTGAGAAAGAGCAAGAAACCAGACGATTGCGAAAGATTATCGTGTTGATCTACAATGGTCGCAAGGAGGTCTCCTATAATATATTGTTTTTACAGTAATTACGAAGAGAACCTTTAATCGGGGCTTAGGGGGCGACATTATTTTCCCATTTTGACTTATGCCATGATTATGCGGCGCGAGAGAAGAGAGCGGAGGGGAGGAGGGAAAGACTGAGTAGGATCGTTTCTGCGGAGGTGAGGAAAATCGTTCATACTCGCTTAACCTGATTACGAAGCGCGCCGCACCAGATTTAAATCAACCTGCTTTCGTGACCGATGATTAATTTTGCATATTATTTGCCCGCGGCAAAACATTCTTTCCACGCGAACATGCTTAACTCGCGAGTTCTCTATACTAATCTTTCGAAGAAGGTTAACGTCACTGCCTTGGCCCGTAGCTTTCCAGGACAATAATCGCAAAATGAAAGAAATCCATGTCATGCAGCCTTTTCCACTGCGGATTTTACGTAAAACCGGAGTTCTTTCGGTGTTTCATTATCTTCGTTTAATTGCGCTGGCGGTACGATCGACACATGTGCCTCGAACTTTGAGCCATTGCAATATTGCAACTTGTAGAATCAATATCGCAAGTAAGTTTAACACGGCGAGTGGACATTGGAACAAATTGATCACTCATATGGCTGCTCGCTCGTGCAAATTTTATTAATGATTTTAATCGCACGAGTTCGCGATGGATTTACTCCGTTCGAAAATTATAACAATTTGTCCTTGAGAAATTGTAATTCCCTAATTTGGCGATATTTACCTAATTTTGTAAAATGTATTGCGCATCTAGCAGTTTGACAATTTTAATAATCAATTTATATGCTCTACTTTTTTAAAATTAAAAAGAAGCCATAATAAGTCGAATGTTTGAATTGTGAATATGTATTACAAGAATGTAATAGTATTGCGAATTTTTTATACGAACTTTATAATTTTCATAACAGCTTTGCGTTATGAAAATTGTATATAATTATATAATTACATTATTGGAAAAGATTGGAGATGATATCATATTCGTGAAATAGGCGATAGAGAAAGCCTCATTAATACTGTATATAAAAAAAGTGAATAAAATCTATAAATAAAATCTGTATACAGATATAAAGAAAGCTGATGTTTTGATTTATTTCTTACTAATAGTAAATTTTTTACACACGCAAATTATTAATTATTAATTTTAAAAAGACTATTAAAACCTTAAAAAAGAAAAATTGGATAATTGATTCATTACTCCAAATAAAAATAATAAATATCAGATTTATTAAATCAAAATTTGACAAATAAAATTTATTCTTGTGTTTCATACTCGTAAGATAAAAATATGTAAAATTTGTTACACGTATAATATGTATAATGTATAATTAATTATCATTTCTCACTTTTAAAATTTTACTATTATGTATAAAAGAAATTCCGACCTTAATAAAACAAGAAAATAAAAGTAATTATAATTCATAACGTAGCTGAATTTCATTATACTAATTTATTCAAATCAAAAGAAAAATTCTCTTGATTCATAAACGTCACATAATTTCATTTCTCTCGGAAAATAGAAATTAGACTCTTACCGAAAAAATATAATAAATTAATTTACATAAATAGTTTCTCTTGGTAGAAATATAATACATTTCGTTTTTCATGTAAAACGTTAAACTTTATACCCAATGATAAATAATACATGTCCATTTATCAAAATTAAAATTTGAAATATGAAATAGAGGATATTCAGTGTGTGTGAATATTTTTCTATAACAAAATATTAAATATAAAGCGGCAACAAATTAATTATTATACTGTGTATGACTTGCGTTTATAGCTGTATTTTTGATATTGTTGATACGTGTGTCGTCATTTGCACGGCAAGACTCGAAGGTCACAGCAGTCTCTGTCAGTCTCTGTATATCATTGGATTATCCTTCGAGAATTCCGATCATTTTCTATGATTATTATAATTAGTGATTAACGAATCGTAAGAGTATGTAAAACTATTTTAAAGTTTATTCATTTATGATTGAAAACGCAACGGTAATTATAATATATCGCTTCATTCACATATCTTTTGGATGATAATTATTTTGTTAATATTTTGATTCAAATATATTCTTACGTTTAAAAATTGTTCTGTCATTTTTAGATTAAAAACATGCTTTAAGGACTCGTAGAATCAAATACTTGAAATAATAAAAAGACGTGATATATATTCAATTCTTCATTAATAATTAATCTGAAATTCAAGCTAGAAAATATATCGCATAAATTTTTATTGTAGTTCGTTAAATATTTGTAACAAATTAACAACAAATTAACTGTTTTAGATTATATGGCCTTCGTTTTTCGCAGCGTACAACGCGCTATTATTTACATATCGTGGTCTTGTTATCATTCACATTGCGAGACTCAAGTAAAGGCAGTGACACTAATGACTGTGTCATTTCTTTAGACACGACATAACGAGTACTAGGCTAATCGCAATTATTCATGATTATTAAATTAAAGATTAACGACTCATAAACGTATTAAAGCGACGGCTACTTATCGAAATACAACTAAACATTTTCTTTATTTATTAATTTGTAAAATAAAAATAAACCATTAATTTCGCACGATTTATTCTATAAAAAAAGGTTTTAACAAAGTCTTGACCGATACTCGCATTTTTTACTTTCTTACAATATAACTATATTTATTTTCGCCAATGAATTGATAGAAGGCTCACCTGAAAAGGTTATCTGGAAGGGGAAACTAAGTATCCAAAATACAACATTGCCATAAGTCGTCAATGACTCACGTATTATTGTCATTTGTACAGTGAGAGTCGATCGAGACGGTCGCGGGATCAGCCGCTCTGTGTTTCGATGAATTATCTTTCGAATTACGCTTAGTTTCTATTATTTCGATCATATGTGACGCACGCATTTGATGCGTGAACGTACATAATGCGTCATGGATTTTCAGTGTGTCGCGAATATTTCGACGCGTCTTCGCGTGATATCCGAAATCGAATTCAACAGTATTTAAAGTATCGTAAAGTGCGGGAGTGCCGTTCAAAGTGTCGCGCGTGTGAATCAACGGACCCTGACAACCTGAGAGGAGGAGGAGGAGGAGGAAGTATAGGAAAGACATCTTGTGCTGGCGGAGCAATTGGGGTGAGTAATTTATATTATTTGTATATGAATAGTATAAATCGCATCTGCACGAAATTTGAATTGCATGATTAATGACATCATTTAATTTAAATAATTTAAACGAGAAAAAATTAGGTAAAGAAATCCTTTTATAATTTCAATTAAAAGTTATAATCCTCTATAAAAGTTTCTTTTGATAAGAAGTAAAATCTTGTCAGAAGTTATGAAATTAATCTATTAAATATTAGCTTTAAATTTTTTGAAATATTTTTGAAATTATTTTGGACGCTACTACAATTCGGATTTTCTGTTTGTGTGTTGCGGATTAACTTTAGCTTTTCAATATAGTCAATTCCGCTGTTGCGCTGTTGATCGACCAGTGAGTGAGAAATTTTTATTTTATTTTGAGGTAGCAGATTTCTGTGAAAATTGTATCATATAGATCCATTGCTTTAAAATGGATGGGCTAAAGATTAGGCTGAATAAAGTTCAACAGATTCTTCCAGTATGCATATACATGACAAATATAAATGAAAGAAAAATAAAAAAACATATGAGTTATATTTTTATATAATTTCTTTATATAAGAACGCATCAATGGTGATTAATTGTAATAACTTATTTTTATAATGCACGTCGATTTTTTTATCTTAATTTTTATGACCTATCCATTTATATCAATCGGTAATTTTATATATCGACAACAATTTCGATAATTATCCGAAAAATTTATATGATAATTTTTGACAGAAATGAAGAAATTCTTAATAAGTCGAATATATTAATCAGAATCTGACAGATTTACAAGAATGTAATAATGTTACATGAATCCCAAACGCATTTGTATTAAATCGTTATTGCGTTTCGAAAATGTAAACTATAATTTAATTGTAGAAACTGTAATTTAATTTAACTGTATTTTCTTGTGCCGCGCGGCGTTATAATTTTATATTATGCAAAAGTATTGAAGTCACAGAATGATATCGTGTCTGTGGAAATGACAGTATAAAAAGTGTCATCGTTTTACATGAATTAACTTTATAGTAGTTATTATAGTAGAGTGTGCTGCATAACAAATTTCGTGTAAGAAATTCCTTTCAATTGATATTTGTTCTTACACAATTTAACAAAAAGAAATTTTTTTAAAATAATTAATATTCCCCTTATAACTTCGTTTACGCTCAATACGATTTTGATCTAAGAAATATTTTATCTCTTTACAATTTGGATGAATTTGTAATTACAATTATATAAAAAGAAATGCTATTTTATAACGTATCATAGTTATGTTATATGATGTTTTTACTCAAAATTAAATATGTAAGAATTTTCTTAAGAGAAATTTGCTATAAAGATTAAAATTAATAGGTTTTTAAAAGGCTATGAAATAATATTACGTTCTTTCTTAAATTAAAAAAGAAAATTATTTTTTGTTAAATTGTGATGTATCATAAATGAATCAATTATCATGAAATGAAGTCAAATAATTCAGAATCATATTTACACAATATATTTTCCATATTTTAAAACTATGAATTATTAATTAATCATAATAAAATAATTAATAGTAATTTAATTAATAATGAAATATTATATACATCTCTAGATTAAAGATTTAAACTTTCAAATAACAAGAGATATGATGCATAGAAAAATAAACATTAAGAAACAAGTACGATAACTAAAAAACATTTGTTAAACTTTAAACGAATCTGTCACGTCGCTTAGTAATTCGATCTTTTCCGCCCAATGCAGTATGGCGAAACTTTGACCGGATTAAGTTTGTGTCCGTAGTAGAGCTGTGCTAGTTAATTGGAGCTTACGTCGCATCGTAGTCCTGCCGCGTGCTAAGCAAGTAAACGGAAATGCCCTATATTAACGAGAATCGAACCGAGATTGTCAATAGAGAGCGATCATCCGATACCTAATCCGTTTTCTCGCTCATCTAACAAAATGCAAGAATTGTTGCCAAAGAAATTATATTTCATTGAACTTAAGTTAATGATCAATGTCGTAATCACGACTCGTTGAAATAAAAAATATTAATAAGACCTACCTATAATTAATAACATTATTCTGAACCGCAATAAACATATTATTAATGATATTTTATTATTTGTACTGTCAAATATTTCGCGCGTAGAATATTTTGTTCATTATCAAATATAAATATTTCGAAATTTATCTAACATTTATTATAAATATTTCTGTATTAATGCATTCCATTTGGCGACTCGACGCGGTGACAACGAAAAATAATGCAGACGGAAGGAAAGCTGAGCGAGTGAGTCATTACTGCCCCGTGTAAATATGGACGGCAATATATGTGCGGTAACATTCATTAGCACATGAGTTACGATGAGGATAAGAGAGGGGAGAAAAATGGATCCTCTTTAAATTGCTATTTTTATCTAGTAGAAAGAAGAAATTTGAGAGAGTAAACGCGCAGTTCGAAATATGTATTATCTTTGTACCATTTAAAAATTTAATGGAAACAATTCCTTTTTGGTAAACCTCACATTTGATTTCAATTGAACGTCAAAAGAATGATTGTAACCTAAAACAACGTTCGGGTTGCAATTTAAAAAAAAAAATATCCAAATGCGTTCTGCGGTTCGATTCGAAATATCGGATACACCGACATCACTTTCAAATGTTTTTCTTTCTTTTATATGCATAATGCGTCCTTAATCCTCCCATCGCAGATTATTCCTATACGAATAATTACAGTAACATCCGAGACAAAATTCAAAATAATTTCTTTGAACGGAGAGCGAAAGGAACTCACAGAAGAATTCCGCGTTTACGTAAACGTGAAATCGTCTCTGTGAAATCCGCTCGTTGAAAAAAAAGATAAAAAGAGGCAGAAAAAAAATATGCAAAAAAAGGGAATGCCCTTTTTCCCTCGTGGAAAATGCGGGAGTGCAGAAACAAGCGACATTTATGCACGCGCCGCGAACATCGCATGGTGGATACGACGACGCTATAGAAGAAAGTGCGGCGGGGGAGAAGGCGGTAAAAAAAGGGACAAAAGATGAGGGAGATGATGTTTCAGTATTGCGCGTTGGGTGGGAGTGGAGAGATAACATAGGAGTAACGGAAGAGAGATTTAATTGGGTTACTCGACTCGTCTCTTCAACTCGATTAAAGCATCCTCTCGCGGCGTAAACATCTTTTGAGGGAAAGCTTGCGTGTCAGAGACCGAAGAGCACTCAGAGTCGGGTAATTAGCGCTGTTGCAGTCATTTCCCGGGTTTTCCGAATAAGCGGTGATAATCTCTTTCACCTGCCCTACTCTGTCCCTCGTCTCTACCTCCGGCGCTGAGTTTCTGTGGTGTTATCGCATCCGCCGAGTGAATTTAGACTTGCGTACAGTACGTGTTGCAGTGCGTCAGAAACCCATGTTGCATAAGAGAAACATTTTATTGGATAAATACATAATTATATACTCGACTATGTAAAAATCAGAAGAATCTGAAATCGATTGGATTTTGATTAGATTCGAAGAAACAATTATGCATCGCTTGTTCCTCCGATTTCTACGGACGACAACAATGTATAAATCCGCGAGCCGTCGTCGACGACTTCAAAGACGTTAGGAACTGCGGGAGAGAGGCAGTCGGGCGAGACGCGTGTCTGCCATGCATACGAAATTCATCTAACGGAAATGAATGCACCGACAGGCGAGTGCGTTAGAAGACTGCTAAAGGACTCTGGGATGGCTTGTCGAGTCGGGTTGTCGTAACGATCACGAGAAGGGAAGCCAGTGTGCATGCATATATGTGCGTGTATATGGGTGCGTGGGTGTATGTAACCATAGTTGAACCACTGTCGACGGCCCGTGCCATGGTAATTAGTTGGCTGGCACTATGGTTCGCCTGTCTCTCTTTCCAACTGCCATAACGTCACCGGTCTCGAGAGCTTCCTCGTCCAGCTAATCCTTGATCGCTTAGACCGTGGAGTGCCGCACTGTGGCCACCGTTAAACCATCCCCTAATTTCCTTCACTGTCCACAAGGAGGTGCGATACAAGATCGTCACCTACCCGAACGAATGAACGAACAGTAAACGTGATATCGCCGTCAGTGAAACTACCACTTATGACTCGCGAAGTGCGAAAATCGCCCCAACGTCACCCCCTTACGCTCCAGGTTGATCCCCCAAGGGACGCCGCGACTTACGGATTAATTAATATTAATTGGTTTAACGTCGAATTAGTGACGGGGTATTAAAGCGAAAAATCTGAGAATCCATTAACCAAGTAGATTATTTAATTTAACGCTCGTTTCTGAATTATTGCGAATCGAGAAGAGCAAGCTAACTCTATCAGATTTAATCGTATCAATATTCGATAAATTAAAATCGATTGACGACATAGTATTGTATAACGTTACAAAGTGTCACTTTTGTCAATACACGGTGTAATAGTCCCGAAAAACATGGTACGTAAAGAGAGCTAATACTGGATTTTCGATCACACCGTCATTCGTGTACGGTAATAGGCGGGGGGTTTCGGGCTTTTGCGAAAAACGCGTGTATTTATTTTGAGCTTTCACCGGATCTATACAGAGTTGAATGGTGACCGACGCTGGATTATCGAATCCGCCATCTCGCGAAGCGGCAGTCATTGGTACCGTTTTTATATGCCAATAGAAAAGGTTCGGAGCGATGCCACTCTATTTACGTTTCGTTCCCTTGTTTCCTTCGAATTCGAAAGCAATATTCGTGGATTCTCGCCATTGAATGCCATATTTCTTGTCAACGCGATGTCATATCATTCATAAAAAGAGCCATCTCATATTTATTTCCGAGTGATACGATGGACAAGTAAAAAGTGCACAAATTATGGTTAAAAATTATGACTAAAATGCACGCGAATTATGATTCATATACACGGCATTTTTTTTACCTACCTACTTATATACGGACCACTTGACATATATATATATATATATATATATATATATATATATATATATATATGAAACATTATGTCAACATTGCACACTGTTTCATCAAGTCGCTTATTTAACTCTAATATTCTATTCAGCTATAATGAAAATAATAAAGAATTTAATTATTTAATAATTTAAAAAAATTACTTAAAAAGATTTTTTTATATATTTAATGACATAGATACAATATTCAACGAGAATTCTATTTACGAAGAGATATTTTTGATCGATCCGTACATAATAAATGGATAAAGTAATATTATGCAAGAGATTTAAAAGGAACATGCGCATCGTCAATGTCTAAAAAAATCTTCTCACAAAGTCTAAGTGACATTATCTAGTTCTAGAAGCAATTACTCGAAATAATGTAATAATTATCCGTCATTGCGGCAGCGGACACGATGAAAGAGCTCGGACTGATAGCTCTTTTCTCTTACGACAAAAGAGAAAAGCCTGAACAAGCAAGGTAGTGCTTAGATTATTTGCGACCAACATTATCATCTTTTATAATCTTATATAACATGACATATTCGACACTTATTGAAACCGAGTAGAGTTACACATTAAAAAGAAGAATTAAAATTAAAAGAAAGATCCGAGAGAGAGAGAGAGAGAAAAGAGAAAGAAAAAAAAGAACAATATTCGATTTTAAATAGTTAGACGAGTACAAATTGTATATTTATCATAATAATAATTAATTAACAAATTAATGCTGAATTACTATCTTTAGCGATACACCCAGCAAGTCTTTATTTCATTAGCCTCTTATCGTTTCCCGGCACAGCATCGCACTATTGCGGCATCATTAATGTTGCTATTGCGATTATACGTTTGACTGCTATTTCTACTACATCCCTTCTACCGCGTCGTTGTAAATTGCGCGCTTAATAGTAATTACTTGCAGTAATGGTATAATTATTCGGCGTTTTCGAGTGCGCGGCGGAAGAGCACGTCGGAGGAGCTTGAATGCCGAAGGCTCTTTTCAACCGTTGCTAGAGTGACGTTGTGGGAGAAAAAGACAAATAAGATGGAGAATTTGTAGCCGCGTGAACTAGTGCGATACAGTGCGAGAGTAACCGCGAAGTAAAGAAAGATCAAACGAACTGGAATGAGAGTAAGATATTAGCTGCATAAGAAGATTAAGTTCAAAGAAGGAGAAAATCAATGATGAATAAAAATGAAATGCATGCATTTTTTTATCGTGTAAGAAACTAACTTTAAATTGTATCTTTATACTATAATCTCGTAATAATTTATCGGATTTAAGATAATGAGAATAAATAAAGAATAGATGATGCTTCTAATATAAGAATCATCTTATATAGATATAATGTAATAATCATTAAGTTTCAAGAAAAATTTCCCCAAAAATACACGCCTAATTATTACATTTGTATGCATTTGAAATTGTTTTTATTTTCTCGCACTTTAAATTGGTACAGAGACAGAACATTGGTGCAGCGCACACAGAAAAAGGGACGTACAAAAGGGAATATAACCCTTCGTACCGGTGGTCAGAAAAAAAAG
Source organism: Camponotus vicinus (assembly GCF_025532165.1). Classification (NCBI taxonomy): domain Eukaryota; kingdom Metazoa; phylum Arthropoda; class Insecta; order Hymenoptera; family Formicidae; genus Camponotus; species Camponotus vicinus. Next base: position 33,741,931 of record NW_028141945.1, read on the forward strand.
GCACCTTGTCCCATCCGCTATTTTCCTATAAGCTTTAAAAACAACTTAAGGAAACATACGATGCTCAACGTTACCCGACGATGGAAATAAAGAAGACAAGCGCGGCCTATTATTAGATTTAAACTGTTTGTTGCCTCTCTCAAGTGGCACGGCTAATTGTTCGGGGATTCAACCCGAGTCGGATATTATTATTTGCCCGTTTCTCCCTTTCTCGGCAGTTTCTTCCTTTTTTCCCCTTCTTTCCTCTCCGCCCTCCCCCTGCGCGTCCCCTCGCCCATTCTTTCTCTCTTTTCTTCGTCGCGTATCCGCATTTTCACGAGTCTCGTTTGGGTCGCGCACTACCAGGCGGTCGCGCACGTTTCACTCCCACAATAATTCCGGTGCCCGGAGAGTTTTCTCTCCCTGCTTCCATTTCCTTCCATCCACCGTGGCACGACTCGTGTCGTACGCTCGTAATTATGCGCGGCGAATCGTGCGTTTCGCATCGCGGCATTATTCGCAAATGTTTCCCGCGGCATTCTCGTCCATTTCTTCCTCGCCTTCCTTTTTTTTTCCTCTTGTACTTTCCCCCTCGCTTTTATTATTTTTTATTTCGTCCAGCTATACGCGCGTAAATATTCGAGCGTAAATATTCGAGCATAATGGATTTTTGGTGCGCGCAACAATTAATTCGCCTGCACCGGCTAACGAGTTTAGCCGATCGCCGCCGATCGCGGGGACTCGACCTGCCGCGATTGCTGCCGGCTGCGTTAAACGCAGGCCGAATTCTTGCGCCCGATCCTCCTCCCCCCGCGCGCCCTTTCGCGTCCCTCCGGTCCACGATCGATATGGAGGGCTTCTTTCGCGCTGCCTCGTTCGCTCGATTAATTTTACGTTCCCGGGAACGAAACTTCCACCGGGCGGCGGCAGCCGGCGCGAATTCTCACGGGAGAAGCTCGATCGCGAAACACCCTCGCGAATCCGCTTTTGTGTCGGCGGACTGTGTGTGAGAAAGAGAAAGAAAGAGAGAGAGACAGAGAGAGAGAGCGCATCCTGTCGTTTCCTCTCTTCTCTTCCTCAAGCTTTTGCCGACTGACACCGCGCGTTTCCGCGTTGCAACTGCAAGACGTTTACAGCCGGCCTCGTTGCGAGCTATAACAACGTCTGATTCAGCTGTCCTTTCGTGATGCCCGGCACAGCTCGCTTCAGCGCGCGAATAAAACGGCCGGGAATGCCAGGACGAGAGAGAGAGAGAGAGAGGGAGAACCTAGAACATGGGTTTACGTTTGGTCACTGACGAGCGGGCAAGTGGCGGCGAGAGGCAGGAAATGGAGGGACAGACAGGGCTGCCCGAGACGGAAGGAGGAAGGGGTGCGAAGATACCGGAGGCTTGCATCAGCGCTCGCAATCCGGAATATAAAGCAGAGGTCACTCTCAGTTCGTCGATTGCAATTGGCCGCGAGTACCACCGGAAATGCTCTCTCGCTGACGTTCTCTGCGGGCATTTTACGCGTCACGTGGGAATTTTTACGTCGACCGCAGCTTTCTCCCGATGCCTATCAACTCGTGGACGTGGACGTTGTCACCTGCATCTACGATAGATTTCCAGATAAATCGTAACGTAGAAGCAAATCAGATGCGAAACTTTTATTACGATTCATGATTCTGTGATTCATGGTTTGACATAAAATTAATTATCTGTGAATTTAACAAAGGAATAATAATTATAATCCTCCCCATTACACATGATAATGTATATATCAATTGTAAAATTGTAAACTCGTATATATCGCGACGAGAGAAATTGAATAATATAGCATCGAGATGTTCGCAGATTAATGCATGATTTTGTAATCAGACTTTCATTTTTGATCATATATTTAATATATGATTTTGATATTTTGGTTCTCTCATTGCGCACGTGCGGATTCTCTGATTTTATATGTGATGGAGCGATATTCAATAATTCTTCTTTTCCGACACGAGGAAGAAAAAGAGAAAGAAATTTCTATTAATAATTTATATCGAGCGAGAAAAAGAGAGAGGAGTGTGTATTAGGAACAAAAACGTGACTGACCTCAAATCGCGTCTTCGACGTCCTACATTCCTCGATCGGAGATTTTAAGAATAAAACACATATCACAAGAAAAAGATACAATCGATGAAATCATCGATTGTCTTATTATAAGAAATCTATAAATTACAACTTTCAATCTTTGAATATAGAAATTATGTATGAGAAAAAATATATTAGTAAATTATATTCATTCGTTATAAATATCGTTATAAATCTTAAATTTATAAAAATTGTTTACAATACTTTTCAAGAAAATATAATTATCAAATATTTCGCAATTTAAGTCACTTGAAGATCGTCATAAGTCAGAATATGTAATTGAATAAAAAGTTTTGAATCTCAGTTTTTAAGCTTCCAGTTGCTCACTCCCCCCCCCCCCCCTTTCTCTCTCTCTCTTTGTGGCCTTTTCATCTTCTATCTTCTTGAATTCCACTCAACCGAAATACATCGTAATGCGGTGCACCGCGCTTGATACAACGCGTTTCGTTACGAACGAAATTCCGCTGGCATTTTTCAAGGGTAGATTTCCATCGTGCAACGTGAAGCCGGTAGAACACGCAAATTGTATCGCTACAAGCCCACCGGCGTGTAAACGACGCCGCTATTCGCGAAGAAACATTTCGGAAATATAAAGCTTCATTACATGAACAAGATTACTGCAACGTACATTATCCGTTTGCCAGATTAAATTACTTCCTTATATCATAATGGATTTTTTATGAAAAAATACAAATGTAATATATTATTGTGTTGATACGTTAATAATAAGGTAATTTAATATTTGACAATTATTAGAGAAAGAATGAAATAAGATCTATTATATTTTCAAAAAAAATGTAACAATCCTCTTAATTTGCATAATTGAAATTCACATATTAAGTTTACACAATATATGTAAATCGCGCGTAAAATTATTAAGATAATTTAGGGGAACATTTCGATATTAATATCGAATAAATTTTTATTTTATTTCAGAATGTTTTTTATATTTTCAAAAATTCTGTAATTTAAAATTTTATATTATTTTAAATAATTAAAATTTTAAATTACAGAATTTTCTCCATGAAAATATTTCAATCTTTCTCAATACAAAAACAGATAAAAAACAGATTATTTTTATGAGTATCAACTATTTACTTTCAAATGTCTGTATTATCTCCAAATTCAGCCCTTGATTTTTCGTTTTCAAACTTCTCGCGCGATTGTTTGCCGCAATCGTAAGATAAGTTTCGCGACGCATGTACGTGAAAGAGGTCCCAAAGTGCCTCTCCGATAATGCGATTCTTCCGAGAAACTCGCGTTTCTTCGTCATGACCTGGCGCACAAAGGAAATCGCGGGTCGTGCAACGACTCGGCGCCGAGGATCCCACGTACAGTATGTGCGAAGTAGCTCGTCGAAGTAGCCCCGACTTCGCCGTTCATCCCCTGCCGCTTCTCACCCCCCTTTTTCCCTCAGCGCCCCGTCCGACCCTCTTCCGTCTTCTTGTCGGCGAGCAAGAGGCGCTGTCCGACATCGTGTAGCTTCCATGGCACATACTCTATTCACGCCCCACCAGATAGGTTAACCGCTGCCACTGCAGCCTGTACACACGCGCACACATTGATAACCGTCACCTTACACATACCATACACACGCATACGTCTGTAGGCATGTATACACAATTCTACCTTGAACGTGACTACGCTTGGCCCATCGCCGGTGATGGAGAAATTTCAACCATTTGCCCTCTCATTTTCCTTTCTCATGTTTGTACCTGTATACATGAAGGAACGTTCGCCTGTTGATGTAGAAACACATATAGCCAGTTGAGTCGCGAATGCACCGACGATGTATTATTATGGTAGCATATATGGATTACAGAAGGAATACATACTTTGGAGAAACATGGAGAACCTTCCCACGCCAATCCTCCGCCCTAACCCGTTTGTCACCATGTAGACATTAGATAGTGTCTCTATAATACTACCCCGATTAAACACCCGGCATCTTGACTCGTTTGAAACTCGGGTTATTGTACTGTTAACTCTGAAAATTAGTATATAGATACGCGCATCCGCCTCGCGCAGATTATGATAGATATTTTTCGAGGAAAATTGAAAGAGTTTCCTTATTTCATCGCGAACTTTCTAGAGAAATCTTCGCTATTTTTAAAGCAGCTTCGAAAGCCGATAAGTCGTTTATTAATTATTTTCATCTCATCAAAGTTACAGAAAATCGATAGAATAATATCGTAATCTAAAAAATTACGATAAAATAGTAACATGAACTTTCAAGTACTTTCCAAGATAGAATCAAAAATAATGATTCTTTAATAATGTTCCAATGAATAGAAATATTAAATAAACGTTCATGATTATTTAATGGCCTCATAATAAGTAATTATATCAATTTTATTAATGGAATATTATTATGTTGTTTCATTAGTTCGTCCTAAATTAATTATTTATGCCGTTAATTACGCCATTCAACATTACAGCTACATAACATAAAGAATACAAGTTTTTGATGGAGTTTGCGCCTGATCATATTTTGTACGAAACTGTTCATAACAGTTTTATATATATATATATTTTATACGCGCACATATATATATTAAATTTTCTGATAACTCCTTTTTAGAAATTCATGTATATGACTTCGAAATAAAGTTGAGAAGACGTGATATATTCGAGAACGTAAAATTTAGATGGGGAGGTAAAGTTGAATCGTAAAAAATACATACATCGACACACCCTAAATCTACGTGCATCGCTACGGCGAGAGTTCGTTCAAAGATCGAGGTTTGGAAAACGCTGGGGTCAAGATTTACTGTCGGTCGATACGCAAAGGCTTCGAATCTGTGAACGATGTTGCGTGCCCGGTGAAAAAGCCAGGTAAGACGAACGGCGAAAGAAGAGCAGGGCGTAGAACCTAAATAAGCTCGAGGGCTCGACGTCTCTCGGGCGCGATCCCTTTTCTCGCCGAAGGACGGCACCGCGCAATCCCGCTTTTAAGTCTCTTCTTCGGGCCTGTTCAACCCCCAGCGCTACCCTTCTTCATCTCTTCTCCCGGGTTAAAAGTTAAACGGGTTAGCTAAAGCAGAAATCCGAAAGAATAAGGCGCACCGACACTCGAGAAGGAAAGCCGAGAGGATTCCCATGCGTCATCGAATAATCTTGCTACTCGAAATTATTTTACCGTTGCGTAAATGCAACTTGCGCGCTGCATAACTTATTTTTCAGAAATACGTGACAGAATTTCGTGTATCGAGAGATGAAATTGAATAATATATTAATAAAATTTATAATCCTATCATTATCAATGATAAAGGTTCTTTGTACTCGTGTCCTGGATACATTAATAAAATTGCATTATTTTATTATATGAAAAAAATATAATATAATATATCTGAATATTGTATTATAACATAATAATCGCCTGTTATGGATTGTCTATAGTTTCGAGTGAAATTACAGTACATCGTTTGCCGCTTGGGATTGCAATACGTTCTATTAGCGTGCGATAATCTATTTATAAAAATCGCCGAATCAACAATCGAGAGAAATTATCGAGGGAGCGTAACGAATGGACGGTTCATCTATTAAACATTTAAGAGAAAGAGAGAAAACTCTTATTAATTTCATAAAAAATAAATTGGTTATAGATAAATTTGTGACAGTTTTATCGACGATCGGGTTAACATCCGCGCTTTTAGCACACGGAAGCTGCAGATTGGCCGACGTGTATCACTATTGACGTAGCGGTTACCGTTATCGAATTTCGCGGTCACAAAAATGGAACGGACTGAATTTTATATGGACTGTCCATGTCAAAGAAATCATAAAGAAATAAATTTCATACGTTTTGCGCGTGCGACCCCCGTGTTCAGATAGCCTCGATTCGCTTCTTATCTCTTTTGTTCCTCCCGCGCATTCCGTCGTCTGACAATCCTCGTGGGAGACGATTAACTGGAAATTGCAATTGCCGTTTGTAATAAACGAAATACTTTATTTTTCTCTTGTAACAATCAAAGATATGATATATTCAAACAACAGCGATTGAAATATGCGCCATATTTACGGGATTTTAAATATATTGCGAAATGTGACGCGAAATTAAGATAATAATATATACAGTAAAATATGGTCACCCGTAAAAATTTCTTCGATCAAACTACCATTATTAATGAAGCTTGTAGTTCACTTCGTGTTGCGATTCCTGCAAAAAAAAAGCAGAATTTATTCTCGATCGATTTGTTCGAGTTTGTGAAACGAATTTGTGTAGATATACGCTCGCATCATTTTTCCGAATCTCTAAATATTTCAGCGACCTCGTATTTCGCAATTCGCGTTTTGAATGAAAACTGCTGCGTAAACGTTAACCATCGCGCGCTTGTCCGGAAGATATATTGTCAAAGGGGATTATCTTGTGCGTAAATTCTTGCATTCGCGTTACATTGCACCGCACCGATGCAGCATCCGCTGCCGTTGCAACTCGGTGAGACAAAGTGCGGCTGTAGAGAGGACTGCCGGCTCCGGGAAAGCCCCCGCGCGTGCTCTGGCAGTTGCAGTTTTCATGCAATTTGCATTACAGCTGCGAGAGCACTCGGTAATTCGCCACCGCACGCTTGTATGCCGCCCGCTCGCTAATGAGGGTACGAACGTACCGCGCTACTAACGAATAGTTAATAAGCGCAAAGCGACGTCGAAACTCGCTGAAACCGGCTCTGAAAACTAGCGCGACGGACGGTTGATCGCCTAAGAAAATTTGTCATTCGATGGTCGCGATAGAAGGATAATGCGTTTTCCGTAGAACCCAGAGAAATGATGTCCATAATAATTTATTTGCATTAATCTATTACCTCTATTATTACCTTTGAACAAATCTCGAAATTTTTTTATAAACTGTTTAAAATATATATAAATACGATAAGGAATTTAAAATTTAAAATGTTTTCAAAAATAAATTAGAAATGACAGAAAAAGGAAAAAATAAAGCAAAGAAACTAAATCAGTTCTAATAAATTTATAATAAGTTTTCCCTATTTTTATTTGTTCTAGTTTTCGAAAATCGATGTAGCATCATCTTTAATGTATTTATATATAATGTATGTATAGACGAATAATCATTAATAGATTGGCATTTGCCGAACAAAAGTTCGTATTTCTGTTTTTCTTTAACAGAGATAATAGAATGGAAATGAAACTTTGAAATAATTCAGAATAATGAATTATCAATGTAGCCTCAATTATCCAAATTAAAGTTATTAGAGGATGAGATTAGAGGATAGATAGAATCTCAAATTTAATTAGTATAACTTTATACATATTATAATTGATATTAGTATACTTTTATGTAATATTATAAATGGAAAATTTACTTGATAAAACAGTAGATATTTTCTTATTAAATTTTTACACTATCTACTTTCAAATAAATTTAATTAATAATAATAATTTTTTTCTACTATAATATTTTTAATTATAGAATACTTTATTTATGCAATTTTTCTAAATATAATCATATAGATTGTTACAAAGACATAAATGGGTGAAGGAAGGATATTATTTCAATCAGTGATACGCATAAAAGTATTGTCATACGCGACTCAATGCGTTTTTTAAAACCGCTCACCGTCAAATCTCACAAATTTCTACGTCTTAATAATCATCTGTGTGAAATAATAATCTGAAATAATAATCTTTGACAGATTTAGGAAGAATGATAATAAATTAATATTTATTATCATAAGTACAATTGGACAATCTTTCCCCTCTAATGACAATTTCTAATTTAAAGAAGCTATCTCTCATTGTTTTGCCCCTTTTTCTCGATAGTAATAAACTGCGAGTACGAATCCCAAGAGAAGATAAACGAGACAAGTTTTTACGCCAAATACCCTTTGTACTATTACAAGGATGGAAAAATTCCCCCGAGTCATTATTTCCATTCCGTGCGATCCGCTCGAGGCGATATGCGAAACGTCAGATGCGTTAAAAATAACAATTTGAAAAATGTTATATCAAAGATACGAACACACATTTTTCCAACGAATTGCGTGATTAAGTTTGATGCCGGCACGCGCGTGTATCACCTTTTCCTACCGACGTGTAAAACCGCGCCCGCATTTATTTGTCCGGAGATAACGGACGGGGGTGACAATGGCTGTGGCAACGAGACGAAAAAGCGCAAAAAAGGGTCAACGATGACAGCTTCGAAAGGATTATAACCGACAGATACAGAGAATGAGGATTGCAGCGACTGAAAATTCTCGCAGTCTCGGATTATCGCAAGCGAAAAGCTCGGTATTAAAGATTACTCTACAATAAAGAAACAACGAGGCACGGAAGTAAAAATATTCAAATACAACAGTTTTTCAAATTTTTTAAATTGCACGGAGGAAAGCAAAACGCACAAGTTTCTTACGCGATGAAGAAGAAAAACAGGTACCTCAAATCTCTCAAATAATGGTTGGAAGACAAGCATCGCGGAAATCGAGGAACAACAGAACACGAGGAGTGGAAAGGAAACGGCTGAGAGAGAGAGGACGGGGAGCAGTTTCGAGGGTTACGCACGCACAAAGAAAACGCACGCGCAGCGAGAAACGAGAGCGACGAGTGGATGTTCCCTCCAGAGGAACGAGAGAGAAACGGGTTATATTCCGACATAATTAATTCTATTCTCTGCTGTTTGCGCGCTCGCGCGCGGCAGATATGAGACCGGCCGATTGCGGCTTAACGCAAATGTGCGTAGGGTTAAGCGAGGGGGTTAATTGGCTGTGCGAGACGCGATTCGTCGCTCCTGTTTGCCGCTCTCGCGTTTTTAAATATGATTACAGAAGGATACTTCCGCGACGTTCTATTTAAACGACGAGAAATCACTCTCCCCAAATCTCTCTCCGTGTATATAAACGCGGTCAGAGTTCTATAGCTACATGTAGAACCGTAATGCGAAAAAAAAAGAAGAGAAAGATACGACTAAGCCATACTTAATTTAATTGGCCCACGACCAGATAACTACCGTTTACTCCACGAAGCGAATGAAATTTTTCCCGCGTCGGAGAGTTTTTTCGCGAAGACCTACGACTCGGGAATAGTGACGGTGCGGAGAATCGATAACAGACAGCGAGTAAGTTAAGAGCCAAGTACAGAACGTAATTAACCTTTTTGCGGTAAAGAACGGTCTCGTGATAATGAGGATTACAGTTGAAAGATTGCCCTGCTGAATGGAAACACCGAATTGAATCATGACCCGCGAGCTCGATTTGCGACAATAATAGTCGGAAATGCGATATTACTTCCTATCATCAATGCTGATATTTCGCGTTAACTGACAGTTTTAGATATGATTCCAAATTTGCTAGTTAACGTACATTATATGTAAATTATACTATACTACACTCATCAAGGGAGAGCTAACTGATTAAAAAGCTACTTGAGAATTCAAATAACTAACTTTAAACTTGTGTTACACTTTCTAGGTAATAAATTGCGTCTTCCCGTCGCAATTCAAGAGAAAAGCAAAAATAAATAACGACACGGTATACATATTCAAGAAGCATACATATTCTACATCTTCGAAATTTACTACTCCGCTAGAACGGTATTATTCGCGGCGCGTAATTTAACGTCACCGTCGTTGAGTAGAATTATCCTTAAAACGTAACGCACGCGCACGCGGAGAATTTAACAAGCATGCTGGAAGGGAGGACGATGGTTTTAAAGAGAATGGTGAGATGGGGGGGAGGCGACGGAGCGGCCCCGAAGATTATAATGCGTGTACAAGAAGAAATTGCGAAGTAGGTAGGTAAGGCAATGCCGAGGCGTAAACATCGAGTTATCTCGCTGTAATTAATTTTTGCTGTCTACGCCAAGATAAACTTTAGCAATTACCGTAGCGTAGCGGGAGGGCGAGAGGTGCTGCTGCTGCTGCTGCTGCTGCTGTTGCTCCTGCTCCTGCTCCTGCTCCTGTTCCTGCCGCTGCCGCCGATCGGGCTCGGTAAGTAGTTGCAGGACCATTATTGGTACGCCCAACGATAAAAATAACGATTTATCCCTCGGAAAAACGCGCGTACTTGGACGCAGCGGGTTTCACGCATCGCGCGAAGGCGCGATAAACCGGGTGGGAGTGAAAACGAGAACCTCGCCAAGTGCCATAATTAATTACAATTAAACGCCTGCAAGCGCACTCCACTATACTCCCGCCAGTAAAAGTAAATGTTGCATGGGAAACTTGCAAGCGTTTTCCTTTCCCTCCTTTCCCTCTCTCCCTTCCCGCTTCACTCCGTTCAGCATTGAACGATATCACCGCTATGGCAGTTTCGTTCGCATAATCGATAAGGAACTCTCTCGGCCTGTTAGATCGTTAAGTGGGATTAATTAAAGCGCGCTATGGCGCGGAAAGGAAAATTTTTCATCCGCCTGTGTCATCTTCTTTCAACACTTTCGCCTTTAGTGACCCGGGAGCGGTGAATGATAAATAATATTACTTGCCGCGCGAATTATGCAAATCGCGAAAGTAACGAAGCTGGACGTGTTCATCAAGTCCATAAATATGTAATTCCGTCGCATGCAAAACGATTGTCTATTCGCTGTTCTATTTCGCAACGTTATAAGTCGTACAAAAAGAGAAAAAAGGGAAAAAAGACAGGTAGAAAATGATGATTGATCTCCTAAATTACCGCGCAATCGATTCTCATCTTCAGTCGTAAACGAGGACTTTGTCCAATAGCGATATTTACTTCGCAATTTTTGAGCAAATCAATGAACGATCATTCAAGATATATCCTTATTTTTGGATCATTAATATTGTCGTAAATCTCATATAAATTTCGATGACGATTATCTCTCTCGCATCAAATTAAATTATTTTCTATGTCATAAAGTACACATATGTATATATGACAACCGTGTACAGATTTTAGTTTATTTATGAAACTGAAATTGATGCAATTAAATGGAGTATAAATCTATGTATTTACATGGAAGGACGTTTTAAATATCACGGATAACGCGGTTTGTCCGCATAATTGCAACAGTGTAAGGTTGTACATAAGGTAAAGGCAAAGGTAGTTTAAGCTGCTCCGACTCGTTCGCCGACCGCCGACGAGAGCCTGGTAATTACCTTAATTACGACAAAGCTCGACTTTCCGTTTATACGAGTCGGCTGCAAAAACTCCGCGAACGTCTACGGTCAACGAAAATAATCTACGCGCGACTTTTCCGCAAAACTCCAACGGCCACGATTTAATGCAATTATGTAATATTGCGAATGAAAGAAGTGCGGGATGGATCTGGCGTCGTTTCATTAATACAAAACTACCGCTACCCACGTCAAATATACGCCGAGTATGCTAAATCTCGCGTGATAAGCGTCGAGAGCTTCTGGATAATAACAATAACTGAATTGAAACAATAGCTCCTGAATAATAACAAGCTTGCGCAAATATTCCGTGCGTTCAACGTAACTCGATATTTCCTTCATGCGAACGACACATTTTACAGAACTGAATTGAGGGAATCTGTTAATTATATGTAAATTAGTGGCAGAGTATAATAATTATTAAGAATATAAAATAGAAAAAAGAACGAAACTATGTGTATTTTTAAATTTTACATATGTATCGCAGTAAAGTAAGGATACTAAACCCTTTTCCGGACGAAGAGTATTAGCAAAAATTCAAATTTCCGATAGGAAATATTCACATCGATCGAACATTTATCATTTGTCAATCTGTCAATGCCTAAGATTAATAACGCGCTATTAGAGATGTGTCTGGCTTGACAATGATCATTTCTAAAACTCCATAATAAACTCTCTTTCGCATTCAAAATGTATGTCCGGCATTACGAGCTGCCATTACCGGTGGACTATCGTTTGTCTATACTTCTTTTTTCCGATACGCTCTCTCTTGCCGTTATTTATACTATATCCATAGACTTCTATATATTACATATACACTGCTAACAAAATGTTACAGCTGAAGCAGGGCAGCCATTTACAATTGAGCAGGATAGATACATATAGGTTGAGTGTTAATAGTTGATTGCTTTTATAACCGTGTAATTGTATATCAAATGACATGTTATATCAAATTATGTATGTAATACTCTATAAATTATAATTGCTGCCCTTGTTTGACGTCTCACCATGTGAGCTATGGCCGTATTAGCAGTTTAATATATATATATATATATATATATATATATATATATATATATATATATAAAAGTCTGGGACTATGTTACTAGAAACCAACTATTGGAGATGAAAACACCAACAAAATTATAATTATAGTTTGTCGTGTCTTGATGTCGCATTTTTGCAACTACAGCCGATAATCGAGTTACCTGATACGATCGAAAGTAAATTATTTTGCCAAAGTTTTGCCAGTATTTGGAGAAGCTCGGTGCAAGAATACCCGCGAGCGTCCGATAACGCGGAGAAAGTCCGAAAAGTGACTCTGGAGAGGAGAGATCCAGCTCCGATGTAGAAAAGTTTCGTTGGCGCCTGAATTATTTAGCCGGACAGATCCGCACAGTTAGCGATTCTTAGCCATGATAAACATCGCGACACGATTTCCATTTTTTAACGGGGATGAAAAAAAGATGCGTCTCGATGAATTATCGTGAAGCGAAAATCGAACAAATTGCCTGATATTTGAATTTCTCGATGTTATTCGCGGGAGGACTTAAAAATAATCACCATTCTCTCGTTCGTATCGCACGTATCAAACAATAGAGATGATATTGGCTTTTAATTAGCCAAGTATTGAAATAAGGGAGCGGACAGTTCTCCAATAATACGTTTCTTCCAGATAAAAACGGCGATATTTGGCGGCAAAGTTCATAATGCGAGTGCGATTCTGTGTAGTCCACTCTTGGAGATTCGAATCGTTATTAACGTACATTCGCCTAGTTTCGCGTTCACCGCAACGGCAACATACACAGCGATGCAAACACCATAAGAGTGTATTGCACACGTCTCGGGTCGCATGAACGCGCCGGTATGCACCTATGGGGAGCCATAACTGCCTAATAACGCCTCGTTCCTTATATCATACTTAGCCGTAACAACTGTGAAAGTTTATATAACCGCGACGCAACTATCCGCGCCACCCTGAAATCTTTGGAGTTTCAAATCTATTAACTGAATTGCGCGACGTGCAATCGGGCGACGATATCGTTAACAGCGCAATCTCGTTCCCTTTATAGAAGTAGCGAGTGAAAGGGTAGTCTGAGGAATTTTATGAATTTACAACGTGTTGCGCGGCAAAGTGAGAGTCTAGACTATACGTGTAATAAAATCCTTCGAATGTTAAATTGAAGAAAAACAGAAATATTGTCTGAAATTAAGAATAAAATGGTGGAGAGCGAAAGAAGCTTGAAGAAATAACGCATTTATCTCCGAGATAATTTCCATCCTTGAAAGAGATGTGAATCTCTTCAAGTATTAAAAAGAAAAAAGAAATATTTTATCTCTACTTATATAACTATATTATACCATTATCTTCAGCTCTTAAATTCGAAACGTAAACGCGGACGACTCTCAGGTATCTTTCTGCTTGAAAATTCTTTGCCTTCGCGAGAAAATCCCAATTCATCTCGGCGCTACGGGAGCTTGGTCGGTTATTAAGCGGCTAACCGGAGGGGAGTCTCACCGGTAGTAGGTAGTTACGGTAGCAGACTTTAAGCATGAAAGCCGCAACGCCGAGCCGCAGCGGTTACCTGGTACCTGGAGCAGCGTTATATTCGCACTGCAAGCTATCCCGCGTGCATCGGTTCGGTATGGTCTAGTCTGGTTTAATTCGGTTCGGTCTGATCTGAATAGGTGGATAACGCGAACGTACGCGCGCGCGTGCGCGATGCAGGGAGGATGGTGCATAATCGGTCCGGCGCGAGAATAGACAAGGGGTGAAATTGGGTTAAGACGGCACCATCGGGAACAGTTTCGGATTATCTCGCACATGTTACCCGGGCTCGCGTTTCCTGCAATGCGCGTCGCGTCTTTCCAACATCCGAGCGATCGATGTTCGTGAATTACCGCTCGAGATGCACGCGCGCCTTGCGTTGTCGAGGAGGCGACGAAGAGATTCGATTATCCGGGACGATAGGAGCGATTAATCGAACGCATTAGCGATAATACTCTCGGATACGTGGAGCAGCTAAATTTCCCCTCGATTTCGCTGTTTCTTTTGAGGGAGAATATAATTAAAGAAGATAGATATAAAGGAGAGAGACGCAACAATATTTTCGATATAAAATTTCAGTGATTGAGAAGAGTCAATAAGAATCAGATATTTGTACGTAAATATATTTATATCTGTATTGTAATAATAATTGCGGTGACAATTTTAAGTAACGAAATATATTATACATGTTTTTATATATCAATGTATAATATAAATATAAACTAATACTGAATAATAAAAATAGCACACTATAAAAGGTAATTCTATGATAAAAATTAATATGCATAACAAAGGTAAAACGATGAGAAATATATTATTTCTAAAAATGTTTAAATAAAAAGAAAATCTATAAAATATAAAATCATAAACCATATATAAAAAATATGTAAAAATGTATAATACATATAATCATTAATACAAATTATCCTCCTATCTATTATCGAGAAAGAAACTGATTTATTACTTACTACTATCGCTTTTATCAACGAAAAATAATTATTTGAAGCAGTAGCGTTAAAAAATCGTCGTTTTGCTACTTGGTAGATGTTTCCTCATTTCTACGAAAGTTAAATAAAAGTAAAATATCTAAATGACTTTCACATAAAACAGCGCCTTTAAAAGGTAAACATCGTGTGGTGCGAAATATTCCGTCCTCAGCGTCCGCTATATGATTATAAAAGCCGCGTGAAAGTCGCTGTGGCATAATTAAAAGTGTAGAAATTCTCTTTTCTCTCTTTCAACGAGGCGTAGCGGTCTCTTGACTTCCCTCGTCGACTTTAAACGCATCCCTTAATCTGGGTCGTGAGAAGACGATCCTCTAAGAGGACCGGATATTCTTGGAAATAATAACGAGCGGTGCTATTAGTCGTGCGAACTAATGATTAAAGAGAGAAGGTATGTTCTTTACGAAGTTTCCGTATAGTGACGAGCAAGAAAAAGCGTCTGCCAAAGGTGCGCAACAAAATTACGAAAGAGAGTTAAAGGAGAATCTTTCTCGCACGAATGCACAAAAATTTAGCGAATAATTCCTAATGATTGCAGAGATCTTCGCAGTTGTATAAATTCTTGATTCTTGTATTAATAATGAACGAATTTATGAATTCACAGAATTTACAGATGTAAATTTACTTGTGCTTTGATAGACATTCATAGAAAATTTGAAAAAATCTTATTGTTATAATTTGTCAAAAAGATGCATAAGCTTTTTACACACGCACACATAAACATATAGATTTTTCATGTATAGGCTTTTATTTTCTTGAAGCAGATACTCAAAGTACATCGCTGACACGAGTGTTAAAACGTGTCGTAAGTTAAGCATTTAAGCATGACTGTGTATATAGGAACGTGTCTAAGTGCACGGAAAACTATTTCGCATAGCTCATTATAATTCTAGTGACTGGCCGGACTCTCGTACGCATCCATTACGTCGCTTGAACGTCTCGGTACTCGTTCATTTAAGCTCTACACTCGATAGCTCTAAAAGCGGACTTATAATTAACCGCTCTTAAAGTCAAGATCTTCAATTGCCATCAAAACATGCGCTTCATTTTTATTATATTTTTAAAAGGCTTCAAGAAAAATTATTAACAATTAAAGTAGGAAATATTATCTGCACATGTTGACTATCGAGCTGCTTTAAATTGTAATTTTTTAATTTAATTATATGTATATATAAATAAAGAAGGTTGCTCATAGACAGACAACTTGTATTTGTATCGTTCTTTAAAAAAACAATTTTTATATAAGCATTTGCAGAGCAATCATTCATGCTAGCGTGCTTAAGCAAGCACAAGCGTGAATTTTGCGTGAATAATAACGTTACATAATGACCTGAAAGGGGGAGGAGAAAAAGATAATATTCCCGAAGGCGCAAAAAATGAAGAAAGATGCTGCCTGAAGTGAACAATGGAAGCATTAGTTGTTCCAATGAAGATCATCCCCACGACATCCTTTTTTGACGCTATCACAAGTACTTGACTCTATTCCTCCTGGAGGAGAAAAGGAAACAGATCAACTAAATGCGCCGAGGCAACCTATGCATATTAATATCTATTTTACGCGTTTGCCTGTCTATGAGAAACTCGTAACACTCAAACTTCTCACGTGTGATCAGACTTCATTGAATTTCTTTGGTGGTTAGATAGATAAATTTGTCGCAATTGTTTGATAAATTATACCCTAAAGCGAGGACATTTTCGAAAATGTTTCTTGGAAAAAAAAGTAAAGATAGAGCACGATCTTTGAGCAAAAGTCCTGCGCGACTATGTGATGGATGATGCGTCCGAAAATGTGCGAACGTGTAAAGTCAACGTTAAAAGCCGATACAGTGTGTACAGGATGTCTCCAAAGGGTAGAGTATCCTTTCAGACTTAGACTACATGTCAAATTCAAAGTCCATTTTCTCTTTGAAAAATTGATAACGGCTTGTCCGACACTTGTCCGGAAATAGTTTAATCTTTTGAGAGAATTTTGCAAAAAATTGTCCCGACAATTAAATAAAATTGTGTTATATTAAAATCCTATTTGATGATAATATTCTATTTTAATCACAAGTTTCGTTTCAAGGACATTCATTATATATTATTATTCTAAGATTCGTGCGAAATCACTGGGAATTTATCTCGCTCGTTGCGCTCACCAGAGGCGTGCGCCCGGTAACCAATTTTGAGGCATCCGATAGTGGCATAAGTAATGTGAGGAGGCAGTCACGATAACCAGCCGTATTCTCGTAAGCCGGATTAAATGGATTAAGCAGCTGTCTACGTGCTGATCGTGGCGCGAGCTCACGCGCCAGGCTTCAAGTTACACACCAAGGGATCATACCCCGTCTTGCGCGAGATCTTTCGATTTCGAGATAATCCGTAGTATTGTACGGACCGGAAGCAAGCATGCGTGTCTACGCGAATTTTATCGGCCCCTTCGTATTTTCGATTAAACGCCTCGGAAATTGCGTAAAGATAACGGAGATTAATAGATTGATTGTTTCTTTCTACAATCATGTCTGGTTGATTGTTTCTTTCTACAATCATGTCTGGTAGCGAAATTATATTTCTCTAAAAGAGACAAGGACATGATATTCTAGCAGATTTTAATTAATATACAGCGTTTTAATTAACACACAGTATCTTGGTGTATGTCTAAAATTATATAACAATATTCCTTAACCGGCCGTTCGTTGCTATATCCGACCTAATCGATATTCCGACCGACGTTTATGCAGAATTGCGCATAGTCCTGTCGTTCCGACCTTATTAATAACGATCAGCCGGGATGTTTAGTCCAGAGATAGAGACGCGCGAGCCGAGCACGTTTCGATACTTAATTTTATACAGGAAGAGTGTCGAAGGGGCGAGTGTCGGAACAGGGGCAAAGGATTCCCGTTCTCATTACGGACATCTCTCTGTCCCGCGTTCCTTTCACCTACGTGAGTCGTTTCTCCACCCT
The DNA here is from genome assembly GCF_025532165.1 of Camponotus vicinus. Classification (NCBI taxonomy): domain Eukaryota; kingdom Metazoa; phylum Arthropoda; class Insecta; order Hymenoptera; family Formicidae; genus Camponotus; species Camponotus vicinus. The sequence continues at coordinate 33,759,604 of NW_028141945.1, forward strand.
CGTCGCCCGTTTCACGATCTCGTCCATCCACTTTCTATCCCCTCGATCTCCCCCCCCCCCCTCTCTCTCTCTCTCTATATATATATATATATATATATATATATATATTCATGTCGTTCCATCTCGGATCCTGGAACGGAGACGAGTCGGCGGTCTCCCCAGGGACACTACCTCGTCTTTATGCTGTCGCCGTTTCAGCGGAAGGAATTGGAACGCGGGGATTAATGTTTCGCAATTAGAGACCAACATATCGCTAAGGTTGCCGATGAAGAATGCCGCGTTTAGTATCACGATGACATAACGTGCGCGACAAACATCAAAACGAACACTCCGATTTCGACTGTCAGACGAGAATTTCGATATACACAGTAAGAGAATGAGCGAGTTATCTGATTTTTTATATCCGTACATTTTTGGCAAACATGAATAAATTTGAGAGGTAGGATTATCGGGATTTAATCGATTCTCTAATTCGATCAATATCACAAGTGATAGTGTGGTTTAGAAGAAAACGAGGAAAATCCGTCTTTTCTTTGTGACTGATAAATTTGGGAGTCGCAAGCGGATAATGCCAGGCCAAGCGACGCGTAACTGGTTTACTTCATATTCCTGTACGGACTTCTAAACGGGCTCTTCGTCTTCTTGAGATACGGCCGCGCGTTGGCGGAAAAAGAGGATAAGAAATAGCGCGGTATAAAATTCAAGAGGTGGAAAGTTTTTACCCGGCGAGAGGTAACTTCGGCGCTCTTTAGAGCGTCACCTCTTCATGAAAGTCGAGTATCGCTCGCCGCTCGTGTCTCGAAGTTATCGAGCAGACAGAGGGGAAAGGCAAAATCGATTAAAAAAAAAAATATCATTCGACGAATACATTTCCGTCATCACCGTAACTCATGAACGAATCTGATCCGTGCGACGGATTTACATATTGCAAACGTTTCAGTGCTGTTTTTCCCGCGATATATCTGTTGCGCTTCATGTAAATGTATTCACACGTGTATGTTTATGTATAGCTTTATGCATGCCGTTCTCAGAAATATTTCTCTTTGGTTTCGCTACAGTTTTTCGCGGTGTGAGAATATTTTATTTGTGACTAAAAAATCCTCAATAGATTTTAAGAATAAAGAAAATTTCATATAAGAGAGATTGTTTTGTTCGAAAATAATTAGCACGAAAATTGATAGTTAAACTTTTCTCCGATATCAATTTTTATCTTCATCAATTATTATAATTATTTTCATTTTTCACAATTTCGCTTAATTGTTATAATAAAAAAATTAAATTATGTTAATTCCAAGTGTAAAAGCGTAAAGTTTTTAACAAAGTTTTAACAAAAATTCTATAAGCTATAAGAAATTGTACATATATTCGCGAATATAAAGATAGAATATGCTTTTTATATCCGACATATAATTGGCTACAAAGTGAGCCTCTACTAGAAGTCTTCCAGCCTGCGCGCGAATGATCAACAGTCATTTTTCGCGCCATCATATCGTCATTCGATACAATTTGCGGAAGCGAATCTAAGACACGCGACCGATATATTCATAGCCGCGATGTTTTCACCTGAGTGACGAAGCGCAACGCGTTCACTGACCGGCATGACTGGAGCGGAATTACAATTACACGCCGTAAATTATTTGCCAACACGCCGACCAGGCCGCCAGCACTCATGCTGGAAAGGGGAGAAATGGGGAAACGAGAGGGAGAGGGAGGAAACGGTAAGGGGGCGTAGAAGGGTGGCTGTAGAGAGCGCGGGGAACGATTCTGGATCGAGGGTGCCGGTAGCCGGGTCAAATTGCAACAAATTAACCGCGTTAATCACCCTCGCGGTCGGACCAGACTTTTCCAGGTGACGCGCCAGCTCGGCCACGGCCGACGCGCTTCCGACGACCGGACAATTACTGACCGTTGTGCGGCGGCAACCGGGGGTTTTTACGGTTGAACGTTCTAAACCTGCCTTGTCGGGGAGTGGAGAATGAATCGCGTTAAAATTTTTATGCGTTTGCCGTGCAAATCGGCCGCGCATCATTTGGCTGCCCCGCGGTCCATCCGCGGTTTTTTACTTCCGACCGTACGTTAAACAAAGTTCATAAAGGATGATCATCGCCGATTCATTGTGCTAGAATAACCACAACATAATTTCAAGGGAGCTGGATTGAGATAGATTAATTTGTCTCTTAAATATGATAGGAACTGGAAGAAATAAGGCCATATTTTTTAAGTGTAAGACAAGTGGTATCCTTTGAGGTGTTTTTGCTTATGTTTTAGTTAATAGCATTTTTTCTTCAATATTTCTTATATACAGTATATAATTGCGGTTAAATTTTATCGAGATGATGAAATCTCTTATAACAGTAAAAATGTGAAGAGTACATAAGTCACTTTTAAAGAAAAAATAAATTTTAAAAGAAATAACTTATGCCATTTATGTTCAGAAAAATAAATTAAAGAATATATAAATGAAGAAATGAAGAAATTAATGAATAAATAAATGAATAAAGAAATGAATAAAAGGAAAAAATATAAATTAATTAAAAAGTAGATTATAATTATTTTTTGTATAGAAATAAAAGCAATATTAATGCCAGTATGTCAATCAGCAAGAATAATTAATCTCTTACATCTAATTTCGAAATAACAATTAAAAAATATTATTCAAGATATTTACAACAATTGAGAACAATAAATAGAAATAATGAAGCACTGGAAAATATCTTAATTAATTTAAAAGTAATATCAGAATCGATGTTTTTTTAAATGTAATATATATAATTTTCATAACAATATTATATAACAAAAATCTTAAAAAGATCATAAACCGTGAATATTTTAAGAAACTTAAAAATGATAACAGTTTTATATTTATATATGTATAATATTTTTAAACTACAATATATCCAGAGAGAAGCAAGATATCTTCTGAATAAGAACAAAAATTAAACAAGAGTAACGCACAGAAATTCTCATGTATGATAAAAATGTGATATGATTTATACACGCTGGAATTTCTGATGACTCCGCATCACGAATGCAGGATTAAGGATCTCTCGCGCTGTTCGCCAACGTTCACGCTAGATATTCCGTGAGCTATGATATACGTCTCCAATGGCGCGCCGCGACTTGGCTTTATGTAAAATCGAAGTTCCACCCCCGCGGAGAAGCGCGTCAGTGTTGTTGGCACGATAACCCCGTTTACATCGTCGAATTATTGCCCAAGCTGGTGCACGATACCACGGGCGTCAATTACATGACTACATCGATGAAATTAACGATTTCGGCCGTGTTGTACCCGCCCGCTCTGTTCCTACATGACCGGTCCGTGTATATCCAAAAAGCGTCGCTGAACCAATATGTGCGTTGCGCCAAGAGCGGCCCGTTTCGCGCGATATTTCATATTACTTTACAATCAAGAATGCTTCCGGCGGAAATGCCAATACGAACACGGCCAATACAAACGCAACGAAAAATGATGCGGCGTATTTCGATGCGATAATGCGTGAAACAAGATTTAATCAAAAGATTAAATCTGTAAAATAATCATTTTTCTTATATAATCATATAGACAATGATCAATATAATATATCAAGTGTGATTAATCGTAATCAAAATTGCGATATAATAATATATCTTTAAAGGAGTAGTATATATATACAAAATCTAGGAGTAGTATACATATATATACAAAATCTTATATAGACAAAAAAAAGTAATTTGTGTGATTATCGCGAACAATACGATGATATATAAACTTTGACGCGAAAAGAGATATATATACATCATAGAAGGATTTTGCGCGCAATCATTTTTCTTGTCGGCTCAAACATCTGCTCGAAGAATGAAACAATCAATATGATGAAGAACGGTTCGCAAGAAATGTGAAGGGGATAATCTTCTCGAAATCGCCACGATTCCCTTGGAATCATCATCGAGATTGTCTCGGCAGAATTCGGTTTTGGTATGACGTGTGCGGCGAAAGAAGAACGATGATATCGCAGAAACGATGCCGATGGCAATGGCTGCTTCGTCGTTTGACCATAAAGCCAAAATCGAAGAATGCGCGGCTCCATCAGCAGTAAACTTTCGCGTACTCTCTTCTCGCGAAATGCTCGAATGCTCGCCTCTGTACAGGGTGTCCCGGATTTGCTACAATTCATTCCATCCATGAATCTTTTGACAAAAGATAAAATCAATTTTTATTTAATGAAAACCTACAAACTTTTTATCTCAGTATTAATTATTTCAGTATTAATTATGCTTCAATACTAATGATCTTGATAATGGGACCTTAAATTAAAACTGTGTTTAAAATCTACTCTTAAAGATAAATAAAATTTTCTTAAATTGTTTATACATATATATAAAGCTTAATTTTTGACAGCACAATATGTAGATTTTTAATTATTTCATATCTGGAAAGGTATTAACGTTTCATTTTTTAGTTGTAAAAATATTCATACAGATTAGTAAGCAATTTTTCGTACACCCTGTACATTCGCGAGCATATACAGCCGCGTGTATCTAATCGAGCCGGAAGTCACCTGCCATTATCGAGCGAGAACGCGGCCGAGAATGGCAGAAGGCGCGAAGAAAAGGCGTTATGATGCGCAAAGTATCGTGAGGCGAGAAGAGAGAAGAAAAGGGGGCAAGAGGGACAGGGGGGCTGATATCGGCAATCGATTTTCGCGAAATCATCCGACGGGGTTCGAGTCCTCGCGTTAACACCGATGCTTCATTACGCTCGCGGACATTCATACGTTATATCGACCGTCTAATTTATCGCCACGACCCCGTTCGCACTCGTAGTTTCTCTCTTTTCACCGGCAAACCATCCACCACGAACCCTGCCGGGTCCCAGATCGGGCGAAAATCAGCCCCGCCAAACAGTGGGAATTTCTACTCGCCAGCGGCGCGTTTCCGTCAGCGCGATACTTTTATTCCCTTCGTCGCCGATAATAGATGCACCACGCTCACCATCGTGCGAGAAATTCCGTGGAAAAAAATATTTCGCCGCGTGCGTTCGCAAACGAATGAAAAAAATAAAAAACGAATACGAATAATCCGAGAGAATTAAATTATTTCCGGCGACTCTCGCGCGGTCCGACCCAGTTCCACGCTTGACATTTCGCTAAAATAGCTAGGCGATGCACGTGTAAGAGGAAGCAATGTTTGTGGATATGGAACAGATTATAATGCTAAATGCAAATATCTCGTAATAAGTGCTGAATCCGTTTTTATGTTATCTTAAATTTCATTTATCTGACGCAAATCATGAATGTGATACATTCATGAAAACCGGTTATACATTAATTAAGTGTCGAATGCAGAATTGAAGAGAGAAAGCGAGATACGACGTAACGAATAAATTCATATATAAATAGTTTTTGAATGACATTTTGGATTTGCGCCATTTCTCATAAATTGTGTCCACTATTAAATTTTGTTTCTTATTTGACTGTTATTCTGAATCTATATTTTCCACGTTAAAATATAGAATTTAACCGTTTCATGGAAAAAATCTTTATGATCCCTATCGCGGATTCTATAAATATGAGACCCAGAAATCGGTTAGCCTAATCGCACCCACGTGTCCGGAAGTCGCGAATATGTTGGAAACTTCCGCGAGACGGTGAAAATATAATAAAAAAAAAAAGAAATATAAAATAGAGCGACACACGCCGGAACGAAACAATGCTAGCGCAGCCACGGAGCACCGTAAATTTCATCGCGGTCTATATGCGGAACGCGAGGGTACAATCGAACGGTCGACATAATAACACTTGGACACCAGCCGTAAATTTCGGCCGGTCGGCAGGAGATAGAAAGAGGTATCCGCGAATTGGTATTCTCTTCGTCTGTCGAGTATCGGGAGTACTAGCCTCCCCGTCCATACACGTATCTATCACATTGGAAACGTTCGTTCTTCTCCATGCTTCTTTTTAAGTTTGGCTTCTCGCACAGATCCTATTTTTCCTACGCTTTCCCTCCCCTCGTCCCTCGTCCTCTCTCTTCCACGTTAATCGAGCATAAGTGCATGCCTAATCGTCTTAACATCCGAATAATTTCGATCACAAAAACAGAATTTTCGCCCCGCGGACCATTCTGGCGAAATAAGCCAAGTTGAATTAACGACAATCGAGTATTTAAAGGTACTAAAATAACAACCGAGAGAAAGGAATTTTTGTGAAAAAAGGAAATTTATTGCGATCGTTTATTTCAGATTTTTCTTTTAAATAATAAAACGCTCTTTTAGAAATGTAAAATATCTGAAATTACGATAGAAACATTTGAAGGAGAGAGAAAGAGAGATATTCTCTAAATAAAGTTTTCACAATTTTTATTATAAGTTTCATAAATATAGCTATATTGATACTATAACAAAAAAACTCTCTTAACAATTAATTTTTTTTTTCTAAGTGATCTCGAGAAGCTCATGAGGAAATGACAAAATTTAGCAAACGACGCGGAGCGTCTTGACTCACGGGGAAAGTCACGGCTCGGAAACTCGGTGTGCGAGAAATTGGATCTCATCTTGCCGTGCAGTGCGACGCACCATCGATTCCATCGATCGCCGCGTGATAGCGGCCAATTGGCCAATGGACACTAAGAGTACGACCGGAAAAGGAAATCCCACGGACAAATCATTGGCAGGCTGAATCGTCTTCGGCCTTCCAAAGACTTTGGACTCGCTCCGTTAGATAATGCGGCCACCGTCTAAATCCGCTAGACTCCACGCCGCCAAGTTCTCGTCCCTTCCGTAAATGCTCCGGCGCCGGCGAAATTCCCAAAATTACCGGCATTACTGCGGACAAAGGCCGGAAATCCCGAGTTCCGATCCTGGAGCGCGTAAGGATCGTCCTTCGTACCGAGTACTCTCTCTTCATTAATTGTATTAATTGGCCGACTAAGCCACGCGAAAAAGCTCTTATAAACGCCTATATTTATGCAACGAAGTGTGACCGTTGAAGAACATCTTTATTACTGTCTTCTTGCATTCTCTTGCTGTCTTCTTGTAATCTCTCATTTATGATAACTTGGATGATTATCAATTCGTCGTAGAATATTGTGCGTACTTTTTGCAAGATTGCAATTATCGAAAATTATATCTTTATTAAGAAAATTATATCTTTATTAAAATAAAAGGAGATTCTCTTTGGCGTGTGTAAATGTGTGTGTGTCGTACAACATACTGCTGCGAAGCGCTAAAGACAATCCCGCAGAGATGATTTACCGGCACGTTTGGCAAATGGCACGGTCTTGTACTGCGCCGTGGCCCAAACTCACCTCGACCTTTCAACCTTTCCCAGATATATTGCTCCCGAATAAGATCATGACGTAGCCGGTCGAGAGCATCTGAAATCGATTCTTCTATATTTAACTTAGACTTACTCCCCTCTCCTTCACCTCCGTTATATGCGCGCTAATAAAATTAACCTGTCGTTACAAATTTCATGAGGTTCAGCGAGAAAGCTCGGAATCGCATCGCCTTTCACGTGAACTCGCGAAATTATTTCGATACTCGTTCATAAATACGTCTGCGCAAATGCAAACTATCATAAAAGAAAAATGAAGACCATTGTATAATAGATAAAGAGAACTCGCGGGAATACGAGATAAGGTGGAAATTTAGAATATCCTGCGGGTTTTGACTTTTTCCAAAAAAATATTAAATTTTTTCAGAGCTTTTTTACGTATATAAAATTTGCCTTTGTATCACTGAAACGCATAGAGAATCGCTTATCTATGGACTTTATGATTATTTCATAACAAGCTCATCTCTATCTTTTGGGTTACATTCACCTCAACGTCAACGAAAACGCATACATCGGCGTATGCTCTAACAATATTCGCATATTCCGCAGCGCGTCGCATTATAAGCAGGCATTCCCGAAACCCTATGAATTACGCCGGGCGTATAAATATAAAATAACGCGAGAGAGATATATATGGGGCGAAAGCGGGTACAACGTTAGGGGCGTAAGTCTGACGTAATGATACATCACCGTAATGAAACCGCCATGCGACAACCCCTCTTCCCCTTCGCTCGCATCTCTCTCTTTTTCTCCGTCGTCGTCACTCGTTCAACTCCCTCATGCATGTATATAGCGCCCGTCTGATCCCCCTCCGGAATAGCCGCACCCCCTTCGTTCAATATTCTCTTTCTCTCTTTCTCTCTTTTCGTCGCCATCCGCGAATACCGTTGCAAGCGTTCACGTTCGTGCCACATCTTATAAATCATGGTTTACCTTTGTTCCTGGTAACGGTGCCTCGAGGAATACGCGGACCAGTCGGATTCGCTCGATGTCCGGATGCACGACGGAAATCCCATTTGCCGGAAACGCGCGTGATTCCACGTGATTTGGACATTACCAATGATCGAATAGTAAACGGAGTAATACAAGATCCCGAATTGTCTTTCGAAGCGAGGACGTATGTCGTCCGTCGCGACGATAGGTAAATCCAGTGAAATAGGATGTAACAGAAACGCTGGGCTAGGATTAAAGGATCGATCGGGGTGACGTTATCGCGTATCAGAAAAGTATTCTGGGAATAGAATTGCTCGAAGCGAGAAGTTATCGGACGCTTAACCGTTAAACGGGAATTTAATTTGAGATCTATGGATAAAGACGATAGCTATTAAGAAGTCGTAAATAAATTTTCGCGAAGAAAAAAACATACACATCGCAGTATTTGTGTTGTAGTGGAAAGAATGTAGCTGATATCTCGGATATCTCTTGTACAACGGAAATTACCATGATTCATGATATACCGTAGACTAATACCCATCCCACGAAAGGAGTTTCCCTTTAACCAATATCGTGACAAAGTCCACGAACAACCAGCTATCAGTTCAAACCACTTACGATGGAACTTGGCGAAGATGATGCTGCCGAAACCAGGAAAGGGGGAGAGGATGACTCGGGCTTAGATCATCACCACCGTAATGGGACCTCAGTGCATCGTTAAGAGATGACACGAGCATAGCCATCTTTATGTACGTACATCAACAAGTGCATCTCTTCCCGTACACCGATAGGGAGCTCTAAGAAGAAGCGAGTAAATTTCATCGTAAATTCCAACGCTCTCAACTCTTATCGAGGCATGTCGAAATATTTCCTCGCGAACTAAGAATTCGCTGCTTGAATTTTAACCATTTTACATCTTTTATTTCGTTTTGTTCCTCTCGATAGAAACGATGAAACAGAACGTGATCTACGTTCTGTTCGTGATTCTAGATTCTATTTATTCCCATTATCTTCGTCACTTTCGCATAATAAATTTTTCATGTCCTTTCAACATCATACAAATCCTTAATTAAATTATCGTTAATACTTTTATAACTCGTACGTTATCAAATTATTTAAATAATAAGTACTAAGCTAGATAAAACGTGAACTAGATTTCTCGACTTTACTAAGAGAATTACCGAACAAATGTGAGAGGTCATAAAAGAACGAGCGAGCAGGGAGAATGAAACGTGGACGTATGATGGAGGAGGGGGAAAATCGTGAGGGAACAGTGACGGGGCATGAGAAGGGAGACCCTGGGGGACCGGGTTCATGCATATGCCACAATCTCATTTGACTACATAATCGTATTCCGGCCTGGCGGGATCATCCGTGTCAACAAGTTACATATTTTTTTCTATTTCACATCTCCCTTTTTGCGCGACCGACCGCATCCTTCCTCGTCCCATTGTCGCGATTCTGTCGTCGCTAATTCGCGACGATTGTTTGATCTCCTGTCTCACCACTTCTCCCTCCATTTTTCTTGCGTCAAGATGTACGAGATACATGAGCCTGGTGGCTCATTCCGAGATAATCCTTTTCCGGCTCGAGAACGGGCTGAAAGTTTGTAAAGTTTTTACGTGGTGCCTGGGAATGAAATTCTTAATACAACGGGAAATGGAAGACAGACGCGTAGGTACGCTAATGGCTTATTCGTAGTGTTTTATTTGGATGTTTAATCTGCAAGTGAATTCCTTGAATCGTGTTTTAAAGATCTATTTATTCGTATTTTATCGTATCAAATAAATTATTGTTACTTTCTCGTTTTATTTTTTATTATTATTAACTTGCAATTATTATTAATAACGTTATTTTTTATTCGTTCTAACTTTTAATATTTTACAACAAAAATTGAAGCAGATAAAAAGATATTGGCTATACAAGCTATATATCTTAAAAATTCCTGTATTTAAGAATTTAAGAGAAGAAAATGTTTAAAGGAGAAAAAAATAACAGTATTTTCTTTCTGTTTTACTCCATGTAAAATATAGGGAAAAACGAGTAGCGATGAGTATGCTAATTAATCACGCGCAAAGTACAAAACTATCACAGCAGTTAGAAGTTAAATTGAAGTTCATAAATTTCTCTGGAGCATCTAAACAACAACAACGTATAAATAAACATCTATTTGAATAATCGCGGAGGACTTGAAGAGAACAGCTTCTGGAAAATTGGAGATGCAATCTTGCATCCTTAACGCGATCTTAAACGAGTAAGAGCCGAGAAGAGCGCGAGAAAAATTCATGATTTTCTCGTCGGCGAGAATCTCGTCGACGCATCGATTTTTGAGTCGGTGTCAGTCTTTCGGGACGAATTTGTATCCTTTATTACAACGTTTCTCTCTCGGTGCTGTGTCGGATCGCTCGCCTCGTATAAGGGAAACGATGGACCCTGAGGTCAGAGCCGACTAGAGTATACAGCACAGTACTAAAGGAGGTAGAAGACGCTTGAATAATATACACAGGCCAACCGACAGCCTGAGCTCTCGAAGCTTCGAAATGTCGTCTAACCTAGATCCGGAAACAGATCCGGAAACGAGGTCATTCCCAGTCCGGAGACGCGCTTTGATTTCGTTATTTCAAACTCGTCGTTCTTGGCCACGCTATACTCTTCCAATTTTGTTCGTTAAGTCGATTTTACGCCCTCCTTCTTTGGCGGAATAGCGTTACTTTACGCCTTTCATCCCCTTGCTCGCGAAATATCTTCGAAAACCAACGAGCTTCCAGTTTTTAGTCGATAAATCTCCTAAATTTTATGATTTAAATTGAAAATAATTAACGATAATAATGTCGATGAAATTACAAATAATTGGATACGGAGAGATTCTATTACTTAAAATATTATTAGATCATCGCTGGGTGTCATCCGGGAGATTCCAATACATAAGCAGTTTATGCCTGAGAGGATTGCTGGTTCAGATTCCATTTGTTCCGGCTGTCACCCCATGATGCATGTCCCATCCATCCACCGAGCTCGTCCTTCCCTTTCCGTAACGTATTACAACCCTTTATATATTACTCTGTCGCATCCGCGTGTCTTGCATATCTACGAGTAGTCACGATACACGATTGGTTAGATATGTATTCTCCTCCGAGAGTATCCACATTTGTACTCTATCGAATTTCCAGTTTTGCACATTTATATGTCATTGTAATCTTTATATGTATAAATGAATAATAATTAAGCGCTCTGGTCGTTTCTTTTCTTTGAATTTAACTTTTCACAAGCATAACGCGACTGTTTTAATTAATTAAGCATTTAAAGTTTCGCCAGATAAAATTTGCCGGGATTTAATTAGAGAATGTTACATGGATAAAAATTCGACTTTCGAGAAATTCGAGGAATTTCATGTAGAAAAAAATAATGATTTTTCAAGCCAAATGTCACCGGGACAACACACTCTAGCAAACTTTCGAGGCATTTGATATATTAACGGCCAGGAAAGAGTATATATTTGGTCCAATTTACAATCTCCTGCCAAGGATAGACAGTGTAAATAACTTTTCGACAAGTTCTCGAGTAAGCACTGTGACGCCGTGAAATTTTGAAGACACTCGATTGGTGCAGGGCTATATGATCCTCCCGAACACCGCTCGTAACATAAACAAGGGTTGCATTTCTCTCCCCAGGGCTCTACGGTAGGAAACGTAGGAGGGATTTCATAATGAATTTACTGCTCGAATACGCTCGGTAAATACAATTACTTAACCTCGCTATTTTGATGTTGTCTGAGACGTAAATCGGTATTATTAGACATAGTTTATCGATTTAGTCCAATTGACCTGAATAATAGTATGATGTAAACAATTACTTTCTTAATTATCATGAATATTAAAGCGAGTATAAATGAGAAAATTCAAAGCATCTCTAACACAAGTCTCATTCGTATTATGAATGATATAAATATTTCTAAGCACAATATTTGAGCATATAAATACAATACAATCTGGTGTAAAAGAAGATTCGTCACAAAGTATAAATCTGTAGAAAGCACTGATGGTCGATATATACAGCATCGCGATAGTTCATCGTCCTTATGGAGTTAAGGTCGTTCGAGCAAGGCGAAAAGGAGAGCGCTCCACTTATCTCACAATCACTTAGAAAGCAATCCTCCACGTCTTCCCGTCCCTAGCCATTCTTCCTGGTAAGATTGCATATCTTTGCGGAACAGCATTTGCGAGCAAATCCCTCGGCGGTGACGTTAATAACGACCGTGCAACGTGTACGTATGGTTTTTCCAGCTCTCGCTTTGTCTGATTCCCGTGTCTCTCTCTCTCTCTCCCTCTTGTCGTCTTCCTTACCACCCCATACTTTCTCTCTTCATGGTATACGCCGCATATCAGAACGTGAGTGCGCTACGGCCACGTAGCTAATTATCCCCAAGAGCGTACGGTCCGGAAGGTGATCTATTCGCGGCGGAGAGTTTGCACGAGCGAAAGAGCTGCCACTCGGCGTAGAGAAAAGAAGAAAGGAAAGAGCGAGAGAGAGAGAGACTCGAAAAGGACCAGGAGATATCCGTTTTCGAGGAATGCAAATGAGAGAACGAACGAGCGTAAGTAAGAACGGGAACGAGAGGAGGAAAGGAAGTTCTCTCTTCTCCTCAGAGGGGTTGAGGTCGCGTCGCCCATCCCGTCGACGGGGGCCCGGGGGAAGGAATGAGAGATGTAAGGTAATTAAAGCGAACGTGCACCACCTTGTAGGAGATTTAAAAGCTCGTAACTTTTTATGATTTACATTCCTTTCATTTAGTCGCGCGTACCTTCGGATAGACTCCATCGTGCCCGATTTCTTCGCCCTCTCTCTCTCTCTCTTTCTCTCTTTCTCTCGCCCATCCCTTCTTCCCATCCGCTTTTCTCTCGCTTCGTCAGCCCTCTCTCCTTCCTTTCGCTTTTCCTCTCTTCTCTTCTTTTTTCTTGTTTCTTTCTTCACCGCGTCGACTATGCTTCTCCATTTTCCTCCCGCGTTCCGCCTCTGCAATCTCGAGATTGCGCGCGACAACTTTGCCACACGCTGCGGAACATAAGTTCCCAACTTGGGACCTTCCCCGCCACGTAGCTCCCTCGAACCCCTCGCCTATCCCGTCTGCACCGGCGCCGGAGACTCGATTAAGCTTCCACGAGATCGAGATTAATCGAATACCTCCGTGCCTTATGTCCGATCAGCTCCCAGCCAATAATTAATATTCAGTGTCACCTCCCGTTCGCCGTGGAACGCCGTAGTCGCATCGGAAGAGACCTCCCTCTCCTTTCCATCGCATCGGTGTAGTCGCTATCTCCGAAAGTACTCCGTGGCACTCTTCGATTGCGAGTGATTCCATTAGTTTGAATAATTTACCCCGAGAAGCTGTCTTCAGAACTAGGAATCCGAGAAACGTGTCGCTTGTACATTTTACAAATTGGTACCCGGCCAAGAATGCATACTGTCTGGAAGACGAGGAGAATGTAACGTCAATCTATTCTTTAACCGATGAAAAGTTTACTTTTCTTTACCGAGGATTTCAAAATATTCATTTGATATTTACAATGTTAAACATCAATTTAATCAAAATATAAAGCTTCGTTCGCGTTTATTTTATTCGTAAAAGCTAAAGATATGTATCCATAATTGTCTGTCTTGCATTTGAAATAAATTTTTAATTTATCTCGCACGTAATATTGGATATAAATTTAATGCGATAAAAAAAGTAGCGACAAATTATTTATATCATTAAACCGTCGCTATATTAAGATTTTCAAGACATCGAGAGAGATTTCTAAGATTTCCACAAAAGAATATCCGCTTATCTAATTTGGCATTCGAAAATCTCGACTCAAGTTGATGCACTTCCCTTTACTTCGACGAGAGTTGATCTTGTGTAATTTTGTCTCGAAAAACTCTCTCTTAGCCTGCTTTACATGGCAAAACTAATAAGATAGAGATTCCCGATACGAGTGCTGAGAGCTTCGAGATCTCTTTGAAACCGGCTAGGAAGCTGGTTTCAAAGTTCATATAAACGACCTCGTGCACAACGATACACATTTCGAACCATTTAATCGCAGAATCAAGGGAGCGGGCCCGACTAAAGTTTGTCAACGTGACGATTGCGCCGGGCGCATCTGTCTCTCTATCGCTCTTTCCGCCAATACGAGTGAAACTTTGACGACGTCGCGTTGATGATTTCACTCCTCCCAGATAACCGCGGGATTAATCGCGCTGCGATGCTCCCGGAACTTAGACGGCGTCGAGCTTTATTACGTTGCGTGCACGCATGCATGTGCGTACGCGGGGCTGTTTGTACGCGCGTATAATAAACTGACACGGAGAAATTAGGCAAAAGCAGCTGCACGCTCCTGAATTACTCCATCGAGCTGCCTTTTGAAGCGATAGACAACACTGGGAGGAATAGAGAGGAGGAGGCAGGTAGACAAAGAAGAAGCTTGAGAACAGAAAGCGGAGACAGACAGAGAGGCAGATACATCTGTTCAAAGACAATGGATACATTAGGAATGCTCTCTGAACACGGTTTGCGCAGTTATCGATTAACTGGAGCATACTGCATCGACAATAACCCGATTCAGAATGGCGTGGGAGGATATGTGCTTCATCGGTGATTCACAGTAGCATCAACTGGCATGAATGTAAATGATCAGATCAATAAATTTAGCTGCAAACGAGAGACGAATGTTACTTAGCTCATTAACGATTTACTACTCCACGTTTACTTCTAAACTATTGCACACGCTTTGTTAGCGTGTTGTTATTATAAACTCTCATTCAGTTTATGCAGAACATCTCATTTTGAAAAACAATACGACAATACATTTAAGTATATTCGAAATCGCGATTCCATTAGATAAAAGGTAAATATCTGCAAAAATAAGTGGAAAATATAAAATAGAATACAAGGTTTTGTTTCCGAGAATATTCATACATTGAAATGAAAACATTAATAACACATTTATTTTATGTTTTTTGCTGACTTGAAAAAATATCCAGCAATTTTGCATTACATATCATTAAATTCGATTCGATGATTATTAATAGATAAATAAAGAAAATGCAACATTCTATTTAGTAAAACAATTAAAAAAATAATTTGTCACATCATAGAAATAAATTACTTATAAAGTATTAAAATGACTTTAATTTTTTTAATAGAATGTTGTGTTTTCCGTACATATTTTAATATTCTAGAAAATTGTATACTTTAATATAATTGTAAGTACTACAACGTTACGAGAAAAAAAGGACCTCGCCTTTTAATTAAACGTAATTACGGAATAAATTGCGTTAAATTTTATTTTAGATGAAGAATGTGAGTAAAAAAATAATGAACGAATGAGTGGTGAATAAATACACGAGATACACTGCACGAACGAGAATACAATCGTAACCGATTGATTCGACTCGTAGAGAGGATCGTTCTGACGGTCTTTTCCTTCCATGCATCATTAAAATATGCATCCACGGACGAGCGGACGTATCGCCAATCGCCGCAGACGGCTTTTCCAATTTCCCGCGAATCGCCGCGTCTACGAAGATTTACGCGCTATCGCGATACGTATTACCGTAAATTCGAAAGGACGTAGCGGGATAGTAAAGAATCGTTGTCCATCCGCGCGCGCGCGCACGTGAGGATATTACGCGATCGTGGCGTATCTTGGCATGACTTATGGATATATCTATTTGAAAGATTGAAAATTCGCTTCGAATCCGGTCAAAGTCTCCCTTTGGGAGCATCGCGTTATAATTGATTTTTCCGCTGGTTATTCGCGCGGGATCGCTATTTTAAATTCCTCCTCTCTCGTAACGGTTTTAGTTTTAATATTTTATGTCACCGCGATAACGTTCCCCCAAAGTGGGATATCGGGTCAGTTATAGATCGGTGGATTTTAACACGCGGTTTCATTAGCGAAAGACTAAGGCGTGTCACGTCATCGATACGGCAAACTTTCTCCGACAAGAAGAAGATAGAAACGCAAGAAGACAGTTCTTGGCCGTTCCATCTCTATCCGAGCTTATCTACGGACGTTTATCAACCACTGTCGGCTTTCTAATTCGATTGGATGAGAGCGATTGCGAGTTGAAGATAAGAAACGACTACCTTGAGAGCATTGAATGATAAATAAGATATTCTACTTTTATTCCTGTATATGTATACTATCAATATCATGGCTATATATGACGGACCGCCGTATAAATGATGAGTGACGACGCAAGTTGTACTCTTGAGATGAAGGATTTATACGCGGAATAAGACCGTCTTTTCGTACGGCTTCCAAGTTGAGTTTCGCCCAAGTTCGCTAAATAATTTGCGCGAGTTCGCTCTCTCGGTCTCATTAAAGAGTACTCGTCGCAAATAAACTCGCAACACCACTCTCGATAATGAATAATCGAACCGTATTCTATCTCGTAATCAAATCACATCGGTGAGCCTACAGTCAATTTTTTCAGCGTGCAATATCGGAGTAATTGTCGACAAGTTAAACATTGATATAATTTAAAGCTGACATTACTCAGCCACACCAATTAATTTATAGCACCTGATGCAAAGGACGTAATTGTGTATTCGCCGGTAATCAGGATTATCCGCAAGTTAATCAATACCGTACAGCGTCCACCTGATTACATCGCGTTTAATTCTCAAACTGATGTTGCGATATTTCGAGCGTCCAGCGGGAAAAATGCTCGTGCAATTTTCTATTAAAGCGGCTATTATTATCGTTGAAGACGCAACTCCCTTTAGTTTTTATCGCTTCAATAAATATCTCTAGAAAAGTAAATGTATTCTTTACATCCTTAATTTTATTAATCTATTTATTGCATTTCTTCTCGTTAAATATATATTTAATTATATTTAAATATATATATATAAATATATATTTAAATATATTTTATTTCTTAATTTTACACTCATATATGCTAAATTTAATTTAATTAATTGAAAATAATAGCAATCGACTTTATTAATGAACGTCATTTTTACATGAGATTTTATTCCGGGATTTTATCTAAATTTGAGTGCTCGTGTAAGTCTAAGCTCCAATTGTTGCGTTCCGCGAACATTTCGAAATCCTTAGGTATCCAATCGAGTTTCTATCTGCTGACCCCGCCGGTTCGTATAACCACCTTCTAGCCTGATATATAAGAGGTCGGGATATATTACGCCGGAGCTTAAAGCATTTCCCTCGTAATCTCTGCCCCCCTCTTCTCTCTCTCTCTCTCTTCCTCTCTTACTTTCCATCGACCTGTCAGCCGAGTTAAACGAGCGGTGAATTAATTAAACTTCTATTTATGTTATCGATGAATCAGCGATATTTTGCGAGACGGCATGTGCTCACCGTCGCATCGATGCCGCAAGGAGCGACGTAATAAATTTTCAAAAAGTTCTCTGCGGCATCGCCTCATTTCGAACCTCTTACCGCAAATCGTTATCAAAGGGATATATAGAAGGAGGAAGGGGAGAAGGAGTCAGTCTCGGAGTTCTCCACAACATTTCGACTGGCAGAGATACTTGCACAGAGTTGTATTATGAATTAAATCGCTCCACCAATTAATTAATAAAATAAATATGAAAAAAAATGATGCGGCAAATGTAACTATACATACTGAGTTACAAATCATCTTAAAATATTTACAAACTTTTGGTCTTTTAAATCTACGTACTTTTATTTTCCAGCAATATTAAATGTCATATTTATAGCTAATATAAATTCCATTTCGTTCTTTTAATTTATGCTAAATCGATTTGGATCGAAAGCTTTATTTTATGATTCTCTTTAACGAATTATACAATAACGGCGGTCAAGAAATTAGTATTTTTTTATACAATGTTACGTTATTCTTGTTTGTAAGTTTCTATAAATCTGTTTCATTTTTGTGCATGATCTTACTGTAGTTCTTATCGTGTTTTTATAATGTTCAGTGTATATATCGATTTCGAGAGCAATTTTTCAGATTTCTATTTTTCTGCCTTTAGAAACGATCAAATTCGTAAAAACAAGCTTGAAACAATAGTATCTGTGGTGTGCAATCTGATAGTATTTAATAAATATCTGTGAATATAAATTTTTATTTTGAACTTTTAAAAGCTGAAAGCCCAAAAACAAAATGATGTATATGTACGTATATTTTAATGTATTTTCTTTGTATTAATAGCTCGTAAACTTTCAAGATTAATCGAGATCAATGGACCTTAGTGAAATCAAATATTGCGTGATTGCTTTCATCTGGTGACTGTACACACAATATCGAGCTTCACTCGCTTTATAAAACGGTATTGTTTTGAAACGCGACCCCGATAACTACCGTCCGCCGAAGAATTACTTGTTCACACGAACCGGGGAGCGCGCTTGATTTACAAAGGAAATATTAGAGGTGGCGTGCTTTCGAATACAGCGAGGGCGCGGGGGCGGTGATGAAAAAGGAAGAGGGGATGGGTAAGCAGGGCGGGAAACGAGATGCATCGAAGGTCCTCGAGAAAATCGATATTAAATGAATTCTCTCGGTCGCCTCGGTGGCCTTTGTGTCGCGTACTCGAAAGCAAAGTTTTCGTTATAAAGGCGACGGGGTGCTATCCGTCGTTGAGTCCGAACGAACGAAACGAGAGAAACCCGAGCCGGGACGGAAGCGCGGCGCGCTACTTAAATAATCTAATTAAACGGCGAGGGAAAGAGGGGAAGAGAGAGAACGCTGCAAAATCCGCGCGACCTCCACAGACGTTTGCGTTTCCCTTCGTCGTATCTCTACAAATGACCTTGGCGCCAACGAGAAACGTCCTCCTCTGCTCCCCGCGTCTCCTTCGGGAAAAATCTCCGGGTTGGAAGATTTTCTCCCTTCTCCGGCTTCGTGCATTTTAATACGACCCCGGTCGCCGTTACAGCCGGAAAAGCAGCGCAACGAAACGACGCTCGGAACAGCTGTTAATCATGGCCCGACCGCGGCGCAAATAAGGACCGCATTCTCCTTCGACCGACTTACCCCTGGCAAGAGCATCGATCGTTCGCCAAAGACCCGAGAAAGTAATCCACAAATGCAGCGTTGCTCACGACAGCTGCACACAATAGTCGCGAGACTTCCATTAGACTCGGCAGGGTATCTCGCTCGAGAGACTCGAGTGTCGCTATTTCCAACTATTCCTGCGATATAAAAAAAAAAACGTCCCGATCGACTAGCATTTTCTCACTATCGGCAAAATCGTTGCGACAGAATTGAATCGTGTTTGTCGGGGGAGGTATCGTGGTCGCGCATTACGAAAACATTACGATTCACCCCGAAGTAGTATCTCGCGTTGGACGATCAATCGAAATGGAAGGTTTACGACGTAGTGCTGTACGTGCGCTCGATAATTGGCTGAATACAGGGCAATCTCCGAAAGCGAGCGCTTGCTCGCACAGTTAGTTACTACATGGCTATCTCGCGGAAAAGCGCGTATTCGTTTGCATTCGCGTCTCGATACGAGCGCGAGCCCAGAGCGCTCATTTGTATGCACATTTGCTTAAAAGTATCGCCTCTAGATATTTGCCGCGCGGTGCGCGTTTTGTGTCCGCGATGCGCGCTACTGAATTTAATATTGAAAACATTCGATCGATCCCCATCGCTGCCCCGCCGGATAGCCAATAACAGCGCAATCGCTACCATATAGCCGCTAAATAACATTCCTCGACGCCGGAAGCCGGCGCGGCGGAGCTATCGGCGAGGTTTACCTCGCCCGAGGATTACTCGCTTCGTGCTCATCTCAATCGCGCGATCTGTCTCTAGGAATTAATGAATTTATATACATAGCGATGTATACTAGATGCATTCTTCTTTAATGCGGAAACAGTTAAGTTGAGTATATAATGGGATTATTGGAGTAAATTGGAATAAATTGGAGTAAATATTTAGCCCTAGATTTATCGCATTTTCTTTGTTTATTCGCGAGAGTTCTTTGTCCGATTAGAAATTAATTATTCGTCGATAAAAATTTAGAAATATTAATAATCTTCAAATTGGAGTAATTTTAACAGATTACGAATGATATATAATGGGATTATTGGAGTAAATTGCAGTAAAATGGAGTAAATATTTAGCTCTAGATTTATTGCATTTTCTTTTTATTTGCGAGAGTTATTTGTCAGATTAGAAATTAATTATTCGTCGATAAAAAAAATTTAGAAATATTAATAATCTTCAAATTGAAGTAATTTTAACAGATTGCGGATTATATATAATGGGATTATTGGAGTAAATTGGAGTAAATATTTAGCCCTAGATTTATCGCATTTTCTTTTTATTCGCAAGAGTTCTTTGTCAGATCAGAAATTAATTATTCGTCGATAAAAATTTAGAAATAAATTAATAATTTTCAAATTGAAGTAATTTTAAAAGATTGCTGATTAAAAAGAGCCGGGAAATTTTTAAATATAAAACAGATTTTTTGTATGATTGAGGTTTTCAGTTTTGGATTAACCAATGGTATTCTTATATACAGTGTATAATTATAAGGTTTACAATTTAGATAAAATGTTAAATATTTTTATAATTACAAAGGACAAAAATGAAAAAAGCACTCGTCAATATTATTCATTATGTTTTTTGTGTTTATATTAATAATTGTTTTTTTCTATTTATCATAGAATTATGATTTAAAGTAGCATATTAATAAGAGGAAAATGAATCTAATTTGTAAGTTCCTACCATGTATTGAAAAAATTTACATTCTTAATTAAAGCGTAGTTAATTGGATTAACATTTCAGATGAATTTGAAGGGATTTACAATTAAAAATATGCTTGTTTTCATTTTTTTCATAATTTTTTCTAGGAAAGCGATACACGAGCCGCGAAATTACATTTAAACGAACATGAAATAAATGCCGAAAGTGGGAGAAAACGCAGTTAAAAAGGACATTCGTGTGAAATGCATCGACATAATGATACATCATAGGGATCGGCGAACCGATTAGACTCGGTCACGGCGCACACGACCTCGCGCGAAAGACTCGCGTCGCACGCCGCGTTCTGTAATAACATACCGGGTATCCGTAAAATACCACGGACCACAAGCCACCACATACGATCCGACACACGTGATGCGCGCGCGCATTCCGTCGCGGCAAGCAAACCACCGAACGGTCGTTCTGTCCGGCTAATTTACTTTTTGTATTTTCGGTTTAAATTGACCGACCGTGCCCGATAGCTGCTGCGCGCTTCCCACCCGCACACCCCGCCAGTCAGATACCCAGCGCTCTCCATTCGCGACCACCAGAGCTTCACTAACCGTGAATGCCAATCTCCTCGTCCACCGCGAGGTGATTCTATCTTTTTTTCCTTTTTTTTCCGTCGTTTCCCACCGTGTCCACCCTCACCCGTCCTGACGCTCCCTACCGACTCAATTCGTACTTTCCATCTCTTTCCTCTTTCTCCCCATCTCTCTTTCTCGCTCTTTGTTTTCCTCTTTGTATCTTCTCTCTCCTATCGCCCTCCCCCTCGCGTTCTTCAGCGTGACGGAAACAACGGACGATCGTGTTTCCGGTCGAATTTTTCCAATGGCAGTAATCGCTCACGCTGGAGAGACTCGCCTCTCCCACGGAGAGCTCCCTTTACCCTTTGACGGAATCGTCATGCGATCCTCTTTTTCTAGCCGGCAAATATCGAAATTCGCGGCTGAAAGTTGTTGCATCGGCGCTTGGGGCGGAGAGAGCCGGATCGATTAACGCGAGCTGTACGAGTTATTAAACGTTTCCGTATAGCCATGATAAATTATGGAAAGTTTTCCGATACGTTTCAGAATAGACATAACTGTAATTGCACACGGTTCCATGCGAATTTTTACAAGGTTGGATAGAAATAATATTTATAAAAATACAAAACACACTCGATCGCGTCGAATATATTAAATTACAATCTTTATAGATCGGTCTAATCCAATGAAAATCTAAAAAAAGGTGAATAAAAGTTGAAACATTACGACTACGTGTAAAAGATGAACATCCAAGTAATGAATACACGACGGGAAAATAATTGCCCATCGGGCGATTCGATGAGTTATTTTGCATAGCAAATTGCATTCGATCGATCCGTTTTATCGTTTTTTATGTATTTTTTTTTTTTTATCACAGCGGAGATCGCGTGCGCGATGATAGCGTGCGAAACTAGATTCCCGTATTTTTACATTGTGCAAGGTGCCGGTCGGATTTTTCCGGAATAACATAGTGGGAATTATGCTTTCAACGATATTTCCTTTACAGCCTTTCGCGGGGCGCGTTCGCGAATGTTTGCAGCTCAGACGTCGGGGCTGTCGGGCATGCGATGCGTTTACGATCACGAAGAAGAAATGCGCGCGCTTTTTTATTGAATACATTTAATTGAATACAAAAAAAATGTACACGATATATATCATACGCGATTGGCAATCAAGACACGCACATGTCCACGCTGATATCTCAGCGTCGATACGCCACGATATCGCAAATTGATTACTTTCGACGATGACATTTAAAATTTAGACGGTGACACTTAAAATTCGCATAGGAGCGAATAGCGCATGTCACTACATACATGTATCGCCAAGGTAGTTATTACATTTCATGTAGTGAATTTCAAAATTCAAAGAGCAGAAGAGGATTTGATATCCAAAGGAAAATGTGATTTTGCGCACTGGATTTCTGCGAAAAATTCATGAATTTTAAGGAGAGAGATGAGGTCAGATCGCGATTTCTCATTAATGCTGTCATGTACTCTCTATACTATTATCACGCATTTTAATATATGTATATAAATACTTATTTTCGCAAAAAGTCACTATTATTTATTAACACGAAATTGACTTTTATTTTATCTAAAAGAATCTTTTATAGAAAAATACAATAAGGAGCACAACGGGGAAAATGCTCATTCATATTTAATACGAAAGAAAATATGTAAAAGAGGATGAAGCAGGTATTGAAATTAATAAGAGTATAATTTAGTGAAATCTAATTTCAACTGTGAGTTGCGAGTGTCGTTTTTTAATAAGCAAAGTTCTTTTAATGCTCTAAGTTCACTTGCGTGAATAAAGGAGCGACAATGAAAATATCTTGGAGTATTACTGGCTCCAACAATAAGTTCGATGCGAGTAAACTTCGCATTCAAGCATGGAACGGCGAAAAGGCTGAGCGAGAAGATTCGCAAAGTTCGAAACGTGTTTATTGATTCGCTTAAGTGCATTTCTAAGTTTAGTACCGCCAGGCGGAATGTCGGTCATTGCGATATTCTTAATCCGATACAATGACGCACGTGCCGTGATGTAAATATATATATATATATATATATATATATATATATATATATTCTATCTCTCTCTATATTTGGAAAGCGTTTCACATATTCACAATCTATGCTCGCGAATATGTGAAACGCTCTCCGAAATTCATGATTTGTATTTACTCATCGAAAGAAAAATAGACGGAAATTAAGATTTAATCAAACAACATTTTATTATTTTATCCAAGCAGACCGATCGATGTGATGTCACTCGCCGAGTGTGATAATATCGAATATTCTGATAATTCTGACAGATCCAATAGAGATATATGGCCGCGTTTATTATACGATTTATTTATATGTTTCATCATAAATAGAAAATAATAAAATGTAAATGGATATTGAAGATAAAAGTGAAGGTAAAAGATACTACACTACATTTGTTATGTATACGCAAATAAATTTAAGAGACGTAACTGCAGATGAATCCAACGTCCCCGATTCGTGCAACGATTGATATCGCAGAATAATATAATTAATATAAATAGCGCGCACATTAATGAAAAGTAAAAGTGCGTATCCACGTAAATGGACTGAAAAACAAGACCGAATATGTACTATATCAAGCCGCTTTAATCCAAACGCTCATTTTAAATCATTGTTGTCACACAATCGATTCACGTGAGACAAAATTATGCGTCTATTTCGATGCATAATGTCCAATTAAATTCCAAAGAGAAATTTTAATTTTACGAATTAACGTAAAAAGCTTTTTCCCCTCATTTTATATATTATAATAGTCAATTTAATTTAGAAATCAAAGCTCTTATTAACATCATTTAAAGAGAATAAAGAGGATATTTTCGGAGCGATTTTTTTTAGATCGCGCGCCGTCATAGATCGAAGAGCGCGATTGACTGGAAAAATTCTCGAATTAAAATCCAGCCGCTACTTAATTATCGAACGGCGGCGTCTCATCAGCGCTCGTTAGCTGCCGATCGCTCTCACGAATAGTGTAAAAAAAGCGCTTCTGCAATTCGGTATCGCGTATATATATGCATGAACCGCGCGCAACCGTCGCTCCGGTTGTAAAATGCTAAACAAACGGAGGATGTTCGCTCGAATAAACGCGACCGAATCGCGGCACTAAATAACTGACTGAACAAGCGAGCGAGCGCGGACTTGTTCCGCTTAAAAGAGTTCGACACCGATGTGTCTCTCGCAGAGCTTTCTTTTTTTTTTCAATCGCAGAAGATGGAGGACGCATTTTCGCCTGCGACGAGCGAATCAATTCGCACAATTTCTCCGGGCAACTATATCGATTTTATCTTAAAGGTCGATTTAAAAGCACAACAAGAAGTAATGGAAAAGTCACTTATGTTAAAGTGAGTTTAAAATAATATCATGTTAAACCGAAACTTAAATACTCGATATTTTAATGCGCCTTAAACTTTGCTACTTACGCATTAAAGTTTCAAAGTTTTGCTAATAGCATATATATACTATAGATAATTATGGTATTCATAATTAAAATTATCATTATTAATCACCGTAATTATTGAGTCTATATATTGAATTGTTTATACAATTTCATGATTATATATTATTGCGAGTGATGTCCAATCGAATTCACGACCATCATCAATTTCTGGTTTTCATAAAATAATTTCGCGCGGTTGCGACGGAATCGGAAAGGCGCGGCTTAAGCGCTTTAATCAGCGCTTTGATCCCACATACGTGATTACCCGGTGGAAAGGCACACTTTTCCTCTTAGGTGACTAGAGGAAGTGGGTATGAGTTATTGCACATCTTGCTGGTTAAACTTAATGCGTTGCAAAGTCGTTCCCGATGCGGCGTCGTCGTAAGAGATGCGAATGCAATCGCGTTTCGGGCTTCGCGCCCGGCAGTGTGGCGACTCTTATCCGAAGCCACATCCGAGCCCTTAGCAAAGGAAGCTTTGAGGACGGCGGTCGAAAAGAAAAAGCAAAGGTTAAGGCTTGTGTACCCGTGTCTCACCCCGGAGAATCTGCGGACGTGACTGGACTTCTCGGGGCTCGACCGACGAGAACCAACGAACTGGAGAAGCTAGTTCCCTCTCACCCTTTCACTAGTTTGGCTTTGACACCATCCTCGACGATCCTTATTCCTGTCCTGAGATACTTGCCGTTTCCCTTACTCCCCTTTAGTCTTCTCCGACTTCGTCTTATTCCGATCCCGATTTCTGTGATGTTTCTTGAAACTACAAGGCACATTTTGTTTCGCGCAAAGTAACTTAATATGATAAAGAGAACACGATTAAATTAAATTATGTATTCGATTAGTACAAGAAAGAAGACTTTGGAGAATAAATCGACCTGATTTTAACCATGACAAAAAAATGGGCTACTTTATCATTTTCATTTTCAAAAAGATAATAAAATGCTTGAATAAATCTTATATTTATTATTAAGCTTTTGACCAAGATAACATTTTTATATTATTATTTTTTTCGAATAACTCTTATTGTTAACATAATTAAATTTATATTAGTAGACTTAATACCCGTAAATATGTTTCTATTTTCTTCAATTTATCAAAAGTGAGACATCCGTGAAACAATTAAAAAATCCGAACGCTTTAAATTATCTTTCTTAAAGTACACGATTGAATATTACTGGAGTAACAAAGAGACAAAAAAATCCTTATTCAACCGATTGCTATTCACGAAACGATGTCCAAGAAAAGTCGCATCTAAGTAAGCATACAAACATCAGAAACTAGTTGCTGAATCTTGTAAAAAATGGTGCAAGTATTCGGGACAGGAACTAAAAGTTGAGTGCTCCATTCTCTGATAGCAATTCTCAAGAATTTTACTCTCTAAGAGTGACTTTTTTAAGAGTCTATTTTCTAAAAGATATTCTCGAAAGTTTCGGGGTAGATTCTGACGAGATCCCGTGCTATAAAATAGTTGAAAATGAAATGTTTTATCACTTGATTACATTTAAAATTATATATTTAAGTTAATTTGAAAAAAAATTGTCCAATTTCTATTGGTAGCTATTCCCAACATTATTTCACTATTAAATAGTCTAAACTCACGATGAGACGACGCTCGAACGCTTTCGTCGTAGAAAGTCGCGACTGTCCCGAGTATTATTTCTCTCGCTGATTGTGAGCCGAAGAGAGAACTGTGACGCGGACCGACGGGAAACGTAGTTTCCCCGGTTGTTTGCGTAAATGCCGCGGGTAAAGTCGGTCCTCGGTTTCCATCCCGCGGGACGATCCATCTCCAGAAGTTCTTGGAGATTACCTCGAGAGCGAAAGCGCAATGGAAGAGACGACGCGCAGGGAGGCAAGACGAAAGAAGGGCGGTGGATCGACGCCAGGCTTGAAGAGAAAACGGAGACAGAGAGAGAGAGAGACAGAAAGAGAAAGAGAAGGTGCGAGAGAGATAAACCATGGAATTGCTTTTGATATCCGCAGAATCGGGACCACAGCGGTAAATCTTGGCGCCGACCGAAACCTTCGTTCAGAGAACTCCGTCCCGGTCTTCGAAAGATACATAAACAAATTGCGATTTGTCTTCGGCAAAGTCGAAGTCGTGTTCGACTACGGCTGCGATTGTGCGCCCGTGTGATCGATGAGGACTCGGAGAAAAAGAAGCGAGGAAGATACGAAACGCGAGCGCTGGAAGCTCGCGAGCGAAGTTGGACCGAGAAGAGACGCGTTTGTCATAGAATTACAGGAGTACAGTGTTTAAGTTATAAAAATGAAAAAATTACATTGAGATATTATATAAAAATGACATGTGTGCTGCGATAAAATAAATCTCGCAGCGGAACAAGAGTGACTTGATGCGCGCGTAAACCGCGATTTATTTACGACTTCTCATTCGCCGCGCGGATGTTTTCTCTCGCAGGATCGCGCACGGGAGAATTTTATAATACGTCCGTACCTTCTCCACGCACGCATACACATATACACGTACATGACACCTTTACGGTGGCCTCTGCCGTCCTCATGGGAGTCGGGTCGCGACTGCACTCGAATTCTAATCCGGCGCCGTCGCAGCGCGGACGATATTTCGACTTGTCGGGATATCTTTGCCCGTCTCTATCCCGAGATTATTTATGGACCGTGTATAATATTTTCATGACATGTTACGCGGACACGTCCGATATCTCAGGGACCCGATATGATATTTTGACATTAGCGATTCTGACGATATTGGCGTTTCGTATCCTATAGATTCTTGAATTAAAAGTTATCTTGAAGATCTCGTTAAATATCAAATTACTAATATTTTTTATATGGAAAATTTTTAAAAATTATTCTAATGTATGTCTACGTATATGTATATATATGTGTGTGTGTGTGTGTGTGTGTGTGTGTGTGTGTGTGTGTGTGTGTGTGTGTGTGTAATTTTTTATTATATTTTTATATCTCTCTCATATATCATTAACACATATCAATTAGCATTTTTCGTTTTATTACACAACATGATCATTAAATATATCCCTATTTTCCAAACTTTTATATCCTTTTTCTTAAGATTCGCATGAATGTAAAATCTCGCATGGAACAAACGACGCGTATATTAGATCCACGACAAAGATCGTGAATAGAAAATGTTAGAGCGATTTGTCTTCGCCCTCAAATTGCGGCTTTTTGCAGGCAGTCGTTAATAGCAGCCTGTACAAGCCCCGATAAAGATCAGAGCCGTTTGTCACGGAGAACGCACGAATTTTTAACGACCGAAGGTTTCTCCCACTCTTTTAGACTGCAATGTATACTACTAGTTATTGCGTCCGTGTCTTCGTAAATCTCGGATTTTTAATGGTTCGACGATAATTTAATTCCGTCCTCTGTCTGACCTGTGAAAATCCCTGACCGAAGCAGGTTACGTCTTCAAATGTCATTAGCGAGTTAGAGATTCCGTGTTGGATTATTTTTTAAAATATGATTTTTTTTTCTTTCGAAAAGAATCGAATTGTTAACAGTTTAAAAAAAAACCGCGAGTATTCTCTAAGGTAATTTTTTTTCAAATAAATTAAATATCGAACAATTTTCACGCATACATTTATGTGCAATTTATTGACTTTATATCACAACTTGGAGATTTTCGATTTTTATTATAAACATGAAACATTCTTACCTGGTTTCATTAAGAACATTTCTCAACAAATATGTACCATTAAAAAAATGTTAAACATAGAAGTTCAGAAGGACTTAACTTTGATAAAGTCGGAAAAAACTAATATTGAAGCTTTCTAACGAATAGGTTAAATTATTCAAGCGAAATTGCAGAAAAGAAGACGATAAAATACATCGAAGATAAAGCGTGGAACCTGTTAATGAATACAAATATTATTTCAGTTCTTCGATTCGGACGGTGTTCCGTATATAAAACGTCCCATTTACGAATATGTAATTGTACGGAACAGCCGTCGAAAAACTATTCGCCATAAAAATACATTGGGGCGAGATAAAAAGCGGCTCGCGCGCAGGGGATTTACCGGGGATCTCCTTGGCTTCGGGCCCTTTTACATTGTTTCCTGAGACTTCGACAACTTTGTTCCATTTACCGGCATGCGCGAAACATGCGATAGCGGTGGCGAAACGCGTATATTTTTCGTCGCGGGAGTCCGCCCGCGGAAAATCCTTGTCTTCGAGTAAGCTTTACAAGGCTAGAGACGCAGCTTACCTATTTTAAAGCCGATCAATGCGAATTCCTGTACGCGATCGAAACTAAATTTGTTTCATCGAAATTTTTTTATAGGACATGCATTTTTTATAAAAAGCGCATCGTGTTCTTTGACAACGAGAGAAATTAAAAATGAAACGTCAAAAAATCGAATAGCATAACGTCGCTAATTTCTCTGTGGAAATTTCAGACGGAAGGTCGTATTTCATTTTTCACGAAGAAACTTTCTACATTCTTTCAAAATGAGACATTGTCTCGAAAAAACAACTGTATTCTCTCTTTTTAAATTTCTTTTTTGACGTTTCATCAACGCAGGAGGTTTTGATGTTCCTCAACCGAGACGATAACAGAGTTTTTACAGAGTCCACTCGCCCTTTTCGTACCGAGCGTAGTAAAAGAAAGTACAGCGTTGAGTACGCAGAATGGACTGTGATCCGAGGAAAGGAGGAGGATCACGAAAAAGTCTAAAGCGAAAGAAGAAAACTTGGGTAAAGTGCTCCGGAACAAGGTGGCCCTTAAAAATGGTGAGTGACCCAACCGCGCCACGGGCATTTTGTCATTCTTATCTAGTATCTTTCACAACGTGTACACGTGTGCACTTGGTGCGCGCAGCCTGCATTCTACGAAGAAAGTTCGGGCGGAAAGTATGGAAAATCGCGACCGATATACCGCAAAATTGTAAACATCGGATGCGAAAAGTGGCGCGTGTTTCACTGCGCGCGCGAGAAAACTGCCGGGTTAAACGCGCTCACTCTTATAAATGGGGTCGCGTTTGAAATTTTCCCGATACAGAAAACTTTGACTTCTCTCGCACGGAATTGTAAAATCTTTCGTATCTACATAGATACAGACGTGAAAATGCTAGCAAACTTTCGAAGGGATATTCTCAGTCTCCGGATAAATATAACACATATTTACACATTATTTTACAATATATAAAATAAATCAAAAGAGAATATAATCTATTATATATTATCATAAAATATAACACATACAATATATAGCACCTACACATATATTCTATATAAGGAAAACTTTATAATCCTTTAAGAAAAGAATATCGCGTGTGTTAAAAACATAAAACTGAGACGATAAATTAATTTTAAATAAATAGTTTTTAAATTAGTATACTATACGATGCGTATCACTGGCATAAAACTAGCATGTTTATCACAATCGTCAGTACTCGTGTGTCTCAATTAATCATAATCTAAATTAATCACTGCTATTCATAAGCATTGGCGTTATCGTTAAGTAAGCTATACATTTGCGTACGGGAAATCCCTATTATAGGAGCTAACACACTATTTCTTTGTGAAACAACGAGAACGATATCGTATCATCCCATCGATTCGACCGAACAGTCTTGACAGCTGACAACGGAAGAAGAATATCCCGAGGGCGCGTGTCGTGCGAGGCGTCGTCGTTTTAATACAACTTTCGATTGGCACTCTCGACCGGACTTTCAGCGAATACGATACCGGCAACCGAAGACGAGGGGTAGTAAATCAGTCGAGTGCAACTCGAGGGTTGGTTGGCCGCCAGGACAACACGTACCTGCCATCTATATTCGTGCACACCGTTCTCCAAAGCAGCCTCTTACATTCCCTTCCTCCTTTCTCCCATCCCCCTTTTACTCCAACCACTTCGACGTCACGACGCCGCAACCGCTACCCTGTAACCGGCACGAAGAGAGACCACCCCTTGTAACCCGTCGCCACCCCTTGGAGAAAGGCACGATACACCTTGTCGTATACTCTGAGATTTATACTCGCGCGAAATCGAGTCCCGATACCGATCGTACAATGACGCGAACAATGTCAGCAACGCGTCTCTCTGTTTCTGTGTGCAAGTTTAAGCAAAACATTCAACATAACAATATTTGACAATCCTTACATAAATATACATACCAGAATGATATAATATACAATAATTCATTGCAGCTTTTCTATATATTTTTATAATACGATACAAATTAGATAAAATAATTAAAAGAAGATAAATAATTAAGTAATTTTTTCATGTAATTTTTTTGATGCTCAATATAGTTTTGGTCGTAGCAATATTCTATCACAATTTAAAAAAATAAAATCTTAACTAACTTAAAAGGAACTATTTTAATGTAATTTATCATACTATAATTGGAAAAGTTTTATTTCTCCTGTTCAAAATTAATATTATATTTTTAATACTTTTATAGAACAAAAAGATCTCTGCAGATTCGTATGTTATGAAAATTAAAATTTACAACAATTTTGTTCGCGTAAATATAAAAAATATTAATATCTTTTTATAATTTTAATTTGAAATTTCTCAAAATTGACGTGATAGATTATTTGAGAAATCAAAATTGTATTCAGCGTAAAAGAATGACAATATTTTTTCTTGAGTTTAAAAAAAATTATTTTTATTCAATTATGTAATCGATATTTCGATGTATAAAATTGTCTTGTATAATGTGTTAATTTTGGAAGTAACTGTTTCTCTCTCTCTCGAGCATTATAAAAAGCATTCATAATCCGTACACAAAAAAGATATTTGTAAGAATTTGCAAAGACAAATTTCGTTAATGCGCCGCGGTACATATACGTAACTTTTCGTGCGAAAATTAACATAGCATCCATTAATGGAACGAAGCGCCATCAAGTTCAACTTTTCTGAAAAACATTTTCTGAAAAATAAAAAACTTTCATCTACATGAAAGTAGAAATCTAATTCTATAATAACCGCGCTACTTTTTATCAAAAGACTCTTTTCCATTTAAATTGTACGATACGGCAAAATTTGTATCTATATATCTATTTCAAATTTAAAAGACAGGTTCACCATTTTTCAAATAAAATTTTTAATAAAGTTTTCAAAGCAAAAACATTTAAATTTTTTTATAAAGTTGCTAGTCACATCTACAAAGGAAATATATGACAAGTTATCAACAAGTATATATTAATCCATGCGCGTGAAATAATCGAGAAATTGTAGATGACAATGGATATAATAGTTTTTCGCAAATTTAATTAATCGATCGTGAGGAAAAACGTGCTTTTCATGCGTTTTAGAAATAATTTAGCCTTAGGCGTGATTGAATTTTATCATACAACCATGTGAATTAAAAATGAACTAAAAGTAACTTATATATATCGAAAAACGAAAAATCCAGAGCTTTCGCGCAATATAAACAAATTGATTAATCCTGCACAATATATATTCTTATCGATAACCATGAGAGAATTAAATTTTGTATTTCGCTGGTTCAGAAAAAAGCATAATTCTTCTTTTCAGAGCACATTTATTACTAACAGTCCTCAAATCCGTTTAAAATCTCTGCGCGAGATCTAACAGTAATGTGACGGTTTCGTGTTTGCGGGCATTCGTTGGTCTACCTGTTTCAAAAGGAGACCGCGATTTTGACGTTCACTCGTTTACAGAGCTCGGTTTAACGAACAAGCCATGCACTCCATGCGCAAACAACGCAGAAGTGTCATCATTAATAGTTTGCGAAGGGAGATAAAGGGAAACGGAAAAACGTTAACTACTACTACTTGTTTTATCCGTTTAATATATCTATCGAATTTTATTCTCCGCGTCGTAACGATATTTCATTAATCTTGGTACCAAATAATGCATTGTAGATCTTAAAATATTATCTAATTCACCCATAATTTATAACTTCCATTTTAAGATTGTTATTCATAGAAAATTATAGAAAAGTATAAGATAGATGTTTTTTTTAATAATAAGAAATAAGTTTTTTATTATTGCAATTGATTTTTTATAACAAAAAAATTGCAAAAATTGAAAGCAATTGCCTGTAAATTACACGTTATTATTCAAATACAAAAGCTTAATTAAAGCGTTATTATTCAAATGCAAACCGCTTTTAACAATAGTGTGATCATATGACAGATAGTTAAATCAACACAAAGCAGAGCGTATATGAAATTGCCTGGTTTGGCCCAACATTTCGCGCTCTGCCACTTTGTCTTGAGCTCTTTTCGCGCGGAGTATTTCCATTTTATTCTCTTACCTTCGCTTTAGAGATAAACGGCTTACAACTCTCTCAATGCATCACGCCGTGCGCGAGAGCGAGTAATACGATACTGTGTTTAACATCACTTATATTGTGCTGGGGTACCGCCAGCAAATAAGTGATCAATTTATTTACCTCCTTCTCTATATCGCAGGAGGAATGCAGTAAACATGAAGTAATTTGTTGGCGAAAATGCTTCGCAGGCACGCGATCGTTTATGTGAGGCGGTGCGCGCGCAGTATTATTTCCGATCCAGAAATATGTAATAACTATACTTTAATGTAATAACACAATAAACTGCATCGCGCATAATTATGTGAACATAGCTTTATATTGCCACTCTTTTGCGCAAAATACATATAATATATGAAGAGACTGTGAATGTGATATTCGATGGAAAATTATAGCTTAACAAATGATAAATTGACTGAAAATCCGAATAATTTCGTTAAGTATGATAAATTATTAGGATTCTTTCAGTTTTTCAGAATGTTTGTAACAATCTTTATTTGCATGACGCGATTTTTATCTTTCATTTTTCGATAATTGCTACGATAGAAGCTATTAACGTTGCGCTTAGAGAAGAAAATTCCATGACACTGACACTTGATGGAATAGAAACGATGGGTGTAATTAAAGACGCTGAGAGATGCCTGCTAATTAATTCATTAATTATTTCCGCTTAATTATTCTTGAATTTATCACTTCAATGTCAGCAATTGCAATTTGCACTCAATAAATTAGAAAAACTACACCAATACACAGTCTATTAATCATCTCATAATTTTCCAAATAAAAATTATTGACGACATTTAAAAATACAAGTTTTTCTATTTTACAGATGAAATACACTATAAATTCTTGTATCTATATTTAGCCGATATTCTCTAATAATCCACAAAGAGTAAATGAAAATTGTTGCACGGCTCCCATTATGCGCGAATGCAATCGGGGCATCAAAAACACGACGGCAAATCAATTTTATTCGCCAAGCTCGTTTTATCGATAACTCGGGCAATCCGGAATAAAATTGCCAGAATAAATGGACGCAATATCGATGCGAAATTAACAAAGAATCTAAAAAGAAGAAGCGAATAGACGCCGAGGCGAGGAGTCATTCTCTAAGAAGGACTTTCGACGGCTGGTTGTGGCCAAAATCAGAAATCGATTGTTCGGCAATAACAATTTGGTGCACTCAACCGAGAACAGTGCTTCGGTCGGAACGATGCTTTCGTATGTCGGCCCAATATCTGTGAGTGCATTTTTCCGGATATCCAGATGGACCACACGCGACCAGATAGCGACTCGGCTCTCCGAGTTGAGAGAGAAAGGGAAGAAGAGAGAAAGAGAGAGAGGGAACTTCGATTTTTTCGAGCGAAGAGCGACGTCCCGCAAATTCACTGCCGCGACCATTATTGCCATACGCACAATGTGCGTGATATTATGCGTGATGCAGCATGCAAGAATGCTATGAGAGTAACTTTACAATCGTTATCGTATTCTACCGATCTTCGCAAACGCGCTCTGACAATGGATCTCTCAGGGAAACGCAAGGAATCGTGCTCGCGATCCTGATTTCGCTCAAAGAGATTCCGAGGATATTCGATATCGCAAAAAGGACGAAGCCTGAAGAAAATTTCTCTCAGATCATAATACGAGCTCAATTAAAAATGCAACATCGCTATCGTTTCTTCATTAATTAACTTTTCTTTTTTTTCCTCTCTTAATATCTTATATATATCATTATTAATAAAAAAAGATTCTAAATTAAAATAATTATTCTTATCGGATACATTAACGAATTAATTTTTTAACAGCGTTTATATATATGACTATTAAAGTTTCAGTCAAAATCAAGAAATTAAGACCATTTTAGATAGTCTAGATTCTGTGATAAAATTTAGAATTTATAAATTTATATGTAATTATTTTTTGATTACATATATACATACAATATACATGATACACATATATTCTGATTCGTTTTTAAATGTTCTCCCTATTATACTTATAGACCCTATTACAGGTCACACAAAATTATAAATAAAATTCCATCACAAACTACAGATCGTCTAAAAAATGTCGAGAACTAACTTCGTTTACTAATTTTCATACACGCAAATGATAGTTGATTTCTCACATTTATTCATAAAACTCGCGACATACGCCGCTCGCAATTTCGAAACAGAGAGGAGGATGTGTTTCTCTCCACTTCATCCTGCCCAGAGCAATTTAATTTGCGCGTCGCTCGTGTACGCTCTTGAGAACGATAAAAATTCGCTTTCGAAGGCGTCGACATCCCGCGTATATTTTACACGCGACGACGGCAGAAAGTTACGCGTGCAGTCGTACGCACGCGGCCACGGCACGTAAGATTCCTCGCGTCGTAAAAGGCACTCGTATCTCGTGATTTGGCAGCGGCAACGAGGAGAAATAGCGCGATTTTACAATCGCATGCCACGCCATTTCGAAAAGGCGACGCGCGCGAAAGGGAAACTTATGGTCGTACA
This sequence comes from Camponotus vicinus, assembly GCF_025532165.1. NCBI lineage: Eukaryota > Metazoa > Arthropoda > Insecta > Hymenoptera > Formicidae > Camponotus > Camponotus vicinus. Next base: position 33,795,311 of record NW_028141945.1, read on the forward strand.
TGGCGTAAAAATCACCCCTGCCGATAAAACTTGTATCCCACTCGCGAAACCTTACGCTCTGAACGTTTCAATCTGCATCGAAGAATAAAATGGAATATCTCGTGGCGATGTAAAAATGTATCCTCAAGTTTAATAGTTAATTGATACATGATACAATTTTCTCATGACTTAAGAAAATGTTACATGTGTCGTGATAACAATATTATTAAAAAAGTATTAAAAATTATCAAAAATTATTAAAAAATTATTTAAAATATTATTAAAAAATTTTTAATCTCATTACAAGCATCTTTAAAAAAAAAAAAGATAAATGAATAAAAAACAGAATCCAGTTTCTACTAATTAGTATCGCTTTACTAAAAGACAGCGAGTAACGCGGCGCGTTCATTAAGATAAGAATTTGTCTCGCCGCGCTAATCTTGAAGTGTTAACGTTTTTACGTCTTCGTCACATTCATTATGCACATGTGTAAAAGCCGCGAAAATATATTTCTCCATAAAGCATGTAAGGAATGTGTCGGATCCAATTTAGCCGGTAACCCTGCGCCACATCGTGGATGCAAACGTTTTTATGTTTATAGCCGGTAATTCATAACGGGTAGCACGCTTCGCGATCGCGGAATAACTGGAGAATGAGGGAGGAGAAGATGACGCGGACACGGGGAGAGTGAATAGTTTGGTCGCGAGGGAGCCTGCGAGAAGAGCGAAAGGAGACGAGACGAGTGGGACGACGGAGGATGGGTTGCGAAGGCACGATGAGAGAGAGAGGGTGAAGAGAGAGCGCGAGAATCGAGGACGAGAATAACTAACAGCGATGGGGGAGGCGAAGTGGCAGCCTGCACAATGTCGGAACGGGAGACGCGTAAACTTAATTGACAAGCACAGGTGGCGCTTAAACCTGACTACCCTTCGCTCGTACTTAACTACTTGCTTGCAGCCTCCTCCATGAGTCTGGCACTCTCTCTCTCTCTCTCTCGCTCTCTCTTTCTCTCTTTCTTTCTCTTCCCCGTTCCTTCTTCTTTCTTCTGTCGCACGAAACGGATCGAAATACCGCTGCGTTCCTGTTTGCAAGATCCGCGTTGCAAAATTGCAACCACCGGCCGAATGAAGTTTCGCTTGCTCGACGAACGAAGGGAACGAACATACGAGCGGTGAACTGAGAGACGGGCGGGCGGGCTGAGAGGAAAATTGGAAACGCGAGCCGAGCGGAACGGGAATCGAACCGATTTCAGGAGCTGGTCGTCTCGAGGTTTACCGCCATGAGAGAGCGGTACGAGTCCGCAATATTTCCGGCGTGGGCGCCTCTTTCGCGAACGCCGCCTCTATATTCCGGAATATCTCAATCGCGTACACCGCTTTCGGGATTATCCCCGTATCGGCTAAAACACGATACCAAAAATGACCAAGTGTTGCGAATTGAAATTTCTGGAAATGGCTGGTGAAGATTCTGCCGAAACATTTGAAATTAAAATGAAAATACGTACTTATCATTTCGATATTTTTAAAACATCGTCGATATTTTATGATAAAAATATGAAAAGACTCTTGTTACAATCAATTGATAATTATTAATCAAAATTAAAACCATCAATGTGATGTACTTTTTATGAAATTTATTATATTTTTATTAAGAGAAGGAAAAAATGTATAAATCTATATCTATAAATTTAATAATATATAAAAAATTTATAAATTTATGTATTATATGTTTCTCATAAATAAGATTTCTAGTGTTACTAAACATTTAAATTTAATATTTGATTTTTGCTGCCAAATTGTGCGAGATTAATTTCACAGATTAAGAAGTTCGTCAATTTTCGTGCCCAACACATCACGCATGAACAAGTCTTTAATCATTAAAATTTTACGGTATTTAAAATAGACTTGTCACACTCTGGACGTCTAAGCGCATAAAAAATTACTGAATCACCTTCCAGAATTAGTGAAGGCAAGCGTAACATCGATTAACAGACCTCTTTGCACTAATGGTTTTCAAAAATGTATATCATGCGATTTACCGTATCATACATATAAATGCATTAATGCAATAATGTAATAATGGGAAACAAAATGTTAGCTATTGTGTTTTATTTAAAATAAATGTTGGATCTTTTATAAAAAGAGAAAATTATTTCCGCATGTAATATAGCTTAGAATTAATTCAGATTATTTTAATAAAAATTATATTATTTTAATTATACTATTTTTCATAATATTACTTTTTTTGTTATATCATTATTATAAATTGTTATTATTAAAAAGATTATTCACACACAGTATTTAAGATTTAGATATTACGAGAAAATAATTTTCGAGAAATATATACATATATATTTATATTTTATTAATAATATCAATTTATATATAAGGATATAAAAAGAAAGCCAGAGAGTTAAAAATGATATGTACATATATGAGCATTGTTCATTTTTTGCTATTTATAAAATAAATTATAATGTATTGATTTATTAAGAAACATCAAGATATCAGAATAATTTCTGAGTTCTGACGTATATAAAGAATTTCCCGATCGCAGTTTCCGCCTACTATTGTATTGACCACCTGCAGCCGTGCGCGGAAAACTGAGAACACGCGTTCTCTAAAACAAATATTTATCCGACAGTGATGCAATATATTTTCTACTGCAAACAGCGACGGATAGTAATTCCTGCCAAAAGCGTCGCGTTTAAGGAGAAAAATTAATGTGTCGGCAAACAGTAAGCCAGTTAACAAAGGGATGCAGTCGACGCGGAAAGATCGCGTGCCCGTTGACGAGCGATGAACGATACACAATGCAAGTTGATGAGCTCATTTGTTAAATGCAAGTCTAACATATACAATTCTACAAGTTTGTATAAACTTGCAGTAAGCGTAATATTAATTTCGTATAAATTTTAAGACAATTTGGATCATACTCAATAACAGTCAGTATATTTTTTTTGGCGCAATAATTATTAATCAATTTAAACTTTACCCATAGATTTTCATGAAAAAGCCAATGGCAATGCCAAAAAATTACTTTTAATAATTAATATTTTATTTTCATGTTTATATTTTAAAGCTTACAAGAATATTCTCGTAAATAACACCACCAAATAACAACATTATCGCACTTATCGCTCGTTATTTGACAGTGCTCGCGGCGAAATTTACACGGTTGCTAGTACTTTATCATCGAGGGAGGAATATTTCTGGGACGATGTATACGCGCGAAGCTGATAGAGAGAGGGATGAAGAGCAGAAGCGGTTCGATGCCGGAGGCATGCTTGTCCGGTCAAGGGGGGCAACGATCATTTTGATCGTCAAGCTCGACGTTAACCGAATCTACGGCGAGCGGTAAATGAAATTAACGATTCGCTTGTCCTGCCGACCGCGAAAACGGTTCAACACGATGTCCTGTCCCTCTTAATCTCTCTTTCGAGCCGCATCTAATGTCGATGCAGCCGATAATCGATGATCCGCTTCGATCTAGCTGAGGATTTGTGCGTGGTCTTTATTTCGGTAAAGAAAAAAATCGTTAAAACTCACTTATATGTGTATTATGTGAATATCGTGTATACAAATATCATGACAATACACTGATAATAAAAAATGCAAAGCACCGTTAATAGCCTGATAGAGTAATAACTCATTAGTAGGACACTTTATCGATACAATGACTAATTAAACAGTGACTGAAAATAGTGTTGCGCCACTTCAATGATTGCAAATTGAACGATAGTTTATTGTATAAACGATTAATCATTTCATTCAAAGTACTTGATTAATTTCTAACGATACTATAACTGATTCTGCATTAAATTTAAATTTTAGTAAACCTCTCTTTTTCTCGCGCAAGAAAAATTTCAAATTTTTAAATTTACGACAAAAGCGTGTCGAATAAAGAAACCTTGCATGTTTTTTTCTTTTTTTAATAAAATTAATCGATGCTACAGAAATATGAAACTTTCCAGTACGACTTCCTATATTTTAATTAAAAATATTGATAACATTGCTACAACAATGGTAAAAAAATTTGTAATAATCTATTGATTTCACGTATAATAATTGAAACATCACACTTATCATATCAGGTCTTATTGCCGAATGCAATTTTAAAATGCATTATAATTCATATATGCACAAATCTATAAATATTCTATTGCGGAAAATAGTGGCATACTATTTTTGTTCTATGTTTGGTATTATTTTTTTTTAACTTGTGAGAAACTATAAAAAAATATTGGGTGTTTATACAGCGTCGATTAATATTACGGCGATATTGAAAAAAATAGCAGACGGTGATACACTGAAAATGCAAATGTCATTTCACGGCGATGATCGAAACAAAACTGTGAAATATTAACGGCGAAAATATAGTAAATAAAGATTTACCTTAATTATTCATCTCGTATTTTGATTTACAGATTTGACTATAGTTTCAATCAAAACCATTCTATTTGAGCGCGATATATTGGGAAAAAGATTTAAAGGTTGCAATATCAATAAAAGAGAATCTCATCAATCATAGACAATCTTTTTCCAATTGCGAGGCTATAAAATTTTTTGCGTCCAGCTTATAGTGTGTAATCACTTGATGCGCTTTGCGCACGCGATAAGTTTTAACGATTTCGCAGGTGAAGGGCGTCTAAACGTAAGAAGCACCTATACTTGTGTGTGTATTTGTCAGAGGGTCGTAATATGGCGATACGAGTAACAAGAACAAGGCTGGGGTGAGCGAGCGATGAATTCAGTTTACGATGCCTATTTTCCAGAACCGGCTACGCCCAGATACTTTATTATTGTCCTTACTCTTCGAGGTTATGCGGAAAGATGTACGCAGCGCGTCGAAGAGATTTTCACGATAAAGACAGAAAGAAGGACAGCCCGAAAGGTTGCGTGTTCTCGGTTGAGAAATGAGACCGATTCCTGTCGAGTCGGAATAAATTCTCCTGCTCCCGGCATGTGCAACGCGAATCGATCGAAAAGTGCGAGAAACGATCGAGATTAAAGGATGTGCAGCATCGTAAAATTAACTCGATAAGATTTTTTAACGATAAATGGTAATTTTATTCTTGTCTTCAATCTGTTTTTTTTTTATCAATTTTAAATTTTTATTTCATTGAAAGAAATTCATCTATCAATTTAACTCTGCTAGTTAAATAAATATAGATAAAATTAATTTGTATTTTACAGAGATATTATTACTTTTCGACATTTTTACTTTTCATATTTATTTTTACATTGAAAAAAAAAGAGAGATTTTTATTTAAATTTCTTATTTAAAGATTTGTTATAAAATTTTCCATATTTTTTCCGATAAAATTTTCTTTATTTTATATCAACCGATTATTTATGAGTATTTGTCGCAAAGTTTGTGCGAAATAAACAAGCCTGTTGGTAATTTTCTTGGCAGATTATTCGTTGAGAATAGTAAAAAGAAAATAAGACTCGATAAAAAATACTTTCCGAATATAGTGCAATCATCAGCTTCCAGCTGATACATACATTATGATCATGATTAATAAATCAACATATTTACGTCGCAACGTTAATCTTTGATTCAACGCGAGAAATTCGTATCACGGTTTATTACTTATTCGAGCTGGCAAATTAGAAAACGCGCGAATAGGAGTAAATCTTTGACGACAAACGCCGTTATTTTCGTAATGTCTGAAACATTTCCTTGAGAATAAATGATTTAGTTTTGAGTATTTTATTAATACAGTGACTGGAATTACATTAAAATTTGTTATATTGTTTTATATATGTATATTAATATGTGTGTGCAATTTAACATTTTTCATTTCTCCCTTTTTGACATTAGACATCAATAGGAAACTGTGCAACATTAAATAGCGAGATTCATCACATTTATATAAAAAAAAGAAAGAAAAAGAGAGAGAGAGAGAGAGAGAGAAATAGATGCAGTGACATACTTTCTATTGAAGCAGTCTTACGATTGTATCCCCGGAGGCGTATATCAGATATAATTCAAGATTCCTTTCTTATTTTTCGTGGAAACGTGTCCCGGCATTCCGCTTGACTCTCCGGCATCTCAGAACCTTCATGATGAACACACGTTACTGATATTACTCTAACATAATTCAATATTTCACAGAGCGCGACGAATATACAACGTGCCGCGTACACCTGAACCAAAATTAGATTCGAAATTGAATTATCAAGATATTTCATATATCGAATACAATTATTGTTTCAAAGAGCAGAACAATTTCGCGTTTGCAGGTGAATCCGATAAATAACACACGGAATTTCTAGGACATTCTGTGTAAACAAAGATTAGACGGAATTGTATGCCATTAGGAACGCTTGAAAGACCGCGAAATAGACTAATGTACGTTTACAAAGCGAATATGTAAAGGGCCCCGTGCGTTTACATCCTTCTTGCGGCGCATAAGAAAGCTTACAGCGGCAATCTGAACGAAAAGGAGCGTAAGAGAGAGGGTGAGAAGTGAGAGACGAAGCGCGGAAACGAGGAGAGAGAGAAAGAGAGACAGAGAAGGTTATTAAGGAGATTATGGACGGGTCGTTGCGCGAACTTCAAAGGACCAATTCCCATTTTCAATTTGCTTCAGGGCAGAGGGAGAGAGGACGGCTGAGACGGAGAAGGCGCTCCGAGGGGGTCAAAGCCAAACCATTCTACCGACGGTTAGATCCTTGCCGTCCGAGCGTCAGGTTCCGGTATCGTATTCTCAGCGCTGCCGAAGAATTCCATTTCAAGAGTTTTCCCTTCAAGCTATCTACCTACCTATCTACTTCCAGGGGAGAATTGCGACTGTACTTGAAGGGAACCGACAAGACGGCAAGACGAGACGCGCGTGTCGTTCTTATAAATACGTAAATGAAATGTGCGCCCGTGTCTAACCACGCGCACCTCCACCTGTCCCGTCGAACACGCACGAGATAGGAATGTCGCTTTTGTCACAAGCAGAGTACTTCACCGAGACGAGACGTCGCTGTTCCGGACTAATTCCGCACTGGAGGTACATTATCGAGTTTTATCTCGATGCAATCGATTCAAAATTGTTATATAAAGACGCTCTCCGCGTGAACGTGTCTTTACATATAATTTTAAATTTTTAAATTTATATTTAAAAAATAAATTATAAAATTAATAATAAATAATAATAAAAATAAAATTAATAATATATAACATTAATATTAAAAAATAAGCGGAATATTTTCATTTATATTGCTCGGATCTAATAGCGTCTCAAATACCGTAAGTAGTCTGAAAGAATTCCGTGAAAACAACTCTGAACTTTAAAAATGGGTTTCCACCAATCTCTCTCCGTCATGAATTTCCAAAACGCGCGACTTTGCTGGAGACGCGAGAGATCCCAAAGGTGTGTAACCGTCGGAAATATTCGAAGCGAATCTTAAACTCCGTATATGTACTTTCAAGTAGGATTTTACAATAATGTTGAGTAAATTTTTGAAAATATTCGGGCTACACAGTTTTCCTTTGTACGGTCTTATCTCATGCTAATTTACATAAAAGTTTATATGAAAAAATAATGCAACCAGATACATTAACATAGTCATAGTGCATTTGTCTATTGATAGTGTAGAGGAACGTAGCTCAATGCGACATGAGCAAAGGGCTAAATAATTGTGCCGACGCTTTTTTGACAGCGTCCGACAATCCGTTGACATTCGATCGCGACCAAAATGCCGATTTCATTTGCGACCACATGTTTCGACCTGGCAATCATCAATCTCTCGGTCGAATGGCACTAATTCAGCTCTCTTGGTCTCCCCGTGACCTCCTCGTCAATCCCGAACTTTATACACTCCCGCCACTTAGGCGACGTTATACAGAGAACAGAAAGGCATTTCGTTCGTGCCGGCACCCGAATAAATAGCCGTCCATATATCAACGCCCCCGCAATTGCGGGACTTTCGTAACATAAGTCGTCTCAACATTGTCTACAGTTGATGGCTGAAGCGCATTCGCATTTAGACACCTCCGAAATTAAGAATGAGAGGAGAGTATAGGTAGTAGTACAATCGGTGAAAAAATTCTTGATAATCCACAACTATATCTCACAAAGCTATAAAATACCTACTGAAATCCTTCTTCGGAAATCTAATTAACTGGGCGATTCTCGCGGGTCTTCTTGGCCACAAATTTAATTTCGTGTTTCGAGCAAAGCTATTCTAGTATGAATTCTAGTCGGAATTAGAAAGATAAGAGATTTCCCGTCGACGAAAATATATATTAATTTTTTACAGCCAGTCTGCGATATATCTGTATATATAATCATGGTTTAATCAACTTTTTTTATCCATTAAGAACTTCATGACGCTCATATTTTTAGACACGCTGAATTATCTATCTATGTTTACGTGTGTGTTTCTTAAAATATTATCTAATATTGGTACGTGTCTAATTTTATCAAATTTAAAATTCTAAAAGTCTAACATCGATCAAAGATTTATGAATGATATAGAATAATGTAGCAAAGACGCTGGAGAAGAAAATGCGATGAAATAAACGTCGAGGATCTCAACGAATCCCAAAATACGGCAGTCGGGAACGACGAAAGCAGTCGTGTTATTATTCTTATATCACCGTCGGCGATGGTGATGCTATATATGTCAGCGAGACCGCGAGGGTCGGGGCGATAATTTTCACAGCACGAGCGAAGTACTAGAAGAAGCACAAGAAGAAGTCCCATTCATCCGGCGCTCGCACCGGAAACTGACAAAACAGTTGATACGCCATGATATAGCAGGCCACGGCAATACGAATGGACATGGGTGGATATACGAGGCGCGAATAGTGTCGGAGGAGAGTTTGAGGAAAAGTCTCTGTCCTAGACGTAAGAGAGAGTGAGAGATAATATGAGAAATGACTAAAAAAGAGAGAAAGAGATAGAAACGACGGCAAGAACGGCAGGCGAAAAAGTGACGGCGAAATGGCGAGGGTGAAAAAAAATATTCACGAATATGAGAGACGACCCTGGTGGAGAGACAGGGGGAAAGAGAGAGAGGAAGAGAGAAGTGGGGGAAACACAGTAAAATGTCATCGAGCGATCCTGATTTACGGCGCGGGAAAATCGGCGAAGGGAACTTGGAGTCGAGTCTGCGTGGCCGGAAACCGAGAAATTTTCACTCGTTCGAACTTTCATCGGTGCGCTTCGCGGACGGCGCTTTGCGATAAAAAATGTAGACGTTCTTCTTCAACCGAGAAAATAGAAGAACAGGGGGGAAGAGGAGCGATGACGACGAGAGGGGAAATTATTTTCGAGGAATGGAAATTATTTTCGATCGGTCGTGAAACGGTTAGGAAATTAAACGCTGCTCGCGAGATCGGTAGGGCTGTGTCAGCGGAGATAAACTAGCTAGAGAGATATTTTTTTTATTTTCAAGTCAACGGCAACGTTTATGCACCGACATAAATCTGCATCGTGTAGAATGCGGGAAATTGCATTAGTATATTATTGAATAATGCTTACAGTCGATCTAATAGTGCTGACATAATATGAGATTAATCTTCAGATTATAAGCGAGAATCGACCTTCCTCTAAAAAAAAATACATTTATTGCGGCATTAATAAGTTATATTAACAAGATTTTAATAAAAGGACTTGAATATTATATATCATGTATACTTCCATGTGTTATCTGGAAAGACAAAAGCTACAAAGATTTTCTATCCAACTTGCCAATTTCTACATTTCATTTCAAAAACTTGTCACTACGAATAATATTACAATAGCATTGCTACTACAGTCACTATTATTTACCTTTAATTATCTCACGCTTTTTGGCACGTTATATGGGGAATTATGCGACAAATATATAATCCCTCCTCGTCCTTCAAAGTATAACCGAGAATTCCGACACGCGGGACACCGGTATAAATTGCAGCACACAATTAGCCGGTAAACTACCAATTAGCAAAGGAAGCTTGTATCTCACTTCGAAATATCGTGGCGCCAACCGCGATGGAAACAATATTTGTCTTTGATTACCTTAGTGGTGTTTGCATAACGGAGTAAATAATACCAATTCCATCGCGCTTACCATATCGATTACGCCCGCGTTCGATTGCGCTCGAAAAGGTAACGTACTCTTCGCAATTCCACGTTAATTACCGAATTACCACTCGAATTAAGACCCATTACGTATGATTGACCCACTTATCGACCGTCGAAGAACCGGCGGCGCGACAACGCGAGCCATTACGTTTCCGAGTTAATACGCGAGACGGAGAGTGCTTCTTAATTCCCTCCGGCTTAAATTATTGATTAATCGAACGAATAGTAATCCATTCATTTCCAGTTAATTTACATTCACTCGATAACTAAACATTGTTAAAGGAAGAATATAATTTGCAATTTGATGCAGAGTAATATTTCGGAATGGAGATGGATCAGGATTTGAATTTTTTAAATTTGAGACAGATTATATTGCTCGCATGCATGATTTTTTATTAAAATTACTAATGGCATTTTTCAATATTGCCGAACTTGCACACAATTTAATAAAATTGCGGTATAAAAGTTAAATGGAAAGTTAAAATCTTTTATAAGGAATAAAAACAGGGAAGCTAAACGATTTCATAAGTATTACGCTTTGATGTAATATCACTAAACTGAGTTTACTAAACATTTTCAATACTTTTAAGAACTTATTAATTCTTTATTTTTTTATTTTTCCTCTACCTCACATTCATAAAAAAGTTTGCATCACAGAAATGCAAAATATGTTAATATATTAAATAGACACATTAAAACAATTTACGATTCGACATATCTCTGCTGTGCGCGCGTGTGTTTTCTATTTTCATCTCTGATTTTTTTACATATTTTACAGTTTATTGTTTCCCGGAATTATTGTAAAAAATTATTTCAAACAGTACGTAGAGTATAAAAAATTCCATCATTCGAAGCATTATGATAAGTGCAGTTCAGATTTCAAAAGTGAAATTCAGCTTGAAATTCTCCTGAAATTTCTAAATAACCTATCATCTCCGTGAAAAGCACCTGGATAAAAGCTTCGGAGTTCTCTCTTCGTAAATATAGACCGGGCGGTCTGAAAGGGTTAGAATCAGCCGTCGATTTATGATCGGGGCACTTGCCGCCTTTTACATACGTCGCGACAGAAACACGGCGCGCGAATGAAAGGCGCAACCGCGCGGGGTGGTGGTCGATAATTTCGGCGGTGAAATTCTCGAAGGCCGTAACGACTTTCATCCGGCGCGGCTGAATAACTATGCAAATGCACCCCATCCTGCCCCTTTCCCCGTTCCCCTTTAGAGTTAAGCGGGGGAGATCGCGGCCGATGCCCGGTCCGGAGGGAATGGGGCCTCTCCCCGTAAAAGCCACACGCACGGCCAAGATTGACCTCCTATACGATGACGTACATTGTGAACGGAGTAACGAGATCCTTACTGACCACCTCGCATTTCCTCGGATATCAAATTGTCATCCGCATCCCGTCACCGCGCCGATAGCGCTCGTTCAGCGGAGCTTTTCTCCTCTTTGGAGAACCCGTGGTCACGCTTAAAAAACGCCATTTACTTTAAACACGTTCTCTGCAGATCTTTTTATCCTTCGTTAATATTTTTAGCGAAGAATGCACTCGGACAATTGCGCTCTTTCAGTATCACTTTTTTACTTTTCGCATGTAGAGAAAGAGAAGGGAGAAAGTAACCTTTTAGATCCTTTTGCTTTTTTAAATTTTTTATCTGTACATGTATCGTCGAATCTAATAATAAATTAGTCTACGATATTAAGATAACAAGACAACTTCATTTTTATTTTAAAATCGATAGCGACGTAGATGAAGATAGTGAATCGGATGAGAATCTCAGTTAGAATCAAATTACAACTGGTTAATTAGTATCGACTAAACTGAAAGGTACGGTATGGTGAAACCAAAATTAGATTCACGACTTGACGAGAATGATCGACCGAATCCGATACGTCTCTGCACTAGCGGGTATAAAATGTTCAGAAGTCGCGGAACCAATAACGGATTTCGCAATTAATCACGGCGTCGTCGTAACGGAGTTTTCGTATCGAAAATCGTTTCGAGTTGTCCAAGCTGCGCCATGAAATATTTAAACCGCGAATGACGGTAAGGATAATCGTGTAATGTCATTTTCAATTCGTCATATTTTTCGTCGGTAGCGTTAACATCACGTCGCGAAAATACAATTTGCTGCGAATTAACCCCTAAGTTGTCTCAATAATATTCGCAATCCGTGTATCGTACCGAATCTTCGCTCATGCCCTGTCACGCACGTGCATATGTATATGTATACCCGCCGATATGTATGTAGCGGCATACGGAGGCGAGCCGAAACGGTAGTCTCTCACAAGCCCGTATCCATCGCCGTTAAATTAATAACCGTGCTATCCGCGTGTACCGAACTCCTCCGAAATATCGCCCGACGCCCTCCGGGGCCCCGTCCATCCGCGTGTCGTCTCTTCTCCCGTCATGCTTCCTCTCTGGTCCCGCTATACAATCCCGCTGTATATCCCGCATATGGCTCTCGCGTGCACGCGCCACGCGAATACGTGCGGGTGACGAACGGAATTCAGAATTCCGCATGTGCGAGAGGTTATTCGCTCCACACTGTACGCGTAGAGGGAAGAGAGAGAGAAAGAGAGAGAGAGAGAGAGAGACTCCCGCGTGGTCCAGCAAAGGGGGAATCACAATGCCAAAGCGAGCCCGTATCGTCGTCAGGCCGGCCGACACGACCGATAACAGTCAATGCGCTAAATGCATAGGAATTGAATCTGGTCGATTCATTTTCTCGCCAACCCAGCCCGGACCGGCCCGATTCGCTCTCGTCTGTCGTCGCTTTTTAATATTTGCCTGTATAAAAAAATTTGTTTCTCTCGGAATCTGAACATTGAGCAAAGCAAACGACACCGGTAATACTGCTTATGCTACAGTTTTTGTTTCTCTAAAAAGTTATGGAATATCTTGGATATTTGGCACAATTATCTTTAAATCAAATATTTAAAAATATTATGTTGTGTATATTCATGCAATTAATATTCAAGACCCAATGTTTGAAAATCAGTAGATTAATTATTCTACAAATATTTGAAAAAAATATAAAATAATTCCACTTAAGATAAATTAGAGAGGAAGACCAAAGTTTAGATTCCGATGTTTTAAATATTAAACTGTATCTTCAAAAAGTCTAATTAAATCGTGTATTAAAGAAAAAAAATAAGTCTAACCTGATTTTTTACTTTCCATTAAAGAAAAAAATAAGTCTAATCTGATCTTTTACTTTTCATTCCTTTATGATAAAGGAAGTTTATATCGATCCGTGAATGAAAAATTTTATTAATATTTTAAATAAAGATATTTATAGACACAATTTATGATTCAAAATATGCTTGTTTCTATATTTTATGATTTGTGAAAAAATGGTTCATTTCTCTCAACGTTATTATATTTCCTACGAAGCAAATCTCCTATTATGTGGATCGCTATTTCAGACTTTGAAGCTGAATGAGTCACATGCTCAAACGACAGGTTGATTATCGACGGTTCAATTTCGTATTATTTATTTCGGCGCTTCGTCAATCTCCGTGCATTAATTATTTCGAGAATTGTCAGCTGTCGTCGCGCGAATAGCGACGCATCGTATAGATATTTCCGTGCGTCACAGCATTGCGCGATGCTTATGTCGGTCCCGATGGTTGGCATCGATGGGGCCAGGCCATTTTAATTTCGATTGTGCTGTACCGACCTATATGCGTCGCGGCATAATTCCGCATGTCGTAAAAGTCCGAATAGCTCGCGCGAATCGATCTCTCGTTATTCTCAACGGAGTAATTTCGCTCTCTGGCTCGTAACGCGGACCTCCACTATAATTAAATCTCCACGTGTTCTCTGATTGCTTCATTAGCGCATTACTGGTTATTCGTTTCGCCAACGCACAACAATGATTGCACCTTGTGAAAGAGACAAACAGAAGCCGGCGATGAAAATGGACGGTAAAAAAAATTGCAAATCTCATCGAGACAATATCAAGGTAGAATTGACGAGTATAAAATGGAATGATATAATTAAAAAGATCAGAAATTCCTCATTCCATGGGATTAAACCAGCTTTCGTGAAAATTGAAGTTTGATGCATGAAATATAAAAAAGAATATAATATATAGAAATATATTATACGAATAAATCGAGTATGTAATATGACTTTCAAAAATGTCCTTATAAAAATTTCTTAATAAAAAATATTTAGAATAATAATTTTTTTCGAAGATATTAATTGCTGGATTAAACTGAGAAAGTATGCAGATTGTACTCTTAGAGTTGAAACAATTTCAAATTTGAAAACACTATCAATAAATCTTATATTACTTAACCGAGATACAGGCTTTTAATGACAAGCTACATACCGTGTGCGGTGACCAATGGTGAGGCCAAGTTTTGGTCTCGTGACTGCTGCCGACCGATGGTTGACTTGCTAAAAAGACGACTCGTCTATCGGTGCTACCGGTTCCGGTGCCACTGGTGGTCAAAAGGGCCGCCCTGGCCCTCGAACCGCCGATGCTTAACGTTGGTGACGTGTCCATTACGCCCTAAAAGCCAGACACGTTACAAGGGTCGTCGAGCCTCGAAGCGAACATTCGTTGAATCGTAGTGAACTTTGTAATAGCACGAGTAACTTGCTCTCTCTCTCTCTCTCTCTCTCTCTCTCTCTCTCTCTCTCTCTCTCTCTCTCTCTCTCTCTCTCTCTCTCTCTTTCTCTCTCTCTTTGTCTCGGTATAAATTGTATACTCAAAATAATTTTGTGTACATACTTGTAAACTATTTTAAATCGCATATACATATATTTTTATAGTTTATGTATAAGTAATTTATTGATTCTTTAAAAGTAATATTTTCTGTATATTTTTTTTATGGAAAAAGTAGTTTGCAAGTACAGAATTTACTTGTCCCAAAATGCAGCGATTTTTATTAAAATGCAATGCACAAGGAATACGATTTTATTTTATTACGTCGAGCGGATTTCGACTATTCGTGCAAGATATATAACGACTTTCAACGAAATTCAATGAGAGTAATGAAGCCTGTTAGCTGAAGGATGAATGCGGCCGAAGGATGCTGAAAACGTGGCTTTCGCGTCGAATGTACTTCTCACGAAAGATTCTTATTAATCCAAGCTTCCACACCCGTGTACTTTTATATTCATCGGTCATAAGCAATGACTTAGATTTTAATATCAACGAGATTTTACCACGCCATTCACGCCATGCATCATGATTAACTAAAAAAAAAATGAACTAAAAAAAAATGAACTAAAAAATCTGCTCGTTATTAAACTTTTTGTATTATTTTAATTATTTTCACTTATACATAGTATATTTAGTTTTCAATTAATTATTTTATTAATTGAAAAATAAAATAACATTTACGCGGATCGTATAATTCAAAATTTATTATATATGTGTAAGACACATTTGAATATTTTAATAATTTTAATACCATCCTACACACACATGAGATGTGATATTCATATAATATCAATATTATATAAAATCGTTTCCATTTTACATCTAATTAAAATAAGCGAAAGAGTAATAAGTAAAAAGAATGCCTCAATGAAGAACAAAAGTGCAAATTACATTCCATTACTTAATTTGAGCGAAGCGTGAGTTCCGAGTTACATTTCCCGAGTAACGTTTTCCACCGAGAATCCCTGATTTCTTAAAAATTTCATTACCCTCTCTCTGAGAGAGCCCCCCATCGACATTCTCTTTTTCTTTCTATATATCTTTCTTTTATTTTTGTCACACTTGCGCGGCCGCGGTTCTCATAAGGGAGAATCGACGGTGCAACACGATGATCCCTAACAACCATTCGCTACTATCGCGAATGAAATCCGTAATGAGCGTAATCGAGCTCGTTAGACCGTTGGGATAAAAACCCCGCGAGCCACTCGTACGTCGTTAAAGCCCGCGGGAAATGGAGAGCGAGCACCGAGTACCGGTGCGAGGAAGAAACGCGAAGCACCGAGAGTGGATGCGTTTTTCAGCGGGATTTACGGATCGTCGACGGGCATTAAGAGAAATGATGCGCGACCGCATCCCGCACGAACACGCGACAGATGAAAGAACGGCGGGAGCCGACCGGCGAGATCAAAACCGCTATAATTTCGCTGAATTAAATTTTCAAAAATACGAGGGAAAGTCATTCAGTGTGTCACAAATGGTTATGATTGATTATTGGATCGTGTCAACAACCGCTGCCACAATCTAGAAACTTATTTATTCTATTTCCCTGCATGACACTTAATTAATGTGACTTCTCTTCATATATGTATATATAAAATCTTTTTTTATTTTATTTTGCAATAACCATTTGTGACATACTTAATGACTTTCTCTCGTATAATACATGTCACATCACTAGTTCAGTTTTCATCAACGCGAATATAAACATCATTTTATCGAAGCATGAAAATTTGAACTCGTCAGAATTGGAGTAAAACAAGATATACATTGTGATATTATAAATTTAGAGAGAGAGAGAATTCAACACAATTAAATATTTTCGAATAATACAGTGTACGAATCATATTTTTTGTAATTTTGTATGCGAATAGTTTTTACTTGTTAAATTTAAATATAGTTGATGGATGAGAAAATTAAAAGAACATTATTATATGTAGCTTCACGCTTGAAAATACTTTATTCTTATCCTAATGTCGCCGTTATTCTATCGATTACGTGTCGTGGAACAAACGAGACGCATGGGAGGGGAAAAAAGAAGTGGAACAAAAGCGAAGAATGGAGGATAATCGCTTTCGATTATAATCGCTCTCGTGAAATTGACCCTTACCTTCCAATTGAATCCTTCCTTCGATCGAATACGCCGTGAATGTCGCTGATCTGCGTCCGGGCGAGTGTTAACGATCAGTCGTCGGATCGTTTCGGTAGAGAGACCAGAGACGAGTTCGTCGAAGTCGCGGTCGACCACTCACGTATTCAGATTTCAGCCGGTGGTCATACACCCTCGCGTCTCTCGATCCTCCACCTCAACCAGGTAATCCTCGTAGTCGCGTGCATCTAATCATTATAGCGAAGGGCGCGGGTGGCGCTGCTAGGTGTCCCTTAAATCGTTCCAGCACGACGTCGGCTCCTCCTCCGCGCAATTACGAGTCATTACGAGCGGGATTCCACCGTGGCAACACACCGGGTACTCACCGGGTGCTACACGCCAAAGAGTAGTGGTGGTTATTTATGGCTAATCGGCGAGAGTTACGTCAGGTCGATGGCGAAGTGGCCGACTTGTACTATCGTCCTTAGAATGATGACGATAATGGAAATAACGACAGATTCTCGCGCGGAGTCGTCTCGACGCGACGCTTCGCGAAAACTCTGCCTGTCTGCCGCGTGACGTGCTGAAGAAAGCTGTTGTCAGTCGGAGCGAAGTGGAGCGGCGTTTCCACCTGACAGCCGCGCGCGAAAACCTGCCACCTTGTGATTTACTATCGCGTGGCTCTATCGCGGCACGAGTTTCTGTTTCGCGGTAGAATGAGTGACAAGCCTCCGAGTCTAGCGAGAATCTGTGCTTCAGCCTATCTGTAGACTAATTTCTCTCTCAGCTGCCAAACGGTTTCAATTTTACATCCCCGTCATTTCAACGTCATCCGTCGAATTATCCCGCGCGAGCGATTAATGACGAATGATAACAACGTATGACTATCTGTACGCCGATTACGCGTCGCGATTTCCATGATCAGTCGCCTCGCTGCTCCTCGTGGCTGCTTGTAATTCGATCTTCCGATCGATCATCGGACTCGCAGAGTTTCCATCGGGAGACTGATAGGAATACTCGATCATGGCCAGGCTACGGGTGCAGATTCTCTCGCGATTCCCGATTCAAAAAGTACCAACGTCGATCTATCGGGACGAGTCCTGGCACAGTCGTCGCTTCGCACAAGCGCCGCGTACGGAATCGCGCACGACACTGAAACGGCAGGAAGTCTCGCGCTCGAAGCAAACCTCTCTCGCGGATTCGCGGGCTCACGTGTGAAATTCTTGCGCATGCACCGACGCCTTCCATCCCTCCTCATGCGCCCTCCCTCGGCGTTGCTCCCCATCTCGGTCTGCCCTTCGAGATCTATCTCTTGGTTCTCTCTCGCTCTTCTCTTCCGTCGTCTCTCCTCGTTCAACTTTCCCCTCGACATTTTACCCTTCCTCCTGCTCTTCAACGTCGCTCTTCTCTCGTCGTCTTCAGTCGTCGTCCCATCCTCGCCGCCTCTTCTTTCTCCGTTTCTTTCCCTTCTTCCGGATAGCTCCTGAATCATGAAGCGACAAGTGTTTGGCGCCAAGGCAGCGCTTGTGCGGGAGTTAAAGAAGTATTTCATGAAGTAAGCGCGAGAGTATATCTCGACTCGCAGCTGTGGAAATGGGGTAGTATCCTTAATTGGTCCCTTCTCTGCCGTTCGGCGGACGATCGATATCGCGTCGGTAACCTAGGTCAAAAAGAGCAACGTTTCCTTCTTAGAAAATTGATTCACGTTTCTTACCATTAATCGTTTACGCTACACCGAACACGCGGAATGAAACTAGGTTTTCTTAACGCTTCTCAAAACTTTGCTCGTTGAACTTTCCGCATATTCAAATGATCCCGATATAATAGTGCACGTTTTGCGTAAATTTGCCCCGGATCAAGAATGCGATGTGTAAAAATGCAAAGAAGAAGCGCGAAACAATATACATATAGATGCCTGGCATATTTCGCGCCAACTTTTATACCACTTGTATTCCTCGAGCGCGCACTTGTTTTTTAACACGCAATTTTCTTGTACTTTTTTCCTTTTCCATCGATTGTGAAAAAAAAGGACTCGGAACTTTAGAAAGGGACACGGAAATATATGCTAATTCAAGGCTAACCGAGATTCGTATGGATCTAGAGACGGAAAAAATGGAGGGTCTTTAAACGCGTTTGACATGAGGTCGGCCGCGTGACTCGCCACAGAACAATTCTGCGAATGTAACTGACGAGCATTGTATTTCCGACCCAGTTAATGGTTATTTCAACGCAACTCGGGATCACTCGCTGACTCGCGAATCGCTGAAATTCATACGTCGTTATACTGTAAATTATACACGCAGGTTGTTTGCATAAGTTTGATTTTTTTGTCTTCTACAATATTAGAAAGATTATACGAGTTATATTTTTTAGAAAATTCTAAGTAAAAGCACATTTTCCGACTTCATAATTTCAAAATTCTCTATATATTTATATACATGTTAATTGTATGTTTATTATTAATTATAAAAATTATCTTAATTATCATTAATTTGCAAATACTACCTAAATTATATAAATTTTTATTACGTTTTTAATTTTCATTTCTATGTCGTTTTTAGTTGCACAATTAAATCTCAATACTGCAACTTTGAATACATAAAATTTTACAATATCTGGCTGATAAAGCGTGGAAAAGCTTAAGTTGATTACCACCTCAGTGGTTTATCGCTCGTTTGAGATTCTTCTTAGGGATAGAAGTAATTTTCTTAGAATTGTGCGCGCGCAAAAGCACCATCGGAATTAAATTGAGAACGGTCCAGTCCGCTGCTTTGGCAAATGAGTCGGCTCTAATTACCGATACGACTGTCTTGTACACAGGATTATATCTCGAGATGCAGCAGCAAAATTAATAACGTTTTCATGATGCAGTTTTAAAAAATCGAATCAATATGTATGAAAAATAAATATAATATAATGATTGGAATGCATTTTATATATTCCGCGAAATCAAATGATAAAGAACCAATTTTTTATCTTGTCGAATAAAAAAATCGATTTAAATGCCAAATATAAGACATTGAAACAAAAATTAAATCATCAATGCTAATCTTAATTAGATTTTACAACATTCGCCAGTATTATTCTTAATGTTTGTCGCGCATCAAATCATTGGAACTTTTCCTCTTCCTTTTCCCGATGTTATAGTTTGTGGCAGTTACACCTTTTCCCTCAGCTTTTCAATTACAGCTCGTCAATTACAAGTTTGCGAGTTACAGAATCGCTTGTCGGCACACACGTACGTACGCATACCATTCACCAGGCGATTAACTGCAAAACGCAAACGGCGCGCGATTAATCGCGATCCGATGGCGACGTCAAAGCGACGAAGCAGGTAGATCGCGACGAAAACGCTTCTACCGTTCGCCGCAATCGAGACAATGCAGCGTTGCAGCGCGGGGATTGGAATTGCAAAATGTAGGATCGACCGGCTATATACATTTCCTTCCCTTTCTATCCTCTCTCCCTTTGTCTCTGCGATTCGTACAAGCTCATCTTTCCGTCTGCCTCGCGCCTCTGCTCCTATCCATCTCTCCTTCGTCGGCTCCTATCCGTCCCTCCTCATTGAATTCGAGTTTCCATCGATTCTTTATCTCTCGTAAAAAAAAAGGGAAAATGGAGAAAGAGTAGTACGAATAGGAAAAGAATACGACGATTTCTTGGGCGAACTGACTGACTGTTTCTCTCAAGATTTATGGTGTCTGCATCTAGGAAGAGAGTGGGAAAAATGTCAGAGCAGAATACGAAAGGGTAGATTCGAGGAGACGAACGGACCTATAGTATCAAGAAACAAAAATATTTTGTGTCGATCGCCGGATGTCTTTGGTAGAAGATAATTTTGATGTTTTTCGGCTATTTCGCGCCAGAGAGCGATATAATAGTTTTATAATTTATCGCATTTCCTCAACTCAAGTTATAATAATTTTAACACCGGATTTGACTATCAATGCAATGTGAAAAAAATTAATATTAAGATTTCAAAAGTTTTAGCGAATATTAAAAAATACAAACAAATAGTACAACTTTTCAATTAATTTTAATTAGATTTTATTTGATTAGGAATTTAATTCGAAGGAACTTATTTAATTAATTGTAATTATAAAAATACACACTTATTTAATTAATTTTAATTATAAAAATGCTTTAATTATTTAATTAATTTTAATTATAAAAATACACACTTGCCAAAATATTAAAAGTTAAATAAAAACAAATTAAAATTTTATATATATTTTATTTATATACACATTTATATATACACTTCTAAAACAAACCAGTAAGATGCCATCCCTATTAAGAGATTGGGGTTGAAAGATAAAAGTTGTAACTCGCGAATATGTCAAGGACAAGTCGATTAGCAAAGGGCCCGGCAAGGGAATTCTGGCATTTTAGATCGTGGCATTTTGACGCCTCGTAAAACGCGATTTTATTCGCGACCGAACAAATTGAAACATAAGCCGTTCGTAAGAGGATCCCTATCTACGGTACGCGCTTTTTCGCCCTCCATTCGTACTGCCCCATTCGTTTCCCTTACATGTATTCTTCCCAGATATTTTACAGCGGCGACTGAAAACGACAAGAACAAGGTTGCGGCGTTCACGCAAGCGGGTTATCCATGCCGATGCCATTTCGTAACATGCCGATGTCGTCAATATGCATTTATGTGCTGCCATGTCTTTTACCATATATATAGTAAAACATAGCAGAGCATAGGAGAGAAAAAAAATTTGATAGAAGAGAAGGAAAAGCGAGAGAGACATATATATATATATATATATATGTCTCTCTCGCTTTTCCTTCTCTTCTATCAAATTTTTTTTCTCTCCTAAACACATTTAATATCAAAAGAAAGCACTTAATTATGCTTTTATTCACTTTGCACTTTACGTTTTTGTAAGAATCGATATTTTAAGACCTTACTTCTACGCCTCTATCCTTTTTTTTAATCATAATAATTCATACATCATTTAAGATCGCAATTTGCTTGATATTAAAAACCATACAAACCGTACAAATTAGCGAATGAACAAATGTGTGACTGAACATGATATATGAGTATATAAAAAGTAGGATAAAAATGTACATTTCTTCAATAAAATAACTTTTGTAAAAAGAAGTTTTTAACAACCAGCAAGCTGTTGAAAACATTTTCAAGCAGTTCCGTTAACTCCAGAATTTTATAAAAGTAGAATTTATCAATTTGTAACTCGGTGACAACAATCTATCGATTTATTCAGACGGCTTCTATTTTGATTAATAAATTATATTTTATTTTAAGTCCAAATTTTTTCATTAAAATTTGAAGTCGAGGAAGAAAAAGGGAGGGAAGAAATTCGCAGGTATAAATAATGTTACTCGCAGAATTGCTGAGAAGTCGGCGAATAGTGTGAAACAATTAAGAGAGAGAGAGACGTCTGCCTCCTGTGAATAAAAAGCGTCAGCCTGCTAAAAGATCAAGAATTCCCTTGTGTTTCCCGCGCCGTCTTCCTTTTTTATTCACTCGCCTATTTTATCCGTCCCACCTGTCCCCGACCGTTCCATTTTGCGCACAACATTCGCGGCCTCCTTGAAGCGAGCATCGCCATCTCGAAAGAGTGGAAGGAATCTAGGATTGAAAAAAAGAGTCTGCGAAGTCGGAATAAGGGTGCGCTACTGGGATAGTGGGCAAGGTAAGGTGGAAAGGGAGAATGTTAGATAGGGAGGCAGGCGGTATTCTCATTCCGATTCTTCTTTTCCTCCTCGTTCACGGATTGAAGAGGTCTTTATGATGGGGTACCGCTTTATGGCACGGCTTCGCTGCTATTATACGTGCATCGGCCGTTCGTCGGGGGGGCGGAAGAGGAGGAAAAGGAGAATGGGATGCAAGCAGCATCGAGACGTATATGGTTTTCGGTTTCAAGAAAACGGGCGTGTTTAGTAAGGTGGGAGTTGGCGGAAAGGAAGGAAGCTGTGCGAAACGAGAGGCGAAAGGGGGTTTCCGGAGACGAAGGGTATGAAGAATGGAAGGGGAGAAGAATTGTACTTTGGACCGCAGATCTGGCTATTGTCGGTATAATGAAGCCAAGGCGAGATTTCTCCCTTTTCAGCCGCACGCAAGCGTCGAAATGATGTCTCAAATGACTGATTGTGCGATTTCTTTGGCAGCTGAAGTTATCATATAGTGCATCACCGCAAAGTCATGTTGTTAAGAAGAGAGGAAAGGAAGAGAAAAAAGAAAAATTAAAGAAAGGCCAAACAAGACCTCGGCAGTGATCAGAATCATATGTAGAGACGCTCTCTTTAAAAGTGGAATTAATTATATAATGCACATAGAAGTAATTAATTGTAAATTAAATTGATTACTACAAGTATGTGTATTGTAAAGCACCGACTTTGATATATAATATTAAAATAATGAATATTGATATAACAAATAAAAGTATAATCATGCATATAATTACGAAATATATCTCTTCCTCTCGTTTATATTAATGTCTAATTTGATGTCTAATTTAAAGAATATTGCTTAGAACGTATACATAAACGTTATATTTTATTATATGTATGTAAAATACATTTTTTATATATATATACATGTATGTATAAGTTAAAAAAAAACCGCTTAAATGAACATTTATGTAAAGATACGAAACCAGCAGAAAATTTTCTATATACGCTAAAAAATTCGCCGAGATATGTCGCTGCTCTGAGAGGTAAGCCAAGGTTAAACGCATCGCCATCAGTTTTCTCGGCTCGCGTAAATCACGCCAGGGACAGTATTAAAAATATACGTAAGTGAAAGGAAAATATATTACTAGATAGGAAGGGTGTGCACGAAGGAAAAGAGTGTCGCTTGACTTAAAAAGAATGGAATGAGGAAACAACGGGAGGGTGAGGAGCCGTTGAAACATCGCGCAGAGGCTTATTACGTGTGTTGTGCGGTCGAGTTCTACCTATCGCCGACGGTACACTCTCGCATATTTTAAGCCGGCCATTTTTCAGCATTTGTACTATACATCTACGTCGAATTTGCATGAGCCAACGAGAGGAGATTCGGGACTTGTTCCGACCAACTTTCGGTGTCTCTATACGCGCCGCCCCACTTGAAAAGTCCTCTCGTGGACGTTCTCCATCTCCGGCGATCGACCGTCCACTCGAAACGGAATGGAAACGCGGTTTCTGGTTGCTGTACGTATGGTTTACATAAAAAGTTGTATATACAATCTATCATAGCGTAATTAATATTCACTAATTTAATTAACTTTTTGCATATAAATAACATTTTCATTTAAAGATAACTAAGTAATTTAAAGATTTCGACATGTGAGAGATCTGAACATCTATAATTTAGCATATAATTTAAACAATATTATAGAAGCCATGATTTCAAAAACATTGATAACTATTATGTAAAATCTTTATAATAATGTAAATAGACAAAATATTAAGTGCAATGTTGTAGAATATCGAAAATGATTTCAATGCAAAAATATAGGATGGATGCGAAAGAATTAAATTTTATATGCAAAAATTGTGTTTAGGTTTTATATTCATGTAATAGCATTTTTATTTTATCAAGTTATGTGTTTTAATTAGCTTTTTCCTTCATATACAATAATTATATTAAAAATATGTATTTTAATATTATATAAAAATGTCTAAATTTTTTTCGCATAATATCCAGATGTTTTTTAACATAAGAAGAGAGTGATTTATTTCACTGATTATCAAACTATATTATTATTTTTTATGTAAAAACATTTACGACATATGTATACGTGCTGATACATGATACTATATTTCCAGTCAAACGCTACGATTAATCATCGCGTCAATCGATATATCTCTAACGAAGGAAATTGAGGTAATATCAGTTCGAGAAAATAACGAAACAAACGTTTCGATACCCGCTATCGGCACACACCGTATATGACGAGGCAGACTCCGACGAAGTCTGCGTGGACGGGGAAACGATAAATTCTGCAGAAACGCGCGTGACATTACGGTAACGTTTTCCGCGGCGGCTAGAGAGTTGAGAGACACTGGTCTAATCCTAATGCAGCGCCGTCTTATTTATGCAGCAGCGCCGTTTCGCACCGCAACGCTGAAGACCTTAACGGCTTTCAATTTCCGTTGGCCATCAATATTATTTAGTTTAGTTTGGACCACCTTCTCGCGCACGGGATACCCCGCGCCCCTTCGGCATGCTCCTCACGCCTCCGCCAAGGAAATTACTTGTCCTCTCCCACCCTTACGCCGGATCCGCCGATGCTCCTTTCACCCCCTTTGTCCCCTCCTCCCCTTCACGGACCGAGTCCTGCACTGTCCTTAAGATTGTCTCCATCTATATACTTGCACAACTCGATATCTTTCTCCTGGATAATGTTCGAAAAAGAGAACTCTCCTCCCCAAGATCCGCGAGCGAATTTGAATCTTTTAGATTACAGAAAACAGATACCCGCTTTCGTTACCAATTCCACTTTAAAGACGATAAATGTCTCTGTCCTTACGTTGAATTTGAACAGCGTCGAACGAGTCGTGCATCAATCATCTAGCAAAGTTCTGAAAGACTGAGATGAATATGTAAAATAATCGGAGCAGACTAACCCCGAATTATAATATTATTTATTTCACCATCTTTCTAATCTTACACAGTATGTTCTAGAAACTAAAAATTTAACGAGAAGAAAATTCTGAAATCGTTCGATATCGAGGAATTTAATCAGCGAGGAAAAATATGGAAACTGAAACTAATGCGAGTTGCTTTTATATAAATATAATTTAAATCTTTCTAATATTTAATATCAAAGATCCTGTATCGACGCAATCTGACATTCTATCTTGCGATGCATTATCAGAATTATAATGCATGTTATTAATATCTAACGAGAAAGCGCGAGCGTGTTGCCGAACGTATTTCCATTAGGTCGAAAACTCAAATCCGATAGTTTCCCATCTGGACGGGGGCAGATGCACTTTCTCCCCGACTCTACGCAATAATACTCCGCCGCATCCTCCAGCCTCTCACCCCCGCCCTTGGTTGCCGATAAAACGGAATTACAAACCAATTCGGTTCGCGGTAGAACGAAACGTTTTGCAAGTTCCCACGAAACACGATCCCATCGGTCGCCCGCTACTCCTGATGTTTTTCCCGTGTGTGTCTCACTCCTTTTATTCCGATTACCTCTGTCTCTTTCTCTTTCGCATTCTGTTCTTCTTTATCTCCCTCAGACGAGCAATGCGTGCATGTGTTATTTGCGGTGTGATCAGTAGAACTGGAACATTTTCTATCTATACCTCGGTTACGTTCATTTGTACACGGTCTGAAAGTCATTTCTTTACGACTCAAGGAGGAGAAACAATAACGGGATATTCACTTCATCTGATCGAGCCAACAAGCAAGATATTTTAAAAGTCATATCAGAAAATATTTCCTTTTGTTCTTACTATTAAATAGAGGAAAGGCGTATCAAAATTGATATATTACTTTTTGGACTCTAGTTTCTAAAGAGTTAAAGTAAAAACTTGTATCTCTAGATATTTATTATGCTTATTATTATTATTAAATTGTATTACAGCTTTAATAATTTTATTCAAATTTTTATTTAATTATTTTTAATTATTGTTTCAAATTTTTTTAAGTATTTTTAATAATACCAGAAATATAATATTATTAAAAAATATACTGCAAATATGTAATATTATCAAAAAAGATATTCTGTTATTATTACTATTTATGTTATGTAATTTACTAAAGAAAGTCACTAAGAAAACTTTAGAACTTAAAAACTCCCGATACAAATCAATTTAACATAAACGAGCAACGAATATACAAACTATAAACTTCTGACGAATAAACTGACTAAGCGGATTAAATTCATATCTGTTCTATATAAAGCGCAGTACTTATCTGCCAAGAAACAGGGATACTTTATTTTAGAAAACCTGTATCGATTTGATATCTTTTATTTGACACGATAATACTCATGTAGCGATCAATATTATTAATACACACACGTATAGTCATCAATTCTATTAAGTTAAAAAGTTTCTATTTCTGTTTTCTATCTTTTATTTCTATCTCTAAGTTCGATATCTATTTACAGTCCTTATCGCGTTTGATTTCTAAGCTTGCCTTTCGTAAAACACGTAAGGATCTCGAAGTAATTACATCGAGTTAAAGAAGAGCAGAATACTGATGATAAGACTTTCCAAGACTTGGTCATGTATAATCTTACAAAAGTTTTCCTAACTCAGACTATGACTAAATTACTAATACTAGGAAGAAAAGAGATTTTTTTCTGTAAAGATCTCAACACACATTGCATAAAAAATTTATAAAAATATAAAAATATTTCAATTAATCTGTAATTAAAAGGCATCTTGCACGATATATCTGTCAAAAGAATGACGCAGATAAATATATTTACAGCTTTGAAAATCTTTCAAATTCCAAGAAGAAGAATTTAGATTTATTGAATTTTTATTAAGTAAAGATGACAAAGAAGAATGAAGGATTTATTCACGAAATCTTTCGCGATCCTAGTTAAGGTTCAGTTCAAACAACGGAGACTCCATACAACGTCTCTTAAAACTGCGTTCTCCGCTTTTGTTCTATTCTTCCTTGATTCGAAAAGATTTTGCTAAGATCCTTTTATTAAACAATGGGAATTTATTAAATATGTGGCTCGCTACGGGCCAGTTTTTTGTCCGAAACGCGACGAAAAGACACGACCGCGCGTACGCACGGTTTGGTTATAATGGCATTCATAATAACTCCATCGAAAAAGGCGCCATAATTTAATCTTCGATCCGGCGGCGGGATTAGAGCAAGGGAGAACAGGTGCGACCAAGGCGGCGATGAACGAGTCGCTTTCCCAGCCGGATTTTTCCGCAATCTACCTTCACTGGACCCGGCACGATGCTAGCCATACTCCATGCTCGCTCTCTCTTTCTCTCTTCGAAGATACTTTCTCAGACCGATACTGAAGACAATGGCGTACTTTGTGGCACTGCCGTGATTAAAACAAGAGAGGTAGTCGAACGTGAGAAAGACGGAGGAAGAGAAAGAGAAAAGCAGGATAGAAAGCCGTTCCACTTTCTCGGGACTAGCAAGGATTGAGAGCACAGAAAAGTCGTAGTCGCGCAGACTGAGTTTAGAGTTCTTTTTATTATCAGTTCACCTCAAATACACACACCCACACATACACACACATACACACACATACACGTATATATCCACAAAATAACGATTTTTCCTGTACATACATCATTCGTTCTTCGTATTAATAACTACGTATATTTACGAAAACCGTGCTTATCTCGCGATATTTCGAATGCTGCCGCTTTAACGCGCAGCGAAAGATTCATTAAAAGTCTAGAAAAAGCTCGTGGAACTGAATTTCGGAACCGATAAATGGGACATCGATCGATTACCCATAAATAAATTTTTATTTGTTCCTTGTATACAACTAAAATAAATTAATTCGATTACTATAAATCATTATATATCAGTATATATATCTTACAAATATATATATTATATATTGTAAAATATAATAAATTAATTACATAAAAGAATTTGAGAGACACGTAAATTTATTATGCTATTTAACGCATTTATTTTACTGCCTCATTTAAATTTCAAATATTTTTTTCGCAAATATTTTGCATTTCTACATCCTTGGAATTATAAATATTCAATTTTGGCCAATTATTAGCAGCGCACTTTTAAGCGGACTAACTCCAATCGAGCGTAATAATCGGCCGCTGAACACAGCCGGATACACCGATGGTGCAACATTGACTGGTCAGCCTGTACGTCCTACCATCCCCTGTGCCTAACGCCGCTGCCACCCACCCCTTTATTATTCCGTTATATGTGTAGATGGTGTACGAGATATCGCATGATCGAATCACGTACCAGTTCGGACACGATAACCTAATGAACGGACTGAATAATGATCAGGCGACGATTATGCTCTGTCTATTAAATTGATTCGGCCTGCCCTGCGCATTGCACTCTATCTTGCTCTACCCTGCTCTGTTCTGTCGAAAGGAAGGACAGCCGTTGGCGACGAACAGTGCGTACTGTCGACCCTTAACGAGCTCTATACGGTAGGATTACGATGGGAAATTCAATTTGCCTCTTTAATCCCGCAACCCCGCGCATCTTTTACTTTATCGCGGCAGCACAAAGAGAACGGATCGCTGCGCTCGAACTGAGAAATTGCATCCACTTTTATATCTAACTCGTCACCGCTCTTTAATCCACTTTCTTGACGCGTGTTCGCAGTACGAGAATAACGAAACGGATTTGCCGTTTTCGCGATCGAGTTTAGAGCGAAATAAGCGAAATAAGCGTGATTACATACTTATGATATCTGAGATAATTTCCTTATTTATTTCTCGCGCGTAATAATAGTAGCCAGTTTTTCAATTATACAGACAGCGAATAAAATAACGACAGCCCGAAACTGGTCCCCTCTCGTTCGAGAAAATACAAGTTGTTTCACGAAGGCACCGCCGAGAGTTTTAAGTCTGACTTACACGATATCTTTCCCGTACACTCACTGCTACCCCATTTTATTCCGCGATACTGTCCCCATTGCTTGAGAGCGCGTATTAAAATCGTTACAATGGTGGCGAGTTGCATCTCGCGGAATTTTCACGGAAAAAAAGAACAAGAGAAAGATTTCTGTCTATGAACGCGATTATATGCTTCCATTACGCGTTGTATAGATCCACGTAAGAAGCTTGTCGAGAACGATATAATCCGCCAATATTTTATCTGTCGGCAGCTTCCAAATAAAAAGAACCGATTAAAAGAACGTATTTTGAAGTGAATTTGGTAACGATAAAAAAATTGATTAAAGTACAATTGTTTTGAGTGAAAATGTTTTTATGTTTTTATCCAAAATTCTTTTATTATTCGCGAAACTGCGAAATTTTTCACATAATTTATATTATGTTATTATATTAAATTATATATATTGCTTGAATCTCAATCCTTTTTTTTTTCAAAGAAAATATCAATCCTAATTTTTTCGAGAAATCTTTACCTAGAAAATTTATAACATTTATACAATATTCAATGAGCAATTTTAATTGTTTATCATACGAATTATAAATTTCTGCGCAATAATACTTCCTATCAAGTTTCTTCCATATTAATTAATAGAAATATTTATGTAAACAAATTGAGTAAAATTAAACAAATTAAGTGAAACATCGAGAAATCGAAAAATATTCTAAATGAACGGAAATATACGTGTATAATGTTTTCTATTCTCTAATCCTTTCATCTTGCGATTAGGACTGCATTCCGTAAACTTGAAAGTAAACCATGTATTCGTTCTCACATGACACAAATTAGCTCCTTAATACAAATTAATGCATATTATACCACGTGCTTTTTCAACGTCATATAGAATCATTCTTCTCGCAGACGCTGATTAACGGACAGTGGCTTCCAAATTTCCATGTCGTACAGCGGTGACTATTTGTAATCCAAGTCGCGAAATTAGGTCTTTCCGCCCCAAGGAGAGATCCCGGGCATGGTCATTTCCGATTTTGATGACAATCGAAGACAAAGACAGTGTTCTCCAAACACCATTTTCATATTTCGCGTGAATGATGCAAACCCTTTGTACAAGGTATCACGGCGCGCGACATAAAATTCGTACAAAATATTAAATGAGAGAAGTAACATGGTACATATCAAAAGTAGCATCGTTAACATTAAAATGATGTTTCTTCGTTCCTTCGCTTTTCCATTCCTTACAGAAGATGCTGTCGGCTTGCATCTCGTATCTTCGCAACCTCCAACAATCACTTTGTGCAACGCCGATCTTTATAATACCTGGAGACTTTTCACAGTTTCGCTTTCTCTCTCCTTCTCTTTCTCTTCCTCCCTTCCTCTCGAAAAACGGCAGGACTCTCGCGTGCCGGAAATTGAAAGTCCGTGACGTGACATCCGGGACGGTAGGTCTTCCGCGCAACCCCTACAGAAATTTCATATTAACGAATCGAGACGAAAGAAAGCCCCGCGAACTTACAGACACATCTTCCCTTGCTCTTCTGATTCCTCCTCTCTGCGTTCACGTTTTTTTTTCTCATCACGCATTTCGTTGCGACCCATCCTCTCCGGAGCGACATCGAGTTTCCCATTAAATTTCCTCTGTCCTCGCCCATCGCCACCCTCTTCGCTCCCCCGCTCACTCCCTGTCGATTCGTGCTATTTCGCGGGAACGATCCGCCCGTTATAATCGATTCGGCCTGATTTCGGTTAACTGCCGTCATTCAGAGTTTGGCGACGAAGCGTGTGTTTCGTTGCCGCGGCGAAATTATCTCGCATTTTCCTTGCCTCTAAATCACACGACGTTACGGAATAATGCATCAACACGAATTAAGTGACCCTAAATTAGCGACTTGTGATTTTTTAAGTCGTAATCTTATATTATAAGAATCATTGCAATTTTAATTTGCATTTATTTTAAAATGCTGAAAATGCTGATAACACATACAGTACGGTTTAATTTTATCTTGAAAAATTTATCCAAGTTTTTAATTTTTTATCTTAAATTAGAAAATTGAATGTAGAATGTGAGAAAGTACATTTAACGATAAACCATTCTTTTCTTTCGCGCAATCGTATTTAATGTTATTTCGGATGAAGAGAGTAATTGTATCTGAGAATAAATTATCCTCGATCAAGATTCAGACTTTACGATAGATTGAAAGAACAAATTCAAATGGCTACATTTCGCACGTTAAATGCGCAGTGCGGAAACATAGTACAATTTCATCCCCCTCTCGGCCACCCCCCAGCTTGACATTAACTCCGCCGGTATGCAACGGGTGTCCCGCGAGTAACGACTTACGTATGCCCTCACAGGGATCGCCGCGTGCATCTGTGTGTCGCGTCGAGGGACGAGGGGGGGGGCGGAGGCGGGGGAGGGAGCTGATTGCGTCCGGCCGAGATGATTGCTTTTCGCGTGGCTATGCCGACGCATACAGACGCGCGCAAACATCGACGTGCATAAACACGCGCGCATTCACACGCGCGTGTATTCGCGAGCGATTACCTCGCCTCGCGCGCACTCCACGCGGACGGGACGTTTCAATATTCCGATAGTTTATTCGTCTGGATCGGTAAACGCCGGGCTCCACCGGCGGAAAATCACTTCGATTTTAGTTAACACACCGCCGTTACACGCGCGAAATAATGAACGCCAGCGCGGTGGCGGTTCGTGCGACGCGACATTTCCGAGCTTCCCTCCGAGAACCGACGGAATTTTTTGCCCGAGAAAGAAAGCGGCAAGTTTCGAGTACCTGGTCATACAACCGCGATTATCGTCGCCGTCGCATTTAATTCCCCCGTGCAAATTTGTAGCCGAGTGGAACGCTCGAGTTCTTCGCCTTCTCTTTCGAGAGAATACGTTGAAAGAACTGCACAGCGCGCTGTTTCGAGATTTTTTCGCACCTATTACGAGGTATTTTCCACGAGATGTAATCTTTTTTCCAGAGACGAGTCGTGTAATATTAAAGCGAACAACGAGATCGATTGATGTTGTTAATTAAACACTTTTTCATGATGCTTCTCCGTTGATAAAAATGTTAAAAGTTCCTCAGCAGCTTCCGCAACTTTTTCCGGTAATCATGTTTTCAATTTTCTCGACTTCTTCTCGGTTTGCGACTGCTCAGCCGACTCGCAGCTATTCCAAGATTCATTCGCGACAGCTGACACGCGTCACTCTAAACGAATTTACTATACAAACCGTAGAGACAATCGCGGGCGAGTCTCGAGATAAGACGCTGCTCGAAATTGATCCTAATCCGTAATCCGGCCTGTTCAGTCTCACTTCCGTCTGCTGGATCTCCCAAGGTACTTAGCGCCAGGACGAAGGATCACGCGTAAGACAGAAAGAGAAACGCGAAGAAAGGGAAAGGAGAGAGAGAAAGAGAGAGAGAGAGAGCAAGAAAAGCTCCTGAATGGGGAGAAACAGAGAAAGGGGTTGCGTTTCTCCGACGAGAGCACTTATATTTCAGGAAGAGCAGCCGGCGCGCACGATGTCCCGTGCATTATGCATGATACGACGGTGCTTAATGTTCGTCCGAATCATCTTCCGGTTCCACTATCAACTCCCTTCTCTCCCTCTCCCCCCTTCTCCTCCTCTCCCGGTCACCCTCCCTCTTTTCTAAGCTCCGCGATCCAGAATTTTGTCAGACCGCGCTTTCGCCGCGATCACGGAAATGCTAATTGAAGCGTTACCGCAATTACTCCGGGGAGATCCTCTCGAAAATCTGTTATTAACTTCTCTGCTCTTCTACCTTTCCCTCCCCTTCTACGTTTCTCTTTCCTTTCCAACAAGGGAAAAGTTTGCCGACCAGAAGCCGATTGCGCCTACGGGATTTTAATCGCAGACTCGGATCGCTTTCAATGAACGAAATCGGTTACGTCGATAGCACCCAACTATTCTTCTTCGGATTCGTAATGTATTTTTTACTATATATATCGTAAGTATTATTAATTACCACAAATTGACGGCTTTCAAATTTCTTCTACTTAATTCTAAGATGATTTGGATACATCTTATAATTCGGGAAAAAAATAACGTTTGCGCAAACGTAAAATTATGATATATATATGTGTGATAAAAATATATACTTTTGAAAAAATTAAGTATGGCATTAAATATTGCGAAAATATTAGAGAAAATATTACATTGCGATTGCAGTTATTACATGTTAAATCGCACGTCGTATCGAAATTCCTTTGGAAAAGTCGTTCGCTATTTGCGCGAAATTGTCGCGCGAAACTGTCAGTGCAAAATAAACAGGACAGTAGCAGTTTTCCTATACGCTTCGTGGAATATCGCGGATCGTCCATTGCGATCCATGCTGGTACCATATATTTTTATCTTGGACGCAAATCGCCGGTTGTCATGGAAATCTACCGCGGCCTGAATATCGATATCGGCGCACGTCAACGACGAAGTGAAATGAGCCTAAATCGCAATCTAGAATCTTTGTGCGTTTATCAGAAATACGCACCGAAAAAATACGCATCGATTAAGAACAATCATCTGTCTCGCAACACATTATGCGCTTCTGAAATGCCTTCAGAAAGCATTTCCAAAAATTGATCCCATCATTTATTTTTTGTTATACCAATCCTTTCCACTTTACTTCCACGGAGATTTAACTCGATTTATTTGATTCTATTACTCTGTCGCGTACTCTTAGAAATTTCAATGTATCTTGGCAAGCATTTCGCGGCAGTCACGGCTCGATACGTAGGAAATGAAGTGTCCGGCTCGTTCTCTCGCGCGACTTGTAAAATTCCAGGATGTTCGGACGGCGAGTAAGTTACATGACGGCCCGCGTACGAAACGAACGAATTAATTATTCATGCACGTCCGGGCGTCCGACGTCCGAACTCTGCTCCGCTTCGCGCCGCCATCATCATTTCGCAGCGGCAGTGCGCGAATCCGGCGCGCTATGTTGTTTAGCATGACTATAGTATACCCGGGCTACCCTCCCAGGTACATAAGGAGAACACGTTTGCAGCCGCGAACCCGCGCCGCGCACCCTTTGTACGGACCGTGTCGACGGACGCGCGCGTAATGGCAGTAATTAATGCGACACGCGTCCAATCGAAACGCTCCGCGTCAACGTGCCGTGACAACGTATCTTTTGAAGCTCACCCGGTCCCATTTCCGACCTCGAAACGCGACAGAAGACACAAGGCACGATGAGGAATCCTATGGAACACGGGGCGCTCGAGTTGGAATTTAAATTTATAAAGAATGTATATTATATGTATACAGGGTGTCAGGGCAATCTCTTCTCAAAAAAAGCTCTTGTAACTTACCTCGAGAGCTTTTCAAAACATTATAATAAAGTATTTTTTCATTGAGTACTTTTCGAGTTATGAGGCTTGAAATAATCTCTTAATTTTACATAAACCAAATAGAAAAAGAAAAAATATATAATTTGCAATTAACAATTACATATTTTTTTTCGAAACAATTATGTGTTTTCTTTACACCAATTGATTCCTCTCATTATTTTGTACATAAAGGTATTAAGATAAGATAATCGAAAAATGAATATTTTACTAGATATTTTATGGTTTATGTAAAAATTAAGAAATTATTTGAAGCCTCATAACTCGAAAAGTACTCAATGAAAAAATACTTTATTATAGTGTTTTGAAAAGCTCTCGAGGTAAGCTACAAAAGC
This sequence comes from Camponotus vicinus, assembly GCF_025532165.1. Classification (NCBI taxonomy): domain Eukaryota; kingdom Metazoa; phylum Arthropoda; class Insecta; order Hymenoptera; family Formicidae; genus Camponotus; species Camponotus vicinus. Next base: position 33,830,346 of record NW_028141945.1, read on the forward strand.
TTTTTTTGGGGACGAGATTGCCTTGATATCCTGTATATATTGCACAAAATATATATATTGCGCAAACCTTTGGAATTTTCTGTCATAGATTTCTTCGAGATAAACTTGATTTTTATCTCTTTGTTATTTAGCAAATTTGATAAATTTTAATTTCAACATTCCAATTCCAATTTATTGTACATATTACATTTGCATTATTATTATTATTATTATGTTATTATTATGTTAAAGCATAAAATGGATTATCGTAACGTTGAAGATGACAAAAAATCCGAATAAAAACTAGGTCGACAGCCTTATGTAAATTTGCTTTGCGTTATTCTCATCTCATTGTATCTATTAGCGATAGAATTCGCAAGTCGTCGGTAAAGTTACTTCTAAAATGTACAGCTTATACTTAGGTTAAGCTCTATATTTTCAATTAAAAAAATTAAACGCGATATTTTAACCGCTACCGTTTCAGTATATTTTATAAAGTTTTCGAATTAAATTCTCTAAATTTTGTAGCAAATAAATATTGAAGTTGTTTGTGTCGAACTATTGTCGTTATGAATACAAATGTTTCATCTCTTTAAGCAAGTTTCTAAAACTGGTAACTTCGTTTCTCCAAAGCAATGCTTCGTACAAGTTTTAAGTCAAAAATGTACACAATGCAATTTTATGTAAACTATATTATATCGAGCAAATATATTAAATACAATAAAAGAAACTAATTCTCTGCCTTAAAAGTCTCACCATATCTCTCTTAAAATAATTCCTTATAATGGCTGCGTGTACACAACAGAATGTATTTGAATAAGGGTCGGAAAATATCGGAGATGAAATGTGCGCGGCAAACACGATCGACGATCTCCCTCTCGGGTGATCTCGTGCTCTTCATTTTTCCGCGGATTAAATCACGCTCGGTATCGCGAGATTAAGCCGTATGCAGGCGTCCCAGGCTAACTTTACGAGAATCGTTATGGATCAGGAAGGGGACGTGCGCGAGAGTTCCGAAGCGGTGCGGAAGTTTCGACGTTAAATGTTTTTTTAACTCGTATTATACTTACAACGGAGCTCGGCCGCGACCGTCGGCGTACCGCGGTATACACGTTAAAAGCGGAAAAGTAATAAAGTCAACTTATAAATATTAAAGTTCTCATCGCTCTTCTGCCATTTCTTCCGAATACTTAATGCGCGAGCGAAATGAGACGCGGTGTACGCATTGCGCTGCTTTATTCCTCATTCTTTTTTACGAATGTATATATAACAAATGCTAGAATATTTTTTTATATATCCTAAAAGTCGACTTCCCGAATGGTACCTTTGCCGTGCGAGGAATGTGAATATATCACATTTGTGTGACGAATTTTATCACGTGTCCTTATGTATAATTGAATAGAAAAGCGAACCAAGTAGGTTGAAATAAATGAAGTAAATTTTTCACAAATCATAAAAGTCAAATCTTGGCAAGGATCTTTCTTCCACATACAAATCACATATTTTTAGAATATTTTAATATTAAATTAAAACGAAACAATTTGTCACAATTTATCGAGTACGCGAATGTATTTTCCATATTCGTCAAATGGACACGACAGAGATTCGGCGATCTGACAGAATTAATGAGAACATCGCTGCCGTAGATCTCCGCGCGGATTTCTCGTGTCCGAAGAGCCGCGACGATCTCTCACCTTGCGCGATCTCATCGATCATCCTCGCCACGCGATTCCGGTTGCGGAAGTTACACTCGCTCATTCGGGGATGCCGAACCGTGCAGCGCGATACGGCCGGACGCATTTTAATAGCGTGACCGTTATCGGTGTCCGATCAGGATCGCGTTTTTCTCGGCGTCACCGTTCTCTCTTTTGCGATCGTCGGCTGAGCTCTTCTTCGCCGCATGACGTTTTTATTTCCTCACTCGGACCAGACGCGCAACCAAATAATCGATAACAAAATGCTAATTTTACTCGGTAGGTGCTCTGAAAATCTCTTAGATGCACAGTTTATCGTAATTATTTTAGCCCGTATTTCGACGTTTTCTTCAACTTTTTCGATATCTTTCTTAAGCTATAATTCATTGCAGCTATATTTCAATTGCAATTCGATATTATCGATATTATCGATTATTTTTTCTCGATATAGCCATATTTTACAACTTTTAACAATATAAACTTTTCAAGAAATATTTTATAGTATTTTTTGTAAAACAACAAAAAATGTATTCATAAACAAAACAATTGATCTTCACGTTTTCCATCTTTTTCAATGTTAAAAATTTGAACAATTAATATAGAACAATTCAAAATTATATAAATAGAAATTACATATATAATGCATACATTTTTTTTGTAAATACGGTATTTAAAAATTTAAAAAATTTTTTCCTGTCTTAGAATGTCATTATCATGTTCTTTCCCAAATCTATTTCTCAATTGTATCACTTACTTCAATCCCCTAACCGTAAATCGTGCAATGCTGACTTGCATTTGACCAGATCCCACTTCTTTCACTTTGGCTTGCACGTGAGAGAATTACCGGTTGATCTTCAACATTCTACGGCATCCGATGTGATTTCGATATTCGGTAAACAATATAGGAATCTAGCACCAGACCGCTAAGTACGACTTCCATTCGTACTTCCTGGCGAAGGAAGAAATACAGTACTTGAGGAACGGAAATAGGACGGAGGAGCGAAAACAGCAGGAGGTATCGGAGAATCCTTATCCCTCTTATCCTCGCACTTGCACTGTTTCCATTCCGAATTCGGATAGCAGGGATTACTTAACTGGAGAAATTCATCCGAGCTAAAAGAAGAGAATCCGGCTAAGAGAAACCGATCGGTTTATAAAATAAGACTTTGGAAATATGAAATTTTGCGAACGCAAAATTTTCAAGATAGTTACACCAACGAATGACCGCGGAATCAATACTTTGATCAATATTTATTTCCATGATCATGTATAGTAGAATATACAGGATTTTTCTTTAATGAAAATATCGAGATAGATCATCATTTATTATAATGTTACAATTAAAATAATAAAATTTTGATTCGAAGCTTAATTACAAATATATGTATATTTTTTGTTATTAAGCTTCGAATTAAAATTTTATTAGAGTAAATTCATATGAAATTAATTGAAATTAATTTTATTATATTTATTTGTTCTCTCTAAAAATTAAAAATTCGCAAAAAACGCTTCGTTTCTCTTTTTCTTCGATTATTTATAATTCGAAAATTATTAATATCATATAATTTTGCGCTAACAAAAAAGACCCCGAATTGATTGAAGAATCCGTCATTAAAAATCTGATTTTTAGGGATAATTTATATTTATATTTTTATATTTAATCTCATCACATACATACGAATATAATGAAAACTTAACTTCGCTCTACCATTAATTGCGCTAGGGATAATTGGAAAATTCAATTTTGAAAATGCAATTACAGTATGTTGGACAGACATTTAATTTGATTGTTAAAATATGTATATTAATTGGCAATCATTATGTAAAATCCATGACGATACGATTTATATTTGAATGAATAAAGTAATAAATAAAGGAAAAAAAATAATATAACTATCGCCAATAATATTATTATTCTTGGATATGCTTTAAAATCGCTATCCAAAAATACTATCTAAATAATAAATAATAAAATTCAAATTGTAGCAATCATCATTGCAGAGTACAACATTAGTTATGTTAGTGAAAATATTCCGCACGAATTTTTGTACAGAACGATACCGGGACAAGGAAATATCTCGAGTGGCAGGAGGAAACGGAAAAGACGAAGCATGTCAAAGAGTTATTGGTAATTGCGTCGACCTTCTCGGACCATTGCCCTTGATAGCTTCATACTTTACGAAATCGAAATGGGAAGACCACATTCGTGTGTGTCTAGCTCCTCTTATATACTGCCCCACTAAAATCCTGGCTCGAACAATAGATAATAGAAGGAATACCGTTTTCTGGTCGCGAAGAAAGATCGTCTGCCACGATATTTAGGTAGCTATGTAGCTAACCGTCTCTCCGCTCCCTCTACCAGACATTTCATTTATAAATTACTATCAAATGCCTGTGAGAAAACCGCTTCCAGTTATCGGTATAATTACGATAAAACAACTCGTTGTATTGTACATTTTCATTTGTCATATTGTATTTTCATAAAATAACACGAGAAAATTAAATTCGACACAAAATTAAACACGAGAAAATTAGAAACGATAAACCATAGAAAGTATGATAATTCGATCGTGATAAAAAAATTTTGTCTTAATTATTATTTCCAGTCAATAATGAAAAATTGCTTTCGCTTTTTGCCGTCACTACGGCAATTATCGCAGCTCTCGTATTCGCATTGTTCATACCTGCGTTATTTGGTAACGTAATTAGACACACCGACGAGATATGGCGTTCCATCTCGTCGGGTCGTCCGCGATGCAATTGTCGGAGCAGGATGGAATTTTTCCCGGCCGGACACAGGGTCGGAGGTCGCAGACTCGTTATCTTTCCTCTGGCAGACACGAGGGTGTGTACGTGAATACGCTAAATAATTAGTGCGCCACGCGGGTTTCTAGTCGGCAGTTAAGCAGGTCGGTAGGTTATGTCAGTGGAGGCTCTAAGCAACGACGACGACAAGGATAGGAAGACGGAAGTGAGCAGCACAGTGTCTGCCAAAGAGGTGGAAAGGGAGAGGTAAGAACTCTGCTCTCTCCTTTTGCACTCACTCCACTAAGTAGATGCTTGTCAGCGGAAACTTAATTAAATATCCAAAGTGGATGCCGGAATTACTACAATTAGTATGACGGCTCTCCTAACCCGTCCCTTATTACCCGGCTAGTCCCGTCCGACGTATTCGCGGGTATTACTACTTAATGTCTAATAAACGTCACAGCGCCAGTCCGTGGAGTCGTATGTTATTTCTCCTTTTTTTTCTCTTCTTTCTCTCTCTCTCTCTCTCTCTCTCTCTCTCTCTCTCTGTCTCTCTTTCTTTCTCTTTCTCTTTCTTCTTGCCTTTCTCTTGTGACTAGCGTTGCGACAATGCGTTGGAATTTCGGTGAAATTCGCATCGTGGAGAATGAGCGAGCAGTAAAACTTGGCTAATGGTCGTCACCACGGCCATTCTCGACTTTCATAGCCGTCAATATTCCGCCGATAACTACCCGTTTAACAAGCATTCGGAAAGAAGGAAAGAACGGAAAGATGATAGTTGGTATTCAAGAACGTTGAAAACTTCGACAAAATCGAGGAAGAATCTTGTTTAATTAAATCGGTGATTTCAGAAACGTGTTCAATCTACAATATTAATTAAGTTTCAAGAAGATGAGAACAGATAGCTATCTTGTGACAATCATGATGTATTTTATTATTATAACGACGTGTTGTAAAACACTGAAATTACAATTTGTGTAATACCGTCTCTCTATAATTGAATAATGATTGGCCAAATAAATGTATTCACGGGAAAATTGAGTTTATCGAGCATCGAAATAAATTCATAAACTTTGCAGTGGTATACACCAATATAAATATTCATAATAATTCGTATTTAATCCGATATAAATCACTTGTAACAATCCATGTCTCTAACAAAACGATCATTAGTATCGATCAGTGGTGAATAAAGACGTAAATCGCGGTTACCGTTGTAATCTGCCAAAATTTCAAAAATAAATATTTCAAAAAAAATTTATCAATGAAATTGATTCAAGATCTCCGTGATATTTTAATTCGCGACATTAATACACGAACGTTACTAGCTTCAATCGAAAGCGGAGTCGAAAAAGATGGGAAAAAGAGAGGACGATTTTTGTTTCTTGTCCGAGATTTTTCCCCGCCGATTTAATTGCGGGGAGAAAATTGCCGAGAAAGGAAGAACTCCGAGAGTCGTTTATTAAAAATCGACGAGAAAACGGCGACGCGCCAAAATGCTCCCGGCGATATTGACAAACGGCCCGAATCCCGACACACCGAGGTACGTTCGTTCGCGTGCACGAATCGATCACTGATATCACGCCTCGCGTAATTCGCTCCTTAATTTAAATAAACTCACGTGAGACCGCCGCCGACATTTCCGGAACACACGTGCAAGCATCCAACTTCGCCGTTCATCTGGCCGACTGGCCCGGTGAGAAGTGTTCGGCGATTTGGCACGTCTACCCGCCAATAAATTCTGCTCAAAACATCGATGTAATTCAGATTAGATTCTCACACTTTACCCCATCGCACTCCGACGATTTTCGAATCGAACGTCATCGGGCTTATTTCTCAAAAAGAGAGATGATTGGGCGATCTTGATGCGCCTAAAATTATCAAGGGCAAATTCTATTTATATAATACGTTAAACATGTACTAAATAATACGTTAAATATGTAGTAAAACAAGGAAAATATTTAGAAACATATATATATATGAGGTAAAATGAACAAGTGACAAACGGAAAAATTGAGACGAGAGAATGATGAAGATAACGAGAAAAGATGATACGCGATGGGGTACTACCGGTATCTATTTGGCGATGGAGAGGATGGACGGGAGAAACAGTTTACAACAGAATATTGTCCCGTGTAATCCGCTCTCCAATATTTCATCAACTTTCTTATTCGTTTTTTTCCCGTCGCTTTCTTCGAAACGGACGAACGCAGCATCTTCTCCTTTTTATTGCACAAAATGTGCAAAGATGTTTTGCTTTCTTTCTCTTCATCCTTTTATTATATATAGCGAAAATAATTCCAAAGGAATTCAATCCGATTATTAATACAGTCAATAAAATGTAATAAAAGTATATTTATGTTACAGACACATTGACGTATTAAAAAACTGTTTCATTGTCTTTCATCAAGAAGAAAAAAAACAAACATCTTTACAAGGCAACTTTTGATATAAATTATTCTCACACGCATGGAAAGCAGTCAAAGAGAGTAAAGATTTTCTCTCCAGTCTCTAAGATCTTAATCAATTCCCTTTATTATTTCTTCATCGGTATTAAAAATCAAGCGTTACCTCATGTAATGGTAATGTACATGCTAAAGAGTACTAAGAGAAAAATTTAGACATGACAGTGTTTTTTATTACCTCCATCTCGGAAACGCAGCCGCGTATGAAAAGGAATTAAAAAATTTAATACAATACGCCGCGAGCCATCGCGCGGAAGTCGGGCACCTCCGGGCGATGCAGAGAACCTGTACAACGCGAGAAACGGCGGGAAGGAAAAATTCGCCGCGTAATTCTGACGTTTCGCGGCGTAAATGTACAATTCTCTCGCAAAACTCCGCACTCTAAAAACGTCCTCGGACGCACTGCACTACGCTGCGTGTGCAGCGTGCATCTACGCTGACCGGTGGTCGTTGCAAACGAGCGGCTACGTCGTGCAATCGAGTGCGATATACATGGCGAAACTGAATTTCGAAAAAGCTCGCACACGATGAACGCGAGAGCTAATTGTGTCAACGTGCGTTCATGTTTTTCCAAGCGCGGAGCGTGGCGCGCGTCTGTAACAAGATTCGACTAATTAATGGAGGATTGCGATGTAATTGCCTATTAGCCGAAGCCAATGCCAAATTGGCGCTTTAAATTAAACGTCACAGCGAAAAAACGGTAAATCGATTGGCACGCTCGTGCGACAACTAAAGATTACGTTATATTAAGATTCGTATTCACACATATGTCGCGCACGATTGGAGTTATTTCTTGTTTCATTACAGTCTCGTTTGTTTTGATTTAAAGCTGTTCAATGTCATATTTTTTTATTTAATATACACATATTTAATTTATGTTTGATATTTTCATTACGTTTAATTAGGTAATGGGCGTTCTTCAATATTATTGTGTATTTATATGCGGTTTGAATTTAAACAAAACATTTTTAACAAAATTTTTTATAAAAGAGAAATTATAAGGGAGCATTTTACACATAAAATTTTACACATTTTACACATATAAATATTACGTGTCATGGTTTTCGGCAGTATCACTCTTTCTGAACACTGAATCTATTAAATCTTTTTAACTTTAAATTCGTTAAATCAATTTAACGAAAAATTTTAAAAGGATTTACATCTCTTTGAAAATTCAATTAATTTTAATAAAATATAATAAACAAATATAATAAACAATTTTAAGATATATATATATATTTTTTTTTTTCTTTTTAAATTACTTATTATTTAAATAAATAGATAATTATAACATAGATTAATGTGCAAAATAAAAGCAATATTAGCAATATGTGCAAAATAAAAGCAATATTAGCAATTATCAATGAATGTTCAATCTAGAGAGCTTTATACAGAACAACTAATTGAGAAACATTGTTGAAGCTACTGACAACAATAAAATGATCGTGAATGGAACTTGTAATTACTGTGATGTTTCAAGAAGCACTTTGATAATTAATTTGATAATGAATGCTAATTATCGCATTCTTTACATATATAGGTTAATTATAGTTATAATAATTTAAATTAAAAATAATTATTTTTGTAATTTTTTATTAAAAATTTTAGTTGTGATTATTTTGCAAAATTTTAGATATTGATTATTTTAAAATATGATTTATTTTTCCTTTTATGTATAGATCCATTTATTCCATATCGTGCGAAACCTAACTAAGAAATGAACATAATCTTTTCCTTTGCATGTTGATAAAAAAGTTTATATCGGTTAGGTTAATAAAAAGTTGTTAAATTTACGTAAATAAAAAGTTGTTAAATTAAAAGTTTAATATATACAATAAAAATATATAAAAAAATAATTAAAAACAAGAAAATTGAATGAAATAAATAAAAATATTAAGAAAATGCGAGTAGAATCGTTGACGGCGGTGCCGGAGATATTGTCATAGGTTCCGTGTGTTAGAGTGATCTACCGTAAAACGTCCGGCCTGCGACCAGATATTAAACGTCGCTATTAGTCGAGGTAATGAATTTTAAGGGAGATGAGCGACCATGCCCATGCAGCCACTCTTTATCTCTCTCTTTCTCTTCCCTCTCTCTCTTTCTTTCTCTCTCGTATACTCCGGGTACTCGACGTAAAGGATTGCTCCCACGAAATTATTTCCTTTATAAATCAGAGGCCATACGTTTTGGCGTCATCCCACCTTATCCCGCCCCGTACAGAAGACGCCCCTTATCCCGTCGTTTTCCCGCTCGTGACGTCTCCATGCACTATGCTGGAAGACACGAGAGAGAGAGAGAGAGAGAAAGATAATTGAAGAAAGTTTATTAACGATATCTTCATGGACAGAAAATTTTTATTCCGCTCTCAAGAAAATTGAAAGCCCACAGAAGAAAGCAGAAATAATTTTTTTCTAACAAATTATCTTAACATCCAGAGCTAGTATCTAGACAATGTAAATTACATAAGTTACAACCCTGTTCTTAGTTAATTAAATTTCCCTCCTGTTTATGTTATCGCGATCTGAAAGAAAACACCGCGAATTCCCTCAAAATGCGGTGGAGCGCACGCGTTGAAGCTTTTTCTCTCACGGAATTAAATACCGAGAGTTATGAGACTCCTAATTTCCAAGTGGGTTTTACACGTAATGTACCGTGTTACTTTGACCTTGGCACCAGTGGCAGCTGCGAGAACCGCAGAGGAGATGGGACATGGGAAGAGACACAAGCCAGCCGCGGCTGCTGTGGTAGAGGATCGGCTTGATTTGGTACCAGAATGGCGTTGGTGGGGGATGTAGTAATTTGTCGGCTTGGGAAGGTGGCTGGCTCCAACTGATAACAGAGAGTGGTCCATTCTCTCCTCTGATTCGACCTCGCGTTACTCCGCGCATCCTACGACCGATCTCCCGCTCCCGTCAACGACGATCTCTGTACCTGTATTTTGCGAGCTATACCGATCCTGCCAAATCTCTTCTCGTGTACCACGTAAGGCGTCCCGCAAAGAAACGTCTGGCAAGAAAACGCGTAAAACAGTAGCAAGAAGGAAGGAGGGGAAAGGATAAAAGGACTCCGAGAGGAAAAGAAGGGTTGCACAGGCGGATTTTCCATAATCGGATATATTCCCTGGCGTTTACGAGCGATGACTAACCCCTCGAAATTATTTCTCCGCGCGTTTTTTACAAAACGCTAGCTGCAACGCGCTTTCATGAAAATTATCGTCTTTTGATTAAATTTAGCACGCCACTAAATTCGCAATGTGAAAATACATATCTGTATTTTATATTATTATTCAAATGCACATTTCTATCAAAAAATTTGCTTATTTTTTGATAGAAATATGCATTTGAATAATAATATAAATTTGAATAACTCAGTTGCGGAATTAATTAATATCTTCTTCAGATTTCGAGATGTAGACACGATATACAATTATTTCGATCGCGAACTACGTGGCGGAAATCATCTTAATTCAAGAAGAATGTACTCGAGGCGAGTTGAGATTCTTGGGCCTGCTGATTGGTTCTGGCAAACGAAGTTAGTCGCCTAATCTTGTTTTCCAGTGCTCCGACCGATTCTCAAATTCATTCTGCTAGATAGTGTGTGTATTTGTGTGTTTGTGTATGTATGCGAACGAGCGAGCGAGCAACCGTGCATCCAGACGGTGTTTCCCAATCAGTTTAGCATTAGCGCGGAAAAGTTCTAATTACTTCGTGTGTGGCGAATAACCATTAGTTCCGTGCTTAAAAATTTTTTCACGCTCGCTCCCCGCTTGTTCAGTAATATTTCGAAGTGAATACACACATACCGTACGAGTGACGAAATAATTATGGAATTTGCAGAACCCGATTATATCGTTGAAGTTTGTTTGTTTAAATATTTAGCACGTAACATGACCTTGTGTGACGTGTGCGTACACGACATAGATTCTGTAAATTAAAAAAATTTTTATGTCATTTCGCGGAAACATACATATTTCAAGCGGATAATTTGTTTTCGGCATCTTTTAGTTTCCATCAATTGAAAAAGACCGGTAAAAATTTGTTAAATTTACCTTAATTTTTCTACATGATATATAAGTAATACATCTTTAAACACTAATTTATTTTTACAATTGATAACCTATAAAGTTATTGATAGTTATTGACAGCAGAAATATTATTGAAAATAGAAGATAAAAATATTGACAAACTATTTTTTTACTAATATATGTATAATATATGTATAATATGTATCAATGATTAAAATAAACTAGAAATTAATTAATTGAAAAATCTTATGTAAAATATTTAATTATAATTTACGAACTAGAAATAAAATATTTTTCAAAAATATCTATTTTTCGTTATAGAAATCTAAAGTAATATCAATTGAAACAATCATTTTATTTCACGAGCAATGTAATATTTAAAAATATTATTATATAATATAATATTGTTATATAATGTTATATTGTTATATAATATTGTTTTATATATATTATACTTTTTTCTCCATTTATTTTTTTATTTTTAAAATGTTAAAAACTATATTTAAAATAATATAATAAAATTATATTAAAAATGTGTAACATAAGTAAAGGATAAGAGCCAAAACAGATGTACATAAAATAAAATAATATATTCAACTAGACACAATAATATACAAATAAACATGTAATGTAATAATATACAAATAAACATGTAATGTAATGTAAATGAACGTTGTATCGATAAAAATAATTTTAATATACATTAATTAAGAGTCATTATTTTTTGCTGAAAATGAACTAAATGAAGATTGAAATATTAAAAAAAACATTTTATTTACATATCGTTGTGTATAATTAAATATATTGTATTATTTATACATCTACGTTTGATTTTTATTTGCCCTTAATTATATTCTATTTAACTGATTAATTGTCAGAGCCATTATTCGATTCTAGTACTTGTAATTTATATTAAAAATATGTTTAATATAAGAATTCAAAAATTTTTAACTTCCTATTTCAATTAATAATTTTAATTTTTACATTTTTCTGAATAAATAAATTTCTACTCATCATCCTTGCGGAAAATAAATTTTTAAATAATATTCTATTTCAACGAAGCTATATAATTATTTCTAATAATTCACATCTTGAATATACCTACCATTGATTGACAGGGATATCAAATTAATCAGACTCCGAGACATCTCATAAGACATGACTGGAGCTGCATGAAGAAGGCGCCGGCTGATTATCATGCCCCTGCCTAGAAGCAGCAGCGTAAGGGCACCGTAATATGTCTGACGTATGCGCGCGAGTTAAATTAAAGTTTGCCGGCAGCCGAGGAAACAGCCGCGGCGCCTTGTTTCAAAGCTGTGCGTTAACTGAAAGCCCAAAGTAATCTCACGTACCGATCCCATCGCGGCTCGTGCCGGCGCTTTAATGTCCGCGGAAAACGTTATCCACGATTTTTCCCCAGTAACAAAGGGCAATTCCGTTTCACGATTAATTGCCGCAGCGCGCGCATCCGTTTCAAACTGCCCGTCTTCCTCCCCTGCGTTTAACGTCGCTGATCGTATTTTATTTTATATGCATAAGAGAAATTCACTCGGAATGCATCCTAATTATATTTCTTCCGGCAAATATAGCCCGTGAGCGCTATAAGCGACGTGTAATTCGTATTTCGATTCTGCACGAACTACTTTGTAATAGAACATTTTGATAAAATTAGATGTATCCGAGTTGAGAGAGAAACTCTCGAAATAATTTATAAATGCGTAATAAACGAAGATTTCGTACAAGTCGAATTTAATAAACTGATATATATCAAGCAACTTTCGAAACGTGTTCGAATTTAATCTCGAATTAAATCTGCAATTAAACTATGATGTTTTATCGTTGGAAAATATCTTGTGAAAATCAAGTAATAAATGACTCTTGAACTTTATTTTTGTCAAGCCACAAAATTTTGTTAAGCTAAAATATTTAAAATTTTTAAAAATACTACAAATCTTTTTATAACTACAAAATTTTTATAGCTTTTCGAACTTTATTAGCACTTTCGCCGTCGCTCCAATAAACCTCTCGTAAGCTGTGCCGCGTAATGTACACGGTTTCGTAAGCTTATGACATTATAGTACTATAATCGGAATTTATATTCTGGAAACACGAAACTTGCATTCCGACCGATGCAATTATTCCTCCGTCCATTGCGGAAAACACATGTAATTTTCCGGTGAGTTTCTCGCTATCATTGTCACGCCGGGACTAATTTTACACGCTGTCGACGAACCGTTGTCAGAGTATCAGACAGCCTGATATCCGAGATGCTACTTAGACATTCGCTACTCAAATATTCCCGAGGTTTCCGCACGACTGGGTCAGATGACGTTCTTACATTTAACACACGCACACATTTCGAAATACAAAACATGTATCGCACATTGTCGTCCACTAATGGAGTTCCAGATGATGTAGCGCATTTCTATGATATGCTTATGTTTCATACATATCATACAATTACAAGAAAAAATGAATTGTTTTGTGAAGCAAAATATGCATTCGTAGATATTACTGTATTCCATGATTGTATGAAATTAATATCGTATTACGCTAAGTATCCTCAATTTAGACAAATGTTTTTTATTGTCACAAAACAATTTAAAAAATTAAAAGTGTAAAAGAAGAGAAATAAAAAAGGATGCTAATGTGAAAAAATGCAAAAGAGTGAAAGAGAAGAATATATGCCAGAAAAAATATAATCTCTGTGTTGCGATTATTTTAATATTACGAAAATATCTCTCTGCACAGTTGTTCGATGCTAACGATGAGCGTCGTTATACACATATTACACGAACACCACAGAATATGCCCCGCGTATACGCATTCTCCTGACTGTCAAGCGCTTTTCGCGTACGCAGAGAGCTTTTTAGCGAACTGTCAAACTTCGCCGAACCGCGAATTACTCATTCCAGCTACTCCAATATACTCTCGCGAATCAAAGACCCCGGGATTTCACGAGCGAGGACTCGAAACATCGATCCTGGACCATGACGCGCCGAGAGATCGTCGACAGACTGAGCGATCAATCCAGTGGATTCGCGTTTAATCGTTGACAATGCTGAATATAATCCGCGTTTAACAGATTTCACGAAAATATTTCTATTATTCTCTACGACGCTACAAAATTCGCATATTCCCATCTATTCCGCAAATGTAAAAATGTAATAACAATAAAGTTCTGTGAAATTTAAATAATTTTTTATAAATCTCTTTATAAATTTTTTATGAATCTTTTTTATAAATCTCTCTCTATTTCTCATTCGATGATTAAAAATATTTTAATAATATTACATATTTTAATAATATTATCTACGAATCAATGCCAAAATAAATAATTGTGTTTAATATTTTGATAGAATGCTTTCGAAGAATAAATTTCAATCCTGCTTAAATTTATCAGATATAATGCACAATTTTTATACTATACCTACGAAAATTCTAAAAGAATTAGGACACAATGTTTGGAGATAAAATTTTTCAAAGCATATAGTTTCCATTTATATTAATTTTACAATTGTAAGATTAATCTTTTAATCTTATTAATCTTTTTACTTTAAATAATTACTTTTATTCAATTATCTCTTCGATTAATATGCAAAATATATCGAGTCATTCAACTAGAATTTGACTACAGCTGAGATAAAGGAAGTAAGATAGCAAGTATACCGGTATCTTGTCCCATTATTAGATCAACGTACCACACAATGCGGATGTTAATATAAACTCCTCGTCGCGTAATTGTATACGTAATTATATATGTAACTTATTTGTTAGTGCAATGCATTCTATTTATTGCAAAATAGATACATATGCGGGCTCGTTGGAAGTTTCCAAGTTCCTTCGGTTTCCATAATTTGTGCTGCAGCTTATTGGTTGGCAGTTGATATCGAAGTTACATAATTATAATGCCCACCTCAAAAAGATGTCTCACTTTTGCAACTAAAATAATTATATACTTCAAAATGTATTATTTTTTTTGCACAAAAAATTACAAAAAAATTTATTTCACTTTTCATTCAACTTATTATTCAAAATGTAAATGTAATAAATCACTGATGAATGCAAATTATACTATTTCTCTTCTTTTTTGCTTCACTGAAAAAAACTAATAATGAAAATTAATTTCATTTATTAAAATCCATATGCATATTTTGCATTTATATGTATAAAATGTAAAGTATTTAAATGGTATGTATATCTTTTAGGATGAACTTTGGATATTCTAGGAAATGTATGAATCTTAACAAGATAACAATTTAATGTCTTTTGGTATTATCTACAAGAGATACAATTTTGGTCATCTTTGAAAAGAGCGACAATCAAGGGAGAGAAACCTGGACACGTTGAACATCAGTCGATGGTATAGAACTCGACAGTCTGCGCGCGATCAATACAAACTTCAGAAGGAAGTACTACCATCTCTTCCTAGTATCCAGAAGCTCGTCATGGAAATAATATCTGTAGTGCTTCACTATATTCCCCCAAAAGCTGTTTGTTTGATCGATAATAAAACTGGATACCTTCAGTAGTCCATATCAACAATCACAGGATGCTATCAGAAAATGCGGTTTAATTAAATATAAAAATTTTATTAGTGCAAATAACCTCATCAATCTATTACAGAGGCGTGAAAAATATCATAAAAATCTACAAGATGTCTCATCCATCAAAGCAGTCTAGACATGACTATACAATGCATAAACTACGTGTTGTAGATGGAACAAAGTACGTTAATTAAATATACAAATAATATAGAAGTACAAAAAACTCATACGTTTTTGCTACGAATATAATTTTCAAGCATTAGAAAAATTTAATCGTTAATCACATCATTTATTAATTTATTGCGTTATTGTATTTGAAGAAAAAGCTCTGTAAGATAATTAATAATTAAATCTATAAGTATATTAAGTATTTTATTAAATTATAATTACATATTGAAAATTATTAGACAATCTTTTTCTCATAGATAATGTATAATCTTGCTATAGATGGGACTATCCTTTTCCTAAGGCAAAAACATACTGGAAGAAGTTTTGCGACGATGAAGAAAAAAGGTTGATTAGAGTAAGAGATTCATTTCCAAAATCGTCCTATCTTCCTATTATTCCTACTTTAAACGATTCAGAAACAGATCTTTGTAATATCATAGATTTTAACGCTCCTTACACTTCCCAAGGCTTCGATGAGAACGTACTTCTCGTAGATCCGAAATCCTTTAAAGTCACAGATATTTCTCCAAAAATAGACGATGAGAATACTCGTCCTAACATAGAACCGATAGTTAAAATTTCCCCTCCCACGCCATTAAAAAAGAGATTAAAACATGATGCGGTTACGATCACCAAGACAAACACAGAGGAACATATTATTATAAAAAATAAGTGTACGATAAAAGAAGAAGATTCATATGAAGAACCAGAGGCCCTAGATGTTTCTTCAAAAAATTCTATCATGCCATATGACGGATCGGGAGACGGAAAAGTGTATTCAAAAAAAACGTGTCCGTTTCACAAACACGAACCTGCCATAAAAATTTTTGACGATGATATCGGGAAATATTTGAGAGACGATCCGAGAGCTAGCATGTCATCGGATCAGAAATTGATTAAATTGCCGCTATTGCAGAATGCTTCTAATAAATATGATAAAATCAAAGGTAAAATAGCTTCTGTCAAAAATAAAACGATTAAAGAAATTACTTTGGCAGACAGGAAATTGAAATGTTATCCGGATAATGTTAATGTTGATTTAACCGAAAAAGAAATTGCAAAAATAGAATTTAAAGAGGATAATGTATTAGATAAACAACGAAATTTTAGACCTGATTTTTTTGTATCAGATTTTAAAGTTTCTCTTAGCAAAAAATCAAGAAAAGGCAGAAAGATCACAAAAGATATAAAAATTGCGTCATTTCCAAAATCATTTCAGTCTAAAAATGATATTAAAACGTCATCCGATAAATTAATAACAAAATGTCCAAAATTGCAGAATAATTTAAACATTCCTAAAACTGAAGAAAAGTTTATCGATGAATCAAAATGACTAGAAGCAATATCTAATATTCAAATGCAATCTATGAAAACGATCGATAGCAAAACGCGAGAATTCTTAAATTATTCAAAGCAATGCGCGTACAAAGCTCTGAAACACATGATGCTGGAAAAAAATTTAAATTTCAAGCCCGAAATCTGGGAAGAAATGTCGGAGGTATCGCGCGCTTCCACCGACAGATCGATAATAGATACAGACGACAAGTCAGACGTGGCCGAGAGCGAAAGTCCCGAATCCGGGACTCACAGCCCGGAGTCTCCTTTTTTCCGCGAAATGCAGAGGAGATTGAGAAAAACATGGGCTCCGAATATCGGGAAGCAAAGCATTCAGTATAAGCTCTTCAGATCAAGCTCCAGTAGGTCCTCGATGATCCCCGCGAAATCGTTGACGAGGTCCTCCTTTAGCACAAAGTTCGCCAGATACGAAACCAGGGAAAGCCGTTCGGCGAACATTTTAAGTGCTATTCCAAAGGTGTCGTGCTTTCAACGCAGGAACCACGACAGATGCTTATCCTGCATGCATAAATCCCTGCGGAAGACGGACGCAATCGACAAAGCTGTCTCCTCGCAAACGATATTGCTAACGGAAATTGAGGCGAGAGACGACAGCGAGTCCAGCTCGGGCGAACTTCCGGAATTTCGCGAGGAATTACGGAAGATATATTTCCAAAAGAAGGATATTCCGAGAAATCTGGAAAAAATTGAGACTCTATCGGACAAATCAACATCTTCCTCGTATCAAGCGGAACAAGAAGATACCGTGATTTCGACACCAAAGGTCGAATCGAATCAATCTAAGAACAAAACAGCAAAACCTGCCGAAAGCTTGCTATCGAAGAGTCCAAAGAGTTTGAAAGCCACTTCCATTTCCATCTCAATATCGTCGGAACCGTCGAAAATTTCCTCGGAAGTTCATACTTCTGACGACGAGACATCATCGCCGTTGGCATTGGACGACGATCCGTCGCGATACAAAAACATGGCGCCCTGTCACTTGCCCACAGTTCTACTGCCGAGTATGGAGCCTTTACGAGCTCTGAAACACAGAAAACCGACCACCATGGAATCGCGAATCGCTCTTATGGAGAGTACGATAACAACGAAGGAGAAATCTGACGAGGAATATTACGATGACGTAAAACCTGCGGCCTCAAAAACATCGACGGAAAAATTGAAGTCAAAACCGGTCGGTGAAAAGCCTGAAAGACTCGGTGAAGAAAAGGCTATATCTTTAAAGAGCCCGAGAACCCTTTTGAAAGTTAAGTCAGAGCAGCAGCTGATACCGCCAATCGTAAAATCTGCGCCAAAGGACAAACTAAAGAGGGGATATAGTTGCGCGAGCATCGAGGATTTATCGAAAGATCCTACGAGAGGTACGTTCAAGAGTTCTCGAGGCGAGGCGGGAGATGGGCGAGGAGAAGTAATCTCTTTCGCGGAGATAGATTTCGCGAAAGAGTCGGCCTTCTCTGACTCGGGGAAACGGACGGAATTACCGCTGTCAACGGTCGCCGAAATTTCGCAATTTCTCGAGAAAACGAATCGAAGGGACGCGTCGGCCGCGATTATGCTGGAGAGTCTGGCGAACGAATTCATCTCGCGACTGATAAAACACCACGAACACGCCGGCACGACAGCGACGATGAGGCGTGCTAAATTAACCGCGAGATTAACAAAACTGCTGGCAGACTCGAAACGTTATTTGAACCCCGATAAGTTCCCGTCTGACCTTATTTTCTCCGCGCAACAGCCTCCCGCTTGCAACTCCCGTTTACTAAGACGTGTTCTGCCGCTCGATTCCTACAATCTCGTCGCACCATTATTGGGCATGCCGATTTGGTATCCAAAAAGAATAAAAAAAGAGAAGGCTGTAGTGCATTATGAAAAAGAGAGAGAAGAAGAAGAAGAAGAGGAAGAGGAAATAGAAGGTGCGATTCCCTTCGACTTAGTGGTACGTACATCAAGAGATTCTATAACTATCGGTTATCCTTATTATTATATTAATAGAATTCATAAAATAAATTTAGAATTAATTTCGCCCACTTATGAAAATGTTACATAATTAAAAAATTTTGAATATTATACAATTACATTTTTTGATAATTACATCTCGTTTAAATCAAATCTTTATTAAAATAAAATTTAATCGGAATTAATAAAAATTACATTTTTATTATATCATATATATTTTTTACGCGTCAAACAAAAATGGATTAAAGATAAAGTAAAAAAATGCAATATCTTATTTAATATTCTGAATGCTATCATTGTTCGGAGACTCAATTCGCTTTGTCGAGAGTCACCAATTGAAAGTAAGCTTTTATGCGCTCGCAGGTGCATCCCCCGACGACCAAAGATATTTCAACGAAAGAAGATGAGGACAAAGTAGGTCAGATGCGATCAAATCCTTATGCTCTCTTTTTGAAGAAACCACGACGCAAGGTACGACGAGAGACAAAATAATATTATCGACTTCGCACGCTCTGAAATCATTGTCCGCGTTCTTTTAATTCACAATCTACGATCGCAGGTCATCACTTGGCGTCCATTAACAGCGGACGATCTCAAAGACTACGATCCCGAGGCCACTCTCGAAATGAGAGCCAAAAATATCACAGACAGAATATGCCACGACTTTTGCGAATGGCTGCGCGATTTAGGCGGCACCGATAAAGTCATCGACGAGGAAGTCCTCGGAGATATGTTCGAAATTGACTTTACAGCTGAGGCCAGTAGAACGATGAAGGTAGATAGAAACAAAGTGCGAAACGAACGCGAATCGTTACGTAATTTCGCGGTTCTCGCAAAACAGTCTTATTGTAGCATCGTAATGTGATGTATGATATAACGACGTACGCGACGTACTTTCCGCTGCGGGACGAACATATGCGGGATTTGAATTATAACTTTAGCGTGATATTAGGAGGCCGACTCGGTTGCGTTTACGTCTCGCAAATAAAACGCGTCTTTCGTAAAGAAAGTGATTCTTCTCCCGTGAAAGAATATCGCGACTATATATTTAATAAATTAATATAAAAATCCAATTTTTTATTTTAACAATATATCAATAATTGATGGTCATCGCACAATCAGTGATAATTTATTAATGCATCTAGCATTATTTGTTATATTATATTTAATTTCTTTTTTAAATAAATCAGAGTAATTAGGTAAAAAGCTTTTTCACATTGTTATGTCGTGAAATGACAAAGACATAGAATTTCTTCCCGTGACATGTTTCATTATATTAATTACGCGCCTCTGTTTGAGACAGATGTCGATGAAGGAAATGCCGATGGTACCCAACGGGGTAGCCGCAGCGAGACAATGTCCTGATGCAAGCGAGCTTGCCATGACCAGGAAGCATCTGATTAGAGATGCTAAAGCTGAGAGTAAGCCGGCCAAAACAATGGCGTTTGGCACCACGATACCCTGGAAGCTTCAATTTGTACCTCCCGGAAATCGGGTGAGAGAGAGATGGCTTCGCTGCGAAAACGTGATGCCGGATCTAGAGACGATGGATGTGGTCTGGGACGGCATAACGTATCTAGAAAGCGTCAAAGCTTTCGCGAAATGGTTCGGCGAGCATTCGAATGTAAGTTTGCCTTATTAAATCGCGCTCTAAAGGATGGATTTTTTAAATTAATTGTATCGTTATGTTTCAGATTTCGCTACCGGATGCACTGATGAGGGCGACGACCACTCATTCCGCTAAACACGCCATTAACGCCGACACTTATAAACAATTGGAAAGGGACGTCGAACAAATTGGTAATTTTAAAGTTCGCAACGTCCATCAAAAACTCGATCGCATGATGATATAATCGAGGAGGATCAACGCGTGAAAAGAGATCCGTCGACACTCCAAGTTGGTTCCGTCATCGCGCCTGTATATCGGCGCCAAATACGTTCGTGTAACCGATACGACCACATGATGACACGACGCAGAACGCCCATTTCCTG
This sequence comes from Camponotus vicinus, assembly GCF_025532165.1. Lineage (NCBI taxonomy): Eukaryota > Metazoa > Arthropoda > Insecta > Hymenoptera > Formicidae > Camponotus > Camponotus vicinus. The sequence continues at coordinate 33,851,272 of NW_028141945.1, forward strand.
TATGCGGCCAACGGTTAACCTCCGTAGCCGCCGTGGATGCTTCAATCGCAAACAATTCCCAGCGAAATTTCGACAAACGTTCAATTACGAAACCTAATTTTCTGCTAATGATCGTCGCGTTTAGCCTCGCTCGCGAGTCGTAACGTAAATAGAAATCAAATCATTTTTTTTTGTTCGTCGGATTTCATTCGTATCTCTCGAATCAAAATATATGGATCGTTAAAAGGCGCGAGCGTTTGTGCCTGACCATCATTCCTGATTTCGCGTGTAGATTGGATTAACAGTCCGATTTCACGGCACGAATTAATTCATTGGCAACGCAGCGCACTAATGCCTTGCATTTCACTGCACCAATTATCGATCACTCAAGTTTCATTGCATCGAACTTCATTAAATACGCGCGCATGTAATAATAATTGCAATATTAATAACATTCATTCATTAATAATAGCAATCTGTTATCAATATACATGATAAGTAATCGGCAAAATATATATTTTTTTTCGACAATAAAAAAGAAGCTCTTTGATATATTTGAAACTTGTCAATTTTAATTAAAAATGAAATCATTGTAAATATAAATAACGATATATAAAAACAATAATTCCTCGAAAAAAAAAATAATGAAATGACAACGCAAAACAAAAAGCAGGTGGATGAAACTTAAAGCCGACGATTTCGCATCGACGAGTTGTCTAGCGAAATAATGTAAACGAGCCGGGATGAAATATTGGAAACGTATCACAGACGCCGGATGTCCTGACAGTGTCTGCTTACGACAGAAAACGGTGCCTTAGACCCGCTGGTAACGGCGGCAGCGAGAGAAAAAAAACCTCGGAGCTCGCCTCGTTTGTGCGATATATCCTCCTCGTTGTGGGACGCGTATATTTCCTCGCTATAATTTTTCTCTCGTTTCTCTCGCGCGCGATATAGCGCGTCGTTCAAAATTATATCGCGTCGACAAACGAAGAGTCATTATAGCACGACGAGATGTCGTAGTAATGGCTAAAATCGCCGGTCTTGCTTCGATAATATGGGTCGAGGCAATACGAGGCGAGAACAAAAAAAAAAAGGTCCAGAGAGGATTCAGAGAGAAGAGCGATACGATGAGTTTGCCGCTTCAAATCCGGCTTCTCTCTCTTTCTCTTTCCACTCCCTTTCTCTCCCTCTGTTTGCTTTTAATATTTGCCTAACTTTTTTCCTACATGCCAGCACATAAAAACATAAAGCGTTATTTCGTTTTGCGTTGCGCGCTTCGTTAAATATTTGGATACTTGGCGGTATTTAGATGGCACGTCAAAAAAAAGTGATTAACCCATTTCCCTCAGGTATTTCATTTTTTAAACATTTCATCGATTTATTTTCTTAAACGGAATGTTTAAGTGCAATCCGATACACTTACTAGTATAATCTTTATTAAATATTAATGATTACGAAAATTCGAAATTGTTAAGTAAAAATCTAGAAAAGATCGTTAGACAAAAGAACTTAAAATTTATCATTCAAAATGTTAATAGTAATTGAATTATGTTCATATAATTATATATTAACATGTATAAATATATAATTAAAATATAATTAAAATATATTATTTCAGTAACATATTCGTTCCTTAGAAACAGTAAATCTGCAAAAAAAAAATTAACTCGAAAAAAATAGATTAGCGCATTTTTTTTTTGATAATAATCGTAACTGTTCAGTCGTCGATACTAACGAGGATGCTACTAGAAAATCTCGAACTTGGAAGATACAACCCTCATTGTTTTTTTTTTTTACCCCTTTCCGAGAAATCTGCCGGTGAGTCACGAACTTTACGAGAAGAAGAAAAACGAGGGAAAGAGGGGCTTCTAAAAAGGAGACAGAAAGGGAATCGGAAGCGTACCGAGTACGACCCGACGGACAACTGGACGAGAGGGCAGGAGAGAGAAAACGAAGGGAGAGTTTAGAGTCATCATTGGCCATTGGCCATCCGTTTCGCTCCACTTGGGACGAAGGATCCCGTTCGACCGAGAAATTTAACAAGGCGCACGCTCCCGACTGACAATAGCCAACTTTCCTGATCCCCGCGCGCGTACCCGGGTTTTAATTACTTCAATTTGAGTCCGAGCTTGCCCCGCGATTTGCGACGAGAATTCGACCGATAGCCGATTTGAACTTAACGATTTTTATATAGACTGTCAGTCCCGAAAATAGAACATGCATTGGATGGTGTTAGATAGAAGTGAGTTAACTCGCCGGACGCTGGTTTCGAATCAAGAACGCAGAATTTCGCCACATCGATCCAACTATATATAACAAAATACGTTGCGCGAATTTCATCACAGCTGATTTTTTATAACGTATTTTATATCATTGATTCAATCAAATATAGCGATTGCAAACTGTTACTGTTACTTTTATCGGATTTAATCGATTCGATTGCGTGTCAAGAAGTCTCTAAATTTTATATCTTATCACAAAAACTAAACTAAATTTAATTTAATTCGTGTATCGATTTCGACTAAAATTATGTAACACAAGAGAAAGATAAGAATATCGATATGCGCATCATATCTCGTATAATTTTCCTTCAGCTGTTCCCGGCGCGAGAGCTTATATCACGCGATAAATTCGCGTGACGTTACATTCTCACGATACGCAGCTCGCTATAATATACGCGATTCATTCTCGATGGCTTGTGCAACTATTGGGCGCGCACGCCTCTATTGCATAATACGCCATGAATGTAAAATAAGACGCGGTCGCTTCACTCGTTCGTTCTCTCGATTATCGTTACCGTTATTGTGGAGCATTTTTGAAAAAAAGCCCTCATTGAAAGCGACACTTGACATTTCGATCATCTTATTCAGCTTCATCGCACAACTGCCGATACCGAGAGAATCCTAAGTGCGCGAGCAATCGAATCGATCGTTGCTGTGTCTTTTTTTTTTTTGGTCTCTGCCTCTTAACCCGTATAAAACGAGAATTTTTTCAGATATTGTTCACAATTATTCAAGTAATATTTCGAAATATAATATTTTTCACAGAACTGCTCGAAATTAATAAACAAACGTCTGCTGTCTCACAAATACAATAAATGTAAGAAGGTGTGGCGAGTCTGCGATATTTTGTACACGCGTCAGAGATACGGAGCTGCCGGGCGATTCGCTTCGTTACCTGCGAGCGATATACGACAGAGAGCAAAATACACACACATACACATACCCATTCACAAATCAGACGAGAAACGCTTCCTGCCGACTGTTCGAGCTCGTTCGACCTATTGTCATAAAGTTCCCGATAGTATACGTTGTCAGCGCGACGCCTACGTAAATGTATAAGTGCAGTAATAATAATGAATGAATAAATGCTAATCCCATGGAAACTATCAGATCAAAAGCAAAGTATTCTTGCTTTCGGTGACGTCATTTTTTTCCGATTATTTTGTGTATGTATTTCTAATTAAAACTTTAAATTTGCTTTTCATATTCTTGTTTGTCCAGGAATTCTGTGCGTAACACGCATTGAATGAAATCCAATTGAATTTTCGAGACATCTAGGCCAATAGGTATGTAGCGGGATTGCGACTTTTTCCGTATGTTATCTAATAAAATCGTCAAGATATACAATAGAGGCTCCCATGTATAAAGTGTAGATTAAATAAAAAGTAGGAGAAAATTATACGAAGCAAAGCAAGCAACCAGGTAAACGACCAGAGATAAATAAATTTGAAAATTTATGCGTATCATTATACATACATATTATACAAAATTCACGATAATATTTCTTTACTTGTTTGACTCTCATTTATATTAATTTCGAAGTGAAGACTGCATTTTTTTTTTAAAGATTGCGATTTTTAATAAATGATTGTTACTTCATTGTTATCTACTCGATTACTGCACTTACCGAATGATTTTGTTACAATAAGAGAAAGAATACGACTTGTTGCGATTTATCGTCGGATTCGAGGAACTCTGCGCGATTCCGTGCAGAGGATTACCGCTCATCGTAATGGGCTTCGTCCAACATCCGGTCGCATCCGGAAGGCCGCGCCCGTCACGGTTGCTCCCGACGTCGTTACATCAGCCGAGTGGCGCGACGAGGCGCACGATTCTTCTGTTTCGCTCGTGCGTCACGTAGTATTGTTGTTAAAAGTATGCCGTGCCGATGGCGACTACCACGCGACACACCGTGCCAGTCTATCGATATCCTTTTGACCTGAGTGACATCCCGATAAGCCGCGGAAGCGAGCAACGTTCGAATCGCATCTCGCGGAAAAAAGTTAGTTAATTTTCGCGGAGTGAAAAAGATTGACAAGCGATCGCTTTCTCGTTTCGATCGTCGAATCCAAACTTAATTATCGACGTTAGCATCAAGACTCTTCTTACTCTGAATTGATTCCCTTTTAAATCTGTCTTAAAATCAATAATTCTTTATATCTCTTCTTTTATTTATTAATTCCTTTATTTATTTATGAATTATTTAAATTAAATTAATTATGTGTTGAAAATCAATTTCGTAATGTAAAGCTGGTATAGCTGATGTAATGTGACCGACCATATGATTTTTATGTTTTTTCTCCACGCTTCGGTAAACGTGTAATTTTAACGAAGTAACAGTGCACTGATGAGGCAACGAGTCGTTTCGTTATTATGTGCAAAAGTGGACATTAAGATCGCGCGAACTGATGCACGTTTCTCCGATTGTTAAGCACGACGAGATGCACAGAGGAATCTTTACGGCGGAACAATTCGAGGGACAGCCAGGACACGTGACCAAGGAGCTTCTCATCCGTCGAACGTGAGCAAAATAATTAGACAGAAACATAAAAGAAAAGACACGAGAAAAAAAGGCGCTGATAGCGTGAAAAATTCTTTTTCGACGCTCTTCCGACCGATTTAATCAGCCTCAACAAGGTACATGCTTAAGCCTTGCGTTAATTCATCGTCTTTACGGTGATAAGCTGTAATAAATATTGCTCAATATATTTTTAAGAATAATGACTCGACAATAATGATTTTTGAGACAACTCAATCATAATTTTCAGACTTTTACAAGATTAACATTGAATTTTTATCAGTAATTGTTCGAACATAAAACTCTTAGAGTCTTTTTTCTAACCAATATTTTACTAAAATCTATTCTTTTCTTCACGTAATTCTTTCCAATTTTTAATATTAATTATCTTGATGACTAATAAATCAAAATTTTAACACACACATATAATAATAATTTAAATAAATTATCTTATCTATTTGCATGCCGCGATTTGCTAAAATTCTAGTTTAGTTGGCCTAATCGTTGTTAGCGCGACGATTAATGTTACTATCAAATTAACCTTAGGTTAAGCCGTCGTGTAAATGGAATTGCGAGACGACCGAGCAAATTACCCGGTCGCCTCTAGGGCGGATATTGCGCTGCTCCGAATTATCGATTGTGAATTCAAAAAGCGGCCGCGCAATCGGAGGGGACTTTGAAGCACGAGAGCTTCCATGTATTCCGGCGAATACTTCGAAAAGTTATTACGAACGAAGTCCCAATTAAACTTCCCCGTGATTACTTCTCTAGCGAACGGTTACAAGGACCATGACAACTACTAAATATACGGAACTCTTGACGTGGCTTGTATGATATAATTAACAGAGATTTAAAAGTATACACGCGTTGATGAAGACTGCAGATCGTTAAACCGATTCATCCATTATTTATATATATATATATATATATATATATATATATATATATATATATCAATATATTTTCTCTTCTATAAAATACTAAAATTATATTTGGGTAGGATATTTACATATGTTTTATAGAATATAACTCTAAAAATAAGATATAATATCTCTACGAAATGATTCAAGAATATCTATAATAATTTAAGTTTTTCTTCTTACTCAAGGATATATATGGCTTATAGAATATTAATCAAAAAAATCTGTGAAATTTAAAAGCTATGTATTTTCTAGATTTACATTATCTGAAACATTTTAAATAATTAAATAAATAAATTTGTTATGTAGAAAGTTATATAATTTTTTATACTTCATTAAGAAAAATATTTATAATTAATTAATAATTGAAAACAATCATCATAAACAAAAAGAATCGAAATATTTATTAGAAAACTTTCGATTATTATGGAATTAATAAAACTTTATTGTATTAACTCTTACATCTAAAGTTTTAATTAAATATAATGTGAATAACTTTTAAACATAAACTCAAATAAAATTTTGCATAAATGGTAATTTTGCATAATGGTATTATAATTTATTTAGTTTATCTTTGATAAGTTATTTACTTTCTTTTTATAAAAATTAGCTTCTGCTAATATTTTAAAACATATACATCTTTAACTGAAGGAATCTTAACTTTTCGTTGCAATTCTAATGTTTTATTTTAATTATAAAAAATTATTGTTATAATTTTCTATTTATTGTAAACCTCGACAAAGTAGCTGTCGGTCGTAAATAACTTAGCTTTGTAGAACCGGATTACATAGTAATATCGAATCGTGCGAGTCGTAAGTGTAGACCGCAAGCGTTTCCGTTATCCAGTTGTAGGAAAGCCGGATAACGTGGCGCACAGTCCTGGCTGCTGTCCCATTCGATCCTTCCAGAGCTTCGCGAGGTAGTTCTCCGCCCGTTCGTATTGGAATGCGGGTGTTACGGAGAATCCATAGGGAACTACGTACTGCATCTGCAGGACGGTAACGTGACTACCGGCGTCATCGTAGAGAAGGCCACAAAATGTATTTACATATCGAGCCTTGGTCAAAGCCTTTACTTTGCGCGGCTGTCCGCTATGCATCGGAGACGTTCACGGCACCTCAATCTCTTATTCGACCGAATTTAGAATGAGCTCGTCCTGCTCGCTGCATCGCATCGTCAATAGCGGCGCCCGACATTGCGATAACGATTATTAAATCAATCTTTGATGACGAGTTTCTGCTCTTTTTGTAAAATATTATGATGTAAGAGAATTGAGAGAGATGCAAGAGAATTAGAAAATTTAATTTGAAAAGTCATTTAAAGATGTGGGATAATTTTTTGTAAAAACGAACGAAAATTTAAAAAATTTAAAGGGATAAAAAGTAATTTTAGCAAAAAATTCGCGATATAGGAAAAAAAATAGTGCAAAAATTCAAAAAGAAAGGAGTATAAAAGAAAATGGCAAGAATAAATTCACTCTATTCAATCAATAACTCAGAAATAATTTGGCCGATAAATTAATAGCTTAAAGCAAAGAGGAAAAAATATAAATCATCCGATAGTGAATTATTTGCGTTGTATGTGTGTGTATTTTAATATAAAATAATTATTAAAAAATTTTATTTAGGTCAAGCATAAAGAGAGAGAGAGAATAATAAATTTTTAATTTAGGAAATTCAAGCGCAGTAAATATAATGTCCAACTTATACATCAATAATAATAACGCTAAAATATCGTTATATACTGCTTAAAGTCGCATTACTCTGCTGCAAAACTGACGTGCGCAGCAAAATGGAACTTTGCCTCACAGAAATTGGCTCCTCGCCTTCTCGACGAGTTTCTAGTGCACCGGGAAATTCCATTTTTCTTTTTTTGTCTCTCCAGCTATCTATCGCTCGTCGATATAGTACGTTCTCCTTTCTCGAATTTCACATGCATCGTATCGGCGATCGATTACTTGTTAAAGTGCGGTTAACGAGTGACAACGAAATTGTCGTGATAACGTTTGCATTTAGACAGGAGAAGGAAGCCCAGGTCGCCCGGCAAACAGCGACGGGAGCGCGCGGTTCTCGCCATTTTTCACCATTTTCAAAAGCTATAAGCCCGTGGGATCGAATCCCACGGCAAGCATCCCGCGGCGAAAGCCGCGCTCGAGCCGGTTCTCTGACAGGCGAAGGGGGGTAATTGCGCGTCGGTGCTGACTTATAGCTTCTAAATCAGTGTCGGCCGGATTCACCCCTTGTGCCATCGCCTCGTGCCAAACAACCTTTGCGAAACTTTCGGGATAAAGCGACGCTCGGTTTCACCGCCGCTCGATTACGGACGTGTCGACCAGACACGCTACCGATAAGGATGTCGTCGATCGATTTATCGTTCAAAAATAATAAGACAGAAAATCTAAAAATAACTTTATACATTTTTTCTCTCGGTATGAAAAATTAAGGAAAGATATCGCGATCGACAAATTTGACGTTGAAAGAGGACACATTAATTTTGACATCTCATATATCAACAATATTAAGTCTTTCTCGTGATAATACATATAAATTTTCTCGTTCTCATACGTAAAAATTTGCAAAGATTTGCAAAGTTATCACATTCCATCTGCAAAGAAGCATCGACAGCCGCTAAACCGAGTTCGTCGGCGAACAATTAGCCAAGTTTCGATTGTGTTCGCTTTCGCGTTTCTATCGCGAATCTTTTAGGAAAGAGAAAGAGAGAGAGAGAGAGAGCAACGAGATTCCGAGCCTCCCTCGCTTTTCAGCGGTTGAACTTTATTTTAAGCGATATTTCTCTCTAATTATCTCCGTACTATGCGAGAGGCGCGAGCCGCCGCTATGTTTACGGCGCATGTTGGGCGCGTCTCGAAACTATAAACATTAAAAAGGATCGAGGCGCCAAAGTTAGCGCCCTCCACCTCATCCTCCTGCATCTCATCTACTTGCTCCTGTTTCCTTCCCTTATTCCCCTCTTCCTTTCGCTCTGGAAACTGAAGAACTTCCAAGACCCATTTCGAGGGAAAACTTGGAAAATTAAACGCCACGACGGTATTGCCTGTATCGTTCACACCGGAGAAAAAAACGGTAGCAAATAGTTAACAATAACGCGCCGAGGTACATCGCCGATTCCTAAGTATCGCATTCGTACCTGATAACGTATCTGTGTACGCGGCTCGCGATACGATTCTAATAGCGACGCGGTTAACTTTTTAATTGAGGAAAGTGAAATACATAAACCTCGCCTGAAAATGGCGCCGTTTGGCTTTACGAGCGCTCTTTATCCTCCGAACGCGTGTTTCGCGCGCAAAACGATCCTATCAGATAATATATAGGATACATAACCGGAACTTTTTCAATGTCCGAGATTTTCATGTTGAACACGCGCCTGTCAGAATTTCATATAATGGCTAAAATTGTTCTTGCGTAATTTAAATAAGTTCACGATTGAGCCTACGGCCTTGTCTCCACAAATGCAGAACAGAAATAGGACAGAATAAAATTAGCGGAATCTCCCGGGAACGCCCAAGTAATTATGTGTAATTTATATTACTCACCATTGATATGCAAATCATGCGGACCATATGTGCCCATTATGCACATTTTGAAAAGCTTGATGAACTTTTAATGAACTTTATTTGGAAGAGATCCGAAAAAAAAAATATAAAAATGATTCATCGAAATAAATGAACTTTATTCCATCGTTAGAGCAAAATTGACTGACAATCGTTGTATTACATTAACATAACATAAATATTTAAATTTGTATGACTCGACGCAGATGCTAAATATTGTGATAATTAAAGCTCGCGTTATATTCTCATGAAAGACAAGTAGACTACAAATTTATCAAAGAATCTATCATTAAAAGACAAAGGCGATGAACGCGGGAGAGAAGGAGAGAAAGAAAGAGAGAAAGAGGGAGCCGTAGTATATAACAACGCGAGCGCACGACAAACGGCGAGACAGAGAGAACGAGAAAGGATGCCGACGGTAGAAGAACAGAGAGGCGACAGCTTAGATACGGCTGAATTGGTCAGTGGCGTCAGTCTTTTGATCTAAACTAAAATACAAGCCCGAAACAACGGCCAAAGCAAATCTGCTCAAAGTGCCTGTCCTCTTCAAAGTACTTGGTTTCGTCTATCTCGCTTCGCCCCGCGCGCGATGGCATACCCCAATGACCAATTATCTTTGTATCTTTGCCGATGACAAGCGAACCGCGAGTAAACTGTCAACGGGGGGGAAAGGGTTTAGGTACGTGTCGGTCTATCGGATAAGGGGGTTGGTACACACTGACTCTCCCTCTCCCTCTCTCCCTCTCTCTCTTTCTCTTTCACTGTCGATCATTCTTTTCTCCTCTCCTGCAATCTCTTCTCGCGCGTATTCTTTTCTTTTTTTTCTCTCTTTTCGCATTCCTAATTTCATTTTCATCGGTCGTCGGTTCTACGCGCGTTTTGTCATACAGTTCAGTCGAAACAATGGTTTGCCTCGAGGCGAATCAAATCGAAAGCGAATTAAATCTCCTGCCATCCCGCGCTACCCTTTTTCCCCCTTCTCACAACTTGTGACTCTTCGTCTTCGAGAAAGGTACTTCGAACGTCGAATTTAGGACGAGACTTTAATTGAAATCCGCGTGTCCGTTTAATTATATTTTCCACTTTTTTATTGCGCAAAACAATGTTTTATTATTACGATAGTACTCTTAATGTTATTCAATATATTATTATCAAAGAGATTCTTTTATATATCAGAAATTTATCTGTACATTATTTCATGATACATTCTACTCTGATAAAAAATTTTAAAAGCAAATTAATTAAAATATTACAGGACACTCTCTCTCTCTCTCTCTTCCTAGTAAATAATGTTATTATACAATAAACTTGATACCAACTAATCATTTTATATGCTTTGCAAATAATTTTAATGCACTGCTATAAATATTATTACTAGATATTGATTACAAAATTCCGCCTTATTTAGAAAATAATGAAAAATTAAGAAAGAATATTTTTCCAATTTCATTATCATCAAAAAATAATTTATGTATTATATTAACGACAATATTCGGCTATCTAAAATATATTCATAAAATATATTTTCAGCCTTAAGAGAGGCAATAATTATAAATGAAACAATAGCAGTTTAACGCTATGTAGCGGAGAGAAACCTTTCGTACTAGCGCGATACGGCTTTAATTCGTGACATCTTATTCGGTCATCTGGTGAATTCAGTGGTCGTTTGATGTTCACGACGCTTTAATATACTGTGGTCGACTAGTCGGTCGGGAATCTACGTTCTTCCAAGCTTCCGAGCTTTCGTTTTGATAATGATTAACAAGACGGAAATTAATGAAGGACAGATTGGATCCATTTAACGCCATTCTCGTTACCCTTTGTCTGGAAATGCTGTACTTATATTTCTATAATTGATCGCATCCTTCTGAAGTGTCTATTCGATCTTAAAATACATTTTGTGGTTTACTTTATAATTCTTTTTCCGCAAGTTATTACTAAAATATTAGAATGTTTCACCAACTACATTTTTTGATTATTTATTTTTAATTAGACAAAACCCAAAAGAAAAGGTTTGATGTTTGATAAAAAAGAATTAAAATTTTTTAGCAAGCATCTCTCAAAGAGATATAATAGCTTAAATAACTCTTTGCTCAATTATTTTAGTAAGTTAATCTGTAGCCTTTTTCATCTCTTATAACTGGCAACATTACTGAAAAGAATCTTTTATTTCCAACAATTTCCTCTCATTAAATTTCATAAGACGATCAATCATCTCTCACCAACGAAAATTATATAATTTATATTACCAGCGACGACGTTTGTGATTTATAGGCGGCTCTAAGGAATGCCTTGCCTAGGTGCGAAGACAATTAAGAGATCGGCATAGTATCGCCGATTACATGTTATTAAATAGTTTACATTATTTCTACGATATGCGACATGTTTTAGACGAGCCAAGAAATATGAAAATACATCATAAATGTTAATATAACGATAGCACACTACATACTTGTACTTCCTTGATATGTCGCCTTTCATTTAATCTATCCTACAGGATCTAATCCCCTAGTAATAATCCATGTATCCCATGTTACGCGCATATACAAATCTGTGCAGTAAACCGGGTCAATGACGTGATTCACATTTGTTAGCAGTACAATAGAATTTACTCTAAGTATATACATACAAAAGTTACCGGCTATAATCAACATGCTAACAAAGATAAAGCAATTTAATATCGAATTAATGTAATAATATCATGCTATATATAATTGCAATTTAAAAATTATTTTATTGCTCTCTTTAAAAGATAAATAAAAATATGAAAAAAAGACAATTTATCTTAATGCAATCTACCAATTCTTTAGATAAAATTTAGAAGAATTATAAAAATTATGTTATTTTATAGAAAATTTTTCTATAAAAAAATTGTGTTTTTATAAAAATCATATAAAAATTTATTATAAAAAAAAAAACAAATAAATGTCCTAGATGTACGGTGTTGGCGTGAAACAAGATCAAAGATAGATCTCGATTTTGTGAATGTGTTGTTCTTATGAATTTTTTAACGAGAGAGTTTTTCTCGCGTGTCAAGGACCAGTCGCCGTTTCCGTTCGGCAGGACTCCAGCACGTTAATTCCGCAGGACGTTACATTAATTCCAAATTGGTTTCGGCCGGGCGGAGATTCTCGGCGTCGCGCCAGGCACGAAGGATCACCGATCCACGGAATACCCGGCTTAGTTCCGTCGTAATTACAGGCCAGAACGGGGCTTAGCCCGTCCTTATTTATACGCAAGCTAGGACAGCGACGCGACGCGCACGCTGATACTTCATTCCCGCTGCTTCCGTACGCTGCTTCGTATGCGTTTCTTATTAACTGTACGCTGACAGGCAGATATTGTCCTTCCCGATATCGACCTCAATGAGTGATCGAAGGCGACATTCTGCGCGTTTGAAATGAAGAGATTGGAAACGATGTGACTTTAATGAGCTTGTTTTACAACTATAGACACAAAAAAATAAATTATGTATAACTAATGATGTATAAGTGTGACGATTTCTACCATTTACAATTCTAAATCGAATCAATAATTAAACTCATCGAAGAAAAATTACATAATCAAAAAATTCAGTCTATTTGCCCCAGTTTGTTGTCGAAAAAGATTTTCTAGGATCTCTGTATCAATCTCCTTTCATCTCCGACAGACAGAAGAGCGACCATTATGGCAGTGAAAGAAATCGTGAAATTCCAAGCGCGACTAAGAGAGGCGCTCGTAAGGATCTCGAGAACTAGGTGGGGAGTATCTTAAGTACCACGTCGCTATATTTAGGACGCATCCTTATCTCCGACGTCCCCTTCTAACCGCAGTTTTGAATCGTGGCGCGCGCGCCGGCGCTAAGCGTCGGTCTATGTCGGTGGTAATTCCGCACATGGGGTGGACAGAAAAGGGTTGCATCGAGCGAGACAGGGATGGATGACGGATGGCGCAAACGGAGGGGAAACAGAGAGACAGAGGAAAAGAGTGAGAGAATGAGAGAGAGAGAGAGAAGGGAAGATGCTGAAGAAACGAGAGAAAGCAGAGACCTGGCGAACGACGGGATAACCTTCTGAGTGGTCAAAGGTGTCGAAGCGAGATGGTCGCGATGAGGGGGATGAAACTGTTCACGGGGGCAAAGGTGTCGTAATGAAGCTCTACGAGGCTGAAGGATAAAACGAGATGGGAAACTAGTAGAAGGGATAAGCAGAGACTGACAGAGACAGAACAGAGAGACCGTTAGGAAAGAAAAGAAGGAGAATCAGAGTCCCGAAGAAAGGAGCAAGAGAGAAAGAGAGAAGCGACTGAGGACGATACCATAGGCGAAAAAAGGAAGTATGTCGAAGGGTGGAAGGAAAATAGAGAAGGATTGTCACGCTCAACGTTTTGGTGGGGGTGAAGGTGGTGGGGCGCGATGTGGAGCGGCGCGAAATAGGGGAGAAAGAGAAAGAGGGAGAGAGCGAGCGAGCAAAGGATGCAAAACGGAGACGGAACGAGGGCGACGAGGAGGGGGCGGAGGAACGCGTAGGGACACAGAGCCATAAGAGGGTTGATGGCGGCCGGGGTTGGCCCCAGTAGCACAGTCGCGCGCCAAACTCCTGTAAGAAAACACGTAGCCGGTGATTCGGACGCGCTCATTCGCGCAACGACTCGTATCCCGGACGGATTTTTTTATCCTCTTCGACGGCGAAGAGTTTTAAGAGTTTGGACTGCTGATTCGTCATCCCTCTTATCGTCACGCGCTTTCGCGCTCGCAGCCCAGGAAGTTGGGCACTATCTGTGACTATCATTGGAGCCGGTGACTCGAGAGACACAATCAAGTTTTCTTTTTCCTGAAGAAACTATAAGCTTGTTGTGGTTGGACCGATTGAGGCAGAATGATGGACTTAGCAGGTAAACAGCAATCTATTATTAGACGTTAGTCATTGGTAAACAAAGGCATCAACCTCGAGTGGTTGATGATACACTGATATAGCTATTAAGATTTTTTTTTATTGTTATCTATTTGATAAATGAAACTTTCAAATCTGGTTTGTCAGTTGCATAAATGCATTATTATATACATATGTGTATATGATAATAAATGACGTTGGCAATTATATATATAGTCTATAACACTATTAATTACGTCATAAAAAGCCAATGCAATAAAAAAGAAAGCGCAAGTACTTAAACAATGATCTAATCAAGGGCAAAAATTGCACGAATTTTCACGTTATATACTTATGCTTTTGCCGTAAAAAATACGTAAATATAATACCGTATAAATTCTATCCTCTTTGAGAAATAATTTTATATTTATCGGATTGTTAAAAAAAAAGATTAGATTTACTTGAAAACATTATTCAAAATTAACTGATATTTTTAATAGAGCCTTTTTTATAAAACTATTCGCTGAAATTTTAAAAAATTTTGTCTAGAAAGTTAGAAGAGCTTAATATAAGACCATTGTATTCACCGTATACATATTCCCTCTTATCGGCAATGTTTATGCCCGTATTTCATAATGACCAACGTTGCATTTTGTGACTGGTGGCTTGACAAAAGTTTTCAAATACAGCGCCAGATGTGTGCAACTCATTCTGAGAGCGAGAGAAAAGCGTCCACTATTTCTTCCGCATTCATTGCTCGATACTGAAAGTAGTCTAATTTCTCAGAGGGTTCTTTCATCCAACATGTACCGAGACAAGAATGTCTTTATGCATATTTCCTACAATAGGAACACAATAGATGCTTCCTGATTAGCGGAAATTTCGGAAAATTTGGTATTAAAATGTATATCAATCTTAATTAATATTTCGCTGTGTATCTTAATATTAGCTAATAATATGAAGTTTCGTCAATTTTGAAATAGTATTACAAATAAAATTCGCGTTTTTATAGATATATATTATTATGCCTGAATATGTATATGTATATAAATCTGTGTATGTGACTACAAATCCAATAATTAAAAAACAATAATTAAAATCATTTTGTTTATTAATCTCAGTCGTAATATATTATTATTTTATAATGATCGGATTTTTTTAAATTAATAATCCTTGAAATGTAATAAAGAAAAATAACCATGATATAGCCAATTAAATACTATTCGGAGAGAATTAACCGATTCGTATAATAAGTAAGATTGATAGTAAAAATTCTTCGCATTAATTAAAAAGAAAATTAATTCAATGTATATTTCGTACAGCATAGCTGTTGATTCTTTAGGACGATTATTACAATTATGTCAATCACATGCGATGGTACAACGCGTCGCCGGTCGATTTCTCGTCCATTACCGCAAAACAAAGTAGCCTGAGCAAGCTCATTATGGCGCTTGCTGTGATCGGACGTGTCGCACAAGTGCAACCAGATGCAATATTGTGCCGGACGGGCGGACTGGGTGCGCGACAATTTGCACGACGATTCATCGCTTAAGCATCATGAGATTAACGCGATGCACGCGACGCACGTGCCAGCAAACGCTGCAAAATTGAATCTTCATAGCGCGTTGCAGGCTCTCTCTCTCTCTCTCTCTCTCTCTCTCTCTCTCTCTCTCTCTCTCTCTCTCTCTCTCTCTCTCTCTCTCTCTCTCTCTCTCTCTCTCTCTCCCCCCTTCTTTCTCTCCCTTTCTCCTTCTCTCTATTTCCGCTTCTCTCACCTTCTTGTCGATGCAGCTGCAATGTTACTGCGCTTTGGCGGAGATGCCGCGTAAACGTGACACGACGACGGCGTCAGCGGAAATATGTGCACGTCGATACTCTCGAGAGCGGCGAGTCTTTAGTATCCATGCGACCGTCACTGGCGGATGCATCGTTACGCGTAATAATAACGAGGATATCATCCAAGGATCGTCGCTACATGTTAACGTCCCGTTAACGAGATTAAGTGCCAATTACGTTCTTACCGCCACGAAATTACGTGGCACGGTTAAACTTCTAATTCGATAAGTGGCCGTTAACTGCGCTCGAGCTGTGTTTAGTGCGCTCCGACGACTGATGCGAACCCTTGTATCGTACATTTCGCATAGAACTTACAGCGATTTCTTTCGAAATCGACGTGTTTGCGATTATGTCAGAAATGTGCATCGTACGAAACAATTATTCACATTTTATATATAAAAAGTCTCATATAAAGTAGACATCAAAGAAAAATTATTTAAAATTATATAATAATACACATGCAATATCGGAATATTTTTGGAGTAAATTTATTCATTTTTTTCGTCAATATTTATTCTTGAAAATAATGTTTGGTTATTTATTCGCAATATGAAATCTAGCAAATTGTATAAATTCCGCGATTGAAGTTAATAATTGAAAGATTCATTATCTCTAAATTTTTTTCTCCTAGATTACTTCTAATTCTTGGGTGATACAGCTGTACCTTCACCGTAGGAAACGCTTCTATCCCTCTCTGTTTCTACGTTGTTGGTTTTAAGACATGTCTCATCGTCGCCGTAAAAGCACACTTAAACTCGACGCAATTTATTTCGTCTTATCTTTCTACCTTACTTCATTCTTACTCGCGTATCTCTCGCGCACGTAATTGACTTTATGCGAAATTTTCATTTATATTTAATGATGGTTTTTTTTTGTATAATTATTTCGTGCAATCTTTCTCTTCTCAATATTATATATATTTGTGACATATCGCGATAAATATTCTTGCTCTAAAAATTATTGTAAATTATAGCAAGTAACTTGTTAATTGCGGACGCAACAATCTCACGATCTTGTTTCAATTTGTCCCAGCTCTCCGTAATTTATACGCAACTTATGCTCAACTTCTCCGCGTAAGATGCAGTACGATACTTATCGGACTCTCAAACAGTTTTAAGTCTGATATATAAGGTGTTCTAGAGATATAAGAGATTAATATGCATTTTTCTTCTCTTCCTTTGATGAGTTTTTAAAATTAGTTTCTCGAGAGATGGTAAAAATTTAATCCACACAAAACTATAGTGTCGAGAAAAGCCGCAAATATTCAACGAGATTATTCTTTGTGCGTGCGACATAGACATCTATATAATTATCCAGGAGCTAAATGATGTGACAAATATCCCAACGCATGCAGTAAATAACCGTAAGCGATGACGAAGGCAAGAAAAAGGAGAAAAGAACAAGAACGGGCGTAGGGTATAAGGGCGCGGAAGGAGGACGAAGCCGACCTCCGGTAATTTTCATTCCGAAACGAGACAGCGCCGAGGCTCTGAGAGGCTGAAACGTCGTTTAAGGAAATCTTGCCTTAAGTCGAGAGCCGTAGCGTTTAACGCAATTGGAGCTCATTTAAAAATCCCATCAAAAATGTACTCGGAAATATCTGCGTGTCCCCTGCCGCCCACCCTCGCGAGGATCACCAACTAGTCTCTCTTTCTCCCCCGCTGCAGCTATATGCCGCACCTCACTTAAATCACCCCCAAGGCTATTTCTGCGGCCCTGCCGCTTCTGCCTTACTATCCGCCCTCTTCTTGATCGTCACTCTGAGCCGCTACCATCCTTGTCCTCTCAAACGCACATACACACACATACACATACATATACATCCTCTCGCCTCGGTAGTCTTCTTCTTTCTCTCACTTTCGTCATCGCTTTCTTCCCTCGAGCGTCTGACGAACCTTCGAGCGCTCGAAAGAGAGACAGAGTCGGGGACTGTCTGATTGGATTGTAAGCTCGATTTACACTACCTTCGGTTTTCTCTCTCGAGTTTCTCTCTCTCTCTCTCTCTCCCTTCTCTCCCCTTCTCTCTCTCTCTCTTTTCTTCTTTCTTTCTCTCTCGCTGAACGCGAGATCCATCTACGTACCAATTTTGTAAACGAGAGCGTTTTAGGAAGTTAGTGGACGAGCGCGACGCGTTGGACAATAAAATAACATCGACGGTGACCGAGTTACAAAGGACAAGTTACACGAGAACTAAATAATGTTTGCTTAACAAACGTTTTCATTTTTCGTATCGGGTTGAAATTTTGCGCGATGCCTGTAATATAACGTTTTGCCAATCGTAAAACTTTGTTGCAAATTTTACACGCAACTGCAACCAAATCTATCACAATTTTTATAATTGCATGAATTGGTTTATAAGAGAATCAGATGAAATTGTAGGAAGAGAAAATGTAAAAATCGTTACGTGTGTAAATATGTAGAAAATTCTCGAGTTTTTCCTTTAAAAAATTAATTTACAATAAATATTAAAATATCTGTTCAGAGACACCGTGTACATGATCAGAATAGCGTTCGTGTCTCTTCGGCGGAACTTTAACAAATCACGGCAGCGCGATGGTACTGACAGAAGTATCGACAACTTCGCATTCGCGAGCATCCGTCGCGCCGTCAAAACGTCGCGTTGAGTTGAATGACTCGATGATTGCAAAGCATCCAGAAAATTTGTTTTAGTAGTAATGAAACACCGCTGTTAACGAACCCATTGTTCACAAGAGCAGAGTTTTGTTTCTTCGCCCGCGGCCCATTTATACGCTTCGCATTATTTGCCGTAACGATTAAATAGCTGCTTCGCAACTTACTCATTAACGCGTGAAAGTAGTACAGTTTCATGTAACATGAGCTGAAGCGTATCTCAGAAGATATTTTGGCATAGAATAGTTTTATTAAACCAACATTTACATACTATTAAAAATTATCTGGTATTTATTATAACTAATAGTATTTTGACGAGCAAGTTTTTTAAAATCTTATTTAAAAATAGAAAATTTATATATAAAAGTATTAAAAAAACAATATATATATAGGTAATATTATATTTCTTTGGTGTGTTTCGCTTATAATTCAAATTATAGAATTATTATTTCTTTATTATAGAAATTAAAATTATGATATTAATTTTATTTAACTTTTATCTCTCATCATTGAGTAACATATTGTAAGATATATTGTAATTTTTGAGAAAACAGTCTTGATGATATTTAAAATGGAGACGAAATTATGAACTGGACACAGAAGAGAGAGAGAGAGAGAGAGAGAGAGAGAAGCGTGCGAAAAAAGAGAAACATGTTTATTTTCGATTTAGCCAGTTATTGTGCAGATTTAACAGTTTTATGCATTCTGATCGTACAAACTGATCGAATCGATGTTGCCGCAAATTAACTAACAAAATATTCCTTTGTTATAGTAACGAAGACATGAACACTAATTTTTCTAGCCATATGTGTGCTTTATCTATATTATCTTTATCTATCAAAATTATATATATAATAGAATAAATGTAAAAAAAGTTATATATATAATAACTACATAAAAATAGTTAAATAATTGAATAAACAAATTAAATTACGTTTGTTTAAAGAAAGTGTAAATAATAAATTAATTTGTAAATTTCTTTGCAATTATATAATAGCTGAATTCCTTGTAATTATAATTGAGTCGAAAAATATTTAAACATTTAATCAAGAAAAATAATTAAACATTTGAGATGTGAAATTTGTGTTTTAAAAGAGGAAAAAAGCTATAATGAACTTTGTATCGATATAATTAGTTCATTCTTATAAAGACAAAATATAATATATAGAATACATGATATAAAATTCGCGAATTTTTTATTTTTTTTATTTATTTATTATTTTTTATACTGCATTTATTATAAATTGGTTTCTTTTATTTTTGTCTGCTGCTTCTATTTTATCTTATATTTTATTGCATCCCGGCACTAACATGAGGTTCAACGATTATTCGCAAGTAGTCAATGGCCGACTTTACACCGGCACAACGTAGTTCATACCAGGCGGAGTTTAATATCGCCCAGCTGCTTTGCTTGCGGCGATGTTGTCACTTCTGCAGGCGCTCCTCCCCAGCTGGCAAGTATCTTAATCTTTAATTATCGCCCCTCGCCGTTCTTAATTACGGCGTAATTGTAGCTAGATAGCGATATTATAGTGTCTCGCGGAAAAAGTTTGACATCGAACCGCCGTCGGCGTGAACGATGTCAATTCCAAGACGTTCAATTATCAGAAGCCAATAATCAGATTGATATCAGATGAATATACAGAATAGGATTGAGAAGAAGATAGGATATGAGTAGAAAGAAAAATGAGGCTAAACGAGCCTCGCCTATTTCCTGCAATGTATTTCACGCAAAGCGATCGCAGGACAATCCCAGAGACATTTAAATTTTTAATAACGCTTCATCGTTTCCTGGCAATATCACATTCCAAGAAGCTCGAGAGAATGTCGTTCTTTATGTATAAATAATTCTAATTTAACAAAAGCATGAACAACACTAGAATTTGACTATTGATTGCAATCTTTTTTACGCAATATTGATTATCAATCGACAAATTATATGTACGTTTACAAACTTTAAAATTACAAAATCTAATATATAGAATTTAAATATGAAGATTTAATATAATTACGTTCAATCCTTTTTCTTTTTTTTTGTAATCAATAATAATGTTTCCAATGAACTGATAGAATCATCGATGACTAACATGAGATTTGAGAAAGGGTAAAGCCTACATCGCCGAGTGCGCCGCATGATTATACATCTTCCGGTAAAGACAAGCGACGATTATCCCCTGGCGCGAACGTAATTACGACCGGGCGTGAGGGATACGGGGGTGGCAGCTTACATGTAAATTGCTGCTTAGAGCGTCGATCGCGCCCAACTCTCTATCGCAGCAGCTAGATTAGAAAAAGCAAGCAACCTCTTACACGCTTGACTAGCCACGAGATTGTGCCACCGTGGAGAAAGGGGTCTGAAGGATGGAGAAGAGGAAAGGCAGGAGAAAGGGGGACTGGATGGTTCGCAAGCGTAAAAGAGGATGCAACGAAAGGCCGAGCTTGGAGGTAAATAAAGTGAACAAAGAAAGGGGGAGCGACAAAGAAAGTAAGAGGATAGGATCAGAGAAAAAGAGTGAGTGAGAACAGAGGATGATACTAAAGACGCTAATTCGGTGCGGGGCCGATAATCAAGCGGAATAACGACGGATCTCGCAGCCAGTCCACTTAATCTCGCACATCTATATCGAAATAAGGAGAGATAACAGAGAGAGAGAGAGAGAGAGAGAGAGAGAGAGAGAGAGAGAGAGAAAGATAGAAAGAAGCGAAGGGAGAAAGAGAGGGGCGAAGATGCATGCGATCTGCACAAATTTTCATAATTAGTATCCTGTCGAGCATAAAATACTACGCATGAAATATAATCAGGGCAAATATGTTAAATGAATACAATTAAGTTTTGCACTCAAAGTTTTATAGCTTTCTTTTCTTTTTTTAATAATTAAACATAAATTATATTATTATTAAATAAGCAACGGAGAGATCATAAATTAGAAAATAAAGTTTTTTAGCATAAAAATTATGGTGTCTTTTTAAAAAGAAATGTTAATCTTTTTTCTCTCCAAGCATAAAATAAAATAAAAAATATTATAATAAAAATATACAAAATATACACAATAATAATTATTTAAAAATATGTAAAATAATTTAATTTTAATAATAATTTTATATAAAAAAATCTTATTCTCACGTATACTTTCGTGAAAAAAAATCCGGCAATTATGATTATAATGACATTTCATGAACAGGATAAATTTAGTCTCGACTATCAAGATTGACGACTGTTTTACAAAGAAACGCATAGCCCTAGTAATAAGAACGTACGAGGACATTGCCATTGGCATGGAATATCCGGTGAAAAGATCGGTGGAAAAATATCGGACCTCCTTGTATAACCATAGCCAATGAACTCGCAGCGATTCGTCTGTGCGTATAGGCAGGAGAATCCTATCTACGCAGCATACATCTACTTTCGTTTACGTATTTTCCTTTCCTGCCTGCGAGGCAGGGGATTGAGAGCGTCGTGAAAGGAATCGGTGAAGAGAGCGGAGAGGCCGACGACGACGACGAATCGCGCATCTCGCGTTCGATGCGAAATGCAGCAACGCTGAATTCAGTCGGACTGATTGATTTCATGGGAAAAATTCCGCGCCAATATGAGTATATCTCCTCTTCGCCGGAAAGAGGAGCAAAAGGAAGAAGAGGTCGAGCTTGTTCGCGCAACGGCGCGAGATTTCATCGATTTATCCTTATAATTGTATAAAATCAAATTCTGTGTGGATTGAATTGTTTTCAATTAACTGAAATTTATTTTAAATAAATTCTTTTTTTCCGCGCATAAGAAACGATATGTGACTCTTTGTCGTTATCAAATAAGTCTTCCTTTTTTTTTTGTCAACAGTAGACAATTTTGAAATTCTTTAGCTTTTAATAAGTATTAACGCATAATTGCATAATCAGAAAAATATTAATACGTAAATGCCGTACGTGCGCGAAATAAAAGAGCTAATAAAAATGCGGATTTTGTCTCAATGATTTCTTAATACCCAGTAATCCCGATTTGCATGAAAGAATTTTTCTCCACATGCTTACAATTAATTCAATCAAAGACCGACTGGTGGTCTTTCTTCCTTCAAAGTAGTCCAATTGTTAAACAATCGTTTTTTCCAATCACAACGAGTTTTACCAAATTATATCAATCTATACATTATGCAATTGAAAAAATATTTTTTATCAGTATTTTAAAATTTTTCTATATCAGTATATATTAAATTTTGTTTCAATTTTTTTTATATTACATATTATAGAATTCTCCTTTCATACTATTGAAAATTTTAACCGCAATTTATATTATATTAAAAATATTTTAAAAAATAAAAAATTTATTATGTGTTTTACTAAATTTTCTTTGCGATATTAAGAAATACAAAAGTAAAAAATGTTATTATATTTGAAGTATTTAATTTTTTTGTTAAATTTCTCATCGCATGTAGATATCGGACAAACAATAATCGTTTCATGAGTAACAATTATATTATTATTTTAATAATATTTAAAATAGAGAGAGAAATGTGAAAAAAAACTAACGACAATTTCATCTTCCATCATACAATAGTTGAAAACAGTAAACTCCAAAAATATATCGACCGCATGCAATATCTGCAACGATGGCTTTAAAAGCGAACGAAATCGCCGGCACTAACACTTAATCCTGTAAAAAATTAAATTCCCTTCTAATGGGCAATGGCAAGCTTCACGGAAAACAACTGGTGATAAAATTAAAGACAAAGCCTCAAACGACTATAAAATTTTATTTTATTCCAGCTGTTTCGTCTCCTTCTAAGCCTTGCTTCTAACGCATCTTTAATGTCCATCTTTTCTATATATAAAATTCATAGAAATCACATGCATAACTAATCGTAAATGATAATAATTAAATGTAAATTATAGGTTTCTTTAAAAGAAGGCTTAAATATATATAATGCATAATATGTAAGCAGTTACTCCTTTCTATTTGATTTCATAATTTATAACGAAATACAGCAATTTATAGCAAACGACAATTAACCCGTCAACAGAGATATCTTTTTCCATTAGGATAAAAATAATTACTGTGCCATTTAGTAAGAGGAATGAGAAATTAAATTTAATTTCAATTTGCCGTGAGATTATTCGTTGGTAATTTTCCTGCAGATTGCATAATCTTAAAGTCTCTTTCTACTCTGATACAACTTCATCACGTTCCACAAGTATGTACTTTGCATGTACGGTATAGAGATATTCGGTCGATTTTAAATTCTTAACGCCAGAATTCTCTCGTTAAGAGATACCGAAAGGAATCGTCGAGCTCAAATCCTGCTTCTGCGACGAGAATGAAAACGAGAGACAATTCTCTTTACGTATAGGAAAGCAATTGCGGCCGAAATTGAAATAGAATGCCACAAAAAGACGAGGCGCGTACCATAACAACGCGCGTATTCGATCGTTCAATAGAATAAAGCAAGATTTCCGGAGAACCGTATGTACGTCGTTAAGGTGTGTTAAGGAGTTTCGCATTAGCACGTTCACCCTCGCGCAATTCAATCCCGTCCCTACCGACGACAAAATCACGTCCATGCGACGCGCGTGCACGCGAAGATGATCGCGCGGATTGTGGTCGTTGCATAGATCGCTGCATCCCCATCCTCTTTGCCCCATTTCCTTCCTTTCTCACCGTCGCGATTGCTAGCCAACATCTACGTGAAGCCGGGATCGCATTCACGTAAATACCCAGTCTGATATAACGCGTGCGCATAAAGGAAAGCATATATATATGAGAGAGCAAGAATTGAGAGAGAGAAAGAGAGAGAGAGAGGGGCTGGGTAATAGCGAGGAACCATCCGGCAGAAAATCTCTTCCGCTGAATTTAGTTTGAGAAGAAGGACGAAGAAAAGAGGAGGGAGGAAGAGCGTAATATAATGGATATATGCGAGCTATCACGCAATGCATACTAAGCTCCTCTGACCCATTCGTGAGTTGCCGTGATCTTTGCCATCGCTTTTTCCCAGCTTCTTCTCCCGCCTCCGGTTAAGTCGACAGACAGCTGTTAAGCCGCCGAGTCGGATTGTCTTTCGGTTTTGTCGGGATCATCTTCGTGAGACACGTCGGGACTAAGGACTTCTCCTTCTCGTTCTCGCGAAGCTTCAGCTTTCTCTGATCCGAATAATCGCTGCGAAATCGCGGAGTTCTTCGATATAATTTCGAGAAGAAGAGATTGTGTCCCCGAATAATAAGTCGCAACTTTTAATGAAACACATTGACATTTTATTAATCTTTAGTATCCATAAAACAACACACTATGCGCATTCAACGAGAAATTATTCATTCGTTTATAGTATTCGCAATTTTTTGTAATCATTAAAATGTATTTTCTGTATTTGCATCGGGAAAATTTTTTAAAAATCAGAGTTAATCTAAAATCTCTACACCCATATTTTTTATACAACATGATAATATATAATAATCGAAATAAAAAAATACTTGCCTGAATCGTGATACAAGTCAATCGTGAATCAAGTTTAAATGAAAATTTCATATCTTTTATCTCGAACTTATATAGTTGAAACTGTAATAATATATAAACCGCGAATTATTGTATCTATTATTTATATAATATTGATACTAATCAATACGCGCGATTAATTCTGATAGCGGAAAATAGCGAAAAATCACTATTGAATCGCACGAATTGACATGGTCAGCAGACTCGAATACGCATATATAATTTGTCAAATTGTCATTTGCGTATCGTCGCGTTACTCAGACTCACTCTTTTGTCCATCGTTCGCGGTGTCTATTGAGCGTTTCGAGCAATGGTATCATTATCGCTCGTATCCAATTTCGCGATCCAACCGAAACGATGGATCATTAAGCATGAATTGGACCATCGAGCCATAAGCAATTACCTGCGTCACCCGTTAGGCACAATGGTCAATTGGATAGAAATAGATTTGAAAATATTTATTCCAGCAAGAAAATAAACATTTTACAATCATTGCTAATTTTTAGAAATTTACATAAGAAGAATCATCTTGCGAAAGAATGTATTTCTAAAAAATGAAGTTAAATGTTTCAGCAAAAATAAAATATCGTTTGTCAGAAGACGAAAAATATAATAATTAACCCGCAACAAACGAAATAGGGTAAGATAAGCGCGAGATCAACGTTCACGTAATCTACATAAAGGAATACATATTAATTAAAAAGCCATGAAAAAAAGAAGCGTTCTTGCGCGTATAAGTTAACCGCGAGAACTAAATTAAATAATTACTCGCGTTATCGTCGTGAATAATTTATGTGCGAATAATCCGCGAGCTAAAACCGTATTTATGCTCGTGATAACATCAGTAAGTAAATATTCATGAATCTTTGAAGTATTCAAAACTAAAACAGAACATTATTAATGTTAACGCTAGTCACTCATAACCGTCTTTGAGAAGGAAGAGTAAATCACTATTCTATCTCATTATCACTCTTAAATTCTTCTTAAAGTTTAATCACAAAGTAACACAAAGTTTTGCCTGTTAATTTAAAGGTAAATTATCTTTGCACTATCTCTTTTTATTATAATTTTAAAACTCGATAGACAATTTCTATAAATTAGATAGATTATGCTAGAATTTTATTTAAGCTAAACATTAATTTACTCATGTTATACGCATTAAGTAGATTAATAATCTATTATTTATATGATTATTCTTTCGTTTTAATTAAATTGCTGTAACACATTTGCAACTGGCCCTTGTCGAAAGAAATATAAATAATACCGTATGCTTCTCTAAAATTATTATCTCGAAATGTAAAATAAAATATTTTACATTTTATTGTACGTCTCGAAATCTCGCGTACCTCGTGACGCGAGCCACACAAAACGTTCGATATCGTTCGCGAATTCCGTCAAATCCCATCGATAAATTCACGCGACACACCGGAAAGTTGTAAATTCGATAAATGCCCCACGCTCGCGCACGCACGCCTGCCAAAGCCGCGCTCGCGGCTCGGTTACCCAGTTCATTCGCAAAAATTAACGCTTAAACCCGGACGGATAAAACGCCACTGAACGACCATTGATCCCTCGTAAGCTCTCCGGTCGTGCTCCCCGATATCTGGCGCGGAATCGCGCGTGTATGCGGCGAGATTACACGTACGTGCTCGCCACTTGGACGGAATGGATCCCGGCACGGTGGACAATGTATAGGGTGATCGCGAAAAAGAACCGAAAAATGTAGAAAGTGCAATATTCATGAAAATAGATAAAAAAAATGATTAGAGGTCGGTGAATTAATTTTGCTAGAAATATACGAAATTTCTATTTCGCGAAAGATAATTAGATATAAGCTACGATGAACAATCACACTTTCACTTCGGCATTTCTTTATACGCTTAACAATTTTAATAACAGATTAAATCATTTTAATCAATCTCAGCTTACTTTATATTATCTAGAATTTATTGATTCTTAAAAATGAATTT
This sequence comes from Camponotus vicinus, assembly GCF_025532165.1. NCBI lineage: Eukaryota > Metazoa > Arthropoda > Insecta > Hymenoptera > Formicidae > Camponotus > Camponotus vicinus. The sequence goes on from NW_028141945.1 coordinate 33,878,304, forward strand.
TTAATTAGATTTCTAAAATGATTTTATTTGAATGTATGTTAGCTCGGCTATTTTTATAAATTCCATGTGTTATTCTGTATTTGTGAATCTCTTTTTTTTACATTACCCTATATATGCGAGATATCGGCAGTTTCCGTGTTTCCTCTCTTTTCGAACCCTAACTCCCGTACAGTCGGCGTATGTTCTCGTTATCGGCGCAATATTTCAGTTAGCGAGTGAAACGAAAGCGTTCCTGTAGGTGCAAAGCGAAAATCGAGCGCAATCATATAAATTTCACCACCATAAAGAAAGATTCGTTTGTGCGCGCTTAACGGTTTTAAATTGCCGTTAGTAGGGATTGCGGTGAAGGTATGTTGTCGTTGGCGGCGTTATCAGAACAGTTATTGGTAGTTATCATCAAACGCGAAAAAGGGCTATAGAAAAGATCCGTTTAGTGGTTTTAGATGGAAGCTCTCTGTGAGAGATAAATTAAATTTGAAGGTAGAAATTTAATAATTTCATCGACAATATCGCGCGTTATTATTGATGGCGTTATCAAAACACAATAATGACACATTTCCTGTTAAACCTTTTAATGAAAGAGAGAAAATCTTTATTTAGAGTTTATAATCGCGTGTTATGTCATTAATAAACGTAATATAACATCATATGGATTGTGATGAATGGATTGTGAGATCGATTCGAGAATCTCGGACGGATTGCAGTTTCACCATAGTATCTTTGTGGATAACAAGGAACAAAGAGATAATACTCAGATTGGAAATGTCCTACTGATATCTATTGTAACGCGGTACAATAGATTATTAGCAAAAAATGCGAGAAGTTATCAGTATCGAGGCAAGAGAAATAAGTGATTGTTCCATGGCTCGATAATAAGACGGAACGTGCGATTGGCAAGGGATTTAATGCGAAAGAAATTCTCCGATCAAAAGAATGTCGGTCGATATTATCTGTTCTTAATGTCGCGGGAAAACGCTCTGAATTTAGCGCGCCTGTATTCACGCTTTTCCTCTTTCTCAATCTCTCTATCTCTTTTTTTTTTATTCCGTTGTTCCGGATGCTCGATGTAGCCTACGCATAATTAAAGTCGTCGCGAACTTAGATTGGCGAGAATTGCGCATCCAGTCTTTGGCGAGATGCGCGAGGAAATTGGTGTTCGCAGCACAAGAAACTTTAGCGGGCTCTTTAATTGGGAGAGACGCTGTGTAAGATGCCGGAAATGGAAATCGACCTTGGGCCGCGCGGATATGCTTAAAATTTCGTTAAAACGCGCTGAAAGGAAAAGCGCATCGCGCTGGAATTCATTTCTCGATCATTTAAAGATAACGTCATTCTCTTCCGCTCAAAAATATAGACGGATTAACGAAGATCGATCGGACACTGCGGACTCTTAGAAATATCCATATTTTTACATGCCAAGCACTTTATCACACACACAAAAACATCTATATTTTATTTCTAATTCAATTTTTGAATAAAAATAGATAAAGTATTTTAGAAAATTTACATCAATTAAAAATTAAAATTTTTAATTAAAACATATATATTTTATATTCTATGTTATTCTAAGTTATGATTTGTATAATTTATTAAATATATAATTTATTTTGTTAATTAATAATTGATCTTTATGATATAAAATCAGTTTTTATATAAAATGATCTAAAATCGCGTCCAACATTTCAACTGAATCCTGGGTGAATGAATAGTCGCCTAGGAACACTTTCCCAAAGGATATTTAATGAGCTCTTTTCGCAGCATTCCGACTTGAATGGTTCCGGAGAAAGTCGACGATGGGATTCGCGCGCTTTCGTTTAGATATAATAATTGAGCGAACGTGACGGGAATATCCTCTTTCGGACGCATTGCGCAGAGAACAATTTCCGCGAATGAGAACTTTTTAGCGAGACATTTTAACGGGAGGGGTGAATACGATTCGCCGATAGGAAGAACGAGAGGACGAGTGGAAAGCCGCAGGGGTAACTTTCACGGAGGTAGAAGTAGCAGTAGGAGGGAATGTCGCACCTACGACTTTTAGAATCGTAAAATTTGAAATTGCCCCAGGAGCCATTTGCATGCCGCGTTTTGAGGGGACGGTTTGCCGCAAATTTATTCGTCTTCTCTCGTTTCCTGCCTCGTTTTCTACTCGCCGAGTATTCCTTTCCCTGCTTTCGATCTTCGGTGTGTGAATAGAATTAGTTCGGTACTTTTAGACGGAAATAACGCTGAATTCGAAATCTATCAGTAAGTAGATGACAGATTGATTATCAGATTCATGGGTAGAAAAAATTCGTGTCACCTATATTTTCACCGCACAAGAAATAATATATGTTTGCATTATATATAAATGTGTATATGTGTGTGTGTGTGTAAATTTGTATAATATATATATGATAAAAATCTGTATACATTATATATTAAATTTTATTATATATAAATATATACATTATACATTTATATATAAATATATAAAATATATAAGAAATATAAAAATCTACGCAATAAAAATGTTTATAAATTGATGTATATATGAGTAAACTTTCTAAATAAGCATTTTGTTTCAATTTTATCTCAATTTGACACATATAAGATTTTCGTCACAATTTAACAAGAAAATATGATGTTCCTACATTGTAAGTACCGCATATATGTGTCATACGCAGGATCAAAGGAAACTTTTCATATATGTAGACGTGCTCAAAAATGTTACCTTGTCGTACACTAAAATTCTACCAATAAAGAAAAGAAGAAAAAGGAAGAGATAAAAAAGTGCAAATTTTTTCTAAATAAATTCTAGCTAAATATAAAAAAAATTTATTGCGTTATATTTAATATATAAAATTTATTATGTTCCTGTTTTAATATTAGGGAGAATCATTTTTATTCATGAAAAATATATTTATATATAATTAAAAAATTTTTATTTACGTATCGCAGAAATTTCCATTTTAATCCATCAAATTAAATTTCTGTACGAGCTCCAATATCGCGCCGCTATTATAAGCTATTTGAACGCACAACGTTTGAGCTTTATATGCGCGCATTACACGGCCTAATTCTAACGTTTATCAGGATTAACACTAAACACAACGTAATAGCGCGCCATTCCACTGTGTTAGATGTATATGACTGCGACTACGCGATGGTGGCATGGGACGTTAAGTGGAAATTGTTCCACGAGCAACGAGCTCTCCGTCGTCAAAGCCGCGATCCGCGAAATCCGTCGCTCAGAACTTCGCTCGTTTTCCTTACGACACACTGAACGTTGAATTACTTTCCAAACGGAAAGACGTCATCTTTGGTCTATATTTCGCTTTACGCAAAAAGAAAAGGAGAGAGAGAGAGAGAGAGGAAGGTAGGAAAGCAGAGGGAGGGAGCGAAAACGAGAAAGAGAACAATCGTTTCCCGAGAGCGAGAAACAAGAAAGCGGGTCACATCGATCGAGCGACATACGGAAACGGCGCGTAGATATGCGAGAATCGACAATATTACGTATCGCGCCTTCGGCTGTTTGCTTATCTATAGAGCCGATCAGCGAACGCGGGTGGTAGCAATCGTCTGAAAAGCCGATAGGAAGTTGCTACTATCAGCGACAACGAGAACCGCCCATCGACTATATGGTACGTGCTTTTATTGCCGTTAGATAACTCGTTTGACTTACTTGGAAGATCATTGCTGGCGATCGTGCTCGATTCCAACCTTTGCATTCGGACTACGACATGAGAGTATCAACTGCTTCTATCTCTTCCTGTAAAATTGATCTGAAATATCAATCATTAATAATTAGTTTCTAATATTTCTCTTTCCTCCTCTATTTTATTCTATATTATTAAAAATATATTAATATTTATCTCAGCATACATTAATCATTTCATTCTCTATATTATTACAAAAAATATTAATATTTATCTCGACATATATTAATAATTAAATATCTTATACGCTGTTTGAATCAATCTATAGATATGCGATAATATAGCAAAGTAATCTGACTACATGATTGGTGGTTTCTACTTAAAGTGGAATACGCTATAAGGATCGACCGCAATCGCAATGTCTGTCTAGAGAATGATTTATACTACTGCGGTCAACTTAATCCTGGGGCTTATTCCCTATAGTGTCAATGAACTCGAAAAGGAGTCTCTCGCGAGCGCGACGAGGGAAGATGGAAGACGTATCTTTTTCTATAAGTTGAACGCATCTCGGAATATCTAAATTCGTTACCGTTTGTTTCGCAAAGTTTAATTGAATAAGAGACGCAAGACGGAGAGCTTACCGTAAATCCAAAAGACAATGGCAAGGTAGGATATTAATACGGGATATACCGCGCGGGGAACAAAAAAGATAAAGATTGCGAAGTCAGGGAATTAATAAATGCCTATGCAAATTTATTTCTTCGCGAGTAAACCGCCTCGCGATTCGGTAATTAAATTTCCGAAGAAGCAAGGAGAAAAAAATTTACCTCGACCGAAAGACGTTCTTACTCGCGAAAACACTAACGAGAGTTCGGTGAAAAAGTCCCGGGCGTAAAACTCGCGCGCGATAAAATCGCGCACAATGATCTCGTGCGGATTTAGGAGCGCCGGATGTATTAATTCCGCGTGGCGGGTCTCGCGCTTCCGCGACCTGCGCAATTATCCGACCGAGCTCGACGTTTAAATTGCGAAAGTTGAGGGATACTCACGACCCAAGTTCATTACGATTTTTCACAAAACTCGCAATCAGGTAAATAACTCGATTTCGGCTGGCGCAAACTCTTATTGCTCGCCGCCATACGACGCGAGTTCTCTTTAGCGCACGGCTAACAGGATCGCGAGATGAGATTACGAATTTATCGATTCAGTAGTTCAAAAACCGGCGGGTGAAACACGTTCACGCGCTTTACAAGCTCGTCAAAGCTGTATGAAAAAAAAAGAAAAGAGGGGAAAAAGGTGCCATTTTTCTCTATCGAGGTTTAAATCAGGAAAATTTGCTTGAGCTCGAAATTATTTCTTTTGCACATTCGACTTTCGTATTCACGTTTGTATTCATTATATCGTGGCCGAGAGAATGTGTGATTAAAAAAAAATGTTTAAAAACGTCATTTCTATCTCCCAATATCTATTTTATGACGCGGGATCAATTTGGTCGAATGACACCGCCGACTCAATTTTCAGGAGTGACAAAACCATTCGTAGAAATTGAATATGTCGACAACGACACCGATTAAATTTGCAACTGAATTTTCTTCGCACACGCGCATATACCATACAAAAGGATCTATTAAAAATGGAATATCTAAATAATATTTCTCTGTCCTTCTTCAATACGTAATTCGATTCTCTTAGATATTTTGCTCCACTTTTCACTGGTAACCGAGAGACAACAATGGTGCTGGTTAAAAAGGTAGCAAAGTGACGTCACTTCCTGAATTCGCGGCATGCCGCGAGTCACTATGGATGTGGGAGGCGAGGGACAATGACGTTAGAATGAAGGGAGAAGACGAGGGAAGAGGCTGTCAGATACTAAAGCCGCGATAGCCAGCCCGACTCGCTGAACCTGTTACTCTATATATATGTGTGTGTGTGTGTGTGTGTGTTTTTGTTTGTGTGTGTGTGTGTGTGTGTGTGTATATATATATATATATATATATATATATATATATATATATATATATATATATGTATGTGTACATGTATGTATGTGTATCTATGTATGTATCGTCTCTCTCCGCGTACAATGTACCTGGTGCGCACAATGCGGACGATTGCGCGTGTGTCGCTCTCGTACGTTCGTATGAGCAACGTGAAACGTCGAGCAAACGGCACGCTCGAATCATATCTCGAACGGAAGGCGCGCAACGTGCATTGTTTCGTCCGAGCGGCAACGCCTGACGTCGCCGACGACATTTCCTTCGCACTTTACACTCGCGTACACACACACGCACACACACACATAACACGCACACACACACTTTCTCCCTCTTTCTCTCTCTTTGTCTCCCTCAAATTCGGTATCTCAAGATTCTCCTTCTCATTTCACGTATATACTCGGATCTTTTCCTCCTCCTTTCCAGAATATCGAGAACGAAAAATGAATGAAGATATTTTGTAAGGTAAAATCTTTTAAATTTCATTGAAGTATAGAAATAAAAATATGTAGATATGTATTCCCCCTACGATTTCTCCTCTTATTAAAATAAAATTTCATTTCTCTTTATGTAATATTATAAAGGCAATTTTTAAATATGTTGTATGAAAAATATTTCTTAAAAAATATATAAATTTAGATTTTACCTCATATATACGCAAATTGCATTTGTACAGATACAGAAACACTGTCTGTCAGCAATAGAACATTGAAGATTTCTAAAAATACTCGTTTAAAAAAAAGGCATAAAAAATAAATTTTGTAATACATCATAGTTAGCGAGTATCTAGCTGCAACATATAAAAAGCAATTATCGCATATTCCTATATATATATTTCCGATTCACAGTGAGGCCGCGCGCGAAGCCACGAGTTTAGCCTAGTAACGAGTTTCCATTAAAAAAATTCCTTTCGCCCAGCGTGGCCAGCGCGTCAGCAGTAACAGCAGCAACACAGCCAAGTCTCAACGCGAAGCGAACGTCTCCCTTTCCTTCCTGTTTGCCGGTGCCGGTCACCCTCCCCGTCGCTTCGCAGCGTAATTTTATTTCTCCGATTTTAAGCGACGCTCGGGGCCCTAATTTCGTTAAATGAGTTGTTTGCTAACTCGGTTAAATTCGCGAGCAGCCAGCCAGCCAACCAGCCAGTCAGCTATCTAGGCAGGAGAGGCAGCAGTCTAGCAGTCAGACAGGCATGCGGCTCTTCCCGGCCGGTCGTCGGTCGACCGACCAACCAGCACTGAACCGGTCGACGGGGTCTCGCACGGGTAATGGTTTGACATGGTTATTGACGTTTCAGGCCGAAATCTAATTATTTGATATACGTGCTTGTCTGCCGTCACTGCGGCATACAGATACGTCAACCATCAACAGTGCTCCTCCCGTTCACCTTCTCTCTCGCTCTCGTTCTCTACCTCCCTATCGTCACTCTCCCTACGACGCTTTCCGACTACCTCTGGTACATGCGACCATAACTACACACGAGTTACAAATTTTCCAAAGAATATCAACATGCTTTTAATGTAGATGATGAAAAATTCAAGGAAAATGGTTATTGATCAGTGAGAAGAGTTTAAAATGAGTCGCTAATTTGATAACTTCTGGTAAAACATTCTTGATTATTTAAGTATAAGATATTTTCTTCGGTATTAGAATCTCGTATATCTATGTTATTCTTCTACGATATTGATAATATTACGTAATAATAATTATCGTAAATTCATGATGTAATTTCGATGCGGACGAATCATTTAAAAATAATCATAGAGAGAGAGAAACACTACAAATAAGCATTTTTAAATATAAACATTTCAATATTTTATTTCAAATCATTTTAATGTCTTATCACTTTATAGAAAACTTATTTCTATCTATGTAGGTACGTATATTATACATTATATCTAATATGTATATATATGTATACTAGAGAGTCAATATAGGTACGCGCGTTCGTGAAAGTTTGAAAAACTTATGTTCAAATGCAATTAAATTGTGGCATACGAGATGCGATGCCGGCAAATACTCGATAGAGCCATGCGTTAAGCATGCGCGCTACCAAAGTACTGTTAGTTAACATCTGATCATACAAGAGCGGTTGCGCTACTCTGTAACAGCATTACGTTATAGGCTGGCTCGCGCAATATGCTCTTCCCTACCTCCTTCACACAACCCATCTTGCTCTCGACATCTGCAAGGGTGAATCTCGGGGCAACCAACCAACTATCGGATGCGGTGATAGTTCACTGTAGTCGACACTACACGGCTTATGCGATGGTGTACTTAACATAATTACAAGACACCATAACATTATTCCATATATATATATCACGATGTTATTTTTGGAAAGAACGATAATAAAGAATTTTTCACGAATTGATTATTGATTTCCAATTTAACGTGCAATATTCTGTGCAATCGATTTTCCTTCAAAACTGAATCATTCTTCTCAAACAAACACAAATTCCAGCTCATTCATTACAGCAACGATATATTTGAATGCTATATATCGTTATAATTTAAGTTTGCATGCAAAGCGTAAAGTCGCGTAAACTTCCATCCCTTTCATAATTTTAATCATTGCCGTAAAAAACGAAATTGCCCCGAATGAAAGACGAAAACCGGCTTTTACAGGCAGATAAACGACTTTACTCAGAATCAATCGCACTTTTCGTCCAGGCGGTTCGTCGAGATGAACTGGACTCTCGTCTCTCAAAGAGAACCAGAAGAGCGATCGACCAGATTTTCATCGAATATCACGACGAGTCTACGGCGTCAGCTTTACGCGTATGGAAGTTTAACCGATTAATGCGACAAAAAAAAGGGGGGAAGAGGACAAGTACTTTATCGGGTGCATCTCTATCGCTCCGATTCGCAACACTGTCCCTCCACCACTCTACACGCATCGACGCTTTTTTCCTCGCCTCTGATATTTTTTCGTCTACTGATAGGAAGGCGCTGTCAATTGCGCTTTTCACAAAGCTCTCATTCGGTGTTTTGCGAAAAGCTTTTCCATGGCGAAAGAGCAACGCGTGTCGGCGCTTCACGCGTTGCACGTTCCAGATAGCAGGACATCCGACCCCCGCGTGTTTATACACATACATATACATACACTCTTATATACGAAACACGCATACGTAGTATATGCACAGGGTAGGGGTAGTTCTCGGTAGCTTTCGTGATACAGGGATGAACTTTATGCTCTGGTCGCCCGTGTATATACCCGTGTGTTCACCTCTACAAGGTGTCTTTCAGGGAAGTAACATCGTAATTTCATTAGGTATCCCACTCATCGACTCATTCGCCTCCGCTCATCCTCTCTCTTGCGCCTCGTCTCCCTTGCGTAGATATGCAAATAATGTCTGCGAACCTTTCTCTCTCTCTCTCTCTCCTTCTCTCTTTTTCTCTCCCTTTCACGTATGCGCTCTTTGTTTTTCTTTTCTTGAGACACCCCCGCAACCGTCCTCCTCCTTATCGTTGTCACTGTTATCCGAATGTTTCTTCTCTCTCGATAACAGACTGCGAATAAATCGTATATATCGAATGTGCTTATTATTAACTCGGTTAACACTGATTAGCGGTAGCTCACGGAATATTTAGCAGGCACGGCTTACAATAATTTTGCGCCGCGCTCTCATGTAATATCATCGTAAGCGCTGATTAAACGCGAGCCGGCCGTAACGATCACGATATGATACGGCGACTGCGGTAATTTTGTCGAGAGTATTACGGACGCAGTAATGGAATCGATAATAATTACATGGCCATGAGAGCAGTGCGACGCGCCGTTGTCCTCTGAATGACCTTTTTTCAAAGGCTTTACTCCTGTCTGGGTTAGCGGACTGCAGTGTTAAAACTGAATGTGTCGGATTAACGCAGAGCCTTCGATGAATTTGTACTTGTTTCTTCCTTAGCCCGAATGTCGACGGAAATCATCGTTTATTACAACCTTTCAATTTTCGATATTAAATATGTCATTTAAACTAACAATTAAGTCTAGATATTGTTGTACACAAAGTTTAATTAAATTGAAATTAAATTACTTCGCAATTTAATGAAAAGGAAGGTTTGTTATATTTTTCTGCGACTAAATTAAATCTAAATGATTTCACGGAATCAACAACTGTATCCATCTGTTGTATCCTACGTTTCTGATCCCAATATCAGTTCCACAAGCACGTATCAATCAATCATATAAAATAAAACATTATTCTATTTATCCATAATGTAATTTATAATAAAGACTGTCTATCTATATCAAGATCGGAATATCTGTCACAATATTAAATTCATAAAAGTGTCAAGATATTTATTTCCTCCTGCATTACCTTTTTCGCCTATTCTTGATCAAAGTTACATCAAATATAATGCATGTGCATTTTAATCTTTGCATTCAATTTTATCTTCCATAAAATTTAATATTTCTACATTTTATTTTATATAAGAAATAACTACCATAATCTATATATTGTATTTTAAAATTCAGAATAAGAATGAAGAGAAGTAAAAAAATTTGCATAAACATTGAATAAAAGTTAAGCACACAATATGACGTATTATTATTGTGGTATCACACATTAAGCATTTAAATGAGAAAGGACGAGGAACATCAAGAAAAGGATCAAGCACATGGACGCAGACGTCCGGGTTTCGTGACAGGCGAGCCGTTTGTAAAACTTGGTTCGTTGTCGACGAAACCTGCACGATCTGCAACCACGTCGACGATGCGTCATCGCGGTGGAGGTGCCTCGAGTTTCATTCGCGCGTATTGCGGAAATAACATACGTGCAGCATTAAAAACCGCAGTACCTCAAACAAAATCGTAACGCGTAAAACATCGACGCAAAACATCCGTCATGCGAAGCGAGGCAAGTAATATATCGCAAACAAAATGAACCGAGTACGCGCGAGCATATCGTATAAACGCACGATTCTCTATGTGTAAAAGGAAAATGGAGTATGATGATTAAAACAAGAGAACAAAATGTATAATGAATATTCTGTCGAATAAAAAAATACATACGAAATTAAAAATTCATTATTTAGAATACAATTAAAGATAATTTTTCTTCCATAGTATTCTTTCACAACAAAATTATTACTCATTTTCGATAAAATTGCATGTAACTATAATATTCTGTAATAATTAGATGTGCCTTTTTTACGCGAAATTGCTTCTTTTTACATCGCTCTCGTAAATATAAATGCATACAATGTACATACTTTGGATGAGTAAAGAAAACATTCTTCTTAGAATAGCAGGATATAACATGGTTATAAAAATAATAATTTTAACATCGACAATGGTTGGCTTTAGTTATTTTTATGTACAAAAGCAATAGTTATGAGCAGCATTTCATCTTATTTTGATCAGAAAATTAATTTCATATTTTTCAATAGTAATTACAAAATAAATGTTTCCTCTCTCCTTCCCCCTAAAAAAAGATATTATATGATAGCTTTCATATGTGGTCGATATGCAATTATGCCATATTAAACACTTTACGCGACTCATAACTTGTTTGATAATACCACTTTAGAGCCACTCGGGATTCGTGATTTCAGGATCTCAGGAACAGATTAATATAAGCAGCTTCTTCTCGAGAAACTGGATAAGCTCGTCCTTAAATTAAATAAATGTTACCCTTCGTTACCAAGCCAAAGTTATCGAATTAAAAAAGGGGCGCGTAAGCCAAAACGCTCGCTTTGAGAGGAAAATGTATTTAAAGTTTTTATTTTATCTTACAGAATACTTAGAGGCATAAACCACAACTTCATTAAATATTAACAGAATTTTAGTTGTCCCTCCAGGTATATTTTGTAAGACAGAATAAAAACTTTAAATGTGCTTTCTTTCTCAAAATAACGTATTAACGTTCTCTTTTCAGTCAGTGCTATAATTCGTATGTCCTTATTCGTCTTCTAAAATCTTTGAGACAATATTTGATACAAGCGTTTCTCGACATGTCAAAGATCGCGACAAATCCCGCAGAATTCTCAACGGCCGTCTCTCTCGTTAGTTCATGCAAACGGATGCTCAAGAAGGGTGGAGCAGCCGATCTAACGAAGTAACGGGGATCACTCGAGGTCTGCTTAGGGGTTTCCTTAACTCGAGATTAACCCGAGGTTAATTCACTTAGGAGGACTTGGCCCAGGCACTGCTCCGGGCTGCTATTAAGTATTACTACTCGGATTAGTCTTAGCAGTTTAATCGAGTCCCGCGCCACGATACCGACGCACACGCAACTCACGCATGCACACGCTACTCATGCATGCACACGCGACTTACTCACGCATTCACGCGTGGATTTACGCGCATTTACGCGAACCTACCCTGAAGGAGTGCATAGCTGAAACTCTTCTCGAAAATGGCTCTCGAGACTATCACATTTCTCTTAATGATATAGAACGCACGAGGTAAAACGACTTTTCAGGTTTACTGCGAACGCAGAAATAAAGCGACGTTTACAGTGAAACGATGCAATTGCATTGGCGTGGCGCTTCTACGACACATTATCATAAATTACACATGTTATTTCTGTGTGTCGTTTAATTAATACATAAAACAACAATATCAACGTTGGAGTTCACAATCGTAAAAGAATTTATAGAAAAAGATCCCTGTTATATTTGACTTTTTTTATTACGCAAATTAAAACATATTGCTAAATTAATAGAAAATATTTGTTCAAACGATATGAAAATCCTTAAAAAATAATATTACATACAATAAAGTTGTTCGTAGATATTTAATTTTACATCATTTATTAATTTAAATTAATATAAATTATTTATACATTAATATTAATATATATACTAATTTATATATATATAAAAATTATTAACATATAAATTATTGTATAACTATAAAATAAATTTTTTTCCGGAAATGGAACTACCTATACGACATCAATAAGCATCAATTTATACGCGATATTTTCTATGTTGACTATTTTTGCTTTGTGCAGATAAACAGTAAAATATATAATTAATATAAAATTTTCAATCATTTAATTTTTTACACCTGATAAATATTTATCTACGTAAACTTTCACACACACATACAAGAGTATTAAAATATATAATAAAGAATATTAAATTAAAATATCTTTTAGTATCAAAAAATAATTCTTTTATAATGATTCTTTCTTACAATGTAAGAAATATTATAATGTTCGAATATTACAATGCTTAACAAAATGCTATCCTGTGTGAGACAAGTTTATTTCGAACTATTAATTTATGTTGTATCATTAACTAAAAAATACATATATATCCTAATTTTACAATAAAGATTACAAAATTATTTTATTTGATTGTTAAAATAAAATATTTGAAAACAAATTGCCATTATTCTTAAACAATTTACACGTCCATCCTCTTAGAGTCTTGCATGTTTTACATTTCCTTCTTTTCGCTCTTTCCTGTCCTTCTTTTTATATATGTCCGTCAACAACAATGAGACCGTTTCTCTCTTCTCGTCGTTTCCGCTCGTTTCCTGACTTCGTTAATTAGAAACGCGTCACGTATTAGCCATTAACGCAGCGACAGGAACGGGTATCTTTCTCGCGCGCATCCTTTGACGCCTAAAATGACCGTCGCCGACTGGTTACCGGGGATATCGGAAATCATAACGTATCGACATACATACGGCATAATAACGAGGGCAGGGACCGAGTGTAATAATCATTGTCTATCACCTGTGAATGGCTCGAGCAGCGACGAGCATGACTCGTGCAGCAAGTGGCACATTTTCGTACGAAGTATAAATCTTTCGATCTATCGATCTTTCACCGTCAATCTCTAAACAGAGTATCGGTACATATCGGAGTAATACCAAAAATTATGTAATAATATAAAAGTCAATTTTTCTCTTTCTGTAAATGCAAATATCTGTACGAAAAGAATTAAAAGCAGGTAAAATTTATCAAAGCTCATTATGCATAATGCACTTAAAATGCAGCTTATAAATTGTGAATTTGGACCATTTCTCTGCTTTGATCGAATTTCCTTTCGATCGAGCATCCATACTCTATTTGCTCGAAAATTGCGAGCAAGCATTGGTTCGAGAACCATCACTACTCACGCGTGCTCTCTCTCTCTCTCTCTCTCTCTCTCTCTCTCTCTCTCTCTGTCTATTTCTCACTACCTCTCCAGGTGGCCTTTCCGCACGGACGCCGTTCAATACTCACGTATGAATAGCGATGCGGAATCGGACAGCGCGGTGCGAATTCACGATGCACGCCCGAGACTCGTTTAAACGCGTCACAAATGGCGTGCATCTGCCTGACGAAATCGTCGTGCTAAACAGAAACTGGGAATTTTTACACCGTCACAGAGAACCCGATTGTTTTGGCGTAAAAATAGGGCAAAAGTGTCAAAATTGTCACAGGCAACCTGATACCAGGCGAACTGGGTATCCCAAATTATTCGCACTTTGTTTGATAAAATTCTATGAAAATTTTACAATTTATAGTTGAGTTTTATATCGATAGAAAATGTTGAGTCATCAGTCATTTTTCTGTTATTAAAGATGCGAAAGCTAAGAATTTTTATTCATGAGACTGGGAACTGATAAAAATATAAATGATGCTATTTTTCAAATTTCTTTCGATAGAATTTTTGTGCTCGAGCGTAGAAAATCAAAAATATAAACTTCCATTAATTATATCTTCTATTTTGAATGCAACAGATTAAATATTTCTAGACACGTATCGAAATAAATGGAATGAAAAGAATTGAAAACTAGAATGGTTGACAACGATTTTACGTTGACGTAACAAAGCTTATAACATTGCACTATTTTTATTATAACAATTGCAATTTTCAGCATGTTGTCTGTACACGAAAAGATTAACGATATAAAAATAACGTAGAATTTCTGAAACGATTCTCTGAAAAGACTCTGTCTCGAATCGCTCCACTATTGGAAAAGAAAATTACTAGTAATTAAATTTTACATTTTCGTGGCAGTTCAAAGCATAAACCAAAAACTAGTAGGCGAATTAATAGTCGATTAAAAGCGGAGGCAGCTCCGAACGTCGCATAACCAAACGAGAAACTGCCTCTTCTTTCAATTCCATCACAAACCGAAAGCTGCATCGACCGTAGAGATAGGGGACCAGCGCGATTCTAATAGGATGATCGACGGGGGAAAAAAGAGGGCTCTAACGAGAAAACGAGCAGCGGCGGCAGCGGGCAGATTTCAATTACAAACAGGAATGTATGTGCAAAGTGGCGGACACTGGGCATAGTATTAAAACCGGCGGACTTGGCTTTTCGGCGCGGACTCCGAAGAGAAAGAGCGGTGAGTGCGGAGGAGAAGGGGGGAGGGAGAGGGGTCGTTCTCTTGCATCACACGAGCTGGCCAGCATTCATCCGTTCCCATTGAACAAGCCTGGCTGCTGCAACCTCGCACAATGCCGGGCACTCGCTATTGCGCGAGAGCCCTATTATTTCATCGGTTCATCCCTTTTTCCTTCGATCCGCGTATGCGATATATCCCTCGTGCGTTCGACCGCCCCAACCTTCCTATGTCCTACCCGAGCGTCGATCTTTTTCTTTCTCTTATATTCTCCCTCGTCCCTCTCCTCGCCACTCCGTGCACACCGTATTTCGCGTTATTAAGTATCATCCTAGACCGCCGACGACGCTGCTCACGACACGGGCGTCGGATCGATTTTCGACTCCCGCGCTCGAGACGCCGGCCAAGCCAGTCTTAAGGATGCACTTGCATCTGCACCTGCATCCTCTCGGAAAATAAAAAGCGCTTTTGTACATACATGTATATACTAGATTTTTTACTTTTCGAGCGGAATGCAGGTGCTTACTTTATATATACATATATATATATATATATATATATATATATATATATATATATATATATACATATGTATGAGACGAGATTGGTATAGACCTAGAATATATATATAGAGGGAGAAGTAATAAAATATAAAAGGTGCAACTATATGAAAAGCAGATTTAAGGTTTCTTTGCGCTACTTTTATTATCTACTTTTTCTCTGCCTTCCTTTCTTGCCTTTTTCTGATTTCTATTTTATTATTTTAAATGTAACATTTTTATTTTAATATCGTAATTGGCTATTTCTTTTCGTAAAACTTTTCAAACAAAAACTATCTAATGATTTTTCTCAACATATTATTTTTGCTCTTATTTTATATATTATTTTTTCACTTATATATTAATTTAATTACTTCTTTCTTTTTTGTCTCTTCGAGTCAATTAATGGATACTGATATTGTAAACTTTCTTATTGTAAAGTAAACAGATCTATTATGTATAGTTCTATCTCTTGTCTTTCTCGTCTCTCTCTTATGCCTATATGTATTAATAGAAAGCTGTGATAGCTCTTGACAAGCACGTGACGTTAGCGGCCGTCCTGATGTTGAGCATGTAATTGTCGCATATCGTGTAGACAGCTAGTTATATTGTTATCGAATATTCTTTTTCGCAATACGTAAAGAGAAGCATGTTCATATTACATTGAAATATCTGGAGTTAAATGCATTTCTTTAGTATGTCGTTCTTTAGTATGTTTTGCATTCGATGCGAGAGAAAATAAATCTAAACTTCGAGAGAGAATTTCGCATCTATTATAATTTGTAATGAAATAATGTGATCGCGCTCACTGAAGCGAATAATGATGCATTTATTAAAACAGGAATCTATTGAAATATGCAGTTTTATATAAATAATATATTTTTAATATATTATGGCAGATATGATCGGTCAATGTTTACGTGGAAATGAAAACTGACAATTATCTTTTAAAACATTTTTTGTTGCACACATTAAAAAAGAAATTTACTTTGTGTTAATGTATATAAATTGATTGACTTTAATTTATTAAATATACTTTCACATCGCATACAACGTAAAAATAAATAAATATTTAGATATACCTGGTACAGGTGTATAAAAATAATAAATTGATTCGCTAAAAAAAGTGTATCAGAATCAGATATCTCTGCGCTTTCAATAAATATATAAAGCCGCGGTATTCGATAACTCGTTTCAATCCTGCACGTATAAGTCATATTGAAAAATATACAGTCTTACACAACTAGGCTTCTTCAAGCCGGCTAATCCAACAATAACGACGCGGTAGCAATCGCAGACGATCACATCCAGCCGACTCTTTCCGCATTAGGGAACTTAATTGCACCGAGCAGATCGAGCGAAATGCTGGACGCGAACTCGTTGTGCGGTACTCGTGCGGAATCGCATATTGTCTCCCGACCAACCCTTCAAGCTCGCTTCGTCGCCCACACCTCGTCCCGCCCCACGTGCGCACCACCGTCCACGGTAACGAACCATCGCCATCACCATCACCGACCAGCATCAGCGACGCGACCAGCTTTACCCTCTCTCTCTCTCTCTCTCTCTCTCTCTCTTTCTCTCTCTCCCGCGCGAGCGCGCGCGACATCGGCGACGCTGTGTGAAAGCCGCTCCTGATCATTCGCGCGTGCTATATTATTTTTACCCCGGCGAACTAGAGCGGCGAAACACGTAGCGTTATCAAACAGCGGCTTTGTCTAACTTTAATTGAAAATATTGGAATAAATTTTCCAATAGACGTCGTCGATGAAACCACTACTGCCGTCACCACGCGCCGCAGCCACCCACCCGATACAGGGTATGACTAAGTTGCGCGGGGAAACAGGAATATATCGGAGGGGGAGGGAGGGAGAGGTGCCATCGACATAGTATATACCAAGAGAAAGAGGGAGATAGAAAATGAAAGAGAGAAAGAGAATGGCTAATGGCTAGATAGGTAAATAGCCGTTTTGCGGACGGGTTTATGATGCGGGATTGTTGTTCAAAAACGAGAACGACCTGTGGTCAGCCAACCGTTTTCGGCCCGATTGATGTCGCGTCGACACTCACACCTCCTCCTTCGTTTTTAC
Source organism: Camponotus vicinus (assembly GCF_025532165.1). Lineage (NCBI taxonomy): Eukaryota > Metazoa > Arthropoda > Insecta > Hymenoptera > Formicidae > Camponotus > Camponotus vicinus. The sequence goes on from NW_028141945.1 coordinate 33,895,854, forward strand.
ATGCGGCAGGTAGCTCATGACGGAATCACCAATTGCCATCGTTGCAGTAAATAGGACAACGTACAAGCGCACCCACACATGTGCACAATGACGCAATGGCCAGTATATAGTCGTGTGCTAATGTATGCGTGACGGAATAAACGATGAAATCGGTCAGACCGCGAGCGAGCGACGCTGACACCTGCTGACGATTAATACACGTCCTTCGTGTATGTTGCAAAGACCTGGTCGTTACTCTGGGAAAAGTCGCAGCTATTTTTCACGGACCTCTTGGTTGAACGGGCGGTCGTCACGTCCGTCGGCGATTACGTCGCGGTAGTCTAGCTAATGATAAGCGGCTGCTGTGTAAAATATGTCAATCCGGCAATGGTCTCACTCACGTCGTGGGAAATATAATTTATATCAAAAGCGCGCGTAAAAATTTTATAAATTCGAAAAAAGATTATAATAACATTATTTTTTATTCAAGCTTAAGTATTTAATTGCGCGACAAAATCTTTCTCGTCAATTAATAATAGGTCAAAGAAAAAATTATGAATCGAAGAATTATGAATCGCTCTTGTTAAATACGACGATGATTAATGAAATTCAACAGCGACGGACAAAAATTTTCTAATAAAAAGTCGATAAAAAATAAGAAAATTCTTTCCGATCGATATGAAGATTGATATGATCAATGACAAGTCAAAGATAATCATTCATCAAAAAGCTGACACAACATACGTGAAAAGTTCAAAAAAGATGAAACGTTGCAGAGAATAAAGCTATACATACATATTTAAATTTTTTTCTTATAGTTAAAAATTACGAGATTAACGTTTCCTTCCATCATAAGACTCGTAATAAGAGAATAACCAAAACTAATCATTAGTCATCAACTATTACAATTCGATGTTAATGCAACGGCGGCAATACGATCGGCGCAGGTAGACTGGAGAGCAAAACGGAAGCGAGTTCACCGCTCATCCGCGTCAGGATGAAGCCGTACCCTCAGCCGTGACTTCTGCGCCGATTCTCTCTCCCTGATTCTCTCCTGTCTGTCTCCTCTTCCCTTTCGAGCCCTCTTCCCCTTCCGTCTCCCGTACCCCCGCGTCGTTAACCAGCTCCACTGGGTGCCTGGGCCCGACGGCGCCGACCTCTTCTTCCCGGGGGCGGGACCAGGCAGAACCGGAAGTGCCCGGATATGAGTTTCCGGCGCGGACAATTTGCAACGCGAAATTGAATGATCGACTCCGATAATCGTCCCGGGGCTGTACCTACCTAGCAGCGGACTAGCTGCGCGATTTCGAGAACGGCGCCATCGCTGATGTCGAAAACGAATCGCCGGGCCGCCTCGCCATTACAGCGATTCGTTATCGTCATTACCGGCAGCGACGAGCGCTGGATCGCTCTAGGGGAAACCGAGGAGAGTGAATCGAATCGAGAGTTCGCGGTCAACATTTCACAGCAATTGTTGAAGCAATCTATGTATTTGCGAAAACGTGTTAAGATTAGGTCGATAATAGTCAATAATAAATGACTTCTCGATACACTATAACAGATTTAGATTATACTAAAAATTTTTACACTCTTCGAATTAATTAAAATTCCCAATTTCTTTACAACTTTTCTCTCGATATTCACATCTCTATCTTTCTTATTCCTTATTGCTAAATCAGCATAATTTTATTAATATATAATGTTGTTTAACGAGATTATGGCAATAATGATCAACTGGGTTACGTCTCGCAAGCCGACTGCTTCAGGCAAAGTCAACCTGCGTGTCATCGGCGGCGCGTCGAGCATGATACAATCGATAATGGCAATTAATAATACGGATATCGCGATTATAATTAGCAAAATAGCGGTGAGGGGAGAAGGCGCGTCGTTTAGTGCGACAATAAATTTTCGCCGTTATTCGCGTCGGCGGATTTGATCGACGTAAATTTCGTCGCAATTAAACGCGATGCGCGAAACCGCATTTTGACCGAGGTGTCTCTATACCGTTTCAACAATTGCCGTGTCGTTTTGTAATATTTCAGCTCGGATTGATACAAAATATCAATGCGCATGGTAATAGCAACTTCGATGTATGTACCATATAACACTTTTTAATACTGAAACGCCCACGATTTCCGCATGATTAAAACATGCGACCTGCATTCACGGGTGATTGATTTTTACGCAAACCGGCAAAACTAGAGAAGCTAACTTAAAACACCTCATTTTTATGTATTATGTATTTTTGATCCGTGACTTTTATTATACAATTCGCGTAGTTTAATCTAATACGTTTAACACATAATTGTCGCCCTTATTAATTTCTAACTACTATCATCATTCGAAAATGATTTTTGGGTCTCGCAATGATTTTTGATATGATGAAAGCGCGGATTTTCGATTTCCGGACAACTAAATGTTCGGTGAACCCATATTTCTGGAACACGAGTGGATAAAAGAAAACTTATCTGTGTCTTTTTTTCTGGCTCTCTCTCTCTTTCTCTCTCTTTCTCACAAAGAGACGTTCGCATAGCAAGCTTTTGTGCGATTCGTATCGTCAGTAGTAGTTGCTAGCTACTGCAGAGCCTGCAACGCTATTACCGCCTTGCCTTGCCAGCGACAGAACTGAACTCGAGTGGCACATTACGACTGTTCCTGTCGAGTGACGCACCGATAGCGTCACCAGTTTCCACGATTCGTTCAACATAATTCAAACAAAAGTTCCCGAAGTTACGGCCGTTGTGTGTATAGTAGTGTAGACGTCATACAGTCGTACATCGAATCAATGCGCCGCGAATTACAATCCAACGAGGCGAAGGCAAGAGAAAGAGAGCAGTCGATGCTACTTGAAAATGTTTTAATATTATCAAAATTAAATACATATTATTTCATTCATTTGCTTAATTATATATTAAAAATGAGACATTATATTTGCCGGTCATTTCATTGAGCTATTGTATATGAGATTTTACATGTATATAAGATCGTACGATATAATACATATAAAATTAATTAAAAAATATACACATATTCTATCATCGTTTCTATTACAGTTATAAAAATCATCGATTATCGATTCTTGATATTCGCTGATAAGAATCAGTTATAATCGATATGCATTTCATCAAAATATATTCTCAAATCAAGAATTTAATTTCCTTTTCTAGCCTCATGTTAAATCGGTAACAAACTCAACTGATTAGAATGTATTCAGAGCAAAACAAACGAGGAAAGATCGATCTCTGTCATGCAACGAAAAGAGTGAAGAGTAATACAACGGTACGAAATTCTCGAATATTTCGCGATCCTTTCGTCCTTTTCGAGGAGAAAAAGAAGGAAGAGAAACAGAGAAAGAAAGAGAGATTGACTCTGGCAGAATCACTTTCTTATAGACGATTAAGCGAGCGAGGTAAGCGACGGTCCGCTGCCACCGTAAGAAAGAAAGAAAGTTCTAGGCGTCAGCCTGCTAAAAATTCAAACGTGCGAATTTTCCCCGGGAATAAATTTCCAAGTTTCCCGGCCGCGAGAACAGCCGAGCAAATACATCGTGCCAAGCTTACCCAGCGCGCGGTCCAACTAGAAAGTTTGGCGCATTGTCGGTGAATAAACGGAAACGATTGTTGCGACACTCGCAAGAGGATGAAAGTTGTAACTTTGCGGACGCGCGATGTGCATTTATTGGTCTTCGCGATTGGCAACGAATGCGTCTCATTATGTGAGGTAAAGTAAATCAGAATAGCGCATTTTATGATAGAGTAACTCGAAAAACGAGAACGAGAACATCGTAAAACTCTCAAAGTATCAAGGTACTGATGTTGAAAAGAATATCTACAAAAAAGAAATTGCCATTCCCATCCTCGAAGATTCTATTCTTGATCCTTACGAGGGTTCTTGAACGCTATCGTGAATCGTGAGAGAATGGTTAAAATGATATCGATAAAGTATTTAATGCGAAAAAAGTATCTTGATTAATGCAAATTGAATACAACAATGAATAGTATTTTCTTGGTCTCTTTTATGTGTAATCAGATTAGTTTTGTAAATATTCTAAAGATTACTACCACGCAAAAATAACACACAAAACATTTTAATAATTAAAATTAATAATTGACTAGAAATTGAAAAAAATAATATTCTATATTAATTTTACATGTGTGAAAAGCAAAATTATGTTTTTAACAATTTAATATTATGTTTTATATATTATATAAATTCTATCTTTCTGTTCTCTTTTCTTTTATAATGTACAAAAAATTGGTATAAAATGTGGATCAAAGAAGGAAAGTGAACAGCAAAATGTGAACAGCAAAATGGTCCATTGCAGAATTACAATCGAATATACATGACTACAAGCAGAAACATTGCTAGTACTTGGGTCAATCATGGACGTGCTTTACGCGAAACTGCTTGTCGTAGTCGGAATAGCTGTGCCAGTCGCGACCAATCTTAACCGCAGAGTACCAGTTGCTCCGATCACATCACTGGCAACATTGTTGAACCGTAAGTGCATCTCCCATTTGATTTACAATGTACGTATGTGTCTTGTATTGTTTCTATATACATTTTTATTACTGTAGTAAAGAAAATCTAAATTAATTTAAAGTAAATTTCTTGCCCAATTAGAACAATTTGGCTAAATATTAAAAATAATATTTTGTTATAATAAAAAAAACATTTTGTATTTTATATTAATAGAAATATTGTGTAATAATTTTCAGAAATATTTAACTAAAATGACATCGTCATAGTTTCCGGTATTAATTTATGAGTAATATATTCGTAATAGAAGCTTGGAAATGCACTTAAAAACTGTGCTGCATTAACTCATACTAATCATATTTTCATTTTTCTATTATATAATTTTTTTTTATAACGTGATCGCAAAACGTGATAAATTTAAATACATGTTCTACAATATCGCTAATATTTATTTCATTGTAAAACTGTTTCTTCTTATATATATTTCCAAAGCAAATTGACTTAAGTTCTGGATACACCGATAAATTTTTGTTCTTATAAGAATACTATTCCTATTACAATTTCCTACGAATTTATTTTTCTTACATTGTGTACGATTGTTTCCAAACATACTTTTTTTTAAGAAAAAAGCAATCAAAGGCATCGTCAAACTTTTAACTTGATGATACCGAAAATTTTCTCTTATATAAGATAATCAAATAACAATCCTAACAATAACAGTTAATGTTTGCATAATTGAAAGCTGCATTTAATCAACCTAACAATTTAACAGATTAAAATGTGAAGCGATTTAAAAAATAGCAACAATTTAGCGATTCTCTTCCCATATTGCGGAGAGAGTGCAGCGGTACGTTTCGCAACAAAACGATAACAATGAGAGTCTCGCAGATGTACTAGCCAGCTTTTGTCTGAGACTGGGTGCGGTGGTATTTGGCGCTGGTTCACTGGTATTTACTAGATTGCAAATTGGGGCGGAAATAGCTTCCGGCCTGTTCAGAACGATTATATCGGATATCAGGCTGCTTCTGGTCACGGCCCAGATGCACTTCATATTCCTGAACGGCAAGAATCTCGGGTCAGCCGACCACGCCATGCTCATGAAATTTGCTCCACTGCACTTGAAGCAATGAATCTCCATGAGTAATTGCGTATAGGCGAAATTGTATCAATTAAATAAGAATGAAGACTCACATACATGTGATTCTAAAACTCAATATACGATTATATAAAAAGTATGTCAAACAATAATAATAAACCGATTTAATTAGATTGATTAAATGTGCATTTTGTGAAAAGGTTGATTATCATCATTAGGATTGTTAGTTATATTAATCATGAAATATTATATGAATCTAATCTAAAAGATCATATATATTATATGAATCTAATCTCAGAATATTAATTATATTATTTATGATATTTTTTATAAAAAAGATATATCATTAATTTACGTCCCTGAAATTTATTTCTAAACATCCTATAAAATTCTTTTATTTTAACGTAAAATATTTCCACAATTATGATGTTTCGGAAATCTTTTATAAGAAAAAATCGATTCAAAGTATTATAATCAAATTTTAAAGAAGAAATTTTGTATGTTAGCAAATTTTGTTTTACTTAAATTGGAACCAAGTATATTTTTGCGATATATCATACATATATATATTACATATTTTTGCATACTTATATATTTTTTTCACATATTTTAAACTTAGCGGTAATCTATGTAAAGAAAAATGTGTTAATTTCCAAGAAATGTTATAAAAAATTAATGAAACAAAACTTTATTAAAACAAAATTTTATTAGCGCATATTGAAAAATATATTAGAAACGTTAAAGTTGGATTTACTCTCTAATTATTCTCTCCTAATCAAACCTATATATCTGGCATATTTCAATAACAGAAAATATAAATCTGATTGAATGATCGATTCCGCATAAATCTATTTTGTGAAAACAGTGGAAGATTGTGCGATGGCCATAAATGGCGGTCACAAAATTGATGGAAATACGTACTTTTATCGACGTACTCGAAAAAGATAGACAGCAACAGCGCTGAAACGGGCCAGCCCTCAACAGTTTGATACGGTTTACGGTAAACACATTTCGGTGGCAATCACGTCATGGGGCAAGCAAGCAGCAAGCCAGCAAGCAAGCAAGCAAGCAAGACCGACAGAACCAAAGAGTAGATGATGCTTCCTAGGTTGGGGAAGGTGCGCGAGTGGTCGCTGAAGAGCTCTTAGCCGACCCTTTGTTGCCCCTGCCATCCCCACTTCTGTCATCACATAAGGAACGACAGGGGCTACGGCAGAGCTATGGGGGTTAAAGGGTAGCCTCGCTCTTGGCCAAAGGCCTCTGATTTACTTAGCCTATCGAGTGCTCTGCCGGAAACTCGTCCGTTCACCAAGAATATCGCATACAGAGTGTTCAGCAATCACCGCGCAATGCTTTAATAGCGAATTCTTAAGATTAAGAATTTAGAGTCGAAAATCTTATGAAATTACCGAGATCATAGTAAGTACTGAGTTACTTGCAATCAAAATTTACTAATTGCGTAAACTTCTTTCAAATCTGTAATTATATGTATCCGTGTATTGATTTGTCATTTGTGACTAATTGTTATAATTAAATAATATTGATTTTCGCTGTTTAATTGATTTTGTTTTTCTTTCATTTATAAGAATTATATAATACACCCACACATAAATACATACATACACACAATATAGTATCATCTAATATAACAAGATAATTATTAATAATAAGTTTGTATTGCTTCATTCAAAATATTTAATTTCTCGTTTATATAAAAATGTTCGCACATTTGTTGGTTTTTAATATTATTTTCTCTAAAATGTTAATAAAGTTACGAAATAATAAATTATCATTCGATAATTACTTATCATTTATCATTATCAATTATCATTCGATAATTAATTTTTAATAACTAATTGTATAAAATTTGCAATTATTTTCTTGCCGAAAGAAAACACTTTCAGTATTTTTATCACAATATAAAGATATATTTATTAATTATGTTTATATATTGTGTTTATATGTTTATTTATTGAATTGTACTTGAGGAGCAATAATTCTTCAATTTATAATCTTAAATTTGAAATATATTTGTTTATATATATATATATATATATATATATATATATATATGTGTGTGTGTGTGTGTGTGTGTGTGTGTGTGTGTGTGTGTGTGTGTGTGTGTGTGTGTGTGTGTGTATATTAAGATTCTATTTAAAAAATATATTTTTAAGTATATCTATGAATAATATAAAATATTTTATAAGCATATTAGATTACTATTATATACGCAATGAGATGTAAAGGCACGCTATCGAGGAAATAATAATCCATTCATTACGATAAATAGCTGGAGATGCCGACTATCGAGATAAACGAGCAAATAAATCTCACAAGTATAAGGTGAATTAATTGTTTTAAATTACTCACCCTATTGTCTGGTTGCTCTGTCATCGGTTGTCCCTAGCTTCTCTCTCATTCCTTCTAGTTCTTGTTACTTTTCTCCATCATGTATAGCACTCCTAAAACACGCGAAAACACATTAATTATTACGCGCTAAGTACTAATCATTACGATACTATAATCGCGCGTATTTTTCATAGCACTTTCAACATTAATTGCACGCGACCTATATTTTATTATATCATATCAACTAAAGAATAATACAAGAAAAGAATTTGATTTATTTGAAATTATGACAATTTATGATATTCGCGAACTAATGTAATGAATGACAGAGAGAATTCGAAAATAGCAGGGTCGACTCTGCACGCCTCTCGTCAATCATGCTACACCTGTTGCTTACAAATAGTATACAATTGTTTTAGGAAGATTACTATCTCATATTACATGAACGAGTAAATATACAAGTTAAAATTAAAGATATATATCTAAATGCAATATCCGAAAATATAATCATTGTGTTTCGCCGACTGCTCACGCGATAGAAATCCATCAAATAAATCTGTGAATTACGCGTTCTAATTAATTATGTATAAATACTTTATTTATGCTACGCGATTGCCAAATAAAAATATAACATTAATTATTTACTTTATTAATTTCGGTAAATTCAATAAAAAGCCACCGTTAATCATAGATTAACACCTTCCTCGTGTTCTAACGGATAATGTGACAATACATGAAGCGCTTCACGTTGTGACTTTATTGTCCGATGGAGATAAAGGTATAAGACGATCATAACAAAGACAAGAAGTACGCAAGCATAACAAAAACAAGAAGGACACGCAGCATGAACGCTGAGCGTTGTGTTTACCAATCGATATAATGAATATATATATATATATTTTCGTTATCGATATGAAATATTTAGCATTCTATAAAATAAATGTATATCGAATATTCTATTCCTTAAATATCAAATAATTTCTATCTATAAATTATATTATTACATACACACACATTACATTTAATATTTATTTAAAAAATATAATTTATTTTTTCGTTTTGATCAAAAAAGGTATTTATATATAATGTATAAATTTGTATAATATTTATTGTTATTATCGCTTTTTCTAAATTTTTATAAAGGAAGTAAAATTATGTGATATCAAATAAATTAGTAATTATAATAAAAATAAAAAATAGGTTATGTAATGATAAATCGGAAAATAGTGATAATTTAAAAAATATCATTTTCTTGATTTATAAAATTTATATAATTTTACTTCTCTTTGATCATAAAAAATTAAAAAGAAAAATTAATAATTAGTTAGATTCCACACATATACTATTCCGATTTGTTAAAAGACAGATAAATTTTATTTTAAAAATAAATATATTCTGCAATCCTTTTTAAATAGAATAATTAATAAACCATTCAAATTTTTATATTACTAGCTATGAAAGAATGAATGGAATCATTCTCACGTTGCATATTGACATTATGTAGTTACTGAGAAACATAATGTTTTTCTAGTTCTCTGTTTTCCTATGCAGATAATTTATATTGGTTAAAAGCAGATTTTCTATGATTCAAATTGGTATTTAACAATTTCGAAATCGCCAGATAAACAAATGAAATTGTACCATCATAAACTGATTTATTTTCCTACGTAAATATTTATCCTTTTTGGATTCTAATAATTCGAATAATAACGTAATTATATAAGAAGTATAACCGTAAACCATATATATCGAAATATTTGCAAATATTAAAATAATAAAATGATTTTAATCGCGTGTATTGTATCTTTTGTATTTAATTTGAGGATAAAGTATAAAATAAATATAAGTATAAGTAAGTTTTTGTACACAATCAGAAGAAAAATACAAATTAATACAATAAAATAAAAAGAAAGGAAAATGAAACGATGCCTCGAGATACAACCGAAAAGGCCTTGCTATGTTTGCTTTTGAAAATTATCGAGACGTTGACATCGATGCGACTATAGTGACGCAAATGAGATTTTTTCTGACTCTTGTGGAAGTTTTATTCCTTTTTATAAAATATTTAAGAGAGAGAAACGAGTTTTTAAATATTATATAATATTCTCTTATAAATTATAGAATATATAATATTCTATAAGATATTTATTATAGATATTATAGAATATAGAATATATAATATTCTATAAGCATATATTAATATATATATATATAAGCATTATTAATATAGAATATTATATATTCTATATTCTATATTATAGAATATAGAATATATAATATTCTATAAGCAATATATAATATTCTATAAGATATTTATTATAGATATTATAGAATATAGAATATATAATATTCTATAAGCAAAAAATGTAACAGTATCAATAAGATACATATGTATTCGTAAGAAAATATTATTAGAAATGAGATGAAATATCATCTTGCGTTATTTATTGTATTTTCGAAATTTTTATATCAAAATTTTCAACACTTATTATAGTCAAGAATAAGCTATCAAAATTTAATTTGATGCATTTGCTGTATAAAACTTATATATGTATATTACGTTGCTTAAAATGCATGAATTGACAAATTCTTAACTTCTTCAAACACGAGCATTTAACTTTGAAATATTTTTTCCAATTCGCGTTTATCCGTTCTTTATAGAATTATTGTTATTAAGACGATTAAGATTCTTGTCTCGCAAATTGACATAATAATGTAAATTAATTATGTGTGTGTGTTTGGACAAATGCGTACATCTCAATTGTGAAATGTAACTTGATTTTCCAAGTATTCTGATTAAAAAGAGAAAAAAGAATTATTTTTAATGTAAATGAGCATTTATATAACGATTAAAGACATTTTTATAATATAATATCTATAATAAAGTAGATTTTACATCATTTTATATGATTTTTCTTATTTTTTTTTATTAATGACACGATATAATATTTCATATAGTATTTCAGAATATAAAAGCGGAAAAGCTGGAGATAACAAAACCGGAAACGCACAAATTCGCTGCAAGAAGGCAGACAACCCTTTTCGCACAGTCAGAAAACCGGAGAGAGGGAAAGAATATCGCCGAGTCGGTCGAGAGGGTTGGCGTCCACCTTCACCTTTGTTTTTCTCGCGGATCTAACGAGGATTTACCGTTGCTACAACTACCCGCGTTTTCACCTCTACCATCGCGTAATATCGGTGTAAAAAATCTCTCGATGCCAGGAGAGGACGCGAAATCTTGGCGGAAGTCGCGAGGATAAGACAACGACGCTGTCTCCCGCAGGAACCAATTTAGGTACGCGCTCGGACAGATTTAAATCAAATCAGGCTTGCCGCTATATTTGCAAAAATTAATTTGCACGAGCCCTGCTTTCTTCGAGCCCTTCCCACGGAAAAATAGTATTGCAAAGTTCTAAAGTTTACTCTTAAATCGTTAACCGTCTCGTCGTCGTCTGCTAAATTTCCTCATTTAACAGCACTTCGCCGATTTCGGAGAAGCAATTGTAAGAATAAGAAACAAAGTTGGCTATTAAATCAAAATAAAATAAAAAGTTATATTTTTTACGAGCGAGTTATATCGTTTTTTTTTTTCAAAGTTTCGGCATAAGATATAACAATGCATGTCTATTAATCTCTATTTTTATCTATTTATTATCTTTATTTATTTTTCTACTTTTTATTTAATCATTTCGATAATAAGTTGCATCATTTTTTTCAGGCAGAAAGTCAACATTCGAAAGAGAAATCTCTCGATTTATCGGTGCACTCATCCGCCTCTGAATCGCATCGACAAAATCTCGGCTGACTCGAAAGTCTGCGATGCGGGGGGAAACAAGTAGAAAAGATCGACGGCGATCGCGTCCTAGTACAGGACGACGAGGTGGAGGAAACCTTGATATATCCGCCAAACACAAGGAGCTCGAACACCTCGGAGGATTTATCGGGACTTCGGATAATGGATGGCTTCCGCGTTCTCTCTCTTTCTCTCTTCCAAGCACACCGCTTTTTTAAATAATTTAACACATAACGCTGAAAAATTTTTGGCCCTCTTCTCATATGCGAAACGATAATCGCGGCACCCAAATAAAATAGAAATAGATGAATATAACACAGATAACAGGAAAGACAGTTCTATTTTTTAAATAAAATCATAAAGATAATAAATAATGTTGTTAATCTCGATTAGATAAATTTATCAGATTGCGATGATAAAAAGAAAAATTAATTATAAAACAAATATTTAAAATTTTTCTTAAATTTCTTTAAAAAATTTAAGGTAATAGCATGTTAAATATTAAGAAACGAAGAAACAAAATATTTAAGAATCTTCTATATTTCTCGTCAAAAATATAAAAAATTTATTAATATTTATTTATTAATACTAAAATATTTGTCATTAAAATATATCTTCATACATTATATATTTACTATATACTAACTATAAATATATTCTTATATATAAAAATATATAAGAATATATATAGTTAGTATATAGTAAATATATAATGCATAAAGATACGTTTTAATGACAAATACTTTAGTATTAATAAATAAATATTAATAAATTTTGAGTCAGAACTTGATCACAGTATATGTTTCTATGATCTGCTGTCAAATACTATATGTTAAAATCACTTGTAAAAAGATTAAGATTATTTCAAAAGTAAAAGTATCAGTAATACGTTACAAGACAAAATTCGAGGGATTTCAGCTAATCGAGTTTCAGGTGTAGCGCAGTGACGACAGCTTAACAGTCTTAACCCTCCTCCCCCTCTCAGAGCTTTGCAGAGTAAATTTACCTTTAGAAAGTAGATTTACACTAAGATTTAAGGAAGTAGAAAGGGACGGTTGCGGTATCGAGGCGGACGAACAGTGAGACAAAAACCGCGGAGGCAACCGTCTTCGGATTGGACGATTCTCCGCGGGAATGTATTTAATTCGATTGGCCTTTGCCGCCACCGCCGTCGGACTGAAACAAGGGAGAATGAGGGAGAACGGATCGACGGGAGCGACTTTTATCGGGGATGAGAGAACCTCTGTTTCCGCCGGAAATGAGGCCCTCGCGCGCCTCCGCACCGACGACCTACTCTTTCTATCAACCTCTTTCCACTCCTATATCTTTCTCCCTTCCCTCTATCTTACTCTCCTTGTCCCTATCGCCCCTCATTCGCTGTCGTCGAGGACGAAAATCATATTTATATCCCATCTCTTGCACTCCCAGGTAAATATTACGGGCGAATGTACGCACCTGCCGCTACGAGCTATGACAAGCAAAATCCACGACGCCGAAAAATCGACGCTCACTGCGGCATTACTCTTGACATGTTCTAACTGTGCTTAGACGAAGTGTTTTTACAATTGCAAATTTCGAGCATAACAACTAAAATTAAAAATTGAACAGCGAAAATCATTTAGAAATTATTCAGATTTATTTGTTACAAAAACACTTGGTCTTTTATCTTCCGTATAAAATAAAAAACCAAGTGTTTTTCTAACAAATAAATCTAAATAATTTCTAAATGATTTTTGCTGCTCAATTTTTAATTTTAATTGTTATGCTTCTATATATTTTTAATATAATATCTCATAATACACTCGTCAACAAAATTATCGCATAGGTAATTTCATGTCAAATTTTCGCGTAACTTCAAATAAGTATAACTCCGTCAAAAATGGTCGTATTTGAAAAATTTTTTTTTCATTCTCAAGCTTAAGCTTAAAGCCTCTATTTTGAAAATCATTTGTCAGATTTAGAATTTATCCTCCCCCCTCTCGTCATCTCCTCAAAAGTAAGGACGTGTTACGTCTCCAAAAAATTGCATACTTTGACGCATTCCACGTGTGTGTGTGTGTGTGTTGGAGGACGGAAATGTGGAAATGTTCACATTTAAAAATGTGTATTGCCGCCTCGTCTTCGGATAATCTCTTGGAGACGCTCATGCATATTGATGCAGGCTCTAATTGTTTCTTGATGAATTTCATTCCATATTTGATTTAGGGCTGCTTTCAGTTGCAACAATTGCAATGAAATTCCTCAGGACACACACACACACACACACATACACACGATGCGCCAAATCCGACCAGCAACCTCCTCGTGGTGCGCATCGGGTAATGCTAATGCTGGCGGTAAATGAACAAAAATGTATAAATTTTTTTTTTTAATTCACACATAAAAGTCCATATTTTACAATGTTATCATGAAATTTGCGAAAAAAATTTATTCCACCCCGTGGAATGCGTCAAAGTATGCAATTTTTTTAAGACGTAACACGTCCTTACTTTTGAGGAGATGACGAGAGGGGGGGGAGGATAAATTCTAAATCTGACAAATGATTTTCAAAATAGAGGCTTTAAGCTTGAGAATGAAAAAAATTTTTCAAATACGACCATTTTTGACGGAGTTATACTTATTTGAAGTTATGCGAAAATTTGACATGAAATTACCTATGCGATAATTTTGTTGACGAGTGTATTTTTTTAATATATGTATTTTATATATATATATATATTGAGGAATTTTAATATATGTATTTTATATAAATATATATATATATATATATATATATATATATATATATATATATAAAATACATATATTAAAAAAAATATTATGAGATATTATATTAAAAATATATAGAAGCATAACAATTAAAATTAAAAATTGAGCAGCAAAAATCATTTAGAAATTATTTAGATTTATTTGTTAGAAAAACACTTGGTTTTTTATTTTATACGGAAGATAAAAGACCAAGTGTTTTTGTAACAAATAAATCTGAATAATTTCTAAATGATTTTCGCTGCTCAATTTTTAATTTTAGTTGTTATGCTCGAAATTTGCAATTGTAAAAACATATATATATATATACTTATGCTTCTTTTGTCTTTTTCTAATAGTGGTATATGCAATATAGTAATTTTTATTCTAAAGATTAAATTTAATAGTAATAATTAAATATCCATCACATAAATATCGTAACACACATTCAAAACCAGAGGATAGTATTTGAATAACTTTTAATGTAATATAAAAAATAACTTTTATTACGAAAAAATTTAATTCATAACTGTGCTATTTTTAAATATTAATTCTAATCAATACACTATTTTCCTATATGTATGTACAATATAGTTAATAAAAATGTGAACGAAATTGACAATTTTTATATTTTACAGTAATAATACACATATATGTATCTTAGAGAAGAAAGAGAGAGAGAAAGAGAAAATGCAACGAAAAGGATTGATACTTGTTCGATTAAAATGTTTTGTTTTTCATCAAAACTAAATGTAATAATAAAATTACATATTTTGCACATATATAAATGTTACTTAATTTCTTTTCTATATATATTTTTCTATCATCATTACTTTAATATCTAAAGAATTATAATCAATTTTCTATAGTTATATATAATTAATTCTGAAAGCTAATTTCGCGAAAGAGTACTTCTGAAATATTACTTCATCCGTCTAACTTGCTCGCAAAGAAATGTACTTGTCATTTGTTTTTATAAACACTAAAAAAAATTACTTTGAACTCTGACATAAACTAATATAAAATCCATCTAGTGATCCGATCAATCGACCGGACCACCTACGGATTCCTTGTTAGATACTGTCTTCGAGTGCAGGCGTGATCTCGCCCTCGAGCCTCTTCCCACGCCTGACTATTCATAAGACTTTTAGAACAGGTGTGCAGATTGCTCACTCTTTCCCTCTTCCTCTCTTTTTGTTTTTATCCAGTGCACGAATCCCCGAATAAGGCGTCGGGATCTAAAGTCAGACGACAGAAAAGTAAGAATTGAGATGAAAGAAGCTTACCGTTGCTCTCTCTAGACAGATGTCGACTGGCTTTCCCTCTCCCAGCTCTCCTGTGCAAGAAGATGTAATTTTCGCTGTATGCCCAGATTAGAAGCCGGCTCGTCGGGACTCTGGTTCCGTCTGCCTGATAAGTATTGCCTACCGTATACCAGCCTCCTGCTCAATGCCCTAGAACTGGAAAAGGGATTCGAGAGATGATCTCCGTACGATCGATCGGCCTCGCGATATGACGTCACGAACGACGATGCCCGTTATATCTCGTTAAGGAGCTACGTATTCGCATCGGCATGGATTTGCAGAATTGCCTTAAGCGTAATAAAGATGTACATCAAACTATGTTAAATAAATGTCATTGCTATTAATATCTTAAAGCGCGTCATATTATATAAACAGAATATAATACTTTATTTAAATTGAAAAAGCACATTATAAGAAATAAATTATTAAAAGAATCAAGATTTTAATATGTAAAATACTTTCTTATATATATAATTCATATAAAAATTTAACAAAAATCCTCCTCAAATCGGTTCGTTTTAAATCAAAATTATCACACAAAGATGAACGTGTAATGGAAGGAGGATACGATTCAGAAGTGAAGAGAGTATAGCTCTCACCTCACACTCCTTTCGTATTCACTTCCTTATAGAACGGGACGAAACTTTTACCAGACGAAATCTCTGAAAGATCGGATAATCGGATTAATCAAGGTTTACGGTTTAAAAAATCCTAATCATAAAAAAATACTCCAAAAAAATAGTATTCAATATCAAAACGTGTCCTAACAATGTTTAAATATAATAAATGTTTTAAGTATCTCATATCTTTGCTTTATTTTAAATAAAAAAAAAAAAAATATATATATATATATATATATATATATATATATATATATATATATATATATTGAATAGAAATATTAATTAAAAAGTAACTTGATGTGATTTTGCAAATATTTTGAAATTTAACAAGAAGAAGAATAACTGTATGAATATTAATATTGAATATTAAATTGAATATTCATTTTAATTAAATATTTATTAAAAATATGAATATATAATTTTCATTTTTTTAATAGTTAAAGATACTGTGAATAAATCATCACAAAGCATTTTATAGTATTTATTTATTATTATATAATCTACAAGTTATATTAATATTAGTAGAAATTGAATATGATGAACTTTGAAATTAATTATATATTTACCGTCGATTAAATTTTTGCCTGATAAAAAAAATGATAATTCGACTGTGCAGGTTTTTTTTCTTTCGTATTTAAGTTTGCTTTCCTTTTTCTTATTACATTTGTCATATGAAAAAATAATTTTCTATAATATACAATTGAAAATTATATTTAACGTGAATTGCTGAAAAGGTTGACTTTGCGTAAGCTGAATACACCCGATTAATGACCATATCTGTAAAGAGAAATGCAAAATTACCAACTATTTTAAGTATGTAATTATTTATTCTAAAGTGTGTTATGTAACGCAAAAATTTGTCAGTATATAGATTACATGTATGTAGACTATATGTATATGTATGTAAACTATTAAGATGTTTATTTAGATACTATTTAAATCTATTATTTGAATAGGATTTACAATTTACATATTTGTATGTAAAATACTTGGTAAAATAAAATTTATATATTACATTTAAATTTTATTACAAATATAAAAATTACTTACTTCTGAAATTCCCATTCACGATTATCAAGTGGACAGACTTGCCGTGTTTTCAACCAACGTGAGATGCAATGGAAATGAAAGGCATGCTGAAAAAGAAAACTACAATTAGACAATTCAGAAGATTTATAGTACTAACATCGAAGTTATAATATTAACGTCAAACCTACGTTGCATACACCCCAGGCCACTGTGCATTCTTCGCTTGTGGCAGATGCCTGGTTTGCTTGACATTCAATGCAAAGATCCATAATATGATTACGACATATAGCACAATTGTCCACAACGATATCTGAAAATCAACGAATTAGAAAACTCTTGTTGTATCTTGGAGATTATACAATACTAATGATTGGTTATAATCCTTACCCCAGGCCCATAATGCCACTGCATTCCACTGAAATAAATATAACCGTTATATTTAATTACATGATAAATAATAAATACACATGTATACAGAAAAATAAAGAGTGACAAAGCATAAATAAGGTTAGGAATCATATTTGGATGTCGTGAAACGACATCGTAAGCATAATCTCGTATAATCCATTGATGTATTTTCACTCACCTTCTTCACTTCGAAACGCTTTTTCTCGCCTTTTCCACTGCTGGAGGTTGGCAAATCACACTCATCATCGTCGATTTCCATGGTTGTCGCCATATTTAAATTTTGGAGCATAGGCCGAATCGGTTATGTTGGACGTAGGATTCTTCGCGTATGCGCGGTAGATACAACAGCACGAGCACATATATGTATATACAAGATATAAAGAAAATTCTAGCGAACTCTTTGACCATTTATATAAATGTTTCAATCACCTCATGACAAACAGTGGCAATAATAAAGCGGCCAAAAATATGTCATTAAAATAATACATTAAACTTGCATAGGAAATGTGTCATTTTTGCATTATTACATGGCATATATGTAAAAGTCATAAGAATAAAATGCTTTTGATGTGAAAAATTTATTCAACAATATTTAATTAAATGCCATCTAGCAAAAATTAAAGTTCATGTTTTGAAAAAAATATTATATATATATATATATAAATTATTATTAGTTCATATTTTGAAAAAAATATATATATATAAATTATTAATAAACAGGCTGATACAATTATGATATTAATTGAAGAATAATAAACTTATTATTATCCCAATATACGTATATATTTCATAGTATATCAATATATAAGCAATTATCAACGAAGTACCATAGATAAAAATTATCAAACGTGATCTTTCAGAGATAATTGAGAAATATATAATTATCATTAATCATTCGCGTGATATTAAAATAATGTATATATCAAGTCAGATTCAGATATTAATGGAATTCATGAAACAAATTTAATATATTAAAAAAGATTAGAATAATTATCTGAGACGATATAACACGTATATAAGAAAGTATTTTATTATACTCGAGGAAGTGTGTAATACTCTTTTATATTAAAATATTTAAGCAAATTTACTTACTTGCCCCTTAAATTAAAGATTTATCGGCCATTTTTCCCTCGTTCGATCCGTCTCGTCGCGGAAAAACACTCGCTTACTCGAACATGAAAAAAACATGACTAATTATGTTCGCCCGCCTTAATTAACACGACACAACAATCGCCCGACACTTTATTCGACACTCCCGATACATATTTCTACGCGGAATCCACTTTTTCAAGGAAAACGCAATAAAAATCGCGGGGCTGTAATATTTCGATTGCAATCGACGCGGTGCGAAAGATGGCGACTGCGCATGCGCACTCGAATTAGGCAATTACACAATGAACGCGCATACATAATATTTAAAAATATTTCAACAGTTCATAATTTTACAACTTACAATTACCGTAATATTACGCCCATGGATCTATCGTTGAAATTTTTTCCACGGCACGGTTTTCTATACATGCTGCAAAAAATAAAGAAGCTAATTAAGAGGAAATCTTTATTTTTTCAAAATTATGAGTTAGTAATTGTCGAGAGACGTATACCTGTAATATCGACATCCGATGGAAGGCAGATGCAATAATCATTTTCATTGACGCGTCGCGTAAAGTACACATGCGAAAAATTCTTCCCTCTCGTCTTTTAAAACTTTCCTTTGACACTCAATACACGGTACGAAATATACGTGCCCGGACATTTCGCAAAAAACCGCAAACGCCGCGAAGATTGCTGCAACAACCCGGAGTGCGCATGCGCACGCAGTTGACTTGACAGGTTGGTAGTACTGGCCGGCAGTAAAATGGCGTGGTCGTTTCGCTGGGAGAGTGAATACGGGCCAAGAACGTGTTTATACGACGTCACTAGCGCGTCGGGCTTGACATGTAAATAATAAACGAGAGGTAAAGTCGATTAAAAACTGGCGCGTGCCTGTTTGTCTTTGCCGAGTTGACTTTACTGAGTGTTCGATGATATTCCGGTGATACGTTTCTGACAGCATGTCCGCAATGGCCGATGAGTCCGCTCCGCTGCCGAAGAGGCGCCAATTGGTAAACAAAGAGCACGCGCGAATCTGGCGTCGGCGATGTCGGCGTCGCAGCCTCGACGACGACGTCGCATCACGTCGATAGCAATTCGAGAGCGATACGACTGATTTATTTCTCATCATATATGATCTTCTCATACATCTTACATGATCTCATTTACAGAGGGAAAGAACTAGAAAATTGTACACTGATGACTGGACCTTAGGCGACGAGGAAATTGAAGGACGCAGAACTTTCCAGCTCGACGAGAAAATCGAATGCGAGAGATATGACCTGAATAACTTCAGTGGCCTCTTTCGTGAGATGACTGGACCGGAGCTGAACCTTATGTATCTACAGAAATATGGTCTGCAGATACCATTACTGTTTAAGGAAAAATCAGGGCTGGGATTACGAGTACCCAGCTCCAATTTCTCCATCAACGATGTCAGAACTTGTGTTGGTAAGTTCTAGGTATAAAAAAAAAATTGTTATACATGGTAGATTAATAATTTATACGATATTATTTATACGATAGGTTCTAAGAGAATATTGGATGTTATGGATGTTAATACTCAAAAAAACGAAGATATGACAATGAAAGAATGGCAAAAGTATTATGAAGATTCTAACAAGGAGCGTCTATTGAATGTGATTTCCTTAGAATTCAGTCATACCAAGTTGGAGAATTATGTACAGTCACCTGCATTAGTGCGACAAGTCGATTGGGTAGATGTGGTATGGCCAAGACATTTAAAAGATGCTCAAGTGGAATCTACAAATCTTTTAGAAGACATGATGTACCCAAAAGTGCAAAAGTATTGTTTAATGTCAGTGAAAGGTTGTTATACTGACTTTCATGTTGATTTTGGTGGTACAAGTGTATGGTATCACATTCTACGTGGTGGCAAAATATTTTGGCTGATTCCACCAACTGAAAAAAACTTGTCTCTTTATCAAGAATGGGTGTTGAGTGGTAAACAGTCAGATGTATTTTTCGGCGATATGGTAGATAGATGTGGCAGGATAAGTCTAACAGCTGGTATGACGCTATTCATACCAACTGGTTGGATACACGCAGTATACACTCCTCAGGATTCTTTAGTTTTTGGTGGAAACTTTCTCCATAGTTTTGGTATAGAGAAGCAATTAAAAGTGGCACAAGTGGAAGAGCACACAAAAGTGCCACAGAAATTTCGGTATCCATTTTTCACAGAAATGTTATGGTAAGGATCATATATATATATATATATATATATATATATATATATATATATATATATATATATAAGGAATCAACTTTACACACACACACACACACATATACATATATATACACACACACACTCATTAAATGTGATATTACAAACATTTATATATTTTACAGGTATGTTCTTGAAAGATATGTGCATGTGCTTTTGGGTAGAACTCATTTAGAAATATCTGAATCGCAACGACAACACTCAGTTCCACAACAGCATCAGCACGTACACATCACGCCGTTTGAATTGCATGGTTTGAAAGCGATAGTTATGTATTTACATTCACTGCCGTCGACAAAGAAGAACGTGCCGGAATTGATACGCGATCCGGTCGCTCTAATTCACGATGTACGGTGTTTGGTAGAACAACATAGGAATGATAATCCAGAAGCGGCCGTGACGGGCAATCCTGTATTACCGCCACCGCCACCCTTGACTATCGCAGATAGGGTATCTAATTATCATTTATTATATATAATCGAAATAAACATATATTGTTTGACTTCTTTAATCTCGTTAATCTTTTCTTGTAGGAACGCATGAGAGTAACGAGAAAAGGTTTTGTAAAAATGCAAAGACATCACTCAGAGAAATCCGAGAGAGCGTTTCCACGCAGAAGACGTACTAGGTGCAAAAAGTGCGAAGCATGCACTAGACAGGATTGTCGTGAATGCGTTTATTGCCAAGATATGGTGAAATTCGGGGGTAGCGGCCGTGCCAAACAAACGTGTTTAATGCGCCAGTGTCTGAGGCCCATGCTGCCCGTTACATCATCCTGTAAAGTCTGTCAGTTGGATGGTTGGAAACAACCACCGGCACCATTAATGGGTATATATTTGCAATCAATTAAATATATAATTTATAACAAGAAATAATATATTTCTAGAACAAATGTTTAAAATATAATTACAGGTAAACCTGTTCCGACAGCACCATCTAGCTTAATGGAATGTTCATTGTGTTTCGACATCGTGCATCCAGAATGTATAGGTTTGGATTTAGAGGAAATAACGGTGAATGACGATTTGCCAAACAGTTGGGAGTGTCCTCAATGTTGTGAACGTGGTCGAAACTTGGATTATCGGCCACGTCAACCGAAGAGTCGGCAACGAAAATTATCAGTATCTAGTGCAGCTTCCTCGGCACCTACTACAGATTCCGAACGAGCTATGACACCGAGTAAACGGTTAAGGCCTGATCCCACAGAGGTAAATTAATTTTATAAAAATGTATAAGGAGGCTTTGGATTAAAATGTGGAGGCCTTGGATTAAAATATCTCATATTTGTAATACAATAACTTTTATACTTTTCCATATAATTAGATCTCAAGATAATATCTCTTAAGTTGCATCATATAGGGTGCTGCTGTATAAATTTTGTATTCATATTGGTTTGTTTTCTTTAGACATGGAACGATTCGCCTGGGGAACCAGCCGAAGGTGAACAAAGAATGACTCAGCAGCGCATCCAACTGGCTATGCAGTTGATTGCTTCGAGTAGTAGATCTTTGGTAAGGCCACACGTAGTAGTCAGGCCAGCACCGGCACCACCACCTATCCAGGAAATGGATAGTGAATCGAATCAACAGAATTCAGTGTTCAACAAAACAGCGATGATTGCGGTATTTCGATTCCTTGGCATAAAGGATCTGCTTAATTGTGCCTTGGTTTGCCGTACTTGGGCGAGATATAGTATAGATCCCGATCTATGGAAAAAGATCAACATGTCGCACTATAACCTAAGATCCATACACTTGACCGCCATTATTCGACGGCAACCTGAAAGTCTCTCGCTTGATTGGACCAACATCAATAAGATGCAATTAGCTTGGCTATTGAGTAGGCTACCGCAATTACGAACATTATCCCTTCAAGGTTGCACTTGGGCCGGTATTCGCGCTTTGAAAAGCTGCAGCTGTCCACCTTTAGAAACACTTAACCTGAGTTACGTTACTTCTTTGAATGATGCTGTTCTACAAGAGGTCTTAGATTCACCGACAGATTCAAGACCTGGTCTCATCGATAAGACATCGCGATTGAAACATCTCAAAAATCTATCTTTGGCTGGATGTGATCTCACCGATCGAGGAGTGAAATACATAATTCAACATTTGTCAGATCTCGAGACCTTGGATCTTTCTTCAATCGGTAGACTCACTGATTCCGGCGTAGCGCAATTGACATTGTTGCCAAACTTAGCATCGTTAAACCTGGCAAACTGCAAATTACTCACGGAAATGACTCTCGATCACTTGGCGAGATGTAAGGCACTTAAACGCCTGGATTTGCGACATACTACTCAAGTATCGACGCAAGCCGTCATCAAATTCGCCGCTAAGAGTGAACATAACTTGCATGTGACGGACGTTAAATTGGTAGAAGAGAAAAAGATCAAAACCGAGTTTACAGACACGTGAAAGAACGCAGCGCTCACAAACTGTTGTTTAGTGCAATCTGGTTATCGTCGCGTAGAGATATCGTTTGAAGAATTAAAGCCATAATAGTACATCATGCTACAATCAGCGATTATTTATTTTACACAAAGAAATCTGTAAGTATCATGCGTGTTACAATAGATGTATAAAAGACCTGATACAGAATTTCTATTTGAATAACACAGTTTTATTTTGCTGAGATCAAATAAATACGAGAACAAATTCTTCGTGACTTAGACTTCTTTTTAGTATTCATTTCTATTACAAACATTATAATCTATATAATTATTAAATAAAAGAATTATAATGTTTATAATAGAAATGAAAACTAAAAAGTAAAAAAATAAAATGTAATAAAATAAAAAGTCATTTTCAAATATTATATTTAAAATAATTCATTTTTGTTATATATATATTTTTCATTTTGATTCAATCTTAGTCATATATAAAAAATCTTAAAAATTACTTAAGATAACATAAAAAAGCATCCATTTCTCTAATCATACATATCCTTTTTATCTAAATATTATAAAAGAAAGAAATCGATATCTTATTATTTTATTTCTTCCTTTTCTTTTCTCGATTTTGTATAGAATTAGATCACAGAAATAAGTTTTATTTATCAAAAATCTGATAAAATATATGGAAATAAATAGGATATGGAAACTCATTCAAATCATTGTTTGTCAGAAACAGTATTTTTTGCATAAAAAGCATTGCGGAAATCAGAGATATTCGGATAATAATAATTATCTACCTGATATAAGTCTCCGAATATATATCTCGTATAAGAAAGTATCGCAAAAACAAGAAAAATAATCACAATAATTGCAATCACACTCAGAGACACATTTATTTATGGACGCGCACCAAAATACATACATGTATATGTGACTGTATAGTCAACTGTATTGTTTCGTAACGTTAGATAGATGATCTCTACGTGTCGAAAACATCTATGTTCCGAATTTTAATTTTCGACCTAAGCTACATTTCGTAGACGACGTCAGATGTTCTGCGCAAATCGATGTACATACATACATATATACCTGCTTTTTATATAAAAATGCATGTTTGATCTATCTTTTTTCTTCGTTCTTTCTTCATTGATCTCGTGCAAGGATCATATGATTTTATGTAAAAACAACAAAAACAATAAGCGAACTAGATGCCAATTCAAATATTACAATGTATCCTACGAGATTCATTCTTCTTATTATGTTTCATGTTTGTATTATAATATTTCAAAAAATGGTGATGGTTGGAAACACCATTTTCAACTATTTTAGTCAAGAATATATTACCGCAATTGAAAAAGTGTTTTTTTCCCACAATTCAAGTGTCAGTGGAATTTACAGTTGCCACACTCTGTAACACATTGTATAATACATGTAATCCACAAAAGCAATAGTTATCGATTCTCAAATATAATTTTGATTTGTAAAAGACGATTAATTTTATTATATCATTCAATTTCTATAAATCCTGTTCCTCGCAATCATATTGAATTATGTTAGAAGCGAAAGCATACATTTTTTATGAAATATAACATTACTTTGTTAATAGAAAATCTTTCACTTTATGAGTAGAAAGAAAATTATTCGTTTAAATCTTGCGTACTTTCCCGCGTGATAATCAACATAAAGCAGCCAATGGTTGCGTTCAGCAGGAAAAGCTGTTTTGCAACTATTATAAAATTTGTGAATCTGATTGGTGTATGCTCTTAGATTCAGTCAAAATTAAGAGCATACACCAATCAGGCTCACGAATTTTACACAGTTGCAAAGCAGCTTTTCTGCTGAACGCAGTCAATGTCATTCCGGAGTCGTGAACGCGAAACGAATCGATTCTTAATCGCAACGCACTTAATTAGTGGGTAAACCATAATTATAGCTTATAATCATATTATAGTTTAATAATTTTCAATTGCGTAATATATAAAACCGATGTTTGGATGACGTATCATTGTTCATTGTTGTCATATTGTTATTGATGCAGCGACTTGACTAATAGACGTAATGCGCTTCATATATCATACATTAATTTTCGAGACGTGATCGCGAGAAATATTATAAGATTACTCTGATAAATGATTACTGAATATTCGCATATTTAACACAATTATTTACTTGTAAGATTTAGGTATATCGAACCAATTTTTATGGAGATATATATTTCGCGCGCTTTATTCGCGTGAAGTAGGCATCGATAATGTAATGACTGCTAACGTCATTCCGGAATCAGTAACGAAACGTCGCGAGAGGAGGACGGACTGATTCTGAAATAAATCGATTCGCGACGCGTAAAATTGGTAAATAAACCATTATCCAGTATCATATTTTTATAATTTGAGACTGTGTTGTTAGCGCGCGTGCAGTTAGCTCCTAAATCACGATCTTAGTTTCTAGTATCACGATGAACGATCGTAAGTATCGAGTTTCACAAGCTTTTCCCGCGTTATTTTCTCGCCGTAATCAAGTGCGCGTTATCTGCCGTTAAAATCGTGAATGCCATGCAAAATGTAGCGTGCTCATTAACTATGTTCATGTGTAATTAATGTGCACATAATCATAATTAATTGTTGTCGCGAGTGCTCGCGTAATTATGAGTTATTTTCGCGAATGTGTGCCACGAAGGAACAGCGATGAAAGGAGGTGGAGGAGGCCTGGGGCGGTATTAAACGGCAAAGCAACTATGAGGTGAATAATTTATATACTATTACTTGTAAAAAATTCAATAAAGGGAAAATTTTTATGCGCACAATAATTACTTTTTGAGATATTAATATAGTTTGGATATTTTTGTTTTAATTTAAATTAAATAAATATATTTGTGTATTTTTTACAGAGATCAACATTGAGCATTACGTTATATAACCTACTCCTACCTATCTCTGTCATAAAATCCTGTACATTGCACCGGTGAGTTTAAATTGTTTTTTATTTTAATTATAAAATAATGGATTTGAGAAAATTATCAGATGTGTATAAAATATATTTATAAGAGAACAAATACTAGAAACAAGTCAAACAATTTAAAGTATTTTTTTGGCCAGTTATTAATATATAAAAGTTTGCATTTAAATTTGCAATAATAATAAATGCAATGATAAATTCTTATTTATTATTTTTATTTTTATAAACTATTTCATATTGAAGACTTTATTTATATTTTAAAATCATATTAAAAAATAATAAAAATTATATTTAAAAATAATATAAGTTTGAGAATTAAGAATATAGAAATATTATTGATTCATACACTTCACAAATCCATTGTATTTTAAAATGGGCAGATTAGGACAAATTGGATCGAATATTTAATCTTGGAAATATATGTAACTTATCAATATGATTACCTAGATGTACACACAGAAATAATTCATAAATTGGATATTATTTTTATTTATATATTATTGACTAGAGAGTATTTGGTTATTCCATAAAAAATATTTCAACACAGCTTGAATATGATTAATATAAAGTTATGACAGTTATAATAATTTTTGCTAGAAAATGAAATGGACTTTACATATGCACAAAAATTTGAAAAAGTAAATATATTAAATTTTATATTAGATTTTCTATCAATCTCACTCTACATTCAAATTTTCAAGAAATATAAGAAAAACACTATGAAGATATAATATACTAATAATATTATTCTAATAAATTTTTTCAAATACATATATATGATTATTTAAATATACATAGTTATTTAAAAATACATTAACATTATTCAACATTATTAAAAATACTTTAACATTATAATTAATTAATATTTCAAATTTATTGCTGAAATACATTATGAAAAATAAAAGAAAAAAGAAAGAAGTAACATTAAAATACAAGACTGATATTTTTAGGTAATAAAGATATTTATTTTAATTAGTCAGTATTATTTCTCATCTTATGAAGTTTGAAACAAGAGATTTATACATTATATTAAATACAATAAAAATAAATTATAAATAAATATTTATCGAATACTATAGGCAAAAATGTTGATATATTTAGCTATGTTATTTTATTTTCCTTTTCCCTCATTTCCGCTTTCAAATATTTCTTCAATAATATTGGAAATCTGTATTTTGGCTTCCTTATTTCCTTTATTTTTTCAGGATTAAATATTATATAAATACAAAAAAGAACAATATATACTAAACAATTTTTCTGTGCATGTATCACAAATAACAGGCAATATCTCACAATCAGAGTATATTCCAGATAATTTATTTGATGATATGTGATAATCATTATTAATTGTTTTGTATTTTATAATGCACCAATTTTGTTCTAATTTTTCATAATCTGACCATTCATGTTTATTGATAATTGATTGCATTAATTGTCCCACATAATATGATGCTTTAAAAACCAAATTTTAACTTAGATTTTTCGATTAAAAAAAAATAATATTTTGTGTTAAATTCTGCGTCAGTTTTCTTCAATTTTTCATCTGCATTATGTAGATGTATTTAAAATATCTTAAATATTTTTATTATAGATTTAATCTCTTAATAAATATAACATTATTTATAATAATGAAAACATTGTCTGTCTCCATTCTATCTCTAGAATTAATTTAGAAATATAAAATATCATTTTAATCAGAAATTCTATTATTACTTAGTTAGAATTAAGAAATGTAATGAAAGCATCTAATATTTTAAATAAATAATTGAAGTTTTTATAGAGAATACATGTGGTAAAGAAAAAAATAAAAAATATAATAATTCGTTAAAAATGATATCTAATAATGTCTTGCAATTATTTGAATTTATCCAATGTGGATAAAATTTATTCTGAAATAAAAAAAAATATCTAATATGTCTCTTATATATGATCTTATATATGATCTTAAGTTAATTCGCACAATTTGCATAATCCGCGATATCTCGCACTTTGCAAAAATAATGGTTTTTCTTTTTCTATATATTATTTAGCTATGATTATATACGCGATTAATTTATATTAAATATATCTATGTAAAAAAATGGAGCGTATGTTAAATGTCGCGAGAAATAAATAAATATTTTGCGGATTAACATTCCATGATTGAATGATCAATATTCGATATTTTGCGATGATTTGCAGAGATGTCCATTACAAGTCGCAAAATAGAATTACATTTGTAGTGTACGCGCCCATATATATTAATACATCCGCTCTCTCGTTATAATAGAATTGTTGAAGGAATTAACAGTTTGAATAATTAATATCTTTAAAAGCGCGATGATCCTATTCCAGGAAACTTTGTACAGTCTTTAAATTATCAGTCTGTTAGATAAAGTTTTCAGCCTATATTTTGCATTTAACATTCACCGTGATATTGAGATTATGCATGTAATGTAATTATATGTAATATATAATAACGTGTTTACACGATACGTGAAGAATTAATTTATAATAAAATTTATGAAAAAATTGTTATGAACGAAATTATTTTGAACTGAAAAAATCACGTTTATTTAGCATTATTTTAATACAGGCTTTTACGTTGAATTTTATGGAATTAAAGGCTGTCATTAAAGCTTTATGCAATAGGATAGTATATTTTGCGACAAAATTGGTAGACATCTCTGCACTGGGTATATCGCTATTTCCTGTGGAAGTTTTTCGAATGGAATATATGTGTGTGTGTATGTATGTAATTATCTTTTCTCTCGTAACATACAATTATCTATATTTCAATACGTAATATTTATATAAAGTGTGTATACAATCTCTGTATTTTTGGAAATTATTCTCCGCTCATTCTACAATTAATTTAACCTAATTCTGCTAAGACCGAATCAAGATCCTCTTGCAGGCTGATGCTATCCTCTCGCTGCTTTACAAGATTGTCCTTAATTCTGTCTACTTGCGCCTTAAGCAGATAATTTCCTTTTTTCAAAGCCGCCAATCGTCCCTCGTGCTTTTTAACGTGTTTCTAAAAAGATAAATGTTCAGGAATACAATTCAAACTTTACACTTAACTGCAATGATCTTTGCAATGAGAACTCACTTGCAGAATGTTTTTACGCTTATCAATAGGTGCCTCTTCGTCGTCAGATTCAGATTCCTCTTCCTCTGATTCCTCAGATTCCGATTCTTCTTCAGATTCCGTCTCTTCTTCCTCTTCATCCTCTTTTTCTTCTTCTTCTTCCTCTTCCTCCTCATCATTTTCTGCCATTAGCTTCGCCATCTTATCAACTTGCTTCTGCAATTCCTTATATTTTTTCTTTTCTTCCTTCAGTAATTTTTGCTGTTGTTTTATTTGCTCCTTCAACGCGTGCCTTTCTTTTCTGGCGTTTACAGCTTTGTCCCTATATTTAGAATTTTTATTATATAATTTTATTATATAATTTTTATTATATGTTTTTATATTATATTTATGTTTCTTTTTATTATTTGCATTATCGATCTTATTATTTTTTATATTGTTGCATTGCATTGTTGCTCACATTGATTTGAATATATTTGAATATATATATATATATATATATATATATATATATATATATATATATATCAAAACTTCATTATCACACTTACTTAAAATTCTTAATTTTCGAGATAAGAAGCTTGATTTCTCTCTGAGCGCGTTTCTCTGCCGCAGCTTTAGGATTCTCGTCTTCCTCTTCTTCCTCTGTACTTTCCTCTTCCTCTTCGCTCGTGCTATGAACATCTTGTTTGTCTACACTTTTTTGCGATGCGATTTTAGCTACATCCTTTGCACTTGGACAACCAGCCAGTGCGATTCCTGTAACATTGTACCAGCCTACGTCTTCCCAATCCTCTACTAACTCTATTATCGGTTCAGCTTCAATTGACGCAGGTTCTTCTTCATAGGCAAAGCAAAAAAAATCAAAACAAAGAAGCGCAGTTTTAGTATAAGCATTAAAAGCGTATAATATAATAATATATTATAAGCATAAAATATATTTTGCGTATATTAATAATAGCATTAATAATAAGGCATCTTACTTATATATGTACATAAACATATAGAGATTAAATTGGAGCCGATTAGGGAAAGCTCAGCTGAAAACGCGATTAATTCAGAAATTGTTAGCTTTTAATAAAATAATTTTAATTATTTTACAAACAATCTTAATTACGCACCAGCTTTCATGCGCTTTTCCAATGCCGCATACATTCTTTTCATTTCTTCCAATTCATTTTTAGCCTTATCTCTTTCCTCAGCAGTGCTAGCATATTCCTTTTCTGCTTTTTCTGCATCCTTCCTCGCTTGTTGCACTTCCTGTCTCAGAGATTCTGCGAGTTTCTCATCTTGTTGTTTGTTTTCCTGAGCATTCTTTTGAAGCTTCATATGTTCTACTTCTGCCTCAAGATTCAAAATTCTTGCCTATCCATAAAATCATTTTATAAAAAGTGACAGTAGTGTTCACTGTTTTTTAAGAGACCAAGATTCCTCAAATAAAAATCTAATCCTGTTAAAATTACTAATAATCTTAAGCCAATGTCTTGGGGTCTGTTAAATTTATTACCTGTAATCGCTTGTTGTCTCGTTCCAAGGCTTCTTTGTTTCTGAGCTCCAACGCGAGCATCTGTTTAGTGCTTTGCAAATCATCTCTGACGGCATCTATATCGTCCATTTCATCCTGAATTGCGACGTCTACGGGTGCTTCCTCGGCTTTCTGTATTTGCTCTTCTATAGTTAATTGTCGTCGGAATTTTCTTAGTCCCTCCAGCATTGGTTTCGAGCGATCGTTTGTCTTCACAGTCTTAAGTTGCACGCCCTGCTGAATCTGCTTCAGTAGCTGATTGTGCATATTAGATTTTTCAGACTCGAACACAAAGTGAGCTTTGCCTGAACGGAAAGAAATAATCGATTAGAACGAAATATAAGATATATTGCCATTTCATTATATTGCTTTAACAAAATATATAAAATGTATTCCGGATCTAAACGTTTTAGCAATATAATAAAAATATAACTCTCTCTCTTTATTTCTAAATCAAAATATAATTAATAATAAATAAATTCAATTCAATAATTAAATTCAATAATTAATAATAAATAAATTCAAGGAAGATGAATTTACGTTTCAAAGTTGTAAATAAATTATAAGATCGCATTTCTTAATTAAATTCAACGACTTTAAACTAGTATTTAATTTAAATTTTAACGATTAAGATTTTTGCTAGAGATTGAAAAATAACTGATAACAATTTTTGCCTCATTTGTTTGAAAATTAATTTGTGGTTAAAGAATAATGATGGAGCCAGACAACACTTTTTTCAACCTGATTGCATTATATAGAATTTCATAAGGATCTTATTCGTTAATTGATAATACTTAACGCTTCACATCGGCGTTCACATATTTTTAAAGTCATGACGAATCACCCTCCGTCGAATAACGTTCTTATTTCCCATCGAGAATGTCCACTCGAAGACTGAAAGATTCTGATCGCCGGTCGTTCGCGCGACAGGAAAGAAAAAGGGATGTCAATAAACTCAAACACGAAGATACCAATTAATTCAACGATAATCAATTAACAATTTAATTAGTCTAATAGTTTAATAATGGATAAATGGGCTCACACCTATTGAAAGGGAATGATTCAAACGATAGGAAAAGAGAGAAATATGATAACGACAGAACAAAATTGCTAACTCTTTACACTGCAAATAGGTCCGATAAGCGTTAATCGAAACCTCTGCTCGTTATTTAATCGATTATACTACATTCATACTTCCCTTCAATCGTTTGTCGATCAAGAAAGCAGAAGCAGAAAAAGTTTTTTGGAATACAATTTTTCTCTGGCTTCTCTCCTCAAAGAAAAGAAATATTCCTCTTACAAAAGAGATAGATTTAGCCCGATGGGCATCCGGAAATCAAAAAGGATTCGTCGATTACCTGCTGAATCGGCCGTGACCTTGTTCACCCTTTCGATCAGAGGCGCACTTCGATCGTTACACTTAACATGTCTGAGTTTCTTGCCATGCTCGAGCTCTTTCATCATGCAGGCCCAATCCGGCCGTTTTCTTGGCCTGGATTTCAGTGCCTCTAGCTTCTGCATTTGTGTCTCGTTGAGTGCAGGAAGATCCTTGAGGATTGTCGTTCTACTAGGCGGTGGTGGAGGCGGTCGCGGAGGTGGCGGTGGTGGCACGTTCGCTCGCGACGAACTCTTTGATAAAGTTGGTGCGCCTTGATATAGAAAATTCTCATTATTTATGCAAAAAATATAATATTTTTTAATTCATTTATGTTTTAAAAATATCAATTTTTGTTTAGAGTAAATAACTTTTAGAATGAATTTTCTATCCTTTTTATTAATAATTTATATTTTAAATTTTTTTAATTCTGTTTATATATAAATTAATAAAAAATAATAGTTAATATAGAAAAATTTTTATTGATATATTAATTAAATATAGAAAAATTTTATATTTAATAATCTATCTCTATCGATTTAATCTCGTTACATATAAAAAGAAATTCATTTTTCTTACCAAAAACAGATAGATGAACATTTAACAGATGTGAAATTAACAATTTTAATCTTATGCATTCATTAAGAATTAAATTTAAAATTTATTATCAAAATTTAATTAATTTTTATAGAAACAAACTTTATATTTATAAAATATTTATAAAATATAAAGATTATTTTAAGGAAAATTTAAATATTATTAAAATTTCTTAAAAGTTTAATTTCATCACGCAAAGAAAATAATTTTTATTTCAGTTTGTAAAACTAAAAACATCAAAAAATTTAAAGACGTTTAAAATTTGAAAAATTTAATATCGTGGATACGAAAAGGAATGGCGATCATCGCCGTACATACCTGTAGTGCTCTCACTTTTTGAGAGTGGTATAGTGTCACCTCGTGATCGAGATCTGTCGATGTGTATCTGTCGTTCGAGCTGTGGCCTCGAATTTGGCTCCTGTCGTCCATTCTCGCGTAACTTCGCCAGCACCGGTCGACTGCTCGGAATCTTCTCATTGTTCGGCTGTTTTGGTATTATTGTGATTTTGCTCTGTTTACGCGGTTGTTCATCTGTCGAAGGTGTTGCCGACTCTGCGGGTTTCGGCACACTCTATTCAATCGAAAGAAACACTTATTTGATTATAATATTAATAACATATAAACAATAAGAACACGTTTATTTTGATTTATTTATAACATATACAACATATTATAACACACATACATACACATATAACATGGCATTAAAAAATATATTTACTAATTTTTACAAAATTTATTCGAGAGAAAAATATAATAAATATGATTTTATTTATTAATTTAAATATTAAACAATTGATTTATTTATTAATTGATGTTAACAATTGATAGTTTTATTTTTTGAACTTAAAAGAAACTATTTAACTGAAAAAGAAGGAGAGAAAGTTTTCGGATCATCATTAACATAACAACAGTGTCAAAATATATATAATAAAATAGATAAAAATTTGAATTTAGTTTTTATTCAGATTTACTAAGTTGATAATTTTGGAAAACATTTATTTTAATTAATTACACATTAATTATATAATTTAATTATAATTATATAATTATAATTAATTATAATATTAGTTTTGTTTAATTATTTAATTCAGATATTAAACACTGTTATATAGTTTTCACTTTATTAGCAAATTAACTGATCGAATTTCGTCGCGATACAACGAAACAAATTTTGTTGGCACTATCATTTATTTTCGATTCTTAGTTTACGTTTTCGAGACACTTTTGCAACATAAATCAATTTCTCGTGCGTATGTAAAATATATATTTTTTTATATGATCGTGCCAGATTTCGAAAAGAATACGAAGAATAATTGTTCCACATCTCGCGAGATAGCTACGATAGAGAATAGGAAGAAGAAATATTCCTCTATCCCTTTTCTCGTTCAAGAAGAAGGGATAAAAAGAAAGAGAAAGAAAGAGAGATCCGAAAACTTTTCTTGGCAAGTCTCGAAGAATTCATTCCACTAGCTTTAAATAATCTACATTGAATTTTACACTCGAAATGTCACATTCTTCAACTTAGATCGTTGTTGCGGAGTTTTTTTTTTCCTTCCAAAATGGACTCTCGTGGAATCATTCAATTTTGATACTCGAAAAATTTTGGAAAAAGATTTTTATTTCTATAAAAATTGTTCGCTCAGAAATTCTTTTTTTTTTTTTTTCTAAAATTGTTTTCGATATATTCGCCATGCGGTATTAATGATTTTCAAATAAATTAATATGAGATTGCGATATAAACGTGTTAAGAAACTGGCGGAAGACGCAGCTGGCAAGTCATTTGAAATAGAAACGCGTGTTCTTTAAATAATCGTGACCCAGAGGTTTATATGCAAGCACGCATACGAATCTCACTTTCCTTCGCGTTAAGAAAACGGAATTGTAATTGATACAAGCCCATCTTTGACATGTGTAAATACTTTCACAAACGATTGTAAATCGCTTGATTGTTTTACAATTTTCTCAAAACTGTTTTTTAAATCGTTAATTATTCTATAATTATGCAATTATCTGCCCGAAGACTTGTCACTCTGATTAATTATCAAATATCAGGCATAAAAAAACATGCATCTTAAAAATTAATATGCAATTATGAAATTTCAACATAATATGCTCAGATATTATATAATTGGAAAAATATATGATAATAATAAATAAAAGTAATAAGTAGTTTAATAATTAGAAAAAGATAAAACTTTTGAAATAAAAATTTACATTTTGAATTTAATTTGTTTAATTGATGATTTAATACGATTCAATATACGACAATATCGCGACATTAACCACGCAACATCTTTATATGCCATTGCGATTTCTCCAGCATGTCGCGTTTTTCTCACGTTATCTCATATTATTTATATATTAGCTTTATAACTTTGTATATTTTCATAATCTTTTATGGACCATCGCCAAAAGATGAAAAGTAATCGCTTGAGAATTTTCTTACATGTAAGTCACAGAAAAACACATACATAGGAATAATTTCAATCAATAATCTCAATCAATAAATATCAATCTGTCGTGAATACTTCTTTTATAAATTTAATTTCATATTGTAATGTCGATGCATTCGCGTGTTTTCATCATCTATAATTTGTATCAATTTAAAAATTCAAACAATTTTTCAGTAATTTATAATATAATTTTCATGACACAATAAATTAAGAAAGTTATTTTTTATTCGAATAATCGCTTTTATATAAAAAAAATTTGTCCTAAAGAGATAAATTTTTTATAAATCGGTTAGACTATCTTGAAGTGCATTGTTTGGATACAACGGATTGTACGCCATCAGAAATGTTTATTATGTTAACTCGTTGCAAGATATCTACATCAGCTATTAATATCACGGTAATGTTAGCGAAGTCCGCTGACTTTGAAACCCAATAGCTGAATGGAAAAAGACTGCAAAAGTCACATAGTACGGGCTACTCATGCGTGCTTTCGGCAGAAACAGAAGCGGATTGTATTACCTGATTTCAACGCGAAGAAAAGCTGCGATATGTGTTTAAATAAACTCGTTCTTCTCTTTAAACAAATGGCGTAAATCCGAAATTGATCTTGACATTTTCTAACAATTTTGAAATTTACTTTGTGTTGAAGGTTTCTTTTTTTTAGTAATTTAAATATTATCATGCATATATTATAATGTTCTTGATTATTAACATTAAATATAATTATTAATGATTATTAAAATAAAAATGAATTATTTAATAAATTCTCTATTATAAAATGTGATATATTTTTATAAATGTACAAAGAAAGAAAGAGAGAGGGTAGTTGGAAAAACTTTAATGGTGAAAAATACGCAATGATATTTTATAACAAAATCTCTCTTTTTCTCTTGTTTGCAAATTCTTCAAATAAATCATGCAATTCACTTCTTGCGTCTTTGCGAAACATCACAAGATATTTATTTATTTTTCAAACAATTTAGTCATTTTTTACACATCTCAATCTTTGCACAATTTTTTTTTTTTACAAAAATCAGGAAAAGCTTATTCGCAAATTCGCAAAAATATAAAATCATCTTTAAAAAAATTACCAAAGTGATTTCATAAGAAACTCTTATATCTTTAGAAAATAAAAGAAAAAGTCTCTCATTTTAGAGCAACGTATCTTAGAATCATCTCATGAAAATAATATCGATTTTCTCGGAAAATTTTTCACTTACCTTCAAGGTAACTTGGGTGAAGGCTGGAACTTCTTCGGTCTTAGGCTTGGAATCTCTGCGGGAATTGAGGGTCCAAGGCGCGGTAGGCAAGGGCAACGGGGTAGGACCATCCTTGACCCACGGTGGTCGAAAGGTAGTCCTCTGCGGTGGCTGACCACCGGCGCCAGGCATCTTTGCTTAACAAGTCCTCTTTTGCTTTCTTTCGGGAAAGAGGGTAAAATCCTGCTTTTATTCCAATCTTCAAAGACGTTCTCGCGTTCGCTCGTCGCGTTAACTGACGATTCGTCGCGGGACGAGCGCAACAATCCTCCCGAGGACGTGCGCGATACGCCACTGACAGAGATTCCTGGACCGACCGCGATAAGTGGGGATCAAAGCGTGGGCGAGATCTGTATGCGACCCACTTTTCTTCGTGAAAACGTCGTTTCGGGATAATAATTCCAAAATGAAATTTACGACGGAAGGAAGAAGATCCTCGAAAGTGCACGCTCGTTGAGATATGTCTCCTTTTTTTTCTTTCTCTCTTTTCGTCTTTCAACGAGAGAAGTAACTATGAACCACAACGGGGTCGAAGATTTTTGCGCGACTCTGGGAAAGATCGAGAGCTGGACCGCGCAACAGGCAGATCTTGCGGACCGCACCTCCCTAACCATATGATATTTCCGTCCATGTGACGTCATCGAGAGACGCGAGGCTCAAAATAGAAGGATCTTCTCCTCTCCTCTCTAGGATACTCTCGACAACGTCTCCGCTACTTCTTGTCGTCCTACGACGCATTCCGCGTCTGTTTACGATGCACCGATCGTGACCGACCACGAAGGTCGATCGATCTTCAGGGTCGGTAAGACTTATATATATATATATATATATATATATATATATATATATATATATATATAAGTCTTACCGATATACACACACACACATTGCTTCTCAATTTCTAGAGTAAATATCTATCCTTTGAATCATTTTAATGGTGGAAAGAAAATTTCTGATACATATTTTGATATTGCAAAAAATCAAAAGAATTATATTATTATATTATTATTAAACGTGCAGTTAATATAAATAAAATAATAGTAATTTTTGCGGAGCTATATTTATTTGTGATATTTATATATTAATATTATGTTATCTCGGATTCTCTAAAAGAAAGTATTGTACATTTTCATTTCATTTGATTTAGATAAATATGAACAGATTTTGTCTCAAAGCTCAAAAGATGTGATATTATAATGAAAATATAAAAAAATTAATTTATTATTAAAAATATAAAAATGTTATTATTAAAAAGAATCTACAATATAACATTTTTCTTAACTTCCTCTTTTATTGCATACATCAATTTTTAGTTTATTTTGTATATTTTTTAACGCTTTATGATTGCATCTTTTTTTAGTGATATCGCAGAAGATTACTTTGTTGAAAGACCGAATATAATCATGAGAGGCGCGACAGAATTTTTCATCTTAAAAAAGAATGGAATAGAATGAAGAAAGTAGCTTTATAAAAAAGCACAAATATAATATTTTCAAAAAAAAAGATCTGAACAGTTATAAAACGCGAACAAAGAAGTTTTAGGTGAAAAGATAATATGATATACTTAAACAATATTCGGTATAAAGAATTCATTGAAATTTAAATATTTATGACATTACATTAGAAAATATTTGTGTTACTTTTCGGAAAAGAATTTATAAAATATGTTTAATTTAAAGATTTTAGAATGAAAGTTGCGATCCCCTTAATAATTTAAAGACTATTTTGAGATTGTGGCAAAAAGGAAAGATTATAATACTTTTTAAAATGATATTTTTCTATTTTTTCGGGTTTTTATAAAGTTCTATAAAGTTTATTCAAGTCAAAGTCATTTTTAATAAATAGATAATAAATTGATATTTTTCTCCGATTTAATAAATAAAGCTCTGTGTGCGTATGTTTACATTACATTTCTTAAGATCTTCACATAATTATTAATATTGAGATTAACATGACGGATAAATTTTTTTTCGATGATGTAATGTTTTATAAAGTAATCTATAAGATTATTACAGTTTGGCTATGTAATAAAGCATCCAAGATGTGTGTGGCATATTATTCCGGAAATAATTTAATTAGTCCAATCGAAAATAATTGTAATATGAGCTTATATTAGCTTTATATAAAGTTTGAAGCGTCCCTTTATACCATAAATTTTTGATTTAGCAGTAAATTATTGATTACGTTACTTGCGTTACTGTAAGTTAAAAAAATTTTAACATATGTGTGTGAGCACAATTATCATTTATATATTATTAGTTTCTCTATGCAAAGCATTTCGTAAATTTAATCTATATAAATCCGATCATGCTTTTTTTATAAGGCTATTTTTTCTTCATTAATGTTTCTTATTTAGTTTGATGATTTATTCTTTTTATCATGTCGCATAAAAATATATCTTATTCATTTCCACTTTAATTCATCCGATGAAAGCTATTTTAACCGTCAAGTTTGAATACTATGAATAATATGAATGTTAATAGTCTAGAATGTGTAACAGCTTTTGGTATTAGTCAAATTATTTGACGACGTTGCAACCAAAAATCGTGAGTCATATGTGACCTCTTCTTCGTTTACTGATCGTCTCGATGTGAATTTGTCGCTGCAAATTGTGTGCCAAGTCATTCATCATCGTGCACACTTCGCATAAGTTTCTCAAATAGATCACAAAATCATCACAAATACACAGGATCATTAAATACACACACAGCTTTGATTTTTAACTTGATAACTTTAATTAGATTTGTGTTTCTTAGATAACCCTATTATAATTTAATATTTCTATCGAGTATAATTTTAATATAATTCTACCGAACTATAATAAAATTGTGCTTTTCTTTCCAGAATATAATATTCGGTTATGATTACATATTAATGCTTGATTCGCGTGATATGATTTTGTAAAATATATGTTTGATATAATTTATATGCATTTGCAGACTTTTTTTTAATGCCATATTTAGTGAACTTTGAAAATAAAAGGTTTTATTCAGATTTATTTAGATCTATGAGATATATGATGAGAGAAAAAATTAAAATATAATAATTAAGAGCTGAGTCAGAATGAATAGATTCATAAATTGAATTATAAATATATAATATTTAATGCAATATTTAATAATACGCGTGTCAACAATTAGCAATATATTAATTTAAAATAATGTAATTTCTAATTTTGTATAATAACACAATATTATATAGAAAATATCAAACATAATATCCAATATAATATAATATAAAACAAATATGTGTATGTGTGTTATAATATATTTCATCAATATTTTTAATTTTAGAATCTTCTTACGTCTCTATCTATTCTATTTTTTAAATAATATTAAAAATTATTATATGATAAATTTAAGAAAAAGATCATTCGAATTAAAAAAGATTAACTTTAATATTTTTCGCTTTCTTCTGTTCAAAAGAATAATATATAAAAAAAGTAAATCAAAAGACTGTAATATTATTTTTTATGAAATGAAATTCAAAAAGTTTTACAAATATATAAGAATATCTTGCAAATCATTTTCGAAGTTATCATGAAGTGGTAAGAACATTTTGAAGCTCTCTTATTCTCCAATGCTACGAGATAGCACTACTAGTTCCACACTGAAAGAGAATACGAAAATTTACATATATATATATATATATATACACACACACACACATACATATGTACATACATATCAAGCGATAAGAAAAACTGATTTTAAATAATATTTTTTTAAATAACACACGAAACTAATTAATTCATTTTCTATAAATTATTACAAAATTATATTTATTGCAAATTTATAAATGATTCCATTTTTGCATAATCTTTTTTAAGCTATATTGCAATATCTACTTCAAAAATTAACATTATCCATTATTATCATATCGTAACAATTCAAACTCAGCTAATGTTTAATAATAAATATAATTTAATTCCTCGAATATTCATCGCAATTTATATGTAAAAAAATTAATTATTTTATTTCTGGATCATTCGTATTTTGCAATTTGTAAAGTTTTGAACAATCTATTGCGCCGAAAGTGCAAGCAAAAAAAAGATCGAGACTCCTCGCACAAAACACGTGTAAAGTCGCCGAGTGAATTAGGACTCTATTATTATCGTAATTATTGCCGGTCTGAAAGTCCCAATTAAGCGGCAAATGCTCCTCGAGCTACTTCTCGGGGGTGAAGAATTTCCGAGGAATTCGCGGCGGGTACGGCTAGGTGGTCGCCATTAATCCTCGCGCGTATGCGGTGACAACCACCGAATTAGTCGGGCGATCCGTCAAAAAGCGCATTTCCGTGGATAGGCGTGCGTTATATCCGCCGTCTCTCTCTTTCTCTTCCTTTCCTTCTTTCTTGCTCTCTCTCTGTCAACGGAACACATGGCACTCTTGCGGGACACGCGCAACACGCACACACGCACGCACGCACACACGCTTCTGGCGTGAGATGAAAGAAGGATGCGTGAATGCATCAGAGCCAAAACATAGTTTAATTTCTATAAATATCAACATTAGAAAATATATAAAGTTGCAATAACACAATTTAAAATTACCAAATATTACAATTTGAAATGATAAAGAATATCTGTCTTTCTAGCTCTTTTCCTCTGAGCTGACTATGTATTGTATTTTAATTTTAAAGAAAAATGAATTTTTGAAGCAATTATTTTTCTAATGTAACAAATAACGCGGTTATTTATTTAGATTATATACTTGTCCCCTTGCTTCTTTTCTCGTTTCCTTTGCAAAATGTTTTCTTGCTTTGTTTCGTTGTTAAGTAAAATAAAGATAAAAAAAGAAACTCTAAGGTTCTACCTATAAATCAGGCACGTGTTCATTGTGTCATACTCTATAGTAAGATGTATTGAAGGAACACTATAGCAACATATGAGCGATTACAGATGAAAGTAAAAGACCCTTTCGCTCGATGAACTTAGATTTATAAATGTGATTTATATACATATTTTGAATATT
Source organism: Camponotus vicinus (assembly GCF_025532165.1). Taxonomy (NCBI): domain Eukaryota; kingdom Metazoa; phylum Arthropoda; class Insecta; order Hymenoptera; family Formicidae; genus Camponotus; species Camponotus vicinus. Next base: position 33,937,607 of record NW_028141945.1, read on the forward strand.
CTATATAAATTATAATTTAGAATACATTTGTATGTATATAATATAGATTTATTATTTCATTATTTCTTTTTCCATATTTTTACTGCCATTTAAAATATATTACCACAATATTTGATTATTGTTATTAACAATAACAAGGAGATTCTCTTTTGATTCATATCGTCTTGCCTTTAATCTCGCGAATAAAAATCCAACTCACATTACAATGCTTCTACGATGCACTGCGAAAACGTTGCATACTCCGTTACATTATCCAAGTTACTTCCGAGGGCAACATGTACAGATATTCGCAAGTGCAAGAACTGCGAAAAACAATTCAAAACTCTCGTTCTATCTGCGCTTGTTGTCTTTAAATTTTTTGCGCGGATATTCGTATCGCGCGTGTTTCACCGAGTCTTAGGAACGGAAGTTAAGCGAAAAATTTCTCAAAAATTTGTATCATGTAGGAAACATTTGTAGGCTTATCGTCAAAATAATCAATGATTTCCGATTTTGTCATCTTCTTAGAAAATAATTCATAGGAAATTTTCTCTTTCATAAAAATTTTCTTGCAAAAGATCTGCGATGTGCTTATAAATAGTTTTCTTTTAAAATTTTTTTAATAAAACAATATAATTTGTTTCGAATACAAAATCGCGAGTGAATTGTTGAAATTGTCCCAATGGCCAAATTGAATGTTGAATTTAAAACTCCAATAAATGAAATTGGAATAATAATATAAAATGCAATTTAAAAAATTACAAGTCAGCCTAAATTTATTTTTTCCCAACTTTAAAAATTAATCTTTTCAGGTTTATTAAAAGATAAAATTTCAATATGCATCTTCGATCAGTTTACGATTTTTTATCGCCTCAAAAGTTTCTTTCCGCATAAGTGGAAAATTTCTCGCAAAAAGTTTCCAGGTATAATTTTCTCGAGTATTGCACAGCGTTGATGTCCATACCCCGCATTTTCAACCCTAAACGTGCAGACGCCGCGACGGAGGAAGGGTAGAAGAAGGAGGCCGAGGAGGAGGTGGAGTAGAGAGAGTGGCACTCGTAATACATACGTGCATCGTGCGTGCAATGGCCCGTAAAAGCTGACTGGCTGCCTGGTACCCGAGAGAAGAGGGATGCAGCCATGCCAGCTATGTTAATTAAACGCGTTTCTAGCCCCCGCATAGAAGATCGGAGAAAAAAGAAGTGAGTAAGAGGAGAAGGAGGAGGAAGAAGAAGGATAAGAAGAAATAGAAAGAAGATGGCAGCAAAGGGAGAAGTAGAGAAAGGAGCACAGAAGAAAAAGAGACAAGAAGAGAGAGAGACAGAAGAGTGCCGAGCTAATAACACGTCCCGTACGACGAACGCACGCCACACGCCCGTCTCGTCTTCTGCTACTTCTTCTTCTTCTCCTATCTCTTCTTCTGCCTCTCTCTCTCTCTCGCTCTTTCGTACGGTGAGACCGTCTTTTTGCCATCTTTTTGCCACGGAAAGAATGAGGGGGAGGGAAGAGAGAAATCGAGAGACGGCCGAAAAAATCGAGAGCGCGGATCGACGGACGGACGGATGGACGGGCGACGGACGGGTGTGTCTGAGAGACTTTGTAGGAACTGGAGTGAAGGCAAATTGGAGTATTAATTATCCCGGCGACTGTGTGTATATGTGCGTACATGAGAGCCGATTCGCTCTCGCTCTCGCGCGAGACGAACAGAGATTGCGTCTTGAAGTCTTCAAAGGGTTGCGGACGCTGCCGCGGCAGCTTCCCTCATTCTCGACTGGGAGGAGTTTTCTGGCAGGACGATCCGCATGATGACGACAACAACGACGACGAGCAGAATAATCGCAGTGGCCGGTATGTAGATAAATAGGGGGCAGAACGCAAACTGGAAAAGCATCAATCGTTTCCAGCAAAATACCCTTCCCCCGTTATAAAGCGTGTTAATTGCGCCTGGTAATCGCCGAGCGACGACTCGGGCGGTTCGCTCATCGCGTTTAGGATACAGCAATTGATAATTGTGAAATCAGCAGGCTCAAAGTAACCAAGAATGCTACCAATAAAAACATAACAGAACGATACCGTGTAATCGAGCTTCAAAGGAAGTAAACGACTGGAAAAGTATTTTTCGCGTGGCAAAGTGAGGGAGTCGTTGTTACTTTTCGAGCGACTCCTTCTTTGTTCCGAGTCGAGCTCGACGATGACGAGCGTCCGAATCATCAATTTGTTATAACGAGGCGCGCTCGTAGACATTTGTCAGAATATTACGCCGCGCTGCGGTCGTCGGTGATGCGCCACGGCGGTAATAATTCTCGATGCACCGACGACGACCGGGGGGCAGAGCGCGGGAATGTTAGTAACCTCGTTCGTTCGTCAGTTCGTTCGCCGCGAAACAAGTTTTTCGGTAATTTTGCCGGCAGGCCGACCGTTCGCTCGTCATTCGTCTTTGCTCGCTACTCTGACAGCGTCCCGTTGTGGATAATCACTTCCTGGACCTAACGGCCTACAGCATGAAAAAAAGAGCGGCCGAAAAAGTCGCGGATTGTCTTTGAGAAATTAATCAATATCACGAATCTTCCGCGATTTGTCGGCTCTCGAGAATACGTTGATGTTGCTTCGGTGATATTTGGATTATTCTCTGACGAATCGTTCTTTCAGAAAACTAAATAGATCCTAAAAGCTTTTGTTTAGTAATAATAATTAAATGATAGCGTTTAATTTGACACGATAGAGTTAGAATTAAATTGCAAAACTTTTGTCATGTTCATTAATGTTACCTTGATCCAACACCTTTCGTTTTTAGAATTAAATTGTAAAACTTGTTATTTTTATCATCGAGACTGGATCGCCAAACTTCTTATTATCAACATCGGGATTAGATGGCGAAACTTTCTTCGGCGATACTCCCTCGTCGAAGTTTATATTCCAACATTATCAGCATTTTTTCAAAAAGTTGCATTAATGACCTCGATTCCCGGAGCTTCTATCCACAAGAAATCGTGTCGAGAGCGGTTTGAAAGGACGGTCGAAGTCACGCCGTCGACAAATTAGTCGGCTGTCGGTTAGTCATAGGGGGTAGCAAAGGGTCGCGCCCGTCGTCGTCGTTTCAGGGAAACGCGCGTAGATCAGGAGGGCCGGGAAAGGAAGCGACAGAATGCATATGTCCGACGAGAGCACTTAATCATCCGAGGAATTTTTCCGACAACTGATTACTCGCGTTCAAGCTGAATGGCTGATTAACACGTTTTAACATACCCTCCCTTCCTCATGGAAACGATATAGAAGCCGCGTCGGAAGCCGCCACTTCCGTGACGAGCTACGTTATTTTTACTGTGAGCGTATATCGGTGATGAACGAAAGCCATAGTTGCCGCCGTCGGGAAGTTTTTTAACTGAATAAGAAACGAAAATTTCATTTTTAAATAAAAAAAAATTCTAGATCTCTCTTGTTTCGATTTTAACGTAATTATTTCGTTTTTATTTACAACTTTGATTAAGCGTTACAAATATTTACTTAAGTACAAATAATATTTAGAATTTATAATTTAGAAAATATTACATATGAAAAATATATAGGCATATATAATTAATGTTAGAAAAGCCAACATATAATATTTCATTTCTATAAAATTCGGAAATTATATTTAAATGCTTTAATTTAGAAAAAAGTGCAAATCTTTTTATGGCAATGATATCTCATTTATGTTTCATGAGAGGGAGAGAGAGAGATTTAATATGTATATGGGAGTATAGTGATGACATTTCGTGTCACGCGTGGCTGGTCGTTTTTGTCACCCTTTATAGCGGGCGATCTTATTATGGACGCTATTAAATTTCACGCAATTATAAATAATAAATTACAGTATATATATATATATATATATTGGGGCTCGTTGATAGATGAGGATGCAAAACGACGTATTACAATCAACGTGTATTTATTATGCCATAATTAACCGGAAATTGTCATTACGTTATTAACTAAATAATAATGTATATCTCGCGCGATACAAATGAATGAAGTAAAACGGCGATACGTTATAATTACCATTATTATTTCCATCGTGTTTCTTTTTTTCTGTTTTCACCGTATACATACGGAAGTCTCCGGTAAACACGTCGACAATTTCACAGGCATGTTCACGGAACGCGACGAAATGTTGCCGTAAGCGGATCTGTTTCGAAGTTCGAGAATCGCTAACGTGACTGTGGCGAAATGATAAATCTTCGTATGTACGGAAACTTCGTGCGCAGAATTTCCGCCGAAAATTTATTCCCTTCGTTATCGTGAAGTGTTGGCGGCCTTGAAAGACAATATCACATATCTTTTCGCATATAATGTATAAATATAAATGCCAGTGTCCACGCGATGGCGCGAATAATAAATTCACTGAAAAAACAAGGTAGAGAAAGAAAGACAGAGAGAAAGAAGGAGGGGGGGCAGGAAGACGAAGAAAACGCGTTACATTTAGATGATGCTTTAATCATCTTTGAAAAAGATGTTATATACATTCATCATTGCCTATTATCTGTGAATTTTATGTCAATCAGTATCACAATAAAAATTATGGCACTTTATTAATAATGCTTTTTATAAAATAATTTATTCTTATATTATCTTAATCTTTATATTTAGATCGGATAACATTAACGAGCAGAATGGATCCATGCTTTCGAATAATATTTAAAATCGAGAGAGAAACTTTCGATCCAGTTGAATGAAAATTTTGCAAAAAGTTTCATTATTTTAAGTTCGCGATAATTAGTAAGTACACATCTTGCTAATAATTATGACGTATTAATATTATCAACTCCATTCGTTCTATGATTTAGCGAAGCTAGAAATGGAAGAATATTTTCTTTTTGTCTGCATAAAGAGCTTTTCTCACGGTATTCATGTAGAAAGAGAGAGATAATTAAAGCGTGTCTTTGGGAACCGGCACGAGACGGAATTGGCGGTGCACGCAACGCGATTTTCGCGAAATAATTTTGCGGTCAGCTCAGTCGCGGTCTTTGAGATTCTAATGCGCCTCTTTTTTTTCTTTTGCTATGCGTTTACCGAGAAGTCTGTCGTAAGAGATTCCCGCTATGTATTTCTTTACATAATAATTTCTGAAAATTAGTTGTTCATTGATTTTCGATCGAGTATTTTTTATATAATATATAATATATTTATAGAAAATATATTAAAAATAAAAACGAGCATATAGTACTTTAGAGAAATAAAAATGGTGAAATTAAGATATTAATATGAAAAATGGAATCTCTCTTATACATGTATATTAGTAAATTAAAATAAATTAATAAAGTCAATTATATAAAATAAAAGTTAAAAAAAGAGATAAAATTGAACAAATGTACATTTATAGGAATAACCAAATATCTAATAGAAATATATATTAATGTACATGCAGTCTTCAAAAATCATAATCATGAAATTGAATGAGTTTGCGTTTTATTTTAAAACATTTTTAGAAATTTCGTAGAGAAAACATTTTCTAACAAGAGGATTAATTTTAATGCAAGCGTATAATAAATATAATAATTAATGTACATTGAAAGCTTTGCTTAGCTTTATCTATATATTTTTAACGAGATTATAGATGATTATAGATAATTTTAGCTATACAATGCTTTGAGAAATGATCGAATTCCTCTAATTTGATTATTTATTGCGGCAATATTTAAATGTCATCGCATATAATAAAAGATTTTTTCCACAAAACATGGCATTATTAATTAAAAAAAGTTATTTAAATAAAAATAATTTTAATAGAATTATAATTAGCCCGCGCTATACAATATTGAACGCAATAATTATAGGCTGGATCGCATGATTAATTGCTGCAAGTGCAATAATTTATTGTCTCGAACTATTACTTCCACCACTTCAATTTTAACATCTTCTTCAATGAGTCAGTATGATGTCACGGTGAATAATAATTAAATACCTTCGTTTTTTAAGTTTAGAAGCAGCATAACATAACTTTCTTATATACATATTAGAAAGAAATCTAATAGATGAAAAAGGTCGATATAATCAAGAATGGATCAAGATTTTTTATCAAACAAGCATTCATTAAACTATTTGATATGCATAACATGTTATTTAGCTATTTATTCTATGATGGTCAATTTATTCGATTTTCACATGGTCTAATAACGAGGATAAACGTTATGTTTAAATTAACTACTTCGTATTTCATAACCTTTGATTTTATTCATGTAATTATAAACATATTGACTTAACTTTGATTTATTAATAATATGTGTAGTATATATTTTCAAGGCATTTTCAGCATGTAACGGAAGATTATAAACCGATCGTATCGATGCATATTATTTGCAAAGAATGTTCTCCTCAACAGATGATTACTCACGTGTGTGTATATATTACCAGGGGATAAAATCTCTCTCTCTCTCTCTCTCTCAAAGTTACTATATATTTCTTCCAACTTCGCTCAATTTTCATCTTTCCTTTCGCGCTATAAACACCCACAAGTTATGAAACAATTTCGCAGGGCTCTCTTCGGAATTTTCGCGAAGCACAGGCTTAAATTTCGTTGTCTTCTTCCATCTCTTTCTCTTTTCCTCGGCATATCGCGCACGCGAGGACAATTTTAAATATTCCCGTAAAATATATATATATCCTTCCGACATTTCGCCCCGATTAAATCCCGTATTCCACGCGCGCGGGCGTAGGGCGGTCTGAAAAAAATGTAGATGGAGAAAAACGAGAGAAAAAGTCCCCGGGATCTCAATCTCCCTCAAATCCGCACAAAGAGAACGTACAGAGCCCGTCGTGCAAATGGCGACTCTGAATTTCCGCGCGCGAGCTTCTCTCTTTTTCTCTCTCAAAGAAAATATATTTATAAAATTCATGCTCCTCGACTGTCCGCGTGCGCTCCGGTTAATCGGTTTCCCGAGGACGTTGATCAATTTCGCTTAGGAAAAAGGCGATAGATAGAGAAGCGAAAGAGAGAGAGAGAGAGAGAGAAAACCCTCTACCTTCGGCCTCTTCATCACCACCCACTCTTTTTTCCCTATTTCTCTATCATTCTCTATCTGTCGTTTTCCACTCATCCCGCACCCCATCTCGTTTCACTCCTTTTTCGAGCCACCGAAAAAATGCGCCCTTCGGGCAAAATCTCGTAGCTCCCGAAATTCATCTCTCTCTCTCTCTCTTTCTTTCTTTCTTTCTTTCTTATTCTTTTCGCATTTCCTCCTTTTACCCCCCTTATTCTTGTTCTCGTCTGTCTTCTTCTCTCTACCTTCTTCGTTACCAGCAAAGACGCGCAAAGTGTCTGAGAAAACTCATACCGTCTTCCTTCCGTAAGCACGCGTATACGCGTATGTGCGTAAACAAACGCGTATCCGCTGGATCCGAGCTACTCTCACGTCTATCGTCTTCCTTTCTCCCTCCCCCACCCACCCCCTGTCATCTCGCGGCCTGTTACGTGGAAAAATAAGTACGCGTAGCCACCTAGGCATCCAGAAAAGAGCCCTGTGCTCCTCTGGGCGCGCTCCGGCATCTCTTGCCGCATGTCTCTCCCGGTCCTCACTTTCCCGATCCTCCTCCCTATATCGGCCGTCCTCTACCTCCTACCATCTTACGCCGTCTTCCTCTCGCTCTCGGGCGCGCGCGCACGGGCATGCTTGGCCCGCGTGTCTGCGTGCACGTACATTAGGTACCTGCGCGCGTATATATGGGTACCTATCTATAGGTACCAAATGGTAAATGAGAGGGTAGACGCGAGGTCCGGACGCCCGCAGCTAGCGGCGACCCAAAGCTTCGTCTACCGCGGGGCTGTATGTGCCACCGCACATACCGGGTGACCGAGAAGTGTCGACATTTTTTTCCCTCGGGCTCCGGGACACGAGATAGGACAGCCTATCGGAGTGGGATAGTTAGAGTCGCGTGGTTACGACTAGGCCGATACGCTCTGAAACGTGAATTCCGCGAGTTCGGCAATCGTGACGATAATGCGACAACGACGACGACGCGCATTGAAATTGAGTTGTCGGGTAATGCGGACGAACGGCGATCCCGATGTGTGTTAATGATATGTAATCCAAATATCCTTGTAAACGTATGTGAGGGCGATTGTTTTATAGATTATATGAATAGATTAAATGAATAGAAGATAAATCATGAATAGAAGATAAATCAAAAATAAAATTAAATGAAAAAAGAAAAACATAAAGTTAATGAAAAAGACATATGCAAAAATAATTCACATAGAAATCATTGTTATGTAATTATGCTTTAAATCAAGATCTTGTATTGTAATTGTAAATATTTTTTCCGCACAGACAAAATTATAGAAATGTTGGAGTTCTTTCTTTTTAAGAGAATGATTAAAACTATAATATTACTTATATATATCTTATATTTCTGTAAATATTGTCTGTTCTGTAAAATATATTCCGTAAATTGCACAACTATTCTGTATTGAAACTATTGCACCGATATATAAACTGCCAAAAAGTAATTAATTTTTATAAAAAAAAAATTATTTAAAGCGCTAAACGTTATAACGTACTTGCCAGATTTTTATGTATTCATTGTTCATATGATGAGTGCAAATATAAAAAATTTACAATAATTTATATAGAAAATCCATGAAATTCTCTCCGAATCTCACCTCTTACGCATTCATGTAATTTCCTGGATCGTTTCGCGATATCCGAATGCACTGTTGCAGCTGCAAGACACAGTTATAGCTGGAAAATTTCATAGAAAATCCCGGGCTTCCGGTCACCGCACGAAACGCGGTCGCGCGGTTATGAAATCGTTAAGCCACACAATACAATACCGATATTGAAACAACTATTTGCAGTATTTACCGCGCGATGCGGGTCGGATGTAACGGGATGTACACGCGTGCGTTCCGCGTGGCGCAAATTGGCAATCGGCGCGCGCGAGCTCTCTCGCGAAAGCCTACGTTAAAACAAACAAACAAACACATGAGCAAGAGAGATCGAGAGAAAGAGAGAGAGAGAGAGGCGAAATGAAAGGCGAGCAATTTTCGCGAAATCGTAAACGGCTCGCGCGCGCGGCCAGAGATGAAAAATTTTCTATATCGCGAACTATTATCGTCGCTTTAGCAGCATTCACGGCCGACGCGCGTTTTCAATCGGGCGCCGCCGGCCCGTTGAGTGCATTTTGTTCACAATTCCAATGATGGTGCCGGGGGTAGCAAGTGAGGGAGGGGGGTGAAACGTAGAGAGATAGAAAAATTGCTACGGCCCCGCGCGAAATTTCATATTTTCTCGTCGTATGATGGGTGATAATTCAGAGGCGTAACCGAAAGGTATATCGCGCGATAACGCGTATGCGATAACTCGAGGAAAATGGGGTAGAAACTGCGTTCCCGAAAAAAAACAACTCGGTCGCGCGCGAACATACATATACGGGGTGAGACCCGAAAAATCGCAGGGGACGCGACGATGTAATTAAATGCGTCCGAGCAGACCAAATTCGTGCGTAATCGAACGACCATCCTGGGGGTCCGTGTTACATAAAATGATTCATTTGTATTTATATTCGCTCTCGAAATCGTAATGAGGAAGCCATTTAAAAAAAAAAAAAAAATATATATATATATATATATATATATATATATGTATATATTTTCTTTATAAGGACTTTCTCATTACTGTTTCGATTAAGTCCATGGAGGATAATCGTCGGCAGATATGCAAAACAAGTTTAATCGCTCTCCGTTACTATGTACGAAATTGCTGACTTCATTTAATTCTCGCGATTTGATACATATACAACAAAGTTGTATAATGATATAAAAAGTGCGCACGATTCTTCGCAGTAATAGATAATTCATAATGCAAATTTCTTGTAGCTATGTAAAGAATAGCAATTTTTCTCTCTTTCAAGTATCTTTTACAAATATTCCTTGTCATCAAATCAATAAGAGATTTTTTAAAAAACCCTTTTCTTATCTTCTCTTATTCATCGCAAACTAATAGAAGAACTATATAGATAATTTATTATTTCTGAATTATTAATGAATTACAATATTGTTCAAAATTCACATATCTATTCCCAGAGAAATATCTCTAAAAATTAAAAAAAGATTCTCTCATCTCTCTACTACCTTCCTCCTCTTAATTCACTATTATCTTTTCCCTCCCTATCTTTTGCTTCCAATTCCTTTCGTTTCTTTCGCGTCGCCAGAGACACACTAAGAAGATATTTTTATCGCGTACGTTAGTTTTCACGAAGGGCGATTTCCACGGATGAAACCGTATACATTCGGCCGATGGAAACCCCGGAAAATCTCCGGCGCGGGAGATCCCGCACTGTCGCCATTCCGTGCGCACGCACGTGCGACTTCGCCCTGGGCTTTTCGCCCTGTATAACGAATGAGATCGTAGCCGAAGCTGTAAGGCGCAATCTCGCTGACCGATCTTTCGCGCGCCGCGGGATCGGAGCTCGGTGATTCGAATTGATTAACTTCCTCCCTTTTCCCTTTCTCTCCTCTCCCTCTTGGCCATTCCTCCGCTGCTCCCTCCCTCGCACCATCTCGATAAAACAATAGTTCCCGTGCTCGAGAAGCACCACCGTTTCTACGCGCGCGAATCGTAATTCCTCCCCGCGCTACGCGGGACGATTCGATTTGCATTTCGATACCCGGTTGCGGAGATAAAAAGCGACGGACGCGGACGGAGCTGCCGATGCACGCCGTCGTCATCGTTTGCCGCGGTCGGCCCGCAATCTTCGCGCCCTCGCGTTCATTAAATAAATGAAGATTGCGTCCGCGCGAGACGCCAGGTATTAAATTATGACAGAGCGAAATGGATTTCATTGCTACGAACGTAAATCGAGAAACATTTCGGCCGCTGCGTTTCGAATTTTGCGATCGCACGAGCTCGAATACGATGGTTCCGGGATATGTGTTTTCTGGATTGCTTGTGAAATTAATAATTAAGAATCGATTACTTTGAGAAATGATGTAAACCTTTAAAAATGCGAAGGAATTTTTTCGTTTAGTGTCATGACACAATTCTAATTCTAGAACTCTAACAGGGGTAAAAGACATCCAAGAGAAACTTTAAAATTGTTTATAATTTTAATCATTAATTTCAGTTCTTTAGTTTTTTCATTTTGTTTATTTAAAAACAATTATATAATAATGTACATGATTTTTCAATAGATGACAAGCAATAATGATTGTCAAAATCATGATTGCTCGAAAGTTAAAAATTATCAAATATACCTTTTTTATATAGATCTAGTTCCAGATTGTGAATAAATAATTATCGTTATCATAATTATTGATTCATGTTGAATAAGAACATGCTTATATTTTACATACAAATATCTTACATGTGCGAATAATGACGGCATACATGCCGAGAAAAACGATACTACGTTAGGGTAGATTAACTAGCTATATAAATTGCTACGCCGCTAAATAATAAATTTAAGTAATCTAATCGAACGAAATCGCGATTTACGACGAAGTTCATACGACATTCATCGGCTAAAAGCCCCGAAGAAGCTATTCTCCTTCATAAAGTAGTTACGGATTACGAGTTAAGACCGCCGTGTAACGAGGATCATCGGCTACTTTCCTCGTCGGTCTCGTTACGCCTCCTCGCGCGCGAGCAGAACGTAAAATATTTCGTCTCGCGATCGTGTCGCGGATGGCCAATCAATTTGCAGCTCGCAGCTCGCAGATGGAAGACGAACGCGGCGGAGCGGAGCCGCAATTTGTCGACGGCGGGGTGTCGGGATCGACACCTGTTACGATCGTACTTACCGAGGATATTAAGTAGCGTGTGATGCACGTCGGCCGTAAAACGGACTGAATCGGAGAAGACGCCGACGATCGTCAACGATAAATAGTCGGCCAAAGAAGGAGTCGCGTAATTAAAATCAGACTCCGCGATCTACGATGGGGGCCTGAGATACGGCAAATCCGATCCGATCGGCGTGGCGCGACACCTGTCTCTCTATGCTTCTGTCAATTTTTTTTCACCGCATAAACATGAAGCCGAAGGAACAAAGCGTGTTGCGTGGTCTCGCGAAATCCGTGTGTCATCTTTCGACATCGCGTAAACCATCGCTGTGAGCTGAAAATATTCATTAAAAATTAAAACACGCACGCTGCACACACCTGTGAAAATAAAATGGCGATGATTGACAATCTTTCGCGTCGAATAAACTTTTCTTCGACGTTGAACCACGCGTGATTTAATCCTTTAGAAATTCCGACGACAATATGTCATGAAAACCATTAGATATCCTTCGAGTTAATTACAAAATCTACGTGTTTCGTACGTTTCGATTTGTATGACCATAGAATGTCGTCAAAATCGAAAGATAGAAAATTGATGTTTTTTAACAAAAATATTTAGGATACCTTAAAACTATCGTTATAAAAAAATTTTATTTCAAAGCATAAATCAAAAATTGTTTCAATACGAAAATTTTAATAATTCGCAAGCTGTATTGAAAATTTAGAAAGTTTTGACACAAATCCAGATTGTCAAAATTGTATAATTAAATGCAGTTGCGAAAAATTAAAGTTCTTGTTTAAATTTAAAAAATACTTGATATTTAACTATATCATTTATTTATATCTTGTCATTTTTTTCAATTATGTTATAAGAATGTTCTTTTAAATGCTAAAAAATATAATATTCGAATTCACATGACGGTGTTTTTAAATGAAATTCCCATAAAATTATTCAGAATTTAAATGGACATCGATAGCGTTAAGAAATTACGCGAAGGCGGAGCGTACGGACGATAATAAAGACGGCCGAAGTTCTACAATTTTGCCTCGTGCGCTAATTAACAGAGAAACGAACGAAACACCGATGGTCCACCCGTTACATCCGTTTGTTTACGATCACCTCCGCGAAATCGCGCACGTTATCAATGGCCGAATATTATTCGTCCCCATTATCGTTCGTCGTTAATTTCCCACCGCAGCGGAGCCGTTGTGTGGCGGCGAATTCACAAAAAGATATACACACGCTCGATTTTCCATCAGCGATTTTTACTTTACGACCCGTGCTGTTATCGGCGCCGTGAACAATAACAACGCTCCGCAAATAATTGCTAAAAATTGATAGCGGCCAGAGAACTTGCATGCGTAGCGGTAAAATGTGGGAGAGCTATTTTCAGATGTCTCCATCTTTATTATCAAACGTGCGAACAGTCGTTAAAGATGCCTATCGAAATATACTTCAACGAATAAATGAATGAAAATAAATGAAATACAATTCTTTAATAATAAATAAAATACATATTCTAAATTTTTATAACATTCTCTCATTAATATACGTGATATGCAGCATAAGAAAATTTTCGAAATGGTGGTGTATTTATAAATGCAACAAAAATGAGAGCTCTCTGCTGTCTAATATAGTATTTTACATATGGCGAATATTTCATATTAAAATCATATCTGTGCGAAAATCTTTCTTGCGATGGAAAGATTTTTATTCCTCGCGAACGCCATTAACTCAGATGTTGATCAGAATCGTATTTCTTTTTTCCGAATCTATGTTTACGTAGATCTCGAAACTGACGCTGGCGACATTAAACGGCAGATGATTTATGGCCAAGTCTAATATTCCACAGCTCGACAGTTCGCGCGCGTTTACCTGCAAGGCAACGAACACAACCGAGCGCACCTGTTATCGCTCGTCCGTGATATCACTCGATACGATATATTATCAAATCTTGTCCCGTGACCGGAAGTGGTCGAAATGCCATTTCAGAATGGACGACAATTACGAGCCGCGTTATAGAGCCGGGCCGGCGCTAGCCAGTGTAAATCAAACATAGGGTGTTACGATACGTACGTACATCGCATTGTTGTTTATCGTGATTCCCTGCGGTCGAACATCCGAGAGAATTATCACCTTTAATGCAAAATCCTTCAAGATTCTATCCTTTAAGAAAAAAAATAAATTCATGCTTTAATCTACTAATATTTAATATTTTCTGCGAATTAAAAATGACAGAATACTGCATAATTTTAAGCGTGAACTGCTTGGTATCTCTTTTTCGGTGTAATATGTAAAATGATAAAAAACACACAAACAAGCAATATTTAAACTGTAAGTAACTGAAGTGAAAATATACTCTTTCAAGCGAATTATGGTAAATCAAAAAATGTGGATAGTGTTTGATATTATTAGATTTTATTGGAGTCCGAAACTAAAAAAATAATTTCTTCTATTTCTAATTTACACTTCAAACTAACATTGTTCTACTTATTCATTGCTCTACTTCGAAGATATTGATAGAGAATGCACGCAGTAAGACTATAAAGTCCATTCGACTAACAACTAGCTAGTTATGAAATTTCGCGAAACAGGCTCTTGGACAAATAATTTTAAAAAGAAATATAAATCATGCCAAATTAAACATTATAATTTTCGAAAAAAAAAAAAAAAATTTAAAATTACATAACAAGAGAGATGTCTATTGATATTACTCTAACATGAAATACAGGCGAGACGATGATTATTTCAATAAGATAATTTTACATCACAAAAAATACGATTTATATCAAAATGGTCAATACGTTTATTAAGTTTAAATTTCACTTTTCAGTATTTGATGATCCTTTTTTTATGTTAAATGATACGAAGCGTTATTGGTTTTTTAATATAAATTTACTCCACTTTGTGGTATAGGCATTTCTCGAGAGGACTCACTCGCGCTTATTTACGCGCGTTCGCGCTCAGGTACTCGCACAGGTGATCGCATTTCGTTGAATGTTGGAATCGGGCACCCGTTATAGCGCGACCCGTGTTCCCGTCCACGAACACAGCCGCGCCAGGCCGCGGGACTATATCGGTGTAAGAACGGTCGGTCGATGGGATGAGAGAGAGAGAATCGTCGTCCGGACCCGACGTCTACCTACCGAGTTGATAGGTTGTTCGAGCGAGAGAGCACGAAGGGCGAGGGAGAGAGAGAGACGGTCGGCCGAGCGCGCGGTGAGGGTGCGAGACGCAGAAACGACACGGGATAAGCGCGAGTGAGACAGCAAGTGAGGCGGTCGAGCGGCGAGATAGAATTAAAAGAGGACGGTGAGAGACTTCACCCGGTTCGCCGGCGGAGGATAAAGCGAGAAGAGAAGAAAAAGGGAGTACGAGGGTGGGACCGGCGCGAACGAGGCAAAGAAGCATGAGCGCGAGCGAGAGCGAACACGCGTGTGTACGCGTGTATACGCGTGTTACCCACGTATGTGCGTGTGGCACCACACTGCGGGTAGGAGGTGGAGCGAATAAGAGAGAATCGTGTTTCGTTTCGTTCAGCTTCGACTCGCGGCCTCGGCTCTTTCGTGCTCTCGTCACGAAACCCAGAGGAAGAAGAAGAAGAAGAAGAAGAAGATGACGAGAGAGGAGGATATCTCGCAAGTATGCGCCGGAAGAAAGAGAAGAAAACCACTGGAGGGATGGGCCTCACGTAGAAATCGTCCTACCGTGCCCTGCTACTACCTGCGATCCCGCGGTGAATCCGCCTTCCTTTCAGGATCCCTTCCTTCCTTCCTTCCTTCCTGGCGCGTTTCTTCCCTCCTCGGCTACTATCCTCTTATTCCTCCCTTTCATCATCATCTCCTTCGCTTTCGACTTGTTCCACCTTGCGCCTTGGTCCTTTTTAGCGCGAGATCCTCCGTTGCACCTTTGTTCTCCGACGTCCTTTCGCGAAAGACGTCTATTTTTTCCACGGCCGAAAATAGATACAGTTAAACTCCTTAAATTCTGTCTCTCGAAATAACAAATATCGAGTTAATTATGGAGCGCAGTTTCTCTACATTCTCAGCATTCTTAAGAAATGAAAAGTTATAGAACGAAAAGAAGACAAAGAAAAACGTAAGAAATTCTCTCTGTTCACATGGCATATGAAAAGTATGTTGTCTTTTCTATTTCTATAAAAGTATTTTATATTTCTATATATTTTTACATATACTCAACCAGTATAAAACATAAACAAATTTTTTAAAATTAATCAGTAACCAATAATTAGTAAATCAACAATGGACATTTTTAATCATGATTTCGCAGAATTATTACGTTAATTCGAGACTGATATATCTTTTATAAATCCTTTAAATGGTTTTTAACTAATCTATTAAGATAAATTTCACTGAACGTGTTCAAAAGGAAGAAAGGAGAGAAATTATTTTTAAAAATTTTCTACCTTATATTTTTCAACTTTTATACAACTTACTCAATTTTTCTTTCTTCTCTGAACGCGAATAAATAATTCTATTCAACGATACAAAACTTGCTCGTTTATTTCTTTATGGGTGTATTTAGTGTAAAGTTTACGCTTTGCTAAAGATTTAATACGTTGCGAAAGAAGAGCAAAACTTTCATGAACTGTTTCCGACAGATCTGCCTTCGGTTGTTGCCTTTTGAGGCGGTTCTTCTTCTTACGAAATCGCAACCGCGCCTTCTCCGTCTTTGATTTCAGTTTGCGCTTCTTCTTGGTTCGCTGCAAGGCAGAACGCGAAAGATTATATATTCCACGAAGTAGTATAGCGCAAGAAGAACTATGTTCACCGTACTTTTTAGTTAATAACTTGCTCTTACATCTTGGAAGTACAACTGTTTTACAAAGTCGATCAATATTTGCTATCAGTCAACGTTTGATTTCAAAAACGTACAAAAAGTTACGGAAAAATTAAACAAAAAGTGCAAATTTGGAGAACATTCTTTGGAAAACATTAAAACTCTCATCGATATACATGCCTTACTTTACTTGGCAACTTATCACACTTTTTTCGTATTTGAGACCCATCTTTCCAATTTTACAATATTACGAAAAACAACGCGATTTTCGATATGCAAATTTTATTATTATTATTTTTTCCTATGTTTTCGTTTTCATTCGCGATCGCGCTGCTACTGAATTTTTTCCCGTCATCAGACGTTCCGTTACTACTTAGGATCTGGCAATTTGCTCTTTTGTGTCTTCCACTTTTCTTTTTCTCAGCGAAATTTCTTCTTTACCTCCTGTCATCTTCAATCCTTATAGATTTCGACATTTTCATCAAGAATTTCGCAGTCTGCTATATCGAAAATTATAATAGACAGTAGCAAATAAAAGAACAGATTTTCGGATATTTTAATTGTAATAAAATAAAAATATCAGAAAAAATTTCAGAATGGGAAAGAAAATATTTTCTTTGAAAATCATGTTTTCGTATAGAATTACAATATTTAGTATTCATATCACAAAGATTGTTGATTGATATTTTCTAATATACATATAATTGAATGTTTTCTTTCCATGTTAAATATTTAAAATATTTTTTTTAACCGCGTTAATCTCGTTAAAGTTGCATTCGATATTTTTTTATTAACAATAAAATATTATCGGCTATAAAAATATTATGAATATAAAAGTAATTTTCATTTTCAACTAGTTACATTCAAAGTTCCGTGCTAATCATCAGGCCACCGTCGTTTTCGGGGCAATCTCCACACGAATCCTGAAAGATTTGCGCGCGATTGAATGCGCCGTTAATTCTTCCTTTCTTCTCATCTTTTTCTTGCTTTGGGTTTTTTTTTTTTTTGACGTAAATACATTTCGTGCCTGTCACCCAAAACGCCCCGTTACGTTCCACGAACGAAGCTCGTTGGCATGACGGCGCGGCTTAAGTTTCGCGTTACACGGCGGCGGCCTATCAAGATCAGAAAAATCGATCAGTCTATGAGAACGCTTCCAACTGCGAATTAAAATTGGCCGCCGTCCTCTCGGTCACGAGGAGAAGAAAGGAGAGCCATAACGAGATGTATATAGGGTGTATCAGGTGTATCATGGAAACAATGCCAAAATTTCATTAAAAAACGTTCAAGATTTTTATAACATTAAATATTGCGAAAATTAAATCTCTAATTTAATCTCCGTTATTTTAAAATACATTTTAAAAAATTCAAAAAATGATTTGGTTGCTTCATTTGACCTAAAGCTTTATATATATTTTGTCAGAGCGCTTTAATTTTCAGAAATTTTAAAATCGATTTAAATTTTGACGAAAGAAGACATGTCTCAAAATGAAGTAAACCGATCAAACTTTTTTACGAGATCAAGTTATTCGATACACCCGGTATACGCGAAAGCAGGAAGAAGCGAGAACGCTCATCGTGGTTGCGCAAAGTCAAATCCAGATCAAGATTGGACGGAATTCCCTTAAAGCGCTGTAGTAGTATACTAAAGCATATTTTAGCTTCGATTGGCAGTAGTACGTTACCATTTCACTGATAATAAATCATTCCCTTATCAAACGTATTTAAAAAAGGGCGTGAAATATTGTTTGATATCACAGACAATAAATCAATTCAGATTTATAATAGCAATGTATTCAGCCAACAATAGCATACTAACATATTTTTAACGATTATTCCTTAAGCAGTAAAGAAAATGCATCAATTGGCTCTATCAGAAATAGTGTCCTCTCAAATATTTGCATTCGTCACATACATATATCGCACATATGATATCAGTGATTTTTTTCTCAAAACTACATATATAAAAATGGCTTGAAAATGAGCTCTTTGATTTGGGAAAGAAAAATAAATAATTTTGATCTGAAATAATTAATCCAGACTACTGAACTGATTACAAGTGGTTACAAGAGCGCACTTAGATTAATTAATAAACTTAATCATTTATAAATCCACTTTGCTATTTCTCAAATTCCGAAAATTCCATTATATATTACGTCTTTTCGAAGTATCGGCACGATTGTAATCCGATCGATTAAATGCATACCGTACCACTTCGCACATCATGTATACACATACGATGTGTCAATCGTCACTGATAAAAAAAAAGAAAACGAGAAAAAAATACACATTTACTGTTTGCCCCCGCCGGGAAATCGAAAGAGGACGAAGAGAAGGGTTGATGGAAAAAGAAACCCGCAACGAGACTTTCACGAAAAAGAGAGAGAGAGAAAAACAGAGAAAGAGTGTGGTAAAGAAAGGGAAAGAACGAGAGTAATAGAACGCTCGGGATCGATTGAACAAATCGATCTAACGATCCACGGGTACCGGCCTCGCATACTTCTGCTCGTTAATTGCCTTTTTTTCAGCGCCGCGTTTAGGGAGTCGGCTTAAAGAGACGAAGCAGAAAAGGACCTGATCGAAGATACGAGGGGCAAGAGAGGAGGAGAGATTCGAAGGAGAGTAGAGCGAGATCGGCTGCTCGAGAAATAGTTTACGGCGCTCCTCTCGATCGAAGGGAATCGCGTGAAATCGAATTCATACGCACGTACGACACGCAGGAACGCGAAAGAAGGAGAACACGAGCGAGGGACGAGGGAAGGTGGAGGTGGCAAAAATAGAGAAGAAAAAACACACGGGAAAGAAACGAGAAGAAAGAGAGTGAGAAAGAGAGACGGAAGAGAGGTATATTCGAGCGATCGCCAGAGCCTCGGTCCACGGTGCTTTGAGACCGACGATCGTCGGCAGCGTGATGACGGGGCTGCTTCTGATACCCGGTAAAAATAAATGGTCCACTGCCGTTAGCGAGCCAGCATGATAAGCGCGACGAGATGATCCGATCTCATGACGTCCGACTCAATCACGACATTTCCGCGTTATTTCACGGGATACCTGGGAATTCAGTACTTAAAATACGCAAAAATGAAGAATAATATTTAATGTGCGACGAATTATATTTCAATTATTTTACTACGTTTCCATTGTAAAAATAACTTAGAAATAATTTTGCGAAATAATATCTCTATATATTGTTCATAGTTAATTTTATTCTAAAATATAATATTAAATAATATATTTTCTGTACATTTTAGTTTGAAAAATAAATTGTAATGTTGTACATTTTAATTTAGAGAAAATTAATAAAAATGAATGATTACATTGCTATTAGTGAAAATGCGAAGAATAAAAGATTTGCGAGAAATGAAATAGCGACCTTTTTCTGAAATATCGACAGGGAGTTTCGATGAAGAGCCTTCTGTCTCCGATCTCGATTTTCGAGGGCGATCGAAAATGCGTCGCGATCTGAGAGAGACGTTTCTCTCTCTCTCTCTCTCTCTCTCTCTCTCTCTCTCTTTCTCTCTCTCGCTCTCCCTCTGGATTTCGCCATCGTTTTGTTTGCGTCGACGGCATGTCGTTAGAACGTCGATCGACAGTTACAACGGTGACGAACCTGTCAATGAGGAGAGCAAATAAACATCTGGAAATGTGGGGATTTGAAACTGGAACGCGATGTATAAACGGAGGGAAAATCAGGAAAATGCAAACGTCAGGCGAAACTGGATATCTCGGAGTTCTTAAAAAATGAAAAGAGAAGGAGAAAAAGAAAAAGCTTGACATAAAAATTAGAGCGAAAATACTTAAACGATATTCGAATAAATTTTGCAAGATTTTAATTTAAAATGCAAAACCGTAAAATATAACCATTAGCATAAATTTTTATGTTATTATTTACATGTATTTTAATATAAATGTTATCGTTAAAATAAAAGCGGACAATTTGTAAATATTATGTTGTGTTTATAGCTATTAAAAAATATGTATTACATTCGTTTGACTAAATATTATGATGTTGGAAATGATATGCAAAACAGTTGCGGTCGCATTTTCACATTATTATACAAACAATCCATTGAATAAAATTTTATATAAATTTAGCAGAACATACGTTTTACAGAAAATTGTACAAAATGTCCCGGATTGAAGAAATATTTATTCCTGTTCGCATCCTGGATCGTATCATCGAAAACGTTATTTTGTATTTTTTTAAAACGATTGCATTGTCTTCGCGCGTAATCAAAGTTTGTAGCACAACAATTCGGAGTATATTACACAAACATAATGCTTGTTTATCTTAGGAAGAAAACTCGAACGACATGTAAAATATGTAATCTCGGCCGGATTTCGTTCTGGAGCCCGGAGCATTTTCATCGCTTGTGCAATTGCACCTATGTTGATTTTCCAAGAATGCGTTGTTGCGTTCCGTTTCCTCTCAGGCGTGTGTCAGCGACAATGCCTGGATTTTTCCAGCAGGCCGGAAAATATTTTCGCTTGACGAATGCGCGTGATAGCGGATATCTAGCAATTTACGACTTCGAACGATCGCCTCTGATCGACATTCGGCTCGAGTGGACCATATCGCTCACTCGTCTGTCTCTGTACAAATTCGACTATCCGATCGACGAAGAGAAATACCTTTCATTGCGTGGCACTGGACATTAGTCAGTGATATTGCAAAAAATATCCAGACACATATATTTTGCAATAATATATTTCATAAATTTTCTTTCTGTCACACATTTATTTATTAATTCATTCATTTTTATTATTTTTTTAACTTCTGATGTGACAGAACGTAAAAAGTCTGCTTTCTATGCATCATTTCTCTCGCATCGAGGAAAAATCTCGCAGCGATTTTTTGATCTGACGACAAGCATCTCTTGCATTTTCACGATGTTCTTCCTGTGCCGTTCGGCGGACCTTTCGTCAATCTTTCGATCCCAGAGTCCACGTGTAACAAGGAAATCATAAAGATCGTTGTCATAAAATACCGTCTCCGCCCACTCCCAAGTCTTTTTTCTCTCATTCCTTCCTCGTTTCCCTCGGGTGCCAATTTCCAGTATTGCGTAAGACGGTCGTTCGAGAAATTAAAGGCGGCGAGAGGCGATAACGATAATCACCGACTTGAACCTGCATCCAAGGAGAAAGGAGAAAAAGAGAAAGAGAGCCAGAGCTTCTCTCTCAAAAATAAACGCGGGTTCGAGATATCGCTGGCTTCTTTACAAGTTCCGCGGATCCTGTAAAAACGAATGGAATTCGCATGCGGATTTTTTTTCGCAGCGGCACGCACGTTTTAATTGCATCGAATGGCTGCTAATTGCATCGGACTTATCGCACGATATATATTAATATCCACGCGAGAGAGGTCATCAGAGAGGGCGAATTCAGATGCTATGAATGAAATCCGCTACCGGGTGAATGAAGGCACGTCGTCGATTAGTGCGACCGGCGATCGCAGAAATTCGATTTTATGCAGATCGTAAACGCATGGCGATGTTGCCGTCGACTTTATGATTTTAAAAGACCGACATGGCAAAATTAATATACATGAAAAACTAAAAAATGACTAAATTTACCTATTAATTTGACATCGAGTAATTAAGGAATCGTTCTTCTCATCGAAAATCAAGGAGAATCGATATTAAATTACGAAGAAAAAAAAGGAAAATCAATCTCTGATTTATCGAGGAGGAGAATCTCTTCGCTGTTAAAAATAATTTAGCCTGTATATTTGCCGACTGCGCCAATATCAAAGCAGCGATTTACAGAATTGCGTTTTCCAAGGCAAAGAGAGGCGGTTTATTAACAACAGTCGTGCTCCATCCACGCGCTTCGAAAGCGATACCTGTTAGTTTCTAGAAATGATACTCGTTCAAAGAGATATTTGCGCTTAATTTAAAATCGTGCTTCGCAACATCGGCTATTAGTAGCGACTACTTTCGACTTCAAAGGGAGACGCGGAATCCAGTTACCGCGTAAATCCATGCCTTCGCATGATATGAAAATCAACGATGAAGTAAAAACTATGTGTGTTTTACATACGATAAAAACGCTTTCGTGCGTTATGGGGATTTGATTAAGCTCAATAACTTTTTCTTTCAGAAATGCGTCAATTCTAAAACTGTATTGTGTAATACAACTGTAATGTGCAATACAATTCCCTTTTTTTATCATGCGTTATTATACGTACAAATTTATGAAATTGCCTATATATCTGTATGTGTGTACGTCCGTTTGTTGATCTATTTACCATCTAATATCTATCCACTTAAAAAAATATAACTCTGATTGCGCTTGGAGAATGGATTATCGGATCGGAATTACTCACGTATCGTACTCCATCGATACTTCTACTAATCTACCCCAACAATGTCGACGTTCTCCTCCGGAGCAAAAATGACTGACTCCGGATCGAGGGTCAAGCACGAATCGGCGACTACCTGTAATCGATAGAGTAGTCGCTTCGTGCTCCGATTACGAGGGACATGGCGTTCATGTGAAAGTAATATCCACTTCCTGACCGCGGAGGATCGATTTCCGGTATTGCGTAAGACGAAGGTTATATCGAGAGAAAGAGAGAGATAGAGGGAGGAAGAGAAGGAGAGCGGGAGGGAGGGAGAAAAAAGGTGCGGCATAATGATAATAGTAATTGTTATCTTGAGATCGAACCACCGGATTTACGATCACAATTTCAAATACACGAGGTCTGTCTTTAGCAAAAAATCACTTGCATTTTGCTTTAATTTAAAAATTAATATTATAACCTTTTTTTTAGATTAATTTAAACGTAAATAAAAATGAAAAATATTCCTATATCCATTTTTGATAATATCAATTTTGTTTCTCGCAATTGTATCATCTAAAACTACTTAAAAGGAAGTCTTTCAGCTAAAAAGAAATAAAAGGGAAAAATGTCTGCGAAAATAATCGCGAGCTATCCGGCGGCGATAAAGTACGCCGCTCGATGTTGATTTTCCCAGGAATGTCAACGATTATTTCCGCTTTGCGACATCAGTAATCCGCGGTTCATCATTCTTCCGCGACGAAATACTGTGTAAATTGTCACGCATGGAAGGCATTTCTAAAAAATTTTCCATATACAACTCGAAGAAAGTTAGATGACGATTTTGTCTAGCAAAGAGAAAGAAAAAAATAGGAAGTTTATTTCGCAGAACTCAATACCTATCGATATACGATATGTAATTATATTCGATAGATAATGGATCGTAAAAATCGGAAAATAACAGAAATCTAAGATACCGAATCCCACAAGTTTGACGCATATCTTTCTATCATAAAAAGATTGATCGAATAAAGATTGATTGATTTAAACTCTCACGATAACATGTAGTTATATAATTATACTAATGGATTCCTGAACCGTATTTCTTTTCATTTAGTTTTGCTCGAATATTATTAATGTAGGCATTGTATATACACACTTGTTGTCTTCACTGATTGTCTAAATTAATCTACATTTATATTCAGTTTGACGTTTGTACTTTGATTGAAGATGAACTGATTAAGATGTATGAAACTTTTCATTATTTACAACATTTAGTATTACTATATCATTATACGCGTATAGACATTTGTACACGAAATTGTTTAGTCTTGTTTAATTGTAAAAATAAAGAAAGCGTTGCGAATAATAATCCAAGACGAGAGAAAGATGAATTGAGATAATGAGACAGATACATCATAATTGGCAGTAATTTTATTGGTAGCTTCACGCTCGACGCCTTCGTCTAAGGCGGATTATGTAGATACCGGTCAGATCCGCTTCACAAATAATTGCAATTATTTCGAAATAGACATAATGTGCCGCGTTGTTTCTCGCGCTTCCCCGCCTTCGTATGCCGCGATTTAATGGTAAGCGCACGCATTAAGATTCAATCTTCACGCCTCGAATTAACGTGTGTATCGCGATGCGGCGGATTTCTCTCGCGAGAGCGCAAATCTGAAATTTTCGCGTAAATTAAGCATCCTGTTGTTGACATGGTTATTAATATTCCCATATTAATGATCATATGCGATACTATTCGTAATACACATTTGATTTTTTACACTTAAAAGAGTGAAATATATACATATTCTCAAGATATCAATAACTGCAGGAGAGAAAGTTCCAAAGTCGACATAAATCTCTTATAACCAATAATAATCAATCATAATATTTTTCAGCAATTAAGTTTTGCATGTAATCAGACTGATAGTGGACTTGGAGATCTGTATTTTTATATCATATTTTTTCAAAAATTTGAAAAAGTGAAGCACTATTATTATATTATTATATAATAATATTATTATAATGCTTTAAACTTTTGAAAAATATGATACAATTTAATAGAAAGTTTCTAATAAAAACCTATGGACTCTTAAATTATTATTTTGAACTTTCGGTTAAGAGTTAAAACTTAAGAACAAAGTGGCAAGTGTCGGTTTTGCTGTCCTTACTCTGTATTTTGTTATTTTATTTCCGGTACCAGACATCTATCGTGCGAAGAAAAGGCGGAAGAAATGCGTTTCTTTATTCATTATGCAAACGTAACAATCGCATATTTGCTCTCATTATCTCGACAAGAGATTCGCTCGATCGGGAATCTCATTTCGTCTCTTCTTCTCAGCAACTGTGTAATAATCGCGTAATCTCAATCATAATTATTCCGGATTCGGAACGCATTCTCATTCCTATTCGCCGATTGTTTCGCGATGCGACCGGGATTTCAACGCGGGATTTTTCGCGGCGTGCATAAATCCTCGTCACTTAATAGTTTACGCGGCCATTAAGAGATCCGATCTGATCGCGCGCGCCGCGAATTAACACGCGTATCACGTTGTACTCGTAATTGTCTAGGCGCGATAAGGGATGGGCGCGCAGGCTTCGCGTAATTAATTTCGCATCCCGTTCTCTTCTTTTTTCCTTTTTAGCACGCAAAAGGATGCCGCAATGTTGCGCATATGATTTGCGATTACATCAATACGAACGAATGATACCCACATCTTCGCGATATTAATTGACGGCGGCTTCTTATTTGTTCTTCTAGTCACCCCGCATTCCAACTCTCTATTTCCAACTGAAAAAGTACTTATTATACCTGTACCGTATATTAATTCTTTTATTCAAGAGCTACAAAGATATTTGGAATTTTTCATTAATGAACTTATATATGAATTGGATAGAATTTATCCGATTAAAAATAAAAATTAATATTACATAAAATTATTGAATGTTTTAAAAAAAAGATTAATGTAAAAATCCATAGAAGCACAACGCGAAATTTGCAAATTTAATGAGAAAATTAAAACACTATTGTATTTCTGAAACTTTAACATTCCAACATTTTATGGATAATAAAATGGAACATTGTATGGATAATAAAAAAGAATTACAAGTTCGAATAATTAGAAATTTATACGCATCTTGCAGGGGATGTATTGCCAAATTACAATTTGACGACGATCTCTAATTCGACGATATACCAGAGTGTTGTCTAGCTCGTATACTTGGCGATTTCCAACTTCCAGGGCTACCGGTGTTACCGAACCAGCCACTTCTCTATTTACTCTATTAATTGATACGGATCTCGCTTCCGCGCTTTCCGGTCGGATTCGCCGGCAAGAATGCCCACTAATTGAGCAGTCGCCGCTGCGTGCGCATTGCGCGATTGCGATTACGCCGGATCGGAATAATTTCCATCCCGTAGTTAACCGCGACCAGCTTCACGCGTTGCGGCCTCTTTCGATCGCCGCCAAGACCGCATCTGCATAATGCCACACGTCGTTCTTCCAACGAATACATCCGTGATCTGACTCATCATTCCAGATCCTTTCGCGTCAAGGATATTCCATAAGAGTATAAAAAATATCTTAAAAAAATAAAAATTTATTAAAAAAGATTTATTTGATAATTAAATATAATTAATCATAACCGATAAACAATTCATCCATTCGTTGATTAAGATAAACTATCTTTTTAAGAGTTATCAACGGTTAGAAGTTAAACAATTTACAATTTTATCAAGAGAAACTTGAAAACTTTCTTCTAAAAAGATACTTCATTTTACAAAATCAGTTATGTTTATCGATTACTATTTAATTGTCAAATAATCTTTTAATAAATTATTTTTTTCTTACGTATAAGATATTTTTTATAGTCTTGTGGGACATCCTTGAATATTCTCTAATTATAATAATTTTAATCGCCCTCATTTAATATTATTGTAAAAAATTAGAAATCGTTACATTCTATGTAACCGATTGTTAAATTCTTTATCAAATTACACGCGAAAGGGGGAACGCACCAGCCCGGTACTGCTTTGCGGTTAATCGCGCATATAAAGAACACAGATTTTCCCAGATGTACGTTAATGGGTTAAGCGCCCTTCGCACCGCGCGTACACGCTTTCGCACGCATACGGTACATGAGTACCCGCGCACGACGACCGACAACCACGTAGCTTTGCTTCCAAGTGATCGGGAAGGGCGATAACGATCGTGACCAATTTGTTTTCCGCGTGAAACGCCTTCGAGATACAACGTTGCTGCAATTATGATAATGACGTTACGGTAAAAAGCACGACGGACGCGTGATTTATCGCGCTAAAGCGTTCGTTCTCCACCGTCGCGGATCGAATCTCGCTTTCTGGCAAGGGCGCGATCTGTTGCGCGATTCACCCTTCTCTTTCTCCCTCGGCCGTTGCACGATCCGCGAGAGACCGCCGTTTTTCTGCGGCGATTAGGTAATAAAAGGCTTGCACGGAGACTGACGAATCGAATCCGCGCTCTTTCAGCTTCATCCATCGTGTTATAACGTAAGAAACAGCAGTCTTTCATAGACTTCAGTATTGCACAAAGCGTTGCCTGAACAAAATATCAGTTACTGCTTTTACAATACGAATTATAGCCGGATGAAACTGTTACGTCTTATTTGAATTCTTATAAACTATTTTTACAATGCAATTGTATGAGTGTATATGTGCGTGATATTATTATAAAATTATTGCAAAAACACGCAATTTTTCTAATTTTCAAATCTCTCTTAGATTTATTTTTAGAAAAAGACCTTTATTAATAGATTATGTATGAATATGAATGCGTAAACGTATACTTCTTCTCATGTGGGAAAAACACAATTTTTCATTTTATATTCGCTAAAATAAATTCGATGTAGAAGATATGATGCCTCGTAGGTGCTCCAATTAGCAGTTCATCTTTATTCGCCAGCGATTTTACGACTAGCGCAAAACCATGGCATTTTATCGCGCGTGCGAAAGTGAAGATAAAAAATATTGCATACATTTCACGGAGTTCTGACTCCCTTTGTAGCCGTGCCGCGGTCAGATCGCCGTTCTCCACACATACCGCGTTCCAAAACGATAATTATTACAACCTAATCATAATTGTACGACGTGCACGACGTGCGCTCCAACTTAATCCTTTCTCTAGTAATAAGTATCCACAAACGCGAACATGCATATCTTTCTTTCATTTTTTATTTGCAAACATTCAAGCGTACAGAGTTAATACTATTACATTATCCTAATTCGTATAAGCGCACATTTTCCAGATTAAAATTGAAATTATTCTACTAGATTAAGATATAAATCGAAAATAAATTAATATCGATTATACATGTAATGCGAATTTAAATTTAACGAATATAATTTTAATTTAATTTTCAATGAAAAAAGCAAATTTATAGATAATCAGCAGTCTGGGTTAGAATAATGGATAAATGTTTTTATTATATATGTGTAAATCTAGAAATACATAAAAAGTAAGCGACTACGATTGGCTAGAAAGAGTTATAAATGAAGCTATAAATATCGCGAGCACAATTTCTCGACGGTATACTCTCCCTCAGAAATCGAATCGCGAATTGTCGGCTTGTCATTCGAATTATTTCAACGCCATCGCGACAAGTGCGTTAAACGCTGTTTTAACGCATCTCAAACGTTGGTATGAAATATCGCTTTGTTGCACGCTGCCAAAGGCTTGGCTACGAACCGGGCTTTAATGATCGTAAGCGCTTTATATGTGTACACTTGTGTGTATGTTTGTGTATGCGTGTGTATGCCGGGCTGCACCGAGCCCTGTGTAAACAATTTTCAATGACTTCACAGCGATATATCAGCGGAATCCGTGAAACTCCGAGTACACGCAAAAATTAATCAAACCACCCTCAAAGGCCGAAGGCACGGTAAAATTTCGACATAATATTAAATAAAAATATGTCGAGCAATATTTACTATATAGCTACTATTTGCAGTAATAAAAGAATATCGTTTAATTTCAAATTTGGCAAAGCGCACGATTTACTGACGTAGACATTTTTTTTATTATTAAAAAAAATATATATATGTATATGTATATAATATGTGTGTATGTATATTTTTTCTTTTTATTTATATATATTCGTTGCAATATGATATTAAGTTCGTTATCTTTTCATCTTTTTTCGAGTTTAGATGAAAATTAACGATATACATTATGTCATACCGTTATCGTTGCCTTACTCTGCCATGCCGCTGCAAAATTATGCATCGAACAAAGAGGTGCGAGGTGGCTATTACGTGACTGATGGCGCGATACACCTTGTTGCGATGCTAAATCATGCTTAATGATTTCAATGATCGAACCGCGTCGCGGTATATATTCTTGGCTGCAATTTGCATAACTTCTGCATGCAACTTCAACTTGGAAACTTCGAAATAAGAAGACGACAAATTCCTAGTAAAAAAAAAAGTAGACCACTCCGCATGGAACTTTCACCGGAAGATGAATGTGGCAATAACAAATATACCATATGACGAATGAAGAAGATGAATGATAATAGATAAGAAGAAGTATACGCTCCGTACGAGTAAATAAATACATATATCGTAGGATGAGAGAGACTGGAGTAATTGAAAAAAAATACAACGTTTGACACTACTGCGTATCGAGGAGTAAAGAAGAGCGATTAATCATACTCCGTAAAGTATCGATCAGCAGTCGAAGCTTTCATCAGTATCGTAACTCTGTCGTGAAAATCTTTCGTGATTATTCTCAAGGAGAGGATTTTATTCTCTCGTTTCCCAAGGTTGTCGTAAATGACGTCTAATGTTCCCGCAATTCTTATCACGCGGCTATATTTGCCGCAGAAAACACGTGTTTGAAACGAGCTCGATGATTACAAAGAGAAACGAGAGCCTCCCCGGATCTCGACCCGATGAAAATGCGCGGTTATTTCGATTCGGTATCATCGCAACGAATACATCGGGCGCCGTTTAATCTATCTCTTGCGCGTCTATATAAAATATTGCTTTGTAACCGCCGAAAGGGTCCGGCTTTCGAACCAGGGAGGCGTTAATGATCGTGACCAATTTGTTTTCTGCCGTAAAACGCTTTCCCGCGGCGATCGTGTCGGAATTTTTGTTCCTGCCGCTCTCTGCTCGTTGCGTTCTACGTGTGCATGTGCAGCAGCTGCAACAAACGCACAAAACCGCCATGTTGCACCTCGTATACTGAAAGCGTTTGCTCGAAACAGCATCTGAATTTTACGCGAAGAAAAAAGTTATTTATCCTAAAATAAAATATTGCATATAAAAATATAATTTAATAACTTTCAAAATAATAACGTTTAAGAAATATCCGCGTATATTTTATAAAGTATTGTATTGTTGTAGTATGTAAAAGTGTGTATAAAAAAATTATAACATTTATTATATCCAATAATTATATTAAATATATCTTCTCGATGCTCGAGTCGATTAGAGATGAATGAACGACGATAGGAAATAAAGAATTTCGACGGAAGCCGGAACAACTTCTCGTGATCTACGACGAGACGGCGGACACGTGGATAGAATTCCGGATGCACCTCTCGGGACGAATGACACACCTAAGCGCGTCGTTCAGATTCCAATCTCGAGGCCATTCGAGGCACTCGTCTTATTCACAGCCACCGCAATGGACAGCATCCTTCGACCGACTTCGGGGACCCTACCTACATATTGGGTGGGCCGGTTGACAGTTTTATTACGACATAGTAGCGCTTATTCTCTTTTCTGTAAATCATCATTTTTCGCTTGCGTTTGGCGGCACGTCAACATGTGTTTTTGCAATACGCTTTTTGTTTCGTCAACGCGTCGACGATTTTAAAAAATGACAAAACACGATTTATAGCAGTGATTTCAGGTATTGTCAATTGTGATTCTGTTAGAGATAAGACAAATTCGAGAACAATTAAAACTTGCAACGATTGTGAGAATTATGATTAATTTAGTTTTTTTTATCAATCTTAAAAGAAACAAACATTTCCATTGATAATAACGATTGATAATAACGATTTCTAAATAGTATATTGTATTATAAACATTTATATTGAAACATTTGTCAAAAAAGATGTGTGAAAATCGTTTAAATATTTTTAAAAGAAAAATCAAACAAAGGTGGAAGTATACTTGCTAAAAATGGCTAATCGATTCAATTATACCATTCAGCGATAACCGTGCGACAAATTTTCAATGTCGCGAATAGCCTCGCTGCTTTCCGTTACGTTTGATTTGTTACTCGAGCAACGGCAAAACCGGAAGCATTAATTCCCAGCCTGAAAGCGTTGATGTCATAATTTTTCAGAGAACGCTCTCTCTCTTTTCCACCCTCGAGGAAGGCAGTTTGCACTTCCTGAACGCATCCAGAGCGGCTACCATCCATCCGTTCGACCTCCAGCGATCCTTTTTGCGCCGTAATAGGTGCGAAATTATATCCTTTCAAACGGTGAGGCTGTCCCTCGGCCCACTCCGTATAATTTTCTGAGGACGAATCATCATCGCTTCACATTCAACTCTCTCTTTCTCTTGTCCGCGTTTTTTCTCTCTCTCCTTACTTCTCTCTCCTTCTTTCTGACTCTCTGCAACAACATCGCACGAGATACATCCACACATCTTACAAGATAAAGGGAAGAGCGCTATGTTCCCGCTATCTTAACGAATCCTTTTCATAGCGCTAAATTACAGTAAATGTTGCACGCGCCGAAAGCCGCGATAACCTGACGACCTTTCGATGACTGTCGGGTTTGAACGATAAATTTGCATACAAAAATATCGTACTCTTATCGCGAAATACCACTGAAATCAAATAAAACGTGTCAGAGTGCGAACGCAAATAAACTCGGATTATGCGAGCCGTAATTATGAATCTTTATTTTATTGTCGATTCCTTGATATGCCATAACAAAATTTTAATATCCGACTCTTGACGATTCGTGTTATCATTTTTGGTAGCCTGATGCGCCAATTATCTCGATGGGCTTTTAATGAAAATATATTTTGCGCGCGCAGTTTTTTCAAATAACTATGATGTGTTAAATAACGGCGTTGCAGATACACGAATCTATAAAAAATTAATTAATTTGTATCCGGTCCATGAGGCATTTTTAACGTTTATGTTAAAATTGATCTAAATAATAGATCCAATATTCTATCTTTGATACATAACTGCAACTATATTTTCAATCCATTCAAGTTGCATTTGAAATAAAAAAAATGAAAACAAATCCACGCACAAAATATAGTCTATATGCGGAACGTTATATTTATAACATTTTAATTAACTATATGAATATTTTTTCAAAGTATTTTTTAGATACATGATAATCGAAAAATATCAAAAAAATAACTCATATTTTTGGCAATGCGAGGATTAATTATCCATCCTCCCTACGACAGACGTAGAACGTGTGTGTTTTGTGCGACTAGCAAGTACAATGCGCGCGATAAATTTCGGATGCGCGCATACTTTTTCCGCGCGCGCGGGAAAAGCAGGCCGCGTATCGGCACGTCCATAAAAGTTAAGAATTCCTCATCAACGTTACACGCGCTTCCATAAAGATAACCGTGATGAATACCGGGGGCACTTTGTTTCTTATCTGCGCGTTGCGCCCGCTAGGAAGTAACACCTGTGAAATGCGTTTAGCGCGCGGCTCTCTCACGCGCGTTCAGCGATACACCACGAGATAGGGGTGCGAGGGGAGAGAGGTGGGTTAGGAGGGTACCCCCGATAACCAGTATTGCTTTTCCGTTTCCGAGACGGGGACGAGCACGGCATCGATTCGCGATCTCGCTAATCGATTCGCTAAAGTACGGAAATTGCACGTACGACTCACACGTAAAAAGCATTCTTCTAAAAGAAATTATTATATAATCATCCCTTAAACGTTTTTATACAAAAAATATAAAAACATAATTTACTTTCTTTAATTTCTTTCGCTATTATGTATTATAGAACAATTTTAATCTTATTATAAATTATTTGCACTTAGAAACGTGCAATAAAACTAATGTATTTAACGCATTTCTGGCTTAATTCTAAAATAAAAAAATATCCATGCAGTTTATACAAATTTACATATGTACAAAAAGTACCTGTTTATTTGCTGAAAACTCTCCATTTTTTTGACTAATGCAGTTAAATAATACAGTTCAATAAAAAATAACTTTTTTCAAACACAAAAAAGGTAGTAATCACTTTCCGTATTTTTTTTTTATGTTGAATACGATTCCGGCTTCCAAATTGCTCCATCACGTCGCAAATTTTTTAAAATTGTGACGTGATGGAGCAATTTGAAAGCCAGAATTGTATTTAGTATAAAAAACGCTATGGAAAATGGTTCTTTTTCTTGTATATTTTTTTTGTTGAACTATACAATATTTCATTCTTTCCTAGTCTCACGGAAAATTACAAATTATTGAAATAAAAATATTTTCATTAAAAATTGCCGAGAGTGCACAGATATCTATGCCGCTCCAAAGAAATCTCATGCATAAAAATTGTGAAAATACATACACATACAGAAATAAGAATAGGCAAAAAACGTAATATCGGGCAGTAACTCGTATACGACTCGTCCCATATCGCGTATCGACGGTGTGTCGTTGCAAGCGTATCTGATAATGCAAATTGCATTTTTACAATCTCTCTCCAGCGCTGATGTAATCCAGCGTGCAACCGCGGAAAGGGTTCGCACTCGTCAACATGGAATTTACCATTTCGGAGCACAGCGAAGAAGAGGACAGGAGAGAGCACCGTGAGATGCGAGTAATCGAGGATTATTTATGATATACGCAGCCGCGGAAAATTTCTGTATCACACATACAGGAAATATTTGTGTCCCAGTTGTTTTCTACGAGTATTCTTTACGCGTTCCTTTTCAATTCAATGTCACACTATTTTACAGAAACGTACATAAGGGGAATATAAATAAATAAAGACCTAGATAAGAAAACTTATATAAGTATTAAGTCGAACTATTAAAAATATTATACAAAGTGCATACCATCGCGCATAATTTTTACGCAATATATATTGTAGTGATTTTAGATTGACAGTAATGATAACAGTAAAGAAAGAGTAGTATTTTTGCGTAGATATGAACATATGCATAGAAGTATCCTCGAAGTAAAAATTTTTAAAGAGCAAATTTCATTTTCGTTAATTCGAAATGAAAAAACTGGAGTCTAAAAGTATTAGTTTTTCAAGTTTAATTAAAGTACTAGTTTTTTCCATTAATGTATGGCGAATAAAAGTAACGTTGCACAACCGGCCCTTATTCTCTCAGGTCTTCGTCGGTCGCAGGATTGTTGTCGTCGGGTCACCGGTCCCCGCTGTAAAAAGTCGCCCCTCGTTTTCTACCTTCTCTCGCCCCCTTCTTTCCCCCCGTCTTTGCTGACGCGCGCGTCTCTCGATTTGCCTCGAGTCAAAAGTTACGGACGGACTGACGGACAGGTGACGCAGACGGATGCCGCTCATTTGTCTCGCTTCGAGTGGAGCGAGCGAGATCATACAGGGTGGGACCGTAGCACGGAGGGACGTGAAGGGCTGGAGAAAGAAGGAGAGAGAACCGAGAGAGAGATGGGACTAAGGGCGGCCGTAGGGAGACCGAGGAGGACGGGAAGAGAGTTTTCGGACGAAAGGGACTCCCCGTCGCGCCGGGCCTCCCGCTGGCGGCGGTCAATTTGCTGCTCCTTTTTTTCTTATCCGCTCGTTCCCCCCTCGCCCGCCCCTCAAGGTCCTCCTCTCCCTTTTCTTTTTCTCTCCTCTTTTTCTTTCATTACGCCAAAACTCTCGACCGCGAGAGTCTTCTCTTTTCTTCGTGCCTTTCTTCCATCGTTTCTTTATTTCCCGTTTGATCTCTCGTTTTCGTTCCCCGTTTCTTTCTCTCTCTTTCTCTCTAGATTTCTTTTTTGCTCTTTATCTCAAAGGTTTTCATTTTCAAGTGAAGAAAATTCTTTTTTTCCGAGCTAAATACGCGGCGCGATCGCGTGTAATGCGAGTTAAAATTGACGCGAGTTTTGGGAACTGACCAAGTCAACTTTTTTGACGAGACTGAGTTATCTGCGATAAAATTAAAATTAGGTCAAATCTGTTTTCCGTATGGCAGTAGATGAATGTTACGTTTTTAGACAACGTCCATTAGATGCAAGTCCGATATTCTTTGAATGGCAGCTCTTTTTTTCACATGTTTGTCACTACAGCCGATTTGCTTACTTATAACGAATTATTAAAGATTTATGGATCATTCGTCGAAAGTAAATTCGAAATATTTAGAGCACATTTAAGCTCGCGATCAAAAATTCTCCATTGTATACAGGATCGATGATTTTCGAACGTTCCTTTTCGAAAGCGCAATTATTGTTAGTTACCAAAGGCAAAATGAATTTCGTTGGTTGAATGTAACAAACATGTTGCAATTATTATAATTATTATAATTAGCGCGATGCGTTATCTCTTTGATCGTAACGGGGAATGCATTGTATATTTGAAATGTGCGTAACGTCGGCAGTTCTCCCCATAGCTCTGTGCGCAACATAGCAATGGAACTCGGCTTGTGTAAAATATATGCCTTTTCTATGCATACTTCTTTTTTTTCCTTCATTTTTTGTCTCACGAATCTCTACATTTGTAATTGCGAAATTTTCACCGATCGTACGTATCGCACTTTCTGCTGTTTCATTTCTCCTTCTCTCTCTACGAATTTCATTCTAAAATTCATGTATTATAACAAAGAGCTTTACTCTTATAAAGAATTTTAATATTAAAAATTTTTGAAATTAAATTTTAAATTAAATTTATTTTTATTTTTATTTTTATTAGAACTTTAAGAAAGTAATTTTTAATTATTTTCTCTTATCTTTATATCTTTAATAATGTATGTATGTAATTCTATAGTATCAATGCCAAAAATCATTAAAAAACAATGCATTTTGAGATTTATATTATTGATTTAGAATAACATTCAAACGCGTAAATAAAAAAATTTTACATAAATGCCATAGTATGTGAAAAATTCAATCTGGCTAGCAAGATTTCTTTTTCATTAAATTTATCAATAATTGTTATAATCGATATTTTTTGTAAGAATCAAATATAAATTTAAGTAAGTTTGAAGTAACTAAGCGAATTATGTTCGAATTATTTTGCATGAAATAAACAATAAAATATTTATGAAATGTTTAAGCTTTTATTAATTATAAAAAATTCTGTATTGCGCACTTATTGTTAGACAAATCTAAAGCAAGATCAAATGATACATACACATATGTTTAAACTCTGAGTATAAGTACATACAATATTTCATAAAAATCTCTTTCTTATTTTTACTTTTAATAATAAAACGTAAAGTTGGGCAAATGATAAATTTATAATATCATGTAAAATTCTTAGCGTATGAATAATTCTGCATATTCGAAACATAATTTCCTTTTTCACCGATGACAAATATATTCCGCGTGTTCTTATATAATGACGATGTACAAAGAGAGAATGAACATCTAACAGTCCGATAAGCCACGAAGCGGGCTTTTCTTCGTGTGAAAAGCTGCACTACCGTAATGTCCTTAATCCAGAAGTGCAGTTTCCTCCTTGGATCTCTTTTCGCGAGCGCGGAACGAGCGAAACGTCGACCGAACTTTGTTCCGTTATGATGTCGGGTTATACGGCTCTTTTTATTATCGCCATTTTTTCGAAAGGAATATCTTGCCGATAATATCCCCTTCCGGAGGCCAAAGGCTCCTCCAGCGATGTTCGAGAGAGAAGCACTCTGAAAGATTCTCGAGAGAAACACCCAGACTCGAGCGTTGAAAGAACGCGCCGGAACACAGCTGTCTGCAACCACTGGATTCGCGACGGCGTTTCTGTATTACGTTTCCGCATTACAAAGCGCGACATGCAATGACGAGGATATCGTTTTGTATTAACCCCTTGCACTCAAGGTAATTTGTTCTTATCACGGGATATCGTTATCTCATTCCGAGATCACAGCTTCCTATTTAATCTTCAAGATTGCAAGATAGCTGACGGTACGAATATTATCGATAGTGCTTGAAAAATACAATAATTATAGTATAAGATTCTTCTCAAAATACGAATCTCGATAACATATTCCAAAAATCTCTCCCTTTAAATCCAAAAATCTTATCGCTATTATTTATTAAATTCAGCTTTAGTAATTAATATATTGTTATAACAGGAATTATATTTCACGAAAGTCTAAGTAATATGAAAAATGCAGATTGATTTATTGCGAAAATGGATCGAATCCGATAAAAATTATCTTTTATAAAAACTTAATTAAATCCAATAATCAAATAATTCATCACTCCCTGGATTGCTTCGCGATTTCTCGGTCTACGGTTTCTTCGTGATCCTCGAAATCCCCTTCGCCATGTATCGCAATCGGATTTACGCCGTCCCTCTAGGAGGCGGAACAACGCATCGCATCCCCGGCGCTATTCCCACTATTACGCTCGCTCACCAGCAAATCTTCCTTTTTTCGCGCTATCAACGCGGCTACTCGCACGTGAAATCGCTCGCATAGCGAACCGACAATACCTCAATTCTCGCCGCGAAAAGGAACGGCCGGACCCGCCACCTCCTCGCCTCTTTCGCCGCCGGCCTCCCTCACCCTCCCCTTTTCTCTCCTTCTCTTTCTTCTCGTCATCTCGCAAACGTTATTTCTACCATTATGTTTACTCACACTTTACTCCTTTTCCTTCCACCTTCCTTGTCGCTTCATCGCCGACCGTCTCCCGCTTCCTCGCACGGTTACGTTGCGAAGGAGGCGTTACGAGCAATCCCGTTTTCTCGAATACACGTGCGACTAGGAGACCCGTGTCCTCGAGATCTCGTCGCACTTTCTCGAACGGTTTCTCAGTTCTCCGCGACTCATCAGGAGGCCTCTCTATTATAAGTACGACTAAAAACGCGGTGACATGCGTTTCGATAAGAGACTGGCAACTTCGGGGAGAGCCTATCGAATCATTTTTTCGCGATTTAAAAATTTATAACAATAAATATTATAATTATAATTAAATCTCGAATTCAATCCTTCATAAATGGAAATTCATTTAAATAAATTGAATAACTGATAGATTAAAAAAAAACTGTGACTTGAGATCTACATATCTAGCAATGCGATGACAAGATGACTTGTAGAGTTCCTCGCTTCAAGCGAGTGCGTTTATATTAGGTAGGCGTAAGGTAAGGTAAATTCGACTCGATTGCACGAATATCGGAGATTACGCCCGCTGATTAGCGTCCGCTGATACCGGCAATAATTAATTGGCGTTCTTTCCGCGAACGGCGTCGAGCGCGACGGCGAACGTTCCGCGATGTTCCTTCATTTCTTAGCATCAGAATTAATAAGCTTCATTATCCGCCACGCTGCCGGGGTAATTAATTTTCGTTTGTAATTGATATTGGAACGATCGCGCTACCGCGCGTGTGCCCGTTTACGATGCGTAACTCTCGGGTTCTTTTGCTATATGAATAATATTATCCCATTTTTGCGTAGAACCGAAAAAAAGATTTTAGCGCGTAATTTATTTTTTCTTCCGTCATTTCGATATTTTGTTAGTCTAATAAATAAATGATAGAGAAAACTTGACTACTTGTTTTTAGCTGGATAATAGATATAGATTTAGTTATATATGTTTCCCTCCATATATGAAATATCCATTAGTTCGATCAAATTCACGATTGATATTGTTAATATAAGTTTAACGCAAATATATCTCGTGGAGTTTTCAATTTAATTATTGCCGCTGCCACACGAGTCTAATTATTGTAAATTATTATCGTGCGCGATAATGTTATTCATTAATAAGCTAGTAATGCTGATAATTGATTTTATTTGCCAATTATTGCATAAAAGTATTTCTTTCCCGCACTGCCACCCGTTATGATACAATGTATTATTTATCATGTAATAACAAGGCTGACTAGTTTCTAATAATATCAATATTGAATTATTTAATTACATTTAGGATTCGATTTTAATACGTCTGCATCATTTTATTTTCTCCTTGTGATTTCTTCTTACAATTAATTAGATGTTTAAATGTATTTGTAATATTTTTTTTAATGTTTTTAATATATACATATTGTTTATGATAATTTTAGATTTATTTTATAACAAACTTCAAAGATGAGCAACTAAATTGTGAATTTTTAGAAAAACTACAAACGACAGAATCTTGAACAATGTAACATGAATAGAATTATATAAGATATTTAATGCATCAATATATTTCTGAAAACGATTAACTCGCAATGAATTAATCTATTAAGTATTATCGATAGCGATCGATGTCTTGCTCAATCTTTTCATTGTTCATCCGCCCCTTTATGTTCGAAAAATTGACAAATCCCAATATACCTTCCCCTTTGCGTTCATTCTTTTCATCTTTCTGCCTTTTTCTCGTGTTTCACGTCCTTCGATCCGGCAGCGGCTCCGAGGTCCAAGAGAAGTCCGAGAGATCTTTCTCTCCTTCTCTCTTTCCTTTCCGTCTCTCTCCATCTCTCATATTTCCTCCTCGTTTCCCGCAACTCCCTCGCGCATCTTCTCTTTTTCTCTCAGGCCAAAGACTTATGGATATCCATAGCAACGAAGTCAAAGCCATTAATAACTCCGGTGGGAACGCCTATCCTCATCTCGTGCCTTTTCTTTTAAAGTCGAGCGTGTGCAACAAACGCTCGTCTCGCTTGAGAAAGAAAGAGAGAGAGAGGAGAGAGAAAGAGAGAAAGGTGGAGAGAAAAGAGAGAGAGAGAGAGGAAAAGAACAAGTACGAGATGTATGGTAAAAGAGAAGAAGGAGAGGGAGAGGAAGACGGCCGAGGAAACGGGAGAGGATAAAAGAGCGCTAGATAAAGAGAGAAGGGAAGAAGTGAGAGACAAGGTCCGCGGAACAGGTAGATACGCACCGCGGAATATATTGGAATACCTAAGAAATTTAGTGGCGGGGTACTAAATTTTACCGCCGTGACTTTGCAGGAGGCGATGTTTGCCGCAGGGCGGGAGCCACCGGGCGAAAAATCGCCCCCCCCCCTGCCCCCTGTCCGCCTCCTCCCCTGCGGCTATGTGCCCCGCCGAAGATATCGCCCCCTTAACACCTGCGGCGACGCTGCTCTCGATGCGCAAGAAACGTATTGTGCCCTCGCTTGCTCATTAAAGTGAAGGAAATATTAATTATCTCGAGACGAAATAATCGCTTAGTAGGTATTATTTAGTCATATGTGTATCTAAACTTGATCATTAATCTGTTTCGTTCCAAAGATGCAATTCCACAAATTATTTCGGATACTCTTTCTATGAATCTCGCGCGTTGCATCATTTATGTTATTTAAAAATAAAATAATAATTTAATTAAATGAGATAAAAATTTGGAATTTTCACTCGCGTATTTTCAAAAATATATTAGGACTTCGATTAATGTGTACACCTGAAACAATGTTGCTGTTATTCTATCGTCGTTTCGAAATCACGGGACTCAATGTTAATCCTTCTCGACGTTGCAATCTCGGAACCGTTTCGCTATACGCGATAACGTACGCATTGCCTAGTATCTCCGGTGCCGTTAATCGGAAAAGTAATCATAATCAGGCTCGTAGCATCGCTACGGCGCCGCGCTCATCAACGAAGCGCGGCGAACGAGTAGCATGCGCATTCCATCGCGCGCCCGTAATTTAGCTCGCGCGCCCGGCGAAAATATCATTCCTCCATTCGCCGCCGCTACCACCTCCTCCTCCTCCTCCTCCTCTTCCTTCGTATCCCATTCGCCGCCGTCCTTACCTTCGTAACGAAAGAAAGAACGGCACGATCGCGCGCAGGGGAAAAAAAATGAAAAATACGTCGTGTATACCCGCCATCAGCTCCTTGGTTCGTTCGCTCGTTCCGGCGAACGTTTCCACCCCTGCGTGCAAAAACGAGGAGAAAAAAAGCGAGGAAAGTAATCAACGGTACCGGGTGGTCGAACGACAGCCGCGCTGCATTGCGACACGGAAAACGACGGGGCGAATTTTCATGAAAGCATTTTCGCTCCGCGCAAAATGAGAGTGCGGGAGGAAGCGAGCGGTGCGGAGGAGAGGAGATAGGGGTAGATAGGTAGGTGGATGAACGGAGGACGAGGAGCGAGGGCGGAGGACAGTGGGTGGTACGTGGGCGCGCGCTTGCACTCGATTACGCATTCGATAGACGTTGATTATCGACAAAACACGTCGATTCGACAGCACCTGACGATGACGAGCGCACGCGTGCACATACGCGCGTATAACGTGGGTGGACG
This sequence comes from Camponotus vicinus, assembly GCF_025532165.1. Lineage (NCBI taxonomy): Eukaryota > Metazoa > Arthropoda > Insecta > Hymenoptera > Formicidae > Camponotus > Camponotus vicinus. The sequence continues at coordinate 33,978,740 of NW_028141945.1, forward strand.
GTACGATGCGTGGCGGGGATCCGCGGTGGATACGAAGTCACGCAGAATCGCGTTGAGTATGATATACAATGTTGTTCATAAATTCCACGCACTGTGTGAGTGACTGATATCAATCGTGATAACGAATGTGAGGGGGGAAATGATAAGAAATAAATCTTGAATCGAAATTAAAAGTTTGCCTTTGAACGTGAAAGTGTTTGTTTCAATGAGACACACTTGACCCGAAGGCATTAAAAACGAAGCGAAAGAATCTCATTATATATACACATATCTCTCGAATCTTTTATTACAAAATATCTTAAAAATTAAATAATAATTAAATTAATAAAATGAATAAATTAAATTAATAAAATATATTTTTATCTTTTTGATATTCAATGTTAATTACTTTATTAAAATTGGTGCTTTATTAAGAAAATATGAGATATGCATATAATTTATGTGTATTAATGCACGTGGGTGATATAAAAAAGTATGCGGAAAATACAGAATCTTTTGAAGAGGTAATAAAAATTGAACGACGCGTCAAAAGCCGGATAAAAGCGGATGAAAGCCGAAATATTTTAGTATCATTACCGAAAAAGGCGGCGTCGGAGAGCCGCCCGAGAATTTATGAAAGTTAATGTACACGAGGGCACGTATACCTGTCCGCGCGTAAGACAACGTATTCCCAATGTAGGAGAGAGCCGGTTTGGGTAAGATTATCGTTTGACAAGAACTGTAACTTTCGATGAACCGTAAACATGATCAACTATGCGGCATCATACATTTGCACGAACGTTTCGAAAGCACTCTCTACAATTAACACAACGAAGAAGACAGAATTAAAGATATATTAAATTAACAATAACAATATTATTTTTCTCGCTATTCCAATCTAATCGCTATCTTAAAGTAATTTTTATTTATCGGTCGATACGCAACAGCGGAATTGACTATGTTGAGAAGCTAATGTTGATCTGTAACAAATATAAGATCAAAATTAACGTTAAAATACAAATACAAGATCAAAATTATGTGCTGAAAACAATTAATATTTCAAAAAATATTATTATACGCGTCGAATTTTACGTGTTACGTACAATAATAAGCAGGTTTTTAATGAGATAATTAATTTAATGAGATAATAATTATAATTTTCGAAAAAAATTATTCTTCCTTATAAGCTTTTTAAGATATAATATTGAAAAAAGTCTTTTTCTCTATTTCTTGTTTCAGATAAATAAACGAATTAAATATTGAGAATAGAGACACGCGATAAATAAACAATAATGTATAAATAAAATAAATTATCCCAAAATTGCTCTGCCGTTGCCTGATCCTCTTCTATGTCTCTTCCTCCTCTCAGCTTGTCAAGATTCGTTGCACTTATGAAGTCCATTGTACTCACTTGCGAAAATATAGTTTATTATGCGGCGCGATAAGAACAAACTCGTGACACTTTGTACATTTACAAATTCACACGTGCGATACTTTGTACAGCATTTCCGAATTAATTAAGACGCGACTAATTATCTGCGGCACGCTGAAAACAGACACGTCGAATGCACTTGCCACATATGAGTCATTTAATCAATTACTAGTATCGATTCGTGGCAATGCATTGTTTTGGGTACTTAGCTTCCCCTTCAGGATAAACCTTCCGGGTACTGAGCCCTCCCACCAATGTCAAGGTGTACCCACCGGGAGGGTTTCTCCCACACCCTTGGTTTTTCTCTGACAATGCAAGACAAATTTGCTTAAAAAAAAAAACGAATATCCGCCAAATTTCTTATTTCATTGTAAAAAATATTTTTTTAATTATAAAATAAATTAATAATAAAACAAATTCCCACGAAATACATATTATTCCTACTATATAAATGAATAAATTGTATGAATCTAGTCACAATTAATCTGTCATTATTTTTATGCATAATACTTGACGTCAAGACATTACAATATCGTTTGATTATAATTCTTTTAAGTCCAAAATATCGCGTAGTGTTTTATAAAACTAAACAAAAGTATATTTTTTTCTTGCCAAAAGCTCCGTTATAACAAAATATTATATATCATGATGTACGATTTATAGATAGTTGCTATACGAGATAAAGTAGCCGAGGTAGACGGTGTTATTCAAATAACCGGGAGATTACGTGATCTTCAATCCAGGCGCACGACGTAGTATCTATCTATCTATCTACCTACTTACCCTACCTGGCGCAAGGCGATCGTAACGGAATATAAAAGCCGCATGTATTTGTTACTGTACGATCCATGCGGGCGCCGATCGGCGATAAGACACGTCAATACAACGATCAGAGAGGCTCGACGGTTCGAGAGGAGAGAGAACCGAAGGTGGGCGTTCGTGCGTGGGCGTTCATGCGTGCAGCCGCCAATCGGCGGATAAAGTCGCAAAGGGATAAAACTGTGCACGAACAGGTACGCCACTTCATTTCGCATACACGGAAATTCCTCGTGCTTACTTCCTCCGGTGCTTGAAAGAGAGAGATGCGAAGAACACGGATTGTAGGATATCCTTCTTTAGGAAAAAATGGGAAGAATTATAAATTATTAAAAGAGGGATAATAATTAAATAATTTCTCGAATTGAGAATTATTTAAAATTTGCTTGGTATCGTACCAAGAAAATTTGTGCCCCGTGCACACAAATAAGTTTCAACGAGAACTTAATTCTCGTTGAAATTACGCACTACCATCCGCGTTTAGCTCTGATGGCCCGTCTAAATTTAAAGTTTATGTTTTAATATACAGAGCCTAATTTCTTATAGTTATTTTATAAATTATTAAATTTCATTAAAAATCGTTCTTTCTTATTACGCATATCTTATCAATCACACATCTATTAAGTAATGTAGTAAAAATAGTATTTTTATTTTTCTTTAACTATGTGCGAAATATTCTTTAATAATTTAATAATTTTAATTTTAATTTTATTATTTTTTAGTTGTTGAAGAAATATTTAGAGAGTTATTTTACGACTTGTTCTAATTGTAAGTTAGGCCGAATTTTTGTCGAAGATTCGATAGGGCGGGATCGAATGGACCACCGGTTCGTTTTTCGTATAATTCTTTTAGGGATCTCGATACTCGGAATGGACATTAATCTCCCCGTCGACGGAAGCGTCGGGAAACCCTTTCTCCGACCTTGACATGGCGTCTATAAATAAAGTCTATCGCTGTTAATTAATTCGCGGTACGGCTGCTTGGGATGATGATTGGTACAGCCATTCGGCCTTGATCTGACCGATCGAGAGAAAGGAGATATAAAGGAAAAAAGGAAAAGGAGAGATGAGTAGAAAAAACATCTCGCATATATAAAATCAAGATATACGATTCATTGTACTACTAACGCCATTATCGGAAAGATGAAATTACACTATCGGAAAAGAAATTAAACTACATATATCATATAAAAAATGATATTTGTAGTACTAAATGTATAATACTCGCAGGTAACACATGACTTTTGTGTGATGAAAGAATAAAAGTTTCTTTACAAAGTAGAGCATTGGTTCCTCTTACTAGTAAAACGAAAAGTCATGGTTGCGCTCTTGATCTAATCGCACATATCTCAAGATGAGTTGGATTATCTCCATATCCATTACAATCTAGACTACTCATCGTCTGTTAATTAATATACCTGAAAATTCAAAGAATATCTCTTTTCCATATTTTTCTTGACTAAATAAATAAAGTTTGCAAGTTTTATTTATACAAATTATTTTATATATTATTTTAATAAAGTAAAAATAAATATAATAAATATTTTCTAAATAAACAATAATATAATATATATAAATTTAATCAACATATGATCAAAAAAAATATTTTTTCTTTAAAATTTATATTTTTAACAATTAAAGCTACCTTTAAGTCAGTTTTATATTGAAAAGTACGAATGGCGAGGAATTTCGGGAGAGGCAGGAGGGCACAAAATAAGTTGCGAAGTTGCAGTTGGATCATCATCCATGGATTGACGGAATGCTATCGTTTCATGTATCATATGGTGTGGGTGTCAAAGCATCGCGGGGAGCCTACGTGAGGCCGACGTGGGGTGACGCGAATCATGCTTTTTACAAGGCGCCGCGACGTCTTGTCGTTGCGCTCGTTGCCCCCTATGTGTGTTACGGGGATTCCAGCAGGTGTCGATACGAGGGATCCCCTATGGTTTTCGGTCGCTTTGTTCCCGCGTCACCGACTTCATCCACCCGATTATTAAGACTCGAGTTTAACCGCGCGATACCTGTTACGCGGGGAGGAACGTGGAGGAGTATCAATTCCCGTGTCATATAAAATGAGTCACGTGCGTAGAGAAGCCTCTCCCTCTCGCCAACCTTGAAACCTTGCGGCGCGAGGTTTTCATCCCAGAATTGTCAGGTTCTCTTCGATTACATATATGTGCTATCAATAGAAAAATGATTTGGTGGTTATCATAAGAAGAAAATGACACTATAATTATTATATTCTACTAAATTATTAATTATATGCATCTAAAACCCATAAAAATTATTAAAAAGGCAAGAAACACATTTTTTTTCCAACAGAAATAACAGTATCTTACAAAGATGATAGTAACAATTAAATATAAATTATAATGACGTAAGAAATGAAGTCATAAAGAGACCGAGTATATTTAAATATTAAATAATGATATGCAATATATATATATATATATATATATATATATATATATTCAATCATAATCGAGAAACTCGTGGATATTTTCTTAAGCAGAATCACGCTGTTCTTAGGATTAATATCCTTGCGGGCGAAAAGAGTTTTTTCCAACAAACCATCCGCGGAAACCTCAAGAGATCAGCGAGAGATCCGCGTTCTCTCTTCGTTGGCAGATCTCTCGCAGGACGATTCGCCGCGACCGGTTAATACAATCCCGCTTGTCGCCCGGAGCTTCAACACTTCGCATCCGCGATAGAGCTCCCTTTATCCCTCTGCCTCTCTCGACCAATCTTTTGCGCTGGTCCACGAGACAACGAGAACGGAGGAAAGAAAGAAAGAAAGAAAGAAACAAAGATGAAGAAGAAGGAGTAGAAGACGAGAAGAGGAGAAAGAAACGTGCGCGTAACGCTCTCCATTGCAATTTCGATTTCATTAAAAAATGGAGATGGAGCTTCCAGACGGTGGAACGGGAACGTGAACGAGTCAGGAAGGTGACGGAGGGGGTGACGGGGTTAGGAATGAATGAAGATACGGGAAGGGCGGAAGAGATGGTGGCGGTATGGTGTACGAAGAAAGAAAGAAGGAAAGAAAAGGTAGAGACTCTGTCGATGGGGCCACCGCGCGAACAGAAAAGATCGAAGGGGGAGTACGAAGGGGGTGTCGGGGGCAGCAACAACAGCAGCGGCGGAGTATACTACTCCGGTCGAGTAGGATCCTAGGCAGCGTGTGTCGTGTGGCGTGGCCTATCGTGTGTAAAGGTAGCCGGTCGTCGTCGAAAGAGCCCGCAGAAGAAGAAGAAGAGGGCTCAGAGGCCAACTGATCATCGCATGCATTTAAATTGGTTCATTAAAGCCCCACGGTCCACCCTCCTCCCGCCGGGCCACCTTCCTCCCCTCGCTTCTCCCTTCGCGGCCGGCTGTGTCTCCCCCTCTCTGGCTCCTGTGTCTCCCCCTTCTTTCCCCCCAACGTCCACCAGCCACAGTAGGACGACCCTATGGAGAGCCACAACACAGCCGAGTTGCTCTTTGCATGTACCGGGACGTATATTCAACCACCAATTGCACGTACATACACCGCGGATGTAACGGGTGACATCCTACTTATCATGCCAACACAGCGCCGAGCGTGGTGTGAGATGCGTTACATATGACAAAAATGCACGCGCGAGTCGTCATCCCCGACCAATTACGACGTTTGTCGCCAACATTGCCGTTCTCGTGGTCGTGTTCTGATTCCGCCTCTTCTCTCTTGGTTTCTTCCTTAGAACTCGATAATGGAAATTTAATTCTTATCGAGGCAACCAGCTGCCTTTGTTACAGAACGATGAGTTCAAAAAGGATAAGATGTACGTTCGGATAAAATCATGCACGTGTGTTTTGAAAGAATTAATTAAACAAATAATTAAAAAAAAATACGGATAAGAAACAGATAAGACTTAATTAGATAATTGCTATTCTATTATTTTATTTTATAAATCAGATTGATATATCTCGTCGTAATTTGGCAGAAAGAAGATCTGCTATGGGAACAAACTCGAACGAAGCTCCCATTTCTCTCAATTCCATTTCCTTCCATTCCCATTTCTTGTCCCCTCCTCGTCGCAATTTTGCCATAAGTGTCGTTATGTGGCCGCCGCGTTTCACACGGCGGATCGATCCATGGCGCGAAATCGCTTTTCGCTTCATCTCGACCGACCGCGTGCCGTTATCACCGTTATCTTTTTGTCTCACGCATTAAAACGCGGTGGTTTACAAATTGCACGACCGCGGCCTGAGAATGGAAGGATGGTCGATTACGTTTCCAATATCCTAGATCCCGACGGGCAAATTGAGGAAAAGATTAACGCGAGAATCCGCTGCAGTCTGCGCTGGTTGAAGTCTGTGCGCTGTTATTAGATCGACATCGGTTTCTATTCTCAGCGTTAGATTCGAATTTCTTTCAATGCTATTTTTGTAAAAATTAAAGTTCCATCTTTAGGAAACATTTATTTTAACCATTTTGCATGTAATTAATTTTAATTATAATATATATAAGATTTTATTTTTTTATACATCTAATTGATTATGTACTACTTTATTGTTTAATATATTTCCGGTATCTTCATTAGAAGCAATATTTTCAAGGTAATTTTTTAAATTAAAAATTTTGAAATTATACATGAATGAAATGTGATCAAGCGAGAACAAATTCTCGCGGGCACCACCGACGAGCTAAAGCTACAGACAGTGAAATTTATTTTTCGCGTGTTCGCAAACCGGGAATTCGCGATCGAAAGGTTAATGCACCCCCGCAGTACGCGAGGTCTGATTACCTATTGGAAATGTGCGTGCGTGCATCACGTGCGTGCGGCACGTGCGCTTTCCACGCGTGTGCGCGGGCGAGCGTGCACGTGCCCGCCGGTGGTTAATTTTTTAAAAGCGCATCGCCAAAATCAAGACGAAATGAAAAATGTAACGTCCGCTAAAAGGCCAATTCCAAATAAATGTTATCATCGCCTTACATAATACATTAACAGTTCGCATTATTATTACCGAGAATTTTGCTATAAACGCGTAATTATTTAATTTTATTTTTCAAATTTAATTAATCAAATTTAGTTTATGCATAATTAAAAAAATTAATTTTAGATTTTTTGAAAAACATTCTTTTTAAACAAATGGTATATTTTTATATATTTTTTACACGATACATATTATATAATTTTATATTATTTATATGATATATTGACGATTGTAATTAATATGAATGGGAAAATTATTGCTCAGCATTGCCAGTCAGAATATAAAATCTTATAATAGAGATATTTTATCATTCTTATGAAAATCAATTTTTTGAATCTCTCAAATAAAGATTCAGTGAGTAATCATTCCGCTTCATAACTGGATATTTATATTAATAAAACTATTATTTAAAATATATTTAAATATAATTTTTTCTCAAATTCAACGTATATTAAAATAATATATATGATTTGTCCTCTTTTTTTCAATAGTCAACTGATATGGGATTCAAAATTATTAATATGTACTTCTTCCTAATTGATTGTTACATTTTGAGAAACGAAGCTCAAATCATATATATCTTCAGATTAATTTCGTAGTGTAATTATATGTATGATATCCCGATTGTCGAAAGGTAAAGGTCTTAGAATCTATTCACTGAAACACACATATCGCTCTTCAAGACTGGTTCCAACTAACTTGTAAGTTCTTCAGTAAAGATACAAATACGAGTCTAAGATGTGTAATATGCAAAATTTAAATTGTCAACTGCAATTACATTAATTCGTTTTTAATCTAGAAGAAATTACACATGCTCTTTCTCTCTCTTCTTTGGCAAAGCTTGTATATTCCGCTTATATATTGAGGAAATCGCGAGTGCATATTTCATGCAAGTTCACGCGTGCATGTTCACGAATACGTCGACGCGCTCACGGCACAAAAACGAGAGCCTAGACGCGGGGTCCCTCCCCCTCTCCCTTGTCGGTCAACGATTGCACCAACGGCCGCAATTTGTTAAAGGTGGTTAAGGACGAGCGTTCTTGCACGTCCCTGTGCGCCCGCGGAGCGGCCTCGCCATTAAGATTCCTCGCGGATCACCGGAACTTCGGCTCCGTCTCTTCTTTTGCCGTGGTACAACGCGCGTCGGTGCATCGTGCGTACATCCCGCTCGCACCCGGCACCTAGATGCCCCTTGAAGGGCGATTACGCCCGAATTGGCCCCCCTTTCTCTTTCTCTCGCTCGTTCTCTCTCTTTCTCTCTCTCTCTCTTCCCCTCGATTCACCAGCCAAGGTCGGGTATAATTCGAGCGCATTAGCGTCCACTCTTGTTGAACGATGGTCGCCAAGGAATTTCGCGATCAGCAACGCCCCATTGACAATCAAGATTCTAAAATAATTAATGTAAAAGATGTATTAATTAATTATAATTATTTGATAACAAATTTCGAATGGCTTTATTCTATAGATTTTTACAGTTTAATATTAGAATTACCGAATGTTAAAATATCTCAGAATACGAAGATATATCTGCTTATATCATTATTTATTGTGGTGTATTTTAATTTTGAAAATATATTTTCTATAATAATTTAATATTTGGATCGCAGACGAAATGATTTTATAAAATTAAAAATCACAAAAGAGATGTTAGCAATAAAGTTGGTACAAAATTTCTGTTATAACGTAATCATGATCGAATTTATGTTTCTGACCTCATTAATTATATCTCATTAATCAACGTCTCCTTTCAGCGTAAATCCTTTCGATTCTTTCGATGCAAATACGGACGTCCCTATATTAATCGACAAGTAAAAATGTCGACAACCTTACAACGTGGAATGTCCACGTGTTGCTTAAAGAGCGATTATGCCAAGATTGGCCGAGCTGAAGTTCGAAAGTTTCGGCGAATTAAGATCAAAAGATCAAAGAAAGATCGATCCTTCGAGCGTCCACTCTCGAAGAAGAAATATCGAGAAATTGAAATTTATGCGCGAGTTAAACATTATAAATCACACTATAAAGAAAAAAATGACGATTGACGCTTTTGCATTAATGCAAGTCGACGGAATTATGTTAGCGAGCCTACGCGATCGGCGTGATTGATAGTGTCATTCGTCTTCGTCATATGTGGCTAATGATAACATTATCATATTACGGGAAATTCAATTTATCGAATTGTAAGGTAGAGTCGCGCGATGGTAAAGTGTTAAGAGAAGGAAGGGGAATCACGAGAGGTGCAGGATGATGAAGACTTCACGGGGGGCACGGTCATTATCCGAGTCGATCTCTCGAAATCGTGTAAGAGTCTGACTAGAGCTGAATCAACATAGATTATACGAAGAAAGGAAGTAGTAAGATAACTTTTGGAGTCGTATAATATACAGAGTGTCCCAAAGTTTTCGCATCAGTTCTAAAAAGCATTTCTTATCAATTTAAAATCGATTAACAAAAAATTTTTATAATATTGAATTAAAGAAACTCAGTTTGAGCGAATATTTAACATGAAAGTTTTACATAATTTTTCGAAGTAAGATTTTCTTTAGATATAAACTTTTATAAAATATTACAAGACAATTTAATTAAGAGAAGATAAGAGAATTTAATTCTTTAATGAATAATGTGCAGATAATTTTGTTTTCTCTCATATGTAAATCTTAAATTCTTAAGCATAATTTTGAAATATTTTATATATTTATATATAAAAATATCTTCAAGTGTGAAGGCATTTATAATGATTGTATATCTGTTGTTAAAAAATACTATACATTTTAGGATAATAATTATTATCTTGCATTATAACATACATGTGAATAAATATACCAATTAAAATTGAAGCTTTGCAGAATGAAATATCTGAAAATATATCATCGTCTTGCTAATTTTATTCATACAATAGATTTCGATCGAATAAATCACGTAAAATACACGAACGCGAAACATATTTATTATTACTAAACGATCGCTATATCATGCTTTTCTGTGATTTTAATCATTCGATTCGGTAATTCGTGTATTATTTGTGTTCTGCGTTTTCAATCCGAAAATGACAAGCATATTATATTTAAATAAACGAAAAATTTAAAAAGTGACGCGAACTAATATATATTTGAATCTAAATATATATTTACAAATATATTATTATTTATTAAGATAGTAGTTAGTACATTATCTGGAAATATCGTAAATTTTAACATTCTCCATTCCCTTTTTGAAATAAATATATTATACGAAACATATGTTTCGATAAAAGTAATTGAATTTTATATATTATTTATCATGAAAAAAAACTATACCATCTATATATGTATATTTTTGATTGTTACATTTTGCAGAACTTTATATATAATTTTAATTAATATATTTATTAATATATTTATATTATTATACAAAATAATATTATCTTAAAACACACTAAAATGTACACTATTTTATTAACAATTAATTGCACAGGCGATAATAATCGTATTTAGAATCTTCCAGTATTTTTTGCGACCGTGTTGCTCCCTTGAAAGGTAACGCGACAATACACAGAGCAGCTCACGCCGCTTTCTGCCTACTGAAGTCTTATCGTGTGAATGACAACAATTGCGATGTAAACATTAACACGTCGTACGAACAGAGATTGTGTGACCGATGATTATTGCCTCTTCTCTCTCTCTCTCTCCCTTTCTACCATGAAAAATATTCAATATATTTTTAAAAAATTTATGCAGAATAATTTATTTTTCTTACATTTTTTTAAATTAATTATTAATTAATCGATAATGTAATATGATTTTTATTATTTGAATCTTTCAGCGATTCGTATATTATTTCATGCTTTTAACCAAAAAATGACAACAAAATATATTAAATTGATGAAAAATTTCAAATATGAGCTTAATACATTTCGGTCCAAGCATATTTAAAAGAATAATCATCAATAAATATTTCAATAAAACAATAATGTATAATTTTCATTTGTTGTCATTTCAATTTTTATGTCTTAAAATGTTCTTCGAAAATTTATATTCTTTTTTAAAGTGTATTAGGTTATATTGATTCTAGTATTGGAAAATATCCTGTCATAGTGAAAAAATGTTATTTATCATAATATAAATGTTGAATGAGATTAATTTAATATTAATATTATAATAAGCATGTTTTTATCAATTTCTATTTTGTGTTTGAAAAATTTTATTGGGAGAATCATGTTAAAAAAAATGCTTATTAATGATAAAATAAATTCAATGAAATGATAATTAACACTAATAATAATTTAAAAAAAAAAGATAGATAAAATCATTAAGTTATGCTGCCATCTGATATTCGTCTTGTGAAAAAAAAATTTAATGCAAACATTAAAATAAAATATTGTGAAGCATACTAAGCCCAATAATGGTACGATGAACATAATCGATAATAAAACATGTGTGTAATTGTCACCATAGATTCTCGAGATATCTCGACGATTTCAGAAGAAAGTTCTTCGTTGAAATGTGTCAGATTAAAGTTACATTCAATCAATATATTGATATTATGGATGTTCGAGAAAACATGTATTTTCGAGATATCATTAATTTTACTCATACTATATTTCTTATCTGGATAAAAATACAGCGCGATGTTAATCGCACCTGACAATAATTAGTAGCAAGCCGAGTGCGGATAACGATAGCAATGTTGCAGTGTTCTAACGTGTAACGGGCGCTGATAATAACGGCTACATTACTGTTGCTGACAATTACAGATAAAGAGAGACGATAAGTGAAATTACCGAACGCACTGCTGGTACAACAATGCACAACGCGTCACTTTGCCAAAGTGCACATACAATTCTCAATTTAGAAATAAAATTATATACATATATACTCTTTATGACTCGAAATCTCTATGAAATTCTGCCAGGCAATTTAAGCGAAATTTTGAAATTGTCTTTATTTCCTTTTTATGTAAAAAATTCTTAATTATACACACACACACAATAAATACCTAACTTTATTATTACTTTATTAATATTAAGTAAGTCTCCGATAAATACCTTATTATTATCAATATTAAATAAGTATCCGCACTCTTCCAGAAATACATCGTCCAATTCCGGACACCGGACGTCCCGAACCCTTCGACAAAATTCCTTACAAATCGTGCGAGGTGTCACGCCATGAAACGATCGCGTTACAAGCGTCAGGGGGGTGGTTACAAACAAGGAGAGAGAGAGAGAGAGAGAAAGAGAGAAGAGAAGAAAAGGAAGCAAGGGTGGAGGACAAGGAAACTTTTCCGAAGAGACAGGCCGCGTGACCATAAGCTCGCTCGGGCTGTCCGTCCGTCATGCCAAGCCCCAGTAGTTACCGTCACGCGGCCGACCCTGCAATCATCCCCCGTCGTTTCCCGGCCCGCACTGGCCCCCTCCCTCTCCCACCCCGAACAACCCCTGACTAATCCCGTTCCCTTCGCACTGACGTATAGGTGAGCACGCGATGCACGACGTTTGCACCGAGCAGCACGTGGGAAACGTGAAGTGTGCATCTCTCTCTCCCTCTCTCTCTCTCTTTCCTCTTCTCCTTCTCTCTCGCGTTCATCACGTCGGAGCCGACCCACCCTCGGTCTTCTTCGTCACGGGCGTGCAGAGCGAAACATCAACGATCAAGCCAACCACCCTGAACGAACGAGCGGGGAACGGCCACCCCTCGTGGCGTAGAGACGCGTGTAACTGCTGCGAGCCGGCCAAGTGTCGGATCGGGGGTGTATTCATTCTGGCAATGGCGTGGTGGATGCGTGCACGGGACAGCACGCATTCCATCGCGACGGGGGCAACGAGGAGGAGGGGGCGAGAGGAAAGGGAACTATGACAACTGAATACGGGTCTTACGATGTTTGTTGATGGCCCTTCGGCGCGTTACAATCCCCGAGTACTGATGATGCGACGATGCGGAAGCTCAGTGGAAGCCTTGATCGTCGGGATCAAGTGGCTTCTGGTGTTTGTCTAAGAATAATACCTTGTTCGCGTTGAAATTTGTGTTGCGATTGTAACGCGATCGCGTATTTGAGGGAGCGCAGGGGAAAGTCGAGATCAAGAGGATAATCGAATGGGAGAGTGCGGAAGATTAAGGGATGAGACTTCCGTTTCATGGATCCGTTTCGACAAAAATAATCAAAATTGAATTATTTTTTTTTAGAGAGGAAAATTCTTGGTGTCATAAATTAGACATTACTTTTTTAAAACATGTCATATTAAAAAAAAAATTCAGGAAGATTGTTGAACAAAGAAAGATATATCTATGCTATTAATATAAATATAGATGCGTTTCTTTTGACATACACGTAGAAATTATCGATCATTTGCGATTCATTCGAATCGATCAACAGTCACATCTTCTCGCTTTATTTCAACAAGTGGTCGTACATATCGATCACGAGAGCACATTTGCATGCTCGATCGACTGGCTATATCTCTTTGAGTCTCACGAAGCTTTCAATTCTGCTGCAAATGAATTTTTGTTTCTTTAGCAAAACGCTCACGAAAATGTTGATAAACGCCGGTTGAATCGAAGAAAACCAGTAAAGGTAGAAGAAGATATTTGTGGATCGATCGACCGAGGGAGAACAAGAGAATATATGAGAGGAAGAACGAAGAGAGAAGAGCGATGCCGGGAGGAGGAGGAGGAGGTAAAGGGGGCTTCTTCGCGGGACCCCTGCCGAGCAGTTTTGTACCCAGGAGAGGGCCCCGCGCCCGAAAAGGGGAACCCCCGTAGTGATAATTAGGGGGCCAAGCGAGTGTTTCTGGCCCCAGTGAGGGTCCTTGAAGTTTTGCCGCCACGACCTCGAAAAAAGGAGCGGCGGATCGCCAGTCATCGTGTTTCACCACCGACGTCTACCCGCCAGTCTTGCCTCTCTCCCCTTTTCCCCCTCGCAGCACAACCTCCTCCTACATATATCGGGGGTGGAACCGACGCGGGAACATCAATTTTTCAGAGTCCCGTCCGACGTATGCCTCTCTCCCTTTCTCCTCCTCTTTTGAGATCCTTCATCCATGGGATTTCCTAGGTCATGGCTCTGTCATCTGGTACCCGACACGCAGACGATCGTTCCCTTCTACTTCTTTCCTCTCTCTCGTCTCAGTGTAAGCCTGGATCGATCGCTTGCTAGGTCGGACCCTTCGATCACAGTGCTTTCCGCGCCTTTGGGTCCGGCACACGCCGAGAACGGCTACCCTTCTTTCCTCCGGGCGAGCCATCTGTCCTCGGTCAAGCAAGAGATCGAGACATTGCGACGATTTCAATAGTCACTATATATGATACAAATTACAGAGTAAATAATATATGTATGAAAAAGTACACGGTTTACTATATTAATATACAAGTATAAAAATTAATATAATATATAAAAATATAAGATGCGTTCTTCTTCCAAATCGTAATATAGTAATAATAATTTTTCATAAAAAGAAAAAATAAAAATATATAATAAAATATTTTTTTGTACGAGATTTCATTTTAATATAAAAATCCGAATAATATATATATTTTAATTTCTTGGAAAACAAAACTGAAAAAATTTATGAAAAATTTTATTCTACATTTTCGATTTATCTTTGCACAAAAATTCACCATTTTTTTAATTATATCGATTTCGAGGAACGCAAACTGTATATAATCTAAATGTAAATTAAAATTTGAAATTTATTGAAAAAAGAATCATATAAAATATATAGTTGATTAAATCAATTTTAGTTGACTGATGAGATACCAGATTGTATCTGTCGAAAAAAAACTATATAATCAAATAAAAATTTATGTTTCCAAAATCATATAAATGTGATCTAAATAGACAATAAAAATTGTCACAGATGATGGTGCATGATAGTAATAATATATTATGATAGAAACTTTATAAATTTATTTAACTTACATGCAATAAGAAGCGCAAGAATATATGTTTAAAGTGTATTGACGTTTCGATTCTGCTCTGGGTCCTTTTCAAAGTCAAATTGCATTGACTTCTTTCTTTTATTATTCAGTTAGTTGGTTTAAATAATATTATGTTTTCTTGTTCGACTTTGAAAAGGACTCAGAGCAGAGTCGAAACGTCGTCGACAATTTAAACACATTTTAAACATATATTCTTGCGCTTCTTATTGTATGTAAGTTAAATAACACACATACTTTACAAAGTTTCTAACATAATATATTATTAGCACGCACTATCACTTGCGTCTTTGGTTCCTAGCCTTCTTTTGTTTCTTATTTGATTTGTATCATTTGAATCATTTTTACATTTTTATATTTTTACTTTTTTTAATAAAAATTGTTATCTCTCCAAATTTACTTTTTAGATTAAATATTGATTTCCAACACAAGTATCGGTCATATGACGTAAGTGTTACGTACAATTTCTATGTGCGTATATCATGTAGTGTAGTTAATCAAAGCATTGTTCGACCATGTATCCCTTCAAAATCAGTACAATCCATTTTTTTATAGCCTCGGAGCTATATTTCCCTCTTCGTACGTAGGTTTACCTAAATGTACGCGCAATTTAATGGCTCACGATCCATTTAATACGAGAAGGGCTGATATGAAATCGCAAAAACGAAAGTGGGGAGTCAAAAGGCCAAGAATTCGCGCGGAGCAATCAAACGAGAAGTAGTCTCGGATCCTAATTCTCTGACGATAAATATGTGCTGTGAAGAAGTGAAACAAAAAACCTCATTTTTTCATATGACATATATATTTAACTTTATCAAAGTAAAAATTTTAATTGTATCTTTTTAATTTACTTTTTTACACATAGTCTACATTGATCAGAGTTAATAGTAATATTAAAATTTACAATTAAATAATATCAAAATTTACACGACATTCAACGAATCTAGCAAATTAACTTTATAATTGACACTAACGTTATGGATAAATTATTTATTTTTCCTCGAGATCAGCATATCTTTATTTTTGCAATTGTATATTCATATATCAAAAAACTTTTTAATCATATAATCCGAGTGCATACAAATGTGTATGAAGATTCTAAGTATGATACGCAGCAGTACGATTGTTACAACAGTCAAACTGTTAAAAAGTACCTTATCATCTTTGCGATCCTCCCCCGAAGATCGAGGGAAGAGGGTGCGCGGGAGGGACCCGTGAAGGTTCGCCACCACCTGTCCGATGCCACGCGGACACTGTCTGTCGATCACGCAGACGGTCTGTCTTTCTCTTCGCAGCACAGCCGACGGACAGTTCCATTTGATTAACCGGATTCATGCGTGCGACGTGAACCGCTGTTGCCCTAACATACGCGATCGAACCGCTGTTGCGCGCACGAATTACATTCGGCAGAATAAAATGCAATTTTACTGCGATCCATTATCGAGAAATTCTTAAAATCCCTCCTCCCTCTCCTCTAGCTTTCAACCAAAATTCATTCAAGTTGTATATGTTTCCCAAAAATTAATTTATCGCTTTTTGGTCCTCAATCTCTGCGATAAAAATAAATGCGAAAATGTTATAATATTTTAATAATTAGATTCAAATTCAAATTTAGCAAGAATTATATACGAAAAAAAATATATGCGATTGAATACATGTATGAATTATTAAGTCGACTCGTTTTTATAAAATTTCTTACAATCTGTATCATATCTCGCTCTCTCCTATATTCATTTATGTATTCTACATAAGGATTTTGTAACAAAATATTATTTTCAGAAAGGCTGATTTATATATTATTGTCGGATAAATGCGTGTTGTAGAAGGATGGATTAAATTGTGCGGCCTAACATGACCCGATCGTAGCCCCACTGGCGGCCGCAAATCGCGTGCACTATCGTCGCCACCGAAATGTGGTAGCGCACCGCGCCCGCCGCATTGCCCGATCGTCGAGTTTTACGCCCGTTTGCCGGTATCCGGCCACCGACGGATGCGCACCAGGTGTCGCGAAAGCAACGGAGATCCCGGATCGCGATCTGCGGTCGGCGGTAACGTCGGCCACGCGTCCGCCGGATCCCTCTTACCTAGACTCATCTCGGCGGTCTCAGGCGTGAGAAACGACGCATCTTGAAACAGTTAAACTACAATGAATATTAATCGACGCGTAATAGACCTTTTAGTTTTTAGCTAAAAATTTGAAATGTATAGCCGCAGCTATTTATTACATATTGTTCCCTATCAGATTGTATCATTTCTGATCAATTTATTATTTTTCATTAGTTTGCGATAGTATTGTTTTAAATTTTTGAAGAAATGATGTTTCTTAAAAGCGAAAAAAGATTGAAGTTTGAGAGAAAATGATCTTCCCACCGTAATCATTGAAAATTATAAAAATATAGTAAAAGTCATGGTTAAAAAAATAAAAATAAAAGATTAAAAAGTCTATAAACATATAGTTTAATATAATATTATCCAAATTTAATGTTATATTATTAAAAAAAGTATTTCATTATTATTGTTATTTAGATTACACAATTCGCCAAAAAATAAAAAAATTTTCGTATTTCTAAAACACTCGATGAAAATCAATTTAACGTATAAATAATCAATGAATGCATAAACTATGGATTTTTGATGGAAATTGATGAAACGAAACAAATTAATATAAGTTTTAATAAAACGTAACATTTAATTGTTAATTAATAGGGATGTCAAGCTAGAAAATCTATCAATTTTATCTGTCCTAAGTAAAACGTGTCATCTTAAATGATTAAGAACGTGCGATAACTAACTTTACGAGAATTGCAATCGCGCGCTGAATATATTATCAAGTATTATAATGATCCCTTTGTCACAGTTGGCATATAATCTATAATTAACGAATATATATGTGTGTCCAAGTCAATTACGGTAATGTATTTTCACGGAACTATCTCAAGCTCGGAGGAACGATCGTTCTCATGATAAAGTCATCTTGACTGCGAGTTTCCCGTCGATGAGAAAGAAAAAAACGTCTTGCGATTTCGATTTCTGCGGCAACTATGACGACGAGGTCTGGCGAAATTGGGAAATTCGTGGGGGCGATCAGTCACCAGTCGGCGAGATAAATCTGACTCATAAGTTACCAAAGGAAAGGGAGGATGCGCCGAGACCATGGATGGGCCCGAGAGGGGTCGTCCTATCTACCAAGGGGGATGTCGAGGCGGCGAGGAAGAGGGAGAGGAACGAGAGACGGCCTCGATGTAGCCCGTATCAAGATCTCTTTGCATCTCTGCCGAGCGAAGAGAGGATGGGCGGGAAACGTGGGAGAGGGGAGAAGGGTCCACGGGGGTGCTTATCTCCGCGTTATTCCCGAAGGGCGAACCCCGTCAGCCTGGGACTCGGCAGATAACGTTTCCCCGCTTCGCGCTATACCCCCGGCCTATACTGGGTGTCGAAGTTGTCGAATTGACTGCATGCTCCGACGCGACGTTCCCGGTAAGAATGTTAAAGTCGCGCGGATAGAGTCAGGGGTGCTTAAAGGGGTGCTACCGCAGGCGCGTTTGATACATCGTTCGCTGGTCAAATGATTACTCTGGAGAGAATATAATCTTTATATCGTTTGATACAAGTAGTTTAAGTTTCTCAATATGTAATTTAAAAAAAATATTGCATTGTTTATTTAATAAAAATTAATTATTTTTATATTATATTTAGTTCGTTTTTTTACACTTGTATATTCTTAATATTTTTCGTTTTACATTTATATTTGTGTACGTATTTATGTTTAAATTTATTTATGCAATAGTCTATATATATTTTTTAATGATTGTGTTTCTAAGAAAGAATATCTAACAAATAATTTCAAATAATGATTTGATTAAATAATTTGTTTCCTTTTTAATTACTTAAGTCTTCTCTTTAAAAAAAAAATTCGAATAAATTTTGTTATTAATCTGATGATAATGAAAATGTTACCTTTATAAATATATAGTTTCTTTTTTTTCTAGGATACTCATATGTTAGAGATGTATCATACATACATAAATTTAAATAGTCTCTAGATAGAATATCAAAATTTTATATACGATCACTCCTTTCTTTTTTTTTTTTGCTATCATGTGAGACGACATCGCAGACGATATCGCAATTTCCGTCATTAAAAACAGATCTGTTCCACTTTGACAAAGCTACCTAGTATAGATGATCGAGTTTCATTCCTCCGGCGGGACCAGCGCTGCTGGTCGCGCTAAGATAAGCCTCCCTCGCGAAGAGGTCTCTTTTTCTCCCGCACCGCCGCGACTAAGGGAGCGAAAGCAGGCACACGTGTGTCAGTGCGTATACATATCCGTGTGCGTTGAGCAGAGGGATCGAGTGGGGTGCCCGGTCGTTCGTGAAATAAGCTCCGCGGGGTTTTGGTGGTCGCGCTTTGGGGCGGCTTAGGGCCGCCGCGTCTGCACGCACTCGCCCCCGACTCGAAACGACTGACTGCCAGTCGTTCTCCGCCCGCGTTTCCCTCCGTCTCTCGCCTATCCGCTGCGCACACCCAAAACACACCCCCGAAAGGGCCCCCGCGAGCCCAGCTGCCGATGACGTTTCCACGTGGGTACCCGCGAGGCTCGCATGTTTTCGACGTTGCCCCGATGATTTCGTTCTCTCTACATCATACCACCCTCTTCTTCTTCCGTCACCATCCTCTCGCCATCCACGAACTACCCTTCGGGCCGCGGCTGAATTCCAAACAATCGCGATTCACGATTACGTCCCTTCGAAATAAAGCGCATACAAGGCAATAATAGTAGCTTAGTTAACATGGTTAGTGGCATAAAAAAATAATGGCACAAAAAATCTGCATAAATCTTACTAATAATAATGAGATAATATAATATGTGACTCTAACATAATATTACTTATATCTTTAGCAATATTAAATGTATAAATTTTTATATGCAAAAATATCAGTTGTTTCTTAAATTTTTTTTGTTCATAGTTTGATAACAATTGAGAGGAATTAATTTCCTTGAACTTTTTGCTTTAAAATATAACGCAGTTTAAATTTACATATAAATATTAAAAATTTGAAACTTTTAGTTCTTCTCATTACGCTGCTCCACAAAAATATAAGTATTTATATTTTCTACTAGTAATAATTTATATTTTATCTCAGGAGACGATCTCTTTTACAATATACGTAAATCTGTACGATCATTTATCGATGCAAAGTCAGTTGTGACATTCGTCGCAAGGCAGAGACTCGGAATCTCCAAGCGAACGCGAGTGATTAATCACGCACGCTCATCTCAAAGCCGAAGGTCCACATCTTCTTCTTCCTCCTTTTCCTCCTGTGACCCTACGCTATATTTCAATCGCTTCCAACAAGTTATTGCACGGCATCGAGAGAGGTGAGACCCTTTGTTGATCCACTTCGATTGCGTATCATCGCGTTTCGATCGATTACGCGGTCGCTCTCGAGATTCCTAGTGGATAGCAAACAAACGGATGGACGAACGGTAGCATCACCTCGGGGGTTCGCACCAATCCCGAGGAATCAGCATAAGTTAGGTTCAAGATACGAGACACTACGGAGACCTACACGAGCCTGCGGGAGTCCGCGATACCCCAGATACGCATCGACACCCGCTCGCTCGTGGCGCGAGTCGCATGTCGTTCGACGAGGTGTGGTTGTTGCACAAGGGCCCGGACCCTTCGTATAAACGACGATCGGCGGCGGCAACGGCGGTACGGCTGCGGCCTCTCTAAGTGGTTTCCGGCTTTTTTCGATTTATAATCGACGGGAGACGATTACCGGAGGAGGTAGCGTTCCGGGGCCGGTCCTGGGCGCCTACTGTTGGGCCTCGCCACCGGCCCCGAGGGGATGTTTGATTATTACCCGGCTGCTCGTTCTTGTACGTTGCCCACTCTTTCGTTCTTCTTTTCTCTTTCTCTCTCTCTCTCTCTTTTGTTTCTCGACGATAATCTTTATGGATCAGACATCAGCCAGTAAATTAGCACCTCCAAGGACAGCCGTAAAGAAAATTGCGACAGGCATCCAGGAAGTAGCGCTTCGGGGGAGTATGCCGAAAGGACGAAATCACCGTCGAATCTTATACAATTTTTATTGAAAATATACTTTTCCATACTATCCTTTATTTTGTGTAATATACTATACTAATGTCTTATTAATGAAATGATTTTTTTTGCAGACGATTATTATAACAGTGTGTGCACAATTATTATGACACAGTCAGTTTGCATATAGAATTTATTACATTTTATATACGTAAGATAATATTAAACAATTATTAATCGTCAAAATAAAAGTCGCAAATTCTGTAATGTTTCGCTTATATCTCACGTATAAAAACTCAGATAACTTTTTTAAATCACAATATATATTAAATGATAATTTTTAGAGTAAAATATTATATTATAAATATTATATATTAAATTATAAATGAGAGATTTAATTGTTCCTGGTAAAAATTCACGTTCTGGCGATTTTGTTTATTAATAAATTCCCTCATATTATTATAATTACACGTTATAAGCTTACAGTTGCGTGCCCTTTTTTCCTAGAAAGATGATTTCTCATTACGTTCTCAAAACAATTTATATACGCAAAGAGTTAACGTATTCAATGATCTCCATCGAGAAGAGCGCATCGGCGAAATTCACGCATCGCATGATTTTCTCGGTAAGGCAAAGACGGTCGGTCGGGACCGGGCCCCGACACAAGGTGTGGTTCGCCGCGACGTAACTGGCGTATAAACGCCGCACGGTTTCGGACGTAAGTGGTTTCCGGCTTTTTCGGTTTATAATCGGCCGACGATTACCAAAGTAGCGTCCCGGGACCGGTCCCCGAGTGCCTACTGTTGAGTCGTCTCGCCCCCCTTTCTTCCCCCCCGTCAACAGGCCCCTCGCCGCGAGGGGGTGTGCGATCGAAGGGATAGCTTCTCTACAGGTCCCTTCAGCCATGATCAGATATACGTGTACGTGGGCAGGCGGACCCTCACCTGATTCCTTATCTCCACTTGATGCTTTATCGACATGGCGACACTTCCGACAGGAACGCGTCTCTGACTAATCGAGAGCGATGAGAAGAAAAAATTGCCCGGGTGTGTCCACAGTGTTTGCTACCAGCTACGCGGAAGTACCTTCTTCAAGGTGGGCGTTCTGCTTAGATAATCGATTTAAAATTTCTTATTGAAATTTCTTAGTAACAGTAGAGAAATATTCTTTTATCACGAAAATATTATTAATATCATATAATTTAATTTAAGTTTATTTTTTTATTTATTTTTTTTCCCTGAATAATATCTTTGATAATTTAATACACGAATAAACATAAAAACAATCAATGAACATTTCAAATGCTGCATTGAACGCTTTGAGACATAAATGTAAATCTATGTTTTAAGAGTTTACAAAATTATATAGCGTAGCTTTTTGAAAAATACATGCGCGATATATCGCTTTCATCGAACTGTCAAAACGACAAAACTAATGAAAAAGAATTTTGCCATTTAATCAGAATCTGCGCCGGAAATTCGTAAATGCACCAAGTTCTTTTTAACAATGTAGCTTCTCTCTCCGTGAAAGATTTTACCGATCGCTTTGAAGAGACCTGTATCGGCTATCCGTGCCCACCGCCGGGTGGCCGTGTAGGTGTACGCGAGGATAGATAGAGAGAACTCTCGCGTCCGCGCAACGGTAGAGAGAGAGAAAAACAGCAAAGGTAGGGTGGTTTAATCACGGGGGCTATCACAATTCCTAAGTGGGCTTCCTGCCCGCTTCGGAATTATAGATAATGTCAGATAATAATAACACACCCTGTGTAGGGGCAGGCCCCGGAGCCCACCAGAGGCAATAAGTATAAGGTAACCCGAGGCGGAGAGAGAGAGAGCGGCGGGAAGAGGGAGCGGAAAAGGGAAAGGGAGTCAACCTGGTCAGCGGTGGTGGTGGTGGTGACGGCGGCGTTGCTAGTGATGGTGGTGGTGGTATTAGTAGGAGGATAAGTATAGGCTGCGCGAGAGAAGCCAAGTGGGTTGAGGTGGACAGAGCTGGACGTAGGAGGACGTCGAGAAGAGAAAAAGAGAAAGAGAGAGAAAGAAACTTCGCTTCTTCTTCAGGGTTAGCCTTCTGGTATAAGCTGGGAGTCGGGAGTCGGGCCCAGCAGTCTGGGGGCCCCATACGTGCCAGGCCACGGGGTCATCCGGGACCCCCGTTTCCCAGCCCCACCCTCTGCGCGTCTCTCCGATCCCCATCTCGTCCAGCGCGCTGCTCTCCTCCCCGCCCCTTCCGCTCCGATCACTTTTTCTTGCTTCTCACTCCGCACACCTTCGGCGACCCCGCCACCTTCGCAACGCGGGATATCGCATAACGTGGTGTTCCTCCTTCTTCTTCTTCTTCTTCTTCGACGTTCTCTCTTCTCCTTCTCTTTGAAGGATCGACGATCTGGCGCGGCGCGGCGTGGCTCTTCTTCAAGTTTTCCATCTGTAGGAAGGCGCGACGATGTGCGATTACCGCCGCAAAGATTTTGACAGTTCTCTTCGCAGGGGAAGAGGACAGCTAAACGAGAGACAGGTGAGATTTCCGAGGAGATAATCGCCACGCTTCTTGCCTCCGCAATATGCATGCAAGACACAATGTGGACGTTCTTGTTGGATTCACGAATACCGTGCCAGTGAGCAAACCGGCTGGGAATCTTTAATCGCGATAGCGTATGCAACGCGCCGTGTACGCATTTTACGCTAGCTTCGTGGTTTTATCCCGTCATACTTTCATATTTAAAATTGATCAGTAAGATTTGACAATCATAGATCTTCAAATTTCGCAGACTGCTTTATTTTTTTTAATATAATTAATTGCCTAAAATGTAAATTATAAAAATTTATAACTCGCGATACTAAATTTGTTTTTTATCTTAAAATTCTACGATAAAACATTTTTTCTATTACAGATAGCAAAAATAAATATGTGAAATGTAATGCTAAGAAAGTATCGTTATTGTCATATAAATTTCGTTTTATTTTTTAAAAATCTATTCTTCAAGTTATTTCTTTTCGCGCTTATCCTCCAAGCGTTTATAATTACTGTGGTATGGTGTTTGTCCAGTATTTGAAAAATATGAAAGCGCAATTTTCTCTAGGAACCAATGAGTGATTCGTACTAATCGACGTCTCTAAAAATTCATGCGCTCCAAGTCAAATTTTACGGCCCACGCTCGCTTTTGCCCCGCTGGCTCTCGAGTCCACTTTATTCCTTCCTCCTCAATTCCTTGTTTTCCCTTCTCGTTCCCCCTTGAGGAACGCCATCAAAACATTTTACATCCCCGACGCCAGTCAGCGACGCCGTATTAATTAGCGCGCAGAAACGCGATTAGACCGTGGCGCCACGCCGTTCTCTACAACCCTCCGTGTACGTGTGCATATTTGCGTGTATATGCGCGAGTAATGCCGCCCCTCGACGCGTAACGCGCATCGTAACCCCCGCCGTAAAGTGGCGATATGATATTCACCCGCCGACACCCCGGTTCGGGACACCCACTTTTCCGCGGACACCTGTTCGTCCCTCCGACTCAAATACTATTTCTCTCTCTTCTTCTCTTTCTCTCTTCACCCCTCTCACTTGTCGCATTTTAAGCGAGTTAGAGCCCCAAAAGAGACGGTCGGAGACCCTACGCGAGGAAGAGCTTCCCCGCGGTGACCCTTCACCCTCTCCCGTCACGCGTGCCTCTATCGGGACACACGGTTAAGAAAGGGAGGAGAGACACCAAGTGGACAGATGGAGGGCGTAGCTCCGCGAACGGACGATTTTCCACCCTGTGTAAGTGCCTCTATTACTATGTACCGGTGTCTTCCTTATGTCGACGCGTCGTTACGCTGTTTCGTGCGTACCACCCTCCATGAAAGGGGGAGGGAGGCGTGGTACGAAATTGTAGCGGCGGTCGGTGCAGCGGTGGATAATCGCCGCGGAATCGATGTTACATCCGTGAATGAGGGTGCTAATATTGCCCGTTCTATTGTGACGATTATTACCGCTGGAAATTGGCCCATTGTCGTTTACGCGCGCGTTAAGTATCGTTTTTTGATGGTTCCGTACGTTAAATTCGCCAAAATTCCGTAAATGTATTTGGCAAAGTTTGAAAATTTATGACATAATAACTACACAATCACATTATAATTTATATATGTTATAAATCTACATGCATGTGTATATGTGCATATGTATCTTTCTTATAATCTATGTGTATTTGAATATATTTACTGTTTATTTATTTATATTTATTATTATTGTGCTTATTTTTTTGTTTATTTATTGTGCTTTTTTCAAATTTACATGCAATCACCATATGAAACATTAAGCATATATCCTCAATCCAAAATTTAACTGTAAGATAAAAATTCTTATCGAAATATTAATAATTTATTTCTCGCATTAATAATTTTTGAGGAGCAATTGATGATAAACAATTTTAATTTCTTATAAATTTAAATTTATCATAATACTTAATATATACAAATATAAAAGACTGCAATAAATGACAAATCTTTTCGATTTTTTATATTATTTTAAATACTTCTTCCTTAAAAAAATATATATATATTTCTATTTATTATGATAATTCCAAATCCTCATGTGTTATAAGTTTCCAAATAATATTTCCACAATGTAAATTTTATAATCTTAAATATATTAATTGTGATTATATTTCACGATGCTTATAATACATCAAAACATTTGAGAAATAATAATTGAAAAATAATTTTTCAATGAACACAAACATACATCATCGCCGTCGAGATATTTTTCCAGCAGCGGCAACACTCGACAAGACTCGACGGCAATCTCTGCCAAACTACGTTAATCCCCCCCATAAGACTCGCTAACACAATTAGGACAACGCGAAACACAATTACCCTCGGCGGAGTCACCCCGTAGCCAAGCATTCCGGAATTACGAATCGACGAGAGAGAAAGATAAACGTGCGCCTGTGCTCACCATCCTGTCCTGCAATTTCATATACTCTCTTTCAGACGATTCCGAGTTTACGTCCAGTTATTGGACGCGAAATGAATGATCGATAATACGCAAGTCTGACCAGACGGTCTAAATCCACTTGCCACTCACGTTCTCACAAATTGCACAATTAAATGAATGTTCAATTGATCTTAAAATGGTCGTATCTACAGAGTTAAAGCTCTTTGATTATTATCTCTCATTATAATCAATAAAATTAATTCTTTAAAACAAAATTAGCAAAATAAAAATTGTCAAAAAACTAATTAAGTTAATGCTTTTTGACAAGATTGTAAAAGTTACGTTTCCGTTTATCTCAGCGATACGATCATTCCTGATCGCCCTTAAATCGCGAGAACAGAAAAAATCCATCAGGCGCAATCTAGAGATCGTTGTCCTGCCGAGATTTTCCAGTGTCCAGGCTCGAGCAGCCCTAAGGGCAGCAGGCCCGATCGAGAAATCGCGCCGTCATCGCCGATGGACCGTGACGGTACCTGTTGTTAATAAAAACACGAGGTCAAACGCGCCGTAACGTCGTCGTCGTCGTCCGGCAAGGGCGAGGGTTGGGGGTTGTGATTCCAGCGGAGTGTACTCTGTCATGCGCCAGGTGCCGGCGGGGTCGTTCAAGCGGGAAGGAAGGGGGAGAAACGGCGGGTGTGGATGCTGCGGATACTCTAACGGGTGTTCAAAATGGCGCGGCGAGTCGCCGATTCCCAGCGGGTGCCCTTTATATCGTACAGTGGCGAACGCTCGCGGCCGATTCGGTGCGTACGCCAGTTATTTTCGATTACCCCCTTCTCCCCTCCCTCCCACACCTCCACCCTCGCTACGCCGCCACCAACACTATTTAAGCTTGTGAACAACTCTTCGCAATTGCAGGTTGATTTGGTTTGTCCGATGTAACTCGACGACTTGAACATTACTGATGTCGCGACCAAGCAAATATAAATTTATATAAGAAAGATTATGAAAAATATAAAAATATTAAAATAAAAATATTTGGAGATTTTTTGAGAAATTATCTATATTTATGGCGTCTTCTCGACTAGAAATTACATCTTAAAGAATGTTTTAAGAATGTCTTTCGACCATTGATATCATCTGGAATTTTGTCTGTGTTTAAAAATATATAAGGAATATTAAAATACAAAGTAAAATATTTAACAAAGTAAGAAATAGCAAAACATCAAGATACTTGATTAAGTATTGAAAGTAATAAGAAAACATAAATAAATCCGTTATATTAAAAGGATAAAAATCAGATATTGCAGTGGAAGCTTTTTGATTGGAAAAAACGGACTAAGAATTTGAATATTCAAGCTTGGCATTCGAGCGCGAGCATGCGACGGGGGTCGCGTCCGCGGGGGTCGAAGGTTACGTGGAAGACGGCAACGAGAGAGAGGGTGTAGCGCGCGGGGGTGGCTAGCCGAGATTGCGTGCGTTTACAAAGCAAATGGCTTGAAAATAACCGAGCGGCGTGCCCCGTAGGCACCACAGAGAGAAAGCATTCGTCCGGTGCACAAGGGTGATCCGAAAGTGATGCCGAGAGCGAGAAAGCAGAGGAGAAAAAAGGAAAGAATAAAACTTTTTAACGAGAGAAAGAGAAAGGAACAGAGAAAAACAGAGACGCTACGGAAGGAAGAGAGAAAGAGAGAGAGAAAAAGAGCGGGATGTGTTGTACGATAAG
This sequence comes from Camponotus vicinus, assembly GCF_025532165.1. Classification (NCBI taxonomy): domain Eukaryota; kingdom Metazoa; phylum Arthropoda; class Insecta; order Hymenoptera; family Formicidae; genus Camponotus; species Camponotus vicinus. The sequence continues at coordinate 34,006,514 of NW_028141945.1, forward strand.
GGGGGAATCGAAGCCATCTCCCGATGGTAGAGGTTCGAGAAGAGGCTCGAGACGCAAGAGGGTGAAAAATAGAGAGAAAGAGAGAGAGAGAGGGAGAGAACGAGAGGATGGAGAGAGAGAGAGAGAGAGAGAGAGAGAGAGAGAGAGAGAGAGAGAGAGAGAGAGAGAGAGAGAGAGAGAGATTGTACGCGGGGAAGGGGTGGTATAATCGATGCGGACATGTGCAGTTCCCTCGGGGGTAGCAACCCCTAACTCGCCAAACCTATTTATACAACAATGCCCGGTACAACCCCCCATAAACCACCCTCACGGTGGACCACCGCCGTGGCTGCTGTTGCTGCACACTCCACCGCCCCTGCGCGTAAACCCACCCCCGCTCCTCATTCCCACCCGCCACCCCCAAAAACCTTCTCTGTTGCCTTCGGTTTATAATCAACCCCTCTTTCTGCCCTTCCCTCTCTAGTGCTCGCTCCCTCGCAACGTCGACCAACCCCTCGACACGAGCGGTTTATCTTGGGGCCCGCGCGCGCGAGACCGGAGCTGGTATTTTAAATAGCAAATACTTATCTCGTCGACGAGGGACGGGTAGGCGCCCTGATAAGCAGGTCGAGAGGGTGCAAGCGTGTATGGAACGATTAGGGTGGGAAATCGCCAAGAAGGCGAACGTGAGAGATATTTCTTTAAACACGAACAATTTTTATTCGCGTCAAAATTGTATATGTATTTTCCAATTTACTGCCTTTTTTATATACGGGATAAATTGATATTTGATAATATGCATTATTTTTCCATTATTAATGTAATATTAATATTCAATATATATCTAATTACCACTGTCGTTATTATTATTGCTAACTAAATATAACTATTATTATAAATATTATTCATTTAAAAAGCAAATGTTCATGCAAATTTTAAGGTGTACATAAATAAAAATTGGAACTCAGAAATATATTCTAAGACAATAAAATTTCAAATATTTTAATAATGGATTTGCTTAATTTTGCTTGAATATCCGCGTGGTGAAAGGTCGTTTGCGCAGATGCAGTCGTGATGCATCACTTCTGAAATCGAAACTTTATATCATTTTAGAAATTTGCGCCAGAAAAACGCGCGTGTTTTACAGGCGGAGATAAAGTCACATATGGCGAACGATAGGTGCATTTACATGCATGTATGGTAATAAGAATGCTGCAAAGACCGAGTTTATGTTGAAGTAGACTATATATACATATATATTTTATATACAAGGGGCAACACGAAAATTCTGATAACAAACGCGAGAGGGAAAAATTTCCGGAGCACTATTATCAGGTTATTATTATTTCGTCGAATTAACAACATACTTTTGATCATTTATATAATATGGATAAATTTTTTTAAAAGAATATTGATCATTTTTTAATTTAATTATAACTGTGTCATTATTATATTCAACAAACTAAAATAAATATGTCTTTGCGATATTGCCGATAAAATTTTAATTTTTTTTATATAATTATATTTTATAAATTTCTTATATAATTATATTTCAGTTATATAAAATGCATATATTGCAATAAATCAAAAATTTAATTCATAAAAAATAACGGCAGCATTAATATCTTTCCACTTAACTTCAATTTCATATTTTGTATATGCAATATATTGTTTTCTATACTATAATGACTTATTGTTTGTGATTCTCTGCAATTTTTAATAGTCTGTCTAAAAAACTTTCCAAAAATCTCAAAAATTTCTTTAAAAAAGACACAAAGATCTCCTTCTCAATGTCACTACGACACGAGAACCTGACAGCTAACACAACAACCGACGAATACGCGATCGAAATATACCTTTGTCTACGTCCGTGTTTATCCCAGCTCAGAGAAAAAGAGAGAGAAAGAGAGAGAGAACAGTGGAAGATGGGTACCCTATGTAGAGAAAGGCACATTCGCTTTCGCGTTCCGAGGACGTCACACGTGGAGGCACAGTTAATGCCGCGTAAAGAAAGAAAAAAGGAGCGAACTATCGGTTGCCACGACGCGCAACGTCTGTAAGACAGGACCGCTGGACAGCTTGTGGGACGCATAGGTAATCCGGATTTTGGATTAGCCTAAGCCCAGGCGGAACGCCAGGAGGTCCGTCTGCCGGACGGACTTCTGGTCTCCACCCGTCTTCTTCACGTGTTCGCTCCAAGAAAGACGGAAATAAGTACGACACGAGCGTCGCGTTCCTCTTCTTCGTTTGTTGGATCTATAGCGATAACGTCGCCACCCGACGTCTCCATTGTGTTATGCGTCCCACATGGATCGACGTCATCCGAATTCGTGACGATTCCGAGAAAAAAATACGCTTGAGCAAAGGAATCAGATGGAGGGAGAATCTCCGGAGATGACTTTATGCGTAGGATGGTCATTAAAGGAATAAAATAGACGACGTTATCGCGGACGTACGATCGTTGAATCTGTCGCATTTATATTTCTATGAAGGGAAACTCATTTTTTACACAGAAACCGTACTAGAATTTGTGAAATATTGTATATGATTTTTTCTACAAAGTATATTTATTAATAAAAAAACAAACGGATGTTTTCATTAATTTTATGCGTCAACGATTATTTATTTCTGCACGAATTTCATGTGTTAAATCGTTCCCTTTAAAATGCATAAGAATCTCTTAACTTTTTAGAAGATAAAAAATTCATATATATAGGTTTTTTTTCTAATATAAATTTAATTTCAAGTATCTTTTTACATAAGATTGATAAAGATCTGATCGAAGTTGTAACTGGATTTGTCAATTGAAATGAAACAATTCATATCAAAGCGACAGCGAATCGATCGTACGGCCTCGAAACCAATCGGCTTCCGCAAAAAGAGCTTTTTGAAAAAGAACTTGAAGAGAACAGAAATTTGGTGTTTCGACGATCGAGGGGGATGTAGGTCCCGGGGTTAATTCAAAGCTCTGTCGCGTTAATTCGAGCTTATGACAGTGCCCACGGTAAGCAGGGCGTGATTTGTAAGGCTTCCTTGCATAATGATAGCAGACGGAGAGGGAAGGGGAGGATTCGTTTTACGACACGTGCGTGGACACGTGAGCGAGTCGCCGAAGCGCGTTGGACTGTGACACGTCGGCGGCCCTTAGCCCTAGAACCACCCCTTGGGAACCCCTCTTCATCGTCCTGTTCTACATATCTCCTCAAACGTCTCTCTGACGGGTAGATACGCATCGGTGAATGTATAGCCAGTATTATCGATAGTATAGATAACGTTTATGTCGCAGTTTGCGCCGCCGTGAAAATATCTAAAGATTACTTGAAAGATCTATACGATTTATATATAAATAGTAATAACGATTTAGAGCGATGTAAAATAGTTTTTAGATAAAAGTTTTTTGTCTTGGAACTTGCATGTAGAAATTTGGAAAATATATATCAAGGAAAAAAATATCTTAAGATATAATAATTTACAATAATTTAAGAATGTAAATTTTTTGTTAATTATATGTATAATTTAGTGTATCAAATTTATATACATATGTCAAATATTTCTCATGTATTTACTCTTTTGAAATTATTGCATATATTAAATATAATATCTTAAGATATTTTTTTATCAAGTTAATAAGTATGCATATTTTTCATTTTTGCATACATATTCAAAAAAAAAGTGAAAAGTTCTTATCTGAAAATTATTTTATGCTTGAAACCGCTAATTTTTTTTACGCAATTTTAAATTAAATATATAATTAACTAAAATTCGACATCAAATATATATATATATATATATATATATATATATATATAATTGCAAATTGCATAACGCAGAAAAAACTTTTTACCATTCGTTTCTGCAATAACTCAGGTTTCAAAATTATTGCTTTTTTTGCATAACAGCTAATTAATGTCCGGTAAGATAATCGCGGCAGGATTCTGCGAGATTTGATCGGATTTTTATCCTATTAATGCGATAACGGTGTACAAGAATGTCGTTCGCTCCAGTATTCTCGTTTTCTTACCCCGCATGAACGAAGGTAATAGGAGAATACGAGGATACACGAGGATCGAGGGTTGCGACCCCCCGGGGACGGTTTGTCCCTGCAAAACTCCCGCGGGAGCCCGTGGCTTCCTAGGGCACGGAGGCGGGTCGCGCATCTGTCGAATCTCGCGGGAGATATCCCGGAGGAGACTCCGCCAACGTCGCAGAATACACATATTACACGGAAGGCCGATGCCTCCGTCAACGTCGTTACATCGCGCGTTACATCGCATATGCGCGTGTGCGGTAACTATCCGGCTAAATTACACGCCAAACTCTCGCCACATGGTAAAAGGGGTCACATCGAATTCTCTCTGGAGTAAGCCAAGCGCTTTTAATGTTACATTATTTCACAGATGTAATTTATATTTTCTTATTAGAGAAATACCTCTTTTATACATCAATAAAGAATAAATACTGTTCCATCAAACATTAGTTATTATTTTCGTTTCTTTTTAATTTTTAATGATTTTATAGCATTTAATTTTTTTTAGTATTTATCATATTCAAGCATCTTCGATAAAAAGCTCTCTTTATAATTATATAATAATGTAAAGCTTGCTTTTTATTAAAGATGATTGACTAACTAAAAAAAAATTAATCTCTTTAAAAAATTTAAAAAAAGAATGGCAACATAAGTTTGATGGTATATTTTAATTTTAATATTTTCTTGTTATTATAATAAAGAGGAAATATTTTATCATAAGAAGAAAATTTGTTCGATCGATTCCTTAAAATATATAAAGTTTCAAGTCGTGAGTCTTTACCTAAATTGCTGTCAACGCCGCTGTTTTAAACGAAATCTTGTTAGCGCTCATGTGTAGTAAACTGCGACACGGGACCAATGATTGTGTGCACACACTTAGTAGATGCACTTGCAACAAGCGCCGGGAGTAAGAACCGCTTGTATATACGCGATGTAGGCCAAACACATGGGGATACGTACACGCGGCAGCATCGTTGGCGGCCCCAGAGGGGCCATGTCGAGGATACGAGGCGAAGGACGTTCGCTGGACCCCCGGGGGCGCAGAAACACATCAAAATCGAATTCACCAGATGTCCAGGCCGATACGACGAGGCGCACCCTCCTCTTTTCCTTTCCTCAGGACAACGACGCCAGGATCCGCTAACGACGTCAGGGCGACGCCGGTCGCAGATGTGTTTACGGCCCGCGATTTGGGAAGGAAAAGGATTTGGCTCGCCACCTGAGCTCGCCCTCTTTCATCAAGAACATTTCTCTTACAAGGAAAAGAATAAAAAAAAGATAAACAGATAGAAATAACCGAGAAGCTGATAGTCAAAATAATAATTTATCTAATTATCAATGTAATTGTTATTTTAATTGAAAAATTTTTGATGGAATAATTGCGAGGATTATATTTCAATCAAATATAGAAATAATTTTAAATATTACTGCGCACGAAAGATGTTTTTGATATATTTTAATCATTTCTCTCTTAAAATTGCTTTAGAAATATTACATATTATTTATATAATTTTCTAAAATAATTTTAAATACATATTTATTATATACATAATAAATACATATATAGTGATTTTAGAAAAAGGATTTAAATTTAAAAATTTGATTACACAATATTTTGTAATTTTATCGATTCAATATCAATATAATTTTTATCAAGATAACGATTGCTGTGGAAATTACTTGTAAATCAACAAGAAAATAAGAAACGTTGTGAATGCCACGCACATTTAACGAATTTTCAGCAAAATTTCAACGATGGATTTGCAGACGAACGTTGGCATTGTTATTTGTAATTCTGTTACGTCATCATACGCGGCGAGTGTGTACCTGCTTTTCGCTTTAAATTTTTCCGCGCACGTCATTTCAGTATTTAGCCAGATTGCCTTTTGAATAAGTCCAACGCGCTTTTTGACGCGCGAAAAAAGCGCCCGTTGCGAACTGGCAGACACGCAGCGTATACATTTAACATAGCGTAACGTGGTGTAACGTAATGTGGCACACTTGATTGGCGGCATATAAACGCGACAACTGCATACGAAAGCTGCCCAAAGCGTATGCAAAAATATACAAGAAATCTGACATAATTTATAAACCTATCTCGAAAATTACAGAAAATTGATTTTAGTTTAAAATTATTGAATTATGACAAGCGCACAAAAATTTTTTTGGATCTCTCTATCATGCAAATATATTTTGTAGCATCGATTTCATAAAAATAAAACACATGTTTGTTATTTAATATCTTTGATCATCTCGTTGTGACAACCAGTATCTTTTTTTTCATTCAGTTAAAGAAACGACTTAATTTATGCGCTACTAGCAAGTATATCAGACTGTCTCCGACAACTTTCTCGATCCCTAGGCATATAACCATGCCACTGTATCGAATTCGTGGTCAAGTATCGCTGCTCATTAGGATAATGTCACTGAAATCGACGTGATGACAGTGACAAGTTGAACGACGTCTGTCGACGGCAATAAGTACGGAAATCGAAGACAGCGTGACACGTAATAAAAACGTAAATAGTTACTTACCTCATTAACTTTCGTCGTCAAGGGTACACTTGCGGCCGATCGCTATCTCTATCCGATAATAGTTACACACGTATTTCTCATTAACATAAAGCGAAGGATTTGTCGCATCGATAATGTTGCAAATCTTGATCGATTAACTACGACGAAGATAACCATTGCTGACGCGATGGATTCTAAGTAGAAAAGATCGATTTCACTTAATCTTGCAAATAATTTAGTCAATTATCAAGAATTTGTAAGATATTTTTGTAAGGATCAATCACCAATTACTTACAAAAATAGTACGAAATTAAACTTGTAATTTAAAAACTTAATTTTTTAAATTTAAATGTGTAATTCAATTTAAGATTTTAATTTAATTCGATGGGTAGTCTTTAGAAAAATGACGATATGTTACATTTTCATTAAAAAAATCAAATATGTAACTATTCTATTCTATTCTATTTTTTTGACATTGCGACATCATTCATCCAGTTGAAGAGAAACATCATACGGTGGTCAGAAGGAAGTGAAATGCACAGCTCCGCATACGGAAATACGAGGTGGTTTATTATAATAATATTTATAATCGTTATGCGTCGCGGCGGCGCATCTCTTTCTCGATCTGCCTTACTCGGTGTATTGTGTGTTGTGTCACGATACACATATATTTATTTCCGGTGTGTCGTTTAATGAGTAAGTCCAGCGCAAATCGGCTCGCGCGCATTTCAGCAAAGAGAGAGGACAGAGAGTGTTTCTGTGTGTGTTTTTTTTCTTGCGTGTGTATTTACATCAATCTCGCCGCCTTAACAGATACAAAAAAAATTACACGTTTCCTATTTATATTTATACTTTAATGATAATATTAGTACAGCAGTGTTCCAAATGTCTGTGTATGTCTGTGTATACGCGAGCGCGTGTGACGTTGCATGTCATATGTGTGTCTAGCGATTCACGTTTTTATCAGGTGTACAACAGCAGTTATCTACAGGGTGTTTTCAAAATAACGTCAAAAAAAATAATCAACAGGGAGGGTACAATATTACACGATAGGGACCTTCGAATTTTATACACAATAATAATATAATAATTAATAATAATAATTAATAATAATAATAATAATAATAATAATAATAATAATAATAATATTAATAATAATAAAAATAGAGTAACATCGACGTTGCGGCGCCGAGATGCGTAATAATAAAGATAATAGCGTTGACTGCACAATAACCGTGAATCAAGGCGCTCGGACAAACGCTTCGCGCGCGTGTCTGTATCTTACAGAGAGAAAGAGTCGACGAGTGAGAAAGATCGATAGTGTCTCGATCGAGTCAATCGTAAAAGAGAAAGAGGAGACAAAGAAGACGACAGAAAGAAAAAAAAAAGAATAGAAAGAAAGGAAAAGCAGCGGAGCGCCGAGCCTTCCGTCGCCCTCGGACGCGAAATCGCGTTTCGCCGCCGCCGCCGCCGTCGCCCCCTCTCGCGCTCCCCGCTCTCTCAGCGGCGATCTCACGATTCCATTCGCTTTTTTAGGCGTGCGGGCGGAATTATTATTATTATTATTATAAGGGACACGTTAATTAAAACTCGTACTACCAGGCCAGCCCTTCGCTTTGCATCTGGTGCGGCTCCAGGAATCCGCCGGCCGCGACCCCGCCACCACCGCCGCCGCCGCCGCCTCCTGGCCCGCCGCTGCCGTTCCCGCCGCCGCTCGGATTACCCTGCGCACCACCTGGGAACAAGCGAACGCATACGGCGTCGATGCCAATTAAGATTTAAATCCCACAACGCGACGCGATGCGATGCGACCCAACGGGTCAGCCCAACGGCCGGAAGTCCCGCGAAAGTCGGCGAGACAATCCGCCGCCGGCGGTTTATAAATATTAATATACGATCTCGCGCGCGATAAAAATGTGTTACGTTTAATATTTCTTACATAAATTCAACCACTTTTCTGACAACATAATTGCTCGACTCTCTTTTTCGACCTTATTTATTGCAAATTTGTAATATTTCTCGTACAAAGGACAGTGAAAACGGAAAAACTTGGTCAGCCATAAAATTCGAGTTTCACTATCTTCGAGTTTCACATACACATACACATATAATATCATTATTTTTGTAAACTAATACATGTATGTGTATATGTTATGTGTATTATTATAAATACTATATATTTTTTGCTTATAAAATGTAGCATTAAATATATATATATATATGTCGAAAAATTCATTATAGAGAGGCATATTCTCAATTTCAATACAAATTACAATATCAAAATCAGGAATTAATATTTTGCAAATCTAGAAATATACCTGCATTTCTGCCTTTTTATCCAAAATAGATGGGAATTGTATTCCTATATATAAAATTTGAATTTTAAAACTTTTTCTCATTATAAAGTTGCGATTTTGGATTACGCTCCTTTGATAAAACCTTCATCATGTACTCATGTGTATCTATGTATATTTTACTCATTAAAATATTTAATGCTACATTTTTATGAATAAGAAATACTGTAAAAATATCTCTATCCTTTAAACTAAAAACTTTCCAAACTCGAATTTGAGCTCACAGAAGCCACGTTAAACGCTAAACATCTCGCCTTATAAATATGATAGTTATTAATGCCATTATCGCGCTAACTATATTTTCTTCAACATTATTTAATGATATATATGATTTGATTGATACGTCAGTGACAGCGGATAAGGCATGTATGTAGAAGATCTGACGCAAGTTGGAAAATATAGTTTTAAAATTGGATATATCGCAAAAGGTCACGCTGTGATTGTCAGATCTCAATTATCCGTATGACGGGTTTCGAAGGAAATGACATTCACACTGCCGTACTTTGTTGCAGAAAATTCTACTTAGATAGAAGTCCCTCGCACGCGTATCCTTCGTGCACGAAATAACATCGCGACTGTGTGAATAATAGCGCGATGCAATATAATAAAAATGATACCGTGTGCGAAAGGTTAACAGCAACGTGTAATTTTCGTTTCAACGTGAAACGTTGAATGGCGTGAAACAGTTTCGATTCGATACCGCGAGACTAAAGCGTTTCTAATTAACACGACACGGCATGTTCGATCTAACAAAGATGTGCATAATAAATCGTCACGAATAATCGTCACGAAATGGCGTTGCGAATATTATACAATCTTTCTTTTCCGACAATGAATTTGTTCAAAATTACAAAAAATTAGGTTGTTCGGTGTTGAGAAAAATAATTAAAACGAATGTTAACATAAAAATTGTATATAGAAAGAGCAAATATATATATATTATATTTAGAAAAATTACGATTAACATTTAAAAATAGACACTTGCAGAATATTAGTCTGTAAGAATATTTCAATTTTCTTAAAGCGATTTGCGAATTAATGGCCGCATCGCCATCCGGCATCACGAAAATAACGCTAATATATCGGTGCGAGAGCGCAAACATAAAGTTCGCTCGCGGGCAGGCTCGGCACGATTGAGGTAGATCGGCGATCACGATTCGGTCGGTTTTTCGGTGGTAATGGCTTTGGCGGGGATATTTCCCTCTCTTACCTGAAGGTGCCAGGAACTCTCCGGGACTGCCGCCGGTGGGTGCAGGGGGCCCCTGTCCGGGGGGCCCCGTGAGAAATTCCGGAGGGCCGCCCCCCGCGCCCGGAGGTGGATACTCCCCTGCCACCGCCACTGCCGCTGCCATGCCCGCTAAACTGGCCGGGTCCAGGCCTGTCAGAAACAGATTACGTACTGCTCTCAGAGAGGATCGTATCCGCCCGGCCATCTCCGAAACCGGCTGTCATAATTATCGCGGGGGCCTACCTACTTGATTCGGGGTTTATTATAATTACGCGAGATTTTCTGGGACTAGACTCTCGGGCTCCGGTTTTCGGCGTAGATCGGCCGTTTTTGCTCCAAGTGGATCTTTCGAGGCAAACGGAGGGCGGTTTCTCGCAATTTTTTGTAATATCAAAATAAAAAGCAATAAGATTCTAGAAAAAATTTTAATGCATGACATGATATAAAGAAGAGGAAATAAAAAATAAGATCAAAATCACTGGTGGTTTTTGTTTGAAACATTTGTTTGACATCGTTATCTTATACCGTATTAAATATTTTCGGAGCTCTCGCGATTTTTTATTTATTTCAAGTGCAAAAGGGATTTATTCGAATTTATTCTTAAGTATAATAAAAAGAAAATATGCTAACAAGACTAATAGTGAAAAGTCGAGTTGTTCTGTGGCTAAAACGATCGCCTGTTAATCGATAGACATAGGTTGATTCCGTGCTATTCTCGCAAGTTACATTCAGAGTAGGACTTATATTATTCTTCCGTGATGTAAATAAATCAAGGGAAAAGAGAGACTTACCTGGATTTCCCGTTCCGGCGAAATGCGGTCCGTGCGGATGCGGGGGCGGATGAGCGCCGAAGAACTCGTGATGAAAGGCCACCGGACCGCCATAACCGAATTCAAATTTGTCCGGGCCGAAGTACGGAAAACCTGGCGGCGGGCCATCCTCGCCGCCGAGAGCACCCGGATTTAGGTTCAGCGGGAAGCCACGCATCTTGCGCGAACCTCCGAAGAAGGGGTTCCTGCCCATCGACGTCAGCTGCTTCAGCCTACGCTCCTTACTTCTCTTGTTCTGGAACCAGACCTAGAAGCAACAAGCGGACAGACCGGCCGCCGAATTTAATCGCTGAATTATTTAACGACGGTCGATCTCTTCTCTTTTCCCCGTCATCTTTCAATTTTCGCATATTTATCTTGTAATTATGAATCTTGCTCAAATAGATATTAAAATACTACACACATTTTCTTAAAATTTTAAAGTATTCATTCTCTTTTTCTTCTTTCCGTATTGTTACTGCTATATAAACTATAAATATTCTCTTTTCGATTATATTGTAGATACCCAGTATATTTTAAACTACTCTATTTTATTCTTTTCTTTGTATTCCAGGACCCACAAAAAAACCATGACAAATAATTTTTTATCGGCGATAAACTGCAATTTTACCGGTGGCATTGTCGCGAAATTATTTCGCGGTAAATAATATGATGTCACTATGCCAAGCAAATTATTCTCTGGCAAATGATTTGTCGACGCATTTTTTTTTCTTGTTGATAGCGGATAACATTTTTTAGCATAGCTTCGCTTTTAAACGTAATTTAGACGACGGCTGCATAAAAGCATCATATTTTCTTCGTGCTGATAATAAAAATCATCATAATAAATATTTTTTAATATCAGATTTTCCGTTTCGATATTAGTAATGATAAATATTATAAAGATAAATACTATAGTATTTATAAAAATAACAAATTAAGTATTTATACAAATATAGTATTTACAAAAATAACAAATTAAGAATCATACAAACAGTAACACAACAAAATATTTAATAATAAACAATATAAATTATTATTAATTAATACTAATTCCAAAATTTGATTGAAAATTTTTAAAGTCTCTTATATATATTCTGAGGATAATAAAACCATTGTTCTTTTTTAAAAGTATTTGTTTCAATATTGATTTTTTCTATAAAAATAAAAAAATTGAAAATTGTACAAACGATGCACTTAAATATTTAATAACAAATAGAAAATAAATTGAGAAGAGAGAAGAGCACGAATTATCATTTATATTCTTATTCTCAAATTAATTCTAGCGAAATTTCAACAAAATTTTCACTCGAAACTTAGTACCACGAAATTTAGTTAAAATTTACTGCAATCATTATATATATAAAATTTAGAGCAAAAATGATGACTTAAAGAGAAGCAACCGACTTTTTCACCGCACAAATCACGAACGTGATGCGAGAGAGAAACTTTCTCTTACCTGTATGACTCTCATGGGCAGACCGGTCTCCTTCGCCAACTGTTCCCTGATGTGTCTGGTGGGCTTCGGAGTCGACGAGAAGGCCGTCTTCAGGATCTCCAATTGTTTCGCCTTTATGGTGGTCCGCGGGCCACGTCGCTTCGAGCCGGCCCCGCCGTCGCCGCTGCCACCGCCGGCGCCGCCGTCCGGGCTCTTGTTCTCTGTTTGGCTGTCCCTCGTCTCGGGATCGCCATCCAGGGAACCTTCAACCGATCAAAGCCGAGCTGCCGCATCACTATCGTATAATCACCGTCATCGTCACCACCTGAGACTTATAAAATTCGCCGAATTGCTACGACAAGCGCCAGCAAAGTTAGCCCCATTGCGAGAAAAGCTTGTATCTGTCGCGATAGCGAGTTTCGCAGACATGCCTATCGATTTTAAACACAATGGTAATTCTCAAAGAGATGAAGATATAACATTTCTGAGAGTAACTCTGTTCGCTTTCTGTTTCGTGAAACTCTTGAACCCAGTTGCATATTACACACACACATGTATACATTAACTAGAATTTATAAATATGAAACATGGCAATTTGTTTTCTAGATTATAATATTTTAATTATACATTAAACATAGATAAAGCAACAAAACTGATTTTTTTATTAGAAAGTTGGCGCAACTTGATCTTAATATTTGTACGCTTGTCATATATATAGAATTTTATTTTTGCGAAATAATCTTAAGTAGAAATAAAATATTAAAGCTTTGCTAAATTTAAAGAAATCGTTTTTTTCTATATTCCTAAATCCTAGCTGAATAGCTGCCAAGCTATTTATATAATTTACACAATTTACAGTGATAAAAACATGTCGGCCTCTGATGGGAAAAAAGGTTGACACAATATTTTCAACGTTACACCGCATTCGTTATACTCGGTCTATAGCGATGGGATAGTCGGTTTCTTAATCCTAAACTATGCGTATCCGCTGACGCGTGACTCGTCGGTAATCCAGAAATAACTTGTCATCCTGAGCCACGAGTCATCATTACATTACGGGAGTTTCTAAGTAACGCCCGTCAAGTTGCGATTGCCCGTACAGCAATACTGAAGCTATTTCAAAAAAACGCATTTTCGATCAGGAAATTTATCGTGTATATAAGCGCATACACCGGGTGTCTTTGTTACGCGAATGTAAACGGTCAAAAAATGATGGCAATGTTTCAATATCAAGGTAGCAAATTTTGACGTTGAAAGGTATTAAAATTTAGTAACGAAATATCACCGTTAACTTTTCCTGTAAATTTTATCTCACATATAATTTCTCAATTTATTTAATTTGTATCAATGTAAATTAAAAATTAAAATCATTAAATACCTAGAGGAAATAACGGAAATTTTAACAAATTGCGAGTAATTTCCGTTAAACGTTGAGGGACAATCGTTTGGTAAATTCACTGAAGTGATCACAGCTGAGAGGCTGAGAGCGCGGTAGGTCTGGGACACCCCGTGTATCCCGGTATCTTCATCGGCCGGATCGAGGTAACAACAATCGAAGCCAATCCCCCGGAAGCGATGCGAAACCCCCATCGGATTATCGTGGCTGCTGCCGCGCGCGCTGAAAGCCGTACCCCGCATACGCGTGCACACACGCACATGCATATATAAGTATCTCGACTCTCCATAGTAATCTATACACACGTATATATGATGTATATATACCGAGTAGGTAGGTCTTAACCACGGGACAAAGAAAATGTTTGGACAGTGTCACACTGCACAACGAGAGGCCACCCCTCGTGAAGACACCCGCTCCCTCCCTCTTTGAAACGAGATGTTTGTGTGCGCGTATAATGTATACGAGACCCACGCGAGGAGGGTTAGCCTAGGCGATGTATATAGCTAGGACCGATTGTTATATGCGCGATAAAAGAGCAGGAGCCATATAATAGCTCGATGGCTTCTCCTGCGTCGTCCCTGATGACATCGCGACGCCGCGAATTCGTACCCGCGAGATTGTGGGGTGACGTGGTAATGCGTGGCTCCGAGGGTGGTTCGATTGAGTCGATTGCTCTTGATCGAGTTTCGAGGACTTGCGGAAAAACTTACGAGTTTTAGTTCACTTGCCGATATGTATACATATGTGTGTGCGATGTACACGTGAAATGTCGAGATGACAGCTTATGTTAGATATTTCACGCGTGTGTCCTTCACGTTTGACTATTTGATATTGACTTTCATAATCCTTTGTGTTACTCTTTTATGACATTTATCTCTCAACCTTTACGTTTTAGATAACAAAGATGTTTTTTATTCTGTTCAAAGGCAGTTGCTGCATAAAATTATCATAAAAAAATATCTATCTTAATGTTAAAATATTATGTTTATATATCGTTTATACAAAAGCGATTAAAAGGATTAAAGACAATTTTCCAAACTATTGAAAAAAAAATCTTTATTATATCTAAAAATCCGTGCATTTAAAAAAAAAACACAATATTTAATACAAATTTTTTTCAAACAAGTTTCACTTGTAAGAGATAATGAGTTTAATTTAGATGAATAATTTTTTTAATTAGGAATGATTTAATTTAGCACGATACTAAATTTTCTTCACGCAAAGGTTATAAAACTAGTATTTTTACGTCAAAAAATAACTTTCAATAAATATTTCTTTTTAAAAAACCGCACAGATTGTTTTGTCTCATCATCGTAATTATGATATCTTTTGCAAACAAGTCAGAACTTACCTTGATCCTCGGAATCCTCCTGCTTGCAGGGATCGCTTCCGAGAGGTAGTTCACCACCATGGCCGACGGTCTGGTCGCCGGGACCACCTGGGCCAATGTTATGGGGTCCCAGATGAGCGCCGCGAACGGCCGGCTCGTGATGATGATGATGAGCACTACCGTCCTCGTCCTCGTCTTCCGATCCTGAGCCCATCAGCGAGTCTCCTCCTGCCGACAGGTTGGACGGTTCTGCTCGTGAACGACGCGAGACACCGACCTTTTTAATAACATTGACGAACGAATCGCCGATTTTTGGAAACAACCGCGATCGATTCCATATGCACAAATTATCGCTATTCGCTTTTGCACAGAAGCGAAACGGAAACCTCGTCGATAAAGTATCTTGTGCAATAATAACGATTGAAAATATATCTAATTATTATTATAATCTCAAATTAACAAAATTGGAAACTAATTTTTTTTCGTGACATGAATAAAAGAAATTTTATTTGCAATTTTACTTAATAATCGAAAAGTTATTTCCGTTTCTGTGTAATTGCGAAGGGGTTATTCTTTTCAAAATCAGCGATTCCATTTTTCAGTAAACATGCAAATATAGATTAGTCGTTGTATATATAAGTATTATAGCGATGTTTTAATGTAAAAACAGCTCAATTCGCAGTTTTTAATTGGCGTTCAATTATATTTTTTCGCTTAAAAGAAGAGAGATTACGTTTGCCGACGGCAGGGACTCTACTATACGAGATATATATAAAGAAGAATCGATTTTCCTTCGATATGTAATCGATGTTGACATTTATAAGTAGCATAATTAGAAATAAAAAATTTTTCTTCTAAAAATAAATAAATATTAATGCAATTATTTTACAATTTATCAATATTGTTTTTGTTCTCAAGAGAAAAATATATGATTATTATAATAACTGAAAACAATATTCGAAAACTTTAAATGCATAAACAATTCCATTTTCTTAGCATTAGGTTTAATTGATGTATATAGTTACTTTAATTGTAAAATATATCTGCGAGCGACCAGTAGTGTTTTTAAGAATCGGCTACTGGTACCTTTCGCATTTAATAGCGGTGTTTCGCTCGAAATGTTTTCAAGCGCAATATATTTTACGATGGGAACCGCCGAAAAAATGGCGATAGGTGTCTCCGGATATTAATCGTCTTTACGAACATAATTATCGTGCTCTCAGGGCTCGCGCCGCCGAGAGAGAGAAGGATGGCCGCGGATTCGACAACCGACAAATGGCCGAGCGGATGGCAGAGATTAATGTTGAAAAAGTGTCGAGCATCAAGTCGGTCATGTCGTTTAATCATCGGCCCGAAATCATTCTGAAAGCTCGCGTCAACATTCTGCCCCCAGTTGCGCATCAAATTCGTTCTCCACGCGATAAAGATTTCGAGCGGTACCTCATACTTGCTTTCATTGTTCCCTCCAGTTATTCATAATCAGTATTTAAAAAACATGCTAGTAAAAAATAATTAATATAGAAGAAAAAGACAATAGAAAATAGATACGAAATGAATTTGTGCAATTCCTGGCTCTAACTAAAAATCCGCATAGCTAAAATAAAATAAAATTTTCTCTTTCTATTCGTATCTATTCTCTATTGTCTTTTACTATATTAATTATGTTTACCATGTTTTTTAAATACCGATTATTTTTTTATCATTCTAAATTTTTACGTTATTTTGTTTGTATGATCTTTCTTGTCACTCTTCCGTCAATTATGATATCGCGCGTGCTACTTTATTCTTATTTTATTTTATATTATTTATGTTTGATTACATGCTAGTTCATTTTGTTTCATCTTTTTGTTATTTTGTTATAATAGCTAATCCCTTTCCGTGAAATCTCTCCATGTCGTTCCCGTCAGAAAATCATGAAATCCTTCGGCGAAGGCATCGTTTCGAGGTGACACTTGACGCGGCTTACGGATCCGCTCCTGGATCCGCAGGTATGCGCCCCAGGGCCCCTTACGCCCCCCGACGCCAACACATCGACGACGATGACGACGGTACGCAACGCGAAACTCATCGACGACGAGTCGGCGGGCCAAATCGGCCGCGGCCGAGGCGTAAATCATTTTCGTGGCGCTCTCTCGCGCTCGCGTCGGCTGTCCCACGACATTGTCTCACGTACGGCGAACACAACGCGGCGCATCGAGGCCCCGAGAGAAAAAGGCGATCGAGCGAGGAGAGAGAAGAAACGGGTTGTCGGGGCGTTTTGCGGTTTCGGCGTCGGCAACGGAGCGACAAAAGGTTCGCCCCCTGCCTAACGACCTTTCGGTTTTCGTTTCACGGCTTATATACGAGTGAGGCCCTCGTGAAACCGAGCCGGCCCGCCGTCTCTCTCGCTCCTTCTCTCTTTTCGACCGGTGGTTGACGGTGGCATACGCGCCTGGCTGTTTTCACAGCTTGCCGCTTTCTCTCCCTCGCTCTCTTTCTCTCTCAGGGTAGAAACCCCCGTGAAAACCTGCCCGCTCCCCTCTATCCACCGATCCACCGGTCCTCTTTTTTTTTAGACTGATCCTGACTCCGTGAAATCTGTGGCGGCGTGCGCGTTGAACTGTGACCCCCTCGACCTCGCCGCTCGAAAAAATAAATCCCGAAATTTTCAAGCACATCGGATCTTGCCTTTGTTCGTAAGAATGCATGAATTTAATGGAATATTGAACTTTTTCATTTTAATATCACAAGTAACGGAAATATCGATATTTTTAATAATTTTGATTTGCGCACTTTTTTCACTTAAAACAAGTGTTTTAACATGAATATATATTTTTAACGCCAATGTTCCTTTTGTTTCAACGGCATGGAAACGTCGTGAGAGCATCGGCAGCCTTTTGATTCCCCGGTCAAAGAGCATCGAAATCGAGATAGGCTGCTTCTTCGGGACTTTGACATCGGCGAGCGGCGGCTAGCGCGATAATTTATGATGACCCCTCTCTTTCTCGCGATGGATAAAATTATTTATCGGCAGCGGGAACGGAAACGACAGAGGTGATCGTAAAATGCGCCCGAGATCGAACGCGAGAGACCCCGAGGGGGGCGTGCGAGGTGCTGTCGCGATAATACGCCCTTCTCCTCGTTTTCTCTGGACAGCAACGGCGCCGCGTTCCGGTGACAGCCGCGCGAAGATCGATATAATGGAAGGCGATTGTGCGTTGACTTTGTTTGCGCGCCGAGCCGAACCGAGCGTGTGCTAAATGCGATTTCGCGCGAATTTTCGTGCCGCGATCGATCGGCCGCGTGCCGCTGACAGCCACGTGCCACGTCGAAATCGTGGCGTAGCAACTCGCGCAACGTATTCAGGCCGACCCGTTTGAAAGACCGAAACTTAACCCATAAATATAATCAAAAGATTAATTTAGAGAGAGAGAGGGGGAGAGAGACTCGGCTTTTTTATAATATCTCAATTTTATATATTTTAATCATATTCTATTAACGGAGGAAAAAAGAAATTTTATTAATTTACACAATAAATTCGGCATCAATTATAATAAATTAATCATGGCTTTTACAATTTTTTATAGTCTTTTTAACTATCACAATCTTTGTGAAAATATATTAAGTTTTATATTAAAATATAGATTAAATGTCCACGTCTCCGACAAGAAATTCAGAAATTATTTATTTGTGTATAATCATAAACAAGCTAAATATTTCTCGAATATTACAATCGTGTCATTGATGATTGGCGATCAGAAACAGCACCGACTAGTCTCGATATCGATTGGCAACAGAAAAGATAAACACAGAGAGATTGCATGGAAATTCTCTGGATGTAATAAGTTTCTTTTGAATTTAAATCCCGCGACAAATCGATTTGTAAATAAAGTGGAGAATGTGTACAAATGAACCGTGATACTTTTAAGTTTTACCTCTTCTTCGTGAATTTATTTTACTTTTTATATTTCGATTGCAGAGTTAATTATTAACTTTATTATTATTAATAAAAAAATAAACTTAATTATACATATTTTAATTTAATCTCTTAACACTCGTAATATAAATTTAAAATTTTAATTGTATCTTATCGCGATATTTATAAATAAATAAGATAACAATGAATCGAGCTGATTTTATTACGCGAGGTAATCGGAAAAAATATCGAAAGAGGGTGGTTTAAGCGACTCACCGTGATGACCGTGCACGTGATGCGTGTCCGGCAGCGGTTTGCCCGACAGGTAGTCCTGCTTGCAGACAAACTTGTTGTCGTCCAGGACATAGAGCTCCTCGCCGGTGCTCATCTGTTTCCGACACACTAGGCAGGTGAAGCAATTCAGGTGGAAAACTTTGTCTCTCGCTTTCCTCACGAGGTCCTGCGGGTTTATCCCTTGAAGGCAACCGCCGCACTTGGTACCGTATCGCCTAGAACATAATTCAGATTTATCGTTGGCGAGCCGATGAAAAGGAATATAATGAGCGCGTGGGTGTCTAAAGTGCTCGTTCTTGCACTACAAAGAGGTGTAAATTTTTCTCTTGAGCAATCATTTTAAAAATTCTAATAAGAGATATAAATATCATATACCAAAAATATACCAAAAATATAAAATACGAAAATGTAGATAAAATCTCGTAAGCAAGAATACACATCTAAAAAATAAATTATTACATCAACAACAATATTATGAATATTAACGAGTTAATTAAATTGCAAATTTTAATTTACTAGCTATGTTAACAAGAATAGGCGTGCTTACAAAATTTCATAATTAATAGTGAGATCGAAACATCGCTTGTCATCGATGTCATTAGCTGTGAGTTCACATTACAACGGAATTTCCGTGAAGCAAATTTTAAACTAGCTAGACTATAATCCTATTTAATTTTCCAATTTCTTTGAGAGAGACTTATCAAAGTTTTAGCGAAACTTCAATAAAATTGCCAGGGAAAGTTGATATTAAATGTAGAAGGTACCATGAGAGGTTGATCATTAAATATACCTGATTTCGTGATTTTTCACATTTTTTTCGCGAAGGCGTATTACATCGTGCGACGTTGTAATTTCATCGTGGCACGTTAACGCGAACCCTTAATCATTAAACCGCAAGTATCGCCACACACTGTGTTATTATCACACGTACGACGCAGTTCTCGACTTTTTCCTGAGGATGGATGCCATGGATCATATTTCGCAGCTCGATAACAGACTTTCTTCGAAAAATGGTACAACGCGTCCTTTCTTAATTTAATCCGCGAAATTCCGAAGCGATATATCAAAGTTATTCTCATCTACGAAAATAATTGATGCCCACAACGCATTCAATGAACCTCCTGACTATCGGAGTTAATATTAGAGCAGCAATACTCATCGAATGTGAAAGTTACAAGTTCTATTTGTGACTCTGTCGGACCGCAAACGCCGATGAAAGAAATACGGCGCTTTTAAAGAGATGGCGGTTTAATGCTCCGATCCGGCATAAAGAGAGTCGAAGGCCCTACCGTGTCGTAAAAAACGCACCGCGGGTTCGTCCGATCTTTTTTCTTCCTCGTTGAATCGTTAAGCGCCTTGCTTTTTTTTCAGACGTCTCGCTGATCTCTCGTTAAACGTTTCTTCTATTTCGCCGTTATTGTGCCGTTGCGTCATATCGCGAACTTAAATCGTAAAGGTATTACAACCGCAACTACAAAAAAAAAGAGCTTTATATATAAGGAGAGGATTACGAAATTATATTATAAAGTGAGGAAATATATTGCGAAATTATAGAATTAAATCGGAAAAGTATTCTAATAAGTAATAAAATCAAATAATTTTATAAAATACTACTGGAAATATATGTTCTAAAATTGTGAAATTATATTGTATGAAGTTATATATAATATGTGATTATATACGATCATTGAATCTCTTGAAAGTTCAAAATTATATAAAATTTAATTGTAAGATTAGAACGTAATATGATAAAATTAAATTAATAAAGAAAGGAACATAGGCAATTCTCTTCCGGGTGGCGCGTGATAGTTCGTGAATCAAGCCGGAACAATCGTCAAGCCAATACATCTCTGTAACTGTATCATTACGATGGCAGAAGCTACACTCTTCTAACTGGCAATCCAGATCGATCTAACTATAGCAATCACGCAATTAATTATAGCAATTAGCCAAGACCCTTAGGACTGGCGTGTTCCGAAGAACGAATGTCTCAATCGATCCCTTTCCCGACATCGTTTCGCCAATAATAAACAAGTTAAATGGAGATGGCAGATCGGAGAGATCACGAAATCGGTCGCTTATTAGCAATTCGGTAGGGCGATATTTATCGACTTGCAGTTTTTGATACTTTATAATTTACATCGATAAAAATTTTAAGCAGCATAAGAAACAAGTATATTATTTTTTTAATATAAAAAAATCGCGAAAACCTATTATAAATATTAAACATTTTTTTCTCGATTTATTATTGCCACAATTTATTTCTTTGTCGTGTTATATTCTAATATTGATATATATCTTATTATTTGATTAAAAAATAAATTTCTTTTATTATTATTCGATATCTTGATTCGAATAATCTTTTGTGAGCTTTGAACAAATAATTAAATTTCAAAAGTACCAATTATTTTCAGCGCATTTTTTGCATTCTGTCGTTTCAAAAATGCATTGAAAAGAATATTTAAAAATATTTGTAAGACTATTTTTTAAATATCTGAGATACATCAATATATTATATATATATCAACTCTCATACCAATATTTTTTAATTATTTTTGTTTAAAGATAATATCTATTTATCACTTCTAAAAATAAAGCTTAGATCTTATTTTTAGTAATGCGTCATTGTTTCAGTAATGTATTACTATCGCGCAATCAATCACAAAAAGTACAGAGCACTCATAAAGCAATGGCAATAGAAAACACATGTCGACAAACCGTGATTCGAACGCTACTTGAGAGTCATTGTTAGCCTAATTGTTCTCGGTGTACCTGATGGTGTGCGTATGCGTGCGTATCGACGTGCGTTTTAACGCACAATAAATCCCCGCGGAATCTTTTTCTATTGACTGTTTGTCGTACATCGTATCAAGCGACCCAATTCACCGGCGACTTTATTACCGTGGACGCCGACGGGAATGCAAGGTGTCTCGCCGCCGTCAAAGCAAAAATATACGCGACGATGAAATCTCGCACGGCTCCACATTTAACGGCGCTATCGTTTTAATCAATATTAACAAATTCATGAATCGCATGAATTGTTAAATCTCTGTAAACCGCCGTAATTGTTAACCGTTTAACGCACCGTTAATTCTCGGATGTACTGTTCAATTTTCGCCAATATTACGTACAACGTAATTTAAATCAACAAGAGGGTTTTTATATTGTGCGAATTAATTTGACAAGTATGGAGTATATGATAAAAATTTTAGTAAAATCGTATATACGTGACATTGGATGACTGATTTACCTTTAATGGAAGTTAAATAATTTAGCCAATAGACGGGAAAATGACGCAAATGACGAATTAAAATGCGGGCTAATCGAATTAATTATTAGAACGTTCCGCGAGCGATGATTGTGATAGTTAAATAAATACGTTTGATCGCATGCGTATCTTTTTTTTCGCGGAAAACGCTCATTCGATCTTAATGAATTTTCTCGCGATTCGTTTTAATATTAATTATCATCGCGCCGCCGCGTCTCGCGCAACCGGTAATTCGACACCGTCGTCATTTAACAGATGGATAGATCTCAAGCACGCGTGACGCCATTGATGGATCAATAATTATTCATCACTTTCGTCGCACCCTAAAGAACTAACGCAACGCGCAGCTTCTTTCTGGCCTACGTACCCGTTTTGCATACCGCGAGAGCGTTTCCCACCGCAGCCTTTACCACCTCTGAAATATTTTACGTTCCGCGGTTGATGTGCACTCGCGAAAAAGGAGAAAGAGAAAAAGAGAAAAAGAGAAAAAAGAGAAAGAGAGAGAGAGAAAGTTGTAGACGGAAAACGCGTCGTGTATCTCAAAGAGGCAGCTCTCTCTTTCTCCTGTCTAGGTGGAGCCCGGTCGCTCGCACACCGTCGGTGAATATCAAAGGTTGTGCTGCACGTGTCTGCTACATTGTATTCGCGTATTGCGCCGCGAATTGCCCACGTCGGGGTTTCATCGTCCATCGCGTGCTTAAACTCTCCAACTCTCTCCTCGTGGACCGTGATCTCTCATAAAAATGAACACCTCCCAACGCAAATCGAAATTACTTTTTATAAAAATTTATACACATACATGTGTACATATATGAACAAATAAATATATAAATGCGATATGTGAAAAATGCCTCATTTTGATTAATATTTTAAATTTCTTTAAAAAAAAAAATATTAAAAATATTGAATCGATATATTAATCAAGAAATGTAGATAGAAATATTCTTGAAATTTATTTCTTGTAAAATGTAGAAAAAAATATCTTAACCCATTCAGACCTGAATTTTTTCTGGTAATGTAAAAAATTATATATTATTATTATTATTATTATTATTATTATTTTATTATTATTATTTTTATTATTATTTAGTCCACCGAGAGATCGCAGGGAAACTAATTCTAAAAAATAACTATTTCACATGATTTTAAAGTTTTTGTGCATAATTATGTACATAGGGTCTGAATGGGTTAAAATCGCATCAAATTATGATAACCAAAAAAAAATAAAAAAAAAAAATAAAAACCGGATACGGTGATTACTGTTATCGGCGTGCCACTTTGCAACGCAAGTGTCGTACGGCTCACATCGTTCTGTAGAAAACAACAGTATGCAAAGAATCGTTAATTATTATCGTCGTTGCATAATTATTTTCGTGTCAAACATTTCACAAACCGCATTCCCGGCTCGGACCAGTCATCGCGATATCGATAAGCATCGATCATCAGTAAAACGTCACTCGATCAAAAATGTTTAGAATACTTTGATACTGATGTGAATATTTTTATCGATACTTCAATCGTAAGAATAGTTAAGAAACTAATTGAAGAAAGTAACATCAGACATTGGTCTTAAATTTTTCTCTGTTAACTTTAAAAATTAAGCAAACTTCTATTTTCAAGAATTAAATTTTGCGAGAAAAAAATATATTTTTTGTAGGAATAAAAAATTCCTACGCCTATCTCGTCTCTGATAGATTATCTCGAAAAATCTTTGAATTTACCGAACGCTGATCGATAGCGATCCCGCTCGGATTGATAACAAGAACGGGCAGTTTTCCACGCAGAGGTGAAGGGTGTATCGCCCCTTATCGATCAACACGGACGACGGATCGCGTGATTACGAGATGCGGCTCGGCGGGAGCGTCCTGTAATCAGCCGACCCCGGCGCACTCTTTCTCACCGAACTATCCATCAAGCTGTCCGAATTAACGCTCGCGATCCGAACAACGAAACTATCATCGCGGAAGCTGCGCGAGAGATGATCACGAGCGACTCTCGACGACGACGTGGACGAAAATGAGAGAGAACGACAAGGACAACGACGGCTGTCATTACGTTCCGCAGCTCGGTCTAATTAGAGGAATTATTTAATTGATCATAGTAATTACCCGCGACCGAACCGACTTCTGCAGGTGCAGCTTGGCGATGCGCTTGGCGATGCACTTCTTCCTATGCTGAATCTTTGTTCCCCATCCCTTTTTTTCTCTTCCAGGAGAAGACAGGTTCGTCCTCGTCGAGAGGAAAAAAGAGAAACCCCAAAAAAGAAGGCAGGCCGTAAAAATCATTAATAGAAAGGCTTACGTAGTCCCATGCGTATGTGTGAAGGGGAAGAGGAAAGAGAAAGAGGAACGAAACTCCTAGGGGCGGGAAAGAGTGGCAAGGAGAAACTGGGAGACTCCCTTAAAAAGGAGAGCGTAAAGAGTCCGAGTTGGAATTCCGGCATGGAGCAAGAAATATAGGACAGGCGCATGGGAAAAAAGAAAAGGGGTGTGCCCGGGGCGCGATTTGCCACGGACCCGACGAAACGCGTGTACGCGCGTCCGTGTGATACCGTGATGGACGGACGGACGGACAGATGGACAGACGGTGCGAGTCCCATGGATACACTATGGACAGTTCTAAGACGGACATTCGAGAGAAGGCTCCTTGTTATTCGTTTCTCTCGCGATACAGAGAATTATTTTGATCGTGCGAGTCATGATAGGGATGTCTAATAATTATTAGATAGATATATTCGCATTCCTAGATTCTCGAGAAAGAGGAACGATATTCAAAAAATATGATTTCATTTATTATTTATAGTTAATTTTAGACACAAATGTTTTTATATGTGATGTATATAATACATTCTTTTAATTTTTATCAAGAGATAATTTCTTAATTTAATTTAAAATAATTTAATTTTTTAATTTTTTATACTTTTGATATACGATTCTCATGTCTAAAACATAAATGTTAAATATAAAAATAATCGATATAAATGTTAAATATATAAATATCGATAAATCATATTTATTATACTAAGAGTTTTTGTATACTATTAACTATTTATATCATAATAATTTCTCCTATATTATATATAATACTGACACAGAAATAATTTTAAATCTTCTCAATAATCAAATTTGAATTTTGAAACTTCTCTGCGCTAAAGAATATCGTCTAAAAACGAATCGTCCAGCAAATCTCCACGTTTAAAACATGATGTTTCTCGTGTCTTAAAGCATCTCTTTTTTTATACAATCGTTCGAAGATTAGCTCGAAGATTAGCTTTGCCGAGGACAAGCCGGCTTTAGCTGGCGATTCGACGCAACGCGAAACCGAAAATAAACGCGCAGCGTGCGCGAAGCAACGCGGATAATCTTCCGCAAATATAACGCGCGGAGAAATAAAAGCGCGTTCGCGCGCGCGATGCATACATAACACGAGACATTTCATCGGTCTCTGGCTGCGCCGCGGGCACCGATATTTCAAGATACGATATTTCTCCCTCTATTTTTTTCTCTTCTTTTCCCTTTTTCCCTCCTCTTTAATCTCCCTTTGGCGTACGCTATCTAACATACGACAGCAGCAACGGGAAAGAGGGATCACCGGGAGGGACAGCACGATATAAATTTGCTCGACAATGCGGAACAGACAAGTAACCCTGCTACATATTAAGTAAGATCTCTTTACTCTCTCTCTCCTTTTTCTCCATAATTTTTATTATAATATATGTATGTGTTTCTAAATTATCTTTCAATATTTTTTATGAGAGATGATATCAATAAAATATTTCATATATCCTTTTTTCATAAACTGTTTGTCTTGTCTGCTCTTTAGTAACGTGACTTAGATAAATATGAATCTTATGAACCTTCATCAAATTTTTTAATAAATTCGTGAATTATTGTCTTGAATTTAGCTTTAAGAGAGAGAGAAAGAGACAAAGTTATATGCCTACAATTATATCAAGTTGTCAGCTATGTTGTATTTACTTTGTGCATAATCTCTAATCCGCCTTAATACAGATTTAATCCTAAAATGGAATAAATCTCTCTATCTATTTATATCTCATTATCTTCTATGCTTACGTTCTATTCATTCAATTAATCCGTTCATTACTGCGTAATCTGTAAAATTCTCATTTTTGAAATCTATGGTGAATATAACATAGAAGACATAGATAAATGAAAAAACATTATTTTATTCTTTTATTATAATTATTATTTTCTTCCTCAATGTTGTGTATGTTTGTGTGTGTACATATAAATAATATTTATAATTATATATAGTTATATTTTCCATTAAACATTATTGATTAAATCATTCTAGTTTAAAAAACAAAAATTTAATTTTTGATAAAACTTATCTTTCACAGTTCTAATAATGAAATATTTATATATATATATGTACACATAAAATAAAATTATGTAATTCTGTATTAAAATTGTCAACACAAAGAATCAACCCGATATTCCTCTCGTTCCTCGCGTTCCCGATTTTCTATCATGATCCCGCATCGAAATCTCGCGACGCGAAAGCTTATTCGCAGCACGATTGGAGCCTAATTAACGGAATCCAATTAGCGCACAATGCTCTTCCGCAGCACTGCGTTTTCTTCGGGAAAGCATTTCCCCGTTATCATAGGACGGGTTTCATCGTAAAGACTCATAACTCGTCGTTGTATTTTCGCCAGCTGAATTCGCGAGATACTTCGCGTGCCTGCTTATCGCTGGCGAATATTAATCCGTGAAATATCGACGATTGCAACGATTGAACCGTGACCACGCGTATCAACGAACTTATACAATGATCACAATACACAATGGATATATTTAGATGAAATGGAATATAAAATAAAAATGTATTATGCCTGTTCTAGTTTTCACACATAAGAATGGCTTCTTACTTCGGAACAAAGATAATGTCACTCAAACGGTGTGAAAAGTTTCGACGTGACGAAAGTTGCGGAAAAGTATATTCAATTGTTACAACTTTCAAGAAATAACAACACAAAGTTCAATTATAATAAAATCTCTGCTCGGCAAAATGTTATGAAATATTGTATTTTCATAGCTCGATGCAAAATTCGTTTATTTAAGAACAAAGCAATATTAATCTCTCTCTCTGTAGAGATATAATATAATATTATAAATATACAATATTTAATCTTAATCTTTTTTCCTTTTAAATATTTTTTTAAATTAAATACTTTCTAAATAAATTGTATCGGTTATATAATAAAAAGAGAGTAGAGAGATGCTTATAAAAATTAACGATATAAACATTTATGAGACAATCACTCATTTAAAATAACATTCTTAAAATTCTTACCGGAAATAATTCGAATTCTTCATCTGTTTACGCGCATAAAGAGGCCTCGCATTCATAATCTCTCCATGCCATGTTACAGCGAAATGTGGCTCATGTGTCTCGTTTTAACGGGGCGCGTAACGCGGTAAAAAAAAAGAAAAAAAAAAAAAGAGGACCTCTGCATAAAATTCCAGAGGCAGAGGCGATAAAGGATCTCTTCGAATTTAGGCCATTTCTCGTTCGTGCCTTCCCGCCTTCGTATAATCGCTTTTTCCCTTTTTTTTTGCTCTTTACCGCCGCATCTTTTTCGAGATATAATCGCGATAACGGATTGCATTTAGCTTTATTATAGTCCTGTCAATTATATATCATTATTCCATCGTTTTTTTTCAACCGGCTCGTTATCAGAGCATAGTAAATGGATTCGAATCGTTCCATTTTCTTTCGTCTCCTCTCACTCTTCCTCTGTCTTTATCTATCTTCACCGTGACTTTATTTCGCCGCACATTGTCAAGTTTGTTACCGACGATTATATGGTATTGCTTAAACATTATTTGGATTCGCGTTATTCCGGGATATTCCGACTGGATTCAAACTTTTTTTCCTTGCAAAAATGCGGTTGGCCCAATCAGGCCAGCATTCACCAACGCGACACACTTTACAGCTGTAAACCACTATAATTTTTGCAACTTTGGACCTTGTTGCTAGATCTACTATTATATACATTAGTTTTTCCCGCAAGAATCTAACAATGTTTCTCTTTTGTTGCCACATATAGTTCCTTAAATATTTCAAAGCACCGCGACGGAGAGACAATACCAGGAACAACCTAATCTTATTCATACGAGTGACTAATCATTCTCTCAGCTGTTTATGAATAAGCACGAGCGATTCATGCTAATCGCGAGTAAGAAGGGCCCGGTGTGACGCAAGAGTTGGTAGTTAGCAAAAACGAGCGCATGCATAAACGTATACGCATCGCGATGCCGGGCCTTCCTGGAAGGGAAACGGGACCCGAGAGAGCTGCACCTTCCCTTCCACCTTTCCTTCCTCACCCTCCTGTCCATGATGTTCGTCCACTCTGCGATCGCGCCGGCTCCGTCACGCCCAACAAACTTCTCCTACGACTCGTAACAGGCGTCACGCCGCATTTATAATGTTTCCACGTTTGAGTTTCGATGGGTCCACTCCTGCGGGGCTGAGAATCGAGCGGCAGGACAATGGGCCTGCCACGTCGGCGCCCTTTGCCCCGAAAAATCTCGCTCGATTATATGATCCTTCAATTATCCGAGAAAATATCGATATATGGACAACATTTAATACTGACAAAAGATGTATTAAAAAATTATTTGGTAATTTTTACAAATAAAAAAAAAATAAGGAAACTGATATCCGATTCTTTTATTTTTGGTATAATGTTTTTGGCAATTTTTATAAAAAATAATAAATATCGATATATATATATTCTTAGAAATAAAAGTTCCGTACAAAGTAATTTTTTATAAATTGAGGCTTAACCAACTAGTTTATAACCGGATTTTTAATCAATAAAATATGGACAATTAAAAATTGAGAAATAATTAATAAAATTTTTTTAACCCATTTTTTCATCACGAGGAAAAATAATACTCAAGGGTTGAAAGAATCTCGTTACTCGTTGCATTCATTGCATTCTACTAGACAGCACTGCGAAATCGCGACAATTTGTACCACGGCCAGCGAGAAGAAAAAAGATTCGCAAGTGCTGTAAGTTGCATCCCACTGCGCGTTATTTAGCACTCTCGTAAAACACTAATCCCGCCTGCGCAATATTTCCATCGGTTACCAACGCCGTTACGTAAAGTAACATCGCGTCCCCGAGGCAAACTGGACCTACGAGTCAACTTTTCATTCAATCGACACGCACGCATTGCTTCGTTAAGGAGAAAAAAAAATATATTAACTACATCGCGCATTACGTTAACATTGTAACGCATGTACCGATCCATGTAACGATCAAGACAATCATTGACATATGCTGGGATGGCGTCGTAGATCGTCGGCTTATCGCGATTCTCTATTTATTTTTGTCGTAAAAGCTTCAACTCTACTATCTGTACGATATCATCTAAATCGGATCAACAATCTTTACGTTAAAAAGACTCGCTAGTCGGTAAAGCGAATATATTTGAACGCAGCATTCGAAAAACAAGTAATAAAAAAATGAAAAAAGAAATCATAATAGTATTATTTATATTTTAATTCTCAGTGTTAACAAAAATTAATTTATGTAATTAACTCTAAAAATGCTAGAGAATTTAAAAATTAAAACACTAATTAAAAACCTACTCAGAAAAATAATTAAAAAGTCATTAGAAAGATAAAATCTCACCGATATGTTTTAAATTTAAATATAATACTGATTTAAATAATTATAGTATAAATTAATATAAGATAAATTTAAATAATATACTGATATAATACCAATCATCTCGTTTTATTTAAAGAATTAAAAAAGAATTAAAGAAAAAATCAAGCGTAAGATTACATAACAAGATATAGTGGTAATCTGAAAGGGGGATGTATACTATATTACCTTCTCAAGTACATTATGTAATAATTCACATCAGACTCCGCGACTTTGTAACTTTACACTAATAAACGACCCAACGATTAAACAACTGAAAAGGACACCGTTAACGAAGTATGGTGATAAATCTGTTATCGAAAGACAGAAAAAGCACGACCAACGTAATTTCGCGCTTTCATAAACAGCCGGCCGGAGACTTTCCGCGAGTATCGCCAATTACGAATCGATAGCGGCGTGGAATCGCCGGCGGCTTGCGCAACCTTGTCGTCGATCATGAATTATTCATTCATTAATTTTCGGGAGCTGTCCGCGCCAAGAAATCGGTGAACCACCGAGCAGCGACACTATCGCGTCGTCCCTGTCCTCGGATTATTGCGACCGCACGGGTGACACAGCGCGGGCTCGCCGTTAATGTTTTCATCATCATTTCGGCTGTACGGGATGGCGAACCGTATTTTAAGGCAATAATTTTCGCCGCGGTCGATGGCCTGGCGCGCGGCGTCGAAACGGGGACATCGGTCCTTTTGATCGGGCCCGAAGGGCCCTGTCGACGGTCGCGCCACGGGCCATTATCGACCTTTAAGGACCTTGCTGCGACTCGTAGAGACCGGTTACCATAACCGCACATATAACCGACGAAGACCTCCCGGAGGTGTTATAGGATTCGAGCGCGCTTTTGGCCAGGACAGCCGAACATATTTTTCCGTGCTTCGTCAACGTTAGCGTCCTTGGGCAACCCCCTTTTACCTGACAGTCTTCATTAAATAAATCAGATTCAATGGTTCGCCTGAATCAGAAACTCGTGTGTGGCAGAGACAGAGAGGAGGGAAATTTAGTCAAGATCTCAATTAAATGACATTTTCGCATGTTACAAATTCGTGAAACGAATCTCTCTGCTCTTATTTTAATTAAATATCGCGCCTGTCGATTCAATAACGTCCTAAATCGTTATTACATCATATAATTTAATTCTAAATACACGATTATGTATATTCATACGCCACAATTATCCAATTCTAATTTGTATATTGAACTTCGTATAATGGTGGATGATCGTACCAATGAATGATTAACGAATTAGCGAATAGATGCGAATCGTGTATATTATATCGCGACATTTTTTTCACTGCAACCGGCATCGACAACTAATGAATTTTTCATCGCGTCGAGATGCAAAGTAGTTGCCTCGTAAAATATACAACACGTTCGTTATACATTCGTACGTTCGTCCATTCCTATCAAAGGCGTTTCCCCTCTCCCTTGTCCCTGCGCCATTCCGCTCCGGCACGGTTCCTCCGGTTACAAAGGCGATCGTTCATCACTTCCAGAAGTAACGAAAGAAGCAAGTAACCTCTACTCGAAGCCGCCCAAGAACACGGCGATTTTGTTTGCAAACGATCTACGCGCCCGGCTTCCGCAGAAAAATGCCGCCGCGAAATTGAATTCGCCACAGTGTTGTGGCGAACTCGCCATTTTTCGTCTTGACTGATCGATATGCTGATATTGTATAGTTTGCCATCTACGTGGGACGACAAGGACCGTAGAATACGAAGTCAATGGAGATATTGCATCACGAATAATAGACATATCAATTTTTTCGATTTTAAGCTGGCTAAGAAAAGTATTATATTTTATTGCGATTTTTAATACGCTATGATTTATGGATCACTACGTATTTTAATTAGTTTGACAAAATTACTTTAATTTAAAATTAATTTAAACAAAATAAATTATGCCATTCGTAATAATAGCAATAGTAAAATATTAATAATAATGATGCTGATAATTATTAATAATTGAAAATGGGAAGTATAAATAATATTAATAATAAATAATAATATTAATAATTATATTAATAATAGTATAATAATAATTCATGATAATGTTTGTTTAGCAAATGTTACATTCCTATTACGGATATTTGTAAATTATAAATTATAAATATTTATAAATTATAAATTTATATCGTAAGAATATATTTGTCAATAGTAGCGGTTTGATATGAATTATGGTATATCGAGTGATTGTTTCTTCGCGCTAATTTTAGACATAAGAATAAATAGTGTATAAGAATAAAATAACCGCCAAAAACCCTGTCGAACATAATTTATTTGACAAATATCTGAATTTTTCACCAATCATATTGCGAATTGTTTAAATCGCTTCTATACGCGACGGTGATTAATTAAAATTACTAAGATGAAGTATTTTTCTTCTCTTCCAACAACGCAAAAAAAGCTCAAGAATCTCCGGAGTTTAATTTGATTTCTGAATTAGGATAAGAGAATACAGTAACCAACGCGTTTTGAATAGTTACTCGGTCTCATGTCTCAATAAAGCACGTTTAAAATTTATCAGTGTCCTCGTGTCTTATTAAAATACATGAATATGCGCGTTGCTTTGCAAGTTTACAAGTTTTAGACGCTCCCTTGTTTACAATCGCACGTGACATGCATTATTCTCAAGCCTACGGGTGACTGATTTTTAAAATCAAATCGAATTAAACAACGTCTGTTTCGTTCAACGAGAAAATGTCAAGGCTTATATTCCATCAATCGTGAGATTTGATCTTTTTTCAAATTGCGCCAATCACGTAAAAACACCGATCGATTCTGCGTAATTCATCGCCGATGAATTGTAAACGGGATGACGATTAAATTCGGAAAGGTACTTCGCGAAGAGATGAGGAAGTTGCAACATCAACCGGTCGATCAAGCAAACTTTCGCAAAAGTTTGAAACGGAAAAAACACATTTTCTGAGTTTCTTAGAATATTTTTCACGTGAGAGTGTATATATAATTACAAGATATATATAAATATATATAATATTATGTAAATATGTCATATAATACAAGCAGTGCACAAATCGATTTTTTAAGATATATTCCTGGTCATAACACAGT
Organism: Camponotus vicinus; assembly: GCF_025532165.1. NCBI lineage: Eukaryota > Metazoa > Arthropoda > Insecta > Hymenoptera > Formicidae > Camponotus > Camponotus vicinus. Next base: position 34,039,816 of record NW_028141945.1, read on the forward strand.
GAGAGATACGAGTTACACAGTTGGCATATCCATATTCATTCATATACATATGCATGCAGATTATGAAAGATATTAGAATAGGAACTCCAATTACACGTGCGGTATATAGTAATACCGCTCAATGATAATAATTTGTACTATTTTCAATAATAATTAATCAAGACAATCGTCTCATATAACTATCGCAAACAATTTATGAGATTTTTAGGAAAAGAGTATCAAATTTTATATATATATAACAAAAAATTATGTTGAGCATCAATCAATCTTTACTTGTTAATTCTCATTCATCTGTATCAGAAAATATACAAGTATTTATTATATGTCAATAAATAATTTTATTAAAAGATTTAATAATAAACTACTTATTTTTGCTGTTTCTATTAATTTTTTTACGATATTAATTACTACAAAGTTTTACTTCACTAAACTAATTATCTGAGTATTTTATTAAAAGAAATGAGAGAAAAATTTCTTTTCATGTAAAGATTGAAAGCGTACATATACATGGACACGTACCTGAAGAAGTCGTTCCTGCAGAAGAGCTTCGCTTCCCTGGAGAAGCACTTGTCCTGTAGCGCGGCTCTGCAGTCGAAACAGCGCACGCACTCGACGTGCCATGCACGATCCAAAACGTTCAGCAGGTACTGATCCATTATCGGTTTCTCGCATCCTGCACATGACAGGAGCATCGCCAGACCGCGTCTCCCTGTTGAAATTAAAAGAGAACACATTACATATCTCCGTCATTTTGGTTTCGATTTTATAACATGACGTTCAGTTCTGACAATATTTTTTTTTGTTTCTTTTTTTGAAAGATGAGAAACATAAGTCTTTTCGCATCGTCAAACGATTCGATCTGATTCAACTCGAAAATTTCAATCGAAATTTAATGAAATATTAATGCATGGTTATTAATGTGGACAGCGGATATAAACGTTACATCATTAGTTCCGGGCAAAGCTTGAATTAATATTGGTTCTACATGCAATGTTCGATATTTCGTTGTGAATATGCGTATCGCCACAACATAGCATCGGTTTTACACAATTTAAATATAATCGCAAATGTATCGTGCGATTCAAAACGATGAATATTTCAATTTATATATATTCATCAATATACATATATTTTCTTTTTTTGGATAATTTAATTCTATTGTTTCCTAAAACTGGAAAATAATGTTAAAAAATGTTAAAAGGTAAATATATATCGTGGTGCTCACATTAAATCTTTTTTCACCGCGACATATTCATTTGTAAATATTAATTCTGCGAATCATTCGAAACATGCGTCGAGTAATTGTAACAGTGGAAACTCAATTGGAATTACACATGAAATTATCTGCAATAAATTGAATTAAACTCATATGCAGCCGCAAAATAAGCCTGGCAATGATTTGTTAAAAAAAAAAAAATTAAAATGGCTTATTAACCATATTGCGAACAGATCGAAATATTCAGAAGTCTTTCGTGCGTATCGCGCATGATTTATTTAAAAAAAAAGATTAAACGTTTTCGTTATAAGAGCACGCGTGCATAACGAGGCGTGCATCGTGTTGGACTTTTTTTATCTCAGCAGTTAAATCGCCATACGATCTAGTTGACACAATCAAGTGTATAAAAAAAACGATGCAACATAATCGCTGTGTTGATCACATAAAGTAAGCAATTAATTCGATTCACAAAAAAAATTGTATTTTTAATAATAAGATAAGAAGATTAATATGAAAAGAGTCGCGTGTTTCATTCTCTTGCATGTATCTGAAGACGATATATCTTAAAAAAAAATTTAATAATATATATCATGCATTCCACAAATTATATTAGTTCTATATAATTATATTTGTTAGGTATTATAATATATTAAAATTAATTAAAATTTTACTCAAAATCTAAGTTGAAGCTTGTAATTTTTAATCAAGATATATATCAAATCAAATCGGCTGACAATGTTCGTACAATAGCAAGTTGATATCACACTTCAATTCTTATTACTCTTCGTATCCTTTTTAAGCAAAATTGTGTAAATATTGATTAAACATAAACTGCGAAATCATAAACTTTCGAATCTAGGAAATTAGAAATACAATTCTTGTATTAGTACAAAGTAATTTTTAGTATTCGACTTCGCAGACATTTGCCAAGCATGCATGTTTGTGTTTCTACCTAATTTTATATATATAATATTAATTTTATATATATTATTATTACAGATATTATTATATATTAACAAAAATGATATCAAATATTGACTCTTGATTTTTTTGTCAATACATTATATAACTTATATATATATATAATATATAACTTATATATATATATATATGAAGATTAATTCCATAAATAATTACTCCATAAATATATATTTTTAGTTTTAAATTATCATTAAATCGATATTTATTGAAATTTGACATTTCCAATGATAGCTATCAATAAAAATTTCGTTAAACGAATCTTTAAATCCATCAAAATTATAGCAAAACACACATTTTCTCTTTGTATGTTTACACACCTTTAAATATACCATTCATTATATCGCTAATATAATGGTAACGATTAAACACATAAAAAATTATGCGCTAATTAGAGTTTCAATTACTACCTGCGATCGTTAAATAATTTAAACACGATAATTTAAACGATGTAAAATATTGTAATTAAAATGTTTGCGTTACAATCGTCGAATAGTTAGTCAAAAATTTATTGTCTATACAATGTCGCGATCACTTAACGAACGGTATTCCCTCTAATTCGAAACAAAGGAAAGAATTTCAAACGTTGCAATAGTGTATCGCAGTTATAAATCCTGCGGCTTGAACAAAAAATCGCATATTGCATCGACGAATTTAACGATCGTGTTTCGGCGTTAATCTTTTACCTGGCTAATTTCACGGCCGCTTTTTTGCTTGTCTTTCGCGACTGAATCTACAGCGAATAATTATAATTCGTTATTAATTAACATTTGCGAGCGAGATTGTCCCTTCGCGGTTTGTTTCCTCTATCGCTTTCTACATTTTCCTCTTTTTCCCTCTCACTCTTCCCTTATCCCTTTTCCTTTTCTTGCTTCCGTTCGCCCTCTTGCCGTTTTTATCGCCATCATTGAGATCCACAGACTTCACCCTCCTCTACATTTTTTTTTCTTCCGCGGTTTCCGCCAATGGGCGGAGTCCCTCTGCCTAGCTGGCAGGGTTGTCAACCTAGCAACCCTCCTCCCACCCTTAAGATCTGACCTTGCGCATCTCATCCCTCTCGCGGAAGGGCGAGAAAGGCGAGGGTAGCACGGCATCGACGTAACCCGCGATCGTTTGCAAGTTAACTTTGAAGTTCTAAACTATTCCGTGTATCGATTAGTATGCTCTATCTCTCTCTTTCTAGCTAAAGTACTGAGGTTAACCTTTAACTGATATAACAAAAACAAGTTGATATGGTATAAATCTTGATATCCCCATAAAGAAATTATATTCATTTAGATTTTAATAATAGAGTATTCTTACAATCATCACTTTCTTGAAATTTATTATTTTCAAATTATTCTATATCATCCAGAAAATAGTAATTATTAATTCTAACATAAAGACAAAGCTATGAAACGAAACTATTGATAATCTATATGTACGTCCAATTAAAATATTTGGAATAATTTTTTTTGCAAATTTATAACATATTTGATATTAAAAATTAATTTCATATGATTATAAATTCTTTTTTTCTAAATAATATCTGAGTTACATTTTTTAGCTGCTTGTATTAAAAATTATATTATTATACGCATCATACACACACACACACATACAGATGCTATATAAAGAAAATTAAACAATAGCGGATTCGATTAAACACGCGATTAGATAAAAAAAGTTTTAGTACTACAATTAAATACGTTTTCAAGTTAATGACATACATTTAGTAGAAAACTAAAATTGATTTTATAAATGATAATAACAATTATAGACATTCAAGAACTGTTTTTTTTACAAAAAGATATTAATGTTCTAGCAGCAAATTGCATTGTTAGCATTGTTAGCATTGTTAATTAATCTCAAAATTTATAATATAAATTAAAACACATTTAGAAACTAATTTCGCGTATAAGTGTTACTATATGAAATTCCAGCGATACTATATTATGTATCGACTTAAATGCTCGAATAACTGTCTTAACAAATGTAAAGCATATACATAGAATCTTCGTATATGTATATTGATTAACGCCGATTAAAATAAATTGCTTAAAAGTAACTATCTTCTCTCAGCAGAAATATTAAAAAATATTTAACTACATCATTGATAATTTCTTTTTGTGATATATAATACCAAAAATTGGTATATTAATTTCATACATATATATGTCATCTTAAAACGAGAAAAAAATCTTTGCTAATAATCATGATATTTTATCGCTCATTTTTATTTCACATGATCAAGTAATGAAAAATGGAATTGATAAGATTATTTACAGCTCTATGAAAATATTTCTTCATTCACTATATAAATATCAAAATGTTCATATATGCAATCTCTTATTTCAACTAGAAAATTGTTTCTATCTTATTATTCTTTTATTCTGGAAAAAGCGAAACAAGAAAGACCTAGTTAACTAAATCGCATAAACGAGATTAGGATTAGCTAGACGTGAGACGAAAACCCTGTTGATCCAGTAACATCGGGTGCTTAATCCGATTTTTTTCCGGTTAAACGTCATTGCTCGCGTCATGCCGGATCTGTCTTGTTCCGTCGGACGAAACATTATCGAGATGTCTCTATTATACGTGCCAAAGTAATGACGGCAGGATAATGTATTCTCAATATAAATAATTATTATTTATTAGAAAATTTATCAATATAATATCAAAGAACGTTATAAGAATATTTCTATTCAAATAAAAAATATATATACATGTATAAAATTTTACGTTATATCACATTTACTTAGATATGAAACAATGGAACTTGATAGCAATCAATTAACATTAATCTAACATTAATAAATATCGCATAGAATAAAAATTAAGAAAAAGCATTGTCTGTAAAATCTTTCTTTCTGCTCTGTAATTCGCACACACCTAAATTACAATTTCAAAACAATTATAATTTACTAAAATCGAATTAAATCTCTTGACATAAGCGAATAATATAATATTTTTACTATTTTATTAGATCCGACTAAAGTTAAAACAGATCGAAATTGTTCCGCGAGCGTAAATTCTCACAATCGTTTGACGAAGTATGAATCTATATTTATTTTCACATGTATACATATATGTACATACATACATACATATGTGTTGAAAGAGGGAGATGTATGTATGTATGCATGCTATGAATATATACAAACGTAGCATCACTCTCGCGTATTCCGACATGCGCATTCTCACCCCCACAACGCGACTTGGAGGGGATGAAGTAGGAAAACGATTTTCAACGAATTACCTTAATCAGTCTAAGATCGCCTACGTCAGGTGCATCTAGATTTGGTAAACTACCTCGTAGCAAAATTACTATTTTCTATGGTACGAGAACCATGCACCGGCGGCGAATCGATTTGCCGACTTTGATAAATTAAAGGATCGGTGGCCATTTTGGCGAAGAAAAAAAGAAATGAAATATTTCTAAAATCTAAAAAATAAAACTCCACAAATTATCGCGTTAATTTCATTTAATTTCTTAGAATTATAAATAATATTATACTTTTTCCACGGTTTTTTTTGGAGAAGAAGCTGCGTAAAGAATCTTTGCTGCAATTTCGATAAATTGTCCTAAACTACAATGAATCATTAATTTTTAATAGATGATGAATTAATGCATTAAACAAGAGTTAAAAATTTGTAATTATTATTTGATAGCATAAAAGAAAACAAGATATTTGTGTGAAAACTAAAAATATATAAGAAAATTCTACTACCTCTTTTCTTGATATATTTAATTATAATTATTTATCAATTAATAAGATTGTTTAAATTGATGAGTTGATCTTTTTCAACTTTATGTTTCAAGAGAATTTCTTATAATAATTATGAAAGAGTGCCTCAAGATAAAGATTATATAAAAAAAATATTTTTACGTAAATAAAAGCCGAGGAAGAAGAATGATCACATATCTCCTATATTTTTACTATTATTATAATTATGAAATGTTGCTATAAATATTACGAATATTGTTATTTATATAATTATGTCAAATATCTCGTAACAAAAGCAATTAATTAAATACATTTTCTGTAACAAGCATATTTCCTGTTGCTTACAGTTTAAAACTAATCACGTCTGATCATATATTCACTTTTACTACTAGATTTCTATCTATCGTAATCCAAGCATCTCTCTAAAAATTACTTTGTACGATATATAAAACTATACTTTTCGCTTTCGCGTATATAACTTCATGCACACATACACACAAAGTAAGATTTAAATACATTAACATACTTCAAAAAGTTTCCAGACTTCCCGACATCTTACGAATAACTTTCGCACACGCCTATCGCGACGTAAACGTTAAAAGATACTTCTCCCCATTATTTCGATTCGCGCAATTGCGACGTAATGAGCTAGAAAAAAATGCGTCGCTCCTTCGATCGTGCAGCATAGATTTGCATGCATAACATCGCAGGACTGCATTCTCTATTGAGCGGTTCATTGACTTTTGATCTGTTCGTGCGTGCAACTTCTCACGCGTGACGTCTCTCACAGAGACGGAGAGAATGAGAGAAAGTGAGAAAGAGAGATTCACGCCCATCGTGTCGAGATTGACCGAAATGGCACGGCGATCTCGCGAGCGCGACACTGCGCGAAAATGAGCGGAAAAATCGTGCGCAAAGTTTCGCATACAGCAACAGGTACTTTGTAACAACGCATCTTACCAAGAACTTTCGTGAAGAATCTCATCAGAGACATTTACGTAAAAGATAATGCTTAATAGAGCGTTATCTATAAAAATTGCGGTCGAGCTACTGGATTTAAGAATTATTCAAATTTAAATTAAGCTTCTTTTTCATTCAAGTTATGCGAGTTTTAATGATATCTAACAATGCAATAATATAAAAATATATAAACAAAGTAAAATTATATAAATATTAAAAAATAAAAAAAATAAAGAAACAAGATATTATTCTTTTAATCACCATATTGCTAATTTTTTTAGAAGAAAAACTATGGGAAATTATAAAGATGTCAATGTCATCAATATAGATGTTATGTATCACTTTGATATCACGAAGTGGATTCTGTCTCATGCGTCGCGTATTCTACATGGTTTTCTGATGCATTCGGTATGATATTCCATTCAAAGTTACGCTAGACGTGATTGCTTCGAAATTTATTTTATTTTATTTTATACGAGACGTATTTTCCTTATACGAAAAATTGCATATATTCGCATAAAGAATCGAAAATACAATGGAATATACGTATTTAAAGTATCGATTATAGTAGGTTTTTCATGTTTCACTCATTTTCCTTTAAAATATACATGAATTTTTGTTGGATTTGTATTGTGAAATTTAACAGATAAATAAATATGCAATTGTTTTTCTTTCTCAACACTTTATAATGATTATATTTTAAAAAATTATCTGCTTCTTTATTTCATATGATTTTTTTAAAATATTCAATATAGATCTTTAAAAGATAGACGAGTATTGTACAAATAATCGTCGATTTTTTCAGACTATCGTATTTTGGAAATATATGTTGCTAATACTTTAACAATTGATATTGTCAAAATCAACTATTTGCTTGGATTAGCATTATTAATATCTAACTATTAATTCTCTGCAATAGAAAACAATAGAAAAAAAATCAAGATAAGATTCGGATTATCTCTCTACATTTCTATATTTAGATTACCTCGAATGTTAAAAATTGCACTTACTATCCGAATATTCTAATATTTCAAATCGTCGTTAATTACATATACATATACAGACATATATATATACTCAAGACATTTCATAATTCATATTCATACAATATTATTTTTTATTGAAAAATATATAATATACACATCGGAATATGTGTATTCATTGGTGATTTTAAATGGTGAAATATTTGGGTAGTACACATAGTTTTTACCTGGTTAATATTCGCGAAAGTATATGTGCCGTAAAATTTACTATATTATTATATAAAGTATATTTAATTTTTAATAATCTCAATTTTTGTATCATTAAATATTTTTATATGCAAATACTCGGATAACACTAAAATCTGTATGAAATTTTCGAAATATTGGAGCAACAACACATTTCAATAATATTTTATCAATAACTATGAATTAATATCTAACATACATTTGCAATTTTCTAACTTTTAAATCCAATTGCGATTAATCTTTAAACAAATATAACATAGATGTTAAATGTATATTGTATGTAGCGAAGATTTAAGGCCCAAAGAGGTATAACAATTACTACATAAACGATGTTCCCATGCTTCTTACCTATATTACAAGCCTGGGTGACGGGCAGGGGTGCGCAGCAACGCCCGCCGAGGGCCGTGACCCTTATTCGGGGGGTACTAACCCCCCCGGGGCCCCCTCCCCCGCCCCCGGCGCCCCCGTAGCCCTCCACCTCCCCAGCCGCGACTGCGGCCACCCCTGCCCCCACTCCCTCGCCGGGCCCGGGACCACCACCAGGCCCACCTTCAACGGGCCCGTATCGGCCGAACGGTCCCGAGGGCCCCAGTGCACCCACTTTTACTGCGTTGTTATCCCAACGACCGTTAAATCGCACTTCTCACACTTTCCCCCCCAATGCCAGTAATGCCAGCGTTTCCTTTAACTTTCTTCGGCACTCACTGCAAAACTCCCGCCGTGTTTGTCTCGCGCTTTTTTGCACCCTTCGGCGCGGCACAACTCCTGAACTCGAGTAATCTCCTTCTGTCGTCACTGAAGACGAAGCTGCACCCTCGAACAGAGTGCGTCTTCTCTCAACTATCGTCCTGAGAACGCCCTATCGTCCTCATTGCGATCTATTTGTTTTCGCAAGTCTATCTTCGACGTTTCTCTTCTGAAGCACCAAGTATAACACCCGTTCGTTCACAATCTTGACCGAGGTGCGTGCACCTTACACACGATCATGATGCTTGTCAATTGCGAGCGATAGTCCTAAACGCGTCTATTTAACGAAAGATTCTCAAGGATCTCTCAGGATTCTTTAAAATTGCTTCTTTGTTCAAGATATTTCGATATGAAAAAAAACTCGGAACTTGGTTCTCGCGATCTCTCCTCTCACTTGATTTCCCGATAGATCTTCTCATCTACCACGTCGGCGGATTGATTCTGAAAATGAAAGAATAGCGACGTCGCGTTAGTTTCGTGCACTCCCGGCGTGATCTCGAGTGTTTGTCGTAACAACTTCTGAACGACACGCGAACCGCTGGCCAATGACGTTCTCTCTCTTTCTCTTTTTCTCTTTCTCTATCTATGTGTGAGTGGGGACCGGAGATGCCGGCGCACGGCGCGATACGTCACGTTACGGCAGCGGCGAAGCGAACACGACGATGATGCGAGCGCACTCGCCTCGAGTTCGTCAGCCAACTGGCTGCACCTGCGGCATCAGCAAGCGTCCCCTTCTCCCTTAGAGTTTGGTCCAGGACTCGCGCAAGCCGACGAGAACCAGCTACGCCCATTGGACACGACCATACGCGGTATACACAGTACGCCAATGTCGGATTGGTCGGTGATGCTAAAAACAGGCGTAGCCAAGCCAGAGCGCCGCCAGATATGGCCGTGGAATGGCTGCGGAACAGCGTTTGCTTGTGGAGAGGCGCTTCTGTCGTTGCTACTGCTGCTTCTGCCGGCGTTACTGCCGCTGGCTGGCTGGCTGGTTGCTGCTGTTGTTGCTGGAAATAGGCTGGTGATGCCGCCGCCACTGCCGCCGTCGCCGACGCCACCACCGCAGCCGCCTGCTTCTCTTCATCTGACACGCTATCGATCCCACGGCGTCGCGGGAGACGAGAGAGTAGACTGCCTCGCGAAATGCCACAGGTTTCAGGGAATCTTTACCTTTCGCGTCCGCGAAGTGTGTTTCACCCTTTCCTCCACTCGTTTCACTCGTTCATCGCCTATCGCGGCGCCGTGTCGTTTCTACCTTGCTGTTCTATCAGCTTTTCTGCATCTATCTACTTTTCTGCTCTTCATTTATATAGGTACCATTTATTATCTTTCTCCATCAGACCGATATAGCTTCTTCACGTATCTACAACTAGTTCTCTTCTCCTCGTCGCTGATAATTCTCTTCTTTTTGATTTCTATATCTAGTCTATCATCCTACATCGCCTACATTTTAGGCCGTGAAATACTTCTGTTTTTCTCTCGTTGACGCGATATCATCCTTTCATTTATGAACGCAGCGAGCATATTTTTCTTCGTTTGCTTGTCATTGTCGATAACTCGATTTCGTCGACGTCATTATTTTTATCTTCTTTCTTCTATTTTCTGCATCAACCCCAGTAATACTTCTTCGTCTCTTTCTAGTTAATTCTCTTTTTTTAATTACTTTATCGCACGTGTGTTTCTTCCTACTTCCTTCACTCTTTCATCTTCCTTTTACGTTGACTTTTGTCCTTTTCTCTTATTACTCTGTCATTCTTTCTTCCTCTTTTTTCAACCGTGTTTTTTACCTATCTTAAACTTATTCTATCTTTTACGTATTTATATTCGATATTTCTCTGTCTTCTTTTTTCCTTTCCTATCTGTTCCTCTTATTACTCATACGCGCCGGTGCAAACGTTTTGGCTGCTGAAATACGGTGCGTTATCGCAGAATACGCGCTCCTTTCTATCGATTAAAGGACTCCACGTGCCATTAACCGAGTGGCCGAATGCTGTTGTTTGGTGTGACAGCCTCCTTTCACGAGACGAATCACGAATCGATAGTCAAACTATGAGTAGAAGTATTTATTTTCCTTAGGAATTTTTATTGTATTTATTAATCAATTATTCAACGAAACTTTAAAATCTATACTTTGTTAAATAGATTAAAGTTTATATATTTGTTTTATTTTCTCTGCAAATAAAAATTTAATTTTTGTTCTATTGATAAAGTTCAATTATCAATATATCAAAATTTTTATTTATTATTACTTATTTATTTCTTATACTATTTATTTGCTGTTTTATTAATTTCGAGAATAAAAAATTTAATCATTAAAAAAAATTTAACAGGATTTAAAAATCAGATCGCAAATGTATGTGATTAAGATAAGCATCAGGAGATATATTCGTAATATAAAGTGGTATATCCGGAAGATATTTCACGCGAGATAGGGCCACACGAATCGGAGATAAGTCGATATATCGTCTTCGCTCCCTTGCGCGTTTCGTCTCCTCTTAATGAGGACCAGCACGATTTAATGGGCTCTCTTTCGTACGATCGTAGTTCGTCATAATTAGTCGTAAAGAAGTGACTTCTATAAATTATATTGTTGCACTTGGTAAGCTTGTTACAAAGGTTGACAAATTATCGAGAAGTTAATTGAGATTATTACAGGCTGCCATAAAAAAATCGCCCATCGGTTAAACGTGCCAATTCGTAATAATAAAACATAAACATCATCACTGATTATCATGTTGTCATTTTTGTTTGACCGGAAGTCATGTTGTCAGGCTCAAGAATATGTATATGTACGTGTATAATAAATGTGTCACGCTTCAGACGATCTGACGGATTTCAAGACTTAATTCAAGAATCTTAATGTCGCAATCGATTCAATTTTATAGTAACCAAGGTGATTAAAATTATATCATAATTAAAAATTCACTGTCTAAAGTTTTATTAAATTATTTTCCGAAAATTAATATAGCGATATTTAATAGAGCAAATTCAGTAATACAGTAATGTTTCAAAAACAATATAAAAGTCTTACGTGACATAACATTGACTGCAACAACACGTAATGTATTTGTAAGGAAATATCTTTGCAATTTTTTCGCGCTGCACATGGTCATTTTTATGCAATTCGTTCATCACATCAATAATCAAATGATTAAATAATCAATGAATAAATGATAAATAAATTAATACAATCTAACCGAACAATCGATATGCTTCCGAAAGAAGAAAAGATGAGTGCAACGGATGCATTTTCGGAAAACTGTCCGGAAAACGTGACCGTGGTCGCTTCTAAGACGGGGCCATAACTGACTATTTATTGCGAGGATTATCGTGGGCTTCCGTCTATTCGGCGATATTTACGATCGCCGTGTTCGCGAGAACGGACGAACGACTTCATTGCAATTGCACGCCCGGAGGGTATTATAGTTTAGTCGCGCGCGGCGCGGGTATTTATAGTAAGGGCAGCGTTATTAGCGCGGTTAAAACTTTACGGCTAGAGCTGGCTGCCTCATTTACGGCCGAGCGGAGCCCGTAATCGCGTAGTTAGAATTATACGATTACAGGCCGATATATATTATCGCCGATAACCATTGAATTTCTTCAAACGCGCGCCCCGCGTATAATTTCGCGCGAACGTGGGAGAGGAAAAAAGCAAAGAGGATTTATTATTATTAATTATCGAGCACGTGCGATATATCGTTAAGAGCTAAACAAGTACCTCGATCGCACGTGCGACTCGGAGGCATCGCATTCAAGAATCGCGCTGTTTGTATTTATTATGAAATACGCGCGAAATATTTTCTCCCCCTCCTCCCCCGCTCTCTTCTCGAAGCTTTCAAAAATTATATAAAAATTCAACATAAATATATTATTTTTCTACATTTCTTTAGCTTTTGAATCTTGACAGTGCTCTCTAAAAGTGAATCAGTGTATTATCACTGTAATCAGTGCTGTATTTATAACTGCTTGTAATCAGTTAGTATTTACTGGTTTTCAGTGATAATATACTACTTTCACTAGCGTGAATCAGTGTCACAGTATACCCAGTAGCGCAACTCCCTAAAATTTGTGAAGTCCAAAATGGAGTGCGCATGCGCGAAGTTAGCGAGTAAACACAGTACCGCCATCTGAACTTTCCTCTCACTTTCTCCTTCATTGTTTACGGTCACTCTCTCTCGCTCTCTCTGCATTTAAAGGTTTTGTTATTAGTATTATAATTTATATTAAATAATTTGTATGTATGTAATTTTTTTAATGAAAAAGTGGATCAACTGTTGGAATTATAATTTTATTTTAATATTTGATTATATAAATTTTAAACAAATAAGAATTTTATAAAAATTTATTTTCACATATTTGGCTAATAGAAATACTAACTTTGGCATATATGTGTCAAATAAATTATTCATTATAAAATAATGTACTTATTTAAAATGTACTTATTTTTTACTTTTTAATTATATTACATATATGCATATATGTATGTATGTGTGAAATAAATTATATTCATTATAAAAAATGCATATTTATTAATAAGTACATTTATACTTAATATTAAAAATGTTTTTAATATGTCTTTATTTAATAGTTACATATTAATGTTTTTTATATTAATGTTTTATATATGATATATTTCATTATTTATTAATGTACTTATGTTATACATATATTGTTTATTATGTTATATATAATTTTATAAATTTTGTATCTTTTTTCTTTCATTTATCTTTATGTATTACATTGTTATTATATATAATTTTTACTAAAATTTACTTCTTTTACATTTAGTAATATGTTGAAAAAAGAAAGAAAATGAAGCGAAGGAGAAAGAGTGAGAAAAAAGTCCAGATGGCGTTACTGGATTTACTCGCTTACTTCGCGCATGCGCACTCCATTTTAGACTTCACAGACATCAAAGGTGTCGACAGAGAGTCGCGTTACTGGGGCTGCGTTCCAATATTCACTGCCAGTACTGAAAATCTATAGTTTACGTGACGTACACTATAGATTTTCAGTACTGGCAGTGAATATTCAGTCTGGATATACTGTGTCAGTGTATTATCACTGAAAAACAGTAAATACTCACTGATTACAAGCAGTTATAAGTACAGCACTGATTACAGTACTGATACAGTGATAATACACTGATTCACTTTTAGAGAGTGTATCTTGAATTATAGACAACGAGAATAATCGAGGGAAATAATTGTTTACATATATATAACCTATACTATTCGCATGTAACGTCCATGTGCTACGTCGTTTTTCGTATTCATATAACCTATATTACTGTAATACTCGTATGCTTATACGTCGTTTTATTTAAAGACAAGAAAGAAACAATTTTTATTAATATAAATATAAAAAACTTACGTAAATCTTACTCGAGACTCGAAGGTGTTTGGCAAGCATGGTCGCTTCCTCGCTGTTCGTCGAAGCACTCGCGAAAACATAATTAATAACAATCGTACGCGTTTACATTATCAAAATATCGCGATCACGTCACTCCACGGCATGGCACAGCACAATCTTACTCGAATTTTATTACATTGTAACGGAAGAAAAAACTACGACCGCGCATAATTACGCACTACTTCGTTACAGTACTGTATGACGTATGGCAAATTAACGCGAATCTTTAATGGAAAAAAGAAAAATGAAAAAGAAAAATGCCCAAGTAACTTCAACGCGATACATTGCACTTTCTGTAATATTTTCCGCACTTTAATATACAATCGCATTTTTAGGCGACTGCGTATATCGCATTATCTCGTATTATAACACAAAAGTATCAGAAATATCGTCTTACCGATTGCTCGCGCGATAAGATAAATCCGAATGTCGCATATTTCGTTAATAGACGAGGATTCATAATATTATGATGTGAAATACCTGCTTCCAGCCTCGCTTAAAGCCTCGTTTCGCTCGCGATTCGTTAATCACAAGAGTTACGCGGTCTTAATATTAATCGTTTGTAGGAAATGATCGCGTTTAACGTTAACATTTGTGATCGTACTTCGAAAGATAATGCGACACACAGAGCGCCCACGTCACTACCTAACCGTTCGAGTCTCGCCGCTCGAATGACAACTGACAACACTGCCACATGTAAACAACGCGCTACGTCACAAAAATTCGGCGCGCACGGTAATGTTGTTAAACAAGACTTGAACAAAAAATCGCGAAGCGCTTTGTATTATTTTTCGAAATACAATTAGATCTATATATACAATAACTTTCTACTATTATTGTAACAATATTATCAAACCGTGGATTTATATATTAACTTATATTATTATATAGTAAATATAATCGTATTATGTTTTTAAAAAGAATAACTCATATTACATATTTAAAGAATAAAATTTAACTGAATAATATAATTATTAATTTTATTACAATATTATTATTATTATTAACAAATTAATTTCCATAAATACATTTTCCTAATCAAAATAAAGGTGAACTTTATTTTTCAAATAATTTAATAACTTTTTTCTGGAATAATTAATCAATATTATTTAAATTTCCATTTAAAAAGTTAAATAATTTGTATGTGTGATTAAAATTTGCTATTAAAATTATGAATATTATTACGTAGTAATGTAATTTATCTCTGTTAGAAAAAAGGATTTTAAAAAATTCCGTAAGAAATGGTATAATATATTTGAATGAAATTTATTCTGTAAAAAAGATTAAAAAAAATTAAAATTAAAATATTGCGGATATAAGAAAACAAAGAAATCTATAGATTTCTAGATATGATCCTTAATTCCATTTCAATTAGAATTTTAATTTAGAATAGATATACATGCCAATACGTGTTCTTAAATCGTTTATTTTTTTACGAAAAATTCATGACGTTATCTTTGATCGAAAATTGCATTCTACGGAAACACCTAGTCGGCTTTATTGATGTTTTAATGCGGAACTTGCTCGATTAAAAATGTATATCGATTATAATCTTATTTATCATGAACGATTTCAGATTTAGTCGCGATAGCAAGGAAAATGTGTAATAAGTACAGAAAGATAAGATCTCGTAATCGACGCTACTTGCGTATAATTATAACGCCGCCACAACGTGATATCAATTTTTACATTAACATTTTCATCAAACGAATGTATCCACATCACACTGTTATTAACTGTTGAAAGCTATATAGACCTTTCGCCGTATCTGACTTGCGAAACTATTTTTATTTCACGGAACTGTCTAAATTCCTTCAATATCGCAATAATTTTTCTTTTTTACTAATTTATCGATTTTCTATCGAAAGATATACTATTATATTTTAAAATCTTTATATTTCAAATTAATTTAAAAAATCTATATTTAATTTAATAAAAGATATTAAAAAAAATTAATATGCATTTTGAAAATATTAATTGAAAAGAAGATATAAGTATAATTTGATTTGATTATACACATATATAATAAAATAAAACATGATCATATACAGTCAAAATAATGATTCCAGGATATGTAGGGAATGTAGAATTAATAATTTTATTCAACAGCTTAACAATTGTAGCACGTAAACCAGCGCGCTCACAGTAATGCACATATAGCTGTGTAATATGTACATCATAACAAAAATATTTAACATTTTTTAAGCAATTAATAAAATATTCTAATTGCATTGTTGTACTATCTTAGATATAATAGGCAGTAATATTTTACTGTATCTATATATCGAGAGGTCGCGATAATTCAGATTTAGCCTTACATTTTTAGTTTTATATTTCTTTGGAAAATGATGTAATAGATTTTTATCTTAATAAACTTTCAGTTAATAAAACTTTTTTATTTTGTAAATTTGACGTCTTACTTTTTTTGTGATAGCTTATATTTGAAAGCTTATTTTATATTTATATAATTTTTTTATGTATCATAAAAAATTGTAATCAATAATTTTAATAAAATTTTCAGAGAAATTTGCGATTATTGTATATTATTCTTTGATATCATTATCAAAAATTGTGAAAAATAATAATTTGTCCATCATTATTAATACAAGGCTTTTTAAAAATGTTGTATTAAACATGAAATATTCTTCAATATATCCATTAAAATTTAAGATTGATTTAAGCATGACCCCTTTCAGATTAATAATAATATACTATACCTTTAATTGACTACATTTTCGTTATTCATGTTTTATTCCACATAGGGGCACTTTTGGATGGTACCCTGTCCATTTCCTGTATGTAACATCCATTGCTCCTTCTACAGCGTGGTCTATTGGATGTATTATGAAAGATATAGATACCAAGCCAACAAGTGTTGAAATCCAAGGCTTTTTAAAAGCTGTTCTTGTACTTTTTCTTTGCGCAAACTGAACTGCTGCGCAAATTCTATTTATAGTAAAACCAGGAACTATTATAGATGCAAAAGTCTGCCATATCAAAGTATCCGATGTGGACAATAGAACATTCTTAGTTCTTTGTGAAGTAGCATTTGCCTGTAACATTATTCATTATTAATTATGTTAATAATTATTATTAACTTATAATTAAACTTTTAAAATTTATATCATACTTGGTAGACTTTTGCACCCTTGTGCACTGTATCAGCAAGAACATATCCACTTGATAATGCATAGCTAAACCACACGATAGATTTTGGTACTAGGCTTCTAAATGCCTCTCCAACTTCATTTGCATAACCTGAAGGAGAGAAAATTATTCTATTAACTTATGTAATCGACCTTTTTAAACTGCACATATTATCTAATTACTTCACTATAGTTATTGCTGCTACCATCACATTTTATTAAAATATATTTACAGTAATGTTTGATAGAATTAGAGAAGAAAGTAAGGAAAACATGACAGAAAATTTCAATAACATCACTTAATAATTTACTTATTGCTAACCTAAATATCTCACATATGTGTCCCGATACAGATCCACCTCTTCTTGATTATTCATCGTCCCAGAATTTTCAATTTTCCAATTATCTTTCGCACAATAACATAACCTACGGCAGAGCTTGTCTCGATAATAACACGATGTTCATTGCTAAAGCAATTTTCGATACATTGGCGTAGATATACCAAAAATGAAAATTGTGATATTCGTGAAAAAGTATCTCTTCTTCTATTATTAAATATTTAAAGAAATTTTTAGAAATGTAACGTATACGACTTAGACACGAGAGCGAAAAGTCAAACAACAAAACACTGTTTTGAAATTATAAACAATGCAAAAAAATATAGCCTAAACAATTTCGAGAAGTCGATAAGTTTGCGGCCCTAGTTCGATATAAGACATATGTATACAGGAGCTACGTAACCTCAAACTCGATCGCGATGACGGAAACACGCGTTCTCGTTTGTGGGCGATAATTTACGGAGGATATGGCGGATCCGTGATAAATCGTAAATACGCGTCGACGAGCACGTGTCGACCATTATCAGGATGATGGTCGACCTGGATTACGCGCGGCGGTATCTTAGCCTGCAGATCAACGAGGCGGTCTGTTGGTGGTGGTATTACATCAGGGAGATCTCGTGGCAGCTGCTGATCGCCCTGCTAGCGTATCTCTGCGTCTGCATCTTCCTCTATGCGGTCCTCAAGAGAGTGGGCCATGCTGCCTGGCAGCTACCGGGTCCACCTGGTAGACTCCTTCTGGTCACGGCTCATCCAGACGACGAGGTGATGTTCTTCGGACCACTGGTCTACTGGCTGGCGCGCTCCAAGGCCAGCGAGATCTATCTGTTGTGCTTATCCATGGGTACATGTCATTGGTGGTCTATTTAAGATCGCGAACGACGATTTTGACAGAAATAATCAGTCTAAGTGTCAAGCAAATGTCTATTGATGTTTACCAGTGTGCTTACAGGTGGAGACAAAAGAAGGATAGAAGAGTTGTGGGAATGTACAAAGGTGTTGGGTATCCCAGAGGCTAATGTAACAATAATTATGTGAGTGTGTTTCACGAAATCACTTGCAAAAAAACTTAAAAATGTATTTATATATTTCTTTCGTTAAAAGAATATTGTAAAATCTTTAATTGCATATTTAATGCTACATATACTTGTCTAGTTTTCTTAAATTTGACCAATTTTATTTAGCATTAAATATGCACAGTGAATAAATGAAAAATAGAGATGTCTATCTTGTGAAAATAACAGTCCAATAAATAAATGTACAGGAGTAGCGAGTTACCAGATGATCAAAGTGTACAATGGCCAGTAGATACAGTTGCCGAGAGTATCTTACAATATATAGAAATATACAAAATCAATGCTGTTGTGACATTTGATAAATACGGAGTCAGCCGACATAAGAATCATATCTCGTTATACTTTGCAATCGCCACGTTATGCATACAGAAAAAAGTACCTCTATGTTAGTATCAATTTGCTCAGTTTGCTCAATTAATATACAAATATCAACTAATAAATTTAATCCTGTATTTCAGATTGTAAACTGTATGTGTTAGAGTCAGTTAATATAATCAGGAAGTATGTTCAACTCTTAGATTTACCTATCAGTCTACTCTCAGCCTCATATTGGTATCTGGTGACATATGAACAAAAACAAATAATCAAAGTAAGTTTGAACATTCTAATTTGTTGGAGAAAAATTATTAATTTTTTTATATCTTTATATAATTTTTTTGCAATATCTTTTTCTCATAGAGTGCTATGGCTGCACACAAGTCCCAGTATGTTTGGTTTCGAAAGTTATACATGATTTTTTCACGATATACGTTCATCAATACCCTCCAAGAAGTCAGTGCTCTCGATCTGGAGCTGGATCTCCAATTTGATGAGGATTGAACATTAAGCAAAGAAGGAAGAATGTACAAAATATGTAATTATCATTGTACATACTTTGTCTACCAATGAATTACATTATTGTAAATTACATAAAATGAAAGTTATATACCAAAGCTACAATTTTAAAATTCATGCAACATTTTATAAGCATGAAATATATTTTTATTCATTAATAATAATAATAAGAACATACATAGTTAATTCTGAACGAGGAAACGGCACCTAGCTTTTTTGGTATAATAATAAATCGGCTTTTCTCGTAAAAAAGAAAAAAATACGTTCTATATGCCGTTTTATCTTTATCTTTAATCTTATTTTTTTGTATATAATCTTTCACAGTTCCAAATGCAAAATTGTCATTTGATATGTACAATTTTATTTATTAGTTGTATATAATAAAGTAATCGTATCATAGATAAAAAAATCGTTTAATTCAGTTTGTAGAACACAAGGTTTCTTATCAAGTAATTGCATACATTTTATGAAAATTAACGTTATTTTAAAAAACGTTATTTAAAAAATTTGAGCAAGTTAATATATAACGAGTTAAACTCGCGGTTGTACATATTTTTAGTTGTTTCAACAATAGTTATATAAGTCACAGATTTTTTAGCCAAAATTCTTTTTCTTTTTGGCACAAATAATGTACATAGGAGAGAGAATTCAACTTTCTTTTGTTCTAATGTTTGATAATGGACATTTTTTCAAAATTTGGGAAAAATATATTACTCTTTTCACAACAATATCATAGATGTATACAAGAAATAGAGATATTCTCTATGAATATAGATATTCTTTCACACATATGCAATATTACTTACATTTCTTTAACATTTAACTTCCATGAAAAGCTACTTAATATGAAAAACAAAAATTCTCTTTTTCCACAATGTAAATTCCACAAAGTAAATATACCTCAACAAGCATGTTGGAAAAATATTCACTGAAAGTTTAATCAGTAATCATTTAGAGTAATTGCAATATATGCAATCATTATTATTTTATAATTTTCGACTGAAAAAGATTCTTTCAACAACTCTTGGTTATATTTCTAATATAAAGATAAGAAAGTTATCTTTTTTATCATTATTCTGTTAGTTAGAATTTTTCTAACATGCTTTAAACCTGGAATGTAACGAAAATACATGTTTAGTTACTTACTATATAAATGTATATATGTATATAAAAAAGAAATCTCCTTTCGTAAAAAAATCTCAGTAATAAAAAGAATACGCGCGACAGTCCGAGAACGATTAATTCTAATGCCGAAAATAGACCGACAATTATTTGAAATCGTAAATACTTTTCCAAGGATGATATTATATTTATCATATAACGAGTTTGTCGAACGTAGCAACTATCGAATAAAGAAAGTTTCTATCAAGAATTTCATTTCACAATTTTCTTCATCAAGAAAATTTCTATCTAAAAATCCTCTATCTGATATTCAATCGATATGTTCGACATTTTATCATATGAATTTAATATCAACCTAACATGATACTATTAGACAAATTATACGCAACATACGTGTGCATATATCGAAACAAAATATAATATAATCGAAGAAAAAAACAATCTCTATGTGCTGTAATCATGTGCGTTTAACGCACAGGCCATATTTCAAATACTTTTTCCTATAAGTATAAGTTTACGAATTGATATCGTCGTAAACATATAATTTACACCTTAGATCGAAACTCTGCGAGTGAGCCCGATTTGAATCGAGCTAAAGACGAAAATATTACGTACTATTGGTACGTATTCTAATAAACATCTTCTTTTTATAAAACGAAGTAAATGTTTATATACGACAGATAAAATGGACGGCATAGAATTGGTTCCCGCAAGATCTTCAGATCAGTAAACTACCGTAACGGCGATAGATTCACCGCAATGAGCAGAATACCGAATTTAGGTACATAGAGAGGAGGAAGTGATACCTGGAAGAGATTTCCAATCGGGCGTAAGGATTTCCTACATGTCCCAGTGAACAATAATCCTTTAGGAATCCTTACAAAGGATTCATGACGAAGATCTCGCGGGCCGTGTCCTAGAACCTGTCTTTGCCACGATGAGAACCCAGAGTACCCATTCCCGGTTGAGGGGAATCCGTATCGATTGCATCCTGCAGATATTGTATTTCCTGCAACTCTTGGAACTTCTCGTGATCCCGAATGTGCGCATAGTTAGCGGATAAGCACATCAGGTAGTGTATTAGGCTTAGGATAACCAGTATGGACGCTGCAGTCGCCAGGATGAACATCACTTCAGCCTTTTCCACAAAGTCCTTGCAGAATAGTTTGACTTCCTGAGGTCCACACACTTGCATATCCTGCAGCCGTGTATTGTTTGGAAAAAGGAAATCTAAAATCGTATAAAATTGTTTGGTATTTATCAATTCTGTCATAAATAATAAGTATCTAATATAGATATATTTGAATTAGAGCAATCCAATTTAATTTTACAATTTTTAAATAAGAGAAAAGAAATATTTTCTAGTTTCAATTTATCTATATATTGATTAATTAATGTATGTATCGTCTATGTATGATTTAAAAAACCTACTGAATTGAGTAAAATCAATACAATCATCAAGAGATTGAACACGTGGATTGTTGCACAGGCCCCAGAATATAGTGAATACCAGCGTAATGATAGCAAGAAATGCAAATATCAGAAGCCAAGCTATTTGCAAGATATAAATGATAGTCATAAACTGAAAAAGTAAAAATTTTTATATTAAGATAACGTGAAATAACTTCTAGTTGTCAAAGATTTTTATATTTTAGATACATACAACAGCACAGGAGATACGTCCACCTACTCTAGATCTCCATGCTCGATAGACTTTGTGCCTTGTAGCACCAGTTGCAAGACAACCGACGCACAAAATCATAAATCCTAGAGCTGCCATGCAAGCTCCAATCGATGCAAACACCAACTGCACTGCTTCCAGCCATCCAAGATGAAGATGAAACACCTAAATCAATTTCATAATTCTTGATATATAGAATCTTTAAAACATTTCTAAGAATACTATGATAAGCCAAGTGATTTACCTGATCCATCATAAGAGCACACAATGTTGCACCTCTGTACATAGTACCACAGAAGATTCCAACTCCTAAGCAACACATTATAGTTGCTATAAGAGTTGCGTATGGCACTCTAGCCATACAATCGTTGCACATGTTCCCTAAACAAAGAAATTTGATTTCCTATATTTATTCTGTTACAAGAAATTATCTATATGTGTGTAATTGAAGTAAATTATAATATAACTGTATAAAAGCACATAATTGCAATATCACAACTTTTTTATAAGTAAATATAAATTATATACATATAGATATATAAATTACATATTGAAATAACATCGTATAAAAATGCATTATAATGAAAAATAATGTAATTTTCCTGGTGTTAATATTTCCTACAGCAAAATACGATGATTATCTATGATATTTGTATTATTTAGCTTCACATTTGAGTGGTATTTTCAGATACTTACTACATGTTCGTTCGTTTGAGTCAATATCATGGAGACTACGCTCAGAAAATCTATCTACGCTTATATTACTCGCAAACCGACTACGCAATGGTAAACTCTCTCTGACCTGATGTAACTCATGCAATCTCACCATTTTAATATTGTTATACGAATCACAATAAATGACTGAATAAATAAAGAACACGCAGCAAAACACGAACGTTCGACCAATGACTAAGCCGACTATAATGATGAGATGATGACTAATCATCACTTATCTACAAGCTCGTCAGATAACACGCGAGATGTACATGTACATACGTATGAGCTTACTTCATTCATAAACTCGAGCGTAAACGCTTCATTAACGTATTAATATCTTGAACGGAAATAATTGACGCGTGACGTTTATTATTGTTGACGTCCATAATTATTTCATCAGTGATAGCCACTCTCTTTATTCTTAATATAGGGTCTAATAAACTCTCCTTGAATTTTTGTCAAGTCAATTATAATTTATACCATATCAAATTAGCAGTTTTAGCAGTTGTTTAACGAGATTATCTAAGCTTAATCTTAGTAATGTTTACAACCGTATGGAACTGTTATCAGTATGATAATTAGTATTATACCCATATATATTCGCTATTCAAATTTCACAATCGGTTTATGGCGGACGATTACATTAATTTATAATGAGAAAACGAGGAAAAAAATTTTTCGTCGAATTATCGCGACCCAAAAAATTAAACTTACCCATATTCGCAGTTCGCGTCTAGTTCACTCTGTTTAAGGTTAGGAACGCTTGAACGAAGAATGGGCAGCGCCCGTTCGTGGAATCTACGAGATTACAGTTTCTCGTTAATTATCTCGGCAATTACGCGTCCCTCAGCCGTGATAGCGAAGGACATCGCGATCTCAATCGCTAATTGTAAAAACAGAAAGAAAAAAAAAACACGACACGGAAAGATCGATAATTTAAATTAAGAGGATTCGATAAATTTGTCGAAATTTTAATTTCTCTAGGAAAATTATCATATGCGACGTCACATTCGTTTGTTTACTATCTGTCAGAAACACTCCGAAATAGCACCCTGACGTAATCAACCACCTGTGAGCACAGCTTCCGGCTCCACGGACAATTTCTCGCGCACGATGATCCTATCGATCTTATCGCGCGCGCGCGCGCGCGTACGATAATGTTGGATTTCGGGAATATTACGGGGAACAATGAACAGTACAACTTCCACGGGGTATCGATCAGAAACGGCGTTCAATATGGCGTCAGAAACGCGCATATGATGGTGGTCCACCCGAGAAGCAAATGATGAATGGGATCGTTGGCCTCGCGAGAGATTGTAGGGCGCGCCGTAGTAAACGTTCATAAAAGCCAATTCCCTTCAATGGAGTGGGGTTGACGGGAATGATAATGACCAACTATAACCCCGATTCGATTGAGATGTTACGGGGAACGGAGCCGTAGAGCCTTTAATCGATTCCGGGAAAGTGAATGATTTGTTTTTCGTACAATTCTAAAATTCGACTTTCACGAGATAAGAATGTTTAAATTTTAAATATGTGCGTAAAAATGAGAAAAAAATTATTAGACAAATATATATGGGAAACACAGCTGATGAAAAATCTACAATAAGTGTTAATTGGTGAAAATTGACACTTATCTTTCTTTTTTGTATATTTGTTTATTACTTTATGATTTATTGCGAATTTATTTCTCATTACCATTTGATGATATATTAAGCAAAGAGAATAATTTTAAAATATATATAGAAACAATAGTAAATATACCTGTATAGTTTGTTACTTTGAGTAGCAACAGATATCAAATGTTATTCTGTAGAATTTTCCTTTGTATATTTGAAAAATTTTCATTTAAGTCCCACATTTGTAATAATTACTCTTAAATTAATAGTACTATTTACATATTTCTCTTCTCCGCTATCTACAAAAAATAAACATTAATCTTTTAAAAAATATATTTCTTTAACTCTTCCTTAACTCTCTCTTTTTCTTATCTGTCTTATTGATTTTTTAAATAGAAAAATGAATATTAAAATATTTTAAAATATTTTTGTGTGCACAATGCTCGAATGAAGCTCAAAGTAAAAACCATTATAGATAAAATAAGTGATTCTTTATTATTGTATACTTAAAAATATTCATTAATCTATGTTTAGATTTGTATAAATTATTTATATAAATCTATATTGTATAACCTGTGAATCTATAATAAGCTTACAGTCCATTCGACAGTGATTTTTCAGTCATATTGTACAAAATATTCAATATTTTCAATTGAAGCTACCGAATACATATGTGCCTTGGTTCCATGAGATATTGGATAACCATTGGCAATTGACGAAGTTTCTCTTGAACCGGCACTTCCAAATTTTGCTGGTGATGCTTATTATATCGTACAATATCACCATCATTACTTTCGTATGTGATGCTATCTTGATTTTGCGGACTTACCTATAATAAGATGATTATTGAAATGACAATATATAATAATCTTACTCTCTAGTTTTATAATTATATCCAATTCATTTTAGTGACATTATTATTTTGTGATGGTTTATTATTAATTGTTTGATATATATATATACAAAATGTATAATAAACTATCACAAAATAATAATGTCGCTAAAATGAATTGGATATAATTATAAAATTAGAGTATAAGATTATTTAGTAAATCAGTAAGACAACTTACAGTTAAAGCGGACCCGTCTTTGTAGTCAACTCGGATATCGCCGGACGATAATCTTGTAGCGAAACCAACTCCTGGCACCGCTACTTTATTTGCATTATTCAAACTATGCGTAGAATTCATCTTGCGCGATCTAGAAGTCATCGTCGAAACGACGGAGCAGCTACCATTGAATGACGGCAACTAAATGAGATTCAACATTACTTCAATAGAACAAAGAAATCAATTATTGAGATACTGAAAAAAATTTAGAAATTCCTACTTACAACGGGAGAAACATTTCTAATATGCGATATATTTTCTTTTCCCTGTAGATAGGGAACATCATTCAGGACCGTGCTAGGCCTTCGTCCAATTATCACAGGAAAACAAGGATGCCCAGTGGCCGCCTCCAAAGATGTCAAAGTGGATTCCAGTAGTAAACATCGTTTATAGCACTCCGAGTAATGTTCGCAATAGCTTTCGAGATGCGATGGAAATTCACCCTCAACAAATGTATCACCATTGTGATCGGTGATCTTTATGACACCATTTACTCTAATGATCTGGATTATATAGAGAAATAAAAGTGAGAGAAAAATAAAAAAAATTAAATTATTGAATTACATAATATTAAAATTATAATATTAATCATTGTCTTTTTTTATATTCTTTTATGACAATATACATATAGTATGATAAAAGATATATATATATAGTATATAAAAATCAATGAATGAATATACATACATAATACATAAAAATGAATGAAGATACATATATGATAAATAAAAATCAATGAATTGATAGCTGTGCGTACCTGCACTCCATTGTAAAAATGCACTTCGCAGTCAGGCTGTGGACCATTCTCCATGAAGACACACTTTGAACGCTGGGTGTACAGCGTTAATTTTGGAGTTTTCGCCTGAACTAATTGCACGAAACGGTATGCGTACATGTATTTTCGATGATGACATGCTGGTAAATTTTCATAGGAATAAATACTATCAGCACCTCGACTAGGCAATGGTGGCGGTTGCGAGCCAACTTCTGTAGTTACTGGTTTGTAAAGAACGACACGTAGACCATCGCCTGATATTCTGCACACATCGCTGATTTTTTCCTAAAATATCAATATTAATAATTACATATAAATATACAAATTTATTATAGTGAGCCAAAATTTCATCTATATAACGATTTTTATATTACTCTTTTATACACACCCTGCCATTTTTACGTTTAACAAACTCAGTGCACACTTCTCCATTGTCTAGAAGCGTAAGAATCGCGGTGTTCGTTCTGTGTCTAGTGGGTTGTAATCTATTGGTATTTAAAGGAGGTACTTGTAACTTTACGCTCTCCTCAGTTCCTTCCACATTATGATTTTCCGCGCTCTTTTCCTTTTTTAGTTTATTGTTCCTTACCATCATTTTCTGCTTCTCTAAATGATCATATTCATTGTAATTGTTGTACTGCTCGTTTTGCGAGAACACCCTGCGAAATGATGGAATACCTAGCAGCACAGAGTCTTCTTTCGCGTAATTCCCGTATCTCGCTCTGTAATTTGACTGTATCTTTGCAACAGGTTCGGATAATGCCTCGCTTCTCATACTAATCATAGGCATTATCGGCGTTGTGGACGTTCTTTCCTCCGACCGAGATCGCACTTTCGACCGACCGTATGAGGATAGTGTCCTACCTAGCCCAGAATCTATCATGCCATTAGTTAATAAATCTTTACCTCCCATGTCATTTTTTTCCTAAAAATAAAAACGGTTGTTATTAATATATTTAAATTATATATTAATATATTACATGTTTGATATGTTAACTATTTTATTAATGCATTATTACTTACATTATATAGCCTATTTCTTTCTATATTTGTTATAAATGGATGTTTGTGAATATCCCTTAGACGTATCCTCTCTTTTGGATTTTTTTTCAGTAATTTTTCTATTAAATCTTTTGCATTATCCGACAAATAAGACGGCATTATGTAATCAGCCATTACTACTCGCGTTAAAGTACTCTTAACTGCATCAGTGTCGAATGGTGGTTTACCCACCAATAAAGTATACAACATACATCCCAAACTCCATACATCCGCCTCTGGTCCATGTGAGGATCTTGTAGCAACCTAGAAATTTTTATAACATCACAATCTAGCATGATCTTGCAATCTAGCAATGCTAAAATACACTAGTACATACTTCAGGAGAAATGTAGTTTGGTGTGCCGCACATAGTCACATGTTTTTCATCTGGTTTAGTTAATTGTGTAGCTAACCCAAAATCTGCTATTTTCTGTGAGCATACAAAACCAAGTAAAAAAAAATCTTTTTACTCCAAGAAATTAAAAATATATTTAAATATATATTTATATACCACTTGCATATCTCTGGTCAAAAGTAGATTAGACAATGACATATCTCTGTGAAGTATTTGATGGGAATGGAGGTAAAGTAAACCTTGTACAACTTGTCTAATTATGTGGGCAGCTAAAATAGTAGAGATTTTGTAATTGTAATTGAGGATTTATACAACATATCGTCTCACACATATAAATATATATTTGTGTACCATTTTCTTCGGGTAAAGTTTTGGTACCCTGCGCTTTGAGGAAGCGTTGAAGTTCCCCATTATGACATAATTCTAAAATTAAATACACATAGTTTGCATTTTCAAAACATGTGTACAACTCCAAGATAGCTGGATGTTTTAATCGTGAATGTATCTCCACTTCTTGCCTTACTCTACCCACCATCCCAGCAGCCTGCATCATTTTCTTGTCGATCTATAGAGATAGGTAAGTGAAAAAAAAGCAACATAGATACATATTATATATAGATAATTGTTGTTAGGAATGACAGAGGAGAGTAGGATACAGAGAATAAGGAATGAGGCTTTAGATGATGTTAAAAGGGATATATTGTGTAAACTCTGGAATGAAAAGGCAATGAAAATGAAGGAGAGAAAGGAAATAGGAGAGGGGAGCTAGGTAGATTTTGGAGGAGGAAATGTTTAAAGTTTAAGGTTTTAAAGTTTTAAAGTTAAAGTTAAAGTTTTTGTATATGTTTATGTTATTGTTTTTGATTGTGTCGAAAAAGACTGAATACAGGCTGTGACTAGATAGAATATTTAGACTATAGGATAAATGTATAAGTGCACGAGATAGAGAGTGAATGTGGATACAAAATATGTATGTATGAATGAGGCTAAGATAACATTGTAAACCAAGTCCCGCTTCTTGACTGTAAAGTTGAAGTGAATAAAGTTTATATATATATAGATAATTGTTTATATTGAAACAATACATAAAAATTTCATGATAAATCTTCTTTCTGTATAATTGCTTTTGCTGTATAATTTGCTGATTCAGTTAAATCATGTCTCAGTTAAATATCATGATTTAAACAAAAATATTGGTCTAAGTTAAAATTTATCCAATATTTATAATATATGTTTCAAAAGTTTTGCCAAGACTGATAAATGATCCATGCATTGCAAAACTGTTGCATCAGTCGCATAAATTCGAAACCACGTGCTCGATACGCAGGCTCATAGCCCGACGAAATTGGAGCAACACGTGTTTTTAGGTGATACAAGAGGAGGAATCTTATCCTCGATTTGAAGGAGGATCGAGAGAGAGGAGTAAATCACCATTTTGATCGCGACTTCCATGCCGCTGCGGAGGCATTTCGCTCGATAAACGCTCCCGTAGCCGCCCTTGCCCAGCAGATTCAGCACTTCGTACTCCTGGAACAAGAAAGACGGGAAGAGCGTTGCCACGACGAAGACGGCGACGGCGCAAACAGTGCAAATTCAAAAAACCAACCTCAATGTGTTCGCCGAAGCCGGCCGAGAGCGCCGGCATGACATGATGCCGCATATCGCGCTCGACCGGACGTCGTCGATCATCGATAACCATTGGTCCCGCGCGACGACAACCCTTTCCTTACGCGAGATTACCCGGCGATAACATGTAAGGACGAGATTTTTCTCGGAAAACCGTAAATACAAACGGCATGGCGCCGCTCGCCATATACAGACTTGACGCTCACTCTCACGCATGCGTAATGAGGATTGGTGTCGGTCTCGGGAACGCTTTCCCTCACGCATGCGCATTGAACGTGATCTCATTCAAGTACCAAGAAAAAGGACGCTCTTAGAAACAATTTGGAAATCTTGTCGAAATAAATATAGATTTTAAATTGTATAATTAGATACTTGCAAATATTTCCTCAGATTTGCGATACGTGTCGCTTTCCACATTACATATATCAATGGAATTAAACTTATTAAAATTTTCGCGCTTATTCGCTGCTAAACATTCCTGAATTTAACTGCCATTACGCTGCGCATGCGCGAGAAAAAGCGTCTCTGAAAACACTGATAAGTAGGAGAGCGGAGAGAGAGGGTACGTTCGGAAATCCTATCCGTGGAGTAAAGTAGCTTTACTTGATCAGGGTAAAGAAATCTTTTCCTCTGAAATTAGGTTGGCAACATACATATTCATAACTAATCATTTTCATTGAACAATCGGCTTCCGGCCGTATACGGATACGGGAGCGGATTTGAGGTGGTGTGTTTGTGTTTGTCCTTATTTAAATTTATTTTTTATCATTTGCCCCTCCCTCCCTGTTAAAAGGTAAGATTGTATAATTCGCTAAAAATTATATTTCATTGTCATTTATAGTCGTGATAGACGTCTGTTTCATCAATGCTAATAATCTGACAAAAATTTGTCGAATCTTTTAATATTTAACTGTCTTTTCTCTCATTTATTTATATCCGCAATCGAGTATAGAAAACCGCGTTATTATATGCAATAAACATTAATTATAATAAACATGTTATGTATGAATTTCATATGATATAAAATTATAAATTTAGGCTATTCCGCGAGAGAATAGAGAGAGAGAACAAAATATATTTGTATATCGAATTAAATTTTTGAATATATTTTTATTTTATATTCCTTTCTCTCTGTTTTTTTCTCGTATATTTTTATAATTTTATATTTATTTCGATTATATGAGTTTGCGATATTATTAATAAATCCGTCTATTTAGCTGCGTTTATTATAATTTCTCGCAATTTTCTTCTCTCGTCATTAGAAAATAATTTTTTCTTCGTTCTGTCCAAATTCTACAAATAACGAAAGCGGACGATTATATAGTAATTTAAACTGTATCAAATATCTCTTCGTTCCTTTCTAAATAGAGACAAATATTTCCTCTTTCTTTTAGCTTAGCCAGCGAAATAATTTGAAACCGATTCCATGTGGACACCATATGGAGTCCATGTGTATTCCTTATGCTGCGTTCTTAATATCTCATTCGTACAAAGACGAGTCTCTCCAGGATCTCGTTGTGAGCCGCTATCTTATCAAAGCCGGAGAAGACCTCTGACCTCTGTAAACACAAAAAGCATTGGGAGACCTTTAACATCTGATCCTCTCCCTCGTCATTCGGCCATTCGCCGACTAGCCAGCAACGGAAACACTTATTTAGCCGCACGTGGTGTGGATGCCACATACATTCTCTCTACCTCCGTTTTCATCTTCAATCAAGTCGCCAATCCGCACCCTGGTTTATCTCTCGGGTGGTTATCGCGGATATTTTTGTTGCATGGGAGAAAGAGCTCAGCTGCCGTGAATAACGACAGACTTTTGTCGATATCTTCGCAAAATTTCAAATTCCCATAGATCCAAGTGAAAACCTGACGTAATGTGAAAGTGGCGAAGAAAAACTGAAAAGAGACAGAAAGAGAGAAGGAGAATAAAAGTATACCAGTGTGCAAAAATCATTTATCGCAAAATTTCTCTTTCTGGCAGTGTTCATCGATTAATATTAATCGATCAGTTAGATAGCAACGCATTCCGAAAGACTGATATCCAACATCGAGGGATGAGGACTTGGGTAAGAAGGTGCCGATCTTGAAGGACCTCTCGAAGATTCCGGAAACGATATAAGATTTGAGAATTGGTACCGGAAATCATGAGGGCAATACTGCTTTTTGCGTTCACATGTGCGGTATTAACTGCCGTGCGAGGAGGTAATTATCGGCAATTTCCGGTGTATTTATTACAACGTCCGGTATCTCATTAATTTGTTTGTTAGTCGTTATCCAGTGACACGGATGTCTTAAAGTATAACAAAATAACACAAAAATGTCTATATTATATATTTTTTTGTATTATATATTCTTAATAATATCAACTGCATTATATAAAACCTTATGTAGAATGTTTGTTTAAATGTACATGTCTTTTAAACTAATACTTGTGAAAGCAATTTAAATGTGAAATTATATTGTAATTTAAAAATTGATATAGCAAATATGTAACAGAGTTAATAATATATTCATTTAAATGTATAATTTAATCCTTATAAAAAAATTTAATTATATATACAAATTTATTTATTAAAATTTTTTTTTGCACAACTACAAAAAGTTTTTAAATTTAAATTGTCCATTTTTAATACAATTAGCAATATTATTTTTCAAATAAAATCGAAATAATTAATATATAACAATATAAAACATTAGAAATTATTAATATAGTGAATATGCTAATATTGTATGTTACATAATATTTTTTAAATTTTTGTTTCCAGAGATTAGTACGGATTCTGTGCCATGTGGTCGAATTAAATGCAAGGGTAATATTTTTATATATTCTATATATATGTGTACATACATACACACACACACATATTATACTAGCACATAATACAGTTTCTATTTTTATATTTCCGACTTTGATTTTATAATTTTCAGAAATTTATCGCTTATTCCATACCACGTTAGCATATTATTGAAAGAAGAAACGAAGATTCTATTTCTGCTGATATAATTTAGTCTCATATTTTTCTAGCAAGAATTTCTAGCATTGCATCTTTTTAACATTGAAATCTCTTTCTTTTCTTAAATGTGATTAATTTTAAAGAAAAATTATTTTGCAATCCGAAAGATAATCAATTTGTATACATAAATAATTTTTATATATATAAATAAATTTGTAGAATGTTTCCTTATATTGTTTGTTGCATACATATAAGCAAATTCTAATTAAGTAGTAACTTGATAATTTTAATATATTAAATTAATCAATTTATAATACTTTTACTTTCTTTCTCATATTTTTATTTCTGTTTTTTTTACATTGCTTAAATGTGAAATAATTGTGGCGTCACAGTTATGTATGTGCGTCTATCGAGGTGAAGAACTCTGATCTTTATTTTTCTAAACAAATGCGTATTTGTATAGATAACAGATTACGAGGAAATGAAAATTATCTCAAGAAACAAATTATACTAGATACGATCATAAAAAATATCTTTAAACGATAAATTTACTGACAACGTTGTCACAAATATTAACTAAACTAGTTAAAAAAAATAAAATTTCTTTTTCTTTGTCCCATGTATTCTATTTTATATCTTAAGTATTAAAAAATCTATTAAATAGAGAGAAAGTTGTCTAGATATGTATTCTAAAGTAAAATATTATGTAGGTTTTCTTAGGTGATATTTTTTATACATTAAAACGTAGAAGAAAAATATATATAATTATGTAAATTATATAATATTAATATTGCATGTATGATAATATATCATGTATCTATTTCTTTTCAGTCCCATTGGAAAGAAAATTCAAATATCAAGAGGATATTCATTATGTGTATACATACTCTGTGGACGTAAGCACAAATCTGGGTTATCGTCAGACATTACCTCATTATCTCGGAAATGATTCAGCCTTGCATATCGATGCTACTTTATCCGTGCATTTTAGCAGCCCCTGCGAGGGCACCCTTAAAATCCTAAACGCCAGCATTAGCCATGATCGTAGCACGTATAACGCCGAGTTCCCCGATCATGCCGGCTATGAATTTAAGACCAGTCTTGAGCGTTTTACACTAAAATTTACATTCGACGATGGGATAATACACGAGTTGTGTCCAGATCGGCGCGAGCCAGTATGGACGTTGAACTTAAAAAGGGGCATACTATCGATGCTGCAAAACAGCATGCGACGCTTTGACATAGACCACAATGTTAACGAAGTGGACGTTCACGGTGCCTGCGATACTGAGTATCATCTGTACGAGGCCAAGCGAACCAGTTTGATTGTAAAGAAAAGCAAAAATCTGGCCGATTGTGAAAACGGTCCCAAGTACTTCTCCGTAGTGCAGTCAAATCCTTACAGAAGTCCGCGAAAGCTACATGGCCAATATGGATTATTCAAATCACGAAGCGATTGCGAGATTACGATTGACCATAACGTCTACGAAAGAGTAGTCTGTGACGAGATGCGATTGTTACAACCACTCTCCAATGGCGATAAAGCTGGTGCCAGAACCGACTCCCGGATGGTTCTTCAACTGATTCAAGAAACAAAGGAGACGAATTTCTTCGAGGAATTCGAAGAGAATGAAGACAATGATGAAGAAAAAGATGAAGATAATTTTATTCAAGGTGTATCTCTCACGAAGAGAACCACGTTACTATATGACCATGCGAAGACGTTGAAGACCATGCACGGCGAGTTAAGAACCTCCAGAGACTTACTGAAAAGCATGTGCAGACTTACAGCGAATACCGATGAGTTGCAGCAGAGATTCTCTGAAATGTTTACCAAGTTCATTCATTCGGCTCGTTTTCTAGATTATCCTCTGTTGTCGCAACTGTTCTCGAGAGCTAATAACATTTGCAAAATTGGAAAGTACGTAATTACTAAAAATATAATGTTTTTCAACTAAAAAGCATTTAAGTTTACAAATAATTAAAAAAGCCAATAAGAATTATGATAAATTTATTTTGCTTGATATCTTCTGTTATTCAACAGGAAGCACGTCGTTGCTGCACTGCCATATCTAAACAGCAATGCCGCGGTGAATGTGATGAAGGATTTAATAATGAAGAGATATGTTAATCAAGCAACTATTAATGATTGGATCATTACTTTTGCTTTGTTTCCGCGACCGGATCACGAGATCATCAAAGCTCTTTCACAGCTATTGGACTTTCAGCATCAAATTCCTGATGTCCAGTTTATTCTTAGCTACTCTACTATTATTCACACATATTGCAGAAACAATGATAATTGTATCGATTTGGAAGAAGTGGATACGTTCTTATCGCATCTTCAGCAGAAAATCTCACGAGGTTGCGAGCCTCGTCTTCACTCTCCTCTCGTGACGAAAGAGGTAAAATATTTATTTCTTGTCATTTGTAGCAAATTCTAGTCATGAAATGCGAATAAAGCACGTTTTATACTTTCAACAAGAATAAAGCGTGCACGGTCACACACACACACATAAATTTTTATAAAAATAATTTTCGTTTTATTCAAATCATAATAAGAATAATTATGTTATGAGACGATAACAGATTTTTAAATATAAATATAATACAATTTTTAATAAATAATTAATTATTAAATGGATTTAATATAATAATTAATAATTGAATATAATTGCAGACATTGGAAGCTTTGAAGGCAATCGGTAACATGGGGCTTGAAACAAAGAGTTTGCAAAGAAACCTGAAGAAATGTATAGATGATACTGGCGGATTTTTACCCATGGAAATTCGCGTTGCCGCCATTGATGCTCATCGTAGGTTGCCGTCCTGTGAAGAAACAAGAGATCAATTTTTCCTTGATTATTATCGTAATACGACATTAGATACAGAAATTCGTATCGCCTCTTACTTACAAGTAATGCATTGTCCTGATTACAATGTTATTAAAACCATTAAGCATACTCTTAAAATGGAAGAAGTCAATCAAGGTTTGTATATCAAAATATTAAAGAATTTATAAGCACTTATCGTAAATTTCTATTATAATATAACAAGAAAATATTAACACGATTCTGGATTTTTATTTTTGATTTGTTTTTGAATAATTTTAATTGGTTTAGATTAATTTAAATAAAGATATTAATTTACGTCATTTTTGTTTCTAATTTTTAGAAAAAATGTTTTTTATAATTTGTTTAAAATTATTTTCAGTCGGTTCTTTTGTATGGAGTCATTTAATGAATCTCTACAACTCTGCCTCACCTACCAGAATCGAAATTCAAAGTTTGTTAACAGATCGAGACCTTGATAATAAATTCAACAGCGATATTAGAAAGTTTTCGCGTAACTATGAAAACTCTTTCTTTTCCGAGGAGTTTAACATCGGCGCAAATTATCAAACAAATTTAATTTTCTCGCCAAAATCATATCTACCACGATCGTTTAATTTCAACGTTAGTACTGACCTCCTCGGCCAATCCATAAATTTATTTGAAATTACTGCACGAATGGAGGGCCTGGAATATTATGCAGAAAATCTCTTCGGTCCAAATGGTATTTACAGCAACGAAAAAATTTCGAATCATCTTCGGAATTTTCTCAGATATTTTAGATCGGCACCGGAAAAAGAAAATTATTGGAATGATGTGAAACGGCTACCTAATGTTATTGATAATAATTTCGATCATCCGAAAATTACTCTTGCTTATAAGGTATATATATACATATGAAAGTAAATAATATAAAAATATATATTTAGCTCAATATATTTTAAGATTAAATTGAATTTGCTAAAATATATATTATACATAACAATAATAAATTTATATATATATATATATATATATATATAAAACAATAATAAAATAAATTCATCAATAAAATAATATATCGTGTATTTTTATAAACTGTACAAATTGTATAAGGCATAATTTTTATACATGTTTTTATATATCGTACATGCTAATTATAATAATATTATTTGTTTGTTACAAAAGATATTCGGAAATGAGTTGAAGTTTACGATATTGGACGGCGACAAGCAAGTGATGTCCGCACTAGCGAATTTCAATCCTTGGCAAAAAATGAAAGAATTTTTAGCCATGCAAGAAATCCTTTATGAAAAGACCGGAATGTTCTTAGATTCTTCTTACGTCGTACCAACAGGATCCGGTCTGCCGATTCGTTTGGATGTTGCTGGTTCCGCGGCTTGCAATTTCAAAATCTCAAAGATACTCAATGATGCTCGATTATCTGATAGAGAATTCCAACTCACAGCCAATATCACTTCCAGGTTTGTTTATTCTTTATATGTGTTGAGGGGTAGGATGTATACATGTCTTTGTATATGTGTGTATAGTACATTTTTGATATACTATAAATCTCAAAAATTATTTTATAATAAATAATAAATATAAATGCAATTATAAAAAATATGAATAACAATTTCTGAATGTATTATATTTATTATGCGAGAAAAAATCACATTTTATATTAATAATATATATTTTCTATTTTTCTTTTAGTCAGTCATTTTTAATCAGTAATATTTATAATATTCTTTAATAATTAAAATTCTCTTTGTATAACTTCTATATTTGATTGGATTTTATTTAATAAATAATATCTCTGTGCATGTCTCTTTCAAGAGAATAATTTATTTGTTAATTTGTTTATATGTTTTGTTCTATATTGCTATTTTCTACAATATTTTTTGTTCTATTTTATTCTATTATGTTCTTGCAGCGTAAGTATCGATATGGTAGGCACAATGACTGTTGATGCTTTCTACAAATCTGCCGGGCTCAAATTACGAACAAACATTTACTCTTCCGGAATTATGCAACTTCATTTGAACTTAAATGATACCCGTTTAGTTCGCGTGAGCCTAGGTTTACCAAATCGCAAAGTAGATGTGCTCTCGTTGTTTTCCGACGTTGCTTTTATCAAAATTAAAGGTGCCGAAATTGAAGAAAAGTCATTGGGCATCTTAGTAGTCAATGAAGATCAAAAGAATTCGCGATATCCTGTAGTTATACCTAAAAATATCGTCCACAACACTACCTGTAGTTGGGCCGCCTTAAACAGACTGATAGGTTTGAAAATGTGCACCGATTATCAATTCACAAATGTGACCAAAGACACTAAAGCACCTTATTTTATCTTAAATGGGCTCACACTCTTCAAGATCTCGTTGATTAAAGCTGATCCAACTGCTAAGAATTATGTATTGGAGTATAGCTGGAATAAGACTCAGGTAAGGTAAAAGTTATATATAATTTCTCATTCACCCAGTGAGAAATGATAAGTTGAATAGACGTCTAAGACGTTTAATAGATGTCCAATAGACGTTTATTAGACATCTTAGACGTCTAACAAACGTCTATCCGACTTGTCATTTCTCACTGGGCAGTTATAACATATTAGGAAATTTTGTGTAATTTGTACGAATTTTTTTATAAATTTATAATTTTTTATAATTTTTCAATAATTAAATGATATTAATAATGAGATAATGAAGATTATAATGCATCTCGTTTTTTTAAATATTAAAGCAAAAGATATTTCTTATAATTTGTATTAATATTATTTTAGAAACATAACACGTTTAAGGTAATGTTCGATACACCTGGCTCGCAGGTGAATAGAAAAATAAGCGCTATTGTAGATTTTGATATAATAAATAATAACGTTACCGCTTTAATTCATTCGGCTGGTAATTCTTTGATTGCTAAAGGTTAGTATTTTTTCAATATATTTTTTTCTTCGAATTATGTAATTAATGAAAGTATTAAAATAATGTCTTTAAAATTCTAGGCACATATAAACGTTCTGAAGATGAGACTTTCATAGATATCGGTTTTGATATCAATGGTACCAAGCACTTGGATGCTAGCGTGGGTTATACGAGGAAAAAGTTCACTAATGGTTACACTTATCATCCTAAAGTCTATCTAACTATCAATAATGAACGCGTCGCTGCCATTTCAGGTAAGATAAAAATTTGTCATCTTTTCAAATGTTAGTTTCAATTTGATATATTATGAATAAATTAATAAATTTTTCTTTTCAATGTATATAAAGTTGATATTATAATTAATTTTATCATAAATATATATGTTACATTATATAATTATATTATGATAATATATACAAGTAATACTAAAAAGATTTTTTTAATCATATCAGGTGCGATAAGAAACGCGCAAAAAAACAACGTTTCTCAATTTGATATAGACTTGACTTTTCAAACAAAGCGAGTCTGGAGTAAACTAATCGGCTACATCGTTCAACGAAACATCAGTTTAGCCGGCGATTTTCAGCTAGATTATCAGTTGCAACATATGCCGAAGAGGGAGACTCTTCATTTGGAAGTCTCGCTATCTAACCGCTCATCAAAGACACTCACGTACAAGACTGCCGAACTGAAACTACAATCCACCGCTTACCCGCAACTCAATACCGTAATAAGCGCCTGGTATCAACAAGCTTTCGGGCACTTAGAGCTGCACGCCGAGGTCAATTCGAATCCGCATCTCAAGGATGACCGGCATAAACTCACGGCGCAGCTTATTATCTCTTATTCGAAAATGTATTTTCAAAATCAGGGCACGAAAGTGAGCGCGTTGATAGCCATCACCAAACCTATTCAGAATTTGGATCTCAAGATGGGCATCAATCATTACGCCCTTGGCACCGAATCTAAGACCAATTTGCTCATAGGATATGCACCGGGTAAGATGCAAACTTTATTATTAAATATATATAAATACATATAATATATAATATATATTAAAGTTTTATTTGATTATAAAAATATTCAATAAATCTTTTCCATTTACAGGCAAGGAGATTAGTCTGATCATCAACATTATTATGCCGCGCAATCTGTTATTCTCCATAGAGAGCCACGCGAACCTGACAATTCCGAATTTCAATTCAATGTTGATCGATGCACGTATCAACGAGCGATCGAGACATGAATACGAGTTGGATTTCTCCGGTACATGGTTCAGTGGCCACAACATTACCGCGCGCGGAACTTATTCCGATCGATCGTCAGCTGTTATCATCAATCATCACTTGAAAATGATCTTCAAATCGCCGAGTTTCGTCGCTCCAATTCTGCTTAACTGCCACTTGTATCAGAATCACAGTGACCTCAGAGTCAGTCTATATGCCGAACAATTAGACTATGATAAGTATGCCTTTGTATTGAATCATACAATGTTGTCGACCACCAGTATAATGTCGTATATAGAAGCTAGATATCGCGGTAATGTGTATTCAGCGATGACGAATATCGATATCACGCGAGAAATTCGTTTAGAACTGCATTTAGACAAATGGCGGGACATACATTTGACCTTAAGTGGCATCAACGAAGAAAACCGACAAGAATTGGCAGCGGAAATCAAATGGGACGCCAACAGAGATCCCGCTTTGAAACTCGCCACAATATTACAATTAAATAAAGTGTTCCTAATGGATGCAGTTTCATCGGGGATCAAGCGAAATGCAATAATAACTTTAACTTATCCAGGTCGCCTAATAACTGGTTCTTGTGACTTGATTATACGTAATCCGCATAATTATTTGATAGACGTTACTGTGAATTGGAGTCCAGAAAACGCAATCAAGATGTCAATCGGCGCGGACTATGATGTGCAACCAGAAGTAACATTTGTCAAATTGGAATCACAATTGTTAATGCCTTTTGAACAATGGAAAAAGATTTCTTTAAACATGAGGCATGCATTCGATTTTGAATTGTTTTATTTATGCGATAAAAAAATATATAAAATACTGTTATTTTTATCTTGTTTTACAAAATGTAAACTCGAATTTTATTCTTACTTCTTTTTGGCGAACTATTTAATTTCCAAAATTTTAATTATAGAAAAATAACTTTTTAACTGTTTTATTATTTTAATTCTATTATTGTTCGCAGATATCTACAATTGTCAGATAGCGTTCTAGCTAGTATCAGTGCTTACTGGAAGGATTCTCAGCACGTGATAACGGAATTCTATGCTAGCACAAGCGAGTATGACGACTTAAAAGAATGGCTAGCAAATTATGCATTGAACAGCACTCTACAGTCCAATTCGTGGGTAACTGTGAACATCACTCATAAGATATTACGCTCGGAAACGGCTGATACACATGTGCTGATCAAGTATAATCCTGACAAAACGATTGACGCGCGTAGCATTTGGCACTTAGATAAGGAGTCGGACAATGTGTTTAATCTTACCGGCAATCTACACTTATACTCGCCTTTGGCAAACTACCGGAAGAACGAACTCAAGTGTCAGCTGCGTCTTATGACTAATTGGATGTTCTTCGGCGCAGCTAATCTCGAGCTAGATAAACGCAAATACACTGGCTGCTTGATCGGCGATCTCGTACGCTGGAAGGAATCTAAAGTGGAGTTCAATGTCACCACGCCGTTGGAAAAGCTCGCCTTTGTTCGTGGTAGATTCGGTCTGTCGGAAAGCAATCGGCATGCAGTAGCAGAAATTATCACGCCGAATGGTCCGCTGGGCGTCGAGGCCCTGTGTCAAATCTTCACCGTTGCTTACGACTTCAATGTCAAATTCATGCTAGCGACGCCCATTGAAGTGCTACAAAAGGCACTCATAGTGGCCAAACTAAATAGGCGCGAAGCCGATTTCAGGATTGGTTACAACAACATTACGGCAGGCTTTCTCGGTACTTGGCACTATCACAATATCACCAATTTTGATTATAGTTACATAGTACTCACGCCATTAGAAGGTCTGCACGAATGCGGGGTGATCACCAAATTGATTGTGGTATATACGGAACTCGAAGGTATGCTAGACGTAGACACAGAATTCTCATTAAGACTGGCAAACAATAAACTTGGTGTCAAAGCTAAGGGCGGACCAAAACCTCCGCCTGTTAAGATTCCACTGAAGCCGGGAATTATATCCCCGACAGATGATTCTGATATCGATGAATTGGAAGAAGAAGAAGAAGAAGAAGAGGAAGAAGATGAGGATGGCCTCTATTGGCGAGGAGAACTGCAGGTAATTTTAATTCAGATAAGATAAAATTCAAATTTTTATGTTAAATTTGAAATCTAATTTATACATAATATTAATTGAACATTTTTCTCTTTTTCTCTTTTCTCGGATATTAAAAATTATAGCTATGATATAAATATATATATATATATATATATATATATATATATATATATATATATATATATACAGGATGTCCCAGGTATCTTCCGTCCAAAAAAAAAGGCAGATTCTCTGGCCAATTTAAAAACGATTTTTCCTCAGCGAAAATGTCGCGGCACTAATAGTTTTCGAGTTATAAACGATTGAAAATAAAGGGTTTTTCGCAAACTAAGGCTTATGGGAATAAAATATTAATAAAGTCACATTCTTTAGTTAATTTTAGGTAGAGTTTACTTTAATAGAATTTTAATTTAAGGCTTAGTTAGAAAGAAACATGATGACAAAAATTGGGAATATGCAAAAAATAATGATCTCTCTCGACATTTTCGCTGAGGAAAAATCGTTTTTAAATTGGCCAGAGAATCTGCCTTTAAAATATCAAGTGGTAGTTTCGGGACACCCTGTATATATATATAATAAAAAATTAATTTAAATTAATTTAAAATTGAGGCATATTTATTCTCCTAATAAGAGAATAGAATTATTAATTTAGTATTACTAATATTATATTCGTTTATTCATTTATACATATATTTCATTCATTTATAGATATGGCTTGTAATAATCCCAGATATATCGGGAGAGCTAGATATCGATACTGAAGGTGATACTTATAAGATTCTAAGCACAATACAATTGCCACCCGGCAAAATTATCATTGACGATAGCTTTTCCATGGAAGATGTTTTTCATATAAAGAATGATCTACATATTGATTTAATGTTTAGCAGTATCAGAGAGATCACATCATTTTATACATTTTTAATTGATCTTGAAAAACCGACTTATCTTATGGAAATGAGTGTGAACGTTAGAAAAAATACTACATGGATCGAGGTAATATTTTGATGTAAAATTAAAAAAAAAACATTTTTTTATACTTTTATATAATTAAATGAACAAGTCAATGTATACATATAAGTAAAGAAAATGTACCAAATACATACAATAATAAAATTTTATTATTATATAGACCGGATTTCATGGCAATTATACATATCAAGGCGACATGAATGATAAGAAGGCGCATTTCGTGAGATTAAATATAAAAACACCTTTAGAATTTCTTAAGGACTTTCGTAGTAACGCAATTCTCGAAATCGAAGGGAATCTATATAAAAGTACAGTTAC
The DNA here is from genome assembly GCF_025532165.1 of Camponotus vicinus. NCBI lineage: Eukaryota > Metazoa > Arthropoda > Insecta > Hymenoptera > Formicidae > Camponotus > Camponotus vicinus. Next base: position 34,082,801 of record NW_028141945.1, read on the forward strand.
AATTCGTGGGAATCAATTAATCTTGGATTTATTTGGAAATATAAAGGTAAATTTTTTGCACGATTCTTAAAATATTTACGAGTAAAAATATTTGCAAATATGAAAATATAAAACAAAATTTTATATTAAATTATATATATATATATATATATATATATATATATATATATATATATATTTATTTATTTTATATATATATATTTAGTTAGTTTTATATTTGTATGTATTATAAATTTTAATTTTTATATAGATAGAGAAAGCTTTGTTTGATATGATGATTTCTGGTGCAATCGATTCACCCCTTATGAAAATACCGAAAACTACAATCGCCGCGATAAAGAATTTTACCGGAAATAAAAAGCAACTTAAATTCAATGCAAGAATCGAAGAGCCTGTATCAAAATATGTAAGTATTAATATTTGTAATTAGGTCATAAGTTAATAATTAATTTGTTATTCGCGATTAATGTTAGGTGTAAGTTTCACATAAAAATTAAATATTATTATTATCTAAATAAAATTAAATTAAAATTCAAATCATAATTTTTTTCAGACATCCTTCGAGTCTGCCTGGCAAGTAGACGAACATCTTATGAAAGCTTCTGCGAAACTAGAAAGTTGGATAAAGGTTTTAGAATCACTGGAAACTGACATTCTATATAGCAATGCGATTCGTGTAAATAATACCGCTAAATTGAACATACGCGTAATGCATCTCGGCAATCAAGAATATCAGCTAGCTGGAAATCTAAATAATGGTAAGATCGATGCCGATCTACATACGCCGCTGTCGCAAAAACCTCATTTCCAGTTCCATGGAGATTTAAGACAGATTAATGAATCATTGTACGATGTTAGAGGAGAATTAAAGGACCAGCTGCAAGTAAAATCTTATGATGTCAGCTCTGTCATCTTCGTACAGAACGACACTTTGGCTTCGATAGATGTGAGAGCTGAGCCGAAAAGCGCAAACACCAATCGAATCATTTTGAGATTGAAGAGGAAGACATACGGTCTTTTGTTAGATGTCGACGGTGGGTCGTTTAATGGTACCGTCGACGCAAATATCCTCAACAGTCTAAATTGGGATGTGAGAGTTCACACGGATATCAAAAAAGTTAATAAAATAGATACTTATCAGTTGAATACTTTCATGAACGTGCAAGTAAATGGCAACGCCACTCTATACATTCAAGCCGAGACACCTTGGAATGATAGCAGAATTATGACGGTAAACGGCAATATGATGTTGAGCAACACGAGCGGTGACGTTCAGCTAAATCATCGATTGAATGACGATAAATGCCATGCAGCTATTCAATGGAAACTAATCTACATGGAAGACATGTTATTGAAATTGATCGCAGGATATGACACCGCAAGTCTAGGCAAGAAGGAGCTGTCGACTCATATGTTCTTCAAGAATCTTGATCGGTTGTATAGAAATATCGATATAAGTTTGGATTTAGACATTGATCGAAAAATGTGGGAGTTCGAAACGAATGCAACCATAAGTTTTCGCAATATGCAAAACATGGACGCGGTGTTCGTTGTGAAATTGCCACCTCCGGATAATGATGACCATCGATTCTTGATCAGTTACCATACTAACAAGGAAATGCAGGATATTTCTTATGTACTGGGCTACAATGCTATTCAAGCGAAGAGTAATTATGCTTCGGATGGATCGGTTTGTATTCTTTTAATATTAATAAATAATAGTAAAATTAATCTAAATAATATATATTTAAATAGCTTTTACTTTATTAAAAGTATTTATATGGACTGAGAGAGAGAGAGAGAGAGAGAGAGAGAGAGAGAGAGAAAGAGAAATATAAAACTCTCTAAAATATATATATATATATATATATATATATATATATATTTAATTCTCTTTTAAGAAAAACTACAAATTTTTAAAAAGAAACGTATTAGTACAAAAATATTTTTGGAAAATTTTAAAATAAAATAATTTTCCCATTTAAATTATATTTTCTTTTTTGTTATCTCTTCCTTGTATATTTATATGCATAATTAAATTAAAACAAAAATATTTTATTTTTCTCAAGTAATAATGATGTAAAATTTTAGATTCATATGGCTACGCGTGATATTAATGGGCACTTGCGATTGACATGGGGTTTACTACCAACGCAATCTGTGAACAATCTCTTTAATATCACTTTCGATAAAAAGGAAATTGAACTCAAGTATTCTCTGTATACACCAAAATTTCTACAAGAAGAAACGCTTGTATTCCTCTTTAGTTACGACGCTAATTCCGATGAACGAACTTTAATTAATGCTGATCTCTTTTATCCTTCACGACAGCAGATTGGAACTGCAAGAATATTTTATGAAAGTTTAATCAACGTTAATGGAACCATTAATGCTTCGATATCTACGCAGAATTTATTTTTCATCGGATGCGATTTTATTGTACTTACCACTTTGTAAGTAAATCTATTATATTATAGAAAAAGAAATATATGTATAATAATTCATTGAATCACAATATAATGTTGTTTAAAAATCAAAACTTTTTTCTACAAATAATTAATAAGTAAATTAAATAACTTAATAATTAATTATTTTATTATTTTTTTTAATTTTCTCTAATTATTGTTTCTCTTACAGGAAGCAGAATAAGAGATTCATCGAGTGCTTTTGGCCTAATAATACGGCTTTGCTCAACTCCGATTACACTTATTATAGCGAGCGATTAGATTCGAATCTAGAGGGTATTTTGCACGTAGAAATTCCTCTGACTGCTCGTCATATCGGTCATCTAACTTACGGTTATAAGAAACGTCCACAGGTCACCACAGGCCATTCAGTCTTGACGTATAACGATCTGCAGGTGCTATATGGTCAATATAATTCAAAGAGTGAATCGCGGGCTGGTTTCGATAAAGATCGTATTCAAATTACTGTGCAGAACGTTTATAGACCCATAGGTATCGTCTACGTGAACCAATATGAATATAGTGGTGGAAACGAGGGAACTAACTATCCCACCATCGAATTCAAACAAGTAAATATTTATCGATTAGACAACAGCTCGATCTTTAACATCACCGGTGAGTCCAGGATTCGAACTACTCATACCGGCCAGGACATCCATTTGAAAGCGATACATTTGAACAAGACGATCCAGTTAAAGACAGATTATCAGGTATTGCCCGGCGAGTTCGATCAGAATACGTGGTTAAGTTTAGCCGAGGATGCCTGGGTGTCTTATCATATAAACATCCTGAATAAAACCACCGAAGATATGGATAATCAATTCCTCATCCTTAGTTTATCTTATCCCTTACGAAATTTCACTATAGATGGCTCGTATAAGATTACCAGCGACGAGGTAAGCTGCGAAGCAAACTTACAATGGGAACATGACGATGAGAAGTCGAGGATCGTTGGTGCCGCCTTTAATTGGACGAATGACAATATCACATCCGTAGAGAATCAACAGCAAGTCGTATTGAGTTTCCGACATCCGACTTTCGAAAAGAATGTCACGTTAAAGGGCATACTAATGAAAAGAGACCATAGGGATTTATTAAACGCCGTCTTCGTCGTGGATTATTCTACCAACGAGAACAAGTTGTTAACATTGTCCGCCCTGTTGAGAGACGAAAGTGATGCATCAAGCAGGAAGTATCTCTATAAAATAACCGGCAAGCATGTTAATATTAGATTAGACCTCGATATCGAAGGATTCGTTCGCAGACAAGGATATATGTTGCTCGAAACGGTAAATCACGCTCGATACATGCGCGGCTATATATCGAGTGAAACTGGAGAATTGATCGGTCGAATCGATCGAAAATCGAAAGAGATATTTTTCCGACGAGTAAATAATGATGCGATTAAGTATTTCGCGATCGGTTATTATCCTTCATCTTCTCGTTACGTCATGAATGGTAGCGCTATCAACACACCAGAACTCAATGCTACCGGCATTTTCTTTTTGGATCCTAGTGAGAATCTTATCTGGTCGATGGTTAATTACACGCCCGGTGAGTTTATGAAAAGTTAGGAATTTTTAAAAGAATTAATAATTTATATATATCGAAATAAGAAAGTATATATTAAATTAAATTAAACAAGATTTTAAATAAAAAATAAGATATTATAAACAGTCTTATTTAAAATTTTTAGAAATAAAAATGTATCTATTTTATTTTATTTTATAGAAAACTTTTGAAATTTTTTACAAATATTTTAAATAAATTTTTCGTTGTTTTTATTTTCTTTTCAAATACATATTTTAAAACTAAAATTGAAACAATTCTTTTTGAATTCTTTACTCGTTTTTTTTAACATTCTACAATGTTCTATAGATGCACAAGTGAGTTTAAGAATGCATGGCAATATTCCGGATGCTCGAAATGCCATATTTAACATTTGGAGAACCTATGATGATGATTTAACAATTTCGGACGTTTCATTCTACTTGAAATTAAATCATTCAAGACTTGTTACTTCAACTTTGCGATGGCGGCCCGAACTCAAGAGTGATATTATTGTAAGTTAAATATACTATATTAATTTAATGCAATATAATTATTTAATATATTTATTTAATGCAATATAATATGGGATTATGATTACTTGCAGATTGCTATAAAAACGACTTTTAATGAAATGTGTGAAAACATAAACAATGATATCGATTATTGGAAACAATATATAAAAAGTGAAGTATTAAATTCCATTACAGATGTGTGGGAAGACGCTCAGCAAGATATTTCAGGTTTTCTTGACGATTGGTAGTAAGTATTTAAAAAAGTAAATATTAAATAACTATAATCTATTAAAGTAGATATTTATTACAAGAAATTTAGATAAATAATAAAAATGAAACAATAAAATAAAAACAAATTAAAACAAAATTTAATTTCTGTAATTATATATTATTATATCTTTATATTATATTTGTTTAGTGATCTAAAGAATCTCGAGCATGACTTCGAAGATCTCAAGGTATATTTGAACAAGTCCTATAATGCCAATCACTTTTACATCAAAGATGTCGTTGGTCTCGGGTTATATGTCATCGATGAATTGTCCTTGCGAAGTCATATTCAGTCTCTTCCTAATATTATCAACGAGATCTGGGGAATAATGGGCGATTCTGGCGAAGTCTTGCGAAATTCATTGCTCTGGCTAATCGAAACCATCAAAAATGCTTATCACAAAATATCCGAGATTATCATTGTTGTGTTAAGAGGTGACTCGGTATCACAAGTGGCGAATATAATAGAGAAACTGATTGAGAAATACGACATGTTCATCAAAGATCTGCATGTATCTTTCATTAAGTACGTTGAAAATCTTTGGAACACAATTTTTTCGTCCATCTCGGAACAATGGTATCGCATCTTGAAGTTAATGGAACCTTTATTTATCCGTCTCATTCATTATCTTGAGACAGTCGTCTGGAAAGCGAGCAAGGAAATGCTCGACTTCTTGTACGATCGTAAAAAAGAAATCATTACATCGCCGTATTTCGATCGTTTTACCAACTTTACGCAAGATATCGACAAGATCTATCGCGACATCAAAGCGAATGATATAGTGATCAACGTGTACAAATATTCGAGTCTAATGATACAGTTCATAAAAGAACGCTACTTTGTCTTTGTACCATTCGGTGAAGAACTTAAAGATGTCATAGATGAAATCATGTCAGAAGTAAAGGAGCTTCGAAAACTACCGTCGGTCAACTACGCTTTGGAGAAATTCGAGCAGATGTACGATAGAATCGGCTACTTCTGTGAGTACTTCGAAGTCAAAGCTAAGATAGAAAGTTTTATCCGGCTGGTGCACTCCAAGATTATGGACATCAGCCAGACAGCGTTACAAGCAGAAAATCGCTACAGGGAAGCTAAGACCATGTTCATCTTCGATCCTAATCAGGGTCTTATGTGCTTGGAGCAGAAATTACCCATGTCTTGGCACGCCTTCAATCAGACGCCTGAATTCCAGGAGATACCAGAAATCAGAGCAATTACGGACATCAAAAAATACTTCGTTACCTCGAACACTACTTTTTGGAGTCTTTATTATCAGTATAAACCATACTCGGAGCTGTCAAACTGGTTACCGCCATTCAAAGGTTTAATTAACAAAATTAAATTATAATAGAAATTAATAATATTAATTATTTCCTGATTGTTTTTAGCTTTTTCTCTTATATGCTTATCTTGCTTTATATTTGTGCCATTATGTGATCGTGTAAAGTGAAAATACAAATGAAAGATAAATATCTAACATATTTTCTGTCTTTCATTTGTTTGCTCTCGTAGGAAAGCAAAAAAAAACAATAGTTACTAGAAAATCCGAAAGTAATTGATATAAAAGATTCTCTTATTTCCATGATTATTTTAAATTTAGTTAAATACATATTTGTCTTGATTAGGTCTTGATTAGATTGACTAAAATTTTAATAAATAAATCGGAAAACTAATTTTATTTTTAGTAAGTATAATAATATTTCATAATATTTAAATAATATTTCATTCTTTCAGCGCAAGCCATGATTATCGGCTCTCATCATTATATTACTTTTGATGGACATTATTTTGATTTTGCCGGAAATTGTACCTATTTATTAGCAAAGGATTTTGTGCACAATACTTTCGCGATTTTGGTGAAATATAATATACAAGCCGAAGGAATCACTCATCAGATCATAGTGTTGATTGGAAACAACGCTATCGAACTGGATCTCTTCAACGATGTTAGTATAAAATTTATTATTTCATAACAAGAATTAAATTAAAATTTCAATCAATTTCACCTAAGAAGAAATATTTATAATAATTATATATTTAATATTTAATAATTGTGCATGTACGCAGCACATATTATATTATATATTATTTTACATAAAACATATCTGTGCTTCGAAAGATAAAAAATTTATCAAAGAAAATCATATTTTTTATCGCATTTTCATTATAAGATAAACTAATATTTTTAATGATGCAGAATAAACTTAATTGATGTTTTAATATAAAATACGATGTATTTTTCAGACAATGAAGCTGATCTCCCAATCATCCGGTACTACGACGAATCTGCAGCTGCCGATAGAATTGGATCACGGCACGACGTATGTTTACCAAGAGGAGAACGTGGTAACGGTAGAACGTAAGCACAACCAATTCCGGCTAGAGTGTAATCTCAAGTTTAATTTGTGCACTTTGGAACTGTCTGGCTGGTATTATGGGAAAACTGCTGGTCTTTTTGGCACAATGAGCAATGAACAGTTCGATGACATCCTGGGATCGAACAAGCTATTTTTAAAGGATACCGGTAGTTTCGCTCACAGCTGGTCTATCGACGAAAATTGTGCTGATACGATGAATCACGCCAACAAGATCCAACATCACGATAACGTAATATTAAAGTTCTGTGATGAGCTGTTCATGAATAAGAGCTCGGAGTTTGGCATCTGTTTCGGCGTGATCGATCCACTTGTATACGCTAATATGTGCCTGAACAGTTTCACCGAAGCCGAGGCATGTACAGTGGCGATATCATACATGCAGATATGTATGTTCCGCGACACTTACCTGAGAATACCCGATAAGTGCACCACGTGCACCATGGTGGACGGTAGCCAAGTAGCCGAAGGCCGTTTCAAACGACTGGAGGAAGACAAAGTGCCCCGATCGGCCGATGTGGTGTTTATTGTCGAGGCAAAGAGCTGCAATCGCGATACGAAGTTGAATAGCAGCATGGAATTGTTAATTACACAGCTCGACAAGGAGCTGAATGACCGAGGTCTTACGGGAAATCGATGGTCCTTGGTAACATTCGGCGGTGACAAAGTGCACGATGAACCCAGAAGCATCATTCTCGACGGACAGATTTTCACGAAGAACGTGGCACGCTTCGTCGATTATTTAAGCTATGTACCAGTAGGCAGCGGCAGTCAAGACATTTTCGCTGCGATTGGATTTGCTTCGGGGCTCGTTTTCAGGGCTGGTGTGTCAAAAACCTTCATATTAATGCCATGCTCGCATTGCGAACCGGAGAATCAAACGGTAAATTTTATTTTTAAAATGTATTTCGTGAAATTTGATAATTTTTAAATTGGAATTCTATAATCTAATTCACCTTTTTTTTCTTCAGTTGGAGTACTCTGTATTACACCAAGTATTGTTGGAACATGATATTACTCTTCACATACTCATGGATGGCGATTTCCAATTTGAGAAGGAGAAGATTGGCAAGATCTTCTATGGCTTGGACGCGACCAAGTCGTACACTAAGAAAGACTCTCGAATACTAACCGGCGACATAGATCTACGGAGACAGGTCAAACTTTCCAAGAACGTGCTAGGTTACTGCACACCACTGGCCTTGGAGACGAACGGCACGATATTCAGCGGCGATAAACTGCGTCGTGAAAAGTTGGCTTTAATTAAAAAATTTGCGAGCGTTTTCGCAAAGAGAGTCGCTTTTACAGCTGAGCCAAACAAATGTCAACTGTGCGAATGCACCGCTGATAATAACGGTGTTACACAAATGGAATGCATGCCCTGTGTATACCCGATGCCTATGCATGTGGATTACGTGAGTGTACGTACGCAAATTTCACAAAAATTCTCAAAAGTCAAGAAGTCTTAAATAACGAAAAATATTTAAAAAAATATCTGAAAAATTTATAAAAAAGCATTCTAAACATTTTTACAATATTTTTCTCAGATATTGTACATCTAATGAAATTATTATTTTCCTTATATTATGTTACAGGAAACTTTTAATCTCAACGAATCACTTTTGATGATGCCGCCATTAGATAGTATTGATTATGGCCAAATCGATATAGAGGACGATTGAAAGTATAAAACATAGTTAAATGATGATTAGATGTTAGATGACTCGCCGGTATTAATCATATTTATTTACAATATTCTTTGTAATATAAGATAAATACCTACTTCCCTTTCCTACTTCCAATTCAAAATTTGTCTTATATTGGAAGTAATATAAAATATATATTAAAATCATATAATTACATTAATAAAGTTATATCACGATCATTCAAGTATTAATAATTATCATTTAAAAACAAACTCATGACTATTGTTGAAATATAATTATAAGGCTATGAGGGAGAGGAAGTGTGGTATGATCATTATGTAAAAGCACAAAACACAAGGTCGATATATAAAACTTTCTTGTCTATATATATATTATCTGTATATAATGTGTCTGAGACTTATATATATATAAAAATGTAATGCAAACCGGGAAATGGCAATTGATTCGCGTTACACTCTTTATGCGCACACGTGCACGCATCTTAAATCGCATTTATATCTTATTCCAAAGTGGAACATGGCGAATATATTCGAATATCTGTCTCTTCGCGAAATTCTCCCAATGTAACAAAGAAATAAACCTTATAACGTACAAAGTAAATCGAATAAACTTAATGATCAACGCGGAAACAAAACATAAAAACGTTTCGCGTATTTCGGAAACTTTCAATATGGCCGTGATAGATTGAACGTCACATTATACATAGCGACGATACAGACGGAAGAAGAGAGCCGGCGCGTTAACACAATACTACCAGCCCCTCACAGTTTGGCCACTATATTCATAATAACATTAACCCAAATTCGTTAACTGAACATGGTCACCTAGCCGTAGTATCATAAGCTTGCAGGTGATTTGGCGCGTCGGCGAATGCGTATTTTAATTTGTATGCTTCGGCTACCAGCATACCGATCTCTGAATCCGTCCAGTTTTGCGTGGGCAGGTTTTGTAGCATTAACATTAGCCCCTGCATATTAAAATTAAGTCAATTAAGCAAAGATCGAGTTTTAAATTTAAAATTACAGTAGTGAAGTGAATTGAGAGATAAATTACTTGAAAATCAGGTTGCAGAAGTAAATGTCGTCTCCAAAGTAGAAGAAAGGCCGCGCATACATAGAGCTGAAACGATGCGAATCTATCAGACTCTGCCAGATAAGTATCCCACAATCGAATGGTACAGTGAAGCGGGATTTCTCTGGTCAGTAAATTGTTCATCCATCGAAAGGAGAATTGTAGATAATCCACCCCGTGCTGATGTAAATGTTGATGCAATGGTGCTGAGTGGAATGACAGTTGCATTAGAAGAAAAAAATGCAAACATTTAGTATGTATATAATTTGTTTTTATCGAGATATTCACCATCGATTCTTTGTATCAGTTCCTTCAATTGATTTACTTTGTGCTGAATTCCCAATTGAGCAAAAATATAGTTGTCCTGTATACCATCCAAGAATTTTGACAGACACCAGAAGCTATCTGCTTCGATGATGTCGCGCTGATCCTTCGACAGCGACGCTACGTCATAATTTTCTAGATCCTGCCAAGCTTGCACTGGTACCGCTTCTTGCAAGAAGACTAAGAAGAAGGGCGTCACAAGATCATTCATACCCTATAATAATGATCGATATATCAAATCAATTTTAATTTTTTATAGTATAATACAGTAGATGGTTTAATAATAAACACCTGAACATAACCAGATGCGGGATGCCTGATCGCCCAAATGTACAATATTCTTTCGAATATCAGTTGCACTGTCGTTTGCTGAAATAGCGAGATGAGTGGTGACATTCTAGGGATATCGATGTGAATTTGACGATATGTATCTTGAAAGCCTTCATCTCGTTCGACATCATAATATTGCTTGACCAAATTCCAATAGTCTAGTCGTTTGCGCTCCAATGCGTGTTGTCTACGTTCTAGATTAGCTGGCAAGTATTCCTACAATATTACGACCATGGTCGCTTATTGCTTCGCCGTAGCAGTCGTCGTGCTCGATAATGTACAAATTGTTTACCTTCGCTACTTACAGACAACAACCTCCAAGTGACAGAACGTAATTTCGCAGGCACACCCGACCATGACAAGTGTCTTAATTCGTCCAAATTCAGAACGGACGCTTCCAAAAGTAATTGAAACTTGTCCACTTTACTTTCACCATCTAAACAGATTCATAAACGATTCTTAAATCCCGTGTCTTAAGGATTGCTGCTGAATATGCGACAAATAGATTCACACCTTGCTCCTTTGAAGGTATAAAAAATTTATTGGGAGCATTTGTTTGTCTTAATGGTTGGGGTCTACCAGGAAATTGTGTTGGTTTGTGCTGAGGTGATACACCATACTTCACATCTACATTTTCACTGGGATGTTGGCTATTATTCACTTGGAAATTCAGATTTACATTGCGTAAATGTAATGGCTGTACTGCTAATCTTTGAAGAGCCTCCGCCTTTTTTTCTTCTGGAATAATTTCTTGTTGAACTACTTTGGCATTTGCCTGTAGCAATTGCGAACACTTATTGCTAGATCTATGATTGTTGATAACACTAAGAGCTGCTGATTGGCTGACTTTCTTCGAAATCTTCACATCCGAAACTGTGCAAAATTCATCATCCCCCGAATCCCATGCATCATCTACGCTCTCCTGAAAATCTTGAAAAGAAGTGGAGCCTCCACTTCCACCTGTACTACCACTACTATTAGCAATATTAGTCAGATTGCTAGATCCAATTGCCGTGGAATTAAATTTATTGTGTCTAATGTCCTGCTTCAGACTTGGCCTTCAAATAAATTAATCAATGACTTAATAAGTACATTGTAAGCAATTCTTCGAATACACAGAAAATAAAATCTTAGACAATATATACCTTCCTGGCACAGCGCGTGTGTTCTTCTTCCAGAAAGACTGATGGGTTGAAAGGGTTTGATGATGGTAGCCTTGATTTTCCATAATGAAAATCAAGTTAACTAGCACCAGATAATTTTTCAATACAGTTACTACAGTATGAGTAGTTCTTCATGCCCCTCAAGCACAAGCACTGAAAATCTGTAAGAACCAAAAATTTGTCTTTTTCTTTGCAATATTATAATCAACATTGTGTATGTATATGTGCATGACATGATATGCATAACAAAGAGATGTATGATCAAGAAAGATAGTAGAAAATTATGTCATAAACTGTGTAACAATTAGCATTCCAGCAAAAGTATAAAATCTATAGATTTCATATCTTTTATAGAATATAAGAATTATCAAGTATAGAATACATATTCTTTTTAGATTGGGTATGATTGATAATGGCACAAACATCACAAACGATGTCTAGAAAAGAAATAAAAGGTCGAACAAGGGAGAATGTGATGGAAAAACTGCGGATTCTACAAAATAACAAACGTATAATCGTAACATATGATTTCCTCGGGAACTCGATGCACGACAATAATATCCTACAATTTCAACCCGACAAAGCTCTGACGTGCCATAGCGCTGTATTCCTATAATTAAATTACACAAACGCACTTTGCGGGCCGACAGAAATACACGTCTACGCAGTGGAAATCTGTCGTTGACTGTTTTTACAGCTGAGAAGGTTATGTTGCGTAAGTTGCGTCGGTCGATGGTGCGAGAGAAGCTGTGATCAAAAAGAGGACGAGAAGAGGATGCGGAGACGAGACACGCTTCGCCTACATCTTTCGCTGAACGACGGACGGCGAGATGATTGAATCTCGATCTCCCGCGAAAACGAGTCAAAGCGAGCCTAGTTTACGGTCTAATCGGGCCTCCGAATGTGTCAGTCCGAGTATCTTCTACCGCGGCCGCGACCTCACGACGATGACGTCGTCGTCGGAGTGGTTTTTTTTTTCGTCGTCACGATAGATCGCGATTTTGACGCATTCTCTCTCTCGCGCGCGTCTTTAGAGGACGCTCCGAAAACGCCCTTCGAAGTCACGATCGGTGACTCTGCTCGTCGCGTCGGCCAAGCGATTACATACGGCTTTGACGTATGATCATCTGACGCGAGCGCTGCTATCACGAGCGCTGCTACCTCTAGTCTCAGGTCTTCATTCTTTTGCATAATTGCAACACATCTCTTTTGTACTTTTTATGTAAGATTGAATAGGTATATATTTTAGAAAGCTGGAAAGAGAGAAGGAGGAAAGATAAAAGGAGCTATTGTGAAAAAGAAAAAATATGGAAGATGCAGTAAAAAGAGCCTGTGCATCGGTTCTTTTAGATCTTGCCTTTTGTTTCCTTCTGGCATTGTATTATGATTACGATTAAATATAGAAGTGATCTCAGTCTGATGAGATTCAAGATTTGTGTTTTCAATCAATTTGTGTTTTTTTCAATAATTAAGAGATATTTATATACATATGATGTAATATTTTGTATTTTGTAGTTTATTCAGTATTACGTTTCTCGTCAATATATTCTTATGCGGAAATTAAAATGCAGATTAAAACGCAGCACGTATATACGTGTCCAGCAATAATTATACTACTATATATATGTATATAAAATTATACGTGAGAATTCCATTTTTATTCAAGGCCAAGGTCAGAGTCGATTTTGAAATTCTCGATAAATATAGCGATTCGATAAAGAAACTTCTACTATAATTTGATAATATATTAATTAAATAAAATAACTATATAATAAAAGATCATTTATCTTAATTTTTAATTTGTTCAAGAGAGAGAAAATTTCATAAAAATTATATAAAAGTTCATATACTGTATGATCTGACAAATATTTAAAAAAATAAAAACAACCAAGCATTAAAGAAGCCAAACAATAATTATAACATTCGCATGTTAAAAATTGCGTTATCCAAACTGCAATTATAAATCTTTTGTAAATGTATGCATTGTACGTCTTTCAATAAATTTATGCATTTAAATTTAATTATGTAATACGAAACAGATTATGTACCATGTTACATAATTCAATCTCGTCCAGTCAAAATCATATGTTCTCTCAATATAAACCGATTGCAAATTTTAGTGAATTTTTTAACATTAATTATTGCATAAGCTTTATACATTATTCTTAGTAAAAACTTAATGTTTATTTATATAACATTTTATAGTCTCATTTATTAGATCAATATACTTCATAGGCGCTGGGATTTTTATTGGAATCCTGTTTTATCTTTTTGGCAGCAGAAAGAATTGTAATAAATAATCAATATGTCTTAAATTTTTTTATTTAGAATTATAAATCATTGTATAACATGAAACTTTATCATTACATAAAAGTATAGTAGGAAAGTCAAGATGCATTGTGACATTAGTCTTTTTATTTATATAAAGAATGTCTTTGAAGCTACGATTTTAATGTTAATAATAAATTCATTGCTAATTTAAAGTAAATATGTTTTAGCATATAATTATAATATTTAAATATTATATTTAAATATTATTTGAAATACTTTGAAGTACTTTGTGTTTTTCTGAGAATCATCGGTTATTATGAATTGTGTCATCTTAACATTGTTGGCTTAATGACGGAAAATTACTTTTCGAATGATTTCTTATTATTATCTTACAATTAGTCTTAGTTTTTTATACTTGAAATGATTATGTATACATATATCAATTCAATCTGTACGTAAGGTAATTTGCAAGATAATCTATTGAGGAAAAAATACTTGTTATTGATAAAAAGAAGATAAATAGTGGAAACATCCGTATCTTAATAAAACAATATGATTATAAATAAAAGATAGATCACATTTTGATCTATCATTATATTTTATGTCTCATATATTTGAGATATTTTGAAAAATTGAACATTTTATTTTTATTCGATTAGTTTGTGATTCTTTCTTTTTTCCCTGAAATGTTCATCGTTGAAAATTATTAACTTTGCGAAAAAATATGTTATACGATGAAATCTTTTTCAAGAAAATGCAAATTTTCTTTTTTTTTTTATATTAAACGTTATCGATATCACTTCTTCAGATATGATACTTTTATGAAAGAAGCTTTTATGAAAACTCTTTCTCTCTAGTTCTTTCTCTGTTCACTTTTAATATGCATGTATTTTGCAACGATTAATTTACATTGATTACAGATATTCTGCAGATTTGAAAAAAATTATATCGCTGACAATGAAAATATGCTAAATCAGAAGCTTATTAAAAACAAGTTTTTAATGCACGGTTTTAATTTCTATGTACGTTCGATGAAGGTCTTTTATATATTTAAAAAAATATTTTAGGCGAGAAAAAAATTGGAAAAAAATATTTTTCTAATTTCCCATATAACCCTAATCGAATCACAGAAAAAAATAAGTGTCAAATCAAAACTTATATACTTAAACTAATGCGTTCATTATTTCGTATTCATTGTTACGCAACAATTTATAATCTTCTTAGAAGAATTTAATAATTTTAAATTTCAATATTGTCTTATTTTAATATTGTAATTGTCATCTCAAGAATATTCAATTAACTAATTCTACTTTAAGAAAATTATAATCTTTGATTTAAAAATGTTACTTTCTATCTAACATTGTTTCTTTTCCATTTAAGAAAATTAAATCTGAAATCATAAGAATATATTTTTCTTGATTGAACTATATAAAATGGCTTCATTCAAGTAAGCAATTATTCAAGCAATTATCTTTTTCTTTAATTAACGCAATATAATCTCACTTCAAGATTTCCATGTTAAAATTAAATATATTTTCAAAACAAGAATGCCCTTTTTTCTGTGTTCTAATGACATTGTGAAATCTCCTTAATATTGTTACACGATCCTCCGTTCGCACATTGTGCTATTCACGAAAATGCGAACCACGTGTCATCGACGAGAGTCTGCTCCGGTTTCGCGGTCGGTCAGCGTGCTCGTCGCTGCTCGGCATTTTTCGGCGCTACTCGGTAATCGCCCGGCTTCACGCGGATAGTTAAGGGTGAGCATGGAATCGCGTCCGCCGTTTACGTCAGTTCACGCCGAGCTTCCTCGCGTGCGGGTTTCGGCGTAGATCGTCGAATCTTTTATGCGTCTTCGCGATATTTCCGATAGCCTCGTGTTCGATCGAGAACGCAGTGCGTATACATCGCGTGCCTTTGATGACATTTACCACGCAGGATCGCGGAACGAAAGGATTTACTACCAGTATACATTGCCTGGTACGTTCTACGACGACGATCGATCGTAGACGCGTCCACCTGCATCTAACGCGCGCGTCTCTCCCAGTGTTTTAACGAGGCACGCATTGCGCTATTTACAAATGAATTATTGATGAAAATTGATTTGCCGTGATTACGCGCGCTTCTATACGTACTTTCTCGTCGAGAAATAAAATCGCGTTATATGATTGTTGAATATTTAAAAAAAATATCGAAGAATATGCGAGAGATTGTTATTATTGTTATGTTAGCTATACAATGCTTAACCTGTGTTATATCTTGTGATACCGCAATCCTTTGATAAAAATTGATCAATGTATTGTCGCTAAATTTTTTATTAGCGATTTAATATTTGTTGCTCAAAAATAACATTGCCTGAAATAATATATTTTTTGCTATACATACCTATTTTATTTGAACCGTACATGGAAATAGTTGTTTCATTTATCGATTTTAAATATCTTCTTATTATGATACTTACATGATAAAACATAATTACGTGTCGACATTTTTTCCAAGGCTAATTGCAATAATAAAGTACTTTACACGAGAGAGAAGTAAAAATAGGATTAAAAGAATTGTAAAAATTTATTATGAAAAATTGCTTTCTAATCTTCTAAGAGATTAACATTCAAATTTTTAAAGTCTTCCTTATATTTTTGCTATATCCTTTATAAGAGAGTCTGTGTAATCGATCAAATTGTCATTTCTTGCCATGCATGTTGCATATAAAATTAAAAAAGACTTATTTTTAAACCTTTTCTATTAAATCTCGAATATATATTTTATATTTTAATTTATAATTATTTTAATACAAAAATGAAAATTATTGTTACATAAGTACATTTAAGAATCAGATTTTCCCCAAAATATATTATTAATTGCGCGATCTATTTTTCATCTCGTATAATACGCTTTAAGAAAGTGCATTTGTTGCAATCTTATCACATTAAAGGTTGAGGAAGTAATCGTCCTAATCGTATCGCAAAGTCTACTTTAGAAATCGCAGATAAAAGCCAGTTTGTTTTCACAAATACATTTGCAAATATAATCGGTGCAAACAACGGCACATCGCGCAGAATTGCGCGAAAATATTTCGCGAGCATGCGCGCGCTTTCTCCATTCCCCTCCGGCTGCGGATTTAGGAAATGTAGGTCTCTCCTAGTCTTTTATACTTTCTTCGTGGCAGTCTACTTTCCTCGTGCGGCACTGAAATCACTGCCCGTCGTGCTTTTCAATTTGTGTGTCACGGTCCGTCTCTCTTGCAGCTTATTGGCTTTTCGAGCGAAAAAAAATATTCCGATTTCGATAAGTTCAATTTAAAATTCACAATATTGTTTCCTGTGTGCGATAATATGATAATATTGTGAATTTTATATCACGACGATATTTCGTGGTCGTATATGTGTTTACTTACGAGACTTCCTGCCTGTAAACAAAATCGGGATTGTTCCGTAAATTGTACGCTTTTATGTGGAAAAGCTATCTATTAACAAAAAAAATTCACACACATATTTTTCGAATAGAGATAGAGAAAATATATAAAATGATTTATTACGGAATATTTTTGTTTATAAAAAGTTTATTTTACTGTTTTCGAAAAATTGCAATTTCAATAAGTTCAATTTAAAATTCACAATATTATTTCTTGTGTGCGATAATATGATAACATTGTGACTTTTATATCACGACGATATTTCGTGGTCGTATATGTGTTTATTTACGAGACTTTCTGCCTGTAAACAAACAGGCGAAATCGGGATTGTTCCATAAATTGTACGTTTTTATGTGGAAAAGCTATCTATTAACAACAAAAAAATCACACACATATTTTTCGAATAAAGATAGAATATATAAAATGATTTATTACGGAACATCTTTGTTTATAAAAAGTTTATTTTACTGTTTTCGAAAAATTGTGATTTCGATACGTACGGGTTTTATAAGAATAATTATTTAAAAGATAACTATATCTTCTCTTCCTCTGTTACATTTAGTCGTGTTTCGTTATGAATTTTTTTACTCCCTAGCATTGAAAGGCTTCTCAACTCGTCTAGCCATTAATGAATAAAATTGAAGAGAGACAGCAGAAAATAAGAAAGTTAAACTATTTATTCCATTATTCCACGTTCATGTTGGAATTAAAATAAAAGTTTGATTTCTTTGACTCTTTTAAAAGCTGATTACTGTGTTATTGTATACAGTTATTATTCACCAATTATCGGATATAACTTGTTTGTATCAGTCATTCAAATGTCAAAATAATCCATTACGTCAAAGTAATTAAAAAAAACGTTATATAAAAGCGCTACGTTCGCGGAAGTATCTTTGTAAAAAATTTGCTTATATTATTTGTAAACAAATTTAATATCTTTAAACATTTATTATCAATAAAATTGCGACATCTAAGCTCAAGTCCAGCCAATTGGAAATTTTATTTCTCAACTCAATCTTTAATACGTAATTTAATATATAGTGATTATATATATATATATATATATATATATATATATATATATATATATATTATATATAATATAAATTACTTTTTTAAATAAAATTATTTATATTGTTTTTACAGAGCCAGTTTCCTAACACAAATCGAAAATGTCAGACATTGAAGGTGATGATGAGGTAAGTTGAAATATATGTAATATATTTTAACATTTGCTCTTTACGTAATTGTTTTTATCTTTTTGTATCGTATTGATTATGTGTGTATTGTGTTTTTTTCAGTTTCAAGACGCTCAGGAATCATTACCACAGTGCGTATATATACACACATTTGCGTTTTATTATTTTATGTAAATGCATTTTTTTGTACTATAGAGATTTTTTATTACTTAAATGCATTTCTTGTTTCAGACTCACTTCTATGGATTTGGATACAGCGATAATGGAGGCAAAAAAGGCGATACATTGTTTTTTCAACAATGACTTCGATCAGGCAAAGAAAATTTTAGAGCCATGGGCGGACAGCAGCATGTATCACTCTCTGGGGACTAGCGTATTCGCATTTTTAGAAGCAATTCTTACGTTTGAACAAGTACTGATTATTCATTACGTTCCTTTCATTACATTTTGAGCATTTTTTTATTTGTCCGATTTAGAGAATCGCGGGAAATCTCTTTCTTTAATAATATATCGTGTGCAATACGTAGAGACACATCGAGAAGGCGTCAGAGATATTGAAGCAATGCATGAGCGTATGTTCCAAACACCGGAAACACACCACTATCACGCAGAATATTGGGAAAATAGTGAAGAAGATTAACTACGATGTTTATACGAATGGTAATGTATTTGTGTGTATATAATGCAGCATACGCAAATCTTTTGATTACTTTTTATCATGACTAATGAATATCAAGAATATAATAGACTAACTTTATTGATATAACCAATAGCAAAAAACAAACTCGTTTAAACAAAGATTTCAATAACAAGAATTTTATAGTACACTTTATAGCTGATAACATGCGATTAGTTAGCATTTTAATCATGAGAATAATTTGCATTTAAAATGTTAATATAATTGCTGCTACTATGAATTTTTTGTACCAATAGTCATATTGTTACATAATAATGATATTAAAATTGATTGCGTATTGTAAAAATTAATTAGAAATTTTTAATTATTAACTAGAAATTAATGAAGAATTAATATTAACTTTAAGAGATATGATTCTGTAAATTAATTCGGACATAATTATATCAAATGGCTTTTGTGTATCTAAAACATAATAGTGCATGAAAGGAATGTGTATTTGATCGAGAGTTAATTTTACAGAGGAAGTGCATGCGGAACTCTGTTATGCCGAGTCGCTTCTCCTAAAATCGATGCTCACGTTTGTAGAAGATGAGACACTGGTCAGCTTTGTCAAGGCGGGATTGAAAATTCGTACCTGTTTTCTGTCATACAAGTAAATAAGTTACACCGCACTTGACACTTGATTTCTTTGGTATTTTTTATGATTATTTCTTTATGTGCAGAGAATGTATGACGATCCTGAACAATCGCAAATGGGGAAATGATATTCACAAAGTGCATTTCGAAAGCGGCGTTCGTATGGGTATTGGTACATTTAATTTGGTACATATGTGTACAGTTTTATTTGTACTATAAGTAAATATTGCTGCAAATATACAGTTTTATATATATAAAATTCTATTTCAGATGATCTCGTTGTTACCGGCGCGAATTATTAAATTATTAGAATTTATCGGATTCTCCGGTGATAAGGTGATTAGAAACATTTATAAATGATATGTGGCGCGTAATATTTTATTTATTAACTCGATTGTCATTATTGACAGGTGTATGGTTTAGCAGAATTAAAAGCAGGCTATAATGAGAAGAGAGGTCTGCGACAAATTTTATGCGTTATGACTTTGTTGTCTTACAATTTGATCGTCACTTTTGTATTGAGTCACTCGGACGGCGATTTAGAATGGTGTGACCAAGTGTTGCAACAGGAACTAAGTCTTTATCCGAATGGCGTATGGTTTCTGTTCTTCAAAGGAAGATTAGAGCTCACGCGGGGCAATTTCGAAGAATGCATAGACTGGTATATCAAATCATGGAAAAGTCAAAATGTATGGTCGCAATTTCATCATCTTTGTTATTGGGAATTAATGTGGGCGCACTGCTCGATGCAACAATGGAATAAGGCGATCATGTATGCTACAATGTTGTCGAACGAGTCCAACTGGTCGCGCACTATTTATTTGTACCAAAAGGCTGCGATTTTGGTCATGCAGAAACCGCCGACCGGGAGCGAGGAGAAACAACTGATCGACAGTCTGATGATGCAGGTGCCAACCTACAAGCAGCGCATTGCCGGCAAATCACTGCCGATGGAGAAGTTTGTGATCAAAAGAACGGAGCGTTACTTCGCACAAAAGAAAAATCTAGTCTTGCCTATATTTGAACTTATGTACGTATGGAATCTGTTTAGGATAATTGGCAAACGGCAAGACTTGATATTGAATATATTCAAAAGGATAGAGGAGACGGAGAGAGAACTCAAAACAGCTTCGTGAGTTTTTTAAACAATTTTAATCTTTATTTTACATATTAATATATGAGCGTAAGTGGCTTGAAATAAAAAATGATAGAGATAAAAGCGATTATTTTAAATAAATTTGATCACTTTACGATCTTAAATAAAAATGCAAAAAAATATGATGAAAAGGTTTGTTAATTACATTTTTTTTACATATAACATTTTGTGTGCGCAGGAAAAATGAATTTCACGCGGACAACGAAGCGCTTCTATTGTTGTTGAAGGGCGCTTGTCTGCGACAAATGCAGCATCCTTTGCAGTCGGAAGAGTGTTTGCGACGTGTTTTACAATTGGAGAAATCTGTTAAGGAAGATACGTACTTATTTCCTTATGCTACTGTAGAATTAGCTTTATTGGCACAAGATCAAGGCGATACTCAATTGGCTATAGGTTTTTTGGAAGACGCTAAGTAAGTTTCTCCTATTATGTTATTGTATGATATAATTTTGTCAGTATGATTTCAATTTTTACGAGAAATTAAATGAATTAAAAATTGCATTTAAATTTTTCTAGGAAAAATTATACGGGCTATTTATTAGAGTCTAGATTACACTTCAGAATACATTCGGATTTAATGATGTTAACTGGCAAGAAAACTAACAATTACTCGATGAAGAAGCATCAAAACCATCAACGATTGCAAACGAATATTACTGCCAATAATAGTGTTATTATCGCGGGTCCAAGCGCTGACGATTCTATCGAGATTAAATTATAGGAGTGTTGTATAAAAAAAGAAAACATATACGCAACCGAAAATCTATTTATTTTTAAATAAAAATAATGTTCCTTTACGTACTTTCTTAGACGACATATATATTGTATATATTGTACGTATAAAAGGATTCCTTCGTGAAGATGGACCAATGATTTCCTAATATCAAAAGGCCTCTGCGTAACTAACATCTGGTTTCGTTATGTATTTATTCAATCTAGAAGTTTCCATACTTATTCGAGAATTGAATACATTATGTATTACGCCCGATATATGAATTATTTTCTTCCAAGGAAAATGATAAAGTAATATTTTGTAGTAATTATATATATAAAATATTAATAAATTATATCTTATATGAGGAAAATAAAAGGAATAAGGTATACTATATAACATTCTCACAGAATTTCAAGCGAGGATATATTTTGTAGCGTAATTAATATTATATAGAATATATTATATATAAATTATTTTCTTTAGAAGATTGATTAGAGTATAATCTGTGATCGTTCTATAGTATAATTGTATGGTGAAAGATATGATTATAATAAAATATTACGAGAAAATATAAACTGCAAACTAAAGATTATGTAAACAACTTAATAAAATGAATCAAGAATAATATTATCTTTTGAAATTTTTTTCAATTGCATGCCACGTATTTCTTGAAATAATAATTAAATCAAATTTGATATTAAAAAATTCATATTTATGATATATATATATATATATATATATATATCATAAATATGAATTTTTATATATATATATATTTTATATATATATATATATATATATATATATATATATACCTATATAAATAGATTAACTGCAAGTATTGACATTATAAATCTCTCTAAAAATTCTTAAATTTGTCGTCAAAATTAAAATTAGCATTTGGGGCATATTAATATAATTTAGATTTATAAAATACATACACTAAGACAATATAATTTAGATTTATATTAAAATACAATATATGAAACAAGAGACATATAGTGTAGATATTAAAATATATCATAAAAGTTCGAAAACAAATACATAATATTGGATATAATCTAAATAACAAATATATATTATAGGACATAATCTAAAAAAACATTAGGTTTGTGCAATTATTTGCCAATTCTATTATATTGTCAATAAAAGTTTCTATTTATCGGAATCAAAAGTTGAAAATATCACCATTTGATAGAGCGTACCCGATTTACTTAAAAATTGTTCGCGATTTTTGACAAAAGCCATTTATTTTCATTTTAAAAGGAGTGTACGGGTGGTCTGGGACACCCTGTATATATTTATTTATATTCTTTATAATATATTCCTCATATGCATTTTAATATATACATTGGATATGTAACGTATGTAATCTATTCATGCAAAATCATGAAAAATATATTTTAAAATTTTTATCGAGAATCTTTAATTTAATGCATTAATAATAATTTTGATGTTCCAGACAAAATAAATTCTTTACAAAATCTACTAGTTTTAAATTTCAATAATTTTTAGCTAACATTATATGTTTTTAATCTCTGGGGTATTTAATGTAATACAACTAATATTCGCTATATATATATTCTACTGTGGAAGATTCCAAAGCAGGGATCGTTTGGATTAATTTATTTATTGATTTTTTAATATTTTTTAATTTTTTATTTTTTGCATCTACATTGCATCTGCTGTTTGGGCTCCATTATTAATCTTTTATTTATTACTTTCTTGAATATATATATATAAATGTATATATTATTTTAAATGTCTCTCTCTCTCTCTCTCTCTCTCTCTCTCTCTCTCTCTCTCTCTTTCTTTACGTATATAAGTGTGCGTCAAAATTAATCATAATATTATGATCAATAAATGAAGTAATTTAAACGAACGTGCTTTGTGAGTTGCTATATGCATGCTCGTTTATGTTTTATTTCTTTGTCATAATGTTATAATTAATTTTTATATATACAAGTATTCAATATTTGAGTTTATTAATTGTATTGCCACATAAGCGGATATCTCTTTATAAATGTGCATGTGAAATGTAAAACAAGCCAGTTTTAATTTTTTTCCAGATATATCGATTAACACATCCGTTGATAACAACAGTTTTCTGAAGCTGTAGAGTCTTGTAGTAGCAGTCGGGGAAATATTGTTGTATTTGATAAAATTTAAGAATAAATATGCGAATGCGTGCATTAATATACAATGTAAAAATAGAATTCTGACGAATTTCGCGATAATCTAGAAAACGTTTTTAATTATTCTTTTAATTATTCTTTTAGTAAAAAATAAAACAAATAGTTCCAATGAGTGATGACTTTAGTAAAATAATAAATTGATTAGTAAACATCAAAAATATATTCTCATACATATGTATGCTTAAATTCATTATAAGACATTTCTCTCCTTCTTAACAAGTTAGATTTTGACACATGTTATTAAAGTTATATTCTAAGTAATGTACGAAAGACTAGCTACCACTAAAGCTACCACTCTTGTTTATTAAAAAGTTTTTAACAAGTAAAAATTCAACTTGTTTAATAAACTACCTGAGAATTCTTTAATAAAAATTCAACTGCTTGAGTATTTTACAGTAAAAATAAAAATTGATATAAAAACGAGATTTATAATTGTATTTACAATTTACGGAAAATAATGAAAATATTTAATTAATATTTATTTCATTTTATTATATAAGAACTCGAAAATTGTATATGCGCAGATTAAAGATTAATGCGAAGCAATATTTTTATACAATATACACATGGAAGTATCAAAATTACTTTGTCATTCTATATATATTATAGAATATACATATTATATACGTTTTAACGTACATTATAATAAAGTCATAATTGACATTTTATTTATTTTGACTTATGTATAATATATACATCAAAACATACATAATATGTACGTATAGAATACAGGGTAATTAACAGGGGACACTTTTAATGATAAGTAGTCTTTAACACTTTCATGTATATTGTAGAAAGAAAGACATTGTTTTGCATCTTAATAAAATATCATTTACAATAGTCAATTATAATAGTTAAAATTATAATAGATAAATTATAATAGATAAATTATAATAGATAAAATTATAATAGATATAATTATAAAGATTATTATAATAGATAAATTATAATAGATAAAATTGTAATAGATAAAATTATAATAAATAAAATTATAATAGATAAAATATCAATAATAATAGATAATAGATAAAATGTCATTATAAAAGTCATAATTAACATTTTATTTATATTTTATAAATATAATAAATAGTCTTGTACTTATCGTAGCGCTCTATTATAACATATGTTACGACATATATCTAAGTATATCTAGTATATAGATATAAAAAATTATTCATATATGGACAAAAATATAGTAATTATTGTTAAATTAGGATTGAGCTGTTGTCGAAATTCAACATGATGCTTGGCTTGACTGCGACAATACGTATGGTAGACAAACCTCTGTCTACAGAAATATTTCTTGTAATACTGTGGTTACTCATTATTACCAAGCGTCCGGATATAGTAGACAAGGAGAATCGTGTGCAATCGATACCGACGCAACAACTGTTAGCTAAATACGATTATGTGATAATTGGCGGAGGATCTGCCGGTGCTGTGCTAGCTAATCGATTGTCGGAGGATAAGGATCGTACCGTACTTTTACTCGAAGCCGGAGATGACGAGGAAGTCTTATCCGATGTGCCAAATAATTTTGGAATTTTCTTTAACACAGCTTCCGATTGGAATTTTAAAACAGAATCGTCGTCTAATTATTGCTTGGCCATGAATAACCATCAGTGCAATTGGCCACTTGGGAAGGTATTTTAAATAACAGCATGTGACAGATAATTGAGAACCAATACTCTTTGATCTAAATTCATGTCTCGTATATTAATTTCGCTAAATTTCGTTAAAAAAACTTTTCCGTTTTTCTCTGGATCTTTATTTTATTTATACGCTTACCTATTTTTATTTCGTCTGTACACGCACTTTATTATCGTAACAATTTTTTTAACTCTATTATGATCTATACTCTATTTCGTACTGTATAAAGAATACTATATACTATATATATGCGTGTATATATATATATATATATATCGATATTTATCTAAAAAAATTAAATTGTTAGATTAAATTAATAGATATCGCTTGTTAGTAATAAAATGTTTTTTAAATTCTTAAATTAACCAAAATAGTTTTTATGATATATTAGAAGTATATAATAAAAAATAAATATATGTAAATGTATTTTTCTACCGCATATATTAAATCATTGAGTTAAATTTTCCTAAAGAGATTAATATAATAAAAGCAGAGATTGGTTCTTTTTAGTCAACTGTAGTCTTAGTGAGTGATATATAATAAAGTATAATAGTATAAAAAGTTCCGATTGATTATAATGACCCATTCTTCAGGTACTAGGTGGTAGCAGCATTATAAATGGAATGCTTTATATACGTGGTAACAAAAGGGACTACGATTCTTGGGCAGCTCTTGGTAATGTGGGATGGGATTATAAGAGTGTCTTGCCGTATTTTAAAAAATCCGAAGATGCTAGAGCCGAGGAACTCGCCGAATCACCTTATCATCAGAAGGATGGATACCTGACGATAGAGCATTTCAGATACAAATCGCCAATCGACGATTATATTATTCACTCCGGCGAAGAACTGGGATACAAAGTGCACGATGTAAACGGCGAAAATCAGACTGGTTTCACATATGCTTATGGTACTTTAAGAGATGGATTACGGTGCAGCACTGCCAAAGCTTTCCTGCGACCTGTTTCGAAGAGAAAGAATCTGCACATCAGCTTAAAATCCTTCGTGGAAAAAATATTAGTGGAAGAAGGTTCGAATAATCATATTATTTCTTAATATTTCTTTCTATCTGTCTCTGTTATTAATAAGTTACTGATAGTTATGCGAAAAACGCATTATATATTCAACTGTGATTATCTGTACGGAAAAGAGAAATATTCATTTCTGATAACATATTTAGGATTATTAAGCGGTTATAATAAATCAAATACGTGATAGTTTACAATATATCGTATATAAAGTTTAACAACCGATCGATTTGTAGATGGCACGTCAAAGATAGCGTACGGAGTGCTATTTCGTAAGGGTTGGAAACGTTTCGTAATCAAGGCGAAACGGGAAGTAATTCTTTCTGCTGGTGCGATACACTCGCCGAAACTATTGATGCTTTCGGGAATTGGACCAAAAGATCATCTGGAAGAGATGAATATACCTGTGGTGCATCATGCACCGGGTGTAGGACAGAATCTTCAAGATCACGTGGGCATGGCGGGAATAACTTACATTGTCGATCCTCCCTGCGAAATGACTCCTTATGAGTGGAACAGATTCACCAGAAATCTTCTTAGAATCGGTATTTTGAAAAGTATTCAAGAATTCATACATAATAATACTGGCCCACTCTATTCGCATATACTAAGCGCAGGAATGACGTTTATCAAAACCAAGTAAGCGATATAATTTAATTATTCGTATAATTTAATTTTATCAATCATTTCATTTTTTTAATCATTTAATTTTATGAATTATTTCATTAATCAATAATTGTTATAGTGACAAAATTTATTTTAATATAATTAGAGAAAATTTTTGTGTGTATGTATGTATGTAATGTATTTTTATAATCATAATTAATTTATTCAATTATATACTATGCAGATATGCAGACAAAATGATCGATTATCCAGATATACAACTGTATTTTTCGGGCGCTTCCGACTACGGACCTCTCGTAGCAAATATGAACGTGGTTAACTCAAAGACTGCCACTACTTTGTACAAAAATATCACACAAAATGTTCAAGCTTTCGGAATTTTCCCATGTATTCTGAGACCACGCAGCAGAGGCTTTATCAAGTTAAAATCGAGCGATCCGAAAGAAACTCCTACCATAGTTCCTAATTACTTCAAGGATCTTCATGATTTTCAAGTTTTAGTATGATATATTCACTTATATACATTCACTACTTACATATTTATTGATATAAGAACCATTCATAATTGTTTGCTAGTTTCATTAGATAAGTAGAAGATAAGAAAAAATGTTCTCTGCTTTCATTTAATATCGCAAGAAAATTAGAAATATAATAGAATAACAACATTAATTAAAAATTTCAATTTTGTTATGTAAAAAAATTTCCATATACTTATTTATTTATTTTAGAATGTTTGACTTTGTTATTTTCAAGAATTATCTAAATATGGTATTTATTGAGTCCAAACCCCCTCTGATGTGTGTGCTTCTGCGTATGTGTTGTGTTTAATGTATTAAGTGCTCAAACTGACTACTTTTAAATCATCATAAGTCCGCGAAAAAAAATCGTAGCGAACTTTTCCAAAATCCGTTGTATTCGTCTTGAAAAACTCTTTCAAATGAGCCGTCACTCGACCCCCCGTGCCATTACAAAAATTCGCCCCCCCGTCGCCCCCTGCCCCCCATTGGGGGCTGGATGAGGAGTTTTGTCGTTAAACGATCGATATTATAGTCCCATTGAACTCATATAAATTTTAGCCCTTTATCTTGAACCGTTCAAAAGTTATTTAACTGTTCCGGAACTTTTTCCCATCACTGTATATATATATTGCCAGAAAGAGACAGATGAAGTGACAGATAGAGAGTGACAGATAAAAACTATAGATTTTATAATACATTAAATCCAAGTGTTAATGTTGCCAATATCAAATTATTCGCATTATTAAATATTTGAATAAATCGGGTTTATTTATTTGATACTGATAGCATCATTAATTTGTATGAATTGTATTACAATTATATTTTATATGTATATATAATTATACATATTATGTAAAAATTATTATATTGTATTATAATTATATTACCTTAGAATTATAGTTATAATTGGGATATAATAGTGAAATGTATTATTTTGTTAATTACGCGAAAAATTACCAAAAGAACACGTATCGTGACAAAATAATGGAAACTCAAATTAATGTATTTATAAAATAAATATTTTAAACATATATATTTGAAAAATATTCATAAGTTTAACCACTTATGTTTCATACCAAAGAGTCATTATATAGGGAATTTGGAAAATTTTATATATTTCAATCTTTATATATATATATATTATACAATTGGAAAAGCACAATAACAATCAAATCGTATTGTCCAAGTAATCAGCATAACAAAAAGCTCTGTGATATATTTAATTATTAAATGAAATCGCAGAATATATTAAATTACAAATGTACCTTAATTTAATTCAATTATTAATTATACGATTAATTAAATAATTTAATTAATCATTTAATTAATGATTTAATTAAATTAAAATACTTTTACAATTTAAGATTCCGCGTATATTTATTAGTAAAATATTTCGGCAACGAAAATGATCACAATATCACGTACACAAAATATTTCGGAAATGAATTATCAATAACATCATGTTCGACCTTGACGACAGAAATAATTATTGTTTAAATGTTATAGCCTCATTGTCATTCGTATGGAGACACTCGAGGAGTAAAATAGTGATCTGATACGCTTCATATATTATTGAATTTTTATTTTAAAGACGATTGCAAGTTTTTGGGTGAGTGAAGGCAAGAATTTTTTAGTAAAAGTAAGAACTGACATAAAAGCAACATTTATAAGTTAGGGAAAATAATGAAAATATTTAATTAATATTTATTTAATTTTATGATATATAACTTGCAAATTATATATACGCGCAGGTTAAAACAATAATAATATAAAAAATATTTTTACTTTTACAATATACATGAAAATTGTTTTGTCATTAAGCATCCCCTATTAATTACTTTATATTTTATACATACGTATTATATACGTTTTGACATATATTATAATGAAGTCGTAAATGAGCTTTTATTTATTCTGACTTATTTATAATATACCCAAAATGTTAATTATTCGTTAAACGTGAATTCATATATGAACAATTTTATGTACTTATATGATATAATGTTATAACAAAAGCTTATAAATGTACAAAACTATTCTTATATTATATTTATAATAGATAAAATATTAATTATGAAAGTCATATATATGAACAAATATACTTTTATATTACATTAAAAATTATTGTTAGTAATAATTATTGTTATAAAATATAGGATTGACCTATAATTGAAATTCAGCATGATGCTTGGTGTGATTGCGACAATACATATGGTCGCCAAATCTCTGTCTACAGAAATATTTCTTGTAATACTGGGGTTACTTATTATTATCAAGCGCCCGGATATAGTAGACAAGAAGAATCGTGTGCAATCGATACCGACGCAACAACTGTTAGCTGAATACGATTATGTGATAATTGGCGGAGGATCTGCCGGTTCTGTGCTAGCTAACCGATTGTCGGAGGATAAGGATCGCACCGTACTCCTACTCGAAGCCGGAGATAACGAGGAAATTCTGTCGGACGTGCCAAATAATATGGGAATTTTGCATCATTCATCTTTTGATTGGGATTTTAAAACAGAACCGTCGTCTAATTATTGCTTGTCCATGAATAATCATCAGTGCTATTGGCCACGTGGGAAGGTAAAAAATCTTTTCTATTTTTTTTGGATCTTTATTTTATCTATACACTCTTAATTCTTTTTCGTAATAATTTTTTTAACTTATCATATATTCTTTACTCTGTATTACATATTATATATAAAATATCTGTACACACACACATACAGACATATACAGGGTGTCCCATTTTAACTTGGACAGTAAAATATCTTAAAAACTAAGACCAGCAAACAAAAATGTTTCAGACAAAAGTTGTATGGTTTCGAGGGGGCCATAAGATGGTACCATTGGTTTGACCTTGAAGAGTCATTTGAAGGTCACGTGAAGGTCACTTCAATTTTTTTAAACGGAACATCCTATATATTTTTGCACATTCTTGTAGCTTATCTCGAGAGCTTTCCAAAACACTATAATTAAGTACCTTTTCGTTAAGTACTTTTTGAGTTATGAGGCTTGAAATAATTTCTTAATTTTACATAAACCATAAAATATCTTGTAAAATATTCATTTTTCGATTATCTTACCTTAATACTTTTATGTACAAAATAATGAGAGGAAGCAATTGGTGTAAAGAAAACACATAGTTGTTTTTAAGAAATAATATGGAATTGTTAATTGCAAATTACATATTTTTTCTTCAAAACAACTATGTGTTTTCTTTACACCAATTGATTCCTCTCATTATTTTGTACGTAAAAGTATTAAGGTAAGATAATCGAAAAATGAATATTTTACAAGATATTTTACGGTTTATGTAAAATTAAGAATTATTTCAAGCCTCATAACTCAAAAAATACTTAACGAAAAGGTACTTAATTATAGTGTTTTGGAAAGCTCTCGAGATAAGCTACAAGAATATGCAATGACAAATAGTAGGTTCCATTTAAGAAATTGAAGGTGACTTTCATGTGACCTTCAAATAACTCTTCAAGGTCAAACCAATGGTACCATCTTATGGCTCCCTCGAAACCATACAACTTTTGTCTGAAACATTTTTGTTTGCTGGGCTTAGTTTTTGAGATATTTTACTGTCCAAGTTAAAATGGGACATCCTGTATATATACAATATATATACAGGGTGTAACTGAAAAAGCGCCCACGGAGCAAACAGCGTTATTCCTAATTAAAAATCAAGTCGAAAAGTCCTGAACCATTTTTTTCTATAATGCTTAATAAAGCGGTAATTATTGAATAAAGTTGCGCCAATAAGCATCGACCTTTAGCTTCCTTGTCGAAATTTTCTTTAAGGAAATACTTTTAACGGAAGAAATATGATTTTTAATGCAAAATAAAGTTTTTTGCATTATTACGACGCATAAGAATATTGCACAATAGCAGCATGACATAGCGCCGTAGCGGCGGAGCGCTTACGCACACTACCAGGCGCGCGGCTCACTGACGTGCGCCCGTCTAAAGCACTTATTGGCGGAACTTTACTCAATAATTACCGCTTTATTAAGCATTATAGAAAAAAATGATTCAGAACTTTTCGACTCGATTTTTAATCAGGTATAACGCTATTTGCTCCGTGGGCGCTTTTTCAGTTACACCCTGTATACATATATACAGGGTGTCCCAGACCACCTAACCTCTTTTAAAATAAAAATAAATGGCTTTTGTCAAAAATTGCGAACAATTTTTAAGTAAATCGGGTACGCTCTATCAAATGGTGATATTTTCAACTTTTGATTCCGACCGGAAATACGCCATCCGGATCGGAAGTTGAATTTTTTTAGGGGAACATAATACTTTTTATTACAGATTCGAATTGTACGTAAAAAAATAAGAAACTTTTGTATCAAACGTTTTTTCTGAAAGTGCCTCTGTCAATCTTAAAATTGACCTTGAAAGAAACTGTGATGAACTTTCAATAATTAATATTTCTATTATTATTACAAAAATTGTTACATGGAATGGGATTTCTTTATTTAATTTACTGCGCTCTACCTCCTCACAAGTGCGTGAGCTCATGCTCAGGAACACCCTGTATATATATATATATATATATATATATATATATATATATATATATATATATGTATATATATATATAAAATTTTAATTATATTTTCATTTTTTATTATATATTTGAAATATATTATAAAAATTATTTTAGAATATTAATTAAAGAATATTTAAAAACATCTTGTTACTAATAAATAATATCTATTAATTTAATCTAATAATTTAATCTGTTTAAAACAGATTAAATTATTAGATTAAATTAATAGATATTATTTATTATTAACAAGATGTTTTTAAATATTCTTTAATTAATATTCTAAAATAATCTTTATAATATACTTCAAATATATAATAGAAAATGAATATATATATATATATATATATATATATATATATATATTCATTTTTTATTATATATTTGAAATATATCCTAAAGATTATTTTAGAATATTAATTAAAGAATATTTAAAAACATCTTATATATATATATATATATATATATATATATATATATATAAAGTTATATACATATATATACATAAAGTTATTGAGTTGAATTTTCTGAAAGAGGCTAATAGAATAAAACAGAGATCAATTCTTGTTAATCAATTATAGTCTTATAGTGAGCGATATGATAAAATATAATAATATAAAAGTCGATTATAATAATCCATTTTTCAGATACTAGGTGGTAGCAGCATTATAAATGGAATGCTTTATATACGTGGTAACAAAAGGGACTACGATTCTTGGGCAGCTCTTGGTAATGTGGGATGGGATTATAAGAGTGTCTTGCCGTATTTTAAAAAATCCGAAGATGCTAGAGCCGAGGAACTCGCCGAATCACCTTATCATCAGAGGGGTGGATATCTGACGATAGAGCGTTTCAGATACAAATCGCCAATCGATGATTATATTATTCACTCCGGCGAAGAGCTAGGATACAAAGTGCACGATGTAAACGGCGAAAATCAGACTGGTTTCACATATGCTTATGGTACTTTAAGAGATGGATTACGGTGCAGCACTGCCAAAGCTTTCCTGCGACCTGCTTCGAAGAGAAAAAATCTGCTCGTCAGCTTACAATCTTTCGTAGAAAACATATTGGTGAAAAAAAGTTCGAATCATTCATATTACTTTTTAATTTTTCTTTCTATGTGTCTCTGTTATTGATAAGTTATCGATATGCAGAAAATGCATTATATATTCAACTGTGATTATCTGTACTGAAAAGAGAAATATTCATTTCTGATAACATATTTAGGATTATTAAACGGTTATAATAAATCAAATACGTGATAGTTTCAATATCGTATATAAAGATTAACAACCGATCGATTTGTAGATGGCACGTCAAAGATAGCGTACGGAGTGCTATTTCGTAAGGGTTGGAAACGTTTCGTAATCAAGGCGAAACGGGAAGTAATTCTTTCTGCTGGTGCGATACAGTCGCCAAAACTATTGATGCTTTCGGGAATTGGACCAAAAGATCATCTGGAAGAGATGAATATACCTGTGGTGCATCATGCACCGGGTGTAGGACAGAATCTTCAAGATCACGTGGGCATGGCGGGAATAACTTATATTGTCGATCCTCCCTGCGAAATGACTCCTTATGAGCGGAACAGATTCACCAGAAATCTTTCTAGGATCGGTAATTTGAAAAGTATTCAAGAATTCATACAGAATAATTCTGGCCCACTCTATTCGCATATACTAAGCGCAGGAATGGCGTTTATCAAAACCAAGTAAGCGATATAATTTAATTATTCGTATAATTTAATTTTATCAATCATTTCATTTTTTTAATCATTTAATTTTATGAATTATTTCATTAATCAATAATTGTTATAGTGACAAAATTTATTTTAATATAATTAGAGAGAATTTTTGTGTGTATGTATGTATGTAATGTGTTTTTATAATCATAATTAATTTATTCAATTATATACTATGCAGATATGCAGACAAAATGATCGATTATCCAGATATACAACTGTATTTTTCGGGCGCTTCCGACTACGGACCTCTCGTAGCAAATATGAACGTGGTTAACTCAAAGACTGCCACTACTTTGTACAAAAATATCACACAAAATGTTCAAGCTTTCGGAATTTTCCCATGTATTCTGAGACCACGCAGCAGAGGCTTTATCAAGTTAAAATCGAGCGATCCGAAAGAAGCTCCTATCATAGTTCCTAATTACTTCAAGGATCTTCATGATCTTCAAGTTTTAGTATGATATATTCACTTATATACATTCACTACTTACATATTTATTGATATAAGAACCATTCATAATTGTTTGCTAGTTTCATTAGATAAGTAGAAGATAAGAAAAAATGTTCTTTGCTCTCTTTTGTTAAAAAATTAATTTTGTAAAAAAATTTCCATATATTTATTTATTTATTTTAGAATGTTTGACTTTGTTATTTTCAAGAATTATCTAAATATTAAAGAAATACATTGAAAGGTGAAATTTGTTATAAGAATTTAATAAGTTATAATGATTTTTTAGGTGGAGAGCATGAGATTCTTGCAGAAAATGGTTCGTACTGATCTCATGCGAAAATTAAATGCACGGCTTAATCCCAACACGATATCAGAATGTTCGCATTTTGACATTTCATCGGACGAATATTGGGCTTGCTACGCGCGTCATTTCACATCGACGATTTTTCATCCAGTTTCCACCTGTAAGATGGGTCCCATCAATGACAGCCATGCTGTCGTCGACGATAGATTAAGAGTCCACGGAGTTGCGAATTTGCGTGTAATTGATGCGTCGATCATGCCGCACATAATTTCGGGAAATACGAACGCGCCGACAATCATGATAGCAGAGAAAGGTGCTGATATGATAAAGGAAGATTGGTTATGAATATTTAGTTAATGCTAAAAATCAAATTATATCATATATGTCATGTATATGTACATCTTTGGTATTCTTGTTGCTTTCGAATACGATTTTTAGTATTAACTAAATGATTGCAACCAAAAGTGATTATGAATATTTAGTTAACACAGAAAATCATGTTTGGTGGAAAACAGATATATACGTATACATATACATTATTATATATGATTATATATATTATATATATATATATATATATATATATAATATATAATCATGTATATGTAATAATGTATATGTTTGAAAATAATACTATTTTATGCGTGGCGCGTGTACTTGGCCCCTTTTTTCTATCTTTTTTAAAGAGGTAAGTTTTTAGAGATTATCATTCCTTTTTATAAAGATGTAATATATGGCGCACGTTCTTTAACGCCTTCTTTTTATCTCTTTTTTAAATAATAAGTGTACTTATATACATATTTAGGGAATACATTAATGCATCTTGTTAATTTTCAATGAATAAATGAAGGTATTGTACAAGTTATATTGCAACAAATGTTTAAGAACATATACATTAATGTAAATTGCAGTGTATATATATATATGTATATATGTATATATATATACACATATGCAAAATAATATAGTCAAGAGATTTAATTTTTATATCTTGATGA
Organism: Camponotus vicinus; assembly: GCF_025532165.1. Taxonomy (NCBI): domain Eukaryota; kingdom Metazoa; phylum Arthropoda; class Insecta; order Hymenoptera; family Formicidae; genus Camponotus; species Camponotus vicinus. The sequence continues at coordinate 34,118,640 of NW_028141945.1, forward strand.
TATTTATTATATATTTAAATGTTGTGTTTAGGGTTATAAATATATATTTAGCACGATAAAAACTTCCAATAATTACATAGAATATGTCTTTCAAATGTATCTGTCAGTTATCTTCTATTACGGAAAAACAGGATGTATTGCGCAAAGAATCGAGCGCTTGGATGAACACGAATAGCGTATTTACACAGACAGGTTTATAATTAATTCTGGAAAGTGGTTTTTCGAAACATAACTTAATCACATATGATTGGATTCGTAAAAAAAATAATTTTTCATTTAGTGATAAAAAATTTCAAAATTAAAAACAAAATGTTTAGTTGAGGGGCTATTTTAAGAAATTAAAAAAGTAAAAAATTTTTTTATTGTTGTGTAAAGTACTCTTGAAACTATTTGACTTTTAATTTGAAAAATTCTTTTTTATCTCTTATAGTTTCGGAGATATTTGTCTCGAAAGAAAAAAACCGATTTTTTTCAAAGGGGTGTTTTATTCTCCCCCCTCCCTCAGACATGCGTATGGATACGTATAAAAAAATATCCCTTATTTTTGTCTACAGAAAACAACGTATTAAAAGCTCATGAAAATCGAAGGGAGACACGTCCTTTCATTGTAAGAGATATACAAGAATTATATATTATATTAGTTATAATATTTTTTAATATGAAATTTTAATATTAAGAATCAATTTATTGCTAAGTATAATTGATTATATAAAATAGAGCATTTAACGTTATTTTAATATATTATTCTTTCTCGGAATTACAAAAATACTTGTAATAGTATTTTCTTCGATTTTATTATAATATTCAACAGAATCTGGCCAGAAAATTTATTAAAATCAAACATTTCTAAAATAAGGCAATTATAATTATCTAAACTCGTTAATGACTTTTAAAGAATTTTACTTATCGTAAGAGTCAGAATAATTAACATGTCATATACATTACATTATATACATTATATGTGATATATATTATTAACATTTACATTATTATTAACATTTACATTATCAACATCATGTTTTATCTATTTTTATTCAACATAAATCAAATTTATTTAACTTAGAAGTCGATATTTTAAATGCACAATTAAAAATATATTTATAAAACTAAACAAATATATATATATATATATATATATATTATATAATTGAAAAAGCGCAATCAAACAATCAAATCGTATTATCCAAGTAATTAGCATAACAAAGGGCTCCGATATATATTTAATTATCTAATGAAACCATTTAATTAATCGTTTAATATTTTAATTAAAATACTTTTGTAATTTAATATTCCGCGTATATATGTTAGTAAAATATTTCGGAAACGAATTATCAATAACATCAAGTACGTAAAATCTTTCAGAAACGAATTATCATTAACATCACGTTCGGTTGCGGCGGCGTAAACAATTGTTTACATGCTACAGCCTCTCATTGTCATTCGTACAGCGATACTCGAGGAGTAAAGTAGTGATCTGACGCTTCGTATATTGTTTAATTTTTAAAAGACGATTGCAAATTTTTGCGTGAGTGAAGGCAAGAATTCTTTAGTAAAAGTAAGAACCGACATAAAAGAAAGATTTATAATTTATAATTTAATTATAATTTATAATTTTTAGGGAAAATAATGAAAATATTTAATTAATATTTATTTAATTTTATGATATATAACTTGCAAATTATATATACGCGCAGGTTAAAACAATAATAATATAAAAAATATTTTTACTTTTACAATACATGAAGATTGTTTTGTCATTAAGCGTCTTCTATTAATTACTCTATATTTTATATACGTATTATATACGTTTTGACGTACATTATGATAAAGTCGTAAATGAGATTTTATCTATTTTAACTTATTTATAATATGCGTCAAAACGTTAATTATGTAAATCATAATTAACATTTTATCTATTATAAATATAATGAATAGATTTGTAAGTATCGTAAGCGCTTTTTGTTATTTTTGTTATAACATATATCTCGTACATATAACTATATAAAATTAATTATATATGAACAAATATATTTTATATTACATTAAAATAGTAATAATTATTGTTATAAAAAACTAGAATTGAGCTATTATCAGCATAATGCTTGGTTTGGACGCGACAATAGATATAGTAGCCAAATCTGCATCTGCAAAAGTATTTCTTACAACACTGGGATTACTCATTATTACCAAGCGTCCGGATATAGTAGACAAGGAGAATCGTGTGCAATCTGTACCGACGATACAACTGTTAGCTGAATACGATTATGTGATAATTGGCGGAGGATCTGCCGGTGCTGTGCTAGCTAATCGATTGTCGGAGGATAAGGATCGTACCGTACTTTTACTCGAAGCCGGAGATGACGAGGAAGTCTTATCCGATGTGCCAAATAATTTTGGAATTTTCTTTAACACAGCTTCCGATTGGAATTTTAAAACAGAATCGTCGTCTAATTATTGCTTGGTCATGAATAACCATCAGTGCAATTGGCCACTTGGGAAGGTATTTTAAATAACAGCATGTGACAGATAATTGAGAACCAATACTCTTTGATCTAAATTCATGTCTCGTATATTAATTTCGCTAAATTTCGTTAAAAAAACTTTTTCGTTTTTCTCTGGATCTTTATTTTATTTATACGCTTACCTATTTTTATTTCGTCTGTACACGCACTTTATTATCGTAACAATTTTTTTAACTCTATTATGATCTATACTCTATTTCGTACTGTATAAAGAATACTATATACTATATATATGCGTGTATATATATATATATATATATATATATATATATATATATATATCGATATCGATATTTATCTAAAAAAATTAAATTGTTAGATTAAATTAATAGATATCGCTTGTTAGTAATAAAATGTTTTTTAAATTCTTAAATTAACCAAAATAGTTTTTATGATATATTAGAAGTATATAATAAAAAATAAATATATGTAAATGTATTTTTCTACCGCATATATTAAATCATTGAGTTAAATTTTCCTAAAGAGATTAATATAATAAAAGCAGAGATTGGTTCTTTTTAGTCAACTGTAGTCTTAATGAGTGATATATAATAAAGTATAATAGTATAAAAAATTCCGATTGATTATAATGACCCATTCTTCAGGTACTAGGTGGTAGCAGCATTATAAATGGAATGCTTTATATACGTGGTAACAAAAGGGACTACGATTCTTGGGCAGCTCTTGGTAATGTGGGATGGGATTATAAGAGTGTCTTGCCGTATTTTAAAAAATCCGAAGATGCTAGAGCCGAGGAACTCGCCGAATCACCTTATCATCAGAAGGATGGATACCTGACGATAGAGCATTTCAGATACAAATCGCCAATCGACGATTATATTATTCACTCCGGCGAAGAACTGGGATACAAAGTGCACGATGTAAACGGCGAAAATCAGACTGGTTTCACATATGCTTATGGTACTTTAAGAGATGGATTACGGTGCAGCACTGCCAAAGCTTTCCTGCGACCTGTTTCGAAGAGAAAGAATCTGCACATCAGCTTAAAATCCTTCGTGGAAAAAATATTAGTGGAAGAAGGTTCGAATAATCATATTATTTCTTAATATTTCTTTCTATCTGTCTCTGTTATTAATAAGTTACTGATAGTTATGCGAGAAACGCATTATATATTCAACTGTGATTATCTGTACGGAAAAGAGAAATATTCATTTCTGATAACATATTTAGGATTATTAAGCGGTTATAATAAATCAAATACGTGATAGTTTACAATATATCGTATATAAAGTTTAACAATCGATCGATTTGTAGATGGCACGTCAAAGATAGCGTACGGAGTGCTATTTCGTAAGGGTTGGAAACGTTTCGTAATCAAGGCGAAACGGGAAGTAATTCTTTCTGCTGGTGCGATACACTCGCCGAAACTATTGATGCTTTCGGGAATTGGACCAAAAGATCATCTGGAAGAGATGAATATACCTGTGGTGTATCATGCACCGGGTGTAGGACAGAATCTTCAAGATCACGTGGGCATGGCGGGAATAACTTACATTGTCGATCCTCCCTGCGAAATGACTCCTTATGAGTGGAACAGATTCACCAGAAATCTTCTTAGAATCGGTATTTTGAAAAGTATTCAAGAATTCATACATAATAATACTGGCCCACTCTATTCGCATATACTAAGCGCAGGAATGACGTTTATCAAAACCAAGTAAGCGATATAATTTAATTATTCGTATAATTTAATTTTATCAATCATTTCATTTTTTTAATCATTTAATTTTATGAATTATTTCATTAATCAATAATTGTTATAGTGACAAAATTTATTTTAATATAATTAGAGAAAATTTTTGTGTGTATGTATGTATGTAATGTATTTTTATAATCATAATTAATTTATTCAATTATATACTATGCAGATATGCAGACAAAATGATCGATTATCCAGATATACAACTGTATTTTTCGGGCGCTTCCGACTACGGACCTCTCGTAGCAAATATGAACGTGGTTAACTCAAAGACTGCCACTACTTTGTACAAAAATATCACACAAAATGTTCAAGCTTTCGGAATTTTCCCATGTATTCTGAGACCACGCAGCAGAGGCTTTATCAAGTTAAAATCGAGCGATCCGAAAGAAACTCCTACCATAGTTCCTAATTACTTCAAGGATCTTCATGATTTTCAAGTTTTAGTATGATATATTCACTTATATACATTCACTACTTACATATTTATTGATATAAGAACCATTCATAATTGTTTGCTAGTTTCATTAGATAAGTAGAAGATAAGAAAAAATGTTCTCTGCTTTCATTTAATATCGCAAGAAAATTAGAAATATAATAGAATAACAACATTAATTAAAAATTTCAATTTTGTTATGTAAAAAAATTTCCATATACTTATTTATTTATTTTAGAATGTTTGACTTTGTTATTTTCAAGAATTATCTAAATATGGTATTTATTGAGTCCAAACCCCCTCTGATGTGTGTGCTTCTGCGTATGTGTTGTGTTTAATGTATTAAGTGCTCAAACTGACTACTTTTAAATCATCATAAGTCCGCGAAAAAAAATCGTAGCGAACTTTTCCAAAATCCGTTGTATTCGTCTTGAAAAACTCTTTCAAATGAGCCGTCACTCGACCCCCCGTGCCATTACAAAAATTCGCCCCCCCGTCGCCCCCTGCCCCCCATTGGGGGCTGGATGAGGAGTTTTGTCGTTAAACGATCGATATTATAGTCCCATTGAACTCATATAAATTTTAGCCCTTTATCTTGAACCGTTCAAAAGTTATTTAACTGTTCCGGAACTTTTTCCCATCACTGTATATATATATTGCCAGAAAGAGACAGATGAAGTGACAGATAGAGAGTGACAGATAAAAACTATAGATTTTATAATACATTAAGTCCAAGTGTTAATGTTGCCAATATCAAATTATTCGCATTATTAAATATTTGAATAAATCGGGTTTATTTATTTGATACTGATAGCATCATTAATTTGTATGAATTGTATTACAATTATATTTTATATGTATATATAATTATACATATTATGTAAAAATTATTATATTGTATTATAATTATATTACCTTAGAATTATAGTTATAATTGGGATATAATAGTGAAATGTATTATTTTGTTAATTACGCGAAAAATTACCAAAAGAACACGTATCGTGACAAAATAATGGAAACTCAAATTAATGTATTTATAAAATAAATATTTTAAACATATATATTTGAAAAATATTCATAAGTTTAACCACTTATGTTTCATACCAAAGAGTCATTATATAGGGAATTTGGAAAATTTTATATATTTCAATCTTTATATATATATATATTATACAATTGGAAAAGCACAATAACAATCAAATCGTATTGTCCAAGTAATCAGCATAACAAAAAGCTCTGTGATATATTTAATTATTAAATGAAATCGCAGAATATATTAAATTACAAATGTACCTTAATTTAATTCAATTATTAATTATACGATTAATTAAATAATTTAATTAATCATTTAATTAATGATTTAATTAAATTAAAATACTTTTACAATTTAAGATTCCGCGTATATTTATTAGTAAAATATTTCGGCAACGAAAATGATCACAATATCACGTACACAAAATATTTCGGAAATGAATTATCAATAACATCATGTTCGACCTTGACGACAGAAATAATTATTGTTTAAATGTTATAGCCTCATTGTCATTCGTATGGAGACACTCGAGGAGTAAAATAGTGATCTGATACGCTTCATATATTATTGAATTTTTATTTTAAAGACGATTGCAAGTTTTTGGGTGAGTGAAGGCAAGAATTTTTTAGTAAAAGTAAGAACTGACATAAAAGCAACATTTATAAGTTAGGGAAAATAATGAAAATATTTAATTAATATTTATTTAATTTTATGATATATAACTTGCAAATTATATATACGCGCAGGTTAAAACAATAATAATATAAAAAATATTTTTACTTTTACAATATACATGAAAATTGTTTTGTCATTAAGCATCCCCTATTAATTACTTTATATTTTATACATACGTATTATATACGTTTTGACATATATTATAATGAAGTCGTAAATGAGCTTTTATTTATTCTGACTTATTTATAATATACCCAAAATGTTAATTATTCGTTAAACGTGAATTCATATATGAACAATTTTATGTACTTATATGATATAATGTTATAACAAAAGCTTATATAATATGTACAAAACTATTCTTATATTATATTTATAATAGATAAAATATTAATTATGAAAGTCATATATATGAACAAATATACTTTTATATTACATTAAAAATTATTGTTAGTAATAATTATTGTTATAAAATATAGGATTGACCTATAATTGAAATTCAGCATGATGCTTGGTTTGATTGCGACAATACATATGGTCGCCAAATCTCTGTCTACAGAAATATTTCTTGTAATACTGGGGTTACTTATTATTATCAAGCGCCCGGATATAGTAGACAAGAAGAATCGTGTGCAATCGATACCGACGCAACAACTGTTAGCTGAATACGATTATGTGATAATTGGCGGAGGATCTGCCGGTTCTGTGCTAGCTAACCGATTGTCGGAGGATAAGGATCGCACCGTACTCCTACTCGAAGCCGGAGATAACGAGGAAATTCTGTCGGACGTGCCAAATAATATGGGAATTTTGCCTCATTCATCTTTTGATTGGGATTTTAAAACAGAACCGTCGTCTAATTATTGCTTGTCCATGAATAATCATCAGTGCTATTGGCCACGTGGGAAGGTAAAAAATCTTTTCTATTTTTTTTGGATTTTTATTTTATCTATACACTCTTAATTCTTTTTCGTAATAATTTTTTTAACTTATCATATATTCTTTACTCTGTATTACATATTATATATAAAATATCTGTACACACACACATACAGACATATACAGGGTGTCCCATTTTAACTTGGACAGTAAAATATCTTAAAAACTAAGACCAGCAAACAAAAATGTTTCAGACAAAAGTTGTATGGTTTCGAGGGGGCCATAAGATGGTACCATTGGTTTGACCTTGAAGAGTCATTTGAAGGTCACGTGAAGGTCACTTCAATTTTTTTAAACGGAACATCCTATATATTTTTGCACATTCTTGTAGCTTATCTCGAGAGCTTTCCAAAACACTATAATTAAGTACCTTTTACGTTAAGTACTTTTTGAGTTATGAGGCTTGAAATAATTTCTTAATTTTACATAAACCATAAAATATCTGGTAAAATATTCATTTTTCGATTATCTTACCTTAATACTTTTATGTACAAAATAATGAGAGGAAGCAATTGGTGTAAAGAAAACACATAGTTGTTTTTAAGAAATAATATGGAATTGTTAATTGCAAATTACATATTTTTTCTTCAAAACAACTATGTGTTTTCTTTACACCAATTGATTCCTCTCATTATTTTGTACGTAAAAGTATTAAGGTAAGATAATCGAAAAATGAATATTTTACAAGATATTTTACGGTTTATGTAAAATTAAGAATTATTTCAAGCCTCATAACTCAAAAAATACTTAACGAAAAGGTACTTAATTATAGTGTTTTGGAAAGCTCTCGAGATAAGCTACAAGAATATGCAATGACAAATAGTAGGTTCCATTTAAGAAATTGAAAGTGACTTTCATGTGACCTTCAAATAACTCTTCAAGGTCAAACCAATGGTACCATCTTATGGCTCCCTCGAAACCATACAACTTTTGTCTGAAACATTTTTGTTTGCTGGGCTTAGTTTTTGAGATATTTTACTGTCCAAGTTAAAATGGGACATCCTGTATATATACAATATATATACAGGGTGTAACTGAAAAAGCGCCCACGGAGCAAACAGCGTTATTCCTAATTAAAAATCAAGTCGAAAAGTCCTGAACCATTTTTTTCTATAATGCTTAATAAAGCGGTAATTATTGAATAAAGTTGCGCCAATAAGCATCGACCTTTAGCTTCCTTGTCGAAATTTTCTTTAAGGAAATACTTTTAACGAAAGAAATATGATTTTTAATGCAAAATAAAGTTTTTTGCATTATTACGACGCATAAGAATATTGCACAATAGCAGCATGACATAGCGCCGTAGCGGCGGAGCGCTTACGCACACTACCAGGCGCGCGGCTCACTGACGTGCGCCCGTCTAAAGCACTTATTGGCGGAACTTTACTCAATAATTACCGCTTTATTAAGCATTATAGAAAAAAATGATTCAGAACTTTTCGACTCGATTTTTAATCAGGTATAACGCTATTTGCTCCGTGGGCGCTTTTTCAGTTACACCCTGTATACATATATACAGGGTGTCCCAGACCACCTAACCTCTTTTAAAATAAAAATAAATGGCTTTTGTCAAAAATTGCGAACAATTTTTAAGTAAATCGGGTACGCTCTATCAAATGGTGATATTTTCAACTTTTGATTCCGACCGGAAATACGCCATCCGGATCGGAAGTTGAATTTTTTTAGGGGAACATAATACTTTTTATTACAGATTCGAATTGTACGTAAAAAAATAAGAAACTTTTGTATCAAACGTTTTTTCTGAAAGTGCCTCTGTCAATCTTAAAATTGACCTTGAAAGAAACTGTGATGAACTTTCAATAATTAATATTTCTATTATTATTACAAAAATTGTTACATGGAATGGGATTTCTTTATTTAATTTACTGCGCTCTACCTCCTCACAAGTGCGTGAGCTCATGCTCAGGAACACCCTGTATATATATATATATATATATATATATATATATATATATATATATATGTATGTATATATATATATATATATATATATATATATATATATATATATATGTATATATATATATAAAATTTTAATTATATTTTCATTTTTTATTATATATTTGAAATATATTATAAAAATTATTTTAGAATATTAATTAAAGAATATTTAAAAACATCTTGTTACTAATAAATAATATCTATTAATTTAATCTAATAATTTAATCTGTTTAAAACAGATTAAATTATTAGATTAAATTAATAGATATTATTTATTATTAACAAGATGTTTTTAAATATTCTTTAATTAATATTCTAAAATAATCTTTATAATATATTTCAAATATATAATAGAAAATGAATATATATATATATATATATAACTTTATGTATATATATGTATATAACTTTATATATATATATATATATATATATATATATATATATATATATAAGATGTTTTTAAATATTCTTTAATTAATATTCTAAAATAATCTTTAGGATATATTTCAAATATATAATAAAAAATGAATATATATATATATATATATATATATATATATATATATATATATATATATTCATTTTTTATTATATATTTGAAATATATCCTAAAGATTATTTTAGAATATTAATTAAAGAATATTTAAAAACATCTTATATATATATATATATATATATATATATATATATATATAAAGTTATATACATATATATACATAAAGTTATTGAGTTGAATTTTCTGAAAGAGGCTAATAGAATAAAACAGAGATCAATTCTTGTTAATCAATTATAGTCTTATAGTGAGCGATATGATAAAATATAATAATATAAAAGTCGATTATAATAATCCATTTTTCAGATACTAGGTGGTAGCAGCATTATAAATGGAATGCTTTATATACGTGGTAACAAAAGGGACTACGATTCTTGGGCAGCTCTTGGTAATGTGGGATGGGATTATAAGAGTGTCTTGCCGTATTTTAAAAAATCCGAAGATGCTAGAGCCGAGGAACTCGCCGAATCACCTTATCATCAGAGGGGTGGATATCTGACGATAGAGCGTTTCAGATACAAATCGCCAATCGATGATTATATTATTCACTCCGGCGAAGAGCTAGGATACAAAGTGCACGATGTAAACGGCGAAAATCAGACTGGTTTCACATATGCTTATGGTACTTTAAGAGATGGATTACGGTGCAGCACTGCCAAAGCTTTCCTGCGACCTGCTTCGAAGAGAAAAAATCTGCTCGTCAGCTTACAATCTTTCGTAGAAAACATATTGGTGAAAAAAAGTTCGAATCATTCATATTACTTTTTAATTTTTCTTTCTATGTGTCTCTGTTATTGATAAGTTATCGATATGCAGAAAATGCATTATATATTCAACTGTGATTATCTGTACTGAAAAGAGAAATATTCATTTCTGATAACATATTTAGGATTATTAAACGGTTATAATAAATCAAATACGTGATAGTTTCAATATCGTATATAAAGATTAACAACCGATCGATTTGTAGATGGCACGTCAAAGATAGCGTACGGAGTGCTATTTCGTAAGGGTTGGAAACGTTTCGTAATCAAGGCGAAACGGGAAGTAATTCTTTCTGCTGGTGCGATACAGTCGCCAAAACTATTGATGCTTTCGGGAATTGGACCAAAAGATCATCTGGAAGAGATGAATATACCTGTGGTGCATCATGCACCGGGTGTAGGACAGAATCTTCAAGATCACGTGGGCATGGCGGGAATAACTTATATTGTCGATCCTCCCTGCGAAATGACTCCTTATGAGCGGAACAGATTCACCAGAAATCTTTCTAGGATCGGTAATTTGAAAAGTATTCAAGAATTCATACAGAATAATTCTGGCCCACTCTATTCGCATATACTAAGCGCAGGAATGGCGTTTATCAAAACCAAGTAAGCGATATAATTTAATTATTCGTATAATTTAATTTTATCAATCATTTCATTTTTTTAATCATTTAATTTTATGAATTATTTCATTAATCAATAATTGTTATAGTGACAAAATTTATTTTAATATAATTAGAGAGAATTTTTGTGTGTATGTATGTATGTAATGTGTTTTTATAATCATAATTAATTTATTCAATTATACTATGCAGATATGCAGACAAAATGATCGATTATCCGGACGTACAACTATTTTTCTCGGGAGCTTCCGACTATGGACCTTCCATAGCAAATTCATATGAAATTAATATAAAAACTACCACTTCTATGTACAAAAATATTACAAAAAATATTCAAGCTTTCGGAATTTTCCCATGTATTCTGAGACCACGCAGCAGAGGCTTTATCAAGTTAAAATCGAGCGATCCGAAAGAAGCTCCTATCATAGTTCCTAATTACTTCAAGGATCTTCATGATCTTCAAGTTTTAGTATGATATATTCACTTATATACATTCACTACTTACATATTTATTGATATAAGAACCATTCATAATTGTTTGCTAGTTTCATTAGATAAGTAGAAGATAAGAAAAAATGTTCTTTGCTCTCTTTTGTTAAAAAATTAATTTTGTAAAAAAATTTCCATATATTTATTTATTTATTTTAGAATGTTTGACTTTGTTATTTTCAAGAATTATCTAAATATTAAAGAAATACATTGAAAGGTGAAATTTGTTATAAGAATTTAATAAGTTATAATGATTTTTTAGGTGGAGAGCATGAGATTCTTGCAGAAAATGGTTCGTACTGATCTCATGCGAAAATTAAATGCACGGCTTAATCCCAACACGATATCAGAATGTTCGCATTTTGACATTTCATCGGACGAATATTGGGCTTGCTACGCGCGTCATTTCACATCGACGATTTTTCATCCAGTTTCCACCTGTAAGATGGGTCCCATCAATGACAGCCATGCTGTCGTCGACGATAGATTAAGAGTCCACGGAGTTGCGAATTTGCGTGTAATTGATGCGTCGATCATGCCGCACATAATTTCGGGAAATACGAACGCGCCGACAATCATGATAGCAGAGAAAGGTGCTGATATGATAAAGGAAGATTGGTTATGAATATTTAGTTAATGCTAAAAATCAAATTATATCATATATGTCATGTATATGTACATCTTTGGTATTCTTGTTGCTTTCGAATACGATTTTTAGTATTAACTAAATGATTGCAACCAAAAGTGATTATGAATATTTAGTTAACGCAGAAAATCATGTTTGGTGGAAAACAGATATATACGTATACATATACATTATTATATATGATTATATATATTATATATATATATATATATATATATATATATATATATAATATATAATCATGTATATGTAATAATGTATATGTTTGAAAATAATACTATTTTATGCGTGGCGCGTGTACTTGGCCCCTTTTTTCTATCTTTTTTAAAGAGGTAAGTTTTTAGAGATTATCATTCCTTTTTATAAAGATGTAATATATGGCGCACGTTCTTTAACGCCTTCTTTTTATCTCTTTTTTAAATAATAAGTGTACTTATATACATATTTAGGGAATACATTAATGCATCTTGTTAATTTTCAATGAATAAATGAAGGTATTGTACAAGTTATATTGCAACAAATGTTTAAGAACATATACATTAATGTAAATTGCAGTGTATATATATATATGTATATATGTATATATATATACACATATGCAAAATAATATAGTCAAGAGATTTAATTTTTATATCTTGATGATATTTATTATATATTTAAATGTTGTGTTTAGGGTTATAAATATATATTTAGCACGATAAAAACTTCCAATAATTACATAGAATATGTCTTTCAAATGTATCTGTCAGTTATCTTCTATTACGGAAAAACAGGATGTATTGCGCAAAGAATCGAGCGCTTGGATGAACACGAATAGCGTATTTACACAGACAGGTTTATAATTAATTCTGGAAAGTGGTTTTTCGAAACATAACTTAATCACATATGATTGGATTCGTAAAAAAAATAATTTTTCATTTAGTGATAAAAAAATTTCAAAATTAAAAACAAAATGTTTAGTTGAGGGGCTATTTTAAGAAATTAAAAAAGTAAAAAATTTTTTTATTGTTGTGTAAAGTACTCTTGAAACTATTTGACTTTTAATTTGAAAAATTCTTTTTTATCTCTTATAGTTTCGGAGATATTTGTCTCGAAAGAAAAAAACCGATTTTTTTCAAAGGGGTGTTTTATTCTCCCCCCTCCCTCAGACATGCGTATGGATACGTATAAAAAAATATCCCTTATTTTTGTCTACAGAAAACAACGTATTAAAAGCTCATGAAAATCGAAGGGAGACACGTCCTTTCATTGTAAGAGATATACAAGAATTATATATTATATTAGTTATAATATTTTTTAATATGAAATTTTAATATTAAGAATCAATTTATTGCTAAGTATAATTGATTATATAAAATAGAGCATTTAACGTTATTTTAATATATTATTCTCTCTCGGAATTACAAAAATACTTGTAATAGTATTTTCTTCGATTTTATTATAATATTCAACAGAATCTGGCCAGAAAATTTATTAAAATCAAACATTTCTAAAATAAGGCAATTATAATTATCTAAACTCGTTAATGACTTTTTTGAAGTAAACATTATAATATTTGCAAAATATTTTTGTTCGTTATATTGCATGTAAAGAATTTTACTTATCGTAAGAGTCAGAATAATTAACATGTCATATACATTACATTATATACATTATATGTGATATATATTATTAACATTTACATTATTATTAACATTTACATTATCAACATCATGTTTTATCTATTTTTATTCAACATAAATCAAATTTATTTAACTTAGAAGTCGATATTTTAAATGCACAATTAAAAATATATTTATAAAACTAAACAAATATATATATATATATATATATATATATATATATATATTATATAATTGAAAAAGCGCAATCAAACAATCAAATCGTATTATCCAAGTAATTAACATAACAAAGGGCTCCGATATATATTTAATTATCTAATGAAACCATTTAATTAATCGTTTAATATTTTAATTAAAATACTTTTGTAATTTAATATTCCGCGTATATATGTTAGTAAAATATTTCGGAAACGAATTATCAATAACATCAAGTACGTAAAATCTTTCAGAAACGAATTATCATTAACATCACGTTCGGTTGCGGCGGCGTAAACAATTGTTTACATGCTACAGCCTCTCATTGTCATTCGTACAGCGATACTCGAGGAGTAAAGTAGTGATCTGACGCTTCGTATATTGTTTAATTTTTAAAAGACGATTGCAAATTTTTGCGTGAGTGAAGGCAAGAATTCTTTAGTAAAAGTAAGAACCGACATAAAAGAAAGATTTATAATTTATAATTTAATTATAATTTATAATTTTTAGGGAAAATAATGAAAATATTTAATTAATATTTATTTAATTTTATGATATATAACTTGCAAATTATATATACGCGCAGGTTAAAACAATAATAATATAAAAAATATTTTTACTTTTACAATACATGAAGATTGTTTTGTCATTAAGCGTCTTCTATTAATTACTCTATATTTTATATACGTATTATATACGTTTTGACGTACATTATGATAAAGTCGTAAATGAGATTTTATCTATTTTAACTTATTTATAATATGCGTCAAAACGTTAATTATGTAAATCATAATTAACATTTTATCTATTATAAATATAATGAATAGATTTGTAAGTATCGTAAGCGCTTTTTGTTATTTTTGTTATAACATATATCTCGTACATATAACTATATAAAATTAATTATATATGAACAAATATATTTTATATTACATTAAAATAGTAATAATTATTGTTATAAAAAACTAGAATTGAGCTATTATCAGCATAATGCTTGGTTTGGACGCGACAATAGATATAGTAGCCAAATCTGCATCTGCAAAAGTATTTCTTACAACACTGGGATTACTCATTATTACCAAGCGTCCGGATATAGTAGACAAGGAGAATCGTGTGCAATCTGTACCGACGATACAACTGTTAGCTGAATACGATTATGTGATAATTGGCGGAGGATCTGCCGGTGCTGTGCTAGCTAATCGATTGTCGGAGGATAAGGATCGTACCGTACTTTTACTCGAAGCCGGAGATGACGAGGAAGTCTTATCCGATGTGCCAAATAATTTTGGAATTTTCTTTAACACAGCTTCCGATTGGAATTTTAAAACAGAATCGTCGTCTAATTATTGCTTGGCCATGAATAACCATCAGTGCAATTGGCCACTTGGGAAGGTATTTTAAATAACAGCATGTGACAGATAATTGAGAACCAATACTCTTTGATCTAAATTCATGTCTCGTATATTAATTTCGCTAAATTTCGTTAAAAAAACTTTTCCGTTTTTCTCTGGATCTTTATTTTATTTATACGCTTACCTATTTTTATTTCGTCTGTACACGCACTTTATTATCGTAACAATTTTCTTAACTCTATTATGATCTATACTCTATTTCGTACTGTATAAAGAATACTATATACTATAAAGAATACTATATACTGTATAAAGAATACTATATACTATAAAGAATACTATATACTATATACATGCGTGTATATATATATATATATATATATATATATATATACCGATATTTATCTAAATATTAATTTAATCTAATAATTTAATTTTTTAGATATCGCTTGTTAGTAATGAGATGTTTTTAAATATTTCTAAATTAACATTCTAAAATAGTTTTTATGATATATTTCAAGTATATAATAAAAAGTATAAATATATGTAAAATTATTGCATATATCAAACTATTGAGTTGAATTTTCTGAAAGAGGCTAATAGAATAAAACAGAGACTGATTCTTATTAGTTCAACTATAGTCTTATATTGAGCGATATAATAAAAGATAATATAAAAGTCCATTAAAATATAATGACCCACTTTTCAGGTACTAGGTGGTAGCAGCGTTCTAAATGCAATGTATTACATACGTGGTAATAGAAGGGATTACGATTCTTGGGCGGCTCTAGGTAATGCGGGATGGGATTATAAGAGTATCTTGCCGTATTTTAAAAAATCCGAGGATGCTAGAGCCGAGGAACTCGTCGATTCACCTTATCATCAGGAGGGTGGATACCTGACGATAGAGCGTTTCAGATACAAATCGCCAATCGACGATTATATTATTCACTCCGGCGAAGAACTGGGATACAAAGTGCACGATGTAAACGGCGAAAATCAGACTGGTTTCACATATGCTTATGGTACTTTAAGAGATGGATTACGGTGCAGCACTGCCAAAGCTTTCCTGCGACCTGTTTCGAAGAGAAAGAATCTGCACATCAGCTTAAAATCCTTCGTGGAAAAAATATTAGTGGAAGAAGGTTCGAATAATCATATTATTTCTTAATATTTCTTTCTATCTGTCTCTGTTATTAATAAGTTACTGATAGTTATGCGAGAAACGCATTATATATTCAATTGTGATTATCTGTACGGAAAAGAGAAATATTCATTTCTAGTAACATATTTAAGATTATTAAGCGGTTATAAATAATAAATTAAAAACGTGATAGTTTCAATGTTGTATATAAAAATTAACAATCGATCCATTTGTAGATGGCACGTCGAAGATAGCTTACGGAATACAGTTTCGTAAGGGTAGGAGGAGAGTAATCGAGGCCAAACGGGAAGTAATTCTTTCTGCTGGTGCGATACAGTCGCCAAAACTACTGATGCTTTCGGGAATTGGGCCAAAAGATCATCTTGAAGAGATGAATATACCTGTGGTACATCATGCACCTGGTGTAGGACAGAATCTTCAAGATCAGGTGGGCATGGCAGGAATAACTTACATTGTCGATCCTCCCCACAAAATGACTCGCTCCGAACGGAACAGATTCACCAGAAATCTTTCTAGGATCGGTAATTTAGAAAGCATTCAAGAATTGATACAGAATAGTTCTGGCCCACTCTATTCGCATATGATAAGCGGAGGAATGGCGTTTATCAAAACCAAGTAAGCGATATACTTCGTATAATTTTATTTTATTAATCATTTTAATTTTATGAATTATTTCATTAATCATTAATTGTTACAGTGACATAAAATTTAATTCGATATAATTATATGAGAAAATTATACATGTGTGTATGTGTAATGTTTTTATAATCATTATTAATCTATTCAATTATACTATGCAGATATGCAGACAAAATGATCGATTATCCGGACGTACAACTATTTTTCTCGGGAGCTTCCGACTATGGACCTTCCATAGCAAATTCATATGAAATTAATATAAAAACTACCACTTCTATGTACAAAAATATTACAAAAAATATTCAAGCTTTCGGAATTTTGCCATGTATTCTGAGACCACGCAGCAGAGGCTTTATCAAGTTAAAATCGAGCGATCCGAAAGAAGCTCCTACCATAGTTCCAAATTATTTCGAGGATCCTCATGATCTTCAAGTTTTAGTATGATACATTCACTTGTATATATTCATGCTTATATATTTATTGGTATAACCATTCATAATTGTTTGCTAGCTTTGTTAGATAAATAGAAGATAAGAGAAAATCCTCTATTCTCATTTAATACTGCAAGAAAAGAGACATTAGAATATAATAATAAAAGAACATAATGAATTGAAAATCTCAATTTTGCGTAAAAAATTTCCATATATTGATTTATTTATTTTAGAATGCTTGAGTTTGTTATTTTCAAGAATTATCTAAATATTAAAGAAATACAATGAAAGGTGAAATTTGTTAAGAAATGTTAATTTGTTATTGATAAGAATTTAATAAGTTATAATGATTTTTTAGGTGGAGAGCATGAGATTCTTGCGGAAAATGGTTCGCACTCGTCTCATGCAAAAATTAAATGCACGGCTTAATCCCAACACGATACCAAAATGTTCGCAATTTGATATTTCATCGGACGAATATTGGGCTTGCTACGCGCGTTATTTCACATTGACAATTAATCATCCAGTTTCTACCTGTAAGATGGGTCCCATCAATGACAGCCATGCTGTCGTCGACGATAGATTAAGAGTCCACGGAGTTGCGAATTTGCGTGTAATTGATGCGTCGATCATGCCGCACATAATTTCGGGAAACACGAATGCGCCGACAATCATGATAGCAGAGAAAGGTGCTGATATGATAAAACAAGATTGGCTATGAATATTTAGTTAATGCTAAATGTCAAATTGTATCGTATATGTGTATATCTTTGTTCTGCATCGAATACGATTTTTAGCATTAACTAAACATTTGAAATCAAAGAGTGATTAGTTGTGAATTTTTAATTAACGCTGAAAATCGTGTTGGATGGAAAACACACACACACACACACACACACACACACACACACATATATATATATATATAATTATTTGTGTACACATATGTAAAATAAAATAATAATAATAGTATATATATATATGCATGAAAACTTATCATTAATATCCTTAGTTTCTCAGACAGCACACAAAAGACATCTAAAAGACGACTTAAAGACGTCTTAAAGTCCTCTAGACGTCTTTAAGACATCCTTTGGCCTTTTTGTGCTGTCTGGGCTGCCATTAAATTAAAATCCTTAATCTGTCATTTTTCTGGGTAATATCTTTTTTTAATATCTGCAGTTCTATTCTGCCATTTTTTAACACATGCGTTATAACTATAATGCATTTTTACATATAGTTATGAATTATTATATTTATGTCATTATTATTTTATTATTATTATGTATTATCATTATTTATTATAACACCTGCGTTAAAATATACAAAATAGACCTGCTTAGATATATTAATGATATAAAATTATTGCCAAATTGCACATCTCATTACATATACAGGGTGAGCCATTTTAATTAACGCACGCAATTATTTCGGAAACAAAGCATTTTAGAGAAAAATGTTTCAGACAAAAGTTTTATGGTTTCGAGGGGGCCATAAGATGGTATCATTGGTTTGACACTGAAGAGTCATTTGAAGGTCACGTGAAGGTCACTTCAATTTTTTTAAATGGAACACCCTATATATTTTTGCACACTCTTGTAGCTTATCTCGAGAGCTTTCCAAAACACTATAATTAAGTACCTTTTCGTTAAGTACTTTTTGAGTTATGAGGCTTGAAATAATTTCTTAATTTTACATAAACCGTAAAATATCTTGTAAAATATTCATTTTTCGATTATCTTACCTTAATACTTTTACGTACAAAATAATGAGAGGAATCAATTGGTCTAAAGAAAACACATAGTTGTTTTGAAGAAAAAATATGTAATTTGCAATTAACAATTCC
Source organism: Camponotus vicinus (assembly GCF_025532165.1). Taxonomy (NCBI): domain Eukaryota; kingdom Metazoa; phylum Arthropoda; class Insecta; order Hymenoptera; family Formicidae; genus Camponotus; species Camponotus vicinus. The sequence continues at coordinate 34,138,258 of NW_028141945.1, forward strand.
ATATTTTTTCTTCAAAACAACTATGTGTTTTCTTTACACCAATTGATTCCTCTCATTATTTTGTACGTAAAAGTATTAAGGTAAGATAATCGAAAAATGAATATTTTACAAGATATTTTACGGTTTATGTAAAATTAAGAAATTATTTCAAGCCTCATAACTCAAAAAGTACTTAACGAAAAGGTACTTAATTATAGTGTTTTGGAAAGCTCTCGAGATAAGCTACAAGTGTGTGCAAAAACATATAGGGTGTTCCATTTAAAAAAATTGAAGTGACCTTCACGTGACCTTCAAATGACTCTTCAGTGTCAAACCAATGATACCATCTTATGGCCCCCTCGAAACCATAAAACTTTTGTCTGAAACATTTTTCTCTAAAATCCTTTGTTTCCGAAATAATTGCGTGCGTTAATTAAAATGGCTCACCCTGTATATACATATATATATATATATATATATATATATATATATATATATATGTATGTATATACATATATATACATATATATAACAATATATATACATATATATAGAAAAGCAGAGAGAGAGAGAGAGAGAGAGGACCACAAAACTCATATTTATATTAAAAATTTATTTATATACATAAGCGTCTTGTTATACAGTACTGGTGCATTTCGTACACATAGCACGGAACAGAACCAGAAATTATGCACATTATATGTTACCCTCTAAGTATTCATGGTCACTTCGTAGTTCATGTCTACGTTTTTAATGTAGAGAGTTTAATGTAGACACTTTGCTTTATATAAAAGGGATCTGTAAAAGTACTGTTTGTTTGCATGCTTAATTTGTGCTTGGTGTTTATATTTATAACAAATAATCAGAGGAAATTCTTGAAATTGTAATTAATATTACTGCGAGTCATTTTCCTCTTTCTCTCTTTCTCTTTTTTAAGAAAAGAAAATTATTTAGATGTCTTATTTATATAATAATCATAACATATATGTAGATATTATACAAAAAAAAATATTAACTTGACTAAATATGCTTATTTCCTTATTGTTTTCAGTCTGACAGTCAAATCGCAAAGTCGAGATTAATATAAAGATTCGTGATACATCAATCGTATAGTAAATTAATCAATAGTTTAAAATACTTCTCTAAATTAATTTAATATTTCGCGCGTATATGTATGTTATATATAAAATATTTTTGCAACAAATTAATAATAATACCGCGTCCGATCTTTGCAACATATAACGCATTAACATTTACATATTTTAGTTATATTATCATTCGCGAAATGAATTCGAACAAAAATTCAACAAAATAGTGATGCGAGAAGCTTCATCAAATTCCTTTTCTAAACGCGATTGATTTGAGAAGAATATATTAAGAAATAATTTGATATGATTATTACTTAATTTTATATATGCTAAATAATACGCAAAATTGTGTCGCGACGATTGATCTTAAAATGCATATTTAACGATGTTTACAATTTAATCAAAAATGAAAATGATAGAAATCTAAGATAATAAATAATCATTTCGTTGCAACCTTTACGGACAATAATTATTATTTTAATGCTTAGAGTCACAAATATATTTCATCCGTGTTACTTTATCGTTCTACTTGACAATATAAATATAATTTGGATTATGAGAGAACACGAAGTAAAACAATCGAATTATAGATGCAAATAATTAGAATAACGAAAGGCTCCGTGATAAATTGTTTAATAAATAATCAATTTTACTCAATAAATTAAAATAATTGTATAATTTAATATTCCGCGTTAATGCATATTTTATAATATATAAAATATTTCGGCAACAAATTATCGATAACACGGTGTTCGACTTTGGCAATATAAAATATAAACAGGAGCGCGCTACATTACGGCTTTGTCATCATTCGCACGGTGACTCTCGAGTAATAAAGTAGTAATGAGAAACGCTTCGTATATTGTAATTTTTGTACTAAACACGATTACGATTAGTATCGAAACATAATTTACTATAAATATTAATAAGTATTAATTAATTAAAAATTAATTAACGACATAAAACTGTATCGCAACGATAAATCTTTATCGAATCGCATTCATTCGTAACTGCGAATAAAAATTGAAACAGGGGATACCAAAAAAGGGCATAAGAGAATTAATTATGTTATGACCTTTCAATCATATTGATGCTTATTATAATGATATTTCCTTAACAATATTAGAATTAAATATATTTCGACCAATGCTTTAAATTTTCTCAATCCTGGTTAATTAAACAATATACAATTTAATCGAGAATCGATTTAATGTGATAGGAATCCAACATATTAAATAATCACATCGATGTTTGCAATCTTTACGGACAATAATTATTATTTTAATATTTAGAGTCACAAATATATTCCATCCGTGTTACTTTATCATTCTACTTGATAATCTAAATATAATTTGGGGGGGGGATTGTGAGAGAATACGAAGTAACACAATCGAATTATAGATACAAATAATTAGCATAACGAAAGACTTCATGATAAATAGTTTAATAAATAATCAATTAATCTTAATCAATAAATTAAAATACTTCTATAATTTAATATTCCGCGAGCGAATATTTCATATTACAGAAAATATTTCGGCAACGAGAGAATTATCAATAACACCGTGTTCGACCTTGGTAAACAGTATCGCGCTATTGTTAATATGTTACACGGCTTTATTATCATTCACACAGCGGCCTTGAGTAGTGACGTGAGAGACGTTTCACATATTATCAAATTCTTTCTTTACATAGTCAACCTTGGCGATATAAACAGTACCGCAGTAATGTTTCTGACTTACGATCATTCGCTCAGTGGCTCTTGAGCAGTGAAGTAGTGATGTGAGACGTATCATATATTATCAAATTCTTTCTCTGAACACAATTGCAAGTGCAACGAGGAACTTTTCGTGAATGAGTGTAAGTGCAACGAGGAATTCAAATGCGTGCAACGAGGATTGAAGTGCCACGAGGAAAAAGCGAAAAAATCAAAAGAAAAAAGGAGGTTTTGGAAATGGATGGACCAATGAGAGAGATATGATGTAAGTCATTAATATAAATTATTTATCACATTCATTATTTATTATATTGTTGCGTCCCGTCCCGCTGAATGTATTCGTCACCCGTTGAATTCTTTCGAAGAAGATCGTTTCCGCGCGCGTTGTCAAGATGTTGTTATAAACAACGACTGTCAAAGAGTCTGAGCCTAGCTGTCAAGTTGTGCGAACGCGCGTCTATTTGTGATCCATTTTACGATTATTCTGAATTCTTGTATGTTACACGCGGTTTGTTAAAATTCTTGTGCACCTTAAATCGCGTTATTATTTACGAGTGCACGAACGTCAGCGTATGCCGATTGTGTCGCGCGCATTCGATATATATTGTTCCGCGGACGCAATAATATATAAATTATTTATCATTAGTATATATTCAAAATATACATATTTCACGTTTTGTTTTATTTCTTTGATAGTGATTCAATAGTGATTTTAAATTGTAACATATATAATACATATACTTATAAAAAATATTCCGTTTTATTTTAAAATAATTAAAACATTTATAAAATTTTTTATTAATTAATATTTTCAGATACTTCTTATATTTTATAAAACATTTCATATTAATATATTTATTTAAAAATTTCATATAAAATAAATATTTCATATAAAAACAAAAATTTTTTATTTATCATTTTTAAAAGTTTATATCTATAAGAAATATAAATTATTTTGTAATTACGCGATTTATAACATTAAAATATATCTATTTAAAAGTAAAAATTAATTGCGCGCAATAATTAATTTCAAAATAAATTATTTTGAACATTGCTTTATATAATAGATTTTCTCTTATCATTTATATTTTTATTTATCGTTTATATTTGCAAATTAAAATTTATATAGTATATTACAAAATAAATTATATATTATATTATATATAAAATTATATATAACCCTCCCATGAGGTACACCTTGTCGCGGTGGGAGGGCTTAGTACCTGGATGGTGCCATGAGGTTTATCTTAAATTTTTCTATTTATGATAAATCTTAAGGTGCCTGAATGGGAAGCTAAGTACCCTTTCGCGTCGTCGATGCCGTCAACGTGCCGCGGACGGCAAGCGCTTCGTTATCGCATTTTCGCGTTGTAGTATTCTCGCGGCGTCGCGTTTTCGCGGAACTTTTGGACTTTTTCATATAAAATCCCAATTTCATTTATTATCACGAGTCTCTACTTCCGATGCCAATTAACTGGGATGTTCGAGTTTGCACACGTTGCTCTGTAACGTACACTCGCGCTTCGTGCTTCGTCAAGTGATTCGACCTGAATTGATTAGAACTCGATCGATTGCTCGGAATGGTCGTCAATGGGTCCCTTCTCTTTGCTCGTCTACAGCCACATGCACTGCGTGTGTTAACCCTGTCGAGGAGTCGAGTGGATTCCCCTAGGCACGATTTTCGCTCGGTAAAAGGGGTTGCCTCCCCATTATCTAAATTGCTGAATGTTAGCATTTAAAAAATGTGGGTATCCTCTTCTTTTGCCGTCTACTAGCCTGGTGTAGCATATAGCAACCGCGAGAGGCATAATATGTCCGGGCGGAGCACCTGAAATCGTGCTTAGCGGGTCCAGGTTCGATACGAGATAGGATAATTATGCGCGAAAAAGAGTTGGTGAACTTCATTTTCCTCTATTTCCGTCAATCGTTTCGTCTTCTTTCCGGTTTGGACTTAATCCTTGCTCGTTGTATCGTTGCGTTCCCGACCTATTGGCTCGAAGCTGATTCTCATAAGTAAAATGGGATTTTCGCTCGTACCGAAACCGGGAGTGTCGTACAAAGTATATATATATTAAATATATACATCGCGCGATCAAATTTTTAATCGTACCGAATTAGTGCGGGAGTGCCGTTTAGTATCGCGCGTAAAATAGCGGAAATAGCGATATAAAAATATCGCTCGTGAGTGCGGGAGTGCCGTTAATAGTATCGCGCGTCAACAACATGAGAGGAGGAAGAGGCCTGGGAGAGGCATCTTGCATCGGCGGAGCAACCTGATGGTGAATATCTATTATTTATATATTAATCGTTATAAATCGTTAACTTGTTATAAACAAACAATAATTCGATCTTATTATTTAAATGAATTAAAGAGAAAGATTTTTATAAAAATCATATAAAATTTTCTATTTAAAAAACAGTTTCAAAAATTTATAAAATTTTTCCATACGTGTTTATCTGCTTATTATTTTACACATCGGATATAAAATTCCGCGCGATAAAAATTTGTTTAAATATTAATTGCATTTTGTGAGCATTATTATAAATTAATTTTATATTTGTATGTTACAGACATCTAGCTTCGATAACAACAACTCCGCTGTTGCGCATCAGTGCCGGTGAGTGAAAAAAACTTTTATTTAACTTTAAGGTAACGGATTCGTAGAGATTGCAGATGTAGATGTAGATTGTAGATTGTAGATAAATCCGTTGCCTTAAAATGGATGAGCTAGGATGGATTAAATTAAATAAATTAAATTAAATAATTTAATTAAATTAATTAAATTAAATAAAATAATTTTAATAAATTCTTTCGAACTTATGCTTTGCATCTATTGCGAAAATATTTTGAAATATTAATTAAAAAAAGAAGAGATCAAGAAAAGATTTTTTTGTAAAGATTTTGTCTAATTTATTAAATAAAGGACACGCATTAACAATTATCAATTTTATCAATTTTTGATACTAATTTATTCTTATAATACGCACTTATCTTCTAATTGCTCATAGCTCATCCATCGTAGAATTTGTTTGTAGATATTGTTTTTAAACTTTACTTTAACTGAATATAAAGCCAAATGATTAATTAATTTAATAATTTGTAATATGATAAATACACATATTAATTTTATATTTTATTAAAAAAAAATTTATAGAAATTTGTAGTAATTTGGCTTTATTTCAGTTAAAATAAAGTTATATTCAATATTTAACGAACGATCGTGAAATCGAACGTTCGTTACTAAATGAGCGTAAATATTTCACGCTCTTTTGCCGGTAATTATCTGGCAAAAGAAGGAGTAATTATCTCCTTCTTCGATCTCTGATTAGAGATCGAGAAAGAAAGTGGCCAGGATCAACGAAAGGTAGGTTCAACTGGCCTGAAGAGTACGGTTAGGGCACGCGGTTAGGGCACGCGGTTAGGGCACGTGACTAAAATATATACATGATTAGGTAAGGTGATGATTAGAAATAGGTTCCTCAAATCTCGAATAATTTTAGTTAATCAGGAAGTAGGGTTGTTAAGGCTATTAAGAAAAACGATTAGAATTCTTCTATTAATATTAGGGTTGTTAGGGCTCTTAAGATCATTAAAATTCTGTAATAGTAGGATTGTTAGAGCTATTAAAATTATTAGAATTTTTTAATAGTAGGGTTGTTAGGGCTATTAAGGAAGATTCATTCTTTCTTTTAATATTCCAATAATCCTAGGGGTAAATTAAAATTATTTTAATTAAGTTGAATTTATTTTTAAAAACGTTGTGAAAATAAATATAACATGTTTTAAAAATAAAAATGTTTTAAAAGTGAAATTTAAATTATCAAAATTAGCTTCAGAAATATTAAAGAAATTGCATAATTATTAACGTTTAAGAAATCTTAACATGTTATATTTTATTTTAAAACTTAAAAATATATGTGTATTAAATCAAATATAATATTTAATCCAAATGTTAATGCTATCAATATCAAATTATTATATCGATGTTATTAAATATTTGAATAAATCGAATTTTATTATTTGATATTGATAGCATCATAAATTTGTAAATTGTAAATTGTAAATTATTAATAGTTATAATTGTATTTTAATTATAATCTAACATTGATATTTTAATTGTAAAATACAATACAATTATGACTATAATTATATTATATGAAATTGTATTTACGATTGTAAATTCTTATGTAAATTACACGAAAAATTATCGAAAGTATACGTATAATGATTACATAATAGTAATTAACATAACAGTAATTCATTAAATTAAAGTATATGTTTCTGTAGTATATATTTTTGGAATATTCATAAAAGAGTAACTGTTTGTATTTTCATGTCAAAGAGTCATTAATAAATTCGGAAAATTTTTATATAAAATGTAAAAATTCGATGCTAAATTAATGATTAAATATAAGCGTTATAAAATTTGACGGACGCCTTTGTTACAGAATCGCGAGTCAATTATTATAAATTTAATGATATGCTTTCCATTAGCTTTATTTATTTATGAATTCCATATCGTACGGAACTGAATATTCTTAAAATAAATTATTAAATTATGATTGCGAAAATACCGTGTTCTTTCCGCGTTCTCTTCGCGTCCTTATACAAGATTATCATTTTAACAGAAGAATTTTATCACTGTCCTTCTCGTCTTAAGATAATATTCCTAGATAATATTCCTAAATATTGCTAATTAAATATAAAGAAATGTCGAATAAGAGAGTAAAGATTCGATGTGATAAATCAACGATTAAATATTAGCTTCATAAAATTTAACGATCACCTTCGATATTATAGAATCGCGAGTTAATTATTATGAATTTAATAATTTGTTTTTTCAGTTATATTTGTATTTACGAATTTTTTTTTTCGTATCCAAAAATATTCATAAATTAATAAATTACCGTTGCGAAAACACCGCGTTTTTCTCGCGTTCTTTTTCGCGTTCTTAGACGAGATTGTCGTTTTAATGAAAGAGTTATTTTTGAAGAGTTATTTTATTAGTTATCATTGTTCCTTCCGTTAAATAAACTTTAATGAAAGTTGCGTGGCTCATACCACCGAAGAGTCGAAACGATTTTCATCATGGAGAATTATTTCTCACCGGTTCTTATAAGATCCATTCGCGACGTCTAGTTCGGTGGCCTGTTGAAAATTGGGAATTTTTATTGTAAATAATAATCCCAGGTTTTCCTGGCAATTTCCGACAGCAATGATTTCGGTAGTCATTCAACGACGAACGCCATACGCTTCTTTAAAGTCGAATTAATTTAAATAATATATATTTAGATGTGAGATAAATGCATCTATTCCTTTCTTCGTTAAATATGTTCTGTCATTATTAGGATTGGAATTATTATTGCCTAATGCCAGAAATATTTAATAGTAGATTAAATATGGATATAGCGTTGTGTATAAATTTCTATTTTTCAAGTAATTTCATATTATAATTAGTTTTTATTAACCTTTTGGATAAAAATGATTACGAACGAATATATTTTATTAATTATTAATTAATTATCTCATTTGAAAAATTATTTTTAGGTACTGGGGATATTAATATTAGTTTTTAGTTTCTTTTAAGAAACTATTTGCAGGTATTGGACATCCATCGCCATTTTAGAATATTAGTTTTTAGATATATACCATTTTATATATATGTATAATAAAATACATGCACAAATTAACGTATCCAAAATATTTTTATAATTTTTATTAATATGATATATTATATATACGCGAAATTATATATGAATGTTACATAAAATGTGCGAATACTTAAAAATTTAGAGACGAATCGAATGGGTACCCCTATATCAGTAAGATATTGATTAAAAGAAAAAAATTATTAATTTAAACATTATAAGAATAAGAATCTAGAGAATTAATCTAGAATTAATTATATATTTATAATTATTTCATTTATTTTATTTTGCACACTAGTCGAATTGAAATTTTTTAAATCTTGCTGTTATCGGGTTCGATTCGTCTCGCGCGCGCAAACGGTACCCCAAATTATGTGTTCGCACATTTAACACAAACTCCAATGATGCATGTATTTTACTATTTATAAATATAATCGTTCGTAATCACATTTCTATAAAAAAAATCGTTATATCCATTTAATTTTCAATGAAGAAATATATTTCTTAGTAATGGAAGAACATGTTTTCTGACGTGCATATCAATTTCGTGAATTGAACATAATGACGAGGGATAATTGTCGTTGATTTATTACTGAAATCATTGCTATTGGGAATAGTCCGGAAGATCCGGGATTCGTTCCCTCCTACAGTGAAGTTTCCGACGTTCAATGGATCACTTAACTTTTCTTCGCAAATTGATCTTGCGAAATCTGATGTAGAAACAAGATGTTAATATCGTTCTCCATTTTTAAGATCGCTCCTCTTTTTATCGGATATTACCGGTATATCATCCGCGTATGGTGTCGAATGGTGTCGAATTATATTATAAAATTTATGAGCAATCGATTATTTTGAATATTGTAGATTTATTTATTCGTTGCGTTTTATCGCGAATTTTAAATCGCGATTTATCTTATAAAAATTCGCACGTAAATCAGTCGATGAATTATATATTTGCAAACATTACAATTTGTCTCTCTTTCCATGTCTTTGAATATTGTCTTTAATAAGTCCGCGCAAAATGCGCCAGTAATGCAAATACTTTCTTCTACAATCGTAGAAATGATCAATAATTTTATTAATGACTCTTTTGATCACGATTATTTACGTTACATATAATTACGTTACATTAAATTCTGTTATTGCATATCTATTATTAATAATAAGTGTCGCGTAATTAATCATCGCTAATCATTCTCGTCTGGACTATGTAAAAATGTTTAGTAAATTTTATATTATACGTATATTTTGGACATTTTCGTGTAATAAATTATTCCATGTAATAAATTATTTTGTATTAAATTTCATTTCGTGTAATAAATTATTCCATGTAATAAATTATTTTGTGTTAAATTTCAAATTATATTTTACATTAACTTTTTTAACTATTAAACCCTGTATTGAAAAAAAATAAAAAATAAAAAAAATTTTTCCTCCTCGATATATCTCTACCTTAACGAAGGCATTTGCCAGGTGAGGAGGTTTGAGTACTCTAATGAACCTAAGAGCTATGCCGGCGGTAACACACGCCGATATTCATATAGACTATTCTTATATTTAAAATAATCTTAAGTATCTTAGATTGCTTCTTAAGATTCTGTTTAGTTAGTAAAATAAGTTATATAATAAGTTATATAATAAATAGTTATATAACATTTTCCAACTTACTTAAGACGATCTTAAATATAAGAGTGAATTATGAATACTGGCCGTCGTTACCGGCAGGGACACCCAGGACAGGTCGAAGAGGAAGAGTCAGACTAAGAGAGATACCAAAATTATTATATTATTTATTCATATTAATTATTTATTATATTAATATATTAATTAATACATATTAATTAATATATAATAATATTTATTATATTATTATATTAATATTTTTGAATAAAATGAATTATTAATATTTTTGAGTAAAATGAAGCAAAAGAGACAATAATCGAAAGAATAAAGAAAAATAGACTTCAGCAATTTGAATATTTGTTAAAAATGCCTGAAGACAACAAATGGCCACAGAATTCCGATGGACATCACAAGAAGAAGAAGCGTTTCTACAGTTTTTAGGACGAGGCAGTGCGACAGTTCATAACAATCCGAAGACTCTAACAAAAAGATACATTGGACAAAGACGCATAATGATTAGACATATAAAAAGACAGCTCTTGCAAAGAGTTATAAAATTTACTAATAATATTATTTCACTTATACTTTGTTATTTACAAACATATGTATATTAAATAAATAATGTATGTTTTTTCCAACTACGATGTTCACTTTAATACATGATACCACAATTACCTCGTTAACATTATTGTAAGCAAATATAACAGTAATAATATCTCGCACATCATAGTGTCCGAATATTAATGCGAGTCACTGTAAATTTAAATTGTTTACCTTTTTTTTATTTACCTTTAATTTACTTTTTTATGTGTTTTTCTTCGACTTGCGAGTTCGACCGCTATTTTTAAGTTTCATATTCGTATTCAGGAGTTAAAAATACGTAGAAATTGGGTATTCTTACCCATTATTTCATATAAGTAGGTTTTCCGAAGGTTTACCTTATTTTTGTATTTATTATTTTTATCCTTTTTCAGCCTATATCTCCAAAACTATTTGAGTCCGACCCTTATATATATATACGAAATTACTCGGGAAAATCTTCCCTATAACATATTTAAAAATAAAGCAAATCGGTGAACAAATAAAGTAGAATCTTTATGTCAATATTTCTCACATTTATTTGTTAATAACTTTTGAATAAAGAACGACCGCCGGCTAAAACCTTCAGAATGTTAATCAGGGATAACATCTTCACAACATACGTCAATAACACATTTGTGCGAAGGTGGGCCCTTTTTATGCATAATTATCCTTAGATTTCTATCACTTTGATTTTTCTACTTGACAATCTCAATATAATTTGGATTGTGAGAGAACACGAAGTAAAATAATCGAATTATAGATGGAAATAATTAGCATAACGAAAGACTTCATGAGTGATGAATAGTTTAATAAATAATCAATTAATCTTAATCAATAAATTATTCTATAATTTAATATTCCTCGCGCAAATATTTTATATTACAGAAAATATTTCGGCAACGAGAGAATTATCAATAACACCGTGTTCGACCTCGATAAACAGTATCGTGCTATTGTTAATACGTTAATTCTCTCGTTGCCGAAATATTTTCTGTAATATAAAATATTTGCGCGAGGAATATTAAATTATATTAATATATATAATATTAATATAATATATATATATATATATATATATATATATATATATAATATTAAAGAGTATTAATTGATTATTTATTAAACTATTCATCACTCATGAAGTCTTTCGTTAATTGTTTAATAAATAATCGATTAATTAATCCATAAATTAAAATACTTCTGTTATTTAATATTTAGCGTTCATGTATATTTTATAATATATAAAATATTTTGGCAACGAATTATCAGTAACACGGTGTTCGACTTTGGCAATATAAAATATAAACAGTAGCGCGCTACATTACGGCTTTGTCATCATTCGCACGGTGACTCTCGAGTAATAAAGTAGTAATGAGAAACGCTTCGTATATTGTAATTTTTGTACTAAACACGATTACGATTAGTATCGAAACATAATTTACTATAAATATTAATAAGTATTAATTAATTAAAAATTAATTAACGACATAAAACTGTATCGCAACGATAAATCTTTATCGAATCGCATTCATTCGTAACTGCGAATAAAAATTGAAACAGGGGATACCAAAAAAGGGCATAAGAGAATTAATTATGTTATGACCTTTCAATTATATTGATGCTTATTATAATGATATTTCCTTAACAATATTAGAATTAAATATATTTCGACCAATGCTTTAAATTTTCTCAATCCTGGTTAATTAAACAATATACAATTTAATCGAGAATCGATTTAATGTGATAGGAATCCAACATATTAAATAATCACATCGATGTTTGCAATCTTTACGGACAATAATTATTATTTTAATATTTAGAGTCACAAATATATTCCATCCGTGTTACTTTATCATTCTACTTGATAATCTAAATATAATTTGGGGGGGGGGATTGTGAGAGAATACGAAGTAAAACAATCGAATTATAGATACAAATAATTAGCATAACGAAAGACTTCATGATAAATAGTTTAATAAATAATCAATTAATCTTAATCAATAAATTAAAATACTTCTATAATTTAATATTCCGCGAGCGAATATTTCATATTACAGAAAATATTTCGGCAACGAGAGAATTATCAATAACACCGTGTTCGACCTTGGTAAACAGTATCGCGCTATTGTTAATATGTTACACGGCTTTATTATCATTCACACAGCGGCCTTGAGTAGTGACGTGAGAGACGTTTCACATATTATCAAATTCTTTCTTTACATAGTCAACCTTGGCGATATAAACAGTACCGCAGTAATGTTTCTGACTTACGATCATTCGCTCAGTGGCTCTTGAGCAGTGAAGTAGTGATGTGAGACGTATCATATATTATCAAATTCTTTCTCTGAACACAATTGCAAGTGCAACGAGGAACTTTTCGTGAATGAGTGTAAGTGCAACGAGGAATTCAAATGCGTGCAACGAGGATTGAAGTGCCACGAGGAAAAAGCGAAAAAATCAAAAGAAAAAAGGAGGTTTTGGAAATGGATGGACCAATGAGAGAGATATGATGTAAGTCATTAATATAAATTATTTATCACATTCATTATTTATTATATTGTTGCGTCCCGTCCCGCTGAATGTATTCGTCACCCGTTGAATTCTTTCGAAGAAGATCGTTTCCGCGCGCGTTGTCAAGATGTTGTTATAAACAACGACTGTCAAAGAGTCTGAGCCTAGCTGTCAAGTTGTGCGAACGCGCGTCTATTTGTGATCCATTTTACGATTATTCTGAATTCTTGTATGTTACACGCGGTTTGTTAAAATTCTTGTGCACCTTAAATCGCGTTATTATTTACGAGTGCACGAACGTCAGCGTATGCCGATTGTGTCGCGCGCATTCGATATATATTGTTCCGCGGACGCAATAATATATAAATTATTTATCATTAGTATATATTCAAAATATACATATTTCACGTTTTGTTTTATTTCTTTGATAGTGATTCAATAGTGATTTTAAATTGTAACATATATAATACATATACTTATAAAAAATATTCCGTTTTATTTTAAAATAATTAAAACATTTATAAAATTTTTTATTAATTAATATTTTCAGATACTTCTTATATTTTATAAAACATTTCATATTAATATATTTATTTAAAAATTTCATATAAAATAAATATTTCATATAAAAACAAAAATTTTTTATTTATCATTTTTAAAAGTTTATATCTATAAGAAATATAAATTATTTTGTAATTACGCGATTTATAACATTAAAATATATCTATTTAAAAGTAAAAATTAATTGCGCGCAATAATTAATTTCAAAATAAATTATTTTGAACATTGCTTTATATAATAGATTTTCTCTTATCATTTATATTTTTATTTATCGTTTATATTTGCAAATTAAAATTTATATAGTATATTACAAAATAAATTATATATTATATTATATATAAAATTATATATAACCCTCCCATGGGGTACACCTTGTCGCGGTGGGAGGGCTTAGTACCTGGATGGTGCCATGAGGTTTATCTTAAATTTTTCTATTTATGATAAATCTTAAGGTGCTTGAATGGGAAGCTAAGTACCCTTTCGCGTCGTCGATGCCGTCAACGTGCCGCGGACGGCAAGCGCTTCGTTATCGCATTTTCGCGTTGTAGTATTCTCGCGGCGTCGCGTTTTCGCGGAACTTTTGAACTTTTTCATATAAAATCCCAATTTCATTTATTATCACGAGTCTCTACTTCCGATGCCAATTAACTGGGATGTTCGAGTTTGCACACGTTGCTCTGTAACGTACACTCGCGCTTCGTGCTTCGTCAAGTGATTCGACCCGAATTGATTAGAACTCGATCGATTGCTCGGAATGGTCGTCAATGGGTCCCTTCTCTTTGCTCGTCTACAGCCACATGCACTGCGTGTGTTAACCCTGTCGAGGAGTCGAGTGGATTCCCCTAGGCACGATTTTCGCTCGGTAAAAGGGGTTGCCTCCCCATTTTCTAAATTGCTGAATGTTAGCATTTAAAAAATGTGGGTATCCTCTTCTTTTGCCGTCTACTAGCCTGGTGTAGCATATAGCAACCGCGAGAGGCATAATATGTCCGGGCGGAGCACCTGAAATCGTGCTTAGCGGGTCCAGGTTCGATACGAGATAGGATAATTATGCGCGAAAAAGAGTTGGTGAACTTCATTTTCCTCTATTTCCGTCAATCGTTTCGTCTTCTTTTCGGTTTGGACTTAATCCTTGCTCGTTGTATCGTTGCGTTCCCGACCTATTGGCTCGAAGCTGATTCTCATAAGTAAAATGGGATTTTCGCTCGTACCGAAACCGGGAGTGTCGTACAAAGTATATATATATTAAATATATACATCGCGCGATCAAATTTTTAATCGTACCGAATTAGTGCGGGAGTGCCGTTTAGTATCGCGCGTAAAATAGCGGAAATAGCGATATAAAAATATCGCTCGTGAGTGCGGGAGTGCCGTTAATAGTATCGCGCGTCAACAACATGAGAGGAGGAAGAGGCCTGGGAGAGGCATCTTGCATCGGCGGAGCAACCTGATGGTGAATATCTATTATTTATATATTAATCGTTATAAATCGTTAACTTGTTATAAACAAACAATAATTCGATCTTATTATTTAAATGAATTAAAGAGAAAGATTTTTATAAAAATCATATAAAATTTTCTATTTAAAAAACAGTTTCAAAAATTTA
The DNA here is from genome assembly GCF_025532165.1 of Camponotus vicinus. Taxonomy (NCBI): domain Eukaryota; kingdom Metazoa; phylum Arthropoda; class Insecta; order Hymenoptera; family Formicidae; genus Camponotus; species Camponotus vicinus. The sequence goes on from NW_028141945.1 coordinate 34,153,575, forward strand.
TAAAATTTTTCCATACGTGTTTATCTGCTTATTATTTTACACATCGGATATAAAATTCCGCGCGATAAAAATTTGTTTAAATATTAATTGCATTTTGTGAGCATTATTATAAATTAATTTTATATTTGTATGTTACAGACATCTAGCTTCGATAACAACAACTCCGCTGTTGCGCATCAATGCCGGTGAGTGAAAAAAACTTTTATTTAACTTTAAGGTAACGGATTCGTAGAGATTGCAGATGTAGATGTAGATTGTAGATTGTAGATAAATCCGTTGCCTTAAAATGGATGAGCTAGGATGGATTAAATTAAATAAATTAAATTAAATAATTTAATTAAATTAATTAAATTAAATAAAATAATTTTAATAAATTCTTTCGAACTTATGCTTTGCATCTATTGCGAAAATATTTTGAAATATTAATTAAAAAAAGAAGAGATCAAGAAAAGATTTTTTTGTAAAGATTTTGTCTAATTTATTAAATAAAGGACACGCATTAACAATTATCAATTTTATCAATTTTTGATACTAATTTATTCTTATAATACGCACTTATCTTCTAATTGCTCATAGCTCATCCATCGTAGAATTTGTTTGTAGATATTGTTTTTAAACTTTACTTTAACTGAATATAAAGCCAAATGATTAATTAATTTAATAATTTGTAATATGATAAATACACATATTAATTTTATATTTTATTAAAAAAAAATTTATAGAAATTTGTAGTAATTTGGCTTTATTTCAGTTAAAATAAAGTTATATTCAATATTTAACGAACGATCGTGAAATCGAACGTTCGTTACTAAATGAGCGTAAATATTTCACGCTCTTTTGCCGGTAATTATCTGGCAAAAGAAGGAGTAATTATCTCCTTCTTCGATCTCTGATTAGAGATCGAGAAAGAAAGTGGCCAGGATCAACGAAAGGTAGGTTCAACTGGCCTGAAGAGTATGGTTAGGGCACGCGGTTAGGGCACGCGGTTAGGGCACGTGACTAAAATATATACATGATTAGGTAAGGTGATGATTAGAAATAGGTTCCTCAAATCTCGAATAATTTTAGTTAATCAGGAAGTAGGGTTGTTAAGGCTATTAAGAAAAACGATTAGAATTCTTCTATTAATATTAGGGTTGTTAGGGCTCTTAAGATCATTAAAATTCTGTAATAGTAGGATTGTTAGAGCTATTAAAATTATTAGAATTTTTTAATAGTAGGGTTGTTAGGGCTATTAAGGAAGATTCATTCTTTCTTTTAATATTCCAATAATCCTAGGGGTAAATTAAAATTATTTTAATTAAGTTGAATTTATTTTTAAAAACGTTGTGAAAATAAATATAACATGTTTTAAAAATAAAAATGTTTTAAAAGTGAAATTTAAATTATCAAAATTAGCTTCAGAAATATTAAAGAAATTGCATAATTATTAACGTTTAAGAAATCTTAACATGTTATATTTTATTTTAAAACTTAAAAATATATGTGTATTAAATCAAATATAATATTTAATCCAAATGTTAATGCTATCAATATCAAATTATTATATCGATGTTATTAAATATTTGAATAAATCGAATTTTATTATTTGATATTGATAGCATCATAAATTTGTAAATTGTAAATTGTAAATTATTAATAGTTATAATTGTATTTTAATTATAATCTAACATTGATATTTTAATTGTAAAATACAATACAATTATGACTATAATTATATTATATGAAATTGTATTTACGATTGTAAATTCTTATGTAAATTACACGAAAAATTATCGAAAGTATACGTATAATGATTACATAATAGTAATTAACATAACAGTAATTCATTAAATTAAAGTATATGTTTCTGTAGTATATATTTTTGGAATATTCATAAAAGAGTAACTGTTTGTATTTTCATGTCAAAGAGTCATTAATAAATTCGGAAAATTTTTATATAAAATGTAAAAATTCGATGCTAAATTAATGATTAAATATAAGCGTTATAAAATTTGACGGACGCCTTTGTTACAGAATCGCGAGTCAATTATTATAAATTTAATGATATGCTTTCCATTAGCTTTATTTATTTATGAATTCCATATCGTACGGAACTGAATATTCTTAAAATAAATTATTAAATTATGATTGCGAAAATACCGTGTTCTTTCCGCGTTCTCTTCGCGTCCTTATACAAGATTATCATTTTAACAGAAGAATTTTATCACTGTCCTTCTCGTCTTAAGATAATATTCCTAGATAATATTCCTAAATATTGCTAATTAAATATAAAGAAATGTCGAATAAGAGAGTAAAGATTCGATGTGATAAATCAACGATTAAATATTAGCTTCATAAAATTTAACGATCACCTTCGATATTATAGAATCGCGAGTTAATTATCATGAATTTAATAATTTGTTTTTTCAGTTATATTTGTATTTACGAATTTTTTTTTTCGTATCCAAAAATATTCATAAATTAATAAATTACCGTTGCGAAAACACCGCGTTTTTCTCGCGTTCTTTTTCGCGTTCTTAGACGAGATTGTCGTTTTAATGAAAGAGTTATTTTTGAAGAGTTATTTTATTAGTTATCATTGTTCCTTCCGTTAAATAAACTTTAATGAAAGTTGCGTGGCTCATACCACCGAAGAGTCGAAACGATTTTCATCATGGAGAATTATTTCTCACCGGTTCTTATAAGATCCATTCGCGACGTCTAGTTCGGTGGCCTGTTGAAAATTGGGAATTTTTATTGTAAATAATAATCCCAGGTTTTCCTGGCAATTTCCGACAGCAATGATTTCGGTAGTCATTCAACGACGAACGCCATACGCTTCTTTAAAGTCGAATTAATTTAAATAATATATATTTAGATGTGAGATAAATGCATCTATTCCTTTCTTCGTTAAATATGTTCTGTCATTATTAGGATTGGAATTATTATTGCCTAATGCCAGAAATATTTAATAGTAGATTAAATATGGATATAGCGTTGTGTATAAATTTCTATTTTTCAAGTAATTTCATATTATAATTAGTTTTTATTAACCTTTTGGATAAAAATGATTACGAACGAATATATTTTATTAATTATTAATTAATTATCTCATTTGAAAAATTATTTCTAGGTACTGGGGATATTAATATTAGTTTTTAGTTTCTTTTAAGAAACTATTTGCAGGTATTGGACATTCATCGCCATTTTAGAATATTAATTTTTAGATATATACCATTTTATATATATGTATAATAAAATACATGCACAAATTAACGTATCCAAAATATTTTTATAATTTTTATTAATATGATATATTATATATACGCGAAATTATATATGAATGTTACATAAAATGTGCAAATACTTAAAAATTTAGAGACGAATCGAATGGGTACTCCTATATCAGTAAGATATTGATTAAAAGAAAAGAAATTACTAATTTAAACGTTATAAGAATAAGAATCTAGAGAATTAATCCAGAATTAATTGTTTAAAATTATTTGATTTATTTTATTTTACACAGTTTGAATTGAAATTTTTTAAATCTTGCTGATACCGTGTTCGATTTGTCTCGCGCGCGCGAACGGTACCCCAAATTATGTGTTCGCACATTTAACACAAACTCCAATACATGTATTTTATTATTTATAAATATAATCGTTCGTAATCACATTTCAATAAAAAAGGTCGTTATATCCATTTAATTTTCAATAAAGAAATATATCTCTTAATAATGGAAGAACATGTTTTTTGATGTGCATATCAATTTCGTGAATTGAAGATAATGACGAGGGATAATTGTCGTTGATTTATTACTAAAATCATTGCTATCGGGAATAGTCCGGAAGATCCAGGATTTGTTCCTTCCTACAGTGAAGTTCCCGACGTTCAATGGATCACTTAACTTTTCTTCGCAGATTGATCTTGCGAAATCTGATGTAGAAACAAGATGTTAATATCGTTCTTTATTTTTAAGGTCACTCCTCTTTTTATCGGATATTACCGGTATGTCATCCGCGTATCAAATGGCGTCGAATTATATTATAAAATTTATGCGCAATCGATTATTTTGAATATTATAGATTTATTTATTCGTTGCGTTTTATCTTATAAAAATTCGCACATAAATCAGTCGATGAATTATATATTCGCAAACATTACAGACCTCAAATTGTCTATCGAAATATCTTCGCCTTTGTGTGATAATAATTATATCGCGCGTGTGTCCATTAAGGGCGCTTCGATTATTATATTATAAAAATTATACATATCGCGATCAAATATTCCGCATATTATGGACTTATTTATTCGTCGCGTTTTCTCGTGAATTCGAGTCGCGATTTATCTTATAATTTAATCGTTGACTTATACATTGAAGCTTTGTTTATCTTTCCACGTCTTTGAATATTATTTGTAATAGTTCGTGCAAAATGCTGGTGGTGCAAATATTTTCTTCTGTAATTTAAGAGACGATCGATAACTTTATTAATGACTGTTTTAAACGTGATTCTTTACATTATTTAAATCTTATTAAACTACAATTACATCGATTATTAGAAGGACTTTGAAAATAATTCGTTCCGTTATATTCTATTTTACCTAGCCACAACGCGATTTTTAATTATATTTTAAAGCTTATAGAGCTCATTTCATCTTATTCAGCTAATCATGCGCGAAATAGGATATGTATTTTATTCTCAATCGTGAAATTCATATTCAAAGTCGCGTATTAATCGCAAATAAATCGGACAGTGAATTTTATGTTCATAAACAATACGGATCACAAATGTTTGCCAAAATATCTTCGTCTGTCATCATTTATGTGATAATAATTATATCGCACGCGTGTCTATTGATGGTTTCGATTATCATATTATAAAAATTATGCGTATCTCGCAATTGAATATTCCGATTATTGTCGATTTATTTATTCGTCGTGTTTTCTCGCGAATTTTAAATCGCGATTTATTTAGTAATTTAATTGTTGATTTCGAAGTTTATTCTATTTTTTCATTTTGAATATTTCCTTTGATAATCTATAATACGAAATGCGTCAGTAATGCAAATACTTTCTTTTACGATCGAAGAAACGATCAATAATTTTATTAATGACTCTTTTGATCACGATTATTTACGTTATATAAAACTTATTGAATTCTATTATTGCATATCTATTATTAATAATAAATCAAAAGATCATTAAAAAATATATATAATCGACCAAAACTAGCCAAAACTCAGTTTTTGACGAAGTCTCACACTGACATAACGTTTTATCTCTCTTTTTCAAATTTGACAAGACGTTAATGATCTTGTAATTGTGATATGTAGAGTTTACAAAATTAAGATTTACATTGTTATACTCTTTTATCTGAACCTGTATACTTGAAAAGGACCATAACCATATGGTCGAAACATCGTAACTTTTAACAAATAAACAAGAATTTTGGCTAGTTTTGGTCGATTATATATATTTTTTAATGATCCTTTGATTATTCTACTAGCGATATTAAGATAATTTAAGAAAACCTTTAATAATAAATGTCGCGTAATTAATCTTCGCTGATCAGTCTCGTCTGGACTATGTAAAAATTTTTAGTAAATTTTATATATATTATACGTATATTTTATATTAAAATGGAACATATAAATTCTTTATATTTTATATAAAGGAAGAGACTTAAAATATTTTGCAACATCTATATTTTTCGAGTCTTAATTATAAAGACTTTAGAAGAATCAGTGATTAATTTGACAAATTCTATACATGTATTGATAATTAAATTTTTAAATAATTAAAAAAATGACTGATAAATATCAAAGATCAGTTTACTGCTAATTAAAAAGATTGATAGAAATACGGTTAAAAATGTTTTTATCCCACAGCAGGCATTTTGTGTTTTGTAAATAAAAAGATATAAATATGACAATGAATATAGAAAAAATATTTATTTCATCTTTGAATATTACAGTATCTTTCGCGATTGAATAATTTATTTACTATCAATTTACATAAGTATCTTGTTATACAGCACTGGTGCTATCGGCATTTCGTGCACATAGCACGGAACAAAACCAGAAATTGTGCACATTATATATTACCCTCTGAGAACATTCATGGACATTAGCTTTGTAGTTCATGTCCACATGTTTTCAATGTCCATAGAGGGAGTATCGCTTTCAGGGATCACCTAAAAGCAGGCCATGACATCTCTGTCTTCTCTCTGACTTCACATGCTTCGCAATCAGAGTTGATTAGAGTGGTTGGATTCAGGTTTTCTTTTTTAATGTTTTGTAATATGATTCGATCAAGTCTGATAGAAGATCATTGTAGTACGTGAACTTTTTGAAGTTATATCACTATATAAAATAATAAAACAATATTGTGTAACAAAATAATTAAATTATAAGACAAGATGTCTGAAGACGAAGTAGAAAGCTTTGAAATTACTAATTATGATTTAGATAACGAATTTAATATAAGTCGTCCTCAATGCAAACTTTCGAAGAAACAACAAATGCTAGGTATAATATATCGGAAATGTTATTAAAAAGGAGAATTAAATAAATCGAGAATTGAATGACAGTATGAAAATTATATGCTTGTATATATATATATATATATATATATATATATATATATATATATATATATATATATATATATAAATTTATAGCAACAACCTTTTCCAATTTGAACATAGGTATTTGGGCAGATGATAGCGATGAAGATGAATTATCTGTTAGACCATCTTTTAAGACTTTTAACAAGGGTCCTAAAAATTATACAGCACCAGTCAGTTTTGTTGCTGGTGGTATCCAACAAGCAGGGAAATCAAAAAATAAGGAAGATAAAGAGGAGACACAGAAATTTCAATCAAAATATCACAGTGATTCTAGGTGAGATTTAATATTTAACAGCATTTCTAGCATGTATATTTTTCTTCTACTTTTTATTTACAAAATAAATTTATATTTTATTTTTTAGCTCAGAAGATGAAAGACCAAACAATTCTATATCAGGTCATTTCTCTTTGAATTTAGACAGTGATATTGCAGGTCTGTGTAAAAAACGCAATCAAATAAATTCACTATTAATGAAAGATGGAATAGGTAGTTGGGAAATACATACAAAGGGTATAGGTGCTAAATTGTTATTACAGGTATTTTTTACATAATGATCTTATATAAATTCCAGCAAAACACAGGATAGTAATAAAAATTTTTTTATTTAGATGGGATTTGAACCTGGCAAAGGTTTAGGTAAACAATTACAAGGAATAAGTGCCCCAGTGAAAATACATTTCAGAAAGGGAAGAGGTGCAATTGGTGCGTATGGTCCAGAAAAGGTACCAAAAATGCCAGAAAAAATAAAAAATAATGATGGAGAAGACATAAAAGAACTTAAATCCAAAGTATCTCAATGGTATAAGGATGATAATAGCAATAAAAAGAAAGTTAGATACTGTTATAAAAGTGTCGATCAAGTTTTGGAAGATGGAAAATTAAATAGAAAGTTTTCAATGTCCAATGATATGAGCAGAGTTAAAGTTATTGATATGACAGGGCCAGAGCAAAGAATTCTCAGTGGATATCATGCGATAGCTGGGGGTCAGCAATATCCTGATGAAATTGTGACTATGTCTGATAAAAAATCTAAGATGAATTTTGCTTTGCCTGAATTACAGCATAATTTAAATTTACTTGTGGATATGTGCGAACAAGATATTATACAAAATCATCGACGAATGAGACATTTAAATGACATAATGGTTGCTTTAGAAACAGAAAAGAAGAACTTATCAAAAGTTGTGAATCAACATGAGCAACTTATTGATACTTTAGAGAATGTCCTTATGATTGTGGACAAGTTAATAAATGAAACAAATGAATTGTCTCTGCAAGAAACTGCAGAAGCTTTTAAAAATTTGCAAGACAATTATTACGAGGAATATAAAATGTACGAACTCGGCGAATTAGCCAGTAGTTTTGTGGCGCCAAAAATAAAAGATTGTTTGCTTAGTTGGAATCCACTCTTGCAACCGAAACAACCAATCAAATTATTTGAACAGTGGAAATGTGTTTTAGAAAGTGGAACTAGTAATATCACATTCCAAACACAGACTATGCATCCATACGATCAATTAGTATGGAATGCATGGATGCCATCAATTAGAGGAGCCATACAGTAAGTTATTCACATAATGAATTTTAATTATATAGTAATATAAAAGAAAAAATTAAAAATTTTTGTGAATACATACCCTAAATTTTTTATCATTCTCTTGAAGTCTATTTGAAATATATTTAAATATACAAACAAAAATGATTCTTTTCATAAACTCTTATTAAATATCCTTTATAAACAAATTAGGCAATGGACGTGTAGGCAACCTGATCCTCTCATTGAATTAATAGAACATTGGATGCCATTATTGCCCAACTGGATCTTAGAAAATATATTAGATTTATTAATTTTGCCAAAATTGACATTGGAGGTGGAAGAATGGAATCCTCTTACAGACACTATACCCATCCATACATGGATTCATCCTTGGTTACCATTATTATGTAAGCATATATTGATTTACATTTTTTACACATACAACTATAAAAGTAAATAATAATCGTATCTTATGTAAACTAGCAAATCGTTTGGATATTTTAATTTATCCAATAATACGCAGAAAATTAGGATCTGCATTAGGAGGCTGGCATCCATCGGATAGATCTGCTAGATTAATGTTGCAACCTTGGGCAGAAGTATTTGCTAAGGGGGATATGGAAGCGTTTTTAGTCAAAAATATTATACCAAAATTGCAATTAACATTATCTGAATTTGTCATAAATCCACATCAACAACATATAGATCTGTGGAATTGGGTGCACGAGTGGGAGGAATTGATCCCTGTTCATATTATGGCAGAACTTCTCGACAAATTCTTTTTTCCAAAGTGGTTGCAAGTTTTGGCACTTTGGCTCAATCATTCACCCAATTACGATCAAGTTACAAATTGGTATACGGGTTGGAAAAGTATGTTAAGTGATAAGTTATTGAGAGAACCAGTGATAAAAGGTATGATGGCAATTATCTATTTAAAACTTACATCTCATAGATCTCACTTTGATTTTCTACTTATAAACTCTGAAATCGAAAATAACTGCCACATAATTTAGAATGCACATAATTAATCTATTAATTTTATAGATGAAAATCAATGTAATTTGTAAAGTTTTGTAAGTTTTTGTAAATGTGTTGCTCCTTCTTCCTTGTTCTACATCTTTCTTTTGTAAATGTGTGTGCATTTTAATATCAAATTTAAATTATTTTTGTTTATTGCAATTACTATTCATTAAAGTATATCATGAAATATAAATATAATTTACAGAGCATTTCAAAAAAGCGTTGAACATGATGAATAGGGCCGTCAGTGAGTCACAAAATCATCAACCTGGCGCAATGGAACACGTTTCGTATTTAACGAGTCTAGAAAGAACCCAAGCGACAATGTCGCAAATGACATCAATCGTACAGCCAAGAATGGAGGTACGAAACATACACGTTTTGTGATTAAATTGCTCAGAATTATTCTTAAATATTACGTGTATTTCATTTTTCACAGAGACTTGCAGAAGCAGTGCGTACAGCTTCACAAATTCCGCATGGTTTTAAAGATCTTGTGCAAAAGAAATGTGAAGAGCGTGGTATATTATTTATGCCAATCCCGAACAAATATAAAGAAAGCAAGCAAGTATACAAAGTGGGCAAAGTTCAAGCGTATATCGACAGCAACGTTCTGTTTGTATGTCACAATGGTACAAATTGGATGCCAATGCATTTAAATACCTTGCTAGATATGTCCGAACTTTAAGATAATAGATTTTATTCAAGGTAACAAAATATTCAATGTGTATAACTATTATATTTATATTGTAAATATATTTTAAAAATTGACTGTTATTATATATTGATTCATGATGTATATTTAAGTCTAAATGCGCTGCAATTAACATCTTATTTTAGTGTGCTGTTCAAAGTACTACTATAATATAGTATAATAAGCTACTACTATAACATACTACTATAACATAGTAATTATAAGATTATACAATATTTTCGCATATATATATATATATATATATATATATATATATATATAGTATATATATTTTTTTCACCGTTTTTGTAGAATTTACTTGTAGAACTACTTTATATGAAATCGTGACATATACTTCAATATTTAATTTCATCAATTAATAATTCATAATTTTTTTTCATGTATACATTTTATCGATTTCTGTTCAAAGAGTCATACATGTAGGCGTCCCTGTTTATTTCACTACTGAAGCGTAGCTTTGAAACTTCTCAATATGGAAAGTTGCAAGTAACTCCCGCGGAATATATAGGGTAGGCCGAAAAGTATATATGAGAAATGGTCGTACGTTTGATAAAATTTAAAAACGCTTGAAATATTTATTCTTGATTTGCGAAATCTTTTCCCCGAGTAGCTTTCATTATAAATTTAATTAAAGTCATACAAGTTTTGAACAATCCTAATTAAAGAGATATCGATAAAAATTTGTACAAATACATTCAATGCATGTACACAATTTCATCAAATACTATTATCAAAAAACTACACTATTATCAAAACTATATTCTTATTACAATCAAAACTATATTCTTATTAATTAGTTTAGTGGTTGGATATTTATCTAAAAAATATTTGTTTTTATGTAATTTATCAAACTTTATTGTGAACATCTAATTCTAAACATAAATTACAATTTGATGTCATGTACTTCTTTTTATATAATTTTTTAAAAATATACTTTAGCTATAAATTATATGTATGCAATAAAAAATAATATAAATTATTAATAATATAAATTATCACATATCTTATCGTTTAAAAATACAGTGTGACATATAAATCGAAAAATACATTTATTTTTTATCGACTAGTGATTTATATATGTATACATATATAACATAAAAGCCGGAATACATACAAGAAAAAGAAAGTTTATAAAATTATAAAGTATATAAAATTTATCCGGCTTGATAAATAATTTAATAATCGTGAATCAAAAACATAATTTATATTATATATTTATATTATTTTTTTCTTTTAATACCATTCGGCTTTTTAAACAATATTGGAAAGAGGAATTCGCGACGCCTATGGATATGAGGACACCGACGCGACACTATTCCTTAGCTGTTCAAAGTGGTCCTGCAAAAGAGGCTAGACATCTCTCTCGCCTACACGCCTAGCAGATCCCGTCGGGTGTCGAGAACGCATTTGCATCAGATCGAAGTGTCCCTGCCTAGTAAACGTGCGGTTGCAATTGCATCCGAACGGTCCTTGCACTCTCGTGAATATGCGAATGCTGGTCCAAGGTGTCACGACACACCGATCAACATCAAGATGTTGCATATAAATATTATATATATATAATATTTATTTTAGAGAAATTATTTTTATTAAATTAATATCTTCTTTTTTTTTAAGAACAAAGTGTGCATTTTTTATAAAAATAATATAAATAGGAAATATTTCTATATAGACAACATATATTTTATTTTTATTTCAAAAAATTATTAATTATTTTACATAACAATTGCAATTAATATAACAATTCAGAGAAGTTTATTATAAAAAAATCTCAAGTTGAGATTATTTAATTACAACTTTATTACTTGGTATCATAACAAGAAAAATTTATGCACATATCAGGTTTAATAAAAAATTTTAATTTTCCTTGAAACTGACGCATTGCTATCTAGCTTTTACTAGGTCTCTCCTCTTTGTTGAAATTTAAACTTATATAATAATTATTATATACGGAATTATTATCCAAAAATGATGCTGATAATTGCAGCGCATTCAAATTTAATTATATATCATGAATATAAATCGATATAAAATAATATAATTAATCTAATATATATATATAAATTCTTGTTCTAACTCTCGTTAGAGAGAAAGAGAAAGGAAAAAAAAAGATTATTATTAGTTTATGTCTGTTAATGACATTTGACAATTGGTTTGTAGCTTTTAGCAGCAGCAACTTTTATCGGCGAGACAATTCGTTTAATTTTCGATTTTTTTAAATTATTACCATATATGATTATGGTATCAAATAACGAACATAGACTATATATACATAATTGCATTTCTAGCATCGAGAATAACTCGCGGAATGCGTCGTTGTGTTGTATTTTTCTACGTCATTTTAATTACAATAATTCGCAAAATAAAAGTTTAAAAGCTTAAAAGTATGGGATTGTAATTTTCGTAAATTATTCTTTAAAAATCGATGCTTCAAAGGAACCACAATATACAACGCACACTCGTATTAAAACGCGATCGAGCCCCATAGGCATTCCAATCCCACGCGAATCGCCGTCTCTAAGTCCACGCATAAAACGCCAAGTATTGGTGAGAACGCGTCGATAGTTTTAACGTTGTGATGTGCAAATCGATACATGCATTACTTTTTACGATATTCCTCCAAAATTCTTGGCTGTATATACTTGTCACCAGGAATATTGTAATATCTACAATTGCATATATTTAGAACATATTTAGATATTCGTGTTTCATAACTATTTATTAAAAAAATGAAAACTGTATTTTTTATTAGCAATATTTAATTTAATATTATACAAATTATATTGTTCATATTATGCGTAATCTTCTATACACGTCAAATCTAATCAGATACTCAAAGTGTTACAATTTTGAGTTACATCACCACAACTAGATTATGCATAGAATTTCATTTCAGTTTATATCGCGGATTATAGTAGTTTTAGTTTTTACTCTAAATATTTGCAAAATTATTCATCAGATCTACCGGTATCTAATCTGTAAAAGAGCGAGGAGATTGTACTTCCATGTTACATTCGAATCGAAGTATCTAAATCGTTAGTATTGGTTCAATTTGTAGCGCTTACGCAATTTACAATCTCTGTATTTTTTAAAGTGCGAAATGACTGATTAAATTTGCGCAAGAGTCGAACAAATTCGATGTGTGATTTACAGGATTAGATATTCCAAGGAATACATGCCCATGGCTTAACTCATTGCCGGCATTCACGTGGGCGTCGAATAAAGATTCTCTTAAGACGCAAGAGATTTACGTTTACGCTACATTGTAAGGAGATACAAAAGAATGTTAATATGCGAGTGTGGTACCGCTATGTGCTATTTATAAATGATCAGCCTCGTGACAGGTATGTGTCACATTTTTAAACAGACAAGTTATTTCCATTTGTTTGCGCTCTTAACGTCGATTTTATTTCTCATAGAAAATCTGGTTAAATTATTATCTAAACTATTTATTTATATCACAGGAAATTAAAGCGAAGCGATTTCATTAATTTTAACACTGGGATTTAACAATTGTTTCCGAAAAATTTCTGAAAAAGTAATAACGTGAACAGTTTTAGACAATAATAATTTTCAATGTTTTCGGATTATGAATATCATTATCTTATAAAACTATGTCTAAAGAGGTAAAGAGAGAAGGAAAAAAAATTTGAAAAGAAGATTAAAATCAAAATTAAAATTAAGATTAAATATACTTAAATTGATTAAATAGAAATATTAACAATGGATATGTTACTTCTTTATTCATTATGAATCGACCGTTGTCCATTTTTAATAAGATAAGTTGTAACTTATTCGTTATGTTCAATCGTCATCGTTACATTAGAGAATCCTGACACGTTTTCGTCTACATTTCAATCTTTCATAACGAACGATTATTCTTATTCATCTATTTTGAAATGGCGTGAATCGATTCGTTTAAAATGTCTAATAATGACGTGATTAGAGCTATACTATTGCTGATTTCGCAAGTTAAATTTTTTTATTCTCGTTTTTATTATGTTCATGAAGATAAATTTAATTTAAAAAATAATTTTAGAAGAAGAAGAAACAAATGCAATTAAGGAAAAGAATGAAAGAAAAAAAATACACAGAAATCATCACGCATAAAACAAAGAGAACAAGAACAGAGAACAAGAACAAAAAAACACCACGAAGAGGTACGGAAATTACTTTTCGGTCTCAGAAACCAAGTATCACTATCCGAGAAAGTTAACAGGTAATTTAGAAGAAAAATCAAGATTATTATCACGGATGAAAAGGGATATATGTCTCTGTTTGTAGACTGGTAAGAAATCTAACGCGGCTAAAATGCAATGCACGCGATATCCAAGCTTGCTTCCACCACGCGATCGTTACCTATCTCTACCTCTATCTACCTCCTTTGACTCTCTTTTCGCATTATCTGGAGGGCCTCCCAAGTTGCAAGTGCAGCCGTAATGCATGGAACTTATATCGTTGCACGGGCGCGCGCTTATGCGCGAATCGCTCGGGATAGTCGGAATGGGTCGTGATTTGTATCCGTAAGATACAAATGCAACTGTTCCGTATCACGCTAGCATGAAGACTAGTAATAGATTATGAAGTCTTACAAATGTCTTGATGAACAAAAAAATATTCCATCCACATAAAACAAGAGAATAAAAAAAGATGCTCTTTCTCTCTCGCATATCTTTTTTTCATAGAAGCAATATAGTATTTTCTAAAATAATAATATTAAAATAGTAAAATAGTAATATTATATAATATCTCTCCACAACACACATATACATATAATGTTTTAGAGAAAAGCAATCTGCTTATTAGAGTGAAACTTTTCCTTTCGACCACTTATAATTTATTTTTATGTCAGGTCCTTTTAAATATGTTTTCGTCGCTTTCTCCAGATCCTCTTAAGCGTGTCAAATCTTTGAACGACTGAATGAAATGGCTTCTTCTCTCGCCCACGCGTCGTGTTCTAAACTGCTCTCCAAACACGTTATCAACGATGTACCTTCTCTTCCTGCTTCCTCAAGCTGCAACGAGCCCTAAACGCATCGCGTCTAGATCGCATTTCCAACGGCAATCACTTCAATTGATAATATCACGATGCTTTTATGCAGACACATGAAAAGAAGTCATCAGAACGAGCGCGAACGAAGAGAGCACCCGGTGTATTGAAGCGCATAACAGGTGTGACTCGTGTATATGTGCGGTACTTATGCGAATAATCTGACTCGCTCTGAGCTGGCAGGTGTATATGTCCGTCCTGGATGTACGTCAGTATGAGAGTGATAAGAAAAAGAGAGAAACGTAATGAATTATTGTGTCGCTTGCGTATTATTATTTCATCTCACACGCTTTACGAACTTTCGTAGATTTCACATCGGAGATATCGCATCTATGCGTAGGAAACTTCTCCTAGATCTTGATGGAATTTCTCGCGTCGCGACACGACGAACGTTTAGTTTAACTATGCTTACCGTTAACCGACGTTGATGGTAACTAGAGAAATTGATCCTCGCACTATCACATCTCCAACGTGCCTCTACTTGTTCTCGTTCGCCAACTGTTATTGACAGATTTTTACTATACCTATATCGATGAGATACGAGATATAATTATCGAGGATATGTTCTCGATATTAGTAATTTCATTCAAAACAAAGATGAAAATTTACCACAATTTGAGATCTTTTTTCTTTATATTTTATCTTCCTCCGAAGGTATAGTTATAGAAACAATTACTAAACCGCAACGTCGAAGTTATCGGAATCGTACCGTTATTTGCTTTTCTACTCTAGTCAAGTATAAAATCCTTTCTAAGCAAGAATTCGCTTTCGACTTGACGAGCGCGTTCGCCATTTCCATAATTTTCTCTCGAAATTCTTCGCGAATTTAAAACCCGCTTGATGGAATAATTTTTTATCATCGCAATACGTTACACTCGTAATTTTTTTTCTATCTCAAGAACGACCGCGTGGAATACATTCCTTTAAAAAAAGTTTATTTAAAACGTTTATTTTCTCATTCCGTTGCATTCGCGAGAAATTGCCGCGTAGAAGGGAGGAGGGAAAGAAAGGGCGAGTCGAAGTCGTCTAGTTGCGGGTGATTTTCTGCGGCCCTTTAATCGAGAGAAGGAGGAATGCGTGGCGACGCAGCGTGCGTAATGAGTAATGACATCTGGTCGGCAAAGGGCGGGGCCAACAGGTCCCACGCGATCTCCTCCTGGTGCACGGCTGCACCAGACTGCACATATAGACCTTCGACTCGTTTCTGCACGCTTAAGCATTCGCGTACACTCGATTTAAAATGATCAGCATCGGCTTTTGTCAAGCGAGTCTCGACGATTCACGAGGATTCACCGGAATCACAAGATTCCGAAAATGATAATTCCGAAAGATATGACAGAATGTCTCAGAATCTCTCATATAGAATGATCCTCTTAACCGCAACTTCTTTAATAAAATTTGAGATAATCTTTCCCTAAAATGTGTCAAGGAAAGTCATTATGTCATTTCGATTTTTAACATGTGCATATTTTTATGATTAAATATGGTCGAATATTTCTATTTTAACTTTTAAAATTAAAATTATACTATACATATTATTGATGATGAATTACATTATTGCATCAAAGATTTAGTATGTTTATCATTTTATTGATTATTATAATTTCTGATAAAAATAATTTTTTCTAATCAAGAAGTCATTCTAATATTAGGAATATTGCAATGAATGAAATAAAGTTAAATAATTTGAAGATCCTTCGTGCTAAATCGAAAATATATTCTTTATGTTCCTCAAAAATATAGAAACGTCATTTACTGTTAATGCAACAAGTGCGGGAGCGATAGATTGCATAACGATAACAACACGAAAGTGGATTGCTGTGTACAATAAAATTATAAATTTATGTCATACCGTGGCACAAGAGACGCGTGCATGTCGCGTTTGCGATACGCTTGCGTTACAGCGTTCACTTAATATGGTATAAGCATACATATATTTTACAATCATAGAGAAACGAGCGAGTGCATTACACGCCGCGAGTTTTGTCACTGACATCTGAATCGTAATTGCATACGAAATATAATATCGTAGCGAACGTACGCTATGATCGTTTTCCTAAAATGAGAATGCGCCTTCTAAGGGAACGATAGACTCTATTAGGACGTCCAACATCGTCTACTTACAGAAATGAGATCATTGTGTAACAATCTAATAGCGCGTACGTGTAGATTTGCCAGTGTAGACTTTCAGCAACGATCAAAATTTGTCTCTGGTTTTGCGAATGCTCGATTGCTATCACATGTCCATGTCTAGGATTGCAAATTACACGTGTGCTCGCTCTCGTGGAGTCTATCATTCATTCTATAGGTATTTCGACGTGTTTCGTCGCGGATCTTACTTGCAATTTTCGCGACAGCGAGAACCGGCTCATCGACCGTAAAATTGTAATTAGTAACCGGGAGAGGAGGAACTTTGCAAACCGCTCATCGACGCTTTATTTTTGCTACGATGGTATAAAATACGCTGCGTCAGCCGACCCTCCGTATGCGTGCACTGCGTTTAATCCAGGCACGTACGCGGGCGTGCAAACTGAGCGTTCTAAGATTCCGCAGACGGGACAAAATTGTAGCTTCAACTTGTGGCCTTCTTTGGTGCGACTACGTGGGCGCATTTCCTCCTCGAACGGAATTGCACTCCGCACTTATTCTATCTTAAGTCGATCGTTTCGTCGTAAGCGATCGACGAGTTTCACTATCGTAAACCGTGACTGCTGGACACTATCCGGTTTACATAATTACGCGTCGGTCTCCGACCGACATTAATGTGTCCGGAAATGCTCCGCAGATTTCTCTGTAATCGGCAATTCGTAATAAAAAACGAAGATTATCGTTCTGCGGAAAGTTATTTTAATTTTATACAGATTTGACATATATATATGTATATGGGAAGAGCGAGAGTGAAAGAAGAAATGAATGCAAATATTATAGAGATAAAATATATAGAATTTCTGAAATAAATTAAGAGAGACTCTCTCTCACAAAAAATTTAACCAGAAATTTTACAGGGATTTTGCTAAAAATATATCTCTTGCAAACATAGTTTGTTGTAACGATATCGTTCTATTTTAGTTTAGAATGAAAATTAATTTTCTATGAAGTGGTTTAAAGAAAATTATTGATTATCAGGATTCAACAAAATTATTTCTAGCATATGTAATTAGAATTTTTTACAAATCTTTCTCTCGTATGATAATTAATAAAATTTGACAATATGTTATCTTTTTTTTCTGTAAACAAACAGTTTATTTATAGTTTGTATAAAACATAATTAATTCTCCTGCTCTGATTATTGCTCATATCGAATGATTCTTTACAAGAGATCTCTTTACGAGAAATCTTTAATGTCTCAGGGAAGGAGAATGAGATTAGACAGGTGAAACAGTTTGACAACTGGACTGGGCGCGGTGCATAATAATTCTGTTGCAATCAATCATACATTTGACTATATTATCTGTGAATCGAAAGTAGGTTGTGTGTTAGGAAGCCACAATATAAGCGGTGGCTGTTATGCGTTGTTGCTACATACGAATGATATAATTGCGGCTTTGCTGATTTATGCTGCGTATTGAACGATCCACGGATAACCGACGACGACCAGCGGCACGCCGATTGACTCATTATCGGACAGCTTTGCGAAACGCGTCCGGAGAACCGGACGAATGCAACGGCCGCTAATAGCCCGCAAAAAGTTGCGTAAAATGTGCTGCAGCTTATATCTTAGTAACAGTTCTTACAAACCGAACAAAGTATATAATTCTTTCGATTTATTTGAAGAGTTAGTTCTCCCCGAACGAAATATCTAAACCCGAATTTAAAAAAAATGTATACATTATAAAGCTATGTTCATTCAAAGCGTTATTATTATCTTATTATTAAGCTTATTATTATCTTATTATTAAGCAGTTATTATTATCTTATTACTAAGTGTATTATTAAATGTATTATTTTTATTACTAAGCGTATTACTTATATAATTCGCGAAAAATGTGTTCATGTTTAGCAGACCATGTGAATATAAAAGAATATACACATGTAGAATGAAGAGAGATATAAATTTAATTTATAAAACATAAATCGCACTCGCACAAAAGAAGAAAAAAAAATACTACGAGCATAGAGAAGTTTTCAATTATTTTATTATATGATAAATGTGGACAATTATATATGTGATAAGCGAGCGCCAAAAATTTCGCGTGTGCACATATTATAACAAGTTGCAAAAGGATAGCGTAAGAATAAAGAGATCGACATCGATCGTCTCGTACGCGCTGGACTCGGCTCCTTCGACGAAAACTCATCTCTCCCCGATTTGCGGTCGGCCGCATCCGCCCGCGCACTGGACCGAACGAGACGCGGCGCGACGCGACCGAGTATCCCCGAGCGTCGGCGGAGGCGCACGAGTAGTCTGCTCGAAACGCGCTCGCGCGACGGATCGGCCGCGCGTTTAACCTGCGTTCTCCTCTCGCTCTGGCACGCGCATCGAGATACGTCGTCGCGTCGAGAGATCTTGGCATCTCCGAATCGGAAATACACCCATTCTCTCTCTCCTCCCCGCGTATATCCGGCCGCGGTCTTTATCCCGCGATCGAGCGCGTTTTCGAAAAGAGGCGCCCGCGAGCCTGTCGCGCCTCGTCGAGATTCGTCGTGCTTGAGCGCGTTTTTAAAAATACGCGCGCTCCCCGCGTCGCAGTGAGATCTCGTCGTCCTCGAGGGGATATCATTTGGAGGAAAACGGAGACAAGTGTCGCGCGAAAGTGCAAAGTGTGCATGATTCTCGGACGACGCGCTCTATCGAATTCCGAGTATATTGACACCTACCGAAGAGGGTGAACGACACGCGATCGAGCGCGACACATCGTGCTCGAGGCGTCGGATGGACCGAGCGTAGCATCCTTGGAAAGAGTGCACGCGCCGTCAGCCGATCAGCTCGGGAATAGCGAGATACGGAGGAAGCGGCCTCCATTCGCAGACGGGCGACACCTTGACGAGGCTCGTTATGGATTCCCACCCGATGGTGAGCGATCTATTATCAGATTTATTATAATTATTCTTCCTATTATCATTACTCTCCGACAACAATTACTCTTCCTACTTTAATACTTATCAACGTGATTAAATGGAAGATTGTTTTGCAAGAATCGCAATATTCTACATAAGGAGATATTAATTCCCTCGCTTTGCATATTAACTCGGTGAAGCGAGTCGTTGAAATCACTGATTGTGAGTCATATCTCGATTGTGCGACGTGTTCCGTGAAATTCGATCGTATCCGGCATCGTGTGTCGCGTAAACGCCGAAAGAAACGCGTCTCTCTCCTAAATTCACTTTACTTGGGACAGGTTACTTTTCAAATTATTATTCGTTGCACGATAGCATATATACATGTGTATTAATCTCATATACATATATATTATAATTATTATATCATAATATATATTAATCTCTAAAAATATAGTATATTTTAATTTTGAATTAATTTTAATTAATCTCTAAAAATATACTACTACAAATTACTATCTAACGATAATAAATAACTCAATTATTTCAAGACATTATTAAAAAGAAAAAGAGATAAATAAATTGGCGTGTAAATTTTGAATTACATACTTTGCTGTATCTAAAAAGCGCGCGAAATATGTGGATATCGATCGTTTCATAAGCTAGCGATGAAGACATTTGTCATTATCGCGAGCAAGAATTCGATCGAGCCTGCAGACGTTATTATGTCATCAAGACTAATACGCACAATGGACGCGTAAGTATCGACCGGCGCATATTTCTGGCTCGTACTCTCATAACCGCGAACGGAATGAGAATGGCCGTCGTTATTTACGATCCTTGGAAAAGATCATTATGATCAGCGGGTTTGTGCGTCGTTTGTCGCGATTAATCCGATGCTATGCAAAAACAGTTTGGGTCGCGAAAAATTGGCGACCCTCCAATTAATGCGAGAGCGCTGTTCATTAATCGTTGAATTGAGGTGTGAGAAAATGCGAAACAAAAATATCGAAATAATGTTAAATTCTTCAATGTCGCCAGTAAATAAAATAAAAGACGTAAGTTAGATCGACCACACTGGCAAATTTATTGTTGGTAATATATCACGACGTTTCGAAAAATATCGAAAAATCTGCAAATTCGAGGAGTTAAAAGAACGAGGAAAAATGTTAATAAAGAATCATAGCACGTATCTTCGAGTTTTCAATTTTCTAAGTATCTTTGTAATTAATCTGTAATTGGTTGAGAAAATTCGATATAATTGAAGGTGATAGATATCTCTCATATTCCTTATTATTTTTTTTATTAATTTGTTAGAAAAAGTAATATTTTAAATGATTTATAGTTATTATTATTTATAATTACTTATATAATTATTTTATTTTAAAATAAAATAAAATAAAATTAATATCTTTCTATTTAAGTAATAAAAATTCGAATTCTAGGGTTGGAGAAATCTTATGATTGTTCAAATTATAAATTTACTCAAAGAGAGAAATCAAGTCTAGTCAGAAAATTATAACATTGATATTCTTTTCCGATTATTATTTTTTTGGCAAAGATAAAATTAAAAGCAAAATTATTAAGCATCGCAAATGATTGAAATTATCGGAAATTGACGTCGATATATATAGCTTATTGTTAGTATAAATATATAATCATTTAAAGATATATTCGATGTATTTTACAGCAATATTTGACAGCAATATTTATTGCATTTTTTTGTATTAAGAATGAAAGAAGAACGGAAGATGCGTTCTCAATGGAAAAATTCTGAATGATTTTTATCACTATGCACAATGTATAGATTATCTCGTGCACATACATTCGCCCTAATGACGACAGTCTCCAGCCTCTAACAAAGGAATAATCGTGGAGACGAGTAGGGAAGGTCAAGATCGGGCTTATTCACTTCGAAAATGGAAACTCGCGCTCGCGCTACGGCGCAATTAATCGCCGGGGCCTTCGTAACATCCGCGGACGGAGAGCTCATAACCGCGCAGAAATAACCCGCAGGAATTTAACGCGCGCCACTCGCGCCGCGGGACTGCAGTCTCGGACTCGACGATGAGGTCTTTGGGTTAAGTATCGGGGATAGCGATCTCTCGACCGTGGGGCATTAGCATAATCTCTTAACGCGCGCGTTCGTCTCCTCGAGAGAGAATTCACTTGCGCCTTGCGCCGGAGTATCGGTCGGCTCTCTGCAGTTACATACGTTACATTCGCATTAAACGTGCACCATCACCGGTCTTGTCGTCTTCAGCGACGCGCCGACTATTATTTCGACCTTACCGCGCATTCCTCTCCGCGATTACTACCTGGTTTTTGCTTCTTCCTCGCGGCAAAGTCCTTGGAATCGCGGATGAAGTCATTACGAGTAGGGGAGAAATGGTGCCCCGGCGAAATCGTGCGCTTCTTTTTTTTAATGTCAATGCACATTGTTGTCATTATGCGCACATCCGATATGACTCGAACTTGCACATGTATGTACGTGCGTATATGGTGATGATTGTAAGGTTCGACTATACAATTAAAGATTGAGATTAAGATCGCATTAAAAATTGAAGATTGTAGGATTGAAGGATTCAATCTGATGTGAGTCGTACAATGCGACCTACAGTTGCGATTAATGTCTTATAATGTTTCGTATAATGTTCTATTTTCTTTTCTTCAATTTTTATTTATCATAATTTCTAAGATTTTGTTGTCTTATAGATTATTAGCACTTTGCAAAACATTAAAACATTCTTCGAATTTTTTCTATAAATATCTCATCTTTTCCATCCTGTGCTAAAGAGTCGCAATCAATATGTATAGCTATTAAAGATGCGAAAAAATGCAATTAATCTCTATGAGAAGTTTTTCTTCAGTTTATAATTTCACAATATTTACCCGTTTTATTCTCATTTGTCCAAATTTTCAATGCACGCTCTTAATTCATTTTCAATTTTTAACATAATTCAAGATTATTAAAATATGATTCAAGACAGATATCGAGTATCCTTTCTCTTGACGTAGCAGTTTAATAGCGCAATTTTATATATACGTGCGATTCTTTCATAATTTAACGTGAATATATTTTAATTTCAACGCGTGGGTGGCCGATTATCGTTGCATCTTCATTTGTCGCTCTATGTTTCTCGAAAACATGATTCATTTGTGGAAGGGAAAACTTACGACTTACGGCACATATAGGACACATTCGAGATCCAGAATAATTTATGATAACTTTCTTAAAACGGTGATCCCTCGAATATACTCTGAAGCGTGCGCATAAATGAGAATTGATTATGGTCTGGCGCACGCGTGCGTAAATATCTGAAAAAGCAACGAGGCTGTTTAAGCCGATGCGCGCTGATTGCCGGTCTCGATTCCGTCCTACGACGCGTAGATGGTCCCCTAAAGATTATATAAGTACAAACACCACGATATCGCAACGCCAGGAGATTTACGACGATCAAAATGACAAGTGGATGCCGGTGTAACGAGGCTTAAAGTATTATTTGATGTAGCTTCGTAATGAACGAAAATACCTGAATGACGGAAAATCACTATATATTATGCGTACATTGCACTATAAGAATATTCTGCAATAAAGATATCACATGCATAGCGTCAGATAATTTAATATATTTGAAAAATATATGTATTAAAAATTTTAATATGATATATATATTTATATTTTAATTTATTATTATTTAAATATATATTTTTGGTGCATTGCGAAGAAAAGGTATATTAATAAAGTTTAAGATGCTCGTGATATTTTTGCATTGTAATCGATCGGATACATATTCTTAATAAGTGCTACGCATATTAATTATTAATTCCTAAAAACTTTACATAATACATATCTAAAATTACATGAACTTTCTCAACTATTATATAGAAAATTCAGAAATTACACAAATAATCTCTTTTTATTTTTGCGATAAAATAATAATAAAAAATGTGAATTTTATAAACGAGAAATTCATAATCTTTGTCTTCTATTCGCCTTCTATTTTGGAGGCGTGTGCAACTTTACATCGAATTATCTTTGCAATCAATTTAGGCATTCCGCAAATAAGTATGAGCTAATGAGAAGGAGTGATCAGTGCAATTTGCGCGATGTAATGTGCACGGAATAATCCATAAATCGCATGATTCTCATGGACGGACAGTGGAATATTGATCGTTTTAGAAAGTGCAGTGTTTCAAAAGCAAGACAGAGAAACAGCTGTGGGATAATTGGCACTGATATATCAGACTCTATCTCCCGTGATTGCTCGTGCAATCATGCGCGTGAACCTGTTAATTTATGAACTTTAACACCAAGGCAAGCACGTACAAAGTGCGTACTTAATTAAGCCGCGAATCATAAGCTGCGCATTTCGAGATATAAGGGTGTTGGTCGCATAACGAGTTTGTCGTGTTTTTATCGTAACGCGATTTTATATTTGCGCGATTATATTTTATAAATTATATTAAAATTACCTCTAACTGCTAAAAAAAATTATCTTACAGAATCATACGTCAGTAAACAGTAGTAAATTGGTTTGTTTTTAAAAAATAAGTTTCATAGAATTTTAATTTTTTATCGATTGTTATGATTTATATCTGGTACATACAGATATTTTTTACATAATATAATTAAAAATTATTTTTGACATATAATAATATCTAATAATAGTAAACTTGTGATGGGAGAAACATAGCAAAGCACGATAATTTCATTTGCAACGACATCGCTTCGCTAGCGTTATTCTTCCTGCGAATGAATATTTTTATCGTTCCCGGTTTAAATGTTTAATACTTTCATTCCTAACTTTTTTTTGAATACTTGAGATTCTTTGACGATCTTAAATCTATCACGCGTGATAGAATTATAATAAAAGATTCATCATCAATGATTGTTTTTTTTCTGGTTAATCGTTAACTTCATTATATTTTTTGGGGAGGAATTATATATTATAAAATTGTATATTATATTATAATTGTGTCATAATAATACAGTATACATATTGATATTAATAGCATATAGTTTCTTACTTTGAGAAAATTTTAAGATTCATCATTAATGATATATCGATGTTATTTAGATATAGCATGTAAATACTTTAACATGCGAAATCGCACAAATATTTAAACACAATGTAATTGTTTTGAGTACATCAAAAAATGATATAAGTTATATACTTTCAAATATAATTTTTAAAATAAGATGTTTTCGAAGCATTTACGAAATATATATATCTATACATTGCATAATATTCGAAATTAATTGCATTTTTTATTTTAATTTGTGGACGTCTCGGGAATAAAAGAGAAAGAGAAAAGAAAGCTAAAATTAAGTTAAAACTTTTATTCCGAAAACCTTTCTAGAAAAATTTATCGAGATACTTATATGCAACACAGCTTATCCTAATTCATAATGAACAAGTGGCTTGACGCACTTTTGAATTCACGAAGCGGATGAATGAGAGCAGTCGCGTGCGCGCAATTCCTGGAAATACGCGTGTCTAGTATCGCGGCCGATCGACGTGACGAGCGGCGCAAAAAAGACGGAGAATAATACGCGGTAGCGTCCGCATCCTCGCGACGATCGACAATGGTGATCACGTGTGCGGCGGTACTGAACGACACGATAACGTGCATCGTGTGCGTGAGTGCGTGCGCGCATAGTCCCTTGTCGCTCGGACATCGGTGGCGAGGCGTAAGCTGAAGGGAGCTCGCATGAATGGGAGCTTCATTCACGTGACCGCGCGGCGCGTACCTCTCCGACTTTATCCTATCCCGTCTTACGATGTATTCGGCGAGAACAATGGGCCGGTCTTTAAAAAGGTTCGACACGATCGGATAATTGGTCCACGATCTATCGTAACTCGCAATCAGCTGCGCCATTGATCGCGTTTCATTCTCTTCCATCCGTATTTTATAAAGAAATAAATATTTGACATTTCTTCTCTATTCGATAACAATTCTATTTAACAATTCTATTAAAATTTTTTAAATATTTATTTTGTAATTTATTTTTAAATTTATTTTTAAATTTATTATTTATTATTTATTATTTAAAAAAATATATATTTTTTATATTTTATGAGATAGATAAAATATTTTAAGAGAATGTTTTAAAAGTTCTATAATACTAACTTAATATTTTAGTCTTAATACTCTAGTCTTCTCTAGTTTTTAATTATTTTTCTATATCTTTTTTTCTTGCATCGTTTAGAATTCCGTGTAAATTGCGCTCTCCATTAAGTCGGGCGGCGATCGATACGGCAGAAAAGATCATTGTGGTCTTTCTTCTTGCGCGATAGCCAAGATATACCGCGCGAAACGTAGAGCATAAATACTCGCGATCGCAGGCTCGACTTTATATCGAATCTCGATCCGTCCGTTCGATCGTTACTCTTCGCTGAAGGCGCATCTTTATAAGGAGTAAGGGCCGCTTATATACGCCGGCACATATAACGCAAGTATTCATATCGGCTCGTCTTCTACGTTTATCTCAACCGCGACTGGTCGTTGAACGAGACGTAAGTACCGGATCGGTTTGATGAATAGCTCGTGCGACATAGACACGTGGGTGGAATTATGGGCGATTTGCCGCGTCGATTTCTCGATCATGCGGTACAGGAAATCAGCGCAATCTATGGTTTATGATTCATTTTCTCCCTCCTCTTTCTCTCTTCCTCACTTCGCGTTCCTCTCAAGATGGAAAGTAATGTTCGGACTTAAATAAATCCCGTTTATAAAATTCTCGAAACCGATCGGGAGATCGCTCGATCGTTTGTTTAACCGGATGTCCAATCGATCGAGACTTACATTGATCATAAATCTAAGAGATAAAAAGTCGCGAGTGTTGCATCGCAGATAAGAAAAATTGTGCTATATTTCACTGTTCAGATTTGCTTGTTCAGTCAGAAAAGTAACTTATTTCGAGATAACCGGAGAAGATTAAGAGAAAGATACATATCGACATGTTGGCGCGAAATTAAGAAATCGTGGGAGAGGAAATTAAATGCCCGTTTAAATTTAACATAAAGAAGAGAAAGCCATCGGATGTGACTTAAGTGGAGCAAAAAAAAATTGTTGCGAATCGTTATTTCTTTTAATGATGGTAATTCATATTCCAATCTGTTTGTTACTGTTCCTTTTAAAAACGATACGTTTTCATTATGTTTATACAACAAGTCGTGCGTTATATTTTATATTAAGATATGTTATAATGTTACTTATTAAGAATCTCTTGTGGCGTAAACTTTCTGGATAATCTAATGCTTTAATTTTTTAATATAGGATTAAATTAGCAATGTTTTAATACGTTTTAATTACAAAATCTCTTAAAGAGAGCAAGAAAGAGAAACAAAGAAAGAGTATTCGGCTTCACCTAACGTCTGTGATGAATGAACGCGTAAAAAAAAACAAGAGACCAGAGCGAGGCAGAACGAGAAATGGCTTCCTTTCAATGGGACCAGTTCATCCAGTGTCTTTGAAGGCGGGTCTCGTATCGGCTCGGGTAATTCATTTTAGCACTCTGATCCGTATATGGACTAGCAACAGGCTCGACCACTCGTATCAATTCGTTCTTCTCCACTGTCCAAGTGTAATCCCGCCACTAGCGCTCTGTAATCTGTCGAAGACGGTGAGTATCGAAAATGAGCTTGCAAATGAGGCAGTGTATAACAATAAAATTCAGAAAATATTTCAATGTATAAAAAAATGTATAAAAAATTATAGAAATCGTATAGAAAATTACATTAATTATATAATTAATATATAAATAGAAATATATATAAATAAATAATATAAAAGGAGTTATGTGCAAAATGTGATATAAGTAATTTTTTTTCAAATCTCTGACGCGAATTTTCGAATTAATAACATCAAAATATATATCCGACAAAATCTGGAATATATCGAAAAAAATAAAGCAACGGGATCGATGAAAGAAACTGTTATTGCCTCATCACAATCTCATTAATTAGAAATATATTGTATAATATATTTTATATATATATGACTTTAAATCAACAAAACAATTTTATTCAAAAAAGTGGCGCCTTTGAAAAAAAATATATTTTTCATGTATATATTTTGTATACTCTTTCTCTCTCTTTCTCGTTCTTTTCTTTTTTAGTATTTTAATCGTCTGAATTAATAATTTTTTTGAATCGGAAAATAATATACTCCTGGACAAAATTAACGCATAATTTTTTTTCACTTTTTCTTTAAAATTTTTCATTAAAATTTAAATATCAGCTTTAAAAGAAAAAGTGAAAAAAATTATGCGTTAATTTTGTCCAGGAATATAGATTGATTTTTCGCTTTGTGAACGCAACGGCATCTCGTTACATCTCTACGTAGTTGGAATATACGTTCTTCAGCTCGAAGCTCCCGAAAATAAAGCTAAAAACAGGTGTGGTCAACTTGGAAATAGAATAAGCAAGTTCGCACATTGGCGTGAGACAACGCCTTGCGATTTCATCATATCCGACAGTTCCATGGAAAACTTTGAGCCAAGTGGAATGCGAGCACTCGACATGTAACTTTATATCATTGGATTAATATGCACGATGAAACTCATTTTATAGCGGTCAAGAATACTATCTATGTTTTACATAAATCCTGGAAACTGATATCTCCGATGCAATATGTCTTAATTAAACCTTATAATTTCGAAATATATATATAGCGCGATACATATAAATGTATCAGCAGAATATTTTAAATAGACGCGCTTCATATAAATCGATACCTTTTAATCGGAATAATGATTCAACCAAAATAAACTTTACGGAGGAGAGGAGGGGACACTTGAAAATACGTATAAGATCGAAAAGTATGTATGTTACTCGATATCTTCACAATGTGACTTGAAAAATCGAACGACGGTGTATCGACTGCGGGTGGGCGAGCACGTTACATCGATTCATTAGTCATCGCGAGAGAAAAAAAATCAGTTGGTCGAATCGGAAATCAGGAGAGGGATACGTATCTTTCCCAATGTCTCATCGAGAGAGAACGTAAGTCGACTCGCCCCGTTATATTACGTAAACGTCATTTCGGCCGATTTAACGACGGTTTCGCGCAGGAAAAAAGCCCGATCGTATGATCGTAACAATTACTTTATCAATCCCGGCGATCGTCGGTACCGTCATATCCGCCCGCGATGCGTTAATTGATGCGCGGTTTTGCGCAAGCGACGCGATTGATTGATAATAATTCGGTTAATAATTTGGTAAGTGCTCGCGACGGTTATCCGTCCAGATTGTTTCTGCCTCTTGTTTTGATTAATGACATACGGGCCGATTCTCTCTTCTTGTCTGCAATATCGTCGCTAATTGCGACTGTTCTTCCCGAGTCAGCTCGTCTCGCTTCGGGTACAAAATAATGAGATACGGCGAGAGCGTCGAAAGTCGTTTACAGATCCGATGATCGATGACATCGGTGCACGCTTATCCGTGCGCTTGTCTTTAAGCCCCCGCTTCATCATTTTTAATTAAGAGTGCCGAGCTTATTTGCTTATCGTTCAGGCGTCTTACCGGGACATGGAATTCGTAATTACGTTGGCAAGTCATTAATCTCTCTCTCTCTTTTTATATTCGAACGAATTTAGAGGTTTGCGTTCCGTAAAAACGATCTGAGCTTAGATTGTTTTTGTAATTATTTATGATATGATGACAAGACGAGCCAAATTGTATATACTTTTCATCGAAGTCTTGCAAACACGCGATTTGAATTTGGATTCTCTTATGTAACGTTTCCACCACGAGTGCAAACGTTGAGGCGCGAATAAGAGAAAAAACTTGGCAATAAATAAATATATAAAACACGGAGACCCTGGAGAGAGAAAAAGAGAGAGAGAGAGCGTCATCGGCGTGGGTGCAAGATATTTTCGTTCTAGCCTAATTCAGTAGTTCTAGAGTTACATCCTATGGTACCATCCTAAATATAAAATCTAGCGCGCGCGCTTGCCTGTAATTTGTTACGCGTCAGTTGGCCGATACGATATGCAGCTACTATAATAGTAATAATCGAACTAATGACTTTAGCGATGATCGAGAAGGGAAGGATATTTTTATCAAACGCGTGCTTCATCAAGAGATCTTTTGTCCATTTGAGAGAATTAATTAAATACCGATAGGATGATCGATCGATATCGCTGTCATTTATCAGTCAGTCATTGCAGTGCGGTAGCCATGATCGAATCGGCTAACGATCCAGACAGCCATATTTTCTCGAATTAACGAATATGGCAATTGGAGGAGGGTTTTGTGATCGCGATGTCGATCGCGATCGGTGCAGATCGGTGTAAAGGAGGAAGAAGGGGAATCGTCACGCACGTGAGAAAATGAAGGGGAGGAGAGCTTCATCACCGAGTGGGAGAATTTTCACATCGGTACAACTGCCAATCACGATCACGATACATTACTTGCGAGTGCAATCATGGGAGCGATTAAATCGTAGATGCACATGATTAAATTGCATTACGAAATAACAACGAGCAGAGGATTTATTTATAGAATGATATATACATAGATATTATATGAAAGAAGCTATAGTGTTTTACATATTATATGGAAAATTAATAAATAATGTGCACATGGAAATATATATGCATATATAATTATAAATATTAATTTTAGTAAGAGATTTCTGTGATTTTTTAGTGAATTTTTTTAGAACAGATACGTTATTTTTAGCATGCTTGATATTTTATATATATATATAACATTTATAATAATTTTTACTTATTTTTTCGCGATATCCATTGATAAGACTCAGCATTTGAATTTAAATATATTGATCAATTAAAATTTTTTTCAAGTGAATCTCTTTATTCAATTTATATGGCGTACAACGTAGGACATTTTCTTCTGTCGAGCGTTCTTCAGCTACGAATTTAATTATCTAGATAGATAACATTGCGTAATAAGATAGAATGTCCACATCTCTTAGTGGTAACGTGCACTGCCAATCACGATTGACGGATGCTGTAGCGATGGCGATAGAAGAAAGGGTACGGAATAGCGGGCGAACGTTCTCCATTCGTTCTCTAAAGCACGCTAGTCGTTTTCGCATCAATTTTACAACTGGTCGGCTATCGATCGACCAATCAAAGTTCAACTCGTGTTTACCGAATCGTTTCTTGCAGCTATCTCTTCGGGCGAGATTGTTATCGGGGCGTCGATTCGCTTTTAATTAGAAATTTTTTTTTTTTTGTTCGTTTTCAAGATTTGCAAAATTAAAAAAATGTATATAGTGAAAGGCGCCATGCTCTCCATTATATATGCTTGCAGTTGCATAGCATCTCGCTGAGAGAGAATTTCTTTTACTCATATGCACATGCTGCATATAAATGGTATAACAAAATGCAATTGCTGAGGATGTTATAGAAAATTTCAATTTATGCAGAATGTCTCAGAATCATTTTACAATATAAGTATAGAAATATGATAATTAATAACGTATAACAATGTTTTATTTTATTTTTGATTTTTTAGAAAATGAAAGAATATTATCTTTCTTGGAAACTATACATAATATGCAGTCTAACAACAATTATTAAATCACAGGTAATGTTTCCGTGTTGATGCCATAATTTTCAATACTATCATTTATCATTTTATAGACACATTAAATCATTTTTTTATAGACACATTATCATTTATCATTTTATAGACACATTAAATATAGAAATATTAAATATAGAAATATTAAATATAGAAATATTAAATATAGAATTATATATTTATTTATATATAATTCCCTATACTACATACATATACGATTCTACATTCGTTTTTAATCAATGTAAGAGGCAGCAACGAGCAAAAGATGTTCGGGAATGGGCTTAACGCGCTATTCCTTTCTCGATGAAAAACGCCTACAGAGGTGCTTATGAGTTGCGTCATTGCCAAATTAAGAGAGATGTATAATTGAATAATTCGTAAAGGGAAAAGGCGCACCGGGCAATTTAACGATATTAGTGGGTAGTCTTATATATTCCTTTCAGATTTTTACCGCGTGGGCGATTCAATTGGACTAGCTGTAAGGTGGCCCATCATCGCCTTGAGAAATCTTTCTCGTTTTCTCTTCTCCAGATACCACGAAGACTGCACTAAGTCCTAAGTTTTTAGCTGAATCACATTTACTTCGCGTCACATTTCGAAAGCGAGCAACGTGTGTACGCTCCGTCGAGGGCTCTCACATATGTCAGTGTTCTCGCATTATGCTGCGAGAGCAAATTGCATATTTTATAATTATTTATCGCCTACTATGGGCAACGACAGTGATTAACGACCCTATAAAAGCAACGATGTTAACGACGGTGATTATTTAAAGATGAATTTCCAACTCGCGTGCACGAAGTTCGGGATAAATTGGGAAAGTCATTATCGTGGGACATTCGAGCTTCGAGTGTTCGATCAAATTGCCATTGACTCCGACACTTCTTTCCTCAAATTTGTTAAATCGCTGATAATAAATTAGCTCTCTCGATCAAGAATATTGTTCATTTTATCATCTCATTAATATTAATCGTAGGACATACGATAAGAACTAAGCCTCTTTCGTTATTTATTCCCGAGATATACAAACGTGTTTTCTTCATGCTTGCACCATCGTTCGACGAGAATGTTTTTCGCATTCGTTACGGTCTATCGAGAACCGGTGAAGCTTATCCCCGATATCGATGTCTATGGTAACTAATCGTCAACGCTAAAATTGTCACCCACACGCGCAGTTTCATCAGCGTCGTCGAGGCGTACTTCCGCTCCCGGAACGTTCAGGAATACGGCATGTCTGAGGCGTATCTAGGTCGCGTGACTGACATTTGCATTGTTGATCATTAAAAAACGGTATACAAATGTGAAGTTCTAAGTAACAAATAGTCGGCTGGTCGGTACCGACGATGAACATATCGTGCCCATTATGCCACGCTATTCTCTTTGCGGTAGACGATGCGTTGATATTTTACGCGACTGCCGTCTCTGGCGCGTCCGCCTCTTGCGGAGGCGCATATTATATCCCGTATAGGTTAAACCAACCCGCCTACTTGCCCGACGTGTTCCAATACCTGGCAACGATATGTCAACAACTACTTTCAACTTCGCATTCTGCCAGCTCTGCGTTTTAATCCAGCACGTTCGTAGAATGGCGTTTTATATCCCTGGCGATAGGACCGCATTCGCTCACTGACACCATGTCATTTTTACAGTACGGTAATATGTGACATTTTCAATAATATATTTGATTCTTCGAATAATGTAACATTGTAAGTAAATGATGATCATTTCTTGGCTATCGTTAAATAAATGCAACAATGGAAAGAGGAAGGTATTCTAAGAAAATTGATGGAAAGACAGAGAGTTCTTGGAATAATATTTTTCCTTCGATTACATAAAATTGTTATTTTTCAAATAAAAATTATTATTACAAGTATAGCGTATCATTTTTCATTTATGATGTATAGCTCTTCTCACACAGTTTTTTTAAAAATTTGTATTGATATTCGAAACTACCTCACATTCAAAATTCTTCTTCTCTACTCTATTTCAAATTAATCAAGACATATGTCATTTAATTTTAATTATGAGAAAATCGAGATATTCTATTTATTTATTTTCGTTTATTTTCCGGAATAATTATAATTTTTTTCGATATAGTTTTTGAAGATGTAAAACGATAAGGAGAGAGAGAAGTATAAACAGTTTCGGGAAAGTACCGAATAGTTTCGTAACAACTTTTTAGTAAATTTTTTAAATAATCTTATTAGTTCAGCCCATATCTTTCCAGGTGTTTTGCTGCGCGCTGTCAATCTCTGGACGGCGATCTATTTTTTTCGAATCGCGTTAAGTGGAAATGCACGAAGACGCGTATTTATATATGCAGCGTGCATTTATACACGATCCAACCGATATGTACGTTCGCCACTTTGTGTAACGCGGGCGAGCGATAAATTGCGTACATTACGCCGAGATGGACTCGGCTTCGGCATTGCGCGTCATCCGGTAGGCCACTGTGGGAAACCTGAAGTCTCCTTCTCCGACGGAGCAGCCTTCAAGGCTCATTAACTCCAGAGATAGCGCGTTATGCCGGATTACGCTGTCTCTTCGTTAGCGTACTTATTGCGGTTCGTTGGTGTGCGGCCGGTTACGTGGATGTTGGTGCATTCGATGTACTCAACTCTGCCCGAGGCTCTGTTAGAGGTCCAGAATGCACGCACACGTATG
Source organism: Camponotus vicinus (assembly GCF_025532165.1). Lineage (NCBI taxonomy): Eukaryota > Metazoa > Arthropoda > Insecta > Hymenoptera > Formicidae > Camponotus > Camponotus vicinus. Next base: position 34,187,729 of record NW_028141945.1, read on the forward strand.
AGATTCGATTGATATCGCAAAATCCCTTGGAACGATTCCTCTCGGATTCGAGTCGGTTAATGGAGTTGTTTATTTCAAGTTTTTTTTTTCAGAAATCAAGAGGACAGTGTATTCCGTGGAATGCGTAACGTTCTTTTATATTATAGTAATTAGTAATTTTTAGTATATCTTATTAATAGGTTCGTTACTTTATAAGAGTAAAATTATAGCGAATCTTAGATTTAGCATCACTTCTCTTAATTTAAATGAAATTTAATATAATTGAGTTTTGAAAAAATTCGTCAGCCAAAACATGTCGAATAAAGAGCTTTTCATTGGATGGAACAATTGGTTGGATTGCTTCCTCTTTTGTATCATAATTTCTTAAATCCATTAATCAAAGGGAAAAATAAATCTACGAAACAGTGAAAGAGGTTTAACTCGTTTCGCAAGTAGTCGCGGGATGTAACGAGCGTCGAAGAAGAAGAAGAAGAAGAGGAGGACCAAGTACGAGAAGTGGCTTGCGCGCGCGGCTCGATTCCTCGTTGGTGGTTCGCGGGGTTAAATATACCCTCGTTGGTCGCATCATATACAGAGAACTGTGGTAGATCGAGAGAGGGAAGAGAGAAACAGAGAGAGAGAAAGAAAGAGAAAATAGAATGAAAAAGCTAGAGACACGTATATGTATGCGCATACAAACATATGTGCGCTCGTCGAAGCGAGAACGAAGAGAGAGAAAGATAGAATTGGCGAAAAAGAGAGGGAAGAAGTCGAGCTCTGCTATTACAGAGCACCTCCGTAGCCGCGACTCACAGCCCAATATGGAGCAATCTCAGATTTCCATCCGCCCAAATCGAGAATATACACGCCCGCGCCTCCGCTTGCTCCTCTTGTGGAGGGCTGGTCGTTGTCGTCTTCTTCGTCGTCGTTGTCGTCGCCGACGTTTCCTCCGGTTCCCTCGACGGAGGTGTAGACGTCGCTCTTGGAGTTGTCGCTCTTGTCCACTTTACTCTCGCTCGTAACAGTGCCAAAAGTGTCTCAAAACGCTTCGCTTCGTTCTATCGGTCCCATTTCTTCCCTCCCTCCCTCATCGCTCTTCATTTACTCGCCACTTCTCATTTTCCTCGCAAAGTTTCTTCAAGTTCCTCTCTTCATCTGGAAGGAATTTTATCCACGTGCTCGGCATTCCTCGTCCTCCTCCTCTTTTTCTATCTTCGATTCCATTTGAAGTATCTCTCGATACGTCTGCCAAGAAACCACGCGAGTAGAATCGATCGCGTGGGCGATCGCGAAGCATTGAACGAGCCGATCGAGCGATAGTAATTAATCGAAGTCTTGTGATTGTGCTCGACAATGATTGTCGTGTCATTCGGTTCGATGGTGAATCGATCGTGCGCGAAAATCGCATCGGAGTAGAAGACGCTCGCAACGCGCGGTGCCGATCGCCGAACGCGTGGTTCTCTCAGAAAGAAGACTCTCCGAGAACGATACGTTCATGTTGCCGGAAAGCAACTTTCCCGTCACAGGTAATCGACAGCGAATCATTGTATTTTTCGATAACAATATATATACAATGATGAATTTTTTGTCTTGTGATTACGATTTTCTTTAATCACTTAGTGAAGCTTACAACCTTGAAAAATCGTCTTTGCGTTTGCTCGTGAAATCTCGGAAAATCCTTGATCGTTTCTTACGATCGCGAAAAGGCACGAGAAGTAAATTCGTTTCGATCAAAAAACTTTTACGAATAATTTCACGATAGGTCCCTGCTGTCCACGTGGGACACTATCATTACGTCGCGCGGCTCGCACGGATGTTGACATGTAATTATGGATCTATAGCGGCAAATCATAATCAGGCCAGTGGATCACGATCCATCGATGCATTGTAATATATAAGCAGGTCGATTTATATGACATGTTTATGTATGAGCAATCAATAAACTTATAAAATTGAATAATGATGAGATCGAGAATATTTCAGCATATTTATCTTTCTTCGTATATTTTTTTCCAGAGAAAAGAATTTTTTCCAAAGAATTTTTCTTCAGACATTACATCACCTTGACACATTCTCGACTATCACGACTGACTTTCCGTTTTTAACCTAGTTGCGCCTTTGCCAATAGAACGCGAGAGCACATGCTTTCCCGCGAAGCAAATATGCGTTCCAATTCGTCCACTTGTTACCTGTGTGAATACTAAAATTTGACGCAATACTACTGGAAAGATAAGAAAGAAAAGGAATAATAATCATTTTGATTAAGAGAGCATTGCAAATATTTTTGCATTTTTATCACGAATATATTAGGTTGTAAATCGGGATATGACAGAACATTTTTTACGTATGATTTATGTTTACAAATTTTTCCGAAAAGAAAATTTTCTTTTTACCGATGTTTTAAATTAATTCTGGATAATATAGTCGAAGCTATGTATGATTATATGTGTAAGCGTGTACGACGAATGCGCTTCAGCAATCATAACAGCAAAAGTACGGCACGATACCATCAACCATAATCCTAAATATGGAGTGAGAAATTTGAGAGAACCGAAAATAGTGGCGGTACGCCAACTGCTAAAAATAGCCAAAAAATAAATTGTAGTTACGCGTTCGCCTGCATCATTCTATAACTGGTCTTCAATGAAAACGAGCCACCTCCCGCACATATCGATATTAATATCTTCCACTAGTCTCGCCTTTTGGCGTTTATTTCTGCGAAACTTTTTGCGTTTTGAAAATTATTAAAGATTGAAGTCGCGATATTTTAAAAATTTCAGAGAATTTTCGTATTTTAACAATTTTGCAACTTACACTATATAAAGTCTTTATGATTTAAAATTTGGAGAGATTTAGATCTTTAAATAATATATGTATGTATTTATTTCTTCCTTTTCTCCTTAATTTAAAATCTAAAAATTTAAAAAGCTTAAATTTTCGAAATTATGCTTAATACGTTAATTTTTTAAAATTTTGAAACCTTACTTTTTAAAAGTTTTGCTATATTTAAATCATATTTATTTTTAAAAATAAAATTACGGATCTATAGATGTCTTTCTTGATGTAAATCTTTACATTACTTATTATGATTATTTAATTTCTAGTCACAATTCGACCATGTAATTATTACTTGCGTTGGCCTGGATGTGAAAAAATATTTTCTTTCTCGATCTCTTATAAGTCATATTTAAATGATGGATCTAGATTTTCACTAAAAAATACTTTCGTGACATTATTTTAAAATGCAATCGAATTGACACATTTATTTTTATGCGAATATGAAATAATATTTTTAATTGATTCGAGACATATAGTTTAACTTTGTATTGAAATCTTATTTTGAAATAAATTGTAATATATAAAAATGTATAATCGTGAGACATGAAACCTGATCGATTAAGACCAAATATGGTTCAGAAATTGCGGGTGTTGGGTGGGCAGTACCGGAGTGTGTGTCCGCTTCTATTTGTGCGCGGGAATATTTTTATCCGACGATGTGCTGCGAAGTCGTATGTATAATACACTTCTTCGTCTTCTCTGCGTTTTCCTCTTTCTCTCTTTTAATTTCTTACGCATTGTTTCCCTACGTCTTTTGGCGTGCCAATTAATCATGTCTTTGTTTCGTTGACCCTTGATTACGCGAATTTTCATATCGTGTTATTAACATTATATAATATTTGTGAAGCATTTGCAATATTTGAAAAAAAATGTATGAGAAACTTTTAGCATTTATATTATACGCTAAAATATAAAATATATCATATTTCTCTTTCTCTTTTTTTTATTTCTCATAAATATTATTATTGAATTATTATAAATATTATATGTGAATAAAAAACTGCTGTATATTCATTATATTGATATATAAAAAATATATAGAAAAATAATTTTTACATATTATATAGAATTTAAACAATTCTTTATATATATGTATTATTTAATAACAGATGATAGATACAACAAATATATTTTTTAATTTAATATTTAAGATTTTTTTATATAATATATAGACTGTCTTTTTTATATATAAATCAAATGATGTGTAACAATTATAAGTAGTCGTATGAGAATCTTAGAAATATCCTGCGCATATGATATCGCGAATGTTTGCGAAATGTTACGAATTAATGCGAGTTACAATTATGATCGTACAAATTATTATATTATATGAACAGAGAGTTTCAGAATTTGATAATGAATTACTCAACGGGATGCAACAGGTGTCGAATGAGACGAGCTGTTTCACGAGAAGCGGTTCCAAAGCGGATCTTTCTCGCGTAAGCGTTCGCGGCTTTGCTGTTGTGCGATTTCGAAGCCTTGGACGAACACACGGTCGCCTACGCGATTCGCTCTCGATGGTGCAACGACGGCCATATCGTGCGTTTTATCGTTTATCCATTTCTACGTGAAGCATTTGTTTAGCCTCTACGCCATTTCTCACGCCCGTCAAATCTATGCAACACGCAATTCGCCGCGGCATTAATCCAACGCTCATTAATACAGTGGTTATGAATATTCCGCAATCCGCTCGCACACCGGCAACGATCTCCGGCTTCGACGCCGGCCTACGCACAACCTTTCGCGTGGTTCTCGCATGCCGAAATAAGAAAGTGGAAGCTGTTCGCACGGCGGCTACTTCCGACCCCGTTTTTCGTTCTGTCAAAATTAAGAGAGCACATTACGACTTCATTAATAATTAATGAAGTCGAGCACTCGGTTTGGAAATGTCGCTTCAAGTCAATCTATAACGAATCATTTTTTTCTTTCGTCAGCGCATACAATTTCTCAGCTATGATCTCGCTATTGAAAATACTTGCATATGTATGAGATGCAGAAGACGTTGAAGAGAGGAAGATTTTTTTACATTCACTTTACAATATAAGCTACATCAACATATACGCTATCTCGTCCTCGAAAATTGAAGCCGATTCAGTGTTTTAGAAATTCTGACATTTAAAACAAACTTTTGAAATTGAACGTCCAAGTATACTTGAAATCGGGAAGTATGTTTTGGAAGCTATTTGCCAAAGTATACATGAGCAAATTATTTTCGTGTGGGACTCTCTCGTTTTAAATCTAAAGAAGAATTCTATATGTACTCGTGCGAAATGGGATAAACTCTAATAGCGATTCGCTTGTTTGAATTTTCAGGGGGCACTATGCAGACTGAGGAAGTCGTGCCGCGTGCACAGTCTGTTGGCATAGATAGTAGTCTGACCGACGACGTTGGTCTGCAGCATCATTTGCATCACTCGTCGCATTTACGTTGTCCGTTACCACCCGTGATCCACATGGCCGTTAAGCAAGAGCCTCAGGAGGAGGAAGAGCGAAGTCGCGATGCGAGCACGTTGAGGTGAGTTATGAATCTCTTTTCGTGTCTGGCATGACATACGTCGCATATATATCGATCGGTTTTAACTCTCCAGATGACAAATTACATGCTAAATAAGTAATACACGACATATATTAGAGGATATTAGAGGATATTTTTTTGTATTGTTTTCCTGTTTTTAAGTCGTATATTACAATCTTGTTGACGTTTCACACCTTTTTTCGCGGAAAATTAAGAATAATTTGATGACAATAATTTAATGTAAAATAACAATTTAAGCACGTCGTGAACGAGAATCTCTTCTGATTTTGATAGTCCGCAAGTGGATGCGATCAACGTCGCGGGTTCGGTGGACAAGCAAGTTGGCCATCATCAAATTCAAGGACTGGAGGACAATCCAACGCTAGTTCCAGATGCTAACAACCGAGGACGATCCAGGTGATTTATTTTTCTCAATACAATTTTTACACAATATTTTATCAGTATAATTAAACTAGTAGTAAGATAAAATAATCACGCTTGATATCAATAATATAAAATTTGCTTTCAATCATCCTAAAATTAATACATTGAATTAAATATTACGTTTGCATATATATATGCAACAGATGAAATATTTCCACCCTTCTAGACAAATTTCACATTGCGTTGGGGAAACGTGTCTCGCGACGGCTTACATTGTCACGTAGCGCGATCCGCGGCAACGACTATCTCGTATCTTTCCTTCGCCATGTCACTAACGACGTCTTTAACGTAGAACCGGCCGCTCTTGTAGCCAGGAAAGTGCTTTAAACGATCATCGCTGGCGTCGTTCGCAAGAAAGACAGGCGCCAGGAAACTGGTTCGAGCAAGTCTTCTAAAGAGACGCGCGCGAACGCGCGGAAAAAGGATTCGCGGATATACGTCAACGAGACGCGCCGGCGAGAGAGATCACCGTTATTATTGAATTTCATTAAACGGCCCGAGCAGAGCGGCAAGAGCAGAGGAAACGTAATCGAATACGTTCTCTGCATAAAGCGCCGTGTATTAAGGTGTGGTCCGGAATGCAGTCACTGGCGTTAATGAAGAAACGATATAAGCTGCTGTGAGCGTTGATTTAAATATGGTTTCCTTCTATGTGATATTAAAATATAATGTTGCCCTCGGTGGGACTATTACCCAAAGTAACTCTCAAAAATATTTTTCCGACTTTAATAAATAATTTTCTCGTTGAAAAATATTTTCTTCTCTAATTTTTTTTAATTAATATTGAAATAAAAAATCACTTTTAAATAAACAAGAATACATGGCGATTTACACCCCTATGTATGAATATATTAAATTAAACTATAAAACTTATATATTTTAATGTTGTAGCCGTGGTCGCAGAAAATCGCGATGGAAGCTCAAGTTTCATCATCAGGCGCTTCCGCCGGAATACTTGGATCACTACGAGGCTTCGTTGGCTCAGGAAAACCTGAGTTCGTCGCCGCCGCGAACCGTCATCGAACCGGCGGCACCAAGCCCGGCGCCGACGAGCTCGACGTCCACTCCAAGTCCTATCGCCGACACCCACGGCTGGTTACAACGGATCGCGGCGATGCAGCAGGAGCTCTGTCCACACGTCGCGAATGTACCTCAGAATTCGACTCCTGGCCATGACAATCAAGTCACCAGTACCAGGAGATCCGTTATCACGTCCGCGTCCTCGCAGGCCTACTCCAACGCACCATATCCCAATCATCATGCTCAGCAATCGCAGACGTCTAGCAGACCGCCAATGAAGTATTCCGATCTTCCCTACATGGGCGAGATCACCCTCGATAATAGCAAGCCTAGACGCGGCCGAAAGCCGAAGAAGGCTGATATCTGCCATTTAATTTACAAGAATTATGGCACTATACTGCCGGGTACGCCCGGTCACGAGGAAAGAAGACTGTCGCCTCGGGACAAACAGGATTCTCAGGACCGCGTATCGCCACATCTGCCTTTTCAGAAGACGGATGTGCAAAACAGAATAAGTAGTCTGTTGGAGAAGCGGCTGACACAGGAGACTAGACGGAGTTTTGTCGCGCTCTCTGAGAGCGCGCGGGAGCAGGATGAACCGTTGAATCTCTGCATCAGAGATCTCAATCAGTTGAAGATTCGACTACTGCGGAAGCATGGGAACGTTTATGAATCCGGTCAGATGAAGAGCGAGACATCCAGTGACGGCGAAGAAGTGGAATGTCTTGGAAGCGCTTTTTTATCGGAACCGATCAACTACTCGGACTCGATGGTCCATCGTTCAAACAACAGTCTCGTCAATCATAATAATAACGTGATCGATCCGATGATCGGCCATAACTCTGGCTTCGTGTATTGGCCGAACACCGGCGTATTCATCCATCCGATGGCCCTGCAGTCTCAATTGCTGTATTATCAGAAGGTTGCTCAAGGTGACAAGTGCTCGCCGCGGCCGACGGATCAACCGCCGAGGGAGCAGAAAATCGTGCCCAAGTCGATATATTCGATGATGGAGACGAAAAGCATACCTCAAGTGTCTGCGCTGCCTGTGTCTCAGGCGACGCCGACGCCGACGCCGACGCCGATCGCTGCACCACCGTCACCTAGACCGAAGAGGAACGCTCCTCTAAATCAGCCGCAGAATCAGCCGACTAAGCGAAAGCGTTCCGCCATATTTATACCACCGATACCGACGGAAAACAACAACAATCCGGCGACGGAAGTGAGTATATGCAAGTTCAAATTCACCGGCGGCGCCAAGCCTAGTCTGCAGGAAAAGAAGAGTCTCTCCGTGGATTCGGGCGGCAATTTCCGCTATTACAGTGGCACAGGTGACAAGAGTATGCGCGGTTACGAGTTCTTTCCTAGAGAAGCCCTTCAACAGCCGGCGAGCCAGTCCGGGACGACTTCCGCCGCCGGAGCTTTCCTCAGCGCCGCCGGCGAGAGAATCCAATCCCCGATTACATGCCAGAGAAACCCCATCGGCCAGGACGACGGACGACGAAAGAGAAAAACTAGGAAGTCCCTGCAGCGCGAGAAGCTGGAGCAGACCTTCAAAGAGAAGGGCTTTCTCATTCAAACACAGCAACTAGAGTCCGCGGAGGGTGCCACGTACTGCAAATTCCGGCAGCTCAGGAAATTCACCAGATATCTGTTTAGAAGCTGGAAAGACTATTTGCCCGGTAATGTGCGCGAACTGACCGGCAACGGCAGCGGTGCCACCGCGATAAACGGCGATGCGACCGATCTTGACGTCGAGGGGGACGCCGCTCTCGTTCATTCTCCGCTTCCTCGTGGCAATCTATTGGAAGTGCCAAATAACTTTGTGGAGGATCCTCAGACTTTGCCCCTCACGTGAGATTTGACATTCGCGACGTGTCAGCTGATGAACGGAAGTCATGACATGGTACGACGTACGTTACTCTTTTATCGTTGAATCTCTTTTTCTTTTTGTTTCTTTACTTTGTGGAAATCTGTTTTTTTTTTAGTTACATATATAATCGTAAAATTAAAGATCCTCCCTAATTGCTTTCTAAATCTATATTTTTGAAAAGGAAAATTATTATTATTAAAATATTCTTCAGATTTATGGATCTATAAATTACTTTATAATATATATTGCATTTTTTTTTTAATACTGAAAGATGGAAATTATGTATTAAAAGTCAAAAAGTGAAAAAATTATGAGAATTTTGATAATCACTTTTTTGAATTTGAATTTAAAATGATTTGAAAGTGAACTTTCAATCGTATATGTGTTATTATATAATAGTATATTTAAAATTCGAAAGTTAAATAAATATCCGCGTGCATAATAATATAAAGTGAAGATATCGCATACATATATACACATTATTTGTACATGATGAAAGTAAAATTTAATCAACAGAGTATCGTGTCATGATGCGCGTCACGAAGATAGGGAAACAAACTGGATTTCAGCTTTGTGCCAAAGATGAGAGAGACTGGACTATGTGTATGTATATATATTCCGGTCTAAATTATACCCGCATATGTCCGCGATAGAGAACGGGTTAACCAAAGAGTGAAATTTTGTGCTCGCCATATCTATATGGGATCGGAGATACGCGGAGATAATTCGTGTTTAGACTAATATCGAACTGCGATGCATTTGGGGTGGTATCGGATGAAAATCAGAGACTTGCATCGATACCGTCGCCACGTCATATTTTTCTAAGCGAATCGTCTAACGATAAATCTAGTCTTATTTATATACTCTTGTTATAAAATTGTAAACATATTTTCTCGTTTTTACATGGGACGGATATTTATATTACGTTATAATAACGCTATGCGCGTATCAGCGTTATTACAATGTAATATACTGCAGGTACAAAAAGGAAACGGGCGAGCTTATATACATGACAGCGTCGAGACAATAGGCGCAATTGATTCGTTTCGTCGATTCGTCACACGTTTTGGAACAAATATTTGAGCAGCTATTTACAAATGCAAAGTGCTTGTATATTAAAAGTGTACGAGATGGTAAGGATATACTGCAAGATTCTGAAATATTTTCTTCAATAGATTAATTGACGTTTGTTCGATGATATTCTGTTATAGACACGATTATTACGCTTACATGTACTAGATTCGTTTAAAGGGACTGATATAATTTTGACGAGTTTTGTTTCCTATTGATGTGAAAAATAGTTTTTATATCAATTGTAATAATTCCATGAATTGTTACAAATATAGAAATTATTTTCGCATGTTTATGCATTAAAATTTAAACTTATTTAAATTTTTTCCAATCTTTTAATCGTTCATACGAATATTCTATTCTCGGCCCAAAGTGCGGAAAGACGCGAATCTATTGTAGAACCGAATCTCTTATTATAAGCAGGGTAACTATGAGTCGAAAACCGTCCTACATCATGCTATCGTTGCCTTTTTTCATATGGCGACATGTAAAATTATTTTATACTTATGCTCATTGTAACGAGATAAAGCCTTATAGCCTATAATAATGAAACGAATTGTTATCGATATGGCGCACAGTGGATTCATTAATAATCCCTCACTGTCGACTTTGATCATTAAAAAATGTTGTAACTGCATTTTGATAAAAATGTTCTAGAACAGACTTTTTCGTCGGAATTGCATAAATAAAATTTATTTTTTCAGAAAGATAAAAATGTTTGCGCCTATAATTTATATGGGTTAATATGTTACTAACTTAATTTGATTTCTACAAATTTACATATGAAAAGAAAGAATTGTATCAATAGATCTTCCGTAAAGTTACATTCATGCGGTTGCAATACTTTTTTCATTGATGCAATCGACTGATCGACTGATTTTTCTATCCTCTAATTTTTTTCCTTTCCTAATCAGTACTGTAGAAGATCGTAGGTCTATTGAATCGCGCTTCTAAAGAGCGCATTAGGCGTGCAATCAAAATGTCTATCTAATGGATATCCAATATAAGATGAATTTATGAGCGATCTCAATTCGTGTACCAAAGTATTCGTTAACGAGTTCTATGTGAATATTATATTCGCGATTGTTTGCCGAATTTGCATTTTTTTAAAAGAAGCTTTTACGAGGAATATTAATTAAACTTGTATCTCTTCGAGGTATCTTTTAACATATTGACTTCATTGATGGGTGTTAGCAGTGGGATGTTTGCGATCGCGAATCACGTCTGCGAGTTGACTATACACGGAGACGCACGTAGACCACACATTCGTATATATACATAAGGTGTCGCACAATTGGCCATCACAATTATTACTATAATTATAATAATAATTATTATTATATTATAATTATTACACTAAAAGTATACCGCTAGATCTATTCGATCTTTTTTGGTTTTCAACCTTTAATTTTTTTATATATTTTTAAGAAAATTGTTTCTAATACTTTCATGTTAATAGTTTTCTATATATCAATTTCTTCTTCAAAAATTTTTTTAGCCAAAATATAATATCAAGAAGGGCTTACATATTTATTAATCGAACTAATAAAAGAATTTTATAAAGTATAGTTAACGATAATTTAACTTTTGCACAGATTTTGGATAATTAGATAACTGTTACAATTTTCTTGTAGAATACGAACTGTAAGCAATTGTGAGACACCTTGTATATACGCACTAGCCAGATACGTACGCGCAATCGGCAGAGTCTGCGTGCGTGCACCGCATCCCACCGATTGGTCTCCAGAGTGCGTACAGCCACCCATTCATGCATACGGCCATTCATATATTGCGGCCCGGCTCACCTTGAAAGCTTTTTATCATCGATCGTATGTATTTGTGCAGTGCACACGGGCATACACACATTTGTAGATACGCATACTCATTGTGCGTGCGAAAAAGAAAAATTACTCGCCAAAACGATTATCTGATTTGCAAGTTAAAAATTTACAAGTTGTATAAATTTATTTTCTTCAACTATTTTTTAAAGATCTCTGATTTTAAACTTTAAAGGAGAAAGATATATTTAAAGAAGATTCGTATGTGTGTGTGTGATTAAAATCTCTCTTATCGTTTCATCACTTTCGTGAACTTTTTGCAATTGTCATCAATGAGGAAGGATGAAAAATGACGGAAGAGAGGAAAGAATAGAAGGAGAGACAAAAGAGCAATCGTTGTTGTCTTCGTCATCGTTATTCGTCGTTGGTCGTTTGGGCAAACCGGATACAATGGCTGCAAGTTTCCTAATACGGGCAGAGCGCGATACATGTCAAAAAAGAAGGAATTTTGGCAAGCACGAAGAAGTCTGAGAAGGAACGGTGCGCGTTAGAATGTTCTCTTTCTCTCTTAGTGCAAAAATTTAATAATCGCATATAACCAAAGCATACGTCTTGCTGTTGTTATCGTTAAGACAACCGTTTTCTATCTCGATGAACGGTAGGAAACGATAGGACACCTCCTGTTTTTGTGGGCACCGTAGTAACCTGTTCGCGTTTATGAAAATCTAGAGAGAAACCGTTGTAGAGAGAGAAAGAAAAAGAGAGAGGATCCAGGAACGTAATTTACGTTTTATACTTCGCATTTTTACGAGAGAAAAAAAGGAAAACTATGTGTAAAGAGATGACATCGTCACAAGTAGAGATTCATAAGAATATTAAGTCTTTTTAATCCCCTAATGAATATTTCTGATGTCATAAGTATTTCTTGATATTATTCCACGTAAAATATCTTCTGACGCAACGTGAACGATCTCTACATTTTTTATTCATTAAGTATTTATTCGAAATAATTTATGTATCCATTTTTATTCTCACATCTGCTTTAAATAAATTTATAGTTATCGTCAAATACAATAAAATGCTAAGAGAGATGAAATACAATGTGTGATGCAAAGAGTAAAGATTTTATAGTCGGGTGTCATCGCTCGTTTTCGAAGGAAAATAATTATATCGAGCAAGTGTACTGCTTCAATGACGATGCAATTAAAATCGGGAGATTCGTGTCAAATTTCCGATTTTTCGCTCCGTGCGCCTACGCGCTATCTCCTCTTACACGTGACTGCAAGTTTCCTAATATAGGCTCGGCATATGCTTCGATGAAAAAAGACGATGTTGTTAACCATCGAGTGCCCGGCAAACTGGTTGCCATCTCGAATCCGGAAAAGACAGGAGAACTACGTGTGTAATGCTAAAATCGCGAAGACGCTCTTCAGAGAAGACGCTAATAATCTTAAGAGAAGCAAATTTATTTAAATACAGTGCTCTCGTAAAAGAAGTCAGAAACTTTCTCATACATTGATAATTTAATTATAGTATTTGAAAAAAAGAAATTTCCGATATTTTCAGGAGAAAAATAGAATTTATATTTATTGTGTATATGTGGTATGACCTTTTTTAAATAGTGCCATGATATATGATTTCTATTAACGTCACGACATAAGTCCGTACATAGGTTTTTCTTGTAATTTTCTTCATCTTATTTTAAATCTGAAAATATCATACTCTTAATATCTGAAAATATCATACTCTCTTTTTATCTGAAAATGTTATCAATTTATTTGTGATCGAAAGTTTTATCAATTTTATCGATCGAAATGATTCAGATTGAAAGAAGATGAAATCAAAATTCTATTTATAAATTTCAATAAAGAATGTATATCAATCAATATATCTATCTCGCATGACGTGAAATGAAAATATGATCGGGCAATCTTCATCGTTCTCAGAGAAATCTTCGAAGGAAGCGAAGGAAGACGCGGTGATCTACGAATAAATTCGTTGGCGAAAAATTCAATTTATCTCGCATGTATTTGCTTGTCGGAATCTATTTTATTATGTGGATAATGAAACTTATGCAAGCAGCGAGAATTATGTTACACGCGAAATGGTGAATAATTAATGTTTAGCTTGCTAATTAGTATAAAAGAGCCGTCCAATTGATACGAGCGATTACGCAATTGGTACAATTAAACCCCCTTAACGACATTCCTGTTCGTTCGTTGCCTTTCGTGCGATGCGGGTTAAGTGCAGCCCGTTCGTTCATCAGACATGATTTTGCGCAAGAACGGCTTCATGAATGAACCGCGACGCGATCACGTTCGCGCAAAATCACGTTCTCCTTCTTTCTCGTCTCGCTACGATCCACCTTGATGCACAATGCAGACGGAATACCCGATTGTTTCTAGGCAGCCCGCGATCGTTCCAGTGTAAGAGATAAAAAAAGAGACGCCACCGGAAATCATCATTCTCGGCAGAGAAGTTCTAATCAAAGGAGAACCGGTTGCCTTCGCGTACGCGGACTGACGACGAGATAAACCAGAAAGTCTGCGGCATTTGTCGAGTGTCTTAATACATGTACGCGTTTAATTACCGAAATCTTCTAAAATACTTTTAAAATATCCTTTTCTCTCTCTTATTACAGATTCTTTAGTATTGATTTTCCTTCAATGAAAATTCCTATTTCTTAAAATATTTATAATTTCACTACTAAAATATATGGAATTTTTAGTAATTAATATATAATATAAAACATATAATAATTAATTATGTACATAAATTGTAACAGAGAGATGAGATGCAAAAATCAATGTTCTTCAATCGGTTTGAAAATATGTTTCTTATCAAAGAAAATATAATAATAATATATAATAAAAATATTAAATAGATATAAAATAAAAATATTAAATAGATATATAATAAAAATATATTAAATAGATATATAATAAAAATATTAAATAAATATTAAATAGATATAATAAAAATATTAAAATAATGTTTGGCAATTTCGCGATATGCATATGTATATGTATGTACAATGCGCACACACATACATGGAAAATAATAAAATATTGAAGTTTCTCTTTCTGAAAGTTTTTTGAAAATTCTCTTGCGTTCATAATTTATCGCAGCAAGATCTAAATCTAATATTAGAAGATAAAAAGTGTGGACAAGAAAAATACCTAAAAGTCAATAGACTTTCCACCAACGAGACTCGAATCTTGAAAATATTTGATATTAATCCGATATCGCGAATCTCATCATTCGGAATACGTATGTAACTTGCTCCCACTCGGCACGTACACCAGCTGGTCCAGACTTCTTGTCCATCGTCGACAGCTGCGACGAAAACGAAAAATCCGATTCGGAATGGGCGAGAGTGCAAGAACCCTGAGAGCAGAAGAGCGATTCGTTGGGCGGAAGGATGAAAAATAAAGAAAAGAGAACAGAAAGAAGAGAGATCGCGAGTTGGACGAGTGACTAACCGGATGTTAGACACAAGAAACGCACAACTATCTCGCGAACGTTTTTTCTCGCTCTGCCGATGCGTTTGTCAATCGCACTTAAAAGTCGCATACGCGCGTCAACGATCCCTTGAAGAAATTTCTTCTTTAGATTTCAACGAAGTCAAAATATTGTCTGCAACAAAACGGCGAAATGATTTACAAGAATATTAATTAGTAGATCTAAAAAATTCTAAAGAGATAATTATAAATAAAAATAAAAAAAAATATATTTTAATATAATTATCCTACTCAATAATTTATAAAACACATATTATGCAAACGTATGGATACTTGTACATTCTAACAGTCTCATAGCAACAAGTAAACGTTTTTCTCATAACGCTAAATCTATATTTTTATGTTCCTGATAAAATATCTACATTTTTCAATTTTAATCTTATACATTTTTTTATAGTTGATTTTTTTATATCTATTTTTTATATCTTTTATACTTATAATTGTTTATATATTTTTTGGCGATTTCTACCTTATCTTCAGGCGCGAATGATCTTCGAGTTTCTTTACGTAAAAGAAAATAATGAGAAAAAAGAACATGAGGCTCGTTAAATGAAATCACAGATGTCTCACAGAACTAAAATTATGGATAAATTTCATTTCTATCTCGATTGCTTTTGGAAAATCTTACACTGGGAAATCACTGAAATAGCTTGTGAAAAGTTTGCACAGTAATGATGGAACACTCGATATGTACACTATATTATATCATTATATTGTTAAATGATATACATGCAAATAAGATGTCATATAATATTTTTCTTTTATTATACTTGCATTTTATTTATGTCACAATTACAACTTGAAATAAATTGCTGATTAGCCAATTCAAATATAGTCAAATTTTATCGTTTTTTTAAATTCTTTTCTTGTACTGTTCACATTTATTATATGATTATATAGACATGCATAATATCTTATGTCTTTCACTCGTTTTCCCACTCTGAATTGATTGCATGCTTGCACGCGTACGATGTTTTCGAAGAAATGCTTGATATCGATTTTAAAATAAAGAAATTTAACCAGATTTTAAATTTATTTAAAATTCTTTCCTTTTTTTTATTGTGATAAAAAATAATAACAATTAATAATGCCTTAATAACAATTTTATTTGTTATTGTCGTAAAGGTAACGCCAGATTATTAAAATGTCTTCGGATACATTATGTTCAATTCAATGCATTTGTATTGTGTATCAGTAAATTACTACTATACGCTTATTATAACAGCTGCATCATAACATCATAAACATAATGTTGCTTTCGTCCAATAAACTTAAGGAATAAATTTTTTTATCATAATGTATCTAATAAAAAAAAGACAGATATGTGAATAGAGAAAAGAGGAACAATTTTATTTAAAAAAGCAATGACATAATTTTATAGGATAAATTACAATTATTTTAATTCCCAATTTTTAATCTCTAGCTATTAATTTTATATAATGTGAAATATGCAATGTATTATTTTACATTTGAACTAAAATTTTTCAAGAGATATGAATTACAATTTTATTGATTACAGAGAGTATCTATAATTTTCAATGATAGAGTTTTTATTACCTGATAAAATAGCAATCTATTACAATGCAATCTATGCCACAATGCTATCTTTTAAGTTGAAAATTACTTGAAAGAAAGAGAGAGAGAGAGAGAGAGAGAGAGAGAGAGAGAGAGAGATTTATAATTTCATATATGTATATGTATCAGTAAATTACATATGTGTATATATATATATATATATATATATATATATATATATATATATAGATATAGATATATAAATATAATATGATATATAAATAAAACTTGATAAGAACATATTTTAATAAAATATTAAATAAACAATTAAACACAAAATTTTTCCCAAATACACTGTATGTTTAAATATAAAATAAGAAGAATTTATTTTTACAATATTGTTTAATAAATAATGATTATCATTTAATAATATATATGTATACATTTTAATTATACAGGGTGAGTCAAAAGTATGTTTTAAAAATTTGTGAGCGTGTTCCTGGATAAAAAGGAAGAACAAATGTTCATATGAACATATGGTCGCAAATGCTTTGTTGTCGAGATAATGGACATAAATCAGCAGTATCAAATAATGCTTTATTTGAACGTTTACAATTTTGTTATTGTTGTTTGTTTTTTTTTTGTTTTTTTTTGTTTTTTATCTCGACAACAAAGCATTTGCGACCATATGTTCATATGAACATTTGTTCTTCCTTTTTATCCAGGAACACGCTCACAAATTTTTAAAACATACTTTTGACTCACCCTGTATATATATATATATATATTTTTTTTTTCCTATTTCTGTTTTATATTATTGAAATATATTCTTATATATAAAGCTTTTTTTTCTAATATAATAAATTCTAATATAATTCTAATAATATCTTTCTGAAAATATATACATTTCTGAATAATTTATCTCTAAGAATTTACAATCAAACTCAGTGTTTGTTGAGATAAAAAAATTCTTTGAATTCAAATAACCTATCCAAAATAAATCGTATAATTTCATACATATGGTGCATGAACAAAAAATTTATCTTTTTAATGATTCTACAAGACATTATTGAAATTTTCAGGTGTTTTTCTTAACAGCGCTTTTTTCAGTTTGTGATTTTCTGTATAAATATTGCACAAGAGAAAGATTATTTTTACAAAATGTTTTTACAAATGATAGATGGTCTTTATAAGGTAACGTTGGCTAGTATTCTGCATCAGTTTGGAAAAATTGTTCTCCAATAGAGAACGGAAAATATCCGAACAATATGAAGATAATTCCTATCTTCACCCTTCTTTTAGCCCTTTTGTGTTGCGTTTCTTGCTTTCCAGATGGCAAGGGAGGCGGCGGTTTTTTGGTAAGTAATCATTTATTAAATAAAAATGTTGCTCTCTCTTAGAATACTTGGAAAACAAATTTGTATTTATTCTCTCAAGAAATCTCAATATATGCGATCAAAATTGCGATATAATTAACAAAGAATATGATTTCTCGTACAAAAATAAATTACAATAATATAGAATAAATTTTATTATATTATAGAATTTTATAATACAGAATAAATTACAATAAAATAAAATAAATTTTAAAACTTTATTTCGAAAAAAATGCTCTGAACTGAAAAATATAATATTTTTCATTAAATACATATTAATGATTTTAAAAGATACATATAGGACACCAAGTCTAATTGACTATCTAGTACTAATTTCTAACTAAAAGTTCAAAATTTATGCTCACTGTACATTGATATTCAGAAACTATTTTTCAATAATTAAAAAGATAGAGATATTTATTTAAAAGATTATAATCTATTATTAAAAAAGTAAAAATATTATATGAATTATACATTCTCAATATTATATTTACAAGGAATCATTTCTTTCTTGATTGTGTTATAATTTTAACTGCTTCTTATGTTTCTGAAATGGTTCCAATGTTATAAATAATAAAGTCATTATTAATTGATAAATTCTTGATGTCAATTAAAATAAAACGAAAAAAATTTCCCTTTTGTAACACTTTAGGGTGGAATGGGTGAAGTATTTGGCGGATTAGGTGATTTCTTCGGTGGCTCCTTTAAAAAGGGTGGTGGCGGTGGCGGCGCCGGCGGCGGCGGCAACGGTGGCGGCGGCGGCAACGGTGGCGGTGGCGGCAACGGTGGCGGTGGCGGCAACGGTGGCGGTGGCGGCAACGGTGGCGGTGGCGGTGGCGGCAACGGTGGCGGTGGCGGCGGCGTTGGCGGCGGCGGTGGCGGTGGCGGCGGCGTTGGCGGCGGCGGTGGCGGCGGCGTTGGCGGTGGCGGTGGCCGCGTTGGCGGCGGCGGCGGCGGTGGCGTTGGCGGCGGCGGTGGCGGTGGCCGCGTTGGCGGCGGCGGCGGCGGTGGCGGCGGTGGCGGCATTGGCGGCGGCGGTGGCGGTGGCGGCAACAGTGGCGGTGGCGGCGTTGGCGGCGCAGGTTACTATGGAGGTGGTGGCGGTTTAATAGCTTTAAGCAAATTTTAAAGCAATTTGCCGATGGAAACAATACATAGCGCAGTAAATAGTTGAAAAATTATAATTCGAATATATAATTATATAATTAGAATAAAATATATAATGTACTGCAGATTACTATTGTAAAATTCAGTATCAAAGTATATCTTAATATTGTGTGAGATGGCATTATTGTGAGAATAATAAAATCTCTTTCGCAATGTTTATTTATATGTGTATATCATTATTTCATTATTTCATTCTGTAATTAAAAATGTTAGTTTTTTTTCAATATTCTTTACATAGATTATTACGTAGATTGAATGAGAGAAGCACCTGTGAAAGAATGGGAAACAGGGCGTGATAAGAACGAAAGAATTTCAAGAGAATAGTAGATATGATATATTCAACTTTTACTAATATTCGATAATAATAATAATAATAATTATATATATATGTATATTTATATTTTTATAATTACATAGGTAATGCCGCCGCAAATGTACAATATTTGACAGATTGGATATCGATCCTCGAAAATATTATCAGCACTTATCTATATGCGCAGGTATGCGTCTCTATCTGTGCATTTATATATATATATATATATATATATATATATATATATATATATATATTCATATAAATGTATATACGTTCATGCATGTATATGTACATTACGCACGTGTACAATACAGTGGTGAGGCGTCTGGTCCATCTATATCTTCGTATCATGCGTTCATTATATCAATCATTTCATTGCATTTCAACATGTGTATTCATTATATCGTACATATTATGACTCGATTGCATTTATCGATTCTACAGCTTGTGGATGGACCAAAGCTCGAAATATACAGTTGTAAGCTCGCCTAGATCTGAAAATGTCATAGATCGACGTTCATAATTGGAAGGACACTTGCAAAACATCTTTGCCACAGAAAGTTGTATACGTGTATTACAATTGTTCGTCGTTGCGTCGCGCTGCAATTGCGTTTTGTATAACATTTTGAAATACCTAATTTTTTTTTGATATTATTAAACGAAAAAATGAATTAGAGAGAATACAATATTACAAATTGTATGTCGAAGAGAAAGTAATTAGCAAGAAAATGCATTGCGCATTCGAAATCTCGCAAACTTCTATAATAATCTCTCTAATATATATTAACAAGATACATTTTTTTATCAAATCTTTCCTTTATTAAGGACAAAACTTCCTGACATGTATTTTTTTAA
Organism: Camponotus vicinus; assembly: GCF_025532165.1. NCBI lineage: Eukaryota > Metazoa > Arthropoda > Insecta > Hymenoptera > Formicidae > Camponotus > Camponotus vicinus. The sequence goes on from NW_028141945.1 coordinate 34,207,997, forward strand.
AATTAGATGAATATGTACCTTGATATTCGGAATTTGTTCAAATCCCTGTCTTTTTTATTTTTATTAAATTATCTTTCAATCGATAAAAAAAATAAATTTTATCAAAGTTTTTTTTGCAGATTGAAAGACGTAAAAAGTGTATTGGTTCAAAATTAACTCATTTTTATCCCGTGACACCTATATTATTAAATTATTTGCCAGATGAAGATTAAAATCACTGGCGATTGACATAATATTCTTCGCTTAATCTTTAGACATCTCTACAGTGCTATTACAAAAGTTATTACTAAATATATCAAACATGTTTAATGTAAAAAAAATAGAGAAAACATATATATATATATATATATATATATATATATATATATATATTTGTTTTTTCGCTTTTGATATTCAATATAATCATAATATGCATTTCGCGCCAATACTAATTTAAAAAAAATATACGTTTTAATTAGTTAAGAATAATTAAGAAGTATTTTATGTTTTGCGTAATATGGAGTGCAAGTCAAACCGCCAATTCTCGTTACATACAAACAGTGATATTTTTCTCCAGGAACACATCTTTTAGTTCGCGCGATTTATCAAAGACAGAAACAGACGCGAGCAAATTAAGTGGTACACGCTACAATCCGCAATCTTAAAAAAATACCTGGCATTGAAGAAAGCAAAATATTCAACAACATTTTCATTTATTTGTATTGCGATTAAACTGGTTATTTTTGGAGAATAGTCTCTCGTTATATTATCGGCGATTGTGGTAATAATAACGGTAATTTGTATTAATTAATGCATTAAATCGTATGTACAGAGAAAATGAGATGCGCTTATAATTGTAAAAAGTAAAAACAATAGAGTTGTTTACATTTTTATTATATATTTAGTGTCAAACGCCGTTCCACTATTTTGTGACATATTTGACGTAAATAGAATCTTAGAAGCAAATTAATGCATTATATGTGATTGCAATATTTCTTATATAACTTTATATAACTTATTTCACCCGATGTTAAATGTGATAATTACAGACGTATTTTGGTTCGCGTGCTTATTTACAAAGTTCTTCCACCAGCCGGACAAACGAAAATTATCAATTATCGCGATGATATTATAGATTAACTTATTCTATATAGTAACACAAATTGTTATCTTTGTCATAACTTGTAGCTTCTCTGGTTAATTAATGCTGATTGATTATTGACAGTAGGAAGAAAAGGCGATGATTTCGTAAATCTGCCTTTTTGAGACTTTCCAAGATCGGAAAAATATGATTACTTTTATCATCGAGATATAGAGATAGAATATAGGCAACTACGGTGATTAAGATTGAATCACGATAATGTTCTATTTCTTATCCTCAAAATCACATCAAAATAATAGATATTCTTTGGTTTCCTTCATGTCCGTTTAATTGTTTCAATGTATAATAACTCTAATAAGTTTATGATGAAAGAAGAAAAATATTGAGCGATTTTTGAGTTGCAAGTGTAGAAAATGTAATAAAAATTACAAGATTTCTTCCAACACATTACATGATAGTAAAAGAACTTTCATATATATATATATATATATATATATATATATATATATATATATATATATGGCATATATATATGTAAATGATCGCTGAATAATTTTAATTTGTGGAAACTTACAGCAAAATTCCGATTCCTCAAAAATATTTGCAAAAATATAAAAAAATCTTTGTTCCTGTCATTTTAAAGAGATGTATCTGAAGATATAAATAGGATAAAATATATCCCGATAAACTTATCTAGATTTCTGAAGTTAAATCGTATCTTTTCGCAAACAATTCGATTTTACTTCATAAATCAATCTTGATATTATCGCAAACTGTTAACTTGCGATTTTTCTTCTCTCTTCATTTTTAATTCTGTAGTTCTGAAGTTTATCTTTGATCCGATTATATGATTGTTAGTCTTTCATTTGTAAAGGGAAAAATTATTGTGATCGATATTTTAAATAAAGAAAAATCGACTCTAAATTGGTCGAAAAATTCATAAATAAGAGGTGGCCCGCTTGTATATTAGGGTACTTTATATTTTCGCTTTTCATTTATGTACAGATTGTAAAAATTGATTGTTGCATAAAGAATAGCTGTTACTTTGGTCTTGCTTGTATTCCGCGAGTTTTCTACATAAGCGACATGTCTCATGGACTATTACTATCAACATTCTAATATAGGAAGCCTGCTCTTTATATCCAAATTAGTTTTTGATCTTTAGATTCCCAGCGAGAAGAGAAAAGATTCGAGATTCGATTAATGCATACAATGGAATGCATTAATCGAGATTCGATTAATGCATTCCATTTAACTCTTTTATACAATTATTTACATATACGACATATAATATCTACATACAATATTAATTAAAATATATATGCTTAATAATATTTCATAAAAATGTTTAGTATTTAATTATTTAAATTAATTACTGTTTCAATAATAAATAAAAATCAATCTTAAAATTTTAGGAACTACATATGAGCGTATAAACGCACAGAGAAGAAAAGCTTGCTTTTTCTCGAGCAGTATACTTTTTAAATAACAAATTTTGTTAGTTATTATACACCGAAGAGGCTTGTATATACAAAATTTTTTAATCTTATACTTTTATTATAAATAAAGAATCTACGAATTTTATTTTTCACTGCGATGAGAAAGTGATTCTCTTAATCCATTACAAAATAGTAACGATTTTGCTGTGATAGTAAAATGTATTTGCTAAGGAATGATTATTTTTTTAGCAGCACATTCTTTTCCACATGCGCAGGGAACCTAAGAATCCATTACGATGTAAATCACGAATGTTACGAATACCGTTCCAACTTAATCAAATAATTCATTAATAATGGAAATAACTTTGATCGTTTTTATGCAAAGAGTAACAGAAAAAATACGCGCAAAAGTGAGTAAGTAACGCGTTTTTATTACCTCGTTGTAAAACTTTAAGAGACTTTAAGAAATTTTAAATTCAAGAGAAACGAAATTCTGATAAACGATATACGTGATTTCGCAAAAGAAACGTACATACTTTGAAGTATCTTTTCTCTCTCACAATTTGTTCGACGAAATATGTATATTTACGGCATAGAGTATCATAATTTTCCGTGTCATTCCGAAAATAGCAAATATTCTAAGCGCGAAAAAATCTTACTAAATCTTAAGAGATATAATAATAATTAGTGATATCTTATATATTACATCCGAATTATAACTATAACTATTTATCTGTATGTCATCATGCATTTGAAAATCACAGAAAGATAAAACAAATTTCATCTTGATAAGATTGCGGCAAAAATTTTCTAACAGCGACACGTCTGTCGTAGATGAGAATCGCCCTACGTTCAAGAGAATGTACGATTCACCTTTAATTTGCATTTAAATCGTTAGGCTCTATATGTGGTGAGCACACGAAAACTCTCTAATTGTCGAAAGCATGATCGCGTTCTACGGATCAAGCTACGGATTATCATTGTTCATTTATCTTATATATGTATACTTAATACCGTCGTATATTACGACCGAGCTAGAATTTTATATAAGTACAGTATAGAAAACTATTTAATAGATAGAAACAAACTCGAGATGTACGGTCCCACTTTTTACACGGATTAGTATCGCGTTAGGCTCGACGCGAAAGTTTCTGTAGAGATATTATATTTACAATAAAATCTACGCATATATATATATATATATATATATATATTTAAATATTCTATATATATATATATATATATATATATATATATATAGAATATTTAAATCGCTTTCATTATCCGACTACGTCTTATATGCGTTTTATAGTGACCTGAAGTTGAAAAATGATATGAAAAAAACAACCACTATATTTTCTATTCTTCACTCGCTTATATTTATAATCGATAGGATAGTTAATGTAATAGCCAAAAATTGGTGCAGTTTCAAACGTGTGCCAGTTTCTCGCGATTATAGCGAAGAGAGTCCATATAGGATAGATATTTTACACGTAGAAAAATATACATAGATGTCCAGCACTGATCAGCATGATGTGAAGAGAAGGAAGGTCCATGCAAACCTTTTGTTTGTTAAAAAGAAAATAAGATATAAGGAAAACAGAAAATTGGCTTGTATCTCCTAAATCATTTCCATCAATAGTATATATAGGCTGTACTAGACATACTATCGCTAGTACGTAGGCACATGATCTGTGAAAATGCGCGCGCGTTTACTCACACAATCAATAGAGTTCGAATTCACTGTGATCAGAGCTAGACGAGATTTACAAGAGATTTGCGACTCTATATCATTAACGCAATATGTCGACTAAATTAAATTAGTCCGTTGGACATCGACGATAAGAGAGAGCGTATACAACGACGTTTCGAGCGTATCAGTCTAAACTAGAGCAGAGGCATCTGAAGTTTTATGACAGATAGATAGGTAGGTAGGTAGGTAGGTAGGTAGGTAGGTAGGTAGGTAGGTAGGTAGGTAGATAGGTAGGTAGGTAGGTAGGTAGGTAGATAGATAGATAGATAGATAGATAGATAGATAGATAGATAGATAGATAGATAGATAGATAGAAAAAAAAGAAGAAAAGAGAGGGAGAGAGAGAGAGAGGTGATCACGCGTGATTCTTTAGATGCGGTTTTCTAATTTTTCTAATTTCTAAAGTAGATAAGATTGTTATCACATACTAAGTTGCGAGAGAGTAGCAAATTTCTCGTTTAATTTGATCATTTGATTTCCTAATTTTGTTACTAGTGCTTCAATATTGATATACGCATAATCATTTATCGTCGCAGAAAAAGAGAGCGATATAATATAACTCTGTTATATCATCTTACAAATGTCTAAGTATATATATCTCTAATAATCCGATTGCGTGCATGCGCGTTTCGCGTGTATATTATTTAATATATTTATATATGCGTTTTTTTTTAATGTGATAAAGATTATGTTATACTTTTTCGGCCGATTCACGAACACTACTTGCATTTTGAGATCTTTTACAAGAGTATTTTGTGATATAATATTAAGTATTTATTTGTATCCCTACATTAAATCTTTTTATTCGCGGAAACTCTCTTTTGACGTTCGATTTCTTAAAAAGGAACATGATTAATATATTAAAACGATCTTTTGTCTCTTTAATCGCTATTATATTTTAAACCTATATAAATAAATCATAGAGAGATTGTGATTTTATAAATAAAAATATTTTCTTAGTAAAATAAAAAATATAAAATTCTCGACTAAAATATATTGTACTTGAGATTCTTTGACGAAAATATCTTATACAGGATATGTATATAAAATTCGTTATTAATGTGTATTGTTATTGATGCTGACAATGAAGAAGGTGATTCAATATGTAAAAATAAATTGGAAGTGTGAAATATAGACAAAGTTCTATATAAAATGTCATTTTACACTTTTTGATTTACTTTTATATATAAAAAAAATCACCTTTTTCTTATCGGTTATATTACTAAAAATAAATCATTCAATGTAATGACTTGTAATGAAATAATGGTGCGCTTAGAGAACGCAAGGCCATTAAATATCACTGATCTATGTATCTATAAACAAAATTCACACACACACATGCACACACACACACACACACACACACACACACAACTTATTTTATTTATTTCGTTGACTAAATCGATAATGTGCTACTCAAATAGATAGCGAAAAAAAAATTTGATTCTCACACAGCGTCACGTTAATGACGATGTTTATTGATTGTCTCTACTTCTATTAATGATAACGAACGTCACATCTATGATTGTATACAGTATCTAAATTTTGTTCATCGCGAATTCATCCATTTTCGTCCCGATGCTCGAAATCTCTTTATGCATGCGTTGTGCAAAGAATTTTTCATTGATTACTACAATTGTTTAGAAAAAAATAGATTTGAAGAAAGATGAAATCAAAAATTAAAAATGTTTAAGATTTTAATTTTTAGAAAAAACAAAATTGACTTTCAATGTATAATAATTAGATGAATGAAAAATTCTTCATCGCGTTACAATATTACTATTCGTAAGAGAACCTCTGTGAGAGAATGCTGTATATATATATATGTATAATCGTCGTAATATATAATCTCGTTCATGATCTACACGTAATCGTAATTAGTTTTATTAGTCGATCGCATATTAAAGTGAAATAAGTGTGAGAGGCACCGTAGAATGTGCTCGTACGCACATACAGGCTAAAGCGTGTTTTACAGAGTATTTTACTTACGTCTTCCTGTGCACTTTCTTCACATATATGTATATTTCGATGAAATACACATTTATAATAAATTGATAGTCAAGCGTTATGAGAGATCTAGTATAAAATGATTAGACTACACAGAGCGTTGTGTAAAATCGTCAAAAGTGTATCGATTGTTCAACAATGTTATCAAAATCGGAGAATTTTTCGAAAGTTTATTACATCTATATAAACCAGCGATGGATTTAATGAAAAGAAGAGAAGATTTAACAATAATATTTAATTTTATCGCGTGAGATATCCTTGTTCCCGAGGAATTATGAATATTATAAATTTTATTTCTTCAAAGATATTACCTTGACCATCACTTTATTATAATTGATAAAGATTGTGTTTGATTCAAGAATAAATATGCATTCAATATATAAAAGAAAAGACTCAATATATAAAAAATAAATTATTTTATGCCATTCTCGCATTTAGCATTCGCAAAACGCGAGAAAAACGACGCAAAAAAGTATGTATTATGGTATATAAATATGCATAAGTGGATTATCACTTGTTTACGTAAAATAAAGAGAAGTAAATCGGCAACGTAACATGCTGTTGCAACTAACTGCTCAGCTCAAATCAAGCACGTCCGCTGCAGCAGTAAAGCATGGTGTTTTGGTTCACGAGAAAGTCTTGTAAAATGTATATTTTGGACCCTACACCTATATTTGTATCATATACATACATATATATATATATATACATACATACATATATTTATGTACATATATATATATATATATATATATATATATATATATACATATATTTATGTACATATACATATGTCTCTCTTTTTGTGATTAAAAATATTCTTAGAAGCCATTCGATTTAAGAAAATCACTAAAACTACTTTCACTATACATACATATATATATGTATATATATGTATATGTATGTATGTATGTATGTACAATAATAATATGTATATGTTATATATATCAGATGTGATAGATATATAAAGTGCGACAGATTCGCTTGATAAAGAACAATCTTCCGCCTGCGAAGGACTGATCGTTAAGCAATCGACGCCACGAATTGCGAGACAACGCGAATCCGCTTATCGTTAACGACTTATCTGAACTTATCATCGCTTATATATATTGCTCGTTTCATTAAAACTATCTTGGCAGTCGAGAAATCATAAGAACTGCAACCATCCGCATCCGTTTTCTAATATATCGATGCCTCTCCAATTCGTTGGAACGTCCTTTAATCTACATTATAATAAAAAAAAATCTGCTAGATTGTATTCCTCAGAAATTCGCTGACATCGCAGTTCGTGGCTTCGATTTTAGCAATAAATAAGAGTGCTTCGCGTATGGACCAAACGCTACGAAAGTCGTGCGCGGGATTCAAGATCGCGGTGCACATATCCGGTCACTTAATGTGTTTTTCTGTAAATATAATCTACGTACAAAATATAAATTGTATTTTTATACGCTTCTATACGAGAATCGCGATATATACATTTTTCGTACAGAAAGCATATCATTTAAGTCTCTTAAGACCTTCCTCAAGACCTTCCTCAAGACTCACGCGTGTATCGAAGACTAATGTTACAGATACGATACATATACGAGGGAACATGTATCGTATCAAGAATTTCTTTTTTCACATAGCACAGCACCTATAATCTACGTAGACATATTGCTTTTCAGCGCTGTAGGCAAGTGTGATCGTAGCCATAAAAAAAGAAGATGGAAAAGAATCGTATGCGCAGCTTTATGAAGCGGGTTATACTTCGAAGTATCTACATTTGTGCTAGGCCGAAGGTAAAGTAAATTTGGGATAAACCGCGAGAGATCAAGCCCAAAATCGAAGCTGAATTCGCGGGCAACGATCTCGAATTAATTCCATCATGGTTTTATGGAACCCATATATATGTCAAGGCCCATGTTGAAGCACAACCGGACCATGGATTCGAAACCGTAAAATGCTATATATCGAGAACCGCTTTGAAATCTCCTTTAATACCTGATGACGGTTCACGATGAAACGTTCAACCGAGATCAGCAGTCTATGATTTTAATCGACAAGTTTGAAAATCTAGGAAGTTCGGTTATTGTTCCTCTTTATTATTTCTAGTTGGCCCGAAATATATGATGTTCCCTTGTTGGCGTTTACCCATTCTTTCGGCGAACTGAAAATATGGAACAGCGTTGTATAGCCCCTTTTTTTTCTTCTCCATGATAAGGCCGAGATCACCCCTCGATGAATAATGTATTTCTTTCGCGCCCTTCCTTTGATAGCTACGCGTACGGTATCTCGCATGCCTCCGTCTTCAATTCTACAAAGCGTCGTTCACGTGACGCAATTGCGGGGAGAATTGCGCCGCAACTTCTGTCTCCCGATTCCGCGCCTCATTGATTATGCATCATCCTGTGCGTTTGACTTTGTCGTCAAAACGTTTACGCTCAAAGACTCCTCTCGCAATCGACACATGCCTCTGTCACAATTGCTCTTATTATATCTCCTGCCGAGATATACAAGTATAGTCATATAACGGCGCTTTTACGATCGATTACTAAGTCCATTCCATTAAATTACAAAGATATGCAAGCATGGACCTGTATGATCTCAGTGGAATTTACAAAAGTCGAGATTATCCCTGCGATCTCCTCACATCGTGGATTCTCTCGATGCGAATAGAGCCAAGTAGCTATAACAATACTATCGTACGCGTGCTATCTCTCACGTTAAAAGCTCTCACTGAGCATATTCGGCGTCACCGTAGTTATAGTAACGCGTGGCAGGGCTCGTGGAACTGCGGGTGATAGCAAAACGGATTGCACGAGTTCGCCGGGGGCTCTCTGTTACACATCGTCCTCTATACTACGCAGAGGTATCTGTTGTTTCTGAGCTACCGCGTTTAGTACATACATCAACTGGTCCAACTTCTTGTCCATCACCGACAGCTGAAAGTAGAAAGATCGTCTCGATGCATTCGAGTCTGCAATTGTAAATCTTTCCTCTCGAGAAACAGAATATACACTTCGATATTAAAGATTTTGCTTGATAAATTATATGTGTGAGAATTTTTAACGATAGTCGAAAGTGTCGCATATTATTCCTAAGGTCGACTTTAAATAGGACGAGTTCTACGTAATTAATTCTATTATCAGTTTCTCTCGCGGAATAATTAACAGCGTCAAATGTAATACCATCGTATGTTTCGCTATTCCGCGTGTTTCGAATCGCGGAAATCCGTGAGTCGAAAGAATAATTGATGGAGGAGAATCGATATTATATCCAAAATTTTCCCTAATGATAAAAACCACTGGAAAAATTGTTCGAGAGATCTCGCAAATATCAGTATAATTCTATCATAATTCTCTCGCAAATTGAGAAAACTCATTAGCAATCTTTCCTGAATTCATATTTAATAAAAAAATAAAGATGATATCGTTACATGTGAATATAAAACGGCTTAGAAATGATCTCTTCAATTATATATATCAATATCAAAGATGGAGGTAAACCTCATGTTAAAATTTTGCTTAAAAATTAGATAATTATGATAAAATTATAGTAATGTTAAAGTAAAAGAGAAGAAGGAAAACGCACTTGCTGCTCCACTCTGTATAAGCGCGCACCAATCGTCATGGGTTTTACATTGCCTGCTCGGTCGATTCCCGCCAGGTAGCTCCCCGGTTTACCCAGGGTCTGATCCAATCTCCTCTGTAACTCCTGCGGACAAATGGCACAAATGCATTTAATATGAATTCCGTGAATCTATGTATATCATACAGATTATACCAAAAAATGCAGGGCGACGAATACAAAAATCGTTATCCGCTATTAATTATATTGTAATTAATATCGCTTTATTTCTTTTTGCTTCTTTTTCGGTCTTTTTGCGGTCTAATGCAATTTTTGCGAAACGTCGTTGAAATAGCAAAGTAAATTCGCAGATGTATCGTAACTCTATCGCGACTCTCGAAAAACAGAAAAACGATAAAAAATCAAATTTTCGATCTGGAATTAAAATTAATGTAGGCGCTTAAGGCAGAAATTTCGTTTGCATGCTGTGACACTTCGAGAACTGTCGATTCAATTTCTCAATACAAAATAAAGCCCTTTTCGCTATTGTGAAATACTGAAACTTCTTTGACGAAGAACAAAAGGCAATGTGCTCGCAAAAGTGGAGTTATTCGTGATTGATGCTTTGTCTCTCATCATTCCTCTTTTTAATTGTCATCCGCCCTGCGGCAATTGAATAATAATGACTTTATCCTTCGAATCCAGATTAGTATTATCGATGAATATGATATAGCACGATTAATTTAGTATCAATGATAGGCAAATCTCATTATAAACGGGTAAAATTATAGTTTTATTACAATATATTGCTGTTTAAAATTATGAATGTATTTAATTTGAAATTTTACATTAATTTATTATATAAAAGATAATTTATTATATAATTTCAAATAATCCAAAAAAAAAATATTACAGAAAATCTTAATCATTATATTGACAAAAAAAAGATTCTTGTTATATTAAAAATAATTTTATTGTATTTAAATAAATTATTTCCATTCGATAAACTGAGTCTTGTTATATCATTAAACCAACGATGATTTCACTGCAACAATACATTCGCTAATTGTAAGACTATGTTGTCTTAGCAGTAAATTGGATTTCCTTTTCAGCAGTAAATTTTAAGCGTTTCTACGAGCAAATTTACTTGAGCAAAATTTTCCTATTTTATCAACAAAACAAATTTTGCTATAAATTAAATAATTAGATTATAATATCGATTACGATATCAAAATAAACTGTAACAAAATTTGATCGCTCCCGCATCGAACAGCAATAATTTTACTATGATTTTTTTTCTGTGTAGACATGTGCCAAAAATGTCTCGCGAAAATACAACTGGTGAATGCTGCGGTATTTCTGACATTCAATGTGATCGATCTTTGGTGTCCAGCGTAGAGATACAAACCGTAACGATTCTTTGATTAACTGTCAGCTGTTTCACGCCGCGTATCCACGACTCCATTGTCTTCTGTAAATCGACATGTAGCTCGCGTTGTACGCTTCGATCTTATCGAGCTAATCGTACACAGGGATCGCGCACGATTGATTGAACGAGGCGAGTAATTGGCGATCGTTCAGTAATCCGTCAAATAAACGCAATTATAGCTTATTACGAGTTCATCCATCATTAATACACATCATTAACGCGATGAATGATTTGGAGCAATTTATCGAGAGACGGGCGTTTTTAAAATAATTGATTGTTATCTCTATTCTGAATAGCGACCATTCGAAAGTGGAAGATAATAGCAAAGGAAAAGAATCATTATCGAGGAACTCACCTTAATCCGCACCATCATGTTCAAATGACCTTGGCTATATTGTTCAATGACGTCACGCACATCGTATGGTTTCCGAGCCTGTTGAAACTTTCTGCGAGCCACGAAGTACTTGATCTTCCTGATTGCTCGGATAGCATTTCGGTGTGCTTCTGTCAGCCTAGAAAATGGTGAAAATCCAAGTTTAAATCAACATTACGAAAAGAAGCGTTACTTATCTCTTCTTTTTTATTTTTGTTACATCAAAATGAAGAGAACACGAAATCATTAAGAATGTAAAAGAGAATAAAAATATATGCTATCGCGCAAAAATGTTAGTCATTTAATTGAAATATCGCATTATCGAAACGATATTCGATCGCGAATCACTTTATTACGATGGTAGTTTCAGATTCGCTTTTGATTCAGTTTAAAAGAGAAATTGACACCTCTTCGAGAGAGGGAGAGAACTGCGATCTTCGCTAACTTAATTTTCCTAGACGATGGCGGTAAGATGCAACTAGATACAGCTCGTTTCCCTTTCATCGCGTGCTATGGCCAAGAAATAACTGATAAAGTGTAATATTAAATCTCGATAATGTAAATTGCATAAAGTATCCCACGTTTAAAGGTATTTCCAAACCAAACCATTAATACGCTATAATAGAATATAATTACGAATCTTAATAGAATATAATTACAATAAATATAAATAAAATTTATAATATTATTTCGAGATAGAATAACGATAAAAATGTCAAAAATGCTACCCGTTTCTTGTAATTTCACGAGATAATTGTTATACGAGAAAATTGATTTGTGCTAAATGCAATGTTGTACATGTCAATATTCATCTTGGATTACTGTCATATATAGCCGTCAAAAATATTGAGCTTCTTTTCTCTCTCAACTTTATATTAATCATCATCCGCTGCTTCTCGACTTCTTGACGCTTATCCGAAGAGTGGGGAATATGTTCGAGAAGAGCGCCCATTCCTCGGGTGTTTGCGTTCTCGAGAATGCTTAGCTCGTCGGCAGATGCTTCTGTCGTGGGTGTAAATGTGCGAGATAAAATACTTTATATAATGACAACACGTTGTAAGAAATTTCTATGAAATGTCATAATGGAAAATGTCGATCGTTACTATCCAGGAAATTTAGTAATGATAGACGGATAGATGGATTTTTATGAAATAAAAATGCACGCATGAGATAATTACTATAAATTTAATATAAAATCTGCAGAAACATATGAGAGTATATAATATAAAAATAAATAACGATGTACACAAACAACAAATAGAATTAATATAAAAATATCTAGGAAAATTATAAATTAGCGTGTATTATAAATTTTGTTAAATTTTCATTATTATGAGATACGAATAATCCCATTTAGAAAACTTCATTAAACTTGAAAAATTTTAATCGTACTACTTCAAGAATATAAAGTTTTTACTTTTCGCATTTTATTATTATAATTTTATACCGCAAATATAATTATAGTTTTTAATAAGGTAGAGTCTAAGAAGGATATAGTGTCTGCTGAGAATAAAAAAACTATTCGACAATTACTTTCTCCTCGGACATAAATATTCCTTTATTATTGCATTAAATTATGAATAGAAGAGTTTTGTAGAAAAAAAATCGTTAAAATTATCGAATGTTACAGAAAAGCATGTAACTCAGAATAAGATGATTGATAAAAAAGATTGATAAAATGGAAAAAAATACAACAGACCAGGTAAAAAGGGTAAGATAGTGTATATGTATGTATATGTGTTTGAAGGCGAGTAAATGGGCTGCTTTTACGTAGAATGATGTTTTAAAATGAGATCGACGCGCGTGGATACAGCCGGACGAGGCACGATAAAACATTGAAAGATACCTGAACAAGGTTCTCCCTGGTTGGCAAGCTTTATAAGAAAGCTTCAGGCGGAAGTAGGTGAACTGTGAGAGCGAAAAAGGGGTAGAAGGGGGAAAATCTGGCGAGTATCTTTACGTATAATACAAGTTCGAGTGTGCACGAACGGGCTCGACGTCGCGAAAACTAGGTCATTTGCACCGGCGTAAAGTAATGGTGCGGTGAAAAAAAGCACTTACGTATCTGTGGGAGGGTTTGAAAAAAGCCTTTTGTGCGAAATACCGTGCGTTCCATTCGCGTCCGCAGAATCGACTTTTTTCGAAATGTCAATGGCGCGGAAAGCCACGAAAAGGTTGTCCGCCCTTCTGCCCGCCTTCTCTATGAATATCATTCTCGGCGAGATATGTGTATTTTCGGCGGGACAAGTGTCGATAATCGTCGCGTCTAATCGTCTCGCGAACGTGGTTAATTCTTAATGAGCGGAAGCCGGGGACACGGATTTTTATCCCGAAAAATGATGCCTCGTGGCACCGAAACTGACAGATTTGAATAAGATATAATAGCCAGGTGAATGCTAAATTAAAAGTCCAAGGGTATGTTAAATATACAAGCTGCTGTTTGAAACGCTTGAAATAATATTAATAGAAGAACCATATATATAAGAATTTAAGATAGAAGGATATTTGCTTAACAAGAGTTTCAAAGGAAATCTATTTGAGGCGTTAGTTACAATCCTCTTGTAAAGACTTGTACGAAAATAAAATAAAATGTAATCGATATAATAAATGCAATCGATTTTAAAATAAATTGTAATTTAAATTCGAGTGAATATTTATGTTCGATAATATCTCATCGTATAAAACGTAAAAAAAGATATTTATGTTTCACATGTACAATAACAATTTAATATACATAACTCATTCTTTCATCTCTCTCGACTAGATTTAATTGGAAATGAAATTAAAACTTTTTGACTGGAAGTACTTGGTGAAAAAGAGATAGATGATGGAAAATTGAAAAATGCAAATGCAAAGCATGACGACGAAAACGACGTCTGGTAGATTACACGATTACCAAGCTGCGAGACATTTCTCCGGTGTAATATTAGAGATCGAATTCTCTGAGCTATTCGGTTCTACTTTCAAAGGGCTAGAATTCAAAGCTTAGTAGCTCGAGTAGCTCAGATGCACGAAGGAAGCTACATGATTTTCGCAAAATTAAATTTCGCCAAAGTAGAGAAAAGCTCTATTCTTGTGTAAAGAAGTTCCCTTCATCTTGTAGAATTCGCACATAACGATCTGCGCGATATTTGTTGGAATATTATGATGTGCACGAGGTAGGTAGAAGTACATGAAAATTTCGCGGCGCTATCGATTTCGCATACAAAGTGGAAGTAATTTGCATGGAGATATATGTACGTTTCTCGGCTTCCTATACTCTGATTTCGGTCGGCGCGATCTAACTCGGTATACACACGCGAAATGGGCGTTTAATAACTCGACGATCGACCACGATGGCAATGGCTTGAAAGTTCGCTTTAGAAGTTATCGAACGGATCGTAAACTTCTACGTTCTCTCCGGTTAAGCAATACGTACTCGTGCAAAAAAGATGCGGAAAAAAGTTGCTATCAAACGTCAGAAATAAATGGTATTTAATGATTTAAATGATGAAAATTTAATAAACATGCATCCCAAAATTATTCGTTTCCGAATTCGTTGTTTTCTTTTAGCAGCAGTTTGAGATTCAATTTTAAATTTGCTCTTCCAACATCGTATATACACGCTCTCTAAATAGGTCTCTAAACGCCTCTATGAGACCTTTAAATATGTATGACATTTTCTCTGAGGAAATATACGAAGCATATTCAAATGTATATTGAAACAAATGGCAGATACATGGCAAATACAATTGGTTTAACAAATTTAATAAATTAATTTAGTTAGAAACACTCTTTCTCCTAATTTATAAATTATAATAAACATAATTTATAAACAAACTGTTTTCAAACTCATGTTTATTAATCCTTTTAGATTTGTTTTGATGAATATTGCATATTTTTTTCTAAAATTTCTCACAGTAATTTTCTCTTTTTACATATATTCTGTATATATTATTTTTTGTCATAAAAGCGCATAATATTGCGACACAGATTTATCTTTACTAAAAGATCAAAGACGAATGTGTACTCACGTGGTGACTCTTTGCGGTTCCTCGATGTCGATGTCAATTTCATCGCTAGTTGCCTCCGTCACCGAGCTCGTCTGCGAAGTGAAGAGGCTTCCCCTGCCAATCGGAAACACGCTACTCAAACTAACGGGCTTGCGAGTCAGTTCTTTTGACGTCACGGAATTGCTCTAGAGAAAGCGCTCTTTGGACGGGGTCGACGTGTACCTGTCGCGAAAAGTTTCGCAAACCGCTGCTTGCCGTCGTACAATTCAGCAAGAATTATTCCGACGACATTGGTCGCATATTTTATAAATCGTGAACTTTGGCAAAGTCCCATTATCTCAATTAGTAGCGTTCGCCGCGTTTGTAATATTTCAATTTTCCGAAATTAGTATCTTGGACAGATACGTCAAACAGTGAACGTTATCAATGTCTCTCATCTCTGAATTAAACATTTTTAAATCACATGGGGTTTAAATCTTTATGTATCATAAAATGCTTAAAGTTAATCTAAGAATTTGATATCTTTAAATATTTGAAAAATATGAGAAATTAAGTATATGTATAATTAAAAAATAAATCTCACAAATTAGAATATTATGTTATAATTAAATTCATTCATAAAAGTATAACTTTTCAAAAACATGTTACATTCATCAATTCGAAAATGTCTTCTAGAAATAGAAAACATTAATAATTCTATTATACATTATAATCGTCAGTATTTATCTGATAATATTTTGACATTTACTATGGATCGATAAATTTTCATATTGCTATCAATATATTTTCATATTGATTGCTGTCTTATTAATCACAGATTCTTAGAATTAATTTAAAATTGATATGTTTCTTAGCGAATCTTTCTCTAATTTCTTTTGTCACAATATTTTACGTGAAGATTTCTTTCTGAAAGTGTCATTAAACACGTATTTAGTAAATGTTAAGATATCTTTTGGTCGCCTAATGCACCTGATACTGCATCGTTATTCCACTTTCATCACACAACTTCCGAGAGTCTTTCTCCAGAGCAATTTGTTGGATTGCATCCCTTGACAATGGAGAGAAATACCGTTGGGAGATACTTTAACAGATACTATGCCGGTACAAATAACAGATAATTAAACGAGAGTTTACACTTTGTTTTGAAATATTGTACTGTGATGATATCGCAGATGTGAATTCTAAACTCGCATCAATCAAAAACAAAATATTGCAATGTAATGCTACGATTTGTCAGAATTTTTATACGCGCTCAGAGATTCTTTCTAGTTATCTTTATGATAAAACTTAATACGTTAGGAAAGATATTATCTTTATAAGTCTTATTAATTATAATAATAAATCTTTATGTATCTTATTAATTATAATATTTATTTGATATTAATATCATAATCCAAATAATCCATTTAATAATGCGGCAAATTTACTACTCATTGAAAATTCACGATTCTTTAGAGACAAATTACGTATAAATATCATATCATATCCGTCATCAACTTTCAAAAACATCGTTAACTAATATGTTTGAAAGCTGATGGAAGATATCAAATGACATTTATGTATAATATATCGATAAATGTGTTTCAATTAAATTATTCTTCCTATTATTGTTATTATTATTTGTAAATAGAAACCTTGCAATTTTTTATTGAATTACGCATAAGTATTATTTAATATCTTTAATCAATTTCTTGAACACATCGAATTAATGTGCAAACGTGATATGATAATATAAAGTGAATTGGAGAAAACATAATACAACTGAAAAGGAGATGATTCTTCATAAATAAGCTAAAAATATAGAATGAAATAAGCTAAAAATATAGAATGAAATTTTTTCATACGGCACTTCGTTATTGAGAAAAAATTAATTTTGCCAGATATAACTATATTATTAAATTTTTGACACATTTGTCAAATTAGTATTCAAAGGAAATTTCAGCTTCAGCGAAAAATCCATTATTTTTTTAAATATTTTTTAAAATAAAAAGGCAAGCAAGCAAATTGATTAATATGCTGTTTTATTAAAGTGAAGTGTTACTCAAGAAATTTCGCTCGAGATTAATTGTAAAAGATTCTTGACGATAAACGCGCTTATACGTGTTCCTGCAAACGAATCTTCGCCCTTGAGAATCAACGAGCAATTACCTGGGAGTTATCGAAACACCTCACTCGAAATACACTTTTCATTCGAACCTACTCGACGATGAAGGCAACGAACATTCAGAAAGAAGCTCGCCAATTTCATGGTATCACCTTCATCTCCGTTGCTTTACTGAGCTGTAAACGAAGCTTCCGAGCGACTCTTCCGCTCGAAGAAATGGACAGAAATCCGTCCATTAAAGATGACGACGTGAAATTTATCGCACTGTTACCAAATTTAAACTCGAATTGCAGTATATGATACTAACGAATAATATTGATTAGAAAGTCAAAATAATTTTCTCTATTATTTTAATATACATATATTCTAATTTCTTTCCCCGACAATATTTAAAACGAAATTGAGAAAGAAATCTTTCGTGTGTACGTAAATTATTTTTTACATAAACAAATTATTTACATCTTTTGATTGTATTATTAATGTATAATGGATCCAAATACGTATATCCGGTTATTTGTACACACGCATAGAATCAGTTATGAAACAAACCCAACGGAAATTTCTCTCTTGATTCTATAGGAATTCAATCACTCACCGATTGTCGCGTCTGGCGCGATTCGGCGTGCCCGCTTTAGGTTCCTCCATGTAAAAAACCACGTCCCCCTCGTTCTCGAGGCGTTGATTGTCGTTCTGGCCGGTTCCGGCGCCGGCTGATATGCCGCCGGATATCGTGACGGGCGGCAGGGACGATTGCTGTTGCTGCTGCTGGCCATCCATCCGATTCCGCGACTTCCGCCTCTTCAGCACGCTCGCCTTCTTTGCCACCTGGATCATCAGAGACTGAACCCCCGGTGCCCTCCCATTACAACACACATCAAACACAACATGCACTATCCCTACTGGCCGAATGTGTTTGACCACTCTCTCTCCTAGCACGACGAGGTAATCGTCGTCGTCATCGTCATCATCATTATTATCATTATCATCATTATCATCATCTGGAGTATATCGTGCAAAAGCGACGATCTCTCCCGCGGGACGTCCGGAACGTTTGCGGGAAATTACGCCGGTCGCGAACCGATGTCGTTTATGTCCTTTCAGCACGAAACGGCTCGATGTAACCGCACTCCGGAACCGGAACAGTCCCCGGGGCGTACTATCGATATCGAGTGCATTGTACACGCATTAAAGCGCGTGCTCTCTTCTTCCATTATTCTCGAAATTTTACATTGTAAGCGCAAAATGTTGCTAAAATGTTTCGTTTGTACCAGCGTATTCTATTAACCGTCCTGATGAGGAAATTTTATACAAACATAGACGTGTTTTAGAAAAGTAATACATTTTATATGAGAAACGCGATCATATTATATCAAAAATTTGTTAATCATATTTCATCGGAGGGATCATTATGATTACAAAAATGTAAAATATTATAATGGGAAATCGAATAAATAATATGTGATAATAATAACTATAAAAAAAGTTTATTTTCAGATTTGTCATTTATATTTTCCCTCTTTTTAAATTTAATTTTATTTATACAGCAAAACTTTGTCATAAAATAGGCTGGCAAAATTTGACAAAGCAAAAAAAATCTTAAAAACATTCTGCTCGTCATCGACATTTAAATCTTTCGTATATAAAACGTCTTCCGATTTTCCGACATTTTCTATTTTCTTAATACTCGTATTTTTCATGCAGAGACTTGTCAAGCCGCAAGACCGGCGTAAAATCCCACACATTTCTGCGTTTGAGCGAGATTCCAGTCTTTTCGCTTTACAGATTGCAGAGGCAAGAAGTAAGCGCGCGCACACACATACATTACACACAAACATACATATATAGCTACAAATGTTATGTATTATTCAAGCTCGTGCATGTTAAAATATCGCTAAATATAAGATAAAGTCACTTTTATATATTACATGATACCGATGGTTATCCAAGAAAGCAGCGTAATGGTGCGCCAAGAAAAATACGTAAGCCAGAAGTATATAGAAGCACAAATACGATCAAACAAATGATTATTGTTCCTTCGTCGGCAAGCTTTAAGGAGCTTATGCAAAGCCTCACTCGTCCAAGAAGAAGTAGCTTGTTCAATCGCTAGCGAATCATTTTGTTTTGTCGAAAAAAAAAGAAGAAAGTTAATGGCTGTGTGTATCTGGTCTGTTTTCGTTGACATTTGTAGCTTCGAGAATAAATAAAAAAATTCCAATCAAGCAGAAGAAACGTCTCTCGATATAAATAGATAAAAAGAATTATCTAAAAATTATCTACACTAAAGCTAAAAAGCGATGTAATTGCCATTGCTTTATCTTTCGTAGGAAAGATTTTTACGGTTTTATTCTCTCTGTGATGATAAATATTTCGATCTATACTTTCGTCGCACTTTTAATTCTTTGAACGTAATGTGATTTCTTTCATAGTCTAAAAGAATAACAATTTAATAAATTGCAGCTATATTAATCTTTCCAGCTTTTATTATAGCAAAAAATTGGTCAATATTTTTATTTTTTTCTTAAACTATCCGAAAATATGTATTGAATAAAAAATAAGATAAAATTAAAAAGAAAAATATATTTTTAAATAAAAATAGAATAAGAGAAAAAATTCAAAAAATTAAGATAAAAAATTTAAGTTTAAAGAAATGCATATTTGTTATTTGAATGATGGTTTACAAACATATCAATATTACCTTCTAAAATAATATTAAATGTGACTACATATAATGACGTATTTACGTAAAAGTTCAGGTAGAGTACCTTCGTTAAAAATAAGTATGCGGCGAAAGTATAGTATTTTGTCATTATAAATCTTTCAATATGCATATATTCTCTACATTCAGCTGACACAGTGAGAATACAGTGACCCCTCTTACAGAATATAAAAGATAGACGTTTCATGGTGTAACAGAAATGTGTAAAGAAATGTGATAAAAAGTTGGGAAAAAATAAACATGCAAAAGATAGATAAGAATAGAAATAAATATAAACCATTTACATACCATCTTCTTTACACAAATCAACTGAAATATATATATTAGGTATATTTTATCATCGTTAAATCATCACTGAGCATTGTTTACTATTTTAAATAATGTATCGCAGAAACACGGCACTTTCTCTCGATATATATGCGCGTTTTTGACACGGGGTTCGAGAACTTTGGCAGCAGATGCAAAATGGAGACAATATTATTAGTACAATCGCTCCATAATCGAGCGTATGCAAAATGTGCCGATAGGCTAATTGAAGTCTGGTAGTTTTTCAAATTTTCCCGTCATAAATTTATTGTATAATGCTGTAATAGCCTTAAATGCCGTTGATTTTGGACACATCGCTCGCATCTGCATTTTCCATTGTTCGAGTAATTTTACGATGTTTGGACACGTTGCGGAATACAAATACAAAAATATAATAGTTATTTCGACGATAATAATCGAAAATGGAAATCAAACGCAGCCGTATTGAAAAACCAAGTGTCGTTCTAAAAATATCGCGTTCGTTATTTGACTCGTATATTCAAAAAGCAATTTATTTGAGGATGACAACTATTGAAGCTATTCTTCAATCGATAATGTGAAGTACAAATTCATTTAAAAAAAGACAATACTCTACCCATAAAAAAACATACCCATAAAAGAAAAGGAACCCATAGATGATGATAGGTTAACAAATTAATTTCTTATGGACATTATATTTACGCAATATGACAGAATCACAGTTAAAGAACCGTATAAAAATACCTTTGCAATTTTACTTATATTAGATTACAGGTATAAATTTACATATAAAAAAATAAAACTATTCATGCGTAAGCAATAAATTTTGCTGATTGGAGTTTCACAAGGTTGTACAATTTAAACCATTTTCACGTAAAAAAAACAAATCTATAATATTTGTTATATAATATTTTAGAAAATATTCCGATATACACATATATCTCATGTGCTCAGTATTTCAACTAATAAATAATATGTTAAATTTAAAACCATAAGGACATATATTGAAAAGATAAAAATTAGTCCATTAAAAAAGGGGGCAAATCGTCCGCATTATGCACTCTGTAAACGAAAACAAAACGAACGAATATAAAAACCAAAGCGCAATGCTCGTTACTTGATACGTAAAGGGGAGATAATGTACAAAAGCTTCTAAGCGCATCTTTAACTGCATAAACACACGTATGTGACTAGCACAACATGAAGGAAAAACAAAATTGTCTCGAATTTCGGCGATAAATAACGGCCAGGGATGGGAAAGTTACTTTTTAAAAGTAACTCGTTACCGTTACTCGTTATCGAGTAAAAAATGTAACTCGTTACCGTTACCGTTACTTCAAAAGTAACGATTCGTTACTTTTCCCGTTACTTTTAATATTAAAACAAGATAGAATTAAATAAAAAATTTACTTTGGTAATATTTTTTATTAAAATATTAATATAAAAGCAACAAATTCTTTATTTTAAATTTACAAAACCATAAAAAATTTAAAGAGATATAGATTTTAAAGCACTTAACATGTAACTTCACATGTAAATAAAAAAATTTTAATTTTCATTAAATTTATAAATACAGCTAAATTTGCATTCTTTTTGTGCTCTCGTCCGATATTACGTCAAACTTAAAAGCTGGCCAATCACATCCATTCCTCAGACGAATGAAATAACTGTGATTGACCAATGATGTCATTAATCGCTCCAGAGGTGGCTGTGAAGCTGGCACGACAATCTACGAATTTTAATGTTCTTGACCAGTATGACATTTAGACCAGCATGACATTTAGATCATTCCGACCGTTTACTATTTTATAAATAATTATTTAAAAAAATCTCTCTGCTTGAAAAATGTTTCTAAAGAATAGAACTTTTATAGAACTGTCCAGAACTGCCGTTAAAACTACGGAAAATCATCAGCATGACACATTTTTACTAAGTGTCGTGCTGGTCGAGGACATTAAAAATTCATAAAAAATTATTAATTATTGAAATATCGGTCTGAAATTGCATATATAGGCTGAACTATAGCAGAATTATTGGGAACTCTTGCTAAAAATAATAATATTCAACGCGTTTTGGTTCTTTAGAGGGAAGAGTGTCGTGCTAGATTCGCAAAGTTAGCACGACATTTTTTCGATTTCGACTTTTTAATAGAAGGAACTCTTTAATTTTTATCAGAAACTGTAGAACTATGAAAAGTGCTATCAGAACTCTTAGTATTTTTTTGAAATTCGTAGATTGTCGTGTTAGCTTCACAGACACCTCTCAGAGCAATAAATTTCATCCGAAATATTATCGAATTTTATATGAATGTCGATCGATGACTAAAAATTGAATATGACAGAAATACGATGTCATAAGTTATTTTCAAAATATGAAAAGTAACGGTAAAAGTAACTGTTAAGTTCGTTATCGTTACTAAAAAAATGTAACTACGTTATCGTTACAGTTACAGAAAAAAAATGTAACGCCGTTACCAATCCGTTACCAAAAAAAAGTAACTATAACGGTAACGGCGTTACAAGTAACGCGTTACTTCCCAACCCTGATAACGGCACATTGAGAACATCGAGCAAAATTCGCATTCTCCGCTTGCATCCATCCACTGCCAAATTATCGTCGGACAAATAAAAATACACGACCGTCATTGTTGTTATACGATTATAGCGACGAATAATATTAGACGACGGATTCCCTCGCGAATTCCCTCTCATCATTATGCGTAGAACACGGTCGCGTGGAAAATTTTGTTATAGAAATTTTTAACAGCAGTCTCATATATGCATATGCTGAATATTCGATAAAATTGTACAGCTTCGATATTACATCGTTACTACATTTCAAATACATTTGCAAAATTTGTAAAATGAGAGGCGCGAAATCTAATGACATTTATAGTTTTATCGTTATAAATATAAAGAGTAAATCTATTAGATTAAGAATAAATCTATTAGTGATAAATTAAATCAATAATCAATGTTCGAATTTAGGATTACGACACATTTTTTATACTTTGTACAATAATTTGATATGTGTAAAATATTTGTTTCTCTATTAAGTTTTATATTAAGAAATGTATTAAAAATCCAGAATGTTTTTTGAAAAAGTTAAAAACCTTTTCACTAAATAAAAAATAAAAAAGTGTATTAAAGTCAGTGACAAATTTCACTAGTCTATTTTTTCGTTTCTCAATTTTATTTAATAAACATGACGAACACCTTTTGTATGAACCTTATTTCGATATATTTAGCATGACATGGTAATTGAATGCTTGATTAGTTTGATTTATTGATCGCCAATTAAAAATATTTCGTATTTTTGGCCGAGGATGTATAAAAGGTGTCTGTTACATCGAGATTCGCTTGAACTAAATTTTGAATATAAATTTTATTTCAAAAAGCGAAAAATCTATTCGTTTTAATTAAAAATCTAATTATTTAGCTATTGCTTCCGAAAAATGTACGATTATTGTTCTATATTTCGTGTATATCATTCTTTCAAGCTGCTTACTCGCGCGGCACAGATCGACGACATAGAACAAATTTGATTTCTCGAAATCCGCTTAAGGGAATATACGAAGCGAGTACAAACGGCGGGCTACTCCACGACCCGGTATTAGTCGATAATCCGATCGCGCGGTGGGACGTATATAATCGTGATAAAAGTCGGGAGACCTTAGCAATTAGCTCGGAGATATACGATATGCGGATTGGGCGAAGTACAATGGGGGTAATTTCAAATCCATTAGCGTGCTCGACAAAGGGGAAAAGGAGCTGCGGTTTTCCGCGAGCCTCAACGGGGTGATTACGAGATTCGGATTAGATCCGTCTCGCTTGTGACACGGTAATCGTTCGCGGCACGATCAGTTAGAACACGTCAAGGAACATTATATAAGCAGCTAAGAACATCAACAGTCAACAACTAATACGGCTACCTCTCCCGCTCTTCGCTATATTCGCAAACGAAGAAACGTTACCTTGCCAAGGGGTGTCGAAGGCTGCCCAGTTGGCGCCGGGTCCTTGATGTAGATGTTCCACGTGGCGACGCTGTTGATGGCCTTGTCGGAAGCGTAACACCTCCATAGGCATTGTATCAACATCGCGGCAGCCGGTATTTGTCGATTAAAATGCTTCTGCCGTTGCTTCTGCTGTACCTTCAACGCGAAGCCGGAACCTAGGATACCCTAAAAGAAATGCGAAAAACACCCATTCGCGATAATGATCTACTTGCGCTTTATTGCGTGGACTAGCGTGGAAACAAATGGTCAGAATGATCAGATGGACAGAAATACTTGTAAATATATATATTTAAACTTTTTTTCTCGATTAATTTCAAATTGATTACTTCTGTATGATAATATCGAGATATTTATAGTTTTTAAATTATAAACAATCCAGAATAAAGATTTTTTGGAAATTGAGAAAGCTCTAGAGAAATGAATAATAGAATAATAATTGTTTAATTTAAAAAATAGAATTTTTTGATAGAATTTCTTTGAATTGAATTGAATTAATCTAATTAAAAAAGTAGAGTTGAATTTCAGACGTAATTAAAATTATGTATTATATAATATTATAAATTAAAATATTTTAATTTATAATATTATAATATATATACTACAAATTAAAATAGCAACAAAAAATTATGAATTATCTTTGTAATTATTTCAGAAAAAAGATCGATTTTAATTTTGGTCGGAATGAAAAATCTATAAATAATAAACGAAATTTTTGAAATAAAACAAATATGTACTCACAGCTGGAAGTGCGAAAAAGGATATAGCAAACACGCTGAAACATGAAGCCACAATTTTTCCCATCCATGTTTGCGGAACCGTATCACCGTAACCTATTGTCGTTACTGTGATCTGCAATACCGAAAAGTATTAAATTCTCATTATGTCTCATTGTTAACACAGGTAAAATTATCATGTGTGATACAATATCTCTGCAGGTTTAAGCCTGAGGGGTTTTCGTTACGCAAACAGTTGACGTTTAGTTTGTCAACATGTTTGTTAACCCATGAAATCCAGTCAGTTAATCCTATTAATTAGCGCATATTAGCACTCTGATAAGTACTCTACATATATCGCATGCACTCTATATAAGTGTTGATTTCAATTATCTGCATATGATCATTGATGCAATTGCGATTCGATTGTTTCCGCGATTACTATCATTCGTCGATCTCTTCGCAATTTTTCGTCACTAATTAACTATTCATATGTCATTGTTTTTCTTCAAGCATATATCCTTCATAAAATTTCATCGATTTAATGATTTATAGAATTTATAAAATTTTATTGATTTAATTCTTTATTGTATTTTATTTCCACTGAAGAGACAGTTTTCTTTTCTTTTCAATTGAACTCTCTATTCTCTTTGAATGTATTTCAGTAATTAAAAGATTTTTTTTGTTCCAACAATAGATTGTCGCAAAATTACATGCTGATATAAGAGATGTCTGATAGAAAAATTCGTAATGAGAGATATACTCACCACTCCCCACCAAAGCGCATCGGCGTAACTGGAGAAGTCTGTTTTGCCGTCGGGTCCGAGTGCATCTTTTTCGGCGAGATACACGAAATAGCTGCTGAAAATGAGGCCTAGGAACCCAATGTACAGCGTTGTGATTAATTCCTGTAATATAAAGAAAATACAATTATTTTTCAAGTAATAATATAAATATTTTGTATTTTATAAAAATATATGAAATATATATATTTTGCGCATATTTACACATACACACACGTTCTTAATTTTCTATAGATAATTAAAATAATTAAAATTTCGGATGTTGATGTATTAAAATTAGAAACTTTTCGTGGCGATGTATACCTGACGATGTATGAAAACCACGGAACCTAAAAGCCGCCACGTGCCGCCCTGACGATCGACATGAAGCATTCGAAGAATTTGCAAAAATCGAATACCCCTGATGGCGGAAGTGGCGAATACTTGACCGTTGCTTCCCACTGATAGAACCACCATGGACGCTACCACAACGATTAAATCTAAAAACAGACAAGAAATATATGTGAGGTACAATATAAAGAAATAATCGAATAAATTCGTATACGTAATACATTTATATAATTATAGACCGTGCACAATATTGATGCACACATCCATTAGAATACGATAAATATTTTCGATCATGTATAGAATATTGATGTATAATCGGCTGTATAATCGATAATTTCACCACGCATCTAATCCGATTATTAATGTTTAATCTGACGTTATCATTTATCTGCAAAATTCATTTGCCGATTGAAAATAATAATTCTCTTGCCACACATTCGCGCTATGAAATTGCGGTAAAACACGTGGGATTCCGATCACCTTTTTGCAACCGGCATATTAATAATAATAATCTATTTTCTACGATTACCATTCCATACTTTGGTGCTTATAGGTGAAATGAAACAAGATAAAAGTGCATACTTTTAATTATTTGAGAAATATATGCACATTAATCGAGGAACGCGATTAATTTACCATATATAGTGGAATTAAAATTTCTATATAATAGATATATAATCGAATAAAAATGTCTGTAACAGTAACTTTTATTACACGTGCATAGAACTGTTTGTTACTGTGCAGTAAACGTGATGTACGAAAATAAAAAAATATGATTAATTCGGATACACACTGATTTTCATCAATTGTGAGTACGCATGATTGGAGAATTTTGCTCGAGCATATCATTTCTCGGTTTTGCCTTTGGCAAGTTATAATAATGCATGGATTATAAATTTATAAATCAAGTAAATTGAAGCAATTAATAATCTAAATTAATTGATATATTTAATATAAAGAAATTTTTTCCTTTTATTTTTCACAATATTTGATAAACGTGCATATTTTTGCTTGTATTTACGATTTCGACAATATATTTTCATCATCAACGTAATTGCAAAGTAAAATTCAAAACAGAGGACAAATAATGAATTTTTAACTGGGTTTGCAATTAAGAGAGGAATTTTGTTCGCGTGTTTCATTCGTGAAACGCGTCCGGCAAAACGAACAGCCGCGATACACAAAGCGCTCGCAATCTTGATTTTAGCGAAATGGATTCGATATTAGGGCCAGGGCCTAATCTCGCAAAGTTGGTTGCGCAAACGGTTCTACAAGCGATACGAATACAAAGGGATGATTCTCACGATCCAATTTTACCGTCGATCCGACAATGCGAATATCGAATTAATTTCGGCCATATCGCGTTTCGAGCCGCAACGTGGCTTGCCATTATGGGACGAGGACACCCGCACAACTCACCTATGATACAAATCGGTTTCCGTATGAATCGTAGCCGCCCGCAGCAACCCATGTACTTCGATCTGCAACCCGCGCTCCATAATCGAACCATGTACTCGACTCCGAAGAATACCACGAGACATATTTCCTGAACAGTAATGAAGTATTAAACTCAGATGTCATGTTCATTCGGACATCATAATCATCAGATATCTCACATTAGCGCACATCTTTGTTATATATTTTGATTCCGGCTAAATATATTTGCGCGGCCTGATTAAATCAATTGCCCGATACACGCACTGTTACCGAGACGCAAAAATATTGTCTACCGAATAAAAGAGATAAATGTAAGAAAAGAGAGAATTTTTGTACTTCAATATATTATCGAAAAGCGAATCATACCTATCTATTTTAGTTATATTTATGTTACCATTATATCTCTCGCTACTTATATTTCTTGCATATATATAAAATTTCATAGTCAGATTTTCCAAGTGTTTTAAAATTATAATTTATATATAATATTTATGTAATAAAAGTTGTATAATTTACTTCTCATGCTTCCTTTTTCTTCTTTCTTAGATTTATCTCTAAAAGATGCATTATTATAAAAAATGTAACAAACTTAGCGTTCTCAAGGCTTACAAAAAATACAAGTTAAATTATACTTAAAATAAGATTATATTTAAGATAAGATGTCTATCTCTTTACGCTTTGTAGAAGCAACAAGAGCAAGGAAAGAAATGTAGTTTAAAGAAGTTTTTTTTCTATTGTATCTTTCTATAACATATATATATATATATTTCTTTTTCCTTTTCTCTTTTTAAAATTATGTAAGATATAAGTAGCTTATCATTTATCACTATTATTTTATTACTATTGTTATTGATGAAAACAAAATTATTAAAAAATATATTGATTCTATACAAGTTTAATATACGCAAGTATACGCGATTCAATTAACTGATATACGTATATAACTATAGTGATCAAAGAAATATTATTAGCTATCAACATGTGACATTCAAGTGAAAATGATCAAACATTCGATAATGTGATAGACAATTTAGTTTAATCATCCAATATTAATAGGAAAAAAATTGCGATTAATATAAATGTTGGTTAATCATATCGTTAAAATGAATATGTTATGAACACGGTTGGCATATGAATTCAGGTGATTATTGTATCGATTGTACTAGTGCTGTTGTATTAACAGGACGCCCTAGAAAGACGAGGACATCGACGTTAGAATCGCAACGAAGCGGAAGAGATCCTTGAGAACTGCCTTACTATATGTATATCTCTCTTTTATAACTCAGAACTCAACCGAGCTTTGTGTTTTATGTGTATTTACTTGCGTTACAGAAAGTTGAAAATATCGCCTAATTTTTTATAACGCGAAATATTGATTTGCGAACAATGCAATTTTTCGTATCAATAATTTTATACAATTTGTATAACTTTATAGAATAGAATTATTAAAAATATTAGACTCGAAAATATTAAAATTAAACAAATCAGTTTTAATGGCAATGTGAGTCAAGTGTCGATCTTATAACACAGTTATTTATTATATAAAACAAATAAGTATGAAACAATAAATACAAATGTGAAAAGTTTGCGAACGTTTCGATCCTATTTTTGGGCCATTCAGTGCAAGTGTGATGATTATCAATCTGGTCAATCTGATTGTCAAAATGGCTCAAAAATAGGGTTGAAACGTTCGCAAACTTTTCGCATTTGTATTTATTGTTTCATACTTATTTGTTTTGTATAATAAATAACTGTGTTATAAGATCGACACTTGACTCGCATTGCCATTAAAACTGATTTGTTTAATTTTTATAGAATAGATTGTATAAAACTTTTACAAAAAAGGTTTGACTTTTTCCTTTTCTAATATAAAAGAGGAAGAATTAATTTTATTTGTGCAGCCTCGAACAACGACAGAAGGAAAAGAAGTTCCGTTAGGAACTCTGCTATAAAGTCTATTCTCGGGTGGGCTAACAAATGTAAACTTTTCTTTTCAAGGATTAATTAAATAAAGTTTGTCTTATATCTCTTTATTTCGAAATCCTTGTCTATGAAACTCTAATCATTATTTATTGCTTGCACTTTGCAAATCATTTCTTTGTATATAACCTACAATATTTATATTAACTTTTCCTCGAGATAAAACAATGAGTTTGGATTTTGTATATATAAAAAAAATCACTTTGATCACTTTGAATTCACTCAGACAATCTTATCTAAAGGAAAATATTGAAATATGATTTTCCAATTTTAAAATAAAAATTATTGAAGTTAAAGGACTATTTTGGAACCAAATCTCGGAATTTAACTCTCTTTATACAATTTATTACATGTATGTATTATACTATTTTATATTTTATATAATCATTATTCATATCTCTATAAATATAAATAATAAAATTTTTTTTTATATTTTCTTAGTTTAATTTTAAATAGACTTTGAAATAGATTTTTTTCAATTCAAAGAAAGAGATATATTAATTACAAGGATGTAATGTAATATTAAAATACAAGTACATATAATATTGAAACATTTTAACAGAATAATGATCCTCTCTTTCCATACTAAAAATGATCGATTTAAAATTAATCAAAAAAAGTTATAAATAAAAGGGTCTCAGATCGAATGTATGTTTTTTTCGTTTATATATATATATATCGATGCGAATGTGATAGAATGTATTCTTAATTTTATAATTCCAGTCTTTTAACAATATGATGTACATTATACGAGTAGTAGTACTTTTAATACCTTGTGTTTAGTCTTAATTACACATTCTATATCCTATATTATATTTAATAACAAACATGGATTACTCACCATCCAAAACAGAGTTTCGTTTGCGAAATTACTGTATTGGTCTATCGTTGACAAAACGCTAAATATGAGGCACACCAATACCAACATGAACCTGCAAAGAAAAACATTTTGCAATGTATACAAGATAAATTGATCGCAGTTTAGTTCTATCGTAAACTTGCGTCCAGACGAGCAGCTTGAGTAATTAGAAGCATAGGACGTCATAAAATCAGATTAATATCTAAAGCAACTTTAGATTCTTCATCGCACTCCGCATTAAATGGCGAACTGAACGAAACTTTATTCTATTACAAAATTTCATCTAGATGAACAACTTGATTAATTGAAAGAGTAGAACGTCATACATTAAAGTCAGATTTATATTTAAAGCGACTTTAGATTCTTCATCAAATGCTCGCCCGTTATTCTCTCCTTTTAAAGAGCTTCAAACTTAACCATTCTTGCACCACTAAAAAGAATATACCGAACTTTCGGACATTTCGTGATGCGCTTATGGTAATCGCCGAAGAACAAACTTAGTATAGAATGTCTTGGAACTATTATACTTTCCTTTAGCTAGAGATTCTTACAAGATAATGGAATCTGTTTTCTTGCGCGAATAGATAATGAGAAATGTAATTACAGTTGATATATAAGATTGAAGATAATGTCGAAATAAACAAGAAAGGAAGCATCATAGTTTTGAAACGCATCATGTGGTAAAATTTGATATAAGTCTACATTAACGATAATCTAGATCGCATATCAAATTTGATATAATACATATATGTGATATACACAAATGTAATACTTGAATAATTTATACGACATAAACAATAAATATTATTCGTCAAAAAATGCCTCATAAATGAAATGTGATATAAATTATGACTATGCATTGTATTGCGTGCCAGCTTGTACGTCATCTAGAACTTTGTCTTTATTCTCGGAATAATAGAAGGAACTCTTAAGCTTACCTGTTTTTCTCGCCACGAAGTGGCAAGTTATTCGTCGTACTACTATATGTCATTTGAGTTTAGTCAAACTGATAAATTACTCGACAAACTACGGAGGCGTGATACACTAGACAGCTATGTTACTGATTGCCAACGTTGCGAAGCGTAACTTTATACTTAAACAAACTTGTACAAGAATATTATCAAAATATATATGTCTAAGCGTTCGTGATATTTATCGATCAAGATTACATATGTCTCGCATCGATTTAGTATAAAAATATTCATAGAGGACATTTGTGATAACTATTTTGTTACTTTACATTTCATAAAAAATTCACGAGACACCATTTTCAGAAAAATATGATGAAATCGATAAGAAATTTAATATTTAATTTTCTGCAAACTACGTCCGAGATTTTCTGATATTTTCTTTACATTATATTTCCAGTTTTCAATAGAGAAATTTAATATAAATTAATTATATATTAAATATTAATCATTTAGAGAAATGATGTTGAATTTATCACACATTTAGCAAAATCGATCTTTGTACATAAATTAACTTTTTTATTTATTTATTTTACTTGTTATTTATTTATAACATTTTATTATGACAGATTAATTAATATAAAATAAAATGTTTAAATTAAAATATGTTATATCAACTATACACAGAAGAAAGGCATAATAATTATCTCAATTATAAGAGTTAAATTTTAACTTGACAAAATATTCATTTTATGAACTATTTGTATTGAAAATCATTATTATGCATATTTAAGGTATAGAGATATTAAAATATTTGTTTTAAACTATTTTGCATTTAAAAATATTTAATAACTGCGAATAACGACAAGTATAAATACTATGCTTATAAAAAATGTAATTCTTTCATATTATTTTTATTAAACATAAAGTATTAGTAAGTAAAGTAGCTTTTATTAAACATAAAGTATCTATATCAAAAAAATATTTTATTTCTTATGCATGTATTGGTGTTAAAATATAAAATATCTAGATGGATGTTTTCCATAAATGTAATAAATTTGATAGAGTTCGTGAAGATTAATTATATAAAAGTAGATAGATTATTTTGCATTTAAAAATATTTAATAACTGCGAATAACGACAAGTATAAATACTATGCTTATAAAAAATGTAATTCTTTCATATTACACAAAATTAAATAATTATGTTTATTATGGTATATTCTACGGGATATATTATGTATATGAAAAAAAGCTTTTATTAAACATAAAGTATCTATATCAAAAAAATATTTTATTTCTTATGCATGTATTGGTGTTAAAATATAAAATATCTAGATGGATGTTTTCCATAAATGTAATAAATTTGATAGAGTTCGTGAAGATTAATTATATAAAAGTAGATAGAGCCGTACATAAATACTAATTTTAGTTCCCTAACAATATATTTTCCTGAATATGCACAAATCTAATTTTTGAAATGTACATGTTTTTAATGTGTTAAAAAAGAGATAATTCCTATACAAAATTCCAATCCAATATAATTCCTATACAACTGAATTTATAGTCATGCATAATGTAGGATTGCAATCGATCCTAATGTAGGTTCCAAAGCAGCTTAACAAATGTAAGAGGAATCTCGATATATACAGATTTATTTGCACTCTAGTATTTCGTGCG
Source organism: Camponotus vicinus (assembly GCF_025532165.1). Classification (NCBI taxonomy): domain Eukaryota; kingdom Metazoa; phylum Arthropoda; class Insecta; order Hymenoptera; family Formicidae; genus Camponotus; species Camponotus vicinus. The sequence goes on from NW_028141945.1 coordinate 34,241,449, forward strand.
CATAAATTCTTTTCCCTAGGATTCAACTAATTTTTAAAAATGCCTCGCTTTTTATCGCGAATCCTAATCGTCACCTAATCGACACATTGTGTGCGAACCGAGGACGTAAAAAAAAAAGAAAAAACAAGGCGAGACAGCAAGACAAACTTTGCGTATCTGTGGTCTGAACGGGACCGGTAATTGCTACGATCTAGCGATCGATCCAGCACGCTCTTGCTGTTTATATTCGTTGTAATTTATTATTGAGCGTGTTGCCTCGTTAAGCAACGGGACGAGCGCGCGGCATTAACGAAGGTGAGCAGACGATTGCCGCGTAGTACTCTTTAAGATAGCGTGCCGAGGGCCTATCATTCCGATGTTATGTATGTACAGTGCTCCACGGCTGCACGAGTCACCTTCATCGACCTACTATGATAATTGTCTAACATACTCCTCCTTTTTTCCTCGAGCATCGCTCGGAACTCATCCATCTTCTGCCGGGTGTCGGACAGATATCTTGCTATTCGTGAATAATACGCTTTTTATTTGGTTGTGAAAATGTCAGCATAATATATAATAAAATGCAAATATAATAATTCGAGCATCGCCGAGTCAATTTATTCTAAGACTTGTCTTTCAAATTTTGCTGTTGAATGTGAAAGTTGAAACAGAATTCGATGATTTTGAGCATTTTATTTATTTATTTAAAGAGAAGATAATATTTCGACATAAATTTCGATATAAATTCTATAAAAATGTTTTTCTTTGTCTTTACACAGAAAGGATGAATTATAATCGAGCTGTTTGATAGACCGAAATTTAATTAACGATATTAGCGTTTGCGCGCATCGTGGAGCGACGCGATATGTTGCTTACGGCTAAAGATGTATAAAATGATTGAACGTGTACACCCGTATATTGTGCATCTCCTGCATATCAATTAACCTACATGCGATACGGGGAGAGATAGAGCGTGCGTGTGCGGTTCCTACGGCAATAATGTCATACCCCATATCGCGTCGTTTATTCATACTCATCACAGTTTAATTACAAATGGATTCGAGAGTTTGGAATAACATAAACTTCTCCGATCGCGATCTGATTCGATATATATAAATAAACATGTCTACATTTTATAATCATTTCCTCGAAAATTGCATTTGAATATGTGCATGTGGGGTTGTTACACCCTTAAATAAAACGAATTAATTGACAAAGGGAGTAATTAATGCATATAATATTATATCGATGCGATCGATGTGAATATAATCCCTATTGCTTCAAACAAATTGGAAAAATTAAAAGGTCAGTGAGGCATATTCTGCTGAAGTAAAATCAACTGAATAAATTCAATTAATTAAAAAGTAATATTAATGTGCGATAGAAATGTATGCAATTTTGTGAAATCGCATTATTCCATATTATTTCCAAGTAACAAATTCCAAGCATTACTTGAATATTTTTTATTATTCTATACGTATGTAAGATATAGAATTAGATATATAGAATTCGATCGTGATTTTCAATCGATTAATTGTCTTCGGACTCGCGCTTGTCCGATCGCGTTTAAATTACTTAAAAATTTAGTAACGATTTTTTACGGCGTGATATGTAATCTCCACGGGTGTCATTATGTATCACGATATCAGTACATCAGCGCGCGCGATTTTCATCTAAAAATAATAGGCCGCACGCAAATAGCTTGCATATGCATTGGGCCTAATAACACGCTGCTATTTATGTCCGCTTGAAAGTAGGCCGGTCGAATTAAAATTACTTCTGTTAAGGAAATTTCTTTTATCTAATGCAATAACAATGCATGTGAGACGATATGCTTTAAACTTAACTGGCATTTTCAAAGTGATGGATAAATTGAGTTATTTATGATTCGAGTTTTTCGAAAAAAATCACTTGTTAGTCTGACATTTTTGTGATTAATGTGAAATTTAAATCTCTGTCTTTTTTCTAACTTCTTTCAAGTATGATTTAATTTTAATGAGAGGATTTATTTCTTGTCTTGAATTAATTTCTGGAATTTTGATATTTTATTCTTAATGATTGAAATAAATAGAGAGAAAATTGAAATAAAAAAATAAATTGTTGTCAATGATTAAGAATTACATTCGCCATATATTCCAGTTGAGTGTGCAATTACAAACAATAATACAAACGGAGGCAATACCATTCTCTGTGAAATCCGGATTAAATGACTCTTATTCCACTTACTCCTCCCACTCCTCGATCACTTTGGCGGGATAGTAATAGTACAATAATAGATGATAACGGGTACTATAGCGCCGATCAATACGATCACTCGGACAATTAAATATTTACAGTAGCGTTTCGTGCAGCGCGACTTCATTAGTCGGCTGTCTAACTATTGTAAACGACGCAGTATTAAAGCCACACGGAGGCCACATATTTAGTCGCCAAGATTATGATCATGTGTAATTAAAGAATTTATGAAAAATTTATTTGTATACTGACCAATTTTTCCAATTATAACAAATGTTATAAATTTAATATTTTGTACGGAAATGTAAAAATGCATTAAAAAATCTTACATGCTCCTGTTTTAAATGTAAATAGAATTTATACGTACTTATAATAGATGTGCACGCTTTTTACTGTAGCAAAAAAATATTAGATATAAAAGAATTAAATCATCTGAGTGCGCGCGAAAAGATTAAATCTTTGTAAATATTGTAATAATAATTAATTAACAATTCTAATATTTCTTTACATGAGACATTTTTGTTCTTAAAATTAAGATTTAAAAATGCGAAGCAAGCGCAAAAAATAGAACATTAGCAAAATAGACATTGTTTCGAGAAATAATTACAGAAACGGATTATGTGGATATAGCCTATATATTTTCAGTATGCAGGAAAAATAGATATATGTTTCCGGAAATGAATGGCGTGCGCGACATGACGACAGTACCATCGGGCGCACAAAATGAAAGACACTTCCGTAGCAATTTCCGACTGTAACGTTTCGACTTTCGTTTCGTCTAAAGTTCGATAGCGCGATTTATTATCAAGTATCCCACGTAGTACGGTAACATGTAAGATAAGAGTACGTATGCGCATGTTCTGTGACAAATAGTTGTCAAATATTTTTTAACTATCGTAGAAAATCTCAAACATTTTAAATATACAGAGATAAATATACAGAGATACTCGATAAATAACGATAATATTCATATTATTCCTTTTATTTCAAATAATAAATTTAATAGCGACGTTAGTTTCACTTATGACACCTGATAGGATCCAAATTCGTATTATGCGAGAAAAATTATTTTAACTGCATACCCGTTATTGCAATTAATTTTTTATATTATGAGATCATCGAGATCTTTCTACACACAAGAACACACATACCTTTTGTTTTCTACAAGATTTATTCCTTTCATTTTTCTACTTTATAATAAATATTCAGTAAACATCTATGGATATAAATTTTTATTTTGAACTTTTAGATAAAATGGGGAAATGAAATAATATTACGGATTATTTTATAACGGTTTTTTCTCTACATTAAAATTTCAGATAACTCGATTAATTTCAAGAAAACTGTGTGTGCAAGTTTGCAATATTAACCTACTTTAAATAGATTTATCTCCTTATTTATTACTCGTGCGATTTGTCTGCAATGTGGAGATATTTCGGATTTAATTTCAGATACATAAGAAATATGGTAGGTTTGATAAACAATTTTCTAGTTTAATTACAAGCATATAACATGTTCCATTTCTTGTACGTTATTTCTTCAAGTGCTTTGATATTTTTGCTCATAAAAAAAATCTTTTCTCCTAACTTTATCAAAGAATTTAACGTCAAATATTCTATTTCAGAAAATAATGCACAAGAAGTGAAATATCCCTATATGAGAAACAAAATAAGAAAAACTTAATGGCTTCAACTTCTTACTTAACGACCGCACATTAGAATCGAACCGAGCAAAACGACGTAAGTCGACGAGATGAGAAAAACGTAAAAACCTTACCTATATTTACGAGAATCGATCTGTTTCGCGGATACTTCGCCACGTTTTGTCTTAATAATGAATTATTTAAAAGGCTGCGGTGCTTGACGACAGTTTGGAAGAAATGAAAAACAGCCCGTGTTGAATAATTCACGAATCCATGAAGTTTTTCAATGGATTGTGTTCGCCAGGGCATATAAAGATAAATATACTTCGCCGATCAACGTATACAGGTCACAAACATAATGGACGTATATATGTAATGCTGTTTATTATTAATATTTTAAAAATAACACCAATAAAAATGACTATGGATGTATGAATCATAATAGATTAGCCTTCTTCTTTATTAGCTTTTCTTGTATTCCAGATTTTATATCGAAGAACTTTTTCAATTTCTCTAAAATATAACAATAATATGAACTCAATAATTAAAGTCATGCTTTTCAGATGATGATGACAGGAAAAAAACTTTTACAACGATAATTAATAAAGATGTTATCACAGAGTGTCGCAAATATTCTTAACTCGTAGAAGTTAAAGCGCAAATATTAATCTTTCAGAGCACATTTCCTAACAAGTTTAATCGGTTTTATCGTCGCGATCGCAGCGCTATAACGAAAACACATTTTCGCGTACGGCTACGAATGTTTATTCCCGTTATGAAATTACTCACATATAGACGTTTTCTTTTCTAACATTCAACCGCAAAAATAGCAGACAGAAGAATTATTCTGTCTGCTTGTTCCGCGTTAAAATGCGAAGCAAATTCTTATGTGTCCATCTTTTTTTAATACAAGTGTCGTATGTGAAGCTAAATTTATAAAAGTATATAGATATGTGTACCTTGATAAACCTATTTTATCCAAATCATAATAAAAGATAGGACTGAAGAAATTTGATAAAAGCAAACTAATTTATCAAGTATTATGATCTATATAAAAGTTGTCGCAGTATCTAACCGTACAGAATAAAATTAGCACTTTTGTGATATAATTAAATTCAATTAGAAATAGTTTATATAATAGCATAAAATATATATATAAATTTAAAAATGCTATATAAGCATTAATTCTGAAGTAATAAGAGATAAATGTCTTCTACGGTCTCAAAATTTAAGTACTTATGGTAGCTTTTTCTCTTAAGCACTGAGAATATGTTTTCCAAATATATATGATATTTCATCTTGTCATAACTTTTAATAAATATTATTTTGAAAAAATGTTCCAATAAACTCACTCAATTTTATATGAAATTCTTCTATATGAAATATTTTATGAAATAATTTGAGATTTTTCATTTTTTTATATAAAATATATTTTATTTCTTTATTATTTTTAAACGTGATTTTTATATTTCTTGTTGTTCTTCGCTAAATTAGTATGCAAGAAATTAAAGATTTCTTTGTAAAGAAAATAAAGAGTACTAATATTCAGATTTCCCTCTGTTTCTTATATATATATATATATATATATATATATATATATATATATATATATATATAATTTATTTTAGAGATATTATAAAATAAGAAACATTATAGTACATTTATTTTTTTTATATCGATATATGTAATAAATGGAGGATGTGGATAATAAATGAAAATATTCTACACACATGCAAATTTGATACATCAAATTGTATATCATGCATTTGCGAATTCTTTGTACCGAATAAAATGATGAAAAGAATCTCACTATCTCGCAAGGAGACTCTTTTATCGACGTTCCTGACAGATATTTTCAGACATTCGATTGCCGACGCTTCATTATCGTTTATCAAATCAGACCGATGATGAGCAATAAAATCCTGTGTGAGTTATATGTTCTCCAATCAAATCGAGAACTTGATGCGCGCACGGGTAAAGACAGAGTGATTCGAGCGAGTGTTTGATTGCAGAGACGGGAGGAATCCTCGACGATGTCGAGGATTTAGGGCACGGCTAGGTGTCAAAGGCCAAATGCCGAAATCGATGTCTGCGCAGAACGGAAACAAGAGGTACTTCTGTGACGCGGTACTTCAAATTCACGTCTCTTAACAATTAACGGTTAACTGTTAACGCGTTACATCAACGCGCACATGCACTACAACATCCTGAAATAAACGCAATTCCCATTTTGGTGCATTCAAATACGTTTCCCGATCGTTTATAACGAATACCAGTGGAAATATTCACAAAGGGATAACAGAGCTCATTCTCGACATAGCGCGCAAAACGGATACTCACACAGCGAAATGGTAGATGAAACACAGCCAGCCGCCGGGATGCTCGAGAAACACGTAAAGCCGCTCCTGAAAAGTCTTGCCCCTCTTATGATGGAACACGTACTTGGCCTTGAAGGCCTGATCGATCGGCAGGTAAATCGGATAATACGGATCGGGCACGCCGGTCTGATCGGGACTCGGGAGCGGTTCCCCCTCCTCGGCGCCGGCCACGTCATTCTCGATGATGTCCTCCTTACTCTTTTTCCGCCGATACTTCCGCTTCATGGGCGTCGGCACCCGCTTGTGGTGTGCTTCGCCAAAGCGTGGCGAACGGAAGCGACGTAGGAAGGTGAAACGGCGCGCCGGCGACGGCGCGTCCTCCGCGTTCGCGCCGTTATCCTCGGTGTCTTCGGTCTCACTGCCAGGCGTCTTCAACGCAGTGTCCTCCGTATCGAGGCCTTGCTCGGCCACGAGTTCGTCCTCGCTGCCTTGGAGGGCAGCGTAGGCGGTCGTGACGCTGCACCGCTTTTCCACGTGCCTAGAGCATTGGTCCTTGCTTCGTGGAAGACTCTCGTTGTTGTACGCGTCACCTGGGCATTTCCAGGATTTACATTCGGACCGGAGATCGCGCCAGGATGGCTATGCTTTGTCGCGCTTGCTCGACACGCTTGATCCTCGAGGCTCGCGATAGAATGAGACAAGAAACATCAGCAAGTCCTTTAGATATTGTAATAGATTGCTCGTTAAATATTCTCACGTCCTTCTTTAATTACGATCTGATGATGGTAATCGTATCATGTATCGCAATAGCGAGGAATTTAATTTTACATTTTTGAAATGATTATTAATGATAGAATTCAATTGATGAATCCCGGATGATCGTCGACAGTAAATAGATAGATCAATTGTCGAGCGAAGATTATTCAAATATTTGATGTGGTCAGAGTGAAGCATTTGCAATTCTAACCAGTGGAGAACCGCGGAATAATATCTCACCGCATAATGCGCGCGTGAATACTCTCATGCGATCGAGAAATTTATTTATGAAATAGAAGCTTATTTATACGAAATAAAATCGATAATAACTACTGTTAAATATAATATAATACTTTTATGAATTAAAAAGTTTAAAGAATAACATGGAAATTAACGATAAGAAAAATTAAACAGGATTTAAAAATTCTTTAATTATGCATTTGCATTAATTAATTAATTGTGATTGAAGCTTTCTTTTTGAATAATTATATGCAATTTTGCGTCCTGACATGCTTACGAAAAATGTATTTTGTTCCATTAAAAGTAAATTAAAAATGTAGGATTAAATCTGTAACATTATAATAAAAAGTGAAAAAGTTGACGTAAGCGCGTACGTGACATTTACAAAAAAGTTTGCACATACCCGTAAACGAATTTAGTGGAATATTTACCGACTTTAAAGAATGTTAGAAAATCAACTTGTCTCTCATTACATTGTTGTTTGTCGATCGATTTGGCACTTATAGAACATTATCGATGTTTCAATAATATTTTTTTATCGGGAAAGTGCATATTTTCGCTTCTCAAATTATTTGACGTGATACTCAAAGGAACAAAATGTGAAAGAAATTGCCAGCATAATAAATTGATTCAATAAACAGTATTAAATAATTAACATTTATTTCTAATATACTATTAGATGATCTTCTTGAATTTTATATATAACGTGAAATGTGTGTGTGCAATGGATAAAATTTTAAATAAATAATTGTAGTTAAAAGCAAATACATGATTACTTTTATAAAATTTAATAAATATTATCATATTTCAATATGACATTTTACACAAGAATGGTATTTTCTTTCTGTCATGTATAAAATTTAATCAATCTATTAAAAAGCTACGAAAATAACATATATTTAGGAAATTAAAATTCGACTTTCACGTGATTTAAAGTAAAGATTACTCAGAATTATTCTCTCTAATATATCTAAAAATTATAGCAATTCATAATGTTTAAATTAATGCAAACATTTATTATTACATAAAAAGTATGTTAGATTGTTTCAGATGAATATTTTAAGGTAATTTACATACAAAATAATTATATTTTTATTCTTATTTATATTTTTTCCAGAAAGTAATTAATCTTTTTTGTGCGAACTTTATATATAAAATATATATATAAAATATATGTATAAAATTAAACATTATGCTTACGTTTATGCGTAACTAGAAAAATATTTCTTTCTCTTTTATTGAACAAATTTTATACCGTTCTTCAGAGTAATAATAATCCTATCAAATCTGTAACTATTTGTAAGCTTTAACGTGCAGTAATCGGAAAAAGATGCGCTCTAAAGAAATGAGGCGCCATAACGACAGATGCGATTACCGCACCTACAAGTTCTTCCTTCAGCTTTTTTAAAACGGATGATTCGACGTGGAAGTACATTTAATCTCCAAGAGCAACGGAGAAAAATCGAAAAAATCGTCAGAAAACCGAATAGATTGTCTTGAATTGATGAAGACGCGAATGTTATTTGTGAATATGTGGTTTATGCGCTTCTTATAAAAAAAATAGAAGAACTGCATTTAGTATTAAGGAAAAGCCGAGATTAATGTTATTAGCTATAAAAGAGTAATGAAACGTTCATGTTGCACACATACGCTTTTCTCATGTCTTTTATTTACGATTGAAATATCAAAGATTTTATAAGTACCTCTTATGCAAAGGTCATAAGCGTATTGTAATCAATGTGACAAATATTAACTTGCCTCGATTCAAAAAAGGTTCGTAATTTCAATTTATTTTTAGTCTCGAGTAAAATGCTAATTTTAGCTTCCGTAAAAAAAAAGATCAATCACGAGTTTGTTCGCGCCAGATTTAATTTAAAATATCTTTTGCTATTTTTAAGGTCTTCGTAAAAATCGCTAAAATTTTCAGCGCGTTAATAAGCAATTAATGATAATTACATGTAAAATATTGTTAATGTAGTGTTATAATATTTATCCTACACACACAACACACACAGAACATAAACATGGAATTATCGAGAATACCGGAACAATGGAAACCACAAATCTGATTTGCGCGTTTGTGCATTAACGCGAATGAATTGTCGACGGAGTTCTATTTATAAAAGCAACCACTTCTCTTCCTCTCTCTTTCTCTGTCTCTATCTTTCAGGCGATGGGACATTATAAAACTCATAACGGATCCAACCGCATCGCGAATCGAGCCTCGAGTATCGAGCGCAGTAATATTTCTCTCTCTCTCTCTCTCCCTCCCTCCCTCTCTCTCTCTCTTTCTCTCTCTTTCTCTGCAGAAATTAGGCTTCTTCAAATCTGCCTCCTCATTAAGCTGGTTGCGCAAATTCGCGAACTATGCAAATCGCCTCGCTTCCGACTGGAAGAAATATATGTATATTTAATATTCGTCCGTCGCGCGCAAAAAGATATGCAATGCCGTGTTAGTAGCCGCCTTTCTTTTCCATATTGCACGAAAGGCAATGTGTAAAAAATGCAAGAAATGTCGTATCGCTACGTTCTAACTCTAAATGAAGAGAATGCATAAACGTACATTGCAGAGAATGCATATGAATTCCCTTTGATAAGAAATATTTTTAAATATGCTTTTAAATTACAAAAGACACGAAATATGAACGAACATTATACTAGGAAAAAAATGTTTTTAATCATATAATAATATTATATATATATGTGTGTGTATATATAGTATTGTTTCGTACATAAAAATATGCATCAAACAAAATTATTGAATACATGATAAACTTATATTTTTAGTTTCTTTTAAAGAATTAAAAAAGAAAAAAAAAATATATATATATATATATATATATATATATGTCAGAGCTCCAATATTTATATATTTTATTGTATAACTTCGCAATTCGATATTGTATAACTTGCCAATTTCAACAATGTCGAACTTTAAATATAACTGATTTTCTCTAAATTGATCTTCTTTTCGAAATATAAAATTAAGAAACTGGAGTCTAAACAAAGAAAAAAAAAAAAATATATATATATATATATAGAGAGAGAGAGAGAGAAATCATCGGTTAATCACAACATCGATGGCTAATCTATATCAGTAAAACGACGGATCACGGTATAAATATTCCGTGATACATGCAACAAATGCAACGTGACCTAGTGTAACAATTCTCCACGCTACATTTCTTTTCGATTAAAAGTACGCGCGCGCTTCACGTCATCACGTTTGGTCGCGAAATCACTCGGGATTCGTAATGTGTGAATGAGCACAAATTAAGGATTTTAATCTCGTATACCTGAAGGATTGCACTTCTTATTATTTGGATGACTTGGGCAATTAAAGTGACTCTGGCTTTGTGATTGATGCGGGTGTCGATACTGCTGCCGTTGTTGTTGCTGCTGCTGCTGCTGCTGCTGTTGCTGTTGATGTTGCTGCTGCTGTTGTTGATGTTGCTGCTGCTGTTGTTGATGTTGCTGCTGCTGCTGCTGCTGTTGATTAATCGGCGACTTGAGAACGCTCAGGACAAGATCCTCGCGGGAGGGTACAATCCGCGTGATCTGTCGACTCTGCCGGAAGAGCGTTTCCTGCTCACCACGGTTCATTCTACAGCCAATACGACGACGTTGAAGGTAAAATCCTGGATACCACTCGCGTCTCCCCCGTCCTGGACCGCTACCTAGCATAACAGCGTGCAGCATTCCGACTCTATCTTCTCGATAACGGTCGGTGAACGGCTCCTTGTCTGCCGGACAATCGCCCGATTACGCGGCTTGTCCATGGTCCTGATCACGAATCACCGAAATCCGCGTTCACACAACGACAATGTTCTTTGTTCTGGATGCGAACTCGAGCGAGTAAACACCAAGTTGCGCTACGCTATTTGACGATTAATAGTCCGTTACGTCGCTCCCTTGTGGATCGTTAAGGTTCATCTTGATTGTGACAATAGCAGGATTATTCTTCCATCGAATTAATCCGCGATTATATCAGAATTTTCGTTGCCAACGAGAAAAAGAGAGTGATCAATTCGTGTAGTTTGATCTTGTATTTTTTCTTGTTAAATCTTTCACGGGACGGGTATTATCGATAAGATTATCCGACCTGGCCGTCGTCGCCGAAACCATTGATCGCGTCTAAGATGCAGAGCGACATATCCTTCTATATCCTTAAACATTGTCAATCGTCGTTGCTGAATACTTCAGTTAAATTTCTTAGTATTTCGAGCTTTCGATCATTAGATTCGAGCGAATATTGGATTGTCCTCAGGGTCGCGTTTGCTCTTATCTCGTTATTTTGACTTATTCCATGCGATCTGTCAACTGACAAATACGTATGAATTCACATCTCTCTGGCCTGATTCTCTCTCTTCGCAAATCTCACTGCTCGCTGCGCTTCTCTCCGCCGATTTCGCTTAATTTCGTGGGTCGATGGAATTGCTCGTCGCGTTTATTGGAACTGTTGCCTTCGAGCGAGATGAAACAATCGCGGATGTCAGATGCGGACATTCGACAGCAGCTGGGTTATGTATAATGTCTGCGATATTAGCCACTATAACTTCTCAGACGACCCAGAGAACATGGATATTCGATAGAGACGAAGGGAAAGGGGCGGACAATATCGATAAAAGAGCAAGAGAAAGAGAAAAGAGATAGACAGCAGAGGGTGAGAGAATTGAAATATCCACAGTTTCGGTCCTTCGGAAAATGGATGTCGAGTAGACTGCTGGGACCTCGCGATCGATCTTACCTACAAGGAAATCCTCCGAGTATTTATTCAGACTAATATGATAATGGATTTCTGGCTCGCGCGCGATTCCCTCGAGTCTCTTTTCTCTTTCGGCAAGTGTCTCTCCTATCTTCGCTTGAATGCAGATAAACGCATGTCAAGTGATATCGCAAAATGTATTCAGCCTATCGCCATTTTCACGACGACACGACGGTAATCTTTCTCGTGGTTCGTTATATCGTAGTTGCACGAAAGCTCTTTTCCTTTCATCTTCCTGTCACTCATTTCTTGAGACACAACGTTGTCACTCTCTTAATCTCACTTCGCGTCGTTGCAAAGAGACTTTGTCCCTCGTCTTCCTAAATTGTTCCTAGAATAATCATGTATATGTAACGATTCCTGGCGTTTCTGCTAAACGCTCATGAACCGTGTAGTTGTGAAGTTCTCATTTAAGAAAAGCTTACACAAGCACTACTCTCATAATTATTCGAAAAGAGTATAAAGAGTGTAAGTGTGCGATATCTTCATTTTTTTCTTTTTCTCAATCTATGTGTAATTGTTCGCGTCAAAAATCTTCACGATTTCTTTCTTAACAGAAAGCCTTCGACGATTAATTAATTTTTGAAAATGTTAATTTTATGGTCCTTATCGATCTTTTCTAAGAGAAATAATTCGCGGTTGCTACGGAACGATGTCGTTTTCCTTAATGCACATTTATGATTGCTTCGTTATTGCTCTTGAGGTTAACGTTGAAATCACAGAGAATCACCAATGTGTATGCACAGGGATTTGCGCGCTATAAATGAACCTTGATCCCTCTTGAACACCGCCAAAGCCTTTGATAAAACACTTGACATGACTTACACAGCCACGGTGTTAACAATGTTTAGCTCAACGACGCTTCTTCTATGCCTCTCTAACGTAAGAGTGAGTTATAATGGAAGGCGACAAGTAGATTGCCGAACAAGATCCGACAACTTCGACGCGAACTCCAACATGTCGCGTGACACTATCGCGCGAACACGTTTTGCACACGTGTGTACCGTACCCTCGATTAGAAAGTTTCGAACAAGTGACAATGAGTCGGTCGAATCGTAGGCCGGAATGCATTATCGTATTCGCCTAACAACAGGAAAGTCGTAGTGCCCTCTGACCTTTCGCGACGAGGATTAATCGCGCGTTCAGCTTTCAATTTTTTCACCTCTCTCCTATTTCAGTATCTATGCCAAATTGATCAACTTAACGCGCGCAAAAGCTTAACATGCGTTTGTAGCGTGAGTATTAATAACGAAATTATGTCGACCCGTCGTTTTTCTTCACCTCGCATCGCGCTACTCGAGGCGTCGAGGAGTGATTAACTCTGGAATGATTTATTTCTATCCGCTCAACAAGATTATCTAGAAACTGTTATACACATATACTAACTGAACTTGCTGACGAGCTGGAAAAAGGGGAATTTTGTTCTTCCTCAATTTCAAAGGGATCGTTTCGCGGGGCGATTCTTTTTTCCTCGCGTCTCGTTCGCGATATAGTGACCCCTTTGACCTCGCTTATCCTCCACCATGGCTAAAGCGCCATCGCTTCGTGTTTTTCTAGCTCCCTTCTCGCGTCTGTGTCGGTTCTATATATGAATTAGTTATTACTTAATATATCAAAGTTTGCAAACGATTTATCAGAACCCGTACATTCACTCCACCACGGATACGAGGTCATCCGCGAAAGCTTTTCGCAGACGAGCTTGCTCCGAATCTCTCGCCGGGATAATGAATTATCAAACTAAAGTACAGTAGAGGCACAAAATCGCACGATTCAATTTACACCCATCTAGAACAATCAATTATCACACATGTAGCGATAATTCGCGTTTCTCACGATTCATTTCACCAATATCGTCTCGGCGATTCACCGCCGAACACCGCGCGCGCATAAAACGCAAGTATGAAAACCCTTTTGTTGCGTCCCACACTAGAGGCTACTTAGAATCTGATTGAAGATTAGAAATGATGTGCTGACGGATACATCAACGTCGCACATTTTGTCATTGTTGCATCGTCCGCGTGCCGACCTTGGCGAGGTGACCGATGGATTGCGACTCGATCAGCAACTCGACCAGCACGATTTGTTTGATGCGATTGGCGAGATTTGTTCCACGATCACGCGATCACGAGGTCGCGTGCCGTGAGGGAGGCAGAAGCACGCGCGCTGTTCTCAGGGCGACAGCCCGCAACCAACTGTGGCTCCTTGGCCACCACCTCGTAGTTCCGCCACCCACCGCAACCCCGAGCAGGGGTGGCCTGGCGCTTTTGCACACGCTTAGGCTGCACGGATTACGGGATTCCCTCCAGAAATGTATTTCACTCTCTCTCTGTTTCTTATTTTCGCGAATGTATTTCTTTCTCTCTCTTTCTCCGAGATACTCGCAGGTGCCCGCACCTGCTCGCGAGACCTAAATCAAAAGGGCGGACCATTTTAATCCCGCTGTAATTTTTTCCCCTCTTCTGCTCGTCGGAATATAATCTCGCTTGAAGAAATTAATAACCTCTTCCATGGACGCGCAGCAATGTCAGTGTAGATAAAAAATTTTTGCAAAGTTTACTTAGAAATAATTAAATCTGTTATGCTGTCACAAGTTTGTTGATTCTCTTCTGTTAAGTTTATTTTTTAACAAAAATTCTTGTCTCTGAATCTAACATGATGTTTTTTATTATTTACTTTTTTATGCTATGAATGTATTAGCGGAATATAAAATAATGTAAAGCGATGTAGAAAAAATTGTTACATTTTGTGTTGCGCGATATTATTTTAAATTAAAAAGAGAAATTTAAAAGAAAAAAGAAATGGAAATAAATACACTGTAAAATACATTATATCTAGTATTATATATATGTATAGTCTAGTAGTAAATTATTTTTTTTCTTTTAAAAAGGGTACAAAACAGATATTGCGTAGGAGAACATGTAAAACAAATTCTTTTTGTCCTTTCTACACATGTTGTATATTTTCTATGTATCATTATATCTACTATTATAGAATTGATATATACATATATATAAAATTTTTACTTTTCCTATATGAAAAAAGTTTAAAAATTTATTATTTATTATGACAAATATTTATATATTGCTTCCTAATAAATTATATCAGTTTTAATATTATCGTTTGAAACTTTTTTTGTAAGCAAATAAATGTACGAGCTTTACAGGCTTCCAATAAATAAATTATCTTTTTAATTTTGACTTATTATTACGTAATTTATAGGTGGATTAAAATTATACATAATCTTGATTCATATATAAATTATGTAATGCAAGTACTGCTGTAGTTTGCTGAACAGTTTAACTCCTAAGAATAAAATAACATACACCGTAATGAATTACGCGAGGACGTTTAACGCAAATTCAAAACGCTTAATTATTGAAGCAACATAACTCCATACAAATTTAACGACTCGGTACGAATAACTCGCAATCTGGCTAGCTATTTCCATTATTCGTGTCCGCATGCGGCACATTTATTCCGCCCTTATTTGAATTTCCACCCGCATTTGCGTTTACCTTTCCTTCTTCATTCTTTCTTGCTTAACACATTGCCTCGTAAATACTCAATTGTTGAACACAGAGAGAATGTGAATAGCGCGCGCCGGCATGAATGATTTTTGCGTTGGCTTATTTGAAATCTGATCGAATGAACTTTTTAAGAGAAAATACTACCTTATAAAACGAGAAAAGACACTTTAATTTCAGGCAATATTGAGGAAAACTAACAAGAAGCTAGTTGAAAAATGCGCGATAACTCAAGCATTTGAAACTGAACTGAAAGTTTCAAGTTCTCATGCAAATCCCCAGGAATGTTTTTCACATTTGAAACAAATATCGATCCCACAGTGGCTGTCTCCTCAAAGGAAATCTTCGTAGCCGTAATAAAAAAGATGCTTGAAACTTGAAATCAGCTTTGAAGGTAATTTCGGAAGCAATCCGCGGCTCCCCGCGTTACCATGAATAATTTAGTCTATATACCAGAAACTAACACGATTATATTTAACTTATTTAATTATCACGAGAATACTACGATTTGCGAGAATATTAATTCGACGGCGTTACTAATATCATCTCTTTTAATCAAAAAATATTCTAGCCTCTATCAATTTTTTCAAATCGCCTTTCAAAATTTAAAATAGAAAATAATTAAACGTATACTTATTTCTAAATTATATATTACATTCAATAAAATAATATACATAACATAATTGCGTTATAAAATAATAATTTAAAAGGCAATTTAATTGCTTATATCGATTTCAACATTCTATTTATTTGCGTTTCCTGTTTATACCCGTAGAAAGTATAAAATATTTTATTTATATAAATAAATTTATTTCCGCTTAAATTTATTTTCGCGCGAAAGAGAACGTAATCATTTTTTTTTTTCTATATATATTACGCATATGTAAATATAGCTTACATGCTTTAGCAAATAGATTTGTTCTATAATAAAAAAAAGAAAAAAAATACGCGAGAAGTACGAGGAAATATAATTATAATATAATTATAATATTGAAGATGTATAAAAAATTACGTTAAAAATGATAATATAATAAAATTATAATTAGAATACATGTATCAAAGTGAAGTATAGAAATCTCTTTATATCTAGATAAGAATGGATTTTCTGCACGATAATATTGTTTGCGGAACGTAATGTTTGTAAATGCACGCATATTGTCCGGACAATAATTCGCTTGTTCGATTGATTTCGACGTCCCACTTCGTCCGACGCATGACGTCGCTACTATGTGTACCCACGTCCAATGCGGGATATGTTTGCGCGCAAACTTGCAGCGAGCTGCACAAACATTTCAACCGCACATAACCCGATCAACAATAACGTGTTAGCCACTTCCTTGGCATTAATATTTGATAGAAAATATTGTCTGCGTTTGAAATTTTATATAAAATGCAACAATACGAAAAAGCATCAATTTGTAAGTTGTATGATTTATTAATATCTAGGGAAAGAAGATGGGAAATTTATAAGACTCTCCGGATAAGAGAGATGCTTTTGTAAAAATTGAGAAAAAGAAATATATTGGATCTGTACAGAGAGAGTGTATATTTTGAATTGTTGTGCTGTTTTTTATTATAAATTATATGCATTTTTTGACGGATTGTTCTAATAATAAGTTCGATCATATTATATGAATATCCTATCATATATTATATTATATAAGATGTCATCTTTATATTTTTGAAATATTATATTATGTTATATTATTATTATGTTATATATTGAAATGTTATGTTATTTTTCTTATATGCGATTAAATTTGTTTTAACATATGATACTAAGAAACACATTATAAATGAATAAAAATTTATGCGTAAAAAGCATTTTTTAGTAATGATTTCTTGAGAGGAAATATTTTTTAATATATTTATTAAAATTTTTATTACTTGATTTCATTTTTTATATTGCATCCTAAATTATAGTCTTTTCATAAAAACTTTTGTCTGATTCTGAGAAGCTTTTCAGATCTCTTGTTCTCTAGAAAAACACTTACATAATGTAAATTGCCAAAAATACTCGAAGAAGACATACATTTGTCGAGTGGAATTTGTAATAATCTCATCGTAATGTCGTAAATATTTGCAGTCGTTCAGATAAAAAAGATTAAGATGTAATTTAAATTCTTTAGAAGTCAAGAGAAAGTAACTTTTATTATTCGTTGAAACGCTCTTGATAACTGGAAACAAATGTTCCTGTTCATTATTACATATAAGAGATTAAAGATTAAATTTTTCGACATTATTTACAGATCAAAACTTTTGTATTCAACTTTGTGTTCTTGACGAACTATAACTAACACTCTAGGGAATAATTGAACTTTCAAATCCAGCACGCGTATCCGTACCGTTGTACCGCTATACAACAGGGTAACTTCCTAAAGTGAATGAATTTCATTGCTCGCTTTCGTTTGGCAGAATGAAACTTGCATTCTATTAAATTCAACACGATGCATTATGTGATGTGATGTCGATGCAACAAATGTAACAAAATTGCGTGTAAATAAATGCATTTTGACGGCAAATGCCGTATTCGTTCAATTGCTGTGCATGTTCACGTGCAATTTGTTCAAACACGTTTAAAATACATTGACTGTGAAACCTTATGTTGGATTCGGTGGAATGTAGGTTTTAAATTCGTTCTTTCTATTCAAGCAACTCATTTCGTATCGCGACTCGCTGTCTGCGACTACAAGAGCACTGTTTTCAGATTCTTTTAATATCGCTAGCTTATGAGCTCAAGGAAGGTAATGTTCATCCAATAAATGGTTCCTGATGAAAGGATTGTAGTAACCTTTTGGTAACCACGGCAACGAGCTGTATGCCAATCAATAGGAAAAGAGGATTACGCGTGTCTTCTAGCTCAGATAGTTTCTTGATGAGTATCGAGCTTCAAAAGATCTGGCAGACGTCAGATTTAGTCAAAAGTAATTATCCGCAACCCGAGATTTTTCTTGTAGAACTTAGAATAAAAATATTACATATAGAATACTATTATATATAAAATAGCAAATATATAATTTATAAATAGAAAAAGATTATTAAGACTATTAATCATAAAGAGATTAATAAAATACAACTGGGTTAACTAATGTAAAGTAAAAGAAAAGTTTATGCATGTATCATGTTTGCAAAACATTATATATTATGTTACTGAAAGTTTACTATACGACACCTTATGATACGGTAAAGTATATTGTATTACAGTAAAGTGCATGAAAGCTTGATATGATCGTTTTCTTAGATTGTTCTTTTATATTTTGTGGAGTTCCACCACTTTAAGCAATTTAATGTTTAATTTTTGTATTACATTTTATATATTTGAATCATCCTATATTAATGACACGCGATCAATTCGTCTATTATTTATATGAAAGGTGAAGTGGCAGAATCTCTTGAAACCAATATCAATGCGGATATTCAAGTCACGATTTGCTCGAGGGATAGAAATATATACGCGCGAACGTGCCGGACGCAAGTGCTCAACTGGAGATTATATTGTATCGGAGACAGAATGTAAAACAAATTCTACCTTTTAGAAAGATACATCCAGATATTGCATAATATAAAAGTTGTCCATTTTCAGAAAAATGTTTTTACGTGCTTGCATGCAAATATAAATATTTTATTTAATTGTGTGTGTGTGTGTGTGTGTGTGTATATATATACGCAATTTTTCAAATCCTTGAAGAAATATCATTAAATACTTATTTTTAATGACATGCACCTGAATTAATTACTATAAAGAATCCTAAAATTTATTTATTCATTTAATATTTTTTCACATCTGATTCATTTAAGATCGCTTTTAACATGCAAATGCTCATACAAGAAATAACTACGTCTGTTGAATATATTTCAAAACCGCGAATATATATTTTAAAACAGAATTTTAATTTTTGTAGCAGTATATTTATGTTTCTGAAATCTTTTAAATCTGGAATTTCAGAATAATTTATTTAATTAAAATTAATCTTATTTTTATTCAAAATTTAAAAAATTAGATATTTTTATCCTTCTAGATCTCTCAAGCTAATATCACATTGCGCATTATAAATACAAAATGATCTTGTAATCTAAAAAACATTTGTTTTAACATACATAGCGTACATACATATACGAGATATACATATATTAACATACATATACGAGATGTACATATATTATGTTATTCTATATCCTTTCATTTCTGAATTATCTTAGGTTTAAGAAGCGAGTTATGTGGAAAATAAATCTCAACTAAGTTCGCGCGAAATAACTTTCTTACGGGACTATGAAACTTGCGTCGTCGTTAATTAATGCCGCAAATTTCGAAGAGCCAACCGAGCCTGACATTATCAAATATGTCCTTTGGAGAACGCGAGCGAACCGTATCAACGCCAAGTTTCCAGTCTCGTGCTTCCGAAAAAAGATTCCGACGGCGATTCGATCGTGTCGCCTACGCTTCATATGCATCTCTATGAAGTTTCCACGTCTTGTTTCCACTTCCGTTTGCGCGAACTTTCACCCGTGTGACATCCATATCTACAACGATTCATCTTTCGCAAATCCGTTGAATTCTGCTACTATATCTTCTTAAAAATATATGTTAATATACAAATCGATACACACTATAAGAATGTCAGAATACGAAAGAATGAAAGATCTCGGATATGACAGCAGCAGGATAAAAATGAGCGCGATATTGACGCAGTTTTTATTTTTAATTTTTTTTTATTTGATTTGATTATCAATTAAGTTGATATTTTATAACGTTGTATTTCGCGATAATTTTTAATTAAATCGTGTAATAAAAAAATTACACGGTGATTATTCGCAGTTTTTTCCCTAGTACGATCGTAATGTATCGTTTACTTAAGGCGACAACTTAAATTTCTCGGTGTAATGAGGTAGTAATCCAGAGAAATCTGTAGCGCGGCAAATGAAAGCAGAGATGCATAGTAGCTATCTCTTTAAGAACTGGAAAAAATCGGCCATTACGGAGAAAATTACGGAAACGACAGAAGGACGCAAACAAGATGCAAACAGCGAAGATAGTCGAGCAAAGATTTGATGGTTGAATTATGCAAGAAAATCATTCTTTGAATATTATGCATCTCTATGAATATTAAAGTCTTCTCAAAATATAATCCATAATTCAAAAGCGAAAAGTTTTTGACAATCTAAAATTAATCAATTATTTTCTAAACTAGATAAGTCATGTAAATTATAAACAGAACTTTTTTATTAACAATTTTTGAAAGTTTCTGAGAAATCTTTTTGTGATATAATTCCTATACACGACAAGATACTAAAGAATAATTTATAGAATTGAAAACAATAATTTATAGAATTAAAAATCAATATTTTACTTTTAACAAAATTTTTGATCAATACAATTAGATGAAATTATTTTTGTTTGTAATTCAATCTTAATTATTATTTAGGAGCAAAAATAATAAAGAAAAGAAATTTAATTAATGATTTATTCATTAAACTTGAATGAAAGTGTAAGCAACATTACGCATTAATTTTATATTTTATCGTTGTTATAGTTACTAATAGTCATCGAATTGTAGTTTGAAGTCTACTGTAGGATAAACCGTAATCTACATTTCGCATTGAAACATAACATCGTTATCATTTGCCATTCGTCAACATGCCAATCATAAAGAAATGCATTGTCGGGACGAAATTCTCGGCGTAGGACGACAAACGTCACATAAGAGGGCATCAATCGCGTTTACACGATATCCCACGCGGCCATCACCTTTTCCCTGCAGAAGAGCATGAGAGACATCGTGTCATCCACTTGTCATATATATGCAGGCTACACACAGTCGGTGCAAGTAGTTCATTGCGAAATGCTAAATACCGCCGATGTCCCGCGCGTCTATTTATAGAGCCGACACGATCGATAGACACCCGCTATAGAATGGAGCGAGCGACCGAATAAAAGTGGGGAGAAAGAGAGAGAGAGAGAGAGAGAACATAAGGAAAAAGAGAAAAATTGAGAAAAAGAATGAACTGTAAAAAAAGAAATAACAAATAAAGAGGGAGAGGAAAAGAGAGGAAAGGGTATAAAAAGGATAAAAGGAAAGAAACGAATAAGAGTAAAGTACTGACAAACGAGAGAGAAAATGGAAGTGGAGAGATGTTCTGCTCTTATACTTTGGTGCTCTTGGCAATTTCGATTCACCATCTTTCTGGCAAGCTTACTCGACAACTTGATTCCTGAGATTTGAAATCGGCGATCTTTTTCTTGTCCGACTATTACTGTCAGAGACTGACGAGTGCGTTTTTTTATTTCTGACACAGTACCTTTCTATGCGTGAGCGACAGTAAGATACGAAGAATATTTTATAATATGCGATCTTATCTCTTTAATGACAGAGTCTGTGATCAATTTGTAATACAAAAATATTGAAAAAAATGATCATTGAATTAATTTATAATGTCCGAATTATTTTTAAGATTATATATTTTTATAATTAAAACCTTTTTGACTAAAATTTTCTTAAAGTAAAAAGAATATATATATATATATATATATATATATATATATCTTAATAAATCTTAAAAATAATTCGGCCATTATAAATTAATTCAATGATCATTTTTTTCAATATTTTTGTATTACAAATTGATATATATATATATATCCTTTTATATATATATATATTATAGCCTACTATAGCCTTTTAACTAATTTTTTATTGATGATATATATATATATAATTAAAAATTTATGTATATTTAAAAATACATATATTAATTAACAATTATAATTTTCCTATTTATTTATTTGCGCGAAGAGCTCTTTTGTTTCAGTTTATATAATTCGTTCATAATTGAGAAATTCTATCAATATTATTTCTATATTTTCGTCAAGAGAAAAAAAATTGACTGGAACAGAATCGTTTCTCAACAGAAAATCTATCATTGAAATTAAAGTAACAATTATAAAATATATATATATATATATATATATATATATATATATATATCTTACTTTTTACATTTTTTATAATTTTATATATTATCTTGATATTTGTCATTTATTTTAATTTTTTCTGTCTATTTTTTTCTGTCACACAAACTATACACATAAGTACATTGCATATACATTGCATCTATTGTTCTACAAAACTGTTTCAAATAATGCTGTCATTAAATTAAATCTATTATGTTTTAAATATTCTAAATGAGACCAATAAAATGTAAATAATAATAAATATCTGTGCCGTTTTTGATAAAACTATATAATTAGAATATTTTTCTATTTTTCATAATTATTCCTTGAACAATACATCTTTATTCTTAATAATATTTTCTATTCATAATAAAAATAGAAATATGTAGTTGTTCCCTTTTATATATTACACTTTGTTATATTTATATGTTGCACTTGTTATATTGTTTTTAATAAAATCGGCATTTTAAAAAAATATTGGCTCTTTAAAATTCTATTTTTAATATAAGTTTTGCCTCATGTAGCTTGTTTTTTTCTTAAAGACTTTTATCTTAAAGGTCATATTTACAAAGAGACTTTACTTACACTATCTTATCATATCTGTGATGGTGAGGACATGTTCAATGGTTCTAAAATATTCTATATATCAAACAACGAAGCGAGCGGCAGATATGGTATCCGCAAAAATCGATTGGAGGTCCATTCGAAATTAACAATGTTTACGCTTCAGTAGCGATATAAATTGAACTGGCATGGCGACGTAAGCAGCTTTCCGATTTTTCGTACGATCTATATGTACGCCCTAATACGTTCGAATCTCTATAGTAATTTATAAAATTTTATAATTTATAGTAATTTATAAAAAAGAAAATGTCATCATATATGAAATGGTGCTCTCTTGATATTATATTCTGATTTGTGATATATCAAAACGCTTTTGACAGAATTTGAAAGCTATATTCAAGTCTACAATAATTTTAAATGTCATAAAAACCAACAGAAACCTGATTTTCTAGAATGATTTAAATTTTACATGAATTTATTTGTTTCTTTTAAATAAAAAAGAAAAAAGGAACACTCTTATATTATGATACATAATCAATATGTTGTTTCTTTCATAAATAAAGAATTATACGCCACTTCGATATTCTTATAAATTATGCAGAAACGTCAACTGTTATCGAATAAAGCAATGGCGTGACAAATACGTCGATATACGCAGAAGAGCCCATTAGCAAGTTGTTTGCATATTTCGGTGTGTTCGAGAATATTTTTACATCGGCACTATGAAAAAAAATGATATCGTTGAATTTGAAAAATTCCTGCCTATTATCTCGTAAAAATTTTGCAATCTCTAATCGAAAAATGACAATATGAAAATTGCTCAGTGCCTAGAAAAATATCTATTTTATATAAACTATATGATTATATAATATTATCTATTTTCACTTGTTTTAAGATTATTTTTTATTCAATCAATAAATTTATAATAATCTTAAAACAAATGTGTTTAAAAGCGTACACACTGAAATTTATTGAACAGATCCTAAGAAGTTTTCAAATTATAAAATCGAATAATGTATCAAGAATTGTTTGCATTACAAGCTCTCTTGCTAAATAAATTTATAAAATAAGATAAAAAAATCTCTTCTCGAGAGGATTTCTTGTGTGATCATAATAAGGCGACTATAGAATGAATTGCTCGTTCGATGAGTTCTTTCATACCATCGATATAGCTCTTACTACGTGCGTACGATGGTAAAAAATTATAGCATATAGTCAGCATCTTACGGGTCACCGTCGCATGAAGTAATCGATATTTGCGAGTGGTCGATATGTTCATGGCAAGGCCACACTACGACCCTTCTACATTATTGATGCTTGATGGACGGCTTTTGTAGAATGGAGTGCGTCCCACTGTTTGCGGGTCACCAAGCCTTGGCGTGTCGACGGTGTCACGACAATTTTCCCGTTGCATGCTTCCTCCTCCTTCTTTCTCCCTCTCTCTCTTTTTTCTTCCTTGTTCTATCTCTCTTGTAGATACATCGACACGTGCCTCTTTGCGAGTAATGGATGCACTCGATCGCGAGATAAGCTGACCATTTTTCATCGCCGAAAGACACATCGCGCAAAGCTGGTAAAATTAATTTTGTATTTCTTCATCGAGCGATATGCCAGATAAATTCGTCTTCCTTCAATGCCATTTAATCTTGTCAACTACACTCTTGTATATTTAGATTTAGTTTGAACTTTCCGCATTTTTTATAATTTTTCTGGCGATCAAAAAAAAAGTTTCAAATACACATACGGTTCCATTAATATTCGAAACAATTTCACAGAATTTTTCAGAGTTTCTACATTTCATATTACATTTTTTTTTAAATATTAAATTTATAATTTATTTTTCAATGTATGCAAAGCTCGACATCAAAAAAAATTATTGTCTCAAACATTCGATGAAATAACGAAAATATAAAAATGTGGAAATTTCAAAAATTTATTTATCCTGCAGCTTGAAGCGCTCTAAAAGCTTGTGGTATATTTGACCGATAAAATGAGGTATGCAATAAAAGATCGCGGAATTTCAAAGCCACACAAGCAACATTTGAGAGATAGGTAGGTTTCGGCAGAAAGCACATTTCTTTTTATGGACCACCAAAGTGGCGCGTGGGGAACAAATTCTTTACGTACGATATTGGAATTTTGCTGGTTTATCGAGTCGCGTCTCTCCAATCGGCACAGTCATGGCAATTCAACACGTTAATCGATACAGCCCCTTCGCCTCTTTATTGCATTTACAGCGACAAACATGTCGTGTATACAGGACGATAGACAATGACACTTAAGTGGCGGTTGAGCGCATCGTGCCAACAAATAGCGACGCGTTAAACATCCGTAACGAGATTTTATTAAAATTTTTGAAATTTATTTTTTACTAAATTGTGACGCAGAATATTAATTCTCTTTCCATTAAGTTCTCTTTTAAATAAAGTAAATTATTTTTCTTAAAAATTCAATTAGAGATTAAAGAATTTTTTTTAGATAGAAAAAATGTAATAAAGTTAATAACACACACACTACTTTGATTAATAAAAATTACTTTTCTCGGAATATTTATATCTCGGAATATTTATATCTCGGAATATTAATATTTCCACTTTATATTAAAAAAAAGCAATTTAAGAAAAAAACAAAAGCGAAATAAAGATATATTTGGTAAGATTATTTGAAAGAAAAAAAGAATTAATAGGAAAGTGGGAAGAAAAAGTCAATTTTTCTTACATAATCACAAAGGAGAATTCCTTATTTGATTTTACAATTCATTACTGATCTCGTTTTAAGTAACGAATCATTTTCGATCCTAATAAGGTTTAATTGAATATAGTTATGTTTCATCGGTTTAATAATGATAAGCAGCGTCCCGAAATGGATCCAGTCGTTTCATCATTAGATATATTCTCGCAGTTATCGAGGAGCAGGACAATGATTGCATGTTAAAGGTCGTGGCAATTAATGACACTTGTGCATCGAGATATAATAGTACTCCACGTCCACTGCAATGCGGAATTCGTTGGGTTTCGTGCACGAAAGATTGTAGTTAAAATTATTCGTTACAGTGAACGATCACAAAGCAGAAAGACTCCATCTACTAGCGCCATTCACATTCCGTTCCAACAAGTTGCTATTTCTACATTTAGTTAAGTTTACATTGCTTATCTTTATCATCTGGTCCATTGTATGTTATGAACATTAGAGAAATTTGAATTTGCAGCGAGAGATGAAATATATCGCAATGAACTGCCATCTCTTAAATTTCGACTATACGACCATTAATCGATAAAAGTGGCGTTTCATTTTCCTCGAATTATATAAAAAAAAAGGACATTTTCACCGTCTCTAATGGAAACTTGTTCTTTCCGTGCAAGATTTTTATTTTTACGGTCACGCTACCATACAAAAAAAGAGACATTGGCTGGATTCGGACGAGTACTGCGACGTATAGGGTGCGAGCGTACAAGGATTCGTTCGAATAATACGGGACTCATTCTCGTATAGAGGTTCCATGCATAGCTGTGTGCGGCATTATAAAAGCGAGAAAATCGATATTAGGCTCGCCTACCACCTCGCGTGTCCCTCGGGGTAGCTAACTCATCAGCGATCTTGTTTCTTTCTCATCTTTAGTGTCGAAGTGAGAACGGTTTCTGCCTTCATAAATCTATGTTATTTACTAACTGCGTATTCAATGTCACGTGAAAGCTTTTCTTGCCGGAGAATAACGATAAATTTGTCCAGCTTCGGATTCCGAATACAAGTGGCATAATTCGCCATAAGCGAGTCATATGAAGATATACCACGGAGGAGCTCTTCCGTTCTTGTTTCCAAGATATAAAGCTATAAAGGAGGAAAGGAAAGGAATAAATTCGTGATTGGGACAATTAGGTGGAATTATTGAAATTGCTACATGTACATTTCGTGTTCGCGTGAGACACATTTCGGTCAACGATATATTCTACAAGTCACAGAAAGTGCGTGCTGTGATAGAATGGCGTGAGAAATCTGTGCAATTCCCATCTTTCGTTTTAACGCCGTTTATATTCAATAATACGATAAAGAAAATTTTTTATTTTTTGAGGTAATTATTGCACACACAAACACAAAGCATGAAATTTCAGTCCAATTTCTAGAAAGATAAAAATATTATTTATATACATTATTTACGTAACATTATTTATAGAACTTGTGTTCACATATTTTTGTGGACTCAAAGCGATTTCTTCAACAACTAAATTTTTATTCATCATACATTTTGCAGAGATAAGATTTTAAAATCCTATAGCTCAGCATTGCTTAGTAAAGTTTACTTTTCCCTTATTGCATTTTTTACCTCAATTCAAGAACTTATTATTTCTAAATATTTTTCTAGCCGAATTATCGTTTTAATTATTTTTCTTGCGAAATTATTATAAAGGACAGAATACTTGTGTCATAAATTACTATCGAGTTTTTAAATTCTTAACTTGATTTCAGATCGTGAAAGTTTGAGCTATTCTTTTACTATTCAAGAGAAAGTTACATGGATGCGCGTGAAAGAATTGTGTCGGAATTCTCCGGTGTATCTATTTTAATTCTATTCATAGAAATTATAGCAATAACGTCGAGCTTCGAGTTCGTTATAGTTATTGTGTACATATGCAAGGAATAATTCCACTTTTCTCACGAAGTTATCCCCCTTCCTTGCACTCAATTTGCAGCACGTGCTGCAAGTGTAACGTAGGCTACGTTACATCAATAATTCAGTTGCTATGGAGTTCACAAACGCGAAGCTTTATTTTTCAAAGTGCGTTCTAACAATGATAACTTGTACATAGGGAATTTATCTTTGTCAATAGTTGATATACAAAGTGTTTTATAACGAGTTAAAAAGTTTTGACAACTTTTGTAAAAGTTATTTTAGTACAAGATATATCACCTAAGAAAATGAAAATATATTTTAAATTATATTTATATAATATTATAAAAAATCAAAATTTTACTAATATTGTAATAAAAACCTGCAAACTTAACATTAAATAATCTTTAAAAAAAATACTTAAAATCTCTCGTATAACAAAATTATTTATTTCTCACAATATTTATACATATTTTTGAAATATATTTCTTGAATATAATTATCGATTAAATAATCGTGTCAAATATATATTGTAGAAATTTTATTTATTCCTAATAATAATAAAATTTCATCAAATTTATGTATGTTTATTTTGATGTTATATATCAGTGATTTCACGAACACATCTTTAAAAGAAAGGAATCTAAAAAATTTAATATCTTAAGAATCACACGATACATTTGCATTAATGCTATTGTAACAAATTTAATAAAATATGAGAGACTCTCAAGAGACATATTTAAAAATGTAAGTGAAATAAATAATCATATATATTTGCAAATATCTTGTTTGATAAACTTATCATAGCATAAAAATTTTAATCTTTCGTGCTTTGATCTTGTAATTTATTAAAATAAAGACAACATATGATATATCTTATTAAGATTCCTTATATATTTCCAATTTATTTCAGAGTTTATAATGATAATATATTTATTAATATATATCGATTTATTATATTTCTAAGGATATATTGGCTGCGGTATTTGTTTAATCATAATAATACTCAAAGAATAGATGCACTAATCTCTCTTGAATCTCGTATTAATGATATTCTGAAGAATAATAATAAATTCTGAAGAATAATATCTCTGGTGTATAAAGCGACAAGTTTAGATATAATCCATATGTTAATCTGCTGATCTGACAAAGTATCTGGATACCAATGCGTAATGTCAAATTTATTCCTGTCCCACGCATATTCTACAGATGTTATTTAATGCTGAGGGTTGGTGGTAGAATATCACCTGGCATAGTAACCCTCATATATTTCCTTTAGCCAACGGAAATGCGACCCTCTAAAGGACCCCCGATATCAGTGACCACCTTTCATTCCCTTCTCCCCTCTCTTCCCTTATCGATATATCGTTACAGATCTAATGTAAAAAGGAAAACATCGAGTATCTCTGCGATAACGGAAATCTTCTATCTACATTTTGTCACTATATTTGAATACTCTAAGCGATGAAATCAAACATCGCGATATCGCGTGAATATTGCATAAACCATCAATATGTCTTGATCAACGTTTCCGCACGTTTTTCTGCATGACATTCACTATCACATAGGTCATAGTTCAGATAAAATATAATATAATATGTTTACTCTTTATATGTATATTATACTAATATAGTTGCAAAAATTCTATTAAGTAGAAAATATAAGATATTCCAAAACCATCAGAGTAAATTAATTCGATTTTTACAAATACTTTAACTAATTTAGAATCAATATTTTTCAAATAAAAACATAAAGATATCTAAATATAATTCTCGAATAATTATTCATTAACAATAAAACATTTTTTCCAGAGATTAAACTTCAAGTAAGTAAAAGCAAGTGCTACAAAACAATATTTAGATAATTTCAGATAACTTTAACTTTAGAATTTTAATTGGAATTAAAAAATGTATAATGTTGAAAATTGAAAAGTTACCTAAATTTACTGAGAAGAAAATCGATTTTAAATTGGCCAAAGTATTTATAATTCAAAAAGCATTCCCAATTTTCATAATTCAAAAAGCATTCTCTAACATTCTCTGCATGCGATTTCTAATAATAATTGCATACTTCGACATCACAGAGATTTTTGTGTTGTCAAATATAGAATGTTAATAATTTATAATAAAAGCTGCACTTAGAGTGATATAGATATAAATTCACCCAGGATAAATGGTAGAATATTGATCAGACCTCGAGTAGTTAATACCAATATGGGGTCTGCCATCTATGCGCTTTAAACTTAAGCTACGTGAGCTATAAGAATATTTTGTATAAATGCGCAACGATTGATGGATATATTTCGAAAATAAAAAAAAGATTATTATATTTCTTTATCTCTTTGCATATATGTATATATTTTGTAAGAATATATCGATTAATAATAAAAGTATTTTAAATAATTACATTCGTTATATCACAAAATTGTTAGAAAATATCTCGGACGCGAACAACTGCGAAATTTTGAAAAATAATTGATTAATCATTTAATTAATTCTCCATGGGCAATAACAAATGTAATGCAGTCAATTGTTCAAAAATATACATTTCTTCTAATTATGAATGTCTTGTAGAGAAAGATATCTCTATTATCATGTCAAACGTATGTATTAAATCTGATATTACTATAAAAAATAATATTGTAATAGAAAGGCACATTCTATAAATGTTTTGAATTCAAGAATTTAAAAAATATTTCTGCATATTACATTATTTATATCCTATTACGAAACACGCATCGTTATTCCTTTTCTCAATTTTTCACAATAAACTCTGATCGTATTGTGTCTATGCATAACGTGATAAATCTTTATTGTATCAATAATGTTGAAAAAAAATATACTCCAGGGAAAGCATAAAACGCTTCGTATATAGACAGATATTCCGTCCATCATATAAATTTCTAATAAACAATTGCGTTTTCTATAACGTTCATTATAATGTTAACGAATTGCGATTTAAAAAAATATTACTATTAAATATACTCGGAAAGAAATAGATTTCTTATCACAGCAAATTTTGAGTTACGATTTCATAATTTTTTTCAGTTTCTTCTTCTCATGAGCTTAAATTACGCAATAAGAACACGAAAATACGTAAATAATTGTATATTTATCCAAATACTCTTTCTTTATTGAGTTTTTCGATTTTAAAAATAATCTCTCGTAATCTTTTATTCATTTAATTTAAATTATTGTTCAAAGAGGAAATTCTTTTATTAATAATTATAGCAAAGACTAGTTAAGTACCCACTTTTTTTAAAAATCTGTTACATATACATATTAATCGCTACTCGTACATCAGATCCGAGATAAAGAGAAATTTTGGAACTCCCATCAATCTTTTTTGAAGCATTAATAATGTTTTTAAATGACAAAGATTGATACTATAGAAAACCATCAAGTGCGTTAATTCTGTTTTGATGTATTGAGCGTTGCGAGCGATTGATAAAGCGAATCAATAAGGTATACGAACTTGTGCCTTGATGCCGTAAACTCTTTACTTTATTTTTTATATTGAATCTCCTGTTATAACTGTAGACACCCGATAAACGAATAACGTATTCATTATTAAGCCAAAAATAAAGAATATTAATGCTAGATATGAATGCCGATATGAATTCATTATAAATATTTCGTTCCTTGATACATAATATTTCAAGGACGTGAATAATGTATTATTATGTGCTCTATTAGAAAACCGTGCCAAAATCGCATGCATATATTGAATATCGTCATTACTTACACAGAGAAGTGGTACAGGAAGCACTTCCAGCCGGTGGGACGTTCCAGGAAGTTGTAAACTTGACCTTGGAAAGTAGCCTTTCCAGCACGCCGATGTTCCTTCACGTGGTAGCGACCTTCCCAGGTACGATCACCACCGGTTCCTAGCAATAATCTTGGATCGACACCTGGAAATTTATTAATTTTGCAATTGTATTTAATTCATAATGAAATAACAAATACATAAACGTACACGCGCGTACATACATACACACACACGTACATTAATTATCATCAACTTTGTTATATTATTCGTCACGAAATATAGGATAAAATTTATAAATAATTAATATTACGTGTATATTCAATAGCGACTAGAAAAATAGAAATAAAATAAAATGTGAGACTCTCCAATTAATTATATAATAAGAAAGAAACGAGCTAAAGAGAGCCAAGCGCAGAAAACAGGGCATGAATAATTCAAAAAAATTCCTTTAATTACCCAAATATACGTTTCTCTGTGTGGCATATGTTAATCGTAACTAGATGATCTGAGAAGAGACTAAAACGTTTTTCTAAATAATTAAAGGAATTTTTTGAAGATAGTTTGCGTCTTATTTTCTGCATCTTTGCTTCTTGCTTTCATTAGTTCATTTTCCTCTTGAACTTATATTTAAAAAAAATATATATTTCTTTCGAATAATCGTGCAAATTATAATTTCTTAAACTTTAAATTAAAACTTTTGAATACTAAAAAATAAAAATTTGTTACGCTGATAAATTTATATAAATTTAAGTAAATAAAAAAATAGAATAAATATAATTTTATATATATATTGATTACAAAACATGTATAATATAAGACATTAACGTATAATATCATCTTTCTCATGTCTATTTTTGATGCACTTTGGCTTTTTCTTTCATCAGTTCTTGGCAAACTGACTGAAACCAAAAAGCTTCTTGCTAAAACGCTTCCGGTTGCAGGATATGATATCATACAAGCTACTGCGCACTAAAAGTGAGCGAAACTCAATCATCAATAAGAAATATATCTGATAGTTTCAGAAATTGCAATTAATGTACCATTATATAATGCGTAATTAGAATTAGATATCCAATTTATAGAACGACAAAAATATTTTATGTAATTATAATGTTTAATTTTAGACAATCTCATTATCTTATATAGGCGATTAATACCAATTACAATTAATTTCATTATTGTATAGCAGCAAAATTAACTTTTTTCATATTATAGTAATCAATACAAACTTTTCTTATTCTCAAAAATTCCTTTAAATATTAATCTTTTTAAACAAAATAATCTTAAGACAATAAGAAAATATTGTTATCTAATCAAAATGTATGTTTATATTCGATGTCTATTTATAAAATAAATTTATCTCAACGTATTGTGTAAGAGAAAAATTCGCACGAATTTTTATTTTTGACATTCTAATCTAATATCATTGAGATAAGTACCTTAAATTTGCTGAGTTTAAAACTAAATATAGTTAAAACAAGTATCAATGATCTTTGAAATGAATGTATCGGGATATACTTTTCTCACCTCCGGCCAAGGTGTCATTGTTGTCAGACTGCAAGGTAGTACTGGTGTCAGATAGGGGTGACGGAACCGGTCTTAAATCCGACGGCGGCTCCAATCTCAGTAAATCACTTCCGCCATCTCCACCGCCTCCATTTCCTCTGCCGACCTGTACAATCGTCACATTCAGAGGTCCCCGGTTACCTGCTGTAAAACAAAAAAAGAAAGAGAGAGAGAGAGACTATGGTGAACCAGCTCGTTAAAAATAAATGACCGAACGCGGGAAAATGTAATTAAGTCTCTGTCGTTTCTTCATGACGAAATTGAAGGGCGGACTCTAATTGGGCGAGAGGGGATCAGTGAGTTCGTTAGCGAGAAAATGAAAATCATATAAAAGCGCTCTCTTAATTCGCCCACACAGCTTTATAGAAACGCCGATTCGTAATCGCTCACAAAGCATCTCTTAATTAAGAGATTGCTTTTTGTCAATGTATTTAATAAAAATCACGAAATAAGCCATTAACCGTAAATCTAAAGTCATAAAAAGACAAACATTATTTTATAATTGAATTTTTCTCACTTATTTTACAAGTATTTTACAAGTTTTATATAATAAATAATTGCAATATATTGGTATAAATGCAGTGAATACACTGAAGCGTTAAAATTAATTAAATAATTTACGAAATTTTTTATTAATAACTTTAATTGCAATTGAATATAAGAAGATTTATCTTTAACTCGAAAGTAAGACCAATAGCAAAGAAGTTAATAATCATTTAGATATATATGCCAATATTAGCATTTCTATAAAAGACTAAATTCTGTCATCCTTAATTAAAAATTTACAATCTATAAAAAATAAAAAGCCTAACCAGAATACACAATACTCTTTAGTTATGTTAATTACATTTTCTATTAATTATATCGCGTGCTACCTCAGCAGCTTGGTATACAAAATTATCATTAAGAAATGATAACCGAGCTGAGAAGTCTCCGGGGAAGGTGATGGAGAAGGATAGGGATCAACACTTCGCAGGGATGTCGCTAAGTGGTAATTAACCCCCGTGTCATTTGCCTCATCCTCAAATGAGTCAAGTTAAAATTGAATCCATTTAACCGGACGAAGTACTCGTCTCCTCGGTCGGCCGCGATTCGTTCGTGCGATAATTCGATGTACGATCGGCCGATGCGATGTTTATTGATTTATAACGGTTCGCCCTACGGCACGTAAGCATAGCACAAGCTTTAATCCTGAAGAAAATTTATTCGCGCAATTTGCGGCCAGTGTGTCTCGTTTACGGTTTAAAGAAGATATTAGCATGTCGTCAAACTAAATCGCGAGAACCTTATTGTATAATTAATCGATTTGATAATAAACGATTCCACTGAATTTACCGTAGCATCTATCATTTTAAAGGTTAAATGTATCTCAAACTTGGAAAAATAATATTATTATAAAAGTAGTAATCTATTATCGAAGTAATTTATACAAAAAAATATGTCAAATTTCTGACAAACAAAATTGATTTTTGTATGATCTTTTCGAGATACATTTTTGCTTCTTATCGCATGCGTGAAAGACTGTACATATATAAAATCATATATATAAAAAAAAATGTTACAAAATCATGATGTAATTTTCATAACAGGTTTTCATTAATTTGAAGGCAATTTTGCATTATATGTGTGTGCGTGTATGTATACATGTTGTATATGTATTATACTTGATATTTAAATATTTTAAGTTTTAAATTTTATTTTTTCCTAGAAAACGATTCTATCTAGTCGAAAACAAACCGGGGGCGTAAGAAATTTGAATATTTAGAATGCGACCTTCGCGAAGTTGTTCGCTGTGTCTCTAAAACGGGTCTTCATAAAAACTAAGTTCAGTATCCTTCTTTCAGACGAACATACACCTGGGGTATCGTAAACTGCCGCGATCTTTACGCATGTATGGTTACAGTAATAAAGAGAAACGTTGAAGTTTTACGATTTACAGGCCAATGCTCGTAAAGCTAGAGTTTTCACACGAATTATATATATGCGCATTTTCCGTCGCCGGAATTCGAGATTTCGTCGTTCGGAATTTTCATGAAAATTTAAAAAGAGGTGAATCGAGAAAGAAAGAAAGAAAGAGAGAGAAAGTTATTCCAAAACATTGAACGTACACTGGAGTTTACGTATGTAGAGTATGTATGGCTGGCATAATCTGTCCAGAATCCTCCACCGATCACAAGATTGACCTTTGTGTCCTCCCTGAATAAAGCGTATATAGCATTTTAATGGTACACGTAAGAAGTAAACGCTATAGATGCGAAATCGAATTCCATTTAAATTGCAAAACAGTGTCTCTAAATGAAAAAATAGCTTCCATCAAATGAAAAAATAAGTAATATCAGCATCGATGTGCACTTGAGTTACGAATTTTGTTTTTGAATGAAAAAAAATGTATTATTAATATATTACTTGACTCATATTAATATTTTACTTGATTCTGAGATTTTTTTACCAACACAATTTTAATAGATATTACGTAAAGTGCAAAATATTACGTAAAGCATCATACAATTCGCCATCTGAATTTTAATGTGGAGGCAGAAAAAATATAAAAGGGGAGAGAATATAAGTAGGATAAAGTTTAGGGTGAAAGAATTGAGATTACACTTTTGCGTAATATATTTAAGTTTGAAGTAATAAAAGCAGGAATTACGATATATATAAAAAATGGTATTTTTTAATATATATATATATATATATATATATATATATATATATATACTTAATTTTTGCTTACTATCTTTCTCTCTCTCTTTTTCTATATGTATATAATATTTACGCGCTTAGGTGTAAAAATCATTGTTTGTAAAAAATAAAAATAATTAGAAAATCTAATATTAGTAAATTAGCAAATATTTCAGTGAAAAAAAAGAAGTAGAATTCTTTACATTCCTAAATTCCATCAAAAGAAAATTTCCACAGTTGTTAAAAGAAACAGTCGACATGCCCAGTAGTACTATAAGTCCAATAATGAAAAGAACCATCTCTTTTTGATTTTCTTCTGATACAGAAAACACGCACCCACATCAACAAACAATGATCGGACACGCAAGCGAAATAAATATGGACGTAACGTATTCGACTTGATTTTTACGACATCGACACATAGAACATAGCATCGCGATAAATATTAAGGAATAATGTTTCTAGATTATGTTGAGAAAATTCATATAAATTTTCGGAAAAAATGGATGAATCTTTCCGATAGTTAGTAGAGAATAGTCTTATAACTAATATTAAAAAAAAAACATGATATCAGCGAGTAAGATATTTAAGAATATTAATTAGAATATTACAACAATATATATTACAAAAATAATGACTTGTTAATCTCTCTCTTAAAAGTTTTTAAATTTACTTATGACTATCTCTCGCTCATCGACGACTAATCTTGTATTATTTCTATACACATCTTATATTAATCTAACCCTTCCTACTATTCCTGTATGTATGTTTTGTTTTTTACATTGTTTTTTACACACAATGTCTATTGGATATGAAAATAAATAAAGAAGACGTTTCGATCATTTAACACGAATTTCCTCTTTTTTGTAAACCTTGTATTTTTTCAAGAATATAAATGTAAACAAAACATTTCAATCATTTTTCGCGAAATAAACAAGAAATATTCTAATTATTTTACGCCAATGATATTAGGGAAATTATCGCAGTAAGAAATTCGTGCGTTGATAATTATATAATATAGCGTTTTAGTTCTTTCTTTTTACATTAATATAAGTTTGATTCTGCACACGAAATATAAATACGTTCAACTCAAACATGGAGGTCATTGTTTCATGAAAATCTCAGTCTATGTTTCAATTGAAAATACAATTGAAAATATAATTATTTCTTACTTCCATATTAATAAATAAAAGGGAGAATATTGTTTGTATGCTTTTATCGCGAGAATAAGAGTGTGACTCACCTGTTCTGGAAGGTGGAAGTAACAGTCCTTGAACCTCCTCGAGGGGCATGGCGTGTCCGTGATGATCCCGGTAATGATGAGAACGGTCTCTCATACCTCCTCCCGACTGCAACAGTCGCGCGCGTTTTCACGACGTTCCTCGCTGAATAGCGACAATCGTTATCAGAGATTAAATTCGGGACCGAAACCGGATGCAGGAGGAGCGAGTCCTGAAGGACCCCTACTAATGATGGGGGACGGTGATTGAGCGTCATCGCCCCGCCGTCGCAATTAAGACCATGCCCAGATCACCAAGATCGGACAAATCGCCAACTTGCATTAGGGCCTCGTCGATTACCGTCTACTCTTGCCCTGTCACAAACAAACATCTGTTATATTAAAGGGAATATACTTAATATACGAATATATAGAATAAAATTTAAATTATGATACATTGATATTTTGCAAAATATTAATTTTAGAAAAGTTAAGACTTTTTAGAATCTTTAGAATAAAAATTGTGTAAAATTTTCAAGTAATACATTCAGTAATTATAATACTTTTATTACGATCAGCACTATTAAGAAGAAGAATAACAATAAAAATCACTTTTTATAATTTAATATAGTTTATATAATTATTAGGTTATATGATTGTAAAAATTTGATTTTTGGTCCCTATTAAAATTTTAACGAGAAAGAAGATTCAATGATTCATAATAACTTTTCATATCTCATTTTATATAGCCACGATTAAGTTGGAAATATTGTAGTAATCGATCGACATTGTCGATGTATCCACGCTTTAAAAATCGAGAAATTAATTTCAAACAATAGTTGCTGAACAATGAAATATCATAATTAGTTTTCCATGTCTGCATTACAATGAAACGCGAGAGAACAAAGAAACCTCCTTTCGGCTTAAATTGTCTGGTTTGTCATTTATCTGGCTTTATACATGTACTTAAGTTTCGTGGTCGATGTACTCCGCCTGTTCATAACGGAATACAGTGTAGTGTATACGAGGATTGTTGCCAAAGTAACGAATAGTAGAGAATATTAAGAACAATAAACTTAGAATTTTTCTTATCTCTCTTCGATGAAAAGACTATACTGTGATTACATAGTTT
The DNA here is from genome assembly GCF_025532165.1 of Camponotus vicinus. Lineage (NCBI taxonomy): Eukaryota > Metazoa > Arthropoda > Insecta > Hymenoptera > Formicidae > Camponotus > Camponotus vicinus. The sequence goes on from NW_028141945.1 coordinate 34,279,394, forward strand.
TATTATATATTACCTTTTCACTTTTTAATACAATTTCTGATTTATAAAAAATATTAAATATTAAATTTAAAGTGTGAAGAGAAACAAACTCCTCAATAAGCGTATAAATTTTTGTTTAAAGTTTATCTTTCGATTTAGTGCTATTTAAATCCTCTATTTTAATTTATTTTAATTATTTTAATTTCTCTCTCTCCCTCTATCCCTCTCTCTCCTTTCTTCTCTCTCTCTCTCTCTTTTACTAATTAATTATGCAGTTTCTCAAATCTGTGTTATAGAAGCTTCATATTTTATGCTCTCTGCCTGCGTTACGTACACATATGTAAGCATTAAAGTTCGCGCGTACCCCGTATTTGCTTATGGCACACATACGTGCGTGTGTTATCATAGATCGATAACCAACGTGTCTCGGTTAGTGGGTCTAGTTCGCAAGAATTATATAGTTGTCATATAGACATGCGATTCGCGACTCATGTTTTCTAATCGCGACGTTATCACGTCATATATACGTGATACTTATTTTTTTTCCTCTTTTTTGCGCAACTTTCTCTTCCTATACTGTCGTCGTGAACGAGTCACTGATTACTGTGGAAAATATAAATAGTTCAGCATGCAGTAGAGAAATATTCGAACAATGTCATAGTAATCATCGTTTCAAAGCAAATTACGGTTTTCTCTCTCATTTATTAATCTCTAATAAGTTGGATTTTTAATAGCCTTTTTAATTTTTAATAACTTGAAATTCTAAATTAATTACATAGTTCATTTATATGATATAAATATGTAAAAGTTACTATTAATTTTTATCATCATTCATATGTAAATTCTGGGAGGAGGCTTTTAAGAATTGTATTTTGCAATCAAAACACTATTTTAAAATGATGTACTTTTTTAATTCTATAAAAAAATTGCATTTTATGGAATATTATTATAGTGTTGAATATATTAAAGATATATAAAAAATATTAATTAGATTAAAATATTAATTAAATTAAAAATTATAAATTTTTATGACATTATTATTATAAAACACATATTATTATAAAAATTTCTTATAATATTTAGAAATAATATAATTACCCAATTTCTAAATGGCAATATTTGAATAGAATAATATAAAAATATTTTCTATAATGGTAATTATTATGAAAATAATTGGAACTTCACACAGTAGCTCTCTATTATCTGATTAATCAAAAAATTACGGTAGATTGATGCGAAACTCATTGCTTACATAAATCACTTTTGGCGAACGTAGTTTAGCGTGGTCTTTCTTTGTCTGTTCAACGGAGACTATTTATCAAAGTGCCTTCGGAAAATTTCTGGAAACGAAACAGTGGCGTTTGCAACCCCTAATCTCAGTCATATCCCTCTTCTATATCCATACCTATCATAAAAAAAGTTTTCTGGAAGAGAGAGAAATAATTTATCATCCACTCATATACATTAATTTAGATGAAAGTGTAGGTAAAATTACACGATAAGGTTACGATAAATATACTATCAGACATATCTTCGCAATGGCGATAATAAAAAATATATATATATATTTTTTCAATTTATATTTATTAACCTTCTTTAAAAATTCCTAATAAATTTCTTCATGTATGTTTATAGGTGCAAAATGCAAAGTAGAATCTCTTTTTGTATCAAGTTTAATCTATAAGAAAACTTTGAATAAATTGATTTATTGACTTTAATATTATTAAATTCTTTTATCTTTACTACTATTTTTAATCATATCACGGATCTAATGTAATTTCGTAGCAAGAAAAATGTTAGAAAATATAATATAGTTTTATAAAAAATTAAACGAAATAGACATGCAAATTAACCATCATGCGAAATATATAGCATTGAAATCGTTAATTAAAATTTGTCTGACACATGATGATATCTTTAAAGGGCATCGTGTTAAAAACACTTGCGTGTTAAAAGATACTTAAAGAGATAAAAAAATATTTTGTCATAATTGTAGAAAAATTAAATGTAAGAGACTTATTGAGTTAGCAACATGTCAGCAACTTCTATTGCTTTTTATGGATAAAGAAACTGCTTCTGACAAGTGCTTCGAAAGAATTTAATTTTTAATATATGAATTGATCCGCTGTTGTATTATAATACAAACTGCATAAAAGTTGTCGCCTATAGTACTCGTTACTCAATAGCTTTGACTATTCGAATATTTTTAATCTTATCATAAGCCGTTGATTCTGTGTTTTAATTCAAGAAAAATCGATTGTATTTAACGCGAAAAAAGAACTTTTCTTACTAAAGATCCAGCATTAAAAGGATTTAAAATCAATTTAAAATGCACCATTATTTATTTGAGAAAAATGTGTACATTAATGAAATTGAACATTAAGTTTCTTAATTAATTGATTGAGACAAAAATAATAGAATAATGATATTTTCAATTTTACAAATGATTTTTTCGATTTTTCGTTTAAAGAACTTTTAAGTTCTTTATACAATCAATATGCATTAAATTCTATACGATTTATCGTTGATTTTGTAAATATAAATAAATTTATTTATAAAATCAACTATTTGTTACTTTTACAATACCCAAAGCTGCGACTGTTCAGATTTCAAAAAATTTAAGCAAAAATAATATCAGGAAATAATCAATTTTTGTTTGTTTTCTTTTTATAATACATATTGCCTAATTTATCTATATTATTTTACTATAAATTTAAATTTAAACTATTATCTTCCACGTCTAAAAATATTCAAACTATTTAAAATTCGAACTCGAAGTTCGACCTATTTTATTAGGTCACTGGAAAATTCCAAGCTTGCGAGATAAAAATTTACTTACAAATTATCTTTCAGTATTCATGATGTTTTGTGTTTGACTAATTTAGTCAATAGCAAAAGGTTCCAATGACATTTGTCTCACTTTCATTTGATGTGAGACACTTCTTACGCGTAATAAATTTATCAAATAATCATTTAAAATACATAGATAATTTTTTCTACTTTAATTCTTTTATTATTTATTGTAATATATATAGAATAATATAATAATATATAATTTAATCCTCTCTCTCTCTCTCTCTCTCTCTCTCTCTCTCTCTCTCCTTCACTTGGAGCGTCACTTAGTTTTCTTTTTTTTTATAATTTGACGAAAGGTGGATAAGATGTTAAGAAATACAATATGAGAACTTGTCGGACATAATAATGTTAAAGTTCGAGTATTATACGTCAAATAAATAAAAAAGGAAGAAGCAACATCAATAAAAGAGAATAGATAGGCCGACATTTAAGGAAAATAAGCATTAAAATTTATCAATGCATATGTGTGTAATACAAATAAAATTAATACAAATTCAAAAAGACGGAAAGCAAATTTTTAGATAACATAAACATGAAAATATAACTAATTTTATTTATATTAAATTTTTTTTATGTTTAATCATTCTTTAATTCATTAGTTTTTATTTTAATCAATTTATTATATTTATTTCTTATTGCTGAATATACATTTTTTTCTACAAATGTTAATTTGTAATTGTTATATCGTGATTATTTTAATTTTAAGGCCCTTAAAAGTGAATGTAAAATCAAAATAGCGTATCAAAATCAATTTGAACATATAACGTTAGTTTAAAAAAATTTTTAATCACTATTACACAAGCGGAGAAAACGATGTTAACTCTAAACATCTGTTGTTTTAATATTGTATAATTGCATTTAATATTGTATCATTGTATCATTGTAATCTAAAATTTTTCAAATCATCGCTATATAACTATGTTTATAAATAATTCCATCAGGCATTTTAACAGCTAATTTTTCGAACTTTACTGTAATAATAGTTTGAACTGATATAAGAGAATATTGATATATTTTCTTTTTACTCAATTTTATGATAATTAAAAATGAAATGAATTCATTAAAAAAAATAGATATTCAAGAACCACTGAGACGAATATACATACTCATACATACATGTACATATTTTCGTGTTGTCGCGTGATATCTGCTCTTTTTTACACTCTTTATCGCGTGCATGTAGTATTTTACGGTTATTCATATCAATTTAATTATGTCGATATTTGATTAGCAATTTTGCTAATGTTTTAGTTCTTATTTCACGTGAAATAACATGCTTTCAATGATTTTATGGAGATTTTACAAGAAAATTACTTAATTTTTAATTGAATAAAATTGAAAAAATTTTTATTTTTAAAAAAGAATCAACACAATAGATCAAATCTCTCAATTATTATTTCTCTTTAAGATTTTTTAAATCTTTTTTTAAATGTAGGCTGTGTGAATTTTTATACAAAAAAATATAGGAAAAAAATTAATATATTTAATTTTTGTATTCAATTTTCGTTCAAAAAAATAAAAGAACAAAATTCAAATTTTAAGAGATTTCGCATTAGGAGTTAAATTAACCTGCATAAAAAATTGATATATTGCATATATTATTATTGCACATTCGATAGCCAAATTTTTTTAACATAAAAATAATCAAAGATTTCCAATTTCCAACAACGACGCAAAATTACTATAAGCTAAAGCTATCTTCGCAAAAATTCGTTTGCACAATGCTCGTTACCATATTTTCCAAGAGCATATTATACGGTGGGGAGAATAATTACGTACATGCAATTATGTACTTCGCGTATTCTTTGTGTGAAGCACCAAAGCTCCAAATTAATGCGGAAAGTAGGCTAATCCGTGGCTTGATATTTTAGACTACAGCGAATGTAATCGGCAAGAAAATGAAACAGGCGGAGAACAAAAAGGACAAGAGCAATCACTTCGTTATTTCGAGTGAATGCAAAGAAGATGCACTCTTTCCTTTTTTTTAACACTAAGACTTGGTAAACAGCGGCGTGAAATAGAGATATCCGATGAAGAATTAGTTCAAAATGAAGTGTTCGTTATTTCATTATAAGCGAAAACAATGTAAATATCCGGTGAAAAATCGATACGTAATTAGCAAATATTACTAAGATGCATAAAGCGAAAATGGGTGTGACAGATATATGAAGGCAAATAACGAGAACGCGTGAAAATATACTAAGTTGAAAAGAGAAGTTATTCATGCGAGCACAACCAAATATTTTCCAAGTGTTAATGTCACTTTCGTATTTTTTTCACTTTGCGTAAACTCACTCGTCACATAAAATTGATAGACATATCAATATGTAAACACGAATATGAAATAAAAGTATCCATAAAAAGTATTCTTATAAAATTTGCTGATTATTAAATTTTAAATTATAAAATTTTACCACAAATTTATAAAAAATAAACTGTACCATCCAATCTTTAGTAAAACAATCACCAGTTAATTAAAAACCCAAAATTTTAAATTTAAAAAACGTTTTTATTTAATTTGTTATAAAAGATTGCTGGACTATCAATAACTAAATAATAACAATATTAAATAATTAATGCTTAATAAAATTAATCATGGTTGATAATAACTGTGATTGAAATGCAGAAACAATAAGTAATATTGCTAGAACGTGAATTACTTCAATACACAAACAAAAAATGCACACTATGATGCGATCAAAAAGCTATTGTTTTCTCTCGACAAGTTATTCAGCATTAATTGTCTTCTTCAATGCAAATGTAATAAGAGAAGCGAGATATTGTCAGTCTTCGCACGTTGTTTCTTTTTATAAACGATTCAGCTTGGCGTGAGTCACGAGGAAAAACGTTTCATCATGCTGTTTCGGCACAATCTAATAATCATATGGAGATACATGTGCATACACTAGAGATTAGGATGGTCGATATTATAGAAGCGCGAATAATTTATCTTATCCAAGTATCTAAGCCCTGGCATCTTCACACTTTACTTATGCACCTGCAGCGTGTCGTGTGTTTTCTCATATGAGTTCCTCATAATCTTTTCTGTCTCGGAAGAAGATAAAAGCGGCAAAAAATTGCCGAGCTTCTAAAAGAGTCATATTTCTCGCATGAGCAAAAATGCTTAGCACTTTCTCTTATCTTTGCGTTAAGCGTAAAAAGTAATTTGGAGAACAACTTTATGTTTATCTAAACCGATGCTAATCCCATGAATAATGGATCGAAACAACAATATTTCAATCTTTTTACGCTCGATCATTACATAAACGGTTAGTATCATAGTCGTGATACATACTATATTATAAATTAACTCGGAATCGATCTTGAAACGCGACTTAAAGTGACCTGTTAAAGGGACCAAAGTATTTACAGGATTGTCGCGAATATTTCATGGATATTATAGTACAAATTACTCAACTCGTATATATCAGTCGACCCTACTAATCGCTAATCGAGATAATCAACGACGGCCAATCAAGATCATCCCCTTTACGAGATATAGATAAATAGTACATATTCGAGGCGTACCTGTTGCAAAAGGAACCCACAAGGTGGTCCCAGCAAGCGCGATGCTCCTAGAATCCGTCCTCAAGATTGTCGAGGCTGACTAATCCTCGTTGTTTCTCCTCGTCCCTCGGACACGACGGCGCAGGGAACTCCGGACGATGATAAGATCGCGTGCTAGCTGCTCGACGCTCGCGATTCCGACTCACAACGCGGCATCGATTCGCTCGTTGTGTTTTAGCGAACAGGCGATCGGCTCCACGTCAGCTCCGTCACAATCGGCGCGGAAAACAGCACGCGTGCGAACGACGGTCCGAGACCGCGCTTCCTGCCTGACTCGCTCGTCGTCTCGAGCGATAACGACGAAGCGATAATTTGCACGTTGCGTATTCGCACGCGTGCAAAATCAACACGTGTGTGGCAAGACGCGTCTCGTGACGGCGAGCCTCTTCCTTCCACACGTGCGTACACGTGTGTCCGTCCGCTGGCAATTCTCGCGCGATGACAGTCTTCCGGAGCCGTACGTCGGAGAAGGGGATTGTGGGATTTGTGGAGAGGTGATTGTCGTTGATTGTCGTATGTTGACGGCCGTTGATGACCGGAGAACCGGGCAAATGCGGCGGCTCCGATCGGCTCTGTCTTTTCTTCCACGGCCACGGAGGGAAGTTGTCCTGCGGCGCGACGGACGTGTCTGTGACAGGAGGTGTAACACGCGCGCCTCGGCGCACCGCGCACGTACCGGCACGCAGCCCAGCACGACCAAGGGTGGCGCAAACTGGGACTCGACTACTCGATTCTGCAACTGTCAACGTTAACTTGTTATTAAATATGCCATTTTTATCGACGATTTATTTGTATAATTACATTTATAACTACATGGCTTAATTAATAGTAATGATCATAATGTGAGGTAAAATGAGAGGAGGATAACAATGAAACAGACACTTGTAAAATTATATTGTAATCAAGTAATAGATTATATAAGTGAATCCTTGTGAAGAAGTGAAATAATATGTTTTAAAAAAGTGAAGAAAATTCTTGAGAAATAAAAGAAAGAAAAAAGAGAAAATTATAAAATAAAAAACATGATTATTATAAAATTGATTTCATTTGCAGAATTAGGAGAGCAGAAGCGAATTGTCGACATAATTCTTTTTCTATTCTTCTCGCCTTGCAATAAATGCAAACAATCTGCTCTTTTGAAGAGAAAATAGCGATCGTGCAAACACCCGGGATGTATACGGCACTTTCAACCCCTAACGAGGGTCACGGTACGAGGTTATATGCTAAATCTATGTAGACAGGCTTGCCAACTTCTTGATGATTCCACGATGGCAGAATCATTCGGTATAATACCAACCCTCGCAAGGTGGTTGCAACCGCTCAACCTGTCTGACAATAAACTGACCGATGTGCGGGTTACACTGATTATAGATCGCTTTTGTGTGACGCCGTTTTACTTTATTACTTGAACACGAGAGTACACAGCAAATATGTGACGTCACCCCGCCATTACATTCCGCGCAACACTTCCGCTTATCGATATGGTTTGAATTATCGATCGTCAACGAGGTCGAAACGCAGACATAGAGCCCATCTAGAGACCTCGACAGTTTCGAACTAAAGTTTATTCTATGTCGCAGCCTTGATTGACTATGCAAGAGAATGTCGCCCGTCTTATACAATTGTTGCTTTATATATTTCTCGGCGCTTCAAAGTAAAATTCACTGAGAAATATGTCGTACTGATGCCGTAATGATGATGAATTTACAATATAAGCTGCGCATATAAATTTATCTCTGCTCCTTCTCTCGTTTACATATATCGTACTGTTATTGTAATTCCCAATTATTTTAGATATCAATAATATATAATGAGATATTTTAGAGATATCGCGAATTTAATTTTTATTTCTTTAATGAAACAATAATGTAGATTCAAAAATAATCAAGTTAATTCACTTTATTTCTTTAGTATTATTATCTATTATATATGTATATGTGCGTATATCAATATTGTATATCGATACGTCGATTTAAATTATTTATAAATTATTAAAATATTTAAAAAAATCTTGTTATTAACAATACTTTAGCATTATTTTAGAGAGGAACGATATATCACGAAAAAATGTATTTTTAAGGATATTCCAGATATAAAATTTTATTAATTTTGTCTAGTTTGTTTGCTAATATAAAAAAATTTCAACTTTAAACATAAAATCCGTTGAATCTATGAAAATTTATATTGAAATATTGAATAAGAGCGAAATTGGGTCACAAAAACACTGAATAATAATAGATGATGGCGTTGTGTGAGGTCATATATTAATCCATCAAGATTCAGTCTCAATTTCGATCAGATGGAAAGTTGACGTAAAGACATTCGTTCGATATGTTCAAAGCAATTTTATCGATTTTATCAATTCGATATATACATATATACGTAATAAATATAGATTAAGTAGCGCCATATAATTGTACAGTTTATATAATTAATATATTATAAAATAATATTATAAAATTATCTTAAGTCTTACTTTTACAAAATAGAAATTGTTATAAAGAGTTGGTTCAAAGCTTATCAAAATCTTGAATCAATATTTTTGAAAACATACATTTTTTTAAAGATGATTTGAAAATTAGCTTGTGGAAAAATTCTATTTAAAACTTTAACAAAGTTCTACAAGTTTTACTTAAAATTCTCGCGACTTTTCCGCGTTATTTTATTGCAAAGAACATTGTACATTGGAGAGTCGAAACTCCAATAGTTACTTCGTAGTAAAGTTACAATTTACTTATCAGAAAGGTCTACGTTTACTGTCGCTCTGCTTACGTAATTGACAACATAAGTATACGCTTACAAAGTATAGTGAATGCGTAGAATGTTGTCATTAACCGTGCGCTTTAGATGATGATTCATCTGAATCATCTAAATATGCTGCCAATAATGCGCTATATGTAATAATATTACGATCAATCACACGATTGCAATCAATTCGTTGAGCAAAACATCAGCTAGGTCATCAACAATGTAGAAAATCGTTACGTATGAGCATATGACGTTGTAGTAACATCGTAAATGCAGGAGGATCGTTACAATGCAATATCGTATAATAATAACATGCGACGATTTGTTCGATTATGATATAAGAATATATCGGCGAAATTCCGTCCCATGTTTGTTTCGCTGATTGAACACCCGCTAAAAAATCAGATCATGAGGTTCACGAATATTTCATTTCGCGCTTTCAAGGCCGCGAAAAGGTTGCCCAGTGATATTACATCGACCAAGAACATGCACTTTTGTCGTACATTTCTTGCCGAGCATATTTGTCAACCAAGATCTACGGTGTTGTCTAAAAGAAACTTTACATATCTTTTTCGCGATTTTTCAATTAAGCATAATTATTTCATAAGTTCTATTGTTGATCAAATATAAAATATGCCGAAAAGATATTATTTATCAAGTCTATTGTAAACGATTTATAAATTCGCGACAAAATTCAGAACTTTTATTAATAATTATATGCATCATAATAAAGAAAACATGACTTGAAAAAAGTGAAACAGTTATAACTATATAAAGAACATTTCTGGACGTATATGTTTATTATAATATTTTTACTTAAAATTTTCAAATGTGCTCATTTATTATATAATGTATATTTGTTAATATAATGTATATCAATGTATGCTTGATTATGCAGAAACTTTGCAATAAATGATAATATTTGTGCTACATTGAATCATGTGCATCATTAATTGAAAAACAAATAATATTTGCAAATCTCATATATAATTAACATATATTATGTACATATGAATTATGCACATATAAATTATGTACATTGAAATCATCACTCGTTTATATGCGTATTTATGTATACAGGGTGTTTGATAAAAATTGAATGTTCGTGAACGGATAAAGCACAGTAAATTGAAATAGAAAAGTCCTTTATCATTTTGCAATTTTTACAATAATTATTGAAATGTTAATTAAAAAGGACTGGCAAATGAACGCTTGTTTCGCATAGATCAAGAGTATGTTAGTGGTGAATGTCACATGTAAACGAAAAGTTTGGCCATGTCTTATCCATAGTCGTATAATATACGTCTATGGTCTTATCCGACTCTTGTCTTTTCGTTATCGCGACATTTGCTATTGAGACGACTAGACCACACATACCACGTCTAGCTATTTGCCCTTTTAAATCCTTTTTAATTAATATTTTAATAATTATTGTAAAAATTGTAAAATGGTAAAGAACTTTTCTGTTCAATTTATCTGTACCCGCTCACGAACGTTGGTCAAATCTTTATTCAAACACCCTGTATATGCATATAAGCTAATAAGGCTGAATATAAATAAAATAATGTAAAAATGTGTAATATTTACGATTATTTTTTTACAAAACTTATTATGATATGCTGTAATTTAATAATTATTAGTATTTATTTAATAATTAATAAATTCTTTTCTTCAATTTATATTATTTAAACAATATAAATTTTAATAATAAATTTTTTTACGATGATTTTATAAATTGTAATAGATATTACTTATTGTATTTAAATTTTTTTAAAAATAGATATTATATTACTTAGTATCTTTTTAATTAGCATTCTTATTAATACGTTTACATAATTATTCATATATTATTATATATCATAAATATCTAATTAAATAATAAAAAGGAAATATCAAATGTAGTATATATACATATATATATATATATATATATATATATATATATATATATATATTACATATTGATAAAATGGTATTATCTTGATGAAAAATTGCAAAAATCTTTTTTATGTAAGAGAATTTACAGTAATATAAGTTCACTTATTTAATAAATTTTTGGAAATTTTATTACACAACATCTACAAACGATGCCTAGAGATTTGTGTTTTGATTAAAATAATGCCACGCGTGACAGTGTAAAATTAGAAAAATAAAGCACAAAATCGAGATATGTTGTTAAGATATAAAAGATAAATACAATGTACTATATACATTCGATCTCACCTCGATAAGGCTGCAACTGTTATCTTTACGAAACATGGAAACAATATTAATTTCACAGAGAAAAAATAGCGAGCCTCGTTAATTTTCTAGATGCAATCGCTATCACATATAAAGATTGATGTGCTATTGATTAAACAAATTATATCAAAATCATTGCATAATTCGAACATATAGTGTTAAATTCGTTAATACAAAATTTAAAAATATATATTAAAATTGTATTATGGCATGGCATATCATTATAATATATAATCACGTACTTACTATGATTAATCTTGAACAATACGGGCTATTTCCTGTTATTTATAATAATTTAAAAATATATTCAAGTAAAAAATTATTGTTTTAAGCACATAACACATTCACACACACAGATATATATATATATATATATATATATATATATATATATATATAATTCACGATTGATAAAAAATTTTTTTCAAGATTTTGAAAATTTTAAAATTTATTAATGTTCTAATCCCGATGATCTTGAAATCTTGCCTTCACGTAGTCGTTTCATTAGATTCCTATTTTACGATCTTGTAAATATGTATCAAAATAAAATATAGATATAAAATTTTTAAAATATATTTTTCATTTATAATTATATAAAATGCAATACTCATGGTGAAGTCGATCTTTTATTTTACTTTACGTCACTATATGTGACTATAATGAATAATCACACACAACGTACTTATATACAGCATTGCTTTTTAAGTGTTGCAATTACAAATTGCTAGTGCAATAATTATCGAAATCATCGAATTAATTCTAGTTTCATGAGAGAGAATCGATACTTTTATATATAAAATCGTACGTATTTTATCATCCGTGTTTATATTTGTATATTTATATAAATATATTAATATTAATAAATATACCGTTAGACAGTTTATCCTCTTCTCAATACATGTAAAAAAATATAAATGCCGACTATAGAGAAGCATTGTGCGTTTGTTCATTGGATGCAAAAAGTTGCGCACTTTATAATAACATATATGTATAATTCATATATTTTATAAACGTTGATTAGAAGTATTTAAAGCTATACGAATATTTAGTAATTTATGTGCGTTCTTAAAAACTTATTACCAAAGCAGCAAAGTACGTATTTCAAGAATTTTGCAAAAAGCTAATCTCAATATAGCAGTATCTTTCTTTCTCCCTTTATTGCATGGGAGCAAAATTATATACTGGATATTTTGGTGCGAAACGATTAGACAGGCCATAAACATATTCTGATTCCCCGCGTTCGCGAAGATTTTTAGCCCCGATTAATGACTCCTCATAGGATGGTGGAGCTGGAAAACAAATTAACAGAAATTATTTTTATGAATATTAAATTGCGATTTCTTAGAAAACAAAACTTTATGATAAAAACGTATTTTATAAACGTGCAGTCTTTAAATCTTATTATTCCACTGTATACTATTCAATGTTTCTTTTATATCGGAAAATATAAATTATTGTGCCGATCTTACGTAAATTTGGATACAAATTGGATTCTGGCAATGGAGGTAGCGTAGTATTTGCCGAAGGTACTACGAAACCAGCTTCAGGTGGTTTCGTTGAATAATCGCCATCCGTTTCAACAGGCGGAGCACTTGGAGTATGGTAAGTAGCGAGCGGAATTGTTCCCACGAAAATAAGCGTATTGGCGGATAAATTTCGATGGTACCTGCAAAGCATAAAAATGTCGGAAAGTATGAGATATCTAAAACAAAAAGATACAAGGAATTAAAATTATTTTATAAAAAATTATTTTATAAATTATATAATTCACACATATACACTCGTCAACAAGATAATTTCATATCCAAATTTCGCACAAATAATTTTCCAGTTCTTGATAGAGTTATCCTTATTTAAAGTTATGCAAAATGTTGACATGACATTTATATAATTTGTTGAGTGTAAAAAGCAAATGTAAAAAAAATTAATTAAATTTATGAAAAAGATAAAAAAACTAACCATCCTTCGACACATGCTGTAACTTTTAAATTATATTCAAGATCGATAATGTTGCAATTAGCAAGATTCGATGGTGGAAGAGGCGGAATGTCCAAATATTGCTCGTAATCGGCGATTCCACCCCCCTCAACTGGTCCTTTGCTGACTTCTGTTACTACAATTTCCTCCTTTTTGGTGTCTGTATGTGGTGTAGTAGCGCGAAAAGTCACAATCTGAACTTCATGATATGTTATTACTTCTTAACAAAAAAACGCACTAAACTTTAAGACATTATTGAAGTATATTGTTCAGTTCCAGTGTGTCAAAATCTTAATTATTGTTACATACCTTACAGAGGACGAGCTTAATGCTGTTTACAACAATGTTTGAATGATTTTCTACATTTATTTTTATCGGCATCGATTGGCCAGGCACATATCCTCGAACTGGTAATGAAAAGTTTACGGTTAAAGGTGGCGTGCCACAGCATAAGCAACAAAATGTCTTGGTCATTTCTTGTCTTACAGATTCCTGAAAATGCGATTACATTTGCTGTGATCGTTGCTATATTCATATTAGTGGAGATTTATTCTAATTTTTTACAAGTGCGATAGAGAGTTAGATTCTTCTTAAAAATAAATGTAATTATAATAGTACAAGCCTTATACAGGTATAAAAGTATAACGTATGATTACAATTATTTTTCTCCTAAATTTTCTAAGTTCAATAAATTTTTTTAAGGAATGAGATTTCTTATAGATTACATGATATTAAATAATATGAAATAGTTATGTATTTAATTTAAACATATCTAATATAAAAAAATTTGATACAAACAGCCGCTCTTGGTTCTTGATTTAAATCCAAGGGCTCAATTACTGTAAAAGGACTCTTAACGTCTTGATCGAATTTCCAAGGCCGATCCAAAGTAGCTTTGACGATATATCGAATGTATCCAAAGTCAGATTCGAAGCTGGTTGGTAAGTTTGTTGGTAAAGAACATGTAAATGGAAATTTGTGTTCTCCTGATTGTATTTCAATTTCTCTACCTAACAAAAGAACATAAAGGCAATAGAATAAAAATTAAGGGAGAATATTAGAGAAATTATTTGCTTGATTTTTATTAAGAATAAAAAGTTTTGATTGTATATGATAAATAATCTAACCTTACCCGAGGCCGATCCAATTAAATAATATTTCGTTTCAAAATATTCTTCATGCGCCGTAACAGTTTGAGTTTCATCTCGATATTGTCCCTTCTCATCCATCTCTTGATTGTCAGTCGTCCAATGAGTATTCGCTTCCCCTTTTATTTTCACACTTATACCTGTGTGGAAGAGATGACAAATGTTATAAATATAGAAAAGAATATTTCTTCATATCATATTAATTTCTTCTTTTCTTAATTTTTTCATTAGTTTGCTCCAAAAACATAATTTTTATGAAATTATTTTATTAATTTCTGCTTTATCCTTTTTAATATAAAAAAATCAAGATGCAAACATAAATTCTTGTCCTTAAGTATTCAATCTCTTCATATATTTGATGTAATATATTTTAGCAATACAAAACAATCTAGAAGGCGACAAAGAATCGGACCAACGCGAAAGTACGTGCATATGTGATTGTTCTATAATTAATTCTCTCACATGTGCAAGAATAGAAAAGATCGCGCGAGGAATGTAATAGACATAGGAGATGTATTATGTTGTAATATAATATATTTCAAATCATTACTTTTTTTAATGCTAAAAGGTGAAAGTTAATAAAAACAAAAATCTTAGTTAATCTTAGTAAAATAAAACAAAAATCTTCAATTTTTACAAATACATGATTTGATTGTTTATGATAGTTATTATAATCGAAATGTTTATATTGTGTTTTCGACTATTTGTATTATTTTTGCATTACCCTAGAATGTTAACGATTAATATAATATAGAAATCATAAATAATAAATAATATATCAGAATAAGATCTATAATATAATAATTATACATAATTGCATATATTCATGTAATTTTTGTTAATAAATTAGTGATATTAAAAATATTAAAAATATTAAAGAATTTACTACTAAACTCCAAAGGCAAATGAAAGTCACAAACTAATCAACAATAAACACCTGTTCGTAATTCATAAGTCGCACCTATTACACATCATATAAATTAAATAATAATATATTTTAACACACATATTTTGAATAACATAACTATAAATATTCTTTATTATTCCTTTCAATAACCAAATAAAAAAATCTAATCCAATTTAAAATGCAATAAATTATATTGAAATAAAAGAAGTGCGACGGAAGCTGAATTAATAGATTTAGCAGAAATGTTTAAAAAAAATAAAATTTATAACAAACAATTCCTGTATAATCAATATTACCTAAATACAATATTAATAATAATATTACATCCTAAAAGTTAATAATTTACTTTGAATTATATAATGTATAATCATTCTGTATAATATAAAAATCAGACTCACCGCGAATTTTCTTTGTTTTGTCCAGGACGATGATAATGTTACCTGTCACAGTTTGTCCAGGATAATACGTACTCCATTGATTGTCAAATATTATCCGAAAGTCTTTGAGACCCATATTGATCGATTTGTCTTACTTTTCCGGTCTTTCCTGTTTTCAAGCCTCCGATTACTCCATTTGCGTTGCGTATTTACCGATGATTCAACATATTATACTGATGCTACAGCCTTGTTACGCCGCTTGCGTCCCTCACGCTATATTGAGCTACTCGTGGGAGTCAGAAACGTTAGTATACCATCTTTGCGCAGGCGATTGGTGACGTGTCGGCATCAACTTTGCGGTCGACAGGACCGTCTTTATTCTAAACCGCGCAGGCAACTAACAGGGTACCAGACGACAATGCAAAATTTAATTTCCTACTCTAAAAGCTTGAATACTAGGCCTTGATTGGGCTTTGATTTTTCAATTATTTGTAAGTTTATACAATGTAATTTATTATTTATTTTAATTCACATATTATGTGCATATTCCAGATCTAATGGATTATGTTTTCCTATGAATTCTCTAAATATTTGTCGCAAGATTTCAATTTTTAACATTAAATATTTCTAAGATTAATCAATGAAGAACAAATTGGCTCTCTCACTGTAATATAATTAAAGTTAAATAAAAAACAACTTTAAATTTTATTTGATTCAAAAAATAATGTCTCGTTTAATTTAAATTTAAATTAAAATTGATTATAAATCAAATTTAAAGCGTCATTTTCCTTCGATCATATTGCGCAATGCCAACATTGGATAGCCATTGACCTAGACGCAACGCAATTTACATGTCAAAAGATAAATTAATTAGCAATACATAAATTAATTAGTGCATCGCAGTTTTTATTTAAATGTACTTTATTTATATATTTACTTGGTGTTTCTACTCATAAATTCTTAGTTCATTTGTATTGATGTATTGCTATAATTTGCATGAAATTAGCCTGTTGAGAAACACTTTTAGTTCTTACCAGAAACGGCGCAATTTATTGACAAACCAATAAATCGACAATAATAATGGGATATTTACTTCACCATTAAATTTCGAATTCGTTAGCAATTGCTTGATAATTTGTCATAGATGATCATTATCATAATTTCATAAATGTCGTGGAAATATTGATACATGAAATGGCACATTCATATTGTATTTCATCGAAATTTATTGTAGCATTACACATATGTCGTTCGGCATGTTTTCAAAATTGGATCTAAAATGCGAACGTGGCACGATAAAAACACGATGTCACGTCCATGCCAACCATTGAACATCATAGAATGGCAATTCGGTCGGTCGTAAAGTTCATACGCTCGCGTTGAAATTTAAAGTTAAGTCGCACATCGACATACAATTTATACATGCCATCTATAATGTCATCATTTTGAGTCTAATCGAAAATGTAGAACTCCTGAGACTAAAAATGTCATGGTACAAATAACAAGAGCCTCGTTGGAGAATAATTTAACGATTTTTTTTGTTTATTCGCTATAGGATTGGTATTATTCTCTTGTTTTATTCTTACATCTTTTTCTTTAAACCACATGATTATTCATTTAAATATAGATTTATAAATGTAAAATTTAAATATGTAGATTCTTATTAATTCTTAATGCTCTCGTTGTAGACAAATGCCTTTTTTATTTTTCCTGCTTTAAATTCTGACTTAATATTTATTAATCGATAATTCAAAAGAAAACTGTAGCATGACTAAATGTACTAGTTTATGCTCTATAAGTGCACTAGATATTATTTGTCAATATTTCCGCAGTTCTACTTGAGATTCATACATAGCAATAAACTCCTTTTTCATATTGGTTTATTAATACAGTTTTAAATTATCTGTATTGTGATCTATATTACATTAACACAACACGTATTATTTTAATCTTGTTTTTAATAAGAAAATATTATTTCATATCTAGGCTAGGTTGCACCAACATTATTTTAGATTTAAGCGAGACTTAAATATGTATATATATATATATATATATATATATATATATATATATATATATATCTTTATCTTTCTTTCTAAATAAATAAAGACAGACACATATTTAAGTCTCGCTTTTAAACTTTTTGGCTATAGCCAAAATATACATTGATGCAATTGAACCATAGATATTAATAACTGTTAGAGAAATATTTTATCTAATATTTTATTTTAGTATAGGAATATTCCAGTGAATTTTTCTATTTTAAGATCATTTCTTTCAAATATTTTATTTAAAATTGAAACTTGTTCTATATCTGAAGAGTGTCAAAATATACAAAGTCATTAAAAATTATAGTCTTAATTAATAAATTCTTCACTTTAATTAATAAATTCTAAAATGTAAGTTTTATAAAAAAATGTTTCTAGGAATTAATCTTTATCTGAAACATTTTTTATAAAATATATATTTTAGAAAAATGTAATAATTCTTATTGACTCAGCCTATATGCTATGTATTTTTACGAAAACTCTCATATATATTATGTATGTGAGGAAATAATAAATCGAGATCGATTATATTCTATATAAAACATAAAGGAAAGAAAAAAATTTTCCAAAATTGAGACTGGGATTTAGCGAAGATCGAGAGAGGTCAATCGTATTTACTTGTATTGATCTGTAAATTGATCAGTCAAATCTCGGATTGCATCTGCGGATCACCCCCGCAGGACCACTCTATTTCATCTCGCGAACCGTTGCATTCTTCCAGTGACGCTGTCGGTGGTTTCCTCATCGTCGGTGGCGGCACGTCATCCTCTCCGCGCAAACTCCGCTCCACCGAAGGGCTATTGATCCGCGCGCATTTCGGCCGACGATCGGAAGGTAGAGTGCCGCGGACGACGGGCCGCACGCCGCCCGTAAATATTCGTTCGGTGCACTGTGACCAGATCTAAAGGCGGAAAAGGCATCCCTTTAGCGCTCAGGTAGTGGCCGAAGATGGTCAGTGGAGTGACGGAGGGTGGACCTCTCATTCGACCTGTCGAGTCCGGTAAGTATCGCCGGAACGTTTTTCATCCCTTCTGGAATCGCTCGTCGATATCGTATCCGATAGTTTCATCCATTTCTTCATCGTGCATGATCACTATAATGTTGATTAAAATTTGTTCATCCATCATTCGCGACACAATATTTAACGACATCGTTCAGAATGGAGGACACCAACAGCTGTTAGTTCTTGTCCCTTAATTACAACTGCGTAATTTCTCATGAAGAATCATGCGATAATCATAATTTTCCAACATCAATGCAATCTAATGTGACGCATTTCGACTATGATACTCGCCAATCCATTATGACGATTTCGATGCATGATTCCGTTTGGAAAATGCTAGAATGTTTAATGGAGCACGCATATCTATCAATATCGACTAACCCGACTATACAAATCCGCGAGATAATATTACCGATATAATTCGGAGAGACAAATCGGAGTAATTAACACGTTATGTCACGCGATTCATTCAGGCAATTTATAATTAGTCATTTTTATACTTTACACGTTTACATAATATGTCGCAAAATTAATAAGAAACTCGTAGCATGGAAAAAGATATTAAAAAATGTAAAAGAATTCCAATTTTTAATGTTTCATATTTCTATCATGTCGCGAGGTTTCATTTTTCTAGGATAATCGCATTAATGGTTGATGTAATTCTCTCTCTCTCTCTCTCTCTCTCTCTCTCTCTCTCTCTCTCTCTCTCTCTCTCTCTCTTTCTCTCGTCCTCGTGCGACATCACGTGATGCTGCGTTGTAGTGATAAATCTCTCATGCAATTACGATGGTGAAATCGAAGAGCGTGTGATTGCAGTCTCAACGGCGACGCTGGTGACGCTATGTCTCGGCGCCGCTTTCTTATTATGCGCCGTCGCGATGACCTGGTGGCTCTGCCGACGACGTCGCGAACACACCAAGCTAAGCTCCGACAAGTCCCTGGCGTTCAGACCGCCGCACCGGAAGCCGACGGCGGTTAAGAGTCCCGGTAGCACGAGCCACTATTTGAAAAAGAGCCCATCGCCAACGGGACCGGCCAAGAGTCCGCCCGGTTCTGGTGGACAAACACCGAGTCCGACCGGTTCTCAATCCTCGAACCCCGCATCTCAACCCAGAACACCGCAGAGCGCAGGTAATATCCGTAATATAAGATAATAATAAAATAATTAATTAATCAGTATCGTTTGTAAAATGAATATCTGCTTCTGTAGACACCAGTGTCACAGTTTTCTTATTCCTTTTTTTCTAAATTATCTTTCACTAATATTCTTTTCTTTAATAATCATATTAATATTTTTCTCTTTAATAATCAAAATAAGAGCTCTTCCTAGGAAAACTTGATCGTTTTATGAAAATGACTGGTACTATTTTAATCTTCTTGTATATGATAAAAATAGATTATCCTTTTGGACGTAATATATCGTACCTTCATCTTTTTTTGTATTATAATAGATTATTTTTTACTTTGATTTTTTTTCAACTCTTTCTCTTTCTATCAAGTAATATAAATATTTAGATTATAAATCATACTTACAAAGATCATGACGAAATAATAGATTAACTACTCGAAGACTCTTTAAATATATACAAAACCCCCTAATTTAAAGCTTTTTAAAGCTCTTAAAATGGGACCATTCTTATCATTAAATTTTTTATCGTTGCATAATATTAAGCCATTAAATGCAATTGCAATTATTTTTCTTATTATCTTTCCGCATATATATAGGGATTATACAAATGCAAAAAAATTAATATCTTCAAAATAATTTCTGTCTCCTTTTTTCTCAATATTTTACTATATATTTCTTGGATCTAAAAAAAACCATAGTTTTAATCCATAATTCTTTAACCATAATTCTTTAATTTTTTAGCTCTTACAATTTATTCCATTTTATTTTAACTTGAGAAAACTATTGAACAATATTTTTACAATAATGGTATAGGTACGCCGGTACAGACACCGCCCGTCGAAGTTGCTGTGAGTATAGAGAATGAGCGCGATAAGGCTGAGCTGGAAAATAACGAAAAGGTTGAGCGTGAGAAGAATCAAACAGCAGAAAATAACAAGGATAATCTAGGCCAGTTAGTCTTCAAGCTGCGATACCGAAGCGAACAGAACGCGCTCGCGGTGACAGTAGTGAAATGTAAAGGGCTACCTGCCAGGGGTCAGCAGAACGCAACTTGTGATCCTTACGTGAAGCTGCAATTGCTGCCCGATAAACAGCAACACGTGAAAACTAGAGTCCTCAGAAACACTAGAGATCCGGTGTACGATGAGGATTTCACGTTTTTCGGCATATCACAAAGTCAACTTCAGGTAGAATTACGATATTTCGATTTCGTTCAAATCGTTTCTCGCGCATATCACTTTGTAATTAAGATGATTGTAGTAAATTTATTTCTTAAAAGAAGAATGGTAACCTACTTAACGATTGTGATTCCAGAAAATTAGCTTACACTTCATCGTGTTGAGTTTCGATAGATACTCTCGTGACGATATTATCGGAGAACTGACGTGTGCTTTATCATCAGTGCCCGGTTTAGAAGATGCGGATAATCAAGAGATATCTCTATGTCGGAAAATATGTCCTAGAAGTTTGAAGGTAAATATCTCGAAAATGCTATAAAAATAGTGAAATATTTATATTATAGATGATGTGCAATAATTTTATAATAATTTTATAATAAAACTAACACACAGTTATTCTTATGAACATCTTTTTTAGCTATTTATTTTCCTTTATTCAAGTAAGATTCGCTTGAAACTTGTCTAAAAAATATAATTATAAAAATTATTACTTTTTAAATAATTAAATACTTAATTTACTTTTAAATCTGTCATTATCTTTTCTCCCGACATTATTAAATAAAATTATTAAAATTATTAAAATTATTAAAATTTCCTATTTTTAATCATTAATTATTCAAAAACTGCTTCGATATTTTCATTGAAGAAAAATAGATCTTCTTTTGATCAAAAATTCTTTTTGAAAAGAATATTTAAGAATAGGGTAGGGACACTATCTGTAGATGAATACTATGATATATACGTCTATATATTACGCTCGAATAATTTTTCTCTTTTGCTATTTTTTTTTTTTTTTTTTTTTTTAGATACAGTCGCAAGGAAGAGGAGAATTGTTGGTCTCGCTTTGCTGGCAACCGGTCAATAGCCGCCTGACAGTGGTGGTTTTAAAAGCGCGAAGTTTACCCAAGATGGACGTAACCGGGCTGGCTGATCCGTACGTGAAGATTTATCTTTTGTACAATCAGCAACGTATCGCCAAGAAAAAAACGCACGTGAAGAAACGTACTCTCAGTCCGGTATTCAATGAGTCTTTCGTCTTCGATATACCAAATGGTGCGGACGGACTCAACAATGTCAGCCTCGAGTTCATGCTACTAGACTGGGATCGAGTTACGAAAAACGAGGTAAATTTCGCGCTTCTGTCATTCAAGACTCAATATTTTGTTTGCTCCATTATTGATTGAATTAATATACGATAAGATATATTTTGTATCTCTCTCAAGTTCTTCTTATAAAGTCATATTTTATATTCCATAATCAGTAAATATATCATATTTAATATTCCATAATCAGTAAATATGCTATTTAATATAATAAATATAAATAAATATAAATAATTTTAGACAATTTACAATTAATTTTTTCTTAGCGAGAATATCAAGGAAAAGACACACCTATTGTTTTTAAACAATTAATTCTTAGAAATTCATATTTGACAAATTAAATTTCAGAAAAGAAGACAGGTGACAAATTTTGCACAATTATTTATTTCAAATAAATATTATTTTAAGAGAATTTTTACTTAAAACTTTATTAAAAGAATTTGCAATTTTAATAATTAAAATGACTTAATAAATAATAATATCTCTTGACATTTACTATAAAAACAATAAGAAAAAAAACTTTTCTCTAAATTAAATAAAAAAAATTATAATAAAAATATCTAATATTTTTACATAAAACACTAATTTTATTATTTTTAGTTTTATAGAATTGTAAATATTAATTATGCGAAATATGCATGTAAAAAACTTATATAAGCCATTTAGATTTGTTATTTTGTGGAATAGAGAATTTTTGATATAAGCTGTTAATCGAAAAAAATCTGATTCGTTTAGGTAATTGGCCGGTTAGAGTTTGGTGGACCAAAATGTCAAGGTTCCGCTGTAAACCATTGGAAGGAGGTATGCAGCTCACCGCGACGACAGATAGCCGAGTGGCACAAACTGCGAGAGTAACCGGTCTCCTAGTCTTATATACGTATCAGATCGAGTTCCCACATCTCCGATTTCCCTAGAAACTCCATATCCTTCGCTACGAAATCACTGATCCGACCCTTGAAACCCTACAATAAGATAGGGTATCTGTTTTGTAAACCTAATACTCAATGTATATTAGGCTTGAAATGAATAGCTCGTCCACCCATAATCGCTGTCATCGGGAGAGATTTTTGAATCTGTAAATGAACATTGTGTCACAATGTTCATAATAGATGAAATTAAAAAATTTTAAGTACGATATCTCCCTTAAAATCTACACACATTAAAAACATCATAATTATAATATTAAAAATTTCACTCAAATCACTTTTTATTTACATATAAAGGATCTCAGATTAATATCAGTATTATTAAATAGCTAAAAATTTAGCGCTTGAAAATTAAATATCGAAAGATTTAAAGAGATATTATTTAATCTTTAAATTTTTATATATTCTGTTGATATAATCATACACGCGATTAAGGGATGACGGCTTCTGCAAAATGCTTTACGATATAAACATAGACATTAAGATTTCTGACCAGTTGAGGAACGAGACTATGGAAAAGGAGTATTGATGCGTGCGAAGCGGTCGACCTTTCGATTGCTAGATATTGTGTCATATAGGTAAATATGAAGCAAATAAACTCTTATCTTCTACAGCGAATTCGAGTAGAATGCACCGGTGTATATTAAAAATAGTCTTGCAGTGACATAAAAACGTAAGTACAGCGTAAAATCAGTTCATTAATGAGATGCTCAGCTTTATAATAGTGTGGCAGAACTTACGTTAGATTATTTCGAGATATTTTCGCCAAATGCTTTTACATCATGATAAATTTTATGTACAATGGTTTTAAAAATGTACACCAGTGCGCGCATTTGACCAAATTCGCTATTAATTTGCTCCATTTTATTTACATGATTCATTGTGTCTTTCACAAGACCGCAGAGCGACGCTTTAAAGGCAGTGTATATTTTACGCAGTGGCGTAACTGTGTGTGTAAATTTTCGGTCCTAAAAGAGAATAATGAAAGAGGCCTCCCTCTTCCACTCTACATTTGCAAAGTTAGAAAAAAAATTAAAATAAAGATCTGTACATTTTAACTTGTATAAACATTTATGTGCGCAAAAGAGAAATTATATTTTTATGTTACATTGTTATATATTTTATTTTCTTTTTTCTCTTTGTAGGTTATTAATATAATGCAATTAATATATTGCAGGTCCTCGAAATATGATGCTTATTTCCGCTTAAGAGGGTACATACATCTAAAGCGACAAAAGTAATGATCGTTTTCCTGAATATTTTTTTCTAAATATAAAATCTTTCAAAATAAAATTCTTTATTTAAAACATATACATTCTCAATTATATATTATTAAAAAGCCACTATATCCATGTTATTTCAATAAATTTCAACTTAAAATTTTAGGAATATTTTTAAAACATCAAAAATTCTAAAAATATAAAACATGCAAATTGACCTGGCTGTTTGTACTTTCTTAGTAGTAGAAAAGTTACGCCACTACTTTTAAAACACTATGTTGAAATTAAGATATGTTTATCTCGTTAAATGCAAATTGCGGACGAGTATATTATTATCTCGCTAAAGATCGGCAAAAGTTCAAGGCTCGTATCTTCACCGAATCTATTGCTAAATATGATAGTCTGATTTTAAGTTTTCGCTTATATTGACATAAAAAGTTTCCGTACACATATAATAAGAATTAAAAGAATACTTCAAGATTGAATTCTTTCATTCATAATTATTTTTCTATTCTCACAATGAAGCGAAAAAAAAACGAATAAGTGTGTGCGTTTGCATCATATAACATACTGTCGCAACAAGCCTTAGAAAATTGTGGAATCAAACAAATCAAGAAATTACTAGATGTTTCGGCGAGAGAAGCTTCGGATTTTGAATTATTTTGTTCATAATCGCCTTTCCATTCTTGCGATGAAACGATAAATAAACGAGAATCGAATACTGTTGCTTTTAAGAGTAGCTGGACTACGAATATAAAGAGTCTCAGTCTGCATCGCGATTGTACATATATAACGAAACGCGAAAAGTAATGAATTGACTTGATCTTGCCTAATCGGCGGGAAGAAATTTAATGTACGCATGGAATCATTAATGTTTCAGCGTGTAAATTTATTCACGGCAAATATATACGTATTCCTCGTATACATACGCCTCAATATGTAAATTTATATCTCGAGACATTAATGATTTCGTGTATATGTCGAGTGTATATGTCGCAGAAAGTAATGAGACCGATTTTTTAAAACACAATGTGACAACATCGAGTATCAAAACCGCAGTTCAATTTAAACTTTAGAATATTGCAAATGTTATGAAATTACGTGCGATTTAAATCAAAATTTAATGTGTGTCGGATCATTGAATCGAATTGTACTTAATTTTATCGCGCTGTAAAGTTCTAAAATTTAAATTGAACCACAATTTTAATATTCAGTGTTGACGTTTTAAAAAAATCATTTTTATGAACAGCTTCGTTATGCATTGGAAGTAAAATAGTTGGAAGACACACTTCCTGCTCACCTCAATTTGATAAGAGTTTAATTGCACACTGTAATATTTTAAAATTTTTATTTGTTTAACACGTCAACACATATTCTGTGTTTTTACGCGTTAATTCCTTCGCTAGTACTACTATAGATAATATAAGATCAATTTTTTTTAACAAATCAACGCTCGCAGATTGCAAGACAGCACGATACTTGAAACATTTCGAACATGAAAGTCAATAATTAGCAACGCATAATTAACGAATGCTTATTTTTTTATCGTAATTCACTCCTCCATGGTGCGAAACTTATCCAATTTAGGGGGATAAGGATATTTTATTTAGTTGCATGTAAATATAGGCGTAATGTTTTATCTCTTAAAATATTAATATCACGATTATTAGATTATTACGCGATGTATTGCATAAAGCATCGATTTTTTCATAAATAGACATAAAATAACTTAAAATAATATATGACATACATATTATATTCCTCTATTTCCATTATACAAACATATATTTTATATACATATATAAACAGCCTTAATTTTGAAATTTATATATTTATTTGTTTATTTAAGTATAATCTTTGCTTTACGCATACAAAAACTTAAAATAATTTTTTTTATTATTTTTAAAAATAAGTATCAAAAGTTTTATCAAATTTCGAAAATCTTAATTCGTAATAATGCTTCTATATTAAAGAATTCATGTATATTATAAATTTTAACAAAGAACTAATTTTAATTATTTTTAAATTTCATTATTTAAAAATAGCAAAAAATTAAATTTTTTTCATATTGAAAAAATTAACATATTTTTTCTCCTTTGCTTAGAGAAAATCAATGTAAATAATTTTTTATATTAAAATGACAGGAAGAGAATGCACACAGGTATATTTCTACACATAAAATATCTTTTTTATCCTCCAAATTTGAATAAGATTCACATTTGTGCATTTTATT